>NC_062278.1:127875357-132675357 GCF_902655055.1 Lutra lutra | reverse complement strand
GCAAAGGGAACAAGCATCAAAATCCAGGAGGTTCAGAGAACCCCCCTCAAAATCAATAAGAATAGGTCCACACCCCGTCACCTAATAGTAAAATTTACAAGTCTTAGTGACAAAGAAAAGATCCTGAAAGCAGCCCGGGAAAAGAAGTCTGTAATGTACAAAGGTAAAAATATTCGATTGGCAGCAGACTTATCCACAGAGACCTGGCAGGCCAGAAAGAGCTGGCATGATATATTCAGAGTACTAAACGAGAAAAACATGCAGCCAAGAATACTATATCCAGCTAGGCTATCATTGAAAATAGAAGGAGAGATTAAAAGCTTCCAGGACAAACAAAAACTGAAAGAATTTGCAAATACCAAACCAGCTCTACAGGAAATATTGAAAGGGGTTCTCTAAGCAAAGAGAGACCCTAAAAGTAGTAGATCAGAAAAGAACAGAGACAATATACAATAACAGTCACCTTACAGGCAATACAATGGCACTAAATTCATCTCTCTCAATACTTACCTAGAATGTTAATGGGCTAAATGCCCCAATCAAAAGACACAGGGTATCAGAATGGATAAAAAAACAAAACCCATCTATATGTTGCCTACAAGAAACTCATCTTAAACCCGAAGACACCTCCAGGTTTAAAGTGAGGGGGTGGAAAAGAATTTACCATGCTAATGGACATCAGAAGAAAGCAGGAGGGGCAATCCTTATATCAGATCAATTAGATTTTAAGCCAAAGACTATAATAAGAGATGAGGAAGGACACTATATCATACTCAAAGGAACTGTCCAACAAGAAGATCTAACAATTTTAAATATCTATGCCCCTAACGTGGGAGCAGCCAACTATATAAACCAATTAATAACAAAATCAAAGAAACACATCGACAAGAATACAATAATAGTAGGGGATTTTAACACTCCCCTCACTGAAATGGACAGATCATCCAAGCAAAAGATCAACAAGGAAATAAAGGCCTTAAATGACACACTGGACCAGATGGACATCACAGATATATTCAGAACATTTCATCCCAAAGCAACAGAATACACATTCTTCTCTAGTGCACATGGAACATTCTCCAGAATAGATCACATTCTTGGTCCTAAATCAGGTCTCAACCGTTATCAAAAAATTGGAATCATTCCCTGCATATTTTCAGACCACAATGCTCTGAAGCTAGAACTCAATCACAAGAGGAAATTTGGAAAGAACCCAAATACATGGAGACTAAACAGCATCCTTCTAAAGAATGAATGGGTCAACCAGGAAATTAAAGAAGAATTGAAAAAATTTATGGAAACAAATGATAATGAAAACACAACGGTTCAGAATTTGTGGGACACAACAAAGGCAGTCCTGAGAGGAAAATATATAGCGGTACAAGCCTTTCTCAAGAAACAAGAAAGGTCTCAGGTACACAACCTAACCCTACACCTAAAGGAGCTGGAGAAAGAACAAGAAAGAAACCCTAAACCCAGCAGGAGAAGAGAAATCATAAAGATCAGAGCAGAAATCAATGAAATAGAAACCAAAAAAACAATAGAACAAATCAACGAAACTAGGAGCTGGTTCTTTGAAAGAATTATTAAGATTGATAAACCCCTGGCCAGACTTATCAAAAAGAAAAGAGAAAGGACCCAAATAAATAAAATCATGAATGAAAGAGGAGAGATCACTACGAACACCAAAGAAATACAGACAATTATAAGAACATACTATGAGCAACTCTACGCCAACAAATTTGACAATCTGGAAGAAATGGATGCATTCCTAGAGACATATAAACTACGACAACTGAACCAGGAAGAAATAGAAAGCCTGAACAGACCCATAACCAGTAAGGAGATTGAAACAGTCATCAAAAATCTCCAAACAAACAAAAGCCCAGGGCCAGATGGCTTCCCGGGGGAATTCTACCAAACATTTAAAGAAGAACTAATTCCTATTCTCCTGAAACTGTTCCAAAAAATAGAAATAGAAGGAAAACTTCCAAACTCATTTTATGAGGCCAGCATCACCTTGATCCCAAAACCAGACAAGGATCCCAACAAAAAAGAGAACTACAGACCAATATCCTTGATGAACACAGATGCAAAAATTCTCGCCAAAATACTAGCCAATAGGATTCAACAGTACATTAAAAGGATTATTCACCACGACCAACTGGGATTTATTCCAGGGCTACAAGTTTGGTTCAACATCCGCAAATCAATCAATGTGATACAGCACATTAATAAAAGAAAGAACAAGAACTATATGATACTCTCCATAGATGCTGAAAAAGCATTTGACAAAGTACAGCATCCCTTCCTGATCAAAACTCTTCAAAGTGTAGGGATAGAGGGCACATACCTCAATATTATCAAAGCCATCTATGAAAAACCCACCGCAAATATCATTCTCAATGGAGAAAAACTGAAAGCTTTTCCGCTAAGGTCAGGAACACGGCAGGGATGTCCGTTATCACCACTGCTATTCAACATAGTACTAGAAGTCCTAGCCTCAGCAATCAGACAACAAAAGGAAATTAAAGGCATCCAAATCGGCAAAGAAGAAGTCAAACTATCATTCTTTGCAGATGATATGATACTATATGTGGAAAACCCAAAAGACTCCACTCCAAAACTGCTAGAACTTGTACAGGAATTCAGTAAAGTGTCAGGATATAAAATCAATGCACAGAAATCAGTTGCATTTCTCTACACCAACAACAAGACAGAAGAAAGAGAAATTAAGGAGTCCATCCCATTTACAATTGCACCCAAAACTATAAGATACCTAGGAATAAACCTAACCAAAGAGACTAAGAATCTATACACAGAAAACTATAAAGTACTCATGAAAGAATTTGAGGAAGACACAAAGAAATGGAAAAATGTTCCATGCTCCTGGATTGGAAGAATAAATATTGTGAAAATGTCTATGCTACCTAAAGCAATCTACACATTTAATGCAATTCCTATCAAAGTACCATCCACTTTTTTCAAAGAAATGGAACAAATAATCCTAAAATTTATATGGAACCAGAAAAGACCTCGAATAGCCAAAGGAATATTGAAAAAGAAAGCCAAAGTTGGTGGCATCACAATTCCGGACTTCAAGCTCTATTACAAAGCTGCCATCATCAAGACAGCATGGTACTGGCACAAAAACAGACACATAGATCAATGGAACAGAATAGAGAGCCCATAAATAGACCCTCAACTCTATGGTCAACTCATCTTCGACAAAGCAGGAAAGAATGTCCAATGGAAAAAAGACAGCCTCTTCAATAAATGGTGTTGGAAAATTGGACAGCCACATGCAGAAAAATGAAATTGGATCATTTCCTTACACCACACACGAAAATAGACTCAAAATGGATGAAGGATCTCAATGTGAGAAAGGAATCCATCAAAATCCTTGAGGAGAACACAGGCAGCAACCTCTTCGACCTCAGCCGCAGCAACATCTTCCTAGGAACATCACCAAAGGCAAGGGAAGCAAGGGCAAAAATGAACTTTTGGGATTTTATCAAGATCAAAAGCTTTTGCACAGCAAAGGAAACAGTGAACAAAACCAAAAGACAACTGACAGAATGGGAGAAGATATTTGCAAATGACATATCAGATAAAGGGCTAGTGTCCAAAATCTATAAAGAACTTAGCAAACTCAACACCCAAAGAACAAATAATCCAATCAAGAAATGGGCAGAGGACGTGAACAGACATTTCTGCAAAGAAGACATCCAGATGGCCAACAGACACATGAAAAAGTGCTCCATATCACTCGGCATCAGGGAAATACAAATCAAAACCACAATGAGATATCACCTCACACCAGTCAGAATGGCTAAAATTAACAAGTCAGGAAATGACAGATGCTGGCGAGGATGCGGAGAAAGGGGAACCCTCCTACACTGTTGGTGGGAATGCAAGCTGGTGCAACCACTCTGGAAAACAGCATGGAGGTTCCTCAAAATGTTGAAAATAGAACTACCCTATGACCCAGCAATTGCACTGCTGGGTATTTACCCTAAAGATACAAACGTAGTGATCCAAAGGGACACGTGCACCTGAATGTTTATAGCAGCAATGTCTACAATAGCCAAACTATGGAAAGAACTAGATGTCCATATACAGACGAATGGATAAAGAAGATGTGGTATATATACACAATGGAATACTATGCAGCCATCAAAAGAAATGAAATCTTGCCATTTGCGACGACGTGGATGGAACTAGAGGGTATCATGCTTAGCGAAATAAGTCAATTGGAGAAAGACAACTATCATATGATCTCCCTGATATGAGGGAGAGGAGATGCAACATGGTGGGTTAAGGGGGTAGGAGAAGAGTAAATGAAACAAGATGGGATTGGGAGGGAGACAAACCATAAGTGACTCTTAATCTCACAAAAGAAACTGAGGGTTGCTGGGGGGAGGGGGGTTGGGAGACGGGGGGTGGGGTTATGGATATTGGGGAGGGTATGTGCTATGGTGAGTGCTGTGAAGTGTGTAAACCTGGCGATTTGCAGATCTGTACCCCTGGGGATAAAAATATATGTTTATAAAAAATAAAATTAAAAAAAATAATAAAAAATAAATAAATAAATAAATAAATAAATAAATAACTTTTGCATTAAACCCAAACTCCTGTCACTGTGGGCTTATCTCATCACCTATTACAGTAACTGCTTAGTGCCCAGTGTCTGTCATTTTGTGATAAGGCAGTAGGCCTTTGTGACTCACGGAAGCTGCCTGAAGACTGTCTCAATTCCCTGTACTTCATTCCATTCTTTTCCATTATTACTGACTACTCCCCCAAGTTGTGCCAAGGCTAGAAGACACCAGGTGTTTCCCTCTCTCAGTCCATGGAAAAAGCTTCAGTATTTGATTCTAGCAACTCGGAGAACATCAGTATCCAATGCCACTGAGTGAAGAAAGCTGGTCTCCATTAGCTTTCCTCCTCACCCCATGCCTGCCCCCCATGCTAGTAGCCATGGAACTTCTGGCTTTGGCCACCATTTGTATTTTCCCATGGCCCCTGCCATACCTCACTCCGCATCACTTCAGTCATTAATTACATGCTAAGTACATGTTAACAGAGCCCTCATGCCATTACTTGTGGGAAAATACATGATTATATCTCCAACGTGAATGTTCGTCGTGTGTCAGCCACTGTGCTAAGCAGGGGGATACAAAGGTGAAAGACGAACAGCGGGTCTTCAAGAAGCTCACAGCCATCATCACAGATCTTGGAGCACCTGCTCCATCGGCTGCCCTCAAGACCGCTGCTGATCCCACTCTGTTCCTCACCTTCCAGTTGCTGACCCTCAAGGATAAACACACAACAGCCAAGCTGCGGTTAACTGTGAGACTTGGGCGCGTTTCTTAATATTGCTGAGCCTCCATTTCTCTAGCTGCACAGTGGGGCTGGTACTGCCTGGTGCACAGGTTGGGGGAGAGGTGAGACACGGCAAAAGATGTAGACGCAAAGCTTAGTGTCTCGGGGAAACTCGACAAATACAACTCGTCTGCCCTGCTCTCCCTAACTCCATGCTGCTGTCCCAACCTACTCTGTTTTATCATTTGAGTACCTTTTCGACCCTATTCCTCTGGCTGCCCCCTTCTTGGATGGGAGGGGAATTTCTGTGAAAAGAGGAAATGGCAGAGTAAATCAAAACGTCTATAAATTTGAAGTTCAACATACACCATCCTGATGGTATCTTAAGGGCCACCCAGTCCCACCCCCTTAATCTCTTTCCTTCCTTTTATTTATTTGTCCAATGGTCCTCCTTAGACACACAGTAAATTCAGCCCCTATGTCTCTTCTTCTGTCAAGTCAGAGAATCTGTCTTCTCCGAATCCTCTCCCCGTTCTAAGCCTTCTTCGGCCAGTGGATGGTTATTTTGCGTTATTTATCTGTTTCTGACTATTTATCTGTTACCAACTGGTAGAGGTGCACGGCGTGTGAAGGGAGGGAGGGGACAGGAGACAGAGCAGTTATAAATAGAGGGAGGAAGCAGATATAGTATAGAAGATTTTTAATTTTATAATAAAAGACCATATTTTGAAAAAAAATTTTTTTGAGGTATTTCTATTTGTTTTAAACCTGTGGTAAGGTTTTTTGCAAAAATAACCACAGTTCTTCTTGTTTCCCTATATCTGTACCTATTGCAATGCGACTTTGCAGGGCCTTCCATCAAGGGGTGGGTTTTATTTTCTCACACCCTGGATCTGACTTGTTTGCATGGTTCTCCAGCCCCGAGCGTAGATCTCAAAAGGCTTGCACCCGTCTGCTCATTCTCTTAGAACCCTGTCACCACCACATGAACAAGCCTGGGCTAGTCTGCTGGAGCACAGGGGGCCACACAGAGCAGAGCTCAACTATCCCAGATGAGGTCAGCCTAGACCGGCCTACAACAGGTGACACTCAAATATGTGAGCAAACCCAGCTGCCGTCACCCAGCCCACAGCTGAGACCAGAAGACACCCCCACAGACTGAGGAGCAAGCCTATATGCTGATTTGGGGGTTTTCATCTGTTTCCAACTGTTACCAAAACTATAGAAAAATAAAATTGAACAGAATCTTCTTAGTTGTTGGAGGGTCTCAAAGCAGTGGGTGAGGTAAGCATCAGCATCGCTGCAGGTTGGAAAAAGGTTTCGATACTCTTTATTTTCCCCCAAAGCAAACATCAACTGCTCTTACTGATAAAGCCTCAAGTGGCCCAAAAACTGTTTAAAGAGCCTGATTTAAACTGAATGTTCATTCACCTTTAAACTGAACGTCTGCTGTTGGAAACAATTAGAAGACAAAGCTGGGACCAGAGAAAAGGCAGGGAGAGGGGGCAGTCCTTGCTTGAGATTTAAGCAAGAATCCTTGCTTAAGATTTAAAAAAAAAAAAAAAAAAACTAGACCCAAGAGGAAATGTGTCCCTCTTGGCAGAAGCAGAATGGTGGGTGCAAGGCAGACACATTTTCCAGCACTCTCAGAAAACCCAACATACCAAGAGTAGAAATAAGGAGCAGTGACCATCTTCGGAGCATCTGAGTTTCTGGTGTCAGTCATTTCTGGCCTTCCCACAGTAGGAGCCCTAAAATCCCCTTTTCTCCTAAGCAGGTTCAAGCCACTCTTAAACACTTGCAACCAAGGGTCTAATGACAATATCGACAGGAGAGAATGCCTTGCTCTTGCAAGGCAGCTTTGAAGAAAATTTGGGAGAGAAAAAAACTGGGCAAAGATAAGTTACATGAGGCAGACACAGAAAAGCACAACTCAGATCCTCCTTCAAGAAAGAACTCTGAAGAAAGCCCAGTGGAAAGGAACGTGGTTGACTGAGCCATCTCTACTTCGAGGCCAAGGGCATGCTCTTCTAGCAACCTGAAAGTCAAGGGCTGACTAAAGCAGTGTAGCTGAGGTCCTGCTATCCTGGTGGCAGCTTCCAGCTAATAATTAAGCAAAACATGTGGTGCAAGAATTACCCATTTCCACCCAGTGTGGGACTCCTCTAGTGGACCATCAGCCTCCCACCTCCAAATCCCCCACTGGACTAGTAGAGGCTTTGTTGGTTCAGCATCACAGTCCAGACTCCCTGCCCAATTCTGCTCCTTCCTTTTTCCTTTCAAAGGTGTTACTCCTCCATAAGCTTTTGAATTTCTAACTTCACATCCAACATTTTAGGAAGACCTAAATTTAACGCTTAATGGCTTGCTTCCAGCAAATTTATGATCATACAAGATCATGAATATTTTCTGTAGACCTCTTATCTAGGATAGGCAGAAGGGGGAAAAAAAAAAAGCCCTTTCTCAGAGCCATGAGTAGGTAGAAATGACCAATACCTTCTTCTGCCCCTTTTATCCCAAACTCTGGTTTCCCTGGCTTTGGTTCTTACCTCTTCCTACCATTCCAGGGGCCACACTGCAATGTGTCATGAAATCAAGGCCACGAATGAGAAAAACTGTCCTGATCCATCTGTTATACTTGTGGTATCAGTGAACTTGCCTCCAAGCCCCTTCCCTCCCCTTCCAACACAACTTCTTCACCTGCCTCACCTCCTACCCCATCTCCGGAGCGGGAGATTAATTGATGAACTATCACTTTGAATGATGTAGACCTTGTACACGTCTAAGACATTCATTTTTAATATTTCCCAAGATATCTACCCTTGAAGCACCCACATACATGATAGATAGCTAGAAATGAGCCTGAACTTGATTCTTCATCTGATTTTCTACTGGTATATTTAGGAAGTGTTAGAATGGGAAGAAATTACAGCTTGTTCACACCTTGACTTATATAGTCACTGGTAGGATGACTGACCTTCAAGCTCAGAGAATTCCTAGCAGAACTTCATGTTTCTCCAACTTGATGAGCACAGAGCACATTCCACTTCATAATCAAGAATCAAACACTCTTAGCAACACTTGGTTATTGGAAGTTACGCAAATAACATTTCTTCAACTTTGTTTAAATCCAAAGACACAAGTGTTGTTCTGATAATACACAGTAAGTAACTGTGTAAATAGTCTCTAAAAATTGCTGCCAACAATTTTTAGGTCCTTTGCCCTTGCACCTGGGCTGGCCTGTGTGTGTTTTGGCCAATATCAGGGGGAATGATGTTCCAGGACTTCAGAGCCCAGGCCTTAAAACAACTCAAGGGAGTTCCTCAGGAATCCAGCTGCTTTCCTTTTCTTTTCTTTTCTTTTAAGATTTTATTTATTTATTTGACAGACAGAGATCATAAGTAGGCAGAGAGCAGACGGGGGTGGGGGGTGGGGGGTGGGGGGGGGAAGCAGGCTCCCTGCTGAGCAGAGAGCCTGATATGGGGCTTGATCCCAGGACCCTGGGATCATGACCTGAGCCAAAGGCAGAGGCTTTAACCCACTGAGCCACCCAGGTGTCCCCCAGCTGCTTTTATATAGGAAGTCTACACCACACAGAGCGAACGCAGGGGCAGACACAAAGATGAGCCATCTCAGACATTCCAATGCAGTTGAATCCCCCATATAATGGTCGACTTTGCCTCTATCACAAGCAGCAGAATTGCCTAACTAAGCCCAGTGAAGTTATAGAATCATGAGAAATGATAAAATGGTGGTTGTTTCAGGCCACTATGTTTTAGGGTGGTTTGTTACACAGCAATAGGTAAATTAAACATTGGTTTTTAGATATTCTTACTTAAGTAATATGAAGATAATGAAAGTAATAGAGAAGGGGCACTCTCGTATACTGCTGGTAGGAGTATAAATTCAATGTATACTGAATGCAAAACATATGTGTGTGTGTGTGTGTATATATATATATATATATATAAAACATTTATTTGGGTGGCAATTTGGCAGTGTCTATTAACATTGATATTCATATGCCCTATAACTTAGCAATTCCATTGCTCAGTGTCTGTTCTAAAAAATCACCCACCTGTATAGCAAGAAGCATGTATAGATATGCTTATTATTGTTTGAAAGAGAAAATGAAAGAGCAAGAAATGGAACATCTATCAGTAAAGAATGGCTGCATGCCTAACATGAATCCTTTATATCTGCAGAAAGAATAAGATAGATTTCTATGAACCAACATAAAACATATCTCTGATATATTGAGTGAAAATAATAAACTACAGCACAATATATACAGTAGCAGTTCATTTATGGAAGACTATACAAGGCAATATTATATATTTATAATTGTCTATGTATCTAAATGCACAGAAAGCCTGAAGGAGTTAACTGTATTCTTAGAATTGGAAAGGCTATTCCTTGATAATAACTCCAAGCCTGCAACAGCTTAACACAATAAAAATTCATTCTATCCTCACAAAAAGTGTGATGTGGGACAGGTGGCCCTCCTCTATGGAGCAAATGGTGACTTAGAGATCTGGGTTCTTCCACCGTGTAGTCAGACAAGCTGGTGTGTGTGGCCTTCAGGGTCTCTGCATCAGGGGAGGGGAAGGGTGGGAAGGCGCTTGTTGGCTTTAAGCTGTCACAGCCTAGAAGTGACAGCCTGTCATTGCAGCTACCAGGTCATTGGCTGGAACTAGTCCTGTGGTCCCAACATTATGGCAGTTGCATCTTTGAGACACTTGGATTTATTTCAAGTATTTTTCACCATTATAGATAACACTCTATTGCATGTACACGTGATAATCTGGCCATCTCTTTGCATTAATACATCCCTTTAGTTTCGAACACATTTTACATCCATTATCTCATATAAAAACCTCATGTGGTAAGCAACCTATTTCTTTTTTTTTTTTTAAAGATTTTATTTATTTATTTGACAGAGAGAGATCACAAGTAGACAGAGGCAGGCAGAGAGAGAGAGAGAGGGAAGCAGGCTCCCTGCTGAGCAGAGAGCCTGATGCGGGACTCGATCCCAGGACCCCGAGATCATGACCCGAGCCGAAGGCAGCGGCTTAACCCACTGAGCCACCCAGGCGCCCCAAGCAACCTATTTCTAATTCTCTTCTTTTTTACAATAGAAAAATTGAGGCCTCAAAAATCTCCACCAAGGCCTTGTGGCTACAAGAGGGCTGGGACTCAAAATGAACTCTGCGTTGTTCTGAATCCAGTTCTCTTGATTGGACGCGTGCCAATCAGCTTCCTGCCCTACATCCTATCTTCTAATAGGGCCTCAGTATGTGAGAATAAAAGGAACTGAGGCAGAGAATAGATAAGGATTTTAAGGAAATGAAAGAAATCACTGTTTTAGGAATCTGGGTGGGAGTGGTTTTGAAAAATGTTTGTTTCCATGTCTGTCTCCTTTATCAGAGCCTGACTTTCTAAGGTGGATTTGGCCACATTTACCTCTACAATCCCAGGTCTTGACCCATGTTGAGCCCTCGGTATTTATTGAATGAATAAATAAATGGATGGTGACGGAGATATACCTTCTATGTCCCCTACCATAACATCATAGCATTTTCAACCTTGGAGAAATGTAGAGCCTTGCTACTCAAATGTAGTCCCTCCAGCAGCAACATCGAGATCACTGGGAAGTTGTTAGAAATGAAGACTCTCAGACCTCACACCATCCATAACTGAATCAGAATCTTCATTTTAACAAGATTTCAAGATGAATCATAAGCACTTTATAGTCTGGTAAATTCGAAAAATAAATAGAAGTTGAGTGACTCCAAGGCGCTGGCCTTGAGTAAACTGTTCTGTTGTGTAGATAGAGAAGTTCTACAGATACCTCAACCTCAGATATCCGCCAAGCTGGAAGCATGGTCCCTCCTCTCGGAATTTACTGATCCAATACTTCTTTTTTTTTTTTCCAGTATTTTATGTATTTATTTGAGAGAGAGTGACAGCGAGAAAGTTCACAGAGGGAGAGGGAGAAGCCAACTGGCCGCTAAGTAGGGAGCCCAACATGGGGCTGGATCCCAGGACCCTGAGACCATGCCCTGAGTCAAAGGCAGATGCTTAACTGACTGAGCCACCGAGCTGACCTGATCAGGTATTTCTTCACACTATACCTCCTTCTTAATATAAAAGAAATGCACAATAAGTGGAGTTTGTTTAAATTCAATACATTTAGTGTCTGTGCCGGGTTGGAAGAGGTAAGGTGGGTTTTAATGATGTGTTATTGACACCATTTCTGATATGTGGTTTTTTTTTTTTTTTTTTTTTATATCACACCACGCAATTCTCTGACACCAGCTGGCTGTCTTAAAATCCAAGTCCATTTTGACACTATCTACCCAGAGATAGCATCAGACACTACAGGCTAAAGACTCAGTCCCACAAGACTGCCCCCACTTCCGATGCCAATCCCAAGTCCAGATTGCCTTGTGGTTCTGACCAACTGAGATTCCCACGACCCCCTGCTTGGGTTCAATTAACTTGCTGGAGCGGCTCACAGCACTCAGAAATTAGTTTACTCATTAGATTACCAGTTTATGACAGAGGATATTAAAGGGTATGAATCAATAACCAGATGAAGAGATACAGCACACACGAGGTCCCAAATAAAGGAGCTGCTCTCCCTACGGAGTTTGGGACCTGGTGCAGCAGCACGTGGGTGGATGTGGGATTCCAGGACCCAGAAGTTCTCTAAATCTCATTCTTTGGGGTTTCTGGGGAGGCTTCATTACATAGTTGTAATTGATTAAATCACTGGCTATTGAAGACTGAACTCCACCTATAATATAGCTCCTCTCTCCTTCTGGAGGTCAGGATTGGAGAAGGAAGACAGGACTAAAAGTTTAAACCCTCTGACCATACAATTGGCTCCCCTGGCAACCAGCCCCCATCCTTGAGGAGCTTTCCAGACGTCACCTCATTAGCATAACAGAAGACACTTTGCCACCCTCGTGGCAGGAAATTCCAAGGGTGGAAGGCAGCTCTGTGCCAGTAATGGACAAAAACAAAATATAAAATATATATTTATTATAAGTCATGATATCACAAATGATAGAACTAGTACACTATACCTGGAGAAAATTTATAAAACAGAGGAGATTGAGAGGAATGCAGGAAGCAGCACCCCAACATGACGGGTGATACTGCTTTTCTCACTAGCTCTAACATCCCCGTTCATTCTCCAGTCCTCCTTCCTAAGGATGGCCATAACTCTCCTGCCTTACCATCATTGCATGCAGTCCTGGGGCAGAGTATACATACTAAGGACAGCCCAGGAGTGTACCCCACAGGAGAAGACACTGATACAGACTCTGCTAGACATTCTCACAAAAAACGATCTCCATGAATCCGTATACTACCCAATAAAGCTGATACTGCATGCATTTCACAAATAGGGAAAACTAAGCTCAAAGAAAATACGTAGCTTGCTTAAATCACTATATAAATGCAGACTCTTTGGCCACAAAGTCTCAGATGGCCTGAGATCAACCCTCTAGGCTGTCTTGGGTAGGGGATAGTAAGTGAGGCCAGCAATCTCCAATTCTCCAGTCTGGGATGATTCAGGTGGGGGCAAATGTACACTGGCTTTAGGATGACAGCGTCTGTGCTTCTTTGAAAATACTGAAAGGAATGACTGGCGAACTTCCCAATTCTAAGACTCCTGCCCATATTCCAGCCAAGTTCAGAGCCCTGGAGACCCAAAGTCTGCTCTGAACTCAAGGCTACAGGATAGTCCTTTCCCTACATGGAGATGTGGCTGCTCTCCACAACGTCAGCTCAGATGACTATCCGAAGCATCACCACTGGTTCAACATTATCAACACAAGGTGGGAAGGTCCTTAGGAAGCTAGGAACCTCTATATATGCTCCATGATGCTAGCTGCATGCAGATCAAATGAGAGTTTCCAAACACTGGATTCCCAACACTTCTGCTCCTCTATCCACAAATCTGG
This sequence comes from Lutra lutra, assembly GCF_902655055.1. NCBI lineage: Eukaryota > Metazoa > Chordata > Mammalia > Carnivora > Mustelidae > Lutra > Lutra lutra. The sequence goes on along the minus strand of NC_062278.1, from coordinate 132,662,059 downwards.
GAAATGATTTCAAGTGAGAACACATGAAGATCAAGGAGCTTTGTTCATCCATGTAGAAGTGACTCATGATTAGATAAGAATAATGACTTAGTAACCAATCACTGGTTAAATCGGAGGCTAAAAAATCATAGATTTTTAAGATTTCCAACATCAGGAAACAGAGGACCAAAGATGTAAACAGACCAATGTTGCAAGGCTAGAATCTGGATCTAATTCATACTTCTCCCATTCTGTGAGAAGATCACACACACACACACACACACACACACACACACACACACACACAAAACACACACCCCTATTCAGTAGCCCTCTCTTTTTTTCTATCAATATGATTATTTTCCTAGGTGATCTCTTCCACCCCCATGGCTATGAAAACCACCTACATGCCATGGACACTAAAGTTCGTATTTCCAACTCTGCTATCACTCCAATCTTGATATCACATCAAAAGTACATGTCTAGGGGTGCCTGGATGGCTCAGTGGATTGGGCCTCTGCCTTCGGCTCAGGTCGTGCTCTCAGGGTCCTGGGATCAAGTCCTACATAGTGCTCTCTGCTTGGCAGGGAGCCTGCTTCCTCTTCTCTCTCTCTGCCTGCCTCTCTGCCTACTTGTGATCTCTCTCTATCAAATAAATAAATAAAATCTTTTTAAAAATTACATGTTTAAAAGCTTTTCTGACATCTCTACTTGGATATCCAACAGGCAACTCAAACTTAATTTTCCCCAAACAAAATTCTTTATCCACATCTCTACCCAAATCTGTTCCACCCTCAGTCCAATCCACATAGATAAATACATCACGTGGTTACTCCATCCAAAACCTAAACCCACCCTCAATAATCTTTTTCTCTCACACCCCACATTCAGTCCGTCAGCTCTTCCATCGGCCACAACTCCAGAAGGTGTCCTGGATCTATTTACTTCTTGTTACCACAACTGGTTCCATCCTCTGTCACTTAGACTTCTCCTGATCAGTCTCCTTCTTTCACCCTTGCCCCATTCCAGTCCATTTCCTGACACCCAGAATGATCTTTGAAAGTGCATAATAGTTCATGTCACTACCCTGTTGCAAACCATCCAAAGGCTTCCCAGTGTGGGAGGAAACAGTGTAAAGCCCCATTGATCCAGCCCCTGACCCCCTGTTTGACTTCATCTCTGTCATTCTTCCTCTTGCTGTATCCACCCCAAAATAACCAACCTTTCTCTGAAACTTTGCCATGCCAACCTAATTCCAGACTTTGCTGGTGGTCTTCCCTTGCCTCAAGGGCTCTTCCCCAGATCTCCTCAAGTATGCCCTCTCCCTATACTCAGATAGATCTGTTCACATATAAGTCCTTCCAGAAGGCCTCCCCTCACCATACCATCTCAAATAGTTCCTCTGTCTCCCATCCATTCTGTAATATATCACTTGGCTGCTTTATTTGCTTTATAGCACTTAGCAGTATACATATATATGTATATATATATATTTTTTAAACTTATTTATGGTCTCTTGCATGCTAGCATCACATCTCCTCCCAAAACTGTTAATTCATTAGGATCACAGACCACTGTATCTTCATTACAGACAAAAAGTCTTTCTATAAAGGGCTTTGCAAGTCAAACAGTCTCTGCTGCAACTACTCAGCCCCCGTCTCTGTAGCATGAAAGCAGCCAGAGATGATATGTAAATGTGTGAGCACGGCTGTGTTCTATTAAAACTTTATTAACAAAAATAAGTGGTGGGCTGGATTCCACCCATGAACAATAGTTTGTTGACCTGTTATCTAGATGAGGACTTGACACATAGGAGAAGCCTGGTAAATATTTATCAAATGTATAAATAAATGAGAGATCTAAACAGAGCAATCTCTGGGAGGAAATGCTGAAAAATAAGAGAAGGGAAAAGGGAAAATAAATACTCAGCAAAATGACTCTTGTATATATCTGGCAATAGCTTATTACTTAAAAAGCCTTATTGTCTCTTATATGCATAACACTTAAATTTAATATATCTACCCTGTTGAGACTTAGCAAAGAGCTAAGACTATACTTTGTACTAAGATCAGACTTATCAGCTGTACCCTAAGGCCTTAGGAGACCAAGACCCAACCTAAGGACCTCGTCACTGCTTAGACTAAACAGGGCCTGAATAGAGAATGAATGGTGTGTCCCATCAGCTGGTGATAAAATGACCCACAGTTTCTAAAAGAAGATTTGGTGAATTACCTACCATCAAAGTTTTCCTCTGATTCTGCTATCCCCTGAACTGCATTTTCAGTCCTTTTTACTTCAATTTTTCCCACTTATACTTTATAATGTGTAAACATTGTGATTAAAATTCTGTAATTTATTGTGGGGCTCCCTCTGCCAAAGATGGGATTACTCAACTACTGAAAGAAGGTATAAACACAATTGGAGACGTGATTTTGAGGGAAAGCATTTTCTGCTTTGAGAACAGTGGATTCCCAAAGCCCTGCACAGGGAGGAAGCTCAGGTCTGTGCCGGGACGGTAACTGCCCATTTAAGGATAACAGCATAAAGGCTCATGAGCTCTCCATCTATTACACAGGATAATAAATTGGCAAGTTACAGGTGCCAGGAAAACTGTGTCAGACCCCGCAGCTCCACGGAGAGCAGAGGAGTTCAGAATTCATTTTCCATAGAAACACTGATATACACAATGCCTACACTTCATTGAAATAGTGTGGAGACACTGAACTTCAAGCACAGCAGGAGCCGAGAAGGCATTAATGGGGGCCTTACCACCATTTCTAAAAACACCTGTTTCAAGAAGAAGGTAAGTTTGAGTTCTAAGCAACTGACATCCAAATAAAAACCTCTGGGGGACAATGTGTTCAGAGAGGGGGGAGGGATATATTCGGATCCTCTAAGTGGGGGAAAAAAAACAAAATGGGGGCTAGATGGAGAAGAATCATTCTCTGACAGTTTTTTTTTTTCCCTCCGAGCTGGGTACTAAAGTTACCAAACTTCCAAAAACTGAAGAAAGTAACTTTATAAACTAAGGGAAAGCAACCTTCTTTCCTTCAAATTCTCATTTCTGAAAGAATAGACAGTGAATCAGAAATGAGCAAAAATATATCTTTTACAAAACTCCAGTCTTCCAAAAGGCTATAATCTCAAAATCTTTCTGCAGTACTTTTGTAATCAGCTCAAAGCATGGCTTTTTCAGAAAGTTGCTGATGAGCGCCATCTACTGGGAATTACCCAAACTCTGTCAGGAAATTTCAAAGTACTTAGCAATGAAATTCAGAACTCATTTTGCACAATGGCCTCTTGGCACAGAAAAGGAAACTCCTGGGAACCCAGGCAAAACCTGTTGGGTTCACCTGAAAAATCTTGCCTTGGTCCTTTGCATAAGTACTGGGATAGAATTAGGGTATTTCATTTCCAGGGGAAAAGATTTTAAATGAGCCTTCGGGAAATCAAGTTTCCAGAACATCTCTTTAAGAGATCTAGGGTTTAGGAGTAGAATCTAATGGGGAGGGGGTACTGTCCAAGCAACCTCTCCTCTCAGTGCCTTCAGGTAACTAGAAAGAAAGATTCAATCATCTGAATATCAGATTGTCTTCGAAATTCTTTTCTTCTCTGTGGACAAAACAAGTCATGAATATTTAGTCTGAATTAGATCCTCCACTTGACAATGATGATCACAGTCTGGTTAATAAAATAAATACACATGTGTATGTGAAATTACAAGGACTGATCTCTCGAATTCTTAACAAATTATATTCTGGTTGGATCCACTAACTAAAAATGCCACACAGCTCTGTGAGGTACACAAAATCTTCATCTCTGCATTTCCCCGCCTCAGAGCTACGACATCCTCTGTCCCTATGGGACCCTGTTTTCCTCATAACTCCTTTATAATGTCATTGGTCCCTGCAGAAGTAGATTCACCCTACCATGGACAGAGGATGATAAAGAATGAAGTTTCACTAAGAATGGACAATACTATGGAGGCAAGAACATGGATTTGAATTCCAGCCCTGCCACTTACCAGTAGGATGATATTAAGTCTTAATGTCTTCATCATCATGTCTCACTCTGTAAAATGGGTATTATTGCCTCGTAGGGTTATTACGAGAATTAAAATGGGATCTTGTTTTCTAAGTCACCTGGCACACATTAAGTATCAAACAATTTTTCTTTCTCATTGTGTTTTTTATGGGGCTCTGATAGATCATAGATGAGCAAGCTCTTCCCAGGCTGTCTCATCAGAATTCAGAGCAGTTACCTTTCCGTTCATTCCAGGAATGTCTGCAGTGTATTTTTGCAGAGTCAGCTCATAAAGTATGCACGAAGACTCTCTAAATTGGTGTTCTTAACCAAGAAATAAACCACTTCTTTGTAGGTGCCTATAAATAAAAAGAGATTTCCAATCACATTTTTGCATGTGCCAAGAGTAAACTTCTGAATCTCTCAAGGGAATTGCTGAAAGAGTATTAAGAGGAAAACTCACCTATGCAGATAAGTCAAAATTCCCCAAATGCCATCCTACTGAAATCGATTTATAATAAATTGGCAAAAGTTTAAGAAGAACTCTTTTTTTTTCCCCCTACACAGCTTTCCTCTCCTTGATCCATGAACTGAAGCTCCAAAGAACTTTATCTCAAAATAGCAAACACACACAAAAAATGTTGTGGTCATATAGATTGGTAGTTTCGTTAGATAAATGTTTGCAAATAACCTTAGCTTTTAATATCAACATGTTGAAACTGCAAAAGCCATGAAATACTTTCTGTGGTTCATTCATTTATTAATTGATAAAACACTAAGCTGGACCCAGGCAGTATTCCAGGTGCTGGAAATAAAACAGTGAACCAGACAGGCAAAGCATTCCTGCATCCATGGAGTTTAACATTCTAGTGAGAGGAAACTGATAATAAGCATGGAAACAAATAATATTTAATTTCAGAGGATAATAAATACTATGAGAAAATATAATGCAGAACTCTAAGAGTCAGCACTCTTGGACTCTCTGAGGGAATATTGGTTGAGCCAAAATCTGAATGACAAAACAGAGCCATGAAAGAAACTGGGGAACAGAGCAGTCAGAAGAAGGGAACAGCAAGTGCAAAGGTCCTGAGGTAGGAGCCAGGTAATCGTGTTTATGTGGCTGGGCAATAACAAAGAGGTTGTAGGCTAGCTTCTCAAATTTGAATGTGAATACAAATCGCCTGGGAATGTTGTTAAAATGCAGAGTCTGATTCAATGGTCTAGGTTGGGTCCTGTTTCTCATAAACTACCAGATGAGGCTGATAACTATGGTTCCTTGAATCCCACAGTGACTAGCAAGAATATAGGACCTTGTAAGCCATGGGACAATGTTTGGATTTCCTACAATTCCAGTGGAAAGCCACATATCTCTAGAGCCTTTCTCAGTTACACAAAGATTTCATACCTCTTTGTTATTTTCCCGCTACCCAGCACAAAGCCCAGTACTTGGCAGAGGCACTGTAAATGTTTGTGTTAAATGATAAGGCTGATTATCTTGACCCTTCTTTGTGGTTTGCCTGGTGCTAGGAAAGAGTAACAAAAATAGGCTGACACAAAGTTAGATTATAGACAGACTTTGGAGCATATATTGGTGGGTTTAAATTTTATAGGGACAGCTGAAAGATCTTGAGCAAAATGTTCTACCTCTAGAGCCTTGCTTTTCTCATAAATAATAATAGAAAAAATAATAGAAAAAAATAGAAATATTATCTCCTTCGTTAGAGACACATGAAAATTACATGCAATCATGAATTGTAAGTGCCTTGCGTAGAAGGTGCTCAATAAACATCCATTCTCTCTCTCCTCCTTCCCCAGCTCCACCTCACTGTCAGCCTCATGGTATTTATATCAAAAGCATCATCATCTGTAAATCTTTTAGAGTAAAGCTAATTTTCAAATTAAGAATTCAAGGCCATTTCCATGTAAAGTAACTGGTTATGGCCCCTTAACATTTGTTTATTGCTGCTTTAAAGACAATCACATCAAGTTCCAGCCCTATCTCAATGGCTAACTTGCCTGACCATCTTTGATAAGTCCCCTGACCATCTGTGGGCCTTGAAAAATAGATGGTCATGCCCAACTCTGGGATTACCAAACTACAATTACCCTGGTTAAGAGTTCTGAGAGTGGACTTGTCTCCCAGGAAACATGGCGGAAGCCCAGTAGCCACGATGGCTGGGTGATGAGATCCAAATTCATTAAGAACACAGGTGAAACCCTTGTCCACTAACCTTGGCTGACAAGCAGCCTCATTCCTTCCTCTCTGATTCCATTATTCTAGGAACTAGAATGCCAGAAAAATTATCTCATCCTCCTTGGATCTTCAATATTTTTAAAAGCAACTGGCATCAGAGAGAAAAACGGAGAACAAGGCGTAATGGAATCAATGTACCCGCTTCTCTGGGGGTTTTTTGTCACGTGGTTGTAGTTGTTATTAGTTGTCACCACAAGGTTATAACCTTTTATTTCCAAAACTACCTTGGAGATGCAAAGAAATCTATAAAGCGCTAATGTTTCAAACACTTGAATGTATTTCAGGAGGATGTTTAAGGGTTGGTATCTCTTCTGATCTTGACCACCTCCACCCTTCCTCACCCCAGCTTGGAATGTTTGCTGGATTTTATTTGTTTGCTTGTTTCTGTCATTGTTGCTGTGACGGTGAAACCTAATAAAAATGAAAACAAGGCCAGCAGCAAATGCCTCTTGTTGGGTCCGGGGCTCTGGGAATGCAGGAGGAAAAATAGAAATGACCGCCCACCCGGGGTTGCCATCTTCCAGCCTCCCCCGCCACTTCCTTAACCCTTGACTCTCCCGCCAAAAGGATGTATGCCCAGGTCACGTCTCCATAGGTAACCCGATACCTATGCAGGAAACAGGAGTATCAGGATGCCCCCTCCATACCCTCCGCTCACCAAATACCTTACCATGTATGGATATGAACCCATGCAATGCCTTGGCCCGTCATGGGACCTCGCAGGAGAGTGCGGACCTCCTCCCGGTGTGACTTTCCTGGCTCCTCTTCTCCTGAGCCCTGAAACTTCCCCGGAGAGTGCCTTTAATAAATCTTGCCTTGTGCCTACCTCGCCTGGTGTGTTTACCTCACCTGCAAAACTTTATACCTCTGACACTAAAGAATTACAAGGGTGGAGAGAGACAGGCCGAAAAGGGAACTTAGTCTTCTTGTCTGAAGATATATTTCAGGGAAATGGTTTTTCAGGGAAGACTTTGAAGGAGCAGAGGCTATTTCTGAAAAGGTCAGTTGCTTCATCCCAGCACAATGTTTTCCCACTTCCTCCAGAGGAGACCAGTTACTTCCAGATACGTAAACAAAGGTGTCCGGAAATTCAAGACCCAGCCAAAACAAAGATCCGCTTTGTAAACTCTTTACCCTCTGCTTTAGGCCTTTTGCTGTTTGTCTTCTTGATCCTGCTGTTCTGAAGGCCGGAAATGTTGGGAAAAAAAAAAAATGGAACAAAGATCCAAGAACCAGGTAATGGTGACACCTGGTGTGACCTCAGAGAGCCCCTGGCAGTCACGGTCACACCATGTTTAAGAGATTCAATTCCGTGTACAAAAGGTATGACATCCTAAATCCTCAGAATTACATGTGTTTCCCAGATCCACGGGCCTGTGAAGCAGGCAAAGGAGCAGGTGCTGCTTACCCAAAACATTGGCTCCCTTAATATCATCTCTGCTCTTTCCTGGCCAAGGGCACCCATAATTACCTCCCGTAAACTGAACGCGCAAGCCCACCACCTTCCACACGCACCCGCTGCAGAAAATTGTATTGGCAATTAATTTGTCAGGAAAATGCTAGGGGATGTGAACACTGGTAATTTTATACCATAGATATTCAAATTAAAGCTCGAGCCTGAGGGTTTGCAGTGTCAAATTTTAGAATAGTTACAGAAGAAGAGAGAAACACAACCTCCTGCTAGCTCCTGACGAGGGGCAAAAAAGAATGTTCCAAGTGGTTGTAATAACCTTGGCTCCATCTGTAGACTTGACTTGGGAACATTAAGAACAAAAACACACTAATTATGGGTGATGCTCCTTGTGTTCCTCTCCAAATGGAAGGGGATAGGGCTGTTGTTTGTTCTGTACAATTCCTTGAGTGCCGAGAACCTTTTTAATGAAGAAAAATAATGTCAGACGCTGTTAACTTTGCAGGAGCCCACTCTCATTCTGTGCCTTGTCTTAACTCAGCTATGTGTCTTTTGTGGAATTCAAACTCAAGTCTTCCCAGACCCTTCCCTATTCCCAGTGATTCCAATTTCTACCCTTAGGGCAGGATGGGAAAGACATGGTTTAGCTGATGGAATTCCTTCCTAGGGTTTCCCAGTCCATTGTGCATAGATTAAATAAACAGTATTTTTCATACACATATACCAGTACTTTCGATTTTGCACTGATGCTATTGATGAACTATAAATGTCTTTAAGGTGTTAATTAGCAAATAGTATTTTCTCATGATTGTGTATGTTTCCCAGCTGTAGATGCCGGAAGTTCAATATTATCACATGGATATATGAATATTTTGTCATTAGGGGGTTTCCAGACTCAAAAATCACTGCTATTCTCTATGTAGCTTCTTCAATTTATTCTTTAAGATGTGATAAAAACTGAATACCACAGAATTAAATTACAGCACCATGAGGTTCACTTATGTGAAAAATGGAAGCCATTGATGTCCAGTTTTAAGCTCAGGAAAGAACTACTTCACTATACATTGATAACTATTTTACAGATTGTGATCTAAGGACCCTCAAGAACTTGATAACAAATCATATTTCTGAGTACTACCTCACATCTATTAAGTCAGACTCTCCGGAGACAGGGCCTAAGAAATTGCATTTTTTTGGTAGGCTCCCTAGGATGTCCTATTACCCATAAAGTCTGAGAACCACTAGTGGAAATTAATAGCATAAAGTAAATTCTGGCCCAACTATACAATACTGGATCTAAATAAGACTCAAGGGATTAACATAAAAGTCTATAGAATGTAAAAGCTTGAACACATGGTTCTCGTCTCTAGGGAACATAGACTATGGGCTATACTGTCCATCAGTTTACACCAAGGAAAGAAAAAGCCTTCAGTTTTCAAATCAGTAACACAGAATTGCTAACACATTATTAACGAAAGAGATTAGCCAAAGGGACTTTTCCCCCTATTCTGAGATGTGAGGATGCTTTGCCAAACTAGATTTGGAATCTTTTTTTTAATTCTCTCTCTCTCTTACTTAATATAGCACAAATCAAATGTCATTCCTTAATATTGATACAGCCTCTGTCTTTACTGCTGCTGCTTATTTCATTTGTTTTCACGTTTAGACACCCTTTCTTCCATGTAGGCCACAAGTTGGGAATGGGAGTTTATCCTAGTGAGTCTGTTAAGATGCCTGTCATGATGAACAACTAACTAGCTTTAGGAGCTACTAGGAAAATGGAAACTCAGTGCCATGAGAGATGTAGAACCTTGAATTCTCAGGCTGGGACAGCAAGAAGATTCCAACTTGAACCTCCCAGATTCATAACTGGTAAGGGCCCCCTGGGACATTGTGTTGAAAAGGATTCTGAAACAACACTCAGGCTCAATAGGAAAGACTAGTGGGATTGTTTATGGGCAGTGTGGCAGCAAAGTGCCAGACATTTGGTATTCTTGCTTTTGGGGGTTCAGTATTTGCATTGCAAATGCCTGCCAAGTTATATGGCACCCAAAATCAGAGAGTTCTAGAAACTTCCCCTCTTTCAAATCTTGCATTTTTAATGTTAAGAAGAGCAGTATCCAAAAAGGATGTTTCCCAAAGCTACATAATTACTTGAAAATGCAGGATCAATGCTAGAACTCCATTTTCTCCCAATCCAGTTCCATTAGGTATCCCCAGTGATGTCTCAGAATGAAAAATTTTCCTCTTAATCTTAGGCATATCTGTTACACTGTTTCTGGAAAGAAAGTTGAGCGAATCTTCACTGTGCCAGGTCAGTGAGCACTTTGGTAGGCGGTGGGTGGGGACCTCTTACCCTCGCTATCAAGTTGGCTCACAGACCACCAAGAAATAATCTGGAATATTCCAAGGCATAGTCCAATCTTAGAAGAACCAAACAAGAGAATGACTGGTTCTGCTCTCCTAAGCAGGAATACATTTTCAGTAAAATTGGAGGACAAGGAGACTCCGGGGGGGTCGGCTCTGAAACAAGGCAGAACTGAGGGAATGCATGCTCTTCCTCAGGACCTACTGGCCTGAGGTGATGGAGTTTAGCCCTGTAGGGCTATGGTTATAGATTCTCCTTCCCAAATGTGGCTCTGAAATGTGGCATGATAAAGTCCATAATCAGAAGGTTGCCTTCTTCCCAATGGACTCACACATGGAGATGCTCACAGCTGTATAAATCACTCACAGTTAAATATGATTCCAGACAATTAAGACTAAAAGGAAAATTAGTATCACAAGCATTTTAGCACTTTCCTTCTCTTGGAACCACTAAATAGTTCCTTTTTGTTTCTTTGTCCTTTCATTTCAATGGTCTGAAATGGCTTTCTCTTTAAATTAAAAAAAAAAAATCCTGCATAGAATATTCCTCCAAGTCTCCAAGACTGTGGCTCCAATCTCCAGGGTCATGCTCCATTGGTGCCCATAAAAGAAACTGGAGTGCCATCCAAGAACCTTAAGCAGACTCATGATATAGTATGGGTGTTATCTGCAGACCAATTACAAAAAACAAGGGAATGAGAGCAGAGATCAAAGAATGAGGCAAAGCTTAGCAGTCGTCCATGTGACTGCACACCCTGACGCTGGCAACAGGACATAGTTATAGAGAAATGTGTCACATCCCCCTAAGCATGAGGTTCTCTTATTTAGCATGGCTTCTCTATACCTGGTCCAGTAAGACTAACTAGAAGGTTAAGGGTAAGAGGAGAGGAGCAAGAAACTACAACTAGACTCTCCTGCTAGATTTGCAGGCACACACTGCTGGCAGCTCAGATACTAGTGGATTTGGGGGTTTTGTGCAAAATAGGAAAAGGCACCCCTTGCTCAAAACAATTAATTGCCATCTGTTGGAATGTTGTCAAAATAACTCTTCATATCTAGGGTGATTGCAAGTGGATGCTGCCCCCCTAGAGGTGTCCCCTGTCCTTGTACAACCCAAACAACTAAACTGAGGTCAACTCAAAAGGAAATCTAGTCTGGTAGGCAGAAGAAGAAATCCTAAGACTATACAAGCACGGTGGTAGACTGAAAATAGTCTACACCAGGAGACCACAACCATGTAAAAATCAAAGTAAAGCATTATCCAAGATGAAGCATTCCAGAGGGAGGCTGGACTCAGAAAGCCAGTGGGGCCATTGCCTCTAGTCATTCAGCCAGTTATTGAGGAAGGCAGAGGGAGCCTGAGAAGCCCAAAACAGGCCCAGCACCAGCCAGACTGAGGGAGGAGGGCAGACTCCAGCTCAGAAAATCCGACACAGGCCTTCAGAAGGTGACTCTAAGTTTCAAAGAGTGAGGGACAAGCTGAGGCTGCCTATAACACCAGCCATCCTCAGCTCTAAGGGCATAATGGCTGCAAAGCCTGGGGTTGTGGTGGGGGTCCATAGTCATTCAACAAACACTTATGAAGTGCCTGAGCATTATGTTAAGTGAAGAGGGTACAGAGATGGACAAGTCATGATTCCTACCCTCAAGGAACTCTTATTCTGATAAATGCTCCCAAAACAACAATTTTGGTGAGTTTTACAATTCATGAAAGAAAGCAGTACATATTTGGGCGCCTGGGTGGCTCAGTGGGTTAAGCCGCTGCCTTCGGCTCAGGTCATGATCTCAGGGTCCTGGGATCGAGTCCCGCATCGGGCTCTCTGCTCAGCAGGGAGCCTACTTCCCTCTCTCTCTTTCTCTGCCTGCCTCTCCATCTGCTTGTGATCTCTCTCTGTCAAATAAATAAATAAAATCTTTAAAAAAAAAAGAAAGCAGTACATATTTAACAAATGCTACAATATGCCTGGCCCTTTACTAAGTACAGGACATATGACAGTGAACTAGAAGCACTCCTCACCTGTAAGGAACCTATGGACAAGTAAATAAGTAATTGCAATATGGAGTGTTCACGTACCACTGGACGAGTCAGGCCAGAGGACTATAGGAGCCCGTAAAAGGGTCCTTAAACCAGGACTAGGGGACGTGGGAAGGGTTCCAGGAAGAAGCAATAACTAAGGGGAGAACTGCAGAGAACACAGTTCCTTCCCATAAGGGCTTGAGAGCATGGGCCTGAGCTATCCAAGAGAGTAGTCACATAAGGCAACTGAGCACTTGAAATGTGGCGAGTTCAATAAATTAATTTTAATTCATTTAAATTTTCCAACTAAAGCAATGCCAATTTTTTTTCCACTAAACACACTTTATTGTTTTGGGAGAATAACATTTCACTCTAACCACTGCATGGCATAAGATATTATTGTTAATGTTTTAATAGGCATGTACTTTTTCCTTTTAGAAGATTTTGAAATTACGTCTGAAGCTCTCATTATATTTCTGCTGGATAGCTCTGGTCTAGACCAAAGAGACAGTCACACAGTCAAAACAGTAAAGCAAAGTATTCATTATAATTGCCACGATAAGAGTTGGTTCACCTACTACCTGCTGTTGCCTGGAAATATTAAGACAAATGCTGAAAAGAACTTAGACGGCAGAGAAAAGAACACAGATTAAATGCAAATTAATGCAAGCTGAACTTACAAAGAAATGGGTAGCTCATGCATTACCAGAGGAAAAAAACCAATATTATTTCTGAGAGGTAGCTCATAATCTGGGCATAGACAGGTCTGGGCACTGGGTAGAGTCCTGACTGCTAGAGTGGTAGACGGACCACTCTCCCTGTACTAGATCCATCCCTGTCAACAAAGGACTACAGTGATAACAAATCTAATGGACAGCGGCTCAAACTTTAAGGACATTTCTGGCTTACTTAACAAACCAAGAGGTAGGAGTCTATGGCTGGTTTAGCAGCTCAAATATGTCCTTAAGTATCTAGCAATTGCTGTCTTTCCTTCCACAGCTCTTTTACCTTAGCCTCGTCATCTCAATGCTCAAACTCAAGAAGCAAGGGGAATAGGAGTAGCCAAGTTAGAGAACCTACCCTTGGGCTCACTGACGCTCAAAGTTCTACCCCTAGCTTCCAGAGAGGCAGAGAAAGGAATTAGCCAGCAAAGGAGACCCAGAAAGCCATGATACAGTTAAACTCATCGTTAAGTGTTCTGTTGAGGCTGGATATATGATTGCTGGGAATTCATTTGGAGTTCTCTTGGCAAGGACGAAGAGGAAGACCTCGTGATGTCTACCGCAAATACCGACACTGATACTCGCTTCATGACTTAAGTCTAATTCTTAGCAGGTAGTTGTCTAAAAGATACTCCCTTCACTGAAAACAAAGGAAAAGTTTCTAACTATAGATGAAGGAAGAGAAATCAGAAAACTCCAGCCAAAACAAAGCGCAGAAACCCAGTGGCAACTTGCCCATAATTCTCTTATTGTCATTTAGGAAAAGTAGTGTCATCTCCAACCATTATCTTCAATGAGAAGGACAAAGTGTGGAATTCACAATGACAGAGAAATTGTTTTTCCTGGGAAAATAAATTGTCTTTAGCATTGTTATAAAGAAATGAGAAAACTGCACAGTGTCCAGCATTCTTGAGCCAAAAACAAATCATTTTTCAAATTTCTCCAAGTAATAAGGGCTATAAATGGGACCCTGTACACAGTAATTGTTAAGACAAATTTTATGGAAAAACATGCTAATAGGAGCTATCAACCAAAGACTAAAGAGTGGGAAGTAACAATAAATACCAAGAATCTTGGCCACTGAAGAGGAGGACTCTCATTCTGATGATTAAAATGTGCCTTCGTGATCTATTGGAATGCTGTTCAATCCCTCACACGGAATGCCTCACCACATGGAGAGGCCAGACAGCTCATTCTCTGCAAGGATGTGTCAGTCCTCAGAAAGGAATGACACATTCATAAATCAAATGAAATTGAATTATGTTTAACCATTAGAAGTACATGTGGGCCTTTCACTTCAAAAGGCATTTATTAGGTTCTGCCTGCTTCTGGACACTGACGTGGGTCCTGGAAAAACGGAAGCAAAGAGCACCAGGCCCTGCCTTTAATCTGTTCACACCGTAGTAGAGAGTGTCAGACAGGAAAATAGATAACTTCTTTTCACAAGACCAAAAGGTCTTTTCTAATAAAGAAGAGAGGCTCAAGAAAATCTCACAGAGGAGGTAATGCTTCACCTGAGTCCAGGGAGGCAAAGAACTAAAGGAGATTCCTGAAGGAAACAAAAAGCAGCAAACTGAGAAGCAGAATGGTGTTTGGAGAAGAGCAAACAGTTCAATAGGAATGTCAAGGGGCAGATGGGGATGGCTCGGGAAGACTAGCAAGAGAAAAGGCTGGAAAAACACGCAGGGGCTTGTGTTGTGATAGAGTGGAGCAGCAAGCACAGAGAGCTTGGAGGTTGAAGACACCCAGTTTGGAGTGCCAGCCTCTTCACTACCAGCTACATGATTTTAAAGAAGATACTTAACATTTCCTGAGACTCCATGCTCATCTTCATCTGGAAAATGGGGACAATAAGTATTTCCCAGGCTTGATGTGTGGATGCAACATGGTAATGATTATAGCTGCAAAGCATTATTATTCTTGTCATCATATACATATTATCGTTAAGCAGCTGGAATAGGACAATCTGCATTTATGTTGCCATTGCGGGGGGGGCGGGGGGGATGGTGCTACTGTTTCCCAGCAACGTGGTGGAGGCTGAAGTGTGAAAACTCACCTGAGAGCCAAAGCAAGGCTCTTGAGTTTAACTGCACTGTGACTACAGCGGCAGAGAGATGTTAAAGACAGAGGGCTTAATCAAAGAGCGCTCCCAATGCTTAGTAGATGGGCCTACAATGTCATTCATTGGTGAGTTTACAGGAACCTTTACTGGAACTGTTTCATTTCCATCGGAAACCCATCAGCTCCTTTCCCTGGGGAACAGTAAGACAGCCGTGTTCCTGGAAGTAGTGGTGAAGCACGCTGACTACAGCCGCCCCCACTGCCACCAGCCCAGTTGTGTCGAGTTACCTTGGAACCTGGTCACCATGGCACCTGCTTACCAGCTCTCCAAAAGGACCTTTCTAAGGCATTCTCTCCGGGGATATAAGGTGGTGACCAAAGCCAGGGCTGGCTCAGATAACTATATTTGAGCTCTAGCTTCAGTGATGTCATCAAACACTCAATATTCCTAAATATTGAAAAGTGACCTCGGCTTAGGAGGCTCTGACTGCTCCTTACATGGAGAAAGTAGGTTAGTCTGCTCTATCTCACCCTTGTAAAGCTGTGGAAGCTCAGTCGCTCCCATGACTACTTACTGAAGGCTTGCTGCACACCAGGTACTTAAGAAAGTGCTTGACCAGGAACCCACATGGCTGCAAGTTTTGATCCACCAAAATGCTAGTGATGGTTTCTTTGGGTCTCTTGTCTTTTTTTTTTTTTCCCACCAAAATTAAGCCTTTCTGAAAAGACGCAAACATTCTTTCAAAAACTTACATCTTCATGTAAGAGTCTGTTTTGTCTTGGGGCGCCTAAGTGGCTCAGTTTATCAGGCATCTGACTCTTGATTTCAGCTCTGGTCATGATCTCAGGGCCATGCAATTGAGCTCTGCATTGTGGAGTCAGCTTGTCCCTCTTCCTCTGCTCCTTCCCTGGCTAATGCCCTCTCTCTCTCTCTCTCTCTCTGTCTCAATAAATCTTTTTTTTTTAAGAGTCTGTTTTGTCTTATTTGTTAATTTGTTTTGTTTCTGAGATGTCACATATAAATGAAATCATGTGATATTTGTCTTTCTCTGACTTATTTCACTTAGCATAATACCCTCTAGGTCCACCCATGTTGTTTCAAATGGCAAGATCTCGTTTTTTGTTTTTTTAAGATTTTATTTATTTATTTGTCAGAGAGAGAGAGGGAGAGAGAGCAAGCACAGGCAGACAGAATGGCAGGCAGAGGCAGAGGGAGAAGCAGGCTCCCCGATGAGCAAGGAGCCCGATGTGGGACTCGATCCCAGGACGCTGGGATCATGACCTGAGCCGAAGGCAGCTGCTTAACCAACTGAGCCACCCAGGCGTCCCAAGATCTCATTTTTTATGGCTGAGTAATATTCCACTGTATTTATACACATCTTCTTTATCCATTCATCAATTGATGGACACTTGGGTTGATTCTACATCTTGGCTATAGTGAATAATGACTCAAATACAGAGAATAAACTGGTGGTTTCTAGAGGGAGGTGAGAGGGGTATAAGAAAAATAGATAAAGGAGATTAAGAGGTACAGACAGCCAGTTATAAAAGCATTTTTATCACAGAGATGAAAAGTACAACATAGGGAATATAGTCAATAATATTATAATAACATTGTATAGAACAAATGATAATGATATTCATTGTGAGTAAAGTATAGAATTGCCAAATCAATATGTTGTACCTGAAACTCCTATTATATGTTAATTATAGTTCAATTTTTAAAAACCTTGTATCTTTATGAATAGATGGCAATACCTTTGTAACATTTCTGAAAGAAGGAATCTGGCTTTCAAAGTTGTCTCATAGACTTTCCAGGAAGCTCTGGTGCAGGAACTCATGCAACCAAGGCCCCAGGGGGCTAATACATCAATATCCATGAAGACCACAACATCATGTATGGGTGCACCTAAGTGGGGAAAAGATGAAGTCTGCATAGGAAGGTCTAGTTTTAAAGTTCCAATTCTTTCATTTATCACATGTATAACCTTGGATAAATCACTTAATTTCTTATCTATTATCATAATACATGAAAATATGAAGACTATCTCTCAAGGCTGTTGTGAAACTCAAATAAGATACAATATTTGTAAAAATTCTTTTTTTTTTTAAGAGCTGTATGTTGTTATTTTCTCATTTACCAACACTTCCTCCAATTCTGTAATGGTAGCACAACCAATACCAAGCTGACATGGGAAGAACAGGACTGATCAGGTAGCCAGAACCAGAGAAGAAGTGGAAGGAAATAAAAGTGACCACTCTGGAAAAAAGAAAAAAAGAATTAGGATTGGTATTTGGGCCAGGGAAGAGGAGCATGCTGTCTTCAAACTCCTGAAAGCAGGAACAGACTGTAGAATATAGAACTAACTGATTGCAAAACAGTATAGCAACATGGCTAGTAGCTTAGGCTTTGGAATTAGACTGAATTTGAGTCTGAGCCCAGCTCTGCCATTCTTTCTGGATGACCTTTGGCAGGTAACTTAACTTCTCTAAGCCTTAGCTCTTTCATCTTACGATGGAGTTAGTACTACTTACCTCACAGGGTAGTTGTGAGAGTTAAATAAGATGAGCGGTGGGGCGCCTTGGAGGCTCAGTTGTTAAGCATCTGCCTTCGGCTCAGGTCATGATCCCAGGGTGCTGGGATTGAGCCCCACATGGGGCTCCCTGCTTGGCAGGAAGCCTGCTTCTCCCTCTCCCACTCCCTTGCTTGTGTTCCCTCTCTTGCTGTTTCTCTCTCTGTCAAATAAATAAATAAAATTTTTTATTAATAGATAAGATAAGCGGTGTGAAAGGCTTAACAGAGCCAATGGCTCCTGGAATTTTTCTATAAATATTAGCTATTTCTATTAAATGATGAAGAGAAGGAGGAGGAGGTAAAGGAAGATGGACTAATTGGTGAAAGTTTCTAGGAGACAGATTCAGTTGCACAAGAGGGAAACTTTCCCACAGATGGATGCCATCTGACAATGAGAGGGTACACTACTCCCATCCCAGGTCCCAGGTGGGGGCAGGACGAGCTCTGAGTAACACCTCAAACAAGGCTTTACCCACAAAGCCTGATCTGAGGGTGAGGCTATGCCCTTCTCTTATCTGGGAGATAGGATATGTGAAGCCGAGGGAGCCACTAAGTGGGCAGTAGTGCTTTGGGAGAGAACGAATACAAAATCCCAAGAGATCATGCAAATACATCACCAAACCAATGGAAGCTAGACAAAAAGGAAGATCCCAGAAGGAGGCCAAGAGCAGAGCCAAGAGGGAAGAGGGAGAGACATAGAACCTGGAGTTATTCCTCACCTCAAGGAGACAGCTGCTGGGATATGTGTACGCACACGTGCGCACATGTGTATGCATGTGGACACACATGTGCCCAGGTGCCCAAGTATGCAATAAGGATTGGTGGAGCAAAGGAAGGCCCAGCCAGGGGCAGATGCCCTTTTGAGGCACGTGTTTCCAATCACTAAACACTTTCCTCCAGAGGCAGGATGCCACAGGTCGGGACAAATAAAGATGGCATTCCATCACTGGCAGACTACTTGGTCTACACACAGGACTTCTACAGTCCCTTCCAACTCTCTAATGGTTATACACCTCTATCCATTACAAGACCCCATGTAATTATTCCCTATATAGCTACATGTTCTTCCATACATTCAGTCTACACATGTTTACTGAAGTACATGGCAGAGAAAGCAAATTGTTTAGAAATATCTATATAGACTGACAGAAGAAAGCAGCCCTGCCTTGAAGGGTTAGCAATGATATACTGGTTATTCAATAACTGATTGAGGAGGGGTAGATAATATTTGATAATTTCCATGATGAGTTAATTGAAATTTTGGGCCAAATAGGAATGACATCTTCTTCTGGTACCATGAAATTGTTCTGCAAGTGCTAGTGAAATGAACTTCCCTTTCCTAGGAAGGTGACCACAAAAGATCAGAGCCATCAAACAGAATGTGGCCTAATGGTCAGGACCCAAATTCTAATCCTAGAAGTTTAACTACCTCAAGAAAGTCCCAACACTTTTATTCTTCTGTGAAATGGAGGTTTCAGTGATCACTGTGAATCCACAAAAGGATAAAATGTGCAAAGAAGTCTTTCAAGGACCCCTACAAATTTAAAGTTTTATTATTGACTTTTGCAAGCTGCAGTCAATGAGTTTTTATTTCTAATTCTAGCTTCCCTACTAAGTCAGGAGAGACTCTTACTAAGGAAAGGAAGGCAGATGGCCACTTAAGGGCCCTAAGGAAGATCCAGACTGTCATGTTCCTACTGGAAAGATGAGGATCGACAGTCACCGCTGAGGTGGCCCAGTCTCCAAAACAGGCTCCAGCTGCCCAGGAAAAAATCACCTCCTGGAGAGATCAGTGAGATTTGGTATCTACATCAATTTCTACACGTCTCTACAGCTCTGATTATTAATGAAAAGGGGGGAGGGAATGGTTTACTCACAGTTCTATAGTATCACAAAGTAATGCAGCTTCCCAAATAAATATCGTTCACTAATTGCCATCAGTCCTACTTCCCAGAAGCCCCAGCTGTGATTAATGGGCATTTCCATCAAGTCTTCTCACCCAGTGGACCTGGAACAGATGGTCCAAGTGATCGGCAGAGCCAGGTGAAATGGGGACAAATATTAATAAGTACCACTATTTATCAAGTGTTTCCTTGGGCTGCCTTCAGCCACAAAGCCTGGTCTATTCTGAGCTGCCTTTCGTAGTGCCTTTCAGCACTAAGGACGATGGTGATGCTCGAGACCTGAGCCAGGCAGAAGTCCTCCAGCCAGCATCTCCTCACTAGCCAAATGGAGCAACCTCATGAGAACCCATACCCCAGAGTTGAGTTCTAGGAGATTTTGCTTTTCCTTGTCATGATATAAGAACTCTGTAATTCAGGATTATTGTTGATTTTCTGACATGTCAACCACCAACCAACATGGACAGACAACCACCAAGATGTCTGGTAAAATGTCCAAAGCAGAAAGCAACATGGTGCCAGGATCTCCAAAGGAGAGGTAGAAGGGATAGGATGGCCTGATAAAATGTAAGATACCCACGCAACATGCGGGAATACTTACATTAACAAAGTATTAGTTGTTTCTCGGAAATGTAAATTTAACTCGGTGTCCTGTATTTTTCTTTGCTTTATCTGGCCACCCTAAGAGTGCCTCCAAGAGAGAAGGTGCAATGGTTAGTTAATGTGACCCACCTCAACTAGTGATACCCCCTTCCCATCCTTTGCACTAGGAAAAGAGATGCCTTGTAATCAATATTCATTTCAAGCCAAAATTTTACACTTTGAAGCAGGATTGAGATATGTCAATTTCGGTCTTTCCTTTGACCTCACAAAAATAATAAAAACTCTCCCTTGTTACTATAGGCCATAAGGGTCTTTGACTTCTTTCAAAGTTATTTGAAGACCCCAAGGGCCAATATCACTGAAGCTTGCTATTGACACTATAATGTCCAATATGGGTCATATTCTCTCTTAAAGACTTTACATATACCAGTGCTCACTACCAGCTCATAAAAAAGTTATCTTTTATCTCCATTATACAGATGAACAAGTCAAATTTCACAGAACTCAAGAACCTTGCCCAGGTCACACAGCTAATTAAATGGCAGAGATAGGATTCAAACCCAGGTGTGACTCCAGAACCCATGCTGGGATACATCTGGTATAAAATCAACCCGGGGGGCACTTTGAGAGGCTTTCTATGAGGGAATCATAAGGATCTTCTGGAAATAGGAATTACATCACTTCCTTTGTAAGGTACTTCCTTTTTCAAAAAGAATAGATCTGCTTGATTTTAAAAATTAATTGCCAATTGGACTTCATTAATAATAACAGGAGTCTGGGAATGGTCCCCAGTTGCACCGGCCTGGGGCTGTGGGCTGCCGGGTCAAGTCTAAGGCTGCTAGGACGCAGGAAAGAGAGACCAGGATGAGGAGGCGTCAGGCTCAAGGGCAGGGACCCAGGCTCTGAGGGGTGGAGGTATCTGTGAGAAGGACATGTCATTTCCCCTCAGAGTGTCCCCTAACCTCTGTAGACTCAAGTCGGAATGATGGGGAAATAGGGCCGCAAGAAGCAAGTGGGTAATTATAGGTGGTTTGATATGATCTTCTTGGACCATTAAGGGGGCGTTAGTAGCAGCAGGTTCTGTGGTGATGGTACACACTGGGTTAGTGGCCGTGGCTTTGGGACAAGGACTGGCACTACTGAGGCAGCAACAGTGCCATCGGGAGTGGCAGGACAGGTCTAGGAGGAAGTCACCAGAGCAGATCAGTGCATGAGAGGAAAAGATGAAAAGCAGACTGGGGAACAGCTCATGTGAGACCTGCTCCAGGAACTTCCAGAGCCCTGAAGAGGAAACCAAGGACCCACCAGTCAGGAGGGGGACAGAGATAAGAGAGAACAAACTGATTTGGGGTTATTTTTATAAAATATTCTTAGCCCCTGGCTGACTCCTTCTGGAGTAATCAGTAATCACATTAAAAACAATGGGAACATCATGCTTAGCGAAATAAGTCAATCGGAGAAAGACAACTATCATATGATCTCCCTGATACGAGGGAGAGGAGATGCAACATGGGGGGTTGAGGGGGTGGGAGAAGAATAAATGAAACAAGATGGGATTGGGAGGGAGACAAACCATAAGTGACTCTTAATCTCACAAAACAAACTGAGGGTTGATGGGGGGAGGGGGGTTGGGAGAGGGGGGCGGGGTTATGGATATTGGGGAGGGTGTGTGCTAGGGTGAGTGCTGTGAAGTGTGTAGACCTGGCGATTCGCAGACCTGTACCCCTGGGGATAAAAATATATGTTTATAAAAAATTAAAAAAAAAACAATGGGAACCTCACTCTTTTTACATAAAAGCTTTCAAGTTCAAAAATAGTCTTCTCCTTCAATTCTAACAAGATAATGAGAAAGAAAATGTAAGGAATAATTAGTGTGAATTGTCTCAAAATGTACATCCTAGAATTCTATCAAATATAATAAATCTATGCTTAGTTTTAAGTCAAAAGATTAGGTTTAGGCATAAGAAAAACACGTTAAGTTTTTCTTACGTCATTAAAAATTAGTAATTCTATAGCAGATCAAATGATAGGTTTGCTAAAGGAATTTATTGTTTAACCCTGCTAAGCATTTCATAAGCTTTTGTAGGGATCAATTAGTCAAAAACTTTTAGGGGTACCTGGGCGGCTCAGTGGATTAAAGCCTCTGCCTTCGGCTCAGGTCATGATCCCAGGGTCCTGGGATCGGGCCCCACATCAGGCTCTCTGCTAGGTGGGGAGCCTGCTTCCCCCTCTATCTCTCTGCCTACTTGTGATCTATCTGTCAAATAAATAAATAAAATCTTAAAAAAAAAAACTTTTATACATGTCTACTATTTTTTTTTTCTCATGCTTCTTTGAAAATCATGGACGCTGCTATTACCAGGAAATTCTTCTGCTGCCTTTGTTTTGTGCCTTGCAGATTACCCAGAGCCCACAGGATTATTTCTCTCTTGATTTCATATCAACTCTGTGGGATACACAGGATAGCATGAGTTGGCAGGAGTGATAAATCATTTATTGAGTCTCCATTAAGAGTCAGACGCCATGAAAGTGGTGAACCGTAAATGGTTAACATTTGCTGAGGGTTTTTTATATCCCAGACACTGTTATAACCCATTCCTATGGATCAGTTTATTCTAAGAAGCTTCTGCTATAGACCATAAAGCCAGACATAACCATCGAATTGTCCTGCTTATTGGAGTCAAAAGCCTCTAAAGATGGTTCATTTTCCTGGAAAAAAACCCTCTCTTGAACTGGTGCTACCAGACAGATCCTGACTGGAAGCTGATCCAGATTCAGTTGGCATGTGCTCTGAGGGAGTCTATATGTCTGCTGGTTGGATTAAATACAGCCAGATTCATGATGAGTAGTGTCTAGCCTTCATGTCTTGTGGGTGGCTAAACCATTTCTTAGCCAAGGGAAGTAACAGAGACAACATCTCAGCTGTACAGGGTCTGGTCCTCTGAGGCCCAAGCCAAGAGACAGGAATAGACCCAGGATCTTGGGTTTCATGTCATCAGGATTTTCCAAAGGGCCAGTTCACACTTAGGGATCACACGTAGGGATGAAGAGGTAAGTAGTAAGCTCAACTCATGCAAGGGATGAGTTGTAAACCATGGACTGAAATTGTAGAGTTGGGACCCAAAGAAGCAAATTATAATAATCATGTTCCCTCCTCTTCTATTTTTTGGAAGAGTTTGTGAAAAACTGGTATTAATTCTTATGTAAATATTTCATAGAATTCACCAATAAAGCCAGGTGGGCCTGACATTTTCTTTGTGCGTATTTTTTTAAACTATTAATTCAATCTCTTTACTTATTATAGGCCTATTCAGACATTCTACTTCTCAGTTTTGTTTTGGTAGTTTGTGTCTTTCTAGAAATTTGGTCATTTTATCTAAGCTATCTAATATATTGGCATATAGCTGTTCATAATATTCCTTTGACATTTTTTTTTTTAATTTCTGTAAGGTTACTGTTAAAGACTGAATGTTTGAGTCCCCACCAAATTCATATGTTGAAATCCAGTCCCCAAGGTGATACTCTTTGGAGGTAGGAGCTTTGGTAATTAGATGATGGGGGTAGAGCCCTCATGAGTGAGATTAGTGAACTTAAAAGAAGAGGCCAGAGAGCTAGCTAGAACCCACTCTTTCTGTCATGTGAGACTACAATAAGTCAGCCATCTACCAGTTGGAAGAAAGAGCTCACTGGAACCCAACCATCCTGGCACTCTGAGATCAGACTTCCCAGCCCCTAAACTTTGGTTTTTGATAAGCTCCCCAGTGTATGGTATTTTGTTAGAGCAGCCCCAGCTGACTAAGACAATAATATTATCCCTTCTTCATTGCTGAGACTAATAATTTGACTCTTCCCTCTTTGTTCTTGGTCAATCTAGTGAAAAGTTTGTCAATTTTGTTGATCTTTTAAAAAAAAAAATAACTTTTAAGTTTTGTTGATTTTCTCTATTGTTTCTCATTTTTCCAGTTCTTTAATTTTGATCCTCATCCGTATTATTCCCTTTCTTCTGCTTAAGTTTAGTTTGTTCTTTTTCTTTTCTAGTGCCTTAAAATGAAAGATTAAGTTATTGATTTTAGATCTTTATTCTTTTCTAGTGGGCATTTTATAGCTATAAATTTACCTCCAAGCACTACTTGAGCTGCATCCCATAATTTTTGGTATATCTTCATTTTCATTCACCTCAAAGTACTTTTAGTGTCCTCTATGATTTCCTCGTTGACCCATTGATTACTTAGGAGCATTGTTCAACTTCCACATGTTGGTGAGTTTCCCAAACTACTTTCTTTCTATTATTAATTTCTAACTTAATTCTATTGCAATCAAAAACATACTTTACACAAAATTAATTTAAAAAAATACTTTGCAAAAGTCAACAATGAACAATTGGAATTTGAAATTAAAAACACAATATTATTTACATTGGCATCTCAAAAATTAGACATAAATCTAACAAGACATGTGCAAGCTCTATTTGAGAAAAACTACAAAATGGATAAATTAAATCAAAGAAAAACTAAATAAATGAAGACATTTTATGTTCATGGACAGAAAGACTCAATATGGTCAAGATGTCAGTTCTTCCCACCTTGATCTATAGAAATTCAATGCAGTTCTGATCAAAATCACAGCAAGTGATTTTATGGACACAGACAAAATGATTCTGAAGTGTATATGGAGACAAAAGACCTCAAATAGCAAAACAATATTAAAGAACAGAATTGGAGAACTGACACTACCAAACTTCAAAAGTTACTGTAAGTCTGTTAGTAATCAAGAGAGGGCAGTACTGGCAAAAGAACACACAAATAGATCGATGGACAGAAGAGACAGCCCAGAAATAGACTCGCATAACAATAGTCAACTGATCTTTCACAAAGGAGCAAAAAGAATACAACAGAGCAAAGACAGTCCCTTTAACAAATGGTGCTGGAACAACTGGACATCCACATACAAAAAATTAATCTAGAGGGCACCAGGGTGGCTCAGTGGGTTAAGCCTCTGGCTTTGGCTCAGGTCATGATCTAGGGTCCCCGCATTAGGCTCTCTGCTCAGCAGGGAGCCTGATTCCTCCTCTCTCTCTCTCTCTGCCTGCCTCTCTGCCTACTTGTGATCTCTCTCTATCAAATAAATAAATAAATTCTTTTTTTTTTTTAATGAATCTAGGCCCAAATCTTATACCCTCCATAAAAATTAACTCAAACTGGATCTTATACCTAAATGTAAAATGCAAAACTATAAAACTTCCAGAAGATCGTGCCAAGATGACCTTGGGCATGGTGATGTCCTTTTAGATATCACACCAAGACACAGTCCATGAAAGATATAATTGATAAGCTGGAATTGATTAAAATAAAAAACTTCTGCCCTGTGAAAGACAGTATCAATAGAATTGGAAGACAAACCACAGATTGAGAGAAAATATTTGCAAAGAACACATCTGATAGTGGACTTACCTAAAATATACAAAGAATTCTTAAAATCAGCAATAAGAAAACTAACAACCTGACTTAAAAATGGACCAAAGACGTTGACACCTCACCAAAGAAGATATACAGATGGCAAATAATCATATGAAAGGTGCTCCCTTTCAAATGTCATCTAGGGAAATGCAAATTCAAGGAACAACTAAATACCTCTATACCATTAGAATGGCCAAAATCCAGATGAACAGCTGGAGCTCAGAGGACTTTTAGGGCAGTGAAAATGCTCTATATGATATTATAATGATAGATGTACATCATTATACATTTGTCCAAACCTATACAATATACAACACCAAGAGTAATTCTAAGGTAACCTACAGACTCTGAGTGATTATGGTGTGTCAATGTAGGTTCATCCTTGGTATAAAATATACCACTCCAGTGAGGGATGTTGATAATGGGGGAGGCTAGACATGTGTGGGGGTGGGGGTATTTAAGAAATCTCTGTACCTCCCTCTCAATTTTGTTGCAAATCTTAAAGTTCACTAAACAAAGTATTAAAATTAATATCTTCACTGAAATTGGTAGAACATAAAATAGATTTTTAGGGTTTTTTTAAAAATTTTATTTATTTATGAAGAAAGAGATAGCGAGAGAGGTAACACAAGCACATGGGAGCTCAAGAGGGAGAAGCAGGCTCCCCACTAAGCAGGGAGTCTGACATGGTACTCCATCCCAGGACACTGAGAACACGACCTGAACTGAAGGCAGATGCTTAAGGACGGAGCCACCAGGTGCCCCTAGATTTTTAGTTTTAAAATAAAACCCAAAATGTATCAAAATGGCTCTGTACTTTGGAAAGGTGGATTTTTTTTTTTTAATTGAAACTGGACCATTTCCATAAGTGTTTCCCTGAGTTGTACTACAGGTAACAATCTGGACTTGTGATTAGCTTCTGAACTGGTGAGAGGATCTGCTATTAGATACTAACTTGTGGGATCTGATACTAACTCCAGGTAGACAGCATCAGAATTGAACTGAATTCCTGGACACCCAGCTGGTGTCCAGGAGTTGGTGGGTGTGGAAAGAGCCCACACATCTTGTATCAGAAGTGTTGTGAGTGTGGGGGTTGCTGGCTGGCTCAGTCAGTGGAGCATGCAACTTTTGATCTTGGGGCTGTACATTTGAGATCCATGTTGAGGAAAAGGTTACTTAAAAATAAAATCTTTTTTAAAAAAAGTGTGGTGAGAGAAATAGCATAAGAATTTTTTCTGATACATGTGTCTAATTACTTGGAAGCACATTCCTGTCTATGGAGGCTTCTTCCATACTCTCTAAGCCATTTTAAGGGGAAATTATCTTACAATAGGGTCTGACCCCATAATCAAATCTCAACATACATACAGAATTACATCTGCTTCCTTGAATGGATGCGTTTGCCTGTTTACTTTGTGCTGTCATAACTCAACTCCTACCAAACTTCACAAAAAGCAACGCTAGGTTGTATCAAACACAAGAGAAAGATAAACTGGGGAACCTCAAAATATTGTCCAAACAACTTATCCAGCTGAACCCCCATCCTTTCCATAATGCTGTAGGAGGAAGCACATGGAATTTTAGAATCATACTGAGCCTGGCCACAGACCCCAGTCATCTTTTCCTCAGTCATACAACCCTGAATCCCATCAACTCCTTGGCTTTCATGACCCTCAGCTGTGAAACTGAGATACAAACAGCTTCCTTACAGGCTTGTTGTAAGTACTAAGTGAGATATGGGTATAAAGAAGCTGACTATAGGGGCACCTGGGTGGCTCAGTGGGTTAAAGCCTCTGCCTTCGGCTCAGGTCATGATCCCGGGGTCCTGGGATCGAGCCCCGCATCGGGCTCTCTGTTTGGCGGAGAGCCTGCTTCCTCCTCTCTCTCTCCCTGCCTCTCTGCCTACTAAAAAAAAAAAAAAAAGAAGCTGACTATAGTGTGCTAAGTGAATGTCAGTAGCTGCTGTCTTGTGCCTCAGAGAGCCACTACTTGACCTGAGCCAACGAGGAGAGGATGCACTCCATAAGCCCCAGGAGAACTAAACAATAATTCACAAAAGGTGAGATGCAAGGAGTTTCCATTGAACTCTACTTCTACAGTGGTTGGGGGCGAGGGGGCGGATACATCAAACCTGTCCTGAGCTTCCAACCTTTTATTAGGCCTAGAAAATAAGAAGTATGCTTCAAAGCACACCTTTCCCATTTCAGAGTGAATCATGTTGCTAATCACCAATAGTAAAATCAAGCTCAAAGGGAGGAATGCTTGGTTGTTGTGAGGTTTTTTTTCCACATTTCAAAGATGAAGTACTTAATTATGCATTCTGTAATTAGTTTGTAATTCTCACAAAAGGCATGAGAGGAATGTTAATGGTGGTTGCATGACCTGTGGAGAGGGAGCAGCATATTTGATATTCAAGGGCCATCCCTTGGAAGGGCTTCACTGAGTGCTTTGGGATCAGCACCAGCTTTGTTCAGCTACAAAGCAGTCCAAAAGGCAGCTCCTTGTAGCACAGTGATGGTGAAGGAGGAAGGCAACAGTCTTTACATACTTAGGTTAGCCAATGTAATCACCTAGGGAGTTTACTACTTAATGACATCAAGTTCATGGTGCTATTGGTTATCTCCTGAGAAGACCAGGGAGTGTGTCGAAATGACATTTTTGTGTGGGATGTTCCTGGAAGTCACGTGACTCAACTGCCTCTTTGTATTGTTCATTCCTGCTACCATTATACATTCCTCCCAGAACTGGGTCCCTTGGGTGGCAAGCCATTACTAAAAGCATTTCAAGGTCAAAGGACTACAGAGCATGTTGGAAATAATCAGGACCAAGAAGCCTATTCTCTGGGCCTAAGACAAGGCAGTGGAGATGTAGTAACTGTGTTGCCGTTGATTCATTCAGTGGGTACCTGGGCAGACCTCACCCCTGAGAAACAGGAGTTGATTTTCTGTGCAGACAATGAAGTATGACTTACATGCAAATATAGTGGGCGTCACCTGCTCATGGAAGCAGAAGGATGATTGGGTAGACTTTTTGCAAAAGTGGCCCCAATTATTCCTGTTTGCAGTGTGATTTTTCAGTTTTCCCATCAAACATCCATTTCCTAATCCTTTGAGTCTCAGCTGACCTCATCACTTGTTTTGGCCAAAGGCCACATCTGTAGTCCCAGCCACTGTAACAAGATGTGGCCTGCCCACCTGAGTGAGTTTCAACACTGGCCTCTGGTGTTGGTCTGCACCTCTGGAAAGAGCCCCAACTCCATTCTAATCCACTGCTCCCTATGCTCAATTTCCCTGTTTCTTTGGCCAAGTTTTGCTCCCTGCCTCAGTTGCCACTATTTATCTAATGCCATTTATCTTGATCATCTAATTGAGTTCAGCTCCTCCCTCAGCTCCTCTTCACTTTCCTGCCTTCTGGCTTCTGTCCAGACCGCTGGACAGGACTGTTCACCCTGGGGGTCACGAATGGCCTCCGAGGTCCCACATTCAATGACTGTGTCTCCATTTTCCTTTTATTCAACATATCTGCAATACTTAATCTTGTTCTCCATGACCTCCTTGTAGGGAAGCTTCCTTAGAAGAGTTTCAAAAAAACTCTTAAAGAATCCTTTCACTCCAGAAATTTTCGCGGCTTGAACGTGATTACAGTGAGAGACTTGCATGGTCAGAATCATTTCCAAATGATAGCAGGATTTCTGACTCCAAAGAGGCGGCTAGGGCATTAAAATAAAGATGGTAAAAATATGCTGACTGTCATTCTCCATGTTCCAAGCCAAGTCTACTTTCTTAAAGAAAGGGCATTATTCCATTTAAAAAGATAGCAGGTGGTCTCAAAAGAACCCTGGACTAGGAGATTCAGGAGTTCAAAATGGAGTCCCGGTTCTGCCACTTGGTGGCAGCCCACTCCTGCAAGCTGCCTGACACCTGAACCATGGTATGTCATCTGCGAAATGACCGCAATTGCCAGACTGTGCATTCCTTGAGGGTAGGCATTCTTTTTATACTTCCTGGTACTCACCGAGCCTAGCACAATGCCTGCAACATAGCAGGTGCTCAATCAATATTTAAATGTTTGTTGACTGAATTTAGCAAGAATGAATGACAGATCTGCAGTTTGTACACATAAAATCGTAAACCCTAATGGCATCACCACCACACCCCTAAATGCCAAACCCATCAAAATACAAGTCCCTCACTGGAATTTTATCACCCCAACAAATGTGTTCTTGCTAATCATATAAATACATTTCCGCTGGCTATGGTAGACAGATAGCAAGGGAGGAAAAGGTGAGCCAAGATATTCTTCAAACTTGTGTGCATCAGAATCACCTGAAGACCTTGTTTTTAGAAAGTCCAGATTCTGGGGTTCCATGCTTATAGAATGTGATTTGAAAAGATCAAGTTGGGGTTCAGGAGTCTTTTTGTAAGATCAAGCTCTCCAAGTGATCCTGCCGTAGATGGTCTTGGTCTTTTGTCACGACTTATGAAACCCTGTCCTCACCCTTCAAAAGTGTCCTTTCATCCTGGGGAGCTTCCTCCTGCCCAGCTGAAGGGCTCATGAGTGTCATCCACACTCTGAGTGTCTTGCATTTTTAACTGTCTCAGCCCAGACTCAAGACTTCAAATGCATCTCACCTCACTGCTGCAGAGACAAATGGGTTTCTGGCCTCCACAGGCACCTGGGTTCTGCCCCAAAATAGTAACGCAGAGCTCACAAAGACAACGTAGTGAGACGAGCTCAGTCCCCTATGAAGTTATGAGTCAGAACATCTTTTTCAGCCTTGAAAGTGATTAGCAAAGCAGAACAGTCTTTGAAACATTGTTTTCCTCCATAACAAAGAGATGAGCATGCATCTATTTAAGTTAGGACCGTTGTTATAGAAACTACCTATTTTAAGTGAGTGATAGAGAAGCACCACATTGAAATGAACACTGAACATAGAAATGAACAAGCTCTTCCTAAAGCTTGGGCAGTCTCATTTGTTCTAAACATACATCTTGGCCAATGGACATTCCAACGTGTTTGTCTCCAACCATGCAGACTTTGAGCAATGGCTCTTTTGGAGCTCTCCCTTTCCCTCTACATGGGCCTAAGAGCTCCTGAATTGCCAGACCCTTTTAAATCTCAGACCCTGTTTAAACACAAGACTGAGTTGGCCACCCTCTCTCGCTATAGCAAATGAATTTTAAAACACGAGCCTATCATGAATTACATCACCTTTGTAAAAACAATCATGTACCTCCTTCTTTGACCCAATCCTATAAAAGAAGGAGAAAACCCTGAGTCAGGCTATAGAGCAGCTCGTTGAGACCTGTAGAAGTTACCTTCTTGTACCTAAATGCAAATTTTTTAATGAGGCCTCCTGCCTGAGCCAGAACGTTCCTTCTTACGCTCACCTTCCCCTCCTTCCACCTGCTTCCTCCTACCCTAGTATTTGGAAAGTGTCACAAGATACTTGGAAAAGACCCTTTGGATTGCTCTACTCCTTCCTCAGGTGTCTACAGCAAACTTTTTCTTTGAGGGCCAGATAGCAAATACTCTAGACACAAGCAGTCAGCTCCGCCATTGTGGAAAGAAAGCAGCCACAGACGGGGTAGAAGTGAATGACCATGACCGTGTTCCGATAAAATCTTATTTACTCAAACATGTGGCAGGCTGCATTGGGCTCTTGGGCCCCAGTTTACCAAACCTCACTGTAGTAGCTGCTGTTGAGAGCCCCTGCATTGCCTCTCCAGGACTAAAGTACTCACACGTCCAGGTGCTGGGAGCTATGGAGGCTGAAAGCTCTCAGCTGAGCCCCCTGCAAACCTAGGGTGTACTGTCTTCTCGGGAGCAGTCCACATCCAGAGATTAGGGTGGAAAATATAAGGCCCACTCTACTTGGCCCAATCCAGGGCAACTCTGAAAGGCCATTCCAGCTGCAAAACACCCTGTAGGACTGACTGACAGAGGCCTTTTGTTGTTCAACTTCACTCTCTTCCCAGTCTTGTTTCCTTCACTCCCTCTCACTCCAGGGCCTGATCCTGAGAGCAAAGCCCAACAAACTTCCCGCATCACAATTTACAATGCAGAGAGAACCCAGCTGGAAACAAGCACTGTCCCTCTCCCTCCACCCCCACTCTCCTTTAACCCTGGCCCACACTCATGGGCCTACCTCACTCCTGGCTGGCCGGCCCCATGATGCTGTGGGGGCTGTTGCGCACACAGCAGTCAATAGGGAATGCTGGGCACATTCTCTCCATGAAGACATGAAACTCACATCCAACAGTTGTAAAATGTGAAAACAGGGAACCACTGTTGCCAGATCATCTCATTTTTTAAACAGTTGTCTAATACTAGATACTTGTGACATAATATCCACAGGTTTTTTAAATATTGGCTCATATTTACTTTTTCTTAAGTCTGTAAATTCAATTAGACCTCAGTATTAGCTAAAGTCTTCTGGGAGTAGCAAATAGGGTAATTGCTCTATTTGTGAAAAAGACAAAGAAACATTCCAGGTTTCCCGAGGAGCATAGTCAGTGGAGTCCCAAGGGCCATCTGAGCAAGAAAACACCACACGTATCCTTTGAGGAGGCAGAAAGGACCGGCAATACAGGTTTATAAGGAGAACCAGAGTTCAAACTGTATGTAGAATCCCAGCAAGAGAGTTCATTAAGGTGGGGCAGGGCAGTGTGAGTGGAGGTAAGATTATATCAGCAGCTCTGGGGAGGATCAAAGACACTAGCCAACATAGAGAAGGTACCTGAGCAGAGACTGACGCCAAGAGAGAAAAGATGGGAGCTCAGTTAGCAAGTCTAGGAACTTGGTCTTGTTAGTGGGAGCGAAGTCAAGTTACCTGATGTCAGAGCGTAGGCGACACCCACTTTTGAGGTAAAAAGGCCAGAGCAGGCCCATCACATAGCCACAGGGGATGTCACAGTTTCAACTCAGACTGACAGGTCAAAATCCTGTTATAGGAACTCTTATTTTTGTTTTTTGGTTTGTTGGGGGTTTTTTTGCTTTTGTTTTGTTTTGTTTTGTTTTTTAGTTGGCAAGCCAGTTGTGATTTTATTTTAGAAGACAGAAATAAGAATGGACATCAGAGCTGGCATATTTGAATGAGAATAAATAGAAAAGATTAAGCAACTTTCTGGAATGCGTCCCATCTCCGAAGGATAGATATAGTTCTTAATCTAATGGCAGGAAAGAGACCTAGATGCTACACATACTTCGACCACTAGCAGACGATGTAACCTGGCACCAAGTGTCCCACCTCCCTGATTTATTCACTCTAAAGGTATTGGAGAGCATCATCCCTCAAGTTCCTTCCAACATGAACAGTGGTCATCTGGATCTGAATATTTACCCCTCATTTGCTTATAAATAACAAAATACAACCCAAAGGGGCTGAAGCAAGAAAAGAAGGTATTAACTTGTCTCATTGGAAAATCCATGCGGAAATCAGATGTGAACTGACTAGGGATCCAAAACCTTTCTTCCTCTTTATTTCTTGGTTCTGCCCTGTAGAGGTTGAACCCATGCCTTGCACTCACATGACAACAACATGGCTAAGGCTACACAAAGAGCTACAGTGTGTTTTATTCAAAACCAGCAGAAAGAGCACTTGTTTCTATCCTGTATGTCTCAGGGATAGTCTGAAGATATCTTACTGGCTTAACAATGAACCTATGACCTAATTAAAACTCATGTTGGTGGCCAGAAGGTAGGCAATGATTTGACCTGCTTAGGTGACATAGAGTTGGGTGAGTCTGGTATTGGAAAGTAGAATTTTAAACAACAAAAGGGGGAAAGTGGGTCCTCCCACTGGTTGCCAAAACAAAGGCAAACAATATCTGACCTTCATCAGACACGATATGTGATATTCACGTACTGTGTTTTAAAACATATCCGTTCTAATAGGTCCATTAGGTCACACAAGGTAGTAAATATACAATAAAATAAATGCAATAAAATAAATGCGATAGAAAAAGCAATTATACAGTCTACTTTGTGTTGGTGTTTGGGTTCCTTCCAAAGCCTCAAACACAGTGGACACAGTACACCTTGATTTTTCAGGGCAGGTGTGGGGAGGGTCATTTTGTTTTATCAGAAAGCCTCCCCGCTTAGGTATTGAAAGCAAGAACGAATCCAAAGCAAATGTCACCCAGGCTACTCCTTTGGATTCTATTAGAAGAAAGTTACACACATTCTGCTCATTGGAACTATTGCCTGTGATTTTTTTTCACTCTGGAAATGGTTCCACAGATCTCAGGAAGACCATCCAATAAGAATGAACCCAGTCCCACTCATTAGGCATCAAATGAGAAGATACAAAACACACACAAGGTTTGGGGAGAAAATCAGACAGAATCGTCTAATTAGATTTCACAGAGTTCAGGAGAACCAATAGGATAGAATTTAAGATAGAGATTTATAAATTAGCTGCCAGAATTCTCTGCTTGCCTACTTTGTACTCCCACCGTGTCTAGAGAAACTGCTCACTGTGGAACGAAGGCGTGGAGGTGCCTAAGACCTTGGCAAGCCAGAAAATGAATCCACTGGTATCCAAAGGCAGAAAAATGCAGCCACATGCTGGCACCATCGAATCTGTCCCCTTGATTGTGGCTGTGTCTCTTTAGAAAAGTTTTGGGGTTACCGACGGGTGATCTAGCAAAGCTGGTAATTAAGTGGATCACGAACAGCAGGAACGACTTCTTGTGTCGTTCATTTCAGCTTGCTTAAATGCACGACCTGCCGTTATCCTATGAGAAATAGTGGTGGCATGAAACTTAGGAGATTCATAAAAGGGAAGAAATCTGGGCCATGTTTTGAGGTAATGTCATTAAACTCTCAAATGCGCAGAAAAGCAGGAAGGCTATTGTGCAGATGGTGTGGGTCTCATTACTGTGAAATTGAATTCAGAGTTATGCCTACTCACCTACACTAAATAGGTTGCCTGCCCGTCTACTGCCCAAGCGATACACCAGGGTCTCATGTCTCATGATGGTTATTGTAAAGTTAACCTACCTTTTTACAATTAACCAAACTGTAGTATTTCATTTCCTGCAATTTATTTTGCTATTAGATTTTTCCCCCATATGTCTTTTATGGAAGATTCGAAAGTAAATGTCAAGCACCTGCAAAAGAGGGGCAAAATGATAATGGATACAGCTCACCTCACAAGAACATTACAAATTATGCTTTTGTGCTATCTGTGAAAAAAGAAAGAGGAAAGATGACATAGACCCAGGACTCTCCAACCTTACACTTCATGCCACAGGTTCATGAGCAAGATGTGTAGGGAGAAACCTCAGGAAAATGTGTTTTCTGGACAACAGACCTTGGTTGACTTAAAGGACAGTGATGCGTTCACTGTTAAGAAATCACTTCTTGGGGCGCAAGGGTGGCTCAGTGGATTAAGCCTCTGCCTACAGCTCGGGTCATGATCTCAGGGTCCTGGGACTGAGCCCTGCATCGGGCTCTCTGCTCAGCAGGGAGCCTGTTTCCCCCTCTCTCTGTCTGCTGCTCTGACTATTTATGATCTCTCTCTCTGTCAAATAAATAAATAAAATCTTTTAAAAGAAGAAGAAGAAGAAAAGAAATCCTTTCTCAAAGCGGAATGCTCCTACACTGTTTGTGGGAATGCAAACTGGTGCAGCCGCTCTTGAAAACAGATGGAGATTCCTCAGAAGGTTGAAAATAGAACTACCCTAAGACCCAGCAATTGCACTACTGGGTATTTACCCCAAAAATACAAATGTAGTGATCTGAAGGGGCATGTAGACCCCAATGTCTATAGCAGCAATGTCCACAATAGCCAAACTATGGAAAGAGCCTAGATGTCCATGGACAGATGAATGGATAAAGAAGATGTGGTATGTGTATATATATATACATATATATATATATATATATATGTATATATATATGGAAATGGAAAATTATGCAGCCATCAAAAATTATGCAGCCATCACACAATGGAAAATTATGCAGCCATCAAAAAAAATCCAAAATCTTGCCATTTGCAATGACATGGATGGAACTAGAGGGTATTATGCTAAGCAAAATAAGTCAATCAGAGAAAGACAATTATCATATGACCTCACTGATATGAGGAATTTGAGAAACAAAACAGAGGATCATAGAGGAAGGGAGGGGAAAATGAAACAAGATGAAACCAGAGAGGGAGACAAACCATAAGAAACTCTTAATCTCAGGAAACAAACTGAGGGTTGCTGGAGGGGATAGGGGTGGAAGGGATGGATGGCTGGGTGATGGACATTGCAGAGGGTATGTGCTACGGTAAATGCTGTGAATTGTGTAAGACTGATGAATCACAGACCTGTACCCCTGAAACAAATAATACATTATAGGTTAATTTTTAAAATAAATAAATAAGAAATCATTTCTCAAAGCAGAGATCAGCAAACCATGGCCACAGGTCAAATTCATCTTGCCACCTGTCTTTGTAAGTAAGCTTTCTTGGAATCCAACCATGTTCCTTCATTGATAGACTATCTGTGGCTGCCTTCATACTATAACCACAGAGATGAGTGGTTGCGATGGAGATTGCATGGCCGGCGAAGTCGAAAATATTTACCTTGTGGCTCTTGACAAACAGATCTATCTATCCCAAAGGGTAGAATTAAATGGCCTCCTTGGTGTCCTTGCTTTAGCTTTGGGTTTTATCACTCCAGTGGCAAGAGCAGGCAAGGAAATTACATTCCTATCCAGGAGGAACATGGCATGTTTCTCCTGAAGACTGACCTCTAGCAGAGTGGTTCAGAGCCTCCCAACCCCCACCCAAGGCTTGCTCAATGTAGGAGGCTCCTGCCATGAGGGTGCAGCTCCAGTCAGCCGGTGCAGTCAGGATGCACAAGGAAAACTTAGGAAGGAAACATACCCCCAGTGAACCAGCAGCTGTGGTAATTAGCTGGATTACCTTACTGTCACCCTTCCTAGTTCCTTTCTTAATTCCTCACAGGTGGGTAGCTCCCTTAGCTCAGACAGTATGCATTTTCTTTATTTCATGCTGTCTTTTGTAGCCATTTCCCAGAGAATGAATATTTACTATAGATAGACTAACAGCTATGTGCGTAAAGATAATAAACAGAGCAATCTCAAAAATTTTGCCTTTCCCCTCTTCATATCCAAAACTAGTCCTCCTAATGCAATGACCCCTTAACCATGGAGCTGTAGCCCATCATATCAACTATCTTTCTTATTGGGGTGAACTTCTGTGTGTATGTGTTGCATTAGAGGCTAGGGGGAAAAGGGAGGGTTAATTACCCTCCTCCTAAAAACCAACTCTAGTTTTATCTCTACCTGCCTTGATATCATAAATTATTCTGAAAAATAAAGGTCTAATGAGAGTTGCCACTAACTCTACGGTCATCTTAAAGATGTGCCATACACACAGACTAAAGTCTCTAAGAAACAATGCAATGCAGAAACCTGTCTAACTTTGTTTAACCTGGTGTATTAGGCAGCTATTGCCACAATAGTGTTGCATAACAAACAACTCCAAAACTTTGTGGCTTACAACATGGGATGATTCTGACACTTACAAGTCTGCAGGTTGATAATAACTTGGCTGATCTAGGCTGGCCTCAGTTGAGCACCTCTGCTTCAGGCTGAGAATTGGCTGAGTTTCGCTTTCAGGCTCAGGTCAGCCTCTGGAGTAGTCATTCTGAGGCTCAGACCGAGGAGCAGCGGCCACCCTGAAGAAGCTCTTGCACAAGCATATTTCAAGCCTCTGCTCATGTCAGGTCTGCTAATATCCTACTGGCCAAAGCAAGACAATACCCAAACCCTAGTCAAGGGGCAGGGAAGTCTATCCTGTGAGACCAATGTCTTGAGCATGTCTTGAGCAGTGGTGTGTGATTCGACTAACTTCTGACCATCCATTAGCTTTCTGACACTCCTTCCAACCCTCTCTGACTCCATCAATATTCCAACTCTCATCCCAGCAGTTCCCCACATTTTTCAACCACAGGACTCTCTTCTGACTCATATCTAGCAAAATCAGTTCTATGGAATTATCCTTCATGCTAACCTACACACAGTGGATTATACGTGTAACTGTAGCATGAGACTTGGTTTTCAAACACAGTGCACACCAGATTCTTTCTACCAGAGAGAAAAAGACGAGAGAATCTCCGAGACCTCATCCTCTCTAAACATGCATGTACTTCGTCTATGCAATGTTACCAGAAAGAATCTGAAATTGCAAGACTAGCCTCACACAGCATATGAGCAATTTTCCTAGACTATGCCAAGAAAAAACACCGAAACCCATACAGATGATGTGTCCTCTTTGGGGGTTTGCAAAGCCATGCCTTGGCTCTTGCAGCTGTCGTCAAGGGGTCCACGCTGACTCATCAGAGTTGGTTTACTTCAGTCATTGTGCGGCTCTCCTCTCCAGCAGCAAGAGTCTCGGGAACCTGGCCTGGGAGCTGAGCTGGGGTTGTGAGAGGGAGAGGTCATCTTCTCTATCATCTCTCTGTTCAGTGCTCAATTTCAAGATCTAAGAAGTGGCATCTGAAGTGAAAGTGAATTGAGAGGCAAGTCAACAGTTCGGGGTGTCAACCGAACTGGCTGATTATGGACGCAAAAAACAAGGTCTAGATGTAAAAAGACATTTCAGCAGCAGCCAGGTCCAGAGTACAAGGGAGGAAGAGGCACCACCTGGAGGGAGCCCTGTGGATCCTTGACCTTGACGGTGAGTGAAGAGAATCTGGGTCAGTCTAGACCACTTATGAGCTACCAGGTTGCACTTGGGAACACCACAATTTAGACTTGGAAATCATTGCATACTTAATATAAGGGGGTTATTTTAGATTGGAATATTCTTTCTTGGGATGCCTGGGGGGCTCAGTCAGTTAAGCACCTGCCTTCAACTCATGATCCCAGGACCGTTTCTGGGATTGAGCCCCGAATCATGCTCCCTGCTCAGCGGGGAGCCTGCTTCTCCCTCTTCCTCTGCTGCTTCCTCCTACTTATGTTCTCTCTCTCTCTCTCTGATAAATGAACAAATAAAATCTTTTTTTTAAAGAATATTCTTTTTTTTTTTTTAAAGAATATTCTTTCTTTTTTTAAGATTTTTTAAGAGAGCATGAGTGAGGGGGGGAGGGGCAGAGGGAGAGGAAGAAGCAGTCTCCCCACTGAGCAGGGAGTCCATGCAGGGCTGATGCATGACCCTGGGACCATGACCTGAGCCAAAGGCAGATACCCAACCAACTGAGCCACCCAGGTACCCCAGATTAGAATATTCTAAAGGATGTTCTAGAGGACACAGGTTTTGGGGTATTCTATGGATATTACATGAAAAACAGTGTTCCACAGACAAGTGAGTTGTAGAAAACTCTGTTAGATGAGGTTAGAGGGATTTCCTGTCAGGACTTTGTAGCACCTTTATAATAATAATGTTTATTATAAGTCTCCAAGAGTGAGATATAGTTTATAGCATTTTGCAAACTGATTATGAAACCCACTTTTTTTTTTTTTTAAAGTAGGCTCCACACCCAGCATAGAGCCCAACGCTGGGCTCAAACTCACAATGGTGAGATCAAGACCTGAGCTGAGATCAAAAGTTGGACACCTAGCTAAGCCATCCAGATACCCCTGAAACCCACTTTTTCGGGCATTTTGGCAAAACACGCTTTTAGGAAGCATAGATATAGTGACACAAGTCAGTTAAATTTGCTTTCTGTTTTTAAATTGTCTAGTACCCAAGTCTTTACAAAAGGATTTAAGTATAACATATTATATTGTCACCCTCTGAACTGTTTTACTTACTTCATCTCTCATTATTTTCTTCTCTTTTTTCCAAACTCTTTAAGGGATGATATTTTAATAAGATTTAGTTGCTTTTTTTTTCTGTATTTTCTCATATGGAACATCCCACAGTCTCTCAGAAATATCTATTTCCCCTTAGAAGGTTAATGATTTACTAAAGCAAGAGTGCAAAAAGAAAAACCGTTAACATTCTGCAACTTAATGGTTTATAAGAGTAAGGTTTTTCAAGAGAAAAAGAATTTCCTAAGCCTATTTAATTCCCATTAACTTGCTCAGGGCTAAGCTTAAATGAGCAAGATCATACAGTTTCTTCTACAACTGTGCTTCTCAAACCTGAATGTGCACATAAGTCACCAAGGGATTGGTTAAAAATGCAGCTTCTGGTCCACAGGGTCCACACAGGACCTGAGATTCTGCATTTTTAATAAGCTCCCAGGCGATGCTGATGCTGCCGGTCCATGGGCCACATGTAGGGTGGGGCTGCACTGGAGGGAGGTCACTCCATGGACATTTGATGACTCACTAGGACGCCTGCTGCCCTAGGGTAGAAAGAAGATGAGATGAAGAGCAAATGGGAAGCCCAGAGTTTTTCCCTTTCAACCTGAGGGATGGCGGGAGGAAGAAAGGAAGCAGAGGAAGGTAAGATGTACCTCAGTCTCCCTTATTTGGACTTAAGTCTCAAGAGAACAGAGACATATTAGGAAGGGGTTGAGGGAATTTACAAAAAGGAAAAGGACTTCTTTCTGGCTCGTGGTTTCCGGCACTGGAATGAAAATACACAGGTGTGAGCATTCCTAAGGAAAGGTCTCGGTTAACTCTCCAAAGCTGCCTTCTGGTCCCGTAGTTGGTACCCAAAACCCCAAAACCCCTGAAAGCCTGGGGAGTTTCACAGAAGCAATCACAACAGGAAGTCCCCGCCAACCTTCAGGGTACCCACAGCACAGTAAGAACCAGGGCAGAGCTAAGGTAATAGGGAAACCCAGCTTGATGAAAGAGGCCAAATCACTGGGGTTCAGCAGGGGATATCAGCTGCACACCCCTCTGAAGGAGCTAGTTGACCTTGGAGTTCTCCAAGCCGGGAAGCAGCCCAGCTCAGCGCCTCTGCCACAGAGATGGAAGCAGTTCCAGAAAATGGTGCAGTCCAAGAATTCCATCCCCACCCACCCCCACCAGCCAAGGTCATATACACCCCAATACCTAATGGACCCTCCATCACTTTAAAGAGGCCCAATGGGTGTGGACACAAAGAGAGTGTCTATGCAAAGAAAATAAGCATAAACTTAGATCATTTAAATTCCTGAGTTGGACTAAGATTATCCCATTGGACTAAATATTAGGATCCAGCAGTGTGGATCAGATAGTTAATGAGGAAATAAACTACCTATTCTCTGATGTAAAACATAGTCTCGTCTGCAGACATAAGCAGCCCTCATCTAGTGGAATATGGCCTGGACTTACTAACGCAGCACACAACTGTGTTTTCAGAATTGTCAATTACTTCCTACAACTCTCAGCCATTTAGATGTAGGAAATACCTCCAATGGTTAATTTCCTCTCATCTAACTTATCCTTCCTACATGGATCCTCGAAACACTGACCCTAACTTTAGCTCTTTTCTCTTCCTCAAATAATTGTTTGTGGGTGCCCTGATGCCCTGATGAATGTCCTCAAGGGAAATGCTTTCTTAAAAGAATGCATGTCCCAATAGTTGGCATTAAATGGTTAAATAGGACTAGCCAGGAGCTCCCTCCAAACTGACCTGCCAGGAAGAAACGCAGAGGTGTTCTCCAAGAAGGGCTTTTGCTACTTCCCATGAGGAACATGCCCTCTCTTGGATCCCAAACTGAAAATGATTGTGAATTCACTTTTGGTGAATCCCTAGCAAAGGGATTCACCAAAAGGAACACCTTTGCAAACCAACAGCAGATAGAGAACACTGATTCCTGCGTGCACATGCATACACACACACACACACACGCACACACACACACACACACGATCCTGAAGATATAGCAATGCCTCTTAGCTAAAAGCACTGCAGGGCTTAGAGGGGATTTCTTGGGATCTCTGTGATATTTCCCCTGGCGATGGGGAATATGTCCTACTTCACCCTCAGCCCCTTTTCCGTTCCCATAAAAATCACTGCCACCAGGAGCCACTGTTACTGATGGGAAGTGTTTTTTCTTTCAAGTTACTCAGTCTCAAAAATAAATGCACAAATTAATGAATGAATACATAAATAAATAAATACAGAAATAAATAACATTCAGAGACACTATATCAGAGAAACAAGAGCTGCTGTGTCAAGAACCAAATACAGGCTAACACTTTCCAGAATGTATGGGGGAACATGAGACACTCTATAAAGATTAAACAGAAGATAGTGTTATCTCCTCCTTAAATCTCCTCTTTAAAGAGGAGATAGTGTTTTTAACTAGTGTATACGCAAAGACAAAAGGACCTAGGGGTGATTAGTAATAAAAAGCACGAAGCTAACATCCCAGGAGAGATGGGATATACAAAGTCTGTCCAGATACTTCGTAATTACTCTCTGGGCCACAGCTGCAAGGACTGATCACCAGCCCATTC
Organism: Lutra lutra; assembly: GCF_902655055.1. Lineage (NCBI taxonomy): Eukaryota > Metazoa > Chordata > Mammalia > Carnivora > Mustelidae > Lutra > Lutra lutra. Next base: position 132,620,325 of record NC_062278.1, on the reverse strand, counting down.
GTGGGTGAAGACGGGTGTCTCATGAGATGGATCTCTGTGTAAGTGCATAGTTAACCTGGTTAACCTGATTTCAGGAATTTCAATAAAACTTTTTATCATCTTCAGAATATTTGGGTATCATCTTTTATACATCCAGACATGCACTGAGCAGATGCTGCCTACTGGCAAGAGTCAAGATTATGGTGCCCTAAGTGGAAGGAATCAGACAGCCTCTCCCCACCTGCAGATTCGCTCGCTGTGAGCTCTCTGCATCAGGGGCAATTGGCATCGATGTGTATTTCCTCTGAGTGAATGATGCACTCCTATTGCGTAAGAAGCTGGGCCCTCTTCCTTCAAAATGGGTCAGAAACCATCAAACAAAGGTCGAACAAGTGTCGTTATGCCCCAGCCCACAAACACTCCAGGCCCCCTTGATACACGCAGGTGGTCTCCTCACAGGCCTGCAAACAGACGGAAATCCTTCTTCCTTGATTCATTGAGTGTCCTCCTTCACCTTTCTAAATCATTCTTGCTGGCTAAGGCTAGATCATATTTCACTTCCTTAAAAAAAAAAACCTTCCTTGGCCACTCAAACCTTCATTGATCTCCCCCTTCGCTGAAGCTTCTTGAGCAAGTATTGATTGTACCTTAATTGCAGTATTTAATCACGCACTGTCTTGTTTTCCTCAAGTTTTTTTTTTTTTTAATACTAGGGCATTTTCCAAAAAAGAATTTGAAGATGCACTATGAAAGGGCTTGTCAAATAAAGGATTAAGTTCCAGGTTTCTTAATAATCTAGTTATGAAATGTTCTCCATCAGGAACCACACTGTTGCCTGATCTCATCAGGAAAGTGCCCCTAAAAGGCTATAAATCGGGGTAAATGACTCAGAAGAAGCTGGTGCTCCCTGATAGCCCCTTAGCTTCCTGATGCGTCCACCACCCCACTGTGGCACACCCACCACTTACCCTTGCTCCTGACTCACTCAGTTTGCCATTCTGACTCCGGCTCTTCTCTTCCACTCACTAGTCTAGGCATTGCCTTTTTTCACTAAGAAAAGCCTCTGCTTTAGACCCAGATCTCTTCTTTTAGGGTTAAGCTTCAGACTGTCCAGGTTAGACGTGTCTGGAGCAGACAATACTGGGATAGCCAGCTTTTGGCTGCTGTTCTAACATCCTCCTAATTGATAACCTTGGTTCATCGAGCGTCTATGGGCCATTCGGCAGCTCTCTGCTGCTCCCTCCTGGCAATTTGTGGCATTATGTCAGCTCGTTCTGGGAACACCGCCGGTTGCCTTAACTCTTCAAATTCTAGTAAAATCTTCTGGATTTGGCATGCCTGACGACAAATGGTCACTTACTATCACATGAGAGAATTTTTGCATTGCCCTACTGTTTCTTTTGCATTTACTTGCCTATCTCACATGTAGCCACACAATCAGCTAGCACTGCCTTTATTAGATGCTCATAGATCAAAAAAAAAAAAAAAAAGTGAGAGAGAGATGCTGATAGATCCAAAAGGCTCTCTGAAAAAGCCAATGATCTATATTAGACTTTTCTTTATATATGTAACATCAAAGAAAGCTGGAAATGTTACTCTATGTGGGGCACTGAAATTTTAGGCAAGTCATTATAACTGCTCTCTTTTTCTGATTCATCATCCACTCCAATAACAGAGTTAAATCTGATGTCTACAACGGTAATTGTCAAAGATTCATTTGTGTAAGAATCTGCAGGTAAGCCAGTTAAAAATTAAAATTTCTGGACCTTGCTCTTCACTCTTCATTTTCCAGGTGGGGCCCAAAGATCTATACATTTAACCAGCACCAAGCAATTCTAATGCAAATGACCCATGAGAAGCATTGGTCTACTAGCCCGATTCTATTTCTATTTATTCTATTCCTTGATTCAGCCAAAACCACACACTCTAAGGCTTAGAAATAGAATACCAGCCTAACAAGGACCTAGGGTAAAAGCAAACTTCTGTGAATAGGCATCTTTTATAAGCACAGTAATCACGATTCTCTACTTGCTCTGTGATGATTGCAGTGCCCAAAATATGCCTAACACCAGCATCTGATGTAAGAGAGACTGTTGTAATTTAATAACTCTCTTCCATAATTTATCACCCTGGACCCTGCAGCACACAGAGATGATGAATAACTGAGTCAGCAAACATTTCTCGTCCAGGAGACAAGCAAGTGCTATTTAGAGGGCATTGTGATGGACTTCCTTGGGTCTGGAGACATGAACTCAAGAGGGTTGTTGTTGTTGTTGTTGTTGTTGTTGTCATTGTTTTTATTTACTTACACAGATGAAGACATCCTAGGATAACTGGGCTTCCTAATATTATTAAAGCAAACACAAAGAGCAAGGTGGCTTCCTCAGCTGCTGGAAAGATCCTCTCAGGGCATTTCCCAAGGAAGGCTTGGTGGCAGGGATTCTCTAAGAGATTCCTGCATTTGAATCATGGGGGCTCCTGTGAAAATGCAGAATCTGACTCAGCAAGTTGAGGGCAAAGCCTGAGAGTCTGTGTTTTTGCGGAGATTGAGAGATTGAGTTCCTGAGGGATTCCAGTGCTGCTAGTCTACATACTGAGTAGGAAGGCTTTCTGTGGGGCTACGCTCTGGGGACAGGTTGCCTTCCATGGCCTCCTGGTGCTACCACTTCACCAAGTGAATCTGGCAAGCTGATGAGCCTTAGTTTTGTCACGTGTAACAGCACCTCCCTGAAAGGGTAATTGTGAGAACTGTAAAGCACTGGTCCGTGGAGACCTTCCAATCCACATTGCTTATCACTGCTGCATGACCACATGGCTTTGTGGAGCCCCGGCAGCCACTGTCAGCACAGTTCCCAGACATTGTTCCCATCCTTTCTGGGTCACCTTCCACCCTGCCTCTACATTCTTCACTGCCCCAGACTGTCTTGCCCTTCTGGGGCAATAAAGGGTGAGGTGAGGGGATGGAAGAGAGATTTGAAGATGGAGGAAGATACCATGAACCCAGGAATGCAGCTCTAGAAGCCAAAATATGTAAGAGACAGATTCTCCCCCAAAAGCCTCCAGAGAGAGTGCAGTCCCGCCAGCACCATGCCGTTAGCCCAGCGAAGCTAGCTTTGGACTTCCAGCCTCCAGAACTGTGAGGGAATAATACAAGTTATTATTTAGCTGGCTCCTCACTGTATTTTTCCTAGTTCCTCAGGGCCCCACCAGGAATGTTCCCTTCTTTCTTATCCTACTAAAATGCAAATTCCCTAAAGATGGTGATCCTGTCTAACTGTATCTCCAGCAGCTGGAACAGTGCCTGGCACACAGTAGGTGCTCAATACACACTGAGTGAATGAATGACCTCTAGCTCTCTCCTCATCCTTCCCTCTCTTCAGGAGCCAGAGTACACGCCCCTGAGTTCAACAGCACTTTTGTTGACCCAAAACTCCACACTATATATGCCACTGACAAAGCATTACCCAGGAAGGGTGAGCTGCTGCTTTTGTGGAAATGGCTAACATTTCTGGACATGAGAGACTCCATCGAAAGCTCTGTTCTCCTTTCTAACCAAAACTCCTGAACTGGGCCGAAAGTAGTAAGTGGTTTACAAGCAGTTGCTCATAGAATTTCAACAGAGTGACTGGCTCATTTGGATCATACGTGGGCAGGAGGTAACTAGTGCATAACAGGGACAGTTTGATTTGATAGCACCAATAAAATAATCAATAGGATAGTAATCAGGAGCTTCTCAACCGGTCAGCACCAGATTAGCAGGGGTTGTTTTTGTTTTGTTTTGTTTTGTTTCCTCTTCTCCTCTTTATCTAAATTGTGGAATTACACCTTCCCCCTTTTCATAAAAACCCCTTGATTTCCTCACATGAGCAGGACACATTTCTGGTTACTCCGGAACCTGCGTGCCCCAAATTATAGTTTTGAGGCCCCAAATAAAGGTCTTTGTTCCTTTTCAGTTTTGCCTCTTCTTCTCCGTTGACATTCTTAGAAGCAGCGCGTCATCACTGGAAAGGAAGAAGTAATGACCATCTGTTGATCACAGATGAGGAGACTAAATCTGAGAGGTTAAGTAACCTGCCCACAGTCCCAGAACAAGGTTTCTTCTTCAGGGTTGCATAAGCAGAAAATTGTTACTATCCCCAAGTTCTAAAGTTGTGCTCCCCAGACCGCCAGACTCCACTCCAGTCCTATGGGAACAGAACCTCTAGGGCTGGGCTCCGGGTCTGTGTTTTGTTTTGTTTTTTTAAGATTTTATTTATTTATTTGACAGATAGAGATCACAAGCAGGCAGAGAAGCAGGCAGAGAGAGAGAGAAGAGGAAGCAGGCTCCCCACTGAGCAGAAAGCCTGATGCAGGGCTCAATCCCAGGACCCTGGGATCATGACCCAAGCCGAAGGCAGAGGCTTTAACCCACTGAGCCACCCAGGCACCCCCGGGTCTGAGTTTTAACAAGCCCTCAGGGGACCCTGTGTGCCCCAAATTGTGAGAGCCCCAGTCCTCCGTCCGTCATGCTGCTCAAAGTGTCTTCAAACCTACTCCTGGGAATATTTAAAGGTTCAATCAGAGGATCCCACAGTTACTCTAAAAAGTATAGACTTGCATGACGCATAAAGCTAGGAATAAAGAGAGAAAAGATGAGTACTTGTAACAGGAAGGAAGTGTGAGAGGAAGTAAAAAAATGACAATTCCCACCCCTTCTCCCACCCACCGTGGTCCATGGAGCCCTCAGCACAATGGAGACCATATCCCTGAGGCCTGAACAGGCCACAAGAGTGAGGCAAAGTCTTGAACTATAGTGATACCCTGAGGAGGAAAGTGAAGCAAGATCATCTCATGAAGGAAGAGAGACATTATTTTATATTAACTATTTTATACGAAAGGAAACAAAGGTAAAAAGTAGAATCTTGGCAATATTAAGCAGATCAGATATATACTTGAGGACAGGAGAGGGAACATAAAATTTAAAAAGAAACATTATATCAGAGGGCGATATGAAGTTTAGGAATTTCTTTAAAATACTACTACAAAATAAAAGGGGGTGGCGGGAAGCAGGCCAAGGTCGGCAAAATGTTGACAACTCTTCAAATAGAATAATGGAAGTTCACTGAAATTCTCTGTTCTTTTGTGTGTATTTGAAAATTTCCCACAATAAAACATATTTTTTTAACAAAGAGAATACATTCACAGTGCTCAGATAGAAAGATTATGGGAACATTTCAGCCCGCTAAAGGCATCTGCTGAAACAGGGAAGAGGCTAGAAGTTTCAGGAACTTACAGGACAACTACTCCATGGTTTTGAGCTCAAGATAGGAGCTGGAGTCAGTCTCACTCATAGGTTCCGGAATGTTAGCAAGGAAACCCATTGACCTTTGAAAAGAAAATCCCCATATTCTTACATTTAAAGATGGCCTGACCGTCTTTAAATGGGACATATTTATACTAAAAAATTATTTATTATTTATGTAAAATCCAAATTCAGCTTGGTGTCTTGTATTTCTATTTGTTAACTCTGACAACCCTACCGTATTCTATTATCTAACCAAATTTGACACTATCATCTAAGTTTCATTCAAGTACGTTTTCTATCTCAATTCACATTGCCTTCCTCTCTTTATCGCTCTTCTTCTCTCTATTCTCCCTTCCTTTCCAATACACTTTGATGCATTCTTTTCTTTCCTGGTGTCCTTATCGGATGGTTAATTTCCTCCATAGTAAAGCTGCTTTACTCCCACAAATCGAGGGAACATTTTCTCCAAATGATACCAATTGCAGATAAACCCAGATTCAAAACAAAGTCAACATCTCAACGGTGTTGGCATTGTCTGAATAATTGCATTTCTTTCCAGGACTGGAAACCCCAAAGTCAAGAATTTAGGAAAATCCAGGGAGAAAAGTGAGAGAACAGAAAAGAGAAAGCCAATTTGGCCCCTAACCCCACCCCCTACCACAGAAAAAAATATTTTTCCTCAAGCTGTTTACACTTTAAGAAGAGAATCAAGGGAGTGCCTGGGTGACTCAGTCATTAAGTGTCTGCCTTTGGCTCAGGTCATGATCCCAGGGCCCTGGGATCAAGCCCTACATCAGGCTCCCTGCTCATTGGGGAGTCTGCTTCTCCCTCACCTCCTCCTCCTCATGTTCCCTCTCTAGCTGTCTCATGCTCTGTGAAATAAATAAAGAAAAAGAAAAAAGAAATGAATCTAGATAATTGGTCATAGTTTAAAAGAAAAGACAAATTGTATTTCGCAGAAGTTTTTTTTTTTTTTTTAAGGGCAGGAGAATCAAGAGTAAGAGATAATACATAGATCTCTTTTGCTGACATTTTGTAAAAACAAACAATTTCACAAGTGTTCTAATTAGTCCTCAACCTCCGTAGGTGGTGGGTGGCATGACTTATTATTGTACATTTACAAAGAGAGAAACAGGCTCAGAAGGGTGAGGAGAGGCTAACTGGGATTCTGGAGATAAGCTTGGAGATGTAAGAAGCCAGGCTTTGGGTCTGAAGAGGAACATGTAGGCCCTAGTGGACCTCTGTAATCACTGGAGCAGCATGGTGTCAGGAGGCATTGCTGAGGAATCTTTTGTTTGTGGGTGATAGAAAACAAGACAGACAGTGAATTTTCTGGATCTCAAGACTGAAATGCCCAGGAGTGGTCTAGCAAGTCAGGCATGTCTTCTCCAGGGTCTAAAACTACCTTATCAGGTCTTGGTCTTTCTCTATCCATTTCTTAGCTTTCACTTTGTCTATACTAGCAGCTCCTCAGAGCTGATAAATCCTTAAGGTTTCAAGCAGGCAAAAAAATCTCAAGCTTTTGCATACTTCCACGTTCAAGGCCTGCAAGAAGTAAACAAACAGAAAAGGACCCCTTTCCTAAAAGAACCAGAAATATTCCCTTTGAGAAGCATTAGCTGTCCTTGGGTTGTGATTCCATTTCCTAACCAATTTCTGTAGACCAAGAAATGCAACTAGCCTAGAACACTAGCCAAGAATGGGCCACCCTGAAACATATGGCCCCAAATAGGACAAATTCCTCAAGTGACTGTTTCCTGTCTTGTGATCAAATCTCTGGATTCTGACAGGCAGCACAACCAACTAGCAATTCTTAGACCATCCTCTCCTAGACCTTTCTCAGGTAGGTCCACCTGCCTCCTATGAATGAGAAGAAGGCTCTTTGGGATCCCTTCAGAAGAGTCTGTGCTCATGGACATCAGCTCCTGCTCCTCAGAAAAAGACTCGGAAGTGAGACAGCATGAGAACAAGAAAGGAAAAGTCAGTGACATTGAGGACTGATACATCCAAAATAGACCATGAGTATTCTTCAAACCCAGGCTGCAGTGTATACCACAGGGAGTCCTGAGCAAGAGCTAGATGGAAAACAGAATGGAATGAGAGAAAATCCACAGGCAACTGTGAACCCAGTGAATAGATGTAATAGCTATGTATTGTTTTTAATCCATCCAAGATCAATTTCTACTTTTTCTTTCTGGAAAAATCATCATTTTTTTTTTAAATAGACAACCATCTACTCTCAACCTTAGTGTGGTTTGAATGTGGGTGGAACCAACTCCCCACTTCTAGAGACAGTCAAATCAGAGAATTTCATGCCATTGCCACATGGATGGTTCAAAGAGGCCCATAAGACTTAACCACAGGACTGGAAATACTAGAAAACTTCCTCTTGTCCTGGGGTGGCTAAGAGAGGAAGTAAACCAGGTCAACTTGCCACCACTTAGAGAATCTTTCTGAGAATAATGTTAACATGAAGAAAGGCAGATCCAAAAAAAGGAGAGAAACAGATTCCTGGTTACATGTCTTGGGTACTTGGATCCAGCCATGTTTGAAGCCAACTACGAAAGCTAGATTTTTTTTTTTTTTTTTCATTTAAATTCCTGTTTTGCTAAAACCAGTTTGAGTTGGTTTCTGTTGTGTACAAGAAGAAGACATCCAACCAGGGCCACTGCCAGCTCACACACAGATGTGAAAATTAGCCCTGAGGGCTTCATGCTGAGCAGACCAATGGCACACCTGCGCACCCTGGAAAAAGTCTCCCTTTCCTCTAGGCACATAGAGTCCTAATTAACTCAGCTGGTGGAGTGTGGGCCAGATTTCAGCCACTTCTCACCCACTCAGCTGAACAGCTTCACATTCTGGTCTAACTGCATAGATTCATATGGCAGTTCTGGTTCACACACAAAAAGTCGGAACTTACAGACTCAGTTTAATCTCTTAGTGACAAAGGCTTTGGTTGGTTTTGTTAGGACATGTGACTTACCAAGTAAGGCACAGGCAATTAGGGCATAACCAATGTACCAGTTACCAATTCACACAGTAAGTGCTCAATAAACAACTGAACCTCATCATTATAAAGAGATTAGATCCCTTGGATATCAATATCAACCTGGATTGAGTATTGGAAATAGACAAAAAGGGCTCTCTGTCAAGTGGCTGGTTTAGGACCCCTGGTCAAAGATAAAGGTGAGCATCTAGAATCTGCCAGAATGCGCCAGCAGAGCAGCTCATCTTAAAAACTGGTTGGTATGAGGGCACCGGGGTAGTTCAGTTGGTTCAGCATCCTCTTGATTTTGGCTCAGGTCATGATCTCAGGGTTGTGAGATTGACCCCTGAGTTGGGATCCATGCTGGGCATGGAGTCTGCTTAAGATTCTCTCTCTCTCTTTCCATTTCTCTCTTTCTCTGCTCTTCTTACCCCCTCCCCTGTGCTTGCATGCTTGCTCTCTCTCTAAAAAAAAGAAAAAAGAAAAAAAAGAAGAAGAAGAAGACACAGGAGGAGGAGGAGGAGGGGAGGAAGAAGATGAAGAAAAGAAGAATTGAGTGGTATGTGGAAAGAAGCTTTCCCCAAAGACTGACTCTGTGGCTATAAAACATGCCTTCACCTCCCTTCAGAAAGTAAAGCCTAACTCCCCTCCCCTTGAATATGAACTACTCTTAGTGATTTGTTTCTAACAAATAAAATGTGACAAATGATGGTTTATAACTTCAGGGACTCAATCTTTTTTTTTTTTTTTAAAGATTTTATTTATTTATTTGACAGACAGAGATCACAAGTAGGCAGAGAGGCAGACAGATAGAGAGGGGGAAGCAGGCTCCCTGCAGAGCACAGAGCCCGATGTGGGGCTCGATCCCAGGACACTGGGACCATGACCTGAGCTGAAGGCAGAGGCTTTAACCTACTGAGCCACCCAGGTGCCTCAGGGACTCAATCTTAAAAAGCATGCCTGACTGTCTCTTGGAGCCTGGGGCAGCACTGAGCCTGAAAGTTGGACTAGTAAAGGGTCAATTCTCCTATAGGGGCCAAAACCTGTTAGAAATATCAGCTCCCTCATTACAACCCAGGGTGACTGAGGTCCAAGGGCTAAACTGCACCACGGTAAGTGGTCTGGAGCTGCCTGACACAGGGACAAAGGGAGGGGTGGAAATCACACCCGATGGCAGATCTAAGGTCTTAGTATAATCCAAACGATGAGAGATGAAAATCAGAGCTGGAAAGGCGTGTATAATTGAGACAGAGCAAGCAGTAATATTTCAGGGTGAAGACTTGAAGAGGAGGAACCTGAATCAGGCAGCACCCCCTCAACTGGCCATGGGAGGAGGAGACCATGGCCAGGTCTAATCTGGACAAGACAGGTTAGAAGCTCAAAGTAGACTGGGGATTTTCAAACCTGGATGCACAAGAGAAGCTTTCTAAAACATAAATTTACCAGGGTGCCTGGGTGGCTCAGTTGGCTAGGTGTCTGCCTTTGATCATGGTCAGGTCATGATCTCAGGGGGTGCTGGGTTCGAGCCCACATCAGTCTCCTTGCTCAGTGGGGAGCCTGCTTCTCCCTGTGCCTGCTGCTCCCCCAGCTTGTGCTCTTTCTGACAAAGAAAGTATTTTTTAAAAAATAAAAATTTTTTAAAAACGTAAATTACCGGGCCCCACCTCCAGAGATCCTGATTCTAATGTCCAAAGAGGAACCTGACAATCTGCATTTCTACCGAGTTCCTTAGGCATTCCAGACACTCCTGGTGTCTTTTGAAAAGGGCTATGCCAGGCAGATGGGCTGGAATTATGCAGGGCTTTGAGTCCAACTCTGGCACAGCAGGAAGAACATACAGAGGAGATGCCTTTGAGCAGACAGGCATTCGTGTTCCCTGAATCTAGATATCTGCCTGTCCCACCGCTATGTCCCCTGGATAATTTCTTAAGCCTCATCCTCTGTTCTATGCCACTCCTTTCACCATCAAAAAAAAAAAAAAAAAAAAAAAAAATCCAATGACTGTGAAGTAACTGCTATCATTTACTGAGCAGCCACTACAGATTCATTGACAGTATACAATTCTGACATCAAACTCAGTAAGGGGAGCACTCTTATTACCTCCAATGTACAAATGAGAACCCAGAACTGACAGAGTTCGGTTAACTGGCCCCGAATCATTCAGTGGGTTGGAATAAAACTTTAGCCATCATCCTAACTGTCTAACAGTGAGAGAGGTCTGTCCCTTGGGAAGCAGGAAGCCCATTTTGCCCCCACAGTAAAACAAAATCCATCAGGCAGCAAAGTACCACATAATGAGCTTTTGCAGTCATTATTTTTCAAAGAGAAATGAGATGAGATGATACCTTGTTTAATGAAAGCTTGGATGCAATTCATTTCCTTTTAAAGCAGAACATAATCGAGATGCTTTTGATATTTCTCTAAGAACCCCTGCGACAGGGCAACCTTCAAAAAACATCAAATAGAAGTCAGGGGAAATCTCTGTGTTGGCTATTTCTTTCCCATCATGTGCACAAATGACTGATCTGTAGCTTATTTATTTGCAATTCTGACCCCCAGAGACAAAGCCTATTCAGCTCTGTTTGGTGCTGGGTTTCTTACAGCTGGATAGGAAAGTTGGAAACTGAAACGTCCAACACATTCTTTCTACAACCCATATGACAAATATCAGGCAGCATTTAAACTCTTCTATTTTATATCAATTTTAGAATATTGAACCTCAGGTATGGGATATGTTAATAAATGAAAAAGATCAGTTTACAACAATCTTTTAAATTATGTCTTAGGCTGATGTCTTGGCTTGGGTTCCCATAGCAGCAGACTCTGAGTCCAGAACCCAAATTCAAGGAGCGTCTTCTGGAGGTGACCACAGGATACAATGATGGAGGAGAGGGGAAATGAGACAGGAAAAGGAAGCAGCCAACAAAGGACACTCTGTCATGCAAGTTAACACCGTGGGCAGCCCCCCTCCCCCCAATGCCATTGGGAACTCTGGAGCCAGGTTGGATGGCATCTTGGCTGAGTTAGTGCACGGGCTGGGGGTAAGGAATCTGAGTTGTTTAAACAGCAACCTCTGTCACTTGTTATTTGAAGGCTGCTCCTAGGGGCCATGAATTCTCTGGCACATCCAGCTTGCCACAGACAGTTGTAGAAGGGGCTCTGGCTGCCAAAACAGGAGGGAAAAAAAATGAAAATGAAAAAAGTTGAGGGAAGAGATGCAGATCCTGGCAATTGGAACCAGGCAGGGATGATACCTTGTTTAATGAGTGTTTGGATGCAATTCATTTCTATCCCATGGTGGTAAAGTCCGAAGGAGAATTGGCAAGAGTATCCTGACTGTCTGCAGCTCCTAGGTACCCCAGAGTCTAGAGCTCAAGGCAAAAGCATAGGTGTTACTAGGTTTTCACCAAGTGTGATCCCAGGGAGGAGTGAGGTAAAAGGGAGTAAGGCAGAGAAAGGCTAAGTCAGTGCAAGGAGACATTTCCAAGCTCGCTGTCTCTTGTTAACAAGTGCACGTGATTACTCCATCTCATAAAGCTATCTCTTCAGAGGGTGTACAAACTACTGCATTGCAGGACAGTCTGTCCCGAGGAAGGGAAGAGGAGACTTAGCCCTCAGCTTCTGTATCTTGCTGGTGAAAGGTTTTCCCCATGACGCATTAACTCCTGAACACCCCCATATTCTGCATGTGAGGACATCAAGTGGGTCTCTTTACTCTTCATAACTCAAAAGCAAGAAGGAAGCCAAGAGTAGGAGGTGAGAGACACCCAGCAGAGGCAGGAGAGGGACTGCAGAGTGGACCTGGGGGACGTGGGTAGAGTCCATACATCCCCAGCTAATGCGGTGGCAGTCAGGGAAGAAAAGCTGGCCAAAGACCTCAGAAACAGGGAAGGACAAAAGGATCTGAGATGTTGCCTGAGATATGCCTGATACATTTTTGTTATGTTTATGTGTACATGCATAAAACATGCGTTCACGTGTACAAACACCATCACATTTAAGACAATAGTTACCAAAAGATGGTGGTAAAGATCCAACCAAATTTTATTCCATCCTACGTTCTTTAATACATGCTGCAAGTTTTGTATAAGAAAGGTATTTTGACTTTATAATGGGTAAGGGTCATGTGGATAATTTTAGAAAGGGAGACAGAGTAGCAACTGCTTATTTTTTTTTTAAGATTTTATTTATTTATTAGTCAGAGAAAGAGAGGGAGAGCGAGCACAGGCAGAGTGGCAGGCAGAGGCAGAAGGCGAAGCAGGCTTCCTGCCGAGCAAGGAGCCGGATGTGGGACTGGATCCCAGGACTCTGGGATCATGACCTGAGCTGAAGGCAGCCGCTTAACCAACTGAGCCACCCAGGCAGCCCGCAACTGCTTATTTTTTAAAGAAAAACAAAGCAGCAAAAAAAATCAGTATTCTGTTTTACTTGATAGGCACAGCCCAAGTTGTCTTCTTCAACAAAAGTTTAAATCTTTTAAGAGACTGTTTAGAAAGCAGTAATAAGTCATTTTTTTCAGTGTGAGAGTTATAATTCTTGTCTTATGATAAAATAATTCTTTATCTTATGATAAAATTTATGATAAAAATTATTTCAAATAATTTAAGAATATACCTTGTTTATATATCTTGCTTCATTAGCCAATAGGTATTATTGACCAAATACTTTCTGAGCCCTGACAATGGGCAAGGTACCTACCAGTCATTGGTGATAACAAGAAAAATCAAAGAGAATTGTTACCAGCTAGGTGCGCACACTGGAGTAGGTAGGATCAGTTACGGCAGTGAAAAATCAGTACCCAGTAAGTATCCAAACACTTTCTGATCATTTCCAGCCTCCCTTGCAAAGAAGTGAGGGCCATGTGACTATTTCTGTCCAATGAGCTGTGAGCTGAGGCGTGGCTCCGACTCTCGCTACCCCTGGAGCGATGCCCACGGACGCCACGTTTTGCTCGATGACCTACCTACAAGAGGGTAAAGGACCACCAGACCCACTTCAGGTCTTGCACGGTTAAGCTATAAATCTTGGCTGTGTTAAGCTCTTGAGGTTTCAGGGTTATCACCACACTGTTGCCAAGGTCAGCCTGACTAATACATAGACATGTAAGCGCTTACAGTGTGCAGGTGAATTCATTGCTCTGTTGAAACAAAAGAAAGGAGAATTAACCAAGCTGAAGCTGCCACTTACGCTCGGGATACTAAGTCCTAACAGCCACATGGAGGAACAGCTTTCCCCACAGCCCGCACTGAGTGTAGACCTTTTCTTGTTCCAGGATCCACAAAGAAAACCTGACAGTCTTATGGGTCGTTGTTATCCAGTGGATCTACCAGAGAAACATGTCCAAATACACTGACGCCAAAGTACAGAGAGACCCACCAAGTGACATGTGTCATTCCGTGGGGTACCTCACTTTAGAACGCATATCCTGACAAACCTCCGACATCGTACTTTTAAAATTTTACAATGTAGCAGACTCCTAAATTTTTGCAGTGCTTTACTTCTACCCCTAATAAGACAGGACAACAAGGGCACATGACTTTTTGATAATTTTCCCCATAATCTATCACCTCAGTCTAATCATGAGAAAACACCAGACAAAGCAGAAGTGAGGGCCATTCTGCAAAATATCCGGCCAGGATTTTTCAAAAATGTTAAGATTATAAAAACAAACAAACAACAAACAAAAAACAACATAAGAAAAGACTGAGTATGTGTCAGAGATTGAAGGAAACTAAGGAGCCATTATAACTCAAGGTAATATGGTATCTTGGATTGAATCCTGGAACAGGATTCAATCTAAATTGAATCTAAATTTAGATATTGGATATCTAAATTCAGTATCTAAACTAATATCTAAAAAGGTATTAGTGGAAGAATTGGTGACATCTGAATGTCATCTAAGGTTTGGTTAATAATGTTGCACCAATGTTTATTTCATAGTTTTTTTTTTTTTAAGATTTTATTTATTTATTTGACAGAGAGAGATCACAAGTCGGCAGAGAGGCAGGTAGAGAGAGAGGAGGAAGCAGGCTCCCTGCTGAGCAGAGAGCCCGATGCAGGGCTCGATCCCAGGACCCTGAGATCATGACCTGAGCCAAAGGCTCAACCCACTGAGCCACCCAAGCGCCCCTATTTCATAGTTTTGATGAATATGCTGTGGTTATGCAAGGTGTTAGCATTAGGGGAAGCTGAGAGAAGGGTATACCAGACCTCTGTATACTAGCTTTATTGCTCTTCTGTAAATCCAAACTATTAAATGATTAAAAGTTTGGAGAAAGGAAGATAGAAAGGGTCTGGTTAATAATAAGATCGAATATACAGAAAGGAAAAACCAAGGTATCCGTGAGAAAGTCTGTGTGTGTGTGTGTGTGTGTGTGTGTGTGTGTGTGTGTGTGTGTGTGTGTTGGTGAGTCTGTGTGATGTTGCGTGGGTCTGGGTGTGTGTATGTGGTCGGGGGCCATCTGGTGTGTGGGGTGTGTGTATATATGTCTCTGGGTGGATGACTGTTTATGTGTGTATATGTTGGAAGAGGGGTGAATTTACATGCACACAGCTCTACTGGGAGGGTTCTACTTGAATGAGAGTGAGCACAGCCTTAAATTTTGAGTCCTAGGCACCTAGGGTGCTTGCCTCACCCTAGACCTAGTTTAAAGAGGCTGCCAAGAAGAGCAAAAGATCACAGAGGGGGCACCTGGATTTGAACCAGGGACCTCTTGATCTGCAGTCAAATGCTCTACCACTGAGCTATACCCCCTGATGGCAATGAGCTTCACATAAACACTTATTTCCCTCTTATGAGTTACATCATCCTTCATAAATACCTTTTACAGCTGAGATTCTTCTTGGGTTTAAATTCATCTTCAATTCCCTTCCAGCCACACACCAGCTCCCAGAACATGTATACTCGTTCTCTTCCCAGCACCTAAAACTCCGTGTAATCCTCAGTATAATTTCCCGGTTTTTAAAATACAATACCAACTGCCCAGAAATCTCTGGGCACATCTATTAATTAGTGTTTTTCCCCCACACCCATGTCAATGAATGTTTTAAATATCATGAGTCACTAACGAGTATTGATTGGACAGGGAGGGAACCTTAACTGGGTATCCAGAAACTTCAGAGGTTCCGGTATAACTCTGAAATTGTAGGCAGATGTGTGTATGTGCACGTATTGGATATTGTGTATGTTTTTATCACATTTTCAAAGGGCAACTCAGGGTAATCTGTCACAGTTTACAGTCAAACAACGACAACAACGAGGTATTCCCAAGTCCAAAATTCATCTTTAATACCTCCAATGCCCATTCCCTTCAATTCCAGTCTGAGGATTTTTAATCTTGTGTATCTTTGAGACTGAGACGAAAGGTCAAGGGAATCTCTGCCATTGCAACAAATCCTCCCAGAGGAGGCCTGTCGCCTCCATAAAGCCGGGGAGGGAACAGAGCCGGAGCCTCAGCTCACCAGCCCTCGGAGAACCCAGATACTCCTTCCCAGCCACTCCCCTCTGAGGCCCTACAAGAACCTCAGATTTCATATCCGGTGTGCCCCAAAACAAACTTGCCACCTTCCAGCCCAAACCTGCACCTCTTCCTAATTTTGCTTTGTTGTCATAATAACAGCTCATATTTACCAGACACCTGCCAGACATAGTACTAAAGGTTCTGCCCATAACTTCCCAGGAGATCATTACAGAAATGCCATAAAACAGGTATTAATATGCACATATGGATTTTGCAGGTAGGGAAACAGAAGCACAGAGTGGTCACACAGATAGGAGGTACCAAGCCCGGGGTTCTGGTGCAGGCTCGGGGCTCAGGGCCAGGCCTGCCTCCCTAACCATACCATCAGCCTCCTCCCCATCTTGGTTGCTGACACCACCGTGTACTCAGTCATTTGGTCAAAACACTGACAGCCGTGGGCTTCTCTCACCTTCTCTTCTCCAGCTCCAGCTAATCTCTGGGTATTGCTGATTTTAGCGCTGACGTCACTTAGGTCCATCCCCACCCCTACACTGGCAATGCCACCACCCCCTAAATGGCCTTCCAGCCTCCACCGCTCACAGCCACCCTCCTGCGGCTCCCACAGCAGCCTGTTTAAAATGGAGTCTATCTAGGTCACAGCCCTTTAAATGCCTTCCCTAGAAACTCGAGTCACTTGGCACCAGGGGCAGGTTTCTTTTCACGTGAATCCTATCTGCCTCTTCAACTTCATCTGCTGACACTCCCGTATCTTGCTGTGAGCTCCAGCTGCCCCCACCTGCCTTGGCCCAGGCAGCCTAGTCTGCCTGCAACTCAGCCGCCCCTCCACACGGCCCTTCCTCCGCTCCATTTCAGTCCTATGAAAAAATATCATTCAGTTTTGAAACTGGGATTTGCCATTAGCAATTCAAGGAAGCCTCCCTTAACCTCCCCTCCTCTGGATGGAAGGCATGGTTGCCTCCTCTGCGTGCCCCACGTTGGCACAGCTCCCTGCATGTCCTGTCCCTCTGATTGCGTATTTGCGGGCGTGCTTCCTGGTAGACAGTGCACTGACGCCAGGGGCCGTGCCTTAGTCACCTTTGGGTTCCCGCTTTGCACAGTCCTGGCTCACAGTTGGTGCTCTGTGCTATTCAGGCTCTTCTAGAGATGCAGTGTGGCCTGGGCTGTGGGCAGGGGTTGGACTCTGACAATAGTCTGACCTCTGGCCCTCACCTGGGTTCTGAGTAAAGGCACCCGCAGTGGGAGTGTGGGGCTGAAGGAAAGGATTGAGAGGAAGAAAGGTAATAGAGATCCCCAGAGCTTTAGAGCAGGGAAAGAGTGCAGCTCCCTATACTTCGGGTCCATTCATGCTCACCCCAGCAGTGTTTTGTGAATGAAGACTTACTTTCCTAGGGCGCTGCTACAGTGTGGGCACAGTCACTAAATCACTGGGTTGACCCTGCAGCCCAAAGTTTCTAAAACTAGATGGACAGTTCTGGCACCTTGGGAGAATTGCCAAGTGGAATTTTGTCACAAAACTTTTAATACTAGGATGGTATGAGTAACATCATGAAGTCACTGAGAATGTGTGTTCTGAGTCCAAATCCTAGACCTTCTCTTTGTATATTTTCAACCATTAGCCAATTACCAAGAGTCTCCAAGTCTTTCTGTCTCCTCATGTAAAATGAAGAAACTGATGGTAGGGTATGTATCTTATAAAATTTTGGAGAGAAATAGAGGACAGAACTGATGTGAAGAATTCAGACTGGTGCCTGGCATATACACAAAGGATATTAGTTATCATTCTGCCATGAGTTATGGAAAATAATAGAGCCAAAGTTAATTCATATTCTCCTGAAGCAAAAATCAAATGTACAGGGGGCACCTGGATTTGAACCAGGGACCTCTTGATCTGCAGTCAAATGCTCTACCCCTGAGCTATACCCCCAGTGATATAAGCTTGTTTTTATAGTCTATTTCTCTCTCAACTCGCTGGTTCTGAAACCTCCAATGAATGACTCAGGGGAGCTATAATTAGAGCGAATGCTGCCTGGAAGGCGTCTGGGCATTACAAGCGTTAGAAGAAGTTTATTATGAAAAAAGACAGGAGTCTCGAGAATGAAGCCCTTGGAGCCCAGAAACTCTTCTTAGACTTCCCAATACCCAGAGGCTCTCTGCCCACCCTATCTCACATAAAGCGAATCTCAGTGCCAGGTAAAAATCATCAGGGTTTCCACAAATGGCAACATCAATATAATGCCGATGACTGGATTCTTGTCACACTTCCTTTAGAGCTGGGGCTCCTAGCAACTGAAATTCTCATTCCTCTTCATGACTTCACAGAACTAAGCTCATAACGGGCCCTCAATAGATATTTGTTACATTAAATTGATTCTGGGAAAAAATATGCATAAATAATATAATGGGTGTGATTTAGCTTTTCCAAGCCATGACTGTAAGATGATTTTAATCTTACAAAAACAGATGGTCAGTGAGTTACATTCTTATGTAACATAACTTGCCTGGAACTTGGAATATTGTCAACTCCAAAAGGTCATTTGATGAAGAGAAAAAAGGCTCCAAACAAGAGCCTTTAATCAACTAAGTAAATTATTTATCCTGGTCCTACCTACCACCAAAGTTTCCTTTTCAACTTCCAAAAACAACCTCAATTAAAGTCACGTATATTTTGTGGCTTTATATGAAGACATCTCTCATCCTAATAAACTGTTCAAGTCCATCTTATGGAAATCTTGCATGTTTAAACCTATTGAAAAGTCTCTTTTCTGCTGACTTCTCAGACCACATACTTTTTTCGGGTCTTTTCAAAGGATCTTAAGTTTGGGCTACTTTGTGTAAGGGCTGTGATTGGTTGGGAGTTCAGGAAAGGGGAGAAACTCCATTCTATTCTTTTTCTCCTCTGCCCCAGGTTGGATTTGAGAGCCCAGAAAGGAATCACAATGCACGATTTGCTCATTGTTCTTTTCTCACCTAGAATATCAGTGGAGCTGAGATTTTAGCAGCAATAGATGTAATGTGTGCTTCATATCTAAGAACCAACACTGAAAAGGGTTTGGAAATCATTTATCCCAACCACTTCTTTTGCAGACCAAGACACAGATGGAGGAAAACTAAGGACTCTTGTTTGTTTAAAGTCACAGACATATCTGAGTGGTTCATTTGGTTAAGTGTCCGCCTCTTGATTTCAGCTCAGGTCATGATGATCTTAGAGTCCTGGAATCAAGCCCTGCATTGGGCTCTGAGCTCAGCAAGAGTCTGCTGGAGATTCTCTCTCTCTTCCCCTCTGTCCTACCCTGGCTCACTCTCTCTCTCTTTCTTAAATAAATGGATGAATCTTCAAATAAATAAATAAACAAACAAAGTCACAGACATACCAAAGCAAAATCAGAACCAAGGTTCCACCTACTACCAGCTCCTTGGAGAACCCCAAGCCAGATATAATGTGTGACTGTGGGATAAATATCAAATTTACTGTCAACTGAAAAAAAGAGGGAAAACTGGAAAAGAACAAAGGCCTTTATTTGGAGTATCAGAGTTGTAATTAGGGACTCACAGATTCCAGATCGAGTAGTCAGAAAAGGGTCCTGCTCCTGTGGGGAAAGCACAGGATTTTGTGAGAAAGCAGCAGGGGGTAATCACATGATTTAGATAAAGAAGAGAAGAAAAGAAACTGCTCACTTGGTGCTGACTGATTGAGCTGCTTCTATCTTATTGATTCCTTTATTGAGCTGTCAAACAAAACTGTCTCTCATATGTACCAACCAACTTCACTGTCCTCCTATGATCCAAATGCCAGTGGCTCTGTCGAAATTTTATGAGCATCTACTTGTAAACCAATTGCCATGTCTAGCCCAGCTCAAGAGTTCATTAGTTGAGGGGCACCTGGGTGGCTCAGTGGGTTAGGGGCCTCTGCCTTCGGCTCGGGTCATGGTCCTGGGGTCCTGAGATTGAGCCCTGCATCGGGCTTTCTGCTCAGTGGGGAGCCTGCTTCCCCTCTCTCTGCCTACCTCTCTGCCTGCTTCTCGGCCTACTTGTGAGCTCTCTCTGTCAAATAAATAAATAAAACTTAAAAAAAAAAAAAGAGTTCATTAGTTGGAAAGGAAAATGGGGTTTCAAATGGTCTCTAATGTCCAGAAATGTTATCCAATTCCACATTACATGTAAGTAGACTAAATATCCTGTTTTGCTGTGGATTCTCCTGGTTTCAGCACTGAGGGTCTCGTGTTCCATGAACTCACCCAGGAAACCGGCTTTCATTGGTTACCCTACATATTATCTTATTTTTTTTCTCATCTACAGTATTTCCCAAACTGAATCATTCACTTTCCCCTATCACAAGGTCTACTTACTATTTTCTTAAAATCAACCTACCGTTTTTTTTTTATTTCGCCTCATCCTATGCAAAAATATCCTTGAAATCATGCCAATTGTACTTCCTTCTACTACACATCAAAATAAATACAAAGCTATTGAAATGTGTTAAAATTGTATTAAACACATATTGCACTTATAATTTGCCATGCCTGGTTCTAAGAACTTTACAAATATTAATTCACTTAGTCCTTAAAACAACTCAGTGAGAGAACTGTTACCACTTTTACAATGAGGAAGAATTTGTCTTAGTCCATGAATCAGGCAAAATCTGTTCACTAAGCTGGAAGTTGTGGAGTAGCTTCCCATCAAGAGATGTAAGTGCTTATGTTGCCTGCCATTTCTACAGTAGGTGTGGGTTGTTTTTTTTTTTTTTTTTTTTGATGTGGCTTGTTTCATTACTCAATTTCTTTGTAATATTGGGGCACAGTTTTTTTTTTTAACACATAACATTAAATTTACCATTCTAATCATTCTTAAGGGTATAGTTCATTAGTGTTAAGTATGTTCACATTGTTGGGCAATAGATCTCTAAAAATTCCTTATTTTGCAAAACTGAAACATTAATTCCTTTCTTCCCCCAGCCCTTGACAACTATTTTTTTCTTTCTTTTCCTAAACCACTTATCTTTTCCTAAACCACTTTATCGAGTATGATTAACATAAAAAAAGGTATCATGTATAATGTATACAACTTGATGAGTTTGGAAATAAGTACAACCTCATGAAACTATCACCACATTCAAGGCTATAAGCATTCCTCACCTTACCTCTCACAGGTAATTGAGGAAATTGAGGCACAGTGAAGTTAAATACCTTACCCAAAGTCACACAGCTGGTAAATATGTCCATGTGTCCCCAAAGTCATCTTGGAAACCCTCGGTTTCCAAGGGTTTCTTGGAACTTGGTAACTCCGATCCTTGTCTTCCTTATTCTTCCTCTAACTCAACAGCAAACCCAAATGTCTCTGTCTGCTCCAGCAGGGCCTTGCCACCACCTGGCATTCTTTATTTCCCAGATGGTTACTGCATCATTTATTTTAGCCCCTTTTCATTATTCAATTAACAAAAAACCAAAATGAAGCTAATATTATAGCCTATTTTTCTGTTCTTGGAAAAGCAGCCTCGGGATTTAGCCCCACAGTCAAACCTGCAAATCCACCTGACCTGTGCTCAGGACACCTGACCTGTGCTCAGGATTCCTACTCTGTCCATAACCCATGTAGGGAAGTCATTCAAGTTCGTGTTGAGCCTTCAGCCAGGTGAAAGAAAGTTGGGGGCTGGTGCATGTTAGTTTCACTTAAATTGTGGGGTGGGGGGATGTCCCAGTCAAAGGACACCAACATGGATTGTCATGGGGAAAATCAGCCAAAGGTATTTTTAGTAACTGCTTTGCAGTTGACATCTCCAGAGCTTTCAAGGGAAAACCACCTGTTCTGCTATAGTCTTAGGTCACAGAAAAGGTTGTTTTTTACTTTCAAACTCACTCTCAAAATCACTGTCTCCTTCTCCCCTTCTCTCTTCCCTTCTTTCTTCCTCCCCCTCAAAGCAATCTAGATTCAATCTCCCAGGGTTCAATTTATTCTCTAAATGAAACAATGGCCCTTTTACAAGGTCCATTCAAGCTACTCAGATTACAGGGTTTCAGTGCAGAAGTTAAAATTTCACATACAAATGTGCCTTATTTATTTGAAAGTTTGTTCCCTGCAAGTTACTGTGTGACAACCATAGTCCTGTGTCCTTCTATGAACACCTTTGCTAATTTGCTTCATGAAATATTGTCTTGCTATCATATATTGCCCTCTCTACGTTTTCCTAAAAGTCGTCCAAAAATAGCCAACCTGACAGTAATCTCTTTGACATCAGTCTTGGCAATATTTTTCTAGATATTTCTCTGCAGGCAAGTAAAAGTAAACTACTGGGACTGCACCAAAATAGTTTTTGGACAGTGAAGGAAACCATCAAAAAAAAAAAAAAAAAAAAAAAAAAAAAAAAGGCAATCTACTGACTGGGAGAAGATATTTGTAAATGATACATCCAATAAGTGGTTAATATCTCAAATATATAAAGATCTTCTGCACATCAACACCAACAAACAAACAAACAAATAATCTGATTTTAAAATGGGTGGAGAACCTGAATAGACATTTCTCCAAAGAAGACATCCAGATGGCCAACAGACACATGAAAAGATGCTCAAGATCACTCATCATCAGGGAAATACAAATCAAAACTACAATGATATATCACCTCACACCTGTCAGACTGGCTAGAATCAAAAAGACAAGAAACAACAAGTCTTACTGAGAATGTGGGAGAAAAAGGACCCTCATGAATGGTTGGTGGTAATGCAAACTAGTACAACCCACTGTGGAAAACAATATGAAGTTTCCCTCAAAAAATTAAAAATAGGCATGCCATACTATCAATAATTCCACTACCAGGGTGCCTGGTGGCCTCAGCCAGTAAGTATTCAGCTCTTGGTTTTGGCTCAGGTCATGATCTCATGGGTGGTGGGATCCAGCCCCACATCAGGCTCTATGCTCAACAGGGAACCGGCTTGAAGATTTGTTCCCTCTGCATTCCACCCCCCTCTCCCATGCTCTCTCCCTCTCTCTCTCAATAATAAATAATCCTTAAATAATAATAATAATAATAATAATAATAATAATTCCACTACTGGGTATTCACACAAAGAAAACAAAAACACTAATTCAAAAAGATATATGCATCCCTATGTTTATTGCAGCATTATTTACAATAGTCAAGATATGGAAGCAACCTAAGTGACCATTGATAGATGAGTGGATAAAGAAGATGTGAGATATATATACAGATAGATATAGATATAGAGATAGAAAGATAGAGATAGATATCTATATCTATATATATATGTAATGAAATAGTACTTAGCCATAATAAGAATTAGATCTTGGGGTGCCTGGGTGGCTCAGTGGGTTAAAGCCTCTGCCTTCAGCTCAGGTCATGATCCCAGAGTCCTGGGATCGAGCCCCGCATCGGGCTCTCTGCTCAGCAGGGAGCCTGCTTCCCTTCCTCTCTCTCTGCCTGTCTCTCTGCCTACTTGTGATCTCTGTCAAATAAATAAATAAAATTTTTTTAAAAAAAGAATTAGATCTTGCCATTTGTGACAACATGGGTGAAACTAGAGAGTATTATGTTAAGTAAATAAGTCAGAAAAAGATAAATATTATATGATTCACTTATACGTGGCATCTAAAAAAACAAAAAAATGAACAAAAAAAGCAGGAACAGACTCGTTAATAAGAGAACAAACCATCAGTTGCCAAAGGGAACAGGGTAAGAGAATGGACAAATGGGTGAAAGGGAAAGGAGACACAGGCTTCCAGTTACTGGAATGAAGAAGTCATGGGGATGAAAGCCACTGCATAGGGAATAGAGTCAGTGATATCGTAATAGCATCGCATGGGGACAAATGGCAGCCACACTTGTGGTGAGCACAGCATAACATACTGAGTTGTGGAGTCACTATGTTATACACCTAAAACTAATGTAACACTGTGTATCAACTATGCCTCAATAAAAAAATTTAATTAAATAAACATAGCCAACCTGCCAATTGTTTGGATGGAGCACTGAATATATGGTTATTGGGAGGATAAAGACAATAATTTAATTCATAGATGTGGTGGCTTGAATGAAATCAACTGAGCTAAGCTGGAACTACAACTCCCAGAATTCCTTTCTCTGCATGGTTCTGGGCTAGGGTTGCCCCCACAAGAGAGTGCAGGAGATACAAAGGTGGAGGGAAGGAAGTGTTCACATTGAGATAGAGGGAGCTAGGGCAGGTGCTGTTGTGGTTCACTCGTACGCACTGGTTTCTGGGCCCACTTTATTGGTTTTGGGCAGTCCAGGCCCATGGTTCTGTCCACCTCCTGCTGGACCTCCTCCTCAGCTTCTCTGAATCCTGGGCCACATTTATGAACAGCTTTGGGGTGAAACGTGTCAGCAGCTCACCCACATCATTGAAGATGGAAGTTTGGAGACATGGAGAGACTGATAGGGGTTCCAGTTTGTCCTTTCTCTTTCCCCCTTCATGTCTGTCTTCACTCTCAGACTGCTGGCCTCAGGCCCAGCACCAGACCCAGGATATCAGACTAATGTATATTGCTCAGTTAGGTCTCACAACTGCATAAGGTCTCACCTCTATAATAAGTCCTTTATATCACATATATGGTTCTGATTCAATCCTCATTACTGGAGAAATAACTCAGCAAACACCACATGGAAGCTGAAATTCTTAGGTCTGAGCAAATTGTTCTTTATAATGGCATTCTCCCTTACCATTACCTGTTCATGCCTGTTTAGGGTCACTTTATATCTGAAATCAGCCCTGTGTATATATCAAATCATAATTTCTTGCTCCAAATATATAGGGGTTTTTTTTTTTCCTTTCTCATTAAGCTTTATCTAGCAGTAACTGAAAACTTCAATCTAAGAATCTCCCCTTTATGTTATGGAGAAGAACACTGGCTAGCTGTCAACTCCAGCTCCATTCAATCAGACCTTTGGGCAAGCCCCTGAATCTCTTTGGATCTTCCAACCTTTATCTGCAGAGAGAAAGAGCTAGAATTGATCTCTCAAGACTCCTCCAACTTCAAACATTCCATTCAAAATATATCTTTTAAATAACACTCCATATACACTAAGGGAAGCATCAACTTTAAAGGAGCTGGAAATAAATATTCCTAGAAGCAAATTTTTAGACTTTTGTACATTTTCAAAGATATGTCAAGCCATAGACACAGCTATATAAAAGCATATTTCAGAATGAAATTCAGAGTCGATTTAATATTCAGTCACTGTAATTAATTCTAGTTTTTAGCGTATTTATTCACATGGTTTTTAGCATATTTATTCACATGGTTTTTAGCATATTTATTCACATGGTTTTTATTTTCTTTTGATAGTCTTGCTTTTCAAATATATACTGCCTCAATCCTATTTGGAAGTGTGTGAAATATAAACTGTAAGGAAATAACTAAAATATTCCAGTAGCTCTGAAGGAAAACTACTATAGGTTAAAACTCCTTGATTATGTCCCCAGGGAACTGCAAGTTAATGCATTACTTAAGATTGCAGGGAAGAATACAGTTCTCAAAGGGCCTTGATTAACTTCTGGGAAGTGAATTCGGCTTGGGAAAAAAAAAAAAAAAAAGCATAAAGTTTTTTCTGACTTGGCCAACTTCACATGGACTGAAAGAGCTTTAGTCTTTGTTTTTCAGGAAAACTGCTTCCTCTACCTGGGTCCTCCAAGCTTCCTGAGCTAATGCGTACCTATACCCAGGACCCTACTTCATGTGAGGGACATCAGACATTAACAGAATTTCTAGTCCTTCCCACCCCAAGGATAGAGAGCTATATATCTCATTTTATCACCAGTCTCTGCCCCCAGTGGTGGTCAGGTGCCTGCCCCAGAACCAAACCCAGGGACCAGAGCTCTGCCCACTATGGATGGGTGGCCCAGGTATGTGGGTGTCTCCCTTCCCTTCTCTCCTGGCCTTACCTATGAGTCCATTTCTTGTCGCCAAGCAAAGGTAACCCAGAAGGCAAAACTAAGAGCCCAGAAGGCAGAGTCAAGATGGATAGAAAACCATGACAGTAGCCCTGCGCCCCTAACAGGGAATTAGTCACATGTGCCTTGCTAGATTCTAGAATTGCTGTGGACCAGGGGCTGTTGTGTGCCTCCCGTTTCCACTCTTTTTGAATGGGAGTGCCTATTGTGGTTATCCTGTGCCTGTCCCATCATAGTGGGATGCATGATCAATCTCTTCAGTTCACAGGTTTTCAGAGTGAAAAAAGATGGTTCCCAAGAAGAAGGATTTGAGGAGCCATACCTAAGGGGTCTCATTTGCACCTGTACCTTGAGGCTGAGCTTGATTTCATAAAGGGATGAGACTTTGTAGGGACTTGGGAGAAGTGAATATATTTTGCACGTGGGAAGGATGTAAACAATTGTGGTCGGTAGATTGTCTGTGTTTTAAAACACATTTTAAAACATGACCCCGAAATTCTTCACCATTTCTCCCCTTAAAAAGCAGTTTCCTCCACTTGATTCTGACCAGGCACTTCGGGACTTCTACAACCCACAAAGGATGGCAGAAGCAATGTGCTAGGACTTCTGAGACTGGGTCAGAAAGAAACATTCAGCTTCCGCCTATTTTTCTTGGGATTCTAGCTCTTGGATCCCAGCTACCATGCTGGGAGGAAGCCCAAGCTGCCACCTGGAAAGATCATGTGTGGGTATTCAGCCCAATAGCCCCAGCTTCCGTCCAGCAACAAGACATGTGAGTGAACAGGTCTTTAGATCACTCCAGTCCTGGCTGGGAAGACATCCCCAGACTTCAGGTCTTCCCAACTGAGGCCCCAGATGATGCAAAGCAGAGACAAGCCATCTTCATCGTGCCCCTTCTCAATTTCTGATACATAAGTGTAATAAATAGCTGTTGCTGGGCGCCTGGGTGGCTCGATGGTTTAAGCCGCTGCCTTCGGCTCAGGTCATGATCTCAGGGTTCTGGGATAGAGTCCCACATCGGACTCTCTGCTCAGCAGGGAGCCTGCTTCCCTCTCTCTCTCTCTGCCTGCCTCTCTGCCTACTTGTGATCTCTCTCTGTCAAATAAATAAATAAAATCTTTAAATAAATAGCCGTTGTTTTGCACATTAACTTCAGAATGGTTTATCACATAGCAGTACATGTGTAGAGCTACCTGCCTGTATTCCCTGTTCTTGCTATAGCTGAACTATTCCACTACTCTAGGCCTCAACCTGGATTGGAGACTGCAAAGCCCTTGGGTTCTGTTTCTTTTCTACCCCACTGACTGTCCCCGGCCAGTGTCACCACCTATGAGGCCCAGTTCCAGACTCCGTCCTTCCCTCCCCTGCTCTGATTTGTAGGGTCACTGCTTTATGGATAAAACCCAAGACAGTACAGACATAATGGTGAGTAACATGATTATGACTAGGCAATAAATAAGGAAAATGAAATCAAAGTCTAATAGTTGAATTTGGTCTGGTGAGCAAAGCCCAACATGCCTGAATGTTCTGTTTGTTCTTATCTGTCCTGGCACCTCCATCTAGAACGTTGCCTTATATCTCCAGTCTCCCATTGATCTAAGATGAGTACTGATGACCAGTGATTGATAAGTTTCTGGCAAAGCTCCAGCTTCACTTGGCAGAGCTCCAGGCTAGGTACCAATCCTCAGACCCCTGTCTAGGCAAGCCAGGATGCCCAGTGAGGGAGAGCGTGCAGCCAGCAGCACTTTCCCACACAGTCAGATCTCCTGCTCAGCACCTACCCATCCTCCTACACACCCAGTTCCAGCTTCCTCTAGGTCTGAGATCTCCAGGCTTCAAGGAAGTGAGACGTTCTCCTTCTCCCAAAATGGCATCTGGCACACAGCCCCAGTGTCTCTGTTCCCTCTGTTCCCTGCCTCATTCTGCCAGCCAATGTCATCAGCTTTCCTCTTACTGAAAAGCCATGTGTTACATATGGACTACAGTAGTCCCCCAAATAATGACAGTAATGCCAACAAGAAGGCCTGCCGCAGGGGAAGGGGCCGCGGGATTCAACGAACTAATCAAGAGATTCACTAGACTGCCCACTGTTAAGCGATGTGGAAGCAACTCCTCCCCACTGGCCTGAGATCTTGGATGTCATAGCCTAAAACCAGGTGACAAGGCATCTGTGGAGGGCAATGCAGCAACCCAGCAGTGGGTGGTGAAGATTAGGAACAAAAAATGGAAATTGACAGATGGCAGATCCTGCAGCCAAGAACGGATTCTTCAGTTTGACATGGTTGGCATACAGATTTTAAATAGAACTTGGTAGAGATCAGGGTTTTTGCCATAGAAGAAGCCCCTGGCTCCCATAAGGTCTCCAGTTTGCTTTGCTTTGCTTTCACTAATGTTTCTCTACTTTCCAGGAACTTCAGAAGGTGGGGGAGGGTATGTGTGTGCTGGGGGAAAGGGAGTGGCAGATCAAGGAGAATTTTAAGTCCTAGATCTAAACTTTGAAATCCTAAAATGTTTCAGTTATAAAAAGACGTCCCAATTTCAGAAACCAGTTCTGTAAACAGTTTTCAGAAGTCAGGAGACTCGTAGAGACCTGGCTGACAAAATTTTCATTTGCCTCTTCCATATTTCATAGTGCCACTCTCTATGGTTTTCAGTCTCTAAACTCCTAAATTAACATGGACATCTGCTTCAAACAAATATAGTCAGAGCTGTCCTGCCACCACCAGTTTGCAATCACAAAACCAAAGAAAGAAAAAGAAGTGAAAAAGAACAACTTGGCGCAGCTTCCAGGAGCGAGGATCTTTCCCAGCTCGCCCCCTCCTTCAGTACCCCCTCCTGTCTCCCATCACATTTCAATCTAATGTCATAACTCAACTGCCAAATGCACAGAATAGCAAACATCAGCCCTGACTTTATTTTTCTGCAATCATTCAAAAATCACCAAGCTGTCATCAAACTGGAAAATAAAAACAATGAAAACTTTGTGAAGACATACTACATTCAAGGACTGGGAACACCCCAACCAGCTCAGCCACCATATACTTGTAATGAGGAGACGCTAATTCCCGGGCAGGCTGGCATCTGCCTCACAGCCTCATGGCCATTAGGTCTCCCTGACTTGGCTTCCGCTCCAAGCCAGCAAGGCCCACTGGACATGGAATGGAAACCTTAAGTGGGAGCTACATATATAATTTTTTATTATTGAAATATAGTTGACGTATAATATTATGTTAGCTTCAGGTGCACAACACAGTGACTCAGCAGTTCCATAGGTTACTTAGTTCTCGCCACAGTGGGTGTAGTTACCATCTCTCACCATACAACACTGTTACAATGTTATTGACTACATTCTATACTGTACTTACTTGTTTGGGAACTGAAAGTTTGTACCTCTTAATCCCCTTCACCTGTTTGGAACATCTCCCCAACCCCTTCCTCTCTGGCAACCATTCTGTTCTTTATATTTATTAGTCTGTTTCTGCTTTTCTTGTTTGCTCATATATTTTATTTTTTAGATTTCACATATAAGTGAAATTATATTTGTCTTTCTCTGACTTATTTCACCTAGGGTAATACCCTCTAGGTGCATCCATGTTGTTGCAAATAGCAAGATTTTATTCTTTTTATGGCTGAGTAATATTCCACTGTCTGTATATTCCACATCTTCTCTATCCATTCATTTATGGATGGACACATGCGTTGCTTCCATGTCTTGGCTATTGTAAACAATGCTTTAATAAATATAGATATGCACATATCTTTTCAATTTAGAGTTTCCATTTCCTTTGGGTAAATACCCAGTAGTGAAAATGCTGGATCATATGGTATTTCTATCTTTAATTTTTTGAGGAAACTCCATCCCACTTTCTATAGTGGTGTACCATTTTACATTCCCTCCAAGTGTCGGTGAGGAAGTAGAGAAAAGCAGACCCTCGTGCACGATTGCTGGAAATGTAAAACTGGTACATATATAATTTTTAATTTTCTAGTAGCCACATTTAAAAGTAAAAATAAACAGTTGAAATTAACTTTCAAAATACATTTTAAACTCATCTGTTAAATTATTATCATTTTAAAAGTAATTGAAATGTAAAAAATTGTTGAGAATATAAAATACAAAAATGTTATATTCCTTTTTCATACTTAGCCTTCAAAATTGGGTATACACCGTTCAAACTATCCCTATTTCAGGTCCTCAGAAGTAATATGTGGCCAGTGGCTATTTTATTACCCTGCACAGCTGTGTATAAGTAGCCTGTCCTTATTTTTATAACTAAATATATTCTTTTCTAAAAGAACATACCTCTCCTGGATTAGGCAACTGAAGTAGGAATCCCTGTTCCCTGCAAGTAAGCTTACAAAATAAAACTCAAGATACCTTTGAATTTCAGATAAACAACAAATAAATTTTTTAGTATACATGTTTGGCAAGTATTGCATGGGAATACTTATACTAAAATAACTGTTCATTGTTTATCTGAAATTCAAATTTAACTGGACTTCCTATAATTTTTTTTGGTAATCTAGCAACTCTACCTGAAAGGCATTCATAGAATTGAGTCTTCAGCTTCAGGAAAGTACATAGGTGGTAGATGAACACGGCTTTGTCCCATGAGGACCACTATGAAGGTCATGAAGGGGACATATGTCCTCAGATAGCCAGCAGGGGCAGGAAGGGACAAGAGGTATTCTACCTTGGTCTAGATATAGATAGGAGCGTACTGGCAATCCTACCAAAAGAAAGAAGTGGGAAATGGAGGGGAGAGGGAGAGAATAGGGTACGTGAGTGAGCCAAAGCAGAAGATGCTGGTGCACCAGGAAGTCAGAGACAGAGCTGCCGGAGGAAGAGCCACTGTGTTCAGGGTGAAAACCACCATCATTAAGGGTGAGAAATGAAGGCACCTGCCAAAATGTACACAGGCTGAGCAGCAGATGGTGTGGACTCTCCAGAGCCTACACCTCTCCGCCCTGTTTTCTTCTTCCCTTTCCATGAATTTTATAAAGATATCTGTAAATCTCATAAGAATATACATTTTGCAAGACCTTGATCTTAATGTCATATCCGCAGCTTTCCAATTTGCTATGGACTTTCTTTGCTGATAAAATTGTCTTCTATATTTATTTCACATATTAAGAGCTCTGGCACTTGGTTAGGAAAGAAAAACATTGAGTTTTTCAATTTATTGGTTATTCCTTTGTGTGCTCCAAGGGAGAGGAGTGAAACGTGTCCCCCCCAAATTCTTAAAATTCCCCCCAAACTCTAAAACAGTAACCCAATTAAATCAACGGAGTGGGGCGGGGAGGGGGGGGATGTGTTTTTCAGACTGGCCAAGTGTTGAGTACTTTAAGGCACAGAGATGAGATCCTGAGTGTCTGAGTCAGAGATCAGAGGTGAGGGCTTGAGAATTGACATTTCTAACCATTTCCCAGATGTTGCTAATACTGCTGGTCCATGGCCCCACTTTGAGAACCAATGCCTTAGATTATGAGAGAGTTTCTGTGGGGGTATAAATAGCAACCATTGAGACTTTTTGTTCTGTTCTACAGTTACTATCTCCTTAAACTAGAAACCCCTAGAATGGGGTGGTCCTACAGGGCTGGTGTTCTCAGCAGTTGCTATGGGTCATGAGTTGTGTGACATGGCCTTTCATATCACGAGTAAGATGGTTTATTTGGAGCTCTGGAATTTGGAGAAGAAAGTGTCTCAAAGGTGATCTTTTGAGAACAGATATCCCAAGCCACAGTCTTCCCACTGCCTGGTCATTTCTGCCCCTCCCCCCTCCATCCTCCACTGCACTTCCTTTCAATCAGCACTGTGGTACCAGGCTGTCCTAGTCTGTCCTTAGCCTCCAGTCAGCCCTAGCCTGGGTCACAGGAGGGTTACCTGCCCTAATCTATCGTCACCCAAATCCTCAAGTCTATCATCATCTATAAAGATCACTCCGGATACAGAAAACCTTTCATACTCTTTTCTTGAGCATGGTGGTAAGGAGACCCACTTAGTAGCATGAGTTTAGTTTCCTGGGCTGACTATGTAGTTACTTCCTGTCCAGAGAAAAGAGCCTCACACATATCAGTCCCAGGCAAATAAGATGGAACTCCACCTAAAGGTAGAAACAGTGGGACTTAATGAGATTTTAGCACTTACAGAAGGCACTTCCATTTCCTAATCTCTCCTGAGGTTATACCTTTATCTCCAACAGCCCATCCACCTTCTTCCAGCTGGCCGCTGGGAGGCCAACCTGTTCTCGATTCCTCTTCTGGAATGTTATCCTTTTAGAACCCTCTCCAAGACTTCCTGTCTACCCAGGTTGCACTTGAACTTGTCATCCACTCAGTAAGGAATAAACACTATTCATTTAAGGACTTAATAACCAAAGTAAATGGAGTTATAAGGGATGTACATGATCAAACATAGAGAAGCCACAGAGGTTCAGAACACCTCACTACATTCTCCTCACCTTTGTCCCTATTCCATTCCAAGAGCCCAGGTACCCTCTTGGCTCTCTTTTATCCCCAGGGATACAGAACATTAAATCACACTAGTCACCTGTACCCTTCTCTCATCTAGAGGAGCCGCTCTGCTGTGAAGATCCCCTGATGCAGAACCCTTCATTTTGGCCAGAAAGGAAGTTTAGGGAAAATCAATAATGGTGAACTAGCAGGACATTGACCTGCCTCCTAATCTCAAGTGGGAAACTGTCCTCAGGGGAACTTGGAAAGAACTTTGAAAGAGTCTTTGAGAACTGATGGGGAGGCAGTACATTGGCTTCAACAAAGACTTTGATTTCCACTCAGTCTCTGTTTAGCATTTTGCCTAGAGCTGTTGGCTAGATGAGCCTGACCCTTGTGCCCAGTTATAGAACTAAACACATTACTGCTAATAAATGTATGCTGTAAATTAAATAAATCTTAGAGTGCAACCGATTATTTCCCTCTTAGTTTTCTTAGTGAGGTCAGCCCATTTCCACATGTAACAACTAATTTCTAGGATGTTGGAAATCAAAACTAATAATCACTTTGCATATTCTTTTTCCTCTTTTGAAAAGGATATAATCAGGAAATCTTCCAGTAGCCTGAACATTTGATTGGTCTGATAAACTAGTATTTCTTAAACTGCAGTCAGTAGGACCATCTTCATCAGAAGTAAGTGAGATATTTATTAAAAATAAAAATTCTTGAGGTCCCATGGATGGCTCAGTCGATTAAGTGTCTGCCTTTGGCTCAGGTCATGATCCCAGGATCCTGGGATCGAGCCCCATGTCGGGATAGAGCCCCATGTCGGGCTCGCTCCTTAGCAGGGAGCCTGCTTCTCACTCTCCTTCTGCCCCTGGCCCCTGCTTGTGCTTGCTTGCTCTCTGTCAAATAAATAAATAAAATCTTTTTTTAAAAAAATAGGATAAAAAAATAAAAATTCTTGGCCTCCTTGCAAACCCACCGGGGCAAGGTGGGGAGGGGGTCTTTATTCCTAACGAGCTCCTTGGGAGACTCTCATGCTCACTACATTTTGAGATCCACCAAAGAAGAGTTTATATTTATCCCGCAAGTGTTTCATAAGCACCAATGTACTTAGAAAGCAGTTAGGAGTTTGACAAAACTACACCCCTTCTGTGACGCCGGTTCCTCTGCTGTGTAATTATGCTGCCATAATTATGGCAAAAAGCTCTAGCTTTATTCTAGATAGAATTCAACACTGGATCAAAGATGGCCGCATTGCTTTTTCCTAAGATGCTTTGCCCTTTATAATATGCTCCTTCCCCACTTTCCTACATTAGCATGCCATTATTCCCAATTCATTCAGCACCTCTTCACTCTTTCATGCCTCGAATCAATAATCATGTTACCATGCTCTTCTTATCAAACTTACATCTTTTCTAAACATTGGCTTTCCCCAAAATACACAGATTCTGTGACAGTAACTCCATTGCCATTCCTAATCCCACCAACCAAACTCGTCTTCCAATTTAGCAATAATAGTATCTGAAGTACTTAGGGACACAGCTCACCATCTTTCCTGAAGACCAGTAACCATTTTGTTTATCCTTTTTTACAACAGCATGGGCTGATTTGATTCTTGTGAATAAATCATCCTAGATCTTCATTTCTCCAATTAAATTAACACATTGCCCTTTCCCTCACTTACTTCAAATAGCAACTTCCTCCCACCTTCAAGGTAGAGATAGTTGATTAAACCTTCCTTTGCACTGACTCCAGACTTTAAGCCCAATTCAATTATTACACATATCATGCTGCAATATCATATTTGTTTATCCACATGTTTCCTGTACTAGACAATGATCTCCTAGGCAGGAATCTGATTAATTACTTTGCTATCTACAGTACTTAATAGAGTTCCGGCACACAGTTGGCATTTAGTAATATCTATATGGAATAGAACTTTTCTTAAACTTTTATGGGTAGAGCCGTATCTCATTTAATGCTGTTCCATAAAATGGTGATTTGCTATGCCACTGTTTATTTCAGAGATATAAATATATATATATACATGTAACACTGTTTATTAATAATTAATTTAATAATAGCATAATATATAATATGTATAATAAGCAGTACTAAATATAATAAATAGCATTATATATAATAATGTTATGTAGAAATAGTGTGCAATTAATAGATACTTTCATAAGGTCAGAGAGTTAGTAGAGTCTAGAGCAACACTGTCTAACAGAACTTTTTCTTTTTTTTTTTTTTTAAGATTTTATTTGTTTATTTGACAGAGAGGGATAGCACAAGCAGGGCGAGTGGAAGAGGGAGAAACAGGCTCCCCATTGAGCAGGGAGCCCAATGCAGGGCTGGATCCCAGGACCCTGTGATCATGACCTGAACCAAAGGCAGATACATAACCAACTGAGCCAACCAGGCACACCTAATAGAACTTTTTCTAATGATGGAAATACTTTATTTCTATGCTGTTCAAAAAAGTATCCTCCAGCTACGTGGAGCTGCTGATGAACTCTTGAAATGTGGCTGGTGAGTCAGACTGAGGAAATTAATACTTAATATTATTTTTCATTGATTTAAATGTAAATAGTCACATGTGGCTGTGGCTACCTTATTGGACATCGCCTGCTATCTGTTATTTTAATGCTGTCATCCAGAAGGCACAAATGCTGCTAACTGCTTCCTTTGCTATGGAAAATACCTGGCAATCTGGTGTTTGCTGAGCAGTGGTGTTCCAAGTAGGGAGTGGGTGAGAGTGGTCAGCTGAAGCACAGAGAAGTATTTTATCACTGACATTGTTTAGAATTGCTGGGGCATGGTGATAATAAAAATCGGACCAACTTTTAGTTTTATTACTATTTTTAAATGATTTCTAGACAATGCCTCCACTTATGGCCAGCACCCAGAGGAAACTGTCCCCACCCTTGCCCCCGTTACAGTACTAGCTTCTGTTGTCACGTTTCATCTTGTCCTCACAACACATTCCAGTGAATATTTTTGACACATGATAGATAACAAAAGTTTTGCAAGTGATTGTGCTGAAAATGAGTCAATATTGGCAAGGAAGGGGGTGCCTGGGTGGCTCAGTCTGTTAAGTGCCTGCCTTCGGCTCGGGTCATGATCCCAGGGTCCTGGAATGCAGCCCCACATCAGGCTTCCTGCTCAGCGGGCAGTCTGCTTCTCTTTCTGCCTGCCCCTCCCCCTGCTCGTGCTCTCTCTCCCTCTCTCTCAAATAAATAAAATCTTTAAAAAACAGTGGCAAGCAAGGTATCACATTAAGTTTAAAATACAAGTTGTAAAATAAATATATTAATGAACTAATTAATTAAAATAAAACACAAGTCGTACAGGGGAGAAGTTCCTTGACACTGGTCGTGGCAATGATTTTTTGGGTATGACATCGAAAGAACAAGCAACAAAGCAAAAATCAACAAGCAGGAGTACAACAAGCTAAAAATCTTCTGCACAGCAGAAGAAACCATCAACAAAATGAAAAGGCAACCTGTGCAATGAAAGAAAATATTTGCAAACTCTATATCATATAAGGGGTTAATATCCAAGATATATTTTTAAAACTCATGCAACTCAATAATAAAAAATAAGTAATCTGATCTTAAAATGAACAGAGGAAATGAATAAACAATTCCTCAAAGAAAACATACAGATGAACAATAGTACCTGAAAAGATGTTCAGCATTGTTCATCATCACGGAAATGCAAATGGAGACCACTATGCAGTATCACCTCACACCTGTTCCAAGAGCAACAATCAAAAAGAATAGAGAGAACAAGTGTCGGTGATAATGTGGAGAAAACAAAACCACTATCCACTGTTGGTGTATATCAGTGCAGCCACTATGGAAAAACAAATTTGAGTTTTTCTCAAACCAAATTTGAGATTCCTCAAAAAATGAAAAATAGAATTATCATAGGATCCGACTTTTAGATAATCCTAAGGCAACAACTGTCTTACAGAGGTCATCTGCTTTCTTGTGTTCATTGTAGCATTATTCACAATAGCCAGAAGAGTGGATGAAGATGTGGTATACATACACAACAGAATATTATTCACCCATGAAAAAGAAGGAGCTCCTGCCAACATGAGTGAACCTTGAGGTGACAGCCAGGCTATTTGTGAATTGGCCTTGGGAATAAAACATTTTTTAATGTATACATCCATTTGTTACCATGGAAATAAGCTCATTAGATGTTAAAGGGAAAAAAAAAGAGTTTATAAAATACCATAAGTAATATAATGCAGATTATACACTGGTTGTATGTGTATATATGTGTATGGTTGCCACTAGCTACATAGTGGTGTAGTGGTGAGTATGTGTGTGTGTGCGTACACATGGTACCTGTGTGTAAATATGTGTATGCCTATACACATTCGGAGATGAAGAAATAAAGAGAATGGTAGAGGATGCAATTAAAATGTAGCAGTAATTAGGAGTGCATGGGTGGATCAGTCTGTTGAGTGTCGACCCTTGGTTTAGGCTCCGGTCATAATCTCAGGGTCGTGAGATCCAGCCCTACTGGGCTCTGGGCTCAGCACAAAGTCTGCTTGAGATTCTCTCTCTCCCTATCCCCACTCTCCATCTCAAATACATAAATACGATCTTTTAAAAAAAATAGCAGTGATTATGTTCATATAGTAAAATTACAGTTTTATTTCCCCAGATTTATAAAGAATTTAAGCAAGTAAGATTTCCACAAAAAGCATACAGCAAAGAAGAAAAAATCATTATTTTTAAATGTTAGCATATGTTCAAAGACTTCAGTTATTGGGTACATCTTGCAGCTCTTAAATTCTTAGAGTTAGGTACTGGTTCTTAGTTTGTTTGACTTGGTTTAATTTGATTTGTAAAATCCACTCTTTTATCTGCTATGTTGAGTTCTAAGTGGTTTTCCATGGCCAGTATAGGGATTCATGCTCATTTTTCTCCTGAACAGCTTTTGGTCATTAAACACTGGTTTAATGCATGGGTTGGGTGCAATTTTTCTTTACATAACTGCTCTTGAATCTTTCCTTTTTATTTAGAATGATCTGAAACCATGGTTCTCATACAAAGGTAAAGTCTCCATGGACACCTGCTTCACCTGTTTTTGCTTATCTATTAGAAACTAGACGTTTGGCATTGCTTTCAACTAAACACCAATATGAGGAAAGGTTTTTTTTTTTTAAATTATATATCAAATTGGATTATTATTTCAGGCCCCAAGTGAAAACATAGATACTATTATAAAACTAAATGGGAGTCAAGATGGCAGAGAAGTAGCAGGCTGAGACTACTTCGGGTAGCGGGAGATCAGCTAAATAGCTTATCTAAAGATTGCAAACACCTACAAATCCAACGGGAGATTGAAGAGAAGAAGAACAGCAATTCCAGAAACAGAAAATCAACCACTTTCTGCAAGGTAGGACTGGCGGAGAAGTGAATCCAAAGCGACGGGAAGATAGACCGCGGGGGGAGGGGCCGGCTCCCGGAGAGCGGCGGAGCAACAGAGCAAAATCAGGACTTTTAAAAGTCTGTTCCGCTGAGGGACATCGCTCCAGAGGCTTAACTGGAAGCCCAGGCGGGGTCAGCGCGGCCTCAGGTCCTGCAGGGTGGCAGAAGGATCGGGGGTGTCTCAGTGTCGCAGAGCTTACCGGTATTAGAACGGGGAAGCCGGCTACAGAGACAGAGCCGAGGAGTGACTCTCAGCTCGGGGTTGCCTTGAACCGGTCGCAGGCTCGGTCAGCTCGGAGCGTGGCCGGAGGCCAGGGTGGCGGGAGACATTGGGCGCTGTTCTCTGAGGGCGCACTGAGGAGTGGGGCCCCGGGCTCTCGGCTCCTCCGGGCGGGAGACCGGGAGGCCACCATCTTTATTCCCGTCCTCCGGAACTCTACGGAAAGCGCTCAGGGAACAAAAGCTCCCGAAAGCGAACCCAAGCGGATTACTCAGCGCGGCCCCGGGTAAGGGCGGTGCAACTCCGCCTGGGGCAAAGACGCTTGAGAATCACTACAACAGGCCCCTCCCCCAGAAGATCAACGGGAAACCCAGCCAGGACCAAGTTCACCTACCAAGGAGAGCGGTGGAATTCCAGAGGAGAAGAAAGCAAAGCACGGAACTCATGGCTTTCTCCCCATGATTATTTAGCCTCGCAGTTAATTTATTTTTTTTTCTTTTTCAATTTTTTTTTCTTTTTATCTTCTTCTGCTGAATTTTTGTTAACTTTTACCGTTTTCTTTTTTTAACGTTTTTTAAATAGTTTATCTAATATATATATTTTTTTCCTCTTTTTATATTTTTTCTTTATCGGCTTTCTTTTTTTTAATAGTTTCTTTTTTTTTTTTTTTTTCCTTTCTTTCTGAACTCCTTTTTATCCCCTTTCTCCCCCCTCACAATTCGGGATCTCTTCTGATTTGGCTAAAGCATATTTTCCTGGGGTTGTTGCCACCCTTTTAGTATTTTACTTGCTCCTTCATAAACTCTTATCTGGACAAAATGACAAGGCGGAAAAATTCACAACAACAAAAAAAAAAAGAGGCAGTACCAAAGGCTAGGGACCTAATCAATACAGACATTGGTAATATGTCAGATCTAGAGTTCAGAATGATGATTCTCAAGATTCTAGCCGGGCTTGAAAAAGGCATGGAAGATATTAAAGCAACCCTATCAGGAGATATAAAAGCCCTTTCTGGAGAAATAAAAGAACTAAAATCTAACCAAGTTGAAATCAAAAAAGCTATTAATGAGGTGCAATCAAAAATGGAGGCTCTCACTGCTAGGATAAATGAGGCAGAAGAAAGAATTAGCGATATAGAAGACCAAATGACAGAGAATAAAGAAGCTGAGCAAAAGAGGGACAAACAGCTACTGGACCACGAGGGGAGAATTCGAGAGATAAGTGACACCATAAGACGAAACAACATTAGAATAATTGGGATTCCAGAAGAAGAGGAAACAGAGAGGGGAGCAGAAGGTATATTGGAGAGAATTATTGGAGAGAATTTCCCCAATATGGCAAAGGGAACAAGCATCAAAATCCAGGAGGTTCAGAGAACCCCCCTCAAAATCAATAAGAATAAGTCCACACCCCGTCACCTAATAGTAAAATTGACAAGTCTTAGTGACAAAGAAAAGATTCTGAAAGCAGCCAGGGAAAAGAAGTCTGTAACGTACAATGGTAAAAATATTAGATTGGCAGCAGACTTATCTACAGAGACCTGGCAGGCCAGAAAGAGCTGGCATGATATATTCAGAGTACTAAATGAGAAAAACATGCAGCCAAGAATACTATATCCAGCTAGGCTATCATTGAAAATAGAAGGAGAGATTAAAAGCTTCCAGGACAAACAAAAACTGAAAGAATTTGCAAATACCAAACCAGCTCTACAGGAAATATTGAAAGGGGTCCTCTAAGCAAAGAGAGACCCTAAAAGAAGTAGATCAGAAAGAAACAGAGACAATATACAAAAACAGTAACCTTAAAACAAACCATAAGTGACTCTTAATCTAACAAAACAAACTGACGGTTGATGGGGGGAGGGGGTTGGGAGAGGGGGTGGCGTTATGGATATCGGGGAGGGTATGTGCTATGGTGAGTGTTGTGAAGTGTGTAAACCTGGCGATTCGCAGACCTGTACCCCAGGGGATAAAAATATATGTTTATAAAGCTGTAAAAAAAAAAAAAAAAAAAAGAAAGAAAGGATGAATACCCAAGTTTTGTAGCAACATGGACGGGACTGGAAGAGATTATGCTGAGTGAAATAAGTCAAGCAGAGAGAGTCAATTATCATATGGTTTCACTTATTTGTGGAGCATAACAAATAGCATGGAGGACAAGGGGAGATGGAGAGGAGAAGGGAGTTGAGGGAAATTGGAAGGGGAGGTGAACCATGAGAGACTATGGACTCTGAAAAACGATCTGAGAATTATGAAGGGGTGGGGGGTGGGAGGTTGGGGGCACCAGGTGGTGGGTATTGTAGAGGGCACGGATTGCATGGAGCACTGGGTGTGGTGCAAAAATAATGAATACTGAAAAAAATAAAAAAAAAATTAAAAAAAAAAAACCAAAAACAGTCACCTTACAGGCAATACAATGGCACTAAATTCATATCTCTCAATACTTACCCTGAATGTTAATGGGCTAAATGCCCCAATCAAAAGACACAGGGTATCAGAATGGATAAAAAAACAAAAACCATCTATATGTTGCCTACAAGAAACTCATCTTAAACCCGAAGACACCTCCAGGTTTAAAGTGAGGGGGTGGAAAAGAATTTACCATGCTAATGGACATCAGAAGAAAGCAGGAGGGGCAATCCTTATATCAGATCAATTAGATTTTAAGCCAAAGACTATAATAAGAGATGAGGAAGGACACTATATCATACTCAAAGGAACTGTCCAACAAGAAGATCTAACAATTTTAAATATCTATGCCCCTAACGTGGGAGCAGCCAACTATATAAACCAATTAATAACAAAATCAAAGAAACACATCGACAAGAATACAATAATAGTAGGGGATTTTAACACTCCCCTCACTGAAATGGACAGATCATCCAAGCAAAAGATCAACAAGGAAATCAAGGTCTTAAATGACACACTGGACCAGATGGACATCACAGATATATTCAGAACATTTCATCCCAAAGCAACAGAATACACATTCTTCTCTAGGGCACATGGAACATTCTCAAGAATAGATCACATTCTTGGTCCTAAATCAAGTCTCAACCGGTATCAAAAGATTGGGATCATTCCCTGCATATTTTCAGACCACAATGCTCTAAAGCTAGAACTCAATCACAAGAGGAAATTTGGAAAGAACCCAAATACATGGAGACTAAACAGCATCCTTCTAAAGAATGAATGGGTCAACCAGGAAATTAAAGAAGAATTGAAAAAATTCATGGAAACAAATGATAATGAAAACACAACGGTTCAGAATTTGTGGGACACAACAAAGGCAGTCCTGAGAGGAAAATATATAGCAGTACAAGCCTTTCTCAAGAAACAAGAAAGGTCTCAGGTACACAACCTAACCCTACACCTAAAGGAGCTGGAGAAAGAACAAGAAAGAAACCCTAAACCCAGCAGGAGAAGAGAAATCATAAAGATCAGAGCAGAAATCAATGAAATAGAAACCAAAAAAACAATAGAACAAATCAACGAAACTAGGAGCTGGTTCTTTGAAAGAATTAATAAGATTGATAAACCCCTGGCCAGACTTATCAAAAAGAAAAGAGAAAGGACCCAAATAAATAAAATCATGAATGAAAGAGGAGAGATCACAACGAACACCAAAGAAGTACAGACAATTATAAGAACATACTATGAGCAACTCTACTCCAACAAATTTGACAATCTGGAAGAAATGGACGCATTCCTAGAGACATATAAACTACGACAACTGAACCAGGAAGAAATAGAAAGCCTGAACAGACCCATAACCAGTAAGGAGATTGAAACAGTCATCAAAAATCTCCAAACAAACAAAAGCCCAGGGCCAGACGGCTTCCCGGGGGAATTCTACCAAACATTTAAAGAAGAACTAATTCCTATTCTCCTGAAACTGTTCCAAAAAATAGAAATAGAAGGAAAACTTCCAAACTCATTTTATGAGGCCAGCATCACCTTGATCCCAAAACCAGACAAGGATCCCAACAAAAAAGAGAACTACAGACCAATATCCTTGATGAACACAGATGCAAAAATTCTCGCCAAAATACTAGCCAATAGGATTCAACAGTACATTAAAAGGATTATTCACCACGACCAAGTGGGATTTATTCCAGGGCTGCAAGGCTGGTTCAACATCCGCAAATCAATCAATGTGATACAACACATTAATAAAAGAAAGAACAAGAACCATATGATACTCTCCATAGATGCTGAAAAAGCATTTGACAAAGTACAGCATCCCTTCCTGATCAAAACTCTTCAAAGTGTAGGGATAGACGGCACATACCTCAATATTATCAAAGCCATCTATGAAAAACCCACCGCAAATATCATTCTCAATGGAGAAAAACTGAAAGCTTTTCCACTAAGGTCAGGAACACGGCAGGGATGTCCGTTATCACCACTGCTATTCAACATAGTACTAGAAGTCCTAGCCTCAGCAATCAGACAACAAAAGGAAATTAAAGGCATCCAAATCGGCAAAGAAGAAGTCAAACTATCACTCTTTGCAGATGATATGATACTCTATGTGGAAAACCCAAAAGACTCCACTCCAAAACTGCTAGAACTTGTCCAGGAATTCAGTAAAGTGTCAGGATATAAAATCAATGCACAGAAATCCGTTGCACTTCTCTACACCAACAAGACAGAAGAAAGAGAAATTAAGGAGTCCATCCCATTTACAATTGCACCCAAAACTATAAGATACCTAGGAATAAACCTAACCAAAGAGTCTAAGAATCTATACTCAAAAAACTATAAAGTACTCATGAAAGAAATTGAGGAAGACACAAAGAAATGGAAAAATGTTCCATGCTCCTGGATTGGAAGAATAAATATTGTGAAAATGTCTATGCTACCTAAAGCAATCTACACATTTAATGCAATTCCTATCAAAGTACCATCCACTTTTTTCAAAGAAATGGAACAAATAATCCTAAGATTTATATGGAACCAGAAAAGACCTCGAATAGCCAAAGGAATATTGAAAAAGAAAGCCAAAGTTGGTGGCATCACAATTCCGGACTTCAAGCTCTATTACAAAGCTGTCATCATCAAGACAGCATGGTACTGGCACAAAAACAGACACATAGATCAATGGCACAGAATAGAGAGCCCAGAAATGGACCCTCAACTCTATGGTCAACTTATCTTCGACAAAGCAGGAAAGAATGTCCAATGGAAAAAAGACAGCCTCTTCAATAAATGGTGTTGGGAAAATTGGACAGCCACATGCAGAAAAATGAAATTGGATCATTTCCTTACACCACACACGAAAATAGACTCAAAATGGATGAAGGATCTCAATGTGAGAAAGGAATCCATCAAAATCCTTGAGGAGAACACAGGCAGCAACATCTTCGACCTCAGCCGCAGCAACATCTTCCTAGGAACATCACCAAAGGCAAGGGAAGCAAGGGCAAAAATGAACTTTTGGGATTTTATCAAGATCAAAAGCTTTTGCACAGCAAAGGAAACAGTGAACAAAACCAAAAGACAACTGACAGAATGGGAGAAGATATTTGCAAATGACATATCAGATAAAGGGCTAGTGTCCAAAATCTATAAAGAACTTAGCAAACTCAACACCCAAAGAACAAATAATCCAATCAAGAAATGGGCAGAGGACATGAACAGACATTTCTGCAAAGAAGACATCCAGATGGCCAACAGACACATGAAAAAGTGCTCCATGTCACTCGGCATCAGGGAAATACAAATCAAAACCACCATGAGATATCACCTCACACCAGTCAGAATGGCTAAAATTAACAAGTCAGGAAATGACAGATGCTGGCGAGGATGCGGAGAAAGGGGAACCCTCCTACACTGTTGGTGGGAATGCAAGCTGGTGCAACCACTCTGGAAAACAGCATGGAGGTTCCTCAAAATGTTGAAAATAGAACTACCCTATGACCCTGCAATTGCACTGCTGGGTATTTACCCTAAAGATACAAACATAGTGATCCGAAGGGGCACATGCACCCGAATGTTTATAGCAGCAATGTCTACAATAGCCAAACTATGGAAAGAACCTAGATGTCCATCTACAGACGAATGGATAAAGAAGATGTGGTATATATACACAATGGAATACTATGCAGCCATCAAAAGAAATGAAATCTTGCCATTTGTGACGATGTGGATGGAACTAGAGGGTATCATGCTTAGCGAAATAAGTCAATCGGAGAAAGACAACTATCATATGATCTCCCTGATATGAGGGAGAGGAGATGCAACATGGGGGGTTGAGGGGGTAGGAGAAGAGTAAATGAAACAAGATGGGATTGGGAGGGAGACAAACCATAAGTGACTCTTAATCTCACAAAACAAACTGACGGTTGATGGGGGGAGGTGGTTGGGAGAGGGGGTGGGGTTATGGATATTGGGGAGGGTATGTGCTATGGTGAGTGTTGTGAAGTGTGTAAACCTGGCGATTCACAGACCTGTACCCCTGGGGATAAAAATATATGTTTATAAAGCTGTAAAAAAAAAAAAGAAAAAAAGAAACAAAGGATGAATACCCAAGTTTTGTAGCAACATGGACGGGACTGGAAGAGATTATGCTGAGTGAAATAAGTCAAGCAGAGAGAGTCAATTATCATATGGTTACACTTATTTGTGGAGCATAACAAATAGCATGGAGGACAAGG
The DNA here is from genome assembly GCF_902655055.1 of Lutra lutra. Lineage (NCBI taxonomy): Eukaryota > Metazoa > Chordata > Mammalia > Carnivora > Mustelidae > Lutra > Lutra lutra. The sequence goes on along the minus strand of NC_062278.1, from coordinate 132,575,885 downwards.
GGAGATGGAGAGAAGAAGGGAGTTGAGGGAAATTGGAAGGGGAGGTGAACCATGAGAGACTATGGACTCTGAAAAACGATCTGAGAATTTTGAAGGGGTGGGGGGTGGGAGGTTGGGGGCACCAGTGGTGGGTATTGTAGAGGGCACAGATTGCATGGAGCACTGGGTGTGGTGCAAAAATAATGAATACTGTTATGCTGAAAAAATAAAAAAATTTAATAAAAAAAAAAAAAACTAAATGGAATACAGAGCTGCCTAAAATAGGAGGCTTCGTGGGCCTTAGCTTCACTGAAGCGCTAGAGAAAATGCTGATCCTCCGGAGGGATGGATGGTGAAGCCAGATGCATCCTACATGGTAAATTGAGACCTAATGCAAATAAAAACAGACCTTTGGAGTTTAAATTAGATGTCAAGTGGTTTCTCCATATAAGCAATTCTTAAGTAATGAGAAGTCAATGCTGCCTGATCAGATAGTTAGACTTGCTAAACCAAATAACCTAGACAGACCAGAGCTCTGAATGAGGCAATTCTGGACTCCCCTTGGGGTGCCAGGTCCCCAGCTGATATGTTGCTTTGCCTCAGACAAGCTAGTTGAATTCTTTGTCACTTACCTTCCTTTTTTTTTTTTTTTTTTAAGATTTTATTTATTTGAGGGGTGCCTGGGTGGCTCAGTTGGTTAAATGTCTGCCTTTGGCTCAGGTCATGATCCCGGGGTCCTGGGATCGAGCCCCACATCGGGCTCCCTGCTCTGTGGAAAGCCTGCTTCCTCCTCTCCCACTCCCTGTGCTTGTGTTTCCTCTCTTTCGGTCTCTCTCTCTGTCAAATAAATAAAATATTTAAAAAAAAAAAGATTTTATTTATTTGAGAGAGAGAGTACACACACCAGCAGGGAGAGAAACAGGCAGAGAGAGAAACAGGTTCCCAGCTGAGCAGAGAGCCTGATACGGGGCTCGATCCCAGCACCTGGGATCACGTCCTGAGCTAAAGGCAGATGCTTAACTGACCCACCCAGACATCCCTGTGACTTAGCTGCCTTATGAAAAATGCTGGTCTTACTACCTACCTGCCAGATTTGTTGTAAAAATGAAACAAGTATGTGTGAAAGTAGAAATAAAAGGTATTTTTATGCTCCATTTTTTCTTTTTATTTCTCCATTCATTCTACTGGGGTTTGGGAAGGGAGGACAGGGAAAGAGGCATTCTTGGTCAGCCATCTTGAACAGAAAGTTTCAATATTAATATTGAGAGGTCTGAAAAAAATTCCTATACCAAGAAGAGAGCAAAGGGATAAAAACTACCCATTTGGGGATCCCCTAAGAAGTAAATTACCACTTGGAAGTCAGCAGACTTTTGAATCACCTGCTGATTCACCACTGCTGGTCGCTCAAAGGGGGCCTTCAAACTTTATTAAGGGACTGACTCCCAATATCTTCCTGGAGAAACAGGTCAGAGGAAGATGGAGTGATAAGAGGAGCAGATGAAGGGAGATGAAGATTGTTTAACAACTAATGTGCAGGAGAAAAGGAGAAAATGAGAAAACAAGAAGGCTCAGGGGTCCTCAAGAGTCAGTTGAGAAAAGGCCATGGGACCACAGACTAGGGAAATCAGGACAAGAACTCACTATCCCCACTTTTACTATTTACCATGTCGAACTACCTGGGGAGATGAGCAATTAGAAACCTAAAAACCTTTTATTACTGAAATAAGTGCAACTGAATTTAAAAATTATAAATAAAAAAAAACCTTCATTAATACCAAAATAAAACAACAACAACAGTCTTCATTCTCAGAGACAACAAGGATCAGGTAAGTTGGGAGAATGATGTCCAGCTTACCAAGGAGGTCGGAGGTGAGAGAAGTGTTTGCGAGCATGAAGAGAAACCAGCATGCAGTGTGGGAGAAAGAAGAGTGTGCAAATAATCGAGTTTCAAATACAGACTGTGCTGCTTCTGAGTTATGAGATCTTGGGGGGATGTGGGAATTCTCCAAGTCTTGGCTTCATCACTAGAAAAAAATGGAATAATAATAACACTGGTAGGGGCTTACTTGTGTCCCCTCCCTCACACACACCATTCATGTGTTGAAATACTAACTCCAGTTCCTTAGAATGTGACTGTTTGAAGATAGATTCTTTTCCTTTTTTTTTAATTGAAGTATAATTAATAGACAGTGTTATATTAGTTTCGGGTACACGGAGATACAGTCTTTAAAGAGATAATTAGGGTTAAATGAGGTCATTGGAATGGGACCTAATCCAATAAAACTGTTGTCCCTATTAAGAGGAAGATACACACGCATGGAGAAATAGCTGTGAGGAAACAGCAAGGGGGGGCCGTATGCAAGCCAAGGAGAGAGGCCTCTGAAGAAATGAACCCCACAAACACCTTGATCTTGGGCTTCGAGCTTCCAGAGCTCTAAGGAAATAAATGTCTGTTGTTTAAGCCAAGTATTTTTTCTGGCAGTCCTAGCAAACAAAGATAAATACAATAAATACAATGTGAGACAGTGTTTGTGAAAATTAAAGGGAGGAAAGGCAGAGAGGCAAAGGGACATAGACACTGAAATGCATGTCTCCCCATCCCTTTCTTCCTGAAAATGGTGCTTCACCTGGAATTGGCTATCTTTGGGTAGAAAAGTGTCAACTCAATAGGAGGGCAGGATACAATGAAAGTCCAACCCCTGAGCCACTCAGCTACTGTTACAGATTCCAAATAACCCAAGAAAGATTAAGAAACATTAGTGCACTGGGTGTGGTGCATAAGCAATGAATTCTGGTACACTGAAAAGAAATTTTTAAAAAATAAAAAATTAAATCTTTAAAATGTAAAAAAAAAAAAAAAGAAAGAAAGAAAGAAAAGAAAAGAAAAAAAGAAATATTCGTGCAGAGACCATTTCAGAAAAATTATTTTCCAGTGTCAAAAGTTATTTATAATAGGGGCACCTGGGTGGCTCAGTGGGTTAAGCCTCTGCCTTCAGCTCGGGTCGTGATCCCAGAGTCCTGGGATGGAGCCCCGCATTGGGCTCTCTGCTCAGAGGGGAGCCTGCCCACCCCCCTTTGCCTGCCTTTCTGCCTACTTGTGATCTCTTTCAAATAAGTAAATATTTTTTTAAAGTTATTTATAATAGAATATACTTGACCCTCCAAACTATTTGTTAATTTGCTAAGATTTCTCCAGAAAAAGAGGAAAAGAAAAGAAAAAGTACATGTAGTCCATTTGTTTCTATAGATGAAGAAATCATAACATTTGAACTATTCTAGCTGGTATGGCTGAATCATCCACACCTTGGGACCCAGACCCCACGAATTTTGCAACATGACCCATTCCACTTCTGCAAACATTGTTTTGTTGTCCAGGGACTCACACCTATATTAATTAGCATTCAGTGACTACTAGCAACTGACCCAGTCTTATGCTAACCTATGAATTCTACATGCAAAGACATAGAAAGTCGGTATTCATATTATTCCCAAGTCTCTGGCTCCTAAAGCAGTAGGGGGCCCATCAGCTGTCCACTGTTTAGTCCCTCCCAGTAACTGAATAGCCAGGTGTTCGACTACCTAGCTATTCTGCAACATGCCCTTGGCCTTGCAGGTTTTCCGCCCTTAAAGGACAGTTTCCATGAATGACCCATAGATGGCACCAGTTGGCTATAATGAAATAGTTTCTTTAAAAAAATAAACTTTTTACTATGAACATTTTCAAACATATATAGAGACGATATTGGAATAAACCGCCATGTCCCTGTCACCCAATGTCAACAATTATCGAGTGGCCAACCTTGATGACCTACTCCATCCACTTCCCTGCCTACTAGATTATTTTGAAATCTCAGACATCGTATCATTTCACCTGTATTTTTTCCTATGTATCAATAAGAGGTAAAGGTATGATAAGCAGCTTTACCAGTTTGTAATCTGTCTGGGATTTTATTTTTGTTTCTCTTTTTCTTAAGCCGCTAAAATTTAATCCACAAAGAAATTTTTCAAACGAGGCCGTTCTGACTACTGCTCCATTTCACAGGCTCTTAGCTCTTTGCTTTCTCTTCCTCCCTGCATGCCCCCTTCCCTGCTTGTTCCTCTCACCTCTACACTTATATTCGCTCTCTGGCCCCTCAAGTGACGATAAAGTTAAAAAGGATGCATTTTGCATAGACTTTTGTTCCAGTTTTATTACATCAAGTTTGCTTGTTATTTAAAGAGAAGCATTAAGAAGGTCAGTGAAAGAGTTGTATTTCAAACTAAAACTATAAATTTGAGGGGCGCCTGGGTGGCTTACTCCATTAAACTTCAGCTCAGCTCAAGATCTCAGGGTCCTGGGATTGAGCCCCGTGTCAGGCTCTCTGCTCAGCAGGGAGGCTGCTTCTCCCTCTCCCTCTGTGCTCTCCCTCCCTCTCGCTCTTGCTCAAATAAATAAATGAAATCTTTAAAAAAAAAATTATAAATTTTATTTGTTGTTTAAAAACAACAAATAATAGGGGAGCCTGGGTAGCTTACTCCGTGAAGCAGCCAACTCTTGATTTCAGCTCAGGTCGTGACCTCAGGGTCATGAAATTGACCCCTGTCCGAGGCACCACACTGGGTATGAAGCCTGCTGAAGATGCTCTCTCTCCTCTGCCCCTGCCCACCCCGTTTGTTCAAGCCGTCTCTCTCTCTCTCTCTCTCAAAAAAAATTACATTTAATTTAAAAATTAGCAATAACTTTCCTTCCTAAGAGTTTTATGGTGTACTCTCTGTAACTACTTGGGTTCCAACTCAAACCCTGACCACATAGCTTCAGGCTTAAGGAAGAAGCAGGACCGGAAAACAGCATGGCAGCAGGAAGAAACCAGACTTGGAGACTATGTGGATCCCAACCTCATCACTATGGAACTTGTCATGCAATCTCTCTGTGCCTCAGTTTCCTCTTCTGCAACAGAGGAGTACTTGTACCTCCTCACCCCCTCCCACACAATAGTAGCAGAGATGGAGGGAGATCCATGGGAACCTGCATTTCCATTCACAAAGTGTCACCTACACGGCGTGAAGTTAGGCGTTGAGAACAGGAGCTCAGGTGTCAGATCTGGGTGTGAGATTCAGCTATGGGCAGGTGGCTTTGCCTTCCTGATCCTCTGCTTCAATGTCTACAAAATAAAGACAGTTATAGAAACCCCATCATGGGGTGATTCTACAGATTAAAGGACTGAGTGTATAAAGCACTGAGCAAGAGTACTTGACACATGTAAGCAAGCAATCTAGAGCAGTTGTTACTACTCTTACTACTTCATTTCTAAGCTGAAGGGCCCTAGAATTACATAAAGGCCAAAAGGACTATAGAGAACGCTTCCCAAGAGAACCCTTCAGGACTGCTCATTCAAGTTGTTCATAGCTCTGGTTCCTGGATCAAATTCACCCCAGAGCCTCCCTAAGCTCAGCTGGCTCCTTGGATCCTGGCCTTGCCAGCATCCTTCCACTGAGACCCCAAGGCTGAAGGTTGGGGAACTCATGTTCCTCCCGCAGCCTTCTTAATATCCCATACATCATCTTGGGCAGTCCTGTCCAGGGATTGCTGGTCTGTCACAGACGGTGATGAGTAAACACATGAAAATGCAGTGATTCACTTGCTCCCTAATCTCACTCACCTAAATGTTGACCTATCCATTTCCAGAGAGGCTGGAGCTGCAGGACTGGGGGTTTTCCCAAGAAAATTTCCTCTTCACTCTTAAGTGGGAGGATGTGGGAAGGAGCAGATGCTTTAGAAAAAGCCTGCTCTTGGTTCTCACAAAAAAAACCTGTGCAGTTAGCTGCTAGGGAATTAACACAGACCTGATCTCATTCTCTCATCGGTTGTTTAAATTCAACCTCCCACCACGGGATGATACTTTACACTGTGATGCTCTTAAAACTGGGATCTTCACCAAGAAAACTTGTCATGAATGCGTGACTACTGCTCACATCATCGCTGAGGCACTTGGAGACCCAGAAAAGAGCTTATGTTTGGTTTGTGGGGCTTCTAAGAGCAATGGAATGAAGGAAGTTTTCTTTACAAATCTCCTGTAAGGCTCCTTGTAAACAAAACATCACAAGAAATACAACTGTCTACTCCCTTTTTTAACAGCAACCAAAACTCTTAACCTCGGCCAGAGCCTTTGCCATTTATAGAAAACCTAAATGGAACAGACCTAAGCACTGATGAAGTAGAAACAGGAAGAGAGACAGAGGTAATTGCTCCATTAAAAGGAGAAAAAAGGCCAAACTATGGAAAGAACCTAGATGTCCATCTACAGACGAATGGATAAAGAAGATGTGGTATATATACACAATGGAATACTATGCAGCCATCAAAAGAAATGAAATCTTGCCATTTGCGACGACGTGGATGGAACTAGAGGGTATCATGCTTAGCGAAATAAGTCAATCGGAGAAAGACAACTATCATATGATCTCCCTGATATGAGGGAGAGGAGATGCAACATGGGGGGTTGAGGGGGTAGGAGAAGAGTAAATGAAACAAGATGGGATTGGGAGGGAGACAAACCATAAGTGACTCTTAATCTCACAAAACAAACTGAGGGTTGATAGGGGGAGGGGGTTGGGAGAGGGGGTGGGGTTATGGATATTGGGGAGGGTATGTGCTATGATGAGTGTTGTGAAGTGTGTAAACCTGGCGATTCGCAGACCTGTACCCCTGGGGATAAAAATATATGTTTATAAAGCTGTAAAAAAAAAAAAAGAAGAAAGAAAGAAAGAAAGGATGAATACCCAAGTTTTGTAGCAACATGGACGGGACTGGAAGAGATTATGCTGAGTGAAATAAGTCAAGCAGAGAGAGTCAATTATCATATGGTTTCACTTATTTGTGGAGCATAACAAATAGCATGGAGGACAAGGGGAGATGGAGAGGAGAAGGGAGTTGAGGGAAATTGGAAGGGGAGGTGAACCATGAGAGACTATGGACTCTGAAAAACGATCTGAGAATTTTGAAGGGGTGGGGGGTGGGAGGTTGGGGGCACCAGGTGGTGGGTATTGTAGAGGGCACAGATTGCATGGAGCACTGGGTGTGGTGCAAAAATAATGAATACTGTTATGCTGAAAAAAATAAAAAATTAAAAATATATAAAAAAAAAAAAAAAAGGAGAAAAAAGACAAAAAGGAAGACACCAGGGTGGCAGCTCTCTCCCACCCACGGAGGCAACCCCAGGCCAGCATTTCCCAAACCCATCTGATCAAATGATACAGTATACTGGTAAATTACTATATAAAAATGAGAGTGTTCCTTGGTAAAAATAAGTTCAAGAAATACTGAATTCAATAAAATTAATCATGTCACATTACTGCTAGATTTCTCAGAAACTTTACTATGTCACTGTGCCTTTATAACACTCCAAAAAGGTGATGGGGGTCTGAAGTATTTCCTAAACATGTTCTGCCCTAAAAATCTTTAATTCACTGATTAGGAAATTGGGGGAAACTCCCCTAGACTAATATATCATTTTTTTCAATCCCGTGTGTTCAAAGTGTTACATTATCCCACAAGAGCAAAAGTAAACATCCAACTATAGAAAAAAGCAAACCTCTTATAAGTTAAAAAGTTTATGTTCTAGATCTACCACTGGCTGGTTGGGTGCGTCCCCTGCTTCTGTTCCTTGAAAACATACCCCCACCTCCACCATTTGCACACACAACATCAGGAATTTGCCCTCCCTCTCAGCTTCAACCTCCAGTGGCCAGTAAAGGAAGTAGCTTATAAGCATGTGTTAATTATGGGTTGAATTGTGTCCCTCCAAAATTCACATGCTGAATCTTAATATCCAGTCCCTCAGAATGTGGCCTTATTTGGAAATCGGGTCTTTACAGAGGAAATCAAGTTAAAATGAGATTATTAGGACAGGACCTAATCCAATATGACTGAGATCCCTATAACAAAAGGAAATTGGGACATAGATATTGGCATAGGAAAGATATGGGAAGAGACAAAAGGAGGAAAGGGCCATCCATAAGCCAAGAAAAGAGGCCTGTTTAGCCACCCCATTTGTGCTACTTTCTTATGGCAGATCTAATAAACTAATACACTGCCTTTATGAGCAGCTTTCATGTCATTTATTTATTTATTCATCAAATACTTACTGAGAACTTATTAATTTCCAAGACTGTTTTAGTTTCCAGAGACACAATGGTGAACAACTGCAAAACTTTTCCCTGCCATTATAGATCTTACAGCCTCTGGAGGGACTCAGATATGAAATCAAATAATTACTTTGAAATGAAAAATTACAAACTATGAAAATCACCAAAAAGAGACAACAAAGATGCTAAATCATCCACATAGACAGGAGCCTGACTTATTCTGAGGTGTCAAGAAAGCTTCCCTGAGACGAGCTCTGACTTAAAGGATTAGCAAGAAACCATAAGGACAAGAAGGATGTGAGAACAGTATGCCCACTGGAGGGAGGAACATGTGCAAATCACTTTTTACACACAAAAATAATAATGATAGCATATGAAAAAAGCACATTTTGTAAAGAGTTGAATTCTCCAGGAAGAAATAACTCCAAAGTCTGTCTTTCTAATAAAATGTTTTTCAATTATATTAACAAAAATTGAAAGTAAAAGAGAAATGGAAAGAATCCCCCATTATAATGACAGATTTTAATACACTGCTCTCAGTCATTGACAAATTAAGAAGACAAACAACACTAAGGACCTAAAAGATCTGAATAAACAATAAAGACACTTGATCTAATAGAGACAAATAGACATATATAGACTACTACTAACAGACGCTCAAAATACACAAGGTTTCCAAGCATACTGAGAATAATATGCACTAGGCCAGAAAACAAGCACCAAAACACTTCCAAGAATTAGTGTCAAACATCCTAGTCTCAGATCAATGCAATTACATTGCAACTTAATACGAAAACAAAAAACACAAAAACCCATCTGTTTGGAAATAAATATATACACCCAAATAATTCACAAATTCAAGAAGAATCTTACCAGAATCTACAAAATACTTAGAAATGAGCAATAATGAATATACCTCACTTTACAGTTTATGAGATGCAGCTAAAATAGTACTTAGAGGGAAATACATAGCCTTAAATACACAGATTAGCAAGGGCAGGGAGAGACTAAACAAATGATCTAAGCCTCTCTGCTAATTCTTTCTAACAACTATCAGTTGCTCTTCTTATTTTCTATGCCCCCAAGAATCTCATCTCCAAGGGCCTTATTATCCTAGGTAACTTCCAGCTGGCTTCTGATTGGGTTTACCTAATGGGTGACAGTGGCAGACATCCTCGGGTAGGAAGATAAACAGGGTTATTTATTCCCTACTCCCTCCTCATTGAGCCATGGAGTTGGCAGAGGCAACATTGTTCTGTCTAAGGTCATACCTCTTTGGAGGCAGCTCCTCTGCCAAGGCCACTTGTCTCATGGAGTGTGTGTATGGGGGGGCGGTGCTTCTGAAACCACTGCACATTCCCTCACAACCTCAGACTAAGGAGTAATAATGGCTTCCTATTGTTGTGAATTCTGGGTGCTTTACTTCCTGTTGCTTTCTTTAACCCGTTCACATCCGTATAAATACTCTCCTCATTAAACTACCTTCAGTTAATCCTTTCTTGAGTCTGCATCTATTTTGTGGATCTGTCAGAACCCTGACTGACAGAGCATCTAACTTAAGAAGTTAAAAAAAAAAAAAAAACACCACCAACAACAAAAAGCTAATAGACTAAAGCCAAAGAAAGTAAATGGAAGAAAAAAAGACAGTAAATAAAAATTAAAACAATATAAAACATACAGTAGAGAGGAAGGACAATAACAAAAATAAACCATTAACATGATTGGTCAAGGTAAAAAAGCCCCCCAAGATAATACTAAGAATGAAAAGACATAGTATGGAGCCCGCTTAAGATCCTCTCCCTCTCCCTCGGCCCCTCCCCCTTCAGCTCGTGCATGCACACTTGCACGTGTGCACTCTCTCTTTCTCTCTCAAAAATGTATCCTAGAGCCACCTCACACTGGAATCCAGGGCCAATTGTTAAGGAATTTTGTGAGCCAATTGTTAGCTGTTGAAACCTTGTTGTTAGCCATAATAAGAGTATACACACTATAGAAACCAGTGAACACTATAACCAGTATAGAATTAAGTTATTAATTAAAAACTACCAAAATTAAAACCTCAATCTCCAATAATTTAACCTTCAAGCTCTGTCAACTATTTATGAAATGAATAATTCCAGTCTTATACAAACTCTTTTGGGAAAAGGTAAATAGAGAATCATTTCATTAATTTAGCATAACTTTGATGTTCAGACTGATAAAGTGTGAATAAGAAACATAGCAGGACAATCTCATTCATTAATACAAATAACCAAAAACAGTAAACAGGCTACTTGCAAAGCAAATACAATAATGTGTAAAAGAAAAAACTGACTGCACTTGTCCTGGTGAGCACTGAGTAACATATAGATTTTTTGAACCACTATGTTGTAGATCTGAAACTAACACCAACATTTATGTCAACTCTACTTCAATTTTAAAAAGATAATGTAAAAAAAAAAATAGTGTAAAGAAATTTTATTTTACCCAGAAATGCAAGGATTAGAAAACCCTTTAATTTTAAGGTGATTCTCCATCTTCAGAAACTTAATAAGAAAGGTATGTCATCATCTCAACAGGTAAAAAAGAACCTTGATGAACATCAATAATATTCATAATTTAAAAAAAAAATTTTCCTAACATCAAGAATAGAGGAAATTTCTTTAGCTTAATAAAGACCAGCTCCTTCCCCTCCAGAAATAAAAGCAAGCATGCTAACACATTAAAATCATTTTTTATAAGGACACCTGGGTGGCTCAGTTGGTTAAGTCACTGCCTTTGGCTCAGGTCATGATCCCAGGGTCCTGGGATCAAGTCCTGCATTGGGCTCCTTGCTCAGCAGGGAGACTGCTTCTCCCTCTGCCTGCTGCTCCCCCTACTTGTGTGCTCTTTCTCTCTCTTTCTGACAAATAAATAAATAAATAAAATCCTTTTTAAAAATTAAAAAAATAAAAATATATATAAAATCTTTTTTTTTTAAAGATTTTATTTATTTGTCAGAGAGAGAGGGAGAGAGAGCGAGCACAGGCAGACAGAATGGCAGGCAGAGGCAGAGGGAGAAGCAGGCTCCCTGCTGAGCAAGGAGCCCGATGCGGGACTCGATCCCAGGACGCTGGGATCATGACCTGAGCCGAAGGCAGCTGCTTAACCAACTGAGCCACCCAGGCGTCCCTAAAATCATTTTTTATAAAATCAGAAACAACTCAAGGACAGTCAGACTCTTTTACCACTTCTATGCACCAGTGTACTGGTGGTTCTAGCTAGCATCTTAAGGCATGGGAAAGAAATAGTGTGTATGAAATAACCAGGCTTGGTGTAGTATAAATAGAGCGTGGGAGAAGGTAGCTGGCACCACTCTCATGGAGGAAATTTAAAGCCAATATCATATCATGACAAGTCTTAAAGGTGTAGGAGCCAATGGCAGGCCACCCCAAAATGTACCACTTTTGCATATTGAATATTTTAAATATGTTACATAAGAAACAGCTGGTGTGAGAATGCTCAGACCCTCCTCTGTCCCCCCTGAAATCAGGAAATAAATCTCTCATATGAAAGTACTCTCCTGGCACTAAGTAAGAAGACATCCTCACTAGCAGAGAGGAAATTTGAAGCCAAGAAAAGTATAGAAACAAATCTTGTTATTTTTTTTTCCTAATCTACTACGTCTCAGCCCAAAGTCCATTTAGACTTCTTAACTAATTAAAGTTTCCAAACATCTGTTTTCTTTAACTTGTTAATTCCTCACAAATAACTGTCTGTCTAAAAAGTATAAAATCTGCCTGCCTTGGTCATTTCTTTAGGTCTCAATTTCATGTTTAGGCCTCCATGCGCACATAATAAAGCTTTGGGTTGGTTTTTTTTTTTTTTTTCCTCCTATTAATCCATCTCAAGAATTTAATTCTTAGTCCAGCTGGAAGAGCTTGAAGGGTAGAGGAAGAATTTTTCCTTCCCCACAAAGTCAAGGAAAGAAGAGTTAAGGGGAAGACCCAAGAAGCTAGGAGAACAATTCCCTCCTTGTTCTTCCATAATGATTCAGCTGACTGATAAAGCCCCCACTATCGGGCAATTATTAGCGATTCCCTAGGATATCCTCCTACTCCCAGGGACCACACGCTCTGAAGCACAATGAGCAGGGAAGCCCCACTCCATCTCAGCCCACTCCTGCCTCCAGCCAACACAAACCCAGCATGAAGCAATGACTCCTTCCCTCCCAAGACAGTGAATTCCCACTCACTTCCCACCCTGTATGGCTGCATGGACTTCCAGATCCCAGCATCCTCCAGTGAAAATTTTTAAACAAAACAAACAGAAAAACCTGATCTTTCACCTGGAGCACTTTTTAAATTCTCACTGTCCAGACCACAGCCTATAATTATTAAATGAGTTTTATGAGTGGCACTAGACACCAGTTAACAAAAACAAAAACAAAAACAAAAAACAAGTCATTCCGGTGTGTATGCTAGTTGAAGCCTTTCTCCTCAAAGTGTGTCTATGAACCAATAGCTTTGACATTGTGACATGAGTAAGGAAGTCTCCTTTAAAATGGAGTTAGCTATGGATACAAAGAACAAATGGATGGTTGCCTGAGGGGTCGAGGAATGGGCAAAATGGGTGAAGGGGAGATGGGGATCCAAGGTTCCAGTTATGGAATGAACAAATCATAGGAATAAAGGCATAGCACAGGGAATGTAGTCAATAATATTGTAACAGCGTTGTGTAATATTGTAACAGGTGATAGCTAGACTTGCGGTGAGCACAGCATAAAGTATACAGTTGAATCGCTATGTTGTACACCTGAAACTAATGTAACATTGTGTGTCAACTAACCTCAAATTTAAAAAAAAAAAATTTTTTTTAATGGAGTCAGGAAGCCCTGAAGAGGGAGCTGTCGCGCAGGTACCACTCATTGCAGCCTGCATAAGCAGCACAAAGAAGGAAGATCATTCTGGAAGGAAGGAAGGAGGGAAGGAAGGAAGGGAAGATGGAAGGAAAGAAGGGAGAGAGTGAGGAAGGGAGGGAGGGAGGAGGGGGTAGGGCCGGAAAGGTGGGTGAAGGAAAATCTCTCCCTGCCCAGAGACAAGGCACTAACCACTGATTGCCCCCACCTTCCACAACCTCAAACTCTTGTTCAATGAACTTTTGCTCAAAACCATACTCCCCAGTTTCCTCCTATTATCTACTAAAAGCAGACCTTCCTGGGTTCCTGGGTGGCTCAGTGGGTTAAGCGTCTGTCTTCAGCTCAGGTCATGATCCCAGGGTCCTGAGATGGAGTCCCGCATTGGGTTCCCTGTTCAATGGGAAGTTTGCTTCTCACTCTGCCCCTCCCTCCTACCTATGCTCTCGCGCTCTCTCTCTCTCTCTCTCACAAAAAATAAATAAATAAAATCCTTAAAAAATAGAATGAAAGCTGACCTTCCCTTTGTGTCTTTGGACTTGCCTATGGTTCATCATAGTTTGCCTGTCACAAATTGTAGTTGCTCTGTTATTCCTGAATAAACTCCTTTTGCTGAGTAAAATAACTAGCTGTTTTTAAGCATTACTGGGGAAACTCTTTAGAACGGCAGAAACTTGGACAGACATACCAATTTGTGTGCCTATTCGCATCTGAAAAGGTTAAATTTAGGGAAATAGACCAAGGGTAGGGATCCCTGTGGAGGCTGCAGGGCTGGGGTGGGGAGGCAGCAAATTCTCTGGAGAAGCCATTTGAGCTGGGTATTAATCACCCTTTTCCCATCCTTCTTGCCCACTGCTGCCAACGCAATCTTTCCTAAACTCAAATCCTATACTGCTCTCCTATGGCCTGCATTGTTAAAAGTCCAACTCCCTAATCATGGGGCTTACTCACCATTCCTCTCACCCATCCCCAACATTTGGTCTCTTCCCCATCTGCCAACCCCTCCACACACACTCTGTCCACACACACACACTCCTGACACACTCATGCCTCTGTTAATTCTACTCCTTTTGCATAGAATTCTCCCCAGTCCCAGCCCAGTTAGTCTCCCTCTCTTGTTCCCCTAAAGAACTCCTCTCCCTGCTTCCAAATCAGCTAAAATGTCTCTCCTCTCAGAAATCTGGAAAAATCAGGCATTTCCTCCTCCAATTTTCTACAGTGGCTCCTACAATAGCTAGAACATAGCTGTGATTGCTCAATGGGAATTATTTGTTTTTCAAGTCTGTCTTGCTCATGGCTTTGTGCTCTTACGAGCAAGAACGGTGTTCTCTTGCCCACTATTTGCCTCTGACCTCTCACATACACTCTGTAGCTAAAGGCATCGTGAATTTTGCAAGGACCATTAGTCAGGGGTCTAACTAAACCCCCTATTCCTCCTCATATTTCCTTCAACAGCTCATGGCATTTGCCCTTTAAGACTCACATTCAGTTAACCACATACATGAAACATTGAGTAAATGCTGCCTTGGGAATACAAAGATGAAGACAAGCACATATTGGGGGGTGGAAACAAATGTTCCTCTACCTTTCACAGGTTCTTCTGGCTGGTCGAAGAATTAAATTGACATGAGACAGATTCACAGGAGAGCAACAAATTTAATTTTGTACATTTGAGAATTGCAGATGTGTGAGCAGTTCAAAGGCAGAAAGGTAAACTAAGGCTTATATGCCATCCTGAGCCAAGGAATGGCATAGGGGCTGGGGCTTCAAAGGGGAGGACGCCGATTCACTGGGCAGTAAAAAGATCCGGTGTATGGTAATTAGATGTTTGCGCCGCCATGCAGATGGGTCACTCAGATAAAATGTATCTCTGATATTCACTCTTATTCTGGGAAGCTAACCAATTTAGATTCTTCTAGGTAGTTAGAGGAGGAGCAAAACTTTCTCCTGAACGAAAAGGGTTTCCATTGCCTTCAGCTTAAAAATGTCTACACGCCAAGGTGGCACATTTTGAGGAGACTTGCGCCAAGGTGGCACATTTTGAGGAGACTTGCTCTGAACTCCTTCACACACTGTCTTTTCAGAAAATATCTTTGCAACATGTAACTATTCCATCCTCCATTGCCACCCAGCAAGCACTTTGAAATTGGCAGCCCAATGGGAAGGGAGGGTGATGGCACCATTTACATTTTCAGCAAAGCTATGAAGAGTAAAGAATTAGATTAAAACATTTATAAACCATACCCCTGGAGTGATGTTTCACATACGGTCTATTTTTATTCATAGCGGCTGTGTTGTATACATTCACCACACATGCTGGATTAGTGAATATACCTAACCACGGCTTCTAGGGAAAATACAACGGCAGGTTCCCAAAAGGTTCTGATTGCAAGATCTTCATCAGGTGGTGAATACGTCACCTTGTTTTATGTGTGTTTCTGTTTAAAGACAACTTACGTAATAGATATTGTTGATTCACTAACATTAAACTCAATGGCCAACAGCACTAGAACTCACACCTGAACGAAACTCATCTAACCCATTTTCTCTGGAAGCCCCTCACAGTCTTCTGTGCTCACAAACACCAAACAGCACTTCCACACGACGCTGGGGGAGCCATTTTAAACAGTGGAGTCACCACCAAAAAGTACAGAAATGTGGAAAAAATGTGCCACTGATTAAACCTTGAAAAGGACAGTTGCAACAGGAACATCATTTTGGAACATCATTTTGTTCCACATCAGCTCGCAATGTACCGGTAGAGCGAGTCTCATATTTCACTACTCAGCGCATGTCCACTAATGACCACAAAAGCACTGTCGGGCTTGGGGTTACAAATGGATTTTAGCAAGACAGCGCATTCCCAAATGTAGACTCGACACCTAGCAAGGAACATCTCTATCTAACAGGTGGTAGGGCAGGAACACCAACAAAGCAGAAAAGATGCAAACCACATTATTTAAGGCCCTGGAGGCTCCTGATATGGCAGGAAAGGATACTCTGAGTGTTGTTGGGCGCTGGGTCATGGGGAACTCTAAGGGAGATTCCACAGAAAGAGCTGGGTAGCCAGGGGTGGTATGGAAACAAGAGCTAATTACTGATCTATTATAGAATTACATGAAATTATTATTCAGATTGGCTCTATTGGCCCTTCCCAATGTCAACGTAATGACAGGCTAAGAAACGCCCAGTTTTTCCCATTATTCATTATTTTGTCCGTCGGCTTGACTCACTTATGTTGGATATTGTATCACCCTTGCCTCAGACCAAAAAAAAAAAAAAAAAAAAAAAAAAATGTAATTGTATCTCAAGAAAGAGGAAACCCCCTGACATAATTTTAATAGCAATCTATTGGTTACTGGCAAACCCATGATCTTTCAAGAGGCACCGCCCTCCATCTTTGTTTTCTCTGCAAGAAACCTTGGGGCCATCCAAGCTTGCAAAATGCCAGTTCATAATAGCCTCATACCCAGTGCGGAGGGAAGTGGAGTGGAGCAGCCTGTGGGTGTGCTTCAGGGAAAAGATGACTGAGATGGGAGGAGACCTAGCCTGGCCCTGGCTCAAAGCCCTTCAGTATCCAACCTGGTCTTGAGCAACGCTTCACAGTTGTGAGGTACGTACAAATCACTGAGAATCCTGTGAAAGTGCACATACTGATTCAGCCGGTCTGAAGTGGGACCCAACACTGTACCTTTCTAACAAGCTCCTGAGGGATGTTGATGCTACAGGTCCATGGTCCACACACTGGGAATATTAAGGGTCTAAACTGGAGTGGTGGTTCTCAGTCACACCCGAGCACGCATCAAAATCACAGAGTCTGCTAAAGCACAGAGTGCTGCCCGACTCAGTGGCCCCTATGAATTTGCCTTTTTAGAAAGTTCCCAAGTGACAATAATGCAGCTGGTCTGGGGATCACTCTTTGAGAAGTAACACTCTAATCTAAGCAAGTCAAACTCTTACAACATTGCTTCCTCCAGCTTACTTAAACATATAATAATGCTAGTTTTTCATCATGGTGGCAAGAATTTAAGGTTCCTATAAAAGGTGTCACTCTAGTGATGAAGTGCCCGAGGTCAGGGGCTACATCTTATATTCATTTCATGTGAAATCAGTGTACTAAGTACCAATTAATACAATCTGGATTTGTGACAATTAAATAATGAATTTTACTATCTGATGGGAACTTTTACCCTTCTAAGTGCTTTCTATTTCAACTGGCGCAAAACTAATCACCAGCTACCAACTCTTACTCTCAATTCACTATTATAAATAACAAATTCCAAGTTTTACAAATACCTTCTTTCTCTTTTTGCAAATGAAAAGCCCTAGAAAGAAAACAGCTAGAGAGTAGGGGCTATGGCTCCTTCACTGGGTATCCCCTATGCCTAAAACAAGGCCTGTGAAAATATAAGAGTTCAATAAATATGAGGAAGAGGAAGGAAGGAAGGGAGGGAGGAAATGCATACCCTTAGTTCAATCCTTAGTTGAATGTACAGTCAGCAATTAGCAGGTCTTCCAAATGACTAAACTGAAACCCTTTCTAACAGCAGAATTTTATGTTTACTTTTAGTTGCGTCTTTATTCCAGATGAAGTCTTTCTGGCAACAAAAATTCAAATTATTTCTTATTCATAATAATGGTAATAAGTACTAAGAACCACTGTGTTACAATCCCATTCGTTTATACAAAGCAATTGGCAGCCAGGTCACTGGGAGGGCATAACCTGTTCATCCAATAAAAAACATTTTCCTTCTTCTAACCAAGCTGACTGCTCAGCAGAGTGTTCTGTCTTACACAAAGACAGCAGCCACCAGCCAGAGAAAATCACGGTCTTTTCATACAGCTAAACAGCCAAGGTCAGGTGTTTGTCCACAGCAAGTCAAGTGTCCCTTCACTGCAGTGTTCCAAAAGCTGATGAAGCCTGTCGGCCTCCCTAGAGATGAGACTCATGTTTGCAGACATTTGCCAGGTGCCTACCATGTGGAGATGACTCTTGAGAGTCTAGAGGAGATGAAAGGAGAATCAGGAGCCATCTGTACCTAGAGTAGGTCTCCCGTTGATCTGGAGGGAAGAGCAGGTAAGTAAGTGATTGTGTTGTCATGGCAAAGGCTGTGGGACAGAGCAGGGAGTGGCAATCCAACTCCTTGGGGGAATCAGAAAAGACTTTGAGAAAGTACCGGTGACACAGGCTCTTAAAGGAGGTGAAAACGTGGACAAGAGCTGAAGGCAGGACACTGCTTCTCAGTGGAGAACAGCATGTGCAGATGTCACTGGAAGTGTACCCTTAGAGAGAAACAGGCGTTATTAAACCAGTTGGGGAGGGGGGGTAGTGTTTATCTGGTCTCCCAGCTTTGAGCACCTGCCACCTGGGTCCACCCAAGTCAACTAAATAGCTACTTATAATGCCTATGGGTACTGTTCAATTCAGGGCTTGAAGACAACAGCAAACAATTTGTTAAGAATGACTGAGCCCACTCTGCTGGGCGGGCTTCTTCTCCCTTCTCCCTCTCCCTCTGCTCCTCCCCTCCTCCCCCGCTCAAGCTCATGAGCTCTCTCTCACACACGGGCGTGTTCTCTCTCTCAAATAGATAAAATCTTAAAAAAAAAAAAAAAAAAAGGAATGACTGAGCCCAACTATGGAATGAGAAGCACATACAGTTTACTACAGAGCTCCAGTAGCAAAAGCGAGAAAGGTCTGGTGTTGACTTCCAATTTCTTATCACAACGAACATGGTAAATGTCCTTAGCCACTGGGGCTCTGTTACTCCAGAATTCTTTTCTTCTCTCATTGTTTGAGATGCCGACCCACTTTTTTGGTGTCTCATGCGGTTTCTTCCCAGCAGCACCGACACTGTTTTCTCAGATGCAAAGTTGTATTCTCAGTGTTTCCCTCAGCACAGAGTCAAGGTGCGTTGTCATAACAGAGATCTGACAGTAGCTCTGCCTGGGGAATTCACCTGCTTGCTGGGTGAGTTATTGGTCCATAAATGGCTTCTGTCTTTGGCGACAGGGCCATGAACCAAGAAATGCAGACAGCCCCAAGGAATGGAAAAGCAAGACAAATGCAGCTTGTGGAACCTCCAGAAGGAGCACACCACCACCAGTACTTGGGTTTTAGCCACTAGGTGAGACCTATTTCAGACTTCTGACCTCTAGAACTGTGATAACTGTAGATAAATTTGTGTCATTTTAAGTTATCAAGGGAAAAGCTTCTGTACAGAAGACACAGGAGACACAGGAAACTGGGGCATCTGGTGGCTCAGCCAGTTGAGCACCTGTTTTTGGCTCAGGTCGTGATCCCAGGATCCTGGGATTAAATCCTCAAATCGGGCTCCCTGCCCAGCAGGAAGTCTCCTTCTCCCTCTGCCACTCCCCTGGCTCATGCTCACACTCTCTCTCTCTATCTCTGTCAAATAAATAAATAAAATCTTTTTTTAAAAATAGACATAGGAAATACAGTATCATTTAAAAAGATAAATGGAAACACAGAGAAATTCACTAATTTGCTAATAAGTGGCTAGCTGGAGTCCAAACCCTAGATTCACATTAATTACATTAGAGTGAGATTCTAGATTTAAGACATAATATTTGGCAGGATTTGTCAACTATTTTATATGCAAGGATTTGGGAGGTGAAGAAATCCAGGGTAACAGTTTAACCCACTATAAGGAAAGGACCTCTTTCATTGATGGAATTTTAAGAATCCAATGAGCAATCGTGGGAGAGGACTCAAAACTATCTGTATTTAATCTGCATACTCAAATCCAGATTCTGCCAATCTGGAAGCTAAACTATGGTATTTCCTCCTAAGGGATAACATCATAATAGGATCTTCTCCGTGGCTCCTCATTCAAATGCAAGGGTTGCAGAGTGGGATGGAGAAATGGAAAAGCAGCATGAGAGAGATTTGCCAAACAGGGTAAATCTCTATCTTTCAAAAGAGGACCTCTCTGTCCTGTGAGAATTATTACTGGATTGGCACCTCTCTTCTGTGTCATGAACTTCCCTCAAAATCAATTCATAAACCAGCTACCTATCAAACATTCCTAATTCACAATCCATTTTTCAGTCCGAAATACAATAGGAAGATTTGAGGAAGCTCCTTTGGGAGAAGTTATTTAATGTTCAGAAGAAAATGTCCTACTGGTTAATCTGAAGGAAAGTCCCTGTCTGAGGGAAGCAATACTGTGAAAGTGGAAATCCACAGACTTTGGAATCACAGTGACCTGGGTTTTAAATGCTGGTTCTACCGCTTACTAGCTGTGTGATCTTGGGCAAATTACTTAACCTTCCTGAGCCTTCTTTCCTCATTTGAAAAATGAGGATATAAATCCTATCTATTGGGATTATTAGGAGGATTAAATGAAACACATATATAAAGTGCCTTGAAAGGCACTTAACATTTCCTTTAGCTTTTAAAATCAGAAAGACTGATGGTTAAAAAAAAAAAAAAGGAAAAATTTCTTTCTAAACTATGTCATTACCTATTGTGGGGGATCGCTTTTACACGGTACATTTTTATCACCTCTAAGATGTGGCCCAGCCTTGGCAACTAGTCTGCCAAGTAAAATGGAGATCTTTGTCATTACCACACAGCTCAGCTGATTTATTATACAGATTCCAATTCTGGGCTCCAAGCTCTGAATTTGCTGGAGTGAATGACAGCTACTCTTACAGAGGAGAGCAGAGATCAAATTTCCGCTCTTCTTCTAGGGTCACTCAATCCAGTCAGCTCATCCACAAGCATAATCCATGCCAAACAGGCTCCCATGAGGCCCATGGGTCCATGAGTCTAATTCCATAGTTGTACTCAAAGAAATGAAGTTCAACAGGAAACATAAAATGGAAAAAATCAAATCTTTCCTCTCTTCTCTGGATCGTCTCCCTTCCACGACTGCTTATGAGCTATACTCTTTCTCAGAAGACCATGTTTCACTCTCGTACTCTATTCAGGTCTCTGCTCAAGTGTCACCTATTCAAAGAGATCTCCCCAAAGTCTTTATCTAATAGAATTCTCTGTTTCTTTCCCTTTATCCTGCTCAATTTCTTTTTCACAGAACTTATTACTATCTGAAATTATATCATAGATTTATATTTATTTGAGCACGATCTGTTTCTTCCACTCTCATGTAAGCTCTAGGGAGAAAAGGGTCTTTCTCTGTTTTGTTATGTTGTTATTCACTGCTGTATTACCAGCACTTAAAACTGACCTGGGCACACAGCAAGTGCTCAGTAAATTTTTAACTGACTGTTAAGAGATCAGTTGTCAAGAGATCAGACGTCTAGGATAATAATACATATTGTTTATATTATTTATTGAGTCAGACCCCCCAGGAATTCTATGAGTTAAGCACTATTATTATCATCCCATTTTATAGGTGAGGAAACAGAGATTTCATGAGCTCAAAGAACTTGCCCAGAGACACACAGATTGCATGTGGTGGGATCAGCCGTCAAACCTACCCCTGTGCCCTGAATCCCTACACCCCATCCCTGTCTGCAGAGTTGAAGCAGACAAGTAATTAGATTAATGGGCCTTTAAGGCCACTTCTAAGTCTGGGGTGATGAGAAGACACTCAGAAGACTGTATAATGTTGCAAAAAAAGTGAAACACTATAACTGTTAGGAATTAAGTTGGCCAGTTCCTCCCAGGAGCCTCGGCAGGAAGTATGTAACTCAAGTAGAGGGACAGGGAGCAAAGTTGTTCTAAAAGAGGCAGCATTCTCTTTCAACTTTACCATTAGAGTCTGCATAGATTGACCTTATAAAGATCCATCTGTGGGGGAGCCCCTGGGTGGCTCGGTTAGTTGGGCACCTGCATTTGGCTCAGATCATGATCCCAGCATCCTGGAATAGAGCTCTGCCCCATCCTCCAACCCCCACCCTCTCCTGGTTCACGGGCCCCCATTCAGTGGGGAGTCTGCTTGTCCCTCTCTCTCTCTGCCCATCTCCTTGCTCACGTGTCCGAGCTCTCTCTCCCTCTCTCCCAAATAAATAAATAAAATCTTAAAAAAAAAAAAATCCATCTGGGAACACGAAAAATATCCTCTACTCCAAACATGTTTTGTTCCTGTCCAACGGCACACAACAGATTTATTTCTCAGAAAGGTGAGTTCATATTGAGAGCAGAAGGTATGAAGAGAAAACAACAGTTACGCGAAGATAAGAGGCAAGTAGCTGGGACCATGCAAAGAAGAATGTAACTCTGTGCTCACTTTGGCAACACATATCCTAAAAGAAGGTAACTCCAACTTCTAGGTGTCACCTGGGTTTTCAGAGAATAAAGGAAGAATGTCTCACACACATACACACAACCAATTCCTCTTTTTTGAATTGAGCCCGCTAGATGTTAGGTAATTTTTAGTTTACCTGATTTCTCTTGCCTCACTCTTAAATACTTCCTAAAAGTGAAGTTACTTATCTCTGCTACACCAGCATCTACCAACCATGGGGCTCAAAATTCAGATTCCAGTAAATATTTGTTAAATAAATGCACAATAGAAAACAAAATTGATTTTTGCAAATTTAAAGACCTAGATAATACTTCTAAAATTTGTCATTTAAATTTGAAACACCTGGCTCATACATACCTTTTAGCAGAAACAAAGAATGATTAAAAATACTAGTTTTGTATTCAGGAAATCCTGGATTTCACTCTGGACCTTAACAGACGGCATTCTGAGAAAATCTGTTCACCTCTAAACTCTTCCTTCATCTGGGCATAGGCAATCACAGCTACCTTTCTGTTTGATGTCACTGAAGGGGAGTGACCCTGGATGACCTGGGAGCTGGCTCCCAGCTTCGGAGGCTCCTTACCCCCTCCTCTGTCCTTGGAACCTGTAGAGTTCTTCCCACCATCCTCACAGTGGCGGCCATGTCCAAGGATGAAGCCTTGAGAGAGGGTATTGTTGTGACCATCTGGACTTACCGTGACTGAACCCGTTAAGGCCTCTGTATGAACTTTGAAGATTCTGGTGTCCTGTGAGGAAATCACCCCAGGGAAATTCCCCATATTGCAAACCAACACTTTCAAGGGTGTCATGGGAATGGTGGAAAGCCCTTGGCACAGGGTCTAACAATAGAAAGCTTCCGGAAAATGCTTTGCATTGCCCTTTAAAAAGTGTTTTCATTTACTTGTCTGAGGTTAGCCTCCTTCCAATGAGCTTTGTTGGAGCTCTGGGAGAAAGTTGACTAATCATTTTCCAAGGTTTAAAAAGTTGAAAGAAAAAAATAGATATAATAAACTATGTAAGAATTAAATGTTTTAGCATGTCAAAAAATCAACAAAATTTAACCAAATAGCAAACTAGGAAAATATTTGGAATAAATAAAATAAAGATTTAATATTTAAAGAGAGTAAGACAAAAATGAACGCTATTTAAAGAGGTAAACAATATTAATAAAAAAATTCATCAAAAAGAAATTGGGGGGGGGGGCGCCTGGGTGGCTCAGTGGATTAAGTCTCTGTCTTTGGCTCAGGTCATGACCTCAGGGTCCTGGGATTGAGTCCTGCCTGGGGAAGACCATGTAGGGAGCCTCCCAGTAGGGAGCCTGCTTCTCCCTCTCTCTCTGCCTCTCCCCCTGCTTGTGCTCTCTATCTCTGTCAAATAAACAAATAAAATCTGGAGGGAAGGAAGGTTGTTTGATTTAAATAGCTTAAAAAAAAAACAGAAACTTAAAATAAAGCTTTTGTGCTCACCAAAAATTGAAAGACTACCTAAAGAAACATTGAAATGCTGTTTTTGCCATCTCTGAAAGTATACACAAGAAAGTGTTGATATTCACTGATTCTAGGAAAGGAAAATAGTGGCTAAGGAACAGGAGTACCAAGAAATACATTTTCAGGTGTTTGGGTTATGGACACTGGGAGGGTATGTGCTATGGTGAGTGCTGTGAAGTGTGTAAGCCTGAGGATTCACAGACCTGTACCCCTGGGGCTAATAATACATTTTACATTAATAAAAAAGCAAGGAAAACAAAAAAAAAAGTTAGCATTAAGCTTAAGGTATTAAAAAATTTAAAAAGAGGTTAAAGTGTACTTAGTATAACATACAAAAAAAAAATACATTTTCACACCTATTGAATTTTGGCTCATCATGAGCCAAAAAATTTTGGCGTATTTTTAATGTTAAATTCAAGAAACAAATGGAAACAATCAAGAGAGTGTGTATTGAAAGCACAACACGTAATCTGGACAGTGCTGGGTATTATCTAGGCCATAAGATAAATCAGGCTTGGAATATCTCTTGTCCTGAAGTAACTAAGAGCCCTTCTGGATTTTTCTTCCTCCATGTTCCTTAAATGTCAGTGTTCTAAAGGTTCTGAGCCTAGCAGCAATGTCCACAATAGCCAAACTATGGAAAGAACCTAGATGTCCATCAACAGATGAATGGATAAAGACGATGTGGTGTGTGTGTGTGTGTGTGTGTGTATATATACATATATATATATGGCATATATGGTGTATATATATATACATATATATATGGCATATATGGTGTATATATATATGTACATATATTATAATGCAGTAATAAAAAATGAAAGTATTTGGAAAATACTTAAACTAATGCTCAGGAAAAAAATAATGGAAATACAAAATGTGTTTTTTGGAATTTGAAAGGTTTTCATGGAATTTTGTGATTCCAGTTATATACATATGTATGTGCATATATATATTATATTTTATGGATTACAAGGTATATATTCTCATATTCCAAAATTAGGAACCATCTCAAACCATCTGTTTTAGATTCTGTAAAATAGTGTGGATTTATAATACTATTTTCTCTTATCCACTTGATGATACTATGGAAAACTTTTATTTTCTTCTTTATAGTTTATCATTTTCATAAATCCATAATGAATAGATTTTACTGTTCTAATAATATTTGCAAGTAAATAATAGTAAATAAGTGACTGCCTGATTTACCTCACTAGGAAAGAAGTGTTAACACATAAGTAAAAAAAAACAAAGGAAGGAAGGAGGAAAAGGAGAGAGGTATAGAGCAGCGCTAGTAGTAAGAAGAGATAGAAGCAATGGTTGTGCTGTCGGAAAGAGAGGGAAGAGAGGGAATATGGATTGCATTATGTCTCCCCAAAACATGTTGGAATCCTAAACCCCAGTACCTGTGAATGTGACCTTATTTGCAAATAGGATCTTGCAAAATGACCTAATGAAGTCATTAGGGTGCCCCTAATAAGTATGACTTATAAAAAGGGGAAATGTAGACATATAGACACACACAGGGAGAATGCCTTTGGAGATCAAGGCAAAGACTGGAGTAGTTCATCTACAAGCCAAGAGATACCAAAAATTACCAGGAAACCACCAGAAACTAGGGAAGAGGCATGGAAGAGATTCTCCCTCACAGCCCCAGGAGGAACCAATCTTATTTAATTAAGTAACCTTAATCTTGGACTTCCAGCCTCCAGAACTGTGAGAACAAATTTCTGTTTAAGCCACATAGTCTGTGGTGCTTTGTCACAGTGGCCCTAGAAAACTAATATAAGGGGCAAGAAGGTGAAGAGGGAGAGAAGAAAAGACAGTAACTCTAGTCAGTCTGCTAAACTGAGCTCTGGGGGACGGGGGGAGGAAAATGTCTACAAAAACCTAATTTGTTATGCTAAAATAGTCAATATAACCACAAGTTTCCTAAAAATAGTTAATACATGTTACCTATATAGTGTTTCATTCCTGAGAAGATAATGAATCAGGGCAGACTGTCTAGATGACATTGTGTTTCCTTCCTCTGCGTGAGAAATAGACTTCAGGGGCACCCAAGTGGCTCAGTCATTAAGCGTCTGCCTTTGGCTCAGGTCATGATCCTTAAGTCCCCGGATTGAGTCCCATGCCTCCCACATTGGGCTCCCTGCTCAGTGGGGAGTCTGCTTCTCCCTCTGCTCCTCTCCCCACTCATGCTCTCACTCTCGCTCTCTCAAATAAATAAATCTTTAAAGAAATAGATTTTAATGGTAAGATTCAGGAACAGGTAAGTGTGATCTCAGAGGTAAACTGAGAAAAGAGAAAGAATGTTAAGCATTCTCAGAAGGCAAGAGATCTGGGATCAAAACTGATTAGCAGTAACATTTCTCCTCCAACTCCATGCAGTGATCTCCTGTGAGGCTGTGGAACCCATGGGGAAAGGATCCAGGAGTATAGCTCATGCTCCCTCGGGAGGCCTGCTGTTCAAAGTGGGCACACAGCTTAGGGCAAAGAATTTTCATGCTTCTTCAGGATTTCTGTGTTTATTTTTTGGTCAGGGTCCTTCCCGAAGCCAGTGTTTTTTATTTCTTTAAAGATTTTATTTATTTATTTGACAGCAGAGATCACAAGTAGACAGAGAGGCAGGCAGAGAGATGGGGAAGCAGGCTCCCTGCTGAGCAGAGAGCCCAATGCAGGGCTTGATCCCAGGACCCTGAGATCATGACCTGAGCTGAAGGCAGAGTCTTAACCCAGTGAGCCACCCAGGCGCCCCTAAGCCAGTGTTTTTAAAAGGGAGATTGACATACCACACTCAGCAACATTTCTTGGAGAACTTAGAAATTATTTGAAATTCCAATTTCTACCCCCACCCACCCTCCAAATTTGGAGATTCGGGACCTCCGGAAGCAGAATCCAGGATTCTGCATTTTTTCCCCCAGCAACCCCAGGGGATTCTTTCAGAATAACTCTAGGGCCTAGCCACCTTCAGGTTCCTGGATCCTTCTGTTGCCCAAGTAACAAGTTCTGTATGTTTGATTGGTTGTTTAGTTTTATAGGGAATACATTCCTCACATTCTACATTTTGCCTTAGGCAAAGAAAGGATCTAGAGATATCTGGCATTCTAACAGTATAATTGAAGCTATGGATCCAAACATAAAAATTACAAATTCATGTGGCTATTTATTATGATATGTAGGCTGTTTTGCTTCCTCAAAATGGGAGGAAGTTTGGAATATATATTGTAATATGAAGGAAAGGCCCAGCCATGTAATAATTGGGGGAAGTTTGCCACTTACAGAGAAAAAAATACATAAAGTTGGCCCTTATATCAAAATAATGGTATAGTCCACAAAGTAGATCTAATTATCATAAATTGTTATACAGCAAATATCATAGCATATAAATCCATAAGGCAACACTTCGAAAAAATGCAGAGAAATGAGCAGAAACACAGTTATAGTAGGAGACTTTAGCTTACTTCTAAAAACTAATAAAAATGAACAAAGTGCTCTGTCATCAAAAAAATTTTGAAACTCCCACTTTGGTCAAATGAAACAACATGAAAGAAAGACAAAAGCAGAAACCAATGAATTAAAAGGAAAAGAAAAAAGAGAGGCAGAGCTAATAAATAACCCAAGAATTGAATCTTGAAACAGTAACAGTGAAACACCTCACTGGCCAATACAATTTTTAAATACAAAGTGTACAAATAGATGCATATATAAGGGGAATTTAAAAATATGGTGAGAAAACTGGATGAAATGGATTATTTTAATGTTATCTATTTATATAATACCAGTAATGTATTAATATAAATAACACAGACAGCAAAAGGGATGGGGGAAAAAAGGAAACCAAATACCACAAACAGAAGATTGACAAATAACCACCCTTTAAAATCCCCTGAATCCAGACAATTTCACAGGGAACTTCAATCTCCTCCTGTCAAACTTACAAGGAGCAAAGATTTCCAATGCTCTTAAAATAGTTCCAAAGCATAAGAGAAAAGGGGGATATCCAAACAGTATTTACAAAGCCAGTATGACTTTGGCACCAAAACCTGAAAACACTAGTGAAACAGCCGCAGACCAATATTTTATGACTATTATTTAAAAATCCAAAATAAAATCACAGAAATGGAACCCTGTTGTGCGTTAAAAGAAAAAGGCACCATGACCAAAAGGGATTGACTGCAAGAATTTAAAATTAAAATTCAACATATTAAGAGATCAAAGGAGCAAATGTAGATAATTCTTTCCACGGATGTTAAAGAGGAATTTGTAAAGTATCCACTACCTGTTCAATATGCTTCTCAATTTTTGGAGACTCTTTATAAAGCAGGAATAGAAAAATATTTTTAAGTCTACAAATTTGAGGTGGGGGTGGGGAATGTGTTTTCATATCTCTGTATGTGTGTGTGTTAAATAAAAAGTCAGGGCATGTAGGGGCGCCTGGGTGGCTCAGTGGGTTAAGCCTCTGCCTTTGGCTCAGGTCATGATCCCAGGGTCCTGGGATCAAGCCCCACGTCTGGCTCTCTGCTCAGCAGGGAGCCTGCCTCCTCCTCTCTCTCTGTCTGCCTCTGCCTACTTGTGATCTCTCTCTCTCTCTGTCAAATAAATAAATAAAATCTTAAAAAAAAAAAAGTTGGGGCGCCTGGGTGGCTCAGTGGGTTAAGGCCTCTGACTGTACTTCCATCTCCCCCACTCCGTGGACACTCTTCATCATCAAAGTCAACGTGACCACATCTTGCCAAATCCAGTGGTCGCTGCTTCTGTCCTCATCTTTCTTCTGCAAACACTAGGTGCTTTCGAAACACTCAACCACTACCTCTGTGAAATTCTCTCTCTGCCCAGCGTCTGTCATTACACCTCCCGATTCCCTTCTAAGTCCTCCTCACACCTTTCCAGGCTGCTCCTCTGTTTGCATTCTAAGTGTTGCTGTGCCACAGAGCTCTGTTCTTCTTTTCTTAGCAACATCAGTGACGTATAATTGGATACCATAAAATTCATCCATTTTAAGTGTATCAGTCAATGATTTCTAGTAAATTTAGAGAGTTGGGAAACCATCACCGCTATCCAGTTTTAGAACATTTTTCTTGCCCCAATAAGATTTATCTTGCTCATTTATAGCTACTTCTGGTTCCCCCATCCACCCTAAGCAGCTACAAATCAACTTGCTTTATAGATAGATTCACTTTTCCCTTTTTCTTTTGACACATTCTCTGTAGGTAATTTCATATACACCTGTGGCTTTATACCCCATCTTTTTGTCCAGGATAACCAGATTTATGTCAAGAGCCCCGGTTTCTCTGCCAAACTCCAGATTCTCATATTCAACAAGCATTCAACATCTCCACTTGGATTTTTTTTTTTAAGATTTTATTTATTTGACAGAGAGAGAGAGAGAGAGATCACAAGTAGGTAGAGAGGCAGGTGGCAGGGGGTGGGAGAAGCAGGCTCCCTGCCGAGCAGAGAGCCTGATGCGGGGATGGATCCCAGGACCCTGAGATCATGACCTGGGCCGAAAGCAGAGGCTTAACCCACTGAGCCACCCAGGCAGCCCTCTACTTGGATTTTTAAGAGACATTTCAAACACTTCTAAATAGGACTGTTGCTTATTTATTCCACATGATATAGTGGCTAAGAGTGTGTCCGCAGCCAGACATCCAGGGTTTGAATCTTGGCTTGTCACTTACTAGTTGTGTGGCATTAATCAAGTAACTTAATCTCTCTATGCCTTAACTCCCTCATCTATAAAATGGTGTTATAGCACCTATCTCATTGGACTGTTAAGAGAATTAAACATATTATCTTCCACAAAGCATTTTGGGAAGAATCCTCAGGGGGCACCTGGGTGGCTCAGTGGGTTAAGCCTCTGCCTTTGGCTCAGGTCATGATCTCAGAGTCCTGGGATTGAGCCCTACATCGGGCTCTCTGCTCAGTAGGGGAGCCTGCTTTCCCCCTTCTCTCTCTACCTGCCTCTCTGCCTACTTGTGCTCTCTGTCTGTCAAATAAATAAATGAAATCTTTTAAAAATTTTTTCAAAAAGAAGAATCCTCAGTATAGTAAATCAGTGTTCTCAAATTTTCTAGCACAATAGAATCTCTTGGGGTAGCTTTTAAAATTCTGAATGCCCAGACTACTATACCCCATACCAATTAAGTTAGAATTTCGGGAGGTGACACCCAGACATAGGTATTTTTTAATTCTCAAATAATTTCAATGTGAGGTTCAATGTGAGAACCAGGGCCATAAGAGCTCACTAAGTTTGTATTAAATAGGTAAGATAAAACTATTTCTCTCTCGGGGTACCTGGGTGGCTCAATTAAGTGTCTGACTCTTGATTTCAGTTCAGTTCATGATCTCAGGATTGTAGATCAAGTGTCACATCAGGCTCCACACTTGGGATTCTCTCTCTCTGCCACTCCCCACCACTCCCCCAACCACTACCCCACTCATGCTCTCTCCTCCCTCTCTCTCAATAAAATAAAATAAGAAATTTAAAAACAAATTTCTCTCTCAAGTTTAACTTCCTGCTCTTCTCCATCCACGAAACAGAGCTGACACTTTCCTTGCTTACCCACAGCATCCATCCACATTTTTTTCTTGCTAAAGGAATGCAGATCTTGTTCAGGTACCAGACAGCCAGGTGCTTCATGGGACAAGGCCCCTTCCCAGGTCCATGGAATAGCCCATGGTTGGTCTATGTCAATCATAGTGATCCTACCCCCTACTAGTGATTGCTTTAGGGGTGGTGGTGTTGATGTGATTTTAGTCAATGAAACATGAGGTTTTCTTCACTGCTTAAGTGAACCATAATGAATGAACCACCCATCCTTTTTCTGTACCTGGCTGTTTCCACCTTCATGCTAGAGTATCACAACTATATGATAGGATAGCAGCTATGCCTACAATGGTGGCAGCCACCTTGAGACCATGTATAGAGCTAATCTAAAAGAGAAAAAAAAGGTGAAATAGACCTGGGCTCTTGAAGATATCATTGAGCCCCTAAATTAACCAATCCTAGCATATTCTACCTCTGTATTACTTGTTATATGAAAATTGAGATGGCTCTTCAGCAACTCATGTCCCAAAGCTTCCTGATATGTGACCCCAGGAACAACAGAACCATTCATCCAATCTTTCAAACCCAAGGCCTAGGAGTGCCCCTTGATTTCCCCACCGCTCACGTCTCATATCCAAGACTGGTCAGCCCTTCCTTCCAGATATGTATTTTTCCATCCATCCTCTTCTTTCCACCTCCCTTATGCCTACAGCGATCTGAGCGATCTATCTTCTGGGCCAGTGCTATAGTCTCTGGGCTCTTCTCTTTGCTCCCCCTTTTGCTCCTCTATAATCCACTCTTGACAAGCAGCCATGATGATTTGTAACACTTACCACTCCCTTGATTAGATTCCTCATTCGCCTTGTCATTGCATCAGAATGACTCCAAACTATTCACCACAGCAAACAAGATCCTGTGTGATTGGGAACCTCTCACCTCTCTGACCTTGTCCCCTCCAGCTCTTCTCCATGTTCACTAATCTCCAGCCCCACTGGCCTTCTTTTCTTCCCTCTGATACAGCAACGTCATTCCTGTCTCAGGGCACATGGGTCTCCACCTGCCATTCACTTTGCCCCTTCTACTCTGCTCCAAAGAGAGCTGGAGCTCACACCCTCACTTCATTCACCTCACCTCAGGTGTGACCTCAGGGAAATCCTCCCCGGCCACCCATCTTACGTCAACCCCTCTGCACCCACAGGATTGCTCACTGTAGTATCACCTCATTTTATTGTACTTACAGTGATTATTACTATCTGAAATCACCCTGTCCATGCCTTCCTTTATTTGCTTATCTCTCTCCTGCTAAAATAAGTTTCATTGAATCAGGAACTCACCTGTTCACTGTTTTTTTGTTTTGTTTTGTTTTTGCTCACTCCAGCTTTCCAAGGACCTAGAACAGTGCCTGACACATGTAGATATTCAATAAATATCTGTTTGATTGAGTGTGGAATGATGGGCATGTAACCAAAACCAAGCCAACTAGAGTTTCCTCCAGGAGGTTTGAACTGGAGTTGGAGAAGAGTTCTTTTTTCTTGGATGAAGCAATGAGCAGTCTTGGTTCTAGTTTCAGTTGGGAGGATGTATGGTCTGAGAAACTGAAGCCACATGAAAAGAGGAGAAAAGAAGAATGAATTAGTTGAACCCTAGTGACATTTTTAAAAAATATTTATTTATTTATTTATTTATTTGAGAGAAAGCGAGAGCACATGTGAGGGAGTGGAGGCAGAGGAAGAGAGAACCTCAAGCAGACTCCGTACTGAGCATGAAACCCAACACAGGGCTTGATCTCATGACCCTGAAATCATGAACTGAGCCGAAACCAAGAGTCAGACAGACGCACAATCTACTGAGCCACCCAGGCGCCCGCCTCAGTGACATTTTTGTTCCAAGCCCCCATTGATCTTTACCCTTCCCTTTGTTCAGTTAAATGAAGCAAAAATTCTCTTCTTTGCCCGAGATGAACAAATCTGTCACCTACCACCAAAAGAATTTTGAGTATGAAGATGGGTTGCAGGCTTCAGAGTGAGCTCTGAGCGCCCTCCCAAAGGAAGTTCCCACATCAACCATTCAAGGTGGGGGGACAGTTAGGAGTCAGGTACCTTGACTGAGGCCCCACACTCCCTCTCATCAGCATGAAGCCGATGAGAACGGCCCTTCATTATCTGGAAAAGTAGCAGTAATAAATTTTCTGAGCTTACATGATGGTGTGATGCTCAGATCTGTTTTCAAGAACAAACTTACCAGAAATTCCAAGGAGCCTCCAGTTGTACTACTTTTGGGATCCACTGTAGCTTTTGAACTGAAGCCACATCCTTCTCAGGCAACTCCCAGACAATACCTGAGCGTGGTGGGGTACTGAATTTTGGCCTAGTTCGTGATTTCTCTATTGCACTGGAGTCCCCATTTTGCAGTCTGAGTGTTTGCAGTCTGAACCACAGTTTGAGGCTCTTCCTATCTACTCCTTCCATCCATCACTCTTTGTCCCAAGTACTGGACCTGCATCACAGTCTGAAGTCCTTCCCTGCCTGCTCTTCTCCCTTTCCCCTCTAATAGGCATTATCCCCAACAAAGAGCTGGTGCTTCTAACTCTGTCTTGGCCTCTGCTTTCTGGAGGACCTAACCAACACACTAGCAAGTGCAAGCAAGGCTAGCAGCCCTTACGCTCTCTGAGGGCCAATATACGGAGAAAGCATGGGCCACAGGCAGGATGGGCAGAGGGGAGACTCGTGGTGGATCCATACCTTAGTAATTGCAGGGCAAGAAGCTGCTTGTGTTTGGCAGGCAGCTGAGAGCCTCTGTTGAAGGAAGGACAGAGAGAGGAGGTGTAGAAGACCATCAACAGCAGCAGGAGGGGTGGAAATAAAGCAGAGCTCAGCACCATCTCCTTGGGATCTTTCTCTCCTCCTCCCTTGTTGGGGCTGTGTATGGATTGCCATGATTCAGATGTTTTTAACTCTGGGTTCCTGCATTTTGCCTATAACACATT
Source organism: Lutra lutra (assembly GCF_902655055.1). Taxonomy (NCBI): domain Eukaryota; kingdom Metazoa; phylum Chordata; class Mammalia; order Carnivora; family Mustelidae; genus Lutra; species Lutra lutra. The sequence continues at coordinate 132,542,653 of NC_062278.1, read as the reverse complement.
AACTATCACACTGATTCTCATGCTGCTGGCACTATGTGCACAGAGCTCTTGGCATTTCTTGCAAAAGAAGAAAAGAGTTTCTTTTGTCACAAGACATTCCCCTAGGAAGCTGCCTCATCCAGCAGCCCTAACCTTTCCAGGCCCAACCCCTTGAGGTCTTCCTTTCATACAGATACCTCCCTGGCCTCAGGATCTGTCTGCTTACTTTCTGCTTCCAGTCATCCCTAGTCCACCACCTTGTAAATTTTCTGTCCTTTCCTTATGAAATGAAAAGCGTAGGGATTTTGAAGTTAGACAGACCTCCATTCACATTCTTACACTGTAGTCTTTGGCTATCTGCCTTTCAAGTATATTAGGGGGTTTCAATGAGATAAGAGGTGCGATGTGACTGGCAGCGTTTACAGCATACAGTAGGCACTCCATAAATGTTAATACCCTCGCTTCCTTGCTTTCTTGTCTAAGGGGCACTTCTATTTCCAACATCTAGTGTTCACTCTCTGACCTTGACTTTATAATTACCATTCTTTACCCTTCTGTTTGAGCTCTTGCACAATTTTCCTGGCCCACCCACGCTTCCCCATAACTACACCCATAACTGCAGTTTTATAGTCTCCCACCTGTCTCTCAGTCAGCCTGTCCCATATTCCTCCCCCTCCAAAATGAGGAAACCGTGTTGACGCCATACTGAACAACATAGCACTAATGCAATGGCAGACCCTGGGGTGTGCTGGAATGAGCTCCCAGTGGCTGGTGAGAGCCAAGTGTTGACTTTCCAGGAATTTTGTAAGCTGGTTGCTAAGCCCCAGACCTAAATAAAAATTAAAGCTACATAAACTTAAAATTAAGTAAGTTATATTAAAAACAAAGTTCATAAATACTCAAAATTCATCACTTCCAAATTATTTTACTATGCTGTATTATTATCCATTCTCTTGAAGTTATTTATATTCATGCTAAGTTACTATGATGGAAATACTATGCGCTGGTGTGCTTAGCTCTTTCCAGCTGCATATTCAATGGCAGCATGTTGGTAGCTTGAAATAGGTTGTGGTGGGAATATTTACACTGTGGAAATTGGCAAATGCTACAGATAAGATTTTTTTTTCCAGATCCAGTTGTTAAACATTTACAACATACCGTTCAATGGACCACTTCTAATATAATCCAGCAATAATCACCAAATAAACTAAAGTAACTAAAGACATAAGGTAAGTTTTTTAAATTTTTAATTATTTTTATTAACATATAATGTATTATTAGCCCCAGGAGTACAGGCCTGTGAATCGTCAGGCTAACATACTTCACAGCACTCACTATAGTACATACCCTCCCAAGTGTCCATCACCAACCACCCTCTCCATATCCCCCCTCCCTCCCCTCCCCCAACCCTCAGTTTGTTTTTGAGAGATTAAGAGCTTCTTATGGTTTGTCTCCCTCCCGATCCCATCTTGTTTCATTGTTCCTTCCCAACCCCCAAACCCCTTACCCTGCCTCTCAAGTTCCTCACATCAGGGAGATCATATGATAATAATATATAAGTAAGTTTTTTCTTTAATATTTTATTTATTTGACAGACAGAGATCACAAGTAGGCAGAGAGGCAGGCAGAAAGAGAGGAAGGGAAGCAGGCCCCCTGCTGAGCAGAGAGCCCTATGCAGGGCTTGATCCCAGGGATGCGGGGCTCGATCCCAGGACCCTGGGATCATGACCTGAGCTGAAGGCAGAGGCTTTAACCCACTGAGCTACCCAGGCACCCCTACATAAGGTAAGTTTTAAAAGATGTTTATACCCTCAAGATATCCCAGTCCAACTACTTGCAGTTCTCCAGAATGCATCCTGTTCTCTGATTCCTTCATTATCTTTTGTACTGACCTAAATACTAGGTAAATAATTGCTAACGTCAATGTTCCTCTTCTTAGCAACCATGACATTCTGTGCATGTTTCACTGGCTTCATCACATTAGAATTGTTTGTCCTCCTCCACAAGATAGTATGCTCCCTGACGGTTGGGTTGTGTCTGCCCAAACTTGGTCTTCCCTTATCTGCTCATAACAAATACTCAACAGATTTTTTGATCATTAGCCTGCCAGTAGCAACAATTCTCAAATATTTGGCCTTGGGACCCCTTTATGCTCTTAAAAATAATTGAAGGTGCTTAAGAGCTTTTGTTTGTGTGGTTTGTATCTATTGATATTAACTCTATTCAAAATTAAAACTGAGGACATTTTAAAACACAAGAATCCACAAGCACGCATTCAACTTGCCTTCAGAGCAATGATGTCATTACATGTTAGTAGACTTCAGAAAATTCCAATGAGTACCCATGAGAGAAAGACAATGAAAAAGAAAATAATATTTTAGCATTGTTATAAAAATAGGTTTGACACCATGGATCCTCAGAATAGATCTCAGAAATCTTCTGGAAGCATCGCAGGGACATCCTAAGCATCTCAGTGTTCCCAGCCCACATTTTGAGGACTACTGCCTTCTGGTGTATCTTCACCTGAACAGATTGATTCAGAAAAAAAATACTCTATCCTGGATTGAGTAGTGTGGATTTGACAGAAGGGATGATAATTTAGGATGGAGCATAGCAGCTATGTCCCAGTGGCATCTTTGAGAAGATGTGGAATTGGCAACCATTTGATGTGAATCACTGTTTTGTGGATTAAAAGATGGAATTCTGTAAAGCCATACAAAATATTAAACATATCAATAAAATGTATGTTTTGATAGAAATTCTCTAAGCTACTTTTTTCTTACTATTTGTATTTTTGAGCAGCTGATACGTTAGGATGTACTTTTTGACTCTACACTGCTTTTCCATAATGCTAGTAGCAGCACTAACTTTAAAATCCTTCAGCTACAAGGACCCTATTCTTCTGTTGGGCTTTTTGACAACAAAGAGAAGGGATGCATGAATGGAGACTCTTGTGGCTTTCCTTTGAATTATAAGACTCTTCTGCCTGAAATAACCATGTAGCCTTATAATCTGGTCCAATCCGCTAATATTTATACATTATGGCAGTAATTTCCTTTAAGAATTTACCTTGCCATCCAAAATTGGGACTACGGAAATAGTTTTGGTTCCTCTATCTACATGCTATCCAAAATTATATTATAATTATATTGACGTTTTCTCATGTTATAAGTAATATTTCTGTATTCAACATTATTTCTAAGGACCAGTGTCAAGTAAAGAGTATGAACTCTAGGTTACTCAATTTTATTTGGACCAATGTAACCTAATAAATTTTTGAGAAGTCAAGAAGGATGAAACAGAGTAAAGTGGATATATTTACAATGTTTTAAGAAGCCTACCCTCAATTCACTATGATATAACAGGGGCCATTTTACTGCCTGCCACATAGCTTCCCCATCAAGCATTACAAAGGATCCTCACGTTTTCTTGCATTAATATCCCTTTAAAGATTATTAATGTCATACTTCCAGATGGAGGTATATTTATCCTGGGACATGGATTCCTGTGTGTGTGTGTGTGTGTGTGTGTGTGTGTGTGTGTGTGTGTGTGTGACAGGACTGGAGAGGGTAATATCATCATGGAGTGTGTGCCCCATGATAATTAATTTATTTATTTTTTTCTTTTCTTTACCCATCCTCCCACCTGCCTCCCCTCTGTAGCCATCAGTTTGTTCTCTATAGTTAAGAGTCTGTTTCTTGGATTGTCTCTCTCTCTCTTGCTCTCTCTTTCTTTTCCCCTTACTTATTTGTTTTGTTTCTTAAATTCCACATATGATTGAGATCATATGGTGTTTGTCCTTCTCTGACTGATGTATATCAATTAACATTGTACTCTCTAGCTCCATCCATGTCATTGCAAATGGCAAAATTCCATTCTTTTTATGGCTGAATAATATTCCATTGTGTATATATACCACATCTTTATCCATTCATCTATTGATGGACGCTTGGGTTGCTTCCATAGTTTCGCTATTGTAAGTATGCTGTAGTAGACATAGGGGTGCATATATCCCTTTGAATTAGTGTGTTTGTATTTTTTGCATAAATACACAGTAGCACAATTCCTGGATCATAGGTTAGTTCAATTTTTAACTTTTTGAAGTGATAAAGAATTTTAAATATTATTTTTATTAAAATAAAACTCAAACATTATCACACAAAGTGAAGAAGTTATATTAATTTTTCACATCAAATATGGAATTCAAAAATATGTCTCCTTCATTTGACTTTTTCCCCCAAATATATCCCATTTGACAGAAATTAGCAGAGAGTCTCAAGTCAGCAGTCAAATACTAGAGAATAGGACTTAGAAAATCACAAAGCTTTGAGAGTCTCAGTATCAAGAGATAAAGATTGACTGACAGGACTTTATTCATCCAAAGAAAAATCCTTCTGGTAATGGAATAAACAGAAAACCAGTATATAGAAATTATAAGAAAGTTCTGAGACGTGTTAGGAGGTTTTTTTGTTTTGGTTTGGTTTGGTTTCTTTTGTTTTTAGATAAAGGAACTGATCCTACAGTAAGGATTCATTCATTCATTCAACACATATTCACTAAACCCCTACTATGTGGGACACCTGGGTGGTTCAGTCATTAAGCATCTGCCATCCGCTCAAGTCATGACGCCAGGGTCCTGGGATCGACCCCACCACATCAGGCTCCCTGCTCAGCGGGAAGCCTGTTTCTCCCCTCCCACTCCCCCTGCTTATGTTCCCTCTATCATTGCGTCCCTCTCTGTCAAATAAATAAAGAAATAAAATCGTTAAATTAATTAATTAATTAATTGACCTCTACTATATTCCAGGTCTTGTTCTATCCAATGAGGACCCAGCAGTAAACTCTTCTACTCTCATGGAGTTTACATTCTAATGGAGGAGACAGACAATAAATGAACAAATAAATAAATATGTAGCATAGTGTCAGGTATGAAAAAGGCCATAGCAGAAATAAAGCAGGGTAGCATGACAGAGGCTGCCAGGAAGCTGCTAGATTAACCGGGGCGGTCGGGGAAGGCCTGTGTAAAGAAGCAAAGTGAGACCGTCAGCTCAGCTGAGGGAAGAGTGTACCAGAGACAGGGCACTGTAAAATGCAAGGTGTGTGGAGTGGAAACTTTCATGGGTGTAAGCAAGGGAAGAGTGAGAAGAGATACGTTGAAGATGTAGCAGGCTTCTTGCATGTCATGGAGGGATTTGGGATTTTATTCCAAGTGTGGTGGAAAGCCAGTGGAGGATTTTTTTTTTTTAAGATTTTATTTATTTATTTGACAGAGAGAGATCACAAGTAGACGGAGAGGCAGGCAGAGAGAGAGAGGGAAGCAGGCTCCCTGCTGAGCAGAGAGCCCGATGCGGGACTCGATCCCAGGACCCTGAGATCATGACCTGAGCCGAAGGCAGCGGCTTAACCCACTGAGCCACCCAGGCGCCCCGCCAGTGGAGGATTTTGAATGGGTCACTGACATGATGTGATTCAGGGACTTCTTAAGGACAAACTGAGGACTTTCTAAATGGGTATTGCATTGTCCTGGGATTTTCATGATACTACAGGAAATTGTCGGATCTGTTTAATACAGGATACATCAAAAGATACAGGAGGGGGACAGAATAGAAATTAGGACAGGAGGAAGACTATTCCTAAGCTGGCTCTCTTTGCCAGCTTAGGAATTGGCCCTATAATAGGAATAGTCAGGTGAACTATGTCATACACTCAGTGACCTTCCAGACCCACCTTCCATAATGCGGAAGGTACCTGGTAATCAAGTGAGAAAGAGCACAGAGTTCATATTAGATATCTTAATATTCCTATTCTAATTTTAATAAAAATATCTGTTCATTGTGAGAAATTTGGAAAGTGGAGAAAGCAGAAGGAAGAAAGTAAAACCACTCACAAACACGTCACCCTGAAAAAAAGCACCATCAAAATGTGCATGTTTCTTTGACACACGTTACACAGAATGAGACAGGATCATATTTTTATAAGTAGTGAGTTCTTTCCCTTCCATATTAAATAGAGTAGAACCAATACAATGGTCTGTCTGGAGGGCTGTATGGGAGTTGAAACAGTGGTAGGACAATATTTGCCTTGTTATCCCAGTGACCAGAGCCTTGGAATGACTCACAAGGTGGACGATGACACAACAGTCTCTCCTGTCAGTGCCTGAACAACTGAGCCTCGTTCCAGGGTGACCACGTCAGACCCCATCCCTGTTCTTCACAGCTCCTTCTCCGTTACGAGTCACTGTCGCCTCTTCTCTCAGGTGAGTTAGTTCTGACTGTGAGGAAAGCAGTGTTACCACAGGGGCAAAGGAGTAGGACAGAGGCCAGGCCTATGCAAGTAAATACAGTCTGAGGAGCAGCTGAAGGTCACCTTTGTTCAGTCTAACAGATAAAAGTCCTCTGTTCCTAATGTCCTTATCCCGCCCAAGCCTTCAATTCCTTGGAGACAGAACAGGAAGAAGTCAGATTATTTCATCTCAAAAGAAAAAAGAAGTTGTTCTCTCCCGTGTTCCAATTCATAGAGTCATGTCTGGGAACTAGGGTGAGGAGAGCAAGGCATCGACCTTGGGCTCGTAACATACAGGGATGCCAGAAACGTCCTAATAATGAGCAACAGCAATCAGACAACAAAAAAGAAATAAAAGGTATTCAAATTGGCAAAGAAGAAATCAAACTCTCTTCGCAGATGACATGATACTTTATATGGAAAACCCAAAAGACTTCATCCCCAAACTACCAGAACTCATACAGCAATTCAGTAATGTGGCAGCATACAAAATCAATGTACAGAAATCAGTTGCTTTCTTCTACACTAACAACGAAAATATAGAAAGGGAAATTAGAGAATTAATTCCATTTACTATAGGACCAAGAACCATAAGGTACCTGGGAATAAACCTAACCAAAGAGGTAAAGGATCTGTACTCAGGGAACTACAGAACACTCGTGAAAGAAATTGAAGAAGACACAAATAGATGGAAGAGCATTCCATGCTCATGGATCAGAAGAATAAACATTGTTAAAATTCTATACTGCCTAGAGCCATCTATGCTTTCAATGCCAACCCGATCAAAATTCCACTGGCATTTTTCAAAGTGCTGGAACAAACAATCCTAAAATTTGTATGGAACCAGAAAGAGACCCCGAATTGCTAAGGAAATGTTGAAAAAGAGAAACAAAACTGGGGGCATCACAATCCCTGATTTCAAGCTTTACTACAAAGCTGTGATCAATAATATTTTAGCACAGTATTTTGAAAAACAAAAATTAATGTAAAACAATCTATCATTTAAAAAGATGTCAAGGGATGCCTGGGTGGCTCAGTCGGTTAAGTGTCTGCCTTTGGCTCAGGTCATGATCTCAGGGTCCTGGGATCAAGCCCTGCATCAGGATCCTTGCTCAGTGGGGAGCCTGCTTCTCCCTCTGCCAGCCACTCCCCCTGCATGTGCTCATTCTCTCTTTCTCTCTGACAAATAAATAATTAAAATCTTAAAAAACTAATAAAAATAAATAAAAAGATGTCAAAGTTTAAAGTAAAAACAGGGTCAGCATTATCGATTTTTTAAAAAAAGATTGTATATTTACCTGACAGACATAGATACAGCAAGAGAGGGAACACAAGCAGGGGGAGTGGGAGAAGGAGAATCAGACTCCCCGCTGAGCAGGGAACCCGATATGGGGCTCGATCCCTGGACCCTGGGATCATGACTCTAGCAGAAGGCAGATGTGCAATGACTGAGCCACCCAGGCACCCTATTGATTTTCCATTTGCCTCAGGCTCCCATCAAGTTTGGCAGGACAGTCACTGATCTTACATCACTCCCCACCACCACACCACCAATGACATTAACATTGGATGTTTACCTAAATATTCAAAATAAAACAGACATACCAAGGGCAAACAGACTTACAGACAGACACTAAACACCCAAAATGATCAGTAAAGGAGAAAAAAACTTGTATTCTAAGCCCCTCTTCCATTTGTCTCAGAGCAGCTAACACTGTAACCAAGTTCTGGTGCAACAGTTTGCCCTGACAGAGACTGTTGATTAATCGTTACTATTTAGTGGCCAGTAAGTAGTCTGCAAGTCACTGAGAGTCACGAAATACAATTGTGAAGGTGTAACAAGTGAGGAGTTTAAACACAGCCTTCCTCCTTGGTGAGCAACCAATGTATCTATTGATGGATCTTAACTCCAAGACAGACTCTTGCTATCAGAGGCATGCTTAGTGCTTTCACAGCCTTTGATCTACCCAGGATCATGAATTCTTTTCCTATGAATAATTGGTCATGGTCATGGATTCTGTGTTGTACCACACAAATCTCCCTTCGTGAGCTGAAGGATTAATTCCCTCCAGCTCTTGGGATTTTATTCTTTGACATTACTCAGCTGTCAATTCCTTTCAGAACTGTCTTGCGTGGAAGAAAGCCACCTTACCCACCGCCACACTCCCTGCTGGGAGCAGCCTGCATCCAATGACTGGCTGAGGCAGGAGTAAAAAAAAAAAAATGCCCAGCTCCCTCTCCCCAGTTCAGAACAACTTCAAAGGCTATCCCAGCTTCCGCACTCCTAGCAGGGTCAGCTGAGGTCTTCTCCCTCTGCCCAAGCCTGCTTATTTTTCTTACCCCTTCTGTTGTTGCTCCTGAGAACATTCCTAAATAAATTTCCTGCATGCAAATCTCCATCTGGGAGTTGGCTTTCCAATGAACCTAACCTGCTCCACTTACGGGACTTCCCAACATAGTGTTGTGTTAGTTACATAGAGCTATATGAAGAAACAAAAGTGATTCAGACAGTAAGTTCTGCTAATCGTCGACATAAAAATTACCGGCACCCTTTCTTGGGATATCAATAAAGACACCCAATTTTTTTTAAGTCTCACCTTTTTTCTTTTTTATTTTCTTAAAGATTTTATTTATTTATTTTTGAGAGAGAGCACAAGCAGGGGAAGCAGAAGAAGGAGAAGGGGACTCTCTACTGAGCAAGGGGGACTCGATCCCAGGACCCTGGGATCATGACCTGAGCTGAAAGCAGACGCTTAACTGACTGAGCCACCCAGGCACCCTGAAGTCTCACCTTTAAAGCTACCATATCTGCATATTTATTCCAGATGACTCTTTAAGCCTTCACAAAGGCCTTATGAAGAGACCAAAGAAGATTCTTAAGTGAATTTAATCTGAGTATTCAGATCTAGATCTATGATCTTCTCCTCCCCTTATAATTTAATAATCAAAGTAGAAGTTAGGGTGATGATGAGGGTAGAGAATAGAAGTATAAACTGTCCACTTATTCCAACCTGAACCCGTTTAGGTTGAGATGTATTCAATGTAATTATCCTTTCTCAGTTTCTCTCTATAAGAATTGTTTGCTGCAGCTGCTGCTACTATTGTTGCTACTTAGAGGGCTACAAGGATCCCAGAGGAGGTGATGCAGAGAAAGTAGGATCTGGATCAGAAGAGGGTTTTATCCAACCCAACACAACACGGCATAGTGGGTTAGAGAACCAGAGACAGTACCAGGAAGCACTAAGCCTATAGCCAGGCATCAAGCCAGAGGTAGATAAGGAAGAAGACAGGACAACAAGGAGCCAACCTGATCCTTGAAAAAACATTGAACAGAATGACATATCTGGTACAATTTAAGGCATGTGGGTCAAAGCCAAGTGAAAGGTAAACGGGAACTGGAGCTTCCTTGGTCAGGTTGCCTGGTGCATACAGCAGGGACCATCAGTGTAGCAATTTCAAATCTGCCCTGGACCAGCTCTCAACCTCCATCCCCTTATCCCTGAATGCATCTCCTCAAAATGTCACCCACTGAAAATGACAATGGGGACTGGCAGGTGAAGAATGTGATAGCAAACACAGGGTCCCAAATCCCCTGAAATGTCTAACCCTACCACACATTCATTCATTCTTCACATACGCTCTTCCATACCAAAAGAAGCACCCACTTCCCCACACACCACATGCTAGGGCATTCTGTGATCCCTTCACCACAGAACCCTCTTGCCACAGGTACAATGTACCAGAGACCACCTTGTGAGACCAACCATTGATCTCCCTCTGCTGAGGGGGTAGGTTCAGCCTACAATGGGGCTGATGGGTTGGGGGAAAAAATGGAAAGCTAAATTCCTTCAGTCCAGATTTTCCTCTTTTGTAGCATCCCTGATGAGATCAGGGTTGGAGAGGCAAGGCTGTGACTCACCCAGAATGCAGAATGCAGGGCTCAGGGCGCAAGACGGTGACTGACAACATAGAGTTATAGGTCAGTTTGCTGTTGTTGTCATCGTTTTTCAATTGTGTCAGGTTAGGAAAGGCACTTCTAATCCTAATTTGAGACACCACAGATGAACCCCAAATATCTGAAGGTGTCACTAAAAGTTTTCAAAATAAAATTTCTCTTACTTTTCTTCAATTCAAAAACACCTCTCGAAAATTTTTAAAAAATAATAATAAAAACACCTCTCTAGGCTACATGAGAGTTTTACAAAAGGGAGCCAAGTTTGGCCTGAGGAATAGACCTAAAATACACCAGTACTCGCAGTCCCTTCCATATTTCTGTGCCTATATTTCTGAATTTCCAAATTCCCAGTTAGGAATAACAGGCCTAAGTTTTCTAAAGTCGAGGCAGATCCCTTTCCCAAGTGACAGCCACAAAGAAAACACTGTATCACACCCTATCTAAAGAAAAGGGAATGGTAAACTTTAGGGGGGGGGGGGGTGTCCTAACATGCTCCCTGACCTTGAGCAACAGCTTACCCCTCTCTGGGTCTCAGCATTCTACCTTAAATCCAGAAGACTGGGATCTCTCACACCCAGCCCTCAAATTACCCGAACAGACACTTGCCAAACCCCGCCCCAAACTACCTGGTGATCTTACTATTTCTGCGTCTGGCTCCGCCCAGGGACTCCTTCCCTTCCAATCTCTTTGTTAAATAGCTTGCTCTCTAATGGCTTTTGCTCTGGAAACAGCACCTCGGAACTCCAGCCCGAGAAACACTCCCCAGCATGAGGGCTGCCCTGCTCCCCGTGGCCAGGGCAGCAAGCCTTGGCCTTAGCTTCTGGCTTCTGCTCTCCTGGGTAGACCGAGGTGCGGTCGCCAAGGAGCTCAAGTTCCTGACTTTGGTGAGTAGACTTTTCTCCTTGTTTTTTCCTTAAAACTGTTACCAGCAGGGGCTGATACCCAGGTGTCAGGTTTCACTTTACCCCCTACTGTGGTCTCCCAGAGTCCTAACTCAGAAAGTGCATAATCAAGTTTCGCAAGTTCCTCCTAACGAATACTTAACGTGTCCCGACAAAAAGTGTTTGCTTCGGCTATTTGTGCCTTTGCCGCTGTTATTTATTTATTCACGTATTTCACAGCTGCCCTGAGTGCGTGGTTCCTCCCGACAGCCACAGACGCAGTGCGGGAAGCCCCAGCTGGCCACGTTAGCCCCAGGAGCTAACCAGGCTTCCCTCAGCGCGATGATTATTTGTTTGCAAACCAAAGGACACCCATCTTCTGCATGAAGGAGCCCCTTCCCCTTTTCTTTATCAGGAAATTGGAAACGCTATTTGCCAACCGTCTTTGACGCATAAAAGTGAAATTAAATTCGAGAAATTTCGAGGAGGACTTCCTGATATGTAGATTTGATTGATCATTAAAATAATGTTTTTCTCCTCCCCTGTATGTGTGACAAGTTGTGGGGAAAGAGGGGTAGCTGATGTGTGACGGGAAGGAAAGAAAATACACTGTGGACGTTTTCTTAGAAGTAGGTGGGAAGGGGGTTTGCGAAGTGAAGGGGATTTATCACTTTCCTGGGAGTCCTGGGGTTAATCCCTGTGTGTCCCTGGGTGTCCCTGGGTTTCCCTGTCTGTGATTTTCTCTGTATCTCTACTTCTCTCTTCACCTGTTGCACTCACTGTCTCCACCCCCTCCCGCCCCGACTCTGCCCCTTTCTTTGTCTTTCACACCTGCTCTCTCAATCTCTTTCTCTTCCTCACCTTTTTTATTTGATAGATGGAAAATACGCTGGTAAATAAGTAAATTTTCCTCCTGTGAGAATACTCAAAATTTATTTCTATAATTTTCAGGGAGGTCATCTTTTACCTAAAAAATCAAACATAAAATTCCTGTTTCCTCAGCTGAGTGTTTTCAGAACTCCTTTCTTTCCCTTCCACAGAACAAATTTCATAACCATATGATTATGCAAATTATGATTGTTAGTGCAATAAATCTTTACTAGGTCATGAGTCAACAAATGAGAGAGAATCAGAGAAACATATCATCAATTTATTTACAAGTGATTTACCAGCTGTCAGACTTATGTGCTGAAAAAAGAACCGTGTGTCATATCGTGTACCTTCTGTAAAGAAATCCACGCAAGTGGGACTTTTACTTATATTCATGGGTTTCTTGCCAACACGTACATTAAGCAAGTGTGGGGGACACAGCAGAAACTGCACTCTCAACACTGCAGGCCTGTGGCAAGTTGGCTGAGAGGTAATCGTCTGTGAGGTATTATAGTGAACTTGGAGTTAACCGCATGTGGTCAATTCTGTGTTGTTTTACTCCGGCACAGGCTCACTCCCCTTGACTACCAAACTGTGGAGGGCTTCCTTTCTCCCCCGTCACTCTCAGTTAACAGATGTTCAGGGACTACAACTTAATTCTACCCTAAGAAAAACCTGACAGACACACCTGGGTGGCTCAGTTAAGCAAGGATCTGCTTTCACCTCAGGTCATGATCTCAGGGTCCTGGGGATGGAATCCCACTTTAGACTCCCTGCTCAATGGGGAGTCTGCTTCTCCCTTTGCCTGCTGCTCCCTTGCTTGTGTTCTCTCTCTCTGACAAATGAATAAATAAAATCTTTTTTTTTAAGATTTTATTTATTCATTTGTCAGAGAGAGTGAGCACAGGCAGACAGAGTGGCAGGCAGAGGCAGAGGGAGAAGCAGACTCCCTGCTGAGCAAGGAGCCCGATGCGGGACTTGATCCCAGGGATGCGGGACTTGATCCCAGGATGCTGGGATCATGACCTGAGCTAAAGGCAGCCACTTAACCAACTGAGCCACCCAGGCATCCCTGAATAAATAAAATTTAAAAAAAAAAAAAAAGGATAACGACAAGAAAACCTTACAAAGATAGCTCTCTTGGAGCTATAAAGATTAACATTTATCACACAAGGCTAATGTTAATGATTTTTCCTAGCAAGGCTTTCTTCCATTAATGGTAGATGAAAGGCAACTTAATACAACTTCTTGGCCCTTACCAAACAATATCTAAGGACTTCAGTGATGAGATACTACTTTCTTTTTATTGATTATGGAGAATATTTGACCATAAATGGTTAAATTATATACCCAGGCAAATCCTTAGAAAATTATTAGAACCAGAATAAAAGAAAGGTGCCTCTAATTAAAGTGGTAACATTTGTAACAATAACCAATCATCACTCGATGTTATTATATGCCGGGCACTGTTCTGAGAGTGCGATATGGAAAATGTCCCATTATCCTTCCAACAACCCCGTGAAGTAGGGTTCCTAGGAAAACACAGGATACCCAGTTAAATTTGAAGTATGTTTCGTGCAATATTTGGGCATCCTGCAGTTTGGTTTGCTCCATCTGGCAACTGCTCTTTAAAATTTTACAGAAACTTTACTATCTCTATTTTATAGATAAAGATATTGAGACACAAAGAGGCTAAGCAACTTGTCCACAGTTACGTGGTAGCCGTGGTTTGTCAGGATGTGAATCCAGGCTGTATGACGGAGGCTCTGACCCTGATCCCTGCACATAGTCCATTCCTGCTGGAATGGAGCCAGCACATGGAGCTGAGAGCTCCCCCTGAAGGTTAGGTGCACAGACAGCTCATAATCAGTAGGTAGTTTCCTCGCTGTTCCTCTGAGATCCAGGAAAAATAAATCTTTCCCACTTCTGAGAAGCTGTCCTTGGCAGAAAGAGCAGGAAACTGTCCTTGGCTCTTGTTCTGTCTCATGAACAGAGTTATCACACAATCTTTTAAAACAGGTTTATCAACGTGTGTCCCATGGAATGCTAGTTTGACGAGTTGTTAACAGGATTTGCTTGGAAGAAAAAATGGGTTTCAGTAGTCAAATCAGTTTTGGGAACAAAACAAGAGTCACATTGTATTTCAGGTCTCTAAAGGGCAGGACTCCTCAGTCTTTAATAGTCTAACATCTCTGGGCTCCTGAGTGGCTCAGTCGGTTAAACCTCTGCCTTTGGCTCAGGTCATGATCCCAGGGTCCTGGTATCAGGCTTCCTGCTCAATGGGGAGTCTGCTTCTCCCTCTCCCTCTGTCCTTCTGCTCATGCTATCTTTCTCTCCCTCTTTTGCTTTATCTCAAATAAACAAATAAAATCTTTAAAAATAATAATAATTTAATATGTGCTGTGGCTTTAAAGGAAAGGATCTAGTAGGAAACTATATTTCTTAAAATTTGACCACAGAATCCACCTCCTCTTTTCCCAGAGTATCCCATAGAAAACCCTTAGAGAATCATTATTTTTAACTTTTTAGAGAAAGAGTAATAAGTATGGTGAGTATGGGAGGTCAAGAGAGACCTCTCTTGGTTGCCTTTTTCAGAAGGGACCTGGATTCAGTGACTGCCAGGATTAGAAATAGGAGGAGGACATTCCGGGCCGATGGAACTTCACCGTCCTGAGGCTGGAACAATGTATTGGATGCAACAGCAGGGGCTCTGTGGCTAAGCATGTTTAGCAAAAGTGTAAGATAGTAGCATCAAGGTGGGCAGGGCCAGATCAGGTAGGATGATGTAATATGGCAAACCCACTCAGCAGACTGGATAGAGAAGGATCATTCTTGGGGGAACCAGACCATGGTTCTGTTTTTTAAAAAGTCACCTGTGATCTAAAAGGATAAAGTGAATGTGATGTGGGGGAGAAAACAGTGGGTAGCATTCATGAAAACCAAGAGATCTGGATGGCTCGTTCCATCTCTTTGAACCTCAGTTTCCTTTTTGGTTCAGGACAGCAATAGGGCCAGCCTGGCCTTGCAGGAGTTCTGAGAATTGAAAGAGAGAGCAGGGAAAAGACTGTACAAAACTCTGGAGGGTTACACGGACATAAGGGGTTGTTATCCTGGATGTCTTCCTATTGCAAAATAGGCCTGGGGCTTACCCTATATGTTTAGGTTTCTGAAGGATTTCATACAAATTTGGCAGGCGGCTGTTAAGAAGTTTGCCTTACCGCAGGCTTAAAACCACTGAGGCACAGTCTAAAGGCTCCAGCTGAAACTCCAGGAGCTCAAGAATGGCGTGTGTGCACTTGAGGGCGCTCACTGATATGCACACCAACACATGCACACCGACACACACACACATACTGATTTCCAGCGTCTGGGGATGTGGAGAGGGATGGTTTATTAATTGTCTCTGGGGGACACCCCTTTTGAAGAGCTCACAGCTTGTTTGAGCCACTATCTCAAAAACCCTTAAAACTTACGGCAGTATAGGGAAGTACAATTATTCCTGACCTGTAAGGACAGAGTAAGAAAGCTTGTTCAAGCCTGTGATTATGTTCCAGGGCTCTGCTGTTTAAATAACCCTCCTCTAAGGGCACCATGCTTATTTTTCTCCCTAGGCTACACTGTCATTTAGATGCATAATCTCAGTTCTATTTTTTAAGTAGTATTTGGGATTGTTGCTTACATCAGAGTTTTCCTGTAGTGCAACACAGAGAGCTTCTGATCTTAGAGGAAAAGTTCATAACGAAGCCCCGGATCCTGGAGAGCCCACTGAAGGGATGCCGAGGGTGTGTTTTAGCAGAGAAATGAGCCTCTTAACACGGGTTAAGAATGCTGGCACTGGAGGCACACCGTCTGTGCTTGGATCTCTACTGTCATTTACAGTATGTAAATCTCTACATATGTCATTTACACACATATGCTGTGTGACCTTAGGGAGGTCACTTAACTAGGACTGATTTCCTTGTTTGTGAAATGAAGATAATATTCATAAATGCTTTGTAGAACTGATGAATGGATTAAATTATGAGAAGCACTTAGCACAGTTTCTAGGACATATCAAGCATTCAAAAAACCTTGAGGGACGCCTGGGTGGCTTAGTTGGTTAAGTGTCTGCCTTCGGCTCAGTTCATGACCCTAGGGTCCTGGAATCAAGTCCCCTTCTCCCTCTGCCCTTCACCCTGCTTGTGCTCTCTCTCTCTCTCTCTCTCTCTCTCTCTCTCTCTCTCTCTCGCAAATAAATAAATAAATAAAATCTTTAAAAAAAAAAAAACTTGAGCTATTGTGGTTAAAGGCTGGTAAGAAGCATTGTAAATTATTTTACTACAATGTCTCTCATCTGACTTCCCTTTGGCCAATTTAGGCATTCCCAACCAGAGATGATTTTGCCCCCTACAGAACATTTGGCAATGTCTGGAGAACTTTTTGATTGTCGCAATTAGGGACTACTACTGCACTCTAGTGTGCAAAGGCCAGACACGCCACTAAACATTCTGCAGGTAATAGGATAGCCCCTCACAAGGAATTATCCAGCCCAAAATGTCAACAGTGCTGAGGTTGAGATTCCCTGGAAACTAAACGTTGTAGGATTTATAATCAACTGAAACCACGTAACAATTTTAGTTACTCAGATCTAAGAAAATATTTTTGCACAATTACCTGGGATCTAAAAAGTCCAAAATATGTTTAGATTATAGAAAGAGAACTAATGAGGGGTCCCTGGGTGGTTCAGTCATTAAGCGTCTGCCTTCGACTCAGGTCATGATCCCAGGGTCCTGGAATCAAGCCCCACATTGGGCTCCCTACTCAGCAGGGAACCTGCTTCTCCCTCTCCTGCTCCCCCTGCTTGTGTTCCCTCTCTCACTGTCTCTCTCTCTCTATTAAATAAATAAATAAAATCTTTTTTTAAAAATTAAAGAAAGAAAGATAGATAGATTGATCCACTACACCATGGTCTCTGTTTGCTATGGCCTGTTCTACTGCAATTTTTATTTCTCAGCAGTTTAGGGGACCAAAAGGTAAGTTTTCTTTAGACACCAGAGACACAACCCAGGTCCTACAAGCCTCCCTCACTTTCCTGGAATCCCATCTGAAAGATGGCTAAAATTAAGAACTCTTCCTTACTCTGTGTCTCCTGAAGCATCTTAGCCAGGTAGTGTAAATGACAAGTGCAGGAAATCTCAGATAATGCAAGGTATCCTGCGGCCCTCCTCTGTATTAATAACGTTTGCTGGCATCAGTATAGACTTCATCTTGGACTTCTGGAGTATTTTTCATGTCTTTTGCTGATAAAACAGCTTTGTATTTAGTTTGGCATTTTATTCACAAAGTGTATTGGAGTCAGAAAATACCAACATTTCAAAAGTCCTGACTACTCTCTCCAAAGAGGAAAATGTGCAATCAAAATAGCATGACATGCATACAAATTCTAAAGTATTAAGAATTAGCTTTTCTAATCTCCCTTTCCCTAAGTCCTTTATCTCTAATCTCCTAAAAACTAATAAATCATTGGCTCAAGATGGTCACAAATTTTATGTGACATTTAAAAGCGACTGGTTTTATCATATGTAAAATTTTTTACACCATAATTAAGGAAGAATACTTCTCATCAGAGCCTGTCTGCAATAAAGTGATCTTGTAGAGCACCTGGGTGGCTCAGTGGGTTAAGCCTTTGCCTTTGGGCTCAGTTCATGATCTCAGAGTCCTGGGATCGAGGCCCGCATCGGGCTCTCTGCTCAGCAGGGACCCTGCTTTCCCCCCTCTCTGCCTGCCTCTCTGCCTACTTGTGATTTCTCTCTCTGTCAAATAAATAAATAAAATCTTTTAAAAAATAAATAAATAAAAACTAAAGTGATCATGCTAAACTTTGTGTTCCTCCTTGCTCCAGTATACAAACCAGTCTCCATGTATGGCTCGTCTTCTTCCTAATGACTGACTGTCTCCTCACTTACATTACCTGAAACACGGGAAAGTGTTAGTGAGATGCAAACAGTGGTTCTTAACCTGAGATTTACCTGGGAGGTCTTTTTTTTTTTTTTTTTTTAAGATTTATTTACTGGGGCGCCCGGGTGGCTCAGTGGGTTAAGCCTCTGCCTTCGGCTCAGGTCATGATCTCAGGGTCTTGGGATCAAGCCCCGCATTGGGCTCTCTGCTCAGCAGTGAGCCTGCTTCCTCCTCTCTCTGCCTGTCTCTCTACCTACTTGTGATCTCTCTCTCTCTGTCAAATAAATAAATAAAATCTTAAAAAAAAAAAAAAAGATTTATTTACTTATTTATTTGAGAGGGAGAGAGAACAAGCAGGGAGGACAGGGAGAAGCAGACTCCCCACTGAGCAGGGAACCAGACGCAGGACTTGATCCAATAACCCTGAGATCATGACCTGAGTTGAAGGCAGACACTTAACCCACTGAGCCACCCAGGCACCCCTTAAATGAGGAGGTCTTAAAAATCCTGATGCTCCGAATCACTTCTCAGCCTCTTAACTAAGATCAAGTGTAAAATCCTGATGCCCTGGCCACATCCCAATGTTGAGAACCAGTGGTTTAGAAGAAAATCTATGAGGATGAGCTGAGCTAAAACACCTAAGTGAAATTTGTAACTTTACTGTCTTGATCTCTTTTCAGGTATTTAGGCATGGAGACCGAAGTCCCATTGAAACCTTCCCTAATGACCCCATTAAGGAATCCTCATGGCCCCAAGGATTTGGCCAACTCACTCAGGTTGGTTGGATTTTCAGCTAAAAGGTTGCTGATGAGTCTTAAGGGAAACTGTGGAGTTTGTAATACATTGAAACCAAATAACCACTTAAGTTACTCAGATCTGGGAGAATATTTTGCATAATTACCTAGGAACTAAAAAGTCTAAAGTGTGCTTTGATCATGAAAGGCGAGACAGTAATGGTTAACTTCGATAATTTCTGATCATGACCAAGTCACCCCTAGTGACTAGTAACTGTAGGAAAATTGTATAAAATTGCCCGTTTTGATCTTTTTTTTTTTTTTTTGCCCCGTTTGGCTTTATTAAAGCATAAGAGCTGTACATGGCAACAGATGAACACATGAGCTTAAAGATGCTAAGGAGAGCCAAGAGATCCTTGGAAGCCAGTCCCTGAGTTGCTCAGCCTCCCTCCAAGGAAGCAGAAAATAATCTTGTAATTGATAAACTGAATCAGCAGGTTTGGGAAGACAGGATTCCTTTGGAAGTGCTGATGCCAAATTTGATTTTTCTATCAGCTGGATATACTGGGATTGGGCCTTCTTATAAGTGGTCTTAAACACAGGGAGCCCTACTTCCTAAAGAATACTAAAGGAGAAGGTGAAGGCGGGGTGCGTGGGGGACAAAGGCACTGTAGTCCCTGCTCCAGAGCACCACCCCCTTCTCTTGCAACAGAGGGTGGCTTTTCTGTTTGGAGCTGGAGGCCCCATGTGTTGCTTCTGCCCTGATCAAAGCACTGTTTAAATACATTAAGAAAATGTCATAGACTGTTTAGAGTAGAATATCCCTAAACATTTAACTAAGGATTTAAACCAATGGGTCTCAGTCTTGAGACTGAGACTGAAATTATTTGGAGAGCTTTAAAAAATGATGTCTGTCGGCCTCCCAGACAGAGGTTCTTATTTAATTCAGCTAGGGTATAGCCTGGACATTGGGATTTTTAAAATCCCTCAGCTGATCAGTTGACTCTAATGTGCAGCCAAGTCTGAGAACCACTTCCCTAATTCAACCACAACATTTCATAGAGGAGAAACCCCACAGAGGCTGTTTGAGGTCAGCAACTTTGGGCTCCCCAGTCAGAGCTCCTCCCACCATACCTTACTCCTACCCCGCTTTCAGCTCCTTAAACGAGGGGATGGTAATAAAAATTCAGGGCTTTCTTAATACCTGTGGCTGTGGGGAGACTCCTGTTCCCTTGTTCAGCTTTTCCAGAAAGACTATAAGATTCTTTCAGGCTGTAGGATCTGGATTCTCCTTCTAGGAGTCTCTTGACTAGCCATCACATTTCCTAGAGCAGTGTTTCTCAAGCTTCCTAGAACGAATGTATCATTTGGGGATCTTGTTAAAATGCAGGTTCTAAGGGAAATGAAATGAAATGAAATGAAGGAAATGAAAAGACTAATTCAAAAAGATACATGCACCCCTGTGTTCATTGCAGCGTTATTTACAATAGCCAGGATATAGAAACAACCTAAATGCCCATCAACAAATGGATGAATAAAGAAGTTGTGGTATAGATAGATAGATATTATAATGGAACATTATTTAGCCATAAAAATGATAAAATCCTGCTGTCTATGACAACATGGATAAACCTTAAGGACATTATGCTAGATAATAAAAGCCAGACAAAGACAAATACTATATGATCTCGTTTATATGTGGAATCTAAAAAATTTTAAGAACCAAACTCATTGAAAAAGGAATCAGATTTGTGGTTAACCAGAGGCAGGGTGTTGGGGGGGAAGAAAACTGGGGGAAAGGTGGTCAAAAGGTACAAACTTCCAATTACAAGGTAAATAAGTAGTAGGGATTTAATGTACAGTGTAACAACTATGGATAAAACAGCTCTATTAACACATGTGAAAGCTGTTAAGAGGGTAAATCCCAAGAGTTCTCATCACAAGGAAAAACAATTTTTTTGCTTTCTCTTTTTATTGTATCTCTATGAAATGACAGATGCTAATTAAATTTATAACAGTGATCATTTCACAATATATGTAAACCAAACTGTATGCTGTATATCTTAAACTTATACAGCGATATATGTCAATGCTATCGCAATAAAACTTAGGGGGGAAAATGCAGATTCTAATTCAGCAGGTCTGACATGGACTTAAGAGTCTTTATTTCTAACATACTCCAAGGTGAAGCTAGTGATGCTGGTACCTGACCACTCTTGAAGTCACAAAGTTCTAGAGCTCAAATTCCTACCCTTGGCCAGGTACTTGCAATCTGCATAGTGACAAGGTGATGGCCTTCCAGGTCAGTGGTTCTCCAGGTGTGGTCCCTGGACAAGCAACATCACCATTACTTGGAAACATGTCAGAAATGTAGATTGTCTGGCCTTCCCCACTGAACCAGAAACTTGGGGCTTCAGTTCTTGGAACCTTGTTTCAGTGACTCCTCCAGGTGATTCTGTACACGCTGACATTTGAAAACCACTGCTCTATAGAAGATGACTCTGGTCAAAATGCAGCGGTCAGTTAGTACAACAAATTAGGCTCAAAGTACCTGCCTCTTTACCTACCCGTGTCATCCAGGAAACTAGCAAAACTCAAAGCATGCATTACTCTTTTCCCATCTCCTTCCCCATCCTAGGGGTTGGTGATGATCATGGCAGCCAAGACCACAAGGAAAGGCATGAGTGGGACCAAGCAGAGGCTATAAGGACCACAGGCTTTCTAACTCCTGAAGCTCTAATAAAACTCGGAATTAAAGACAGACTTGAAGGCAGTGTTTCTCAAAGCATGGCACTCTACTGCATGGATCTGAATCATTTGGGGTGCTTGTTAAAATGCAGATTCCAGGGCCACCTCAGGATCTAACAAGCAGGAAATCTCTGAGGATAATGCTCAGGCATCTGCATTTCAACAAGCATCACTAGATAATTTTGCTGCTGATGCACAGTAATGCTTGAGGATCACTGAACTAAAGCAGCATTTCTCAATGATTACTGGCCATCAGAATCTTAGGAAGCTTGTTAAAAAAGGGGTTCCTGAGCTCCACCCCCTCAGTAGACCAAGATGGGGCCTAAGAATCTGGTTTCTAACATACTCCCAAGTGATGCTAATCCTGCTGATCCCTAGACCACACTTTGAGTAACAGACTCTAGTTTTTCATGAACCAGGCATAAATAAACTGTGCAGATAATAAATCATTACACCCAGAGGTTGAAAGTGATCTTCAGATTCATCAAGTCCAGCTTCTTATCAGGTGGTTGAATTTCTTCCACAAAAGCTTCACTGGTTAACCAACTGGTTAGCCTGCTCTCTTGAATGTTCTACCAACAAAGATGAGCCAACGATGTTCTACCACACCAGAGATGAACCATTTACTTAGATCAGTCACCAGCTATTAACTGTGCAAGGCTCTATGTGTAGTGCTAACGAAGGAGTCATGGCTGAAGAGCACAACTCTCTTTTCTTGTTTTCATTTAAAAATATGTAAATATGTCTATATTTCATTTACATAAAAATATGTAAATATGATTGTATTTCTTTTTTTTAAAAATATGTCAATATGGGGATGCCTGGGTGGCTCAGTTGGTTAAGCAGCTGCCTTCGGCTCAGGTCATGATCTCAGCATCCTGGGATCGAGTCCCGCATCGGGCTCCTTGCTCGGCAGGGAGCCTGCTTCTCCCTCTGCCTCTGCCTGCCACTCTGTCTGCCTGTGCTTGCTCTCTCTCTCTCTCTGACAAATAAATAAACAAAATCTTTAAATATATATATATATGTCAGTATGTTGAACTACTAAATTACACCATGGTTTGCTCTACACATTGAATAAGGAAAGATGAGACTCGTACATGAAATGCACAGAATTTACTTCTACTGATTTTTGCTTTTATTTGTTCCCATAGCTGGGCATGGAGCAGCATTATGAACTTGGACAGTATATAAGGAAAAGATATAGAAAATTTTTGAATGAGTCCTACAAACCTGAACAGGCAAGTTGGGGAGCCAAGCGTGGGAACATATTACCATGAAAGAATTTAACGTAATGTTGCATTTGCAAAAGTGCTTTTCCTGTTTCTGAAGAACTTACACAAGTCAGAGATCTTATTTACAAATGCACTCCTCTTTTTTTAAAGACTGTGTTTATGCATGAGAGAATGAAAGCATGAGTGGGGGAAGGGGCTGAGGGAGAGGAAGAAGCAGACTCCCCACCAAGCAGGGAGCCTGATGTGGGGCTCAATCCAAGGACTCTGGGATCATGATCTGAGCTGAAGACAGTCATTTAACTGACTGAGCCACCCAGGTGCCCCAAATGTACTACTTTTTATACAAATATTTTGTTCCTAAAAAATGTATGAATATGACAAGTTCAAAATTTTATGGACACCTATGGCAAATACTTTGGCTTGGCAGATAGCTACCACTTAATTGGTCTCTTTGTCAATTCAACTATTGACATAGCAGGTGGCATTCTCCTAAAACTGTCTCTTTCACAGTAGACATTATGATCATGATGCTACCACAATGTTTGGTAATGTTTTCGTGTGAGGGTCCTGGCCTCTCTCAGATGTACTCTGTGCTCCACAGGGAAAAACGCACAGTTCTGATCAGTTGGAATCTCCTTTGATTTTCCCACTCTAGGTTTATATTCAAAGTACGGACATTGATCGGACTTTGATGAGTGCTATGACAAACCTTGCAGGCCTATTTCCTCCAGAGGGTGTCAGCAAGTGGAATCCCAGCCTGCCCTGGCAGCCCATCCCGGTGCACACGCTCTCTCTTTCTGAAGATCGAGTGAGTATTCTGGAAAAACCACCTGTTTGGCCTAGGAGGAGGAAGGCAGGTTGCCTCGTACTTGTGGGTTGGGAGGTCTGGACACTGCTCAGTCTGTGCAATCTTAATCCTTTTCTGTAAAGGTGCACAGGACATAGTAGGATATAGGAAGCCCCAGGCAAGAGAGAATAGGAACAGAAAAACAGAATTTCAGTTTCGAACTTTATCATCATTGTTTTGCCACCCCTTCAACAAATGGCAATATGGGGGCGCCTAGGTGGTGCAGTTAATTAAGTGGCCAACTCTTGGTTTCAGCTCTGGTCATGATCTCCCAGTCGTGTGATCAAGCCCCACATTGGGCTCTGCGTTCCACACTCATGCCAAGTGTGCCTGAGTTTCACTCTCCCTGTCCCTCTGCCCCTCCACCACGTGCTCACTCTCTCTAAAATAAATAAATCTTTTTTTTTTAAATGGCAGTTTGCCCCCCTCCTTCTTCACATGTACACACACATACACACACACACACATAGTTCCCCTTGTTCTACCTTCAATTCCCAGGTTTTTGGTGTGCCACATAGGGTTCTCCTGCCTCCAGAATCTTCTAAGACCTCTCTACCTACAAAATACTCCTCTCCACATGAAAACCCCCATTCTGAGGCAGGGGGAAAGAAAATTTGAGGACATAGTCAGTGACCAGCACTTTGATACGTGTCATCGTAGTTACCTTTCATAACAACCTTGAATGGACACTATTACTGTTCTCCTTTAATAGCCAGGGAAATATGTGCTCAGAGAGAAAAACAAAATAGGCCCAGGGCCACAAAGCTGATAATCATCACCACTGGGATGAGAACTAGGTTTATCTCATTCCAGTACCTGAAAAAAAGTGTTTAAATCCTGGCACCTGGGGCACTCTCTATAACAAATCAGGATCCCTGAGGGTAGGATGCAGGCATCAGTACTTTTAAAATATTCTCCCTAGATGATTCTAGTGGACAGCCAAGTGTGAGAACCAGTACCGTAAACCAAGCTGCCTGAATGAGGCTATCTGAGAGAAACTCTCAAATGTATTTGCGCTGGGTGGGATGCACCAAAAGATCTTTAACATTTTCAGAGGAATTGCTTTTGGTTTTAAATAGCATTAAATACCTCTAACTAATCTCCCTGGTGTGGAATTTAAGACTATGTGTAGGAGGGGCACCTGGGTGGCTCCATCAGTTGGGTGTCCCACTTGATTTTGGCTTGGGTCATGATCTCAGGGTTGTGAGATTGAGCCCTGCTTTGGGCTTTGTGCTGCGCATGGAGTCTGCTTTAGTTTCTCTCTCTCCTTCTCCCTCTGTCTCTCCCCCTTCTAAAAAGTAAAAATTGGGGATGACTGGGTGGCTCAGTGGATTAAGCTTCTGCCTTCGGCTCAGGTCATGATCTCAGGATCCTGGGATGGAGCCCCACATTGAGCTCTCTGTTCGGCAGGGAGCCTGCTTCCCCATCTCTCTGCCTGCCTCTATTTGTGATCTCTCTCTCTCTCTCTCTCTGTCAAATAAATAAATAAAATCTTTAAAAAAAAAAAAAAAGTAAAAATTGAAGAAAAAAAAAGCTTATATGAAGGATATAGCTTGGGACAAGGAATCTGTCCTGATTCCCCTGCAGCCTCTGTCAGCATGACCGTGTCCTCTTTCGGTAGCTGAGGCTTAGCATGACTTCTACACTCAGACTGTTGCCCAGGAGCCCCCGGGGTAGGCTTCCATCCTCTTTGCCCTGCCAGTACTCTTAGACACTTGACTTAACTGTTGCATCTGATGACATAAGAATCTTTCCCAAATACTTTGTAGAAAACAGCCTGACCCTGTCAACCTCACTCTAGGTAAATCTGCTCTAACCACTTTTTCTGATGTTTCCTGAAAAGCAGGATTATTCATTTGTACCTCTTTCCTTCACAGAATCAAGAGAGAAGTATTATGATGATCTGTATTTTTAGGAGTTTGTGAATATTTTCTTTCAAAAGGGAAAAAAAAAATCACTTTGGCCTTTTCTGAATAGACAGACACTAGACAGCAGCACCAAATTCAGCCAGTGTAGACCAAGGAAGATGTTTAACACTTAATCCTAAAAGATAGTAATTAAATTATGTAGTAAAGAGATTATAGGAGCTATTAGAAGAGGAAAAGAGAGGGGTATCTGGGTGGCTCAGTCGGTTAAGTGTCTGCCTTCAGGTCAGGTTGTGATCTCAGGATTCTGGGATCGCGTCCTGTGCCGGGCTCCCTGCTCAGCAGGAGCTGCTTCTTCCCTCTGCATCCTGCTTGTTTGCTTTTCTCTCTCTCTGTCAAATAAATAAATAAAATCTTGAAGAAAAAAAAAGGAAAAGAGTAAAAGGAGTGAGGAAGAGAGAAGCAAGATTATCCACTCATGGCTTCCAGCTGTGTCCTCACTAAGATAAAAACCGTTCTGACATCAACCAAGAAACCGGACAAACATCCGTCAGTCAACACACAGTAATTCCCAGAGCTGTGCTAAGTGCTGTAGAGAAATATGAGGCCAGGTTTCTCCCCTCATTTATCATCCATTCGATGAAAACAGATTTGCAGGGTTGACACATGTAGACCACGATACAAGTGGTGGGCAATGAAGCAAGGACAAGCTGTACCTGCTAGAGGAACTCACAGAACGATGCTCCCCATGGAGCTTCCACAGGACAACCGTTCGGGTCTTCACTGAGAGAGTGAGAGCTTTGAACCAGACCTCGGAGGGGAAGGAAAGAAGAAGAAACCCCCAAAGCATGGCAGTGGGTGACTATACAGAGGGCTTGCCTTCTGTGTCCAGAGTTCTTATTTAGAAGGATGAAAATGTCTGACTCTGTTGGGCATAGACAGGAGAATCTGAATACTTCAGGACGACTCGTGAAACCCGGTTAAGAAACGGAAGAGCTTTTGTGAATTGCAAAATGTTGGTCAGATATTTAGGTAATTTAATCCCACTTATTTTCAGCCTCTTTCAATATTCGGGATGAGAAAAATGAAAGTCTAGGAAGGTTGAGTAATTCACTAAACCTAGACCTTTAACTGAAGAGTCCTGTGCCTTTTCCTCTGCAGTACCATTCCTTCTGTGGGAAAATCGGAAGACCATGCAGGGAGATTGAGCTGCAAAGCAGCGGGCATAAAAAGAACCCATGCATATTCCTTCTTCAGTACTGTGCACACATGATGAGCGGTGCTCCAAGGCATCTGTCTGACCACAGTTTGGAAGGAAAGGATACTGGAGCCTCACAGAATAAATGTGGAAGCCTTTGAGGAATGAGGAAATGAAGGTCTGAAATTAGATGGTAAATACTGAGAGGATGGAAAACAAAGTAAGGCAAATGTCACTGAATCAGGAAGCAACTTATTTTTATTTATTTATTTAGATTTTATTTGAGAGAGAGCGCGTGAGCATAGGAGTGTGGGGGAGGGGCAGAGGGAGAGGAGAATCAGACACCCCGCTGAGCAGGGAGCCAGATATGGGACCCCAAGATCCCAGGACCCCAACCAGGATCACAACCTGAGCTAAAATCAAACGCTTAGATGACTGAGCCACCCAGATGCCCCAGGAAGAAGCTTATTTCTAAAGTTTCCTGAGCAGCTACAAATAGGCCAGACTCTGTTCTAGGCATTGACAACACAGCAATGGACAAGACAGACAAGATCCTGGCTGTCCTTGAGTTGATATTTATAAGAAATAGATGATAAAGTAAAAAGTAGTAATAATCTGAAATGGCGATGAGTTCCCAAAGGAAGTAAAGCAAGGTGACATGATCATGGCTGGGGCTGAGTTAGAAGAGCCTGGTGGGAGTGTCTGGGGGCAAGGTCTCAGGCAGGGAACAGTCCCCTAAGCCTGTGGGTTCAGGGACCACAACAAGGCCCAAGTGTTGCTGGAGAAAAATAAGAGGACAGTAGCAGGAAAGCAGCGCAGTGATCTCTAGAGTTAACTTAGTTGAATTTTATTCCAAGTAAGATGAAAGCCAGTGAAGGTTACAAACTACAGAATGGCATGATCTAATTAATGCTTTAGAAAGACTGGTGTTGATAAAAATAAACTGAAAAGGATTCGGGTAGCTGTGGGCGTGGAGAATGAACTGTAAAATGGAAGAGTGGATGGATACCTACTGACCAAATACAAGGCTCCAGCATTAGTCAAATCACAGGTTATGATGGTTTGGACTGGGAGGGAACAATGAATTTGATGAAGAGAGTCTATTTGGGGTGTATTTTGAAAGTAAACAAGCAAAACTGATTAGTCTATGAATCAGGATGATAAATTTTACCATCGGCCAAAGAAGATTACAAAGGTGAAATGGTTAAAAATGAAGTTGACTTCAGTTTTGTACGTGTTAAACTTGAGGGAAAAGAGCAACATCCGAGTAGTGGTGTCCACTAAGGCTGGAAATACAGGGCCAGCCACGAATGAAAAGTCAGAGCAACAAAACAAGCTGAGGGCCACCAATCTATAGATTATAGTCAAGACTAGAGAAGCTTGTCAAACTTAAGCTCATCCCTTTGTCCTTATGATGGGTTTTAAAATACATTTTTCTATATATTTAGCATATGCCTTTATTTTGACCAGAACTTAAGTTAATGAGGGGTTAATCAGTCTCTTAGATTCTTTCCGGAGCCTCTTATTCATTTCTCTATACTTGTGGAGGGGGGAAAGGGGAGGTGTTGCAGGATGCCTTTGCACACACATGTGTATCTTTTGCTAGAAATATAAGAGGTCCGGTAGGAAGCGAGATAATAGTTATATCAACATGGAAAACCAGAAAGTGTGAGTATTTACCAATAATGCAGTCCTATTTAGGCAAGTTCATGAAAGAAAAAAAAAAAAAGCTTTTTGGTTCTGGATGCATATTCTACCATTTAAGACCTCAGATCATTTATCTCTTTTTCCTCAATTTTAGTATTTCCATTCAGCTCAAAACACATTTGAATCTTTTATTCAGGTCACTTTGTACCTAATGAGGCTTAAAATATGGCTGCAGTTTCTTTAGCAAAGTTCTTCTGACTAATAAAGAATTCATGATCTTTCTTTTGTCCTCAGTTGCTATACCTGCCTTTCCGGGACTGCCCTCGTTTTAAAGAACTAAAGGAGGAGACTCTCAAATCGACAGAATTCCAGGAGAGGTTGCATCCTTATAAGGTTAGAAAACGTGTCATTTTGTGGGGTACAGGAAAGTGAGGAGGGCCAAGACAAAGGATGAAGCCCCAGGTTCTAACAAGTGTGGGAGGAATGTGTCTGCGAGCGGCCAGTTATAGCAGTGGGTTAAAACATTTAATGAGTGTCAGTCATCACTATCTGGTCCCCTTCCCTGCGTGGGGCCACAAGCCAGTAAAGAAGCCAGTCCCTTTCTGATCCTATCCCCGTGTGCCAGAAGGAACTAGATGAAAGTACATGGCTGGGTCAGAATAAATGTAAGTCTAAAATGATCTGCCTTAATGAGGCTGAGGAGCCGGGACACTGATTTCACATACAAAGGATAGTCTTTTTTATTTTATGTTTCTACTTTGCAAAATCCCCCTTTTTAAGACTATGCAAAAGGTAGATATAATGCTTTGTGTATTTAAAAATAAAATTTTAAATCTCTAATACATTTACATGGTTCACAAATTTTAAAAATATAAAAAGGAATACAGTGGAAAGTCTCTTAATGACCCCACAGGTAACTGGTGGCACCATTTTCTTATATAGTCTTGCAGTTTCTTTACGCATATACAAATAAATATGAATAAACTCTGGTAGTTTCCCCTTTGCTACACAAAAGGAGTATACTGTATTCACAGAGATGGACACCTTGGATTTTAACAATATACCTTAGAAATATTACTCTAGGGGCGCCTGGGTGGCTCAGTGGGTTAAGCCGCTGCCTTCGGCTCAGGTCATGATCTCAGGGTCCTGGGATCGAGCCCCGCATCGGGCTCTCTGCTCAGCAGGGAGCCTGCTTCCTCCTCTCTCTCTGCCTGCCTCTCTGCCTGCTTATGATCTCTGTCTGTCAAATAGATAAATAAATAAAATCTTTAAAAAAAAAAGAAAAAAAGAAATATTACTCTATCTGTACATAAAGAGTTTCCTCATTTTTTATAACTGCATTTGAATTTGTGGATGTACCATACTTTTTTAACGAGTTTATACTGATGGACAAGTGAGTCGTTTCTAATCATTTACAGTCTATATGAGTATCTTGTGCATCTAAATAATTTCACAAGAATATTTGTGGAATGATATCCCAGAAGTAAAAATTCTGGGGAAATTTGAAATATTATCAAATTGCCCTCCAAAGAAGCTAACTAATGTCTGCCCAGTCAACAAAGCATAGGATTGCCTGTTCCTCTACAGCCGCGCCAACAGTGTATAGACAACTTCGGGGATATTTGCCAATCTGTAGGTTAAAAAATGGTACCACTAGAAGCCTTCCCTCTAAAATCAGCAACAAGGCAAGGAAGCCCAGTATCATCACCATTAATAAAGCATTGTGCAGTAGTCTTTTTCTCTTAGGATGAGTGAGTTTAGGATATCTTTATCTAGTTAAATGCTTTTTGAATTTTCAGTTGTCTTCACATTCCTTGGCCATTTAGCTTCTGGATTATTGATTTTCTGTTTTCTATATATTTTAGGAGCTTTCTCCATGTATTTTTATTTTTTTTTCCTGTGACATAAATGGCATGGTTTCTATTGTCTGCCTGTTGATATTGGTTATAGTGTTTTCACCATGTCATAGTCTTGAGTGTGCTGATGTATTGATATATGATTTGTATATTTTTTTTAAAGATTTTATTTATTTATTTGACAGAGAGATCACAAGCAGGCAGAGAGGCAGGCAGAGAGAGAGGAGGAAGCAGGCTCCCTGCTGAGCAGAGAGCCCGATGCGGGGCTCGATCCCAGGACTCTGAGATCATGACCTGAGCCGAAGGCAGCGGCTTAACCCACTGAGCCACCCAGGCACCCCGATTTGTATATTTATAGTCATATTTAGAGAAACTTTCCTCATTCCTAGGTTTCAAAGGAAGTCTATAATGTTTTCTTCTAATTCTACTATATCTTCATTTTTGCGTGGATCCTTTTATACTGGGGTTAGGTACAAAATTTGTATCCTGATTAAGTTTACCCATATTAACTAATCGCCCGATCACTATTTACTGAAAAGTCCATCTCTTCCCTTTAAATATATTAAAATTCCTCCATTTATGTGGTCTGTTGCTGGAATTTTTATTCTATTCAATTATTCTTTCATTTTATTAGCCAAAACTACAATGTTGTACTTAGTAAGACTTTACACCTGCTTTAATATCTAAAAGGCTTATACCCCTCATTCTCAACTTTTCTGAGTTTTCATGGCTCTGTTTTTATTTTCTTTGTGAATTTTAGAATCCGCTTGTCTCAGTTCCAAAAACATTTTTTTCTTACTTTCTAGTGTTTTTATTGGGATCATATTGAATTTATAAATTAACTTAGAGAATTTGCAACTCTATGACATTGAGTGTTCCTTTCTAAGAACATGGTACATTTTCCTATTTGTTCTTCAAGAATTTTTTAAGGTTTTCTTCACATAGGTCTTTCCATTTATCTTTAAGTTTGTTCTAAGATTATAATATCTACAAATAATCTTGACTTACCTCTACTTTTCCAATATTTTTACCTCTGATTTCTTCTTTTTTTTTTAAAGATTTTATTTATTTATTTGACAGAGAGAGAGACCACAAGTAGATAGAGAGGCAGGCAGAGAGAGAGGAAGGGAAGCAGGCTCCCCGCTGAGCAGAGAGCCCGATGTGGGGCTCCATCCCAGGACCCTGAGATCATGACCTGAGCCGAAGGCAGAGGCTTTAACCCACTGAGCCACCCAGGTGCCCCTGATTTCTTCTTTTTTTAAAAAAAGATTTTTATTTATTTATTTGACAGAGAGAGAGTGAGAGTACAAGTAGGGGGAGTGGCAGAAGGAGAGGGAAAAGCAGGCTCCCGGCTGAGCAGAGAGCCTGATGCGGGGCTCCATCCCAGGACCCTGAGATCATGACTGAGCGGAAGGCAGATGCTTAACCAACTGAGCCACCAGGTGCCCCCTACCTCTGATGGTCTTTTGTGTCTTTGCACTGGCCAGTACTTAAAGTACAGTAGGACATAGAGCATTGACTGTGAGCATCCTCATCTTATTTTTATTTTAGAAGTATTTTTCTATTAAGCATGCTGGCTTTAGGACCAATAGAGATATTTGTACCAAATTAAGGAACTAACCATCCTTCCTATTTTATTGATTGTTTTGACCAATACTTGTGTTTAACTTTTTGAAAAAATCTTTTTAGCATTATTTAAATATAATCAAGGAGTGCCTGGGCAGCTTAGTTGGTTAAGTGTCTGACTCTTGACTTCAGCTCAGGTCATGATCGAAGGTCCTGGGATCAAACCCCACAAAGGGCTCCATGCTCAGCAGGGAGTCTCCTCTCTCCCTCTCCCTCTGCCCCCTCCGCACCATCCCCCCACCATGCCCATGAACGGTCTCCTTCTCTCTCAAATAAATAAATAAATCGTGTGTGTGTGTGTGTGTGTGTGTGTGTGTGTGTGTGTGTGTTATCAAGTTATTTTTCTCCTTGGATCAATTACTAAGATGAATTATATTCTTAGATTTGCTCTAATGAGCCATCTTTACATGTCTAGGCTCAAGCCCCTTTCTTTGGATATCGAATTATTTGTTAATATTTTACACAGAGCTTTTGCATTCATATTCAAAGTACCATTGGACTACAGTTTTCTTTCCTGGCCAGTTTTTTTGTCAATGTCAGTGTTGCACTTAGTTCTTAAAAATGTTTTGGAAGTTTTCTTTTTTTTCCTTTCTCTACACTCTATAACAGTTAAAATAAGCATTGGAATAACTTGCTCCTGAAAGTCTTGGTAGAATTTCTCTATAAAGTCATCTGGCCCTGGAGTTTTTGTTTCATTTGGCTTGGCTTGGGGATGGGGGGGGAGATCTTTAATATATTTATTTTATGGATATCTGTTTGGGTTAATATTGGCAAATTATATTTTCTTAGCAAATTTATCCACCAAATAATACCTCCCACAAGGATTCCCAGAAATTGCTGCCAAAGTCACCAGGCAGATAGCTAAGTAGTGGGTCTCGTGACCGTGACAATCCAAGAATAATACAGAAGTAGAGAAATGTTTACATCACACCCAAATTTCAAATTTATAGCCAGATAGCGGGTCCAGTTTCTGTGGTATAT
Source organism: Lutra lutra (assembly GCF_902655055.1). NCBI lineage: Eukaryota > Metazoa > Chordata > Mammalia > Carnivora > Mustelidae > Lutra > Lutra lutra. The sequence goes on along the minus strand of NC_062278.1, from coordinate 132,510,015 downwards.
TCCTGAGGTGCTCTGGCCTAAGAAATGCTTTCCTTTCTCACCTTGACTTGTCATTTTTATGTGAGTTCTACTTCACCTACTTCCCCAAAAATTTTGAGGGAGTACACTTGGCCTGATTCCGGGACAACCCAGGAACACGTGGCAGTAAGCCAGCATGCACCCATACTTTTAATGTAATCATGAGATGCTCAGTTAGTGTTCATGAAATTGTTTGGGTTCATATTACCACAGCCGATGTTCCTGGTGCACGTTTATGTGAATAACAGTGTTTTCAGTGGGGCAGATTTGCCCCACAGGGAACCCTGGCAATGTTTGGAGACTCTTCCTGTTGTCCCAACTGAGGGATTAGGGATGATGGTAACCATCTGGTTGGCGAGAGGTCAGGCAGACAGCCAAACACCCTACAAAGCCAGGGCACCCTCCACAACAGCCAAATAGCAGTAATGCTGAGACTGACTGACTCTAATGCAGGAATGTTTTCTCTGTCCATGTGTGTTTCAGGATTTTATAGAAACCCTGCCAACATTTACAGGATACCATACCCAGGACCTTTTTGGAATGTGGACTAAAGTCTATGACCCTTTATTTTGTGAGGTAAAAGAAAAAATATCAAAGATTAACTTGCAGTCTGATTTTTTTACTTATGCCTATTTTGAAACAGATAAATACACTTTCTTACACTTTTTGGCAGATATATTATGCTTCCTTTGACATTGAAACATAATTCAAGACTTCTTTATATTAAATTGAAAACTCTAACTTTTTCTCTCCATTATTTATGTTTTCACCCTTTAGAAAATTGCAGGCAAAATTGCTTTGCTTTTGTCTTGCCATTTACTTATTTTTCAGTCCCTCAGGAATGCTGGGCTCCTGTCACGGATTTTAATGAAAAAAGCAATATTATTATAAGACAGAGAAAAAAAAAGTACCTGATTTCTGGATATAAAAATAAGCAAGACAACTTTAAGCCAGGCTATTGAAATTGATTTGTTGGGAATCTCTTCCTTGCTGTACCTGCATATGAAATACTACATCAATTACCGTTGGGGTTTTTAAGGCTACTTGGTATTTTTCACTCACTATGCACCATCTACTGGCCTAAAGGGGTACTCCATAATCCTGTTTTTCCCACCGGGTTTACTGAATCCTGGGGCAAAATTCTGACTACCCATAGGACTGATAACCACCTGTGATCTTGAGATCATCGTGAGGGCCCGGGAACCAGCAACTACCTTCATGGTTCCGTGTCAGTAACAAATGACACCGTTTGCCCCCTCCACAACAGAGTTTATGGACCTTCACATGACCTTCCTGATAGTTTCACTATATCATTAGCATCTGTTTCAAGGAAGGTTTATTAGCCTTATAAAAAACTCTTCAGGGGCGCCTGGGTGGCTAGTCAGTTAAGCATCTGATGCTTGGTTTAGGCTCCGGTCATGATCTCAGGGTCATGAGACAGAGCCCTATGTCCGGCTCTGTCCTGGGTATAGAGCCTGCTTAGGATTCTCTCTCTTCCTGTGCCCCTCCCCACCCCAAATAAACAAATAAATCTTTAAAAAAAAAAAAAAAAGACTCTTCAGTGAACACAAGAGCCCACATTTTGGCTTAAGTCTTGATTTTTTTTTCTTCCTTACTACGGGTTGATCTGAGCTGTTCTGTGATGTGGCCATGGTGCTTGATTTCCTCTTTACTTCTCTCCCACTTATTTCCTCACTAGACACTCCACTTTGATTTCTTTTAAGTACTCTCTCTCTCTCAATCCTACCTTTGAATGTGGGGGATTCTTAATGAACTTTTCATAGCAAGTAATAAATATTGGCAGGAAGTCTACACCAGCTCTGCTATCCAGCTTATTCATCCATTTAATACATATTCACCAAAAGCCTACTGTGTGTATGGTTCACGTTCCCCAGGAGTGAGTAAACTGAAAGCTGATGGGAGTAGAGGGTCTGGTACTGAAGGCTCCAGAAATATACTGCCTCTCCCAGCTGTCCTCTCAGGTTTGACAGAAATATCATCTAACACTGTCAGTGTTACGTTCCCCACAAGTTCATAGATTTCTAAACCTTTCATAAAGGAATGAGGTATATTCTTGCCCTACCTTACCCTTACTCTGCAAAATAGAAATCCTCCTTTGGACCCAGAGTTCAGCCAAAAGCTATGGAATTCATAGGAGGGAGCAAATCAGTCTCTGTGAATTTCCCTTCTGAAAATCAATACCACTACATACGACAAAGTGAAGTTTTCCTCGAGAGAAATGGCTGGTTAAAAAAGGCTAGACCCAGCAGTTCTTATGGGGCAAAGAGGACAAAAGAGTCAACAAATAAAAATACACATTTTCTTCCCTTTTTCTTTGCTACAGAGTATTCACAACTTCACTCTACCCTCGTGGGCCACAGAGGACACCATGATTAAGTTGAAAGAATTATCAGAATTATCTATCCTGTCCATCTATGGAATTCACAAGCAGAAAGAGAAATCTAGACTGCAGGGGGGTAAGTATATAAAAAAGTGAAAGGACTATACTAGATCTGTGGTTGAGTGATTGGGGTCTGAGTGCTGTCCCACCAGTAATCCGCTATGTGACCTTGGACTAGTCACTTTATCACTCCTGCACTAGTTTCCATTCTGCAAAATGGGGATAATAATGATACCTCCTCACAGGTAGTAAGGATTAAAATAAATGTATATATTCAAAAAGTTTGGGACAAACAGTACCTGGTACTTAATACACTGTCACTAAACACTATGTGTTTTTATAGTCATTAATATTGCCCAATCTGAGCCTTGGTTTTCCCATCTGGAAATGAAAGCTTTGCCCTAAAGCTAAATGATACTTTCATGCTTTCCAAATCAAACAATGAAAGATTTTGTATCTAAGCCCATGAAAAGCGATTGTGTCTGGTGGCCTATAGGATGAATTTTTCAAGTGGGAAGTATGATAAAAAAGGGACCTGTTTTCCTGAGGTCCTTGATGGTAGCCATTGCTAAAGTTAATAAGACCTATTTTCCAGACTAATTATGTTACATAGATTAATACATATTGAAATTTACAAATTAATGACACAGCTTAAATTTTTCCATTGACGTTGAAAGGCATTTACTTCTCAGTGATGCCTCCTTTTAGCTGTATTTGGCCTTTCCTAGCATAGGACATCCTATCAGAATGAAAGTAGACCTAGGCGAAAGGCTGCCAAGCCTTTATAATCAGGATAGCTGGGTGGAAGAAAGAAGGTAGAGTCAGGACAGTAAGAGATGCTGATGCCTCGAGGTCGGTTGGGCGGCAGGCCAAGACACCAAAGATGGCATCAGACGTAGGTGTAACTAGACCTTAAAAGTGAGAAGGGAGAGCAAGAGAAGGTCCATTATGTCAGGTTAACAGTGAAGAAATTCTAAGCCACAGGAGGTGTTCTAGACAGTTTGGGAAAGACAGAGCAATCCCATCAAGACTCCAACCATCGCCAAATCCTATTCACTGTGGGGCCACATCCAGTTCAGCAGGGCCCCAGGAGAAGACTTAGAGTCAAGGCATCTTGGCTGTTGGACCAACTGGGCAGATGTTCAGTCGGGACTGTGTGTAGGGACCTGGCCCAGGCAGCAGCCCCGTCTGATGTGCAAACAAGGAAGGAGGCAAAGGGTGGATGTTGGGCCCCATTGGCTCCATATACACCGGGTCTTACTCCTGAACCCCCAGTACCACCCCTGGTACCACCCAATCCCACGTCACATCAATGGTGGAGACAGTGCTCTTGATTGAGATTCCCCCAACTAGTCACAATGGGCTGAGGTGTTCAGCCCCTCACTACTCGACATGCAGGCCAGGGGGCAGCAGCAGCAACTGCATCAGCAAGCCTCTGGTTGGAAATGCAGTATCCTCAGGCTCCACCCCAGACCGGAGGGATCAGAATCTGCCTTCTCCCGAAATCCCTAGGCACCTCACGAAACATGAAAATTCAGAAGCACTTCTCTCAATGCAAGAAATGCTGAAGACATGGGCAGGGGAAGCCAGACAGAAACTGAGAATAGCCTAATAATAGATGCAGGCGTCTGTATAGGGAGAAAAACTGGGCGTTTTCCTCAGTTTATTCACGTTTCTTCTTGTTTTCCTTTGACTACTAGACATGGCATTTCAGGGAGGTCACTTCCTGGCTCAATTCGGGTTTCCCCTCTGATGAGTGTATTAAACTAGATCCTATCTGTTTAGAGTCCTTCCCTCGGGTGTTCTTTTGGTTTCGGACTTCAAAGGCTGGTATTGGTGTGAACGCACCTGTCCTGTTCTCTGGAGAAGTCCAGGCTGTTGACTGGCCAGGAAATAGTTTCCTGAGTGATTCCTGCCAAAACCCGAGTTTGGCCTATTGTTTGGATCTGGCTAGGCAAGGGAGATTTGTCAGCTGCATGCTTGTTGGATGATGAGGCGGCTAAACACAATCCTACAGAGAAAACATGTATTGTCTGGGTGACACAGAGTCACACGAGAACATCAGGACTTTGACTGGCATCTTCCCATCTTTGCCGAAACTTTTATTCCATCAGTTGGTTTTAGGGATGCCACAATTTGGTACTCTGTACTCCTCCACCCACCTCCTTCTACACACGCACACACACACACACACACACACACCACAAAAATTCCTACGATTCGTGTAGGAATTTTGGATATATGGCTGGTCCTATCTGTATTAAGACAAACATCTCCTCGCTCCGTGCTGCAGGTTGGTGTAAGCTAGAGCCTGCAAGCCAAATCCAGCCTCTGCCTATTTTTTATAAGTAAAATGTGACTGAAACTCAGCCATATTCATTAGGTAGTGCTATGGCTGTTTTGGGACTTCCCCCTGAAAGGGAAGAGTTATGGCCAACCGTAGGGTCTCAGAACCTAAAACATTGACTGTGTGGTCCTTCACAGAAAGTGTGCCAGCCCCTGCTGTAGCTCAAGAGTGTGGGAAGGGAAGTTTGTGTCTTCCACTCGGTGATACTTCGTCGAGTGTAGCAGTCACCAGATGATGCAACTGGGAACTCAGAAGCTAGCCTGTGCTACAGGGTAGCCTAAGGATTAAGAGATGCTGGGTTCAGAGAAGTTCAGCCCCTCTGTGCACATGGTGTGGAATCTTGAACAAGTTGCTGAATGTCTCTGATCCTCAGTGTCCCCTCCCATGAACACAATCATTGGCATGCCAGAGCCTGGGGGAAACTGTGGTGGTTACCCCCAGGTTCTTCTGGGGCGAGATGGACCATCACCCCAGAACCAAGAGCATCATTGACACTGATGGCTACTGCAGAGGCACCTGCCGAAGTCAGGTTGCTGATAGGTGATGGTATTGTCCCTAAAGGATGCTGAGAAAGCCACCTTCTCTAAAGCAGAGTGATACAGACTTGTTGGAGATATGGCTTCCTGCTTCTTCCATTCCTAGTCGGGGGGTGTCCAGAATCTAAAGAGAGAGCAGACTGCCTCCCTTCCTAATTAGCCCTTTATGGTGCCTCTTGGTAGACAGATGAATAAACAGTCTCTTTGTACTATTTTATGAGCTTTTTGAGGGCAGGCATCTGATTCACCTAGCATGGCATCTGACCTGTGGTAGCTGCTCAGTGTGTTGGCTGAGTGGACCACAGAGTCTGGAATGACAGTCTGTTAACATCAACGCCCTGCTCTTTACAGAAACAAACTCGTCATTCTGGAGCCAGGAGAGTACACATGTAGTAAAGAAACCACCCAGGTGGGTGGGGGAGGGGTGGCACAGTGGGTTGAGTTCAGCTCTTGGTTTTGGCTTGTGATCTCTGGGTCATGGGATTGAGCCCCACATCCGGCTCCACGTTCAGGGTGGAGTCTGTTTCAGACTCTCTCTCTCTCCCTCTTCCTCTGCCCCTCCTTCCTGTGCTCTCTCTCTCTCTCTCTTTCTCAAATAAATTAACAAATCTTTATGAAACACCAGAGATATAAGGAGTCTTCCAGTGATGGTTGTGGAAATCCCTGGGGCACCATGTCCTCAAGCCAGGACCTAGCACCCCAAGATACCCCTCAGCCTTCAGTGTCTGCCAAGAGGATGGAGACTCAGAGTGGTGTTCCTGGTGAGGAACAACAAATATGAGGGCAAGAGCTCTCTTCTAGGGAGCCCTCAGATGGAAGATGCTGGCTGCCCTCTAATAGTAATCCCCGGGGTCACCTGGAGAAATGGTCCACAGAAAATATTCCGTGACCTGTACAGACATCCAGAGAGCTGCTTTCTCCCATGGCCTCCCACAGTTTTGACTACCTCAGAGTAGTCAAAGAGGGATGCCAGGTGCACAGAGTTGTGCAAGAGGGATGAAGACAAAGTAGATAGATTGTCTACAAAGTAAATGCCAAGCTGTCATTTCAGGGCTGCCCTAGAGAAAAGCTCCAGCTAGCAACTGTCTGAAAAATGCCATTTGTAATTCCTTCCAAGTTCCTCAACCTCCTTTCTCAAGTTTGGACAAAATCTGGGGATAGTAAGGTCCTCCTGTGTGAATCCAACTCTCCTTGCCCAGCCTGCATATGAGTCACTGTATGTGGCTGGGCCTTAGTTTTCTCACTATAAATGGGGAACAGAAGTCAGAATTCAGTAAAATAACATAAAGCACACAGTAGGTGCTCAACCAGAGTTCTTTCTTTTCCTCTCTTAAGTCCTGAGACTCATGGTAGGGAGAATCGTGAAGTAGGAATTAACAAAATGTTTAAACCCATGTTTGGTTCAGCTCTTTTGTTGGTCTGTCTTTTTGAAGGTGTCCTGGTCCGTGAGATCCTCAAACACATGAAGAGTGCAACTCAGCCATCGAACCACAGAAAACTCATCATGTATTCCGCAGTAAGTGTTTTCACCTCCACTCAACAGCCATCTGTTCAGGCAGTAATCTCTGCCTCAGGCAGGAGCCTCATTTTCTTCATCGTCACCTCCCTTTTGCCCAATAGATGGTAGACATTTTAGATATTGATTCTTCAGCTCTCCTAAATATGTGTCTATATGACCACCTGCGTGGTTGGCATTTTAAAAATTTTTTTTATTTTAATTTTAAAATTTGATACATAATTCTGGCCCTTGAGGAGTTTACTATCCAGGACTGACAAAAAGACATAAACACCCTACAAAGCAGTATAGAAATGCAGCGCAAGCAAGTGCCTTGGTGGCATGGAGAAGGGAAGCATCCCTTCTGTTCCAAACTAAAAGCAGAGCAGGAATGGGATGCGGTGATGAATGGGATGTTGGCGGGGACTAAGGATGTGGAGGGAAAACCACAGGTGAAGGCTATGTTTCAAGCCTCCAGGACTGGAAGGAGGGTGGAGCCATTAACAGAGGTGTTCTTGGGCCGGGGGGATGTAGCAATTTAGACAGCTGGGTTTGAAATGCCAGGGAGCACCCAAATAGAAACTCTAAGAGACAAAGGGACTAGAAGAGAGAAGGGGGGAAGAGAGCTGCAACATGAAGTTAGAGCTACATTGGATGCAGAAAGAAGACTTCAGTCTTAGGAGCAGGAGCCAGGGAAAGAGGCACTGATCAGGGAGTTGGGGCGGGGGGGTGGGGAATTCAAGGGGTGCATTGAGCACTGAGATGGCTGTCCATGGAGTCTGCAATGAGTCCTGCAATCAGGACACATAGTATGGGAACTCGGCTTCCCACCTACTTCTTTATGACAGAGGATTTCTCAGATGTGATTTGGCTGGAGAAAGCCACGTTTTCATTCTGCAGGAAGATGGAAGAAGTGACTCCAGATACAGGGAAGTCTGTTTATCATCAAAGGTTCTGAGTGGTGTAAGACAAAAGCTCATGGATGGAACAGAATGTAGTCCTTCCTGGAGAGGGGCTTCCTGAAACCAGTCCGTTCTGCCAGTTTCTTTAGTTTCTCATCTGGTTTCCTGTTCTAATTGGTGTGACTTCTTGCAAGTTATAATTCCATAACTAGTTCCTTGTCCAGGAAATCAGTTCTAAGCCCTTTTTAATATGTGTACACTGCCATATAGTTTAGGCACCCAAATGTTATGCCCATTTTGTAGATACAGATGCTGAGGACTTTCAAAGATTATTAAGTTAGTTAGTGGCAAAACTGGGACTGAAAACCAGCCCCCTGTGCCCTCCAGCCACTCGGGGATAAACAATTAACAATTACTTTTGAGCTATGCTCTTTATTTCCTTACATTTTGACCTCTCTAACATTTATAACCTTATATATTCTTCCCCAGCTTTACTTTTTTAAGACTTTTTAAATTCATTTATTTGAGAGAGAGAGCACAAGCAGGAGGAGAGGCCGAGGGAGAAGCAGATTCCCCACTGAGCAGGGAGCCTGACATGGGATTCAATCCCAGGACCCTGGGATCATGACCTGAGCCCAAGGCAGATGGTAACGACTGAGCCACCTAGGTGCCCCCTGTTTGTTCATCTTTTTAATGGGAATGTACTGCCTAGCACACAACAGATGCTCCACCAAAATTAGCCCTTCCCCTCTCTACCATGGGGGTATGACAAATTTAAGTGATTCAGAAACCATCATGGTTCTCTACAAGGGCTTAGTACCACCTGTGGAATGTACATCTGAACCAAAGGTAAAGATGGAAAATGATTTGCTTCAAATTCCCACAGCATGACACTACCGTGAGTGGCCTACAGATGGCACTAGATGTTTACAATGGAATCCTTCCTCCCTATGCTTCATGCCACATAATGGAATTGTATCTTGAGAAGGGGTAAGTATCTAAGAGGTGCTTTTCACACTTAATACCACTGGACCCCAGGGGTTTTATTATTGTTATTATTATTATTATTGTATTGTATTAAAAATTTTCTTAAAATATTTAATTTTCAATTAAGTACGTAAAAAATTTAAGTACCTAAAAAAATATATTATGCAAAATAATTCCCTAAGTTAAAAATATTGCTATTTTTCCACTTTCAAATTTCATGAAACAATTTTATCCAAACTCTTTGTATGCATCTTAACTTGTGTCTTCATCAGTAGAGCCAATTTTGAGTCCCCTAAAACTGTTTTACAGATATATTAACAGGGGCACCTGGGTGGTTCAATCCATCAAGCATCTGCCTTAGCTCAGGTCATGATCCCAGGGTCCTAGAATTGACCCCCACAACTGGCTTTTGCTCAGCACGAAACTGCTTCTCCCTCTCCTCTCCACTTGTGCTCTGTCTCTTGCTATCTCTGTCACTGTCTCTTTCTCTCAAATAAATAAATAAAATCTTTTTTTAAAAACAGATATATTAACTAATAAGGGTAATTTTGGCTACTGTACAAATGAACCTCAGATTCTCAGAGGCTTATCCCAATGGACATTTCTTTCTCACTCATCTAATACTCCAACAGTGATGTCCGTGGTTGGTTGCAGCACCTGGGTGGCTCAGTCAGTTAAGTGTCAACTCTTGATTTTGGCTGAGGTCATGATCTCAGGGTCATGATCTTAGAGTCATGACATCAAGCCACACCTCAAACTTAGCACTGGGCATGGAGACTGCTTAAGATTCTCTTTTCCTTTCCTCCTCCCCCTCTCCCCCTAAAAAAAGAAAGAGAGAGAGAGAGATGACCCAACCCATTAGAAGGTGACTCAATCATACTGTGATTTGGAGACCCAGGGCTCTATCTTTTTAGGACCTATAGTAAGGCCATAACTCCCATAGGTACACTAGTGATTCCTCTTTGATGGATTTGGGCAAAGTAAATTGAAAGGGTTCACCATTTTAAATGCCATTAAGAACTTTCATGATTCAGGAGAAGATGTCAAAATATCAACATTAACAGAAGTTTGGAGGAAGTTGATTCCAAAGCCCTCACAGATGACTTAGAGGGATTTAATACTTCAATGCAGGGGCACCTGGGTGGCTCAATGGGTTAAAGCCTCTGCCTTCGGCTCAGGTCATGATCCCAGGGTCCTGGGATCGAGCCCCACATCGGGCTCTCTGCTAGGTGGGGAGCCTGCTTCCTTTCCTCTCTCTCTGCCTACTTGTGATCTCTCTCTCTCTCTGTCAAATAAAATAAAACAAAATCTTTAAAAAAAAAAACTTAAAAAAAAAAAGACTTCAATGCAGATGTGGTAGAAATAGCGAGAGAACTAGAATTAGAGGCAGAGCCTGAAGATGGGACTGGACTGCTGCAATCTCATGACCAAACTAACGGGTGAGGAGTTGCTTCTTACGGATGGGCAAAGAGGGTGGTTTCTTGAGATGGAAACTATGCCTGGTGAAGATTCTGGGAACATTGTTGAAATGACAAAGGATTGAGAATATCACATAAACTCAGTTGATGAAGCAGCAGCAGGGTTTGAGGGCAAGGACTCTAATTTTGAAAGAAGTTCTACTGTGGGTAAAATGCTCACAAACAGCATCATATGCTGCAGAGAGATGGTTGGTGAAAGGAAGGGTCAATCAACGTGGCAGACTTCACTGTTGCCTTATTTTAAGAAATTGCCACAGTTACCCCAGCCTTCGGCAACCACCACCCTACTGTCAGAGGCCATCAACACTGAGGCAAGACCCTCTACCAGCAAGAAGATTACAACTTGCTGCAAGCTCAGAAGATGGTTAGCATTTTTTTAAGCAATAAAGTATTCTTAATTAACTTATACACATTTTTTAGGTATAATGCTATTGCACACTTAATACACTACCGTGTAATATAAACATAACTTTTGTATGCACTGGGAAACCAGATAATTGATTTGATTCACTGTATGATAATATTTGCTTTATTGTGGTGGTCTGAAACCAAACCCACAGTATCTCTAAGGAATGCGTCTAGTTGCTTGGTCTCACCTACATGCAAGGGAGTCTGGGAAATGTAGTCCCTTTTCAGCCATAACTCTAGTATGTGAAAAGAGAATCATGAACTTTGATCAACTATTAGTCATCTTTGCCATATCATCTTGAGATAAAAGATGCTGTCACTGGGAAAATCATTTCAGGGTATAAGTAGTCATTCACATAATATTGGGAAGTTTTAAAAAACATATCTCTAGGGATGCCTAGGTGGCTGAGTCTGTTAAACGGCTGCCTTTGGCTCAGGTCATGATCCCAGGGTCTTGGGACTGAATCCCACATCAGGCTCCTTGCTTGGCAGTGGGGAGCCTGCTTCTCCCTCTGCCTGTGCTCCCCCTGTTCATGCTCTCTCCCTCCCTCTCTCTGACAAATAAGTAAATAAATCCTAATATATATATATATATATATATATATATATATATATATATATAATATACACACACACACACACACATATATACATACATATACTTGTGGTTACTACTGGTTATGTGGCTTTCAAAAGTGAAATTTTTTAAATAATTTATTTATTCATTTTAGAGACAGAGCACAAGCAGGAGGGGCAGAGGGAGAGAGAGAGAATCTCAAGCAGACTTCACATCTAGCAAAGAGCCCGACTCGGGCCTCAGTCCCCTGACCATGAGATCATGACCTGAGCCGAAACCAAGAGTCAGGTGCTTAAAAACAACTGTACCACCCAGGCACCCCTGAAAGTGATATTTTAAAAGGCTTATTTATAAAAACACCCAACAGCTGCAGTTGTGAGGTTACTACCCCAAGAATGATCACTAAATCCTACCTGAGCTTCTTTTCTGCCTCTTTGGCAAATGACTCCATAGGCTCTCAAACTAGTTTTATTTTATTTTTTTTAAAGATTTTATTTATTTATTTGACAGAGAGATCACAAGCAGGCAGAGAGGCAGGCAGAGAGAGGAGGAAGCAGGCTCCCTGCTGAGCAGAGAGCCCGATGCGGGGCTCGATCCCAGGACCCTGAGATCATGACCTGAGCCGAAGGCAGCGGCTTAACCCACTGAGCCACCCAGGCGCCCCTCAAACTAGTTTTATAAGGCTGGCATACACCTTGTTTTTTCAAATAAAGTATCGAACATGAGGGAGCATAAGGACTTAGGTATACACCCACACCCTCTCTCTGAGGTATAATTTTTACAAAGTCTGAATGTATATTTAATTAAGCACATATGTTAAATATTGCTCAGTTCCATGTTTATTGCCTGAATAAGGAGAGCAGAGATACCTTTGTTCAGGAGAAAACTTAAAAGAAATCCTGAGAAAAGAAGAGAGAAAATGAAGTAAATCAGAATCACGAAGGGGAGAGAATAAGAGAAAGAAAACCCAATATCCCACCTGCTCCCCACTTCTTACTCAGTCTCTTCAGATCACCCCAATTCCCCCAACCATCTCCTCTCAGCTCCCTCTCCAGTGAAGCCTCCTGGTCCCCACCTCTTTTGCCCCTGGTTATCTGACAAACCAGCCCTCCCATTTCCACCCTCTGGATCTGGCCCACCTGCATCAATCTACCCATTCTCACACCTAAGTTAGCTAATACCCACTCATTCCTGTAAATTCTTCCCCTCTTAACCTGTGTCTTCTTAACTTTTTTTTTTTTTAAGATCTTATTTATTTGAGAAAAAGAGCACATGGTGGGTGGGGCAGAGGGAGAAGCAGACTCCTCGCTGAGCAGGGAGCCCAATGCGGAACTTGATCCCAGAACCCTGGGATCATGACCCAAGCCAAAGGCAGATGCTTAACCGACTGAGCCACCCAGAAGCCCCTAACTTCTTAACTTCTTAACTACAGCTGACATATTATGGGCCAGGTGGAAAATAATTCAATGGCAATTCAACAACAAAGAGCTAACAACTCTGTCGTCTACCTTCCTCCACCAGGGAGTACTTTGTAGAGATGTACTACCGGAATGAGACACGGCACGAGCCATATCCCCTCACGCTGCCAGGCTGCACTGCCAGCTGTCCTCTGACGGAGTTTGCTAAGCTGGTTGCTCCTGTGATCCCCCAAGACTGGTCCACGGAGTGTATGACCACAAGCAATGACCAAGGTACTGGGGATGTTATGAGTTAGTGTGTCTGCAGAGCTCTGCAGAAAAGGCAGAATACCCTTTCTCCAGGCAGACGTGGCTTTGCGAATATGACTCAGCCATCACCCCCAGATTTGAGGGAAATGGGTTTGGGGTGATAATTTGTTTCAGGGGCCCCCAACTTCAGTTAACTCCTACCTCTCTCCCTGCCCCACCTTGCCTAAACCTTGACTTGGTTTTTCCAGTGTTAATCGAAAAGAGTATCATGTCAAAATAGAATCAGAGATTAAACTTAGATCAAAGTTCATGTGTCTGCCATGAGCTATATGATTGGCCACACAGTTTTGGGGTCTTTTTTTAAGAACTCCCAGCTATCACTTGAGTGGGATTAAATGAGTTTGTTCTTTAAGTGTCTGAAGTGAAACAGATTTCAAACAAAATCCATAATCTAGAGTGAGAGCAAGGAAAGGAAAAAGTTGATCCTAGGCAGATGGGCAAAGGACCAACTTACCTATTGGTTCTGGCCTTCTCACAAGGAAAGGCAGAGAAATGAATACAGTGGAGCCATCTACAGAAATCGTCTACACTGGGAAGCTGGCCCTATCTTTTTCTATTTATGTTAAAACATATGGGGTAGAAAAGCTGAAAAGTAAATACCTCTTTGTATCCTTTAGCCCTGGAAAATCCACGTTACTTTTGAAGAAACCAAAAGCAAACTTGCCAGAAAACTTTGTTGTATATAATATGGCAGCTCTTGGAGCACAGACATCCTAGCAAATAAGTAATATTATTTAGGCACACAACACACCAGAGATGAGAACCCTGCGTGGGTGGTTTCCCTTGAAGATGGTAAGAGATGCTGACTCTGGAGTTGATTTAAGAGAAAAAGTACGATGACACGTATCAAACTGGAATAAAATTTTAAATGTAAGAATGTTCTAAGTGCCTCCAAGACCAAAACTTACTGGAATGTTGAAAGTATGGCTGGGTGATAGCTGTCTTGAGCACAAGAGGGATGTGTAAGGCTTTGATCCTGGGATCTTCAGAAAACCTAAGCAAGCTCACAGGTCCTTCGGAAATGACTCACTGTGCAAGAAGAACTCATGTGCCAATGACACTCTTTAGACTCGTGTAGATTTCCTGAGTTGCAGATGCAACACATCTAGAGAACACCGTGCCACGTGACCATGACAGATAAAGATGAAACCATTTCTAGAGATGGTATCTGCTGGATGCCAGAGTCCAGAGCAAAGCCATTCCCTCGCCTAGTGGGTTATGCGATGACTGACATGAGACATTGGTTCATATATTTATTTGTATTATTTTTTCACAAGTAAATATTTGTCCCCAGCAGTACAATCTAGTTACCCTTCCCTCCCCGTGCATGTAACTTCCCTCCAGCAGTAAGCCAAATGTAAAATAGTGAATAAAGTTGCTAGTAGGGAGTCAGAACATTATTGTTATGATGAATTGTGAAAAGTGTGTATGTGTTAAATTAGAATGAAATCCAAGAAGGACTGATTTGAGGGGCTCTATTTTTGTTTGGGGATTTTATCTTAATGTAACTGGGAGGAAAATATTAATGGAAAGTAAAAATGATTTTGACTCACTTGGATGAATATTTTACATTGAAAATGTACTAAGTTTGGACTTTACTGCTTCAGAAAAAGGCTAAGCTGATGGATGGCTCTGCTTCATCTGTTAAGGGGGAACTTGCAAGAAAACACCCTGGGAAAATGCATAATGTAGCGGGGAAGCAAAAAGATACATATTACACAAGGGTTGTGTCTTATGACTACAAGGGCTGCTAGGGGACGAGAGTTAACTGGATTCAGAGGGACAGAAGCAGTCAGGAATTGGCAGCCAAGGCAACCTGTAGGAGGTAACAGCTGTACCATCTGAAATCAGTTTGGATGGAGATTTCTAATGGTGCGGTACAAGGTACTAGAAAGCCATTTATTAAATGTCTTAGTGGCTCGAACGTGGAAAGGGTAGGTGAGTTATTCAGCAGAAGATTCTGGGTCCAAGGAGATTCCCACATGTAATCCCACAGGTAATCAAGGGGCCAATTCTAATAAGATAAAATATCATCTCCACAAGAGCAAGGATCTTTATCTGTTGTGTTCTCCCTTATATCTGTCCTCAGAAATACCTGTGTCTGACATGGATTAGCACTCAATAAATATTTGCTCCAGGAATGTATAAATTACTTATCTTTCCTCCCTGAACCTACTGTCTCTATCTTGATTTGCATCAGTACCCAGTAACCTGGGAGTTAACTTTTTATCCCAACCTCTCCTTTATTCTCCATAGCTGATCTGTCCCCTCTTCTTACCATACCTACCTGTAGAGTGTTTATAAAACTCTTTTCCTCAAGACACCAGTGTCAGGGCGTCTGGGTGGCTCAGTCGATTAAGCGTCTGCCTTCAGTTCAGGTCATGATCCCAGGGTCCTGGGATCGAGGCCCATGTCAGGCTCCCTGCTCAGCATGGAGTCTGCTTCTCCCTCTGCTCCTCCACCCTCATGCTCTCTCTCGCACACCAGGATCAACAACTTAATATTCAAATAGAGTGAAACTAATTACAAAATATGTTAATAAAGAGAAAACTTAGGGATTGTTGTACTGGAGCCAATACCTACCAACCTCAAGAGTACCACGTGCACATCTTTCCCGACTCTGAACTCAAAGACTTGACTTTGGCAGTGTGAAATTGGTCATGGTGTCCTAGCAGGAGCATTTTCACCACAGAAATCAGCATATGCCACAAATTAGAGTTTTGTTTCTTGTGGTTTTGATGCAGTTTACTAGCATGCCACTGGCTTTAGCTCATAGAGAGCTTGTTAAGAGTCTATAACATAAGGTGGTCTCCAACAAGATGAATTCAAAATCTGAACTCCTTTAAGGAAAAACATTTAGATTTGTTCCATGTGGTCTCAAGGAGTGATGCTTGGGGCAGCAGGTAAAAATTTCAGAAAGACAGACTGTGATCAGCGTGGGGAAATTGCTGGAACAGAAAGTCCTATTTGCCTTGACAGAGACACCATTAAGCAGGCCAAAGTATAAGAGGTTATAGGTATTGAGTGATTTCTTAGTAGGGCCACAAAATTTAGCAAATAAAAGTACAGGGTGCCCAGATACATTTGAATAATAGTTTTAACTACTGGATTTTTATATTATATTGGGGGGAAATAAAGATGACTACAGAATATTTAGGGTATCCTGAGAAAGCCAGTACAGAAAGCAGGACAAGGAGTGCCTGGGTGGCTGACTGGGTTAAAGCCTCTGCCTTCAGCTCAGGTCATGATCCCAG
Source organism: Lutra lutra (assembly GCF_902655055.1). Taxonomy (NCBI): domain Eukaryota; kingdom Metazoa; phylum Chordata; class Mammalia; order Carnivora; family Mustelidae; genus Lutra; species Lutra lutra. The sequence goes on along the minus strand of NC_062278.1, from coordinate 132,493,885 downwards.
GGTCCTGGGATCCAGCCCCATATGGGGGGGGGGGTGTCTCTGCTCAGCGGGGAGCCTGCTTCACTTTCTCTCTCTGCTGCCTACTTGTGATCTCTGTCTGGCAAATAAATAAATAAATTTTTTTTTAAAAAAGAAAAGAAAGCAGGATAAACCATTAAATAAATTACATGCAGAATGCCTGACAACCCCACCACCCATAGCAGTGTTATTTACTTGTGCTAGTAGACCCAATCAGTTTCATTCTCCTATCAACTAAGTTAAGCAGAGTCTTTGCTGGGAAATTCCTAAGTCTAAGTTCCACCCTATGTTACTTGAAAATGATAAAATTCTTTTTTACAAAATACTTTCTTAATGGCAGAACTTTACTGACACTGTCAGACTTTCTTTGCTAGCAATCTCCCAAACCCTTTCTCAGTCTCCAACACCACATATTTCACGGGAAGGAGAATTAGTGATCGGAAGTTCTAGATTCCCCCCTTATAGTCGTTGTAAACCTGAGACTTCACAGTAAATATCCACATGCCCAAGGCAAGAACCAGACCTTTATGCTCCTTGAATCTTCAGACAATGCCTAGAACCTGGTACCTTCTGTCAAAATTTACTAAGTGAATAAATGTTTAGCCCTGGGGTGTCTGGGTGGCTCAGTTGGTTAAGCATCCCATGCTTGATTTTGGCTCTGGTTGTGATCTCAGGATTGTGTGATGGAACGCTCAGTTGCACTCCCCACTCGGCTGGGTTGTCTGCTTAAGATTCTCTCTCTCCAGGGGCCTGGGTGGCTCAGTGAGTTAAAGCCTCTGACTTAGGCTCGGGTTGTGATTCCAGGGTCCTGATTTCAAGCCCCACATCAGGCTCTCTGCTCAGCAGGGAGCCTGCTTCCTCCTCTCTCTGCCTGCTTCTCTGCCTACTTGTGATCTTTGTCTGTCAAATGAATAAATAAAATCTTAAAAAAAAAAAGATTCTCTCTCTCCTGCCCTGCCCACCTCTCTCTCGCTCTCTCTCAAAATAAATAAATAAACCTTAAACATAAATCAACAGGGGCGCTTGGGTGGCTCAGTCGTTAAGCATCTACCTGAATTCAGCTGGGGTCATGATCCCAGGGTCCTGGAATCCAGCCCCGCATGGGGCTCCCTGCGCAGCGGGAAGCCTGCTTCTCCTTTTCCCACTCCCCCTGCTTATGTTCCCTCTCTCGCTGTCTCTCTCTCTGTCAAATGAATAAATAAAATCTAAATAAATAAATACATATTCAGCCCTTCATACTTAGCCTGACTTATTCGTGGCTGGGCCCAGATATCAGAAGCCTAGAACCCAATTGTTCAATAAATAGGGGACAGAAGCTACGAATGAGCCTCAAATGTGACTACACTATAAAGGCCCAGTCACTAACTACAAATACATATGTATATGCCAATATGTCTGTGATATTTGGTCTGTTTTCATCACAGTCACCTTGGCCTTCTCTTGTTCCCCCATTGCTATTTAGAGCCCCTTCCAGTACCACCCCTCCCTCAGAGAGAAGGCCAATGACAGCACCCATTTCTCATTCTTGTTGCCACTATCATCAGTTTCCCAGCACATGGGTCATTCTTCGTTAACAACATTGGGAACTTGCTTTGGTATACACCAGCTCACTCCTCACTCCCACACCTGTACTCCATCTAGGGAAGTCTGACATCACTATAGTGGCCCATCCCATATACGCTGCCCACCACAGCAACAACCAACCCTAGATTAAGCCAACCACACAGTTTCTACATTCTGATTGGCTGAGTGGAACAGAAACCTATTGTTACCACTGCAGATTATGAACGTTGAAATTTCTATGTCACCCCAGCTGGATCTTTCAGCACTTCTTGGCAAACACATTCACCCTTACTGGACTCTTCTCCTGTATTCTACAGGAAAGCCTTGTTATTTTCCCCAAACTTTGAATTCCATCTTGGCTTCTTTAATTCTCCCATCCAAGTACTAACCAGGCCCGACCCTGCTTAGCTTCCGAGATCAGACGAGATCGGGCGCGTTCAGGGTGGTATGGCCGTAGACGGCTTCTTTAATTTTTATGAGATGTCCTAAGAAGAGCAAGATGGTCCATTGAAAAGTCTTTTAGGTTCTCCTGTCACTACCTCAAAATATCTTAGTAGCCTTAACCTGACTTTACTGCTGCCCCTCAGGAAAACATGTTCCTCCCTGAGTAACCTAACTCCTTTTCTCATGTATAGGATCCCACCGCTCATCTCCGAGGACCTTGACAAATCTCACTTAGCTTCATTTTCTTCCTCTGCTCTGGCTTCCTTCTACTAGGAACATTCCCAAATCTCTCATCAAAGAGTAGCTTCAAGCGCCTGCTCTCAGTCTCTTCAATCCCAATTTTCTTGAACTAATTAATCATTTATATTCTGTATTTCCTCATCTCTCTCACTCCTGAGCTATTCGAAGAAATGATGGTCTTCCTTCCATCCCTCTTTGGAAACATCCCTTTTGAAAGTCATTCGTGCCTAATCCAGCAACCTGTCTTCCTTTTCCTGCCAATATCACACATTCCCATTTTACAGAGAAGAAGACTGAGCCTCAGAAAATAACATGCCTCAAGTGGTAGGGTCAGGATTCAAGCCTCACACTCTCCAACACCATATTTCTACTGTATCATCTTCCCTTTCTATCCCATACCAGCTTCTTGACTATCCCCCTGGGACAGATTCCCAAAAATTAAATTATTGGATCAAAGTATGTGAATATTCAATAAACAGTAGCTTTTTTTTTAGTATGTATTATGTACCTAATCAGTGCCTGTGGAGGAGGCATTAAGTTTGCTGAGGAAATAGCATCAAGACAAGAAAATTGCCCCCAGGTGACCAGGACCCCTTGGCAGGGGCATGGGGAGGCAGGCTGGGAGGACAGGGAGATAAAGAATTAAACAAGCCCTGATGGTTAAGGATGGTAAACACTATAATAAAGGACAGATGGGAAAGGCAATTAGCTTAAGTCTAAGTGGTCAGAGAAGGCTTTTCACAAAGGGGGTGATGTTTAAACCAAAGCCTAAAGGAGAGAAAGAATTAACTGAGAGAGTAGAGGTGAGGAAAGAGGGAAAAGTTACCAGAAAAAAAAGAGAGAAAATGTGTAGAAGCCCAAAGCCTAGACACAGCATGCGGTGTTTTAGGAATTAGAAGGACTAAGTCTGGTTAGATCACAAAGATGCTGAGGAGGTGGGCATTAAGTGTCTCAGGTCAAGCTGAGTAGCTCTGGCCTTTAAAAGGTTTTAAGCAGATGGCACCTGGATGGGTCAGTTGGTTAAGTGTCTGCCTTCAGCTCAGGTCAGGTCCTGGGATCAAGTCCCACATCAGGTCCCCTGCTCAGCAGGGAGCCTGATTCTCCTTCTCCTAACCCCTCCCTCTTCTCTTCCCCCTGGTCCTGCTCCCTCTCATTCACTCTCTCTCAGGTAAATAAAATCTTTAAAAAAAAAAAAATGGTTAGGCAGAGGACATATGATGGGACTGGCTTCTTGTTTTAGAAAGACCTCTGCGCTCCTTGGGGAGAGGGGATTGGAGAGCAGTGGGACTGAAGGCAGGGAGCAGGGCTGGGAGGCTGTTACAATAATCCAAGGATGGGGATGAGGGCACACTTACTCAAAGGGGAAAGAGGACGAGCAGACGGGACTTGGAGGTAGGGGCTTTTAATACTTATTGCCAAAATAGTTTCCAGCAAAGTAATGCTGATGCACACTGCCTTCAGCAGCTTTCACGTGTTTCACATGTCCCCGTGTGGTAAGAGGGCGTTCAGTCACTTCCGGCACTGTCTCTTCGCACGAGATACAACTGATCACGCCCTCTCTTTCTCAGATTCTAGAACATGACTCTGTCAAACTCACAAAATCCTTCATAGTACCAGGGAGTGTATAATTTTAAAAATTAGGGCAAGAAAGAGACTGTTTCCTGAGTCTTTTCTGTGTTCTCAGGCTCATCCCTTCTTCCAGCCCCTAAATGTTCACATCCTATGTGTTGTCCTTGGTGCCCTCACGCTACCCTCACCATGAGCCAGTATGACCTAGGCCTCCATCTTCTACACATACAATCCTTACTTCCATGTCTCCATGTAGCATTCCAGACCTGTTTTCTCCAGCCGCCTAATGATCGTTTCTACGAGGATAATAAACCATCTCAATCCTACATCTGAAATGAAAATTATTATGTCCTCCACTCCAAACTGATCCTTTTTAATGTGGTTCCAGTTTCAGTACATAGCCTGATCATCTCCTTTACCCAAACGAGAACCCATGGGTGCCCGGGATTCCACTTCTCCTTTACCAGTACATTTAGTCCACAGCAGGGCCACTTCGGGGTCTGCTGGAATTCCCTTGTCCTCATTGTCAGGACCACACTTCCAGTGCTGAGCCCTCAGTATCTTGTCAAAGGCATTTCTGCAGTTATCAGGCCTAGAACATCTCCACCATCCTATCTTTCTTTGCAGTGGTTTTCTTGTTTTAAGCACAAATTGAGCCCTGTCACTTCCATGTGTCCTACTTGTTAATGATTTCCATGTGCCCAAGACAAACCAGACCTTCTAAGACCTAGGCCCCAACCTACCTCTCTGAACCTGTACTCACCAGAGGCTATACTCCAGCTACTGCTCATCATTTCCCAAACACACTCGTATGCAACTCATTCTGTCTCATGGCAAAGTCTTATTTACTTCAAAGGCCAGCTCAAATCTTAGCATTTCTCAAAAGGCTTTCCAACCTCTTTCTCTTCTAAATAGAAAGCTTTGTGTTAATCTCAGCTTTTTCTCTACTCTAATGGCAAGTCTTTTACACTTTTATTTTACTGTTCATCACATGATCTCATAACTGTCTATCGGGTTCTCCCACTAGATGTCGATGATCCCAAAAACAAGGGTCATAGAAATCCAGAATCCAGTACTGGGTTAGGCTAATAACTGGCCTACCATATGGTGTGTTCCCACTGCATGTCTAGAAAAGAAGGAAGGAAAAAGATTGAGAAAGCATACTCCATGGGACTACTATGACAACATAGCCAATAAAAATAATTGTAAATAAATTTTCAGGTACGGTCATCCATGGACATTAATTTTAAAGAATCATTAGTCTCTGCCTTCTTCCCTCATTTCCATTTAGTCCTTTCCTTCCTTCCTCAAGTCTGTTCATTTCCCTCCACCTTTATATTAACTGCATTCACAGTGGTAATGGCACCTGTCCACCAGGATCCAACTTTATTAATATTCACCTTCTCATGATGCTAAGAGGCATCCTGACATCAGGAGAAGACCACTGAGTTCTAGATCAGTAATTCTTTCCACAAATATTTATCGAGCACCTTCTATGTGCCAGGTACTATTGTAAGTGCCTGGATTACATTCATGAACAAAAAAGACAAAGATTTCTGCCTTCATGAAGCTTATGTTCTATTAAAGGGCAAGAGGGATGGATAATAAATAATAAACATAATAAACACTGTGGAAGGTGAGGATTATAAGTGCCAAGCTGGGGGTGGGCATGGGGAAAGGGCATATTGGGTTGTCCCTTTAAATAGAAAGCCCTCGGGGTGCCTGGATGGCTCAGTGGGTTAAGGCCTCTTCCTTCGGCTCAGGTCATGATCTCAGGGTCCGGGGATCGAGCCCCACATCAGGCTCTCTGCTCATCGGGGAGCCTGCTTCCTCCTCTCTCTCTGCCTGCCTCTCTGCCTGCCTGTAATCTCTCTCTGTGTCAGATAAATAAATAAAATCTTTAAAAAATAATAAAAAAATAAATAAATAGAAAGCCCTCATTGAGAGATGAGATTTGAGGGGATACTGGGTGGCTCAGTTGGTTAGGCATCAGAGTCTGGATTTCAGCTCAGGTCTTGATCTCAGAGTTGTAGGATCAAGCCCCAAATCTGGCTCCAGGTTCAGGGGGGAGTTTGCTTCAGATTCTTTCCTTCTGCCCTTCCCTCTGCTCACTTTCTCTCCTTGAAATAAATACATACATCTGAAAAATATATATATTCGAGATTTGAGCAAAGAAGGTGATGGAGTTACCTAATGCAGAGATTCCTGAGAAGAGCATCTAGGTGAGGGTAGCAACTATAGCAAAGGCAGTAAATGGGGGTGTTTCTGGGATGTCTAAGAACAACTGGAAGGCCTATGTGGCCAAAAGAGAGTAAGTGAAAGGAGAGTGGGAGGAGAAGAACTCCCAAGAGGTTAATCAAGCCAAGTGTTACAGAGCATTATAAACTATTGTCATTACGACTTTGGGTTTTATTCTGAGTGAGATAAACATTCATTGCAAACTTTGTTTTAGATAGAAGAGTGTCATGATTTGACTTGAAGTCATTCGGCTGTTGTGTTGGAGATAGACTGTAGGGGAGAAAGGACAGAAAATAGGGAACAAGTCAGGAGGATGTTGTAATGATTCTGGCAAAAGTTGATTGTGGTTCAAAACAGGGTGGTGGCAGAGAACGGGAGAAATCTTTGGTTTCTGGGTATAGTTTTTGGTAGAGCCAACAGGATTTCCTGAAAGATTGATTACAAAATGTGAGAGAAAGAGAGGAAGTTTCCAAGACTTTGGGGCTGGGGCACTAGAAGGAAGTTTCCATCAACTGAAATGGGAAATGTTACAGGAAGAACAGAGTTTGAGGCAGGGGAGGGCACAGGGAATTGAGAGTTTAATTTTGGACTTGTTGAGATTGAAATGCCTATTAGATGTCCAAAGGACTATGTCAAATACGTAGTTGAATATATGAGCCTATGAATATATTTGGGGCAGATTTAAATATGGGAGTCATTAATGAATAGATAGTTTTCAAAATCATGAGACTGACAAGCCCACATTTCCAACCCAAATACAATTATCTGCTATCCTTAGCCAAATTACCTAATCCCTCTTCTTTTTTTCCTTCATCTGTGCAATGATAAGGTTAGGTTAAGTAAGTGACTCAGCTGTGTTCAGTGGAGCACTTGGGCTTCCATAGACAGAGCTGCCACAGTCAGAAAGATGTTTGCTCTCCCACTGCCTAAGCCAACAAGCAATCCTTTATTTTTACAGTGAGGATCCAACATACCTTTAGAGATGGTACAAATTGATATTTATGATTTATACAGTATCATGAACGTGTGTGTGTGTGTGTGTGTGTGTGTGTAGAGGGTAACTTTCCAGATGAAATAATGAATAGCATCTCATAAAAAATGACCCCGTGTATCTCCCCACAACTAGTCAGCTACCAAAGGGATATGTATAAATAAAGGTACAGATTAGCCAATAGTATACAGTTGTCCTAAAAATGCTTGTCATTGTTAACATGTGCTCAAGGTTTCCTCTCTGAAAGATACTTACTGAAAATCATATTCAGAAACTAAAAGATGTTATTCCATTTCTTTTAGACCCAATTAATGATAGTATTTCCTTTGACCCTGAAACTATTAGCAATTGATCATTTTAACTATATTATAATGCATAAAGTTAATGCTGGGAAAGGACCTTAGAAATACTTCAGTCAAAAAAAAAAAAAAAAAAAGGAGAGGGAAGGCAGATGGGTGGGTCAGTCAGTTAAGCATCTGACTTTGCTCAGGTCATGATCTCAGGGTCCTAGGATCCCATCCCGTAACAGGCTCCCTGCTCAGCAGGGAATCTGCTTGCCCCTCCATCCCCCATCCCACCCTACCCCTCTTGTGGTCTCTTTGTCTGTCTCCCTCTATCAAATAAATAAATAAATCTTTTATTTACTTAATGCATTTTTTTTTAAGTTTCATTCATTTATCTGAGAGAAAGAGAGAGCGTAAGTGGAGAGGCAGAGGGAGAGGGAAAAGCAAACGCCCTGGTGAGCAGGGAGCCCTATGCAGGGCTTGATCCTGGGACACTGGGATCATGACCTGAGCTGAAGGCAGACGCTTAACTGACTGAGCCACCCAGGCACCCCTACATAAATAAATCTTAAAAAACAAAAAACAAAAAAAAAGAAAGAAAGAAAGAACAAAATACTTCAATTACCCTCCCTTTATAGTGGAGCTTAGGCCCAGAGGTCAAAGGTCATACCAGAACTGGACCCTAGGTCATCTCCTGACTCCTAGTCTAGTGTTCTTATCAACACACTATGCTGATTTCAAGGTTGCCTCAGAAATGCCACTGAGGTTTACCATTAAGGCACTGATGTATGATCTTCCTATTTTTCTCATCTATTAATTTTACAATCTTTATATTTTCCCAATCCATTAATTTTACGTTATTGCTTTTCCAATTTTTCCACAGTTCTAAGGGTTGTCCTTGCTGTTGCCTTTTGCCTGGTGTCTGGTGTCCTGGTGGTGCTGCTGTTTACCCTCCTCCGCCATGGGCCCTGCTGGCACAGAGACCCCTATCGGAACATCTGAGCAGATGGCTGGATAAGGACGGACCCACCAGACGAACCTCCTGGGGTGCATGATCTCTCAGTGATGCCTCATTCGAAGGACAGGCTTTCACCATGTGGCCATCACCCTGCCCACACCCTTCCCTTTGAACCTGTCTAGAGCAGGGTCCGAACTCCAAGAGACCCAAAGACTAGAGAATGAACTGCAGGTTACTTGGTTAGGTCTCCTGATGGTTGCCCTCCTCATAGCAGTGTGGGCTTTTTATTCAGCTAGGAGGTCCTTCTGCAAAGGATGGTAGTCCTCTCTGGTGTGGATGTCCAGAAAGAAAGAAAAAAATCGAACTCCAATCAGCCTTTTGCCTGCAAAGAGTGAAAGGTTGCAATGTGTGACAAAGACGTAGATTAAAGAAGACTGGATAATGAGGACAATTAAACTAGAAGTAGTATCATATAGGATGATTCTTAAGAAGTAAGACCCAATTAGAAGGTATAAATGAATCATTTCTTTAGCTGTTAAGTAGATCTAATACAAATATGTACACACCCCTGAAAAGAAACTCCCGCCCAGTGTTTAGTAGCTAACAGATTTCTGTGTATGTATATGTGCTAACACACATACATATACGTAGCTATATTGAAACTGCCTTCGGGAGAGGTATTTCATTTTCAGAACCTGTACTATCCACTACTGTAATGGTAGTTCAGGTCATTTCCCCCACAACTTCTATAATGTGAAAAAAGCTAGAAAATCCAGGCAGCCATGTTTTTTTGTTTGTTTGTTATTTGTTTGTTTGTTTTTACCTCTACCATCATCAGACCTCGACATTTTTATAGTTCCAATTACTTTTTTTTCATCTTAAAGTAAGAGATTTACTTTGATGAGAACTCTTCATGGCCATGATGGAATACTAATGTATTTAATCATCACAAATAGATCTGAATTTCTCAAGTGGCATGGTAGAAAGAAAAGTGAGCTGAAGGTTGATGACACCCTGGCTCATCTCTGTACTGGCTTTGGGCCAACAACTTGGAACAAGTTCTTTTAAGTCTTAAACCTTGGTTTCATAATCTAAAAAATAAAGAGTCTGGACTAGATGAATGAACATAGAAGTAACATCTAGTTCTCATGTTCTGTGAACAATTTGTTTTTCATTTCATGCTGGGGATTTGTCATTGTCCAAGCAAGCACTTTCATGATTGATACCATTGCATTTAGCCTGAAATGGATTCTAAACAATCTTATCCCATGCTGACACTTTAACATCCAGTTGGTGGGAAATTCAGTGTCATTCATTGGTAGGATTCTTCACCTTCTCACGTATTACTAAAGGTCCCAGAATGTAATTGGTGGGAAGAGTTGGATAAGTTGGATCTTAGCCATCCTGGCATTGTCCAGTCCCCTTCCTGGGATGATACCTATGAACCAGAAACTCTCCTAGAACCCTGCCCCATCTCTTAGTCTAGGAATCTTCCTCTCCCCTTGGATTCCACAGCTTTCTCCTGTAAACTTCAAGCACTTACCTCTATCACTTTCTACATAATACCTACTGAGCCAAGACTATGGGGGGAAAAAAAAAAGCCTGAGAAGGAGGGAGTTGTATTCTCCTGCCTGGCAACTGCTGCTTCCTCCTGCAACACAAAAGGCATGTAGGCAAAGAAATGCAAGATCTGGCTTCATCCTCAACCTGGGAAGGGGAAAAATATCTATAGCAGCAAGAACAAAGGACAATTTACCATCTCCTTAAAGTAGCCAGCCATTTAGTAATGAGACCTTAACATCTTATGCTAATACGTAATGAGATTTGAAAATAGAAGTAGAAAATAAAACCATAAGTCATGGATTTTCTCACTTTTTTTTTTAATTTTTTTTTAATTTTTTTCAGCATAACAGTATTCATTATTTTTGCACCACACCCAGTGCTCCATGCAATCCGTGCCCTCCACAATACCCACCACCTGGTGCCCCCAACCTCCCACCCCCCACCCCTTCAAAATTCTCAGATCGTTCTTCAGAGTCCATAGTCTCTCATGGTTCACCTCCCCTTCCAATTTCCCTCAACTCCCTTCTCCTCTCCATCTCCCCCTGTCCTCCATGCTATTTGTTATGCTCCACAAATAAGTGAAACCATATGATAATTGACTCTCTCCGCTTGACTTATTTCACTCAGCATAATCTCTTCCAGTCCCGTCCATGCTGCTACAAAACTTGGGTATTCATCCTTTCTTTCTTTTTTTTTTTTTTTTTTTTTTTACAGCTTTATAAACATATATTTTTAGCCCCAGGGGTACAGGTCTGCGAATCGCCAGGTTTACACACTTCACAACACTCACCATAGCACATACCCTCCCCGATATCCATAACCCCACCCCCTCTCCCAACCCCCTCCCCCATCAACCCTCAGTTTGTTTTGTGAGATTAAGAGTCACTTATGGTTTGTCTCCCTCCCAATCCCATCTTGTTTCATTTACTCTTCTCCTACCCCCTCGACCCCCCATGTTGCATCTCCTCTCCCTCATATCAGGGAGATCATATGATAGTTGTCTTTCTCCGATTGACTTATTTCGCTAAGCATGATACCCTCTAGTTCCATCCACGTCGTCGCAAATGGCAAGATTTCATTTCTTTTGATGGCTGCATAGTATTCCATTGTGTATATATACCACATCTTCTTTATCCATTCGTCTGTAGATGGACATCTAGGTTCTTTCCATAGTTTGGCTATTGTCGACATTGCTGCTATAAACATTCGGGTGCATGTGCCCCTTCGGATCACTATGTTTGTATCTTTAGGGTAAATACCCAGCAGTGCAATTGCAGGGTCATAGGGTAGTTCTATTTTCAACATTTTGAGGAACCTCCATGCTGTTTTCCAGAGGGGTTGCACCAGCTTGCATTCCCACCAACAGTGTAGGAGGGTTCCCCTTTCTCCGCATCCTCGCCAGCATCTGTCATTTCCTGACTTGTTAATTTTAGCCATTCTGACTGGTGTGAGGTGATATCTCATGGTGGTTTTGATTTGTATTTCCCTGATGCCGAGTGATATGGAGCACTTTTTCATGTGTCTGTTGGCCATCTGGATGTCTTCTTTGCAGAAATGTCTGTTCATGTCCTCTGCCCATTTCTTGATTGGATTATTTGTTCTTTGGGTGTTGAGTTTGCTAAGTTCTTTATAGATTTTGGACACTAGCCCTTTATCTGATATGTCATTTGCAAATATCTTCTCCCATTCTGTCAGTTGTCTTTTGGTTTTTTTAACTGTTTCCTTTGCTGTGCAAAAGCTTTTGATCTTGATAAAATCCCAAAAGTTCATTTTTGCCCTTGCTTCCCTTGCCTTTGGTGATGTTCCTAGGAAGATGTTGCTGCGGCTGACGTTGAAGAGGTTGCTGCCTGTGTTCTCCTCGAGGATTTTGATGGATTCCTTTCTCACATTGAGATCCTTCATCCATTTTGAGTCTATTTTCGTGTGTGGTGTAAGGAAATGGTCCAATTTCATTTTTCTGCATGTGGCTGTCCAATTTTCCCAACACCATTTATTGAAGAGGCTGTCTTTGTTCCATTGGACATTCTTTCCTGCTTTGTCGAAGATGAGTTGACCATAGAGTTGAGGGTCTATTTCTGGGCTCTCTATTCTGTTCCATTGATCTATGTGTCTGTTTTTGTGCCGGTACCATGCTGTCTTGATGATGACAGCTTTGTAATCGAGCTTGAAGTCCGGAATTGTGATGCCACCAACTTTGGCTTTCTTTTTCAATATTCCTTTGGCTATTCGAGGTCTTTTCTGGTTCCATATACATTTTAGGATTATTTGTTCCATTTCTTTGAAAAAAATGGATGGTACTTTGATAGGAATTGCATTAAATGTGTAGATTGCTTTAGGTAGCATAGACATTTTCACAATATTTATTCTTCCAATCCAGGAGCATGGAACATTTTTCCATTTCTTTGTGTCTTCCTCAATTTCTTTCATGAGTACTTTATAGTTTTCTGTGTATAGATTCTTAGTCTCTTTGGTTAGGTTTATTCCTAGGTATCTTATAGTTTTGGGTGCAATTGTAAATGGGATGGACTCCTTAATTTCTCTTTCTTCTGTCTTGTTGTTGGTGTAGAGAAATGCAACTGATTTCTGTGCATTGATTTTATATCCTGACACTGTACTGAATTCCTGTACAAGTTCTAGCAGTTTTGGAGTGGAGTCTTTTGGGTTTTCCACATATAGTATCATATCATCTGCGAAGAGTGATAGTTTGACTTCTTCTTTGCCAATTTGGATGCCTTTAATTTCCTTTTGTTGTCTGATTGCTGAGGCTAGGACTTCTAGTACTATGTTGAATAGCAGTGGTGATAACGGACATCCCTGCCGTGTTCCTGACCTTAGAGGAAAAGCTTTCAGTTTTTCTCCATTGAGAATGATATTTGCGGTGGGTTTTTCATAGATGGCTTTGATAATATTGAGGTATGTGCCGTCTATCCCTACACTTTGAAGAGTTTTGATCAGGAAGGGATGCTGTACTTTGTCAAATGCTTTTTCAGCATCTATGGAGAGTATCATATGGTTCTTGTTCTTTCTTTTATTAATGTGTTGTATCACATTGATTGATTTGCGGATGTTGAACCAACCTTGCAGCCCTGGAATAAATCCCACTTGGTCGTGGTGAATAATCCTTTTAATATACTGTTGAATTCTATTGGCTAGTATTTTGGTGAGAATTTTTGCATCTGTGTTCATCAAGGATATTGGTCTGTAGTTCTCTTTTTTGATGGGATCTTTGTCTGGTTTTGGGATCAAGGTGATGCTGGCCTCAAAAAATGAGTTTGGAAGTTTTCCTTCCATTTCTATTTTTTGGAACAGTTTCAGGAGAATAGGAATTAGTTCTTCTTTAAATGTTTGGTAGAATTCCCCCGGGAAGCCATCTGGCCCTGGGCTTTTGTTTGTTTGGAGATTTTTGATGACTGTTTCAATCTCCTTACTGGTTATGGGTCTGTGGAGGCTTTCTATTTCTTCCTGGTTCAGTTGTGGTAGTTTATATGTCTCTAGGAATGCATCCATTTTTTCCAGATTGTCAAATTTGTTGGAGTAGAGTTGCTCATAGTATGTTCTTATAATTGTCTGTACTTCTTTGGTGTTCGTTGTGATCTCTCCTCTTTCATTCATGATTTTATTTATTTGGGTCCTTTCTCCTTTCTTTTTGATAAGTCTGGCCAGGGGTTTATCAATCTTATTAATTCTTTCAAAGAACCAGCTCCTAGTTTCGTTGATTTGTTCTATTGTTTTTTTGGTTTCTATTTCATTGATTTCTGCTCTGATCTTTATGATTTCTCTTCTCCTGCTGGGTTTAGGGTTTCTTTCTCGTTCTTTCTCCAGCTCCTTTAGGTGTAGGGTTAGGTTGTGTACCTGAGACCTTTCTTGTTTCTTGAGAAAGGCTTGTACCGCTATATATTTTCCTCTCAGGACTGCCTTTGTTGTGTCCCACAAATTCTGAACCGTTGTGTTTTCATTATCATTTGTTTCCATGAATTTTTTCAATTCTTCTTTAATTTCCTGGTTGACCCATTCATTCTTTAGAAGGATGCTGTTTAGTCTCCATGTATTTGGGTTCTTTCCAAATTTCCTCTTGTTATTGAGTTCTAGCTTCAGAGCATTGTGGTCTGAAAATATGCAGGGAATGATCCCAATCTTTTGATACCGGTTGAGACTTGATTTAGGACCAAGAATGTGATCTATTCTTGAGAATGTTCCATGTGCCCTAGAGAAGAATGTGTATTCTGTTGCTTTGGGATGAAATGTTCTGAATATATCTGTGATGTCCATCTGGTCCAGTGTGTCATTTAAGGCCTTTATTTCCTTGTTGATCTTTTGCTTGCATGATCTGTCCATTTCAGTGAGGGGAGTGTTAAAGTCCCCTACTATTATTGTATTCTTGTCGATGTGTTTCTTTGATTTTGTTATTAATTGGTTTATATAGTTGGCTGCTCCCACGTTAGGGGCATAGATATTTAAAATTGTTAGATCTTCTTGTTGGACAGTTCCTTTGAGTATGATCTAGTGTCCTTCCTCATCTCTTATTGTAGTCTTTGGCTTAAAATCTAATTGATCTGATATAAGGATTGCCACTCCTGCTTTCTTCTGATGTCCATTAGCATGGTAAATTCTTTTCCACCCCCTCACTTTAAACCTGGAGGTGTCTTCGGGTTTAAGATGAGTTTCTTGTAGGCAACATATAGATGGGTTTTTTTTTTTTATCCATTCTGATACCCGGTGTCTTTTGATTGGGGCATTAGCCCATTAACATTCAGGGTAAGTATTGAGAGAGATGAATTTAGTGCCATTGTATTGCCTGTAAGGTGACTGTTATTGTATATTGTCTCTGTTTCTTTCTGATCTGCTACTTTTAGGGTCTCTCTTTGCTTAGAGGACCCCTTTCAATATTTCCTGTAGAGCTGGTTTGGTATTTGCCAATTCTTTCAGTTTTTGTTTGTCCTGGAAGCTTTTAATCTCTCCTTCTATTTTCAATGATAGCCTAGCTGGATATAGTATTCTTGGCTGCATGTTTTTCTCATTTAGTACCCTGAATATATCATGCCAGTTCTTTCTGGCCTGCCAGGTCTCTGTGGATAAGTCTGCTGCCAATCTAATATTTTTACCATTGTACATTACAGACTTCTTTTCCCGGGCTGTTTTCAGGATCTTTTCTTTGTCACTAAGACTTGTAAATTTGACTATTAGGTGACGGGGTGTGGACCTATTCTTATTGATTTTGAGGGGGGTTCTCTGAACCTCCTGGATTTTGATGCTTGTTCCCTTTGCCATATTGGGGAAATTCTCTCCAATAATTCTCTCCAACATACCTTCTGCTCCCCTCTCTGTTTCCTCTTCTTCTGGAATCCCAATTATTCTAATGTTGTTTCGTCTTATGGTGTCACTTATCTCTCGAATTCTCCCCTCGTGGTCCAGTAGCTGTTTGTCCCTCTTTTGCTCAGCTTCTTTATTCTCTGTCATTTGGTCTTCTATATCGCTAATTCTTTCTTCTGCCTCATTTATCCTAGCAGTGAGAGCCTCCATTTTTGATTGCACCTCATTAGTAGCTTTTTTGATTTCAACTTGGTTCGATTTTAGTTCTTTTATTTCTCCAGAAAGGGCTTTTATATCTCCCGAGAGGGTTGCTTTAATATCTTCCATGCCTTTTTCAAGCCCGGCTAGAACCTTGAGAATCATCATTCTGAACTCTAGATCTGACATATTACCAATGTCTGTATTGATTAGGTCCCTAGCCTTTGGTACTGCCTCTTGTTCTTTTTTTTGTTGTGAATTTTTCCGCCTTGTCATTTTGTCCAGATAAGAGTATATGAAGGAGCAAGTAAAATACTAAAAGGGTGGCAACAACCCCAGGAAAATATGCTTTAGCCAAATCAGAAGAGATCCCAAATCGTGAGGGGGGAGAAAGGGGATAAAAAGGGGTTCAGAAAGGAAAAAAAACTATTAAAAAAAGAAAGCCGATAAAGAAAAAATATAAAAGGAAAAAAAATATATATATATATTAGATAAACTATTTAAAAAACGTTAAAAAAGAAAACGGTAAAAGTAAAAAAAATTCAGCAGAAGAAGAGAAAAAGAAAAAAAATTGAAAAAGAAAAAAAAATTAAATTAACTGCAAGGCTAAAAAATCATGGGGAGAAAGCCATGAGTTCCGTGCTTTGCTTTCTTCTCCTCTGGAATTCCGCCACTCTCCTGGTATTGAAACTGCACTCCTTGGTAGGTGAACTTGGTCCTGGCTGGGTTTCCCGTTGATCTTCTGGGGGAGGGGCCTGTTGTAGTGATTCTCAAGCGTCTTTGCCCCAGGCGGAGTTGCACCGCCCTTACCCGGGGCCGCGTTGAGTAATCCGCTTGGGTTTGCTTTCGGGAGCTTTTGTTCCCTGAGCACTTTCCGTAGAGTCAGAGGGCGGGGATGAAGATGGTGGCCTCCCAGTCTCCGGCCCGGAGGAGCCGAGAGCCCGGGGCCCCACTCCTCAGTGCGCCCTCCGAGAACAGCGCCCAATGACTCCCGTCCCCCTTGCTTCCGGCCGCGCTCCGAGCTGACCGAGCCTGCGACCAGTTCAAGGTAACCCCAAGCTTAGAGCTTACTCCTTGGCTCTGTCTCTGTAGCCGGCTTCCCTGTTCTAATACCAGTAAGCTCTGCGACACTCAGACACCCCCGATCCTTCTGTGACCCTGTGGGACCTGAGGCCTTGCTGACCCCGCCTGGGCTTCACCCCAGTTAAGCCTCTGGAGTGATGTCCCTCAGTGGAACAGACTTTTAAAAGTCCCGATTTTGTGCTCCGTTGCTCCGCCGCTTGCCGGGAGCCGGCCCCTCCCCCCGGGGTCTTCCAGTCGCTTTGGATTCACTTCTCCGCCAGTCCTACCTTTCAGATAGTGGTTGATTTTCTGTTTCTAGAATTGTTGTTCTTCTTCTCTTCAATCTCCCATTGGATTTGTAGGTGTTTGCAATCTTTAGATAAGCTATTTAGCTGATCTCCCGCTACCTGAAGTAGTCTCAGCCTGCTACTTCTCCGCCATCTTGACTCCTCTCCTACATCTTCCTGTTTTTTATGTGCTGAATTGATCAAGGATTTTTCTGAAGTGTTTTACTTGCAAACCTGTCTTAACAGCAGTACCTTAGACTTTTTCCAGAACCATCCTATGCTAAATGAACTAGCTCCTCTTCTTATAAAATTTCTAAAGAAGGAATCTGACAACACACTTGGACTATAAGTACTGCTAGATTGGGGGAGGGGTGCCTTTTAAATTTTTTATTAAATTTTTTGTTACAAGTAACTGTGTTTAAAACAAAAATAAATTCAGATAATATAGAAGGGTATAAAATACAAGGTAAAAGTTCTTTTTACCCACTTCCACTCATCAGAGGCAAACTTGTCAACAATATTTGGTTTTAGTTCTTCTAGTGACTAACATGAATTTTATGAGCTATACTTACACTTAGATTTTCTGAAAATTCACATCTTTCATTGCTCTTATAATGCAAGATGTCCTCTTTCTTGTACTATTTTTTTCATTTTCTTGAAGTAATTTTTTTTTTTAAGATTTTATTTATTTATCTGACAGAGAGAAATCACAAGTAGGCAGAGAGGCAGGCAGAGAGAGAAGAGGAAGCAGGCTCCCTGCTGAGCAGAGAACCCGACGCGGGGCTCGATCCCAGGACCCTGAGATCATGACCTGAGCTGAAGGCAGCAGCTTAACCCACTGAGCCACCCAGGCGCCCCTTGAAGTAATTTTTTAAAGGCTACTTGAGCACTAAGCTTTCTGATTCTGACATGTCCAAATATGTGTGCATTTGCCCTTCCACTTACCTATCAGTCAGCAATGTTTACATTTTCAGGTTGAAAATCATTTTGCCCCAGAATGTGAATGCAGTATCCTGTTGTTGTCTAACATACAGGACTGCTGATGAGAAGTCTGATTGGTATCGTTCTTATCCAATGTAAGTAATCTGGTGTTGTTTCTTTTTTCTTTTTCTGAAACTTTTTAAGATATTCTTTTTATCCATGGAGTTCTGAAATTTCTCTAGAATGTATGTAGGCATGGGTATCTGTTTCCTGTTTCATTATATCTGGCTTACACTTGTCTTTGACTCAAGAAAATTATATCCTTAAACTTGAATTTCCTGGATTTATCCTCCATGCTTCAACTATTCTCACATATTTTCCAGCTTTTTATTTTATTTCTCTACATTCTAGGAGATTTTATTTTCCAGAACACTAATTTAGTCTTCAGCAAATCCGTTCTTCTTTTTTTATTTCTAAGAATACTTTCCTATTCATTGATTGTTCCTTTTTCATGATGGCCGCTTCTTATTTTATGAATGCAATCTATTCTTGAATCTTTAAGAATCCTACTTTGGGGGATGCTTGAGGGGTTTAGTTGGTTGGGCATCTGCCTTTGGCTCAGGTCATGATCTCCTAAGAGACTGAGCCCCAAGTCTGGGTCCCTGCTTAGCAGGAAGCCTACTTCTCCCTCTCCCTCTGTCCACCCTGCACCCCCCCACACTCATGCACACACACTAGCTCTCTTTCAAATAAATAAATAAAAGCTTAAAAAAAAATTCTACTTGGAATTTTTGTCAGTTCTCCTCTGCTTTCTAAATTATCTCTGTTTCTCTGGGCTCAGTTGTTTGAATTTATTAATCTTGGTCTTTCTCTTTCATGCTCTGGGTTTTTCTCAAATATTCATGAATCATAATCCACAAATGAAGAATTCTGTGGATTCGTGGGGACAGCTAGTCTTGATTTCCCCTTTAGTCATGTATATCTGTTTTCCCAATAATATCTTCTGGAATAACTTCATTAAAATTCTTGTTAGCTTGGTATATTACTTACTATGTGATGAGAGAAGCTCCAACCTTCTCTTTGGCTCCTTCCGAAAGAACCATGTTCATCTCTTGTCGGTCTGACTACAATTTCCCCAATTTGACTTCTTCATCAGTTCAATCTTACCTGCTTATCTAGGAAGAATTTCTCCAAATATCTGCTCTGCCACTGTCCCTCTCTGTAGCACTGTTATGATTTCATTCTTTTTTTTTTTAATTTTTTAATTTTTTCAGCATAACAGTATTCATTATTTTTGCACCACACCCAGTGCGCCATGCAATCCGTGCCCTCTACAATACCCACCACCAGGCTCACCCATCCCCCCGCCCCCCCTACAAAATCCTCAGTTTGTTTCTCAGAGTCCACAGTCTCTCATTGTTTGTCTCCCCCTCCAAATTCCCCCAACTCACTTCTCTCCCAGTGTCCTCCGTGTTATTCTGTATGCTCCACAAGTAAGTGAAACCATATGATTGACTTATTTCACTCAGCATAATCTCCTCCAGTCCCATCCATGTTGATACAAAAGTTGGGAATTCATCCTTTCTGATGGAGGCATAATACTCCATTGTATATATGGACCATAACTTCTTTATCCATTTGTCCATTGAAGGGCATCTTGGTTCTTTCCACAGTTTGGCAACTGTGGTCATTGCTGCTATGAACACTGGGGTACAGATGGCCCTTCTTTTTCTTAAGTGAAGATACACAAACAGCTCTCAATAGTGAGAAGGGTTCTAACAGGGTTGCCAATGAAAACCTTTAGGGTTGGTCTTTTATAGAAAGCTAACCAGGGAGTTTAAATCCTTTTAACATCTCTATTGATAACCTTCAATGGCTTACTTCCTTTTTAGCATTGGTTATTCTTTGTTGGTCACAAGTAATTATCATAAAGGCACCCACCCCACACACTTAGAGCAGGGTGGTCCTATTTGTGCCCTTATCTCTGGTTTCCCCACACCTCCACATTTTGGGGATTTCTGTGAGCCTGATCACAAAGCCCCCTATCTATCTCTCCCTACCTAGTCCCGCCTCTCCCTCACTCAAGGTCATGATCTCAGGGTCCCAGAATGAGCCCCACATTGGGCATCACTGCTCTGCTCCTCCTTCTCCCTCTGCCCCTCTCACCTGTTCATGGTCGAGCCTGCACACTCTCTCTCTCTCAAATGAATAAATAAAAAATCTTTTTAAAAATCTTTTTTAAAAACAGATTCTACAAGGATGCTTGTTAAAGATTTAGATTCCCAGTCCTCAATCCCCCAAATTCCAATTTAGTAAGCCTAGAAATCTGCCTTGTTAGCAGGCACTACACCTGATTCTGCCATAGGCAGTTCCCGACCTGTTTTGAGAAACCCTGCTCTAAACTAGGCAGAAGCCCTCAGGCTGAGCCGAACACTCACCTGCTACTTCAGGTTTATCAACTTAGTCAAGAGTCTGTAAGGAACTCCGAGATCTCAAACTGCCTTGATTAACTAGACATTGAAAATGTATTTTCAAAAAAAGAATCATAGAAGTTGGAAACAAGCACACATTTTGAAATGTAGTTTTAGTAAGTCTCACCTGAAGAAAAGAGGAAATTAAAAAATTAAGGCCTATGAAAATTGTGGTTTTTGAGAACAAAGAGTGATGGCTCCTCAAAAGGTCAGTCATTCACAATTTGTGGTTCCCAAAATAACAAATTTCGTTAGCAAATGAATAGAAATATGCTTACAGTGATCATATTTTCCAGGCCCAAACAGGGGAAAAATAAACTTACAATGCAACAAAATGTTTGAAACAATAATTTCCCTGAAAAAACCTGGGACAAAAAGTAACTTTACCGAAGATAAGTAAGTAACATACCAAAGAAAATTTATTTTTTATTATTTATTTATTTTTAATTTTTTAAAAAGATTTTATTTGTTTATTTCAGAGCGAGCACAAGCAGGAGGGCGGAAGGTAGGAGGAGGGGAGGAATGAGGGGTGAGGGGTAGAAGCAGACTCCCTGCTAAGTAGGGAGCCTGACAGGAGGCTGGATTCCAGGACGCTGACCTCCTGACCTGAGTCAAAGGCAGATGCTTAACTGAGTCAGCCAGGTGCCCTAAAGCCAAACTTTAATACATAACTCTTTGTTGCTATATCTCCTAAAACTACATGTTAGTACCACCTTTTCCTGTCTGTCTTCCATCCCCCTTATATGTGTTGTACAAAGTAAATCATACTTGAAATGAGTAAGATAGATGGGGAAAATAAAACATGTATGTCTCTCCTTCAATCTTTAGAAGTGTATTTTTTCCCTTTTCCCCCCATTTTTTGGCAGTGTCTTTTCACATATATGACTGATCTACCTATAATGAAATTATTTTAAAATTTTATACAAGACGAGCTAAGTTAAGTCTTTTAAACCAAATTTTTGTCAAGTGCTTATGTGTTAGAAGTTACTATTCTTGGGGCTCCCTTGGTGGCTCAGTTGGTTGGGCAGCCACCTCTTGATTTTCGCTGAGATCATGATCTCAGAAGGGTTGTGACATTGAGCCTGGCATCAGGTTCCGCACTGGGTGTGGAAGCTGCTTAAGATTCTCTCTCTCTGCTCAGCGGGGAGCCTGCTTCCTCCTCTCTCTCCACCTGCCTCTCTCTCTGCCTACTTGTGATCTCTATCTGTCAAATAAATAAATAAAATCTAAAAATAATAATAATAAAAAATTAACAATGAAAACAGTTACTATTTTCAGTAAAGTGACTCAAGGAGAATTTTATTCAACACCATTTTCAAACATGGGGAACAAAAGAGAATAAGGTAGCGGAGCCAAATTTCATGGGTCCAAATCTGTGCCTGCCACTTGCTAGCCTTATGATCCTGGGAAAGTTATTTAACATTCCCATGCCTCGGTTTCCTCATCTGTAAATGGGAATAATTATAGTACCTGCCTCAGAGGATTGTTATAAGAATAAACAGGTTAATATTTATAAAGTGCCAGGAAGAGTGCCTGGAACATAATAAACACCATATAAGGGTTTGTTAAATAAAATATTGAATGAAAAGATAAGACTTTATCATTCCCAGCTAAAAACATTATGATTTTGAGTTTTATAAAGTTAAAAGAAGTAACCATGAGATGTCATTTTTCATTAGCTCTCTGTATAATCTTGAAAGCAAGGTTTTTCCCCCCAATCTTCTTATACCACATTTTGAAATGACAACTATTATTAAAATGATGAGAAGTTTCATTTAGTGGAAGAATAAGAAAACTTGAGATCTTATTAAAAATATTACTTTGGCTGGGGATTTATTTCTGAGAGAGTATTCTTAATGTTCTCCGGAAAAATCAAAGCAACTAGATTTTAGCACAAGGTCAACTGTAATAGAATGCTTAGAAAATAAAAGTCATTAAAACAGGAAGAAAGATTCCACAGTGAGGCCGGCTTAAGTTATTACCAATTCGATGGAAAGGTAGATACTGCAAACAAATGAACCAAAAACAAGCAAATGAGTGGTTTCTAAAGATGTTATCTTGTTAGTGATAAAATAATTTCAAGTAGACTAATATTGAATATAGGTAGTAGATATCTCTCTTTCTTTGATCTCTTGCTACAAGTTAATTCTTTCTTATAATAATAGATGTAAATTACCTCCTCTGTGCCCAGGTTTCAATGACCTCAATGAAACAGACATGACAATGTCTCCAAAATTGAACAGACTGCTGGCGAATGGGAGCCCTTCAGTAATTAGGTGATTCTAAGCAGGGTCTAGTGATTTCCACGGTCAGACGATGAAGCAGCTTTTCCAGGCGGTGTTTGCATTCTCTCTCTAATAAGTCCGCAGAAAATCATAAATGATCCTTTCTCACAGCTTGGAAATCCTGAATAGAGTAGGCTACCAAATTATTAAAACAGTCACTTTGTTCATCTTCTTTTTCCTTGCTACACAGATCACCTTCCTGGCCTCTTAAGGGTGACATTCAGTTCAGATCATTCATCATGTACAAAATTACTTCTCTTGGTTTTCCGAAAGATTGACGGGGACAAATAGAGATCAGAAAAGCATTTACAATGCTTTTAATGCAATGACGTTTCCAAATATAAGACATTAAGAAGCTGTTATTTTCATAATTTAAACATTTTACACTTATATATATATGCAATTCCTAAGAAGTTACTCTTTGTTAAAATGTGGAAAAGTACCCATATGAATGGGATTGTGTGAACCTCGAACACCCTAGTTTCACTAAAGCAATTGATGAAAAATTCTTGTGGTCAACAAAAAAATTTCATACATTCATTTAACAAACATTTATATGGCGCTTACTATGTGCTAGTCCTGTGAGGTAGGTACAAATAGTAATATCATGTCCGTTTTATAGATGGAGAGACTGAAGGTAAGTGATCTGCCTACAGTCTCAGAGCCGGAATGTGACAAAGACGTGATCTGCCCCCAAGATGTTCTCTTTTAGACAGCATCCTTTTAAACTGCAAAACCATACTACCTTCCTTTGAGGTACGATTCTCAGAAAATCACATCACATTCTTATTTTATTTTGTTGTGTTTCTTTCTATCCAAAAT
The DNA here is from genome assembly GCF_902655055.1 of Lutra lutra. Lineage (NCBI taxonomy): Eukaryota > Metazoa > Chordata > Mammalia > Carnivora > Mustelidae > Lutra > Lutra lutra. The sequence continues at coordinate 132,470,661 of NC_062278.1, read as the reverse complement.
GTCTCACTTGTGTGATGTTAATGCCTGAAGAAATGACTGCTAAGATGATATGTGCGTCCCATTCAAGTAGAATGTCCTTTTATTTTGGTAATTTCAAGCTTGATGTCTCTTAATGAAATTGAGTTGAGTGTTTTTTAATTTTTTTAACTTTATTTAGGATAATAATATTCTTAATCTGGCCATTTCAAAATCCCTGAAAGATTTAGGAAGCGACTCTATACTCACAAAATATATTATTCTCCTGATTAACTCTGACTTGCCACAATTACATAGACATGAACTTAAAGTGGTTTTTATATAGGTGCAATAGGATATGAAGATAAGATCTGATAGTCTCACATTTCATGAATGACATTTTGGGGCTAAGATATTCAAGTTAACAATCTAATATGTTGATGAAATAACCAGATATGTGTTAATAATTCAGCTCTCCCTTAGTTCCACTTAACAAAAAATTAGTGCTGAGAACTCTGAGTTGTCAGGTCATCTCCTCATTTTGGTGCAGCAAGATCACTGCCAAACCATATCATCACATCTGAACAGCTGATTAGTATTGCAAATCCATTATGAGCCCCTCAAAGAGGGCTAAACCTTGACCCCTAATTAATTAATTAATCGATAAGGACAAGTTTCCAGAAACCAGAGCACATGAACCAGAGCACATAACAATAAAGTTAGTCAACCTAATTTGAATTTACTTTTACCAAATTAACACAATAACTTTGTAGACCAGTGTTTTGTAGATCATAATTAATGATCCTTTTCAGGGAAACATGCTAAAATGAAAATATTACTGCTTGCCCCATGAAAGATACATTGTCCTGTTGGAAGGCAGATGTAGATTCTAAATAGTGTTGCCCATTTTAGATCAGTCAAACATAAAATAAAATAATGCAAAGAATTGCTGGCATTGGATGCTGGTCAAGTGACTATGAATAAGTGACTCCGTTTCTTCTTCTTTTTTTCTTTTTTTTTTTTTTTTAGAAAGGGAGGGTGGGAAGGGACAGAGCGAGAAGGAGGAAGATCTTAAGGATACTCCACATGTCCAGCTCAGAGACTGACACGGGGCTCGATCTCATGACCCTTAGATCATGACCTGAGCCAAAATCAAGAGTCAGAAGCCTAACCCAGTGAGCCATCCAGGTGCCCCTAAATGACTCCATTTCTGTATTCCTCTCTCCTTTGTTGGATTTGCAACCCCTACATGCCAATTTCAAGCATTTTAGCTTTATCTTCCCCATTTGGGCCATAACTATAGCATTTATGGCCTAATGTATCTTATAATTGACCCCTTTTAAAATATTATACTATCTCATGTGTGAACCCAGAAATGCTAGTTATACATATTCTAATATATGTTAAGTTAAATATAAACTACTATAATCATAAAAAGTTGATATGCACACTATCTGAAATCACATGTGGCACATATATATTTTAGGAACCACTTCAATAATTCAGGAGTCACTGAAAGTATTTCAAGAGAGATCCATTTGGGGGCACCTGGGTGGCTCAGTCAGTCAAGCCACAACTCTTGATTTCGGCTCAGACCCTGATCTAAGGGGACTGGGATTGAGCTCCTGTCTGGCTCTGTACTCAGCATGGAGTCTGCTTGAGATTCATTCTCTCTGTCTCTCTCTCTCTCCCTCTGCCCCTCCCCTTCCTCAAATAATAAATAAATCTTTAGGGAGAAAAAAAAAAAAGCTGTTCTGGGGGGAAAAAAAGATCCATTTGGTCCTCAGTGGGACTATGTGTGCCAAACAATGTTTCAAATGTATTAACTCATCTAAATCTCATTATACTTCTATGAGGGGATGGGGGATACTATTTTATTCCTAGTTTACAGATGTGTAAATTGAGGCATAGACAGATTAAGTCACATGCCCAAATCAATAGCAGACCCTATGGTGACACCAGATTTCAGTCACAACAGGTTGACCTCAGAGCCTGTACTCACAGCCACGATGGGATAGTGCTCCTCTGAGTCTGGACAGTTCCTGTGTTCATGTCCATTCCAAGTGTCCATATGTACAGAGATTGCTTCCAGCACAATGACACCATTTTAACTTGCATTTCCATTATCTTCTCTCTAATCCTCTCATAATCTGCCCTGGAGAGAGTGTAACCTCTGAAAATCTTTGGGAGCCAAACCAGGAGTCAGCATTTGGGAAGGATCCTAGGGCGAAGATGAGATCTTAGAAACCAGGCTGGGTACCTTAAGAATCATAGGCCAGGGGTGCCTGGGTGGCTCAGTCGGTTAAGCATCTGACTCTTGGTTTCCACGGAGGTCATGATGTCATGCATCCAGAGATCAAACCCTGTGGTGGGCTTCTCTCTGAGAGGAGACTGCTTGAAGATTCTCTCCTTTGGCACCTCCCCCCACTCATGGGCTCGCATGCTCTCTCCCTCTTTCTCTCTTTCTAAAGTAAATAAATAAATATATTTTTTAAAGATTTTATTTGTTTATTCATAGCAAGAGAGAGCATGAGCTGAGGTGAGGGACAGAGGGAGAGAGAGAAACAGACTCCCCAGCTGAGCAGCAAGCCCAACACAAGATTCTATCCCAGGAACCCAAGATCATGATCTGAGCCAAAGGAAGATGTTCAACTGACTGAACCACCCAGGCACCCTAATAAATAAATCTTGTAAAAAAAAAAATCATAGGGCATTTATTGGACAATATATTTTGATTCTATCCTGTTACTCCCTGTAGTTGTTTAATATCAACAAAATGCTATGCAAACCTCAATATGTCAAGAATATCAGAGTTCCCTTTTTCTGCCTGTTAATTTGCTAATTAATGTGAAGGATACAAAAGATGTGTGCAACATGGTCATGGCCCTCTGTTCTGTCTGTTACTCTCTAATGACCTGCCCCAAATTTCAGTGGCTTGAAACAGGCATTTTATTTTGCCCACAATTTTATAGGTCAGGGATTCTGGAACAGTTCAGGGGAGCAACTCACCTCTAATCCACATGGCATCATGTAGGATGGCTAAGATTGAAGAATCCACTTCCAATATGGCTTCTTCACCCAAGTGTCTAGTACTTCAGTGTTCCTTGGTTGCCTTTTCTCTCCATATGGCATTTCATCCTCCAGGTCTCCTTCAGGGGGCTTAGTTAGGTTTTTTACAGCATGGTGGTCCAGGTTCACTGGGCTTCTAACATGGTGTCTTGTTTCTATGTGGAATAAAGTAGAAGCTGACAGGTCAGTTAAGGCGCCCATGCTCAGGCTGGTCTAGCATCCCTTCTAACATATTCGGTTGGTCAAAGCTGTCACAGGCAGGTTCAAGGGAGTGGAGAAAGAGTCTACCTCTTGATGGGGGAATGCCAAGGTCATATACTGAAGGAGCAAGCAGATGCAGGAACACTGTTGCCACCTTCTCAGGAACACACCGTCTGCCACACCTCAAAGAGCTTCTACTCTAAGGCAGGGATTCATAAACAAAAGTCTCTGCATAAAATTCAGGAGGTCTTTGAACTTAGAAAGGGAAAATTCTGCTTTTAGTTTCCTAGTCTCTATGCTTTAGCATTTTTGGTCTGTTTTGAATACAAGCACTAATAATAGTACTTAGAGCAACACCTGTGACTTTGTTACCAGTAAAAATTGCATATATTTTTACAGCACATTTTGTTGTTATAAGTGCCTCAAAATATCATTTATACTCATCACTATTTTGAAATTATAATGGCAATAAAATCCTCCACTAGATCTTATGTGAAGTGTTAATAAAGAAGCAATATAGGGCCGCCTGGGTGACTCAGTTCGTTAAGCGTCCAACTCCTGATTTCTGCTCAGGTCATGATAACAGATTGTGAGATCAAGCCCTGTGTTGGGCTCAGCACTGGGTGTGGAGCCTGCTTAAGATTCTTCCTCTCCCTCTGCCCCTCCTCTCTCTCTTTAAAAAAAAAAAAAACAAAAAAAAACAATGTATTACTCTATTACAATTTTGGTTTTTAGCATTTTGATAGCTATATTTCAATTTAGACAGTCTCTCTTATAATCTTATATATTTTATTTTAAACACTTAAAAACATTACTCCAGAAAGGGGTCTACAGACTGCACAAGAAAGCCAGAGGGTTTCATGGCTCAAAAGAAAGTTTAAGAATTCCTACCTGGAGGAAGATCAAAGCATAAAACATATAAATATAAAATAATTAGAGAAGCCCTACATAATGGTAAAATCTAATTTTGAATGCTGTAGCACGGGCTTTAAGTACTATAGGATTTCTTCCTCCTGGTGCTATTATTTGATTCAAGATACCATGTATTTTTATGATTTTTGACAGTTGTATATTCTCACGTAATCATGATCATGGGAGGAATTAAAACAAAATGAAATCAACCTAAGCAGTTCAGATCTTCAAGAAATTTCTTAACTGGGGTGAATGGGTGGTTCAGTTGATTAAGTGTCAGCTTTTAGCTCAAGTCACAATCCCAGAGTTCTGGGATCAAGTTCCCCATCAGGCTCGCTGCTCAGTGGAAAGTCTGCTTCTCCCTCTCCCTCAGCCCCTCTTTCTGCTTCTGCTCTCTCTCTCTCAAATAAATAAATAATATCTTTTTTTTTTTTTTTTTTTTTGGTTACAACCTTTTAATGTAGAATGTGACTTGAGCACTACATTTCCACTCACGGAACTTGTGGAGTTACTTCTCCAACAGCTTTACAACATGCCTAAGTAGGCCTAGAATGTCGCTACTCTAAACAACGCTCCTCTTTGGAAAACAAGCCCTATACACGGTTACTCCCATCCCCTTGGTTAAACTAGTAGTTTCTAGAGGCCTGGTACATGCAGCTGGTAACTACAGGGGACAGAAGATTTAAAAAGTAGATCCTAGAGGGTGAGAGCTGTTTTAACCAACATTTCTCTTTAAAATATCAAGGCATAGCTCGGAACACTTCAGTGACAGACAAATTTGGTCTTACTAAGGAATCCACTTGGTAGCTAAACACTGTAGACCACAGTTAACGTTAGGTTATGCACACCTCACAACAAAGGTCACCTTGTCCGGTTACAATGAGCTGGCGTGGCACTAGGGAAGAAAAACTAGCTGGGCTTTAGTTCCTACACGTCACAGTATCACACTCGAACTCAAACAGAAAGAAATCTTATCTTCCCCTTAAGTAGTTATTGTCATGCCATACAGATTCTTAAAATGTTAACAAAAATAAAGAAAAACATCCGTGAAAATATATTATCAGAGGGAATGAGGATAAAGTATCGAATACATGTACAAGTCATTCTCACGGCACCTAGTCAACCTCCTCCATGCGTGACGTGTCGTCATCACCTTCCAGGGGCGGCATCTCCTCGCTCACAGTCGCACTGCTGTCGTCAGCAGTGGGGTCGTCTTCATCAATACCGAGACCAAGCTTGATCATCCTGTAGATCTTGTTGGCATGCGTCTACGGATCTTCCAGACTGAAGCCGGAGGATAGGAGCGCCGTCTCGTAAAGCAGGATGACCAGGTCTTTCACAGACTTGTCGTTCTTGTCGGCCTCGGCCTTCTGCCGTAAGGTCTCGATGATGGAGTGGTTGGGGTTTATCTCCAGGTGCTTCTTCGCGGCCATGTAGCCCATGGTGGAGTTACCTCTCAAGGCCTGGGCCTTCATGATCCTCTCCATGTTTGCCGTCCAGCCATATGTGCTTGTCATGATGCAGCACGGGGAGGTCACCAGTCGGTTTGACACGACCACCTTTTCAACTTTTTTCTCTAAGATGTCCTTCATGATCTTGCACAGGTTTTCAAATTTTGTCTTTTTCTCTTCCTGTTTCTTTTTCTCTTCTTCATCTTCTGGAAGTTCCAAGCCCTCTTTGGTCACAGACACCAACGTCTTCCCCTCAAACTCCTTCAGCTGCTGGACACAGTACTCATCAATGGCCTCGATCATATAGATCACTTCCAGGCTGTGCTTCCGAAGACGCTCCACAAAGGCCGAGTTCGCTACCTGGTCCTTGGTCTCACCTGTGATGTAATAGATGTGTTTCTGGTTCTCCTTCATTCTGGTGCAGTAGTCCTTGAGAGACACCATCTCGTCACCAGAGGCGGACGTGTAATAGCACAACAGCTCCGAGAGCTTCTTCCGATTCTGAGAGTCCTCATGGATGCCAAGCTTGATGTTTTTGGAGAACTGCTCATAAAACTTTTTGTAGTTCTCTTTGTCTTCGGCCAGTTCGGTGAAGAGTTCTAAGCACTTTTTGACCAAGTTCTTTCTGATAACCTTTAAAATTTTGCTTTGCTGCAGCATCTCACGGGAAATATTTAGAGGAAGATCCTCAGAGTCCACCACACCTCTGATGAAATTCAGATACTCCGGGATGAGCTCCTCACAGTTATCCATGATGAAAACTCTGCGAACATACAACTTAATGTTGTTCTTTTTCTTTCTGTTCTCGAATAGGTCAAAGGGAGCACGTCTTGGCACAAAGAGAAGAGCTCGGAACTCCAACTGTCCTTCCACTGAAAAATGCTTCACTGCCAAGTGATCCTCCCAGTCATTGGTCAAACTCTTGTAGAATTCTCCATACTCTTCATTGGTAATATCGTCGGGGTTTCGGGTCCAAATAGACTTTGTTTTGTTCAATTCTTCCTGATCAATGTACTTCTCCTTGATCTTCTTTTTCTTCTTCTTGTCACCGTCCTTCTTCTCCTCCTCTTCCTCATCAGAACCAACATCTTCTATCTCAGGTTTGTCATCAGACTCCTTCTCTTCCTTTTCTTTTTCCTCCTCTTTCTCTTCCTTTTCTTCAGCCTCATCATCACTTACCTCTTTATCACGTTCCTTCTCCACGAACAGAGTGATGGGGTAGCCGATGAACTGGGAGTGCTTCTTCACGATCTCCTTTATCCTCCTCTCCTCCAGGTACTCAGTCTGGTCTTCTTTCAGGTGCAGGATAACCTTCGTTCCCCGACCCATAGGTTCGCCTGTGTCAGTGCGGACGGTGAACGAGCCACCTGCGGAGGACTGCTCGTCGTCGTTGTGCTTTGTGATCACCGTCACCTTCTCCGCCACCAAATAGGCCGAATAGAACCCCCGAACTGGCCAATCATAGAGATATCTGCGCCCGCCTGCAGAGCTTCCATGAACGCTTTGGTCCCCGACTTGGCGATGGTGCCCAGGTTGTTGATCAGGTCGGCCTTGGTCATGCCGATCCCGGTATCCACGATGGTGAGGGTCCGGTCCTGCTTGTTCAGGATGAGATTAATGTGCAGCTCCTTCCCCGAGTCGAGCTTGCTAGGGTCGGTCAGGCTCTCGTATCGGATTTTGTCCAGAGCGTCGGACGAGTTGGAGATCAGCTCCCGGAGGAAGATCTCCTTGTTCGAGTAGAAGGTGTTGATGATCAGCGACATCAACTGCGCGATCTCCACCTGGAAGGCGAACGTCTCCACCTCCTCCTCCTCCATCGGCTGATCTTGGGTCTGGGTTTCCTCAGGCATCTTGGCTAAAGGACCGCACGGGCTCTGAGAGGACGCAGCACCGAGACGCAGGAGCAACTAAATAAATAATATCTTAAAAAAAATTTCTTAACTCCTAGCATCTAAAGAGTATCCTAAGATTCCAGAGAGGGAAAAACATGGCCTACAAGGGAACAAGAATATGATTTCATCTTAGAATCCCTTAGGACTCTCTGAGAAAAATAATTATGAACTTAAGATTCTATACCTATTAAACATGTCAATCAAGTGAGAAGGAAAAATAAAGTCACTTTCAGACATGCAAAAATTCTGAAGTTTTATTTCTTATGCACCCCTCTAAGAAAATTACCTGAAGATATTCTCAGCCATAACAAGAATAAAATCCAAGAAAGGTAAAAATTTGAGATCTAAGAACACTGGCTTCAACCCAAGACAAGGGAAAAAGGAAATCAGGATGACAGGCTGGCATCCAGCCCAGAGCGCTCTCTGGTCCAGATTGGAATAAGAAGGCAGAAGTTTCTGGAAAATATATCTTCAATAATTATATTGCATCTCTTACCGTGGATGGAATATGTTTAGGAAGATAGATGATCTTAATGACTTGATAAAGGCATATGACAAAAAAAGTAAAATAAAATAGAGACACTTTGTAATCATAGAATAATGAACAATATTAACACAATCACAATAATGGAAATACTGTGTGTTGGTATTACCAATTTTAGATTCAACCAACAGACAAAGCATGCAAGGATTAATTATGATTACAGAAAAGAAGATGAAAGTTCTCAAATTTGGAGGAGATTACAGACAGAAAAGTAGAAAAGGAGGCAGAGGGAAGAATAGGAGTCCTAACTTACTCATGCTATTAATAATAGCTAATGCTGGGATGCCTGGGTGGCTCAGTTGGTTAAGCAGCTGCCTTTGGCTCAGGTCAGGATCCCAGCATCCTAGGATTGAGTCCCACATCGGGCTCCTTGCTCAGCAGGGAGCCTGCTTCTCCCTCTGCCTCTGCCTGTGCTTGTTCTCTCTGACAAATAAATAAATAAAATCTTTTAAAAATAAATAAATAAATAATAGCTAATGCTGAGTAGTTACCATATGCTCATCCTGAGAGATAATGTGAATTAATTCATCCAATTTCCCACGATGAGGACACTGAGGCACAAGGAAGTACCTAACTTTCTATCATCCTTTGCTTCTTACTCCATGAAAAGTCTAAAAGGTACAAGAGACACTTTATGATAGATCAAGAAAATAGGAGATTTATGTATATTATTTCTAGAAACTATAATGTATGTACCAAATGCATAATGGCACAAAAATGGTATGTAGATGGCAATGTGATTTTTATAACTCCATAGGAATTGAATCAGTTTTGTACAGGTTCATGAATAGAAAGCCCAAAGAGAGGGAAAAGAATATAAATTCCAGAAATATGCACAAATGATATAAACTAATATACAACACAGGTGATATTTCAGTGAAGAAAAGAGAGGGCTAAGCAACTGGCTAACTATTTAGAAAGAATATAAGAAAAAGTTTTCAGATGAACTACACATTTATATATATTATGCATATTTATATATATATATATATATATATATGAAAGGTTTTATTTATTTATTTGAGAGAGAGGATGAGAGAGACAGAGCATAGAGGGAGAAGCAGACTACCTGCTGAGGAGTCCAATGCAGGGCTTGATCTCAGGACCCTGAGATCATGACCTGAGCTGAAGGCAGACGTTTACCCGACTGAGCCACCCAGTCACCCCCATATTTATATTTTTAAATGAAATCATATATAGTATACTAAGAAAACATGTAAGATTATACAAATATAATATATACATATAATTTGTGGAATAGGAAAAGTTTTTCTTAAAGGCTTTCACTTAGAAGTGATGATCTATGAGATTAATAAATAAAACTACAGGGGCACCTGGGTGGCTCAGCAGGTTAAAGCCTCTGCCTTTGGCTCAGGTCATGATCCCAGGGTCGTGGGATGGAACCCCATGTCAGGCTCTCTCTTTAGTAGGGAGCCTGCTTCTCCCTCTGCCCCTCCCCCACCTCATGCGATCTCTCTCTGTGTCTCTCTCTCTATCTCTCACTCTCTTTTTCTCAAAAAAATAAATAAAAATCTTTAAAAATAAATAATAAAAATAAAAATTAGAGCATGGAACAAAATAGCATAAGCAAAGTTAATAAACAACAAATAAACCTGGGAAGAAAATGGCAACATGAATGATAGCAGGCTTTTTTCTTTCCTGTGCAGGTAAGGAGTTCTTAGAAATTAATAAGAGGAAGGCCAACAATCCAATAAAAAAAAACCCTGACAAATGACAATAAATGAAAAAGAAAATGCAAATCACTTTCAAAGGGAAAACTTACTGAATGATATGCAGTTTGAAATGCAGCAAACTATCCAGGGATTTATGAAATTTTGTTTACATTAGATTCCACAGTTGAACCAACATTAACAACCCTCCTGAGAACACTTCTGGTGATTTAGCAGGACAAAGAACAAGGATGGTGAACTAATGGGGCATAAGGAAATAAAAGGGAAAAATGTAAAGAGGAAAAAGGGAGGGAACTGGACAAGACTGGAGGTTGCTAGGTGAAGGGAAGAAACAATCAGCCCAAAAAACATTTCTTTTTTTTTTTTTAAAGATTTTATTTATTTATTTGACAGAGAGAGATCACAAGTAGATGGAGAGGCAGGCAGAGAGAGAGAGAGAGGGAAGCAGGCTCCCTGCTGAGCAGAGAGCCCGATGCGGGCCTCGATCCCAGGACCCTGAGATCATGACCTGAGCCGAAGGCAGCGGCTTAACCCACTGAGCCACCCAGGCGCCCTTTTTTTTTTTTTTTTTTAACCAAAAAAACATTTCAAGCCTTAAAAAAAAGGGGCTGGATTAAGAAAGTCCAGGGTTAGTTGTGAATTTCAAGCTGGACAAGGAAAGAGAAATGGGAAGAAGGTGGAGCCAACACCAAAGGGAAGTTGGAGAGACGGAGGGGATCTGAGGTTTTTAATGAGGCTAAATGGAGTGCTGGCGTGAAAGAGCTAGAAGGATAGAAGTTTTGGTCAGTAACTGGGATTTTAGACTCATTTCTGAGATGGCTCAAACTTCCACATGCAAAATGTGACCCACTTAGTGGGTAACTGAACTGGAGAGAAAGTAGTCATGTAGTTACAATTTGCCCAAATTGAATTTGGGCAAGATTAATATTTTAGATGGACCGTCTATAACACCTAACATCTGTAACACTACTGAGACGCAAGAGTGGACATCATCAGAATGGCCAACAGATGACATAGGGAAAGCAGCTGTTAGCAGACATCCTGAAGGAGTACTTGTGGGAGAAGAGCAGGAGTGAGGACCCTGGGCTCTGCAAGGTCATGGTGTCATGATGTCAGAGCTGGAAATGAACTGAAGAATTGCAAGTTTCCGGTAATTAACAGATCTACTTATAATGTCTATTTCAGGGTACCTGGGTGGCTCAATTGGTTAGGTGACTGCCTTCGGCTAGGGTCACGGCCCCGGCATCCTGGGATGGAGTCCCACATTAGGCTTCCACTGCTCTGCAGGGAGCCTGCTTCTCCCCCTCCCTCTGCCTGCCACTCCCCCTGCTTCTGCTCTCTCTATGTCAAATAAATAAATAAAATCGTAAAATAATAATAATAATATCTATTTCATAAAGCTGTTGTGACAATCCAATGACATAACATATGTAAATGGCCTGATGCAGTGGTAGCCAGCATTATAATCAGCATAATTAGCCTTATTATGTATTCCTGGGAGCAAAGAGGAAATACGTGTAATTAATCACATTTCACATTTTCATTTGGGAGATGGAATACTGGAAAGCAGACTAAGGGACGTTCTACGTCATGCCAGGATTCTGGAACTGGTTCCTTATTCCCAACACTGAATTAGTTCTTCCTTGGGGGTGGTGACAGGGAAGGGGAGGAGTTGGGGGGGGGGCGTGGAAAGCTGCATTCTTCAAAAACTCTCTAAATGCGTGCGGGCAAACAGAAATCTTCTTTCAGTTTCACATGGGCAACAGAAAATACCGTAACAACTCCGATGAGTAAAGTAAAATGAGTCCTTGAATAATTTTAGGGAAATATAGTACACTACTATAAAAAAGGAAAATATAGCTCAAAATTGTTTTTTTGGCCAGTTTAGCATCTTGATATAAAATACACTAGGGCGCCTGGGTGGCTCAGTGGGTTAAGCCGTTGCCTTCGGCTCAGGTCATGATCTCAGAGTCCTGGGATCGAGGCCCGCATCGGGCTCTCTGCTCAGCAGGGAGCCTGCTTCCCTCTCTCTCTCTCTGCCTGCCTCTCTGTCTACTTGTGATCTCTCTCTGTCAAATAAATAAATAAAATCTTTAAAAAAAAAATAAAATAAAATACACTAATGGAGGGGTACCTGGGTAGCTCAGTGGGTTAAGCTTCTGCCTTAGGCTCAGCTCAGGCCCTGATCTCAGGGTCCTGGGATTGAGCCCCGCATCAGGCTTGCTGGTCAGCAGGGAGCCTGCTTCCCCCTCTCTCTGCCTGCCTCTCTGCCTACTTGTGATCTCTGTCTGTCAAATACATAAATAAAATCATTAAAAAAGAATGCACTAATGGAAACTTAAAAAGAGCATGCCTTTTGAATTTTAATGAATTTCAGTGAAATGTAGTTACAATTTGTAGTTACATAGATAAATAGATTGGTGGAATAAAGGTCTATATACTCATATATGTCCATTAATGAAACTGTTTATTATTAATTTGTTAGTTAAGTTTTTGACAAATTGCAATTATATTTTTGTGTGATAGAACTAGTTCATGGTCCCAGTTGTGTATGATACAGATAAATAGCACTTGATAGCTCAACAAAAATCATTTATTTTTTAAAGCATAAAACTACTTTCAACCATATGTCCATAGAAGACTTTTTTCTTAGGCTCACTCAATAGCTGTGTTTTTGGTGGAACAAGATCGAAAACTGAGCAAAAGTTGATGATTCTGATTGAGGGGTTAGAATTTGGCTCCAACCTCCTTCTTTTCTTCAAGGGCTCTTTAAAGATTTTATTTATATATTTGAGAGAGAAAGAGCACAAGCCAAGGGTGGGAGGCAGGGGACGGAAGCGGGTGGGTGGGTAGAGGATGGCAAGCAGAAGGAGAGCGGGAAGCAGACTCCCTGCTGAGCAGGGAACCTGACCTGGGGCTCAGGGCTAGATCCCAGAACTCCAGGATCATGACCTGAGCCAAAGGCAAATGCTTAACTGACTTAGCCACGCAGGCGCTCCCTTCAAGCACTTTTTAAAAGAAAGGGACATTAAAAAATTTTGTTATTTTTTTCTTTTAAAATTTTATTTTCAGTAAAATTGCCCCCTTTCTTATGGTGTACAGTTGTATGTATTTTAATACATGTATAGATCCATGTATCCACCTCCATATTCAGGGTACAAAACAGTTTCTTCATTCCCAAATATCCCTTGAGTGATCTCTTAATGGTGACTCCCCCTACCCATAATCCCTGTGAATTTCTTTTTTTTTTTTCTTTTTAAAGATGTTATTTATTTATTTCACAGAGAGAAACACAGTGAGAGAGGCAGCATAGCAGGGGGAGTGGGAGAGGGAGAAGCAGGTTCCCCGTAGAGCAGGGAGTCCTGCTCCATCCCAGAACCCTGGGGTCATGACCCAGGCTGAAAGCAAATGCTTAGCAACTAAACCACCCAGCTGCCCCAATCCCGGTGGCTTTCTAATCTGGTTTTCTTCTTTGTAGTTTAGCCTTTTGGAGACAGTCATATCAATGAGATCACTCAGCATGTAACCGTTTGAGAGTAACTTCTTGCCCTCAGCATGCTTTTAAGATTCATCCAAGTTGTTTCGTGTATCAGGAGTCCGTTACTTTTTACTGCTGAATAGTACTCCTTAGTACGGATTTACTACACTTAATTTATCTATTCACCCACTGAAGGAAATTTGTGTTGTTTCCAAATGTAGGGAATTACAAATACAGCTATGATAAACACTTCTGGGGTGCGTGGGTGGCTCAGTCGTTAAATGTCTGCCTTTGGCTTGGGTCATGATCCTGGGGTCCTGGGATCGAGTCCCGCAGCTGGCTCCCTGCTCCCCCTGCTTGTGTTCCCTCTCTCGCTGTGTCTCTTTCTGTCAAATAAATAAAATATGAAAAATAAACATAAATAAAATAAAACATTTGTGGTCAGATTTTTGTATGGATATGTTTTCATTTATTAAAGCAGTTACCAGGAGTGGAATTTTTGGGTCACAGCAGTAAGTTTATAAGAAACTATCAGTTTTCCAGAGTGGCTCTACCATTTTGCATTCCCACCAGTCGCACCTGGTGTGTTAGTAATTCCTATTTTAGCCACTCAGAAATGTAATGCTATCTCACTGATTACTGGAGTTTCCCCAATAGCTAATGATAGTGAACATTTTTTTTCATGTGCCTCTTTGTCATCCATTTGATCTCTATGGTGAAACACCCACTCATTTCTTTGGTGGATTTTTAATTGAGGGTTTGTTTACTTATTGTTGACTCTTGAGACATCTTCATCTGATCTAGATTAAAGTCTTTTATCAATATGTGATTTGCAAATATTTCCTTCCCTCCCAGTCTGCAGCTTATATTTTCATTCTCCTAACAGTGTCTTCTGCAGAGCAAAAGGGTTTTTTTTATTGTGACAAAGCTCAATTTATCAATTTTATTATTTTTTTTAAGGAGAATACTTTTGGTGCCATAAGTAAGAATTCTTCACCAAATCCTAAGTCTTCTATGCTTTTTTCTAAAAATTGTACAAGTTTATATTTTATAATTAGGTGTCTGGTCTATTTTGAAATAATTTTTGTGTATTGCATAAGGTTCTGGTTGAAGTGCTTCTCTCTCTCTTTTTTTTAACCCAGGGATGTGCGATTATTCCAACACCATTTGTTGAAAGACTGTTTTTATTTATTTATTTGTTTGTTTGTTTTAAGTAATATCTATGCCCAATGTGGGGCTTGAGCTCATGACTCCAAGATCAAGAGTGGGGTGTTTGTGTGCCTGGGTGGTTCAGTGGGTTAAGCCTCTGCCTTCAGCTCAGGTCATGATCTCAGGGTTCTGGGATCAAGGCCCGCATTGGGCTCTCTGCTAGGCGAGGAGCCTGCTTCCTCCTCTCTCTCTGCCTGTCTCTCTGCCTACTTGTGATTTCGGTCTGTCAAATAAATAAATAAGATCTTAAAAAAAAAAAAAAAAGTTGGGTGTTCTACCAACTGAGCCAGCCAGATACTCCTAGACTATTTTTTAATACTCTAAGTGGCTTTTGCATCTTTGTCAAAATTATAAATTATATGTGTGTCTATTTCTGGACTCTCTATCCTGTGCCACAGATTTCTGTGTCTATCCCTTCAACAACACCACACTGTCTTGATAAGTGTAGCTTCCTAGTGATTTTGGAAATCGAATAGTGTGGTTTGTTAAAACAATTTTCTGAAAAAGGTTAAAGCATAACTCAAACTGATTAAATGAACACATGTTAACTATTTTACTTTACTTGCCGCTGAGGGAACTGAGCTGATGTTATAAATCATTCAAAAGAAAGGTCAAAAGACACACATTTGTTCGGAGTAAAGGAATATTGAAATGAATTGCACGTGGAGAAGAAACTGGTTTTTCCAGAGTGTGAGGGAATGCATTTGAACCTCTACCAAATGAAACAGAATGCCTGTCTTACAGTTATAAAACAGCTCCTGTAGAATCAGAATCTGATAAAGTAGAAAAGTACACTTATAGAAAATGCAGTTTTCCACTGAGGTACAAAATAAATTCTTTCTACAGATTGCTCCAAATTTATTCTTCCTTTAAAAACTTGTTTGAGGGGCGCCTGGGTGGCTCAATGGGTTAAAGCCTCTGCCTTTGGCTCAGGTCATGATCTCAGGGTCCTAGGATCAAGCCCTGCATCGGGCTCTCTGCTCAGCAGGGAGCCTGCTTCCTTCTCTCTCTGCCTGCCTCTCTGACTACTTGTGATCTCTGTCTCTGTCAAAAAAATAAATAAAATCTTAAAAAAAATTAAATTAAAAAAAAACTGACCTCTTCTACTTCCTTTGCTTTTTCGTATAAATGTTAGTATCAGCTTGTCTATATCTACCAAAACTCCTGCTTGTCTTGGATTGGTATTGTATTAAGTCTATTGTTAATTTGGGGAGAAAATTATATCTTTGCTTTGCTGAGTCTTCCAATTCAAGAATATGGTACATTTTTTTAATTAATATGTCTTCTTTGATTTATCAGCATTTTGTAGTTTTTAGCATACAGATTCTGTACATATTTTATTAGATCTAGACCAAAGTAGTGAATTGTTTGACCTATTATAAATTATATTTTTAAATATTTGCTTTCTAGTTCTACATTGTTCATGTATAATTGATTTTTGAGCATTGACTGTGTGTTATAACCCTGCTAAAATTGTTAGTTCTGGGAGCTCTTCTGGGATAGCTTGAGATTTTCTACTTACAGAATCATGTTATTTGAGAATAGGAACTTTTTTGTTTTTTTCTTTCAATTTGTATGTTGGGGTTTTTTGTTTTTTGTTTTTCTTGCCTCATTGCTCTGGGTTAAAATTTTCAATACAATACTGTATAAGAGCAGTAAAAGTGGACATTCTTAACTTATTCCCGACTTTAGAAGAAAGCATTTAACCATTAAGTATGATATTAGCTGTAAAGATATATATCTCTCTCAAATATATATATATATAGAGAGAGAAAGATATATATATTGAGATATATATATAGATATCTACATATAGATAGATATATAGATAGATATAGATGCTCTTTAGAGGTTGAAGAAATTCCCTTCTAATCCTAGTTTGCTATAAGTTTTTGTTCAGGATGATCTTTCTTTGTCTACTTCTGGTATCAGAATAATGCTAGCCTCATAAAATGACCTGGGATGTGTTCAATCTTCTTCTATTTAATGGAGTTTATTGTGTAGAATTGTTGCATTTCTCCTTTAGATGTTCCAAGAATTCATCTCTGGAAACATCAGGGCTGGGCAATTTCTTTTTGGAAGGCTTTTAACTACAAATTTAACTTCTTTAATAGTTATATGACAACTCATGTTATAGATTTTTCTTGGTTGAGCTGAAAATGGTCCATTTCATCTAAGGTATTGAATTTGTGTGCATAGAGTTATTCATAATATTCTCTTGTTAACCTTTTAGTGATTACAGAATCTATACTGATCTCTGCATTTTTAGTCTGGTATTGGTAACTTGCATCTTCTCTCTGTTTTTCTTTTTCAGTTTTGCTTGAAGTTATTCAGTTTTATTGCACTCAGAAACCTGCCTTTAGTTTAATTGATTTTCTCTATTTTCTGTATTAAGTTTTGGTAATTTATAGTCTCATCTCATTTTCCTTTGTTATCCTTGATTTGGGTTTAGTTTGCCTTTTTTCTAGTTTCTTAAGGTAAATGTAATGATTTGATTATTTTTTTTCTAATATAAGCATTTTAATGCTATAAATTTTCCTCTAAGCACTCCCTTAGCTGCATCCCACAAATTTTCATATTACGTTAATTTTCATTTCATTCAAAATATTTTATAATTTACTGTAGAACTTCCTTTTCAGCCATGGATTATTTGGAAGTGTATTGATTAGCTTCAAGTGCTTAGGGATTTATCTGTTATATTTCTCTTACTGATTTGTAGTTTGATTTCATTATGGCTTGAGGATACACTTTGTATATTTTGAATTTTTAAAAATTTGTTAAGGTTTGTTTAAAGATTTAGAATACAGTCTGTCTTGGTGAATGTTCCATGTACACTGAAGAAAATATTTTCTTCTGTTGTTAGGTGGATTTTTTTTCAAATATCTGTTGGTTGCTGGCTTTGTTTAATCACTCTATATCCTTGATATTCTATTAGCTCTATTACTGAGAAAGGAGTGTTGATGTCTCCAACTCTAATTATGGATTTGCCCCTCTCCTTCCAATTCTGTTAGTTTTTGCTTCATGTGTTTTGAAATTCTGTTGTTAAATACACATTTAGGGTTGTTACAGTTTCTCGGTTAGCTAACCCTTTCTACCACCAGTAATTTTCTTTTCTCTGAAGTCAGGTCTGACATCAATACAGCCACCTCAGCTCTCTTGAGTAGTATCTGCATGGAAAATTTTCTTCCATCCTTTTACTTTAATCTATGTGTATCATGACATTTAAACTAAGTTTCTTGGGGTGCCTGGGTAGCTCAGTTGGTTAAGCAACTGTCTTCAGCTCAGGTCGTGATCCTGGAGTCCCAGGATCAATTCCCACATCGGGCTCCCTGCTCGGCAGGGAGTCTTCTTCTCCCGCTGACCTCTCCCCTCTCATGCTCTCTCTCTCTCATTCTCTATCTCTCAAAACAAACAAACTAACTAACTAACTAAAAATAAATGAAGTTTCTTATAGATGGGCACTCAGTTGGGTCATGTTTCTTAATCCATTACAAGAACTGTTGTTACTAAACTGGAATGTTCAGATCATTTACATTAACCTTATTATTTATATGTTTGGATTTTGACTGATAGTACTCCAAATTCTGGTGTTCTCCCCTAATCTGCTATTTGCTTTCCAGAGTCTTCAAGTATTGTTCCATGCATTCCGCCCAGGTTTTGTAGTTATAGTCGGTGAAAGACAAGATATAAACTGTGCTTACTCCAGCTTATTTATAACTGGAACTCTGGGAATAATTATTTTTAGAGCTCCCCTTAATCTAGGAATTAGATTCCAAGTTTCTGACTGTCATGTCCAAGTTCCTATCTGATCCCAGGATCTCAAATTTGCCATGAATCCAACATACTTACATAAACACTTTCCTTCAGCAGTTAAAAAATAAAACAAGATTCTCAGGATTCCTAGGGAGGGCTGCTAGAAATATACCCAGCTGACTCAGAAGTTCCCCTTAGGACAGAGAGGCTTGGGGTGAGGACCCACAATGTTGTAGACTTTTCTAAGGCCAAACCAAACAGAATCTCTAGGTTGGCAGATGCCTGATGTCTCAAAATCATGCCATGTAGAGAAGGGTCATTTTTGAAGGTTTCACTGCCTTTCCCTCACATATTGCTTAAGTATACTACACATTATTTTTCAACTAGGGATTGCTAAAGACTTCAACGACCCCCACTCCACCCACCTTCTTTCAAAATTCCTAATTTAAGACAAGTGTCAGTGTCTGTTAGCTCCATGTATGATAGCTTATAACCTATATGACTGAGATTGGGATGTTTCTGTCAATAAAATATTCTTTCTCTGGGCCCAGAGCATCTGAGATGTCTATTTACTGTGAGGAGGTACTTTCGGTGGTACCAGGTCACAGAAAATCCCTATTATTCCAGCATTTGTAGATATCCTTCATATATACCTTTTGAATGGCCTAATCTTTGTGATTCAAGAAGCTGGGGCCCCGTTCTTTTCCCAAATATTTGAGGTTGCAGAAGGCTCAACCACTAGTTTGTGGGTATGGTCTGCCACCTACTGTCCAAAAATAGCATTTGCATGCTTGCTTTCATAGCTTAAAAACATGATTCAAAATACAAATTAGGTTTCAGTGTTTCTTACGAATGAATGAGATAGCAAATCTGGATTTTTTTTAAATCCACAATCTAATGATCTGCCTCCTCCATTCTAAACACTGTATTTCTATTCCCTTAATATTGGACCAGAACCTGGGCTTTAATTAATCTGCAGAAAAAATATTATTAAGGGAGTGGGTTATATCAATCAAATTCTGGGGTGTTTTATTGCCTATTCATAGTTTGAGGTTTGATTAAGGTCTCCAGCTACTTCGAGGGGAAAAAAAAACTTTTCTTCATCTAGATTTATATTCTGTGGTCAGAAATAAAGAAGAGGTAGAAAAAGGGTAGACCTGACTTTGGCAATTTCATTTCTCTTCCCCTAGAAACTTCTGCCCCTACATCTTTCCAGGTTTCCCTCCATGTCAACATTCAGATAGCAACTAAAATGCTTCCTAGTGAGACTTTTCAGACCTCCTGGGTAAAGTAGCCACTCTGCCACCCCTCTCCACCCCAGTCACTCTGTTACCCATTACCCTATTTTTATTTCTTCCCAACACTTAGCAATAACTGAAACTATTTGATTCATTTATTTATCAATGTGTCTATTGTCTTTCTTCCTTCCCTACCCCCATACCCACTAGAGGTAAGGGTCATTTTCCTGTTGACTGCTACATCCCAAACACTCAGAACAGGATCTGATCCACAGTATTTGTTGAAAAAAACTAATAGATACAGTTATTTTGTGATATCAGCCATCTGCTTTGTACATTGTCTCCTACTGAATATAGCCACAGAAGCTGGACAGAATGCATGGAATAACTCTGTGGAAGATTCTGGACAGTAAATAACAATGGGCAGGTTGGGGGCTGATGGGACACCAGAATTTGGAGTACCATCGATCTAAATCCAAAAATCCCGTCAAAAACAAGACAACAAGCCCAAAATGAAATCAGTTATACTAAGTCCCATGTCATCAAACTTAGACTTAACTTAATTACAGTTTCATCTCTCCCAGAAATGAAATCTTAAACAGCCAATCACTACTAGTTAGGTAATCTTCCTGGTAGACCCCTTCCCTAAGGAAAAGTACCTTTGCAATAACCAACTTACTTTTTCACCTAGTGTAACTTTCTTGTTCCCACTCTCTTCTGGCTATCGTGGTCTTTAATTTTATACAGCTCTTTAGCGCTTCTTTCTATCTGCTAGATTGGATGTTGCCCCTTATTCAAATTAGTTTTTGCTCAAATAAGCTCTTAAAATTTTTAATATGTTTCAGTTTCTCTTTTAACACTATCAATAATGACATAAGTGTAAATGATCTAAGGATACTTATTTAAACACAGGAAGTGTCAGGATGGGTTAAATGACATGACCCAACTCTATGCCATCTGTAAGAAGCTCAGTTCAAATATGATACACATGGATCCAAAGTAAAATGTTGGAAAAGATATACATAATCCCAATAGGGGAGCAAATACCCCATTTCAAGCAAGTATAACATCATTCATTTGTGCATTCAGTCAGCAAATATTTATCGAAAATATACTGGGCTTTAGACATTACATAGCACAATTTTAGGTATTACCAGGTAATCTTAAGAGCCATAGTTAAGGAACACCTGGATGGCTCAGTTGGTTAAGTGTCCAAATCTTGATTTTGGCTCAGGTCATGATCTCAGGGTCATGAAATCGAGCCCCAGGGCAGGTTCCACACTCAGTGAGGTGTCTGCTTGGGGTTCTCTCTTCCTCTACCTCTGATCTTCCCCCTGGCTCACTCTCACTCTCTCTCTCTCAAATAAATAAATCTTTAAAAAAAAAAAAAAAAAGAGCCAGCGGCCAAGTTGATTAAGGGTCTGCCTTCGGCTTAGGTCATGATCCTGGAGTCCTGGGATTGAGTCTTATATCTGGCTTCCTGCTTAGTGGGGAGCCTGCTTCCCCCTCTTCCTATGCCAGCTTGTGTTCTCTCTCTCATGCTCTCTGTCTCTCTCTCAAATAAATAAATAAAATCTAAAAAAAAAAAAAAAAAAAAGAGCCACAGTTAGGAGTGAATTGCATTAGTTAGGCCACTGGGTCAATGTGGGATAGGTAAAAATGGCAAACAAACAGAAAATCTGCAACTCAATACTCGAGATGGCTTTTGATCCATGAAGGTGAGGTTTCTACCTGTTCACAGAGATTTCCAGGCAAAGTGGTTAAGTGGAAATAAAATGGAAACAGCAAAATCAACTGGTAGAATTATATCTTTTATTGGGTTGTACATCCTCTTTTACAACAAAGTGTGTTTATTGAAACTAAAGTAGAGGGGCATCTGGGTGGCTCAGTTGTTAAGCATCTGCCTTCAGCTTAGGTCATGATCCCAGGGTCAAGGGATCGACGAGCCCCATGTTGAGCCCCATGTCAAGCCCCATGTCAGGTTCCCTGCTCAGTGGGGAGCCTGCTTCTCCCTTTCCCTCTGCCTCTTCCCTCTACTTGTGCTATCTCTTAAATAAATAAATAAATCTTTTTTAAAAAAATTAAAAACTAAAGTAGAATATACACTAATCAGTCCTCCTTGTCACCTAAATAATAGTTTTACAGTTAGGAAGAAAGTTGAGACAAGGTTAGGAATCCTCACTAATGGATTTTCCTTTCTATTTTTTGTTAAATAGATACTCTTTAATGTAGGGGTTTCATTTTGCTCTGTTTTATCATTTTTACCAACCCATCATTTTCCAGGGACCACCTGTGGTCTGCTGATGAATAACACACTCTTAAATGTGTCTCTTAAGATTATGAATTAGTGGGGCACCTGGGTGGCTCAGTGGGTTAAGCCTCTGCCTTCGGCTCAGGTCATGATCTCAGGGTCCTGGGATCAAGCCCCGCATCGGGCTCTCTGCTCTGCGGGGAGCCTGCTTCCCCCTCTCTCTCTGCCTGCCTCTCTGCCTACTTCTGATCTCTGTTGAATAAATAAATAAAATCTTTAAAAGAAAAAAAAAGATTATGAATTAGTGCCTAAAAATATGCAGAACATAAATTTGTGCCTTAAACTTAGTAAATGTCAATATTTGATGAATGAATGCATAAATAAATATGATATTTGTTTGATGTGAGGTATTTGTTTGCTCCTTTACTGGAATTTGTAGATTCCAGCAACATTAAGTAGGATATTGCTACAGTTTTAGAGAAATAAAAGCAGGCAACACTTTCCAACTGCTTATCATGTGCCATACACTGTTCTAAGTGCATCACAAATGTTAACTGGTTTATAGTCTCAACAAACTTGAAAAAATATTCTTACCACCCCAATTTTTCAAAAGAGGAAACTGAGACAGAGAGAGATTTAATATCTGGCCTAAATTCACCTTTCTTAAAGAGGTAGTAAATGATAGAAATGGGATTCCCATCCATGTGGTCTGGCTCCAAAGTTCATGCTCCAAGCTACAACCAGGTTGTAGTCTATGAATTCTAAAAGTTGAGTGTCCAGCAGAACCACCAGGAAGACTCATTATAACAGATTGCTGACCCCACCCACAGAGACCCTAATTCTGTAGAACTAGGGTAAAATCCTAGAATTTATCTCTTGTTAAGTTCTCGGTTCATTTAAGAGGGAGACAAGTTGCACCTGTGGACATTCCCACTCTGGCTAAAGAGATCCCTGACCTTGAGGGACACTACTCCAACTTCTCATGCAAATTGTGAGAGCCTAGTGAATTTGAGTAAACTAAACTATAATGTAGTATTCCCGCTCCCTACTAGTTGATCCTATGAAGTATTGTCTTTTTTGCGGTGATAAAGAAGTCAATCTCAGATTCTAGCACTTAGCCCCAAATGAAATGATGCTGTTGGTTGATCACCATTGCAACTTTCTGTTGATTTCTCCCTCATTACCTGTCCCCTTCCATTTTACCTAAGCTATGTAGCCGCTAGGAAAGGATACTATTCTGAAAAAATATTTCTTACAGTTTTATTTTGCTCAAGATTGAAAATTTTGAAACTGTAGAAAAATCACAGAAGTTAAAAAACATTTCTTACGTACCACGTAAGGTTCTTAAGTAACCAAATGTTAACGATTTTAATGTATTTGCTTCTAGTCACTTTTCCATTCCTATCTTAAAAAAAAAAAAATTGGTATACCCTTATTAGAGGATCTCAGCAAATAGTGCTTGAAAAGACACACTGGAAATCAGGTTGAGCTGACTGGAGGCTGCCCCAGGCTGGCCTCTGATCTTTACAAATTTCATCCTTGAGGATACATCTGAGGAAAGAGGCGTGTTCCTAGAATATACTGATCTAACTCCTATCAGCAAAAGCCCAAGTTGCCTTAATAAGACTTTATAAATGTCCTCCTTGTTAAGAGGGCAAGAATTATGCTGATTTTATCTAGTTATGCTTTCAGCCACCAAGAATTTCTCCTGTTCTCCGTGCTCAAATTACAAGCCACTAAAATCTGATCAAAAACTGAAACAAAGAACATTTAACAGAGACATGCAGGTTCCTATTAAGGCATGTCTAATACCTCGGTTATTTTATTACTTTGAGCATGTAGTCTTATATTACCTAATTTAGCTACCTATAGTGATTAAACTCATGGTCAAATTTCCATTTCATTTCATAGCAATAAGTAAAAAGCAAGAATTCTTCTGACCCACTAGCTCAGAACCATGTTCTTCAAAGCTTTTCTACTGTTCTTGGAGTTGTTACAAAAATTACTTTCAACCTGTCTTGACTTGGACAAGCGCTCTAATCTCAGTTTCTTTATCTTTAAAATGTGAATGATAACATTATCTATTTCATAGAATTTGTTGAAGATTTACTGAGTTGATGCCTGTAAATCACCTATCAGTGACACATGGAGAACACAAGAAAGTAACAACTCCTATCTATTCTTTTTTTTTTTTTAAGATTTTATTTATTTATTTGACAGAGAGAGATCACCAGTAGGCAGAGAGGCAGGCAGAGAGAGAGGGGGAAGCAGGCTCCCCACAGAGCAGGGAGCCTGATGCGGGGCTTGATCCCAGGACCCTGAGATCATGACCTGAGCCGAAGGCAGAGGCCTAACCCACTGAGCCACCCAGGCGCCCCAACTCCTATCTATTCTTAACAAGGATTGCATAATGTAAGTCCTGACTTGTTTTCAGACAATTTTGGAGAAGCAATGTTAAAGTTCATACTCTTGTGATGAGTTCAGTAATGTGTAAAAGCATATATAATGGCTACTTTAGTGGAGAAATGTGATAGGATATTAAATGGAAGTGCTGTTGTGAGAAGTGAATTAAATGTACATGAAGAAATATGCTTTGTTAGGGACATGAAGGCAAAGCAGAATCATAGATCACTTCCCTTTTTACAGTATTGTCTCTAAGCCTGGGTTCAACACCTTAAAATGGCCCAGAATAACAAAGAAGGAACAGAGATAATATAACAATTTGTGTTTAATACATATAAATCATATCTATTATATGTGAATAATACATAACAATTATATGCAAACAATAGCATTGACTTAAGACATAATTTTTGTCACTTCGCCATACAACTGAGCAATTCCACCCCGAGGTATCTATCCAAGAAAAATGAGAACATGTCCAACTAAAGAATTTGTACAAGAATGTTCACAGCAGCATTATTTGTATTCACCAAAAACTGGAAACAATCCAAATGTCCATCAGCTAGTAAAAAAACACATTGTGGTAAATCCCTATGATGGAACACTTCCAGGAAATAGAAAGGAATTAATTGCTGACACATGCAACAGCATGGATAAACTTTGTAGACATGCTAACGAAGCCAGACACAAAAGATTGTATGTTGTATGATTCTATTTATATGATGTTCTAGAAAAGGCAAATCCACAGAGACAGAAGGCAAATCAGAGTTAGCCTGAGGCTAAAAGTGGGAACAGAGAATTACTGTAAACGAAAATGAAAAAGCTTTCTGGAGTGATTGAAATGTTCCAAAACTGGATTGTGGTGATGGTTGCATAACTGTATGAGTTTACTCAAATACATTGAACTGTGCACTTAGAAATGGGTAAATTTTATTATATGTAAATTGTACATTAATAAAGCTGTTAAAAAGCTAGCAGGGGAAGAAACACTTTGTGGGTTGGAAAATAAAAACTAACAAAGACCGACAGTACTGGAATTGTTAAGATTAGATCCGACAAGGCTGAGACTCAGCTAAGTAAAAGCATAAGGTACCCAATTGACTCCAATGACAAATTTAAATGCAGGAGAAAACAAATCCCATATATAAGAACTTGTGATAATATCAAATGAAAGTTACCTATTACCTTTGTTTCAGCTTAAACAATGGTAAGAATCCTGAAAAGCAGCAGATAACTCAAATATGCTTAAATGGAAATGAATTTTTGTATAACAAAGTAGAAGCACTCACTGCATCTGAATAGATTGGAAAAATTCAATCAAATAGGACAGTGCAAAGTGTTAACTTACTAAAAGCATACCTTGTATGGTGCTGTAAACAACAGGAGAACTACATTTGTCCATCACCTGACTGTGCAGCTGACCTATTTGCTTGCAGGAGGACCAATTTTTAGTAAGCAATTTAGACCAATTTCTTTAAAATTTCATGTGTGTAAATTTTTTACAAATATAAGAAATAAGAAAGCATATGACAGCATTGTCTGGAATGGCAAGAACCTGGGAAAAAAACTAAATATCCATCAATAAAGGAATTTAGAATAAAGTGGAGCTCTCAAAATTACAGAGT
Organism: Lutra lutra; assembly: GCF_902655055.1. NCBI lineage: Eukaryota > Metazoa > Chordata > Mammalia > Carnivora > Mustelidae > Lutra > Lutra lutra. Next base: position 132,444,989 of record NC_062278.1, on the reverse strand, counting down.
TAGAGTTATATGCATTGAGATGGAGGAATGTCCCTGATATGCTGAAGAAAAGCAAGATTTGTGGGTAGGTATAGAGAATCATCCCACTTTTGTAAAAAATAAAACTGTATTGGTCCAGATGTATGTAGGTGTTGGTAAAAGTACAGAGAAAGGCTTGAAAGGATAAACTCAAGCAAAACATAAATAACCTTAAGTAGCTGGATTTGGAGAGAGGTGGGTGATAGATCTCTGTATTGATTTTGTTTTGCTCTCTCTGTTGTTAGACTGGTTATAATGAACAAAAAATTAGTTTGCAATTTCAAAAGTCAAATAAAAGAGTTGCTTTTCAGTGTTCATTTCCTCATTCCTCATTGTATTCTCAAGACAGCAGAGTTAATCTAGAGAAACTGAGGGTGTTTGTACTGTTTGAGAAAATTGAAATTACCGTATCATAGGAAAATTGTGCTCCTAGGACTCGATCGACTTTAGTCCCTCCTCCTTCCTCTGCCCACACTGAGCCAAATTCTTCATGTTAATATAGTAGACTTGGAATGAAATAAAACAATAGAGCTGATTTCTTTCCTGAATGTTGAAGCAAAGGATAGCCACACCTGATCTCCTCAATGAACTTGGCTACTACTGTGTATGGATCAGCTGCCTTTTGCAGATGATTTACTGCCGAATTTCAATGTCAGTTGTTGATTTTTCCTGTTACTGTATTCCATATTGTTCAGATAAATTGTTTTTGGTAAACCAATTAAGCATATAAACCTATCTTGGAAGAAACTGATAGATGATACTTCAAAAATAAGCAAAATGGAAGCACGGCAATCTAAGTTTATTCAGTAACATAGGGTTTCCTCAATCTCAGTAGAATCACAGTAATTAGAAATCTGTTTAAACAATGTGTGTTTCAACTTATTATTATTCTTTACCAGCCCTGTTTGTTGAGTTCAGAAACAGCTGCATTCAAAATAAAAGAAATAAGGAAGTATAAAAAAAAAAATCAAATAGTCAACTGGAGTTGAAAATGAAACTTTTTTTTAAAAAGTATTTTCTGGGGCACCTGCGTGGCTCAGTGGGTTAAGCCTCTGCCTTCAGCTCAGGTGATGATCTCAGGGTCCTGGAATCAAGCCCTGAATCAGGCTCTCTGCTCAGCGGGGAACCTGCTTCCCCCTCGCTCGCTCTCTGCCTGCCTCTCTGCCTATTTGTGATCTCTCTCCCTGTCAAGTAAATAAATAAAATCTTTTTTTTTAAAGTATTTTCTTTATAAAGTGAAATGGTTAAAAGTGTAAGAACTGAATACTAGCTCTATGTGTGTATATGATTTAGGATAATTTTTCTTATCTCTAAAGTAAGAACTAATAATTCCATTTCTATCATAAGGTTTTGAAAAATTAAATAAGATAATGCATGTATAGTGTCATTAGCACAGTGTCTGAAAAGAGGAAGTATTCAAAAAACATCAGCTGCTGTTATTATTATTTGGGACTGTTCTATGGTTAGGTATAAAACTGAGTCTTAGCAATACCCATCATGAGCTTAATGTTCTTGGACTTACTGATACTTCTCAACCTGTATCAAGCTCTTTTATAACGCAGTTGAATATAATCCTTTTTCCTATGGGAGTTTAGATTTGCATTTTCAACATTGATTATTTATATTGAATTCCACAAGATTGCTTTCCTGCTGTTGGTAATTCCTTTGTCTTGAAAATGTTTAGAAGAACTTCCTCGCCTTTGGAGATAGCTAAAAGAAAAAAGATAATAGCTCACCATCTTCATTTCTGGAGATAAAAGCAATAAAATATAGAATATGAGAGATGATCAGGGAACAGATGAATCCAACTCCAAGAAGATCTAGGATAAAACATGACTGGAGGCTGTAGTCATTAAAGGGATAGGACACTTAGATCACGGGATTGAAACATAAAAGAATCAATATCAGAATTGGGAGTGGTTGTTTTCAGGAAATCTTTGCAGACATTACCCCTATGTTCATGCACTTTATTTTTGCAACATGCTTGGCATTTGTAATATATAATAACATATTACACGTGTTAAAATGTTAGGTATGCATATTACAAAAATAAGATAACTGTAGAAATATTCTAAGCCATAGGAAGGCTACAATTTATTGCAGAATGAGAAAGAATTGTACCAAACTGAATAATAAAAAAAGTCAAAAAATATTCTTGCACATTTTTTTCTTGTACATTTTTTTAAAGATTTTATTTATTTATTTGACAGAGAGAGACACAGCAAGAGAGGGAACACAAGCAAGGGGAGTGGGAGAGGGAGAAACAGGCTTCCTGCTGAGCAGGGAGCCTGATGCAGGGCTCAATTCCAGAACCTTGGGATCATGACCTGAGATGTAGGCAGACGCTTAACAACTGAGCCACCCAGCCACTCCTCCTCGTACATTTTTTGAAATGACCTATGTTCGGTGATGTTCATTCCAGCCTTGTTCGTAAAGGCAAAAGATTAGAAACAACCGAAAGGTTCATCGATAGGGAGAAGTTGAATTATGGTTCATTTGTACAATGGAATAATTTCCAACCTTCACAAAGAATGAAACAAATGAAACCAATTTTGAAGATATGTCATTAATCAAAAATATAAGATATTGAACTGTGGGTGTGGTTTGCTACCATTGTGTCAAAATTAACTGTATATACACACATGTATACATACATATACACACATGTCTATCCATTATACATGTATACATCTGTTTATTTATGGGTGTAAGATACTCAGGATCATGGAATGGTCTTGATGCTCTCTAGTTCTCATTCTTTGTTTTTTTTTTTTAAGATTTTATCTATTCATTTTTGCAAGAGAGCAAGCAAACATGAGAAGGAGGGAGGGAGGGGCAGAGGGAGAAGCAGACTCCCCACCAAGTGGGGAGCCTGATGTAGGACTCCATCCCAGGACCCTAGGATCATGACCTGAGCTGAAGGCAGCTGCTTAACTGACTGAGCCAGCCAGGCAGCCCCCTATGACTCACTCTTGTTATATCCTAGAATAGCTGGGATTAAAAAACACAGAAAAATTGAAATGCTATCAAATTTGTTTTTTTAATATTCTACCCATTTATTTGACAGAGAGAGAGAGAGAGAATAAGTAGGGGGAGCAGCGGGCAGAGGGAGAGGGAGAAGCAGGCTCCCAGACATGGGACTCCATCCCAGGACCCTTGGATCATGACCCGAGGTAAAGGCAGATGCTTAACCAACTGAGCCACCCAGGTGCCCCAAAATGCTATCAGATTTTTAAGTGATATCTTTTTAGGGACCTGAGTTTAGCCTTCCAGGTACCTCGATGAAACAAATTATCATTGCAACTGTAGTCCTAATAGTAGTGACAGCAGTATCGACTGTGCTCTTGCTATGTTACAGGTACTTTTCCGTGCACTTTAGATGTGCATAGAATTCTTCACTGTAACTCTATGAGGTGTATGTTCTTTTTACTCGTTTTAAGGTAACGAAATGGAGGCAGAGAGACTGGAGTAACTTGCCTAACTCTCTCCCTTTTAAAGTGAAGTGGGAACGGCAACTGTGGTCTTCATTCATCAAGGAGGGACAGCCAGTATCATTCTTATCATCAAAGTTCTGGTCTGATTTCAGCAAGACCCCTGCCAAGATGAATTCCTGGGTTGCTCTGAGCATAGTGCTCAAAATGCCTGCCTCACCCCACTCCAGACAGCTTTAATGGGCACCGAGAGGTGAACATGGGTGAGATGGGTTAACATCTTTAAGAAGAATGACATACATTCTATTAATTCTCAAACACTTAAGCTAGAACAAGGTTTTTATAATCTCAATACAGGTAACATTACCATTTACCTAGCTGGTCATTTCTATAAGAAAAGTCCCTTTGTTCTCTGGATCTCATGTATTTTAGGAAAGCTATTGCTCTTTTTAAATAAGTCTAAAAAAACTTCCAACTGAAGAAAATTGTGGCAGAAATCTCCACACGAGGGCACTGGGGACAACAGACAATAAGGAGCAACTGAAGAAAGAGAAGGAGATGACAAAGGAAACTGCTGACAGCTCCTACTGGCAAGCGGTAAGAAAAAAAATCTATCCATGCTGAGCTGTTTGCTAGCCTTCCACCTCTAGTAAGGACAGAGCTGGCTCAGAACAGGCATAATTCTGAAAATTATGAAATATATTAATGCTGGTACTGTGTCTTTTATGGGAGATTATCAAAACATTTTCCCCAAAGAGAGCAAGTTGACGACCTCTTTATTGTCCAGAGCAAACCTTTTACCCAGGATACGGAAGTTTAACCAGAGCTGATACAAAAGCAGATGGAGACTCCTGCCCTTTGTTTCTCAAATTCCCTCCCTTCTAGAACACTGGGCTCGTGAATGCACAGCATTGACACTTCAGCCAAACAGCAGCAAGAAAATGGTTGACCATCTAGTGAGAGGGCGTTGTGCCTGGATCGTGGAAAGCCTTTTCTCAGCGACGTCAGCTCTGAACTAGAAGCCAAAACACGGCTTATGGCAGCAGGAAGTTTACAAAGCAGTAAACATCTTTCCTCTCTAAGGAGTCTGGCTTATGAAGAGAATAACGGTGTTGAGCCGGTAACATGGAATACAGTGGGAAGTGACGAGAGTCTACAGCAGAACAGGGTCAGAAGTGAAGAACTGGGAGAAAAAACAATCATCGATTTTACTTATTTTTTTTTATGGATTTCGTTTTTAAGCCTTTGATATCAGAGAATGGAGCTGAGTCTGGTTCTGGCTGCCGTGGACTTCCCAAAGCCAGAAAAGGGTGGAAAGGGGAGAAAACACCTCCCTTTTCTGCTTTAGTAAGAGAAGTGTCAGCAAAAGGTATTGGTTTGTTTTCTTTGTTCTTTTTATCAGCAAAGCCAGTGTGCTGCTGTTGTTTGCTGGCCTAACAAAAATGAAATCAAGGCTTTCACCGAACAGCCTTCTATTCTTCTGCCAAATGCTGAATCAACAGCCCAGCTTCTGCAACAGCTTGCTTTAATGATCCTAGACAGTTTCTGTTCATGTCATGCACTGGGTCACAAAGAGGAAAGAGGGAGAACAGAAAGCAGAGTGGGACAGAGACAGTGCTTTGAAGGCTCTTTGGACTGATATCAAACCAATTCCTCAGAGAGGCGTAACCGGAATTATTTATTAGCTTCCTACTAGAGAAGTTTTGTAGTTATTTCATGTAGCGTGGTAAAAATTAATGATTTGTGAAATCTCCATCCTTCTCATTCAGCGGAGTACATTGAACTGTTCTTGACGAATCCTGTTGTGACCTTCAAAACTTCTCTGGGAATTTTGTTTTTATGGGTTCTTAAAACTGTGGTGACACTATCTGACCGGCAGAATCAAGGTTCTATGTAAAATGAGATAAGCAAGGGTGCCTGGGTGGCTCAGTGGGTTAAGCCTCTGCCTTTGGCTTGGGACTTGATCTCAGGGTCCTGGGATCCAGCCCTGGATTGGGCTCTCTGCTCGGCGGGAAGTCTGCTTCCTCGATCCCTCTGCCTGCCTCTCTGCCTACTTGTGATTCCTCTGTGTAAAATAAATAAATAAAATTTAAAAAATAAAAAATAAAATGAGATAAGCAGCCTCCATGCAGAGGCTTGTTAGGGTCTGGGAGGGCTGCATGGCTCACTCTGGTCCCTCCCCTGTCAGAGCTCCAGTCCAGATCGGCTCTCGCAATCTAAACTGCCAGAGAGTTGAGTGAGCCCCCAGGGCTGTGTGCTCACAGGGATGACTTGTAGTAACAGTGTTGGCGTTCTGAGCCAGAGGAAGTCGGGCCTTCTTTTCGGATGCTCAAGCCGCCACTCCCTCCGGTTGGGATTTGCCATCATCCAGGACCCCTGCTGCAGGAAAGATGTTCAAGACCACAGTCATGGAGGGACAGCAGCAAGGAGTGATTCATCGCCTCTTTCAACGAGAAACACTCTAATAATCTGAAATTGTATAATCAAATACCACCTAAGTCAAGGCAGCATCTTACAAACAAGGTTAATCAGGGTGTTTTTATAGTAAATGTTGCCTGAGTAATGGACTATGTAGGAGGCCTCTTCAGCTCCACTGATGGGTTAATGGCCAAAGGACTGTCGGTGATTTTTTATGTTAAAGTCCCCTTGAGTGAAGTTGAGGGAGGGAGTGATTAAAAAGTGAAGTAAAAAGGAAAAAAAAAATACAGCTGGAGAAGAGAGAGAAAAAAAAAAGAGAGAGAGGTCAATTAAACATGTTTGAAGAGAAAACCAGCTTTCCTTGCTCATCCTTTAGGGGGCTATCACCACCATTAAGGGCTGTGGTAATACATTCATCTGCCTACTTTTTTTTCTTTCTTTCTTTCCTTCTTTCTTTCTTTCTTTCTTTCTTTCTTTTTTTTTTTAAATCTGCATTTTGTTTTCAAGAAATTCAACATTTATTGAGAAAGTGCAGAGTCAATGCAAGAAATCTTTTATGATTTTTGTCCTATGAACTAAGATTCTAGCAATTATTCTGAAAGTAACACCCTCTAAAAAGTTCTAAGACTGGCTTCTCAAAACCAAAAGTCAATTTCCATGTCATGGTGCTTCAAAACACCAAAAGTGACTTGGCAATGATTAGATGGTTAGTAGTGTTACCAAATTATGCTGTTTATAAACATAATGGGGATTTAAATGCAAGGAGTAAAAATGTACTCTTCATTTCTGAATTCGTCTCACTTCTTAAAATATTGGGAGGTGGTTCCCAATGTTGAACTAGTCCTCCTCCTTTTCCTAAGACACCTTTTGCTGGAAGAACAGGTGAATGAGTTAAGGAGTACACTAAGGGAAACAAAGTAAAGAACCAACAGTTTCCAGGACTTCATTTCTTAATATACCTGATACTATACAGACGTGGACCTCTGGGTGCAAGTCAACTGATAATGTAACAAATTAACTCAAATCCTAAGATATAGCCATTTTACTTTTTTTTTTTTTAAAGAAAAACATGAAAATGTCCTCCTTAATCCATCAGCTTTCGCCCTATGCAGTTTAATTTCAGTTGATTTTGGATTATTTTGCAGTTTCACTTCCCCCTTGCCATTTATTGGATGTCACTAGAAATAGACTATTTGCTTTCCACCTCTGCTACTCCTTTTTTTTTTTTTTTTTTCTTTTTAAAGATTTTACTTATTTGACAGAGAGAGCACAAGCAGGGGGAGCTGCAGAGGGAGAGGAGGGAGAAGCAGGCTCTCCACTGAGGAGAGAACCCTCCTTTGGGCTCAATCCCAGAAATTTGGGATTATGATCTTGAGCCAAGGGCAGATGCTCAACAAATGCCCCCATTTCTGTTACTCCCAATTTAACCTAAGTGGGCTGGAACTGAGGGATCAGTTGCTGATGAGGGTAAGTTATATTTTCTGTGATTTATTTATTTTTTTTAAGATTTTATTTATTTATTTCACAGACAGAGATCACAAGTAGGCAGAGAGGCAGGCAGAGAGAGAGGGAGAAGCAGTCTCCCTGCCCAGCAGAGAGCCCGATGCGGAGCTCGATCCCAGGACTCTGGGATCCTGACCTGAGCCGAAGGCAAAGGCTTTACCCCACTAAGCCACCCACGTGCCCCCTTTTCTGTGATTTAAAATTATGGGCACAATATTTTTTGAGGAGCTAATTTACCTATAGGTCAAATTTTAATAAAAAGATAACACAAGGGGTGCCTGGGTGGCTCAGTTGTTTAAGCTACTGCCTTTGGCTCAGGTCATGATCATGGAGTCAGGGATCAAGTCCCACATTGGGCTTCTAGCTCCGTGGGGAGTCTGCTTCTCCCTCTGACCTTCTCACCTCTCATGCTCTCTCTCACTCTCTCTCTGTCAAATAAATAAATAAAATCTTTAAAAAAAGGATAACAGTATTATAAAATTGATGTTGATAAGAACAAGATACAAAAGTAGTTCTTTCATGTTATTTTGAGGAAACACACCATAAACAAAGTGTGGAAGAGTTTTCCTTCATTTAAAAATCTCTAATGTACATTTTTAGTAGTAATATAAACAGAAGTGACACCTTAACGATCAAGGAAAGAGGGAATCATGGCTAGTAGAACTCATGTGTTAAATGAAGCTAATTGGTTTAGAGCATGGATTTTGAAATCCAAGAGACCTCTCTGGAAAGGCTCTCTCAGTTTTTGGTGATAAGAGATTGGGAAAGCTAACTAATTCTCTAATGTCTTGGGTTCCTCGCCTATAAAATGGGGATAATAATTGCATCTTCCTTAACAGGATTGCAATGAAAGTTATTTTACTTTATTTTTTTAAGATTTTATTTATGTATTTATTTGAGAGAGTGCACACAAGAAGGGGAAGCAGCAGGCAGAGGGAGAAGCAGACTCCCCACTGAGCAAGGAGCCAGATTCAGGACTCAATCCAAGGACCCTGGGATCGTGACCTGAGCCGAAGGCAGATGCTTAACTGACTGAACCACCCAGGCATCGGGCAATAAAAATTAAATCAGGGACACCTGGGGGGCTCAGATGCTGGGCGCTTGCCTTTGGCTCAGGTCATGATCTCAGGGACTTGGGATTGAGCCCTGCATCAGGCTCCCTGCTCTGTGGGAAGGCTGGTTCTCCCTCTCCCACCTTCCCCTGCTTGTATTCCCTCTCTTATTGTGTCTCTCTGTCAAATAAACAAATAAAATCTAAAAAAAAAAAATTAAATCAGATGATGCATTGAAGCTTGTAGCTTGTAGTACACAGAGTAACTATTCAATAAGTGATAGACATGAGATAGGTTGACATATGATATGATATTACTTTGAAAATTGGTCCAAACTTAACTAAAATTGTGGATTAACTGGAGTATCTTTTCCTTAGCCTTTTGAGGTAGTATAGAAATCCCTAATAACAAATTAAGCACCTTTTGGAAGAGGAAGGTGCTAAATAATGATTTAGCACATTTTGCTTATTTCAGACTTGGGGCACCATGGAGCCACCATCTACTTGAATTTCTCACTGTATTATTCATTGGGGATATTTTTGCAAAACCTGGTCTTATTCATGTTTTGGAACCAATTTGGTTGTTGACAAAGATTTAAATTTAGACATAAAAACCATTTTATCTTCAAATTTGTAAATAATCTTAAATTCTTTAACATATACAAATGTAGAGGTATCTATGGCAAACATAGTTTTCTAATAGTTACATAGCTTCTCAAATAATCAATATATACACACAGACACATAGGTTAAAGAAATCCATGTTAGAGAAAATCTGTCTTCTTAGGCTATATAGAAAAACAGAATAAGAAGGACGTTATGCTTAGTGATTTGGTGAACTTTTATTTATCTATTATTATTTTTTAAAGATTTTACTTATTTATTTGTCAGAGAGAGATAGAGATCTCACAAGCAGGGGAAACAGCAGGCAGAGAGGGAAGCAGGCTCCCTGCCATGTAAGGAGCCCAACACAGAACGCATCCCAGAAGCCCGAGATCATGACCGGAGCCAAAGGACTGAGCCACCTAGGTGTCCCATGATTTGGTGAGCTTTTAAAGAGTTCCTTAATCTAAGCTATTCATATGATTTTTGAAAGATTCTGTTATCAGACCATAAATGATACAACCTACAGATAAGACTGTTGGAAATTCCTTGGTTTAGAAATGTTAATGACCCTCGTGAAAAACTTAACCCCTAAAATTCTAACTAGCTATTACTATATACATTTTCCTCTCTGGTGGAAATTCTCATTTGGTCATTCTCCTAAAACCATCTGTGTCTCTGTTAGGCATATTTTTTTCCACCTACTGTTGGTACTAATAATTAAAACACAGTTTGTGTTCTTGTCATGGCAGAAAATCTTCAAGTTCCTAAAGAGTACCGAGGAAGGACCAGATGATCTAAACTGTCTATTGCTCAAAGTGTGCCATTTCATCTATAAATAAAAACAGGGGGTACCTGGGTGGCTCAGTGGGTTAAAGCCTCTGCGTTCGGCTTAGGACATGATCTCAGGGTTCTGGGATCGAGCCCCGCATTGGGCTCTCTGCTCCGCAGACTCCCCACTCCACCCCTCTGCCTGCCTCTCTGCCTACTTGTGATCTCTGTCTGTGAAATAAATAAAATCTTAAAAACAAAAACAAAAACAAAAAACAGTCATCAGATTACTCCTGGGAAACCTGGGCTTTGGCACCAGGTGGATGCGGATTTAAATTCTAACTCTGGCACTTCCTTAAGGGGGAGCTTTGGGCTATTCCCATAAGCCCTCTGAACGTTGGTGAGTTTCTCATCTACACAAAACAGGTAACAACATGTTAAAACAGATCAGGGCACAGGGTCAACTCTCAGGGCACAGTAATGCTCCTCCCTTAAAACTCTTCTTTGGGGGCACCTGGGTGGCTCAGTGGGTTAAAGCATCTGCCTTCAGCTCAGGTCATGATCCCAGGGTCCTGGGATCCAGCCCCGCATGGGGCTCTCTGCTCAGCAGGGAGCCTGCTTCTCTCTCTCTCTCTCTCTGCCTGCCTCTCTATCTACTTGTGATCTCCATATGTCAAATAAATAAATAAAATCTTTAAAAAAGAAAATCTTCTTTGATCTCTCATGCCCGTCTCCAACTTCCATTTTCAACATAGTAATATAAAGCATCCTATTCTGTGAATATGTGTTCACAGATTTTTTAAATAAATAAGCAAATAAATACATAAATAAATACCTCTCCATCTCAGAGCTGGGTTTAGATCATTAAAAGTCCTCAATTCTATACCCCTGAAATAAGTGAAGGGAACTCAACAAAATTATGATTTTTTCTCATGATTATTATTTTGGTGCTTTTTATAAAACATTAACTAGCATATCCTTTTTAAGTTTCTTTTATCTTGGGAGTCCTTGCTTTGCTGGTGTCCTAAGCACTTTCTTAAACTGCTGACTGTGTAATCCAGCACTGCCCCAAATGTTGCATTATTTGCTTCTAGAATTACAGAGAAAGAGAACAAAAGGTACATAAGGAAGAGAGGAAGTTAACACTTTTGGAACATGAATGGTGCTTACTAAGTGGTCCATAAAAGTTAGTTTTCTTCTGCACTTCTTTCTTGGTCTTTAAAATTCAGACAGTATTGAGGTGCCTAGGTGGCTGGTTGATGGTTTGCCTTTGGCTCAGGTCATGATCCCAGGGTCCTGGGATCCAGCCCCATGGAGCCTGCTTCTCCCTTTCCCTCTGCCCCTCCCCTGCTTGTGCATGTGCTCTCCCTCTCTCTCTCAAATAAATAAATAAAATCTTTAAAAAAATTAAAACTAAAACTTAGTATTAATTTAGTCTGTATTATGAAAGATAAGGATGTGACACATTTAGACTATCTCCCTCTCTTCCCTTATCCCATGTTTAAGTTTATGATTTTTATTCTTCTATTATGTACATTTATAATATTAAATAATATTGGTCTATTATTATTAGATAGTGTGTCTTGACTCTTAATCCTCAAAACAACTGGAGTTGATAATATATTTTGCCTTCCTTTCACTAATAAGGAAACTGAGGTTAAAGTTAAGTAGCTAATAGATGATAGAATTGGGATTTGAACATTTCCAAAATGAAGAAAAGATAGGAGAAAAAAATATATCTCCCCAAGTAAGTAAATGCAGTGGCCAAAGATAATTATAAATTGGGGAAAAGTGGGGCCTTACTTGTAACTAAACCATTGTTCCTTTCTAGTATAGTATGCTGTTTTCTACTGTCAAAGGTTTGTTTGACAGGCAGATCTGTAATAGATCAAATTTAACTGTGCCATCTTTTGAAATTGGGTAGCTGCAATGACTAGAATATGTGAGTTACTTTTATATTAGTAAGATTTTTTTCAAATATTTTTATTAGAAGTTACCTTTTATTTTGTTCTACATTGATTTACTATTTTTCATTCTTTCTTTCTTTCTTTCTTTTTCTTTTTTTTTTTTTTTGCCAAATCTGCAGCGCAGATTTGAGAACCAGTAGCTGAGCTTGAAATATTACTTCCTATATTAGTTTTATTTTCCTTTATGCTAAGTAAGTGGCTGCCACCTCATTTCTGCTGCTCAGAAGGAAAAAAAAAGTCATATTTTTCTTGGCAAAATTAGGTTTCACACAGAAATGGCAGTCATATCATCTTCATATGCACAAAGTCAGCAAGAATTTAATTGTTTAATTAAGTTTTATGTTCTTAGATGAACATAATATGAACAAGTCATTATCCAGTATCAACAGATAGATGTCTTTTCCTTATAGTTGAGATGAATTTTGATGAAATCAATGGGAAGGAGAAGGTTCTATTGCACCTGATTAAATTTAGAGGATTAAATTTCTCTGCGAATGGGCCATTGGCATTCTAAAAAGTTCATGATCAAAATTTGGCTCATTACTCAAATATTCTATTGCACAAACACTGCATGCATCTAGCTCTTTTCATATCGTTAACATTCATGTATGACTTTAGCAAGGCAACTCTGTTCTCTTGTAAGAAATAAAAAAATAATGACACATTTTGGCATGAACTATTTTATGATTTTTCATGATAAGAGTATTCAGACACAATTGTCCAGAACTTGAACTTCCCGTGTTTTGTAGAATAATAGGTAGTTTAAATGCCTTTTTACCTTGTCTTGGTCAAACACAAGGATTATATAAACCAGTTGGAGACCCCGAAATTAACTATAGTAAGGAAATCAGCAGGTAACGGGCAATCAGTAAGCAGGTGCTCCACATAAGTAATTTTGACTCTGACAACGATCTCTCAAGATATCAAAACCCTAGTTTGCGGATGAGGGAACTGAGGCTCAAATAGAATCAGGGACTTGCCTGTGATCTTTTACCTCCTTATATTTCCTTAAAGAGCTGATGACTAAAAATGTCTGACTATAATAATTTCATAGCAGATTGGAAATCTTGTTCACTTCAAAATTTATGGAAAAACATATAGAAGCCTCTAGATTTTTCTCAAATCTGGTAATACTGGAAGTGTTTGCATTAACTAGTAAGAACATTTGAATTGGGAAATCTTCAGCAATGTGTGTATTGAAAAAAAGGAGAGAAAAAAGTCTTTGGGGTTAAGTTTATTTATGTATTTATTTTTAATATTTTATTTATTTATTTGACAGAGGGAGACACAGTGAGAGAGGGAACACAAGGAGGGGGAGTGGGAGTGGGAGTGGGAGAGGGAGAAGCAGGCTTCTCGCTGAGCAGGGAGCCCAATGCTGGCTGGATTCCAGGACCCCAGGATCATGACCTGAGCCAAAGGCAAATGCTTAACAAGGGAGCATCCCAGGTGCCCCTGGGGTTAAGTTTAACAAAAGAACACAGAAAGGCCTTTTCCTTAATCAATTAATTTTTCATTAATGGTTTAAAAGTGTGAAATGACAAACCAGGTATTTCATTTCCCTCTTGATCCAACCTTGAAAATATGGTCAGAACTAGACAATTTTCTGTAATTAAATGAAAGTATCTTTTTGTTAATATAAGTGCAAAATCCTTTATATAACTTAATTACACTTTTTTAAAAAGACATTTTCATTCATATTAATTAGTGTAGTTTTAGAATGCTGGTGAGGTCCAGAGCTGACGGCCAAGAAAGAATTCTTGAGACTTCTTTGGTGCAAAAAGATGGTTTTATTAAAGCAAGGGGACAGGACCCATGGGCAGAAGGAGGTGCTGCCCTGGGATTGGGAGGAGCAACTGATTATTGTAGGGGCCTATTTAGCCAGAGCGATTCCATCTTGGATTAAATAGTCATTTTGTTGTTTATGTAGGAAAACTTAAACTGACCCTGCCACCCCCACCCCCCACCCCTGCCCAGGGGACTAACTTAAAAGCAAGCCTGGGAAACCAGACCCAGGTAACAAAGCCTAAATACAAGGGTGGGTCATACCAGGTGGAGGTATCCAATCAGTGGGGGCGCAACTTTCTCCCTAGCTACTAAGGAGTGTGGGTCCTGCCTTTTGGGTACCCATTCTGACCAAGGTGATAGGTTAGCTCAAATATCTACTAGGGTAAATTGTAATTCAATTGGTCACTTATGTGTGACCTAGCATGACTGTGCAGCTTTCTCTCTGTGTTAGAATCTCATTGGCCACCTCTGCGTGGCCAGGCCCAACCACATGGCCTTTGCCCTTAAAAGCTAATCTGTAGGGGCGCCTCGGTGGCTCAGTGGGTTAAAGCCTCTGCCTTCAGCTCAGGTCATGATCCCAGGGTCCTGGGATCCAGCCCCGCATGGGGCTCTCTGATCAGCAGGGAGACTGCTTCTCTCTCTCTCTCTCTCTCTCTGCCTGCCTCTCTGCCTATTTGTGATCTCTGTCTGTTAAATAAACAAATAAAATCTTAAAAAAAAAAAATCTAATCTGTAAGGCAGAAAGAGGTCGCCCTCTCTTGTAAGAGGCGCGGTCCCCGAACGGTCAGTTTGATTCTCGATGCTTGGCGCGAAATAAAGCTTTGCTTGACCTTCGCTTTGTATCAGTCTCGCTCCTTTAATCACAGACCCATTATTGGGGGACCTTTCAATTATATACTTTGGGGCTTGGGGAAGTAAAGATGAGGGAAGTTTCAAAAGGATTTTTATGTGCTAAAGAAGACTCAAGGGATACCAGAGGCCTTGCAAAACCAAGGTCGTCTTTCCCTCTAGCAAAACATAAACATTAAGAGGGTTGGCAGCTTCCTGGAAGAACATTATAAGGACATTTAATTTTATCTATATTTCCTTCTGCTTTGTTTCCCACATTATTCATAATAAAATTAGAGATCTTGGGGTAGGATTAAGTGAGTAGGGGAAACCAGGCTAAGATTTTTTTTTTCCAGTTGTGGGAACTATGTATGTGCACAAACATATGTATATGCATCAAGGAATCCTTGTGTCATCATCATTTGTCACATGTTGGCAAATATTTCAACTCTATATAATTATTACATTAGTACAGAGGAACACAAAAAAACTGTATGTGGTGAGATAAACCTTGAGAAAAACTTAAAAAAAACCACCACATAAAAAATTAAAATTAAGTCCGGTAGGAGATGATCCTGCGGAAGTCTTAAGCTTGCCAACTCAACTGAAAAGTATTTTCTAATTCTGTGTTTGCACAAACTGTCTAAACCAGCACTGTCCAAGAGAAAGAAATATAATAGGAGCCACCTATAACATTTTACATTTTCTAGTAGCTACATTAAAAAAAGGAAAAAAGTGAAGTTAAATTTAATAATGTATTTTTTTTTTTAAGATTTACTTATTTGAGTGTGGGAGATAGAGCAGGAAGGACAGAAAGAGGGAGAGCGAGGGACGCCTGGGTGGCTCAGTTGGTTAAGCAGCTGCCTTCGGCTCAGGTCATGATCCCAGCATCCTGGGATCGAGTCCCACATCGGGCTCCTTGCTCATCAGGGAGCCTGCTTCTCCCTCTGCCTCTGCCTGCCATTCTGTCTGCCTGTGCTTGCTTTCTCTCCCTCTCTCTCTCTGACAAATAAATAAATAAAATCTTTAAAAAAAAAAAAAAAAGAAAGAGGGAGAGCGAAACTCCAGCAGATTCCTCACCAAGCTCAGAGCCCAATGCCAGGCTCTATCTCACAACACTGATATCATGACCTGAGACAAAGCCAAGAGTGGGATGCTTAACCAACTGTGCCACACAGGCGCCCCTTTTATACTGTCTTTTATTTGACCAAATATATATCCAAAATATTATTTCAGTATGTTGTCAATATATGTTATTAATGCAATATTTTACCACTCTTCCTACTAAATCTGGTATATATCTTAGCTTTATTTCAAGTATTCAGGTGCTACATGGGGTTAGTGGCTACCGCACTGGAAAGTGTTCCAATCTTGCTGAATTACATAGAATTTGTAGGGATTTATTTTGGATCTGGACATTGATTTAATTAGGAAGAGCAATTTAACAGCGATAGGGAGTTTGAGAAACAGGTGGTTGACCATATTGTGGGTTCCCTAAAATCTGAAACCTCTCCTGACTTGTAAACTAACTTACACCACTGATGAAAGCTATTGATATCTAAAACGCTGTGAAAGACTGTCCGTATATGTCACACAATTTAAAGATTTTATTTATTTATTTGACAGAGAGAGATCACAAGTAGACGGAGAGGCAGGCAGAGAGAGAGAGAGAGGGAAGCAGGCCTCTTGCTGAGCAGAGAGCCCGATGTGGGACTCAATCCCAGGACCCTGAGATCATGACCTGAGCCTAAGGCAGCGGCTTAACCCACTGAGCCACCCAGGCGCCCCTATGTCACACAATTTAGAAGGGCATCTTCTCTGTGTTCTCCTTTCCTAACTAAATTTGATTTGTGTGCACTATGAAAGTGTCAGGAAAGCTATCACAAATTTAAATTTTGAGTAAAAAGACAAATCCAGAAAGAGAAGTCTGAGGGTCTGCCTAGTATTTGTCACTCTTTTAAAAAAAGAGTATGTGTGTTGGGGGTGGGGAAGAATAAGGAAAGAAGGGACAAGTCCTCCTACCCTTCCTGACTCCTGCGTTTAGTTCTAGTGTCTTAAGAATGACACTGACAAATTTGTACAAATCAAATTAAGATCAACCAAGGCAATTGTGAAAAAGACTTGAAACCACATCCTGTAAGCAACAGCTTAAAGCATGAAGGATATGGCTTCCGAAGATAGGGAGCTGTGGCTGGGGTAGTCAGAGTGATAAGCAGAAGAGAGAGAGAGACACACACACACAGAGGAAAAACAAAACAACCAAAATGTTCATGAAAGTGAGGTCAAGCTGGTTGAATCCAAAGAACATAGTTTCTAAAAATGAAGATAAATGACTTTGGGAGGCAGGCAATTTTCCACTACCCAGGACGGGGGCATTTCATAATGCCTAAGTCTCCTCCAAACTCTTGAGAACCTATTTTATCTGTCCCAAATAGTGAACAGAGAGGCAGTGCGGAGGTTTTATTACTTCACTGGCCCTGATGTTACAAGTCCTGTGACTAAATCTGTTAACCTTTAGGAGAACAGGTCACCTTGGGCAAGTCTCTTGGACACTCTGGGTTTGCTTCCTTTATAAAATAAAAATAATAAACTCCATACAGACTTCTGGAATTATCGGAAGGCTCTGGAACCTACAAAATGTCGCGTTAAGTTTCTTTTTCCGTGGGATAAGACAAGAAGACCTCTTAACTTGGCCCTCCTGTTTCTTTTTTCTTCTCCTCCACTTCTACTCTGTTTAAGGTGCTGTCCACACCCAGCTATTCCTGGCACCACCCCTTAGATGTACCTTATCTTACTGGGGCAGTCAGTACAGGAAAGACTACTATCAGGCTAAATGCAGTCATTTTCTGCTCCAAGGTAGGGCAAAGGGTCAATAGAGTCAAGAAGCAAAGTCTGTAAAAACCATTGTCTATATTTTTCATCCTGCAGTCGCCATCTTTAAAAACAAGCCAACCCCTGAAAGGGACTCTGAGAGGTCAGTTTCACCATTGCTTTGCTTTAACCCTCATAAAATAATGTATCCATGCAAGTCACCGCCATCCGTTTTTTTGAGCTTTGCAGCAGAATCATTCATTTTTGAACTGTGGTCTTTAGAATTCAGGTCTGGGAGAGATGACTGAAAGAACTTCCATAAACTTGCTCACAGGTAACACACAATGTCCCCTCTTTTCTCTAGCCTGACGCCCCACTTCCAGCTGCTTCTCATGTGCATTCAGGGAGATGGTATTGAGGGTACAGACTATGCAGTCGGACTGTTAGGGTTCAAACACCAAGTCCATTACTGTGGGGAGGTGCTTTAATTTATCTGCAAAATGAGAATAATTCCTACTTTAGAGCTGAGGTTTAACTAATGCAAATAAAACCCTTGGAATGCGATCGATCAGCAGACAATAAATGGAACTATCAGTATTATCTTCCTGGCATTCCCATCGACGACAAGACGTAGGCTCCCAAGCTTTAGTCTTGGCGACCTCCCAGACCAACCAAAATTTAAACCCTCAACTGTCGTTCTGGAAGTCTCAGTAGTGGTGAACCTGCTGGCTCGTAATCCAGCCAAACCGGGTAGCAGGCTAAGCCTTCGGATTGCCTCGCGGATATTCCAAGGCATCTGAAGTCGGGGCCGAAGCAGGGGAAAGGCTTTAAAACAGAACTCCAGGGGATTAGCAGTGCAAAGAACTGGCAAGCAGCACAGTCTCCCGCAGGACTCGGAGCCACACGCCGAGAGGCGTGACTTTAGAACACGCCGGAGGGGCGTGGCTCCACCCGTGAGCGCGCGCGCTGCGGGGCGGGCCCTCCTCGGCACTGCGTGGACTCCGGATCCCACAGCCGGCCCCGTCACTCTGCGCATGTGTAAATTCTGGGGGCGGACGGGCCGACAGAACACGGAATTTCTGGGAAAGCGGGCACATGGGACCAGGAAAGCCGAGAAATGTTTGCCGGCAAGGGCGGGGGGGTAGAGGGGCGGGACAGAAGGCGGAAGAGTTGAAATCAGCTGACCTGGTCTCGTGACAGCCTGGGCGGTGGCGACGCAGGCGTATTGGAGCGCGGTTGCTGAAAGCCTGAGTGAAGATGGCGGCCTCCAGAGTGAGCCTCTGAGAGGCAGAGGGAGGAGGCGGAGGGGGCGGGGAGCCCGGGCCGCCGCGGCACCAGGAACCCGCGGCAGCGGAGCTACAGGGCCCCGACAGGGGAAAGGGGAAGTGGTGAGGGGGAAGAGGCCGGAGGGCGCCTCATCTCACTCCGGACGCAGAGCCGGCGGCGGGAGGAGCTCGGGCTGGAGCCTCTCCAGCCCCCGCGAAGGTAAACCACTCCGGATACCGGCCTCTGGGGCTCTGCTTTTACCCCTTCCCTACGCCACGGGGACTAGGGAGGCTAAGGACAAGGAAAAAGAGGGGTGGTATTTTGGCCGCCGCAGCCCCCAGCTGCTAAGGAGAGCAGATTACCCTCCCCCAAGGCTGCTGGTCTGTTTCCTCCCGTCGGATCCCCCCTCGCACCAAGTGACATTCTCCCTGGGCACTGCCTTGTTCAGCCCCACCCTCTTTTTTGGATTGTTTTTTCGTTTTATACCCACCATGGTTCCTAGATCCCCACTGTACATCCTTACCCCCACACACCCCTTATTCCTCTCTGGGCTCCGCCCTCAGGGTTCCCTTCTCGCTTCCTGGCCTGAACACACTTTCTACTGGTTGCCGGCAACTCTTGTTTCCTGGGGTCGTGACCCTTCTTCCCCCACACGTCCGGTGTAGACTTTGACTCTCTTTGCTTAGCTTGTTTCGTTTCGTTTGGAATGGGGAGCACCCGCGTCGTTTTTTTCAGCCCCTCCCTTTTTCAAAATCAGTATACACCCCACGTTTTTTCCTTTCCTGCAGGGGAGCTTCTTTTCAGTGGCCTTTCCTTCACTGCTGTGGTTTTGCCTCTGAATGTGGTCTTTGGAATGGGTGAGGTATCAGACGCTCAGTGAAGTGGCGGTTAAACGCAGATTTGACTTATTAGACTTAAGAAGAGTGCCTTCCCGTGAACTCTTATTGTAGGGTGTCCCGAGATTGTTTTATCAGTTGATGTCTTCATATTGTTTCCTTTATCAGTTTTGGGGGGGGGGTTAAAAAAATCTCTCCCTAATGAGGCTGTAATCTCCCAAAGTAATGATTTCTCTCTCTTCCCTTCTTTTTTCCCTTTTACTCTCTGTGATTTCTTGCAAACAGGAGGGCCTATGCCTTATGCTTTTACCTCTTCTATGAAGGGCTTTACACTGTAGGGTTATTTTGAGCCTCGTGGAGTATGATGTCTTCCCCCAAAAATTTCAGAATATTTCTTCAGGATTTGCCCCTGTGATTGCCTTTCTTGCTGTATTTTCTTTTTTACTTTCTGGATCTGACGATTTCTAGGTTTGAAAGTACCGTCTTCAGAGTTCGAGGAAATTACAGTGGTCAGGTTTGTAGTGATTATCAATATTCTGAGTCTATGTGAATATGAAATAGGATTTGCCCTAAAAAAATTAAAAAGGGAGATTTCAAAAACTCTCCAGAAATTCGGTATCCAAAAAAAACTTGATTCACATTTCTTGGTTTCTGGAAAGTGCTAAATTGTTTGACTGGATTTAGCATATAACTTAAACCTTGTTAACATTTTAAATATAATATGAAACTGTTTAAGCAGTTATATCTCAAACTTGGCTTTTGTTGTTAATATCACAATGGGGCATAAGTCCTGTGTAGAAAATGTTACACTGTATTCCTAGTTTGAAAACAGGAAGTAGAACATACTAAGGGAGGAAAAGAATAGTCAGAGGGTTTTTAAGAGATAGGAATGTCAGGAACCTTAAGTCTATAGTCCATATCATGGAAAATACCACTGTTTGTATTCCACTGGGAGGCAATGGGTGTTCTCTTTTTCTAAAGTGACAGTAATAAATAGGCTAAACTATATGAACATTATCAGTTCAAAAGTAATGGAATCATGGAAAGCAGGAGTTATTAGTAAGAATTTAACTTTATCCACAAATAAATAGAACGTAGTTGCTGAGGTGAACTATAACCAATGCTGGCTTTATTAAATCTGTAGAAAGGTTGATAGTGGAATCTGGTTCTCAGTAGATACTAAATTACAATTGAAATAAAAAGAGGATCTGTTTTAACTAATTTGGATCTATTCCTTAACCAGGTCTGTTTACACAGGTGATTTTCATTGCACTACCTTTCCCTTGCTCTCTGAGATACTTATTTTTAGTAAAATACAGGCAAGGCTGTGCACATAAACTATAGCAAAGATTTGGTTGCTAATAGTTTTAGGCCTAAATGTTGACTGTCATAATTTAGCAGTGGTTTAAAGGGCAGTTGTTTTGAAAGAAATCCTTTAAGTCTGTGTTTCCCAACTTCATTAAACCCACTAAGACTCCCTTTTTATTCCAAACAATTTGTAACACCTGCTCTATTACCTGGAGATTTTAAATAATATCACCACCTTCTGACTTTGGTCCTGGGTCAAAAAGAAGGCTTGCTCTCACTGTTGCACCAAAAACAATGGGACTCAATTTAAATTCTTTTTTGAGAACTGTTAAAGAACGGAGGTCACAAGAGCAAACCATTGGCCAGTTCTTTTAAGGAGAGGGTATACATGACATTCAGTGTCATGTTCCATGGGACATAACAGGACACTGGTAAGAGTTCAGCTAGAATAGCTGACAAGCTGATGAAGGCTGATTCTGAGTGCAAACCTTAGAAGAAGCTCTTTCTCCACAAACTCACTAGGCGCCCTTAGAAAAGACTGGAAAGAACCCTGGGGGAGTGTCTGTTGTGGTAATGATCTAGAGGAGTGGAAAAGCAGCAGAGCTTTCCAAAAGGGGCACAAAACTGATCTTTCTTGTATCTTTTATGGAACAATAACATTTATCCGTGAAGGGAAGGGCATCTTTGCTGGCCTGTTGGTGAGCATTCATTGAGCTGGGCAATGAAAGAAAAGGGGAGAGAATCTTCTCTGGGAGGAACACTGAGCTTAAAACTGCAGCCTGGAGGAATAAGAAGATCACACCCCTGAGATCCAGGGATATAGAGTATCCCTAAGACTGAACCTTAATCAGAACTGCAAAGACTCTTTCCAGCCCCCTGCCACTATAAGAAGTTTTGAGTAACAAGTGAATGCATAATATTACTAGGAACAATATCATGTGAAGAGGCACAGCACAAAGAATCAGATAGACATTGCTTTAGTAAACCATCCCCCGCCATAGGCACCAGCTATTCTGTAGATTTTCTGAAGCCTGTGGTACACTGAGAATAACCATAGCAACAGCAAATCATAAATCCAGCTCAACTCCTAAACAGATTAACACAAATTTTGCACTAAAGACCTACCGAAATACAGATGTGCCCGTTTCCAGTCACAGAATTATTTACCTCAGTCTCTGATGTTCTGTACATGTCCAGCTTTCAACTGAAAATTATAAGGCATACATAAAAGGCAAAAAAAAAAAAAAATTCTCTAGAGAAAGCAATCATTAGAAGAACACTTAGATTAACATAGATGCTGTTATCTGCTAGGGAATTTAAGATGACTATAATATGTTAAAGATTGAAGAGTGGATAATATGCAAGATCAGATGGGTAATTTTAGCTGATAGAAAGTGTAAGAATCAAAAGAAAGGCTAGAGGTATTATTACACAGTAAATGAAAAATGCTTTTGGACTTACCAGAACTGACATAGCCAAGGAAAGAATCAGTGAACTTATTAATGGTAGAAGAAATTACCCAACTGACACACAAAGTTACAACGACTAAGTACCCTAGAGCTTAGGGATAGTGTAACATTTTAATATATGAATGATTAGAATCCAGAAGAGAGAACAGAGTAGAAGAGATACTAAAATGTTTGAGGAAATAATAGAAAATTTTCCAAAATTAATGTCAGACATCAAACAATGGATCCAGAAACTTAGAGAACACTAAGCAAGATAAATACCTCTCCCCATTACACCCACAAACTCAAAGCACACATTGTATTTAAACTGAGGTAAACAAGGGACAGAGAGGAAGGTAACCAAAGAAAAGAGAAACCTATACAGAGGAGCAAAGAGTTGAAGCAGAGAAACCATGCAAAACAAGAAGACATTTGAGTGACAACTTTAAGTACGAAAACAAAAAATAGCAAAATATTTTTTTCAAAAATGAAGACCAAATACAACTGTCAAACAAAAGCCAAGAGGACTCAACGTATAATCTCTCCATTTACATGATAGGTGCATTCCTAGAAAATTATATGCATATTAAACTCTACGAAATGTACTTTGTGCTTTATATTTAATACAGAATTAAAATTGGGATTGGTTATAAATAGGTTTTTACCTGTGTTAATGCCTAACTGGATATTTGAAAGTCAGTTGAGGGCATTTCAACCTGTGGGACTGTCTTGTACATTGAGGGGAATCTAGCCCCATCCACTAAATCATAGTACAGTAGTCAGCCCTTATTCACTTTTCATAGTGTCAGTTACTTGAGGTTAGTAGCAGTCCAGAACCAGATGATCCTCTAATATATTCTAATTCTAATATTAGAAGGTCAGTAGTCGCCTAATGCTATATCATAGTGCCTATGCTATTTACCTCATATAATCTCATCACATAGGCATTTTATCTCAAATCAGGAGAAGGCTAAGTGTAGTGCAGTAAGATATTTTGAGAGAGAACACATTCATATAACATTACAGTATTGTTAAAATTGTTTCATCTTACTGTTAATATGTCACTGTACCAAATTTATAAATTAAACTTTATTACAGGTACGTACATACAGGGTAAGAGTCTATATGGGATTTGGTACTTTGTGGTTTCAGGAATCCACTGGGGGTCTTGGAACACATTTCCTGAGGATAGGGGGGACTACTGTAGTGTTTCTCTCTTTTTTTTTCCTTTAGATTTTCTTTGTTAGAGAGCATGAGGGAGGGGAGGGGTAGAGGGAGAGGAAGAAAGGAAACTCCTCTCTGAGCAGTGAGCCTGATGTGGGGCTGGATCCCAGGACACAGGGAACACGATTGGAGCTGAAGGCAGACCTGTAACCGACTGAGCCACTGTGGAGCCCCTACTGTAGTGTTTCGAATTATAGCATCTTTAAAATTATAGTCACTAGTTTTCAACACATTTTTCTGCTGTAGCAGTTTTCATTTGCTCAGCACATGCCAATCAGTAACATCTCTTGTAGTATGGAGTGATTTCTAATTGCAGGAACTCCTTTGAGAATCACTGATTTGGGAATATTTTTGTAGTAACTTAAACCAACGTGGTTGTGATCCTCTTTACTAACTTAGACTAAGTGTTGTTCAGTAAAATCTTTATTTTATCAATAAAGCTAAACATAATTTGCTAGTAGTTCTTGTCACAGGCTCTTTATTCAACAGCCTGCATATTTGAGTTTTATTTGCACTTTTATGGACTGCTTATGAAGAAGTGATCTCTAAAACAATAAAGTTGGGCACCTCGGTTGCTCAGTGAGTTAAGTAGCTACCTTTGGCTCAGGTCATGATCTCAGGATCCTGAGATTGAGTCCTGCATCAGGTTCCCTGCCTTCTCCCTTTGCCTCTCCTTCCCCCCTGCTCATGCTCACACACACACACACACACACACACACTCTCTCTCTCTCTCTCTCTCTCTCAAATAAATAAATAAATAAATAAAACTTTAAAACAACAACAAAATCTACATTCAGTGGGATTTTATTATTGCAGCATTCTAAATTGCCTTTAAAAGTAGACCACGCTGCCTAAGCAGAGTTCACATATTTAGCGCGTGGCCATCAGGAATACCTCTGTGAAGTTGATGAGTAAAAATTTGATCTTTGGTGAAAAAAAAAACCCTGAAGCAATCTAAAATAATTAATTAAATGTTTTAATTTTGTCAAGTGTAGTTGCCAGAACATAATGGAAGGATTGATAAAGTTACGAATATAGGAGATTTTCCCTAGTATTTCATAAATTCTATGCTAATTATAGTAAAATTTAAATTCTTATAGATGGATTTCAGGCATGTATTCCTTAGTCATCTAGTGCTTTGAGGTTTCTCTCCCCCTCAAATTTCTAGTTAAGATACAGAATGTATTTTGGATGTTTAGCAAATCTTAGAGCAGATTAAGGCCATTCCCTCCCCAACCATAGATGTGCTGGGTTTAATTTTAAAAGTGGAATTTTCCTTTATTTTTTTTTTTTAGTTAACTGGTAGATTTGGGGTTTTCTTTAAAATCTGAAGAACTATGACAGAGTTTGGAATAACAGGGATATTTCAAAAAGAGCCAAGAAAGCTACATGTTGCTGTTTTGTGTTGGGTGAAAGGGAAATTGTAGTAGCCCAAGGTCCTTGTCTTTTAATAGTGTGTTTGCCTACTAGGATGCTTACTGTAAAACTTCCTCTAAGTAGAATTTGCAATATGCTTAGGAAATTTAGTTCTCCATTATGCATTCACTACAGTGATAGAAAAAACAGCAACAAGTTAAAACATGGCAATTGAAAATCTCTCACCCATTAGGGTCTCTTTCGTGTAATAGAGGAAGATTATTAACTACCTGTTTGTGAGCTAAAGAAGAGCTTATTGAACTAGTACATTTTGTTCTTTCATGAGCCAGGTTAGCTTCAAAGATAAAATAGAAATTAGGTCTAAAAATTTTCAGGTATGTGTACAAACTAAAACTATGTAAATATTAGCATCAGTTTCACAGGATTGCTTAAATGAACACATTTGTTTGGGTTTTTTAGGTGACTGTTTCAGCATTTTTAAGTTTTGGAAAGAAAAGTCATAATCATGCATATTTCTTGGAAAAAAATTTTGTGTGTTACGACAGCTATGAGAAGTAAGAATTATTCTCTCGGATGAAGTCAGCATACATGTGATAAAAATGTAAAGACGTGTTTTTTTCAATATTTATATTGAATAGGAATGGCCAACAAAATTAACTGCTGTGGTATTTATGCTTGCCCCTCCCCCAGTTAAGATACTATTAAAAGTGTTTTTTCAGATTTAGGGATTGCTTTTGAATTTCTCCTGCCCTTTTATTTCATGAATCTGTATCTGATTTCTCATTGGAAAGGAATGGATTTTTAAAGAATGGGAAGATGAATCTTAGATTATTTGCCCTACCCCGTGGTGGTGGAAGTATTTAAAAGTTCATTTTGATGTGGCAGACAATGCAAAGGTTTCAGTATTAACAACTTCTGGACAATTATTTGGATATATGATTGTCAGCTGAAATTTGATAGTACCACTGGCTTTCTTCTCTAGCCACATTTATCTCGAATTAGTGGGTCCTTCAGAGCTTTTAGAAAGCTAAGTTAGGATGTATTAAAACTTTGCCTTGTGATCTATTTTATAACTTTTTTTTTTTTTAAGATTTTATTTATTTGAGAGAATGAGTTAGCATGAATAGGGGGAAGGGTAGAAAGAGAAGCAGACTCCCCCCTGAGCTGAAGTCAGGCCCCTAATGACAGCCACCCCATGCCCCTTTTAAACTGTTTGAAGACCCCTGTAAATGGAGTGTCTGGGTGGCTCAGATGGTTGGACGTCTGCCTTCGGCTCGGGTCATCGTCTCCAGTCCTGGGCTCAAGCTGCATGTCAGGCTCCCAGCTCAGCCAGGAATCTGTTTCTCCCTCTGCCTCTCCCCCTGCTTGTGCTCTCTCTCTTTCTCTCTCTCTCAATGAATAAACAAAAACTTTAAAAAAAAAAAAACCTCTTAGGTATTATACACATTACACATACTGATTTGTTACTTATTTAGAAGGAATACTTTTGCCTTACTTATGTTCCGAATTAAAACATGAAGCTTGAAAATTAAAAATTAAAAAGAAGGTTTAAAGTTCATATCAGTTTTCCCCCCATACACACGCACATTCTATCTAAGACAGTTGTAACTTTTTAATCTGGGTAAAAATTAATGTTCTGTTAACTTTATATTTCTGTGCTTGCGTCAACGGCATATCTAAATTGGCGCGCTAACTGTATATTTTTTAAGATTTTATTTATTTATTTGACAGAGGTCACAAGTAGGCAGGCAGAGGGCGAGGGGGAAGCAGGCTCCCTGCACAGAGAGCCCAATGTGGGGCTCCATCCCAGGACCCTGAAATCATGACCTGAAGGCAGAGATTTAACCCTCTGAACCACCAGGTGCCCAAGTATTTATATTTTAACCTTTTATTTTGAAACAACTAGCGTAGTGATGTAATTCACTCAGATTTAAATCCATTTACAACTAAATGTAGGTCTTAAAAAGCTAGTATTAGGGATTCTCTCTTGGTTATTACTCAAGATTAGCCCTTGCCTTAGCAGTGGTTCTCCCGCCCCCTGCATTTTTAATAGGATTTAGCTGTATGAGGAAATACTAAATTAATAAATTTGTTCCTATCATGTGACTGTATACCATATTTTCAGGTGGTATGAAATGGAGCAGAAAAACAGGGTTTCTGTAGGCGATCTAGGTCAGAAAATAAAGGTAAAGGCAGTTCTTCCCCCCAAATAAATTTTTCATCTACAGCAAAGTTGAAGAACTTTACATTACTTACTAACACTCATTTCTGAGATTTTCACATTAACATTTACTACTTTATCATATATATTCCATCCATTTTATTTTTTAATGCATTTTGGGACAAACTCATGTTTTTAATTCATTATTTGAAATCAGAATTCTTTATGTTACAGATTCAAAGTGTAAAAATTAGTATCTTATCTGCTCTCTCCAAGTTGTTCTAATTGTGTAAAAATTCGTCTCAGTGGGTCATTCAAAATGTGTGCTTTAAAGGCAAATACCCTTTATTAAAGCCATTTTCTTTACTCACTAGTGTATTACAGATGGTTCCCAACTTAATGATGACTTGACTTAAACTCTTTCAACTTTATAATGATGTGGAAGTGGTATGCATTCAGTAGAAACTGTATTTTGAATTTTGATGTTCTCTCAGGCTAGCGCTATGTGGTATCCTACTCTCGTGATGCAGACAATGGCAGTGAGCCGCGGCTCCCAGTCAGCCACAAAGTCACAAGGGTGAACAACTGATATGCTTACAACAATTCTGTTTTTCATTTTCAGTACAGTATTCAGTAAATCACATGAGATATTCAATACCTTGTTATAAAATAGGCATTGTATTAGATGATTTTGCCCAGCTGTAGGCTAATGTGTTCTGAGCACATTTAAGGTAGGCTAGGCTAAGCTATGATGATTGGTAATTTAAGTGTATTAAATGCATTTTCAGTTTACAGTGGGCTTATCAGGAGGTAACCCCATAGTAAGTCAAAGAATATCTGTATTTTTCTGAGTATATGCATTCATCTCTGGTAAAATGAGGGCTCTGTTTTTACTTAAACACAGGACTTGCACATACACGTAAGTTTTGCTATGTGTGCAGATTCTTTTGCTTATAGCTTGGCTGTAATCTGTCTGGGTTCCCATGGTGTTGAGGCCATTCAGCCTGCTTTTGTGCTTCATATCAGTTTGGTGTAGGCTTCTGCTTAGTGGACTCTCAAATTTTGTGGTTTTGTGTCAAAATCGTATCTTCTGAAAGATTGGTCTCATTTTATTCATAAATGATCTCAAATAGATTGCCAATTTTACTGCCAGTAATAAATTAGAGAATGTGAGAACATTAAATGTTATTCGAAAGCATGAAGCAAGGGAATTCACTGAACAGGGTGAATCTAGCCAAACTGCCTGTGTTGCCCTGAATTTGACTTTTTAACCCTTAGAACAGTTCTCTCAAAAGAACAAACTGCTAAGTTGCAAAAAAAACCCCTTTGGTGGTATAATAATAAGGTATGGAATGAGAACAAGCAAAAAGGCAGCTTAAAAAACTGGAGATACTTTCAGTGTGTTTAGTTACAAATAACATGTAAATTTGTGTTTTTCTCATCCAAAAAATAAAGGTAGATCTTTGAGAATTTGAAGTGGTACACACAGAAATGAAGGAGATGAAATTTCTTTTTCTTTTTAGAGTTTTTTTAAAGTACTTGAGAGAGAGTGAGCAAGTAAGTGAGGGCCTGTGAGAGAGTGAGTGCACGGTGGGGCGGGTGTCGTGGGGCGGGTGTCGGAGGATGAGAAGCAGCCTCCCTGCTGAGACAGTGCTCCATCCTAGGACCCCTGGATCAAGACCTGAACCAAAGGCAGAGGCTTAACCGACTGAGCCACCCAGATGCCCTGAAGGAGGTGAAATTTAAGCAATAATTAGTTTGACCAGATAAATTCTTGCTAACTTGGGTACGTCTCAACAACTGGCAGGGTGGCAAGTGCTGACTATGCAGCTGCTACCAAGATCTCCTGCAGAAAGTTTGACATTTTGTTAGTTGGACAGTTCATTGCTATTTAGAGAATGTGCCTATAAATGACTTACTGCTGTTACCTGCTTGATGCTTGAGCTGCTTGATACTAGAAGTTTTGCATATTTTCCATCACTATTAATGGGAATTCTGGTTACTTAAGAGTTTTGTCCATGAGCAACAATTTTAGAAACACTTCTGCAGCTTATTAAAGAAATATGTAGGGGCGCCTGGGTGGCTCAGTGGGTTAAGCCTCTGCCTTCGGCCCAAGTCATGATCTCAGGGTCCTGGGATTGAGCCCCGCATCGGGCTCTCTGCTCAGCGGGGAGCCTGCTTCCTCTCTCTCTCTGCCTGCCTCTCTCCCTACTTGTGATCTCTCTCTCTCTCTCCCCGTCAAATAAATAAATAAAATCTTTAAAAAAAAAAGAAATATGTAAATATTAATGGAGAAATACTTAAATATTAAATGGAGCATAGATTATTTTTAGGGAGTGAAATTCTTTTTTCCAAAAGTTTCTCAAACCATAGTTAACTTGTAGATACCAAAATAAATTTTAAAATATGTTGGTTTCAGGGCACCTGGGTGGCTCAGTGGGTTAAAGCATCTGCCTTCGGCTCAGGTCATGATCCCAGGGTCCTGGGATCGAGCCCCGCGTCGGGCTCTCTGCTCAGCGGGGAGCCTGCTTCCTGCTCTCTCTCTCTCTCTGCCTGCCTCTCCGCCTACTGTGATCTCTGTCTGTCAAATAAATAAATAAAATCTTTAAAAAAAAAAAATGTTGGTTTCACGTAAAGAGATACTCTTCTAACGAGTGAGATTCCAGACACCTAAGTAGGGGATCTAAAATGTAGTAAGTAACATTGACTTGAAAAATCATAGTATTTTGTGGGAATAAAGTTGGGAATAAAGTTGACATAAAGAAAAGCTTAAATGTCAGATTACAGCTGACTTAAGGTAATTTTTAAAAATTTCATCTATCATGAGTATCTTAACCTGTCTCATATATTTATTCTTTTTATTTTTTTCATTTCATTTATTTATTCATTTATTTTTGAGAGAGCGATAGTGAGTGTGTGCTCAGGAGTGAGCACAGGCTGGAGGGGGAGGGGCAGAAGGAGAGGAAAAGAGAATCCTAAGCAGTCTCCACACCCAGTACAAAACCTGAAGTAGGGCTATATCTCACGACCCTGAGATCATGACCTGAGCAGAAATGAAGAGTCAGACTTAACTGACTGAGCCACCTAGATGCCCTTATTTATTTCTTTTTGAAAACCTTTTAGGTAATATAAAATTGTAAAAAAATAACAAGGTATGCCTGGGTGGCTCAGATGGTTAAGTGCCTGCCTTCGGCTCAGGTCATGATCCAGGTCCTGGGATCAAGCCCCATGTCAGGCTCCCAGCTCAGTGGGGAGTCTGCTTCTCCCCTCTCTCTCCTTATCCCCATACTTGTGCTCTCTCTCTCCTTCTCTGTCTCTGTATCTCTCTCAAACGAATAAATCTTTTTAAAAAAGAATAAATAACAGATAATAAAATAATGACACCCTCATTATATTCAACCTAGCTTAAGAAATGTATATTGCTATAGTTATCTTGGAATGAGCAGGTAAAAACTGCAAATACTGACTAAAGCAATAAAACACTGTACTTTGAAGGAAGAAATCCTAGCTGATACTCGTTGGTGATATACATTGAATAAATACTACAAGGATTGAAATTAAAAGATAAAAGATTTAGGATTAAGTAATTTAATTTTTAACTTTCCTACCCAAGATGCCTTAAGAGAGATACAGGGCCTTGTAAGCCTGAAAGTGAGAGAGGTAATGATAGCGAGATATGAAACAACTATTTCGTATCTAGGGTAGTATGTTTAAAGTACAATAATCATTATTATGATTGCAGTTAATATTTTTAGTGCTTATTCTGAGCCAGGCATCACACTATCCCCTTTATTTATATCATTTACTCCTTACCAAAGCCCTTTGCTACAAATACTGTTCTCTCTCTCTCTCATAGATGAACCATGATTTCAAGAAGTTTAGGAAGCTTTTCTTCAAGTTACACAGCCAGTAAATGGCAGTTTTTACTAATCTGTCTTCAACCATAAGTAACATTTAAAAAATTCACCATCTTTAGTTACATTGATGGTAGATTGAATATTAAAACTAGTTTAGTGTGTATACTAATGTAGCTTCTTGTGCTAGTTGTTAGTTATGTTTATGTGGTCTGGTGTCTGTGCTATAGGAACTATTTCCAAGTCTATGTTTCAAAATTAAACCATCACTTGAAGGACGCTGTGCTTGGTGGACCCCCTAGACTTGCCTTCACTCATTTTCCAGTGGTTCTCTTGAGGTTGTTCCAAGTCTCACTTTGAATGATACATACTCAGTACAGAATATTCTTATCCTGTTTCTTCTGCATTTTTTCTGATATTTGTGTATTGCCATTATCCACTAGTGAGTTATTTGTGTGTCCAGGAGTATCCTCATGGTCTGAAAGAGTTACTGCAGTTTCCAGACCAGTTGCCTTCATAAGATGAAATGACTGTATCACAAAGTGGTTAAGGTTTGATTGAGAATATAAAATAGACTTACCTGAAAATTTGGAGAGGTTAATATTACACTGTTAAGGGGTGCCTGGGTGGCTCAGTGGGGTAAGCCTCTGCCTTTGGTTCAGGTCATGATCTCAGGGTCCTGGGATCAAGTCCTGCATCAGGTTCTCTGCTCAGTGGGGAGCCTGCTTCCCCCTGCTTCCTTCTTCTCTTTGCCTGGCTCTCTGCCCACTTGTGATCTCTCTCTCTCTGTCAAATAAATAAAATCTTTAAAAAATATATATATAACTCTGTTGGGAAGTAGGTCCCAGCCTCAGATCTCATTAATCTGGTTATTTTAAAAGTTCATTGTTAGTTAAAGTAGTATTTTTCTGTTAGTGAACTCTTTAAAGACTATTCTGGACTCCTATATTCGTAACAAATTTCTGTCGTGTTTGTTTTGAACACTTCATTTAAAAAAATTTTTTTCAGTTATTTTTTTTAACTTTTTATTTATTTATTTGACACAGAGAGAGAAGGAGAGGGAGAAGCAGGCCCTTTGCTGATCAAGGACCCTGATGTGGGGCTCAGTCCCACAACACCAGGATCATGACCTGAGCTGAAGGCAGACGTTCAACCCACTGAGCCACCCAGGCACCCCGCTTAAAAAATTTTTTTAAGCTTACCTATAAACAGAAATATTCAGCCTTGGTGCCTTGCCTTTTCTTTTTCTTTTGCCTTGTGTTGAGTGTGGCAGGTTGTTTCATTGTTTGAAATTGTGTGAAGGTAATAATTGGTACTAGTTCTGAATTAATCCAGGAATGTGCTGTCAAATGATAAACCTGTAATTACATGGTCAGAATGAATTTATTTTGAGTTCTTAAATTCGAGGGAAGGTTTTATTGCTTAGGATAAATACAAATAGAGTGTAGAGTTAAGCAGAGTGAATCCATAGTCTGGCCCAACTATTTACCATAGTGACCTGGGAGAAGTGATATAAATTCTCTATAGTTTTCTTGTCACTAAAATGGAGATCATCATATCATCATATCTATACCATAGTGGTGTTATGAAGACAAAATGAGGTAGGTGGCTAAACGCATAGCCAAGGTCTGGTCTAATCATTAACATGTGATGAATACTCAATGAAACCTAGTTTTTGCATAATTTCAGGACATGACTTAAATCTTTTTATTAGAGTCACCGTGCCTTCCCAATTTCAGGATAATCTTTACCAAGGGCTCAAAATAAAAAAGGATTATCCTGATTTCCATTATGAGGCTATGCAGAAAGTAGTAATACATAGCACTGAATTATCCCCTTATTTGGCTATGTAGGTGAGTATCTCCTTCCTCTCTTACCTCTTAGATATACCTCTGCATGTCTGTAATATGACTGAAGGCAAGCTTTTCGGGTAGAGGAGTAATTTTCTTCCAAAAACAGCACTTCCATTTTACTGGCCTTTTTGGTGGTGATTATTCAGGATTGGAAGCACAATAGCAGTATCACTTGTTGCTTCCTAAAATGTTAGAGATAATTGTCAAATCTGCTGATTTTGGCCATAGGAACGGCTACTGATGTCCAGAGAGAGTTGAGGTACTTCTTTAATCTTATATTGTATTTTTTCTGTCAACATGGTTATCTGCATCAGTATTTCTTCTGTTAGCCAGGTAATCAGTAGTTTAAAATTTTCTTAAATTTTATTTTATTGTGGTAAGAGCACTTCAACATGAGATCTGTCCTCTTAACAGATTTTTTTTTTAAAGATTTTATTTATTTGACAGATCAGAAGTAGGCAGAGAGACAG
The DNA here is from genome assembly GCF_902655055.1 of Lutra lutra. Taxonomy (NCBI): domain Eukaryota; kingdom Metazoa; phylum Chordata; class Mammalia; order Carnivora; family Mustelidae; genus Lutra; species Lutra lutra. Next base: position 132,412,006 of record NC_062278.1, on the reverse strand, counting down.
ACAGAGATGAGGGGAAGCAGGTTCCCCACTGAGCAGAGAGCCCGATGCGGGACTCGATCCCAGGCCCCTGGGATCATGACCTGAGCCAAAGGCAGAGGCTTAACCCACTGAGCGACCCAGGTGCCCCCTCTTAACAGATTTTTAAGTGTGCAGTACAGTATTGTTAACTATAGGCACCATGCTGTACAGCAGATCTCTGCAACTTAATTATCTTGCACAGCAGAAACTTTATACCCATTGATTAGCAACTCCCCCTTTCTACTGCACCCCAGTTCCTGGCAGCCACCATTCTACTCTCTGTTTCTGTGAGTTTGACTATTTTATTTATTTTTTTTTTTTTTTTAAGATTTTATTTATGAGAGAGAGAGAGAGAGCATGAAAGGGGCGAGGGGCAGAGGGAGAAGCTGGCTCCCTGATGAGCAGAGGGCCTGATGTGGGACTTGATCCTGGGACTCCAGGATCATGACCTGAGCCGAAGGCAGTTGCTTAACCAACTGAGCCACCCAGGTGCCCGAGTTTGACTATTTTAGATACCTCATATAATACAGCGTGGACTAATGCAGTATTGGCCCTTCTGTGGCTGACTTATTTCACCTAGCATCATGTCCCCCAAAGTTCACCTATGTTGCATATTGCAAGATTTCCTTCTTTTTCACGGCTGAAAAATACTCCTTTGTGTGTGTATACCACATTTTTTATTTTTTCATCCGTTGATGGATTTGAAGTTGTTTCCATGTCTTGGCTCTTATAGAAAATGCTGTAGTGAACATGGGAGTTGACTCTTGAAGATCCTAATTTCAATTCTTTTGGATAAATACCTGGAAGTTTCATTGCTAGATCATATGTTAGTTCTATTTTTAATTGTTAGGAACTTCTGTACTGTTTTCCATACTGCCTATACCATTTTGCATTCTCACTACCAGTATTCAGTTTCTCTACATCCTTGCCAAAACTTGTTGTCTTTTGGGGTTTTGGTTTGTTTGTTTTGATAATGGCTGCCATAACAGGTGTGAGGTAATATCTCATGCCTCTTTTTTTTTTTTAAGATTTTACTTATTTAATTTTGGGCAATCTCTACACCCAACGTGGGGCTTGAACTCACAACCCTGAGATCAGGAGTCACGTGCTCCATCGACTGAGCCAGCCATACACCCCCTCTAGTGCTTTTGAGTTGCATTTCTCTGATAGTGACATTGAACATCTTTTCATATACCTGTTGGCCATTTATATATCTTCCAGTAGTTTAATTTTATACTAATGTGTATGTTAGTTAGATCTTCTCTCTCTTTTTCCTTTAACTGTCCTAACCTAAGAACTCTGGAGTCTGGTGCTTTTATCACCACCGAGTTCCTAGGTCTTTAGAAAGTTGTAGATAAGCCTTCTTGATGTAAACTTGTTTTAATTCTCCTCCTAAAAGGTCTGTTTGAGTTACGTATTCCCAAATCAGCAATACCTACAAAGTCATCTTTAGGAGTACTCCCTGCTCCCCACCCCCCGGGTCATGGTCTTAAGTTCTTTGGCACTATCATTTTTATTTTTAAAGATTTTAATTATTTATTTGACAGACAGAGATCACAAGTAGGCAGAGAGGCAGGCAGAGAGAGAGGAGGAAGCAGGCTCCTTGCCGAGCAGAGAGCCTGATGTGGAACTCGATCCCAGGACCCTGGGATCACGACCGGAGCCTAAGGCAAAGGCTTTAACCCAGTGAGCCACCCAGGCACCCCTGGAGCTATCATTTTAAAGTCTTTATTATTTTTCTCTTACCTCCATTTTAAATTTAAAGTCCCTAAATGATACCAGTCACTCTTCACTCAAGTGCATTTTCTTGTACCAAGATAGGCCTTGGCACAGAGTCTTGTCAGTCAGATAAGTTATGGTCTAGCAGTCCAAACTCCACTCCTTAGTATTGGTCATCACCTTTTGTGTCCTCCTTTTTTAATCCCTTATTCCAATATTCAGTCGTAGTATATGAGGGGAAAGATAACATCTGTAGACCTATATTTTTCACTATTTTGGCATATTCTCAGAGATCTTACCTAAGTTTCTTTTCAGCAATGTCATGTACTGCAAATGATTTGGAAGCCAGGAAAAATGTCTGCTGGTTTTAATAAGTCTTAGTCGGCTGTCTGTTTCATCTCAGATACACAATCCAGGGGAAAAAAAAACAAACAAAATGCACCAACTGTCAGGACTATATTTAGCTGTCTCCATACACATTAGAAAGGAAGATGTCAGTTGACTGTAATTTCCTCTCTAGTAACATTAAAGGTTTCCCTAATCTTGCTGTTACTTGTGGTTCTCTTATTCCTCAGAGCATGAGTTGATGCTTTTCCAGAAGATTTGACAAAACCTTATTTAGGAGTACCTGTTAGAACATCAAGTTTAAAGTGGACATCAGGATTTCCCGTGGGGTTGCTGCATTTCATTCATTCACTTAAGTACTTATTGAGCACCCATTTTGTGTCAGGAACTCTTGTAGACTTTGGGGATATATGTGTATAAATTAGCTTAACAGACAAAAATGCTTCTCTCTTGATAATGGTAGCAGGATTAGATGGGTAATAAATTGCACATTGAATAAATTGACAGTGAAAGGTGCCATAGAAGAAAAATGAGCAGGAATCAGGGGGAATTGAAGGTGTAGAATGAGGAGAGTGATTACAATTTATAACAGGATAGTTAGAGTAGGCCTCATTATAAAAGTGACATTTAGGGACGCCTGGGTGGCTCAGTTGGTTAAGCGGCTGCCTTCGGCTCGGGTCATGATCCCAGCATCCTGGGATCGAGTCCCACATCGGGCTCCTTGCTTGGCGGGGAGCATGCTTCTCCCTCTGCCTCTGCCTGCCATTCTGTCTGCTGTGCTCGCTCGCTCTCCTCTCTCTGACAAATAATAAAATCTTAAAATGTTAAAAAAAAAAAAGTGACCATTTAAACACTGATTTGAAGGACATGTGAACCATGTAGGTGTCCAGGGGAAGAGTGTTCTACATAGAGTGTAGAGGCCCTTGCCACTTTGCTAATACAAAAGTAGTAGGAATGAAGAAAGCAATTTCAAAATGGCAGTAGTCTTTTAAAATGTTTTTGCTATGGAGGTATATATACTCAAGAGAAATAAAACGTGTTCATACAAATGCTTTTAGCAGCATGATTCCTAATAGCCAAAAAGACACAACACAAATGTCCATCAACTGATAAACTAAACAAATGTGGTATATCTATACAATAGAAGGAAACTAACACATTCCAGAGTGTGGATGAACTTTGAAATGTCATGCTACATGAAAGAAGGCAGTCACAGAGACCACATTTTGTATGATTCATATATATGAGATGTCTAAAACAGGCAAATCTGTAGTGACAGAAAGTAGATTAGTGGTTGCCAGGTGCTGGGAGTGAGTGGGAATGAGGAGTGACTGCTACAGGGTTTCTTTATGGGATGACAAAAATGTTCTAAAAACAGCATTGGTTGTAGAACTCTGAATATGCTAAAAACCCTGAATTGTTTACTTAAAAAGGGTGAATTCTATGGTTGTGTGAATTATATCTTAAAAAGCTGTTATAAAAGTGTCCTTTTTTGGGACGCCTGGGTGGCTCAGTGGGTTTGAGCCGCTGCCTTCGGCTCGGGTCATGATCCTGGGGTCCTGGGATCAAGTCCCGTATCGGGCTCCTTGCTCAGCAGGGAGCCTGCCTCTCTCTCCGCCTCTGCCTGCCTCTCTGCCTGCTTGTGTGCTTTCTCTCTCTCTCTTTCTGACAAATAAATAAATAAAATCTTTAAAAAAAAAAGTGTCCTTTTTGAATGAAATTCATTTTATTCACATTATTAGAAGAATACTTGCTGATTAAAAACAAATTATACCAGTGTGAACCATAATGTGATCGGAACCATAATTCTAGCTATTTAGTGTGCCCTGACACTTTGGTATGTGTCCAGTATTTTTTAAGTACATTTCTAAGTAAGGGTGGGAAAGATGGTCAGGTCACAAAAGAAATAAATGACCACTATTTATTTTTAACTTTTATGCAGTATGAAGTAAACTATGTAGTATTTTCAAAATTTATGAGTTTTTTTTTTTTTTTTTAGTAAACGGTTCCGATAATTTATCCTGTACAATTAACTAAATTTAATTTTTTTTTCATGAAATAAGTGGGTTCTGGATTTCATACACTTCTAGGTTATAGTCAGTAGACTAATTTTAAAATATGCACATAACATGGTCCCTCTGCATGAAGCGGTTGGAAACTATTACCCTGTGGTCTATCGTACAAATTTGAGAATCCTGAACTATTTGGTCTGTGTACTCTTCAGCCAGTTCACTCACCAAATGTTTTTTAGGTTTCTAAACACTTACTGTCAGTTTTCTGTACTTAGCTTGATGCTTGCGATTACACTGTAAGTAGTATTGTTCTAGTATATTCATATAGTGGAATATCATATAGCCTTAAAAAATCACTTCTTTTTAAAGAATATTTAATTCCGTAGAAGGTTCTATAGAAGACGGTTAAATTGTGTGAAAACAGGCTTAAGCAGTATAATGACAGTCTCAATTTTGTTTTAAAAAACACCTAAATAGAGGAGGGGAGGCTAGAATGATTATCTTTAGATGCTAATATTTACTTTATGAGCATTTTAGATTTTTTTGCTATGGACATTTTAGATTTTTTAATATTAAATATTGTCATTTTTAAGTTAAATTGTATTTATAGTGGGTCTCCTTAAGTGACAGTGACAGCAGAACAGCTGGCACTTAGTAACTCAATGAAAACCTTTTCGAGTTGATTTGATACTTGGCAAACATTTTTAGGTGCCCATATTGTGCCAAGGCATTGTTGGTAATGTGAGGTTTAAAGATGCATTTACTTGAACATTTTTTTTTATTAGGTCTCTACTCTTGGGATGTTGAGGGCAATTCTTGTCCTCAAGAACACCCAGTGTTGGGGCGCTGGGTGGCTCAGTGGGTTGGGCCGCTGCCTTCGGTCGGGTCATGATCCCAGGTCCTGGGTTCGAGCCCCACATCAGGCTTTCTGCTCAGCAGAAGCCTGCTTCCTCCTCTCTCTCTGCCTGCCTGTCTGCTTACTTGTGATTCTCTCTGTCAAATAAATAAATAAAATCTTAAAAAAAAAAAAGAAACCCAGTGTAGTAGAGGGGAGCAGGCAGTCACAATATGGTATGCTAAAGTCTGTGACAGAGCTGTGAACAGATCAGTGCCTATTCCCTAAAACCTATGGTCTTGTGCCTTAAAATCAGTAGTATATGGCAAGCTCTGAAAGTATGGTATGGAGAGATTCAGGAAAACTCGAAGGATAACTGTACTAAATTCAGCCATATTTTTATCTTCCAGGTTTCAGCACAAAATGAACATAATTAGGGAAAACAAGGATTTGGCATGTTTCTACACAACAAAACATTCATGGAGGGAAAGTAAGTATTTCTGTTGGTTTTATTTTTCTGTGCTTCTATGAAGTATCATTTTAAATGTAACTTTCAATATCTTGAGTAGTACCACACAGCTCAGTTATGCCATTTAGCCCTTCTCTTCTGAAAAGCATATGTGCATATTTTAAATGCAAATGCTACACTTGGAATCAATTATTGTTCTTTTTTTTCTTTTGACATTTCTGGGTTTTCTGTGTCTGTGTTAGGAGGGAGTTGGTAAGAATTAACAGTACCAAAAGGAAAACAGACCATCTATCTACCTTCCTGGATGTTGTCTATTAGTGACTGGATTATGTAGTAGCGGCAGAGTCTAACTCCACAGCTTTATTGCCTGGAGACAAACCTGTGTGTGATGGCTGCATTTTTGTGTTGATTTGTCTGTCAGAGAAATATGCTAATAGTGCATTTATAATCTTTCTTTAGTCCATAATGAATTTTTAAAATGGAGTTTGATCTTATTTTTTCCTTGGGGGAGGCAGTGACATTTTTTAGTAGCCTGTCTGGTCAGACCAAGATGTTGATGCTTCTGTTTCCTTTTTATAAAACTGGTGGTAATTCCTACTCCTCAGATTGCTGTGAGGATTAAATGAAGTGACATGGAGCATGTGAAGGTTTTAAAATCATGCTTTAAACACACTGAGTATTCAGTGAATGGGACCTGTTGACCATTACCAGAAACAGTTTCTTGTCTAATCCTTTTAGGTACCAGTAAGTAAAATGAGTGTTCCATGCTTCTACAGTTAGGTGACCGCACTATTCCACATCAGGCCTCAGATAAACCATGCTATGTATACAAAGCCAGTAACTTTAGATCTTTTTCTGGACTTTTCATCTTTTAGGTAATAGTGTAGTAACTTCTTAGAATGGTGCAATATCTGAATTCTGTAGTGTTTCTCATTTGCATTAGCAAACTGACTATAATTTTGAAAGAGTGTTTGTTTCCGTTTAGTAACTCAATTGTATGAGCTCCTAAATTAGGGAGCATAACTTGTTAAACTTGTAGAATATTTGTCTTGAAATTTTTTCTTCATCTAATTTCATTGAGCAAAGTTAGAAAATTGATGTACTCGGAGCAATGTGAGTCATTCAGTTCTTTGAATCAGCCTTTAAAAAATTGTATGTTGCAAAGATTTTTATTTTTTCCTCAAGTGGTAGATTGCTCTGATCATCATTACTATAACTTCTATTTTTAATACAAGTATAGCATACTGAAACATGAATTCTAAAGAATAAGCTTAACTGGGGCACCTGGCTGGCTCAGTGGGTTAAAGCCTCTGCCTTCAGTTCAGGTCATGATCCCAGAGCCCTGGGATCGAGTCCCACGTTGGGCTTTCTGCTCCATGGGGAGCCTGCTTCCTCCTCTCTCTCTCTCTGCCTTCCTCTCTGTCTACTTGTGATCTCTGTCAAGTAAATAAATAATTAATTTTAAAAAGAAGAATAAGCTTACTGAATATTATGTTTGTGAACTTATCAATGATTGCAATCATCTGGAAAAAATTTTTTGAGGTTTTAGGAAAGTTGGGACTAAGACTTAAGACACCCTCTTTTTTTTTTTTTACGTAATAATTTGGAGCAGAACTGTTCATGTGCTTTAGCACAATTCCTTGCCTCCATCATTGACACTTTGAAACTTTTTTGTTTTGTTTTAATAATCTTTATTAAGATAAAATTTACATAACATAAAATTCATCTTTTTAAAGTGTACAATTCGGTTGTTTTAATATATTCAGTAGAGTAGTGGACACTAATTATTTTTGGAGCATTTCATCATCTCCCCAAAAATCTTCTCTAATGATATTAGCAGTTATTTCCCTTTTTTCCTATCTTCTCAGTATCTGGCAGCCACTAATCTACTTTCTGTCACAAGATCAGCTTTTTTAAAAGATTTATTTATTTATTTTGAGAGTGAGGGTGAGTGTATGCGCACAAACACAGAGGGGAGGGGCAATGGGAGAAGGAGAGAATCTTAAGCAAACTCTGCTGAGTGCAGAGTCCAAAATGGAGCTCCATCCCAGTGACCCTGAGATCATGACCTGAGCTGAAACCAAGACCATGAAACCAGACTCATGACTGTCTTTCACTTAGCATAGTGTTTTGAAGGTTCATATTGTAGCTTGTGCATTTCATTTCTTTTTATTGCCAAGTAGTATTCTGTTGTACGGATTTACTGCATTTGGTTTATCCATTCATCAGTTGATGGACATTCGTATTGTTTACACTTTTTTACTGGTGTGAATAATGCTGCTGTCAATGTCTGTGTGTAACCTTACAGGAGACTATGTATTTACAGTTCTCTTGGGTACATACCTAGGAGTGGAATTGATGTTATATAGAATTATATAGAATTACATAGTAACTCTACATTTAACTTTTTGCAATCCTACTATCAGGGTATGAGGAATCCAATTTCTCTACATCCTTACCAACACTTGCCATTGTCTCTCTTTTTTTATTTTAGCTATCCTAATGAATAGGAAGTGTTACCTTGTTGTCATTTTATTATTTTTAAAAATATTTATTTATCTCTTTCGAGAAAGAGTGCATGCACTTGGTGTGTGAGTGGAGGGAGGAACAGAAGGAGAGAGTCTTCAAGCACATTCCCCGCTGAGTGCAGAGCCTGAGGTGGGGCTCAGCCCCACAACCCCTGAGATCATGACCTGAGCTGAAACTAAGAGTCAGATTATTAACTGACTGAGCCACCCAGGCACCCCTTGTTGTGGTTTTAATTTGCATTTCCTTGATACTAAAATGTTGAATATCTTTTTGTGTGTTTGTTGGCCATTTGTATATTTTCCACAAAATGTCTATTCAAATCATTTATCCATTTTTTATTTCGGTTAGTCATCCTTTTATTATTGAGTTGTAAGAGTTCGTTATACATTCCAAATACAGATTGCTTATCAGATAAATGGTTTGCAGATATTTTCTGCTATTTTGTGGGTTGTCTTTTCACTTTCTTCATGGTTATCACCTGAAGCACAAAGTTTTTTATTTTGATGAAATCCAGTTTATCTTTTTCTTTTGCTATTTGTGTTTTTGGTGTCTTATCTGAGAAGCCATTACTTAATCCAATCCAAGGTCTCAGAGATTTACTTCTATACTTGAAGAATTCTATAGCTTCAATTTTGGGTTAATTTTTGTATATAGTGTGAAATAGGGATCCAACTTTATTCTTTTGGCATGCGGATATCCAGTTGTCCCAACATCATTTGTCGAAAAGATTATTCTTTCCTCACTGAATTGTTATGGCACGCTTGTCAAAAATAATAGGCCATTCATGTAAAAGTTTATTTCTGAACTGCCAATTTTGTCCCATTGATCTATATACCTGACCTTATGCCAGAACTATGTTGTCTTGATTCCTGTGGCTTTGTATTAAGTTTTAAAACTAGGAATTTGAGGTTCTAACTTTGTTGGTTTTCAAGATTGGGCTCTTCTGGGTCTCTTGCATTTCCATATGAATTTTAGAGTCAGCTAGTCAATTTTACAAAAAGGCTGCTGGGATTTTGATAGGGATTTTATTAAATGTGTGGATCAAATAGGAGAGTATTGCCACCCTAACAATATTGATTTGATCCATGAATGTGGGATGTCTATTTGTTTACATATTTAAATTTTCTTTCAACAGTGTTTTGTTGTTTTTAGTGTACATACCTTGAAGCTTTTACCTTCTTGAAAGATCTTGCATTTCCAGAGTGTGATAGTTATTTCATTAATTATGTACATTATTATGTGGCACTCAAATTTTTATTATACTTACCTATTTTATGTGGCCAGTTGTAGCTTAAAGCATTCCTCATCAGTGTTAATGTAAAAAACAAATGGTTAACATTAAAGCTCTGTTGTTTCAGAGTTGTATATTGAACCTTTCTCTAGAAATAGGTCTATTTACAACAAATTTTACATGTGATTTTGGGGATTTAGGGCCTCAGTTTTAAGTCTCTTTATGCCTGTATACATACTGCTAACCCAGGCGCAACATTCAGAAAAATGTTGATAGTGGCAGCAAAGATGAATATTTTTCTTCCTGTGTATTTCTAAGTTTAAAATATATGTCTAAATTAAATATGTCTATATATTTAGAGGTGTTCTAAATTAAAAATAACCTTTCTCACATGTTTCCTTTGAGGCTATTCATATGACCTATTTCATGTTACCTTTGTAATAGTTTTCTTGTGTCTCATTTTACAACCACTGTCCTGTGCTCTTATTAATTCAGGTTTATTCATGGTTAGTGTAGTCTCCTTAGCTGGTCAAGTAGCCTTTTCTCCTGTGCTTGTCATTTTCCCCCTTGGAAATTACATAACTACATGTTTGTTGTGGCAGTAACTGGTTGGGGGAATAGATTTCAGGAGTAAAAAGCACTTTTCTTTCATGAAAGAGCAAAGTTTCCTTTTTGGCCTAAGCAAGCCATTTCTTTTTTCCTTTTTTTTTTTTTAAGATTTTATTTATTTATTTGACAGACAGAGATCACAAGTAGGCAGAGAGGCAGGCAGAGAGAGAGGAGGAAGCAGACTCCCCACGGAGCAGAGAGCCAGCCGGATGTGGGGCTCAATCCCAGGATCCTGGGATCATGACCTGAGCTGAAGGCAGAGACTTTAACTCACGGAACCACCCAGGTGCCCCTCAAGCAAACCATTTCTAATAGGAAGAAGGATACTTATATTTCAGTTAAAGCAAAAGTGCAGGGATGCCTGAGTGGCTTAGTCAGTTAAGTGTCTGCCTTTGGCTCTGGTCATGATCCCCAGGTCCTGGGATGGAGTCCTGCATTGGGCTCCTAGCTCAGCAGAAAGTCTGCTTCTCCTTCTGTCTGCTGCTCGCCCTGTTCATGCTTTGTCTCTCTCCCTTTCTCTCTCTGACAAATAAATCTTAAAAAAACAAAAACAAAAAACAAAAAACAAATGCAGATTCACTTTGGGAAACTTTAGAATGATTTTCAAAATACAGGTTTTTAGTTTTTTTCTGGGTAGAAATTACAAGTAAAATCTATGTGTGGATCACTTTGATATTTGCATACATTAATTGTAGCAAATGCTCTGCATTTTAAGAGTAGCACTTTAGTGTCTGCACTAGATTTTAATATGTTGGGATGGATATATATGGTAATCAGTCTGTGGAATTAAATGGCTTATGCTTGGGGCGCCTGGGTGGCTCAGTGGGTTAAGCCGCTGCCTTTGGCTCAGGTCATGATCCCAGGTCCTGGGTTCGAGCCCCACATAGGGCTTTCTGCTCAGCGGGGAGCCTGCTTCCTCCTCTCTCTCTGCCTGCCTCTCTGCCTACTTGTGATTTCTCTCTGTCAAATAAATAAATAAAATCTTTAAAAAAAAATGGCTTATGCTTATGACATTCATATACAGTCTGTGAAGTGACTAAATACAGAAAATTGAGAGGAAAATTGACTGAAAATGAAGCTGGCAAATTTCTGATACCTTTCTTATGTGTAGAACTAGAATCCTGCAAAAGAAAAGATACTTTTCTCTTTAGCCATCTGGAATTTACAAGTGTCACCAACTCTGATAATCCTAGAAATCTTGAGGATTTTTCACTTGCTTTGTTGATCTAGCTCTTGACCCTGCCAGCCTCTAAACCTCAGATGAGTCCATCTTCAATTGTTTTGTCTTTTCTTTATATAATTCTTTGTGCTTATTATCAGGCAGTCTGGGATTTGAACATTTTTCATCCAAAAGTACAAATAATAATGTATCCCCTTTTTAGGAATTTTATATTTACACATAGTGTTGCTTGTATTTAAAGCTAGCCCCAGGAGCAGAGATAGTCTTTTCAACAAGTGATGCTGATCATTTGGACATGCACATGCAAAAATTAAAAAGGGAAAAGAAAAAAAAAGAATCTAGGCACAGACTTTACACTTTTCATAAAAATTAATTAAAAAATGGATCACTGACCTAAATGTGAAACACAGAAGTCTTAAAAGATAACATGGGAGGGGCGCCTGGGTGGCTCAGTGGGTTAAGCCGCTGCCTTCGGCTCAGGTCATGGTCTCAGGGTCCTGGGATCGAGTCCCGCATTGGGCTCTCTGCTCAGCAGGGAGCCTGCTTCCCTCGCTCTCTCTCTGCCTGCCTCTCTGCTACTTGTGATCTCTCTCTGTCAAATAAATAAATAAAATCTTAAAAAATAACATGGGAGAAAATCTAGATGAATCTTGGGTTTGGTAATGACTTTTTAGATAAAACACCAAAGATGTGACCCATGAAGAAATGAATTGATCAGCCAGATTTCATTAAAATTAAAAACTTTTCTGTGAAAGACACTGTCAAGAGAATGTAAAAACAAGTGGGAGAAAATATTTGTAAAAGACACTTGACTATTTGACTATTCAAAGTATACAGAGAACCCTTAAAACTCAACAATAAGAAAACAACCTTTAAAAAATGAGCCAAAGACACTGGGGGCACCTGGGTGGCTCAGTGAGTTAAACCTCTGCCTTCAGCTTGGGTCATGATCTCGGGATCCTGGAGTCAAGCCCCACATGGGGCTCTCTGTGGGGAGCCTGCTTCCTCCCATCTCTCTGCCTGCCACTGCCTACTTGTGATCTCTCTCTCTGTCAAATGAATAAATAAAATCTTTTAAAAAAAATGAGCCAAAGACTTTAACAGGGATCTCACCAAAGTAGAAATACAGATAACAAATAAACGTATGAAAAGATAACTTCACGTCATCAGAGAAATGCAAATGTAGAGATCAGAACACTGGCCATACCAAATGCTGGTGAGGATGTGGAGCAAAGGGTCTCATCCGTTGATGGTGGGAATGCAAAATGGTATGGCCACTTTGAAAGACTGTTTGGTGATTTCTTATAAGACTCAAATGTCCTCTTACTGTATGATCCAGCAATCACACTCTATAGTATTTACCCAAAAGAGTTGAAAATTATATCCACACAAAAACCTGCACACAGATGTTTATAGCACCTTTATTCATATTACCAAAACTTGGAAACAACCAAGATGTCCGTCAGTAAGTGAATGGATGGATAACCTGTAGTACGTGCAGATGATGACTTATTCAGTGCTAAAACGTAGTCAAGCATCAAGCTAGGAAAGAAATGAAAGAAACTTAAATGCATACTACTGAGTGACAGAAGCCAGTCTGAAAAGGTTGCATACTGTGTAAGTCCAACTATATGATGTTGCAGAAAAGGCAGAACTTTGGAGACAGTAAAAAGATGAGTGGTTGCCAAGGTTTAGGGGGAGGGAGGAATAACAGACAAAGGAGCACAGAGGATATTTGGGGCAGTGAAACTTACTGTGTATGATATTGTAATGGTGGATACATGTCTTTATACATTTGTCATACTTAAGCTCAGAGAGGTTAAGTAAATTATCAGAGGATACATAGAAAGTGAATAGAATAGTCCAGATAGTATTCGAACCCAGGCAGTGACTCCAGAGCTGGTGGGGTAAACTATTACGTTGTAGTGCCTCCTTCAGCATTGCTTACCATTGATCTCCTAACTCTTTGAGAAACCTTGCACTTTAGTTATCCTTAGTTTCATTATTTGATGGACTAAAATTCTAATTCAGGTAACTGGATTGTGAAGCTTTTAATAGTAAAAGGAACAACCCTAGGTTCTTTGAGAATCCTAATGGCTTCTTAGAAATTGGTAGCCAAAACTTTTTTTTTTTTTAGATTTTATACATTTGTTAGAGAGCGAGATCACAAGTAGGCAGAGAGGCAGGCAGAGAGAGACACAGAAGCAGACTCCCCACTGAGCAGAGAGCCCGATGCAGGGCTCTATCCCAGGACCCTGAGATCATGACCCGAGCTGAAGGCAGAGGCTTAACCCACTGAGCCTCTCAGGTGCCTCCGCCAAAACTTATTTTAAAATGGTTGAAGGAATTAGAGTGTTCAGCTTAGGAAAGAGGATTCAAAGTGAAAGTCTGGTTGGCAGAAAAATTTTTGTATCCTATGTGAAGTTGAAAGACAGAACTTGAACCAGCAGGTGAAATTTGTGGGAAAGAATATATTGGCTTAATTCTAAGAAACAATGGTTAGTATCTGCAGTACTGGAAAAAAAAAATAGAATTGCTCTTAAGTTCCCTTGCACTGTAACAAACAATTAAAATTAGCCACCTTTGCTCAGGTTAAGGAGACTAGGCTAGGTAACCTAAAAGCTGTCTTCCAATTCTGCTTAGATCTATTCGGCTTATTTGAGGCCCATTGCATAGATTATCTACTGAAAGAACTGAGGTTCAGTCTATAGCTATAACACCCTGAATGCTCCTGATCTGCTCCGATCTCAGAAGCTAAGCAGGATCAGACCTGGTTAGTACTTGGACAGGAGGTTCTTAACTTTTAAGGTAATACACAAAGGTTTTATAACCTCAAGAAATTTGAGAACCCATTTTTTTTATAGTAAACCAAAAGCTTTTTTTTTTGTACTTTACAAAAAGAAAGTAATATTGAATTTTCTCTAAGAGAGTTGAATGGTAATGAAATTTTGTGTAGAAGAATATGGTGATGTTGGCCAGTATTTTTGGAGCATCTGTTGACACTTTTGTACATTTTTCATTGACACATGCTGGTTAAGAGTATTCAGGTCTGGAATTAACTTTCAAACAATGACTGACAAGTATCTTATCTCATAACTACTTTGAAATTCATTTCAGATGTTTGAATTAGTTAACTTAATAATAAATAAAACGTCAGGGGGTGCCTGGGTGGCCAGACTCTTGATATCAGCTCAGGTCATGATCTCAGGGTTGTGAGATCTAGGCTGTCTGGGACTCTGTGCTAGATGTGGAGTCTGCTTAAGACTCTCCCTCTCCGGGCGCTTGGGTGGCTCAGTGGGTTAAAGGCTCTGCCTTCGGCTCGGGTCATGATCCCAGGGTCTTGGGATCAAGCCCTGCTTTGGGCTCTATGCTCTGCGGGGAGCCTGCTTCCTCCTCTCTCTGCCTGCCTCTCTGCCTACTTGTGATCTCTGTCTGTCAGATAAATAAAAATCTTTTAAAAAAGGGTGGGGTGCCTGGGTGGCTCAGTGGGTTAATCCTCTGCCTTCAGCTCAGGTCATGATCCAGGGGTCCTGGTATGGAGCCCTGCGTCAGGCTCTCTGCTCAGCAGGGAGGCTGCTTCCCCCTCTCTCTCTGTCAAATAAATTAAAAAAAAAAAAAAGATTCTTCCTCTCTCAGGAACATGGCAGGGATGTCCATTATCACCACTGCTATTCAAAGTAGTACTAGAAGTCCTAGCCTCAGCAATCAGACAACAAAAAGAAATTAAAGGCATCCAAATTGACAAGTCAAACTATCAGTCTTCACAGATAATATGATACTATATGTGGAAAACCCAAAAGACTCCACTCCAAAACTGCTAGAACTTGTACAGGAATTCAGTAAAGTGTCAGGATATAAAATCAATGCAAAGAAATCAGTTGCATTTCCTTACACCAACAACAAGACAGAAGAAAGAGAAATGAAGGGGTCAATCCCATTTACAATTGCACCCAAAACCATAAGGTACCTAGGAATACACCTAACCAAAGAGGCAAAGAATCTGTACTCAGAAAACTATAAAGTACTCATAAAAGAAATTGAGGAAGACACAAAGAAATGGAAAAATGTTCCATGCTCATGGATTGGAAGAACAAATATTGTGAAAATGTCTATGCTACCTAAAGCAATCTACACATTTAATGCAATCCCTATCAAAATCCCATCCATTTTTTTCAAAGAAATGGAACAAATAATCCTAAAATGTATATGGAACCAGAAAAGACCTCGAATAGCCAGAGGAATATTGAAAAAGAAAGCCGAAGTTGGTGGAACCACAATTCCAGACTTCAGGCTCTATTACAAAGCTGTCATTATCAAGACAGTATGGTACTGGCACAAAAACAGACATATAGATCAATGGAACAGAATAGAGAGCCCAGAAATAGACCCTCAACTCTATGGTCAACTAATCTTTGACAAAGCAGGAAAGAATGTCCAATGGAAAAAAAAACAACCTCTTCAACAAATGATGTTGGGAAAATTGGACAGCCACATGCAGAAAAATGAAACCGGCCCACTTCCTTACACCACACACGAAAATAGACTGAAAATGGATGAAGGACCTCAGTGTGAGAAAGGAATCCATCAAAATCCTTGAGGAGAACACAGGCAGCAACCTCTTCGACCTCAGCCGCAGCAACTTCCTCCTAGGAACATCTCAAAAGGCAAGGGAAGCAAGGGCAAAAATGAACTATTGGGACTTCATCAAGATCAAAAGCTTTTGCACAGCAAAGGAAACAGTTAACAAAACCAAAAGACAACTGACAGAATGGGAGAAGATATTTGCAAATGACATATCAGATATATGGGCTAGTATCCAAAATCTATAAAGAGCTTATCAAACTCAACACTCAAAGAACAAATAATCCAATCAAGAAATGGGCAGAGGACATGAACAGACATTTCTGCAAAGAAGACATCCAGATGGCCAACAGACAGATGAAAAAGTGCTCCACAATCACTCGACATCAGGGAAATACAAAAAACCACAATGAGATACCACCTCACACCAGTCAGAATGGCTAAAATTAACAAGTCAGGAAATGACAGATGCTGGCGAGAATACGGAGAATGAGGAACCATCCTACACTGCTGGTGGGAATGCAAGCTGGTGCAACCACTCTGGAAAACAGCATGGAGGTTTCTCAAAAAGTTGAAAATAGAGCTACCCTATAACCCAGCAATTGCACTACTGGGTATTTACCCTAAAGATACAAATGTAGTGATCCGAAGGGGCACGTGCACCCGAATCTTTATAGCAGAAATGTCTACAATAGCCAAACTATGGGAAGAACCTAGATGTCCACCAACAGATGAATGGATAAAGAAGAAGTGGTATATATATACAATGGAATACTATGTAGCCATCAAAAGAAATGAAATCTTGCCATTTGCGACGACGTGGATGGAACTAGAGGGTATTAGGCTTAACGAAATAAGTCAATTGGAGAAAGACAACTGTCATATGATCTCCCTGATATGAGGAAGTGGAGATGCAATGTGGGAGGTTTGGGGAGTAGGAAAAGAATAAATGAAACAAGATGGGATCGGGAAGGAGAAAAACCATAAGAGACTCTTAATGTCACAAAACAAACTGAGGGTTGCCGGGAGTAGGGGGCTAGGCAGAGGGTGGTGGGGTTATGGACATTGGGGAGGGTATGTGCTATGGTGAGTGCTGTGAAGTGTGTAAACCTGGCAATTCACAGACCTGTACCCCTGGGGCTAATAGTACATTATATGTTTATAAAAAAATTTAAAAATTATATATAAAAAAAAGACTCTCCCTCTCCCGCTCCCTCTCTCCCTACCCCCGCTCTTTCTCAAATAATAACAATGAAAATGTTGGTTCGAGATGGGTCTTTGAGGGGCTGACTCCCTTATTTACTGCCATGTCCTTGAACCCAGCTCTAATATGTGCTGGGTTTTTTAAATAGTTTTTTTTTTTAAGATTTTATTTATTTATTTGACAGAGATCGCAAGTAGGCAGAGAGGCAGGCAGAGAGAGAGCGGGAAGCAGGCTCCCCGCTGAGCAGAGAGCCCAAGGCGGGGCTCAATCCCAGGACCCTGAGATCATGACCTGAGCCAAAGGCAGAGGCTTAACCCACTGAGCCACCCAGGCGCCCCTGATATATGCTGTTTTAACACTGGGTCAATCCATGGTAATACTTAATACAGTATCTGATCTAATACATTTGGATTTTTTCCCCAAAAAAAGTTGCTGTAGAAAAAAAGTAGTGTCATGAAACGTATTTCAAAGAGGAAAGCAGTATTTGTAAGGATTATAAGATTTAAGAATGGCGTAACATAGGGGCTCCTGGGTAGCTCAGTCAGTTGAACATCTGACTCTTGATCTCAGCTCAGGGCTTGATCTCAGGGTAAGTTCAAGCTCTGCATTGGTTCCACATGGGGTGTGGAGCCTACTTTAAAAAGAGAAGAATGGCATAGCATATTTTTATCTGCAGGAATTAGAATAATACAGGAATGTTCGTTTTAATGTAGATTAATATAAGTTTAGTCTGTTGAAAAATCTGAACATCACCTGTCATATTCAAAACTGGATTACATCCCCGGGTTTTGCTTCAGTGGTCTTTGTTTCAGATGATCTTTCTCATCTCTGTCAGCAATATCATTAGCACCTTTTTACGTGTTCTTTTCTTTACCTCCAGTTGTTATGGGAGCAAAATGCCCCATAGAAAAGGTGCCTCAAGTATGTGTATTTAGGGACGCCTGGGTGGCTCAGTTGGTTGGACGACTGCCTTCGGCTCAGGTCATGATCCCGGAGTCCAGGGATCGAGACCCGCATCGGGCTCCCAGCTCCACGGGGAGTCTGCTTCTGCCTCTGATTTTCTCCTCGCTCATGCTCTCTCACTGCCTTTCTCTCAATAAATAAATAAAAATCTTAAAAAAAAAAAAAGTATGTGTATTTAAATATTAGCTTTAGTTTCTTGATTCTAAATAAACATTAGTGTTAGTGGGTTATGTAAATTATGTTATTTATTAAGCTATTAGAATAAATCTGTGAGTTATGAAAACTTGAGAGAAGAAAATCGCGTATTCCCTATAGACATTTAATGATATGTATAACTTCAGTTCATGAGTAAAACAGAAACAAGTACAATTAGTAAAGTCAATAATGAATATTAATTTTTCAGTTGGGGGAAAAGGTGTTTGTACATTTCTTCATGTTATGTAGATGGCATCATCTGTCATAAGTTTCTCATACATTTTTTTACTTTAGTCCTTGTTCCTTTTGTTATTTGATTTTAATATAGCTATATTTTATAAGAGCCTTTAGTATGATAATTTTAAGTAATTAGCCAACAAATTCATTTCAAACCCACAAGAATAGCAAATTAAGTTATAATTTATAAGGGGCATTTTCTCTTTGCAGATAGCAAATGGGGGTATCATAAAAATAAGACCTTTGTCATTTCCTGATGTTATTGTGGTTATGAGTAAAAAGCTGATGTGAAATTAGTTACTATCTGACATACATTCTTTTTTAAAAACGAGTAAATGAACATATCGTATTTGAATGCATGTTTATTTATGATTGAATAGGTTGGCCTGTTAAGCTATTTGACTAACACTGAGCATGTGCCGTATGTGTCCTGTGTGAGGAGGTAGAGTTTCAAGATAATGAAGACATGTACCTCTCTGAACTTAGGGAATTTTGTTCTTTATGACTTAGGACACCAGTGACTTAGTAAAGGATACAAAAAAAACCTCTCAAGGTTGCAAGTGTTGTGAGTAACACACAATACATGTGAGATCATTT
The DNA here is from genome assembly GCF_902655055.1 of Lutra lutra. Classification (NCBI taxonomy): domain Eukaryota; kingdom Metazoa; phylum Chordata; class Mammalia; order Carnivora; family Mustelidae; genus Lutra; species Lutra lutra. Next base: position 132,393,282 of record NC_062278.1, on the reverse strand, counting down.
AGGTTTTAATCTCTTAATCTGGTATCTAAGGAGGCTTTACAGGTAATCTCTGAAGGTTTAGGGCTGCTTTTAAAGGTGTTTTTAATGACCTAGAAGTATTTGTTCTATAGTTAAATAAAGTGCAGCGGCCGTTCTAGGCGGGCAAAGAGGAGAATAGAAGAGAATTCTCTTAAGAATTTCCTTATAGCTTTCTTCTTAGGAAAGCTGTAGAGCTCAGTATTTTGTCTGAAAGATAGGTCTGAATTCAGTAGTCTTGACAGTATTTTGGGCCTAGTGGACACTTAACTCCAGGATCCTTTGCTGATGGATCTAGAATTTGCTCTCCCCAGTTATGGGAGTCACTAACCAGCTGTGACTATTTAAATTTAAACTAAATATAAATAAAATTTAAAATTCACTTGCATTAGCCACATTTCAAGTGCTCAATAGTGACATGTGACTCATAGCTACCTCATTAGACAGTGTAGATATAGAATGTTTCCATCTTCTTGGAAAGTTCCTTTGCACAGTACTGATCTAGACAAAAGTTACATGATAAAGATGTTTAGTTGTTGGAGGAAATTAGTTTAGAATCGAAAAGAATATCTTTTTAGCTGAGAGCCTTTAAGACTTTGAATGTGACATTAATTGACACTGGAAACGTTTCAGGCATTTAATTCTTCTAGTTTACTCCCAAAGTAAAGTAAACAAATTCTGTATTTCCATTTCGGGATTATAGAAATAGGCATGTGTGACTTTCTAGATGATTCTGAAAGTTAGAATTTGTGAATTCACATTTCTGTCAGATACTTGATTTCATTGTGCAGTCTTCTGAGGCAGATAGTGATTCAATAAGATCTTCTTTCTTTTCCCTGTTAATTGATAAGCCTCTGTAATAAAGCCTCTGAAGTTCTGAGACTTTTAGCTGTTTAGCTTAATCCTCATGTACTTCACCAACCTCTCAACCCTCACCTGGCTTTAGAAAGCAGCAAATGAACGTTCTTATATTCAAAGAAGGTATCTGCATTCTTTAGATCATTTCCCACTCCATTTTAGACATGTGAAAAAAATATTTGTAATATTGCCATACTTTTTTAATGACTATATTGTAAAGATTAGTAAAATCTGTCATTTTCTTTTTTTTCCCCAAATGGAAATAACATCATCCTTTTTATTATATACTAATTAGAAGAAAATGAAAATAGAAAAATTAAATTGTGAAAGATTTCTCTTGATCTCAGTGGAAATCCTTCTAGTACATTACCCTCAAGTCTGATAATGGCAGTTGGTTTAAGGCATGTGTATGTCTTTTTACTGTATTAGTAGCTTAAAGCAGAAAAACATGAGTTCCATAGATAGCAAAAAGGCATTTGATTGTATTTGGTAATTTAAGAATCTCTTAACTAAAATACAAATAGAAACTTCATTAAATATGACCAGTTATATTAATAGAGTTTTCTAATATTGAACTCTGTTTTCCTAAAATGAACCTTCTCTAGTCATGGTATGTACTGCTATTTTAATAAGCTACTTGATTTTTTTTTTTTAAGATTTATTTATTTATTTGACAGAGCGAGTGGGCAAGAGAGAGAGAGAGAGAGAATACAGAATACAGTAAGGGGGAGTGGCAGGCAGAGGGAGAAGCAAACTCCCTGCTGAACAAGGAGCCCAATGCCAGACTCAATTCCATGACCCAGGCCCGAGCCGAAGGCAGACGCTTAATGGACTTAGCCACCCAGGCGCCCTGAGCTACTTGATTCTTATTGCTAATATTTATTTTTAAAATAGATTGGAGTGTCTTTTTTTCTTCTTTTTGTGTTGTCTTACCAGATTTTAGTTATCACTAAAAGAATTGAGAAACTGTTCTTAGTCTGTTTCTTGAAACAACTTAAGAAGCATGGGACTTACCTGTTCTTTAAGGTTCATCTTCTTGTTTGAGCCATGGTGCTTATGTAGGTTGTAATTCTTTGCAGCTTTCTTAAATTATTCTGTATAGGGATTGATTTATTTGTAACTTTCAAATTTATCTGCATAGAGTTACACACATCATTATTTCTTCTGTATCTATGATTATAAATTCTTATATATTCTTAATTTTGTTTTTATGTTTTCTTAGACTAGCTGATGTTTTATGTATTTTATTTTTAAAGACTAATTCTTGATTTTTAAGTTTTTCCAATTCAATTTCAATTTTTATCATTATGAATTCCTCTCCTAAAGGATTATTGATATCCAAGTGATTTTTCTCCTTAGATGTTACTTTAAGTGAAAGAAGTGAAGTGAGAAGTGAAACTTGCTTGTCTGTGGTGTAGGCTTCCTACATCTATAAAATGGCTACATTTAAATGTAATAGGTACTTTCTTAAATAGAAATTACTAAGATTCCAAGAATATTGCTGTGACTGACCAGTTGCAGGCCATAGCTTTTCCTTTCTTTGCATCACAGTTTTGTTGAAAGGATATTTTTATTTTATTTTTTTTTAAACATTTTATTTATTTATTTATTCGACAGAGAGAGAGAGATCACAAGTAGGCAGAGAGGCAGGCAGAGAGAGAGAGAGAGGAGGGGAAGCAGGCTTCCTGCTGAGCAGAGAGCCTGATGCGGGGCTCAATCCCAGGACCCTGGGATCGTGACCTGAGCCGAAGGCAGAGGCTTAACCCACTGAGCCACCCAGGCGCCCCTGAAAGGATATTTTTAAAGAATTAGTGTGTGTTGGGGCGCCTGGGTGGCACAGTGGGTTTAAAGCCTCTGCCTTTGGCTCAGGTCACGATCCCAGGGTCCTGGGATCGAGCCCACATCAGACTCTCTGCTCAGCAGGGAGCCTGCTTCCTCCTCTCTCCCTCTGCCTGCCTCTCTGCCTACTTGTGATCTCTGTCGGTCAAATAAATGAAAAAAAAAAAAAAAAAAAGAGTGTGTGTTGCTGTTGTTGTTTTTAATAAAATTTTTCCATTAGAATCTTGGTGTCCTAAGCAGTATGTTGTTAACTTCATGTATACTAACAACTCAAGCTTGCATAGATCCTACTTCTCTACTTAAAGATCTTATTGGTTCACAGTCAAGTGATTGGTGGTGGTAGGTTTTTAATAACACTTTAGAATATAAAACTAAGCTATGTTTAGTTAGCATTATTCAACTTATACATTTCCATTGTTGAACTGTTCCTTTTGTGTTAATAGCATATATTTATTATAAAATTTGTTTTTTATTTTAAGGACTAAATTTAAAGTACTTTGTCTTTCTTTGTAGGTATAAGCGTGTCTTTTCAGTTGGAACCCATGCGATTACTACATATAATCCTAATACCTTAGAAGTAACAAATCAGGTAATCATATTAGAAGCTGTTAGACATTTTTTTAACTTCATTTGAATTTTAAAAGCCAGATAATGACCCATGATTTCCTTGGCCTGAAATCAGTATTTTAGGTTAGAAGAGTCAACTTTGAAAGAGATTGATATGCTTAATACAATACTTCATGCCATGTACCAAAAATTATTAAATAAAAGAGGTTAGTGACAAATGTTTTTCTAGGCTCTAAGTAGTATAACTTTTTGATATGTTGCTTTTGATTGTAGCCATCTCTTTTATGTAAATCACTACACCATTTCCTTATAATTTTAAAGACTATTGGAACTGCAATAAAGGCATACGTAAATTAAGTTACAATGCAGTGGTTGAAAAATACTTGTTATGGAAGTAGGATTACTATCTATAAAGGCAAGACCACCTTGAATATGGATAGTAAATAAATTTAAATATATTCTAGCATATTTTTAATTCTAAATTAGGCACGTTTCACAGATTCCTTTTTGTCTGTTTTAACAGACCTGTAGGTAATCATAAATTTTATTCCTCATGTATTTTCACTTTTATGTATAGTTAATTGCTTTGGATTAGGTCATTAATCATTAAAATTGGAATGCAGATGGGATTTTATTGTTGTCTCTGATAACTGAAAGCCTTTAAAAGAATTTGTTACAGAATTACTGTAAGATATAACATCTTCTAGGCCTCTGTATTTTGTAAGATTTTTCTCATTTAATCAGTGATTGTGAAATTAAAAAGTAAAAATAGTATTTAATCTAGCATCAGTTGGAAGAATTTTTCTTTTTCTTAGTGGCCTTATGGAGACATTTGCAGCATCAGTCCTGTTGGAAAAGGACAAGGAACGGAATTCAACCTCACATTTCGTAAAGGCAGTGGGAAAAAGTCAGAAACTTTAAAATTTTCTACAGAGCACAGAACAGAACTTCTTACAGAAGCATTGGTAAGAACAGTTCCATATAAGTAAGCTAAATTTCTCTGTTCTTTTTTTTTTTAATGAAACAGTTACATTAACGTACAAATATTAATGTTATGAGCCTTTGTTCCCACACTGCTTGTTTTTTCTTATTGACTGTTAACTTGATTCTGTGAAACTTTCACTTTCTCTAACTGAAAGGCTGAAAAATCCTGTATAGTTAATAGTGTTTAGACTTTTTAAGCATATACAGAGCAAAGCAGTTCTGTTCAATTTGTTTTGTTTTTCAGCGAAGTTACACACATTTTTTATTGAACAGCCTTAAAGTATAACATCCAATATTTTTTAATATCAGTGTTACCAAGTTGAGATTTACATGTTTTGGATAGAAAGGACTAAACTGTGAGTCTTCCTTACCAGTCTGTTGTCCATAAAACTATGATTATGTTTCCTCTTTCAGAGATTAGAACTGATTTTTCAGAAGGAAAATCACAGGAAGGGCAGTATTTAACATTATTAATACCTATGTTTATTCTATTTTGCCTGTTATTACAGAAATCATGCTGTGCTGTGTGTTTTCTTTTATGGCAAAGCTAAAGGGAAAAAAGGAATCATCATTTAATGTGCACTGGTGTGAGAGATGAATGTAGTTTAACAGGAACTCCAACAGGAATTAGATTTGTGATTGTTAATGTTGATGGTTGGAGAAAAGTTTCAGGCAGAACTATGGAACGTTCAAACTAGTGTTTATAACCTTCATGTGCTCTTTATTCATATTCTAAACAGCAACAGTAAGCATCACACTGTGGATAATACCTGTTGGAACATGCTCTCTAGTTGGTGTAGGATTTTGCTATTTCAGAAATATTAAGGTTTTAAGTTGGGGTATATCAAAAAACTATCTTATATATTCTTGCACTGGATCTGGCTGCTCATAAGGCTTTGAGTGGTGCATTGGCAGCTTTGGGGAAGTCACAGGTGCTTATTAGAATCTTCATAACTTTCTCAGGTGTTTTCTAGTCATGTTACAGTAGCATTTAAACTAAATCAGAGACTTCTGAAGAGGGCAGATGGAAGTTTATGCTTTTTTCACTCCTTTAAAATACTAAATTTCTTTCCATGAGAAGGTATTTCTTTTATAACGGGGAGGAGGGCAGAATAATGCCTAAAGTGGTAGTATTGTTCAGAACTCTGGCTTCTGGTAAAAGTTAGGAACTGAATTCTGAGAAGCTGGCAGCATCATTTCCTTGTCTTTTTAAGCCTGCATCCTTCCTATGGTTGTTCTGCTGCTAGTTTTAGCATCCCAGAAGCCTCACTGATGTCAAGTCAAGCAACTGACTGGCTGCCCAGGAGCCATTTAAAATAGATTAATGGCAGTTGGCAAGCTGCTTGTTTCTTGTTCCTCATGAGCCACAGTCAGATTTGTATAAATTATAATTTGGGGGGACGCCTGGGTGGCTCAGTGGGTTAAGCCTCTGCCTTCAGCTCAGGTCATGATCTCAGGGTCCTGGGATTGAGCCCCACATCAGGCTCTCTGCTCAGCGGGGAGCCTGCTTCCCCACCTCTCTGTGCCTGCTGCTCTGCCTACTTATGATCGCTCTCTGTCAAATAAATAAAATCTTTAAAAAAAAATTTGTAATTTGGTATGCTTATTTTAATTGCTTTATGTTAGCAGTTGAGTTTTCCATATTCCTCCATTTCCCGTTCGGAAAACAACTGCTTCCAAAAACGTACTTTTAGATTTTGTTTATAAGCTCCCCTTTATGTCAGTTAACTTTAGCCACTTAATACTTTTCAAAACTGAGGTGGAAACAGTGTCTCTAAAAGATTGTCTGAAAGTCAGTCTGCCTAGTTTTAATGAGGAATAAATGGCACCTCTTCCTCGCCTAAATGCTCTGCCCTCAAATACTTTTGCATAAATTGAATTAGACCCTCAGGTCTTCAGTTGTCCATAGATGTACTCTAAATCAGATCTCTAAGTCTCTTTCCGCCTCTACACTCTCGAGGGATAATGATGTGTTTCCGTGAGCCGAGCTCATTATGACAGTTGATTATCAGCTGGGGGGGAATAGAGACTATCCTGCAGAGTGGGTTAGGGAATGCAAACAAGCGTAGTTTGGAAAAGCACCACCATTTTTGTGGCTTCCCTTCTGGAGAGAAGTGGCAGTGGTCCATCCTTTGGTTCAGAAGCAAGGTTCTAAATATATTGTTGGGTTAATGTATGCCCTTTGTCTTTCTGCAGAATTCCTTTTACGGAGCTATAATGTGCATTATTATGCCATCGATCAATAATGCTCAGGGGACCTGATGTCATATGATCATGAGCCAAACTGAGGCTCATTGCTGGGTTTAGTGTTTGGGTGTTGTGGAGGTGTTTATTACTTAATGCCTTACTCACTTTTCTGAATACTTACAAGAGAATTTCTCTCATGTCAGTATTAGAAATAGTTGTACTCCTGAGTCAACCAATTTATTTTTACCTGAGGAGTCCTGTAATTGACCATGTGTTCCTCTTCATATTTTTGGGTAGAAAACTTTGTGGACTTTTTGGATGGGTGAGGGGATATTCATTTCACCTCCGACACTTGCTTTCTTTTCCCTTGCCTCATTTTGTCTTTATTAACATTTTGGTTAGCAGCCTCACCTAAATTTTTTTTCTTTTAAGGATAAAACTGGGTAGTAAATGGATGTTGACCATTCTAATCATTTCTGATACTAGGTACTTTAATTTACAAAGGAATGTTATTATCTTAAGTGGAATTTTACTTGCTAGTGCAGTCAGATTTTTAACTTTCTATTGGTGTGATTAGAAAAGCCTAAGGTCAAATGGGGTATCAGCATTTTTATGTGTGTAGAAAGAAAATCTATATTAACATAGTGAACCAGGTCAGATTGTTTAAACTGAACACTGTAACTTCCCCCAAATGTGACTTAACCTCTTTTCCGTATGTAAGCTGAATTAAAAGAATCCATCAACACAAGTTGAAATCTTTATTCCCAGTTAAGCTTTCAGAGTAACATTTCTTTTAGGACTTCCTTTTCTTTCTTTTTTTATCTTCATAGATTTGCTAAGACTTACTCAAAATTGTTTCACAAAATATTGTAACCCAAACCTTTGTTAATTTAAAAAATATATAGTATCTTCAGTTTGAGTGAACATTGTTACTTAAATACAAACCTCCAAACAGCTGAAATTAATGTTTTTTTAACAATTTGGATGGTAGCTCTAAATATTTATAACATTGTTTAGATTTCTGGTTGTTTTAGCAGTGAGTGATACATTAAATGTAACTTTATTGTATGGTAAGCTTAAATATGAACCTAAAAGTAATATTATTTCTCTCTCTAGAGATATAACTGCTATAAACATCACTGGAGTGATACAAGAAAACCTGTCATTTTAGAAGTAACTCCTGGAGGCTTTGACCAAATTAATCCTGCAACCAACAAAGTCCTCTGTTCCTATGACTATAGAAATATTGAAGGCTTTGTAGATCTCTCTGATTATCAAGGAGGGTTTTGTATACTTTATGGAGGATTTAGTAGATTGGTAAGTAGTATTTTTTCTAAAAAGTCATTTAAAAAGAGGCATGACCATTTGAAGGAAAACAGGGTTTTTACACTTCATTTCAAAATTCACATGAGTTTTCTGGAAGAAAGTTTGGTATTAAGAGTACAGGCTTTGTTACCAAAAGACCTGAACTTGAATCCCAACTTAGAGCTTTTTAAAGTGGGGAGAGTGGGGCGCCTGAGTGGCTCAGTTGTTAAGCATTTGCCTTTGGCTCAGGTTATGATCCTGGAGACCTGGGATCAAGTCCTGTACCAGGCTCCCTGCTCAGCAGGGAGTCTGCTTCTCCCTCTGACCCTCACACCTCTTGTGTTCATGCTCTCCCCCTCTCTCAAATAAATAAATATTTTTAAAAAGTGGGGAGAGTAATATGTATGTCATAGGTTTTTGTTTCCTGTTTTTTGGGTTTTTTTGGGGGGATCCTGCGAGATAACTTACATAGATGTTTAGCATAATATGTGGCTTAGTATTTAATAAGTGGTAGTTACAGTTGTTATTTTCATTAGTATTAATGTCTTAACTGAAAGATTCTAAGCTTTCTTTGAAAAAGTAATTCCGGATTTTTTATTTTTATAGTCTCCCCTCCTTTTCCCAGCTGTTTGTAATTTGAAATCTGCATATTCACTGAAACTTCAAATTTGGAGTTCATTACACGTTCTTGTCTTGAAATCCTGAATTACATGTGAATTATGTGGTACGGTAGAAGCTGCTTAAGATGCTCAAACCCCATTTGTTAATGGGTAATAGAAGCTGAGCTATAGATGATGACCATCTTTTTTAATAAGAAACATTTTGTCTTCTTTAATTAAACCTTGCATCTCAAAGATGAGCAATAGAGTTTGCACAAGAAAGGCTCAGTTGAACTTACTCTCAAGATTCCTTTCTCTTGAGAATTTTAATTTCTGTAGCTATCTTAGCTGCCTGGGAACAACTACTTCCAAGATTAGTGTTGTATAGATAAATTATCCTTCTCTGGGTAGCAGAGCCAGGGCAAGCCTGGAACTTGTAGATACACAAGAGGTTATAAGGTAGCAGAAGGGAAATAAAGGGAGTGATAATGGGGTAGGGATGCTAAACTATTTGATTTACAAAATATGTTAGCTCTTCAGAGTCACAGACCATTTTCTATCTTTTGCTCTTTGCCCACGTGATGTCCTAGTGTCCTTCATCTAGGAGCACACATCTAGGCATTTTGTTACTTCTGAGTCTAGACCTACAAGATGAAGGCCCAAAGAGAAAATTAGTTCCCTCTCCCACCCTAGAACAGCCTAAAGCCTGTTGTTGAAGTGCTGTCCAAGGGCTTACCTCTTCCATGGACAGCGAAATTTGTAATGATTAACTTCTTGGGGGAGGGGAAGGGGGCTCCTTGTTGGGGAGGGTGTGGAGTGGGGGTGGGGGGATTACGGGTCATGAGGGCGCCTGGGTGGCTCAGTTGGTTAAGCATCTGACTCTTGATTTTGGCTTAGGTTATGATTTTAGGGTCATGAGATCGGACCCGGAATCAGGCTCTGTGCTGGGGGTGAGGCCTGCTTAAGATTTTCTCTCTGCCCCCCTCAGCCACTCCTCCCCACTTGCAGTACTCTCTCCCCGCCCCCCCCCAAAAAAAATCCTTCGTGGAAAATGTGTCTAATTACAGGATTACATATAGCATTATAGACCTTGATGAGACAACTATACCACAGTAATTCAGCCAAGCCATACAATGCATAAGGTAAACGTTAAAGATGAGAATTGTTTGATACTCCTCAATTGGCAACAGTTTTTTATTGCTTAATGGCATCAAGCAATTTTAGTTTTAATCATCCACTTTCTAAGCATACTCTGCCTTTTAAAAGGCACTAGCTAAAATGAGTGAATTCACTATAAATATGATACCATGATAGATTCATTCAGCAAAACTTTATCTAGTACCTTCCGCATACGTAGTGACTATCCTGAGCAGGTGGGAATAAAATCAGGTTTTAGGATTTTATGTATTTATTTTAAATAAACTCTATACCCAACATGGGGCTTGAACTTAAAAACCTGAGATCAAGAGTTGCCCCCTTCACTGACTGAGCCAGCCAGGTGCCCCTAAAATCGGGTTTTAAAATGTGATTGCAACCACTGTTTCTCAGCAGGGGAGCTGTTGGACTACCGACAGGACAGTTGTTCATTGTTTATTGCACGGCACTCTCCTGCCCTGTCTTTTGCAGCACATTCAGTGTTTCTGGCCCAGCTATCAAATGCAAGTAGTAGTAGCTTTGTAAATACACTCCTGGAGGTTGATTTGTAATGTCCATTGGCCAATGGCTTGTAAACATTTAAGCATTCTTCAAGGTAATTTTTCAGGAAAACCCACTATATTAAAAATATTAGGTCAGAGCTACTTTTGTTGAAATTGGGAATCCTGCCCATGTAGTACCCACTACCCCCACTGGACTTGGCTGGAGTCCTGGACCTCTTCCGGAAGCTCCAGCATGCTGTTTTCTACGTGGTGAAGGGAATCAGACTTGGAGAAGTTATGAGATAATTTCCTTACAGTGAGTTATTTGCAAGGCTTTATATCCCAGACTTTGTGATTTTAATTTAGTGTGATAGTGATTCAGACAACGCACTGCAAGGGCACCAGGGTGGGTCAGTCAGTTAAGTGTCGCCTGGGGCGCTCAGGTCATGATCCCACGGTCTTGGGGTCAAGCCCTGCATCTTGCTGCTTACTTAGTGGGGAGCCTCCTTCTCCCTCTCCTTTGGCCTGCTGCTCTGCCTGCTTGTTCGTTCTCTCTCTTAAATAAATAAATAAACAAATAAATAAAATCTTAAAAAAAACCACAACACACTGCTTATTTACCTTTGATAAGATCAAATACCATTGTTTTTCTTTAGACTTGCTATTTCAGTCTCTTTCCTGTGAGTTGATTCAAAATGGTCACATTTTAGTTGTTTCAACCCTAACTTTAAATTTCAAAACTTGTGCAGCATTTATTTGCATCAGAGCAAAGAGAAGAAATTATCAAAAGCGCAATAGATCATGCTGGCAACTACATAGGTATTTCACTGCGCATCAGAAAAGAACCTTTAGAATTTGAGCAATATTTGAATCTTCGCTTTGGAAAATACAGCACTGATGAATCCATCACATCTTTAGCAGAGTTTATTGTCCAAAAAATATCACCTAGGCATTCGGTAAGATGGTGTGTTAAAAACAAAAATTTGTTCATCTGCTTTTGACATTTTTCTTCAATGACTTTCTAATGTATCTCAATTTTGTTTGAAGGAACCTGTAAAACGAGTTCTAGCACTTACAGAGACAAGTCTAGTAGAACGTGATCCAGCAACCTATAACATTGCAACTTTGAAGCCTTTAGGAGAAGTAAGTTTGGCGTTATTAGCCTATGAGATTTCTTCCTATTGGTAAATTAGAATTATTTTCTATTTTAGCATTTTTAATGCTTAAAGAATGGAAAATGAGAATCTTTCTTCACATTATTATATTTGTATTTAGAACAATGAATATTATAAAATTTATTTTCGAGATAGAGAATGAATGGAACTTTTGATTCAACAATTATATGAAAATTTGCATGAGACTTTTAGGCAGTTCTTAAGTTCTGATACTATAAACAGTTTTTAAATATTGACTTTTGTAAGCTAAAATGATGATGTGTAGTTCTTCTAAGGAAATGCCGTAAAACTAAACATCTTTTGTTGAACTTGGTTTTTGTTTTCATTAGGTATTTGCATTGGTTTGTGACTCAGAAAATCCACAAGTTTTTACCATTGAATTTATAAAAGGGCAAATACGGAAATATTCTTCAACAGAAAGGTATTTTTTTCTTTAATTCATCAAGCTTTTGAGATCCTAGTATATGCAAGGCAAAGTCCTCCATCAGAGAAGAGGAACAAAGATTTATAATCTAGAACTTTGAAATCATATAACTTAGGAAAAGACAATATTATGTTGCATGTTGACAGTGAACTTTAGGGCGCCTGTGTGGCTCAGTGGGTTAAGCCTCTGCCTTCGGCTCAGGTCATGATTTCAGGGTCCTGGGATCAAGGCCAGAGTCAGGGAGCCTGCTTCTTCCCCCTCTGCCTGTCTCTCTCCCTACTTGTGATCTCTCTCTGTCAAATAAATAAATAAAATCTTTAAAAAAAAAATGAACTTCATTCGGTTTTCAAATTTCTAGAGAATAAAAATGGTGATTTGATTTTAAATGGAATGATGAAAATAAAATGTGTTTCTGTAATTTATACTTTTAAGGTATTTTAAAATAGCGTCTCTCACTTTCATTGTTAAATTGTTTGGATAACAGCAGCAAATTAAAAGTTAAAATTTTTTAAGTTGCATCAGTAGGCTAGTTATTAATTTTCCAGTGGAATGTGCCTGATTAATTTTATATTACTGTGATTGGCTGTTGCCATGAAAATCTATGAGATGCCATAGCTCATAAACTCCTACTGGAAGATAAACCACTTATAGCTATTGTACTGTGAGGACTTGATCTCCCTTCATATACTGAGCCATTGTCATGGGTTTGGTAGTTTTTACATTCCAGGAAGTTCTTTTATGCTGTTGTGAATAGATCGAGACTGAATCTGTTTTTAAAAGATAGCTGAAACAGTTGCAGTGCATTTTGCCGCTGTCTGCAATACGGCCTTATTGAAGTATTTTTACTTCCTGGAGTATGACCAGTAACAGTTTCTTACCTTGGAAGGCTTTTGATCTAAGTTCAACAAAAATGGATTCTAAGCAAAAGGTCATATTTTTTCCTGTCCTGAATTCAAGGAAGAGAACATCTGGGGGAAAAAAAAAAAAGAATAGTGCACATGTTCTAATCAGAGGAGGGTATCTCAACATTTACAGTTTGTCATGTGCTTTATGTATATTACATTGTTTAATTCTGATCCCTAGAAAGAAGATGCTATTTTTCCCAATAAAGTCTATCTGCAGAAAGTAAAGCAATTTCTTTTTGACTTTGGATTAGGAAAATATTCCTTAGATATAATACCAGAAACACCATAAACACAATTATAAGTCTGATTAATCAGACTTTGTCAAAATTGAAAACTTTGACCTAATTGAGAAGAGGAAAAGACAAGACAGAGGAAGAAAATATTTGGAAAACATATAGCTAGTTAAAGTCTTATTTCTAGAATATATAAAGAACTCTTTTAATTCAATACTAAAAAACAAATAAATGGGCAAAAAAATTCAAATAGACACCTACTTCATCAGAGAAGATATTTGAATGGTAAATAAACACATGAAAAGATCGTGATTCATTAGGGAAAATTAAAACCATTACATGTACACTAAAATGGATAACATCAAAAAGACTGGCAGTGTCAATTGTTGGCAAGCACATGGATTCTCATATGTTGCTGGTGAGGATGTAAAATTTTAAACTGTTTAAAAAACAGTTTGGCAATTTCTTAAACATATAATTATCATATGACCCTATGTCAGTTCTCCTCCAAGAGAAATAAAATCTACCCCAAGAGAAATAAAAACATATGCCCACATAAAAACTTACATGTGAATGTTTATAATAACATCACTCATAATAGCCAAAACTAGAGACAGTTGTTATATACATCACCTGGTGAACAAATAGGCTAAAATGTTGATTATCCATACAGTGAAATATTCCTTAGCTGTAAAAAGGATGAACCTTAAAAATGCATGATATATAAAATAAGCAAGACACATAAGGTGATACATTATATGATTCCGTTTATATGGACTTTTTAATAGACTCTTTTTTTTTGGAGTATTTTAGGTTCACAGCAATATCGAGCAGATGTACAGAGATTTTTTTCCTATACCTCTTATACGCTACTGCCCTGCCTGCTAACTAGGTATAGCCTCTCCCATTACCAACATCCTGTTCCAGAGTGATATATTTGTTAAAACTGATGGACCGCCAAGTTTGAACAAATGTTTAATGACATTTGTCCATCATTATAGTATCATACAGACTATATTCACTGCCCTAAAAATCTCCAGGGATCCTCTCCAGCAGTAATAATGCCACTCCACTGATTTCATCTCTCATTCCTCCCTAAATCTTGACAGCCACTCATCTTTTTACTGTCTCCAGAGTTGCTTCTTCCACAGTCTCCTAGTCAGAATTGTATACTATGTGACCTTTTCAGATTGGCTTCTTTCATTTCCTCCTCCTCTTTTCATGGCTGGATAGCTCATTTTTTTTTTAATACTTAATAATATTCCATTGTCTAGACATGACCATGGTTTATCTATCCATTTGACCTCTTGGTTGCTTCCAAGTTTGGGTAGTTAGGAATAAAGCTGTGGTAAACAACTGTGTGCAGATTTTGGGTGGATGGAAGTTTTCATCCTTTGTGTAAATACTGTGCTTGCTTCGGCAGCACATATACTTTGTGTAAATATTAAGTAGTGTGATCACTGGATCATATGCTGAGAGGATTTTGAGTTCTGTTAGAAACTGCCAACTGTCTTCCAAAAGTGACTGTGTCATTTTGTACTCCAAGCAGCAGTGAATGAGGGTTCCTGTTGCTCCAGATCCTCCCCAGTATTTGGTATTATTAGTGTTCAGTTTTGGTCATTCTAATAGGTGTGTGGGGCTTTTTTGTTGTTGTTTCAGTTTGCATTTCCCTGATAACTGTGTTATCTTTTCATATGTTTATTTGCCATCTGTGTATCTTCTTTGGTGAGGTGTCTGTTAAGGACTTCTGATCACTTTTTTTTTTTTAAAGATTTTATTTATTTATTTATTTATTTGACAGAGAGAGAGAGAGAGAGATCACAAGTAGGCAGAGGGGAGGAAGCAGGCTTCCCACTGAGCAGAGAGCCCAATGCAAGGCTCAATCCCAGGACCCTGGGATCATGACCTGAGCCGAAGGCAGAGGCTTTAACCCACTGAGTCACCCAGGCACCCCTTCTGATCACTTTTTAATTGAGTTGGTTTTCTTATTGTTGACCTTTAGGAGTTATCTGTATATTTTAGATAACAGTCCATTATCGGATACGGCTTTTGTAAACATTTTCTCGTAGACTGTGGCTTGCCTTTTCATTCTCTTGATGGACTTACTTGAAAAAGCCAAACTACAGAGATAGAAAATAAGTGGTTGCTTGGGACTGGGTTGTTTTTTGCACATGAGCACGGGAATTTTGGGGGGTGGGGGAAGTGTACCAAAATTGGATGATTGCACAACTGTATAAATTCACTAAGAATTCTTAAACTTGTACATTTTAATTGAATTTTTTATTTGTAAGTTATGCCTCAGTAAAACTGTTTAAAAAAATCTTAAAGAAAAAAACCCCAAAAGTGTTACATTCATAGTGCTTAAGTAACTTGTACAAGGTATGTGACAGCAAAGAACAGAGCTAGTAGTAGAATTCCAGGCTTTCTCTTAAAGTCCCTGTTCCCTTGTGCTTCTCCTTGTACCCTCCTGAGCTCTTCCTGAGTAGGTTACCTGCTAAAGGGCCTATGCTATATTCTGAATCAAAATTCCCCTTAATTATCAATCCTAAAACCTGTTTATTTTTTACCTTGCTTAGAGATTCTTTATTAGCAAGTTTGCTGGATGGAGTAAGAGCCTCTGGTAACAGAGATGTTTGTGTAAAAATGACACCAACTCATAAAGGTCAGCGATGGGGGTTACTCAGCATGCCTGTTGATGAGGAGGTAGAGAGCCTTCATCTCAGATTTTTAGCCACACCTCCAAGTAAGTATTGATTTAAGTATAATTGCATTTCCATCCATCTCCTTAATAATTTAAAAATTTGGAATGCAAACCTCTAAATCTTTTTGAACCTTTTCATCTTACAGATGGCAACTTTGCAGATGCTGTATTCAGGTTCAACGCTAATATTTCGTATAGTGGAGTTCTGCATGCAGTAACGCAGGATGTAAGATAAATTGTGTTATAATTTGTTCATTGTCATTAACTTCAGGAATGGAAACTTTTTAAAACATTCTTCTCTTACCTAGGGTCTCTTCTCAGAAAACAAAGAAAAACTGATCAATAATGCCATAACAGCTTTACTGTCCCAAGAGGGAGATGTTGTTGCTTCAAATGCAGAACTTGAGAGTCAGTTCCAGGCTGTGAGGAGGCTTGTGGCTTCCAAAGCTGGTTTTCTGGCCTTCACTCAGCTTCCAAAGTAAGTTGTCTTTGAACGTCCTTTAGAGAATACAAACAACTCAAAGTAGCAGATAATTAACAGTTTTATCTTGTTATAATCTGTCTAAAACTGATATCAAATAATGATACAGTAGTTTTTATTCATAAATAAATGAAGGTGAGTGGAACTGAGGGGTGTGACTATTGTCTCCTACATACCTGCAATGTACTGACTTGTTTATTTGTTTTTAAGATTTTATTTATTAGAGAGGAGCACACTCCCGTGAGCCTGAGGGAGGGGGAAGGGCAGAAGGAGAGAGAGAAGTAGACTCCCTGCTGAGCATGGAGCCTGCCACCCAGGTGCCCCATACTGACTTTTTTTTAAATGACTTTCAATAGGAAATTAAAGCCCGTTAAGTGGTTTGTTTTTGTTTTTAAAGATTCATTTATTTGAGGGGTGCCTGGGTGGCTCAGTGGGTTAAGCGTCTGAGTGTGGCTCAGGTAGGGTCCTAGCAAGCCCCACATAGGGCTCCCTGCTCAGTGGAAAGCCTGCTTCTCTCTCCCTGCTTGTACTTGCTCTC
The DNA here is from genome assembly GCF_902655055.1 of Lutra lutra. NCBI lineage: Eukaryota > Metazoa > Chordata > Mammalia > Carnivora > Mustelidae > Lutra > Lutra lutra. The sequence continues at coordinate 132,376,834 of NC_062278.1, read as the reverse complement.
TGTCAAATAAATAAATAAAATCTTTAAAAAAAAAAAAGATTTATTTACTTGAGAGGGGCAGAGGGAAAGAGAATCTTAAGTCTCCTTGCTCAGCACGGAACCCAACGTGGGGCTCCATCTCACAACACTGAGATCATGATCCCAGCGGAAAACAAGACTTGGAAACTTAACTGATTACACCACCCAGGTGCCCCAAAATCCCTTTTAGTTTTAATTAACTTTAAAAAAAAAATCTTCCCCCTCAAAGAAAAAAACTGTTATGGGAACTGATAGGTTCTAGCGGTGTAATTTAAAATCCGTACTTGCTGAATGCAATTGAAACTCAAGAGGACTTACTATATTACATTTTAATAATAAAATAATGCTCTGATATTGCTATTATATGCTTTTTTTTTCTTGTTTTGTTTTTGTTCCACAGGTTTCGGGAGCGTCTAGGAGTGAAGGTAGTAAAAGCACTCAAGAGGAGCAACAATGGAGTAATCCATGCAGCTGTTGATATGCTCTGTGCCCTCATGTGTGTAAGTAGTGTTTTTTAAAGGGAGACTGGTTTTTCTTAAGTTGATTGATGTTTTAACTTTCCGCAAACCCAGATTTTCATTGTAGCAATTCAATTCAGTGTTTCTGTATTTCCTAAATTGCTCTCTTGGCAGTTTATTTATTCAGATAAATGTTTGTTTAGCACATCTTAAAACCAGGCACTGTGCTATCTACTAGAAATACAGAGTTTGTTCCTTCCTTGAAATTGCTGACAGTCCAGTAAGGTGGGCATATGTGTATAATCTAAAGTAGCTGGGCCTACGGGATCCCTAAAAAGGCAGCACTTAGTTTTTTGGGTTTGTGGTGAGGGGAAAAGATTCGAGGCCAATCTTTCAGATGTTACAAATGATCTGAAGCTTAAAGCACAGGCAGCCATTTTCCCTCTGTGAGAAGGATTTCCTGGGAAAAGGGGATAGCATATGCAAAGGCATGTTGGGTAAGAAGCAAATAATTGAAATGGCTAGATCATAAAGCTTGTATGGAGGTGTGTGGGATTAGGAGTACCACTAGAGATGTATGCAGAGATGTAGTTATCAGAAGCCTTTTGTATCAGACAAAGAAGCTAGATTTGTATCCTTTAGTAAGGAATAGTGGAAAGGTTTTTCATCAGGGAATCAGTAATATTAGGTTTGAACTTCCTAAAGCTCACAGATGTTACATGGAGACTCTATTAGAGGTAAAGTTAGAGACAGGACCAAAGTTAGAGATAGGACCAAATATGTAAGAAACAAGATGCTGAGGTAGGATGGGGTCAAGATTTGAGAGTAAAGAAATTTGAAAGCTGAGGGTAAAGAAACTAAGTTGGTGACAGCTTATATAGGAAAAGCAATGAATTGTTCAGTATAACTTTGAAATTCCTGATTTACTTCAATGTTGTATTTAGCATATGGGACTAAAGTGGTTCAGGCAAGTTTAGTGGTATAGAATAAAACCTAAGTAATCACTTGGATAAAACCTTGCATTTTTACTCAAAAGTCAGTTTTACTATCTTTACCACCCTAATAATTCCATTGAAAGAATTCTGGGATGGGGTGCCTGAGTGGCACAGTTGGTTTGAGCGTCTGACTCTTGGTTTCTGCTCAGGTTGTGGTTTCAGGGTCATAAGATTGAGCCCCATGTCTATCTTAGCTCTGAGCATGGACTAATAAGAGATTCCCTCTCTCTCTGCCCCTCCTCAGCACATGCTCCCCAGCACTATTTGAGAGAGAGTGAAAGAGAGTGAGCGAGGATAATAGGGGGAAGGGCAAGGGGAGAGGGAGAAGCAGACTCCACACTGAGCAACGACCTGGATGTGGGACTCAATCCCAGGACCCCTGAGATCATAACCTGAGCCAAAGGGAGCCACTTAACCTACTGAGCCACCCAGGTGCCCCAATAAATAAATAAATCTTTTTTAAAAAGGAACTAGTTGGGTAACTGGATAATAAAATACCATAGTGTGAAACAAACACATTGAGCTCTCATTACATACTAGATTTTGGCTATGTATTTTACACGAATTATCTCATTTAAGCTTCATAATAGTCCTATGAGCTAAGTACTATTAATCTCACTTGGATGGCTGAGGAAAGTAAAACTTAAAGCTGAAGCAGCTTAACCTTGCTAGAGGTCAGCTGTGGTCAGTAGCAAAGTTAGGATTGAATCTTTACTCCTAACCATCATACTGGAATGTTTTTCCCATTCTCATTTATTCCACCATTCTGAAGAGACAAAGAAGTATTTGCTGCTCATTTTAGTACCTGCTTTTAAACACTTAAAAAAAATAAGCAAATAAATGCTGAGTTTTATCATTTCAAATTTAAATTATAAAATTGGGGGAGAGGGCGCCTGGGTGGCTCAGTGGGTTAAAGCCTCTGCCTTCGGCTCAGGTAATGATCCCAGGGTCCTGGGATCGAGCCCCACATCGGGCTCTCTGCTCTGCGGGGAGCCTGCTTCCTCCTCTCTCTCTGCCTGCCTCTCTGCCTACTTGTGATCTCTGTCTGTCAAATAAATAAATAAAATCTTTAAAAAAATTAAAAAAAAAATAAAATTGGGGGAGAGGAAATGGGTGTTACTTGCTTTTTACGGAGGAGACTTGTGACTTTCAAGAGAGTACCTTGTGCAGTACTCTCTATGGGTACTTGCTGGGCACAGTGTCTATGAAGCCTCATCAGACCCTGGGGGAATCTCACTTTGCCTGCTTCTCTTATCACGAGTTTCCTTTCTGCCTTCAAGTTTAAAGGCTGTGGTTTTTAATTCTTTTATTATTTAATGAATACTCTTTATAAATGACTTTCACGTGATGCCAATATGTGGGCCTGCTCATGAATTATCACTATTTTTAATCAATAGCCTATGCATGATGACTATGACTTAAGACAAGAACAGCTGAACAAAGCTTCGCTTCTCTCTTCAAAGAAGTTTCTGGAAAACTTACTGGAAAAATTTAATTCCCATGTGGTAAGTTGTAATTAAATTTGTCTTAATGAGAGATACCATACATTATTGAAAGGTATTCTAGACGTGCGGTTTGGCAGGTTTTTTTTTTTTTTTAATTGCAGCTCCCAACTTTGGTCAGTATTGATTGTACAACAGTTTGGTCAGCTTGGTCATTTGGTGATAGTAAAATATTCTGTTTTAGGACTATATCCATTTATCTGGGAAAAATAAGTTGCAAAGACTTTAGATTTTTTTTCTTTTTCTTTAATGTAAAAAATAAAATAAGCTGCTCTAAAAAAAAAAAAATTTTAAGCCAAATCGGCTCCTCAGTCATTGCTAACAGTTTTGGAGATGGGCATCCTATAGATTTAGAAGGAACAAATTGTTGGAGTTGTTTAAATGTTGTCAGAGATTGCTTTTTATATAAATACTAAACATATTAACCTTAGTTATGTGTATTTGAGGAGTCTTGGTTATTTTCTTGAAATTTGACCAAATTTTAATTATTTTCCTTTTGAGATATGGTAAGCAGTGGATTTACTGTTTAACTTATAGGGTAACAGAAGCACGTTATTGCTGTGTTTTACTTGAATTTCTCTGTCCTAAGGCAGTATGTTACTTTGTTTCAGGATCATGGGACTGGTGCCCTAGTTATTAGTTCACTCTTGGACTTCCTTACTTTTGCCCTCTGTGCTCCATATAGTGAGACAACTGAAGGACAGCAGTTTGATATGCTCTTAGAGATGGTAGCATCCAATGGAAGAACCCTCTTTAAGCTCTTTCAGGTGAGAGCTTGTATCTTTCTTATCAGAAAACCACTTGTTGGGTCAGTTTGGTTTTAAAATAAGGGATGTGTGGGCATCTGGGTGGTTCGGTTGTTAGGCCTTCAGCTCGGGTCATGATCCCAGAGTCCTGGGATCCAGCCCCCGTCTGGCTCCCTGCTCAGCAGGAAGTCTGCTTCTCCCATTCCCCCTGCCTGTGTTCCATCTCTGGCTGTGTCTGTCAAATAAGTAATAAATAAAATCTTAAAAAAAAAAAAAAAAAAAGGGATGTGTGCTTCCATAGTAATGCTGATAAATACAGCCTAAAACGTTGTCATCTTAAGGTTATTTAATTCCACAGATTTCTTGGTGTTTCATGTAGAACTCTGTTGATGGTTTTTGACCACTGTTTTGACCCTATTGCCTATCTTTTCTCAGAAGTAGTGAAAAACTTATTTTCCGATAGGCCCAGAGTACCCTTTTCTTTATAAATTCCCCCAAAATAGGGCTATTTATAAATAGTTGAAAAGTGTTATTTTCTATAATACTATAGTATTTATTATGTACATGTGATGTTTCTGTATGTTACTTATATTTTTATTTTATCTTAATTTGTTTTGTAAGCATTATTTTGTATTATTTTACATCATTACTGTTTGATATTTATCATTCAGATTACTAATTATTCAAATGAGTGCCAGCAGTTTCCTGCTAATGTTTTAATTATTCTTAAAGCTATATTGTAAGAATACCTAAATTTTTTTTTAAAGATTTTTATTTATTTATGTATTTGACAGAGAGAGATCACAAGTAGGCAGAGAGGCTGGCAGAGAGAGGGGGAAGCAGGCTCCCTGCTGAGCAGAGATCCCGATGCAGGGCTCAATCCCAGGACCCTGAGATCATGACCTGAGCCGAAGGCAGAGGCTTAACCCACTGAGCCACCCAGGTGCCCCAGAATACCTAAAATTTTTAACCAGACTGTGATCTGACTTTGAGATGTAGCCTTTACTAATTTTAATGGCTGATAAAATTGTATATCCTCCTTAAAAGCAATAGCTAGTATGTTGCAATAAAATTCTTTTATTCTTTAATTCTTTTTCCCCCTATCTTAAAGCATCCTTCCATGGCAATCATAAAGGGAGCTGGATTGGTTATGAAAGCAATAATAGAGGTGAGAGCATTTTTGAAATTTTAAACCTACTTGAATGTTGATTGGCTATTTTAATTGAAGCTGACAAAATTACCTTCTAGCCTTTATGGGAAACATGCAATTTTTCTGAGTCAGAAAAGTAATTTTGAGTCTTTATTCAGAATTTAGTTTTAAACTACAGAAACAATCCTCAATATTGAACTAAGAGTTTAAAGTTGTGAGGTAAGTGGGATTTGGGCAAATAAATCTTTCGGTTCCTACATTATTTGTATTTTGTTTGTTTTAAAAGAATTAAAAGTTAGCATTTTTCCTCTCTTGCTCTTTTTGGGGGTGGAGGATGGTGGTATTGGTGGTATTGAAATCTTTAGGTACTGAGGTTAAATAGAAGTCTATTAATGGAGTTAGTTCATACCAAAGTGGTATTAAATAAGAATGGTAACAAAAATTAGTTCCTCATGCTAAGATGCATTTGTCATTAAGCTCTAGAGATCAGGGCATGATATCATTGGTCAGACATGGGATATTGTTTATCTAAGATAGTTGCTCTAGCCTTCTGATTTTTAGAAAATAAAATCATGGTTATAAATATCAACTTGCATACTGGATGTCTACAATGACATCAGATGGCTTTGAATTCTTTTTGTTGTTTGTAGTGATTTGGATAAAATGTGAGAGTGTTTGCTTCTTTTACCAAAAAACTCAGTGATAGAAATATATCATAATACATAAATATATATTGTAAATATAACATGTAGCTAAATGAATGCACAGTAGTAGTATACTCTTAAGTAGGTGTTAAAAAAATTATATGTAGGCATTACACCTCAAAGGTGTTTTGTTTTTTTTTTTTCATTTTTAGTGTGTATTTACAGCTTAAGCTAATTTTCTTTCTGTAGCTAATGGTTTTTAGCTTCCAAAGTAATGTATCTCTCACAGACCTGGCAGCCAAGGACAGCTAGGACTGTGAGACCAAACAAAAGTGTGTTCCTGACCCTCATTGCCATTCATGGAAGGCCAGATATAACCAAAATGTAAACTTGGGCATCATATAAGCCACAATGTCACAATAGCTAGTGACTAGAGCTGATGTCTGTGTAAGGAACACTTTATTTACACTGCAATACTGGCAAGTATCTTAAATTATTTTTTTTTTTATTGTAAAAGCAGTATGTGGTGTTTGAAGAAACATTGGTGTTTACAGAAAAAATTCAAGGAACAAATAAAATGAATCATTTATATTTTTATCATCCAGAGATAACTACTATTGGCATTTTGGTAAATTTTGTCTCAGACCGTGTAGTGTTCAAAATTATATGTGTACATATGCAAATTATGTATATATATGTATACCTACTGTGTATATATTTGTATTGATACTGTCAGAATGATATATACATAATACATATTCAGTTGTACTGTATACTTGTGCTTTTTTTTTTTAATAATATTGTGAGCATTTTTGCTTTCCAGCAGGCTGTCTTAAATATCACATTGCTTACTTAATTCATAGTTCTGTGATTACCTTTGATTAGTAGCCCTGTCTTAACTCTGTTGCCAGAGTGAGTCCATCTAAAAGCAAAGTAAAATGAGGATGAAAAGAACTACTCCAGTTTATCACATCATTCTTTTAAAAAAATAAAGAACTGTGTTCACCATGAAAATGAATATATTGTTAATATTAAAAGCAAGGCGGGTTTGCAGAAGCCTTAGGTAGGAATTACTGATTTCCCTGAGTCACCTTTCCTTTTCATTGGCTTATATAAACTCAGAGAATGAACATAATTTTAATATTAAATTAAGCAAAGCATAATTCATAAGATAAATGTATCTGTAAACATTTAAACCTTGTTCCATGGACAAATATTATTTTTAAAATTACTTGTATCATCTGTGTTATTTTTGGGTAATTAAGTTACATTTCAAATTTTTATTACATTGTATACTATATAATTATTTAACTAGAGATGTAAAATTAGTTCTATAAAATTAGGATAGTTTGTTCTGGAATGCTGTCTTAGGGATCATCTTACCCTTTTTCCAAAGGAAGGTGACAAAGAAATTGCTACAAAAATGCAGGAGCTTGCCCTAAGTGAAGGTGCCTTACCTCGACACTTGCATACTGCGATGTTTACAATAAGCTCAGATCAAAGGATGCTTACAAATAGGTAGGTTAAATTTAATTTGCTATAAATTAACTTGCTGCTTATAAAATGGATTTGGATATTACATAAAACAGACTGTTTGGATTATGGAAATGTTTCTTTTTCTTTTGATTTACCTAGTTCTCCTTTTCCTTTCCTTATAGAAAGATTGTGCCTAGATGATCATTACCCCTGCCCCTGGAGAGCTTGGGGGAGGAAGCAGATCTGTGTGAATTTTTTCCCCCTCACTTTACTATTATGGCTGTACACACATAGTCATGGGACTGGAACATGGAAAAGAGTGCCTAGAAGCTTATGGAACTAGAACCATATGCCCAGGCTTTTTTCTCTTTGTATTTCCTTCTGGCCATCATATCAGTTTTTAAATATCTTTGGTCAATTAGGTACTCCAAGAATAAAGAAAACCTTGTCTAACTGGCTTAGGTATTCTAAATCTCTTATAGTTAAACATTTTCCGCTTTGGTAAATTGTCTTTTTTTTAATAATTAAATGTACAGAAGTACATAAATCTATTCACTTATTCCAGCCCATATAAATTCCATCCCTTTTAATTTTTCTTTATGATTCCTGATGTGTGACCCTTCAGATATCCATAGCATACTATAACACATTAGTTTAAAAAAAAAAAAGGAATATCATAAAATATTTTCATCATATTCTTTTGACTTTTTAAATGATAACAGTAATTGCTGACTTAGGTTTACTTTGTTATCATATCATAAATTTCCTTTTTTTGTCACTTCCATCCAGTTATTGGATGTCATGGTGGTATGCTGCCTTGCCAGTGGTTTTTTGTTGTTTATACTATTTTAGAGGCTGTCTGCATCCTTCAATTTATAAATGTTAGCCATGAAAGTAGTCTTTTACATTGCCTGAGAGGACAAAAAGATCTAAAAGAATGATTATTTCTTTGATGTATTGTCTTATAAGTAATACTAGATACCATCTTCCATTAAAATAGAGACAATTTAATGTCTTACACCGTTAAACCCACATGTTAGATGTTTGCTTGTTGTGTTCCTCTTTATATTAAACAATCGGTTACATTCTTTATTGTGGTGAGTCACAGTATTGAAAAGCTGTCAATGTATAATACAAGTTTCCACTTTTCATTTGCATTGCTTTATCTTTTACAAATTACCATGATAAAAAGTTATCCCATTTATCCCTATTTAAAGCCTTTTTAGGAATCTCTGATAAATGATACCTACCTGATACGTGTGAAGGAAATTATAAGTGTAATTAAGTAGTTAATTTTTAACTAGACATAGAAATGAATAGTTTTAGTAGTGTTCATTTTTTTGGTGATAGCACAGAGTACAGTTTGGGTTTTTAAACTTTTTTCTTTTGGGAGTGTAACCTTGTAAGGACATATGTCTATAGTTTGGGTTATTTCTCTTATAGGTTTCACACCCATTCTTGTAGCAAATGACAGTTTGAATCCCTACTGAAGCACAGAACGGTCAACAGTGAATTAAATATATTCTCAGAAAAAAAAAAATATTCTCTGCTTATGAGGAGCATGATAGTGAGGGTCCAATTAATAAATCACTAAGTTATAAATTCAACATGGATCTTAGTTGTTCACTTTGAACTAAAATACGCTTTTACCTCTAAAGTGGCATGAGTAAAATAATTTGCTTTAAGTGCTTTAAGTCTCCAGACTGCAAAACTGAAAATATTTTCTAACTCTGACCTTGCCAAGTAGGTTATATTAGAACATAGTTATTGACTTTTACTCATGTGCAGAATTCCAAAGAATGCCAGAATGCTGTATGATCACTATATTAGGACTTGTTACACAAACTAATAACATCATCAAATCTAATTGTCTTGTTTTCCCTCTTTAAATGAGGTAAAAACCTACTTACTTTTTCATGTTCCAGTCCACTGAAAATTAGTGAGTTTATCAGGAAAGCATTTTGATTTGGAGAAAATTCTAAAATGTTAGCAGTATTTTGAATTACTGTTTTCATACACCTCTGCACATTAAAATACTAACTTTAAGTATTTAACATCAGAACGGTTTCTCTGCTGTAGCTATATTTCTTATATGATATTTTGTTCTTAAAAATTCCTTTCTGTTCTAGCTGAGATAAAGCAGCAAACCTTTCTCAACGTCTGCTTTTTTCAGACAGCTAAGTAGACATTTAGTGGGACTCTGGACAGCTGATAATGCAACTGCGACGAACTTGTTGAAACGCATTTTGGTAAGTCGGTTGAACGCCCGGGAAGATTTATGTATTCTTGCCCAGTAAAATTTCATTGAGTAAGTTTATACTGTTAAAGGATTTTTTTAGTTTGTTTTTTATTTAAGAGATGCATATCATAGGAGTTGTCACATAATTGCTAACATAAATTGTCACATAAAAGCTAAACTCAGTAGCTTAAATCATAGTATTTATTTGGGTTTTGAAAGCTAAATTTTCTTTGGTGCCATTGTTTTGAAAATGGATTTTATGTTTTGTGTTTGTTTGCTTTTAGCCGCCAGGCTTGCTGGCTTACTTGGACAGCTCAGATCCAGTTCCTGAGAAGGATGCTGATCGGATGCATGTTAGAGATAATGTGAAAATAGCAATGGTAAATAAAGATTGTCCTAAGTGTCTTTTCAGGCTGAAAAGACCACTCTTTGTAAAACACACTAAAAATTTTAGACATAAACCAAGAATTCACTGTATTGAATAGCAGTACTAAAAGTAGTATTATTAGTAACAGCTTTATTAAGGTAAAATTTACATCCCATATCATTCACCTATTCTGAGTGTACAGTTCAGTAATTTTTCATGTATTTATAGAGTTTTAAAACCATCACCTCAACCTAGTATTATGAATAGTAGTAAGCTTGTATGTTTTGTTTCCTTAACTCAGCTTATTGGCACATTCAGGAATGGATTTTTTTTTTTAAGTTTCAAATGTATAATGTGATATTTCGCATATAATGTGTGATTGATAAATGTTGGTGAAAGGGGCCAATAGTGAAAAAGTAACTTAGGTAGGAATTTTTTTTTCTAACAAGAGCTGTTTTTTTATTAAGGTTAGGCTATCTCTGAGAAAATTACTTAAACATCTTTCAAGATACACCATTGTAATAATGTCTTGTATGTGTTCTTTTCCTTTCCTCACTCCATTTTTCTATTTATACCCATCTCCCATTCACATCTTGCCACCCTTCACATAGGAGTCATCTTGAAACTTAAGCAGAAAAGTTAAGATTTCTTGGACAAAAGTATAATTTATTGTAGGAATTTTCACTTTGTTTCTTCACTGAGTCCCCAACATCCAGTATGTATTTTATGTAAAATAAATAGTGTGACTCAGCTTTACTTAGATTTTAAAAATAAATTTGCAAACAGGACTATAATGGATTTTAATGTTATTTTACAGGATCAGTATGGAAAATTTAATAAAGTTCCAGAGTGGCAAAGATTAGCTGGAAAAGCTGCTAAGGAAGTTGAAAAATTTGCCAAAGAAAAAGTAGATCTTGTGTTGATGCACTGGAGGGATAGAATGGGCATTGCACAAAAAGAGGTAAAAATCTGCTTCCAGACTTCTAGCACTTCTGTGTATTGTAGGTTTGCTTTCATTGTTGTTCACAGAGAGGGTAGTCAGATATTTCTGACTGAACATAGGAAGAAATGTCACCTAATTGTGATTCGTATTTTTATATAAATTTTTCTTAATTCATAGTTTTATGAATCAGTGATTAGGATTTTAGTTAGGTATTTTATATGAAATTTAATATAAAATTCCACTCTTAGGTTTTCTTCCATGACTTCTAGTTTCCATGCTAATTTATTTGTATGAATCTGCTTCTTTCCTTCCTTCTCTGAATTTTATTTTATAGCTATTAAAATAAAGGTGCTCATCTTCAGCATTTTTATTCAGAGCTAGACAGGTGCTTTGGTTATAAGATTCACATTTTTTTTTTTTAATTTTTTTATTTTTTTCAGCATAACAGTATTCATTGTTTTTGCACCACACCCAGTGCTAAGATTCACATTTTTAAATTTACTGTGTGTACTTAAATTTTTCAATATTAGCTCCTCAAATCAAGGCCAGGTCAAAAACAGTTTTAGTCTTACTCTTTAGCATGTAGTATGATCAGTAGAACCTAATTCAGTAATGCATATTCTTCTCTCTAGGATGGAATGTGCAATGGTTAAATCAACTAAAGTTGACTTGATCTCACCATTTTTATTGACCACACTTACATTCTTTCCCTTAAACCATCTCAACTTATGGTATCTATTTCTTTATACAGAGAAAATAATATAAATATCTCACTGAACAGGTTTCTTACGAATTTCCAGAACATCTAGACATAGGAATCAGTGATACAGAACAATTGTAGTCTTTTGTGTCTATCTGAAATTGAGCCCAAAATTCAGTTCTATAGAACTTGAGCCTAAAGAGTTCATGCTGATCTGTGTAAGTGACATATGCAATATAAAGAGTCACTAGACATACTTTAGTTTTAATTTTTTAAATTATTTTTATTAACATAATATATTATTTGCCCCAGAGGTACGGGTCTGTGAATCATCAGGCTTACACATTTCACAGCACTCACCATAGCACATACCCTCCCCTATGGCCATAACCCAGCCACCCTATTGCTACCACCTTCTCACCACCCCAGCAACCCTCAGTTTGTTTCTTGAGATTAAGAACTAGACATGCTTTCTAAATGGCTAGGATAGTGAGGAGAATCTTCCATGTTGAACTGTTTAACCTACATCTGAGCCTAATTTTGTGATTTATTAACCCATAAAACAACTTACGGGTTTTCAGAGCGTTACTTTCCTCTTCCATAAAATCAGAATGACAATGCCTCCCTTTTCTACTTTGTAGGGCTGCTTTGATGTAAAAGTAGGGTAATTATAGGGGCACCTGGGTGGCATAGTCATTTAAGCATCTGACTCTTGATTTCAGCTCAGGTCACAATCTCAGGGTTGTGCCATCAAGCACTTTGTCAAGGTTTGTGCGGAGTGTGCTGCTTAAGATTCTTTCCACCGCACCCCCACTCACTTGCTTCTCCTATCTCTCTCTCTCTCTCTCTCTCTCTAAAAAAAAAAAACCAAGGTAATAATAGACGCGCTATATATGTCTGGTCATGATAATATTTCTATACCATTTGAGTAATTGAAAATCTACAGATAGGATATGAATGATTTTCAGTTATTAAAAATTATGATCTCTTGAGTTCAGGTAGTTAAGCCCATTTCTAAAATAGTTGTTCAAGCTGTTGGTTGTAATTAACTGAAGTAAATTTTTGGCATCTGATTTCATATACATCTATCCAACAAAAGTTTGAACGCAAAGCTCATTTAGCTGTAAATGCAGATAACACATGCTATTTAAAGACAACAATTCAGAGGAAAAATAGTATATTTGTAAATATCAATAATGTTTTATTGTTCTGTTGGTTTCATTTATGTGGGTGTTATCTAAAACTTTGAGCAAATAAGGATGCCAAATAGAACTGCTGGTCAAGAAAGCGTTTCGGTAGCAAATGGATTGTTTTTGCTGTAGTGCCATTTTTAATGTTAATTTCTTTAGGAAACAGTGAATAATCTTTGTGATTCTTTTATTTGTAGAAATATTAACACCCAAATATGGAATGATCATGTGCTTTAGCTAGTCTGAAAACTAACCATTGTCAAGATTAACTGGCTAGGCTTAAAAGGAACTGCATTTCTTTACAATCAGAATGTTTTTAAGTCAATTTCATTTGTAGCTAATGCTGTCTGTTCGATAATAATAACCATTGGCTAATGTATAATATTGCTTTTTTCTTACTTCTGTTATTTTAGTTGAGGAATTTGTTTAGCTAGTTAGGGGTTTTAGCCTAAGTCTCTTGAATCTGTGAACTCTGTTTATGTAGAGAACTGATTGTGCTTTTTGTGTATAGCATTTACATTTTCACTACTCTGTACTCCCAGCTTTTTGTCCTGAGTACAGGGGAAATTGAAGAAAGTGCTGCTTAATTAGAAGTTACAGAGAAAGTTTTATCATTAAAACTAAATCTTTCAATTGTTTATGTGCTTTATTCAAGTCACCTTTCATTAGTTTTCATGAGGGTGCACAGAATTAAAATTTATAAGAGACAGTTCCTTATATGACCAGTAGGTTTTGTATTTTAAACAGTATTTACTTTTTAATTTTTATTACTCATTTAGGCTTTATTCCTTCTATTCTTTTTTTTCCTGCTTTGTTTTATATAATTTGTCACTTCTTTAATGAAGTTACTTACAGACTTTTGTGTTTTAATCTCTACTACTTTCTACTTTTTGGTTCTGTCACATCAAAGGTCAGAATTTTAATGTCTACCATATCTTCAGGCTTCACTTGGAGAGGAGATTCCTAACTACCAGCCCATGTATAGACTTCAAGAAATCTTTGAAATCCTCCCCTTCAGTTAGTTACAAGCCTTACGTATATGTCTTTCTCTGGAATAGGGCTATAGCTTTCTTTGTATTCTCAAAAGGGTTTATGACTTCCTAAAATTTGAGTCATAGACTTAGAGAAGCAGGTGGGCCGCCTTCTGTCTTAAAATGAGATGACTTATAATTGCGACCTCCTCTTGAAGTTTGTATGATAGATACAGCTTAACACATACAGGCTCACTCTCATTTTTATTTAAAACTTTTTCATTTTTTCCTTTTTAAACTTAAATTCAGGACAGAAACAATACGGTGAGTTTAAGTACCTGCTACATGTGTGAAATGCATTCAACTGCCTGGCATGTGGAGTTGTCTTTGAGATTCTTTGTCTAATAAATTCAGATCTCACCTCACATGTGTCTGAATGTAGATTCTTATTTCTTGTCCATCAGCTGTTTCAATTTATACTTGCTCCTTATGGCTTTGATAGCAGTTTAATAACCTGTAATCTTTTGCATTTATTGTTTTCCCATGACTTATGTATTAACTGCATGTAAATGTTTAAAACAAGTCACTTTTTGATCACTATAAATTTTATCAGTCATCACTATAAACTGTAACAATTTGGTATTGAAACAATAACTTTAGACTACTTGGAAAATATTTCAACAACACTAGAATTATCTGCTAGTACCATATTTATCACATTGTGATACAAATTTTATATTCGTATCCTATAGATTTGGCTTCATTAATTTATTTCTGCTGAAATTTGATGTAGAACATGTTTCTCATCACTTATAAAGTGATGATTTTTCTCACTGAGCCTATTCGGTAGCCCCAGATTGAGCATTATGAAGTGTTATTTTTGTTTTTTCCAGAATATAAATCAAAAGCCAGTGGTTCTTCGAAAGAGAAGACAAAGAATAAAAATAGAAGCAAATTGGGATCTCTTCTATTATAGGTAAACTTAAAGCCTCTTTTCCAACAGATTAAATTTGGCATTGCCATTAGAAGAACCATGATGGGTTTTTCTTGCCTGAAACTAGTGCTCTATGCTATGGCTATTTTTACGCTCTCAAGGTCAAGAATTATAACTGTTAAGATTGGTATGATTAATGATGCTTCCATATGTTAATGTCTTTTAAGAGTGTTGGTAGACTGAGGAGCTAAAGTTATCTTTAAATTTTTATTAAGGCTTTGAGATGGCTACTTAAAAGAGGTAGATGATGAAAACATAAGGAGACATGTGGGAAATGGTATCCAGCTTAGCTGGCTGAATATACTTTCCAGCCTTTCTGATCTTTTTACCCCTTCTCCATCTACTGGCCTGCCCACTGTTTCTCCATGCCAAACACACATACACAGACATACACACATAGACTTTGAAATAGTTTGGAGATTTGCTAACTCCAAATTGGGGTAATTTACAATACTTACTCTGGAAGCTGACATATTGATTATACCTTGGCTGATAAAGGAAAATAACGTGCTTTGGAAACTTCTCACGGTACTTTTAAAGTATAGAATATAAATATAGTATATAGTATGGTCTTAAGAATATTGGTTTTCTTTCTCAGAAATCCTTCAATTATGTTGTCTCCCGTAGAACTCTCTTGAACTCTAACATCAGATTTTCTAGGAGTGTTGCAGAATGAAAACAGTAGGATATGATGCCCATCCACCTCCAATTCAGACCTGTGTCCAAATTTATTACCGCAGTTAAATTATTCTAGGAGTAAAACGAAGATATTTTACAAATATCAATCAGAACTTGGCTGTTTAGCTGTATTCTTTCTTGGGTAGTTTGTAACATTTTAATCTAGAATGTTGCTCATCCTACATACTTCATACCCAGGTGCATAGTTCAGAAATTCTTATTCCCAACCTGAAATTTGATAGTCGATTGTAATTATTTTCTGACTGAAATTTATACTAGCAATAAATATTGAAATTGAAATATCAGTTCCTTGTTTTGAAATCCACACAAATATGTTTTTGTAGTTTGGGTTCATTTTTTTTTTTCTTTAGTGTTTTATTATGAAAACTTTCAAACATACCGAAAAGGTCAAAGAATTTTACAGTGTACACCTGTTACCTATCACCAAGATTCTACCATTTACATTGTACTATACTTAATTTACAGAGATTTTATGTTCTTCATAAAGAACATAGTTTTTGCTGAAGTTTGTTAATTCCACTGTTTTCTTATTATAAAGCAGTAAGTGACGTTTATAGATTTTTAAAAAATGTTTATTGCTTCCTACTATTTTCTGATTATATGTATAGGTTTGGTCAGGATCATGCCAAGTCAAACCTAATTTGGAATTTCAAAACACGAGAAGAACTGAGAGATTGTCTTGAATCTGAAATGAGAGCATTTAATATTGATAGAGAGCTTGGTAGTGCTAATGTGATCTCCTGGAACCACCATGAATTTGAGGTAAAGTTTAATTTTTGTAATACCAATTTTTTCTTTTTTGGAAGCACATGTTATTTTTGGAGTGTTTTTCAAAGATTTATGGTTATATAACATTTTTTTACCTTTCCCTTTTAATTTTATGGAGGAAATACTAGAAAACTTTTATTTTTGTCTGAGACAAAAAATAAAAATTCATTACATTAAGTAACTCAGCTTTGTACCTGAACTTTTGTACCAGAGAATGTAGGAGTTTCAATGAGTTTGGTCTTCTCCTTTCTAGATCTGTTCTTTGCTTATTTTTTTCCCCCTTAGATTTTTTTTCTCCACTGAAATACAGCCTGTTCTCCTTTTTTCCTTGTACTTGTACCTTGTTTAACTAACTTTTTTGTGGTAGTTGATTCTGAATGTGGCCATATTTTACTTTTTTTTTTTTTTTTTTTTAATTAGATGGAGAGAGAACACAAGTAGGCAGAGCAGCAGGTAGAGGGAGAGGGAGAAGCAGGCTCTCCGCTGAGCAGGGAGCCTGATGCGGGGCTCGATCCCAGGACCCTAAGATCATGACCTGAGCCAAGGCAGATGCTTAACCTATTGAGCCACTCGGGCACCCCCATATTTTACTTTGCTATTAAAATATCCATGTGAAGAACAATAGAATAAGATCAAGAAAAGTGTGTGCATAATGTAAGCTTTCATAGCAGTTGTGAATTTGAACATACTCACGATCCTGTAGGCTTTGCTTTAATCCAGCTGCATTTGCAAAATACAGTGATTTGATTGTGCTCAATCCCTCCTCCTCAAAAAACTTCCTTTACTTTGGTTTTGGGAATCTGTATTATCCTGGATTTTCTCCTCTTTCACTGTGCACTCCTCCTTTGTTCATTTTTCTTATTTTCCCTACTGCTAAACTGGCACAAAGGACCAGTTCTTGGACCTCATATTTATATTCATTGTCTTATGGCTTTAACTGTTTTTTCTTTGCTGGTGGCCTCCAGATTTTTATCTCAGATTTTCTTTCTGAGACCTCATACTCTTATTTTATAATTGGATGTCCAATAAGCAACTAGAATGTAGCTCTAAAACTGCACTTGCTCTGCTCCCAAACCTACTTCTCTTGTAGTCTTTCTGGTCTTAGATAATGGCTCCTTCTTAATTTCTAGTCAAAGCCCTTGAAGTCATCTTTTCTCTTATGCCCCACATCCAGTTTATCAGCAAATCCTATTTAGTACACTTCCAAAATTTGTCCAGAACCCAACCCTCCTCTTTTTGTGGGATTGTAGCAGTATCTCTGCTTCCACCCTTGCCTCCTTGTAATCTTATCAACATAGGAGCATTGTGATCTTGTTAAAATAAAGTAGGTCATGTCACTTATGTGCGCAGAGCCCTCTGGTGCTTCTCTCACTTTGAAAAAGCCTGGGGTCCTTCAAATGACTTATGAGACAAGATTTACGGGGCTCCTGGCTGGCTTAGATGATTAAGCCTCTGCCTTTGGCTCAGGGCATGATCCCAGGGTCCTGGGATCGAGCCGGGCATCATTCTCCTGGCTCAGCAGGGAGCCTGCTTCTCCCTCTCCTTCTGCTGTTCCCCCTGCTTGTGCTCTCTTGCTCTCTCTGTCAAATAAATAAAATCTTAAAAAAAAGAGAGAGAGAGACAGGATTTGCGTATCCTCTAATCCCAAGCATTCTTTCTTTGATCTCATGATCTACTACTCACCCTTTTCACTGTTGCTGCAGCAACACCAAGTTCCCTGGAAACCACCAGATTCATGTTCTTGACTGAAGATCTTTCTCTACTTGCTATTCCTTCTTAGTAGAATATTCTTTTTCCCTGGATAGTTTTATAACTTGTTTTTTCCCTCAGGTCTTTAACTGAATGTCATCATCTGAATACGCCTTTCCTGGCCACTCTGTTTAAAAATTCAGCCCTTGGGGTGCCTGGGTGACTCAGTTGGTTAAGCGTCCAACTCTTGATGTCAGCTCAGGTCATGATCTCAGTGTTGTGAGATTGAGCCTTGTGTCAGGCTCCATGCTCAGCAAGGAGCCTGCTTGAGATCTCTCCCTGTCCCCCTCCTCCCACCTCTTTACTCATTCCCTCTCTAAAAATGAATAAATCTTTAAAAATGCCGCCCTCAAAAAAAAAGAAAAAAAATGCCGCCCTCTTTGTATATACATACAACCTTCTACTCTCTCCCCCTCCCTCTCCCTTTCCCTGCTTTATTTCACCCCATAATACTTACTGTCACCCAATTATCCTGTGTATTTTGCTTTTTTATCTGCTACTCCAGCAAGGACAGTAATTTTTATGTTTGTTTATTTGACGACTAGAACAGTGCATGGCACGCACAGTATATATTTAGTAAATAGAAGTTGAATGAATTGAATGCTCAGTTTATAGAAAGTGAAATGGATATACGTATATATTTATATTTGATTTTATATAGTTTATATTTTTAGAAATTAGTTATTTTAGGCTTAGGAAAAAGAATTTTAATAATCTGGTCAGTAGAATTCCTTTTTACAATTACTTGCAAATCTTTAGACAAGCAGCTTGAGTACAAAGGTCATGGTGCTGCCATAACTCCTGATCATCATGGACTTCTCCTTCATGTGTACCTCCTTTGTAATCTGGGTTAATGTGACATGCAGAGAATGAATAAATAAAAATACACCGTAAAGTGTAGTTGATGTTTTGGGAGATGAGGAAAAACCTGGGGTAACTTGTATGAATTGCACAAACCTTGTGTGGTGCAGGATCATTTACTCCATAGTTGATTGTCACAAACTGAGAAAGGAGTAAAGCAGATTATCTCTTAACAGTGTTGTAAGTCTTCCTTCTCTTCAGCCTCATTAATACCATATAGTCCTGTGAAAGTTTTTATCAGCAAGTTTTACTTTCGTAAATTTGGCATAGAATACCAACTCAGTAACATTTAACTAGAATAGTAAGTTATATTAGTAATAATGAATTATCAGATATTTTAAGAAATGATGAATTTTTTTCCTACTAAAGGTGGCCTTACAAGAAAAGAAAAAAGCTCTGAACAGAATTTAAGAAGTATTATGTGGAAACTGCCAACACTTTCTTGTAAACTAAAATACTCTAATGTGCATTTATTAATAAAGGTTAAATATGAGTGCCTGGCAGAGGAAATCAAAATAGGAGACTATTACCTGAGATTACTATTGGAGGAAGATGAGAATGAAGAAAGTGGATCAATTAAGAGATCGTAAGCTACTCTTCATAAATTATGTTTGATTTCATTGTTAGTTTCATGGCTGATTCCATTGTGAACTTTCTCTAAAAAATCTAGGTATGAATTTTTCAACGAGCTCTATCATCGTTTCCTGCTCACCCCAAAAGTAAACATGAAGTGTTTATGTTTACAAGCTCTTGCTATTGTTTATGGCAGATGTCATGAAGAAATAGGACCTTTTACAGATACAAGATATATCATCGGAATGTTAGAGAGGGTAAGAATATCATTTAAGGAAACTGCTACTTGATAGTGCCTTTTGGGTACTTGTTAAATTTTCAACCGAATATAAATTCTGTTTGATTACATTGTTAACATAACTTTCTGTATGACTTTTGTGTAGTTTATATTATACTTAGTTAAATATAAGTTAGATGAATAGAAAATGACTAATGGGTTAGTGTTTGTACATGTCAGTTTATTTTTTTCAGTTGCTGCTTTTGAACTTTGGTGACTTATTTGCCAATCTTTAAGTGTGGATGAGTTGGACCAGTGTATAAAAGAAATAGTGACTGTTGGGTTCGTGTATACACTTGGTTTTCCAGTTCAGAAGAATCTTAAATTATGCTAGCACACTAAATTTTTTTTAAAAGATTTTATTTATTTATTTGAGAGAGAAATAGAGAGAATGAGTGGTGGGAAGGGGCAGAAGGAGAGGGAGAAGCAGAATCCCTGCCAAGCAAGGAACGTGATGGTGTACTCGATCTTGAGACTCTGGGATCATGACCTGAACCAAAGGCAGACGCTTAACCAGCCACGCCACCCAGGCACTGGCTAGCATACTGAATTTCAGTGTGAAGATTATAAAAGTTTTTAGAACTATAATGATAGCCAAAAAAGGGGAACCTTGAGTTAGTACATTTTAGAAAGTTTGTCCTTTAACACTTGAGGTTGGCTGGAGGAAAGAACATAGTGACCCATTCATCTATCCTGCAACTCAGATACGAGTATAACCTACTTGTTGCTATATATACACTTTGTTCTTTCATTTGTGCTTATATTCCTCTTATATTTAACATTTTGAATTTCAGTGAACTGCCTAGAACCATTTCACCGGTTTTTAAATGGCCATCAGTGCTTATTATAATTACCTTAACTGTCAATCATACTTTGTATATTAGAAAACTGATTCTGGATAAGATCATAAAAGCATACCTAGGAAATAACATAACCAGATGAAAATTTTTATTGTTTGTTGTTAGACCAGATTGTACTATTGAATTCTAATTCGCTGTTAACTCCAGCAAACCCGAGTACTTGTAGCATAGCCTTTGTATTTTTTAGGCAGATACATTTTTCCCTTCTTGTTTGTGTTCATCATGATGTGGTTTATATGAAATATCATTAATCATTCTTTAGAATATTTCCTTAATTGAGAAGTGTCATCTGGGGTAATTTGTCTCAATGTTCATATATTAAAGCATGTATTTGTATATGTATACACTACATGTTTAAGTACTCTGTTTTTGACTTTTAAAATATATGCCTTTCTAGGGAAATTAGATAAGTTATATAAAATTTCAGGGAATGTAAGACATTGAGGAATTAAAGAATAATGAATAGTCTTCTCTCATGTTCTTGACATTTAAAAGATGACTTTATTTCTTATTGACTGTTGTTTGTCTAGTGATGATAATAACTTAGTTTGTGTTTATGTTCACTTCTAACTAAATTCTCATTTATTTCAATAGTGCACAGATAAACTTGAACGAGATCGGTTGATCCTCTTCCTTAACAAGTTGATCCTTAATAAGGTACAGTATTTTTGCTTAAGTGTACAGTTATTTGGAAATAAATCACACGAATATATAACAAAAAGATAAATTATTACAGTTTGAGCTAATTATCCAGACATGATTCTTTTCTCATCGTCTCCTTTTAGATAAGAAATCTCTTTGTGCTATCAACTTCTGGAGTGAAAATTTTTTGCCAAATACTCTACATACATTCTGTCCTACTGTTACAGATACTGAGTAAATTAATGATATAAAATTCTGAATGAAGAATAATGAGAGATGAAATCCAATAGCTGATTTTTCTCTAAGGACTCTGTAGGATTGGACTTGAAGTAAAATAAATGTTTGACATAAAATGGAAGGTTTCTTATTTATTCAGTGTACATTTTGATGATAAAGTAATTTTGAAGACAAGCTGCAGAGGCACTTTAGCTCTTCACATTTTTTTTTTTAAGATTTTATTTATTTATTTATTTGTCAGAAAGCGTGAGCACGTGAGCACATGCGCACAGCAGGCAGTATGGCAGACAGAGGTGGAGAGAGAAGCAGTCTTCCTGCCGAGCAAGGAGCCCGATGCGGGACTCGATCCCAGGACCCTGAGATTAAGACCTGAGCCGAAAGCAGTGGCTTAACCGACTGAGCCACCCAGGCGTCCCCACATTTTCTTTTTTAAGACATTTTAGGGAGCTCAGTTGGTTAAGCGTCTGACTCTTATTCCCACAAGATTTTATTTATTTATTTGATAGAGATTGATAGGGTGAGAAGGAACATAAGTATGGGGGAGCTGAGAGAGAGAAACTGGCTCCATGTTGAGCAGGGAGCCTGATGTGGGGCTGGATCCCAGGACACTGGGATCATGACCTGAGCTGAAGGCAGATGCTAAATGACTGAGCCACCCAGGTGCCCCTAAGCTTCTGACTCTTAGTTTCAGATCAGGTCTTGATCTTAGGGTGGTGAGATTGAGCCCCACTGTGTGGAGTCTGCTTGGGATTCTCTCCCCCTTCTCTGCCCCTCTCACATATCCTCTCTCTCTCTCTCTCTCAAATAAATAAATCTTTTTTTTTTTTTTTTTAAGGAAAATTTCATTTGTTTTTAAGATTTTATTTATTTATTTGAGAGAGAGTTCAAGCAGTGGGGGAGGGCAGAGAGAGAGGGACAAGTAGATTCCCTGCTGAGTGCAGAGCCTAATATGGGGCTGGATCTCAGGACCTTGAGATCATGACCTGAGCCGAAGGCACTTAATTGACTGAGCCACCCAGGCACTAAATCTTAAAAAAAAAAAAAAAAAAAAAAAAAGATTTTAATAGGTTAATATGGGTTTCTAACAAGAATTCATAGTTGTAAATGTAGCATTAACTCACAATTATATGATGTTGCAGTGAAATCTGAGCAAGTCTTTTATTTCTAAAATTCATGATATTCTCACTTGCTTAGTTTTATTCTCACTTTTAGAAAATAGTGCACATTTTAAAATGAAGTATAATTAATGTTTTATGAAAATTTAAATTATAATCTCTTCCGAACTTCTAAGAAATTGCCAGTTTTTATCTTAAGTTTATAAGAACTGGAACATTAAAAAGTTTTTCAATATGCCAGATTTTATTTCTGATTATATGATAATCTGGCTATTAACAAAAAAAATCTAGGAAAATGCTGGATAATTCGAGAACCACAGAATTTATCGTGGGTGTTGCTCCTGCCAGGCTTTGTTTATTTTTATTTTTATTTGCTGCGAATATGTTTAAGTAAAAATTCTTTATGCTGTTTCTTTGCTTTGGCCTTTTCACATTTATCTAAATTCATGTTCGTTGAACACAAAATCCTGAAAACACTTAAGTAATATCAGTTGTATGTCAGCTTTTCCAAAGAGATCCTAAATGTTTCCTTCTTTGAGAGTCTTTTTGTAATAGTACCTATTGGAAAGATAAATTTTCAGTTAGGTAAAAGTGTTTTTGCCTTCCAGAGAAATGTTAAAGATCTCATGGATTCAAATGGAATTAGAATCCTTGTGGACTTGCTTACCCTTGCACATCTCCACGTGAGCCGAGCTACAGTACCACTGCAAGTATGTATGCTTATCTAGATTTCACAAAAAGAATCCTAAAAATGGACATGAAAACGTGTCAGTATATGTGGCCCTGAATGTGGCCAGTAAAAGTTGAAATAACCATAAGAACAATCTCAAATGGACAGTGTTGAAAGTAACTATTTCTAATGTGGTTTATTTTGAGGCAATGCAATCTGTAAGATTTAAACTGAATTTGTCAGTTATGTAATTAGAACTTATACCATTGACAGCCACTGAGAATATATTTTGCCTTTAGAAATCTGGAGGCCTTATTGAAACCAGACAGTAAGAGGATAGAGCTCCAGGTCTCTACTGAAAGCTAACTTTCAGTACCTAACTAGTAGAAGAGATCCATACCTAGTTCACTGGTGATTTTTTTTGGTGTTACGTTTTGGTTTTGTTTAATCTCCTGGTTCGAGGAGATGTTCCATGTTAGTTTTTGGCTGAGTTATGTACAAAAGTGCTATTTGAATATTTAGAATATGGCATTTTCTATTATCAGGTATACATAATAGTAATTGTAATGCTTCTGTAGCATGACAGTATACCCAGTACTATTTTGGAATACATGATATATTAACTCTTTAAATTCTCTGGTGGCCCTCCCATTTTATAGAAGAGAAAACTACAGGACAGAGAAGCCAAGTGTATTACCCAGGACCAACCATTAAGGAACAGAGCCAGAGTTAGAACCCAGATTCTAAGCACTTAACCACTTTGCTGTGCCTCTCTATATGAATCTAATCATAAGTAGTAATTATGAGGTTAGTTAAAAACCTGTTTTAATAAAATATACTAACTACATAAAAATTTTATCTTTGGTTCTCATAAACATTGATATATAAAATTATAAGAATTACTGTAGTGAGGGTAGTAGATTGAAAGTGTTTAAAAGCATTAAAAACCTCCCTTTTAGCATTTTAACTCTTCGATCACAGATGATTATTGAAATTTTTAGTTGGAGTTTTCTTCCCTCAAAAGAACTTTAATGTTTTCAGCATTGTGGTTTAAAGTTAATGTTATATTTATTTATATAGCTATTTATAATATTCTTTGCTACTAAAATTTTACTGGCCTGAGAATTTATTAATGACCATAGGGAATGCAGATGTCTTTGAATTTAGTTTAGATTGCCAAGTGAATTTAGGAAACCATTTATTTCAAATGCCTATTAGTAGGGAAATAGCATTTTGGACTGCTCGGTTGGACATCTAATACTTTACTCTTAAGATAAGGTCACCTGAAATTTAGGTGATTTTTCAAGGGCATATAAACCCAGAAAGTTAGTACTGTGTTACTTTTTTATGATATCTGCCCCCTTAGATTTCTGCCTTGAAAAATAACTACATCTTTTTAAAACTTAGAGCAATGTAATCGAAGCTGCTCCAGATATGAAAAGAGAGAGTGAAAAGGAATGGTACTTTGGCAATGCAGACAAAGAAAGGAGTGGTCCATATGGATTTCATGAGGTTGGTGTTTTAGAGGAACTTTCTGTGATGGTCTTTGTTCTTCTTAGGCCCTCCTGCTTAGCACACATAGCAAGAGACGTTGAGTATTTTTAAACTATGATTTGAAGTACTGTCATCTGCTTCAGGGGCTCTGCCATGCAATTTCTACATGAAGGATTAACTGGCTTGCAGTTATAAAGAACCACACACGCAGACACACACGCAGACACAGACACAGTCCTGTCTTCAAACCTTGTTGTTTACAGGCTGTTGTTACAGAGATAGCACTTAGATTTTTAATGAATTTTAAAGTAATAATAGTTGCTACATTAATAATTATAAGATATTATATTATAAATATTAAGGCTTTTCAAACTATAATGCTTCTATATGGAATGAATAGGTAAATTTTAATATGCAGTCTGAAATTCACTGAAAATTTCCAGTGCAATCCAGGGGCAATTTCCATCTTAACATCTGCTGATATTCTTGCCCTCCCAGGCTCAGTTGGAATTTAGCTGAAGATAGTTTTATAGAGGACCAAGCCTTCTGCTTGTATATATTATTTTACACTCAGCCTACTGTTTTCATTCTTTCCAGTGTTCTTTATGCTCTGCAGGTTGGCAAACTCAATGGTTATTTTCTTACATTAGTAACCTATTTCAGGTTCCTGAAGACTTGTCAACAAAAGTTTGTTACTGTTGTTTTTTTTTTTTTTTTTTTTTTGATAGTGGACTTGGATGTTTATTACCGTCATTCATGTATTTACTACAAAATAGGAGACCTTAGCAAACCTCATTTTGCTTCATTTGTGTTGGTAGTAATGGTTCCTTCCATTGATTTAGATGCAAGAATTATGGACCAAAGGAATGTTAAATGCAAAAACCAGATGCTGGGCTCAAGGCATGGATGGATGGCGACCACTTCAGGCAATACCTCAGCTTAAATGGTGTCTGTTAGCCAGTGGACAGGCTGTGCTAAATGAAACTGACCTTGCTACCCTTATACTGAACATGTTGATCACAATGTGTGGATATTTTCCAAGCAGGTAAAATGTAATTCAACATTTCCATGGTTAACAGCGACTCTGAAATATCTTGTTCTCTCCATTTGTATGGGAGCTTCCTCAGTAGCAACATGGGATAACCCTGGTGATTTAGAGCAAAGATATTCCATTTGTGACCTTGAGGGAATGCTGCTTTGAGTTTTGGACCTTTTGAAACACACAAATTATTTGCAAAATATATTGAAAAGATAACTAAAAAGTGGCTTTCTCTGGGAGACTTCAAATAATGTTACCAAATTGAGACTTACTAGCTGCACTCCAGCAACAGTAACAATTGTCACATTCCTATGAATCAAATATGAACATTTGAAATAAACATACTGCAATCTACTGCAGTCTGATGGTGAGTGCCACCGGCTCTTTGTCAGGTTAGCCACTCCTAGTATAGAACTTGAGTCTAAACCCACATCTTGGCCCCTATCTTGTCCCACTTGACAAGTGAAGGTGAGAATGTGTTTTTCAATAATAATTGTAACTTTTGCGTGGAACTTTTGATATTTATAAAATATTTGCGTATGTATCATTTTGTTTATTACTCTACTGGAGACATTTTGTGATGGAAGTTACTGAGAAATTATCAGTTTCATAACACTTAAGGCTTTTATGGTGCCAGTTATCTTTAAAATTCAGATCAGACTCAAAAGCATACAGTTAGCATTTAGAAGGAAGGTAACATTAAAATTAAAGCTATATGTGGAAAATACTGAGAGTAGTTAAGGTTTAAATTTATGTGACAAAGTTTGATATGCCCTTTGGGGGGAAATATCCTCTGACAGTGTGTTGGACAACACCAAGTTTAATCAATTAAATAATAAATAAGAGTCTTTGGCTCTTCTAGGGCACTGTTTTTCAAGGAAATCTTATGGAAGGAAATGAAGTCATATTAAACAGCCAAATAGATTTAAACCAAAATACCTAATCATGTTCCCAGCTGTATGAGAGCTTAGTCTTCATTAACAAAAAAGTAAGGTAACATGCTTCATGCCTAGTAGAATGTCATATCCTCTGCACATACAAATTTTAATAAATATATTAAATGTTGACCTTAGAAAATATTTTCTAGGGATCAAGATAATGCCATCATTCGCCCTTTACCCAGAGTAAAAAGACTGCTGTCAGACAGTGCTTGCCTTCCCCATATTATTCAGGTGAGTTACCTTTCTGTTACCAAATTAGGAACAGTATTTTAAGAATCATTCTCCCTTATTCAATTTTGGCATAAGCCCTAGTTTTTGTTTTATTGTAGTGTATTCCACTTTTAAAAAACCTAAACCCTGATCTACATTTATTTCACTTATTCCTAATTGAGTCAATATTCTGAATACACTATGGAAGATTGTCTATCTAAGAACCTTAACATAGGAAGCTTCCAGACTCCAGAATTACTCTCAGAAGGTTTTATTTATTATGCATTCTTCAAATCATACCATTGAAGTTAGGACTCCTGGGAAGCACACCAGTAGGCCACAGAAGTGGACATCTGGTCCACTGTGTTCCAAGAAATAATCATAGCAGTCTTGCCAGCTTGCCTTAGAGTTTTACTCTTTTCAGTTAAATGTTTTCATGGATAACAACCAGTCCAACGCATTGAGTTGGAATTACATAGGATATACTAAAGTATTTTTTCTCCTTTTTTCCCCTTATTATTCCGCTTTTTAGAATTATGCTATTCAGATTCACATTAAATCCAAATAAGTCAGGTCCCAGAGATTTTAGGTCATTGTTTCCCTCCTATCTGTTAAATATCCTGTCATTAAATCTCTTTATTTATTTATTTTAAAAGATTTTATTTATTTGAGAGAGCATGAGGAGGAGAGGCAGAGAGCAGGGAGCCCAATGTGGGATTTGATCCCAGGACTCTTGAGATCATGACCTGAGCTGAAGGTAGACGCTTAACTGACTGAGCCACCCAGGCACCCCTAAATCTCATTTTTTGTATTCACCACACATGATGTGACTTTGAAGTATATGGCAGTAACTTTTGCTATTTGTACACATCAGTTGTACATTGGTGTGAGAAGGGAGAGAGTTACTTAGTTTGTATATTTTTACATTCATAGATATGCAAATGCCTGTGTAAGTCACTGATAATGAAAACTGTCCTCTGAAATAAAACAGTGACAGTGCCCTATTTAACTCCCCCCGCCCCACACCCTACCTCTGCAACTTCTGTCATTTAAGTGTATCAACATTTCAAAATATGCTTTTCTGTTATGGACCTTTTTGTTTCACTGCTTAAATGAAAGAGTGCTATAATTACTGTTTCTTGGAACCCACCACCCACTCCAGTCTGGAGCATTATACGGCTGTGTATGTGGGGTGGTACAAGAGAAGGATTTGTTTTCTATTCTGGGCATGTAGGTAAAGGCCTTCCTCTTCCAAGTATTTTCCCAAGACTTAGGAAGCTGGAAAGAAAGAGGTAAATGCAAACACTGTTGAATTTCAGGCCAGGAAAGAATGACGAAAAAAACCTAAGAGATACGGTTGGGGTAACATGAAGCTTTGGAGGGAAAGAGTCCATCTTTTAATTTTTTTTTTTTTTTAAGAGTTTATTTATTTGTATGAGAGAGAGAATGAGTCTAAGGGGGCAGAGGGAAAAGTTGTTTCCCGGCTGAGCAGGGAGCCTTATGTGGGGCTCAGTCCCAGGACTCTGGGATCATGACCTGAGCTGAAGGCAGAGGCTAAACCCACTGAGCCACCCAGGCGCCCAGCCTATCTGTTCTTAATAGTATATACTGCCTATATCTTTTATGCTGAGTTCAGAAAATGTTTTTTAGAAGCCCTTTTTGTTTTTCCTCAATTTCCCACATTCTGGGAGATTGTAATCTTGCTAAACACAGGCAGCTATAGTAGTTTTTAGGAACATGCTATTTACATTGGTTGGTACAAATTTCTGTACTTATTTGACTTTAAGAGCAATCACTGGCTTGACCTTTTTGGTAACATCTTCAGAATTTTTAGAGAGTATCTGAGTGCATGTCCTAGGTTTTCTGGTATAGTCAGTTTCAAATATTCTGAGTTTGTGCCTCCTAATTCCTGTATTTTTAAAAAAATGATAACAAGTCTTGAACTACAACTGCTGTTAAACTAGGGAAAATCCTGTGCTACTGTATCTCAGTTTTTCCTTTATAAAATATGGCATAGTACTAAACACTCAATCTAAATAACTCATTGAAAAGGTAAAGACACCAAAACACAGAGAAATCCAAATTATTTACTTAAAGACATATAGCAGTTCAGTCTTAGAGTCTACAACTTTGACCTCCTAATATGAGCCAGAATTTACTCGTTATGCAATTTTTTACTGGTAGAATTTGACCCAATGTTGGGGATTCTTGTAAAGTGTTTATAGAAAATTGAGATGCTACCTATATTAAGATAAAACTTACCAAATATCTTTGTCAAGTGTTTATTCATAGCAACTCTGTATAATTTTTTAATAGCCTGGATTCATTATGGTGGTCCCAGGTATTCTTTTCAGTACTCTTAGCTCAAATTTCTAGAGACCTCCTCTCTTGGTACTTTCTGGCAGTGGAAGTACTACTGATACTTGGTTACCTGTTTGCCCTCTACCTGCACTTGGACATCTATTTTTCAGTGCTGTTAGTGTGCATTGATAGTACTCTGCTCCTTGAGTTCTCAAGTAGTCTTCAGGGAACGCTTCATGTTCTGAAACTAACCCAAAGCATAGCTACTTTTCCTTTTTATTTTGTCATTAACAAAGAAGTCCACTCTGAAAGAATCCTGCATAAGAAACAGTTTTATCTGTAATGATAACATAGCTTCCCATGTCTTTGGGCCTTTTCTGAATAAGTTTTAATCAGTTCTCAATGTTTTACTGTCTGTACATTAAGTTGTAAAATGAACTAATTTTCAAATCTATTAGAGTGGTAGACAAACAGAGTTACTAAATCCCACAGTTTTTATTTTATAACTCACAGAAAGGAAACTATAACTTCAGCACATGAAATACATACTCCTAAAGTAAATGATGTTATTGCAAGTTTTTTTAAATAATCCAGTAACAAAAACAATTTATTTTTTTAGCTACTGCTGACCTTTGACCCTATCCTTGTTGAGAAGGTTGCGATTTTATTACACCATATCATGCAAGATAATCCACAGTTACCTCGTCTTTATCTTAGTGGAGTATTTTTCTTTATCATGATGTATACAGGTTCCAATGTGCTTCCTATTGCTCGGTAAGAACTTTAAAGGTAATCTTAAAGTTATTTGAAATGTAGAGGGATAGATTTTTTAAATTGATTATTTTTGTGAGTACATCATTGCTTTTGTTAAGTTTTTCATTATAAAAGCTGTTTAACTATATGTCTGAAAATTTGGCAGTTAGAGTGAGTAAAAAAATAACTCAGAATTATGCCACTTTACCACGAAGTGGTAAGAAGAATTTGTCAACATCTTTTATAATACATAACAATTCCATTAATATGTGTTTAATATAACTCTACGCATACTACACATACAGTTTTACATTTTGATTTTTCTTCAAATTGGGTGATTTTTCATATTACTACATAATCTTACTATGACTGTAATTAAAAAATCTTCCTAATTCATTTAATTTTTTTCCTTAATTAGAAATTAAACAATTTAGGAATATGTATTTTGCGGCTTTTATTTATCTATAAAAAAAATCTGATCTTTAGGAAGCTAAGGTTACTTAATTTAAATCAGTTCCTTTGTCTGACAGGTCATTTTTTTCCCCTAGATTTTTGAAGTATACGCATACCAAACAGGCTTTCAAGTCAGAGGAGGTAAGCCAGATTAATCCTCTGAATATATAATTTAACGCTGGATAAGCTATCTTGGCACTTAAGATCCCCTACCTGTGTATGTTTACTAGAATGTAAGCACTTGAGGGCAGGTACCGTTTTACTCATTTTTCACATTCCTTGTGTTACCTTGTACATAGAAAGTCATAAGGTAATTTTTTTAATGAAAATAAATGTTGCCCATTAGACTTAACATTGAAATTTTAGATGTGAATTATAACTTGACACTATGACTATAACTTGTTCCCTTTGTGTGAAATTTAGATTAATAATTTTCATAAATACTTTAGTGTATAAGTGAATCTCATATAATCAGCTAAAATTTAGTTAAGACATCAGTCTTCTTTTTGTTCAGATCACAAGGTGGCAGAAGTGCCAGGTTTCTTTTTTGAACCTGCTTAATTTTTAGGGTGCTCTCAAGTGTCCTTCCATTTTACTGGGCAAGAAAAATAGGAATCCAAAAAAGATAAGACTCATCCAGATAGCTTTTGCAACCTGAAACCTTATTTTTATTGTCAAAACATAACTAAAAGATGTTTCAAATTTTGTTAGGGTTTTTATGGAGCATTGATTTTCAGATCTTATTGAGAGCATAAGAATAAACCAAAACCAGACCACTGTTGAGGAGACTAATCAAGGAATGTTTATGCCAGTTTAACAGTGGATACTAGTTCAAACTGCATATTTTCTAGAGAAGCCAGTGAGGCCCTGGAAATAATCTGTCTAATGCTATTAAAGAGATGGCCATGGCAATATAATTTCCACAGTTTTATGCAAATAGAAAATGAGAATATTAAGGAAGTTTTTTAAAAAATTGCTTCTCATGCTATCATTAGGCATTCTTGAGCGTTCTTTTTTCCCTTTTTTTTCTGTGCAGTTAATGCATATGTAATCTTTCTTCCAAATTTTTATAACATGAGAAAT
This sequence comes from Lutra lutra, assembly GCF_902655055.1. Taxonomy (NCBI): domain Eukaryota; kingdom Metazoa; phylum Chordata; class Mammalia; order Carnivora; family Mustelidae; genus Lutra; species Lutra lutra. The sequence continues at coordinate 132,345,716 of NC_062278.1, read as the reverse complement.
GATACATCATTTCACCTAACAATATTTTGAATATACGGTGTGACAAAACTCTGGGTGCAGGAATTACCAAATCATAGTAGTCTAAAGAACAAAGCAAGCATTTTTTCATCCTAAAATTTAACGGATAGTGAATTTATGACTTTTATTAGCAAAAAGCCTGGAAGTATTCATCACCTAATTTGTCCTGCCACTCGGTGGTAAAACTATGTCTGGGTTTTCTTTGTCTTTGTCAGATCCTAGAGAAATAAAACATTATCAATTTGCCCAGAAGGAGAAAAGAAAATTATTTCTAGTCCTTAGGATTTTATTTCTATCAAGTAAAGAAATGAGTTTTAAAATTTAGTATGGTAAAGTATGGTCATTATCCTGATTACATTTGGCCAGCCAGAGAATATGAAGTCCTTAAAATAGCTAATTATAATTACTTTGAGTAGATATTCTCCATCTAAATAGCCATACTTCATGAGGACAGACTTTTTAAGATGCTGATTTTCTGGACTGACTTGTTTTTGAAAACAGAAGCAGGTGAAAATTGTAACCAGCAGCATAACACAGAATGGATGTAAATCTTCAGTGTGATCTTCTCCTTGTGGTTTCCCTTCCTGTATAACTAAGCCAGTTGTCCCAAGTAACGTTGGCAGCACCTGACACCTGACTGCTGGAGGCCCAGCAAATGTTAATCCTATCTTGGGAGCTCATGCCAAAGCCAGTTAATACCAGACATCTTCCCCTTCACATTTTGCCATGTTTTCATCTTAATTTCCAAAGCATAAAAGCAGTTTGTTCCAGTTGTTTTCTTAAAATGTTCTCTAACCTTAATTCATTTATTAGAAAATTGAAAGATAACTTTAGTGTTTCTATGTCTTGTTTTGTTTTAAAGACAAAAGGACAAGATATTTTTCAGAGAAGTATACTTGGGCACATCCTTCCAGAAGCAATGGTTTGTTACTTAGAAAATTATGAGCCTGAAAAGTTTTCTGAGATTTTTCTAGGAGAATTTGATACTCCAGAAGCAATCTGGAGCAGTGAAATGAGGTAAATAGCCCATTGACTGCATTTTATACTCAGAATCTGTGCATCTTGCCATCTGGTTTGACTTCTGTTAAAAGAACTGTTTTAACTAGCTGCATGATCTCAGCTACAGTAGTCATTGGTGCCAAGTTGGTGACGAGTTTGGAAGACTGGGCTGTACGCTTTTTTCTATTCTAACATGATTTGACAAAGTTACTGTTACCTTAATAGAGCTTTATATAAGGGCAGAGCCTATTAACCACTGGTGATTCTTAAACCAATTTATAGAACTGGTAGAATTTTAGGCAGTATGTATGAGGAATATATGGAGATAAAATCAAGACATGCCTCCTTGGTATTTGGAAATAGAATTGTACTCCACTAATTAAAAACTATGCCTATGTCGAATGGATCGCACCAAAGATAATCCCAAATCATAGAATGAGGCCCCCTAGTCAGCTTATTTTGACCTTAATGTGGAAGTTAGCATTTCTAAAGAATGTCCTTTAAGAGGAAAAGAAAAAGTAGAGGCACAGAAGCAGTTGTCAGCATCCAGACAGGCTCTGGAAAAGAGTTTACACTTCATAGACCAAATGTCAAGGCCACTCAGTCCTCTTAGCTAGATGGCAGTTGATCTTCTGAGTCAGTTATGCACTCCCTTGGCTAACTTCACACTCGCAGTGCCACTTGCTCTTTATCATTTGGCTTAGGTTGACCCGTGGACTTGGCATGTGCTAGGCACCAACTTGAATATGTTCTGTATGACAGTCCTGTTTTTCAGTGGGTACAAATGTATAGGAATATGGAAAGTCTTAACAACAGTTTTTCTATCTAATATTTTTCTCCTCTGATTGGTTAATATGAGTCCCTGTCTAAAAGATACAGCTATCTGTGTACTAATTACATCACGTTTTTGCTGAACTGAGGGTCAGAGCCCAGATTGTTAACTAAAATAAATACCATGTAGTGGGTTTCTTTGGGGTGCTGGGAAACTTAGTCCTCTGGTTATGCCCTCATGCGTTGTATGAGGTATACAGATGCCATACCATTTGACCTTCTAATGACTGATTTTTGAAAGGACTGGGAATATCAGCCTTTTGTTCTATAGTTGTGTTTGTAGATAAGTACTACAAATAAGTTTATATCGATTGAGGATTTTTACACAGTAACTTTAGAATGCCCTCAGTAACATATTATAAACACTTAATTTTAGGCCAATAATTGAATTATTCTAAAGAAGATCCATGTTATTATCGTGCGTGATTACCTGTCTTAACCTTTTTTTTTTTTTCCCCCACTGAAATAATCCCTCATAATGCTTGGAGATTTTTGTAATTGCAGGCGCCTCATGATAGAGAAGATTGCTGCCCATCTTGCTGATTTCACACCGCGTCTTCAGAGTAACACAAGAGCACTTTATCAGTATTGTCCCATCCCAGTAATCAACTATCCACAACTAGAAAATGAACTATTTTGTAATATTTATTACCTCAAACAACTTTGTGATACACTCCGATTTCCTGATTGGCCCATTAAAGATCCAGTAAGTCAGTAGATTATTTTGTGCCTTCTCAAACTGTAAAAATAGCTTCTAATCACTTCTGGATATTTCTTCCTCCTCTGATAAGGATTATAGCTTCCTTAAGTGTTCCCCCTTCCATAAGCACTATGCAACTCTGAGTGTAGTTTAATATATTTGGGTAAATCTCAAACTGAAAGATAACTTTTTGAGAAATTATTAAGAACTTTACAATCTTTATCTTTTTGACAAATATAAACATAATTTCATATATATAAACAATCATATACTGTAATGGCTTGGTGGAAACTTGTCTTTATAGCATACTGAGTAAGCTCACAGATATTAGAGTTAGGCAGTCTGGGATTGAGTCTCAGTTGGGCCATTAATAGGTCTGTTTAACATTGCTTGATTCCTCTAGGCCTCAGTTACGGTAATAGTAATACTATTACTAATAGCAACTATCTCATGTGGTTGGGCAAATTGAGAACTCATATTAAAAAATAGCATAATTCCTGGCACACATAGGAGGTACTAAGTGAGACCTGCTGATTTATACAGCACTGCCCTTAGGAACTCTCCAACTTGAGCCCCTGAATATCTACTGGAAGCCTGGAATGAAGCCTGGGTGCCCATGTTGGTTTGTTACTGCCGCAGAGGTTATGCCATCATCCTTACCAACAAAAGATCTCAGAACAGTTCTGTTTATACCAGTAGACACTGCCTCTTTACAGTACTGCGACCAGATGAAGACGGGTGTCTCTGCCACTTGGTCTGGATTCAGCATGAAGTAATAGAGGAGTATAGGTTTTTTAGTGAGACCTCGGTTTGAATCCAGTTCCATCACTTCTTAAGTGAGAAACATTGAGCTATAGCTCAGAATCTGAATGGTTTTTGAACGTATTATTAAAATTTTATAAAAGAATTAAGTCTGCTACAGTCTGTAAAGCACCTAGCTCCTTGGCATAGAGACATGCATAAATGCTAGCTTTCTTCTTCTGACCTGCTACCCAGACTCCCTTGTTTTTACTCTCCCTTAGGTTTGTTTGAATGCCAGCTTATGGGGAATTACATGAGATCACCTGGAGAAGCATGCCACCATAGACTGCTTTCTTTCTTACTGCAGTGTATCATCTACTAGTTTCAAATTTTTCTGTACTTCTGAACGTTTAACAATTAAAAATAAAGACCTAAAAATTGGCAGAGAATAAATATTTCACATAAGAGGGTTGTCTGGGTCGCTCAGTTGGTAAAGTGTCCAACTCTTGATTTTGGCTCAGGTCATGATCTCAGGGTTGTGGGATCAAGCCCTGCATCAGGCTCGGTGCTAGTCGTGGATCTGGCTTAAGATTCCCTCTCTCCTTCTCCTTCTGCCTCTCCACCCCCTCTAAAAAAGATCGCATAAAATAAAGAGAGGGATGTAGCCCTATAGCAGATACCTTGCTCTCTCTTTAGCAGTGCCAAGAAGGTGATTTTGATTATTTGTAGTTCAATAATTGTAATAATTGGATAGCCTAGAAATGTCAGTTTAAATATATATATAGCACAAGAATTCTGTAACTTAAAAGTTACATTCAGAAATACTTTAACTTTAAGAGATACAAATTTTAATCCTCTGTCTTTAAGGTTAAGCTTCTAAAAGATACACTTGATGCCTGGAAGAAGGAAGTAGAAAAGAAGCCACCTACAATGTCAATAGATGATGCTTATGAAGTGCTTAATCTCCCTCAAGGACAGGGGCCGTGAGTTATTTTCAGTATTTCAGTAGTAACTTTCTGCCTTGTCTTAGGATATTAATATCAAAGATGAAATTCTTAAACCAACAACTTCTAAATTTTTTTGCTATTGGTTCTAAATTTTTTGCTATTGGTTCTAAGTTTTTTGCTATTGCTTCCTAATTTATTTCCTATGGGAATAGCCATATGGAACTGTATCCTTGTGATTACCATTTACTGCACATTTATTAGCAGAATTAACACTTCTCTGTCCTTGCTGGTAAGCCTTCGCTGTCTATTAATTGAAGTAATGGTTGCAAAACACCTGGCACTATACCTGACACATGGTGGACACTCAGATATTCATCTTCGCCTTTCCTCTTACAGTTTGTGTTATACATGAGAAAGAGACTTGGTAACAGTATGTTTAGGTCACTAAGTGACAGATGTGTAAGAATGCAGGTTTACTTCACTAATTTATTGGAGATGATTTTGTAGTAGAATAGATAATATGAGAGAAAAATGGTTTATAGGACATTTTCTCAAGTATAGACTGAATTTGTGTATTTTTGAGAAGGCTGATAGTTAAAATCACTTAATATTACAGAGTTTGAAGTGTCATTCTGAAAAATTGGTTTGAAAAAAACATACTTTAGTTTTTCAAATATGGTTTTGTAATTTGAAGTGATTGATAACTTTCCATAGGGAACATTGAGTTTTTATCTTTTAGATGTAAAGTTAATATAAAGAATATTCTTTCTTGACTCTTGCTGGGTTTAATTTGATGCCTAATTTATGATCATATACAATAAAAGTAAGGTTCTTACAGTATTGTTTTAAATAATATAAAATTTTTTCTTGCACCTTACTCTGTTAAAAAAAATAATTTTGTTGTTTAACAGGCATGATGAGAGCAAGATTAGAAAAGCTTACTTCAGACTTGCACAAAAGTACCACCCTGATAAGAATCCAGAAGGGAGGGTATGTACTGCCTTTGGAGTTAGGACTTTCGGATTGACTTTCTTTGGCTCTATTATTATGGTAGATGGATAAAAGAGACACTTACTCCCTCTGCTCGTATCTGCCTCATAATATAATGCCCAGTGTATGTTAAATTAACTTTTAGCCCACATGCTTATGGTTTCTGCATGAATGGTCCTCCCTCAGTTTACCAAAAGGACTGCCCTTGTGACTCATAACTTCTGGATATTTTCTCCCATCTGAGAATTAACACTAATGGACAGTTGTATAAATAATTGAACATCAGGAGTGTGGATGAACTTAATTCATTTGTAGGTGATGTTATTGCCATACGAATTGCTCTGGGTACTTTTTTTTTTTTTTCTAATGACACCTGAAAAAGTAGAAAATTTGGATCAGACTTGAAGTTAACAGGTGTCAGCGTTTCCCGATCCTGCCTCTTCCAGCTTCTTACTAAAATATCAAGAAAGATTCATAAAAGATGAAATCACACAGTACCTTCTGTAACTAAGACTGATAGTTTATTGCTAGAAACTTGGAGTAATTTTCACTGTTTTCAAGGTTAATAACTTTTTTTATTAGAGATAGTATTCCTAATTGGGAAGACTTGGTATTGAAAAGATAATGCTTTTATATATTTGAGACTTTTTATCAAAAACTAGGAATTTTTTGAGAAATGGGCAGCAATGCAGATTCATCTGCGAGAGAAAACAATCAAAGTAGGAAGAAATTTTTGAAATCAGTGTTAAATTTCTAGACTTAACCAGCCAGATGTTAAAATACTCTATAAAGCTATAATAATACAATGTGACCCTGACACAAGAATCAACATGTAGATCAAGGAACATAATACAGTGTTGGAACAGTTTAAGAGACTGGATTTAGGAGTCAGACCTGAGTGTAAGTCTTAGCCCATCACCAGTTGGCTTTGTGCTCTTAGACAAGTTATTTAACATTATCTAAAAAATGAAGATATAACTGTACACACCTCATGTGGCTGTTTGGAGGCTTTAATGAGATAATGTTTGTAAAGCATATTCAGTACAATGCCTGCTATGGTACTCATTAAATAGTATCTCTTCTATTATAACTGTCTTTATAATAGCTTAGAAACTGTCTTTAGTGTGTATGAATTCAATGTGGGTATAAACCCAGTGAAGAATTTTTTTAGTAATGGTATTAAGATCAATCAAAAGCTATTTGGGGGCAGGGGAGAGAGAAAATTTCACCTTCCAAGTATACCAGCTAGATTACAATTGGAATGAGTTCCTTAATGTAAAAAAACCAAAATAATAACTAAAGAAGTTGCTGGTAAAATACAAACCAGCTGTGTTCTGTTGAAGTTGTGGTTTGAGATGTTCCAAACTAAAAGTTAATTATCTTTGGTCATATTACAGGATATGTTTGAAAAAGTAAATAAAGCATATGAATTTTTATGTACCAAATCAGCAAAAATAGTGGATGGACCAGATCCAGAGAATATAATTTTAATTCTGAAAACACAGAGCATCCTCTTCAACCGTCATAAGGAAGGTAAGGCATATGTTAATCTCAAATTTTAGTTTACCTTCCATTTAACTCTACAAGGTTACTTGTTTCTATAGCATATTTCAATAGATTTAGAGTTATTATTGCAAAAGATTTTTAGAATTGCATTTCACATATAGTAAAAGAGTAGTTTTCTGTCAGAAGGCCCAAAATGTTGTTTGTATTATACTTTCTACTTCCTATGTTTTTCAATATTTTACATTTCCAGCAAATTTTCATTTTTCTTTCCTGAAGGACATTTGTGTTCTGTGGAGGTACTTGGGTAGTTTTTTGTGTTTAGCCATTAAGCAGCAAACATTAAAGGAGATCTGTTAACGGATCTGGAATTTAAGGATCATTTCATGTTGTTCTTAAATCACAAATCACATGTAAAAGACTGTGCCTGTTATAACTTTAAAAGCTTCTAAAGCCTGGTCTGGTCTTTCCAACGCAACAGAAACTTCAGATGATCATATGCTTTTCTCATACTTCTCATTTCCTGTGGTAGCTCTCAAAACTTTCTGATCCTGGGGCCCCAGGTGACTCAGTTAAGGGTCTGCCTTCAACTCAGGTCATGATCCCAGAGCCCTGGGATCAAGCCCTGCATGGGGCTCCCTGCCCAGTGGGGAACCTGCTTCTCCTTCTCCTTCTGCCACTGCCCTTGCTCACGCGCTCTGTCTCTCTCTCAGTCAAATAAATAAAAAAATTAAAAAAAAAAAAAACAAAAAAACCTCTCTGATCCTGTGGGACAGTTTGAAAAACACTGTTTTAGAAGAAATAGGTATGATTTCAGCATACAGGGTTATTGGGAATTTCCGGTATGTTTGCAGGGTCATTTGCAATAACAATAGCGCCTACAAAGCCAGGAGTATGTTGTAAACGTTAAAGGCTTTGTTAGAGATGGGAAGTTAGGTTCAGGTTCAAGACAGCAGGTATCCTTTGGCTTGGGAAATGAATGGCTTGAAGTGCCGTGTGGGAGACCCATTTGCTCTGTAGGATGATGTTAGGAGAAAAGGAAGGGAGGACAGTGGGGATTTGACATAAGCAGGACTGTTGGGTAATTAAAGACAAGTGGGCTTGCAGTTTTAATATTGGAGGGGACAGCATGGGGATCTAGCAATTTGAGAGCAGTGATTAATTGATTCACTTTTGCATGAGTTGAACAGAACACTTTTAGGTATATCACATTTACCACTAATAAGAATGAGTTTAAAGAAGTCATTTTCAAACCATTGGTTGTGTTTTAATGGCTAACAGCTATATAAGAGTGGTAGTTGTGGCTTACCATTGGTTTGTTATCAAGGTCATAAAGTTTTTTCAGGCTGTGTATCCCACTTACCCAAAGGGGATTTATAGCTAATTAATTCTGGTGTGGGATCCTGATTTGTCTGTGCTGTGATCAAGTGAAAAGTTACAAAGATCCCATGGACAACATAGAAAGTAGTTATTTTGTGAAGGATCAAAACCACTACATACTTAATTAAGTTCAGTAAATTTATCAGAAAATACTCTATTTTTGGTGGAAGCATTTTGGAGAAATGAGCCAAACAAGTGTGCTAGAAAAAGAAAGATCCAAGAGATTTATACCATTTTAATTTCTTTTTATGAACTAGAATTAGGAGACATTTAAAATGTCAAATATTTTGTCATTTTCTTTAAGGGAACATAATTAAAAATAGTTAACTTAAAACCATAAGTCAGTTTTTGTTTTGTTTGCCATTTTTCCAACACTAACCGTTGATTATTTCAGATTTACAGCCTTATAAATATGCAGGATACCCCATGCTAATTAGGACTATAACAATGGAAACTTCAGATGACCTCCTTTTCTCAAAAGAATCACCACTGTTGCCTGCTGCTACAGAGCTGGCTTTCCATACTGTCAACTGCTCAGCCCTCAATGCTGAAGAGCTCAGAAGGGAGAATGGAATTGAGGTAATGTGGAATGTCCTCTCTGCTTCACTTTCAGTTCATTCAGGCACATTGTATGACTTTTGGCAATAGAGAATTCACCAAGTATAAGTAAAATTCATATAATTTCTTAATTTTAATTTATTCCAGCAAATAACATGCTATAGTCTCCATATTCTAGTGCTAGAATTAAAAATAGAATGGAGCCTTATTTCATAATATGAATGGGATAGTATTGGATTCAAGATTGGTAAACTTGGCAGCTTACAAACTAGCTGATTGGGAATGTTTAAAAAGAAACTTATGGTAATCCTTTGTTTATTTAACAAATGTTAAGCAAAACACCTTTATTTACCAAGTATCTAACATGAAAAGATTTTTAATATTTTATTCCTATAAGAAAAGGCTTTTCTGGCTTCAAGTCCAAATGTAGAATTAATGGCTGATCTTCTCTTTTTCCAGGTGTTACAGGAGGCGTTTAGTCGCTGTGTGGCTGTCTTGAATCGTTCTAGTAAACCAAGTGACATGTCAGTACAGGTGAGGCTAACATGTATGGTTCTAAGAAAGTTATACTTGACTAGTGGTAGTTCAGACTTGAACATCTATGAGGATCACTTGGAGGGCTCATGAAAATGTGGTTGGCTAACCTCCACTCACCCTGCTGCCCACTGTTTTGATTCAGTGGTTCTGGGGTGGAGGACTGAGAATACGCTTCTCTAACAAATTCCCAAGTGATGCTGATGCTGTTGGTCTCTACATCATGCTTTAAGAAGTACTGCAGTGAATTACTTGTGATCTAGTGGCTTAATTTTTTTTTTTTCTTAGAGAATAATATAATGAAGCTTTCTATCTCCATCACCCAGTTTCACACATTTGTCATTTTGCCATTCTTGTTTCCTTTATCATCTGCCCCCTTCCCTGACTTTCTTGTTTACCTCTGTCCATCATCCCTTGTACTTTTTTTCTAGTTGTGTTGAGAAATAATTGGCATGGCATCATTGTATAAATTTAGGGCATATAGCTTGATGCTTTGATTTATATATATTGTGAAAAGATTACCACAGGTTCAGCTAACATTCATTGTCTTATACAGATTCAATAATCCACCCCTATTGTAGTTTTTATTTTTTTTTTTTAAGGTTTATTTATTTATTTGACAGAGCACAAACAGGGGGAGCGGCAAGGAGAGGGAGAAGCAGGCTTTCCACTGAGCAGGGGGCCCAATGCAGGGCTTGATCCCAAGACCCTGGGATCATGACCTGAGCAGAAGGCAAGCACCTAACTGACTGAGGCGCCCAGGTGCTCCCCTCACTGCTACAGTGTTTTAATTGGTTTATTTTCTTTCTATTTATAATTGAATGATAGAAAAATCCATCAGGAATTCATTGAGATTATTGTAGAATGCATCTTTTTATGTGATCCTTTTTTTAATGCCAGCGGATTTTAGGATTTAAAACAATCAAGTTCAAGCTCTTTAGTTTCATCCTGAGAATTGTAATTCTGCAATGTTAATAGGTTGGGCAAAAATACCTTAATCCAGAGTTGGCAAACAATTTTTATAAAGGGCCAAAGAGTAGACATTTCAAACTTTCAGGCTATAGATACAGTCTCTGTTGCATATTTTTGTGGTTTTCTTTGCAGCCCTTTAAAGATGTAAAAATCATTCCTTGCTCCCAGCCATGCAAAAATAGGCCACAGTCATTTTGGCCTATGCACTGCATGGCCATTGGCTGCCAACCCTGCATCTGTAGGAAATCATAATCATAACCAGGAATACTGGCGATTCAACAGAGATGTTCTCTCTTTTTTTTTTTTTTTTTTTTTAAGATTTTATTTATTTATTTGACAGGCAGAGATCACAAGTAGGCAGGGGTGGGGGCATGGGGGGAGAAGCAGACTCCCCACTGAGCAGAGAGCCTGATGGGGGCTCAGTTCCAGGACCCTGAGATCATGACTGAGCCCAAGGCTGAGCCACCCAGGTGCCCCAGAAATGTTCTTTTTAATTTTGAAGCATCATATGTACTATTAAAACATTATTCATGAATCTTTGCTGATTTTATTTCTGCTGTCTTAAATAAGGACCACATGTAACTCTCTTGTTTTGCTCTGTTTTGTTGTGTGCAGGTGTGTGGACACATAAGCAAATGCTATAGCGTGGCTGCTCAGTTTGAAGAATGCCGAGAAAAGATCACAGAAATGCCTGGCATCATCAAGGATCTCTGTCGGGTGCTATATTTTGGCAAGGTACAGCTCATTTTTAATGCTTTCTGGATGCAATAAGCAATGGGTGTTCTTGTCAAGTAAGTAGCCAGTTCCCAATTTATAAATCAGCTGTTTTTCCCAAAATCATTTTTATGTGCATTATTTGGATCTCTAAAATCATTTTTCACAGAGCCTTTGCTGTAAATGGAGGCTTTTGTTCTTAACTGTGATCTATAAGGAATAAAACTAAAGTGATACTTGTATAGCAAAGTGGTTCTCATCTGAACATTTGAAGAGAGGCAGAGAAGAAATGAGAGACTAGAGTAAATAGATGTGGTGCAAGTAAAGGACCGTGTGAAACATGAAATAGTAACTGCCTGGTGAGAAAGGCTTTGTGGAGCTGAGAACTTAGCACTTCCTCCCAATCCAGTCGTGCTGCGGGCAGCTGGCTGGGGTAGATGGAAGTGGTGACTGGGAAGGAGAGAGAGATTTCTTAGATAACCAGAGAGAATGAGTTGTGTTGGAATAGAACAGGATTGGGGTGCTGATCCTGGCCTGAGGTATCTAGAAATAAGGAATCTGATGAAAATCTCTCAACTATATTTACACGATGTCCTTAGAAGTATTTAATAAGAATACAGACTCTGACCTAAGGAAGCAAATCCACAGACCTCTGCTGAAGATACTGCTGATACACTTAGGATCCTAGCGTATGAGTTGCTGTTAATGCCTTATCACTACTTTTAAAAATTAAAGATATGAAAAATGGAAAAAACTGTGTTCCCAAGACTTTAAGCACTAGCTTCAAAGATAATTCTCTGTCTTGTCACAGGGTCACTTTTAATTTTAGGCTTTAAGGGATATTGGATTCAGATTTAAGTTGGAATTGAAAATAGAATAGGAGGTAAACATCTTGCACAGTAAGATAGCTACCTTGACATAAATTCACAGCCAGTTTCTCTTGGGAGTTTTTTAAACCCTGTAATTTCATTATTCTTTCTTTCTTTGTTTTAAAGATTTTATTTATTTGACAGAGAGAGATAGCGAGAGAGGGAACACAAGCAGGGGGAATGGGAGAAGGAGAAGCAGTGCCTCCCACAGAGCAAGGAGCCTGATGCGGGACCCTGGGATCATAACTTGAGCTGAACGCAGATGCTTAACAACTGAGCCACCCAGGCGCTGCTAATTTTATTATTCTTACTCTCACAGAGTATTCCGCGGGTTGCTGCTCTTGGAGTAGAATGTGTCAGTTCTTTTGCTGTGGATTTCTGGCTTCAGACACACCTATTTCAGGCTGGGATTTTGTGGCATCTACTTGGTTATCTGTTTAATTATGACTACACACTAGAAGAGAGTGGCATTCAGAAAAGCGAGGAAACAAACCAGCAGGTAACTCACATTGCTGTAATCTTGAATTTGAACCCATACCATAGGTTAATGCGGAATTAATGCAAAGCAGAGTTCCAGCTATTCAGAGCCCCAGACATAAACTGTTTTCTAGATAACTTAAGCTTATTGCTCTTTAAGCCCCACAACTTTTTATCTTAACTACTTGTGCTAGAAGGATACAATGGTGGGAATTTGCAGTAGCATATACAGAATGTAACAGTCTTTTCTTGATTACTTAGAGTTACCTTTATGATTGCAAAATTATGGTTGTGTAACACAGGGAAATATAACAGTAATATTGGGCTGTTGGGGCTAGCCACCCCTAGATACTTTAGTACTTAACTGATTTTCTTGAATATTTTTTCCTCTCTCTCCTTGTTTAGTCACTGTCATTCATTATTCCTGTCGTTCATGTTTCTTTAGCAGGCAAGTCTGCCTGCCTATCCCCTACTCCCCACCCTATGCCCAAATGTGCTTCTTCCAGTTATCTACAAGATACTATATTGGCTATAAATGAATATACAGATTCTGATTTCCTTTTGTGTAAATGAAAGAGTAAGCTCTAATGCATAAGCTCTTACATCAGTGTTGGGGACTTGCTTTTGCTCCTTAAATGTGTCCCAAATAGTTTTGTTTTGTTTTGTTTTTTCCTTATGGTTTTGATTCCATAAAGGTACCATGTTACTTATGTAATATAACAGATCTACTTCAATGTCTTAATTTTTTTTTTATAACAGGAAGTAGCCAACAGCCTCGCTAAACTGAGTGTCCGTGCCCTAAGTCGCCTTGGAGGATATCTGCCTGAAGAACAGAAAACCCCAGAAAATCCAACCATAAGAAAAAGTTTAGCTGGCATGCTGACACCCTATGTTGCTAGAAAACTTGCTGTGGTTAGTGCTACAGAGGTACGTTGCTTCAGAATAGCCTGGGTTTTGATGAATGTTCCAAGGTCATTTAAATAGTAGAATAACACAACAATGTTGATTGCTCTAGGAAACCTAAAAATTGAGAATGATCATGTTTGTTCTTTCATCCAAGAAATTCAGTTTATTGTGGATTGATCCTGATAATATCAGGTCTGCACGCCTACTGTTTCTGCAGGGGAAAATTAACTTTGTTTTTCGGCTCTGGAGCCCACCATAATTCTTAGCAACCTTGTGTCACAAGGGGACAGGAAAAGAGAACAAACTTGGAAATGGTATTTCACAATGGGCAGAGAAGTGGGAGTTAGGAGACTCTGAGTCTATTTATGGCTGTTTCTTTTCTTCCTTTCTTTTTTTTTTTTTTCCCCTAAGATTTTTATTTATTTATTCGAGAGAATAAATAGGAGAGACAGAGCATGAGTACTGGGTAGGGAGAAGCGGACTCCCCATTGAGCACAGAGCTTGATGCAGGGACCCTAATCATGACCTGAGCTGAAGATAGATGCTTAACCGACTGAGCCACCCAGGCACCCCCATTTTTGGCTGTTTCTTACGTCTCTAACTTAGACACAGAGTTGAAATCCTAAAAGCTAACACACATACATGCATTCATGACAGAAATCAAGCATTTTTTTGACAGCTCTGCCAACCTCTTTGGCCTCTTCTGTGAGGATCATTGAGAAACAATCCAAGAATGTGGCATTAAAGAATTAAACTATAAAAATCCATTCATTAGAATACTATGAAGCCCTAAATTGTAAAGGTATGTTTAAAGACATTAAAAGTAGTTTAAAGTATTTTAAGTGAAAAGGCTAAAAATCCCATTTTTGGTATTAAAAAAGTGTATGGATGGATCTGTACTAATATGGTAACTGTAGTTACCCTTGAATAAAAGAATTCTAGACTATTTTTATGTTTTCTCTTATGATTATGCAATCCTTTTGTAAGGGAAGAAGTCCTCAGTGTCCCAGATATAAAGTACTCTTAGAATTTTTAAATATTTGTTTTTAATTCAGTCTGACTCTTTTTTTGGTGTAGGCCATTGCTTTTCAGTGTCCCCTGAGTAAGAGGTGAAGAGCTTTAGATGCTACTCTTTTTTTTTTTTTTTTTTTAAGATTTTATTTATTTATTTGTCATAGAGAGAGAAGCGAGAGTGAGCACAGGCAGACAGAGTGGCAGGCAGAGGCAGAGGGAGAAGCAGGCTCGCTGCCAAGCAAGGAGCCCGATGTGGGACTCGATCCCAGGACGCTGGATCATGACCTGAGCCGAAGGCAGCTGCTTAACCAACTGAGCCACCCAGGCGTCCCAAGATGCTACTCTTAATCTTCATATTTTTTCTGAGTTTTGTGTTCAGCAGCATGATGTATTTTACTGGGGAGACATTCTTTCCAGAAATACTGGCAGGTTGTTGATAAACTACGCGGTGGGGGAAGCATTTCAGAATCTTGGTCTGAACACCATTTGGATTTTTTAAAATGTTTATTTTAAACCACAATTCTCAAAGTTTTACAATTCTTCTAAGAGTTTTTTTTTTTTTTTTTAAGATTTTATTTATTTGTCAGAGAGCAAGAACATAAGCAGGGGGAGTTGTAGGGAGAGGCAGAGAGAGAAGTAGGCTCCCTGCTGATCAAGGAGCCTGATGTGGGGCTTGATCCCAGGACTCTGGATCATGACCAGAGCCGAAGGCAGACACTTAACCAACTGAGCCACCCAGGTCCTACCTAAGAATGTATTCTTCAGTCATTTTAGTTAACTAATAGTTAACATTTTTAAAACAAGTTAGATGGTTTTGTCTAAGACAAAGGTATTAACCCACTGACTTCCTGCTAGCGTAGAGCTTTGTAAATGTAAAATGTACAGAAATTTGTATTAAAACATTTGAAGGAGAGTTAGATGTCTATTCACTTTTAATTGCAGAGGACCAGATAGACAAAGGGAAAGCGTTGTGGATGGCTAAGCAGAAGCTATGCTTTCAGAATTGCTTAATGCAGCCTTGGGTTTGGCTAAGAAAATCGAAAGTGACTCTCTGCCCATAAATTTTGCTTCCCTTCACTGCAGTGTGCTTCAGAAAGATTTAGATTTTGTTTTCAGATATGTTTATATAAAGGTAGTATGGAATGATTCTTTCTAAGCCTATGTTTACTAAGAGTTTATTAAATGTTTCAGCACAAACTGTCTCTCATATTTTTCACTGTAGCAGAGCAAATGTTAAGGATGTGAAGTCACACAGGCTCTAATTTGAATCCCAGTTTTCCCCCGCTTAAGGGCTGGTTGTGTGACTTGGGACAAATCATTAGATTGCTCTTAGCTTTGATTTTTCTCAGCTGTAAAATGGATAATATCAACAAACTTGTTAGAACTATTGAGGCCCATTATACTTAAGGCACTTACTACAGGGCTTGGCATGTCATCAGCAGTTTCAGTAAATGCTAACTTGCACTATTTTTTTTCTGTTAAAAAATAGTAATATTCTGTGTCCTAGATTCTGAAGATGCTCAACAGCAACACCGAGAGCCCCTATTTGATATGGAATAATTCTACAAGAGCAGAACTACTTGAGTTTCTTGAATCCCAACAAGAAAACATGATTAAAAAGGTATGTTATTGTTTCATAAACTTCTGGGGTTACTTGGTCTCAAAAAATATTCTCTGGAAACATAATTCAGTACTGACAAGACAGAAACATACTGTTTCTCCATTTGGTGTTAGGCCTACAGGTTTTTGCCACCTAATGGGTGGCCCATGTAAGAACAGCAATCTTGTACTAAATGATAAATTTGTGTTTGTTGTTGTCCCGTTTACATGTAGCTATTCCCCTTTTTAATGAATTTTTATCTCCAAAAACACTGTTAGAGTTGTTGTCTTTGGCTTCTTTTCCCAGTACATCAAAATTGCTTTCTGGTATCAGAATCGAACAGTTTCTCCTGTCTTGACACCTTCTGGTGGAGAATCTATGAAGCTGTGAAAAACAAAAAACAACAACAAAATAACCAAGATAGTCCTATGGCCAAAGATAAGGCCTGCTTAGTCCATACACTGGATGGTTGAGACTTGATGGTTTAGCAGACAGTTACGTTTATGGGCTTAGATTTTATTGAACAATAAAGACCAATGTTATGTCCTGAATTATTCAGGATTTTTTTTTAAACTCATTTCATGATAGAACTCTACAGATCAAAGTTTTGAGAATTGCGGAGCTGGAGAGAACAGGTCTCACATTCTTATGCATCTCTTCTTTTGCCAGAAGAAACATAATAGCATCTTCTCTTTGTTTAACACTTTACAGTTTATTGTATACTTTTACATACCATTTCAGTCCAACTTAAATTCTGTGTAATTTCCACCTAAATCTACATTGGTGCTGTTTTTCTGACATTCCTCTTTTCTGTCTTTTTCCTTTTCCTTAAATGGATACGCTTCCCAGTGTGGCAACCTCTGTATTACCATATCTTCTTTCTTTTTTTTTCTTCAGAGACTCTTTTTTCTAGCACTTCCATTCAGTGTATTACTTCTCTTTTTTTAATTTATTTTTTTACTATTTTTTTAATTTTTTTTTTTATT
Organism: Lutra lutra; assembly: GCF_902655055.1. Classification (NCBI taxonomy): domain Eukaryota; kingdom Metazoa; phylum Chordata; class Mammalia; order Carnivora; family Mustelidae; genus Lutra; species Lutra lutra. Next base: position 132,328,977 of record NC_062278.1, on the reverse strand, counting down.
AACATATAATGTATTATTAGCCCCAGGGATACAGGTCTGTGAATCGCCAGGTTTACACACTTCACAGCACTCACCATAGCACATACCAGTGTGTTAATTTTTAAAGGCCAGTCCTGACGTGTTCACTTCCTAGCTCCATCACCCTAGAGCTGACCAGGCCAGATGTCTGCTAAGTGGAGTGAGAAGAACCAAGTGTCATACTAGCTTTATAAACATTAGCTCTAAGACCCCTCGTTGGATGACCTCTGTGATCTTTTGAAATTTTAGAATGAGTTATAATATTAACCTTTGGACTAAAAAATAACTCATGCCTATTCAAGAGTTAATATTATTAGTTGTAAACATTAATACTGCATTGAGTGCTTTGATGTGTGTCCCACCACAGTTTCCCTCTAGAAAAAAAATGGAACTTCCAGGCTATTTATCTGTTAAGTTATTAAATTGACTATGGTTAGATTTATAAATCAGATGATGATTCTGATTTACATCTAATAGACTGTTTTCTTTTTTAAAAAGGGTGATTGTGACAAAACTTATGGATCAGAATTTGTCTATAGTGATCATGCCAAAGAACTTATTGTAGGGGAGATTTTTGTTAGGGTGTATAATGAAGTCCCAACTTTCCAACTAGAGGTAAGCTCTCTACTTTTCATTTTGTCTGATACCCTCAGTCATTTTTTTTATTGAAAGCTGCTAGTTTATTCACACTAAATAAGTTGAAATAATACATGTTCTTTGCCAGGTGTGTTACACTCACCTGGGTATGTGATGTGGTTACCATAAGTAATTTGTAAACCTCTTTATTTTGCTTGTTGAAGAATTTATTTTGTGGATTCATGAAAATAAGTATTCCTTGCCCGACTGTTTTTTATATTTTATGCATGATGCTACCTAACTGTGTCATGTGCATATGCCTTTGACTTACTAGTCTCTCCTGGAAGTGCAAGGTCATTTACACATTAACTATATCATGTAGAATATCAGACCACCAGACAGAAGTATTTCTCTGGCCAATTATTAGAGGAAAATAAGAAGATACCAGTGGAAAGCAAAGAGATTTTTTAGAAAATGATTGAGGTCAAACCATGTCATTTCTTTTGATGATCCCTAATCACTTTCAGAAGCAAACGAGGAGCTTTTTTATCTTCAATTCTTGGTGGTCATGTATAGGAATTTTTTGTTGTAGTTTTTTCTTTGGAGGGAGTGGCAAGGAGGATTTGGTGGTTGGTTGGTCTATAAGAAGGGAAGAAGTGAGGCTTTGGTTTGTTTTTGTTTTTTTGTGTTTTAAAATTTATTTATTTGAGAGAGAACACAAGCAGAGAGAGTGGCAGGCTCCCCACTGAGCAGAGAGCCCAATGCGGGGCTGGATCCCAGGACCCTGGGATCATGACCCCAACCAAAGGCAGATGCTTAACCGACTGAGCCACCCAGGTGTCCCCCTGGGGCTTTGTTTTAAAGTTTGCACTTGGGAAAAAAGGAATCTACTAAACCATAATGTATATTATGTATCACAGAATAATTTGTATAAATAGCTGTTAAGCAGAGTGAGTTCATTGATTTGTGAAGTCTCTTTGAAAACTGTCCTTCAAATTTATATTCTAAAAAAATATTTTTTTAAATATAAAAATATAACCAAATTGTGGAAGTTACATACGGTACTATCAGTTACTTTGATTTGTAAAAGGAAGAGATAGATACACTAATTTAGAATTTGTATACTAAGGTCCTAATGGGACTCTATCAGATCTCTAATGTATCGGGACAAAAAAAGTTGAGAAATGCTTTCTTTTTTTTTTTTTTTTTTAATTAATTTTTTATTTTTCAGCATAACAGTATTCATTATTTTTGCACCACACCCAGTGCTCCATGCAATCCGTGCCCTCTACAATACCCACCACCTGGTACCCCCAACCTCCCACCCCCTACCCCTTCAGAATTCTCAGATCGTTTTTCAGAGTCCATAGTCTCTCATGGTTCACCTCCCCTTCCAATTTCCCTCAACTCCCTTCTCCTCTCCATCTCCCCTTGTCCTCCATGCTATTTGTTATGCTCCACAAATAAGTGAAACCATATGATAATTGACTCTCTCTGCTTGACTTAGAGAAATGCTTTCTAATGCAACTGGGTTTTACTTCTTCTGCCCCCAAATCCATAAGTGTTCATGTATATGTATAATTTAATCGTTCCATACCCTGAAGTTTTTTGGGAGGAAGGGAGTGGGTGTTGCTGTGGAGTCTCATAGTTATTTCTGAGAGCACACATGTTTGTAAATATTTCTCCACTCGACTTAGGTCCCAAAAGCATTTGCTGCAAGTCTTTTGGATTATATAGGCTCCCAGGCCCAGTACCTCCACACATTCATGGCTATCACACATGCTGCAAAAGTGGAGTCAGAGCAACATGGAGACCGCTTGCCAAGAGTGGAAATGGCTTTGGAAGCTCTGAGAAATGTCATAAAATATAATCCAGGTGTGTGACTGTACCCTTCATCAGTAAGATCCTTACAATAGCAGGGCCCTAAACATTCCAGTTCTTGATTTTATCAGAGAAACTTAAGGAAAACAGTATACTTGGTTATAATGTTTTACTTGATATAATGTAACAAGAATTGGCTCATAATATTTTTACCTATAAACAGTAGAGTGGAAGGAGGGGAGATGAAGGCATCATGTTTAGAATTCATATCTCTAAGAAAAAAATTAGTCTCGATGAGTTGAAGAGACAGAATAACTTGATAGTATAAAATTTCATATTGATGACATAAGTTGACATATAAGTACTTAAATTAGATCAATTTATTAGGTGATCTGATTTGTCTCTTCTGGTATCTAACCCAATGCTGTGTATAGATGGGCTCTTATATTTTTGAGAAACTACCTGAAGGTTTTGGTGTATAAAAATTGTAATAAAAAAAGTGAGTTTTCATTCTTACACAGGCTTAAGAGGATATTTCCAAAAATGTTACCACTCTTGCCTGACAGCAGGGAGACGCATGAGTGAAAACTTGAAAGCTTCTTCTAATTCTAACTTTGATAACAAATATGGTGCATAAAACCTAAAACAATATAGATTCAGTTTAAGTAACTTGAGGACCCCAAATCCTTTTTGTTAACATTTATCATTAACTCTCAGTTACTCTTTTGCTCTTTTCCATATATATTACAGTGGTATAGGGGTTTGAAAATGAATTTAAAAGCAATCTATTTATAGAGTATTTTCAGACTCCTTTAAATTGAGGAGTCTTAGTGAATTATCTTCTGAAGTCTTAAAAAACTACAGATTATACTATATATTCCACTAACATATAGTAAAAGGAAAAATACATTGCACAGAACCTTAATGTTTAATATTTTTATTCAATTAACATAATGATAGTAAGTATATAGGATTGGGGTTTGAGGTGCGTAGGAATGGAAACAGTATTCAGTTTTATGTATTTTCACAAGGAGCCCTTTGTATATCCATACAGTTGTTTGTAATGTAGTCCTCAACTGACAGAGTTCTAATTCAGTTTATATTAAAAGCAAATGATATCACACTCTGCCAAACTGTAATTAGGCTGAGGGGGTAGGTCTAAGGTCTAAAGCTAAAGAGTAGAAATATCATTATCTTACACCCTTATTTTTTAAGTTGCATTTGCATTGTGTATTTGAGATACTTGGTTTTAGTTTGAAGGCTGGGGATATGGATGGAAATGAAAACAAAATAAACTTAAGAAATTTTTTTTTTTTTTTTGAGAGAGAGAGGGAGCGAGCATGAGCACAGGCAGACAGAGTGGTAGGCAGAGGCAGAGGGAGAAGCAGGCTCCCCACTGAGCAAGGAGCCCGATGTGGGACTCGATCCCAGGACGCTCAAACTTAAGAAATTTTATCTTACTTTTTGCCTCTTAAGATTTACTGCTGTTTAGAAGGTATTCCATTTATTCCGTGTCACAAATGTTGAGAAAGTGTTGTCAGAGACTTAGAATTGATAGTAAACAACAGTGTAGATCAGTTTTCTGAAGGTATGTACTTAGAACATCTCTTAGAAATAAAAGATAAATCTCTTATTCTTATTCCTTAGGCTCTGAAAGTGAATGCATTGGGCACTTTAAGTTAATATTTTCTCTTCTCCGTGTCCATGGAGCTGGTCAAGTGCAGCAGTTGGCTTTAGAGGTAAAGGAATTTTGTATTAAAGCATGCTGTCTCTCCTACCACTATCTGAAGTTGAATGGAAGTTTGCATGTATTTTCTTTTCTTTTCTTTTTTTTCTTATTTTGTCTATTAAGCCAAGTAAATGTGTTCTTAAAACTTAAATTAGTATACTCATTTTGAAGAACAGTGTTGCATGATGTTGTTCAGGGTGGTTCCCTGTGTGGTCATTGTCTGCCATGCATCAGAACTTGGGATGCATTATATAGTGTCATGCAATGTGGGTTAAGGAATGGGCCTTACTGGGGAAGCTTGGAAGCCAGAGATGACAGGAACAGGGGGCAGGATTTCCCTGATCTCTCAGTGTCCCCAGAGACCAGGGCATACTGCTGGCCACACGCTATACATTTGTGTTCAGAGAACTCACCTACCCCCTTCCCTTCAGTTGCTGTCCTTTTTTAGTACAAAATTAGATTAGTACAAAAGCAACCTCTTCACTGAGGGTTACAGACAACTGGGCTGTTAGGATGTTTACAGGAGCTGTCTAAGAAAGCCAGCTGCCCAGAATCTTTGGGCTTTAGTGGTCCAAGAGAAGTTGGAAGTCCCTTTTTTAGGAGAATGAAACCACTTGTCCCATGGGAGGCTGGGTGCAGCCTTTGACTCTGGGAGAAGCAGGAGGTTTCTGGCTACAGGGGTCTCATTGTCAAGGCAATCCAGAGTGGGCTTCCCGGATCATTTTTCAGATGATCCTGCTAATTGTAACATACACAATTTATTGTAAAGAACGCCAGATTAAACCCTGAAGCAACAGGTTTATGAGCAGTTTATGAATTAGTTGCATAACATGTTCTTAGGTTGCGTTCTGGTTGAAAAGATTTTTAATAAAATAATTTAAAAAACTTATTAACAAGCATGTTCTTTTAATTGGAGAGCATGTTTCTCTACTTAATTCCTCCATATCCTTATAACTTTTTAAATGAACATCATTAAATCTGACATGTTGGTTTGAGATGCTGACCATGTGTTTCAAGTGACATTGATCTTCTAGATTTATACTATAAAAGTCAGACTTGAGAGGTCATCTTCTTTGAAAGAAAAACATGCCTGTTCCTTTATAACAGATAGAAAGATAAACTAAATCTCTTGTGCTGGGCACTGAAGATATTTACTATCTCCCTCTAAAAGCAAAAAGAAAGTCCCAGTAGTGAGGATCATTATCTTCTAACCACTCCCCACCCCAGTTGTGACTGAAATACATAGTATGGAGCATGAACTGTATGGGATTGAAGGCATCTTTATAACCTCGAGATTGTGACTTGTTTCAAATATATTCTTTAGATAATTACATTTAATTCTTATCTCTAAATTAATAGGAAGTTTATATATATATATACTATATACATGAGCATAAATGTTTTTTAATTATTTTTATTATTTCACAAAAGATCAAAGTAATAAAACCAATCTTTTAAAATTAAACTGTTAAAAGTTATTTTCTCCTCCAAACATTTTTTTCCACTTTGGGAAGCCTCAAACTTTTTTGGGTCTGACTAATTGGACTTAATTTTATTTAGGACCAAAATTATTTCCCAAACTCTTAATATCTTGTTGATTTAATTTTCAGGTTGTGAATATAGTGACATCTAACCAAGATTGTGTCAACAATATTGCTGAATCAAATGTTTTGTCCAATTTATTGGCTCTTCTGCATTCATTACCATCGAGTATGTATATTTCATGAATGGAATTTTGGAAACCAGAGCATGGCCAACCTATAGAGGAAGCAATCACATAGCAAATAGAAAACCTCTGACAAAACATGATATCCATATTTACTTTAGAATCTCTTAAGTAGTATTCGTTATATTGAGTTGTCTTCTTAATTGTGTTTTACATCAGTAAATACAACTATTTTGTATTTACCATTTCAAAGGTTGAAAGTTAGAGGTAAGAGAGGTCCAAAAGCAAAGGAAAATAACCTAGGTTTTTCAGTTTCAGTTTTCTGAGAATGGTATGCACTGAGTAATTAAGAATTGACCCATGGTTTGTAAAGAAACCTCATTGCTCTTAGATGATAGGGAAAAAATGCTTAAGATAAAAATTACCTTGTGGGGCGCCTGGGTGGCTCAGTGGGTGAAAGCCTCTGCCTTCAGCTCGGGTCATGATCCCAGGGTCCTGGGATCGAGCCCCACATCGGGCTCTCTGCTCAGCAGGGAGCCTGCTTCCTCCTCTCTCTCTGCCTGCCTCTCTGCCTCCTTGTGATTTCTGTCTGTCAAATAAATAAATAAATCTTTAAAAAAAAATTACCTTGTTTTCAGCTTACAGTTCAATCCTGCATTATTTGTCCTTTACGGATTTGATGTGGATAGAGATTATTACCACCAAAGTGAGATCAGTTTTTAAAAATATACCTATCTTATTTCTTGAATACAGCCTACACTGATACAGGATTCTTTTAAACTATGCGCTGTCTAACACAGTCGTGTGTGTTCGTGCCAGAATTAACCTTGAGATTGCTTTTCAAAGGCAACTGTAGTATAACTCCAGCTTCACCACGGACTGTCAGAATATATTACTCACTTGGCTTTGCCAACCCCTTGGAATCCATGTTGCTCTTGGCTCACACCTGTCTGCCTCCTTGAAAACAAGAGCCTTTCTCTTTCTATTTATGCCTTAGTGACTTGCACACAGTAGTGCTTCAGTGACTTGAATGGAGTTGAATTTCCATCAAATGATGTTGTTTTCTTTAATAAATAACATTTGAAATAGTTCTCTAAAATGACAGCTTTTGAAAGTCATTTGCAGATTACTTGTGTCATACCTACAACCTTAGTTGGTTTTTCTTTTTTATCGGTTTTCAGTGGCTTTGTGAGGCTTTAAACAATGCAAAATCACACTGACTTAGGAAGTAAAGAATGTTACAAAAATCATAGTTTGAGAACTATAGTCCAGTCAGTATTTTAAGCTTACAGGTAAAGTAGTTGACATCTAGACAGCTCAGCCTACTCTGCTGTCATTAATATTTTAGACTAGATCACCTGTCTTCCCGCTGGTTGCTAAGGGATATTAAATACATAAAATATTTAACCTTCCTAGTATCCCCTCCAAAGACTTACTGTTCTCCTCTGAAAGTGTGTTTCAGCAGTGGTGCATTTTCAGTAAAGTGTTGTCGCTTCTCTTAGGATTTTGAATGTGTGTTCTTCTGTATGTGAGCAGAGCCCAGCCCAGGGAGCAGCCTTTGTTGTTGCTTCAGTGTCAGCTTAATGCTTGGCAGCCTCCACCCTTATTGCCAACTCTTACCCCTTTGGTCTCCTGTATGTCATTGCTGTTTGACTCTGGAAGAGTTAAAGTCCAATAGCCGAATATACTTTGATGGCAGGGGATGAGAGATGTATAGGCTGTGTCCAGAAGGATACTGTCATGTCTTAGATTGGAGCAGTGTCCTGCAACTGCTGCTTCCTACTCACTCTCACTTCTCTAAGACCAGAGCACCAGATAAAAATGTTGGATTCCTGACCAGTATCTTCAGTGTGGTGCCAGGAAGTGGAAAGATTTTGCCTGTTTAACGATCAAGGTAGGAAGGTAGGAAGGTAATGATCAAGGTAGGAAGACAGTATGGCACAGTGGTTACGAGTGTGAAGTTTGGAGTCAGACCTCTCAGTAAAACCCAGCTGCGCCACTCACTAGCTGTGACACCATGGACTGGTTAAACTGGGCCTTGTCTTCCCCATTCCTAACAAGGCCATAATAATACCTGTCGCTGGTTATTGTGAAGAGCTAAGTATGATAACGCTCTGTAGAACACCTAGGCCAGTGCCAGGCCAGAGCTGATGCCCAGTAAATGTCAGCTGATGTGATGATGGTGCATTCCTTGAAATATCTTCTATCCTACAGGTCGCCAGCTTGTTTTGGAAACTCTTTATGCTTTGACATCAAGCACAAAAATAATCAGAGAAGCAATGGCAAAAGGTAACGTATAGATTGCTTTCTCATCCAGTCATGCTCCAAATAAGAAGCTTACTTAGAACTGTTTCTGTACAGTCTGATAAACTAGGAGAATGCTTTGGAAGGATTATAATTAAAAAAATCATACTCCAATAAGTTGAAATAAAGTTGAAAATGAATTCAGCTGATCAGAAAAGTCATATTCTATATAGTATAAATGCTAATTCTTTTTTTTCCTTCATAGGAGCTTTGATTTACTTATTAGATATGTTCTGCAATTCAACGCATCCACAGGTTCGAGCCCAAACAGCGGAACTTTTTGCTAAAATGACAGCAGACAAACTAATAGGTCCAAAGGTGAGCACAAAATAGGTCCTTAGAAAGAAATTATTTAAGGTCTGTTACTTTGATATTGATTTCATGAAGTTTACCAAAGTCTGATGGTGAGGCTAAGGACATGATTTGATGTGAAAGTTGAAAGATCGATATACTTGAAATTGTTGCTCTGCATTACTACTTTGAGAAAAAGTATAGATGGAGAAGGCTTTATTGGAATTGAGAAGTCTTAAGACAGTGTTTGGATTATGGTGGTAAACCGTATGCCTTCCTTGAAGAAAGAACAAGAGTATATGTAAGTTTTGATAGAAGATAGTTGGGTTAGACTTTGACACTGTGAGGACTGGCCTGTGGAAGTAGCTTGTGAAGGAGATATGGTGATCTGTGTTCTTAAACGCCCCACATCTTTGTTAGTACAGACATAGCACCTGGGCAAGTAAGTCCATACGGGCATGGAGTGTAACAGCTTCTCCATGTTGCAGGGAGATCTTTCGTCCAGAATCTGAAGATGACCGGATGATCTTTGGAAACAGTCCTGTTTGTAGTACATGAACCTGTTAAAACAGTACTTCTGAGTAGAATTCCATCCAGACACAGGTGTAGTCAGTCTCCTTCATTAACTCAGTTTCAGCAGAAGTAGTTCTCGCTGAAGCATTCATTGTCTGTGCCTAGCCCGGGAAGTTAGCACCTCAGAGAAGTGTTTCAGGACTCAAACCCCCGAGCCACCACTTCCGAGTCAGTCTTACCTCAATAAAACAATCTGGATTTAGGTTTTTTCCTTGTCTTGTCTCTAGATCGGGATATTGAGAATGTGTCAGAGTCTCAGAAACAATTTTACTTTGGGAATAAAGTTAACAGTCTGTCATCACAAGGGTTGATGAGGGAGATTACACTTGGATTTCTGTAGAAAGGGTCCATAAAAGTATGAGTATTGGTATATAATACAGAGTTTTCTTAAAGCTAGAGTTGGGTAGCACAAAGTTGTAATATCTAGTATTACATGATGTACATAATGTTTTAGTTGTTTAAACATGTACTGGAGTTAACTTTGAGCTCTTTAATAATTTTTTGTCCATCGAAATACATGAGGGACAGATTTTCTCAAAGTGAATATATTTACACTTAAATTTTTTGTATAGGAACAATACGAGTACCAGCTCCTTCATTGACTGGTTTGCAGGAAGGTATTTTAGAACTGGGAGGTGTGAACTTTTTTCCTTTTTGGTTAACAGCTTTTTTTTTTTTTTAAGCTTTTTATTTATTTAACATACAGAGAGAGATCACAAGTAGGCAGAGAGGCAGGCAGAGAGAGAAGGGGAAGCAGGCTCCCCGTTGGGCAGAGAGCCCAATGTGGGGCTCGAACCCAGGACCCCGAGACCATGACCTGAGCTGAAGGCAGAGGCTCAACCCTCTGAGCCACCCAGGCACCCCGGTTAACAGCTTTATTGAGATATAATTCAATTCACACATGTAAAGTGACCAGTTCAGTGGTTTTATTATATTCACAGATTGGGTAACCACTGTCTGTTTTCTTCAGTGCAGGGAAAAAAAAAAAAACTGTTCCCTTTGGCAGTCACTCCCCATTCCTCTTCTTCCAGCACCTGGCAGCCACTAAATTATATTCTGGATTTGTCTATTCTGGGCAGTTCATATGAATGAAATCATGTAATATATGTTCTTCTGTGACTGGGTTCTGTCACTTAGCACGTTTTCAAGGTTATTCCATACTGTTCATCCCTTTTTCTTGCCAAATAATACTCCCTTGTATAGATAAACCACATTGTTTTTCCATTTATCAGTTGATGGTCATGTGAATTGTTCCTACACTTTGGCTCTTCTGACTAAAGATATGTATTTTATTTCTCTGAGAATAGAATTTTTGGATCAGAGGGTACTATTTGTTTAACCTTTTGAGGAAGGTCATACTGTCATACTGTTTTCCAAAATGGCTGTAGCATTTTACATTCCTACCAGCAATGTCTGAGGGTTCTTATTTCTCTACATCCTCTCTAACACTTGTTATTAGATATTGATTTTGATTATAGCCATCCTAATGGGTGTGAAATAGAATCTCATGGTTTAGATTTGCATTTCCTTGGTGACTAATAATGTTGAGTATCTTTTCATGTGCTTTTGGCCATTTGTACATCTTTTTTTAGAAAAATAACTATTTGTTCTTATTTTTTGCTTATTCTTTAATTGGGTTTTTTTTTTTAAGATTTTATTCATTTATTTGACAGAGATCACAAGTAGACAGAGAGGGAGGCAGAGAGAGAGAGGAGGAAGCAGGCTCCCTGCGGAGCAAAGAGCCCGATGTGGGACTTGATCCCAGGACCCTGAGATCATGACCTGAGCCGAAGGCAGAGGCCTAACCCACTGAGCCACCCAGGCGCCCTAATAGGGTTATCTTTTTACCGTTGAGTTGTAATTGTTCTTTAATGTTCTTTATACATTCTGGATGCCAGTCCCCTATCTAGTACATGATTTGCAGATATTTTCTCTCATTCCATGAATGTCATTCTGTTTTTTTATGGTGTCTTTTGAAGCACAAATTTTTTTTTTAATATTTATTTATCTGAGAGAGGGAGTGTGAGGGGGTGGGGCAGAGGGAGAGAGAGGAAAATCCCAGGCAGGCCCTTCGCCCAACACGGAGCCTGACAAAGGGTTCAATCTCACGATTCTGAGATCACAACCTAAGCCAAAACCAAGATCAGATGCTTAACTGACTGCGCCACCCAGGTGCCCCATAGCACATAATTTTTTTAGTTTTGATGAAGCCCAGTCTGGGTTTTTTGTTGCTATTATAGCTTGTGCTATTGATCTCATATATTAGAAACCATTGCCAAATCCGAGGTTACAAAGAGCTATGCCCGTGTGTCCTCCTACTAGAGTTTTATAGTTTTAGCTCTTGGATTTACATCCTAGATCCATCTGAATTAATTTTCATAGATGATGTGAGGTGGGGGTGGGACCAGTAAACTTTTCCTATAAAGGAAAAAACATGGTAACTATTTTATCCTTTTTGGGTCATCTGATTTTTTTTCACAAATACTGAACTCTTCCATTGTCACAGGAAAGCAGCCATAGACAGTAACTGTAAATGGTTGTGGCAGTGTTCCAATAAAACTTTGTATGCAAAAACAAGTTTGGCTCCTAGTGTGCCAACTCTTGTTCTCAGATAACTGAGTAGCCTGTACGTAACTCTCAAGTCTTATAGTCAAAGAATTTGCATTATATAAATTGTTTTACTTAAATGTTTAATAATATCAGTGAGTGATCACTTCTAATTTGATTTCTCTCATGACCAAGAAAAGTGAAATACTCCCTCTTTTGTGAAATGTTGTCTGTTATGTAATGGACATAACTTCCTTTAGTTCATTGGCTGCTTAGGAAGTTCAGAACTAAATTTGTGGTACATCACTATCAGTTACGTAGTTTTTGATGTTTCCCTTGTGTCCTGACTTTATATTAGTCTTTGTTCAAATAAGTTTTTGACTATCTGCTCCATGCCAAGGGCTGAGAATGCAAGCAATGAGTGAGAAAGACTAGGTCAGGGAAGCTTTCCAGAAGATAAGTTTGAGGGGCATCTGGCTGGCTCAGTCAGTTAACCATCTGCCTTTGGCTCAGGTCATGATCTTGGGGTCCTGGGGTCAAGCCCTGCGTTGGGCTCCCTGCTCAGTGGTGAGTCTGCTTCTCCTTCTCCCTCTGTCCTCCCCGCTGCTTGTGTTCACTCTCTCTTTCAAATAAATAAAATCTTTAAAAAAAAAAAAAGAAAAGAAGAAGAAGAAAACTTTGAGCACAGACTCGAGTGATATGAAGGAAAGAAAATCATGTGAAGATCTCAGGGGAAAACTTAACACTTCCCAACCTTCATTTTATGTTTGACCTTATGCCTCAAACTAATTTTCAGTGCGTGTGTGTGTGTGTTGGATGTATTATTTTTACTGACTTTTTTTTTTTTTTTAAAGTAATCTCTACACCCAGTATGGGGCTTGAACTCATGACTGTGAGAGCAAGAGTTGCTTGTTTTACTGACTGAGCCAGCCAGGCACCCCTGTATTATTTTTAAAGCTGCATTTTAAGTCCTTTTTGGAAAAAAGACACAGTGTAGTATAAAACAGAGTATAGCAAAATAAATGCACTTGAAAGGCACAAAGGCAGCATGAAAAAAATTTGTTTGCAAGGGCAGGGGCATGATGGAGAGCTGGAGGGACAGGCCAACCAAGGGTATTCTGGGAAGAAGAAACCATGTGTGCAAGGCGTGATCTAGCAAGGTGTGCTCTGGACAGTATATGCATCAGCAATATTGAATTTCTTCAAGGGTCTTAAATTTGAAACAGAAAAAACGAAACTGGATAGGTATGTAAGAGCGGGTCATATGAGTCTTGTTAAAGTTACCTTTGCATAAACCAAGATTGATCTCTTCTCCTACTCCGGGTGGTTTGGTTGATAGTTGAGGCCCAGATCAGTCACACCACAAGTAACAGCAGTAATCCATCCTAGAGAAATGCAAAGCACACCAAACACACTGATCTGTCCAATAGACCTTTTTTCTTTCTCAAATCCCCTCATATAGGTCCGCATTACATTAATGAAATTTCTGCCAAGCGTTTTTATGGATGCCATGAGAGACAACCCAGAAGCTGCTGTACATATTTTTGAAGGAACTCACGAAAATCCAGAGCTGATTTGGAATGATAGCTCCAGAGATAAAGTGTCTACAACAGTTAGAGAAATGATGCTAGAGTAAGTAAAGCTTTCAGGTAAATCGCCAAGAAGGACAGATGTTTCCTCCATCATCCATCATCTCTCTAATACTTACTCTAATGTTTAATGAAAGTGTATGTTATGACTGAAGTTTGATATTCCCCTCTCCTTTTCTTTTCCCCCTAAGGCACTTTAAAAATCAGCGAGACAACCCTGATGTAAATTGGAAGGTAAAATATATTTTTATTCAGAGGAAGGAATTTTACATTTTACTATATTTTTTGTAGATTTGTTGTTTTTTAATTCCTACTGAGTCAGTTTAATGACCGTCAGATATTTTGTCATTAAGACATTTAAGTATTCCCCTGGAAAATAAGGTTTTAAGTTCAAAAATGGGATATTCACTTTTTAAGTAAGTAATCAAAGCACCTTTTTTGAATTTTATTAAGGGAAAATAAAACTTACAGTAATTATAATTTGATTATGTTAATAACCACTTAATGGGATTTGCATTTTTTGTTTCATGTAGGACTAATGATTAAGTGACTTGACTGTGATTCATTCTTTGTTTAAAGTTGCCTGAAGATTTTGCTGTGGTGTTTGGAGAAGCAGAGGGTGAACTTGCTGTTGGAGGAGTTTTCTTGAGAATCTTCATTGCACAACCAGCCTGGGTTCTAAGAAAGCCCAGAGAATTTCTTATTGCACTATTAGAAAAATTAACTGAGCTCCTGGAGAAGAACAATCCACATGTAAGCTTCAGCCAGCGCAGAACATTTTGAATTTGCTAAACATATTGATGGTGTTTCTGTTAAAACACCATCATAGGGGCACCTGGGTGGTTCAGTGGGTTAAGCCTCTGCCTTCAGCTCAGGTCATGATCCCGGGGTCCTGGGATCAAGCCCCGAATCGCGCTCTCTGCTCAGCAGGGAGCCTGCTTCCCTTCCTTTCTCTCCTCCTGCTTGTGATCTCTCGCTGTCAAATAAATAAATAAAAATCTTTAAAAAAAAAAAAAAACTATCATAATTGACCATACACTAAGAACTGGCTCCCTCTTCTAATACCGTGGCCACATTTAAATTCAGATATACCTATTCGTCTTTTTTGGTGCATTTCAAAAGTGCAACTCATTAGTAAAAGAATTATTTCTGAACCAAAATTGGAGATGACTACTGACAGAATGCGGTTTCTGACGATTACAGAGGCTCTAAAAGAATTTTAATTTTAAGGAGAAATGTAAATGTTCAGTACTCTCCTGGAAGCTTGTCCTGCTAGGGTGTGTTCTTCACTCAGCTTTCCATATGTGACCGGGATGACCCTCGTGAAAGAAGAGTAGTTAACAGTTGACAACAGAGTAGTTAACCATATGAAGGAACCTAGTACCAAAGCCAAGGCTGCTAGGGAAGCAGGAGTGAGAAAGTAGCCTTGGTCTTCATTCGCTGAGTCAAATCCTGAAAGTATATAAGGTTTTGTTACTTAAACCTTTAGACCAAAAATACTTGAGGTACGTGACTGTTGTTATATTAAACAGACAGGCTGTGGGCAAGGTGAGTAAAGAACCCAGGCTGTGTTATTAGATGGTCCCGGACCCAGTACCAGCTCCACCACTGACTGACTGTGTGATCTTGAGCAGTAGTACCTCGTGGCTCTGCCTCATTTATAGATGGATCATAGCACCTGCCGTAAGGCCGAGGTTTTAATGAATTTTGATATATAGAGGGTCCTTAGCATAATGTCTGGCACATGCCAACTGCCTCAGAATTACTAGTTACTAACATTAGATTAGCACAGCTTCGGAAAAAAAATTAGTTTACCAAATATTTGCATATGTCACTTGCCATAATCAGGTTTTCTCTTCACTAGGATTTTTACTATGTATATAGCTTCCTTTAAAAAAAAAAAAAAAACAGAAAGAAATCCTCAAAAGGCAGAAACTTAGGGGGAAAAAAAACACAATCTTTTCCTCATATCACCTTTCTTGGTAGGCTCATCCCAATTTCCATGTTCATTTGAGATGCTGCGGTTGTATATGTCTGCATATAGTGGTATAAGTTACGGGTCTTTGCTGTCTACAACAGAAAATGCCTTATGGCAGCCGGACCTGTTCAGTAGGATTTTTAATAGAACTGGAACACACATTTCATGATTTTTGCATTCTCCTGAACTAGTGATGTTCCCTGATAACTGATATTTCTCTAACATTGACTACAGCTTTCTCATAATACCTTTTGGGAGATGATCTCTTAAACCTGCAACAGAAATGAGATATGACGTGTCCCAGTGAAAGGCTGCTTAGAGTAGGATATGACCTTCTTAAAGTCCTTGGAATTCATACCTCTTTTTCAAGATGGGAAGTTTGTTGTTTTTTTAGGATTTGTGAATCAATTTTCAAAAATCAGCACTTAGAATTTATAGATCTCTAGGTTAGAATATCAAATAATATCCAAGGGTATTTAGGACTTACTTTGTCAGTATTTTATAGTTTGTTTGTTTGTTTTACACCTTCCAGGGAGAAACTCTGGAAACTTTGACAATGGCCACAGTTTGTCTCTTCAATGCACAGCCTCAGCTGGCTGACCAGGTCCCACCTTTGGGCCACCTCCCCAAAGTGATCCAAGCGATGAATCACAGGAACAATGCCATTCCTAAGAGTGCCATTCGCGTTATCCATGCCCTGTCTGAAAACGAGGTATGTATGAATGCATTTTGTAGCTTCTACTTCTGGAGTTTATGGTCCCCTCTTCTGATGAGTGCACAGTGTAGTATAGATCCCCTTCCTACCATGTGCCTCTCTGCATATGAACCAACAGTATTATAACAACTCTGAAAGTAGTTGAAAGGATGTAATTAATAGGAGACTGAATTTGAGTTCATTATTAAACTTGAGCTGAATGGAGGTTTTCCACATATTTTATTATTGTATTTACTGTGCTATATGAAATACTGCTGTTCTACAAGTAACCTTTTTTTTGGACACTTAGCTATGTGTTCGAGCCATGGCATCTTTAGATACCATTGGCCCACTGATGAATGGAATGAAAAAGCGACCAGATACTGTTGGTCTAGCCTGTGAAGCAATTAATCGAATGTTTCAGAAGGAGCAGAGTGAATTAGTGGCACAAGTAAGTGATTCTACATTTAGTACTATTTTAGGAAAACAAACATAGCAAATAGATTTTCATTATTTAGCACTGATTTGGTTTCTGACTTAGATTTGGTAGGGAGATAAGTTGGGGTTTGTACGTGCATGATTTTATATTTTATACACATAGAGGCGTGCATATATATATATATACATATATATAAATGTGTATATATGTATGTGTACACATATACTTTCATTCACACATGTACACACACACTCACTCATAAAGGCAGACCAGCTATCAAAAATCTTAACAACTTCAGGGCACCTGGGTGGCTTAGGCGGTTAAGAGTCCAACTCATGATTTAGGTTCAGGTCATGATCTCGGGGTGGTGAGATTGAGTGAACCCCATGTCAGGCTCTGTGCTGGGTGTGGAGCCTGCTTAAGATTCTCTGTTTCCCCCTCCTCCTCTGCCTCTCCCCCATCATGTTCCTGCACTCTCTTTATAAAAATAAGCAAACAAAAGTACCTTTGTGATGCTTAATTTTAAATTTTGGTTTTTTGCTAAGCATTTATTCTTAGCTTGCTTTGTAAAATTTACTTCCTCCTTTTTGGAAGGACTCACTGTCTTTTGATGCCTTCATTTCTTAAGTCATGTTTAAGAAACATGCCAAGATTACTGTCTTTTTCAGAGAGATTACCCTCCCACCTAATGTAGATAGGACTTGGTGGATACTAAGGTAGACAGACACTAAACGAGCAAAACCATTGCAAAAGTGATCTTTCTAAAATATAATTCTTAAATATAACTGGGTCACTGTTCATCTTAAAAACTCTTCTTTGGTTGCCCGTTACTACCAGATGATAAAGTGACAGCTGACGTCCTTAGCCTCAGTACAAGGTCCTGCATCTTTATATCTGGCCCTCCAATTCTCCTGGCCCCTTTTCCTCTTCCATCTTCTATCGCCTTCCACCACTTGCCCCTCATTTAGGCAGGTTAGAAGTACTGGGTACCTCTCAAAGAGGTAACTGGATACTTTGGAATTTGAATCTAGAATTGGCTTGAAGGGATTGTTGTATTGGAAAAAACTTGAGCTAGTACTACCACTTGATGGCTCTGTGACCTCAGGCATGACACATAAACTTAGACCATTCAGATTCCTCATCTGAAATAGTTCTGAATCCTTCCAGGGCTGTTAGGAGAATGCTATCTGTAAAGGGAGGTACACTCACTGTTAGTTACTTCTCCCTCTTCCCTTTGAGCTTCAGGGTGGGTAATGACAATTGTGTGATACCTGAGTATTATCTAACTTTTAATAGGCTGATGGGAAATGTTTGGTGAATGCAAAGATTGATGTTTTAAGAAAATGTGAAAAAAAATTTTGTGCCCATTAGTGTGGAGTGATTAAAGGACGCAGTCCAGTGTAGTGGCTAAAGGTCATGTTCTGCATTCTGTGGGCCAACATACAGATTCTGTCACTGCCTGTGATTATCAGGTTTTACCTCTGTGTGATGATTTTTTTCATCAGTAATAATCCTAGTGCCTATGCTGTTACATGTTGTGAGGATTAAGTAAAATGATCAGTCTACAGCATTTAGAACAGTTAATGGTATGGAGTAAAATAGAGTGTCGTTATCATTAGATCTATAAAAGAAATCTTTATCTGCATTAAAATGAAAGAAAGGAGGTTGTCTTCTTCCAGGTATGGTTCCAGGGTGAAATTGTTTCTTTGGTGAATTTTTTTCACCATATTTATATATGTTCAATATTCTCTTCTAGGCCCTGAAAGTAGATTTGGTCCCATACCTCTTAAAATTACTTGAAGGCATTGGCCTTGAAAATCTCGACAGCCCAGCAGCCACGAAGGCTCAGATTGTTAAAGCTCTCAAGGCCATGACTCGAAGCCTGCAGCATGGAGAACAGGTGGGTCTGCACGGGGTGACTTCAGCTGGCTGGTAACAGTAGGGTAGTCTCTGAGCCAGGGGTCCTGGCTGTGGATGATCTGTGCGCCTCTCGTCATAGACTCAAATAGTCACCTGGTGGGGGTTCTTTTTTGGAATACTGATAGTGTGATGTACATTTCAGGAAGAAAAATGCTGGAATTCTTCAGCATAGAAGAATATGGAGCATTTAGTGCTGGTTGAGATTAATATTTAGTTGTAGGATTTTTTTGCCAGGCAGTGATAACTAACCATAATGATTAACAATCCCTTAAGGCCATTTTCGTTTATCCTCTTTCTTTGTTAACACTTAACAATGTGTGTCAGCCACATGCTTGTGCTGACTTCCACCTGGCCCAGTAAGTAATTAATTTCCTCTGGCTTTATTTGTATTGTTGCTTCTGAGGAGTTCTCATTCAGTGTTACCATCCAGCATTATCTAGTAATGCTCTCTCTTTTTTTTTTTTTTAATTCAGGTGACATTTACACAACACGAGTTTAACCATTTTATTTGTATTTCACCATATTAACAGTGTTGTGCCACTGCCACCTTATCTAGTTCCAAAACATTTTATCACCCCAAAGGGAACCTCCATATTCGTTGGGCAGTTCCTCCCCATTTCTCCCTCCCCCAGCCTCTGGCAAGAACCACTTTGTTTTCTGTGAATTTATCTATCTGGATATTTCGTGTAAATGAACCATACAATATATGACCCTCTGTGTCTGGTATATCATTAGCGCATTTTCAAGGTTCATCACGTTAATACCTTGTATCAATGCTTCATTCCTTTTTATGGCTGAAATAATCCTATATGTATGTGCCACAACTCGTTTATCCATTCTTCTGGTGATAGACATTTGTTTTTGTTGTTCGTTTGTTTGTTTTAAGATTTTATATATTTATCAGAGAGAGCACAAGCAGGGGGAGAAGCAGACTCCCCAATAAGCAAGGAGCCTGATGTGGGACTCGATCCCAGGATCCTGGGATCATGACCTGAGCTGAAGGTAGACACTTAATCAACTGAGCTACCCAGGCGGCCCAAGGACTGTTACTCCCTACTAGTGTTTCTTTCAGAGGTTTAAATTGTCTTTTAGTGATTCCACTGTGTTTGTGTAGAGTCTCACTAAAGAAACATTTGTTATGCCATTGTCCATTCTATCCGTATCACCATTTGAATGTTTTTAAATAATCTTAAAGAAGAGAGGCCACATATCTTGCTGTGGTCATCAACTATGTGCTTAGAAGTATTGGGGTTTTTTTTCTGTGGGTGTGTACCATGTGCAGGCGGTTGTCTTACCCTGGACCTGCCTCCAGATTTCTGTTGATGAAATTAGCCAAGTAACCCTGACACACATCTTCCAGTCTGAAGAGGAGGAGGCAGGTGTGATAGTTTTCAAAATAGCACCTCCTCCGCCACCTTCACAAGTGATTTCTTCCAGGGGTGCCTCCAAGCTTGGGGCAGGGAGTCTCTTGGACCCGCATGGCCCTTTGTGTGTCTGTACTGTAGTGCCTGCCACCAAATTACCTGGCGCTCTCTGTGTCCCACACTAGGACTAGACCGTAAGCGCTTCAGAGACAGACACTTTCTCATCTTTGTGTCCGTTGTGCCTCCACATAAGGAGGTGCCCAATAAATATTTGATCTCAGTGTTGATACATGAAAGACAGTCTCTGAGTTGGGATTTCCTAAACTTTTTTTTTTTTTTTTAAAGATTTTATTTATTTATTTGACAGAGAGATCACAAGTAGATGGAGAGGCAGGCAGAGAGAGAGAGAGAGGGAAGCAGGCTCCCCGCTGAGCAGAGAGCCCGATGCAGGACTCGATCCCAGGACCCTGAGATCATGACCTGAGCCGAAGGCAGCGGCTTAACCCACTGAGCCACCCAGGCGCCCCCTAAACTTTTTTTAATAAATCTGTATCACAAAGAAATATGTCCTTCATCTTTGTCCATTACACTCTACACACGTATTTTGTGCTCTGGTATGTATATACATCACAGATCAGTAGTTACCCATTTTACATGTGATGCTCTGGAGCTTTCTGTATTAACCTGTTAACCTCAGGCATGCCGATCACAACCCTCTTAATCAATTTCATAAACATCTAACAGGTCACAACCCATAATTTGAAAGGCTGCTTTAAGTTTTAGCTTGAGTTTGTAGTATCTTCTCCCCAGACCCCTTCCTTAGGAATACTTCATGGGCTCATGCCACATGCTCAGCCAGTTGTTACTATCATGAGAATATCTTCCTGCGCAAATTACAAACAAGCCAGTAAATTATAGGCTCAAATAACAGCGTCCAGCTCTAGTTGGACCCGGTCCTTATTAATTCATTTATGCTCAAAGAGTTTGCTTTACTTCCCTAGGTGAATGAAATCTTGTCTCGTTCTTCAGTCTGGAGTGCCTTCAAAGATCAGAAACATGATTTGTTTATTTCTGAGTCACAAACAGCAGGATACCTCACAGGTAAACCGCACCTAATTGGTTACTCTGAGACATAGGGCAAAAGCCACTTGAGCCTTCCTTTTGTCCTGACTAGACTGAATGTAGTGCTTAGAGTTTCTTCCTAGGCTGCTAGCCACTTGTCCCGGGTGCTGTGGGCATGCGTTAGACCTCTGGGGTTAGCCCTGGACAGACACCAACTGCTGTTGTGTTGAACGTGTGCTCACAGAAACGTGGACCTTGCTCAGTTGTGACCCAGTTAATTCATGGTGTCATAGGTTATAGTTGGAGCATGATATTAAAATGTTTGTCTCAGACGTGTAAAAAGAGAACTATCTATTCAGAAGGATCAGTATCAGAAACCTGATAGCATCGTTCTGTTTCTGGTAGAGTAGCAGTTTGAAGCTCCAGATGTGTACATTCACATGTGAAATACTTTTCTTCTAAGTTCCTAGTGATTGATCTGTAGTTTTACAAAATATTTACAGTTTGTTCTCTCAAGGGGAGAAATAATGTGGGTACCAAAAAGGAAGGGACATTTTACTATGTAGGGATCAAAAGAACGTATATTTTTGAAGTTCAGGGCATTTGTCCATTTGACATGCTAATTGCTCAACAGTTTTGGAATATTTGTTTTCATACTGATTTCTGTTTAAAAAGAAAGTCATACCATTTTATTGCTATATCTGAAGATGAAATATGGTCTCTGGTATAAGAGTTTTTAGTTTGAAATTAACCTTAAGAATAATAGGTGGGTTTTGCCATCTGCTTGTGTATAATACGTATATTTAAAAAAAAAAAAAAAAAGTTCTGCGTCCTCCTCTAACCAGAGATGATGTGGGTAGACTGAGAGAAAAGAAACAGTACCCAGTGGTTTGCATGCCTGTGTAATCATTTTAGTAATCTAGATCACTAGTATAGAAGTGTCTACATCATAAAGACTAAATCTTGAGTATTAAAAAACGACAGCTTTAGAAAACATTTTGCTTGGTTTTAATTTTAGTCTCAGTTGTGACACTATTGCTTTTTTCTTTGCTATGACCACTTTCATATGAATTACTAAAATGTAGAGGCAGCGCCCTAACATTTATAAACACATGGTGCTTTGATTGCCAGTGCCAGGTGCACATGAATGAAGAGTAGTGTCATAGGTCTTCCATCTAACTTTTCCATGCCCTGTCCGGTGATTTCTGTGAGGAGAAATACCTAGAAAATGGTCTTTGTTTATCTCTTGTCTCTCTCTCAGATTTGAAGTAAAGTTGTAGTTTCTAAGTAAGAGTATGTTCTCTAAACGGGAACTAAAAACTTTATCTGTTTAGACTTTTTTTTTCCCAAAAGCCACCTTTCTGTGGTGTTACGTTCTTTACTTTGTATCTAAGGATGCTGTGACTGGAAAATCTGCCTTGTTTTTCCTCCAGCTAAAGATAAGTACTTATTGAAAGTTTGGCCCTGAAGAATAGTAAGATGTAGATTATAAGCTTCCCTGCAGGGAGGACTCTTCTAATTTGTTGTGCTCTCCATTGTGCTTAGTGTTCATTGACTTGACTTAATAGAGTAAAAGACTTGAGGTGGTCCTTGACTTACTAACAAGATGTGGGCCTAAAGGTCTATGGTTAGAATACAGAAGAGATAGGGATTTATCTTCAGGGACCTAGATTTCATTTAGAAATCTGTTGATCCTCACCCCATCCAAATATGCTAAAACTAGAGAAGAAAGTACAGGGATCAAAAAGGTTCCTCTCTGTGCCTTTCCTTCTATTTGGATCCCTGGGGTGGCTTCTGAGTAAGGTGTGAAAAGAGCTATGATGAGCTATAGGGGATGGAAGAGGGTTGGGGAAGAAGAAAAATGGCCAGATTTCTTTACAGCCTCCTTAGGGCCTGCTCAAGGGGCAGCAGGTTCTATAGAAAGTCAGTCGACTAAGGGGGCAATGGTATAAATCCCAACTTGAAAATGGACTACTGTTACTGTGGCCATTCTGAAGGCCCTCCTGAAGCCTATAGACACATGTGCATGGGACAGTGCGGACTAGCCCTGAGCTGTGTGGGCCCTCAGATTGTCCAGTTCTTAGCGCATCATCCATCTGGGGTGTTCTATTGCCGAGAAGTTTAAAAAAATTTTCCCATTAGTTCTAGTGTTTTTTTCAAAGGACTGTTTAAAGAGAGCCCTAGGGGTTGAATTGCTGTCTGCTCATTGTTTAGACTGCCAAATGTTTCCTTCTTGTGTTTGAGCTTTTCCATGGGTCCTTCGTGTTGTGTCATGTGTTTGCTAAAAGGGGCAAGTTCTTTGTATAATGGTAAAATCGATGTATAACTCTAGGCAGTGTATATAGTGGTGTGTTGAGTGGTAACTTTGATTAGGATTTACCCCACGCCACCCTCAGTCTCCCCGAGACGGTTCTCTTTGTGCCCAAGCGCCTCTCTCATCAGCGTGCAAATGAAGTAAGGTGCTGTGAGAACACACTTCACTGGCCCTTTTTCTGAAGTGCCTCTGGGGAGTTTGGCAAGTAAGTGGACTTCGTGTAGGAGATGGGAAAAGAGAAAAGAAAATTGATTACTATTTCAGAGTAGGATAAGAATAAAAATATTCTTTAATGACTTTCTTCACCCTGGCTGCTGAGCAGATGCCATTCAGTCACAGGCTTAGGACTGGGGTTATAAATAAGGCTTCCTGACAGGACTACTCATTGTTGATGAATCGAGATGAGACTGCTGGTTCCAGAGGCTCTCCAGCCTGGCATAATTGTTTTGTTTTCTGATAAACACTTCATCTAAAAGTATCTCAGTGCGGTTTTACCCAGGATGCAGGAAAGCTGTGGTTGCTTGTGGGCCCTGTTACTTAGCTATTTATTAGGTTCTAGAAGAGCTGGGTACTGACAAGCTCACAGCCTATAAAAATCATTTTGGCAGTGAAAATCCTCAGATTACCTCACTTAAAATATCAGAATAGAGAAGGAAGGAACAACAGGGAAAGGAAGAGAAACAGACCAAGGTAAACATGCTTGTTAGGAGTTGGAAATGAAGATAAGAGCTTTGTATACACACAAACATGTACACATGTATATTTATATTTAATTGGAATTGGAGAGGAAGAGCTTTATACACACACGCACACACAGCCCTCCGTATATGTTTACATTATGTTTAATTAGAGGCATGTAGAATAGTTAACTTGGCTTCCTAAGGTCATTAAAGGGAGAGAGGGTGCAGTTCTTGGGTCCTTCCTCAAACCAGTCTGTCGGTTCTTTACAGAGTTGGGTTTTTCTTTTTACACCTGTCCCAAGACTACACAATGTGAGCAATGTTAGCAAAGATTCCCTAAGGCCGTCAGTTTATCGTAGGTCACTGCTAAGGCAGAGCTTCCTTCTTTTTATTTCCCTGCTAGGAATCCTGTGCTCATTTTTACCAAAGCCTATGCTCTTTCCACGACTCCATTGCAGCCAGTTCCATTTTGTGGGATTCTTTAATAGTGCATCTTTTCTCGTTCTTAAGTCCGGCAGCCTGGCGCAGAGTTGCCGCACACCCCTATTTCTGGCAGCCCCTACTCTGTCCTCTGACTTTCTCTGGAGAATACAACTGCTCTGTCCTGTCCTCATGACTTTACCTTCTAGCCCCTGGAAACCAGACATGCTCTAAAGGAGAGGTCAGAGATATGAGGGAAAGAGCATTTCAGACTTTATTTACAGAAATGTCCAGGAATTGGTTTATCTTTCCTAAAGCAGCAAATGGTGGGGCTAGAATTTGGTCTCTTGTGGATAATCCTTCCAGGCCCAGCATTTCACAATTTAATTTTAGCCCAGAGGTTCCCAGACTTTCTCAGTTCACAGTCCCCTTAATATCTTCTACCTTTAGGCCAAAAGAAATAACCTAACAGTTAAGTTTAAGTATTAGATCCAAACAACTTGAAAGTGGTTGTGTGGTGTCCAGAAATTTTGCTGTGTTTCTCTCCAATGTAAAATACCTAGCAGCATCCCTGTGAATTTGTCCTAGGGTGTCTCAGCACCCAGTTTGAGAACAGTAGCCTTACTCTATTTTCTACGTAGCATTTGTGATTTGGTCCCATAATCTACTCATTTGATGCAAACCAAGTTGAGTCCATAATTGGAAGTATCTGGGCACTTTACCAGTCCAGGGTGTTGGGGCTTTATTCTTCAGGCTTCTGTCTTTGGTGAGACCTGCGTAATAGTTCTCTGGTCATCTTGCTGCTGCCTACGGTTCAAAGAGTGATAGGTGGGTGGCAAGTGATGGTAACAGTGGGGGCGGTGGCTCCGTACTGTCCTGTTGGAAGGGGTAGCGTGCCCCGGAGGTCTTCTCCTGGGCAGCTTGGGGAAGGCCTGGCTCCCTGATGGGCGGAACACAAGAGTTGATAGATGCAGACCTGGCGGTGCCTTCGAAAGGGAAAGTCCCTTTTCTACATTTTATTAGATGAGGGTTCCCAGTGCCTCGGCCCTCTGATTGGCATGTGACAGCTCACACGGGTTGAATTGTCTCTGGCTGTGTAATTACATACTAGACGCAGTGTCTGCTCAGTGATGCGAGCCGTTTCATGTCCTCGATACAAGTGCTTGTAAGGTGTGAGGTGAACGAGATGAATCTGAACTGTGCCCCTTTTGTCCTGCATTAGTGCCTGTTATGCCTCAGCCTCCATCAACTGCTCTGCTGTTTGCACTTCCTTATAACTTCCCTTGCTGCTTATATTTCTTTTCTCCCCTCAGGTGTCTCTCCTTCCCTTCTAACTGGCAGCAGCCCCCTTCACCTCAGGAGCGGGCTTTAGATCCGCTCTGCCAGGCAGCTTGCTAACTTCTGTGTAGCTCTCTGAAGCAGGTAGAGAACCATTTTGCTAAATGCATGCCGCTTCCACTGCCTTTCTAGTTCTAATCCTTTGATGTTCCTTAGCCGTTTGCCTTATTTCCTCCAGTTTCAGCTAAAACTATTGCTCAGTTTGCAGTATTATGCTACAATGTCTCTCACAAGTACTCTGTATGATTTGTGCACTGCTCCGGGCATGTAATTGTCTGCGATGTTTAAGATAAACTGGAGGGCTAAAGCCATTATAGAGAATGCTCACAGGATACCTCTTGATAAATGCTGGCATACGTAGCATTTCCATGCACTAGAGATGGTTAGAATCAAGGAAGACCTAAAAAGTGAAAATACTGCTCTTTTCCCATGGCATTCTTGTTTTGACCTATGACAGATGTCCAGAGCCTTCCTTTTTTAGAGACGTCAGTGTAGCTGCCCTTGTTCATTTGGTGTTACTTGTTACGATAGCACTTCTTTGCACCAAATGAAAGTTGGTTACCTTTAATGTTGATAAAGTGTTTTTCTTGGGCATTTCATCAAGGATGACTTTTGGTTGGGCCAACTGAGTACAGTTTCTTTCCTCTACTTGTTCCCTTCCTCACCCTCCCCATTTGACATAGCTATCCTTTAGTGCCCAGGATTTTTTTGGAAACATTAAATTACCAGAATTGAGAAGGGGCAGTTTCCCATGTTTCCACACCAGTGTGCCTGTCCAGCATCAGTTTTGAAATGATTTTTAACTTTGTCATTTACTAACGCCATACCTTGAAAATGGCATTGTGTAGCTGTTTGTTAAGGTATGATAAGATGCTTGACTAGCTTCTTACGTTTTTGTAGAGGTCACTGTTTTCCCGTGGCTCTGCCCTCTAGAAGGTGTGTGTTTTCCTTTCTCTCTTGCAGGACCTGGAGTTGCTGGCTATCTTACCGCAGGGACGTCCTCGTCAGTCATGTCTAACTTGCCGCCTCCCGTAGACCACGAGGCAGGCGACCTTGGCTATCAGACTTGACACATTTGTGAGAGACAATAAATGCTGAAAGGCCAGTGCCCAGTCCACATTCCTCCAGCTGATACGTTGAAGCAAACTCTTACTGCCTTTCTCCTGGTTTCATGACAGTGTTATTCCTTTTTCTATAAAAATATTTTTATTTAGGAAAAAAAGTCAGTGATTCTAATCGTATCACGCTGTAAGAAAGCACTCTGTGGATCAACCTAAGTGGGTACACAAGAATTTTTTTTCTTGATGTATGTAAGCACATTCTGTTCCTTTATATCTGTTTACACGACTGTGAATCAAAACGACAAAACTTTCTCCTAGTTTTTATAATGTTTTTTTGAATTAGTGTGACTGTGGGGTTGAACTGCAATCTCCGGAAATTGGACTAGGTCACTTACCCCCGGGAAAGGGTCTTTCCCTCTCCTGCATCGAGTCCACGTGGCTGTCCTCCACCGTCAAACACCGTTGGGTTTTGTCCTTGCGCCCGTTCACTGGTATCCTCTCATCAATCATTAACCTTCTGCGAGCTCACAGTACATGTCGGTATGTATAAACTGGCTTTACCAAATTGAATGAAAAAGGAGCTTGTGCAAAAAAATTTAAAAATTTAAACACGGATGTCAAGATGTTATGTAAGAGATTAGTGTAATTGTGAAATGTTCTATACATTATCAAATATATAAAGCTTTCTATATTGAATGTACATTATACAGATCATTCATATGTGTACATAAAATTTTAAAAATAAAGGGAATTGACTGCTTTGTTAATGATATATTTGTTCTAATTCAGTTTTTCCCATGGAATACCTCTTACCTGTTCCTGAGACCGATTTCGCAGTAGGAATAAACAGACTTGCCTCACATTCACTGCTTCTCCTACAAACAAGTACATTGACACATCTGATCATCTGATTATTCCTAACGTCCTTGGTTAATATTTCAGCTGCATCTAAATTTCCAGAAACAAAGCATTTCCTTTAGTTTCTATTAAGGAATTCATTAGTGGGCGAGCCTATCAATACTCTGACGTGTGAGACACATTGCCTGTCCACACATTCCAGTATTTTTAAGAGGTGAGAAATTGAGAGTGAGAACATACTTCAGATAACACAGATCTCAACATGTAGGTCTCCTAGTATGGTCACAAGCTGCAAGAAAATATGAACATGTAAAGAATACAAACACTTCTTGAAGAATGAGGAGACACCCAAACCTCCACATTGACTTTGAAAGGAAGAACCAAGTTTATTCCACAGTTGATGTGTAAACAGAGCTAGAATGGAATGGAATCACTAATTCAGAATTTTGCATAATCTCTCAAAGATTATGGAATAATTTGCCCGTGTAAGTATTTTATTTTTTTTAAGATTTTATTTATTTGTCAGAGAGAGAGGGAGAGAGAGCGAGCACAGGCAGACAGAATGGCAGGCAGAGGCAGAGGGAGAAGCAGGCTCCCTGCCGAGCAAGGAGCCCGATGCAGGACTCGATCGCAGGACGCTGGGATCATGACCCGAGCCGAAGGCAGCCGCTTAACCAACTGAGCCACCCAGGCGTCCCCCGTGTAAGTATTTTAATAGATAACTGAATTTATTCTCCAGATAGTACTTGTCATAAAAATACGTTCATTAAAAGAGATTATAACAGGGGCGCCTGGGTGGCTCAGTGGGTTAAGCCGCTGCCTTCGGCTCAGGTCATGATCTCAGGGTCCTGGGATCGAGTCCCACATCGGGCTCTCTGCTCGGCAGGGAGCCTGCTTCCCTCTCTCTCTCGGCCTGCCTCTCTGTCTACTTGTGATCTCTGTCTGTCAAATAAATAAATAAAATCTTTACAAAAAATAAAATAAAAGAGATTATAACAGCTAATTTAGGAGTAGGTGTTTTAGGAGAGTGCAAATCAATATATTTCCTTTACATACTATGAGAACATAAATATTGCATCGATATATTTTTTTAAGATTTTATTTATTTATTTGACCAAGGTCACAAGTAAGCAGAGAGGCAGGCGGGGGGTGGGGGAGAAGCAGGCTCCCCGCGGAGCCGAAAGCCCGATGCGGGGCTCGATCCCAGGACCCTGGGACTGTGACCTGAGCTGAAGGCAGAGGCTTTAACCCACTGAGCCACCCAGGTGCCCCTGTATTGGTGATATTTAAAAGGCTATTTAATCTACGATCACTGATATTTGGATACCAGTCATAGCTCATCTTCACTGAACATTGCCTGAAAGCCAAATATCATATAAACTTACACATACATAGCCTCATTTAATCCTCAGAGCAAGCCTATGGGCTTGATACTGATAAAATTTTCATTTTCCAGGTGAAGAACATGGACACTGAGAGGCAAAGCAACTTAGCAAAAGTCACACAGTAAGTAACAGGGTAAGAAATCAAAGCTACTTAGACCTGACACCAAAGTCTGTATTCTAAGCCATGATCCTGCCAGAAAAGCAATCTCCAGCAGGTGTGCATAACTAGGAAAACTAAGGGGTTTTTTGTTTTGTTTTGTTTTTAAACATTTTATATTGTAAACCAAAACAGATACAGAAAATCTCACTGAACAAATTAGTTTAATGCATCATTATATAAGGCAAATCACCCTTAAAACTACCATCTAGGTCAAGAACTTTGCTAGCCTCTCCAGAGGCCGCTTCATGTGCACCTATCAAATCACAGCCCCTCCTTCCAAAAGTGACCACTGGTCCGACACTCCCTTGTTTTCCTTTGTAGTTCATCACCCGTGTGTACATCCTAAACGCTAGAGTTTGGTCTTGCACTTTTTCTTCTTTAAGTATCTTTTTGAGTCTTTTTTAATCTTGTGGCTCCTCTTCTATCCCCTTTTCCCCCCAAAATTTTGTTGAAGGCCCCAAGGCCATTTTTTTGTTTGTTTTTCCCAGACTTTGGAAGTTACTTATTACACACTTATGGTGCAGTTCAACTTAATCCTCTGTCCTTTACATCCAGAATCTTCATCAGATTCAGGTTCTGTCCCTTTGGAAGACTAGAGGGGTGTTGGGTTCTTCTGTTTAGAAGCACAGTATGTCTGTAGGTCATGTGATATTGACAATAATGGAAGCTCATTGTGACTGGATCCATTCATACATCAGGAGTTACCAAATGCTGCTATTCTAAGGCCCTTTCACTTAATAACTGTAATACTTTAATAAGAAATGCTTCCTGCAAAAAAAGAACGAAAATGTAAACAAGTAGGACTACGTCATACTAGAGTTTCTGCACAACAAAGGAAATCATCAGTAATAAGAAAAAGTAACCTACTAAATGGTGGAAAATACTTGTAAATTATATCCAGTAGGGGTTAATATCCAAAATATGCAAAGAACTCAATAGCAAAAAATCTGATTGAAAAAAAGGACAGAGGATCTATATAGACATTTCCAAAGAAGACATATAGATGGCCAACTGGCACATGAAAAAATGTTTGACATCACTAATGATCAGGGAAATGCAAATCAAAACCATGAGATACAACCTCATACCTGTTAAAATGGCTAGTATTGAAAAGGCAAGAAATAACAAATGTTGGAGAGGATGCAGAGGAAAGGGAACCCTCGTGCACTGTTGGGACTGCAAACTGGTGCAGTCACTGGAAAACAATATGGAAGTTCCTCAAAAAGTTAAAAGTAGAACTACCGTATTACCCAGCTATTCTCCATCTGGGTATCTGATGAACCAAAAACACTAATTGAAAAAGGTACATGCACCGCTTGTGTTCTTTGCAGTGTTCTTTACAGTAGCCAAGATATGAGGACAACTGAAATGTCCATCAGTGGATGAATGGATAAAGAAGATGTGGAATGAATATATGTGTGTGTGTGTGTGTGTGTGTGTGTGTGTGTGTGTGTGTGTGTATATGAATATCATTCAGCCATAAAAAAGAATGAGATCTTGCCATTTGTGACAACATTGACGGACCTTGAGGGTATTACCCAAAGTGAGATAAGTCAGAGAGACAAATACAAGATTTCACTTACATGTGGAATCTCGAAAGCAAACGGACTAACATAAAATTCATAAACATGGAGAACGGATTAGTGGTTAGTAGGGGAGAAGGAGTTTGGGAGTAGGGAAAATGGGTGAAGGGTGTCAACTGTATAGTGATGGGTAGTAACTAGAGTTACTGTGGTGATCACTAGTTTCTACAAACACTGAATTATTGTATAACTGAGACTAACAAAATGTAATATACCAATTTTACCTCGATAAAAGAAAGAGAAAAGGAAATGCTTTCTTTTATCTGCTGTTTGTTATCCAGTGGTACATTTCTATGGGAGAGGCAGGATAAAGTCTTCATTCATTTCCTTATCAACTTTCAAGATAACTAATTTACTCCCTGTCTTGTTCTGAAGGTGACCAATATGCTTTCTTACCATTACTGTTGTATTTTGGGGTATCCTAGATTTAAACATTTGCTTTGTTTCACTCCTTTGCAGTTATAGGCGCACCTTGTTTTGTTGCACTTCGCTTTATTGTGCTTCACAATACTGCCTTTTCTTTTTTTTTTTTTTTTTACAAATTGAAGGTTTTGGCAACCTTGTGTCAAGCAACTCATGGCACCATTTTTTCCAAAAGCATTTGTTCATTTCATGTCTCTGTGTCACATTATGGTAAGTATTGCAATATTTTGAGCTTTTTTACTATTACTGTATTTCTTGGTATCTATGATCACTGATCTTTGATGTTGCTATTGGAATTATCTGGGGGAGTTACAAACCATGCCTGTTTAAGACTGTGAACTTAATAAATGTATGTGTTCTGGCTGCTCCGCTGACTGGCTCTTTTCCAGTCTGTCCTCAGGCTTCCTGTTCCCCGACATACAACAATATTGAGTTTAGGCCAATTAGTAACCCACAATGACCACAAAGTGTTTAAGTGAAAGGAAGAGTTGCACATCTCTGACTTTGATTTAAAAGCTAGAAATGATGAAGCTGACAGAGGAAGGCATGACAAATCTGAGCTAGGTGGAAAGTTAGGCCTCTTGTACCACACAGCCAAATTGTGAACGCAAAGGAAAGTTCTTGAAGGAAATTAAAAGTGCTGCCCCAGTGAACACATGAATGTTAAGAGTGAAACAGCCTTATTGCTGACATGGCCAAGTATGAGTGGTCTCAACAGAAGATTAAACCAGCCACAATATTCCCTTAAGCCAAAGCCTAATCCAGAACAAGATCCTGACTCTTCAATTCTGTGAGGAAGCTGCAGAAGGAAAAGTCTGAAGCCAGCAGAGGTGGGTTCATGAGATTTAAGGGAAGCAGCTGTCTCTATAACATCAAAGTGCATGGGGAAGCCCCCAGTGCTGGTATAGAAGCTGCAGCAAAAGATCCAGAAGATCCAGCTAAGATAACTAGTGAAGGTGGCTGCGCTAAGCAACAGATTTTCATTGCAGATGAAAACAGCCATCTGTTGAAAGAAAATGCCATCTAGGACTTTGATAGTTACAGAGAAGGAGTCCGTGCCTGGCTTCCAAGCTTTGAAAGACAGGTTGTTAGGGGCTACTGCAGCTGGTGACTTAAAGTTGAAGCCACTGCTTGTTTACTGTTTGAATGATCCTTAAGAATTAAGTTAAATCTACTGTGTTTGTGCTCTGTAAATGGAATAAGAAAGCCCAGATGACAGCACCTCTGTAACCTGGTTTACCGAATATTTTAAGCCCACTGTTGAGACCTCCTGCTCCAAAAAAAAGATTTCTTTCAAAATATTGTAGCTCATTGACAGTGCACCTGGTCATCCAAGAGCTCTGATAGAGATAACAAGATTAATGTTTCATGCCTGCTGACACAACATCCATTTTGCAGCCATGGGTCGTGAAGTAATTTTGACTTTCAGGTCTTATTTAGGAAATACACTTTGTAAAGCTCTAGGTGTCATAGCTAGTGATTTCTCTGAGGGATCTGGGCAAAGTGACTGAAAACCTTCAGGAAAGGATTCCCCATTCTAGATACCATTAAGAACATTTGGGATTCATGGGAAGAGGTCAGAATATCGACATTAACAGGTATTTGGAAGAAGTTGATTCCAGCATACACGGATGACTTGGAGGAGATCAAGATCTTAGTGGGGGAAGTAACTGCTGATGTGGTGGAAATAGCAGAACTAGAAGTGGAGCCTGAAGATGGGTCAGAGAGAATCCTAAGCAGACTCCTTGCCCAGCCTGGAGCCCGACGTGGGGCTCGGTCTCAAAACCCTGAGATCTTGACCTGAGCTGAAATCAAGAGCTGGATTTGATTAACTCAAGTTAAGTTTTGAGTTTCACCACCTGTGACAACCTTCCCTGCCACCCAGGCACCCTGCAATTAGGTTATTTCTTACTTAAGGTATGTACATTTTTTTAGACATAATGTTATTGCAGTTAATAAACTACAGTATAATGTAAGCATTTTGTATATGCACGGGGAAACAAAATTCATTTGACTCATTGTGATATTCACTTTATTTCAGTGCTCTGGGATTAACAGTATCCACAGGATCTCCAAGGTATGTCTGTATCTTTATTGAAATTGGACGTGTTTTGTCTTTGTTATTGGAAGCTTCTTTAGCCTGATTCCTAAGTCCTTTTTTTTTTTCTCCCTTTAATGTGGTAAAGTACACATAACATTTATCATCTTAACCACTTTAAGTATACAGTTAGGTCTAACACCTAAGTACATTCATAATGTGCTAAGTACATATAACAAATTTATCATCTTAACCACTTTAAATATACAGTTAGGTGTTACTAAGTACATTCATAATGTGCTATCATTAGCACCTCTATCTCCAGAACTGTTTTTTACCTTCTAAAACTGGAACTCTGTACTCATGAACTGAGTTAATGTACTTATGTAACTCCGTACTCATTAACTCATTGCTAACTCTCCATTCTCCCTTTCCCCAGCCCTTGGCAACCACCATTCTATTTTCTGTCTCTGTGAGTTTGACTGTTTGAGGTATCTCAAACAAGTGGCATCGTACAGTGTTTATCTTTTAGTGCATGGCTTATTTCACTTTAGCATAATATCTTTAAATTCATTCATGTTGCATATATCAGAATTTCCTTTTTAAGAATAATAGTCCATTGTATGTATATCCCACATTTTCTTTTTTTTTTTTTTATCCCACATTTTCTTTATCCATCCCTCTGTTAATGGACATTTAGGTTTCCATATTTTAGCTACTGTGAATAACGACACTATAAACAACAACTCAATTTAAAAATGTACAAAGGACTTGGGGCGCCTGGGTGGCTCAGTGGGTTAAAGCCTCTGCCTTCGGCTCAAGGTCATGGTCTCGGGGTCCTGGGATGGAGCCCCGCGTCGGGCTCTCTGCTCAGCGGGGAGCCTGCTTCCCTCTCTCTTTCTGCCTGCCTCTCTGCCTGCTTGTGATCTCTGTTGAGTGGATGAATGGAATCTTTAAAAAAAAAAAAATACAAAGGACTTAAATAGACATTTCTCCAAATAAGGCATACAGATGGCCAATATGCACATGAAAACGTGCTGAATCACTAATTGCTAGGGAAATACAGATCAAACTACAATGAGATTCTGCCTCACACCCAGCAGGATGATTACTATCAAAAAACAGAAAACGAACATCAATGAGGATGTGGAGAAATTGGAACCCTTGTGCACTGTTAGTGGGAAAACACGATGGTACAGCTACAGTGGAAAAACAGTGTGGCAGTTCCTCAAAAAAAAGAAGTAAAAATAATTACTCATCATTAGGGAAATGCAAATCAAAACCACAGTGAGATACAACCTCACACCTGTCAGAAGGACTATAATCAAAAAAGATGAGATACAGCAAGTGTTGGCGAGGATGTGGAAAAAAGGGAACCCTCATGCACTGCTGGTAGGAATGCAAGTTGGTACAGTCACTGTGGAAAACAGTGTGGAGAATTTTCAAAAAACTAAAAATAGAACCACCACATGATCCAGCAATTCCACTACTGGGCATCTATCCAAAGGATACTAAAACTAATTGGAAAAGATACTTGCACCCCTATTATCATTGCAGCATTATTTGTAATATCCAAGATCTGGAAGCAACCGAAGTGACCACTAATAGATGAACCGATAAAGAAGATGTGGTTTATATCTAATGGAATGCTACTCAGCCATGATAGAGAACGAGAACTTGCTATTTGTGGCAGTGTGGATGGATCTAGAGGTGTTATGCTAAGTGAAATAAGACATAGAAAGACATACCATATAATTTTTGCTTATATGTGGAACCTTAAATGAATAAAGCAGAAACAGACTCATAAATACAGAGTACAAACTAGTACTTGTCAGAGGGAAAGGACATGGGTATGTGCAAAATAGGCAGAGGAGTGTGGGAGATACAGACTTCAGCTTCTGGGATGAATACATCCTGGGGATGAGGGGTACAACATAGGGACTATAGTCAATGGTATTGTAATACCGTTGAACCCTTGTGAGCATAGACTTGTTGAGTCACTAATGCCGTACACCTGAAACCAATGTAACATTGTGTATCAACTATACTTCAATTTAAGAAAATATAAAATAGAATTACCATATGATCCAGCAATTCCACTTCCGGGTAAATGCCTAAAACAACCGATGAAAAAGCAGGGCCTCAGATTGAAAACTGAGTTTTAATCTTTTGGAGTAGAGGGTTTACCTAAGACCTACACATGGAGCATTTTGCCTTGGTTCTCAGGTATAAAAGCAAGACAGCACAAGCACGGGGACAAGAAAGTAAATAGAGGACCTCTAGGGAGTGGTTGGTGTATAGGGGTCAAGAAAGAGAACCCAGCCTGTAACCCGGGGAGTGGTCGGTTGGGCAGTATCCTGAGAGCCAGATGAGGTGTGGGCATCCCAGCCTAATTGTGATTTAGGAAGGAGATCTGTGTTAGGAAACAGACAGCAGTGGGGTGTGATCAATTTATGTTTATCTCAGGGAAGGTGGTCACAGGTGGTGAAACTCAGAGACACAGGTAACTCAGCCCATGTGGAGGAGCAGAGCAAGGGACGAACACAGAACAAGCCCTCACCAGTAAAGGTGAGGATTATCACCAGGTGGCTGGAGAATACCTTTCAGTCCAGAAATTCTGTAATCCCTTTCCTTATCTTAAATTCCATTATAGGATGGAATGTCTCTAAATACCTAAGCTTAGCTAGGTTTTTGGAAAGAGCAGTTTGATAAAGGAAAAAAATGTTACAGATAAATTTAGTCTATTTCTGGCAACCTGTTGACTAGAAATTTAATGGTCTGCTTGAATTTTCAGGACCTCATGGTGTCCTGTATAGTAAGCCACACTTCTGGGGCACCTGGCTCACTGAGTAAAGCATGTGACTCTTGATCTCCAAGTCCTGAGTTCAAGCCCCATGCCGGGAGCAGAAACTACTTAAAAAACAATAACCACCACTTCCCTTTGAGTGACCGGAGGAAGTGTGAGCACGGAATGTGAAGACTCCTTCCAGCTTGTTTCCTTATCTACACGGTCAGGTTGATCATTCCTTTGCAGAGCTGCTGTGAGGACTCTGAGAACCTCAGGCCAAACAATGGCGGAAATAATCCTGAGCCTTGAAGTCAGCAATTGTCAATAGCAATTTTTCTCCCTATGTTTATGATCAGGAATAGGGTAAAACAAATTTCAAGGACTTTAAGGTCTACATAAAACAATTTGTAATGTTTTAGTCATTTTTAGAAGTAGTCATGTTGCTATGTAATCCCTAACTAAAAAGGAACTATCTTGACTCCAAAATCAGAGATGCTGCAGTCTTAGTCAGCAGATCCACCTGTTTCCTACAACGAAAACATCTTTCTCCCTGAGCTGCTGCTTGTGCACAGGCAGCCGAGGTCCAAGAGGCAAATCCGAGAAAGTGACTTAAATTTGCTTATGAATTGAGAAGAATGCCTGACAACTGAGTTCAATGAAAAGTTCCATCTGTGGACTGAAGCACAGACCATGTACATAGCTGAGCCAGTCCCGTTGTCTTCAAATGAATTGTAGAATTCAGAGTTTGAAGTTAGTTGATTAGAAAAAACTAGAGGGGCAGCTGGCTGGCTCAGTCAGTAGAGTGTGCAACTCTTGATCTTGGGGTTGTAAGCTTGAGTCTCACTTTGGGTATAGAGGTTACTTTAAAATATTTTAAAAAAAGAAAGAAAGGGGCGCCTGGGTGGCTCAGTGGGTTAAGGCCTCTGCCTTCGGCTCAGGTCATGATCACAGGGTCCTGGATCAAGCCCCGCATCGGACTCTCTCCTCAGCGTGGAGCCTGCTTCCGCCTCTTCTCTCTGCCTGCCTCTCTGCCTACTTGTAATCTCTGCCTGTCAAATAAATAAATAAAATCTTTAAAAAAAAAAAAAAAAACGCTAGAAAATACAGAACTCCTTGGGAAGTGGATTTCTAGCAGGGCTGAGGGACAGCAGCAAGCAGTCTCCAGCTTCCCTTCCCAAAAGAAGCACCAAAGCTAAAACCTTGGCCTGCAGAAGTCCAGATGGCAGGGCATGGAGTGACAGCTCTGCTGATCAATAGCACACACCAAAACTTGAAACGGACACTGAGTTAGAACTGAGTAACTGGCTGGCTCCAGGGACCGAGTATGCGTTTCTAGGTTTGTTGGGGCTAATTGAAAGTATGTGTTAAGGGGCGCCTGGGTGACTCAGATGGTTAAGCATCTGCCTTTGGCTCAGGTCATGATCTCCAGATTCTGGGATTGAGCCCCATGTTGGGCTCCCAGCTCAGCCAGGAGTCTGCTTCTCCCACTCCCTCCGCCTCTCCCAGTTCTTGTGTTCTCTCTGTCTCCATCTCAAATGAATAAATAAAATCTTCAAAAAAAAGGGGGGGGGCGGTGCCTGGGTGGCTCAGTCGGTTAAAGCCTCTGCCTTTGGCTCAGGTCGTGATCCCAGGGTCCTGGGATCGAGCCTGCATCGGGCTCTCTGCTCAGCGGGGAGCCTGCCTCCCTTTCTCTCTCTGCCTGCTGCTCTGCCTGCTTGTGATCTCTGTCGATAAATAAATAAAATTTAAAAAATTTTAAAAAGCATGTGCAAAGTTTTGAGTTATCCACATTATATCAGAATCACCGCTGATGCCCAAGGGTCTAGATGTCAATTCTAAGTAGTCCATACTCATTCACTTCAACCCCAAAAGGTTGTGTGGACTTGAAGTTCAACTGTCTGTGTCTTGGTTTTGTGTCACCCAGTCTGTTGAAGTGAGAGCAAGAGAGAGGCTACCAGTTGTCCTGGAGCAAGTTGGGGCCATCAGGCTGCAGTCCTGCCCTCACTGTGTGACCTCTCATCTTTAAATGAGGTCATTAATGCCTCCCTTATCCTGCTGTTTTGTCACTAACAAGCAACAGATGTAAACCCCTGATAGGGCGCCAGCCTCCTGGATGGCATCAGGGAAGTCGCTGGCGTGGCAGGCAGAATCTACCCTGCTTAGGTCTTTGACCTTGGGCATCAATTTCTTCTATAAAATGTCTGAGTTGGTCAGTCAGGAAATATTTCACTGCTAGGAATCTGATGAAAGATAATGTAAGCCCTTTAGGCAAAAGTGTACAAAAGCACATATTTTTTTAAATATTAGAGAACTCAGTCCCACTCTAATTCCAGTTAAAAAGCCCAGAGCTAGATCGCTTATAAGAATCATGTACGATAGGGGCGCCCGGGTGGCTCAGTGGGTTTAAGCCTCTGCCTTCGGCTCAGGTCATGATCTCAGGGTCCTGGGATTGAGCCCCACATCGGGCTCTCTGCTCAGCCGCGAGCCTGCTTCCCTTCATCTCTATCTGCCTACCTCTCTGCCCACTTGTGATCTCTGTCTGTCAAATGAATAAAATCTTTAAAAAAAATTTATGTATGGTATTGTTTGCCACAAATTGGGCTTATCATGAAACACTCTTTCCTCTGCTGTGGACTCTCTCCTGGTCATCAATGCTTGCCTATTGCTTTTTTTTTTTTTTACTACATATCTTTAATATGTTACTTAGCATTTAGAGCAAAAAAACTTGACATCTGGGTTGTTGACCATCCCCTGACTTCCAGATTGAAAAGAGTAAAAGGCAAGAGCAGTTTACTACGGGTTCCAGGGCCCATGAATACAGGAAGTAGGGTAGCCAGTTTAAAAGTTTATTTTTCCACCAAGCTTACCAAAGACGTGTACATGTTCAGATTTTTACAAAGCCCCCCCTCATTTAGGAAAATAACTTTGTAAGAGAAAAGAAAGGTCCCAGAACTGTTCATGGAAAGTCTCAGGGACCGAGTGTGCGAGTTACATATATAAATGTTCTTATTTATATATGTAACCGAGTTACATATATAAATAAGAATCAATGTTTACGCTTACATCTTTTAACATGGAAAAGGTATATGGTTTATTTAACAAGATTGTGTGGTTAGTATATATAAAGAGTTTTTGGTTATATGTCAGTGACAGTATATGTAAAATCAAATGTCTGCGAGGAACATTCGGCTCATGCCCTGGCCTTTGCCAAATGACAGTATCTGTGGGCAGGAAAAGAGGAATCCCATGCCCTCAATTTCTCTATTTCATGGAAAAGTTTATGAAAATGTGACTTGAGTCAGTGAGGAAATGAGTCATTTGTCTTAAAAAAAAAGTCATATGGAAGTAATTCTGCAAATATTAAGTTGTGTGTAAATGCACTGAAGTTACTTCAACTAGAACTTAAGCTCAAACCCCACTCTCACCCTTGAATATTTTACAGGACTCAGAACAGCCCTCCGTGTACATCTGTCCAGTTTCCCAGCATTCCAAGAGAGGAAATGGAGCATGTTTCCTGGCTTTAAATGTGAGAGTTGGCCAGACACTGTCTTGTCAGCCCTGAGTGATCAAGAGGAATTCAGAATATTTATGCACGTCCTGAGTTTAGAGCAGGAAACGTTATCAGTTGCTACAGAGTTGAAGGATACCGCACCCTTCATATACCCAGGACATTCCTAAAGCAGCTTAGCCTGATGGAAAACCTTTGAAGTCAAACCTAAGCTTGGATACCAACAAGTGTATACCTCCAGTCGGGATTTTAAGCGTGAACAAGGCCAAAACAGGAAGGAAAAGGGTAATTTATAGAAAACAATAAAGGAAGAAGAGAACATTGGAAAAGAAAGGTATCATATTTAATACCTTTAGAAATAAACATTGCATGCACAAAACAACAGGATGCCACTTAAAAAAAATTTTTTTTCCAGAGAATTAAAATCTGGTCTTACAAAAAAATACCAAACAGCAGAAATGAGAAACAATGGAAGACACTGAGAGATAACATGGAAGAAATTCCCTTAAGCAGAATAAACAGAAAGAGATGGAAAAACAGGAGACAGAGTAGGGGAGGCCCAGCCTAGGAGGCCCATTATCCAAAAAAAGGTGGATCCAGAAAGAGTTTTGAAAGGGAGATGTTATGGATTTGTGTCTCTCCTCCCCAATTCCTATGAAATCCTAAACCCCAAGGTACTTGGGAAGTGATAAGGTCGTGAGGGTGCCCTTGTAAAGGCACCCCAGAGAGCTCTCTCAAGATCTTTCTGCCATGTGAGAACACAGTGAGGAAGCAGCACTGCGAAACCAGAAACAGGGCCCTCCCTAGCTGCCCAATCTGCTGGTGCCTTGATCTTGGACTTCAAGCTTTCAAAACTGAAAATTGAGCCAACCAGTTTATGGTATTTTGTTATAGCAGCTTGAGCTAAGATGGGTGGAGAACAAAATAAGAAATTCCAAAGCATTCCCAGAAAGGAGGAGTATGCCACTGAGTACCCAGTCCAACAGATGAAAATAAACCCTTACAGACGCATGTCATTGTGAAATTTTACAATACAGAACCAAGAAGTTCTTATAAATTTCCAGGGTGTGGCAGGAGAAGGAGAGAACATTTCTTAGAAAGGAGCAAAAATCAGAATAGCACTAGATTGCTCAACACTGAATGTTAAAAGACAAAGGGGTGATGCCTTCAAAAGTCTAAGGGAAAAATAATTTCCCAGACTCGGATTCTAGAGTCAGCCAAACTCCCAGTGAAGTGAGGGGACAACATTTAGACTTGAAACACCAGGTCTCAGATTTACTTCCCACGAATGTGTTACAAGAACCTCCTGAATGATGATGTTCTCCCCCTGAGTGGGGTAACCAAGAAAGGAAGGAGGGATTCTCCAAAAGGTGGTGAAGAAATGCTAAATCAAGACAAGAGCTAGCAGCTGACTTAGAGCATGACCAGTCCAGACCAGAGCAATTCAAGAGACTCTGGGAACAAACTCTTCTAGAAGATGAAACTCATAGTCTCTGGGCTCAGCATCCTGAGAGGAAAAGAGACTGACATACCTGAGGGAGGGGTTTCTCGAAGAGTCAAAGGGCAGAATAATCTCCGTGGGGCCACGTGGTGCTGTGAGGTTCTGACTGGTACTTCCCTAATGACAATGCTAATATGATTATATAGGGAGAATAAAAGAACAGGATGTGAATGAGAGACTGGTGTATGTTTGGTGGGGAGAGAAGACAAAAGACAATTGAATCTTTCAAGTGCAGAGATCAAAAGATGATGGCAAAAGGTAAAATAAGTGAGGGATAACAATATAACAGACTATAGATGAATAGTAGTGTTTTGTCAAGGTCGCATTTCCCAAATGTAATCAATGTGTTATGGATAAGTGCCACGATGTCTGCAACTAACTCAAATAGCAGAGAGAGAGGAATGCAAATGTGAATCTAGGTGAGGGTATATGGGTATTCATTATAGTTGTCATATAACTTTTCTGAAGGTGTGAAAGTTTAAAAAAAAAAAAAACCTGGGAGATAAGAAGTAGTGTAATTGCATTATTTGGAAGCAGATAAACATGCTTATCAATTAAAAGTTTTTAAGTGGTTGGCCATGGGACTGGGAGATGAGCATATTGGAGGGTGGGAAGGAGGAAGCATTGTGCTTCATAACTAGCTTCTTTTTTTCATAGCTAGCTTTGAATGGTGCTTGAACTCTTGAACTCAGACATAGACACTTTTTATTAAAAGCTAAATTTTAAAAAATTAATACAACTTAGGGAAAATTTAAAATTAGCAAAACCAAAGCTTTAAAAAAAGCTTTTTTACATACAACGTATGGGAAATATAATAGAAAAAAATATTATCTGCCATGACAAAAAGAAACACAAAATAGTTAGGGACAACCTTAATATGAACTATGCTAGATTTATATGGAGTTTGGCCCTCTACTGAGTGACATAAAGGAATTCTTGAATAGA
This sequence comes from Lutra lutra, assembly GCF_902655055.1. Classification (NCBI taxonomy): domain Eukaryota; kingdom Metazoa; phylum Chordata; class Mammalia; order Carnivora; family Mustelidae; genus Lutra; species Lutra lutra. Next base: position 132,287,404 of record NC_062278.1, on the reverse strand, counting down.
CAGATGCGTCTTTTTCCTGGTAGGATGATTCAAAATCATAGAGGTGTCAGTTGACCCCAAAGTAAACTCAATGTAATCTCAAGTCCCAATAAAATAATTTTATGGCTTATTTGGGAGAATGCTATAAAAACATGTGAAAGAAATGGATAAGGAATTACTCAACCAGATCTTAAAGCTATAGAAAATAACTGAAATAGGCACTGTGAACAAAAGATCAACAGAAGCAGTCTTGAAAATCAGTCCAAGTATATGACAACTAGCTCGGGACAAAGACGTGTGTACTTGGGTGATTGGAGAAATGGATCCATCAAGCAAACTGGCCAGCTGTTATGTATAGGCCCCACCCTATCTAGAAAAGGATCTATATAATGAGCCCCTACCTCATCATCTTACACGCACATATATCCCAGCTGCACCAAAGGTTTAAAGTGAGAAATAAAACTATAAAATCTATTAAGTAAAATTGAGTGAACCTTGGGATCTAGCCAATTGCCTTGCCAGAGCCACAAGCATCATCCTTGATTTTTAGCCTGTCCTTCACCTCACCACTTTCATTTAATTCTGTTTGTTGCTTCTGTATCTTGAGTATCTGTACAAAGTATGGTCACTCTGTCTCCACCACTGTGTAGGCCTCTCACCTGTCTTCCCTGCATCAGTGCATCAGGACCCCAACTCCTGTCCTTACTTCCAGCATAGTCTGAATCCAATCCATTCTTCATGGAGTAATAGTTCTAAAACTCAGGTACAGTCTTTTCAGTCCCGTGTTTAATGCCCTTCCATGGCTCCTCACTGCTTGCAGGACCAAGTCCAGTGCCTCCTCTTGGATTACAAGGCCCTCTGTGGTCATCTCTGCCACTGTCTCTGCATCCTTTTTGAAAATAGGGAAATTCTCAGTTTTTAGAATTCGCCAGCCTGTTCTCTCAGACCTTCACATACATGGTTCCACCCAGAACATTTTTCTGTCCTCCTCGCACCTTCTCTTCTTCCCATCTGCCGGAGTTGGTGGACTCCTCAAAGGAAAGCATTTTGTTTAATTGACCATCTCTCTACAGGAAGTACGTTTTCTGAGTACAGAGATCATGTCTGTCTTGTTCATCTGTGGATCTTCCAGAATGTAGAACATAACGGGCACTCAATAAGTGGTATTTGGTGAATGAATTAAACTGTACTTGTATAAATTAGTTCTTTTTTATGATTAAAAATAAATAATAGCCCAAATCCACATGGTACAAAATGGATGTTAACGTCCAACAGCAACCTTTACCAATTGACATTAGTAAAGTCACGGGCTGTGTCTGAATTAGTGCTGTGTGGGCTAGTTTCCAAAATTACAAATTCCTGCTCCAGGCCAGTCTCCCTGACTTCTAGGCATATTCGACAATGCCAGTTTTTCAGAATCTGACCCAGTGAGGCTTGGGGCTGGAATTAGTGTCCCCAAATAAGCAGAAATCCCACCTGTTATCTTGCTTCACTTGTAGATTCTTCATTTGAACTTGCTTCAGACTCATCCTGCATACTGTCCTCGGCTTTCTATGGTGGAAATGGACTCTAAAAAGAGAAATTTTTGAAAATACCTTTTTATTATCTACATACCAGTTAATCTTCTCAAGGTTGTGTGGTAGATAAAAATCTGGCCCTAACCAGAACAGATGGTTGGGGGTTAGGGTTGAGTGACCTGTCAGCTGGATGAACACCTCCTGAGAACAAGGACATCCCCCATGGGTGCCCAGGAAGGGCCAGCAGAGCTGCCCACAATTGCAGGTGTCCTCTGTCTCAGCTCTACAGTTAATCGAGAGTTCTTTCAATTCCAGATGGTCTAGTATTGTGTTGTTTCAACTAGATATAAAAAATCTTTTTGATTCAATACACTTTAAAGAATCATGGGGCAGCAAAGCTAACAATGAATAGGAAGGAAATATCTTAAGTCCCTTAATATTCTTGCTCCACTTCTGGCAAAATGTTAGCACCTCCATGAATAGCTGTTTCTGCTTCTCTTCTTTTCTTCTGGATGGTTTTTGTCTCAAATTTTGTCAGCAAAAGAAAGGTTAAGAAGAGAGGGGTACCTGGATGGCACACTCAGTTAAGCGTCCAACTCTTGGTTTCGGCTCAGGTCATGATTTCAGGGTCGTTGAGATGAGCCCCGCTTTGGGTTCTGTGTTCAATGCAGAGTCTGCTTGAGACTCTCTCCCTCTCCCTCTGCCCCTCCTCTCTCTCTCCCTTAAATAAATAAATCTTTTTATTTATTTATTTTTAAGATTTTATTTATTTTGAGACAAAGAGCATGAGCAGAGGGAGAGGGAGAGGGAGAAGCAGACTTCCATCTGAGCAGGAAGGCCCTCATGAGTCTCGATCCCAGGACCCTGGGCTCATGACCTGAGCCAAAAGCAGATGCTTAACCAACAGCCACTCAGGTGCCCCTAGTCCAGCTGTCTTGAAGGATTGGAAGGAGGTTTCTTGCAGAAAGGTTTCAAAGGGATTTAGAATTTAAATCTAACTTCAACCAAAGGAGGAAGGTAGACTGCCCAGGCCAGCGGGTCCGTGTTGATCTGGACCTCCCACCCCCCTCCCCTTCAAACCCCTCAGATTGTTTTTCAGAGTCCATAGTCTCTCATGGTTCATCTCCTCCTCCAATTTCCCTCAACTCCTTTCTCCTCTCCATCTCCCCATGTCCTCCGTGTTATTTGTTATGCTCCACAAATAAGTGAAACCATATGATAATTGACTCTCTCTGCTTGACTTATTTCACTCAGCATAATCTCTTCCAGTCCTGTCCATGTTGATACAAAAGTTGGGTATTCATCCTTTCTAATGGAGGCATAATACTCCGTAGTGTATATGGACCACATCTTCCTTACCCATTCATCCGTTGAAGGGCATCTTGGTTCTTTCCACAGTTTGGTGACCATGGCCATTGCTGCTATGAACATTGGGGTACAGATGGCCCTTCTTTTCACTACATCTGTATCTTTGGGGTAAATACCCAGCAGTGCAATTGCAGGGTCATAGGGAAGCTCTATTTTTAATTTCTTGAGGCATCTCCACACTGTTCTCCAAATTGGCTGCACCAACTTGCATTCCCACCAACAGTGTAAGAGGATTCCCCTTTCTCCACATCCTCTCTAACACACATTGTTTCCTGTCTTGCTAATTTTGGCCATTCTAACTGGTGTAAGGTGGCATCTCAATGTGGTTTTAATTTGAATCTCCCTGATGGCTAGTGATGATGAACATTTTTTCATGTGTCTGATAGCTATTTGTATGTCTTCATTGGAGAAGTGTCTGTTCATGTCTTCTGCCCATTTTTTGACATGATTATCTGTTTTGTGTGTGTTGAGTTTGAGAAGTTCTTTATAGATCCTGGATATCAGCCTTTTGTCTGTACTGTCATTTGCAAATATCTTCTCCCATTCCATGGGTTTCCAATTAGTGTTTTTGTTTTCTTTGGGTAAATACTTAGTAGTGAAATTAGTGGATCATATGGTATATCTACTTTTAATTTTTTGAGGAACCTCCATACTGTTTTCCACAGTGGGTGCATCAGTTTACATTCTCACCAGCAGTGTACAATGATTCCCTTTTCTCCACATCCTTGCCAACAATTGTTCCTTGTCTTTTTCATTTTAGCCATTCTGACAGGTTAAGGTTATATCGCTCTAAGGCTTTGATTTGCATTTTCCTGATGATGAGTGATATTGAGCATCTTCTCATGTGTCTATTGGCTGTGTATGTCTTTTTTGGAAAAATGCTCAGGTCCAACACTCATTTGTAAAGTGGATTTGTTGTTGTTGTTATTGAGTTGTGTGTGTTCTTGTATAGTTCGGATAGTAACACCTTCTTGGACATATAATTTGCAAATATCTTCTCCCATTCAAGAGGTTGCCTTTTTGTTTTGTTGATTGTTTCCTTTGTTGTGCAGAAGCTTTTTAGTTTGATATAGTCCCAGTAGTTTATTTTTTATTTTATTTCCCTGGCTTTTGGACTTAGGTCCAAAACTTGTATATTCTTGCCTCCTTTGTTATAAACTAATTGACCATATATACAGGGATTATTTCTGGACTGTTTTGTTCCATTGATCTATGTTGCTTTTTTTTTAATGCCATCTGTTCTTAATTACTGTAGCTTTGTAGTATAGTTTGAAATCAGGGAGCATGATGCCTTCAGTTTTGTTCTTTGTTTTGGCCATTCGGGATCTTTGGTGGCTCCATAATAGTGGCGGAATTATTTGCTCAAGTTCTGTGAAATATGCCACTGGAATTTTGGTAGGGATTGTATGGAATCTTTAGATCGCTTTGGGTAGTATAGATATTTTAACAATCTTAATTCTGCCAATCAATGAGCATGGAGTATCTTTCTGTTTGTTTGTGTTGATTTCAATTTCTTTCATCAGTGTTTTAAGTTTTCAGTGTACAAGTCTTTCACCTCCTTGGTGAAGTTTATTCCTAAGTATTTATTTTTGGTGCAATTGTAAATGGGATTATTTGCTTAATTTCTCTTTCTTCTACTTCATTTTAGTTATATAAATACAATAGATTTCTGTATATTGATGTTTTTATCCTGTGACCTTACTGAATTCATTTACCATTTCTACTAGTTTTTTGGTGGAGGGTTTCAGGGTTTTCTATATCTACAAATAGTGAAAGTTCTACTTCTTCCTTACCAATTTGGATGCCTTTTATTTCTTCTTATTTTCTGATTGCTGTGTCTAGGACTTCCAGTACTATGTGGAATAAAAGTTATAAGAGTGGACATCCTTGTCTTGTTCCTTATCATAGGGGAAAAGCTCTCAGTTTTTCACCATTGAGTGTGATGTTTGCTGTGGGTTTTTCATATATGGCCTTATTTGTTGAAGTATGTTCCCTCTAAACCTATTTTGTTGAGAGTTTTTATCTTGAATGCTTTTTCTGTATTTGAGATGTATCTATTGAAATGATCATATGGTTTTATCCTTTCTCTTGTTGATGTGATAACATTGATTGATTTGCAATTATCGAAGTATCGAAGTATCACATTGATTGATTTGCAATTATCGAACCATGCTTGCATCCCAGGAATAAAACCCACTTGACTGTGGTGAGTGATTTTTTTAATATATTGTTGGATTCTGTTAGCTAATATTTGTTGAGAATTTTTGCATCTGTGTTCATCAGAGATATTAGCCTGTATTTCATCTTTTGTGGGTATCTTTATCTGGTTTTGTATCAGGGTAATGCTGGCTCATAGAATGAATTTGGAAAGGCCCCTTCCTCTTCTGATTTTTGGACTAGTTTGAGAAGGAAAGGTATTAACTTTTTTTTTAAAAAGATTTTATTTATTTATTTGACACGAGAGAGAGAGAGATCACAAGTAGGCAGAGAGGGAGGCAGAGAGGGTGGGGGGGGGAAGCAGACTCCCCGCTCAGCAGAGAACCCGATGCAGGGTTGGATACCAGGACCCTGAGATCATGACCTGAGCTGAAGGCAGAGGCTTAACCCACTGAGCCACCCAGGCACCCAGTATTAACCCTTCTTTAAATGTTTGGTAGAATTCCCCTGTGAAGCTGATTCTGGACTTTGGTTTGTTAGGAGTTTTTTGATAAGTGATTCAATTTCATTGCCAGTATCTGTCTGTTCAAATTTTCTATTTCTTCTTGAATCAGGTTTGGAAAGTAACATGTTTCTCGGAATTTATCCATTTCTTTCTTTTTTTTTTTTTTTTTAAGATTTTTTATTTATTTTTTGACACAGAGAGAAAGAGAGAGAGAGATCACAAGTAGGCAGAGAGGCAGGCAGAGAGAGAGGGGGAAGCAGGCTCCCCACCAAGCAGAGAGCCCGATGTGGGGCTCGATCCAGGGCCCTGGGATCATGACCTGAGCCGAAGGCAGAGGCTTTAACCCACTGAGCCACCCAGGCGCCCTGAATTTATCCATTTCTTTTAGTTTGTCTAATCTGTTGGCATATAATTTTTCATATTGCCATGTAATCCTTTGTATTTCTGTGGTGTTGGTTGTTATTTCTCTTCCTTCATTTCTCATTTTATTTATTTGAGTCCTCTCCTTTTTCTGATGAGCCTGGCTAAAGATTTATGAATTTGTAGATCTTTTCAAAGAGCTAGCTCCTGGTTTCATTTTTCTGTTCTTTTGTTTGTTAGTCTCTAATTTATTTATGTTTTAATATTTATTATTTCCTTTCTTCTATTGGGCTTTGGGCTTTGTTTGTTCTTTTTCCAGCTTGTTTAGGTGTAGGTTAGGTTGTTTGAGATTTGTCTGGCTTTTTGAGTTAGGCCTATGCTGCCCTAATCTTGGACAGCTGTGTTTTCGTTTTCATTTATCTCCTTGTATTTTTTAATTTCCTCTTTGATTTCTTGGTTGGCCCATTCATTGTTTAGTAGCATGTTATTTCACCTCCACTTATTTATGTTCTTCCAGATTTTTTCTTGTGGTTGATTTCTAATTTCATACTTTCGTGGTCTGAAAAGATGCATGATATGATTTCAGTCTTTTTGCATTTATTGAGACTTATTTTTGTGGCAGAAGGTTCAGTTGTTGTGACTGCAGTCAAACTGGTAAAATGGAGACACTTTGGAATGTTGCTGGTCCCCTCCAGAACTGCTTGAAAGATGAGACACAACAGGAGCCACGTTGGAGGGACTCCTGCCTAGTTGGGGTGGGGGTGGGGGTGGGATGGGGCAGATCTGCAGGAGAATGAAGGGGCAGGTTGTGGGGTGTTAGCATGGCAGGTGGAGAGTGTTCATCCTGGTTCCTACAGATGTCCAGCTATCTAGGCTTGGGGAGGATGTAGGGCAGAGAAGTGTCACCAGCTCTTTTGTTCATAGTCAAGTCTCCTAAAGATCCCTGCCCCTGCCCCCAGCACCAGTTCTGAGATAAGTAAATAAATCTCTTGTGAATAAGCCAGGTGATTTTCAAAGTGCTGCTTCTATCCTGTATCTTGGTGCATTGTTGTTTGTTATGCAGTTTCTTTAAGGTGTATGTGGTGAGGAGCTCAGTTTCCTATTGCCCACTGGCTCTGCCAGAAGCAAGTTCACTGATTTTAAAGTACTCAGAGTAAAGTCCTGCTGGTTGTAAAAGACAAAAAACAAAAAACTCAAGCCTGACTGGTTTTCAAACCCAAATAGTGTGGGGACTTCTCAGTGCAGGTCCTCTGTGCTGAGCTGCCTGGTGTAGGGTCATCTCTCCCTGCTCTATGCTTGTACTGTCTGTCCCTCTGTTTGTGGTTATTCTTTTTTTTTTTTTTTTTTCCACTGTTTGTGGTTATTCTTGCTGGGAGTTTGGTTCCTGACCCGTCCTACAGTTTTTGATATGGCCTCCTTTCTATGATTAGTTGTGGAAAGTCTGTTCTGCCAGTCTTTTTTTTTTTTTTAATAAAGATTTTATTTATTTATTTGACAGATCACAAGTAGGCAGAGAGGCAGGCAGAGAGACAGGGGGAAGCAGGCTCCCTGCTAAGCAGAGAGCCCAATGCGGGGGCTCGATCCCAGGACCCTGGGATCATGGATCATGACCTGAGCTGAAGGCAGAGGCTTTAACCCACTGAGCCACCCAGACGCCCCTGTTCTGCCAGTCTTTGGGTCATTTTCTAGACTGGGTATACTAATGTGGCTGTTATCTAGACATGTGTGTGGGATGAGGTGTGCTTAGTGTAAAGACCTATTTAGAAACTGTCCCTGCTCCCCTTCCTCCGGGGGATTTACTTGGAGACAAGTCCCGGAAACCAGCTTCAGGTAACAAAGCCCAGATACAAAGGTGGGTCAGGCCAGGTGGAGACATCCGATCAGTGGGGGGGATGCATACTGTCTCCCTGGTTACCAAGGAGTATGGGCCCCGCCCTTTGGGCGCCAATCCCAATCAAGGTGTAATAGGCTGGTTCAAATGTCTACTAGGGTCAATTGTAACTCAATGGGTCACCTAACGTCACTGTGGAGTTTCCTGTGTGTGTTACAATCTCATTGGCCACCTGTGCGTGGCCAGGCCCGACCGCATGGCCTTTGCCCTTAAAAGCTAGTGTGTGAAACAGAGAAGGGTCGCCCTCTCTTGTAAGAAGTGCGTCCCCGAACGTTCGGTTAGATTCTTGATGCTTGGCGCGAAATAAAGCTTTGCTTGAACTTCTCTTTGTATCAGTCTCGCTCCTTTAATCACGGACCCATTATTGGGGCATAACACTTAGTATCCTCCTACTCTGCCATCTTCCCACCAACTGTTTAAGTAATTATTGTTAGGTTATGTACTACTGTTATTTTATTAAATGTTTTCTCGCTATCTTTTTTTAAAGATCTTATTTAATTGACAGAGAGAGATCACAAGTAGAGAGAGAGAGAGGAGGAAGCAGGCTCACCGCCTAGCAGAGAGCCCGATGTGGGACTCGATCCCAGGACCCTGAGATCATGACCTGTGCTGAAGGCAGAGGTTTAACCCACTGAGCCACCCAGGCAGCCCTCTTGCTATTTTTATAGTTTCTCACCATACCTTTCTTTTCCCTTTTTCTCTTTGTGGTTTGACAACTTTCCTTAGTGTTCTGTTTAGATTCCTTTCTCATTTTCTTTTGTGTATCTACAATATGTTTCTGCTTTGTGGTTACCATGGGGTTCACATATATCATCCTATGTATATAATCGTCTTATTTTAAGGTATGGTAACATATTTGAACACACCCCAAAACTCTACATTTTTAGTCCCCCTAAATTTTATTTTGATGTCACTTTTTACAGCTTTTTAAATATATCCTTTAACTAATTATTGTAATTTTAGTTGATTTAATTAAGTTTGTCTTTTAACCATATTAATGACTTTATAAGTGATTAATCCACTATCTTTACTATTTACCTTTGCAGTGAAAGTTTTGTCTTTATATGTTTTCCTGTTATTAAATAGTGGCATTTCTTTTCAGCTTAAAGAAATCCACTTAATATTTCTTGTAAGGCTGATTTAGTAGTGATGAATCCTTTAGTTTTTAATTTTGTTTTGTTTTTTTAAAAAATATTTTATTTATTTATTTATTTTAGAGGTGGGGAGCAGAGGGAGAGTGAGAATCTCAAGCAGACTCGGCACTAAGCATGGAGCCCAAAGCAGGGCTTACTCAATCTCATGACCCTAAGATCATGACCTGAACTGGAATCAAGAGTCCAACCCTTGGGGCGCCTGGGTGGCTCAGTGGGTTAAGCCGCTGCCTTCGGCTCAGGTCATGATCTCAGAGTCCTGGGATCGAGCCCCGCATCGGGCTCTCTGCTCAGTGGGGAGCCTGCTTCCTCCTCTCTCTCTGCCTGCCTCTCTGCCTGCTTATGATCTCTCTCTGTCAAATAAATAAATAAAATCTTTAAAAAAAAATAAAAAATAAAAAATAAAAGAGTCCAACCCTTAACTGATTGAGCCACCCAGGTGCCCCATAGTTTTTGTTTTTCTGTAAAATTCTTTGTACCTCCTTGTAGTCCAAATTATAAACTTGCTGGGGAGAATATTCTGGGTTGTACAGTTTTTCCTTTTAGTACTCTGTCATGCCTCTTTCTTCTGGCTTGCAAAATTTCTGCTGAGAAATCTGCTCATACTTTATGGGGTTTTCTTTGTATGTAAAAAATTGTTTTTCTCTTGCTGCTTTTAAGATTCTCTATCTTTAATTTTTGACATTTTATGTCTTTTAAAACTTTCTTTTATTTGAGAGAGAGAACAAGCAGTGGGGAGGGGCAGAGGGAAAGAGAGAGAGAGAAGCAGACTCCCTGCTAAACAGGAAGCCTGATGTGGGGCTTGATTCTAGAACCCTGAGATCGTGACTTGAGCTAAAGGCAGACACAACTGATTGAGCCACCTACGTACCCTAATGTGTCTTATTTTTACTTATAATGTGGCTGTCTTTGGGTTCATCTTATTTGGAATTCTCTGGTCTTCCTGGACCTGGTTGTCTGTTTGCTTCCCTAAGTTAGGGAAGTTTTCAGACATTATTTCTTTAGTTTTCTGCCCCTTTTTCTTTCTCTTTTCCTTCTGGAACCCCTATTATTTTCCTTGATTTTGTTCCACAGATCCCTTAAACTATCTTCAATTTCACTTTTTTTTTTTTAAAGATTTTATTTATTTGACAGAGATTACAAGTAAGCAGAGAGGCAGGAAGAGAGAGGAGGAAGCAGGCTCCCTCCCGAGCAGAGAGCCCGATACGGGGCTTGATCCTAGGACCCTGGGATCATGACCTGAGCCGAAGGCAGAGGCTTTAACCAACTGAACCACCCAGGTGCCTCCTTCAATTTCACTTTTTAAAAATTTCTTTTTTCTCAAGGCACCTGGGTGGCACAGTGTCCAATCTTGGTTTTGGCTCAGGTCATAACCTCAGGGTCATGAGACTATGCTCAGTGCAATCTGCTGAAAACGTTCTCTCCCTCTCCCTCTGTTCCTCCCCACCGCACTCATGCATGCTTGCTCTCTCTCAAAAATAAAGAAATCTTTTTAAAAATTTAAAAATCCTTTTTTCTTTTTGCTGCTCTGTTTAGTGTGAGTTATACTGCTCTGTTTTCCTATTTGCTGATCCATTCTTCTGCTTCATCTAGTCTGCTCTTGAACCCCTCCAGTGTAAATACACTGTTCAATTCTGTTCAGTTGTACTTTTCAGTTCTGTGACTTCTGTTTAGTACTTACGTGTTCTATCTCTTTGTTGAAGTTCTCATTTGTGTTCTTCCATTCTTCTCCTGAGTTGGGTGGCATCTGTATGACCTTTACTTTGAATTCCTTTTAGGTAGATTATTTATCTCCATATTATTAAGGTCTTTTTCTGAGATTTTTGTCTTTTTCTTTTCTTTGAAGCATACCGCTGTTTCCTCATTTCATTTGACTCTCTGTGTTTGTTTCTTTGTGTTAGTCAAAACAGCTACTTCTCTCAGTCTTGAAGGAGTGCCCTTGTGTGATGATCCTTCTTGTTCAACCTTGTTCAAGCTCCTGGTTGTCTCTTGAACCTATGTAATTGTCTAAACCACCTGATTTATTCTTGATATGTCGCTATTATTGAGAGTATACCAAGACCTGTCAATGATCCAAGAAAAGGAATCTTAGCACCTAGTTTTAGGCTGATTGGAAGCCAGACCTCAGGCAGCAGCTTTTAAAATGTACAAATATGTACAGTCTTGTGGGGCAATTGTAATTCCCGTTCACCTCCAGACTAAGAGATCCAGAGGTGTCTCTAGGGTGACAGTTGCAAAAAACTGAGGCTTCAGACAAGTGTATAATCTTCTGAGAATTCTCACCATGCTGTAGCATGGCTGAGGGTTGCACAAGGATGGTGTGTCCCTGGGAGTGCTTTCTTAGCCTCTAGATGTATGGGAATCCTTCAGCCTGTCCCTGTCCTTTTTTTATAGGAAGACTGGAGTTGTGTTTCCGTTTGCTGTCTGTGCAATACCCTGGGGGTTGTGGACTGCCAACAACTGTCTTTCCAATTGTAATAGTCCTGTGGTGTTCTGGCCACCAGGCCACCTCTCGGCCACTAGGGTCAAGCAATCAAGGGGCATCCCCTTCTATGACTTTCAGAAGCATGCGGGCTTTAGCAAGGCAGCTAGAGAATGTAGGGGGTGGGTCATACTTGCTGGCTTCAAAAAGGCAGAGGGAAAATACCGTGTGTCAGCCTGCATTTCAGCAGTGTAGCGGGAGAGTGGCTTGTCTGTACATTTGTGCCAGCTTTAGGCTGGGAGTGGGAGAATAACCTGACCGTTCACACACACTTTCCCCAGCCATGGAGTGGGAGTCCATTGCAACTGCTGGCACTCACTGGAGTCAGCAGTGCCAGGACAACTCCCCCTGCCCATCCTTGGGAGAGGGTGTGTCCAGCTCATGTGCCTGTGCTAGTAGGCTATATGGAGAGGGCAACAGTGCTGTCCACTAGTGCTTCTGTCTCTGGAGAGAGTCTCAAATGTCTCCTGCTCCTCAAGCCAGTGCCCTCCACATTAGCAAATGAAGCTCCCTCACATACAGTCTAGGTGCTTTTAAACTATTTTTTTTTCCCCCACTGGGTCTAGAGTGAGTGAAACTGCATGTGAGCCCTCTAAGAGAGGAATCTCAGTTTCCTGTAGCACTTTGGGACCCCAAGAAGTCAGGCCCATTGGCTTTCCAACTCAGATGTTCTGGGACTTACCTTTCTGGGGTGCCCAATGTGGGGCACCAACCACTCACTCCTCTCCTCCAGGAGAAGTGCCTCTCTGGTGAGATCCCACCCTCTTGTGGTCCACCACACTGGGCAGGGGGGGTTTGTATATTGTTGTTTTTGGCAACCATGTTTCTGCTTCTCTTACCCATCTTGATGTAGTCCTTCTATCCTCTGTTGTAGACAGCAGTTCATCTATTTTTGTAGATCTTTTTCAGGGGAGATGATCCATATGTGGCTGTAGATTTGGTGTGTCCATGTGAGGAGGTGAGTTCAGGATCTTCCTATGCCACCATCTTGGGCCTCCCTCTAACTGACTTAAATTTAAAAACTAATGCTCAATTCAGTTTTTGAAAAAAAGTATGTTTGGAGCAATTTGAATATATGAAAATACTTTTTCAACTGTAAACTTTTTGAAACTTACAGTTAACTTTTTATAGTTCATATACTGCCAATGAAAATTTAGCCTCCCAGTTGAGATGTGTCATAGGTATAAAACATACTGTAGAGATTGTGGGGGGAAAAGCATAACATCTTGATAATTTTTTAATGTTGATTACATGTTGAAATGGTAATATGGGGATATATTAGGTCAAATAAAATATATTGTTAAAATTAACTTCACATGTTGCTTTTCACTTTTTTTAATGTGGCATCAGAAAATTTAAAATCACACATGTGGCTTGACTTATGTTTCCCTTCCCTCTTACTTTTGGAGGACAGGCTGGAGGTGGAAGTGTTACCTGAGTTTGGTCAACCAAATGCTGCTTGGAGCCCAAGCATGCGCGACAAGGACAGAGAAATGGTGGGCAGGCTGGAGGAAGGTAAGCCATGGTAGGGGTTGCTCCTCCTACCCGTGTGCGTCTCAGGGAGATGCTCAGATGCCCACAGCCACCTAACAGATTCCCGTTTGCTCATGTTAGCCAGTCTTCCTGGTGTTTATAGCCAAACACACTAACAGACCTCATCAGGAAGTGAGTCTCTACCCTCGGCCCTTGTTTCACAAAAATCCCTGGCATACCTTGTTACCACTGAAGTCACAGAGTCGCTGGGGCAGCTGAGTCTCTATCAAGCTCCTCAGGGGATTCTGACACTCAGCTAGGGTTGAGAAGTTTAGCTTTAGCTCTTCTAAGCATCTGTATGACGAGTGAGCAAACAGGAGCCTGTGCTATCTCACTTCTGATGTAGAGGTTAAACAACCTTCCTGGGATCCCTGCTCTCCTGCAGCTGGAAAAAGTCCATGCATTCAACAAATGTTCATTGAGGATCTATTGTGCATACTTCAAGCATTGTCTTACACACTAAGGGTAGATCAGTAAGCAAAACAAAAATCTCTCTCTGCTGAAGCATACTTTTTAGTGGGAGAAAAGGGGACAATAAGTCAAATTAAAAAAGAAAGATATATAGTATGTTACATGGTGACAGCTGTAAGAAGAAAACCAAACCAGGGAGGAGATAAGGAGAGAGAGAGCAAATTGGAAGGGCATGGAAATTTAGGTGGGATGATCATAGAAAGGAAACCTAGGATGTCACATTTTCAGGAAGGAGCAAGACTTGAGAATATGGGATGGGGAAGAGCTTTCTATGGCAAACGGAAAAGCAAGTGCAAAGAGGTTGAGGTAGGACCTTGGACTTGAAGTATGTATAAAGTTCCTTAATCAGGCCATTCCTGACTTGTGAGGGTGAAGGCTGCTCAGGGCTTCTGCATGCTGGAAGCTGCCACTGAGGAGAAGTGGTAGGCAGGAATAGGTGGTCCTGAAGGGTAAAATGAGGGGGATGGTGGGGTCAGAGTTCTGTGCACGAAGTTGGGGAGACTGTTGCCTTAATGACTTCTTCAACCTTGTAAAGGTTGGTGTGTCATTCTGGAATTTGCATTCATTCTTGTCAGCTTAAGGAATCTCAAAGAGGATTAGGAAATGGAGTAAGTAGCTTCTAGACCAGATACCACCTATGGCCAGGGGGCTGCCCTCCTATACCCAGAGTATTCCTTGTTAAAGAGGGAATCTCAAATTCTCATTGAAGGCACTATGCATGTTTTCAACCAGATGACTGGGAGCTAGAGCCTTCTTTTATCCCTAGCCAGGAACACCTTATTTCTAGGGTACCATTTAATCCTGGCCAGCACACAGAGATGGGGACTTGAGGCCCACAACTGGACTGGGCATATGTGACCAGGGACAGATAGACTGTTAATAGTTTTATTTTTATTTTTTTCTTAATGCATGCAAATAATCAAAAGTAAAATTAGAGTAGTCTTATTTCCCAGGAGTAGGTGGAGAACTTTCCCTCCTACATAGGGAGAAAAGTTTTGAATGGTCAGCCACAGCCTGCTGGGATGAGAAAACCCAGCAAGCCTCTCTTGCACATTCTATCCTCATGAGAAGACCCTATTTTAATAAGAAATATTTCTAATTCAAGGAAAAAAATCTGGGATACTGGGGAAACAGCAGAAAACCAATGTGGTTGATTGGGTAAGGAAAAAGAATGGTAGAAACTGAAGTCAGAGGTAAGGTGTTGGGGGAAAGAGGTATCGGCAATCTCCACCTTGACCTGTTTTCAAAAAGTGAAACAGGAGTCTTCCTGGGGGTGGTGGCAGCCATCAGTCCAAGGAGGGAAGGAGTGCTGCTGAAGTGCTATCCTGAGGGAGAGGCAGCACTCCAGAATAATCACCCTTTGTTCACATCTTTTCAGTGAAGATAAGGCAGAGAAAAGCCCTTGTTTCGCAGAGCTTATCACACCACACACTTACACTAGAATGTGTGTGGATTTTCTTCAGGACAAACACGTAAGGAGAGATACTGAAAAAAGAAAGAAAAATACTGAGGCGGGGTCACAAACCCTAAACGCTCTTTGCCCTGAATTAAGTGAGGACATTTCCCAGAATCCTGTTTATTTGGAAACTTGGAAATTCTAGCAATCACCACCACTGGTTTTATTTTTCTTTGGAGTCCTGACCTCCCTTTGTACCAAGAGCTGGTCACAACACTCTGGCTGATTAGATTGGGTTGGAAAGCAGGAAAGTTTTAAAAGTGTGTGAATTCCCCTGGATTATTAAATACTCACTCAACATTTCCTCACCTGATTTGGCCAACTGCTGTGCACCTCCCACTGCTGGGGCACCCATGTCCTCTCCAGCTCCCGTACCCCTTCTAGGTCTGTATTTGTGCACCGGAGCTTAAGCTTCTGCTCTGATCTGTCTGCAGACTTATAAAGAAATGCTTTGCCCCCTCACCGACTGCAATTCAGGGGCCATCCGTGCCCATTCATTCATTCAATCCTTTTTTGAGTGCTTGTTGGAGGCCAGGCATCGTTCTGAGGACTGAGGGGAAACCCCAGCACACAAAATAGGTGAAATAAGTGACTACAGCAGGGAAAGTGGTGCTTACGAAGTAGTGAGTAGACCATAAATATGTAGATACAAAACATGTCAGGTGTTAAGTACTGGAAGGAGAGAATGGCAGATACAGAGGTGGAGAATGACAAAGTATGTGGAGCTGATTTAGAGCAAGTGCTCAAGAAAGGAGCCTTTGCTAAGGGGACTTGTGAGCAGACATCTGGAAATCTCAGGTTAGATCTTTTTAAGCAGAGAAAACAGTATAGAGCCAAGCCTCAGAGGCCTGGCTGGGGTTCCTTCCAGCAGACAGGAAGCCAGGATGGAGGGAAGGAGCCAGGGGGATGAGCTCAGATGGTGTCAGGGGACAAGCACAGATGGAACCTCGTTGGCCACGACAAGGACTCTGGATTTTATTCTAAATGAGATGCAAAACCACTGAAACATTTTGAGAGGGTCATGCTGACTGCAGTGAGAACAATCTAGAAGCCCAGACAACCATGGTGATGCAGGCAAAAGAAATGATGGAAAAGACTTGCAACAGACAAACACTGGCCCAAAGTGCTAATAGGAGGCCCACTGACTGGTCTGCACCCCCTGTTCTCTGCTTCTTGGGGAGGGATCATCAAATGCTCGTGAAAGAGAGAAGACTGGCCAAGGCTACCTGGCCTTCATTGAAAGAAGGCATTTGTCCATAGCAGACATTTTCTTAAATACATTTCACCTTATAATATCCTTTACTTAAGACCTTTACCAATTTAAATCCCTTCAGAAGCCTGGGTAAAAAAGTGCCTTCCTTCTGAACTTCTCAGAATTGGTTGTAGCTTATTCATGAAAGGATGAGAATTTTTTTTTTTCTTTTTGTAAGCCTTATGCAACTTTTCTATTAAAATACTTAAATATTGGGGTGCCTGGGTGGCTCAGTTAAGTGTCTGCCTAAGGCTCAGGTCATGATCTCAGTGCCCTGGGATAAACCCCTACATTGGGTTCCCTGCTCAGTGGGGAGCCTGCTTCTCCCTCTCCCTCTGTCCTCTCCCTGCTCGTGCTCTTTCTCTCTCAAATAAATAAATGAAATCTTTAAGAAAAATGCTTAAGTGCTTACTCAAGGCAATTTAGATATTTAATACAATCCCTACCAAAATACCACCAGCATTTCTCAAAGAGCCAGAACAAACCTAAAATTTGTATGGAACCACAAAATACCCTAAATAGCCAAAGGTGTCTTGAAAAAGAAAAGTAAAGCTGGTGGCATCACAGTCCCAGACTTCAAGCTCTATTACAAAGGTGTAATCATCAAGACAGATACATACAAAACAAAAATCTGGCACAAAAACAGATACATGCATCAGTAGAACAGAATAGAAAACCCAAAAATGGGCTCATAACTCTACAGACAATCTTCAGCAAAGCAGCAAGGAATATCCAATGGAAAAAGGACAGTCTCTTCAACAAATGGTGTTGGGAAAACTGGTCAGCAACATGGAGAACAAAACAGGACCACTTGCTTATACCATACACAACATTAAATTCAAAATGGTTGAAATGCCTAAATTTGAGACAGGAAACCTTCAAAATCCTAGAAGAGAACACAGGCAGTAACCTCTTCGATCTCGGCCATAGCAACTTCTTACTAGACACCTCTCTAGAGGTAAGGGGAACAAAAGCAAAAATGAACTATTGGGACTTCATCAAGATAAAAAGCTTCTGCACAGTGAAGGAAACAACAAAATTAAAAGATAATCTATGGAATAGGAGAAGATATTTGCAGATGACATATTGGATAAAGGGTAAGTATCCGAGTGCTTGCTTTGGCAGCACATATACTAAAATTGAAACGATACAGAGAAAATTAGCATAGCCCCTGTGCAAGGATGACACACAAATTTGTGAAGTCTTTCATATTTAAAAAAAAAAAAAAGGGTAAGTATCCAAAACGTATAAAGACTTACCAAATTCAACACCCAAAAAATTATCCAGTTAAGAAACAGGCAGAAGACGTGAACAGACATTTTTCTCAAAGAAGACACATGGCTAACCGACACATGAAAAGATGCTCGTCACTCATCATCAGGGAAATACAAATCAAAACCACAGTGAGATACCTCCTCACACCAGTCAGAATGGCTAAAATTAACAAGTCTGGAAATGACAGGTGTTGGTGAGGATGTGGAGAAAGGGGAGCCCTCTTGCACTGTTGGTGGGAATGCAAGCTGGTTTAGCCACTCTGGAAGACAGTATGGAGGTTCCTCACGAAGTTGAAAATGCAGCTACCCTACGACCCAGCAATCACACTACTAGGTACTTATCCAAAGGATACAAAAATACAGATTTGAAGGGGCACACGCACCCCGATATTTATAGCCGCATTATCAACAATAGCCAAATATGGAAAGAGCCCAAATGTCCACTGACTGATGAATGCATAAAGAAGTGGTGTATATATGATGTAATACTACTCAGCCATCAAAAAGAATGAAATCTTACCATTTGCATCAACATAGAGGGATCTACAGAGTATTATGCTAAGCGAAGTAAGTTAGAGAAAGACAAATACCATATGATCTCACTCACGTACAATTTAAGAAACAACACAGAAAAACATAGGGGATGGGGGGGGAAAAAAGAGGGCAGTAAACCATAAGAGACTCTTTAGGATAGAGAACAAACTGAAGGTGATGGAGGAATGTGGGTAGGAGCTGGGCTAGATGGGCATTAAGGAGGGCACTTGTGATGAGCATTGGGTGTTATATGTAAGTGATGAATCATTAAATTCTACTCCTGAAACCAATATTACACTATATGTTAACTAGAATTTTTTTTATTTTTTACTAACTAGAATTTAAATAAAAACTTGAAATAAAAATAATTGAAAAAAAAATCATAAAATAATGCTTCTATGGACTCTGCCTAAGTGGGCATGCCTAGGGCATGTAAGTAAGTAGCCCATAGCTGTGGGAAGAGGTGGGGTGATACAGACCTGGGGAAAACCTCTGTAAATAATCACAGGCTGATGAGGAAATCCACTCCTTCATGATCATACTTTCTGCTGTATGTTTCTAAGGTTAAAATGTCAACTATCAAAGAGATCCTTAACTAGCTACACTCCGGGACAAGCACTGCCATAACTTCCAACACCACTTTTGTAGGGAGCCTCACAGGAACTTTCCTGTCAGGCTGTCATGAGGCCCTTCCTCCCTGCTGCTGACCACGTGCAAATCTTGGCGAGGTCTTGTTGGGTAAAGCACTGCCTGTAAGCTCTCCTTCTTCCTGCCCTCCCTCTGGGTGGTTACTATACGGGGCAACTTGTCCTTTTGGAAGCAGGGAGCATGCCAAACCTGGCTGGCCGTCAGGGGTGTACTGCTGCATAGTGACTCCCAGGGACCATCTGAGGAGATCCTAGAAATGGCTCTGAGCTCCCACACTTAGAGTCAATCCACTCATTCACCATGGTTGAGGCAAAGCATCCCTTGATCTTTTCACGCTTCAGAGACTGACATTTTCTTTTCAAAACAACCCTTACCACTCTTTATAATGTTGTATTTACAAAAATGAAAGGTAGGAGAGAGAAGTGATTATGGGCCACATGAAGTGACTTGCCTTAGAGATGGTCATGTATAGGGCAGTCATAGATAAAAACAGATGAAGTTAACCAGCAATTTAGCCAGTTTTCCTTAAAAGACACAGGAAAAAATTATCACAAAATTGTAAGTACCGGATATAATCTTTAATTTTTTTTTAAAAGATTTATTTTTTATTTATTTGACAGAGGGAGAGATCAGAAGTAGGCAGAGAGGCAGGCAGAGAGAGAGAGAGGCGGAAGCAGGCTCCCTGCCGAGCAGAAAGCCCGATGCGGGGCTCGATCCCAGGACCCTGAGATCATGACCTGAGCCGAAAGCAGAGGCTTAACCCACTGAGCCACTCAGGCACCCCTATAATCTTTAATTTTAATTGTTCAGAAATAATCTTGATTTCTTCTAAGTCACAACTTTTAAAACTAGAAATTAGGTTTGATAGCTTGGGTTATAATATTTTATCTGCTTCAGCTGAGGATGCTTTATAAAATACTGTGGTTCAGAAATATCTGAGTGCTTCTACATGGCTTCAGTGATTGTCACAAAAAACCCTCCATAGGTAAGGGTCCTCTAGATTTAATAGTTAATCCCAGGGTACAGAAAGAAAAATGAGGGGCAGAGAGGTTAAGGCTCAAAGGCAAATGTTTAGGAGGCCCATGTGACACACAGGAATCAGAAGCCAGGTTTCTCTTTGTCAAATGCCTGCTCTCCACTCCAGGAAGACATTTAAATAATCTCTAGACATCAATAAATGTATCTGATGTGGACACTAATAGAAGAGAATTTTAAAGTTTTTAGAAATAAAAATACTTACGCTTGGAACATTTAAAATTTTACCAGTTAATAGTCCAATGGCATGCACACCAGAAAGGTAACAAGAAACAGGAGAAATTAATTTTAATGATATATTTTAACTGAGTACAGGCATACCTCAGAGATGCTGCAGGATTGGTTCCAGACCACCACAATAAAGCGAATGTGGCAATAAAGCAAGTCAAATGAACTTCCTGGTTTCCCAGTGCATATAAAAGTAGTATTTACGGGCACCTGGGTGGCTCAGTGGGTTAAAGCACACTAAGTGTGCAATAGCATTGTCTAAAAAAAAGTGTACACACCTTAATTAACAATACTTTAGGGGTGCCTGGCTGGCTTAATCAATAGAGTATGTGACTCTTTATCTCAGGGTTGAGAGTTTGAGCCCCATGTTGGGTATAGAGATTACTTAAAATCCTTTTTAAATTTATAATTATAAACTATAATTAAATTATAAATTTAAAAAGGATTTTATTTATTTGAGAGTGAGCACAGAAGGAGAGTGAGAAGGAGAAGCAGACTCTCCAATTAGCAGGGAGCCTGACAAGGGGCTCGATACTAGGATGCTGAGATCATGTCCTGAGCTAAAGGCAGATGCTTAACTGACTGAGCCACCCAGACACCCCTAAAAATAAAATCTTTAAAAAATACTTTATTGCTAAGAAAATATGCTAACCATCACCTGCACTTTCAGTGAGTCAATCTTTTTGCTGGTAGAGGGTCTTGCCTCGATGTTGATGGCTGCTCAATCACCAAGGTGGTGGTTGCTGAAGCCTGGCATGGCAGGGGCAATTTTTAAAAACAAGACAATGAAATTTCCTGTATGAATTGACTCTTTTCCTCATTAACTTTTTCTCTGTAGCATGTGATGCTATTTGATAGCATTTTACCCACAGTAGAATTTCTTTCAAAATTGGAGTCAAACCTCTGAACTCCTGCCACTGCTTTATCAACTAAGTTTATGTCATATTCTAAATCTTTGTCATTTCAACAGTCTTCACAGCATCTTCCCCAGGAGTTGATTCTACCTCAAGCAAGACTTTCTGTGCTCATCTATAAGAAGCAACTCCTCATCTGTTTAAATTTCATCATGAGATTGCAGCAGTTCAAATATAATAATAATGAACAAGTTTGAAATATTGCAAGAATTACCAAAATTTGACAGACAAAGTGAGCAAATGCTGTTGGAAAAATGGTGCTGACCTGCCAGACGCAGAGCTGCTGCAAACGTTTGCTTTGTAAGAAGTGCAAAAAGTGAAGCACAATAAGACAAGGTATGCCTTATATCTGCATTTTAGATATAAAATCACTACTTAAAAAGTATTAATGAGATATTTTATCTGTTTCTCACACTGAGTGTTCCAAATTTGGTACATATTTTACACTTACATTGGGTCTTAATTTGGATGTTAAATTTTCAGCCAAAACACGTGCTCCATATTTAGATTTCATGAAATTTACATTTGAAAAGGTCAATTCACATACCCAAATTATTGCTAGCATACTTAAAAGTTTTCCAGTAACTGAGTTAAGAATTGACATTTAATTAAAATTTTAAACAATCAAAAGTTCCTCAGTTGCACTCAGCACAATTAAAGTGCTCAAGAGTCACATGTGGCCAGTGGCCACTGTACTGGCAGCACTGATTTAAAGAGCCACAGGATGTTTGCTTAGGGTGTTGATATTAACGGGATGGCATTCAGAACAGATGGCTGGTACTCTCTTCTCAAAACCAAATAACTTTCTTATGGTTTAAACTATCCACTGTTCTCATCAACATATTATACATAATTTAAAGCTTTCTTAATTATATTTTCTCGTAATATGCCATGTTTTCTAGTAGACTTTAAGCTGCGTTCAGATTTTATGGATACATGCTTTCTGTTGAATTATGAAGAGGCTTATATAAATTCTAAAATGACTCAGTCGGTCCCTACCACAGTGCAAACACTGTGGTACTACAAAGTGTTAAACCACCCTCTAAAACCAGTGTTAAAAAAGACATCCCACCGTATTTTTTACAGAGCAATGATTCCTTGAATATTTACTTCAGTGGAACAGTTCCTGGGACTCAAAAAGTCAAAATACTTTTATGCCTAAGTTTTAGCTCTCCAGTTTACTTATTTCTTTACAAGTTGAATATTTTAAAAATAAAGGCTAACCACATACGTAATAGACTGAACGATGGCAGCTATAGAATTTCTTATTTAACTTAAACCTTTGTGACCCTTGAAATTATAAAATCCAATGATCAAAACAGATGCTTAAATCTTTAATGAAAACGAGTAATTAATCCTGTGCTTAAACTGGTGTGAGACGAGAACGAGGTGCAAATGCCAGAGCCTGTGAAGTGTGTATGAAGGCAAGACACCGCCACCTGCTACATCTTGGACCTAATGCCTCCAGCTTGGTCCCGCAGCTCCATCGCTGCGATTGCTGAGAGGTGGACTTCATCGGGCCCGTCTGCTAAGCGCAGGGTTCGCGTTAGGGCATACCTGGAAAAACAAAAGGAGCAGGAATGGCAGGAGTTATTGACCAGGAACATCATACTTCAATGTCAGTCACTGACTCTAAGCCAAGACTATTCATTTTTGAACTCTCGCCAAGACAATAAAAAGAGCACAAAGAGAATCAAGGAAAGTAAGCCTAAGAGTGTATGAAATGCCACAGAAAGTTCTCACTTTGGGGAGAGAAATCTTAAATGGCCCAGTGCAGTGGGCTTAATCTCTGTCTTGGTTTGCTTTAGGGTTCTAGAAGTTGCTAGAACTAAGAGATATCTTAGGTAAGCCACATGGAGTGAAGTATAAATATGTAATACTTATATACTGTAAATATGTAGTACTATATATTTAGTTCTTATGGTTAAAAATGGATGGGAAAAACTGGTGGGGCACAAGACTCTTGTCTCCAGTGTGGGAGAGAAGGTGGCAGGGGGACCTTGTAGTGAAGCACTGGAGAGTATTCCTTGACTCCCAGCAACCAGAATCTGGACATTAGATGGTCACTGGCCTGAGGCATCCCTGTGGAGTGGGCAAACAGTCCTAAGGACATACCCAAGCCTGGGTCTGGGTGCCCTGTGCCATCTGTGCTTCTGTCACATCATTCTGGTTTCGGGGTGAACCCCCAATGTCATTTCCTCGCTAGCGCATGAACCCCAATGTCGGAAAAGTTGATATCATTGAGCAAAATGATAACTGTAATCATAAGAGCAACTATTTATTGGTACTGGGTACCTATATTACCTCATTTAGCCTTGAATTATACTTTTAGTATCTTTGTTTTCTTTTGAAACAATAAGGGTCAAGGCAGCCATAGATTTTTAATTCCATTCCATTCCAAGCCTGTCAAATGTAGATGATTACTAAGTGACATCTACTTACATGTTAGCCAGAGGGTAATCCTGGGAAACACCCGCACCTCCACACACTTGGATCGCCCGGTCAATAATTTTGCAGACAGTCCGAGGGGCAGCCACTTTAATCATTGCTATCTACATAAGCAAAATAAAAAAGGAATGTTCCTTTCTTAGGAAAGGAACAATGTGACAGAATTTGATATAGTCTGTATTTTCTTTGTGAAATGAGACAAGGGAACTTTCCCACATGAATTCATCACTGAAACAGGATCTTTGATAGAAGCCAACAAAGAGATTCATTGTAATGAGGCTAATGGCCATAATTCTGTCAATATAGACATTCTGGAAAGAGATGTCTCTTCCAAATTATATTTTATTACTTATGATTTGCCTTGTTTCCAAAAGGATTTAAGGCAGATGATAAATCACATTTATCACCTTAGGGATCATAAAAAAAATTCAAGAGCCTTCATTAATCAGTTTTCTCTTAGCAATTTTTATTGGTTTTTAGAATTAAACAATTATATTCTTACTCCATATCAGCCAGAAACATAAAAAGATAGCAGATGAGATGTATCTTTTACGAAGCATTTATACCATGTGGTAGCAAAGTGCTGTGCACTCTGTATCACCTTGGTCACTCTTCACTAGAACTCTAGGCCACAGGCAACAAGGTCAGATACTTTGCCCAAGACCACATGCCAGAAAGTGACATACTGGGTATAATTCCAAGTCTGTATAGTCTTGGATTTCCCTACTCCCTGGTGCTGCATCTCAAGAATGCTGAAGATATTCTACATCCTGAAAATCATTCCCTAAAACAGGCAAGTGAAAGGAAAACTAGCAAGTGACATATATTTATAATCTTGAAACCAAAATCACAGAAGTTGTTTCCAATATTCTGAGTACCATCAAGGCACCACAAAACCTGAAAAGCCCAGTGGGTGAAAGAAACTTTAGAAGGCTTGGCAGACAGTGGCCCAAGGAGCCTTACCTCCTTCTTAGCACCAGCGCTGCCCAGAGTGTCAATGCTGTGGGCGGCTTTCAGGGTCAACAGACGTATCTTCTCAATGGCAATGCGGCTTTCAGCAATCCAGTGAGCCACAACCTCCTGCAGGGCAGCAAAGGGCAGCAAAAAGGAGGACTGGATAAGCTGGCATGAGGTCCACATCTAACACGACCTTGTAGCTTGGCGAAACACTCTAGGCCAACGACTGTTCCCAAGCCTTACTTTGTTGTTTAATGGCGGAGTTCATTTATTTGATATGTACCAGCCAACCACGTACTTGAGCAATGCGAAAGTTAACACTGCCAGACTTTAGTTAACAATGCTAGACATTTTCTTTGCTGAGAAAGATAATTTATTTTGGATATCTTGATGTCTAAAGTCAAGATGGCTGAACTGAGCAACCATCTTATTGCTAAAACATTCCTCCCTGGCCCTCCTGAGTGCTAATCTTATAGTCTCATTGAAACTCGGATAAATATCTGATGGTGGACTTGTTTATAGACAATTGAGATGATCCCCAGGACAATGTCAGTGTGGGGAAGGTGCAGCAGTCCTTTGTTGTGTTATTTAGTAACAATGACCTTTGCCTTTGATGAACAGTTGTATGAACTGTACCACGTGTAGATTGCTGTAACCACAATCAAGGTACAGAGCAGTTCCATCTCCTCTTTAGAGCTGCTGCCCCTTTTTAGTCATACCCTCCCCGACCTCTAAACTCTCGCAACCACTGATGGTAAGTTATCAGCTACTATCGTTTTGCCTTTCTCAGAATGTCATGTAAATGGAATCATGTAGTATGTATTTCATTAGAGACTGGCTTCTTTCACTCAGCATAATGCTTGTGATTGTCACGGACCAAGTTGTTCTGTGTACCAACAACTGTCCATTCCTTTTTATTGTTGAGTAGTATCCCATTGTAAGGATGTACCAGTTTGTTTATCCATTCACCCGCTGAAGGATATTTGGGTTGTTTCTAGTTTTTGGTGATTATTAACAGAGCTTCTGTAATCATGTGCATACAGGTTTCTGTAGGACTATACTTTTCATTTTTTTAAAGCAAATGCAGGGAACAGAACTACTAGGTAATCTAGTAAATGCTTATAAGAAACTGTCAAACAGTTTTCCAGACCAACTGTACCATTTTGCATTCCCACTAATAGTATATAATAGTTTCAACTGCTCTCTGAAACATTAGCACTTGGTATTGTATTTTTTCTTTTTAAATATAAGCCAGAAACATAAAAAGACAGGAGGTGAGTCATCTTATTAGTCATTTTAACAGTGCAGAGCTATTTCATGGTAGTTTAAATTTGCATTTTCCTATGACTAATGATGCTGATCACCTCTTGATGGGCTTATTTTCTGTCTCTATATTCTCTTTGGTGACATGTCTGTTCACATCATATCCCCACTTTTTATTTTTTATTTATTTTTTTAAAAGATTTTATTTATTTATTTGACAGACAGAGATCACAAGTAGGCAGAGAGGCAGGTAGAGAGAGAGGGAGAAGCAGGCTCCCTGCTGAGCAGAGAGCCCGATGTGGGGCTCGATCCCAGGACCCCAGGATCATGACCTGAGCCGAAGGCAGAGGCTTTAACCCACTGAGCCACCCAGGTGCCCCATATCCCCACTTTTTAAATTGGATTGTTCTCCTACTGCTGTTTAGAGAGCTCTTTATTAAAGATACAAGTCAACTGTCACATGGGCAATTTCCAAATATCTTCTCCCAGTATGTTACATTTTCATTCTCTTAAGAGTAACTTTCAAAGTACAAATGTGATTAAATTTAATGATGTCCAATTTGCCAATTTTTTCTCTTATCGGTTGTGCTTCTGGTGCGTGTCTTAAGAACATTTTGCTTAATCTTGTCACAAAGACTCATTCCTATTTTTTTCCCTAAAAGTTATATAGTTTTATCTTTTACATTTAGATCTATGGTTTACTTGGAGTTAAATTTTGTGTGAGGTGTAAGGTTTAGGACAAGTTTCATTTTTTTTGCCTATGAATGTCCAACTGTTCCACCACCACTTACTATAGAGATTAACCTTTCCCCATTGAACGGTCTTTAATTTGTTTTGTTTTGGTTGTTTTTTTCATCCATTCCATCCTCTATGATGTGATTAAATAGCGTATTTACATTTAAAATAGTTAATGAGGGGCGCCTGGGTGGCTCAGTGGGTTAGGGCCTCTGCCTTCGGCTCAGGTCATGATCCCACAGTCCTGGGATGGAGCCCCACATCAGGCTCTCTGCTCAGCGGGGAGCCTGCTTCCTCCTCTCTCTCTGCCTGCCTCTCTGCCTACTTGTGATCTCTGTCAAATAAATAAAATCTTTAAAAAAATAAAAATAAAATAGTTACTGATAGATATGTTCTTATTGCCATTTTGCTAATTGTTTTCTCATTGTTTTTGTAGTTCTTTGCTCCTTCCCTCCTCTCTTGGTCTCTTTCCTTGTGATTCGTGACTTTTCAAAGTTTTCTGTTTCGCTAGGCTCCCCCTACCCAAACCTTCAGCTAAATAGGGTGGATTTCTGTTGGAGGTATTTTTCAAAAATTTTTGTCTGTGCTCACAGGCATTTTCAGTTTGTTAACTTTTTCAGCTCCAAGTCTGGAATGTTATTAGGCAAAAAGAAAACCCAGGGAACTCACTACCATGTTGTTCTTTTAGCTTAGCCAGTCTCCCACCTCCTCTTCACCTATCAGAGTCTTCCAGTGTTTGTTTTATAGCTAATACCCAGGTTTTTAGTTGTATTCAGCAAAAGGAATGGGGGAAATTACATCTGTTTCATCTTTCTGGAAGTAGAAGTCACTGGAAATGACATTATTAATCTATATAGGCACCTATAAACTGCAATGCAGAACTCTCTGGGAATAGCTGGATTGGGGAATGGGGGTTGGAGCTGAAGCTGAAGTGGAGGCTCCCTGACTCCAGATCTGGGCCTTGGAACCCACACATTCAGGCATGTGTGCAGAGCACATTATTTAACAACTTAAATGAAGTGGACCAATTTGTCAAGATTCATAAACTACCAAAACTCACTGCAGGTGAAATAGAGTATTCTACAATATTAAAGAAGTTGAATTCACAGTTTAAAAGCTCCTGAAATAAGAATGATCAGGTCTAGATAGTATTACTGGTAAATGTTACTAAATAATTAAAGAAGAAATAGCACCAATTCTATGCAATCTCTTCTACAAAGTAGAAATGGAGGAAACACTTGCAAACTCATTTTATGAGGCCAGAATTGCCCTAATCCAAAACCAGATAAGAATAAACAAGACCAATATAGATGCAAAAACCTATGAGGAAATAAAGTCCAGCAATATATAAAAAGAATGTTACACCACAACCAAGTAAGATTTATCCCAGGAATGCAAGGTTCATTCATATTAAAAAATCAATTACTAAGAAAAATAATTATTGTAATATGCCATATTAACCTGAAAAAGAGAAAGTACATGATCATGTCAGTTGATCCAGAATAGCACTTGACAAAATTCAGCATGTATTCATAATAAAAACTCTCAGCAAACTAGGAATAGAAAGGAACTTATTCAACCCAATGTAGAGCATCTAAAAAATTCTACAGTTAACATGCTTAATGATGAAAGACTAAGTGCTTTTCCCCCAACACTGGGAACAAAGCAAGGATGTTTACTCTAACCACTCCTATTTATCATCATTGAGGGAAGTCCTAGCCAATGCAGTGAGTCAAGAGAAAGAAATTGCATATAGTTTGGGGGGAAAAAAGAGGTAAAACTATCCATATTCACAGACAACGTGATTGTTAGAAAATCCTTAGGATTCTACCAAACAAAGCAACCTTCCTAGAACTAATAGAGTTTAGGAAAAATCATGGGATACAAGATCAACACATAACATCAATTTTTTGTCTATATACTAGCATTGAACAGTTGGAAACTGAATTTTTTAAAATGCTACTTACAAGAGAATTTTTAAAAGGCACAAATCTAACAAAATGCGTAGTATCCAAATGCTAAAAATTATAAAATTGATTAAAAAAAAAAGGAAACCTAAATATAGAGGAATACTGTTTGTGGACTGTTAGACTAATAGTACAGATGTCAGCTGTCTTCAAATTCTTCTACAGATTTAGTGTAATTCCAATACGAATTTCAGCAGACATTTTTGTGGATATATATATATACCTGTCCTAATATATAAATATATACCTTTCCTAAAAATTATGTGAAATGCAAAGAAACTAAAATAACAAAAACAATTTGAAACAGAAGAAAGAGGAATCAGATCACTACCTGATCTGAAGACTGTGTGGTATTAGCAAAGGGAGAGATGATAGGTCTTTGGAACAGAAGAGACTCCAGAAATCGACTGACAAAAAATAGATTGGGCTATCACTCAGTGGAGTGTGCTTTTCCCTCTCTCTCTGCCCCCCGCCCCTGGACTTGTGCTCTCTTTCTCATGCTCTATCAAACAAAATCTTTAAAAAAAATAGAAATATTAAAAAAAAAAACTGTTGGGACACCTAGCTGACTCAGTCGTTTGAGCATGTAACTCTCTGGGTCATGAATTCAAGCCTTACTTAAAAACAGGAGCCTACTTAAAAACAACAACAAACCATGCCAAGAGATAAAGAAGGGCATTATATAAATATATATATATATATATATATATATATATATATATATATATGGCACTCCACTTACATCAGTGGATAGATCATTGGGGCAGAAAGTCAACAAAGAAACAGTGTCTTTGAATGGCACATTAGATTAGATGGACTTAACATATACAGGGAATATTCCACCCCAAAACAAAGAATATACATTCTTTTCAAGTGCACATGGAACATTCTCCAGGATAGATCACATTAGGTCACAAAATAAGCCTCAACAGATTTAGGAAAATTGTAATCATATTAAGCATTTTTTCCAACCACAATGGTATAAAACTAGATATCAATTACAACCAAAAAAAAAAAAAAAAAAGGAAAAACACAAACATGTGGAGGCTAAACAACAAGCTACTAAATAACCAATGAATTAACAAAGATATCAAAGAGGAAATTAAAAAATACATGGAGACAAAATGAAAACACAATGATTCAGTCTATGAAGTGCAGTAAAAGCAGTTGTAAGAAGAAAGTTTATAGTAATACAGATCTAGAAACAAGAAAAATCTCAAACAATCTAATCTTACACCTAAATTAACTAGGAAAAGAACAAATAAAGACCTAAGTTAGTGGAAGTTAGGAGATAATAAAGATCAGAGCAGAAATAAAATCGATAAACCATTAGTTAGCCTCATCAAGAAAAAAACAGAGAAGACCTAAATAAAATCAGAAATGAAAGAGAAGTAACAGTTGACACCACAGAAATTGATTAAATACAATTAATTAGAAGAGACTACCCTGAACAGTTATATGCCAACAAAATGGGCATCCTATAAGAAGCGGATAAATTCCTGGAAACATACAATCCTCCAAAAATAAGTCAGGAAGAATGATTACTGGTAATGACATGATTCAATAGTAATAAAAAATTCTCAACAAACAAGAACTAGATGGCTTCTTAATTCTACCAAACATTTAAAGAGTTATTAACTATTCTCAAACTATTCCCAAGAATAAAAGAGGAAGGAAAGCTTTCAAATTCTTCCTACAACACCACCATTATGCTGAAATTAAAATGAGATAGAAACTACAAAACAAAACTGCAGGCCAATATACCTGATGAACATAGATGGCAAAAATCCTCAACACCACATTCAACAGTATAATAAAGGGTCATCAACCACAATCAAGTGGGATTTATTTTGGGGATGCCAGGATGGTTCAATATCTGTAAAATCAATCAATTGGTATACCACATTAACAAAATGAAGGATAAAAATAATATGATTATCTCAATAGATGCAGAAATAGCATTTGACACAATTCAACTTCTGTTCATGATAATAACTCTTAACAATATGGGTATAGTGGGGACATACATATTATACATCAATATAATAAAGACCATAAATGACAACTCCACAGCATCATACTCAATGGTGAAAAACCAAGAGCTTTTCCCCTAAAATCATGAATAAGACAAGGATGTTCACTCTCACCAATTTTAATTGAATATAGTGAATTAATACCCATTCTTCTCAAACTATTCTAGAAGATACAAGAGGAAGGAAAACTTACAAATTCATTCTAAAGGCATTAGTACTCTGACACCAAAACCAGATAAAGACACCACAAGAAAAGAGAACTACAGTCCAATATCTCTGATGGATATAGATGCAAAATCCTCAACAAAATAGTAAACAGAACCCAACAGTACATTAAAAAAATCATTCACCATAATCAAGTGGGATTTATCCCCAAGATGCAAGGGTGATTCAATATTTGCAAAAACAATCAGTGTGATACATCACATCAGTAAGAAAGGATAAAAACCATATGATCATTTCCATAGATGCAGAAAAAGCAGATAAAGTACAACATCTATTCATGATAAAAACCCTCTGCAAGGTAGCCTCATCAAAGAAACTAAAGTCTCAGCAAAGAAGTAAAAGATACAAATAAAAACCAATTAGATATTTTATAGCTGAAAAATGTAATAATTTTTTAAAAGATTTATGAGAGAGAGAGAGAAAGAGAGAGAGTGTGGGAGTGAGCAAGGGTAGAGGCAGAGGGAGAAGCAGACTCCTTATTGAGCAGGGAGCCAGACATAGGGCTGGATCCCAGGACTCTGCGACCTGAGCTGAAGGCAGATGCTTAACTGACTGAGCCACCCAGGTGTCCCTGAAAAATGTAATAGTTTAAATAAAAAGCTCAGTGGAGGGCTCAAGAGCAGAATGGCAGGGAAGAGGAACAAATTAGTCAACTGGAAGATAGGACAATAGAAATTGTCCAGTCTGAACCAAAGAGAAAACAGACTGAAAATATATTTAAAAGAAACCATCTTAGGGACCTGTGAACTAAAACAAAAGATCTAACATTCATGTCATCAAAGTCCAAGAAGTAGAGAGAGGGAAAGACTGAAAAAATACTCAAAGAAATAGCAGTGAAAATTTCCCAGATGTGGCAAGAGATAAAACGTACAGATTCAAGAGGCTGAGTGAACACAAAGCAGGATAAACTGAAGAAATTCAAAAGACACATCATAATTAAACTTCTAAAAAATGACACAACTGTAAATGCAGTCAGAAGAATGACATTTCACCTATAGGGGAAATATGTATATGCCAGAAGAAGGTGGCATGATATTTTTCAAGTACTAAAAGAAAAGAATTGTCAACACAGAATCCTATACCCAATGAGGATATACATCAGGAATGAAGGAGAAATCAAGATGTACTCAGATAAAGAAAAACAAACAAACAAAAATGTCACCTATAGACTCTTAAAAGAATGGCTAAAGGAATTTCCCTAAACAGAAAGAGGAACCTTAAGAAATCAGGAAGAAAGAATGAACATAATAAGAAAATATATAGTTAAATACAATTGGCTTTTCTTTGCTTCTTGAATTTTCTAAATTATGTTTAACAGTTGAAGTAAAAATTTTAACACTGTGATGTCATTCTAAATTTATGTAGAAGAAATATTGAAGACAATTATAAATGAAGGAGGTTAAAGCGACTTAAATTAAGGGAGATAAAGTTTCTATACTCCATTCAAACGGATAAAATGAGGACACTGGTAGACTGATAAAATACATGCATTTATACAAATATGTATATATTTATATAATGTAATACCTAGACCAATCACTAAAAGAGCTAGGGGTGCCTGAGTCGTTTAGTCATTAAGCATTTGCCTTTGGCTCAGGTCATGATCCCAGGGTCCTGGGATCAGGCCCCACATTGGGTTTCCTGCTTGGCGGTGGGAAGTCTGCTTCTCCCTCTCCCACTCCTCCTGCTTGTGTTCTGTTTCTTGCTGTGTCTCTGACAAGTAAATAAATAAATAAAATCTTAAAAAAAAAATAAAATGAAAGAGCTATACAAAAAGGTATACCCAGAAACACTATAGATGAATCAAACTGGAATTCTAAAAATGTTAAATTAATCTAAAGGAATGCAGGAAAGACAAAACAAATGAAAAACAGAGAACATAAAACAATAAATTAAATGGCACACTTAAGTCATAACATGAATTATTACAAAGGCAAAGACTGATAGAGTGGATTAAAAACAAGAACCACCTAAGTGCCAACTAGAAGAAATTCACTTCAAATATAATGATATAAGCAAGCTAAAAACAAAACAAAAAAATAAAAAATATGTAATAAGCAAACATTAATCACATGAAAGCAGGACCAGCTATATTACTATCAGATGAAGCAGAACAAAGAAAATTACCAAAGACAGAGAGGGTCATTATATAATGATAAAAGGGTAAATCCATCAAGAAGAAGTAGCAATCTTAAATGTGTATGCAGCAAACAATGGAGCTGCTGACTATGTAAGACAAAACCTGACAGAAATGAAAGGAGCAGTAAACAAATCCACAATCCTAGCTGGAGCTTCAACACCCCTCTCCCAACTACTGATAGAACAACTAGGCAGAAAATCAGCCAGAATACAGAGGAATTCAACAACACCAACAAGCAACAGGATCTAAGAGACATTTATAGAACATTCCACCCAAAAACAGGAGAATACACATTCTTTTCCAATGTTCTCAAACAGTAAGAGAAACAATATCCTGAGCCACAAAACAAATCTCAACAAATTTGTAAGAAATTAAATAATACAGTTTGTTCTGTAACCACAATGGAATCAAACTAGAAATTAAGAACAGAGTAACAGGAAAATCTCCAAACACTTGGAAACTAAATAACACAGTTCTTAAATAATTCATGTGTCAAGGAAGAGGCTCAAAGAAAATTGAAAAATAATTGAGCTGAATTAACATGAAAACACAATATATCACAATTTGTGGGACACAGGTAAAGCAGTACTGAGAGGGAAATTTATAGCACTAAAAAACATACATTAAAAAGGAGGAAAAGTCTCAAATCAATGATGGATGCTACCACTTCAAGAACCAAAATAAATCCAAAAAGCAAAACAAACACAAGGAAGCAAAAGGAAGTATATAATAAAGAGCAGAAGTCAATAAAATAGAGAAAATCAATGAAACACATATCTTGTTAATATTAAGCCCTAATATAACAACTGCATTTTATAGTTTTGTATGTTAATAATTAACATATTTTAGGGGCGCCTGGGTGGCTCAGTGGGTTAGGCCGCTGCCTTCGGCTCGGGTCATGATCCCAGGTCCTGGGTTCGAGCCCCACATCGGGCTTACTGCTCAGCAGGGAGCCTGCTTCCTCCTCTCTCTCTGCCTGTCTCTCTGCTTACTTGTGATTTCTCTCTGTCAAATAAATAAATAAAATCTTTAAAAAAAAATAATTAACATATTTTATATTCTTTGAAAAGATCAGTAAAAGCAACAGACCTCTAGCAAGACTGACAAAGGAAAAAGTAGGCACAAATTACTAATGTCAAGAATGAAACAGGAGATATATCACTAAAGAATATAGAAACCAAACCTTTATCATAAAATCCTACAAGCAACCGAACATTCAGGATTGATTCAGCAGTGAAACTCAGTAGATAATAACAGATACTTCTGGTTGGCCATAATGAGTTTTTTGTTGTTGTTGTTTCCATTCCTTGTCATAGAACTGATATTTACAGTGGAGAATAATTTGTTAAGTTTGATCAGCAGCCAATTACAGTGCTATTATTTGATCCACATTAACCTTCCACAGTCATTTTTATGCTTGGTTATATTTGCTGCAGTACAGTTCTTAAATGGTGGTATTTGATCAGTTTGCTTAGAACACTGATGTTCAACATAACAGCTGCTAATAACCACATGTGGCTACTGAGCATCTGAAATACGCCTCGGAATTAAGATGCATCATAAATGGGAACTATACACCCAATTTAGTAAAATCAGTAGTTTTTAAAAAAAAGATCTAAAATACCTTAATCTTTTTATATTGATTTCATTTTGAAGTGATAACATTTTGAATATACTGGGCTAAATAAAATAGATTATAAAAATCAATTTCATCATTCTTTTTACTTTTAAAAAAATGTAGCTATTAGAAATTTTTTTTTTATTTAACTAAAGCTTTTTTTTTTTTTTTAATGTTCAGTTACTAGAACGTATTTCTATTGGCTGACTCTAGAGGCTGAACCAAGGCTCTAAATTAACAACTTCAAATAAGCCCCAGCAGTAAGTATCTTTTTGATAACTATAAAGCTGGGTGATTATAACTTCATGAACAGATCACAAATACATTTATTTTTCAGCTTTCGAATAAAAGAAAGTGTTCTCAGTTGGGTCTCTACTGACCCTTGATTTGCTGAAAAGCATTCAGTGGGCAGAAACTGAGTGTTCTAAGGAGGTGCCAGATTAATTTACTAAGACATTATTTTGATACAGAACTTTTTGCTTTAGTGCCTGAAATAATTTAGAAGGCAGCTGGAAAAGAGTCTCCAAATTCAGGGAAATGGAATGTTACATACATAAACTGAAAAAAAAAATCTGGCTCATATTTTTGTTTATGACATGCCTCAACATCTCTTTTGCTTCTGCCAGATCATTTTCTTTGTGCCAAATGCAAGAAGTTTCCAGTGAAGGGAGGCATGTTTTTGAAAAGCTCAGGCTTGTTCTGCTTGATACATTAACTTACAAAAAGCAGGAAGGAAATTTCCCTCTGGTATAGTGTTAAAAACATCTCTCATGAAACTTAAGGAGAGTGCTTTTATGTGTTCAAGATGTCTCTGCATCTCTCCTTGTCCTCCCTGCATCCTGCTCCAGGGTTCGGATGGCAATCTTGAAAAGAGAAAAGTATAGGAAGTGAAATTGATGCCATGAGCAAACTCTTTAGCTCCTACTCAGAGCAGCATAGAGTTGCATCCATGGTCCCAAAAGTTGATACCTTATTTTACTTCCTCCCACAGTGTCCATCCAACAGCTGAACTCCTTGCCCTTGCCATATACTAAAGGGGCTCCCCACAAATTATCCCTAGGTGTGCACAATAGGTTATATTTTTCCATAAGAACAGTGTTATAACTAAATCACAGATATGCTGAATAGTATTTCACAAAAAGAAAACACAGTCTATAGGAATTTAAGGTAAAAAATATTCTGTGGAATTTTAAAAGATGCTCACAAATGTACAAGGGGACCAGTGTACTAAAATGTACATGTCCAGCAAACACAAATACAATTTTATTAGCTTACGTTTGACCTAACACTAAAATGTTAGCAATCCTAAATACTGAACATTTAAGAATAATTTTTCTTGCCTTCCTAAAAGAAGGGCTTTTGGAATATGATTTGAATATCCCACTTATAAAGTTTCCTAAGGAAGTCAGAATGACTGCTTCTTTTCCCTCTTGATAAATATTCTCTAATTTTGATTATATTGGGCACATGTAACTATATTATTTATTGTGCTTTGTAAAGAACAGACTCCATAGTACATAACTTATAGATGGGAATTCAAAAAATCATGAACATCCCACCAAATATTGGTCCCGTTTCTACTTGCATTTCTCCAGTAACAGGGAACTCACTTCCTACGGAAGCAGGCCATTCCATTTTTTAGATCTCTCTCTTCTCACTGAGTTGTAGGTTATTTTCCTGTATTTCCCCACTTATTACTAATTCCCTTCAGAAAGCCAAAGAACAAGGCAAATCCTTCTTCTTTATGCCAGCCCTCTCAGATCCACAGAGAATGCTAATGTACCAGGTTCTCTAGAGAACAAGAGTCTGAGAAAGTTGAAGGAACTGTCCATACTCTTTGTGCTGTGCTGAAGCACGTTGGGAATTATTTAATCTTTCACAAAGTTAAAGATCTCTCATTAGACTATATTTAAGTACAGAAAAATATACTTTGTGGAAAAAAAACATCTTATTTACATAGAGGAAATCTCCCTAAGATCAATAATGCTGTTTTGTTACAAGGTCAGTGAGTGCATGGGGCTATAGTAAATTCAAATAAATAATCTTCCTTACATGTGAAAATAGTTTCTTCTTAAAGGCCACCCTCTGTGTTGCCCGTTCACACATAATCTGCAAAGCGTGTTCTGCCACCCCTACTATTCTCATACAGTGATGGATTCTGCCTGGTCCAAGGCGGCCTTGGGCAATTTCAAATCCCCTACCTTCACCTGTAAGAAAGAAAGAAAGAACATGAAAGTGGCCACAGCGCACTTATTTTGTTATTTACACAAATCTTGAGAAAACGATGAACTGCCCCCTCAATGAGAATTGTGGCATTCTGGTAGGAAAAAAGTCAGCTCTGTAATAATGTTCATTATTTTTGGAACTTTTTTTTTTTTTTTTTTTTTTTTTTTTTTATTTGACAGAGAGATCACAAGCAGGCAGAGAGGCAGGCAGAGAGAGAGGAGGAAGCAGGCTCCCCGAGAGAGCAGAGAGCCCGATGCGGGGCTCGATCCCAGGACTCCGAGATCATGACCTGAGCCGAAGGCAGCGGCTCAACCCACTGAGCCACCCAGGCGCCCCTATTTTTGGAACTTTTGATTTCTATGTTTTTTAAACTACCACTGTTAAACATTTTAATCCAATTCAGGAACTGTCTCTTGAGTACCAACTATCCATATATTTTTTAAATGCCGCACTGGTTACAAAGATAGATAAGACACAGTCCCTACACTAGGAGTTCAGAATCCAGAAGCAGGGGCAAGGATGCTAGGATAAGGGATATGGAGGAGAACAAAGAAAGGCAAAGGAGGGCCTGGCAGGCAGCAGGGGCTTGTTGAGTGGATAGGGTGAAGAGCACAAAACCATTCTGAAAGAAGTGCCATTTGAGATGTTCTCTGAAGGTTGGGTAGGATTTTAGTAAGCAAGAGGATGAGGTCATTCCAGGCATTCAATATGCAAAGTTATTTATGCTTCTAATGTGTTTATATATAAGACTTGAATTCAGAAAGAACATTGAGGTTTTCTTAGAACAAGTGGAGACCTGAAAGTCATGTTTTAGGAAAAAGTATATTGCTCTGAATTGTACATTTTTTGTACTTATGTTTTCAATTGATGTGATATATAAAACCAAATCAAACACTTAAATATTATTCCATGTAAAAAAAAAAAATCCACCATGAACAATGTTGCCTCATAAGTGGAGTAGGAGGGAAAAGTATCTAAATCAAAGTATATTTCTTATCTTTTTCAGATTTAGACCTGAAAATATTTTAGTACACAATACTGGAGAATCATCTCTCCAATTTATCTCACCTAGTATTAAATTGGTGGCAGGAACTCTTACTTGATTAAAATGAATCTCAAAATGTCCTCCATGGAAATTATCTATAAAATAGAAAATATAATTTTAAAGAGTGAAATGAGTTGACCAAAAAAATATTCATATATAATTAATAATTACTCAAAGAAATTACTCAGAAGTAGGACTTAAGAGCCTTATACGTCAGATATTCCTAGGTAGACCTCAAGCTCTGAACCCTTAGCACTCCATATCCTAGAAAACTCATCAACTGTTCCACTTAGAAGAGATTTTAGAAATCATTTGATCTAGAGTTTCAAATTCTTTTCTGAAGTTGCAGAGTTACTAAAATGGAAGGTGGCTTCATAGACCCAATCAGATTAACTTACTATTATTTTATTACTGCTTCTTCTTTGAGACTTCTAATATATGGGTTTCCATAGAAAATTTTGCTTGGAAAGAGAAAAAGGTTCCAGTGGTTCAAAAATTAAAAGTGAGTAATGTAATTCAAGTTTCTTATTTTATCATTGTGTAAATCAATGCCTGAAGAGGCAAAGAGCCTCCTGCAAGGGACAGAGCAGGCTCAGTATTCAAAACAAAGCAGTGACTGGACTTTGAGGTATGTTTACTCCCAGTCCAGGCTTGTTCCCTATGTTTGCCTCTTGGAAATGCTGGCATTTGATGAAGACTGGGAACATTTCTGTCTTTACATCATACCGCCTGCCCCTCCTCCTGCTCCCCACCCACCCTTCATCAAGTTCTGGAGATAATCTCATGCAAATTCCACACCCTTTTCCTGTCAGAATAGACATTAATAATTGATCTTCTCCACAATTGTTTCTTTTGGCCTTGGGCATGGGAGTTGGAGAGGTGCTGGTGAATTTGTCTCACTGAAAATTCAAATACAGGTTCTGCAATAGAGGTGATTTCCAGGCAATTGAAATTATAAATACATTTTGGGGGTCTTCAGACCATTGCTCTGCAACCCAACAAATCCCCATGCACAATTTCCTCTAGTGAGCTTGTTCATCACCATCTTGCAAACTATGCTTAGTCTGTGGGTATATTCTACAGCTGCATCCTGTGGGAGGTGATGTCAAATGTTCTCCAAAACTCCAAGTCTTACATCTGGTATTGAACATTTTTATTAGCCATATTCAACAATAAAGACAAAGCCAGGGTCACCACAGAAGATCATATGGATCAGTTTCAATAAACTTTTCCATAGCATTTACCTGCTGATTTGCTGTAATTTAATTATTTACGTGTTTGTAGTTATTGCTACTCTCTCCTTCCCCTAGCATGTAAACTCCATGAGGGCATAGATCCTAGCCTATTGTGTTCGCTGATGTATTCCAAGCACCTAGAACAGTGGTCAGCCCTCAATAAATACTTGCTGAGTGAATGACCTGAGCAGCAAGAGAACAATGAACAATGAGCCTGAGGTAGGGAGCAGGAAACCAAAGTATCCTTGCTTTTTAGAAATTCCACCCAAAAAACAGAAGGAAGGAAAAGTTTTGCATTCAAATCAGTCAAAATTCATTGCTTATTAATAGTTTTTGTAGTTCGATTGGTTAAGAAAGCTAAACTCGAAGACAAAAGTGAATTTTATTGGGGTGCCTGGGTGGCTCAGTTGGTTAAGCATCCATCTCTTGATTTTGGCTGGGGTCATGATCTCAGGGTCATGATCTCAAGGCCTGCACTGGGTTACGCACTGGGCCTGGAGCCTATTTAAGATTCTCTCTCTCCCTCTGTCTCCCACCCCCATTTTTGCACTCTCTCTCAAAAAAAAAGTGAATTTTATTATGGATTACTTAGATTTAATTTTTCTACGTCTGTTTCATTATAGCATTCTCCAGGATGACAGAAGCATCATTCTTAGTTGCTGTTCCTTGAATACAATCTACCCTTTCCAAAAAGGAAACAAAATGAAGTCCAATGCTGCATCACTTCTCTCTCTTTGCTTTATTCTGAGTTCCACCAGCATTTATATGAAGATAGTCATCAGCACTAAAGGACTTCTAAGAATACATCTCCTACATTATAATACTATCTGTTCCCTTAAGTGTTATTGCATATTTCAGTCGTCCTGCTTGCTAATGCATGCTCATATTGGTTGAGTACTTACCCATGTAGCCAAACACTGACAAAGGCCTTATTATTTCTACTCCAGGTGTGTTGATAGGGACAAGAACCATGCTGTGTTGTTTGTATCTAGTTAAAGAAAAACAGATGTTAGGAAAAGTGTGCTAAGTGGAAAAATAAAACAGATTCTAGGTGGAGTTGCAATTGTCATTTTTGTTGTTACTATGTAATCATGTAAGCAATGATGTGTGGAATGGGAATTGTGTAAAAGACATACATCAAGCAGAGTTGGATGTTGGCTGTGATCTGGAACAGTAACAATGATTTGAAAATAAGTTAGTTATTTGAGGATTCTCGTTGCTCAGCAATGGAAACTGGGAACTGATACACAATATCAAATTTTGCAAGACTCTATCAACTTTGATCTATATATCTAATCACTTAGTTACTTACAGACAGTTCTGAAAATTTTTATGTATTTTATAATCTGATCCAAACAGCTCTGAGGATTCAGCAACACTTGTTTTTTTTTTTAAGATTTTATTTATTTATTTGACAGAGAGATCACAAGCAGGCAGAGAGGCAGGCAGAGAGACAGGAGGAAGCAGGCTCCCTGCTGAGCAGAGAGCCCGATGCGGGGCTCGATCCCAGGACTCTGAGATCATGACCCGAGCCGAAGGCAGCGGCTTAACCCACTGAGCCACCCAGGCGCCCCTCAGCAACACTTTTTAATGCAGGAAATTCCACAGTGAAGAACATAGAGCAACACTTCCTGAAATGATTCTTAAATATTATCTTATAGTGAAATAACTGTGAAACACAAATGTGACATTAATCTCATATTTTATATTATTATGATTTGTAAGTCCAAATGGTGTATTTAAAAAAATATATATTTTTTAGAGTGGGAGGGAGAGACAGAGGTGGGAGGGGCAGAAGGGGAGAGAATCTTAAGCAGGCTCCATGCCCAGGGCAGAGCCTGACACAGGGCTCAGTCTCACAACCTTGAGATCATGACCTGAGTGGAAATCAAGAGTTGGACACTTAACGGAGCCACCCAGGTGCCCCGACCAAATGGCAAATTTTAAGTAAATTATGTGGATAGAAAGCGCAATTCTTATTCCCAAATGGATTTCTCAATCACAATTATTTTATTACCTGGCTGCAGAGGCATTTTTAGTTCTTCCCAAAACAACCGCAATTGTGCACTTTGGATTTCCAGCTCCTAAAGCCCGGAGGAAAGTGAGCAGAATACATCATAAAAAGAAATTTTTAGTCTGACATTTCACCCTTAATGTTCTAATCCTCCCAAGTTTATCTTGCAAAAAAATAGGAAGAAAACCCTTAATTCATTAAAAAATGCTTATGTGCAAAACTGTCCAGGCAAAGCCAAGAGTGGACACCGTCAATGAGCTGCAAAAATAACCAGAAACTGAAGCCATGAAACAGCTGCAACCCTTAAGACAAAATGACGGCTCTCTCATTCATTCTATTTTGGCATGTTAGAAAGGTTGTGAAATTCTTCTAGCGTATTTCCTCCTGTTTAGATCTCCTGTTTTCTGACATATGAACAACAAAGTATTAAATCTCATATGGTATTAACTATCCAGCCAGTGGCTGAGAAAGACCTCATTTCCCCCACCATGGAGTTGGGTGAAGGTAAGATGGTCTGAGGATCTCAGTACCTATCTTGACTATACTATTTGGTCGAGACATATTAAGGAGCAGCTGAGGATGATTTATCTGGAGTTGTCTACATATTTAAGGCTCTAACTCCACCATCAATAAGCCTAGGTTCTCATTTTTTTATTTATTAAAGGTCAGGAATTTGAAATCTAAAGTTCTTTCCATTTTAATGCAAACTTTTATTTTATCACAGTTCACAGCTCTATGGTAATTTCCCAAAGGGGCCTTCTTACAAAAACTACATTTCTTTTTCACCCGTTAAGTCTAAGCACTGTCCCTCAGGGAAACTACCATTTAATTGGCTTTCTAATTACAAGGCTACACACCACAGGATCAGACTAAGTTAAACACATCTGTACAAAACCTTTAAACAAATCATCAGATTCTTTTTTTAAAACTTTTTATAAAAAATGGTTTTAAGAGATCTGAAATCATTTGACCATTCAATGAGAAATATTGGGAATTATGTCAAATACAGCAATGCCCCCTTATCCACAAGGTATATATGTTTTAAGATCACCAATGGATGCCTGAGATTACAATTGGACCAAACCCTATGTATACTGTTTTTTCCCATACATACACATATGTGATAAAGTTTAATTTTTAACTTAGACATAGTAAGAGATTAACAACAACTAATAAAATAGAACAATTATAAAATATACTGTAATAAAAGGTTGTGAATGTTGCTGATTAGGCAAGAAACAGAGACCATGGCAAACAGAGATAAAGAAACAGAGGATAAAAGTCAAGAGTAAAGGTAGAGAGAAGGGGTTTACTTTAAACCCCAGGACTCACAAATGAAATTTTAAAATTCCTTATAGTTGAATCTCTGGCTCTATAGAAGAAGCAAATGAAACAGAATGTACAGTCATAACTGTACTCTTATTGTGTTTTTGGTGTATCTGAGGAGATACTAAACTAAATAAACAGAAAACCATGCAGTAGAAATTAATCTAGAATTTGCTAGAGCTCAGAATGGAAACCGAATTGGTAGCTTGCTTATTTATTTATTTAGCACACACATGACAAGGGGGAGGGGCAGAGGGAGAGTGAAAAAAATTCCAAGCAGGCATCGCATTGAGTGAGGAGCCCTACTTGAAGCTTGATCCCATGACCCTTAGATCATGACCTGAGCCGAAATCAAGAGTCAGACATTCAACCAACTGAACAACCCATGCTTCCCTTGATAGCTTTTCTAAAACCAACTTGGAGAGATTCACGAATGCAGAAATTTGTTTGTCCCCCATTACTCCTGAGATTCCATTGAAATAAATATGTAGGTCTGTTCAGGTTTTCTATTTCTTCTTGGTTCAGTTTTGGTAGTTTATAGGTCTCTAGGAATGCATCCATTTCTTCCAGATTGTCAAATTTGCTGGCGTATTAGTTGCTCATAATATGTTCTTATAATTGTTTGTATTTCTTTGGTGTTTGTTGTGATCTCTCCTCTTTTATTCATGATGTTATTAATCTGGGTCCTTTTTCTTTTCTTTTTGATAAGTCTGGCCAGGGGCTTTATCAATCTTACTAATTGTTTCAAAGAACTAGCTCCTAGTTTTGTTGATCTGTTCTACCATTCTTTTGGTTCCTATTTCATTGATTTCTGCTCTGATCTTTATTATTTCTCTTCTTCTGGGTTTAGGCTTTATTTTCTGTTCTTTCTACAGCTCCTTTAGGTGTAGGGTTAGGTTGTGTACTTGAGACCTTTCTTGTTTCTGGAGAAAGGCTTGTATTGCTATATACTTTCTTCTCAGGACTGCCTTTGTTATATCCCAAAGATTTTGAACAATTGTGTTTTCATTGTCATTTGTTTCCATGAATTTTTAAAAATTCTTCTTTAATTTTCTGGTTGACTTATTCATTCCTTAGTAGGATGCTCTTTAGCCTCCATGTATTTGAGTTCTTTCCAACTTTCCTCTTGTGGCTGAGTTCTAAAGTATTGTCATCTGAAAATATGCAGGGAATGATCCCAATCTTTTGGTACCAGCTGAGACCTGATATGTGACGCAGGATGTGATCTATTCTGGAGAATGTACCATGTGCACTACAGAAGAATGTGTACTCTGTTGCTTTGGGATGGAATGTTCTGAATATATCTGTGATGTCCACCTGGTCCAGTGTGTCATTTAAAGCCTTTCTTTGTTGATCTTTTGCTTAGATGATCTGTCCATTTCAGTGAGGGAGGTGTTAAAGTCCCTTACTATTATTCTATTATTGTTGATGTGTTTCATTGATTTTGTTATTAATTGGTTTATATAATTGGCTGTTCCCATATTAGGGGCATAGATATTTATAATTGTTAGACCTTCTTATTGGACAGACCCTTTAAGTATGATATAGTGTCCTTTTTCATCTCTTATTTAGTCTTTGGCTTAAAATCTAATTTGTCAAAGGACTGCCACCCCAGCTTTCTTTTTTTTTTTTTTTAATATTTTATTTATTTATTTGACAGACAGAGATCACAAGTAGGCAAAGAGGCAGGCAGAGAGAGGAGGAAGCAGGCTCCCTGCTGAGCAGAGAGTCCAATGCGGGGTTTGATCCCAGGACCCCGGGATCATGACCTGAGCCGAAGGCAGAGGCTTTAACCCACCGAGCCACCCAGGTGCCCCCCCAGCTTTCTTTTGATGTCCATTAGCATGGTAAATTGTTTTCCACCCCCTCATGTTAAATCTGGAGGTGTCTTTGGGTCTAAA
Organism: Lutra lutra; assembly: GCF_902655055.1. NCBI lineage: Eukaryota > Metazoa > Chordata > Mammalia > Carnivora > Mustelidae > Lutra > Lutra lutra. The sequence goes on along the minus strand of NC_062278.1, from coordinate 132,243,516 downwards.
ATGAGTTTTTTGCAGACAGCATATCAATGAGTCTTATTTTTTTTATCCATTCTGATATCCAGTGTCTTCTGATTGGCATTTAGCCCATTTACATTAAGGTAACTACTGAAAGATATGTATTTAGTGACACTGTATTGCCTGTAAGGTAACTATTTCTGTATATTGTCTCAGTTCCTTTCTGGTCTGTTACTTTTAGGCTCTCTCTGTAACCAGTAGGGAGACTGAAGCAGTCAACAAAAATCTCCCAACAAACAAGAGCCCAGGGCCAGACGGCTTCTCAGGGGAATTCTACCAAACATTTAAAGAAGAATTAACACCTATTCTCCTATATCGTTCCAAAAAATTGAAATGGAAGGAAAACTTCCAAACTCATTTTATTAGGCCAGCATTACCTTGATCCCAAAAGCAGACAAAGACCCCATCAGAAAGAATAATTACAGACCAATATCCCTGATGAACATGGATGCAAAAATTCTCACCAAAATACTAGCCAATAGGATCCAACAGTACATTAAGAGGATTATACAAGTGGGATTTATTCCAGGGCTGCAAGGTTGGTTCAACATCCACAAATCAATGTGGTACAATACATTAGTAAAAGAAAGAATAAGAACCGTATGATTCTCTCAATAGATGCTGAAAAAGCATCTAACAAATTACAACATCCTTTCTTGACCAAAACTCTTCAAAGTGTTTTGAAGGGAGAAGGTTTTTAAGGGAAAGGGATAGAGGGTCCATATCTCAATATCATAAAAGCCATATATGAAAAACACACAATGAATATCATTCCCAATGGGGAAAAACTGAGAGCTCTTCCCCTAAGTCAGGAAAACACAAGGGATGTCCACTATTACCACTGCTATTCAACAGAGTACTAGAAGTCCTAGCCTCAGCAATTGGACAACAAAAAGAAATAAAAGGCATCCGAATTGGCAAAGAAGTCAAACTCTCACTCTTTGCAGATGATATGATACTTATTGTGGAAAATCCAAAAGACTCTACTCCAAAACTGCTAGAATGCAAACAGGAATTCAGTAAAGTGTCAGGATATAAAATTAATTCACAGAAATCAGTTGCATTTCTATTCACCAACATAAGACAGAAGACAGAGAAATTAAGGAGTCAATCCCATTTCGAATTGCACCTAAAACCATAAGATACCTAGGCAAAATAACCAAGGAGGCAAAGAATCTGTACTCAAAAAACTATAAAGTACTCATGAAAGAAACTGAGGAAGACACAAAGAAATAGAAAAACGTTCCATTTCATGGATTGGAAAAACAAATATTGTGAAAATGTCTATGCTACCTAAAGCAATCTACACATTTAATGCAATCCCTATCAAAATACCATCAACTTTTTTCAAAGAAATGGAACAAATAATCCTAAAATTTATATGGAACCAGAAAAGACCCCGGATAGAGGAATATTAAAAAAGAAAACCAAAGTTGGCAGCATCACAATTCCAGACTTCAAGATCTATTACATAGACTTTAAGCTCTGTGATCATCAAGACAATATGGTACTGACACAAAAACAGAACACAGATTGACAGAACAGAAGAGAGAGCCCAGAAATGGATGCTCAACTCTATGGTCAACTAATCTTTGACAAAGCAGGAAAGAATATCCAACGGAAAAAAGACAGTCTCTTCAACAAATGGTGTTGGGAAAATTGGACAGCCTCATGCAGAAGAATGGAACTGGACCATTTCCTTACACCACACACAAAACAGGCTCAAAAAATGGATGAAAGACCTCAAAGTGAGAGAGGAATCCATCAAAATCCTTGAAGAGAACACAGGCAGCAACCTCTTCAACCTCAGGTGCAGCAACTTCTTCCTAGAAACATTGCCAAAGGCAAGGGAAGCAAGGACAAGCATGAACTATTGGGACTTCATCAAGATAAAAAGCTTTTGCACAGCAAAGGAAAATAGTCAACAAAACCAAAAGACAACGGACAGAATGGGAGAAGATATTTGCAAATGACATATCAGATAAAAGGCTAGTATCCAAAATCTATAAAGAACTTAACAAACTCAGCACCCAAAGAACAAATAATCCAATCAAGAAATGGGCAGAAGACATGAGCAGATATTTCTGCAAAGAAGACATCCAGATGGCCAGCAGACACATGAAAAAGTGCTCAACATCACTCGGCATGAGGGAAATACAAATCAAAACTCCAGTCAGATACCACCTCACACCAGTCAGAATGGCTAAAATTTACAAGTCAGGAAATGACAGGTTTTGGTGAGGATGAGGAGAAAGGGGAACCCACCTACACTGCTGGGAGGAACGCAAGCTGGTGCAGCCACTCTGGAAAACAGTATGGAGGTTCCCCAAAAAGTTAAAAATAGAGCTACCCTATGACCCAGCAATTGCACTGCTGGGTATTTACCCTAAAAATACAAACGTAGTGATCCGAAGGGGCACGTGCACCCAAATGTTAATAGCAGCAATGTCCTCAATAGCCAAAGTATGGAAAGAGCCTAGATGTCCATCAACAGATGAATGGATAAAGAATGCATAAGAAGATGTTTTATATATATATATAAAACATCTTTTTTTTTTTTTTTAAAGATTTTTATTTATTTATTTGACAGACAAAGATCACAAGTAGGCAGAGAGGCAGGCAGAGAGAGAGGTGGAGGCAGTCTCTCTGCGGAGCAGAGAGCCCGATGCAGGGCTCGATCCCAGGACCATGGGATCATGACCTGAACTGAAGGCAGAGGCTTAAACCCACTGAGCCACCCAGGCACCCCTATATATATAGAACATCTTCTTATCCATTCTTCTATCCATCATTCTTATCCATACACACACACACACACACACACACATATATAATATATATGTATTCCATTGTGTATATATATATACACAATGGAATACATATGGAGCCATCAAAAACCACGAAATCTTGCCATTTGCCACAACATGAATGGAACTAGAAGCTATTATGCTAAGTGAAATAAGTCAATCAGAGAAAGACCATTATCATGTGATCTCACTGATATGAGGAATTTGAGAAACAAGATAGAGGATCATAGGGGAAGCGGGGTTAAAATGAAACAAGATGAAACCAGAGAGGGAGACAAACCACAAGAGACTCTTAATCTCAGGAAACAAACTGAGGGTTGCTGGAGGGAAGGAGGGTGAAAGGGATGGGTGGCTGGGTGATGGACATTGCAGAGGGTATGTGCTATGGTGAGTACTGTGAAATGTGTAAGACTGATGAATCACAGATCTGTATCCCTGAAACAAATAATACATTATATGGTGAAATAAATAAATGAATGAATGAATGGATGGATGGATGTATAATGAAGGCATAACCATAACAGAAAAGGAAGTGAGAAGGTGAGACGTAGGACTGGGGATGTTGGTGGTCACCAACAGATGAAAGATTTCAATAAATATATTGGAAGTAGATGAGGCAAGCTGACCAATGAAATGGGCAGTGAAGTCAGAGTCTTGAAAATGAGGTAAGAAACTGCAAAGGGAGAGGGTTCTGGTCCCAGAGTCAGAAGGTATGACTGAGAAGCAAGGCTACCAAAGATGAATTAATTCAAGATTTTTAGGTGGACATATGTATCACGTGGCACTCCATAGGCAGGTATATGACACGTAGCCTGAAAAAGAAAAGTATGCAGCATGTTACAAAAAAAAAAACCAAAAAAACAAAAAACAAAAAAAACAAAAAAAACTGAATAAAGTTATTTTGAAGCTTGGAGTCTGTAGCTTGATAACTAGCTTCCTATCAGTGACTCTAAACTGAATCCCAGGCCTCCTCCACCAAAAGTTTCTTTATATAATTTCCACCTAGGAAGGAAACATGCCTGGGAAAGAACTCTGTGAAAAACTCCATTTACCCTTGCTTTTCTCTTAAGTATGCTCAGAAAACCAAGAATCTGTACTACGTGAAGAGAACCTGCAGCATTAAAGAGAAATGACTGACCAAAATAAATAAACTGTAAAACTGACCATAGAGGAACAAAATAAAACAAGAAACAGAGAGACCCTAAACAAAACAAAACAAATGAGTTAAACCAAACAACAAAAATTCTAGTTGGTATAATTTGAGAGATTCAAATGTATTACAGCCATAAAACCAGAAAAGGATGTTGTGAAACAGGAACAACCAAAGAACAAGAAAATAAAAACTCTTAGAGCTTAACATATGACTGCTAAAGCATAAAGTTCAATAGAAGCACTAAAAATCAAATCAAGAAAATTTCCCACAGGCAGAGGAAGAAGTCAGAAACCAAAAGTAGGAAAGCAAAGAGAAGAGACACTTAAAGCAAAAATATAAAATCTAAGATCATAGTAAAAGAGGTCTAAAAAAAGAGAAAATAGTCCAAAAAAAGAAGAGAAAAATAAAGGTAAGAACTTATCAATGAAACTTGAAAATTCTCTAAAACAAAACAAAACAAAACAAAAAGTCTTCAGATTAAAAGGGCCATTGACTGGCAAGAAGAATCCATCTCTAGGCATTTCAAAACATCAACAATAAAGAGAAAATCCTAAAGGGTTTCAAAAAGGAAAAAAACCCAAAACCAAAAAACAAGCCACCTCTAAAGGAATGAGGATTAGACTTGCATCAGATTTCTCATCAGCAACAAGGGATGCTAGATAAAAGAGTTCAATCTAGAATTCTAGGGCGCCTGGGTAGCTTAGTGGGTTAAAGCCTCTGCCTTCAGCTCAGGTCATGATCTCAGGGTCCTGGGATCGAGCTCCACATCCAGCTCTCTGCTCTGCAAGGAGTCTGCTTCCCCCTCTCACTCTCTGCCTGCCTCTCTGTACTTGTGATTTCTGCCTGTCAAATAAATAAATAAAATCTTTAAAAAAAATGTTAAAAAAAATCTAGAATTCTATACCCATCCACATATCAATCTCTGTCATGGCAAAATAAATACCTACCTATTCAGACACATACGATCTCAGATAATTTTATTTACTTAAGCATTTTTTCTTAAAAAGAATACACTCAAGCAAAATAAGGAAGTAAAAAAAAAAGTCATAGGGTGCGAAAGATGAACAATCCCAGGAAAGTAATATGTAAAAATTCCAGAATAACTGTACTGAAGTATGCCTAAAAGATAATCGGTCCAGACTGGAATAGGAATAGGAATAAAGACTCTATGAGAAAAGTCTCCAGAAAAGGGAAAATTCAGTAGGATTACAGGTACAACTTAAACATACATGTGTGTATGTTTAAGGGGGAGGAGATATAATATGAAACAGGTAAATAATTCAGTGAAAGAAAAATGGTAACTAGAGATTCCAGGAAAATAATTTTTTAAATATACAAATGAACCATGATGCCATATTTTAGTTGATTTTATATTTGGCTCTTCATTTGGTGAGTAATTTTAAATTGTATTCTGGACACTGATTCTTTTGTTTTGAAGACTCTGGATTCTATTATAATCCCTTCAAAGCATGTTGATGTTTTTGTCTTATTAGGCTCTTAGGTAGAGTCAAACTGCAGAGTCTATCTCAGTTTAGGTGGGGTGAGAGATCAAATTTTAGTTTATTCTTTTTATTTAGCTGCAGGTGCTTTGAGTCGATTACATGATTTTGATTCAGGAGTCAGCAGAGACTTGGGCAAAGTTTACAGGTGAAACCTGGAGCTCTCCTTTTGTGGTTCTCTACCTTCCTGGAATAACCAAACTACAACCTCATTTTTGAGCAGTGATGGCGGCTCTAGGCACTGTCTTCTAGTTGCTTAGAACACAAAGACCCAAGTTTTCTAGAGAAGCTTCAGCTTTTTCAAACCACACTGTCCTCAAGCCAAAGTCTAAAAATGAAAAACTTCTCTTTTGCTGTCTCATCTTCCAAATTTTGACTCTGCTACAAAATCAGCCTGCTTTGGGTCACTCCCCAGCATCAAGGAGTTGTTTTGTTTTGTTTGTAGCTTTTTAGTTGTTATCTATGAGGTCGATCTTAGGTGCTAACTCCACTGCACAAGAAATGAAGTTCCCTTAGAGTTTTGGCCTTTAAACTTTGCCAAAACCAAGTTTTTGCACAACCAGTATGGCAGTTTCTTATATATTCACACACCTATCATTAGTTTCGGCTAATGTTTTAGAAATGCAATGATCACCTCAAAACATGATCATACAAGAAGCAGAATTAGAAATCTTAGCTCTAAAACTTTAAAACCAATAAAACCGAGAGTTTAAAATTCTAATCCCCTCTATCCTATATTGTGAGTTATACATATAAAGTAAAGATGTATTTAAGATTAAAATATAATTGTTTTAAAACAATTTGGGTTCTGGGGCGCCTGGGTGGCTCAGTGGGTTAAGCCTCTGCCTTCGGCTCAGGTCATGATCTCAGGGTCCTGGGATCAAGCCCCGCATCGGGTTCTCTGCTCAACGGGGAGCCTGTTTCCTCCTCTCTCTCTGCCTGCCTCTCTGCCTACTTGTGATCTCTCTGTGTGTGTGTGTCAAGTGGATAAATAAAATCTTTAAAAAAAACAAAAAACCCAATTTGGGTTCTTTCAAATTTAATGGAATCTACTTTTCAATCAGTTCTGACTGGACTCTTTAAAAGAAGGATGTTTCAGGAGCCACATTTGCCAAATTGTAATGAGAAAAGATCCTACCATTCACATATTTCAAAATTAAGTTTTAAAATGTCTCAGATTATACCATCAATGTGAATCCACTGGACTATCCTTGCTTATTGAATCATGTTTGAATTTCCAAATTGTGTATCACTGTTTTATAAGACTGTGTCCTGATTTTTATAGGTCCTAATATATAAAAAACTGAATTCCACTAATTTGAGGATTAACCTGAAGAACATTAGGATTATTTAAATAATAGATTATCCACACTGAATTATGGATCTTAACTGCAATTTCTTCTTCTTCTTCTTTTTCTTTTTAAAGATTTTATTTATTTATTTGACAGACAGAGATCACAAGTAGGCAGAGAGACAGGCAGCGGGGGAGGAGGAAGCAGGCTCCCCTGCCAAGCAGAGAGCCCGATGCAGGGCTTGATCCCAGGACCCTGAGATCATGACCTGAGCTGAATGCAGAGGCTTAACCCACTGAGACACCCAGGCACTCCTTAACTGAAATTTCTTATCTGAAAACGTTGGGCTGGGGAATTTTTTTTTTTTTTAATACCCTTGACTAGTCCTGACTGTGCAATAATATGCTATTGTGCTTCGATTCTTAGAAATTAGAGAAAAAAAATTTTTTCCAGAGAGGCTCCCTTTTAAATTTTCAAGTGAGTATTTTTCTAGTTAGAGTTTTTGAAGTTTTATTTATAGGAAGCCTTAAGGCCCACAGGCTAATAAAAGGGTCAGGTCATTTGCTGTATATAATCTACATTGTTTCCATGGTGAGAGTACTTTAAAAATCAGATTAGGACACAATGACACAATTTGGGGTTTATTTGCACTAGAGATCTTTTCTTTCTCTACTTTCTATCCTGGTAATCAAGGACATTTTTGATAAATCTTTTAAGGTTCTGTGGATTTTAAACTTAGATGACCAGTAGCTAAATCCTTCAAAAGCAAAATCTTTTCTATAATTCCCTAAACCTAGCTGAAAGCCCTCTTTTTCTAACACCCAGAATATATTTTTCTCTAGTATTTTCCAATAGCACTTCCTGTCTTGTTCTTCATGAAAATTGTTGCCACAGTTTTAAGTAAGTGCTTAATAGATTCCAGACATCAGGTAAATTTTGAAGAAAGTCAAGAAACAAGGCAAATAATTTTTTGATTCTGCTTCATTCAATCTAATATGGAAAACAATTCAGATTTTTTTTATTTTTATTTTTTTTAAAGATTTTATTTATTCATTTGACAGAGATCACAAGTAGGCAGAGCAGCAGGCAGAGAGAGAGGGGGGAAGCAGGCTCCCTGCTGAGTAGAGAGCCCGATGTGGGGCTCGATCCTAGGACCCTGGGATCATGACCTGAGCCGAAGGCAGAGGCTTAACCCACTGAGCCACCCAGGTGCCCCAACAATTCAGATTTTAAAAAATAAAACTTCTAAACTGGCTCTTCTTTGGGGGTCATTAAGTAGAGGAAAAAAGGGTGAGTGAATAGGTTGTAAATTTTAAGATACTTTGATTTAACCTTGATGTTTCAGAAAATGGGAAAGACCCCTCACAAATATATCATCTCAACTTAGCTACAAGCAGAATTTGGCAGGTACAGCAGCTAAAACACGTCCTTCTTCTAAATAGAGCTTTTGCTCTTTTTTGTGATTACTATCTTGGACCGTGAGATCAAGACCTGAGCTAAGAGTTGGACGCTTAACCGACTGAGCCATCCAGGAGACCCTCTTTTTTATTACTTTAGTTAACGAACAGGATACCAGATGTTGTGGATGAAATATATTAGAGGAAATCCGAATAGGCCAGGAAACATTTAAATATATCTGTTGTGTCACAGGCTCCCATGAATGAAAATAGATAGCACATATAAAATAATTGTTTTTAATTCAGCCTCTGGTATTTTAAGGCTTTTCAAGTGCCAGAATTAAGTCAGGCTGAAAATCACATCTCCCTGATATTTGCTGGTCAGTTTTAATTTTTTAGGTTCTTAAAAACCATACGGTTATCAAACAAAATCATTCTCTAACACAAGGAAAAATGTCAGATGGAGGAAAAACATGACCATTGGGATTGAGTCCTACATCATAGGGCTCCTTGCTCAGTGGGGAGACTGCTTCTCCCTCTGCCTGCTGTTCCCCCTGCTTGTGTTCTCTCTCTCTCCCTAACAAATAAACAAATAAAATCTAAATAAATAAATAAAGTTTGTTTAAAAAAATGTTTATCTACAATCCTACAGTTAAGAAAAAACTCCATTAGGGAAGCCTGGGTGGCTTATTTGGTTAAGCATCTGCCTTTGGCTCAGGTCATGATCCCAGTGTCCTGGGATTGAGCTTCACACTGGGCTCCTGGGGAGCCTGCTTCTCCCTCTCCCTCTGCCTCCTGATCCCCTTGCTTGTGCTGTATCAAAGAATAAATAAAATCTTTCAAAAAAAAGAAAGGAAAAAAACCCAATATAGTGTGTTCTCTTGGAATATGTGTTATTTTTAATGGGGGGACGCACCCTTTGAAATTCACTTATTCTACCTCCAGAAAGGTTTTACATAGTAATTATGCAATCAGTGTTAAACGCTGGACTACTTCTATCATTGTTACAGAATACGGCTGGATCAAAATCAATTCCAAATAGATCAGAGTTGAAATTATTACAAATTTAAATAATCGAACCATAAAAAACTAGAAGAAAAAATAGTATTTATGAAATCTCTGGATGGGGAAAAATTTTTAAACCTTAAAAATGATAAATGAAATCAAAAGAAAGACATCAATTGTGCTATCTATATAAAACTACTGTACATTAAAAAGAAAAAAAAATCAATCAGGGGAAAATATTTCATACATGGCCAGGAAGAAAAGGGAAGAGTACTGAATCTGTTACAAGTCATTTAGAAAGCAAAGCTAGTCAAATAACTCATTCTATTGGCAAGGTTCCATGGAGATAGACACTTTCATTACTGATGGGTGTACAAAGTAATATCCCTAGGTAGTATAACTTGGCAATATCCATCAAAATTACAGATTCAATTACTCTTTGATCCATCAATCCTACTTCTGGGACTTACCCTACAGATATAGTTGTTCTTGAATGCAAAGACAGGTGCACAAGATTATTCACTGCAGTAGTATTTTTTGTATTTGCAAAGAATTAGACATTGACCAATATCCATCAATAGAAGACTATTTAAATATACTGTGCTGTGTCCATACAATGGAACCCATCCAAAAAGAATAAGGAAACTTTCTATGCACTTATCTGGAAGAACTCTACAATTATCCTATACTGTGAATAGTAAGAACACTACCTTTTGTGTAAGAAAGAGACAATTACACATGATTAATCACACTTTTTCTTTTCTTCAACACTTCTCAAATTAAGTCCAGTTTCCCAGATTATCTACAAAGATGCTTTCTATAACATCATTTGTAATAGCAAAACACTAAAACACCCTGCAAGTCCTATAATAGTTGAGTGGGAAGACAAATTATGATCTATACAACAGAATATTATTTAGCTACAAAAATGACATTTATAGGGATGCATGCATGGCTCAGTTGGTTAAATGGCTGCCTTTGGCTCAGGTTGTGATCCCAGGGTCTTGGCATTGAGCACCACATCAGGCTCTCTCCCCAGTGGGGAGTCTGAGCTTCTCCCTCTCTATCTGCCCCTCCCCACCTGCTCATGCTCTCTCTCACTCACTCTCTCTCTCTCTCTCTCTCAAATAAATAAATAAATAAAATCTTCAAAAAAATGACATTTATAGTGAACCTAGAGTAACAGAAAATGCTAAGTAAAAAACTCACATACAATATTAATATGTAATATGCACACTAAAGAGAAGTCATGAGATTATCTAAATGTTCAATGCATATCTCAATATCAATTTTCAATATAAATTATGTTGAAAATATAACATTATATTTTCAATGATAATTCAGTATATAGTTTAGCCAGATTGCTTTCCCAAACATCTGTCACTGAGCAAAATGGTACTTTAAAAGGAAGGCTAAGAAATGGGTGTGGAGAGAGATTCTTCAGGAATGAGGGATACCGGTATGTTAAGGCATTTCATGGAGAGAATTTATGGTAAGCAGCTAGTTGCAATCATAAAGATTCTGTTCTTAGGGATATGAGAAATAGGAGACAAGTACCAAAAATGGGGGAGGGGCAAGAAAGAAACAACTTAGTACTTTGGTAAGTTGCTTAGGGTAAATGATGCTTTTCCCTAATCTCCAAGCTATATGATTGCCTTTCCTATCTTGTCAAGACTCCCCTATCAACACCACCTCTTCTAGTTCTGTCTGGGAGAAGGAAAATATAGGAAAAGGCCAGGCAATAAACTAGTTTCACCTTATTTCATGTGGTATATACGACCAAAAGAGGCTTGATCTTTTATCTGTTTTGCCTGGGTATGTGTGTGAATTAGCAAGAAATGATGTGTGATTTTTGAAAGATGTAAAGATTATAGCATTATAACTGATCATAATCCTATTTACAAGAAAGCATGTGATTGTTGGGGAGTATAAAATAAAGGAAAAGAATACTTTTAAATACTCTTTAAAATTACCAGGATTCAAAGGGTGCCTGGGTGGCTCAGTCGTTAAGTGTCTGCCTTCGGCTCAGGTCATGATTCCAGCGTCCTGGGGTCAAGCCCTGCATCAGCCTCCTTGCTCAGTGGGAAGCCTGTTTCTCTCTCTACCTCTGCCTGCCCCTCTGCCTGCTTGTGCCCTCTATCTCCATCAAATAAATAAATAAAATCTTAAAAAAAAATTCCAGCTCCACTGCTAAACTTGAAGTCTGTGGAGGATAAGTTAAACTTTGATTGACTGATTTGAATCATTCACTCATTCATTCATGTATTTAATTATTATTCAGTAAACTGGTACCATAAGTAAGGCACACAGCTAAATGTTGAGGATATAGCAGGACACATGATTGCTAGGGAAGATAGAAAATTTTACTACGTACTAGTAACAAAGTGAGATAGTACTAGAGGAGTAAAGAGTATACACATCTGATCTAATCTAAAAGGGTTAAGGAAGTCTTCCTGAATTAAGTAACATTAAGGTTAGACCTGAATCCGAATCCTAAATAGAAGTAGCTAAAGTGGAGGGGGGGAGGAGTATTCTAGATAGGAGTAATAGCACTGAACAAAGGCTCACAAGTCAGTATTGCATCTACATATAATATAGATGAAGAGATTATATAATTGTTAACTATGGAGGCTGTTGTTATAGATGAGTCATAAAAGAAGCATAGCATCAAGGGAAAGTAAAATGGATCAATAATCACAAGGGAAAGTAGGATTATTTATTAATTTAAAATACTGACTATATGCCAGGCACTATTCTAGGCACTTCAGATGTATCAATGAAGAAAGGAAATAAAAGTCCTTGCCCTGATGAAGCTTATATTCTAATACAGGGCAAGAGATAACAGCAAACATAATGCATATTATATAGTAAATCAGCAGAGGATCAGTACAATGGTTAAGCTAGATTGGAGTATAGGCTGGTGAGGGGTATATTAAATAGAGTAATTAGGGATTGCCTCAGTGAGGAGGTGATGGTGACTGGACAAAGCCTTGAGAGATGAGGGAGTACGGTTTGCAAATATTGAGAGGAAACACATTCCAGATGAGCAGAAAAGCCAGTATAAAAGCCCTAAGAAGGAATGTGACTGGTACATTCCAAGACAAAAAGAAAGTTGGTGTGGCAGACCAAACAAGCAAAGCATAAAGTAGTAGGAAAAAAGGTCGAGAGGCAATGAGGGATGGAGGCAGAACTTGCAGGATTTTGTAGGCCTGTCTGAGAATTTAGGGGAGGGTTGCTTGTTCACATCATACTGCTCTAGTATATATAAGATCAAGAACAAGAGGTAAGAGAGGAGGCTGGGAAAGATGGCAGAGTAGGGGCACCATTGTCCCATGTTTACAACTAGATTTCAATCACCTGAGTAAATAAACCTGAGAGCTATCTGAAGACAGGCAGAACAAACTCCACGACTAAATGCAGAAAAGAAGCCTCATGGAAGAATTTAGGAAGAATAGAAAATGCAGTTAGGAGCTGTCTGAAGGAAAGAGGGAATTGTGGGAGCAGAGAAGGGAAAGTAACATGGAGCCCACATGGGGAAAACGAATCCCCATAATATCTGGCCTTGAAAACTGGAGGGGCTGAATTCCATGAGTTTGTATAACCAGTGAGACTTGGAGCCTGGAACTTTAGAAGTCAGTTGACTCAGCATTGGGCAAATGGGTAGAGGAATGATAGCTGGGCCCCCCACCCTTAAAAAGACAAGGGCTGGAAGAGAGGCAACATAGAAGCGACAGTTTACACAATGGGAGGGAGATCTGTTTATACTGACTTTGGAGTGTGTTGAGGACTTCTCTGGGAATGAAGGAGTTGGTAGGTGCCATTTTCCTCCCCTCCCTGCAAACACAGAGCCATTTGTTGGAGATGGTGCTACATAGATACTTGCTGCCTAAGCTGCTAGCAATGCAACCACCCATAAGTTCTGGAACACTTGCCCAGTCCAAGGATGCTGGCTTCAGCCCCGGGTTCAGCACAAATTTTGTTAAAGCCTCCATACTTCAGGAGATCCAGTCTAGGACTAGCAGCTCAGAACAAATCCTGAACACCACTGTCCTGCCTCCAAGCCCTTCTGCAGTCATGTGCCCTCAGAACGAGCCTTTGTGGGTCTCACTAACATCACAGAGAGCAAGTGCAGCCCACAACAGGCAGAGATTCAGGGTAGATGTCTAGACTGAAAGGAAAAGCGACTCGGACACAATAGTAGGATGCAAGTGACACACACAGGTGAAGTATTATAACTGATTCTGATAAACAGCAGACACTGCACTGCAGAGCACTACAGTACCTCTTCTTCATAAAGCCACTACTTTCAAGAGCAGCTGATGTAGCTAACTTTCCTAACACAGAGAGGCAGACAGAGAGGTAGAAAAATAAGGAGACAGAAAAACACATCCCAAATGAAAGAATAAGATAAAATCATAGCAAGAGATCTAAGTGAAATAGAAATAAGTAATGGGCTTGATAAAGAATTTAAAGTAATAATCACAAAGATACTGGACTTCAGAAATAGGTGGAGAACATTAGTGAGATCCTTGACAAAGAGATAAAAACTAACATATCAGAAATGAAAAACTCAATAAATGAAATTAAAAAAAATAATAGGTGAAATAAAGAGAAGGTTATAGGAAGCAGAGAAAGGTATCAGTGACCTGGAGGACAGAGTAATGGAAAGCAATCAAGCTGAAAAGATGAGAGACAAACAAATACTGTATAATGAGAATAGATGTAGAGAATTCAGTGACTCCATCAAGCATAATAATATTCACATTATAGGGATCCCAGAAGAGAGAGAAAGGGAGGCAGAAATGTATTTGAAGAAATAAGAGCTGAAAAATTCCTGAATCTAGGAAGGGAAACAAAGATCCAGATTCAGGAGGCACAAAGATTCTCCCAACAAATTCATCTCAAGGAGGTCCATACCAAGACACACAGTAATTAAAATTGCAAAAAACAAAAACAGTGATAAAGAATGTTACAGTTTGCAAGGGAAAAGATGAGTGTTAAATACAAAGAAAATCTTATAAGTCTAGCAGCTCATTTTTCAGAAGAAACTTTCCAGTCCAGAAGAGGAGTGGCATGATGTATTCAAGTGCTAAAAGGGAAAAATCTGCAGCCAAAAGTACTCTATCCAGCAAGGTTATCATTCAGAATAGAAGGGAGATAAAGAATTTCTGAGACAAACAAAAGTTAAAAGAATTCACGACCACTAAACCACTCATATGAGAATGTTAAGGGGGACTCTGTGAATGGAAAACAAAACCATAAGTAAGAGTAAACAAACAAACAAACAAACAAAAAGCACAAATACAAAAAAAAAGTATATCTGTAAAAATCAGTCAAGAGAAGCACAAAATAAAAGGATGTAAAGTATGATACAAATATCTCAAAGGTGGAGGGGAGAGGAGTAAAGGATGAGTTCAAAATTGAAGCAACCATCAGCTTAATATAGACTACTATAAGCAAAAGATGTTATATATAAACCTAATGGTAACACAATAAAAGAGTAATATATATGTAAAAAATGAAAAGTAAGGAATCCAAGTATATCACCAAAGAAAACCAGCAAACCATGAAAGAGCACGAGAAGAAAGGTCAGAGAAAAACTGCAAAAACAACGACAAAACAAGTAACAAAATAACTATAATCAATACATATATATCAATAGTTACTTTGAATGTCACTGGACTAAATGTTCCAATCAAAAGACATATGGTATCAGAAAGGATAAAAAAAACAAGACCCATCTATATGCTGCCTATAATTTCTACATGTGGAGACTGAGCCTAGCTTTGCATGAGAAAAGAAATAAAGGGCATTGCTATGCAAATGTATGGAGAGTCCTGTTTAAACAGGAGGGCTAAATCTGCATGCATTTCTTCTTCAATTTTCATTTGTTTGGAAGCATGGGAAAAACAATGTCCCCAGACAGAAGGATTTTGAAGGTTTGTATGCTGGTCTTTGAAAAAATAAATTTGAAGAAGGCAGAGTTTACAGTCATGGGGAAAGGCATACTCCTGGGTCAAGGACAGGGAAGAAATACATTTTTTTTTTTTTAAAGCCGAGAGTTAGTTTCATAGTTTAACTAAAATATTAAATGATGTGGCACAAAAAATATTAAGTTCTATAAGTGCCTAATCATTACTCAAAATTTAGTCTGTGATAATTTAGTCTTTTAAAAGAACTTTCCAAGTTAAAGTCATTTTTCTTTTTTTTCCTAAACAAAATAACTTCTCAGAGTATTTCTCTAGATTCTACCTACAAGTGCTCATTAGCCCTTGATGCTCTCTGGGGTGAATTTTTTTGGTTTGGCCAATGGTTCCTCAGCTGCCGACACCTTCTTGTTCCTTTCATCTAAGTAGAAACTTTGAAAGGTACTTAGTTTTTGAAACAAGATAGAATTCTTTCAAACTTGTATGCTAAGACACTTTAGAACTTGAATTTGACTTCACAGCATGGTTATACAAAAAATAAAAGATCAAGTGCTTACAAGGTTAAATTTCAGGAAAGCTCTCTCGGATGCAAGACAAAGGCGGGGTATAAAATGAAAACAAAAGTAGCCTGAGTTAAAGAGGTCATTTGAATTTACTCTCCACTCAAGACTGCTCCTCTCTGCACGCTGAAACAGGTTGGTTTTTTCATTTTCTCATTCTAATTGGAATAAGATTGTTTTTTAAAGCCCAAAGACTTTATATACTTACCTATATAAAGGGAGTGTTGATGCACAAAAGTCTAAATGTTAACATATGCAAAAAGAGCTATTTGAAAACAGCTATACACTTTAATCTTAAAACAAAAATATGAATATAGCAAGAAGAAAACATATTATTTCTGGCATTATGTTAATACCATTACTTGCCTATAAAACTTTGTTAATGAGAAAATAGGTTGTGTTATACTATTTTTTCTGTTTTATTTTACAAATGCTATTTTTGTTCTTGTAATAATTATAAAGACATCTAAAATGTGTTCCTGTATGTCTGACAGAAGGATCAATTCCTGCAAATAATTTCCATTCCTGTCCTATTTACTCACATTTTTTAGTAAGATTCTTATTTAAAAATATACTTCCTTAATGTCTTATATTATTTGTGCATATTATTTCTTATCATCAGGTTCAAGATTTGTGATGAATGAGAAAGAGAAAACAAAGTTCATACTGTTAATAATTAATACATAAGAAAATGATGACCAGAATGGTCTTCCAGATTGGAACTTTTCAAATTAACTTAAGGGTAAAAACAGTCATTTTAAATTGTTGGCACCTGGTTTTTACATAATGAAAGCAGTTCTTCTATGTGGTGTATTTCCTTGAGGGCCTTCTCTGCTTTACTCATCCAAACAAGGTTAGTAAGAATAATAATATTCTTTTGGAAATGTACCATAAGTTGGCACACTGTTTTAAAAATACTATTTTCATTAATGACTCTATAAGAATATTAGAGCTTTTCCCAAGGACAAAAATAACCAAAGGGAGACAGAAAGGCTAAGGAAAAGGCAAAATAAAACTCAGCAGTAAAATAAAAATACCGAATGTCATTTTTAAAGATTTTTTTTTTTTTTTAATTTGACAGACAGAAATCACAAGTAGGCAGAGAGGCAGGCAGAGAGAGAGAGGGAGAAGCAGGCTTCCCGCTGAGGAGAGAGCCCGATGCGGGGCTCGATCCCAGGACCCTGGGATCATGACCTGAGCCGAAGGCAGAGGCTTTAACCCACTGAGCCACCCAGGCGCCCCCGGAATGTCATTTTTATATACATTTTAAAACTTGTGAATTCTGGGGACACCTGGGTGGCTGGGACAGTTAAGCATCTGCCTTCAGCTCAGGTCATGATACCAGGGTCCTGGGATCCAGCCCCACATTGGGTTCCTTGCTCATCTGGGAGCCTGCTTCTCCCTCTCCCTCTGCCTGCTGCTATCCCTGCCTGTGCGCTCTCTCTCTGTCAAATAAATAAATAAAATCTTAAAAACAAAAAGCAAAGAACAACAACAACAAAAAACCATGTAAATTCTCTGTGAGCTTATTTTACTCCTATAAGGTGTTAATAACCAATATAGTAAAATAACTAATGATGAGGCAAGATGATTCCTGCCATACCATCTATATATTCTAGACTAATAGCTTTATATCTGCTTGTAAGTCCTTTAGTTTGACAAATATTTACTGAGCACCTATTGTATACCAGCCACTCTCCATGTAGTCATTACAAACATAAATCCAACAGGTCATACTCTTAGGGAACTAAGAAACACATTTTTTTCACATAATGGGGTCAGTTCTCTGAGAATGAACGTAGGTATGTATGTAGATACAGCTATTGGATCAGGAAAATCTTCTGGGGAGGTGACATCCAAGTTAACTGAGAAGGAATTGGCTTTTTAAGAGAAGGGCAGGAAATAGTCTATCAGATGAAGGAACAGAATGAGTAATGGTGCAGACATGTGCTGCAGCATGGTGTGTGCCAGCAAACTGCTTGCAGATGAGTACTATGACTATCTGGGGTCGTAGAGAGATATAGCACAGCGTGGGGTGCATTATAGAGAGATGTAGCAGGAACCATGGGTCATTTTTATATACATTTAAAAACTTGTGAATTCTGGGACAAGTTAAGCATCTGCTTAACATTATGCAGGGAGCTATGGGTATCATGCTAAGTATTTATCGTTAGCTTGGATTGTATCTTTCAGGTGGAGAAATGTATCTTTTAGGTGAGGAGCTTAGCAGAAGAGTGACAGATTGACATTGCAGAGACAGAGAACTCTGGTGGCAGTAAGAAAAATGATTTTGACAAAGAGGTCGTAAGAAGGAAAAAGAATAGGAGATACCAGTTGGGAAGATACTGTAATAGATCAGGTAAGAAACAACAGTGGTTGAATGGTGCAGATGTGTCAAAGAGGGCAAATTAAAAGAGACAGATTCACAATCTATTTGTAAGGTAAAATCAGAAACTAGGGGCTGACTGAAAATTAGGGATGAATGTGACAGAAGTCAAGGACAGTGTAGGCTTAAGACTCAGGTAACTGGTGGAATAATGCTCCTGAATGGTAGCATACTTTCAGCATGTGTGGACAGCTTTTCAAGGAAGCTAACTAGAGGAAACTTTGTTTTTTAAAGGCAAGCCAGTGAAATTAAGTATAAACACTGAATTAATTTATTTAACTTATTTTAAAATAAATTCATTTTAAAATATGTTTATAAATAAAAATATATTTATTTTAGCTGAATAAAGTATTTGCTTATTTAATTCACTGCCAATATCCTACATAAGAATCACAAAGTTGTGTCTGTAAAAAATATAACATTTCTTTTTCTTTTGTTGAAATCTGACTAAATTTTCATATTTTAAAAGCTACATAAAAGTCATTACTTTGATTTAGGGTTTAATGATTAAGAAAATTCCACAGCGTGTTGTTTTTAATCTTTCTTGGGTAAATTCCAGCTCCTGCACATAGACTGGTAAAAACAAAAGATGAAGAACTAATCTTGGGGATGCCTGGGTGGCTCAGTTGTCAAGCGTCTGCCTTTGGCGCAGGTCATGACCCCAGTGTCCTGGGATCAAGCCCCATATCGGGCTCCTGCTCAGTGGGAAGCTTGCTTCTCCCTCTCCCACTCCCCCTGCTTGTGCTCCCTCTCTCACTGTGACTGTCTTTGTCAAATATATTAAATAAAATCTTTAAGAAAAAAAAAAAGAACTAATCAACTAATCTTGGAGCTATACCCCAATGTGGCTTCCACCGAAGAATTTCAAATTTCAAAAAGCGGCAGATTCAGCCTCACCTATGTTATAGCAAAAATCAACTCTCTAGTAAAAGAACAAAACTTACATACTTTAAAAAGTGTTTCCTTTTAAACAATATTAAAATGAATATTCTGTATTCTTTTTGACATTTAGATGGAGCCATGACTTTGGAACACAACCAGTCAACAGATTACTACTATGAGGAAAATGAAATGAATGGCACTCATGACTACAGTCAGTATGAAGTGATTTGTATAAAAGAGGAAGTCAGAAAATTTGCAAAAGTTTTCTTGCCCGCCTTCTTCACAATAGCTTTCATCATTGGAATTGCAGGCAATTCCATAGTGGTGGCAATTTATGCCTATTACAAGAAGCAGAGAACCAAAACAGATGTGTACATCCTGAACTTGGCAGTGGCAGATTTACTCCTTCTATTCACTCTGCCTTTTTGGGCAGTTAATGCAGTTCATGGGTGGGTTTTAGGGAGAATCATGTGCAAAGTCACTTCAGCCTTGTATACAGTCAACTTTGTCTCTGGAATGCAGTTTCTGGCTTGTATCAGCATAGACAGATACTGGGCTATAACTAAAGCTCCACGTCAATCAGGAGTGGGGAAACCATGCTGGCTTATCTGTTTCTGTGTCTGGATGGCTGCCATCTTGCTGAGTATACCTCAGCTGGTTTTTTATACAGTCAATCACAAGGCTAGGTGCATTCCCATCTTTCCATATCACCTAGGAACATCAGTGAAAGCATCAATTCAAATGCTGGAAATCTGCATTGGATTTGTAATACCCTTTCTTATTATGGGAGTGTGCTACTTTGTCACAGCAAGAACACTTATCAGGATGCCCAACATTAAAAAATCTCGTCCCCTCAAAGTTCTGCTCACAGTGGTTATAGTTTTTATTGTCACTCAGCTGCCTTATAACATTGTCCGGTTCTGCCAAGTCATAGACATCATCTACTCTCTGATCACCGACTGCGACATGAGCAAACGCATGGATGTTGCCATCCAAATCACAGAGAGCATTGCACTCTTTCACAGCTGCCTCAACCCAATCCTGTATGTTTTCATGGGAGCCTCTTTCAAAAACTACATTATGAAAGTTGCTAAGAAATACGGGTCCTGGAGAAGACAAAGACAAAACGTGGAGGAGATTCCTTTCGATTCAGATGATCCTACAGAGCCAACCAGTACTTTCAGCATTTAAATGTAAGACTGCTGCCTCTTGCTTCGATACACATGAATGATGCTTCTCTCTCAGATAAAACATCTGCTTTATTCTGAAACTTAAATCTCAAATACCGTGGTGCCAACTTATAGCAATCAAGAGGTGGGGGGAAGGTGGGGAGAATATAGCAACCAGGAAGAGGAGGAAATGACATAATAAATGCAGAAAACATGAACTTAAAGTTAACAATATAGGAAAATAGTATTAACAGGTATAAATAATAAAAACACATGCTATGAATTAGGCCATCTGAAACAGATTAATAAAAAGGCTTATATTAAGGGGCATTTCTAATTATTTTAAAAGATCTAAATTTTAATGTAAGAATGATTTCACTGCATAATTTCAGTATTTGAATAACTATACAACAAAATTTAATCATTTTTTCCTGTTTCTTAGTTTGTAAGTGATTTCCTAAGATCCCAGAAATAACAATGTAACAATAAAAATATTACATAAAAAGTTTTACGGGCCCTTTTAATACAAAAACTTTTTTTTTTTCCCTTTTATCCCTGGTAAATTTCTGAACATGTGCTTCCATGATGTTAATTTTCTTCAGTAATAAACTGGTTATCCCATTAGATTTACCTGTATACTCTAGAAGCAATCTTTAGATAATCATATTTACCTAGATTCCAATTTTGCGAGTTCCTAAAGGGCTTATCCATTTATGTGAGTCTATTACTGAGGGTTGACTAAACAATACATTTTCTTACATACAGATTCTTATTTTTTTGCTTAAGCACTTACATTTTTAAGCAATAAAAGTATGTGACACAATAGATGATTCTTAATAACATGTATATCTTATCTCTTTCAATACAATTATTTATAAATTATAGTTCATTTAATATGTCCCTACTGAGGGGTGCCTGGGTGGCTCAGTGGGTTAAGCCCACTGAGCCCTTCGGCTCAGGTCATGATCTCAGGGTCCTGGGATCAAGCCCCACATTGGGCTCTCTGCTTGGCAGGGAGCCTGCTTCCTCCTCCCCCTCTGCCTGCCTCTCTGCCTACTTGAGATCTCTCTGTCAAATAAATAAATAAAATCTTTTAAAAAAATATGTCCCTGCTGAAATTTAATTTTGAAAGAAATTACAGTGATCAATAGTGTACACTAATACGAATTTTCTCTCTCACAAACTATAAAAAACTGTGAACTGGAAAACTGTAGGAAAAAAAAAAGACAAGTTTTCTGCTCTTAAAATAAATATCACCTACTCAAGATATGTTATCTTAAAATTACTTTTTGGGGGGCACCTATGTGGCACTGTTGGTTGAGCCTCTGGCTCTTAGTTTTGGCTCAGGTAGTGATCTTGGGGTCGTTAAGATCAATCCCCAGGTTGGGCTCTGCACTCAGCATGAAGTCTGCTTAGAGTTTCTCTCTCCCTCTCTCTGTGCCTCTGTCCTACCCCCCATCCCTGCACTCTCTCCCTCTTGCCAAAATAAGTATTTTTAAAAATTACCTTTTTTTAATCAAGTATTCCTAAATTTGAATATGCCTTCAAAGTCAGAATTTAAAGAACGGGGTGATCATGAAACTAATAATTATGTATCATATTATTCTAGCACAGCACCTGGGACAAAGGATGGATCCGAATACTCACCACTGCTCCACCATTTCTTGCCATTAATTACATAGCTATCTCCATCTCGTTGGATGCTACATTCAATATTTGTGGCATCACTCGAAGCTACACTGGGCTCTATAAGTAAGCAAAGTTTGAATTTACAGGCAGGCAGACATCATCAGTTTACAAAAGAGATTTTAGATAAGGAAATGTGAACTCTCTGAGGATAGAGGCAGGTTCCTATCCTTCCCCCCCTTCCACTCTAGTTCTCCTATAACCTACATATAGTAAGTACTCAGTAAATGTGCACTGGAAGAATGAATGAATGAATTTTGAACACTGGCGATCAGCAATCTGAATTGTGTTCTTGGCTTCCTCACTGATGCATGATTCAAGATAACTCACTCAATCCTTTCTCCAATTATCAAAAGTAGATTAAGTATACTGTTGTTTATTGTCCACAATAGAAATCTACTAAATACTAAATATTTGCAAGCCAGATTTCCCCACATGTAGTTTACTATCTTAGACAATTTCCAACCCTGCCTTGCAAATCCCATCAGGAATGCTTTCACTGACTTATTTTGCATTCTGTAAAGACTGATCAACACAATTTCTTCAAAAAGTTTTCCATGGGACACCCTTACACAACTGCTTTACTGTATGGCATTTCAGAATGTGCAGGTTAGCTCTCATTTGTAGTCGTCTGCACTTGCTAATATGCTGCTCTTTTAAATTGGTCCTTCAGATATTTTGTGCATTCTATTTCTGAAACTAGAGACTCACAGGGTTCCTTTAGAAAGGGAGCTGTGTACTTATTTTGTAACCTCCAATTAGTGGTTTGAAGATAACATGTCACTGCAGATGTTCAATAAATGCCTCTCACCGATTTTAAATGGAGATCAGTTTTCCTATTACAAATACATACAATGTTATAGAAGACTTTTAAGTCTGGCTAAAATTATGGCCAGATGACATTTAGTTTAATTCCAAGCTCAACTATATAATGATGACTTTTTCCTTTGTTTTTTTTTTTTTTTTTTTACTTTTTCCTTTGAAAAATTCTTACTGTTTCCTATGTACAAATGGTACCAAACCCATTTTTAACATGCTCCTAATTTTACTTCCCCACATGATCATAATTTGAACTATGTGATCAGCCCTGGTGAATGGTCTATTTTTCTAGGTTCATGGCAAAGTATTTAGTAACTATCAGTAAAAATTATTACAAAGACAAATATTTCATACATAAGGACAAAAAAGATACTAAATATACATACACGGCAATTTTAGAAATGCAAGTCAAAAGATTATGAAATTAGGTTTACTCTGCTGCTTAAATGCTTAAAGTAGACTATCAGAAAACATCACTGGGTATCCTCCCAAAGGGGAGGACAATTTGATTCTGCACATTTAAAAATGCCAAAATTTGAAACAGGGCTCAAACAAGCACATGCTCGTCTCTGTCCATGGGGAAATTTGCCCTAAAACACAGAGCCACTCTTTCATTTTAGCTTATCCATAATAACTCCAGGATGATTGACTGCACAAGGGGAGAACCATGATTTGCTTTTACCTGTCATACAGAAGCAAGAGGCAATGTTCCCTTGAAGAAGAGGCTCAAGCCACTGCTGCTTCTGCTCTTTACTTCCATATAGGTGGAGGACCTCCATGTTCCCTGTGTCTGTATGTAATAAAAAAAACAAAACATTTCTTTGGCGTTTAAAAATTTACCAATATAGGTGCCTCCTTAGCGCAGTAGGCAGCGCGTCAGTCTCATAAAAATTTACCAATATGGAATCCAAACTTTATGTTGGAATTATATACATGTATCTTTTTTTAAAATATAATTTTATTGGCTTTAATTGCATTGTCATGTTTTCCCAAGTTGTTTTCTTTTTTTTTTTTTTAAGATTTTATTTATTTATTTGACAGAGATCACAAGTAGGCAGAGAGGCAGGCAGAGAGAGAGGGAGAAGCAGACTCCCTGCTGAGCAGGATCCTGATGCAGGACTCGATCCCAGGACACTGGGATCATGACCTGGGCCAAAGGCAGAGGCTTTAACCCACTGAGCCAGCCAGGCGCCCCTACATGTATCTTTTTAAAGTAAACATTTGCTTACAAAAATATTTTGAAACATAATAGTAAATATAATTTGTAATGAAGGCATGCCATAAATAATTATTATAAATATATGGCATTTGGTGCATATTTATTCAATTTGTGTTGAATTACGACACTTGTCCGCTTCATCTCAATAAAACACGGCTTTAATGAGGTCTGACTCATTTAGGACTAAGGAAAACAATTCACTGTCTTAATCTTTCCCTGCTTTCTTGCAAATATGCTTTGCTAGGAGTGACTGCAATGCTCCTGGAGAACAATTATCATTCCACGCTCTACTGAGACTCCATTGCTGAGACTCCTGTTCCTCGAACATACGATGTGCTCTCTAACTTTCACCTGTTTGCCTGTGCCAAACCTTCTCTCAGGTCCAATTCTACCCATCATTCCTAAGTAAATTCCTGCTTTTGAGCCATTTCCACCATGAAGAATCTCTGATTACACAGTCAGAAATATCTCCTTCCTCTGAACTCACAGAGTAATTATTGTCTCTTTACCTCTACCATTGTTCTTACTATTGTGCACCCCCTCCCATCTATGAAAGCACTAGGTGGTATCTCAAGAATGATAAACACAGAATCCCCGATAGAAAATGACAGCAGATAACTTCAAAGACCCTTTCCAACCCTCAGAGGGCATTGTTCAGTAATTGAAACACTACTATCACTCTCATATAAAAAAGAATGCTTTATACCTGCCATGGAGCAAAACACTCTAGGGGCTTTTCTCCGATATTTGTTCCTATCAAACTTCTAAAAAAACACTATTTAAAACATTTCCCTTGAAAACTGATTACTCAAAAGATTTATTTATTTTTTAAAGAACTTATTTATTATTTATCAGAGAGAGAGAGAGAGAGAGAGAGCAAGTGCACAAGCAGGGTGAGCAGCAGCAGGCAGAGGGACTCCTCGCTGAGCAAGGAGTCCAATACAGGATTTGATCCCAGGCCTCTGGGATCATGACCTGAGCTGAAGGCAGATGCTCAACCAACTGAGCCACCCAGGCATCCCACTCATAAGATTTTTCGAAAATGATTTATTTATTTTATTTTAGAGAGAGGGTGAGAGACTGTGTGGTGGGGGGACAGAGGGAAAGGGAGAGAGAGAGAATCTCAAGCAGACTCCTCGCTGAGCAGGGAACCTAACACAGGGCTTGATCCCACAACCCTGAGATCATGACCTCAGCTGGAATCAAGACTCAGACACTTAACAGAATGAACCACCTAGGTGCCCCAATTATTCATAAGATTTTCAAGAAGTTTTCAATATCACCTTTAAACATGACTTGAAGGACAGTCACTGAAATGCCTATGAAAATGGAGTTAAGGGGCGCCTGGGTGGCTCAGTGGGTTAAGCCGCTGCCTTCGGCTCAGGTCATGATCTCAGAGTCCTGGGATCGAGCCCCGCATCGGGCTCTCTGCTCGGCAGGGAGCCTGCTTCCTCCTCTCTCTCTGCCTGCCTCTCTGCCTACTTGTGATCTCTCTGAATAAATGAATAAAATCTTTAAAAAAAAAAAAAAAGAAAATGGAGTTAAATCCAAGTTAAGTCTCTCAAAATGTGTTTGCAGTCTGTCCAGACACTACCAACAGAGCCAAAGTTATATTAAAATGCACAAAATTCCTAATAGATTAACATCAGTTTAAAATTCTTTTTGGCTGAGAGAAAAAATGAGTCTTGAGTTATAATTAATGAAGCTCACTATTTTCTTCACTTATTTTAAATTCACTGTTTCTTGTTATAGTTCAAATGAGGTAAATATTGACTAAGATCTTTCAAAAATTGTCAGTTTGTTCTGAGAAGCTGGCAAAATGAAGCTATCATTTAGGGGTTGGGAAAAAGCCTGGATAAATTAGTTCTACAAAAAAAATACCCTCTCCCAAATCAGCCCATAGGCCCTCCAAATTTTCTAGTACAGCTATAAAATTAAAATTGCTATTTTCAACATTCTAATATACAATATTGTATACTTTGTGAAGGGCAAAAAAAAAAAAAAAGACAAATTGGAAGACTACATATGTTTTCCCTAAGCTTTTAGAACTATTTGGAAAGCTTGAGTAGAAATTCATCTTTTATACTTAAGAAACCTCCCAAAGTATTTAATTAACATCTGTTATATTCCCTTCTTTTTCTGCTTTGGAAATGCTCTGAAACACAATGTCCTAAGGCCTTCATGAAGATATCTCCACTACAAAGAGAAAACGCCTAGTTTTCTACTTATGGTTTTATACATCCTTGTTTGCTAAGGAGAGTTGCTAATCATACTCTGGCCAAAGAAAATGTATTTTCCTGGCCAATTTTTAAATTTCAGCAGTTTGGTGATATCATTTAGAGAGTACAACTGTTAGACTCATGAAATTTTAATACTAGAATTTTTAATGCTAGGCAAATGATCTTCTAGTGAAAAGGGAGTTCATGGGTCAAATGGAGAAAATAGTGGCAGAGCTGTGTCTGCAAAGGAAGTCTTCTATAGCATTATTTTTCATATTATGAAAATATCATAAACTATTAGTTATATTATATAACCATATTATGACCTATTAGTATGTCATGAAATCAATTTAATGGAATATGGCTATCATTCTCTAAAAAATAGATCAAAATAGAATATATTAGATTCGACTAGACTCACTGGAAAATATCGAATATACTGTATGTGATAAAGGAAATTATTATTTCATGAAACCCTTTTTCAGTAATATATATGCCTCTCATTTCTTATTCCCCAAGTCCTTTGGTCAATCCATCCATCCATCCATGAACATACATGTATAACTACATATGCTACATATTGGGTCACAATATAAATTATATTTCTTACTATAAGTAGCAATAAAAAAAGTTTTAAGCAAAAGACTACCAGTTCTCCTTCCACAAAATTATGCCACCTATACAGTAATAGCTTCACATAAATTAGATGAAATCTTTAGAAATTCTATGATAGATTTCTTGACTTTTACAGTAGCCTCATTACTGGATTAAAATGTAGTAGAGCAGTAATTTGATAAATTGGTGATTTGAAGAAGGAAAACCACCAGGGATAAATTCAACCAACATCAGAAGTTTATAGCTACCTTAATGGTTTCAAATAAATGAGAGTCAAAATCCACTGTCCAAACACCTTACTATGCAACCAGACTGTGTCTTCTCTCAGATATCCAAATACTTATTTTTGGTAGTTCCATCCTTCATTAACTCTTTTTGGGAGAGCTTTAGCAGCAGGGCTGTACAATGAGCACAAAAGGCAATACTGAGGTCCAACTTGTTCAGTGACAATATAGGATATCATACCATCAACCTTCTATAACAAATTAAATGTTGGTCCTTGACTGGGAGCAACAGAGTAACTAGAGAAACTAGGCGGAAAAAAGACAAGATATTCCCTGGGTCTAACCTAGACCTACTGAACCAAACCTACAGGGATGGAGTCTATGAATCTGTTTTTATTTTGTTTTTTTTAAAGTTCCTTAGTGAGTTCTTTGACAAATCCATGTTCGAAAACATCTTCTACAGACACAGTACAGGTTTATCTGTTCCATATGACCTTTTAAACAAAAATTTTTTTAGACTTTTATTTATTTGAGAGAGAGAGAACACAAAGAGAGAGGGAGAAGCAGACTTCCTGCTGAGTAGACAGCCCTACAGGACTCCATCCCAGGACCCTGAGATTATGACCTGAGCCAACTGCAGACATGTAACTGAGCCACCCAGGCACCCCCTTCTGTATTACGTTTTTAAAGAAAAGTTGGCCTCCTTCCTTTACCCTTCCAATTTTTCATGCCAGAATCTTTGGAGGCATCCTTGAGTTCCTCTTTCCTCTTCCTTCAAATATATTTAGAATCTTTCTACTTCTCACCTACTGCTACCACCCTAGAACAAATCCCCATCATCTCTAACAAGGATTATTACAACAGACTCCCTGCTTCCTTCCTTCCCTCCTTTTGTTAATTCCTAATACATTCGTCAAAGAGATTCTTTTAAAACTGATATAACATCTTGTCACTGCTCTGGTCAAATCTCCCATGGCTTCCCTGTTCATAGGAGGTATAAGCCCAAGCCTAACCTGCCCCATAAGGCCATTTACTCTCTGATATCTTCTCTTACTATTCTCTTACTATTCCTAACTATGCCAAGTTCCTTGACTCTTCTTGGAATACACCAATCATACTCTTGCCTTAGGGTCTATGCAATTTCTGTTTCCTCTGCTATGGAAATTCCTTCCCCAGATAACATCATAGCTAACTCTCATGCTTTTATTAAGTCTTTATCGAATATCATTTTCTCAGTAAGGCCTAACCTCATCATTCCATGTTAAATTGTAATTTGCATTTCTTGTTCCCCAGCATTCCAATCCCAGCATTGCCCTACCCTGCTGGGGTTTTTTCCCCCAAAGCACTTTTCATCTTTAAACTGACTACATAATTTACTTATAATATTTATTATTTATTTCTGTCTCCCTCCATTAGAACATCAGCTCCATGAGGGCAAGAATCTTTGTGTATTTTATTCTTTGATACATCCCAAGGGTCTAGAATACTGCTTGGCACATAGTAAGTAATTAATAAATAACTGGTGAATAGGAGCACCTGGATGGCTCACTTGCAAGAGTGTGTGACTTTTGATTTCGGGGTTATGAGTTAGAGCCCCATGTCGAGTGTAGAGTTTACTTAAATAAATTTTTAAAAACTTAAAAAAAAAACTGGTGAAGAAATGGAGAGACAGTGAGGCTAACCAAGATCTGGAACTCTCGATCCATTCCAATTAGCCATATAAATATCGAAGATCCAATCGTGAAGTTGTAATCTTTATATTGCCAGTACCTCTGGAGGTGGCCTCTATTCACTAATACTCTTAATGCAATGATGTTTAACGAAAGAATAATCCAGTGAGAATATCAGATCCATTTTTTAAAATATTTAAATCAAAGTAACTGAGAAATAAAATTGTAGACAAGTTTATAAACCAATGACTTTGTGTAGAAAAACTTCTTGTCTTAAAATAGAGGAATTTCAAACCCTGCTCAGAATATCTGAGAAAGTTCTGTTTTTAAATAATATAGTAACCTGGTGCTTGGCAGTTAAAGACATCTGGAGCAAAAAAGCATTTTCCTGTTTCTTCAGCAATCAACGCATAGTCCACCTGGCTGAGACCGCTCACAGCTGGCAAAAACAAGTTCCAGAGGCCTTCTGCTTTGGCCATTTCCTGTCAAGGTGATGAATACGCCAGAGTGATCATAATTTACCATGCACTAAAATAGTTTATTTTTAAAAGATATTGCTATTTATGCTTCTTGCAACTTAAAAACACTAATGAAGTTACTTGTTTTATTTACCTTACAGTGTGTAAAACCAAATAGTTACTAACTCATTAGAAATCAACAATTTCCTGTTAAAGAAATGCCCTTTTCTCTAAGTTTCCTTAGATTTGGCTGAAAAACTAAGTTTGCTTTCCTGAGTACCTCTTACAAATTATAGTTATTACAGAATCTCCCACATTTGAGTGTAAGTATGCCAAGCATACTATTTGTATATTTTAATTTCTTATGTGTGTTGTGGTTAGGATTTAAAAGCATGAAATTTAGACCAAGTGCATGTGGGACAAATGTTCTGCTTGACTT
Organism: Lutra lutra; assembly: GCF_902655055.1. NCBI lineage: Eukaryota > Metazoa > Chordata > Mammalia > Carnivora > Mustelidae > Lutra > Lutra lutra. The sequence goes on along the minus strand of NC_062278.1, from coordinate 132,214,075 downwards.
CTATTATAATTTTGCAACAGATGGTAGTGAGTGCTGTTGATCATATTTTTTCTTTCAATATCATCATTACATACCACATACAAATGTTATGTAACCTACTTTGTATACTATAGGTTCTGTTCTTAACTTTCTTTTTAAAAAGTTATTTCTGATATATTTATTCTCTACATATATAACAACAACAGCAATGACAAACTAAGGTTTCAAAAAACACCTGCATATTCATTTTCCAACATTAAATGCTTTCTTGTTTTTCTTACCTTAAGTTTATCAATCACTAAAGGTTTTTTCCATCTGTCCACTGAATTTTCATTTTGAATGTAGAACTCAATTACCTCCTTAAAGTAATAATAAGAAAAAAGTTCATTAGCTAAAGTTAATACAAAGTAAATAATGCCATAAACTGCAAATATCCAAAGTAAACCTATTTAGATGAAGAAGCTTTTCAAACTGTTATTAAATCAGTAATATTTCTTTCCAAAACCAGATACATGAGTATAAACAAATTTAGAGGTTTGTTGCTCACAAAATTATGCTGCCTCGATATTAGATAACAGACTTCCAAAATCTTGTACCAAGATTTAGTGTTCCCTTTTTAGCAATATAGCTCACTGGGCAGTCATAGGAACCCTCTCAAAGTAGCACAACTAAAATAACAGAGAAAATATTTAAAATAATGAAAAAAAAATACATGTAATGAATAGCTGTGCTGGAAGAACAATAAGGAAATTCCTCAGTGGTCAGAAATAAAAAAGCCTGACTCTTCAGGTGTTAATAAAGTACTTGTTTCAAGCCACCATTAACAAAATTAGCAAAACTAACAGTGTAACAAAACTGAATCACACTCCCCAAAGACTACAGACAAAAAAAAAAAGAAAGATCATATATAGAATAAAGTATTTGTGTCCAATAGATTTAAAGAATAAAGGAAGAAAGGAATTAAAAGTATGACAAAGGTTATAAAAATTGGCCAAATTTGAAAAAGAACAATCAAAAAGTAAAAGAATCAAAAGCAACTTGAGGAAAAGAAAAAACACATTAATTAAATTTAAAAATTCAAGCAGTGGTTCTTATAAACAATTGAGAACTGAATTCCCAGTGCAACAAATGAAGGCAGAAATCAGTGTCTTCAGTTGCTAAGAGAAAATAATTGTCAACCTAGAATTCTATGTCCAATAAAACAATCTTTCAAGAATTAGGGCAAAATAAAGGCATCAGAGATAAAGAAACAGAAAGAATCAGAATCAGAATCATTACTTCCCTCTCTTGAGCAAAAAAGGAAAATAAAAAGAAAAAAAAATCAAAGAAAAGGTTGCTAGCAGATTCTCATTAAAGGAACTTGATCCTAAAAGAAACATCTGAGTTGCAAGAAGAAACAGTAAATAAAGTGGTAAATACATGGGTAAATATAAATTAAAAACTAGCCACACCAAACAGTAATAATAATCACTAATTTGTGCAACTAAAATAATCAAGATGAACTAAAATATGGATTGGGAAGGCATTTCCCAATATTTTGCTGTTACAGAATCTCTATACCTAATTTTTTTAGGTATACCTAATTTTTACCTAATTTTTTTAGGTTAGAATTATAGATTAAAATCTGTGACTATAGTCACAAGGCCACATTACAAAATTATTTTCTAAAATTGTTCCACTCCTTTATAGTCATATAATACACAAAACTGTTCTTTTATTAAGCATGGCTAGTCTAGGGAAATGATGTATTTAATGAAAACTGCAAGAAGACAAAGGACAGCTCTTTTTCACCAGGATGAAGAGCATTCATCATTTCTGTCAGGAAGTCAGTTGAATGGGAGATTTCCTGTTTAGGGTTGTTTATTATGTCCATCCCTCGTACTGCAGTAGAAATAGTCAGTGCTACAATATATTATGCAATACATTTACAAATTCCTCATCTCTGACTACCTCTTTATGATACTACAGTTCTGAGAAATTAAATCACCCAATGTTTACATAATTATTTTAAAAACTTGTGTGATTTAATACTTTCTGTTCTAAAGTCTATCCATTTAGAGATCTGCAAATTCTGTTGTATTGCGGTAAAAGTCAGAATTAATGTAAAATCTCATTATAAAGAAGGTTTCTTTAGTTCTTAGAGTATGAAAAACAGTATATTGGTGAAAGGAGAAAGCAGAAAATACACTTGATGCCTAATCGATTCCCCCCAAATAGCACCTTTAACATCTAACTTCCTCCTAACTTACTGAGATACTGCTTTGCAGTATGTTAGTTCAGAATCTTAAATCTGAGCCTACAAATAATTTTGCAATACAATATGTTTTTCACCTTAAAGTTGGCTATTAGAAAAAAGCAACAGTTCTTTAATAGTACATTACACTTAAGAGGAAAATATGACTGTTATCTTTATATTGTAAGTGTATTCTCAAGACTATGTTGCTAGTTCTTGTTTTAAATTCTATTTTTTAGGACTTCTTAGCCATTTTAATTTTTTTTTTTAGAGAGAGAGCATGCACATGTGGCGGTTGGGTAGAGGGACAGAGAGGGAGAGAGAGAATCTTAAGCAGGCTCCACACCCAGTGTGAGCCCAGTGTGGGGTTTGATCTTATGACCCTGAGATCATGATCTGAGCTAAAATCAAGAGCTGGGTGCTTAATTGAATGAGCCACTCAGGCCCCCTCCTTAGCCATTTTAAATAGGAAAACTGCCTTTTAACACTTTCATAGATATTGGGTTCTTAATGTTCTCACTTTATGAAATCCAAGGAATATCAAAGGTCATTAGAGTAGTTTAAATGAAGCTTATTTTTTCCCATTATAAAAATTAGAAAAATATGTAAAAGTATTGAGAAAAAGTCATCAACGGTCTTACTAAAGATGTATACTGTTAAAATACTGGTGTATTATATGACATTATCTTGTTTTCTAGATGTGACTTTTAATTTTTAAAACTTAGTTATAATACTGGATAGAATTTTATAGGCTTCCCCCCTCCTATTTTGAAAAAGTTAATTACTTTTCTCCAGATATCAATTCAAATGTATATGTTCACAGACAAGGATTAGTATTGCTCAAAATCATTCTACATGATAAAACACTGTTACAGATGTTGGCTTAAGATTTTTGTGTTTAACATTTTATTTTATTTTATTTTATTTTTTAAGATTTTATTTTTAAGTAGTCTCTATACCCAATATGGGACTCAAACCCATAACCCCAAGATAAAGACTTGCATGCTCTGATGACTGTGCCAGCTGGGTACCCTGGTTTATGATTTTAATGAAAGAAAAAGCCCATGTTATTAGGCATGGATATATTCTAGATTGAACTATCTGCAAAGACAAAATTACTGTGGCTTTCCTTGCCACAGAAATATTGACAATCTTCTGTTAAAGCTATAGATTGCTTTTTTTTTTAAACTTATAATAAAGCATTTTCTTTTACATTGAAAAACTTTTTAAAATTTATTCATTTGAGACAGAGAGATACATGGAGAGAGCATGATTTGGGGAGAGGGCAGAAGTAGACTTCTGCTGAGCCAGGAGCCCTACTCAGGGCTTGATCCCAGGGTCTGGAGACCATAACCTGAACGAAGGCAGATGCTCAATCACCTGAGCAACCGAGGCATCCCTACATTGAAAATTCTTTGTAAATATTTTAATAGCTGCATAATATTAAGTTTAGCAGGTATCACAACTCAACTTGTGATACTTCTTTTCTCTGCTTCATGTATCCCTTGATTTCCCATTCACATTTATAAATGAAAGAGCAAGACCACATGGTTTCTTCTGCTAATTCTGCCCTCTCCTTTGAACAGTCAGCTGCTTCCAGGCACGAGCATGTCAATAAATATGTTTCATTTTAGGGTGAGCAGGCAGAAATCAGGCAGGTTGATAGGCAAGCTGGGGTTTACACCAAACCCCTATTTTTTTAAAAAAAAGACCCCAAAATAGAGGACTCTAGAGCACTAACCCTCATGTGAAATCCTGGCTTCTTGAAATAGATAATTTTTTTTTTTTTAAGAGTCCTAAGTTTATTACTCATAGTTTAAATATTCTCTGACTCATTTTCAAGCCAGAGTAGTAATTGTACCTCTGCTGCAAGGATTACATAAGTTACTATACTTCAAGCTCTTGGCATAGTATCTGGCAGAGGAGTAAATTCTTAATATAATAACTAGTGTTGATTCACTGTCTCTCTCCCATTTGACTGTGAAGATAGCAACTTGTCTTCCTGGCATAATATCATCATGCTTAATAAGACGTAATATCATCATGTCCCCACCATCAAGTACACTGACCAGCACAGAGAGGTGCTCAATGTTTGTTGAATGTCTGAAAGAAGTATTTGCTGAGGGTAGAATTTACGCAAAGTCTGAATCTAGAACACATGCTCTAAGTTCAGGTTTTCCACAGTGTTCCACACTGGCTTCCTTCTCTTTGATTTAGGCAAACTGCTTAATGTCTCTGGGCCTCAATTTCCTCACTTTGTTTTTCATTTTATCTTTTTTCAAACTGGAGTGGTTAGCATGCAATATTCTATTCATTTCCAGTGTACAACATAGTCATACGATCACCAAGATAAGTCTAATCATTTGCTTTTTTAGAGGACTCTTGCAGCCTTCTGTCTGAAGCAAATGCTACAGCTAGGCATGGGGTGTTACAGACCTACCCCTGCAGCCCATCTACAGGTTAATTCTTCAGTCAAACATCTTGATTTTGTTTTCCCTTCTCACTCTTGCTCTCCATACCAGCCCATCACAGGGGACTCCATTGTAAAACAAAACAAAACAAAACAAAATGGCTACCACCTGTGCTATAGCCTTCTCTTATTTCAAAATGATTTTGAGCCTCACACCAGTGAGAATGGCTAAAATTGACAAGTCAGGAAATGAGAGATGCTGGCGAGGATGCAGAGAAAGGGGAACCCTCCTAACACTATTGGTGGGAATGCAAGCTGGTGCAACCACTCTGGAAAACAGCATGGAGGTTCCTCAAAAAGTTGAAAATAGAGCTACTCTATGACCCAGCAATTGCACTACTGGGTATTTACCCTAAAGATACAAATGTAGTGATCCGAAGGGGCACATGCACCCAAATGTTTATAGCAGCAATGTCTATAATAGCCAAACTATGGAAAGAACCTAGATGTCCATCAACAGATGAATGGATAAAGAAGATGTGGTATATATGTAAAATAGAATACTATGCAGCAATGAAAAGAAATGAAATCCTGCCGTTTGTGATGACATGGAAGGAACTAGAGGGTATTATGCTTAGTGAAATAAGTCAATCGGAGAAAGACAACTATCATATGATCTCCCTGATATGAGGAAGTGGAGATGCAATGTGGGGGGTTTGGGGGGTAGGAAAAGAATAAATTAAACAAGATGGGATCAGGAAGGAGACAAACTATAAGAGACTCTTAATCTCACAAAACAAACTGAGGGTTGCCAGGGGGAGGGGGGTAGGGAGAGGGTGGTGGGGTTATGGACATTGGGGAGGGTATGTGCTATGGTGAGTGCTGTGAAGTGTGTAAACCTGGCAAATCACAGATCTGTACCCCTGGGGCTAATAATACATTATATGTCCATAAAAAAATTAAAAAATTATTTAAAAATGATTTTGAGGTATGTTTCCTCTGTTAGGGGTTATTCTTTGGAACGATCCATTCTGTTTTCCAATTCAGCTTCCATCTCTTTTCTTTCTTTAAAAAAGATTTTATTTATTTATTTTTCAGAGAAGGGAGAGCAGGGAGAGGGAGAGGCAGGCCCCCTGCTGAGCAAGGAGTCCAATGCAGCATTCGATCCCAGGACCTGAGCTGAAGGCAGACACTTAACTGACTTAGCCACCCAGGCATCCCCCATTCTCTTTTCAAAACCTTAGTCCTCTGATGTGTCCACTGCTTTTTTTGTGTGCTTTTAGCAACTTAATCCATTTTTCAAAAGTTTTTTTAATTGTTAATGGGATTTTATTTGAGGGAAAGCAGGTAAATGCTGAATTCAGTCTGCCATCTGAACCAAGTGTTGCATTTTCTTTTTAATACCCAAAAGTTCAGAATTTTAAAACTTAACATTCTATATGTACTATATGTATATATAGATCAAAAGTCTCCATGGGGCACCTGGATGGCTCAGTGGGTTAAAGCCTCTACCTTCGACTCAGATCATGATCCTGGAATCCTGGGATTGAGCCTCACGTTGGGCTATCTGCTCAGCGGGGAAACTGCTTCCCTTCCTCTCTCTCTGCCTGCCTCTCTGCCTACTTGTGATCTCGGTTTATCAAATAAATAAATAAAATATTTAAAAAAAAAAGTCTCCAAAGTGATACCCTAAATACTAAACACATGTAAGAGGAGACTATTTTTATGCTATTTTATAAATTTAAGTTCAATTAATTAACATACAGTGTGTTATTAGTTTCAGAGGCAGAGTTCAGTGATTCATCAGTCTTACACACTCAGTGCTAATTACATCCTGGCCCTCCATAATGTCCATTACCCAGTTATCAAATCTCCCAACCCCCCTCCACTCCAGCACCCCTCAGTTTGTTTCCTCTGATTAAGAGTCTCATGGTTTGTCTCCCTCTCTGATTTTGGCTTATTTTATTTTTCCCTCCCTTCCCTATGAGCCTCTTTTTTTTTTTTTAAGATTTTATTTATTTATTTGACAGATAGAGATCACAAGTAGGCAGAGAAGCAGGCAGAGAGAGAGAGAGGAAGAGAAGCAGACCTCCTGCTGAGCAGAGAGCCCGATGTGGGGCTCGATCCCAGGACCCCAGGATCATGACCTGAGCCGAAAGCAGTGGCTTTAACCCACTGAGCCACCCAGGTGCCCCTCTGTTTTGTTTCTTAACAAAACAGGTCTCATTGATTATCTTGGCCAACCACCAGGTGCCCCTACATTCTCTGGTTTAAATATAATTTTTCTGATATGATGATTGTTACCCCAGCTTTCTTTTGATGTCCATTAGCATGATAAATGGTTTCCCATGCCCTCCCCTTTTTTTTTTTTTAAAGATTTTATTTATCTATCTGACAGAGAGAGATCACAAGTAGGCAGAGAAGCAGGCAGAGAGAGAAGAAGGGAAGCAGGCTCCCTGCTGAGCAGAGAGCCCGATGAGGGACTCGATTCCAGGACCCTGGGATCATGACCTGAGCTGAAGGCAGAGACTTTAACCCACTGAGCCACCCAGGCAACCCTAGATTGAATTCTTAATCACCATGGCCCAGCCAGCATTATCTTCCCTTAGAAGATGAGCCACCCAGGTGCCCCATGGAGACTTTTGATCTATATATACATATAGTACATATAGAATGTTAAGTTTTAAAATTCTGAACTTTTGGGTATTAAAAAGAAAATGCAACACTTGGTTCAGATGGCAGACTGAATTCAGCATTTACCTGCTTTCCCTCAAATAAAATCCCATTAACAATTAAAAAAACTTTTGAAAAATGGATTAAGTTGCTAAAAGCACACAAAAAAAGCAGTGGACACATCAGAGGACTAAGGTTTTGAAAAGAGAATGGGGGATGCCTGGGTGGCTAAGTCAGTTAAGTGTCTGCCTTCAGCTCAGGTCCTGGGATCGAATGCTGCATTGGACTCCTTGCTCAGCAGGGGGCCTGCCTCTCCCTCTCCCTGCTCTCCCTTCTCTGAAAAATAAATAAATAAAATCTTTTTTAAAGAAAGAAAAGAGAATGGAAGCTGAATTGGAAAACAGAATGGATCGTTCCAAAGAATAACCCCTAACAGAGGAAACATACCTCAAAATCATTTTTAAATAATTTTTTAATTTTTTTATGGACATATAATGTATTATTAGCCCCAGGGGTACAGATCTGTGATTTGCCAGGTTTACACACTTCACAGCACTCACCATAGCACATACCCTCCCCAATATCCATAACCCCACCACCCTCTCCCAACCCCATCTCCCCCATCAACCCTCAGTTTGTTTTGTGAGATTAAGAGTCACTTATGGTTTGTCTTGTGTCTTTTGACTGGGGCATTTAGCCCATTTAGATTCAGAGCAACTATTGAAATATAATGAATTTAGTGCCACTGTATTACTTATAAAGTCATATCCCTGTTAAGAGGAGGCTATTTTAGAATGAATTTCCCAATATTTTAGTAGTATTTTCCTAAAAAAGCTATACCCCACTGTCAGCAAAATTCATCTCATGACAGTTCTTTATTAAAAATATGTAATTATGGGGCACCTGGGTGGCTCAGTGGTTAAAGCCTCTGCCTTCAGCTCAGGTCATGATCTCAGGGTCCTGGGATCGAGCCCCACATCGGGCTCTCTGCTCACAGCAGGGAGCCTGCCTCCTCCTCCTCTCTCTCTCTGCCTGCCTCTCTGCCTACTCGTGATCTGTCTGTCAAATAAAAAAAAAAAAAATCTTAAAAAAAAATAATAAAAATATGTAATTAGGGTGCCTGGATGGCTCAGGGGGTTAAAGCCTCTGCCTTCGGCTCAGGTCATGATCCCAGAGTCCTAGGATTGAGCCCCACATTGTGCTCTCTGCTCAGCAGGGAACCTGCTTCCCCCTCTCTCTCTGCCTGCCTCTCTGCCTACTTGTGATCTCTCTCTGTCAAATAAATAAATAAAATATTTTTAAAAATAAAAATAAATTAAATAAAATAAAAAATATATATATATGATAATTATTTATCTAGTTCAAGCAACAATAGTAACTGCCCTATAAACACATATCAACTCTGAACATTTTTGTTTAAAGAATTTTGGTCTTTTTCGGTTTCCTATTTGATTTTGTAGGTCTAGCTCTAGAGATCTCAGAATCACAGAAAATTGAAATGAGAATTTACTGTATATCCACTCATACCTATGCACATCACAGATGAAAGACTAAGGCACTGAGAGAGTTATTTGTTCATGACCACCTAACTTGTGATAGGAATGGACTAAAATTAAACCCTTACAATTTCTACACCAGTGTTCAACTCACACATATACCTGGCCCCACCTGCCTTATGTATTTTTATAATAGCTTTTACCTTTTCTTCACAGCATTATCATCTCTTATTGAATGTCTTTCTTTTGTGCTAAAGTGTAGGCTCTGTGGAAGCATTAGCTCTGTCTTATTCTTTTACTTTTGATGGCTCTCCAGATGCCTAACCCATTATTAGGTACAGTTACATGTTAACTGAATGAATGAATGAATGCACCATGTTTCTTCTCTACCCTCAGTGAAGTTACAGCAACTTAACACGTAAAGTAGTAGCCTGTATGAAGAACGACAGTAGTACCTGTGAATAGACTGAAATGATATTCAACATTTCCTGGTTATGTCCATTTTGTTTAGTCTACAGTTTTCTTAATTTTCATAGGGAGCCATTAAAAAAAAAAAAAGCTAAAAGTCACCACCTTATAAAAAGGCCCTGGAGTACCTGGCTGGCTCAGTCAGCTGGGCATCTGACTCTTGATTTGGCTTAGGTCATGATCTCAGGGCTGTGGTGTTGGGCCCGGTGTAGAGCTCTCCACTCAGTGCAGTCTGCTTACTCCTTTCCCTCTGCTCCTCCCCCCAAATAATTGTGCTCTCTAATAAATAAATAAAATCTTTTCTTTTTAAATGGCCCTAAATAATGTTTTACTCTAATATATTTACAGTCCCAACTTTACAACAGTTAATCTCCTTTGACTGAGTTTTAATTTCAAGGATTCATCTGTGGCATTCCCTTGGCATCTTTTAGAAGCTCATCAGCTTCTGCAGCAGCTCTGTGCTAATGTAAGGAGGGGAATGGGTAAGGATTGACTACAAAGATAGGATACCATGATACTCCTAGAAGCAGAGATAACAGACATAATTCACCAACAGTCCTTGAGCACAAATACATTCTGTTTATACAGTACTTACCTTTTCAGCTGGAAGAATGTGTTGTTTCATGAAATGCTTCACCCTAGCAAGAACTTCCTGGCCAGTCTTACTCTGTACAAACAATTGTTGGGAAGTATCAATCTGTGGTGATGTAGTACTGAAAGTTCTTTATTAAAAAAAGAAAAGAAAGAAAGGAAAAAAGAAGAGTTACAAAGGTGTCCCAAATCATTATTATATATTTCTGAATATAATGGGAGGTCTTCTCCAACTCCTTCAAAATATCCCTCTGGAGTTGGCATATTTTGGGATTTTTTAAGTTTTTCATATTATACAATAAATGTACAATCACTTTACTTTGAACAGGAAACTTTAATGCTGAAAGCACTATGTAGGTAAAACATAAGCCTGGCACAATCTCAATCGGTGGTAGTTTTGAATCTTTATTAAAGTCAATTATCAAAATCTCTCAAAAAGAAGGTGAAGAAACTGAACACAAATGTAGTAATTATTCTTAGTATATTCCTCACAAACACAACTACTGGATGTCATTATAAAGATCTTTATGAAGAGCAACACTGTCAGTTGTTGAGAGAACACAAACATCACCTAAAAGATGAATTATAAAACATAACTGTCCTAATGTTAAGTCCTGGGTACTTCTGCCTGGACAGAATTTCCAGGGACAGCATCATCAATGGATTCAGTAAGTGCTATTATATCACATCACTCAGATGGCAGTGTGTAGTTGGGAAGAGAATTAGATGCCTCAAAAAGTGCTCCACTGATTGAGATATGGATTTCAAAGACATTTATGGAGTGATTGAGTAAAATTTCATGAAATATGATGGAAGAGAGCAATACTTCTAAAGTTAATAAATCATCTTTTATAGGGTGTAATTTTGAATAGGAATATGTAAGTAATATAAATATTAGAAAGAAGCATTTGAGAGTTTTATCTATTTCCTTGAAAGTTTATATGCTAAAGTTGGCAAAAAAATACTTTTAATCATGAATCTGCGTTATTTTATTTTCAGGCATATAAGATGTTACCAAAAAACTGATGTGATTGGCAGCAATAATCCTGGTATAAGCAATAGAAACAGTCCCTATCCCCCTGAAGTTTACAACCTTCATATATCTAATAAAGGCTCTAATTTGAATTAGCCAAGGAATTGATTTTGCTTACCTTTTCGAAAGTTGTAATCCAGTTTCTGCCAGAGGCTGCACAATCTTGGCAAACCGAAAGCTATTCTCAGATGCATTATTTCCCAGAAGATATCTACTATATACTCCCTATAAATAAACATAGAGCAATTAAGATTGATTGAAAACCGGGGCGCCTGGGTGGCTCAGTGGGTTGGGCCGCTGCCTTCGGCTCAGGTCATGATCCCAGGTCCTGGGTTCGAGCCCCACATCGGGCTTTCTGCTCAGCAGGGAGCCTGCTTCCTCCTCTCTCTCTCTGCCTGCCTCTCTGCTTACTTGTGATTTCTCTCTGTCAAATAAATAAATAAAATCTTTAAAAAAAAAAAAAAGATTGATTGAAAACCGTTCTTCAGCTATCCAGTCTCTCCAGTTTCCCAGCTATGTGAGTCACTAACCTCACAAGGTATCAAGACATAAATCAGACCATCAATTCTATATATTTACATATAGGGATAATTATACCACCCTAAATTAAAGAGTTAGACATGCATCATTTGCTTAACACACTCTCATCCTAACAGAACTTTAACTGTAAATCAAATCAAATTTGAAATGAACTCAGGAGTTAACAAAGATGTCAAACTGGCATCACCTTATACCACCTTTAAAGATCACTGTTCTGTTTTAGTGGGGGAAAATCTAAATAAGCCAAAATAAAATTAAAAACTATAAAATGGAAGAGAAGACACAGATATGATCTCTAAGAATATTTTCTCTCATTTTTTTGGAGTCCGAATTTAGTTAACTGTCTCCTTGAAAAGGGTTAGTTGAATGCTAATTAGTTTTTCTTTCTGCTCTGTGTTCTGTGCTTTCAACACAACACTCTCCTCTCCCTTACTTGTCCCACCCTAACACAATCCACTGAATTTCATTAGTTGTATTTCTTCATGTAATTCTTTATGCAATAAGACACTCTAACACTCCTTCCATCATTTCCAATTTCATATTTGTAGTTAGAATGCAATGTTTATGATCATCCCTGTTACCACATATAGTCTATCACATACATATTAATTTTAGCATAATGCAAGTAAAACTTTTGTTTGAAATGAAAATCCATTTTAAGTTCAAAGCCCATTTGGTATCTGATTTGTGGAAACTGACAAATATAAAAAACATACCATGAACCCTCTTTTGAGGAACCCATCCAACCAACACGATTAACGTGATTCTAAAATACAGGATGAGATGTAACACAACTATATCCAGAAGACATTTCAATTGGTCATGGATAGCATGGACTCAGAAGACAAGGAAAAAACACCTTAATCCTTTTTACATTCTTTTTGGTTTCTAAATCTCTTACTGACTCATTCTTCCAAGCCCTAGCCCTTTGTCACTGATGAAGCATCTCAATTTCTTAAATAAACTCCCGAGGTTCAAAGCACATGTAAACTAAATCAGTATAAAGAAGAATACACTTTAGGGGCACCTGGGTTAAGCACTGGAATTTTGATTTTGGCTCACGCCATGATCTTAGTTAGGATTGTGAGATTGAGCCCTAGGGCAGGCTCTGTGTTGGGAGTAGAGCCTGCCTAAGATGCTTTTTCTCCCTCTCCCTCTGCCCCTCCCCTGCTAAAAAAAAAAAAAAGAAGAAGAAAAGAATATATTTTAGATTTTAAAAAACTGAATTTATGCTCAATTTCCTCTTAAAATTAGTCACGTAATTTGTGTGATTCTAACATTGTTTGAAAACGGAAAATTTTACTCATCTATTCTCTCAAAAATATATATTAAGAGGCTACTATAATCTAGGTACAGTGCTAGACTTTGGGACATGAAAAAGTATTTCTTTCCTCATCATCAGTACTGGTTAATAAATGGTTTTATAGTTTGGAGCAGACATTATTAAAAGATTTTAGCTCTTTCTTAAATTGGATATTCAGGAAATAACAAATCTTCATACGCTTTTCTCTTTTTATCTTTATTTCTTTCTTTCTTCCTTCCACTATTAAGTTTATCATACCAAAAAATGATAACACATTTTGCTACTCAATTTTTTGCCTCTGCCAAATTCCTATTCTGTAAAGTCTGGATTCATATTCACCCAGGCCTGGTATTTGTCATTATCCAAAGCAAAATGATCTAAGGAAAAACAACATAAAACTCCTGAAGACCAGAAAATATCATGAATAGTACATTAGTAAATAGTGGTAAAACATAAATTGAGACCAATCAATTACCTGTGCTATTCCAGCCATTTTAAAATATGCAAGGGCAAGAAAGAAATTCCAGTTAGGAAGAATAGAATCAATTCCCCTGCAGCGGCAATATATTGAAATCAGTTCTTCTATTGATGGTATCCCTATAAAAAAAACAGCACATACTATAAAATTTAATAAAGATATCATGGTGAATGTTTCAAAGGAATAATACTACATGTGTACATAAAACTGATACACATAACAAACATGTTCTGAATGTTGTTTTCTAAAAGAATTATATATATATATATATATGTATATATATATATATATATGGCTATATTTTATCATAATTACTAAAAGTAAAAGCTGTTGTTCAGAAAAATCAAGAATAAAATGAATTAGAAACATTTCAGAGGAGTGCCTGGGTGGCTCAGTCAGTTAACCATCTGCCTTCAGCTCAGGTAATGATCCCAGGGTCCTGGATCAAGTCCTGAGTTGGTCTCTTTGCTTAGCAGGAGCCCTGTTTCTCCCTCTCCCTCTGTCCCTCCCCCTGCTCGTGCACATGCATTCTTTCTCTCTCTCAAATAAAGTCTTTAAAAAAAAAAAAGAAACATTTCAAGAAACAAATAAAAGCTACGTATCTAAAATGGCAATATAATCTTACCTTTTAATTATGAAGAATAAATATAATTTTATATTAATAGCAATTTAGGCAACATTACGGTTTCATACCTATATTTTCTTGAAAGTAAGAATTTTGATTTATCTTTGGAACAGTCCTTGGCCAAAAGTAGAATAGGGAGAGATGAGCTAAGTCTGACAAAGGATGACCAATAGTTGAAAGCTCCCAATCCAGTATAGCTATAACTCGAGACTGCAATTAAAAATAAAAAGGTTTTAACATATTTAATACAAAACGAAAACAGGGAAATAAGTGAAATCCTATTCTCTCTCAAAAGCAAATCTTAGTTTACAGAGTTTATAGTCTTTACCTGCAATGGCACATCTTAATTAACAAATAGCTAATTAGTCTGGAATATGTAGAGCCAAGTCTGCTGGTTCCATTATTGGCCATCAGTTATCCTGCATTTCACTTTACATACCACTAGTATCTCTGCTAATGAGAGGAAACTAAAGCAGCTGAAACTGCTCAACTGAGGGTTAACTGTGGTAAAGAAGAAATTCTAATAATTACTTATAATTTAAGCATCTATGTCATGTCATGCACAGTTTTAAAGTTTGCTCTCAGGACACCTGGGTGGCTCGTTGCTTAAGCATCTACAATTGAATTGCTGGGTCATAGGGTAACTCTATTTTTAACTTTTTGAGGAACCTCCATACTGTTTTCCAAAGTGGCCCTACCAACTTGCCTGATTTCAAGCTATATTATAAAGCTGTGATCATCAAGACAGCACAGTACTGGCACAAAAACAGACAGATAGATCAATGGAACAAAACAGAAAGCCCAGATATGGACCCTCAACTCTATGGTCAACTAATCTTCAACAAAGTAGGAAAAAATATCCAATGGGAAAAAGACAGTCTCTTCAATAAACGGTGCTGGGAAAATTGGACAGCTATATACAGAAGAATGAAACCTGACCATTCTCTTAAATCATACACAAAGATAAACTCTAAATGGAAGACCTCAATGTCTCAATGTGAGACAGAAATCCATCAAAATTCTAGAGGAGAGGTAGTAACCTCTTTGACATTGGCCACAGCAACTTCTTTCAAGACACATCTCCAAAGGCAAGGGAAACAAAAGCAAAAATGAACTTCTGGGACTTCATAAAGATAAAAAGCTTCTGCTCATAATATGTTCTTAAGATTGTTTGTATTTCCTTGGTGTTGACTGTGATCTCTCCTCTTTCATTCAGGATTTTTAAATTATTTACATATTTAATTTACTTATATGATTTATTTTCTTTTTGATAAGTCTGGCCAAGGGTTTATCGATCTTATTAACTCTTTTGAAGAACCAGCTTCTAGTTTCATTGATCTGTTTTACTGTTCTTTTAGTTTCTACTTCATTGACTTCTGCTCTAATCTTTATTAATTCTCTTCTCCTACTTCGTTTCCCAGGGGAAGAGCTGTTGTTCTTTCTCCAGCTCCTTACAGTGTAACTTTAGCTTGTGTATTTGAGACTTTTCTAAGTTTTTGAGAAAGGCTTGTATTGCTATGTACTTCCCTCTTAGGACTGCCTTTGCTGTATCACAAAGGTTTTGAACAGTTGTGTTTTCATTTGTTTCCATAATTTTTAAAAATTCTTCTGTAACTTCCTGGCTGACCCTTTCATTCTTCAGTAGGATGCTCTTCAACCTCCAAGTGTTTGACTTCCTTCCCGATTTCCTTTTGTGATTGAGGTCAAGTCTCAAAGCACTGTGGTCTGAAAATATGCAGGGGATGATCCCAATCTTTTGGTATCAGTTGAGACCTGATTTGTGACCAAGTATGTGATCCACTCTGGAGAATGTTCCATGTGCACTTGAGAAGAATATGTATTCTGTTGCTTTAGGATAGAATGCTCTGTATATATCTGTGAAGTCCATCTGGTCCAGCGTGTCATTCTTAGTCCTTGTTTCCTTGTTCATCTTCTGCTTAGATGATCTGTCCATTGTTGTGAGTAGGGTATTGAAGTCCCCCCACTATTAATGTATTATTATCCACGTGTTTCTTTAATTTTGTTCTTAATTGGCTTATATAATTGGCTGCTTCCACTTTAGGGGCAAAAATATTTGCAATTATTAGATCTTCTTGTTGGATAGACCCTTTAAGTATGACATAGTATCTCCTTCCTCATCTCTTATTACATTCTTTGTGTTTTTTTTTTTTTAAAGATTTTATTTATTCATTTGACAGATAGAGATCACAAGTAGGCAGAGAGGCAGGCGGGAGGCGGTGGGGAAGCTGGAATTCTACAAATAGAAAAGTGACCACTTTTTGCAAGGTAGGAGGTGTGGAGAAGTGAATCTGAGGAGATATATTGGAAGATAAATGGCAGGGGGAGGGAGCCTCTGCAGGCCAGTTACAGGAAAGTGATATAGCCCCTGAGCAAAATTGGAACCTTTAGAAATCTGCTCCAGTGAGAGATGTCCCTGCCTGAGAGCTGCTCAAGTGGTGAAGTGGGACAGAATTCTAGGTGGGACAGTGTGACCTCAGGATATCTCTGGAATCACAGAAAGAGTAGGGGTGCCCTAGCAGACTGCTGAGCAGAGAGCCTGATGTGGGGCTCAATCCCAGGACCCTGAGATCATGACCTGAGCTGAAGGCAGAGGCTTTAACCCACTGAGCCACCAGGTGCCCCTACATTCTTTGGTTTAAATCTAATTTTTTTTTTAAGATTTTATTTATTTGACAGAGAGAGATCACAAGTAGACAGAGAGGCAGGCAGAGAGAGAGAGAGAGGGAAGCAGGCTCCCTATTGAGCAGAGAGCCCGATGCGGAACTCGATCCCAGGACCCTGAGATCATGACCTGAGCTGAAGGCAGCAGCTTAACCCACTGAGCCACCCAGGTGCTCCAAATCTAAATTTTTCTGATATGATGATTGTTACCCCAGCTTTCTTTTGATGTCCATTAGCATGATACATGGTTTTTCAAGCCCTCAGTTTCAATCTGGAGGTGTCTTTGGGTCTAAGAAGAGTCTGTTGCAGACAGCATATGGATGTGTCTTGCCATCCAATCTGATACCCTGTGTCTTTTGATTGGATCATTTAGCCCATTTAGATTCAAAAGAACTACTGAAAGAGATGAATTTAGTGTCATTGTATTAGTTATAAAGTCCCTCTTTCAGTAGACTGTCTCTGTTCCTTTCTGGTCTGTTACACTGGGGCTCTCTTTTTGCTTACAGTTTCCCCTTTAGTATTTTTTGCAAGGCTGGTGTAGTGGTGTTGTAACTATGCTTCTGCCCACCTACACTAACATTTAAGAGATAATGAGGGAAATAAAAAAGAAGAGCCATTAAAAATACAAGTTTTGTTTGCATACCAAATCTTTTTTCTTCACAAGTTAATGTATAAAAGGCTGCAAGATAGATGACTTCAGAATAACCAGATTACATGTATTTATTATCTTAAATACATCTGACTACTAATTAATGAATGCAGATGAATTGTCTCTAGGTTTATCTGTTTCTAATTAAATAAATTTGTTTTTCAAGTTGAAATGCACATTAAACTTTTTAAACATTTCTTTGCCAGATGGGTAAGATTTATGTTTAGAAAATTAACAATACTGGGGCGCCTGGGTGGCTCAGTGGGTTAAGCCTCTGCCTTTGGCTCAGGTCATGATCTCAGGGTCCTTGGATTGAGCCCCGCATCGGGCTCTCTGCTCAGCAGGGAGCCTGCTTCCCTCTCTCTCTCTCTTCTCTTCCTACTTGTGATCTCTCTCTGTCAAATAAACAAAATCTTTGAAAAAAAAAAAAAGAAAATTAACAATATTTTTCAGGAAGGCTGGATTTCTTTTAAACATTGCAGTAAGCATGTTGTATTATGGAAATACTCACTCAAACATACTTCAAATACTTTATGTACAAGTAACTGGAAAATACGGATTACAAAACTGAGTAATGTGCTCTCCTATTGCCATACCCTTTAGTAATCCTTTACTGGCTTACCACACACATTCCTGGAAGGTTTATCATTTAAGTTTGTTTTTGTCTTCCTTCTTGTGTTTTCTGATGATAAAAATAAAACATGCTATTCTTTGAAAAAAAAAACCCACAAAATAATAAAACCTCAAACCTTATTTGTTACAGAAATGTACAACTTAAAAGTCTCCTATAATTTGATCCCTTACAACTACTGTTTAAGTCTTAGTACATATTATGAAATATTTACTTCTACCTTAATAGTTTTATGAAGAACAGAGCTTGATAGGCAATCTTCAAAAAAAGTAAAATTGAAAACAGAGGAGAAAATAAAGAAAAAGAAGAAGAAAACTGAAACAAGTTCAGCACAGCTATGCCAGATACCAGCTACTTGCTCCACATTGATTACTTCACTTTAGCTTCCCAACAACCCTGAAATTTTGGTATTTCTTTATCCAACCTAAAAGGCACACAACGCCAGTTTCCTGGCTTTGATAATTTTATAGTTGTGTGAGATCCATTTGGGGAATTAGGATGATAGGTATACAAGACCCCTTTATACTTTTTTTTTTTTTTTACAACTTCTTACAAGTATATAACTATTTTAAAATAAAAAGTTAAAATGAGGGCACCTGGGTGGCTCAGTGGTTTAAGCCGCTGCCTTCGGCTCAGGTCGTGATCTCAAGGTCCTGGAATTGAGTCCCACATCGGGCTCTCTGCTCAGCGGGGAGCCTGCTTCCCTCCGTCTCTCTGCCTGCCTCTCTGTCTACTTGTGATCTCTCTCTGTCAAATAAATAAATAAAATCTTTAAAAAAAAAAAAGTTAAAATGAGTGGTTCAAATGGTAGCATAGGAAGACACTGAACTCATCTACTTCCACAGATACACTAAATCTTCAGCTCCATATAGAACAACTTTCTCTGAAAATGATCTGAAAAGGACCTGAACAGCTCCTCCACAATAAAGGACAGAAAGGACTATATCAAGGGCACCTGGCTAGCTCAGTCAACAGAGAATGCAACTCTTGATGTTGGGGTTGTGAGTTCAAGGCCCACCCTGGGTGTATAGATTACTTAAAAATAAAATCTTAAAGGGTGCCTGGGTGGCTCAGTGGCTAAGCATCTGCCTTCGGCTCAGGTCATGATCCTAGGGCCCTGGGTTCAAGCCCTGCATCGGGCTCCTGGCTCAGCGTGAAGCCTACTTCTCCCCATCCCTCTGCTTGTGCTCCCTCTCTCACTGTGTCTCTCCCTGTCAAAATAAATAAAATCTTCATAAGATAAAATAAAATAAAATCTTAAAAAAAAACAACAACAAAACAGGTTACAGCAAGATGGGTAGGAGAGGTAGAGATGAAGTCTCACCAAAAATCCTACCCTCCAGTGTGGCAACCCGCAAGCAGGAGGGAATCACATAAATATGGACTATATCCCAGAGAAGCAAGGGGTTTAAGCCCCATATCAGGTACTCCCATCCTTGGGATCTGCACCAGAGAGAAGAGCCCCCAAAATGTCTGGCTTTGAAAACCAAAAGGATTCACATCCAGGAAAACCAAAAGGCTCTAGGAAACAGACTCCACTCTTAAAGGGCTCATGGATAGATTTACCCATCTTGAGACCCAACAAAAGCAGCAGGTTGAAAAGAACTTGGACCTTATATAAAGGAGATTCATTGGCCAATCTTAAAGCGTCTGCTGGAGTGGCTGGGATCTATTTGAACTCTCTCTGGAGATGGAGATGCTGGCAGGTGCCATTTTTGCCCTCTCCCTCTACCTTACTAGTGCTGCTTGCTCTGTGGCCCCACATTGCTAAACCCAGCAGACAGGCATGCTCTGACCCTGTGCTACCACATGGCCCTGCTTCACTGAACTCAGCAAGTGGGCTACCTAGCAAGGTACTCCCTTGAAGCTTCATCCCAGTATATCCAGTGGATAGTATTATCCTGGCCCATCCCTCCTTTATGGCCCTGCCAAAGCTGTTCACACAAGCGACACCCCTTGAATATAGGCTCTGGTGGCCAGGGGGCTTGCATTTCTCGGCCCCATGGGGCTGAAATAATGAGAGAGGCAGTCATGGCTAGGCTACTGCCCCCAGGACACTGCACAGACAGCGGAGTGAAACACATCCCATGTTCCTGTGACCACTCCTTTAAGACTGGGAGGGATAGTAGTTATGCTTAATACACAGAAACAAAGACAGTGGTGCCTGAGTGTCTCAGTCAGTTAAACTTCTGACTCTCGATTTCTGCTTAGGTCATGATTTCTGGGTTGTGAGATTGAGCCCTGTGTTGGGCTCCATGCTCAGCAGGGAGCCTGCTTGAGATTCTCTCTTTCTCTCTCCCTTCCCTCCTCTCAAGTAAATAAACAAATCTTTAAAAGAAGATGAAACAAAGACAGAGAATGAAGCAAAATAATGAAAAAGGAATATGTTCCAAATAAGAAAACAAGATAAAATTCCATTAAGTAATTTACCTAATAAAGAGTTCAAAGTAATGGTCATAAAGATGCTCACTGATCTAAGAAGAATAGGTGAACATAGCAAGAATGTCAACAAAGAGGGAAAATATAAGGAAGTACTGAACAGAAGTCACAAAGCTGAAGAATGCAATAAATGAACTGAAAAAATGCACAAGAGGGGTTCAACAACAAACTAGATGAAGCAGAAGAAAAGATCAGTGACCTAGAAGATGGGATAGTGAAGCACAAAATAAAATAGAAGCCCAAAACAAAACAGAAAAAATAATTTTTTTAAAGTGACGATATCTTAAGGGACCTACGAAACAACATCAAGTGCAATGACAGTTGTATTACAGTGGTCCCAGAAGGAGAAAAGAGAAATAGGGATAGAAAACTTATTTGAAGAAATAATGACCAAAAATTAGGGAAGGAAACAGAATTGCAGACATAGGAGTCCAGGACCAGACAGTTTCGCTGGTGAATTCTATCAAACATTCAAATAAGATTTAAATATCTATCCTTCAAAACTCTTCCAAAAAAACTGAAGAGGAGGGAATACTTTCAAATCTTATTTACTTACTTAGTATTATTTTTTAAAAATTAAAGTGATCTGTACACCCAATGTGGGGCTCAAACTCAGGATTCCAAGATTGTCTCATGCACCTCCAACTAAGTCAGGTAGGTATCCCCCATACTCATTTTATAAAGCCAGCATTACCCTAATACCAAAAACAGATAAGACACCACACATACAAAAAGGAAAATTACAGGCCAATATCCCTGATGAACACAGATGAAAAAATCCTCCACAAAATATTAGTAAATTAAATTCAACAGTACATTAAAAAGGTCATACATTATGATTGAGCAGGATTTAATCCAGGGATGCAAGGATAGTTTGACACTTGCAAATAAACCAATGTTATATGCCACATCAAGAAAATCATCATTTAATCATCTAAATAGATGCAGAAAAAACATTTGAAAAAATCCAACTTCCATTTATAATAAAAACTCTCAAAAAAGTCATTATGGTGAATGTACCTCAAAATAAAGGCCCATATGTAACAAGCCCACAGCAAACATACTCAATGGTAAAATGCTGAAAACTTCCTTTAACAATTAGGAACAAGACAAGGATACCCACTCTTGCCCCTTTTATTCAACACAGTATTGGAAGTCTAGAGCAATTAGGCAAGAAAAAGAAATTAAAAAGCATCTAAATTGGAAAAGAAGAAGTGAAAGTGTCATTATTTGTGAACAACAGGACTTTTTATATAGAAAATGCTGTAAGACTTTACAAAAAAAAAAAAACATTAGAATAAACAAACTCAGCAAAGTTGCAGGATACAAAATCAACATACAATATTATGGTTTTTTTTTAAAGATTTTATTTATTTATTTATTTATTTGACAGAGAGAGCTCACAAGCAGGCAGAGAGGCAGGCAGACAGAGAGGAGGAAGCAGGCTCCCCGCTGAGCAGAGAGCCCGATGCGGGGCTCGATCCCAGGACCCTGAGATCATGACCTGAGCCGAAGGCAGCGGCCCAACCCACTGAGCCACCCAGGCGCCCCCAATATTATGTTTTTAATACTGTAACAACAAACTATCAGAGAAATTTAGAAAATTACATTTACGATTGCACCAAAAAGAATAAAATACCTAGGAATAAATTTCACAAGCAGGTAAAAAACCTGTATGAAAACTATAAGACACCGATGAAATAAATTGAAGAACACACAAATGGAAAGATATTCCAGGCTCATGGATTTGAAGAATTAATATTGTTAAGATATCCATATTATTCAAAGCAATCTATAGATTCAATGGGATTCCTATCAAAATTCCAATGACATTTTTCACAGAAATAGAACAAAGAATCCTAAAATTTTATGGAACCACATAAGATCCCAAAGAGCTAAAGCAATCTTGGGAAAGAATAAAGTTGGAAGCATCACACTTCCTGATTTCAAATTATATAATGTTATAATAATCAAAACAGTGGCACAAAAACAGACATAAGGATAAATGGAACAGAATAAAGAGCCCAGGAAAAAACCCCACATGTATATGGCCGATTAATTTATGACAAAGGAAGCAAGAATATACAATGGGGAAAAGACAGTTTCTTTAATAAAGGGTATTGGGAAAACCGGACAGCCACATGCAAAAAAAAAAAAAAAAAAAAATGAAACTATACCGTTATCTTATGCCATGCATAAATTAACTCAAACTGAATTAAAGACTTGAATACAAGACCAGAAACCACAGAATTCCTAGAAGAAAACATGGGTGGTAGGCTCCTTGACATTCTTCTTGGCAGTACTTTTTTTTTTTTTTTTGGTAACTGATTCCCAAGGCAATGGGAACAAAAGCAAATATAAACAAAAGGGACTACATCAAACTAAAAACCTTTTGCACAGCAAAGGAAACCATCAATAAAATAAAAAGGCAAACTCCTGAATGGGACAATGTATCTGCAAATCATATATCGAGTACGGGGTTAATAGCCAAAATAGATAAAGAACTCCTATAACTCAATACAAAAGTACAGTCAATTAAAAAAATAGGAATAAACCCATCGCAAATATCATTCTCAATGGAGAAAAACTGAAAGCTTTTCCGCTAAGGTCAGGAACACGGCAGGGATGTCCATTATCACCACTGCTATTCAACATAGTACTAGAAGTCCTAGCCTCAGCAATCAGACAACAAAAGGAAATTAAAGGCATCCAAATCGGCAAAGAAGAAGTCAAACTATCACTCTTCGCAGATGATATGATACTCTATGTGGAAAACCCAAAAGACTCCACTCCAAAACTGCTAGAACTTGTACAGGAATTCAGTAAAGTGTCAGGATATAAAATCAATGCACAGAAATCAGTTGCATTTCTCTACACCAACAACAAGACAGAAGAAAGAGAAATTAAGGAGTCCATCCCATTTACAATTGCACCCAAAACTATAAGATACCTAGGAATAAACCTAACCAAAGAGACTAAGAATCTATACACAGAAAACTATAAAGTACTCATGAAAGAAATTGAGGAAGATACAAAGAAATGGAAAAATGTTCCATGCTCCTGGATTGGAAGAATAAATACTGTGAAAATGTCTATGCTATCTAAAGCAATCTACACATTTAATGCAATTCCTATCAAAGTACCATCCATTTTTTTCAAAGAAATGGAACAAATAATCCTAAAATTTATATGGAACCAGAAAAGACCTCGAATAGCCAAAGGAATATTGAAAAAGAAAGCCAAAGTTGGTGGCATCACAATTCCGGACTTCAAGCTCGATTACAAAGCTGTCATCCTCAAGACAGCATGGTACTGGCACAAAAACAGACACATAGATCAATGGAACAGAACAGAGAGCCCAGAAATAGACCCTCAACTCTATGGTCAACTCATCTTCGACAAAGCAGGAAAGAATGTCCAATGGAAAAAAGACAGCCTCTTCAATAAATGGTGTTGGGAAAATTGGACAGCCACATGCAGAAAAATGAAATTGGATCATTTCCCTACACCACACACGAAAATAGACTCAAAATGGATGAAGGATCTCAATGTGAGAAAGGAATCCATCAAAATCCTTGAGGAGAACACAGGCAGCAACCTCTTCAACCTTAGCCGCAGCAACATCTTCCTAGGAACATCGCCAAAGGCAAGGGAAGCAAGGGCAAAAATGAACTATTGGGATTTCATCAAGATCAAAAGCTTTTGCACAGCAAAGGAAACAGTGAACAAAACCAAAAGACAACTGACAGAATGGGAGAAGATATTTGCAAATGACATATCAGATAAAGGGCTAGTGTCCAAAATCTATAAAGAACTTAGCAAACTCAGCACCCAAAGAACAAATAATCCAATCAAGAAATGGGCAGAGGACATGAACAGACATTTCTGCAAAGAAGACATCCAGATGGCCAACAGACACATGAAAAAGTGCTCCATATCACTCGGCATCAGGGAAATACAAATCAAAACCACAATGAGATATCACCTCACACCAGTCAGAATGGCTAAAATTAACAAGTCAGGAAATGACAGATGCTGGCGAGGATGCGGAGAAAGGGGAACCCTCCTACACTGTTGGTGGGAATGCAAGTTGGTGCAACCACTCTGGAAAACAGCATGGAGGTTCCTCAAAATGTTGAAAATAGAACTACTCTATGACCCAGCAATTGCACTGCTGGGTATTTACCCTAAAGATACAAACGTAGTGATCCGAAGGGGCACGTGCACCCGAAGGTTTATAGCAGCAATGTCGACAATAGCCAAACTATGGAAGGAACCTAGATGTCCATCAACAGATGAATGGATAAAGAAGATATATATACACAATGGAATACTATGCAGCCATCAAAAGAAATGAAATCTTGCCATTTGCGACGACGTGGATGGAACTAGAGGGTATCATGCTTAGCGAAATAAGTCAATCGGAGAAAGACAACTATCATATGATCTCCCTGATATGAGGGAGAGGAGATGCAACATGGGGGGTTGAGGGGGTAGGAGAAGAGTAAATGAAACAAGATGGGATTGGGAGGGAGACAAACCATAAGTGACTCTTAATCTCACAAAACAAACTGAGGGTTGATGGGGGGAGGGGGTTGGGAGAGGGGGGTGGGGTTATGGATATTGGGGAGGATATGTGCTATGGTGAGTGCTGTGAAGTGTGTAAACCTGGTGATTCACAGACCTGTACCCCTGGGGATAAAAATATATGTTTATAAAGCTGTAAAAAAAAAAAATAAAAAAAGAAAAAAGAAAGGATGAATACCCAAGTTTTGTAGCAACATGGACGGGACTGGAAGAGATTATGCTGAGTGAAATAAGTCAAGCAGAGAGAGTCAATTATCATATGGTTTCACTTATTTGTGGAGCATAACAAATAACATGGAGGACAAGGGGAGATGGAGAGGAGAAGGGAGTTGAGGGAAATTGGAAGGGGAGGTGAACCATGAGAGACTATGGACTCTGAAAAACGATCTGAGAATTTTGAAGGGGTGGGGGGTGGGAGGTTGGGGGCACCAGGTGGTGGGTATTGTAGAGGGCACGGATTGCATGGAGCACTGGGTGTGGTGCAAAAATAATGAATACTGTTATGCTGAAAAAATAAAAAAATTAAATAAAAAAAAAAAGAAAAGAAAGGGGTATTTAAATAAAATAAATAAATAAAAACTAAAAGTGAGGTAGAAAAGGTAAACTATTAACTAAAATTAAATTTAACATCTCACAGCTTTTGATGCCAGTCCACAGTGTATCTTTCCTCTGACTGCTCGTGTAGTTTACTTTGTATGACATACTTTAGCACTCAGGTATCTATTGTTTTTTTGCTGTTAGCTAATTATTTTTTCTCTCCATTTGTATTTTGAGCTCATTAAGAGCTGTAGTTCCTTTCCAACCCTATCTTTCAAAGCAAATAGCTGGTAATGAATCAATGCTGGTTGACTTGTACTCTGCCAATCATATGTTATTTCCATAAAAATTAGCTACAATATTTATAGGAGGCAGAAATTGATTAAATTTAACCATTAATTATGGGTTTATTGGATAGAAAGTAGAAGACATTTTACCAGATACCATATTACCCTAATACATTAAAAGATAATGCTGTATGTCACAAATTAGTACTACAGCTAAATAGCTTCACGCTCTGCCTGTACCAGTTGTTTCTTTTTTAAAAAACGGCTCTTCCAACTATTGGATATTTTGCTTTTCTAAAGGAAGATGACACCTGTTTGACAACTTTACTTCTATGAGAAATGGTTTTTTCTTTCTTTTTTTTTTTTTTTTAAAAGATTATTTATTTATTTATTTATTTGACAGACAGAGATCACAAGCAGGCAGAGAGGCAGGCAGAGAGAGAGAGGAGGAAGCAGGCTCCCTGCTGAGCAGGGAGCCCAATGCAGGGCTTGATCCCAGGACCCTGGGACCATGACCTGAGCTGAAGGCAGAAGCTTTAACCCACTGAGCCACCCAGACACCCCAAGAAATGGTTTTCTAATTACTTTCAGCATATTGTGACTAATCCTAAATTTAAACATTTTGGCTGATGACACAAAATTCAAGAGATCTAGGTCTGAATTTTCCTTTCTTGTTTAAGCAACAAGTAGAAAAGTACATAGAACACATAGAAAACTCTTATTTACTCAAAGAGAGGCTCCTAAATATTAATGACTCAAATGATGCAGATCAAATATAGGCCTGATCCTGCTAGGTTTTAAACTATAAGCTTTTAAAATTTTTCCAGGTTATTTAGTTAGCATTCTTTAATCTTCCTAATCCGTATTTAACAAAGTTATTTCAGAATTCATCAGTACCATTAACAAAAGTTTACCCACATACATATATAATTACATATATATAATTTTAATACCTAAATTGACTTCCTTATAAAAAGCTTTCTGTCTTGCTGGTGAATGTGTTCCTGTCTTTATGTTATGTTTGAACTTTGATTTGATATAAAACTACTTTGAATTATGGCAGCAATGTAATTTATAATGCTATTTTTCTCCTGTCCTCTTCTTACAGGGAAAGAACATGAAACCCAGAAGCTTAGCACATGAATTCAGAGCAGCTCTTCCTGCCCTAAAACATCTTAGCATTCTGAGAAAATTAATGAACCTAGAAAAACCTCTTTTAAGAAGTAGGATTCAAGGAACTATAAATCTTTCACATTAATTTCATAATTCTAAGGGCCAAGCATCTTGTCCAATGGCATCCCACCATACTCCTCCAATCCCAGGTCTCACTATCTGTGTTCTGTGAAGGAGGGTTACAGTTTTGAATTGTTTGTACCCTTTATAAAGACTACACTGTGTACATTTACACAGAGCAAGGTCACATTAATCTCATAATTCTTTCAAAACCTCAAAAGAGATTTTTGGAATTCTGTCATCTCTGAGCTTATACATATACATGTATATTTAATGATTTTACTTATTTATTTGACAGAGGAACACAAGCAGGGGGAGCAGCAGAGAGGGAGATGCAGGCTCCCCGCTGAGCAGGAAGCCTGATGTGGGGCTCGATCCTAGGACCCTGGGATCAGGATCTGAGCTGAAGGCAGATGCTTAACCAACTAAGCCACCCAGGCACCCCTCTGAGCTTATAATTAATTAACCAAATTAAAAATCCTTCATGAGATAAGGAAAGGAATGAAAATGAACCAAAAGAGCAAGAACCTAGATAAGTATTTTCTGTAGATGAAAAACTTCTCTGAAGAAAACAGTGACATACATGTAAATTACCAAATCCTGTTTAAGTAGTAAATCAGATATCCTGAGGGTTAGTCTTGGCCTTAAAGGTGGGCAGCTACCTATGCCCAAAAATCTGCAGGACTCTTCCTAAAAGTTTTGAGTGGTGAAGAGAGTCCTGAAGGTAAGGGAACCATGAGGTTGTGTTGGGCTCCTTCAGAGCTCTGAGGGGAACATCTACTTAGTACTTGTGCCCTAAATCAGAAGTGCTAAGACCTATTTAGTTTATTATAAATATGGCTTACAGTACCTCTGTAGGGTGAAAAACTATGTTATCTAGTTTATAATCTCCATGAATCAAATTTTCTTCATTGTCATTATCTGGCAAGTTTTTCATTAGCCAGTCAGATAGTTGGTTCATAGCAGGGATGTCCTGATGAGCTGCAGCTCGATATTGCTCTGTCCATGTTGATACCTAAAGATATACAAATAAGAAAAATTAAAGAGCTGAAAGTAGAAGATCCAGCAATTCTAAAATTAAAATAAAATTTGATTTTGTCAAATTTGGTCTTATTCTTAAATGCTCAAGACAGATCCCTATAAGTGACATTCACATGAGCCCAAAACATCTAAATCTCTCTTCTGTCTAGTTTATTTTACCAATCTAGATTTTTATCAGGAAAAAAAAAATACTGGCATAGGAATCAAGAAAAGTGGGTTCTAGTCTTTATTCTGCAATTATTTTGTGGAAGAAAAAAAGAATGCACACAAACACATACACACAAATAAATAGGCATAGGAGATTTCTGGAAAGGTCACAAGAAACAAGTAATCACTGAAAAAGGAAATATGGGGGCTAGAAGAACAGAGGTTTTTACTTTTCATTTTAATACCTTTTCTTATTACCCACAGAATCTTCTAAATGTATTTTGGGTATAAGGAATGTGAAGACTTTTCATTATTCTTAGAATTACATGCAAACAAATCAAACTATTCTCAAAGTCCTCCATCAACTGAGACCATATTATTTATCAGCTTAAGAGTTCTCTCCACATTCCCCAAGGTTTCTCTGTTTAACTCAGTGCAGTAAAGACCTTCATCTCTGGAATCATATAGACATGGACATAAATTATGTCTAAGCCACTTATTCATATATTATTTGATATCTATTAGCCTCAGATTCCTCATCTACAAAATGGGGGTTATAATACTTATGTCTTAGGGTTGCTACAAAGATTTTAAAAGAGTAGATCAGTAACTCACCTACCATGGGACCTGGCATACAGTGAGTACTCTATAAATCTTGGTTTCTGGCTCTCTTCAGTCAGGAGAGACATATATAAAAAGGGAAATAGTCCCATACATATCTGGTCTAGCTGTCCCTTTGGTTTGAAATGTTCATCATCTTTCCCCTATCACTCTAGATTTTCTATCTCCTTATACACATAATGCAAGACATATCTCTCCCACAAAGCTTTCTCCACCTAAGAAAAGGCTCACTGACATCTACCCTCTGAATGGAACAGCTCTCATCATCAGCACCAAACCACTTACTACTAGATCATATACTCCTTTATTCTATTTTCAAGTTTCATGTAAATGAGATTCATGTACAGGTCTCTCAAAAAATGACCGAAAGTTCCTTTAGGGGAAGAATTTATTTCTGTTTTCTTGACATTTAACATGGTACTCAGCAAGTATTAAACACATAGTTGTGCTTAATAGATATCTTAACTTAAAAGGGAAACTGTAAAATTAAAAAAAAAAACTGAGAAAAACTGAGAAATACAGCAAACATCATAAAATCCAAAAAAAAAAAAAAAGGGAAACTGTATGGAAAATATATTGATAAATTAAATGAAGAGGCTGAAAAGCTTCAAATTTGCATTCATGTACATGTTGTTAGTTATAGAAGCTTAGGCTGAAAAAAAGGTGATCTAAAAATATAAAATTATTTTTTGCTAACAACAAGCCAATATAAAGGCTGAAGTTACATCCAAGTTTCAGGAAAGTATAAAATAGGTTTTTATTTTGACTAATAATAAATATTGTTTCCAAGAACTTGACAGAAGGAGCTCTTTTTTTAATAAACATTTATATATTTTATTTATTTATTTGAGAGAGAGAGAGTGAAGAGCACAAGCAGGGGGAGCAGCAGGCAGAGGGAGAGCAGGGAGCTGAGCAGGGAGCCCCATGCGGGACTGGATCCCAGGACCCTGGGGTCATGACCTGAGCCAAAGGCAGATGCCATCTGAGCCACTCAGGTGCCCCTAAAAGGAGCTCTTTATGTGGATGTATTACCTGTCTTTTGCAGTATCCAGCACCTCTACCATATCCTTCCAGCTGCAATGACTGTACATTTAAGGAATGTAAGTGAGCCAAGGTTTCTATCATGGCCACATATATGGCTGAGCGTTCTGCTGGGCTAACTCCAGGAATTGTAAAATCACGAAAGATTCGACCCTATGGAAACCATTACAACAAAATAATTTAAGACAAAATAAATTTTTTCATACCAATTATTTGCTGTGTCATAATTCCCCATTGCCTATGAAAAAAAAATCAGGATAACAGTTTGCAACCAAAAGCAATTCTTTGTAGAATATGCTAGAAAAGCATTCCTTTGGGAAACATGTTCAGTAGAATATATGTGCCGAAGGAAAAATACAAGGACATTCCAAGTTGAACTTAAAGGACAAAAACTATTCTCAAGTTACATTTTGCAAAGAAAAAAATTTTTTAAACACTGTGCATTTATTGTTCTTAATGGACTGATTTCCTATTTGTCCTTTTCTTCCCTCCAACCATCTGGAGAGTTTGGTTATTGCCATTACATATAGCTCTTTATTGCCATCTAGAGGAAAATTAAAGAATAAGTTAACACACCCTAGCAACTAAATTTATTACTGGTCTATTTCACCCCACCCACATTGCCTGTGTTTAAATTAAAACAAACGTTTAGGCCCTTACAACTAATTACCTAAATGTTAATTAATAAACTATCATTTATTAACATCTAATTTCATAATCAAAAACAAAAGTAAAAATAAAGTAAGATTAAGTATTAATTTACCTGCACATGGTCCATCACATAAAATTCTGTTCCAATGACAGAAGGATCACTGCAGTACAATAAAAGCTTGGGAACGGGGAATCCAACTGAAAACAAAGCTTTCTGGACTTTAAATTCTCTATCAATCTAAATAGGATGATGGGTTATTAAAATCAGAAACAGAAATTTTTAAGTTTTTTAAAAATTTAATTATTTTTTAGTAATATCTATATCCAACATGAGGCTCAAACTCATGACCCCAAGATCAATAGTTGTGTGTTCTTCCAACTGAGCCAGCCACGTGCGTCAGAAACACAGATGTATAATAACCATTTGCAAGCTTACATTAAGGCTAGAAATCAAGCTTGAAACAGTATCAACAAATGACCTAGAGGATAATCATTTCCTTAAAAGTAGTCTTAGTGCAATTATTATAATTATAAATGAGGCCAGCATTAAAAAAAAACCCTGATAATTAGGTTAAAGGACAGGAACATGCATGGGGCTTAATATTGGCTCTGTTAATATGAAGGCGACAATTCCTGATCACAGTATTTCACAGAGTATCATAAAAACATCTCTTCATTTTCAGCAGTTTCCTGCTTGCTCATTGGCTTACTCTTGCTTACTCTTTCTCTCCCTTTCTTTCTCATATCTCCCAAGGGGACTCAGCAAGTCTCTATTGTGATGCTCTGGCACAGTCAGCTACAGGGTGCTATGGGAGGGCAGTGAGTGCTGGTAGAAGGGAAAAACCGCTAGCTCCTGAAGATCAAGAGAGGTACTTGTTTTTAAAGCAGTGGGAGGAGAATCCTTCCTGGTACCCAAGGCTACCACAGAACTCAGGATAACCAGGGGGAAAGGAGGCAATGGGATGCAAGCTAGTACTGAAGCAGGAACTCAAATAAGATAGAAGGGCCTCCTCAACCAGGAGAGATATATGGGCCTATCCTTCAGGGCCTGAGGACACAGCTCATAGCAGAGCTGTGATGCTGACTCATCTGTTCCAGACTCAGTGGTGACTAACACCCTCCTTTTTTTTTTTTTTTTTTAATTTATTTATTTTGGATAGGCTGGGGGAGAGGGAGATTCTTAAGCAGACTCCTTGCTAAGCTTAGAGCACAAAATCCGACATGGGACTCATCTCTGGGCTTGAGCTCACAACCTGAGCTGAAACCATGAGTCCAATGCTCAACTGACTGCACACCACCCAGGCGCCTTGGTAACTAATCACTTCTAAGGAGGAGACACCATGAAGCTGATTTTGACAGCAGGGATAAAGCAGCAGTTAATAAAGATTAACTAGAGGAAGGACACGACTAAACCTTTGACCAAGGTGAAAGAAGTCAGTGGAACCAAAGGTTATGAAAGAAGTCTTTGTAATCACCCTGGTGCTGGGAGTGGGTGGATGGTATAAAGACAAAAGGGTTAGGGTGTCATAAAGTGGATAGCAGTGTGAGAACATTGATTCTTTCAGCGCAGATTTAGAAAAAACAAAGGGAGTTGAAGCCAACCAACTAAGCTAGATCTTTGGGCTGAAAGCATTACGTTATTTTCTGTCTTCTGGTAGAATGTTATCAAGAAGAGAGAAAAAGAGAACTGTTTATTGGGGCATAAATTTCTGGGCATAGGTAGGGATTTTCCTTCAGCCTTACCAAGTTGAGACTTAATAAAAGTTACCCAACTTTTTTATAATCTTAAGCATCCAAGTTACTTCAAATTTCTTGGATACGGAACCAAGAAAGCCAGAATATGCATTTTTCCATTAATGTAATCTTTAGCCTATCCTCCAATGCCCCTAACCCAGTCAGCTGGACCTAGGAAATATCTATTACACATGGTTATAATAATAACCTATATATGCACGGTGCTTTAAATGTTCTCTAGGACTTTTTCTTTTCTTTCTTTTCTTTATTTATTTCAGATAGAGATCACAAGTAGGCAGAGAGTCAGGCTGAGAGAGACAGAGGGGAAAGCAGCTCCCCGCTGAGCAGAGAGTCCAATGTGGGGCTTGATCCCAGGATCCTGAGATCATGACCTGAGCCAAAGGCAGAGGCTTAACACACTGAGCCACCCAGGCATTCCCAGGACTTGAATTTCTGTGCTTGCCTGTTTTCAACTATAAAATTCTACAGATAATACCTAGTTTCTGAAAACAGATTCAATTTTTAACAAATCTTTTTTTAATTATCATGAAGCCTAATATTTAGAGAATACTATAAAATGATATTCAAAAAATTTTTTAGCAAAGATCAGTGAATTGTCAGAGCAAATATATTAAGATATTTCAGTGAGTAGATATTGTTATAAGATATAATTTTTAAAACATAATTAAAATATGTAACCAAAGAACAAACATCTCAAATGAGCAGCACTGAAAATATTCACTAGATGACTGCATATCTAGCCAATTGTGAGGAAGGAATCAAATCCACAAGAAGACTGGGTATTGCTCAAGATTAATGACCTAAAGACAGCCTCAGATTTCAACCTCAAGTCCTTTTTAAAAATAACAAGGGATACAACTCAAGTGAAATTTTATCTAAGAAATAAAATAAATTATCTATTATTTATAGTCATGAGATGAATTTTAAAAGCAATTTAAATTATTTTTCTATAAATAATAAGCACTTATTTGTCAACAAAGAATTATTGTACTTGTATACCATACCTTATGTGCTTTAGGAAGAAGTGAACCAGGTGGTTTTTTTCTGAGTACATATGCTCGAAAGCCCTTCCGGAGATAAAAGGTTGGATTGGATTGTCCTGATCTAGATAAGAGTAAACGTCATTTACAAAGATATTTTCCTTTTTTTTTTTTTAAATATATATTCCTTCTTCCCCCAATCCTACCAAAATGTCAAAACAAACACAAAATAAAAATAAATCAATTTCAGTGCTGGGAAACCCAAGAGGAGTGCTACCAGAGCTCAAAACATTAGCTTTTGGATGATATAAAGCAGATGGCAACACAGAGGCAGGTGGACAATCTGTAACCCACACAGGTAGAAGAGAGGACCTCACACCCTGCTTGCAAATCATGAATTTTATAAGTATCCCTAGAATAATGCCGAGATCTAAGTAAAGAAAGGCTAGGAAAGAAAATTAATTAAAATTAATTAAAGGATGCTGGGATAGCTGCAGATGCTTCACCAAGGTTGTACGCAAGTGTAGCTCTCCACAATGGGAACTGTGGCAAGCGAGGCCCCAGGGTGGACACCTGGGCCAGGGAAGTACAACAGTGCTCCAGGTAACTCATACATACTAGGGCACCAGCGTTCTCTGCGAGGTGAGAAGAAATTCTCACATGAACTAAAAATAAACTCCAGATACCAAAACCATTCAACTTATGCCTTCATTTCCAATATGGCCAGTTTAGAATTACCGAGCTTTTGAAGACTCCAACAGCATGAAAAAGAGGACTTAACTAAATAATGAAAAGAATCAATACCTGATATGTGCTGCAATGTGGATGGACTTTGAAAACCTGATGCTAAGTGAAAAAGGCCAGTCACAAAAGCCACATATTATATAATTCCAGTTCTATGAAATGTTCAGAGTATGTAAATCCATAGCGACAGAAAGTAGATTAATGGCTGCTAAGGGATGGGAGGAGGGGAAAATCGGGAGGTAAGGGTTTTTTGGGGGGTGACAGAAAAGTTCTGATGTTAGATAGTGGTGCTGGTTGCACAACATTGTGAATATATGAAAACCCACTAAACTGCAACCTTTTTAAAATTTTTATTTATTAAAGATTTTTACTTATTCATTTGAGAGAGAGAGAGCGCACACAAGCAGGTGGAGCAGCAGGCAGAAAGAGAGGGAGAAGCAGGTTGAGCAGAAAGCCCACCCTGGGGCTTGATCTTAGGACCCCAGGATCATTACCTGAGACAAAGGCAGTCACTTAACCAACTGAGCCACCCAGGCACCCCTAAACTGTACACTTTAAAATAATTCAAATTTTAAATTTTACATAAGATAAATTTTATCTTTAAAAAAATCCCAATGTCGCTATACTTAAATAGAAAAATAATTTAAAAAATACATATTTCTCTTGGGAAAAAAAAACCACAAAAACCTCACCAAACTGAAAGCTTTTCCCCTATATACATATCTATGATGTTTCTACAAGAGACCCCCCAAAAATGCAGAAGCCCATCTTGGGGAGATCATCATCAACACTGTGCACACATAGCAATGGCTACATTTAACCACTGTAAGCATCAGGCCACCATATAGTCTAGAAACCACAGATGGTATCAATACTATAAGAATCATCAATAAGCCAATAGCTATCACTATTGTTTAGGACTCAGACAAGACAGGCGGTGCTTAAAGAAAGAGGTTGATCTATAACCAAAGAGGTGGCACCTTTGATTGACAGCTCAGGTTCTAAGAAATGAGACCACATAGGGGAGGATGGCTGTCAACCTGGTTTAGAAGGAGCTGTTGCCTCTAGTAACAATCCTCTGGACACGGCTCCCAGCATCCTAACAAGGGACATGAGCAGGAACTTGCTACACTTAGGGAAGCCCAAAGTATCCCACCAGATACTTACAGTTTATTTCCAGGCCCTCCAGTTCAGATACAGTTTATTAATTAGATATTATTTCTACCAGAAGTAATGTTGCCTGGAAACACAGTTGACATGCCACCTTTACCAAGTGTCATGGTATTTGAGCATGGAAAATATTGGGTATATGGTCCAAGAGGCTTAAAAGTATAAAGCTAGAGATGAGAAGTAGAGAGGCAAAATATCCCCTACAAACATGCTCTGATCCTATGTATTCAACAGTAAGGCCATGGTGGAAGATGAGATCCATCAAAGCAGAAATAAAGATGATGCCAGACAGAAGATTCTTGGTAGGTTCAACGGAATCATCAAATGGCTGGTGAAGAATCAGATTACTGAGATTACATGAACATAAAGAGCTGGAGATGGCTTTCCTTTGTCCCCTGGAACTTAATGTCTTTCAGCATAATCACATACATCTTCATTCTTCTCTGAATGGACTCTTCATCTCCTTGCTCTAACTAAAACTTGAATGTTCCTGGAGGACCATGTTTCCCTTGTAGGCCTCTAAAATGGTAGATTCTTCCCCCAACCTCCATCACTCATCTAGTGGGCCTGGAGATGGAGTCTGTGTTCATCCTGATACTCATTGCCACTTGTGAACTTTTGGCCTTCCCTCCTGCCTGAAACCTGCATCTAGCTTTGAATCTCAAGTTATGAGACTACCCCCCACTCCACCCTTTCCTGTTGCAGTCAACTATTCTCCGTGTTGTATTCACTCCCCCTCATTGCCTATTGACTTACTATTGCTGTTATTTATACTACTCCTATTCTCATTGTTTCAAAATCCACTCAGATATTCGTTCTAGCACTCAGGCCCATCAGTCCCTTGAATTCTTCTACTCCAGTGATATTTTCCACTATAGTACTTCAGTCATTCAGTCTGGAGGACTCATATTAAACATTAACAACCCAGGTACTACATAACCCTCCTTGTTAAGCATAATCTATCTTTCCACTTACTCCCACTGGTACATGGATTCCAACAATCCTTCAGTCCAGGGATCTACCATCCACTGATCATATTATTGTTTATCATCCTTCAGCCTCCCCTTCCCCCACCACGTCCTTTCCAAACTCGCTTAATTTTGATGGCCACTTATGTAACTAACCTCTTGAATGCATCTCTAATACACTTGCTCCCTCTTCTTATCTGCAGGGCTTCCCCCATTCTGGTTTAAATCCAACTCTTTGCCTGCACTCACATAGCTAAATGTAGCTAGAAAAAGAAACATTGTAAAAGTACTATAGGCCAGTGGCATTTATTACCACATTTGTATTCCTTGACTACTGGTTTATGTGAAAATAAAAACAGGGGTAAAGGAGATTGATCAGAGAGTTTTGGGGTATAGAATTAAAAGGCACCTTGTCCCAATAGATAGTGGAAGCTGAAGGAGGTAGAATTAAAAACAGCTTAAGTTTCTAGCCTAAAAGCCTTGTGTTGTAAACAATGTTTAAGATCTTTCACCTATTACTGCATCATTAATTATCAAAGGAGCAAGTTCTTATTACAGATTAGGAAACTAGTTCTCAGGGAGTTTATGCAACATTTAAGTTCCCAGTCATTAAATGGTAGATAGAATTTCTTGAAAGCCAAGATTGCTTCTGTAGCTGTGTTCAGCAAAACACTATTTTTTTGAATAAGTTCTTTAAAATTTGTTTTCTATTATAAAACAGACCAGAGCCAGATTCATAGTGAGCAACAGTTCTCTCAGGATCGTCATTCAGTTCCATTCCCTCACTTCAAAAAGAACTAAAGCCCAAAGTGGTGGTGTGATTTACTAAGTGGAAGACCTAGGATTAGAATTCAGATTCCCCCAGCTATTGCCATTAACTCAACCTCTGAGATAGGGCCAATTAAACGGAATTACATCTGCTTCTCAGGGGGGAAAAAAAAAATCGAATGGTTATTGAACAAATGTTGAAAGAAGACCTCTTCATAGTCCACAGAGCTTCCAACCTTAATTGCCTCAAGTGGATCCTCCAAGTACATAATTGCATCCTTTAACAAAGATTCCTTCTCATAGTTGGAATAGTGAATGTTGTGGTGGTTCCATTATTGTCCTCGAACTGGAAATACCCAAAATGAAATGCAGGGGACCGCTGACGGCACATTCCACCAGCAGAGTGCGTCATTGCAGAAAAAGAAGCCGGGATGAGGGAAATTGCGACCCCACCCAGAGCCAAAGAAAGGAAAGCCCAATGCACAGATTGGTTTCTGCTGGAGAAGACCGGCGTCGATACCTGTACTGGGTAACGGTCAGTTTAGCCTCGGGCTCGGCCCCAAAGCCTGGCAAGTGCTGGTTCAGATAGGCCTCTAGGGACCCGCTGTCGAACTTGTGCTGGGGCAACACTTCGGCCGTGTCGGGCTCGGGGGAAGCGTCGGGTTCCATGGCTGCGGCTACGGCTGCCACTGCCCACCGCAGAGACAAAGATTCCACAGGTTCTGGGCGCTCAGAGCCTAGGGAGCAGAGTCCTAATCCACAGCTAGGGGGCGAGGCCCGGACGCGACCGGGAGGAGATGACCCAGCCGCTCCAGCCAATCACACTGCCCCTCGGTCTGGTGACTTAGGCTCTAACTGGGACGTGCCAGAGAACCTCCGCGTTCTCGCTTTTAACAAATTTTCATTCAATCTCACAGTCGGAGGCCGCAGTCTTCAAGAAGGCAAACCCCTGTTAGCCGCCACGGGCAATTAGGAACGCAAAGGCCTTGTCCCATCCCAAATTTACTGTACCGGCAGCCGCAAGACCTACGGGTCCGGCTCAGAAAAGGGTCCGTCAGGCCCGTGAGCCCAGGAATAAAAGATCCTGGTGTTTCCTCTAGCCGCCGGGCTGGAAAGGCAATATCGCAGGCCGTGGGCTTTGGACGCTAAGGACCCCCGGCCCTGCTGGGGCCCTGTCTCCTAGGACCAGGCGAAGAAGGAAGCTAAGGGGGGCGTTTTGGTTTGTTTTGTTTTTCCTGAGGGGGAGCGATGACTGCAACGTACCGGAAGCGGTACCGAGGGAGGCCCGCGGGAGCGGCGGCGACGTGTCGCCTGTGCGGCGCTGGGAGCACTTCCCCAGGGTTCTGGGCTAGGAAGGCGGCGGCTGCGTGTCTCCTCACCCACCCTTGGTGGAGCCAGCGGGCCTGGCAGCGTGGGGCGGCGGCGGCGAAGGCCTGGGCTGGAAGCGTTGGCGGCCGGGGTCCCAGCCATGGGCGAGTCCGTGGAGCGGCTGCAGCGGCGGGTGGAGGAGCTGGAGCGGGAACTGGCACAGGAGAGGAGTCGGCGGGCCGTGGGGGGCGGCGACGGAGGAGGCGGCCGGGTCCGCATCGAGAAGATGAGCCCGGAGGTTGTGGACTCCAACCCCTATAGGTATTTGCGTTACGGGTGGGAGGCGGGCGAGGGCGTGAGGTCAAGGTCTGCGAGTGGTCAGGACCGAGGCGCGCTCCCTTCTTTCCCTGCTTATACGGCCTTCCACCTCCCTCTTCTTGCGCTGGGTCCTGCTCCCAAACGCGGAAGGCCAAGTCTCAGCAGTGGTGGAAAGAGAGTCTTCCTCTTAAAACACACCCACCCACCCCCGAAACAATTAGCCATATGGTGCTGCTCTTGGGCCTGCTACGGATACGCGACCGGTTTCCTAATGCCCCTGTTAGTCTACCTCATTCTGCGTAAAGCTGATAGTAATTAACTTTCAGAAGATGACATTAAATGTAATACCCACTCACTAGTAAACTTCGAGTTTCATTAAGGCTTCTCAGTAGTTCAAAATTGGGGACGTGGTGGGGAGAGCAGGATTAGCTTTTTTAAAGCTGTTCGACTTGACCAGCCGTGTCTGGTCCTGTCCTTTCAGCGGGCTGAATGCAGTGCAGTGGTTATAAAAGTAAGGACTTTAGAGCCAGAGCGATCGGATTCAAATCCCAGCCCTTAGTAGCTGAGCAGCCATGGAAAATATTTCTGTATATAGTAGGGACCAGTGGTATCAGTGAAATCTTCAGATAATATCTGAAACTGAAAATCCAGAAGTAACAATGCTGGCAAGCTATTTAGAAATTTGTTAGTAACAGTTGAAAATGAGGAAGGAGAGGAATAGGGGAGTCGGGATCAGAAGCCTGCAGAATTTCCTAGCAAGCCTGGTAGAACTATTTGACTCTTTAAAGTGTAAATGAATGGGAAGTTTATGTATATGTACATAGATTTAATCATATATATATGATATCATATATATATGTAATATATGTAATATATGTACATACGTATATATGTAATATATGTAATACATATATGTATATATATAATATATATGATTAAATCTGTGTACATATATATATGATTAAATCTATGTACATATATTAGTCTGTATCATATATATGATACAGACTAATATGAATAACCAGGTAAAGTACCTCTTAAGAGTACTTGGCTGCAGTTGGTGCTTACTAAAAGCAGACATCATCTATATCCATTATGGGCAGAGACAGCTGATGTTAAACATTATTTACATATGCTAAGAAAGCACAGAAAAATGTTGAAATTTCACTTTGACTTATCTCCTCTGGACACGTAACATTTAAGTCAGTTGCTTCCATCTTGGCTGCACATTAGAGTATCTGAGGAGCATTTAAAAAAAAAAAAAAAAAAAAATCTTGTTGCACAGGCTACACCTGGAAGGATATTCAGTGTTTTTTTAAAGCTGCCCAAGTGACTTAATTTCATCTGGTAAAAGCCAGCTGAAAGATTTCTCTTAAAGCATTAGTAGTGATTGAGTTTGTGTTTTTCTGTGATGATGTGTGTTTACCTATATCACAATTAAAAGATTGTAAACTTTAAAACATTCATTTTTTTCTTTGTTTTAAGCCGCCTGATGGCATTGAAACGAATGGGAATTGTAAGCGACTATGAGGTATGGTAAACCTTTCCAAGTTTTTGAAGATGATTTCAGTAAATGAAAATAATTTCTGATGACATTTTGGATGAAAAGTTAACCAACAAATAATATAATTTTGCATTTCACAGAAAATCCGAACCTTTGCTGTAGCAATAGTAGGTGTTGGTGGAGTTGGTAGTGTGACTGCTGAAATGCTGACAAGATGTGGCATTGGTAAGGTAAAAACATTTCTCTTTGCCTATCACATAGGGAAGCTACTCATTTCTGGAGTGAATCAGGTATAAATTAGGAATTTTTCTCATTAATGGTTTATTGATTTGCGCTGTCTTTATTCATATTATACTTTCTACCTACAGGAGTTAAGACACAACCCCACCCAAATGGAAACTGATACTAAGGCTGATAAAACAAGGAATATTCAAAATTTTGTTCAGAGATTTTGTGTTTGGGATGATACATATTACAATTTGGGCTTAAATGTTTTAGATACAGAAGCTTAGGAGACAAGGCTGTTAAATTATTAGTGTGTGAAACACAGGCATCTAACAAATGTTTTCTAAACATGCTTTGTACAAGATGAACTAGAAAGCATGTGCCTTTCTTTTTTTTCAAAGAATAGTGGCCCTTTATTAACTTATTTAGAAGTATTTTAAAAAATTTATTGTAGTTGACATAGAGTATTAGTTTCAAGTCTGCAACACAGTGAGTGATTTCAGCAGTTCTATGCATTACTCAGTGCTCATAAGTACAGTCACCACCTGTCACCATACAACATTATAACAGCGTTACTGACTATATTTCCTATAAGGCTGTGCTCAGTCTTATAAAAGAAAAAAATCTTGTCATTCATGACAACATGGATGGTTCAGAGGGTATTATGCTAAGTGAAGTAAGAGAAAGACAAATACTGCATGATTTCACTTATATGTGGGATCTAAAAAACAAAACAAATGAACAAACGAATAAACAGACTATTAAGTGCAAAAAACAAACTGTTTGCTAGAGGGGAGGTGGGTGGGAAGATAGGTGAGATAGGTGAAGAGGATTAAGAGATAAAACTTGTAGTTAGAAAGTAAATATCCTTCTTACTCTTAAAATTGAAATGGAGAATACTCTAGATTTTTTTTTTTTAACCCATACGTTTTTTCTTTCACTTTTTTCTAAAATTGATTAGGTTATGGGTAGGAAGGAGAGATAACCTTATACCAGTCTCAGATTTATAAAGCTAAAGTTTGTGATGTTTGATTCCTAATGGTTGAATGACAAAGCTTTCCACAATTGATTTCCACCTCTTTAATTTGTCATTTTGACAAAGCAAGCATTTTTCCCCTTGAGAGTGCAGGAAGCAGGCTCCCTGCTGAACAGAGAGGCCAATGCGGGGCTGGATCCCAGGACCCAGGGATCATGACCTGAGCCGAAGGCAGAGGCTTAACCCACTGAGCCACCCAGGTGCCCCTTTCCCCACGAAGTTTATCAGTGCTTTTTAACATGTTGGTCTGCCCCATGCCACAAATTTTTTTTTTTAAGGTTTTATTTATTTGAGACAGTGTATGCCTGAGCATGAGCAAGCTGGGAGTGGGGGCAGGGGCAGACAAGCAGACTCCGCAGTGAGCACAGAGTCCAGTGTGGGGCTTGATCTCAGGACCCTGAGATCATGACCTGAGCTGAAATCAAGACTTAACCACACTTAACCAGCTGAGCCCCTCAGGTGCCTCCATGCTCCAAATTCTTAAAAGAAGTGGTTTTAAAGTTGGCCCTCATCAATACAGAAAAGGCAACACAAAAATAACCAAAAATGTTTATTAACATTTATAGTCTTTCAAGAAGCTTATAAAATCCAGTCAACAATTGCTTATAGTTGATATAAGGACCGTGGCTGATTGGCCTGGCATAGTAGAGATCATGAAGATTATGGGTCTCAGGGTTGAGTGTGCTTTAGAATCACTTAGATGGCTTTTTAAAACCTGATTGCCAGACCCTACCCCAGTGATTTTGATTCTTTAGTTTTTGAGTGGACCTAAGAATTTGTATTAAATCCCCAGGTGATTCTGATGTTCTGGGGGGATTTTTAAGAACTGCTGGATCCTTGGGGCGCCTGGGTGGCTCAGTGGGTTAAGCCACTGCCTTCGGCTCAGGTCATGATCTCAGGGTCCTAGGATCGAGTCCCGCATCAGGCTCTCTGCTCAGCGGGGAGCCTGCTTCCCTCTCTCTCTGCCTGCCTCTCCGTCTACTTGTGATCTCTCTCTGTCAAATAAATAAATAAAATCTTTAAAAAAAAAAAAAAAAGAACTGCTGGATCCTTGCCACTCAGTCTGATGTCCAAAGTAGTAGCATCAGCATTATATGGGAGCTTGTTAGAAATAAATACTCCCAGGCCTTACCCCAGGTATACCAAATTAAGAATTTTAACAAAATTCCAGATGATTCATATGCATATTAAAGTTAGGGCAGTGCCCCTATATTTCCAACAAGCTCCCGGTGATACTGATGGTGCTAGTCCAGGCCACATTTTGAGTAGCAAGGCTGTAGAACGGTGGTTATTAAATATTGCTGTAATTAGAATCACCTGGGAAGTTCAACAAATTTTGATAATCCAGAATGGAATAGAATTAATCTTTGTGGATGGGACCCAGACATCAGTATTTTTTAAAAACTCTCCCAGTGATCCAGTGTGCATTCAAGTTTATCAGTTAAGGATCTACATAGGTAAGTTTCAGAACCTTTTCATTATGTAAAAAAGATAAAGAAGAAGCTAATTTATGGTTAAATAGGGAAGTGGAGGGTTGGAGACTCAGAGCCCACCTTTTACCCCTTCTGTGGTGTCCTGGATCACCAGATCCAGATTAGCTGCTTTATTTTACAGATGAAGATACAAGCCTAAAAAGTGAGTGACAGAGCTACAACTCATACCTCCTATCCCCAAATTTGAGATTTCCTTAATTTATAAACCACCTATCAGGCTGAAGACTCAAATTTCATACTTGGCCTGACCTAATAAATACTGTCTACTGAGCTGAAATAAACTATATTTTAAGTTGAGTCAGAAAATTATCATAGAGGGCAGACAGGGGTGATGTATTTTCTAGCAAGATAATAAGAGTTACCTGAGTTGTAGGTTGGATTAATTTTGTTACTGTTGTTAATAAGATCCCCCCGCCTTTCTGCTCAGCAGGGAGCCTGCTTCCTCCTCTCTCTCTCTGCCTGCCTGTCTACTTGTGATCTCTGTCTGTCAAATAAAAAAAAAAAATTCATTAAAAAAAAAAAATAAGATCCCCCCCGCTTCTTTTTTATTCCTTTTTGTAAATTTTAGTGTGTGCAGGACAGTGCACCACAAGCCACAGCCCCCTTAACTGCTACTGTAGCCTTTACCTCTGTGCTTGTCCTGCCTTGGCCTTAAAAAAAAACACTTTTTTTTTTTTTAAATCTAGAATGCTGAGAATTGTGTTAAAAGTCACAGAATTTTAAAAGTTTTTTTTTTAAAGATTTTATTTATTTATTTGACAGAGAGAAATCACAAGTAGGCAGAGAGGCAAGCAGAGAGAGAGGAGGAAGCAGGCTCCACGCAG
Organism: Lutra lutra; assembly: GCF_902655055.1. Taxonomy (NCBI): domain Eukaryota; kingdom Metazoa; phylum Chordata; class Mammalia; order Carnivora; family Mustelidae; genus Lutra; species Lutra lutra. The sequence continues at coordinate 132,170,607 of NC_062278.1, read as the reverse complement.
AGTGGAAAGCCCGATGTGGGGCTTGAACCCAGGACCTGGGATCACGACCTGAGCCGAAGGCAGCGGCTTAACCCACTGAGCCACCCAGGCGCCCCTAAAAGTCACAGAATTTTAGATGAAGGAAGGGACTGAGGGTATATTTGAGTGCAACCTCATAATTTCTTACTGATAAGAAATGGGATCTTTAAGAGGTGTATGTATGAGTGTTGAGTGTGAGAAATGCTGTTGTGCCTAAATATATAGAGAAGGAAACAACAATTAACTTATTGGTTAATAATTCTCTTTGGGGTGATATTTTAGCCAGGGCTAAGAATGGTGTCCTAGTCACAAAAGGAGTCATGTTATACTATAATTTTAAGTTATGACATTTGTTATTTTAAAATTTCATTTATCTACTATGTTCTTGGCTTTTAGTAAACAATTAAAATGAAATGGAATTTCTCAGTGAATCATTTACGGAGACAGTAAGTGTTATGGTTCAGGTGCAGATGCTGGGTTGAGAATGCCTGAATTTGAATCCCATTGTCATGTATATTAGTTGAGTGGCTTTGGGGTGTGTGCCATAGTTGTCTCATTTATACCTATATGAGCACTAAATGAATTAATATAGGATACCTAGTGTTTTTGAGTTAGTTTGTATTATTACTGTCAAACTGTTAAACCCACCAAATGTGAAGTCCGCTAATTTGTTCTTTGTTATTGTTATTTTTAGTTTATATTTTGGTATGTTTTTCATCAGAATACCACTATTTTCATTTTAGTTGCTACTCTTTGACTATGACAAGGTGGAACTGGCCAATATGAATAGACTTTTCTTCCAGCCTCATCAAGCAGGATTAAGTAAAGTTCAAGCAGCAGAATATACTTTGAGGTAAATGGAATAACAGTTAAAGACTATATTTAGTGAAATCTTAGTTTGTGTATTTTGTATAAGTTAATGCATAAATTTGGGGTGTTGGGGTGGCTCAGTTGGTTAAGTGACTGTCTTTGGCTCAGGTCATGATCCTGGAGTTCCGGGATCAAGTCCCACATTGGGCTCCATGCTCAGCAGGGAGTCTGCTGCTCCCTCTGACCCTTTCCTCTCTTGTGCTCTCTCTCTCTTGCTTTTGCTCAAATAAATTAAATCTTAAAAAAAAAAGTTAATGCATAGATTTTTGTCCGTAAAAATTCAGGTTTTACTTCTACAAATTGTCTTACCTCTTGGAACGGGGTTGGCAACATTTTTCTGTATAGGGCTAGATAGTAAATATTTTAGGCTTTGAGGGCCAACTATGAAACTGCCCAGCTATGTATTGGTAATGTACTAATAGCTGTAGGCAGTAGAAAAATGAATGAGCATGGCTGTGTTCCAATAAAACTTGGTTTATGGACTCTGAATTTTAAATTACATATAATTTTAGCATGTTATGAAATACTGTCCTGTTCTGCCACCATGTGAAAAAGGAAAAATCATCTGTAGCTTGCGGACTTCATAAAAACAGGTGGTAGGTAAGATTTGCCCAAGGGCTATACTTTGCAACCCTTACTCTAAGAAGTTTGTTTGTGGCCTCAAACATACTTGCACTGAATTAAATAAGGAACAAAGAAGCTCTTTTGTCAGGCTAGGCTGTAGCAGACAGAGGTGATAAAGGCTTAATTCTGAGCACATGCATGGTGGGAACACTTCTGTAATCTTGTAGTCGACACATTTTGAATGTAGTCCTTGAAGTGGGTCAAAGGGAATAGAAGAGGGATATGGGTTTTCTTTGAATCGCTTGAATTCCATTTTTCTAACTCTGTTAAATGATCTTTTTCAGCTCTTTTTCTTGCTTTACTTAGTATTCCCACTGTAGTTTAATAATTACTCCTTTTTCCTTCTTAGGAACATTAATCCTGATGTTCTTTTTGAAATACACAACTATAATATAACCACAGTAGAAAACTTTCAACATTTCATGGATAGAATAAGGTAAAATTTTATTTATGAATATTTTGCAATGTCCAGCTCAGTTAAACAAGTATCATTAGAAAATCTACTGATGTGTATGTAACTCAGTGAGATGGTAGATTTGATACATGTTTCTGTTTTTAAAATAGTTATTTTTATGTGACCTTTGTATATTAGGAGCTTGGTAAAAAGTAAATATTGTCCAAAAAACAATAGTAGTAACAATAAAAAACCAAACCCTGTTAAAATGATAGAAAAAGTGATCTTCAACTGTAAGTTCTATGTTCTAGATTATATTTCTTTGGGAAAGTGGTTTTCTGCAGACTGTTGTAACACTACTGAGATACTGAATTATATTCAGTTTTTATTACATTTACATTTGGAGTGAAACATGAATAAAGTCTGAAAGCTGATAAGGCAATTGTAACTTCTGTGAATAGACTTTATACTTTTTTGTGCCAGGCAAAGTACTGTAATATCATTGATACTCATATTAGTCACTCAATACATACTAGATCTTTAATATTAAATACTATGTCGTAATTATACTCAAACATTTACTGAAAGAATAAGTGTGTGCCGGAAGAAATACAATCTAACTAGAGTGTATTTTGTGTCCTGAATTTTTTTTTTTTTTTCTAAATAAAATTTATTTTCTTTACCTAGTAATGGTGGATTAGAAGAGGGAAAACCTGTTGACCTAGTTCTTAGCTGTGTGGACAATTTTGAAGCCCGGATGACAATAAATACAGTAAGTATCCCTATTGTATAAGAAGTTACACTCATGGGCTTATCCATTTTTTTTTTTTTTGGTATGGTTTTGCATTTAAGAATAGTTCTGCATTTAAACCTTCATGTAATATGTTTTGTTAATTTTTAATTATTTCTTACCCTACTTTTGAAATTCTAACAACTCTGGGATCTGTCTAGCCTTGCTGGTATGGCTTCTGTTTCAGTATCCTATTCTCTCTTATGCCAGTAGAGGCAACTGTAAAATTGTAGATACTTCTGATACATAATTTTTAAAATAAATGATAGTCTTAAAATGTCTCTAACTCTATGTTAGCATTGGTTTTAACTTTTGTTAAGTAAAGACAGAAATATGTATAAACTGCCTACAAACCTGGTTTCTCAGAGATAAAATTCTTTGAAATACCATGTTTTCAGTTTTTCAAAAGATATTTTGCAGTTTTTGTTGCTGAAATTATTTTAGAAAAATGAATTTTTTACCTTTAATAAGAAAGATGTATTAGACAATAAGCCTAATAGTTGAATATAGTTAAATAAATATTTATTGGGTATTTACTTAAATGCTGTCTGTTTACTTTTTAAATAAAGTGGCATTTGCCAAGGAATTCCAATATTCCTAACTTTCCTCTTTTGAAAAATTTAAAAAAACCCTTGGTAATCCATTTAATTAAATCCCAATTTTTGATGAAAAAAACTTACAGTAAATTACTTCTTTTTATGTTCTTATGTTTTCATCTGTTTCTACCAAGGCTTGTAATGAACTTGGGCAAACATGGATGGAGTCTGGGGTCAGTGAAAATGCAGTTTCAGGGCATATACAGCTCATAATTCCTGGAGAATCTGCTTGTTTTGCGGTAGGTTTGATTCATTTTGGCTTATTTTTTTCAATATTAAGTACTAGAGTTCCAAGGGGTATTCAAAAATGTATTCAGAGAAAATCTTTGAATGCGATGGAATACTATTTTGAGCATGTTACACTTTTCTCCTTTTGTTTTGAAATATATTTTCTTTCATTCTTTTTCATGTAGTGTGCTCCACCACTTGTAGTTGCTGCAAATATTGATGAAAAGACTCTGAAACGAGAAGGTGTTTGTGCAGCCAGTCTTCCTACCACAATGGGAGTGGTTGCTGGGATCTTAGTACAAAATGTGTTAAAGTGAGTGAGGGCTAATTTTTCTGAATAGTCTTGTTTGTTTTTGATAAAAATATGTTTCAGAAAGCATTTCAAATATTGGAGTTACCAGCTAAGTATTTATTTTTTTTAAAAATCTAGTTTCAAGTATATGTAAGTTTTAAAATATATGTATAATACATATGTACTTTAAATTTACATACATATCCTAGTATGTCTAATTTAAATATAAGCGTACATATTAATACACATATGTCACTATGTATTTGTAATAGTTCATGTTAAATGGTACAGTGGAACTGGTGTATTTATATACGAAGTATTAACCAAATGATTTAAATCTCTGCGGTTTTGACCAAAGGGCATAAACACACTTCCTTATTTAATTCTTACTAAAAATAATATGTGATTAAATATTAATAAGGATAATATCTCTGCTAGCCAAAAACAGATATCCAGCAACCACACCATCTAAACTATAGTAATAAAGGAGGGCAAAGATTTCTTTGCAGCTAAAATTAATTTCAAAAGGTTTTTGAACCAACTCACACTTTATAAAAAGCAGAACCCCTTTAAGGGTTCTCTATCTCAGGCCATTTTTTCCCTCACTTTACAGCTTTAGAAAGCTTTTTTATGTTTCCTAACCCTCCAGTGTAAATAAGAACAAATTGCAGCATGATATAGAGAGGTGCCCTGATACCAGAACCATCAGCTACCAACAAAAAAAATTTTAAAAAGCATACATGAGAACTCTCCAGGCAGCTGTCTAGAGCTAGTTCATAGAAGTAGACTTCACAACTGCGCGAACTGTATAAACGTCATTCAGTAGGCCCTATCTAAAAACGTTTTACCGTATGCTACAAAAAGGGGGGGAATCATGGTTATAAACTATTCTGTTAAGGATATGTCATATTTAGTCAGCCCCTTATTGATGGACATTAAAGTTATTTACAGATTTTTTTGCTTCTGTTAACAATGCTGCAAACAACATCTTACATATGTTTTTGTATAGTAGATTTTTATAGATACAGATTTTTAGAGGTGGAATTTCTGAGTTTATGCAGTATTTGACAGTATTAAATTTCTCCTTCAAAAATACACATTTCTATCATAGTGTAGGAATACCTGGTTCACCCACACCAGTTGACAACATTTGGTATCATTAGACCTTCTTAATCTTTCTTAATATGATGGGTGAAAAAGGGTATCTCATTTTAATTTTCAGTTGTTTATGGAAAGGGGTAAGCACTTATATTTTTCTGTGAATTGTCCGCTTCATATCATTTGGTCAGTTTTCTGTCTTGTAAAATTTTTTTTTTATTTATTTGATAGAGACGAGGGAATACAAGCAGGGGGAGTGGGAGGAGAAAAGCAGGCTCCTCACTGAGGAGTCTGATGTGGGGCTTGGTCCTAGGACCCTGAGATCATGACCTGAGCCAAAGGCAGATGCTTAACGTCTGAGCCACCCAGGCGCCCAGTTTTTTTATCTTGTTATATATTAACATTCATTGCAAATATTTTTCCTTTTGTAATTATTTTGTGATTTCCCCCCCCCTTCATATAAGCTTCTAAAAGGAATTAGATTTGACTAGCAGGGAGCACAAGGGCACACTGGAAATGTTCTGTTTTTGATCTGGTAGTGATTACATGGGTGAAGACTTGGAAAATTTCAGTGAGCTGTACATTTAAGATTGTAAACTTTAAATTGTGTATAAAAACTTCTAAAAAGTAGTTAGATTTAGTATATCTAAATATATCTCAGGAATTCTTCACTTTGTCATCAGTACTTAAAGTACCATTTTGTTACAAAAATCATTAAGTACTTCAATACCATTTCTTAAAAATTCAGTTATTTCTAATATTTTTATGGTTTATTTAAGTGTGCTTTGATTTGTTTTTCTAGGTTTCTGTTAAATTTTGGTACTGTTAGTTTTTACCTTGGATATAATGCAATGCAGGACTTTTTTCCTACCATGTCCATGAAACCAAATCCTCAGTGTGATGACAGAAATTGCAGGAAGCAGCAGGAAGAATATAAGGTATACATCCATCCATCAGAATATATGAGAGGTTATATTATTTGGATAATAATTTAAAACAGTTACTTAGATTTGGAATATAAGATAAATGGATTCTGGATTTTGAAGGTTTTATTTATTGTATCTCTAAGTTAGAAATGTTAGTAAAAAATTCACCATGTTTCAAAAGTGAAAAATCTCTCTGAAGTTCGTTCTTGTTTTTGGTAAAGTAAAAAGCCTGTCTGAATTCTTGCTCAATGCTTCAAAGGCCTGAGAGTACGAACACTTTGATACTATTTGATTTCTACAGAAAAAGGTAGCAGCACTGCCCAAACAGGAGGCTGCTCCAGAAGAGGAAGAGATTATACATGAAGATAATGAATGGGGTAGGAATTCTTTCATGAATTGAAATGGCAGTGTCAAATCTCTTATGGGAGGAGATATAATTTTAATTACACAGATTTGAGTTAATTATTGCTTAAGTTGCTTGAAAACTGTTATCATATTTAACTCTATAGGTATTGAGTTGGTATCTGAGGTTTCAGAAGAGGAACTGAAAAATTCTTCAGGTCCAGTTCCTGACTTACCTGAAGGAATTACAGTGGCATACACAATTCCCAAAAAGGTATGCTCAAAATCTGGTTTATCATAAGTATATGTTACATAAGAGAAAATGTTTACTTATCTTCTTTCATCCTCATCCTATTTTATAATGCCAATGCAATATTTACTATTTTAGATATTTTACACTATGGGCATTAAGATGTGTAAGAGAAGGTGTTCAGTGTTAATGTGGAAATAGGCACAGTGCCTTTTTTAAAGGTATTTATTTATTTGACAGAGAGAGACACAGTGAGAGAGGGAACACAGCAGGGGGAGTGGGAGATGGAGAAGTGCTGAGCAGTGAGCCCAACGGGCACATGGCCTTTTAAACTGTTTGAAACACAGACCTAAAATAGTGTTCCTCACTCACGAATGGATCAGATACAGTAGATTTTGATTAAATGAAGATAATATTTTTGTATATTGAGCATTTTAGCTGCAATACCATTTTAAAAATACCACTGCAGTAGAGATCTCAAGAATATTGAAATTATGGCCTTGTAAATCAAAAGATTGGTGGGGAATGTAAAGGATTTTGTCTGTCCTAAAAATTAGAAGGCATCTTTCTTAAAGTTTACTTTGTGAACTACTTGAATATGGTTAAAACTTAGTGATTATATATTCCTAAGCATCACAAATTTTATATGGTTATTTTTTCACTATGTTTCCCTCATTTGTTGATAGCAAGAAGATTCTGTAGCTGAAGTAACTGTGGAAGATTCTGGTGAAAGCTTGGAAGACCTTATGGCCAAGATGAAGAATATGTAGATAATGGACTGATCTATATTTTATTTCCTGAGTTAAGCCTATACCCTTGCAATTAAAAAAAAAAAAAAACCATTTAAAAACTGAGAAAGCTTAGGGCAATATTACTTGATATATAATCTTCATAGAATTGTTACACTTTTTGAAAATAGTGTTGTTTGTCCCTTTTTCTCTTTAACTAAATCCGTAACTCCTAAAACTCATGTTTCAATCTAGTTAAAACTTGAAAACCCAGCCACTGAAATGCTTTGCCCTTTTGGGAGGGGTGGGAAGAAAGGATCGATATGATGCTCTATTTGTTCTCCTTCCAGTAATCCTTTGTGGTCTGTTGCCTAAGACCATGGATAATAAAGTAGTATGTGGTTCTCAAATATAGGGAAAGGACAGGAGGTACAATCAATTGATTAGAGCTAGCAGATATCTACTCATTTTATGTAGAATACCTCTCTATAAGAAAACTGTCCACTGTTATTAACTTGGCCAACAGTGAATTTAAAATAGTTAATCTATAAAATAAATATCCTCTCAAATGTTAACCTAAATACAAGCTAAAATGTAGTCATCGGAAAAGTCTGTAAATCAGTGAATTCAAAACAAGACAAAGGCAAATAAAAGTAAGCTTTCTTCATGGATTAATAAAGGTACTTTCAGGAAGTAAAAAATCATTATATTTCTGCACTAACCAAGGAACAGAACTCCTTGCATGAGTAGAACATATATCTGGAGTCACTGCACTTTATTGAGGAGCAAGGAGTACATGTAGTTTAAGATTATCTAGATTATACCTGTCATATGGGCTACCTTCTGAGTACTTCATTTAAATTTGATTCTCTAGGTAATTAGATAGGTGTCCTGTATTGGCATAAAAGAGACCTAAATTACCTCGATAATGACTGACATGTATTTATTCACTGGAAGAGTATCATTTACCCTGATCATGGCCACTAAATTATAAATTGATAAATTGGTTTTCTCTAAATGAAATACAAATAATGAAAGCTTAGAGAGCCTTAGTTAAATTTCCAGTGGTTCGGAGACCAATGAAAAATATGCATGTGTAACCAGTATCAGTAGGATGTTACTATACCATGCTAATCTACTTTGAATTTTTACTTGAAGATATGAATGATTAAATTGTATCTCTAGGGAAGAAATGTTAGTACAAAATGAAAAATGCAATTTCCACTTATAAATTTCTAAGGTCTGGGGGCGCCTGGGTGGCTCAGTTGGTTGAGCAGCTGCCTTCGGCTCAGGTCATGATTCCAGGCTCCTGGTATCGAGCCCCGCATCGGGCTCCCTGCTTAGCGGAGAGCCTGCTTCTCTCTCTCCCTCTGCCTGCCGCTCTGCTTACTTGTGCTCTCTATCTCTCTGTCAAATAAAATCTTTAAAAAAAAAAAATTTCTAAGGTCTGATTTCAGAAAGTCCCAAATATCAAATATGTTCAGTATATTTGCTTTGAGATTGTAGAATCATATAGTGATTCTTCTGTTTAGAATAAGGTTAGGAAAGTAAGGGAGTGGTAGCCTTGAAACTTATGTTGCCTTGGTAGGTCATTTACCATTAAAAAAATTAGTGAATTCATCTGTAAAACATTTTTTTCCTAGTTATGGGAGATATTTTGAACTTCAGAAAAAAAATGTAGTCTTTCTAAAAATAATCCCATTCCTTTGGAACATCTGGTATACTGATTCAGTCAGGCTTTGCTTACAAATTTTTTTTTTTTTTTTTTTTTTTTTTAAGTAAGCTCCATACCCAGCATGGAGCCCAACACAGGGCTTCAACTCACAACTATGCTTTGCTTATAATTTAAAGATTGTATAGTTTGATAAAGTATAATAGAACTCACCCTTGTTCTGCTCAACATGGCATTGTACACTGTTGGTGTCTTAACACTGTACCAACTATTTTTTTTTTTTAAGATTTTATTTATTTATTTGACAGACAGAGATCACAAGTAGGCAGAGAGGCAAGCAGGCTCCCTGCTGAGCAGAGAGCCCGATGTGGGGCTCGATCCCAGGACCCTGAGATCATGACCTGAGCCAAAGGCAGAGGCCTTAACCCACTGAGCCACCCAGGCACCCCTGTACCAACTATTTTTACCTAAGTTATCTAATTTGTCTAATATCTTCCATTAAAAAATAGTTGGATGATTTACTAGGAAAAAAATCTGGTAACAGGTATCTTTTGCTACCTGGAGTGCTCTCTGGCAGTCTGTATGCCATGAAAAAAAATATATATATATACATATATATATATAAATAATGTATACACACACAAACACACACACACAGTGTGGCTGATTTTGGGAAATTAATTATCACCAAGTTTTACATTACTAAATAAACCTCTAGTGCTTGACCATATTTTTAAACCCTATCTAAAGTGAAAGAAGGAAACACACTCCCCAAATTGCCATAGCACAAAGGCTCTAAATTACAGTAAAACAGTATGTTCAGGTTTAACCCCTTCACCATTGTGAATGGGAAGTTAATTTATGTATCACTTAAATGTTTTATGTAGTGAAAAAATGTATCCTAGGTTTTCTCACATAGAAACACTCCTTGAATACCTACAAACACATTGATCAACACAAAAAGATAATAACAAAAAAAAGATAATAACCATTTAAGAATATTAAGGAAGCTTTAACCCTCCAATTGCATTTTTCCCCATACTTCTCTTTCTGTAAAGTATTAATGAAAATTAACCATAACTAACATTTGGTTTCTACCAATTCAGATGTAACGGAGTTGTCTGAAAGCTGCCTTTTTCATCACGAAGGTGTGAATCAATATGAACATATTTCTATTTGAGAACTCAAATACAAAGAGATGTGTGTCCCAGATTTTTTTTTTTCCTCAAAGATTTTGTTAGAGAACATGAGCTGGGTGAGGAGAAGAGGGAGAAGTGGACTGCAGGGAGCCCAGGGCTTGATCCCAGGACTCTAGGACCATAACCTGAGCTGAAGGCAGATGCTTAACCAACTGAGCCATCCAGGTGCCCCTATTTTTAGCCTTTTTTTTTTCTTTAAAGATTTTATTTATTTGACAGAGATCACAAGTGGGGGGGGGAGCAGGCTCCCCACTGAGCAGAGAGCCCGATGTGGGGCTGGATCCCAGGACCCTGGGATCATGACCTGAGCCAAAGGCAGAGGCTTTAACCCATTGAGCCACCCAGGCGCCCCTATTTTTAGCTTTTTAAGTAGACATTTAGCATGAAAACATTTGAGTTGGTAGTACATTAAGTAGTAAGATCAGAATATAGCTGTCAAAAGTATAAATTTCGTGAAATATATGCAGTTTTCAAGCCCCAACAGTAATTAATGAATTTTTACCATAAATCACTTTGAATACTGTTATGTTTGCACTTAACGTTTTTCAAGTCCAGATTTTTGGGAACAAAGAATAAATGCCTATTATTCTTTCGCTGGTTTTTCACTTTTTCAGGGTTCTTCTAGAATATTAATCTCAGATTATTTCTTAAAGCAGTTTCTAAAGGCATTAAACTTAGTAGACTACTTATAATGTATTAAATTACTATACTACCAGATAATAAAATTTTAAATTTTAGTAGCTTAATTCTGAGATCACTGTATGTTAATTTTTGAGTTTAATTACTTTGTGCCTTTCATAGCTGGCAAACCCAGAAAGATGTACTATGGTCATGTTTAATCTTTTTTCCTTTTGAACTTCTCTCAAAAGGGGAAGACGATGCTCATTTTATAAGCTCCTGCCAAATTTCTTCTAAGTCACCACTGTAGTGCCTTAAAATCAGACCATTGCTTCTCAAACTTAGGTGCATATGAATCACCTGGGGATCCAGTCAAATTGCAGATTCTGATTTAGTAGGTCTGAGGAGAGGCTCTAGAGTCTTAATTTTTCATAAGCTCCCAGGTGGTACTGATGATTCTGGTTCATGGACCACCCTCTGTGTAGCCAAGGCTTACATAACATTAACCAAAACCCTGTAAAGTCACCAAAACTTAATTTGAGCAAACTACTCTGAGTATGGACAACATGCAAGTATTTTTTGTAATGTTTGAAGTATTTATTAATTCTCTAACTACAGCTCTCTTGTATAAACTGAAGTGGGGAAAAACCTTTAAATTGCGCTTTTATTTTAAAACGGCCAGGTATGGTTATTTTATCTTTCACCTTTATAATTAGTATGTTGGAATCTTACAGGTATTAGAATTGAAGATTTTATTACATATAAATACATAAAGGGTGCAAAACCAAAAGTGGCAATATTTGTAAAACACTTCATTTTCATATAAAATAGACTAATCTGAATTTGAGAGAAATGAAGAGATTTAGGGCATTTAAGAAAGGAGAGGAGACTGTCATGTCCCTATTTTGGGGAAGGTCAAAGAATGTTAAGAGCTTGACTTATTGCATTAATAACTTCAGATTATGCAGATACATATAACACAGCAGAACAATGTAGAGAGAGTGGAAAGCAGAGGGCTTAGCCCAGTCTGCTCATGGAAAAGGTAGAATTTTTAAAAATGTAGCAGAGACAACTGTTACTAGTTCATTTCACAGAAAACAGTTCCAACCTTTCATAAACATTATCCCTTTATTCCTTGAAACTTTTCTTTGAGGTAGAGGTTTGGGCCAGGCTACCGCTGAAAAGCACAACCAGGAATGGTGAAGCCAACATAGCTCTTGAGAGATGGAAGAATTATAGAATTGAACTCCTTGTTTTCATAGCTATGCCAGGTCTTGTTGAACAGAGAACAACCACACTTCATGATCAGTTTCGTCATTTTAGGGTTCTAATGTGTCCATATCCATGGATATAAAAAATTAGAAAGTTAATTCTTTTAAGCAGCTAATACACAATCAAGACTCAAACTTCAATGTAGTCTTATGCAATTTCACTCAAATATCAGTTAAGTCACACAAACTCAAAATTCTGTTTTAAATTCTTATCTTCCAAATGTTTCTTAATTATTTAATCCTAAGGTGCATTTATAATGAATTGTAATTACTATTACCTCTGTCCTTGAAGGAAAATATTAGGAGAATGGGTTGTTTTTAAGCTAAATGTGTCTCCACTTGAGGAGTGTCGGGAAGGAGCTTTTCCACCCAAAAGTGACGTTTCTGCTTCTTTTATTTCCATCGCCCTTTTGTATAATTCAGCAGCTTTTTCAAAATCCCCTTCTTCATAGCTTTGAGAGAAAAAAATTGTTAAAATGAAAATATATCCTCTTAAATTGAAATGACCTTATAGGGGGGCGCCTGGGTGGCTCCGTGGGTTAAAGCCTCTGCCTCTGACTCAGGTCATGATCTCAGGGTCCTGGGATTGAGTCCTGCATTGGGCTTTCTTCTCAGCGGGGAGCCTGCTTCCTCCCTACCCCTGTCCCCGCCTATCTCTGCCTACTTGTGATCTCTGTCAAATTAAAAAAAAAAAAAATGACCTTATAGGATACAGAATAACAAGTTGTGAATAATTCCCCATTTTCTATTTCCAGTGTGTGCATTCACTCAGGCAGACCTGTAAAACAGAATTCCCAGACTCTTCTATCTAAACTGCTAACGTGTATCTTAGTGCCTCATACATACACCATTAAGAACATGTTGTAATGGATGCAGTGGATTGCTAATGGAAAGTCTCTGCATCCGGAGATACACAAACAAAGACAAAGCAAAATCAACATGCACTTTTTTTAAGAGAGAGAGAAAAGTGTGCACACGGGGTTGGGGGGGATAGGAGCAGAGGGGAAGAGAGAGAATCTTGAACAGGCTCCAGGCCCAGTGTGGAGCCCAGTGCAGGGTTTGACCAGGGCGCAGTCTCACAGCCCTGAGATCATGACTTGAGCCAAAACCAAGAATCAGATGCATAACTACTGAGCTACCTAAGCACCCCCAAATCAACACCCACTTAATGGTAAATTAATTATTGAGGACAGTACATTGCCCATTTTACCCCCAGAACCAGTTAGATGCAAATGTAAATCATCTTTTCACTATTTACATGATACCTTCCTCTACAAAACAGATTATGCAACATTGATTTCACTTCTGGATACCACTTTAGTATCTTGAAGTAAATCAACACAAAACAACCCCTTCCTCTCTTCCAAGAAAAAACAACTAGCATTAAATATTGTGTTCTGTGATAAGTCAAATTAAAGCTGTTCTAAAATGGGGTTTGGCTGTTATCAGGAAGCTGAAAAAATTCTTACCTAAGCACGGCTAAATTTTTTAATGTTTCTCCAACTCGAGGATGCATCCGACCCAGGCTGTCTTCATAAATCTTTAATGCTCTTTCATATAATGGCAAGGCTTCGATGTGTTTTTTCTTATTAAAAAAAGCAGTAATATTCACTTGAACACACTGAGTTGCTGAAATTACTATTAACATTCTAGACTAAGCTGATCTACTGGGGTAAGCCCCTTTAAAAAGTTAATATCCTCCTACAGATCAAAAATTTATTACTAATCATCATGGTAGAAGCATATAATAGAAAGTCAGAAACCTAAGTTTTAGACCCAGCTTGGTGACTACTGACCTGAATCCAATAATATAAGCAAAAACCTGTTTCCTTATTGCTCAGTGGGTATATGTGCTTTTCACCTATCATGGGTAAATGCAACAGCTTAAAGATAGTATTAGACATAGAAAGGTATGAGTCTCCAGGATTAAAAATGAAACTTATGCAATGAACTAAATAAATACTCAGTTGGTGTTTTACACTAAGAGAAAGGGACCATCTTACAAATCTAACTTCAATAATTTCTCAAATACGAAAGGAAGCATTAGTAATCTTAAATTTTCTTCAGTTACTTTTACTGTGCCACATCTATTTCATGTTTATATTTCATACCTTAAAATCATTCATAAAGAGTTATTAATATGTGGGAACTTACCATTTGGCTATAGAGAACAGCTAAGTTCACCAGGGCAGTAGCTACACTGGGGTGCTTTGGGCCAAAGGATTTCTGCCGAATTTCAACAGCCAGCTCATACAAAGGTACAGCTTTGTCAAGTTTCCCCTAAAAAACAAAAGCGAAATCTAACAAAAATATTAAAATAATAAATATTATCTGATCAAATCTTTTCCCATAAATAAAGTTTTCTATTAGTAATTTTGAAGAAAAAATTTCAGAAATAATCTTCTCACACTTTAATGGTTCAGTTTATAGATAACTGAAATCTAATGGGATATGTATAAAACTACATTGAATGTAAAAATACTTTGATAATTCAGAAAGCCCTTTTATAAAGCTTACCCAGTATCACTCAGTTCCCAGTGAAGTAAAAATATGCCAGTAGAATGTCTGCTACTGTATATAATTTAGATACCACATCAAAAATAAAATCTCATTTCCTACCAAATCCCTTCAAGATTCTTCTAATTTTTTAAAAAGATTTTATTAGAGAGATGCTGAATCAACTGAGCTACCACAGTGGTCCTCTAATTATTTCTTTTTCACTTGAAAGCTGGGCAAAAGGACGCCTGGGTGGCTCAGTTGGTTAAGCGGCTGCCTTTGGCTCAGTTCATGATCCCAGGGTCCTGGGATCAAGTCCTGCATTGGGGTCCTTGCTCAGCAGCGAGCTGCTTCTCTCTTTCCCTCTGCCTGCCACTCAGCCTGCTTGCACGCTCTCTCTCTGACGAATAAATAAATAAATAAATAAATCTTAAAAAAAAAAAAAAAAAAAGTTGGGCAGAAATAGCAACAATGCATTGTTCTTACTAAAGCATTAACTTCAGGGCCAGGTTGACCAGCAAGGGTCTCACAAAGTCTAAAGATAGTCTAGTCTATGTAGCTCTCTAACTGCATTAAATGAAATGAAATCAGACTTCTCCGGCATTTTTAAGAACAGCTACAAAAATTCCAAAAATCACTTAAGCTAGAACCCTAGGGAAAAGAATGGTTACATTTCATTATAGGGAAAGAAAAGAAACTGTGAAATTTATTTATTTTTAAAGATTTTATTTATTTGACTGACAGAGATCTCAAGTAGGCAGAGAGGCAGGCAGAGAGAGGAGGAAGCAGGCTCCCTGCTGAGCAAGGACTCCCCCGCCAATGCAGGACTTGATCCCAGGCTTGATCCCAGGACCCTGGGATCATGACCCGAGCTGAAGGCAGAGACTTTAACCCACTGAGCCACCCAGGTGCCCTGAAACTGTGAAATTTAAATGCTCATTTATTCTCCTACAGAGATTCCTCCTTCACCTTTGACAGCTAGGTGATTTGCTATGTTTATGGCTGCTTAACTCATAAAACTTAATAGTGGTTGAATTTTAGAACTTCTGAAATAATAAGTTCCAATTAGAATGTTGATAATGCATTTGTATTTGGAATATATTTTAACAAAATTAAGCCAGTACCTTACTTAAGTCTGATATAATTTTTTTAATGTTCTACTCAGCTATTTGTTACAAAATTTAATCATCATGATTGAGAAGTTCATAGAAAATAATCTGTCCATCAGAAGACAAATTATTTTGTGTGTGTGAATTTTTAAAAAAGATTTTATTTATTTATTTGACAGAGACACAGCAAGAGAGGGAATACAAGCAGGGGGAGCAGTAAAGGGAAAGGGAGAAGCAGGGAGCCTGATGAGGGGCTTGATCCTAGGACCCTGGGATCATGACCTGAGCTGAAGGCAGAAACTTAACTGACTGAGCCACCCAGACACCCCAAGAAGACAAATTATTTTGCTGACAGTAATTATGACTTAAAATACATGTAAGCATGCCACAGATTACTTACCATTTTCTTATACAAGATTGCAAGATGCTTCACTGTATAGGCCAAAGAAGGGTGATCAGGAGCTAGTGCTCGTCTCCGAATGTCTAAAGCTCTTTCATAAAGTTCTTCTGCTTTATCATACTGTTTCTTTTCATTGCATAGAGCTGCCAGATTATTTAAAGACTGGGCACAGTCGGGGTGATCTGGTCCTAGGACTCGCTCTCTCATTTCTAAGGACCGCTTCAGAAACTGGTCAGCTGTTCTATGAACAAAACCCCAAAATGGTTTAAATAATTTATTCTCTAAAGACTCCTTGGCCCTAGTTAGGTAGAGAACTGAAGCATTTTTATTCTTTTTTTTTTTAATTTTATTTTTTATAAACATATAATATATTTTTATCCCCAGGGGTACAGGTCTGTGAATCGCCAGGTTTACACACTTCACAGCACTCACCATAGCAATCCCTCCCCAAGGTCCATAACCCACCTCCTCTCTCCCAACCCCCCTCCCCCATCAAACCCAGTTGTTTTGTTGAAGATTAGAGTCACTATGGTTTTCTTGAAGCATTTTTATTCTTTTTTTTTTTTTTTTTAAGATTTTTTTTATTTATGACAGAGAGAAATAAAGTAAGCAGAAGGCAGGAGAGAGAGAGGATGGAAGCAGGCTCCCGTGCGCAGAAAGCCCGAGTGGGGCTCGACCCAGGACCTGGGATATGACCTGAGCGAAGGGAAGGGCTTAAACCACTGAGCCGCCCAGGCGCCCGAAGATTTTTATTCTTAAATTCAAGACGGCTTAACCCACTGAGCCACCCAGGCGCCCCGAAGCATTTTTATTCTTAAATCCAAGACAGTTGATATGAGGGATTCGGCTCAAAGTCTTTTCTCTCCCTCTTTCCTAGTCCATATCCCTCCCTGCCCTTTTCCAAAAAATAAAAATGATAGTGTGAGGGCCTAAAGTAGCTAGATGATTGCCTCAGTTCTCCACTTTTGACTTTTCCTAAAGACAAACCCATATATTCCAAAACAAACTTCTGATACCTTTAAATAAAATAAAAAGACCTAATTCAAAAGATTTTAGTATTCATTGTTTTTCCCTTTGAAGTAGCTACTATATAATTTTTTAAAAATTTCTTTTCAGCGTAACAGTATTCATTGTTTTTGCACCACATCCAGTGCTCCATGCAATACGTGCCCTCCCCAATACCCACCACCTGGTTCCCCCAACCTCCCACCCCCCGCCCCTTCAAAACCCTCAGGTTGTTTTCAATTGAAGTATCTCTTCTGAAACCAGATAAGTATTTGTTACGTTTTTCTGACATCCAGAGTATCAAATGTGTTAGTTTCTGAAATCCAAAGAAGCCCAAAAACACTTTTTCAGAGTATAAATATTAACATCTTTTTGAATCTTTTAAGTCCAAATGAACTGAAGACCCAAACTAGCAGCCATCTACATTCTATCCTTTATTCTCGCTTGGTGCCAAGTTTCTTCTGTGAATTCTCATGTACAGCATCTATACAAAACACTTTATAATTATATAAAACATACTAGGGATGCTACAGAATAACTTTTTCAGCTAATAAAAGAATGGGACAAGAAACCATGAAAAAAATGCCATGGACTTTGTTAAGCGTAGCTGTATGTTCAACCCACCACACGTGAAATCTGGCATAGTTTCTGTCAATTTATTCTAGCTTGACTTGATAGAAATGGAAAGTAGCTTTCCATGTGAGAGACACAATGGACACTTATTTTCATTATTAGCGTCATGGTACTCACTCCAGGTTATTCTGAAGGTAGTAGAGAACGCCCAGCTCATTGAGGGTCCGGGCATTGTCAGGTGTGTCCTTTCCTAACGTGAGCTCTTCTAACTGCAGGGCTCGTCTACGTAAGAGGGCAAATCCATACTGAAGCAAACACAAATGGAGAATAGGTACCAAGTTAAGGGCAGTCCTTGATTCTGAAACACTACACTGGAGCTCTATGAAATCCTTTCTCCTTTTGCTCCCTTTAAAGTAGGTAACAATTAGTTTAAGTATCACACTGAATTAATCCAGTGGATATTGCAAGTGCACATACTTCCACCTGACATCACATTCTAAAATTCAGTAAAACCTGTTTTGAGAAAGTGATGATGAGCTATTTTAGCAAAGTGAACTGAGTCCCAAGGGCTTTGAAAAGATCAGGACACAAAATTAACCTGCAGATATTTACCAATCCCATGGCTTTAAGTGTTTAACTTAAAAACATCAGGTACTTAAGCTGCACCTAGCACTTGAAAAATAGTAGACAAATAAATCATAGAGATCAAATGCACAGTATAGTGAATGTAGACAATACTGTATTACAATCATCAAACTTGCTAAAAGATTAGATCTTAACTATTCCCACCACAAAAAAGAAATAATAATTATGTGATGTGACAGAGTTGCTGTCACTACGATGGCCATTATATTACAATATATAATGTATCAAATTAGCATGCTATACATCTTAAATTTATACAACGTTGTGTGTCAGATATTATTCAATTTAAAAAACGTACATAGCATTTGAAATTAAAACAGGCTATATTTAGATTTTATCAGCAGCTTGGAAAAATGAAAATAATTTTATGTGTGTGTGCTCCAAGGTAAGAATTTCCTTGCATTTGAATCTAACATATTAAAATTTTTAATTTGCCTTTCTTTTACAGATTGAAGCAGCTTTTAAGTTCATCTTCCAAAGTCTAACCTTCAAATGAACCTTATAGTCCCACTTTAAAAAAAGCAAAAAAAAAAAATTTTCCTATGTTTACTGAGATATAATTGCCATAAAACATTGTGTAAGTTTAAGGTGTACAACATAATGATTTCACATATGTATATACTGCAAAATAACCATAGTATATTGTTTTATATACTTTTTAAAAGTCTGCTAAGTTGTATTTCTCAGTAACACTAATATTTAAACATGTATTATATATATATAAGACAATGTTAGTATTTTTATAGAAATCACTTTAATATCTCAAGTTCTTAAACATGTGAGGTATACACAGCTATATTATGATACTCAGAGATGCTCTTTTCCTCTAGTTTAAAACACAACATAAAAGAAATCTCTCATTACCAAGTTGCCTTTTCTCCTTGTAGCCTTCTGACGAATTTTAAAGGATTTTTTCCTAAAATGTTCAGCTTGTTCATACCTTAAAAAAATAACAATAAAGTCAAACAAAAGAAACATGTCCAAAGTATCATATTTCAGTGAGATGAAAGCATTCCTTACCTAGTGTAAAGCTTTTTTGGGCCCTTAAATGTAGCATAATTTCTAAAAATGATAGTCACATGGAATTAAAAATCTTTAACAAAAACCCTCATAAAACAAAATCTAACAAAACATCCTCCAAGTGGCTGACATTTAGCAGATTTTTAACTGATTTAACTCATTCTGAATCTCTAAAGGATCCCCTAACTAAACGAAAATCTAAACTTTTAGTTTACTCCAACACCTTCTGTACATGCTAATTTCTGGTCAAATATAAATGAGAAATTTACACAAAATTTGTGTGAAACAATACCTCTAGAAATTAAAAGAAAAAATCCAATCTGTATCATTAACAATACATGATTTCTGATAGAGGAAAAGATGCATTCAGTGCGTGTCTAATAGATTTTTTATTACACCAGGGATTGGCAAACTTTTTCTGGAGCGGGCTACTACTATGTAGTATATTTTATGCTTTGTGGGCCACATAGTCTCTACCTCAACTATGGAACTCTGTTGCATCACGGAAGGAACCACAGATAATATGTACATGAAAAAATGTGACTATGTTCCAATACAACCTTATTTACAAAACAAGGGGCCTAGTGGACTTGGCCTATGGACAATGGTTTGCAGCCCTCTACTAGCAGTGCACTTAATATTACAAAGCTAGTTAGTGAAGGAGCCCAGCTTCAAACCCGACTATATGACTCCAAAGTCTATGTTCTATCATCCATGCATCTTCAAATGGAGTCTTGTAGTTCTAATTTTCTGTTTACTCCACAAAGACCACCACCAAGAATAATCTCTGAACATGGTAGATTCAAAAGATATCAGATAAAAAATTACACAGCCACAAAACAAAGCTTACCCCATAAGGACATTAAGAACTGTGACACCCCATCATAAAACCAGAGTATTACTGATCTAAGTCTTACTTATTTTGTTTCTGGTACAAAGTTGCCAGTGCCTCAAGTTCACGAGCAATATGGGGATGTTCCACACCATACGCATTTTCAGAGATTTCTAAGGCCTGTTTATACAGCTGTTCCGCATTGCCAAACTTCTTCCACTGCACGTACACACTTGCTAGTTGGTGGAGGGACTGAGCTACTCTTGGGTGATCTGGATCTAAAGCTGTTTCTCGAATTTCTAGAGACCTCTGCAAAGGCACCACAGCCTAGGGGGGAAAAAAAAGGTTAAAGGCCAGTACCAGTGAGTGAGATGCTGTAAGATCTGCAGTCTCATTAGCACAACAAATGAAGGCGACACTAACTCCTAGCAAGGAGAGAAAAACCCACCCTTGCCTCCGACTCCCTGCTGGAGTTACCTGACTGAGGAGGCCTAGATCCTTGAGAAATCGCCCCAGGGTTTCATAAAGATCAGCCAAGCAAATCATGTTCTCCTCGCCTTCACAGTTTTTCTCATACTGCTTCAATGAATCAAAGTATTCTGCTGCCATTGCGCTTTTGTCTTTGCCAACAAACTGCCAGTAACTCAGCAACTCGGCAAAGTGTCCTCTGTTTCAACCAAAAAATGTAATTTAATGAAAAGCAAGCTTTAAAACCCACTTTTGAATGAAAATGCCAGAATTCATATCAGGCTACTGACGCTTCATTAGCAGGCAGGTATAGCGTAGAGGGAGATAAGACTATAGACTCTGACTGTTCTCTGAGTCCATCCCTTCCTAACTGTGTGGTGGTGAGCAGGTGGTCTGACCTCTTACACCTCATCATCCTTATCTGCAGAAGGGGGGATCACCAACCCGATCTGCCTCAGGTGCTACTATAAGCAGATGACAGCACACAGCAAGTACTCCATAATGCTGGCTGCTGTCACTACACTTACTAAAAACATCCCATTCTGAGTGGGAGACCTCACACTGCCTTCTTTCCCAATTAGCTAAATGCTACAGCTGAATCTAATTCCATCTGTCCTTCTGGGCCCACTCAGATGTCCCTCTTTGCCAGCTGCTTTCTGCTCTAAATCTCATTTTTATTACAGCATTATGGCGGTGGTTTGGTAATTTATTTATTTTGTGAGATATAATTGACATCCAAATTTATTAGCTTCGGGTGTACAACTCATGATTTGATATTTGTATATACAGTCTGCCTTTGCCCCGGTTTCCCTTTCTCCAGTTTCAGTTAGTGGCGATCAACCACGGTCCAGGAGCAGATGCTCCTCCTTTGACGTAAGGTCAGAAGGTCAATAGTAGCCCGTGGCTCCAGCACAACACCTACTCCATTCACCTCACTTCATCTTATCCCTGGGACATTTATCATCTCACATCATCACGAGAAGAAGGATCAGTCCAGTAAGATATTTTGAGAGAGAGACCACATTCATATAACCTTTATTATAGTATATTGTTATAATTATTCTATCTCATTATTAGTTATTGCTGTTAATGTCTTATTATGCCCAATTCACAAATTAAACTTTATCACAGGTACGTATGTATAGGGAAAGATAATATATATAGGGCTCGGTATTATCTGTGGTTTCAGACACCCACTGAGGGTCTTGGAAAGTATCCCTCCATGGGAAGGGAGAACTACTGTATGGCAAAATGATCACCAGAGTAAGTCTAATTAATGTCTGTCCCTGTACATAATTGTAATCCCTGTTACAGGATTTTTTTTTTTCTTGTGATGAGAACTTTTAAGACCTACTTTCTTAGCAGCTTTAAAATATTCAATACAGAATTATCAACTATAGTCTCCATGCTGTACACCACATCCCCAAGACTTATTCTATGATTGGAAGTTTGTACCTTTCTATTCCTTTTACCCACTTTGCCTACTCTGACAATTACTAATCTCTTCTCTGTACCAAGGGCATGTTTGACTTTTGTTTTTGTTTTTTAGATTCTAGATATAAGTGAGATCATATAGTATTTGTCTTTCTCTAGCTTATTTCACTTAGTGTAATGTCCTAAGGATCCATCCATGTTGTTGCAAATGCCAAGATTTTGTTCTTTTTTATGGCTGAATAATATTCCATTGTTTGTATGTAATGTGCACATATATACACACACACATCTTCTTTATCCATTCATCTATTAAGGGACACTTAGGTTGTTTCCTATTTTGACTACTGTAAATAATGCTATAATGAACATGGTGGTGCATATATCTTCTCAAATTATTGTATTTGTTTTCTTCAGATAAACAGCAAGAAGTGAAATTGCTGGGTCATATTGCAGTTCTAGTTTAAATTTTTTAAGGAACCTCATACTGTTTTCCACAGTGGCTGTCCCAAATTACATTCCTACCAATAGTACATGAAGGTTCCCTTTTCTCTACATCCTTGCCAGCATTTGTTATCTCTTGTTTTCTTGGTGATAGTAATTCTAACAGGTGTGTGATAATATCTCATTTTAATTTTTAATTTGCATTTCCCTGATGACTAGTGATGTCGAGCATCTTTTCATGTATCTGTTGGCCATCTGGATGTCTTTTTAGAAAAATGTCTATTCAGATCCTCTGTCCATTTTTAAATCAGATTCTTGTTATTGATTTATAGGAGTTCTTTATATATTTTTGGATGTTAACCCCTTTGCAGATATACGATTTGCAAATATTTTCTCTCATTCAGTAGGCTACCTTTCCATTTTGTTTATGGTTTCCTTTGCTGCGCAGAAGCTTTCTTAGTTTGATGTGATTCCACTTGTTTATTTTGCTTTTGTTGCCTTTGCTTTTTGTATCAGATACAAGAAATCATCACCAAGACTGATGTCAAGCAGTTTACTGCCTATGTTTTCTGGGAGTTCTATGACTTCAGGTCTTATATTAAAGCTAAAATTAAAATGCCATTTTTCTTTGTTATACCAAACAACCACTTAACTCTGTTTTTTTTGTAGAAGGTGTTCTACAAATAAGTTTCTTACCTTTTATAAAGATTTTGAGACACAAAGAGATTGAGAAGGCAATCATGCAACTTCTGTTTACTTCCCTGCTGCTGAAAAAGCCAAGGGAGCTCATCTGCACTTCTCCAGGTCACTCGGTCCTGACTGTCAGAAGGGAAAGGACAACACTCAGTAATACCTTCCAACAAGGAAATTACCGCCAAAGACTTCAGACAAATGTTGAAGGGAGAAAAATGTGTTTGACATCTATCTCCGACTCTTTAAATATAATCTAATACTGAGAAAATTAGGTCAAAATCAGAAACTCTAAGAAATAATCTAAGATAATAAATACAGTGATATCAGGACCACTCATCAAACTCTCAAAGTGTTTTCCTAAATTTGAGCTTTAAAAAAAAAAAATCAACCCAAGTATATACACACGGTATACAGACACACACATATTTTTGAACGATTAAACTGGAATAAATAATAAAATGATCTTACATTGATTTCATGTAAGTTTAAATCTATAGCATGATATTAAAAGACTTACATAATAATCTCTTGTTCTTTTGCCATTAACAGGGGAGATGAATAAATCTTTTCTATAATAATTAAATTTTTATACATTAAGTTATAAGCAAAGGAAGAGAGAAGTAAAGGCACAGGGGTAAAACATGTTGCAGAAGAATAATACAGATATTCATAATACCTTAGCTGCATGGTGAAATAGTTGATTAGCTTTTGCCTACATGAAGAAATAATGGCTGGATCGTCCATGTATTCCAGTCTTACTGTTTCCCAAGCCTGGGAAGAAAAAGAAAAAATACTGCAGTTTATTTTCTGTAAGTGTCTGTATATCTAACAATTAATTTATAAACAGGAATTTGCAATTATTTTAATTTTACAGATGTATAATAGAGATGGCAAAAGACTTTTAAAATTCAGGATATGTTTATGTGATAAACTGATAAAGAATAAAAATCTCCTGGAAGCACTTAAAACACAATTTAATTTAAACTTCTAGTTACTGCAGTAAAAATTATCAGAAATGTGGACTGAAAAAGTACTGGAAAGACTATATTTAAGCAATACACAATAGAGAAAGATAAGCCTGTGAAATTACAAACATAGCACACCTGCAAATATAACGCAGCATACTCCCACAAAAGACTTCATTCACATTTGTATACATATAAGTCAACCACGGCATTGCAGGTGGATAAGAATTATACCATTTGATAGGTCCTAAACATTTACTACTACATACTACAGTCATGCCTAGGACCTTACTAGGATCAAAAATCCATCGATTCACTTCACAACCTCTGTAGTAGGCTAGAAAAATCTGCCCAAGGCTTACAGAATTTATCCAAGGTTACAGAGCTGTTAGCCGTGAAGAGCCGAATTGTGAACTAAGGCATGCCCACTTGCTGAGTCCAAGCTCTTAAAACATAAATAATGATACCAGCAATCAATAATACTTACAGTTGAAAAAAACATATTTTCCTCTTTCAGAAAGAAACTGCTTTTTAAAGTATTTTAAGTCCCTCTTTATCCCCAGTTTCACTTTCTGCAGCCTTAGCTGCCCATGGGCAACTGGGATTTGAAGGGAGATGATCCTTGATATTATAGTCAGGTCCATATGATGTAATGCTAGATCACAGTGCCCACATCATTCACCTCACTTCATCTCATCAGGTAGGCATTTTACCAGTAATCTCACATCATTATAAGAAGGGTGAGTACACTATAATATTTTGAGAGAGACCACATTCACATAACTTGGGAGTACAGTATATTGTTACAACTGTTCTATTATTATGTTTGTTAATCTCTTACTATCCCTAAATTGTAAATTTAACTTTATCATGGGTATTACTTAAAGAAAAAACATAGTGTATATGTGGCTTGGTACTATCCCGGTTTCAGGCATTAACTGGGGGTCTCAGAAGGTGTCCGCTGGGGATAAGAGGGGAATGCTGTAATAGTCATTTCATAAAGGTACTTCATAAAAATGTTAGCCCAATTTTACATTTAATCTAAAATCAGTGCAAAAAATTTGGTAATGCCAAATTTCAGATTTCAATTTTTTTTTTTTTTAAGGATTTTATTTATTTGTCAGAGAGAGAGGAGAGCGAGCGAGCACAGGCAGACAGAATGGCAGGCAGAGGCAGAAGCAGGCTCCCCGCCAAGCAAGGAGCCCGATGCGGGACTCGATCCCAGGACGCTGGGATCATGACCTGAGCCGAAGGCAGCTGCCTAACCAACTGAGCCACCCAGGCGTCCCTCAGATTTCAATTTTGTCTTGTAGTTGAAACATTTAAAATAGCATGATGGTGGGGCGCCTGGGTGGCTCAGTGGGTTAGGCCTCTGCCTTCGGCTCGGGTCATGATCTCAGGGTCCTGGGATCAAGCCCCGCATCGGGCTCTCTGCTCACCAGGGAGCCTGCTTCCTCCTCTCTCTCTCTCTGCCTGCCTCTCTGCCTACTTGTGATCTGTCAAATAAATGAATAATATCTTTAAAAAAAAATAGCATGATGGTACGATGGCTTTTAAAAATTTTTTACTTTTAATTTAAATTCAACTAATTAATATATAATGTATTATTAGTTTCAGAGGTACAGGTCAGTGATTCTTCGGTCTTTTTTTTTTTTTTATGTTATATTAGCCACCACACAGTACATCATTAGTTTTTGATGTAGTTTTCCATGATTCATTGTTTGCATATAATACCCAGTGCTCCATGCAACACATGCCCTCCTTAATACCCATCACTGGGCTAACCACCCTCTGCCCCGGCAAAACCCTCAGCTTGTTTCCCAAAGTCCATAGTCTCTCAAGGTTTGTCTCCCCCTCCAAATTTCCCCACTTCATTTTTCCCTCCCTTCTCCTAATGTCCTCCATGCTATTCCTTATGTTCTACAAATAAGTGAAACCATATGATAACTGACTTTCTTTGCTTATTTCACTTAGCATAATCTCCTCCAGTTCTATCCATGTTGATGCAAATGTTGGGTATTCATCCTTTCATGGCTGAGTAATATTTCATTGTATATATGAACCACATCTTCTTTATCCATTTGTCTGTTGAAGGGCATCCTGGCTCCTTCCACAGTTTGGCAATTGTGGACATTGCTGCTATGAACATTGGGGTGCATGTGGCCCTTCTTTTCACTGCATCTATATTTTGGGGGTAAATACCCAGTAGTGCAATTGCTGGGTCATATGGTAGCTCTATTTTTAACTTATTCTGGAACCTCTACACTGTTTTCCCAAGTGGCCATACCAACTTGCATTCCCACTAACAGTGTAGGAAGGTTCCCCTTTCTCCACAACCTCTCCAACATTTATTGTTTCTTGCCTTGTCAATTTTTGCCATTATAATTGGGGTCAGGTGGTATCTCAATGTGGTTTTGATTTGGATTTCCCTGATTGTTAATAATGATGAACATTTTTTCATGTGTCTGTTAGCCATTTTATGTCTTCTTTGGAGAAGTGTCTGTTCATGTATTGTTTCAGTCTTGGTAATTTGTAGGTTTCTAAGAAGACATCCATTTCTTCCAGGTTGCTTAATTTACAGGCATATAGCTGTTGATAATTATTTCTGATGATTGTTTCTATTTCCTTGGTGTTAGTCAACATCTCTCCCCTTTCATTCATAATTTTATTAATTTGGGTCCTTTCTCTTCTCTTTTGGGTAAGTCTGGCCAGTGGTTTATTGATCTTATTCTTTCCAAGAACCAGCTTCATTGATCTGCTCTACTGTATTTCTGGTTTCTAATTCATTGATCTCTACTCTAATTTTAATTACTTCTCTTCTCATGTGTGGCTAAGGGTTTATTTATTGTTCTTTCTCTTTTCTCCAGTTCTTTAAGGTATAAACTTAATTTGTGTATCTGGGATTTTTCTTTTTTTTTTTTTTTGAGTGAGGCTTGGATGGCTATGTATTTCCCCCTTACAACTGTCTTTGCAGTATTCCATATGTTTTGCACCAATGTGTTTTCATTCTCAATGGTTTCCATAAATTGTTGAAGTTCTTTTTTGATTTCCTGATGACCCAAACATTCTTAAGCAGATGGTCTTTAGCTTCCAAGTGTTTGAATTTCTTCCAATTTTTTTCTTGTGACTGAGTTCCAGTTTCAAAGCATTATAGTCTAAGAATATGCAGGGTATAATCTCAGTCTTTTGGTATCAGTTGAGACCTGATTTGTGACCCAGTCTCTGGTCTATTCTGGAGAGTTTGATGATGAATGAGTATTCTGCTATTTTAGGGTGGAATATTCTGTATATATCTAAGAGGTCCAGTTGGTCCCATGTATCATTCAAGGTCTCATATCTTTGTTGATTTTCTGCTTAGATGATCTATTGCTGAGAGTGGAGTTTTGAGGTCTCCTATTATATTATTATCAATATGTCTCTTTATTTTGGTTAACAGCTGGCTTATGTAGTTGGCTGTTCCCCTGTCGGGGGCATAGATGTTCCCCAATTTTAGATCCTCTTGTTGGGTAGACCCTTTAAGAGTGATATAGCGTCCTTCTGTATCTCTAACTATAGTTTTTAGCTTAAAATTTAATTTGTCTGATATAAGAATTCTACCCCAGCTTTCTCTTGAGGTGCACTGGCATGAAAAATGGTTCTCCGTTGCTTCACTTTCAGTCTGGAAGTATCTTTAGGCGCAAAATGAGTCTCTTATAGACAGCATATGGATGGGTCGTGTCTTTTTACCCAATCTGCAACCTTGGGCTGTTTCATGGGAACATTTAGGTAATTCATTTTGAGAGTGATTATTGAAAGATATTTTAGGGGCGCCTGGGTGGCTCAGTGGGTTAAAGCCTCTGCCTTTGGCTCAGGTCATGATCCCACGGTCCTGGGATCGAGCCGCGCATCGGGCTCTCTGCCCAGCAGGGAGCCTGCTTCCTTTCCTCTCTCTCTGCCTGCCTCTCTGCCTACTTGTGATCTCTGTCTGTCAAATAAATAAATAAAATCTTTAAAAAAAAAAGGTATTATTTTATTGTCATCATGTTGCCTGTGAAGTCCTTGTTTCTATAGATCATCTCTGTAAATTTCTGTTCTATGTCACTCTTGGCGTCTTTCTCCTTTTATAGGACTCCTTTAATATTTCTTTCAGGGCCAGCTGGGTGGTCACATATTCTTTCAGTTTGTACCGGTCTTGGAAACTCGTCTTTCCAGCCATTCTGAATGACAGCGTGTCTGGATAAAGTATCCTTGGCTGCATATTCCTCTCACTCAGTACCCTGAACATGTCTTGCCAACCCTTTCTTGCTTGCCAGGTCTCTCTAGACAGGTCTGACATTTTTCTGATGTTCTTCCCTCTGTATCTAAGAAATCGCTTCCCCCTCACTGCTTTCAAGATTATTTCCTTGGATCTAAGATTTGTAAATTGTACTATTATATGTTGTGGCATTGATCTGTTTGTTCTCATTGATCTTGGGAGGGGTCCTCTCTGCCTCTAAGACACGAATGCTTCTTTCCTTCCCCAGATTAGGTAAATTCTCAGCTACAATTTGCTGAAATATATCTTCTAGACTTCTCTCTCTTTCCACCCATTCAGAGATCCCAATAATTCTGATATTGGAGTCTTTCATTGAGCCACTATTCTCTCTCAGTTTGATACCCTGGTTTTATTTTATTTTATTTTGTTTATTTATTTATTTGACAGACAGAGATCACAAGTAGGCAGAGAGGCAGGCAGAAAGAGAGAGAGAGAGAGAGGAGGAAGCAGGCTCCCCGCTGAGCAAAGAGTCTGATGCAGGGCTCGATCCCAGGACCCTGGGATCATGACCTGAGCCGAAGGCAGAGGTTTTAACCCACTGAGCCACCCAGGCGCCCCTCGATACTCTGGTTTTAATTTGTTTTTCCCATGCCACCTCAGTTACCTTCTTTTCTATCATCTTATGCTAATTTGTTCTGCTTCATTCACCCTGGCAGAGTATCTAGTTTAGAGTGCATTTCATTCATAGCATTTCTAAGTTTTACCTGATTAGATATAATTTCTGCCCTTACAGATTATATATTGTCATTAATATTTTTCTCAAGCCTAGATATCACCTTGATAATTGTTACTCTGAAGTCAATTTCTGACATCTTGGTTATATCCATATCCATTAGTTCTGTGGAGAGGCCTCAATCTCTGAATCTTTCCTGTGTTGGGGGTTCCTCCTCTTAGTCATTCTGTTAGGGGTGGTTAAGAGAATGTAGAGAGTCCAAATTATTGACCACAACCCAAGCAAGATGTACCTGTTTTACAGGGACCTTAAAGTTGTCCCCTCTTGTTCTTCCAGTCTGTCTTCTGGGGGAGGGCCCTGCTACACTGTTACTCAGGCAACTCTGTTTGGACAGAGTTGCCTTGCCCCCTGTGGGGGGGTGATAGGCTCGGTGAAAACCCGTTTTGGGGGGCTTTTGTTCTGTAGTGGCTTTCTGCATCTCTTTCAAGAGTCAGAGCATAAGTGTCCATATCTAATACTCTGTCTCAGAACAGAGAGATCACAGTCTGCTCTTCACTGAGCTCTTCAGGCCACACTGTCTCCCTCTCGGTCTATGTTGCTAAATACCATAGCGTCCTGGGTTGTGCGCCCCACAGCAGCACTCCCAGCCCTTGCTCCCAGGGCCAGGCACGTCTCTGTCCTTTGTGCTTCTAAAACCGCAAGCCAACCCCTTTTGCAAGTATGCCCCAGTAGCTTCAGATTTTAGTCTGGGGGGCTGCCCTAAAGTCCTTTCCCTGACACTACCAGTTTGGGAGTCTGAGCCCGGTCCCCAGTGAAGGAAGCTTTTGTGCTCTGGCACAAGTTCCCGGAGGCTCCCTCTCCTTCCATTTATCTTTCAATATTACCCACAGAATCACGGCTCCCCACTTTATACCTCAAGACCAACTGCCAGAGATATTCTGTTTGTAGAGACCCAGATATATCTTCTTACATCTCAGGCTGATTTCATGGGTGTTCAGAATGGTCTGATAGATATCTAGCTCAATTCAGGGAACCAGCTGAAATAGGATCCCCTACTCCTCCACCACCTTTTTTCTTGATTCTTCAGTCTTATATAATACTGAGTGCTCAGTACATCATGTGCCCTCCTTAATGTCCATCACCCACTTACCTCATCCCCTACCCTTTCCCCTCCAGCAAGCCTGTTTGTTTCCTACGATTAAGATCTCTTATGGTGTCTACATCTCTGATATTGTCTTGTTGTATTTTTTCCTCTCTTCTCCACTGAACCTCTGCTTTGTTTCTTAAATTCCACATATGAGTGATATCATGCAATAACTGTCTTTCTCTGATTGACTTACTTCACTCAGCATAATATCCTCTGCTTCCATCCACGTCATCGCAAATAGCAACATTTCATCTTTTTGATGGCTGAGTAGTTTTCCATCACACACACACACACCCCCAAATCTTCTTTATCCATTCATCTGTCAATGGACACCCAGACTCTTTCCGTAGTTGGGCTATTGTGGACATTGCTGCTGTAAACATTTGGGTGCACGTGCCCCTTCAGATCACTACATTTGTATCTTTGAGGTAAATGCCTAGTAGTGCAATTGCTGGGTCATAGAGTAGCTCTGTTTTCAACTTTTTGAGGAAAATCCATACTATTTTCCAGAGTGGCTGCACCCGCTCACATTCCCACCAACAGTGTAAGAGGGTTCCCCTTTCTCGGCATCCTTGCCAACATCGGCCATTCCTTGATTTCTTAATTTTAGTCATTCTGACTGGTGTGAGGTGGTATCTCAATGTGTGTTTTTTTGTTTGTTTTTGTTTTTTAGATTTTATTCATTTATTTGTCACAGAGAGAGCACAGGCAGAGGGAGAGGCAGGCAGAGGGATAAGCAGGTTCCCCAATAAGAAAGGAGCCTGATATGGGACTTGATGGCCAGGACCCTGGGATCATGACTGGAGCCCGAAGGTAGACGCTTAACCCACTGAGTCACCCAGTCACCCAAAACCACCCATGTGGTTTTGATTTGTATTTCCCTGATACTAAGTGATGTGGAGCATTTTTTCATGTGTCTGTTGGCAATTTGTATGTCTTCTTTGCAGTCAAATGCTCTACCCCTGAACTATACCCCCATGTATGTCTTCTTTGGAGAAATATCTGTTTCTATCTTCTGTCCATTTCTTGACAGGATTATTTGTTCTTTGGGTGTTAAGTTTGGTAAATTCTTTATAGACTTTGGATACAAGTTCTTTATTTGATAAGACATTTGCAAATACCTTCTCCCATTATGTCAGTCATATTTCAGTTTTGTCAGCTGTTTCCTTTGCTGTGAAAAGATTTTTATCATGATTAAGTCCCAACAGTTCATTTTTGCTTTTGTTTTCCTTGCCTTTAGAGATATCTCTAACAAGAAATTGCTTTGGCTGAGGTCACAGAGGTTGCTGCATGTATTCTCTCACATTAAGGTCTTTCATCCATTCTGAGTCTATTTTTGTGTATGGTGTAAGAAAATGGTCCAGTTTCATTCTTCTGCATGTGGCTGTCCAATTTTCCAACACCATTTGTTGAAGAGACTGTCTTTTCCATTGGATATTCTTTCCCGCTTTGTCAAAAGATTAGTTGACCAGAGTGAGGGTCCACTTCTGGAGTCTCTATTCTGTTCCACTGATATGTGTCTGTTTTTGTTCCAGTAGCATACCATCGTCCCAATTACATCTTTGTTGTTTTTTTTTTTTTTTTTTAAGATTTATTTATTTATTTATTTGACAGACAAAGATCACAAGTAGGCAGAGAGGCAGGCAGAGTGAGAGGAGGAAGCAGGCTCCCTACCAAGCAGAGAGCCCGATGTGGGGCTCGATTCCAGGACCCTGGGACCGTGACCTGAGCTGAAGGCAGAGGCTTTAACCCACTGAGCCACCCAGGCACCCCCCAATTACATCTTTGTAATAGAGCTTCAAGTCCAGGATTGTGATGTCACTAGCTTTGGTTCTCTTTTTTAACATTTCTCTGGATATTGAGGGTCTTTTCAGATTCCATACAAATTTTAGGATTATTTGTTCCATGAAAAAAGTGGATGGTATTTTGATAGGGATTGCACTGAATGGGTAGTTTGCTTTGGGTAGCATAGACATTTTCACAATTTTTGTTCTCCAATCCATGAGGAAAGAATGTTTTCCCATTCCTTTGTGTTGTCCTCAATTTCTTTCATGAGTGTTCTGTAGTTTTTAGAGTACAGATCCTTTACCTCTTTGATTAGGTTTATTCCAATGTATCTTATGGTTTTGGGTGTAATTGTACATGGGATCGACTCCTTAATTTCTCTTTTTCTCTGTCTCATTGTTATTGTATAGATATGCAACTGATTTCTGTGCATTAACTTTATATCCTGCCACTTTGCTGAATTCCTGTATGAGTTCTAGCCATTTGGGGTGGAGTCTTTTGGGTTTTCCACATTGCATATCTTGTCATTTGTGAAGAGTGAGAGTTTGAGTACTTCTCTGCTGATTCAGATGCATTTTATTTCTTTTTGTTGTCTGATTGCTGAGGCTAGGACTTCTAGTACTATGTTGAACAGCAGTGGTAATAGTGGACATCTCTCTCATGTTCCTGACCTTAGGGGAAAAGCTCTCAGTTTTTCCCCCACTGAGAATGAGTTTTGCTGTGGCCTTTTCCTACATGGCTTTTATGATCTTGAGGTATCTTCCCTCCACCCCTACACTGTGAAACGTTTTAATCAAGAAAGGATGCTGTACTTTGTCAAATGCTTTTTCTGCATCTATTGAGAGGAGCATATGTTTCTTATCCCTTATTAATGTAGTGTGTCATGCTGATTGATTTATAGATATCGAACCACCCTTGTGGCCCCAGACTAAATCCCACTTGGTTGTGGTGAATAATCCTTTTAATGTACTGTTGGATCCTATTGGCTAGTATCTTGGTGACAATTTTGGCATCCATGTTCCTCAGGGATAGTGGTCTGTAATTCACCTTTTGGTAGGGTCTTTGTCTCGTTTTGAGATCAAGGTAATGATGGCCTCATAGAGAGAGTTTGCAAGTTTTTCTTCCATTTCGATTTTTTGAAACAGCTTCAGAAGAACAGGTATTAGTTCTCTAAATGTTTGGTAGAATTCCCCTGGGAAGCTATCTGGCCCTGGACTCTTGTCTGTTGTGAGATTTTTGATTACTGCTTCTATTTCCTTGCTGGTTATGAGTCTGTTCAGGTTTTCTATTTCTTCCTGTTTTAGTTTTAGTAGTGTGTAAGTTTTCAGAAATGCATCCATTTCTTCCAGATTTTCTAATTTAAAAAAAAATTTTTTTTCTTTATTTATTGAGAGGGAGAGAATGAGTGGTAGTGAGAGACAGAGGGAGAGAGAGGGAGAAGCAGACTCCCCACTGAGCAGGGAGCCTGATGTAGGACTCGATCCCAGGACCCAGAGATCATGACCTATTTTTATTGATTTGAGGTGTTGACCTATTTTTACTGATTTGAGGGGGGTTTTCTGTGCCTCCTGGATTTGAATGCCTGCTTCCTTCCCCAGACTAGGGAAGCTGTCCTCTATAATTTGCTTCAATATACCTTCTGCCCCACTCTTTCCTCTTCTGAGATCCCAATTATTTTAATATTGTTTCACTTTATGGTAAGACTAATCTCTTGAATTTCTCCCCTTGTGGTCAAATAGTTGTTTATCTTTCTTTTTCTCAGCTTCTTTATTTTCCATCATTTTGTCTTCTATATCACTAATTCTCTCTTCTGCCACATTTATCCTAGCAGTCAAAGCTTCCATTTTATATTACATCTCATCAATAGCCTTTTTAATTTCAATTTGATTATATTTTAGTTCTTTTATTTCTCTAGAAATGGATTCTCTAGTGTCTTCTATGCTTTTTTCAAGCCTAGCTAGCTATCTTTATAATCATTATTCTGAATTCTAGTTCTGACATCTTACTTATATCCATACTGATTAGGTTCCTGGCAGTTAGTACTGCCTCTTGTTCTCTTTTTTTGAGGTATGAGTTTTTCCATCTTGTCATTCTTACAGAAAGTGGTCGCTTTTCTATTTGTAGACTTGCAGCTATTCTTTTCTTTGATCTCCAGTTGAGTTCACAGGTGTTCAGAATGATTTGATAGCTATCTAGCTGAGTGGGACCAGACAAAACTAAGATCTCCTACTCCTCTGCCATCCTGGACTATCTCCCGGTATGTTGACATTTAAAAGTAAAAAACCTTATTAAAAAAACACTTACCTGTAGATGTTGAAACTTGAGCAAGCCACAACCATAAGTCAATAAGCACATTTTGTGTAAACTGTGAATAAGGGAGGTCAAGACAGCCCAGGAAAGCTCAGGGTAGAGTTCCATCAGTTCTGATTCACTCACGCCATTGTGACTAACATTTATGAGGCAGAGAATCTAGGTAAAGAAATGAATTAAGAATGATCATAAGCCATCTCTATAAGTAAGAAAAAGCCATTAAAATTTCCATAACTCGGGCGCCTGGGTGGCTCAGTGGGTTAAGCCGCTGCTTCGGCTCAGGTCATGATCTCAGTGTCCTGGGATCGAGTCCCGCATCGGGTTCTCTGCTCAGCAGAGATCCTGGTTCCCTCTCTCTCTCTCTGCCTGCCTCTCTGTCTACTTGTGATCTCTCTCTGTCAAATAAATAAATAAAATCTTAAAAAAAAAATTTCCATAACTCTTTTAAGGTTATTAACTTCTTATTCAAACTTATTGTTCAAATGATTTAATAAAGCAAGAAACATATTTTTTAGAATAAAACACACTTTCCAAAATATAATAATCAGAAATAAGATAGTGTATACAGCAAATCTAGCATGTGAAAGACAACACACAGAAAAAAGTTTGATGAAAATTAAAACCTCTGTAGGCGCCTGGTGACTCAGTTGTTAAGTTGTTAAGTATCTGCCTTCAGCTCAGGTCATGATGGGGCCCTGGGTCAGGCTCCCTGCTCAGTGGGGAATCTGCCTCTCCCTGGAGAGTTTGCCTCTCCCTCTGCCCTCTGTCCCTCCCTTTCTCTTCGCTTGTGCTCTCTCTCAAACAAACAAATAAAATCTTTTAAAATAAGAAAAAAAATTGGAACCTCAGGAAATAGATTAAAACTAATGACAAAGTTCCAATTTGGGGAAGATGGTAGAAGAAAATGGTTCTTCTACTATAAATGCCTGTTAACATAAGACAATATATAACGAAAACCTTTAAAAGCATAGGTGAGCCTGCAAAAGGGAAAGAGAAATCTCCCAGGTGCCAAAAATGAATAGGAAAGCAAACATCGGAGGGCTAAGTGCTGGAGCTACTGTCCCTGGGGGAAGTGAGGGTACCGGCTAGGCAGCAATCTCAGTAATTTAAGGGCTTGGGTTTTTACACCCACAGTGGGGATGGAAGGTATGCCCTTAAACCCGGTAAGGTGAGTAGCTGGAACTAGAAAGCTTGCCAACACCAGAAATCTTAAGAGCTGTACTCTCAGTGAAGGGGTGCATAGAAAACATTGGCCCACGGACCAACCACGCAAGAAAGTTTAATTTCAAGCTCTAAAGTTCAAGACACTGTGGTACTAGCAATGAATAAGCAAAACTGGAACAGAAGAGCTCAGAAAACAAACTCCTGTTAATTTGTTGAGTGTGATATCCAAATCAGCAGAAATGATGTGCTATTTAGTAAAATGAAATTAGCTGGCCATATGATAAAAGATTAAAAAGCAGATTCCTTCCTCACATAATAAACAAAAATAAGTTCTTAAGGACTCACACAGGAAGAACGAAAATTTAAAACATTTTAAAGGGAAAAATACATGTATGAACATTTTTTATGGTAACAAAATATTTTTGGATAATAGAAGATTTTTATTTTTATTTATTTTTATTTTTTTAAAAATATTTATTATTTATTTGACAGAGAGAGATCACAAGTAGACAGAGAGGCAGGCAGAGAGAGAGAGGGAAACAGGCTCCCTGTCGAGCAGAGAGCCCGATGCGGGACTCGATCCCAGGACCCTGAGATCATGACCTGAGCCGAAGGCAGTGGCTCAACCCACTGAGCCACCCAGGTGCCCAATAGAAGATTTTTAAAATAAGATATAACAGGAAAAAACCATGAAAGATACTATTGATAAATCTGACTTCAACAAAATAAAACTCTGTATAATGAATGATACTAAAAAGTTAAGACAAGAAACAAACTGGAAAAAGATATTTATCTGCAAATTCTGTAACAGAATTTGTATTCAGTATGCAGAATGTTTAAGAGCTCCTAGAGATCAATAAGAAAGACAACTCAATTAAAACTCATGTAAGAAGGCCTGAATCAGCAATTCACAGAATAGGAAACAAGAATAGCCAATAAACATGAACAGATGAAAAATTTCAATGGTAATCAGGAAAATGCAAATTTCTTGAGCTATCACTTCTGGCCACAGGTACATTGTGGCAGCCAGCTTTCCTGTATATGCTTGAAATATACTTAAGCACAGATTTAAAAATAATTACTATTTTCTTCAATTCACACATAAATGGAAACTTTTATGAGTTTTTTTTTCTTAAGATTTTATTTATTTATTTGACAGACAGAGATCACAAGTAGGCAGAGAGGCAAGCAGAGAGAGAGGGGGAAGCAGGCTCCCTGCCGAGCAGAGAGCCCCTTGTGGGACTCCATCCCAGGACCCTGAGATCATGACCTGAGCCAAAGGCAGAGGCTTTGACCCACTGAGCCACCCAGGCGCCCCCAAACTTTTATGAGTTTTATAAGTTTATTATCCTTTACCTGTTTCATTAGTTCTTTATCCATATCATTTGCCATGGACTCCTGGAAAGATCGCAGAGCAAGTCTATATAATGAAATAGTATCTTGACACTGGAAACACTGATGAAGGATTTTATCTAAATTGCCTGCTCTTCCAGCACTGTTGGAATTGAGAATAGATTTAATTTCTTATAGACAGCCAACATCTGCGAAAAATTTGGGGTAGATAAAAACAATGTGGTCTCTATTTTTTATACTTCAAATGAAAACAGAAATTCAATAAAACATGATATAGGAATATGACACTTTTATGGGGCTGCTTGAGTCATCAGTATTATTTTAGTATACTATTTAGCTCAATTCAGTGAACACATGCTGGGAACCTACTATGTGTCAAGCAATTACTGCACATTATGGAACACAGAAATGAGTAAGTCATGGTTCTAATCATCTAGAAACATGCTACCTACATACAAGAAGCAGGAAAATAATTATAAATGTTATTAGTTAGCCATGCAAGTTAAATTTATTTAGAGTCAGGATTTAGGAGCCATCAAGCTAAAGACAATCAGTAAATAGGGTAGTTTGTTTTAAAATATTACACATTATTCACCAATAGTTTCTTTTTAAAATAGGAAGATATATAGAGAAGAAGAAATAAACAAAAGTTCTATAGGCCCTCTCTATAGGCCTAATAAACTTTCTAAGGGCCTAATATATATGGGAAGCCATTTCAGATTTCTTTCTAAATTGGCATTGCTGTACATCAATTTTATTTAAACCAAAAGTCTCATTTATGGCCCAGCAGGCACACATTGTACATCTGCCTTGTAAATGAGCAGCCTAAAGGAAAACCATCTGTCTGTAAGATATGGACCAATGGTCCTACCGTCTGCATTTTTTTTTTTTTTTTTTTTTTTTTTTTTGACAGAGAGATCACAAGCAGGCAGAGAGGCAGGCAGAGAGAGAGGAGGAAGCAGGCTCCCCGAGAGAGCAGAGAGCCCGATGCGGGGCTCGATCCCAGGACTCCGAGATCATGACCTGAGCTGAAGGCAGCAGCTTAACCCACTGAGCCACCCAGGCGCCCCCCGTCTGCATTTTTTGATGTTAAAACACATGATTCCTGCCTATATCATCTTTCAAGCTTTTACAAGACATAAAAAAGATATATAACCCATAAGAACTGTCCATTCTCCAGAGCACTTTCTTCCCCATGAAGATTGTGTTTCCCAGGCAGCTGTCCTAACTTGGGCTTGAATAAAACTCTCTTTCTTACTTTTAGAGGTTCTGAAAGTTTGTTCATTTTGTGTCGACACTCTTAAAATAGCTAAATCCAATAAGTATTATGGAATGTGTGGAAAGGGACTCCTGCTCTTGAAGTGGACTCAGTCCAGCTTCTGATGTTCACAGAGGCCAGACGCACTGGAGACAGTGGAAGAAGACTGTGGGAATATCAAGTCAAAATAGCAAGTCAAAATTTTAGAAGATGTTTTCATTTCAAATCTAGTTCTCAAGATGAGAATGTGGAATTAAGAGCCAAGAATATGAGATTCACGGTCTAGAATAGGAGTCGGGAGTACAATTACTGTCCATTGCGATGATTACCAAAACCATATTCATCTTTTTTGGTCTCTGGTTGTGAAGAGACAAAGTAAGGTGAGGTATTGAAGAAGAAACATAGTTACACTTTGTAAGGTTTATCTAAAGGCAAATGACTAAAGGGTATCTAGAACAGAAAAATCTAAGATGAAAGGTTTATCAGGATATAAGGATAGAGACAATGAAAAATTCCTATATACCTACCTACTAATAATATTCAAGGACACCCCAAAACAGCATGTGTTTGCCTCAGTTGTCCCTCACTTTCTCAAAGCTAGGGGCCTCAAGCAGGTGACAAGGAGCACCCATGGGCCCCATGGAGGGCAAAGATGGCCTTCACTGGCAACCCCCGACAGGGAAACAATGTGATGCAAATGAGACAACTACATCCAACACGTTCTTGTAATGCATGGGCTATCACCAATCTGCAGTCACGAGTTACATTCTCCCAGGATGTTAGTATCACTGTTAGAACCCACAGAATCTGATGTGAGTGGCTCAGAGAGACTGCCGCAATGATTGTTCTCAGTTTCACAAGGTGAGGAAGCAGTCTGCAGCAAACACAAAACATGCAGATCATGTAAAATGGCCACCACTTACCATGCGATCATTTTGCCGAAAACGGTGACATAAAGGGCATTGCAGGTCGTAGCAGAACGACAGTGTCGTTCTAACTTCTTCTCCTGCATCAGTTTACCAGAACACAAAACAAACACAAAAACACAAAACCACCCTGAAATGAAACTGACTTTACTACAGAGCCTTCAACAAATATCCCTGGCAGAAATGAGACGGTTCCCGCCACCTGAATAGTGACATCACTGCCACACAGTGGTGGACCGCAGATGTTCTGCTTTTAAACATTCCTGCTTAGTATAATATAATAAAATAAAACTTAAGCCCCAAATGTTTTTTATTGCTTTTTCTATATTTGTTAGTAGTTTAAGAGCCCATGCATTTAACAATCAGGAAACTTCAATTTCCCTTAACACAATAGAGAGTTCCTATATTGAATTTTAAGTCTCATATAAGGTGTTTTATAGGAAAGCTGATAGACGTAAAAGAACAACAAAATTAAAAATACTTACCTGCTCTTTACTCAATTTAATGTCCACAGAGTGGCATTCTGCAATTATAAGAGATTTTGCATCTTTGGGATTTAAAGGATCAAGATGAAGTGTAGGCCATAACCTTTTATTCAAAGAAAAGAAAATGAAATTTTCTCTCTTCTAAGAAGACAATAAAAGCTGTAATCTACCCAAACACAAGTCAAATCCATTACAAGAGTTAATTTTTTATATTGCTTTTATAAAGTAAAAAAACTAATCTCTGTTAATCTTACTAGGTAATGTTATTTGATTCTTTTAAACATGTATATCATTACTTTCAGGAATCAATCCCAACAAAGACTTTTAAATAGCATAGGCAGTAAAGGTGGTAGAAGTAAAGTGGCAAAACACTTCCAGTTCCATGTTCCATACTAATAATAAAACTAAACATATTAGTACCTATGAAGAATAGTATAAGGTAGTGTTTGCCCACAAATTACTTGTAATCCAATTGGAATGTAATCACTCTGTAACATCCATTCTCAACAGGGTATTGAAAATTATTTCAGGGTGGGGGAAAAAATCTTACTTTTTATTATAAAGTGCAAATATACAAACACATATCTGTTTATATACAAAAACTGATATATAGCATATGGATGGTATTAAAATTTCTTGGGGTGAGGGAGGTGATTAGGAAGAAAATGTCTAAAAAGGCTCCTAAGGGGAACAAAAATAGGTTAAGAAACACTGCCCTACAGAATTCAACCACTGTCTTCCTTTTTTGAGGACTGCCAAAGTAAGCACATGTTTGAGGATAACAGGTGTCTAGTCTCATAGCCCAGTCCTCTCCCTATTCTTCTCATCTGTAAATGTCATTGCCTGCTAGCCATCACTAGCTGGAGGTACAACTGGCAACTCAGGCTAACCATGTCCAAAACAAAACTTACACCCTTTCCTCCACAAACCTGCCCATCCTCTGTGTTCCCTATTTCAGTTCATGTAACCATAATTCACTTAATTTCGCAAGCCAGAAACTTGGGCACCATCTAGCCTACCCCGCCTTGACATCCCAGCTCTAACCTCTCTCCAAAGCCTATAGAGTACATCCTTCTCCTTAATTTATCCACTTCATCCCACCTTCCTCCCTGCCACTTACATGAAAAACATGAAAACACACCACACATGCAAAAACCTTTCCCGGTTTGTACTTAACACATGTAATCTGAAAGAACTGGAGTGAGCATCGTACCTCCAGGCTGGAGGGCATGTCTCTACGTTCACAGAAACAATTACTCTTACATTCACTGGCAGTGGATCGATTAGCCATTTCATGTGTTTTTCAACTTGCTTAAAAATATAAAAACAAAATTCATTCTATTAATTCAAAATATTTCAAAACAATCTGGTAATAGCTCCCCAAGTAAAATGAAATTGTCATTAAGTTTCCCATTATTATTAAGGATATACTCTTGTTTTGGGATGATAAATTCAATCTCAGGATATTAAAAGAACAAGTGGCAAAATACTATTATAGCTGATATGAATTCTGGACACGTAAGGAAATGTCAAGGCCCTAGAAATAAGTCAAAATTAACATTTTTTGCTAATTGGTTCATTCAATTGGTCTTACCCAATAAGATACTAGTGTGTGTTGGCATACAGTACATTTTTTATGCACGTGTTTCCTCCCTAGGAACTGAACAGATATACTAGAAACAACACCAACATTTTCTCTCATAAACATATTTAAATGCCTGCTATAGCCATTACTGATAATTTTGTTTCTTTCTGAGAGTACCAGTAGGTTACGAAGTGAAAACAGTACCTGAACTTGATCTATGGAATCAATAATGATGATGATGCTGCCTTGATGACGGGCAGAGAGTTTTTCCAGCCAGCGTGGAAATTCTTCCAGAAGCTTAGCTGGATCCAGTGTTAGAGCAGATACTGACCAAGAGTGTTGCATCAACTGCAAGAATTCAAGCAGTTACACTTCATCACAGCTGGTGGGAAACATTTTTATCCTGACTTTTTAAACCAAAATTGAGTGATCAAGAGGAACCAACTGCATCAAGTATTTTTAACCTTATACAAATCTAAAACAAATGGGTAATGTTGAAAATTGAAAATTATTGGGTACTCAGCCCTAACAGCTTCTGATTTGAAATAAAAATTCTGATAATCCCAAAACATGGCATTTTATACCTTTAGAGTTAGTCGTTTAATAATCAAGGAGGACTCAGAGCTGGTTGACATGGGCCTTCCCACAAAATGAGAAAGAATTAGCGTGTTAGGGGAATTCTTCTGTTGTAACTGAATCCTGAAAGAAAAAGACCTTTTAGAATAGTGATGCAACTCATTTATTATCAACAAAGAATTCACAATGCAATTAAACATCAAGTGCTACCCAACTGTCAGCAATCACATGGTCAATCACTTCTGAATAAACATGGGACATTTCCATTTTTAGTCCACTTTTAGATCCTTTTAAATAAGCATTTAAAAACTATAACTTCATTTTAATTACAAGTTGATATTAACGAATGGAAACCAATATAATATACATTTGAGGTTAATGTATTAGTGAAATGAGCATTACCCTTTAATAAACAAAGGAAAAAAGAAGCTTCTTTGCTAAGTACAAAAATATTATTTTCCAAAAAACTATTATTTTCCACTAAATAAAAGAGCAGTAAAAAGGAAGAAACATATGCTAACTCTTCAATGTAATATTCTTATGAATTGTTTTTAAATAATAGAAATGAAAATTAAAGTAAAAAAGAGTTTATCAGTTTCTATAAACCTTAGTCCCTAATCTGAGGAACCACTTTGCATTCACAATACAGGTCATCCTTTATTTTGATGTTCTTTACAACTTA
Organism: Lutra lutra; assembly: GCF_902655055.1. NCBI lineage: Eukaryota > Metazoa > Chordata > Mammalia > Carnivora > Mustelidae > Lutra > Lutra lutra. The sequence continues at coordinate 132,128,372 of NC_062278.1, read as the reverse complement.
TCTCACTCTAAACAGTCTGTCTTTGCCTTCTTTCAAATATTTAAAATCTCAATGAAACTTTGAAGATGAAGCCAGTGATTGAAAACACAGGCACATCCCCTGTATATCTAGTTCACCTAATTCCATTCCACACGGACCACTCCCTTACATAGCGCGGCTTAGCTCTAACCTTCGTAATTAGTGTACACAATCACAAATGGCCCTATTTTCTATTCTTTTCTCATCCTGTATCCTAATATTCAAATTGTATATAGTTCAGGGAGTGACTCTATTATTTTATATCTTTATTGCTTTCTCAATGTTTAGTACAGGCCATGCAGGAAGGCAGACAGGCAATAACATATTTTGTCGAATATGGTCAGTGAGTCAAATGATGACAATGGTAACAACAACTTAATTGCACTGTGTCATACCACTTTGATAAGAGAAGGGACTTTCCGGAACCTGGTCCTCCAGATACAAGAAGGGGTGGAATTGGTGCTGGTGCCGCCACTAGATCGTTAAGGCGCTGGTAATACTAGAAAGAAAAATGAATTTTTAAAATTCAGTTAATTAAATAAATTAAATTGTGAGGAAGCATATGCTTCGGAGAATTCTAGAGTCAATTTCTGACTACCCTCTGAAATCATTAGCGAAAAGCTGTGTGAGAAAATGAAACCTACTTTTAGTCAACAGCCTCCTCATGATTGCTTTTTTTTTAATGGCTGGTTAAATGTGCCCAAAGTGGTAAACTAAGAGTGAGCCCCAATTTCTTCTACATATAGTACTGCTATAAATTAATGGTTGAGAGACAACACTTGAGATTCCCCTTGGGTTTTACAACTTTCGGTTTTTGCAGAATGCTACAGGGAGGCCACTGTATTCCCCTGCATCCCCTAAACCACAGGAAGTACCGTAGAAGGCTTTGAGGGTGCCGGTAGGCAGCCTCATTCTCCTGGGCAGAAGAGTACCTGTCCTGGACACCACCTCACTTTCCAGGGATTTCTGAGAATCAGTCCAAACAAGAACTGGTTTTGTCTGGGCGCTTTATCTCAAGTCTCCCAACCTGAGGCAGAGAATCAGCTTAGGACCGGCTCCCTGAGAGCTTTCTGAAATTGAGTGAGTTCTCAGGCTTTCCCCAGACATTAAAAAACTGGCTTAGATGGGGTGCCTGGGTGGCTCAGTGGGTTAAGCCGCTGCCTTCGGCTCGGGTCATGATCTCAGGGTCCTGGGATCGAGTCCCACATCGGGCTCTCTGCTCAGCAGGGAGCCTGCTTCCCTCTCTCTCTCTGCCTGCCTCTCCGTCTACTTGTGATCTCTCTCTGTCAAGTAAATAAATAAAATCTTAAAAAAAAAAAAAAACTGGCTTAGAGATGAAAAGAACACACTCAGGAAAGCAAAATACCTCAGTACTTATTAGGGAGTTGGCAAAGTTATTTTGGGGATTGAGATGTTCATTAAGTATGCAAGGGGTCTAAATGACAGCTAATAAGGAATTTAAAGAACTTGTAATAAGTAGTTTGTGCCTAGCATTAGGGTAGCAGAAATTTCCAACAACTACAATAAATAATTATTTGGTATAGTTTTCTTTTTTCTTTTTTTTTTTTTTAATTTGACAGAGAGAGATCACAAGTAGAGAGAGAGAGAGAGAGAGGAGGAAGCAGGCTCCCTGCCCAGCAGAGAGCCCAATGTGGGACTCGATCCCAGGACCCTGAGATCACGACCTGAGCTGAAGGCAGAGGCTCAACCCACTGAGCCACCCAGGCAGCCCTTGGTATAGTTTTTCAATTAAATTTTCTGTTTGCCAATATATCCATAGAATATATTCCTCAGGAACTCAAATTATTCTGATAGCAATGGTGTTTCTCAGAAAGCAAAGGACTTTATAAATTCATGGTTCCACATAAAGCCCATTTATAGACACATGGTTCCTGAGTTAAGACCATTTGCCACAGAAGAAAGACATAGGATTAAGAGCCAGAAGACCTAGGTTTAAATCCCAGATCTGTAATCTACTCCATGTGTGCTCTTAGGTTCTTTATTTATGAAACAATGATAACAATACCTCTCTTACAAAATAAAAACAATTTACATTTATCATGTGCTGGGTACTGTGCTAAGGAGTTGATGTGTTTTATTTGCTTTAGTTCTCCTAACAACCCTGTCAGGTGGGTAAAGTAGTCAATCTCATTTTATAGACAAGGAAGTCAAAGTTCAGAGCTAAGTAATGGTCAAAATCCAGAGTTAACAAATGGTAGAACCAGGATATAAACAGAGACAACCTAAATTATAAAATTTCTATGAAATTACTGTTACTGACAGCTATGATAATATTCTTTAAAACACTTGTTGGAGCACCTGGGTGGCTCAGTCAGCTAAGCGTCTGCCTTTGGCTTAGGTTATAATCTTGGGGTCCTAGGATCAAGCCCCGCATGGGGCTCCCTGCTCCCTGCTCTGTGGGGAGTCTGCTTCTTCCTTTCCCTCCACCTCTGCCCCTCACTCATGCTTGCTCACTTTCTCTCAAAATAAACAAACAAAATCTTAAAAAAAAATTGTTCTTACATTAATTTTTAAATATTAATCATTCTTTGAACTTGGACATAGATTTTTTGTGCACTTTAAATTCTGTTAATTTGTTTAGATATTTAAGGATGCTGATGAACTGATCAGACTATTGCATTAACTACTGTGGTATTTTCTGAATGTTTGACATTTTGAGTCCTCCAAGCTTTGGAAGAACAGATAGTCTCATGATTTTTATCAAATTTCTTAGTTACCCTAATGTTGGTTTGGTGAACTGCAGGTGATAGAGAACATGTGGTTAATAAATCCTAATCTTAACTACAAATGTTTGATGTTCAAAAATGTAATTGAATCTCACTTATCTTTCATATGATACAAAGTTAAGCACATGTCTCAACATGGATAATCACACCATGAGGACAAACACTAATACACTTATTAACCTTGACTATGTTTAGGTAAAACCACAATCACAAAACAGCCTTAAGTGGCGACTGACGTTTGTCAGAACAATAACTCCAAATGCTTACTTTCTCGAATCCCAGCTCATGGGCTGAATTTGTAGCCTGTTGGAAAGTTTCCATTTGCTCTTGTTCGTCATGTATGTCCCACAGAACATCACCAAAATCATCTTCTTCTGGAACAGAATCTTCACTGCCCAAATCCTTAGTCTCCGGGTCTGTGTTCTCAAAGCCCAGGATGTCCTGAACACCAAGAGCAAGCACACAACAATGAATAAAGAGTGGAAACACCTCGTAGCAGTGTGAGCACACAGGCCTAAGGTGGGTTTCACCTATGGTGGAGGGCAAGTCCAAACCTATGACCTTTGTATGGGGCCTACATGAATGATTTTACTTATTAATTTTTTATTATTAATAGTTAGCCAACATATAGTACATCATTAGTTGGCACATGCTGTGATGAACACAGGGTGTTATACGTAACTAATGAATCATTGAACATGACCTCAAGAATAAATTTAAAACTATAAAAAACACCAGTTTAGAAATAAATATTAAAATGACAAACATAAAAAAAACCCCAAACTCTTAATAAAAAACTTTCATTAAAAATAGAGGTACAGAGGCGCCTGGGTGGTTCAGTGTGTTAAGCCTCTGCCTTCGGCTCAGGTCGTGATCTCAGGGTCCTGGGATCGAGCCCCGCATTGGGCTCTCTGCTCAGCACGGAGCCTGCTTCCTCCTCTCTCTCTGCCTGCCTCTCTGCCTACTTGTGATCTCTGTCAAATAAATAAATAAAATCTTAAAAAAAAAAAATAGAGGTACATGTGGCTCCTAGGTGGATCAGTGGGTTAAAGCCTCTACCTTTAGCTCAGGTCATGATCTCAGGATCATGGGATTGAGCCCCGCATTGGGCTCTCTGCTCCGCGGGGAGCCTGCTTCCCCCTCTCTCTCTGCCTGACTCTCTGCCTACTTGTGATCTCTCTGTCAAATAAATAAATAAAATCTTAAAAAAAAACAAAACAGAGGTGCGATTAGGGTACCTGGCTGGCTCAGTCAGTAGAGTATGTGACTCTTGATCTTGGCATCCTAGGTTCAAGCCTTATGGTGGGCATAGGACTTACAATAAAACAAACAAACAAACAAACAAAAACAACTGTTGGATAAAAATAGAGGGGCATTTGACTATTGGGGATCTGTTTTCTGAAAAATGTTACACAATGTATTTGCTTATATCTGGTTGGAGAATAACTTTAAAGATTGTGCTAATACCTAAGAAATATGCTGCATTACATTTTTATAAGATTTTAATTACTAAGATGGAGTTTCTTGATATCAAATATCTGTGTCATGATATCTAGTCTTTATATCACTGAAAATACATTGTTCTTCAAGCAGTAAAGATGGCAAATATGTCCACTCTCACTTGCTACCATTTATTCTGCTCAATTAATTCTATTTACTAGGATCCTAAAATTCACAACTTATTGAGAAGATCAAAACTCATGTTAATTTTTATATTAAAAATAGAATTTTATATTAAAAATTAAAAAACACTACACAAAATGTGTTGCCCAGAAGTCATATCATTATGTTTTGGGGCTCATTCTTTTTCTCTGGTAACAAATCTCATACTTGTAATACACCTTAATTAGAAAAAGTAATCTAATCCCTAACTTCTCAAATAGAATTCCTGGCACCCTGGAGGATGGATCAGCAGGTACAGGCAACGGCAGGCTAACTGTGGTACATCTTGCCATTGTGCCCATTTTACTTTTAAGGTAGGGGCAGGTTCTTTTTCTTATCATTATTAGAACTTTTGATAGTATGTAATTTAAAATGATTTTTTACATTAAACACAAGTATAACATTAAGCAGAATATATAACTCATATAAATTTACAAGATAATACATGAGATGCTGTAGAAACTTTCAGCTTGAGATACTATGACCCATAACCTCTGACCCATTGAGGTATGGTTTCACCTCCTCTGCTATGAGAATGATGTAGTAGATAAATTTGAAAAGGATTTTTTTTTTTTTTGAGAGTGACTGTGCATGTGAAAAGGGCTGGGTGGGGCGTAGGTTGGGGAGGAGGGGCAGAGGGAGAGGGAGAGAGAGAATCTTAAGCAGGCTCCATGCCCAGCAGAGCCCTACGTGGGGCTCAGTCTCATGACCCTGAGATCATGATCTGAGCTGAAATGGATGCTCAACCAACTAAGACACCCCTGAAAAGATTTTTTTTTTTAAGATTTTATTTATTTATTTGACAGAGAGAGAGAGTGAGAGAGACAAGCAGAGGGAACAACAGAAGGAGAGGGAGAAGCAGAAAATCCACTGAGCAGGGAGCCCAAAATGGATCCCAGGACCCTAGGATCATGACCTGAGCCAAAGGCAGATGCTCAACTACTGAGCCACCTAGGCGCCCCAGGGATTTTTCTACTTTATAAAAATTCAAGGTGCATACAAAATCTGAGGAGACTCTATTAATAAGATAAACATTTTCCCTCAAATACTTATACCTTTTATCTAGCACTTTTGTAATCTATTTTACATTTAACCTAGTGGTGAGGCATCAAATAGCTTTGTGAGATAGACGACAGATAAAGAGATATGGTACTAGTAATACTATGATAATGCCACAGGATAGACAACCACCAGAAACAATGGCACTCTCTCCCCGAGTATTGTTTTCAAAAAAACTAGGAAGTTGTTTTTACTGGAACACCCAACTTGATGGATAAGAGTTTTAGAATTCTTTTTTTTAAGTCAGTTCTATGCCCAACATGGGGCTTGAACTCATGACCAAGATTGAGGATTTCGTGCTCTACCGACTGAGCCAGCCAGGCGCCCCTTACAGTATATCAGATGAAATCTTATAAAGAATGCATATTTACCTGTTTAATAATCTTTTCCACATAAATATAAGTTTTATATACTCCTTCTGTAGGATCTCCAGAGTGATCAATGATCTGGAAAAAGAAAGAAGTTCGACAAAAACATGAAGAAAACAATAGTAGCAGGAGGGGGTAAATACTTCTACAGAACTTATATATCGGATTATTCTAAGTGCTTTACACTATTAGCTCATCTGTCCTCACAACAAGCCTATGAGGGAGACACTATTATTATTATTATTATCCATTTCACAGAGAAGGAAACTGAAGCATGTTATGTAACTTGTTTGAGGTATCAGGAGGGATTTATCATGAACAATGGGAACAATGTCACAATAAAACAAAAAGTATACTTTTTTCTTATGGTGTCCAAATTGTCTTATGTACTTCCATGCCACTCAATATATATAATCTTCAAAATACATCAAAATCAATTTTTATGAGAGTAAGGCTATAATTCTACAAAACAAAAGAACAAAATGGTACTTGGCTATGTAAAACAGTAATCTTCTGGGGTTCCTGGGTGGCTCAGTGTGTTGGGCCTCTGCTTTGGGCTTGGGTCATGATCTCAGTGTCCTGGAATCAAGCCCCGCATCAGGCTCTCTGCTCTGCAGGGAGCCTGCTTCCCCCTCCCCCTCTTCCTGCCTCTCTGCCTACTTGTGATCTCTCCCTCTCTCTCTGTCAAATACATTAAAAAAAAAAAAATCTTTAAAAAGAAAAAAAAACAGTAATCTGAGTTTGCTGAAAGAAGAATGCCCTACCTGTAGAGAACATGTACATTGCTAGTAAGTGATTAGTATTTGATAGAGTAAGGCAATGGTTTTACGAAGCACATCAAGTGAACCAGAATAAGTTCATCCTGCATTTACGTTTATAATCATGGTAGACAGATCTTATTTTACTCCTATTTCTATAAAATAAATTCATCCTTCTAGTGTTTTAATTTTTAAAAGACATTTATAAATAGAATAAAAATCAGAAAAGAGAATCAGTTTCCTTCCTCTTGGGGTCTATGGACTAGGCTCATACTAAAACAATTAAAGCAAAGAATTAATGGTTCTGGAGATTATAAAAAAGGTGTACTTTTTTGTGTTAGGTTTTTTAAAGTTATACTGGTCTTAAGCTTTTCAATACTAAATGATGTATAAAAAATGCTTGTATTCATATCTGATCTTATTTCTTGAATGAGCACAGAGAAATAAAAACAATGTCAAAATCTGAGTTATTTTCAACTGTATTTTTTTTTAATTTTATTTTTAAGTAGTTTCTTCACCCAACATGGGGCTTGAACTCACCAACCCTGAGATCAAGAGTTGCATGCTCTCCTGACTGAGCCAACCAGGTGCCCCTCAACTGTATTCTTAACATTAACAGTAAGCATTTTCAGGTAATCTCAGTGTGCAGTAAGGCAAAGCCTACAACTCTGTTCTAAAAATTATCCCACCATGCATCTAGGAATGATCAAATCTCTCATATTCATCATTACAGTTTTGTTTTTCCCCATGCTCTTAGCAAAGGTTACTATAAAAAGGTTCTTCCTTACATTGATCCTTGGTCAACAGTAGACAGAAGAACTCCATATTTAGGGGAAAAAAGGAACAGAAAAAAATCTGATTTGTCCACTTACATTATATCCTTTGTAGCTGTGTATTGTTATTTATTCCTCTCTTTTTCTCACAGTCCACAACTAAGTCTATTGGCTCTGCTGTCAAAATTTATCCAGATTCCTGTTTTTCACCACTTCCTCTACCACCACCCTGGTCCAAGCCACCAGCATCTCTCACCTGGTGACTACAGGAGCTCTTCTCCCCTACCTCCAAACCAATCAATTCTCAACACAGCAGCGTAAGAACTCCTTGTCAGCCCCTGGGGCTAATAATACATTAAATGTTAATTAAAAAAAAAAAGAACTCCTTCTCAGAATGGCACTTCTTCTGTGCTGCTTAACATTTTCCAGTGACTCAAGTTAAAAAAAAACTCCAAGTAAAAAAACCATCTCACTCCAAGTAAAAAACCCATCTCATTCCAAAAAAAAAAAAAAACCACCAAGATTTCTAAAATGGTCTCCAAGGTTCTTTACCCTTGGCTCCCTATTTATCTCCCCTCACTCACTCCCACCTCATGACCTTTGTTCTAATTGACCCTTAGCCAATCAAGTTCTTAAGAAAAATAACCTTAGGAATTTTACCTTGGCTTTGTTGGTCTTGTTCAGGTTAGAAACTTGATCAATCAATTGCTGGACGGAGTCGGAACTGACTTTCCCATCCTCCAAGCGATGATAAATTAATCGTGGTTTGCCTTCAGGGTTTTTCAGAAAAGCTTCTTCACAGTCTTCCAGTAAAAGGCTAGATTGGAAATCAGTATTTCTTGTGCTACACTCCACTAGGGCAGCAAACCGTCAGTCAACCTAAGTGTCAATAATGGGACTTTACAGGGATAACAAGGGGCCAGAAGCAGTCCAGGGACAGAACAAGACCAGCTTTCCAAAAGTGGGTGTCTCATAGCTCTGTTCCAGCTTAGTCACAAAAATACGATGTGTTTATTACCAGACAGTGAGAATGGGTACAATAAGTTCTGCATTAAATTGAGTTTTAAAGCATACAGAACTTTAAGTTTTTATATCTAGCAACAAGAAGAAAACTCTCAAAAATATTGTAAACATGGCTCAAAGTAATGGACCAGACATATGAGACTACAATTAAATGGAAACCTAATTCCACTTACAAATATATAATTTCCAAATTAAGATACAAATATTATGAACCCCAATGCTTCAAGATTTTTCTCTTCTCTAGTCCTTTAGCCTTTCTCATTCAATAAATGACTTAAATGACTTGAATCTTTACACCCAAGATACAGTATAAGAAAGATCCAGAAGCAGATGGGGGAGGTCAGATGGCTAGTAAAAATCTTAACTGAGGTACAAGGTTAAAAAAAATTCTAACTTTTGGGGCACCAGGGTGGTTCAGTTGGTTAAGTCTCTACCTTCGGCTCAGGTCATGACCTCAGGATCCTAGGATCAAGCCCCAGGTTGGGTTCCTTGCTCTGTGGGGAGTCTGCTTCTCCCTCTCCCTCTGTCTCTGTCTCAAGTAAATAAAAAATAAAATCTTAAAAAAAATTTCTAACTTTGCTACAGGCCACCATAACAAGTTTTCAGTATAATTTAAATTCTAGAATAATCTTGGAAGAATCTGCCAGTGTTTTCTACACTGCAAGGAAAATTGCAACCAATTCCTCTTTCTAAAAAGCATTAAATGATGTCTGTTTAGATACACAAATTGGTGTGCGTATGCAGAGGAGAGCTATGACATGATTCAGAATTTACATAATATATTAAAACACAGACCCAATACAAAACAGCATAATATTCTATTATATAGCTCTGTGCCAATCCAATCAATCCAAGCCACAGATTTTTTTCCCTTGTTACAATTCATTCTGACCATGCTCTATATAATTTTTGTACTTTAACAGTTCTTTTGTTATTGCTTTGGGAGAAAAGTTTGTGGCCATGTGAATACCAAAGAATGGGCATCTGTTTGGACACAAGTTCCTATTTTAAAATGATTCCCTACAGAATTGACTTGTGGAGCTCAGATGAAATCTGAGATTATGTGGAATTTGGTTCAAAGTCTTTGGTGGGAGAGAAGTAGATAGGGCTACTGGGTACTGCTCAGGGGACATGTTCCTAGACTCATCTTTTGAGAAGAATGGGGAAATCATCATGAGAGATGAGGAACAACCTGAGAGAAATAAAAGCTCTAGCAGCCTCTGTTTATGGTGTGAAGCCCACCATTACTGCCATGCTTCTTGACAGCCAGTTAATAAACATTAAGGAAACAAAATAATCAGCAAATGGGATAAGAAAAATTAAAGCAAAATAAAGGCAAAGTAGAGGTGAAGAAATAGTTAAAATTTTAGAAATTAAATTTTTTAAAAAATTTATTTATTTATTTTAGATAGAGAGAGAGAGTGAGTGGGGGAGCAGGTACAGAGGGAGAGGGAGAAAGAGTCTTAAGGAGATTCCATTCTGAGCATGGAGCCCTACACAGGGCTGGATCCCAGGACCTTGAGATCATGACCTGAGCCAAAACCTAGAGTCAGACCCTTAACTGTGTCACCAAGGCAACCCTAGAAATTAAAATTCTTACTCTTTAAGAAGAGTAAAGTTTTAAAAATATAAAATAAATATAATTTTAGGTGAAGAAGACAAATTGAAATCTGCCCAGTAAAGTAATTAAGTATGAAAGAAATGGCAGGTAAAAGATTAAGAGGAATTTAAGATGAGGAAAATAAATGTTAAAAGTTTAAAAATAATGTACAATATTTTATTAACTAAATATGGATAAAAGATAAAAGAAAAAACAAGATGGTTTTAAGGATTAAAGAATTAATGAGGAAAACAACAAATGACATCTATTACCGCCTGAGATAAAAGACTACCCAGACATTAAATAAAACAGAATATATCCTTGATAAATATAAAAGAAAAAACAAGAAAAGAAAAGAGGTAAGGGAGGAAAAGAACTCCAACTAAAGAAAACCAAGTGGAAAAAATCCTAAACTTGGTTTTGGGTTAGGGTTCATTGACCAGGTGGTTCCCTGGCCCCCAGGTAGTCTCAAGGATCCATGATGGATTACACTGCAGGGTCTCTGGTAAAGCCTAGGGCTCCATGTACTTCTGTACACAGGCAAGGTCAGAGCTGGTCCTCAATAAGGACAAAATGCCTTGGAAGGGTTAAAGCCAATCAGACAGCAAATGAAGAAAGAAAACTTAACCTCTTATTAAAAGTATTTTGTCTCCTATCTATGTATCTAGTTGGTTAAAAAAAATCTTTATTTGGAGACTAGACTCAGTGGTATAATTATATCCACATTATAAGAAAATTGCTCACTTTACTGGAATTACTGGTAAGCTCCTCAGAGAATTAAAAATTTGGATTTAACATTTTTACAAGTGTTCAAGTAGCTCTCAATTTGTATTTGAAGAAAGCAAATAATAAAAGTGAATGCTGATTATTGAAAACAGGAGTTGCCAACTTGTTCTGTTATGGCCAGTGAGCAAATACTTTAGGCTTTGTGGGCCACACACAGTCTCTGTTGTAACTATAGTACTTAACTCTATTGTTGTGGTGTGAAAGCAGCTGTAGAAATACATAAATAAATGAATATAGCTATAGTTTAATAAAATTTTATTTATAAAAGCAGATCCTGACTGGATTTGGCCTGAGGGCCATAGTTTGTTATCCTTGATTAAAATGATCTTTACTTTAATAATGTTAACTTTATGACCTATTAAACAACTCAAACAGTATAAAATTTTTAATTCTTTAAGTATGAAAACTCAAAAAGTTTACTGAATTTTGTGGATGTTTTTGATTAAAAGAATGCAATTATGACTTCTCTTTGAAGTTCATTTCGTAATCTCAATTCTATTTATAACTCCCCTAATAAGTGACAATTTTCAGCTTACCTTGGTAAAGTTAAATGAATAAATAAAATAACTAATGAACTCTTCTCAATTTCCCATTTTCTTATAGCAAGGTATTGATTTTCAATATCTATTGGAAAATATATAGAATGGAAAAAATATCCCATTGTCTCACACATTCTTTTAAGTTTAGGTGAATAGTCCTAAAAAGAAATTAAAACAAAAGAAATGAAAACATAATAAAAGGCCAGCTTATTTAACTAAAGATCAAGTCAGCTTTATACTACTTAAGAAAGCATGTTTTAGACTAGCTTATGTAATTTAAAATTTAAAAATATATATAATCATATTTTACGAAAATCTTTAAGGGAAAGGCAAGGTTCCTTTAAAACAAAAATAAGAGCATAGTAACTTGCCTGTTTTCTAGCTCAGAAAATGATTTATTTCATAATAAAACCTAAACCAGTGAAGAAAAGTATTAGGCTATTTTCCTTTGGTATTTATTATTATAATAAATGATTTCTGCTTTATTGTTACAAAGAGTAGAACACGTAAATCCATGAATCTACATAGTAAACTGCCAACCATGATATATAAGATCATTAAAGCAAACAGGTATAAATGAAAACTATTTGGTCTATAACAAATTAGCTTACTAAGTAATGATGACTTATTATTATGCAAAGTATGAGGAATTCCCTTACCATCAGTTTGCAGTTTGGTAATAACCTATATTCAGTTAGTGAGTAGAAACTTTGGTTTTCAAAATATTTTATCTTTTACCAAAACCAAATAATATAAAAAAGGAGCACTAAATGAGTTCCTTACTCAATACTCTGGCGAATGTTAATATAGCAGGTATCGCATGTGACACGCAGATGTATTTCAAATGCAGTTAGAACGGTAGTTGGCAAACTTTTTCTGTAGAAGGCAAATATTCTTACAATTTAGTAATAGTTGAACAACTTGGATGTTTTTGCAGAGGTCTCTGCTGCAATTTATTCTGTCCTTGTAGTGTGAAGCAGCCACAGACAGTATATAAATGATAAGCCTACCTGTGTTCTAATAAAACTTTATTTATAGACACTAAAATTTGAATTTAATATAATTTTCACATGTCACAAACATTCTTCTTTGGAATTTTTCCCAACCACTTGAAAAGGTAAAAAGCAATTTTAGCTCTGGGTCATGCAAAAACCAGCTGCAGGCCAGGCCTGGCCCACAGGCTGTTGTATGCCAACGTCTGCCTCAGGTTAACTCCAATGGCTGCCTTGAAAAATTAAAAACCATGATAAGGATTAAATTTTGTTATAACCTGAAACAGATTCAACGCTAGAGCTGGCAGATATTAACTAAAGCAGGCACTATCAACATGTGTCTTAAACACTGTGGAGAACAAGTAATAAAGCATTCAAAAGCATAACATTCCAAGGATTTAATTTGAATACGCTGGTAACACTGAGCAAGATTTTCTCTAAAGAAAAGCTCTAAGTTATTCCGGTTCTTTAAGACATATCATCTGGTAGGTAGTAAACTACTTGGTTTAGATGTAGTAGTATCATAAATAGGACACAATACTGACTTATATTTTAAATCAGTGAACTCAGAATTTATAAACATCCTCACCTTAAGGAAAAGATCCATTTCAGGCTGGGTTTCATCTGTATAAATGAGGTAACATCTGACAGCGTTACTCCAGAGGGAGTGTGAAAACAAGGGAGTAACTTGTAATAAACTAGCTACAGCAATATCCCAGTCATCTGAAAATAAAATTTATCTTAAGTTCATGAAAAAGAAATCACTAGAAAAACATTTGACAAGATGATTTTTTTTTTTTAAAGTCTGAAAAAACACAACAGACAAGGTAGAATGGAATCTGATCTCACTCATGAATACTGACAGTTTCTGGAATGACATATTAGAAGGCAAACAGTTCTTTAACCTCAAATTCTATCCTTGGGAAGAAAGCAATCAAGGTTGCCAGTGGTCCCTGCTGGGGTACCACTGGTTCCAGTCAGATATCATGAACCTATGTTACATGAGCTGTTCAATGAGTTTGCAACTTTGGGAGAGCCTACATTCCCAGGATGGCCTGTAGTTTTACTTACTTATTATTCTTGAGATATATAAAGTCAAAAAGAAACTTTAAGAACGGCATAAAATGTAATGCTATTTAGTGAGAAAGAACATTTTAAGACATACTTGGCTAATTCAAAAGGCATAATTAAAAATTATTTTCATGTTGTTAACAGACAATTTTGTAGTTTTAAGAAAAAACAGTGGAGCTACTTATAACACTCAGATCTGCACTGGTATTGAAATTCTGAATAGACCTTACTACTGTTTTGGACACCAAATTATATAAAAATAATAAAAAGGAGGGAGTCAAGATGGTGGAGAAGTAACAGTCGGAGACTACTTCAGGTAGCAGGAGATCAGCTAGATAGCTTATCTAAAGATTGCAAACACCTACAAATCCAACGGGAGATCGAAGAGAAGAAGAACAGCAATTCTAGAAACAGAAAATCAACCACTTTCTGAAAGGTAGGACTAGCGGAGAAGTGAATCCAAAACGACGGGAAGATAGACTGCCGGGGGAGGGGCCGGCTCACGGCAAACGGCGGAGCAACGGAGCACAAAATCAGGACTTTTAAAAGTCTGTTCCGCTGAGGGACATCGCTCCAGAGGCTTAAGCGGGGTGAAGCCCACGCGGGGTCAGCGTGGCCTCAGGTTCCACAGGGTCACAGAAGGATCGGGGGTGTCTGAGTGTCGCAGAGCTTGCAGGTATTAGAACGGGGAAGCCGGCTACAGAGACCGAGCGAAGGAGTGAGCTCTTAGCTCAGGATTACCTTGAAAAGGTCGCAGGTTCGGTGAGCTCGGAGCGCGGCCCGAGGCCAGGGAGACGAGAGTAATTGGGTGCTATTCTCTGAGGGTGCACTGAGGAGTGGGACCCCGGGCTCTCAGATCCTCCGGGCCAGAGACTGGGAGGCCGCCATTTTCATTCCCGTCCTCCGGAACTCTACGGAAAGCGCTCAGGGAACAAAAGCTCCCAAAAGCAAACCCAAGCGGATTACTCAGCCCGGCCCCTGGTAAGGGCGGTGCAACTCTGCCTGGGGCAAAGACACTTGAGAATCAATACAACAGGCCCCTCCCCCAGAAGATCAACAAGAAACCCAGCCAGGACCAAGTTCACCTACCAAGGAGTGCAGGTTCAATACCAAGGAGAGCGGCGGAATTCCAGAGGAGGAGAAAGCAAAGCACGGAACTCATGGCTTTCTCCCCATGATTCTTTAGTCCTGCAGTTAATTTAATTTTTTTTTATTTTTATCAATTTTTTTTTTCTTCTCCTGCTAAAATTTTTTTAACTTTTACCCTTTTCTTTTTTAACGTTTTTTAACTACTTTATCTAATATATATATATATTTTTTTCTTTTTTATATTTTTTCTTTATTCGTTTTCTTTTTTAATTCTTTTTTTTTTCTTTTTCTGAACTTTTTATCCCGTTTCTCCCCCCCCGCCACGATTAAGGATCTCTTCTGATTTGGTTAAAGCGTATTTTCCTGGGGTCTTTGCCACCCTTTTAGTATTTTACTTGCTCCTTCATATACTCTTATCTGGACAAAATGACAAGGCAGAAAAATTCACCACAAAAAAAGGAACAAGAGGCAGTACCGAAGGCTAGGGACCTAATCAATACAGACGTTGGTAATATGTTAGAGTTCAGAATAACAATTCTCAAGATTCTAGCAGGGCTCAAAAAAGGCATGGAAGATATTAGAGAAACCCTCTCGGGAGATATAAAAGCCCTTTCTGGAGAAATAAAAGAACTAAAATCTAACCAAGTTGAAATCAAAAAAGCTACTAATGAGGTGCAATCAAAAATGGAGGCTCTCACTGCTAGGATAAATGAGGCAGAAGAAAGAATTAGCGATATAGAAGACCAAATGACAGAGAATAAAGAAGCTGAGCAAAAGAGGGACAAACAGCTAATGGACCACGAGGGGAGAATTCGAGAGATAAGTGACACCATAAGATGAAACAACATTAGAATAATTGGGATTCCAGAAGAAGAAGAAAGAGAGAGGGGAGCAGAAGGTATATTGGAGAGAATTATTGGAGAGAATTTCCCTAAAGGAAATTCCCAAAGGGAATAAGCATCAAAATCCAGGAGGTGCAGAGAACCCCCCTCAAAATCAACAAGAATAGGTCCACACCCCGTCACCTAATAGTAAAGTTTACAAGTCTTAGTGACAAAGAAAAAATCCTGAAAGCAGCCCGGAAAAGTAAGTCTATAACATACAATGGTAAAAATATTAGATTGGCAGCAGACTTATCCACAGAGACCTGGCAGGCCAGAAAGAGCTGGCATGATATATTCAGAGCACTAAACGAGAAAAACATGCAGCCAAGACTACTATATCCAGCTAGGCTATCAGTGAAAATAGAAGGAGAGATTAAAAGCTTCCAGGACAAACAAAAACTGAAAGAATTTGCAAATACCAAACCAGCTCTACAGGAAATATTGAAAGGGGTCCTCTAAGCAAAGAGAGACCCTAAAAGTAGTAGACCAAAAAGGAACAGAGACAATATACAGTAACACTCACCTTACACGCAATACAATGGCACTAAATTCATATCTCTCCATAGTTACCCTGAATGTTAATGGGCTAAATGCCCCAATCAAAAGACACAGGGTATCAGAATGGATAAAAAAACAAAACCCATCTATATGTTGCCTACAAGAAACTCATTTTAGACATGAAGACATCTCCAGATTTAAAGTGAGGGGGTAGAAAAGAATTTACCATGCTAATGGACATCAGAAGAAAGCAGGGGTGGCAATCCTTATATCAGATCAATTAGATTTTAAGCCAAAGACTATAATAAGAGATGAGGAAGGACACTATATCATACTCAAAGGATCTGTCCAACAAGAAGATCTAACAATTTTAAATATCTATGCCCCTAACATGGGAGCAGCCAACTATATAAACCAATTAATAACAAAATCAAAGAAACACATAACAATAATACAATAATAGTAGGGGACGTTAACACTCTCCTCACTGAAATGGATAGATCATCCAAGCAAAAGATCAACAAGGAAATAAAGGCCTTAAATGACACACTGGACCAGATGGACATCACAGATATATTCAGAACATTTCATCCAAAAGCAACAGAATACACATTCTTCTCTAGCGCACATGGAACATTCTCCAGAATAGATCACATTCTCGGTCCTAAATCAGGTCTCAACCGGTATCAAAAGATTGGGATCATTCCCTGCATAGTTTTAGACCACAATGCTCTGAAGCTAGAACTCAATCACAAGAGGAAATTTGGAAAGAACCCAAATACATGGAGACTAAACAGCATCCTTCTAAAGAATGAATGAGTCAACCAGGAAATTAAAGAAGAATTGAAAAAATTCATGGAAACAAATGATAATGAAAACACAATGGTTCAAAATCTGTGGGACACAACAAAGGCAGTCCTGAGAGGAAAATATATAGTGGTACAAGCCTTTCTCAAGAAACAAGAAAGGTCTCAAGTACACAACCTAACCCTACACCTAAAGGAGCTGGAGAAAGAACAAGAAAGAAACCCTTAACCCAGCAGGAGAAGAGAAATCATAAAGATCAGAGCAGAAATCAATGAAATAGAAACCAAAAAAACAATAGAACAAATCAACGAAACTAGGAGCTCGTTCTTTGAAAGAATTAACAAGATTGATAACCCCCTGGCCAGACTTATCAAAAAGAAAAGAGAAAGGACCCAAATAAATAAAATCATGAATGAAAGAGGAGAGATCACAACAAACACCAAAGAAATACAGACAATTATAAGAACATACTATGAGCAACTCTACGCCAACAAATTTGACAATCTGGAAGAAATGGATGCATTCCTAGAGACATATAAACTACCACGACTGAACCAGGAAGAAATAGAAAACCTGAACAGACCAATAACTAGTAAGGAGATTGAAACAGTCATCAAAAATCTCCAAACAAACAAAAGCCCAGGGCCAGATGGCTTCCCGGGGGAATTCTACCAAACACTTAAAGAAGAACTAATTCCTATTCTCCTGAAACTGTTCCAAAAAATAGAAATGGAAGGAAAACTTCCAAACTCATTTTATGAGGCCAGCATCACCTTGATCACAAAACCAGACAAAGATCCCATCAAAAAAGAGAACTACAGACCAATATCCTTGATGAACACAGATGCAAAATTCTCACCAAAATACTAGCCAATAGGATTCAACAGTACATTAAAAGGATTATTCACCACGACCAAGTGGGATTTATTCCAGGGCTGCAAGGTTGGTTCAACATCTGCAAATCAATCAATGTGATACAACACATTAATAAAAGAAAGAACAAGAACCATATGATACTCTCAATAGATGCTGAAGAAGCATTTGACAAAGTACAGCATCCCTTCCTGATCAAAACTCTTCAAAGTGCAGGGATAGAGGGCACATACCTCAATATTATCAAAGCCATCTATGAAAAACCCACCGCAAATATCATTCTTTTTTTTTTTAAAGATTTTATTCATTTATTTGACAGAGAGAGATCACAAGTAGATGGAGAGGCAGGCAGAGAGAGAGAGGGAAGCAGGATCTCTGCCGAGAAGAGAACCCGATGCGGGACTCGATCCCAGGACCCTGAGATCATGACCTGAGCCGAAGGCAGCGGCTTAACCCACTGAGCCACCCAGGCACCCGCAAATATCATTCTTAATGGAGAAAAACTGAAAGCTTTACTGCTAAGGTCAGGAACACACATGGCAGGGATGTCCATTATCACCACTGCTATTCAACATAGTACTAGAAGTCCTAGCCTCAGCAATCAGACAACAAAAGGAAATTAAAGGCATCCAAATTGGCAAAGAAGAAATCAAACTACCACTCTTCGCAGATGATATGATACTATATGTGGAAAACCCAAAAGACTCCACTCCAAAACTGCTAGAACTTGTACAGGAATTCAGTAAAGTGTCAGGATATAAATCAATGCACAGAAATCAGTTGCATTTCTCTACACCAACAACAAGACAGAAGAAAGAGAAATTAAGGAGTCAATCCCATTTACAATTGCACCCAAAACTATAAGATACCTAGGAATAAACCTAACCAAAGAGGCTAAGAATCTATATTCAGAAAACTATAAAGTACTAATGAAAGAAACTGAGGAAGACACAAAGAAATGGAAAAATGTTCCATGCTCCTGGATTGGAAGAATAAATATTGTGAAAATGTCTATGCTACCTAAAGCAATCTACACATTTAATGCAATTCTTTATCAAAATACCATCCATTTTTTTCAAAGAAATGGAACAAATAATCCTAAAATTTATATGGAATCAGAAAAGACCTCGAATAGCCAAAGGAATATTGAAAAAGAAAGCCAAAGTTGGTGGCATCACAATTCCAGACTTCAAGCTCTATTACAAAGCTGTCATCAAGACAGCATGGTACTGGCACAAAAACAGACACATAGATCAATGGAACAGAATAGCGAGCCCAGAAATAGACCCTCAACTCTATGGTCAACTCATCTTCGACAAAGCAGAAAGAATGTCCAATGGAAAAAAGACAGCCTCTTCAATAAATGGTGTTGAGAAAATTGGACAGCCACATGCAGAAAAATGAAATTGGACCATTTCCTTACACCACACACGAAAATAGACTCAAAATGGATGAAGGACCTCAATGTGAGAAAGGAATCTATCAAAATCCTTGAGGAGAACACAGGCAGCAACCTCTCCGAGCTCAGCCGCAGCAACATCTTCCTAGGAACATCGCCAAAGGCAAGGGAAGCAAGGGCAAAAATGAACTATTGGGATTTTATCAAGGTCAAAAGCTTTTGCACAGCAAAGGAAACAGTTAACAAAACCAAAAGACTACTGATAGAATGGGAGAAGATATTTGCAAACGACATATCAGATAAAGGGCTAGTGTCCAAAATCTATGAAGAACTTAGGAAACTCAACACCCAAAGAACAAATAATCCAATCAAGAAATGGGCAGAAGACATGAACAGACATTTCTGCAAAGAAGACATCCAGATGGCCAACAGACACATGAAAAAGTGCTCCATATCACTCGGCATCAGGGAAATATAAATCAAAACCACAATGAGATATCACCTCACACCAGTCAGAACGGCTAAAATTAACAAGTCAGGAAATGACAGATGCTGGTGAGGATGTGGAGAAAGGGGAACCCTCCTACACTGTTGGTGGGAATGCAAGCTGGTGCAACCACTCTGGAAAACAGCATGGAGGTTCCTCAAAAAGTTGAAAATAGAGCCACCCTATGACCCAGCAATTGCATTACTGGGTATTTACCCTAAAGATACAAACATAGTGATCCGAAGGGGCACGTGCACCCGAATGTTTATAGCAGCAATGTCTACAATAACCAAACTATGGAAAGAACCTAGATGTCCATCAACAGATGAATGGATAAAGAAGATGTGGTATATATACACAATGGAATACTATGCAGCCATCAAAAGAAATGAAATCTTGCCATTTGTGACGATGTGGATGGAACTAGAGGGTATCATGCTTAGCGAAGTAAGTCAATCGGAAAAAGACAACTATCATATGATCTCCCTGATATGAGGAAGTGGAGATGCAACATGGGGAGTTAAGGGGGTAGGAGAAGAATAAATGAAACAAGATGGGATTGGGAGGGAGACAAACCATAAGTGACTCGTAATCTCACAAAAGAAACCGAGGGTTGCTGAAGGGAAGGGGGTTGGGAGAGGGGGGTGGGGTTATGGACATTGGGGAGGGTATGTGCTAAGGTGAGTGCTATGAAGTATATAAACCTGGCGATTCACAGACCTGTACCCCTGGGGATAAAAATATGTTTATAAAAAAATAATAATAATACATGAGAAACTAATAAAAATATTCCTTTGACTAAGGATACTACAATGCATAACTGAGGTTTTATATTCCATTCTGCAACCTTCTCCCACCTTTAACAGCATCAAAGACATGGAGGAAAAGACCAAAAACTTCTGCTTTTCAGTTAATCTACATTAGATTCTCACAGATCAACTGCAACACCTGGAATTCAGACCAGAACCTAAGTTTCTAGAACATGATGGGCCAGTCTGTCTGTGGAGCACCATCTGATCCTGATGGGAATCATATAAGTTAATCAGCCCTGGTCAGTGACAACACCAGTACATGCTGGTTTGGCAGCAGAAGACACCCAGAATAAAAATCTGCTCTGCTGATGGGTCTTTCTCCCAGCACACACAAGATTATAGGACCTGAACAGTCACTACCAAGGTAATCAGCAAACGGCATGTGTTACCTCTGTTGACATTTGCAAAGGGTCCCTCCACATCTATAGAACTATGGGCAAACTCAGGGCCCCTGAAGGACTGCTGAAGCTGGATCATACTCCCTATGGAAGGTTCACTTCCCAAGGCTCCTCCAGTCCAATATTCACACTGGGTTCCAGCAGCTGTAAATCCAAGAGATTTCATTGTGTGAAAACCAAATTACTGAAAGTTCAAAAAGTTACCACACATACTAAACAGGATTTCTAATTTTTAAAAAATTCTATAATATTATAAATACAACAAATATTCAATCTTCAATGATTTTGAAAGTACTCTGTCACCAACTTCTGGCAAGTTCTAAGGTACTGGGTAACATAATTCTGGTTAGCATCTCCAAGTCAAAGAGGGGATTAAAAAGAGAAAGAGGAAACAAATAAAGAATATAATAATCAAAGTAATTGTAACAACAGAGGCAGTTAAAAATGTCCCCATACAAAAATTTTAAACAACATTTCTAACATTATGGTTTAGGTGTCAGTGTAAAATTGGAAGGAGAGAATTTCAAAGGAAGACCAGTACTCGCACACCTGCAATTAAGATTAGTAATTCATTAGGATGTAAGCTAAGGATTTAAAAAGTACATCTTCCTTAACCTCCGAGAGTAACAAAATGAATGTCTGAATCAATAGGTACTTTTGAACATCTTGATTTTTTTTTTAAAGATTTATTATTTATTTATTTGAGTTAGAGAGAGAGAGAGAAGCATACTCACTGCTGAGCACGGAGCCCTACATGGCGCTTGATCCCAGGATCCTGAGATAATGACCTGAGCTGAAATCAACAGTCAGATGCTTAACAGACTGAGCCACCCAGGAGCTCTTTGATTTTTTTTTTCTTTTAAATAAATTACATTTGACAGAATATCTACATGGCATTCTTGACTAAATATGAGTATACTAGTAATGGGCTCAATATCTGGCAAAAATAAGATTATTATTTGCAGGTCTCTGAATGTGAAATGAGTGATGTTCCCCTTAAGCATTCTTTTGTCAGGTTTAAATCAAAATATGAAGAAAGACCTAGGAGGAAATATTAATTTGTTCTTATTAACCTGCCAAATCAATTATGTTTTGAAACACTGTACATTTTAACATATGTCAGCCCTGAAATAACCATTACTAATGGTTAATGTGGGGGCAGAATGGCATCCTCAAAGCCAGTAAGAATCACTTCATTTTTTTCCCCTTAAAAGTTAGTAATAAAAGTCCTTGGATGCTGGTCAGTGGCTCTAAAATGCATATTAAGAGGCAATTATCAGTTGCCATATTTTAGTCCAAAATCAGTTTATAAGATAAAATGCATGGGGCACCTGGGTGGCTCAGTCTGTTAGGCATTGGACTCTTGATTTTGGCTCAGATCATCATCTTAGGATCATGAGATGGAGCCTTGAGTTGGGTTCCATGCATGGTTGCATGGTGCTTGCTTAAGATTCTCTCTCTCTCTCTCATCTACACATAACTCTCCTTCTCTCCCCCAACCCCACTCACATGGTCTCTCAAAAATAAATAAATAAATAAAACGCAGTTTCCTATAAATGAGAGAGCAACTGCATTTTTCCACTGCATTTATAATAGAATCTTTTTCATTTTTCAATATCAATCACAGTTTATTAATATTTTCTTGGAACATGGTAGACCCTTTCATTTCAGGACTCTAGGCTTTTCTTTATTTCTAGAAAAAACATATTTTACATGTTTAATTATAAAATAAAAACTTTTTGAGTAGCTTACAAAACTACCGGAAGCCACTCAGCAGATTATCATGCAAATATTCTAGTGGATAGTTGCAAAGAATATATCAATATGTGAAAAAACAAGATGACAGAGATGATGAACTGTTCTCCAATACCCATCCTCCCCTTCTTCCTTTAGTAGCAGAATTTCAAACTTTAGGTGGATACATGACTCTCCTACTAATGTTTACACTTTCCAATCTTCCTACTTGTTGTTCTGGCCAATGGGGTTTGGGGAGTAATCTGTATACCCTTCATATTGTGCTTTCAGGGAGAGGAACGAATTCCCTTCCCTCTTCCCTTGGCTAAAATGTAGATGTCGTGGTGAGACCTGGAGGAGCTGTCTTACACCAGAAAGAGAAAAGCTATGGGGTGAATTTGGCAGAGCAGTAAGACAGAAGGAAACCTAGCACCCTAACAATGTCATGGACTTTAGGGAAAATTGCTGTTACAACAGCTGAGAAAGGGGAAAAGTGCAACTCTATTTGTAAGAGCAACCAGTTTAACTTATAAAAGGATTCAGAGTTGGCTATATGATATCATTACACCTATACTGAAGGCTCAAATTATACATAGGAAGTAAATATACCAGTAACATCTGTACAGTTGTCATCTGAATCAGATTCTCCAGGATCAAATACTTGGATCCCCTGTGCCTGGAGCCTCTGAAGTTTGCTTTCCAACTCTCGCTTAGCTCTCAGTAAGTCCTGAATTTCATTTTCCTTGGTCTCCCTAAAAATCTTTAAAAGACAAAGATCAATTTTGAAACCTTTTCCATCATCAAAAGGTGTCATCAACTTAACAGAAAAGTGTTTCATTCATAAAACCAATATTCATGTGATCCTGATCTTTTTTGTAACTGGAACCCATTGGAATTTGGGCAGCAGCCCTCTCTGCAGTGTGGGGCTCTCCTGTGCACCGCCGCTATTTAGAAATTTGTCCCCTTCCCACTAGATGCCAGTAATGCCTTCCCATACAAAATACCTCAAACTATTTCCAAATGCCTTTCCCCCCATATGGAAATACTTTCCTTTTCCCCCAAAATTCCATTTGTAATGCTCATTTCTTTTTTTTTTACTTTTTCTTGAAGTGATCTCAAGTTTACCAGGTCCACTCAAAAATGTACGAAGTGCTCTCCTCTGGTTCTTAGAATCTTCAGGACGCCTGCATCCTTCACTTGTATTTACTTACACAGCATCATTAAACTTTTAAAATGTGCTGTTTTTATTCTATGTCACTTTGGGGGTAAAAACGTAAGGACTTTACCTTGAATTGCCTTTTCACTTTGTCTCTGTCATGTTCAAATGTTGCTGCCCTCTCCATCGCTTGGTATTTTGCTTCTAAAGCACTTTCCTTTTCCCGAAGTATTTTTTGGTAAGTTTTTTGAAGGGCCTGAAATAATTGACCTTGTTACTTCTTCTTCTTCTTCTTTTTTTTTTTTAAAGATTTTATTTATTTATTTGACAGACAGAGATCACAAGTAGGCAGAGAGGCAGGCAGAGGGAGGGGGGTAAGCAGGCTCCCCGCAGAGCAGGGAGCCCAATGTGGGGCTCAATTCCAGGACTCTGGGATCATGACCTGAGCTGAAGGCAGTGGCTTTAACCCACTGAGCCACCCAGGTGCCCCCGACCTTGTTACTTCTAACAAAAACAGTATTCCTCCCAAATTTCACATTATCCTACCTCCATACTATATACATATCAGAATTTTAACAATCTACTTACTATTTTACATTATCAAGAACTACATATTGCCATTTTATTCAAACATGGAATAAAAAAATGCAATTATACTTGAACTGTAGTAAGTGAAGATACTTCAACATTGAACTTTTAATGGAAATCAATACTTTTTCTTTGAAATACTATGCCAAATTCTTAATCTTCCTATGCCTCAGTTTTCCGATCTGTAACAGAACAAAAAGTATAATTTACAAGGCTTAACTTGAAGGATGATTAATTCCGCATGACCATGCAGTCCTTGACTCCATGTCTTCTTCATTTTGCTATCCCCAGAGCCCTCTTGGTGCCAGATAAATCGAAGGCCTCCGTTAAATGACCAAGTGGGTTAAATACATTCAGAAGAGTTTTTTAAGTGTCTAGTATGTGAGAAAGGAATCAAAAGGGCTACATAAAAAAAGGGGTAAGTTAGTTAAGAAATCAATTTAGGCCCCAAGAGAGTATGTCCCCTTAAATTAAAATGCAATGAGGTTTTTACTTTTCAAAACTACTACATAAGGCAATAGGAGGAACTTTTTCAGCCCTGGTTGATTCAGCCTTCTTTCCTATCCCCATAAAGTGCAGTGAATGGGGGACAATGGCTTGGGTGCATGAAATCAGGTATCTGAAATGCAAAAGGTCCATTTTACACATGCAAGTACATCAAGACTGACCAGTAAGAAAACTGGTTAAGACAAAAGGTAGACTACTGATAAGGAGTTCTTCCCAGATAACAGTGCTAATAATACAACAGATAGTGGGGAAGGGGGTGACTAGAATGCCTAGTCTAGAAGGAAGAAGGCTCTTCCTATCAGAAAAATCTGTCTGAGATATTTATTCATTTTCTACTGTGATAAGCCCAGGAACACCTGGAGTGTCTCTTCCACAGTTTAAAAAAACAAAACAGTAAAACCACAACCCTCGGAGAGGTCCAAAACTGATGGCACAAAGTCTTACAATGTGGTCATAGAAAAGCAATATTTTGCTTTATATACTATTTTGATGAGTCAAAATACATCTACTACAGGGAGCCTACGCAATAATTATTTTTTGAGTAAATTAATCAAATGGATTAAGGGAATTTGATTTCGGCTAGGGAACGTTTTTAATCATAGCAGTTAAAATGGTGAAAATCAGGCTTCCATAAAAATTCACTTCAAGATCATTAAAACTCAAAAGCTTCACGCAAAGAAACTGAGAGGTCCGTAAAATTTAAGGGGGGGGGGGCGTGGGAAGTGGAGTTAAAAACTCCTAGGGAAAGTCACAGATGTCACCACAGTCTTTGTGCGTCCGTGTGCTCTGGGTTGACCTACTTCCCTGGAGTCCCCTGCAGATTGGCATGTGCTACTTCAGGGCACTTTCAGGCTAATTGCTTCAAGGTGTGTGAATGAATGAACCAGAAATAGAAGAGGGGCGGGGTTAGTCAAGGAATCAGTTTAGACACCAAGAGTGTGTCCCCTCAAAGTGCAGAGAGGTTTCTATTCAACTTTCCAGAACTACTTGGTTTGGAGAGGGGACAGGATGGACGAAGGACGGAGTCAGGCGTCCAGAGTCCAGCCCCGCAGTGCGCGGGTGTGCGCTAGCCTTTCTGACTCTCAGCTTCTCCACGTCTCGGCTGCCCCAGCCGCACACCCGGGCCCGGCGTTACCTGCAGCTCGGCCCGCAGGCGCTTGTTCTCCGTGTCTAGCTTGGCCTCGCGGCGGCCCATGGACAACAACTCTTGATTCTTGCTGACCCGGAAGATCTCGTATTCCTTCTTCAGCCGCTCGTACTCAGCCGCTGCGTATTCCAGCTCGGGCACCGACGAGCCGGTAGACTTAAAGCTAGCCCCCAGCAGCCCGCCGCCACCCGCCCCGCGGGGCAGCGACCCGGGCCCTGCCCCCGCCGCCGCTGCTGCCGCGCCACGGCGGAACGAGCTGCGCAGCAGGCGGGCCTTGGGCTTCACCTCTACCGGAATCTCGCAGGCCTCGCCGCCGCCCGCCCCATAAGTGTCCTCGATCACCTCCCCGCCCGCGGGGCTCACGAGCGACGAGGCGGTCCCCATTACGCCGGTGACCGCCACTACTAGCCAGCGGGGTACCGGGAGGGGGGAGGACCGCCGCAAACGAAACGGGGCGGGGCAGCAAGAAGGGGCGGAGAGTAGTGGGCGGGCGGGGCGAGCGGGATGATTTGGAGCAGCAGGACGGGGCGGGGCGGTACGCAGGGCGGGTGCGACGGATGGGGCAGGGCAGCAGGAAGGGGAGGGACAGAGCGCAAGGAGGGCGGGGTGGGATGGATGGGGCGGGGCAGCAGGACGGGGCGGGACAGAGTACAAGGTAGGCGGGGCGGGATGGATGGGGCGGGGCAGCAGGACGGGGCGGGACAGAGCGCGAGGAAGGCGGGGTGGGACAGCGTGGCGCTGTGGGTGCAGTACTACGCCGTGGTGCGGCGGAGCGCAAGGTGGGCGGGGGAGCGGCTTGGGGCGGGGCGAGCGGCTTGAGACGCGGAGCGCAGGGTGGGAGGGGTGGGATGGACCGGGAGAGGTGGGGCCGAGCGAGCAGGGGGCGGTGGCGCGTGTGGGGCTGCTGCTCTACATACTGGGCTAGGGGCCAGCCGGCGCGCGGGTTTTCTCAGCCGGTTCTATCCAGCCAGAGGCCCCTTGATGGGCGCTTTCCTCGCAGTGAGCGCCGGTCTGGGTCCGGATTTGCTCCACCTTGGCGGCTTTTGTGTCTGTCCTGCTGCTGCCCCTGACCCATAGCTCTTTTCCGAGGGCAGTTGAGAAAGCTGAGAAACACATTGAGCGCTTGCTGTGTGCCTCTCGCTAGGTGTCTCCCAGTTTGCAAGTAGCTGGAATGACCATTAAGACCTAGTACCAGATAAGAAAAAGCTTTTAGATTCTACAGCCTGAGACCACCAGGGACACTCTTTAGACAAGGTGAAGTTTTTTGACTTTTTGTGACAGTGGACTCCGGAGGCCACACATTAGGGGAACTGTGGGACATCTCACCAAATAAAGGGAAAGAGTATTACAGTTATTTGGGGTAAGGATGGGCTTTAGGTGATATGAAAACATTTAAAAGATGGGGAAACTGTTTTAGACTTTATTTTATTTTATTTTTTTTTAAAGATTTTATTTATTTATTTGACAGAGATCAAAAGTAGACAGAGAGGCAGGCAGAGAGAGAGGGGGAAGCAGGCTCCCTGCAGAGCAGAGAGCCTGATGTGGGGCTTGATCCCAGGACCCTGGGATCATGACCTGAGCCGAAGGCAGAGGCTTAACCCGCTGAGCCACCCAGGTGTCCCTGTTTTAGACCTTAAAGTCAGAGGAGTAGCATTGACATCTTTTCCTACCCTTCTTGTGTTCTTGGGCCTGCAACTGGCTAACTTGGGCTACCAGGCTCTCCAGGTTTGGAGGCCTGGGAGAGGGGACCGGAAGGGCTTTATCTGATTGACACTCCTGTGAGCTGGGTGTTGGTGCTCTTTGGACTTGGTAAACTGCTAAAGTTGGCCTTTTTTCCCCCCCGGAGGTACTTTTGTAAGTTCTCCAAAGACCCTTCTTCATCTCATAATTGAAGACCCTTGATCTTCATTTCCCTTGACCCAGGTTGGTGCGGCTCTATTCAAGCTGTTGATCCCTCTCTCCCCAGGGGTAAGGAATCCAGTGATACATTAACCATCCTCTCTGCTCATGTGTGTTCAGGTTCAAGAGAATCCACTAGCTCACTTGCCCATGAGACCTACATCTGATCCACAGGTATTACAGGTCAGGTTCCCTGGGAAGATGGAGATGGAGATAACCGTGCAAGATGTTTATTAGGGAGTGCCCTTGGGATCAACACCTGTGGAAAGGAAAAGAAGCACGTTTGTATAGCAGCAGAAGTTGAGCTTTGCTGCAGTCTCAGTGGAGGCCTCAGTCAGTCTTCAGAGAGTTTTGAAGCTGGGATGATGCTGCAGAGTTGTCCTAAATCGGGGTGTAGGGCTGGGGCTTTTTACCCTCATTCCAGCAAGTCATCAGTTAGCTCTCTTCAGCCAAAGCAGTCCCCATGGAGACTTGACAGTTGAGGGCTGTTTCCTGACATCACTTCCAGTGGCTGCAGGGACAGATCTTTCAGTCATCACAACATCTAACAGTCTTTGCTTTGAAGAACTCTGGGAATGCAGGCCAATCTGCATCATCCTTTCTCTTAACCTTTAGATTTTCATCAAGAGGGAATCAGACATCAGGCCATTACATTTTTTAAACTCCAGGAGACATAGATTAAGTCTTCAGGTTGTCTCCTGAGATTAAGCAAAACATTCCCACCATCACAGTATCTCAGGAACTCTCTGTCTTTTAACGTCCCATCTGGGGGCACTTGGGTGGCTCAGTCGGTTAAGTGCCCAACTCTTGATTTTTGCTCAGGTCATGATTTCAGGGTCCTGGGATGGAGCCCCTGGTCATGTTTCTCACTTAGGGGGAGTCTGCTTATTTCCCTCTTTCTCTGCCCCTCCCCTGCTCACTGGCACACAGGTGTGCTCTCTGTCTGCCCCTTCCCTGTGCACTTGCACACAGGTATACTCTCTCTAAAAATATATAAATCTTCAAAAAAAACAAAAACAAAAACCTCCCTATCTCTTCCAATTCTTGTACCCTCAATATGGATCAGTGCTTTAAGGATCATCCACCAGGTTTCTGACCACCTCCTTTGCAAAATTCTCCATTTTAATCTTTTTTTTTTTTAAGATTTTATTTATTTATTTGACACACACACAGAGAAGAGAGAGCACAAGTAGGAGGAATGTGAGGAAGAGGGAGAGGGAGAAGCAGGCTCCCTGCAGAATAGGGGAAGTCTGATATGGGACCCGATCCCAGGAACCCAGGATCATGACCTGAGCTGAAGGTAGTTGCTTAACCAACTGAGCGACCCAGGCACCCTGCATCTTAATCTTGTACCTCCTTTAGAATGTGCCTCAGCTAAAGACTTCCGTTATTATGCTTCCATAATGAAATAAAAAGCCATCACCCATTCCCTCGAAACCAGTAACGAACTACACTAAACTTCCCACACTTTGTGGAGTAAATTCAGATACTGCAACCTGGTACTAAGGGCCCCAAAGCAATGAGTCTCTCCTTTCCCCACTTCTGATCTACCCAGACATCCCTCTACCCATGTTACTCCATCCTAGTCAAGCTGATTTTCTCCTCATTGCAATATGGTTTCTATTTCCTTTCAGTACTGCCTGTCAACCCCCATCTCTTTCAACATCTACCTTTTTTATCTAAGAAACTTTCCCTGGATAATTAGACCTGTTGCCTTTATCACATCAATAGTTTGAATTCAATAATCCTTGCTTACTATTTGCAAAATACTGTACTTAACTGTTTTCCTGATCTTGTCCTCCATTATTGTGTCTATCAATCCTGTTTCTTGGTAGTTTTTGTTATTGTTATTATGCCATTTGTTGCTTAGACTCATCCCAGCTACCCTTATTGAACTCCTGCTGAATATATGTTTCAAAAAATGAATGACTGATGACCCAAAGAGATAGTAAATACAGCCCAGTTCTCAAGAAGTATGTGAATTGTCACCACCTTCTGTAATAACCGTTATTTTTTTAAAAAAGATTTTTTATTTATTTGTCAGAGAGAGAGAGAGGGAGAGAGTGTGTGAGCGCACTGCAGGTAGAGGGAGAAGCAGGCTTCCTGCTAAGTAAGGAGCCCAATGCATGATGTGATCCCAGGACCCTGGGATCATGACCTGAGCTGAAGGCAGATGCTTACCTGACTGAGCCCCCCAGGTGTCCCCCTTAATAAACTTTAAAAAGTTGTTTCAGTTGCCCCAAAACACAAATCCAGGTTTGCTGAGATCGTGGAAGGTTTTCCCTACATAGTGAT
Source organism: Lutra lutra (assembly GCF_902655055.1). Classification (NCBI taxonomy): domain Eukaryota; kingdom Metazoa; phylum Chordata; class Mammalia; order Carnivora; family Mustelidae; genus Lutra; species Lutra lutra. The sequence continues at coordinate 132,098,403 of NC_062278.1, read as the reverse complement.
TACTAGCTGCCTTTCCATCAGGAACACTATGTGTAAGTTCACCTTGCATACTAACCTTGAATAACTGTTGGTTAATGCTTAAGTGACCCAACTGGGTGAGCCCAGAGGTGATCCAATCTAGAGTGCTGGCAGTTACTCAGGATAATGGTGTGGTTGGTTTTCAACGTATTTCCTAATCCTAAACATCACTGAATTTAGTCTAATATTTAGTCTAATTTCCAACCTAATAATTTGTTTCCCTTCTTTATGCTGAATTTAATGCACCTACCACAAACTGCATTTTGAAAGGATAGCTTTAAATACAGAAGTATGGTGAGGAATAAAGTCTCTGGCAGATAGGTTGTGGCTAATTAAGAATGGCTACAATTTTTTTTAACACTACTTTAAATGAAAGGTGAAGTTTATGATGAGGATGGGATATATAATTTGTGGGATCTAGTGTAAAATGAAAATGTAGTGTACTTTTTTTTGTTGCTGTTGTTGTTTTTTAAAGATTTTATTTATTTATTGGACAGACAGCCATCACAAGTAGGCAGAGAGGCAGGCAGAGAGAAAGGAAGGGAAGCAGGTTCCCCGCTGAGCAGAGAGCCCGATGCGGGGCTTGATCCGAGGACCCTGGGATCATGACTTGAGCCAAAGGCAGAGGCTTTAACCCCCTGAGCCACCCAGACACCCCTGTAGTGCACTTTATTAAAAAATTATAAAGAATTTCAAGATGGCAACAAAATTAAGTGAGGTCTGGGATCCTTTTGTGTTGAGCCCTTGCGGTTCTTCAAGTGTTGTACATCCATGACTCCAGCCTGTTTATGACTTCTCCCCTTGAATCTGGTTGGGCTCAGTGACTGCTTTCACCAGTAGACTATGACAGAAATGACGCTGTGTTGGGTTCTGAGCCCAGGACTTGAGAGAATGGCAGTTTCCTCTTCCTGTGTCTTGGAACACTCTCTCTTGGATCCTTGAGTTGCTGTGTAAGGAGACCTACCTCACCTGAGATTGCCAGACTGGAGAGGTTATGTGTGGACATTCTAGGCAACAGTTCCAGTAGGACTCAGCCTTCCAGCCAGGGCACGTGAAGTGAAGCCATCTTGGTTGGACTCTCCATACTAGAGAGTGACTCAGGTTAGCGACAGGGAGAGCAGATGAATTATTCCAATGATCTCTACTCAAATTCCTGATCCACAAAATCATGAGATATAATAAAGTTGTTAGTTTAAGCCACTGAATTTGGGAGTAATTTCTCACACTTGGAAGAAGAGAAAAATTTCCCCACATTTGGCTAAAGTAGTTTTTGAAGTTAATGCCGCCTTTAAAAAATGTGATTTGTAGGGGTGCCTGGGTGGCTCAGTAGGTTAAGGCCTCTGCCTCCGGCTCGGGTCATGATCCCAGGGTCCTCGGATCAAGCCCCACATCAGGCTCTCTGCTCAGTGCGGAAACTGCTTCCCTTCCTCTCTCTCTGCCTGCCTCTCTGCCTACTTGTGATCTCTGTCTGTCAAATAAATAAATAAAATCTTTTTAAAAATGTGATTTGTAGAATAAATAGCATTTTTGGCAGTTGTTTATACTTGGTTCTTAGACTATGAATCTCAGAATGACCTGAAACACTTGTTAAAAATTAAGATCCACTGAATTTTAATTTGAGACTGGAGCTTGCAAATTTGCATGTTTCATTAGCTCCCAGGTGATACTTATATACTCAATGATCTTAGAACCAGTGAAACTGCATAAAAATTGTGGCTAGGGATGATCTGATTCCTTGCTACTGAACATGTGATCTATGGACAGCAGCATCAGCATCACCTTAAAGCTTGGCAGGAGTCAGATTCTCAGGTGCCATCACAGATGGACTGAGTCACAATGCTCGGATTAAGAAGACTCCCCAGGAAGGGTGCCTGGGTGGCTCAGCCGGTTAAGCATCTGCCTTCAGGTTGAGTCATGATCCCAGGTTCCTGGAATCGAGTTCCTCATGTGGCTCCTTGCTTAGCAGGGAGGCTGCTTCTCCCTCTCCTTCTGCCCGCTTCTCTCTCCTTGTGTTCTCTCTCACTCTCAAATAAATAAATAAATAAAATTAAATAAAAAAAGATTCCCCATGTGGTTTGAATATACCTTAAAATGTGAGAAACACTGCTATAGAATAATGATCCTTAACCTTGGTTACATATTACAATCACTTGGAGAACTTAAAAAAAGAAAAAAAAAAATACTGCTGCCTGGGCCTCTCCCCAGAACAATTAGATCAAAATCTCCAGGGGTGGGGATCTGGCCATCATTATTTTTTAAAAGCTCCTCAGAGGATTTTAATCAGTAGTCAAGGGGGAAAACTAGTGGTTTCATCTTCTGCTGTCTCATTATTGCCTACATGTGTGCAGTCACCCTTGGTAACCGTCTTGGCATATGTTAGCATACATCTAGATTCCTATCAAAGCTTTCTTTCCTTTCATCCCAGTTCATCATAGTGAGTGCACATGTGATTTTGACCGTATTGATAGTATTGTGCTTCACTTTTAGAGGTAGACATGGCTTCAAAATGGCTATTATGTCCCTCCCACAAAAGCAATTTGAAATGCTATGTGGAGTAATAGCGTTTGGAGAGAAAGCAACTTTACAGAAGGAAGGGATTCTAATTCTCATTAAAACTGCCAACCTTCTCGCAGGCCATTTAGCCTTCTGATTCCTGAAGTCCCTTGCTGTACATATGACTCTGATTTCAGGAATTAATTAACAATGGGGAGCATCTAATCTGATTAAGCATCTGTGATTTAGCATTTCTGCCATTAGGGGGCAGTATAACTCAGGAAAAATTAATTTGGTTGGTCATTTGTATATATAAAAAAGTCCTCTTTCTCATATGAAAATAAAATTTTTAAAGAATTCAGTCCAGGTGTTGTTGTTCTCAGCAGTGATCATCTACATTGCCTTACTTATTTCCCGTTACAAGTAATAACATCACTCTGGAAATTAGTCCTGAAACAAAACAAGAGCGGAGGTTGGCAGGGTGCCTGCATGGCTCAGTAGGTTAAAGCCTCTGCCATCGGTTCAGGTCATGATCCCAGAGTCTTGGGATCGAGCCCTACATCGGGCTCTCTGCTCAGCAGGGAGCCTGCTTCCTCCTCTCTCTCTGCCTGACTCTCTGCCTACTTGTGATCTCTGTCAAATAAATAAATTAAATCTTAAAAAAAAAAAAAGAGAGAGAGCAGAGGTTGGCAAAGTTTTTCTGTAAAGGACCAGACACTAAAGAGTTGACTCTTTGTGGGCCATTCGATCCCTGTCTTAATTATTCAACTCTACCATTATAGCTCGAGAACAGCCATACACAGACGTAAATGAATGGGCATGCCTGCATTCCAATTAAACTTGATTTACAAAAACAGATGGCAGGGCAGATTTGGCTTGAGGGCTGTAGTTTGCTGACCTCTGAAGTAGAGGGGTAATTTTCAAACCTGGATCATTTACAGAAGTATCTGGGGAGCTTGTTTAAAAATGTAGAGTCCTGAACCCTACCTCAAATCTACCAAATCAAATTATCTGTGGATGAAGCCCAGGCATCTAAATTTTTTAAGTGCGTTACATGATTCTGAAGCAAATACTAATCTAGTAACCATTATGCCAAAATAAAGTTAACTGCCTTTTTTTTTTTTAAGGAATTTTAGGGTCCTCCATGGCATTTTATAATATTTTCAGTATCTGAAAAACTACCTGTGTTGTAAAAGATATAAATGTAGAGTTTTGTCTATGCCCCAATAATGGGTCCGTGATTAAAGGAGCGAGACTGATACAAAGCGAAGGTCAAGCAAAGCTTTATTTCGCGCCAAGCATCAAGAATCTAACCGAACGTTCAGGGACGTACCTCTTATAAGAGAAGGCGGAAAAAAAAAAAAAGAAAGAAAGAGAAGGCGACCCTTCTCTGTTTCACACACTAGCTTTTAAGGGCAAAGGCCATGCGGTCAGGCCTCGCCACGCACAGGTGGCCAATGAGATTGTAACACACACAGGAAACTCCACAGTGAGGCTAGGTGACCTATTCAGTTACAATTGACCCTAGTAGACATTTGAACCAGCCTATTACACCTTGACTGGGATTGGCGCCCAAAGGGCGGGGCCCATACTCCTTGTAACCAGGGAGACAGTATGCATCCCCCCCACTGATCGGATGTCTCCACCTGGCCTGACCCACCTTTGTATCTGGGCTTTGTTACCTGAAGCTGGTTTCCGGGACTTGTCTCCAAGTAAATCCCCCGGAGGAAGGGGAGCAGGGACAGTTTCTAAATAGGTCCTTGCAGCTTAGATTATCCTATCCTTAGATGTGCTTACAATCAAAGCACATCAGTGAAGTTCTCATTTCTACATAAATGTTTGTATTAAGCCACTGGTTTGGTGGTGGTTTTGTACCAAAGCACATTTTAGCCCGTCCTGACTGATAGAGGGGCATACTGAATTAGGTCGAACAGGGAAGGGGGGAGATTGAAGAATATGGAAAAAGGAGAAAGAAGAGTTTAGAGAGGTGGTGGAATGTTGTGCAGTATCTCCCCAAAATATCCCAAATCTTTAAGAAATTTACAACCTCATAAAAAATTTGCTGTGATTGAATATTTGTGTTTTGTTTGTTTGTTTGTTTTAGGAATTGGTGAAGGGGAGGAGTTTAAAGCCTGGACGAGTACAAAGGTGAAACAACACGCACAGATGCAGTGGGCAGGGAAATTGGGTAAGAATATTTTAAATACGAAGTGTCCGTTCTTCATGATGTATGTTCTCTGAAGATAGAGTTGCCCTGGCCTTCTTACCTTGGACTAAATAACTATATAGATATATAGAAAGACTTGCTTTAAAAACAGTTGTAATGGGTTTTCTTAAGAATATGATCACAAATGTCATAAGTGATAACCACTTACTAGAAGATCCTAAAGAAGACTACACATTGTAGATATTTATTTAATAAGTAAAGTGGTTCTATTTTTCTGGAGCAGAAGCAGCTTTGGGGGTCCAGGAAGCCAATTATTTTTTTGCTTGCTGGAAAATGTCCCTTTGTTTCTGAAGTTCAGGGTTGTTCTTCCTTCTCTCCTTCCATCTTCACATTCAGCTCTGAAGGTGAGTATAACCTTAATTTTTTTATGGAAATACCCATTTCAAATCTGACAGCCAGTGTCCACTTCAGGCTGTCATTAGTGACTGTCATTTCTTAGCCACACTCACGACCCACATGCCAGGAAGCAGGAAAGGAGCAAGATTTAATCAGTCCCCATGAAGGAGAAATGCAGTCTTTACTGTACAAATTTGAAAAGAACATACCTTTTCTGACTTAAGTGAGACATTGAGGAAAGTCAGCTGAGATTTAGAGTTGTAAGAAAATAACTTAATTTCATCACAAGTTATTATGGATAAAAATAGCAAATTTTAACTTTCAGAGTTTAAAATATAGGAGAGTTTATCTTTTAGATAAGATTTATTCATGGTTATAAAATTTTACTAACTCTCAATAATACTAATGGGAGTTTTTATATTTGAGTTAGAGCCTCAATCTGTAAGTGAGTTGAGTTCCAGTGATTAATCTAATAATCTGATATTTAGTATTTCAAGCATATTTTCTCAAGAAAAAATGTTAGACAAGGTGGTTATTGTTTCAGCTCAGCACACAGAATATTATTATGCTAAATGTGGAATAAAAATAATTCAGGTGTCATTGTAACATGTATCCTACGGAATCATGCTTTCAGCATTTAAGTCAGATTATCTAGGAACACATCCATCTTTGGGTTGTGAAATCTTAGATATCAGCCGTGCTCATATTTGTGGCCTGTTAGATGCAATGAAGAAGATATATACAGAAGAATGTAATAATAGAGTAGAAATATATGAAATAGAGATTGGAAAAACAATAGAAAAGATCAACAAAAATGAATGGTTGGTTTTTGAAAAGATAAACAGCATTGATAAACTTTTCGTTAGACTAAGAGAAAAGGAGACTCAAAGAAAACAGAGAAGCTCCTTGATGTTGGTCTTGGGCAGTGATTTTTTTGGATATTATGCCAAAATCATAAGCAAGAAAGCAAAAATAAACAAGTGGGATTACATCAAATCAAAAAACTTCTATATGGTGGTGCCTGGGTGACTCAGTCAGTTTAGCAACGGACTCTTGGTTTCAGTTCAGGTCATGATCTCAGCGTCATGACCTTGAGCCCAGGCTCCATGTTCAGTGAGGAGACTGCTTAAGATTCTCCTTCTCCCTCTCCCTTTTCCTCTGTCCCTTCCCCTGCTTGCACTTGTTCTCTCTCTTTCTCTCTCAAATAAATAAATAAAAATTTTTTTTAAAAGAAGCTTCAGTACAGCAAAAACAAAATAACCCCCCCCCCTAAAAAAACTCAACAAAATGAAAAGCCAACCTAAGGAATGAGAGAAAATATTTACAAACCTTATAACTGATAAGGGGTTAGTATCCAAAATATATAAGGAACTAAAATATAAAAATATAAAAAATATTTATAACTTATATGACTCAATATCAAAACCATCAAATTTTAAAATGGGCAAAAGACCTGAACAGGTGATTTTCCAAAGAAGTCATACAGATGGTCAGCAGGTACATGAAAGGTGTTCAGTACCACTAATCATAGAGAAATGCCACAATGAGATATCACCTCCCTCTTGTTAGAATGGCTGTTCTCAAAAAGGCAAGAGGTAATAGGTATTGGCAAGGGTATGGAGAAAAGGGAACTCTTTTGCCCCACTGTTGGTGTCATTATGGAAACCATATGGAGTTTCCTCAAAAAATTAATAGAACTACCAGCAATCCAACTTCTGGGTATATATCTGAATGAAATGAAATCTCAAAGAGAGAATTCACACCTTGTGTTCATTGCGGCCTTACTCTTAATAACCACCACATGGAAATAACCTAAATGGATGAATGCTGATGGATGAATGAATAAAGAAACTGTGGTACACATACACAGTGGAATAGTATTCAGCCTTAAAAAAGGAAGTGCTGCCACAGATGAACTCTGAGGGCATTAAACTAAGTGTAAGAACCCAGACACAGAAAAACAAATATTGCATGATCTCACTTATATGTGGAATCTAAGAGTTGAATTCATTAGAGGCGGAAAGTAAAATGGTGGTTACCAGGAGTGGGGAGGCAAAGGAAATGGGTTGGTCAAAGGATATAAACTTTGCATTATAAGGTGAATAAGTTCTGGGGACCTAATGTACAACATGGTGATTATGGTTAAGAATATTGTATACTTAAAATTTGCTAAGAGAGTAGATTTAAATGTTCTTACCACACACACAAAAATGGTAACTATATGAGGTGTTGGGTGTGTTAACTAATACATATATAGTGTGAAATAGTCATTTCACACTATATATGTATATCAAATCAATACATTGTATATATTAAACTTACACAATGTTATTTTTCAGTTATATCTCAATAAAGCTAGAAGAAACCCAAGATTTTGCTATATACTCATCCAAATAGCTAAAATAAAAAGAAAAAAAGAGGCAGTTCTAAGTGTCATAAGGACAAAAATTTGGAGTAACTGCAACTCTCCTGCAGTGTCTGGGGGAGTATAAACTGACACAAACCCTTTGAAAAATTATTGGGCAGTATCTTTTAAAGCCGCATATCTGCCTATCCTAGTTGTAGGCATAATCCTTACGGAAAAGCACCAAAAGAATGTGCAGTGTAATGTTAGTCCCTGCACAAGAATTTAAAGAGTAGTATTACTCATAACTACCCAAGTTCCCATCAATAGTAAAGTAGAGGACTATATGGTGGTATATGGTCACAATAATAAAATGCATAAATTATGTCAATAAGCAGTAACACAGTTACATTTCACAGGTGTTTGACAAAAGACACAGACACAAAAAAGTTCATGTTTCATGATGTCATTAATAGTATATTCCAAAGCAGGCAAATGTAATTTATGATGGTGAAGGTCAGAGTAATAATTTCCTTTGGCAATAGGGAGAAGGTCTGGGGGCTTCTAGGGTGCTTCTCCCTTTGATCTCTTCTATAATCTGGAAGGTAGTAACATGAGTTGTTCACTTCATAAAAACTAGCTGATATTTACACTTATGATTTGTGTACTTTTCTACATGTCTGCTAAATTTAATAAAGAAAAATCTCTCTTAGATAAATGAGGACACCTATAGCCACAGGTCGAAGTGGGCACATTCCATTGGTCTGACACAGAGGCTTCAGCAGGGAGGGTATCTGGAAGAAGGGAGAGGGAATAAGTTGTTATATAGTTTCCATTGTTTAGATTCTAGCAAGATCTTGTGCAAATTATTTTACTTTTTGCACTTTAGTTTTCTCATTTGAAAATGAAGACAATAGTGAGTCACTTCAAAGCAGCTTTAGACAGCCAAATGAGTAGTCTAACCTGTTAAAATTCATTTTATCTTGTTCCTCAGGGGTTCAGAAACACACTACCTAATTGAGCTTAAATCTCTAAGTAACTTAGTAGGGTGACTCTAAAGAAAATTTGACAAGCCCGACAGATATATTTCATTTTCTGAAGGTTATTTGGACTGACAGACCAAGACTTAGCCTTCCTGTGACAAAGAAAACACTGGCATATCTGCATCCTTAAGCACACATCACCACTGTTCTAAAATCAGTGTCTCTTGACTGCTTTTGTGGCTATTTCATGTTGAGAGTGATATTTGAAAGATATGATTTTATTGTCATCATGATGCCTGTGAAGTCTTTGTTTCTATAGATTGTCTCTGTAAATTTCTGTTCTATAGCACTCTTGGGGTCTTTCTCCTTTTATAGAACCCCCCCTTAATATTTCTTATAGGGCCAGCTTAGTGGTCACATATTCTTTCAATTTCTGCCAGTTTTGGAAGCTCTTTATCTCTCCATCCTTTCTGAATGACAGCGTTGCCAGATAAAGTATTGCTGGCTGCATGTTCCTCTCATTTAGTACCCTGAATATGTCTTACCAGCCCTTTCTGGCTTGTCAGGTCTCTGTGAGCAGGTCTGACATTATTCTGATGTTCCTACCTCTGTACCTAAGGAATCTCTTCCCCCTAACTGCCCTTGAGATGGTTTCTGTGGTTCCAAGATTTGTGAATTTTACTATTACATGCCAGGGCATTGATCTATTCTCTTTGATCTTGAGAGGGGTCCTTTCTGTCTCTAGGACAAGAATGCTTGTTTCCTTCCCCAGATTAGAGAGGTTCTCAGCTACAATTTGCTCAAATATATCTTCTAGTTCTCTCTCTCTCTCTCTCTTTCTACCCACTCAGGGATCCCAGTAATTCTGACACTGGAACGTTTCATGGCATCATTTATTTCTCTAATTCTGTTTTCATGGATTTTAAGGTGTTTGTTCCAGGCCTCCTCCTGTTCCTTCCTTTCTATCAGTGTATCTTCTAGATCACTAATTCATTCTTCTGCCTCCTTTACCCTAGCTATTAGAGTATCTAACTTAGATTGGATCTCATTTATAGCAGTTTTAAGTTTAGCCTGATTAGCTCTCATTTCTGCCCTTAAAGGTCAGAAATTAGGTCTGCAGGAGAGGCCATTGTCTCTGGTTCTTTCCTTTGTTGGGAGTTCCTCCTCCTAGTCATTCTGTTGATGGGTTGAGGGAACATACAGAGTTGAAAATAAATCAACCACAATCCTTGCAAGGTGCACTATGGGAAAGTTCGAAGTGATTGGAAGCCACCACCAAGAAAAACCCAACCAAAACGAAATTCAAGAATGTGATTTATAAAGTTAAAAAGAAATAAAATAAAAAATAAAAAAGGGAAAAGAGGGGGTGGTGAGGTAAGGGGGGCTTTAATCTCTTAATGTGGGTGAGGTAGGGTGTTTCAGTTCTCTCTTTTTTTAAGATTTTATTTATTTATTTGACAGATAGAGATCATAAGTAGGCAGAGAGGCAGGTAGAGAGAGAGGGAGAAGCAGGCTCCCTGCTGAGCAGAGAGCCTGATGCCGGGCTTGATTCCAGGACTCTGGGATCATGACCTGAGCTGAAGGCAGAGGCTTTAACCCACTGAGCCATTTTGTTCTCCTTGTTAGAGAATACTACTTCCCAGAGTTACAGAGAAAGTAAAACTGGTATATATATATAAAGGTAGTACTGAATACGAAAAGAAGGACTACATTGAAGCTTATATATGTACCTATATCTGTATATATATAAAAGAAAAAGAAAGAAGTGCATGTATGAAACACTAGAAGTTAAAAAGTTACTATGGAATATGTTGTATTAAACATCTTGTTGAAATGCTAAGTGAGTACAAAGAAAAAAACAAAGAAGAAACATGAACAAGAATAAAAAAAGTTGTGTCTAAGAAATACACAGGTCATGAGGCAATGCAAGGAGTTCAGTATACTATTTTCCCCTGGTGCTGGGGTTTTACAGTTTTGTTGGGACTTTCAGGTTGTCATCCTTTTGTTTTTCCAGCTTGTCTCCTCGGGGAGAGGCCTGCCATTTTGTTTTTCAGTCAATCCTACTTGGGCATAGTTGCCCTGCTCTGTGTCAAGGGGATGGGCTCCATGGAAACTGGTTTTTGGGCTTTTGTTCTCTGGTAGTTTTTTGTGCCTTTTTGAAGCATCAGGGCAAAGGAAAAATTCTGCACCCAGACCTCTGCCCCAGAGGAGAGAGCCACAGTCTGCTTCTCTCAGAACCCTCCAGAACAGTCTCCCTCTGTGAACACCACAGCTTCCCACAGGCAGTGCACACCCCCAGTAATCCTCTCAGCAGTTGACCCAGGCCCCCGCTTGTTCCTGCCCCCCTGTGGCATGGAAGCCATGAGCGATCCCAGTCTGGGTGTGTATGGGCAGTGGTGACAATGGCTGCAGCAGCGGCCAGACCCCCAAGTGTACAGGCACAGGTCTGCACAAGTGACCACCCTGGTCCCTGCATTTGCCCCTAAGCTCTCAGATTCTGTTGGAGTGCTGTTATCAGGTGCTTCTGGTCCCCCCACCACCCCCTCTCCAAGCTATCGCTGGTCCCCAGGCACAGGACACTTTTGCCCTGGGGTATTATTTTACTTTCTAGTGGGTAGCTTCTGGTGGCCCACTCCTCTTTTGGTTTATCCTCTGATATCTGTCTATGCAACCACAACTCCCTCCTTTGTACCTCTGGACTGAAGATCTGCCCCCGTAGAGATCCAAACATATAATCTTACATGTCAGGCTGATTTCGTGGCTGTTCAGACTGGTTTGGTAGATATCCTGCTAAATTCAGGGGACTGGTTGAAATGGAGTCTCCCACTCCTCTGCCATCTTACCCCTCCTCCAGTCAGACATCTTTTGAGCAGCACCTGAGTTGTCTTCCATACGACAGTTTTACAGATGACAACAGATTCACAAATCAAATTGAACCAAACCAAACCAAAATCCACACACAAAAAAAAATTACCCCGTAAATGGAGGAAATGGTTATTTTTCATGGTGCAGGAAACAGAACCATTTTAGTCTGAACAAATCATTACTTGGCAACACAAAACTACAGGGTATAGCAAATAGGGAATAGTTTGCCTAATCACTTTTTATTACATAATTAATGTTTTCTCCATTCCTGTTGGATGCAGGGGGTCTTCCCCAAACTGTGTCTTTGGCTTTTCTTCCAGTTTGTTTGGGTTTCGAGTAGCCCCAATTTCAGCCACAAGGTCAGCGGCAGTCTGTGTACAAGTGACGTTTAATTCTACCCTCCCAACCTTGAACTTCTCCTCTCCGTCCATTTTTGTGTTGCATTTTGTCAAGTGTACTTCCACTGGATGCTCATTTGCAATTCAAATTATACCTGGGGAAAGCTCATCTTTTAGTCTTTTCCACAGAAGGATAAGCCATAGTCTTTTTTCTCATACCACTTAATCTTCAAATCAGGCAATTAAGTAACATTCATGACCTGCCAATAGGGTCTCTCCACCTTCACAAAGCCAGTTATGCAAATTTACATGATTCTGTCACTAGGAGGTTTTCAATAGATTCAGGTTCACTGCCCTTGCCTTGCCCTATGCCTCCTACAGGTTAATTTTGATCCTTGGTGATTATCCATAATTTCCCTTTAGAGTAGTTTAAAAATACCACCTAAAAAGAAACTTCAGATCACTTAAAATCCACTCCTGTCTTTCTCCAGTATATACTATTTGTTACTTGGGATTATTAACTTTCTCACTAGAGGATTTTAGATTTTTATGTCATCTTTTTCATCTTTGTGGTTTTAGAACCGCAATAATATTGCCAAGAATAATGGAGCTATATTTCCACCATAGCACACTCTCCAGCATTGGTCCTTTCCAGTTAATCCCTGAAGCTTTCTAAACCTTTGGCATAATAGAAGGAATAAAAAGCAGTGAGCTATGCCAGTCTTTGAATCCCAGCTCTGCCATTTTCTAGCAGTGTGACTTTTGATAAGTTACTTTACCTCTCTGAACCTTTTTTCTGTTAGTATTTTCTGTTCGTTTCTTTTTTTTTTCCTTAATAGTAAAATGCAGTTGCTTCATAGACTGGCTTTTTTTTTTTTTTTTTCAATAAACCACATCCTGGTGATTGCCTATTTTTTTTTTTAAATATTGGTCTTCTATTTTTTTTAATTATATTTTATTTTTTCAGTGTTCCAAGATTCATTGTTTATGCACCACACCCAGTGTTCCATGCAATACGTGCCCTCCTTAATACCCACCCCAGGCTCACCTGTCCCCCAACCTTAAATTTGGGGCAGTACCTGAGGCTCATTTGTTAAGTGTCTGCCTTTGGCTCAGGTCATGATCCCCAGGGTCCTGGGATCCAGCCCTGCATCAGGTTCCTGCTCAGCAGGAAGCCTTCTTCTCCCTTTCCCACTCCCCTTGCTTGTGTTCCCTCTCTTGCTGTCTCTCTCTCTGTCAAATAAATAAATAAAATCTTTTAAAAAATTAAATTTGGTTTCACAGTGGTGACTGAGCTTTATTTAGCATGATCCCTTCCCATTCAGTTTTCCCTCCCTTCCCCTATGATCCTCTGTGTTATTTCTATGTTCCACAAATAAGTGAAATCATATAATTATCTTTCTCTGCTTGACTTAGCATAATCCCCTCCAGTTCCATCTATGTCACTGTAAATGGTAGGTATTCATTTTTTCTGATGACTGAGTAATATTCCATTGTATATATGAACCATGTCTTCTTTATCCATTCATCTGTTGAAGGACATCCCATCTCCTTCCACAGTTTTGCTATTGTGAACATTGCTGCTATAAACATTGGGGTGCATTTGGTCCTTCTTTTCATGACATCTGTATCTTTGGGGTAAATACCCAGTAGTGCAATTGCTGGGTTGTAGGATAGCTCTATTTTTAACTTCTTGAAGAACCTCCATACTGTTTTCCAGAGTGGTTATACTAGCTTGCATTCCCACCAACAGTGTAAGAGGGTTTTCCTTTCTCCACATCTTCACCAACTTTTGTTGTTTCCTATTTTGTTAATTTTGGCCATTCTAACTGGTGTAAGGTGGTATCTTATTGTGGTTTTGATTTGTATTTTCCTGATGGCAAGTGATGTGAAGCATTTTTCCATGTGTCTGTTAGCCATTTGTATGTCTTCTTTGGAGAAGTGTTTGTTCATGCCTTCTGCCCATTTCTTGACTGGATTTTTTGGTTTTGGGGTGTTAAGGTTGATAAGTTCTTTATAGATCTTGGATACTAGCCCTTTATCCATTATTTCATTTGCAAATATCTTCTCCCATTCCATGAGTTGCCTTTTAGTTTTACTGACAGTTTTCTTTGCCATGCAGAAGATTTTATCTTGATGAAATCCCAATAGTTCATTTTTACTTTTGTTTTTCTTGCCTTTAGAGACATGTCTTGCAAGAAGTTGCTGTGGCTGAGGTTGAAAAGGTTACTGCCTATGTTCTCTTCTAGGACTTTGATGGATTCCTGTCTCACATTGAGGTCTTTCATCCATTTTGAGTTTATCTTTGTGTATGATGTTAGAGAATGGTCCAGTTTCATTCTTCTGCATGTAGCTGTCCAGTTTACCCAGCACCATTTGTTGAAGAGACTATCTTTTTTCCATTGGATATTCTTTCCTCCTTTGGCAAAGGTTAGTTGATGATAGAGTTGAGGTTCCATTTCTGGGCTCTCTATTCTGTTTCATTGAAACAGGTCTGATCTACAGATCTACAGGTTTTTGCGCTGGTATCATGCTGTCTTGGTGATCATAGCTTTGTAATATAGCTTGGAATCAGGCAACGTGATGCCCCCCAGGTTTGTTTTTCTTTTTCAACATTTCCTTGGTGATTTGGGACTTTTCTGGTTCCATACACATTTTAGGATTGTTTGTTCTCAGCTCTGTGAAAAATGTCGATGGTATATTGATAGGGATTGCATTGAATGGTAGATTGTTCTGGTTCTGTATTCTAGAAACTACAGAACACTTATGAAAGAAATTGAGAAAGACACAAGGAGATGGAAAAAATTCAATGCTCATGGATTGGAAGAATAAACATTGTTAAAATGTCTATGTAATAGGTTTTTAAAAAAATTTCTATGCTAAAAAAAACCTTCTATGCTAAGTAGTTAGTATGTTTTCTTAAAATAGATAGTGGCCCTTCATCAAGAAATTTTGGTTATCTTGAAATCTTTTTCATGTTATAATAATACCAATATTTTCTTTTCTTTTTTTTAACCAACATTTTATTTTAAATAACTGTGTTCATGTAATATAAGGAACGTACAATTTGAGAGTTCTACTGACATGTGTTTACTGCTCCACTCTCTCTGAAATTATTTTTTTTGTGAGATTTTCATTCTTTGGTCAGTGGAAAGATTTAAACATTATTTGGTTGCACAGGCAAAAATCATAGACCCTCATTTTAAGATTTCTTGGGGGTGTTTATGAAGAATTTCTTGAGTTGCCTCCCTATTTAGATTGGTGTCCTGTTGGTATTGCATGGAGAAATATTGGGAAGATCAGCATCTTACAGAAATGACAAATTTTCTGATATTCCCCTCCATCTCAAAGTATTCTCTTTGTGCATGTAGATCAGTGGTTTATTATGAAAGGATATAACCCAGATGAAAGAGATGCATAAGGCAAGGTATGTGGGAAGCGATGTAGAGTTTCCATGCCTTGGCCAGGCATTTCACTCTCCCCAAATCGCCACATGTTCACCAATCCTGAAGCTCCCAATTATCTTGAAATTTTACATGTGGAACATCTGTGATGTCAATTACTTCTACTCATGTTTCTGTATGTGTGTGTGTGTGTGTGTGTACTTATAAACACATAATTCTCTTTAAAAGATTTTGTTATAAGGTAATATATTCATGTGAGGTCATCTCTGAGCTACTTTGGGAGATGCAGTTACTAAGAGTATAAAAATTCTTAATTCTAGTATAGTTTCATAGAATATTGCTGTGGTAAAGTTTCAGAGGACAAAATCACATCTATCAAATCCTATTTTCTTGGATTATGAACAAACATCCTTTGAGTAAATTAGATCCTTCTTCAATAAAATTTCAGGTTTCCCATCATCAAAGTGATTTTTGCCATTCTTCCCTCTGCATTAAATTATGCTGAATACTTCAGCCTCTTAGAGTAAATTGGCTTCACCAGAACTACCTGTGTTTTTGAAATTACTTTTCTTTCTGTAGAAGTAATTTCTGTACATTATTGAACTCTATCAAAAAGTTTCTATCCTGGGTTATTTTTCTTTATCCTGGGTGACTTCATAGATTTAAATATAATAGTTTCACAAGCTGTATATAAATTGACCGTTTTTTTGGTCAGTACTCATGAGTTAGTTAAAAATTTTTTTCCTCTTTGTTTTTTTTTTTAATCAAAATAAACTGAAGACCTATATCTAGCAGATGCTGCAGTTCTACTTCTATTTAAAAGGGAAAATATATACCTACCTTACCTTCATTTAGATCAATCAAGTATTTTAAACTTGTTCCATCTTTACATATGAACTTGTTAGGTGTACATTTATATATTAATCCTTTAGTGGTGAAATAGGACTTTTAACACTTCTCAGATAATGAAAGTATTTAAAAATTTGAACTTCATTTATTCCCCTTTGACTTTTGTGTTTTTGTTATGCATTTTATCTTTATATATATTTAAAATCCTATGACAATTTTTTTTATATAGTGGATATTCATTCATATTTATGCCACTTTTACCTTTTCTTTTGCACTTTCTTGCTACCTTCTCTGCTTCCATCTGGGGTCATTTTTATTTATTTGAAAAACTCGCTTTTGTATTTTCTTTTAGGGAAAGTCTGCTGATGAAAACTTTTCTCCATTTTTGTTTTTCTTAAAACACCTTTATTTCATTTTCTTTTTCAAAGGATATGTTTATTGAGTTTATATTTTATACAGTTTATTGAGTATATTATATTTATAGATAGGATTGTAGGCTGGCAGCTTCTTCTTTCAGCATCTTAAAATGTGTTATTCCATTGATTTCTACTTTCATTGTGTATGTTTGATAGTCAACTATAAGTCTCATTGCTGAGCCCTTAAAGATAATGTCCATCCTGTGTCTGTCCCACATGGCTGATTTTTGATTTTCTCTTTATTTTTCATTTTCAGCAGTTTGGCTCTCATTTTTAAAAAAGATTTATTTATTTATCTATTTATTTATTTATTTATTTATTTTCAGTGTAACAGTATTCATTGTTTTTGCACTGCACCCAGTGCTCCATGCAATCTGTGCCCTCTCTAATACCCACCACCTGGAAAAGATTTATTTATCTATTTGAGAAAGGAGAGAGAGCAAGCATGAGCAGGAGGGGCAGAAGGAGAGGGAGAGAGAATCTCAAGCCTGATATGGGAATTGATCTCACCACTCTGATATCACAACCTGAACCAAAACCAAGAGCCAGATGTTTAACTGACTGAGCCACTGGCTATGACTTTTTGTTGTTGTTGCATACTGTTGGGATTTTAGAGTTTCTTCAGCCTAAATCTTGATGTTGATCATCTTTATAAATTCTCAACCAGTCATTCTTTGATTCAAATATTGATTAAAAAACAAAACCAAATAAAAAAACCCACAACTTTTTAAACCAGATCTCTCTCTCTCTTGTTATTCTGTCTCTTTGATTAAATGTATATTTGACCTTTTGACCTTATCTGATAAGCTTCTTATCTGTTTTCTGCAGTTTCCGTTTTTTTAAAGATTTTATTTATTTATTTGACAGATAGAGATCACAAGTAGGCAGAGAGGCAGGCGGGGGGGGGGAGCAGGCTCCCTGCTGAGCAGAGAGCCCGATGTGGGGCTCCATCCCAGGACTTTGGGATCATGACCCCAGCCAAAGGCAGAGGTTTTAAACCACTGAGCCACCCAGGCACCCCTGCAGTTTCCATTTTTTAAATTCTCCCTGTGCTTCAGTCTGGATATTTTATACTGAACTAATCTCTTTCACTAATCTTCACATATACTGAATTTAATCTGCCTTTAGAATCATGGTTAATTTTCATAATTATTCATTTATTTATTTGTGCTTATTTATGCTAGAATTTTAATTTAATTCCTTCAAGTAGAGTCCAGTCCTTTCATAAAAGTCCCCATATTGTCATCTATTTTCTTGAACATATTAGTTTCCTAGAAAACTCACTGGACCAAATGACTTTAGTGGAAAATAAATCTGCTGAAAGATGACTGCTGCCCTGGCCTATTGAATCTCATTTCTACAAGTGGGAACACTAAACACAAGATATAAAGGTTAGAAGTAATGAGAATTATATACAGCAAAAGAGAGGATGACCTGCATTTGTAACATAAAATGGTTATAGAATTTAAATGCTGAATAACACTTTAGTGATAATGTCAGCTAAACCCACCACAGTGCCTGATGTCTTACACCTAGTGAATGCTCTCGAAGTCTATATAATGAATGCATACTCTGGATGAGTAAATCAAGCCTGGATGACCTGCCCAAGAAACATTCTGCAAGCAAACCCAAAATGGAGCTCAGTTCAGGAGATTGTCACAGAATTGTCATCTCTATAAAGATCTTCCATTGATACATGTCATTTTCCTTCATTTATTAGTTTTTAAAAAAAAGGTTTTATTTATTTATTTGACAGACAGAGATCACAAGTAGGCAGAGAGGCAGGCAGAGAGAGGGGTGGGGAGCAGGCTCCCTGCTGAGCAGAGAGCCCGATGCAGGGCTCGATCCCAGACCCTGAGATCATGACCTGACCCAAAGGCAGAGGCTTAACCCACTGAGCCCCCCAGGTGCCCCTAATAGATTTTTTTATTATAAAAATTTAAAACATATACAAAGTAAAGAGGATGATTTACATATGCAGGGTAATGAAGCCCATGAACCTATCACCAAAGTTCAAAATTGTTCAACATTCTAATTATTATTTTTCTGTAACTGTTGTTTTATTGATTCCTTTACTCACTCACCAACCCTCAGTTTATAATTTTTTTAACAAAATTTTTGAGGTAGAATTTACAAACATTGAAAAGAAAAATCTAACTGTTAGTACAATATTGGCAAGTAGATCTACTCATGGAACTGCACGATTATGGAGTGAATTGTGTCTCCTTAAAATTCAGTTTGAAGCCCTAACCCTGAATGTAACTGTATTTGGAGATAGGGCCTCTAAAAAGATAATAAAGATTAAGTGAGATCATCAAGCTGGGACCTTGATCTGGTGGGACAGATGTCCTTATAATAAGCAGAAGAGACACCAGAGATCGATGTCTGCACACAGAAAGGAAGGGTCATGTGAGCACATAGCCAGATGGTGGCCCCCGACAAGCCAGAAGAAGAGGTCTTAGAATGAAACCAAACTGGTCAGCACTTTGATCTTGGACTTCCAGTCCTCAGAACTGTGAGAAATACATTTATCTTGTTTAAACCACCCCATCTATGGTATTTTTTCATGGCAGCCCTAGCTAACCAACACATACTCTAGAATGACAGAGAACATTGTTTTTTTTTTTTTTAAGATTTTATTTATTTATTTATTTGACAGAAAGAGTGAGAAAGAGAGAGAGAGAAATCACAAGTGGGCAGAGTAGCAAACAGAGAGAGAGGGGAAAGCAGGCTCCCCACCTAGCAGAGATCCCGATGTGGGGCTCGATCCCAGGACCCTGAGATCATGACCTGAGCTGAAGGCAGAGGCTTTAACCACTGAGCCACCCAGGTGCCCCAGTCTTTCTAATTTTAGCCATTCTAGTGGATGTGTAGTGATATCTCATTGGGATTTTAGTTTACATACCCTGGTGATTAATGATGTAGAACTTTTTTTTTTTATGTGCTCATTGGCCATTTGCATATTTTCCTTTGTGAAGTATCTGCTGTGTGTTTGCCTATTTTAAATCATTTACTATTATTATTATATTCATTATATGTTCCAAATGAAAGTTCTTTTTTTTTAATTTAAAGATTTTATTTATTTATTTGAAAAAAAGTGAAAGTGAGAGAGATCACAGAGGGAGAGGGAGAACCAGATTCTCCGCTGAAAGGAAAGCCCAGGTGGGACTCGATCCCAGGACCCTGGGATCATGACCTGAGCCAAAGGCAGTCGCTTAACCGAATGAGCCACCCAGGTACCCCTCCAAATATAAGCTCTTTGTCAACCATATGACTTGTAGATATTTTCTATAAGTCTGTGGCTTTTTCTTAATACTGTCTTTTGATGAGCACAAGTTTTAAATTTTGACAAAGTCTAATTTATCAAAATTTACTGCTATGGTTATCACTTTTTGCATTCTGCCTAAGAAATCTTTGTCTACTCTCAGGTTATGAAAATATTCTCCTATGTTTCTTTGAAAGGCTTATGGTTTTATTTGTATGTTGTAGTCTGTGATTTGTCTTAAATATTAACATGCTTGAGGTCACATTGTGTATAGACCCTTTCAACTTGCCCCCACAGTATTTCATCAGTCTTTTCATGTGTCACTGAAAATACCTCATGAATTCTATTAGGGGCCATATAATTTTCTGTGCTGTGAGTGTGCCATAATTTATTTAATGATTTATTTACTTATTTATTCATGATTTACTTTTGGACCTTTAAGTTGTTTTCTCTCTTTTTTCTGTTATAAATAATATTTGTAATGAAATGGGCTTTTTTTTTTTTTTTTTTGCATAAATGTGCATTTTGGGTAATCTTTTCTTGGATGCTTCCTAGAAGGGGAATTACTGGGCCCTACAGGATGGAACATCTTAAGACCCTTAATACACGTTATATTCCCAAATTGCCTTCTAGGAAGGAATGTGACGACTTAGATCCCCTCCAGCAGCATATGAGAATAGGTATCTCACCATATCCTCTGATTGAGTACTAGCCCTCTGTAAATCTTTTCCTTTGACATATTAAGAACAGTAGTTCTTGCAGTGTCAATTTGTATTTCTTTCATTATTAGTGAGTTTGAACTTTAAAAAAATTTTTAAATTTTAATTCCAGTATAGTTAACCCAGTGTTAGTTTCAGGTATACAATATAGCGATTCTTCCAATTCTATACATTACTCAGTGCTCATTGTGTTAAGTGTGCTCTTTAAATGAGTTTGGACTTTCAAAACAGAATTTTTAAACTTGCTTTCCTTATTTTTGAATAGCCAATTCATATTCTATGCTCACTTACTCATGACTTATTTGTAGAGTTCCTACCTTTATTTCCTATTGGTTTGTTTCAGAAATGTATGTATTAAAGATATTAGTCTCATTTTATTTTATTGTATGCTTATACTATTGTCAGTGTTTGCTTGTGATTTTTGCTTATGATTTTTGATTTTGTTAGTGATTGTAGCCAAAATTTTTGTCAGTACTATAAAGATATTTGGGAATATACCAATTAAAAAATTTTAGAGCCAGAGGAAAGGTAGTAGTAGTGAGTAAAGCATGATGGCTTTCACTGGGAAGGCAGAGTAAGGACTTTTGTATTTGACATGTCCAGAGATTACTCTGTATTCATGAGCAGGTCCCATGGTTATCCTCTGTTTCCCCATGTATAAAATACAACTAACACTATATACCTACAACTTAATACTAAAACTTTATGTGAGTTCTGGATGGTAGTATAGGATAATTAAACACAAGGTATTATGCCTATAAGCTATTTTAGCTTACATAGTGTGTGCTGACCCATTTTTCTTTCTTTTCATATATTTGTAAGAGATAAAAATGTCATACAAATGCATGCATCATTTCACTTTTATGACAAAAGTAAATTTATTATATTTAAGATAAACAGTTCCCTAAAAAGAAAGATGTGTCACTGAAAGCAGATTCAGTTGCTATTGTATGTAATACCTTAGGAAAATTGAAGAAGAAAGAAAAGTCTTAATAATTAAGAGGGTGAATTCTAAAGAGACGCTTTGCATCAAACACAGTTCTGCTTTCTAAAATCTTACCATGAGCAGCTACTCCCCTTTGTAGGTAATACAGAAATCACTGATATTTATTATGGACTCAAACCATCTTATGTATATCCAGTTGCTCCTTTACATTATAAAATCATAGTCTCATGGAGTTGTAGACCTCGAAGATTGGAAGACTATCTTGTCTAGTTTTATTGTTGTGAGAACTGAGGCCCAAGGAGTTTTAGTATTTTTCTCAAGAACTAGTATTTCCTAAAAATTAATGCCAGAGCCCAGATGAGACCTAAAATCTTTTGCTTCTACTGTGAAGTTTTCCCATAGCTTTATACTGAGTAAAGGAAGTTAGTAAGTAAAATTATAAAAAGCAATGCTACTTCGTTTAAAAAAAAAAAAGATACTTCAAAATTTGTACTTTTTAGGCTAAGATCCATTTGTGTAAGAGCCACTTTCTTGTTCTAAAGCAAGGACTTTATTATGTTCTAATATAATAGGAAAGAAACTACCAAACCCTAGCACGTGGAAAACTGTGTGTTTAAAAAGAGATGCAAAGAGGTGCCTCATTAGTTCAGTTGGTAAGAGCATGCAGCTCTTAATCTTGGGGTCACAAGTTCAAGTCCCACATTGGGTGTAGAGCCAACTTAAAAAAAAAGGAGATGCAAATTATGACTTTCAGAGAGTTTGCCATTTTCTTATAGAATGGATTCTGCTTTACAAGGCTTTCTCCCAGATGTCAGAAAGCAACATTTTTGGAAGTATTTTCCATTTGCTACTTAAGAAAAATGTGTACATCTGAAAACTTCTTTTTAAATTTACTTCAGAGGAAAAAATATCTACTGCAAAGACTCTTCTGCTTATTTGTGAAAAATGAATTGTCATTTCATTTTAGAATGAGGTAAACAAAGCCATAATAAAGCCTTGCTCAGAACTGTCAGAGAGGCATACAGCTTTTAAATCAGAAGGAAAGCTCAATGCTTTTTTAAACCAGTGCTTTGTTATGGCAAACTAAGTAGTTGAAATGATGAATTAAAAAAAATAAACATTCTAGTGTTACAGTGATAAACATGCTATCTAGCCTCTTGTTAACTACTGCAGAGCGTGACGAATGGAACTGATCCACTGACGTTTGTGGAATGAAACCCTTTCTGTAGGCTTTGTGGAAAGCCTGTTACTATCTAGATTTATTTTAAGTTAGATGGACTGTTGTTTGGACAAAATGTAGTTCTAGTAGCTATCTAAAAAATAGACCCAACTAGATGCTATTAATTTAGTCACTTCCCCTTGCAAACATATTTCATGTGCACATGAATGTCTATGTAGAGATACTGGAAGATAAGCAAGTCTGAAGCTTTTGGGGACTCTTTCTGAAAATTAATCAGGAAGTAAGATATAGAATACAGGATTTTTAAAGTCAGTCAATATATTTAACTCAGTGAGCCAGCTTAGCAGAGTTGCCCATTTTTTCCTGTCATACTCTTCTACAGAACATTAAAGTATTCTAATTAGATTCTCCCAGAATAAACTACAGTACCAATACTGGCAGTTACTTTTCCCGGTTTATTGAATTAAGTGTCTATTGTTTGTGTTTTGAAAACTTGGACTAGTGACTATGCAGCTGATATAAATGAATTGGTGCAGGCTTTTTCACTGTGAGTCCGCTTCAGAGGTGAATAAGCTTGGCTCTGGAGAGAGAGGGTTGAGCTTCTTAGCAGGCTGCAAGGGCTCATGGCAGAGTGCTGGTTGTCTAGAATTCCATTTCTGGTGCCAGATCCCCAGATATCCCTCTCTGCTCTAACGCTAAGAAATAATTCATCTGTACCAGCACTGGGCAAAGGTAAAGCTTGGTGTTTTCATTGTGTCACATTTTTCTTAATGAAAATGGAAATAGAGATGTTATTAAATAACTGCATTGACCAAACAGTTCTTTTCTGGGGATTTAACTCAGCAGGGAATCTATTATAGTTTCCCATTCCTAGGTCAAAAGAAATATTCCAGCAGTGCTCAGGAGATTTTGAAGTACACTCCACAACTCCCAAAAGAGAATTATAAAATCAGAAATAGGATCATTTAACTAATGATTAGAGTGAAGAAATGCAGATCCTATTCTAACAAGCTTTGATATTAACTTGACATGTGTCTCACTCAGGTCAGAGAGTCAATGCTGCAGAATTATTTTTTGGCAATATGCTTTGTGATGCTTAAAGAAAAGGTTGATTTTGACTATATCAAGAGCAGCATCAAAGGGTCCTGCTGGCATAGAGCAGCAGAGTGGAATGAGGACACATATATTCTACAGGGAGAAAGATGGTCCATGACAAATATTGAAATAATGTGACCACTACATTGTAACTACTTTACAATTTTTGCCCCTGAATGGAGTTTCTTGTTAAGCAAGAAAAGACAAAATATCCAAATGTGAGACTGTTTAAGAATTTAAATAAAACTCCAGAAAGAAATAGAAAGATAAGCGAGATGACAATGGTCATTCAGAGGCATGACTGTCACCTAATTTCCTGATGATTATGTTATTTTATTATTGATTATGTTATTGGTCTTTTAAAAAAAATCATTTCATCCACTTTGTCTTTTGTTCAGAGACTTAAGTCCATTTACATTTAAAATAATTATTAGAGGTGTTAAGCTGGCAGAGGAGTAGGGGGATCCTAAGTTTGTCCTTCAAATACAACTAGGTAGTTATCAAATCATTTTGAACACCTAAGAAATCAATCGGAGGTCTGAGAAAACAAATACTATAAGTCTACAAGTAGAAAAGTGGAAAGTAAGAGGTGCAGAGACTCAAATCTGGTGTGATATAGCTGTGGATATGGTGGCAGGGAAGGAACCTGCTAATGAGGGTTCTGCAAAGGATTACAAGCAGTGGAGCACAAAATCAGAACTTCTAGAAGTCTGTTACACTAGGATCATGCCTGGCTTAAAGGTGCTCCGGTGGCAAAATGGGGCAGAATCCCAAGTGTGACACTGTGATCTGAGGATCCCCTGGGTTGCAAAAAGAACTGATGACACCTAAGTGCAGCCCTGTTCCCAGGCATAGGAATGTGGAGGCTGGCTGAGAACACTGAGTCTATGTGCTGACTTTCTGCTCTGTGTTGCAATAAACTCTGAACGGCTGTGTGGTCCTGTGACCACTTTCCTGGTATGGGTTGGCAAAAGGGAGAAGATTCTGATGGAAATTGGGAGACAAGAATGATTTATTGCTCTTCTTTGAGGACTCACTGAAGAGTGGAGGGCACAGATTTTCAGCCCTGGCGCTAGAGAGTGGGGCTCTGCCATATTCATCCCACCCATCAGTGCTGAAAGCCTTCAGGGAGCAAAACAGCTCCACCTAGTGGAGTCTGGTGCTGCTTACACCAAACCCTGTGCTGTGCTGTGGAGGTGCCTTTCCACTGGGGCAAGTCCTCCTGAGAATAAGCACAACAGACCCCCTTCCCCAGAGGACTAGCACAAGCAACTCACTGGCACCAAGTTTACTGATACAGAGGGCTGCAAAGCTTCAGCTCTAGGGGAAAATAGTATCCTTTGTACTTCTAGTCTTTGTTTTTAAATTATTATTGTTTCAGTTATTTTCTTACATTTTCAATTCTTTTTCTCTTTTTTAATTGTAATTTTATATATCCTATATATGTTTCCTTTCATTGTGTTACATATATATATATATTATACACACACACACATATATTATTATATTATATATATATTCTTTGTTTCTTTCTTTTTTCTTTCTTATTTTGGGATCTAGTTTCTTTTAACAAACACACCAGCACACATCCAGGATCTAATTTGTTTTGTATTGCTTTTATTGTTGTTTTGTTCTTTTTTCTTTTTCTTTCTTTCTTTTCTTTTCTGGACAAAATGACAAGAAGGAGAAATTCACCCCATAAGAAAGAACAGGAAGTAATACTCAGAGCCAGGAATTTAATTTAGATAGAAGTAAGATGTCTGAACTAGAATTAAAACATTGCTTATAAGGATATTATCTGGGCTTGAAAAAAGCAAAGAATACACTAGAGAATCCCTTACTGTGGAGATAAAAGAACTAAAATCTAGTCAGGCTGAAATTAAAATTGCTTTAACCAAGTTGCAGTCTCAAGTGGAAGCCATAAAAAGGAGGATGAATGAATCAGAAGAGTGAATCAAGATGTAGAAGGTAAAATTAGGAAAAAGGAAGCTGAAAAGAAGAGGGAAAGAAAACTATTAGATCATGAAGATAGACTTAGGGAACTCAGCGGTTCCATAAAGCAAAGTAATATCCATATTATAGGGATCCCAGAAGAAGAAGAGCAAGGAAGAAAGGGGCAGAAGGTAAATTTGAGCAAATTATAGCTGAGAACTTCTCTAATCTGGGGAAAGAAACAGAAATTCAAGTCCAGTAGGCACAGAGAACTCCCCACAAAATCAACAAAAAATAGGTCAACACCATGACAATTATAGTGAAACTTGCAAATCACAAAGATAAAGAGAAAATTCTGAAAGCAGCTGGGGAGAAGAAGTCCTTAACCTATAAGGATACACACAAGGCTGGCAGCAGACCTGTCCAGAGACCTGGCATGATATATTCAATGTGCTAAATAAGAAAAATATGCAGCCAAGAATACTTTCCAGCAAGGCTGTCATTCAGAATGGAAGGAGACATAAAGAGCTTCCAGGACAAACAGAAATCAAAAGAATTTGTGACCACTAAACCACCCCTGCAAGAAATATTAAAGGGGACCCTTTGGGTGGAAAGAGAGACCAAAAGTAACAAAGAGTAGAAAGTAACAGAAATAGTCTACAGGAACAGTGACTTTACAGTACAATACAATGACACAAAATTCATATCTGTCAATGGTTGCCCTGAATATAAATGGGCTAAATGCCCCAGTCAAAAGACACAAGGTATCAGATTGGATAAAAAAGCAAGGCCACCCCTGGGATAAAAATATATTATATCTTTATAAAAAATAAAAAATTTAAAAAAAAGCAAGGCCATCCACGTGCTGTCTGCAAGAGACTCATTTTAGACTGAAAGTCACCTCCAGATTAAATGGTGGAAACCATTTATCATGCTAATGGACATCAAAAGAAAGATGGAGTAGCCATCTTTATATCAGACAAACTAGATTGTAAACCAAAGACTGTAATAAGAGATGAAAAAGGACAGTATATCATAATAAAGGGATCTGTTCAACAAGAAGACAATTGTAAATATTTATGCCCCTAACTTGGGAGCACCCAAATATATAAATCAATTAGTAACAAACTTAAGTAGGGGATTTTAACACTTCACTCACTGGAATGGACAGATCATCTAAGCAGAGGATCAACAAGGAAATAGGGGCCTTGAATAACACATTGGACCAGGTGGACTTCAACAGATATATTTAGAGCATTTCATCCTAAAGCAACAGCATAAACATTCTTCTTGAGTACACATTCTCCATAATAGATAGGAACATTCTCCATAATAGATCACATACTTGGTTACAAATCAGGTCTCAGCTGGTACCAAAAGACTGAGATTATATCATGCATATTTTCAGATCACAATGCTTTAAAATTTGAACTCAGTCACAAGAGAAAATTTGGAAGGAATACAAATACATGGAGGTTAAAAATCATCCTACTAAAGAAGGAATGGGTCAACCAGAAAATTAAAGAAGAATTAAAAAAATACAAGCAAATGAAAATGAAAACACAACCATTCAAAATCTCTAGGATGCAGCAAAAGTGGTCCTAAGAGGGAAATATATAGCAATACATGCCCTCCTCAAGAAGCGAGAAAAATCTCAAATACACAACCTAACCTTATACCTAAAAAAGCTGCAAGTAGAATAGCAAATAAAGCCTAGATTTAGCAGGAAAAGAAAAAAATAATAAATATTAGAGCAGAAACCAATGGTATAGAAACAGAACAGAAAAAAAAAAAAAAGAACAGATCAATGAAACTAGGAGCTTGTTCTTTGAAAGAATTAACAAGTATGATAAACCCCAAGCCAGACTTACCAAAAAGAAAATAGAAAGGACTGAAATAAATAAAATCATGAAAGAAGAGAGATCACTATCAACACTGAAGAAATACAAATAATTATATGAGAATATTATGAGCAATTATAAGCCAACAAATTAGGCAATCAGGAAAAAATGGATCCATTCCTAGAAACATATAAACTACCAAAACTAAAACAGGAAGAAATAGAAAGCCTGAAGAGATGCATAACCAGGAAGGAAATTGAAATAATCAGAAATCTCCTAACAAATAAGAGTCTAGGACCAAATGTCTTCCTGGGGAAATTAATACCTATTCTTCTGAAACTGTTCCAAAACATAGAAATGGAAGGAAAACTTCCAAACTCATTCTTTGAGGCCAGCATTACCTTGATCCCAAAACCAGACAAAGGCACCAATAAAAAGGAGACTTAGAGACCAATATCTCTGATGAATATGGATGCAAAAATTCTCAACAAGATACTAGCTAATCAGATCCAACAGTACATTAAAAGTATTATTCACCACAACCAAGGGGGATTTATTCCTGGGCTGCAGGGCTGGTTCAACATCAGCAAATCAATGAATGTGACACACACACATTAATAAAGGATAAGACCATATGATCTCAAGAGATGCAGAAAAAGCATTTGACAAAAAATAGTGCCTTTCTTGATCAAAACCCTCCACAACATAGAGATAGAAGGAACATACTTCAGTATCATAAAGACCATATATGAAAGACCCACTGCTGATATCCTTAGTGGGAAAAAACCGAGAGCTTTCCCCTTAAGGTGAGGAATATCACAGGGATCTCCACTCTCATCACTGTTGTTCAGTGTAGTGCTAGAAGTCCTAGGTTTAGCAATCAGACAAAAAAAAAAAAAAAAGAAATAAAAGGCATTCAAATCGGCAAAGAAGAAGTCAAACGCTCACTCTTTGCAGACCACATGATACTCTGTAGAAAACCTGAAAGAATCCACCAAAAAATTGCCAGAGTTGATACAGGAATTCAGCAAAGTCACAGGATATAAAAGCAATGGACAGAAGTCTGTTGCATTTCTATACACTAACAGTGAAACAGCAGAAAGGGAAATCAAGAAATTGATCCTGTTTATAGTTAGCACCAAATGGCACCAAAAATCATAAGGTGCCTAGAAATAAACCTAACTAAGAGGTAAAAGATCTGTACTCTGAAAACTTATGAAAGAAATTGAGGAGGACACAAAGAAATGGAAAAACTTTCCATGCCCATGGATTGGGAGAACAAATTTATTAAAATGTCTATGCTACCCAAAGCAATCTACACATTCAGTGCAATCCCTATCAAAATATCACCAGCATTTTTCACAGAGCTAGAACAAACAATTCTAAAATTTGTATGGAGCTGGAAAAGACCCCAAGTAGCCAAAGGAATGTTGAAAAAGAAAACCAAAGCTGGAGGCATCACAATTCTGGACTTCAAACTATATTACAATGCTGTAATCATCCAAATCATTATGCCACTGTCACAAAAACAGACATATAGATCAATGGAACAGAATAGAGAACCCGGAAATGGACCCTCAACTGTATGGTCAACTCATCTACAGCAAGCAGGAAAGAATGTCCAATGAAAAAAAAAGACTCTTCAACAATTGGTGTTGGGAAAACTGGACAGCCACATGCAGAAGAATGAAACTGGACCACTTTCTTACACCATACACAAAAATAAATTAAAAAATGGTTGAAAGACCTAAATGTGAGACAGGAATTCATCAAAGTCCTAGAGGAATACACAGGCAGCAACCTTTTTGACCTTGGCCGCAGTAACTTCTTGCTGGCCACGTCTCCAGAGGCAAGGGAAACAAAAACAAAAATGAACTATTGGGACTTCAAGATAAAAAGCTTTTGCACAGCAAATAAAACAATCAACAAAACTAAACTAAATCAACAAAACTAAAAGGCAACCTATGAATGGGAGAAGATAGTCACAAATGTCTTATCAGATAAAGGGCTAATATCCAAAGTCTATAAAGAACTTATCAACCTTAACACGCCAAAACCAAAAAATCCAGTCAAGAAATGGGAAGAAGATGTGAACAGACCTTTCTTCAAAGAAGACATATGAAAACAGACTAACAGACACACGAACAGTCAACAGACACATGAAAAAATGCTCACCATCACTCAGTATCAGGGAAATACAAATCAAATCCACAATGAGATCACACTTCATACCAGTCAGAATGGCTAAAATTAATAAGTCAGTAAATAACAGATATTGGCGAGGTTGAGAATGGAGAACCCTCTTAAACTGTTGGTGGGAAAGCAAACTGGTGAAGCCACTCTGGGAAACAGTGTGAAGGTTTCTCAAAAGGTTAAAAATTGAACTACCCTATGACCCAGCAATTGCACTACTAGGTTTTTATCCCAGAGATATGAAATAGTGATCCGAAGGGACACCTGTACCCTTATATTCATAGTAGCAATATCCACAATAGCCAAAATATGGAACAAGCTCAGATGTCCATCAATAGATGAATAGATAAGGGAAAATGTGGTATATATGCACAATGGATTACTCAGCCATCAAAAAGAATGAAATCTTGCCATTTGCAATGACATAGATGGAGCAGGTATGCGGATGAGTTAATTGGGTGATGGGCACTTGAAGGAATAAGCTTTGGGTGTTATATGCAACTGATAAATCACTAAATTCTACCCCTGAAACTAGTAGTACACTATATGTTAACTAAATTGAATTTAAATAAAAATAAATAAATAAATAAAATAATTATTGGTAGGTATGTGTTTACTTTCATTTTGTTAGTTATTTTCTGGCTATTTTTGTATTTTCTCTCTGTTCCTTTCTTATTTTCTTACCCTTTTCATTTATAGTTTGATGACTTTCTTTAGTGATGTGCTTTTATGCCTTTCTCTTTAGGTTTTGTATATTTACTATAGGTTTTTGCTTTGTGGTTACTGAGTGGCTCACCTATAGCAACTTATTTAGACAGTCTGTCTTCGGTTGATAACAATTTATTTGATTCCTTCTAAAACTCAACATTTTTACTTCTCCCAATGTTTTCTGGTTTTGATATCACATTTTACGTATTTTTATCTTGTGTATCCCTTAAGTAATCATAGTTATAGTTAACTATAGTTTACATAGTTTACTACTTTAGTCTTTTAACCTTCCTACTAGCTTTATAAGTGACCTGAGACCTCAGAGTCTCAGGAAAGGTTTAGAGTCAGCCCTTAGATGTGTGTTTAATTAGAAGCTACCCCTTATGCTGCAGCTATGATGAGCTACTTGGCTTCTTTCATGGAAAAATTGAGCTTCTGAGTTGTCTCTTGCTGTGCCCTGGGATGGTAGCTGTTTACAAGTTCCTTCCTCATTGGTTATAGTACTGTGGGACCCATGAGTATAATCTCTGTGGGGCCCAGAAATGCAAGCCCTCTTGGCCTCCAGAACCAGACAGTCAAGGGATGTCCCCTGAGTGGCAGCTGCAAAAACTGGGTCACCAGATGTAAAAAACAGGGACCCAGTTTTGTATATAATTTCCCTTCTGGGAGATACTGGCACTTTGGAGTATGGCAGAAAGAGTACAAAGATGGCACCTACCTAAAAAGGGGGGAAAGGAAAAGAAAAAAATCAGAAAAAATAAAAAGAAAGAAAAAGGGAAAGAAAAAGAAAAAAAAATATGGTGCCTCTTGGCTTTAACAAGGCAGAAGAAGAGCATGCAGGAGCCCACTAGAGGGAGCATAAAAATGACCTCAGAGGGAAAGTGGAAAGTCTGTTAACTTTAGCAAGGCAGAGGGCAGGCAGGAAGATAGTCTGCACATGGACCCTGTAAGAGACATTCCTCAGTTCATCACAGTCCTGTGCGTCTCAAGGAACCAAAGCCCTGTTGGTCTTCCAAGTCAGATGTTTGGAGGTTCATCTTTCAGGTGCCAGTATTAAAAGTCGGGGTGCCCTGTGTGAGGTACAAACCCTTCATTCCTCAGGTTTTGAGTTCCCTTTGGGTTGTGGGTGGCCACACCAGAGGTAGGGTATGGCGAGATTGTGTCTCAGCTTCTACCTGTTTTAATGTGGTTTTCATCTCATTTACCCAATGTGAAGGGGTTGTTCACCAGTTTTTAGAGGTTTTTTGGGAGGAAACTTTTCTGTATATAGCTGTAGATTTGGTGTGTCAATAGGAAGAGGTGAGTTCAAGATCTTGGTCTATCAACATCTTGAACCAGAACCTTGATAATTGTTTTTATGAAAATATTTTTCCATTATCCTAGGTTTCACAATTTCTCTACACATCTCAAATATGACCTGATATTAAAATTACACATACATTACAGGTAAAACAAATTCTTTATTTTATCAACAAGACTTAAATATGTTGGCTTGACAGTGCCCAAAGCCTTATTTCTTGATGGAATTATAACCAAGGACCTCACCCTGCTACAGTCAAATCTTCACTCACCAAGGAGTTTTGGGCTAGGGGAGCAATTTGTAACAAAATGCGCTTAGTTTTAGGATTATTCTTGATCACACATAAAGGAGACCAGAAGCAGGAAGATGGACGCTCAGATGGTCTCTGGTTCTTTTTCGCTTCCATTTATGTGCCATTCATTCATTTGATCTACAGCAATGCTTTACCTCTTTGCTATTTTCTGGGAGCTCAAGATACAGTGTTATGAAAAAACCAGTCACTTACCTTGTACTCTGGAAATTTAGAGCCTAGGGAGAATACTAGTAGTAATAAAACAAATTGTGTGAGCCAATGTAAAATTGTAGGTATGGAAAGTTACATGAGAAGGATTCCTAGTAAACAAGAACCCAGGCAAGGAGCCTTAACCTGGCCAGGGAAGTCAGGAAAGCTTTCCTGGGAAGAAGCCATTTGAGCTAAAGTCTGAAAGAATGAGATGGAATTCCAAGATGAAAAGACCCTTTGGTAAAATGGAATTTAATGAATGCAAAGGACTTGAAAGAAGAAAACGATGGCCAGATTGCTGGAAAAGTGGGCAGGAGCCAGAGCATTCTGGGCTTTTTAGACTGCATTAAAGGGTGTCCTGGGGTACCTGGGTGGTTCAGTTCATTAAGCATCTGACTTCAGCTCAGGTCATGATCTTAGGGTCTTAAGATCAAGTCCCCCGTTGGGCTCCCCACTCAGCAGGGAGTCTGCTTGTCCTCTCTCTTCTCCTGCCCCTTCCCTTGCTTGAGGACTCTCTCTCTCTCAAATAAATAAATAAAATCTTAAAAAAAAAAAGTGTCTCTCTTTATCCCCAAGGCAGTGAAGCTTTTAAAGGGTTTTGACTAGGGTGCATGGGTGGCTCAGTTGGTTAAGCAACAGCCTTCGGCTCAGGTCATGATCCAGGAGTCCCAATATTGAGTCCCACATAGGGCTTCTTTGCTCAGCAGGAAATCTGTTTCTCCCTCTGACCCTCACCCCCTCATCTCTCTCGTGCTTTCTCTCTTACTTTCTCTCTCTCTCTCTCTCAAAAAAAAAAAAAAAAAGGTAAAGAGTTCTGACTAGTGGTATGACATGATCAGATTTGCATTTTGAAAAGATGCCCATTCTGTGGGGCACCTGGGTGGCTCAGTGGGTTAAGGCCTCTGCCTTCGGCTCAGGTCATGATCCCAGGGTCCTGGGATTGAGCCCCACATCGGGCTCTCTACTCAGCGGGGAGCCTGCTTCCCCCTCTCTCTCTGCCTACTTGTGATCTCTCTTTCTGTCAAATAAATAAATAAAATATTTTTTAAAAGTTTAAAAAAATTAAAAAAAAAAAAAAGAAAAGAAAAGATGCCCCTTCTGGCTACAGGTAGAGAATGGATTATAGGGGACAAACATGGTTCAGAGGATAGCCTTTAGGAGGCTACTTCTAAATCCACGCAAAAAATGAGAGTGGCTTGAACTATATCATAGAGAATATGGAGAGAAATGGCCAGGTTTAAGAGGACTTGGATGTGGAGGGTGGGGGTGAGGGAAGCCCTGAGCTAGGAGTCTGTAGGGATGGGTATGCTATATAATGAATTAGAGAGGGAAATGATCATGAGGTTTTGTGTATGATAAGTTTGAAGTTTATTTGAGGGTGCTGAAAGGAGGTCTCAAGTAAGCTTTTGGTGTTAGTATCTATCCAAGGCTTCCCCAATGGGGCTATAACAGTGTCTGGCCTCTTGGGGGGCACATTTTAACTCCCTTAATAAACTTTAGTAGGACCCTGCCTTGAATTTAGACCCTGGAATTGCATTCTCTGGCACTAGCCTCTTTGAAGTTGCACAGGCACCTGTGAGTCCTGTAGCAACAGGCCTTACCCCTCCTCCCCACACAGAATGGCCTTGCACCTCAGCCCAGTATTGTAGTAGTATCTCTTTCCTCTGCTTGAGCTACAGGTGGAGGTGACTTACCTGTTGTCCATTTCTTTCCATTCTGTCCAGCCTAGCCTGTATGAACTATATTCACCAGCAGGCTGTTAGGTCTGATTCTATTTATCTATTCACCTTTGGGTGGGAACCTGTTTGAGGGGACTTTAGTGATGACCCCTATTCCAAGGGACCTTTCAGTTACTGGTTGCCTCTTAGCTGCCTCCAGCACAGACTTCTTGTCTCATTCTGTTTTACCTGGAGCAACTTACTACCTCAGGTAAATTTCCTGTTTCTTGTCAGAAATTTCTGTAGTTCTCAGCTTATGGATAGAACTAAGAATACTGATAGGTCTTAAGCTTGCTTACATCCACAAGTTCTGTTTGACAACTTGGCCCCCAATAACTACCTCAAAATGAATGTTTAGAATCTGGTCACTTCAATTTTATTTTATTTTTAAAAAGATTTTATTTATTTATTTGACAGAGAGAGAGAGGTCTCAAGTAGGCAGAGGCAGGCAGAGAGAGAGAGAGAGAGTGGGAAGCAGGCTCCCTGCTGAACAGAGAGCCCAATGTGGGCCTCAATCCCAGGACCCTGGGATCATGACCTGAGCCGAAAGCAGAGGCTTAACCCACTGAGCCACCCAGATGCCCCTGGTCACTTCAATTTTAGAACAGAAAAATACTTGACAAATATAGTAATAATTACAGATCATCCTTTTGCAAAAGAGCAGGATCATCTTCAGCATATAAATGTCTATTTTTAATGATTGATTGATATATTGATTCATTTATTTGACAAAGATTTGCTGGGCCTGTTCTTAGGACCTGAATTAGGTAGAAGAATTCCTTGTACATCTTTCATTTATGAATTGACTGAAGAAATCTTTGTTCTCCAATTAACACAGGGAAAATAAATGGTTCAGATGCTCCTGGCAGCAGTAGAGTTAATTAATTTTGACCCAATTTTTCAAAAACTTAATTCTAAAAAACGAACAAACAAACAAACAAAAAAACCCCCGCAAACCCAACACTTATTCGCTTGCTAGAAGCACTTTATGGATTTATTTCTCAGCATCCCACTCCTGGTCATTAAAAATGCTGACTGAAATGTTTAAAAACCTGTAAGCTTCATTCACAATTCTGTGTGAATCTACCTTGTCATAAGATTTTTATTTTTATCTACCTTAAGTTTAGGCTGCAGAGATAAGTTGGCTTACTGTGTCAACTTTTAATTATCATAGATGTAATTTTCCTTCACATATAATTTATCTGCATTTTATCTCAAATATCCATACAATAAAAAATGAGATACTTCTCAATGGTTTCCAACTATCACTCTGTGAATTATATAAGAAATGAAGAGCATTGTTTTCTTTTTGCTGTATGAGGAAACTGAGTCCTATAACAATGGAATAAATCATCCAGTGTTTGTAGTTGCAGAAACTAATAAATTCTCTGGTAGGAAATAAAATGGTTCAAATGGATACAGCTACTTCCGATCATCTCCATGATTTCTTCCATGATGATTCTTTCCATAATACTTTTTCCTCATTTTGAGTTCCCTTGACATACTAAAAATCATTACATATTTTTATCATGTATGATTTTTATCATTTTAATATGTATTTTATCATTACACACTAAAAATCATTACATATTTTATAATTACAGGTAATTATCATTACAATCATTTCACATTATTTATTTTTGTTCAAATTTTGTTTATAATTATTTAAAATTGCTTTTCATCTATGTGTGGTCTTGATATATTATAGCTGCTAGAGAACAAACACCACACTTTTATTTATTTTTTAAATCTCCTTTGTGTATAGGGTATAGAGATTATTGTATAATCAGGGGTCAGTGGATTTTTGTTGATTTTCCATCCAGCTCTGTGTTTTCCATATTGTATTCATTTTTTTTAAGATTTTTTATTTTATTTTATTTTATTTGTTTATTTGACAGAGAGAGAAATCACAAGTAGGCAGAGCAGCAGGCAGAGAGAGAGGGGAAAGCTCAGCTCCCTGCTGAGCAGAGAGCCCGATGCAGGGCTTGATCCCGGTACCCTGAGATCATGACCTGAGCTGAAGGCAGAGGCTTAACCCACTGAGCCACCCAGGCATCCCAACATATTGTATTGTTTTGACTGAAAAGTTTCTGAAGTTTCTGAAAAAACTCTGCTGATTGTTGGTCAGTGAAGTAACCCAAGGCCAAAGTGGTTTCCTTCTTGGGTCTTATACCCTGCCCTATCTAGGGGCAGATACTGTGAAGAGAAGAAAACAGTTTTAGTCTGAGCACTTGAAAACTTACCATGTAAAGGTTTTGCCAATGTGTGAGAAGTTAATGCTGGTCTTTTTTTTTTTTTTTCATTTTTTTATTGTGTTATGTTAGTCACCATAAAATACATCATTAGTTTTGGAGGCAGTGTTCCAAGATTCATTGTTTATGTACAACACCCAGTGCTCCATGCAGTACATGCTCTCCTTAATACCCACGACCAGGGGTCTTCTGACTTCAAATCCCGCACTTTATCTACTTCTTTATTTACTCCTTAGAAAGCACAGACTGGGCATTTTGGATACTGGGTCAAATTTCCTCCAGGTATGGGAATGTGTACAGAGACATTTCCTAATATTTCCTAAACATTTCCTAATGCGGGAAGCAAATATTTCTCACCCAACTAATATGCTTTCATGTTAATCTATAAACTTACAAAGACAATTGAATGTTGAGAAAATCAATAATATATCTAAGAAAAAAGAATCCAAAACCTTGACTTAATTCTTGCCAGTATGGGAATGTTCTATTTTTGTTTCTGCACATAAATATTTCAGTTTATGTTCCAGTTTATGGGCAGTCAGTTGTTGAAATATTAGTCCCAAGTCAAGGTCAAAGACCTCATACAAAGAATGGCATTTCTCTAAGGTACAGTACTCCTGTGCAGTTGAAGTACACATTTCATAAGCAGAACTCATTGATCTGATTCTATCATGCTCACGAAACTCGGGCTCCTTTTGAATGATAGTGATAATGCTCTCTAACAGGTATAGAGCCATCTGTGATCCGCTTCTTTACACATTGCCTCATTTGGTCCTCATAATAGCTCTTATTAGTTGGGTAGAAGAGTTGTAATGATTATTAACATGCACATTTGAAACCAGGGATCTCAAAGCCATGGTCAAACAAGTTATTGTCCAAGGCACAAGCTGTTATGTAGTGTTGGGGAGACGCATTTATTTTTTTTTATTTTTTTTTAAATTTTTTATTTTTTCAGCATAACAGTATTCATTATTTTTGCACCACACCCAGTGCTCCATGCAATCCGTGCCCTCTACAATACCCACCACCTGGTGCCCCCAACCTCCCACCCCCCGCCCCTTCAAAATTCTCAGATCGTTTTTCAGAGTCCATAGTCTCTCATGGTTCACCTCCCCTTCCAATTTCCCTCAACTCCCTTCTCCTCTCCATCTCCCCTTGTCCTCCATGCTATTAGTTATGCTCCACAAATAAGTGAAACCATATGATAATTGACTCTCTCTGCTTGACTTATTTCACTCAGCATAATCTCTTCCAGTCCCGTCCATGTTGCTACAAAACTTGGGTATTCATCCTTTCTTTTTTCTTTTTCTTTTTTTTTTTACAGCTTTATAAACATATATTTTTATCCCCAGGGGTACAGGTCTGCGAATCGCCAGGTTTACACACTTCACAGCACTCACCATAGCACATACCCTCCCCAATAGCCATAACCCCACCCCCCTCTCCCAACCCCCTCCCCCCATCAACCCTCAGTTTGTTTTGTGAGATTAAGAGTCACTTATGGTTTGTCTCCCTCCCAATCCCATCTTGTTTCATTTACTCTTCTCCTACCCCCTCAACCCTCCATGTTGCATCTCCTCTCCCTCATATCAGGGAGATCATATGATAATTGTCTTTCTCTGATTGACTTATTTCGCTAAGCATGATACCCTCTAGTTCCATCCACGTCGTCGCAAATGGCAAGATTTCATTTCTTTTGATGGCTGCATAGTATTCCATTGTGTATATATACCACATCTTCTTTATCCATTCGTCTGTAGATGGACATCTAGGTTCTTTCCATAGTTTGGCTATTGTAGACATTGCTGCTATAAACATTCGGGTGCACGTGCCCCTTCGGATCACTACGTTTGTATCTTTAGGGTAAATAGCCAGCAGTGCAATTGCAGGGTCATAGGGTAGTTCTATTTTCAACATTTTGAGGAACCTCCATGCTGTTTTCCAGAGTGGTTGCACCAGCTTGCATTCCCACCAACAGTGTAGGAGGGTTCCCCTTTGGGGAGACGCATTTAATTAAGTACTTATCATGTATCGGAATGACCAACAGGCATTAAATTTTTAAATTTGATTATGTGAGATGGAGTATATAGGTAGGTCAAGAACATGAGTTCTGGGTTCAAATCCTAGTTTTATCACTTACTAATTCTATGATATTAGGCAAATATAACCTTTCTCAGTATCAAAATCTTAGAAGTAGAGAAAACACTATCTGTTTTCTAAAAAATTAAATGAGTTAAGAGATCTAGAGATCTTAGCATTATTATCTGCCACATATGAAGAACTCAATAAA
This sequence comes from Lutra lutra, assembly GCF_902655055.1. Taxonomy (NCBI): domain Eukaryota; kingdom Metazoa; phylum Chordata; class Mammalia; order Carnivora; family Mustelidae; genus Lutra; species Lutra lutra. The sequence goes on along the minus strand of NC_062278.1, from coordinate 132,060,189 downwards.
TAAAACTCTTAGTATTAATCCAGTTAAACCTTACACACACACACACACACACACACACACACACTACCAACAACTCTATGAATGGAACACATTTTACATATTCTTTATTTATAATCACTCTTTGGATGATCTCATCCAGTTTTATGGCTCTGAAAACTATTAATTCATTGATGACTTCCAAGTGTGTCTTTCCAATCTGTATCTCTTCCCTGAACTTGTATATCCAACTACCAACTTGAGATATCTTGGATGTCTAATAGCATCTAAAATGCAATATACCTCAAAGTGAGCTCATCCATATCTCTTGCAATTTTCCCCATCAGGGTAATGGTTAACTCCATTCTTCACCAGTTGCTCAGGCAAAAAATCCTGGTGTCCTTCTTCACTTCTCCTTATATTCCTTAATTATTTCTTATACTGCACATTGGGTCCAGAAGTAAATTATATTGCTTCTACCTTCAAAATGTGCCCAGAATGCTATTATTTTCCATTGCTCCCTACTTATCACTACATAACATGTTATACATTATACAATTTCATCTTGTTTATTGTCTGTTTCCCCTGTTAGAAGGAAAGCTTCATGAGGGCAAATATTTTTTTCATTTTATATATAAATTCTCTGTGGTTAAGACAGTCCCTGGCCTATATACTCAGTAAATAATCTGATGAATGAATGAAGGAATAAATTATTGAATACTTATTTAATAGATGAAGAAACTGAGCTTTGGAGAAGCTATTAACTTCCTGAGAACAGGAGTGGGCACCAAGGTTCATGTGGCTCTAAAGCCCACATTTATAAATACTACACATTTTGTCAGGGTTTATTTCTGGATATTGGTCATAACCTAGATGTGTCTGTATGCACATGTTGTAGTGATGTCTTATTATGTCTTTGGGAAGTAAAAATCCCTTATAACAAAATCATCCAGTGTTTTAAAAACTTTTTTAAATGCTTTTCAAGGGTAAGTGCTTCCTGGCCTGAGCATAGAGAGGGAAGGTAGGCTTGGGAGGACTGGAGGAGGGACTTTTGATCTGCCCACTTGGCTGCTTCCTTCCTGGCCAGAGTCCTCAGATTCCTGAAAGCACATCTTGCTCAGGCTGGGGAGGCATCCCTTGTCTTCCTCACCATCTTTCTCTTTTCCTCTCTGTTTCTTTCCATTGTATCATTTCACTTGTCCCCATCTCCCTTTACACCTTTTCTTCTCTCTTGAGCTCCTTCTCTATCCTCTTGCCTCAGACTGCTTTCCTTGCTCCTTGTTTTGTGAGATTCCCCCTCCCTACTCTCCCATGTATGAATGTCAGTGCCATCTTGTAGGGCATAGGATCTAAAATTCATCATACAATATGTGAACCTTGGCCCTCGAACCCCTAAAGTTTCACATAGGTAAATTATCTTACATGAATGTTAAATGATCTTGGAATAGGCAAAGATTTTGTAAAGAGGATATGAATAGCAGTTATCGTAAAAGCTAAGGTTGATAAATTAGTCTTCATTAAAATAAGAAATTCTAGTCATCAGAAACACTGAAAAGTGAAAATTCAAGTCACAGACTAGGAGAAGATATTTCAAAGGATTTATATGTAGCACATGTAAAAAACTCCTACAAATCAATAATAGAAAGCCAATGTCATTAAAAATGGAAAAAAAGCTTGAACAGACTTTTTGCCAGAGTATATTCAAATGACCACTAAGTGTATGAAAAGTTCTCAACATAATTTTTCAGCAGGGAAATATAAATTAAAACTGAAATGTGATCACACCTCTCCCCAAATGACTAAATTAAAAAGACCGTCAATACCAAGGACTAATGAGGATATGAAGTAATTGGAATTGTCATACATTGGTGGTAGATATGCAAATAGATACAACCACTTTGAAAAGTGAAACATAAGGCTACCCGGTGACCCAACAGTCTCATTAGTGAGTCAAGAAAAATGAGATTATATGTTTGCCAAAGTCATGTGCAAAAATGTCCACAGTAGCTATAGGGGAAGAAACCTGGGAATAGCTCCTACACCCATCAACAAGGGAATGGATAAGTAAATATGGTATATTTATGCAGTACAGCATGGCACTGCAATAAAATGAATGGACTCCAACCCTGACCAATAGCATGAATGAATCTCATAGACAGTTGTTGAGAAAGAGAAGCCAGACACAAATGGATGCATACATACTTTATAATTCCCTATATTATATGATATTCCCAAACAAGCAAAACTAACCAATAGAGACAGAAGTCAGAATAGTAATTATCTCTGCAGGACTCTGCCGACTGGGAAGGGGCACCTTCTGTGTATTGAAAATGTTCTCAGTTTTAATCTGGATGGTGTTATACAGGTCCACATAAGTATAAGAAATTGTCAATCTGTACATTTGTGATTTGTGCACTTTATGTATGTTATACCTAAATTTAAAAATAATATCTTCCCTTCTAGGTATTTACTACACAAAGACTTATACATAAATATTCATAGTGGCCTTAGTCATAATAACTCCAAACTAGAAATTAATCAAATGTGAATCAACATTTGAATGGATGAACAAACTGTGGTACATCTATACAATGGACTTTACTTAGCAATAAAAAGAATGGAATAATTGAGAAATGCTACAACATGGATGAATCTCAAAATCATTACATTGAGTGAAAGAAATTAGATGCAAAGGACTATATACCATATAATTCCATCGATATAAACTCCTAGGAAATGCAGACTAATCTATAGCAACAGAAGTAAATTGATTAATTGGTTGTCTGAGTAGAGGGAGGGATGGACTAAAAAAGGTCTCAATGGTTTCCAGGTGCATACATGTCCCAGAATGCATCAGATTGTACCTTTTGAAGGGATGCAGTTCATTTTCCATAAATTATACTTCAATAAAGATGATAAAAATAATATATATCAGATTAAGAATACTCAGTGGCTTAGGCTTGACCAGAAATGTATAGAGGGTACTAGTTACATAAACTTCAGTTTCCTTCCTAGAACCCCTACATCCCCCCAGAATTAAAGCTAACATAAGCAGGAGGTGTGTAAGGGGAAGGGAAATTCTCACCCATTTTGCCATATGGAGACAAATGGAGGACATGAGTGGGGAGTGGAGATCAAAAATGGATGATAGAAGACAGACATCATACCACTTATTTGAACTGAGGGAATTTAATTTAAAGAATTGTTCACTACAGGGTTGCCTGGGTGGCTTAGTTGGTTAGGCCTCTGCTTTCGGCTCAGGTTGTGATCTCAGGGTCCTAGGATCAAGCCCTATGATGGTCTCCCTGCTCAGCAGGGAGTCTGCTTCTCCTCCTGTCTCTGCCCCTTCCCCTTCTTCCCCTGCCCCTTCCCCGCTCTCTCTCAAATAAACAAATAAAATTTTAAAGAAGAGAATTGTTAACTACATAATTGATAAAGTAAAAAGAAACATGGAGGTATCAGGTAGCAATTGTAGGATGCAGCTACCAGCCCTAGGTTTGGGGGACAGATGGACGAGGTTAGAATTATTAAAACTTGGAAACTCAGAAGATGGTCTTGGGGTCTGGAGCCCACAACTTTGACGGGGAGGCCCAGGCTGGCTGGTGCAAGTGTTTCTGAGGCTTTACAAGTATCAGAGAAACTAAAAACTGGCTTCAGCTGCTAATATAGAAAGATGCTGCTAATGATGAGGTAAAGAGGCTTTTCTGGGGTGCCACTTAGAGGAACAAGAAGCAGATAGGAAAGAGCATATCCTTTCTCCCTCCATCAGCCTTGCAGTCTTCCTCTAACACCCCTACTGGCAGAATCTAGTAGTGAACAGCTGGAAAAACCAAGATGTGGTCTGCAGATTATAAGCTCTAGCATCATAAACACAGTAAAGAAGGGGGTGAGGAGCAGTTTGAGGTTGAAATTGGGTCTCCAGCTATTTTGTGTTTAAATCTTGATTTTATCCCCTACTTGTTGTGCAACCTTGGGCTAGTTACTTAACCTCTCTGAGCCTCAGCTCTACATCAGTAAAAGCAAGGTAATACTCCTTTCTAAGTTTGTAGTATGTAGTAAGAAAATGGACGCTAATATTTAATTTCTTTGTTTAGGTGGCACTTGTTCTTCCCTCACACTATCTCCTAAATCACTCCCAGCATCATGACCCAATTACCTGGTCCTTGGGGTGGCTCTACTCAGAGATGCCTCACTAGCTCCATGCCTTCCAGTCCCCTCATGAAAAGCCTCTTAGTGGTTAGAGATGCAGAGAAGTATGGTGTATAAGGGTTGGACTATGGTCCATGGGGTAGTCCTGGGCAGGGGAAGGGAGGGAGAAGAAATTAAGCAGCTGGCCTGTCATTCATTTTTCTCCTGTTAGGAGGAGGACACCCCTGGGAGATAAAGAAAGCAAGTGATGTACTGTAATTTCCTTATAAACATGCTGATAATTGACTTCCTAGTAAATAAACTAATGAGACTGACTAGGAAGAGAGTAACCATGTATGGAATGGTTTTATCAGGAATGACTCTGGATTAGGATTGTTTATGGAAAACTAATTTAGAGTTTATAGATTGGCATGGCTACCTGGTGGATTTCATGTGAGTTACATAATGATCTGGGTATAAAATGGAGATGATTCATAATGAAAAGTCTTGCTGTGTGAGGTAACCCACAAATCTCTCTGGAGACCCTATCATTGCTTTGGGCCAGAAAGTATGTGTCTGGTGCAGGACAAAAGGATCTGGGGAACCACTCTACGTGTCCTGGACCTCTCCTGGCTTTGCCTGTGCTCTTAATTGAATGTATCCTTAAAATTATTAGTGAAGCTTGTTGCTGAGTAACAGAGAAACTCAAACTAACCCAGAGTGTTGTTGGTGTGATTCAGCCATGCTTTTTCAGTGAACAAAGTGTTATTGAGACCTAAATACAGGAGGGCTCTAGAGCCTTTTAAGGATGTTTATTGAACACTTTGGACTTTTAATTCACTAAATAGTATTCAAGTTCTGGAATCTAACCTTATGTTTCTCTGGCTATTGTTAACTTTCCTTTTTCTAAAGGAATAGAGGTAAAATGAGTGCTGAACTTCCTTTGGAAAATAAGGGTTCTGGTCCTAGCTCTGCCACCGATGGGCTGTGTGGCTTTGGGTGGAACCCTCAACCTTTCTACACCTCAATTTCCTCATCTGCACAAGGGGGAAGGTGGCATTCATGCTACCTTCCTCACAGAGTTGTCATAAGACTCAAAAGATGTAGGAAAATGCTAAGTAAGCCAAATAAAAGTACAAAGTCTTATTTCTTCTAGAACTGTCATTCTTTCAGTGTTGTCTACAGTTTCATATTCAAATATAAGTTCTCTACAATTTAAAGAAGAAACTTCATCTCTTCCAGTGCTTATACTAACACTTGCTTAAATGTGTGGTTAAAGATCTGAATTCCCTAACTTGTACTGAATTCCCTAAAAAACTTTTTTTTAATATTTAAGAGATTTATTAAAGCATCTTAACACAAAGATGGAAAACACATACAAATTAGAAACATGCAACCGTCATCTTCCACAGTCAAAAGTTAAAATGTTATGTACTGTTCCTGTTTTCATAGCTGAGAACTTCAGATCTTATATCCAACTCATTCATCCTGAATATTTAAGTCATTCTTCCTGAAAGTATCCAGGGCAGCAAATAACCAAAATGCAAACTATTATATAAAGAAAGTGAGAAGTTAAAAAAGAAAATGTGTAGAGAATACCCCTCCCCACCCCCCCATTAAAGGCAAACAATGGCACTTTGCTCTTGCTTAACCTAGATTGTCTCCAAAAACTATTAAAATGTATAGACTTAACAAAAAAAAAAAAAAGACTGAATAGATGTCCAAAAGGCTTGTTAGTGTTTGAAAATAAATGCTTAAACAAAGGAAAATGTATTTTATATCAAACAAGTTTGAAGAGCCCTGTATTGCAGCATTCTGTAAAATAAATAAGACAAAAAGCTGGTATATTTACAGATCCCCAGTTTATCTCAGTTTTCTACAAAATATTTTATTGAGGTATATTTATATAAAGCAAAAGACACAAATCTTAAGTATACAGTTCAACCAATTTTGACAAATGTATACACCTGTGTAATCCATACTTAAATCAAGATGTAGAACATTTCCAGCGTGCCCAGAAGATCCCATGTGACCCTTTCGAGAAGATCACACTCTTCAGAAACAGTCATTGTTCTGATTTCTACTGAAATATGTTTGTTTTGCCTGTAATGGAATTTGATTCTTTCTTTCTTTCTTTCTTGGTCAGCATTAACCATTTTATTTATTGTTATTTATTTATGTATTTATTTATTTAACATATAAAGTATTATTTGCTTCAGGGGTAGAGGTCTGTGAATCTTCACTCTTACACAATTCACAGCACTCACCATAGCACAGACCCTCCTGAATGTCCATAACCCAGCCACCCAACCCTCCCCCCCGATCCCCTAGCAACCCTCAGTTTGTTTCCTGAGATTAAGAGTCTCTTATGGTTTGTCTCCCTCCCCGGTCCCATCTTGTTTCATTTTTTTCCCTCTCTACATACCATGACCCCCTGCTCTGCCTCACAAATTCCTCATATCAGAGAGATCATATGACAGTTGTCTTTATCTGATTGACTTATTTCACATAACATAATACCCACTAGTTCCATCCACATTATTGCAAATGGCAAGATTTTGGTTTTTTGATGGCTGCATAATATTCCATTGTGTGTGTGTGTGTGTGTGTGTGTGTGTGTGTGTGTGTGTATACTCAGTAGTGCAATTGCTGGGTCATAGGGTAGCTCTATTTTCAACTTTTTGAGGAACCTCTGTTTTCCATACTGTTTTTCAGAGTGGCTGTACCAGCTTGCATTCCCACCAAAAGTGTAGGAGGGTTTCCCTTTCTCTGCATCCTCGCCATGATCTCTTGTTTCCTGAGTGGTTAATTTTAGTCATTCTGACTGGTGTGAGGTGGTATCTCACTGTAGTTTTGATTTGTATTTCCCTGGTGCTGAGTGACGTTGAGCACTTTTTCATGTGTGTGTTGTCCATTTGTATGACTTCTTTGCAGAAATGTCTGTTCATGTCTTCTACCCATTTTTTGACTGGATTATTTGTTCCTTGGGTGTTGAGTTTGATAAGTTCTTTTAAATTTTGGATAGGAGCCCTCTATCTGATATGTCATTTACAAATATCTTCTCCCATTCTGTTCCTTGTCTTTGGTTTTGTTGACTGTTTCCTTTGCTGTGTAAAAGCTTTTTATCTTGATGAAGTCCCAATAGTTCACTTTTGCCCTTGCTTCCCTTGCCTTTGACGATGTTTCTAGGAGGAAGTTGCTTCAGCTGAGGTTGAAGAGGTTGCTGCCTGTGTTCTCCACAAGGATTTTGATTGGATTCCTCTCTCACTTTGACATCTTTCATCCATTTTGAGTCCATTTTTCTGTGTAATGTAAGGAAATGGTCCAGTTTCATCCTTTTGCATGTGGCTGTCCAATTTTCTCAACACCATTTGTTGAAGAGGCTGTGTTTTTTCCACTGGACATCCTTTCCTGCTTTGTTGAAGATTAGTTGACCATAGAGTTGAGGGTCCATTTCTGGGCTCTCTATTCTGTTCCATTGATCTATGTATCTGTTTTTGTGCCAGTACCATACTGTCTTGATGAGTACAGCTTTGTAATAGAGCTTGAAGTTTAAAACTGTGATGCTGCCAGTTTTGGTTTTCTTTTTCAACATTCCTCTGGCTATTTGGGGTCTTTTCTGGTTCCATATAAATTTTAGGATTATTTGTTCCACTTCTTTGAAAAAAGTTGATGGTGTTTTGATAGGGAATGCCTTAAATTTGTAGATTGCTTTAGATAGCATAGACATTTTCACAATATTTGTTCTTCCAATCCATGAGCATGGAACGTTTTTCCTTTTCTTTGTGTCTTTTCAATTTCTTTCACGAGTACTTTATAGTTTTCTGAATATAGATTCTTTGCCTCTTTTGTTAGGTTTATTCCTAGGTATCTTATGGTTTTGGGTGCAATTGTAAATGGGATCGATTCCTTATTTCTCTTTCTCCTGCTTTGCTGTTGGTGTATAGAAATGCAACTGATTTCTGTACATTAATTTTATATCCAGACACTTTACTGAATTCCTGTATGAGTTCTAGAAGTATTGGAGTGGAGTCTTTTGGGTTTTCCACATATATCATCTGCAAAGAGTGAGAGTTTGACTTCTTTGCCAATTAGGATGTCTTTTATTTCTTTTTGTTGTCTGATTGCTGAAGCTAGGACTTCTAGTACTATGTTTAATAGCAGTGGTGATAGTGGACAGCCCTGCCATGTTCCTTACCTTAGGGGAAAAGCTCTCAGGTTTTCCCCATTGAGAATGACATTTGCTGTGTGTTTTTCATAGATGGCTATTATGATATTTAGGTATGTATTGTCTATCCCTACACTGTGAAGAGTTTTGATCAAGAAAGGATGCTATACTGGGGTGCCTGGGTGGCTCGGTGGGTTAAAGCCTCTGCCTTCAGCTCAGGTTGTGATCCCAGGGTCCTGGGATTGAGCTCTGCATCAAGCTCTCTGCTTATCAGGGAGCCTGCTTTCTCCTCTCTCTCTGCCTGCCTCTCTGCCTACTTGTGATCTCTGTCTGTCAAATAAATAAAAAAAAAAAACTTAAAAAAAAAAGAAAGGATGCTGTACTTTGTCAAATGCTTTTTCAACATCTATTGAGAGTATCAGATGGTTTTCTTTCTTTTATTAATGTATTGTATCACATTGGTTGATTTGCAGATGTTGAACCAACCTCGCAGCCCAGGAATAAATCCCACTTGGTTGTGGTGAATAATCCTTTTAATGTACTGTTGGATCTTATTGACTAGTATTTTGGTGAGAATTTTTATATCCATGTTCATCGGGGATATTGGTCTGTAATTCTCTTTTTTGATGGGGTCTTTGTCTGGCTTTGGGATCAAGGTAATGCTGACCTCATAAAATGAGTTTGCAAGTTTTCCTCCATTTCAGTTTTTTGGAACACTTTCATGAGAATAGGTATTAATTCTTCTTTAAATGTTTGGTAGAATTCCCCTGGTTAGCCATCTGGCCCTGGACTCTGGTTTGTTGGGAGATTTTTAATGACTGCTTCACTCTCCTTACTGGTTATGGGTCTCTTCAGGTTTTCTATTTCTTTCTGGTTCAGTTTTGGTAGTTTATATATCTCTAGGAATGCATCCATTTCTTCTGATTGTCAAATTTGCTGGTGTATAGTTGCTCATAATATGTTCTTATAATTGTTTGTATTTCTTTGGTTTTGGTTGTGATCTCCCCTCTTTCATTCATGATTTTATTAATTTGGGTCCTTTCTCTTTTTTGATATGTCTGGCCAGGGGTTTATCGATCTTATTAAATCTTTCAGAGAACCAGCTCCTACTTTTGCTGATCTGTTCTACTGTTCTTTTAGTTTCTGTTTCATTGATTTCTGCTCTGATATTTATTATTTCTCTTCTCCTGCTGAGTTTAGGCTTTCTTTGCTGTTCTTTCTCCAGCTCCTTTTGGTATAGGGTTAGGCTGTGCACTTGAGAATTTTCTTGTTTCTTGAGAAAGGCTTGTATCACTACATACTTTCCTCTCAGGACTGCCTTTGCTGAATCCCAACGATTTTGAACAGTTGTTTTTTCATTTTCATTTGTTTCCATGAATTTTTTCAATTCTTCTTTAATTTTCTGGTTGAAGCATTCATTCTTTAGTAGGATGCTCTTTAGCCTCCATGTATTTGAGTTCTTTCCGACTTTTGTCTTGTGGTTGAGTTCTAGTTTCAAAGCATCATGGTCTGAAAATATGCAGGGAATAATCCCAGTCTTTTGGTACCAGCTGAAACCTGATTTGTGACCCAAGATGTGATCTTTTCTGGAGAGTGTTCCATGCGTACTAGAGAAGGATGTGTGTTCTGTTGTTTTGGGATGGAATGTTCTGAATTTATCTGTGATGTCCATCTGGTCCAGTATGTCATTTAAAGCCTTTATTTCCTTCTTGATATTTTGCTTAGATGATCTGTCCATTTCAGTGAGGGGAGTGTTAAAGTCCCCTACTATTATTGTATTATTGTTGATGTGCTTCTTTGGTTTTGTTATTAATTGGTTTTTATAACTGGCTGCTCCCCTGTTAGGGGCATAGGTACTTGAAATTGGACAGATCCTTTAAATATGGTGTAGTGTCCTTCCTCATCTCTTATTGTAGTCTTTGGTTTAAAATCTAATTTACCTGATATAAGGATTGTCACCCCAGCTTTCTTTTGATGTCCATTAGCATGATAAATTGTTTTCCAGCCCCTCACTTCCAATCTGGAGTTGTCTTTGATGTAAAATGAGTGTCTTGCAGTCAGTATATCAATGGGTCTTGTTTTTTTGTTTTTTTGTTTTTTGTTTTTTTATCCATTCTGATACCCTGTGTCTTTTTTTTTTTTAAGATTTTATTTATTTATTTGACAGAGATCACAAGTAGGCAGAGAGGTAGGCAGAGAGAGAGAGAGAGAGAGGAGGAAGCAGGCTCCCTGCTGAGCAGAGAGCCCCATGCGGGGCTCGATCCCAGAATCCCAAGACCATGACCTGAGCTGAAGGCAGTGGCCTTAACCCACTGAGCCACCCAGGTGCCCCATACCTGTGTCTTTTGATTGGGGCATTTAGCCCATTTACATTCAGGGTAACTATTGAAGGATATGAATTTAATGACATTGTATTGCCTGTAAGGTGATTGTTACTGTATATTGTCTCTTTTCCTTTCTGGTCTGTTACTTTTAGGCTCTCTCTTTGCTTAGAGGACAGTTTTCAATATTTCCTATAGGGCTGGTTTGGTGTTCACAAATTCTTTTAGTTTTTGTTTGCCCTGGAAGCTTTTTATCTCTCCTTCTATTTTCTTTTTTTTTTTTTTAAAGATTTTATTTATTTGACAGAGATCACAAGTAGGCAGAGAGGCAGGCAGAGAGAGAGAGAGGAGGAAGCAGGCTTCCCACTGAGCAGAGAGCCCGATGCGGGGCTAGATCCCAGGACCCTGAGATCATGACCCGAGCCGAAGGCAGAGGCTTTAACCCACTGAGCCACCCAGGCGCCCCTCTCCTTCTATTTTCAATGACAGCCTAGCTATAGTATTCTTGGCTGTAAATTTTTCTCATGTAGTGCTCTGAATATATCATGCCAGTCCTTTTTGGCCTGCCAGATCTCTGTGGATAGGTTTGCTGCCAATCTAATATTTCTACCATTGTATGTTACAGACCTCTTGTCTGAGCTGCTTTCAGGATTTTCTCTTTGTCACTGAGACTTGTAAGTTTTACTATTAGATGATGGGATGTTGACGCATTTTTATTGATTTAGAGGGGGGTTCTCTGCGCCTCCTGGATTTTGATGCCTTTTTCCTTCACCAAGTTAGGAAAATTCTGTGCTACAATATGCTGTAATATACCTTCTGCCCCCCCCTTCTTCTTCTGGGATCCCAATTATTCTAATACTCTTTCATCTTATGGTATCACTTATCTCTCAAATTCTCCCCTCATGGTCCAGTAGTTATTTATCTCTTTTTTTCAGCTTCTTTATTCTCCATCATTTGGTCTTCTATATCACTAATTCTCTCTTCTATCTCATTTATCCTAGCAGTAAGAGTCTCCATTTTTTATTGCACCTCATTAAAACCTTTATTTGATTTCAACTTGGTTAGATTTATTTGATTTCAACTTGGTTAGATTTCTCCAGAAAGGGATTCTCTAGTATCTTCAATGCTTTTTTTGAGCCCAGCTAACACCTTTATAATCGTCATTCTGAACTCTAGTTTTGACATCTCACTAATGTCCTTATTGGTTAGGTCCCTGGCCATCTGTACTGCCTCTTGTTCTTTTTTTTTTTTGAGGTGAGTTTTTCCTCCTTGTCATTTTATCCAGATAAGAATAGATGAATGAGAGAACAAAATACTAAAAGAGTAGCAACAACCTTGGAAATACACACTAACCAAATGGGAAGAGACCTGAAACTGGGTGGAGAAGAAAGGAGAAAAAAAATTTATATCTCTATCTATAGCTATATCTGTAGCAATCTATATTGATATTGATATTGCTATAGATATATATTAGATGGTGCTTTAGATTTGGGGTATGTTTTGGTGTATTAGAAGGAACTGCCTTCCAAAATTTTAAAGAAAGAAAAACTTCTATATATACAAAAATAAGGGTAAACATGATGGAGGGATGGAATATGACTGTAAAGATGAAAATTTAAAAAGATTCTAATGAAGGAATTGATAAGATAAGTTGATTGAAAAAAGAATTTAAACAAAAGGGGAACGAATGTGATCAGGCTGGAGACTAGATCAAAGCCATGCGCTAGATTTAGAGTATATATATATATATTTTTTTTCAGTTCCATAAATTTTTTACTTTATTTATCTATTTTTTTTTACTTTTTTTTTCTTTTCTTAAATTTTATTTTTTATAAACATATATTTTTATCCCCAGGGGTACAGGTCTGCGAATCGCCAGGTTTACACACTTCACAACACTCACCATAGCACATACCCTCCCCAATATCCATAACCCACCCCCCCTCTCCCAACCCCCCTCCCCCTATCAACCCTCAGTTTGTTTTGTGAGATTAAGAGTCACTTATGGTTTTTCTTAGAGTATATTTTGATCTGTTAGAAGAAACTCTATCCCAAAATTTTAAAGAAAGAAAAACCTATATGTTTACAAAAAATAATGTTAAATACAATGAAGGGATGGAATATAACTATAACAATGAAAATTTAAAAAGGTGTTTTAAAAGGTATTGACAAGATAAAATTGTTAAAAATGTTAAAATAAGAAAGAGGAAAAATTTTAAAAATAGAATAAAAAATAAAATTTTAAAAGTTTAACTTTGAAAGACTAGATATCATGGGAACAAAGCCATGAATTCTATGTGCTGTGTTCCCGTAGGTCTGAAGTTTTGCAGTTCTCATTGATCTGTACACTTGGTCTTGGCTGGATATTCTTGTTAATTTTCTAGGGGAGGGGCCTGTTGCAGTGATTCTCAAATGTCTTCACCCAAGGTGGAATTGCACTGCCCTTGCCAGAAGCCAGGCTAAGTAATCTGCTCGGATTCACTCTCAGGAGCTTTTGTTCCCTGAACACTTTCTGTCCAACTTTGGAGGATGGGAATGAAAGTGGTGGCCTCCCAATCTCTCGCCCCATGGTTGCTGAGAGCTCAGAGCCCCACTCCTCAGTGTGCTGTCAGAGAAAAGCAGTCAATCACTCCCATCTCCCTGGTCTCCAGTCACGCTCTGTGCTCCCCAGCCTGTGACCAAGCATTTCTGTCTCTGGGCATGGCCATTTGGAGTCTCCAAATTCAGCAGATTCCTGCAGCGCACTCCCGCGCCACTCCTCCTGGAGGAGAACGGAGGGATCTCCCCAGATCTGCCACCTGTGGGATCCCTGCTTCAAGGGCAGTGGCCTGACTCTGCCTTGGATCATGGTTTAAGGTAAGCCCGAGCTGAGAGTCCACTCCTCAGCTCCGTCTCTGCAGCTGGCTTCCCCGGCTCTGCCACACTCAGACATCCCCAGTCTTTTTGTGACCCTGTGTGGGTCCTGAGACTGCAGTGTCCCAGCAAGTGTCTCCTCAACGCTTAGCCTCTGGAGCAACATCTCTCTCAGTGGAGCAGACTTCTAAAAGTTCCAGTTTTGTGCTTTGCTGCTCTACCGCTTGCCAGGAGCTGGCCCCTTCCCCTGCAGTCTATCTTATCGTATATCACCTCAGATTTACTTCTCCGAATGTCCTACTTTCCAGAAAGTGGTTGCTTTTCTGTTCTTAGAACTGCTGCTCTTCTTCTCTTCTATCTTCTATTGAGTTTGTAGGTGTTCAGAATGGTTTGATAACTAGCTGAACTCCTGGGACCAAATGATATTTAGGTCTCCTATTCTTCCTCCATCTTGTTCTACCCCTAGAACTTGATACTTTCTTGGGTTTGGCTTCTTTAATTCAGCATGTTTTTGAAATTTAGCTATATATTATTGTGGATATAAGTAGCACATTACTTTGTTATTTTCTGTATAGGCTTCCATTGTATAAATATGCCGTAATTTATTTATGTTCTTGTTGGTGGCCATTTGAGTTGTTTCTAGTTTTTAACCTGTTAAGAATAAGGCTAAGGAGGGGTGCCTGGGTGGCTCAGTGGGTTAAAACCTCTGCCTTCCGCTCAGGTCATGATCCCAGGGTCCTGGGATCTAGCCCCGCATCAGACTCTCTGCTCAGCAGGGAGCCTGCTTCCTTTCCTCTCTCTGCCTGCCTCTCTGCCTACCTGTGATCTCTGCCTGTCAAATAAATAAATAAAATCTTAAAAAAAAAAAGAATAAGGCTAAGGATGATCTTATATAAGACTTTGTATAGACACATGTTTTTATTTCTTTGGGACAAATACCTCAGAGTAGAATTGCTTGGTCATAGTACAGACACCTGTTTGACTTTTTCAGAAACTGCCAAACAGTTTATCAAAATAATGAGAATTACAGTTTTTCCATATCCTTGTTGCCACTTGGTGTTGTTAGACTTTTTTCAGTATAGTCATAGGTGTATTTTGGTATCTTTAGATTTTTTCCTAAGCTTTGTTGGATTCTTAAATTGGTATCTATAGAACTGCCTTGGGATACGCTCATGAAGCTATATGCAAAAATTTATGCCCACTTACATTTTCATGAGAATAAAACCTATACATTTCAGCTTCTTAAAGCAGTCCCTCATTCCCTCAAATGCTAGCAATTATATAAAGAGCAGTTTTTAAAGATGTGATTTTCTTGATCCGTCTGGTAGCCTAAGCCATAATTAACTAGTGACAATCAACTATTTATATTCTTAAATCTTAAAGGTTTTATTTTACTGTAACATGCAGTTAAACATAACACAAATTCTTACTAGCTCCTAATGTCTTAAAATACCATTTGGCCCAGATTTCTAAAATGTCCTTTTGTATACAGTCCTCTCTATAATGAAAATCGTGTTCTCTAGCCCTATGCTATTAGGAAAAGAAATTTGCATTCCTGATTTGATTAAGGAAAAGTTAGTTATGGAGACTTATACAAGGAATGTCTTTTGGTCTACCTTGAACTTGAGGAAATAGAACAGGTAAGAAATAATTGCTTATTCAGCATGCTCTGTAAGGCCCAATTTATGATTGTAACTAACCTCATCATTGCAGGTTTTTAGGAATTTGCTTCCTCAATTGTTGTTTGTTTTCATGTGCATAATGTAGCAAAAGTTTTCAAAGGACCATTTGTATGTGTCTGTGACTTAAAACCCAGTGAGCTTCGAAAGAGATAAAGTTTCCTTTTTACAAATCTCTCACATTAACTTTTAGAATTCCCACTGAATGAATTCAAGGATTAAAGACAGAATTGAGAAATGTTTGCTCATTTTCTAGATGTCCTATTTATGCCCAATTCAAAGCATGTCATTAACATGTTGTGGTTCTTTCCAGTATAATTTAAAAAAAAAAGGCAGCTTCTAGCGTTTATCTTGGTAAATGCCTTTGTTAGGCATTTGGGTTTGAATAAAAGTAACAGAATTGTGTGTTGGTCGATCTACACTGCATCCAAATTGTTTGGATATTAAGATAATGAATGAGGATACAAGAGGATGGCACTTCATTCCAGACTACTATAGTCATAAAGGCATTAGTTTAATATCTCACTGATGGTCATTTGATACATCACTGGGGGAGAAATGGAGCACGGGAGAAGCTTCTGATATGTTTTTATTTTTCTGTAACAGATTTATTGAGAGATAATTCACATACCATCCACCCATTTAAGGTACAAAATTCAGTGGTTTTCAGTTTATTCATGGAACTGTGCAAACCTCACCACAATCAATTTCAGAACATTTCTGTCATCCCCAAAGAAACCCTTTACCGTTTAACAGTCCCACATCCTCCCACCTGCCCCCATTTCCCTTCAGCTTTTCCTGCTCTAGGTAGCCATCAATCTGTTTTCTCTATCCATGCATTTTTAAAAAATATATTTAATTTATTTATTTGTGAGAGAGAGCAAGTGAGTACAAGTGGGGGGAAGGGCAGAGGGCAGGGAGAAGCAGACTTTCCACTAAGCATGGAGCCCCACTAGGGGCTCAATCCCAGGACCTTGTGATCATGACCTGGGCCAACATCCTATGCTTAACCTACTGAGCCACCTTTATCTATTGATTTTTATGGATATGCCTATTCTAAACATTTCAAATGAATATAATATGTAGTCTTTTGTGACTCTTTTCTTTTAGTTAGCTTAATATTTTTGAGGTTCATTCATATTATAACATGCATTCACACATCATTCCTTTTTATTGCTGAAAAATATTCTTTTGTATGGATATACCACATTTTATTCATCCATTCATCATTAATAAATGTTTGGGTTGTTTCTACTTTTTTGGCTATTATGCATAATGCTATGACTATTTGTGAACATTTGTGTGTAATCTCTTTTGCACATACATTTTCAATTCTTTTGGTATATATCTAGGAGTGGAATTGCTGGATCATATGGGAACTCTATGTTTAAACTTTTGAGGAACCACCAAACTATTTTCCAAAGCAGCCACACCATTTTATCCCACCAGCAGTGTATCAGGGTTCTGACTTCTCTACATCTTCACCAACACTTGTTATTATCAGTCATTTTTATTATAGCCATCCTAATGGTGTGAAGCAGTACCATTGTGGTTTTGAGTTGCATTTCACTGATGGCCATTGATGTTGAGTGTTTTTTCATGTGCTTTTTGGCTATTTATATATGTTCTTTGGAGGAATATCTATTCAGATCCTTTGCTTACTTTTTAGCTGGATTATAATCTCATTATTGAGCTGTGATATGGCCTTGATGTGCTTTTGAGTAATAGAATGAAATGGAAAAAAAAATGGTAAATGGGGTGTCTCCAAAATGGTAACAATATACATATCAGTTGAGATGCTTTGAATCACAGAACTTGAAGAGGTAGAAGTCACTGTAAAGATCCCCAAGGCAAGGCCCTCCTTTTATAGATAAGAAAACAATTAATTGTGAAAATTAAATGATTTCCCGAGAAGCTACAATCAAGAGGTCAAAGAATGGAAACTCAAACCCAAGTGCTTTTATGCAGAAGTTGCTACTCTAGCTGATGCACTGCACTGCTTAGAAATGCAAAAAGATGCTCTGTGCTGCAAGAATTCTTAGATCTTTGTTTGTCTCTTGTTCTTTAAAGACAATTGCAATATTTATATTTATTGGTAATGGGTCATACAAGGTTTCTGTTTTGGAGAGGACTAATGGATAATGAGTTAGAGCAGTGGTCTCAAATTTGAGCATGCATTAGAATCTCCTAGAGAGCTTGTGAGACACAATTGTATCTAGCATACATAATATATAATATTATGTAAATGTATATTTTAAATCAATTATACATGATGCACAAGTGCCATTAACAAAGGCTGAATAATGTCTAGCACTTATTATATGACCCCAAATAAGCATTTATTGAGTGTATATTAAAAACACAGTTTAATGTATAATTTTACAACCATGGCTCTGAAACAAGCATGTATCAGAATCACCTGGAGGGTTTATTAATATATATATTGTTGGACCCCTTCCAAAGTTCCTGCTTTAATAAATCTGAGAAGGGTTCCAATAATTTGCATTTCTAACAAGCTCCCAGGTGAGGCTGATGTCTGCTGGTCCTGGAAACATAATGTGAGAACCACTGCACTAGAGGAAAGTGAACATTTCGGTGCCTGGGTAAAGGGTAATATGATGGAGGGAAGGCCTGAATTACAATATAGTTCCATATGTAAGTGAAATTTTTTTTCTGATATCTTTAATCTTAATCACTTTTAGTGTACAATTTGGAATACGTAACTTGCTCTTTCTCTTGTGGTTTCAAAGGGAGAAAATCACAAAAATGCCTGTCTTTTTAATTCCCTTAAACATACATTGCAGAACTTCATGCCATCCAAGAATTTTGTGTGTGTGTGTGTGTGTGTGTGAGAGAGAGAGAGAGAGAGAGAGAATAACTACATATATAGATATTGTTGTAGTAAACTTTTTAGGTTAAAGAAGTTAAAGAATATTGCTGCATATTAGGTTTATATATGTGCTTATATGTAAGCACACATAAATATAAAGAAAATATTTGTTAAAGATATTTGGTTTCAGTTGTTACA
Organism: Lutra lutra; assembly: GCF_902655055.1. NCBI lineage: Eukaryota > Metazoa > Chordata > Mammalia > Carnivora > Mustelidae > Lutra > Lutra lutra. The sequence continues at coordinate 132,042,036 of NC_062278.1, read as the reverse complement.
TAAAGTGGTTGTTTATTCTAAAATATGGTTGCAAGAAGATATCACTCTGATGTAGCTGGAAAGCTGATCAGATATCTCCAGAAAAGCTAAGTCACAGCCAGCATGCTTTGAGTGCATAACACTGATCCTTGAATACCATAAGTCCTCTGTGAGTGTTTGTTGAATGGATGAATGCTGTATCTGCCATGTTTACTTTGCATCAATCATGTAACTTTCAAATTAAAAAACATGACTGTTAAATTTTAGCTACACTTTTCAGACTTTCATATGAAGGTAAGAGACTTATGCATTTCATTGAGGCTTTCTGAGTTCTTATATATCATTTTCCCTTGGGAGTTCTGAACCAATATCCATCTTTAACCTTAGGTGATCAAATATATTTGAAAAAAAATTAAATAATAAAAAAAGAATACCACACATTGACACAAATTATTCTACTCAATTATTCCTGAATTCTCAAAGAGTTTTATGATGAAGATTTGGAAATTACCTAATGAATTCACTGAGATAGAATATGTTTTAAGTTTTTACCATACTTAATGTTTTGGTTGAATCTACTTAATAAGGGAATTTTTGTGGACAACCTTAGAAGAGGTGTTAATCATAAAAAAATAATAGAGCCAAGGTTGAATTATCTACATGAAATTTGGAAAATTTCCATGATATCAAGACACCAAGGCCATATTCCAGAACTAGCTTATAAATTATATTCCTTTATACCATTTTGTAAGATGATAAAACATGTAGGTACCCAATCAGCTGACTGCCTGTTGGGGCAAGTACAGTGGAAGAGTACATGGGCTTTGGTGTGGGAGCTGTGTTCACATTCTGGCTTTCTTAATTCTGGGCTGGTTGACTATAGCAGATACTGTGATGTGTTGCTCAGATCTCTATTTGGGACTGAAGAATTTATTTCACTCAGCTATTGCTAGTGCCGTGGAATATGTCTAACTGGTTTTCACGGGAGTGTAAAATCCTGGCCCGCTCATCCCAACTTGGGACAACTCTTACAGGGCTACTCTAGCTCTAGAACTCCCCATGGGATTAGCTGAGGCTTCACTGAGCGTGGATTGATCCCCAACTCCTTCTTCTGCCCAATGCTGCTTTCTTCCCTTCTCCTCCAGGTATTGATCCTGAGAATACTCTTTTCAAATTCTCTGAACACAAATCTCTATCTCAGAGTCTGCTTGCTGGGAACAAATGTGCAACGGTGATCTTTTATGTTATTCAATTTCTTTGAATCTAAAAGAAGTTTCCTATACCAATGCCTATGTCATTTAAGGCTGTTGTCAGAACTAAATTAGATAATGACCTTAGCGTAATGTCTGACACAGGTTAGATGCTCAGTCTGTTAAATTCTTTCCATTCTCCAGCTAGTTTTCTTTCCTGTTGGTGGTTAAGTCATTTTTTCCCAGACTACTCCCCTTGTGCAATCATAGATAAGTTGGAGAATCTGAGATACGAAAGAGTGTGAAAACTTTCATTTGGTTTGCCAAACCTCAGGTAAAATGGTCTCAATCTAGGACTACTTATAAAGAAAGATGGTTTATAAATTATTAGCACATTCCTGAGTAGGCCAAGCTATGGTTCCCAACGGCTACTTCTGTACTGTTTTTCTCTGACTGCCAAGAAAATGGATGATAAACATTTTTTAAGTTAATGATTTCATGATTGATTGATATATCACATTTAAAAAGTTTTATTTTAATTCTATTATAGTTAGCATATGGTATAATATGAGTTTTAGGTATATAGTGATTCAACAATTCCTTATATCACCCAGTGCTAATCATGACAGATGCACTCCTTTTTGTTTGTTTTTAACTGTTTCATTTATTCAGGTGCTCCCCTGTTGAGTGCATATATATTTATAATTGTTATATCTTTTTATTAGGTTGTCCCCTTTATTATTTTGTACTGTCCTTTGTCTCTTTTTAAAGACTTTGTTTTAAAGTCTATTTTGTCCAATGGAAGTGTTGCTACTCTGGCTGGCTGGCTGGCTTTCTTTCTTTCTTTATATCTTTCTTTCTTTTAAAGATTTCTTTATTTACTGTAGAGAAGGAGTGTGCACACTCATGTGAAAGAGTGGGAGTAGGAGGGGGAAGAGGGTGAGAATCCCAAGCAGACTCTCCACTGAGCATGGAGTCTGACTAGGGGCTTGATCTCATGACCCATGAGATTATGACCTGAGCTAAAACCAAGATTTTGAAGAGTAACTGAGTAACTGACCTAGCCACCCAGGCACCCCCTCTGGTTTTCTTTTGATATCTATTTGCATGACAAATGTTTTCCCATCCCCTCACTTTTAATCTGCAGATGTCTTTAGGTCTGAAATGAATCTGTTATAGGCAGCATAGAGATGGGTCTTGTTTTTTATCCTTTCTGACACCATATGTTTGATTAGAACATTTAGTCCATTGACTTTCAAGGTAATTATTGATATATATGTATTTATTGCTATTTTGTTACTTGTTTTGTGGTTGTTTTTGTAGTTTTTCTCTGATCCTTTCTACTCTTTTCATGGTTTGCTGGTTTTCTCTAGTGATATACTTGGATTTCTTACTCTTCATTTTTTGCATATCTATTACTGTTTATTGATTTGGGTTATCATTAGGTTTATAAATAACATCTTTTGCTTATAATAGTCTATATTAAGGTGATGATTGCTTAATTGTGAACTCATTCTTTACTCCTCTCCCTTCCACCTGTCAGATATTCACATCCTTTTATTTTGTGCTTCTCTTGACTGATTTTTACAGATATGCTAATTTTTTCTTCTTTTTTTACTTTTGTGCTTCTTGGGTTTTTTTGTTTTTGTTTTTGGTTTTTTTGTTTGTTTTTACTTTTACTTATGGTTTTTGTTTTCCATTCACAGAGTCCCCCTTAACACTTCTTATAGTGGTGGTTTAGTGGTCATAAATTCTTTTAACTTCTGTTTGTCTGGGAAATTCTTTATCTCCCCTTCTATTCTGAATAATAACCTTGCTGGATAGAGTATTTTTGGCTGCAGATTTTTGCCTTTTAGCTCTTTGAATACATCATGCCACTCCATTCTGGACTGGAAAGTTTCTGCCAAAAAATGAGCTGATAGACTTATAGGGTTTCCTTTGTATTTAATGGTCTCTATTCTCTTGAAACCTTTAACATTCTTTCTTTATCACTATTTATTTCCTATTTTAATTACTGTGTGTCTTAGTGTGACCCTCCTTGGGTTGAACTTGTTGGGGGAAACTCTGTGCCTCCTGAACCTGGATCTGTGTTTCTCTTCCCAGATTCAGGAAGTTTTCAGCTCTTATTTCTTCAAATACATTTTCTGCTTCCCTTTCTCTCTCTTCTGGGATTTCATATAATGTGAATATTATTATGCTTGATGAAATCACTGAGTTCTCTAAGTGTATTCTCATTATGCAGTATTTGTTTGTCTTTCACCTTCTTAGCTTGATTTTCTAAAGTCCAATGAGTATCTTTATGATCATTACTTTAAATTCTCTATCAGGCCCATTACTTATTTCTGTTTCACTTAGATCTCCTGCTATGATTTTGTCCTGATCTTTCATTTGATACATATTTCTCTATCTCCTCATTTTGTCTACCTCTCTGTATCTGTTTCTTTGTGTTAGGAAATTCAGCTACATCATCTGCTCTTGAAAGTAGTGGCTTTATGAAGAAGAGGTCCTGTAATGCCTTGCAGTGCAGTGTCTGATGTTTATCAGAACATGGCACTTCAGGGGAGTCTCCTATGTGTGTTGTTTGCATCCTGCTATGTCTGAGTCTGTTTTTCTTTCAGTCCAGATGCCTGCCCTGACTCTCTGCCTGTTCAGGCTCTGCTTGCTCTCTGTGGTGTTGAGATCCCTGCAGGCCAGCTCTGAAGGGGCATGACACAGGAGAGGCCAGAGGTGGGGAAGTGGTGTTAGCAAAATTTGTGCTAAGCCACTTGTCCTAGACTGGGTCCTCACCCCCCAAAGTGTGGTGGCACCTGGAGGCAAGGCACACAAGTAGCTGTGGGGCATGGTGTCTGTGCCTGTGAGGGCTGGGCAGAGCCAAACACTGAGTTAAGAAAATTTGTTCTGTGCCCAGAGCCAAGGCCAGCAGACTTGGAGTGTGTGAGTCCTCAAGAGAACTCCTGGGTGGGGTATTGTGCTAGCAGGTTAGGTAGCAAGTGTCAGTGCAGTGCCACCTCTCACAGGTGAATCTGTGTTTATGCTGGGGGACAAGGGAAGGAAATGGCACTTGCCAGCTTCTTTGTTCCCAGAGAAGTCCCCCAACATGCTCAGAAATCCATGTAAACAGATCTCCCTCCCATTTGCCTCAGGCATTGTGCAAACTATCACTTCTATGTTGCTTCTCCTGGGCAGTTGTCACTTTAAGGGCAGGGATGCAGCTATTCCTCACCCTCTAGCTTGCCCACGCTAAGTTATCTCCAGACTCCAAGTCCTGTTGCTTATACGAACTCACAGAATTCAGCCCCTCTGGTTTTCAAGACCAGATATTTTGGGGACTCTTCCCAGTGCAGGCTCCCTGTTGTTTTCCCCTCTCTGTGCCCACAGCTCCCTCTCTCCTTTAGGGAGCTCCCAATCACAGTTTCTGCCCTTCCTAAGCTATCAGATGTGGCTTCTCTCCATTTAGTTGTGGTGTTTGTTCTGCCAGTCTTTGGATCCCTCTCCAGTCTATTTACATGGATGTGAGTGATATCTAGTTGTGAATTGGGGATGGGGGAAGCTTAGGATCCTCCTACTCTTCCATTTTCCCAGACTCCTCTCATGTTTGATTTAAATAGTCAGCTTGAGAGAACATGATCATGCTTTGAGAGTTAGTTGGGTTTTTTTTTTTTAAAGATTTTTACTCATTTCTCCTCAAAAATATCAAACAGCAAGAGCATACTAAAGTGCTTCACCATGTAACCAATTGGATCATATGGTATGTAAAGCCAACAGTGTCATGTATATGATATAGTACTATTCAGTAAAAATGGCAAGTCTGCATTCTACATATTACTGAAGGGGTTTAACCCAGATAAGGGCCATAGGAGTGTTTGATTATTCACTTTGATAAACATTTTATTAAGAATATTTCTGTGTTAGTCTTGGGAGATGTGGAGGTGAATAAGACATAATCATCTGCCTTAAAAACAAAACAAAACAGAACAAAAACCTCATCCTTCAGTCCTTGGAGGTGCTGTCTTTATAGGATTCTTTATTTGGGGGGGGATCAGAAATGAAGTGTCAGGTGATTTTTTTTTTCCCATAATAGAAATTTATGTAATGGTGAGAGTGTAGCTAATATATTTTTTTAAGATTTTATTTATTTATTTGTCAGAGAGATAGAGTACAAGCAGGCAGAGTGGCAGGTAGAGGCAGAGGGAGAAGCAGGCTCCCTGCAGAGCAAGGACCCCGATGTGGGACTCGATACCAGGACCCTGAGATCATGACCTGAGCTGAAGGAGCCTGCTTAACTGACTGAGCCACCCAGGAATCCAAAGAGAGTATAGCTAATATAAATTGTTCATTGTCCCGCAGTATTCATTCTATCCTTCTTCCTTTTAATAATAAACAAGTTCTGCCACAATTTTAACTGAGTATATGACCATCTAGATAGGAATACATTTCCCAGCCTCCTCTGCTATTAGCTGTGGCCATAGGACTGCATTCTGGCTGATGTATATAAACAATAGTGCTGTGTGTGGTTTCTGCATCACAGCTTAAATGGAAGCTTCCTTAAAAGAAAGCTCTTTGCCACCACTATTTTTCCTCTACACAGCTGGCTGGGAGATGAACCATCCAAAAATGGAATCTATACTTTGAGAATGTATGGGTACCTCTGAGCCACTACTTCTGGAATATTACATAAGAGATTTTTTTTTAATTTTATTTGAGTCCCTATATTTTAAGTTCTCTTTGTTATAGAAACTTAGTCTATACCCTGGCTAATATATGTATTATCTCATTTAATCCTTATAATTATTATATGAGGTATTTGTTAGTATTCTCATTTATAGATGAAGAAACTGAGTCAGAGATTAATTCACTGAAGCAAGTGGCAAAACTAGCGTTCATGTCTAGATAATCAGTATTCAAGTCTAGTTCTTTTCTCCAAATGAATTTGGTTATAGGAGAAAACCAAAACATTTTTAGTAGAGAAAATGAAAGGCCATGGAGGCATTGTCCTAAAGTTCATAAAATCAAGTAAGAATAGTCTGAACTGGTCTTGCTTATCAAACCTTGCCGTTAAGAACTGGGGGCTTCTTTGAAGAATGAAACCAGAAGAATTAAATTTGATAAAAAGAGGAATTGTTCTGTTTTACAAAGAAAGTCAACAAAGGTTGACTACCACAAGAAGTAGTAAAACTGAAAATATAAATTAGCTGGAGGTGGTTTAGGTTCTTCATTCATGATATACTCCAATTGGGGAAATTTTGTGTGTGTTTGGGTACATCCTTAACTTGTGATTTTTAAGTTTTAAAGAAGAACTCCGCCTTCCTACAAAGTTCTCCTTAGGGCCTCTCTCTGCCAGAAATCTCAGATGGACTGGCTGGCACCGTATGCCGTTCCTTAAATTCTCATGCTGGTGCTAGCCCAGCACACCAAGCTATGAGCGGCTTTGCTGCCAACAACTTCAACAAGGAAGAAACAGACCATATGCTAAGGTGTGACCTCAGTAAATGTCCTTAAACTCACAGTGATGAACAAGTAGGTGCTTAATAACCATGTTTTAAAATTATGTCACAGTTTTAGGTTTGGAAGAGCATCAACCCATCCTGTATTCACAACCAGAAGACTGTAGATTGTCTTTGAGCTAATTGCTCTTGGAAGTTTCCTTTTGTGAGGACCCTCAGCCTGAAGGAATGACATAAGTTAGTTTTTTGTCTTTGAAAGGGGCCATCTTCCCTTATGTGTGGCCTCAAGTGATCTCATTTCCTTTTCTTCCAACAAGTGTGTTTTGGTGCTAGTGTGAGAAACAGTGGTTGACTCCTTGTAAACTGGGCCCTTTTCCCTCTTCTGCATCTTCTGCACTCCACTTGAAACTGCTTTCTTGAATGGCATTAGTGGCTTTCTAATGTGTCTAATCCAAAGGCCTGTTTTCTGGCTTTAGTACACAGGAGCAATTGATATTACTGAAAACCTTTCCTTCTATTCTTTATTTGCTTGTAGTTGTATGTACTGATGGCTCTCCGCTAAGACTTCCTGGCCTGTTCCAGTTCTAGGCACCTACAACTCTAACCTAATTCTCCTCCTTACTCCCACTCTTTTTTCCCCCCCTTAGTTAGCACTTCCCAATGTCATGCAATATCTCAATTCAACTGGGGAATGTATTGAACAATTACTCTATGCCCTGTTCTGTGCTGGGCTATGAGAATATAGACCTCTTTATACTTAAGGAGCTCACGGTCTAGTGGTCTGGGAGAGCACAGATAATCAATTATAATTCAGGATAATAAGTGCTTCCAGGGGTGCACAGTGGATGGTAAGATAGAAGGAAGAAGACTAGAGGAAGACTTAAAGAGTCATCACTCTAGATAGGTATGGAATTGAATAAGGATGTTCTAGCAAAGAGAAGAGCCTGGTTAAAGGTAAGAGTTGTGAGGGATCAGTGTGCCCTCTGGGATCTGTAAATAATTTGCTTTATCATTTGAGGTAATGGCAAACATGAGGCTGAACAGGTAAGGTAAGGGTGCATCAGAAAGAGCCTTACATGCCTTGGTAAGGAGTTGGTCTTTATTCTAAAATGGCATTAGGGAGTTATAAACAGCAGAGGAAAATGACTGACAGATTTGTGTTTTGAAAATACTTATCACGGTAGTGGTGATAAAGGTGGTGATCCTAAAGCCAGGGAACCAATTAAGAGGCCCCACAAAATCTAGGTAAGGAATGGTGAGCTCCTGAACCAAGCCCAGCGAGAGTTTTTGAAAAGGAGGAGAGTTGTGTCTGTGATAGTGTTGACAGTGGTCAATGGCTGATTAGATGTGGGTGGTGGGGAGGTTGGGGCACTCCTAGGATATTTTGTAGATTTCCGGATTGAGAGAATATGTTATGTGCATTTATCTGAGATAGGGACTTAAGGAGGAAAACCAAGTTGGGGTGGGGTGGCAGGACAGGGGACAGGAATGAAGAGTTCAGTTCTGGGCCTACAGAAGTGGAGATGGACATAGAGATAAACAGGCTTGCTCAGGGAGGTCAGGGCCTTGCCAACCTCACTGAGACTCTTCTTTTGGGACACCCTAAGCCATGGATGCTTGATTGGGCTTTTACATGGAGCAATGACTGTGGAACAAATTAAAATAACACCTGGACACATTTATAAACCTTTCCTCCGAAAAACTCAGTCATTCAACATCTCTTTCCTCACAGTGCCCCCCTCAAAGATATCCATGTCCTAATCCCAGAAACCTATGAATATGCTACCTTACATGGCAAAAGGGAATTTGCTGATGTGATTAAATTAAGGATTTTGAGATGGGGAGATTATCCTGCATTACCTGAGTGGCATAATGTAATCACAAGGGTCCTTAAAAGAAGGAGGTGAGAGGGACAGAGTCAGAAGAGATAAGATGAGGGCAGCAGTGGTCAAGATGATACAGGGCCATATGCTAAGGAATTCAAGTGGTGTCTTAAAGCTAAAAAAGGGAAGGGAATGGATTCTCCAGTAGAGCCTCCAGAAGGAACCAGACCTCCCTATACCTTGACTTCAGGCCTCACTGAATTTGGTCTTTGGACCTCTAGAACAGGAAGATAATAAATGTGTGTTGTTTAAGCCATCAAATTTGTGGCTATCTGTTATGGCAGCAATAGGAAACTAACACAGAAGTATAGCAAGACTTGAAGCTGGAGGGCACCACGATGGCTGTAGATGTTGGCACAACTGAAACCTCAAACCTGCCTCATAGTGCTAGGTTACAACAGCCTGAAAGGCCCCAGAGCCCAAGCTTATTATTTCTTGGTTGGATACCAGTAACCAGTGCAACACGTCCCCAAAATATTTATTGTCATATCTTTGGCTAAACCAGTGGTTTCCTGACAGGGTGTGCCAGGAGGTGATTGATAGGCCCCACCTTTAAAGTTTGAGATTCAGTAGGTCTCAGGTAGGACCTTTCTAATAAATTCCCAGATGATGCTGTTGGTCTGGGGACCACAACTTTGAGAACTACTATAACGTGTATGTGTATGTGTGTGTGTGTATAAACCTCCTTTATACTCACTATAAGAGTTGTTGTATGAGTCCTCTCTCTTTATTGGATTCTCAATTCTCTTAGATCTCATTCTTCTTTATATCCTCAGAGTTCAGCAATGTGCCTGACCAAGTAGACATTTCATGAATGCTTATTGATTTCCTGTGTAGTCCTGTCCCATTTCTGTTCCCTAAAAGTTAAGGACCCATCTCCTTTCAGCAAAAGATTCTATTGCACAAAGCATTCATTGGGATGCAGAATTTTTTTTTTTTTTACAACCCCAACAAATTTCAGTGAGATATAAGCAATAGGACACTATTCCCAATGAATTGTGCATGGTCCACTCTGTGTGTGTATGTATGGCTTTTTTTTTTCATATATGCCTGGAAGACTAAGTTAATTATCCTTTGGTTGTTGGCAACTTCTCAATAAGAGAGTTGTCAGATGCAATACTATCACAAGGCATTTGGTGACATAAAGAAGAGCAAAATTATGTAAGATGAATAAACATTTTTCCCCCACTGGGGGCAAGAAAGGGGTGAGAAGAAAACCACATTAGTTGTTGAAAATGCTCTTTTTCATGAGAGCTTTCAGGAAAAATGGTGTTGCTTTATAGCAGTTAGCACTGGGTTCCCAGACGTGATGCAGTTTTATTTCAACTCAGCCTTTCCCTGAGATTTCAAAGCTTGACTCTGCCCCAGAACCATTTCCTAGCCTGATGTGACTCCCCAGTTGAGTTCTGAAGAGAGGAGGCTCTCAAGGCAGGTTCTTAAATCTTTCATAATGTGCTTAGAATTCTCATGTTAAGGTGTCTAGAGACCCTCATGTACCAGATTCTTCAAATATTCTTTCTAGTCAGTTGTCTTGAAATCTGTAATTGGCCATTAGAGTATGAACAGGATATCCCATAACATCATAAAATATAGTGACAGTTTTCTTTTGTTATGCAGTCCACAGTGATTTATTCTTTAGGATAAAGCTGCATGGTTACAAGGCACATGGTTATATGTGACTGACCAGATTGTGCCCATCTGACTTTGCCCCCATTGAACCCAAATGCATCTTCAGTATCTTTCTCAACACATTACATTATATGGCTGGTAGTGTGGACTCTGGAGTTAGAGCTGGGTTTGAATATGCACTACTCTAGTTACTAGAGATCAGGCCTTGGACAAGCTACCAATCTCTAAGCCTTAGTGTTAGTAAATAGGAGAAATAACAGTACCATCTCACAGAGCCCTAATGAGCTTAATGAGAATATGCACACACATTCCTTAGCACAGGGCATAGCACAAAGAGCTCCATAATGTTACTTATTCTTCTCATTATTATCGATAGCTATTAAGAATGGGCAAAGGATGGAATTATCCTCCCCCACTGTGCTTAGATCATATCTGAGCAGAGTCTCTATCTGTAGGTTTGAGTTACTTAACTAACCAGGCTCTATCTTTTTTGGCATGATAACACAATTGAGTGAGCACCCAGTCATGCACCTGACTTTGACTCTAAGCCTAGTTTTTCTTGCAACCTCTTATCTCCTCCAAACCATCTCAAATGGTGATTTAGACATTGGGGAAGCTGCTGTTACTTTTATCACATTCTCTTAGCTCTTAGAGTACCTAGATTAGAACTGAGGCTCCTTTAACTTACCACCTGATCCTGTCCCTCACTAGAGTTTAAAATTGTTGAATGCAGTAATTCCTATTCCATTCAACTTCCCAAGCATATCTTAAACCTATCCATTTCTCTCCATCTGCATGCTGCTACTCTTTTACTTCAGCACACCATTATTTCTTTCCTGAATTTCTGAAATGGCCTCCTTCATGGGCTTTCTCCCTCCACTTTTGCCTCCCTGCCAACCAGTCTCCATTTGGCCAGTTTGATATTTTAAAAATGCAACCCTGACCATGATCCCTGATTAAAATTCTTCAATGCCTTCTTAGGCTTTTGTAATAAAATATAAAAGCAAGAACCAAGTCTACATGGCCCTTTTTAAATTTGTCTCTGCTTATTTCTCTATTACTATCTCATACCATTCTCCACCTCCCTCTCTTCATCACAGCTAAACTGACATCTTTCAGATCCTCAATGAGCCAGCCTCTTTCCTTTCTCAGGCTCTTTGCACATTCTATTCCTTTTGCCTAAACGCTATTCCCCCAAACTTTTAATCTGCATGATTCTGGTTTTCCTGATAGGCTTCCATTCAGCTGTTCTTTCCTCAGACAGTCTTTATTCATTCCCACTCCTTAATATGAGTTCTATCACCACCTGTTATTTTTGCCAGATTATTTGTATTTTTTTCTTCACAGAGCTTAGCACAGTTTGTAATTCTACACATCAATCTATACTGCCTAGTTCAGTATTTCTCTCTCCTTTTATCCGGTGTGATGCTTGTGTGTTTAATCAGTCTCCTAGCCCAGGAAAAATCTTAAGCAGGTTCTGGTTATCTTCACAAATGTAAGAGTAAGACCTTTCCCTCCCTTAACATCATACTGACATGATAGATTATAAGAGCTTCACCCTCCTTTTGGGGGTGGGTACTTACTGTGTCCTGGTATTTTGCAATGGAGTGCTTGTCCTCATGGGGTAAACTTCCTGAACCAGGTCCAGGAAGAGGAGTGTTGCTTGAGCTGGGGAGTTGATTGAAATATTTTCAGAGTTGGCAAAACTTTCTTTAACAAACTGCAATATTTTTGTGGCTTAATACAATAAAAATTAACTTTTTCTCATACAAGAACCCAGTGCAGATGTTTCTGGTCAGAGTGACCACCTTAGGTGGCTGTCTTCCAGGTAGGGATCTAGGCATCCAGGCTCCTTCCATCTTTTGGCTCAGCCATGCCCTAGGGCCTTGGAGCCCATCATTTATATCTGACAAAACAGGAAAGAAGGAGCATGGAGGATTCATTGGAAGTATTCATGAATAGGATAGGAAGAGGTCTAAATCACTTCCTCCCACATCCCATTGGCCAGAACTCAGTGGTTTGTGATATGATTTCATCTAACTGCAAAGGAGGCTTGGAAATAGAACCTAACTTTATCCCCAGGAAGAAAAGGCAAGCATGGAGCCTAGATGACTGGAGAAAGGATATGGGCCCTGGTATGAGTGACAGGTGATGTTGGCAAATGCACCCTTGGCTACCATCTGGTTCCTGTGTGTCCACAAATTCTCCTCACTATGGCCCATGATTGAAACAGCTTGTTTTCACTGATGGCCCCTTCAGGTCTGATTGTCCCTGCTATCCCCACTGGCCTCTATGGCAATTCCCTTGCCTTCCAGTTTTCTTCCCCTTTCAGCTAAGAGGAATCTTCTGTTGCTAATTGTGGTATCTGGGGTGAAGCTCATGCTAACATTTGCTCTAGTGTCACTTTTATTCCTGTAACTATAGGAAGTCTCTCCTTTTTTTCTCTGTCTTCTTCTTATAAACTCTCTATCCTGAGGCAATGAACATAGCCTAGCTACTTGAGTGGGAACAGGGAGAGAAAAAATAATTATTGGGAGAAAATAACATTGGTTAGTATTTCAAAAACATTATCCTACAACAATACAAGCTCAATGAGGGTAGAGACTGTGTCTGTATGTATACCATAGTATCTCTATAATCTCATAAAGGGATAAGAGCATGAATGTTGTAAGAAGCAGCATTACTCACAGATAACCTCTTGCATCCTGATTCTTCCACACCTTCCAAAGCTTCTGAAAGGCACATGAGTTGTGCTCTTGTGGCCTCCACAGGGAGACCAGAGAGAGCTATAGTGATGGTGCTCTGGACTCTGCAAGTTTGACCTTGTCTTATACTTTTATACACATATTCCCATATACACTTAGAGTAAAAAATAATCCAAAAAAAGAGGACAGGGAACAATAATAGAGGGAAGAGGAATAAAAACACCCAGTGCCTGGCACATAGGAACTCTATAAAGGTTACTAAAGAAAGGAAGAAATGCCCAGTTTCCCCTATTCAGAGACTGAAATAGGCAATTCATGAACATGCATTGAATTCCAACATTTTTTCCTTAAAAATTTACTAAAGAGAGCTATGCTGTAGGCTGGTCATAATGTAACTCTTATCCCTTAGCAACAGACTAGGTTTGTTTTTCTAGCTGATGTGACTTAAGGATTGTGTGAGTGCTGTTGAATGCTAGGGGAGAGCTAATTCTGATGGCAGGGAGAGGCAGGACCAGGAGGCTTTGAGGGTCTCATCCAACACTAAGGAAAGTGATGTAGCTTGAGATGGATTCTTAAAAAATTTTTTTTTTTAATTTTAGAAAGAGAGAGAGAGAGCATGAGCAGGGGGAGGGGCAAAGGGAGGGAGAGAATCCCAAGCAGACTCTGTGCCAAGCACAGAGTCCGATGCAGGGCTCCATCCTAGGACCCTGAGATTATGACCTGAGCTAAAATCAGAGTTGGATATCAAACCAACTGAGCTAACCAGGCATCCTGTGGGATGGATTCTTTATCATTAGTTCTTCTAATGGTATTTTTGAAGAGGGAAAAATTCAATGAAAACTTTTTTCCTTTTTTTTTTTTTTGAAACCTCTCATCAACATTTGTGGCAAACACTAGAGGTTGGCACTGCCAACTCTCATATCCACCCCCTTCTTTCTGGCCTATGTCTGTTATATGGTCTGAATAAAATATGCCATTCCCAAGCTCTCTTGCAGCCAAAGAGGCCATCTGACACAATTTTGGATCTGAGGACATAAGTTACCCCTTACTTTCTGTTCTTTTCTACCCTGAATGGACAAGATTGCAGCAGCTGTAGCTAGCATTTGTTACCGTGAGGGAGAGGTCAAGAGACCCACAGAGATGCTAGCCCTGACATTGTTGAGCCACTGAACCAATGCAAGGAGACACCTGTCTTTAGAATTTCTTTTAGGTGGGGAAAAATGAACCCTTCTTTGTCTACAATACTGAAAGGAAGGATTGTGTCACTTGCAGCCTAAAATATCCCTTGTTGACAGCTCTTCTTTCTTTTCTTTTGTTTTTATCCCGATGAAAGTAAATAAACCAGCTATATTTAGTAAGTATAATAAAAATATAATACAATATACTTATATAATATATGTAATATATAATGCATTATATAGTATGTATTAATATGTAATATAATATAGTAAAAATATAATAAAAATTCCACAAAATATTAAAATAAGATTTTAAAACATGGAATTGTAGAGTGGGCAAAACAATTTGGAAAAGAACAAAGTTGGAGCACTCTCACTGCCTGATATTAAGACTTATTCAAAAAGTGAAGAATTTGTAAAGTCTGTACAAAACAAGATAATATGTTATTGGCATAAGGACAAACATGTAAATCAATGGAACACAATACAGCATCCAGAAAAGATGGAATTGCAAATATTCATCATTGCAGAGCATTTCCCAACAGAAGAAATATTCAACAATTCCAGTTACCTCTTCTGTTTACAATTTCGAGTCAGCTCAATTCCCAATGACTTAGCCTAAGATAAATTGTAATAATAATGAATATGTTTAAAACTAAATTCTTTCCTTGCCTAGGCTACACTTTTCTGATTTCAGGTCTTTCTATCCTCCCTGGTCCCCCTGAAGTTTTAGGAAAACTTGTTTGCCCTTCCAGTAAGCCAGTCCAGGCATTATCCTTTTCATTCTCAAAAGTGTGCCTGGTGGATGGTGAGAATACCTTTTTCTGGGATTCTTGTGTTTGGGGCTAAGCACTAAGAATTATAACTTTATGTGATTAGTGCTCTTTATATCCATATCTCTGATACAGTGAATCCCTCAGCCTCATTATAGATCTGATTTAAAGCAGGGAATGGAGGTGGGGTAAATAAACAAATAACTATAAATGACAGCCATGTCAGTTATTATAAAATTATTTCTCTGCTATAAAGATGTATTTCAAAATCAATGCCATGATGAGACACCACCTCACACCTGTCAGAATGGCTCAAATTAGCAACACAAGAAACAACAGCTGTTGGTAAGGATGTGGAGAAAGGGAATCCTCTCACACTGTTGATGGGAATGCAAACTGGTGCAACCACTCTGGATAGCAATATGGAGGTTCTTCAAAAAATTAAAAATACAGCTACCCTATGATCTAGCAATTGCCCTACGGGTATTTACCCAAAGGATACAAAAATACAGTTTTGATGGGGTACGATATTAATAGCATTATCAACAATAGCCAAACTATGGAGTGAGCCCAATTGTCCATTGACTGATAATGGATAAAGAAGATGTGAGATACACACACACACACACACACACACACACACACACACAGGAATATTACTCAGCCACCAAAAAGAATGAAATCTTGCCATTTCCAATGACATGGATGGAGCTAGAGTGTATTTTGCTAAGTGAAATAAGTCAGAGAAAAACAAATACCATATGATTTCACTTGTATGTGGAATTTAAGAAAGAAAGCAGATGAACAAATGGGAAGGGAGAAAAGAAAAAAAAATGAGAGGGAAACAAGCCACAAAAGACTCTTAATGATAGAGAACATACTGAGGGTTGATGGAGGGAGGTGGGTGGGGGATAGGTTAGATGCGTGATGGGTATTAAAGAGGGCACTTGTTGTGATGAGCACTAGGTGTTATATGTAAGTGATGAATCACTGAATTCTACTCCAGAAACCACTATTGTACTGGATGTTAACTAAATAAAATTTAAGTTAGAAAAAGATGTATTTCACTAGTTCTAGTAAATTCAGAATTTGGTTTAGCATATGGAAGGGTGATAATTTATTTAAATAATCCCTTATGAATGGGCATTTCAATTTTTCCAGGTTTGTTTTTTTTTTTAGATTTATTTATTTATTTGAGAGAGAGAGATACCATGAATGGGGGGAAGGGCAGAGGGAGAGAATCTCAAGCAGTCTCCCTGCTGCATGTGGAGCCTGATTTGGGGCTCCATCTCAAAACCCATGAGATTATGACCTGAGTTGAAACCAAGACTCTGACACTTAACTGACTGAGCCAGCCAAGTGCCCCTCCAATTTTTTCTTTATCAACAGTGTTGTGACAGTAAATGTTCTTACATATTTAGTTTTGTATTCTTGTGTAAAATTTCATCAGCATGAACTTCTATATGTAAAATTGCTGGTTCAAATAGCATGCACATTTACAATGCTGGTGGTTATTGTCTAGGCGATTTTTATTTTATTTTTTAAATATTTTTATTTATTTATTTGAGAGAGAGAGAGACAGTGAGAGAGAGCATGAGCGAGGAGAAGGTCAGAGGGAGAAGCAGACTCCCCGTGGAGCTGGGAGCCCGATGCGGGACTCGATCCCGGGACTCCAGGATCATGACCTGAGCCAAAGGCAGTCGCTCAACCAACTGAGCCACCCAGGTGCCCTCTAGGCGATTTTAAACTGGAAATTAATATAACAATCACCTTTCATTAAAGCAAGCTCGTATTTCAGTTATAATTTTAGAATAACACCCTTATATTTTACACATACATACAAATCTGCTCTTTCTAAGGAAACATTTTTAGGTATCTAAACTATATAGTTATTTTTGCTTTCCCAGCCTTCATTTTAATGATCTCTGATGAATGCATATGGAGTGAATTTACAGATCGTTAGCAGTGATATGACTTTTTTGTTAATTTTAGGCGATTTAATGGTCACAGATGGATCCCTCATTTACACATTTCTCCTTTTTGTAGACAAGAGCCCCAGTATCTACAAACTTAAGGATATAGTTAGTTATACACTAAACTCTGAATTAAATCATTCTTTGGGTTTTGTTTTGAATCACACACTAAAGTCATAACACTTTGGAGCCATGAGGGATCTTATAGATCTGTAACTGGCATGGCCCAATTTATAGATTGGGATGCAGATAAGGCAGCACTCAGGTGGATTCCCAAAGTTGAACATGTGAGCTCTCACGGGCCCAACGAACAGGAAATGCCATATGCTTCCCTGGAAGACCCTTCCCAGGATATGCCAGGGCCCTCATGGTCACTTCCATTTCTTCTTCTGGAGTCTCAGTAGAGATGTCACCTCAAGGCCAAGGGACTCTGCTACCCCACAGGAGGCTGGTGGCTCCCAAGGAACTGCTAGTAGAGTTTTGCTTGGGCCACTGCTCTTCTTTCAGGGGCCAGAGAGAAGAACCCCAGCCCTCAGGAGTAAGTTCCACCAGGAGGAGGCTCCTGGCAAACCTGGTCTGGATGCCCATTCTTGTCACTCCTCATCTTCCCCAACACAGCCACTTCTTCAGGACTCCAGGACTGTCTGCTACCTGATTCCTGGGCTGGGGTCAGTCCTCTTGTGCACTGATTCACAACCTCCTTTTGAATTCCTAAGTCTATGCAGAGGCTAGGCTGGTGGTTCTATCTTTTCTCCTTGGTGCTGAGTTTATCTGAGGGGCCTAGTGGTCATTCCCTGACTCTGAGCCTTGCTCAGGGCAACCCCCTAGTCCACTCCAGCTAGTTTTAATTTCTGAGACAAGGTTTTGGGGTCTTGATATCTTCTCACTTTCATCCTCTAGAAGTGTGTTGGGCTCCAAATGCAAATTTGGCTACTTGCTACCAGCAATCTTCAGGCTTCAGATCTCAGTATTCTCTCTCCCTTACACACAGATATTAAATTCCATTTTATCCATCCATCCTACTGGAGATCATTTAAATCTGGTCCCCTCATTTTAAAAATGAGGAAACTGAGGCACAGAGAAGTTACTTACCCAGGGTCACACCTGGTCATGATAGACAAGAGACAAGAGTTCTTGTCTTCTAAATCATAATTCAGGGCTCTGTCCTTTATTTTTTTAAAGATTTTATTTGAGAGAGAGATCGTAAGAAAGATAGCATGAGTTGGGGGGCGGTTGGGGAGAGGGAGAATCCCCAAGCAGACTCCCTGCTGAGCAGAGAGCCCGATGTGGGCCTTGATCCCAGGACCCTGAGATCATGACCTGAGCCAAAGGCAGATGCTCAACCCACTGAGCTACCCAGGCATCCCCAGGCTCTGTTATTTCTAATAAGATGTTTCTATTATCATATGGTTTCACTTATTTGTTCACTTATTTGTGGAGCATAACAAATAACATGGAGGACAAGGGGAGTTAGAGAGGAGAAGGGAGTTGGGGGAAATTGGAAGGGGAGGTGAACCATGAGAGACTATGGACTCTGAAAAACAATCTGAGGGGTTTGAAGCGGCGGGGGATGGGAGGTTGGGGGAACCAGATGGTGGGTATTAGAGAGGGCACGGATTGCATGGAGCACTGGGTGTGGTGCAAAAACAAGGAATACTGTTATGCTGAAAATTTAAAAAAAAAAAAAGATGTTTCTATTTTGTGGGGTTTCTCTGGTAAGTTTTGGAATTCTAAGCCACTTACCCTTTGGCATTCTTGGCCACAGTCCCTGCTGCCCAGCTGAAATATGCTCAGACATGCTGCATACCTTTTTATTTACCTAGTGGTGACTTCCAGAGTCAAAACCATAGTGCTCATTAAAATCAGCTGCCCTCTCAGAAAACCCACATCATCATTCCCCTCCATTAGGACTGAATAATCAAGGGCTAGTACTGAGCACACTCATTGCCCCAGAATGTAGCTGCTTCGCTGTGACCCAGTAACTCTAGAAAATACTTCTGCTCCAAGCCCAACCTTTGGCACATGTTTCCTCAGCCCCTCTGGACTTTCCATTGGGTCAAACCTTTTTGAGCTGTTTTCGATTCTGTCTCATTCAAACATTTGTCACTCGAAGGACAGCTTAGGGAAGCAACTAGAAAGCAATTAGAGAGGTCAAAAATCATTCTGAAAAGCAATCTCAATCCACCAAGTCGTGGTTCTTATCTTTTTGGGGCTGGAATCCTCATCTGTGGCCTGGAATTCCGGGTATAGACCCATTCTTCAGGCTGATGGCTAGCTTTGTGTGAATGTGTAGATCGAGAATGGACAGGTCATGGTGGGGGGAAGGGAAGGGTAGTAGGAGTGTTCACATTTAGAAGTTATTTTCTGAGCAATTTTATTTCAAAAAGGCAAGAGCTGGGGCACCTGGGTGGCTCAGTTTGTTAAGTGTCTGCCCTCAGCTTACCCTGGGATCAAGCTCCACATTGGGCTCCCTGCTCAGCAGGGAGCCTGCTTCTCCCATTCCCTCTGCCACACCCCTGTTTGTGCTCTCTCGCTCTCTCTGCCAAATAAATACATAAAATCTTTAAAAAGAATAAAGCCCAGAGTTTTGCTCTGTATTGTCAGAATGTGCTTAGTTCACCTACCTAACCTTGGGTCAGACTGCCAGCCAACATTTTGTCAGAATGCCATTCTACAAAGACAGCTTCTGGAACCCTCTGAAAAGTACCTTTCAAGAAATCATGTTTCCATCTTGATTTATCTTTATTAGTTGACATGCAGAGAAAACTTATTTCTCTAGATTTGCAACCATCATTTTACTTAAGTGTAGAAATCCCTCTCTCTGTTTTCCATATTAGCTTCTCTCTAAGAGGTTCTCAGCCCTGGCAGCACATTGAATCAGTTGGGGAGCTTTTAGATATTGCCATGCCCTGGCCACACCTCAGAGCAATGAAATCATCCCCACTGGGGGTGGGACCTAGGCGTTGGTACTTTTAAAATTCTCAGGTGATTCTGTTGTGGAGTTTAGGTTGAGGACCAATGCCTAAAAATTATTACGCACAGGCAACAATTTGCCCGAATGCCAGACTCTAACCTCTGTGAGGGTAGAAACTGGTTTGCGTACACTTGCTTGTCTCTGACACCTACAGTACTCCTGGCCCATGGGTAATACGTATTGACTGATGGGATGGATTCATGCTTATTTTCAACTTCATAAAGTTGGAGGTAAAGAAGTGGTTTCCCCTTGGCCAAGGGACAATGTTGCACATCCACAGTCACGGGCTAGATCAGTATTGGAGGCTTCTTTTTACCCTGACTCTTAAATTACAGGATCATGAAGGGTGGATGGTCCTGGAGGTGGCCTGGCTTGCCAGAGCTACGGAGACACTCAGGGGGATCAGTACTGTGTTATTTACCAACTGGAATGAAACATATTTTAATATTTTAATACAGGCTCTCTTGTATAAACCGGCCACAGTGGTTTAAGTTTCGGTCCCTCTGTTGTCAGGGATTTCCTAGTCTCAAAAGCTGCATGTGACCTGGTGCTGTGTTCCATCGCTGTCCACTTCCTTCTCCTTGTGCTCCAGCCACACTGGTGTTCTCTGTGTTTCTGAACCCTGTCAGACGGCTTCTTGCCTAAGGGTCTTCGCACTTGCTGTTCAGTCTGCTGGAACATTCACCCAATGGGAGGAGCTGCCAAGTCACGTTGCTAAGGGCATAGAAACAAAAATGGGAATGACAGCAGCCAGTTTGGTGAACAATCTACTACATGGCCTCTTTAGGGAGATATTCAGTCTGTTTGATAAAATGCTCAGCCCCTCACATTTCTCTTTTTTCTCTCTGTCTCTTTCTCTCTGTGAGTGCTCAAAAACATTCTATTTTAACTGCCAGAATCCGAGTGTTAACTGTTTTTCTTTATGTTTCTGAAATAAATCTAATAGTCTTTCCTTTCTTTTCTACTCCATACTCCCTGTCCACCTACTTCCCCCGATAAATGCTGTATACTGGCTCAGGAGGTGCTTCATATGAAAATACAATGAAGACAGACACATTTATATGGCATAAGATATTATTCTGTTTACGGTAGTTAACTCACAGAGGGTCAGACAATGGGCTGAGTACTTCCTACACAATGTTCCATTTAATCTTCATGAGAGTTCATCTTAGGCCTAAGAAATCTGAGACCTTGAGTGGTCTTCATTTACCCAGGTAAACGGTAGAGCAGGGTTTGACCTCAGCGCTGCCTGGGTCTATAGCCCATGCTCTTCATCCTTACGCTCTCTGTGAGATCCCTGTGAGTCTCCCTTTATAAAGCCCCAAAATTCCTATTTGTTTGAAGCCTGTTTACTGCTCTAAGAAGCATGCATTAACGGCATACTGCTCGGCTAAAATTTAAAAGAAGAGAGCAAAAAGAAGCCTGACACAGGGAGTGATTGTAATGGCAAACAAATCACAGAAGAATAATAGGAAGAAGCCTCCATACAAAAGGCTTTTATTAATCCAGGGAACTGGCAGTGATATTTCATCATGAAGCACGATCTAGCAAGAATGGGCCACCAGGCTGAATTATATTGGAATATCTTATCTTCATGTTGGGCACATAAGCAAGGGTGCATATTATATGCCTAGTTATTTTTCTTTTACTGTTTATGCAGTGAATTTCTCTTGGGGTACAATATCCCGTTTAGGCTTCTCACAAAACCATGGTTTCCTAGTCTTACATTCGACATGGTTGAAAAAGATATTTCTTCACAGCTTCTATCATGTCTACTTAATCCTAAATTATTAATAGTTTCAATTTCAATATTCCCAAGAAGTTACTATTTTCTCTCTAATTATTCAAGGGGAAGATTTGAGTGAAAAAAAAAATGTTAGCATTTGTGTTTTTTTCCTTTCATAACATGCTGTTAAAAAATAATGAGAAAACGTGGTCCCTGGATCAGCAACATACAACTCACCTGGGAAACTTGTTTGAAACACAAATTCTTGGGACTCACTCCAGACCATATGTGGTCTGCTTAAAGCTTTATAGTTTCAACTTTTTGCATGTAGGTTTATAATTCTTTGCATATTATATTTTTCCATATATTATCTGGTTGTACCAGCATCATTTATCAAAAAGACTTTTGTCCAAAATCAATTGACTATAAATGTGTGAGCTACCTCTGGTCCCTCTAATCTATTCCATTTATCTATTTATCCTTCACCAGTACCACACTGTCTTAATTACTGTCCCTCTATTTTAAAAAAAAGATTTTATTTATTTATTTGACAGAGAGCACAAGCAGGGGGAGCAGCAGAAGCAGAGGGAGAAGCAGGCTCTCCACTGAGCAGGGATCCCAATGCAGGGCTTGATCCCAGGACCCTGGGATTGTGACATGAGCCAAAGACACTTGCTTAACCTGAATCACCCAGGTACCCAGTTACTATACCTTTATAATAAGTCTTGAAATCAGGTGGAGTAAGTCTCCAACATAGTTCTTTTTTTTTTTTTTTTTTCTCTTTAAGTCATCTTCAGTTTCTCTCAGCAATGCTTTGTGAGTTTTTGGTGCAAGGATTTGCATGTCTTTTGTTAAATTTATTCCTAAGTATTTTATATAGTACATGTATCAACAATCATTACCATCCATCTCCAAAACTCTTTTCATTTTCCCAAACTGAGATTCTATACCCATTAAACACTGAGTCCCCTCTTCTTCCCTTCCCTCAGCCCCCAGCAATCACTGTTCTACTTTCTGTCTCTATAAATGTGACTGCTCCAGGTGCCCCTTGTAAGTGGAATCATACAGTCTTTGTCCCTCTGTGACTGGCTGATTTCACTTTGCAAAATGTCTTCAGGGTTCATCCATGTTGCAGCATGTGTCAGAATTTCTTTCCTTTTTAAAGGCTGAAAAATACTCTTTTATATGTATATGCTATACTTTGTTTATTTATCCATTTATGGACTCTTGGGTTGATTCTACTTTTTGGTTATTGTGAATAATGCTGTTATGAACACAAGTGTACAAACAGCTGTTTGAATCTCTCTCTCAGTGCTTTTTAGTACATACCTAAAGTAGTAGTTTTAAGACTGTTTTCCAAATGTTTATTGACAAAATAGAGAAATACATGAATATAACTGTGCGTTGACAATATTGGAATTAAAATTAAAAATAAAATAAATTAAAAATAAAAATATAGAAAGGCAATTGATTTTTGTATTATTTATCTTATATCCTGTGATTTTGCTACATTCAATTATTAGTTTAATAGTTGTTCAATAGATCCTTTACATTTTATGTATATAGCCTTGTTGACTGAAAATAAAGATAATTTTACTTCTTCCTTCCAAACTTTATGCCTTTACCTATCTTTTCTTGCTTTAATGCCTGGTTAGGACTTTATGGACAATGTTTAGGAAAGGTAGTGAGAGAAGATATCCTTGCCTTGCTCCCAGTCTTACAGTGAAAGTGTTCAGTGTTTCATCAGTAGGGGAAACAGTAGCTATGTGGTATTTTTTGGCACCTTTTTATCAGGTGGAGGGAACTCCTTTCTATTCCTGCTTTGATGAGAGTTTTTAAAAAACAGCTTTATAGAGGTATAGTTGATATACAAAAGACTGCATATGTTTAATATACCTCCAGACCTTGTGTCATTGCACTTTGTTTCATTGTGCTTCACAGTTATTGCATTTTTTTTTTTATAAATTCAAAGTTTGTTGTAACTGTGTATCAAGCGAGTCTATTGGTTCCATTTTTCCAACAGCATTTGCTCATTTTGTGTTTCTGTGCCCCATTTTGGTAATTCTTATAATATATCAAATTTTTCCCTTATTATTACATTTGTCTGGTGATCTGTGATCAGTAGTTACAACTCACTGAAAGCTCAGATGACAGTTAACATTTTTTTTAACAATAAGTATCCTTTAATTAAGGTGTATACATGGTTTTTTAGAAATAATGTTCTTGCATACTTAATAGACTATGGTATAGTGTAAACATAACTTTTATATACACTGGGAAACCAAAAAATCCATTTGACTCCCCTTACTGTGATATTCGCTTTATTGCAGTGATTTGAAACTCAGCCTGAAATACCTCCGAGGTACACCCACACGCAATTTGATGAGTCTGAATGTATGCATACACGTGTGAAACTACAGTCAAGGTAATAAACATATCCATCATCTCCAAAAATTATCATACATTTTTTTGAATTTCACCAAATGCTTGTCTTTGTCTATTGAAAAAATCACCAGCAAAGGGCAGTGAATGTTATGATTCAACTCCTGAAGTTCAGTCAAAGTCCCCACTGCTTTGTCCATTCGGCTGCCTGAGCAAAAGTAGGATTTTATAAACTAACAAAGACGAGAAAATGGCGGTTGTGATGGCAACCAACAACAATGATCATAATACACCCTTTGACTCAATTTTGGAATTTGTAAGGCTTATAATGCAACCGAGTTAATAACTTGCTACATTTGACATCTTGTTTCACCTCTCCCTCCTGCTCATGCCTTCAAACTTGTCTTTCTAAAATATAGATCCGACCATTTTACAGCTTTGCTCTAAAACCTTGCTACACTACAGAATGAATTCCATAGCACGGCATTCAATGCCTTTCTGGATTCGGCTCCATGTCTTCTTTTCAGTGCACTTCTGTCGGCCTCATCACCCAGCACTTGCCCTTCCGCGGATGTGCTGTGCATTCTTCTGTGTATCATTGCTGGTAATGCCTTTGCCCTCCTTACGTACTCCCACAATCCACTCCTCTTTCAAGACCCACCTCAAATATTGCCTCTTCCATGGTGCCATCACAGTATTTCCATTGATCTCTATTATGTCTGTGCTCTTATTGTACCTATAATGCTCTCGTGTAGGATATTTGTGGAAAATGTGTTTGGATTATGTTTTCCTCAGCTGTGTAGCCCCACATTGCCTCATATAGGGATGGCAGGTATTATAGAAGCCACAAGGCCCCATTTATGAGCCCATAGAAGGTATGACTAAATGATTACAGCATGATTTTCCACCAAGCGTAAATGCACTCCAAGGCACTCAGAACATTGTTAATTTAGTACTTTATAACTGCTCCAGGCAGTTATTACCAGTTGATTAAATGAAATCTGCATTCTATCTCTAGCTAAATTTATGACTTGTTCCTAAAAAAAGCTTAGTGCTTTGGTTAGTTGAATTTCACTGCATAGACTCCAGGGGTGGTTTCCACTGAGGACTAAATTTATCTGGGCAAGGTAGAAAGCTAGAGGATTATAGCAGATTAGAGTGCTATAGCATTATTGCACATGGAGGAGCTGACCACATGGAATGAATCTGTTAGTAAGAGTGACAAGCTCCTGCTGAAGAGAGGCCAGGCTGTCAGACTGATTTTCTTTTCTTTTCAAGAAACTCACGAGGAGACCTTGTTATTTTCTTGGTTCAGAATCCGAGAATCTGATAAAAGGTCTGCATCAGCTGTGTGTAAGGCCATGCCCAGGAAACCTCATGGGCCAAGGGGAGGAATGAGAGCGTTTCCAAATGCCACAATCCATTTCATTACTGTGGGGCAAACTTTCATCAGACATGGCCATAAGGTTCCCCCTGGGAATGGCAGGTGTCTGCAATAAATAAAATTCTTTAAATCATACAGACATCAGTCTGATTAATGTTCAAAAGTTGGTTTGGGAAATGACAAAGTCCTGAGGGGTTTCCTTAAAGAGAAGGTCAGTTTTGACTGTTTGACAAGTCTTGGAAATCATTCCGAGGCTATACTGACCAGTACAATGGCCATTAGCCACATATGTATTTACGTTAATTAAATTTAAATAAAATGAAAACTTTAGTTCCTCAGTCACACTAGCCACATTTGAAGTGTTCAACTAGCCACATGTGGCTGGTGGCTACCACATCAGACATCAGAACATTTCCATCACTGCAGAAAGTTCTAGGGGACGGCACTAGTCTAAGGCCTCCTGTAAAAAACTTTAACTCCTTTCCACTGAAACTTAGAGTTTCTGCAGAAGTTTCAGCTTATGTGGACCAATTATATTCTTTGGCATTTCTATCATATATATCTTTTAACTATTTTATTTGTATTTATTCACCTTAAGTGTTTTTTTCTTTTCCAAGGCCTTTCTGTTTAATGTTCCATTTGAGAAAAATATCAAGGAAGTATTTATTCCCTGCAGTTAAAGGCCTGTGTGGTAAGCAAGATTCTATTATTTATTTTCTGTTGTTTCTTTATGGTGGTTAATATCTTCCCTGATCCCTATGAGTTCCTTTTTGTAACCCTCTGCCTGTTAAGCCGGCTATGTCTTGCATGGTTGTTTGAATTTAAATTACCTGCCAT
Source organism: Lutra lutra (assembly GCF_902655055.1). Lineage (NCBI taxonomy): Eukaryota > Metazoa > Chordata > Mammalia > Carnivora > Mustelidae > Lutra > Lutra lutra. The sequence goes on along the minus strand of NC_062278.1, from coordinate 132,015,979 downwards.
TTTGCCTTACTAAGGGAAATGTAGCGAATTCGGCCATTAAAGGAAGGGACTATTGGGAAATAATGTGCCATAAGGCTCACATCTATTCTGATATTTTTATTCTTGCCTCCTCTCCCACATTAAATAAAAGCCATTGTATATAGGGAGATGCATTAAAAATAGGCCACACAATACATTGTGGATAAAGCTTTCACATCGGTTTTAAATGGGGTTCATTTGAAATGACTTTAATCTTGGTTATGGAGGTTACTTGATACAGTGTTCATTCTTTGTTACAATTCAAAGCTATATGTTTACTTCATTTATTCCTATGAAGATAAGACTAAATGTTTTTAAATTTTTTAAGTAACGTGAAATATAAATAAACAGAAATAAAATGCATTATGGCATAGGAGACAAAATCTAATCTTTATTACTACTTCTGTGGTTCCACAGATTTCCATCTTTCCTTGTAATTTCCCTGGGTCACCTCTTTGCATAAGGTCTGGATTGGTTACTTAGTATTCATATCTTCTCTTTATCCACATGATGCTGAGGCTAAAAACTTGGTATATATTTGGAGAAAATGAACCAAAACTTTCCCTTTCTGGTTTTATTGTTGTCTCCACCACCCCTCTTCAGAGATCCCTGTAGAGGAATGGTTAATCACATGACTGGGTTTGAATCCCAGCTCCAGCTCTCCTGGCTTTGTGAACCACAAAAGTTACTTAATATTGTGTACTTCATCTTCTTCACCCTGAAGATGAGTTTTATTTCTAAATATATGTCATTGGAATTTCCTGAGATTTAATAAAAGCCCTTAAAACAGTACCATTATTTTTCACTTGGGCTTCAAGTCTAAAGATCATTTTTCTGTGACTTTAAACTTTTATTTTATTTTTCAAAAGATTTTTAAAATTTATTTCACACACAGAGAGAGGAAATACAAGCAGAGAGAGTGGGAGAGGGAGAAGCAGGCTTCTCACTGAGCAGGGAGTCCCCGATGTTGGGCTCCATCCCATGACCCTGGAATCATGACCCGAGCTGAAGGCAAATGCTTAATGACTGTGCCACCCAGGTGCCCCATGACTTTAAACTTTTAAAACTGAAATGTAATTACTATAGTCTGAATGATTGTGTCCCCCCAAAATCCATATGTTGAAATCCTAGCACCCAGTATAGTCGTGTTAGGAGGTGAGGCTTTGGGAGATGATTAGATCATGAAGGATTTGCTCTCATGAATGAGATTAATGTCCTTATAAAAGAGACCCCAAAGAGAGCCCCCTTGTGCCTTCCACCACATGAGGACACAGGCCGAAGTCAGCAGTCTGCAACCCACAGAAATCCTACCATGCTGGCACCCTGATTACAGACTTCTAGACTCCAGAACTGTGAGAAATAAATTTCTGTTGCTTATAAGGTACCCAATTTGTGGTGTTTTGCAGCTGACTAAGACAATAATTTATACAGTGAAATGCACAGATCTTAAGTACACAGTTTGATGAGTTCTGATAAATGCATACATATTATAACCTACTATCAAGACATGAGAGATTTCTATCTCCCTATTAAGTTCCCTTAGTGCTTTCCCAATCAATCCCTGCTCCCCACAACATACACCTACCCACCCACCCACCCACACACACACACACACACACAGTAATTACTATTTTGATTTTATTCTCAGAGCTTATTTTTGTCTATTCTAGAATTTCATTTGAGTGGAATCATAGAGTATGAATTCTTCTGTATCAGATTTTTCTCATTTTCCATGTAATAAATTATATATGTGATATTTACCTCCAATAGTTTATTAGCATTGTATTTTTATAATATAAATGCATAAGGTAATGGATCACATTGAGAAAAATTGGAATTTTTTTAAAACTTAAACAAAAAGAAAATGACCTAAAATATAGCTTCTTACTCTGTTTTTTTCTTCTGTAATATTTCTTGATATGCTGTTGTGTTTGAGTCTTTATGATAATGTCTTTAGTTTACCTTAATTTATTTGTCATGCAATTTTTCTTAATATTTAATTCACATAAAATATGTTTATCAAGCTTTGCAAACCTCACCATTATGTAATTCCAAAATATATTCATCACTTTGTATAGAAATTCCAGGGCGCCTGGGCGGCTTAGTTGATAATGGTTCGATTCTTGATTTCAGCCTAGGTTATGATCTCAGGGTTGTGAGATGGAGTCCCCCACATTGGGTTCCATGCTCAGCAGGGAGTCTGCTTAAGATCTCTTTCTCTAAAAATACATTCTATGTTTATAAAAAAATTAAAAAAATTAAATAAAAAGATTCTCTTTCTCCCTCTCCCTCCCCTCAGCAACCCTCCCCTCATGTGAATTCTCTCTGTAAAATAAATAAATCTTTAAAAAAATTTTTTCCTGCTCTAGTGGAACATTCTAAATAGAGAAGATGGGGAATAAGTGAATGAACAAACATGTTTGTTTACTTATTTAATGTTGGGATAGTAAGTTCTTTAAAGAAAAAGAGAAGAGGTAAGAGGAACCTGGAGTGCTGGGACAGGGGATTTGTTGTTCTAAACAGAGTGGAGAGGGAAGGCCTTGCTGGTAGGTGAAGGAGGTGGGGAATGGGCCACACAGATATGTCATGGGGGTATTCGTGGCAAAGGGAAGAGCAAGTCCACAAGCTCTAAGGTAGGAGGTACTTGGCATTTCCTAGAAACAGCCAGGAAGTCAGTGGATCTGGAGCAGAGTGAGCCAGGGGGGAGGAGAGCAGGAGGGATAATGTAGCCAATCATGACAGGACTTATTTGCCATTTAAAAAATTTTGGCTTTTACTGTGAACAAAATGCACAACCATTAGAGGATTCTGGATAGAGGAAGCACATGATTTGTCTTATATTCCTAAGGAATGTTGGTTTGCAAACTCCTCAGGAGCTTCCTGTATATAATCATAACCTTCCCTCCTACCACACACACAGAGGGCAGGGAGAGACCCAAGAAATAGGCAGGTCACTCTAGATTACCAGGCTTAATAGGCAAGGTGACTTACATACAGGGTGGCTTCAAGACATCAGTAGATCTCTAGATCTCTGTACCCACCTGCCACGTCTTAAAAATTCAAATAAAGGCTTTACCTGGATTCAATCACATATACCATCCAGAGGGTCTCAACACCCCATCACTATCTTAAGGCTCTGTCCTTGGGACAGCTTCTGGCAGCAAAGAAGTTGAGGAGAATACACACTCCAAGGACAGGGGAGAGGGCAAGGAGCCTCCAAATGCCAAGGTCCAACTCCTGGGTCAACTGGGGGTCACATCCTCTCCATGACCTCTTCCAACAAAGATCATTCTGGCTTCTGGCATGAGAAGATCCATAAGAAGACCATATATAGACAAGGACGAGAGCAGAGATACCAGTTAGGAGGCTGTTACAACAATCCAGATAAGAGATGATGTGGTGGTAGAGATTATAAGTGGTTAGATTCTGGATATCCTTTGAAGTTAGAGCCAATAGAATTTACTGATGGATGGGCTATGGTTTGTAACAGCGAAGTCGAATGATGTCATGGTTTTTGTTCTTAGCCAGTGGAAGAGGGAATTTCTATCACCTAAGATGGAGAAGGCAGGAAGGGGAACAGGTTTGGGAAGGAACATCAGGAGTCTGTTTTTTGGAGAAGTTGAGTTTGAAATTCCTGTTAGCCATTAAGTAGACATGGTGAGTAGCAGATCTAGACCCAGATATGAGTTTAGATTTTAGGGACAAGGCCTGGGCTGGTGATACAAATTCAGACATCATCAGAAAAGAGAAATTAAAAGCTAGACAAGTACACTGAATATGTGGGAGCGTAGACAGAAAAGAGAGGTTCAGTAGGAGTCTCTGAAACTGATGAAAATGTGAGTTAAAATGAAAACTCTCTCTTAATTATAGAAAGGTTATTGGAGAAGTTTTTGTCCTTTATTACTGTTTAATATTTCCATGATACTTCTTATTACTTACCCATTCCTTTCCTTGATACAGAGATTCTTACTAAGTTTATCTTTAAGATGAAAACTAGCCCTGTAGGCCACTTATTCTGGATCCTCTCAGATTCATGGACACTGAAGTTGCTATTGCTTTTTTATTTTTTGAGGCTGCTCTCCACTCTTTTTAACTCTTTAGAAATTAAGAGGAAGCCAAGTAGGCATGAAAACAAATATATTGTCTGTGAGCTCGAGGTCCTTATCAATGTGAGGAACAGAGTTTTAGTTCAAAAAGTCTTGTTTTCCTCTAAGAAGCAAAGATAAGAAATGTTCCCACTGTTTTGTTTTAATCTATGACCTTGAGAACTTCCTTCATCTTACAGACAGAGAAACAAAATCCCATTTTGTTGAAATGTGGATAGGCAGAAATAATCCTTCCTCTACTTTAGATATTGTTATATAGTCTTTAGGTTGTTTGAAAGAGGCACTCTGAAAGTGACCTAAAGTTGAAATGAGGGATAAAATACCTGGAGAGATTTTTGTCCCAGTTACTATGGCTGCATAGTAAATTACCCTAAAACTTAGTGGAATAAAACAAACTTATTATACTTTTGAGTCCTGTGGGTAATGAATTTGGATAGAGTAGGGATTACCTCTTCTGTTCCATGATGTCTGGGGCATCAAATGGAATATGTGAAGATGGGAATAGGGATCATTTGAAGGCTTATGGAAGCACCTAGCAGTTGCTAGCAGGTGATTTTGGGGTCACAGTTCCTTTTCAAGTGGGCTTCTCCATGCAGTCTCTCTATATGGGCTAGTTTGAGATTATTTGCAACATGGTGGCTGAGTTCCCTGGGTGAGTATCTTGAGAGAGAGACCGGTGGACACTGTCCCCTTTATCTGACTTAACCTCAGAAGTCACACAGCATCACTTCTGCCACATTCTCTTGGTAGGGGTAGTCTCAAGCTCATCCAGGTTCAGCAGAAGGGGTATAGGTCCTGCCTCTCAATGGGGGAGTGTCAATCACTTTGAAAGAGTAGGACATGGGATGAAATATAAATTGGTGCTCCCATTTTTGGGAAAATACAATATGTCAAAGATTTAGTGACTGTTAGGAATGTAAGCTATTAGATTCAAAGAGTGTTTGCCTTGAGAAGTAGAGAAGAGATTAATACCTCTGAGATAAGAGATTATGGAAGAACTTTCATTGCTAATTTTAGAAATGTTCTCTATCTTTTTTTTTTCTTCCTTCCTTAAGTGGAGCATGAAACTGTTGCTTTGGGAAAAGGTCTGCCTGTGTCTGTATCTCAGATTCACAGTCTCATTAGGACAGTATTTGTGCAGTTTGCTGGATGACAAGCTTCCCAGAAGGACACAGGGAAGTGACCTATGGTAGAGCTGTAAGCAATTACTGAAGGCCGTTGGGAGTTGGCAGGCATCACCCATAGGAGATTAGTGAGAAGCATTTCCCCTCCCTGGAAGAGATCAGTGAATTTCATAACCCACCCTGTACTTAACTTCCACCAACTTCTCTCCGGACATGTATAGAGAGAATCAGGATAATTCATACCCTTTACCTCTGTATAGATCTAGGGGGGAAAGCTCTTCTCTCCCCATATACAAAGTTAGCACCATAGACTCATTTTTATTTTATTTTATTTTGTCTTTTCAGTGTTCCAAGATTCATTGTTTATGCACCACACCCAGTGCTCCATATAATATGTGCCCTCCTTAATACCCACCACCAGGCTTACCCATTCTTCCACCCCCTTCCCTCCAAAACCCTCAGTTTGTTTCTCAGAGTCCACAGTCTCAAGGACTCATTTTTAGAAGACATTGGTGGCTAGGTCCCAGATTAGAGAATAGAGTAAAAAGATTCACAACCTCTAGATAAAGACTGAGAGGGAAAGGACTGAAATCCTTCATGTTATGAAAGCTTATGCAAATATGTGGACCGAATTTGGGGAGTTATTTAGTATAATTCCAAATTCCCACACAGTGCATATGCTCTAGGTGCAAACATCAGGGCAATATTTTCTGGCTTTGCCCATATACAGTCCAGACAGAGGAAGTTCTAAGTTTCCTATCAGCTCTCCTGAGCAAGGCAACACAAAACAGAAAGATAGCTTTTTAAAAATACGAAAACACTTCAGTCACAAAATTTAAAATTGATCTCAAATCTTAGTGCAATTTAAATGGACCAGGTTTTTGCAATTTTCACAGTATCTACAGCCAAGGTTGAACTTTATCAATTGGTTCTATTTTAACTGGCCTTCGACTTTTGGAATATTAGAAAGTTGGACCATCAAGTTCCTACAAGTGTTGTTTGGTTGCCTGGCTTATGCAGAAGCATAGGTATCCAAGGGAATGGTGGGTGCTGTGAGAGAAGAGGGGGGTCCAGGTTGGGTTGGTAAAAGCTGGGAAGTGTTTGGCAGTCAAAAGAAAGTGAGAGAACCAAGAATAGAGAAGGTAGTTCCCCTAGAAATGGGTAATTTCATGGAAGCATCATGGAAAAGATTTTGAAGAAAGGTAGAAGTGGAAGGTTGAGTTAGGGATGAAGAAGCCCAGACCAGTTCTGAGATAAGTATGGGAAAGAAAAGAATGACCTGGGTGGATGAGGAACTTATATTTTGTTGTAGGAGATAGTACAAAATCTGGGTAATTCAAATTTTCAAGAAGAAGAGTAATACTTTATGTAGTAGAGTAAATCTCTGCTATATGGGGTACATACTTTTAATGCTCTACCCTCTTGTCTGTCTCTCTTCCTGGTCCATGGGAGGCTACTCTGTCTACCCATCTTCTCTTTGGATAGGACCATGTAACTAGTCTGTTCCTGGGCTGTGTACAAAAGTGACATGTGAACCAAAATATTTACTTGCTACTGTAAAACTCTCCATTCTCTCTTTTCTGTGCCTTCAGAACCTGAAGGGTTCCTGATAATGAGGCCTCCACTAATCTGGGTCCTGGAATGAGGGCAACATGGACTAGACTAAGAGCCACCCATCGCCCCACTGATGCAAAATGGGTCATGAGATCAAGCCCTGCATGGGGCTCCATACTGGGTGTGGAGCCTGCTTGGGATTCTGTCTCTCCCTTTCCCTCTGCCTCTCACCCGAGGCTCACATTCTCTCTTCTAAAAAAAAAAAAAAGAAAAGAAAAGAAAAAAAAAAGGAAGGAAGGAAAATCATAAGGAAGAAAAAAAATACATTTACAGCATTATCCTCTGTTTATTGAAAAAAACCCACATATAAGTGCAGTTAAAGCCCTTATTGTTATGGGGCGCCTGGGTGGCTCAGTGGGTTGGGCCTCTGCCTTGGCTCAGGTCATGGTCTTGGGGTCCTGGGATGGACCCCCGCATCAGGCTCTCTGCTCAGTGGGGGGCCTGCTTTCTCCCCGCCCTGTCTGCCTCTCTGCCTACTTGTGATCTTTCTCTCTGTCAAATAAATAAATGAAATCTTAAAAAACAAAACAAAACAAAACAACCAAACCCTATTGTTCCACACACACACATATTTTCCTTCTCACAAGCTCTAGCTCTCAGGACATATTTCAGCCAACATGGTATCTAGATACAGAGGGCAGCTCATATATCCTTCTGGCAGAAGGGAAGGAGAGGGGTTTATATTCTTCTTGGTCCCTGAAAACTCTGCTGACTTTGACTGCAGAAGTTTATGGCTAAGACTTCTGCTGAACCAAGTCTACCCAGGTTTTCTAGGTCCATTCTTGGATCTCAGATCTTAGCTAAAACCCCTCCGTGGGTCTTAGCTGTATGTGGGATGTCTGCCCCCTGGCCCAGTCTCTACCATATAGTTAAATTTCCATGGTAGCACCGTGCAGAATTGATACTCTTCATCCTTGGCTACTTTTTTCTTGTCTCCCTGTTGGTTTATAGACATGTCTGAATCACTTTCTTCTTGCCTCCTCTCTGTCTTAGATTTCTGTCCTTTCACTCTCCACTCCCACTGCCGGAACTAAGCATCAGAGAGATAGGAGGGCTGGACCCCTATGGAACCAAAAAAACTCTTCCTCCTATATTCCCACCTCCTCCCTAGTTTTTCTTTCCCTGTTACATAGGGTATGACCTACCCTTTCTGTTTGGTGGGAACTTCCTCTAAGTCACTTTCTCTCTTGATCATCTGTAGACATCTTGTTCTAAGTGGCTGTGCCTCCTTCCCCAAGGCATTAGGCTTGGCCTTAATGGTGAACATGATTTATGGTAGAATAAAACAGAGACTCAGGTTCACATTTTCAAGATAATTACATTAGCGTTTATAAGGTACATTTTCTTTGGAAATTCTGCCTACTTGCCTGATATTATGGACATTTGTTAACTTACTTGGTGGCAAGTCTAGCAGCCTCCAGTGTGAGCATCCCTCAGCACTTTGAGAGATGTGGATGGCCCTGGTGTCAACCCCGTGGTTCAGATTGATGGACTGACCCAGGAAGCCTCCTTCCACCCTGTGGAACAGTGTATATAAAATATTTGCCTGCAACAAAATAAACTTAGACTTTAACATCCAATTCCCATGGAAAAACCAATGGGAAATATAATTCTTTCTTTTAGGTCTGTCAGCTGCCTTATTATCCTAAACCCCATAGCCTAATTTCCTTTAGGCTCTTATTCAGAGTCATGGCTTATTTCAAGACTGTCAGGGATCAAGTGAATAAATGCAAAGGATTTAATTTTCTTTTAACTTTTTTTTGGTCACATAGTTTTTCTTAAGGCCTTGGGCGAATTTTGCCTGAAGAGAAATTCTCATTTTTATACAGAGTATCTGGTTTGATTTTGTACTTCTCTTATGGGATGGCCACATAAATATGATGTCCATGGATCATTTTAAGCTGAACTCCAGGGAGGCTTGATGCTTTTAAGCTCTGAGAATTGTTTGACCTGGAGACTCTTAGTTGTTCTTTATGAAAAATAATGATTACTCAAGAGCTTTTAATTCTTTTTTTAGTTTGCTGCTGAATATTTTTAGCCATGCATGATCTTATATTTGTTGAGCTCATGATACTCTTTCTTCTCTCCACCAGTCAGATCATACTTCAGGAATATGCCGTGTATCTTTCTTACTCTCAGCTTCTGAGAGTCTGTGCTATATAGAGCTGCTATATTTCTCTCTGGTGGTAGAGATATTACAGAGAACCCTCTTCTCTCTAGTTAACACAGTGATGATGGGAGCTTGTTCATAAGCAGATGTGTGACATTTTTGACAAAAGATACATTCCTGAAAACTGCCTTGAAAGCAGATTTCTTTATTTCAAATCCTATGACCTTATGTATATGATTGGATAGCTTTTGTGTGTTACTTAAAAAAATTGTCACATCTACCTCTTAACTTGAGTTACTTCTATAGCAATGAGTTTCTGCAGACTTTATCTAGTTAATGCAAGGACAGTTAGAATGAGACTTCCTATGGGTTCATGCCATGACCTCGTATCTTTAGTTTCCTGCCATGTTGCTTCTCTGATACCACATCATGGGATCCTGCTCTATACTTATAGATATGCAACTCAGAAATTCAGGGGGAATAAACTCTCACTTGAATCACCCTTGACCAATGGGAGAGAGGAATAGATGGATAAATGCTTCCTCCTTTGTCCCCAGTGTAAACTCTTCTGAGATACAATTCATAAGGCTCCTTTGAAGGTCCTGGTAGATCAAGTACTGGCTGCTCATAGGAATGGCCAACTCAATAACACATCCCTGTGTTGGCTTTGCCTTCTTCCTCTTTTGCTTTTTCTGTCCTGTAGTCTTGCTCCCTATAAATCATATTCCAAAATAACCTACCTGCAAGGAAATTTTTGCCTTAGGTTTTGCTTTGGAAAACAAGGCTAAGTTAGTATTCTTAATAAAGTAAAGTTTTCTCTTGTTTCTTATCTTTTCTCATTAAAGCCTACCAATAGAGAGTTGAAGCTTAAAGTTTGTGCATTTGGTAAATGTATGGATGTGCGTATGTATATATTGGAGTGTCTAACTCTATTCCATAATCATCTTTAGTAATTATTTGGTTATCCACATAATCAGATTATTAAAATATCATATTTGATATTAAGATACATCCATTCCCCCATTTAATGATAGTCAAAACTCACCTTTCCTTTTCAATTCTTGGCTCCAAGTTCCTTCCTACTCGATACTTTATAACCTAGGACACTATATATAATGGTGGGGAAGAGATCTTGGAGAATCTAGAAAACAGACAAACTGACTTAACTGTAAAACTTAAACTGGGATTATCTGCTGCCTTGGATAATTCACATTTTATTCCCATTATTAATATGAATAATTAAGGATTGCTCGAACTGGTAATGATGATATAATATGATTTCCTTTTGCTTGAGACTGGAAAGCTGTCCAGTTAGTGGTTCTTGCAGGATATATTGTCAAATGGCTATGAGGACAGTGGTTCATATAATTTAGAGTATTAAAAGGGAAAGGGATTAGAAGAACACCTTCTTAGGTGAAGCTGGGATCCCTCCAAATTCTAGGACTTCATGGTAATGGAGTAGGAATTGTAATGGCCATTTCCATAATCAGTGTCTTGAGAAGGAATTTGTTCCCCCACTATGCTATTGTGATTTATAATAAATATATATTTGGCCTTTATTCCTGGCACAGAGCTCTTAAAACCCTTGGAATTTCCTAAGAGAAAGTTGTCTTATGTTATGTTAATGACATGACTTTTGGAAAGTCTCTAGGTGACCTAAAGATGGGGGCTGGTTGCTGGGGGAACCAACCTTGTGATCAGAGGATTTGAACTTTCTGTCCCACTAACCTCCTACCCCCAACCCTACCTCCAAGAAGGGGCAAGGAACTGGAGATTGAGTTTAGTCACCAATAGCTAGTGATTTAACCAATCATGCCTATGTAATGAAGCCTCCAAAAACCCAAAAGGATGGAGTTTGGAGAGCTTCCAAGCTAGTGAATACATGGAGGTGTTGTGTGAAAGGTATACTTCGAAAGAGCATGAGCCTGGAGGCACTGTGCCCTTTCCCGTGTACCTTGCCCTATATATTCATCATCTGGCTGTTCATCTGTATCCTTTATAATATCCTTTATAATGAACTGGTAAACATAAGTAAATGTTTCTCTAACTTGAGAGTTGATCTGTCAAATTACTTGAACCTGAGGAGGGTGTGATAGATCAGAAGAACAGGTGAAAACCTGGACTTGCAATTGGTGTCTGAAGTCAGGGGAGGGGATGAAGTCTTGTGGGACTAAGCCCTTGACCTGTGGGATATGATACCATCTATCTGGAATTAAACTGAATTAACTAAATTTTGTTGCTTTAACTAAACTGAGCTGAACGGTAGGGCACCCAGTCAATGTCTACTGAGAACTGGAGAATTGTTTGGTGGTGTTGGGGGAAAAAAACATATATTGGACCTGCCTAGAAAGAGGATCCCATCAAAATATCAAGGAAATAGGCATACTATAAGAGGGCTTTAGAGGAGGAGATCCCTAAAATTTTGTCGTCTACCAGAGATACTAAAATTAGAGTTTTAGTTACTTGATAGCATGTTCCAAATAATTTTTATCTTACTATTGCTCCTTTCTGAGTAACAGAAAATAATAGGTAGTTTCTTTATCCTTTTACCAGGACAGGCAAAAATTAGAGAAAATCTGAAATCACCTCTTTTCTTGAGGTCGTTTTATGTGGGTAATTAGTCATCATGGAATCTCTCTAATCTTCTGTTCAATTTTGATCATTTTGTTTCTTTTGGTGAATCACAAGCAACCATGATTGCACACATGTTCTTTTTGTGATCTTTCAATAATATATCAGTTGAATAAAGAATTTTAGAAGTTGATTGTATTCATTAGGGCTATTTTGGTAGCTAATTACAGAAAGTCAAGTAACAGTGGTTGAAACAATGATACTGTTGTGTTCACAGATGTCAAGGGCAGAAATGGGGCTGGGATGCCAGTTTTGGGCAGCCCCCTCTCTTCACTTTTAGCCTGTTTGTGTCTTTATTTTTGTCCTTCATTTTTCTCTCTTTTATTTTTTCAACTGCTTTGCTCTGCTTTGGATGAGAAGAAAACATGGCTGTTGACAGGTCCTCCTTGAGTTTCCATTTATAGTTTCAGTCATCTGGAAAGAGAAGGACTTCCCTCATTTTCATTTACCAGATCCTTGCCAAAAGCTGTGAGTGTCTCAGCTTGGATTAATGCTAAGTCTGAAACCAATCTGTTGGCCAGGACAGATTCTGGGAGGTGATTGGCCTAGATATGTTCCCCCGGACCAACTAACTGTGTCCAGGGCACATTTTGTACAAGATGATTGGTCCAGAGGTTACCACATTGATAGAATGGAAAAAGAGAAGGAAGAGACGATTTCCAGAAGAAGGTAAAAGAAGGGTAGAGGTGGCTTTATGTAATTAGAGCAGTAATTGTTCATTACACTGACCTGAAGGAATTTGACCCCATGTAGTCAATATGGTAAATTTAACATAAGTATCATATCCGTTTTGGTGTTGGGAACATTAAGAGATTCCTTTAGAAAAGTAAGGGTGTTTTAAAAATATATAATTCCCAATTATAAGATGGGTAAAGACAATGTAACAATTCAGTATAAATATCTAGTATTATAAAAACATGTAAATATTAGAATGTTGATGGAATTTTGGGATGCAATGAAAATGAAATATCAAATCATTATAATTTCACTTAATTTTCCCAGTACTGAAATACTATTTCAATTAAGTGTGTATTTAGTTTTATTTGTTGTTATTAATTGTGGAAATAAGAAGTGATTAAGCAGTCTAGTTCTGGAGATATTTTGCTTGGTTCAGTTTTTTGGGGTTTTTCTTGTTTGTTTGTTTTTGTTGTTGTTTTTCCACTTAACTAGCTCTATGGCCTTGGAAAATTTACTTCATCTCCCTCTACCTGATTACTTATCTGTAAAGTAGGAATATTAACTGTGGCCTTTTCATTGGTCGTTATGAGTATAAGATTAGTTAATACATGCAAAGTCCTTAGAACAATGCCTGGCATGTTGTCAGCATTCAAGAAATGTTGGCCATTATTATTAGAATAATCTTTGAGTATTGTTTTTTCTTCAAGATTATAAATGAATTTACAACTGGACTTTCTTGCATACCTTTTTGATTTTCATTGAAATGGTCACTTAAAATGGGCTCCTTGCAAAAAGTCAATGAGCTCCATCTCAAACAAAAATACAAAGAAGAGGTTACTGGTCATGTTTCAAAGACCTAAGACATATTCTGTCCTAAGTATTTATTAAGACTTTTGTGAAAATGTTCCATTTCATAGGTGTTCCACCACTCTTTCCTTCCAGGCACTTGGCAGAATTTTATTTTTCACCTATGGGAAGTGAAATGTGGCCATGTGATTTGCTTTGGTGATGATTTGTAATATTTCAGGGTAGAAACTTTAAGAATTAGGGTATGTTTGCTGCATTGTTTTCCTTCTGTGATGACAACTGGCAACTTCTGAGATGAAGACCTCTCCACTAGCGTGAATCCCTGATTGACAACTCACAATGGATAGATGGTATGAGCAACAAAGTGATTTTTGTTGTTTTAAACAACTGCAATTTCTCTATTTTTGATTCCAGTGGAACTGAAGTCCTTTAAATAAGACCCCTGAAAAGGAGGTTATCTTAATGCATCAGGTCTGGCTGGGCTGGTTCTTCTTTGGCTATATTTCATTCAGGAATGAACATCTTCATAATTAGGGTATCAATTAAAAAAAATCACATTACTAAGAGCAAGCATTTTAATACAGGATAAAACCCCATATTTTGTGCAATGATGCTATGATTTTTTTAAAACCCTGGCATCAATTGAAAATTTATATTAAATTAATAAATTTCTAGCCCAGCCTCACAAAAGCAGAGCTCATTTTTAAGGCTGCCATTCTACTTGTCTGGGAAAGCCCATACACCCATCATTCCAACACTTCCAAATATCAGTATTTCATTGTTCTGTCAGTTTTAACAATCCATTTACTCTCTCTTTCTTTTTCTGAACTAATTTATGACACCTGATTTTCTCTGCTCAGAAATTCTTTGAAATTAAGTCAAATTATATTTGTTATTTTTTATCCATCTTGAAATGTAAGCACAGTTTATTTAGCCCTTTAAAAAAATGTTTCCTGCCATTCCTGGACTAGGAATGTGTATATTTTGTGTTTAGTTGGCTTAAGGACCAGTTTCAAACTTGTGGGGATATAGTTTTACTAAGGCCAGAGTTTTACTATATCATTTTTTCCATATCCAACTAGCTAATAAAATCTTCTTAGTATTTTTCCTCAGAAATGTCTCTTGAATGCACTCACCCTTTGTACTTGTTGAGTAGTATCACGAGTTCAGGTTTCCTCTTCTTGCTCAGAATTTCAAGCTTCCCAGCTGGCTTTCCTGATAATGATCTCTCATCTACCATCGAAATTATCATTTTTAATTAACTAATTAATTAATTTATATATTTCTGAGAGAGAGAGAGAGTGGTGGGGAGGGGCAGAGGAGAAGGAGAGAGAATCTCAGGCATTGTGCGCTGAGTCTCACGACACCGAGATCACCACCTGAGCTGAAATCAAGAGTCAGATACTTAATCAACTGCACCACCCAGGAGCCCCCAGAATTATCATTTTAGAAACCAAATTCTAGAAGCTCTTTATCTGCCCAGGGGATAAAGTGAGTGCTTTAGCATTTAGAGTCCCTCTTTCATTGTGTTGCCTCTCCCAGCTCTAGTACCCAGAGTTCTCCAAAGACACATTTTCATCATTCACCGACAATGTCACAGCTTTTCATGCCCTGGGGCTCTGCCCAGATCTCAGTCCATGGGGACATCAGAAGTCCTCTGTATGGTAATTTTTCTTTCAGTTTTACGCTGAGTTTAAGGATGGTGAATTGTAAGAAAATATGTTTTTTTTGCTGTGTATTCACTTATTTCTCATAATAATTTAGTGCAGCATATAGAACAGTTAGCACAAATACCTTTAACCCCTCAGTTCCATTTGGCCTCTTATGCCATGTCTGGGCAACAGGGTTTTAGTGCTGACCCCACTAGCTGCAGGATCTAGAGCAGGGCACTTAATTTCCTGGTAAGCAACTTCCTAATTTTTAAAATAAATTGTTGGACAGAAAGTTTCAGTGGAGGAGGAACTGGTCCTGAGGCAGGACAATTCTTCCATGTATGAGACGGTCCTGCACATCGCGGAACACTTGAAACCTCTGGCTTCTGACTAGTAGCAAGTCCTAGTCTTTCTCACAATCCAAAATATCCCCAAACAATCTCACTTTCATTTTTGTTTTTAAGATTTTATTTATTTATTTATTTATTTGGCAGAGAGAGAGAGTGGGGGGGCCCACGCGGGGGGAGCAGGCTCCCCACTGAGCAGGGCACCTAATGCGGGCTTGATTCCAGGATACCAAGATTCTGACCTGAGCCAAAGGCAGACACTTAACTGATTGAGCCACCCAGGTGGTCCAACAATCTGACTTTTGAACACCGCTCTCAGTTACAGAATTCTGTGACTGTTGTAAATTTTTTTTGACAGTTAAATATAGGGCAAGTGCCTCTTTATCTAAAATGCAAGCTAATCAGAAAGCTCAGATAACCAGTTTTTGTTTTATGTGTTGAGGAAGTCGATACTATGTATTTTGACTGTATTTTTGTATTTTTAGAAGAAGACAAATGATAAGTAACTTGTGTCTGTTCTGAAATGTCACCTGTAAAGTACATCTGTCTTAGCTCAGATTTAACCCAATCTCTGATCCTTCTGCAACTTCAAAAATGATAGCCATTAGCCACATGTGGCTAGTTAAATTTAAATTCAGATTAAGTAAAATTTACAATTCGGTATCTTGGTCATAGTAACCACATTTTGCTACACATGTGGCTAGTGGCTATCATATTGGATAGTGCTACTCTTTTCATCAAGGGTAGCAGAGACTTAGGAAAAAGGGGACAATCATTCTAAAGCTCCTTCAACACAGAGAGTTCTGACAGAAAGTTCTAACTGTCCTAGTGTAAGTAGTTACAGCTGACTCAATTTATGTCATCAACATTTTGTCTTATTCACTTCATTTTTATTACTGAGAATGTCATTGTATGCTAATTATTTAGCAATCCAGACATGCGAATTTTCCTCCACCCATTCAGGAAGGCTGAAAGTTCACTGTAATCAGTAAAATATGCATTCAGGAATTAAGATATTTTTTTTAATTATGTATTTATTTATTTGAGAGAGAGAGAAAGCATGAGCAGGGGAGAGGTAGAGGGAGAAGCACCCTACGAATTAAGATATTTTAAATTTTGCATGGAGGATCAGAATCTGGAGGAATTGGCCATCTAGATTTTTTTTTTCATTTTCAATTTTTTTTGCTTTTATTTAAATTCCAGTTAACAGGGGCTCCTGGGTGGCTCAGTGGGTTAAGCCTCTGCCTTTGGCTCAGGTCATGATCCCAGGGTCCTAGGATCAAGCCCCGCATCGGGCTCTCTACTCATCGGGGAGCCTGCTTCTCCCTCTCTCTCTGCCTGCCTCTCTGCCTACTTGGGATCTGTCTGTCGAATAAATAAGTAAAATATTTTAATAAATAAATAAATAAATTCCAGTTAACATAGTGCAATATTAATTTCAGACGTATAATTTAGAGATTCAACACTTCCATATAACACCTAGTGTTCATCACAAGTGCCCTTCTTAATCCCTTCACCTATTTTACCCATCCCCCCCACCCCTCTCCCCTTTGGTAACTATCAGTTTATTCTCTATAGTCAAGAGTCTGTTTCTTGTTTTGCCTCTCTCTCTCTCTTTTTCCCTGTGCTCATTTGTTTTGTTTCTTAAATTCCACATATACAGAGGCCTAGTAAGACCTACTTCTCTGTTTCCAAGAACCTGGCAAAGATAGACATTTCCACAGGTACCTCTTCCTCCTTATATATGTTTGGAATCATTAAGGACAAGAAACATCACTTGGATTTCGTACAAGTCTTTTGACTGTGTGAGACTTAAGCAAGTAAGAAGACTTGCTTACTGCCTAATGTCAGATTAAAGATTTTATGTCTGGAGGGGCCTCTCTTTCTTGTTTTTACCTTCTGGAACCTCACATGCCTGCATCCTGTCCCAGAAGGCAGTACTAGGGCTTAAAATTGCAAAGTGGATGAGGCAAGTGTAAGATCACAGGTAGGTTGAGGTGTCCCTCATGACCACACGTGCTTTGTTTTAATTAGTGGAGCTTTTCTTATCTCCATGATTGTATTTCAGTTGCCCATGGGAGAACCTTGCTTCTTAGATGAAGGCTCACAGAGTCCCTTGGAGGCCCAAGAAAGATTTATGGCTGCTTATCCAAAGGTTCCAGATGGTTTTCTATTACCACAGCTTTAACTTAACTCACTGTTATAGGTAAGAGACCTGTAGTGGGAGGTCAATCCAACTGTCAGGCCCTTTTACCAACCTTTAAATGTGGGAATCCATTCCTTTTCAGAAAACCCTTTAAATGGCTATATAATCTCTTGTATTGTGCAGTAATTGTAGCTGACTCTGGTGGAATGCTTACTTTATATAGGCAGTGGGCTGAGATAGATATAGATACAGATACATACATATATATATATTTTTTCACTTACTCCTGCCAACTGGATGAGGAGTGTTTTATTATTAGCTCCAGTTCTAGAGATGTTGAGTAACCTACTAAAGGTCACACAGCTAGGAAGATGGAGGGCTGAGATTTGAACCTAGACAGTCTGACATTATAGTATGTGTGCATTCACACACACACACACACACACACACACACACACACACATTTCTATTAAATACTTGACATGCTTTTACTCCATTTTCTTCATGATCCTATGAGGTATAGAACAGCCCAAAATAAAGGGGGGAAAATAAACAAAGACTCCAGTGCCAGAGAAGTTAAATTTCAGAGCTCCTAAACAAACTAAACTTGCCCTCCAACAAAACCATGCCTGTAACATGCCCTGACAGGTCTGCATGGGGAATGAGCACATATGGGAGGAGAAGACATATCTGGAGGGTAAGCAGAATCTCCAGTTAAATTGCTCTTCATCAAGAGTGGCAAAGACTCAGGTAACCTCAGAAAGGGGACAGTTATTCTAAAGCTACATTTGGAGCAATTTTGGGTGAAGGAGCTCATGGAAATCCACCTCATGGGTTTGGTCTTCTGGAGTCAGGAGGTGGAGAGGGACTGGGATTTGAGGCAGTTTCAGTGGTTCAGGACCCACCTTTGGACTCCTCCACCATCAGGATCAGCTCCTCTAGTGCATCCACCGCTCTCTGGGCTGCCCACATCTTCTGGGCACCACCACCCGCCTTATTCTTCCTCTATTTCCAGTTCCAGTAATGAGAGAGGAAATCTGACTGGCTCAGCAAATACTCATCACATCTGTTTGTGCAGAACCCCCAGCCCCTAAAAGGACTTGCCTTAGGCAGGTAATTTGGTGTCTTTGTGTCAGCTGCCTACCTAGACCCAGTGAGCCGGGCTAGATGGGTGGGGCAGGGTAGGGATGGCTGGTGCAACAAAAATGGAGAATCTTGGTCATTCATACCTTCTGCAGAAGCTGCTTTTCTCAGAAGCAGCTGGGGGTTCGGAAGGTTAATAGCATTAATGTATCTTTTACAGTGATAAAATACTGCACTTTTGCACAACTCAATTAAAATTCACTCCTGTCTAGTGGGTGTTTACAAATTTTTTTCTACCTGAAAACTTCTAAGACTCTAAGTCACCCCAAAACATGGCATGTCTGAAAAAAAAAAAAAAAAAAACATGGCATGTCTGTTTCGGAAGGTCCCATGTGGGATTTTGGTTCGGGCTTTCAGGCCTTAAATTATTATTCTTTATTATCTTCTCTGCCACTTAATCTTTCTCACATAAATTCTGGAAGTTACTAGTGTTTTCTGCTTGCACATATCTTACCTAGTGGTTCTCAGCTAGTGGACTCACTCAGGGAATTAAAAAAAAATACTGCAGCCTGGAGCTCCTGGGTGGCTCAGTCAGTTAAGCCTCTGCCTTCGGCTCAGGTCATGATCTCAGGGTTCTGGGATTGGGCCCCAGATCAGGCTCCCTGCTCAGCAGAGAGCCTGATTCTCCCTCTCCCTCTGCTGCTCCCTGTTCTTTCTCTCCCTCTCTCTGTCAAATAAATAAATAGAATGTTAAAAAAAAAAATACTGCAACCTGTGGCATATCTTTAGAAATTAGAATTTGTTTTGTGAAGGCCTGGGAATTTTTTAACCCCCCCACTCCAGGTATTGTTAATGTAGAGCCGGGACCCATAACCATAGTTGTATGGTCCCTGACCAGCCCATTAACAACATTTGGAAACTTATCAGAAATTCAAACTTTGGGGCTTCATCCCAGACCTGCTGTTTTAGAAACTCTGGGGGTAGGGCTTAGCAGTCTGTTTTAACAAACCCTCCAGGTGATTCTGATGCAGACTCAAGTTTTGGAACCACTGGTCTACTTGGAGCTGTTTAATTTATTTGACCTCTTCATAGACCCATATCTCAAGTCTTTGAGCTAAGCCTTTTGGAGGTGGCCTCTAGAATTACATTTGTCACAGAGCTTAACTGACTTCCTAAGAGCAGTAGTGGGCTGACTTATGGCTTGGCAGAAGGTTAATTGTTTTGATATTTTGGTAATTCTCAGCTCATTTGTCTATGATTATTAGTTATCAAAATAAGATAGCTAAGTCTAGTTTTCTCAGTGGGCTCCCTTTATTATTTTTTAATGTGATTGTTTTCCTAATTGTTTCAGACAATTGTTTTTCTCCCCATGTCTGTTTCATGATATGATAAATCGGCTAGATACTAAGTGGATGCTTACTCTACCTTCAGCTGCATTATATGATTTTTCCATTTTTTTTCTTTTTGAGAGACCCAACAATTGTTTACCAAGATTTTTGATGTTAAATGTTTTTATAAACACATGGAGTATAACATACTTGCCATAAAAGTGAACACATATTGTGTAGGATATCACATAGGATCTAAAATTCAGTGTGCAATCCCATGTTATTATATTATAATAGTTTCTTTATGTGCCCCCCACTAACAGCTGAGCTGCTGGGGGTGGGTGCATATCTTATTCTTAACTGTCTGGCAGAGTGATTGAAGTATAATGAACAGTGAGCATATGTTTGGTGAATGAATAAAAGAATAAATGAATGATGGCACTATCCAACACTAGTTGGTCATATCCAGGCATCATGTTTATTTTGTCTGGAAGCCACACTACAGAAGACTCATTGCTGTCATAATGCAAAGAAGAAAGTCAGACTAGGAACATGAAAACTATTTGGATTATGTAAGGTTGTCTAGGAGAGGAAAGGGGAATACTGCAGGGTTTGGAGTCACTCCCTTTTGGGGATGGAGCTGATTTTCCCCTCCCCTATGAAGCTGGGGAGGCTCAATGTTGTCCTGTCAGCAAATGAGGTGGGAAGCATAGCTTGGTGTGAGACAGTACAATTATTACAATAAATGAGAAGGAATCAAAATATACTAGTGCGAAGGCCCTTCTCCTCTCTGGGGGATGAGATGTCTAGGGTGGGCAAGGTTGGGGAAAGCTGTGGGAGTGGTCACCCATTAGGAGCATATTTCCCCAAAGAGACATCTTGACAACCAGTTCTTTAAACTTCAGCATTTAAGATGATGATGAAAAGGTGAGGAGCAAGTGAATCATAAAGAAAATTCTCAAAAAGTGGCACCATGGCAGCTCCCCAGGTCAGACTGTGGCCTCACTCATGGAAAGAGAAAGGGTGGCTATGGAGCTGGGAAGCTGTCTGAAAAGAGAAGGTCACCTCTTGAGGTAGGCCATTTTCCCCATCAAGTTAAACCAGTCTGACCTTATACTAGAGGAGGGGAATTGGAGCACTTGATTCTGGGATGAATAGGATGGTCCTTCTGGAAACTCTCAGTCCTTGCAGAAGGTAGGAGAGTCCACAAAGCAGTGCCAATTAATAAGGAACATTAAAGCTATGAAGTTCTTAGAATAGAACAGAGCTCACTTTCTCTGTGATGCATGACTGGGCTCATTTGGCAGGGTGGTCTAGTGAAGGGCGAAGGACCTTAATTAAGCTGAGAGAAACACAAGAAGAACCATTTCTGCTCATATTTAGCTTGGGAACATAGTGACCTTTTTCTTTGGTGAAGGATTTGCATTTGGGGTCTCCTGATCACTCCTGTTCATTTTTCCATCACCTTCTTCCTCCTTTATATTTCCTCTACTGGACCCTAAACCATTTACTTCTGTTCCATGTCTCTCACCATCCAAGTTCAGTCCTCTCCAGTGCAATGGCTGCTTTCCATTCCTGGTTCACACACACTGGGATGCAGCAGGTAGCAACACTCTATCATGATGTGAAAATATAGTTTTATTTTTCACCCATGCTAGAGCTCCCAGCACACACATATATTTTCTTAATAGCCAAAAATGAAGACTTTCTGGTTATTATGAACATATGCGGGACAACTAGCCTTTAGAAGCCTCCTTTCAGTTCTCTCTCTGGGTGTGGTAACTCCTGCCTCAGGGACCTTTCTATTCCCCTATGTGGAATATTCTTATTTCCCTTTTCACCAAGCTAATGCCCACTTATCCTTAAGATTTCAGTTCAAATGTAGTAACTATAATATCAGAGAAAATGACAATGCTGATATTTCAGTATTTGTTTCAAGTTTCAACACCATTATTTTTATTGTTATTATTATTATTATTTTCCAAAAAGAGTCAGCATAGTATAGCTGTTAAGACCAGGGACTCTGGAAGTAGATGGCCTAGCTTTGAATCAGCTCTTCCATTTGCTACTGTGTGACCTTGGGAAACTTTTTTTTTTTTTTTAAGATTTTATTTATTTATTTGACAGAGAGAGATCACAAGCAGACGGAGAGGCAGGCAGAGAGAGAGAGAGAGGGAAGCAGGCTTCCTGCTGAGCAGAGAGCCCGATGTGGGACTCGATCCCAGGACCCTGAGATCATGACCTGAGCCGAAGGCAGCGGCTTAACCCACTGAGCCACCCAGGCGCCCCGGGAAACTTTTTTAACCTCTCTGAACTTCAGTCTTCCTATCTGTAAGTGGGGATAATACTAGTACCCACCTCATAGTGTTGCTATAAATATTAAATGAGTAATACTTATGAAAAATTGATTAACTAAAACAGAAAATTCATATTTAATGCATTTAAAATATAAACATATTTGTCTATTATAAAAAAGGAAATGAAAATATTACCTTATAAAAATACTAGATATATAATTCCATTATAAAAATATAATTATATTTATATAAATAAAAATTATGTTTATAAAATATAATTGAAATTAAATACTATAAAAATAAATTGATACTACATAAGAAGGACTAAAACTTGAATAGTAAGGAAACATTTATTATGAAATAATTTTTTTTCTTTTTTTTTAAATCATTTTTTAAAATTTATTTTCAGCATAACAGTATTCATTGTTTTTGTACCACACCCAGTGCTCCATGCAGTCCGTGCCCTCTCTAATACCCAACACCTGGTTCCCCCAACCTCCCACCCCCCCACCTCTTCAAACCCTTCAGATTGTTTTTCAGAGTCCATAGTCTCTCATTGTTCACCTCCCCTTCCAATTTCCCCCAGCTCCCTTCTCCTAACTCCCCATGTCCTCCATGCTATTTCTTATGCTCCACAAATAAGTGAAACCATATGATAATTGACTCTCTCTGCTTGACTTATTTCACTCAGCATAATCTCTTCCAGTCCCGTCCATGTTGCTACAAAAGTTGGGTATTCATCCTTTCTGATGGAGGCATAATACTCCATAGTGTATATGGACCACATCTTCCTTATCCATTCATCCGTTGAAGGCCATCTTGGTTCGAAATAATTTTTGATCTTTAAGAAAAAAACCTATAGTCTTAAAAAATTAAAATTGACAATCATGTCATTATTGAAACTCCAAAGCATTGTTTTTCAGAATTTGCCAGCTGTTGGAAGCTCTGGTTCATAAATGCCAAGAGGAGATTTTAAACTGGAACCTTCTCAGGGGCGCTTAGGTGGCTCAGTGGGTTAAGCCTCTGCCTTGGGCTCAGGTTATGATCCCAGGGTCCTGGGATCGAGCCCCACATCGGGCTCTCTGCTCAGCAGGGGGCCTGCTTCCCCCCCCACCGCCTGCCTCTCTGCCTACTTGTGGTTTCTCTATATATATCAAATAAATAAATAAGAAATAAACAAATAAAATCTTTAAAAAAAAACCTGGAACTTTCTCTTTTCTTACTCCCATATCTTCAGATAATACCATCTCTCTCCCTCCCTCTCTCTCTCTTTTTAAAGGTTTATTTATTTATTTGGGAGGGAGGTGGAGGAAGGGCAGAGGGTGAGGGAGAATCTCAAGCAGACTTTGCATTTAGCGCAGAGCCCAAATTGGGACTCAATCCCATGACCATGAGAACAGGACCTGAACTGAAACCAAGAGTCGTATGCTTAAACAACTGCACCACCCAGGTGCCCCCATAAAATACCATCTCTTAATTGATAACATGGAGAAGTTGTTTTTAAACATTTCCCCCGATAGGAATTACAGAATTCAACAGAATCTTTTTTTTTTCTTTTTTTCCTTTGAGTGATACTGAGCCAGAGTTTTGTTTCAAAGAAATCACTTCTGGTTTATTTTTGTCATCCTTAGATTCCTTATGTATAGGTGAAGGTTCTAACAGAGTGTTATCTGTAAATGTGGAAACTGTTACTTTCTATTCTGCTTTTTCAAGAAGTTCTCTTTCCATTGTTATTTTCCTTTTTTTTTTTTTTCTTGAGTATCTTGGAGAAATAAAAGAACACCTTCCAAATGATTGCAACTTTGATTCAAAATTTTTTTATTTTATTATTTTTTGATTCAAAATTTTAATACAGAATGCAACTCTGGGTATTTCTCAAGACATATGATTCTGGCTTCAGTTTTTTTCAAGATGCCAGCATAACTTTATACCAACAAAATATGAGTATCTTTTACTTAAAGATTTTAAGATATGTGGGATGGCAGAATACCAAAAACAGAGATTTTGCAATCAATACTCAAATGTCATGTATTTAAAAATCCCCCTTTCCTTACTCCTCAGACTGGATTAAAGCTCTGTGTTATAACTAGAGGTCTGTAAACTATGACTGGGGCCGGGGCTGGGTTTGCTAAATCCAGCCAGCCTTCCATTTTGTAAATAAAGTTTTATTGAGCACAGCTATACCTATTCATTACATATTATAGCAGCTTTTGCAATACAATGGCAGGGTTGTAGTTGCAACAGATACAGCACAACCCACAAGTCTAAAATACTTACTCTTTGATCATTTACAGAAAAAATTTGCCAATTATTAGCTCCCTATATCTGTCCTTCAAGACCTGAGTACAATTTGAAATGATGTATCTAGTGACTACTTTATTAATGTTAATCTCTCACTATTCTTTAAGCTCCATGAGGGCAAGAACCATGTTCATTATCCTCACTATTACATTCCCAGAATGTGGGCTCGTGTTGGCACATAGTAGTTGCTCAGTACATGCTTGTTAATTAAATAGATTATATAAAGTGACACTTTGGGAGCAAATACTGTCTCTGGGATAAACCTACATTTCTGCTGAAACTTGTGAAATATAGTGGTGAAGAGTTAATGTGGTAATACACAAAGTATGCAGTGTAATGTCTAAAATATAGAAGTGCTGAATAAATGACAGCCCTTATTAGGTAAAATCCTCCAAATTGCCTTTTTTAAAATTCTGTAGAGACTTCGTCATGAAAATGCACAAAATATTATGAAGTGCCTTCATTCCAGAGCACATGTTTATTATGAAGTTAGTCCATGCCTGGTGAAGCCACTTTCCTAACTTCATGGCCTCTGAGTTTTACCAACCAGCCAATTTTTTTTTTTAATAGGTGCTTCCTAATGACATGTGTTCTAGAAAAGAGGATCGGGTAAAGTCTGCAGCCTTATCAAAGAACATGTCAGTTCTTCATCTGTTTTCTTGTTAACCAGGGCTATATATTGCAATCACTTGAGGAACTGTTAAAAATAATGATGTCTGGGCTCTGTCCCCAGAGGTTCTGGTTTCATTGGTTGAGGGTAGTGCTTTTAAAGATTCCTAGGTGGCTCTAATATGCAGCCAGGGGTGAGAATGTCATTTTTATCAGTTAAGAGGTATTCGGTGAATGTTTGTTCAGAGAGACTGAATACACAAATAGACAATGGCCAGACCATTTATGACAAAAGAATTCTACATCAAAAACTTATGATGTACTTATTATATGTTGGCTAACTGAACATTAAAAAAAAGAAAAAAGGAATTCTGACCCGCAAATTCTGCCATAACTGAACTAGAAGGATCAGGACTTAGCAACTACCAGCTTCCCCACTTTTATACCTCTTCCACCTTCCAACTCAAGACCAACAAGAGAAAATCAAACATATTTCCCAAACATCAGATAGGATGCACTGCTTCTAGTTAGTTTGCCTCTAACATTCCCATACTAAACAGTCTCCAATCAGAGCATACCTGAAGGCTTCCTTTTTTTTTTTTTTTCCCTCACTCTAAAGCTTCCCTATTGCCCTGCTTGTGTTTGAGAATCTGCCAAATCCAGGTGATGGTGGCTGGCTCCGTTGCTATACCAGACTCTGAATAAGTAGCCTCTATTCTCATTTGGGTGGTTTTCATTAATTTCCACAGTGCTATTATTCTTACTACTGTAACTAGTGTTGCACAGATAAATAACATACTTTGACTTCTCTTACAACCAGGAAAATCATAAAACAGAATACCACTGGGATTAGGTTAAAAACTAGAATGAATATGAGGATTCAAAAGGGTGTCTCAGACAACTGAAAGGCAGGGTCTAGTTAGGTCTCAGGAACCCAGGAAGGGAAGGCTATTGGGAACAAGAAATTTTCCCATTCTGTCTCCTATCCCCATTTTTTTTCTATGCATCTGCTTAATTCTTTCTTCTTGGTTTAGACCACTTGTCCCTATTCTCCAGCCCACATGGAAGAATAACCACTACCAGCAACTCTTAGGATTTTATCTCCTCAATTAGAGACAGAAGAGCTAGACCAACTTTATGTCCTTGGATCTTCTTGCCCAGCAGATCTAGGGTTGGGACAGCACCCCCCAACTTCCCAGAGCATCTGTCTCCACTCATCCAAAGAGAATCTATTCTCCCTCAGTTGCCCCTCACTCTTCCAACCAACAGGGATACAGAATCAGCAGGCAGGTACTAGAGATAGAGTAAGAGAATTTCTGGAGTGGAATGAGCTCAGAGTCATCCACTGCTCATCAATTCAGGCACTAAAAAAATTCTGGGCAACACAAGGAGGCAATTAAACCTAAGTGTATGCCATTTGCTTTGTGGGTGAATATAAATTGCAGAGACTAGAGTTTTGAGACACTGTGCTCAAGCCAAAACTAGGGCATACTGTACTTCTTCCATCAAATAACGCACCATAAGTATAGAGGAACCCGTAAGATTAAGCCCAGAATTGATACTTTCAAAGGAAGCTTGGAGGAAAGTGCTGCTTCAGACCTTCTTGCCACTATAACCATGGAGCTCTGCACTGAGTCTTGATATCAAAGATTTACTGAAGACCTGAACATTTACCATTATGCAAATAACATATTCTTACTTTTCCCCACTGTGAAGTTCAATTAATGTTTTATGTGAAGTCAAATAGGCTGCTGTTCCTTAAAGTTCTAGTTTTAAACAAGCAGCAGTATTGTCAGTCTGCTTTGATGTCTGCTTATCTCTGAGCAAGGAGAGCAAGGAACAAAGATAACTGGGTGTTTTACATTGGTTATATAATTGCAGAGTTCACAGTGTCTTTGCCCTTTTTAAGGTCTTGGGGACTATCTGATCTGACATTTCCCAAGCTAGACAGCTGAGGACAGAGGACAGCCTCTGAAAGATCATCGCTCTCTTTCATTTCCCCCTCTCCTAGAATATTTTACAGGAGTTTGCAGTGTATCTGATCCTCACTGGAAAGGATTTATTAGGCCCTTATGGCTGGCTGGAGGACATTGTAACCTAGATGAGAGGGACTGAGTTTTCAGTCCTCTGCTTATTCATAGAGGTTGTAGAAAGACACACAGGTGTCTTTGAGCCTTGATGTTTTTCACCAGTCAAATGGGAATAATGTGGAAAGCAATTTATTATCAACAGATGATTCAAAAGAGATACTGATGTGGAAGGCATAAAATCATTTATCGAGCACTTACTGTATGCCATGTAATCTATCAGGCTTGGGGATGCAGTGATGGAGTAAAGATACATAGTCACTTTTCTTGAGTGTATTTGGAAAGTTAGATATTTAGTTTTTAAAATACACAAACAAATGTAAACTTTAACTGACAAATTCCCCAAGGTGGAGGTATTTGGTGTCGTGAGAGGCTGTATTAAGGGCATCTATTCTGGATTGAAGGTCAGAAAATATTTCCACAGTAGTGGCAATTGAGCTACAGTCTGAAGAGAAAATAAGAAGTCACTAAGGGAAGAGCTAGAGACAGGGGAACAGCAGGTATAAAGAAGAGACCTAGAATGTATACAAGGGACTGAAAGAGCATGCATAAGGACCACTGGCACCTTGCCTGCCACTATTTTTTCATTATTATTATTAATGTATAATGTATTATTTGCCCCAGGGGTACAGGTGTGTGAATCATCAGGCTTACACATTTCACAGCACTCACCATAGCAAAGACCCTCCCCACTGTCCATCACCCAGTCACCCCATCCCTCCTGCACCCCTCCCTTCCAGAAATCTCTTGTTTCCTGAGATTAACAGTCTCTTATGGTTTGTCTCCCTCTCTGGTTTTACTTGTCTTCCTCTCTGGTCTCATTTTTTCCTCTCTTCCCTTTTGACCCTCAGCTTTGTTTCTCAAATTCTGCATATAAGTGAGATCATGTGGTAATTGTCTTTCTATGATTGACTTATTTCACTTAGCATAGTACCCTCTAGTTCCATCCATGTTACTGCAAATGGCAAGATTTTGTGGGGTTTTTTGATGGCTGCATAATATTCCTGTGTGTGTGTGTGTGTGTGTGTGTGTGTGTGTGTGTATGTGTGTGTGTGTGTGTATCACATTTTCTTGATCCATTCATCTGTTGATGGACATCTGGACTCTTTCCATAGTTTTTGCCCTGCCACTATTAAGGCTACACATTGCATGCAGTCAGAGGGGAGAATAAAAACAACTTTGCATCTTTAGACAACTACGAAAAATTAGAAAAACCGTGTCTAATCCTACTTTTCAAAATGAATCAATCTCTGAGCCATGCCTTGAAAGTAAAAAACAACCTTATCTCTGACTTTTATGACCTTGATGTCTTCAGATTTATATCTCAAGATATGAAAATCAAGTGAGGAACTTCTGGTTTTTGAGTGATGAAAATAATAATCAGACTGATTGTAATTTTAAGTATCCACGTTTTCCCTTATTCAGGGTGTCTCATTCTTCTGAAAGTTGGACTCTTGAAAACAGTGGAAGGCTCATTTCTTAGGGTTTGAATAGGCTCTCTCTTGATGGTGCTAGTGTGGCTGCCATGGCCCTAGGTAAGTCTGGAGGGATTAGCTGGGGCCAGCTCACAGAGTCCTACAGGTTATTTCAGAAGTCTTGTCTTTACCTTGAGATCAAGAAGGAAGCTACTGAGGGTCAAAGGGACATGATCTCTCTCTCTTTTTTTCCCTAAATTTTTATTTAAATTCAAGTTAGTTATTATTTTATTTTTTCTTCCCTTCCCCTATGTTCATCTGTTTTGTTTCTTAAATTCCTTATATGAATGAAATCATGTGTTGCTTGTCTTTCTCTGGCTTATTTTGCTTAGCATAATACTCTCTAGTTCCATCCATGCGGTTGTGAATGGCAAGATTTCATTCTTTTTGGTGGCTTAGTACTATTCCATACCTCATCATTTTTATCCATTCATCAGTCAGGGGACATTTGGGCTCTTTGCATAATTTAGCTATTGTTGATAATGCTGCTATAAACACTGGGGTGCATGTGCCCCTTCGAGTCTGTATTTTTGTATCCTTTGGATAAATACCTGGTAGTGCAATTGCTAGGTCATAGGTTAGCTCTATTTTTAACCTTTTGAGGAACCTCCATACTGTTTTCCAGAGTGGCTGCACCAGTTTGGATTCCCAGCAACACTGTAAGAGTGGTCCCCTTTCTCCACATCCTCACCAACATCTGTTGTCTCCTGACTTGATAGTTTGAGCCATTTCATTGTGAATTTGATCTGTATTTCCCTGATGATGAGTGATGTTGAGCATTTTTTCATGTGAGGGACACGATTCTTATACTTCAAGCATAAGTGCTTACAGAATGAAGAGTGTATTGGAGACAGATTAAGTACAAGTAGACATGTTAGGAGGCTACTGTGGTAACCAAGTTGAGAGAAGATAGAGGTTTGCTCTAGGGTGGGGATGGTGGTTGTGGAATGGAGAGGAGAATGGAATTGAAATATATTTAGGTGGTGAAATGAACAAGACTTGATTCTGGCCTGAGAATCAGTTGGATGGTGAAGCCATACCATGAACGTGGAAGCACTGGAAGAGCGGCAGGCCTGGAGACTTACAAAGCCTACATGCAGGGAAAGTCTGATTCTGTTTTCCAGCAATTGAAGAATTCCTCAGGTGATGGTACAGTTGTACACGAGCTATTCCAAATTACATGGTGGCTTAAAACCAGCATTCCCAAATCTCATTGTGTAATCCTTTAAACCCTTTGGTAAAATGCACAGGATTGATTCCTTTGTGAAAGCCACTACTGCGCCTCTTTGGAGAACTCATTTAAATGCATATATCCTCAGGGGCCAGGGCAGAGGAAGCATTAAGCCAGAATTTCCCTCTCTTAATATTTACTTGGTATTTTAAAATTCACAAGATACTTTATCACAGTGCTACTCAAAGCATGGTCTCCAGAAGGCAGCATCAGCATCACTTGGGAGCTTGTTAGAAATGCAGATACTCAGACCTTCTGAATCAGAAACTTGGATGTTAGAAGTGGGTAGGTCTGCAGTCTGTGTTTTGGCAAGTCCTCCGGGTAATTATGCTGCATGCTCAAGTTTGAGAAGCACTGCTTATCAGATAATATTTCTTCCATGCTTAACAATAATTGTGGAAGGTGGATATTATTATCATTCTTGTTTCCCTAAAGAAGAACTGAAGCTCTGACAGGTTAAATGACTTGCTTAAACATATAGTTGGTGGTGACAAAGGTTGAAATCCAGTCGTTCATTCTAAATCTACATTCATAGCCTTCTTACTTGAAATGAGTGCAAGAACCTACTCAGTCCACTCTCAAGTCTCACTTTCCAGCTTTGACAAGGCTCCCCCAGCACTGCTGCTCCTCCTTTTTTCCTTTCATCTGCGCTTCTGACTGCCCTCTTCCCACTTCCCCCCACCAGCTGCTCCCTGACCTCTTTCACTCTCAGCTCTGACCCTGCCACTCCTCTTGGGAAGTGAAGAAATGCAGTATGCTCCCTCTCAGCTTCCTTCTCTTGTCCTCATCTTTCTGTATCTTCACATTTTCCTTCTTTCCTCACTTTCCATCTCATATACAAAGGATTTACTGAGAATCTTTTATGTGCCAGGCACAGTGCAGTCTATAATCCTGCTCTCAGCATGCATCCTGGGAAAGCAGACTTCAAAAAATATGCAAGCAGAAGCTTTTGATTTTGATGAAGTCCCAAAACTTTATTTTCGCTTTTGTTTCCTTTGCCTTTGGAGACATATCTTGAAAGATATCCTTCCATTTTTCCAAACCCACCTTCTCACTTTCTGTCCCCATCAAAACATACACATTTTTTCCCTTAAGGAAAGAAGTTGCTGTGGCTGATATCGAAGAGATTACTGCCTATGTTCTCCTCTAGGATTCTGATGGATTCTTTTCTCATGTTGAGGTCTTTTATCCATTTTGAGTTTATCTTTGTGTACGGTGTAAGAGAATGGTCGAGTTTCATTCTTCCACATATAGCTGTCCAGTTTTCCCAGCACCATTTATTGAAGAGACTGTCTTTCTTCCATTGTATATTTTTTCCTGTTTTGTCGAAGATTATTTGACCATAGAGTTGAGGGTCCATATCTGGGCTCTCTACTCTGTTCCACTGGTCTATGTGTCTGTTTTTATGCCAGTACCATGCTGTCTTGGTGATCACAGCTTTGTAGTAAAGCTTGAAATCAGGTAACGTGATGCCCCCAGTTTTATTTTTGTTTTTCAACATTTCCTTAGTGATTCGGGGTCTCTTCTGGTTCCATAAATATTTCTGGATTATTCGCTCCAGCTCTTTGAAAAATACTGGTGGAATTTTGATTGGAATGCTGTTAAAAGTATAGATTGCTCTAGGCAGTATAGACATTTTAACAATGTTTATTCTTCCGATCCAAGAGCATGGAATGGTCTTCCATCTTTTTGTGTCTTCTTCAATTTCTTTCATGGGTGTTCTGTAGTTCCTCAAGTACAGATCCTTTACCTCTTTGGTTAGGTTTATTCCCAGGTATCTTATGGTTCTTGGTGCTATAGTAAATGGAATCGATTCTCTAATTTCCCTTTCTGTATTTTCATTGTTAGTGTATAAGAAAGCCACTGATTTCTATACATTGACTTTGTATCCTGCCATGTTACTGAATTGCTGTATGAGTTCTAGTAGTTTGGGGGTGGAGTCTTTTGGGTTTTCCATTTAAAGAATCATGTCATCTGCGAAGAGAGAGTTTGACTTCTTCATTGCCAATTTGGATACCTTTTATTTCTCTTTGCTGTCTGATTGCTGTTGCTAGGACTTCTAATACTATGTTGAACAAGAGTGGTGAGAGTGGGCATCCTTGTCGTGTTCCTGATCTCAACGGGAAGGCTGCAAGCTTTTTCCCATTGAGGATGATATTTGCTGTGGGTCTTTCATAGATAGATTTTATGAAGTTCAGGAACGTCCCCTCTATCCCTATACTTAGAAGCGTTTTAATCAGGAACGGATGCTGGATTTTGTCAAATGCTTTTTCTGGATCAATTGAGAGGACCATGTGGTTCTTCTCTCTTCTCATATTAATTTGTTCTATCACATTGATTGATTTGCGAATGTTGAACCATCCTTGTAGCCCAGCAATGAATCCCACCTGGTGATGGTGGATAATCTTTTTAATGTGCTGTTGGATCCTGTTTGCTAGGATCTTGTTGAGAATCTTAGCATCCATATTCATCAGTGATATTGGTCTGAAATTCTCCTTTTTGGTAGGGTCTTTGCCTGGTTTGGGGATCAGGGTAATGCTGGCTTCATAGAAAGAATCTGGAAGTTTTCCTTCTGCTTCAATTTTTTGAAACAGCTTCAGGAGGCAACCCATGGAATGGGAGAAGATATTTGCAAATGACAATACAGACAAAAGGTTGATATCCAGGATCTCTAAAGAACTCCTCAAACTCAATACACACAAAACAGATAATCGTATCAAAAAATGGGCAGAAGATATGAACAGACACTTCTCCAATGAAGACATACAAATGGCTATCAGACACATGAAAAAATGTTCATCATCACTAGCCATCAGGGAGATTCAAATTAAAACCACATTGAGATACCACCTTACACCAGTTAGAATGGCCAAAAGTAGCAAGACAGGAGACAACATGTGTTGGAGGGGATGTGGAGAAAGGGGAACCCTCTTACACTGTTGGTGGGAATGCAAGTTGGTGCAGCCACTTTGGAGAAGAGTGTGGAGATTCCTCAAGAAATTAAAAATAGAGCTTCCCTATGAGCCTGCAATTGCACTATTGGGTATTTACCTCAAAGATACAGATGTAATGAAAAGAAGGGCCATCTGTACCCCAATGTTTATAGCAGCAATGGCCACGGTTGCCAAACTGTGGAAAGAACCAAGATGGCCTTCAACGGACGAATGGATAAGGAAGATGTGGTCCATATACACTATGGAGTATTATGCCTCCATCAGAAAGGATGAATACCCAACTTTTGTAGCAACATGGATGGGACTGGAAGAGATTATGCTGAGTGAAATAAGTCAAGCAGAGAGAGTCAATTATCAAATTGTTTCACTTATTTGTGGAATATAACAAATAGCATGGAGGACAAGGGGAGTTAGAGAGAAGGGAGTTGGGGGAAATTGGAAGGGGAGGTGAACCATGAGAGACTATGGACTCTGAAAAACAATCTGAGGGGTTTGAAGTGGTGGGGGGTGGGAGGTTGGGGGAACGAGGTGGTGGGTATTAGAGAGGGCACGGATTGCATGGATCACTGGGTGTGGTGCAAAAACAATGAATACTGTTATGCTGAAAATAAAAAAAAATTAAAATATGCAAGCAAACAAATATATACAGTGTATCAATATATGAGACAGGATCATTATACATGGCGACAGGAGCCACAAAGGAAATTAATCAGGTCCAAAGAGAGAGAGAATAACAGAAAGAGGAAGAGGTGATTTGTTTCTTTCCAGGGCTCTTCTCCCTCTGCACATTGTGATTTCAGCCTAGTTTGCTTCTGTGACTTAATTACTATCATTTCTCTCTCTGACTCCCAATCCTTTCCTTCTGCCTACAAACGGAATCAACCCACTGCCACTGTAAAACATATCTTCATGATTCTAAGATTGGTTTACAACTAGTGTTTGTTTCCACCTCTCTATTAAAACTGGACCTTCAATTAAGCTGGTCTTTAGAGTCTAAATCTAGTGTCCATTGCATAGTATTCATCATTCTTGACTTTTTATGAGATGATCCATGTGTCTTTTGATTTAAACCCTTTCCTTTCCAGGGTGCCTGGTTGGTTCAGTTGGTTAAGTGTCTAACTCTTCATTTTGGCTCAGGTTGTGATCTCAGGATTGTGAGATGGAGCCCTGCGCCAGGCTCGGCACTCATCACAAAGTCTTCTTGAGATTATCTCTCTCCCCCTGCCCCTCTCCCAGCTTGTGTGCTCAACCTCTCCAATAAATGAATAAATCTTTAAAAAAAATAATAAACTCATTCCTTCCCTAACTTCCATGAATTGGAGCCAACCTTATTCTCTAACCTTTCCACATGTGCCTCTGTTCTTGTCTTTCTTTCTTTTCTTTTTTTTTTAAGATTTTATTTATTTATTTGACAGAGATCACAAGCAGGCAGAGAGAGAGAGAGAGAGAGGGAAGCAGGCTCCCCGCTGAGCAGAGAGCGGGTCTCGATCCCAGGACCCTGAGACCATGACCTGAGCCAAAGGCAGAGGCTTTAACCCACTGAGCCACCCAGGTGCTCCTCTCTTGTCTTTCTTTGGCATCTTCATACCCATCTCCTTTTTGACATCATTTCTTATGTTACCAGGCAGAAATGACCAGGCCCTCCTCTGCTATCTCATAGCTCTGTCCCTAATGAGTGGCAGCACTCACCGCCCTGCTCTAGCTCTCTCAGTCCCCTTTCTGGGTCTGCAGGTTGCCTAAGGGCAAAAAATGTAAATCAAACCTTCTGATCCAACCACAAGGCTTTGCCATGGAGGCATTTGATAAATACTTGGAATGGATTGCTATTAGCAATGGTATTTGGTAGACATAAGAAATATCTTTAAATATGACTTAATTAACTTTATGTATTTGTGCATTTCATGGATTATAAGGCCTGGAAGCTGGGAATTGGATATTGCAACTGGGGAAGAACTGGGTTCTTACTCTCATACTAAAAGCCAGGGCCATCTGTAGCCCTGGTGCCCATGAACAGGACCTTAGTAAAGGCTGCCATAGCAACACACAGATTGCTTTGTTTTAGTCAGCATAAATTAACCTTTTAAAACATGATTGTGAAGGGTTAGGTTGTTTTTGTTAAGTATATAATCACATTGTGCTGTGAAATATCACCCCCCGCCCCTACATTCCCAACCATTATGACTCTGGAACACAACCCCATGACCTTCTGATACTTTCTCCTCCCAATAAGCAGAAGTATCTTGTTAAATCACATCTGGCGTGCAAATAGATGTATCTTTACACAGTAAAATGCTAAATGATGTGCTGTGGATGCAAGGGTGCTGTCAGGGTTTGCAGAAGAAGAGAACTTGTTCAGAACATGTTTGTGGCACTGAGACTAATGAGCAGCCTCTTAGGGCATGTTTGATTCAGCCAGACTGAGAGTGAGATGAGAGGGCCAAGTGACACAGAGTATGTATGGATCAGGGAAGTCAGCAGGAATGTGCATCTTAAGGATAGATGAACCAAATTGCCAGCCCCAGATTTGCTCTTAATCTCTGAACTCTACAGAGTTTTACTTGAGTATATGAAGACCCAGCCACAAATCAGTAGGAACTAGACAGAAAAAGCATTTCTACTGATTTAAAAAACAAACAAAAACAAACAAACCAGAACAAGTTCCAAAATTCTGATTTTTTTTCTGAGTCCTATTCATAAATACTATTCTTCTTCTTCTTCTTCTCTCTCTCTCTTTTTTAAGATTTTTATTCATTATTTGAAAGAGAGAGCACAAGTGGCAGGGGCAGGGAGGGGAGAGGAAGAAGCAGACTCCCTGCTGAGCACAGAGCCGGATATGGGGCTCAATCCCAGGACCCTGGGATCAGGACTTGGGCTGAGGCAGATGCTTAACCGACTGAGTCACCCAGGAACCCCTACTGTTCCTCTTTCTAATCAATATGGTAACACGGTGGGTAGAACAATGGAGCATAAATGAATAACACCTTATGGGTAAAACTAACCTTCAAACATTGTCCAAGAATGGTTCTTTTCTTAAATCATATTCTTTAATATTTTAAAATATGCCATGATTAGACCTCAACAATCTCAAACTCCACGTTTATGTACCAGATGTAGGAAAACAAATATTCATCACTTTTTCCATGATTATCCATGTGTAGAAGGGTCTGTTATTTAAAGCCCTAATTGTTTTTCAGAGTCCATAGTCTCTCATTGTTCACCTCCCCTTCCAATTTCCCCCAACTCCCTTCTCCTAACTCCCCATGTCCTCCATGCTATTTGTTATGCTCCACAAATAAGTGAAACCATATGATAATTGACTCTCTCTGCTTGACTTATTTCACTCAGCATAATCTCTTCCAGTCCCGTTCCATGGTGGGTATTAGAGAGGGCACGGATTGCATGGAGCACTGGGTGTGGTACAAAAACAATGAATGCTGTTATGCTGAAAATAAATTAAAAAAATGATTATAAAAAATTTAAAAAAAAATGTATGAAATGAAAAAAAAAAGCCCTAATTGTTTAACAGAGTCATCCAAACTCAGTGAACTGAGAGGGACAGGTTTCCAGGGAAAGCCTTCAAATATTTGGTTATGCATGATCATTCCATGGGAGCAAGTGGTCAAAGTGTGGCACATTTGAATATTTCTGAGGTCATTTCTAATATTAGATGCCAGTGTGATTAATAATATAACTCATCAGTTGTAGCCACTTCATAATTATTCTCATTAAGCTCATGTATAACACCATCTTTCCCCATGAAAAGACAAAATTATTTTACAAATTTTCACTTGCCAAATAAACAATTCTCATACTCCAAAAGTAAGACAAGTGCAAATTGCATTTTGATGAGTCTAGAAAAAGGAGTGATATTTTATTTAATATTTTTAGTTTCACCTGTTCTTCTCAGATATATATTTACATTATTCTTTGATAGTTTCCCTTGCTGAGTGTCTTTCCCACCCAATTCTTTCAGTTTTCTGACTGAAAGTGGTTTCTGTAGCTCTCCAAGAAAGTTTAAACTGAAGACTCTTGTGTTTTACAATCCAAAGCTGTAGCATCTTTAGTACTTAACATCCTACCACGTCCTACCTCCACCACAAATCTCATGTTTTCAGCAATTAGGATGAACACCTCAAGCGCAGGGTGTGAGGCTGATCCACATTTTATCCCTGGGGTTGAGCTCAATGGTTGGCAATTGGAGATACTCAGTAAGTGCCGTTTGAAAGAAAGAAGAAATGCATGGGTGACTGTTCTATTCTAGTTCACCTCTTCAGACATTTATGAGGTCCGTAGAGGAGACGTAGGAATGTGAAGTTATTTCAAGCAACTCTTCACCTTCCTCTCTTCTGGTAACCATCAACTTATTCTCTATAATTAAGAGCCTGTTTATTGATTTGTTTTTCTTTCTTTTTCCTTTGCTCATTGTTTTATTTCTTAAATTCCACATGTGAGTGAAATCGTATGGTATTTGTATTTCTCTGACTTATTTCACTTAGCATTATACTCTAGATCCATCCATGCCATTGCAAATGGCAAAATTTCATTCTTTTTTATGGCTGAATAATATTTATCCATTCATCTATTGGTGAACACTTGGGCTGCTTTCACATCTTGGCTATTACAAATAATGCTGCTATAAGTGTAAGGGTGAATTAGTGTTGGGGTGCCTGGGTGGCTCAGTGGGTTAAGCCTCTGCCTTCAGCACAGGTCATGATCCTAGGGTCCTGGGATGGAGCCCCGCATCGGTCTCTCTGCTCAGCAGGGAGCCTGCTTCCTTCACTCTCTCTGCCTGCCTCTCTGCCTACTTGTGATCTCTGTCTGTCAAATAAATAAATAAAATCTTTTAAAAAAAAGAAAAAGAAAAGAGTGAATTAGTGTTCTTGTATTCTTTGGATAAATACCCAGTAGTGCAATTGTTAGATCACAATATAGTTCTATTTTTAACCATTTGAGGAACGTTTATACTGTTTTCCACAGTGACTGCACCAGTTTGCATTCCCACCAACAGTGCATGAGGGTTCCCTTTTCTCCACATCCTTGCCAACCCTGTTGTTTCTTGTGTTGTTGGTTTTAGCTGTTCTGACAGGTGTGAGGTGACATCTCATTATAATGTTTTGGTTTGCATTTCCCTGATGGTAAGTGATGATGAACATCTTTTCATGTATCTGTTGGCCAGGTTGTTCTAAATTCTGAAAGTTCTCAGTCTTTGGGAGAAAAAATAGAGCTCAGATATACCACCAGGTTGGCAAAACAAAGCAGTTAACAAAATTGAGAATCCTTGTCTGTGTCAGGATATTTATATACTCATTTTCATTTAATCTTCTTAATAACCCAATAAGGTTAATATCATCCATATTTTGAGATGAGAAAATAGAAGCTCAAGTGTATTAAATGTTCAGGGAAGCTTTGATGAGAACTACAGAAACTCTTCTAAACTCATCACCAGAGCACAAGAGTCTGTATAACATCTTTGGTCAGTTTTCTTTCCCTTAGTACCATTAAGTACTCTAGTGAGCCTCTGTGTGTGTGTGTGTGTGTGTGTGTGTGTGTGTGTGAGCATGTACATGCATGTGAATATGCTAAGTGTGAAA
Organism: Lutra lutra; assembly: GCF_902655055.1. Classification (NCBI taxonomy): domain Eukaryota; kingdom Metazoa; phylum Chordata; class Mammalia; order Carnivora; family Mustelidae; genus Lutra; species Lutra lutra. Next base: position 131,977,790 of record NC_062278.1, on the reverse strand, counting down.
TTGTGTGTTTTTTTTTTTTTTAAGACTTATCTATTTAAGAGAGAGAGTGAGAGGGAGGGAGAGAGAGAGAGGGAGAGAGAATCCCCAAGCAGACTCCCTGATGATCATGGAGCCTGAGGACTCTGGTCTTCATCCCACAACCTTGGGATCATGACCTGAGCCAAAATCTGGAGTCGGCTGCTTAATCAACTGAGCCACCCATGTGCCCTGAAATTGTATGATTTTTAAACTTTTTACTTTAAAGGTTGTCTTTTTTTTTCTTTTGGTGTACAGTTCTTTGAATTGTATGTGTATATTTTAATATAATAACTCTCCTTATCAACATACTTTTCTACCTACTCTACTTCCTTTGCCTCTCCATATAAAATTTAAAACCTGTTTGTATATATCAACAAAAAATCCTCTTGGATTTTGATTGGTATCGGTTAAGTCTACAGATCATTCTGGGGAAATTGATATCTGCTGTCTCTCTCCATTTATTGAGAGCTTCTTTAATTTTTTTTAACCAGCATTTGTTTAGTCTTTTACTTTTATTTTTATTATTATCATTAGCTAACATATAGTTCTATATTGGTTTCAGGAGAATTCAGTAATTCATCACTTACATATAACACCAAGTGTATCAGCAGTTTTTTTTAGTTTTCAGTATACAGACCCTGTACATGTCTTGTTATATTTCTGTTTCTTGAGTTATTGTAAATGGTGTTGTTTTTTAAAATTTCAGTTTCTAATTATACCTTGTTAGTGTATAGAAATGCACCCAGGGCTTCTCACAACACATGCCCTCCTTAATACCCATCATGTGTGTTATACCAACTAATGAATCATTGAACAGTACATCAAAAACTAATGATGTATTCTATGGTGGCTAACCTAACATAATAAAAAAAAAAAGAAAAGAAAGAAATGCAATTGATTTTTTGCATGTGTTGACTTTGTATACTGCAACTTGTTAAGTCTACCCATTAGCTTTTAAGTCTTTTTACGTATTTCTTGAGATTTTCTATATAGACAGTCATGCCTGAAAATAGGGAGAGTTTTACTCCTTCCCTTCTAATTTTTGTGCCTTTTATTTCTTAATTTTTTCCCCCTTATTGCACTTGCAAGAATTTCCTACACAACATTGAATAGAAGTGCTAAGAGTGAATATCCTTGCCCTGATTTAAGGATTTGGAGAAAACATTCTGTGTTCCACCATTAAGTATAATGTTAGCTGTAGGGTTTGTAGATGCCCTTTACTAGGTTCAGGTAGCAGCCTTCTATTCCTAGTTTGCGGCATTTTTTACATGAATGTATATTTCATCAAATGTTTTTCTGCATCTATTTGAAATAATCATGTAGTTTAAAAAATATTCTTACTGTGGTAGATTAAATCAACTGATTGATTTTCAAATTTTTTTTCCTGAAGATCATTTTTTATTTTTTCCTTTTTTAAAATTATCTTCAGTTAATCAATATATAATACATCATTATTTTTTATGTAGTATTCAATGATTCATTAGTTGCATGTAACATCCGGTGCTCATCAAAACATGTGCCCTGCCTAATGCCCATCAGCCGGCTACCCCATTCCCCCACACCCTGTCCCCTGAATGATTTTCAAATATTGAATCAGCCTTGCATTTTTCAAAATAAATTGTGTTTGATCTTGGTACAGTTTTCTTTTTATATATTAATTGGGTTTTATTTACTAATATGTTATTGAGGATTTTTGTGTCTGTTTTCATTGGGGATATTGGTTTGCAGTTGTCTGTCTGTCTCTCTCATTTTCCCTCTTGTAGTGTCTGTCTGGTTTTGATTAGAGTAATGCAGGTCTCATGAAATGAATATTACCTCTCTTCTATTTTCTAGATTAGATTATATCAAATTCCTATTATGCTTTCATAAGATGTTTGATAGAATTTACCACTGAAACCATCTGGGCCTACAGATTTCTTTTTCTAAAGGCTTAAAATGTTTTTTTCCCTTAATTTATCATATAGTAAAATTGACTTATTATCTTTTGATATACAGTTCTGTGACTTTTAAAAAAAAATCTATGGATTTGTTCTTTTTCAGAATTTTTAAAATGCAAATTTGATTTAGGTGTTTAGCAGTTAATCAGTAGTTATAGGGCTCTTCTGGCTATTTATTTCATCTTGGGTTAGTTTTGGTAGTTTGTGGGTTTTGAGGAATTAGTCCATGTCATTTGTAGTTGTATGATCCTTTTTAATGCCTGTGTGGTTTATAATGATATTCCTTCTTTCATTCTGGAATTCTCTTAGTTTCCTTCATCCAAGAATATCTCCGTTTTACCTTTATTTCTGGTGGATATTTTCACTGGATATGGACTGCTGTGTTGACATGTCTTGACAGCTGTTGTGCTTCTTTCTCCCAAATTCCAAGACTTCTGCTGAAAAATCTGCAGTCCTTTGAATCACTCTTCCCCTATAGGTAATGTGTCACTGCATTCAGTATGTTCTTTGTCTTTAGTTTTTAACATTCTGATTTTTATGTTTCTAAGCCATGGGTTTCTTTGTTTTTTTTCTTATTTGGGATTTTTTTTCACTCCTTGAAAGTTTTTATGACTTTTAAGAAACTCAGGAAATATTCAACCATCATTTCTTTAAATATTTTTTTAGTACCCTACTCTTTTTGTTCTTCTTGTGGGACTCCAATGACACAACTATTAAACATTTCGTTTTTCCTTTCTTTTTGTCCCATAAGTCCCCAAGGCTCAGTTCAAGCTTTTCAATTTATTTTCTCACTGTTGTACAGATAGAATAATTCTTACTGATATGTCTTCAAGACCACTGACTCTTTCCTTTATCACTCCTTTCTGGTATTGGGTCTATCCCATAAGGTTTTATTTTGTTACTATATTTTTTGGTACTGTAATTCCCACTTGTAGTTCTATTTCAGTTTTGTTATTGTTGATACTTTCTATTTAGTTTTGAGAGTGTTCACAATTTCTTGTTCAAACTTTTAAATAATATCTTATTTAAGGACTGTCTAATAATTCCAGCATTCTGTGTCATCTTGTCATTGATGTCTGATGATAATCTTTCACCATGTATTTTGAGGTTTTTGAGGTGCTTTGCATGCTAAGTAATTTTGAATTATATTCTAGACCCCTTCAAAATGATAAAACTCTGGTCTTGTTTAAATCCTATGGACCATATTGAGATTTTTGTCTTAGCAGACACTTGCCCTCTTTTTTAAAAAATTTTTTATTTTTCAGTGTAACAGTATTCATTATTTTTGCACCACAGCCAGTGCTCCATGCAATCTGTGCCCTCTCCAATACCCACACCTGGATCCCCCAACCTCCCACCCCCCGCCCCTTCAGAGCCCTCAGATTGTTTTTCAGAGTCCATAGTCTCTCATGGTTCACACCAAAGATACAGATGTAGTGAAAAGAAGGGCCATCTGTACCCCAATGTTTATAGCAGCAATGGCCATGGTTGCCAAACTGTGGAAAGAACCAAGATGCCCTTCAATGGACGAATGGATAAGGAAGATGTGGTCCACATACACTATGGAGTATTATGCCTCTATCAGAAAGGATGAATACCCAACTTTTGTAGCAACATGGACAGGACTGGAAGAGATTATGTTGAGTGAAATAAGCCAAGCAGAGAAAGTCAGTTATCATATGGTTTCACTTATTTGTGGAGCATAACAAATAGCATGGAGGACAAGGGCAGATGGACACTTGCCCTCTTTAGGTTCAGGCTACAAGTTCCAATCAACTTTCTGTGGGCTGTGCTTGCAACATCACCATGGTTTTCAAAGCATTTATAGTGTCTTTAGGGTCTATCTTATGTGGGTGTGTTGCTCAGTGGTCAGTTTGGAATCTATGTGAAAATCTCTCTATTAACTCAGTTCTCAAAATCTTTGATATGTCAATAAGGACCAGGTCCAGAATACACAGGTCAGGGTGAGCTCAGGAGTTCATACACAAATGTATGGTGTTGCTTCCTGAAGTCCTTATTCTCCACTATCTCCCAGATATTTCCTGGTTGTATAGGAATCCCCTCTTCAGTCCTCTGTCCAGAAACTGCTACTTCTCTCATTATGCTGTTATGTTGGAAGGATGGGGGAAAGGAGAAGTGGAAATCATTGGAATTTAGCCTGACCTCTTGGAACTGTAGTTCCACTGGATTGAAAAGAAGGTTCTTCTCCCATAGAATGTTATCGTCCATGGTTTTTCTTTACTGTCATGCACCTGGCACTAGATTGCCTGAGAACTGGAGTAGTAGAGAATAAAAGGAGAAAAAATATCTGAGCAATTTACCCTACTACCTCTGAGCTTTAGAAGATCTCTTTTCTGCTCCTTGCTCTGAGATTAGAGGGATTCTCATGGATCTCTCTCTCTCTCTCTGTTTGCATTACAGTATTCACTTTGTGTTTCAGGCAGCATTGAGTTCAGGACAGGATACCTGAGAGGGAAAATGATAAAACCACCATAATTTGGTGTTATTTTGATTCTGGTATTCTTTCTCAGTCTGCCTACTATATTTACTTTCCAGAGACTTTTAATACCTATACCATGCAGTCTAAGTTTCATCACTGCGTTTCATGGGAAAGAAAGATTGGCATGTGTTTACTCCCATCTTACCTGGAATCAGAACTCAGAACAAGTGTTTTTTGTCATGCAGGGTATTTTCTATCCTGGTAACAACCCCTGATTTCTTTTTAGGCAACAGTCTCCTTCCCATTTTCAGCCCAGATGTTTCCACAGGAGTTGGTCTCATTTATGACTCAGGGTATAGTGAGTGATTTAGGCCTAAAATAATTCATTCAACATTCAACGTTCTCCTGGTCAAATTGATTGATTTAGCATTGGACATAAGACCCACTCAGAGCCAGGCTTTCTGCTGGAATTTAGAGAAACAGCACCAGTTCTTTCCCTCTAGATTTAAATCTGAAAACCTTTAGTCCCAGGAGCCATTGGTAGCTATATTGGGACCATGGGGAAAAGGTTCCCAGAAGTGTCACCAACACCAAGAGTGCCAAGCAGAAGACAGGAGAGAGAAAAACATACCTTGGCATCATTATTTGATCTTTGGGTCAAATGTTACCTAAAACCATGTTAGATGTTTCCCTGAACCATCCAGTAATTGGAGCCAATATATTCCCTCCTGTTGCTTGCTGCAAAATGAACTGAATTTTCTGACATTTGCAGTAGAAATATTTCTCCTTTTATCAATACTATCATTTTGCATTCCCTCACATATTAAAAAAAAACTGATTAGTCATAACTTATATTTCTTTTTAAATATTTGCCTTACCTAAATGTGAGATAGGAATCCATCAAAATCCTAGAGGAGTACAGGCAGCAACCTCTTTGACTCTGACCACAGCAACTTCTTGCTAGACATATCTCCAAAGGCAAGGGAAACAAAAGCAAAAATGAATTATTGGGATTTAATCAAGATAAAAAGCTTATGCACAGCAAAGGAAACAGTCAATAAAACTAAAAGGCAACCTAAGGAATAAGAGAAGATATTTGCAAATGACCTATCAGAAAAAGGGCTAGTATCCAAGATCTATGAAGAACTTATCAAACTCAACACACAAAACCACATAATCCAGTCAGGAAATGGGCAAAAGACATGAACAGACATTTCTCCAATGAATACATACAAATGGTCAACAGACATGAAAAAAATGCTTCACATCACTTGCCATCAGGAAAATACAAATCAAAACCACAATGAGATACAACAACACACCGGTCAGAATGGCTAAAATTTAACAAGACAGGAAACAACAAATGTTGGCAAGGATGCAGAGCAAGGGGAACCCTCTTTCACTTTTGGTGGGAATGCAAGCTAGTACAGCCACTCTGGAAACAGTATGAAGGTTCCTCAAGAAGTTGAAAATGACTCAGCAATTGAACTACTAATTTTTACCCTGAAGATACAAGTGTAGTGATCTTAAGGGGCATAGGCACCCTAATGTTCATAGCAGAAATGTCCACAATAGCCAAACTGTGGAAGGAGCCCAGATGCCCTTCAATAGATTAATGGATAAAGAAGATGTGGTATATATACACAATGGAATATTACTCAGCCATCAGAAAGGATGAATACTTACCACCATTTACATTGATGTGGATGGAACTGGAGAGTATTATGCTAAACAAAACCAGTCAATCAGAAAAAGACAATTATATGGTTTCACTCATATGTGGCATATAAGAAAGAGCACAGAGGATCATAGGGGAAGGGAGGGAAAATGGAATGGGAAATCATTAGAGAGGGAGACAAACCCTGAGAGACACTTAACTCTAGGAAACAAACTGAGGGTTGCTGGAGGGGAGGTGGGGGGTATAATTGGGTGATGGGCATTAAGGAAGGCATGTGATGTGGTGAGCACTGGGTGTTATACTCAACTGATAAACTTTGAACACTATATCTGTAACTAATGATGTACTATATGTTGGCTAATTGAATTTAAATTTTAAAAAATGGAAAAAAATGAAGTATTTGCCTTTCCCTTTCCCTTATGAACCTAGGCAATCCTGTTATCCACATGTCCATTTAATGTGATGAGATGTTAATAAACCCAGATTCCTCTGGAAAGCTGTGAGTATGAACAGGTGTTAGGTATTGTCAAATGTCAAGAGCTCACAAAAAGACATTTCATCTGATGGTTTCTCCACTATTCCTGATGGAATGTGTGTTATGAGATGGAAGGTAGGGACAGGTTGAAAGATGAGAGAGAGAAGTGTATAAAGTTGTAGTAATATACTATAAGCTTTGGTTATATTGTATCCATTTGAGGTGGACCTTGGAACTTTGTAACTTTTTTCTCATAAATAGGTAAGCCTTCATGGTATCAGTAAAATCTCTCAAGCTGCTGCAAAACCTGATTGATATCTCTCATCTCTATGCTAGAGTTCAAGGGATATTAGACCCTCTTGAGGAGGGGGTGGCCTGGTGATGAAGTGCTTAAGATGACTCAACCAATCACTTAAAAAACTGGTATTTGAATCCAGATCTGCCTTATTTCAAAACACTTTATTTATCTGTGAGGCTACATGATCATCTAAAACATCTTCACCACTTGGAAGCACACATCTGAGCAAAACTTCCTGCTTACCAGCTGGAAAACAACCTTTTGTCAGTGTTCATCTTCTTCTATGCTATTATTACATTGACATCATGAAGACCATAATCTCTTCCATAGTGGCCATAGAAACCATAGTAGATTAAATATACTGGATATTCTTTGCTGTCCCTTCTATTAAAAGGTGGGGTCTAATTCTCACCTCCTGTTAATATTGGCTGACCTTGGTGACTTGCTTGACCAATAGAATGCAGCAGAAATGATATTTTGGGACTCTAGGAACTAGGTCCTATCTGAGTTATGAAACACTCTCTCAGAGCCCTAAGCTGCCATGTAAGAAGCCCAACCACACTGAGACTGTCATGCTGAAGAGACCAATGTATATGATCCTGTTGACAATCCCCATTAGACTTAGCCAACAAGGCACCAGAAGTATGAATGAAGCCATCTTGGCTGCTTCTTTGTTATTCTGTGAGATTTCATAGACAGGAATTTTCTCACATATTTAAGGATCTGTCATGTCTCAGTGCCCTGGATGCAAGGATATACCTTGGCCATCCTCTGTCCAGGACATTGGGTTCGTTTGCCATTTGCAGAAATCTCCTAAGCTGCCTGTTTCTACACTCAGGGAAGCTCCTTCTAGTGATTGTGTCACCTTTCCTCCCATTTCACCTAGTTCACAGCACCAGCTTCCACCTATTCCCCTCTGGGATAGCCTAGCTTCATTCTCCTCAGAACCATTTGTTTCCCACCAGTGCTGGGATACGGTGGTGGTCCTGTAGTAAGAAAACTTTGGACTTCTTGGAAATACAGTGGTTTGGTGGAGTGGGGGCAGGGAAAAGGGTTACTTTGTTCTCCCCAGTGTGTCCATAAGAAGGAGGCAAAACAAAACCAAATAAACACAAACCATCAGTTAGACTTTTCTCTAGATTCTAACTAATTCTTAGGATAAATGACTCATCAAGGTCTCCAGGTTCTGGCTATGTCCAAATGTCCAATGTCCAATATCCGAAATTGAATGATACACCAAAGAAAATACCACAGAAGCTCTCAGAAAACTGCCAGTCTTATTGGAGAAATGGGCCGCATATACAAAGCAGCATCTTTCACCCTGTAAGTCTTTCTTCTAGGTGAAGGCACTGTTAGACTCATGAATAAGACACACTCTCAATTCTCAAAGAACTGGCGATTTTGTTGGGGCAGTAATATATGCACCCAAGGGCCGCCTGGGTGGTTCAGTGGGTTAAGCCTCTGCCTTCGGCTCAGGTCATGATCTCAGGGTCCTGGGATCGAGCCCCGCATTGGGCTCTCTGCTCAGCAAGGAGCCTGCTTCCTCCTCTTTCTCTTCCTGCCTCTCTGCCTACTTGTCATCTCTGTCAAATAAATAAATAAATCTTTAAAAAAAAATACATGTACCCAAGACAATCAAAAGGCAGTATACACTTCAACGGATGTATGACTAAATGATAAAAAGGTGTGGGAGAGACAGGTGTGTCTTCCCTGGACTTAGGAAAGATGTTTGAAACCACCTTAGAAAGGGATGCAGTTTCTACAGCTTTTCTCAAATTGCCACTTTGCCTAGATGACCTCTTTATGATCTGGAGAAAATCTGCCTCTGAGAATTTGAATTGTATGTTTTTCACTGGGTAATGGGATAGGCACTTCCTCATTCTGAGAAGCTAGACCAACAACCGACAAAGTGGAAAGGATCTATGCATGATTCTTGGCTTGGCTTGGTTTCATCTATTAAATATGTGATTTTCTTTCATCCCCACGAGACCTCCAAAATGCCTACAAGCCATTGGGTGAAAAAATGTCAGGAGCCCTGCGAGGAGGAGAATATCTTTTCCCTTTTGAGAGGTGGTATTATGAGTGCTTACATATGTGAGCTCTGGATTCAGAAACCTTGAGCTTGAGTCTTTGTTCCTCCACTCATTAGCTATGTGATCTTGGGCAAGATAATTAATATCCTTTTACTTCTTCCAAAAAAAAAGTATATAAAAATTCTTCCCTTACAGGGTTTCTTGAGGATTAAATTTAGTTAATACATATAAATACATTTAGGATGGTGGCTAGCACACAGTAATTGCTCAATAAATGCCAGCTATTAGTATTCTGGCCATTTCTTCCAGGATATCTCTAAAGAACAAGCAATCCGTGATCAGTTTGCGGGGTAGGATCTAATAAACAAAACAAGAATGAATAGATGTGGTAACCTTTGGAAGCTTAAAGGAGGGGGTGTTAGGTCATATTGAAAATAATGTTGCCTTACTTAGCAAGTATGAAGCATATGGAACTCACTATCTCAGGAGGTTATGTAAGCCAAAAATGTAAATAGAATCAAGAAGAGGTGAAATAAAACTCTTGAGTGATAGGACATAAAATTAGGACATGCTGAACTTCTGAGGTACAGAAAGCACCTGCCATTTTCATAGCACTCCCCTTGGTGCCCCTATTACAGAGAGCCAGATGGATTAAAGAAGGGTTGGCCTCACAGGAAATCTGTTTAGGTAGAACTTGAAGAGGTTAATGCTTTGGCAGCTGAAGCTTTCCAAAAGTCACAGCTGGAAGCCTCACACCAGCCTTCCCAGAGAGGGTACTCCCAAAGATTTTGCTAAGTAAAAGAGCTCTCCAAACTCTGGGACCCATCCTGGCCTCAGGACAATGAAAGGAGCCTTGTTTTAGGAGTGTAGGTCATGGTGGCACTATTTTTGATTGTCTACCCTGCACCTATCCCCTCTTTTCTCTTGCTGGGATGACATTGGGTGTGTTCAGGTATCAGGGCACCCTATATCAAGTTCCAGGGCTTACATCATGACTGGTCTAGACAGTTTTGGTCATCCCACTCCCCTTTACTTGTGGTCGCATGATCTGGTTCTGGCTGAGGTGACATCAGAGGGATTCAGCTGAGAAACTTTAGGTAAAGATTTTTCTCTCAGATTAAAAAAAAAAATACCTGCAACTTTTATTCCTTCCTATTTTCAACACCATTATGTAAAGGTGTGATATGTGGGGCTACTACATCCTTTTGTAGTCATGAGGGAAACTGAAAAGGTATTCAGCCAGGGTCCTGACTTTGGTGAGTGACTGAGACAACCTTAGGACAGCCTACTTCCAGGCTTTTTATGTGAAATTACTAATTACCTGTATTGCATATAAGCCACTTGTAGTTGGGTATTTCATCACTTGCCAATAAAAGTATCCTGATAAAATTACTGTGTGTTTTGTACACCATCAACTAGGGCAGTGCTTGGCAGATGGCTAGGAGTTCAATACTAGTTTGTTGAATTAGTGAGGGACAGAACTGTTCAATCTTAGTGCTAAGTCTACTCTGTCCTGGTTCTGGTGGTGAGGCCCCAGGAGGCTATCTGAGCCCTTACCTGGGTAATGCCTGCAGGGGCAGTGACAGTTCCACTGAGGCTTTTCTTGCTTTTGCCAGTTCTTTTGGGCTTGGAGTTATGCTCATGGTCAGTAGTGGCTCCTCGCTTTCCCTGAGACCAGCTTCTGTCCAGATTGTGAAAGGATGGCTTGCTTTCATATCTTCTGTTGCTGAGTTCCTACTGGAAAGGATCTGTGTGTTACCTTCTGCTGATCTGCCCAGCCATAGACCACCTGCCTAGATTTCTAAATTTTGTTTGTTTGGGGGAGATCTATCCCCATATCTTGGGGACTATTTTACCTACCTCCCTGAAGCACACCTCTACCTCTTCGCCACCCCAGCTATCACCACCATCTCTTGTATCTTGTCCAGAACTGGCAGTTTTGACCCATTTTTATCGCCCAGTTCCCAGTCCCACCCCCTCATCTGATATCGTTTCTTCTATCACAGACTTCCCAAACCCTGGGGTGTGTTCCTCTTGATATACTCAGAAGTCACTTCTGTCCTCATCAGACAGAGTTTGATCAGATGCTTTTGAACAATGACAATAATTGCTTCTTCTTCAGGCTAGGAAGCTTCACCTGTGATTGTGTAATGTCAAGAAGAAGCTGAGCTAGAAGAATGAAAAAATTACCCTCTGCTCATTGTCCACTTCTAGGATTAAAGAGAGAGTCCCAGGTTTTTGAAATCCCCATACAAGGACACTTCAGCCTTACTCTTTATAAAATCAAAGAAAGTAAGCTTATTTTCAATCTTACTAAAGTTCATGAGAATTAGGAGTGATGAAAATGTTTTAAATTATAAACTTACATGACCTGCCAAAAATGAAACCTACACAAGCCCATCCCCAATAGAAGTGTAGTTCTCCTGTGGTATATGTACAGAACACTAGTTCAGTGAGAACGAATGATCTACAGCCATGTGGAAGAATTTCAAAATGTAATATTGAGTTAAAGAGGTCAGACACAAACATATTATATTTGCTTAAAGTACGAAAAGAGGTAAACCAAATATATGTTATTAAAAGTCAGGACAACAGTTACCCTTGTGAGACTGAAATGTTGTGACCAGAAGGGAGCATAAGGAGAGCATTTGAAATTCTGGTCCTGTTCTACTTTTTGTTCTGGGAGCTGGCTACATGGATGTGTTTAGTTTGAAAAATTCAACAACCTATATACTTAGGATATGAGCACTTTTCTACATATGTTATAATTCATTGAAAAGTTCAAAAATAGTTATATGGCATGGAAACAAAGCCTGGATCAGAAAGTAAGCAAAGATTCACAGAATCCTAGTGGCAAAAATAAAGCCCCTCATTTTAAAGAGGGGAAGGCTGAATGCTCTGGAAATCCAATGAATCATTGAAGATCATATCAATGGGTCAATGGTCATGTCAGACTTTGGACCCACATCTGATTCAGCCCAGGGGTCTTTCATTGAGTGGGCATAAAGGAACTTAGATTGTGACCAGAAATCTAGTGATATTTCCTTCTGTGCATCTTTATTTCTTTTTGTGGGATCTGCTTGTGAATCAGGGTTGGGGGAATTGTTTAGGGATATTTATTACTAACAGACATCTTTGCTGCTTAGCTGAGGTATATAGAGAATAGCGCAGATGAGCAGGGTTGGCAGTCACACAGGACCCCAAGCTCAGAAGAACTCCAACCTTGGTTTAATGCTCTTTTGTTTCCATCTTGAAATGGAAACAAATCTTGAAATGTTGTTTCCATCCTTACTGATTTTTAAACAAAGCACCTAGCATTTTCCTGTTGTATTGGTTACAACAAATTTTGTAGCTATTCCTGCAGATAAATGTTGCTTTGTGTAATACAGGTGCTATAGAAGTCAAGTATTTGGAAACAAGACTTATTTTTAAGTGATTGAGGGAAATTTGTTATTTAAAGGTAAATCCTATTCAACAACAAATCAGTTTTATACAAAGAATAATACCTTAATATATGTAATTTTTCACTGAATTTCTATGCTACCGGTTAACTTAAAATGAAAGATTACATAGAAAGTGAAATAATAAATAAGAATCTTGGAATCGTCTAATTTAAGAGCTGGAAAGAGATCTTTAAAAGAATCCATCCCTCTTAATTAGCAGATGGAGAAAATGAAGTTTAAAGAAGGGAGTGATTTGCAAAGGAATTGAGTCAACTATGTAGGTGGAAGTCAATCAAAATTGATCTGCATAGTGCAATATTTGAAGACTCAGTGATATTTGGAAATTTCTGGCAAAGTTTCTGGAGCACTTCTTTTCCCATCCCAGAAAAATCATCTTAGCCAGGCCAAAACATTAAACTTTGCTTTATGCAGAATCATTTGCTGGAGAGAAGACATACAGGGAAATTGATTACATTTTGTATAAAATAATTACCTTAATGTAGCATCTGCCATATACAATGTTCACTTGGAAACAGAAATTGGCTGTCAGAATGGCTCTGCTGCAAACAGCTTATTAGTATCAACTTGACCGGACTTAGAGTCTGCCACATGCAGATACCAATATCCAACAAAGACCCTGACACGTGTCTAAGATACTGGGCTTGCATCTCAGCCCACCCCTGTTTGGCTTCTCTGAACAGATTTAGGTGGATGGATCACGGCTTTGTTCTGCTTTAGGTCAATGACAATTCTGAATCTAGAGGAAACATTGTTGAATTAAAGCTTTTTTTAAAAAAAAGATTTTATTTATTTATTTGACAGAGAGAGATCACAAGTAGGCAGAGAGGCAGGCAGAGAGAGAGGAAGGAAAGCAGGCTCCCCGCTGAGCAGAGAGCCCGATGCGGGGCTCGATCCCAGGACCCTGGGATCATGACCTGATCCGAAAGCAGAGGCTTTAACCCACTGAGCCACCCAGGCACCCCGAATTAAAGCTTTTTTATTTATTTATTTATTTATTTATTTATTTATTTATTTATTAAAGATTTTTTATTTATTTATTTGACAGAGAGAGACCACAAGCAGGCAGAGAGGCAGGCAGAGAGAGAGGAGGAAGCAGGTTCTCCACTGAGCAGAGAGCCCGATGCGGGGCTCGATCCCAGGACCCCGAGATCATGACCTGAGCCAAAGGCAGCGGCTTAACCCGCTGAGCCACCCAGGCGCCCCTCGAATTAAAGCTTTTAAGTAGCTGGTATGGGCCAGAAGTTCTGCTAGGTACAGGACAGAACACACCTCTGTTCTCAGGAAGTCCACAACCTGGTTAGGGAAGAAAGCACAGTTATAACTCAAGGCAATGAGGGAGACAGTACAGATTCACGGGGTTACTGGGATAGCAGGGCTACTTGGTGGAGTCTGCAGCAAAGTGGGAAGCAAAGAAGTGCTTCCTGAGTCTTAACGGATGAATAGAAGTTAGCCTGATGAGGGCCCAGGATGGGGATGACATGGCACGGGGGGCAAAGAACTCCAAGAAAGAGTGGGAATAGAGCCAGTGAGGCCATTTTGTATCAGAAGTAATTGATGCTCGAGAGAGATTCCTGTGGCAACAGCGGGGACAATGGATAGTGGGTGGTGAAGGGCAAGAAGGCAGGTAGTGGTCCAGGTAGGCAAAGATGAGAGTCTAAGATATGAGGGCCCCTCACTCCATCTTAGAGGTGTATGAAAACAGTGGGCAGAGAAGTTATCAGGATCTGGTCATCTATGACGGTAGAGGTTAGGGGAAAAGATAAAAAGGCTCTCTTTTATAGCCAACGTGGTGTGGGCATAGTGGTGCTGTCACCTCTCATAGGCCTTCAAAGGAGGAATTAAAGGGTAAGATGGTCCATTCTTGGAAAGCTGCGTTTGGGGAAGCTATGGAGCATCTAGATTGCTAACTTTCACCATTGCTAGTAGGAACATTCTTAAAATTGTCTAAATATGTGTTTGTCATCACTGGGTAAATGAGCTCAAGGCTCATGTGTGCATATAATATGCAATATCATGCATCTTCAGTTCAAGTGAATGTATCATTAGGCATTCATTTTTAAATTAGGTCTACAGAGAAGAGAGTAGGGAAACTAGAATACTGCAATTTTATTGCTAAAAGGAGTCACAGTAATCACATTCCACATGAAGCAATTGGAGCTCAGTGAGACTAAGTGGCTCTCCAGAGGTCTTCTAGCTATGTGCCAGAGTTGGGACTACAGCCTGGTGCTCTATCCCCAGCCCCATGCAGTAAACCTGTCTAAAGTTTGCTACTTGTGTGTTTACCACACCAACCTCCCATTCTAAAGGAGAGCTTTGAAGAACTTTCTTCTTGCCTCTACATCTGCCTGCCACCTAATAATGGTTCTATTTATTCCCTTCAGCACAGGTCCCAACCCTATCCCTGGCTTCTCTCCCCTGCTTGCTTTAATTTTTCTTTGAGGAGTGCCTCAGAGAAAGTCCTCATGACCTGGTAGTTGATTACATGGTTTTCAGTGAAGTTGGAAGCCGGCTGAACATTGTCAGTCATGGTGGTCTTGTTGTCTTCATTTGCTCCGAGAGCAACCAAGATCTTGAAAAGTTAGAGGCCCAGGAGAAGGCAAAGCAGGAAATTTTGAATCAGCTTTTCCTTCCAAAGTTGTTTTCAGTGAGAGAAGTGGTATTATCAGAATTCAGGTCAAGTAGAAATTAGCATCCACTAGGAGGACTTTTGAAGTAATACTCGGGAATTGTTTTTGAATAATTCTGCCTAGGCCTTTCAAATCATACTCCATCCTAAATTCTAAGAAGGCAGACTACTAGGTGTCATTGTCAAGGCTTCATTTTATGTAATACTTATGATTATTGGGAGCCTTTTATACTATCAACGTGTACAGCAGAGTTGTATCCAAATTATAGAAATCAGCATGGAATGTTCCTTTCCAAAATGATTATAGACTTATGGTAAAATATTTGCATGGTGGGACAAGTTTCTCTGTCCCTGGACCTTTGAATTTTTTAAAAAATATTTTATTTATTTATTTATTTATTTATTTGACAGACAGAGATCACAGGTAGGCAGAGAGGCAGGCAGAGAGTGAGAGGAGGAAGCAGGCTCCCCGTGGAGCAGAGAGCCCGATGCGGGGCTTGATCCCAGGACCCCAGGATCATGACCCAAGCCAAAGGCAGAGGCTTTAATCCACTGAGCCACCCAGGCGTCCCTGGACCTTTGATGTTTTACTCAATCCTTTCTTCTGGTGGAAAGGGGAACTTTAAGCATAAAGTAATATCAAAGTTAGGCTGTGAGAAGTCATCAATATTAGGAAGAGGGAGCCAGTATTGTCTTATTGTCATTCTACTCTGAAGAATTCAAAGCTGTGGGAAAGATCTGTCAGTATGGCGACCATGGAGACCAAAGTAGGCACCCTGGCCAAGAGCAGTGGAAAAAGAAGAAGGGAGGGAAGACAAAGCTTCATGTGAGCAGACCTCAGTACAAAACGGGAACTATAAAAGCATTTTGACATCCTCTATGCTCTGAGATTCACCTTGAATAAGACTGGGCTTGTTTTGGTGAAGGACTATGTCTATATACCTCATTCTGCAATGCAACAGGGTTCTAGTTACTTTTATGACACTCTGGTAAGGGTCATGATATGATATATGGAGATGTTGAGCCCTTGGTCAGGAATACATAATAACAGTGAAAATTATACACTGTCATTCGTTTACCATCTACTATGTGCTGAAAACCATCCTAAATGTGTAGCCTGACCAAAATCTCATAGTCAGGGCAGTGGTGTCCAGACCAGAACCCAGGTCACGTGGCTGCCATGTCAGAGCTCTTTCCATTGTACTGGATTGTCTAGTGTTTGTAATCTAGTATGGAAGTGTGTATGTATATGGAAATGGAAAAGCTACCAAGACTCCAAAGAATTGACTCTTAGGTGGTAGAATTTTATGCATGTGAGAAGACTGGGACTTTATCCAACTTTCTGAAGAATAGTGCCAGCTAGGAAAACTGCTCTGCTCAGGTTAAGGATATGCTGTGGAATGTGGTTGTTGGGAAGATTCAGGATGACAAATGGTAAAGAGCCTGGCACACAGTGTGATTCATAAATGAACCAATATATAACAAATTAATAAAATATGAGCTCTAGAAGGCCCTCTCACACTTTGAAGTCCTCCTTTTCTACTGCCCCACCCCACGAATGCCACTAAACACAGTACTTATTGCCATTTGATAGACTATGGAGAGCATGATTGTCTTCCTTGAGAATTCTGGGGGTGCCCTGGGTTTGGAAACCCAGAGGGCGGGCTTGTGACTATTTCTGCCAGGCTCAAGGCATTCATCATGCAGGTGCAGGACTACCTTGCTCAGTCCTAAATTTCTATCTTTAACTACTGATATTCTCACTCAGGGCTGGGGCAGGAAGCTTGCTTCACAGTCTAACTTTCCAATCCCAGACCACAGAGTGGGTAGAGACCTCTTCTGGGTGCCTGCCTCTGCCTCTGCTTCTGCCTCTTGCCAGAGCATTAAAAACCTCTTCACTTCAGGTGTTTCTAAGACTCACCTCCTGAGGGCTTCATAGTTTCAACTCCCACCTATTGCACTATTTAAAGTCTTCTTTGCTTTGGGTTCTGGGAATTTCCCTTTCTTATTTGCATGCATATTAAAGTGAGATCTTGTTAAGATGCTTAGTTCAGGCCCCTCACTGAATGGCACCAGTGCCACTGGAAGATTAGGCAACCAATCCTGGACTTGTTTGAATCCAGACTTCCCTAAATCAGAGACAGGAAAAGAAAGAATTTACACTCTGCCCCATGGGCCAAGTTCTTTCTATTTCTGATAGAGAGACCTGCTGAACCCACACCTGAATGAGGCAACAAGACTCTCCCATTGGCACACATTGTAATACTCCACAAAGACCCTGAAGGTCAGGGGAATACAGCCACAAGTAATTGAACACTGGCTGTCAGCTGCCCTGGCCAAGGGCATGGTTTGCTCTTCAAGCCAAAGTCACAGAGGCAGAAGGGCCACTTTCTGTGTAGTCAGGAATCTGGGTTCTCCCATCAGCAACCATATGCATTTGGGAACATTCATCAGCTAAAGAACTCACTGAGCTGGAAAAAGAGACTTTTACAGGACAGCTCAAAATATTTTTTAAACTTATGGAAAACTGGTAGTGACTTTCTTAATGTGCCAGCTGCTGACAAGCATTTTTGTTTAAAGATATACCAGGTGGAAAATAAAATGTTTCAAGGAACATTTCAGTGGATAAAAGTTGGCCTTTCGGGTGTCACTTGAAACAAAAGTCACTCTCAGTAAAAGAGGGGGGGCACCAACAGTGACTACTCCAAAATTCATTCCCAAGCCTATTCCACGTAGGCTTTTCTTTTCAAGAAATTCATCAGTCCCCTTAAAATGGTGTGTAGCTGATATCTATATTAGTTCCTTAGTCTTGAAAAATGCTCTGTGTATGAAATATGCATTGAGACAGAGCAAGGTCCTCTACCCAGTTTGTGCCCCTAACTTGGGCCTGATAGCACCCTTCTGTGTGGAATTGTGTTTTCATTACAATAATAATAATGCAACATACCACACACATATGTTTTGCTCCTCCTCAGAGTAAAAACTAGAATGTTGTGTATCGCTAACATTTGTGGGATCCAATGCAAGAGCACAACTGGAGGCCTACATATCATGTATCAAAGTATTTAAAAGGTATAAATCATGCGAACAAACTGTTATATTAGTTGTATCTCTCTACATTTACATATATGCATTCATAACATACTGGAAGGCCACATTTGAGTTTATAATTTTCAGATCTCTTGAAGTTCCATGCTGGAATGATGTGGCCAGTGGGGAGTGGACCCTCCCCCTCAACCTATGGCCCACTTCCCCACCTCTTCCCATGCCCAGTCTAATTTGTTCTGTGAAGGACCTTGTCCACTAGTGTATTAGTCTACTTGGGTTGCCGTAACAAAATACCACAGACTGGGGAATAAAATAACAGAATTTTATTTTCTATATTATAGTTATGGAGGTTGGAGATCCCAGACCTAGGTGCCAGCTAATTTGGTTCATGCCTTGCAGATGGCTGCCTTCTTGCTGCATACACACATGGCCTTTCCTCTGTGGCACATGGAGATTGAGAACTCTATTGTCTCTTCTTCTACTTCGAAGAACGCCGGCCCTATTGGATTAAGGCCCTACCCTTCTGACCTCACTTAATCTTTTTTTTTTTTAAAGATTTTATTTATTTGACAGAGGGAGAGATAGAAAGCAAGCACAAACAGGGGGAGTGGCAGGCAGAGGGAGAGGGAGAAGCAGGCTCCACATGGAGCAAGGAGTCTGTTGTGGGACTCAATCCCAGGACTCTGGGATCATGACCTGAGCTGAAGGCAGGTGCTTGATCACCTGAGCCACCCAGACACCTGACCTCACTTAATCTTAACTACCTCTGAAGGGCCCTGTCTTCAAATACAATCACATTGGAGTTTAGGTCTTCAACATATCAATTTGAGGGGGATACAACTCAGTTCATAACAGCAAGCTTGCAGACATTCCAGCCGGGACATCTAAGCTTTATCTACATAGATTGTCAGCAGTCATTTTTTGGTCTCCCATTAGGCCTTGATGTGATCGTATTAGCAACATTGTCTACTTTTAGAAAGATTAACCCTGGGGCACTTGGGTGGTTCAGTTGGTTGAGCCTCTACCTTCTGCTCAGGTCATGATCCCGGGGTCCTGGGATTGAGCTCCACATCAGGCTCCCTGCCTGTTGGGAAACCTGCTTCTTCCTCTCCCACAGCTTGTGGTCCCTCTCTCGTTGTGTCTCTCTCTCAAATAAATAAAATCTTTAAAAAAATAAAGAAAAAGAAAGGAAGGAAGGAAGGAAGGAAGGAAGGAAGGAAGGAAGGAAGGAAGGAAGATTAACCCTGAGTAAAAAGCTATAGCCTGGAAAATGGACTAGGGAATTTTTGGACATGGACTTTTTAGGTCCCAGAACTTGAGCTGGATCAGTTCTATGCAGTGATGGAAACATTCTATATTTGGGCTGTCCAGTATGGTAGTCACTGGCCACTTGGGGCTACCAAGTACTCAAAATGGGGTTACTATGACTGAGGAGCTAAACTTTAAATGTTATTTAACCTTAATTTAAATTTAAATTGCTACATTTGACTCGTGACTACCACACTGTTCAGTGCAGATCTAGAAGTTGAGGAGCAGGCTTTGTGCAATCATGTCGTCTGGCCCCACAGACTTCTTATCCTGTGGGTATGTAGCAGACTGTATTTCCATATATGGCCAAATCTACATATTTATCTCATCCCACATGCTTTTCTTACAATATGAATGACATACGTTTTTACCAAGAGGTCTCTGTTCCCCCTAGGCAGGTGATTGTGACTGCCTAGACCCAGGAAGTATGGTAGAAATGATAATATGTGACTTCTAAAGTTAAGTCGTAAAAAAGGCACAGCTTTTGGCCCATTCTCGCTTGTGCTCTCTCTCTCTCTCTCTCTCTCTCTCTCTCTCACACACACACACATACACAAACATACACACACACACACACTTTCAGAACCTTTTGCTTTTAAAAGTATGGAAGTAAGCAAAGACCACCCAAATGAGAACAAGCAAAGGCAATTTAATTCAGAACATATGTAGTAAGGGAGTCAGCCACTCTCTCTGTTTTGCAGAGACTCGAAGGCAGGTAGAGGAGTGGAAAGGTATAAAATGGAAAAAAGGGAGGCTTCAGGTGTGCTCTGATTAGAGTTTATTGCCATGGGGAAGCTGTTGGGCTAACTAGTAGGGCATGCTATGTGACTGGTTTTCTCTGTTGGTCCTAAATTGGAAATGGAGGCAAAGATTAAGGAAGCTATCTGTTATCCATCAAGACCAGGCCATTTTGGGCTAATTGCTACAGAGGTTGTGGTTGACTTCCTGGGCTGGTTGCTGCAAGTTGTGGGTCATAGTTCTATTTTCGTATATGGCCTAGCCATTGTCCATTTGTATATTCAGTCTCTCAGAACCCAGCCACTGTCTTGTGAGGGAGCTTCCCATGCTCTAAGGTCTTAGAGCAGCCAAAACCAATTTGCCAACTCTGTGAGTGAACCACCTTGGAAGTATATCCTCTGGTCCAAGCCAAGCCTTCAGATGACTACAGTCCCAGCTGACATCTGATTACAACCTCATGAGAGACCTTGAACCAGAAACACCCTGGTAAGATACTCCCATAATCAAAACCTACAAAACCCATGAAAGATGAAAATGATTGTCCTTTTAACCCATTGAGTTTTCCAGTGATTTTCTATGCAGCATTAGATAACCCATGAAGGAGAAAAGTGCAGCAGAAAGGGGCCATCCCAGTATCCTCTTTGAGGGTGGGGCCCATGATGGGGGGCTTCTGTTGCCAGGTCTAAGGGCAGTACTGATGAAAGGATTTTGTTTTGGTACCTACGTATTTCCTAGGGAAGGATGGGCTCATCTATACAAAAGAGGAACTTGGAGGACATACTAGGGGGTTTGAGATCAGGAAATTGTCTTACAAATGCTATAACAAAAGAGCCTTTTGTCTGGAATGCACAAACAAACTAAAATGTAATGACACCATTTATGTGCTTGATTGTGTAAACATACAAAAATGTACATATTTTGGAATAATCACAGTGGAAGGAACTCTGCTTAAGCCAATGATGCTGTCACTTTCCAAAACTGCCCATGAAACTTTTCTTTTGGAATTTCCCACAAAGCTGGATTATGAGCTTCCTGTGAAACCAGACTCATCACTCAAATTGAGACTTGGTTTGTGACCCCAGACAGCATTTCCCAGCTTGATCGCCCAACCTACTCCACACTTTGCTCTGAATGGCTTAGAATTGTTTCCAAAACTCACATTCCCCCTCTGAGGATACATGTCAGAGTTATCTTTCTAAAACACACCGTGGATCATGTGCTTCAGTGGCTCTTGGATGCATAGAGAATTAAGCTCCAGCTTCTCAGCCAGATTTGCAAAACTTTCCATAATCTGTAACCCCCACCTCACTTTCCAAGTCTATCTTCCCAGAACACATGATGCCCTTGCCACTTACAGATGACAGGTGCATTTACTGTCCCTTATTATGTGCCCCACACTGTGCTAGGAGCTTTATATCACCTCTAACTTTCTCTTTATATGATTTTGTAAGGCAAATGCTATTTCTATAGTACAGATAATAAAACAGTTATCACTAACACTTTGTACAGTGCCTACAAGGTGCTAAGCCACTGTACAATAGAAATATAATGTGATCTATCTATGTAATTTAAAATTTTCTGATTATACATTAAAAAGTAAAAAGAAAAAAGTAAAATTTAATTCAATAAAATGTTTTATCAATGGGCTTCTAATCAATAAAGACTTATTAATGATATTTTTTTCTTCTTCTTGGGAAGATATTCTTTCAAATCCACTGTATATTTTACACCTACAGCATGTCTCAATTTGGACACTAAGTTTTCATTGAAAGTAATTGAACTATATTTAGATTTCATAAAAAGAAAAGTGGAAAAATTAGTTTCACATACCCAAGTTGTTCCAAACATACTTAAAAGATCTCTAGTACCTGAATCAAGTACCAAAAATAATTTGCTTTTCTACTCTCATCCATATTATAAAACTGCTTCAATTTAAAAATTTTAATTTCAATTTCAATCAATTAAAATAAAATAAAATAAATTTGTTTTCTAGTGCACTAACCACATACCAAGCACTTAATGGCCATATGTGGTAAAGGACTGCTATGTTGGGAAGTACAACTCTGGGCACTTTACTGCTGTCAGCACAAAAGTATGTAGTAGATGCTATTATTATCTTCACTTTAAAGGTAAGGAAACAGAGGCACAGAGGGATAATAACTTGGACTAGTAAACACAACTAATAAGCTGAAGCTGAGAATGGTTGATCTGCCCAATACAACTTACCTAATAAAGATTGGAATCAGGATTTGAACTCAGGATTGCTTATGTCCAAAGCTTAAGTTTTTATCCACTGTGTTAGTTGCTCTACGCACTTAATCTCTCACTATTCTCCTTAAATGCTTATTTTCTTATTTCTGGTCCTTTTTTTTTTTTTTTTTATCAGATTATTCCTTCTATCTGGAATGCCTTGCAGGGTCTATTTTCAGTGTCATTCATTCATCCTGACAGACATGTGATCACATTTTCAGCAAATATTAACAGCCATTTTTCTTTTTTTTTTTTAAAAAAGATTGTATTTATTCAAGAGAGCGCGAGCAAGAGAGAGAGAGCTCGTATGCGTGAGGGAGCATGAGCAGAGAGAAGGGCAGAGGGACAAGGAGACTCCCCGCTGAACAGGGAACCCAGTGTGGGACTTGATCCCAGGACCCTGAGATCATGACTTGAACCAAAGTCAGATGCTTAGCAGATTGAACCACCCAGGTGCCCCATTATTTTTTTAATATCTCCCATGTAGGATATAGCAGTGATCGAGAAAGATGTAGCCCCTGCCCCCACAGGGCTTATAATCTAGAAAAATACTTTACAAACTTTGGTCTCAGAACCCTGAGGACCACAAAGGGTTTCTAAGTATGTGGATGATAGCTGTCAATGTTTATTGTATTAGAGATTAACACTAGGAAACTGTAAACATATTTATTAATTCACTTAAAAATAACATAATGGGTGGTCTGCTAGGAAGATGATGGAGTAGGATACTAAGCGCACCCTGTCCCACAACTAGATAATACTCCCATACAACTAAATAATACTCACATCAGTGTAGATAACCCAGGTAATATCCAAAGACTGGCAGGTAAACTCTACCACTAGAGATAGAGAGGAGGCCTCATCAAAGAAAGTAGAAAGGGTAAAGATGATCTGGGAGCAAAACAGACTGTGGCTCTCTATGGTGGGGAGGGAGCCAATGGTGTGGAGAAGGGTAGAAAACAGACTTTCACACTGGGGAGCCCACAAATGGGGAAGATGAATTCCCCACAACATTTATCTTTAAAGCAAGAGGGGCCAAATTTTATGAGTTCTTACAATTAGTGGGACTTAAAGCCTGGAATTTAAAAAATCACTGGGCCTCACTCTGGGAGAGCTTGGAGGGCATTAAGAATCAGAGTCCCCACCATTAAAACAGCAGCAGAACAAACAGCCTGTGCATATACAGCCTAGAACTAGCAGTTTGAGAAATGTGGGAGTGGGGGGGGGTGCAGATGGGAGGGAGGGTGATTTGTTCATCTCAGAGCATGCCCAGAGAGACAGGGATCACGGGGACTCCAGGAACAAAGGAGCTTGCAGGGGCCATTTCCCTCTCATGCCCCCAGCATAAACAATGGCCACCTGCAGGAACCAGAATGGCATGCCTTACCTAACTTGTTTATACCACGTGCTGCTCCCCCCAACACCCTACCCAATACCTTACTCCAGCACTGCAAGTCTCCTCCAAGAATATCAGTGCAAACTCCACTAACACCACATTTCTTGACCCATGTGTTTTGCAGAACCTCAGTTCTGGCAGCATGTCTCTTTTTGCATCTAGGCCACTGAACACTTTATTAAAACACTCCCCACCTCTGCTGGGGACCAAACACTACCCACAATAGGCAAAGAGCATCTCTGCAGACACCTGGACTGAAGGATTGGCCAAGACTCAACAGCAGAGCATATGCAGCTCTCATAGGAGACATTCCCTGAAGTACCAGATCCTGAGGAACTAGGGACACTGCACTGTAGGGTACTGCAGGACCTCTTCTTCATAAGACTATTTATTGTTAAGAGTGAGAGAAGTAGCTGACTTTGAAAACACACAGAAACAGACACAGGAAGTCAGACAAAATGAGGAGACAGAGAAATATCTCCCAAATGAAAGAACAGGACCAAACTATAGCAAGAGACCAAAGCCAAATGGAAATAAGTAATATGCCTGATAGAGAATTTAAAGTTATGATAATAAAGATATTCACTAGACTTGAGAAAAAAGTAGAGGAGATTTGGGGTGCTTGGGTGGCTCAGTGGGTTAACCCTCTGCCTTCGGCTCAGGTCATGATCTCGGGGTCCTGGGATCGAGCCCCACATCGGGCTCTCTGCTCAGCGGGGGAGCCTGCTTCCTCCTCTCTCTCTGCCTGCCTCTCTGCCTACTTGTGATCTCTGTCAAATAAATAAATAAAAATCTTTAAAAAAAAAAGAGTAGAGGAGATTTAAAAAAAAATGGAGATCAAGAATATAATAAATATCAGGAGGGAATGTGATGTAATAAGCCCTGGGTGTCATACACAACTGATGAATTACTGAACTCTACATAAACTAATGATGTACTATATGTTGGCTAATTGAATTTAAATAAAAAAGAATACAATAAATGAGATTAAAAAATTATACTTGTTGGAATAAATAGCAGGTTAGATGAAGCAGATGAATGAATTAATGACCCGGAAGACAGGGTAACAGAAAGTAACCAAACTGAGTAAAGGAGATGGAAGAAAATTACACAAATTGAGAATAGTCTTGGGAACTCAGTGACTCCATCAAGCATAACATATGCCTTATGGAGACCTTAGAAGAAGAAGAGAGAGAAAAGGTGGTAGAAAATTTATTTGAAGAAAAATAGCTGAAAATTTCCCTAATGTGCAGAAGGAAACAGATATCCAGATTCAGGAGGCCCCACAAATTCAACTCAAGGAGATCCACACCAAGAAACATAGTAATTAAAATGGCAAAATGTAACCATAAATAAAATTAAAAGCAGCTAGAGAAAAGACAGTTACATACAAGGAAAACCCCATAAAGCTATTAATAGATTTGCAGCAGAAACTTTGCAGGCCAGAAGAAAGTGGCATGATCTATTTCAAAGTAATGAAAGGGACAAATTGGCAGCCAAGAGTACTCTATCCAGCAAGGTTATCATTCAGAATAGAAGGAGAGATAAAGAGTTTCTCAGACAAACAAAAACTAAAGGAGTTCGTGGCCATTAAACCAGTCCTATACGAAATATTAAAGGGAATTCTTTGAGTGGAAATGTAAGACCATAAGTGGAAGTATAAAAAGTAAAAAACACAAAAGCAGTAAAATGCAAAGAGTAAACAGAAAGGCATCCAAGTATATCACTAATGAAACCCAACAAACCATGAAAGAGAGCAAGAGAAGAAAGGATCAGAGAAAATCTACAGAAATAACACAAAATAAGTAATAAAATGAAACTAAATACATACCTATCAATAATTACTCTGAATGTAAATGGACTAAATGCTCTAATCAAAAGACATAGGGTGAAGGAGTGGACTCATCTATATGCTGCCTATAAGAGACTTATTTTAGACTGAAAGATACATGCAGATTGAAAGTGAGGAGATGGAGAAAAATTTATCATGCAAATGGATATCAAAAGAAAACTAGGGTAGCAATACTTATATTGTACTAAATAGACTTTTAAAACAAAGACTATAACAAGAGACAAAGTGGGCACCTGGGTGGCTCAGTCCATTAAGCACTGACTCTTAATTTCAGCTCAGCTCAGGTCATGATCTCAGGGTCCTGAGACTGAGCCCCACTTTAGGCTCCATGCTTAGTGGGGAGTCTGCTTGGGGATTCTCCCTCTCCCTTAGTCCCTCTTGCCACTCACATTCTCTCTCTCTCAAATAAATAAATAAACCTTAAAAAAAAAAACAAGAGACAAAGAAGGGCATTATATAATAATAAACAGGACAATGCAACATGATATAATAATTGTAAATATTTTTGCACCCAACATGGGAACACACAAATAATATAAAACAGTTAATAACAAATATAATGGAAATAATTGATAGTAGTACAATAATACTAGGGGACTTTAACACCCAACTTACATCAATGGACAGATCATCCAAACAGAAAATTAACAAGGAAACAATGTCTTTAATAACACACTGGACCAGATGGATTTAACAGACACATTCAGAACATTCTATCCTAAAACAGCAGAATACACATTCTTCTCAAATGCACGCAGAACATTCTCCAGAACAGATCACATATTAGGCCACAAAACAAGTCTCCACAAATTCAAAAAAAATCAATGTCATACCATGCATCTTTTCTTTTTCTTTTTTCCAAGTTTTTATTTCAGTTCCAGTTAGTTAACACATATTGTAATATTAGTTTCAGGTGTACAATTTAGTTATTTACTATTTTTTTTTAAAGTAGTGATTCACTATTTATGTACAACACCTAGGGATCATCATAACAAGTGCATTCCTTAATCCCCATCCCCTATTTAACCCATCCTCCCCCACCACCCCCGTAACCATCAATTTGTTCTCTATAGTTAAGAGTCTGTGTTATGGTTTGCTTCTCTTTTTCCTCTACGGTCATTTTTTTTGTTTCTTAAATTCTACATATGAGTGAAATTATATGATATTTGTCTTTCTCTGACTGACTTTGTTTAGCATAATACCCTCTAGCTCCACCAACATCATTGCAAATGGCAAGATTTTATTCCTTTTTTTATGACTGAGCAATATTCATATATATATGAATATTGATATAACCTATAAACTACTATATATATCATATGAATATGATATATATGAATATGAATTTTATATATATATATATCTCACATCTTCTTTATCCATTCATCAGTCAGTGGACATTTGGGCTTTTTCCATAATTTGGCTGTTGTTGATAATGCAGCTATAAATATCAGGGTGCATATATTCCTTTGAATTAGCATTTTTGTATTCTTTGATTAAACACCTAGTAATGAAAAAAAAAAACCTAGTAATGCAATTGCTGGATCACAGGGTGGTTCTATTTTTAACTTTTAGAGGACCCTCCATACTGCTTTCCACAATGGCTACACCAGTTTGCATTCCAACCAACAGTGTAAGAGAATTCCTCTTTCTCCACATCCTCACCAACACCTGTTGTTTCTTGTGTTATTAATTTTGGTCATTCTGACAGGTGTGAGGTGATATCATTGTAATTTTGATTTGCATTTCCTTGATGTGAGAGATACTGAGCATCTTTTCATGTTTCTGTTAGCCGTCTATATATCTTCTTTGGAAAAATGTTTATTCATGTCTTTTGCCCCCCCCCCCCGCCTTTTTTGAGAGAGAGTTGGGGGGAAGCAGAAGGAGAGGGAGAGAGAGAATCTCAAATAGGCTCCAGGTTCAACATGGAGCCTGATGCAGGACTCAATCTCATGACCTGAGGTGAAATCAAGAGTCAGATGCTTAACTGACTGAGCCACCCAGGCATCTCATCTTCTGCCCATTTTTAATTGGATTGTTTCTGGGGTGCTGACTTTTATAAGTTCTTTATTTATTTTGGATACAAACCCTTTATCAGATATGTCATTTGCAAATATCTTCTCCCATTCTGCAGATTGCCCTTTAGTTTTGCTGATTGTCTTCTACACTGTGCAGAAGGTTTTTATTTTGATGAAGTCCTAATAGTTTATTTTTGCCTTTGTTTCCCTTGCCTCAGGAAACATATCTAGAAAGAAGTTGCTATGGCTGTCAAAGAGGTTATTCTCTGTGTTTTCCTCTAGGATTTTGATGGTTTCCTGTCTCACATTTAGTTCTTTTATCCATTTTGAATCTTTTGTGTGTGTATAATGTAAGAAAGTGGTCCAATTTCATTCTTTTGCCTGTAGCTGTCCTGTTTTCCCCAACACTATTTGTTGAAGAGACTTTTTTCCTTTGGATATTCTTTCCTGCTTTGTTAGAGATTAATTGACCATGTAGTTGAGGGCTCATTTCTGGGTTTTCTATTCTGTTCCATTGATATGTGTCTGTTCTTTTGCCAGTACTATACTGTCTTAAACATTATAGCTTTGTAATATAACTTGAAATCTGGAATTGTGATGCCTCCAGCTTTACTTTTCTTTCTCAAGGTGTTTTTTTTGCTATTTGGGGTCTTTTGTGGTTCCAAATAAATTTTAGGATTGTTTGTTCTGGCTCTCTGAAGAAAGCTGTTGGTATTTTTATGAGGATTGCATTAAATGTGTAAGTTGCTTTGGGCAGTATAGATATTTTAATAATATTTTTCTTCCAATCCATGAGCCTGGGATGTTTTCCCATTTCTTTGTGTCCTCTTCAATTTCTTTCATAGGTTATCTATAATTTTCAGAGTACAGATCTTTTATCTCTTTAGTTAGGTTTATTCCTAGTTATCTTATAGTTTTGGTACAATTCTAAATAGGATTGATACCTTGATTTCTCTTTCTGCTGCTTTATTATTGCTGTATAGAAATTCAACAGATTTCTTTTTTTTTTTTTAAAGATTTTATTTATTTATTTGACAGACAGAGATCACAAGTAGGCAGAGAGGCAGGCAGAGATAGAGGAGGAAGCAGGTTCCCTGCTGAGCAGAGAGCCTGATGAGGGGCTCGATTCCAGGACCCCGGAATCATGACCTGAGCTGAGGGCAGAGGCTTTAACACACTGAGCCACCCAGGCGCCCCTCAACAGATTTCTATACATCAGTTTTGTATCTGGTGACTTTACTGAATTCATGTATCGGTTCTGGCAATTTTTTTGGTGGAGTCTTTTGGATATTCTACATAGATTGTCACGTGGTCTACAAATAGTGAAAGTTTGACTTCTTCCTTGCTGATTAAAATGCCTTGTATTTTTCTTTGTTGTCTGATTGCTGTGGCTAGAACTTCTAATATTATGTTAAATAACATGGTTAGAGTAGACATCCATGTCTTTTCTTGACCATAGAGGAAAAGCTCTCAGTTTTTCCTCATTTTGGATGATATTTGCTATGAGCCTTTCATATATGACCTTTATGATGTTGAGGTAATTTTCTTCTAACCCTACTTCATTGAGGGTTGTTTTTTTTTTTTTTTTTAATCACGAATGGATGTTTTACTTTGTCAAATGCTGT
Organism: Lutra lutra; assembly: GCF_902655055.1. Classification (NCBI taxonomy): domain Eukaryota; kingdom Metazoa; phylum Chordata; class Mammalia; order Carnivora; family Mustelidae; genus Lutra; species Lutra lutra. The sequence goes on along the minus strand of NC_062278.1, from coordinate 131,948,586 downwards.
TTCTGCATTGATTGAGAGGGTCATATGGTTCTTATTCTTTCTTTTATTAATGTGGTATATCATGTTGATTGATTTGTGAATACTGAACTACTCTTGCAGCCCAGGAATAAATCCCACTTGATTGTGGTGAATTATTCTTTTAATATATTACTGGATTCATTTTGCTAGTGTCTTACTGAGAATTTTTACATCTATATTCATCAGGGATATTGGCCTGTGGTTTTCTTTCTTAGTGGAGTCAAGTCTTTATCTGGTACTGGTATCAGGATAATGCTGGCCTCATAGAATGAATTTGGAAGTTTTCCTTCATTTTCTGTTTTTTTGGAATAGTTTGAGAATAAGTGTTAACTCTTCTCTAAATGTTTGGTAAAATTTGCCTGTGAAAACATCTAGCCCTAGACTTGATTTGTCAGGAGATTTTAGATTACTGATTGAACTTCTTTGCTGGTTATCAGTCTATTCACATTTTCTATTTATTCCTGTTTCAGTTTTGATAGTTTATAGGTTATCCAGTTTGTTGGCATATAGTTTTTCATAATATTCTCTTATAATTGTTGGTGTTTCTGTGGTGTTAGTTGTTATTTCTCCTCTCTCATTTGTGATTTTATTTATTTGATTCCTTTCTCCTTTTGATAAGTCTGGCCAGGGGTTTATCAATTTTATTAATTTTTTCAAAGAACCAGCTCCTGGTTTCATTGATTTATTCTATTGGTTTCCTTAGTTCTATATCATTTATTTCTGCTCTAATCTTTATTTCCTTTCTTCTTCTGTTCTTAGGCTTCATTTGTTGTTCTTTTTTGCTAGCTCCTTTAGGTGTAAAGTTAAGTTGTTTATTTGAGATTTTTCCCTGCTACTTGTGGTAGGCCTGTATTGCTATATACTTCCCTCTTATTTCCACTTTTGCTGTATCCCAAAGATTTTGGGCTGTCATGTTTTCATTGTCATTTTTTCAAAGTGTTTTTTTTTAAGATTTTATTTATTTATTTGACAGACGGAGATCACAAGTAGGCAGAGAGGCAGAGAGAGAGAGGGAAAAGCAGGCTCCCTGCTGAGCAGAGAGCCCAATGCGGGGCTTGATCCGGGGTTTCCGGGATCATGACCTGAGCTGAAGGCAGAGGCTTTAACCCACTGAGCCACCCAGGCGCCCCTCAAAGTGTTTTTAAAATTTATTCTTCAATTTTCTGTTTGACCCATTCATCCTTTAGTAGGATGTTCTTTAACCTACATGTATTTGTGGCCTTTCCAAATTTTTTCTTGTGATTGACTTCAAGTTTCATAGCATTGTGTTCTGAAAATATGCATGCATGGTATGGTCTCAATCTTTTTGTACTTGTTGAGGGCTGATTTGTGACCTAATATGTGATCTATTCTGGAGAAAATCACATGTGCATTTGAAAAGAATGTGTATTCTGCTGCTTTAGGATGAAATGTTCTGAATATATCTGTTGAGGTTGTCGTCCAGTGTGTCATTTAAAGTCAATGTTTCTTTGTTGATTTTCTATTTAGATGATCTGTCCATTGAAGTAGTGGGGTGTTAAAATCCCCTACTATTATTGTATTATTATCAATGAGTTCCCTTATGTAGTTTTATATATTTGGGTGGTCCCATGTTTAGTACATAAATATTTACAATTGTTAGATCACCATTTTTGATTGTCCCCTTTACTAGGATATAGTGCCCTCTTTATCTTTTGTCTTTGGTTTAAAGTCTAGTTTGACTTATGGAAACATTGCTACTCTGGCTTTCTTTTGACATTCATTTGCATGATAAATGTTTCTCCACCCCTCACTTTAAGTCTGCAGGTGTCTTTAGGTCTGAAATGAGTCTCTTGTATGCAGTATATAGTTGCAGTATATAGTTGTATATAGTTGTATGCAGTATATAGTTGTATGCAGTATATAGGTTGATCTCATTTTTTTTTCATCCATTCTGATGCTCTGTGTCTTTTGATTGGAACATTTAGCCCATTTACAATTCAAAGTAATTATTGATATATATGTATTTAGTGTCATTTTATTACTTGTTTTGTTGTTGTTTCTGGAAAATTTCTCTGGTCCTTTCTTGTCTTTGTCACTTTTGGTCTTTCCTTTCCACTCAAAGAGTCCACTTTAATATTTCTTTCAGAGCTGGATTAGTGGTCCCTAACTCCTTTAGTTTTTGTTTGTCTGGGAAACTCTATATCTATCCTATTCTGAATGATAGCCTAGCTGGATATTCTTGGCTGCAAATTTGTCCCTTTCAGCACTTTGAATATATCATGCCACTCTCTTCTTTCTTGCCAAGTTTCTGTTGAGAAATGGGCAGCTAGCCTTATCGGTCTTCCCTTAATTTAAGGACTTCTTTTATCTTGCCACTTTTAAGATTTTTTTCTTTAGCAGTATATTTTACAAATTAAATACAATATGTGTTGGTGTTGGCCTGCTCTTGTTGATTTTGATGGAAATTCTCTGTGCTTCCTGGATCTGGATATCTTTTTCCTTCCCCAATTTAGGGAAGTTTTCAGCTATTATTTCCTTGAATAAATTTTCTGCCCTCTTTTCTCTCTCTTCTTCTTTTGGGACTCCTATACTACAAATGTTATTATGTTTGATGAAGTCACTGAATTCCCTAAGTCTTTTCTCATGTTCCATCATACTTCTTTATTTCTTTGGTTCAGCTTTATTATTTTCTATTATAGGTCACAAATTCATTCCTCTGCTTCTTCTAGCCTTGTATTCATTGCATCAAGCCTGTTTCCAATCTCAGTTATTACATTTTTCATTTCTGACTGACTCTTTTTTAAGTTTTATCTTCAAGTAAGGGTATCCCTGAAGTCTTCCATTCTTTCCTCAAGTCTAGTGAGTATCATTTTGCTTGTTGCTTTAAATTCTCCAGCAATCCTGTTATTTATATCTCTTTTGCTTGAATCTCTGGCCATGATCTTATCTTATTCTTTCATTTGGAATGAATTCCTCCATCTTGGCATTTTGTCTAGGTCTCTATCTTCTCTGTGTTAGAAAAGACTGTTATGTTTCCTGCTCCTGAGAGTAATGGCTTTATGAAGAAGAGGTAATGTAGTGTCCATGACCTGGTTCTTCAGGGAGTGTCTCTAGTGTGTGCTGCTGCATGTGCTCTGCTGTTGTGTTTTGCCTGCTCTATCTTTCAGGCTAGTTGTCTGCAGAGGCTCTCCTTGCCTGCAGTGGGCAGTGTTTGGCCTTTGGCCAGAATGTGGTAAGTTTTAACTAGGTGTGTTCTGGTATGCTTGTTAAATGAGGCCTGATACTACTTCCATTACTACTTCCACTAGAACTGAATCCCTGCAGAAGTCTCTGGTTTGGACACATTATATGAGCAGGGGTTTCTGCTGGTCTTCTAGGGGAAGGAGCCTGTTATGCTGGGACTGAGGCAAGCTTGACTAAGAGGGGAAGTCCCAGCAGAGCACAGGGGTGGGGGTCTTGGTTGAAGCAGGATAAGAAGTTATTGTTGAGGCTGAGTACCTTTCCACCAGTGGCTCTGTTTATGATGATGGCCAGGGGAGGGAAATGGTGCCAGCCAGCTCCTTTGTCCCTGGAGAGGCCTCTCCCTGAATGTGGCCTCCCAGGGACTGGCTCTAAGAGGAGTGAATAATCTCCCTGCTGTGTGCCCCTCGCATTTTTCAAATCACTGATTCCACACCATCTTCCCCCCTCCCTCTGGTTGTTTGCCTGCCTCTCTCTAGGAGTAGGATGGTACTCTCAGGACTCTATTCCAGCCAAACCTGTTCACCTTTAAAACTCCAGTCTTTAAGCCTTGCTGGTTGCAAGAACTCATAAAAATCAGTGTCTCTTATTTTCCCAGCCAGTGGCTTTGGGGAAATGTTTTACTTGTGTGTTCTCTGTGTGCTCCTCTCTCTCTCTCTCTCTCTCTCTCTCACCTTTCTCTGTGACCATAGCTCCCTCCCCTTCATTACACCTACGATCCAGTTTCTCCTCCGAACCATATCTCCATACTTCCTACCTTCTTTGATATGACTTCTTCTCCTCCTTTAGATGTGGAGTTTGTTCTCTCAGTCTTCAGGTTGATTTCTGGAGTATTTAGAATGATTTGATAGTTACCTAGTTGTGTTCAAGGAAAGAGACAAGCCTAGGGTCCTCCTGCTCTTCTCCATCTTAACTCCCCCATGCATCTTTTCTGACCACAATGCTATAAAACAAAAAATCAACCACAAGAAAAAAATCTGGAAAGAGCACAAATACATGGAGGTTAAATAACATGTTAGACTGTGCAATGAATGGGTCAACCAAGGAATCAAAGAAGAAATTTAAAAAAAGGAAACATGAAAATGAAAACACAATCACTGAGATGCAACAAAAGTGATTCTAAGAGGGATGTATAGAACAATACATGCCTACCTTAGAAAGCAAGAAAAACCTCAAATAAAGAACTTAACCTTACACCTAAAGGAGCTAGAAAAAAGAACAAATAAAATCCAAACCCAACAAAAGGAAGGGCATAATGAAGATTAGAGCAGAAATAAATACTAAAGAAAACTAAAACACAATAGAACAAATCAATAAAACCAGAATCTTGTTCTTTGAAAAGATCAACAAAATTGCTAAATCTCTAGCAAGACTAATCGAGAGAGAGAGAGAGAGAGGACCCCAATAAACAAAATCACTAATGAAAGAGGAGAAATAACAACCAACACCACAGAAATACAAACAATTGTGACAGAATATTATGAAGAACTCCTTGCCAACAAATTGAACAACTTAGAAGAAATGGATAAATTCCTAGAAATATAACCTACCAAAACTGAAGCAAGAAGAAATAGGAAATTTGAACAGACTGATAGCCAGCAATTCAATTGAATCAGTAACCAGAAAACTCCCAACAAAAAAAGTCCAGAACTATATGGCTTCATAGGTGAATTCTACCAAACATTTAAGAAGAGTTAATACCTATTTTCATGAGCTATTCCAAAAAATACAAGAGAAAGGAAAACTTCCAAATTCATTCTCTGAGGAAACTATCACCCTGACACCGAGACCAGATAAAGACACCACAAAAGGGGTGCTTGGGTGGCTTAGTTGGTTGATCATCTGACTCTTGGTTTTGGCTCACTCATGATCTCAGGTTTGTGGGAACGAGCCCCATGTCAGGCACTCCACTTAGCAGGGAGACTGCTCCTTTCCCTCTCTCCCTCACTCAAGTGCTCATTCCATCTCTCATATAAATAAATAAATCTTAAAAAAAAAAAAAAGGGAGGAGCACCTGGGTGGCTCAGCATTTAAGTGGCCAACTCTTGGTTTCAGCTCAGGTCATGATCTCAGGATCATGAGATTGAGCCCTACATTGGGCTTCACACGGAGCATGGAGTCTGCTTGCCCCTCTCCCTCCCCTTCTCCCCCTCTCCCCACTCTCTGTCTCTCTAAAATAAATAAATAAAATATTTTTTAAAAAGAGAAAAAAGAGAACTGCAAGCCAATATCTCTCATGAATATAGATGCAAAAATCCTCAACAAAATATTAGCAAACCAAGTGCAACAATACATAAAAGAAATAATATACTGTGATCAAGTGGGATTTATTCCTGGGCTGCAAGGGTGGTTCAGTATTCACAAAACAATGTGATACTTCATATCAATAAGAGAAAGGAAAAAACTATATGATCATTTCAATAGATGCAGAAAAAGCATTTGTCAAAGCACAACATTCATTCATGATAAAAGCCCTCCTCAAAGTAGATTTACCTACCTGACCCATGTCAGGCACTCCACTTAGCAGGAAAACTGCTCCTCTCCTTCTTATGAAGGAACATATCTCAACATAATAAAGGCCTTCTGTGAAACCCCCACAGCCAACATCATATTCAATGGTGAAAAACTGAGAGCTTTTCTCTTAAGGTCAGGACTAAGACAAGGATGTCCACTCTCACCACTTTTATTCAACATAGTCCTGGAAGACCTAGTTACAGCAGTTAAACAGCACAAAGAAATAAAATGCATCCAAATCAGTAAGGATGAAGTAAAACTCTATTTGCAAACGTGATACTGTATATGGAAAACCCAAGGACTCCACCAAAAAATCTCTAGAATCAATAAATGAATTCAGTATAGTTGCAGCATCAAAACTGATGCACAGAAATCTGTTATATTCCTATATATATTCCTATATAATAATGAAGCAGCAGAAAGTGAAATTAAGAAAATAATCCTAGGAGTGCCTGGGTAGTTCAGTCAGTTAAGCAACTGACTCTTGATTTTGGCCCAGGTCAGACCTCAGGGTGATGAGATCGAGCCCGCTGTTGGGCTCTGCACTGGACAGGGAGTCTGAGATTCTTTCCCTCTTCCCCTCCCCCTGCTCATGTGTGCTGTCTCAAGTAAACTGCAAAAAAAGAAAAAACTGGAAGAACAAATATGTTAAAATGTCTTACTATCCAAAGTATTTGGGGTGCCTGGGCAGCTCAGTTGTTAAGCATCTGCCTTTGGCCTGGGTCATGATCCCAGGGTCCTGGGATCGAGTCCCGTGTCAGGCTCCCTGCTCTGTGGGAGACTGCTTCTCCCTCTCCTACTCCCCCTGCTTGTGTTCCCTCTCTGCTGTCTCTTTCTGTGTCAAATAAATAAAATCTTAAAAAAATAATTTGCACATTTAATACAATCCCTATCAAAATACCAACAGTATTTTTCACTGAACTAGACCAAACCAGCCTGAAATTTGTATGGAACCACAAAAGACCTCAAATAGCCAAGGCAATCTTGAAAAAGAAAAACAGAAGTAGAGATATCACAATTCCAGTCTTCAAGTTATAATACAAAGCAGTAATAATTAAAACAGTTTGGTACTGGCATAAAAATAGACACATAGACCAGGGGAACAGAAGAGAAAATCCAGAAATAAACCCACAAGTATATGGTCGATTGATCTTTGATGAAGGAAGACTGAATATACAATGGAAAAAAGACAGTCACATCAATGAATGATGTTGGAAAAACTGGACAGCTACGTGCAAAAGAATGTAACTGGACCACTTTCTTACAACATACATAAAAATAAATAAAAAATGGATTAAAGACCTAGATGTGAGACCTGAAACCATAAAAATCCTTAAAGAGAGCACAGGCAGTAATTTCTTTGACATCAGCTGTAGCAACTTTTTTCTAGATATGTCTCCCAAGACAAAGGAAATAAAAGCAAAAATAAACTATTAGGACTATATCAAAATAAAAACTTCTGCACAGTGAAGGAAACAATCAGCAAAAGTAAAAGGCAACCTATAAGCTGGAAGGTATTTATAAATGACATATCTGATAAAGGGTTAGTATCCAAAATATATAAAGAATCTACACAAGTCAACACCAAAAAACCCCCCAAATAATCCAATTAAAATACAAGCAGAAGACATAAACAGACATTTCTCCAAAGAAAACATACATACATGAAAAGATCCTCAACATCATTAATCATCAGGGAACTGGAAATCAAAACCAGAGTGAAATATCACCTTACTTCTGTCAGAATGGCTAAAATAAAAAATGCAAGAAACAGTAAGTGTTGGTGAGGATGTGGAGAAAAAGTTACCCTCATGTTGGTGGGAATGCAAATTGGTGCAGTTGCTGTGGAAAACAGTATGGAAGTTCCTTAAAAAAATTAAAAATAGAGCTACCCATGATCCAGTAATCATACTATTAGGTTTTTGCCCAAAATATACAAGAACAGTCATTCAAAAGGATGCATACACCCTTATATGTATGGTGGCATCATTTACAATAGCCAAACTATGGGAACAGCCCAAGTGTCCCTTGACAGATGAATAGATAAAGAAGATGCAGTATGTATGTGTGTGTGTGTGTGTGTGTGTGTGTGTGTGTATAAAATGGAATATTATTCAGACATAAAAAGGAATGAAAGCTTGCCATTTGCAACAACATGAATAGAGCTAGAGCGTATAATGCTAAGCAAAATCAGAGAAAGACAAATGCCATATGATCTCACTCATATGTGGAAATTAAGAAACAAAACAAATGAGCAAGAGGTTAAAAAAAGAGAGAGAGAGAGACATACAAAAAACAGACCTTTAACTATGGAGAACAAACTGATGGTTGCCAGAGAGGAGATATGTGGGGAAATGGGTGAAATAGGTGATGGGGATTAATGAGTGTACTTATCATGATGAAGAAAAAAATAAAATAAAAATAATGTAATGAACCTGTTACCTGTGAACATAAATAATGTTATTACTATAAAAAGACAACCATCTTTTCTGAAAAAAATATTAATGAATGGCTTTGTTTTATAATTTTTCTACTGTCTTTAATGTCTTTATAAAAGACAGCTGGACTCTCATCTCTGCTTCTGTCTTTAGTCTGTTGCAATATGTTGTTTTGGTTGAAGTATATATGGAAAATCTGGTCTCACCCAAATATGCAATTGGAAAAGAGAGAAGTATCTTAGAAATCTTTTCAGATAATTGTGAAAATTCTTCTTTGCTACTACACCAAAAATCAACAAGTGGTAATTTCTTAAAGGCTAGCTACAATGTGGAATCTTAAACCATATCACTGGTAAATATATGAAATAAATGCTTCATATACTAAAATTAATTAGCCTATCTTGCACTTTCAGCAAATTTTCCATATCTAATAATATGCATTGTTCAGTTGGAAAACATTGATTCACTGAGTTATAGCAGTCTTTCAAATGTTGACACATTTCACTATATAATCTAAAAAAATCACATTCATTAATATCAGTGCTGATCACATCAGAAAAGTCTAAGCATTGGGAGGCCGTCAAACTTAAACTTAGTCAAAAATACAATTTTTTCAGAATTCTGATTTTTATTTGAGTGTTCAAATTTTACCATTGACAGCACATATTGTGAGTTGTTTTTCCTGAAGTGGCAGTTTCACTTTGCCCATTTATTGAGAAAATGCCTATCAAATGCTCAGGTCTAAGTAACCATAGTTTAACTGCTTGTTCTTTCAAGTAAAAATGGTGCTCCATGAAAACAGTGTGCAGCTCAGCTCACAATCCAGTCCCAGAAATGCTTTTTCTTGAGATGCCCATTGTACTTCATTGTGCAGCAGAAATGCTTTATGCATACTTCCCATTTTGTCATGCAGAATATTAAATAGACATGCTCAAGGGTAATGATTTAGTAAAGTTAATCATTTTAACTGCTGAATCAAGGACATTCTCAAGTAAAACTCCCTTTTTTTTCTGTGAGTGGGTGGTAAAGAATATAGTGACCAATGCTGCAGTTTGCACAAGCAGCTTCTCACCATAGATTTGTAACATCAGTAAAAATGTCAGTACAGTGAAAAAGGTAAATAACATCTTAAATATTATCATGAAAATAGCTTTGGCCTTGTAAACCCCATAAAATGGTCCCAAGATCCTGGGGTCTGAGGACCACACTTTGAAAGCCAATGGTCTAGAAGGAAAGATAATTACACAAGTACATGGGTGAGCTGGCCCATTCCAAGGGGCTAAGGAAAGGTCATGGCTATTTAAGTTTAGATGAGAAATGTATATTCCAATAATCCAGGTGAATGAAGAAAACTACAAGAGGTTTCTTGGCTGGAATTTGAAAGATCATAGGGAGAGCAGCAAGTTATGAGGCCAGAGAGATGGGCAGGGCCAGCCTTGCAAATGGGCATCACATTACCTCTAATTACCCCTGAAAATGTTTAACCTGAGTCTAATCATGAGGATACAACCAGAAAAACCCATTTTAAGATACAATCTGCCAAATGACCTGCCTGGACTCTGGAAAAAGGTCAAGATATTGAAAGACAGAAAAATGCTAGGGAACTGTTATGAATTAAAGGAGAGTGAAGAGACATGGCAATTAAAAGCATTACATAATCCTTGACTGGATCCTGGATCAAAAAGAAATAAATAACCTAACAACAACCATAAAGGACATTACTGTGACAATTAAGGAGATCTGAATATAGACTGAATATTAGGTAATAATATTGTATCAAGTTAAATTTTCTGAATGTGAACACCATATTGTGATTATATAGGAGAATGTCTTTGTTCTTAGGGTATTTAGGGATGAAATGTTGTGATGTCTGTGATTAATTCAATTCTCAAATGACTTATCAAAAACTTTGTATGTATATACAGAAAGAAAGAGAAAGAGATAAGACCAATGTAGTAGAATGTTAATAATTGATGAATTTAGGTGCAGGGTAAATGAGCATTCATTTTACTATTCTTGCAAGTTTTCAGTAGATTTGGAAATTTTTCAACATATTAGAATATAAGGGCTTTATCCTGGAATCAGTGGAATCCGTGGAAAGTTTTTTTTCTTCCAAGTTTTTATTTAAATTCTAGTTAGTTAGTATATTAGTTTCAGGTTTAGGATTTAGTGATTCCTCACTTACACGCAATATAAAGTGCTCATTCCAAGTGCCCCCCTTAATACCAATAGCCACTTATTTCATCCCTTGGGCCCACCTCCCCTCCAGCAGCCCTTGGTGTGTTCTCTAAAGAGTCTGTTTTATGGTTTGCCCATCTTTTTTTCCACCTAAGTCCATCTGTTATGTTTCTTAAATTCCACATATTAATGAAATCATATAGTATTTGTCTTTCTCTGACTTATTTCCCTTAATATAATGCACTCTAGGTCTATGTGTGTCTTTGCAAATACTGAGATTTCATTCCTTTTTATGGCTGAGTAATATTCCATTTTATACACACACACACATACACACGCACACACGCACACACCAAGGGAGTAACATAATTAGGATTCTTAGGTTACAAGGGATCAAAACCCAGTTTGAACAGGAAACTTATTGACTTATGTGATCATATAGGAGGGGTGATACTCATCTCCAGATTTCAGAATCTGGTCTCTTCAGACCCTACTACCCACATGAAACCTTTTTCTCTAACACTGGACTGATTCTTTGCAATTGCAGGCAGGATTTCTCTGCCAAGAAACATGGCCTCAGATAAGTGAGAGTTTATTTCCTTACTGTCTCAGAATCCCCTGCCCCCACCTGTTTGAGGTTGACTAATACCAAGGGAAACATTCCTTTTTTTTTTTTTTAAGGATTTTGTTTATTTGACAGACAGATCACAAGTAGGCAGAGAGGCAGGCAGAAAGAGAAGGGGAGAAGCAGGCTCCCCACTGAGCAGGGAGCCCGATGCGGGGCTCGATCCCAGGACCCTGAGATCATGACCTGAGCCAAAGGCAGAGTCTTAACCCACTGAGCCACCTAGGTGCTCCCCCAAGGGAAACATTCTTATTGGTCTGATGAGCACCATAGTTTTACCCCTTTGATTAATCACTGAGACCATTGATGAGAACATGATAACTGATCCCCCCACCCTGTCCTGCATTCGCCCTTGTGCATCAGTTCCTCCTCTTAGAAGCAGACAGCCAAGATAGGATGAGATTTCCAAGAGATTATTTGAAGGAAATGTTAGTAAAGGATAAACCAAAGAGACATAGGAGTAGGTTGGGAGAACCTTTAGACTGTGATACAAGCCTGATGCCCATGAAAGAAAAGAGGGAAGGAAAGACTAAGTAATAGGAAGAGTATTAGGCCACAGCACCCTTTGAAGGAAGTCCTCACCAAGCTAATAGACAGTTCTAAGAAAAGATTGCCCATTGGAAAAGCACTACATCAGGCAGAAATGTCCAAGCTCTAGATGCCTATCACATTCAGTAAGGGCTGGGAGCAGTCTGGGGGAAGTGGATTCTGGTTATGAACACCACAGTGGATCTCAACCTGCAGAACCTGCAGCCTATCAGTCACATAGGCCCTGCCTCCCCAGTAGGTTCTTCAGAAGAAGGTCTGCACTGTACACCTCAAGGTTACCACACCCTGTTGGTCAGAAAGCGAATGGGGGCAATGTGGGAGAGGTGCAGGGCAGAAATAAGATTATAGCAGTAGCTGTTACACTATTGTTCTCTTCAAGGAAAACAATGCTGCCTTTTCTTTGACTTTCAGTCCCCAATTCTTTGCATCTCTATGAAGGACATAGTACTGTGTGTAAGGACACAGTATTGTGTAATAATTAAATTTATATTCTGGTGATTATTACAAAAGAAAAGATATAAAATAGATTTTATGCAATAAGAGTGTGATCTGACTTGGTCTAGCTGAAGTGAGGGTAAAAACATGCATGTGATGTATAAAGTCTAGTGTGTTAAAATTGTTTTGCCTATCTTATCACTCTAACTTACTCTTTTTTCCACTTAAACTTCAGGATGCCTGTGAGCATCCTTGTTTCTTATCTGATAGTTGTGTGAGTTAGTGGCAGAACTAGAAATAGAAACTAGATTTCCTCTGTGTTCAACTCTGGTTCCTTGCCTCAGTCACATTACAGAGGCAACCAGGCAGGAACAGACAAAGTCTGGATTGCCACCAAAAGATGGATGGGATATTGAGATGGGAGAGACCTGAGCTTGGTTTGGGATAAAACTGAAAATTAAATGGGGTGGTACAGCTGCAGTAGAAAAGAATATGGTGCTTCCACAGAAAATTAAACACAGAATTACTCTCTGAGCCAGCAGTTCCACTTCTAGACCCATACCCGAAAGAATTGAAAGCAGCTGCTCAAACAAATATCTGTACACCTATGTTCAGATTATTATTTATAATAGCCAAAAGGTGGGGCTAGTTTAAGTGTCCATTGATTGATGAATGGATAAAGAAAATGTGGTATATCCATGCAACAGAATATTATTCAGCCTTAAAGGAAGGACATTTTGCCATGTACTACCATATACATGAATCTTGAGGACATTCTACTAAGTGAAATAAGCCAGTCACAAAAGGACAAATACTATTTATGATTACATTTATAGGAGATACCTATATTCATAGAGACAAAAAATAGAATGCTAGTTACCACAGACTGGGGGGAGGAGCATTTTTTAAAAATGAAATGAGAACCACCTTGGAAAGCTATCTAACAGGATCAACTTAAGATGAATGTAAGTATATTCTAGAATGCAGCAATGTCACTCATTTGTATGTGCCCAAGATAACGGAGTGCATTTGTCCATCAAAAGTCAGGTCTAATAATATATATAGCAGCACTCTGCCCATGGTCAGAAACATTCACATGTCCACCATAGGAGGATGGGTAAATAAATTGTAGCATATCCATATGGTAGAATATTTTTTTTATTTTTTATTTATTTATTTGACAGAGATCACAAGTAGGCAGAGAAGCAGGCAGAGAGAGATAGGAGGAAGCAGGCTCTCCGCCGAGCAGAGAGCCTGATGCGGGGCTCGATCCCAGGACCCTGGGATCATGACCTGAGCCGAAGGCAGAGGCTTTAACCCACTGAGCCACCCAGGCGCCCCCATATGGTAGAATATTACATAGCACTGGACATGAATAAACTACTGCTACACATAACATGAATGAATCTCATAAACATGAGGCTGAGCGAAAGTGATTCCATTATAAAAAGAAGAAACTAATCTCTGGTGTTAAAAGTTAGAATAGTGGTTGCTTTTGGGAAGGCGGGGGAGGAATGATGGAGGAAGCATGATGTTGGCTCCTAGGGTGCTGATAGTGATCTATTTTTTGATCTGCATGGTGGTGGCATCCACGGGCTCAACTTGTGGGATTTCATTCAATGTTACATGTATCATTTAGGCACTTTTCTGCATATGTACATTAATTTCTAAAGGTTTATTAGACTAATGGATCAGGAATAATTAGGATTTTAAAGTCACCATAGAGTTTAAAATTAGTCTTTACATAACTGATACTCAGAATTGATATGGTAGGTAGTTTGGGGCCCAAATGTGGGAAAATAGAGACCTTTTCTGCATAAAGCAGGTGTCAGTTGTATGACTATGCCAGAGTTAATAGGAGACCATTACATTTTTAAATGTGCTTTAGGTTAGAAACCTTTTCAAGTACATTCACTAACAATTGCCACCATATGCAGTTCCAGGTGAAAAAACCAGCACTCAGAAGGTCCAGTGATTTACTAAGGTGTCTCAGCTACCAAGCAATGGATTCACAACTGAAGCCCGGGTAGGCTGGCCCCAAAGCTTGTGTGGGCTCATCTTCCCCACTCTGCTTCCAAGTATCTTTTAGTATCTGCCAACTTCCTCTCACTCACAGGATTTTGTGCCTGGGTTGTGTGGTTCTGGTTATATTATCTATACATTTCTATTATAGAGAAAGAATTCTATAATTTTTCTTGGAGCTTGCTGTTTGCCAATTAGATTTAACTTTTTATTTTAATTTTTAATTCAGTGCTTTATTAGAATGCTAATACATTAACAGTTATTTTATTTAGTCCTTTATATCATCAAAGAAGGGTAGTGACATTAAAGGAAGCTGAGAAATGAAGAAGTCATCCATAATCTCTCATTCTTAATCCAATTACTACTTAAATTATAGTATACCTGTTATATATCTGCTCTTGTGTGTGTATTTTCCCCACTTTTCCTGTTAATACATATCTTAGAGTCTTTAAGGCTGCATTTTTAGAATAACATTTTTTGCGTGTTGGGAGTAAAACATTATTGTTAAAAATTTTCAATTGAGGGCGCCTGGGTGGCTCAGTTGGTTGGGCAACTGCCTTCGGCTCAGGTCATGATCCTGGAGTCCTGGGATCGAGTCCCGCATCGGGCTCCCTGCTTGGCAGGGAGTCTGCTTCTCCCTCTGACCCTCCCCCTTCTCATACTCTCTCTCTCAAATAAATAAATAAAAAATCTTTAAAAAAATTTTCAATTGAAAAGATATAAAGAAAAGTAAAAATTATCTTAACTGTACACTGAGCAAGTACCAGTACTAACAATGGATTGTGTTTCTTCCTAGAGCTTTTTTCCCTGTAATATATAATACTTACTTGGAAATTAGAATCACACTATACATACAAAATTTTATCTGCTTTTTTTCTCACTTACATTCTTTAAAACCATAATTTTAATGGTCACATCGTAGCAACTGGATTAAAAGTATCAAAAATGTCTGTACGTAACTTTTTCATTCTTAAGGTTCTGTTCTAGTCTATGTCAATATGTAAATATAATTTTTGACATAATTTCAAGATTGAAAGCTTCTTAAGGGCAGGAAGCTCTTGGAATAAGTACAGAATCTAATCTTGAATCAAAATGATGTTTCACCAAAGGTGTTAACCAGTGTGGAGGATAGCCCAGTGAAAATTCTGGATTGTGGTATCTGTTATTTATGGATTAAAGAATCAATGGAAACTGGAATCTTAACATTTATAAAGATAAGAGAATCTTGGGGCACCTGGATGACTTAGTTAAGCGTCTGCCTTCGGCTCAGGCCATGATCCCAGAGTCCATGGATCAAACCCCATATTGGGCTCCCTGCTCAGAGGGGAGTCTGCTTCTCCCTCTCCCCACTGCTCATGCTCTCTCTGTTTCAAATAAATAAATAAAATCTTTTAAAAATAAAGATAAGAGAATCGTCATGTATCAAGGCAAATAGTCTTTGACTAATGATAGCAAAATCATCTATATTTGAATACATCCTTATTAACTTCCCCTTTACATATGTACCCACTGCCTTATTTGCTAGAAATTTGTTCACCACCAAGTTTTTTTGTGGCATTCCCATGGTGCCCCTTGTCTGTGCTGCATGGTATTGGTGTAGTTGCTGGGCTCTCACAGGCAATAGCCAAGTTCTCTAGGGCCTGGTCTCACCAGCTTCACTGTAACTGCTTTAAGATTCTTCAAGGCTCTGGGTCAAGATGAGAGATATGAGTTCCCTCTCCTTTCCATTCCAAGGACTGTCAAATTTCCTCCCTTGAGCTTTCCTTTATTACAGGATTATTAACAGAAGAAACAACTATTCTCTTTAGGGAAAATCATTACCTCTCTTACAAGGGACAAATTTTATCTTCTTGCCCTCCCCCCCAAAAGCAATAGCAAATTAATTCTGTTTTGGCTGGACTCCCATAGTCTGATTCAATCTTTCTTATCCAGGATTTCCAGAGTGACAAATGCCCCATCAATATAAATAGGTCAACTTAACTCACCTAAAATTTAGAGACTAAAATGTTTTGGAGCAAAGAGCCACTGCTCATGTTCCAATCAGCTTCAGGCTGCTTATTTGGGAATACTGAGGAGGGAGACAGAAATTTTAAAATCAGGTTTCTGCACAGTGTCCAAATAACAACCTCCTTGCCAGTCTTCCCTCCTTTAAATCCACCTTAATGAGAGATGCCCTCTGACTTGAAAGCAAAGATTCAGTTAAAATAACTGGGTATACGATTGCTTTCCAAACAGGTATATTCACCAAATGACTAAGAGGATTAGTGTTTGGCTTCAAGGCTATTTATTTTAGTCCTGAATGATGCAGACATTTCTTATAAACATGAGGACCCTGGTGGGGTGTATGTGTTGTGCATTCAATTATATATTTAGCAAATTATGGGTATTCTATATGTTGTAAGTATAGCAGTTAGATATGTCCCAATCTAAAACTACATCTTGTTGATGGCACCAGTAGAATAAATAAATACATGTTTACTTCATTAAACTTAAATATTATTTATGACATTGTAAGTATAAATCAGGTTGTTGTTAGAATTGTGTGCCCCTGTGGTTGTATCTTTCTGTAAAAGTCACCGTGCATCCCATACCTTCTAAGATTATCTTGCACATACTATGTTTGCCTGAGAATAAAGAAACTACAGTTACTTGAATGAACTCTGTTGGGAATGGAGGGAACTCTATGCTTGCCTTCATCTACCCATGGCATTCTTTATTTCTTCCTCCAGTTCTCCCCTTTTCTAGGGACTTTCTCCATTCTCAGTATTTATAAGACCTTGGGATCCATTATTTCCTTGGTGCAGACTAGAATTAAGTGCTCTATGAATATCTGTGCAGCAGGGGAGGAGGGAGAACTGGAGGAAAACATGAGAAATGTTAATAAACAGTCTAATGGAGGTAAAATAAAAGTGTTCCATAGAAATTAACATAGTAATACAATGAAGAAGCCTGTTCAATAGTGTTTAAAAGTCATAGAGCCTAATTTAATTTAAAAGAGATTAGGAACATTGCCAAATGGCCACATGTTTGCAATATATATATCCTCAAATGAAAAAGAATAGATGGTTTAGTTTTTTCTGGGTCAAATACAATTTCTGACTAGACTCCTGCTGAGCTCTCCAACAAGTTATGATCAGAAAAGAAGCCCAGTAAATTTGGAGTTTGATTGAGTTTAAAAGTCTGATTTTAAGATTAACTTACAATTAAAGATGTTGTGTTGCTATTTCTCTTTTCTGATATTTAAATAGAACAGCAACTGTGGACCAAAGCTAATGGTATAAGTAATAATGAGGTATAACAATTAAGTTTCCCTGTTAAGGAACAAGGAGAACCCATATTTTAAGGAAAATTTCACATTCATGGGTCTTTCCTAACATTCTCAAGTAGACATGGCTGTTCCTTACTTGTCAAGCGAAGTATATTACTATGACTTTGTGATAAATGTTTCATAATGCATAGCAATTGCTTATCATTCCCTATAAATTATTGCAGCTCTACTCTGTGCCAGACATTGGGAATATGAGGTTGAAGAAGGTACACACACAGTCATCAAGGGAAGACAAACATAACAACATGTCAAATGGGACTTTCACTATTGCCTTAATATTATGCATATATATTCTGGAGAGGGCATGGGACATCTCCGCAGAAATTGCTAAGAGATAGCAAAGTCATCCTGTGACTGAACTCCTAACCCTTCATTTAAATTCAACCTGTGAAAGAGAGCCCTAGATAATTTTCTTAAAGAATTTATTTGAAAGTAATTTATACCAGTTGAGAACTTTCAGGTAATTCCCCTCCATTTCCCATTAGGGAGAAAAGGGAGATACCTACTACCTCTCTTTAAGACAAGTTGGAGCTGTGGGGCACCAGAAGTCCAAAAATATGTACCTTGGACTTCAATAGGCAGAGAGGCTGGTCTACATCTTACTTGGAGGCTGGTGGAGGAAATAGCAATGACATTGAAAAGAGAAATGGTTGTAATAGGAATGGTCCATAATTCCAGAATTTGTTGGGACAAGGGTACAGAAGTTTATTGGTGGGCCATGCAGACTTTGCAGAAAGGCTGCCAAGCTAGAGTTATGCTGAAAGGGTCTGTGTGAGAGGGATTACCTTCAGGTTTCCCTCACCTTGAAGGTATTCTGCTGGAGAGTAGAATCTGAGGAATGAAGTCGTTTATAAACCAGTGAATGTCTAGTTAGTGAGACCATATCCATGAAAATCGCTCAAGAATCTACCAATATGTGTCGTGAAGGAGTCGTCTTTTGGGTGAGAACATTTAACAGCCAAATGAGAGTTACAAACAGCATCAGTTAAATAAATAGATTTTTGTTCCTTTTCTTCTCATCCATCGCTCTGACCCTATTCTTGGAGGCACCATAGTAGAATCAGAGAACAGGGTGAAAGATGGAAATGCTGATGTTGAATTGGACTGCATTTCTTAACATCTGAAAACAAGACTGTTCTTTAACACCTGAAGATATTGGAAGTGATGGGATATGCCTTAGATGTTAGCAGGAAAAAGGATGAGGAGATCTGCCAGTGTTTGAAAACCTTAGTGGGAGAAAACAAAGACAAATTCAACTCATTGAATAGAACAGTCAAACAAATAAACAGATAATTATAAAGAAACTGCATAACTGTTTTTATACAGGTGCATACGGCCTGTCATGGGGAAAACATGGGGGCACAAGGTTGAGTCTCAGGGGAGCAGTGAATGATTCCTAGAATCAGTGAGTTCACATAGCAAGTAGGAGTTTGCTGGGTAAAAAGAGTGAAAGATTGGAGGGGAAGTGCAGCTGGGCAAAAGGAGGGACAGGTTCAAGTTTCTAGAGGCAAGAGAAACAATGACCTGTTTTGGAAATTACAATTCAGTATGTTTTGGGTTTAGATTCTGGTCAGAAAGCAGTGCAAAGTCATGAAATATATACCATAATAAGGAGGTCGAATGGAAACCTGGGGACTTTGGAAATCCATGAAGTAGCACTTTTAAGCAGGGAAGTAGTATTGTGAAAGGCTACTCTAGCTGCTGTGTTCTGAGATACCAGGAATTGGGGCAGACCTGTTAAGGAGCTGTAACAGTAATCAAGGTGAGGGGTCCTGGTAGTTCAAACTAAAACTAAAGTAATAGCAGTGAGAGTGGAGAGAAGATGACAGATATGAGTACTCTTCAGGAAGTATCATCTAAAAGACTTGGTGACCAACTGAATGACAAGGTAAGTAGAAGGAATATGTTTCCATGTTTCCAGCTTGGGCAGCCAGATTCATTCAGTCATTCAGTAATTTTTTTCCAGCTCTTCCAAAAGGCCAAGCACAGTAGGAATGTTAGGATACAGATTTTGTAGTAATTGGCAGAGTAATTGGATTACAAAAGAAATGGAAAGAATGAGTGTAGATAGCTCTTTTTTTAATAGTTTGATGGTTGTGGAGGGGAGGAGTGGGAGGGTAGTAGGTAGAGAGAAATGAAAAGTTGGGAACAGGTATTCTTTTTTTAAGGATGGTGATGACTGTGCGTGTTGAAATGCTGCTGGAAAAAGACTGGGAACAAAGTTGGGGAGTGACATCCTGGGGTAGGTGGGATGGGATGGAAGGAACACTGGTGAAGAACTGATCTTCAGAAGAACCATTCCATTGGGACCAGATTTGAGAAGAGAAGAATGGACCGATGTAGGCCAGTTTTTAAGAAGAAAGCTAGCAGATGGATGGAATTTCCTTTCTGCTGAAAGTGAGGGCAGGGAAGAGTGAAACAATATGGGGACTCATGAAATAACCCATGAACAAAACCTATCCTTTTGTGAAAACTACACTAATTGAGTCTGAATAAATAAATACCATGATAAACTAAATAAGGAAGCAAAAAAAAAAAAACCCTAGTAAGAATCATACAAATATTCAATAAATTATCAAGTATTCCATTTGCTGATTATGAAATAAATATTAGTATAAATGGAAACAACTATGAGATACAATTCCCCTTTATCAGACTGATGAAGGTTTAAAAGGTGGTAATGCTCAGTGTTCATGGGGATTTGGGGGAATCTTATTGGTAGGACTATAAAGGGCACTACCATTTGGAGAGCAATTTGGAAAAATGTGTCAGAATTAAAATGTGTTTGCTTTGACCTTAGGATACTAATTCTAAAAATTTATTCTAAGGAATTAATTAAATAGGAGCATATAGACATATGTGCAGAAATGTTCACTGAAGCATTGTTTTTATTAGTAAAATAGAAAGCAAATGAAATGTCTACCAATATAGATACTGATACTGTATTTACCATAGCACATAATGATACAATGGAATGTTATGCATCACTAAAAATAATGTTAGTGATCTATAGCTATTGACATGAAAATAACCACAGTATATTAAGTGGAAAACTGGTTAAAATTTAATAGTTTATTTTCCCAGAGTTGTAAAAATATATATGCATAGAAAAACGCTGACAATAATTATGTCTTGGAGGAAATGTTTCCAATGGTTTAATTTTCTTCATAAATCTTTTGATATTGACTAATTTTTTTTACAGTTTACATATTTTTTGTCACTTCTCCCCCCATAGTTTATATATATTATTTTTTTGAAACAATAAAGTTAATGCCATTTTTATTCTACAAATAATAAAGATAAAGTGCCAATTAGAGAAATTTTTTAGTACTACCATTGCCTTAGGGTGAATCACAAAATGACAGCTTAATACACATCTTTCAGTTCTCTCCTACCTGTTATGTGCTATAAAATGTGTTTCCTAATCTATTGACTTAATAAGTTGGGGATCTGGCCTAGTGAATTATGCAGATTTTTATCATTGTGTTCTCTGGCTAGGCCTGTTTCTAGGAAGGCAATGTCAAACAAAATCAGAAATCATCAAGTCCAACTAAAACCCCATTTAAAACTGCCTGGTGGTATAGGGAAAGGTCCATCTTGGTTGACCTGCTGATGATGTGGCTCATCTTCCCGCCAAAGGCAGAAGAACTAGTTATTGTTATAAGATGTACTTTCATCAGCCACACAAGTGGCTTCACTTGGAGTTGGGAATGTGTCACTGGTAGTACATAGATAATGACTCCTGCTTTCTCATTTTATAAACCCAGTTTGCTGCTGACAAAGCCTGCACCAGTAGAGTCACAGGTACATTTATAGGCATTGCTCTCCTCTGGATATGTGAGGTGGAACACCAAACATGACCAATGCAGACCAATGCATGCTTGAGATGGGAAGTAGTTTTTCTCATGAGTCTCTTTCCAAATAGTTTAGTCCTACGTGGTCCATGTGTCAGAATAAACAGCCAAATCATTAGATGCCATTTGTGTGAACCCAGTATTGACAAGTATACATAGTAGGCTCAGATTTACAGAAAGAGACACCACTTGAGGATTCTGGTTTTGGGTTGAGTTTTGATGGCCGTTTATTGAGGGGTGAATGATGCAATCTAAGAGCTAAAGGGATCTTAGAAATTCTCTAAATCTTCATTTTATCATTAAAGAAGGTGGGCTTTATGACTTACAAATATAATAGGAATAATAATGATACACCAGTAACAAATTTCAAAAACATGCTTTTGATGTAATTTTATATAACAAATAATTAAAGTACTGTTTTATTAATGTGGTATCTTGGTTGGGCGTACTATTTTTCTGGCTCACTTTTCTGCAAATTCATTTGTTAGGTCATCAAAATTTATGCTTTTAGCAACTTAATTTGCAATCAATATAATTCAAAGTGACATAAGTAGCTCTTGGCAAATACAAAATTGCAAATAATTTTTGATAATTTTTCATTTTGAGGAAGATCTTTTTGTTGATGAGCAATTTTTGTGGGACAGTTTTTCTAAAAAGATTTAACTCTATACAAATCAACTTCATATAAGTCTGAATTTAATTTCAAATATACATTTATACAACAGCACTTTAATATTTCCTTTGACATCTTCTGTAACTTGCAGAAACTGAAAATGGCTTCATGATTTGTATATGGTTCAAAATACTTGTTTATACATACTATTGCTTTATATTCATTTATAAAGAAAAAATAATTTGAAGTGTTTCCTCATTAACAATTAGCTCACTTGAAGCTTTGTATAAAAACAGTTTTCCTGGGGCACCTGGGGCTCAGTGGGTTAAGCCTCTGCCTTAGGCTCATGTCATGATCTCAGGGTCCTGGGATCAATCCCCACAATTGGGCTCTTTGCTCAGCAGGGAGCCTGCTCCCCCCACCCCCTGCCAGCCTCTCTGCCTACTTGTGATCTCTGTCTGTCAAATAAATAAGTAATATCTTTAAAAAAAAAACAACAACAGTTTTCCTGCTGCTTAGATAGCTCAGTTGGCTAAGCATCCGACTCCTGATTTCAGCTCGAGTCTTGATCTTGGGTTCCTAGGATTGAGTCCCACATTGGGTTCCGCATTCAGCAGGAAGTCTGCTTGAGGATTCCACTCCCTCTCTCTCTGCCCCTTCCCTGCTCACGCTTGCATGCTTGGTCTCCCTAAAAATAAATAAATCTTAACAACAATAAAAAAAGTTCTTTTCCATTGAATGCAACAATGTTTAAATTTAATTTCTATCTCTAAGCCTATGAATATTTGTTTCTAATACTGCAGCAGTTTTCAAAACCAGAGAATCTAAATTCTTTGAAGCCAAACAACTCCCTGATACTCCATATTGCAATGCCCATTATATGTGGTTTTATTTTGTAATGATTTACTGACAAATTTTACTGCCTTCATGCTTCTGTTCCTGTCCCAGTGTGTAATCTGGAGAATTCACATGTGTGCAGATGATGTATGAATGGGCTCTGGAGATGGACAGGCAAGCTAATCTCTCATTGCAGTCCTGGTGCTACTCTATGTAAAACCCCTCCTCTCTCCTGCAGTCACCTAATGCTACTATTTCTGCTATTTTTGCCATTATTGCTAACATTTTGGGCCTGCCCAAGTCTCTTTGTCCTGGCCTCCTCCTTGGGGTCCCACAACAGCCAAGACTACTGTGCATGCGTGCAGTTGCCAGGCAGCCAGGCCAACTGGTCCATGCTGTCATTGCTTACTGCTTGCTATGCCTTTGGACCTGAATTCATGCCTACACACCAGGATACCTGATATATCTCCTTTACCCATGTACACATTCCATTGTCCCATCAGATTTCATCTGTAAAACACAAGTTCAGAAATTAAATGGCAACAGCAGAGCATTAAGCCAAGCATGGAGCCTTTTCAGAGAGCTGCACCTCTGCAACTGTACAGGCTGAATGCCCATGAAGTTGGCCCTGTCCACAACAAAGAATGATCCGATTCAAAATGTCAGTGGGACCACGGTTGAGAACCTTGCTATATTCAGTTTTTTCTAGTTTAGATTTCATGTAAATAGAATCAAACTGTACTTTCAGAGCCGTCCCTTTTCTTTAGGTTACATTTCTTGATGTGTAATTTAATATATAAGTAAAGTCCATCCATTTGAATGCACAGATCTATGAGTTTTGACAAATGCATAGAATTGGGCAACCAACACCACCACAGTCAAGATATGGAACAATTCCCTCACCCCACCCCAAGTTTCTCTCATGTGAGATTAGAGTTGATAGGATAGAAATCTACTGTTTGAGAAAGATGAATTCAGATTAATGCAAGAATCCTCAGCATGGTATGGAAAGGACTTGATTTGGAAGCTTAAGGAAAAAGATGACCAAACTGGTGAACTCTGGCCTGCTGAAATGGGTCCGTTAATGGTAAGAGAAAATTGGTGAGGACTTAATCAAGCAAATTTTTAGAATTTAGGGCCAGGATGCCTGGGTGGCTCAGTCAGTTAAGTGCCTGACTCTTGATATCGGCTCAGGTCATGATTTTAGGATTATGAGATTGAGCCCTGTATTGGGCTCCATGCTGGGTGTGGAGCCTGCTTAAGATTCTCTCTCTCCCTCTGCCCCTCCCACTACCTCTGCCCCTGCTCATGTTAATATAAACAAACAAACAAATAAATAAATAAAACTTAGGGTCATTGTGTATTTCTCATATTCTGGCTATCTAAAGGTCGAGAGTTTCTAAAATACTTCCCTTTAATTCAGATCGAAATTGGGACTGCTGAATATGCTTCTGATTATTACATCTGAAATTGCTTCCTTCTGTCTAACTAGTACAAAGTAGCATAAGGAGACAGCTATATGGACAGAAAACACACACACACACACACAGTGTGCCATAGCCTGAGGCAGGTGGGGATACCTTATCACAGAGGAGGTTCGTCACGGGTGACTTGTTTTCTTCAACCTGGGGTGATTTCTCAGTGTGTTACAGATTTGTTTTCTTGATTAGTTGAACTCCTCACAAATGCAGATATTGGGTGTTTGAAAAGAAGATATCACAGCTGAAAAAAAAAGAAGAAACGGGAGAAAGATCCTAACTCTACAATAGAAGAAAAATAAATCAATGTAGGGAATGCATTTGGGGCAGCAGCTTCAACACTTGATTACATGAAATGTCAGGTGGCAAAAGTCAGCCACAAATGCCCAGACCAATTTTTTTTTTTTCTATTATTCTACTGTGGAGGCCAATTGAATGGGCTCCGAATTTTACATAACTGAACCTGAGAGTTCTGGCTTCTCAAGCAGCATAATCGGAGTGGGTCAACACATTTTACATTGGCTCTCTTCAAATTCCCAGAATTGAATATACCTAAGAAAAATAAACTTGGTGTCTATATATACACACAGACCCACACTCCTACTCTATTATTCAAGTAGGCATCCTGTAGACTTTTATGGAGGTTTTTTTTTTTAATGAGGTGGTATGTGAACAAAAAAAATAAATATGCATGTGTTTTTTCTTATATGGACCTTAAGCTTGATTAAATAATCAAGGTTTTGCTTATTGAGACATGATGTTGTCTTTCTACTTTTCTGCTCTATATGCTTAGATTTTGGCTTGCCAACTGTTGGGAGGCATTTTCAATCTAGAGAATGTTTGCTTCTAAATATGGAGAGCTTATCATGAGAGATATAATTGTAGAAAACAAGAAGACAATGGGACTTGGAGCTTAGGAAGGCAGAAAAAGAATGCATCTAGAAGCAGAGCGAATGGTGGATAAATGTATGTAGGTGATGGCAGGCATAGGCAAATAATAACATCAGAGATATTTCTTGGACATGACCTTGTAAAGGAATGAATTGAGACAATATGTATTAATTTGATATTCAACTTCAAGTGGTCTATATTTTTCTTCTAGGGCATATATATATGTATGTACTATAGCTTGTAATTTGATTTCTGAAAGTTATTGAGATGCAATCTCCCAATCCCCCCTTTTCCTTTGTAATCCATGAATAACATGAGCTGTGAATCATGCCTGGGGGCTCTTAGAATAACTTCTCAAAGTAATGACATGTCAACTTTAACTTGAGTTTTTATGGCAGATTTTATGGAGAAGGAAAAAATAACTGTATTTATTAAACTGACAGTAACTAGAATTATCATTGTCTGTGTTTCTTGAAATGCAAACACTGCCACCACCTTAACACATGTGCATCTTGTTTATGATTGTTTTGTCTTGATATTATATTATAAAGATTGTTCATCTTTATCACTTTTTTTTAAATAAAGATTGTTCAACTTTATCACTTTTTCTGGTTTAGGTAAACCCAGAGGGTGTGATGTGGCATCAGCTTAAATATGATCTCAGTCTAGGGTCACTGGATACCAGGCCAAAGTAGGATTTATCACAGGGTCCAGTTCCTTCTTGAATGTTTGTTAAGTGCACATGTGCACACACGTGCACACACACACACAAAGAGTGGGAAGAAAATAGAAAAAGAGAAGAGGAAGAAACTGATTTTTAAACACCTATTATGTTGGTCAACACAACAAAAGCTCTCAGAGTCAATGTAGTGATGTTCACCTATACTGGATGGATTGCCATGAAAGAGAGAAAAACAAGAGATTGTCCCTGAGTGTCTAGAAGATCAGGAAATACCCAAAATATCAATCATAGTTATCTAGCAGTCATTGCAAAGTGACAAAAATACAAAGAGACTGGATATTTTGGAGCATAAATTACTTCCACCATATGCTATCTTTTAGAGGGAGATGGGGTGAACAGAAAGCGTTTTAATAAGGAGAGTAAGAGGAAAACATTATCAGAGCCCATGAAAACACCATCCAAGAAGTAGAGTCTGGCAGATAACAAAGGCTTTGTTCAAAAGAGGAGAGGAGTTCTCTAACCTGCTCTGAGTTGTGCTGCTTCCAGAACAAGATTACACCCTCAGAGAGTTTGGTAAACATGAAGATATGCCATGCAGCTCCTTCAGGGTCTGCCTCCACTACAGAGAGCTACCAGCCCAAGGTTTTGACACTCATGGGGCAGATAGCTACTCGCTCTTACGCTGGAGGGGCCAAGGGAGACAGTGGTATTATCAGAACCCAGTAGCCTAGGGTTACTTGAAGAAGCTGGAACCACAGTAGACCTGTCTAGCATGAACTAAAGCAATGAAGGAGATGCAGGTGTAGTAGGAGAAACTGATGGAGACAGAAAGGAGGGGGCGAGATATTCTGACTTCTTCCTTCCTACTACCTTCCAGACCCCCACCAGCACCTCATTAACCAAGGCCAGCTGACTGGGACCCTGGGGAATGAAGCCCATCAAGTCAGCCTGAGTGCCATACAAACCCCAGGGCCATCATTGTCAGGATATATTTCAGACTCCTCATGTGAAAAACCTCAAACTTATACAGATGGTTCTTAACTGAACGTGGTTTGACTTATGATTTTATCTTCTCTCACAATGCTGGGCAGTGGCAGTGAGCTGCAGCTCCCAGGCAGCCACATGATCAAAAGGGTGAACAACAGATACACTTACAACCATCATGTTTTCAGCTTTCAGAACAGTGTTCAATAAATTGTATATGATATTCAGCACTTTATTATAAAATAAGTATTGTGTTAGTTGATTTTGCTCAACTGTAGGCTAGTGCAGGGACATTTAAGGTAGGCTAGACCAAGCTAAGATATGCGGTAGTTTAGGTGTTTTAAGTGCGTTTTCCATCTATGACACTCTCAGCTTGCCATTATCAGGATGTAACCCCATTGTAAACTGAGGAAGGTCTATATACCCATTTGGGGGACCTGTAGGAGCAGGCAATCTAGATTCCTTAAATTTCTTAGATCTACCATATATTGTGCACCCTGTTGGAATGATAATTACATGAACCAAGCACTGTGCCAGGCACTTGTTTACTCTATGATAAAGCAGGTCTAAATATCCCATATAAACTCACTTAGTTCCAGGGAACTGGCATTAACAGGAACTAATTTGAAATCACATCCATTCAAGACTTCTCATAAACCACCCAATGAAAGGTGAATTTAACCCTATTCTCTTAATAATTACAAACTGAACATATATGTGCCTTGTGAATAAGGTAGAAAACCTGGTTACTTGAGTTCTAAGGAATGGAGAATGAAGAACCAATTGTTAAAACCCCAAGGAGTGATTTTTGTTTACTGTTTTTTTAATAGGGAAAGAACAATTAAATCTGGAAAGTTACTGAATAAACATTCAGTTTACTAGTAATATGTTTTTAAAAATGCCGATTACTCTATACAAATCCCCCCAGAAAATGAAATGAGTTGGGTTCCTCTTCTCATTGTTTTGTTACCTCTAACTCATGTTTCCTTTGTATTTTCATGGAAAAGGGCTGTCTCACAGTAGGGTATCTGTGTACTTATTTTTATAAATATCCAGCAGAAAAAGCATAGCTTTAATGGGAAAAATATTTTTAGCAGGTGTTCCAAAGCAAGTTGCTTATGATGTTGTTTCTCTGGTAGGTCAGTATAATAACTACATAATTTAAAAAATTGTTAAATCTATAGATTTTCAATTTCATTCTTGCTTATGGAAAACTACAAAGGAAAACAGATACTTTTAAAAGAAAAGCAATTTTTGATTTGTGGAGAAAACAATTGGAATAAAGAATTTAACAGTATAGGGATTTAAAATGTGTCATAAGGGAAACTGGGTTCAAATGAACTTTCTTTGATTCAAAGATGTCTTAAAGTGTAAGTAATTTAAGGGTACTATGGCACAGCACCCTTACACCACCGAGAACTAGATAAACTTGATTTGTTCTTGGTAATTTATGAGAAGTGATAAGATTTAGCTTAAACACAATAATAAAATAATAAAAATAAAATAATAAATAATAAAAATCATGACCAATGACCAACCCAACCAAAATGTTGGCAATTTAGTTTAGTGCACCTGAAACATTCCAATAGTCGGTGACCTCCACACACACCTGATTTCCAGTTTTTCCAGAAGAAAGCCTAAGAATCTACAAATTTATACTCCTTCTGGCCTCAGAGATTTATACTCCTTCTGGTTTCCAGCCATTGGATTATGAAAAAGGGAGCAAATAAAGGCATACTTTAAAATGTTTAGGATTAGGGCCTTTCTTATAGGTTGTGGAGTTACTTGTACTGCAAATAAAAGTTAGAAAAGATTGCGTGTCTGAAAAACCTTAGACTAACGTCTAGAGGTCAAACGTCAGACTCTGAAGTGAAAATATTCCAGTAGTTTACTGGTCAGTCACAACAGTCCGTTTTCCAAAGTAATGCACTGCAAGAGATGAGTTTTGAGATAGTAAAGATGCTGAGACATAGGATTCCTCCCTGCTCTCTCTTACATTGTTGTCATTCATTTCACTTATCTATACATTATAATCACTCAATACATTGTTGTTATTATTACTTCAAACACTTATCTGTTAGATCAACTAAGGAAAAAAAACACACTATTTCACCTTCATTTATTCCTTCTCTGATGTTTTTCCTTTCATTATGTAGATCCAAATTCCTGTCGATTTTCTTTTTTCCAAAGACATTTTAACATTTTTTTTGCAGTGCAGGTGATCTGACAATGAATTTCCTCAATTTTTGTTTGACTAAGAGAGCCTTTATTTCTCCTTTGTTTTTGAATGATAATATCATAGAATTCTGGAAGGGTAATTTTTTTCTTTCATCACTTTATTCTATTCTACTCTTTTCTTGCTTGCGTGGTTTCCGACAAAAAGTCCACTATAATTCTTATCCTTGTTCCTCTACAGGTAAGGTGTTTTCCCTCACTTTGGCTTCTTTAAAGATTCCTGGTTTCCAGCAGTTTGAATATGATATGCATAGTAGGAGGGGTCTGATTTGCTTGTTTTTATTCTGCATGATATTCTCTGAGCTTCGTGGATTTGAGGTTTGGTGTCTGTCATTAATTTTGGAAAATTTCCAGCCATTTATCACTTTAAATATTTATTCTGCTCCATTTTCTTTTTCTTTATATACCAATTATAGACATGTTTCATCTTAAAATTGTTCCACAGTTTTTGGATGTGATGTTCGAATTTTTTCATAATTTTTTCTCTTGAATTTCAGTCTGGAAAGTTTTCTTTGCCATATCTTCACTTTTAATTATTCTTGGCTGTATCCAGTCTGCTTATGAAACTATGGAAGGCATTCCTCATTTCTGTTACAGTGTTTCTTATTTCTAGCAGATCCTTTTGATTCTTAGAGTTTCCATCTCTCTGCTTACATTATCCATCTGTTCTTGCATGTTTTCTCTTTTTCCACTAGAACCCTTAACATATTAACATATTACTTGTTTCACTTCATTTTATTTTATTTTATTTTGTTTTATTTTATTTATTTTATCTTATGTAAATCCCCTGATTTTTTTAAAAAAAATTAATTCCACTATAGTTAACATAGGGTATTATATTAGTTGTATTAGTTTAAGGTGTACAATATAGTGATTCACTAATTCTATTCAATACTCAGAACTCATTGTGATAAGTGAACTCTTAATCTCCTTCACTTATTTCACCCTGACCCACCTCCCCTCTGGTAACCATCAGTTTGTTCTCTATAGTTATGGTTTTTCTCTTTTTTCCTTTGTCTACATGTTTTGTTTCTTTCTTAAAATTTTTAGTTAGTTAACATACAGTGTGATATTGGTTTCTGGAGTAGAATTCAATGATTCATTACTTATGTACCATACCCAGTACTCATCATAACCAGTGCCCTTGTAGATATTCATCACCTACTAGCCCATTCCTACCACCTCCCTCCACCAACCCTCAGTTTGTTCCCTATTATTAAGAGTCTCTTATGGCTTGTTTTCCTCTCTCCTCTTCCCCTCCCACTTCTGATATGTTCATCTGTTTTGTTTCTTAAATTCCACATATGGGTGAGATCATATGGTATTTGTGTTTCTCTGACTGACTTATTTCACTTAGCATAATACACTCTAGCTTCATCCATGTCATTACAAATGGCGAGATTTCATTCTTTTGATGGCTGGGTGATATTCCATTGTGTATGTATTCATACATGTATACATATACATATATGTGTATATATATATACACATACATATATATACATACACACACACACACACACACACACATAACATCTTCCGTATTCACTCATCAGTTGATGAACATTTGGGCTCTCTTCAGAGTTTGGCTATTGTTGAAGATGCTGCTATAAATATCAGGTGCAAGTACCCCTTCAAATCTGTATTTTTGCATCCTTTGGATAAATATCTAGTAGTGAAATTGCTGGATCATAGAGTAGTTCTATTTTAACTTTTTGAGGAACCTCCCTACTGTTCCCCAGAGTGGCTGCATCAGTTTACATTCCCACCAACAGTACAAGAGTGTTCCCCTTTCTCCGCATCCTCACCAAAACCTATTGTTTCTTATGTTGTTAATTTTTGCCATTCTGACAGGTATGAGGTTGTGTCTCATTGTGGTTTTGATTTGTAGTTCCCTGATGATGAGTGATACTGAGCATCTAACTTTTCATGTGTCTGTTGGCCATCTGGATGTCTTCTTGGAAAAATGTCTGTTTATGTCTTCTGCCCATTTCTTAACTGGATTATTTATGTTTGGGATGTTAAATTTGATAAATTCTTTATAGATTTTGAATACTAACCATTTATCAGATATGTCAGTTGTAAATATATTCTCTCATTCCATAAGCCATCTTCTAGTTTCATTGATTGTTTCCTTCACTGTGCAAAAGACTTTTATTTTTATAAAGTCCCAATAGTTGTTTTTTTTTTTTTTTTGCCTTTGTTTCCCTTGTTTCAGGAAACATATCTAATAAGAAGTTGCTACAGCTGAGGTCAAAGAAGTTCCCGCCTCTAGGATTTTGATGGTTTCCTGTCTTACATTTAGATCTTTAATCCATTTTGAATTTGTTTTTGTGTATGGTGTAAGAAAGTGGCCCAATTTCATTCTTCTGTGTGTGGCTGTCCTATTTTCCCAACACCATTTGTTGAAGAGACTGTCTTTTTCTATTAAATATTCTTTCCTATTTGTCAAAGTTTAGTTGACCATAGAGTTGAGGGTCCATTTCTGGATTCTCTATTCTGTTACATTGATCTATATGTCTGTTTTTGTGCCAGTACCATACCGTTTTGATGACTACAACTTTGTAATACAACTTGAAGTCTAGAATCATGATGCCTCCAGTTTTGTTTTTCTTTTTCAGGATTGCTTTGGCTATTTGGGGTCTTTTTGGGGTCATTTTAGGATTATTCATTCTATCTCTGTGAAAAATGCTAGTGGTGTTTTGATAAGGATTGCTTTAAATATGCAGGTTTATTTGGGAAGTACAGACATTTTAACAATGTTTGTTCTTCCAATCCATGAGCATGGAATGCTTTCCCATTTCTTTATGCCCTCCTCAATTTATTTAAAAAACGCCCTATAGTTTTCAGAGCACAGATCTTTTGCCTTTTTGGTTAGGTTTATTCCTAGGGATCTTATTGTTTTGGGTGCAGTTGCAAATGGGGTTGATTCCTTGACTTCTTTTTCTGCTTCTTCATTATTGGTGTATAGGAATGCAACAGTTTTCTGCATATTGATTTTATATCCTGCAACTTTGCTGAATGTATTAGTTCTAGCAATTTTTTGGTGGAGTCTTTTGGGTTTTCTACATAGAGTATCATGTTGTCTGCAAATAGTGAAAACTTGACTTTTTCCTTGCTGATTTGGATGCCTTTTATTTCTTTCTGTTGTCTGGTTCCCAAGGCCAAGACTTCTAGTACTATGTTAAATAATAATGGTGAGAATGGACAACCTTGTCTTGTTCCTGACCATAGGGGAGAGCTCTCAGTTTTTCTCAGTTTAGCTGGGTGTCTTTCATATATGGCCTTTGTGATGTTGAAGTATGTTCCATCTATCTGTACTTTGTTGAGGGTTTTTATCAAGAATGGATGCTGAATTTGTCAAATGCTTTTTCTGCATCTATTGGGAGGATTATGTGGTGCTTATTCTTTTTCATTAATGTGGTATATCATGTTGATTGCTTTTTGAATATTGAACCAACCCTGCAGCCCAGAAACAAATCCCACTTGATCATGGTGAATAATTCCTTTTATGTACTGTTGAATTCAATTTGCTAGTATTTCATTGAGAGTTTTTGCATCCATGTTCATCAGGGATATTGGCCATAATTCTCCTTTTTACTTGGGTCTTTGGTTTTGGAATCAAGGTTATGCTAGCTATGTAGAATGAGTTTGGAAGTTTTCCTTCCACTTCTACTTTTTTGGAAGAGTTTAAGAAGAATAAGTGTTAAAATTTTTTTTTTAAATGTCTGGTAGAATTCCCCTGAGACATCATTTAGTCCAGGACTTTTGTTTATTGAGAGATTTTTGATTATTGATTCAATTACTTTGCTTGTTATGGGTCTGTTCAAATTTTCTACTTCTTCCTGTTTCAGTTTTTGTAATTTGTAAGTTTCTAGGAGTTTGTCCATTTCTCCCAGATTGCCCAGTTTGTTGGCATATGATTTTCATAGTATTCTCATAATTGTATTTCTGGGGGCACCTGGGTGACTTAGTTGGTTAAGCATCTGCCTTTGGCTCAGGTCATGATTTAGGATTGAGTCCTGCATCAGGCTCTCTGCTCCACAGGGAGTCTGCTTCTCTCTATCACTCTCCCTCTGTGCTGTCTCTCAAATAAATAAATAAAATATTTAAAAAATCGAATGTCTGTGGTGTTGGTAATGATCTTGCCTTTTTCATTCATGATTTTATCTATCTGGGTCCTTTCTCTTTTCTTTTTGATAAGTCTGGCTAGGGATTTATCAATTTTATTAATTCTTTAGAAGAACCAGCTTTTAGTTTCATTAATTTGTTCTACTGGGGTGTTTGTTTGTTTGTTTGTTTCTACACCATTTATTTCTGCTCCAGTCTTTATTATTTCCCTTCTTCTGCAGGCTTTAGGCTTTATTTGCTGTTCTTTCCCTAGCTCCTTTAGATGTAAGGTTAGGTTGTGTATTTGAGAATTTTCTTGCTTCTTGAGGTAGGCCTGTATTGCAATATACTTCCCACTCAGGACTGCCTTAGTTACATCCCAAAAGTTTTGGACTGTCATATTTTCATTTTCATTTCCTTCTATGTACTTTTTAATTTCTTCTTTAATTTCCTGGTTAACCCTTTCATTCTTTAGTAGGATGTTCTTTAATCTCCATGTATTTGTGGTCTTTGCAAATTTTTTCTTATGGTTGACTTCAAGTTTCATAGTGTTGTGGTCTGAAAATATGCATGGTATGATCTCAGTGTTTTTGTTCTTGTTGAGGGCTGATTTGTGACCTAGATATGATCTATTCTAGAGAATTTTCTGTGTGCGCTCAAAAAGAATGTGCATTCTGCTGCGTTAGGATGAAATGTTCTGAATATATCTGTTGAGGCCATCTGGTCCAGTGTGTCATTCAAAGCCAATTGTGTCCTTATTGATTTTTTTGCTTAGAGGATCTGTCCACTGAGGTAAGTGGGGTGTTGAAATCCCCTATCATTAGTGTATTATTCTCAGTGAGTTTCATTATATTTATTATTAACTGATTTATGTATTTCAGTGCTCCCAAGTTGGGGGCATAAATATTTATAGTTTTTAGATCTTCTTGGTGGGTAAACCCCTTAATTATGATATAATGCTCTCCTTCATCTCCTTCTTTCTTTTAAAGTCTAGTTTGTCTGATATAAATATGGCTACTACTTCTTTTGATGTTTTGTTTCTTAAATTCCATAAATGAGTGAAACTGTATGGCATTTGTCTTTATCTGACTGACTTATTTTGCTTACCATTATACTCTCTAATTCAATTCATGTTGGTACAAATGACAGGATTTCACGCTTTTTATGGCTGAATAATACTCCAGTGTGTGTGTGTGTGTGTGTGTGTGTGTGTGTCTCACATCTTTTTTATCCATTCATCTATTGATGGATATTTTTATTGCTTCCACAATTTGGCTATTGTAAATAATGCTGCCAAAAACATAGGGGTATATATATCTTACTGAACTAAGGTTTTCATATTCTTGGGCAAATACCCAATAGTGGAATTACTAGATCATAGGGTAGTTCTATTTTTAATTTTTGAGGTAACCACCATATTGTTTACACAGTGTTTGCAGCAGTTTTCATTCCCACCAAGAGTTCATGAGTGTTCCTTTTTCTGCACATTCTTGCACAAGAATGTGGATTTTTTTCTTATATTTTTTATTTTAGCCATTCTGACCAGTGTAAGGTGATGTCTCATTGTAGTTTTGATTTGCATTTCCCTGATGATGAATGATGTTGACATCTTTTCATGTGTCTGTTTGCTATATGTATGTCTTCTTCTTCTTTTTTTATTTTCAGTAGGCCCATGCCCAGTGTGGAATCCAGTTCAGGGCTTGACCTCACAACCCTGAGATAAAGACCTTAGCTGAGATTAAGAGTTGGATGCTTAACAGGATGAGCCACCCAGGTACTCTGGCTACCTGTATGTCTTCTTTGGAGAAATGTCTGTTCATGTCTTCTGCCCATTTTTTTTTTTAAATTTCTTTTCAGCGTAACAGTATTCATTGTTTTTGCACCACACCCAGTGCTCCATGCAATCCGTGCCCTCTCTAATACCCACCACCTGGTTCCCCCAACCTCCCACTCCCCACCCCTTCGGAACCCTCAGATTGTTTTTCAGAGTCCATAGTCTCTCATGGTTCACCTCCCCTTCCAATTTCCCTCAACTCCCTTCTCCTCTCCATTTTTTAATTGGATTATTTGGTTTTGGGGTGTTGAGTTTATAAATTCTTTATAGGTTTTAGATACTAAACCTTTATTGGTTATGTGATTTGCAAATATCTTCTCTCATACAGCAGGTTGCCTTCTAGTTTTGTTGATTGTTTCCTTTGCTGTGCAGAAGGTTTTTATTTCTATGTAGTCCCAAAAGTTTATTTTTTGCTTTTGTTTCCCTTGCCTCAGGAGGCATATCTAGAAAAATTTTGCTATAGCCAACATTAGAGAAACTACTGCCTGTGCTTTTTTCCCAAGATTTTTAGGGTTTGAGGTCTCACATTTAGATCTTTATTCCATTTTGAGTTTATTTTTGTGTTGGTGTCAGAAAGTGATCAGTCCCATTCTTTTGCATGTAGGTGTCTAGTTTTGCCACAATCATTTATTGAAGAGACTCTCTTTATCCCATCATTTAATCTTGTTTCATTTGTTAAAGATTAATTGACCATATAATCACAGGTTTATTTTTTGGGCTCTCTATTCTGCTCATTTGATCTACGTGTTTTGTTGGGGGTTTTTTTGTTTGTTTGTTTGTTTTTTGGTGCCAGTACAATACTATTTTGATTACTACAGCTTTGTAGTATAATTGTGATGCCTCCATATTTTTCTTTCTCAAGATTGCTTTGGCTATTGGGGTCTTTGTGGTTCATTACAAATTTTCATATTATTTGTTCTAGTTCTGTGAAAAATGCTGTTGGTGTTTTGATAGGGATTGCATTAGATCTGTAGATTGCTTTGGATGGTATGGACATTTTAACAATATTTGTGCTTTCAATACATGAGCATTATTTCTATTTATTTGTATCATCTTCAATATTCATTACTATTTTATAAGTGATTTTATTTTTTATTTCTAGAAATTCTGTTTTATTCACATTCAAATTGACCTCTTATTTTTGTCTTGTTATTACATTTTAAGATTTTATCTCATTTAAGAGATAATGATCTACCATGATCTCTGTCATAGTAGATCCACCATAGATTTGTCATAGTAGAAGCTACAAACAGAATTAGCAACCCAAGCACTCAAACAATAGAATCAAAAAGAGACTGTGGAAATAACTGTGCTTGAGATAATTGAGAGAATTCTCATTTCGAGAATATTTTCTACTGTTCCCACTGTTCATTATTTCAAGCATAGTTATTTCATAGTCTTTTTTAGGTCTATTGTTTGAATGCTTGGGTTGCTAATTTTGTTTGTGGCTTCTACTATGATAGAGATAAGGTGGCTCTATTATAATAAAGATCATGGCAGATCATTACCTCTTATAATTAGCAATTATTAATTGGTGTCCTTTCTGATCCCATCCTCTATGGAATTCCCTAATATCCTAGACACTTTAAGTGTCAAAAAATGGATTTATTTCCATTGTCAAAAAATTGCATTTATTTCTGTTGAAGAAAAACAAATGCTTCTCTCATCCTGGAAGATACTTTATGTTAATTTATCCACTTGGGATTCTTAAACTCCATGATCAGTATACATTTAAGTTTCCTAGCCATTATTTAGCACAGACTTGTGGTTTTGACTGCTCAAGCAAAGCATTAATTTTACCAAGAAATTCAGGCAGACAGCAAGTTTTCCTGGGTTCAGGAGGAGAGTGTTTATAGATCTCCTTGTATGGAGATCTATATGCAGTTGTATATCTCTACCTCATCCATGCCTCTGTCACATCTGTCACAGTTGGGTGCTAAAATCCAGCTTTTGGACACTGGGACCTACATTTAGGTCTCATACCTCTACATTTCTAGAAATTGTGGGACTAACTTTATTTTGAGCATTGCTTTGTACTAAAAATTATTTTGTATAATTGGACATTCCAGCTCTGTTAAGCCTCAGCTAACATCACATGATGCAAAAGGATCCACAAAAAAGTCATGGTGGTTTTTGTTTTTTAAACTTCTGTTGTTATGTAGCAATAGATAATCAAATTACCTCTGTCATCTCCAAGCTTTCTGTAAGGTCTAGTTAAAGGTTACCATGAAGATGCTATTATCACTGGCAAGAACTGAGAGACTGGTATTGCCTCCCTCTCTCCATTTGCAGGTA
The DNA here is from genome assembly GCF_902655055.1 of Lutra lutra. Classification (NCBI taxonomy): domain Eukaryota; kingdom Metazoa; phylum Chordata; class Mammalia; order Carnivora; family Mustelidae; genus Lutra; species Lutra lutra. The sequence continues at coordinate 131,911,465 of NC_062278.1, read as the reverse complement.
GGTAGAGGGGAGAGCAGCTGGAGGGACAACAACAACAGCAGCAATGTGACCTATAAAGGAGTGTACAGAGGTATGTATAAAGAGCTTATAGCAGCATCCCACATCCAGATGATCAATATAAATCCCTGAAGATTCCCAAAAGTACCTGTGGAGGGGAATCTGGCAAAGATTAGATTGTACCATAACATGAGTAAGGGACTTCAGTCATAGTAAATTGTGCTTAAAAATATGGCCTCACTTCATCAAATCTATTTATGGAAAACCCACAGCAAATATCATCCTCAATGGGAAAAAGCTTGCAGCCTTCCCGTTGAGATCAGGAACACGACAAGGATGCCCACTCTCACCACTCTTGTTCAATATAGTATTAGAAGTCCTAGCAACAGCAATCAGACAACAAAGAGAAATAAAAGGTATCCAAATTGACAGTGAAGAAGTCCAACTCTCTCTCTTCGCAGATGACATGATTCTTTATATGGAAAACCCAAAAGACTCCACCCCCAAACTACTAGAATTCATACAGCAATTCAGTAACGTGGCAGGTTACAAAGTCAATGTACAGAAATCAGTGGCTTTCTTATACACTAACAATGAAAATACAGAAAGGGAAATTAGAGAATCGATTCCATTTACTATAGCACCCATAAGATACCTGGGAATAAACCTAACCAAAGAGGTAAAGGATCTGTACTCGAGGAACTACAGAACACCCATGAAAGAAATTGAAGAAGACACAAAAAGATGGAAGACCATTCCATGCTCTTGGATCGGAAGAATAAACATTGTTAAAATGTCTATACTGGGGGCACCTGGGTGGCTCAGTGGGTTAAGCCGCTGCCTTTGGCTCAGGTCATGATCTCAGGGTCCTGGGATCGAGTCCCGCATCGGGCTCTCTGCTCAGCAGGGAGCCTGCTTCCCTCTCTCTCTCTCTGCCTGCCTCTTTGTCTACTTGTGATCTCTCTCTCTGTCAAATAAATAAATAAAAAATATTAAAAAAAATGTCTATACTGCCTAGAGCAATCTATACTTTTAATGCCATTCCAATAAAAATTCCACCGGTATTTTTCAAAGAGCTGGAGCAAATAATGCAGAAATTTGTATGGAACCAGATGAGACCCCGAATCACTAAGGAAATGTTGAAAAACAAAAATAAAACTGGGGGCATCACGTTACCTGATTTCAAGCTTTATTACAAAGCTTGATCACCAAGACAGCATGGTACTGGCAAAAAACAGACACATAGACCAGTGGAACAGAGTAGAGAGCCCAGATATGGACCCTCAACTCTATGGTCAATCTTTGACAAAACAGGAAAAAATATACAGTGGAAAAAAGACAGTCTCTTCAATAAATGGTGCTGGGAAAACTGGACAGCTATATGTAGAAGAATGAAACTCGACCATTCTCTTACACCGTACACAAAGATAAACTCAAAATGGATAAAAGACCTCAACGTGAGACAGGAATCCATCAGAATCCTAGAGGAGAACATAGGCAGTAATTTCTTCGATATCAGCCACAGCAACTTCTTTCAAGATATGTCTCCAAAGGCAAAGGAAACTAAAGCAAAAATAAACTTTTGGGACTTCATCAAAATCAAAAGCTTCTGCACAGCAAAGGAAACAGTCAAGAAAACAAAGAGGCAACCCATGGAATGGGAGAAGATATTTGTAAATGACAGTACAGACAAAAGATTGATATCCAGGATCTATAAAGAACTCCTCAAGCTCAACACACACAAAACAGATAACCATATCAAAAAATGGGCAGAAGATATGGACACATCTCCAATGAAGACATACAAATGGCTATCAGACACATGAAAAAATGCTCATCATCACTAGCCATCAGGGAGATTCAAATTAAAACCACATTGTGATATCACCTTACACCAGTTAGAATGGCCAAAATTAGCAAGACAGGAAACAACATGTGTTGGAGGGGATGTGGAGAAAGGGGAACCCTCTTACACTGTTGGTGGGAATGCAAGTTGGTGCAGCCTCTTTGGAGAACAGTGTGGAGATTCCTCAAGAAATTAAAAATAGAGCTTCCCTATGACCCTGCAATTGCGCTACTGGGTATTTACCCCAAAGATACAGATGTAATGAAAAGAAGGGCCATCTGTACCCCAATGTTTATAGCAGCAATGGCCACGGTTGCCAAACTGTGGAAAGAACCAAGATGCCTTTCAATGGGCGAATGGATAAGGAAGATGTGGTCCATATACACTATGGAGTATTATGCCTCCATCAGATAGGATGAATACCCAACTTTTGTAGCAACATGGACGGGACTGGAAGAGATTATGCTGAGTGAAATAAGTCAAGCAGAGAGAGTCAATTATCATATGGTTTCACTTATTTGTGGAACATAACAAATGTCATGGAGGACATGGGGAGTTAGGAGAAGGGAGTTGGGGGAAATTGGAAGGGGAGGTGAACCATGAGAGACTATGGACTCTGAAAAACAATCTGAAGGGTTTTAAGAGGTGGGGGGGTGGGAGGTTGGGGGAACCAGGTGTTGGGTATTAGAGAGGGCACAGATTGCATGGAGCATTGGGTGTGGTACAAAAACAATGAATACTGTTAAGTTGAAAATAAATTTAAAAAATGATTAAAAAAATGGCCTCACAATATGTTGGCTAATTGATCATAATTTAAAAAAATATGACTTCACAGCCCAGCAGAGACTCAGGAAAAGGAGCACCACCTGTAAGGTGGTGCTGACTCAAAATGAGACATAAGAGGGGCCAGAATCTGGAGAAAAACACCAGAGCCAAGGGCATTAATTCCAAGAACATGTGTATGTGTTTATGCATGTATGTGCATGCATATGTATATCTGTATACATACATGTGTGTATGTGTGTTTGGTTTCTAGAAAGGTCAACACCCATTCCCAAAACTGCAGACAAAAGAAACAAGATAAGGTTTACACATATCTATTACATTTGACAATGAGATCTATCTACTCCCGTAAGAATAGTTGGACTAGATAGGTAAGATCCCTTTCTCCCCTGAAATTATTTGATTCTAATGCTTCCATGTATCACTGTCTTTTTGATTCATGTCATTGAGCTCTTCTCCATTTTATACTCTTCTCCCTAAGGGGAAATAAACACTTGACTGTCTATATTTTGAATATTGTGTAACCCACTTGCTCTTATTTGATCCTAATCAGATAATATTTAGTATATGTGTTGCTACACTTCCTTCCCATCAGCCCTTGTAAAGTGACTAATAAATAAATAAATAAATAAATAATTCTCCAATAGAACTTAATTTTAGCATATTAGTGGTAGTGGGTTTTTTTGAACAAGGAATCTGAACATGACAGATACTTTTTTTTTTTTTTTTGACAGAGAGAGATCACAAGTGGGCAGAGAGGGAAGCAGAGAGAGAGAGAGGAGGAAGCAGGCTCCCCGCGGAGCAGAGAGCCCGATGCAGGACTCAATCCCAGGACCCTGAGATCATGACCTGAGCTGAAGGCAGAGGCTTAACCCACTGAGCCACCCAGGTGCCCCTACAGATACTAACTCTTTATTCATAGGCCCACTCTATGTTGACTAACATTTATCTAACATTGCAAAATCCAGTCACTGCTATAAGTACTTTAGGCAATTTAATCCTCATAGCAAACCATGAAAAAGATACTGTTATTATCCCCATTTTAGAAGTTAGAAAACTGAAGATCCAGAAGTTAATTTATTTGCATGGCCAAATTTCAAGCATTTCAAATGTCAATGTTTTTATAGGCTGGGTTCTTCAGAAAGCAGATCCAGAGTGGATTTTGGCCTCTAGAAAGTTTGTAAGTACTCTCAGAACAAAAAACCTGTAGAAGAAAAGAGAAGAAAGTAGCATTGAGCAGAAAGAGAACTTGGAAAAATGCAGTCTTAGCAATAGCCTTTGTCAAGGCCATGGGGAACTCTGAATCAGAGGTGGCCCTTCAGAGTGATTTCAAGTAGGGTAAGGGGACCATGACTTCCAGAATGACCAATCATTGAAAGCTGCCCTTGGAAAAGGGGTCATGGCCATGGTGAAACAGCTTTCTCCAGTCAAGGGCATTTTCCAGAGAAGGGCAGCATCCGTAGCCACTAGGAAAATAAATTTTCAGCCCTAAAGGGGGAACAGGGAAACATATCAGTAACTACCACATATGTACTTAGGAATCATTCAAGGTTCTTAAGATGCAACTTCTGATTCAGTGGGTCTGGGCTTGGGCTGAGAGTCTGCATTTCTAACAAGCTCCCAGGTGATGCCAGTGCTGCTGGTTTGTGATAGCAGGATCCTGGTCATGCAGTACCAATGCTGGAAAGTTACAAATAGAACCTAAGCTGTCTAGTTATGAGACTGTGGTCTTACAACTCTGCTGTACTTCTGCTTAAAGAAATTTTCTACTAAATTCTAATTCTCAAGAACTTGACATACCAAGCCAGACTGGCTAGCTTTAAAGAATTTTCAGATCTCCTGGCCTATATCTTTTTTTTTTTAATTAAATTTTATTTTTTATAAACATATATTTTTATCCCCAGGGGTACAGGTCTGCGAATCTCCTGGCCTATATCTTTAATGGACATGCTGTCCCAAGCATTTGTTTATTGCTACAGTCTATCATTGCTGGCTTTCTTAGTGGTGTTTCCATCCAGAATGTTCTTTTTTTGGCTAGCCTGACAGATTTTTCCCTCCAACCTTGAAGCAAATGTATCAAACATGAGAATGACCCTAGCTACTTGGTATTCATAATTTGTGGCATATGCTGGTTATTATTATTTTTATCAGAAGATTACCATTTTTCTATGTAGAGTTTATTATATTCTTAGGTATGATTTTATTATGTATTAAAGCCATTTTCCCCCAAAGGAGTCTATCTTTAATTTCATAATGAGAACCAGTAAGAGCACTGGATTTGACATCCAAGTTCATTTATACTCATTTTTATAGAAGAATCTCTATTCTATAAAGTCAAACCTATACTAAGAATTTTCCAGGTCACAATATCTTGCTAATCACATGATGATACTCTTCTCACTATGTACTCCCTATAAGCACAGAGGGAAGATAAAATGTCATGCAATTTTATAATATCTACAAAAAAGGATAAATGGGAGAATCAGTAACGTGTGTTAGCCTTTACCTTGTTTGAAATTCTTACAGAAAACAGTGATCTAATTATTTTACTTTTCATCATTTTAAAAGAAGTATGCCATTGTGTGTGTGTGTGTGTGTGTGTGTGTGTGTGTGTGTGTGTATAAGATCCTATATTGAGATTGAGTAGGAGTGAAATGGAAAAGAGAAGTGATCTTGAAGATATTTATTGAATTGTGAGATTTAAAGTCTTGAACTGGGCAATACTCTAGTTAAGAAATCTCTTCTAGTTCAGTCTGTTCCCTAGGCAACAAAAGTCTGTGTTTAAAAAGGAAAAAAAAAAAAAAAGATAGCACTTAGAGTAGTTAAAATTTCAGAGTTATTCTTCATTCAGGAGATTCACAATGAAACATCATTTAATTAAATATTATAGTTAATAACAGTTACTTTACGAATTTGGATCAGCATATGGAGTAGTTGTGTCGCTGTAATGATGGCTCTCCAAGTGTGGTCGGTGGACCAGCAACATCGGCATCACCAGGGAACTTGTTAGAAACGTGAACCCTCTGTCCCCATCCTAGATCTGCTGAATCAGAAACTGGGGCTGGGATGGGGCTGGGGGCCCAGGAAGGACAGCAGTCTGTTTCACAAGCCCTCCAAGCGGCTCTGAGGCCCACACCAATTTGAGAACCATTGTGGTTAGGAAACACTTTAAGTCTGTTTAGAACCGAACCGCTTCTGTTCCAGAATGCTTTTCTGCACATCTATATGGACGTGTATAGACACAAAATCTTTAAAACATTAGTTTGAAGGACCTCTTACTAAAATAGTTGTATCAGAAACAAATTTCTTTCTCAAGAGGATTGGAATACAATTGTCTCTAAGGTTCCCCTTAATGCATTTTTCTATGCCTAAACTGTAGAAGTTGCAAGTTGCATGGGCAGCCTCGGCAGTAAAAATGCCACCATTGAATTTAATTTCAAGCAATATCTGGAAGAGCAGTCAGCAGCAGGAGACATCTTTCAGAAGGAAAGGATGTCTTTATTCTTTAAATCGAGTGGGAAATGACTCCCATCGGATTGGTGAAAGCAGCCTTCCTTTTGAGGTGGAGTGGTAGTTTGCGAGGCTCTCTCCTCTCTTCCTGCTGCTTGGAGAGAAGGTCAGGGAAGAGAAGAGCTGTGAACAGGAGGGGAGATACTGTATTTTGTTCCTGGCTTTTCTTCCTTTCAGTAGTTGATACTAGGGAGATAGCTGTAAGATCAGTAACCACTGGTTGAGAAGAAAAGACTAGACCCTTGTTTTCAAAACCATAGAAGAGATAACCTATGGTATTCAAAGCCAATACCTAAGAGAGAAGTTGGAAAGTCCCAAGAGCATACTTATCTAAAATCTTGCAGCCCTAGAAATAACTGAGTATAAGCTAGTCAGTTAAAAAAAGAAAAAAAAATTGAACAACATCCAGAGACAAGAGCAAAGCTGGATTTAGCTTTAATTTAAATATTAAGACTTAATGTAGCAAGAGCTATATGGAGGTTTTAAAACTTGTTTTTACAATCAACAATTATTGAGTGTCCATTAAACCAGGTGCTGTATTAAGCACCGAAATACAAAATCTATATTTAAATATCTTATTTAAGTATAGTGTTTTTCAAGCAGTGTTCTTTATTCCAACGTATTTTCAAAACTAAACCAAACAGGGAAATTACTGCTCTACCACTCAGTAATGGCTTATAGCTATCATTTATATGTTTCCAAAATAAGATCTCAATTAATTCTGACAAGTCTCTGAGGTTTGCACCATTTAATCTTCATTTCGTATGTGGGGAAAAGAAAACTGTTGTCTAGACATTTAGTCTTAATCAATCAAGTAAGTTATGGAGACAAAATTTCACCCCTGGTCTGACTACAAACCCTGCTCTTAATTTCTGTACTCATTGTCCTCAATCAATTCCTTGTCACCATGTAGGACTGATAGTTGACCATGCAACCAGCATATACACTGTCCCCTTATAGTCTTGTTTCCTAATTGCAAGTACAGTTCTTCAATGGGGTAAATGTGTCTTTTAAAAGTTAACTGTGTATGTTTCATATATTCAGAAATCAAGTTCAGTTAGGACTGAAATTTTAAATTGAGGCTAATTTTACACCCGCTATAAGTGTACATTTCAATATTTTAAAAATAAATTTGCTAATTATGCAATCATGACTATAAATTGGTTTTAAAACATTTCTACTATCCTAATAGGATCACTCATGCCTCTTTACTTTTTTTAATTAACATATAATGTATTATTTGTTTCAGGGGTACAGGTCTGTGAATTGTCAGTCTTACACAATTCATAGCACTCACCAAAGCACATATCCTTCCCCCTGTCCGTAACCCAGCCACCCCATCCCACCTATCCCCTCCCCTCCAGCAACCCTGTTTGTTTCTGGAGATTAAGAGTCTCTTATGGATTGTCTCCTTTCCCATCCCATCTTGTTTCATTGTTCCCTCCCTTCACCCCATGAACCCCTGCCCTGCCTCTCAAATTCCTCATATCAGTGAGATCATATGATAACTGTCTTTCTGTTTGACTTATTTCACATAGCATAATACCCTCTAGTTCCATCCACATTGTTGCAAATGGCAAGATTTCATTTCTCTTTACTTTTAATTGTCCTAACTACCACTCCACCTGGGCAACCAATAATCTGCTTTCAGTCTCTTGTAGATTTTCCTTTTCTGAAAATTTCACCTAAGTGGAACCATAAAACATGTGGTCTTTTATATCTGGTGAATTCCACTTAACAATGCCTATTAACAATATTTTTGAGTTTGTCTATGGCAGAGCATGAATCAATAGTTCATTCCTTTAATTGTTCAAAAGTATTCCATTGTGTGAATATACCACATTTTATTTATTTATTCATTCACTGGCTGATGTACCAGATTTAAGTTGTTTACAGTATTTTGGTATTATTAATAATTTTGTGGGGCACCTGGGTGGCTCAATCAGTTAAGCATCCAATTCTTGATTTTGGCTCAGGTCATGATCTAAGTGTGAAGCCTGCTTGGGTTTCTCTTTCTCCTTCTCTCTTTGCCCCTCTCCACTCATGCTCTCGCTCTCTCCCTCTCTGAAATCATCATCATCATCATCATCATCATCATCATTTTGCTAAGAACATTAGTAGCTAAGAGAACTGTAACTCTTTGTGTATACCTATGTTTTTATTTCTCTTGGAAAGATGCTAATGAGTGGAATTCCTGGGATATATGATAAGCTTATGGTTAATTTTTAAGAAACTCCCAAACTGTTTTTTAAAGTGGCTGCACCATCTTATAATTCCACCAGCAATATATGAAGGTTCAGTTTCCCCACAACTTCACCAAAATTTGATATTGTCTTTTTTTTTTATTATAGCCATTCTAGAGGGTATGAAGTGATATGTGGTTTAAATTTAAATTTGCATTTTCCTAATGACTTATGATGTTGAGCATCTTTTCATGTATTTAACTGCCGTTAATATAGCTTGTTTGGTAAAATATCTGCTCAAATCATTTACCATTTTTATTAAGTTGTCTTCTTATTATTGAGGTATAGGAATTCTTTGTATATTCTAAGCCAATATAAATTATATAGTCCTAAATTTCTCAATGTATTTTAGAAAGACAATGTACAGTAGTACTTCAATATCTATACACCTCAAAAACATTGAAGCCACATCATATAATTTCTATGTTGATGAGCAGATTCAGTAAAATTGAAATTTAGAATGTCTGCAAACACCCTATTTTTTCTGTGAGGTCTTATTCCTCACAGCTGGAATTAGGAAACACAACCTGCTTTTTAAAGACTTATTTATTTATTTATTTGACAGACAGAGGTCCCAAGTAGGCAGAGAGGCAGGCAGAGAGAGAGGGGGAAGCAGGCTCCCTGCTGAGCAGAGAGCCCGATGTAGGGCTATATCCCAGGACCCTGGGATCATGACCTGAGCTGAAGGCAGAGGCTTTAACCCACTGAGCCACCCAGGTGCCCCACAACCTGCTTTTTAAAAGAAGCCTCTTGTTATCACAATATGGTGTTTTTAAAGCATGTCATCAAATTCTTTGACATTCTTCCCATAAAGAGATGAATTCTTTCTCTCCTACCCTAAATTTTGTGCTGGCTTGTAAGTGCTTTGATGAACAGAATTTGGTGGAAGTAATGCTTTGTGACTTCCAAGCTTAGGTTGTAAAAGGGCAGGCATATTCAGCCTTGTTTGTTGGAATACTTGCTCTTGAAGCCCTGAGCTCCCATGTAAAATATCCATCTATTCTGAGGCTGCTGCTATGCTGTGAGGAAACCCAAGCCATAGGCAGAGGTAGTGTGTAAGCATTCCATTGGCAGTCCCAACCAAGGCCCCATTATTGCATGTAAAGAGTCTACCAGATGACTCACTCTCCAGTCATTCAAATATTCCCACCTGAGGCCCAAGACTTCATGGAGCATGGAAAAGGGATAAGTCATTCCTGCTGAAGCCAATCTGAGTTCCTCACCCACAGAATCTATGACTATAACAGCATGATTGGTGTTTCATGCCGCTATATAAAAGCATATTGTTCACTCAGAGTTCTTTTAACTATAAGGGACAGAAGCCCCCACAAGATTACTCAAATAACATGAAGTTTATGAGGAGGATCTTCTCATGAATTTAGAGGACAGTAGAAAACCATTAGAAGCTGAAGTTTCACTTACCATCTCTCAGGGACATCTCCTGTTCTCATTTGCATGCCTGCTCCATTTGGGCTCACATGGCAGACAGAATTCTTTAGGGTGCTCATCAATCTGTATATGACCTCACAGCTTCCCTGCCTTGGCCCCTAGCTATATTATCACTTCCCAGCTTTATGTCCCTGTGCCAACTGATAGTCTTTTAGCTCAAATTCTCAAATGGTATAACTAATTAGTCCAGCTTATTTATTTGAACTAAGCCATTCAAGCTAGAGGTGAGCCAGTATTGACTATGTTGGGATAAAAGTACACACTCCTAGTGACAAGACATGGGTCTAAGACATACAGTGTAGAGACGTGCTCTTTTAGGAACTGGGGGCAAGTAAGGAACCATGAAACTTGTGTATTTCACTAATAATAACTACATAATATGATGAAGACTATGGGGGAAATGTATACAACACACTACAAAGTGGCAAAAGGAGAGTGATTAATTCTGCTGGAAGTCAGCAAGCCATCATGAAATTGGTGGCATTTGAACTTGGTCTTAAAGGATAAGTAGTACTTATGAATTTTTCAGGCCAAGACAATGACTCAGAGCAAAGGAACACCTGAGATAATGAGGAAATGGCGAGTACTTTCATGGGATTGTGTTGCCAAAGAGCTTGGAAACCTAAAGCCAGGACACTGGGATGACATACCTAGAATGTCTCTTTTCATTGTAATCCTGTCAGAGAAGGAGTAAACTTTGAGTCAATCAATGTGATAGTCATACAAGATTTAGATTTATTCTCTAAGTTCGTAATTTCTGAAATCTAAGTGTGCATCATCATTGTCTGGAACCTTTTTTTTCTTGAATTAAGTAGACTCCACAGCCGATGTGGGGGCCAACTCATGACCCAAACTCATAGCTCAAAAGTTGAATGCTCTACTGACTAAGCCAGCCAGGTGCCCCAATCTGGAGCCTTTTTTAAGACAGCAGATTGCCAGACCCCATCTGAGTTTCTGATTTAGTAGGTCTAAGGCAGCCCTTGACAACTAGCATTTCTCAGTTTCCCAGGTGATGCTGCTGCTGCTCCAAGGATGACACTCTAAGAACCAACGCTCACTGCAGATGTCCTTTAGAGCTCATGCTAATCTGGGGCCAGGATTTAGAACTCACAAATTGCTGTCTGATTCTGCTGTAGACTCACATTTCCAAAAGGACTGAATTTTCCTTCTACTTCTATATCAGCAGTTCGCCTGATCTAGGGTGATGAATGGCCAAGCTGTATGAATGTTTCACAACTGCAAGTAAATGGTTGCCATAGTGATTCTGTCTTATTTTAGGGATATATTTGTACAGGGATTGGAATTAGAGTTGAAAATGGAGTCCATCACTTGATAATCAAAATGAGTAATTGCAATGGTCTCTTCTGATCTGACTGCATTGGTGAGGGCTTATGAGCCAGATATGATGATCAGCACAGAGAACAGAGAAATATCACTGTCCGTTTTTGTCTATCACAGGAGCAAGCTTGTTTCTTCTTGGTACTCACTGTATTTTGTAATTATTTAATTTTTTTGTTTGTTTATTGATTTCCTGGCTCTACTACTTGATTATAAGTGCCACAAAGATTAGGATCAAGTGTGCCTTGTTTATAATTTTGTTCCCAGCCCCACTATGATTAAATAAATGAATGAATAAGAAAGAGCTAATAGTCTAGTTGATGTATAATCACATTACAACATAATAAGTGGTTTAACAACTGAATATTGAGAAAGCTATAGAATACAGAAGATAGAGAAAGTAATTCTGCCCCAGAGGAGTCAGAGAAGGTATTACTGACAAGAAGGTCTTTTAGATGAGGGTTTGTAAGATAAGTAGGAGTTTAGAACATAGGGGTGTTGTGGGCTGACATTGAAGACAAAACAAAACATCATATGTGAAAGAATGGCTATGTGATAGAACATAGCATGTGGGAGTAGAAGATATGATGGGGGCAAAAGGGATGATAGAAGGAAATAAGATAGGAGATGGAAAAAGCATACTGGTACTGGAGTGTAAAAGGTTTGGGATACCATGCCATGGGCTTGAACCTCACCTCATATTAGAGGTATGAGAGTGACTTGATTAGATTCTAAGATATCCCTGATGGTCAGTAGGAGTGAGGAAGGGTCTCTAATAGGTCTAAAGGACCAGTTAGAAGAGGGTTGCAGTCATTCAGGCAAGAAATGATGATGTTCTGGACCAAATCATAACCTTGGGAGTCAGAAGAGTGGGATATATTTGGGTGGTATTTAGAAAGCAAAATCAATTAATAAGTCTTGGTAACTTAGACTATGATAGATTTGTGTGAGAGCAGAGTGAGGATTTATTTTATGTAACACTTATTGTGTGCCATATAAGTATTTGTTAAATACTGTTCTAAGTATTTTACATGCATTAATTCACTTAATGTTAGCAGACGTGTGAAGTAGATACTATTATTAACCCAATTTTACAGATGGGAGAATCTAGGTACAAAGATATTAAGTAACTTGCTCAACATCACACAGTTATTAAGTGGTAGGAGCCAGGATTTGAACCCAAAAGGTCTGGTTTAAGTTCCATGTTACTAAACACTAAAGGAGTTATCTCATAATTGCCTTGGCTCCAAGGACAAGAAATTTAGGAGCAATTACAAAGTGCATAAAAGGAGTAAATTCAGCTTCTGGAAACTGAACTATTTTGTTCTTCCTTTGTCTTCCAAATGCTAACAAAATATTCTCCCATTTCCAAAATTAATGATTTCAGTGACTTTCTGAATGGGATCGAATGGGACAGAAAAGAGAGACCATTGGTTCTGAATGGATGCCAAAGGGCAGAGTTAGAGCCTGATTTAGAGAGCTCCCTGATGAATTGTGGGGGGTGGGTTTTGAAGAAAGGACTCTATCTGAGGAAAGACCCAGTGTTTGTGATGGATAGGGGTTTTTATAATAACTATATCCTGTAAGACCATCTTCTTTGCTTGTTAGAAATCCACTAAGCACATATAGTGGGTTGCTGTTTTCCTATAATTCTTAGGAAAAGCTTCTTACATAAAATGCAATATATCTTATATACTTTGACATTTCTAGAAGTTAAACCAGATGGACATGGAGCTTTCAAATCCACATACTATTGGAAGGGAAAAGACAACTTTCTAGGGAATAACCTAAAAATGACTTTTCCTGTCTCTCTTCCACATATTCCCCTTAAAATCTGGCCTAATTTCTCTAAGCCAGGAGCAGAGGATGTGGCCCTGGCTCAGTACGTTGGAAGTAAAGCCACCAGGAAATATAATAGTTAAGGGAAATGGTTCTAAGACTCATTTGGGTGGTGGCAAGCAAGTAATCAGAGAAATGTTTGTGTCCTTATTGTGTGCGTTTAGTGTACTATCCCACTGATAGAATTTGAACCTTCACGCATTCTCTGTTCTGTTGTGTTGGCAGAAATTTAAAATTACTCTATGAGTAGAAATTATGTTCTAGCACTTCCAAGAACTACTAATAGGATTGCTGCTTGTGTTGGTGACTTAAAATGGAAATCACTAATTATCTTATATAAATATAAATGCATCCATTCAAAATTATAGTTTGTTAATAAGAGTAAATCAAAAGTTGGCAAAGTATGGTTTGGTATGTAATGTTCTCTCTATAGCTTTGAGTCCTGTTAGCTTTGATTATGTTGGAGAAGACTAACTTGACTTTGTAAAGCCCAGATTTACTGATATCATTAACATGGGATGGAAAAAGTGTTTTATTCATATTTTTCCAATGGCTATTATTTTTCATTCTCACTGTAATTGAGAAATGACCACATTTTTCCTTGTAAAATTTGTTTTGTATTGTTGCGATAGAGGGCTATTGCTTTGGTATCAATTTTTTCCATGTGGATGTCAAGGGCAATACATGAAGTTAAAAAAGGAAAAATGAATGTTCATTTTTAAAGTTGTGATAAAAACATAGTATAAAATTTGCCATCTTAGCCATTTTTTAAGTGTACAGTTCAAGAGTATTAAGTACATTTGCACTGTTGTGCAACTATCGCTACCATCCACCTCCAGAACTTTAACTTTCCAATATATAAACAAGAACCATGTCATATATATTATTACCTATCCATTTATATTAAAAGGGCCCTCAGGGGAGAATGTAAGTCACCAGCCTCCCTATATTAGAAGACCTGACCTTTCCTGTTTTGGCATTCTGGCACAGAGGAGGCAGATTGTAAATTTGAATGAATATAGAAATTCTGAACATCTCCACCACTTCTCTACTGGGAAAGAGTGGATGATGCCTATAGTTCAATTCTATTTGGTCCTAACAAAGTGCTCCTTAGTGTTTAGAACTCATAGTGCTCTGGTATAACCATCAGTTGCAAATGGCAGTTTGTAGGACATAATTACCTACACATGACATTCAACTTTGGGTCTCATATGTTAACAGTGGCCTTGGGCATTTGTTTACATACTCCCTATGGTTGGTGGCCCAAAGAAATAGAAATATGAGAAATATGAAGACATTGTATCTCCTCTCTGTCTGGTTGGGGGTTTTTGGTGTTTATTGCCAGATCTAGATTAGCTTTATTTGTCGGTAACTCTGGGTTTTAAAATTGGCCTTTTGTATTCCCTTGGGCTCAGCCTACCCACTTCCAGATGAGTGAAGACATAAGAACTCAATGAGAATAATAACCATTATACCATAGTTTGAGTACTCACTGTGTGCCAGGCTTCATGATGTGTCTTACACATGTTATTTCAAATAATCCCCCCATTCACTCTCCAAGATAAGGGTGAGGTTTCCATTTACACCTGAGGTAAATGTGGTGTCTGTCTGTGTTATATATGCCATCTCACTTAATCCTTAAAGCCCCTTTGTTATATGCTTCATTTCACTAATGAAGAGACTGAGGTTCAAAGAGCTTAGAAATTCTTGATGGTTACTTAACTGTAAGTGGCAAAGCTGGGATTCAAGATCAGGCCTGCATGATTTCAAAGTCTATGTTATTTCTCTCAATCCCCTTTATATTTCCCCTTTGAGTCATCTGAATTCGAATCCTACTTAGACTACTGATCTTCCACAGGCTGGTTTTTGTTTCGTTTTGTTTTGTTTTTATGTTTTTATCTAGCTTGGCTATTTCTTGCCATCCGTTATTCATGAAGATAATGAATCAGCTATTCAGAGTTCTGGGTCTTTGGGGGAGGCATTAGATAGATAATTTGCTTCTGGGAGAAATAATCTTGTCAAGGCTTATGGCTGTTTTAAAAAAACTGTAAGTGTAAAAGGCTTAACGTCAAGACCAGGTACTGGCCGAATGCACTTAAATATATAAATTGACCTTCATTAACACCATTTGAGAAGAGATGAGAGGGCTAACAGTAAGGAAGACTAATACCTCAAACTCTCTCTGAAGTATTTTTTCATCTTAAATGAACAAAAGGAGAGCAGACATGATATAGCTGTGGTTGTTTTATCATATTAAAAAATCAATATTAATTTTTAGTAACTGGCTTTTGCAAGTCTTTGTATTTGAGGTTTTAATAGACTACCAAAATAATTCCATAGTCCTGTCCTTTTCTTGCTTTCCCCCCACACTACAAAGGTAGTGCATTTTTATTGTAGAAAAATTGCAAAACATAGAAGAGCAAAGGAAGAAAATGAAATATGCCCCTTTGTTGATCTCCTTTCTTGATGTCAGGAGAAAGGACCTCTTGACTCACCATTCCATTACAGAGCATACTACATATAAGCGTTCTCTCTTTGGTTTGAGTGTAACAAATAGATTTCCAAATATTCAAGCTAAGAATGAACTCATGTTATATAAAAGACTGAATACTTGTTAATATACTTGTCTTAAGTAAGCTAAGACCTCCTGATAGTTTGCAACCAGTTTCTAGTTTGTGCCTTTTTTTTTCTCTATACCTTTTCTTTTTTTTTCAGAAAGAGGAGGGAGGAGAGGCAGAGGGACAGAGAGAGAGAATCTTAAGCAGGTTCCGCACCCAGCACAGAGCCCAGCATGGGCTTAATCTTACAACACGGAGATCATGACCTGAGCCAAAAATCAAGAATCAGATGCTTAACTGGCTGAGGCACCCAGGTGCCTTTATTTCTCTATATCTTAAGGGTAACTGATCATAGAAAAAAAAATTAGTAAACCTCTTGTTGAAATGTATCTCTATTCACTTAAAAAAGTTGATTTTGAAACTACACTGAACTTCCTAGACTGAAATGTGTCTGTAACAGGTTTATTTGCAAAAAACACATTTTTATCCCTGACAGAACAGAGCTACCTGATGGCATATTTTCAGTTATTTACAGGGTTGAAAATGCTGTATTTTGGGGAGGATGAGATGGCCTATATGAAAACATTAGGCACAGTCTTGCACCGAGTAGGTGTTTGGTGCATATTGAGTGCCGATAATATTCACAGAGCATTCCAGTGCAGCTTAGGCAGCTGGGAAGTTTTCTCTTGTGCTGTTATGGCTGTAAAGACTTAAGTAGAGCTCAGAATTTATCCCTCCCTCTGTCCAGTGCATGTTCTTTAATTTGTGCTACTTTGTAGGGCTCCTCGGGGCAGAGAGCACACGTCTTTTTAACAGTAGATTGGGGGGAGTGCTTTAATAAGGACAGACTATTATGCTGTAAGGATTGTTCAGGAAGTAAATTCATAGGAACAATTTTCAGTGTATTTGCTCATGTGCCTCTGTGTGTCTGAAGGCCATTTACGAATCTTCAGATGGCTCCAACCGGATAGTCCATAGCACCGTAGTCCCATGAGGTGAAAATAAACAAATAAAAATTATCTTTGTTCACTGTTGTATCCACAAAGCTTCAAACAGTGCCTGACATAATGGCCAACCATGATTTATCCTATCCCTCTTTCCATTTTCTTTCTTTCTTAATGGACTTACCACCAGAGTCACCTTTGACTTCATCTTTTCCTTCACACCTGTCCTAATCTGTCTGAGCTGCTATAACAAAATACCGTAGGTTTAGAAGTAACAGAAATTTATTTTTCATAGTTCTGGAGGCTGAGAAGTTCAAGATTAAGGCACTGGCAGATGCAGTATCTGGTGAGAGCCTGCTTCCTGGTTTGATAGACAACCATCTTTTGGTTGGTGGTGGAAAGGGCAAGGCAACTCTCTGGGGTCTCGTATAAGAGCACTAATCCCATTGTTGAGTGTGTCACCTTCATGACCTAATCACTGCCCAAAGGCCCCACTCCCAATACCATCACATTGGGGATTGGGTTTCAATGCATGAATTTGGTGAGGACATAAACTATTCAGTCTACAGCAAGCCCCATATCCCATTTGACACTGTATCTACCAGTCCTGCCTGCTATATGTCTGGAGAATCACTCCCTCATCTCTCTTCTTACTGCCTGAGAATAAATATGTTCACCTGGTTGACATAATGTGGAATTTCTTCTCAGAATTAGGAATGTGGGGATGTCCAAAAAAAAGTGGATGGGATAAAAGATAGGGAGTCCTAAGAGCCAGGGCCCTTTTACACTGGTGTCTCCCACATATTGGAATAGAGACCATGGCTGCCAGAGATTTCATGAAACCGTCAGGGATACACTATCTTGATCACATCTCCTCATAGTAAATACCATGGACTCTAGTTCTGTGGGGATGGAGTAGGGCATTTTTTTAAAAAGCCATGTAGTAGAAGTAAATTTGTAAAACTTGTGGGTCAGATAATACTAAGCCAGGGATTTCTTATAGTTTTTAATTTTTTTGCATTCGATTGTGAAATTGTAAGGGGCAGTAATGGTACACAAACTTAACATGGAAATACAGTCCTCTTTCCCCAGACTCAGCTGGAATCTGTGGAAAGAGGCCCAAAATGGGAGAGCATGGCCTAGGAGCATTATGTGAGAATGTAGGTTATACAGATCAGCCTCAATGCACAAGGGGACTGAACTGGAGGCCAGGTCAGATCATGGGAGGTTTCATTGATTATATCATAATTTTCTCTAAATCAGTACTGTTATATCATAAATAATATTTTATGCTATATGTTAGGGTTCTCCATAGAAATAGAACCAAATAAGATACATCTATGTATCTCTACCTACCTATAAGGAAATAAAGATTTATCATGAGAAATTGACTCATGTGATTGTGGAGTGGAGCTGAGATCTTCTATGATCTGTTGTCTGCATGCTGGAGACCCAGGGGAGCTGCTGCTATTCTGAGTCTAGAAGCCTGAGAATCAGGGGAGACAATGATGTATACCCCAGTGCAGGGCCAGGAGATGAAGTATTCCAGATTTATCAGTGGAAGGAAAAGGGGGCAAATTCTTCCTTCTTCTTACTTTGTTCTATTCGGGCCCCCAATGGATGGGATACCACCCAACCTCATTGTGAAGGTCAGTCTGCTTTACTGAATCCGCCAATTCAAGTGCTAATCTCATCCTAAAACACCCTGATGGATACACCAGAAACAATGTCTAATGTGGGCACCTGTGGCCCACTCAAGTTGACATGTAAAATTAACCATCATACTTTACAACAAATTTATGTAGAAAAGTGACAAGAAGGTACTGGTCATATTCTTGTAATAATTATTTTGCATTGTCGAAACATACCTCAGAAGTCCTGTAAAATTACTTTATGAGCAGCCTTTGTGGAATATAAATATTTATATTTAGAGTAAATATGTTATTACCCAACAATATTCCACTTATAGGTTTTTAAGTGTGAGATTTGATGTTTTACATTAAAGAATATCACTTAAAAGACTTAAAAAATACATGTATATGTGTAAAATGTATATGTTTACATATGTATATAAATATTGAAAAATATATGTAAATAATTTAAATAAATTAAGAAACTTTAAAACCACTTCTCAACTTACAGAAAACGATGCCTTCAATTGAAAAATCCCTCATGCTTTCAGGATTGATCAATTTTGGAGAGGAGGGTATAAGAGAAATGTTAGGGATCAACTGAAGATGAGTGAGAAATTAAGATAAAATATTGCTAAGTGATGACAATGAGAGGAAATGGATTTTATTATTTATTTTTTACTATGAAGAACTTCTCAGGGAAAATATCCATTCTATAAAAGGAATACATGCAGAACACCTGGATGGCTCAGTAGATTAAGCATCTGCCTTTGGCTGAGGTCATGGGCCCAGCATCCTGGGATGGAGCCCAGAGGAGGGCCTGCTCAGCAAGGGGCCTGCTTATCCCTATTCTCCCTGCTCATGCTCTCTTGCTATCTCTGTCTCTCTTTCAAGTAAATAAATAAATAAAATCTTTTTTAAAAATTAAAAATAATGAAAAGGAATACATGTGTTTCCTAGGTGTTCAACAACAACAGCTATAAGTACACAGTCCCTTCAAGACTTCCTTGTGGTGGTTTTGTACTGTGTCAGCTAAGCTAGAGTTTATTTTCCCAAATTCCCTATTCTACATGGCTTCGGGTTAAGGTTGGCCATAGAGGAATTTCTTAAGATTTGGAAGATGGAAACGAAGCAGTAAGGTCAGTTTAGGTCACCATGTGCCCCTGCAGCCTGCACACACCCTCACGACTCAGCTGCCTTGCCTCAGCATGGGCACAAAGCCACCTCTGCCCCAGCTCTCCTCCTTGGCTTCCTCCCAGATTGGAGTCAGGTGTATGGGCAGTAATGTAGCAAAGGACAACAGCATTTTCTGCAGATCCCTCTGTCATCAGGGTTGGAGGCAGTAAGAGACGTGGATTTCAGTGTGTCCTTCTCTTCTGCTTCCCAGACATTTTTTTCCCCTATGATTAGTGGTGCTGATCTGCAGGTACTTCAGGCCCACCATCAGATGCAGAGGCCTTTCACAAACTTCTTACTAGATCCCACAACTGGCCTTAAGTCCAAATTGCTGAAATGACTCTCTTATTCTGCATCATGAATGGTGGGCTGCTTCCCTGATGGACCTTGACTGATGCATTTCTGTGTAACATTGTACCTAGAACCTTTTCATACAATTCACTTTACTAGATGATCTTACTTTGAGGCAAATTACCAGTTTATTGCCCTCATAGAAGGTCAGTTCCAGAGATGAGGTCATATTTAAAGCAGTATTGAACAGCTGTAACTAAGAGTACTCTCTGAAATATCAGGGGGTCCAGGTTTAAATCCAAGATTGGCTACTTCCTGGCCATACGTTGGCCTCTCCTTAACCTCCCCAAACTTCGTTCTCTCATTTGTAAAATAGACACAATAATACCTATCTCACATGGTTGTTGTAAGATGTGAAGGAACCCAAGTTACACTAAGCACTTAGCCTTGTAAGGGGCGAAAAGTAAAGAGATAAAGTCCAACTATTAAAATAAAAACACATCGATGTAATCATTTTTCCAGGTAGGATTAGAGAGATATCTTTTGTTGGGTAATGAGTTAGAAACATTAGCCAAATTATCCACTAATATGTACTTTAAAGAAATCCTTATATCCCTCAAATAACATCGGGTTGGATAACTTTACCTCAACCTTTATTATCATTTAAGAAGAAACTTTGTGGAGAGAGGGGAGGGGAGCGTGTTCAGAGCAGAGGAGGTAAAGAGATGAAATGGAACCCAAACCAATAGGGATATGCAGTTGCTATCACCCACACAATTGCTTCTGCTGTCACATGACAAATGAGGCTGGGAACCATGCTTCATGAAAGATAAATGCCTCTGAGCTATTTGATTTGCTAAGCTCAACAGAGAAAATTTTCCACATGCTTGCATGGTCGTTTTTTTCTTGTATTTTTCCTTCCTTCTTTCCTTCTTTCCTTCCTTCCTTCTTTCCATCCTTCTTTCCTTCCTTTCTTTTTTTGGAGTACTGTCTGCCCTTACCCAAGCTGCTGTTTACTTATTAAAGACATAAAAAAGAGCAGATCTTTCCAAGTGGGATACACCAGTCTAACTTTCAGAGGGCTCTCATCTGTGCTGGAAGAAAGATGGTCCACCATGATGCCTTGCCCTGGCATGTGGCTGAAGGACATTTGTGGTTTTGTAGAACACCTTAAGGGTACTATTGTGTCATAGAGAGATGAGGCTGGATAGGTTTTTTATTTTGTTTTGTTTTGTTTTTGTTTTTTTCCAGACAAATGAAGAGGAGGGGATTTTAGGCCAAGTTTAGGCTTGGGTACAAACCAATGAAAAAGGAGAGGAGAGAGGATGGAATTTTAATCAACGTAACTATAAGGGATTCATCGTTTTTAATTGTGTCCCAATGTGACTGGTTCTCTAGAAGAAAATTATATTTCATAGTTTAAATATCATGAAATTTTATCAAATGCTCATGTGAATTTTTATGGATGAGGAAAGTCATTTTTTTTTAAAGATTTTATTTATTTATTTGACAGAGAGAGAGATCACAAGTAGGCAGAGAGGCAGGCAGAGAGAGAGGAGGAAGCAGGCCCCCCACCGAGCAGAAAGCCTGATGCGGAGCCTGGTCCCAGGACACCGAGATCATGATCCGGGCCAAAGGCAGAGGCTTAATCCACTGAGCCATCCAGTGCCCCGAAAGTAATTTTTAATAGTATATTTTAATGATGGAATTAAATAATGGCTTTGACTCCAAAATTCAATAGCCTTAGGTTATCATAAGAAAGATGATAAAATATTCATTTCTTTGTAATTAGTCTGAGTTAGAGGTAAAATGAGTAAAAAGCCGGTAGCTTCCAAGTGCTGGTTTGAGAAGGATGCTTTCTACAAAAGTAGAGAATCAGTGGCACTGTGCTTAGTTAAGATTACAAGGTCATGAAACATGGCTACTTCACTAATCTGCTGTCCAAGATTTAATTTGTCTGCAAGCAGATAACACCAATTAGTGCCCACACTGTTTGTTCCCATGCTTTATTATTATCTCATGTTTATTTTAGTTTTCACATAGTCTTCAGTTCAAAGGCAGAAATTTTTTTTATCTTCCCACTTCCTGCAATAATTATGGGGAATGTGAGATTAAGGCTCAGTTGTTTATATCCACTTTATATCCATAAAGTTGTTTATGTTTTCTGAGTCACAAACCCCTTTGAGAATTTAATAAAAGACATGGATCAGTTCTCTAGGTAAAAACCTCCACACATTTGCAGACTCACACTAAATTTGCATATAATACCCAGGGGTTCATGGACTCCTCAGAGCACATTTTTGGACTCCAAGTTGAGAACAACTGATTGAGAAAGAGGATGATTATTTCTACCTTGGAGTAGATATAGAGAGTTGGGTTGAGATTCAAAATGAGAGAGAAATCAAATGACTTCCTGTTTTTCCTAGATTTAACTTCTTGTTTTTCCTAGATTTGAATATTCACAGGTTGGTTTAAAAATGATTTTCCAGACACTAAACATACCCGCATCTAAATATAATTTTAAATGGATCGCTTCTTGGTACCATATCTCTGGAGAGCAAATTGGTGATATATATCAATAGCCTTAACAATGTTCATAGATTCTGACATAGTCATTCCAGTTTCATAAATCTATACTGAGGAAATATTCAGATATGTAGACAAAGATCTATGTCCAAGACAGTTTATCACAGTATTATTTATGATAATAAGAATTTGAAAACAGGTTAGATGTTTAAGGGGGAAAAGGTGTTGGGTAATCAAATCAATCACATCCATGTAATAAATTATTTGCAGCTAGCAAAATTTATTTTTTCATTCCAATTTAATTCCAATTTATGGCATGGGAACTGCTTAAAATCTAATGTCTAGTTAAAATAAATAGAAAGTTGGGGCGCCTGGGTGGCTCAGTGGGTTAAGCCGCTGCCTTCGGCTCAGGTCATGATCTCAGGGTCCTGGGATCGAGTCCCACATCGGGCTCTCTGCTCAGCGGAGAACCTGCTTCCTCCTCTCTCTCTCTCTCTCTCTCTGCCTGCCTCTCTGCCTACTTGTGATCTCTCTCTGTGAAATAAATAAATTAAAAAAAAAAAATCTTTAAAAAAAAAAATAAAAAATAAAAAAAATAAAATAAATAGAAAGTATTTCTATTATCTAAATTATAGAATTAAAAATTGATAGGAATGTGTTTTAAAAGACACATATAAATGATGGATTGTAGATTATTTCAAATTTTTCTTCTCTATAATCTATATTTTCCAAGTTATTTTTAAAATGAATTGGTTTATTAATTGCATAAACCAATATGCCTATCATATGCTAGATTCTATGCTGTGTGTACACTAAGTAGTATTTATCATTGGAAAAAATAAAGGAAGCCCACATTTTATCTATAACCATCTATAATCAGACACCTGAAATTTCTCTCACACTGATTCCTGTGTTTGTTCTATTTTCCCCTTGTGATGTAACCTCTGTAGGGTGGAGGGTTCCATCTAACCCACAATTATTGAGTATTTCTTTGTATTGAGCACTGTTCTAGGCTTTGAACTTATCTAGCACTTTTTAAAGTCCTCAGCATTATTCAGAATCCTGTAGAGTATTTTATAAATTTCTGTTGAATTAAATTCTAATGCCAAAGAGAAATATATTTGAGGTTTGTTATCAACTGAATGAGATGAATCTTGTAATAATTTTAAGACAGTAATATCTTACCTCTATAAGAGTGTTTCTTCTTTTTTTAAGATAGAGCTAATATTACCTGCCTCAAAGTGCTAATGAGGAAATTAAAGGAAATATTGCACATAAATGTCTGCATAGTGTCAAGCAAGTAGTTTACCTTAGTGGGTTTTTTCCCATTCCTTGTCTATATATTGAACTTAGTTATATTCAACAATTTTTTAATCTATAAAATGGCAGTGTCTTATGGTTCAATCTCATAATTAGTGATAACTATAATATATAGTGGCACCCTTAATGAATTATATAGGGAATGTGTAAATCTAGGTTGAAACAGAAGGGGAGGGCTGGGTATAATTATGACAAAATAATTCAGTGAAATTCTGTAAACTAAAAATATTGCCTAATTTTAATGTAAGGATAGGATTTATGTTCTAAAAACAAAAATAGGGCCTCCTGGGTGGTCATTAAGTCATTAAGTGTCTGCCTTCAGATAGGGTTATGATCCCAGGGTCCTGGGATCAAGCCCCACATCGGGCTTCCTGCTCAGCGGGAAGCCTACTTCTCCCTCTCCCACTCCCCCTGCTTGTGTTCCTTCTCTCGCTGTATCTCTATCTGTCAAATAAATAAATAAAAATCTTTAAATTAAAAAAAATAAAAATAAAAACAAAAACAGTCATGTTTTTAAAAAAAAAGGTAATAACATCTGGGAGACCACATGTACAAAGGGCTGAGGGAAGCCTTCCTAACTAAGACTAGAAACCCAGAAGTGCTATGAGAAAAGTGAGACCTACTTGACTACATATAACTTATAAAAAATCATATTAAAATACTATGAATAGGGGCGCCTGGGTGGCTCAGTGGGTTGAAGCCTCTGCCTTGGGCTCAGGTCATGATCCCAGGGTCCTGGGATCGAGCCCCGCATGGGGCTCTCTGCTCAGCGGGGAGCCTGCTTCCCTTCCTCTCTCTCTGCCTGCCTCTCTGCCTACTTGTGCTCTCTGTCTGTCAAATAAATAAATTAATTTAAAAAAATAAAATAAAATACTATGAATAATATTGACTGATTTCTTATATTTATCTCTGAAAGATGAGGTCTAGAGGGAAGAGATTTTTGTCTATTTTGTTCACTGTTGAATCTTCAGTATATATGTAATAATGTCTGGCACATAGTAGGTATTGCAAAAATACTACTAGAAGTCACCCAACCAATAAGAGATGCAAAAAAATATTTGCAATAAGGGAACATATAAAGGGTTAATATTTCTAATGCAGAATATTTGCAAAAAAGTAACAAGAAGGGGACATGAAATCATAGAAAATAGGAAGGTCCAATAACCAAGGAATATATGAAAATATTGTCTAACTAACTCATAGTGTTACCACTTCAGACTGGCAGAAGTTGAAAAGATTGACCGCCTCCATTGCTGATAGGAATGTGGGACAAGGGTATTACTGTACATGGCTGGTAAGAAGGTGAATTGCTTAGCTATTCTTGAAATGCAACCCAGTGTGCTGTTAAAATTTAAAATGCATGTACACTTTGACTCACAAATACTTCTTCTGGGCATCTGTTCCATAGAAGGGAAAGCACAGTATATAGCATATACGCAAGAATGTTTATTGCAGCAGTATTTTAGACGCACAACAGAGAAAAAAGGTAGAAACAAATGACTGCCCATCAATAGGGGAATGGTTGGATAAATCACGACATGTTGCAGTATGAAATGTTATGCAGCCATTACAGAGAGTTATTGTTGAGAAAAACCAAAAATATGTGTATGTTCCAATTTTTGCACAATAGTGACAAAACCTCTTTGTGTATATGTGTATATATACATTATGAATATGTATGTATATTATGTGTGGTCATTTATTTATGAACTCATAAGCATAAAGAGAACATGAAAGCATATGCAGCAGGTTGTTAACATGGATGACTTTGTGTCTATGAGGACATAGTGCAGGTTGAGAGAGGAGTATATGGGAAGAGAAAAGTTAAACCCAAACAAAAACTGCATTTAAAAAAACAGAGGTATTATATGATCACACATAGTGAATTTATGTAAAATTATGTGTAACTCTTTATATGTATAAATATTTAAAAAGAAAAAATAACAAGCAGAATAAGGGAAGTGAGATTTACTGAGCTCTTGGCCATTTCAGGGCAGCCTACGTGTCTTGGTACATCCATAAAGAACACAGTAATATGACATTAGAAATGGAAAATAATATAAGGCAGGACCACCAAACCCATTATGAGAGGGCATGAAGAGGGATGCACTTCCACCATCAGATAAATCAAGATGAGTTAAGTAAGCCCAAAGAAACAGCTCCTGCAGACCATAAAAAATAAATAAAGAAATGGGGAATTACTTGTAGGAAAATATGAAAATAGAAAATAGTAAAAACCACCACTGTGAAGCACATTTGTTTGAGGCCTAATTCAAGACTCTAGTTAAACTCCATGGCAGAGAGAAGCCCTGAAGAGAAGAAGGAGACTTGAACTATATCTTACATTGGCTGATTTCTAAGGTACATTCGTGCTCTAAAAACCATGACTGTAAAATGCAATGGGGATGGGCTAACATATAGGATTGATAAAATCATGGGATTTGGGAGCTGGGTGGGCATTGGAGGATTGTCCAGTAGTGGGTCCAAAGGTTGTTTTTTTGTTATTGTTGTTGTTTTAAGATGTTGTTTTTAAGTAATCTGTATGCCCAGCATAGGGCTCAAACTCACAAACCTGAGATCAAGAGTCACATGCTCTACCAACTGAGACAGTCAGGTGCCCCCAAAGACTTTTTAAATTTACATTTCTTTATTGCAGCAAAATGTGTATAATGTAAAATTTGCCATTGGAACCATTTTTAAGTGTACACTTCAGTCATATTAAATATATATTTTATTTATTTAATGGGCCCACTGGGGGAAAGTAGGTGGAGGTATACAGTACCTCTCTGTATTATCTTTGCAACTTCTTGTAAATTTATAATTATTTCAAAATTTAAAGGTTTTATTATTTTTTTTATTCAGTACCCCATTAAACAACTTCCCATTTCCCTTCCTTCTAGCTCCTGGTAACCACCATTCTATTTTCTCTCTCTCCGAGTTTCACTACTGTAGGGATCTCATATAAGTAGAATCATACTATGACTTGTCGTTTTGTATGAGGCTTATTTCGTAGGTACTGTCACAATACCAACTGTTACAGTACCATTGACTCTATTCCCTATGTCCTCTGTTATTGTTGTTGTTTATTTTTGTTTTAGTGGCATACCTGTGTGAGCTTCAGGAGTTTCCTTGCAATACTGGAGAGACAGTAGAAGGAAAATTCCAAATGTAGCCTCTACCACCTTTACTCAGAGCAGTGCCATTTCATTTCTTTCAGTGTTGTGCTTCTATATGAAATTTCTGAAATTTCACATTCAAAAACAGTCCCACTATAAAAAAAATAGTTTTGAAAACTACTGACTCTACTTTTTAATTTTACTGATAAAAGAAATGAATTTAGTTTTTCAAGGTTTCTACACTAATAAGTGGCAGGGCTAGGACTCCTGGTCTAGTCCTCCATACACTACACCATATTTCCTCTATTCAAATACAAAGATTTTTGTTTCTCTTCCTGGCTCTGCCAGCATTTATCATAACCTCAAATGAACATCTTCATATAAAAATGCAGATAATGTGTATATTGTAGGTATGGAAGAAAGCATGGTTGAGAGCAAATCTAGGCACTCATAAGCCTATGATTTCAAATTCCAATGTGTTCTAAGTTTGTAAACGTGATCTGATAGATATGTATGCATATGCCTTAGGCTTTGGAAAGGTAACAAATCTGACCTGAGTCTCAGAGAAATTTAAGAGGAAAAATAAATGCCTCCTTTTCAATTCATTTGGCAAATGTTTAATGAGTGTCTACTAAGTGTTAGGAAGTATGACAGACACTGGGGTTGCCATGGTGAGCCAAACAGAACATGACTTTGCTCTCATGAACTCACTGGATGGAAGGTTGGAACACACAGCTATCAATCCAATGATTAAACTAATGAATAGATATTTCAACTGAGTCAGAAGAGAGGACAGGATGAAAGCTGGTAAAATGAGCATGTATAATAGAAAATGACCTAAAAATAGTAAGAACAAATCTCCCTGAAGAAGTCATGTTTGAACTGAATCCACAGGAGAAGTAAGAGTTTGTGGAAACTAGATGAGTTTGTGGAAAGCTACTCGTAAATAATAGTATAGTTTACTTATTCTTTAGGGATGGCTTATTGAAAAGATAACTTTCGTAGAGGAGTGTTATTTAGGTTCAGCAAATATGCCCCCTTCCTAGTGCCATGCCTCTAACACTCAACTGTAGCAGACATCACCAATCAATTACAGTACCCTCTTCTGGTAAATCCCCATTCACCTTCTTAACAGGAGTCCAGGCAGTCCTTGCCAATCAATCAATCAATCAATCACATTTGGCACTTGATATGAAACGTATTTGCCATCTTGGGTATTGCAGAAAATGATCTTTGGACTCAAATGTAGAAATTCTGAGTTGTAACTACATGACTTTAATGATATAAGTGGACAGGCCACCATTTGGGTATTTTACCTCAGTTCCTTTAAAGATTAACATTTTGTGTCAACTTAATTGGGATACCCAGATAAGTAGTAAAGTATTATTTCTGGGTGTGTCTGTGAGGGTATTAGTATTTGAGTCTATAGACTGAATAAAGAGACTAACCTTCATTAATGTAGATGGACATCATCCAATCCACCTAAAGCATGAATAGAACAAAAAGGTAGAGGGAAGTTGAATTTTCTCTCTCTGCTTGAGCTGAGACATTTGTCTTCTTCTGAGTTGAACATCAGTGCTCCTGGTTCTCAGAGTCAGATTGAGACTTACACCATTAGTCCCTCAATTCTCAGGGGTTTGGACTCAAATTGAATTACATCGCTAGCCTTCCTGGGTCTCCAGCTTGTGGAGATCCGACTGGGACTTCTAAGCTTCTATAACCCCATGAACCTATCTTATAGATTAGATGTATAGATATAGATCTTACTAGTTCTGTTTCTTTGGAGAACCCTAATACAGTCCCTCCAAAAGACAGCAGATAATGCTGCCCCATCCTATAAACTACATGAGACAGTCTATAAAGTGAGGTCTCTTTGAGTTCCAATGGCCAATTTATGGATAGAAAAGTTAGTCAGAAAATATGTCCTTGGGCAGTATCAGAATTTGTCGCTTTGCCTGGGGATTACAAACATATTTTGCTGAAACCTGCAAAACTAAAACTAAAAAGAATGCAAGTATCAAAGGCATGAAGTTTCAAGCCAGAAGGGATGATATTAAAACTTAGCAAAGATGTTGAATGCACATAACTTTAAATCTGAGCACACTCCCTCTTCTTCAGGTCACAGAGCCATGGCAATGTTCTCTGAATAATAAAGAACTGATTATGCTACAAATTCTGGTTGAGAAGGAACATGGCTGCTTGCTAGAACTTCTGTTTACTTTGGGCTTAAAATGCATATTAATACATTTTTATAGTTTTTCTCCTAACCCCTACTTTCTATATGTGTGCTTGCCAACTGAAGTTTTTCCAGTCATGATGCTCCAGAAGCTGGCAAAAGATTACTGGATTTCAGAAGTTTTTTTCTTTTTAAAAATTTTCATCTCAACACATGGTAGGTAATATCTTTAACACTGACTGTCATACTGTTGAAAAAGATGTTTTGCATATCCTATGCTCTGTTTAGAGCCACTCTGGTACCCCATCATCTTAATACCTTTGTGACCATCAGCATAGTCCTGGTGAGATGGACTATGGGCTCTAGAGAGAACTGGTCCTACTTTGTCTAGTTGAAGAGACAGACACTTGATTCAGGATGAAATCTAAATGCTTTTCACTTCTGTAATCTCATGGTGGATAATTGGCATAATGCTAATAATAATGATTATCTTTAGCATTTGACTGTGTGTCTTACCCAGCTACACATTCTTTGACTGAAGTCTTTCATATCAGTGCCAAATTGTATGAGAGTTACAGAGGAGATTTCAATTTAATATATGGAAATGATGCTAATCTTAATTCCACTATGTAAGTGTGTTGGCAAAGGAACCAAAATGACACAAGTAACCCTGGATGTTGGCATAATTTGATTTACTACAAAGAAAGATGAGGGTTGTATCTTCTCTTTGACTACTGTCATTTCCATCTTCCTTTCCTCCTTCAAGCTCTCAGTTAAGAGGTTTTAGAGGGGTGGGCAGGCAAAAGTTAGAGAGTGGTGCTCATCAGTGTTTAGGATGTGAACATAATATCCCTTTAGGTGTGTGTAGCAAGATTGCCAATGCACAGGGGTAAGGCAGAGCTACTCCTGTGGCCTAACCTCTTAGGAAGAGGTGTTTGCATATCTGTGTGTGTATGTGTGGGGTGGGGGGCCGTAGTTCCATGGTCTGATGGCTCCTGCTCCTTGATCTACCTGTCACATATTTGCTAGCTTTTTGTCATTCCTGTACAGTTTTCTCTTCTTTACTGTTCATTGTTATTTCCTTCTGGTGACTGCTGATCAAACCTAAGGAAAGCAAAAACATGCACTCCTAGTTGTAAAGTATTGAAATGCAAGAC
This sequence comes from Lutra lutra, assembly GCF_902655055.1. Classification (NCBI taxonomy): domain Eukaryota; kingdom Metazoa; phylum Chordata; class Mammalia; order Carnivora; family Mustelidae; genus Lutra; species Lutra lutra. The sequence continues at coordinate 131,881,565 of NC_062278.1, read as the reverse complement.
TATTGCAGTTGAAATTCCAGACAGCTATGCCTGTGAGGTGCAGCCCTCCAGAGTCCCCACAGACGTCTTTTTATAAACTCTCCCAATTCCCTCATATTTCAAGTTTGGAATATATAAAGGTGCCTGGGGAGGAGCAGCCACAGCCATAGAGCCCCAGGCTCTATAGGAAGCTGTTATGCACCTGTTGGGAATATATGGTATCTCCAGGAGAGTTTCTTTGGGTGGTTGGTAGGATTTGAGTATTTGAAAATCAGTGATCTTAGAAAGTATGGCTTTAACCAAGGCACAAAATGGTTTTCATTTTTGAGTAATTTAGAAAATATGCTACTATGATGCTCTAACAACCCTCTTGTTTCCAGACCTATTTATAAAACCAGCTGTGTGGCTTGGGGACATATCACTTCCCTCTCTGAGCCTCAAACTCTATTATAAAATGAGAGACTTGAACCACATCAGTGGTTATCACTCAAGGGACACCTTGGAAGGTCAACGGAAAGTTATACTACTCTACTGTCCACTTGAGCAGCTCAGTTTTTATATTTTTTTATGTTTTGAGATTCCATGTAAGATTTAAATTAGGAGAAATAGAAGGAGGAGAAGGAGGAGGAGGAAGAAGAAAGAGAGAAAGCATTCTGTGGTTTAAGGTTGTTTGAGGAAACAATTCAACTACATGACTATAAATATTTTTCCAGCTCAGTTTTTGAGTCAAAGAATCTAGATTCATCCATGAGATGTAGGGGATTTGCAATACTTGATTATTCAATCACAAATTCACATATTTTAGGAAAGAGTTATGACAAAAGGAAAGAATGTAACTTCTAAAGGATATCTATCTTATACTTTGTTGGAAGTTGGTAAGAGGTGTGAGCTGTGTTACCACTCAGTTAAATTAATAACCTGTCTTCTAGGGCTTTCTCTAAATCCTTTGATCTTATTGATTGCTTTCCTCTCTGTCACTCTCTTGAGCCCTTAACCCTAACCCAATATTTCAAAGGAAAAAATGAAGAAGCTCCAGCCACATGAGGTCCCTTACCAGCAGGTGGAGATGCAAGGATGGAGTGGAGAATAAAACATTTTTCCATGAAAATGTTCTTCTCCAGGAGATGTGTTAGCTGAGAGTCACTTGAAAGGGTGAAATCCCCCTCAAAGCTCCTTCCCCCAAGCCTCTTTTCTAAACTCTCCTTGCTTTCTGGTATGACCCTCTGATTCCCACACCCTGCTCTGCAGTGCCTGCTGAGGTGAGATACTCCTCCAGTCTACACCCTCAGTCACTGAATCATTACTGGATCCCTTACCTGACCCGCACCTGACCTTTGTGCCTTGTGCCTTGTCTTCCAGCTCACTGGCCACCAACATTTCCACTTTTCTTCTCCATTACAACTTTGTCTTGCCCTAAAGTGTTATGTATGTTTTTGTCTCTCTCCCTTCACCTCTAATCACTACTTTGCTTTTCTCTTTCCCAACTTGACCTAACATTCAGGAACCCTTTGCCCATTTGCCAACCCCATAAGCTCTGTCACAGCTCACTTTACGTGAGCTTCACTAATGGGACTTGGCAAATGTCCCAATGTACCCAAGCTACCAATAATTTGGGTCCAGTTTATCTCATAAACTGCATATAACTGAAAAGATCAATCTACAGGGATCCAAGTCTTCAGTCAGCCTTGTAAAATTTTTATTTAACTAGTCAAGTTTTTGTGGTTTCTGTGGTGATCAGTTCATAATGTATACAAGTGTCAAATTATATGTTGTCCATATGAATCTTAATATAATATGGTATGGCAATTGTACTTCAATTTAAAAAAGATGGCAAAATTTAAAGTAGGGAAAAAAAGTAATGATAAGATAATATTATCTACCTCAGAGGAGTTTTGTGAGGTGGAAGTGAGATAATACATAGAATACACAAAGCACAGTACCTAGCACACTGCAGGCGGGCAATGTATAGTAGTAGCCGTTGTCACTTACATTGTTGCTTTTGCAGGAGATGTTGGTTGCCTACCCCAAATTCATTGTTTCCTTCATTCTTACTGTCAGTTTGCCCATTTTACTTCTCTGCCTGCCCCACAATGCCAGTGATAGAATAGTTTATAAAGGAAAAGCTTTCATGATAAGGATAGATTTCTACCTTCTTGACACCCACCTCTCCTTCCTCATCTCCAATCTCCTGAGTGCTTCTTTTACAGAGCTGGGCAGGCAGGTCTGGGCCCAAACCAGCTAGATACAGGCTGCTGAAAGCTACTTAGTTATAGACAGGCTATATACTTTGAGATGTCACAGAAAAGGTTGTTGCTTTATAAGATTTAAGGAAGAAGAAGCCAAGTCTATAAACCAATAAGAAAAAAAAATCTAACTTGTTAGTGGACTGATTTACAGGAATCTCTCCATTCTATTAATCAAAAGCGTTGTTTTTAAAACTTCATGTTACTATGCCATTAGTACTTTGGGAAATCAATAGTAAGTCCAACCAGCAATTTTACAATATGATTAAATAGAATAGAATGGAAAATATTAGGTACATTACACATACTAAGAAAAATTACTATTGCACAAAAAACTTGATTCAGTTAAATATATACACAGGTGTGAATATATGCACAAGGATTCAAAATTAAATATATTTCTTACTGCAGGTAGTGAGCAAAACATTTGAAAATTACTGATTTGTAACAATTACATCTGGAGGTCGACTTGGTAAAAGGCGAAAGATTTATGCGATCTGAAGAGAAACCAGAGCATTGGAGGTCGACTTGGGACCACCTATGAGCCTCTTCTTGGTCCTGGGAAGGTATCTGAAGTGTCTGGGTAAGTGTCCTTTCCTTATGGAACTTACTGATACATGAGAGCCAAGGTGAGTCTTTGAGCTCCTGAGTGAAGTCCTCTACGTCCTCCAGTGAAATACTCACCTGCGACTTTGGTGACTTAAGGATTAGATAAAATCCTTTCCCTCGTGTGGGTAAACAGAGTAATTGGAGAAATAGACATCCCTCCTTTAAAGATGAATGGCCTCGCATGTATCATCTTTCACTTCTGTAAATGTGGCTAAGGCTGTGAGTGTCACTTCTCTTTGTCTCAGGAGGGTCATCCGCTCTCCATCTGTCTCTAATCTGGACTGTGTTATAGTTTCAGTGAAAGATAATGACTTCAAATAATATTCTATCATGTATGCTGATGGCTGGTGTGGCTAAATTTTGTGAAAAAAGCTCCACAACATTCATAAATATCTAATATATCTTCGCCATGAGAGGATTTCCACTATTTCGTGGCTAGTTTATACTTTCTCTTCCACCACCAGTCCTACACCTTTTATTTTATTCCTTTATCCTTTCTTGTCTTCATTGCCAGGCTAGACATACATACTTACTGGGAATCATAGATAAAACTTCTGACCTAGGTCCACTGATTACCCATTCCAGATCAAATGGAGTCTACTGCCAAGTCCCTAGTATTCAATCCCTGAAGATGACTTCTGTCTGCCAATTCCCTTCATTTACTGGCCACACCACCTACCTGAGTGACCAGCCTGTGGCAAAAGCAGTCACCCAGCAAAAGGATGAATCTAAAGATAAGCTACAAGATACAACAATCAGAGAAGACACAAACCAATAATGAATTCTGGCTGAGTGTTGAATAGGGAAAATACACAAAACTCTGGGCGTAACTGGGCCACAAACTGAAACTGGGCCTCTCCAGTTTCAAGGATCAGAGATCGCCAAGAGTATTTCATTGCAATGAGTGTGCACAAGTATTCATTCCTGATGGTTTGCTTTGATGAACTGGAACAGTGATATAAATTAGCCAAATCAGCTTTGAAATCACTACATGTGCTTATGTTTGCTTAAATGTTTGTTGAAATGAGCTCACTTATCTGAACACATGTCAGCATAGAGGGTGGGCCTGTAGTCAGGAGGGCCCAGAGAAATGGTAACAATGCAAGACTTTAAAAACCACCAGAGAAAATGCACAAGCAAAAGCTAAAGAAGGGGAGTTTAATCATCTAGCTGGTATTAGACAGGCTGTTCTGAAGCAAACAGGTCACTGACTCAGGGGCAGAAGCCTCTGGTTCTGAAAAAAAGCTCTCAATATCTGTGCGACCATGGGTACATGGGGTTTCCTTTCTGGACTTCCTACAGTTAAATGAAGGGGTTGGACACGATGACCTTTGAGATCTCTTGCACCTCTTGCATTTCAAAACTAAAGTCTCCCAAATGTGCAGAAAGATTCCCTTTGTTGATAATTAGAAAGTGCCTTTTAGTTCCACTGTTAGTTTTGACCTGGATGCGTGCATTACTAAAGGTGTCAGTGATTTTATCCTTGTAAGAAGCCACACCTATATACAAGCTTCACAGATGTAGAGGCCTAATAATATGGGGTTGGATGGGAGAAGGGTGGAATTTGTTGCCTCTAATCTACAAGCTCAGAAGGATTTGTCCTCTATATGCCTGGTCAGGACAAGACAATGGGATGGCTGTTGCTAGGAAGTGACGCAATCTGTTACTTAGCCAAAGGGGGGGGGGCTTAGAAAAAGAAATGAAAGAAAAGAAAAGAAAAAAGAACAGAAAAAGAATGAAAGACAGTAGATGTGCAAGATCAGCTCGGTGGCACAGATCAATAACGACGACACTCCTAATGTGTGCAAGCACACAGTGTCCTTTTTCCCCTCTATGATTTCTCACATGACCTTCCAAGTTGATTCTTGGTGTGCTTTGTGGGTGAATGTTGTTGGACTTCCGTGGTGGGTGCCGTGTTATGGACACGGTGAAATCATTGTTTTGTAATAAAGTTTATTAGGTGAATTCACACAAAGCCACTCCAGCACATCATTCTGTTGTGGAAACTGAGAGTCTATGGAAGATATGATCCTAAAAAATAAATTAGGAGATATATCTATAAAATTAATTAAGATATATAGAGAGCCTCCATATATATATATATATATATATATATATATATGTATATACACACACACATACATATATACAGAAGATCTCTATATATCTTAATTTATTTTATATATATATTTGTTATGTACATATATATTTATTTATTACATATATATGTGTGTGTGTGTATATATATATATATGCCAGTCACAGCCTCTTATTTTATCTGCTATCCAAATGGGGATGGAGAAATGATCACAGAATGGCATGGATCTCAGGCGCCCTGCAGGGAATTCCGCCCACCCCCGGCCCCCATGCATTCTCAAAGACAGGGATTGACTCTCCCAAATTCACACCTTGACAAGTGGTAAAACTGGGATTTGAATCTTGACTTTTTAACTCTGTCATACATTTAAGACCACAATTATAAGACTCAATGATAATTTTAAGCAACTAGCACCCTTTGACATTATTTGAACTTTGGAAATAACCAGGCTCAAGGTGAGCTCAACCTCTGGACTCCCCAGTTAAATGAGCTTATAAGTTGTCTTCTTCACACAAGCTACTTTGGCATTGGTTTCTGTCACTTGTGAATAAATTTTCATAAAGATTTCTGGAAACATGTATGCCTATAAAGGAATGTTAATTGCACGTACTGATGGCAACCTATGTGCAAAGTGCTGTGCTGAAGACTTTGCATATGTATTCCTTTAGTCTCAAAACAATGAGGTAGGTGTTTTTATTGTCCCCATTTTCCAGATGAAGAGACTAAGGGGTTAAGTATACTTTCCAGGGTCATGTATCTAGTAAGATTCAGAGCCAAGATTTGAACCCCAGTAGTCAGGTGCCACAGTCCCCACTCAAGTCACTTTGCCATACATACCCCTGTATGTGTGTGTATACGTGTATCTTAACTATGGTGTGAAAAAGTACGCTAATAGGGAAGAAACTGAAACTTCATTTTCTGCAGAGGAGACTCTGACCTCAGGATGCCCAGCCACAGAGCATGCTAATAACTCCTTCCAGGAAGAAGTCCGGGTGTTGGGACTAAGCCACTGGACCATGAACCACAGCAAGGGAGCTCAGGGGCTTTTGGAAAGTGGTGGATCATAGCATCTGCTCACTGAACAGGAAGAGTGAATGAAATGAGAAAAGGATTTCTGGAAGCAAAATCTAGCCCAGGGAAGACAAAAAGTGTTAGACTGACAGGAAGGTTAGTCAGACCTCTGTGCTCCCTTACCCCTACCTCCATGTGCACCTATAGCCTAATCAGTATTTAATTTTATACTTTTTTTATACTATCAACCTTTTTAATCTTTGAAAATAGAGTACATAAAAACATATTATTTGATTTTAATGTTCTGTTTTGTTTTCTCCTGAGATTGTTCCTCTATTGGCAGTTAGGTGACTGGCCATTTTAAATTTTTTTCTCCTGTAAATGTTTTAGTAACAGATATATTAGGCTCTATTCTTTCATGGTAAATGACAGAAACCCAACACACTTGTAGATTTATTGGATTTTATAACTGGGAAGCCTAGGGGATTACCTGCTCTTAAACAAGTCTAGATCTGGGGCCTTAAATAAATGATCATGAAATCATTCATTCTCTCTGTCTCTGTCTGTTTCCCCGCTGCCATCTTACCCCAGTGATCTATCTTCTTAGCCTGGCTCTCTCCCATGGAGTAGCAAAGATGGATCCAGGCTTACATTGTCCTCAAGCTAGTGATTCCAGAAAAAGAAAATGAAGGGTTTCCTTTTATTTTATAACATATGTAACAGCTTAAAGCATCTGCAAAAGATTGACTCATTGGGAACATGCCAGCCCCTGACAAATCAGTGTGCCTGAGGGGTGATGTGGTCTGGTTGGTTTGTTACATGCTAATTCTTGGGGTAGGGAGAGTGGTGCCATACTATACATTTCCATCAAGTAGTAACCAGTATTTTCCCAAAGCAAAATTATGCACGGGAGAGGCAAAACAACAACAAAATGACCACTTTTAAAATGCTCTTTCCATTTAAAAATGAGGTGTTCAGCTCTTTATTGATTTAGAAGAGCTCTTTATATATTAAGAATATTAGCTTTTTTTTAAAAATTTTATTTATTTATTTCACAGAGAGAGATCACAAGCAGGCAGAGAGGCAGGCAGAGAGAGAGAGAGATAGAGGGGGAAGCAGGTTCTCCGCCGAGAAGAGAGCCCGATGTGGGACTCGATCCCAGGACCCTGAGATCATGACCTGAGCTGAAGGCAGAGGCCTAACCCACTGAGCCACCCAGGCGCCCCAAGAATATTAGCTTTTGATCTGTATGATACAAACCATGTATGTTTGTCGTAGTTTGTCACTTGTCTTTCACTTTGCTTATATTGGTGCCTTTTACAGTAATTAAAAAACTTTTATGTATGCCTCCATCCAGTTCAGTTCAGGCTACTTGAGGAGATCCTCACCCATGTCTACAGACCACTCACCACCTCACCCTACACACCTAAACAGCTAAATATGCTAAAATGTTATTTCCCTGCCTTTGTCAAAGAGATTTTCAGGCATCAGTACCACATAGTACCACAAGACTATACAGTTACGTAGCAGGATGTCCTTATTTTTTGGAAATGCCTGCTGAAGTATCAAAATGTCTATGGTTTGTTTTTCAGTGGCTCATCTAAAAAAAATTAAAGAGTGGAAAAGAGGGGGTAGGGGAAATAATATAAACAGCTAATAATGTTGAATCTAGGTCGTGGGTAAATGGATATTCATTGTACCAATATTCTACTTTTCTTTATTTGAAATTTATCCTAATTAAAAAGTTATAAAAGAGAATGAGAAGAAAGAGCACTGGAGAGTTGTGGAGAGGGTAAATTCTTTGCCATACCTGCTCTCCTCCCTATCAGCTCCACTGATGGTTTGTCCCAGTGGCCAGGTGGGGGTTTGGGTTCTATGTGCAACACTAGGGAATACACAGAGCAGTCATCATCCTGAGACAGCCATTGCCGCTGAAGGAGGATTTGGGGTGGGGGGTGTTATTGCCATGGAGGGCTGTGAACCTCCAGAAAGCCTTACTTCCAGCTAATCCTTGGAAAATTGTGTGAGACGGTGGCTGTTCTACCTGATGACCTGGCCTGCACTTTGACATCTATAGCTTCTTGTGGGAGCGAGAGTCACATTTTTTACAGTCTCCTATTTCGTTCAGAATATTTAGGTCAAATAAAATCCACTTTTTATTAAAAGGGGGGAAAAAAAACTTGCCCCAGAGCATGCTAACATTGATTCAGAAAAAAATGTGAACCCTTTGACAGGCTTAACTCTGTTCAAAAGGGATATGAAAACTGGAGTCACCTTTGAAGAATTCTAGCCTAGAGAAAAAGTCATCAGAAATCTGGAGCCTGGAGGAAACTGAAAAGTTTAAGGAGAAATTAACTTCCTGAAAACAGGACTTGAATGAAGAAAGCTCTAAATACACAGAACAAGAGAAGTTGGAGGCTGAAATTATAAGAATGATCCATTTACTAGAAGATGAATGAAAAGTCATTACATCACAAGCAGCTTTTCCAACAGAGTATGAGGCCAAGAGCCAACCCCCAAGTGGCCCCTCACAACAGGTGGGCCTTCATTTTGAGAACAGAGTTTTCTCTGCCCTACCCTCAAGTCTCACCTTGGCTACCAGACTATGTTCACCCACCACTTCCTCCAGTCCGAATCCATTATTGCCAGTGAGTCCAAGGTAGCAATTTCTGCAAAGAGGACCTTTTCTCCTTCCCTTCCTCTCCTTCCTCCTCTAGATTTGGCCCCCTACCACCACCTTCCCATCCTGAAAATAAAGAGGATTCATTCTAGATTAACTCAAACTTCAAACAAACAAAATACTCCAGAACCATACAGAGAACTTCCAGAATCATACTGAAAGCATTGAGGCCTCCTTTTGTCTCTTTTTATAGAAATAGTTTGGGAATGATTTATCTTTCATTATTGGCTTAATAAAATGCTGTTACTTATTTTTGGTCACACTGAAGCTTGATGGAGCAGTTGTTCTCAATGTTTTCAAGATAATACTATATCATACCAACTTATGAGTAATATTTCCATTTATTTTATCCCTTAGTATAAGAACTGTATTTTAGTTTTTAACTATAATTACTATAATCTCAACAATAATAGGAATAATTTGTGTAGAGTTCAGATACAGGAGTTATTTTATTATTTTTTTAAGATTTTATTTATTTATTTGAGAAAGAGGGAGAGAGTGAATGAGAGGGAGAGGGAATCTGAAGCAGACTCTGCACTGAACATAGAGAGCCTGACACACGGCTTGATCCCAAAACCAGGAGATCATGACCTGAGCCAAAACCAAGAGTTGGACACTTAACCGACTGAGTCACCCAGGTGCTCCTACAGGAATTGTCTGAAACGGTTTTTGTTTGCCCAGAGTGTATTGGTTAAATTATAAAACATACAAAAGTTGATTTTTATCTAAATAAATAGTGATTGGTGATTTGGTCTTGAAGAGATATCTGCACTCCCATATTCATTGCAGTATTATTCACAATAGGCAAGACATGGAAATAACCTTAACATCCATCAAGGGATGAATAATTAAACAAAATGTGCCACATATATTATAATATAATTCAGCCCCAATAAAAGAAGGAAGTTGTACCTTTGAAACAACCTGGATGAACCTGGAGAACAGTATGCTAAGTGAAATAAGTCAGTCACAGAAGGACAAATATTACATGATTCCACTTACATAAGGTATATAAAATAGTTTAACTCATAGAAACAGAAAGTAGAAAGGCGGTTGTTAGGGAGTTGGGGGAAAAGGAAATGAGGAGTTGCTGTTCAGTGGGTATATAGTTAAAATTACACACAATGAGTAAGTTCCAGAGGTCTGCTGTACAACATTGTGCCTAAAGTTAATAACACTGGACTACACACTTAAAAAGTTATTAAGAGGGTAGGTCTCATGGTAAGTGTACTTGCTGCAATTAAATAGATACATAAATAAATAATGCTTGGTTTAAAAGGATTTCATGTGAATCAAATCTATCAAACACTGATGATGTTTTGGCTTTTTTCCATACTTAGGAAATTCTTTCCTACCTCAACGTCATGAAATCTTTCTTGTAAATTGTGTTCTAGAGTATTTATAATTTTATATTTTAACCCATGTTAAAGTCATTTTTGTTAGTCAAGGTAACACTAACTATGGTAACAGACAACCACCAATCTCACGAGTTCAACACATTGAGTTTATTTGTCACGGACATCATAGTCCAGTGCAGGTTTTTAGTCGGACGGCCTTCCTCATGGACCTGCAAGGACTCAGATATATTCCATCTCGAGTCTATACTCTCCTTAGGTCAACAGAGTCCTCTCCAGTGACCTAGAGGGAAGAACATGGAAGAATGTTTATGGAGAGTTTATATGGGCCAGTCCTAGAAGTAGCACATATCATTTTTTGCTCATATTCCTCCGGTTTCCATGGACACAGTGAACTGCAAGGGAATCTGGGAATTTCTATGTGGTAGCAGTGGGGAAAGAAAGCAGGCTTTGAAGAACACAGGTAAGTCTGTGCCACAATTTTGTTTAAGATGAGAAATAAAGATCCTTATTACTTGAAATGTTAGGCTCATGTTGAACAAATCATTCCCCACTTCCTTCATTACCTTCATCTTCAATTTGCTGTAGCTGCTCCATTTTACCTTTCCTTCTAGGCCTTCAATTGTTTAGCATTTTTGTATTGTTTTGTTTTCTTTTTCATAGAGTGGGAAGTAAGATTCCAATTTGGCTTCTCTCTAGGTGGTGAACTCAGTTTTCCCAGCATCATCTATCTAAAAAATATAAATAAATTACAATTCTAAAATTTCAGTTAAAAAATGAGATACCAGGGTGCCTGGGTGGCTCAGTTAGTTAAGCGTCTGCCTTCATCTCAAGTCATGATCCCAGGGTCCTGGGATTGAGCCCCCACTTCAGGCTCTCCACTCAGTGGGGAGCTTGCTTCTCCCTCTCCTCCCAGCTCCTGCTCTCTCTCACTATCTCTTTCTCTATCAAATAAATATATAAAATCTTTTTTAAAATTGACTTGCCAACACATATCATGTTCCCATATATATAAGTTCTCTCTCTGTTCTTCTAGTAGTCCATTTGCCTGTTTTTTTGTTCATTACTGCACTGTTCTTGTTGCAATAACTCTTCTTACTACAGTAATACTATGTCTACCATGCCCAAGTATGGAGAAAACTGGTTGCAGCCCATGTCACTTCATCATTGTCTTTGGATTACAAAATCTCTACACTGGGTCTTCGGTTATCATGAAATGAATATCCAAGGAATCAGATATCCATGGAAAGGATATCATTCCATTAACAGAGGCAGCACTGGGGCAAGTGAACTCTAACCATGTGGTTTGAAGCCCATAAAGTGAATATACACCATCTGAGGTAAAAGGTGATTGTCTTTGTTGAATCACAACTGTGACAGCCAGGCTGAGGGTTTTTGTAAGCCACGGGAGCAAGATAACTTTGCCCTTGTCACTTTACAGAATCCAGAATTCTCAGCAAAATTTCCCTCACAATCCAACTCTAGCCTGTTTTTCTAGTTTCATTGCCAGGGAGAGCATTGTATTTGTTTTCTCTAGTATCTTATTTGACCTTTGGGAAAGCCAAGCACTTAAATAATTTACCCCAGATTATTAGGAAAGGTTTGGGAAAAGCCAAGACTACAACTCAAATCTACCCTAATTTGTAAGTGTACTATGCATCAACACAGATCTTGTGGGAAGCTTGTTTCTACCTATCTCAACTCCCTGTGAATGAACTTGAGAAATAAGGCATCTGATCATAGATATGGAGACCAGAGACTGGGGCCTATTCTTCTTCCCCTTCTTCTCTCTGAGTAATTCTGGATTCTAGGAAAGAGATGAGTGAACACATGCAAAATTTCTTCATCCCACTTCTTTACTGGGTAGTAGAGATGAAGTCAATGGTCAGCTGAATGCACAAAACATGCAAGTCTTTACACCAGAAAAAAAAAATGCAAGGAAAGTTCTCATTATCACATTATCCCATCAGTGAATATCAGGTATTTAATCTTCTTTATCCCCCATCTTGTCACCATTCTTCTATGTATGTCTTGGGAAAGTGGGTACAGAAGTGGAGTGTATTCTACTCAGGAATTAAATGGACAATATTCCAGATGAGAACATGGCATCCCCTATTGAATGGGATTTGTGTATAACCATGAATAGTCTGGATGAGTAAGACTGGGCTATTAGGTTTATGCGATATATCCACCCTCATGACTCTTAGAAATTATAGAGAGTTCCCGTCTAATCATTTGAAAAAGGACATACATAGTGAGAGCTAAGAAATACACTGTCCATGTATATGTTCTCTCTCAGAGCTCAAGTAGCACTGGATAAAACTTACATCTCACCCCAGGCATTAGATTGGTAAGGACAGGAACCCAGGCAGGAGAAATGGAGGCAAAGAGGCAGGGACATGTCCAAAGACAGGTAAAAATTGAATTTCTGATTCCTTTTACACTCTGGGATTCTTTTCTTTTCTTTTTTTTTTTTTAAGATTTTTTTTTTTAATTTTTATTTTTTCAGCATAACAATATTCATTATTTTTGCACCAGACCCAGTGCTCTATGCAATCCGTGCCCTCTACAATACCCACCACCTGGTGCCCCCAACCTCCCACCCCCCACCCCTTCAAAATTCTCAGATCGTTTTTCAGAGTCCATAGTCTCTCATGGTTCACCTCCCCTTCCAATTTCCCTCAACTCCCTTCTCCTCTCCATCTCCCCTTGTCCTCCATGCTATTTGTTATGCTCCACAAATAAGTGAAACCATATGATAATTGACTCTCTCTGCTTGACTTATTTCACTCAGCATAATCTCTTCCAGTCCCGTCCATGTTGCTACAAAACTTGGGTATTCATCCTTTCATTTTTCTTTTTTTCTTTTTTTTTTTTTTTTTTTACAGCTTTATAAACATATATTTTTATCCCCAGGGGTACAGGTCTGCGAATCGCCAGGTTTACACACTTCACAACACTCACCATAGCACATACCCTCCCCAATATCCATAACCCCACCCCCTCTCCCAACCCCCTCCCCCCATCAACCCTCAGTTTGTTTTGTGAGATTAAGAGTCACTTATGCTTTGTCTCCCTCCCAATCCCATCTTGTTTCATTTACTCTTCTCCTACCCCCTCAACCCCCCATGTTGCATCTCCTCTCCCTCATATCAGGGAGATCATATGATAGTTGTCTTTCTCCAATTGACTTATTTCGCTAAGCATGATACCCTCTAGTTCCATCCACGTCGTCGCAAATGGCAAGATTTCATTTCTTTTGATGGCTGCATAGTATTCCATTGTGTATATATACCACATCTTCTTTATCCATTCGTCTGTAGATGGACATCTAGGTTCTTTCCATAGTTTGGCTATTGTAGACATTGCTGCTATAAACATTCGGGTGCACGTGCCCCTTCGGATCACTACGTTTGTATCTTTAGGGTAAATACCCAGCAGTGCAATTGCTGGGTCATAGGGTAGTTCTATTTTCAACATTTTGAGGAACCTCCATGCTGTTTTCCAGAGTGGTTGCACCAGCTTGCATTCCCACCAACAGTGTAGGAGGGTTCCCCTTTCTCCGCATCCTCGCCAGCATCTGTCATTTCCTGACTTGTTAATTTTAGCCATTCTGACTGGTGTGAGATGATATCTCATGGTGGTTTTGATTTGTATTTCCCTGATGCCGAGTGATATGGAGCACTTTTTCATGTGTCTGTTGGCCATCTGGATGTCTTCTTTGCAGAAATGTCTGTTCATGTCCTCTGCCCATTTCTTGATTGGATTATTTGTTCTTTGGGTGTTGAGTTTGCTAAGTTCTTTATAGATTTTGGACACTAGCCCTTTATCTGATATGTCATTTGCAAATATCTTCTCCCATTCTGTCAGTTGTCTTTTGGTTTTGTTCACTGTTTCCTTTGCTGTGCAAAAGCTTTTGATCTTGATAAAATCCCAAAAGTTCATTTTTGCCCTTGCTTCCCTTGCCTTTGGTGATGTTCCTAGGAAGATGTTGCTGCGACTGAGGTCGAAGAGGTTGCTGCCTGTGTTCTCCTCGAGGATTTTGATGGATTCCTTTCTCACATTGAGATCCTTCATCCATTTTAAGTCTATTTTCGTGTGTGGTGTAAGGAAATGATCCAATTTCATTTTTCTGCATGTGGCTGTCCAATTTTCCCAACACCATTTATTGAAGAGGCTGTCTTTTTTCCATTGGACATTCTTTCCTGCTTTGTCGAAGATGAGTTGACCATAGAGTTGAGGTCCATTTCTGGGCTCTCTATTCTGTTCCATTGATCTATGTGTCTGTTTTTGTGCCAGTACCATGCTGTCTTGATGATGACAGCTTTGTAATAGAGCTTGAAGTCCGGAATTGTGATGCCACCAACTTTGGCTTTCTTTTTCAATATTCCTTTGGCTATTTGAGGTCTTTTCTGGTTCCATATGAATTTTAGGATTATTTGTTCCATTTCTTTGAAAAAAATGGATGGTACTTTGACAGGAATTGCATTAAATGTGTAGATTGCTTTAGGTAGCATAGACATTTTCACAATATTTATTCTTCCAATCCAGGAGCATGGAACATTTTTCCATTTCTTTGTGTCTTCCTCAATTTCTTTCATGAGTACTTTATAGTTTTCTGAGTATAGATGCTTAGTCTCTTTGGTTAGGTTTATTCCTAGGTATCTTATAGTTTTGGGTGCAATTGTAAATGGGATGGACTCTTTAATTTCTCTTTCTTCTGTCTTGTTGTTGGTGTAGAGAAATGCAACTGATTTCTGTGCATTGATTTTATATCCTGACACTTTACTGAATTCCTGTACAAGTTCTAGCAGTTTTGGAGTGGAGTCTTTTGGGTTTTCCACATATAGTATCATATCATCTGCAAAGAGTGATAGTTTGACTTCTTCTTTGCTGATTCGGATGCCTTTAATTTCCTTTTGTTGTCTGATTGCTGAGGCTAGGACTTCTAATACTATGTTGAATAGCAGTGGTGATAACGGACATCCCTGCCGTGTTCCTGACCTTAGCGGAAAAGCTTTCAGTTTTTCTCCATTGAGAATGATATTTGCATTGGGTTTTTCATACATGGCTTTGATAATATTGAGGTATGTGCCGTCTATCCCTACACTTTGAAGAGTTTTGATCAGGAAGGGATGCTGTACTTTGTCAAATGCTTTTTCAGCATCTATGGAGAGTATCATATGGTTCTTGTTCTTTCTTTTATTAATGTGTTGTATCACATTGATTGATTTGCGGATGTTGAACCAACCTTGCAGCCCTGGAATAAATCCCACTTGGTCGTGGTGAATAATCCTTTTAATGTACTGTTGAATCCTATTGGCTAGTATTTTGGCGAGAATTTTTGCATCTGTGTTCATCAAGGATATTGGTCTGTAGTTCTCTTTTTTGTTGGGATCCTTGTCTGGTTTTGGGATCAAGGTGATGCTGGCCTCATAAAATGAGTTTGGAAGTTTTCCTTCTATTTCTATTTTTTGGAACAGTTTCAGGAGAATAGGAATTAGTTCTTCTTTAAATGTTTGGTAGAATTCCCCCGGGAAGCCATCTGGCCCTGGGCTTTTGTTTGTTTGGAGATTTTTGATGACTGTTTGAATCTCCTTACTGGTTATGGGTCTGTTCAGGCTTTCTATTTCTTCCTGGTTCAGTTGTGGTAGTTTATATGTCTCTAGGAATGCATCCATTTCTTCCAGATTGTCAAATTTGTTGGCGTAGAGTTGCTCATAGTATGTTCTTATAATTGTCTGTATTTCTTTGGTGTTTGTTGTGATCTCTCCTCTTTCATTCATGATTTTATTTATTTGCGTCCTTTCTCTTTTCTTTTTGAGAAGTCTGGCCAGGGGTTTATCAATCTTATTAATTCTTTCAAAGAACCAGCTCCTAGTTTCGTTGATTTGTTCTATTGTTTTTTTGGTTTCTATTTCATTGATTTCTGCTCTGATCTTTATGATTTCTCTTCTCCTGCTGGGTTTAGGGTTTCTTTCTTGTTCTTTCTCCAGCTCCTTTAGGTGTAGGGTTAGGTTGTGTACCTGAGACCTTTCTTGTTTCTTGAGAAAGGCTTGTACCGCTATATATTTTCCTCTCAGGACTGCCTTTGTTGTGTCCCACAGATTCTGAACCGTTGTGTTTTCATTATCATTTGTTTCCATGAATTTTTTCAATTCTTCTTTAATTTCCTGGTTGACCCATTCATTCTTTAGAAGGATGCTGTTTAGTCTCCATGTATTTGGGTTCTTTCCCAATTTCCTCTTGTGATTGAGTTCTAGCTTTAGAGCATTGTGGTCTGAAAATATGCAGGGAATGATCCCAATCTTTTGATACCGGTTGAGACTTGATTTAGGACCAAGAATGTGATCTATTTTGGAGAATGTTCCATGTGCACTAGAGAAGAATGTGTATTCTGTTGCTTTGGGATGAAATGTTCTGAATATATCTGTGATGTCCATCTGGTCCAGTGTGTCATTTAAGGCCTTGATTTCCTTGTTGATCTTTTGCTTGGACGATCTGTCCATTTCAGTGAGGGGAGTGTTAAAATCCCCTACTATTATTGTATTATTGTCGATGTGTTTCTTTGATTTTGTTATTAATTGGTTTATATAGTTGGCTGCTCCCACGTTAGGGGCATAGATATTTAAAATTGTTAGATCTTCTTGTTGGACAGTTCCTTTGAGTATGATATAGTGTCCTTCCTCATCTCTTATTATAGTCTTTGGCTTAAAATCTAATTGATCTGATATAAGGATTGCCACTCCTGCTTTCTTCTGATGTCCATTAGCATGGTAAATTCTTTTCCACCCCCTCACTTTAAACCTGGAGGTGTCTTCGGGTTTAAGATGAGTTTCTTGTAGGCAACATATAGATGGGTTTTGTTTTTTTATCCATTCTGATACCCTGTGTCTTTTGATTGGGGCATTGAGCCCATTAACATTCAGGGTAAGTATTGAGAGATATGAATTTAGTGCCATTGTATTGCCTGTAAGGTGACTGTTATTGTATATTGTCTCTGTTTCTTTCTGATCTACTACTTTTAGGGTCTTTCTTTGCTTAGAGGACCCCTTTCAATATTTCCTGTAGAGCTGGTTTGGTATTTGCAAATTCTTTCAGTTTTTGTTTGTCCTGGAAGCTTTTAATCTCTCCTTCTATTTTCAATGATAGCCTAGCTGGATATAGTATTCTTGGCTGCATGTTTTTCTCATTTAGTACTCTGAATATATCATGCCAGCTCTTTCTGGCCTGCCAGGTCTCTGTGGATAAGTCTGCTGCCAATCTAATATTTTTACCATTGTATGTTACAGACTTCTTTTCCCGGGCTGCCTTCAGGATCTTTTCTTTGTCACTAAGACTTGTCAATTTTACTATTAGGTGACGGGGTGTGGACCTATTCTTATTGATTTTGAGGGGGGTTCTCTGAACCTCCTGAATTTTGATGCTTGTTCCCTTTGCCATATTGGGGAAATTCTCTCCAATAATTCTCTCCAATATACCCTCTGCTCCCCTCTCTGTTTCCTCTTCTTCTGGAATCCCAATTATTCTAATGTTGTTTCGTCTTATGGTGTCACTTATCTCTCGAATTCTCCCCTCGTGGTCCAGTAGCTGTTTGTCCCTCTTCTGCTCAGCTTCTTTATTCTCTGTCATTTGGTCTTCTATATCGCTAATTCTTTCTTCTGCCTCATTTATCCTAGCAGTGAGAGCCTCCATTTTTGATTGCACCTCATTAATAGCTTTTTTGATTTCAACTTGGTTCGATTTTAGTTCTTTTATTTCTCCAGAAAGGGCTTTTATATCTCCCGAGAGGGTTTCTCTAATATCTTCCATGCCTTTTTCGAGCCCGGCTAGAACCTTGAGAATCGTCATTCTGAACTCTGGATCTGACATATTACCAATGTCTGTATTGATTAGGTCCCTAGCCTTTGGTACTGCCTCTTGTTCTTTTTTTTGTTGTGAATTTTTCCGCCTTGTCATTTTGTCCAGATAAGAGTTTATGAAGGAGCAAGTAAAATACTAAAAGGGTGGCAACAACCCCAGGAAAATATGCTTTAGCCAAATCAGAAGAGATCCCGAATTGTGAGGGGGGAGAAAGGGGATAAAAAGGGGTTCAGAAAGAAAGAAAAAAAAGAAAAGAAAAAAAAAGAAACTACTAAAAAAAAGAAAGCCGATAAAGAAAAAATATAAAAAGAGGAAAAAATATATATATATTAGATAAACTATTTAAAAAACGTTAAAAAAAGAAAACGGTAAAAGTTAAAAAAAATTTAGCAGAAGAAGAGAAAAAGAAAAAAAATTGAAAAAGAGAAAAAAATTAAATTAACTGCAAGGCTAAAAAATCATGGGGAGAAAGCCATGAGTTCCGTGCTTTGCTTTCTTCTCCTTGGAATTCCGCCGCTCTCCTTGGTAGGTGAACTTGGTCCTGGCTGGGTTTCCTGTTGATCTTCTGGGGGAGGGGCCTGTTGTAGTGATTCTCAAGAGTCTTTGCCCCAGGCGGAGTTGCACCGCCCTTACCCGGGGCCGCGCTGAGTAATCCGCTTGGGTTTGCTGGGTTTGCTTTCGGGAGCTTTTGTTCCCTGAGCGCTTTCCGTAGAGTCCGGAGGACGGGAATAAAGATGGCGGCCTCCCGGTCTCCAGCCCGGAGGAGCCGAGAGCCCGGGGCCCCACTCCTCAGTGCGCCCTCAGAGAACAGCGCCCAATGACTCCCGCCACCCTGGCCTCCGGCCGCGCTCCGAGCTGACAGAGCCTGCGACCGGTTCAAGGCGACCCCGAGCTGAGAGTCACTCCTCAGCTCTGTCTCTGTAGCCGGCTTCCCCGTTCTAATACCGGTAAGCTCTGCGACACTCAGACACCCCTGATCCTTCTGCGACCCTGCAGGACCTGAGGCCGCGCTGACCCCACCTGGGCTTCACCCCAGTTAAGCCTCTGGAGCGATGTCCCTCAGCGGAACAGACTTTTAAAAGTCCTGATTTTGCTCCGTTGCTCCGCCGCTCGCCGGGAGCCGGCCCCTCCCCCCGCGGTCTATCTTCCCGTCGCTTTGGATTCACTTTTCCGCCAGTCCTACCTTGCAGAAAGTGGTTGATTTTCTGTTTCTGTAATTGCTGTTCTTCTTCTCTTCAATCTCCCGTTGGATTTGTAGGTGTTTGCAATCTTTAGATAAACTATTTAGCTGATCTCCCGCTACCCGAAGTAGTCTCAGCCTGCTACTTCTCCGCCATCTTGACTCCTCCCTTCTTTTAAAGATTTTATCCATTTATTTGACAGAGAGAGATCACAAGTAGACGGAGAGGCAGGCAGAGAGAGAGAGAGAGGGAAGCAGGCTTCCTGCCGAGCAGAGAGCCCAATGTGGGACTCGATCCCAGGACCCTGAGATCATGACCTGAGCCGAAGGCAGCGGCTTAACCCACTGAGCCACCCAGGCGCCTCTGGGATTATTTTCTTTAAGGCCAGAAGCTTCATGCCTTTATGTCTCCTTTTCAGAGAAGTCAAGTCTGCTTGGGGGAAATGTACTCAGGGTGAAAGTTCCCGCACTGCTCCTAACTCCAGCATGTATTTCTTGTGACAGTTTTAACCTTCTTAGGTGAGAAGGGAAATGACTTGGGGCCAGGAGCCCTTGCTGACATTCAAGTGCTGTTCCTTGCAGAGACTTGCATTTAGTGTCTTTCAACCAAGAAACCTTAAAACTTCTTCCAGCCCGCAGTCTGCTGGGGTGTGGCCTGTAAAAGCTTTGACCTGTATGAGGAGGATGCAGAGGAAAAGCAACACAAAGGCACATGTGGGTCAGCAATCTGGGGCTTTACAGAGGCATGTGTCATTAGCATCTGACACTATTTTTAGGAATTCCAGCCTTCTTACTGTACATATGAGAGCCATCTCTAGGCCTGTGCATATTCCTCGGGTGTGAATTAAAAGTCTAAAGTGAAATCCATTTTCTTTAGAACTTACTGCTTTCTGATGCTGCTGCTACCAAAAAAAAAAAAAAAGTTATGCAGATTCATTTTTAATAATTCCCTTGAAAGACAGGTCAAGGGAGTTTCCTGGGCAGTTCCTTGAGAACTGACTTGGGGACTAATTTATCTGTCTCAGATGGTGCCAAGAATGTAAAGGCTGGTCTGTCAAGTTTTGTGGACTGAATGGTTGTCCCCATTCCAGAATATCTGTAACAGGAACTGAGGCTCTATCTGTCAAAAGTAGTTTGGATGCCATTCAACAGAAAGACAGTTTAACTCAAAGGTCAGACACCATCAACTTTTTTTTCCTTCTCTACCAACCAGCACCTCCTTCTAACTCAGAGAAATGTCATAGAATAGTGGAGAGATCATGAACTTTTAAGTCAGAAAATTGGAGCTTGAATCTTAAAATTGCCACCCATTATCTATGGGGGCTTAGGAGAATGACTTAATTTTTCCTAAATTCCCTTTGTCATCATAAAAAAAAAAATTGTTGGCAGAATGAAGGGACAGAAAGTGCAGTATGTGGGTGGTAGGGACTTCATCAATGATATTTTCTCACTGTTCTCCAGCCCAAATTTAAGAAGTGCTGAATGACAATGTCAGAGGTGGAGGTCAGTGTATGCGGTAGAACAAAAAAACCCAGCTGGCATAATTTACACAACAATTCATTTAATCACTCATTCAGTCAATACACTTTGATTGAGTGTTGTCTGAGTGTTGTGCTCAGAGATGGGAATTCAGCACTGGCAAGTCTGGACTCTGGCACCCCACCCCCAGCCCCAACATGGGAAAAGTGAAGGATGGATACCTCTCAGTGGTGCAGGAAGTCAAGTTCAAAAGTGTAGGTGCTGAGGCGCCTCGGTGGCTCAGAGCGTTACAGCCTCTGCCTTCAGCTCAGGTCAGGATCTCAGGGTCCTGGGATTGAGCCCCGCATCTGGGCTCTCTGCTCAGTGGGGAGCCTGCTTCCTCCTCTCTCTGTGCCTGCCTCTCTCCCTACTTGTGATCTCTGTCAAGTAAATAAATAAAATCTTTTTAAAAAATTGTTTAAAAAAAAATGTAGGT
Source organism: Lutra lutra (assembly GCF_902655055.1). Lineage (NCBI taxonomy): Eukaryota > Metazoa > Chordata > Mammalia > Carnivora > Mustelidae > Lutra > Lutra lutra. The sequence goes on along the minus strand of NC_062278.1, from coordinate 131,860,593 downwards.
GCTGAGGAGACTCAAAGCCAAAATAGGACAGAAGTCCTAAGGCCATCTGTGCTGGTCAGCATCCTCAGAGCTGGCCCAGGGCTCAGGTCCCTCTGTCTCCTGGTGATGACATAGGACCACTGATTTCCTGACTGACACACATAAGGTTCCTAAGGTGAAAGTAGCTTAATACTGCCCTGGTTTATTGAGTGGACCACGGAAATGTCTGGGACTTCCTTTTCTTTTGTACTTCTCTTTTCAAAAGCTTTTGAGGGCAGATAGGATGACCTCAGACTAAAGATGGAAGACCTGCTGGGTCTACATGAAATATGTTTGTCTTCTTTGGTAGGCTGGGCCTTGGTGGGGGGAGGTATGCATGTGACACGTGCTTTTGCCTGTGACATGGTGAATGTTTACTTTGAGTGAACTCACAGAAAAAACCGAGCATGCCCTTTTACTCTAGAATCTGCAATTTATAGCATTCTTTAAGCTGTCTGTTATTAGAGTCATAATTTTTGCTTCAGAAATTAAAACATAAACAGAAGTGAAGAGTATCATGAATTGTTTATACAGCAAAAGCTTTCATGATAAGGATAGCAGCATTTTTTTCGAATGCTTACTTATCTATGTGTTGTTTTTCTTAATTATTTACCTTGATCCTCAGTATAACTATATGAGGTAAGTATGGTAATCTTTATTTTGCATGTAGGTAAAACTTGGGTTTAAGAGGTAGATATTTTGTCCAAGGTCACACAGCTACTACACGGCAAACCCAGGTCTATCTCATTGTGAAGCTCACAATCTACCCAGTGCACCAGATCTGTATCATGTGAATAAGATATATGTGTGATACACAAGATATGGTTTATAAGACAAGTACGTGTGAGTGGATAGAAACTCCACCATAGGAATGAATCATTCTCCCAGGAAGGCCACAAAATGCTCTACAAGACAACCATCTCATTTTAGAGGCAAGAAAATGAAGCAGTGAAACTCAGAGAGGTTGTGACTTGCCCAAGGTGGCAAAGTAGCAAGGTTAAAAATGCAACACTTGCTTTAGCTGTGATTTCCCCTCCAATAAGGACATACTATCTCATTAAGCCCAAAGTATTGGGGCTCTATAGCAGCTAAAATAATTTATAAGATAACCAAAAATTTTGATAGTCAAGACAGCTACTAATGCGTGATCTGCCTGGCGTGGCAATCCACTCACAACAGAGTTTCTATGTTTTCAGAGTAGGGATGATCCTGGCTACCGTGTGGGAGTGGTGGTGGAGTTTCTATAAGATGGTATCTTAGAATCAGACCCTGAAACAAACTTAATATTAGAATTCACTTGAAAATTATTTATCAGTGACTGTTGTCAGTAAAAACTATCAGAGAAGTAGGGCAGTGAGACAGGTAGGGGAAGGAGGCCAACTCAACATCTTACAGAGGGTAGTTTCAAGTCCATCCTACAGAGTTTATATGGAGGAGAGGATGAGTAACAACACAGAGGAGGAGTGAGGGAGCTGGGGAATTTATACCCCTACATGTTTACATTCCCACACCTGTGAGTCATTAGGTAAAGGCTGCGCCAGGGGGATGTAAATTCTCAAGCACTTCCAGCTCCCCCTGTGGTCAGAAGAGTGGGCCCTGACAGCATTAAGGCAGCCCTCCAACAAAAAGATGCAGTTTTAGGGAGTAAAAGCTACACCTTAAGTCAGAGTGCAAGAAAATGGAAAAGGAACTGGAGGGAATAATAGCAAAGCTGCAGGTGGCATAGATAAACCACACAACATGGGTGTGTGGTCATTGTTAGCTGCTTAATAAATAGCAACAATTCTTTTTTTTTATGATGATATTATTGGTGAATAGTGTAAAATATTTTGTATTCCCCTAAATTCTGGAGGAGAGGTCAGTGGTAGGTAAGGTAAAATACAATTTCCCTCATATCCAGGTCTCCTCCTAGCTTTGTTAAAGTCTCACGGGCCCCATTATCCCCATGTCCTCTGCTTCACATCACTGTTTTGATGAAAGGGAAAGCCACTTTTCATAATTTCAAGCCGGGGTGAAAGAACAGTTTTTGCTTTCTTCATCTCCTTCACCAGCCCCCTCTGCCTGTCAGTGGATTGTGTGTCAGCAAGCTGGCACCACTGGGACCCAGGCTGCTTCTGCAGTTTGACCATTACCCTTTAGATGTGGGAGAGGGGGAACTGGCTCCCGTGTCTGATCTCTTACTGGAATCACTGGGATCCTCTCTGACGGCACTTGCTGCCCACCTTTTTTTCCTTTTTTTCATGAGTATTTCAGTAACATAAAGCCAGCATGTTCAAATAATCCCAGTCCCCTTTTCTCTTTGACAGAACTTCAGAGCTTTGGCCCAAGCATGCCTGGCAGAGAAATTCCTCAGCATGGCTGCTGGTCGTGCTTCTTAGCCTTAGTCAGACTAAACCTCTAAGTCCTCCCTGTCCCATAGGTTTCATAAAGAATGGTGTTATGGGTTGAATTGTGTCCCCTCACCCTCACACCCTAATATATGTTGAAGTTCTGACTTCTCATCATGGGAAATAGAGCCTTTACAGAAGTAATCAAGTTAAAATGAGCTCATTAGGGTGGGTCCTAATCCAAGATAATTGGTGTCCTTATGAAAAGGGAAAAGTTGGACACAGAAATAGACATGGACAATGGGAAGTTGAGAAGCTCAGGGAAGCTGTGAGGTGATGACAAGGCAGCGATGGGGGTGAGGTATTTTCAGGCTAAGCAACTCCAAGGATTGCTGAGACCCACCAGAGGTTAGGAGGAAGAGAGAAACCATTCTCCCCTAGAACCATCAGTGAGAGTGTGTCTCTGCTGAAGCCTGGATTTTACACTTCTAGCCTCCAGAAGTATGAGAGAATTAACTTCTGTTGTTTAAAACCATGCAGTTTGTAGAACTTGTTACCGGGGGCTTGGCAAACAAATGCAACCGGGATCTCTACTATCCCTGAGAAGGGACTGATGGATCTCTGCAGGCTGCTTCCCAAGCTCTACAGTCTTCAGCATCCTCATCTGGAAAATGTGGAGGTTGGATTTAACAGCTGTGGCAGATTATATTTTCCAAGACATCTGAAAAAGTGCCTCTCATCCTACATGCTTTTCTACAGTTGATCATATTGACGTTCATTAAAACTAGGCCCTCTCCCCTTAAATATGGGTGAGCTTGTGAGTCAATTGTATCCAATAGAAGGATGCAGAAGCCGCACTGCTTGGCTTCTGAGCCACCATGTAAGAAGCCTAACTATGCTGAGGCTGCCCTGCTAGGAGGAAGGCCAGGCCATGGCAAGCAGCCACAAGCAGGTATCCCGGTCACCAGCCCCAGATGAGGTCCCAGCAGTTAGCATCCATCACCAGACATGTAAGTGAGGATGCACTCAGATTATTCTAGTTTTCACCCAAAATATCTCCTGCATTCACAGTCTTCCCAGGTGAAACTCCGGACATCCTCAAGTAGGATGAAAAGCCATTTCCACTGTGTTCTTTCTAAATTTCTGACCCACAAAATCCATGAACATAACAAAATTGTTGTTTTATGCCACTGAATCTGGGGATAACTCATTAAGGAGAAATAATAACAGAACCAATAACTCTCCAAAGTCCCTGCTGGATCTTACTGCCTAGAGTCCGAGAAGTGGTCTGGAGTATTCTGCCTGAGCATGAAGAGACACAGGGAGGACTGGGTCTGCATGAGAGGAGTGTTCTGCTTTTCGCCTCTCTTCTTGCCAGCACCGAGGAACCAATACCCAAATAACTGCATGTTTTCAGGACCCCTCCAATTAAATCTTATAGCATCTCCGCAAAGTTCGTGTGACTCTGCTTTTCACAAGCATTTACAAGTATTTCAGCCCCAATTCCATTCACTCCAAAAATCTGCAATGACTTTCATTACAGTTTGGTGCCCCCTGCGCTCACTTCCTGCTTCCTTCCAACTACTGCCATTTTACTCATCTGGGATCAACTTCATTCATTTGATAAAGTTACCGTATGTTAGCTGTGTATAACTATTGTGCAAAGCTTTGGCGGTCATCAAGAGGGTATACAGATAGGAATCAGACACTGATCTTGCTCTTAAAGGAATTTATATTTGAATCAGAGAGTTGAGGTGTATCCAAAGAACTCCCAGTGGAGGTAGAAGGTGATATGTGCCATATAAGAAAGCAGATCAAGTGCTGAGAGCTGGTATGATGGGCCAGTTATTAAATTACTGCCTTTCCACTTTAACATGCCCTTCCTTATTGTTTTCTTTTCTTTTTTTAAAATCTAAATTCAATTTAGTTAATATATAAGGTATTATTAGTTTCAGGAGTAGAATTTAGTAAATCATCAGTTGCATATAATACCCAGCACTTATTACATCACAAACCCTCCTTAATGCCTGTCATCTAGTTACCCCCCCAACCAATGTCCCCTCATCAACTCTCAGTTTGTTCCCTATAGTTAAGAGTTTCTTATGGTTTGTCTCCCTCTCTGTTTCTATCTTATTTTGTTTTTCCTTTCCTTCCCTTATAATCCTCTGTTTTGTTTCCTAAATTCCATATGAGTGAAATCATATGATATTTGTCTTTCTCTGACTAACTTGTTTCATTTAACATAAGAGCTCAGATGTGGGCCTAGATGTGGTAAATATACACAAGAAAGAAGATGTCACACACACACACACACACACACACACACACACACACACACACAATGAGATATTACTCAGCCATCAAAAGAATGAAATCTTGCCATTTGCAATGATGTGGATGGAACTGAATGGTATTATGCTAACCGTGCTCTGTTTTCTGATGCTAAGGCTGGGACTTGCAAACCATGTTTCAGCTTTTCCAGATGCTCTCTCCTAGGCTCTGCTAATAGGGGGCACTAGAGAAGACTGCCAGGCTGAGAAGGGAAAAAGGATTTGCTTCATCTGCTTGCTTTCTCTCCCTTTCTTCACTCCAGCAATGCTGTTTCACCTAGCAGCAGCACTCTGACAATGGCATTCATTCCTGTGGCAGCAGCGGGACCCAATTTGCAGTCTCTCTAACAGGACAGAGCCAGCTTCACTGTCAGAGGTATCAGTACTAGCCAACTTGTGCCCACTCCTCAGAAGTCTAGATCCCGGCCCCACAGGACCTCTTCTAAGTCTCTAAATTTTAATAATCCTTGCCTCTTCCCTTCATTCCCCCAGCCCCAGGAGTGTTAGCTTCCTCCTGCATCTATCACCTTCTTAAAAGCTTAGTATTTCCTTTTTACCCTTTCAGTTACCTAGTTAATGATTCTTTATATCAAATTTTCTCTGTTCAAAAAAACTGGTGTGATGTTTGTGGAGATGTGAAATTGGGATCCTGTTCACTGTTGATGAGAGTGTAAAATGGTGCAGCCACTAGGCAAAACAGTATGTTTCCCCCAAAAACTAAAAATAGATTTATCATGTATTACAGGAATCCCACTTCTGGGTTTATATTCAAAAGAATTGAAAACAGGGTCTCAAAGAGATGTTTGCACACCCATATTCATAGCATTATTCACAATAGCCAAGAGATGGGAGCAACCCAAGTGTCCACTGACAAGATGAATGGATAAACAAAATGTGGTATGTACATACAATGGAATACTATTCAGCCTTAAAAAGGAGGGAGATTCTGACAGATTCTACAGTATGAATGAACCCTGAGGAACTTATGCTCTGAAATAAGTCAGTCACAAAAGGACAAATACCTCATGATTCTACTTATCTGATGGATCTAGAGTAGTCAAATTCAGAAAGAGAAAGTAGAATGGTGGTTTTCAGGGGCTGGGGGAGAGAAGAATGGGAGTTGGTGTTTAATGGATATAGCTTTCAGTTTTTCAAGAAGAAAGATTTCTGAAGATTGGTTGTACAGCAATATGAATATACTTACTACCAAACTGTACACTTAAAAGTGGTTAAGATGATAAACTTTATGTGATGTGTATTTTACCACAATTAAAAAAAAACTGGCATGATTTCTATCTTCAGTGGACCCTGAATCATGTGACAATTAGAGAAACTTTGTTTTAGTCATGGGGCAGGTGCAGGGAGGGAGTGAACAAGTAAAGGAACAAACAACTTAGATGACAGTGGCTTCACACAGTAGAAGCGGATTGTTCGATTCTGTGACGGTTTGGTGTGGCTACTAGGGTGGTTCTGCTCCATGCAGCATTCAGGGACTCAGGCTTCTTCTTCCATCATATGAGCTCACCATCTTCAACACAGGATCCCTAAGGTCACCACAGAAGGGGAAAGGGTATGTGCACAACTACCAAAGCTAAGGTGATCATGCAAATATCACCTTTGCCAGATATTCCATTGGCCAGAATTCAGTCATATGATTCAAATATAAGCATAAGGGAAGCTGGGAAGCTAGAGGAAAATGAATTGAGTAAATTGTTGCTACCCCAGCTTTACAGAGGGGAAGGTATTTGGGCTGAGCCTTGAAAAATGAGTCTGTCCTGACTTCATCTCTGTATTTATTGCCTTTAGCAAAGAGCCTGGCAGAGAGGAGTTACTTGATAAGTGTTTATTAGATAGACGGATGGATGGATAAGTAGAAATGCAGCTCTCTATGACTACTGAACCACGAAAGAACTAGAATCAATCTATTTTATTTATAGCAGAACTATTGCCTGATCTCTTCCTTTGGGCCCTGAGATCATAAGACAATGCTGATTGCCATCACTCAGTAGATTTTTCATTCAGCATGAGACATAGAGAAGTTAGTGAATAGCTTGCTTCCATGGCTCAGTGATGGGGAATGAGCCAAGAATCAAGATCCCAAACTGGAACATAGTCTAGTAGACAATCTTGAGTCCACACGTAAAGTGCTCCTCAATCAGTGGGAATCTGTGGTCCCTCCCAAATTCTGACACAAGTGCTGGGTGTGTGGAGAGTAAATTGTGTCTCTCTTGAGATATGCCTCATTTGTCTCATTGAGCCTGTGGAAACTTGCCTGTATATGAAGGCATTTGTTCTTTTCTTTTTTTGGCTTGTTTGAGGAGGTATTAATAAAAATAAAGCCGGTAAAAGCAAAATGATTGTAATTAATGCTAATAAAGGGAGGAAACAGATTGCTGAGTGCATCTGTTCAATCTGGCTTCTTGAGTATTTGGCAGAGGTTTCATTGTTGGTAAGTGGGAGATAGTGAATTCAGGGCCATTACCCATTCCTAATATACTTACACATGGATAATGATGACACAGTTACTGTCCCTAGAACTTGGGCACCTGCCCAGTAGGTTTTGTGTAATAATGTAATCAACTGTAATCTGGGTGAGAAGATTGTTCTTGACGTTTTGCACTGAAATTGTTTCTACTTGGAGTCTGTGTTTTGATTATCTACTGCTATGTAACAAACTTACTAAACTTAGTAACTAAATAACAATTTGTTGTGCTCATAGATTATGTGGGTCAGGAATTTAGAAGGTCCTAGAGAAATGCTTTTCTCTTCTTCATATCAGAGGTCTCAGCTGAGAAAACTCAAATGATTCAAGGGAATCATCCAGAGGTTTCTTCGCTCTCCCTGGTGCCTGGCCTGGGATCACTCAAAGGCTAGGCTCATCTGGGGCTGTCAGCTGAGGCACCTGCAATTTAGCCTCTCCATGTTGCTTGGACTTCTTATAGTCTGACATCTGGGTTCCAAAAAGGAGGAGATATCATGCCAAAAAGACCAAGAAGAAAATGAATGGCCTTTATGGCTGAGCCTCAGAGGTTACCAAACATCACTTCCACTACACTAATGATCAAAACAGTCATAAGCCCACCTGGATTCAAGGAAGGCAACATAGCCCCTCAAGATGAATGAAGTATTAAAGGATTTTTAGCTGTTTTTCTGGTTTCGTTTTGTTTTAAACCACCACACTCAGACTCACTTTTTTTTTTTTTTTTTTGTGGTAACCAAATTCTTTTTTTTGGCTTAAAACTTTTTTTCTTAAAATAACGGAAATTTAGTTTCTCATAGTTCTGGAGGCCAGAGTTTCAAAATCAAGCTGTCAGGAAGACTTCCTCCAAAGTCTCTAGCAGAGAATCCTTTAGTGGTCTGAACTTTATTTATTATTTTTTAAAAGATTTTATTCATTTACTTGACAGACAGAGATCACAAGTAGGCAGAAAGGCGGGCAGAGAGAGAGGAAGGGAAGCAGGCTCCCCACCAAGCAGAAAGCCCGATGTCATCACACTGATTCCAAGATTTTCCCCCCAAAGCTATTATAATAGCTTGTCAATAATCCTTTAATTCATTTCTGTAAAGACTATTTTCAACAGTTACTGGAGTGATCCTATTAATCATTAGTCATATCATGGCATTCCTTGGCTCAAACCCTCAATGGTTCTTCATTGTTCTCATAATAGAAGAAGTTCTTATGCTGTCACATATGGGTTCCTGTTACCTCTCTACCCTCCGGTCCTACTACTCTGTACCTTAATCCTTCCACTCCAGCCAGACTAGCCTCTTTGCTGTTCCTTGAACATACTAAACACAATCCTATCTCAGGGCTTTTGTACTAGCTGTTTCATCTGCCTAGACTGCTTTCCCCCAGATATCTACATGGTTTAGTCCTTCATTTCCTTTAGGAATAAATTTATTTATTTATGTATTTTTTTAGATTTTAATTAATTTATTTGTCAGAGATTGAGAGAGAGAGAGAGAGAGCACACAAAAGCAGGGGGAGTGGCAGGCAGAGGGAGAAGCAGGCTCCCTGCTGAACAAGGAGCCCAATGTGGGACTTGATCCCAGGACTCTGGGATTATCACCTGAGCTGAAGGCAGACTCTTAACCAACTGAGCCACCCAGACATCCCAGGAATCAATTTATATATCACCTTGGTGAAATCTTTGCTCAGCTTTTTCAATATATACTACATTTCATTTCACCTTATCCTCCAATATTTATCCCCTACTGCTTTTTCCATAATTCCAATTATCACCTAATGCACAGTACCTTTTCTTATTTGTCTTATTTCTTGATGCCTTTCTCATTAGAATGTAAGCTGAATGAGGATGGGGATTTTCTCTTTTTTATTCACTGTTGTATCACTAGAACATAGAACAATACTTAGAACGTACTGGATAGTCAACCCATATTTGTTAAGTGAGTGAGGGAATTAAGAAGAGAGTGAATGAATGAGAGAAAAAAATAAATTCTGTCAACTTGTGCTCATATAGTTTTCTGACATGCTAAAATGTTTCAAAAAAGACCCATGAAGGAAAAAGGCATAACTCCATTGAGAAAATTTGGGTAGCCTGCTTTCCTTTCATAGGGACATTGTCCCAGCTTAAATGTTAGTTGGGTTTTCTCTTCTTCTTTAGATATATGTAGCTGTGTAGCAGAAAGAGGCATAGACCTGAGCTTTCATTAACTAGTTGTATGATAAAAAATAACCTACTTAGTCATCCTGGGCCATAGATTCTCTTCTATAAATTGAGATAAATTGTATTTGAACCAGATGATCTATCCCTAAGATCCCTCCAGCCTTGATATTGAATTCTTTATTTTGCTCACCAGATCATTCTCCACTGAATTCTAGGGGAAATCTAAGAGCAACATCTCATGACCTGGGAATAAAGAAGATAAATCAGAAAGAGAGAGGAACTAAGCCAAAAGATCAGTGTAAACCTGAGCAAAATAAAATATATACTGCACTGGAATGTTTCATGAAGGCAACAATATTGGACATGAAATTCTGACATTCGATGGAATCAGAATATTGCTCACCCTTTGTGGGTGGTGATTGGGTAATACCTCAGAGGGGATACTAGGGAGCTTCTAGGGTACTAGAATGCTACTTGTTGATCTAGGTTATGGTTATATGGGTGTGTTTTTTGAAATTTTGCCCATCTCACTTATGATCATCTTCTCACTTATGATTTGTATATTTTCTCTATATATGTTACACTTGAATTTAAAAGTTCACCAAAAAATTCCAACTCAGAGAAAGATAGACAGATAGATAGATAGATGATAGATAGATAGATATGGTCTTTTCTATAATTACTAAGGAGAATTTGGACATTTTACATGACTAAAGACCTGAATAAAAACAAAAGATTGAAAAAGATTATTTTAGTTGTAGGAATTGGAAGAGGGAATTCTCAGCTTTGTTCTGGAGAAAAAGTCATGCTGATGAACCTCAAAGTGGTTGAAATTTGATACAGGGAGCTTGTAAATATTCTTTTCTTCTCAATGGTCCTAGGCCTCTCTGAACTCTCTGCTCTATACAGAGGGATAAACCTGAGAAGCTTCTGGAATTCCCAATAAACTCTTGGACCCATTATTGTTCTAATCATTCATAGCATCATTTCCAATGTACACTTGGAGGTGCTTTTACACAGTCTATTTCTGTGACTTTTTTGATCTATCAAAAGCTTTTAGGACTCCAAAAGGCTATTTTAAAAGCAAGGAAGGAAGGTGTACAAATGGCCCAGGAGAGAAGCTGCATGCCTTTCAGAAGTCTCACAAGTCAAAAAGTACAGCTAGTCTTTTGAAACTATTGTTCGGGCAGGATTTGGTGACTAAAAACAAGGTGTTTGAAGGAGGTGGTTTGATTTCCCACTGTGAAGCACTCTGGAAAAAATAGAAATTTTAAGCTCAGCCCTGACATCCTACACCTCATCTATTATCCTTAGCAGAGAGAAATCCCTTTTACAAAGTTCCCAGTTACAGAAGCTTAGTGTAGCAGTTCCCCTACACCTTTTTTTTTTTATTATGAAACTTGGGATGGTAGAGTTGTATTGATTATATCAATAATCCAACACCAGTTGATCTGCTTTGTGGAGAGAGCTGTTCTTTGATACTCAAACTCTTTCATGTTATCCAGTAAGATGCTTCATCCTACTTCTCACAGTTCACCTTTGGTGCTGCTGCCTTTAAGATTTATATTGGTTATATATTATGTCAGTTGTCTGTTGCTGTGTAACAAACAGCCCCAAAGCAACCATTCATTTTGCTCATGAGTCTGAAATTTAGGCAGAGTTTGGCAGAGATGGCTCATCAGGTGGGGCAACTTGACGGGAAGTTGGATGCTATACTTTCAAGATGGCCCACTCACATGGCAGGCAAGTCAATGCTGGGTGTCTGGTGGGAATTCGGCCAGGACTGTATGTCACAGAACTCGGTTTTCCTCCACATGGCCTCTCAACAAGCTGCTTAGACTTCAATCTTGGTTGTCTAAGACAGACTGTCCCAAAAGGACAAGATAGAAAGACATATGATCTAGTTTTGGGAGCCAGAATGTCTCTTCTGCCATGCTCTATTGGTTGAGATAGTCAAAAGATGCACTCAGATTCAAGAGGAGGAGATGTAGACCCCATCTCTTGCTGAAGAAATGACAAAGTCCTAAAAGAAAATGTGGGATGGAAGATATTGTTGTAGCCATATTTGGAAAATACAAGGTACCACATAAGTTGAAACAGTTGCTAACCCAGAGGAGTGGCAATATGTTCATGAAACAAATGTATGTGTGTAGGTATGTGTGAAATGTATAGGTGGAGAAGAGCCTTTGGTTCCCTTTCCACATACATTCATGAGAGAATTTCAATGTCAATCATCAGAAAGAGGGAGTGTTAAAGGATTACTTCTCATCCTTACTCCAAACTCCCTCATTCCCTTCTCCCCAAGGAACAAAGTATTTCCAGGGCCACTGCATTGAAACTCAGACAGGGCTGAGCATTTCTCCCTTAAAAGAAAGCCTGAGGCAAAATATAGTATTGTACATATAGTTGGGGCTTGTGCTTTTTGTCTTCATGCGGAAAGAGAACTGAGTGGAGCCTAGATTGTCAGGCTCTATCTTCCAAATTCTTTATATCTCGATGAGTAAGTTGGGTCCTATGGATCCCTAAATCAGAAGGGGGCTGAGGGGAGAGGATTTACTACATTCTTTAATCCAACCTTATGAATTATAAGCAGATGTTGTTCAATACTTTATGTGGCTCCTTACTATTATTTCTCAGTTGATTAAGAAACCAGACCACATAAAGGATGTAATTAGCATCCCTAAACTTCCAAAATATATGTCACTAAAGTTTGATCTATGGCTCAAGATTACTCACTCACATAAAGGTAATGGAGTTTGATGTTGGCTACAAAGGAAAGATGATACTTCTGGAGCTGGTGTCGAAGAGGAGGACATGTTAGGAAGAGATTTGCAGGTTTTATCTTGAGAACTTGGGAGTATGAGCCCTTCTCTTAGACCCACCCTATCTATGGGCAAGACCCCAGATACATGCATGTTGCTGACCCTCTTTCTCAGGAGCCTTAACAGTTTGCCCAAGCTGTATGTCCAGAGTACTAGCTCTACCTGTCATTGGGCTGTATGTTCCCCTCCTCCCTAGTCTAGGATTCAAGTACCCAGGGAATTAAGCCTGACTTTCTGGGTCCCTTTTACCTGAAATATTTGGGCATCAAAGATTTTTTAAACTTCACCCACTGAGGCTAAGGCCCTTGGATGAAGACTGCTCTTTACTTGGTTGGCATTGACTCAGTCAGTCTGTCATCATTACGTGTAGAATGCTCACTGTGCCAGGCATTGTGCCAGATACTGGATATAGGATGGTGAATAAAAAATACCCAGACCTTGGCTTCATACTTATCTTCATAAGTATCTAAAGGATGAAGCAGACAATAAACCAGAAACAGACCCAAAAAACCCCCAAATAATATATAATTACAAATTCTGGTGGGTACTTTCAAAGAACTAAAGAGGGTGTGGAGGGATAAGATCAAGCAGGGGAAGCATCAACTGCAACAGGCCCAGCATCTTGTCTAATTCCATCTAACTTTGTGGGGCTACATCCCTATTTTGTCTGTGCCCTTTACCGAATAAAAACAACAGTACTACTAAATACTAACAATACTTAACACATATAATACTATGTTCCAGTTATTTGTAAATGATTTTTGTGTGATAACTTACTTAAAAATGGTGTTAGTTAATGGCCCAGATTGCACCAAGATTAAAGGTCTGCTATTACCCATTTGTCTCAAAATCCATCCATTACTGTCTTGCTTCTCTCCCCTCATCTCTTATACACACAGACTCCCTCTCCTCCCCATAAGCTTCTCCTTGCAACCTGAGATCTGTTTGAATGAAGGGTGGAGGGACATATCTGTTATATATAGTCGTGACCTATAGTGGTGATGGCTGACCCCTCCTGGGGGCACCACTTCTGTCAATGTGTGTGTCCTGCATAATTCTCCCATTCTCTGTTGACTTCTCCTTACTCAGTGTTCCCAGAATAGTGCACAGATGCAGCAGTGATCAACCCTCATGGGAGCCAATCCTATCAATATCCAGCTGGAAAGGAAGATAACTATCACAAAGATATGGGAAATTTAGTTAGGTCTGGAATTTTAAAAATCACACAGGAGAGATAAACTTGAGCATACTAGTTTCCTAACATATTTTTAGCAGCTGAATCCTTTTTTAAACGAAATGTTATTTGGAAATTCCAATATATAAGACTGTTAAAGAGTGAGTGGGAGATCCATGGTCTAGGTCTACCCTATCCTTAAAGGACCCAAGTCAGCCACATGGAACTCTATGGCTCTATAGAATTCAACTTTAAAATACTGTATTCAGCAATAAGGAGCAATTGTGAGTAATTGAGTAGAGGAATGATATTTTTTTAAAGTGTAATTTTAGGAAATTAATTTGGTAGCAATATGCAAAAATAATTGAATAAGGAAAAATAGAGTTGAAGAGATTCTAACAGATTGTTGCAGATCTCCTGACTTGAGGTAATAATGATAATGTCTTATCTCTGCATAGTATGTTCTGTTAATTAAAAACACATCACGTACACCCCACAACACTGCCATGTGATATGCAAGAGGACTCTCATTATCTCCATTTTATATCTGAGGAAGGCTCATGGATAAAAGCTATATGAAAATATGTAGGGGCACCTGGGTGGGTCAGTGGGTTAAGCCTCTGTCTTCAGCTCGGGTCGTGGTCTCAGGGTCCGGGGATTGAGTCCCAAGTCGGGCTCTCTGCTCAGTGGGGAGCCTGCTTCCTCTTCTTGCTCTGACTGCCTCTCTGCCTGCTTGTGATCTATCTCTCTGTCAAATAAACAAACAAAATCATTTTTTTAAAAGATTTATTTATTTATTTGACAGACAGAGATCACAAGTAGGCAGAGAGGCAGGCAGAGAGAGAGAGAAGCAGGCTCCCCGCTGAGCAGAGAGCCCGATGCGGGGCTCGATCCCCGGACCCTGGGATCATGACCTGAGCCGAAGGCAGAGGCTTAACCCACTGAGCCACCCAGGTGCCCCCAAACAAAATCTTTTTTTAAAAAATTCCATTATGTATATACTCCTTTAAAATATAATTTTTTTCACTAAGGTAGCAATTTTCCAAAGATGGGTTACATGCATTTTAGCCTAAATCAGTACTTCTCTAAGTTTCTCCCATAAAGCACTATTTCCGTGAGTAGTTATTACACAGCTAGAAAAAAATGAGAAGGTTATGATCACTACATTTGGGAACTGAGAAATGCTGGGTCAAATACAGTTAAACAGGCTTCTTTATCTCAGAATTTCCAAGTACCTCAAATATGCTGGTAGGTATTAAAAATCCTCAGGATGAGGACTAGAGTATGCAATGCTTCCCAGCTTGTTGAACTACAAAACTCTTTTCTCCTCTAAGAATCTCATTCCACCACACATTCCGGGAAATGCTGGCCAAAATCATTAGGAGCTGGAATCAAACGTTCTCATTTCTCATAGCTATATAATCAGAGTTATTTTTATATTATATCATGAGATCTTTGGGCAAAATGATGGACAGGACAAACTTCAAAAGCCTGGCTCTTCCAGCCCCCTTCTGAAAAACACTTCTTCCAAATCCATAGTGGTCAAAGCCAATTAGCTCAGGGGAGAGAATTTGACCCTAAGAGAGCCCATCTACAAAGGATAGTGATTGCCTGCAGTAAAACTGGTTGGAGAGCTGAACTATAATTCAGAGAGTCAGCGAGTTGATGATACAAATGGACCCATGAAGCCAAATAGAGGTAGACAAAATAGCAGAGTCACACAAGCAGGCTCATGCTAAGGTAACAGATACAGGAACCCATTTCTGGAGACTCTCTGAGGTCTAAATGACCTCGACAGCCCCAAACCATGAGTCCCCATTGCCATGTCACCATAATGCTTAGCTGTGCTGTTTTCCCTGGGTGAGGCTGCCCAGAGATTTGAGATTCCTGTTTTGTTAATCTCCTCATGTATTTTCACAATGAACTCACCTGGAGTGATAACCAATATAACTGCTACTTGTGAGAATAGCCCAGCTCACACAACTGGAAAACACAGCAGGAAAAATGGTGACTGTTCTCCCTTCTTAATGCTGCCTTAATAATGATGATAATATATAATATAATAAAAGTAATAAAACACATCCCAATTGCCCAGAAGGGAAAGGGGATGCTTCCTGATATCTGCATCTTATCAGCTGGAAGTCTTTGGGACATTATTCCAGAGCTTCAGGTTTTTAGCCTATGGGTTGCAATAGGCAGATAAGCTTCAGCATCTTTGTGAATCCTCTGATAGCGTACATAAAATTTTGCTTATTTATATTTTTCTGGGGTGAGATACCATTCATATATTTCTTTAGACACTTCAAGTTATCTGTAACCCAAAAGTTATCTGTAACCCAAAAATAATTAGAGTGGAAAATCTAGGCTTGTTTGTTTTGAACTGTGAGTTCTTTATATAGATCAAATATCTTGACTCTCTGTATTAAAATATTAGGATTTCTTAAAATTTCTCTGAATCCATTCAGCGTAACTTTATTTTCCTTGGATCTCTCCCAGCTTGACATTACTACTTTCATCTTAAAAGAATGGGAAAATGTCTCTGTCTAATGCATAAACAAATACACTGAAACAAGGTACAGAGAGTGAAAGTCTCATTTTAAGTTGTAAAGTGACATCTTTTTCTGGCCTCATAATGTCTCTTGCCAAGGGTTTCAAGTTGAAAGTACATCCATCTATAATAAAACAATCTATATCTCTGTGCCTGTTTTGTCTCCTTTCCTCTTGCTCAGGTATATACGCTCTTGCTCGCTGTCTCTCTCACCAACAAACATAATTCCAAATTCCAGGGATGTAGGAAGAAAAGGGAAGAGCTAGTGAAGTCACTTTGATAGTGGATAAAAGAATGAAAATCCTTGAAAATGCCAAAAACCCAGCACAAGCTAAAAAATAAAACTATCTTGTGATAGTGTTGAAATCTACCCATAAGGAGAAAGAGCCAGTGCAGTTTTTAAAAATGAATACTAGAATAAAAATCCTTGAAATGTCAAAAACATGAAAGCTAAAAAATAAAACCACTCTCTTATGAATGTGTTAAAATCTGCCCATAAATAGACATTTTTAATTGAAATTATTATTTTGTGGCTTTGCAATAATGATTTCACATGCTGAGACAGCAAAGCAGACTAAGAAGGTTATGACCTCAATTCAATGAAGAGTTAAACATGGAATCAGTGTTGCCTGTGGATACTCAGTAAGATGGCAGCCTGGGAGGATCTGGGACTCTGAGTGTCCTTTTCTCAATCCTGTGGTTAGATCAATGACCCATGCACTTTTCCTGCTTGGTGTCCATCAGAGGAAGGTCAGATAGTAAGAGAGTAAGAGATTTAAGATGAAAAGTCAGCTAAAAGGAGAAGGGCACACAAGAGCTCTTGGTCTCAAGAGTTGGACTCTATTGAATAGTCTAGAAATGTAAATCCTTGTAAAGCTTTCAGGTGAAAGCTCCAAACATGACTTTTATTTCTCTCCTTTTGGATCAAGGACAGTGATTTAAAGGTTTCCATCTTTCCCTGAAACTAATAATACACTATATATTAACTAACTTGAATTCAAATATTTAAAAAATGAGATGTATCACTTTGATTTGCAGATTTTGAACCACCCTTACAGCCCAGGACCAAATCCACTTGGTCGTGGTACTGTTGGATCCTATTGGCTAGTATCTTGGTGAGAAATTTGGCATCCATGTTCATCAGGGATGTTGGTCTATAAATTCTCCTTTTTGGTGGGGTTCCTTGTCGGTTTTGGGATCAAGTTAATGCTGGCCTCATAGAAAGAGTTTTCCCTCCATTTCTGTTTTTTAAACAGCTTCAAAAGAATAGGTATTAGTTCTTTAAATGTTTGGTAGAATTCCCTGAAAAGCCATCCAGCCTAGGCTCTTGTTTGTTGGGAGATTTTTTATTACTACTTCAATTTCCTTGCTGATTATGGGTCTGTTCAGGTTTTCTATTTCTTCCTGTTTCAGTTTTGTAATTGTAAGTTTCTAGGAATGCTTCTATTTCTTCCAGACTGTCAAATTTGTTGACATATAGTTGCTCATAATATGTTCTTAAAAGTGTATTTCCTTGGTGTTGGTTGTGATTCTCTCCTTTTTCACTCATGATTTTATTAATTTGGGTCCTTCTCTTTCCTTTTTGATAACTCTGGCCAGGGGGTATTGATCTTATTATTCTTTCAAAGAAGCAGCTTCTATTTCATTGGTCTATTCCACTGTTCTTTTGGTTTCTACTTAATTAATTTCCACTCTAATCTTTATCATTTCTCTTATCCTGTTTGGTTAGGCTTTATTGCCATTCTTTCTCCGATCCTTTACGTGTAAGGTTAGTTTGTGTATTGAGACTTTTTCTAATTTTCTTGAGAAAGTTTGTATTGCTTTATACTTCCCCTCTTAGGACCACCTTTGCTGCACCCAAAGGTTTTGAACAGCGTTTTTCATTTTCATTTGTTTCCATGAATTTTTTAACTCAACCATCAGAAAGGTTGAATACTACCATTTACATCAATGTGGATGGAACTGGAGAGTATCATGCTGAGTGCAATAAGTCAATCAGAGAAAAGAATAATCATATGGTTCACTCATATATGGAATATAAGAAACAGCGCAGAGCATCATAGGAAAGGAAGGAAAACTGAATGGAAAGTCATCATTCAGGGAGAAAAATCATAAGAAACTCTTAACTATTAAGAGAAACTCTTAACCCTCAGGACAAACTGAGGGTTGCTGGAGGGGAGGTGGTTGGGGGATGGGGTAATTTGGTGATGGGCATTAAGTAGGACACATAGCATGATGAGCACTAGGTGTTAATGCAACTGACGAATTATTGAACTCTACCTCTGAAACTAATGATTGTAGTATATGTTGGCTAATTGAGTTTACATTATAAAAAAGATTTGCATGTTCTAATTCTTTCCTTATTAACTCTTACTTGAAAATGTAGTCACTTTGTGTAGAGAGCAGGAGTAAATAGATATTTTCAAGGATTAAAACTATATAAGGGTTCAACTTTTAAAAACACATAGAAATACAACAATGGACTTATTAAATTCCCTTGACAATGTGTAGGGCAAAAATAATCTTGTGAAGGAACCTAAATTATGTTATTCCCATTTTTCCTTCTTTTTAAAAATTTTGAAATGTAACAAACATACTGAAATGTGCCTAAAATGTTACAGTTGTGTGGCATTCCATTGTGAGACTATGCCATAGTTTGTTTATCCCTTTTCCTATAAATTGATTGGGTTATTTCCACAAAGACTTGCTTGCATAAGGAATGCTGCTGTGAGAATTCTTACATAAGTCTTTTGGGGCACATAAACATGTATTTCTGTAGGGTATATACCTAGAAATGGAATTGCTGGGTAACGAAGGTATGTGTATCTTTATTAAATACTGCCAAACCTTTTCCAAAGTAGTTATACCATGCTTAGACCTTTCTGGTTTTAATTATTATAATGGTGTACCCAAGTCACATGGTTAAGGACTATATGCACCTGGTTTTCCTGGCAAGAATAGGTTGGTAAATTGGTTTGGAAACAATTCTTTTTGCCAACTTTTGTTTTTCTTGATTAAATTTCCCCAGGGGTACACTACTTCACACATTATTTCTCTTGCCTTTGCCATGATAATAATACAGTTATTTTTTTTAAGCAACCTTTGACCTGTATCAGTATAGCTATATGCATGTTGGGATTAGGGCACCAAGAAGAAAGCCAGTATCAGGGAAACAATTTGCATAGGAATAATTTCCCTTGGGCCTAAAGCATCTATATTAAAGCTTCTGTGATGTGTAGTACAATCTGTTTTTTTTTTTTATTCTTTTTTTAAGGCTATTTAAGTGAAGCCAATGTAACAGAATGACTTAACACTGTTAAATGCCAAACTGGGATTTCAAATACCAATGTTTTCTTCTTTAAAGTTGGATCCCTCCAGGATATTATGAAGATGCAAGCATCTTCACAGCAGTCTGTCACCTTGTGGCTCCAGAAATTGAGAGCTCATCATGTTCATGGATCAGCACCATTTTTACTTATTAATATTTTTAGTGACTGCCTATAAATCAGGCGCAAAGTAAAGGACTTTTAAAAATAGCCTTCTCAGTCTATTCAGGCTCAATGCATTCTGCTGAAAGGAATTGTTGATATCAGCATCTTCCCCTTTTTCCTTCCCCCTTGCTGGCCTCTCTCTGGATATGGGATGCACCTGTGTCTGATCCAGGCCAACCAAGTTCTCCAAAGACTTACCATTGCTGGCCTTGTCTTCTGCAAAACTCTTGAGGTAACCATTATCTTAGTCTTTCATCCAAAAAAGGGTTCTAATAATTCAAAGTTAGGAGCCAGATTCTGGCTTGTGGCTAAGTTTTAGCCCAGCTTACCTAGCTCTGAACAACAAAGATATCTCCTATTATATGAAGTAAATTATTTGCATGCTAAAAAGGGAGGCAAAATGGTCTGGACTGTGACTATTGTAACAATTATATAGTATTAAGTGTTTAAGAGGACACACACACCAATGTATTTGCAAATTTGTCATTTTATATTAATGATACAGTCACTGACCTTAAGGAGATTGAAATATAATTCAGGAGACATACATATGTCTCCTGAATATATATATATATATATGAATATATATATATGAATATATATATGAATATATATATATGAATATATATATCTATATATGAATAATTAAAGAGCAAGTGCTGGATGTATAGCACAGGGTAATAGGATTTTGCGATTCAGACAAGGATTAACTCCACAAAGTCAGAGACTGAAATGAAGACCAGAAGGGAGTTTGAAGGAGTTTGGACAGGCAGAAAGAGCAGTGTAGGGAAAAGCACCCATGAAATGTGATGATGGCATGTGAAAAAGGCAGAGAGGCCAGAATTATATGGCTAGATCATATTTGGGAGAAATGACACTAGCTACCCAGATGTGGAGACCCATCCAGGGGGAGTTTACATACCAGGTGGAGAAATGGCAAGGAGGTGCCACATAGTTTTCTGTACCTCACAGATTAATGATGGGAGTGACTTCTAGAAAGATGAGCCCATCACAATTAATATCTGATGATGGACAGGCAAAGAAAAATATTCTGGCCTCACTGAAAGAGAACTAGTTAAAGACTTACATCGCCACATGCAGTTGAGCAGATGGCATATGATAATATAAAATGGCACCCAGTAGAGCTGTGCATGTACAACCTGAAAGAAGTTTTGTTTAGAGACAGAGAAGAATTGGAGAGTAAAGAGCCATCTCATCTGCCATGAGAATTGTAGTATTTGAGTTTTATGAAATGTCCCCACAAATCAACAAAACTATATATGTACATTAGAACTTAAACTATATATACATTGACATTAACATTTTAAAAATATTTTTTTGACTTCCATACAAATGCTTGTATAAGAATATTCATAGAAGCATTACTCACAATAGCCTAAGACTAGAAACAATGCCAAAAACCCATCACCAGGTGAATGAATAACAAATTGGAGTACATCCATGCAATGGAACAATATCCTGCAACAAAAAGGAAGGAATTACTCATATACCCAGCTACCTGGATATATTTTGCAGATGATATGTTGAGCAAGAGAAGCAATGCAAAAAGAGAATACACTGTGTATGTAATTTTATTCATATAAGAAAAAATGCTTACTAATCTATAGAGACAGAAAGCAGATCAGAAGTGACCTAGAGGCCAGAAGTAGAAGGAAGGGCAGCAAAAGTGCGTAAGGAAACTTTTGGGAGTGATAGAAAAAGTCTTTATCATAATCATGGTGGTTTCAGGAGTGTATCTGTTTAAAATTCAATGAATTATACACTTTAAAGATGTGCAGTTAACTCATAGCACACTAAAGTCAATTAAAAAGAGAGGCCAAGGGGCACCTGGGTGGCTCAATTGGTTAAGCATCTGCCTTCAGCTCAGGTCATAATCCCAGGGTCCTGTGATTGAGTCACAAGTCAGGCTCCCTGCTCAGAGGGAATCTGCTCTCTCTCCTTCCCACTTGTGCTCTCTCTCACTATCTCTGTCTCTTTCAAATCAATAAATAAAATATTAAAAAAATAAAGAGGGAGGCCAAAGTTCCAAATATTTTCTTTAAAATATTATATTGTTGGGGCACCTGGGTGGCATAGTTGGTTGGGTGTCTGACCCTTGCTTTCTGCTCAGGTCATGAACTTGGGGTCAAAGTATTGACCCCTGCATAGGGCGCCACACTCAGCATGGAGTGTGCTTGAATTTCTCTCTCTCTGTCCCTCCCCATGCCTGGTTTGCTCTCTCTCTCTCTCTCTCAAATAAATCTTTTTTTAAAAAATTATAGGGATGCCTAGGTGGCTCAGTCAATTAAGTAGTCAGCTCTTGACTTTCATTCAGGTCATGACTTCATGGTCCTGGGATCAAGTCCTGCATCAGGCTCTGTGTTCAGTGGTGAGTTTGCTTGAGGATTCTCTCTCTCTCTCTCTCTCTGCCCCTCCCCCTGCTTGTCCATGCTCTCTCTCTGTCTCTAAACTAAATAAATAAATCTTTAAAAATTATATTGTCGGAGTTATTAATTAATGGTGACTTTTTAGTTTTAATCTTTCAATGTATTTTTAAAAGATTTCAATGTTCTAGTTCTTGCCTATTAACAACTTTTGCTTGAAAATATAATATAATTACTTTGGAGAAAAGAAGAAAACAGATATTAGTAGGAATCAGGAAATCAAAGGCAATTGAATTATAAGAAATAAAAAATTATTTTCGCATTCATATTACCTGATTTTATATTTTAAAGTGCAAACACATTCAGAAATCTCATTAAAAATTTATTGTCATTACTTCATCTGATCATTTCCTGATATCATAGAAAGTCAAACTGAATCAATAAACTGGATCATTTCCCAGTTTTTCTCTTATTAGGTATTTGCTGAGTCTTCAGAAAAATCAGTCATGGCTTAGCTCCAGTGAATGAATTGACAGCTTGTGACACACTTGTCATAGGAACAAGGCAAACTGACAGGCAAACTTTAAAGGGCCTCATTCATATGGGATGGAAGCAGCTTTCTTTCTTCATGATAATCTTTTCTTTTTCTCTTCTGGAGGATGAGCCAATTACAGCTATAGCTCAACAGGAAGGGGGTCTGACATGTTTGATCATAAAGATATTAATAACCATTCTACTAGTGATTCTCTGTGGTTTGGTCATATCAATTATTAATTTGTAAAGTGTGAGTCTGTTATTTCTTACTGAAAAGCTGGCTGCCCAGATTGGTACACAGTGGAGCAAAGGAAGAGGGTGGCTAAGTAAGGGACAGTCACTTTAGCATTATCAATATATCAGACCCTTGTTTGGAAAAAACTGCCACTTGGAAAATGTTTCACTTTCACGCATTCAGCTGGTACCATCCAGGACCTCAGCCTTAGACCTTTTAAATATACTAATTGTTAGGTCCATTATAATGCATTTAGAGCAAAGGTTCTCAATGTTGGCTGCACTTGTAAATCGCCTGAGGAGATTTTTGAAAATATTAAGGCTGAGCCCCACCCACCAGAGATTCTAACTTAATTGGTCTGGGATGAGGCCCAGGCAAAGACATTTTTGAAAAGCAATTCAGGTGTTTCAAATATGCAGCCAAGCTAGAGCACTACTGACTTAGAAGCAGGACAGTGTTTTTTAAGTCCTCTAAATAAATGCAATATATGGAAGTTTTTACAGTCCACATTAATTCAAAAAGGCTTTGAAATTGATCCCAAAAAGATATTCATCCAGGGCACCTGGGTGGCTCAGTTGGTTAAGCAACTGCCTTCAGCTCAGGTCATGATCCTGGAGTCCCAGGATCAAGTCCCACATCAGGCCCTCTGCTCATCAGGGAGCTGGCTTCTCCCTCTGCCCCTAGCCCCTTTCATGTTCTCTCTCTCTCTCTCTCTCTAATAAATAAAATCTTTAAAATATATATATATATTCATCCAAAGATGAATTTCATCTGAAAATTATAATTAAATAAATGGAAATTAAAACAAGAGCAAGGTACCATTTTTCCCTATTGGTGAAAGTTTAAAAGATTGATGATATCCAGTGGTGATGAGAATGCACGGAAATGGTAATACTGATACAACACACAGAGGAGTGAAAATTGGTGCCAGTTTCCTGGAGGGCAATTTAGCAACATCCATCAAAATTTTCAAGTCCTATACCAATTGGTCTAGCAATTTCTGCCAAAAATTCACTTGTAAATTTTCACCAAGATCCAAGGTTAGGAATATTAACAGCAAAAAAACTTTAATAGTGAAAAACTAGGGGAAACCAAAGTGTCCATCATTCAGAGAATTAAGCAAATTATGATACATTGATAATATGGAATACTATGGAGACATTTACTCCGACTATATATACTGTATATACGGATACCAAAAGATGTCCAGGATATATTACTAGGTGAAATATTAGATATATTATTATAATATTAGGTATTTGACATATAGATATTAGGTGAAAAAAAGATACAGAAAATTATGTAGACCGTGATCTCTTTTGTGTATATTTAAATAAATGTAACTTTAAAATTTTTTAAAAATTATTTTTATTTTTTTAAGTTTTTATTTTAATTCCAATTAGTTAACATAGTATTATATTAGTTTCAGGTGTACAATATAATAATTCAGTAGTTCCATACATCACCCAGTGCTCATCACAAGTACACTCCTTAATTCCCATCATGTATATTGCTATAAACTCAGGGGCTCGGGACGCCTGGGTGGCTCAGTGGGTTAAAGCCTCTGCCTTCGGCTCAGGTCGTGATCCCAGGGTCCTGGGATTGGGCCCCACATCGGGCTCTCTGCTATGCGGGGAGCCTGCTTCCTCCTCTCTCTCTGCCTGCCTCTCTGCCTACTTGTGATCTCTGTCAAATAAATAAATAAAATCTTTTAAAAAAAATAGGAGCTCATATATCCTTTTGAATTAGTGTTCTTGTATTCTTTGGGTAAATACTCAGTAGTCTGATTGCTGGATTGTAAGGTGGTTCTATTTTAACTCTTTGAGGAACTCCATACTCTTTTCCACTTTGGTTGTGCCAGTTCGCATTCCCACCAACTGTGCACAAGTGTTCCTTTTTCACCAATACCTGTTGTTTCTTGTGTTGTTGATGGTAGCCATTCTGACAGGTGTGAGGTGATAGCTCGTTGTAGTTTTGATTTGCATTTCCCTGATGATGAGTGATGTTGAGCATCTTTTCATGTGTCTATTGGCCATCTGGATGTCTTCTTTGGAGAAATGTCTGTTCATGTCTTCTGCCCATTTTCTAATTGGACTACTTGTTTTTTAGGTGCCATGTTCTATAAGTTCTTTATATATTTTGGACACTAGCCTTTTATCACATATGTCATTTACACATATCTTCTCCCATTCTTAGGTTGCCCTTTAGATTTGTTGATTGTTTCCTTCACTGTGCAGAAGCCTTTAATGTTGATATAGTCTCAGTAGTTTATTTTTCCTTTAGTTTCCCTTACCTCAGGAGACGTATATAGAAAAATGTTGCTAGGGCCAATGTCAAAGAAGTTACTGTCTGTGTTCTGTCCTAGGATCTATATGGTTTCAGGTCTCACATAAGTAAATGTAACTTCAAATAAATGTTCACAGATGCATGTTTTTTCTTTGAAGAAAATGTAGTTATCTTCAGGGAAAATGGACTTTAGGATAATGGGAAAATTTTATTTTTGTTTTATACCTTTCTAACAAGTTTGAATTTTCTAACCAATTACATGTAGTAGAGTAATAACTCCATGTATATATTATATAGAATATAGTGATATAGTTATATTACATATCACTGGAGTTACCTAGATGGTGAAGTAATGTTCTATTTTTTTCTTTATAATATAAACTTTGTAAAGTAAGAAAACCAGGAATAAAGGTTAGAAAAATACGATAAAAGTGTGAGTAATTTTGAAATCAAAATACATGTCTTAAGCTCTCTGTAACTACTGACATGTGACCACACATTTGGCTCTGATCTTTCTCATAGCCAATAAAATAAAGGAAATATCATCAGATCAAATATATGACTCATAGTGCCTGCAATATAATAATATATCATGGAAGAATCCCAGAAATTCATGAAACTTCAGTGCAAATTTTTGGGTGGATCTTTAAAAAGAGAATACTATATGGGATTACAGTCAATAGTTATTCATGAAAAGTTTGGAAATTTGGATCTATCTTATTGAAGATAAAATAATAACAGAACTTCAGTTGCTGACCCTTTCTGCTGAGATAGTAGTGTTCTTCATTGCAACAAATGACCTCTTCAGCTACAATTGCTCCTGATCACAGACATCATAAATTGCCTTGGCAATGCTGAGCTGTAGTGCCAGACTACCACCTTACTATCCTCAGAAACCAGACACTTTCATGGCCACCTTCCCCAGAAAACAGATCCCCTTTGATCTCTTAGAAACCAAAGTATCCTGCATGACTATTTAACTGATGAAGCTGAGGTCATGTCACTGTCACTGCAAAGAAACTTGGGAAAATGGGACCTGTCTCATCATCTGGTAGGTTTTTCCCCAGTATGAGGGCAGGACATTCATGAGATGCATGCTGGTCATAAAAAGGACACATTCCTACCACGATTCCAAAGCAGATCCATGGTGAGGGTCAAAGAGCATGCAGTATCTAAGATGATGCTTTGCATTATGCTTCTTGTTTTGTTTTCAGGAAATTCTACTTACACTTTGTCTTTACTGAAGTATCTTTATCAGTTCCAACACTCGATCATACAAACATGTAAACTAATATGAGCTAAAGGTTTGAGCATGCCTTCTTCTTACAGTCCCAGATGCTGATAGGCTTTTAAACAAATAAAAACAAATTAAAATTCAGCATGAAATGAAATCTGGAAATAGACCAAATACCTTTCAAGTGGGAAATTGATAAGCAAACTGTGGTACAATATACAATGATATATAGAAATGAGCTACTTATATATGCATTAATATAGAAGAACTTCAAAAACACAATGCTAAATGAAATAAGCCAGACTGAAAAGGCTGCCTACTGTGTGATTCCATTTATTACATTCTTACAAAAGCAAACCTAGAAGGACAGAAATTAGATGGGTGGCTGTGAGTGGACTGAGGAGGGTAGAAGAGCCTGACTACAAAGGGGCTTGGGAGAATTGTGGGGATGCCTAAAGGGTTTTGTATCTTGATTGCTGTGGTGATTACCTGACTGTAAACACTTGTTAAATCTCACAGAACTGCCTACCTAAAAGCGTGAATCTTACTGCATATATGTTTTACCTTAATTTTTTTAATGGGGGGAAAAAATCAATGAATATACCTGCATTCACTTTTCCAGCCAATATTTACTAATCACCTACTACTTGCTGGATACTCTTAAATGATGATATATTTTATCAAACTAATCCCAATGTATATAATGTATTACAAATAATCTAAATTACTCTCCCAATTCCTTAAACTTGATTTGCAGCCAAAAACAATGCATGAAAAACTTCAGCAGTGGTGGGAAGTGGTGGCAAGTAGTGTCTTTAATCCATAACTGACAAACTACTGAAGTCTGGTGTGAAGACATATTGCAGCCAATGGATTTGACACCCGCCAAGCACCAATTTAGAAAATCATTTTTAGGTGATAATTGGCTGTGTGAAACTCACATTTTGGTGCACAGAGGCCTGGAATTTCTGTGGAAAGAACTGTGGAAGGAAAATAGTGAGGGAGGTTGGGGGCAGTCTGAAGTAGTGAGGTGGAGAAAGCAGAGCATTGACCTGTGAGGTCTGTAGATGTTACTAGTTCTTCTGACGTGGTCAAGTTCACTTTGCCTTCCTGGACTTGATTTCCTTATCCATAAAATGAATGAATAGGAAAAGCCAGAAAAGCACTGACTATACAATGTAGAGCTCTTCCACTAATCACCTCTGTGGCATTGGACAGGTTGGCCTCTTGGGCTTTACTTTTTTATTATATTAAATGACAGGCTTAATGGCTGCACAACAATGTTAATACTACTGAACTGTACACTTAAAATAGTTAAAATGGTCAATTTTATGTTTTGCATATATGTACTGCAATAAAAAATATTTTTCAATTGAAAAACAGATTTAGACAAAATGACCTTTTGGGTATTGCAGTTTGATCTTTCCTCCTTTCTCTTGGATCCAAATTCCTTAACAAAGCCACCCATGGGGCGTGCAGAACCTGGGCAAATGTTTTTTTGTAGGGCCCTTGTCTATATAAACAATTTGAATCACTGAAAATAGAGCTTGTTGGCACCATCCTGGCAACCTAATCTCATGTGATCCCACACAAGAAATACTGCACCTGCCAGCAAGAGCAATCTGCTTGCCAGACTGCCATTCTGAAACCAAGGCCTGGCCTTGGGGCTGAAAGACAGTCCTATAGTATGGGTCCTGTGGCATATGGTCAACTTTACACATGGCATAGAAGATAGAGCACACTCTGAAGGACAGAAACAGAGAGTCTGTGCAGGTCCCACTCTGAGCTCTGTGTGTCCCACCCAATGTGGCACTCTCATATCCATTTGGCCTGAAACACCAGAGCAGGGCTTAGAAAATTTTGAAGGAAGCCCTACAAAGCACAGAGCCGCTGAGGCATAAGCCCAAGCTTGGGACAGGGCAGTTGGGGATAGGGGTGGGAGTGTTGAGTGAATTTGTCCATGCCTAAGGCTGCTGTAACAGGTACTTCTTAATTTGTTTTATAAACTCTGTCTGATCTGTCAACAATGATTCTCATCCTTGGACCACAGCACACATAAAGTTTCTCTACTCAGAACACAGGTTGCTGCCCTTGGAGAATCTTGCAGATATGTTAGGGGGCTTTCCTGAGAGCTCATTTGCCATGGTACGGTGCGTATGTCATCTATGGACTCATGAATTCAGAGCAATTTCATGAGGACAGCACAATGCTTCAAGGGTTAGACCATGCCATTATCCTGGGAACTAAAGGGAGCATGAAGCATGGGATATTCTGCTTTGTTAGACTGAGTCCAAGATGGTTTCTAAGCTTGCTACTTTGCAGCATATCCTGTAAGAGAACAGAAGTCCAAATGAGAAGCAAATAATTATAATAGGAGGTCTTCTCTGTCAAACACCATGAATGGACAAGACACTTAAGAGAAAGAACTAATGACAGGGTTATGTCTACAAAACTTAACCACAGACACACCTTATAATCTGCCCCTCCAAAGACAGGGGTCAAGGAGGGACTTTGGTGACCTCTTATATCTACTCTACTGTTTGAAACAGCTCAAAAATTAAAGGAGAGATGCCTCACCCACGGGAGTACTGAGAAAATAGTGTGGGTGATTTCTGAGACTAAGAGGATTTGCTGAAAATCCTTTCTGACCAATGTCTACCTCTATAGTTGATTCTGGACTGGTAAAGAATGGGAAGTTTCTCCTATTTACTCCAAATTTCCCTAAAAGAAAAGTTCTAAAGCATTTGTTCCACAGCTGGTATTTCTACCTCTGTCCCCATATAAAACAATCAAGAAAGATTAACAGGCTTCCTGATGCTTTCTCCGTGCCCTCTGCTTGGGAATGAACTATTTCAAGTCTATAACTTCCTTTAGAATGAGACAAAAGCTATGGGCCTCCTCCCCAGAAGAATGCACATAAGCACACACACAACATTTTCCACACAATTTTAGTGAATTCAGAGACCCACCTGCAACCTGTCCATGTACCCTAAGGGATCTGTGCTCTAGAAAATACTAAAAATGTAATTTGTTTCAAAAAAGAGCTTTGGCTATAGCTGCACTGATTGATGAATCCCCAGAAATATGGGCAGTGGTTCTTACACTAGAGATTTGTGAAGATTTCAAGGAAGGAGTGAAGTCAGTAGCTATAGAAATGGGCATAATGGTAGTATCTAGTTCTGTGATTGTGACACTATTCTTCCTAAGTAAGGTGGCCTGATAAAAGACCAGATAAGCAGTTAAATTTGAATTTCAGATAAACAAATTCTTAGGATCAGTATGTCCCATGTAATATTTAGGATATTATCTTAGTCCCTTTAGGCTGCTATAACAGAATATCGGAGACTGGGTGGCTTAAACAGTAGACATTTATATTTCACAGTGCTGGAGTCTGGGAAGCCCAAGATCAAGCCACTTGTGGATGTAGTATCTGGTGAGGGCTCGCTTTCTGCTTCATATATGAACATCTACCCACCATGTCCTCACATGCTGGAAGGACTAAGGGAGCTCTCTGGTGTCACTTTTATAAGAGCACTCATTCCATTCATGGGGACTCTACCATTATGACCTAATCACCTCCAAAGGCCCCACTTCTAAACACCATCACACAGGTCTTTAGGATTTGGCATGTACGTTTCAGGGGGATACAAATATTCAGTCCATTACTGATAGACTTATGCTAAAAACTAACATAATATATTATATTATATAATGTAAAATTATATAATATAAATATATAATAAAGTATTATATATTTTATATATAATATAAAAGCTAACATAATATATAATATAATATATGTTTTTAGCATAAGTATTTATATATAATTTATATTAGTTTTTAGCATAAGTATATGTATAATATAATATATAAATATATAACATATAAATACGAACATTGTTTATATGATGTTGAAATTTAACTGGATGTTCTCTACTTTGATTTGGCAAATCTGCAACCCTACTCCTGGTCATTTCTACTTTGGCAGGTTTCTCCATCTTGGACTTGTTATTCTTCTGTTCTGTGTGTTCGTCTTGAAAAAGGCCTTTCTTCTCCCTCATTTCTAGATGTACCTTAATTTGATCAAGCACTGACAAGAACCTAGTAATGTTTGTTTTTATCATCACTCTCTCTTTACAGTACAGGAATATCGCTATTCTCTGTGTATGCACATGCATGAGGGAGAGAAGGAGAAACAGAAGTGATTGAAGAATTACTATTTGGGGGGCACCTGTGTGGCTCAGGCATTAAGTGTCTGCCTTTGGCTCAGGTCATGATCCTGGAGTCCTGGGATCGAGCCCCACATCGGGCTCCCAGCTCCACAGGAAGCCTGCTTCTCCCTCTCCCACTCCCCCTGCTTGTGTTCCCTCTCTCACTGTGTCTCTTTCTGTCAAATAAATAAATAAAATATATTTAAAAAGATTTTATTTATTTATTTGGCAGACAGAGATCACAAGCAGGCAGAGAGGCAGGCAAAGAGAGAGAGAGAGAGAAAGGGAAGTAGGCTCCCTGCTGAGCAGAGAGTCCCATGTAGGGCTTCATCCCAGGAACCTGGGATCATGACCCGAGCCAAAGGCAAAGGCTTTAACCCACCGAGCCACCCAGGTGCCCCATAAATAAAATATTTTTAAAAAAAGGAATTATTGTTTTATAAAAAAAAGAAGAAGAAGAAGAAGAGAGAGAGAGAGAGAGGGAGAGAGAGGCAAACCAAAAAAACAGACTCTTGGGGCACCTGGGTGGCTCAGTCAGTTAAGCATCTGCCTTTAGCTCAGGTCATGATCTCAGGGTCTTGGGATTGAGCCCCACATTGGGCTTCCTGCTCAGCAAAGAGTCTGCTTCTACCTCTCCTTCTGCCCCTCCCCCAACTCATGCATGTGCTCTCTCTTTCTCTCTCTCTCCTAAGTAAATAAATAAAATATTTTTAAAACCCCAGATTTGTAAAGAACAAACTGAGGGTTCCTGAAAGGGAGGTGGACAGGGGGATGGGTTAAATAAGTGATGGGGATTAAGGAGGGCACTTGTTGTGATGAGCGCTGGGTATCATTATATGTAAGTGAGGAATTACTAACTTCTATGCCTAAAACTAGTATTACATATGTTAAGTATGTAATTCTAGCTACTTAACATATTGTTTGGAACTGGAATTTAAATAAAAACTTAGAAAAAGAATTACTATTTTAAGGGACAATTAGCTGGCTCAGTAGAAAATGTGGCTCTTGATCTCAGGGTTGTGAGTTCAAGTCCCACATTGGGTATAGAGATTACTTAAAAATAAAATATTAAAAAAAGAGTTACTATTTTAAAATAAACATGCTTTGAAAATGAAGTCTAACCACCAGTGACTGCAGAAAGTGTTAGTAATATAACTAGAATGCAATTAAGACAGGGAAGTGACTTCTTATAATAGGGAAAAATTCTTGAGATTTATAGAGAGTCACCCAATACTGTCAATGGGAGCTAACTCTTTTTGAAAAATCAGATTGGTTTAGGAGAATTGCTAGTTGCTAATGCCAATATCCATTCTTTCCTTTTTCTTTAAAAACCTTGATCTCTGATTTTGGTTGAGGCAGCAGTGTGTCTGGCTAAAAGACACATTTCCAACATCTTTTGCAGCTGGCTTAGCCATATGACACCCTGGCCAATGATACATAATGGAAAATTATTGGGCATTTCTGGGAAATATTCGCTTTTCTGATACAGGCGCTAACTTTTCATCCTTGTTTTGCCCACAGAGCAGAAATAAGGCTGTGGTGGCATAGTCATCTTGAGATCATGAAGCAACCATGAACATGAAAGCCATGTGCTTTGAATGGCAGATCAGATAGGAAAAGGGCATCTGGGACATAGACAACTGTGGTAGGCATTGCTCTACACCTGCCTGCATCCCATTTAAGACTGAAGTCTTTGATCCCAGCTGCTGAGACTGTTGATATCTGATGTCCCTTGCTGGGAATTGCCCTCAGCTGAAGACAAACATCTCACCCCTGGTCATGCCCCTTTCTTGCAGGTGGGCAGACTGCATCTAATGACTGATTGATGAATCAGTAGAAAGGCCCATTCCCTGACCCCAATTTGGAAAAGCTCTGAAGGGCCAGCTTCGAATTTCCCATGTAATTAGCTGAGAATTTTTTGTGACCACACCACAATCCAACTTCTTCCTCTTACCTAATTCTGCTGCCTTTCTTACCCAAAAGGTATTAGTACCAAGCACACTCCTCAATAAACTTCCTCCATTCAGTCTCCATAGCAGAATTCACTCTTCAGGAGAAGCTGAACTGCAATGATGACATTGCACAGCTGCTATATGCCAGCCTATCTCTGGAGTTCTTGATAACAAGATAGTTTAAATAATTGGATAAGCCCCAGCAGCTGTATTTCACAAATATCCCCTCCAAAGCAATGCCTGTCAGAAACAGAGGAGTATTTTATATCTTGAACTGGGCTTCAAAGTCTGAATGAAGAACTGGTTCACAATATTTGGCTTGGGTTGCTGAAGGCAAAGGATTGAGGAGAAAAAAAAAAAAACAACTCCCATCTGATTCCTCCTTTTGAATAAGAATGAGAAAAAGCCATTCCCTAAGGCAGGGCCTTGACCTCTCTCACTGGAAGAGTAATGAAGAATGAACTCCAAAGAGACTTAGCTAGATTGAAACACAAACATTAGCTCTATGGAAGCATGTGGCCCTCTTTGTCAAAACTAGATGGAGGTACAAGAAGCGTTGGTCAGCCTAGCGCAGAGCAAACTATTCCAGCACTAAAAATTTAATATTCAAGTATGGATTTGTGTTGCTTTTGACAAACTCCTCAGACATCATTAGCTCCAGAAAATTTTGATAAGAGATGTTAAATCAGGAAGACTTTATCATAGGCACCAAAAACAAAACACAAAAGTAAAAATCAAACAAAAACACCTAGGAATGAATAAAAAGTAAAAATGGAGACAAAACAGTGAGCCCATGAAAGGAAGACCAGCATCATCAGTCACCAGGGAAACACAACTCAGAACCACAGTAAGATAGCACTTCACACCCACCCGGATGGCTAAAATCAAAACAGACAGTAACAAATGTTGATGAGGATGCTCAGTAACTGAACCACTCATACACTTCTCATGGGAATGGCAAATGGTGCAGCTACTTTGGACATCAGTCTGCCAGTTTCCCAAAAGGTGAAACACAGAGCTACCTTTTGGAGTCATTTTACTAACCAAGAGAAATTAAAAATAGATCCACACAAAATCTTAGTGTTCATAGCAGCATTATTCATAATAGCCCCGAAAAGTAGAAACAACTCGAATATCCATGCACTGATAAATGGATAAACAAAGTATGGTAAATCCACACTACTGGAAATTATTTGACAGTAAGAAGGAATGAAGAAGTAACACCTGCTACTACATGAATAAAGTCTGAAATCATTATGCTGAGTAAAAGAAAGTGGACACAAAACCACATACAGTATGATTCCATTTCTATGAAATGTCCAGAGAAACAAATTTACAGAGACAGAAAGCCAGCAGCTACGAGGGGACAAATGGGGTAAGGGTAAGTGCTAACAGGCATGGAGTTTCCTTTTGGGCTAATGAAAATGTGGAATAATGGTGATGGTCACATAGCTCAGAACATACTAAAACCACTGAACTATTTTACAAGGTGAATTGTATACCATGTGAATTATATCTCAATACAGCCCTATTTTATTAATGGAAAAAAATGGAGGGAAATTATTTCCCTTCTTTCCCCAGTGAATGGAATATAATATTAAGTATACCCTCAATCATCATAAAATTTAAAGAAAATGAAGTATAGGTGAAACCAACAGTAACTCAAGATCTCTTGAGACTATAGAAAACCTGAAATTAGTATTCTTTCTAGTGTCTCATTTAGATGCATTATACCTATGTTGTTTAAGGTGAAGCCGAAAAATCTAAAATCAGAAAAATCAGAAGGCAGTCCTGAGGGCTTAGTCAGTCCTCACCTATGGTCATTGCATCATTACTTGTAGATTTCTATCTTCTTTTTCTGTGTGTGTGTGTGTGTGTGTGTGTTTTAATTAGTACAGTTGACTCTTCAAATAAGATAGTCATTGACATGAAAATGAGAAGTATATACTTGGTCCATGCAGCTTTTGACTGTAAAGAGAGTTCCCAAAGTAATTTAAATATAATGGCTTCTCATCCATTTGCTTGTCTGGAGACTGAGATAATGACAGGAGAAGTACATCTATCATATCATGAAAGTCCTAGCAAAAGCAGGAATTCAAGTTTTAATTTGTATACCTGGAACTTGTAGTATGTCTTTCCTTTCCCATTTGTCTGCTTTACCAGACCTGTACTATATTGAAAATGACCACATTTGGCACAATGATTGCAGTTCTTAAATTTAATGTAGTTGTATAATAAAATAGTACAAATCACTTTATACTCAGGCTAATGGATTGGTCCAGAGACCTTCAAGGACAAAAACAGGGAGAAAGGAGGTTGCTAAGAGAGTGAATGTCTGTGGAATTTTCTTAGACCTAGCTTTCCAAAGCATGGGCATCTTTCTTCCTTAGGATGTGTGGGCTCCTTTCTTGCTTAGTAGTAGAATCCCAATTTTCACCAGAGCAACAATGTACACTGTTTAAAAAGAAAATACAAAAAGTACACTTCCCAGCTTCCCTTGCACTCAGCAGTGACACGTGACAGTTCTGAGAAGGAGTTTGGGAGAGTTTAGGATGAGGAATGGACCTTTTTAACCAAACGGTATATCTAGGACCTTATCAAATGTGTTTTGCTTGGCCCACAGATATTTCTTTTTAAATTGAATTGAACGGATTCTCATAAAAACTCAGATTTCTAGATTCTTTTTTAAGAATCATGAAATGTGGGGGCGCCTGGGTGGCTCAGTGGGTTAAGCCTCGGCCTTTGGCTCAGGTCATGATCTCAGGGTCCTGGGATCGAGCCCCGCATCAGGCTCTCTGCTCAACAGGGAGCCTGCTTCCTCCTCTCTCTCTGCCTGCCTCTCTGCCTACTTGTGATCTTTCTCTCTGTCAAATAAATAAATAAAATCTTTAAAAAAAAAAGAATAATGAAATGTGATCCATCTTGCATTTCCATGTTGCAATAATAGGCTGCAACTTAATAACATGTCCACTTCTTCCTACTGTCTTCCTGCCTGCTGGAAGGCAGGAAGTAAAAATGGAGACAAAACAGTGAGCCCATGAAAGGAAGTCTCCACTTGTCTCCAGCTAGACCCCAAGACCTGACCTTTACTGCCCACCTGCATGCACTCACTCACTAACCTTTGTCCCACATTTTTCCTTGAGCTCTTCTTTCCAGCTTATCTTTTAACTCGGGCAAATGGAAAGTGAAATCACCCTTGAAGCAATGAGCAGCCGCCCTGACAAGACCTCCAGCTGACCACCTAGACCAGTTTGAGCTTAATCCCTGACTCGCATCTGTGCAGACAGATCATGGAGTGACCTCTAGAATGACCATAACCACATTTACCTCTTTATAATACTAAAATCTCTGCCTGAGTAGGAGTGTCAGCCTATTTACATAACATACAATGTGTGTCTAGGTGTGTTTCCTTAAGCCACATGCAAGACCTTATACCTCTACATCTGAGGACCAGGCTTCCCTACCTAAGTATTCATCATAACCCTAAATAAATGCAACCCATTCCCCCTTGTTCTGCGAGTCGTGGCTCTGGAAGCTGTTCCCCATGATTCCCTTATTTGCTGCAAATACAGTTTACTTTGTGGGACAACTCAACCTAGTGCAGGTTCTGACTCACCAAGGAGCAAACTCATGTTGGTTCAGTTACACGTTTTCCCACCGACCTCACCTTGCAAGTATTTGCTTTGTAAACCTTTTCTTAAGCCATAGTCTTTATCTCTTTCACACTTTCTTCTGTGTCTTATGCCACGTTTCATCTGTCTGTGCCTTAGCCCTGGGTGACAGATATGTCCCCAAACACACAGTTATCAGAATTGCCTGAATTACCATGCCCAGGTGACACTTTTTAAAGGCTGGAGCATGTGTGAGTAAATGGAATTATTATTCACTCACCTAAATACTTTTAGTTACTGGGGGTGCCTGGCTGGCTCATTTGGTAGAGCATATGATTCTTGGTCATGGGCTCATGAGTTCAAGCCCCACACTGGATGTAGAGTTTACTTAAAATTTTTTTTTTTTTTAGTTACTGGTGCTGAACTTGAATCACAGGTGATACTTCAAGGTGAAGTGGACCACATGAAGTCTAAAGGTTAAATTGCTCATCTGGTCTTAAGTGTTAAAACTGTGTCATAAGGTGGGGTGCCTGGGTGGCTCAGTGGGTTGAGCCTCTGCCTTCGGCTCGGGTCATGATCTCAGGGTCCTGGGATCGAGCCCCATATCGGGCTCTCTGCTCAGCAGGGTGCCTGCTTCCTCCTCTCTCTCTGCCTGTCTCTCTGCCTGCTTGTGATCTCTCTCTGTCAAATAAATGAATAAAAAAATTCTTTAAAAAAAAAAACTGTGTCATAAGCCAAAACCCAGGGAGTATTCACCACATTCTTTTACCAAAGGCAACACAGGAGCCATGTGATGGGCAGATAAGCAGTCCGTCCTTCTGTGGGCCATGAAAAGCTAACAATGGGGACGCCTGGGTGGCTCAGTTGGTTGGACGACTGCCTTCGGCTCAGGTCATGATCCCGGAGTCCCGGGATCGAGTCCCGCATCGGGCTCCCAGCTCCATGGGGAGTCTGCTTCTCCCTCTGACCTTCTCCTCGCTCATGCTCTCTCTCACTGTCTCTCTCTCAAATAAATAAATAAAATCTTTAAAAAAAAAAAAGAAAGCTAACAATGTATTGTTTAATTATTTATATACTGGACAAAATACATTTTGATTATCTTTATTTTCCTTATATCCATTCAGGGGCTCTAAGTACCAGAAATTATACCCATTGAATGAAGTAGTACTTTCTTCATAAACCACCTTGAGCTCAAGTTTCAAAGGACCCTCTGCATTCCAGGATTTCAGAATTAGGTTATCAACCTCTGTATACTACTCCTAATGTTAGAGGCTTTGATTGTCTTAACTTTTAGCTTTTACCATTCTCAAATGAGAAAATCTCTCACTTCCCTTTGTTTGGCTTTATAAAGCAAATTCTGTCCAGTAGAACTCTTGATTTCTATCAGCCCAGCTGCTCTTCCGAGAACTTTTTCAAGGGCCACTGTAGCTCTCTTGAATTTTGGAAGATGGAGGTACACAAAGTTTTATTAGAAAGAAAAATATGTCTCTTTTGAGTGATATTCAACAACCAGCTGATCATTTGAGCTTTAGTGACACACTGGATTGACATCCTAGAATGAGGATACCCCTTTGGTCATAACCGATTGTAGAGAGCAATTCCTTTTGTACATAAACCTTGGATTAGTTTGTTGATTATTTTTTCTTATATTGTTTTTGAGTTTGTCACTTAATGACACATGACAGTATTTCTAGAGTGTGGTCCTTAGGCACAGGCATCAGCCTCAACTAGTAACTTGTTAAAATATGCATTCTCAGCCCTGATCTGAAACCTACTAAATCAGATATTCTGGGTAAGGTCCAACAATTTTGTTTCTACAAGCCCTCTAGGTAATTCTGATGCACATTCAAGTTTCAGAGCCACTGACATAATGTTTGAAAGGTAATTTCTACTTAGAATTAGAAAAACGAATGTAAAGGAATGGACTATGGAGAGTATCTTGTTATATTGTTTTTTTGCTTGTTAAATGAATGACTACTGTACTACAATCACTGACAATGTGTACAAGGTACAAGTGCTCATATTTGAAGTAACACTACCTAGGTTTGATGATCTTACTAAAATTAGCAAGAGGAAAGGAAGAAATGTGAGACTAGACAAAAGAATTTAATCTGAGGGAATTTAAATATTTATATATGCACATATTAGCAGAGAGAACACAGCCCAGAAAGGAAAAGAAACATAAAGGAATGTTAATGATAGACCTTACTAATAGGTGATGGCAATTGTCCAGTTCAGAGTGGAATCAGCAGAGATACCCACAGAAGTAGAGGGGGGATTCTGAAAATGAGAGATTCCATTCATTTAACAAATGGTTACTGAGAACCTGCTTTACACCAGGCATTGTTCTAGGGGCCATTTTTCTTGTCCAGTGAAGGACAAGATAGAAATTATCCCTGCCCTCACAGGATTTAGTCTAGTGGGTGTGATGAATCACTGAACAGTGAATTACAATAAGGTGTGACAGAGACCTTGTTAGAGGACATGCAGGGTAGCTATGAGGGCTCAGAGGAGAGGTGCTGAACCCAGACTTGGGAGATGGGTGTCTTGGTAATGGCCATCGTAACATTTTGAGCAGAGACATATTGTAAGAGTAAACTGAAGGAAATTAGTAAAGTACTTCTCTAAAGCTCATTTCTAATAAGCTTTCCCACTTTGAGGTGGGAAACATTAGTCCCAGTTTGTGGTTTTAATAGAAAATGTGTGTGCGATGAGGCTATTTGACAAAGGAGAGATCTTGGACTATGGAAATCAAAACCTTTGTCAGAAGCATCCATCCAGAGCCTTCTTTGAAACCACTTCCAACCTTAAGAAACACAGGCAATTGTAGCAATGCAGAAAGGGCTCTAGCCAAAAGAACATGACTTTTTTTTAAAATCTTTTTTTTTTTTTAAATCTTTGAAAGCAGAAGAACTGAATATTCTTCCTAATGGGAGAATATGTCTTTAGCTACCCCTAGGTCCTCTTGGGAGGAATTATAACCATAGAGCTCTTAAGCATAAATAGCTAGAAGAATATATGAGGGCCATGTTTTGGGTCCTTTGTTAGTAGAAACTTTTGTCAGAGGACTGTTGCTGATGTAGCAGGAGATGGCTGTTGAAATTTCAGGAAGAACTCAATACAAAGAAGGAAAAAATAAAGATGAAGCAAAATAATTTATTTTATTTTATTTTTGGTTTTTATATTTTTATTCACTAAAAAAACTAAAAAAAATTTTTGGTTTTTTTGTTTTTGTTTTTGTTTTTTAAAGAGAGAGTGAGTGTGTAGGGTGGAGGGGCAGAAGGAGAGAAAGAATCTCAAGCAGGCTCTGAGCTCAGCATGGAGCCTGCTGCAGGGCTTCATCTCAGGACCCTGAAATCATGACCTGAGCTGAAATCAAGAGTGGGAAGCTTAATCAAAAGAGCCACCCAGGCGCCCCTGAAAAAAAAAAAAAAAAAATTTTAAAGCAGGTAACATTTATTAAATGCTCACTCTGTGCTAGGCTTTCAAAATGTTTTTAACCTGTAACTTCCTGTAATTGGCCAATAAATTCAGAGGTGGTACTGTCAAGGGAGATAAGAAGCAATAAAAAGAACATGGCCACGTATAATTTTTATCAGGTATACTCAAATAGCTATTTCATTAAGTTATTTTAAATCAGGCAAAGTCATGGAACCTATAATTGAGATTAAAAATCATTAAATCGGAGGGGGAGATGAACCATGAGAGACTGTGGACTCAGAAACAAACTGAGGGTTTGGGAAGGGAGGGTGGTGGGGGGATGCATAAGCCTGATAGCGGGTATTAAGGAGGGCATGTAGTGCATGGAGCACTGGGTGTGGTGCATAAACAATGAATCTTGGAACACTGAAAAAATAAAATTAAATTTAAAAAAATAATGAAGATTTAAAAAATTTAAAAAGTAAAAATCATTGAATATTTAAACAGAATAATCTTTGGGATTATCTTTTTTCAGTTCTCTTCTGAGCCCCTGAACACGAATGGTCAACAGCTACACATTTGTATACACGAGTCACCCACATGAATCAGCAGCTTCTCCATACCCCAGTCTTAATGATTTGTGCACATTGATTTTGCTCAACCTTGCAAAGTATCCTGAGTACATGGTAACTGTTATAATCAAATAATTCTAACTAGTCCATCTTTGTGGATATCCTAGGAAAGGAAGTCTCTATATTATTGTTTCAGTATCTTAATTTGCAGCAAATAATTTAGCCTGTGACATATGCCTCTTTCCATTCTTGAGCAAATCCTTTATCCCAACAAGATCAAAGGACTCCACTTACTCTTTGAGTGACTTCCTTCCTTTGACATGTTAAAATAATCTTTTATTGGTTTCAGGTGCTCTTCAGAGTGTTTTTCTTATAGCTGTTATTCTTTGTTTTCCTCACATGAACTCCCTTACCAATTAGGGGAAATGCCCTCTTTTTTCTCTGATAATTTATATGGTTCTAGCTAGCAGTTCTCTTTTTAGTTCTACCTTGGATGCTTGTTATTTTCATTCCTTGGCATATGCTTTTCATGGAAAGGAAACAAAAACAAAGTATATAGGCTTTTATTGTGGGTTATTGACTTTTCAAAGTCCTTCCTTTCAGTTGCCTTCTAAATGGGGCTTCTATTTATCATATTTCCCTTTAAAAAATTTAGATTGTATGGGATGGGTTTCTTGGTTTTCCCTGTTCCCATGAGGATACAGAATTTAATTATGTTATTAATTTTTCCTTAGTGGCTCACCCACAGCGATCTCTTGGGTCCATTTCTGATCCTGTTTGGATGAAAGTTCCCTCTATTTGCATTCCTTGTGAGATTTGGAGAGCATACTCAATTTATTAACATCCAGCCCCCATCCCTACCTGCTTCCCACTCCCCGACCTCAGGCCCCTGTATCTCTCATCCTGATTGAGCAGCTATTTACTTTGTATATGGATAATTAGAACCTTTTATTACTATCATCTGAACAATTTTTTTCAGCTTTCCCAATTCCATTTAACATTTTCTGTCTCATCACTTCACTTGGGTAATCTATAATATACTTTTTTATGTACATAGATGTTTTAAAATGAATTGGGTTTGTTAAAAAATTATTATTTTATTTATTTATTTGACAAAGAGAGAGAGAGAGAGAAAGGACAAGCAGGAGGAGCAGCAGGCAACAGGAGAGGGAGAAGTAGGCTCCCCACTGAGCAGAGAGCCTTAGGACCCTGGGATCATGACCTGAGCCAAAGGTAGACATTTAACTGACTGAGCCACCCAGGCATCGCAACATGAATTGTTTTTATAGTTGAAAAGTTATAAGATAAATCTGTCCTGTGAAGTTATTCAACAAATACTTTTTTTAGTACTGTTATGTACCAGTTCTACACACCGGGAATAAACAATGACTGGGATAAAAATTCAAATTCTAATGAGGGGTGGGGTGGGGCAATGAGAAATAATTTGTCAGGTGTTGATAAGAGCTAAGAAGAAAAAACAAGTCAGATGATAGTTCAGAGCAGCCCTTGTCTATCAGTTCTAGCAG
The DNA here is from genome assembly GCF_902655055.1 of Lutra lutra. Classification (NCBI taxonomy): domain Eukaryota; kingdom Metazoa; phylum Chordata; class Mammalia; order Carnivora; family Mustelidae; genus Lutra; species Lutra lutra. The sequence goes on along the minus strand of NC_062278.1, from coordinate 131,819,290 downwards.
AGAATTAAACACTAATACCCTAAGGCACACTTTATATACAATGAATTATCTTCTCCTATGCAGCTTGAGTGATACCAACCATGGACCATCCTTAAATGGGAAAAAACCATTATCAAAATCATTTTCTGTAAGGATTACACTGTCATGGAACCCTAGTTGAGAAAGACTAGGTTAGAGAGCATCAGTTATAGGAGGGAGTGCTGCTTGAGATACTTGACTATAAGGAAGGGTTTTCTGACAAGAAGCTTTTGAGCAGACACCCAAATTCAATGAGGGACAGAGGTCCCCCTGTAGATGCAAGGTGAGGGGAGGAAGGCAGCCATAGCTGAGTACTCCAGCCAGAGACAAGAGTGGATTTATTATATTTGAGGAACAGTTAAGAAGGTCAGTGTGGCTAGAGCCAGGTATCAGGGGACAGAGAGGTGGGGATAAGATCAGCGAAGTGGCTAGTGAAGAGTGGAAATGGTTAGATATGCCAGAGACATTTAGCACAAGTCAATTCAGCAGATATTTACTGAACTCTAATTATGTGCCATGACCTGGGGTCTTCAAAGATGAATAAATCATGGTCTCTGTTCTCATGCAATGTACAATATAGTGTATACCACTTGACTAAGACTAAATAAATATACTGGGATGAATGCTATACCTTAATAGTAAGCAAATGAGTGGCCATTGGTTGAGTACTCCCAGAGGTAGACTCTGAGCCAAGCATTCAGGTGCTAGTGATTTATAAGGAAGTGCTCCTAGGAGGAACTCATAAGAACCAGGTAAGTGTGGGATTTCAAGCAACAGATTCAGCCTGATCTAGGGAGTTCTGTAGTGTAAATTACACTGCACAGTGTGTCACACTTTGAAGTAATGGAACTGCATTTCTTTATGTGTATACCTGCTAGTCATTGGCTGTGGGCTGCCCAACAAGGTGATGTCACTCTCAGGCACTTTTGGCTCCATATAGGTGAGTTGGCTCCAATGTCAAAGGTAATCCTCTAAAGATTATAGCAAAGGGAGTGGAGGCTAGGGGATGAGAGCACAGAACTGGTGGAAGGGATCCAAGGGGGATGTTGATTGGGCATCAACAGTCTCCAGCCCGGGGCTAACAGAGCTTCTCAGTCCAGAGGATAGGGCTTGAAGGAAAGGCAGAGGATAGTAAGCTTTCCCCAAATGGAAACCACCCCTGTTATCTTGGCTCTGTGTCTCCTTGTTATCTAGTTTAGTTCTTACTCACCATAGAGAACCCCAGAGATGTTTCGGAGTGGAAGTGAATGCATGCGTGAACCAATGCCAGGCCCAGGAACTAATCTGGAGAATTTTTAGAAATCCTTTGGCAGAAACTACTCCAATATTGCGTCTTCATAGAGGATGCTAAGCTCTTCTGCATAGGAAGGGAAAGCTGGTAGAAATACAGTTCAGAAATCTGTTAGGTATAGCTATAGAAATGGCATATAAACTTGAGTTTGAGAAAATGAGAAGTAATACATATAAGGGACAAAAATCCAAACGTCTTAGAGTATGATGTGTTCTATTAAAAATCCCCCCCAAAAAACCAGTGAAAATAATCTCTTTAAATGTTCAAGAAAATATTTAGTTGTGTCAACTGCTGGGTGTGTGTGTTTGTGTGTGTGACTTGGTGTTGGACTGAAAGGGACATTTTTTTTCATAGAGAACTTGCTTAAATGTGGACAAGAATTAGTACAGGTTAGCAACACTAAGTTGTAGAACTCTGAATCAGAATTGTGTTAGGCACTAGGAGGGGCAGAGCGGTATCCCTCTGGGTGCCATTCTGATTAGTTGAAGTTGGAGACTAGTAACACTGTTGAGGAGTCTGAGGCCACATCCATGTTCAGGAGATTATTACTAATAGCTAACATTTATTTAGCACTTCCTACACACCAAACAATTCCTTAAGCACTTTGCATTATTTAATTAGCTCATTAACTTGTAAGAGACAAGTACTTGTATTGCCATTATTTCCATTTTACAGATGAGAAAACCGTGCAGTCATTTATTGAATACCTTCCAAGGGCCAAATTGTCCAGGTTTACACAAGTAGTAAGTGAAAGAACTGGGATTTGGTCCTAGATTCTACTCATAATCACTAGATAGAGTTGAATGCTATGACTGATTGCAGGAGGAAGGAATGGGATATCATGCATTTTCACCCTCTCATTCTGATCTTTTCCTCTGGTCTTTTCCCCTTCAGTGATCCTCCTCCCCCTTTCACATCTAGTCAAATTAAACTATTTTCTCATCACCTGTGTTCTACACTCTTGTATGGGCTATTGCCAGTCCTGGAGTGCCCAGCCTCTAGCCCTTTGCAGGCTAACTCCTACTAGTTCTTTGGAATTCTGGTCAGGCATCACTTCTTAGAGAAAATCTTCCCTGATTTCATCAATCAGAATTGGTACTCCTTCTATGTGATTTCTCATAGTTTTATGAGGCTCACTTACAACATAACACTTTTTATTGTGAATTGTTATGGCTTATTTCTCTTAAAATTAGCTAAAAGAAGAGGACATTTAGTGTTTTCATTGAGTGAATGAGAACCTGATGCCTTCACCTGTTGGCTCCAAACTGTTGGTATTGTTTTGTCAAAGTTATCTGCTTCCCAGGTTCATTTTTGTAATTGTAAATAAAACACAGGTGTTGGACCAGTTGAAATTTCCAGCTCTGTTATCTTTTTCTTCTATAAGTTTGGGAACTTCTAAATATTCAGTAAAAATTTTACCCGTTTACATTTGTTTTCTATTATATGCATACAATATGGTATTTCTTTCCATAAACAATTGTCTCTCTTTTGTAGCTAAGCTTGCTTAGTGTGATACCTTCATTGAAAACAATCAATTTATTGGGAACAATACATGGGCACTTTGTATTAAAATTTTTACTTTTAAGTTGTGCTATGGAGAGGCATATCATATCAATGTGTATGTTATTATATACACATGTTTTAAATATGATTATTTTATAAAAAATAAAAAAGAATATGTTCTTTATGTATAACAAATTGTAGAATGAATTATAGAATAAATTCTATAAATAATATAAAGAAAATGAACGTGTCTAAAAAAATGTCCAGGGAATTAGGTTAAATCTGTACGGAGTTACAGAATGGAGAAACGACAACAACAACAACAAGGTACCAGTTATTAAAACACAGATACAATATATATAAAATGTTATCCTGACCAGTTATATATGAGAGATGGAGACTAGAATCTTGGGTAATATTGGGTCTTCATGAATTAAATCAATTACGTTTAGAGAAGCTAATTATTGATAGATTAAAACATAATTAGCCGGGGCGCCTGGGTGGCTCAGTTGGTTAAGTAGCTGCCTTCAGCTCAGGTTATGATCCTGGAGTCCTGGGATCAAGTCATGCATCAGGCTCCCTCTCCGCAGGGAGTCTGCTTCTCCTTCTGACCTTCTCCTCTCTCATTTTCTCTTTCTCTCTCTCTCTCTAATAGATAAATAAATATTTTAAAACATAATTAGCAGTTATAAAGCGGTCTATAGGTGTTCTGATCATTAATGGAGCAATGGGTAGATTCCTAGAGACTTGGACGTTTTCATTTTATTTCTTTTTGGGTAAACATAAATTTCTTTCTAAGCAGTTTCTGGGGAGTAATGGGGAGGACACTTACTTAAGTTAACTCATGATTTAAATCAGATAAACATATATCCATTTCCTGAGATAGGATAGCCAATTTATGTATGTGAGGCAGGCAGACTGAGAAACAGAAAAATGAATGACAGTCTTGATGTTCTTTTTTCAAATTCTTAACCTCAAGCAAGAATTTGTTTCTTGTTGCCTTTTTTTTTTTTTTTTTTTGGTAATGACTGTCACAAAGAGAAAAATAAATGCTTTTTTTCTTGTTAAAAATTTACATTATTCACGCTGGTTAAATATCAGTGAAAACTGTCCTTATTTTACTCAGTAGATAAAGCTACAAGTTTACAAGGCGAGAAAAATTTCTCCCCCATTGGAATGCTGTGAAATATATTTTTAGAAGTGTCAGAGCAGGAGGAAATCTAGTTTGCTGGCCCTTACATTAGGCTTCCATTTTTCTGATGTGACAAATAAAGTCACTTTCGAGCAAGGTGGTTCTTTTTGGCACAGTGTTCTGAAGGGACCTCACTAATTCTTTTATTTATATTCTCACTAATTCTTTTAAAAACTAGGTCATACCCCACTACTGCAAATATCACTCCAGAGAAAAACTCTGTGCAACAACAGGTCTTTAAGATCCAGTCAGTAATCTCTTTATTTCACAAAATGACAGAATTTGGCAAAAACCCAGGAAAAAGAATCAAGAATCTTCTGGGATTCTTTAAAATAAAATAAGACTTATTTAGCTAGCATGTCAAACTAAACTAATAGCACATCTATTTTACTTGAGGGTTTGCCTACAATGTATATTTTCTGTATCAGGAGGTACCACTTGGACTCAAATGTAACTTAGTGCAGCTTCAGAATTGTTACAGGAGAGGCTAAAGGAAGTTCAGGATGGGGGCTGCTGGGAATCTGCATTTTAACAAGTACTCCAGGTGATTCTGTTGCACTTTGGGGCCTCAGAGATTAACTCTTAATAATGCTCACAAAGAAATTTGCTTTTAGTTAAGAAGAGCATAAAACACGTGACGATATTAACAGAGTAGATTGGTTTAGTGTGGCTAAAAGGTGATAGGTTCTTTTTAAAAAAATATTTAGTTAATCAACTGGAATTAAACCTAGTTGTGGACATTGCTTTTCAATTTGTTCCACTCAATAGACTTGGAGTATCTATGACCTGTGATAAAAAGAATCTATTCTCACAAAGTATGTGGCAACTTTCCTCTTGTTAGAGTCTTTATGTCAGTAGTGATTTGTGTTGTAGAGTTGGTTCCCCCTTGTTAAAGAATGAGTCCATCAACCTGGCAGCTTATGCCAGTTTTCTCAAGCAAGGCTAATACAAACCACCTGTAGATCTTTTAGAACTTAAAATTGCTGAGGCTATGCTCCTTACCCCAGTCAGAATCACTATGCACAGTGCCCAAAAATCCATTTCCTTGAAAGATTTAGTGTGCAGCCAGACTTGAGATACAGTGGTTTAATGATAGCAAAAGAAATTTTGAGGCTTTTAAATAGATTCTTCTTGGTTAGATATTTCTTTATTCCTGATATACCCACAACCATTGTTGTGCTAGGTTCAGTGTATTGGCTGTAACTCTGAATTTTGTACTAAGCCATCTCTGATACAGACACTGTGATAAGCAATGTGTAAGACTGCTAAAGGGGTTTTACTTCTGGAATTGATAACCCAGAGAGGCCCAGGACACACTGAAAGGTGAAGTTTTCTCTAAGTTGCAGTTTGATCATCTTGATGAATAGGGTAGAAAACTGGTTGAAGCCTTGTCATACCACCTGGTCAGTCTAGAGCTGAGGAAGAAGGTTTTGGGGGATTTAGCACTTAGGCATTTTAATCACCTTGGTACACACTACTGGCTAGGTAATATGAACTTGATTATGCTGAAGAACAAAGGTTCTGGCTGGCAGGTCTGAACAGATTTAGCGTTAGGTCAAGTTCTGAGAGATGGCAGAGGCAATGGACTTCCTGACTTCTACACGCTGGCATTACAGACAGAAGGATGTCTGGGCAATTTTAAAGATTCCTAAGTTAGGTTATTTTACAACCTTCCTCACATGCCTGAATTGTTCAAGATGTTGAGAGGGATATCTCCCTGCATGTTTTTCCTATATGTTTCTTCCTGAGCTTGCTTGTATAGTTTTATGACAGAATGTAAATTTGGCAGAAGGCAAAAATTTCTTACATAGCTTTCTGACCGAGGGTCTAGCACAGTGCCACTGAGACACGAATGCTAAATACTTCAGAATGAAAGTAAACTTAGTGTTCTCTACAACTTCTAGTTCCCACATTCCAACCATCAAGTTGGCAGAGATTACTGCCCCATAAACTAGCGGTAGGGTACGCACTTTCCCTCAGCCGGTGGCCCAGAAACCCCATGTTTACTCAGTCCCTGGAATGCTTTCCATCACCGAAGGAAGGAAAAGAAAAGATCATGAAACTTTTAGATAACATAGAACAAGGGCTAAACCATTTTCTGACAGGTGCCCTTAAAATCTTGCTACTCAAAGCGTGGTCTCCGGATGAGGAGAATCATCACCATCTGGAGCTTGTTAGAGAGGCAGAATCTCGGGTTTCCATTCCAGATTTACTGGATCAGAATACTCCTTTTAACAAGATACCCAGGTGATTGCCATTAATATTTAGAATTTCAAATCTCAATAGACGTATTTATTCATTCATTGAGCAAAAACAGCTCTGGAAAACAGATTCAGCCCTTTGTGCCCGCTTCGCACTGGCTCGGCTCGGTAGCAACCGAACCCCCAGGGACATCGGAGCGGGTGCTGCCGAGGGCAATTTGGTGATTGGCTGGTCAGACCACGTGACCGGCGCCGGGCCTCTCTTGTTACCGGATTGGCTCTCGTGGATTCTGACGGACAGGGCTGGGGCGGGTCGGAGCCCGGACGGAGAGGCGCGCGCGGGGGCGCGAAGCCACGAGAGCGCGAGTGCGCGTGCGCGAGCGGCGGGGCTTTCTCCGGAGCCGTCGGAGGGAGCCGGAGCGCTTCTCCTGAGGTAAGCGCCTCTGCGGGGCTGCCGCCTGCCCCTAGCGCGGCTGGTGGGGACTAGCCGGTTGGGCAGGGCTGGGTAGGGCAAAGGGGGAAGTCTGGGGTTCGCCCCGGGAGCTCTGCTTCGGGAAGGATGCAGACTCGCACTCAGCCACCCTGGTTGGGTGCCTCGGTTTCCCTTTTCCTAGCCTCTAAACGCACCTTCCTATCCTCACCACGGTGACGAGTCCGCCCGAAGGGAGTTGCCCATCTGGCAGCCTCGTCTCTGCCTTTGTTTCCCGCCTGGAGGGATGCTGGTATCGGCCCTCTCCTCAGGTAAAGGGTAAGCGTGGTGTGGCGGGGACATCCGTGGACTCCAGATCTGGGCTGGGGTCTGGGAGAGGATGGCTTTAATGCAGTGGGACCTGTCACATGTGAGAAGGAAGGGGAAAAAAATGTGTCACTTTAGCCAAGCCGCGGGACTCGAACTAATCCGGCGGCGAGCGATGCCGAATTCCTAGCGCAGCTGTGCGGGCGGGGGAGGGGGGCACAACCGGTGGACCGAGCCCAAGTGTTGCCGGTAGAAGGCTTCTCCGGACCTGCACGGGAGCTCTCACCCCAGAGTTACATCGATACTGACGGCTTTTAGCCTGCCGAGGGAGTCCAGATTTTCGTTAGGAGGTGAAAAAAAATTTTTTTAAGCAGTTGGGCACTGGTCTAAAGGAGCAGATCTAAATGAGAGGCTACAATAAGGAATTACAGTTAACAGCGAAACCGATGACTGGTAAATTGTGAGGAGGGAAATGCCTGCAGTGAGCTGCAGACCAGATCGTCACACAGATTCTCCTTCAAGAAGATAGGGGTTTAGGGGTGTCAGTGGGGGTGGGGTGGCCGTTATATCTGTAAACTGAGGTCTTCTGAGCTGCCGAAGAGAGTAATTATTTTGAGCCTGTTAATGGCCTGTAGGGAGGAAGGAAGGCGTGGTGTAAATTAACACCTATTCAGACTCCCTTAATTCTTCGAAAAGTGCTTGTTTAAAGACCATTTGGATGCCAAAAACGGTTTGTGTGTTGGGGATGGACGATGTCTCCTTTAAGTCATAGTATAAAAAGGGAAGTTGTGTACAAGACCTCTGCTTTTCTTCTCCATTTCCCTAGACCTATAATAGCAAGGGCATACTGTATATCTTATAATAAAATGTTAAAAGTCCCTTCAGTTTTCCACTAATTTGTTGCATGTATCTGGTAGTTTACTTGGTAAGAAATGGTTTGTCTGTCATTAGGAAGATTTTACCATATGCTGGAGTTTCACTGTAATCTATTTAGAACTTATTCTGGTGTGAGATGGAGAAGAATCTTTCTGATTCCTTTGGAGACCTGCTGATACTCTTTCAAAGCCCTTTCATTACTCTTACCTTCCCACATACAAAGTTTCATTTCCTTAGGAAACAATGTGATTTTTCAAACATTCAAGGCACACCTCATGCCTATGAAATGCCTACCCTTGCTAAGAAATCAGTTTACTTGACAAAACAAATTGAAGAAGGAACACTTAAATTCGTTAGGGGAATCAGAACATTTATCAGCTGTAGCAAATCAACTTTTTGATGGTTTTCTGATGTGAATGAAAGTAAAGTTGCTGCAAAGCTTTTGGGAATGTAACAAATGACCCTATTAAAGTGAATATAGATTGTTACCCCATAGATTGGAATGTAAAGTAAATTAGTGGGAATAATTCAATTTACCAATGATTGTTTTTTAAGATGGCATGTGATGGAGGGAAGGAGAAGGAATTCTGATGGTGGGGTAGGTGGTATAGTTTGAAAAGATACGCTTTTATGTTTAGAAAAATGTCATTTTAATATAAATTATGTAAAGGTCATAGTACATTTATGTTTAGCCTTTGGAAGAGAGAGAGGTTTTAAATTTATAGGTTTATACAGGGGAAAAGCGAAAGATTGGCTGGCTTAATTCATCTTGAGGGAAGCAGTGTACCTCAGTGACCGACAAGACAAGGTTTTATTTTCTGGTTCAGTGAAAGCCCACTAGTGCTGCTTTCGAAACAACAAGGAAATCATTTCCTTTCTGTCATTTCTGTCCTCTGGGTCAGGAACAGGGAGGATGGAGAGTAAATGAAAGAGATTAGAGTCCGACCTGCATACCTAAGCAATAGTGTCCTTTGAGCGGGATCTGTGTCACATTGTGTAAATATAAGAGCCTTCACATTGAGATGGGTCTGAGCACCTTCCCTAAATGCATGCTATAAGATAAAGCTGGATAATGCTGCCACAGGTGGGGGCATGGGTGAGATCATCTGATACAGAAGTACTGGGGGAAGAGGAGAGCCAGGAAATGTTTAATTCAGTGAGGTTCTGCTGCTTGCCTTTGGAGACTTAAGGAGGCATTTCCAGGCAGAGCTCATTATTGGCTAGCCTGGTTGGGCTTTGTATGGCTTCCATAGGAGCTGCCCTTCATGTGGAGACTCCTGCGGAGGTTCCGTTTCTCAGGTTGTAAGCATCAGTTATGTTTGTTATATGCTCTAGAAAAGAAAGGCTCACAAAGACACAATCTAGCCTGCCATTCTTCCCGTCTTTGGCTCCTGTCACCCACAGGCTTCCAGAAATAAGTTGTGCCCTCCCTACCAGTAGATGGCACTGCTGTCTCTGAAATTCCTGGAGGAGATGAAACAGAGCTGGCAAAGCAGTGGTGTGTAGCCTCCAGATTTAGAAGGGCTATCAACTCTCCCTCCCCCCACCAAAAAAGGTTCTAAAAGCCAGAACTGTTTATATTAGGTAGAAATAATATGTGTTGGGGGGTTGAGGAATGGGTACAATTACTTTCCTGGTTGCGTATAGGGGGAAAAGGCAGAGGGTAAACTGACAAGCATTATATCATAGGTTTTTAAAAGCTCTTGGGATACATGTTGTTTAATTGAACATGAGGTTGAAATCCTGATTTAATCATAATTCACAACAATTTCATAGTTCTAATTCTTTGCACGTAAAGCTAGTCTACACATGACAGGACTACGGAAATATACGTGTGACTTTTAAACCCGATAAATATCCAGTAATTACATGCTCTGAAGGTAGTGGTGAGAGTCCTAGTAAAAGTAGTGCCTGTTGTTACTGTACTGCAGGGCTGTCCAGATAGGTCCAAGTTATTCTGAATCTGTTTCTTCTAAAACTTGGAAATTACCAAGAAGTATTTTAAGGTTTTCTTAGCTAATGCAGTCCTTTCAAGATTATGGTATTTAAAGTCTTGAATTTTGGTTTTATTAAGTTTGCTAGCCAGAGTTTACTTATCTATTACCCTCTTTTGGGATAGCTGTTCTTTCTTTGTTATTGACTGTTTTTTGAGATGGAATTTGTAGCCCCAGTATTTGAAGGTGAGTGCTGTTGCCAGTGAAGTTACAATGTATATGAGAACCTCAGTTTTGACCCTGCCTGAGCTAGAGGATGCTGCCTCTGGGTGTCATTACCCCAGTCACCTGCTTCCTCGTGCAGTTCACTCTCTATGGCTCAGCTTATTCGAGGTTTATTTCTGTCTCCAAGAGAACTGATGAGCTGGTTTTTTACTACCAATGCCGAATCCTAAAATCCTGCTGGTGCTAGATGGCAGTAGTTACCACAGTCCATTAATATCACCTCATTATGTGACCTCAAATAAATCTTTGCCTTTCTGAAACTCTATTTTCTTGCCTCATCACTGGGATTGCTAACGTGATACATGTCTATTAAAATTCGTTCAAGTCTTATTCTGTGGCAGGGTGACTCTTGTATTTCTGAAGCCTCTGAAAAATTCTCATCTAGAAGGCAATTTCATACTGTGAGCCTAGGGCAAAAAGAAATCTCAATTTCTTTTCAGAGAAATGATTATGTATTGTCTTAAAATCCTAATAATTCAGAGTTGGAAGAAACCCTATAGGTGGTTTAACTCAACTTTTTAATTTTATAGGCAGTTTCAACTCAGAACTGACTGATTGACCGAGCTAACAGAACTAGTTAGTAGAGAACTTGTTAGAGAACTAGGACCCAAGCTCCTACTCCTCTCCATCTTTCCTCCTTCAATGCTGCCTTTCTCCACTTGCCATCAAGACTCAGAATATGCTGTGTCTATAGGTCTGGGGCCAAAGAAAATTCTGAGTAATTCCTTAATGTATCATTTTAAAGCCACAGCACGAATAATGTTGAGTTTGGCTAGAGATTCAAGGTCAGGCTTTTCTTTGCAGCTTGTTCTTCACTGACTGATCCTGCACACAATTTTTTATGTACATCTTAGGGTTTTAAAACTTTTTGGATACTGTTTCCTAGAAGAAAAATAAAACTTTCATTATCCTAGAAGTGTCCCTTACCAATGAGATGTTCTTATATTAGGTTCATGGAACTCTGAGTGCTGCATGGAAAGATGTCTATATAATAGGCTTCTTTTGTAATCCTATAACATTTAACACATTATTCTGAGGAGGAGTTTCTTCGACTTCAACAGACTGCCAAAGCTGGGTGGGGGGTGGTGAGGGAAGTAGAATTCATGGCACAAAAATAGGGTAGAAATTCTAGAGTCTAGAGTAGGTTGTGGAAAATTGCCAGGATGGGAGAGTTTTTGAGGAGCCGAAGACACTATAGTGCATGAGGGTTGGGGGTAGAGTATAGAAGTAAAACTATGAAAGTTCTTAGAACCTTTTACCTTTATTAAAATGTTTAAAATTGCTCACTAAAGGAAGATGCTAATAGTATTTTATTCATTTTAAATTAATAATGGATGTGCAAATATTGATTTCCATTTATCATTGCTTGCCCAGTAAGTACTCCCTCATGATTTCACCAAAAACACTTCCATATTCATGTTCCTTCATTGAAGAGGACATGCATTGTAAGAGCCTCCTTTCTTCACCAATCTGCTTTGATTTCCAGATAGTTAGTGCTTTTCTGACTTGTGATTTGGGGGGTTGACTCCTGTGTTTCACTTCTGAGGTCCTTCATTGCAGTGTTTTTTACTGTAAGCTCCTAGGACTCACCATGATCTGAGATGCAAAAATAGCATACATGTCAGGGATAAAAATCTTGAGGTTCTTTTCTTTGTCCTCAAGATTTATCATAGAAACTTCTGCTTCTTGGTTAATTTTCTTTTTCTTTTTCTTTTCTTTTCTTTTTTTTTTTTTTTTTTGAGGTTCTTTTCTTTGTCCTCAGGATTTATCATAGAAACTTCTGCTTCTTAGTTATTTTCTTTTTCTTTTTATTTTTTAAAGATTATTTATTTATTTATTTGACACACAGAGAGAGAGAGAGATCACAAGTATGCAGAGAGGCAGGCAGAGAGAGAGAGGGGAAGCAGGCTCCCCGCCGAGCAGAGAGCCCTATGTGGGGCTTGATCCCAGGACCCTGGGATCATGACCTGAGCTGAAGGCAGAGGCTTTAACCCACTGAGCTACCCAGGCACCCTCTTTTTCTTTTTCTAATTGTCCCCCAAATAGTAGTAACTCAAAGTTTTTATATATTGAAAATATTTTTGGTTTTGCCAGAGCATATACAGAAGTTAATTTATGTTCAAGTCCTGTTTTGGACATGTGAAACACAACTTTGGTGGCAATCACTACATTATGAAGAACATCTGCTTAAAAATCTCCTGATGTCTTTTTTGTGTCACCTTTGGTACCATAGTGACCCAAACTGGTGAATGCTATCTTCTGGTTCCTTTTGGGTATGGGCCAGATTAGTATTTGTTCTTCCTTTAACAGAAGAAAATTACCCTTTTCAGAAGGCTGTCAGTTGAGTTTAGCAGAAAAGTCAAAATTTCTGCATTCTATTCCAGTACACTAATTTATTGTGAGATTTTGGGGGCATTATTGGCATCTCTGAGTTTATATCTTTGTCTAGAAAATAAGAGAGAAGAGTGACCAAGACTTAAATTCTTTCCATTTCTAGAAATCTGACTATATGAAATTTTATATGGTACCTAGACTATTTCCTAAAAGTGCTAGCTAGTTGGGAATTATAATCAAATTTGGTGCCAAGATAATTCTTTATATCTGAAAATTACTTTCTGGTTTACAAAAATATTCTCTATTTCCTTTTTAATGTGTGGTCAGAGAACAGTAGTATTGGTATCATCTGGGAGCTTGTGAGAAACGCAGAGTCTCAGGCTTCACTCAGGATCTACTGAATTAGAATGCATCTCATCAAGATTTCCAGGTGCTGTGTGTGCACCTTAAAGTCTAGAAGTGCTGCTTAGTCTCATTTGGAGTTTCACATTAACCTTGTGAGGGAAGAGGTATTTTACAGATAAAAAATCAGGGAACAGAGATTTATTTGTTAAGTAATTAAGTCAAGGTTATTGTGCTACTGTCTTACCCAGAATGTTTTATCAAATATAATGTTGTCATCTTGGTTGGTCTGGAGCAGCCTTGTATGATAGATAATAACTATTAGCTGCCCAGCAGCACATGGTCTTAGGTGTGGCTGTGTTACTCATTCTAGCCAATAAAATGTGAGTGGAAGTGGAAGGGTGTTGCAAGCCACTTCCAGAAAAAAAACACACAGGGAATACCATGTGAGTTTCCATGCTGTTTTCCACTTCTGGCTGGTTGGAATGGAGAAGATTCCTAGGGCAAGTTTAGAAATCAAGTTTTAAGAAAGGTGGCAAAACTTACGTTAGCCTGGGTACCTGGATCACTGTGTCAGTGAGGGCCGCTCCACTGACTGACCCAACCTGTTTACCTGTTCAGTATGTATATGGGAGCCAGAAATAAACTTTTGTTGAGCTTGAGCCATTATATGTGTTTGGGTCTATGTGTCAAGCACAGAGACCACACAAATTCACTTGAGCAGTGCCTCTGGACTTCAAGTTGTGGGTCTTCATTTATTTATTTTTTTGGCAGTTGGTGATCGGTCAGTGGTGGTCCAACATGCAGAAGTGAGTGAGTGGTGAAAAGCAGCAGAGCTGATGGGTCATGAGGATGTAAGTGCGTTGGAAGTCTCTCACACCCTTTACTCCAGGGTAAGTCAAAGGCATTCTCTGCCATTGTTTTCTGGTTTTACTAAGTCCTAGAGGCTCTTGCCTCACTAGCCTGTTAGAGTCAGTGCAATGAAGTTGTCTTTTAAAGTTTCCCAAAGCCTTTATTGATTCAACTTAGAGACACCATACTAATTAACAATTTTGAAGAGAAAATTCATCAAAGTGATGGGATGGAAACTCTGCATGGAAATCTCAACAGAGGACTTTTCAGTGAATTTGAATGGGTTTGATTTACACAGAGGAGCTGGTTGACTTTTCTGACATTATGAGTAGAGAAGGGAATAAGGCCTAACTGCATTTTTCCTGTAGCCATTTCTTACTGTTAGCTCTGTTGGCATATATTCCCCTCTCCCAGCATCTTCCTATTCCATGGCTTACTTTGCCTAACTTTTCCTTCATTAATCATTTAGATTTTTTTTCCAGGGAGGAAACAGCTTACTAGAGAGTTGATTCCCATTTTGGTGGATAATAATAGTAGCAAACATGATTCTGCCTGTTCCATTTTATTTTATCTAGTGTCACTGGAAGCTACATGTCTGTTCACTCCTGTCTATTTGGTATAATGAATGTGGGCACTGGGAGCATTATAATCAAAGCTGGCTTTGGATTTTCAGTGCTGAAGATTTTTGAGACCAGAGGGAGAAATTTACTATTTGGAATGCACTTGTCAGAATGCAAGTAGAGGTCCAGGAAGGATGGGTTGAAAGGACATCATAACCTTTCTGAGCTTCCTGGCTTTAAGAGCTTAAACTGAAATCAGACTCCTTGAAGAGAAAATTATATTTAATATGGATCTAAATAGAGCTAAGGATGGTTAGGAAAGAGAGAGGTTAAAAAAAATGGTACTCAGCTGAAAAGCTGGATGGAGGGTTTTAAGCATCTCAGTTCAGTATTGTGGAGCCCTTGGCAGATAATGTCCCATTACCCAGGCTCATACAGAAGGCACCCAGAAAGGCTGATGTCCTTCAGTGCCTCACATGGCTCAGTAATGAGTACAATTTACTGAACGAAATAGACAATTAGGGACTGTAGATCTCTGGAGATTCCCATAAGCATACATCATTACTGCTCTGGAGTGATGCACATGCTTAGAGACAAGCAAAGCAGAGAAAAGGCAGCTGCAAAGCTCACGAACAACTGAAGAGTCCGGGTAAGCAGCCAGATACAGATCATAGCTCAGGGCCTGGAGGTTGCTAGTGCAGGGACCTGGTATTTGCTAGGTTTTCTCATTAAAGGAAAGAAGGTAGCCTTTGCTAGCTGTCCTCATTTTCCTCTATGACTCCCATATATTTTGTATGTTTAAAGTAACTAAAAAGTATAGAATGCCAGAAATAGCACTTGATTGCCATGTTTCTGTGTAAATACTATACAAGGATCAAACTGTAGAGGGAGCCATTCTTTATTGATTAGGGGGCGAAAGAAAGTCATGCTAGATTTCCCAGAGGAGCAGGGGTTCTCATTCTTGGCACTGTTGGCATTCTGAGCCAGGCAGTTCTTTGTGGGGGGGCTGTCCTCTGCACTGTCGCCTGTTTGGCAGGGTCCTTGGCTTCTACCCTTTAGATTCCAGTAGTATTCCCCACAGTTAAAAATGTCTCTGGGGGCAGAGACAAACCACCCATTGTCCCCTGGGGGCAGGAAATTGCCTGATTGAGAACCACTGCTAAAGTAATACACTGAAGGGATTAAATTTTGCTGAGTTTTTCTGGGACTGTATTTTAACCATTTAGCCTCATTTTGTTAGCTTCCCTACCTGCAAATGGGACACAGAATTAATAACTCTGTACCTAAGGAAGTGATGTACATAGTACTGTATGACCACATGGGGGCTCTATAAAGGTTAAGAAACATCTGTCTTCCCAAATTTCCAGGTCTGAAGGACACCTGTTGTGCAGGTATTAGCTGAGGAATATTGGGAGTTTGAAGAAGGGCAAATGATTAGTGGTAGGGGAAATAATGAACAGTACTGGATTCTGATTTTATCTGAAAGCTTCATGTCCTATTCATTGCAGCAAAATATTCTGAATGAAGGCTTTCTTCTGGGAAGTTAAGAGGGAGTGAAGGAGGCAGAAAGGTTATTGAGAAGAAAAGTGAAGGAAATTGCTTTTTTAGAAAGTTTAAATTTAAATATAGTTGACACAGAATGTTGTGTTAGTTTCAGGTGTACAACATACTGATTCAATTTCTTTATGTTCTGCTATGCTCACCACAAATGTAGCTCCCATCTGTCACCATACAATGCTATTACTAGATCATTGACTATATTCCCTATGCTGTGCCTTTTATTCCTGTGACTTATTCCATAGCTAGAAGGCTGTACCTCCCTCTTCCCTTCACCCATTTATGCCCATCCAACCACCTCCCTCGCCTCTGGCAGTTTGTTCTCTTTGTTTATAGGTCTGGTTCTGCTTTGTTTATTCATTTGTTTTGTTTTTTAGATTTCACATATGAGTGAAATCATAGGGTATTTGTCTTTCTTAGTCTGACTTATTTTCCTCAACATAGATTAATCCATGTTGTCATGAGTGGCAAGATTTCATTTTTTTTATGGCTGTGTGATATTCCCGTGTGTGTGTGTGTGTGTGTGTGTGTGTACATACCACATCTAAGAAATTGTTTTTGAGGGGGTAATCTCTTAATGTTAAAGTGACTGATGTGTAAGTATACCAAAGAACATAAGTAATCCTCAAAGGAAATACAAATCAAAACCATGATGCGATATCACCTCACATCTGCCAAAATGTCTAAAATTAATAACTCAGAAAACAGCCATGTCTATGAGGATGTGGAGAAAGGGGACCCCTTTTGCAAACTGGTGCAGCCACTCTGGAAAATAGTATGGAAAGTCCTCAAAACATTAAAAATAGAACTGCCCTACGACCCAGCAATTGTACTACTAGGTATCTATCCAAAGGATACAAAAATGATGATGCAGCAGGCACATGTACCCCAATGTTTATAGCAGCACTATCAACAACAGCCAAATTATGGAAAAAGCCCAAATGTCCGTTGGCTGACGAATAGATGAGAAAGATGTGATATATATGTATGATGGAATATTATGCAGCCATCAAAAAGAATGAAATTTTGCCTTTTGTAACAATGTGGGCGGAACTAGAGTGTATTATGCTGAGCAAAGTAAGTCAGACAAATACCATATGATTCACTTATGTGAAGTTTAAGAAACAAAACAGATGAGCATAGGGGAAGGGAAGGACAAGTAAGATTAAAAAAACAGAGGGAGATAAAGCATAAAAGACTTTTAAGTAGAGAACAAACTGAGGGTTACTGGAGGAGAGATGTCTGGGAGGATGGGATAAATGGGTGATGGTCATTAAGGAGGGCACTTGTGATGAGCCCTGAGTGTACACATAAGTGATGACTCACTGTGTGTGTGTGTATTTATATTTACATTTATATTTTAAGATTTTATTCATTCACTTGACAGAGTGAGAGAGCATAGGCAGGGAGAGCAGCAGAGGGAGAGGGAGAAGCAGGTTCCCTACTGAGGAGGGAGCCCCATGCAGGGCTCTATCCCAGGACCCTGAGATCATGACCTAGACCAAAGGCAGATGCTTAACCAGCTGAGCCATCCAGGAACTCCTGAATCACTATATTTTATTCCTGAAACCAATACTACACTATATGTCAGCTAATTTGAATTTAAATTGACAAAAAAAGTAACTCTCAAAAAAAATCTATCCTCCCAATTGACTGCTGATCCTAGAACAATTTTGCTGGTAATACAATACACAAGAATGTTTGGAGAAACATTTTTATTCTAGAACCTTTTTATTTCTGTTTCTTCTTTGGGAGTACAGAAAGGGTTTATCTTTAATCGTATGCCTTTTGAGTGATAGATAAAAGGTTCTAATATAACATGTTCTTTTGTTAATTCTAGAACTCTTGTTGAAATGGTGAAAGAGGCAGTAACCCTCACCTAGACCTGAAGCAATTACATTATTCTAACAGAAAGCCTTATTTTGACTCTAAGATAGGGTCAGTGCAGGAATTAGGGGTAGACTGTCCTGGCAGCTTTGAGTTCAGCCTTGCTGTGTTTCTGGTCCCTGTAATTGTTAGACACCACAGAATTTACAACAAGTAAGACCTTCAGGTGATTCTGATGGATGCTTAAATTTGAAAAACACTGTTCTTGTCGTTTCTGATGTTGTGAAATCTTATGAATTGTGTCTGTGTGGCAGGGAGGACACCAAGAAAGTATTTTTCCAGGTGGTCAGAAGATATGTAAGATTTTTTTGTGTGTGTGATAACCTCTTAGATCATTTTCCCAAATCATGGTCTAAGCCTTTTCCTGCCTTGTTCAATATAGTAGCCACTAACCTCATGTATTTATTTTTATTTAATTAACATTAAACTAGAAATTCAGTCCTTCATTTGCACTAGCCACATTTCAAGTGCTTCATTGCCACATGTAGTTGATACCATATTGGACAGTGCAGACACAGGCTATGTCCATAATCCCAGGAATTTTTACTGGGCATAGAGCTTTAGTCTGTAAGGACCCTATTTATTGGAAACCCTTATTTTTAGTGATAGTGTGCTCTTGTTATAACAAGACATTGCCTCATTTAAAACAATTGCATTTTGGACTTTATCTTGAGGAGCTTTTAAGTCTGTGAGTGTATCTTGCTGAACTTTTTTACCTTGCTGTTTAATCTCTTACAGAAAGTGCCGTGGGCTTGTCTCTCTGACATAATTGAGTATACTACCTCTAAAATATTTGCCCTTTAACTCAAGGTTTCTGAGCTGTCTCTTTCCATTTGGTCTCTCCACATCCTGACCCTCATTGGTGAAGCTTGTTTGTGTAGGATGTCTCTTTTGATACTGCCTAGAGCTTAGCAACGAGTCTGGGAGAGTGGCAAGAGAATTTTCACCTCTGCTTCTGCCAAGCCCCAGTGTGCCTCAAAAAAGTGTTTCATAAGATGAACCTCTAGGGAGTTATGCCCTGAAGAATTAGTCTCTAAAGCAAATTTTCAACAGACCTATTACAGCACAAATTTAATAATTAAACCATTTAGCAACATGGAAGGATTTTCAGTTGATAATGAATTTTAGGAATGTGGAAGAATTTTCAGTTGATATTATCTATTACTATTACCAATATTAGTTGCCCAGAAACTATCATAATTAGAACAAATGAAAAGACGTGGAAATAAAGACAGTTTTTAAAAAGATCTAATTTAAATCTAACTGAGCTCAAGATTGTTTTGTAGAGGGAATAAGAGTGGGGAGTGTGCCATGAGTAGTATTGTTGGAGATGTGGGGAAGGAGGTCAACAGGGCTTGAGATTGATCCTTAGACAACCCTTACTTGACTGCTTCACTTCTGGTGGAATGCATTGCTTGTTCTCTTACTGCCATTCTCTCTTTGGTTTGCCTTTCTTTCCTGCTTTTTGGAGAGGGCTCAGTGTTTCTCAAGGGAAGTGCTATTAGCATTTTGATAGAATGATTCATCGTTGTATGGAACTTTTCTGTCCATTCATGTCCACTATAGGATGTTTAGTATCCCAGGTCACTAACTGCTCATATTACTCTAACCAAGTCAGTGAGTCAACCAACATGTCCTTTCACTCCCATTTCCAAATACCTGTGATTAAAAATACCTGGCTGCTAGATAGAGGAGTGTCTTTTTGGGGGGAGGGAGGAGTAATTAGTTGGGAAGATACAGGAGCTTTGTGGGGGCTGGCTCATTAATTTTTGATATAACCTGACCTTTTCTCAGTGCTGGAATAGCTTTGGGAGTCAACTTTATCCTGTAGGGATTGGAAGAATCAGATTTTGCCAATGCAAAATTGACCTTGAAATCAACTCCGAAATCACACAGGAGAATCTGTCAGTGCCACAGAAAATGGAGAGACTACTGAAGCTCCCATAGGATACCAGGTTTTCACTCTCAACTCACTGTAGCTAAATCTTCCACATCTGCTTGAAAATAAATTGTCTACATGTGGCAGCAGAAAAAAATGCAACAGTAATGAAAAGGCAAGCCAAGGGAGAGGCTTTGTTAGCCATTTCCTTTCTTTCAGTGATGGCAAGTATTAGCAAAGTAGTCCCTAAATTTGTGAGGTTATATGTAGGTTCAAATGGGATATCTAAGATTGTGTTATAGTTAATAAAGGGAAAAGGAACACTTTGAGTCCTTTTGTTGTGGGGCCCATATAAATGTCTCTGATTATAAGAACAGAAACTTGTTCAAATTACCTTAATAAATGGAAGGCTTAAGGATGCATGAGAAAATAAAACAATGTCAGACAGGTATCAAGTTGGGAAGAATTCCAGCGGTCTTCAGAATGAGAAGGAGGTATAGTTTGGTCAGCTCTCACAGAGGTAGGACCTAACTCAGGACAAGGAAGATTGTTTCTGATCTATTGCAACTCCAGGATGTGTCTGTACTACTACTACCAGTGGTTGGTCAATTCATATGCTACTTCTTGACCCTTAACATGCACATTTCAATTTTGGCTTCTCTCCTCATGTATTTCTGTTCCTGTTTTTTTCCTTTTTGTCCCCACAACCTAACTGGTGATCTGTGTACAGACCAAGAAGAAAAGGAATAGGATACTTCTGTAGTAACTATCATCCCTACTGATTAAATCTCTTTTACAGAAATCTTAGGGGTACTGATGCCCTCTCTTGGTCCAAACAGCTATAGCCTGGGCTGCTTGCCTCAGTAATGATGGTGGTACTGGCAGTTTCTCTAGAAAGGAGCAATGGTGGGGTGTAGGGTGATAAAACATGAGCTCTCTAGCATTAGGACCCTGAATTCTTAACTCCTAGAATCAGGATAAATAGTATTTGTGGGTTATGTGTATAATAAAGAATTGGAAGATTATTTGGGAAGCTTACATGTTCAGTAGCAATTGTGAAAAAGGTCTGAATCCATTCTTTTGGGAAGATTGGCTGCATCTCAGTGTAGATAAGTAGGGAAATTGCTGGGCTAGATGATTGGAAAATGAAGAGTTGTATTTTCCATATGGATATCTTATTTTTTTGCATCTGTCAAATGTGATTTTCTCAGCCACCCATGTATCCCACAGGAATAATAGCTAGGTGGCTGTCTAAATGTTGAATGACGTTTTGACATCTTTGACAATTGTTCAACAGCTGAGTTTGAAAGATTCCAGTTCTACAAAGGAAAATGACTTGGCTTATGACTCTGAAAATAAATTCCATATAGATGCTATCATCTGGGGGGCCTTACAAAGCAGATTTAATGTTTTGTGTTTTGTGCTTTTACCACTGATCTTGGAGAATTAATTTCATTCAAACTAATGATTGTGACTTTACAAGGTAATGCATTCTCATATCACAGAAGGCTCTGTCCTTACTGAAGGTTCTGTGTCAGGGTAATAACGAAGGTCCTGGCTCCATGGACCCCTACAGCTGTGAGTGGTGCAATCTACGGCAGCGCAAACAGACCATTCGTTCATGGAATTCATTTAAGGCTCTCACACCTCTCGAGTAGCTAGAGCATGGTGGTACCACATATGGACAATCAGTATTTCCTTAGAGAGATGCAACTTTTGTTGAAAGCAGCAGAAGAGGAGTTCAGCAGAGCTTCTGCAACTGTTGATTGAGAAAAGAATATGGTCTATTATTGAGAGGTGATTGGGATCAGGTTTCTCACCCAGCTGCTGACTACTGAGATTAAAAAGAGCAAAGATGAATCATTTGCTGCAGTTTCTCCTCTTCTAACTCTATGAAGATCCCTCTCCATCCTCTCTATTGAAAAAAAAAAATTTAATGGAAAGAGAAGGGAAAAATATAGAATTAGGGGCGCCTGGGTGGCTCAGTGGGTTAAGCCGCTGCCTTCGGCTCAGGTCATGATCTCAGGGTCCTGGGATCAAGCCCCGCATCGGGCTCTCTGCTCAGCAGGGAGCCTGCTTCCTCCTCTCTCTCTGCCTGCCTCTCTGCCTGCTTATGATCTCTGTCTGTCAAATAGATAAATAAATAAAATCTTAAAAAAAATATATATAGAATTATATCCAGTGAGGTTTAACACATACTCATTTTTTTCTAAACAGGAAGATTTATATTAGATAACCACATATTTCCGGATTAAAATCTTTAATTTTAAAGAAGTACTAATCTTACAGTGTAAGCTAAGGTAACTCAAATTTGTGCATATGCAATTTTTTACAAAAATTAAATCATAATTCTGATAGAGTCAGGAATTAATTTGCAGCCCCTCCATGAAGATTCTGTAGCAACAGTAAAGCCCTCTCCCTCTGGGGTGTAAGGAGATTTTGAAAGATGGCCGAGAGCCAGGATCCTGAGTCCTGAGATTTTTGTCCTACTACTCCTTGTGAGTGGTAAATGTGCACAGGGGTAAGGACTGTGAGTGCAGATGCTTGAGGGCAGGATTGCAACCTCTAGTCTTGGTGAACTGCCCTGTCCTTCCTGTGAGCCACAGAAATGGTCCACAGAAATTGATCCTTCTCTACCTTTTCCCTCCTGAGCCCCTCATTGCATCTTGGCCTTCACCTTTCTTAGAAGTAAAGCTGTGGCTGAAGTAAATGTCCTCAAACATGACACAGTGTTTACAGCACACCCCCTTAGAGGGGGCTTTGTGAACAAGGAAGAAGACAGGCACTTGTTTCTCTTAGCTATCAAAAGCTGTCCCTTTTCTATGGGAAAGAAGACTTACTGGATCACGTCTGAAATTTTTCATTATTTGTACTGGTAAAGCATTAAATAATTGGATATTATTTAGGGATTTCCAACTTAGAAAATTAGGTTTTTACTTGGAGATACCAAAATTCCATGTTAGTACAGTGCTTGATTTTAAATATTTTTTTCTTTCTGGTGTTTCTCCAAATGCCTTTTCTTAATGCCTTGTTTAGATTCTTTAGACTCTTTCTCCGCTTTTTAGATTTTTCTCTGATTTCCAAAGTTCCATGGTTCCCAGCTGGCTGCTGGACAAGGTGCTTCTTAAGTAGGCATCAAGGCTGTCCCTGTCTGACTCCAACTTTCTGACTTTCTTTCTCCTCTTTCTATGCATAAATTTCTCCTAATTCAAACTGGTCCTTAGTCCCATTCTCTCCCCTCTGCATAGAATGCCCCTTTTTTTTCTTCAGTGACCATTTGGTTTGGTAGTATTGATAGATCCTTGGCCTAGTACTGAATCTGTATACCCATCCTGTCTATAACAGCTTTTAGAAATGTGACTTTGGGCAAAATACTTGATTTGTTAGCCTCAATTTTCTTTTAGGATGGGATTTATAATACTACCTTACAGTATGATTATGAGCATGGTACTTGGGGTGCTTTTCCACCTGTGTCCTCTTTTCTGCCTTCCTAATAGACTTCTACATGTAGGCTCATTACATGTGCTTGCTGATTAAGTTACTGAACATCCTAGTAGAGCTGATCTCCAACACAATTCTTGATTATCCATATTTACTACTTCCATACCTTCTCTAACTACATCTTTCTTTGATAAAAACCCCAGTACTCCTAGCCCTAACAGCGCACACCTAAAGATATATTCTCCTCCCTCCTCTTGGGACTGTGAAAATTATGTTCATGGACATTCATGATGGCCTAGTATATCTGCCTATATCAGAAATTGACAGCAACTTCAACGTCACTCTACATGACCTTGATAAGGGATTAATTTTCTTCACATTTATTTCCTCTCATATATAGTGAGATTTATCATAAAGCCCAAATGCTATGATTATAGCTGTCATTGTAAATTAAGTAAGGTATACCTCTTTAAAACAAAGTTTTCTAAGGCCCAACCAACAGACTTCTTACTCCAAACATCATTTAATAAAATGGAACATGACATTAACAGGATTGCTTGGACAAACTCTTGGAGTTCATTTAAGCAGACTCTGCCCTGTATTGATTCTCAATTATAACGTGTTAGCATGAATAAACCTGCCAGTGTTCTCAAATGATGGTGATGCTCTCCTGGCAGCTCTGCCCTTCTCTGACTATGGAGCTACCAGCATATCAGTGTTTCCTTTGTTCATTCTATTTAAATTATGGTTTTCTACTTGTTCAAATGATTTAGGCCACCTGTTAGGTCTATAAATTTTGGTTTCATAAAATCTAACTTTTCCCCTTTTTTTTCTTCCATTTTCACAATTTTTCTTACTGTTTCATGCGCAAAATAAGGCTTATTTTTTTTTCTACCAAGGTAAGATAATTTAAATGCTTGTATTGCTTTTCTAGTTGGATTTATTGGTTTTTTAGTTACTAAAATGGACCATAATTTCATATAGATGTGTAGTTCTCATTGAATTAATTTTGTCTCTTTTTTTGTTCTTGAAATTTTTTTGGTTAGAGACAGGAATACAGCTGCTTGGATTCTTCTGCACTCTGTTTATTCATGTATATTGCTAAATGGACCTTTACCAGTTGTTTTGTTTCTTTTTACCTCAGGCTTTTGAAGGAAATATATAAAATGCCACGAAAGTATTTGTGGTATGGAAAGATGTGTTACATTCTTTCCAGGTTCCTCTTTTGGAGGATTAAGAGAATTTTTTCCCCCTCATAATCAGAAAGATGATCTAGTGTAACTTCTTTGAATGATGTCCTATTCTAGGCAGGCAATAGGAGCCCCTTGACATTTTCACTCCATAGGCATTGATGGAGAGAGTGCCCATATCTGAGTGTGTTTTAGGGGAGAAGAAAGGGTGACTGGGAACAATAAACTGTGCAACTGCTTTGTATTTAGTGGCTCATTAATACTTCTGAAGGGCAGGGAGATACCAGGGCCTCAGCCATGTGCTCTTCCTCACAGAAATATTTATAGTTGGAGAAAGCAAGAAAAAGAAATTCTGAGCAAGGTGGATTTTTTTTTTTTAAAAAACTATGGGCAGCAGGATAAGAAAAGCAAATGGAAGGAGAGAGGTTTATCAGCTCAAATATGTGGCTGCTTTGTTGACTTGTGTTAGGTCAGAGATCCTGCTCCACCTTCAGTTTTAAATAAACCTCTCAATTTCTTGCCCTGTGAGCTTAATCAGAACTTTCTGCTGTTCCTGGAAGCTCTCTCCTCTTCCCTCAGAATTTATGAAGAAGAGCTGATGGGGTTAGGCCCTGTCTAGGAAGAGCTGACTGGACCCTCTGAGGGTTTGCCCCCTCAGAGGAAGGAAAAGGGGCTTGCATCTTGTGCAAGTCGCATCCTGCTCTGCCCTTGGAATCACTGCTGCAGTCAGATGTGCGCTTGTTACCCCATCTTGTCTGTTTGGGGTTGCCTTCCTCTTTTGTTTGGCTGCAAGGCAGGCTGCTAAGTGTTGCGGCTATTTTCTTGTGCCTACCAGCCCTCCTCCCCAGAGTGGGCAAAATGGGGGAAGAATGCTCCTGAGGAATTAGGAGTCCAAAAACAGAAGTGCCAAGGCAAAGCCCCATTTCACAGACTGCTTGAGGCCTTTGTGTTTACCTAGATTTGCGTCTTTAAATAGTATAGTTTGAGACCACTTTTTTTTTTTTTTTTTTTTTTTTTGCTACTGGGAGGCTTTATTTCTTACTAGAATTCTTTCCTCAATTGTCTCCACAATTAGACAATAATAAGGCCTCTATAAGCATGGACAATGCCATTATTTATATTTCCTGTATTGTGAGAAGCACATGACAGGATCTCAGAATAGGGGGTTTTGGTGCATCAATATTTTCTTCCTGTAGTCTGTGTTTCTCATTCCCTTTACCTTCACTTACTTACCATTCCTATATTTCTGTTCAATAACCACTTGCTTGGTTCTCCCTGGAGTAACATTTATTTTCTAAACAGGTCCAAATTCTGTTTGCCTCCAAAGCAGTCTGTAGTAGGACTGATTCAGCCAGATCTGAGTTTATCTGTTGATCTAAATCTTACCTTTTCCTCTCTTGTAACCCTACAATCTCAGGAACATGATTCCTACTTTTGACTTATAGGGATTCTTTTTTTTTTTTTTTTTAATTATTTCTTTTCAGCATAACAGTATTCATTGTTTTTGCACCACACCCAGTGCTCCATGCAATCTGTGCCCTCTCTAATACCCACCACCTGGTTCCCCCAACCTCTCCCCCTCACCCCTTCGAAACCCTCAAATTGTTTTTCAGAGTCCATAGTCTCTAATGGTTCACCTCCCCTTCCAATTCTTTTTCCTTTCACTACCAGAAAGTGGAAGAGGCCTAGGTTCTTTTCTGTCAGGTCTCACTTGGTCTATGTGTGTGAAGAAGAGTCAGCACACCTCTCTATGTCGTGCATTCTCATAATTGAGAGTCATCCCAGCTCCTCTTGCTCAGACCACTTACTCTGTTACTGGTTCTCCATCTTTCTGGTGAAGTCATTATTTTCATTAAAGTTCTGTTCCTTCATCCTAGTTGTTTTATTCTATTTTTTTTTTTTCTAGTCAGACCCATTTCTTTGAAGGGCAGGGACAAGACCTAATTCTCATGTATCCTTGGCCACCCTTTTTCTCCCTGGAGACAAAGCATAAGACTCCATTCAAATTAGGTGATCCATAAATGTATTAACCTAATTAAACCCAAGCATTTATAAAATTCAAGAGGAAAAAACGCCCTTAATACATTAGCATCCAAACACCCTAGAGGTCTTCTGGTTTACCACCTTGTTTTTTGATTGCCAGTTTATTGATTCAATTATTTCTTCATCCCTCCTTCCCTCCCTGCTGTGCCAGGCACTGTGTAAGGAACAGATCTGCAGTGAATATAGACATGGAGCTTACCACCAAATAGAGAGGATAGACATTGAACAAATAATTAAAAGTCTTAGAGCTTTAGATACTGAGAGCTACAGAAGTCCACAATGGAGAGCTGCCTTAGGGCCAATGAGGCTTTGTTAGGATTTATGTTTAATCTGAGAATTTTTAATCTGGAAGAAGGGAAGTGACTTGTGCAAGGCCAGTTAGTAGCTCATGTGTACCAGAGCTTGGCCTGTAACCTAGATTTCTACTCTTCTTCTGAATTTTGTGAGAATGCTATGGGAACACTGATTAAAGTACCTTCGTCTTGAATTTCATTGGGTTGCATGGCTCAGCTATTACATGAATAGCTTACATTTTGATAATGTACTTACTATTTATATTTTACAGTAAGAAATGTTATACTTGGGGCACCTGGGTGGCTCAGTGGGTTAAAGCCTCTGCCTTCGGCTCAGGTCATGATCCCAGAGTCCTGGGATCGAGCCCCCCATCAGGCTCTC
This sequence comes from Lutra lutra, assembly GCF_902655055.1. Lineage (NCBI taxonomy): Eukaryota > Metazoa > Chordata > Mammalia > Carnivora > Mustelidae > Lutra > Lutra lutra. The sequence goes on along the minus strand of NC_062278.1, from coordinate 131,792,494 downwards.
TGCTTGGCAAGGAGTCTGCTTCCCCCTCTCTCTCTGCCTGCCTCTCTGCCTGCTTGTGATCTCTGTCTCACTTGTGATCTCTGTCTGTGGAATAAATAAAAAAAAATCTTTATTAAAAAAAAAAAGAAATGTTATACTTGTGAACCAGAATATTGGATTTTAGTACTTCAACTCCTTCTGGAATAGTTATTGGCTTCTCTTCTGTTACTTTCTCTCAACACTTTACAGTTTATGGCCTTCATGAGTTTTACATTTTTTTCAATTTTCCCTAATTCATTGGAGTTTTAGTTTAAGCTGTATCCTACAGAGTGATAAATATGAAAGACTTATGATTGATAGAAATTGAAAGTGGCTAGAAAATAAGTGATGAGCAAGTAAGAACTTTAATAAAAATTATGAAATTTCAGAAAAAACTCGAGGTTCTCTGAGATGAGCACAGAGTGTAGAGAATGGTAAAGAAATCCTTTTGCATTCTTTCCTAACTCATCAGACCTATACATATTTGTGGGCCCAGCCAGAAATGCTGATGGACAAAAAGTGAAGAGAACTTCTCTTTACATGTTTACTTACAAATTATTCATGTAATGTACATGGGAAGAGGAACCAAACATTGGGGAAAGAGTTCTTGAGAAAGGAGGTATTATAATAAGGAAGCCTGCTTATTAACCTGTGCATATAGTAGGTATTCTGCATCATGCTTATACAAATAGTTCTATGATAGAGAAATATTGTATCATTCTGTATTAATTTGCGAGAATCATAACATACAGAAAATGTGATTTGGGCAAGATCACACATTTAGTTAATGAGTTTTTGAACTGTGTGAAATTGTCTACAAAATTTATAGTTAAGGGCATTTTTTGTGGGTGATTCTGGTTTTATCAGGTTCTCAAAGGCATTTCTGATAGAAAGGTTAAGAATAATATCAGCAGAAAATACTGATAGTCTTAAAAAGTTTGGATTGATGGAATCTTTCCTTATGTGTCATGAAAATGAAACTTAAAAAGTTGCTAAGTTTTATAACATAATTTAAAACTTACATAATGAAAATCACTATAAACAAGATTGAAAGATGTAATTGCAAAATATTTAGAGCATGTTTGTTGTTAATATCCTTAACATGAAAGTAGAAATCAAATTGTCAGTGATTATGAAATAAGACCTAATGGTGTTGGTGAGTGTGGGGATCTTTGGAGCACTATGGTTGGTTGGGTCTGTGTTGTTAAATCTTTCTGGAGCACAGTTTGACAACAGAGAAATGTAAAGTATGCTTGCACTTCGTTCTAACAGTTCAACTTCTAGAATTTGTCTAGAGAAAGCAGTTGCACAACTATTACAAGATGCTTGCACAGAGATACCCATGGCAGTTTTATGTTGGTAAGATTAAACTAAGGATAACCTAGATATCCATTAGTAGGAGACATTATTAAATAATGGTATATGTCTACCATGGAATACTATGTAGCCATTAAAATAATGTGGCACTGGGCTCTCTGATGAGCATCTAGAGAGTGTCAAGGACAGATACAATGGGTTATGAGGATTGGGCTCACTTCTCCAAGGCAAGGTCTTCACAGTGTTCAAGATGGCAGAAGGATTAACAGCACTGAATCAGATTTGGTCAATTAAAATCATAATTCTGCCTGTACCACTGAACCTTTGTGCCAAGGGTCAGAGTCCTACCTCAGTTTCCTTGTCCGTAAAACAGAGGGATCTATAAGAAAACCTTCCAAGTACCCCCCTCACCAGCTCTGAAATTCAGTTATAAATGCATCAACAACCCTAACTCCAATTAGGGAGTTCTCTAGTCACGTTAAGAAATATTTCATATGAGATGTATTTTTTTTTTTTTTTTTTTTTTTGAGTTGATTTTTAATTTTATTTTTTATAAACATACATTTTTATCCCCAGGGGTACAGGTCTGCGAATCGCCAGGTTTACACACTTCACAGCACTCGCCATAGCACATACCCTCCCCAATATCCATAACCCCCACCCCCCCTCTCCCAACCCCCCTCCCCCCATCAACCCTCAGTTTGTTTTGTGAGATTAAGAGTCACTTATGGTTTGTTTTTAATGTATTATACATTTAGGTATCAGTTAAGTAGAGAATCTCTCAATGTTTTATTTCCCCACAGTGAAACTACATAAAAGAGAACATTCTTTCAATTTTTAAGGTGAATGCAATAAACTCTGTTCCCCCCCACCAAAAAAAAATATGTGGCAGTTCTTTGTTTTTATGAAGAGGCATCCATGACATATTAGTAAGTTAAAACAATTCTGATCACAGGATAACACAAATAACCCATTTATATAAAATTGTAAATGCATATATGTATATGTGTGAACACATGAAGAATGTTCCATAAAATCCTAGTAGTGTTTTTTCCAAGTGATTTTTATTTTTGTTTTGGTATTTTGCTGTATAATTTGAATGTTTATGCAATAAGTACATCTCATCCTTAAAAATCATAATATTTAAAATATCCTTGGCCTTACTGATCAGATGATTGCCACATCATCTAAGTAAGGCAGCATATTAAATGGGTAAAAAAGACTGGACATTGTTACAATACTAGGTAATAGGAATACAGAGGAGTAGCTTTGTTTCCTAGGAGTTTGAAGTCGAGAAAAATTTAAAGGCGATTGGGTATCAGGTATGCAGTTTTGTGGCATGGAATATGTAAGTGCCTTCCTAGGGCAGCCTTTATTTTTACTTAAATTTTAGTTAGTATACAGTGCAATATTCGTGTCAGGAGTAGAATTCAGTGATTCATCACTTACATACCAATACCCAGTGCTCACTACAAGTGCCCTTTTTAATACCCATCACCCATCTAGCCTCCCTGCCCCCCCCCACCCAACCTCCCTCCATCAACCCTTGGTTTGTTCTCTGTCATCGAGTCTCTTATGGTTTGTTGCCCTCGTTCCTTTATTTTTCTTTTTCCTCTTCCCATATGTTCATCTGTTTTGTTTCTTAAATTCCACATATGAGAGAAATTATAGGGTATTTCTTTTCTCTGATTAACTTATTTTGCTTAGCATAATACGTTCTAGCTCCATCCACATCATTGCAAATGGCAAAGATTTTTCTTTTTGATGATGGCTAGTATCTCCATAAATATTTGTGTATCTTCTTTATCCATTCCTTGGTTAATGGACATTTGGGCTCTCTCCATAGCTTGGCTATTGTTGATCATGCTGTTGTAAACATCAGGGTGCATGTTCTCCGAATCTGTATTTTTGTAGCCGTTGGGTACCTAGTAGTGCAATTGCTGGATCATAAGGTGGTTCTATTTTTAGGTTTTTGTGGAATTTTTGTATTGTTCTCCAGAGTGGCTGTACCAGTTTGCATTCCCACAAACAGTGCAATAGGATTCCCTAGGGCATCTTTTATAATAGCAGGTGTATTCAAATATATCATTTTACCTTGAGAATTTACCTAAATATGAAGGGAAAATCAGTTAGTGCTTCACATTGAAAGAGGTATTTTGGCACAATTTTATGGACCCACAGAACCATTTAATTGAGTGTTGCTAACGGTTTTGGCAGTTATTTTTAAAAGGAACTAGTAATTTCTTTGGCAGTTCATTAGGTACCTTAACACCTGCAAATTAAGTGTGGTAACATGGACATGGAGTCTTTTCTATGGCAGTGCTGGAAAATCAGAATGCATTTTTTAGGAGAAAAGTTCACATTTGCAAATAAAATAAGTACTTAGTCATTCCTTAATCCAGTTTTTATTCCTCATATGGATGTTTTCCTTTAGCATTGTCACATTATTTTTTGGCCTTGGAAAATCCTAGCCTGTTGACCTGATGCACAAAAAATAGCCTTGAAATATTTTGAGAGTTATTGATAATTATATTCTCCATTAACTTCTCATTTAAAACTGTCTCAATTTTTTTTTAGGCTGAGAATAAAAACATCGGCCTGCAGTAACGGACATTCTTTTGGGCCAGAAGGATAGGAGCCCCTGATCTAAGGAATCAGGGTAGGTTTAAAGGAAGTTGGCTAGTGAGCTTAAATCTTAATATACTCTGCTATTCATTGTCTGCTTTTAGTTTTATCTTAAGTTGTACTAAGGGGAATATTCAGAAACATATTCTAACTCAGGATAACTTGAAGTAAATCTCATATAAAATTTACTTTCACAGAGTTAAATTTCAGTCTAAAGCCTGGTGACATAATTTAATGCTAGTTCATTGCTACAAAAATTTATCAAGCCCCTATGGATTCAAGAGAGAATGGGAGGCGAAAGATTGGAGGTAGCACTTTAGGGGACTTCTGCCAATTGCCTAAGGAATGGTAGGTAGGGGCTTACTGGAGGTCACAGATTTACAGTGAGAGCATTCAACAGGTTGTGCATGTTTCTCTTCTCTAGCCCTGTATATGCTTGAGTGGAGGAGTGAGGTTAACTAGATTGTAGTTTTGCCAAGTGGGCAGGTCCACGTGAGAGTGGGAGGGAGTTCAGGGTATACACCTTCCTCACTCAGAAAGGGAGTGGTCATAACTGAATGTGGAATTTAAACTGGTTAAGGAGTTGAGGCCAGATGTGAGGAGGTTGAGGGATGGTGAAAAGTGGTAGTGTCAATGGTTTCTAGGTCTCACTGGAGTCCCTGAAGTTGGTCTTACTGAAGTTGGTGAAGAACTTCTCACCAGAGGAGAGGAACTGACAAAGGTGATGGTAGTGGTTAGAGGGTAACATGGAGTAATTGCAGTTTAAAACTGGTGTCTGACCTTGGAGTTAGGGTGGAGGACAAAGGCTGAGAATCTAGAATACTAGATCACCTGTGTGAATACTGAATTCACCTGGAATCATGGCCATAGTAGTGATTGGGAGTGACAGAGAGCCAGGAACCCAGGTCTTTGCTGAATGAGGAGTGGAAGGTGGTCTGATTTTGTGTGACTCCAAGCTCAGCCTTTGTACAGAAAAGAAAGGACAATGGTCTAGATGTAAAGAGAAGCAATAAGGACACCCAGCCCACCTCTAATACCTGTGGTTCAAGGAATGTTGGGAGGGAAATAGCCACCACTTGTGAGGGTGGGTGGGGAGAGAAGTAGTGCCCTCTGGGAAGAGCCAGGTGACAGAGTAGGAAGATGAAGCATTCAGAGAGGTGGCCAAGGATATAGTAGGGGATTTAGCTGATGGCTGCCTGTGAGTTCCAGAGGCACAAGAAAAGGGCTTCAGGCACTAGGGGTCTAGGAGATAGGGTCAAGAAAATGAATGAAGGAGGTTATATGACCGTAAAACTTGGAGGAATGAGAAATGACCTGGGTTTCTCACAGTGTCTGTTGTTAACAGGGATAAAAGGTGTGATGAAATTAATCTTAATATCCCCAAGACTATGAGCATAGGAGATTGGGTGGGAGGCAGGCAGTGTGGACATTGCAGCACTCAGGGTCCTGGGTCTCCAGATGCTTGATTGAGAAGTAGTCTTAGACTACGTGCATAGGGCTCCCATTTAACCCCATCTGGGGGACTGTCTTAATTTTAAGCACTCAGAGCTCAACCTTAGCCCTGCCCAGGGAAGTATAAAGAATAAAAGAGGGTCATGGAAGGTTCTCTTGCCTTATTTATCTTTGCGAATCACATTACATATTTCACCACAGAGACTGCATCCCTTTGGCTGTGGTATATTTCTCCTAATTACTTTGTGCTTGATGAAGAGCCCTCCTTCATTTCTTGCTCCTTTCCTTCCCACTTATCCATCTGTTTTTACTTCTGTCAGACAGATGAAAGCCACAATGTAGGCCTGTCTAAGGACAGATCAATTACAGGGCCCAGCTCAATTAAGATACTGTCTGCAGGAAGGCATTTGGTCATTTTAGACTAGAGATCATTTCTACCAACCAAAAAGGCATTTAATTCTATCTTCTGGACAATCCAGAAGGATCCCATAGTATAAGCCAAAAGAAACTTAATGTATGAACTGACTTTTAAGTGAACTATTTTGGAGTTAATATGTATTTACTCTTTGTGAGCACTGCATTTAAAATTCAGAATGAACTCTTGGTAAGTCCTTAATGTCCTTGTAGACAGATGCTAATGTCTTTAGTGTCTGTCTGCTCTGTGTCACAGTCTGTTGAGCCCTAAACACACTCTATAAAGAGATCCAAAAAAGATTTGCCAAAGGGAACAAATTTTAATTCCAATTTCTCTTTCTGGAATCCTTCTACCTTGACAAGAATATCATAGAGAAATGACATTTCATGAGACATTTGTGGAGTTCTAGCATTTCACTTCTAAATGTCTATTTTGTGTGTAAGGGGACTTCTCATATATAAATCAGAATTTTCAAAACAAAGGGAACAAATGTGAATATAAAGGTTGGTTTGAGAAGGAACCCTTTTTTTCCTGTGTAAAATTATAGAATGTGGTAGTAGTGTCAGAGATGGAGTAAGGCAGGGGAAAACTACCCTGATGAAATCATGGTTTAAAGGTACCCTTTCTTTCCTTAAAAGAAGTGTATCCTACAGATCACTTATACAGTGTGTAAACAAAAAGCAGCCAAACTGTACTAAGTGTACTAAATTTCAATTTTGCATTGACACTTCACATCTGCAATATAGTCATGAACACAGTGCAGTCCCTGCAAGACCCTGAAAGTCCTGAAATAACAAAGTTAAGTCAGATTCCTGCCAAGCTATAAACTTTTAGAGGGCAGAACCAGGCCTTTTATATCTTATACAGGGACTTTGGGGAAATGATCTCACCCTTTGAGAAGTCCTAGATGCCAAAGCCACAATGATATGATCCTTGAATATAAATGAATTTGGTGTATATTTGTTGAATGAATTGTGATCTGTGTAATTTTTTAAATACTGTGTATTTTCTAATTCTGTGGGTGCTAGCAATCCAAATGCTTGGGGGTGTATAAGGATATGTACAAATATATATGTATATAGGAAGATATACAGACATACACTGACACAGGAGATAACTTGGATATACGGAGACACTATAAGTCTTAGCTAACATGATTTTTAATTAGCCACAATGTTGCCTTTCCCAACTATGGTAGATACAGTAAGTTTACTGTAAATGTAGTTATGCTTTGCCAGCTTTTTAATCTCTTTCCTCATAGAGGAAGCAACCATGTTTAAGAAAAACATGTCTTAGGAAGTTATAAAATAAAAGTTTGGGAAGGGAAATGTGACATCTTGTAGTTTAAGCCTGATCTCTCCACCTCTGACCTAGTTTTGACACTTTGAAGTTCTAGTTGGTACAGAAGAAATCCATTTTTTTAATGCTCCAGAAACAAATTTTTTCTTACTGAAAAACTGAAAGGACCTCAACATAGGGCACATATTCCTTAATGAAGAGCTTCTATCACACTTTTAATTGATAGCTCCTCAATCTTGATTCTAACAAGTTTTATTCAACTCGGCCAATTTTTAAAATGAGAGGGTTGTTTTTGTCCATATGGTATTCATGTGGTTATGAGTATTTGTACATAGCATTCTAGGAATAAAAATTATATTTTAAAATGAAAATTGCAATACCAGCACGTGCCTATTTCTACATAGTTCTGCTTTCAAGGCTTAAAGTGGGTGGGATCACACATCTGAATATTTCAATATAATTGTAGGGTTATTAATGCATGGCAGTTTTGGTTCTGTAAACAAGGGAATAGACTATTCTGGAGGTTCTTCTGTAGTGGGTAAATAAATTCTCTAAGAGTAAGGATTGGAAACAACCATAACAACAATGAAAACCTATTCCTTTTCGTTAGTGTGGTTTCTGTGAGTTTTTACTGTGACTATAATTCTTCACATGTACTTGTACTCCAATTACCTTACTAAGTTTGGTAGTACAAGCATGACATTCCTCACTGGAGTTCATTAATTAAACTTGTCTTTTCCATGAAGTAAGGACTTTCTTGGAGTTTGAAATGTAGTGACTATCCCAGTATGACCAATTAGTTTCATTCCTGTTTCTGTCTGGTATAAGCCCCTTCAGTATTTTGTGTGTTTGGTTACAAGATGATCTCTTCATTCTGTCTTGTATTACCATATTATTTCTAATATCTCCTATATTACCACATCTTATTCTAGAAAGGATTTAGAGTGGTTTACAAAGATGCACAACATATAACAAGTTAAATTTTGAGAGTGAAAGTGAAAGAAGAAAGTGGAGTAACAAAAAGTGTTGAATGAAGTTAAGGAAATTGCAGGTTATGGGAACTAACAGTTTTGATTTTGAGAGAACACTTATATGGCTTTGGGTTTATAGCAGACATTTTGAAGAGATCATTACATATTATCTTAAGTATAAGAAGAAACCATTTACCTTCCCCCCTTCTATACTTTGATCAGTCTTTAATTCTTTCAAAAAAATTAATATACATAGAGTGGATATCATGTATATGTAAGGTATGAAGAATAAAACATGTACCTTCTGTGTAGTCTTCACCTTGCTTAAAAGAACATTATCACTTCTTTTGAAGCCCCTTTGTGCTTGTTTCCAATTACATTCACCTCCTTTTTTTTTTTTCCCCTTACTGGCTGTAACTAGTATCTCCAACTTTGCAGTTATGCCTTATCATTTAAGTTTTAACATCTGTTTACATATTTTTAAGCAAAAAAAAATGAAACCATAATGTTTTTTTGACCTTTGCTTCTTGTGCTTAGCCTTGTTTGACATTCCTCTGTGCTGAAGTTTGTACCACAGTAAATTCATTTTTCTCTTACGTGAATGTGTACTATTTATTGATTCCCATATAAACAACAGTGCTGTCAGTGTTCCTATTTACATCTCTTGGTTCATGTCTCCCTTGTATATGTCTTACACAGATACACATATGTAAGACTTTCTCTAGGCTATATAATTATCAAATGTTGTGTCATAGGGATTGTGAATATTCAGCTTCACTGGATAATGCCAAATTGTTTTTCAAAGTAGTTACACCATTTTATGCTCCTGCTAGTGTAATGGAAACTCTTGTGATCCATATCCTCATAATACTTGGAATTGTCTGACTTTGTGCTGTTTGCTCATTTGGTGGGTGATTGATGTATTTTTTCTAAAGGTACTGCCAGATGAGAAGCCTGGCATCAGAGGTGAAATCCTGTTTATTTAGTCCACCAGACCCTTCTGGACAACTTGTCTTTAGTCCCTGAGGTTTACCTTTATATTGGCCCAAACGTCACTGTGTCCTGTTTGCTTTAGCTCCCTGAATTAACTAACATTCATGTGGTATAACCTACCTAGATTGAGAATTTAGAACATGCTTTCAGATGTCTTCAGTTGTGATTTTCTCAGTTAATTCAAGATAATTACTTGGTACTGTACCTAGTCTATGCCAAGATATGTTCTCTGCTCCAAGAGACCTTATATGTGTTTTGAGGGTGAGGGCCAATAAGGCTGTAAACAAATTATAAATTAAAGTGCAAAAATGAACTTTTGGGGCTTCATCAAGATAAAAGCTTTTGCACAGCGAAAGAAAGTGTCAACAAAACTAAGAGGCAACCCACAGAATGGGAGAAGATATTTGCAAATGACATTATAGACAAAGGGCTGGTATCTGAGATCTATAAAGAACTTCTCGAACTCAACACTCAAAAACAAATAATCCACTCAAAAAATGGGCAAAAGACATGAACAGACGTGTCTCCAAAGAAGACGTACAAATGGCCAACAGATGCATGAAAAAATGTTCAACATCACTAGCCTTCAGGGAAATACAAATCAAAACCACAATGAGATACCACCTTATGCTAGTTACAATGGCAAAAATTAACAAAACAAGAAACATGTTGGCAAGGATGTGGAGAAAGGGGAACCCTCTTACACTGTTAGTGGGAATGCAAGCTGGTACAACCACACTGGAAAATGGTATGGAGGTTCCTCAAGATGTTAAGAACAGAGCCACCCTATGACCTAGCAATTGCACTACTAAGTATTTATCGCAAAGATATAGATGTAGTGAAAAGAAGGGGCACATGCACTCCAATGTTCCTAGCAGCAATAGCCACAATAGCCAAACTGGAAGGAGCCCAGATGCCCTTCAATAGATGAATGGATAAAGAAGATGTGATCCATATATACAGTGGAATATTACTCAGCCATCAGAAAGGATGAATACCCACTATTTGCATCAGTGTGGATGGAACTGGAGGGGATTATGCTAAGTGAAATAAGTCAAGCAAAGACAGATATATGGTTTCACTCATATGTAGAACATAAGGAATAGTGCGGAGGACCATAGGGCAAGAGAGGGGAAACTGAAGGGGGAGAAATCAGAGAGGGAGATGAACCATGAGAGACTCTCAACTATAGAAAACAAACTGAGGGTTTGGGGAGTGGTCGGAGGATGGGGTAGCTGGGTGATGGGTATTAAGGAGGGCACGTGTTGTAATGAGCACTGGGTGTTATATGCAACTAATGAATCATTGAACACTACATCAAAAACTAATGATATACTATGCAGTGGCCTACAGAACATAATAAAAAGTGCCATGAAGGAAACATCAGATGTCGAGATGGAAAGTAATGTGGGAAATGTACATCAGGCCTTTCAGGCAGGTGGATTTTAGTTGAGACATGATGAAAAGGAAAGGGTTAGTTATGCCATGTGACTATGACTAATATGTGTGGGGCAGGCTGGGGAGAGGAAAGGCAATAGGGAAGGCATTTCAGGCCAACAACAAATAATACATGTAAGAAACTTGAAGGCAGGATAAAACCTAGCATATTTAGGAATTGTAAGAAGGCAGATGTGGCTGGAAGGAAGATGCTGGTTTGGAGTATTGTGGTAAGACTATGAAGATTAAGAAAGACCCAGATCATGTAGAACCTTCTAGGCAGGGTAACAAGTATAGATTCATGCTTAAATACAATGAAAGCTGGTGAAAGGTTTGAAAGGGAGGCTAAAGGGTAGAGGGCGACATGATCTAGTTGAAATTTTAAGATAACTCTTGCTGATACATGAAGAATGGATTGAAGTGCAGGAAGAGTGTTCAAAGTACCACAAAATTACAGATATTTGGAGGTACCTGTTCTCTAAGATGATACAAGGGGAGGTCCTTCCCTTCAGAAGTTAATTATTTGGGGTAGTAGAACACCTTAAAAAACTGGTAGTAGGGGCACCTGTGTGGCCCAGTTGGTTAAGCATCTTCCTTCAGCTCAGGTCATGATCCCAGGGTCCTGGGGTCAAGCCCCGTGTCAGGCTCTCTGTTAAGCTGGGAGCCTGCTTCTCCCTCTCCTTCTGCATGCCAGTCTGTTTACTTGTGCTCTCTATCAAATAAAATCTTTTAAAAAAATTGATAGTACTAACTGTACAGTTTTCTGTACAAAGAAAACATACCTTAGATGTTGAGAAAAGGAGCAGTTAGGAAAGGCTTCTTGGGCAGCTGTCAGATTCAATATAGATCTGGAAGAATGAGTAGAAATTAAATAGGGAAATGGGGAAAGCATTCCAAGCAGGAAAAAAATGGTGTAGACCTCTGTTTGGATAGAACAGAGGAGGGCTGGGAGGTGAATTTAGAGGGAAAGCCTTTGTCAGGTTGTGAGAGACCTTGAATGACTTCTCTTTCCTAAATATGTTGCCATGAGTGGAGTGGTAAATTGATACACCTTTCACATCTTTGTGAGGATGTAGCTGACAATCCTAGTTTAGAAGACTTCACTAGGAATACAGTTTCTTTACAAAGAGATTCTGACATCCTTTATTGTAAGCTGATTTTGTTGGTTCTGGATTACTTTCTTAAGTAACTGGTTGATTTATTTATTTTTTTTTCTAGTTTGTCATTGGGTCTTCATATAGGAAGAACCAATTGTTTTTTAAATAAATAATATATCTAGCTAAAAAAAAAAAATAAGGGCAGGGGCACCTGGGTGGCTCAGTGAGTTAAGCATCCAACTCTGGATCTCCACTCAGGTCTTGATTCTAGGGTCATGAGTTCAAGCCCCATGCTGGGCTCTACTTAAAACAAAACCAAAAATGCGCGCGCGCACACACACACACACACACACACACACACACAGGGAGGGCGGTGGTCATTTACCTTACTCAAGACTTTTTTTATTTCACCAATGGTGTGAAGAAATCGTTAAGGCAACATGTATCTGCAGAATTTATTTGGATTAAGGAGGATCAAGTCAAGTGTTTTCAAGAAACTAAAGGTCCAGTTAGGCACAAATCCTAGTACATATAATCCAAGCCCTTCCCCCTCCATATTTCATCCTTTATTTAACACCTAAATTCCTCTCTAGCCCGCTCTAAATTCCCCTCTAGCCTACTCTTAAGGTAAAAATAGTGAGACCATGTGATATCCCTGGATTTGGCTTCCTTCATTTGCGACTTCACCTCTACCCCATCATGCCTGTAGCCAGGAATGGTATGTGGTCTGTCCAGGCTTTGCCTGGTCAAAGTCTGAGTCTAGCTGTGTAGTTGACATCAGTCTTAAGCTCCTGAGAATATGTACATTCTTCATCTGCTTTTCCATTGTTTTGTATACCTATAGATATTCTCTTGAATTTGATTCACTACATCATATTTTTATTCACAAACCTGATAGATGTTCCTTGTCCAGAATAATAGATTTCTCTTAGAATGATGCTATCCAGAACCTTACACATGTAACAAATTTTTCTAAACCTATTTTCCTCTGAAAAGACCCCTGGTGCCCTGTTGGCCATTTTTCTCTTTTGGATCAGTACTACCTATCACACTTCATTAAGTGCTACTCTCGAGGGGCATTGAGTGATACCACCAGTATAATAAATGTCATAGGTACCTGCCAACCTCCTCACACCTCCTTTCAGATGACTTGAGCCCTTTTGATAGCCTGCCACAGATTCAGAGGGACTCCTTAAGTTCCCAGGGTGTGTGACATTCCACTTGTCCTCTGGGAGGCCCACTGTCTTGGGAGAAGAGGGCTTAAACAAGTGAGGAGTGAGTGGAAAGCACAAGACTGGCATCTCCAAGATGCCAGTCACCTTTATTCAGCTCAGCCTGGGCAGTGGCAGAGCTGTGATGCACCTACTACCACTACCTCCCTCTCCCTGCAGCTGTTGGCAGTGAGCTGCAGAAGCTGAGCAAAGTTAAAATGGATTTTTCTCTGGAAAGGGCTTGGGACTGTGATGCAACTTATGAGAAAGTGATGTGAATGCAGATATAAGACAAAAATAAGTAATAAACACTGAATAATGTTTAAGAAGAGAGCATGATTTAAATCTCATAACATTTCATTATAGGACTCATTCTCTATCATAAAGCCAGGTCCACATCCTGGCAGGCAACCCACAGAATAAGTTTTTTGTTGATCTGACTATCATAAACTCTGCAATGAATATTTCTCTGATTCTTGTTCATTTAGTAGCCACTTGTCTTCAGAAGTGAATTGTTCTGAACTGGAGATGGGTACATGGGAAACCAGGCTATTGTAGAAACTCTGAATGTTCTGTTGCCCTTTTAAAAAATTTATTAAGTAATTACTGCCCCCAGGGAAATCAAATCAAGGAAATGGAGACATAGCCACCTAATGCAGATCTAATCTGAAGGCAGGAGCTCACAAATTTGTCTTCTTTCTGTACCAGTACTTTATACAGTGCCTTATATGCAAAAGGTACTCAGTAGGGATTTACCACACCCACCCCTTTTTTTAGTTGGAAATAATTTCAAACTTATAGAAAAGCTGAAATACACTGCAGAAAATACTCATACCCATTATCCAGGTTCATTTATTGTTGATATTTTGTGCCATTTACATGCTCATGTACACATGCTTTTTCTCCCTACCAAACTCCATACCCCTGTGTGTAGATATGTATATATTTTTTTCTGAAACCATTTGAGATTAAGTTGTATACCTCATGATTCTTTAAACACTTTAGTATATCCTATAACTAAGGAATTCTCATACATGACCACAGTACTTTACCAACCTTGATAAATTTAATATGATAAAATACTTTTATCTAATATACTGTCCACATTCCATTGACCCAGTATTTTTTATAGCATGTTTTTTTTTTTTTTTTTTTTTTCAGTCTAGGGTCCACTTATTGCATTTGCTTCTGTCTCTCTAGTTTCTTTTACTCCAGAATAGTCACATAACCTTTCTATGTCTTTTATGACATCAGTTTTTTCAAAATACAGCTTTGGGGTGCCTGGGTGGCTCTCGGTCAGAGGTCTGCCTACAGCTCAGTTCTGATTCCAGGGTCCTGGGATGGAGTCCCATGTCATGCTCCTTGCTCAGCAGGGAGCTTACTTCTCCTTCTGCCTGCTCTGCCTGCTGCTCTGCCTACTTATGGTCTCTCAAATAAATAAATAAAATCTTAAAAAGAATAAAAATGAAACAAGATGGAATTGGGAGGGAGACAAACCATAAGTGACTCTTAATCTCACAAACAAACTGAGGGTTGATGGGGGGAAGGGGGTGGGATTATGGACACTGGGGAGGGTATGTGCTATGGTGAGTGCTGTGAAGTGTGTAAACCTGGTGATTCACAGACCTGTACCCCTGGGATAAAAATATATGTTTATAAAAAATAAAATTAAAAATAAATAAAATAAAATGAAAAAAAAGGATAAAAATAAAATACAGCCTTATTGAACATAGAATTACATGTGATAAAAATCACCAGTTTAAGTAACACTTCATTGATTTTTAGTAAACTTACAGAATTGTGCAAACATCTCTACAATCCAGCTTCAAAACATTGCATTTACCACAAAATGATACCTTGTGCCCATTTGTAGTCAATCCCTGCTACCAGCTCTAGCAGACACTACAGTGAACCCCTAACAATTCATTAGGTACAGTTTCGGTTTGCTTACATTGGTACTGGTTCCCCCTGGAGATCTCTGCTTGCAGGTATCTTGTTTTTTTTTGTTTGTTTTTGTTTTTTATGTTCGTTACCATATCGTACATTAGTTTTTGATGTGGTGTTCCATGATTCATTGTTTGTGTATAACACCCAGTCCTCCATTCAATACATACCCTCCTAATACCCATCCCTGGGCTAACACATCCCCGCCTTTACAACCCTCAGTTGTTTCCTAGAGTCCATAGTTTCTCATGGTTTGTCTCCCCCTCCCCATCCCACCTCATTTCCCCTTCCTTCTCGTAATGTCCTCCATGCTATTCCTTATGTTCCACAAATAAGTGGAACCATATGATAATTGACTTTCTCTGCTTAACTTATTTCACTTAGCATAATCTCCTCCAGTCCCAACCCTATTGGTGCAAAAGTTGGGTATTCATCCTTTCTAATGGCTGATTATTCCATTGTGTATATGGACCACATCTTCTTTATCCATTCATCTGTTGAAGGGCATTTGGGCTCCTTCCCCATTTTGGCTGTTGTGGACATTGCTGCTATGACCATTGGGTGCATGTGGCCTTTCTTTCACTACATCTGTATCTTGGGGTAAATTACTAGTAGTGCAATTGCTGGGTCATAGGGTAGCTCTATTTTTAACTTTCTAAAGAACCTCCACACTGTTTTCCAAAGTGGCTGTACCAACTTGCATTTCCACTAACAGTGTAAGAGGGTTCCACTTTCTCCACAACCTCTCCAACATTTGTTGTTTCTTGCCTTGTCAATTTTTGCCATTCTAACTGGTATAAGGTGGTATCTCAGTGTGGTTTTGATTTGAATTTCCCTGATGGCTAATGATGATGAATATTTTTTTCATCTGTCTGTTAGCCATTTTATGTCTTCTTTGGAGAAGTGTCTGTTCATGTCTTCTGCCCATTTTTTTTTTTTACTGGATTATTTTTTTTTCTCGGTGTTGAGAAGTTCTTTACAGATCTTGGGTACCAGCCCTTTTTCTGTAGTATCATTTGCAAATATCTTCTCCTATTCTGTGGGTTGCCTCTTTGTTTTGTTGACTGTTTCTTTTGCTGTGCAGAAATTTTTTATCTTGATGAAGTCCCAAAGCTCATTTTTGCTTTTGTTTCCCTTGCCTTTGGAGACATGTCTTGAAAGAAGTTGTTGTGGTTGATGTCATGGAGGTTACTGCTTATGTTCTTTTCTAGGGTTTTAATGGATTCCTGTTTCACATTGAGGTCTTTCATCCATTTAGAGTTTATCTTTGTGTATGTTGTAAAAGAATGGTTGCGTTTCATTCTTCTGTATATAGCTGTCCAGTTTTCCCAGCACCATTTGTTGAAGAGACTGTCTTTTTTCTATTTATTTATTTATTAGCATATAATGTATTATTTGTTTCAAGAGTACAGGTCTGTGATTCTTCAGTCTTGCACAATTTACAGCACTCCCATAGCACATTCCTTCCCCACGGTCTATCACCCAGCCACCCATCCCACTTAGCCCCCTCCCCTCCAGCAATCCTGTTTGTGAGACAAACCATAAGACTCTTAATCTCAGGAAGCAAACTGAGGGGACTGTCTTTTTTCCATTGGATATTTTTTCCTTTTTGTCAAAGATTAGTTGACCATAGAATTGAGGGTCTGTATGTGGGCTCTCTCTTCTGTTCCATTGATCTATTTGTATATATCTATGCTTCAACATGGGAGCAGCCAGGTACATAAGCCAACTGCTAAAATAGACATATTGGTAATAATACATTAATTGTTAGAGATCTCAACACTCCACTCTCAACAATAGACCAAAAAACAAAAGTCCAGGACCTGACGGATTCCCTAGGGAATTCTACCAAACATTTAAAGAAGAAGTAATACCTATTCTCCTGAAGCTGTTTCAAAAAATAAGTAGAAGGAAAACTTCCAGACTCATTCTTTGAGGTCAGCATTACCTCGATCCCAAAACCAGGTAAAGACCCCATCAAAAAGGAGAGTTTCAGACCAATACCTATGATGAATATGGATGCCAAAATTCTCAACAAGATCCTAGCTAATAGAATCCAACAGTACATGAAAAGGATTATCCATCATGATCAGGGTGGGATTTATCCCTGAGATGCAGGGGTGGTTCAACATTTGCAAATCAATCAATGTGATAGAACAAATCAAAAATAGAAGAGAGAAGAACTGTATGGTCCTCTCAGTTGATGCAGAAAAAGCATTTGATAAAATACAGCATCCTTTCATGATTAAAACTCTGCAGAGTGTAGGGATAGAGGGAACATTCCTCAATTTCATAAAAACCATCTATGAAAAGCCCACAGCAAATACCATTCTCAGTGGGGGAAAAGCTGAGAGCCTTCCCCTTATCAGGAATGGTACTAGGATGCCCACTCTCGCCACTATTGTTCAACATAGTACTAGAAGTCCTAGCAACTGCTTGCAGGTATCTCTTCCAATAAGTCATGCTTCTGTCCTAATACTTGTCCATCTCCAATTTTCCAGGGCAGCAGCTTGCCCTGTGACCTCAGTTCTCTAACAGATCTAAAAAAAGTTGATTTTCACTTCTTTCAGAGATTTCTTGAGAGGATGTGGGTGAGGGTGATTACTTCCAAACTCTTTACATGCTGACCAGAAACCAGAAGCTCTATTTAAGGGTTTTCAAGAGAGCAAAGATGCCAGTATTTAAAAACTCATCAACAAGGTGATGGGTATTAAGAGGGCACGTGTTATGATATGCACTGGGTGTTATATGTAACTAATGAATCATTGAACACTACATCAAAAACTAATGATGTACTATACAGTGGCTAACTGAACATAATTATAATTAATTTAAAAATTTAAAAATAAAAATAAAAACTTATCAGCAAAATATCAATCAAGGATAATATCACTTTGTTTTTAATTCCAGTTAACCCAAAGTATTATATTAGTTTTTGGTGTATAGTATAGTGATTCAAATCTTCCATGTATCACCCTGTGCTCATTACAACAAGTGTATTTCTTTATCACCAACCCCTATTTAATTCATCGCCCCCCACCCCCTCTGGTAGCAGTCAGTTCTTTATAGTTAAGAGTCTGTTTCTTTAACTTTTTTTTTCCCTTTGTTTGTTTCTTAAATCCACATATAAGTGAGATAGTATGATATTTGTCTTTGACCTTATTTCACTTAGCATTATAATCTCTAGTTGCGAATGGCAAGACTTCATTATTTTTTATGGCTGAATAATATTCTATTGTACAAATATACAATGTTTTCTTTACCCATTCATCAATCAACAGACACTTGACCTGCTTCCATATCTTGGTTATTGTAAATAATGCTGCTGTAAACATAGGTGTGCAAGAATCCCTTTCAGTAGTGTTCTTGTATTCTTTGGTAAATAACAGTAGTGTGATTGCTGGATCATAGGTAGTTCAACTTTTAATTTTTTGAGGAACCTCCACTCTGTTTTCCAGATGCTACACCCATTGCATTCCAACCCAGAGTGCAAGAAGTCTCCTTTTTCTTTACATCCTCATCAACATCTCTTATTTCTTGTGTTGTTTATTTTAGCCAATCTGATGGGATGTGAGGTGCATGTAGCTGTCCGGTTTTTCCAACACCATTTGTTGAAGAGACTTTTTCCCATTGTATATTCTTGCTTTTTTGGTCAAAGATTGACTGTATAATTGTGGGTTTATTTTTTGGGCTCCCTGTTCTGTTCTATTAATCTATGTGTCTGTTTTTCTGCCAGTATCATACTGTTTTGATCACTACAACTTTTTAATATATAACCTGAAGT
Organism: Lutra lutra; assembly: GCF_902655055.1. Lineage (NCBI taxonomy): Eukaryota > Metazoa > Chordata > Mammalia > Carnivora > Mustelidae > Lutra > Lutra lutra. The sequence goes on along the minus strand of NC_062278.1, from coordinate 131,773,931 downwards.
CTAGAATTGTGATATTTCTAGTGTTGTTCTTTTTCAAGATTGCTTTGTCTATTCAGGGTCTTTTATGGTTCCATACTAAGTTTAGGATTGTTTGTTCTAATTCTATAAAATGCTATTGGTATTTTGATAGACCTTGCATTAAATTTGTAGATTGCTTTGGGTAGACATTTTACCAATATTTGTTCTTGCAACCCATGAGCTTGGAATGTCTTTCCATTTTTTTTTTGTATTATCTGAAATTTCTTTCATCAGTGTTTTATAGTTTTCAGAGTTCTTATCTTATAACTCTTTGAGTTTATTCCTAGGTATTTGTGTTTTTGGTGCAATTATAAATGGGATTGTTTCCTTAATTTCTCTTTCTGGTGCTTCATTAGTGTATACATTATTGACATATAGGATTAGTGTATACATTATTTTTTAAGGTTTTTATTTATTTGGCAGAGCACAAGCAGGGGGGAGCAGCAGGCAGAGGGAGAAGCAGGACCAGGATCATGACCTGAACCAAAGGCAGACTACTAACCGACTGAGCTACCCAGGCATCCCAGTGTATACATTATTAATATATAGAATTAGTGTATAAAAATATAGATTTCTGTATGTTGATTTTCTATCCTGTGACTTCACTGAGTCCATTTATCAGTTTTAGTAGTTTTTGGTGGAGTCTTTAGGGTTTCTATATGTAGTATCATGTCATCTGCAAGTAAAGTTTAACTCCTTCCTTCTGATTTGGATGCCTTTTATCTCTCTTTCTTGTCTGGTTACTGTGGCTAGGACTTCTACTACTATGTTGAATAAAAGTGGGAGAGGACATTGTTGTCTTATTCCTGATCTTTGAGGAAGAGCTTTCAGTTTTTCACCAATGAGCATAATGTTAGCTTTAGGCTTTTTCATATTTCATATTTTTCATATTTTGTGATGTTCCCTCTAAACTTACTTTGTTGAGAGTTTTTAAGAAGGGGTGTTGTATTTTGTCAAATGCCTTTTCTGTATTTTTTGAAATGAACATAAGGTTTTTATCCTTTCTTTTGTTAATGTGATGTGTTATGTTGATTTGCAAATACTGAACTACCCTTGCATCCTAGGAATAAATCGCACTTGATCATGGTGAATTTTTTTTAATGCATTATTGGCTCTCATTTGCTAGTATTTTGTTGAGGATTTCTGCATCTATGTTCTTCAGAGATACTGCTCTATAGTTCCCTTTTTTGTGTATGGTGTTTATACCTTTGGTATCAGGGTAATGCTAGCTTCATAGAAGGGATTTAGAAGTTTTCTTTCTATATTTTGGAATAGTTTGAGAAAAATAGGTATTAACTCTTCTTCAAATGTTTGGTAGAATTCATCTGTGAATCTGTCTGATCCTGGACTTTTTTTTTTTTTTTCCTGATTCAATTGAATTAGTAATGAATGAATGGTCCATTCAAATTTTTTATTTCTTCCTGCTTCGGTTTTGGTAGGTTATGTTTCTAGGAATATACCCATTTCTCCCAGGTTGTCCAATTTATTGGCATATAATTCTTCATAATGTTCTCTCATAATTGTTTGTATTTCTGTTATGCTGGTGATTATTTCTCCTCTTTCAAGAAAGAGGCCTTCACTTTTGATGAGTCTGGCTAGTTTATCAGTTTTTGTTGATGTTTTCGAAGAACCAGTTCCTGGTTTCATCAGTCTGTTCTATTTATTTTGTTTCTCCCTCTCACCTTTATTATTTCTTCTACTGATTTTGGATTGGATTTGTTCTCCTTTTTCTAGTCCTTTGGGTAAAAGGTTAGGTTGTTTATTGGAGATGTTTCTTGCTTCCTGAGGTAGGCCTGTATTACTATTAAACTTCCTTCTTAGAACTGCTTTTTTTGGTATCCCAAGATTTGGGACCATTGGGCTTTCATTTTTACTTGTCCTCTATGTATTTTTTGATTTTCCATTTGATTTCTTGGTTGACCCATTCACTGACTAGTAGTGTATTATTTAACCTTCATGAGTTTGTGTTCTTTCCAGATTTTTTCTGTGGTTGATTTTCTAGTTTCATAGCATTGTGGTTGGAAAAATGCATGGTGTATGGCTTCAGTTTTATTGAATTTGTGAAGATATATTTGTGACCTAACATGTGATCTATTCTGGAAAATGTTCCATGTGCACCCTGGAAAAAAATGTGTATACTGCTATTTAGGATGTAATGTTATGAATATATCTGTTATATCTAGTCCAATGTATCATTCAAAACCACTATTTCATTGTTGGTTTTCTATCCATTGATGTAGTACGGTGTTAAAGTCCCCTACTATTATTGTATTACTATCAGTTTCTTCTTTATTTTTGCTAATAGGTGCTTTATGTATCTAGGTGCTTCCATGTTGGGTCCATCAATATTTACAGTTGTATTGTTGGACTGTTCTTTTTATGATTATGCAGTATTTTTTGTATGTGGTTACAGTCTTTTAAGTCTATTTTGTCTGATGTAAGTATTGCTATCCTCAGTTTTTTTGCCACTTCCATTTACTGATAAATGCTTTTTCATTCCTTCATTTTCAATCTACATGTGTCTTAAGTCTGAAATAAGTTTTCTTGTTGGCAGCAAATAGATGGGTCTTTCCTTATTATCCATTCCAATCATTCTGTGGCTTTTTACTTTTTATTTATTTATATTTAAGTCCAACATAGGGCTTGAACTCACAATCCTGAGATCAAGACTTGAGCTGAGATCTTGTGTCACTCAACTGAGCCCCCCAGGCACCATTCTGTGGCTTTTATTGTCGCATTTAGCTTCATTACATTCAAATTAGTTACTGATAACTGTGTACTTACTGATAACTGTGTACTTAACATTTGTTTACTTGTTTTATAGTTCTTCTTTTACTTTGTTTCTTTTTCCTCTTGAAGTTTGCTGGCTTTTAGTGATATACATGAGTTCTTTATTTTTTTTTAACGTATCTATTACTGGTTTTTTATTTTGTTTTGTTTCTTAAATTCCACATATCATGAGATCCTGTGATAATTGTCCTTCTCTGATTGACTTACTTCATAAAGCATAATACCTCTAGTTCCATCCACATCATGCACATGGCACGCTTTTGTGTCTTTATGATGGCTGAGTAATATTCCATTGTAGACCTATATCACACTTTCTTTATCCATTCATCTATTGTTATCCATCTATTGATGGACATCTAGAATCTCTCCATATTTTGGCTATTGTGGAATTGCTGTGATAAATATTGGAGTGCAGGTACCCCTTTGGATCACTACATTTGTCTTTTTAGGGTAAATACCCAGTAGTGCAATTGCTGGTCATGGAGTAGGTCTATTTTCAAATTTTGAAGAACCACTGTACTGTTTTCCACAGTGGCTGCACCAGCTTGTAATCCCACCAACAGCTTAGGAAGGTTCTCCTTTCTCCATATCCTTGCCAAATCTGTTGTTTCCGACTTACTAATTTTAGCTATTCTGACTGGTGTGAGGTGGTATCTCACTGTGGTTTTGATTTGTCTTTCCCTGATGCTGAGTGATATTGAGCATTTTTTCATATGTCTCTTGGCCATTTGGATCTCTTCTTTGCAGAATGTCTGTTCCTGTCTTCTGCCCATTTCTTGATTGTTTTTTGGATTGCTGAGTTTGATAAGTTACAGATTTTGGATACTAACCCTTTATCTGATATGTTATTTGCAAATATCTTCTCCCATTATGTTGGTTATCTTTTGGTTTTATGATTGTTTCCTTTGCTGTGCAAAAGCTTTTTATCTTGATGAAGTCCTAAGAGTTCATTTTTGCCTTGTTTCCCTTGCCTTTGCGATGTGTCTAGCAAGAAGTTGCTGCTGCCAGGATCACGGAGGTTGCTGCCTGTGTTCTCCTCTAGGATTTTGATGGACTCCTGTCTCACATTTAGGTTCTTCATCCATTTTGGGTCTATTTCTATGTATGGTGTAAAGAAATGGTCCAGTTTCATCCTTCTGCCTGTGGCTGTCCAGTTTTCCCAACACCATTTGTTGAAGAGACTGTCTTTTTCTAGTGGATATTCTTTCCTTCTTTTTCGAAGATTAGTTGATCATAGAGTTGAGGGTTCATTTCTGAGTTCTCTATTCTGTTCCATCTATCTATGTGTCTGTTTTGTGCCAGTACTCATACTGTTATGATGAGTATAGCTTGTAATAGAACTTGATGTCCGGAATTATGATGCCACCAGCTTTGGTTTTCTTTTTTCAACTTTCCTTAGGTTATTTGGGTTCTTTTTTTCTGGTTCCATACAAACTTAGTATTATTTGTTCCAGCTCTGTGAAAAAAGTGGATGGTATTTTGAAAGTGATTGCATTGAATGTGTAGATTGCTTTAGGTAGCATAGACATTTTCACAAATATTTGTTTTTCCAAATGTTCCATGAGCATGGAATGTTTTTCCATTTCTTTGTGTCTTCCTCAATTTCTTTCATGAGTATTCTATTGTTTTCTGAGTACAGATCCTTTGCCTCTTTGGTTCACTTGTTTCCTAAGTGTAGTATGGATTTTGGTGCAATTGTAAATGGGACCAACTTTTTAATATCTCTTTCTTCAGTCTCTTTGCTACTGTATAGAAATGTCACTGGTTTCTGTGCATTGCTTTTGTATCCTGCCATGTTGCTGAATTCCTATATGAGTTCTGGCAATTTTGAGGTGGAGTCTTTTGAGTTTTCCACAGAGTATTATGTCATCTGCAGAGAGTGAGAGTTTGACTACTACTTTGCTGATTTGGAGGCACTTTATTTCTTTTTATTGTCTGGTTGCTGAGGCTAGGACCTCTAGTACTGTGTTGAACAGCAGTGATGATAGTGGATATCCTGTCATGTTCTTGATAATAGCAGAAAAGCTCTGTTTTTTTGCCATTGAGAGTATTTGCTTTGGGATTTTTCATAGATCGCTTTATGACATTGAGATATATTCTGTCTATCCCTACACTGTAAGAGTTTTAATCAAGAAAGGACTTGGTACTATGTCAAAAGCTTTTTCTGCACCTACTGAGAGTATCATATGGTTCTTGTCCTTTCTTTTATTTATATAATGTATCACATTGTTGATTGATTTGCAGTGTTGAACCATGCTTGCAGTCCAGGAATAAATCCCACTTGGTTGTGGTGAATAATTTTTTTAATGTACTGTTGGATCCTATTGGCTAGGATCTTGTTGAGTATTTTTGCATCCATGTTCATCAGGGATATTGGTCTGTAGTTCTTCTTTTTGATGGGGTGTTTGTCTGGTTCTGGGATCAGAGTAATGCTGGCCTCCTAGAACAAGTTTGGAAGTTTCCCTCCATTTCTGTTTTTTGGAACAGCTTCAAGAGAATAGGTATAATTTCTTCTTTAAATGTTTTTTTAGAATTCCCTGGGAAGCCATCTGGCCCTCGACTCCTGTTTGTTGGGAGGTTTTTGAGGACTGTTTTAGTTTCCTTGCTGGTTATTGGTCTGTTTGAGATTGTCTATTTCTTCTTGTTAATCTTGGTAGTTTATAAGTATCTAGAATGCATCCATTTCTTCCCAGATTGCCTAGTTTGTGGCATATAGTTGCTGGTAATAAGTTCTAACAATTGTCTATTTCCTTGGTATTGTCCTGATTCCTCCCCTTTTGTTCATGATTTTATGAGTTTCTCTTTCCTTTGGATAAGTATGGCTAGAGGTTTATCAATCTTATTCTTTCAAAGAACCAGCTTCTAGTTTCGTTGATCTATTCTACTGCACTTCTAGTTTCTATTTCATTGATTTCTGCTCCAATCTTTATTAATTCACTTCTCCTGCTTGGTTTAGGCTTTATTTGCTGTTCTTCCTCCAGATCCTTTAGGTGTAAGGTTAGCTTGTGCATTGTGGATTTCTCTTGAGAGAGGCTTGGATGGCTAGGTTCTTCCCTCCAAGGACTGCTGTTGCAGTATCTCATAGGTTTTGAACCAATGTATTTTCATTTTCATTGGTTTGCATGAATTATTTAAGTTCCTCTTTAATTTACTGGTTGACCTATTCATTCTTTCATAGGATGCTTTTTAACCTCCAAGTGTTTGTGTTCCTTCCAAATTTTTCCTTGTGGTGAGTTCCAGTTTCAAAGTAAGTGGTCTGAAAATATGCAGGAATAATCTCGGTCTTTTGGTCTGTTGAGACCTGATTTGTGACCCAGTATGTGACCTATTCTGGAGAAAGTTCTGTGTCATTGAATAAGAATGAGTATTCTGTTGTTTTAGGATTAGAATGTTCTGTATGTATCTACAAAGTCCATCTGGTCAAATGTGTTCTTCAAAGCTCTTGTTTCTTTGTTGATATGCTTAGAGGATCTGTCTATTGCTGAGAGTGGAGTGTTGATGTCTCCTACTATTAATTATTTTTAGCAATATGACTCTTTATTTTGGTTATTAGTTGGTTTATGTAGTTGGCTGCTCCCATGTTGGGGGAATAGATATTTACAGTTGTTAGATTTTCTTGTTTGATAGACCCTTTAAGTATGATATAGTGTCCCTTTTCATCTCTTACTGCAGTCTTTGCTTTAAAATCTAATTGTCTGATATGAGAATTGCTACCCCAGCTTGCTTTGAGGTCTGTTGCCATGGTAGACGGTTCTCTATCCCCTCACTTCAATCTGGAGGTGTCTTTAGGTTCAAAATTAGCCTCTTGTAGACAGCATATGAATGGGTCCTTTAGGCACAGTCTGAAACCCTGTGTCTTTTGATGGGAGCATGGGGCCCGTTCATTTGAGAGTAGCTATTGAAGATATGAATTTAGTGCCATTGTATTGCCTGTTCCTATAGGTTGTCTCTGTTAATTTCTGGTCTATATTACTCTTGGGGTCTCTCTTTGCTTACAGAATCCCCCTTAATATTTCTTGCAGGGCTGCTTGGTGGTCACATATCTTCAGTTTCTGCCTGTCCTGGAAGCTCTTTATCTATCTATACATTCTGAATGACAACCTTCTGGATAAGTATTCTTGGCTGCATATTCTTTTCATTTAGTACCCTGAATATGTCTTGTCAGCCCTTTCTGGCTTGCCAGGTTCTCTGTGAATAGGTCTGATGTTATTCTGATGTTCTCCCTCTGTAGAATTCTCTTCCCCTAATTGCTCTCAGGATAGCTTCCTGGCTCTAAGATTTACAAGTTTCACTATTATATGTCGGGGTGTTTATCTATTTTTATTGATTGTGGGAGAGTTCCTCTCAGCCTCTTGGACATGAATACTTGTTTCCTTCCCCAGATTAGGAAGTTCTCAGCTATGATTTGCTCAAATATACCTTCTAACCCCCCTCCACTCCCTTGGGGATCCCAATAATTCTGGTATTGGAATGTTTTCATGGCATTGTTGATCTAAGTGTTTTCATGGGCTACTAGCTGCCTATCCCTATCTTCCTCAGCTTCCTTCCTTCCTATCAACTTATCTTCTACATCACTGATTCATTCTTCTGCCTCATTTACTCTGGCTGTTATAGTATCCAGTTTAGACTGCATCTCATTCATAGCGTTTTTTAGGTTTGGCTGATTAGATCTCATTTCTGCCCTTTGAAATTCTATATTGTCACTAAGACCTTTTTCAGACCTAGCTATTGACTTCATGATTACTATGCTGAAGTCTATCTCTTCACATCTTGCTTATATCCATATCCATTAGTTCTGTGGCAGGGACGTTGTCTCTGGTTCTTTTCTTTGTTGGGAGTTCCTCCTAATCATTCTGTTGAGGGATGATTGAGCAAAGGGACAGAGTCTAAAATATCAACCATAGCCCATGCAAAGTGCTCCTTAGAAAAATCTGAAGTGGTCAAAAGTTACCACAGATATGCCACCAAAGCCAAGATGATCCAAACAATAAAACAATAATAAATAATAATAATAAAATAATAAAATAAACATAAATATAATAATAAAATAATAAGTAATAAATAACTAATAAATAAATAAAAATAAAAAATAAAAAAGAGGGGGTGGGGCAAGAGATTATAATCTCTCAGGGTAGACAAAGCAGGGTGATCTTCCTATTCCTGATTGATTTTTGGTCTGTGTGTTAGAATACAGAACTTATATATATACCCTGATAAAATTGAATAGCATGAAGAATGGGCTAGTATGGGACATAAATCTATAAACACTAACGTGTCAAAAAATACAAGTAAGGAACTTAAAAAAATAGGTTGGGAAATAATATTTCAAATGGGAACAAGGTAAAGAGAAAAAAGAAAAAAAAAAAGAAAAAAAGAAAAGAAACTAAAAAGAAATGTAAATTTTAGCCTAAAGTGTAAACGTGTTGTGAGGGAACACCTGGCTCTCCCTATATTATTTCTCCCTGGTACTGAGTTTAACAGTCCTTTGGAGAATAAACTTATCATTCACTTGTTCTTTCAGTCTATCTTCTAGGAAAGAGGCCTGCTCCTTTCCTTCTCAGGTGTCTTTGCCTGTGCGGAGTTGCCCCCACTCCTTGTCAGAGGATAGGCTTAATATGAGCTGATTAGCTGTGTGGCTTTTGTTCCCTGGTGTCTTTCCACTTCTCTTTAGAGGTCAGAGCAAATATGGCTGTGCGGGAATCTCTGGCCCAGAGCTGCAGTGTCGCCGGTCTCCCCTCCTTCAACAAATCCTTCAGGTCAAACCATCTCCAACTCTGCACACACCAAACCCCACAGATTCATGCAATTCGTGCCTGCCATACCTCTCCCAGGGGAGTCATGGGGACCCATGAGTATCTCTGAGCTTTATGACTTTGCAGTGGTTAGCGACTATGGGCTTGCACATGTACCCTGTTCCATAGCTCCCAGGTCATGCTGGGTGCTGCCCCAGTGTCACTTTGGGAGTCACAATGCTCTGAGAATTGTTGCCCATTTGTGGGTGCATGCTCTTTGTGTGCCAAACTGCTGAATCCTGCAGCTTCTGCTGGCTGTGCTTCTTCTGGGGGAGTTACAGGGACCTGTGATTTTCTCAGTGCTTTGTAACTCCACGACTCCTAGTGGCCATGGGCTTGCTCATGCACCCTCTTCCACAGCTCTCTGGTCATGTTGAGGGCTGCTGCAATGTTCTTTCATGGACCACATTATCCCAAGAGCTCTCCCTACCATGGGGGCAAGCTGTTTTAATATCTTCTCTAGGATGTTAAACAGCCCGCACCTTCTCATCCTTTTCAGGGTGGTCAGGCAGAGGGCAGTCTCCCTACTAACTCTGCTCACAGCTTATGGTGACTGGAACTGAGAGTCCCTTCTGGGCTCACTGACCATAACTAGTCTCCCTGCTCCCACCTGTAGTCTATCAGTTCAGGCTCCTTTGTTCATTCTGAGTCTCCTAGAATCCTGAGACCACAATGATCCACCTAGAATTATGCCCTATTAATCCTTTGTGCCCTTTTCAGAAGGGGGTGCCTCTCACTAGAGCATATTTCCAATGGTCCCCAATTTTTTGCCTCCAGTGCTGTAATCACTTTCTGGTGGCCAGCTAATGGAGGCTCCCCTCCCCACTCTGTTTACCTTGACATATTATCCCCAAAGATTCAAGGGTCCATACCTCCTACTTGGAAAAGTAGTCATTTTTCTCCTTGTGGGATCTAGATAAATCTTCTTACATCTCAGTTTGAATTCATGTGTATTCAGAATGGTTTGATAGATACACAGCTAAATTTGAGGGACCCAGATTGAAACAAGGTCCCCCAACTCTGCTGCCATCTGCCTCCCTCTGGCCCAACGTGGTTCAAGGCTTCCACCCCTTAACCTGGCCTAGTTGATACCTGTGTAATCCCTTCATACTTTATACATTGTGTGGGGTGGTATGCATTGTTCTTCATTCCTCATTCCCGTTTGCCTCGCACATATACTGAGAATTCAGTATATCTGTTGAGCAACTGGATTGAGACAGGTGAGAATGTCATCAATATGTGCCTCATGGACTATTAAGCTGGAATAGACCTTTGAGTGCGTAATAGTGTTCCTTTTTAGATTTTTTTTTCCCTTTATCTAAACTTCAGTCATTATTTAACCTTCTCCTCCTAGCTGTGGACTAAAAGGAACATCTTTGCAAAAATATATTCCATAATTCTTTGCTTTGTCTCATTTCCCTTGTGGTGTACATTCTTTGGGCATTATTTCTTTTCATGTCCCTGAAGTAATGTTTTCTTTTAGAGGTTCTAACCCAGGGACATTCCAAAGACAGTGATATTTCTGGCTCATTAATTAAAAAAAATCATATTTAGAAAACGATCGCATTTTACATTTTGTTAAGGGACTTGCAGAGGAAAGGATAGTTGAGTAATTAGGAGATTAAGGTTTATTTATTTATTTATTTTTACCTTGACTTTATTGTCTTTCCCTTCTTACCTTTCCATAGGGGCAAGTCCTGAAGTAATAATGTAAAATGGGGACAGAAGTAATTCTACAACTTCATGCTCCCTTTATGTTCATGGTCAGGACCTGCCTAAATAAATAGAATTTCTTAAGATATAAAGATAAGCTCTTGACAGGTTATATGGAGCATAGAAAGGTATTTGATAGATTACTCTTCAACCAGGAACCTTTCTGTCATCTACACAGGTATCATGGAAATCAGATTTTAGTTTCAACCATTGGATTTTCAACCATTAGATATCAGTTGGGGATTATTAGTATTAAAAAAAACAGTATCATGAACTGCTTGTATCCAGCTTCAGCTTTTATCTGCATTCCATCAGTCTTATAACAAGACCTGCCTATCTGAATCATGAATGCTGGGCTTTCTGGTCAGTTGGTTTTTCTTCTAATGCTTGGTTTTCCTTTGCTTAGTCTCTTTTTTACTTTCGTTGAAAAGTTCAATTTGTTAGACCTGTGTTCGACACGCTTTCCTTTTCTCCCCCACTCCAGAGAAGAAATGGCCCTTATCATGGTTGGAGCAGGATGCTGTTAAGTTACCCTTATTCTACAATACTGCGGACACCCGGGAGCTATCACAAGACCGTATCATAGGAGACAAGGGAGGCAGGTAGAGGCAATTCCTGTCAGAAAATGAAGGATCAGAATTGCTCTTGAAGGATTATTAGCTTTTGGAGAAACTTTTGGATGAATGACAAATTGCAATTATTATTTCTTTTTTTATTATAAGAATGATAGTAAACAGTTTGGCATGGTTGCTATGTTCTAGGCACTGTTCCAATGTTATACTTTACCTATAATATTAAATTCTCACAGCAGCCAAGCACAGCCAAGCACAAGCACAAGTAAGAGGGACTGTTAACAACCCTATTTTACAGATGAGGAACCTGAGGCACAGGGAAGTTAATTCACCCAAGGTCATGCAGCACAAGGGAAATAGAAGTTTAGACATCCATGGGTTCATTGAATAGGTATGAAGGTCATGGAGACCAACAACTTTATTAAAGAAACAATAATGCAAGGGGTAAAGGGCTTCTCCAGGACACACAGCTAGCATGTGGCAGGGTTGAGACTCATCCAGGAACCCTGACTTGATCCTGGTGTGTTTTTCAGTTGTGCCACTCAGCTGTCTCCATTGCTAGAAGCACCAAAAGGTCTCATGATATCAGTACTTTACCTTTCAGCTTCTGTTATTGTTGACTCTTCTTTTACTACCTCCTCCCTTCAGGAATGTTTAATGTTTTTGCAATCTTAATTTTATAAATTATTGAACTTTGTAAACGGAGAATACAGCCTATTCAAGACATGGTGCAAAAGTCAATGTAAAGTTGGGGAAAATCTCCTGCCTTTTTATATGAGACTCCAAATATACCATGAATTGTTTTCATTTCTTTTTTCTTTTCATTTCCTCCTCCTTATAGCCTTAAAAAAGTGATGGGTGTCTGAAGGATAATTTCTTCTCTGCCATTAAAGGCATTGCACACTGTGGTGCTTCATGTTGTTTTACTTTTATAATAGAAAAGCATATAAGAACAAAAATTCAGTGTGAAAGGAACACAAACACATCACTAATTATCAAATCAGAGGCTACAATAAGAAATGGAAATATGATTGAGTTATAAGTATTTCCCTTTTTTTAAAATGCAAGTTACTGTATACTCATAGATTTTTATTTACTATTATTCCAGTCAATTAGAGTCATTCTTTTTTTACTAAATTTGGCCCTAGAAGCCTCTTTAATTAGTTTCTCTATCTTTTTTTTTAAGAAAGTGAGAGGATGTACATTGGGGTAGGGGAGGGATGGCAGAGGGAGAGAATCTTTAAGCAGACTTCTTGCTAAGCTTGGAGCCGGACATGGGGCTCAATCCCGTGACCATGAGATCATGACCTTGAACCCAAACCAAGAGCCAGATACTTAACCGACTGAGGCACCCAGGCATTGTTCCTCTGTCCTTTTTACATACTCCCATTAGTCTTAGAGTCTTCTTGCTTTCTATGACAATAAGATGTCCCTAAAAGATGTATGTACTTGCCAGATTTTTTTTTCTTTTTGGTAGTATGTGTGTGTGTGTGTGTGTGTGTGTGTGTGTGTGTGTGTGTAAACATGGAAAGGGCACTTTAGATTTTATGAATTTTAGAACTCCTTAAGAAATTTAAAAGTCATCGTTTAGATCACTGCAAGTTGCAGTTTTTAAAAATAGAACTTCGGCCTTCAAGAGCAGTATTTTTAGAGTGGAATCTTAATTGGGAAATGGAATTTATAAATTTTCTAAATCAAGGGTTTACTAACTTCATCTTTTCTTTTTCAACTTTTTGACTCATTTCCCTCTTTGCTGAGAGAAGAGAACAAATACACTGATAATTGCTTACTAAGGAAATTTCACTTGAAAACAAATGGGAAGAATTTTCAGATACTGATCCTACCCAGAGAGTGGTGAAAAGGCATATTCAATATTCTCTGTCCCCCATGGTCTTCTTTACTGCATAGTCAAAAGGCTCTCCCTCCACTCTACTCTGGCATCTCTACTACTGTTGGCTAGAGGTACAAGGAGCTATTTACTTCAAAGTCAGACATGCCTGGAGTCACATTTTAGCTCTCTTCTTAATAAATCTTTGTAGCATTTGAGGTTTCCCCCCCATCTATAAAGTGAAACAAAACTACTCGTAGAAGCTAAAAGTGAGGATGTAAAGGACAAATTCCACATAGTACAAGTTCAGGACCTGAAGCCACAGCAAGTGTTCAGTAGTTGTCGAATTCCTTCTACCTTGTATTATATTTACACATGCAGGATATGTATATGCCTCATTTCTCTAAGCTTTATTAATATCACAAAACTACAGAAAACTGCATAAAATGAACATTTAATGAACTATAAAATGAGTGTTCTTTTGGACATCATCTATGAGAAGTGGTCTTGTCTTCCTCCGTTGGATGAGTTATGGTGCCAAACAGTATATTCACACTGTATTGAATGTTTGACTTAGAATAAATATTAACACGGATAACTTTTTAAGAACATTTCGATGATAATAGACATTTCAATAGCTGCCTACTAGACTGACTCCAAGAATCATGAAGCTGTGGCATTGACAATCCTTGACATTGCTGTTTGGGACCTGTGAGAGAAGCTTACTTCATTAAGATTGTCTGTGCCATGGCACAAATGCAGGGAGGAAACATCCTATGCATACAGCCCTGGTCACCATGGACAATCATGCATGGGAGGGTCCTCATCAGAATAATGTCAGTTGTCTGGTCAACTTGCCAAATCATGTTCTATACCTTTCTATAATTTTGACATACCATTATGTTTGAATTTTTATTAAAAATAGATTTTAGTTTTTTTGTTTTTTTTTTTTAAGAAAATGTGCATGTGAATCTTATTTCTGGCCGTAATTCATTTTTGACAGCTTTTTTTGTCTACTTTAATCTGAATCTGCCTTGTGGACTCTTATGGTGCTGTATGGTCTGTTAAGTTCAATAACCCCAATATAGGTCATTATGTCATAGGGATAGTGACTGAGTAGGCAGTGAGATTGACACGGAAGGAGAGGAGAGAAGTTCAGGACCCACAAAGAGGCTGGTTTTCTAAATATCTACCTTCCATAATCCCAGATTTGTACCAGAGATTCAAGCTAGCTCTCATTTTCTGACACTTTTTGTGAAATATGCTAATAGTCTGGCAGTCCTGTCCGTTCATAAGCTGACCTGCTGAAGGTAGTTTGGACTATCTTGAATAAACTGCAAACACATTTGTTGGCTGGTTACATACTAGCATTTGGAAAACATTCCAGGTTCAATCAAATGTCTGTATGTACAGTTCCAAACCAAACGACACAAAATTAAAAGCTCAACTAATGGAATTTTAAAGGCAAGCTCAGACTTTGCCAGCTTTGTAGGTTAAGCGTAAGCAACAAATTAAAAGAGATGAGCAAAGATGAGGAATGTGGTAGGCATGGAAGAAGGTTGAAGAGTGGGTCTTATAGGCACTTTAGTGAAATCCTTGAGCACTTAATGGCAAGTGCCTAATTACAAATGAGACATTTCATTACCCCAGAGGGTATTCTAGATTCTGGGATCTGTATTCTTTCCATTTTAAAACAAAACTGACCAACCCCCCCCCCAAATTTTCCTAAAATCCTTTATGTAAACACTGGACCAGGCAAAAGGTTATTAGTGAGTATTTCGAACTCTCCAGCCAATTAAGGCAGTGATACAATTCTCATTGCTTGATAATTTAACAATTCTTCAGAAGAGTCTTTTCCCCAGACTTAATTTTAAAAGGAAATAACACATAGCTGCTGTCTCATTGGGGTCTAGGTATAGGGGCTTGAGGTACATGTATTAAGACCCCTTCCCATCAGCTCTGAGAAGGATGGCTTTGGGGTCAAAGCCCTCAGTATTCATCGGTAAGTCATTTCCTACCATTTAAAATATATACTCACCAAAAAAAAGCTCAAGAAGCCTATGCAGTATATTCTCATATTGATACTATAAGAAGTTCCAAAGCTTCATTGTAACAGTGAGATAAGGCAATCTTCCATGCATCAAAAATCAGCATCAAGAAAAATCCATGGTTAATAGTTTAGAGTTTTCATTCCAGTATAATTTACAGCATTTCAGTACAATTTATTATTTTATAAATTGGGATTATACTTTAAGAATATATGCCCTACATTTTTTCTAATATTATAATTTATGGCATTAGATAGTCACTGAGAACATGAATTTTTTTTTAAAAGATTTATTTTAGAGGGAGAGAGAACACATGAGCAGGGAGGGACCAGGCAGAGGGAGAGAGCAAATGTCAACCAAACTCCCTGCTGAATGCAGAGCCTGACATGGGACTTCCTCTCACACCCCTGAGATGTGACCTAACCCAAAATCAAAAGTCAGATGCTTAACTGACTGAGTGACCCAAGCACCCTAAGAACATGATTATTAAGGACTGAATAGTATAGTTTTTATATAGATGTCTGAGAATTTATTAATGATCTCCTTTTGTTAAACGAGATCTTACCGTTTTTTTGCCTTCATAAAATGTTCATTTTTGCACATTAGTCTATTTGTGAATTTTTTAGGATAAATTAAGTTAAATTACCAGTTAATACATACATTTTATTTTATTTTTTTTTAAGTCAGAGCTTTTCTTTCTTTTTTTTTTTAAGATTTTATTTATTTATTTGACAGAGAGAGATCACAAGCAGGCAGAGAGGCAGGCAGAGAGACAGGAGGAAGCAGGCTCCCTGCTGAGCAGAGAGCCCGATGCGGGACTCGATCCCAGGACTCCGAGATCATGACCTGAGCCGAAGGCAGCGGCTTAACCCACTGAGCCACCCAGGCGCCCCAATACATACATTTTTAATAAACAACTTCAGAATGCTTCCAAAAAGCTGACTCCAATTGTATTTCCTCTAGGACTATGGGAGGTTGTCTGTTTCAATATGCTCCACCAACATTAAGTGTTAACTGTTAAAAAGAAAATTGCAGATTCATACATAAAACATGGTATCTTACTTTACTTTTTATTTCTTTGAATCCCTGAGAAATTTAATTTTTCCATATGCTTGCATTCCTATATTATTGTTTTTGGCTTACTCTGCACCCTAGAAAGTGATCCTCTTTGCATACTGGCTTCCCTAATGAGCATGAGTGGTGAGGCAATCATAGTTTATAACTAACTGCAAACCCAGGTGAAGGACAGCCTTTCTTATAGATTTGCTTATTAGATCAATAGCTTTTTTAAAAAAGATTTATTTATTTGAGAGAGAACGTGCATGAGCAAGTTGGGGAGGGGCAGAGGGAGAGGGAGAGAAAGAATCCCAAGCGGACTCCCTGCCAATCACAGAGCCTGAAGTTGATCACAGGTCAACAATCACAGGTCCTGGTTGATTCCAGGACCCCAAGATCATAATGCAGGCTGAGATCAAGAGTCGCGGACACTCAACTGACTAAGCCACCCAGGTGCCCCTAGATCAATAGCTTTTATGTCTATTTAATGAACGTCTGTCCTAACCTTCTGTTCCTTATTCTTTCTATCACAGTTACAAATGATGGTGCATAATATGCTTTAGTAAGTTATTAAGAGATCTGATGGGTGGAATATTTTTTCTTACTATGAATTTGCAATTCACTAGTATCATACTATTAAAACTTTGCATATTTTACTAAATACTACTCTAATCTTACTATCAACCTCTTGAGATTTTTTGGCCTGAAGAAGACTGTGAGAGGGCATCAAGTTCATTTTTCTGCCATCAGGCAAAGTCTAATCAAAGTAGCCTGGAAGAGGCAGTAATGGGAAAGCACTAGATTAAGTTTGAAGACCTTGTTTTGGATCCTTGTCCTTTGAATAAGCTTGGCCAAACCTCTGTGAGAGATTCTCCATCTGTAAAGTGGGAATAATAATCTCAGCTTTACTCACTATAAAAGCTGTTCATTAAAAAAGGGGGGTACATGTGGTATATATATACAATGGAATAATATACAGCCATCAAAAGAAATGAAATCAGCCATTTGTGACGACATGGATGGAACTAGAGGGTATTGTGCTTAGCAAAATAAGTCAATCAGAGAAAGACAACTATCATATGATCTCCCTGACATGAGGAAGTGGAGATGCAACATGGGGGGCTTGGGGGGTAGAAAAGAATAAATGAAACAAGATGGGATCAGGAGGGAGACAAACCATAAGAGACTCTTAATCTCACAAAATAAACCAAGAGTTACTGGGGGGGATGGGGGTCGGGAGAGGGTGGTGGGGTTATGGACATTGGGGAAGGTATGTGCTATGGTGAGTGCTGTGAAGTGTGTAAACCTGGCGATTCACAGACCTGTACCCCTAGGGCTAATAATACATTATATGTTTATAAAAAAATAAAAAATTTATAAAGAAAAATAAAGGGGTACATAATACTTTGTGAACATTCATAAAGTATAGAAATTTAAGGTACTGTAGAATTTATCTTTTTTATGTCCTTAAGGAATTTCATGAACTAAATAAATACTGATTAATATTGAGTATTTTGTATATGGCCTTCTGGTGTACAGGCCCCAAACTCTTAATACAAAGCTCGGCTCATACCTGAAAGAGCATACTCTATAATTTTTTATATACCTACCTAATTTTTCTAAAAACTGGTGAAGAGTTGATTCTCTGATTTGAGGGACATCTAGAAAACATCATAGATCAATGAAACCAGTAGATGGTTCTTTGAAAAGGTTAAATTGATGACCCTCTAGCCAGACTCATTTAAAAAAAAAAAAAGTGGACTTGAAGTCACAAAAGAAAGAGGAGAATAATAACCAACATGATAGGGGCACCTGGGTGGCTCAGTCATTGAGCGTGTGCCTTTGGCTCAGGTCATGATACTGTGGTCCTGGGATCAGGCTCTGCATTGGGCTCCCTGCTTGGTGGGAGGCCTGCTTCTCCCACTCCCATTCCCCCTGCTTGTGTTCCCTCTCACTGTGTCTCTGTCTAATATATAAATAAATTTTTTAAAAGCTTACTTAATAACCAACATGACAAATATAGATATTTATAAGAGAATATTATGAAAAATTATGTGCCAACAAATTGGACAATCTAGAAGAAATGGATAAATTCCTAGAAGCATATAATATACCAAAACTGAAGCAGGAAGAAATAGAAAATTTGAACATACTGATGACCAACAATGAAATTGAATCAGTAATCCAAAAACTCCCAACAAACAAAAGTCCAGGTGAATTCTATCAAATATTTAAAGAGCTAATACCTGTTCTTCTCAAATTATTCCAAAATATAGACGAGGAAGGAAAACTTCTGAATTCATTCTATGAGGCCAGCATTACCTAATACCAAAGATAAAACCATCATAAAGAACTAAAGGCCATCTCTGATGAACGTAGATGAAGAAATTCTCAACAAAATACTAGCAAACCAAATCAAACAATATTTTCTTTTTTAAAAAAAACTTCCCCATGATCAAGTGGGATTTATTCCCAGGATGCAAGGGTGGTTCAGTATTCACAAATCAACATGATATATCAACAAGAGAACGGATGAAAACCATATGTTCATTTCAATAGATGCAAAAAAACCATTTGACAAAATACAACATCCATTCATGATAAAAAACCTTCCACAAAGTAGGTTTAGAGGGAACATATCTCAACATTTCATCTTAGATGAAAAACCCATAGAAAACATCATCCTTAATGCGGAAAAACTGAGAGCTTTTCCTCTAAGGTTAGGAACGAGAAAAGGATGTCCATTCTCACCACCTTTTTTTGTTTGTTTTTTTAAGATTTTATTTGAGACAGAGTGCAAGAGAGAGAACACAAGCAGGGGGATCAGCAGGCAGAGAGAGAAGCAGGCTCCCGGCTGAGAAAGGAGCCTGATGTAGGACTCAATCCCAGGACCCTGGGATCGTGACCTGAGACGAAGGCAGAAGCTTAACCGACTGAGCCACCCAGGCATCCCACTCTCACCACTTTTATTCAACATAGTACACTGGAAGTCCTAGCCATAGCGATCAGACAATAACAAAAAAATATAAAAGGCATCCAGATTGGTAAAGAAGAAGAAAAAGTTTCACTATTTGCAGATGACATGGTGCTATATATAGAAAACCTGAAAAGACCACCAAAAAACTACTAGAACTGATGAATTTCTTCAGTAAACTCATAGGGTATAAAATCAATACACAGAAATCTGTTGCATTGCTATACACTAATAATGAAGCAGAAAAAGAAATTAAGAAAATAATCCCATTTACAATTGCACCAAAAATTAGATACCTAGAAATAAACCTAACCAAAAGGTGAAAGACCTGTACTCTAGAAACAATAAAAGATTGACAAAAGAAACGGAAAGATATTCCATGCTCATTGGTTGGAAGAAAAAATATTAAGATGTCAGTGCTACCCAAAGTTATCTACAGATTTAATGCAATCTTTATTAAAACACCAACAGCATTTTTCACAGAACTAGAACAAACCTAAAATTAGTGTGGAACCATAAAAGACCCTAAATAGCCAAAGCAATCATGAAAAGTAGAACAATTCTGGGGTGCAATCTTGGTTTTCCACATAAAGTATCTCATCATATGCACAGTTTGAGAGTTTTACTTCTTTGCTGATTCAGATGCCTTTCATTTCTTTTTGTTGTCTGATTGCTAAGGCTCCGACTTCTAGTACTCTGTTGAACAGCAGTGGTGATAATGGACATCTCTGCCATGTACCTGACCTTAGGGGAAAATCTGTTTTTCCCCATTGAGAATGATATTCGCTGTGGGTTTTTCATAAATGGCTTTTATGATATTGAGTTATGTGCCCTCTATCCCTAAACTGTGAAGAGTTTTAATTAAGAAAGGATGCTGTACTATGTCAAAAAATTTTTTTAAAGGTTTTATTTATTTTATTTGTCAGAGAGAGAGAGCGCGCGTGAGCAGAGGCAGACAGAGTGGTAGGCAGAGGGAAAGGCAGGCTCCCTGCCAAGCAAGGAGTCCGATGTGGGACTAGATCCCAGGACGCTAGGATCATGACCTGAGCCGAAGGCAGCCACTCAACCAACTGAGCCACCCAGGCATCCCACTATGTCAAATGTTTTTTCTGCATCTATTGAGAGGATCGTATGGTTCTTGTCCTTTCTTTTATTAATGTGCTGTATCACCTTGATTGCTTTGCTCATGTTGAACCAAACTTGCAGCCCAGGAATAAATCCCACTTTGTTGTGCTGAATAATCCTTTTAATGTACTGTTGGAACCTGTTGGCTAGTATTTTGGTAAGAATTTTTGCATCCATATTCATCATGGATATTGGTCTGTAATTCTTTTTGGGAGGGTCTTTGTTTGGTTTTAGGATCAAGGTAATGCTGGCCTCATAAAATGAGTTTGGAAGTTTTCCTTCCATTCCTATTTTTTTTGGAATAATTTCAGAAGAATAGGTATTAATTCTTCTTTAAATGTTTGGTAAAATTCCCCTGGGAAGCCATCTGGCCCTGGACTCTCTTTTTTGTTGGAAGATTTTTGATTATTGCTTCAATTTCCTTTCTGGTTATGGGTCTGTGCAGGTTTTCTATTTCTTCCTGGTTCAGTTTTGGTAGTTTATATGTCTCTAGGAATGCATCTATTACTTCCAGATTGTCTAATTATGAGCATATAGTTGTTCATAATATGTTCTTATAATTGTATTTCTTTGGTGTTTGTTGTGATCTCTCCTCTTTCATTCATGATTTTATTTATTTAGGTCCCTTTGCTTTGCTTTTTGATAAGTCTAGCCAGGGGTTTATCAATCTTAGTAATTCTTTCAAAGAACCAACTCCTAGTTTCATTGATCTGTTCTACTTTTCTTTTGGTTTCTATTTCATTGATTTCTGCTCTGATCTTTATTACACTCCACTCCAAAATTGCTAGAACTAATATAGGAATTCAGGAAAGTGGCAGGATATAAAATCAATGCAGAGGAATCAGTTGCATTTCTATATACCAACAACAACACAGAAGAAAGAGAAATTGGGGAGTTGATCCCATTTACAATTGCACCCAAACCCATAAGATACCTAGGAATAAATCTAACCAAAGAGGCAAAGAATCCGTACTCCAAAAACTATAGGGTACTCATGAAAGAAATTGAGGAAGACACAAAGAAATGGAAAAACATTCCATGCTCATGGAACATTTGGAAGAACAAATGTTGTGAAAATGCTACCCAAAGCCGTCTACACATTCAATGCAATTACTATCAAAAATACCATCAACTTTTTTCAGGGCGCCTGGGTGGCTCAGTGGGTTAAGCCGCTGCCTTCGGCTCAGGTCATGATCTCAGGGTCCTGGGATCGAGTCCCACATCGGGCTCTCTGCTCAGCAAGAGGCCTGCTTCCCTCTCTCTCTCTCTCTCTGCCTTCCTCTCCGTCTACTTGTGATCTCTGTCAAATAAATAAATAAAATCTTAAAAAAAAAAATACCATCAACTTTTTTTTCAAAGAAATGGAACAAATAACCCTAAAATTTGTATGGAACCAGAAAAGACCCCAAGTAACCAAAGGAATGTTGAAAAAGAAAACCGAAGCTGGTGGCATAAACATTCCAGACTTCAAGCTCTATTACAAAGCTATAATCATCAAGATGGTGTGGTGCTGGCACAAAAATAGACACGCAAATCAATAGAACAGAATAGAGACCCCAGAAATGGACCCTCAACCCTGTGGTCAGTTGATCTTCGACAAAGCAGGAAAGACTATCTGATGGAAAAAAGAGACTCCTCAACAATTGGTGTTGGGATAATTGGATAGCCACATGCAGAAGAATGAAACTAGACCATTTCTTTATACCATACACAAAAATAGACTCAAAATGGATGAAGAATCTAGATATGAGAGAGGAGTCCATCAAATTCTAGAGGAGAACATAGGCAACGACCTCTTCGACCTCAGCCACAGCATCTTCTTCCTAAATACATCACCACAGGCAAGGGATCCAAGGGCAAAAATGAACTCTTGGGACTTCATCACGGTAAAAAGCTTTTGCACAGCAAAGGAAATAGTCAACAAAACCAAAAGACAACTGACAGAATGGGAGAAGATATTTGCAAATGACATATCGGATAAAGGGCTAATAACAAAAATTTATAAAGAACTTTTCAAACTCAAGACCCAAAGAACAAATAATGCAATGCAATCAAGAAATGGGTAGTAGACATGAACAGACATTTCTGCAAAGAAAAGATCCAAATGGCCAAGAGACACATGAAAAAGTTCTCCATATCAGCATCAAGGAAATATAAGTCAAAACCACAATGAGATACTACCTCACACCAGTCAGAATGGCTAATATTAACAAATCAGAAAATAACAGATGTTGGCAAGGATACGGAGAAAGAGAAACCCTCCTACACTGTTGGTGGGAATGCAAGATGGTGTAGCCACTCCGGAAAAGAGTTTGGGGGTTCCTCAAAAATTTCTGTAAGTGTCCTTAAAAATGGAGTTACCCTACAACCCAGCAATTGACACTACCTGGTATTTATACCAAAGATAAAAATGTAGTGATCCAAAGGGACACCTGCACCCCAGTGTTTATAACAGCAATGTCCACAATAACCAAAATATAGAAAGAGCCTAGATGTCCATCGACAGATGAATGGATAAAGATGATGTGACAGCTATAGATATAGACCTATCCATCTATATATATAATGGAATATTATGCAGCCACCAAAAAATGAAATCTTGCCATTTGCAATGATGTGGTTGGAACTAGAGGGTATTATTCTCTGTGAAGTAAGTCAATCAGAGAAAAATAATTGTCATATGATATCACTGATATGTGGAATTTGAGAAACAAGGCAGAGGATTATGGGGGAAGAGAGGAAAAAATAAAATAAGATGAAACCAGAGAGGGAAACAAACCATAAGAGACTCTTAATCTCAGGAAACAAACTGAGGGTTGCGGGGGTAGTGGGGGGGGGAGGGATTGGGTAGCTGGGTGATGGACACTGGGGAGGGTATGTGTTGTGGTATGCTCTGTGTATCGTGTAAGACTGATGACTCACAGACATGTACCCCTGAAATAAATTAATACATTGTATTAGCCCCTGGGTGGCTCAGGGGTTAAGCCTCTGCCTTCGGCTCAGGTCATGATCTCAGGGTCTTGGGATCAAGCCCCACATTGGGCTTTCTGCTCAGTGGGGGGCCTACTTCTCCCTTTCTCTCTGCCTACTTGTGATCTCTCTCTCTCTGTCAAATAAATAAATAATAGAATCTAAAAAAATAATAAACTACTGATATACACAGCACAAAAAAAGAGAACAAAAAACTGGAGGTATCACAATTCTAGACTTCAAGTTATAAAGCTGTAGTAATCAAAGCAGTGCAGTACTGGTACAAAAATAGACACACAGATCAATGGAACAGAATAGAAAACCCAGAAATAAAGCCACAGCAATATGGTCAATTAATCTTTGACAAAGCAGGAAAGACTATCCAATGGTAAGACAGTCTTTTCAACAAATGCTGTTGGGAAAACAGGTCAGCTACATGCAACACAGTGAAACTGGACCACTTTATTATACGATAAACATACACACACAACCCCAGGATGGATTAAAGTTCTAAATATGGAGCCTAAAGCCATAAAAATCCTAGAAGAGAGGATAGGCAGTAATTTCTCTGACTTTGGCTATAGCAGTATTTTTCTAGGTATGTCTCCTGAGGGTGGGAAACAAAAGCAAAAATAAACTGACTGCATCAAAATAGAAAGCTTCTGCACAGCAAAGGAAACAACGTAACTAAAAGGCAACCTATGGAATGGGAAAATATATTTACAAATGGCATATTCGATAAAGGGTTGGTATACAAAATTTATAAAGAATTTATAAAGCTAAGCACAGAAAAAACAATCCATTTAAAACATGGGCAGACTGGGGCATCTGGCTGGCTCAGTCGGAGGAGCATGTGACTCTTGATCTTGGGGTCATGAGTGTGAGCCCCATGTTGGGAGTAGAGATTACTTAATTTTTTTTTTTTAAAGGCAAAAGACTTCTAGGTGGCAAACAGATAGACAAAAAGATCTCAGTTATCACTCATCGGGGAAATGGAAATTGAAACCACCGTGAAGTATTGCCTCACACCTGTCAGAATGGCTAAAATCAACAACACAAGAAACATCAGGTGTTGGTTTGGAAGTGGAGAAAAAGGGTTCCACAAAAAGTTGAAAATAGAACTGCCTTATGATCCAGCAATCACTGTACTGGCTATTTACCCCCCCAAAAACAAAAAAAGCTCTAATACAAAGGGATACATGCACCCCTACATTTATTGCAGAATTATTTACAATAGCCAAACTATGGAAGCATCCCAAGTGAGCACTGATAGATGAATGGATAAAAAAGGTAGAATGTGTGTATACATTTACATAGATAGATAGATGTGTGTGTGTGTAAAAATTTGTGTATAATAGAATATTATTCAGCCATAAAAAGAATGAAATCTTGCCATTTACAATGAGATGGATGGAGCTAGAGTATATAATACTAAGTGAAATATGTCAGAGAAAGACAAATACCATATGATTTCACTCATGTGGAATTTAAGGAACAAAACAAATGGACAAGGGGAAAAAGAGAGGCAAACCAAGAAAGACATTCCTAACTACAGAGAATAGACTGTTGGTTACCAGAGAGGGGGGCAGTGGGGGTATGGGTTAAATAGCTGATAAGTATTAAGGAGTACGCTTATCAGTGATGACCACTCAGAAATATATAGAATTGTTGAATCACTATATTGTACATCTGAAAGTAATATAATACTAAGTTCACTATACTGGCATTAAAATAATAAGCTTAATAAAAAATGTCATGGTGGTATAAGAACATGAATGTATGATGCTTGCTTTGAGTGTCTCTGAAAACTCATTTCTTGGTACCTTTCTTGCTAAGTTTCCATTATCCTGCCTCTCATAAAATACTGAGTCTATAAATATAAAGCATGGTGATGTTGGCAGTACTTAGAGTTGTTTTTTATTTTATTTTTTTAAGATTTATTTATTTATCTATTTGACAGAGATCACATGTAGGCAGAGAGAGAGGAGGAAGCAGGCTCCCTGCTGAGCAGAAAGCCCGCTGTGGGGCTTGATTCCAGGACTCTGAGATCACGACCCGAGCCTAAGTCAGAGGCTAAATTTAACCCACTGAGCCAGCCAGGCACCCTTTTTTTTTTTTTTTTTTTTTTTTTTTAAAGATTGGCAGTACTTAGAGTTTTAAAATGCAAGGCATGTCTTGGGAGGAAGCTTGCATCTTTTTCCTCTGATACTAAATTCAGGTACCTATTTCTGAAACTGTTAAATGGCAGGTAAGGATAACCAGGAGAATACTGTCCATCATTTCAGCCTTTAATTTATAAATATAATATATAAAAATGAAGCGATAAATTCATTTCAGATCCAGATTGACAGGGAATCAGCCATGAAAAAAACAAATTTCTAGAACATTCTTCCTTTTGGTTAGTTGGCATTCCTAGAGTGCTGTGAAAGCTCTCCATTACTTCTTTTTTTAAAAAAATATTTATTTGAGAGAAGGAGCATGAGAGAGAGAGTGTGTGAGTGAGTGGAGCAGAGGGGGAGAGGGAGAAGAAAACTCCCCAAGCCAGATGCAGGGCTTGATCCAGGACCCTGGGATCATGACTTGAGCTGAAGGCAGACACTTAATGCTTATCCAACTGAGCCACCCAGGTGCTCCTTCATTACTTCTTGAACAATAAGGTCTAGGAACTGTGGTTTATAGTATACTCCAGCCTCTTACCCAAGTGATATATAAAAGTTTTTCTTGTATCAAATTTTAAATTTATAATTTTCTTTAGTTGTGTAATTTAAAATGGTATCAATATGTTAAATAGTTTACTGTTTAGAAGTTTTTAAAATGGAATTTGTTCATAATTCCAAATTATAATACAATGGCCATTAATTTTTAATTGTTTTTAGAAAAAGATGGTTTTACAAAGTATAATCAGATTACATTCAGTATCGTAGCTTGGATTTTTTCACTTAAAAGTAGATCTTTAAAAACCTTTCTAATTCATAGTATAGTCCTGATAATATTAATTATCAAGATAATGTTAGTAGCAATATTTTTTACCAGCCAATCATATTCTTTACCATTCTCTATTGTAGACATGTCCATAGTTTCTAACTCAAGAGTAGTCATTAAAGCCATATTTTTAATATATTCACTCATAAAATGATCAGATATTTAGACGTGAAAAGGGAAATTACATATAAGAAAATGACACAAAGCTGTGTAAGTATCTTAAAAACTTCATTTAGACAATAACTGAAAAATTACTCTGTCATATCTGTGGCTTGGGAGAAAAGCATAATCTTTTACTGTGTTTGTAGGTAAAGATTGGAAAGGTTAGAATAAAGTCCCACTTGAGGTAGGAAGCTGGGACTGCCCCAGATTAAAGCTTGAGCCTTGAGCATACTGCACTCTCCAAGAAAACTTGTTCCTCAGGCCCTCGTTGGGCAAGAAAAGTGTGGAGGCAAATCTGCTTCTGGGACTGGTTCTCCATCTTTATTGTGTGTATGATCTTGGCCAACTCACTTTATTTCTCTGGACTAGATGCATCTTATTTAAAAACAGATCAGATGTCTTATGTACTTGCCAACATTCCTTAATTCTATGATTGGTAACATCGTATCTCTTTAACATTGCTCTGAGTGGTCTGGAATCATGGGAAATTAGTAAGATTTACTGGGTGGAGGAAACTTAATTCTGATGAAGGCAGAAGTTTCCCAAAACAGATAAATAAGAAGGTTCAGTGCAACTTGCTTTAAAACATTTTTATGTCTCTCCTAACAATTCATATTTACTGTTAAAACTGGTATCTTTCTGAATTGAAAATCTGGCTAGAAATAGAGATGCTTTCAATTAATTGAAAACTCAATTGGTGGATGGCTATGACTTCTTTTCTGCTGGTTCCATTTTATCCTGCTGCAAAGTCAATCCTTGGTCATCTGTAAACCTGTCATTTTCACTTATGACAATAGTCTAACGGGAGAATTGATGTGGGAAGCAGGTACCTTGGTAGCTAAGAAGGTCTTTGAAGCTGGTTCATAGACAGCTATTGCATGGATGTCAAATATTGTAGCTTATGTTTCTAGTTCAATCCTATTTCCAAAGGAAACTTCCCTCAGGATGTGCAAATGTCCAAGTCCCTGTTTCTTAACCCTCATAACCCATGTCCCTCCTGAGACCTCAGAGTCAATCATTCTCTTTGTCCATCTACTCTATTGTATTGACATAAACACATGAAAGAAATGTGCTTCTAACTAAGTTGATAAGCCTTGATACAAATTGAAAGAGCATTACATTCATTTCAGGGCAACTCGGTTATAGTCTCAGATCAGCCACATACTAGCTCTGTGGCCTTGGATAATTTATCAAACTCCTCCGTTTTTCTGGTAAAATGAGGGTGTTGGCTAGAGAATCTCCAAGATCTACAAAATTATACTTTCAGAAGTATAAGGCTTGAGACATAAATAAATGCAGGCCTGGCCCCAGTCACATTGGTAAGGCAAGACACACTATTTGCTTCTGAAATTTCATCCTTTATGTACACATCCTCATTCATTCACTTTCCCTACTTCCATTTGCCTTAGCATCTGGCACTGAGTGGAATTCTGCTGCCTCCTGCTGGCAGGCCCCTTGCAGCAGTAGATTAGCAGTTTTATGACATTTCCTCAGCCATCTTCCTCACTTAGCATATGAGTGCTAACGGCTATGAGCAGAGCCATTCTTTAACATTCAGGTTAAATGCCTTCTTCTGAAGCCATATCTGATTCCCTCATACTAATTAATCTCTCCAATCAACTAGCTTCCATAGCACTTGTTTCTTTAAGTAAGTGACATTTATGGTATTCTTGCTTTGTAGACAAATAATATTTCTTTTACTGGATTATAGTCCCTCTGAGGGCAGAATTTATATCCCAAATACTGATACATCTGTTGAATGAGTGAACGAATGACTGAGGGAGGGAGTTAGGGAGTTGAATGAGTGAATTACTACCAAGTGTATCTCCACTTGGTACTTTGGTGTTCAGTAGTAGACTCTCAATAATACTGATACATGAACAATTCTGCTTTTCCATCATTCTCCTAGGTCCTTGCTAGATAAACGAGCTTCTTAATGTCTGATTAATGAAGTTATTATTAGCTGATATGTTGCTGCTCAGAAAGGAATTTGTGTTTTATAGCAGATCCAAATGTGTGACTCTTTAATGGTATACATTTCAGATAATGGACTAGAAGAGGTTTATGGGATGTGTGGTGCATGTAGTCAAGGACAGACAGGAGGTGATTCCATCTACCATGCAAGTGCCTGTCTCTCAGCCTTTGTAGAAAGCTGGTCTGACATCCAGATGGCCAGCAGACACATGAAAAAGTGCTCCATATCACTCGGCATCAGGGAAATACAAATCAAAACCACAATGAGATATCACCTCACACCAGTCAGAATGGCTAAAATTAACAAGTCAGGAAATGACAGATGCTGGCGAGGATGCGGAGAAAGGGGAACCCTCCTACACTGTTGGTGGGAATGCAAGCTGGTGCAACCACTCTGGAAAACAGCATGGAGGTTCCTCAAAATGTTGAAAATAGAACTACCCTATGACCCAGCAATTGCACTGCTGGGTATTTACCCTAAAGATACAAACGTAGTGATCCGAAGGGGCACGTGCACCCGAATGTTTATAGCAGCAATGTCTACAATAGCCAAACTATGGAAAGAACCTAGATGTCCATCAACAGACGAATGGATAAAGAAGATGTGGTATATATACACAATGGAATACTATGCAGCCATCAAAAGAAATGAAATCTTGCCATTTGCGACGACGTGGATGGAACTAGAGGGTATCATGCTTAGCGAAATAAGTCAATCAGAGAAAGACAACTATCATATGATCTCCCTGATATGAGGGAGAGGAGATGCAACATGGGGGGTTGAGGGGGTAGGAGAAGAATAAATGAAACAAGATGGGATTGGGAGGGAGAGAAACCATAAGTGACTCTTAATCTCACAAAACAAACTGAGGGTTGATGGGGGGAGGGGGGTTGGGAGAGGGGAGGTGGGGTTATGAATATTGGGGAGGGTATGTGCTATGGTGAGTGCTGTGAAGTGTGTAAACCTGGCGATTCGCAGACCTGTACCCCTGGGGATAAAAATATATGTTTATAAAATAAAAAAAAATAAATTAAAAAAAAAATGAAATTGTGTAAAAAAAAAAAGAAAGCTGGTCTGATATACATGTATTAACTTTTAATTTGTTATGTAAAACAAAGATTTTACATAGGACACTTAATAATTGTTGTAAATCTGATATCCAGCTGCTGTTGTGTTCTCTTGCAAACATTTTTTTCCATTCACCTGCAGTGTTTGTTTTTGCCATCTTGGCCATGAATCTATAAGTTATGTTGAAGAAGGAAGCCTGAGATTATCCCAAAGAATGGAGATCTGGTGTTCTTAATCTCCTCCACAGTATCTTTCTGGAGCTCATGAAGCAGGGCTCACTTATATTCACTCTTGAGGGTACAGTGGGTAGTCTCTTTCAATGCACCTGGGAGGTTAGGGAGACTCTTTGGATGTCTTTCCTAATAAACAGCACAGTCTTTATCTTTCTGAATTATATCCGAGCAGCCTCTCCTCATCCAAACACACAGTTCTGATAGCTCTGCCTCACCCACCACCATACACTGTGTCTTTCTTACGATGTATGCCAAAACAGATGATAGATTGTAAGAACAGTGCAAATCCTGAAGGCCTGATTATTTTGTGGCTATTCTCTTATTTAAATCAGTCTTGATAAGTTTTCTGTGAATTATATTTCTCAGATTCTAGAAGACCAAGTATATCTAAATAATTTGGTATAATGCCCAGCAAATTACTATGAGTGAACTAACAATGAATAATTAGTGATGAGAATTGAGGTTTGCAAATACAACATCCAAGAAACCAGGGGAAAATTCAACTTACATTGAGTAGTTGGCCCCAAGAAGAAAGAAATGTCTAGGTGTCTCAGTGGGGGAGATGTTGTTGTTGATGTTTGTATTGCAGGTATCTTCCTTCTTTTCTGCTCTCAGCTACCTCACCGCCCCCCCCACCCCCAGCATGTTAGAAACATGTATACCCAGCAGTGGGAGGAAGATTAAAAAAAACAACAACTAAAATTTGGTTAAATTGCCAATTGCAGTCAATGTTGTTTAATTTATGTAGAAGCCATGACTGTGGGTCATTGTGGGAACAAGATACAGCCTTTGCTCTGTCTCCAGAATGCAGTGTGTTTAGAAAAGCCACCCTTCAAAGTTTATAATGTTCCATCTGTGGTAGTTGGATTTCAAGATCAATTTAAACATCTTTTTTTTTTTTTAAGATTTTATTCATTTATTTATTTGACAGAGATCACAAGTAGGCAGAGAGGCAGGCAGAGGAAGATGGGGAAGCAGGCTCCCCGCTGAGCAGAGAGCCCAATGAGGGGCTCGATCCCAGGACCCTGGGATCATGACCTGAGCCGAAGGCAGAGGCTTAACCCACTGAGCCACCCAGGTACCCCTAAACATCTTTTATTCAAAGAAAATCCTTAATATTTTGTGGTGATTATTCCAAGTATTCTTGAGATTTAAGAAGTAGACAAAAAGTAAAAAGTAGATTTCTCATGGTTTAGAGTTTTGATGGTGAAAATATCATTTTAAAAAAATCTAATTTATTTTAAAATTTTTTATTCAATTTATTTAAACTACAATTCACCCATTTCTCTGATCCCCCACCCCTTGCCTCCTAAAACCACCAATCTGTTCTCTGTATTTATGAGCTTGGTTTATTGTTTGCTTTTTAAAAGATTCCACACGTAAGAGAGAGCAAATGGTATTTATCTTTTTATTTCACTTAGCATTCCTGTAAGGTCCATCTGTGTTTTCAAAAGTGGCAAGATTTCTTTCTTTTTATGGTTACATAATATTCCATTTACACACACACACACACACACACCCCAGAGTTTCTGTATTCATCCATCAGTGGTCCTAGGTTCTTTCCGTATCTTGGCTATTGTAAATAAGGCTACAGTGAACATGGGAGTACATACATCTTTTCAAGTTAGTGTTTTCATTTGGATAAATACTCAGATGCAGAATTGCTGGATCGTATGGTAGTTTTATTTTTAATTTTTTGAGGAACCTCCATACTGTTTTCCATAGTGGTTGCACCAATTTACATTCCCACTGGCAGTTCACAGGGTTGCCTTTTCTCCACATCTTTTCTGACATTTGTCATTTCTTATTTTTTTAACATTGATTGATTGATTGATTGAAGAAGTCTGTGGGGCTCAAACTCACAACCCTGAGATCAAGAGTTGCATGCTCCAGGGAGCCAGCCAGGCACCCCTTCTTATTTTTGATGATAGCCATTTTGACAGATGGTAGGTTATATCTCATTGTGGTTTTGATTTGCATTTCCCTGATGACTGATAATGGATAATGATGAGCATCAGGATACCTGGGTAGCTCATTTGGTTAAGTGGCTGCCTTTGGCTCAGGTTATGATCTCAGGGTCCTGGGATTGAGCCCCACACTGGGGGTTCTTGCTCAGCAGAGAGCTTGCCTCCCTCTGCCTGCTGTTCTAACTGCTTGTGCACATGTGCTCCCTCTCTCACTCTCTAATAAGTAAAATCTTTAAAAAAATGATAATGAGCATCTTTTCATGTGGCTAGCTAGACATCTTAGAAAAATGTCCACTCTGATCTTTTGCCCACTTTTAAATTGGATTATTTGATTTTTTTTTTGTTACTGAGTTATAGGAGTTCTTCATATATTTTTTAGATATTAACTTCTAATCAGATATATGATTTGCAGTTAGGTTCTTCAACTCAGGTTGCCTTTTCATTTTGTTGATTTCTTTTGTTGCACAGAAGCTTTTTAGTTTGATGTAGTCCCACTTTTTATTTTTGCTTTTATTGCTTTGGTTTTTGATTCAAAAAATCATTACTAAGACTGACGTCAAGAACCTTAGTGCCTATGTTTTCTTTAAGGAGTTTTACAGTTTCAGCCCTTTTGTTAACGTCTTTAATCTATTTTGAGTTAATTTTTGTGTATGGTCTACAAGAGTGACCCAGTTTTGTTCTTTTCCATGTGGCTGTCCAGTTTTTCCAATACCATTTATTGAAAATACTGTTCTTTCCTCATTGTATGTTTTTGGCTCCTTTGTCATAAATGGGTTTATTTCTGGGCTTTCTATTTTGTGCTATTGATCTATAGTCTGGGTGTTTTGTTTTGTTTTTCTGAAACCATAATGTCTTAATCATACGAATGCTTTGTAATATAGTGTAAAGTCAGGGAGTGTGATGGCTCCAGCTTTGTTCTTCTTTGTCAAGTTTGCTTTGGCTATTCAGGGTCTTTAGTGGTCCATTCAAATTTAGCCTTGTTTGTTCCATTTCCGTGACAAATACTATTGGAATTTTGATAGGAATTGCACTGAACCTGTATATTGCTTTGAGTAATATAACCTTATAATGACACAGAGATTTTTGCATCTGTGTTTATCAGAGATATTTGTCTGTAATTCTTTTTTGTGACATCTTTGCCTGGTTTTGGTATCAGGGTAGTACTAGCCCTGTAAAATGTGTTTAGAAAAATTATCCCTATTCTTTTGTTTTTTGGAAGAGCTTGAGAAGGATTGGTATTAATTCCTTGAGTGTTAGGTAGAATTCACCAGTGAAGTTGTGCAGCCCTGGACTTTTGTTTGTTTGGAGGTTTTTAACTACTGATAGAGTTTCCTGGCTAGCAATTGTCTGTTCAGATTTTCTTTTTTATCATGATGCAGTCTTGGTAGATTGTATGTTTCCAGGAATTTATCTATTTTTTCTAGGGTGTTCAATTTGTTGGAATGTAATTGTTGATAGTAGTTTCTTATGATCCTTTGTATTTCTGTGATAGTAATTGTAACATTTCCTTTTTCATTTCTGATTTTTTTTTTTTTTTGAGCCCTCTTTTTTTTTCCTTGGTGGGTCTAGCTAACAGTTTGTCAAATTTATCCTTTCAAAGAACTGGCTTAGTATCTTTGTAGTCTCTACTTCATTTATTTCTGTATTTCCTTTCTTCTAACTTTGGGCTTCTTCTTCTTCTTTTTTTTTTTTTTTTCTAGTTTCTTGAGTTAGATTGTTTACTTGAGATTTATCTTGTTTTTGAAGTAGCATTTAACACCATGAACTTTCATCTTAGAACTACTTTTGCTGTGTCCCATAAATTTTGGTATGTTGCATTTCTATTTTTGTTTGTCCCAAAGCATTTCTTGATTTCTCTTGATTTCTTCTTTGACCCTTTGGTTCATTATCCTATTGCTTAATATCCAATATTTGTGAATTTTCCAGTTTTCTTCATGTAATTAATTTCTAGTTTTTTTATCATTGTGGCTAGAAAGGATGCTTGATATGATTTTAATCCTCTTAAATTTATTAAGGCTTGTTTTGTGGACTGATATATGATCAATCTTGGAAAATGTTCCATGTGTACTTGAGAAGAATGTGTATTCTCTTGCTTTGGGATGAAATGTTCTGTAAATATCTCTTAAGTCCATCGGTCTGACATATTGTTTAAGGTCAGTCTTTCCTTATTGATACTCTGTCCCTATTGTTGGCTATTTCTCCCTTTAATTCTAATATTTCCTTTATATATTTAGGTGCTCCTGTACTGGGTGCATAAATATTTACAAATGTTACATCTTCTTGCTGGATTGACCCTTTTATCATTATGTAACACCTTTCTTTATCTCTTACTATAGTCTGCTTTTTAAAAAAAATTTTATTTATTTGAAAGAGTGTGAGCATGAGGATGCTCAGTTGGGGCAGAGGCAGAGGGAGAAGCCGACTCCCCACTGAGTGCTGAGCTGGGAACTCAGTGTGGGTCCCTGAGATCATGACCTGAGCCAAAGGCAGATGCTTAACCAACTAAGCCACCCAGATACCCTATAATCCTTGTCTTAAAGTCTGTTTTGTCTGATATAAGTGTAGCTACTCCAGCTTTCTTTTCATTTCCATTTGGATGTAATATCTTTTTCCATCCTTTCACTTACAGTCTATGTGTCTTCTCATATCTAAAGTATGTCTCCTATAGGCAACATGTACTATATAATATAAAAGTACAGTCACAAAGGAGTTGCTGATAATAACCCAGTCTGGGCACTTTTCCAAGCCTTTGATTTTCCATGAGTTGATTTTCAATTATAGGCTTTGTGCATTTCTGTAAATTCTGACCCCTCAATCTATCATTTTTGAAGGAATCAGAGAAATAACACTGGTGGTATTTGAAAGGATAAAGTTAGAAATTACCAAATATTTTAAGAAAGTCTGGTTTTCACCTATAAAATGACATGAGAATATCTTCATGAGAGCAAAAGGAACTAACGTATGGGAAGCCACTTTGTAAATTATAAACTGCCTTATAAACTTACTATATTTTTATTATAAAATGGAAATATGCTTTCATCTCCAGTTTTTGTTACTTTGCTGTTCTGCCCAGTAATCATATATGTGCATGATGGCACTGAGAAGATTGCTTTAATATCTATTATATTTTATTATCTGTTACATTAACTATTATCTGTTCTATTATTTTACTATTATCTGAATGTTAGACTTCTGTGTAGAATCCACTTGTAGTTTGGGATCATTTAGTAATTATCCAGAGAGACAGAAGTGTAGTATACTGTTCCTTTTTAGGACTAGCTCTGTTAGTAAAGGGAGATAAACCTTATGATATCAATTACTATATATGGATGCTACAATGAGCTCATGCATGACTTTATGAGTAACTAGAATGGAATGCCAAATGTAGGAATATTTGTTTTATGTTTCTTACCTCAACCTTCTGGTGTCAGTTTGATTTAATCTGAGAAAGGCCAAGTAAATCCAGCACAGAGGAGAGCTGCTTTGTGAGGATGGATAGAAAAAATTAGAACTCTTTAGCCTCTGAAAGAGAACTCTTTAAAACATTAAGCGTTAGGACTTAGATTCCACTGTCTATTCTATCAAACCTGAAACTCGAAAGTACTTTTTTTCTAAAACTTCTGATTATAGATGTAATATGTTAAAATCTAGAAAATTCATTTGAGCACAGTTAAAAAACCTATAATCCCACATAATAAAGATAATTGTTACTAGTCATAACCATGATTACTGTGATAGCCTTTCAAGCTTTGTTTTATTTTTTTATATCTATATTTAGATATCTAGACCTAGTTATATGTATAACTTTTGATTTTCAAAATTAAGACCATATAGTTTTTATTACCTAAATTAAGAAACATTTCCTCATTGATGAATACCCAACTTTTCCATCAACATGGATGGGACTGGAGGAGATTATGCTGAGTAAATAAGTCAAGCAGAGAAAGTTAATTATCATATGGTTTCACTTACTTGTGGAACATAAGGAATAGCATGAAGGAGGACTAGGAAAGGAAGGGGAAAATGAAGGGGTGGAAATTGGGGGGGGCGAGGTGAACCATAAGAGACTGTGGACTCTGAGAAACAAACTGAGGGTTTTAGAGGAGAGGGGGGTGGGGGATGAGTTGGCCTGGTGATAGTTAAGGAGGACACGTTTTGCATGGAGCCCTGGGTGTTATATATAAACAATGAATCTTGGAACACTACATCAAAAATAATGATGTACTGTATGGCGACTAACATAATATAATAATTTTTTTAAAAAGAACATTTCCTCATTGTCACATGGACATAAGTATCCATTATTTAGATGAACCATATATATTTTTTTAAGCGGGGGCTTGAACTTACAATTCTGAGATCAAGGCCTGAGCTGAGACCAAGGGTCAGATGCCCAACTAACTGAGCCACTCAGGCGCCCCATAAATTAAGGACATTTCCTCATTGTCACATAATTTCATATGTGACACATAATTTATCTATGCCCTATTTTTGGACATTCCGAGTTGTCTTCCAGTTTTTGCTCTTATACATAATGGAGCAGTGAGAAGAGGCTTGCATGTAATTTTTTGTGTGTATAGTTGATACACAATGCATAACATAGTGATGCATTATGCCATGCTCACTGCAAGTGTAGCTACTACCATTTTGTCTCCTTAGAATGTTATTACAATACCATTGACTATAT
The DNA here is from genome assembly GCF_902655055.1 of Lutra lutra. Taxonomy (NCBI): domain Eukaryota; kingdom Metazoa; phylum Chordata; class Mammalia; order Carnivora; family Mustelidae; genus Lutra; species Lutra lutra. Next base: position 131,737,971 of record NC_062278.1, on the reverse strand, counting down.
TCCCTGTGCTGTACCTTTTATTTCTGTGACTTACTCATTACATAACTGGAAGCCTTGTCTCATACCCCCTTTTATCCATTTTTCTCGTCCTCCCACTCACCCTGCCCTCTGGCAACCATCAGTATGTTATCGGTCTGATTTTTGTATATTTGTTCATTTGTTTTACTTTTTAGATTCCACATAAAAGTGAAATCGTATGGTATTTGTCTTTCTCAGCCTAACTTATTTCACTTATAATATCCATGTTGTCACAAATGGCAAGATCTCCTCTTTTTTTTATATATAGGTGAGTAATATTCTGGTATCTGTGTGTACACACACATACACTCCACCTCTTCTTTATCCATTCATCTAGCCACGTATGTAAAAATTCATGTGAAATTTTCTCATTCTTTTGTTATGGGCAGTACCTAAAAATGGAATACCTTGGTCAAAGGTACATTATAGTTTTAAGGATTTTTGGAACATACTACCAGATTGTCCTCCAGAAGAGTGCATTGAGAGCTCTCAGTGTCCTACTACTCTACCATTTTCTGACCAGCTCATCAAGTACCATATACTTCAGGCACCGACTGCAAATTATGTTCCTCTCACTATCATAGCCTTAGGTAACACCTTATCATTTCTTCACTGGTTTACTTCAACAACCTCTAGTCCTGAATTTCTCCACAGCATTCTCCATGTTTTCGACATGATCTTTCTCAAAAAGGAATCTTATCACATCAATTTGATGGCTCCTTTATAGTCTTCACATCAACCCACATACTCTACCATGTATTGCAGAGCTCATTGGATTTGTAGCCCCACCTCTCAAGCCTCATCTGTAGATATTTGCCCACTTACAGTATTGGCTTTAGTCTCTTTAATTATGTAGAAGACTTCTGATCTGAGGTCATGATTTTTTAAAATCAAAGATATTGGTCAAAATGGGGGAAAATGATACAAGTTAAAAATTTTCATTTTAGCTTAAACATATAACTGGACATTTGTTTGCTGATCTCCTGATGCAGGGCCAAGGCCTTTGCCTTGAATGTTGGTTCCACCTGTCAGGTCCTTCTTGTGTAACCATACCCATAATATGTTACTTATGATTCCAGTTTGGGTTTCTTTCACATAGAGGTGAATTCAAGAGCAGAATCTTCTAGGTTGTTAGTATATTTTTCAGTCTTTTCTGTCTATTTCATGCTTGATTTGCCAGTATTTTTCGTGTGTGTGTGCTAGTCTTATTTAGTTTTTCCAAAAGATTCAACCTGGTTTTCATGAAAAAAAAATAACTCCCTTGGTACATATTCATATTTCATTGGCCATAATATTTAACTAAATTACATGATTGTTAACCAAGCAACCAAGCACACTGCTATAAATAGGTGGGAAAGAAGCATGAAGTGGCTCTTGGCAACATATCCCTTAACTGGGGAAGTTTAAGTCCCCGGGCCTACTGGGAGGAGCCACTAGGCTGGGAATATTTGGCTTGACACAAGTGTCACTGAGCATGTCTTCAGGGGGAATTGAGAGTATTTATTAATTCAGTAGGTGGTTCAGTGGAGGTTAGTAAAAGGGTTTTTCACTAACAGTTTTTCACGGTTGCTTACAACCCTTAAAATAAGTTCATGGTCTCGCCCCGTCTGTATCTTTGCCTGCTAGTTGCTCTCAGATCCTTGCAAATTAATCTCTGGTATCATGGCTTCTTGCAGAAAGTTTCTTTTTCATAGTCCTTCCCCTTCCAACTAGGTGCTCCTTCTCTTTGCTCACTTAACACCATTTGATTTTCCTTGTTAAAATGCCTATTGTGATTCCCTTGGTTAAAGTGTCCCTATATTAGGCTATTAGCCCAATGAGACCAGTGCATGTCAGTTATCTCTTATTCTCTAGCATATGACACAGTCCTTTGCTTTTAGAAAGTATTGGATAAATGAGCTTGAATTTATTTTTTTTCAAGCAAGTGATAACAAGCTGTAAATAAAAATACCATATATCCTCACATTAAGACACATTTATTATTTCTTTAAAATTGACTAGAACTTAAATGTGTTTTGAATATTGAGTGGGTGGCATATCTTAAAAATTATAGAAATGAGAGTTAAAGAGGTTAGATCACTTCAGGAATAGCTAAACCTTAATGAGTGTAGTCATTGAATATAATTGAGTGTAATATTCTTTCATAAAGACCCTCCATGCTGTTGTCAGGATCTCTGTTCTGGGCTTAAGTAACCAGTACAACATTTCTTTTTAACTTTTAAGTCCTAAGGGTGGTTCCAGGGTAGGGATGTTGTGAGCTCCATGGGTAAAAACATGAACACTGAAGTCCAATTGCTTGGGTTCTTATCTTGGCCCTGCCTCTTACTTTGTGCCCTTGACAAGTCAGGTCCTCACTATTTTCATCTATAAAACAGAGAAAGTTATAATTGCTAGATAATCCATAAAAATACTTAGAGCTGCTCGGCATGAAGTATGCCTTCAGTTTATGTTCTCATTTGCTGTCACTATTATTGTGATACGAAAAAATTCATAAAAGTGATCCTATAAATAGTATAATCACTGGGATTAATAAATATGCTTTTATAAATAGTATCATCCCTCCTGCATACTCACTGCACAAAATCCAAAGAGGTAGCACTAGGTGAGTAGATATTTGAATCTGGAATCTACCATTTACCAGCTGTATCATTCTGGGCTATATTCTTTACATCTCTTAGCCTTGATTTCTTTACCTATAAAATGGAGATTCACATGCAAGATTAGAGGATTATTATTGATATTAAATTGTAGGATGTATGGAAAGTAGTTTCCTAGAAGATAATAACTGCTCAATAAATGTTATATATCTCTGGCAGTTATAATTGACAGTCATAGTCTGTAACTGAATTTTTTTCACATCATGAGCATCCATTGTCTCCCTTGGCATAAAAATAAATCTTGCCAATTTATGATAAATTCAGGGAATTCCAGACTTTCCCATCAATCTCTAGTTTGGTAAATAATCTTTCCTTATATCTTTATATTTTTTTCCTCCCTTAGAGTGAGGTTTGGGGGACTATGTATTCTGATACCTGTGACACTTCATATATAGAGTTCCCAGTGGTCTTTGGCTCTGCTGAGTGCACAACTGAAATTTTCATTCCCCTTCTACCTCCTGGGCTCCAGATTCTGCAGCTACCTTTGGTTTCTTGGAGCCTGGTCAATCTGCTTCATATCTAGTAATTTGGGGGAAGTGTTTGGTGTGCTCTAGCGTTTTGCTAGAGAGCCCAGAACCTGTAAGATTCCCCATATATTTTCATGCTCACCCTGTGCTGCCATGGTTCTTATTTACCACAGGATCCTACTGGGTCCTGAGCTGCTGTCAGAGCTGCTGAAATTACCTGGAGTCTCCTTTGATTCATCCTCCATCCACCTGGGCTTAGCTCAGAGTGCAGATGGGTAGAGAAGTCCTCTATTTCCTTCTCAGAAACCCAGAACAGCATTTAACTCTTAGTCTTTGTGCTTATTTTTCTATTTCTGCCCTAACGAATTACTAGCCATTTAGGAGCTCAAAACCAAGTACAGGTTGATTTGGCTCACTTGTCAGGCTCAAGTTTCACAAAGCTGAAATCAAGGTCCACTTTGAGCTTACCAGGTTTGTGACATAATAGTTTCCTGACTTTATAAGACTGAGGACTCCATTTCCTTATTAGCTGTCCGCTGGAAGTTGTTCTCAGCTTCTAGAGGACACCCACATTCCTTAGCTCGTGGCTCCCTTCTTAATCTTCAAAGTCAGCAATAATGGTTTGAGTCCCCACATTTTGAATCCTCTCCAAACTTCCATTTGTGTCATCTTTCCCACCCTCCTTTTTTCCATGCATTTCTCTGACTTCCCTGCTTTTCAGGGCCTCAGGTGAATCATGGGCCCACCCAGGTAATCTCTCTGTCTTAGGGTCAGCTGATGAGTAACTTTAATTCCATCTGCAGAGTACACTTTGCAACAGAACTTAGATTTTAGTGGTGGATTGAATAGCCAAGGAACAGAAAACTGGGGTAGGAGTATATCTTTATAATTTGGCCTTTAAGACTCTTACCCCAGGGGCGCATGGGTGGCTCAGTGGGTTAAGCCGCTGCCTTCGGCTCAGGTCATGATCTCAGGGTCCTGGGATCGAGTCCCACATCGGGCTCTCTGCTCAGCAAGAAGCTGCTCCCTCTCTCTCTCTCTGCCTTCCTCTCCATCTACTTGTGATCTCTCTCTGTCAAATAAAAATAAAATCTTTAAAAAAAAAAAAAAAGACTCTTACCCCAAACCTCCCTTGACTTCCCTGTGTAAGTGGAGATAAGCTGGCTAGACATGCATTCTTCAAAAGTCCATTGCTTATTGCAGGATCACGGCTTTTGATATACAAAGGATGTTCAAAAGTGCCAAATTACTTTCTTTACCATGCCTCAAGATGCTCTGGACATCTAGAACCAAAATCAACCTTTCTGTTATATCTTGTGTACCCCATGAACAGTATGTACAGAAAGCCCTCCCTTTCTCTTTCGATGGTGGTTGAAGGGTAAAGGACCTTCTAAAGTTATGGCAGTTCAGCTAATCAAACATTTACTAACTATTCTATAGATGGTGTCATGGGACATTCTGACTTTGAGGAACTTATAACCCAGTATGGGTGAATTTCATTTAAAAACGGTAAATACACAATGTGAAAGACTGTTGTAGGAATATGCATATTGTTGTCCAAACCCAGAGGAAGAGGCTGGAACTTCAATTGAGAAGTGAAGGTTTTAGAAAACAATGATGTACAGGCAGGCCTTAAAAGGGTGGTAGTTGAGAATAATTTTACATATTTTCAGTCTACAAGCTACTTTTTTATACTGATTTCATTAGTAGTCACAGTTACTTTTTGCAAAAGAGGACTGTAGTATTTGTGTTATATCTGCTAAGGCAGTGAAGTGGGCCGGTATAGTATGTACAGTACTCAGCCTCCAGTAGTCTTCTATGATTCCGCCTACTGGTATTGACAACTTTGTGTAGTCCTCTCCCAATTGGATAGGGTTGGTCTGTTTAAACAATAGGATACTGCAGAAATGGTTGATTGTGAAGCTAGGTTAAAATAGACATTGTAGCTTGCAGCTGGCTTTCCTGAAGTCTCTCATTGTGAGGGAAAACAGCTGCCATGTCCTAAGAGACAAGCATCTCTTTGGGCTGATCCATGTGGCAAGACTATGTAAAGACCATCTTGGCAGCAGATCATCCAACCCCAGCCAAGCCTCAGATGACTGCACCCCTGGACAGCATCATGACTGCAACCCCATGAGGGGCCCTGAGCTAGAATCATCTAGTTAAGCTGCTCTCAGATTCTTTATCCACAGAACTGTGTGAGATATTTATTGCTGCTTTAAGCCACTAAGTTTTAGACTAACTTGTTTCACAGCAATAGGTAACTAATACAGCATGGATTTTTAAGAGAGTGAGCAATTAATCTTATTTTTTTTAAGATTTTATTTATTTATTTGACAGACAGAGATCACAAGTAGGCAGAGAGGCAGGTAGAGAGAGGGGGAAGCAGGCTCCCTGCTGAGCAGAGAGCCCGATGCGGGGCTCGATCCCAGAACCCTGGGACCATGACCCAAGCCGAAGGCAGAGGCTTTAACCCACTGAACCACCCAGGCGCCCCTAATCTTATTTAAATAGTGTTGAGCAGATTGTAAAAAACAAAAGAAAAACCCTTGCCCTATAGTCTGAGAACTTATTTTTATTCTATAAGCACGGAGACACTGAAAGTTTTGAATAACAAAGCACTTGGAAAAATAGACTATTGGAGTCTTCCATATGGAGTATTTATAACTAACTGAATTCCATGCCATTTGAGCCTAGAAAGCAGTTGCTAAGGGATTAAATGTCCACCAAATACTTCTGTCTCATCTTTTCTTGAGTCTGAAAATCTTAAAACCTGTATCTGAGTCTTTTTACAATCCTAGGAATCTTTTTATTTTTCTAATTATTGGAGACTTCCTACTTCCAATTTTTTTTAAGATTTATTTATTTGAAAGAGAGAGAAGGAGGGAGCATAGGTGGGAATCTGAGAGGGAGAGAGAATCTCAAGCAGACTCCACATTGAGCACACAGCCTGATGTGGAACTTGATCCCACAACCATGGTACATATTCATATTTCATTGGCCATAATATTCATGTGGCCATGAGACCACAACCTGAGCTGAAACCAAGAATTAGATGCTTAACGGACTGCACCGCCTAGGTACCCCTCCACTTCCAGCTTTTTTACAAGGTGAGCATAATCCTTGAAGGACAAAACAACTTCCCCTAAGAGGGCTAGAGACAAATTTGTGAGTTACCACTAGGGGAAGGTATACATGGTATGAACGCATATGCTGATTAGATTTGAGCTTCACAGCCATAGGGAAAAGTGTGTAGTGAGAAAACTCTTACATGGAGCCTCTATTCCCTGGCCTTCTGGTAAAGTCAAATGATGAAAGAGATTTAACTGCCAGCAAAACCTAGACATCAATTTATAGAAACTGGAAAAGAGTGATTGCTCCTGATATACCACAATACCTGGAAGGAAGCAGGTGACACATCCTATGTTTCGGAGACCTTTAGGACTTGAAAGTCACTACCTAAATCATCTCCGTGAACAGCCGTAACCTCTAAGCTACAACGTATTGGAGGGAGTGATAAGGGTAGAGTGAATGCCTTCTTTTTAAGTGGAGTGAAATCCAGGTTTAGAGAAAGTGGTCTAAAGTGACCCCACATCTTTGGATTTTGCCTGAACATTGTAAGGCCTAATAGATCTCCTATGGAGACTTTGTCTCTGAAGGTGACCTTTCTATATCATGGGTGCACTTGATCGTGTGATTCAGAGATGTCATCCCTGGTTCACTCTGCTTGAAACTCAGAGGCAGAATGCTATGGTGGAGAGCCTGGAGATGACTAGCCATGTGATCTTGGCAGATATCGAAAACCCCAGTACTCCATTTCCTTGCCAATAAAATGAGGGAGGATTGAATTGGATGATTTTTAGTATTCATTCAAATTACAACATTCCATGACTTGTGATTCCTTTTATGCAGTATCTCCATCAAAATTGAGGTACCATGTATCTCTGGGGAGAGTTTAGAGTGATAAGCTCTCTTTCTGAAGGGAATAAGACAAATACTGTAACTAAAAATGTTCCTTGGAACTTTATGCTGTTAATAGACACAATGTAATTCATTACTTAGTTTTCTGTGTAGCATGAATATTCCTTTGTAATTGTGAGACTTATTTAATTTCTAAAATTCAAAAAGGTTATGGTGGGAAAAATTTGAGTGTTGCCTGCCATTGCATGCATAAATAATGAGCAAGCAAGTCTGTGCCATAGATATTGTTCAGTGTGTTTTTATTCTGTTTAATATTTCTTTTTTTGTTTTGTTTTTGATGTAGTGTTCAATGACTGATTAGTTACATATAACACCCAGTGCTCATCACATCAGGTGCCCTTAGTAATTTCATTTTAAATCAATTATGATTTGTAGCATCTTCTTAACAGTTTGCACAAGGCGCAGCCTCCTGCCTACAAATTGGACTGATCTTAATTTTGGTGCAACATTAGTATATCATAGAATACTTGGGAGTTGCAGTTTGTAGCTAGTGTAGAATTTCTTTAGTATAGGTAAGTGGAGACAGGAACCCTTATAGAACTCTACAGGATAACTGAAATCCACTAATTAGTCACATTCCTATATTTTAATTTCCACTGTAAATGCAACTCTTTTTCATCAAACCTGACTGTATTTTCTTCTTTTTTTTTTTTTTTTCTTCCCCTGCCCCAGCATCCCTTAGAGGTTTGGTGAAAATGCAATCAGGTGAACAAGCAGAGAAATGAAAAAGAAACAAAATCAAGGGGCCTAGATGTTTTTAAAGCTTCATAAAATCAAACTCTGGTGATTCTGGAGTTGATTTAAATGTGGAGAGGGGAGAAAAGGAAGGTAGTCCCCAGGTATAGCAGTTTGCCCTGTTTGAGCATGCAACCACAACTTCACACATTGAACAGACAGGATGACAAGTAGAAATAAGTAGTCGGGAAAAAAAGAGAGAGAGAGGCAAATCAACAGCCTCTTAACTATAGAGACAAACAGAGGGGTTACCAGAGGGGAGGTGGGTGGAGGGTTGGGGATTTAGGAGTATTTTTGTTGTGATGAGCATGAAAGTGTTGAACAACTATTGTCACCTAAACTAATATCACACCTCATGTTAACTAACTGGAATTTAAATTAAGTGTTTTTTAAAAAAGAAATAAGTAGTCTGTGCTGGGCTTGTGAAAGCAAGTATCCACTGTGGACTCTATTTACTCTCTCCAGTAGGTTATTTTTCTATACTCCTTTCTTTCTAAGAGGATTACATTCTCCACTACTTTCTGTTCACAAATCCTCCAGTACCATTTGATCGACAGGTTTGTGATATTTCTGATTCAGTTAGGATTGGGACATACCTCTAATGGTCTGAGGAAATGGCCAGCATTGCTGGGTGACTAGCATCCTGCTCTCACATAGCCAGACGGTAATGTGGAATTCATTGCAAAGTTATAGAACAGGGCCTGAGGGATACTGGGATTCTTCTACTAAATCAGACCTTTTCAAAATCCTTATTTGAAACAAATACAAACTCCTAAAGCTACTGAAGCAAAACTCTGTCCCGTAAGATTGTGGTTCTTAAACTTGAGTGTATATCTTCTGGAGATGAGAATATTCTGGAGGGTTTGTTAAAATCTAGTTCTTATTTCTGATTCAGTAAGTAGGAAGTAAGGCCCCAAAATTTGTATGTCTGACAAGTTCCCAGGTGATTCACATGCTTCTGGTCCAGGGACATTTTCAGAACCACTGTCCTAAGGGTTCACCAACATGGAGTAATTTGATATGAGTCTACAGTCCTGAGGTTTCTCAGTTCTGTCATTCCTTTGAGCCTGCTTGGCTCTAACCTACTGCCCCTTGGCTCTGATGAGCTCATATCCTGTCCTTCAGATTCATAGAGTCCCAGACAACTGAGACTGTGTCTGACTCTGGAATGCTCCACCAATCCAAGATTCAGGGCAGAATTTATCATCTCTTATGAAAGTAACACTTTTAGGTAGGGAGTATTCTACATTATCTATGAAGAATTGAAATTCAAAAGGTTTAGGTTACTTGCCCAGAAAACAAATAGTAGAATGAATATTTGAACCCAGGATTATGGCTTCAGTGTCTGATTATCCTTCAACCAAATCTCTCTTTCTCCTGTGTTCCATTTGAACTGAGGGTTTTCATCACCCTCTTTTCTCATTTTTATGTAGCCAAGATTATTAAGATTGTGTTTAGGGTTTGAGTTATGACTTATGCATGTTTGTGTGTATTCATATATATACATATATATGAATACATAGACACATACATGCTCCCTTGCCTCATTTTTATTATTTTGCATGTATTTTTATTATACTATGTAATATACATTTTGTAAATTGCCCTAAAGCAGAGCAAGAGCCATATATATATATATATATATATATATATCTCCAAGTATACTGAATATGTGTACACACACATTAGTCATGGGTTTTCCTCCATAGCTCACATTAAGTCTAACAAATATGTCTCTTTCATAGCCATAGACTTATACTGGGTTTCAGCCTTGCCCTGGGCTGCCATCAGTAAATAGAGTTCAAACTACCTTTGATACCGTATCTTCCTTCCTCTCATTCTCCCCAGTAGTTCTCCATAAAGAGGAGATTAGAGCATCATTTAGTTCTGGTCAAAGATAGTTGGTAGGACTGTACTGATATATTCACTCTGTTGGAAAACAAGGACAAGCCATGAGGGCTTTGAGACTGTGTCTGCCATGAGAGTCTATATACTTTATCCACATTAATAGCAATGTGGTTGTGTTTTTTTTTTCTTTTTTCTTTCCTAAAGAAAACAGCTCTTTTTTCACTGAGCAGGGGAGGGGACAAAAAAATTTAAAAATTCTGGCATCTGCTATTGACTTATAGTGAAACAAGGATCTGGGTTACAAGAGGAGTGGTGATAAGGGGAAAAAATATTGGTTGTAAGTACCCCCAGGAACAAAATGACTCAATATAAAATCACTTGCTTTTGTTTTTAAGTTTGTTTGTGGAAGTGGACATTGGAAAGGTTGCAGCTTGTGAGTTATTGTGAAAAGGTAGATAGAGGGCTATTTAAATTCTGAATATTGCAACAACAGGTTTGGGCAGGTAGTTTATAACATACAAACTAGGTAGCTAGTAGATGTTAGGTTTGTCCACATCTGTGAATACACTTTAGTTCGGCTGCAGGTGATTTTCCACAGGAATCTAGCTGTTTTTGAGGATGAAATTGCTTATAAAAACACAAAATTTTCATTATGCTCAAATTGTTCCCTATTATATCTCTTGAATCAAAACAAATTTGTGTTTCAAAACAAGTATTGTAGCAGAACTGACTTTACAGGTCAAGTCTCAGAAGATATACCCCTTCCTTTATTTTTAGAATATTTGATGGTCATTTGTAATATAAAGGGGCATATGATGATGACTCTGTTATATACTTTATTTTCTATCTCTTATAAAATTTTAGGTAATATTAAAAACAAAGTAATGAGTAAAGTCCCCCTTCCAACCTCACAAAACAGATGTTAATTTTTTTAAGTCACACAGACATTCAAGATGACATTTTCTCACCTAATCTCACCCTATCCCTGCGTTTGAACAGAGCCAAGAGGGGCTAAGTCACTGATAACTGTTTATTTTCTCTTGTTTATTTTCCTTGATTGATTTCCCTAGGAGTTATCTATTGAAGTGGCTCTTTATTGTTTGGTGAGGTATATATATTCATTTGTTCCTGATCTCAAGGCAGTTCTCAAGGTCTCATTTATTGACTTTAGGATATGTCTGAGTATACTGGATACTTCTCAGCAAATCCTGTTTACAGGATATTTGTGATGGTTAAATCTTGGGTTCTCTGGGTGTTTTACCCTTTTCAGGTGCACTTTGGGAGGAAGAAAAAAAGAAAATCGACATGGAAAAAGAAATAGCTCCACATCTTTGAGCCTATATTTACAGGGGAGTCATGTCTTGCAAAAGCATAGTCTGGGCATCTGGGTGGCTTAGTTGGTTAAGCATCTGACTCTTGGTATCAGCTCAGATCATGATATCAAGGTCGTGAGATATTAAGCCCCACAGCAGTCTCCATGTTCAGAGGGGAGTCTGCCTGAGTTTCTCTCCCTCTGCTCCTCCCCTTGTGCTTGTGCTTGTACTCTCTCTCTCTCTCAAATAAAATAAATATTTTAGAAAATGATGTCCTTGGAAGGAGCACTGGTTATTTTCAACAGATTAAAACTCCATCTTCTAATTAGTTGTGGGAGCTGGATTCTCTTGAGTTTAAAATGCAGAGAGATAAACATTGCATCACTAATATAATTGCTAGGGTAGGTAGTATCCATAGAAACATGTAGGGGGTGGGAGGTTGGATGAGCCTGGTGGTGGGTATTATGGAGGGCACGTATTGCATGGAGCACTGGGTGTGGTGCATAGACAATGAATTCTGGAACACTGAAAAGAAATTTTAAAAATAAATTTAAAAAAAATGTAAGAAAATTTTAAAATCTTGATGAAGTAATAAACTATAAAGGGCCTAGAATTTAGGGTTGGAATGGAATGTGGGGAGAGTGGACATTTTGTCCCATGCTTCATCTTACAGTAAGGAATGAAGCCTACAGAAGCATGACCAGCCAGAAGATCCTGGCTAGTTATACCAGAACCAGGACTTAAACACTAGGGCTTCTAGCTGTTCACATCATGCACTGATATATTTTTTTTAATTTTATTTTTTATAAACATATAATATATTTTTATCCCCAGGGGTACAGGTCTGTGAATCGCCAGGTCCACACACTTCACAGCACTCACCATAGCACATACCCTCCCCAATGTCCATAACCCCACCCCTCCTCTGCCAGCCCCCCTCCCCCCATCAACCCTCAGTTTGTTTTGTGAGATTAAGAGTCACTTATGGTTTGTCTCCCTCCCAATTCCATCTTGTTTCATTTACTCTTCTCCTACCCCCTTAACCCCCCATGTTGCATCTCCTCTCCCTCATATCAGGGAGATCATATGATAGTTGTCTTTCTCCGATTGACTTATTTCGCTAAGCATGATACCCTCTAGTTCCATCCACGTCGTCGCAAATGGCAAGATTTCATTTCTTTTGATGGCTGCATAGTATTCCATTGTGTATATATACCACATCTTCTTTATCCATTCGTCTGTTGATGGACATCTAGGTTCTTTCCATAGTTTGGCTATTGTAGACATTGCTGCTATAAACATTCGGGTGCACGTGCCCCTTCGGATCACTACGTTTGTATCTTTAGGGTAAATACCCAGCAGTGCAATTGCTGGGTCATAGGGTAGTTCTATTTTCAACATTTTGAGGAACCTCCATGCTGTTTTCCAGAGTGGTTGCACCAGCTTGCATTCCCACCAACAGTGTAGGAGGGTTCCCCTTTCTCCGCATCCTTGCCAGCATCTGTCATTTCCTGACTTGTTAATTTTTAGCCATTCTGACTGGTGTGAGGTGATATCTCATGGTGGTTTTGATTTGTATTTCCCTGATGCCGAGTGATATGGAGCACTTTTTCATGTGTCTGTTGGCCATCTGGATGTCTTCTTTGCAGAAATGTCTGTTCATGTCCTCTGCCCATTTCTTGATTGGATTATTTGTTCTTTGGGTGTTGAGTTTGCTAAGTTCTTTATAGATTTTGGACACTAGCCCTTTATCTGATATGTCATTTGCAAATATCTTCTCCCATTCTGTCAGTTGTCTTTTGGTTTTGTTCACTGTTTCCTTTGCTGTGCAAAAGCTTTTGATCTTGATAAAATCCCAATAGTTCATTTTTGCCCTTGCTTCTCTTGCCTTTGGTGATGTTCCTAGGAAGATGTTGCTGTGGCTGAGGTCAAAGAGGTTGCTGCCTGTGTTCTCCTCAAGGATTTTGATGGATTCCTTTCTCACATTGAGATCCTTCATCCATTTTGAGTCTATTTTCGTGTGTGGTGTAAGGAAATGATCCAATTTCATTTTTCTGCATGTGGCTGTCCAATTTTCCCAACACCATTTCTTGAAGAGGCTGTCTTTTTTCCATTGGACATTCTTTCCTGCTTTGTCGAAGATGAGTTGCCCATAGAGTTGAGGGTCTATTTCTGGGCACTCTATTCTGTTCCATTGATCTATGTGTCTGTTTTTGTGCCAGTACCATGCTGTCTTGATGATGACAGCTTTGTAATAGAGCTTGAAGTCCGGAATTGTGATGCCACCAACTTTGGCTTTCTTTTTCAATATTCCTTTGGCTATTTGAGGTCTTTTCTGGTTCCATATATATTTTAGGATTATTTGTTCCATTTCTTTGAAAAAAATGGATGGTACTTTGATAGGAATTGCATTAAATGTGTAGATTGCTTTAGGTAGCATAGACATTTTCACAATATTTATTCTTCCAATCCAGGAGCATGGAACATTTTTCCATTTCTTTGTGTCTTCCTCAATTTCTTTCATGAATACTTTATAGGTTTCTGTGTATAGATTCTTAGTCTCTTTGGTTAGGTTCATTCCTAGGTATCTTATAGTTTTGGGTGCAATTGTAAAAGGGATGGACTCCTTAATTTCTCTTTCTTCTGTCTTGTTGGTGTAGAGAAATGCAACTGATTTCTGTGCATTGATTTTATATCCTGACACTTTACTGAATTCCTGTACAAGTTCTAGCAGTTTTGGAGTGGAGTCTTTTGGGTTTTCCACATATAGTATCATATCATCTGCAAAGAGTGATAGTTTGACTTCTTCTTTGCTGATTCGGATGCCTTTAATTTCCTTTTGTTATCTGATTGCCGAGGCTAGGACTTCTAGTACTATGTTGAATAGCAGTGGTGATAATGGACATCCCTGTCGTGTTCCTGACCTTAGCGGAAAAGCTTTCAGTTTTTCTCCATTGAGAATGATATTTGCGGTGGGTTTTTCATAGATGGTTTTGATAATATTGAGGTATGTGCCCTCTATCCCTACACTTTGAAGAGTTTTGATCAGGAAGGGATGCTGTACTTTGTCAAATGCTTTTTCAGCGTCTATGGAGAGTATCATATGGTTCTTGTTCTTTCTTTTATTAATGTGTTGTATCACATTGATTGATTTGCGGATGTTGAACCAACCTCGAAGCCCTGGAATAAATCCCACTTGGTCGTGGTGAATAATCCTTTAATGTACTGTTGAATCCTATTGGCTACTATTTTGGCGAGAATTTTTGCATCTGTGTTCATCAAGGATATTGGTCTGTAGTTCTCTTTTTTGATGGGATCCTTGTCTGGTTTTGGGATCAAGGTGATGCTGGCCTCATAAAATGAGTTAGGAAGTTTTCCTTCCATTTCTATTTTTTGGAACAGTTTCAGGAGAATAGGAATTAGTTCTTCTTTAAATGTTTGGTAGAATTCCCCCAGGAAGCCGTCTGGCCCTGGGCTTTTGTTTGTTTGGAGATTTTTGATGACTGTTTGAATCTCCTTACTGGTTATGGGTCTGTTCAGGCTTTCCATTTCTTCCTGGTTCAGTTGTGGTAGTTTATATGTCTCTAGGAATGCATCCATTTCTTCCAGATTGTCAAATTTGTTGGCGTAGAGTTGCTCATAGTATGTTCTTATAATTGTCTGTATTTCTTTGGTGTTCGTTGTGATCTCTCCTCTTTCATTCATGATTTTATTTATTTGGGTCCTTTCTCTTTTCTTTTGATAAGTCTGGACAGGGGTTTATCGATCTTATTAATTCTTTCAAAGAACCAGCTCCTAGTTTCGTTGATTTGTTCTATTGTTTTTTTGGTTTCTATTTCATTGATTTCTGCTCTGATCTTTATGATTTCTCTTCTCCTGCTGGTTTAGGCTTTCTTTCTTGTTCTTTCTCCAGCTCTTTTAGGTGTAGGGTTAGGTTGTGTACCTGAGACCTTCTTGTTTCTTGAGAAAGGCTTGTACCGCTATATATTTTCCTCTCAGGACTGCCTTTGTTGTGTCCCACAGATTCTGAACCGTTGTGTTTTCATTATCATTTGTTTCCATAAATTTTTTTCAATTCTTCTTTAATTTCCTGGTTGACCCATTCATTCTTTAGAAGGATGCTGTTTAGTCTCCATGTATTTGGGTTCTTTCCAAATTTCCTCTTGTTATTGAGTTCTAGCTTTAGAGCATTGTGGTCTGAAAATATGCAGGGAATGATCCCAATCTTTTGATACTGGTTGAGACTTGATTTAGGACCAAGAATGTGATCTATTCTGGAGAATGTTCCATGTGCACTAGAGAAAAATGTGTATTCTGTTGCTTTGGGATGAAATGTTCTGAATGTATCTGTGATGTCCATCTGGTCCAGTGTGTCATTTAAGGCCTTGATTTCCTTGTTGATCTTTTGCTTGGATGATCTGTCCATTTCAGTGAGGGGAGTGTTAAAGTCCCCTACTATTATTGTATTCTTGTCGATGTGTTTCTTTGATTTTGTTATTAATTGGTTTATATAGTTGGCTGCTCCCACGTAAGGGGCATAGATATTTAAAATTGTTAGATCTTCTTGTTGGACAGTTCCTTTGAGTATGATATAGTGTCCTTCCTCATCTCTTATTATAGTCTTTGGCTTAAAATCTAATTGATCTAAGGATTGCCACTCCTGCTTTCTTCTGATGTCCATTAGCATGGTAAATTCTTTTCCACCCCCTCACTTTAAACCTGGAGGTGTCTTCGGGTTTAAGATGAGTTTCTGTAGGCAACATATAGATGGGTTTTGTTTTTTGATCCATTCTGATACCCTGTGTCTTTTGATTGGGGCATTTAGCCCATTAACATTCAGGGTAAGTATTGAGAGATATGAATTTAGTGCCATTGTATTGCCTGTAAGGTGACTGTTATTGTATATTGTCTCTGTTTCTTTCTGATCTACTACTTTGAGGGTCTCTCTTTGCTTAGAGGACCCCTTTCAATATTTCCTGTAGAGCTGGTTTGGTATTTGCAAATTCTTTCAGTTTTTGTTTGTCCTGGAAGCTTTTAATCTCTCCTTCTATTTTCAATGATAGCCTAGCTGGATATAGTATTCTTGGCTGCATGTTTTTCTCGTTTAGTACTCTGAATATATCATGCCAGCTCTTTCTGGCCTGCCAGGTCTCTGTGGATAAGTCTGCTGCCAATCTGATATTTTTACCATTGTACGTTACAGACTTCTTTTCCCGGGCTGCTTTCAGGATCTTTTCTTTGTCACTAAGACTTGTAAATTTACTATTAGGTGACGGGGTGTGGACCTATTCTTATTGATCTTGAGGGGGCTTCTCTGAACCTCCTGGATTTTGATGCTTGTTCCCTTTGCCATATTGGGGAAATTCTCTCCAATAATTCTCTCCAATATACCTTCTGCTCCCCTCTCTGTTTCCTCTTCTTCTGGAATCCCAATTATTCTAGTGTTGTTTCGTCTTATGGTGTCACTTATCTCTCGAATTCTCCCCTCGTGGTCCAGTAGCTATTTGTCCCTCTTTTGCTCAGCTTCTTTATTCTCTGTCATTTGGTCTTCTATATCGCTAATTCTTTCTTCTGCCTCATTTATCCTAGCAGTCAGAGCCTCCATTTTTTATTGCACCTCATTAATAGCTTTTTTGATTTCAACTTGGTTCGATTTTAGTTCTTTTATTTCTCCAGAAAGGGCTTTTATATCTCCCGAGAGGGTTTCTCTAATATCTTCCATGCCTTTTTCGAGCCCGGCTAGAACCTTGAGAATCGTCATTTTGAACTCTAGATCTGACATATTACCAATGTCTGTATTGATTAGGTCCCTAGCCTTTGGTACTGCCTCTTGTTCTTTTTTTTTGTGGTGAATTTTTCCGCCTTGTCATTTTGTCCAGATAAGAGTATATGAAGGAGCAAGTAAAATACTAAAAGGGTGGCAACAACCCCAGGAAAAAATGCTTTAGCCAAATCAGAAGAGATCCCAAATCGTGAGGGGGGAGAAAGGGGATAAAAAGATGTTCAGAAAGTAAAGAAAAAAAAAGAAACAAAAAAAGAAAACCAATGAAGAAAAAATATAAAAAGGAAATATATATATATATATATATATATATATATATATATATATATTAGATAAACTAGTTAGAAAACGTTAAAAAAGAAAGGGTAAAAGTTAAAAAAATTTAGCAGAAGAAGAAAAAAAATTTGAAAAACAAAAGAAAAAAAATTAACTGCAAGGCTAAAGAATCATGGGGAGAAAGCCATGAGTTCCGTGCTTTGCTTTCTCCTTCTCAGGAACTCCGATGCTCTTTTGGTATTGAAACTGTACTCCTTGGTAGGTGAACTTGGTCCTGGCTGGGTTTCTTGTTGCTCTTCTGGGGGAGGGGCTGTTGTAGTGATTCTCAAGTGTCTTTGCCCCCGGCGGAGTTCCACCGCCCTTACCCGGGGCCGGTCTGAGTAATCCTCTCGGGTTTGCTTTCGGGAGCTTTTGTTCCCTGAGCGCTTTCTGTAGAGTTCCGGAGGGCGGGAATGAAGATGGCGGCCTCCCAGTCTCCGGCCTGGAGGAGCCGAGAGCCCGGGGCCCCACTCCTAAGTGCGCCCTCAGAGAACAGCACCCAATTACTCCCGTCACCCTGGCCTCCGGCCGCACTCCGAGCTGACCGAGCCTGCATCCGGTTCAAGGTAACCCCGAGCTTAGAGCTTACTCCTCGGCTCTGTCTCTGTAGCCGGCTTCCCTGTTCTAATACCTGTAAGCTCTGCGACACTCAGACACCCCCGATCCTTCTGTGACCCTGCGGGACCTGAGGCCACGCTGATCTGCGTGGGCTTCACCCCGGTTAAGCCTCTGGAGCGTTGTCCCTCAGCGGAACAGACTTTTAAAAGTCCTGATTTTGTGCTCTGTTCCTCCACCGCTTGCCGGGAGCCGGCCCCTCCCCCCGTGGTCTATCTTCCCGTCGCTTTGGATTCACTTCTCCGCCAGTCCTACCTTTCAGAGAGTGGTTGATTTTCTGTTTCTAGAGTTGCTGTTCTTCTTCTCTTCGATCTCCCATTCGATTTGTAGGTGTTTGCAATCTTTAGATGAGCTATCTAGCTGATCTCCCGCTACCTGAAGTAGTCTCAGGCTGCTACTTCTCCGCCATCTTGACTCCTCCCTCCTGCACTGATATTTTTCTAGTTCAGTAAGTTCTGACCACTTAAGATTCCGGACAGCCCCATTTTGTTGCTGTTCCTCCCCTTAACCCTAGCATTGATCACACCTGCTGATTTGATTCCTCTGCCTGCTGCTTCCATTTAATTTTTAAAGCTGAGAAAAATGAGGGAGGGATGCTTGTATACAGGCCATGGTTACTACTAGTCATTTTATTTCCTTAGTTGACATCCTTTCTTCCATAGATAGAAATAGAATAAGAACATTGGTAAAAGGAAGATAAAAGTACTAGCCTACTTTATATGGAGACCCATTGTCCAACACTTGTATCCAGTCAGAGAAATTCTCAGATATATTACTGGAGATGCAAAGACCTGGGAAAAAGCAACCAAGAATATTTCAGGAAAGAATGTTTAACTCCCCAAGAATATATGTATGTGCGTTTGTGTGTATGCATATGTGTATATATGTGTATATGTTTATATGTGTGTAGGTATATGTGTGTATACATATGTGTATGTGTGTATATATGTACTGACATAGACATATATTTTTTAAACCAATGGGAAAATGTATTAAGAAAAATGTTGAGAATGAAATAAATATTTAAGATACAGAATGTTCATATGCTATTTATATGACCTTTAACCTTTCAAAATGAATTATGAAAACATGTAATTGGAGGGTGTTCATGATAAACTGTGTAGTGTTAATTTAGTACAATCTCCATACCCCCAAGGATGAGCTGAATGATAATAACAGTAACTGACACTTCACTGAGACCTTACTAGATGCTAGACACTATTCTGCATGACTTAAGGAGAATCTTAAAGAGAACTTAAAGAGAATCAATACAACCCCATGAGGAAAATACCATCCTTATTAAGGCCATTTATGGTAGGGAAACTGAGGTTCAGAAAGGTGGCTTTACATTCCCGATGTTGCATGGTTAACAAGTTGAGGAGCTGGGATATGAATTGAGAATGTCTGCTTCTAAGCATACACTCCTAGTAGAAATGAAGGGAGGAGGTGGAAGCACTTACCTTGGTCATGCCTTTCTCACTTAATCAGACCAGTCAGGGCATCCCTTCAGGCAGATTTGTTATCTATTAAAGTGTCATAAAAGTAAAACACATACTGTTTCCCTTTCTTACAGATTTGTTGTGATAATATAAGAAAATAATTTTCTAAGAAAACAAAATCTAAGAAAATCTAAGATAATCTAAGAAAGGGAAGTTGTATTTAATGAACAGCTACGAGCCAGGAATGATAGATTTTTTTCACATACCATTATTATCAATTGCTGTCCCTGCTGTTGTTACTGTGCAATACTCAAATTCACTGTTGACTCCAGAGTCACCGCCATTTTCAGAAGATAGATTAACTGCCATATGTTCTCATGTGTGGGTTTTTTGTTCTGCATCTCTTGTCTGTTTTGCTCAATGGATTTCACTGGGGGGTGGGAGATTATTTTTAAAGCAATACATGTTGCTTGTAGAAAATTTGGGCAAAGGATTTGAAAAGGCAGTTTAGGAAGAGGAAACTCAAAACACCATCAAGCATTGGAAAAGATACTCCAAGTCACTAGTAAAGAGCAATGAAAATTCAGTCAATAATGATGTGTATAGCATTTTAGAGAGCTCAGTTATGTCAAGTGTTTCTGGGGCTGTGGGGACATTCATGCATTGCTAATAGCATGAACTGATGCTACCATTTGGAGAACCATTTTGGTACCACTTGTTCAAATTATAGCTGCTCAAGCCTCCATGACCCAACACTTAGACTCTTGGAGATGTATGAAAATACCTTTGTTTTTTATACACGCGCACACACACACGCGCACGGCGCGTGTGTGTGTGTGTGTGTATGTATAAAACACACCATAGTGGGATATAAGAGGATCTTCTTGCAAGATTATTATGGTCATGTAAGAGGGAGTTAGAGGTAATCTGGGTGTCCTTCACTGGGAAAGTGGTTACTTCAAATTTAGTGAGTGACAAAACAAACTGAGGGTTGATGGGAGGAGGGGGGTTGGGAGAGAGGGGGTGGAGTTATGGACATTGGGGAGGGTATGTGCTATGGTGAGTGCTGTGAAGTGTGTAAACCTGGCGATTCACAGACCTGTACCCCTGGGGATAAAAATATATTATATGTTTTTAAAAAATAAAATTAAAAAAAAATTTAATTAGTTAGCTGTTATAGGCAATTGATTAGATGAACCAAAATGGATGGATTTTAAGGGCATAGTACCAAGTGAAAAAGGTAAGAAAAATGAGACACAGAACATTTCCCAGTTTAAAATATATACCACAAAATGATAACCATTTTGTAAGAGCACATGCAAAAAGATACCTGTTAAATTTGTCAGAATGGTTATATGAAGATTATATGAAGGGTGAATGGAAATTAAAAGTGGGACAATGAATAAATAAAGCAAAAGAGAGTTTCATAAGAACAGTAGTAATAATGTGCCCTAAGCAGAGGATAATGATTAATCAACCCCCTGAAGAGAAAAAAGTTAGAAAATATGTCAGAACAAAACAAAATAAAATTATCCATATTCTTACTGTTTGCAGATAGGTGTTAAAACTTCAGTGTACATTCTTACAGTATTTTATACATGTGTGTATCTGTGTAATTTATAATTTTGAATTTTGAATTGAATAATTGATGTGCACTGTTACTAGTTTTCAGGTGTACAGCATATTGGTTCAACATTTCTATACATTACTCAGTGCTCTCTATAATAATTGAAGTCCACTTCTATCACCATGTTATTACCATCTTATTGACTATATTCTCTGTGCTGTACTTTTCATCTCTGTAACTTATTTACTTTTAAACTAGAAATTTATACCTATTAATCCTCTTCATCTTTTTTGTCTATCCCCCAATCCCCTCCTCTCCTGCAGCAACCACCAGTTGTCTGTATTTAAGAGTCTCTTTATTCCTTCATTTTTTTTTTATTCCACATGTAAGTGGAATCATGTGGTATTTGTCTTTCTCTGTCTGACTTGTTTTACCTAGCATTATACCTTCTAGGTCTATCTATGTTGTCATGAATGGTAAGATTTCATTTCTTTTTATGGCCAAGTAATATTCCATTATACGTATACACCACATCATCTCTATCCATTCATTTATTCATGTACATGTGGGATGCTTCGAGAGCTTGGCTATTATAAATAATAGTGCAATAAACATAAGGGTGTATATATCTTTTTGAATTTGTGTTTTTGTTTTCTTTGGATAAGTACCCAATGGTGGAATTACTGGGTCATATAGTATTTATATTTTTAGTTTTTTTAGAAACCTCCATACCGTTTTTCCCCAGTAGCTCCAACAATTTGCATTTCCACCAGTGGTGCATAAGGGTTCCCTTTTCTCATATGCTTGCCAATCCTTGTTATTTCTTGTCTTTTTATGTTAGCCATTCTGACTAATGTGAGGTGATATCTCATTGTGGTTTTGATTTGCATTCCCTGATGATTACTGATGCAGAGCTTCTTTTCATGTGTCTGTTGGGCAATCACATGTCTTCTTTGGAAAAATGTCTATTCAGATCCTTTGCCCATTTTTAAATTGGATTGTTTGGTTATTTGGCATTGAGTTGTATAAGTTCTTTATATATTTTGGATATTAAATCCTTATCGGATATATCACTTGCAAATATTTTCTCCCATTCAGTAAGTTGCCTTTTGTTTTATTGATGGTTGCCTGCACTATGCAAAGGCTTATTTTTTTAGGATAGTCACAATAGCTTATTTTTGCTGTTGTTTCCCTTGCCTGAGGAGACCTATCCACAAATATACTGCAAAGGCTGATGTCTAAGAGATTACTGTCTATGTTTTCTCTTAGGAGTTTTATAGTTTCAGGTCTCACATTTAAGTCTTTAATCCATTTTGAGTTTATTTTTGTGTGTGGTATAAGAAAGTGGTCCAGTTTCATTATTTTGCTTATAGCTATCCGTTTTTTCCAACACCATTCCTTGAAAAGACTGTCCTTTCCCTATTGTACATTCTGTCTTTGTCATGAATTACTTGATCATACTGTTTTTTTCCCTAGGGGAAAGGGATATTTGTGTTTAATGGGTATAAATTCTTGAAAGACTATGAAAAAAGTTCGGGATATAAGTAATGGTGATGGTTGTACAACATTGTGAATATATATAATGCTACTCAATTGTACACTTGTGAATGGTTAAAACAATAAACATTACATATACTTTATCACAATGAAACAACAAAAACAAACATATTATCTCCCAGTCTTTGTGGGTTATGAATATGGGCCCAGCTAAGCTAGGAATTCTACTTGAGAGTCTTTCACAAGACTATAGTCACCTGAAGGTTCTGGGGGAATAATCTGCTTTTATATTCACACATGTGACTGTTGGTTAGTTCAGTTACGTGAGGGTCCTTGGGTTGGGAGTCTTAGTTCCTCACTGTCCAGTGGCTCATGAACAGTTCCTTGTCACACGGGCTTCTTCAACATGGCCAATTGCTTCATCAAAGCCAGAAACGAAGGGAGAGTGTGCTAGAAAAATAGAAGTCACAATCCCTTGTTACTTAACCATAGGAGTGATATCTCATTATCTTTTTCATTTTATATTGGTTAAAATGAAATGACTAACTGCAGCCCACAGTTAGAGGGAGAGGAATTACACATACACATCCCAGAGTCAGGAGTCACTGGGGGACCATCTAGAAGTCAGCTTGCTACAATAAGATTGTATCAAATGATACCACAACATCTGGATGAAAATTATTAATATCATTCTATAGTATCACCATATAGAAGCAAATCAAATGTTTCTGAATATTTAGCAAGAGGTAGCCAAATATTTGAATGATAGACTTGAATATTCACCTTTATTCTCTATTTTTTCTTGCTGCATAAAACACAGCCCCCAAAATAATATACTTACTTTGATAGTTCCACCATTTCTGTCTGAAATATGAGAACATTTTGATTGTCATCTTAGATAAATGACATTTTTTTGAACAATGCTTACACTATTTGGTCTTATGAGAATCAGATTGCTTTTTTATTGTATATCAATACCTTTTTTCCACCAATTTGACATGCCATTAATTGTGACAGTATATCTGTGCTAGATCCTTGTAGAATTGTAATTGATGTCCATGAAATTTAGCTAGTACCTTAAATTGTTTGTCAATGAAGTTAATTATGTCTTTGAATAAAACATAAATATTCATGAATGGGTATATACATATCTATATAAGCTTTTGCATATTGACTCAAAATAGATTTAGAAGTAGACAATATTTCTAAAACATAAAAAAGCAGTAAATCCTAAACTTTGCCTTAGTTCTTTTTTTTTAAGTTTTTCCTCCCGCCCCTTCCTTTGTTACTTTTTTTTTTTTTAAGCTTACTTTTTAAAATTATTATTAGTTTCAGAGGTGGAGGTCAGTGATTCATCAGTCTTATATAATACCCAGTACTCATTACATCACATGCCCTCCTTAATGTCGATCACCCAGTTACCCCATCCCTCCACCATTCTTCCCTCCAGCAACCCTCAGTTTGTTTCCTTTGATGAGTCTCTTATGGTTTATCTCCCTCTCTGATTTCATCTTGTTTCATTTTTTCCTTTCTTCCCCTGTGGTCCTCTGTTTTGTTTCTTAAAGCCAAATATGAGTGAGGTCATATGATAATTGTCTTTCTCTGATTGACTTACTTCACATAGCATAATACCCTCTAATTCCATCCACATCATTGCAAATGGCAAGATCTCAGTTTTTTGATGTTGGCTAAGTAGTATTCCATTGTGGGTGTGTGTGTTGTGTATGTATCCTTTTTATCCATTTATCTGTCAAGGGACATCTGGGCTCTTTTCATAGTTTGGCTAGTGTGGACATTGCTGCTATTAACATTGGGGTGCAGGTACCCCTTCGGATCACTATGTTTGTATCTTTGGGATAAATACTATTGTAATTGCTGGGTCATAGAGTAGCTCTATTTTCAAGTCTTTGAAGAACCTCCATACTATTTTCCCGAGTGGCTACACCAGCTTGCATTCCCACCAAAAGTGTAGGAGGGTTCCCCTTTTTTCCACATCCTCACCAACATCTGTTGTTTCCTGATTTGTTAATTTTAGCTATTCTAACCGGTGTGAGGGGGTATCTCATTATGGTTTTGACTTGTAGTTCCCTGGATGGCTAAGTGATGTGGAGCATTTTTTCATTGGATGTATTCTTTGCAGAAGTGTCTGTTCATGTCTTCTGCCCATTTCTTTTGACTGGATTATTTGTTCCTTGGGATTTGAGTTTGATAAGTTTTTTATAGTTTTTGGATACTAGTCCTTTATCTGATGTGTCATTTGCACATATCTTCTCCCATTCTGTTGGGTATCATTTGGTTTTGTCAACTCTTTCCTTTGCTGTACAAAAGGTTTTTATTTTGATGAAGTCCAATAGTTCATTTTTGCTTTTGTTTCCCTTGCCTTTGGAGATGTGTACAGCAAGAAGTTGCTGTGGCCAAGGTCACAGAGGTTCCTGCCTGTGTTCTCCTCAAGGATTTTGGTGGATTCCTGTCTCACATTGAGGTCTTTTACCCATTTTGAGTCTATCTATTTTTGAATATGGTATAAAGAAATGGTCCAATTTCATCCTTTTGCAGGAGGCTGTCCAATTTTCCCAACACCAGTTATTGAAGAGACTGTGTTTTTTCCATTAGACAATCTTTCCTCCTTTGTCAAAGATTAGTTGACCATAGAGTTGAGGGACCATTTCTGGGCTCTCTATTTTGTTCCATTGATCTATGTGTCTGTTTTTGTGCCAGTACCATACTGTCTTGATGATGACAGCTTTGTAATAGAGCTTGAAGTCTGGAATTGTGATGCCATGAACTTTGGCTTTCTTTTTCAATATTCCTTTGGCTATTCGAGGTCTTTTCTGGCTCTATATAAATTTTAGGATTATTTGTTCCATTTCTTTGAAAAAAATGGTTGGGATTTTGATAGGGATTGCATTAAATGTGTAAATTGCTTTAGGTAGCGTAGACATTTTCACAATATTTGTTCTTCCAATCCATGAGCATGGAACATTTTTCCATTTCTTTGTGTCTTCCTCAATTTCTTTTATGAGTACTTTATAGTTTTCTGAGTATAGATTCTTTGCCTCTTTGGTTAGGTATCTTATGGTTTTGGGTGCAATTGTAAATGCAACCAACTTAATTTCTCTTTCTTCTGTCTTGTTGTTGGTGTAGAGAAATGCAACTGATTTCTGTGCATTGATTTTATATCCTGACACTACTGAATTCCTGTACAAGTTCTAGCAGTTTTGGAGTGGAGTCTTTTGGGTTTTCCACATATAGTATCATATCATCTGCAAAGAATGAGAGCTTGACTTCTTCTTTGCCGATTTGGATGCCTTTAATTTCTTTTTGTTGTCTGATTGCTGAGGCTAGGACTTCTAGTACTATGTTGAATAGCAGTGGTGATAACGGACATCCCTGCCGTGTTCCTGACCTTAGCGGAAAAGCTTTCAGTTTTTCTTCATCGAGAATGATATTTGCGGTGGGTTTTTCATAGATGGCTTTGATAATATTGAGGTATGTGCCCTCTATCCCTACACTTTGAAGAGTTTTGATCAGGAAGGGATGCTGTACTTTGTCAAATGCTTTTTTAGCATCTATTGAGAGTATTATATGGTTCTTGTTCTTTCTTTTATTAACATATTGTATCACATTGATTGATTTGCAGATGGTTGAACCAACCTTGCAGCCCTGGAATAAATCTCACTTTGTTGTGGTGAATAATCCTTTTTATGTACTATTGGATCCTATTGGCTAGTATTTTGGTGAGAATTTTTGCATCTGTGTTCATCAAGGATATTGGTCTGTAGTTCTCTTTTTTGATGGGATCCTTACCTGGTTTTGGAATCAAGGTGATGTTGGCCTCATAAAATGAGTTTGGAAGTTTTCCTTCCATTTCTATTTTTTGGAACAGTTTTAGGAGAATAGGAATTAATTCTTCTTTAAATGTTAGGTAGAATTTCCCTGGGAAGCCATGTGGCCTTAGGCTTTTGTTTGTTTGGAGATTTTTGATGACTGTTTCAATCTCCTTACTGGTTATGGGTCTGTTCAGGTTTTCTATTTCTTCTTGGTTCAGTTGTGGTAGTTTATATGTCTC
This sequence comes from Lutra lutra, assembly GCF_902655055.1. NCBI lineage: Eukaryota > Metazoa > Chordata > Mammalia > Carnivora > Mustelidae > Lutra > Lutra lutra. Next base: position 131,711,668 of record NC_062278.1, on the reverse strand, counting down.
TAGGAATGCATCCATTTCTTCCAGATTGTCAAATTTGTTGGCGTAGAGTTGCTCATAGTATGTTCTTATAATTGTATTTCTTTGGTGTTCGTTGTGATCTCTCCTCTTTCTTTCATGATTTTATTTATTTGGGTCCTTTCTCTTTTTGATATGTCTGGCCAGGGGTTTATCAATCTTATTAATTCTTTCAAAGAACCAGCTCCTAGTTTCGTTGATTTGTTCTATTGTTTTTTTCGTTTCTTTTAGGTGTAGGGTTTGGTTGTGTATTTGAGCCCTTTCTTGTTTCTTGAGAAAGGCTTGTATAGCTATATATTTTCCTCTCAGGCCTGCCTTTGCTGTGTCCCACAGATTTTGAACTGTTGTGTTTTCATTAACATTTGTTTCCGTGAATTTTTTCAATTCTTCTTTAATTTCCTGGTTGATCCATTCATTCTTTAGAAGGATGCTGTTTAGTCTCCATGTGTTTGGGTTCTTTCCAAATTTCTTCTTGTGATTGAGTTCTAGCTTCAGAGCATTGTGGTCTGAAAATGTGCAGGGAATGACCCCAGTCCTTTGATACCGGTTGAGACCTGATTTATGACCCAGGATGTGATCTATTCTGGAGAATGTTCCATGTGCACTAGAGAAGAATGTATATTCTGTTGCTTTGGGATGGAATGTTCTGAATATATCTGTGATGTCCATCTGGTCCAGTGTGTCATTTAAGGCCTTTTTTTGCTTGGAGGATCTATCCATTTCAGTGAGGGGAGTGTTAACATCCCCTACTATTATTGTATTATTGTTGGTGAGTTTCTTTGATTTTGTTATTAATTGGTTTATGTAGTTGGCTGCTCCCACGTTAGGGGCATAGATATTTAAAATTGTTAGATCTTCTTGTTGGACAGACCCTTTGAGTATGATATAGTGTTTTTCCTCATCTCTTATTATAGTCTTTGGCTTAAAATCTAATTGATCTGATATAAGGATTGCCACCCCAGCTTTCTTCTGATGTCCATTAGCATGGTAAATTCTTTTCCACCCCCTCACTTTAAATCTGGAGGTATCTTCGGATCTAAAATGAGTTTCTTGTAGGCAGCATATTGATGGGTTTTGGTTTTTTATCCATCCTGATATCCTGTGTCTTTTGATTGGGGCATTTAGCCCATTAACATTCAGGGTAACTATATGAATTTAGTGTCATTGTATTGCCTGTAAGGTGACTATTACTGTATATTGTCTCTCTTCCTTTCTGATCTAATACTTTTAGGGTCTCTCTTTGCTTAGAGGACCCCTTTCAATATTTCCTGTAGAGCTGGTTTGGTGTTTGCAAATTCTTTCAGCTTTTGTTTGTCCTGGAAGCTTTTTATCTCTCTTTCCATTTTCACTGATAGCCTAGCTGGATACAGTATTTTTGGCTGCATGTTTTTCTCATTTAGTGCTCTGAATATATCATGCCAGTTCTTTCTGGCCTTCTAGGTCTCTCTGATTAAGTCCGCTGCGAATCTAATATTTTTACCATTGTATGTTACAGACTTCTTTTTCCGGGCTGCTTTCAGGATTTTCTCTTTGTCGCCAAGACTTGTAAATTTTACTATTAGGTGACGGGGTGTGGACCTATTCTTATTGATTTTGAGGAGGATTCTCTGCACCTCCTGGATTTTGATGCTTGTTTCCTTTGCATATTAGGGAAATTCTCTCCAATAATTCTCTCCAATATACCTTCTGCTCCCCTCTCTCTTTCTTCTTCTGGAATCCCAATTATTCTAATGTTGTTTCATCTTATGGTGTCACTTATCTCTCGAATTCTCCCCTCATGGTCCAGTATTTGTTTGTCTCTCTTTTGCTCAGCTTCTTTATTCTTTGTCATTTTGTCTTCTATATCACTAATTCTTTCTTCTGCCTCATTTATCCTAGCAGTGAGAGCCTCCATTTTTTATTGCACCTCATTAATAGCTTTTTTATTTCAGCTTGGTTAGATTTTAGTTCTTTTATTTCTCCAGAAAGGGCTTTTTCTCTCTGGAGAGGGTTTCTCTAATATCTTCCATGCCTTTTTTGAGCCTGGCTAGAATGTTGAGAATCATCCTTCTGAACTCTAGATCTGACATATTACCAATGTCCATATTGATTAGGTCCCTAGCATTCAGTACTGCCTCTTCTCCTTTTTTTTTTTTTTGTGGTGAGTTTTTCTGCCTTGTCATTTTGTCCAGATAAAAATATATGAAGGAGCAAATAAAATACTAAAAGGGTGGCAAGGACCCCAGGAAAATGTGCTTTAACCAAATCAGAAGAGACCCCAAATAGTGGGGGGGAGAAAGGGGATAAAAAGAAGTTCAGAAAAAAAATTAGAAAAAGAAAACAAATAAAGAAAAAATATCAAAAAGAATATATATATACATACACACACACACACACACACACATATATATATATATATATATATATATATATATATATATATATATATATATAATTAGACTGGTGACTAGAACAGGGTCACCCACTTAATTTTGGGAGTATTTTGGTCTCTTAGAATAAATTGCCTCCCAAAATTTTAAAGAATGAAAAACATATATAAGGGTAAAGACAATGAAGGGATGGAATATGCCTATAAAGAAGAAAAAAGAATTTTTTTTAATTTCTAAAAAAGGAGTTGATAAAGTAAGTTTGTTGGGAGAATAAAGAAAAAGAAAGTGGAGAGAATTTGCTCGGGCTGGAGACTAGAACAAGCCCGGAGCTAGATTTAGGGTATATTTTGATCTATTAGAAGAAGTCCCCCAAATTTTTTAGAAGAAAAAACCCTATGTGTGTATAAAAAATAAAGTTAGATACAATGAAGGATAAAATATGACTCTAATAATGAAGGTTCAAAAATTATTTTTTTAAATGAAAGGTATTTTTAAGATAAACTAGTTTAAAAACGTTAAAAGAGGAAATGGTAAAAGTTTTTAAAAATTAGAAGAAGAAAAAAGAATAAAATTAAAAAAAAATTAATTAGGGGCGCCTGGGTGGCTCAGTGGGTTAAGCCGCTGCCTTCGGCTCAGGTCATGATCCCAGTTCCTGGGTTCGAGCCCCACATCGGGCTTTCTGCTCAGCAGGGAGCCTGCTTCCTCCTCTCTCTCTGCCTGCCTCTCTGCCTACTTGTGATTTCTCTCTGTCAAATAAATAAATAAAATCTTTAAAAAAATTAAAAAATTAATTAACTGCAAGACTAAAGAATCATGGGGAGAAAGCCATGAATTCCATGCTTTGCTTTCTCCCCCTCTGGAATTCCGCTGTTCTCCTTGGTAAGTGAACTTGGTCTTGGCTGGGTTTCTTGTTGATCTTCTAGGGGAGGGGCCTGTTGTAATGATTCTCAAGTGTCTTTGCCCGAGTCGGAATTGCACTGCCCTTACCAGGGGCCAGGCTAAGTAATCCGCTCGGTTCGCTTTCGGGAGCTTTTGTTCCCTGAATGCTTTCCATAGAGTTCCAGAGGATGGGAATGAAAATGGCAGCCTCCCAATCTCCAGCCCGGAGGAGCCGAGAGCTCGAGAGCTTGGAGTCCCACTCCTCAGTGTGCCCTCAGAGAAAAGCACTCAATCACTCCCGTCTCCCTGGCCTCCAGCCACGCTCTGAGCTCACCCAGCCTGTGACAAAGTGTCTCTGTCTCTTGCACACAGCTCCGCCTTCAGTCTCCAAACCCCACAGATCCCTGAGCTCCCCCAGGGGTGTCTCCCCGGATCTTGTGGGGACCTCACTCACAGAGCAGTAGCCTGTGCCATGGATTATGGTTCAAGGTAACCCTGAGTTGAGAGCTCACTCCTTGGCTCTGTCTCTGTAGCCAGCTTCCCTGCTCTAATACCTGCAAGCTCTGTGACACTCAGACACACCCGATCCTTCTGTGACCCTGCAGGACCTGGGGCCACACTGACCATGCGTTGGCTTCACCCCAGTTTAGCCTCTAGAGTGATGTCCCTCAGTGGAGCAGACTTTTAAAAGTCTTGATTTTGTGTTCCATTGTTCCACCACTTGCCGGGAGCCAGCTCCTCCTCCTGCGGTCTATCTTCCCGTCACTTTGGATTCACTTCTCCACCGGTCCTACCTTTCAGAAAGTGGTCGATTTCTTGTTTCTAGAGTTGTTGCTCTTCTTCTCTTCGATCTCCTGTTGGATTTGTAGGTGTTCACAATGGTTTGATAAGCTATCTAGCTGATCTCCTGCTACGTGATGTTGTCTCAGCCTGCTACTTCTCCACCATCTTGACTCCTCCCCCATTTTATTTCTTTTTATTGTCTAATTGCTGAGGCTAGGACTTCTAGTACTTTGTTGAACAGTAGTAGTGATAGTGGACATCCATGCCATATTTTTTACCTTAGGGGAAATGCTCTCAGTTTTTCCCCATTGAGAACTATATTCACTGTGGCTTTTTGTGGATGGCTTTTATGTTAGTGAGGTATGCTCCCTCTATTCCCTACACTGTGAAGAGTTTTAATCAAGAAAGGATGTTGTACTTAGTCAAATGCTTTCTCCGCATCAATAGAGAGGATGATAGGGTTCTTGTCCATTCTTTTATTTATGTAGTGTATCACATTGATTTGTAGATGCTGAACCAACCTTGTAGTCCAGGAATAAATCCCACTTTGCTGTGGTGAATAATCCTTTTAATGAACTGTTGATCCTATTGGCTAGTATTTTGGTGAGAATTTTTTAAAGGATATTGGTCTGTAACTCTCCTTTTCGGTAGGGTCTTTGTCTGGTTTTGGGATCAAGGTAATCCTGGCCTCATAAATGAATTTGGAAGTTTTCCTTCCATTTCTATTTTTTGAAACAGCTTCAGAAGAATGTATTAGTTCTTCTTTAAATGTTTTGTAGAATTCCCCTGGGAAGGCACCGGCCCTCGACTCTTGTTTGTTGGGAGATTTTTTTTATTACTACTTCAGTTTCCTTGCTGGTTATGGGTCTGTTCAAGTTTTCTTTTTCTTCCTGTTTCAGTTTTGGTAGTTTATGCCTCTCCAGGCTAAGTAAGCAGCTCTGGATTGCTCTATGTGGTTTTTGTTTCCTGAAGCCTTTCCATGCTGCTTTAGGGGATGAGAATGAAACTGGTGGCCTCCCAATCTCCACCTCCAGAGCAAAATCTTGGGACTGTATTCCTCAGTGCATGCTCAGAGAAAATCATTCAGTCAACACCTGTCTCCCTGGTCTCCATAGGCACTCTGTGCTCACCTCAGCCTGTGACCCAGCATTTCTATCTCAGCACACAACCCCATTTGGAGTCTCCAAACCCTGCATCTTCCTGAGGGATGTACCTGCTTCAGGTGGGGTGGGGGCTTGCTGATTGCAGCTTACTTCTCTGCTCCAATGCCTGGGAACTCTGCTGCACTCAGGCACCCACCCCTAGACTTCCTGCTACCCTGGGGATCCTGAGACCAGACTGTTCCACCTAGGATTCTTCCCCACTTTGTCACCTGAGCATCTTTCAGGCAAGAATGCCCCTCATGGGAGCAGACTTCTAAAAGTTCTGATTTTGTGTTCCACTGCCATATCACTTTCCAGTAGCCAGGTTGCCACAGCTCCCTCCCCCCATGGTCTGTCTTCCCATATATTGTCTTGGATTCACTTTTCCGTACCTCTTAACTTGAAGTGGTCACTTTTCTATTTGTAGAGTTGCAACTTTTATTTTCTTAGATCTCTAATTGAGTTTTCTGGTGCTCAGAATGATTTGATAGCTGTCTAGCTGAATTCCTGCGACCAGATGAAACTGAGGTATCCTACTCCTCTACCACCTTGGATTATCTCTCTACTTGATCAGATTAATTAACTGACCTGGCTTTTTACCAGCTTCATTGATCTATGTGTCTATTTTTGTGCCAGTACCATAATGTTTTAATTACTATAGCTTTGTAGTATATCTTCAAATCTGAGATTGTGATACCTCCAGCTTGGTTCTTCTTAGGGTGGCTTAGGCTATTCAAGGTATTTGTAAGGAACCACATACAAATTTTAGGATTATTCTACTTCTATGAAAAATGCTATTGGTATTTTAATAAGGATTGCACTGAATCTGTAGATTGCTTTGGGTACTATGTACATTTTAATGATATTCTTCCAATCCATAAACATGCTAGATGTTTCTGCTTTTTTCTGTCATCTTCCATTTCTTTCATCAATGTCTTACAGTTTTCATAGTATAGGTCTTCCACTTCTTTCATTAAATTTATTGCTAGGTAGTTTATTCTTTTTGGTACATATACAAATTTATTTACACAAATAAATGAAATGGGGTAATTCCCCAGAACGAGCAAGTACTTTATTATTTTGGGTTTTTTTGTTTTGTTTTGTTTTTGTTTTTTAGTATCTTGGCTACTGTGAAGATGTACTAAGTTATCTGTAAGATGCCTTCCAAGACACTCTCTCTTCAGAATGAATACCATATTATCAACTTCAGTCAAATTGTAAACTGACTTTTGTTCAGTATGACCCAAAACATATTTTGCTAAACACTCTTAGTTTCAACCGTAAGATACTAATGCATTCAAAGGAAAATATATTTGCATTTTGATTTATTTGCATTTAATTCAAATAATAGTCATTTTGGCTGGATATGCTAGGGATTAAATATGCTCAGACCTTTTCACAGGCTGAGAGTTTACTGTAAGAAGAGACCATATCAATATATGAGTGTTGGTCCCAAATGGAACAAGTGAGGTTGAAACTTGATCCAGGGAACCATCCCATTTGAGTGACCAAATGGTTTTTAATGGGCTAGAGATAAACAGTTTCTGATGATTATCAAAACCCAATAAACTAGTGACTAAGAGTTCTGAACCTTTGTTCCCTGTTTTGTATGGGGACCGAGAAGAACCTTTAATAAATAATGCATTCCTTTCTGCCGGAGACAAAAGCAGAACTTCCCAATGAAAAACAGCATGTCTATCTAGGCCTTCTTCAAAAGCCAACTCAGATATCAAATCATTGCATTAGGAGCTGGAAATGACAGAATGCCATTGGCTATTGTTGCCTTGGAAATCACTGCTGACCTCATAGGTCCTTCCTAATGATTTGCAACAGGTTCATTTGTACTGCATTTACTGTGGTGTGTGTGTTTATCTAGGTCTATTTGTTTGCTTGTGGCTAAACTGTCACATTTTAATCTGAATCCAATGAGTAAGGCCCCAATGCCTTGTACCTAATAAATGTTAAATGAAGATTTGTGGAATTGAATTAGATGCACTGGTTTGGGAAAAATCACAGGCATAAGGAGTTTGACAAATTTTTGCAGTTCTCAAAATGTAGTCCTTGAAATCCATGTTGCTGGCTAGTTTTCCTCTTGAACAGTTACAGCTGCTTGTTAGAGTAATCAGCAACTGTGTAAAGTTTGCAATTGTCCACCCCACAAAAGCCCCCCAGGTGTCCTGGAGAGGGTAGCTATTTTAAAAACTACCCTTCCTTAGGATTTATTTTTAAGCTTTTCTGGGGGAGGGAGAAGCATGAATTTAATAAGCCACTGGGTATTCACCAGGTTGCCTTGTCTCTGGGGGTTGATTGATTAGTGGTTCTAACACCCAGCTGAGTGTAAGCTGTTCTTTAGGATTCTGATACCCATCCAGGTGAGGCAATAACCCCAAGACTGTCTTAAGACTTTTTAATCCTGAGATTTCCCCAACCCCAAACTGATATTATATCAGAATTTTCCTACATCTCTCATGAAAAAATAATGTCCCCCATGTTAATATATTGCTTATGGTTGTAGAGTACCATGAGCCTTTACATGGAATCATTCTTTTGAAAAAGAAATGAAAGAGAACACCCAAAGTTTGGGAGATAATTTAATCAAGCATTTATGTTAAGTTGCTTCTCATTCACCCTTATAAGACTAGCCACTCCTGCTTCCAATGTACATCTCAAATTTACTAAGAAAAATTCAGAGCAATGGGTAATTTCCTTTAGACATTGTCCCCAAACCCTGTTTTTCACTAGTAGAAGAGTAGATGCAGATTCAGCTGTACTTAACCGAAAAGTAGCTGTTCCAGAACCAGCAAGTCTTTTGTGAAATCACAGCAGGCCAAGGGCTGTGAATTACCTCTTCTTCTTCACTCAAGTCTCTGCTTCCCACAGATAGAATAGATGGGATGCCAGGGTTTGTCAGTTTACCATGGGGTTTTGTAAATAAGGTTTATTATGTTCTGAAGCAGTGGAGCATGGGGCTATTGCTGCAGACCAAGTAGAAGAACTGGACTGAATGCTAGGCCCTATTATTTTCTGATAATCTGGCCTTGACTACATCAGTATGAAGATGCCTGCCTTCCTTGTCTCACAGGTGGTTGTATGAGATGAATAACATTTATCATTCCTTTTAATGCAGCTTCTGGAGTGCTTTGGAAATATGTTAACTCCATCCACCGAGCCTTGATGATCCTACACAGACTAGAAAGTGTTTGCATGTGTACTTTCCTTGAGTCTACATTGTCAGATGCATCTTCTTCAGACCCCTCAGTTTGAAAAAGCTCTTAGAGTGTATCCCAGAGTACTGGATAAGAAGAGAAAAAAAAATAGAAAAGGAAGGGGACAATAGTATGTACTCTATTCTACCCATTCTTGTTTTCCATTCAGTATACTGATTTCATTCACCACTTCTTTTCTGCTTTGTTTCCCAAAGATGAACCTCTCATAATAATATGCATGGACAGTGGAATATAAATACTCATTTAAAAATAAATTCATGTGTAGTTGGCTGCAGCCATCTGACCGAGCCCTAGATCTCTCTTTGGCAGTGCCATCCATTTGTAGCCCCATTAATTCATGGTTCTTAATAATTTCTTCAGAGTAAATATCAAGTTTACCTTGTTTTATCTATGAATAAAGGACCCACAGAAGAAATGAATAGTTTAAGTTAGTTTTCTAAGAAACATTAACCTGCTTGAAAGAAAGGATGGTTCTCAAATCCCTCCATTTGTTTGCATCTACGTACTGATTATGTGGGATTCTAATCATTAAAGTAGTCCTTTGAGGATATCCACTTGGTAATATTTTATTAGCACTTAATTTGAGTTACTGTAATAAAATGTCATTCCTTTAAGATTCATTCATCATTCAGTATTGTTACCCATATCCTCCTTCCATCAGTATGAATTTGTTGTAAGGTATTATTATAATTAATTACAAGCCCTTAAATTCCTTAGATACTATCTGGTATGGTTACATTATTTGAGCAAGATTTTTCTTTTCTTTTAATTTCAATTAGCTAATATGTACTATATCATTATTTCAGATGGAGAGTTTGGTAATTGATCAGTTGCATGTAACACCTAATGCTCATCACATCATGTGCCTTCCTTAATTCCCATCATCCAGTTACCCCATCTCCCCACCCACCTCACCTCCAGCAACCCTCCATTTCTTTCCATAGTTAAGAGTCTTTCATGGTTATTCTCCCTCTCTGATTTTTTCCCCACTCAGTTTTCCCTCTCTTCCTTTATGATCTTCTATTTTGTTTCTTATAGTCCTCATAATAGTAAAACCATATAATTGTCTTTCTCTGATTGACTGGTTGCACTTAGCATAACACCCTCCAATTCCATCCTTGTCGATATAAATGGTAAGATTCCATCCTTTCTGATGGCTGAGTAGCATTCCATTGTGTGTGTGTGTGTGTGTGTATACACCCACCACATCTTTTATCCACTTATCTGTCAATGGGCATATGGGCTCTTTTCATAGTTTGGCTATTGTGGACATTGCCGCTATAAACATTGGGATACATATGCCCCTTCAGATCACTACATTTGTCTCTTTGAGGTAAATACCCAGTAGTGCAATTGCTGGGTTGTAGGGTAGCTCTATTTTCAACTTTTGGAGGAACCTCCATACTGTTTTCCAGAGTGGCTGCACCAGCTTGCATTCCTACCAACAGCATAAGAGGGTTCCCCTTTCTCTGCATCCTCTCCAACATTTGTGGTTTCTTGTCTTGTTAATTTTAGCCATTCTGACTGGTATGAGATGGTATCTCCTTGTGGTTTTGACTTGTAGTTCCCTGATGCTGTGTGATATGGTTGTTTGCCTGATTTTTCATGTGTCTTTGGCCATTTGGATGTGTTCTTTGCAGAAATGTGTGTTTATGTCTTTGGCCCATTTCTTGACTGGATTATTCGTTTTTTGGATGTTGAGTTAATTGATTTGTTAAGTTCTTTAGATCTTGGATACTAGCACCTTATCTGAAATGTCATTTGCTGATATCTTCTCCCATTCCTTACATTGCCTTTAGTTTTGTTGGCTGTTTCCTTTGATGTGCAAAAGGTTTTTACTTAGATGAAGTCCTGGTAGTTCATTTTTGCTTTTGTTTCCCTTGCCTTTGGAGATGTGTCTAGCAAGAAGTTGCTGCAGCTGAGTTTGAAGAGGTTGTTGCCTGTGTTCTCCTCAAGGATATTGATGGATTCTTGTCTCACATTTAGGTCTTTCATCCATTTTGAGGCTATTTTTGCATATGGTATAAAGAAATGGTCCAGTTTCATCCTTTTGCAGATGGCTGTCCAATTTTCCCAACACCGTTTGTTGAAAAGACTGTCTTTTTTCCATTGGACATTCTTTCTTCCTTTGTCAAAGGTTAGTTGACCCTAGAGTCGAGGGACCATTTCTGGTCCCATACAAATTTTAGGATTATTTGTTCCATTTCTTTGAAAAAAGTTGATGGTATTTTGATAGGGATTGAATTAAATATGTAGATTGCTCTAGGTAGCATAGACATTTTCACAATTTTTGTTCTTCCAATCCATGAGCATGGAACATTTTTCCATTTCTTTGTGTGTGTCTTCCTCAAGTTGTTTCATGAGTGTTCATTGTTTTCTGAGTACAGATTCTTTTCAGTTAGGTTTATTCTTAGGTATCTTATGATTTTGTGTGCAATTGTAAATGGGATCAACTTAATTTCTCTTTCTTCTGTCTTGTTGTTGGTGTATAGAAATGCAGTCATCTGCATTGATTTTATATCTTGCCACTTTCCTGAATTCCTATATGAGTTCTAATAGTTTTAGGGTGGAGTTTTTTGGGTTTTCCACATAAAGTATCATATCATCTGCAAAGAGTGAGAGTTTTACTTCTTTGCTAATTTGGATGACTTTTATTTCTTTTTGTTGTGTGATTTATGAGGCTAGGACTTCTAGTACTCTGTTGAACAGCAGTGGTTATAATGGACATCCCTTGTGTGTTCCTGATCTTAGGGGAAGAGCTCTCAGTTTTTCCCCATTGGGAATGATATTTGCTGTGGGTGTTTCATAGAGAGCTTTTATGATATTGAGGTATGTACCCTCTATCCCTACACTGTGAAGAGTTTTAATCAAGAAAGCATGGTGTAGGGGCACCTGGGTGGCTCAGTGGGTTGAAGCCTCTGCCTTCGGCTCAGGTCATGGTCCCAGGGTCCTGGGATCGAGCCCCGCATCGGACTCTCTGCTCAGCGGGGATACTGCTTCCTCCTCTCTCTCTGCCTGCCTCTCTGCCTACTTCTGATTTCTGTCTGTCAAAAAAAAAAAAAAAAAGAAAGCATGGTGTATTTTGTCAGATGCTTTATCTGCATCAGTTGAGAGGATCATATGATTCTTGTTCTTTATTTATTATATCACAGTAATTGATTTGTGGATATTGAACCAACCTTGCAGCTCAGGAAAAAAAAATCCCACTTGGTTGTGGTGAATGATCCTTTTAATGTACTGTTGGATCTATTGGCTTGTATTTTGGTGAGAAATTTTGCATCTATGTTTATCAGGGATATTGGTCTGTAATTCTCCTTTTTGGTGGGGTCTTGGTTTTTTGGATCAAGGTAATTCTGGCCTCATAGAATGAGTTTAAAAGTTTTCCTTCCATTTCTATTTTTTTTGAACAGTTTCAGAAGAATAGGTTTTAATTTTTCTTTAAATATTTAGAATTCTCCTGGGAAGCCATCTGGCCCTGGGCTCTTGTTTGTTGGGAGGTTTTTGATTACTGTTTCAATTTCCTTGCTGGTTATGGGTCTGTTCAGGTTTTCTATTTCTTCCTGGTTCAGTTTTGGTACTTTATACATCTCTAGTAATGCATCTGTTTCTTCCAGATTGTCTAATTTGCTGGCATATAGTTGCTCATAATATGTTCTTATAATTGTTTGTATTTCTTAGTATTGGTGGGTGGTATTTTGATAGGGATTACATTAAATGTGTAGATTGAGCAAGACTTTCAATTTTCCCTTGGTTTCTTAAGATAAAAATGTATTGACCCTTAAATGGCATCACTAAGGTTTGGATGCAGAGTGAGTTGCCTACAGGCAGCCAATTAGGGAGGTAGGTAATTAGTTATCTCCACTGTGACTAGAGTCTAGTCAACAAAAGCCAACTTTTTCTCCTCAAAAATTGGATAGATTTTATAGTTGTATGAACAAACCTTTATTTATAAAATTACTGCACTGTTCTTGACCTACAGTGAACACTGAGTAAATAATGAAAGTGTAAGAATACGCATATCTTTGGGGTTTTCCTTTGATTTTCACATAGACTGTTATAATATTAAGCAGACTGTTGTGGTTGGAGCACTGCAAGAGGATTGTATTGAATGCACAGCCTTTGATCATCTTATCCATCCATCTACCCATGTTTCAAATGTTTGGGGGGAACCTACGATGTAACCAGCCAGGGACAGAGAAAAGTCCCTGTCCCTGTGCCTGTCATATTTAGTGTATAAGCCACTTAACCTTTTAGTAGTGAGATTGATGAAGTCTTCTGCCTCTTGCTGTACTCAGAGTTGCTGTGTCCTTGGTCAAAATTGTATTCCAGACATCCTTTTGTGGTTATTGCTTTGTGTTTAATTGGCCACTAGTTACAGAAAAGCAGGTTCTCTGGACATAGCCAGTCCCTGCTTTATGTTCTGATCTCATGTTTTTCACTTTATGCTGTTACATGTAACATCTAGGGACTCTCCAGTACTAGGGATTCATAGTTCTAAGTAGCTTTGTACTACAGGCAATAGCTAATATTTTTGAATATTTGCTGTATCTATGACAGACATAAGTCTAAGAATATTTCATGTTTTCTCATTTAACCCTTATAGTATCCATGAAGTGTTATTGTTCCCATTTAACAGATAAGGAAACTAAGTCAAACAGGATTATACTTATAATTTCACAAAGGCAAACACTTGGTCTTTTTAAATAGGAAGGTCATTTTGGCATCCCCCCCCCCCTTTTTTTTTTCAAATTGTTTCCATATGTTATCTCACTTGTTCTGACATCTGTCCCCACTTATTTACATGAGATAAGTGAGGTAAATGAGGATGAGTCTCTGCTTTCCAGGTGAAGGACTGTATAGTAGTTCGACCCAGTGCTTCTAAATCCTGGTCCAACACCCTTCCTCCAGGAGCACACTGTGTTCTTTCTGCTCATCTACCAGTATATCTCTCCTGAAGATGTGGGTCTCTAGTTTTTATGGGAGATTTAGAATCTTGGTGACTTTAATTCCTGGAAGAGCATTATAATGTAGCATGTTTCATACCTACTCCTTTTAGTCTAGGATCTAGATTATTTCAAATAAGTACCAAGCACCATCTTTTTCTGCTCCTTTGTTAGATTAATATCTGGAATTTGTTCTTAGTAGCTCTGGAGTAAAAGGCCAGTTCTCTGACCAAGGAATCAGTACTAATTGGAAATAAATCAGAGTTTGCTATAGCTAAAAGTGAAAACTCCCACAAATTTATCTGTCATTTTGATTCATTCTTTTATCCTTGATAGTAGATTTTCAGGGTCTCAAAGAGGCTCTGTCTATGAACTTGCCAGTAGAAGTATCTTGTTTTACATATGATGAAAATGGTGAGAGCACTTCTTTTGACAGGAAACTTCACTTCTTGTTACTGAAAGCTGTCACAACAGTTATTATGTCTGGCTTTCAGAGATTTCCTGGAGTTAGGAGAACAATAGACAGTTAAAATGGCAATATCAAGAGCATTCTCTGGTTTTATAATGAGTACCAAGCGAATTTTTTTTTCTCTTGAGCTTGTAAGAAAAAAGTAGGAATATTTAGGAGACTGAGGATAATGTGGAAATGAACTTTAATGGTTTATTTTTTTAAAACAGAGTGTTCTTTCTAACCATTGGAAGTTGAAAAAATTTAATTTTATAACATGGTTCCCATTTTCTTGTTACCGAGTTGGCAGTGACTAAGGAATATTTCTCTTCAGCTGTCCCTCTCTGGTTTTTAAGTAATCCCCCTCAAAAATCACATTTGCAGCTTTTTGTCTGTCTATCTATCTATCTATTTATAGGTGGAAAGGGACAAATGGAAATGGAAAGAGAGAATCTTAAGTAGGGTCCATGTCCAGCATGGAGTTTGATGTGGGACTCAATCTTACACCCTGAGATCGTGACTTGAGCTGAAATTAAGAGTTGGATGCTTAACAACTGAGCCACCCAGGCGCCCCCCTGCCCTATCTCTTTATTTGATTAAGCATCATTTAGTTTTTGGTCCCGTTTGTTGGTTCTTAATTTTTATATGTACAGGGCTTCTGAGGCTTACTATCTCTAATTTTGTAGTAGGAGTTATTTCTCTGCTTCCTATAAACCCACCCCTCACCCCTCAAAAAGAGACTCCCATGCATTAGGAAGAGCATTGGCTTATTTTATTGTGTAATGTGCACTTATGTGGTTTTATGAGTGGAGACTAATATACCAATAATTTGACTCTTTGTATGAGGATGAGGAAGATTTGAGGTTCTCAAAACGTGAAATTTTCCCTGGAATTAGCCTAAAGAGAGCTCTTTAAGAGCTCTCTACTCTTGGCCTATTGCCAAGTCTGTGAACTTTTTTTAAACTTTGGGTCTGGAGAGGGCTTCAGTTTGCCTAAGGGCTATGTGTGCTTCAGGCTACTGCCCCAGGAGGCTGACTTGGCAACTGCCCTTTCTGCAGCCAGTCAGCCGCCACGTATGTTTTAATAAATAGAAAAAAGCTAAGTCCCTTTAGAAGGGCTGGAACAGACTAGTAGTTGCTAGGCAAGTGAAAGTAATTCAGTGTCCTTGCCAAACGTCTGCCATGCGAATAAGGAACTTTCAGGGAAGGGGGAGTGAGATGGTGATGCATGTTGGTTGCCATAGGAATGTTTCCCTAATTGAAATAAGACCACAGAGCTGAGACCAAGACGGCCGCATGTATGGTTCTTTCTGCTTGGAAATGGAAGCCCAGAGTGGGCAGTGCAGCAGAGGTAAAGCATGGGAATGAAGGAGTAAAACCTAAGGTTTTCTAGGGGTTAGGGTGTGGGAAAGGTGTAAGGAACAGTGCATCTTCTGAAGGGAGAAAGGCTCAAGCAAATCCCTAGATGCCCTATGAAATTAATGGTTTCTTAAGCTAAAATCAGGGGGAGAAGAAAGAATAGATTAACTCAGGAGGATTCTGTGATGAGCTCTTATGCTATTCTGAAGACCTGGAACTTATTGCAGAAATTACAATTCAATTAAATCAGGGAGAATTCCAGTTAGAATCTGGAATAAACCCAGGTTTAAGTTAGATGGAGGTTTAAAATGGTGAAATTTAGGGGTGCCTGGGTGGCTCAGTGGATTGGGCTTCTGCCTTCAGCTCAGGTCGTGGTCTCAGGGTCCTGAGATCAAGCCCCAGGTCAGGCTCTCGGCTCAGCCGGGAGCCTGCTTCTCCCTCACTCTCTGCCTGCCTCTCTGTGTACTTGTGATCTATGTAAAAAAAAAATCTAAAATGGTGGAATTTAGTGGAAAAGATAATTTAAAGGTAGGTATTTTAAATTTATGTAAATATACTAAACTGTCTTTAATTCATAAAAAAGGTAGTGATTAAGGATTTGTTAATGAATTGTGCTGATCAAGTTTTATTTTTATAGGGAAAAGAAGCACAGTTGACCAAATTGTGTGCTTCAGTGTAAAACCTTAAGAAACCCTCTGAGGTGGGCTTACTGCCCTATTACTATTAGTAAGCACCTTACACATATGATAGCAGCTTCCAGAATGACAGCTCAGGGTCCAAGTAGAAATAAGTAGCTTTTAGCAAATATTAAACCTTGAATGTGCTGCTGAACTTTTCTGTGATTAATCGATTATCCACTTCTTAAAATGGAGGTGATAGCTGATATCTGTCTCTAGGAATGGTGTGAGCATGGAATACTGCTGCTTTCATTGAATGTAATTTCTGGGGTTGGTATAACATCCCAAGGTGCCTCTGATGATAATGACAGCCTTAGTTTGTCAGTAGTGGCTTAGGGCAAAGAGTGTTTATCTTTAGGCTATGATCTTCAAAGGAACTTTCTTTAACTGATAAAGGTTTACTTGTACATGTGAAGGATATATATTTATTATCATTTGCCATATATTTGGTTCAAGTTCAGTTGCTTTTTAAAATAGCTTCTTCCTTAGACTATATGTGTGTGTGTGTGTGTGTGTGTGTGTATATAAATATATGTGGATTGTATGTAACTGTTTCCTTTTTATGTGATTACTTTTTGGGTCATATAAAAGAAGACTAGCAGAATGTGATATTTATTCTCAAATATTTGATTTTTTCTAATGCAGAAATGGAAAGAATGCCATGGGACCTGGATTTTAGTAGTCACTGTGTTCTGTAACATGGCTCATTCCCCAATTCAGTTTGAGGCTGGAATTTCAGTGTTAATTTTATTTGATAATTGATCAGATGCTGGTTGATTGACACAAATTATCTGAGACAAATTTGTAAACCAAATGCCAATTTTTAATTTATTGAGAGTATAATTAGAAAAACTATCTTTGGGTTCTTCAGATGTTTTAACCTGTCCCTAGTATGATTTTGACAAAGAAGCCAAAATATATACTGGCTGTAATGTTCTTTAAACAAACAAACAAGCAAAACCCATAATCTAGATTCTCTAGAATCTAGAGCAGTGCTATTGCATAATAGTACAATGTGAACCTCAAATGTGAGCCTTATATGTCATTTTAAATTTCCTAGTAGCCACTTAAATTAGTAAAAGGAAACAGGTGAAATTAATTTTTAATATATTTAACCTAATATATATAAAATTTTTCATTTTAACAGTAATTTATATAAGTGAGATAGTATGCATGTTTTTCATATTAGGTCTTGAATTCTGTACATTTTACACTTAGAACACATACCAATTTGACTCTAAATTTTTACAGAAAATACCTGTATTTATATTAAAATTTACAGTTGGAAAAGTAGATTCATATAATCAAGTTACTCCAAACATTCATATCACTTTTCAATAACTGACTCAGTGTCTATATCTAAATTTAATTAAAGTTAAATAAAATTTAAAATAAATGGAATTCAGTTCCTCGGTGACACTAGACACATTTCAAGTACTCAGTGACACATAAGGCTAGTAGTTGCTATCATACTGGGCAACATATAGAGGACTGCTCTTATCTAGCTGCTTTTCCTCCCACATACCTCAGATTTGAAGACCTCTGTGAGAATTCTAATGAAGAGAGGAAAAAAAAAATCTAATATACTTTATAAGTATAGGACTACAGACAGAGTTTATGCTTTTCAAAGGAAATTTCAGCTTAAGCTGTATTAGAACCTCTCTGGCAAGGAGTAATCTATCTGGTGGACCATACTATCTTTACTTTGCTTCCAAACACACCCTCATTGTCTTTCAAACAGACAAAAACATGCCATCATTGGCAGTTTTCCTCAGATTCCTCTGGTCCTCAACTCCATGATAGTTCATTTTCATTTCATCAGTGCATTTCCTGGTTATAGGCACCCCCTTTATCTTTCTCATTGTTTGAGTGTTCACATTTGGCTCTAATTCCTAGTTGACCTTAGTGAAGGATTCAAATGTTCAAATTACAGGTTAGTTAAGGTCATCTATACTGAGGTAAATGTGATTGGTTTGTGTTAATTTGAATAAGAAAATTTCCTCCTTTGCTTCTTGCTCCAGATTTCCAGAGTGGCTTGGCCAAGAAATCTCACTCTCCCCTTACCCATGGGAGTATCTATCTTTGGAAAAATCAGGGTTCTTTGATATAGTAGTCAGACCTGTGAACCTTAAAACCTCTCTTTCTTTCTTTCTTTTTTTTTCTTACTCTTTAAAAAAAAAATTTATTTATTTATTTGAGAGAGAGACAGTAAGAGAGAGCATGACAGAGAAGGTCAGAGGGAGAAGCAGCTGGGGGCCCAATGCAGTCCTCAATCCCGGTACTCTGGGATCACAACCTGAACCAAAGGCAGTTGCTTAACCAACTGAGCCACCCAGGCACCCAAGAACCTCTCTTTTCTTAGACAAGAGGAATTAAGAAATTAGTAAGTAGATAGGTAATGACTTGGAAGGTAAAAACTCCCCTTCAACTTCCTGGAATTTTTTGCCCTGCATCTTGATTGGGTCTGAAAATTTATCTGGCATGTAGTATAATAGTGACTCCATCACTGGGATGAACACAGAACTTCATAAGTTCCTGTTGACTACCTGCCACTTTCAAGGGACATCACCAATGACAGTATTAAAATTTGTCCTCTGTGTTCTGGAATATATAGAGTGCAAAGCACCTACAGCCTTCCAGGTCTAGAGAATGGTGTATTATCCAAGACAGTAACAAGTACTCTCTTGGCAAGAAAGCTAGGTTGGAAATTAGGAACTGTTTGACCTGTTGAGACATTTTAACCCAATCTGAATAGGAATGCATATTATGTTCTTCCTCATCACTATCAGCATCAAATCATTTTAAAAAGGACTTTGTGGAATGAGTATTGGGGGATAGCTAGAAATCCTTGGCTGCCACTACCTAGTCTATCAGCTATAAGGGGTGTGACATCAGGAAAGCCATTGACTTCTTGCTCTAGGCCACACTTTTCACCTGTCATGTGAGAGTGTTACACCAAATCATCTTGAGGTCCCTTTCAGCCATCACATGTTTTGATCATCTAGTCTAATCCCATAGCTTCTTAGATGAGGAATGAAGGCCTGCAAAGTTTCTTCTGAGATCACATAGCAAGTGTGAAGCAGGTCTCCAGTTATCACACTCATGTGCTTTGCCTGCCCCAATGAGCTGCATCATGCACTTAGATGCTGACGTTGAATTAAGTGAAGATATCCTGAAGAATGGCTGGTTCTGTTTTTTCCTATAACAATATTGATTTTTGTCTGCTTATTTTGAGATTACTGGCTAAAACCTCTAAAACCCCTGGGTTACCTGTTGCTTTACCTCCTTCATGTAACAAGTCAGTAATTCAGCTCAGATATCTGTGTGGCATAAAGTCCCCCAATGACCTCAAAATGAAAAAAATGTGTGTTTATAAGCACTTAAGCACACGTGCATGTACACACACACACACACACACACACACACACACATTCTTTACTGCTGAAAATGCTTGATAACAAAGGGAAAAGGAGTAGCTGACATGCAGATTTGAATTTGCATAAATATTTGCCAAATAGCAGCTACAACAAAGAAAAGCAGAACAGAGGGTGTAGTGCTCTGCTTTTGTTGAAGTTCCCAGTATGGGGTGGAGGCTCACTTCCAAGTGTGGGAGGAATATTTACAGATAAGAAGTTAAGCCTGACTTTTCTGGAGGGCTTCTTTTAACTGGTCAAAACCAGTGGCCTGCAAACTCTGTTAGCCTGCCATTAAATAAAAAAACAAGAGGTGTCAAGAAAAAGAAACTTATTGATTGCCTATTATGTACCAAGCATGCTAAGTTTATATATATTGACTCATTTAATTCTGTGACCACCCTGCAGGATAGATAGGTATTATTTTCATTTTACAAATCAATAAAAGTACTCAGTAAAGTTATGTAGCTTGCCTAGGGTCACATAATAAATGAGTAGGAATTTTCTTTGGCTCTAAAATCTGATTACACTAACGTCCAATAGCAGATGACAATATGTAGACCTTAGTAATTTCATTTTGGTTCCACTGACTTTGAGGAGGACACCTGAGATGCCAACATAAAAAGACCAAAGTAAAAGATACCATAATGGAAAAAATTTCATTTATAGACAGCGGTTGTTAATGTGCATCTCAGAGATTCTCTGAAGTAATTAAAAACAAAAATATTAAAGGATTTTTTTCAAATAATAGGTATATAAACGAACCCACTTATCAACATCAATGATCAGCAGCAGGTATAATGAATCCTAAATCAAGTTTAATCAAATAGATTTCTATAATTTTGGTTTTTAGAAACCATGCTGTTTGGGTTGTTGGTTCTCAGTCATTTATCCTTTGGATACATGGGAGGATGACATTTACATTCAATATCTTTTCTGTACATATGACAACTGTTCAAGTTAGCTAATGCTGCAGCACAACAAACTTAGTGCCATAAAGCAACCACTATATTTTGCTCAAAAATCTGCAATTTGGGCAGGACTCAGCAGGGACATTCACCATCAGCTGGATTGACTTGGAGGCTGGGGGTTATAATCATCTGAAGCTCACTCCCTCACCATCTGGAGGGCTGGGAAAGACTAAAACACCCGCACTGTTCCAGCATCTCTGTTTCTTTGTGGTCTCTCCAGCATGACAGCTTCAGGGTAACCAGGCTTCTTCCATGCCGGCTCAGTCAGTATTCTCAAAACATATGACCAAGAAAGAGAATGTCAGGTGGGAACCTTATCTTTTATGACCCACACTAGGAAATCTACACATCCTTACCCCAATCACGGAAGCAGTTACAAAGGCCACTCAGTTTCAGTGGGAATGGAAATAGATTCCGTCTCTTGATAAAGAAGTGGAAAGCTTGTGAAAGACCACGTGGGACTAGAGATATTGTATTGGCCATTTTTGGAAAATAGTCTGTTGCACAGATAAGCTAGGCTACAGGTTACATGCTGGTTCCCAAGCCACATGTATTTCTGATCATTTATCTCTCACCCAAGGATGCATATTGGCATGCAAATAAAATATTTCCCTATAATTAAACCCACCAAAAGTTTAAAAAAGTGTATCATATTTAAGTTTTTGGCACCCTACCTACCATTAGAAACATAAAACACTAGTGGATTAGGCTAATGAAGTAGATAGTTGAGACTTTCCCTAAATTTTTCATCATTGTTAAACCAGTATTTGTTAAATGTTCCAAATGTTCCTATTTCTCCATTTCTATTTTGGGTGCAGAGGTAAACAACTGATATTTATGTAAACAGCTTTGCATAGAAACCTTTCCTTTTAAAACTAAAAAATGAGAACAATTGCACTTAAAATTGAATGTTTCCTGAAGGAGTTTGTTTTAGCATTTTATAGCAGATGCTGCCTCTTTTGGAGATGAAATGATAATTCAAGACACATTTTCAAAGTTGACAAAATTAGTATCTTCTCCCAAGCTCTTCTTGTAAATTATGGGAATCCTATGACATGACAGACAACAGGCTTTTTGCATTAATTGGGCTATTTGTTCTAGACCTTTTTTAAAACTAAAATAATTTATGTAAGAGACAATATAAAATTTTGGGTACAGTTTTAAAGAATTAAAAACTTAATACTCATGTGCTTATCATCCAAGTTAAAAAGTAAGCTATCACCTCCCTACCCTGTAGAGGTCAAACCTGACCTGACTTTTGTGTTAATTGTCACTTTTCTTCTTTTGTTATATTACCCATCTATCCAGTCAAATCCTTCAGTTGTTTAGATCAGTGCTTTTCACTTCCATTAAAAATATTTCCTATAAAGAGCTTGCACATTTTTTGTTAAGTTTATTCCTGGGTACTTTTATTTTTGTTGCTTGTTAGTGATATTCTGATTATTGCTGCATATACGCATGTAGTTGATTTCTATATACTGGGTTTTGTAAAAATCAAATGTGCTAAATCTTACTAGTTAAAATAATTTGTCTTTTGTTTCTTTGGGATTTCAACATAAGCATATTATCTATAATGACAACAGTTTTGTAACTTCTCTTATAATTTTTATATATTTTCTTTTCTTATATTTTGACCTGGTCAGGTCTGCCAGAGCAATGTTAAATAGATATGGTTAATAGCTGGAAACCCCAGTCTTTCCGATTTTAAAAGAAATTTTTTTTTATTATTTTCATTATCAAGTATATAATGTTCATTGTAGGTTTTGTTTTTGTTCTTTATTTTGGTAGATATCCCTTATCAGTCAAGTGTGGGTTTTTTCCCCTATTCTTAGTTTCTGAGTTTTTAAAATTGTGAATGAGTGTTGAATTCTATAAATATCCTTCTGTGGCTAGTGATTTGGTCATATGATTTTTTTTCCCTTTACTTTGTTTTTAGGATGAGTTACATTAACTGTTTTCTAATAATAAATCAGGGTTGCATCTCTTTGATAAATCCAATTATGTTTACAAGTAATTTGTTTAGAATTTTTCACCTATATGAAATTGATCTATAATGTTCATTTTTCATTCTATTTCTTTCTTAATTTGGCAAGAGTTATGTTGAAAGAGTCGGGGAGTTTTCCCTCTATGGAAGATTGGAATAGAAAGACTGAAATTTCTGTTCCATGAATGTCTCATAGAACTTGGCTTAACCTCGGGCTCTCTGCTCAGCGGGGAGCCTGCCCCCCCCACCTACTTGTGATCTCTCTCTGTAAAATAAATAAATAAAATCTTTAGATTTTCTTTTAGAAAAAAGAAAGGATGAATACCCAGTTTTGTAGCAACATGGACGGGACTGGAAGAGATTATGCTGAGTGAAATAAGTCAAGCAGAGAGAGTCAATTATCATATGGTTTCACTTATTTGTGGAGCATAACAAATAGCATGGAGGACAAGGGGAGATGGAGAGGAGAAGGGAGTTGAGGGAAATTGGAAGGGGAGGTGAACCATGAGAGACTATGGACTCTGAAAAACGATCTGAGAATTTTGAAGAGGTGGGGGGTGGGAGGTTGGGGGCACCAAGGTGGTGGGTATTGTAGAGGGCACAGATTGCATGGAGCACTGGGTGTGGTGCAAAAATAATGAATACTGTTATGCTAAAAAAATTAAAAAAATTAAAATCAAAAAAAAAAAAAAAAAAGAAAGAAAGAACTTGGCTTAACCTTACAAAGAACCTGTCTGAGCCCAGTGATTTCTTTGTTGGAAGATTTATTCAAAAGTTATAACACGGGCGCCTGGGTGGCTCAGTGGGTTAAGCCGCTGCCTTCGGCTCGGGTCATGATCTCAGGGTCCTGGATCGAGTCCCGCATCGGGCTCTCTGCTCAGCAGGGAGCCTGCTTCCCTGTCCTCTCTCTCTGCCTGCCTCTCTGCCTACTTGTGATCTCTGTCTGTCAAATAAATAAATAAAATCTTTAAAAAAAAAAAAAAGTTATAACACTATTCAAGTTTTCTACGTAAGTCATAATTGGTAAATTGTAGCTGTATTTTTCTAGATGTTTCTCCTTTTCACAAGTTTTCAAATTTATTGGGCTAAACTTGTTGAAAATAAAGTTGTTGAAAATATTTTCATTTATTACTTGTAGCATTTATAGTTCTATTTTTCTTTTTCAGCCCTATGATTATATGCATTCCTTCAGGGTTTCCACCATTTGATTATCATACTAAAAGCTTGTCTGTTTCCTTAGTTTTTAACCAAGACCCCAAAATTTCTATTTTACCAAGATCCAATAATTTCTATTATGTATTTTTTGTCTTTTTCATTAATTACTTAATCTATTTTCTTATTTACCCTCTTAAATTTGGAAGTCTATCCCATTAATTTGGAACTTTTTTTCTTTTCTAATATAAACATATAAGGTTATAACTTCCATTTATATTTTGGCTCCATTCCTCAAATTTTGATATGACAATTTATTTTTCAGTTTTAAGGATTTTCAGTTTCCATTTTTTTTTTTTAAGAGACAGAGAGAGAAAATCTTAAGCAGCTCTATGCCCAGCATGTTGACTTCACAACCTTGAAATCATGATCTGAGCTGAAATCAAGAGTCAGTCACTTAATCAACTGAGCCACCGAGGTGCCCCTCCAGTTTCTATTTCTATTTCTTCTCTGGTTGTGAGTTGTTTTAAAATATGTTTTTCTTTAAACTTCTTATATGAGAGTTTTCTAGTTATCTTTAAAAAATTTATTTCTAATACCAAATTGTATTACAATAACAGAATCTTTTGAAATTTATTGATGCTATCATAGCTTAGTTTTCAGAATTGTATAATGTATCACTAGTTGTTGCATTTAATATTCTACATGTGGTCTATATTATTAAAAAGCTTATTAGTTAAGCTGTTTAAAAACTTCCATCTTACTAATATTTTATTTGCTGAAGCTGTCAATTACTAGGAGAATTGCATTTCAGTTTCTCTCTCTGGTGATGGATTTGTCCATATCTTCTCACTACCATGTCAATCTTTACTTTGCAAATTTTGGGACAGTATTGATAGGTACATACAGATGTATAATTCTTTTGCATGTGTCTTGTTCCATGTTTTAGGCATTTTTTTGGCATATCTTTTAAAAGCAGGCTGTAGCTAGATTTTTGTTCAGTTTAAAAATATTTACCTTTAATTGAAAAGTGGGGTCCATTAGCATTTTTGGCATTAATGATAAATTTATACTTCTTTCACTGTTTTATGTATTTTTATGAATGTGTTCCATTTCTTCTCTTGCCCTTTTGCCATCTTTTGAACTGATAATTTTTTTTGTATTCATTTTTTTCCCCTACTTCTTTGGAGGTTGTATGCTTTATGTCTACTCCTTAATAGTTCTTGCTAGTTTAATGGGCATACTTTTAAAAGTTTCTATTTAGTATGTTACCACTCATGCTCCAAAACTCAAAGGCCTATCTTTCCTCAAGTTCTCTATTTCCCTCCACAGATTACACATTTTTCTAACAGTTTTAAATGTTTACTTAGTTTTACCTATCTCTTTTTAAATTTTTATTTTATTTTTTTCAGTGTGCTTTACCTATCTCTTTATCAATGTTTTTCCTCATTTTTACTTTCTTCCCTCTTTTTGAAATGTTTCCTCTAGAATTTCTTGAGTGAATCTCTCTTTTTTTAAGATTTTATTTATTTCTTTATGAGAGACAGAGAGTGAGAATGAGAGGCAGAGGGAGAAGCAGACTCCCCGCTGAGCAGGGAACATGATGTGGGACTCCATCGATCCCAGGATCACAGCCTGAGGTGAAGGCAGATGTTTAACTGACTGAACCACCCAGGCACTCCAGAGTCTTTTTTAAATAGCAAATGCTATGTTACAGAGATGAGTAAGATATACTTCCATAAAATATGTAATTCCGATATAAACTAAGTACTAAAGTAGAGATCAGGACAAAGTATTGAGAGCACAGAGAGGGAAAGCTAAGTGTAGCGAGTGGAGAAGGGCATCTCAGGGAATAACAACAAGAATATGAGAAGCAAAGTCATAGAAGGCTATGGTGTGTTCATGGAACATTCGTCAGCTCAGTGGGCTGGAACTTTAGGCGGGGGTTGGTGCCAGATGGAGCTAGAGAGGTTAGCAAGCTAACTAGTGGGTTGTGAAGAGCCTTAAATGCCAAACTAAAGGCAACAAAAAATTGGGGGAGGTTTAAAGCAGCGGAGCATCATGATTAAATGCATTACTTAGGACTGTGCATTAAATGCATTACTTAGGATATGTGTGACTATATGGAGGACAATGAGTTGCAATGGTCACCTGAGAGGAGGCTGAATAACTAAACCAAGGGAAAGCAAAGATAATGAAAAGATGAAATTTTAAAAGACGTTGATAGGTAACATCTTAATAACACATTTAAAGCAGAGAGGGTCAGAGGATGTATTCCAAAGACTCTGATTTAGAGGACTGGCAAGATTGAGGTGGTATGCATGTTTGGAAGTGGGGGAAGTTGCCATTGGAAGAGAGAATGATTTTTAATTGGTAATATAAACCATTTCATATGTTTTTAGAACAAACGATGGGTTGGTTATTGAAGAATCAATAGCTAAGGTATTTGGGATGTCTCTATGCTGAGAACTCAGCAACATTTTTTGATTATATCTTGTTCTGGTTGTTACTGTTTTTCCTCCTTTTGCTGAGTTACAATATAGATTTGTGCTTCAGGAGGCAAGTTTGAAAAATTACTGTTACTGGGCAGTGATTGCTGTTTGCTGGTGGGATCTTTTATATGAAGTCTGTTTTAATTTTATCTCTGTTCACAGGCTGGCAGATGTGACCCAGAGTATCTAAGAGCATCTTGTAGAACAGGAGAAAAAGGAGAAAAGGAAGACAGAGGCAGAGCAAGGGAAGAGGGGAGGAAAAAAATTTTCCATTTAAAGTATTGGCAAGGCTTATCCTTCCTACCTATGGTGTGAGTTGTTTTTTTGTCTGCTTGTTTGTTTCACATATCATTCTTTTTTCTTTCCCAGTTTTATTGAGTTATAGTTGACATACATTATAGTTTGAGGCATACAACATCATCATTTGATTTATATATATTGTGCAGTGATTATAAGAGGTCAGCTAACATCCATCTTCTTCTATAAATATAAAAAAGAAAATAAGAAAGGGAAAAAAATTCTCCTTGTGCTCAGAACTCTTAAGATTTACTCTTCTAACAACTTTCCTACACATCATAACAGCAGTTTTATCTGTAGTCATCAAGTTGTGCATGACATCCCTGGTATCTATTTCTCTTATAACTGGAAGTTTGTACCTTTTGATCACCTTCCTCCAATCCCCCCTCTCCCCAGTCTCTGCCTCTGGTAACCACAAGTCTGATTTCTTTCTATAGGAGTGTTTTGGAGGAAGTTTTTTAGATTCCACGTATAAGCAAAATCATACAGTTGTTTATCTTTCTCTATTTGACTTAATTCGTTTAGAAAATGCCTTCAAGATTCATCCATGTTGTTGCAAATGGTAGGATTTCCTCATTTCTTGTGATTAATAATATTCCATTGTATGTGTATACATTTGACCTTTGAACAACATGAGGGTGAGAGGTACCAGTCCTCTACATAGCTGAAAAATCCACGTATAACTTCTGACTCTCCAAAAACTTTACTAACAGCCTACTGTTGTCTTGAAGCTTTACCAATAATATAGTCAATTAACACCTTTTTGTGTTTTATGTATTGTATACTATGTTCTTAAACTAGAGAAAAGAAAATGTCATTAAGAAAATCACAAGAATCAATTTACAGTACTATACAGTAAAAAATCCATGATATGTGGACCCACACAATTCAAAACTGGTTTGTCAATGGCCATATGTGCCAAACTTCTTTATTCATTCATCCATCAGTGGGCACTTAGGTTTTTTCTGTCTTGGCTATTATAAATAATGCTGCTGTGAACATAAGTGTGCAGATATCTCCTTTTTAATTAACATACAATATTATTTGTTTCAGGAGTACAAGTCTGTGATTCATCAGTCTTACACAATTCATAGCACTCACCATAGCACATAGCCTCCTCCGTGTCCATCACACAGCCACCCCATTTCTCCCACTCCCCTCCCCTCCAGCAACCCTCAGTTTGTTTCCTGAGATTAAGAGTGATTTCATTTCCTTTGGATTTTTACCCAGAAGTGATACTGTTGTCTCAAATGGCACTTCTACTTTTTATTTTTTTAAGATCCTCCATACTGTTTTCCATAGTGGCTGTACCATTGTACAATTCCACCAACAAAGCACAAGGGTACCCTTTTCTCCACATCCATGCCATCATTTGTTATTACTTGTCTTTTTGATGATGGCCATTTTAATGAGCATAAAGTGATACCTCGTTTTAATTTGAATTTCCCTAATGACTGGTGATGTTGAATATCTATTGAGGTCTCTGTTGACCTTTTGTATATCTTCTACGGCAAAATAGCTATTCAAGTCCTATGCCTATTTTTTAATTGGGTTATTTGTATTTTTGCTTTTGGGTTTAGTGACTCTTTTATATGTTTTACATGTTAACCCCTTATCAGATACATGGTTTGCAAATCTTTCTTCTCATTCTCTAAGTTGTCTTTTCACTTTGTTGATGGCTTCTTTTGCTCTGCAGAATCTGTTTAGTTTGATGCAATCCCACTTGTTTTTTATTTTCTTATTTTGTAGCTTATGCTTTAGATGTCATATCCAAAAATCATTACCTAGACCCATGTCAAGGAGCTTTGTTCCTATGTTTTCTTCTAGGAGTTTCATGGTTTCAGGTCTTACATTTAAGTATTCATTTTGAGTTAACTTTTGTGAGTGGTTAGGGGTCCAGTTTCATTCTTTTACATGTGAATATCTGTTTATCTTAATTCCATTTATTGGAAACTGTCTTTTCCTTTGTCAAATATTAGATGACCACATATGCTTGGGTCTATTTCTGGGCTTTCAGTTCTGTTCCATTGGTCTATTTGTCAGTTTTTATGCCAGTACCATACTATTTTGATGACTATAGTTTTAAGTATAGCTTGAAATCAGGAAATGTGAATACCTCCACCTTTGTTTTTCTTTCTCTGGAATTTATTTGGCTATTTAGGATCTTTTGTGGCTCCTTATAAATTTTGGGATTTTTTTCTACTTCTGTAAGAAAAAAATGCCTTTGGAATCTTGATAGGAATTACATTGAATCTGCAGATGGACTCCAGTAGTATTGGAATTTTAAAAACATTAATTCTTGCAATCCATGAACACAGATATCTTTTCATTTTATTTCTGTCTTCTTTGATTTCTTTTGTCATTGTCTTTAGTTTTCAGCATAGAGATCTTTCACCTCCTTAGCTGAATTTATTCCTAAGTATTTCGGTGTTTTCGATGGTATTGTAAATGAGATTGATTTCTTTCTTTTTCAGAAATGTTTTTGTTAGTGTATAGAAACACTACTGATTTTTGTATGTTAATTTTGCTTCCTGCAACTTTATGAATTCATTGATTAGATCTAACAGTTTTTTGGTTGAGTCTTTAGAATTTTTCATACATAAAATCATGTCATCTTCAAATAGAGACAATTTTACTTCTTCCTTTCCAATTCTGATACCTTATATTTCTTTTTATTACCTGATAGCTCTAGCTAGAACTTCCAGTATTATGTTAAATAGGAGTTGTGAGAGTGGGCATCTTTGTCTTATTTCTGATCTTAGAAGAAAAGCTTTCATTTTTTTCACCATTGAGTCTGTTGTTAGCTGTCTCCTTGTCATATGTGGCCTTCGTTATGATATATACTCCTTCTATGCCTAATCTTTTAAGAGTTTTTATTATGAATGGATGTTGAATTTTATCAAATGGTTTTTCTGAATCTATTGAGATGATTATATTCTTTTCTTTCATTCTGTTAATGTGATGTATCATGTTAATTGATTTGTATATGTTGAACCATCCTTGGATCCCAAGGATAAATCCCATTTGATCATGGTGAATGATTCTTTTATCATGCTGTGAAATTAGATTTGTTAGTGTTTTAGTGAGAATTTTTGCATCCATGTTCATCAGGTATATTGGCCTATAATTTTCTTTTCTAGCAGTGTCCTATTTAGGTTTTGGTGTCAGTTTAATTCTGGCCTCTTAAAACGAGTTTGGGAGTGTTCTTTTCTCTTTGATTTTTTGGAAGAGTTTGAGGAGAATTACTGTTAGTTTTAAAAAAAAATATTTTGCAGAATTCACCAGTAAAGCCATCTAGTCTTGTTTCTTCATTGGGAGATTTTGATTACTGATTTAATCTCCTTAATAGTAATTGGCCTAGTCATATTTTTTGTTTCTTCTGATTCTGTCTCAGTAAGTTACATGTTTCTAAGAATGTTTTTCTTTCTTCGGGGTTGTCCAGTGTTGACATATAATTGTTCATAGTAGCCTCTTATGATCCTTTTAATTTCTTTGGTATCAGTTGTACTATCTCCTTTTTCATTTATAATTTTGTGGATTTGGGTTCTTCTTTTATCCTTGATTACTCTGGCTAAGCATTTGTCAGTTTTATTTATTCAAAGAACCAACTCTTAGTTTGCTTAATCTTTTTGATTGTTTTCCTTTTCAGTATTGACTGATTTCTGCATTAGTCTTTATTATTTCCTCTTTCCTGCTAACTTGGAGCTCAGTTTGTTCTTTTTCTGGTTCCTTAAGATACAGAGGTAAGCTGTTTATTTGGGATTTTTCTTTTTAATGTAGGCATTTGTTCTTAAGAACTTCACTCTTAGAACTGCTCTTGCTGCATCCCCTAAGTTCTGGTATGTTTTTTCATTTTCATTTGTCTCAAGAAATTGCAAATAGAAACACTTTTACTCCTTTCCCTCTTCTATTTACCCTTTAGTTTCTTCTTTGATCCATTGCTTATTCAGGAGATTATTGTTTAATTTTGATGTGTTCATGATTTTCTAGTTTTCCTCTTGTTGCTAATTTCTGATTTCATGCCACTATAGTTAGAAAAGATACTTGGTATGATTTCAGTCTTCTTGAATTGCTAAGACTTGTTTTGTGGCCTAGAATATGATCAATTCTAGAAAATGTTATATATGCACTTGAGAAGAATGTGTGTTCTGTGTTGGATAAATGGATAGAATGTTCTGGGTGTGTCTATTAGTTTCATTTGGTCATTGTTCAAATCTTTTGTTTCCTTATTCTCTGTCAGGATGATCTATTTATTGGTGAGAATAGGGTGTTAAAGTCCTCAACTATTACTGTATACTATATAGTTTATTACTCCTTTTAGCTCTGTTAGTTCTGCTTTAAGTATGTAGGTGCTCTGATGTTGGGTGCATAAATATTTACAGTTGTTATATCTTCATATATTGAACCCTCTATCATTATATGAACTTCTTTGTCTCTTTTTACTATTTTTTTACTTTATTTTTTTTTAAAGATTTTTATTTATTTGACAGAGAGATTGCACAAATAGGCAGAGTGGCAGGCAGCGGGTGAGGGAGAAGCAGCCTCTCTGCTGAGCCAGGAGCCTGATGTGGGACTCGATCCCAGGACCTTGGGATCATGACCTGAGCCAAAGGCAGCCACTTAACTGACTAAGCAACCCAGGCACCCCCCTCCTTTTTTTTTTTTTTTTTTTACTTTAAAGTCTATCTTCTCTGATATAGCTACTTATGCCTTAAAAAAAAAATTTGGTGCCATTTTCTTGAAATGTCATTTTCCATCCCTTCACTTTCAGTCTGTGCATATCTTTAAAGAGCTAAAATGAGTTTCTGGTAGGCACATATTTTTGAAAACTTTTTAAAATTTTTTTGAAGATTTCATTTATTTGAGAGAGAAAGAGCATGAATGGGGAGGAGAAAGAATCTCAAGCAGACTCCACACTGAGCATGGAGCCTGATACAGGGCTTGATCTCAGGACCCTGACATCATGACCTGAGCCAAAATCAAGAGTTGGATGCTTAACTGACTAAGCCACCAGGTTGTTGGATTTTTAAAAATCAATTCAGCCATTCTGTTTTTTGATTGGATAATTTAATCCATTTACATTTAAAGTAATAGGCTATGACTTACTATTGCCATTTTGTTAATGTTTTCTGGTTGTTCTATAAATCCATTGTTGCTTGTTTCTCATCCTGCTGCCTTTTTTCTGTGTTTTGATGTATTTTTATATACATATGGCTTGACTACTACATCATGTTCCTATGTGTAATTACTCCAAGATTTTCCCTTGTGGTTACCATGAGGCTTACATAAAATATCTTAAGCTTATAACACCCTATTTTAAGTTATAACAACTTAACTTAAATAAAATTCATACATTTTACACTTTTTCTTCTCACCCCTGTCAAATTTTGCGTTATTGCTATTAAAATTAACATGTTTTTTATATTGCTTAATACAGACTGTTGTACTTATGGTCATTATTTGCTACATTTGTGGGCTTGTTTTAGTTGTTGTCTTTGCTATGTTCATTTTTTTTTTTAGACTTTCAAATTAGACTTGTGAGTTATGCACTGCTATTACCATTTTACAGAATCAAACTATGGCTATATATTAATAATTACCAATGAAATTTACTCTACCTTTTTGTGAGGTTAATTAATATTCTTTTACTTCTGTTCAAAGAACTTTCTTGAGCATTTATTTTAAGGCAGTCTGATGATTATGAACTCCCTCAGCTTTTGTTTGTTCAGGAAAGTCTTTATCCCTCCTTTGTTTCTGAAGAACATCTTAGTTGGCAGATTCTGGTTTTGTTTTTGTTTAATATTGTGAATACGTCATCCTGTTCTCTTGTGGCCTGAAAAGTTTCTGTTGAGAAGTTGCCAATAATCTTATGGTGGGTTCCCTTGTATGTATCTTATCTCTTTTCTCCTGCTGCTTTTATTTATGTATTTTTAAAAGATTTTATTTATTTGACAGAGACACAGCAAAAGAGGGAACACAAGAAGGGGGAGTAGGAGAGGAAGAAGCAGGCTTCCTGCCGAGCAGGGAGCCCAATGCAAGGCTCAATCCCAGGACCCTGGATCATGACCTGGGCCAAAGGCAGATGCTTAATGATTGAGCCATCCAGGGACTCCCTCCTGTTTTTAAAATTCTTTCTTTGCCTTTGACTTTTGACAATTGACAGTTGAACCTATTCAGGTTCAATCTATTTGAGGTTCTTTGGGCCTCGTGAATCTAGATTTCCATTTCTCTCCCCAGATTTGGGAAATTTTCAGACATTATTTCTTTAAATTTACTTTCTCTCCCTTTCTTTTATTCTTCTGGAATTCCCATAATGCATATATTGAATATTGTTTCTTTTTATTATGTCCTAAATTCTTGTAGGCTTTCTTCACTTATTCTTTCCTTTTTGTTTCTGTGACTGGGCAATTTCCAATGTCCTTTCCTCCATGCCACTAATTTTTTCTTCTACACAGTTAAGTATACTTCTGAAACTCTATTTAATTCTGCAGTTCAGTTATTATATTTTTCAACTTTACAATTTGTGTTTGTCAAACTTCTCATTTTGTTCATGCATTGTTTTTCTAATTTTGTTTAATTTTTCTAATTTTGTCTCTTCTTGTTTGCTGAACTTTCTTAAGAGGATTATTCTAAAATACCTGACTCTTCATAGATCTCCCAGTTCTTTAGGATTAGTATTGGAGCTTTATTGGTTTCCTTTGGTGATGTTATATTTACCTGATCCTTGATTTTTTACATTGGTATCTGTACATTCAAATAATGGGTTTCCTTTTCCAAACTTTCCAGGTTTACTTTGGCAGAGATAGTTCTTTACCAGTCTGCTTAGTCTGGGTTTCTGAGTATGTCTGTAGGTAATGTCTTTGGGCAGATGGGACCTGCTATTATGGTCTGTTTGGGGGAGGAGCAACTGTTTGAACTCTGAGGACAGGGATGGGGTGTGTGCCATTGTCTGAGAACAGTTGGGTAGAACTGTTTGCTTGGTTCCCCACCCACATGAGGCTGTAGGATGGGCTCTGTGGTTCCTTGAATCTCTGGTCAGGCTTACTAGATGGTCAGGATTGAGTACTATATTCAGTAGTAGCTAGAGCTGTGAATTAACTTCCCCAGCCTGACAGAATAGCAAGCAGCCTCAGGGCCTATATAGTTCATTCATTGTTTAGGGGCCAAAATCAGGCTGAATGTGTACTGAATTCCTTGGATCAAGTGAGGTCATTGGTTTTGATCTTGCATATGGGGGAAACCATGGGCTACACTGTCTTTTCTAATGCCACTGTACATAGGGTTGTTGAATTGGGCTACACAGTTTCCTGTCCGCTCTGGTTATATTCCCTGGTTGGACAGGCTGAAGGCTGTATGCAGCTATAAGCAAGGATATTAATTAAACTCCCTGCTCAGACACAGCAAGAGAAGCAGGTCTAAAACTGATGAAGCTCTTAGTTTGCTGTCTTAAGCTGACCTGCACCCCAAGTTCCTTGGCTGAACAGGGCCACTGGCTTTGCTGTGCAAACTATTTGCTTTACCTTGCATAGACAGAAGGGATAAGGGGCTATTTCAGGCCATTCTCAATTTCCCAAAGAGGCTTTCCAGTTTGGAGTTGCCAGGAGCTACCCCCAGCTTAGACTATGAATTAATCTCCCTGCCTTTGTTTAGCATGGGAAGCCTGAATGCCCCATACTGATTTTGCTCTGGAAGTGATCAGCTCTGCCCACTCACCTCTCAGCTTGAGTGCCACTGGGCCACATAGCTTCTAATAGTTGTCCTAGCCCTTCTGATCAGGTGAGGTGGCAGGTGCCCCCCACAGAGGGTAGAGTTTTGACTTAGCACCTTGCCTGAGTGTGGGCAAACTCAGCTCTAGGGCCTGCAAAACTCTTCATCTGAGGATCCAAATCTAGGAGTAAGAACTGTACCCTGCCAAGTTCCCTGATCAGAGTGCACCCCAGATTTGATTCTACAGATGAGCAAAGCTAATGGTTGGGATTACCACTGGGGCACTGCAGGTAATTAATTCTGTCTGCCAAGATTTATGTATTGATTTTTGCAAGCTACTCGCCCATTTGGTCTATCACAGTCAGATTCCCCGTGTCTGCACCCTGCAGACTCCCCTGCAGTCCTCATCATGTGAGATCAGGGTATGGGCTCTCACAAGTGACCCACAATACTTGGGTTCTCTTCTTCTGCTGGAGGAACTAGTGGCTCAAAGGAGACCTTTCCTGGTGGTGCTGTACTGTCCTGGAGGAGGGGCGATGTGGTCAACATGTAACCACTTCTCTTACCTTTCTAATGTAGTCCCTTTTGGTCTCTGTGTGCTTTAGCCTCACCTCTGTGTTCTAGGATTCTCTCAGTGGTATCTTTTTCTTAAATAGATACTAATTCTTCCTGTGAGGGGGCGTATAGTTAGGAACAACTTACATTGCCATCTTGGTGATGTCACTCTCCAACCTACTGTTCTTAGGTAGCAAGGTTAGCTTCTCCCCCTGGAGATTATTGCCTGGCCTATGAGCCCAAAGGAGGACCATCTTTTTGATGCATGAGTCATCATAGTGACTTGGTGACTTATTGGTCACTCACATGTAATAATTGCAATGAGCACGGCTAAGAATTAAGAGGAACTTCTCTCTGCCAGGATGTGATGTAGCCTTGATAGCAGATGCGTCAGCTTGAAACCTAAGCAGCTACTCAGCTTCTACCTGGTGCCATCATGTAGCACCCTAGGGTCAGGCATGCATGCAGAATGTCCCATCACATCCAGGCACTTCTTGACAGAGGGAGAAGCTGGCCAGGGAATGTGGGAGAAAAAAAAATCACATACTATAAAATTATTTCTTTAGGGAGCAATACTCTATCTGGCAGCATCATGATCTGATACAATTATTTTTTATGTTGGTGGTAGTGACTGACCCATGGGATCCTACTACGTAGATGTTAAAATATGTGATCTTTTAGAAATGACTCAGGAAGAAAAGTGTCAGGTAAAAGTTAATCATTTCATCGTGGTAAAAACAAAAAAGTAGAATCTGAGTTGTTAAATTACAGAATGAGTCTATAACTTTTATTTTGTCAGAAATTACGATTTTAACAAGATATATCCCTACATCTGCATGGAGACAGGTTTGTCACTACCAGCACCTGCCTCTGGATGGCATTGGTAAGGCAGAAAGTAAGGAGCAGTTGGTGACACATGTGAGCACATATGAATA
The DNA here is from genome assembly GCF_902655055.1 of Lutra lutra. Taxonomy (NCBI): domain Eukaryota; kingdom Metazoa; phylum Chordata; class Mammalia; order Carnivora; family Mustelidae; genus Lutra; species Lutra lutra. The sequence continues at coordinate 131,676,321 of NC_062278.1, read as the reverse complement.
GTATAAAGCATTTTACCTAAATTATCTTGGAACACCAGGGTGACTCAGTGGGTTAAGCCTCTGCCTTTGGCTTAGGTCATGGTCTCAGGGTCCTGGGATTAAGCCCCACATCAGGCTCTCTGCTCAGCAGGGAGCCTGCTTCCCCCTCTCTCTCTGCCTGCCTCTCTGCCTGCTTGTGATCTCTCTCTCTAAATAAATATAATAAATAATAATAAATATAATAAATAATAATTTAAATAAATAAAAATAAAAAATATATAAATAATAATAATAAATAATAATAAAATAAAATAAAAATAAAATAAATAAAATCTTCAAAAAAAAGTTAAAATATCTCATTTAATTGTGCAGTTAAGGAAGCTTAGAGAGTAAAGAAACTATTCAAGGTCACTGAACAGGTACAGTTCAAATCCATGTATAACTGGTTGCAAAATTTGTACCACATTGCCTCTAGGCATGTTTGTTTGTTTGTTTATGTTTTATTTGAGAGAACAGGTGTGGTTTCTGAGATGAATAAGTCTCAGCCAGGTGTTTTCCCTTGATAGAGACACCATCCTTTTATGCCTTCCCCAGATTCCAGCCTTCTATCCCTCAATACTATCTCCAGGTTACTTACTTACTTACTTACTTACACACACACACACACACACACACACACACACCAGAAAAAAAAAACACTGAAAAAGGGGTTTAGTCCACAGTGCAAGAGCCAGCCAACCCTACTGCATTCTTTGCTTTGTATTCTTTCTCAAAGACCTGTTAGGTTGTCAGTGAGGTTTTTATACTTTTAAAATTTCTGACTGTCCTTATCACAAGGCCAGATTATATAAGGTTCTGAACAGCAAAGATATCAGCTGTAGAAATGTAAGAATTTGTTCCTTATTTTTCCTAGCAATTTAAAATTGATTAAATGTCAAGAATGAGCCAAATGTCAAGCCATCACGAAAAACAGGAGCATATAAAGGTTGTCTTGGGAGCAGTTTTCCTTGGTACTAACCTGAAGTAGCTTCCTGCATTACACCAAGCTTGGGGAAAAGATCCTTGAATTCACATGGAACGTTTTGTTGTTTCTAAGAGGACTATAATCACTTGCTTGAACAAACAAAAGTTTACAATAAGAGAACTTGAGGTCATGTATGGATAGCCTTTTACTATGGAAGTCTGTGTTGTTAAAGATGTAAATGTTAATACTTAGTAATTGGTGGTAATTGGAATTGGAGTGTGTATCTGTCATGGTCATATTCCCTGGGACTATAGATACCCACCCAGAAGACTAGGTTATTTTTAGCATAGATTGTCACCCACAAAGCACATAAAATGAAGAACTAGAACCAGGAATTGGGAGTTATGAAAAAGTAGAACAGTAGGAAGGAAGATCAGTTAAGACCAGTGACCATAACATTGGTCATCATTCATGGGACAGGTGTGATCCATTCTCCAGTATTGAGTTCATTATCTGTTAAAGAATCCACAAAGAGTGATTTCCTGAAGAAACCTCTATTATTATTTCTTCCTTCAAAAGAATTCTGAGAAGAAAACAGTAAAAGGGAAGAGAGACTAAATGTAAGACCAAGATTAGGGAATATCTTTATATTTGATACAGATAGTCCAAATCAGGTTTTTCTTAGTTTTGTGCCACATTTTTTAAATAAATGAATTCAGGCAAAGCCCCAGGAACCATTGTAGTAACCTCTGTTGATTTTCTACTAACTTTTTAGAAACTCATGCTCTTAAACTGCTTAGAGGTTTTGGATTTCCCATCTTTATAATAAAGGAGGCAATGTAGATGAACTGTAACGTTGTATGATTTGTGATCATAGCAGGTAAGTTTAAATGAGTTTAGTTATCATTTAATGTGCTAGACACACAGTGACTAGGGGAAAATCAGCCAAGGACAAGCAGCAAATAGCTCATTAGAGCTCTGTCTGGTCTCTGCTGAGCATGCACAGCCTTCCAGATCACCAAGAGATAATGGAGAATCTTAGCTAGACTCTCTCTGGTCGTTTCCTTCCTTGGATCTCCCTATTAAATTTTGATCTGGTCTTCCATTTTGGTTCTTTTCCAACCAGTATCAAGACCTTAGGCTACCCCTAATGTTACCCTTTCTTGATCGTTTGCCACTGAGATTACTATTGTTTCCAATAATACCCAGGCAGGAATTTTCCCATGCTCTGCTCCAAATAGGCCTCTGCAATGGAGCAGCAGAACTGCCAGTTCCCACAGAGTTCTCCATCTGCTGAGGCTGAGGGAAAATTTCCAGGTAATGGAGCAGAGGTAAGAGGGGCAAGGGATTAGAGCAGTTCCTGGTTAAAAGGTAACAGACTCACTGTTCTTATAACGATTCAGTAGGTTTTCTTGAGTAAATCGTCAATTTGTTGTAAGCCTTCAAACAGTTTCCAGATTGGTTAAATGGGGGTTTTTGTTCATTCTTGTTTTTTTAATTGAAATGTGATTGACATGTAACATTGTATTAGTTTCAAGTGTAGAACATGATGATTTGACATGTGTATATATTGTGAAATGACTACCACAGGTTTAGTTAATATCCATAAGGATACATAGTTATAATTTTTTTCTTATAATGAGAACTTTTAAGATTTACTCTCTTAGCTGCTTTCAAATATATAGTACAGTATTTTTAACTATAGTCACCATGCTATGTGTTACATCCACAGGACTTATTTATCTTATAACTGGAAGTGTGTACTTTTTCACCACTTTGACTCATTTCACCTTTCCCCCGACTCCCTCCCACTCCCACTTCTGGTAACCACAAATCTGTTCTCAGTATCTTTGTTTTGTTTTTGTTTAAGATTTCACAAATGAGAGGTCATACAGTATTTGTCTTTCTCTGACATATTTCACTTAGCAAGATGCTCTTGAGGTCCAGCCATGTTGTTGCAAATGGCAAGCTTTCCTTTTTTGTGTGGCTCAATAATATTCCGTTACATATACACACTATATCTTTATTCATTCTTCTATTGCTGAACACTTAGGTTTTTTAGTATCTTAGGTTAGGTTATTATAACTTAGGTTATTTAGTATCTTAACTTATTTATTTACTTTACTTTTTTTTTTTTAAGTAACCCCTATACCCAACATAGGCCTCAAACTCATGACCCCAAGATTAGGAGAACCATGCTCTACTGACTGAGTCAGCCAGGCATCCCCATCAGCTAGTATAAATAGTGCTGCAATGAACATGGGGGTGCATATATTTTTTTCATATTTTTTTAAAATTTTCTTGAGATAAATACTCTGAAGTGGAATTGCTGGGTTATATGGTAGTTGTTGTTGTTGTTGTTGTTTTTCAGTTTTTGAACAATCTCCGTACTGTTTTCCATAATGGCTGCACAACTTTACATTTCCACCAACAGTGCACAAAGTTTCCCTTTTCTCCACATCTTCTTCAACACATGTTTTTTGTCTTTTGCTAATAGCCTTTCTAGCAGGTGTGAGATAATAGCTCATTGTCGTTTTGATTTGCATTTCCCTCATGATTAGTGATGTTGAGCATCTTCCCATCTACCTGTTGGCCACTTATATATCATTTTTAGAAAAATGTCTCTTCAGATCCTCTGCCCATTCAATTGGATTCTTTTGCTCTTGTGCTATAGGAGTTCTTTATATATTTTAGATATTAACCCCTTATCAGATATATGGTTTGCAAATATTTTCTCCCAGATATATCTTTTCATGTTGTAGATGGCGTCCTTTGCTGTGCAGAAGTTTTTTTTGTTAGATATAGCCTCACTTTTTTCATGAAGATCTATTTACTTATTTTAGAGAGAGCACAAGTGTAAGAGGAAGAGAGAATCTAAGGCAGATTCCATTCTGAGTGCAGAGCCTGAGACGGGGCTCAATATCACGACCCTGAGATTAGGACCTGAGGTGAAACCAAAAGTTGAATGCTTAACCAACTATGCCACCCAGATGCCGCATACCACTTTTTTTTTTTAAGATTTTATTTATTTATTGGACAGAGAGAGAGATCACAAGTAGGCAGAGAGGTAGACAGAGAGAGGAGGAAGCAGGCTCCCCACTGAGCAGAGAGCCTGATGTGGGGCTCTATCCCAGGACCCTGAGATCATGACCTGAGCTGAAGGCAGAGGCTTTAACACACTGAGCCACCCAGGCACCCCATTTTTTAATGCTTCTGTTGCCTTTGCTTTTAGTGTCAAATCCTCCCCACCCCACTCCCCAGCAAAAAAGAAAAGGAATAAAAACTATTTCCAAGATGAATGTCTGTGGAGCTTTACTCTCTATGTTATCTTCTAGAAGTTTTGTTATTTCAGATCTTACATTTAATTCTCTAATCCATTTTGCATTTTGAGTTCATTTTTATATATGGTGCAAGATGGTGGTCCATTTTCATTCTATTTTGGGGTGGCACATCCTGAATGCCTTCAGGGATATTAGTGGGGGGGGGGGGGGGGGAAATTCAAATGAAGTTGTAGTTAATAATATTGTCCCAATATTAATTTTATAGTTCAATACCATGATTATATAAAATGTTAGCATTAGGATAAGCTGGGTGAACAACATATAGGAACTCAGTACTATCTTTGCAATTCTTCTATAAATCTGAAATTATTTCAAAATTAAAAATTTAAAGTTTTTCTCTTACATTTTGCTCATTTTGCATGTCTTCAACACTTTAGTTTATAGTTGTCCCAGGGCTACAATCCACTTACTTATGAATTTACTTAGGAATTTCTTAGGAATTTTACTCTTACGAATATGTATGTTTTTCAAGCTATTACATAAGGGCTACAGAAAAATGTGGACTTCTTTGTAACTTCCTTGGCTCCAAATATAATTCTCTTAAAATACTATTTAATGAGGTAAATAAATGAGCAGAAATTGATTGCACAAACTGGAAAATTATTCAAATATACCGTAAATATCCAGTGCGTACTGGTTTGGAAGTTGTTTAGGATTTGTTTTGTTTTGTTTTTTAAGGTTTTTCCTGACCATGCCTTTCTCTGAGGGTGAGATAGGTTCTTTGGTAGGTGATTTTTAAGCAAATGGGACACCATTTTTCTCAACCATGTTCATATAATAAATTGTAGAACAATGCCCTCAAAGACCAGGTCTTAGAAGGATGTAAGTCATAGTTTACATGTACTATTTGCTACAAATAAAAATAGGATCTAACATTTGTCTGTTTTCTTAATTTTAAAAATAGGGTCTTTTCAAAGGATACAAAAGTATAGATTCAAAGGTGTACATGCACCCTGATGTTTATAGCGGCATTATCAACAATAACCTAACTAGGGAAAGAGCCCAAATATCATTGACTAATGAATGGATAAAGATATGGTGTAAAGATACACATATATATACACACACCATTATACCATGTATATACCACACACATACACACACAAATAAGTATGCGCACATGCACAATGGAATAGTACTTAGCCATCAGAAAGAATGAACTCTTGCCATTTGCAATGATGTGGCTCAAGCTAGGGTGTATTATGCTAGTGAATTAAGTCAGAGAAAGACCAATACCATGATTTCATTCATATGTAGAATTTAAGAAATAAAACAGATGAACATATGGGAAGGAAAAAAAGAGGGAAACAAACCATAAGAGACTCTTAATGAAAGAGAACAAACTGAGGGTTGATGGAGGGAGGTGAGTGGGGGATGGACTAAATGTCTGTTGGGTATTAAGAAGGGCACTTGTTAATGAGTATTGGGTGCTATATGTAAATGATGGATCACTAAATATAAATAAATAAATTCAGGTCCTTTTAAGGCTAGCAGATGCCATTACATGGCCTATTTGAATTCCTAGCCAAGTGTTTCCTCAGTTTATAAAGCTCAACCTCCTATACTGTAATTAAATTATGCTGGTGGGATATACATTACCCGAAAAGTTTATTTGCTACTACTTTAGGTTTCAGGGTATCTTTAAAAGTATAACGTTATGCTATGTTTATTTTACTACAGTAAAAAAGTTAAATTGAAAGAAAGTGTAATTAAAATCTGTATAATAGTTATTTTTCTTGGGGGAGTTGGGAGATGCATAGGGTAACTTTGGACCCAGAGAGCTGGGTTTTGTTGAGGCAATGGTATTGTCCTTTTGTTTCTAGGGGCATTATTTCTTTTAAATATTATCTTCCATGAGGATCCTGCTTGTTTCATATAAATATGTTTTTAATTAGATGCTTCTAACACTGGAAAAAGTCCTGAGGTTTCATTTAAAAGTTTTCTATGCATTCAAAATATAAATCTACTTTATTAGCAGGCTGTATCATAGAATTTCTGATACCTCCAACTTTATTTTTTTCTTACTCAAGATTGCTTTGGCTATTTAAGATCTTTTATGGTTCCATACAAATTTTAGTATTGTTTGTCCTAGTTATGTGAAAAATACCGTTGTTATTTTGATAGGGATTGCATTGAATCTGTAGATTGCTTTGAGTAGTATAGACATTTTAACAATATTTATTGTTCTGATCCATAAGCATGGAATATCTTTCTATTTGTTTATGTCAACTTCAATTTCTTTCATCAGTGTTTTGTAATTTTCAGAATACAGATCTTTCAACTCTCTGGATAAGTTTATTCCAAGATTTTTTATTAGTTTTGGTGCAGTTGTAAATGGCTTTGTTTTCTTCATTTCTCTTTCTGCTACTTTGTTACTAGTGTATAGAAATGCTACCAATATCTGGTTATTAATATTGTATCCTGCAAATTTACTGGCTTTATTTATTACTTCTAATAATTTTTTGGTGGAGGCGTCAGGATTTTTTTTAAAGACCTTATTTATTCATTTGAAAGAGAGTGAGTGAGAGAGAGAAAGCATGAGCAGGGAGAGAGGAGGAGGTAAAGGGAGAACCAGGCTCCCTACTGAACAGGGAACGCTATGCAGGGCTGGATCCCAGGACCCTGTGATTACGACCAGAGCAGAAGGCTCCACTTAGCCAACTGAGCCACCAGGTGCCCCTAGGATTTTTGAATGGTGCAGTATCATGTCATCTCCAAATAGTGATAGTTTAACTTCCTCTTTACCAATATGGATGCCTCTTATTTCTCTTTCTTGTCTGATAACTGTGGCTAAGACTTCCAGTACTATGCTGAATAAAAGTGTAAGAGTGGACATCCTTTTCTCATTCCTGACCTTAGAGGAAAAGCTCTTGGTTTTCCACCATTGAGTAGAATGTTAGCTGTGGGTTTTTCTTATATGGCCATTATTATATTGAGGTATGTTCACTCTAACCCCACTTTGTTTATAGTTTTGTCATGAATTCATGTTGAATTTTCCCAAGTGCTTTTTTCTGCATCTATTGGGGTGATCCTATGATTTTTATCCTTCATTTTGTTGATGTGGTGTATTGTGTTGATTGATTAGTGAATATTAAACCATTCTTGCATCTCTGGAATAAATCCCACTTGTTTGTGGTGAATAATCTTTTAAATATATTGTTATATGCATTGTCACATATCATATTGCTAATATTTTGGTGAGGATTTTTTTTTGCATCTATGTTCATCAGGAATATTGGCCTCTAGTTTTCTTTCTATCTCTCTCTCTCTCTCTCTTTTTTTTTTTTTTTTTTTTTTTTTTTTTGGTGATATCTTTGTCTGATTTTGCTATCAGGGCAATGGTGGTCTTATAGAATGTATTTGGAAATTTTCCTTTCTCTTATTATTTTTTTATGTAATAGAGGAAAATAGGTATTAATGCTTGTCTAGGTGTTCGTAGATTTCACCTGTGGTTCTGTCTGATACTTGGGGGCATTCTGATTGGGTTGGGACTGGAGGTGTAGACAGTGAAAGAATTCAAAGTCGAACAAAGGAGAAAAGTTTATTGAATACAGTGCAAAGGAGCAGCAGGTAGGACCACAAAGGAGAGATTGTCTGCCATGAGGTGGTAGTGAAGGGTTATAATTGCAGGGTGGAGTGAAGGGGTATGGGGATATTTGGAATTTTCCCTTTTTTGGTAACTATGCTTGGTAATAGGAAGCCATTGATTAGCAAGGGCCTATGGCTTAATGATCCTGTTTGCGTTAGCTCAGTGGTTGCTTTGGGCTCTTTTGCTTTGCCGATGTTTCCATTGCTTAAGCCTATTGCCTAAAAGTGGCCTCCAGAGTTCTGGACTTTTTCTTTTGGTAGTTTTTTTGATCACCAATTCAATCGGTCTGCTCAGGTTTTCTATTTCTTTCTGATTCAGTTTTGGAAGATTGTATGTTTCTAGGCATTTATTTCTTCTAGGTTGTACAATTTGCTGGCATATACTTTTTCATAGTATTTCTGTGGTGTCAGTTTTTACTTTTCCTCTCTCATTTCTGATTTTATTTGGGTTCTTTCTCTCTTTTTCTTGATGAGTCTGGCTAAGGGTTTATCAATTTTGTTGATATTTTCGAAGAACCAGCTCTTGGTTTCATTGATTTTTTTTCTATTTTTTTTTTTCTCTATACGTTATTTATTCCCACTCTGATATTTATTATTTCCTTCTTTCTACTCACCTTGGGCTTTTTTTTTTTTTTTCCTAGTTACTTTGGGTGTAAGGTTAGATTATTTATTTGAGCTTAGATTCTGCTGCTTCTTCTACTTGTCTTATCACTGTTTCTCCCAGGAAGTCTTTCCTAATCCCCCTTCTGGATCTGGGTAAGAGTACTTTTTGTGAAGTGCTCTTTTAGCATTGATCATCTTGTCATTAGCGCTTGGCATGCTGCATTGTTTGTAGCTGCTAATTTTCTGTTGTATTCTTGAGACTCTAAGACTGGAGGTAGAGAACATGTTTATCTTGTCCACATCTGTAGCACCTAATGCAGTTCTGGCGCCAAGATGCTTGATAAATACTTGTTGAATGAATGAATGATAAGTGAATGATCAAATGGGTAATATAGCTGAACTAGGTTACTGAGGAGACTTTCCAATGTCTACTGCAGAAATATCAGGAAAACCAAATAGAAATCAACTTGAAATACAACTATGAAGCATAAATGTTCATTGTAGGGTCATTTTATCACATATTCTAAGAACAGTCTAATAGAAATTTAGCAGGTGGGGAGATGATTGGCATTACACCAGGATTTTAAACAGTAGAAATAACTCTAACAAAGAGCAAAACTAGTCTTACAGTTTGAGCTAATGTAATGAAATTATTTGAGTGACAGATCTATCTTTTGTGTTTATATTTGAATAGCAATAAAGCAATTATATAGCAGTTCCTCAATATTTTAAATTGCAGATTGTCATTAAATTTTGCAGTATCATCTCACTTTAAGTAGAGGTTTATTTGTCTAACAATTCTATATCTCTCTGTATTTTGGATGTCTCACAAATCAGTTGTCTCTCTCACAGCTAGTGGCAAAGTAGAACAAGGGGATGAGTAAGAGAATAGGGAGGTGAATGTCATGGTAGATGCCAACCAGAACAGACCAGATGCTATTGTATGAATCTACAGTTGATGTGCACAGATGAAGTGATAATGCATTTATTTGGTTGTTAAAGACATTAACCGAAACAGCATCTGACTTCTCAACTCCATGGGCAGGTTTTCTCAATTGAGTGAATACTTTCAAGATGCCAGTAGAGCATTCATTTTAATCTTTCAAGTCACACATTAGATATAAGAAACAGAAGAAGATACTTGTTCTCCATTCACAGTGCCTTTGAAGAACAGTATTGATTGCTAAAAAACCATAATAGCATATTTTTGTGCAGTTAGTCTTCTGGGAATTCACATTACTGTTTCAGTCAGACTCTTTTCCCAGAAGGAGATAATCTCTCTCTCTCTCTCTTTTTTACTCAGGGTAATAGCAACATGCTGACTTTGGTTCCCTTCATCTATTTTGGTCAAGAGGTATCTCAGGTGAACCTTCATAGGGGCAGAAAAGAAGCTAGGATAGCATGTCTACTCTGCATCGAATACTGATTTGATTCTGAAAAAATAAAATAAATTTTTTAAAAAAGACATCCACCTTTACAAGTTTTGGGAAATTGCCACCATCTATTTGGGTAGTGCCTTTGTCACAAGGCTCCTCTATGTCTCCCCTGGGCTACAAGGCTCATGATTTCTATTTCGCAGACAAAGAAACTCAGTAGGTTACTTTAGAGGAATGAGAATTTAATTCTTAGGGCCTGGAGGACCTAGAAATTTGCAGGAATTTCCAGCTTCTCATTCCCTGGAAAAACACTTTTAGGCTGTTTTCTGAAATGCCCTTATCTAAGCCTTTTAAAAGAGAACCAGTTTGAAGTATTTCACTATAAAACACATTGGAATACAACAAGCATTTCTGTTAGCTCTTAAAATTTCTGCAGTGTGGCAGTTAGGAATGACTTAATTTAAAAACAATGACAATATCATTGTCATTGTTCAATATCATTGAACTATTTTTAGACGAGTCTACCTCCAGGCTGCAAAGAGCTTTGATTTAATATTTGGGCTTGTTTCCTTTCGTACTCAGTACAGAATTTAACAGTGATGACCATTGGTTGTATTCCATCTACTTAAAAAGATCTTCAGAGGAAATGAAAATTAATGAAAGTAAATCAACTTTGATTTGTGTGGAATCAGGTACGTGGCTTATTTGGTGTCAAATACTTTCTAAATAAGATATTCCTATAAAACATAAAAATTATAGTCAAAAGACCAGATTCTATCTTGGCTTTGTCATAAACAATTGATCCTGTGCAAATAACTTAAATTTCTCTGGAGTAGGTGGATTCCAAAATCCCTTCCAGCACTTAGTTTCATTATATGTTAATATCTGAGCTCAACTGGTTTAAATGGAAGCACTTGGCAAAATTCAAGCAAAGTAATAATTAAAATTTAATGAGTATCTACCATGCATTAAGCATGTTCTAAATGGTATTTTTGCATTATTTTATCTAATCCCTACAACAACCCTATGAGGGTAGGTGCCATTATTATTTTACTTTTACCAATGAGAAAATTGATGAAAATTAACTAGCATGTCCTGGGCAAGTTCAGTCTGTTGTTAAATATAGGCAAATTAAACAAGCTTTGGAGAACTGCTTTTACCATCATCACCTTGGTTTTTTATTCAGACTTGAGTGCTAATCAAGTGCTTTATTTTTTAATCTTCCAATCTCCCGGGACGCCTGGGTGGCTCAGTTGGTTAAGCAGCTGCCTTTGGCTCAGGTCATGATCCCAGCGTCCTGGGATCGAGTCCCACTTCAGGCTCCTTGCTCGTCAGGGAGCCTGCTTCTCCCTCTGCCTCTGCCTGCCATTCTGTCTGCCTGTGCTCGCTCTCTCTCCCTCTCTCTCTGACAAATAAATAAATAAAATCTTTAAAAAAAAAAAAATCTTCCAATCTTCCCCTATATGCAGGAGCACTGAATTCATTCCAGTGTTTTCAGAAGGAATTATGCCTATCGGGATTCGCAGAAATGACATTATGATGGCAAAATGACTTTCAGTAATTAAGAAAGATGAACTTTGTGTGTAAAACAAAGGCAAATAGGAGTCTATATAAATCTATGGAGGCTGTTGTAAAAATGATGGATTGTCAGTAGTGTGTGGTGTGATTTGATGTGATGAAACAGGGAAGCACATGCATGTCAAGAGTCACACCTGTGAAACATACCTGTAAAGACAGATAGCATCTGGAGGACATCTTCAAATGGAGCAGCCTTAAATTCTCCCTAACAGGAAAGTAGTCAGTTAGTTTATCTAGTTGGTATCTTTCTCCTTAGCTCCTTAAAGCCTGGGTGTTCAGAATATATTGATTCTGTAGGTGTTTTACAAGTCAACCAACACACTTAAAAATGCGTTGCCTTTAATGATTCTCAAGTGGCTAAGATGGTATGAAGAATGCAGGGAACTTTATGACAATATATCCTCAGTACATGTACATGTACAATATACATGAAGATTTGAACAATGGGAGATAATGTATTTAATGAATAGTACAGATAAATAGCCAATTGGAATGGGTGTAAAGATTGTACCTCAGTCCCTTTCTAACTTAAAAGATTAGAATTTCAAGTTCCAAAAACTGTTTGACTTACTATTTATGTGATTTTTTTTTTAAGATTTTATTTATTTATTTGACAGAGGGAGATCACAAGTAGACAGAGGCAGGCGGAGAGGGAGAGAGGTAAGCAGGCTCCCTGCCGAGCAAAGAGCCCGATGCGGGACTCGATCCCAGGACCCTGAGACCATGACCTGAGCCGAAGGCAGTGGCTTAACCCACTGAGCCACCCAGGCGCCCCTATTTATGTGATTTAAACAAGTTACGTCATCTCTCTGAGTTTTCTTATTTCATTTGTAAAATAGGATGCCAATAGAACTCAAACTATAAGGCTGGAATAGAAATCAAATGAGATATAATGACTGTGAAAGAACTTTGCAAAGTTTTTAATGATAATGTCATTTAAGATAGCATTTAATGATATTCATAAGAAATGTCTAGCTTGGTGCCTTCTAACCATGTGTTAGAATCATACCGCCTTGTCCCCTTTAGTTAGGTATGACCATATAATTTACTCTGGCCAGTGAAATGTGAGCCCAAGTGGACATTTGTCCCTTCCACTTTAACAGTATGTATGTGATTCTCTACTTCCCCCTTTGTTATGGCACTATGACTGTGGGAGCATTCCTGCGCCTTAGTCAACCTGTGGTCCCTTGAGTGGCCACAGACAGCAAAGCCCCCAACCGATCAATGTTGAGCATAGAACATAGGCAAAAAATAAATTTCTGTCATGATAAAGTAAGAAGATTTGAGGTTGTTTGTTATTGGAGCATCATCTCCTAAAACACTCCAACTAAAATCTGTATCATTCATCTTTAATAATTACTTGAGTACCTGCATATTTAGGTTCTAGTTATGTTACCGTGGTACTGTCTACTACATATTAGAGTTGTTTATATCTTTGCTAACTCCACTTTTCCAAAAAAGGTGTTGGTCTCAAACTCAAACCAGTCTTTTGTCGTCTTTTTTTTTTCCCCTGGTCTGTATTGTAAGGTATTTAAGGTATTTACAGACCAGGAATAGAACTGAGCTATTCTGTCTACTTCTGTTTTGCAAGATCAGCTTAACTGAAAGGAAAAGTTTCTATTTGGACAGAATTTCTATTTGATTATAACAATATTTGGAAGGGTGGCTGAAAAATAACAGAAGATAATTTCCCCTTACTGAAACTGTTTCTTTCTTTAAAAAAAAAAAAAATCTGTAGTTATTCCAACAAAGTAATACCTGAGTCTTATTTTAGGCAAAATAAACTCTTACTCAGCTTCAGGTCCTTACTGTACTTGACATACTTTTCTTACTTAGTGAGAGAAGATTAGATCCATTTTAGACCATGTGATCATGAGCCTGGGCTTGAGAGCCTTGCAAGGAATGGCATTTTGAATAAGAGTACTTTTCAAAACAAGGACAACAAATCCTTCTGGATGGTGCCTAAGACAGAACTACTTTAGATTGTACTTTTTTTCTGCATTAAGGAATATGGTAAGCATCCATTATCATAGTCACTAACTCTGAGGATCTGAGCCATTGGTTAAAACGAGGCCAGTATTCCCCATTGAATATACCTTTCTCAAGCATGTGTAAGCCAGGTGAATGAGGTCCTTTCTTTGTTCTTGGATAAAAGATTAGCCCATCCCTGGGCAATGTGAGTCTATTGGAAGGCTGATTGGTGCCAGCCCTGGAGGCAGTGGCATGCATGAGCCTTTTGAATGTTTAGTCTCTTTAGATGGAACAACTAAACCCATTTTGGGGAGCAAATCCTAACACACCATATGCCAGGTACTTGAGTAGTCATTTTAAAGTAAATTTTTGTCCTTTAATCCTCCTAGTAATGCTGTGAGTCTTGTCAACTTCCTTTAGAGAGCAAAACACAAAAAACTCAGTTCTGCCCTCCACATTTATCTCTGTTGTACCTCATATATTTTAGAGATTGTTTAGATGCAAAGTAGGTTGGCCTAAGGAAACAAACTTTTAAGTTCTTTTTAACATCACAAAAGGGACATATTTTTCATAGATAATTTTTTTCCAGTGTGAGACTTGAACTCACAACCCTGAGATCAAGACCTGAGCTGAGATCAAGAGTTGGATGTTTAACCAACTAAGCCACTCGGGCACCCCTAATTTTCATAGATAATTTAAAAATGCTGAAGAGTCAGTAGGAAAGAAATTGCCCATAATTCAACCATTCAGGACAAGCTGTGGATACGTTGGCAAACCACCCTTTCTAAGCTCAAGGGCATAGAGTATATGTGGAAGGAAATGAGAGTGTATTGTCCCTTTTCCAGCAGTAACTGGACAACTGAGTGTCTCAAGAATAAGGGACAGGAGAATTAAATCGGTAAATAGGCAACCTTGAGAGGTGCTGTCACAGGGCTAGGCGGTTTCTATCTCCTGTTGATGTTTACCACAGCTGGCTAATGACAACCAGCTACTAATCAAAGCTTGTGAAAAGTTGACTAACAGCACTGTAGAGCTCAGCCTGTAGATATGCTTCCCGTACTGTAAACACACCAGCCTTTTCCATACAGAGAGAATGTTAACAGTCATGCTGTTTCTCTTGGAGCATGTGATGAGTCACCTGGAAAAGGACAACGAAAATGCAGTCTTGCCATATATAAGGGAAGAACATTCATTTCTCCCCAGATTGCATTCATTTTCTCCCCAGATACTCTCTTGTGACATCCTGCTCTGATAGATTGTCGTCTATGATTTTCCCCTATTTACTCCAGGTGGTAAGGTGTTCCATATGTCACTTGTCTCGCCAGTTGACCGTGATGAGTAGGAACTCATCATTATGAAATACTATGTGATTTTTCCACTTGTACATTAGTTTTTATTCTAGTTTTCTTAATTAAGTTAAGTAAATTCCCACAGCCCATTTTCCTGGAATTTAGATATTTTAAAGCATTTATACACCTGTGCAATTTCTCAATTCTCCTTGGCTGCATTTATCCATGCTCTAAATGGCTATTTTCTTCCATCTGCTCAAGGGATCCACCCCTTCAACTACCTAATCTTTGAGTGTCCTTGTACCTTACTTGTCATAATTCTGGTATAATTCTTTGTAAGAGAAGAAAACAAGTTTGCATTATTTTTGAGAAATCCACAATGATGATGATGGAGATGGTGATCATTAATACTCACATGGCTCTAACTCCGTGCCAGCCACTGTTTCACATGAATGAGTACTGTTGTTACCTCCATGAGGAAACTGAGTCACAGAGAGGTTAAATGACTTACCCAAGCTAATAGTGGCAGAGCTGGGATTCAGACCCAGGCAGTATGTGGCTCTAGGGCCTCTTTCTTTTAACTGCTGCTATGTACACTTTCATTCTGCTCCCACTTTTCACCTTTTTTCTGAATTATTCTTCAATCTATATGAGGTCTGTTTTGTTCCATTTTATTTGGGAAAAGACAGAGAATATAATGGTTTTGCTCCTGATACCACTTTAAGTGTGAATGCATATTGAGAAAAATGGGAGAGCCAGGAATCAAACAGAAAATTCCTGATTCACAGTCACTTTCTCTGTTTATAGCTGTCAAAAATTATAGTGCTCTCCTGTGGTATGCTTTGTAATGATCTAGACTGGCTGCTTTCTGGCCAGCCTGAGGCAGAAGGCATCCTCCAGGGCTAGCGGGCTTCTCTTAGGGTCTGCTTCACCTCAGGTGCGTCACAGCTTCATGTTAAAGTTCTCAACCTTATAAGGGTCTAATATTCAAGGAAATCACAGTATTGGCTGGTGGAGTCAGTTCCCAGAACTCCATGATGCAGTAGAAAAGGTTCCTGGAAAGTGGATATGGTGGGGAAGAGGAGCTGACACCTTTCAGTGGAATCATTTGAAGAAGCAACAACTCTGTTTGCTTTGTTAGTGGGTCTGGTTGTGCAATTGTACGAACATGTGTGTGGTTCCAGTTCATAAGCCATTCTATCCTGAAGAGTTGGTTTTGGACCAAAAACAATATTCCATTTTTATTCTAGGTTGTGTCTGCAGTTTTACTGAACAAGAAATCATTTTTCTTAGTGGTTTAGTGTCTTTTCACTTCGTCTTCCAAATACCAGGCACTGAATTGAATTTAGGGAGCACTCTGGTCTGCCTCCCTTGTTACATAAATCAGAAAACAAAGGTCTAGAGGACTTAAGAGATTGCTTAAGTTTTCACAGCCCTGATCTTTGACCTGGTAGCCTGTGTTCTCTTCTACTTTATTTCCATGTTTGCTTATTGCAGGAAGGAACAAATATTAGTTGGAGTGCTTGAAGTTTGATAGATATTATTTGTGAGAATTTTTTAAACTCAGAGTTTACATTTTTTAACTATGAGCAAAAGCAGATTTCAAGGTAGGCCACAGAATTTACCCAACCCTTTTCCCTTCATTTCTCCACATCCATTTAAACAGATACAGTATCTGGAATCCTAAATTGAAAGAAAGCTTTTCTAGCATGATTGACTTACTTAACTGTTGGCTGAAGGAAAGGGGGGAGGGGATGAAAAGAAAGAAGGTGGTGGAAGAAGGAGGGAGGAGGGAGAGAAAGAAAAGACACTAACAGTTACTCCCAACTTTGTGACTTGGAGAACATAGTAACTTTCCTCAACACCTAATTAACATAGTAAGTATGGACTACATCAGTAATTAACCTTTATTCACATTATTTGGTGTCACTCATTTAACATTTAAATTAAAAAATATATTAAGATTTTATTTATATTACAGACAAAGATCACAAGTAGGCAGGCGGGGGGGTGGGGAGAGGTGGCAAGCAGGCTCCCCGCTGAGCAGAGAGCCCGATGTGGGGCATGATCCCAGGATCTCAGGATCATGACCTGAGCCGAAGGCTGAGGCTCAACTTACTGAGCCACCCAGGTGCCCCAACACATGATAACTTCTTTACACCATCAGATTCTAGCTGAACATCCTTAAAGAGGCAGGCATTCTTTAATTTTTCAATCTAAAGTAGCTACCTCTAACTCTTCATGTCTCATTTGTTTATTCATTTTTCTATCTACTCCCATTAGAAAATAAGCTTCATGAAGTCACAGGGACCTTTCATGGCCTATTTTGTTGTTGTTGTTTTCCTCATGCCTGCGATGATACCTAGGGTGGAGTAGGCGTTCAGTTAATATTTATTGAATAAATGAAAGACACATGGTAAGTGTTTAATAAGTGTTAGCTATTATTAATTTAATTAAGAAGAAACAAAAAAGTGAGACCTTAATATAACTGGAGTTCCATTTGGTCCTGATTCTATGCAGTGACACATTCAGAGAAACAGCTGTTCAGAAAAATAGCTCTGAAAGCAACAAAAATCTTACTCCCACAAAAAATATCAAAGGTGGGAGGGTATAATTTTCACCTCTTTCAACACTTGGTAAAATCCTGTCTTGACATCCCTGTTGCTCGTAGTACTCAACACTCATGGCAGCTACTCTACCAATATTATCTTCCTGTCTCTCTGCCAACTCCCAGCCAAAGAACTACCCTTAAACAACTGTAACCTCGCTGAGAGCCTCCAGGTGCTGGACCTGTTTTTTCAACCAGTATAACTAAAAGCCTGGAGTCAAGCAGGCACACTTGGAACTTGGTGGTGTGGGTGATGGAGGTAAGACTGGGGATATTCATCAGTTAACAATTTTGTACCTGCTACTCATAAAGGGGGAAATTGAATACACATTTTAATGAATTCTAAACTAAATGATATTTGGGAAAGACTGTGAAATAGCTCTACTTAGAGAGCACTGAATCCCACAAACTTTATTTGGAGCCAAATACACATCTTCATTTTTATTTTTTTTTTTTTTAAAGATTTATTTATATGACAGACAGAGATCACAAGTAGGCAGAGAGGCAGGCAGAGAGAGAGGGGAAAGCAGGCTCCCTGCTGAGTGGAGAGCCCGATGTGGGGCTTGATCCCAGGATCCTGAGATCATGACCTGACCTGAAGGCAGAGGCCTAAACCACTGAGCCACCCAGGCACCCCCACATCTTCATTTTTAGTATCCTGCTACAAAGCTTTAGACCCAGGATAGGAGAAGATGTCTATTATCACAAAGATCCTCTTCACTTAGAACCTTGTGGACTCTGATTAGATGATGTTGTTAACTTGCTTTATTATTTTAACTATTGTGAATTAGAAACCAAACCTAAAAGGGAAGGGAAACTGTTACAGGCAAGAAAATAACTTGGTATCAACAGCTTGATAATAAGCAGACCAAGTTGAAGAATGATTGTAACATTGATAATATGATAGTTGTAACAGTGACTCTTATTCCCAAAGTGGGGGTCTGTCATATTTTGTTCCTGACTTTTTTTCTTCCCTAGTGGGTTCTTACTTCTAGAGCCATCAGAGCTCTCTGTTAGGCTCCCTTAGGTCCAGCACACTTTTGTAAGACAGACCCTTAGCATCACAAGATGTGGTCTAAAGGAAGTATGGCTTTACTCTACAAAATTGCCAGGTCTGCCAAAGCAGCTTTCCTGAGGTCTTGGCTTCATTAGCACAGTGCTCCAACCAGCTGACCTCAACTGACTCAGGTTATAAGAGAAGTTGGGAATAGAAATTAGTTCCCTGGGGGATCCTGGCTATATAATAGCTATCATTTGTATGCAGTTAAATGATTTGCAGAGTAGCATAGCTCAGAGCTCCCAGCTGCATTTTGTCTATTTCTGGAAGTGTATGAAATAGTTAGCTGGGGATGTGGTTTCCAAAAGGTAGTGTGAGCATTATGGTAACATCTGGAGCTGGGTTTTCTCCCAACTCATCTGACTAAGTTCATTCTGCATCCAAGGAACTTGGATTTAATGGCTATTGCCTGGTTTCCAATGCTTGTCTGTCAGTTCCTCTGTTTCTATCTGCCACAGTCTTGATCCTCTCAGCTGCCATACTCACCCCCCCCCCAAGAGTGTCAAGAGACATAAATATTCATGGGGGAATGAGAGATTCAGAAGGCTGAGGTCAGGGGAACCCTGTTTCTGAAATGGGCTACTGGCTTCTTACCTTGCTTTCCTTTTCCTCCCACCCATCCTCTTAGAGCAAATTGTCCTATAAAGTGGCCATTATCTAACTCCTCCCTCCAGTAGGGGAAAATAGCAGTGTGGTAGGCAAGAGCCGGGAGAGGTGTGGGAACCACACATGAGCCCCTGGGATGGCACAGTGTTTCTCAACCCAGCTTATACCAATGATGGCTAAATTGTCCCCAAAGTCCTCATATATTCCAGGAATCAAAGAGGATATGATAAGAGCAGAGAATTATAGGTGGTAGTGGCTGTCATGGTCAACAGTGGAGGGATGGGGAAGGAGAGGCTATTGCTGTTTGCCCTGACCAGGCCATCAGCAACAGTGCTCTAGAGACAGTCGTTTAGGAGCTCACACCGCTGCTTCCTCTGATCCCCCAATAACTTTCTGCACCAGAAACCAGATTAAAAGGAATGACAGTTGCAGTCTAGAAGACTATGAGAGAGGAAGCATATTTCCTACCTTTGCCTCCCTAAAGAGTAGGAGGGCAATGCTCAGTGGCCTAGATCTAAAGGTCTGAAGAATTTTGACACCAGGTAGGCCATCTTCCTCTACTCTCACTTTTTGCTTCCTCCTAAGTCCCATCAACAGTGGCTGCCAGGTTTCCAAAGCTCAGGCTGCTGGCAAAGACCCCATTCTGTCCCACAATGGGGACTGGTTCTCTGACAGCTATGTGTTTCAGCCTCAAGTTCCTGATTTTCAGTTTTGTCACTATTCTAAGCAAGGATTTTGCCTGTTACTAATTATCCTTGCTTAGGTTTCATCTTGTGACTTCCAATCAGAGATGCTTAGTTTGTTAACTATCTCTTTACTATGCTCCTTTCCCTTTCCCTGCATTAGAGTTGGTCTCTTAAATCACATTAATTTATAGAACAGCCATCAGAGCTATCTATATGTGCCTACCTTTGCATGAAATATATTTAGTGCCTTTTTCTAGTATGTGGCAAGAATAATTTTATTAATCTCAGCAGATAAGACCAAGTGTCAAGTCATAGCAAGGGCTATGGGAGCCAGTATTTCTCCCTGATTTGACCCAACACCATGAAGAGTTTCCTGGCTCCTTTAAAGCCTAGTTCTCCAGGTAATGGAACACACCAGTGATTCAACGGAATTCTTAACCCAGCCAGTCTCATGAGCCATTTATGGAAAGCCTGATACCTTGAACAACTGGCAGGTCCCTGAGTGAAGACACAGTAACCTGTGAAAATGAAGAGCTTTGTGTTGGAGCATGAGATGCCAGCAGGAGGCAGTGTGATATAATTAAAGAGACACTGAACTTGTGAAATTCACAATTGGGTTTGGGAGCATCCTTACTCTGCCAACTTACTGGCTACATAATAAAGTCAAGACCTTTAACCTGATATTCTTTGGGTGTTAATGACTGCTTTGTATCAAGCACTGTGCTTGGCATTGCTGATATAGTTAGAAATGTGACAAGGTTTTGCAGCTAAGTGTGACAACCCTGGATATATTAGGTGGTTCTTATGAGAGTTATTTCTTTTGTTAGCTTTTAATTGTTCACAATCTAAGTATTATTTCTATGAAAAATAACATGAATAAATATGCAGATCTACACAGAAGGTTTAGGTCCTGATAAGCCTATCATAAGTTGAAAATATGGTCAGTTGAAAATGCATTTAATACACCTAAGCTACCAATCAGCTTATGGTGTAAGCTATACACCATAGCTTAACCTAGCCCACCTTAAACATGCTCAAAACACATAGCCTCTAGTTGGCAAAATTATCAATCATAAAGCCCATTTCATACTAAAGTATTGAATATCTCTTGTAATTAATTGAATACTGTGCTGAAAGTGAAAAACAGAGTGGTTGTATGGATACAGAATGGTTTTAAGTGCATTGATTGTTTATCATAGTGATTGCATGGCTGCCTGGAAACTGCAGTTCACTGTCCAACATCACAAGAGTACAGAATACCATACTGTGAGTCTGGGAAAAGATCAAAATTCAAAATTTGAAATGTGATTTCTACTTAATGTGTATCACTTTCATGCCATTATAAAATAGAAAAATCTTGAGTTGAACCCTCCTAAGTCAGGGACCATCTGTATTTTAAAGCCTACTTGGGAGATGGTTAATGTATTTAGCCAGGGCACCATATTGAAAAAAAAGTACAGAGCAATATAAATGGGGAATGCACAATACCCTGTGGGAAAATACTTTTTATGCATTTATATTCATAAAATAACATAATGTAAAAATATTACTGCCATTGATGTGAGGGATATAATGTGCTTATTAAAAATAAATTTCATGGGGCGCCTGGGTGGCTCAGTGGGTTAAAGCCTCTTCCTCCAGCTCAGGTCATGATCCCAGGGTCCTGGGATCGAGCCCCGCATCAGTCTCTCTGCTCAGCAGGGAGCCTGCTTCCTTCACTCTCTCTGCCTGCCTCTCTGCCTACTTGTGATCTGTCAAATAAATAAATAAAATCTTAAAAAAAAAAATTCATGAAACTCACTTTTTTTTTTAGTAATTTCTTTTCAGCATAACAGAATTCATTGTTTATGCACCACACCCAGTGCTCCATACCATATGTGCCCTCCATAATACCCACCACCTGGCTTCCCTAACCTCCCACCCCTGCCCCTTCAAAACCCTCAGGTTGTTTTTCAGAGTCTATAAGTCTCTCATGGTTCATCTCCCCTTCCAATTTCCCTCAACTCCCTTCTCCTCTCCATCTCCTTATGTCCTCCATGTTATTTCTTATGCTCCACAAATAAGTGAAACCATATGCTAATTGACTCTCTCTGCTTGACTTATTTCACTCAGCATAATCTCTTCCAGTCCCGTCCATGTTGATACAAAAGTTGGGTATTCATCCTTTCTGATGGAGGCATAATACTCCATAGTGTATATGGACCATATCTTCCTTATCCATTCGTCTGTTGAAGGGCATCTTGGTTCTTTCCACAGTTTGGCGACCGTGGCCATTGCTGCTATAAACATTGGGGTACAGATGGCCCTTCTTTTCATTACATCTGTATCTTTGGGGTAAATACCCAGTAGTGCAATTGCAGGGTCATAGGGAAGCTCTATTTTTAATTTCTTAAGGAATCTCCACACTGTTCTACAAAGTGGCTGCACCAACTTGCATTCCCACCAACAGTGTAAAAGGGTTCCCCTTTCTCCACATCCTCTCCAACACATGTTGTTTCCTGTCTTGCTAATTTTGGCCATTCTAACTGGTGTCAGGTGGTATCTCAATGTGGTTTTAATTTGAATCTCCCTGCTGGCTAGTGATGATCAACATTTTTTCATGTGTCTGATAGCCATTTGTATGTCTTCATTGGAGAAGTGTCTGTTCTTGTCTTCTGCCCATTTTTTGACATGATTATCTGTTTTGTGTGTGTTGAATGAAACTCACTTTTTTCTTTTAAAAGCCATTTTTCTATGTTCTTACCTAAATACCTGTGAAGACTGCAGACTTATGATAAAGAGCAACCTCTGCTTATATAGCATATTTTCATATCACTCTTAGAAGGGTCAAAAGCAGTGGAGCAGAGTGACCTGAAGGGATGGGTTAAGGACAAACTTTAGATCACCCTTCCATGGACATGAAGGGACTGTGTGAGAACTTCTTTGCTCATTTGGAGCCTAAGAGACAGCCCTTGGGATCCTCCTGAGAGAATAAATACCAAAGATAGATTGGGTCTGGGCACTCTTAGATGCAGTACACATTGGATGATTCAAAGTAACTGAGAAGAACATTTTAAAATCATTAACTATAAAGAGAGTTTACAAATTGACAAAAAGACATTGTCCCATTAAAAACTTCATGATGTATTGGTAAGTGAAAAAAAAAGTCTTTTAACTTTCTTGTATATATAATCTTACTCTTTGGAAAAGAAGTATTTGCTGGTATATAGAGAATATTAACTATGGTTATCATCAGATGATAGGGTTCTGGGCTTATCTTTAGACTTCTTAGCATTTTTCAAGTTTTCTGCAGTAAGCTTATACTTCTTTTAGCCCCAGAAAAAGTGATTATAAACTAAATCCTAAAATAATATCTATCAGGAAAGAGACTATGTGCTGTTGACTATTTTATCTCAGTGTTTAGAATATATGTTAGAATCACATGCGAGAGAGCTTGCAGAACTACAGCTTTGTGACTCTCACCCCTGGAGATGCTAGCTCAGTTGGACTGGTAGGAGACAAGGCTGCCAAGGAAAGTGGAAGCAGATTCTAGACTAAGTCACACTGAAGAGTATCGGAACCATCATTTCCTATTTAAAGTCTAGGTTCATTGTAGCACAGGGCAAAATCTGTATTCCAGTTGAAAATTATCTTTCAGTTTCCCTCTGTCTTGGTTTCAGTAATAGTTCTATCTGGCAAGGATGTATCTAGTTCACTTTCCCCTAAGATGCCTTTTAGGCTCCTGGGACTTGGAAAAGATGATTATCTACTTAATACCAGATGGCTATGTAGATTAGCCCCAGTGAGTAAAAACACAGTGATTTGAACAAAAGACATGATTAGCTGATTGAATAACCACAGGCCATCTTAGTGCAGGTGTAGTAGAAACAAGGACTGGGTCAGATACTAACATTTCTGTTTTCTTGGGCTGAATAACAATGTTTCATTATTTCAGTACTCCTCTGGGGTTAATAGTAGAGAGACATGAAGAGAGGAATAACATATATAATAGCATTCATACTTACAATTAAAATAACATTTTCCTTAAAGTTTCATGAAAAGAGATATGTTATTTCTCCCTAGTTGTAGAGAATAATAGTGTGTGCTTCTTGGGAGGTATCTTTAAGAATTCCAAACTAAACATTTGGCTCCATTTATGACTGTGATGGAAAAACTAATATTCACACTGCCCACCTATGTATACACAGAACTATGTTGTATAAAAGGCAAGGCTACCCAAATGCTTTAGACTACCATTCCAATTTCTGCTTAGTTAAAAAAACAAACAAATTGAAAATTTTGAGATGCTGCCTATTGAAAACCCTGCTATAGACTCCAGGATCACCTAGCTCTCAACTAACTAAGGTATAAATGGGGAGAGGAAAGATTACAGATAATTTAAAGTGTAGTTAAACCAAAACTAGTCAAAATGTAGTACCAAAATTTTAATTGTAAACATACTTAGTTTAAAATGTATACAATATTCAGATACACATTAACATTCTAAATTGTCATCAAAACAAATAATTTAGTATTATTGGTATGCATGCAGCTAAATATCATTTTACTTCCTCAATAAAGAAATGATCAAAATATTAAAATCAGAATTTTTAAAAGATCAAGGTCTGTTTTTTGGGGTTTTTTTTGTGTGTGTGTGGAGAAAGATCTCCCTAAAACATGATAGACACATCTATTCATTAATACCTATTTCTGATAGTAGACATGCTCTGAAATATAGTTATTTGTGCAGAAATGTTGGGATTTTGTTTTTGGACAAATTCATTATCTCTGCATACCTTTTGGGTATGGTGAATCTTCATACTGATTTGTTCACTTGTTAAACCGCATGTCATCCTGCCCTGTGTTCCTGTCATTTAGGTAAGTGATGGAAGATGAGGCAACTAAAAGCAGTGGGTGTTATTAGCAAGAGATAGGTTCTTTTTCATTATTTCACTTGGTCATTTGCAAGCCTGAGGTCATTGATTCAAGCTTTCCCCTGACATCCAGATAACTCACCACCAGGTAGATAGTGATGGTGGTAGCTGGCTTTCCATTAATCTATATCTTCACTATTGTCATTTGTCCACACTTGCTAGATACATGAAAGAAGTTAGCAAAGCTATAGGATAAACAGATAAATGTAATATGCTTTCCAAGACAGTTTTACTTGAGGATGTTGCAGGCCAAATAATATAATCAAGTTTTATTGATGATAAATTTAAAAATTTTCTTTATATTAAAGTGATATATACATATTGTGGGATATAAAGCAAAATGTGCTTACTTTTTAAAGATTAAACAGGAGACTTCAAGGAAATTTCCTGATCAGGCCACTTTCCACTATGCTCAAGACTCCAGAATGTGAGATTGGGGAGGTGGTGGGGTGGTATATATTAGTTCAGTCTCCTTTTCTATTAGGTGTTCTGGGAAAGGATTGAGAAGTACTGCAAGAGGACATGAAGAAAAAGCAGAAAATTTAGTTAAATAGACGCCCATTTAGTTACAGTTAGGATAGGACTCCACTGACTTATACTTTTCCTGAAAAAGTCTAACTCTTAAATGAGCCAAGCATAAATCACTGATTATCCTGTTAATGAGGACTTGAGATTTAGAGAATAGTGTAAAGAAATACAAATGGCTAGATTATAACAGTTTCCTGATAGAAAACCATTACTTTCCTCATTTACTTACTTTAATGTCTCATTTACCACTTTGGTGTCAAAAGTTCCCATGACTTAGGCATACCTGCCTTCTTGCTGCTAAAGATACTCTATAGACTTTGATGATGATGACAATGATGATGATGATAATGATAGTTAAACCTACGTAGTGCTTATTATGTATCAGGTGCTGCTCTAAGTGCTTTGCATTTAGGCCTCCCAACAACCCTATGAGATAAAATTATTCCCGTTTTTTTCCATTTTACAGATAAGGAAACTGAGGCACAGACAGTTCAGTCATTTTCCTAAGGACATGTTGCCAAGGGATGGTAGAACTAAAATTGGAACCTGGGCAATCTGGTTCCAGAGTCCTGCTTTTAAACATCAACTTTCTGCTCAGAAACTTTCTGCAAATTATTAAAGATGTAGTTTTCACAAGGCTAGAATTCATGAAGTTGTTGAAAGTGATGTTAGAGAATTGCTTGTGTCACATGAACAACATTAACAAATGAGGATCTGGTAGAATTAGACAATCAGGACACAGTAGGCACTTCCAGAGAGAATCATTTGGCTAACAAAGGAAATAAAATGAAGACCTAAAATAGATTTTTTTTAAATTACTTTCATTATGGTGCTCGCTTCAGCACATATACTGAAATTGGAATGATACAAAGATGTGCAAAGATGATACACAATTCATAAAAGTACTTTCATTATGATTGTGCTATGAACATCCTGTGTGAAGTAAAGGATGTTGTATGGTAGATATATTGGGCATTTCTTTTGGGAAACACATATATACAAACTCCAAAAAGCACTCCATTTATTCTTTATTCAGAGAATTAGTGACCTTTTCCCAATAGTTTTCAGATAAAGACAATCTGTAAAAAGGGTATGCTTGAAAGTTAACTTTAGTCTAGTTATTGACACAGAAAGCTAGAAAACCATAGGAAGTTGTTGGTGCCAAGTGTCAGTAAAGGTAGAGAGGAGTCTCATCTGTGATCAGTTGTCTTTTCCCAGAAAAGAAGAGCCTGAGTGGCCTTACCTATGTCCTGTCATTCCAGATTTCTTTATTTTTCTTAATCATAAGAAAAGAGAAAAATACTCAGGGACTACATTGTTCCTTATGATTGCTCTGATCTTGGAAACTGTGTGTGTGTATGTGTGTAATTTCACTCTAGTTGACAGCTTCCTTCCTTAGGTCTGTGCTTTTTGAGGGCAAAATCTGCTTTCTTTCTAAATACCAAATACTTAGGGTCACTTCATCACTTAAAGTTGCCCTTCCCACAGCTTAGACTCAGAGATTATCTTCTTATGAAAGAACCCACTGCAAAAAGAAACATTTTTAGGAACATTTAAGTGGAATGTATAAAAGGTTTTCAAGGAATAATTTTGCTAAAAGAAAATTAAACTTTGAGCAGACCGGATCTAGAAGCACAAACTTGAGTCCAACAGGAGGAGCGATTATTCGTCATTACCATATTAATCTTGGACTTTGATCATCGGAATAGAGATTTAATCAGCTAACCAACATAAAAGTAGTTCTGAGTCTACTCTTGGGAAGTTCTCTTATCAAGTAGTTTGACAATGACCAAAATTAAATTTCATCTTTTATGCTTTGAACCTTGAAAATAAGAACATGGTTAATATTGAAGCAGAATCTAAATATTCAGAAATCTTTTTACCCAGAGCATTGAGTCAAAGTTATTGTAAGCCACAACAAACCTGTGGCAATAGCCTTTTGTCTTTGAACCCCAAATCTTCTTTGCCTAGTACTCCACCTAGTAGATCCCATACTATCTAGGCAACCCAACCTTGGTGTGCCACCAGGCTGCCATTTATTTGTCAAATATGTCAAGGTCCAATAGTTTCTGCATGCATTTGACTACCAGCTTTTCATTCCAACTTTAATGGAAGCAGAATCCTTCCTTCCCACTGTAGATCAGTTAACTAGACAGCATTGAGGGCAGGGAAGATAAACTTTTCCCTTCAGGACCGGTCCTCCTAAGCAGAATATAAATGATTAAAATTAGCTTTTCACCAGGAAAATTCACAGATTTGAGTCTCCCTGGAGAGTTCTTTGATCTTAGATGTCACTGGGCTCTTCAAAAAGACCTGCTGGGGATCACCCTTTAAGGAGAACAACCTGAGATTCCAGTGTGGATTTGTTAGTGGCCACATCTATGGATTAGCAAATCATGAGAAGGGAATCCTAGGAATACCAAAGTCATTAGGTAGTGGCAAACTATTGTCATGTTGCAGGTTTGTTTTTTGTTTTGTTTTGTTTTGTTTTGTTTTTGGAAGATTGATTGGTTTATTTTAGAGAGAGAGGGTGTGGGTGAGCAGGAGGAGAGGGAGAGAGAGAATCTCTGACTCTCCACTGAGCATGGAGCCCAGTGTGGGGGCTCCATCTCACAACCCTGAGATCATGAAATCAACAGTCAGATGTTAAACTGACTGAGCCATTCAGGCATAGGCATCCCTCATGTTGCAGTTCTTATGTCTGCTGGTTTGAAGGTTCACGTAAGGCATTTTTGTCCCATGATATAATAGTCTTGCTTAACACTGCGTTAAGCATTTATTTCTGCTTCAGCCAGAAAACCATTTTTTCTCTTATCCCAGGTGCATAGGGCCCAGGTAGAGGTATGCCAAATACAGCTGATATTTCAATGAAGTCTCCTGAAATCCAGGCATGGTACTCCTTGTATAATAGCACCCAGATGAAATATGTCTTGATAAGATGGTGTTTCTTTGAGAGGTGCACCTGAGTTTTGTCCTTTCTTGAACCAGCATCTTCACTGTACTGTCCAGTCCAGACATCTTTATAGAAATAGTAGATGTTTATCTTTAGCTAGAAGTAGAGAAGCCTTTCTAATAACAACAAAAATGTTAGTTGGGAATGTTGGAACCCTCATCTGGAATGAATAAGTAAGTAAATATATACATAAAAACAATTAAATACATCTTTTCACAGATATTATACTAATACATCTTCCCCTCCTCCCCTTTAACTCTTGTCTCATTGCAGCCCATCATTCTTAAGGCATAGTGGGCTTATGGCTTCAGCATAGGAGACTGGTAAGACAGTGGGTATAAAAGCAGGCAGTAAGGAGTGAGGAGGCCCGTTAAATTATTTTATCTGCTCCATAGGTATAGAGAAGAACCTAGAAGGCCCAGCTCATGAGGTTCTTCTATAGTGTGGAGACTGGAATTAGGAAGAAGGAAAAGATGATATGAAAAACAAAATAAATGTCTGCCTCTGTCCTGGCTAAGGTAAAGATGGGAGAAAGTAAAATAAAAAGAGGGAGGGAGACAGAAATGTGTGCAAGAAGGGCATCTCCACGGTTGCTCTACACTTTGGTGTTGGGAGACTGAAGACTTCAGAGATGTGATGCAGACTCAGGGTTCTGTCTTTGTGCTCTTATTGGAACTGGGGAGTGGGAAGGAGCACTGCTCTCTACAAATCAATATGGAGCAGCTCAATTATCACACAGCAAGTTTGCTGAGTTGAGAAGCAGAAACATCACAGCAGATGTTGGGGTGGACCATTGGGCAAGGGGCTGAATGGTACAGTAGCACACTCTGGGGTCTGCAGCCAGCCAGAGCTGAGAGAAAGCTAAACAACAAAGGGGGATTGGCAAGACCTACCTGGGAGCATTGCTGGAAGTAAAAGAAGGGACTAGCCTGGTACTTTAGCATCAGAGGCCAGAAAGACACATGGTGACAGGGGAATTAGAAGCATTACTGCAGATCTGTGGGTACCAGGCAATGCATATGAAAAGACTAGCACAATGCCTGATGATTACTCCCAATACCCATCAGACACTAGGGAGGGCTGGGTACCATTCTAGTAAGAGGGGAAGCTGTCAGGGAGTTTGAATATTCTCCAAAGGAGCTATTTAAATTACTGTATTGAACTAAAGTGTAAACTGGATGGGAAATTTAGTCACAGTAAAAGGCATTACATCAGATGTGATCAGAACTAATTTTTTTTAAAAGTGGTTAAAACAGAATCATCAATAATTATATTTATATATATCTTAAACATTTTATTTTAATTTAATGTAAATGTACATTCATACAGCAGTCTTGTAATGTGGGGCCAAGACCTTTTCATTACATATTGGTCTTCCAATTAGAGTTCTTCTTCTTTCTAGCATAAATTATACCTATAATTTCTTCTTCTTCTATTATTTCTTTTTTTTTTTTAAGATTTTGTTTATTTATTTGAGAGAGAGAGTGAGCAAGAGAGAGAAAACTACCAGTGGGAACAGTAGAGGCAGAGGGAGAAGTAGCCACCCCACTGAGCAGGGAGACCAATGTGGGGCTCAATCCTAGGACCCCGGGATCATGACCTGAGCTGAAGGCAGAGGCTTAACTAAGTGAGCCACCCAGGTGCCCCTTCATCTACAATTTCTAATTGTATTTTCTTTACTAAGCCAATAACTCTTTAAGCTACTTGCAAAGAAATTTGAGTAAAGAATCTTAGTTTTTTTTTATAGTTAAAATTTGTTTACAATTGTCTTGATACCTGATTGAAAGCATTGTTAAAGGAAACCCACCTCAATTAAGTCTATTCAAAGTATTCAATTTAGCTTTCATTCGGACAGCCCATTGTCTTCACATTTTTTTCCTATTTTGCAGTATGTTTAATTATATAGCTAAAATAATAAGATGGTCATAAACAGATTTAGGGACACAACTGAACCTTGACAGCAGAAGGAAACCTGTTACCTGTGAGTTCTCAGTGCACCACAGAAAACAAGCAGTATGATGTGGAGAAGGAATACAGGGTGCTGATTAATTCAGCCAGTTGGTTAAATAGGGATTGGTTAAGAGCAAATAATGTAACATTTTCTCTTTAACAGCAAATGAGGGCTCAAAAGGATAGCCTAATTAGTTATGGATAACATTTTAATTTTTTTAATTAAAAAATTTTAAAATTACAGTTTTCCCTGCATATCCAAATTGCATTCTCTGTGGATTACACTTTGAAAGCCCACTTATACATTCTGTAATAAAGTAATCAAATCATGAACATGTATCACTAATTTGTACATGGATATTAAGTGGTAAACTGATTCCCCCCCCCACCCCGCTTGTCCTTTTCCATGATATTCTTGATTGTGTAATGGTATGTAAACCAATAAGGTTTTTGTTTCTTGTCTATAGAGTTTATCCTGGTTTCTGATTACATACCTCCGGAAAGGTCTTTTAAAATATGATCTTCATTGCTGTATTTGTAAGGAAGTTTGCTTCCTGCCACAAGTCCTCCAGAATTACAGCTGCCTTCTCTGCCACTTAACCCAGGTTTGGCTTGGCTTTGTTGCTCTGGCTTTGTCTATTCTTAATCTGTGTCCTCTTTCAATGCAGTGACCTCTTTTCTCTGACTATAGAATAAATAAGAAGGGATATTTTAAGGTACTTTTGGTTGGGAAAGTGACTTTCTGATGGGGAGGGGGGTCCCAAGCCACAAGTATTGTGCACTGATATATCAGTGCTTTCTACTGAACTCTTAAACTTTTCTTTGCCCTTCACCCTACCTGCACTGAGCCTATCTCCAAAGGTGTTCATATTTACCATTTCATGTCCAGGACCAGGCAGGCTCCTTGTGTTCGATGCTCAGGCCCTATCTATCTATGCAGTGGCCTAATCCCAATTCCCTGTGGCCCCCTGAGCCTGAAGTACAGTAGGTAGAAGGAAGAATTGGGAAGCTCTTCCTTGACATTCTGCCCATGTGTATTTTCCCCTTTTCATTTGCAGAGCAAAGATCCTACAGGCTAACTCCTGGCCGTGGCACTGGGAGGCACAACTCAATATTTGTTGTTTTCTCTAGCGATAGAAAACTTTCCCCCCAATAATAATTAGCTGCCTCCACTATGTTTGGCAAATGAATTGAGGACTTTTTCGGTCTGTCAGAGGATACAGATTTGAGAATAGGGTTGACATCCTTTTCAGCTTGAAGGATCAAGAATAAGAACCCATTTTTTGCTTTCATTTTGGTATTTTCACCAGAGCCCACACTGTTCACTTCATGAGGAACTATTCAGCGTAGCTTCACAGTGTTGGCAACTATTTGTGATCCATTTGTAGCACATTCCTGACTCTTATTTTCATAACATTGGAGGTAGGAATTGTTTAACTTCCCCCAAACCATTTGAATTGATCCTACTGTTCTGTTCCTATTTTAAATACAGCTTGTAATTAATTCTTTACTGCCCTAAGTCTGAACTATGTCTGTAAAGCCATGTCATGTAAAATGATTTTAAAAGGAAGAGCATCAACCACTGTGCTGGGGTCAATTTTTAATACTCTGAAAAGGCTTAAAAATCAAAACCCAGTTTAAAACTTAGTCTTTCCTATTTGTGAATAGAAACAAAAATATCAGTTGAGAGCATATTGTGACAAATCTGTGGAAAATATGTCTTCCATTGATTTGTGCAGTTATCCCTGGAAAGAACATATAAGGAAGTAAGTTTTCCCAATCCAAGTTTCCTTTTGATAAAACCTTGGCAACAAGGTTGGCAAGTCTTAAAGAATAATTTTGCTGGATGATGCAAACTTACAGGATATGGTATTTTAACTATCATATTCCTTCCAGACATCTGAGGGTTTAACATGCAAATTAGAATATAATTTCTCCTGTGTGTGTATGTGTTCGTGTTCTGTCATATTGAATCACTTGGTCATATCAGAGAATTAGACTTTAGGCAAGTCAGTTAACCTTTCTGGCCTGTCTTCTCACATTGTAATGTGAGGGAATTGCACTCTCTTTTATTCTAAGTGTTTCACAATAAAAATGCTTTTTTATTTTCATGGGAAAGAATTTTGAGATCACATGCTTCTGTATGCCCTGCATATGCAAATTACATAGACTAAAGTTTTAGCTCTGAGAACCTGGGCTAATAATATGCACATGGGCTATTCTCTTAATGTCTGATATATACATATATATGTATGTGTCTGTCACACACACACACACACACGTATGTATGTAAAGTGAAAGGGAGGGTGTCAAAAAATCTTTTTTTTTTAAAGATTTTATTTATTTATTTGACAGAGAGAGATCACAAGCAGGCAGAGAGGCAGGCAGAGAGAGAGGAGGAAGCAGGCTCCCCGCTGAGCAGAGAGCCCGATGCGGGGCTCGATCCCAGGACCCTGAGATCATGACCTGAGCCAAAGGCAGTGGCTTAACCCACTGAGCCACCCAGGCGCCCCCCCCCCTTTTTTTTTTTAAATAAATATTGGATCCATACCAAACCTGATCTTCACCATCACCCACCACTACCCACCTTCAGTGTTGGAAATTCTGTAATAAGAATGGTGTCACAAGAACTACTGTAGGATGAGAGGGAGAAGAACTTTGGGCTTGTATTTCCCAGGGCTGTCACAAACTCCTTAACAGAAGTAGTGGTCTTGAGGGTGCAACAGGACAGACAGCATGGCTCTCCCAGCAATTTCCTATCTGCATTCGGGAGAGTGTTCTAGCTTACTTAAAGCTTTACATATATCCGGGCAACAAACTCTGGAAAAAGAAAAAGAAACAAATAATTTTAAAAAATCCTGATGGCTCATGTGCCACTTCTTCTTCAGAGCCATTAAAAGCTGTCTTAATATGCTAAAATGAGAACCACAGCTAGTCTTCACCTCCTTTCTCAATTCTCACACCCCATTAAGATTGAAGCTAGTTTGTCACATTGACACTGAGGAATGTTATTATTCAGAGCTGAATTAAAAAGGGAATTTATATAGACAAAACCAATAAGCCAAGCAGCCTTGACATTTAATTTTCTTGGAAACCTTTCTCATCGAACCAGGAATGTCTGCATACTACACATTTGCAAAATGAAAAGTGGTATAGTAGGAGGATAATCTCCTCATATAAATGATGAGTAAATAATCCGAAGGAGATTAGATGTTTTCTCCTTGCCTTGTCCTTGCCCTCTACCCTGAAATGACATTTATGAGTGCGATTTATTTTACTTCTTTTTTTCATAGACATGGAGTGTTTGGGGAAATATGTGGGATGTGGTTATTTTTATTTATGTTTTTGGCCATCAATTTCAAGTTTGCACTAACTGTTAAGAATATTGGTTCTTGGCCCTTAAACTCAGAGGATCAGTAACCAAGAGTCACCTCAAAATCCTAATGTAAATTGTCTAAGATTAGTTCAAGACATTATTTGGCTCTTTAAGGTAGGCTGAACATACAGAAGGAATCATATTTCAGGATCCATTTAGCATTCTGTTTTAGTCACGGTAGGTAATGGTAGTTCTTTTAACAAAAAGCCAGAGTCTCAGTGGTTTCACATAACAAAAATTTATCACTTACATCCTGATTGAGTGTAGGTTAGCAGGACATGAGGTGAGAGGTCCTGTTTTATATGGTAATTTAGGGACCTAGAATTGCTCTATAATGTAAGTTTGCCATCTTCTCAGATTCAGCATCCCTCTGCTGGATTCTCAGGATCTGAGGATGGGAATCCTCAGGGAAGTGAGAAAGAGAATATAAGGTCATGCAGAATAGAGATAGGTGGGGGATGTCTCCAGGCCATTGACTAGAACTCAATCACATGGTCTCACTTAACTCCAGGGGAGCTTTGGAAATACAGTTTAGCACTGCGATCTACAGAAGGACAAAGTGAGTTTGATGACAGATAGTATTGACACTGCCTTGGTTCCCTTTGCTCTTGCTACCCATACCTATGCACATAGCCCTTATCCTAGGTTGGTCTACCTGTGATGACACCAAGGCATTTAATTAGATTGATCTAGTGATTAGGCATCCATTTGTTCTTTTGTATTCAATTTGTTTACACATGGAAGATTACTTTTCTATTGTCAGGGGTAAACATGTATAAATATAGACCCTGCTCAAATCATCATATTTTAAAGTGGAATTCTATAGGGAGTGGATGCTGACTGTTTACTGTATACACAGAAGAAGAGATATCATCCATTCGTCTATTATTTTAGGAAAAGCTTTAAATGATCTTCTCTACCAAGCTGTTCCTCTGTGTAGAAGAGAAAATTATAGAACTTCAAGATGACCAAATAATCCAAAAAAAAAAAAAAAAGGCCAGAGAATTTCAGTTTAAATGATAATGGAATAAAGTGACACCATGACGTATAGTAACAGATTACTTGACACAAATTTGAGACCCAGTGTTCAAGAGAGATTCATATATGCCCCCTAACCTTATTCCAAAATTCAGAGTCTAAGGAATTCTAAACTCAGGTTGGTTCTTAAGAAGCAATTCAGACATATGAAGGACTTTTTAGATAAGTCCTTATCTAAAAGTAAAGAAGCTTATTGACAGGGAACTGACAGGAGTCAAAGATTGGCCTGTATAGTCCAAGTTTTAGTGAGTTCTTCAGCAGAGCATGGTGAAAGCACCGATTGGCATTTTGTTAGGCATGCTGGTCTTCCATGAGGGAGATTTCTACCCACGTATATTTAGGGCCCATCAAATACAGTTCTCTATGCTTTTTCTTAAAATTCCATCCCCAAGAGGGGTGTAGAAAATGAAGTACTCCTTTCTTATTGATTATAGTACTGTTTTTTTCTGTCAACAGAAGGCCAGTACTGCAAGAAAAATCCCATTCCCATGGCAAACAGAGATATTCACTTTTAACTTGTTACCACGTGAAGAAGAAACTATTTTTTTTCTCTAACATTAAAGATTGCAATTTTGAGAATATGGGAATGACCTTTGGCAACAGGATGTTGTTAGAGCATCTGGGCCAAAGGGCTTGTGTCCAGGGTGAAGGCCTTTAGGACTTTTAATATGTCGGCACTGTTTTTATTTACATCAGGGCAAGAAGCAAACCTTAAACCATAGAGACATCATTTTCTTACTCCGGAACAGTGACCTTTTATTCTGGAGGTATCTCAAGGGTAGAAGAATATGACATTACATTTGTTGAATTTTCCTAAATATTACCACTCAAAAATGGGGAGAGAGGGGAGCCAATTAAATTTTTATTGGATGTTACTATGTCCTTTTCCTGGTAACTTCTCCTTCTGTTTTCATTAAGCCTTTTAAAACAGTGGAGCCAGTCCTATACAAGACATTTGATCACCCTAATTGTAGAAAACTGAGCTTCTCTAAGTTTGCTGTGGAGAAATCATCTGCCATTTTTGTTTTGAAACCTTAAAATATCAGGAAATCTCACCACCCAGATATCTTCAGTAAAGAGGAGTCTGGGGTATGGAAGGAAGCCTGGTACTTATTGATCACATGCTCTATGCAAGGCACTGTGCTGGCTGCTTAAAGTATTCAGAGACCATAGTGTGTGTCATCTTCCTTGCTCTTGTGAACAAAGAGGAACATTGGCTTGTGCTAAGTAAGTATCATTAGAGGCAGTCACTTCTTTATGAGGATCTGAACTAAGGGTTCAACACAACATTCTGTAGCCACTGGTGCTAAATATATTATGATCTATCAGAGTTGACTGAGCTGCTCTTTCAATTAAACAGTGCTTTTGGTGGTTCACTGCTAAGAAGGAAATCCTAAGTATGCCAATCTACTTGATTTTTATTCATTTTTTAAAAGATTTTATTTATTTATTTATTTATTTGTTAGAGAGAGAGAGAGAGAGCGGGAGCACAGCAGACAGAGTGGCAGGCAAAGGCAGAGGGAGAAGCAGGCTCCCTGCCGAGCAAGGAGGCTGATGTGGGACTCGATCCCAGGACCCTGGGATCATGACCTGAGCCGAAGGCAACTGTTTAACCAACTGAGCCACCCAGGCATCCCTGATTTTTATTCTTAATGATCAAAGAAAATAAATCATTTTTCATTTAGAATTAATTGGAGAAAGTGACAATGTATTTTTGAGTAGTACTATTGTGAATAAAATTTGAGCATGGGGCTGGGTACCATAAGCAAGATGGTCATGCAGATTGTTCTTTTGGAAAAATGTGGGGTGTAAGAATGCAAAATCAAAGAAGGGGATCAGTTTTTACAAAGCATAGTCTCCTATAGAGCCTTAATATCTGGATTTTAAATTCACCAAAGTTTTCTCTCCCACTGTTCACTATCTTTATTTAGTGAGTAAATTTTCACCTTTCTTAGTATGACATAGTCCTCTGCTCCTTTGAAGTTTTTTTTTTTAATTTTATTTTTTATAAACATATATTTTTATCCCCAAGGGTACAGGTCTGCGAATCACCAGGTTTACACACTTCACAGCACTCACCATAGCACATACCCTCCCCAATATCCATAACACCCCCCCCTCCCAACCCCCCTCCCCCTATCAACCCTCAGTTTGTTTTGTGAGATTAAGAGTCACTTATGGTTTGTCTCCCTCCCAATCCCATCTTGTTACATTTATTCTTCTCCTACCCGCTTAACCCCCCATGTTGCGTCTCCTCTCCCTCATATCAGGGAGATCATATGATAGTTGTCTTTCTCCGATTGACTTATTTCGCTAAGCATGATACCCTCTAGTTCCATCCACGTCGTCGCAAATGGCAAGATTTCATTTCTTTTGATGGCTGCATAGTATTCCATTGTGTATATATACCACATCTTCTTTATCCATTCGTCTGTTGATGGACATCTAGGTTCTTTCCATAGTTTGGCTATTGTCGACATTGCTGCTATAAACATTCGGGTGCACGTGCCCCTTTGGATCACTACGTTTGTATCTTTAGGGTAAATACCCAGCAGTGCAATTGCTGGGTCATAGGGTAGTTCTATTTTCAACATTTTGAGGAACCTCCATGCTGTTTTCCAGAGTGGTTGCACCAGCTTGCATTCCCACCAACAGTGTAGGAGGGTTCCCCTTTCTCCGCATCCTCGCCAGCATCTGTCATTTCCTGACTTGTTAATTTTAGCCATTCTGACTGGTGTGAGGTGATATCTCATTGTGGTTTTGATTTGTATTTCCCTGATGCCGAGTGATATGGAGCACTTTTTCATGTGTCTGTTGGCCATCTGGATGTCGTCTTTGCAGAAATGTCTGTTCATGTCCTCTGCCCATTTCTTGATTGGATTATTTGTTCTTTGGGTGTTGAGTTTGCTAAGTTCTTTATAGATTTTGGACACTAGCCCTTTATCTGATATGTCATTTGCAAATATCTTCTCCCATTCTGTCAGTTGTCTTTTGGTTTTGTTCACTGTTTCCTTTGCTGTGCAAAAGCTTTTGATCTTGATAAAATCCCAATAGTTCATTTTTGCCCTTGCTTCCCTTGCCTTTGGCGAAGTTCCTAGGAAGATGTTGCTGTGGCTGAGGTCAAAGAGGTTGCTGCCTGTGTTCTCCTCAAGGATTTTGATGGATTCCTTTCTCACATTGAGATCCTTCATCCATTTTGAGTCTATTTTCGTGTGTGGTGTAAGGAAATGATCCAATTTCATTTTTCTGCATGTGGCTGTCCAATTTTCCCAACACCATTTATTGAAGAGGCTGTCTTTTTTCCATTGGACATTCTTTCCTGCTTTGTCGAAGATGAGTTGCCCATAGAGTTGAGGGTCTATTTCTGGGCTCTCTATTCTGTTCCATTGATCTATGTGTCTGTTTTTGTGCCAGTACCATGCTGTCTTGATGATGACAGCTTTGTAATAGAGCTTGAAGTCCGGAATTGTGATGCCACCAACTTTGGCTTTCTTTTTCAATATTCCTTTGGCTATTTGAGGTCTTTTCTGGTTCCATATATATTTTAGGATTATTTGTTCCATTTCTTTGAAAAAAATGGATGGTACTTTGATAGGAATTGCATTAAATGTGTAGATTTCTTTAGGTAGCATAGACATTTTCACAATAGTTATTCTTCCAATCCAGGAGCATGGAACATTTTTCCATTTCTTTGTGTCTTCCTCAATTTCTTTCATGAGTACTTTATAGTTTTCTGTGTATAGATTCTTAGTCTCTTTGGTTAGGTTCATTCCTAGGTATCTTATAGTTTTGGGTGCAATTGTAAAAGGGATGGACTCCTTCTCTTTCTTCTGTCTTGTTGTTGGTGTAGAGAAATGCAACTGATTTCTGTGCATTGATTTTATATCCTGACACTTTACTGAATTCCTGTACAAGTTCTAGCAGTTTTGGAGTGGAGTCTTTTGGGTTTTCCACATATAGTATCATATCATCTGCAAAGAGTGATAGTTTGACTTCTTCTCTGCCGATTCGGATGCCTTTAATTTCCTTTTGTTGTCTGATTGCCGAGGCTAGGACTTCTAGTACTATGTTGAATAGCAGTGGTGATAATGGACATCCCTGTCGTGTTCCTGACCTTAGCGG
This sequence comes from Lutra lutra, assembly GCF_902655055.1. Classification (NCBI taxonomy): domain Eukaryota; kingdom Metazoa; phylum Chordata; class Mammalia; order Carnivora; family Mustelidae; genus Lutra; species Lutra lutra. The sequence goes on along the minus strand of NC_062278.1, from coordinate 131,637,795 downwards.
AAAAGCTTTCAGTTTTTCTCCATTGAGAATGATATTTGCCGTGGGTTTTTCATAGATGGCTTTGATAATATTGAGGTATGTGCCATCTATCCCTACACTTTGGAGAGTTTTGATCAGGAAGGAATGCTGTACTTTGTCAAATGCTTTTTCAGCATCTATGGAGAGTATCATATGGTTCTTGTTCTTTCTTTTATTAATGTGTTGTATCACATTGATTGATTTGCGGATGTTGAATCAACCTTGTAGCCCTGGAATAAATCCCACTTGGTCGTGGTGAATAATCCTTTTAATGTACTGTTGAATCCTATTGGCTAGTATTTTGGCGAGAATTTTTGCATCTGTGTTCATCAAGGATATTGGTTTGTAGTTCTCTTTTTTGATGGGATCCTTGTCTGGTTTTGGGATCAAGGTGATGCTGGCCTCATAAAATGAGTTAGGAAGTTTTCCTTCCATTTCTATTTTTTGGAACAGTTTCAGGAGAATAGGAATTAGTTCTTCTTTAAATGTTTGGTAGAATTCCCCCAGGAAGCCATCTGGCCCCGGGCTTTTGTTTGTTTGGAGATTTTTGATGACTGTTTCAATCTCCTTACTGGTTATGGGTCTGTTCAGGCTTTCCATTTCTTCCTGGTTCAGTTGTGGTAGTTTATATGTCTCTAGGAATGCATCCATTTCTTCCAGATTGTCAAATTTGTTGGCGTAGAGTTGCTCATAGTATGTTCTTATAATTGTCTGTATTTCTTTGGTGTTCGTTGTGATCTCTCCTCTTTCATTCATGATTTTATTTATTTGGGTCCTTTCTCTTTTCTTTTTGATAAGTCTGGCCAGGGGTTTATCGATCTTATTAATTCTTTCAAAGAACCAGCTCCTAGTTTCGTTGATTTGTTCTATTGGTTTTTTTGGTTTCTATTTCATTGATTTCTGCTCTGATCTTTATGATTTCTCTTCTCCTGCTGGGTTTAGGGTTTCTTTCTTGTTCTTTCTCCAGCTCCTTTAGGTGTAGGGTTAGGTTGTGTACCTGAGACCTTTCTTGTTTCTTGAGAAAGGCTTGTACTGCTATATATTTTCCTCTCAGGACTGCCTTTGTTGTGTCCCACAGATTCTGAACCGTTGTGTTTTCATTATCATTTGTTTCCATAAATTTTTTCAATTCTTCTTTAATTTCCTGGTTGACCCATTCATTCTTTAGAAGGATGCTGTTTAGTCTCCATGTATTTGGGTTCTTTCCAAATTTCCTCTTGTTATTGAGTTCTAGCTTTAGAGCATTGTGGTCTGAAAATTATGCAGGGAATGATCCCAATCTTTTGATACCGGTTGAGACTTGATTTAAGACCAAGAATGTGATCTATTCTGGAGAATGTTCCATGTGCACTAGAGAAGAATGTGTATTCTGTTGCTTTGGGATGAAATGTTCTGAATGTATCTGTGATGTCCATCTGGTCCAGTGTGTCATTTAAGGCCTTGATTTCCTTGTTGATCTTTTGCTTGGATGATCTGTCCATTTCAGTGAGGGGAGTGTTAAAGTCCCCTACTATTATTGTATTATTGTCGATGTGTTTCTTTGATTGTGTTAATAATTGGTTTATATAGTTGGCTGCTCCCACGTTAGGGGCATAGATATTTAAAATTGTTATATCTTCTTGTTGGACAGTTCCTTTGAGTATGATATAGTGTCCTTCCTCATCTCTTATTATAGTCTTTGGCTTAAAATCTAATTGATCTGATAGAAGGATTGCCACTCCTGCTTTCTTCTGATGTCCATTAGCATGGTAAATTCTTTTCCACCCCCTCACTTTAAACCTGGAGGTGTCTTCGGGTTTAAGATGAGTTTCTTGTAGGCAACATATAGATGGGTTTTGTTTTTTGATCCATTCTGATACCCTGTGTCTTTTGATTGGGGCATTTAGCCCATTAACATTCAGGGTAAGTATTGAGAGATATGAATTTAGTGCCATTGTATTGCCTGTAAGGTGACTGTTATTGTATATTGTCTCTGTTTCTTTCTGATCTACTACTTTGAGGGTCTCTCTTTGCTTAGAGGACCCCTTTCAATATTTCCTGTAGAGCTGGTTTGGTATTTGCAAATTCTTTCAGTTTTTGTTTGTCCTGGAAGCTTTTAATCTCTCCTTCTATTTTCAATGATAGCCTAGCTGGATATAGTATTCTTGGCTGCATGTTTTTCTCGTTTAGTACTCTGAATATATCATGCCAGCTCTTTCTGGCCTGCCAGGTCTCTGTGGATAAGTCTGCTGCCAATCTGATATTTTTACCATTGTACGTTACAGACTTCTTTTCCCGGGCTGCTTTCAGGATCTTTTCTTTGTCACTAAGATTGTAAATTTTACTATTAGGTGACGGGGTGTGGACCTATTCTTATTGATTTTGAGGGGGGTTCTCTAAACCTCCTGGATTTTGATGCTTGTTCCCTTTGCCATATTGGGGAAATTCTCTCCAATAATTCTCTCCAACATACCTTCTGCTCCCCTCTCTGTTTCCTCTTCTTCTGGAATCCCAATTATTCTAATGTTGTTTCATCTTATGGTGTCACTTATCTCTCGAATTCTCCCCTCGTGGTCCAGTAGCTATTTGTCCCTCTTTTGCTCAGCTTCTTTATTCTCTGTCATTTGGTCTTCTATATCGCTAATTCTTTCTTCTGCCTCATTTATCCTAGCCGTCAGAGCCTCCATTTTTTATTGCACCTCATTAATAGCTTTTTTGATTTCAACTTGGTTCAATTTTAGTTCTTTTATTTCTCCAGAAAGGGCTTTTATATCTCCCGAGAGGGTTTCTCTAATATCTTCCATGCCTTTTTCGAGCCCGGCTAGAACCTTGAGAATCGTCATTCTGAACTCTAGATTTGACATATTACCAATGTCTCTATTGATTAGGTCCCTAGCCTTTGGTACTGCCTCTTGTTCTTTTTTTTTTGTGGTGAATTTTTCCGCCTTGTCATTTTGTCCAGATAAGAGTATATGAAGGAGCAAGTAAAATACTACAAGGGTGGCAACAACCCCAGGAAAATATGCTTTAGCCAAATCAGAAGAGATCCCAAATCGTGAGTGGGGAGAAAGGGGATAAAAAGGGGTTCAGAAAGGAAAAAAAAAAAAGAAACTATTAAAAAAAGAAAGCCGATAAAAAATATAGAAAGGAAAAAAAAAAAAAATATATATATATATATATATATATTAAACTATTTAAAAAACGTTAAAAAAGAAAATGGTAAAAGTTAAAAAAATTTAGCAGTAGAAGAGAAAAAAATTTGAAAAAGAAAAAGAAAAAAAAATTAAATTAACTGCAAGGCTAAAGAATCATGGGGAGAAAGCCATGAGTTCCATGCTTTGCTTTCTTCTCCTCTGGAATTCCGTCGCTCTCCTTGGTATTGAAACTGCACTCCTTGGTAGGTGAACTTGGTCCTGGCTGGGTTTCTCGTTGATCTTCTGGGGGAGGGGCCTGTTGTAGTGATTCTCAAGCGTCTTTGCCCCAGGCAGAGTTGCACCGCCCTTACCCGGGGCCGGGCTGAGTAATCTGCTCAGGTTTACAGGGTTTGCTTTCGGGAGCTTTTGTTCCCTGAGCGCTTTCCGTAGAGTCCGGAGGGTGGGAATGAAGATGGCGGCCTCCCGGTCTCCGGCCTGGAGGAGCCCGGAGCCCGGGGCCCCACTCCTCAGTGCGCCCTCAGAGAACAGCGCCCAGTTACTCCCGTCACCCTGGCCTCCAGCTGTGCTCCGAGCTGACCGAGCCTGCGACTGGTTCAAGGTAACCCCGAGTTTAGAGCTTACTCCTCAGCTCTGTCTCTGTAGCCGGCTTCCCTGTGATAATACCGATAAGCTCTGCGACATTCAGACACCCCCAATCCTTCTGTGACCCAGTGGGACCTGAGGCCGCGCTGACCCCGCCTGGGCTTCACCCCAGTTAAGCCTCTGGAGCGATGTCCCTCAGCAGAACAGACTTTTAAAAGTCCTGATTTTGTGCTCCGTTGCTCCGCCGCTCACCGGGAGCTGGCCCCTCCCCCCGCGGTCTATCTTCCAGTCGCTTTGGATTCACTTCTCCGCCAGTCCTACCTTTCAGATAGTGGTTGATTTTCTGTTTCTAGAATTGCTGTTCTTCTTCTCTTCAATCTCCCGTTGGATTTGTAGGTGTTTGCAATCTTTAGATAAGCTATTTAGCTGATCTCCCGCTACCTGAAGTAGTCTCAGCCTGCTACTTCTCTGCCATCTTGATTCCTCCCCCTCCTTTGAAGTTTTGAGAAATGTTTTTAAAAGTCCCTATATCTGTCAGAGTGCTTGATTTATTTTGTGGTAGCAAATTACCACAAAATAGCAGATGACAATCACAAGCTCATTTTTCCCTCATGCTACTGTGCCAACAAGGATGAGCTGTAGTTTTGCTTATTTACAGTTACTCTGAGACCTAGGCTAATGATACAGCCTTCATCTGGAACACTGTCAGTTTTGTGGTGAAGGGAAAAGAGAATTGCTTCCTGTTAATGGAGCAGTCACTGCTAAAGCTTTGGTCCTGAATTGACACTCGTCACTCCCCACTCATGTTTCATTAGCTGAACAAATCCCATCATCAAATTTGGGCGGGGAGGGAAATTCTTCTTCTCTTTCTAGACTTAATCTTAAGTACCTTGAACTTCTTAGGGGAGAGCTACACCTTTAGTCTCTTTTTCCTGGGCCATTTTGTCCAGTTGGGGGCCATCTTAAGCCATTCAGTGTTTTGGATTTTTTTTAAAGGTTATAAAACCACACCTTTAATTTGATTCTTACCCTGAGACTAAGATTTAATTATCTTCATTACTCAAAGGTCTCCTCAGTTTTTTTCTGTTACAGTTTACGTTGTAAAGAAGTTGCTTCTTCTAATCCTGTAAGACTTAGAATTTCTGGACTGTTAGTACCTTTTTTTTTTCTGATATAAAGGATGCATTTCTCAAATCATCTTTTTTTTTTTTTATGGTACTGTTGTCAAATGCAACCAACAGCAGTCAAAGGATGCTATTGGCATCCCATTTTTTCACCTTCTTCACCTAAAGCAACAAGCTTATCGGGTGTATTATATGTATCCTGAATTGTCACAGGTGAGTTTTTTTAAAAAAATGTTTTACTGCAAAATGGATTGCGATTCTTCCATTCTCCACTAAGAATTTCCATAGAGGACCACTGCCTCACCCTAGTCATTGCTGTATATTTGAGGGAGTTTTTTTGTTTGTTTTTTGGGTTTTTTTAGAGGAACATTCCACTCCTGATACCAATTACTATATCAGTCAGGATATATTAGGTTATGCTACAATAACAAAAGACTTCCAAATCTGAGTAACTTAAGCAACAAAGGTTTATTGTTCACCAACACTACATGCCCATCACAAATCATCTATGCCTTTGCTCCTCCAAGAAGGGGCTATAACTATTTTTAATAATACTCTCAACTGTAATTACTGATACAAATGTTACTTTGCTCATAAAACCTGATTTTGTTCCTCTCTATATACTTCTACTAACTCATGTATTCAACAAATATTTACTGATTACCCACCATGTGCTGGACTCTGTTCTAGACCCTGGGGAAATAACAGAGAACAAAACTGACAAGAGCCTGCCCTTGCATCAGCTCATCTGTCTACCTGTTTCTATGTTCCTTCTTCCTATCCCATGAAACTGTCTTGATCAAGGTCCACAAAAGAGATGAAGTTTTAAACCAATCACTGAAAAATGAGCGGAGTTTGGATAAGCAAAGCTAAAATAAGCAGATAAAATGGAAAACAGCATTCTAGGTAGAGGGACTAGGAAGGAATGGAGTCATGAAATCATAGCCTTGCCCAGGGAATTGTTCCTATGGCTGAGCATGGAGAATGCAGGATAATCTCTGCAGTGGCTAAATTAAAAAGAAGAGATTACCCCCAAGGGATCTTGGTTTTAGGTTTTTGTTTGAGACCCTTGTCCTGTAATCCCCTCTGGTGTGGTTCTTGAAATAGGCTTCCTGAGCCAGCTGTCATTCCCATCCCTCTGCTTCTAGCTGGTCATGACTCATACCAATTTAAATTGCCTGGTGGGGAGAGAGCCACTGAAGAATTTTTTTTTTTTTAAGATTTTATTTATTTAAAGATTTATTCATTTATTTGACAGAGACCACAAGTAGGCAGAGAAGCAGGCAGAGAGAGACGAGGAAGCAGGCTCCCTGCTGAGCAGAGAGCCCGATGCGGGGCTCGATCCCAGGACCCTGGGATCATGACCTGAGCCGAAGGCAGAGGCTTTTACCCACTGAGCCACCCAGGCGCCCCGCCACTGAAGAATTTTAAGTGCAATAGTATGGGACTGAATTTAAGTTTTAGAAACTAAGGGATAGGAGACAAAAGATCAGTAGGAGACTATTTTTTTTTTGGCTACCAAGACTTGGGCCCTGCTATGAATGAGCCAATGGGGTGAATCTACCCTGTTGTTTCGAACCTTACTATTGTGCCCAGAGTGCTTGAAAATATCTATGTGGTTTTGACATGCCAGAGTGGCACAGTTTCTCAAACTTTCTTTCCAATCAGATTAGTTTCCCCAGCCCTAGCCCATCCCACTCTGCCCAGCTTCTTCCTCTCTCAAGTTGGCTTTTTTGCTAAGATCCATGCATGTCCCATGGCCAAGGATGCCAAGGGTCTGACATATTGAAGAATTACTGTTGGACATAGCAGGAAGAGTTAGAAAGCCATTATAATAGCAAAAGAAGAATACAAGGATAATTGTTACCTGATAAGATGTACTAGATGGGAGTTTCAGCCAAGCTTATTGAGAGACAAAGTTCATTACCAGAATAGAGAACTCCAAACAGTGGTTGAAATATGTGTTAATCATTTATTTTGGACACATTAATTTGAGGTTTGAGCAGGACTTCTCTGAGGAGTTGTCAAGCAGAGAGGCAAGAAGCTCAGGAAAGTGTCCACATCTGGAGACCTAACTAATGCAGAGATAACTAAAATGGAAGGGTTTTAAGGGATTGTGCAGAGAGAAAGTTTAGAGCAAGAAAAGAAAAGGGGGAGGCCAAGATAGGGAGGAATGCCCACATTTAAGAGGTGGAAGAGGAGACAGAGTAATGGCCTAGGAATATGGAATAGGGAGAAATGCACCAGGAAAGTGAATGCTACAAAAGTTAGAGTCTATTTTTATATCCACAGATAGAATTGAGCCCTTAGTGCATAATGACACTGTTCATTGTGATAGAGTTCTTACAGCCTTTGAAACATCTCCTTAGATTTACTTCTACTCTGTGTCATATGGCAAAGTATTGAAATAATTTTTGCTGTAGATCTTTTGTACTGCATATTCCTAACAAGGGCGGTTTTACTCCAAAGGGATGGAAATTGGTTCTTGGTGGGAAGGGAGGGTAAGGCGGCTCACATTGTTATGGCAATAGTCTGTGGTCTTGCAAAACTCAGTCCTCTCCAACAAAATCTTATTCCTTATTATTTTATTTCTCTTGCTGGGTTTTCTTGGATATAATGCAAGTAGCATTGACATTGAATTCAAGAAAGGTGCACAAAATATATGCAATGCTACAAAATATAGCAAATTGATAATTAAATGTTAATAACTTTATCTCTTAACTTAAAATTTATTTAGTCATCCTTAACTCTGGATTAAATATAGTAAAACTTGTGCATAAATATATATAAACAAATGCACAGTATATATGAGGTATTAAAATTTCATGGAAGGAACATACAGGAAAAATGCCCAAAAAGTCTCCGAAGGGGGAAAGTAATGAAAAAGGTGAGGCATACTCCTATAAACAGTTAGGTGTCATTCATTGGATTTTATTCTTGGATTCAATATTGACCGTTAATCTCTATTTCCTTCTATAATGTTTTCCTTCACATTTTTAACCTGCAATTTGAGTTGGTTGCCACCAGATGGCAGGTTCTGGTCCAACTAGACCGACTTCGTGAAATAGCTAATATAGGCAACAAGTACGTAGTAAACTTACAGCAAGGTTAATACTTCTTCTAATGCTTCTACCAAAATATTGCTCTTCATTGATAATGAACTATAACATTTATTGGTATTGGTTTTGTGCATTTAAATAGCATCCTAAATTTATAGCAAGATTTAAAGAAATAACACAAGTTTTAGGAATTTTTATATATGCTTGATGTTTGCTTAGTTGACTTGAATTAAACCAGTTAATAATGGTAACTCAGTTTACCTTCTTCAGAGTGAAATTATGTTCTCTTTGGAGTCTCAGGAGAAAGTTTGGGATTAAAAGAAGAACATATATACCCTTTGTAATAATTTGTTTAACCTTTCCTGTTTTATAACATGAATTTATTTTCAGTGTCAGATGGAAACAACCCTCCCCCTACATTTTGTTTCTTTTTTGGCTAGTTTTCAGTGTTGTAAAAAGGATTCCTGTATTGCGATGAGATGTGAATAGTTGGCCTTTGAGGCTCCGTACAACTCTAGGTTTGTTTTGTGGGGTTTTTTTTTAAGATTTTATTTATTAATTGACAGAAAGAGACACAGCAAGAGAGGGAACACAAGCAGGGGGAGTGGGAGAGGGAGAAGCAGGTCTCCCACTGAGCAGGGAACCCTGTGCAGGGCTTGATCCCAATACCCTGAGCCATCCAGGTGCCCCAAATCTAGGATTTTTTAATTCTGTAAGGAATATATGTGTGATTTTTAAGGGATATAGGCTAAGGAGCAATTATAGCAGGAGAGGATTTTGGTGAAAGTAAGTTTTGAAGCAAGTGTGTTTGAATTGCCAGAGAGAAGGAAAGAGGACATTCCCTGTAGGAGATTAATATTGAAGTGGAAATGGGCAATATGATGCTCATGTGTGAGTGTCCATGGCAAGAAGTAAATAAAAACACCAGCTTGATGAGGAAAAAAGGATGTTTGGGAAAGTAATAAAAGATGCTGTGGGAACATGCTGAGGAAATTTGAAATAAGACATAAGGAACTGTGAATGGACTTTTGAAAGGAAGTTTATACTTTATGTGTGTGTGATTTCAGAAAAAGAAGTCAGTGGCTTTAGCATAAAAATAGAAAAAAATCAGTGAGTCTGGAATCAACATGTTACTTGTGTTACTTGGCCTAAGATGTAGTGCATTCCTGATTCAGGGTCAGGGCTCTAGGTAGGGTCTAAGCATTGCTTTGCAAGTTGATATTTCATTTCTTAGGACAAAGGAAGCAAAGATATATGGATCTCATCTCCAGTGTGTGCTAAAGAGGAGGTAGAATTTTGTCCTTTAAGATAAAAGGTTTTGGTTTTTTTTTAAAGATTTTATTTATTTGTCAGAGAGAGCACACAAGCAAGGGGAACAGCAGGCAGAGAGAGAAGCAGCCTCCCCACTGAGCAGGGAGCTCTATCCTGGGATCGTGACCTGAGCCAAAGTCAGACCCTTAAAGATTGAGCCACCCAGGTGCTTCAAGATTAAAAAATCTTTTTTTTTTTTAATTTAACAGAGAGAGAGAGAGAGAGAGATCACAAGTAGGCAGAATAGCAGGCAGAGGGAGAGGGGGGAAACAGGCTCCCTGCTAAGCAGAGAGCAGGATGTGGGGCTCCATCCCAGGACCCTGAGATATGACCTGAGCCGAAGGCAGAGGCTTAACCCACTGAGCCACCCAGGCGCCCCAAGATAAAAACTTTTTTTAACAGTTACTTTTGCTCCTCAATTAAAAAAAAATAGAAATCTATAAAAATCAAAGAGGAAAGATGTACCTTTTGACCACTTTGTAGAGTGCCGAAAGAAATAAATCTTCAGAGATAACTCAGTTGAAGAAAAGCACTTGGGGGCACTTGGGTGGTGTAGTCAGTTAAGCATCCAACTCTTGGTTTCAGCTCAAGTTGTGATCTCAAGGTCTTGAAATTGAATCCCTTGTTGAGCCGCACCCACCCCGCCCCCACTCAGCAAGGAGTCAGCTTCTCTCTCTCTCTCTTTGCCCTCTCCCCCCTAAAAGAAAGAAATCTTAAAAATACAAGTTTGTTAGGAGCCTTTTTGATTACCAATGATGTGGGGATTTGGTAGTTTTGGGTTTTTAAAGCTAATTTTTCAAAATTCAATATATGTTTAGAAGAGAACAGTGTAGTTTGATGCAAAGACAGTGGGTTTAGCAGTCCTGAACCAAATCATGGCTCTGCTACCAGCTATCTTTATGATTTTGAATAACCTAAACTTCTGAACACTCTAAAAGAAACAAAGACATTAATGTCTACTTAATGATGTGAAGCCACCAATGAAAAGGTCCCATTTAGTACATTGCTGAGCACACAGTCATTGCACGGTAAACATTTATTTCTTGTGCTTTTACCTATAGTTTAATCCTACTGTGCCCACATGAATGGTAGGGCCTTAGATACACCATTAGATCTATTTCTCAATTACCAACTAAATTAAAGAGATGGGCATGTTTTTTCACATAATTAAGTTATTTGTATAAAAAGTAGATTTGCTATTGAACTGGCTAAATATAGGCATTAGCTGGAATCTTTCACTTATAAAACAGTTATAGGTTCCTATTAAATACAAATACTGAGGGTAAGTAGGAACACTAATGCTTAAATCATATCAGCCTTCATTTAATTTAACCTCACATTTTTTGCCATGAATTAATAATATAAGTAATTTCATAGGACACTTCATTGAAATCCTGACTTTCTTAGAGCATTTTCACACCAGTTTTGCTGTGGGCAAATCTCTGCATTTATTAATAATTTTCAAATTACATTTCTTCTTTAGTGACTAAACAGATTCCAAATGAGACAAAGAGAAAAAAATAGATTGTCTTTTCTGTTTTATTTTTTTAAACCAGCTTCCTGAGTGTTTAAACTTATCAGCATCAAAAAAGGAAATAAAGCCCCATGATATTTTTGCCATTATGAAATCCCATAATTTTCTTTTCCAGTCAGAAGGAAAGCTAATTCTTTCTCCAAAAAGCCTACCTATGTATGGTGAGAAACAAAATATGGGTTGGGTACCAACTTCCTTTCTAATGCAGAAATGCTTTATTACATTGACAGCTTTTTCCTCCCTCTCCTACCAGAGTATATTAGTGCCAGGACTACATTAACAAAGTACCACAAACTTGGTGGTTCACAGAACAAATATTCATTGTCTCACAGTTCTGGAAGCTAGAGTCCAGGATCAAGGTGTTGACAAAGTTGATTACTTCTGAGGGATGTGAGGAAGAATCATCTTGCCCAGCTTCTGGCAGTTTGCTGGTCATCTTTGGTACTCCTTCACTTGTAGAAGCATCACCAATGTCTGTCTTCATCTTCATATGGTGTTCTCCCTGTGTGCATATCTGATCCATGTCCAAATTCCCCCTCCCTTTTTTATAAGGACACTAGTCACATTGGATCAGGGACCACCCTGATGACCTCATTTCAACAAATGACATCTGGATTGATCCTATAAGGTCATATTCTGAGGTACTGGGTGATATAACTTCAACATATAAATTTGAGGGGACACAATTAAACCTCTGACACTGAGGTTCAAATTCTCTAGGCTGTGAAAGTGCCTGTACCATCTCTAGCAGCCAGGTGCTGACACAGAGCAGTTATTACAGAGTAGGGTTCAGTGACTGTTGGATGAGGTAGGGCTCAATGACGGGTGGGCGAGTGGTTGGATGAGTGCATAGGTAGATAGGTGAATGGCTGGCTGGCTGACCGGATGGATGGATGGATGGATGGGTGGGTGGATGGGGGGAATAGGTGTATGGATGGATGATTGAGGAAATGGATGGATGGATGGGTGGGCAGATAGATGGGTGAGTAGATAGGAAGGTGTGGTTGCTTGGGTGTGGTAGGTGTGTGGTTGGATAGGTAAGTGTGGTTGCTTAGGTAGATAAGTGGAGGAATAGAATGATGGCTGAATGGACAGGTAGTCCTAAATAATGTATCATCAAGGGAATCATCCCAAAACACACCAGTGCCAGAGAGAATGAGCCCAGTGGGCTGGGGTAACCAAGAAAAAGTTGAGATTTTGATTGAGCCTTGACTGAGGTGGAGAATTGCAATTCATACTCTGAACTGAAGGATGACATGAGCAAGCACCTATTATAAATAAAAGCAAAGCACCTATTATAAATCAAAGCACTTGCCCTACTTTATTTAAAAATTTTTCTCATTTCTTTTATTTAAACTCACTTAATTAACATATAATATGTTCTTGGTTTCTGAGGTAGAGTTCAATGATCATCAGTTTTATATAATCCACAGTGCTCATTGCATCATGTGCCCTTCTTAATTCCCATCACCCAGTTACCCCACCCCCCTGCCACCCTCCCCTCCAGCAACTGTTTGTTTCCTATGATTAAGAGTTTCTTATGGTTTGTCTCCCTCTCTGCTTTCATCTTTTATTTTTTCTGCTCTTCCCCTATGATCATCTGTTTTGTTTCTTAGATGCCACATATGAATGAGATCAAATGATAACTGTCTTTCTCTGATTGACTTACTTCACTTAGCAAACTATCCTCTAGTTCTATCCACGTCATTGCAAACAGCAAGATTTCATTTTTTGATGGCTGAGTGGTATTCCATTGTGTATATATATACTACACCTTCTTCATTCATCTGTTGATGGACTTCTAGGCTCTTTCCATAGTTTGGCTATCGTGGACATTGCTACTATAAAAATTGGGTGCAGGTGCCCCTTCAGATCACTACATTTGTATCTTTGGGATAAATACCCAGTAGTGCAGTTGCTGGTTCATAGAGTAACTCTATTTTCAACTTCTTGAGGCATCTCCATACTGTTTTCTGAAGTGGCTGCACCAGCTTGCATTCCCACCAACATGTAGGAGAGTTATCCTTTCTCTCCTCGCCAACATTTGTCATTTCCCGGCTTGTTAATTTTAGCCATTCTGACTGGTCTGAGGTGGTATCATTTGGTTTCATTTTGTATTTCCCTACTGCTGAGCGGTGTTGAGCATTTTTTCATGTGTATTTTGGCCATTTATATGTTGTCTTTGGAGAAATGTCTCTTCATGTCTTCTGCCCACTTCTTGACTGGATTATTTGTTCTCTGGGTGTTGAATTTGTTAAGTTCTTTTTTTTTTTTTTTAAAGATTTTATTTATTATTTATTTTGACAGAGAGAGATCACAAGTAGACAGAGAGGCAGGCAGGCGGAGAGAGAGAGAGAGAGGGAAGCAGGCTCCCTGTCGAGCAGAGAGCCCGATTCGGGACTCGATCCCAGGACCCTGAGATCATGACCTGAGCCGAAGGCAGTGGCTTAACCCACTGAGCCACCCAGGCGCCCCTTGTTAAGTTCTTTATAGAATTTGTATACTAACCTTTTACCTTTTTAACCTTTTAAATGATATGTCATTTGCAAATATATTCTCCCATTCTGTCAGTTGTCTTCTGGTTTTGTTGACTGTTTCCTTTGCTGTGCAAAAGCTTTTTATCTTGATGAAGTCAAAGAGTTCATTTTTGCCTTTGTTTCCCTTGCCTTTGCAGACATGTCTAACAAGAAGTTGCTGTAGCCAAGATCACAGAGGTTGCTGCCTTTATGGTGTTCTCCTTTATGATTTTGATGGACTTCTAGCTCACATTTAGGTCTTTTATCCATTTTGCATCTATTTTTGTGTATGATATAAAAAAATGGTCCAGTTTCATTCTTCTGCATGTGGCTGTCCAATTTTCTCAACTCCAGTTGTTGAAGAGACTGTCTTTTTTCCAGTGAATTTTCTTTCCTGTTTTGTTGAAGATGAGTTGACCATAGAGCTGAGGGTCCATTTTCTGGGGTCTCTATTCTGTTCCATTGATTTGTGTGTCTGTGTACCATACTGTCTTGATGAGTACAGCTTTGTAATAGAATGTGAAGTCCAGTACTATGATGCAACTAGCTTTGGTTTCCTTTTTCAACATTCCTTTGGCTATTCAGGATCTTTTCTGGTTCCATAGAAATTTTAGGATTATTCATTACAGCTCTGCAAAAAAAGTGGATGGTATTTTGATAGGGAGTGCATTGAATGTGTAGATTGCTCTAGGCAGTATAGACATTTTCACAATGTTGGTTCTCCCAATCCATGAGCATGGAACATTTTTCACTTTTTATATGTCTTCCTCTTTTCTTTCATGAATGTTCTATAATTTTCTGAGTATAAATTCTTTGTCTCTTTGGTTAGGTTGATTCCTAGGTATCCTATGGTTTGGGGTGCAGTTGTAAATGGGATCAACTTCTTAATTTCTCTCCTTCTGTCTCATTATTACTGTATAGAAATGCAACTGATTTCTGTGCATTGAGTTCATATCCTGCCACTTTGTTGAATTCCTTTATGAGTTCTGGCAATTTTGGGGTGGAGTCTTTTTGGGTTTTCCTCATAGAGTATCATGTCATCTGCAGAGAGTGAGAGTTTGACTTATTTGCCAATTTGGAGGCATTTTATTTCTTTTCATTTTCTGATTGCTGAGGCTGGGACTTCTAGAACTCTATTGGTGAATAGTGGACATCTGTGCCATGTTCCTGAACTTAGGGGAAATCTCTCAGTTTTTCTCCATTGAGAATGATATTTGCTGTGGGCTTTTTGTATCTAGCTTTTATGATAGTGAGGTATGCTCCCTCTATTCCCTACACCGTGAAGAGTTTTAATTAAGAAAGGATGTTGTACCTTGTCAAATGCTTTCTCTGCATCAATTGAGAGGATTATATGGTTCTTGTCCTTTCTTTGATTTATGTAGTGTATCACATTGATTTGTGGATGTTGAGCCACACTTGCAGCCCAGGAATAAATCCCACTTGGTTATGGTGAGTAATCCTTTTAATGTACTGTTGGATCCTATTTGGTGAGAATTTTGTCATCCATGTTCATCAAGGTCTGTAATTCTCCTTTTTGAAAGGGTTTTCCTCTGGTTTGGGGACCAGCATGATGCAGGCCTCATAGAAAGGGTTTGGAATCGATTCTCTAATTTCCCTTTCTGTATTTTCATTGTTAGTGTATAAGAAAGCCACTGATTTCTGTACATTGACTTTGTATCCTGCCACATTACTGAATTGCTGTATGAGTTCTAGTAGTTTGGGGGTGGAGTCTTTTTGGTTTTCCATATAAAGAATCATGTCATCTGCAAAGAGAGAGAGTTTGACTTCTTCATTGCCAATTTGGATACATTTTATTTCTCTTTGTTGTCTGATTGCTGTTGCTAGGACTTCTAATACTATGTTGAACAAGAGTGGTGAGAGTGGGCATCCTTGTCGTGTTCCTAATCTCAACGGGAAGGCTGCAAGCTTTTTCCCATTGAGGATGATATTTGCTGTGGGTCTTTCATAGATAGATTTTATGAAGTTCAGGAATGTTCCCTCTATCCCTATACTTTGAAGCTTTTTAATCAGGAACGGATGCTAGATTTTGTCAAATGCTTTTTCTGCATCAATTGAGAGGACCATGTGGTTCCTCTCTCTTCTCATATTAATTTGTTCTATCACATTGATTGATTTGCGAATGTTGAACCATCCTTGTAGCCCAGCAATGAATCCCACCTGGTCATGGTGGATAATCTTTTTAATGTGCTATTGGATCCTGTTTGCTAGGATCTTGTTGAGAATCTTAGCATCCATATTCATCAGATATTGGTCTGAAATTCTCCTTTTTGGTAGGGTCTTTGCCTGGTTTGGGGATCAGGGTAATGCTGGCTTCATAGAAAGAGTCTGGAAGTTTTCCTTCTGCTTCAATTTTTTGAAACAGCTTCAGGAGAATAGGTGTTATTTCTTCTTTGAAAGTTTGGTAGAATTCCCCAGGGAATCCATCAGGTCCTGGGCTCTTGTTTTCTGGGAGGTTTTTAATCACTGCTTCAATTTTGTTACTAGATATCGGTCTATTTATGTTGTCGATTTCTTCCTGGTTCAATTTTGGGAGTTTATAGTTCTCCAGGAATGCATCCATTTCATCTAGGTTGCTTAGCTTATTGGCATATAACTGTTGATAATAACTTCTGATGATTGTTTCTACTTCCTTGGTGTTAGTTGTGATCTCTCCCTTTTCATTCATAATTTTATAAATTTGGGCTTTCTCTCTTTTCTTTTGGATTAGTGTGGCCAATGGTTTATTGATCTTATTGATTCTTTCAAAAAACTAGCTTCCAGTTTCATTGATACGTTCTTCTGTATCTCTGGTTTCTACCTCATTGATCTTCGCTCTAATCTTGATTATTTCCCTTCTTATGTGTGGAGTTGGTTTGATTTGTTGTTGATTCTCCAGTTCTCTAAGGTGTAGAGACAGCTGGTGTGTTCTGGATTTTCAATTTTTTTGAGGGAGGCTTGTATGGCTATGTATTTCCCCCTTAGGACCGCCTTTGCTGTATCCCATAGGTTTTGGACAGAAGTGTCTTCATTCTCATTGGTTTCTATGAATTTTTTCAGTTCTTCTGTGATCTCCTGGTTGATCCAAGCATTCTTAAGCAAGGTTGTCTTTAGCTTCCAGATGTTTGAGTTCCTTCTGAACTTTTCCTTGTGATTGGGCTCCAGTTTCAAAGCACTATGATTTGAGAATATGCAGGGAATAATCTCAGTCTTTTGGTATTGGTTGAGACCTGATTTGTGACCCAGTATGTGGTCTATTCTTGAGAAGGTTCCATGTGCACTTCAGAAGAATGAGTATTCTGTTGTTTTAGGGTGGAATGTTCTGTATATATCTATGAGGTCCATCTGGTCCAATGTGTCATTCAATGCTCCTGTTTCTTTATTGATTTTCTGCTTCAGTGATCTGTCTATTTCTGAGTGGAACAGAGTAGAGAGCCCAGATATGGACCCTCAACTCTATGGTCAAATAATCTTCGATGAAACAGGAAAAATATACAGTGGAAAAAAGACAGTCTCTTCAATAAATGGTGCTGGGAAAACTGGACAGCTATATGTAGAAGAATGAAACTCGACCATTCTCTTACACCGTATACAAAGATAAACTCAAAATGGATAAAAGACCTCAACGTGAGACAGGAATCCATCAGAATTCTAGAGGAGAACATAGGCAGTAACCTCTTCGATATCAGCCACAGCAACTTCTTTCAAGATATGTCTCCAAAGGCAAAGGAAACAAAAGCGAAAATGAACTTTTGGGATTTCATCAAAATCAAAAGCTTCCGCACAGCAAAGGAAACAGTCAACAAAACAAAGAGGCAACCCACGGAATGGGAGAAGATATTTGCAAATGACAGTACAGACAAAAGGTTGATATCCAGGATCTATAAAGAACTCCTCAAACTCAACACACACAAAACAGATAATCGTATCAAAAAATGGGCAGAAGATATGAACAGACACTTCTCCAATGAAGACATACAAATGGCTATCAGACACATGAAAAAATGTTCATCATCACTAGCCATCAGGGAGATTCAAATTAAAACCACATTGAGATATCACCTTACACCAGTTAGAATGGCCAAAATTAGCAAGACATGTGTTGTCTTGTGTTGGAGGGGACATGTGTTGGAGGGGATGTGGAGAAAGGGGAACCCTCTTACACTGTTGGTGGGAATGCAAGTTGGTGCAGCCTCTTTGGAGAACAGTGTGGAGATTCCTCAAGAAATTAAAAATAGAGCTTCCCTATGACCCTGCAATTGCAGTACTGGGTATTTACCCCAAAGATACAGATGTAGTGAAAAGAAGGGCTATCTGTACCCCAATGTTTATAGCAGCAATGGCCACGGTTGCCAAACTGTGGAAAGAACCAAGATGCCCTTCAACGGACGAATGGATAAGGAAGATGTGGTCCATATACACTATGGAGTATCATGCCTCCATCAGAAAGGATGAATACCCAACTTCTGTAGCAACATGGACGGGACTGGAAGAGATTATGCTGAGTGAAATAAGTCAAGCAGAGAGAGTCAATTATCATATGGTTTCACTTATTTGTGGAGCATAACAAATAACATGGAGGACAAGGGGAGTTAGAGAGGAGAAGGGAGTTGGGGGAAATTGGAAGGGGAGGTGAACCATAAAAGACTATGGACTCTGAAAAAAAAAATCTGAGGGGTTTGAAGCGGCGGGGAGTGGGAGGTTGTGGGTACCAGGTGGTGGGTATTAGAGAGGGCACGGATTGCATGGAGCACTGGGTGTGGTGCAAAAACAAGGAATACTGTTATGCTGGAAAAAAAATTGCCTAAAAAAAACAAAAATTACTTAAGTTATGGAGAGAAAGCCAGCAGTGATTGAGTGGCTTAGTGCTTCTTTCTCAATTGTGCTCCTAAGACCGCACAGGCTAAAGCTGGAAGACCCAAGGAGGTTATTCCACACGATCTGCCATCTTGCCAGAGCCAAACTGAAATAAATGAAGAAACAAAAAAAAAAAAAAAAGAAGAAAGAAAAAGAAAAAAAAAAAAGGAAAGGGTTTGGAAGTTTTCCTTCCATTTCTGTTTTTTTAATCACCTTTAGATGAATGGGTATTAGTTCTTTAAATGTTTAATGTTTAAATGCCCCTGGGATGGCATCCAGCCCTGAACTCTTGTTTGTTGGGAGATCTTTTATGACTGCATCAATTTCCTTGCTGCTTATGGGTCTATTCAGGTTTTCTGTTTCTTCCTGGTTCAGTTTTGGTAGTTAAGAGTTTCCATTTGAATGTATCCATTTCTTCCAGATTGCCTAATTTGTTGGCATATAGTTACTCCTATTATGTTCTTATACTTGTTTGTATTTCTTTGGTGTTGGTTTTGATCTGTACTCTTTCATTCATAATTTTATTTATTTCAGTCCCTTCTCTTTTCTTTTTGGTAAGTCTGGTGAGGTCTTATCGATCTTATTAATTCTTTCAAAGACCCAGCTCCTAGTTTCATCGATCTGTTCTACCATTCTTCTGGTTTCTATTTCATTGATTCTGCTCTAATCTTTATTAATTCTCTTCTCCTCCTGGATTTAGGCTTCATTTGCTGTTTTTTCTCCAGCTCCTTTAGGTGTAAGGTTAGGTTGTGTATTTGAGACCTTTCTTGTTTCTTAAGAAAGGCCTGTATTGCTATATACTTCCCTCTTAGGACCACCTTTGCTGCATCCCAAAGATTCTGAACAGTTGTGTTTTCATTTTCATTTGTTTCCATGAATTTTTTTAGTTCTTCCTTAATTTCCTGGTTGATCCATTCATTCTTTAGTAGGATGCTCTTTAGCCTCCATGTATTTGAGTTCTTTCCAACTTTCCTCTTGTGATTGAGTTCCAGTTCCAAAGCATTTTGATCCAAAAATATTCAGGGGATGATTCTACTCTTTTGGTACCAGTTGAGACCTGATTTGTGACCCAGGATGTGATCTATTCTGGAGAATGTTCTATGTGCACTAAAGAAGAATATGTATTCTGTTGCTTTAAAAAGGCATGCTCTGAATGTATCTGTAAAGTCCATCTGGGCCAATGTGTCATTCAAAGCCCTTTATTCCTTGTGGATCTTCTGCTTAGATGATCTGCCCATTGCAGTGAGTGGGGTGTAAAAGTCCCCTGCTATTTTTGGATTGTTATCTCTGTGTTTAATTATTAATTGGCTTATATAATTGGCTGCTCCCATGTTAGGGGCATAAATATTTATAATTGTTAGTCTTCTTGTTGGATACGCCCTTTAATCATGATATAGTGTCCTTCCTCATCTTTTATTACAGTCTTTGGTTTAAAATCTAATTTGTCTGATAAAAGAATTGCCACCCCAGCATTCTTTTAATGTCCATTAGCATGATAAATGGTTCTCCTCCCCTACCCCTCACTTTCAATCTGGAGGTGTCTTTGGGTCTAAAATGACTCTCTTGCAGACAGCATATCAGTGGGTCTTGCTTTTTTATCTGATACCCTCTTTCTTTTGATTGGGGCATTTAGGCCATTTACATTCAGAGTAACTTTTAACATATATGAATTTAGTGCTATTGTATTGCCTGTAAAGTGACTGTTTCTGTAGATTGTCTCTGTTCATTTCTTATCTGTGTTACTTTTGGACTCTCTCTCAGCTTAAAATATCCCTTTTAATATTTCTTGTAGGGTTGGCTTGGTGATCATAAATTCTTTTAGTTTCTGTTTTTCTTAGAAGCTTTTTTTTTTTTAAGACTTTATTTATTTATTTGACAGAGAACAAGAGAACACAAGCACGGGGAGTAGCAGAGGCAGAGGAAGAAGCAAACTCCCCACTGAGCGGGGAGCCTGATGTGGGGCTCTCTCCCAGGACTCTGGGATTGTGACCTAAAATGAAGGCAGATGCTTAACCAACTGAGCCACCCAGGTGCCCCAATTTCCTGGAAGCTTTTTATATCTCCTTCTATTTCAAATGACATCCTGCTGGATAAAATATTCTTGGCTGCATATATTTCTCATTTAGCACCCAGAATCCTTTCTGGCCAGCCAGGTCTCTGTGGGTATGTCTGCTTCCAGTCTAATATTTATATCCTTGGATTATGGATCTTTTGTTATGGATCTATTGTCCTGATCTGCTTTTAGGATTTTCTCATTTTCTCTGAGATTTACAAATTTCACTATTCTATGTTGGAGTGTTGACCTATTTTTATTGATTTTGAGGGGAGTTCTCTTTGCCTCCTGGACGTGGATGCCTGTTTCCTTCTCCAGATTAGGGAATTTCTCTGGTATAATTTGATCCAATAGTTTTCTGCCATAATTTGCTTCTGCCCCTCTCTCTTTCTCCTCTTCTTCTGGGATCCCAATTATTCTAATATTGTTTTGTTTTATGATATCACTTACCTCAAATTCTCTCCCTATAAATCAGTAATTGTTTATCTCTCTTTTTCTCAGCTTCTTTATCCCCATCATTTTGTCTTCTATATCATTAATTTCTCTTCTGCTTTTCTCCTAGCAGTTAGTTTCCATTTTTTATTCCAGCTCATTAATAGCCTTTTTTATTTCAACTTGATTATATTTTAGTTCTCTTATTTCTCCAGAAAAGGATTCTTTAGTGTGTTCTATGCTTTTTTCAAGCCCAGCTAGTATCTTTTTAATCATTATTCTGAACTCTAGTTCTGACATCTTACCTATATCCATACTGATTAGGTCCCTGGCTGTCAGTACTGCCTCTCGTTCTCTTTTTGAGGTGAGTTTTTCTGTCTTGTCATTCTGTCGAGAGAAGAATAGATGAACAAAGAATAAAATACTAAAATGGCAACAGCAACTCCAGAGAAATATACACTAAACAAATCAGAAGAGACCCAGAACTGGAAAAAAGGAAAAGAAAGAGAATATAATCAAACTGGTGGACAGAGTAGAACAATACACTGGATCCTGTGTGTATTTGGTTTGTTTGTTAGAAAATTAGATCCCAGAATTGTAAAGAAAGAACAACTTATATACATACCAAAATGAAATTAAATACAATGAAAGGATAGAATGTAACTCTAAAAATGAAAACTAAAAGACAAGAAAAAACAGAGGAAAAAAAAGAAGACCAACAATGACAAAAGGAAGGGATATTCAGGTGAACAGAACAGAGCAATACCCTATATCCTGATTATATTTTTGGTCAGTTTGTTATAAGAAACTACATCTCAAAATTGTAAAGAAAGAAACACACATATACACACACACACACACACATATACACACACACACATATATATATAAAATAAAATTAAATACTTTGAAAGGATAGAATGTAACTATAAAGATGAAAATTAAAAACATTTTAGGGGCACCTGGGTGGCTCAGTGGGATAAAGCCTCTGCCTTCAGCTTAGGTCATTATCCCAGGGTCCTGGGATCAAGCCCCACATCGGGCTCTCTGCTGAGCAGGGAGACTGCTTCCTCCTCTCTCTCTGCCTGCCTCTCTGCCTACTTGTGATCTCTGTCTCTCAAATAAATAAAATCTTAAAAAAAAAAAAAACTTTAACAAAACAACAACAGAAAAAGGAAGAAAAAAATATGATCAGACAAATGACAAGAACAGAGCCATTACTCCAGATTCTGGGTGTATTTTGGTCTGTTAGAAGAAACTGCATCCCAAAATTATAAAGAAAGAAGCTTTACATATATACCAAAATAAACTACAGTGAAAGGATAGAATATAAATGTAAAAATGAAAGTTTAAAAAGATTTAAGGGATGCCTGGGTGGCTTAGTGAGTTAAGCAGCTGCCTTCAGCTCAGGTCATGATCTCAGGGTCCTGGGATCAAGTCCCACATCAGGCTCCTTGCTCAGCGGGGAGCCTGCTTCCCCCCACTGCCTGCTGCTGAGAGCTTTGTGATCTCTCTCTCTCTCTGTGTCAAATAAAATCTTTAAAACAAACAAACAAATTTTAAAAAGAGTTGATATAATAAATTAGTTGAAAAAAGAAAGGAAAAAAATTAATTGAATGACTAAGGAATCATGGGAAAAAACCATGCATTTTATATGCTATATTCCTGTAGTGCTGGAGTTTTGCAGTTCTCTGATTGATAAACTTGGCCTTAGCCAGATGTTCTTGCTGCTCTTTTGAGGGAGGGGCCTGTTGCTTTGTTTCTCAAGTGTCTTTTCCCTGGCAGAATTGCACTGCCCTTGATAGGGAGCCAGGCCAAGTAATCTGCTCCAGTTTGCTCTGTGTGGCTTTTCTTCCCTGAGGGCTTTAGAAGATGAGAATGAAAATGGCAGCCTCCCAATCTCTGGCTCTGAGCTGAAAGCTCAGGGTCCCATTCCTCAGTTCACCCTGAGGGAAAATCAGTCACTCCTGTCTCCCTGGTCTCCATCAACACTCCATGCTTACCCAGCCTCTGACAGAGCATTTCTCTGTCAGGTACATGACCCTGTATCAAGTCTCCAGGTACGTGACCCTGTATCAAGTCTCCAAACCCTGCAGACTCCTGTTGCCCCCTCCCACTACACTCTTCCCGGGGGAGTAAGAGGGGGTGGTCTCACTGGTCCTGCTGCTTCTTGGACCCCTGCTCATAAAGCAGTCACCTGACCATGCTATGGTTTGCAGTTTATGGCAACCCAAAGCTGAGAGGCCACTCCTGGGCTCACTGATTACAGCCGGCTTCCGCACTCTGATACCTGGGAACTCTGCTGCCCAAAGGCCACCACCAGTCTTTCTGTCACCCCAAAGATCCTGAGACCACACTGTCCCACCCAGGATTCTGCCCTGCTTAGCCACTGAGCGCTATTCAGACCAGGATGTCCCTCACTGGAATAGACTGCTGAAAGTTCTTATTTTGTGCTCTGCTACTATATCACTTCCTAGTAGCCAGCTTATGGAGGCTCCCAACCCCCATGATTTATCTTCTCATATATTGTCTAGGATTCACTTCTCCACACCTCCTACCCTGCAGAAAGTGGTCTCCTTTCTATTTGTAGAGTTGTAGCTATTCTTTTCTTAGATCTTCGGTTGAGTTCACAGGTGTTCAGAATGATTTGATAGCTATCTAGCTGAGTTCCTGGGACCACAGGAAACTAAGGTCTCCTACTCCTCTGCCATCTTGACTGTATCACTAAATTAATGGCTTTAGCTATCCTTTCTGGTTATAAATTCAATCTCATGAAATTTAACATTTTTCATCCTACTCAATGTAGCCAAAACCATCTTTATTTTCTTTCATCAATGTTTTATAGTTTTCAGAGTATAGATCTTTCACTTCCTCAATTTAGTTTATTCCTGGGTATTATTTTTGGTGCAATTGTAAATGGGATTGTTTTTGTAGATCTCTGCTGCTGCGTTATTAGTGTATAGAAATGCAACAGATTTCTGTGCATTGATTTTTGTATCCTGCAACTTTACTGAATTCATTTATCAGTTCTAGTAGATTTTGGTGGAGTCTTGAGGGTTTTCTCTGTATAGTATCATGTCACCTGCAAATAATGAAAGTTTTACCTTACCAATTTCAATGCCTTTTATTTCTTTTCATTGTGTGATTGCTGTGGCTAGGACTTCCAGTAGTAGGTTGAATAAAAGGGTGAAAGTGGACATCCTTTTTTTGCTCCTGACCTTAGGAAAAAAGCTCTCAGTTTTTCCTCATTGAATGTGATGTTAGCTGTGGTTTTTTTTCATTTAAGGCCTTTATTTATGTTGAGGTATGTTCCTTCTAAATATATTTAGTTGAGGGTTTTTATTATGAATGCTTGTTGTACTTTGTCAAATGCTTTTTCTGTGTGTATTGAAATGATCACTCATCATCAGGAAATGCAAATCAAAACCACAATGAGATATTACCTTATACCTGTCAAAATGGCTAAAATACAAAATAAGAAATGACAAATGTTGACGAGGATGTGGAAAAAAAGAAACCCTCCTGCAATGTTAATGGCAATGCAAAGTGGTGCACCCCTGTGAAAGAAAGTATGAAGGTTCCTCAAAAAATTAAAAATAGAATTGCCCTATGATCCAGTAATTGAAAATTTAAAAAGTACTTACCCCCAAAAATATGAAAACACTAATTCAAAACAGTTCATGCCCCCCTATGTTTATTACAATGTTATTTACAGTAGCCAAACTATAGAAGCCGCCCAAGTGTCCATTGATTGTTGAATGGATAAAGAAGATATGTTTTATATGTACACACACACACACACACACACACACACAATGGAGTATTATTCAGTCATAAAAAATGAAATCTTGCCATTTGCAACAACATGGATGGAGCTAGAGAGTATAATGATAAGTGAAATAAGCTAGTCAGAGAAAGACAAATACCATATGATTTCACTCAATATGGAATTTAAGAAAGAAAACAAATGAACAAAGGGAAAAAGAAAGAGACAAAGAAACAGACTCTTAAGTATAAAAAAAAAAAAATAGATGTTTACCAGAACGGGGAGGCAGGTAAAATAACTGAACAGAGTTAAGAGTGCACTTGTCTTGATGAGCACTGAGTAATGTATGGAACCGTTGGACCACTATATTGTATCCCTGAAATAATATAGCACTATATGTTAACTGTTGGAATTAAAATTTTAAAAATAGTCAAAATCATAAGAATGTAAAATTTGACTAGCAAGGACCTGTTTGAATGTGGTATAACAGGTACCATACAACACTAACAGTAAAATCCAGTCTCTGACCTCAGGAAACTAACACTTGGTGTGTGTGTGTGTGTGTGTGTGTGTGTGTGTGTGTGTAAGAACAAACAGATAACACACAATTCTTTAACAGTCTATTACATAAATCATGTATGATCCAATACCGGGAAAGAAAAACTTATCCTAAACATACCCTGAACTTCCCCTATTTGAACTTTTTAATGCTGTTTGCTATATATAGAAGAATAATAAAAACATTTATAGGAGTAGACAACTAATTACATTTATATCTCTTTAAAATTACAACATACTTCCACATGTATTACCCAATTTAATACATGCTATAAGCAACCCTGAAGGGTGATGCTATTTTCTATTTTACAGGTAAGCAAACTAAGGCTTACAAAATTTAAGTAACTTGTAAGATCTAAGAGGCAAGCTGGGACAAGATCCAGGATTTCCTAACTTTATACCCTAATTGTTTTCTATCATATCATTGCTTTTTCATTCCTCTTGATATCCTATCAACCCTTTGAGGTTCGGCTAAGCTACTATCACTTCACTTGGAATTTTTCCAGCCATCCCACCTGGAGGAAATTCTTTCTATTCTTAACTCTTAGAGCACTGCATATTTCTGTTGCAGTTCCTAAGCTATATGCCTTTGTGTTATTATTATTTTTGTATGTGTCCTTTTCCTCCCAGTTGGTTAGCTCCTTGAGTCCAAGGGGTATATTGTTACCACTTACTGGCAGTAGGCATGCAAGAAAAGTCAGTGAGTGAATGAATATAATAAATGAATGAATTAATGTTCCAGGAGTCTCTGCCATGAAGCAGTGTTGTCATGACTTACTTAGCCAGGATATTTCCTCTTAGAGTTGCCAATAAAGGGAGGAAATGAGCTCAGATGTAAGATGAGGCTGGGTTTTGCACACACAGGCCTAGTGCCTAGCAAGCCATTATCATGCCTGTTTGGCTGTGATCTCTTTACCATGGTTTCTTTCATATCTCTTTTGGGTTATAAAAGCTCTAGAGTTGTTAGATAAAAATGCCCCATCTTGTCTCTTGTTATCTAACAGTTCTTTTTTAATTTGGAGTGATGCAGGGACTTTTCCACCTTTCCCTCCATCTTTTACAGACAGAAGTAGAATAGATCCTTTAGCTGTTAGTAAGCCTTTGGCCACACTGGTCTTCTTGTTATCTTCTCTTTGTTGTGTGTCTTCTCATCTCTTTGTCTCCCTTGACTACAGTCTATTTGGTTGGAGCAGTGGGGGTATTTTTTTTTTGAAGGAGGTCATGCTTGTTGTCTTAATAGTCAGCCTATGGCAACATCATTGTAGGGCTACCATAGTATGTGCTGCTTTTTTGAGTGGATAAAATGCTGACAGTTGTCATGAGTAGGGATTCGACAGAGCCTTTTTTTTTTTTTCCATGTAGCCTATGAGCTTTGGACTAATAGTATATTAGACTGGTGATCAAAATGGAAATTAATTAGCAAGATTATTACAAAACAAGCATAGTGTCCCTTTCTAGAATATATAGTTTCAGATTATGATGGTAGCCATGTAGATTGATGTAGTCTTTTTATAAAATAATTTAGCAATATGTATTATAAATTTATGTATATATAAATACACACACACACACACACACACACACACACACCTTGACTGACCTGGCAATTTCCTTCCAGGAGTCAAGTCAAAGGAAATGATTCAAAGTTAAAAATATGATGATTTGTGTATCAGGTAGGGGATTGCACTCAGCCGTGTAAACAAACCATTATAGCTGCTTAACAAAATAGACATTTATCTTTCTCATAACAAGAAGTGGGGAGACCCAATATTCAGGGCTCCTGAGGCAGCTTCATCATACCATCAGCATCCTAAGCAATGGCTTTCATCTTCATTGTCCCTTGTGGCTATAGGATGGTAAGTTTCTTTCATATCATTGTTCCAAATGGGAAGAGAAAAGGACAAGCAAGTCAGCTAAAACTTTTCTAGAAATCTCAGGTGAACTTCTGTTTCTCATTAATTAGAACTATCTCTTCTAGCTTCAGAGACTATAAAATTAAGGTTTGGGTCAGTATTAGAAGGTGCAGGAGAAACAGTGAAGTATGTCCCAAACTGAGAAGGCACTTTGAGACTGGAAAACAAAGCAAGCCACTCCATACAGTTTACATAGAGTTTTATTTAGGGTAACTTACTGACAGGGGAATTGGATGGAGAACAATCCACAGCAACTGCATAGTTATTCTCCACAAAATCTGGACCTTAGTCCACTTATAGAGTGAGGGGACACACAAAAGGGCATTATAATGAGATTAAAGGTGTTGCTTGCACCTCAGAGAGCTTACATGCACCTAATTGACAGTTACCCTTTAATTTGATCTTGTGGCACAACCTGTGCATCAGAAAGGGAAAGGACTATATTATCTCTAACAGATTCATGGAAGGCCCAAACAAGCCTCCCCACTTTCCAGCCTTGGCAGTCATTTCTAAGGTATGTATATTAATCTCCATGGGGGTTAGAACACATAGCCCCGAGAGAGAGAGCATTGAACTAACATGAACAAAATGGAGAACCAAAGATAGAGCCAGTATTGTCAGCACTCCTATGGTCAGCTGTATTGTCAGGTTAACCCAAACTGGGTTTTGTTAGTAAGGAATATTGGGAGAATGTCTGTTGGTAAAACAACTAGTAATGTCTTCCACAGGAATCAAAGTACTGAAGATAACAAAAGTAAAATAATGGTGGCCCTATTCATGTCCATTCACAGAGTAATAAAATGATCTAATATGCGATGGAATATTATATAACCGTATTAATCACAGCTGGATCAGGAAAACAGAAGCTACTATAAATGTGAAGAATAAGAAACATTTTAATACAGGGAATCAGAAGTTTATACAACTTGTGGAAGGCTGGAGGAACAAAGCTCAGGAAAGCCACTATCTTAGTTTGGATTCTTCCTAAAGTAGAACTTGAGGCAAGCACTGAGGAGTAGATAGTTTATTGGGGAGCCAATCCCAGAGATCAGCAGTATGAAATAAGGCAAAGAGGAATGGCCAACAGGGTTGTGTTGTAGAGATGCATAATGGGAGCTTGATTCTATCAGAACCTATGGAGAAACCTAGAGAATACCTTTCAGAATTGTCTGGCTGCAGGATGAAAGGTAGGAAGATGTATCTACTGGCTCCCAAGAATTGCCCCCTGGAAATTAACTCCTGTACTTCTGAGCTTCACACATGTTTGTAGCCCCAACTAACTCCCATGACATCTGCTATATCAGAGAAATGCTAGACCAGAAAATGGAAATGTGTATTTTGCATTTGAGGTGCCTTGCTGCTGCCATGAATTTGAAGCCTGTATGGAACTATGTAACCACAGCTGAAGTCAAAGGTGAAGCCAAGAGGGTAGAACGAGGGTGCAAAGGCATTTGCTACAGCAGATTTTAGGAATTTGAACATGAAGGAGACATAGGGGAATAGCCAATAAAAGCATTAGCTGCTTGCAGAACCTAAATAAATAGATGGTTCTCTGGTGGGCACTGAGCAGCCGCAGACAAAACCTTCCATCTATTGTCTAGTGCTAACCCACAGCTGCTACTAGTGCGTGATGGCCCCTCTTACCCTTCAAATGTCATGCTTGTGCTTCCAAATAGTGGGAATCTAATGAGAATCTAATCTGATGATGAGGCCCTCTGAGAAATGTAGTTTTTACAGGTTTCATGCCCCTGATGTATAACAGAGTTCAGAAGGATTGGGATTGTCTTAAGTATCTACAAATTATATCTCGCCCAACAACAACTGATGAATTACATTGGAAGAGTTTATAAAAATATGTTGAACTTGTTTTAATTACTTCCTATTCACTCCATTGGTGAGGAAGGGATCCCACCCTAGGGTTTGGGGGATGGCCAAACCCTCAACACTGGGTGCAAGTGATCAACAGCAATTGATTAGTCACATATTCGTAGCTGGGGCCTCAGAACACTACATGTCACACAGGGCCACATGGGAGCTACACTCAGGAACAATGTGAACAGCCAGGAGTTGTGGGAAGCAGGTTTGTCGTATCAAGAAGGTGTGGTGCCCCCTGGTTGCTGGGGAGAATGTGATTGGTTTATTTGAATAATTCCAGTTGCTTGTTAGCAACTAAAACACATTACTCAGGGATAAAAAGGAACTATGCCTGATACCTTTGATAAGGAGAGTTGTTTAGCTAAGGAACCTTATCCAGAGTGGGAGGGCAGACCATTCAAGGCCTTCCTGATTTTACCAGAAGTCAAGGCAGCTTATAATAGTATGCTGTAATTTTAGGCCTTATGCTGCATAAACAAGTTTTCACTAGATTGGGTACAGATAAAGGGGTATGTCTTTTTTTTTTTCTTTTTAATTAACATTAAATGGCTCTCATTCAGTCATCTCATTTTGCAAGGCAGCCCTTTCTTCCCAGGATTTCCTCTATTTTGTAGCAAGCCCAAGAACCTCAAGGCCTAACTCAGTTGCAAAGATCAGTCCTTGAAATACCATCCCCTAAGAAAGGAAAACAAGAAAACAGGGCCTGGCACTTACAGAGCACTAGAAAATATTTGAGTGAATGAATGCAAGAGCAAGCTGAACCAAGAAAGAAGTCTTAAGATCTTCACTGCTTTTGTTTCTGCAGACACTTGCTGTTTTTGGCCATACAGTAGTCGCTCTTCCACTAGCTTTTTTGTCTATGGGTTCAAAACCACTTTGTCCCTGGTGGTTGAGGAGTGTAGTCTCATCTCCCCAAATATGAAATTCAGTCCTCCCTGCCTTAATAATTGCTGCTAAATGATTGCTGCTAAAAATGACTTTAGGGAAAGTGGAAAGAATCTGGAACCCAGGAAGCATTGTCCACCCAATCTACACTTCTCTGAACCACTTCCCTGGTCAGAAATAATAATAAGTTTCTTGAATTACCCACTCACTATTGTTTTTCTATGCCCCACCTACATACACTCATTTTCCTCAGCCTCTATAACTGTGCCTACATTTAAGCCATTTAATTTTAAATTTAAAAATCTTTTCCCCAGCTATACTAGCAACATTCTAAGTGCTCAATAGCCACCTGTATTAGTGGCTACTGTGTTGGGCAATATAACTTACATAACTTTTTTTTTTTAATCATTCCAGGAAATTCTGCTGGACATTGACACCTGTATCAATTTTGTAGGATCATTTATGCATTTATGAATACCTACTATGTGCCTGGCCCTATAAGCACTGAGGACATAAGGGTAGACAAGACAAACAAAATTTCTACCTTCCCAGAACTTACATTTTAATTTGCATAGCCTACATACAAATGTCTGTGTGTATCATTAACTTGAGGAGGGACAGCACTGGAAATCAGATGGCTAATTGTTCTTAAAATTCTTGATTCATCCTCAGTCTGATTTCTTTGAGGTATAGCACAGTTTTCTTCAAACTTTAGAGCCCTGAACTTTATACTTCTGATTTGGGCTGATTCACAAGGCACAAATGGCTTACACAGTTGACTCACCTGTAAGTATTGACTATTATTGTTAAGTCTTTTAGATTCTGGATGAGAGGTTTATTTGAAACTAGTTCTAGGATTTAATCATTTAAATCCATTCTGGCAATTTGTGTTCATAATTTTAATTCAGTGAAAGGTCTAGTTCTTATTGATGTGTATAACCAAGCAGAGACTAGGAAATACACTGCAATTATTTTGTTGGTTTTTCTACTACAAAGCCCATGTATTAACACTTGCCACCTCCCATGTAGGTTTTACTCATACAGCATTAATATTACTAGCTTAAAAAGTTGGAATAATGGAGGTGGGTGGTATTTTCAAATTAGTCATTAGAATTCAAACACGCTATGCTAATGCTCTCAACAAGAGCCACAAATGCCAGCACCAACAATCTGTTTGAACTAATGAACTGTGAACATTTTCCCCACTGGTGAACGGACAAATATAGTATGGTACAGTTGAAAGAGACCTTGGAAATGGGTCTTTCCATTGCAACTCCCTTTTCCCTCATTTATTGGTCCTTTGAAGTTATAAATGATTTGAAGTAACAGTAACAGCTGAAGTAACTGTTGAAGAGTTAAACCCTGCCATAGCATAAAAGGACCAGAAATTAACTTCTGAAAAGCAAAGGTTCTCAAACTTTACCATGCACCATGGAGGGCATATTGAAGCACACATTGCTGGACTCTATCCCAGGAGTTTCTGAATCAGCAGTCTAGGATGGAGCCTGATAATTTCCATTTCTAACAACTTCCTGGGTGTTGCTGATGGTCTGAAGACTACATTTTTAGATTGACTGGTATAAACAAATGTGACATTATTATGAAGTTAATGAAAGAGTGAGAATGAGCCTACATAACTAGCCTTAGCAATCTGAGGATCCAGCTGCATGATCTCATCTATCCAGGTGTAAAACTTGGGTTTGGCACCATCCAGTGGCAGTTGTCTAATGCTCTATAAACATCAGCAGGGATGATTCTGGGTCCTGTAGCTGCCTGCGACTTGTAAGACAGTGACATTCCAGCTATCTTATGATTAGTATGCATTTATTTTGTTGTTCTGATCTGGAAAGACTGAGCCTTGGGGACCCAGCCTCTTGCTCTGCTTCCCAACTACTGCCTGCTATTTCCCTATCAGTCTTGTCCTCTCCTCCATATAGCTAGCCTTTTCTCCCCCAGAAAATGAGAACATTGGCCCAACCTCATTTGAGAAGCTAGAGTCCCATATTCAAATTGCATTGTTTAGGAACTTTAAGTAGCCAGGGGTAGATCTTCTGTTAGTCAACGTACTTTTCTCAAACTCCTTCCTCACTGTCCTCACTCAGAACCATTATACATTTTTACCTTTACTAGTCAAAATCCTTCCTAACCTTGCAAGTTTAGCTTATATTCTATCTCCTTCAAAAACTTTGTCCTGCTACTCTCCAGAAAATGTCATTTTTTCCTTATTCGAAAGTGTAGGGCATGTTTCTTGTGCTTCTATGCTCCAGACTCTGTGGAGGTGTTATTTCATTCTCAGAACAACCTTGCAACGTAGGTATGATGCCTGTTTTACTAATAGAAAATCTGCTGCCCTTCTTGAGTGTCAGTGTCTAAATTGTTACTATTTTCTAGAATATAATGTAATAATTTGTCTGATATAGCTGGTAGGGGCAAAGCTGGCTATAGGGTGATTTTTGCCGTGATATTTGTTCCCCCCACTAAACTGCAAGCTCCTTGGGGGCAAGGATCATGTCTCATTTGCTTTTATTCCCAGCTCCAGTCTCTGCTCCTAACACAGTACTTACTGCTTTGCATGTAGTACTCATTATTTTCCAAAGAAATGGATCTCCAGTTTAATTGCTGCTTATCCTGTATCTTCTTGCTCTGCTTCTCTCTCTGTGGTTGGTTATGGTCTCCACAGGAAGGAGGCCCTTTCAGTGTGG
Organism: Lutra lutra; assembly: GCF_902655055.1. Taxonomy (NCBI): domain Eukaryota; kingdom Metazoa; phylum Chordata; class Mammalia; order Carnivora; family Mustelidae; genus Lutra; species Lutra lutra. The sequence continues at coordinate 131,605,479 of NC_062278.1, read as the reverse complement.
TCTCTCCTCCCTGCTCCTGCTCAGAATTTGTGGCATGACTCCTCACTGTTTCCCCTGTGAATGTAGTCTTCAGGAAAAGGAATATTCATCTACCTTGTGAACAAGTGATTAGATGATAAGGGTGGGTTCAGCTTTATGCCAGTCTCTTAGTCTGCATGTGGCTTCCACACCCTCTTTACTTCACTGAACCTCATTCCATTCTCTCTCCCTTTTTAGTCATTATCTCCTTAATCTTCCTGACATCTCTATGAAGCCAAGTAGCAAGACCAAGTGAGAGGTAAATCAGAGATAGGTTGGGTAAAATATCACAAGAACTCATGTTGCATAAAACTTGAATTGCATGAGAGGCTGTAGATCTAAATATTTAAGAGGTACTGAATCAGTCATTTTCTGTTTTAAACATAACTTGCAAATGTGGTTTCATCAATCATCCCTCATCTCTCGTAAAATGCCAGTCTCAGGAATGCGGACAAGCAGGACTGGCCTCACTGTGGCTCTAGTGCTCTTTTAGGCTCGGGTAAGGGTCCCTGGGTCTTGATTGACTGACTACACATTAGAATCCCCAGGAAGTCTGATTTAATTGATCCAGTATATCTCTCCAGGATTCTAATGTACAGTCAGGATTAAGAAGTACTAGATTAGGTTCTTGACTTCTGGTGGTAGCTGATCAGAAGAGCCATCTTAGAAGCCTTTTACAATTGCTCTAAGAACCTGGGGAATCTTAGATTCCTGAGGGAAAGACTTAGGAATCTATTTTAAAAATAGATTTTGACTATCAACTAGTTTTGGAAATACTAATTTTGGTAATTCTAGATATTTCTTCTAGCCCATCCAGTTATTAAAGTAAGGTCTAATTATCAACATAGATAAATAAACTATTTAAGTCCCTCACAGATGAGATGAGATGTATTATTTTATTCAAGCTTCCTAGAGCAAGGCATAAAGTTAAGAATCATCAGAAATGCTTGGAATATTGTGACTTTACTGTGGACTGAAGTTGCTCACACTGATCTTACCTGTGACCTTAATCCACACTCTTCAGGGAATGGCTGTATCTGTTCTTCACTTCCCTGGGAGTTATGGGTGACATAAGGGTGACCACCTGTTCGTACCACATAGGGAGTGACTTTGCACACTACAGACACTGAGCTGCAGGACATCTTTGAATTGGGAGAAGACAGCACCGCCCTCCTCTGATGGCCTTGTCTACAGACTGAGGTAGAATCCATAGAACCTCAAATTTCTAGCTACATCTGTTTTCTATTGGCCCACCTCACTCTTGCCCACATAATTTTTCATCTCATTTGAATTTTTATCCCAGCTGTACATTCAACAGACTACCTATCCTATGGAATCACCTATCATAAACTTACATATTTTGAAAGATTAAACCAAAACCTCAATGTAAAACTTTCTTCATACTAGCTCAAAAATTACAGAAGAAGCCTTTACATGGATTGAAGTAGGACGGGAGAAGCTAAGGACAAGGAATGAAGAAAAAGAAGTGTTTTGAGATTAAAATTAAGATTTAGGAAGGACTATGATATTATGACTAATTTCACCTACTGAACTGTGTTGCATGTCCAAAGTGTACATCATGATTTAAATGTTCTTTCCACATGTAAAACATTCTGATAAGAGTTTGCCTATTTCATATGGCTTTTCCCTCAATTTCCATTGTAAAAACTTGGCACATCTTTTAGGACAAATGCTTGCTTCCCAGAGGAAATACACATATTTTTAGGTCCCCAAATTCAGTCTCTGAAGATATTTTTCAGGCATTGCAAAAGAAAAAAGAAAAATGAATGTGTTTGCTGTGGACAAGAAATAATCTTTTTCATAAGCAGTGCAGTCAAAATGATGAAACATCCTCCTTTAGTATTTGGCATTGCTATGATATCATTTAATTCCCTGACCTCACTGTACAGTCTTTAATACCAAAACCATAAAAGGGGAAGTGTGGTATGTATTCTTCACCTTACACAAGCACCTTTCTGTCTCCTCAAATGAAATAAATGGCCTTAATACACTGTAATGCTAGAAGAAAGAAGTCTGTGTCATTCCAATATGCCTCAAGCTCCTGGTCCTATTTTTACCCCATTGCTGACTTCAGTGGCTGTAGACAGCAGAACATTCTCCCCCAGCAAAAGCAAATAAACTCCAGCTGGTCTTGAGGAACACTCAGGCTGTTACTTCTCAGTCCTCCAAGCAGAATCCACATTAATTGATGCCTTTTTTTTAGGCTTTTCCTTAGTATTAGGTAAATAGCTTTTGCCTTTTTGTTTGGAATTCAGCATCTCATGTATCTGAAAGCCCCCAATATTTTATTTTTCAGACAAGAAAATATGAAGGGGAAGAGAGGAAAGGAGAAAGGAGCACTACTGAAGTGCTTTTTATCCTTCAGAGTTTACTGAGTGGCCCCCAGAGTTGCTGGAGGACTAGCCTAGGTGGAGGGTAAATCTGCACTGCTTCCTCCATCAGCAGGATTCTCTCCACAGACAGACATCGTTCTCCTCCTCAGTTTGTAGAAAAGTGCTCATGCAAGTTCTGCACCGTGAAAGCCTTTATTAATCAGAAATCACACTGTTGTATTTCTTTTGACTTGTAGTCTTGCCCCATGTGAATTAATTGCTAGTATTTTAAAATAGGGAGAGACATCTCAATCTATGGCTTCTCTCTAAAATTTAGGGAAAATTTTTTTGTGAGGATTTTCAGCTTAAGGAAAAAAAGACTTTTCCTGCTCACAGTTGGCTGGAGCCTAAAAATACCATTCCTTCATGCTTTCAAGTTCACCATAGTCACCCCTATTTCCTATAAACTCCCAGAACTGAAACAAAATGACAGACTGTAATCAGGCTCACACTGTTGATCATAGGCTCAGAGAAAAGTGAAATATTTCTTATACAAAACTGAGAAAATTTAGAAGAAAGATTAGGAGGGCCACAAGTTTCAGGAAAATGATAACATCTCTTTCTTTATGGAAGTAAAAGATATTCCTGTTTAAGATGCAAATCATCTGTATCAAAAGAATTTTACTAAAAACATATTATAACTCAAACCCAAACTTAGCCCTCTGGTCACATGCATCCATTTATGACTTATGATGTAAGTGAGCCAAGAAACAAACCTTCATATTTGCTTTCCTGAAGTAATCCAATGCTCATGATACTTAGACCCTGGGGTGACTTGCTGAATATCAGTTCCTTTCATTTTCCTAGTTTTATCTCTCCTCACAAGACCAAAAGCAGCATGTCAATATACCATTCACTTTGTAAAAAGGGAGAGACACAAGCAATGTACTAGATACACAGGATAGTGCTTCACTTCATTTATTTCTCTCAGCAGTCTTCTGATTTGGGGGTCAACCTCATTTACAGATGAGGAGCTGATGCTCAGAGAAGTTAAGTAACTTGATCAAGGTCACATAGCAAATCTACTCGGTTACAGGCCTGATTTTTTCCTCTGCAGCATGGTGTGCCTGGCTCATTGAAATGCTTTCTCTGAATCACTACTTAACACAGGACTTTAGCTTTTATTGTGGGTTGATAAAGAGCAGCTGTGCCAAGAATATTCTATTCATGTTCTGTAAAACTGCCATTGAGGATGCTAATGCTTATCAAAAATTGTCTTATGATCTTATCTTAGAAGTTGCTGTCAGAAAAGGGCAGTATTTTTTTTTTAAAGGGTAGTTTTTCTGAACAGAATACAAACTGTGCCTCTATATGCAGCCAGAAAAAAAATAATAATAATGCTTTCTTTTTTGCCTTTATTTTTAGGAAACTCCAAGAGAAGTGTATTGTTCAATTATATTTTATGGTAAAAAATTTTTTAAAAGAGAGAGCACCAGCAGTGGGGAGGGGCAGAGCGAAAGAGTCAAGCAGACTCCCCACTGAGCAGGGAGCCCTCAGGTCTCCATCCCAGAACTGGGAGATCCTGATCTGAGCTGAAGGCAGACCCTTAACCGACTGCGCCACCCAGACACCCCGATAGTAAAATTAATCCCCCCTTTCTCCATATAATTTTGGATCTCCCTTTCTGATATTATTAATGTGCTTTGGTATGTTAATAATCCTGTTATACAACTTGCATCTATTAGTAAGTCTTCATAGATCCTTTTTAAGGAAGAGAAAGGTATAAATTAGGAATAATAAAATAGTTTGACTTTAGTCAAATTTACACCCATAAATTCCAAATTCTAAATTCAGTTTGCATAAGACACTGGATCTAACAAAAGGGACTGTTTGGTTGATATTCCAAAGTCTTTGGTTCATTTCTAGTTTAGGAAAAGCACAATTAAGAAGTGGTTGGTGAGCTGTGGCCTAATGTGTCATTATCCTGCCTTCTGCTATTAGGTATTTGCTTTGAGCCCTTGTATGTCAGGCACAGGGACAGCTGCTTTGCATGCATTGTCTAGTCTTTGCAGCAAGCATATCAGTTACTGTTCTTACCTATTTACAAACAAGAAATCAATCAGAGGAGTCTAGAAACTAGTTCAAGGTCTCACAGCTGATAGGCATGATCTCAATAAAAGACAGAATTTTTAGTATCTGTGTCCTTGCCTATAAAATGGAGATGTATGCTCCTGTCTGAACGTTTTTTGCAGGCCTGTAAGGTTAGTTGATATTGTCAACTCTCCTATTCTTTCCCCCCTCATTTTCCCAAAGGTATCGTAAGGTATGGTGGCCATCAGTTTAATCAGCTCTTCCTGGGTCCTAAAAAGATGGAGAGCCATTTTTTGGTTTTGTGCCATCTCTATTATTCACCTGAATTTTTGGTCATGTTCATTCTTTGCCTCACAAAATATTTTAAAGCTCATCTCAAATGCAGTTGGTTCTAATGATTATGGTGGTATGTTCGGTAAAGTTTTCACAAATACTGAACTAGTGAATACTGGGCTGTTGCCCTCAGGGGACATAGAAGGTTAGTTTCCTGTGAGCCTCAGATCATATTTTTTCCAACTGATCCATAAATAACCTTGGTTTATATGTTTTTGTTTATAGAAACAGAGTGTTCCTAGATACCTTATGTAATATATACTACTAATTCATTAATTTTGAACTCACAGCCAACAGCACCATAACTCATGCTTTCTTGCACTTAGGAGCACTAAACAATGCTTTAGCACCATGCTTGGGGACCATTTCAAACAAAGATAGCAAGAAGAAAAGGCACAAAAATGCTAAAAGCATGGTACTAAATAGCCTATGGAAAGGACACTTGTTCACCATATGAGAGCTGAAACAAGAAGGGCAGAGGGAGGGGAAGATGTTGATGACACAGCACTGCCTTGTTTGACCTCATCTGGGAGCATATGTGTTGAGCGATTCAAATTTTCCCCACTCTGAGCATGTATGTAAATGATTGCTAATGCAGTGTGAGAATTGATTTGGGGGTTATAAGTGAATTTTAGGGATATTAACTCTTTGCTTTTTATAAGCTGAACATTTTTTCTAGGTTTTCATTTGTATTTTTTTATTTGTATATTATTTGTATTTTCATTTATATTATAGTTTTTACTTTGTAATTTTTTTTTAAAGATTTCTATTTATTTGACAGACAGAGATCAGCAGGCAGAGAGGCAGGCAGGGGGTGGGGGGAGGCAGGCTCCCTGCCAAGCAGAGAGCCTGATGTGGGGCTTAATCCCAGGACCCTGGGATCATGACCTGAGCCGAAAGCAGAGGCTTTAACCCACTGAGCCACCCAGGTGCCCCTACTTTGTAATTTTTTATGTAATAAAGTTTATATTTTTCTATTGCTTCAAACTTTTAGATTTAACAAAGCTTCTCTACTCCCAGTAGAAGAATTTGCCCTTTTTTCTAGTATTTGTATACATTTTTTTTTTTTTTTTTTTTACCATTTAAAGATCTGGTCCTTTGGAATTTATGCTGGTATTTCATATTTGGAGTTAGTACAATTTTACATTTTCCCATATAATCTTCTAGTATCTCAAAAAGTTCATCATTTTGCCTATTAATTTAATATTCTGCCTTTATCGTATAAATTTCCATATAAAATTTGGTCTATTCATGTGTTAATATCAAATGGTTTTATAGTTTTTTATTATGTAGAAGCTTTAGAGTATGTTTTAATGGCTGCTAGGGCTGGCAGTCCCTCTTCACCCTGTCCCTACTTTGTTGAATTTTTATGTTGTTGTTTTCCAGGATTTTCCTAGCTATTCCTTATTCTCTATGGGAACCTGTCATTTCAAGTCAACTTGCATATCACATAAGAGCTTTTCATTTGGCTCTTTATTACTTCTTCCCTGCTACATGGACATTTCTAATTAAACATTTTAAGTGATCTGTGAAAGAGAAATTTCCCTTCCTGAATCAATGGAATAGATGTAAGTGTGTTGCATTTAAGTCAGAGGGGAGAGAGGCAAGATTCTGTTAGGCTCACCTTCTTTAAGGAGTGGTTCAGGTTACTTGCACCTCTTTGTTTACTGTGGGCTAATAATCAGTGAGACCCCCACCTGTGCCACTGTATCTGCGTTTGGACAAATATTTTCATCATCCTCTCTTACTTTTCTTTCCTTCCACCACTTGGCTGTAAACTATACTTTCTTATTTTTCATCCCAGAAATTTGTTGTCATTCGTGGAGGTCCTAAGTATTCCCTGAGGGACCAGATAAAATTAGTGTTTCCTACTATCTGGTTAAAAAATGGCTTTAGATGGAATCTTACCGTGCCTCTCTGTCTGTCCAAAGCAGACCAACTGATCCAAGAGACTCAGGTGAGAAACCATCATTAGAACTAAGTGAGTTTGGTTAGGTCACAAAATGAATATACAAAACTCAGTTATTTTCATATAGAGGCAATTTGAAGATATAATGGAAGCAGAAATTCCATCACAATGGCAAATATATATGTGTGTGTGCATGTGTGTGTGTGTGTATACATGAGCCTGGGAATGAATTTGACAAAACTATAGAACTCAAGGAAAGACAGTACAAAACTACAAAACTACAAAATCTATAAAAAGATCTAAATAAAGATTAAATTTGAATAAATACAAGCTATATGGTGCTTATAGTTGGGATAGCCTGTGCAATCCAGATATACCAGGTGTCCCAGATTTTTGTGCTCAGTTGTTTCTTTGATATGTGAATAAAATGGCTGTATTGCACGTACTGTCAAAAATCTAACAGTTTCTCAGAAACCTCTAAGCATTTCTAGAGATGCCTAAGGGCTTACATTCCCCTTGATCAATATAAACAACTGTTTCTCTGCTCTCCTGTTACTTAATCATTTATGTATTCATTCATATGTTTACTCACTTTACAATTGAGTGCTTACTATGTCCTAAGTCCTCCACAGATGCCCACTAACCATTGCTTAGGACTCCTGTGGCACCTTCCTATTCCTGGTCACCCTTGTCTTGAGATGTAGTCTCCGTTCTATCACTGCCCAGCTGAGCACCACTAATACAAGACTATTTTGCATGAAACTTTTGCTGAGATTTTGAGGGTACTCGTGGTGGGAAAGCATTGTGGCGGAGAATAGGTGTAGTGTATAAGTAAAAACAGCATAAAACAAGCAATAAAAAATTTGATACATTTTAAAGTTTATGGGTCATCCTCTCTAAGGAATTTCTCATGTTATCTTTTATTCTTAGGTCCCACCTACTTCTTTCTTTTGGAATTGCTCTTTTTTCTGTCTCTCGCCATGTCTTGTATAATCTCTGCAGCCTCTGATTTCTGGACTGATTAACCCATCTTTCCTAGCTTTTTGGAACTGAAGTCTTATTACAGAAAATTATAAAGAGAAAAATTTTTAGAGAATTATAAAGAGAAAAAATTTATCTCTTTCTCTACCTCTTCCTCATCTAGATCACGCTTAGGGTGGTAGGTGGGGTTCTACATAGTCATTGAGCTATGGTGCATACACCCCAAAAAAGTGCTTCTTACTCTCTGAAAAGAATTCTTCTGATCTTCAGAGCTACAGCTCTTAAAATGTTATCTTTCTCCTCACCACACTTGGTTTTGAAAAGATCAAGTCTTTAAAGCAAGTGGAAGATAATTGCAACTATAATACCAATGATATTTTTTCCGGAATTTAATAAAATGATAAAGTTAGTTTAGGGGAAAAACATTCAGAGAACAAGATAAATCTTAAAAGAGTAGTAATGGAGGACTAACTTTACCAAGAGCTTAATTTAAACAACACATATTGTTATAGTGGGAGAATGAGCAAACGGAGATGTAAAATGTAACACAAAGTCCAGAAACATATCTAAAATAAATAAAAATATCAAAAGAAAATACAGGCAACTGTTTATGTAATCCTGCATTAAGGAAGGCCTCTCTAACCATGACTGTGTGGTGTGAGTGTGTTTGTTTCTGTTTCTCATTCTTATAAAAAGGGGGGGGAAGCATGTTTTACAACATGGACAGGCCTAAGAAACATTATGCTGAGTAAAAGAGCCAGATACAAACTATACATTTTATATTATTTATGTGAAATATACAGAATGAGCAAATCTATAGTTGTTTAGTGGTTGCCAGGGACTGGGAGAGGGGAGAAAGGAAATGACTGCGAATAAACATAGGAGTTTTGAGGTTTTATTTTTCAGTTTTGTTTGTTTTTTGGTTTTTGTTTGCTTTTTTAGAGTGATGGAAAATGGTCGGAATTAGATATTGATGGTTACACAACTTGAATATACTAATGACCACTGAATTATATACTTCAAAGGCTGAATTTTTTTTTAAGATTTTTATTTATTTATTTGACAGAGAGAGATCACAAGTAGGTAGGCAGAGAGAGAGAGAGAGAGAGAGGGAAGCAGGCTCCCCGCTTTGCAGAGAGCCCGATGCGGGACTCGATCCCAGGACCCTGAGACCACGACCTGAGCTGAAGGCAGCGGCCTAACCCACTGAGCCACCCAGGCGCCCCAAAGGCTGAATTTTATAATGCATGAATTATATCTTAACTTAACAAAACCATTTGAAAGATAAATTAGTTTTACTTGAGGTATTATGAGAAAATAACCCAGCATGCCAGTAGAGAATCATTAAAGTGTTAAAGAAAAGGATATTCAGTGACATTTGTGAAAGATGGTGAGTCAGGCTCTATTCAGGATAGGTATGGGGAGCAATGCAATGGGATTTTATAGTGGGGGAGAGAGATTGGGCTCAACTCCAAATACGGCTTGGGCAGGTGGCCATTATAGCCAATGATTGGTTGGGGAGGGTGGTCAGTAGATAGAAAATTACTAAGAGGAAACATCAGGGGTAAATGGTTCTGGCTGAACTAATCTAATAAGATTCTTGCTAAAGACAGGCCAGGGTAATTACCACCTAGTGTCTGATGGAGGATAAGGAACCTGATCAGATATTGAGAGTAGAGGGTTCTAGTCAAACTGATTAGCAGTTTGCTAATCTAGTTCTTACTAAAAACTAGGCTTTATGAGGAAGTTCATGAATGGACTTAGGAGAAGGTTCAGGAACCTTAGTAAAGAATCTATGTCCAAAAAAAAAAGGAATCTTTGTCAAATGTGAACTAAAAATTTTAAAAAGACAAATGATTAATAAACTTATAAAATGCAAACTAAGGCAATGAGATGAAATATTTGCTATGTACTGGGAAAGATATGAAGAAATTATCAATTTCCAACATTGGGTAGATTGTAGTCTAATAAATAGCCTCATATACTGGTACTAATGAAGGGTAGTTTGGCAGTATATTTCAAAAGCCTTAAATAGGGTCCTTGTAATTCCATTTTTAGGAATTAGCCTTAAGGAAATACTGTGTGCCACTTAAAATAAAGTAGTAAAGTAATAGTAACACAAGAAGATTTTTCTGGTAGGAAGAAAAATTAGAATGTACAATAAAGAGGGCACCTGGCTGGCTCAGTAAGTAGAGTATATGACTCTTGATCTCAGGGTGTTAAGTTCAAGTCCCACACTGAGCATAGAGCCTACTTAAAAACAAAAAATATAATAGATAAAATGAGACGGACCAATCGAAATGCACATTGAAAAGCTGCAGAGATAGGTAATTTGTATTTTCTTATATATTATCTCTATTTCATTTAGCTGTATTTTCCAAATATTCTGAACTGGATTATCCTTTATAACCAGAAAATAATGGAAAAGTTATTTAACATGATACAATTTCAAGTGTGGTTAAGCTTTTTGGGTTGTTTTGTTTGGTTGAACACCATAACGGAAATAAGATTAGGAATTTTTTTTTGTTTCTCCTGTTTAAAAACTAGAGAGTCAGGGGGTGTTAATTGGAAGTCCTCAAAAGTTCCTAAGTCAGACTCTCACTGTCTAGTTGCCCATGAGTTTCCTTTAGTATATGTATAGTTTTCAGGATTTAACCAATTGGTGAACTGGTATTTATGTAACAGACTGTTGTAAATTAGACTACAGTATATCCTCTTCAAGATTTTCCTCTTCAAATCTAGGGATTTTAGGCTTTACAAACAGGATCATGTTGAGTGGAATTCTTTCTGATTTGTTGAATTGAATTATGTTCACCAGATGTAACAATTTTCTTTTCCCGATTTCCTAGACAGAATCATGAATAAACTGGAGGAGAAGCAGGACCAGATGATACCATGAAGAGAAGTTTACAGGCCCTCTATTGCCAACTATTAAGTAAGTTGGTATCACTTTTCTTTTAGAATATAACCCATTAATTGTCCAGTGCCAGAAACTTAAGCATTTTCTTGAAGAAGACCAGGTTTTGCTCAATAGAAAATTTTCCCTCTGCTTCATCTAGATACTTAAAGTATCAAGCATTAAGTCATTTTATTGCTTTAGGCATCAGTTGTAATGTAGACTGTTATAATAATCCTAAATTGGCAGGTTAAGAATAGTTAATTCAAGGATGAGTGTCAAAAGCATTATTGCTCCTGGTTTTGTGGCAGAATAAAATGTTACAGTATGAGCTTCTGTAGCTTCCTTATGGAGAAGGAATGATAGATGGTGTTTTCTGGATTTTGTCACATAGAAGCTATTACCATTCGGTAACTGTACCCCTTTGGCTTGGAGTATTTTGCTTAGTTATGTGTGTTCTTAAATAATGAGTGTTAAAAATGTGATTTCTTCCGGTTTGATGGTAGAATGAAAAAATGTTTGATTATGACTTCATGCATGTTGCTCATGTGTTTTGGAGGTTATGCCACAAATCTCCAGATGCCGCAGAGTGACTGTATAACCTTTGGGATTGCAATTGTTCCTGAATGAACATCAAAACCAATACCAGCTGGTGGGTTTGATGTTCAGGTTGACTCACTTGGGACAATAGACATTGCCCACATCAGGTTAAACCAAAGCCACTGAGTTGAAAAAATTCCAGGAAAAACTTGGAGTTCATTCTGCTTGTCTGGTTCTTGCTGAAGTATATAGAAGATCTATCTTTCCTAGACTGGATGGTTCCTTTTTAACTTTTGCCAAGAAAAGAACATAAGAGATTGAGATTCAAATCACCAGTTCCCCTTTAAAATTTATTCGTTCAGGTTATGTTGCACCCCCAGTGCAAAGCAGTTTATGTATAGAAGGCATTCTGGTTAAGTGTTTTAATTAGCTTATTTCTGCCACTGAATTCTAATCCCTGAAACACAAATCATATCACCCTGTTTTCAGCCTGGTGAAATGTCACCACATTATATGGACTCTCTCAAGTTCTTTTCTCCATGCATCCTATAGAACTGTGGGTTTGTTGCCCTTTTTTAATGGTAAACTTGCTTGTCAGGAAAAAGGTTTTATAGATTAAAGAAGCAATGTCATCACTGAATAATTAAGTCTGCCTTGATGGGAGAGTGGACATTTGAAGGTTAAATAGGATTATACACACACACACACACACACACATACACACACGCGCGCGTGCGCACACTCTATCCCTACCCAAGAAGGGGAAGCAGGCTTTGCAGGAGGAAGAAACAGGAAATGAAAGAGAGTTTAGCAGATTAAGAAAGCAGCAAAATGTTTGTTGAGTTCACCTATGCTGATTGTATGCCCCAAACTTTGTGTAATGTTAAAACGTCTATAAGATTTGAAAGGCTTTGGTTAAGTATTCCATGAGTCAGAGAGAGATCAAGTCTTATGCTAATGAGGCCCATCCTCCCAAGTGGAGCCTATGTGAAAACTGAAGGGGTTTTGCTCAAACATTAACTGGATATCTATATAAATCACTGTCTTAACAGTTTCACTGTTTGCAGCCTTGCCTGGAAAGCAAGCAGCCCAGCGTAGGTATTCCAACTAGTTAGGAGGTAGGTGGTGGTGCCTCTTAAACCACCCTGGTTATTAGGTAGCTGGCTGTAGGAGTCCAGATTTGTAGAGCTGGGATGGTCAAGCACTGGGGCTGTAGGTCAATTAGTCTCACTTCAGGGAGTGTTTTTCACAATTTCCTAGAGATGAGGGGTCATTATGTATAGCACTTTTTTCTCAACAGAATTTGGTATTTAATAAAACCCAAGCTAACTTAAACTCTGGCACACATAGGCACTCAATAGCTGGTCTATGTCATTCCTCAGCCAGTTACTAAGTTACACTTAGATTAGAGCTGTCCACAAACAATATGTTTGTTTGTTTTTCCAGTGTCTGAAACAGACTTGAGAACTACAGGGTCAATATAAACTTACTATGTTACTTTATGTAACCCAGCAAATTGAAGTTTTTAATTTGAGAGAAAATCCTGGTAGAGTGTTCTGGTTATATTTTGTTGCATAACAAACAACCCCCAAATTTTGTAGCTTGAAGCAACAGCAATCACTTATATTGCTCAAGCACCTGCCATTTGAATAGGGGTTGGTAGAGACTCCACAGTGTCTGGGATCTGGGCTGGAGGCTGGACCAGCCTAGGGCCCACCTAACATCTTTTTTCCCTGAGGCCTTTTCATGTGACAAAGTGGGGCTTCTTCACAGCGTAGTGGCTTCAGGGTAGTCAGACTTCTTACATGACAGCTCACAGCTATAAGGCAGGGCAAAACCTACAAGGCTTGTTATGAATTAGGCTGGGAAACCCAAGAGCAATACTTCAGTCATACTGTATTGGCCAAAGGAGTCACTAAGTCCATCCTTCATGGAGGGAAGAGGTATTGGACTCCAACTCTCAAAGGGAAGAACAGTAAGAATTTTTAGTCCTCTTTAGTCCACTATTGAATTTGTTTAGAAAAAAATGAAAAAGCAATTACTAATGAACATGAATGAGTTCGTGAGTTGTCTTTGTCATCAGAGTCTGCTCACACTTGAGTGCCAAATGAGTTCACAGACATCTGCTTATTAGCCTCCCTATATCATCTCATTCATTCCAGAGGCAAATGCTTCAAGATGAAGAAATGTTACTCAAACTGGCCCAGGTGACCAGAAAGTGAGTGATGGAATTGGAATTCATACCCAGGTTTCTCTGACCTCTTTGTTCATGCCCTTTTTTTTCCCATCGGGCCTGGTGCCTCCACCACACACAGAAAAAATCAGTGTGTGGCCCTTCTGCTGTCCCTGCGGCTAGTTAGGGGTGGTTCTAACCCCTGATTGATAATGCTTGCATCCTATTAGTGATGTCAGATGGAGCTTAGAAAGAAAGAAAGAAAGAAAAGAAAGAAAATCCAGGCTGTCTCTGGATTACTGCATCATACTCAATAATCACTGGGGCTATTTGTGTCTGATAGGGGCTAAGGGATTCAGTCTTTGGTAGACAGGGAAATTGAGGTTTTATTTTACTTTTATAACAACTGACTGTGTCTAATTTGTTTTATTTCTTGAGCTCTATCTCACAGTACAGTACTGACTGTTTAATCCTACCAATTTTAGACCTTTGGGAAAGTTTAACATATTTTATATGATACTTTGGAACAACTGAGAATTTGAGGATGAGGATGGTGATGAGAACCTTCACAGTTCTGTAAAAAACAAATACTGCATTCATTTTTCTTTTTTATGCCATAAGGTAGGTGTGAAGCTAGTGCTAAGAATACCTGGGTTTTTGAGCTACAGACCTGGGTTCAAATCCTAGCCCACTTAATAGGTGGCTTATATTAAATAAATTACTTTACCTCCATGGACCTCATATGTAAAATGGGATATGACCACCCACTATGTAAGATAGTGTTGAGTGAGATAACACAGCACATAGAAGACCTGCAATAAATGCCAGTTTTCTTATTAGGCCTTCTGTCTAGAAGAGAGGGGTACAACCTAACCAGGAGCTCTGCTGTAACATTTACATGGTACTTTCTGGTTCACAAAACATTTTCATAGAATTTGATCCTCAGAATACGTCAGAATATCAAAACAAATGGGACATTAATTTTCATTAATCCCATTCTGCAGAGAAGGAGTTGACATAATCAAGACTGCTTTTCCCAAGCCATATCACATTTTTTTAATTAAAAGAAATAATAATGGAAAGTAAGAAGGTTCATCACAAACCTTAAAGAACATGACACTATGGGGAGGCACTAAGTCCCGTGTTAGCCAATCTGATCTCTTTCTAGGTGCTATGTACCATGCTACTTTATCGTTAAGAAGACTAAAATAATTATGGGTTTATGAAAGTAAATTTTTATATACCGATATCTATTCAAACCCAGGTTGTTTGGATACTCAGAGTTAAGGAGTGATTATTTAGTTATTTAAGTGTTGCTTTATACTCAGCCATTTATATTTCTTATGCTCTGTATTATTATTAATGCATCTTGCTTGCTGCTGCATGCTCTGCATATGGTGGACTAACTTAAGTTGGGTCATGTATCTGTCTTCATGGGTTGTTTCTCCTGATAAATGAGAAGAAATTTTTCCCTGAGAGTGAGGAGGGAGAGTTGATGTAAATCATAAATTCAGGTCAGTGTAGGTCCAAACCAGTATTGACTCCAAAAACTTAGGCTCTTCTAGATGTTCCAGGCAATCATAAACATATTGCATTATGAATGCACATGAAATGAAGGATCTTCATCTCCCCCACCGCCTTTCAAGGTGTCTTCCCTTGCCTTTTACACTGCTTGTTCATAACCTCCCCAGAGAGTAACAGTGTGGCAGCCATGATTAAGGGCTTGGATTCTGCATGGACTGCTTGGGTCCAAATCCTGGCTGACCACAAATTCTTTTCCAAATGATTTTCACCCCTCCTTACAAAACATAGCAGTTGAGTGTGCCTTCACTGCCAATAGCTATTGGATTGTCTGTCCACAACCTCTTGCAAATCTGTCACTCTTGAAGCTACTAAAGACTTTGCTCTTGAGGAAATAAAAGAGCATGTCCTATTTAGTAACAAAGAGCAATTTATCAGTCTGCTGTTTCTCTCATGCTCCCACCAGTGGCTATAATAATGGTAATGACACATTTGGTTTTCAGTCAGCATTATGGAAATGGAGGAATCTGTTTCATCAGAACTACTGTTCAGTATTTTAGGCTGGATTATTCTGATTGGCTTTCATCAGTGTTTCTCAAACCTGACTTTTGACTAGAATCACCTGGGAAGCTTTTAACAAATTCCCTTTCTCAAACCCTACCCTATATCAATTAAATCAGAATCTTTAGGGGAAGGAGTGGGGAGAGTGTGGTGACTGGGCATTAGATGATTCTAATAAGCAGCCAGGGTTGAGAATCACTGGCTTAGATCAATGATTTTAAACTTAGTCATGCAACAGCATCACCTGAAGACTTGTTTAAACAGAGATTGCTTGGCCCCACCCCCAGAGTTTCTGCTTCAGTAGATGTGGGGTAGGGACGGACAGTAATTTGCATTTCTAAATTTCCAGTGATACCAAAACTTTGGTCCTGGGACCACACTTTGAAAATCACTGTCTTAGACTTACGAAAGGCTATCTTGGAGCAGGAAGAAGCTTTCAGCTTCTCTGTTATCACTTGAGCTGCATAGTGGTAAAATGGATCTTGGAACAAAACCAGAGTGAGTTAGGAAGGAAGAGCAAAAGAGATGTTAGGGAGGGAATGAGCAGAAGCACAGTGTTGTAAAATTAGAAAGTGTTAGAATTTGAATTTTTGTGTTACTCTTTAGGATACACTGGAAGTTAGTTTTTACTCTGTTTAAGTAATAACAAAGGCACTAAGAGTGGACTAGCTAGGATTAGAAATAAAGCAAAGGGAAAACACAAGAGGGGCCCTTGGCTCTATTTACTACAGTGGGTCCATTTTGGAACTTGATTTTATAAGACTATTTCTTCCCTGCTTCATGCTGGATAATTCTTTTGCAAATCAAGAAAAAAATTGCAAATGTTCTCTAGGGAGAACTGGTTTTTTTCGTTCTGAAGGAAACATCATTCACACAGAAAAATTGAGGAAGTGACAATTTCAAATGTGACATTAACCCAGGAAGTTAAGCATACTGGGTCTTTAAAGGTGTCATGTTGATTTAATGTCTTTTATATTTCAAGTTGTGATTTTTAAATTTCTATAAGTCAACAAACTCTCTTATACAGATTAAACAAACCTTAAAAAGACCTTCTCATTGGAAGCAATTCTAGTGAAGGCTGAGGAATAAAATATTTTAAAGAAACAATTTTATGACTTTTGAACACTTTATTTTTTTTCCAAGTACTTTCTATTACATGGTTGGCAGGATGTAGAGGAGGGAAGTCATGCTCACACTTAGGACAACAGTTGCCTTATGCAAATTTAAATGTTAACTCTTCATGAGTAAATTCAGTTTTCTATATGAAAACACTTTTGCTAAAACATATGGTGGGAGAGAGTACAGAATTTGGATTTAAAGGCTGTACTTTGAGCTCTCACTTCTCTTACTAATTATGGGACTTTGCATAGAGTACTTAACCTTCCAGAGCCACTTCATTTTCCTTAGCTACAGTACACAGATGATGAGTATAATAATATCTACCCTGATGATTATTGGGAGAACTAAATGAGAAGGGTTTAAAAACATTTCATAAATTCCAAAATTTCTAAACGTTGGTTACCATGATAGTACTGTCCTTAAATAACTTCTTTTGTTGATATATTGCACTGTTGTTTAGCTGTTTAAAAATTTTTAAAAAGAAATGTGAAAGACAGTCTAGCATGTCCTCACCCAGATTCCAACTCAGTGGAATTTTCATTAATGCATGTAAGCCTCATTAGTTGGAGCTGTTTTAACAGGAGATTTTCTAACTTATCAGGATCTGGCAAAATTCTGGAAGATTGTTCTGAATAAGAGAAATCTGAGCAGAATTTTATAAATGAAGAAAGGGGATTTTTTTTTTTCTAGCAACTTCATGTTTGCTTTTTAGAAAATGTAATCCGAAATTTTTCTGAAACGTGTAACCATTGCCTTTACAAATTTGATGGACACTAGAGACTCTCAGGCTAGAATCCAAGAGGCTTCCAAAACCTAAGACACATTGCCCTTGCAGTTCTGTCGTATCTCCTCCTCCTGTTCTCCCCTTCCACTTGCTTTTCTTTGAGTAGTTTCCATCACCAGACAGACTCGTTGTTCTCTTTGCTTTTCTCCCACAGAAGTTTTTGAGCCTTTCTTCTCAAGAGGAGAAATCCTTTATCTGGGCAGGCATCCTAACAGCTCCTCCCAAAGTAAGTCCTTGCCTTTGCTCTGACAGTACCACAGTACCATTCAGGGTACCCTGTGAACTGTGGCCAGTTCACTACTCATTTGCTTTCTGAGGATCTTCATCAGTTTTCCCATCTATGAAACTATGACTGCCATAACAAGTTACCACTAATTTGGTGGCTTAAAACAACAGATTTTTTTTTTCTCTGAGTTCTGGAGGCCAGAAGTTAGAGATCAAGGTGTCAGCAGAGCCGTACTTTCTCCAAAGTCTCCAAGGGAGAACACTTCCTTGACTCTTCCATTCTGATGGCTCCGAGATGTTCTTTGGTTTGTGAACGGATCACTCCAAACTCTGCTTCTGTCTTCACATGGCCTTCCCCTCTTCCTTATGTCTCTAAAAAGAACACTTGTCATTGGATTCAGGGCCCATCTGGATAATCCAGCATGATCTCTTCTCAAGATCCTTGACTTAATTATATCTGCAATGACCCTTTTTTTCCAAATAAGGTCATATTCACAGGTTTCAGTGTTAAGATATAGGCATAACTTTTGAGAGACCATCATTCAAAAGACTCTATCGTAGTATTGCTGTACTTCATAGAGTTGTTAATTTAAGTATGTGGAGCACTTCACCACATTGCCCAGTTCAAAATAGGTACTCAGTAGGTGGTGGTTGTGGGTCCAGGAGTGAGTATGATATGAAGAAATGAACTATTCCATTTATACAGCTTTTTGGAGCAGTTTTATCATAATGTGAGGGCAAGAGAGAACTGTAGTTTGTAGTAAAGGACTGAATGTTTAACACACACACACACACACACACACACGTGGTTTGAGCTGGTATAAAAGCTCCCAGGACAGTTTTGCATGGACCAAGTACTGTAGGGCTGTGAGTTTCAGAGGACATGAGGTACGCATTGATGGTAAGCCCTCAGGGCAAGAATAGCTCTGGATGTGATTCCCATGTCCATTATGTAGTTGCTGCACAGGTTATGCTTTTGACCTTGCCAGTGAATGCTAGTGCTGGGTGCATAATTATGCTGTGTTTGATGAGAAGAGGCAAGAATGAGATTCCTGTGTCCTGTCTTCTGTGAGTCTGTTTAACACTGAGTGTAAGTGCTTAAATGATTTCTCTGAGATGTTCTCTCAAAGTCAGCTGTCTCCCCGCAGGACAAAGCTCAGGCGATGTGCAAGCTGCTGTGAGGCTTGCTAATTATAGGAGGACATTGGAGAGAGTACCAAAGCCCTCTGAGATTTAAAAAAAAAAATGCTACAGTTTACTTGGAAATTCCTTGGTTAGATGAAGAAATGAGAATGTACCCACTTTCCCCTAAAGATAGAGAAAAAAGGGTCCAGGAGTGACTTAGATAAAGGATCATGACCTGAGTACCTGCTAGGTCATCCCTGATTTCCCAGGTTGCAGCAAAAGATTAAAAATGGGGAGAATCGGAAGCTCCAGAGTGGAGTGCTTCGTGTAGGGTGGTAATTATTAAGATTCCAACTCTGGGGCACCTGGGTGGCTCAGTGGGTTAGGCCTCTGCCTTCCGCTCAGGTCGTGGTCCCAGGGTCCTGGGATCAAGCCCCGAGTCAGGCTCTCTGCTCAGCAGGGAGCCTGCTTCCCTGCCTCTCTCTCTGCCTGCCTCTCTGCCTGCTTGTGATCTCTCTCTATCAGATAGATAAATAAAAATCTTAAAGAAAAAAAAAAAATTCCAACTCTGGCCTGGAGGCATGGGCAGCACCCCAAGGTTGGCAAATGGCAGCTTAAAAGGAAGTTTGAGTGGCTGGACAGCTTTCTTGCCTGAACACATGGGGTCACATCTAAGAAGCTCACAATGGCATAAGAAACGAGTCTCAGACAAATGCAATCACATTATTTCATTGATTATTGTTATTTTAACCTGTAGTAAATGCAAAACAATTGAGCTAAAAAATAAATCTTAAATCTTATTTAAATAGCTTAGCTATAAAAATTCCATAGGGGGGAAAAATGTCCCATATTTCATTCAAAAAGTTGAGCTGATACTGCCAGGACATTCATTTATCTTTTGGTGAGTATCTTGGATTGGGGTTCCTTAGTGGCAGACCTTGAGCCCTTAGACAAAGAGTTCTTAGACAAGGAGTTTACCCTTTGATCCTATATGAGAATGAGTTGGGTAAATACCAAATTTTCATTTTCTTTAAAATAAATTAAAAAAAAAGAACCAAGGGGAAGAGGAAGGGAAGTCATCATATAAGCAATTGTTAAATCATGAAAGGGATTAGAGGTCAGGATATTCCCATTTACTTCCTTTCTTTCATTTTCCAAGACAGGTTTTTTTTTTTTTTATTTTTTTTATAAACATATGATGTATTATTAGCCCCAGGGGTACAGGTCTGTGAATCGCCAGGTTTACACACTTCACAGCACTCACCATAGCACATACCCTCCCCAATGTCCATAACCCCATCACCCTCTCCCTAACCCCCTACCCCCTGCAACCCTCAGTTTGTTTTGTGAAATTAAGAGTCTCATGGTTTCCAAGACAGGTTTTTTTATTCTTTAAAATATATGGAAAGGTGCACCTGAGTGCCTCTGTTGGTTAAGCATCTGTGTTTGGCTCAGGTCATAATCCCGAGAACATCAGGCTTGCTACCAAACAAGCAGTGTGCTTCTCCCTCTCCTCCTGCCTCTCCCTTTACTTCTCCACCCTGCTTGTGCTCTCTCTCACTCTCCCTCTCAAATAAATAAATCTTTTTTAAGAAATAGGTTATATGGAAAAATCATAAAATCATGTTTTCAGAATCGAAATCAAGTTCCTTTAGTAATTGCTACTCCATTTAACAGATGAAGAAACTAATGCTATCTTTTTTTAATATTTTTAAAATTATTTTTATTAACATAATATATTATTTGCCCCAGGGGTTATTAAGAGGATAAATTGTCCAAGATGTGAGGGCAGAGGCTTTTAACATGACTTCACAGATTTCTGGTGCAGTGCTCATTCTAGGATCTCCTTTCTTCACCACCTTCCACACTCTGTACTCTATTCATCCTAATTTTCTTTTCCTTCCTCAAGTATTTCAACTTATTTCTTGCTCGGGGCCTTTAATGGTCCATTTCCCCTCCCCTGTCATGACCAGCTCCTTGCTGTTCAGATTTCCTCCCAGCAGCTTCCTCATAACCTGGCTCTCTCCATTATATTCTCCTAGTTTAAGTTCTGCATAGCAGTGGAGTTGGCTGATGGGTTTTCTTGCACCTTATTTTTTATTGTTTACATCTCTATTTGGAAAGTCTGCTAAGAGCCAACACACTGTATTCCCAGCATAGAACAGTGCCCAGCACATGGAAGACCCCCAGCAAACATGGTGTTAAAATAGAATAGACTGGACAGAGGAACAATGAGTAGGTTTGGTGGGTGATTTATATTGTCAAGTGAGATTCCATGTACAGAGGATTGAAATTGTGGTCTAGATCAGCACTGTTCCATAGACCTAGAACACAAGCCACAATTTTAGAGTTTCTAGTAGGTTTTTCCAAAAGTAAAACTGGTGAAATTAATTCTAATAATATACTTTATTTAACCCAATATATCCAAAACATTTTCATTTCAACATGTAGTCAGTATAAAAAATTATTAATGAAGTATTTGCTTCCTTTTTTTTTATACCAGGTCTTTTTTCAACGGTCTTTTTTTCATGTGTAAAATTTGCACTTACAGCACATCTCAATTTGGATACTGCATTTTGTCAGAAGTACTTGATTTGTATTTATATATCATAAAATTTATACTTAAAAATTAGATTCACATACTTAAAATGTTTCTAATAACTGAATTGTCAGTTTTTACATTTAAATTGGTTAAAATTAAATTTTAAAATTCAGTTCCTCAGTTACACTAGCCAACATTTAAAGTGCTCAATGCCACAAATGCTAGTAGCTGCAAAGGTCTTTATCTGTTGTACCAAACTACTAGTTTTGAAGCTGCTTAGCCCTTCCTGCCCTGCATCAGCCCTGTGGTACAGACCCTGGGATGTGGGGCCCCCTTAGGCAGAACATCAGGGCCTTGTGCCTATATGGCATTGGGGACTACCTCTAGACCACCAATTTCTCGACCATTATGTTAAGAAATAGGACTTGCTAAATCCTTTTAAGACTTTGAAAATAAAGTTGAAAGTAAAGTTGTTTTATTGTGATTTGTTCCAGAAGGGCAGAATCAGGGGATTCTCCCAGTGTCCACAGAAAACGTGTAGTCCAGGGTTGAGCAGAGCACAGATTCCCTACCCCTTCTGTGTGCCATCACATTCTGACCTCTGCTTCAGTCCTAGCCCAGCAGCACTGCATCTTCCTTATTTACAAGGAAGTTTAATGATGCAGTAGAGATGTTATTTCTCACAGTCTTCCTGTATTTATCTAGGAGGCCTGGATATTGTACTATGAACTGATTCCAGCAACAACCCCAAAGGAAACTACTTCATGGCATATAGATCTCTTGGGAGAAGAACAAGGGTCAGTATTATACACTGAAACATCAGATGTCACAGCCTTTGGTCATGGCTCTAAGTTAATTACCAAATGATGGTTTTCCTCTGCTAAGAACGTTAGCAGAGTAACTCTAATTGAGATATCAGGGTGCAGATTTCAGATATCCAGGGTACTTGATGAGTAGACAAAAAGCTAAAGTTTGTCGTAGAGAAAACAATCTCAAATCCTCAAATCACAGTTTGCTGGTAGAGATCTTCCCAAATGAACAAGCTATTATGAAAGGAATTCTTAGAATACTTTCCTACTTCCCTTATGCACAATCCCTGGGTGGCACTAGACCATCTGGTACCCTTCTGTTTTCATTTTCTTTTGAGTCATTTTTATAAAGAACCTACTATATGCCAGGAATTATACTAGGCACAGGAAATGAAAGGACATGAACCCTTCCCTCCAAAAGCTCCCAGGCCAGTAGAGAGAGAGAGGGGCTTCACACAGAAGCTAGAGTACAAATGTGATTAGTATCCTTTATCAGACAGAGTGTTTGCTACATGTATGGCTCTGTGGAAAATTCTGGGGATACAGAGATATGAGACATAATCCCTACTCTCCAGAAGCTTATAGTATAATCAATACAGAAGATATGAAGAAGATAGTGCGTTATAAGATATAGAAAGAAGCCACAGGTCAACCCATATTCTTAAATCCAACTTAACTAGTAATAAAGATGACTTTTGATCTAACTTCTGACTCCTCTATGTATGTTTTAATTGGTTGCAGACACAGAGAGAGACAACGATTAGTATCCATAACCAGCACTAGAATCAAAGGAGATGATGAAAAGGCTTTTATACTTCATAAAGTGTTTTCCTATCCCAAATGCCTTTCATCATCCTGGCAACCCTATTAACAGACATCATTTTGTTGCTATGTTGCCATTAAAGAAATGGAAGCCCAAAGAACCCAAGTGTTGTGTTCAAGATCCTACAAGGAAGTTGACCCAGCTCTAATTATCTCCAAGTTCGTATCTTTTCCAAAATGCCACAGGCTCCCATATTTTACCCAAGTCACAGTCCTTGCAATGGGAAAACTGTTAGACCCACTGAGGGTAATTGTTCCATCTGAGTGTATGTTTCTTCTTGGAGTTTTTCAGCTTTAGTCAGTGAACTCCAGCCTTTCCTTTGGAGTATGCCTCATTTTGTTTTAGCAGCTTTGGTGGTTGGGTGTTTTTTTGTTTTTTTTTTGTCCACCAACACCCATTTCTGGGTCTGCTTAAAGAAATAAACAGTAGCAGGATAAAAGTTTTGGCTCCCAAATCAGATATTGGTTGGGTAATATTGGGGTAAAGAAATGTTGCAACCTATTGAAGCAATGAGCCATTCCTTTTATAAGCTGATGAATCTTTGGTTCATTTAGCCTCATTATTTCTTAGTTAGCAAGCTCTGGTTTTGCCATCCTTATGGCTTTATTTTTAGAAGTCTTAGATTATTATAGCAACTGTTAACAAGGATGGGAAAAGAAATCTGGCTCCCAGTATACATCCTGCTTGCTTCTTGATTTAAATTTGCCATTATCTACCCCTCAGAGGATGTTGCATTGACCCCTGCTACTGATTGAAAGCTATTACCATCACATGATTGCTGACAGGGCTGTCAGATGACAGAGGTGTTTCAGGATGCTGACAGTCCTCCTCCTCATCCAGTTGTTTATTCTGGGTACCAGATGGATGTGCGAGAGTAGATAGAGGTGGAAAAGACCATAGGAAGCATGGATAACTGTAACATCTCTTTCACAGTGCCAAATGAAACATTAACGGTTTGTGTTGAGTCTGATGCTCTAGTCACAGCACTTATGTCTTTATTCAACAGCTGATGTGGCAGGAGGAAGAGACAGTAATGGGACAGACCCATTGTTCATCGAAGAGTGACAAAGAACTCGGGAAGTAAATAGAGATGACAAACTATTGGGCTGCATCAGAGCAGCAAAAGAGCAGGGAATGGTAACCCTTAAACTGTTTCACTCGTGCTATTGTTAATTATAGAAAAGCTTTGAGGGAGTTGTAGAGAGAAAACTAGAGTAGGGAATACCCTGAGCCTGAAAGATGTGAACTGAAGTTTTTACTGTCACTTCCTGGGTCCTTACCACATCCATTCCTTCCCACATGCCCTGCTCCTGTTGTCACCTCCCCTAACCCCACCTTGGAGATAGATAGATAGATAGATAGATAATCTCCTGTCAGCCTTTTCCCCTAGGGAACTGAATTCTGTTTTCCATAAATCCTAAGCACTGAGGGCCTTGCCTCAACAGACTGATCACCCAGAGCTGTAACAGGGAAGCTGACTTGGCCTTAAGTTTTGGGTTATAGTAAAACCCCACAACTGAGCCCTCATCACCTATCCAGACTAAGGCAGAAATTACACATCCTATTGGACTTCCCAAGTTATCAACAGCAACATTGTCTCTACCTCAGTATTTGTCTCCAGCTCCTCCTCCAGCCTGGTGTCGGCTCTTCTTTCACATAAGCACAGGTTCATTGTCGAGGGGCTCTCATGCCTTACTGCCAAGCTTATCCAACATAGCTCATTTGCCTTCAGTATTTACAGTATTTCAAGAGAAAAAAATGCAAGATATGGTATTGAGACTGGTGAAGAAATCTGGTTTGTTCTTTGTTTCTTCAGAAGGATATGATCCATTGGGAGAGTCCAACATGGAAGAGATAAAAATATTTTGAACAAGCTTAGGGTCCCAGAGTAACAAAGAATTAAGAATACAGATAAAGGAATACAAGGAATTAGAAAAGGGATCATAGGTGAATCTGGAATTATTATGAAGAAATGAAATGAGATCAAGGTGGTAGAAGGTCATGGAAAGAGAGAGAAAGGAGGAAAATGGGAAAAAGAAAATTAGGGCTGAGAAGATGAAGGATTTTTTTAAGTGACCCCTAATTCTATAATTAGAAATCATAATGATGTGAACAGTTTTAAGTTGTTATATATCCTATTCAATATAATTTCCATAATAGAATAAAAGTCCCCACAAGCCCAGCATATGGTAGTCTTAAAATTCCAGTGGTTTGGCATTTGATGATTTGATATATCTTGTAATATCCTGTTGTTGAACCACTAAGGCCATGTGCTAAATGCACGAGTAGACATTTTGGGTGAATTTTGACAGGTGGTTTGGGGCAGTGAGTGTATCAGAAACCAAAGTTGTCTTAAGAAATGGAAGGGGGAGAAGAGGAAAAGCTTAAACATCATCATTTTAAATTAAGTTTTGTAGTGAATAAATTTTCTTCACATTAAGGAATAAAGAGATTTAAAAATTCTTTGAATAATGTGGTAATTTAAGTGACTATCATGTGTATAGTAGAAAACATTTTAATAAGAAGGAATTTTTAGTTTATGAAAAATATAATAGTTACATGTATTTTTCTAGCTTTATTGAGATATAATTGACATATACCATTGTGTGAGTTTAAGGTGTACAATGTATTGATTTCACACTTTTATGTATTGCAAAATGATTACCACCATAGTATTAGCTAATACCTGCATCACCTCACATAATTAACATTTATTTTTTGTTGAGACTATTTAATATCTACTTATTCTCAGCAACTTTCAAATATATAATACAGATTTATTAACTATAATCACCATGCTGCATATCAGATCCCCAGAATTTATTCATCTTATAACTGGAAGTTTGTAGTCTTTGACAAACTTGAAGTTTGTAGTCATTTCCCCACCCCACCCTATACCCCTGGTTAACCATTGGTGTGTATACCGTATCTTCTTTATCTATTTATCCACTGATAGGTTGTTTCCATAATGTGACTATTGTGAATGATACTGCAGTGAAGATGTGAGTGCAGATATCTCTTTGAGATCCTATTTTCATTTTCTTTGGATATATAACCAGAAATGGGGTTGCTGCATTGATCATATAACTGTTCTTAATTTTTTTAGGAACCTCCATACTGTTTTTCATCATGGTTGTATCAATCAATGTACATTCTTACCATCAGATTTGCATAAGAGTTCCCTTTCTTCTGCATCCTTGCCAACACTTGTTATCTCTTGTCTTTTTGGTGATAACCAATCTATCAAGTGGGATATGTTATTTCATTATGGTTTTGATTTGTATTTCCCTGATGATAAGTGATGCTGAGCATCTTTTCTTGTACCTATTGGCTATCTGTGTGTCATCTTTGGGAAAATGTCTATTCAATTCCTCTGCCCATTTTTTAACTTTTAGTTTTATTGAGATATAATTGACATATAACTCTGTGTAAGTTTAAAGTGTACAATATAATGACTTTCCTATATTGCAAAATAATTACCATAATAAGTTTATTTAACTAATATCATCTCATATAGATATAAAGGAAAAAGGTTTTTTTCCTTGTGATGAGAACTTTTAGGGTTTATTATCTTCATAACTTTCAAATATACAGAAGGGATAATTATAGTCATCATGTGCATTACATCCCCTCTACTTATTTTATTTTATAACTGGAAATTTGTACCTTTCACCACATATATCCAACTCCCTCACCCCCACCTCTAGTAACCATAAATCTGATCTCTTTTACTATGCGTTTAGTTGTTTTGTGGGTTGTTTTTTTTTTAGATTCCAGATATAAGTGAGATCACACAGTATTTTTCTTTTTCTGTATCGCTTATTTCACTTAGCATAATGCCCTCGGTTTCATCCATGTTGTTGCAAATGGCAAGATTTATTTCTTTTTATGGTTGAATAGTATTCCATTACACACACACACACACACACACACACACACACACACATTACATTTTCTTTATTCATGCATTGAATGTATTCATCTGCCAGTGGACACTTAGGTTATTTCCATGTCTTGGCTGTTGTAAATAATGCTGCTATGAACATGGAGATGCAGATCTTTCTTTGACATAGTAATTTTGTTTCCTTTGGTACCCAAGAGTAGGATTACTGGATCATATGATAGTTATATATCATATCATATTTCAAACTTTTTGAGGAATCTACTGTTGTCCAAAGTGGCTGTACTAATTTGCAGTCCCCCAGCAGTGCATCAAGGTTGCCTTTTCTCCACATCGTTGCCAATACTTGTTATCTCATCTTTTTGATACTAGCCTTTCTAACAAGCATGTGGTAATATCTCATTACTGTTTTGATTTGCAGTTCTCTAAGGATAGTAATCTTGAGGAACTATTCATTTACCTATTAGGCATTTGTGTATTTTCTTTTCAGAAACATCTGTTCAGGGGCACCTGGGTGGCTCAGTCGATTAAGCCTCTGCCTTTGCCTGAGGTCATGATCCTGGAGTCCTGGGATCAAGTCCTACATCAGGCTCCCTGCTCAGCTGAGAGTCTGCTTCTCCCTCTCCTTCTGTCTGCTGCTCTGCCTACTTGTGTTCTCTCTCTCTCTCTGCATCAAATAAATAAATAAAATATTTTTTAAAATGTCTATTCAATTCCTCTTTCATTTTTAATTGAGTTTTTTTTGCTTTTGAGTAGTTGGAGTTATTTCTATATCTTATCTATATCTTTTTTTAATATATATACACCATGAATACTATGCAGCCATCAAAAGAAATGAAATCTTGCCATTTGCGACGACGTGGATGGAACTAGAGGTTATCTATATCTTATCTAATAAGGATATCAACTCCTTATCAGATATGTGGTTTGCAGATATTTTTTCCCATTCTATAAGTTACCTTTTCATTTTGTTGCTGGCTTCCTTTACTGTGCAAAAGCTTTTAAGTTCGATGTAGTCCCACTTACTTATTTTTGCTTTTGTTGCCTTTTCTTTTGGTGTCAAATCCAAAAAAAAAAAAATTACTGCTAGATGTCAATGAGTTTTTCCCTGTGTTTCCTTCTAGAATGTTATGGTTTCAGGTCTTATGTTTAAGACTTCAATTCATTTTGAATTGATTTTGGTGTATGATGTCAGATAAGGGTTATATGTATTTTTAAAATATGTATTTTTCCCGTTCACCATTTAATCCTGTTTTGCAAAAGAAAGGGCTGAAACTCAGAAAGGTTATAGTATTTAACGTCACCCAGCTAGAAAGTGGCAGAGAAAGACATCCTCTTTCTCTTATATATTATAGGTATGTATTCTTCTGTAATACTTTTGAGTATAAGTTATTTTATTCTTCATATGCTTAATTGAATCAAGTCTCTCATCATACTTTTTGAGTTTCCTGTCTTAGAAACTTAGGAGTTAATCATAGTTCAAAGGGGAAGTCCTCCAGAAACTCTCTGGTGAGGAAGAGCCCTTAGCAGCAGTTTGTGTTTGGTGCTGTTGCTACTCTTTGGTGTTGCCGTGATTGCTGTAACTTCTTGCTGACCACATCACCACTACTGATCCCATGGCATCTCTTAATCTGGCTGACTCTATTCTTCCATTCCTCAGGAAGGTCTTTCTGGCTCCAGTTCTAGCTGCCTTGTAGGCTTATCTTTGTTTTTTGTTTGTTTTTTTGGTTTTGGTTTTGGTTTTTTGTCTTGTCCCTGTCATTTTCTTTTTGTCTTATTTTGTAATTGAAATATAATTAATATATAACATTATGTTAGTTGTAGTTGTATAACATAATGAGTCAATATTTATGGGTTTGGTTTTTTTTTTTTTTTAAGATTTTATTTATTAGAGTGAGAGAGACAGAGAGCACAAGCCAGGAGAGTGGCAGGCAGAGAGAGAAGCAGGCTCCCCAGTGAGCAAGGAGCCTGATGTGGGACTTGATCCCAGAACCCTGGGATCATGACCTGAGCTGAAGGCAGCCGCTTAACCAGCTGAGCCAGCCATGTGCCCCATGAGTCAATATTTGTATTCATTGCAAAAGCATCACAATAATCTAATTATCATCCATCACCATACAGTTACAAAAAAATTTTTTCTTATGATGAAGACTTATAAGACTTACTCTTTTAGCAACCTTTTTTTTTTTAAAAGATTTTATTTATTTATTTGACAGAGAGAGATCACAAGTAGGCAGAGAGGCAGGCAGAGAGAGAGGAAGGGAAGCAGGCTTCCTGCTGAGCAGTGAGCCCGATGCGGACTCTGGGATCATGACCTGAGCCGAAGGCAGCGGCTTAACCCACTGAGCCACCCAGGCGCCCCTCTTTTAGCAACTTTTAAATATGCAATATGGCATTAGTTACTATAGTCATCATGCTTTACATTACCTTCACATGACTTGTTTTATAACTGAAGTTTGTATCTTTTAATCCCCTTCCCCCATTTTGCTTACTCTCCACCCCTGCTCCTCTCTGGCAACCATCAGTCTGCTCTATCTATGGGTTTGGTTTTTGTTTGGTTCTGTTTGTTTGTTTGTTTGTTTGTTTGTTTTTTAAGATTCCACATGTAAGAGCTATCATGGAGTATCTTTCTCTGTCTGACGTATTTCACCTAGCATAATGCCCTCAAGGTCTAATTGAAGTTGTTGCAAATGGCAAGATTCCATTAATTTTTATGGCTGAGTAGTATCCCAGTGTGTGTGGGGGGGGTATATCTTCTTAATCCATTTGTTCAGTGATGGACACTTAGGTCATTTCCATGTCCTGGCTATTATAATTAATGCTACAATGAAGATGGGGTAGCATATGTCTTTTCAAATTAGTGTTCTCATTTCTTTGGGTAAATACCTAGAAGTGGAATTGCTGGATCATATGGTAGTTCTATTTTAATTTTTTTAAAAGCTCCCTACTGTCTTCCATAGTAGCTGCACCAATTGACATTGCCACTGGCAGTATGCAGAGTCCCCTGTTCTCCACATCTTTGCCAACATTTATTATTTCTTGTCTTTTTGATAAGAGCCATTCTAACAAGTGTGAGGTTATCTCTCATTATTGTTTTGATTTGCATTTCCAGTGACTGTGATGTTGAACATTTTTCATGTCCCTGTTGACCATCTATATGTCTTCTTTGGAAAAATGTCTATTCAGATCTGCCTATTTTTAATCAGATTTTTAAAAAGATTTTATTTATTTTGAAAGAGAGAGAGTGAGAGAGAGAACATCAGCAGAGGGGAGGGGCAAATGGAGAAGCAGACTCCCTGCTGAGCAGGGAGTCCAGACTCGATCCCAGAACCCAGGGATCATGACCTAAGCTAAAGGCAGACGCTTAATTGACTGAACCACCTAGGTGCCCCAGTCAGATTTTTTTTTTTTTTGCTCTTATGTGAGCTCTTTATGTATTTTGAATAGTAACCCCTTATCAAATCCATGGTTTGCAGTTATTTTCTCTATTCTATGTTGTCTTCATTTTGTTGATGATTTCCTTTGCTGTACAGAAGTTTTTTGGTTTGGTATAGTTCTACTTGTTTATTTTTGGTGTGTTGCCATCGCTTTTAGAGTCAGATCCAAAATAACACTGCCATCATCATCAACATCAAGGAGTTTACCACCTATGTTTCCTTCTAGGAATTTTATGGTTTTAGGTCTTACATATCAGTCTTTAATCAATTTTGAGTTAATTCTTGTGTAATGTATAAGATAGTAGTCTAGTTTCATTCTTTTGTATGTCACTGCCCCATTTACCCTCCACCTCATTTACCCAACACCATTTATTGAAAGGAGTGTCCTTTCCCCACTGTATGTTCTTGGTTCCTTGGTCATAAATAAAATGACGATATGTGTGTGGGTTTACTTCTGGGCTTTCTATTCTGTTCCATTAATCTGTATGTCTGTTTTTATGCCAATACCATACCATTTTGATTATGATAGGTTTGTGATATAGTTTGAAATCAGGGAGCATAATACTCCAGTTTTGTTCTTCTTTCTCAAGATTATTTGAGGTATTTTGTGATTCTACACAAAATTTAGGATTGTTTTCTATTTCTATGAAAAATGTCATTGGAATTTTGATAGGGATTGCATTGAATCTATAGATTGCTTTGGGGAGTATGGACATTTTAACAATATTCTAATCCTTGGGCATAGAATATTTTTCCCTTTTTTGTGTGTATTCATTTTCTTTCATTTGGCATAGGTCTTTCATCTCCTTGGTTAAATTTATTCCTGAGTATTTTATTCTTATTGATGTAATTATAATTGTGATTATTTTCTTAATTTCCCTTTTTTGATAGTTCATTCTTAGTGTATAGAAACAGCAGATTTTTGTATATTGACTTTTGTATCCAGCGACTTAACTGAATTCATTTATTCTAAGTTTTTTGGTGGCATCTCTAGGGTTTTCTACACATAAAAACATGTCATCTACAAAAAGTGACAGTTGTACGTTTTTTAAATAACTGGATGCCTTTTATTTCTTTTCCCTGCCTAACTTTTCTGGCTAGGACTTCCAGTACTATACTAAATATAAGTTGTGAGAGTTGGCATCCTTGTCTTATCCCTGATCTTAGAGGAAAAGCTTTCAGCTCTTCATCATTGGGTATGATGTAGACTGTGGGCTTGTTATATGTGGAGTGAATTCCATCTATACCCCCTTTGTTGAAAGTTGTTAACATAAATGGATGTTGAATTTTGTCAAATGCTTTTTCTGTTACTATTGAGATTATAGGATTTTTAGCTTTCATTTTGTTAATGTGGTATATCATGCTAATTAATGGATGTTGAGCCATCCTGGCATCCCTGCAATAATTCTCACTTGATCATGGTGTATGATCCTTTAAATGTATTGTTGAATTCAGTTTGCTAATATTTTATTGAGGATTTTTGTAAATATACATATTTTTAAGCTTCAAAAATTATGGTTTTTGAGGTGTCTGTAGAGTAACATTCAATAATCTATAACTGTAGTACTCTGGCTGAGTTCTGAATAGAACTATGCTAGATGATAGATTGCTGTGTTATATTCTTGGTATTATAAGTTCTAGTGTGCAGGTAGCAGAGACAGCCTCAGCAGGTGATCAATAGAATTTTCTAGAATATGTACAAATCAAATGTCAAATAATTGGGATTTTTCAGACCTAGTGCTTTTGGGGAATTTTACTCTATTATGGAAATTGTACTGAATAACAAATACAATGATTTAAAACATTATTATGATCTCTAACTGTGGGAGTGGGAGTAGCCTTTAAAAATCCTCAATTTTCGGGACACCTGAGTGGCTCAGTTGGTTAAGCGGCTGCCTTCAGCTCAGGTGATGATCCCAGCATCCTGGGATCAAGTCCCACATCCGGCTCCTTGCTCAGCAGGAAGCCTGCTTCTCCCTCTGCCTCTGCCTGCCACTCTGTCTGCCTGTGCTCACTCTCTCTGACCAAAAAAAAAAAAAAAAAAAAAAAAAAAATCCTCAATTCTCTCAACTCTAATTTTGCCAGTGATTAATTTAGATCACTTGGTTTCATTGTTTATGAAGCTTTCCTTGGTTGGCTGATAATCATCTTCAAAAATGTGTTCTGTATTCTTGAAATTTGCTAAGAGAAGAGAATTTAAGTGTTCTCACCACAAAAAAAAAGGTAAATGTGAGGTTATGAATCGGTTAATTAGCTTGATTGTGATAATTATTTTACTATATATAGGTATTATAAAATATCACCATGTATACTTTAAATATATACAGTTTTTGTTTGTCAGTTGCACCTCAATAAAACTGGGGAGAAGAGGCCAAATAAATTTTTAAAAAGTATTCTGAATATCTCCTGTGTACTGTTGTAGTCATTATAAGCATTAACAAAAATAAAAGAAAAATAGGCCTGATCTCATAGAGCTTTGGGTAATTCTAATAGGTGTGAGAAGTAGCTAATTGGAAATTTTAAAAACTCAGTTGTAAACCTGGCTTCAGCACACCTCAGGGTCCTAAACATGTCATGTGAAGGAACATGAGTCATATCCCTATTAAAAAACATATAAAAGATACTCATTTTAAATATTTGTAGGTTGAATGAATGTGCCTAGAAAAAAAATCCACCTGCAACAAAGGCAGCCAGTGAACAAAGCTATCAATCACTGTTATGGGTATTAGTAGAAAAAAATAGCAATAAGGCTAGCCCCGTTGAGAATTTCTAACTATATCCCTGCTCTGCTCTTGCAGTTTGGATTTTGAGTCTATGTTATGTATGTAATATAAGTAACTCTAAGAGAATATATAAATAAAAATTTTTCTTGTGGGTTAAATCACCTTCTGGGGGCCAGCCGAAAATGGAAATTCTCTTGGTAGGAAAGCATCTTCAATTAAGGGAGCTCGGATACCTAGAGATGAACTTCAGTCAAATATGAGATTTTAATAAGGGATTACCAAAAGCATAAAGAAACAAAGTGATAGTAAGAGTCAGCAAAAGAAAGAGAAGAGGGAGGATAGGGACATTGATTTAGATTGCCAAGACCTTTAGATATTGGAATTACCAGATACTGGACATGAACTATGGTATTCTCATTATCTATTGATGTTTAATAACCCCAAAATTCAGTGACATAAAACACCAGTTGTTATGCTCATGGAGTCAGTGGGTCAGGAACTCTGGATTTGGGGAGTGGTTTTCCTTGCCCCATGTTGCCTGGGTCCACAAGTGGATGACTAGAAGGCTGGAACAACTTAACACCTGGCTGCTGCAATACTCTGAAGGTTCATTCAGTCGTATTTCTGGTGGTTCCTGCTGGCTGTGATTAAGGCCTTAGCTGGAGTTATCACTCAGAACATCCAAATGTGGCCTCTCCATGTGTCCTGGACTCCCTCACAGCATTGTGGCTAGTTCCCAGTGCCTCTGCAGAGACAGGCAGAATCTATATCACCTTTTCTAACCTAGCCTCAGAGTCATGCAGCATGACTCCCATAGCGGTTCTGTTCAAAAAAGAAATCAACCACAAAGGCTTAGCCAGGTTTGGGAGAAATGAAGGGGCTTCACTTCTTGATAAGTGTCGTTGTGGAGGTTCTGAAAGGGTATTTGGAGCCAGAAATACTGTTGTAGCCATCTTAGAAAAAGATGGTCTTGGGGCGCCTGGGTGGCTCAGTGGGTTAAGCCGCTGCCTTCGGCTCAGGTCATGATCCCAGGTCCTGGGTTCGAGCCCCACGTCGGGCTTTCTGCTCAGCGGGGAGCCTGCTTCCTCCTCTCTCTCTGCCTGCCTCTCTGCTTACTTGTGATTTCTCTCTGTCAAATAAATAAATAAAATCTTTAAAAAAAAAAAAAAGATGGTCTGTTACAATAGGTAAAAATATTTGAACAAATAAAAGATAGAAATGGGGGAGAGAAATCTTGAGGTAATAAACTATTAAAATTAAGCAGTTAGATTTGAAAAAAAGAACTAGCTAAATCTTACATAACTGAAAAATGTGTGATTATTAGAATTTGAAATTCAGTGGATAGATTAAATAGCAAATCAAATATGTTTTTTAAATAATTAATGTACTAGAACACAGTTTATGAAAGGGGCACCTGGGTGGCTCAGTTAAAGCCTCTGCCTTCAGCTCAGGTCATGATCCCAGGGTCCGAGGATCAAGCCCCACATCAGGCTCTCTGCTCAGCAGAGAAACAGCTTCCCTTCCTCTCTCTCTGCCTGCCTCTCTGCCTACTTGTGATCTCTGTCTGTCAAATAAATAAATAAAAATCTTTTTTAAAAAAGAGAAAAGAAAAGAAATTACCTGAGATAGGAGTGTCTGGGTGGCTCAGTTTAAGTGACTGCTTTTGGCTCCAGTCATGATCCTAGGGTCCTGGGATTAAACCCCACGTTGGGCTCCCTGCTCAGCGAGAGCCTGCTTCTTCCTCTCCTCCCCACTCATGCTCTCTGGCTATCTCTGATTCTCTCTCTCTCTCTCTCTCAAATAAATAAATAAAATCTTTGAGAAAAAAAAAAAAGAAATTACCTGGAATATATTGTGGAGAAATAGAAGGTAAAAAATGTGAGCGATTGAGATATGTAAGATAAAATGAGAAGGCCTAATATATGGGGTTCAAGAAAAAGAGGCTAGAGACAATAAGGGAGAAGAAATATTTGAAGATGTAATAATGCAGAATATTTGCTAGGATGTATGAAAGGTATGAATGCTCAGATTCTGGCAATACTGTGAGTCTTAAGAAAAAATAAAAAAGGGGCGCCTGGGTGGCTCAGTGGGTTAAGCCGCTGCCTTTGGCTCAGGTCATGATCCCAGGTCCTGGGTTCGAGCCCCGCATCGGGCTTTCTGCTCAGCAGGGAGCCTGCTTCCTCCTCTCTCTCTCTCTGCCTGCCTCTCTGCCTACTTGTGATTTCTCTCTGTCAAATAAATAAATAAAATCTTAAAAAAAAAAAAAGAAAAAAAAAAGAAAAAAGAAAAAAGAACTCCATACCTGGATAAATAATAAAATTACAGATAAAAAGATGATCTTAAAAGCAGCCAGTGGGAAAAGTTACTTAGAAAGGAATAACATTTAAACTGACAGTTGACTTTTCATCCACTCTAGCATCCAAGAGACTGTGAAATAATATCTTTAAAATGCTCATAGTTTAAAAAAATAATAATAAAATACTTGATACTGTCAACTTAGAATTAAAGATCTAATAAAACTATCTTTAAAGCATGAGAGCAAAATAATGTTCAGATTTTTTTTAATAGAACATTTCACCGAAGGACCCTCATTTAAAGAACTTCTGAAAAATGTGCTTCAGGAAGAAGAAAATTCTTCTCAGAAGAAGGGTCATCAAAGAAATTAGTAGTTTTCTATATTAAACAAAATGTCTAATTATAAGGTTAAAGAAAAAACTAAAGAAATATACTGGACAATAGTAGCATATAAATTGGAAGGAGTTGAACAGAATCAAAGTTAAAAATTAAATTCTTACAGTGTTTAAGAAGATGGAAAATACATTGTCAAGTAGTCATGAAAAAATTTTAAGGAAACCACTAAAGAAATAGAAATAAATTCCAAACAAAGCAAAAAAACTATTGAAATAAGGGGAAAAATATAGCCTAAAGGAAGGCAATAAAGAGGGGGAAATAGGCATAAAGTTAGATAAATAAGACAAGATGAAAGTAAGTCCAAATATCAGTAAGCACAGTAAGTATCAGTGGGGTAAACTAACCAGTTAAGTGCTTCACAGCTTACTTTAAGAGATTACTGTATGTTTAATGTAAAAGAAAAGGATAAAATGAGAAAGGAAAATTATGGGTCATTCTTGCCTAAGAAAATAATTATAGTCTTGACTTGGTAGGAGAGATCATGGCAATCATCAGGCCTGCAAAGGATACAATGCCTACATCTATCACCCCTGTTTTCCGACAGCCTGCAAGGACACATTGTGCTGCCTTCTGGTTTATTTCTTGGATAGAGGTTGGCAGGAGGTCTTCATTGATATCCCATTTGGGGCTCTCTTAATATTCATGACCGGAGACTGCTACATAGCACCTGTGTTATATAACAGCACCTTTTTTTTATGACCTAAGGTGTCACAGTCTCATGAGTAATGAGATGCTTGTGGGAGTTAGTGAAGGATTGATTGTAGACTCTTAACCAGTCCACAGTTTATAGGAGATGAGGTGCCATCATAAAGAATTAATCAAAGTGATGTGTCTCTGTTGCTATGGACAGATTACACTCTAATTCTGTCTCTGAAAGTTTATGACTAGTCTCTGAGTCGTTAAAAATGTATTTTTAATAAGCCTTAGAAAAGCAATTTATATTTGCATGGGTTAAGCATTGCTCATGTCCAGAAATTTTCAACAGATCTAACCTCATTAAACCTGACCCTCCCAAAACAAAATCTAAAGCAATATTATGTTTCCCCCTTTGAATACAGCAAATCTACCTGTCATCTATTCACTAGTATCTTAAAGCTTGAGTTGGCCAATTAGGTTAAAGTTAAAAAACATAGATTTGCCTCTCACATTTTCCCTCTCTATGAGAACTGTTATTGAGTAAAGGGAAAAAAAAATGGGTTGAAAATCCTTCATCCCATTAGGTTTGGGTTTGGGATTATGATTAAGTTGTATATATTAACTGGGCAGAGTAGATGTTGCCCAGTTGTAAATTTTGATTCCTGGTGATGAGGAAGACAAATGCAGGGACTTTTCTTCCAGGCAATGATATGCTTACTGGGTACACAGCACTGAGTTACACCTTTTGAGAAGAAGTCAGAGGCCCGGATATTTTTTACCAAAGGAGTAACTCTAGCAGGGTTTGTTTCATGTGTTTCCTTCAGGGACCTTGAAGGAAGGGTAGGACAGGGTTCAGATGCTCCTGAGTCCTGTGGTGAAAATATTATTCATTACTCCACCGTCGTTTCCATCAAGCTATCAGAAGGACATTTTGCGAAAGCAGGAAAGTACAGTAGGTAGGTCTCCAGAACCAGCTTTGGAAGGCCATATGGTGGGCCCTGACCAAAAGTTGACGGCTCCTGGATCCTGCCTGCTTCTTCTTAGTATAAGTGGATGAGCCAAAGTGAAAGAAGTTCAGAGCAGTTCTTCAGCTATTCATGAATTTCTTTCTTGTCTCTGAGGCAGCTGCTGCTATCTCACCTCCCAGTCCCTGCAACCCAGTTACAGAGGTGCATCCCCAGCACCCCAAAGAGCACTCTGCCTTCTCCAGCATCCCTGCTGCTGCTGCTCTGCTCCATCCTCTTCAGAACCTCTCCCTCTGTGGTACCTGTCTTGAAGAGTCTGGGGGAGAGCAACATGAGCTCTTCATCTAGAGTGGGAGGGGAATCAGCCCAGGGACCAAGAAGAGAGAGAAAAATGGAGAGAGCAAGGGACTATAAAACATCTTTTCATGCTATGAACACAGGGCAAAGCATTGTGCAGTGATTTTTTTTGTTTTTTAGGAGGGTACAATTTTTTTTTTTTTTATCTTCAAATGACGTCTATTTAGGAAAAAAAAGCTGGTATCATTTAAGCCTCTTGGACTAAATTTGGAGTATACAGAGCAGTTTCAGGATTAGCTGATTGTTAGTACAGCTGAGAAGGCACTAAAACACACTCTTTCTGTGCCAACAGACCCGTGGACATGTCAGGAAATGGAGATTGTAACTTTTCTATTGTCTTTTGAATTACAAGAAAATATGAAATCCTCAATTATTCATTTGCTGTGTTTTCAGAATTCTTCTGCTGATTTTTAGATTGCAAGTGTGACAGATGCTGGTAGTTGGAAGCAGAAATTGCATTTTTACCAAAGAATCGTCTTGAAATTTTTCTAGCAAACATTATATTCTATACATCAACTTATTACTCATGTTTAGTCTGACTAGGGGAGGTGAGGAGCAAAACCAAACTTTGTGCTAAACAAAACCAAATATTGTGCTAAATTAATTTGACCTTTAATATGCTGTTTATGCATTATTTTTAAGTGTTCAAGATGTCAGTTTTGTTTTTGTTTTTTTATGAGGTGATTCTGAGCTGTATAAAATGAAAAGAGCTTGCCATTCATGTTTTTTAGTTTTATTTTTTATAAACATGTATTGTTTTTAATTAATTTTATTTTTTACAAACATATATTTTTATCCCCAGAGGTACAGGTCTGTGAATCACCAGGTTTACACACTTCACAGCACTCACCATAGCACATACCCTCCCCAGTGTCCATAATCCCACCCCCCCAACCCCGCTCCCCCCATCAACCCTCAGTTTGTTTTGTGAGATTAAGAGTCACTTATGGTTTGTCTCCCTCCCAATTCCATCTTGTTTCATTTACTCTTCTCCTACCCCCTTAACCCCCCATGTTGCATCTCCTCTCCCTCATATCAAGATCATGTGATAGTTGTCTTTCTCCGATTGACTTATTTCGCTAAGCATGATACCCTCTAGTTCCATCCACGTCATTGCAAATGACAAGATTTCATTTCTTTTGATGGCTGCATAGTATTCCACTGTGTATATATACCACATCTTCTTTATCCATTCGTCTGTTGATGGACATCTAGGTTCTTTCCATAGTTTGGCTATTGTCGACATTGCTGCTATAAACATTCGGGTGCACGTGCCCCTTCGGATCACTACGTTTGTATCTTTAGGGTAAATACCCAGCAGTGCAATTGCTGGGTCATAGGGTAGTTCTATTTTCAACATTTTGAGGAACCTCCATGCTGTTTTCCAGAGTGGTTGCACCAGCTTGCATTCCCACCAACAGTGTAGGAGGGTTCCCCTTTCTCCGCATCCTCGCCAGCATCTGTCATTTCCTGACTTGTTAATTTTAGCCATTCTGACTGGTGTGAGGTGATATCTCATTGTGGTTTTGATTTGTATTTCCCTGATGCCGAGTGATATGGAGCACTTTTTCATGTGTCTGTTGGCCATCTGGATGTCGTCTTTGCAGAAATGTCTGTTCATGTCCTCTGCCCATTTCTTGATTGGATTATTTGTTCTTTGGGTGTTGAGTTTGCTAAGTTCTTTATAGATTTTGGACACTAGCCCTTTATCTGATATGTCATTTGCAAATATCTTCTCCCATTCTGTCAGTTGTCTTTTGGTTTTGTTCACTGTTTCCTTTGCTGTGCAAAAGCTTTTGATCTTGATAAAATCCCAATAGTTCATTTTTGCCCTTGCTTCCCTTGCCTTTGGCAAAGTTCCTAGGAAGATGTTGCTGTGGCTGAGGTCAAAGAGGTTGCTGCCTGTGTTCTCCTCAAGGATTTTGATGGATTCCTTTCTCACATTGAGATCCTTCATCCATTTTGAGTCTATTTTCGTGTGTGGTGTAAGGAAATGATCCAATTTCATTTTTCTGCATGTGGCTGTCCAATTTTCGCAACACCATTTCTTGAAGAGGCTGTCTTTTTTCCATTAGACATTCTTTCCTGCTTTGTCGAAGATGAGTTGCCCATAGAGTTGAGGGTCTATTTCTGGGCTCTCTATTCTGTTCCATTGATCGATGTGTCTGTTTTTGTGCCAGTACCATGCTGTCTTGATGATGACAGCTTTGTAATAGAGCTTGAAGTCCGGAATTGTGATGCCACCAACTTTGGCTTTCTTTTTCAATATTCCTTTGGCTATTTGAGGTCTTTTCTGGTTCCATATAAATTTTAGGATTATTTGTTCCATTTCTTTGAAAAAAATGGATGGTATTTGATAGGAATTGCATTAAATGTGTAGATTGCTTTAGGTAGCATAGACATTTTCACAATATTTATTCTTCCAATCCAGGAGCATGGAACATTTTTCCATTTCTTTGTGTCTTCCTCAATTTCTTTCATGAGTACTTTATAGTTTTCTGTGTATAGATTCTTAGTCTCTTTGGTTAGGTTTATTCCTAGGTATCTTATAGTTTTGGGTGCAATTGTAAAAGGGATGGACTCCTTAATTTCTCTTTCTTCTGTCTTGTTGTTGGTGTAGAGAAATGCAACTGATTTCTGTGCATTGATTTTATATCCTGACACTTTACTGAATTCCTGTACAAGTTCTAGCAGTTTTGGAGTGGAGTCTTTTGGGTTTTCCACATATAGTATCATATCATCTGCAAAGGGTGATAGTTTGACTTCTTCTTTGCCGATTCGGATGCCTTTAATTTCCTTTTGTTGTCTGATTGCTGAGGCTAGGACTTCTAGTACTATGTTGAATAGCAGTAGTGATAACGGACATCCCTGTCGTGTTCCTGACCTTAGCGGAAAAGCTTTCAGTTTTTCTCCATTGAGAATGATATTTGCGGTGGGTTTTTCATAGATGGCTTTGATAATATTGAGGTATGTGCCGTCTATCCCTACACTTTGAAGAGTTTTGATCAGGAAGGAATGCTGTACTTTGTCAAATGCTTTTTCAGCATCTATGGAGAGTATCATATGGTTCTTGTTCTTTCTTTTATTAATGTGTTGTATCACATTGATTGATTTGCGGATGTTGAACCAACCTCGAAGCCCTGGAATAAATCCCACTTGGTCGTGGTGAATAATCCTTTTAATGTACTGTTGAATCCTATTGGCTAGTATTTTGGCGAGAATTTTTGCATCTGTGTTCATCAAGGATATTGGTCTGTAGTTCTCTTTTTTGATGGGATCCTTGTCTGGTTTTGGGATCAAGGTGATGCTGCCCTCAAAAAATGAGTTTGGAAGTTTTCCTTCCATTTCTATTTTTTGGAACAGTTTCAGGAGAATAGGAATTAGTTCTTCTTTAAATGTTTGGTAGAATTCCCCTGGGAAGCCATCTGGCCCCGGGCTTTTGTTTGTTTGGAGATTTTTGATGACTGTTTCAATCTCCTTACTGGTTATGGGTCTGTTCAGGCTTTCCATTTCTTCCTGGTTCAGTTGTGGTAGTTTATATGTCTCTAGGAATCCATCCATTTCTTCCAGATTGTCAAATTTGTTGGCGTAGAGTTGCTCATAGTATGTTCTTATAATTGTCTGTATTTCTTTGGTGTTCGTTGTGATCTCTCCTCTTTCATTCATGACTTTATTTATTTGGGTCCTTTCTCCTTTCTTTTTGATAAGTCTGTCCAGGGGTTTATCGATCTTATTAATTCTTTCAAAGAACCAGCTCCTAGTTTTGTTGATTTGTTCTATTGTTTTTTTGGTTTCTATTTCATTGATTTCTGCTCTGATCTTTATGATTTCTCTTCTCCTGCTGGGTTTAGGCTTTCTTTCTTGTTCTTTCTCTAGCTCTTTTAGGTGTAGGGTTAGGTTGTGTACCTGAGACCTTTCTTGTTTCTTGAGAAAGGCTTGTACTGCTATATATTTTCCTCTCAGGACTGCCTTTGTTGTGTCCCACAGATTCGGAACCATTGTGTTTTCATTATCATTTGTTTCCATGAATTTTTTCAATTCTTCTTTAATTTCCTGGTTGACCCATTCATTCTTTAGAAGGATGCTGTTTAGCCTCCATGTATTTGGGTTCTTTCCAAATTTCCTCTTGAGATTGAGTTCTAGCTTCAGAGCATTGTGGTCTGAAAATATGCAGGGAATGATCCCAATCTTTTGATAATGGTTGAGACCTGATTTAGGACCGAGAATGTGATCTATTCTGGAGAATGTTCCATGTGCACTAGAGAAAAATGTGTATTCTGTTGCTTTGGGATGAAATGTTCTGAATGTATCTGTGATGTCCATCTGGTCCAGTGTGTCATTTAAGGCCTTGATTTCCTTGTTGATCTTTTGCTTGGATGATCTGTCCATTTCAGTGAGGGGAGTGTTAAAGTCCCCTCCTATTATTGTATTATTGTCGATGTGTTTCTTTGATTTTGTTATTAATTGGTTTATATAGTTGGCTGCTCCCACGTTAGGGGCATAGATATTTAAAATTGTTAGATCTTCTTGTTGGACAGTTCCTTTGAGTATGATATAGTGTCCTTCCTCATCTCTTATTATAGTCTTTGGCTTAAAATCTAATTGATCTAAGGATTGCCACTCCTGCTTTCTTCTGATGTCCATTAGCATGGTAAATTCTTTTCCACCCCCTCACTTTAAACCTGGAGGTGTCTTCGGGTTTAAGATGAGTTTCTTGTAGGCAACATATAGATGGGTTTTGTTTTTTGATCCATTCTGATACCCTGTGTCTTTTGATTGGGGCATTTAGCCCATTAACATTCAGGGTAAGTATTGAGAGATATGAATTTAGTGCCATTGTATTGCCTGTAAGGTGACTGTTATTGTATATTGTCTCTGTTTCTTTCTGATCTACTACTTTTAGGGTCTCTCTTTGCTTAGAGGACCCCTTTCAATATTTCCTGTAGAGCTGGTTTGGTATTTGCAAATTCTTTCAGTTTTTGTTTGTCCTGGAAACTTTTAATCTCTCCTTCTATTTTCAATGATAGCCTAGCTGGATATAGTATTCTTGGCTGCATGTTTTTCTCGTTTAGTACTCTGAATATATCATGCCAGCTCTTTCTGGCCTGCCAGGTCTGTGGATAAGTCTGCTGCCAATCTGATATTTTTACCATTGTACGTTACAGACTTCTTTTCCCGGGCTGCTTTCAGGATCTTTTCTTTGTCACTAAGACTTGTAAATTTTACTATTAGGTGACGGGGTGTGGACCTATTCTTATTGATCTTGAGGGGGCTTCTCTGAACCTCCTGGATTTTGATGCTTGTTCCCTTTGCCATATTGGGGAAATTCTCTCCAATAATTCTCTCCAATATACCTTCTGCTCCCCTCTCTGTTTCCTCTTCTTCTGGAATCCCAATTATTCTAATGTTGTTTCGTCTTATGGTGTCACTTATCTCTCGAATTCTCCCCTCGTGGTCCAGTAGCTATTTGTCCCTCTTTTGCTCAGCTTCTTTATTCTCTGTCACTTGGTCTTCTATATCGCTAATTCTTTCTTCTGCCTCATTTATCCTAGCAGTCAGAGCCTCCATTTTTTATTGCACCTCATTAATAGCTTTTTTGATTTCAACTTGGTTCGATTTTAGTTCTTTTATTTCTCCAGAAAGGGCTTTTATATCTCCCGAGAGGGTTTCTCTAATATCTTCCATGCCTTTTTCGAGCCCGGGTAGAACCTTGAGAATCGTCATTTTGAACTCTAGATCTGACATATTACCAATGTCTGTATTGATTAGGTCCCTAGCCTTTGGTACTGCCTCTTGTTCTTTTTTTTTGTGGTGAATTTTTCCGCCTTGTCATTTTGTCCAGATAAGAGTATATGAAGGAGCAAGTAAAATACTACAAGGGTGGCAACAACCCCAGGAAAAAATGCTTTAGCCAAATCAGAAGAGATCCCAAATCGTGAGGGGGGAGAAAGGGGATAAAAAGATGTTCAGAAAGTAAAGAAAAAAAAAGAAACAAAAAAAGAAAACCAATAAAGAAAAAATATAAAAAGGAAAAAAAAATATATATATATATAGTTAAACTAGTTAGAAAACGTTAAAAAAGAAAGGGTAAAAGTTAAAAAAATTTAGCAGAAGAAGAAAAAAAATTTGAAAAACAAAAGAAAAAAAATTAACTGCAAGGCTAAAGAATCATGGGGAGAAAGCCATGAGTTCCGTGCTTTGCTTTCTCCTTCTCTGGAACTCCGATGCTCTCCTTGGTATTGAAACTGT
The DNA here is from genome assembly GCF_902655055.1 of Lutra lutra. Classification (NCBI taxonomy): domain Eukaryota; kingdom Metazoa; phylum Chordata; class Mammalia; order Carnivora; family Mustelidae; genus Lutra; species Lutra lutra. The sequence goes on along the minus strand of NC_062278.1, from coordinate 131,561,737 downwards.
ACTCCTTGATAGGTGAACTTGGTCCTGGCTGGGTTTCTTGTTGCTCTTCTGGGGGAGGGGCCTGTTGTAGTGATTCTCAAGCGTCTTTGCCCCAGGTGGAGTTGCACCGCCCTTACCCGGGGCCGGGCTGAGTAATCAGCTCGGGTTTGCTTTCGGGAGCTTTTGTTCCCTGAGCGCTTTCCGTAGAGTTCCAGAGGATGGGAATGAAGATGGCGGCCTCCCGGTCTCCGGCCCGAAGGAGCCGAGAACCCGGGGCCCCACTCCTCAATGCGCCCTCAGAGAACAGCACCCAATGACTCCCGTCACCCTGGCCTCCCGCCGCGCTCCGAGCTGACCGAGCCTGCATCCGGTTCAAGGTAACCCCGAGCTTAGAGCTCACTCCTCGGCTCTGTCTCTGTAGCCGGCTTCCCCGTTCTAATACCTGTAAGCTCTGCGACACTCAGACACCCCCGATCCTTCTGTGACCCTGCGGGACCTGAGGCCACGCTGATCTGCGTGAGCTTCACCCCGGTTAAGCCTCTGGAGCGATGTCCCTCAGCGGAACAGACTTTTAAAAGTCCTGATTTTGTGCTCCGTTGCTCCACCGCTTGCCGGGAGCCGGCCCCTCCCCCCGCGGTCTATCTTCCCGTCGCTTTGGATTCACTTCTCCGCCAGTCCTACCTTTCAGAGAGTGGTTGATTTTCTGTTTCTAGAGTTGCTGTTCTTCTTCTCTTCGATCTCCCGTTCGATTTGTAGGTGTTTGCAATCTTTAGATGAGCTATCTAGCTGATCTCCCGCTACCTGAAGTAGTCTCAGGCTGCTACTTCTCCGCCATCTTGACTCCTCCCGCCATTTATGTTTTGATTTAAATCTTGGTCCTGCCATTTATTAGCTGCCTCAGTTTCCTCATCTGTATATAACCTACCATGTAGGGGTTTATGAGGATTAAGTAAGATTATTTATGATATGTTCCAAACACAATACTTGGTACATAATAGATATCAAATAAGTAGTGGAAATTATTAATCATTCCTGTAGCTCTCTAGCAAGGGATCTGAAATTTACTGTGGTTTAAGGTTGGATGAGAAACTTTGAAGAAAAAGAGAGCATAATTCTCATTTAGACAGAAGACCAGATGGTACCCTGGTGAGGTCAGTGCCCAGCCAGCAGTCTGCAAGCTTTGCAGTTGCCAATGAGAACTACCTGAGAATTAAACTCTGTTCCTTTTTTTTTTCCTTCTAAGAACTCCTTAATCTCATAAATTGGATTGGAATGTCATTGACACAAACTTCTTGAGGCCATTGGATATAGAAAAAGATCATGAATTTTCTAATCCTGGCTCTGCAGTTTGGGGGACTTTGGTTTACCTCCTCACTTATTAAATGGAAAAAAAGTTTAACTCCTTCAAGGTACAGTGAAGTAGCATATGTAAAAATGGTAGCATACTGGGGCACCTGGGTGGCTCAGTGGTTAAACCTCTGCCTTCGGCTCAGGTCATGATCTCAGGGTCCTGGGATCGAGTCCCACATCGGGCTCTCTGCTCTGCAGGGAGCCTGCTTCCTCCTCTCTCTCTCTCTGCTTGCCTCTCTGCCCACTTGTGATCTCTCTCTGTCAAATAAATAAAAAAAAAATCTTAAAAAAAAAAACAAATAAAAATAGTAGCATAGTGACTCATTCACAGTGCCTCATGCCATGTTCCTTGTTATCACCCACCCCATCTCCCACACTCACCTCTGGTTCCCCTTTCATGTTGGAAAATCTGCTGTTTTCTAACAGGTCATCCCTCACTTTCGAGTAGCTTCTTTGTGGTGTCAGGGCGTGTTAATGGAGCAACCCTGGAGCAGAGAGCCCTGCCAATCACAGATGTGCCTTCTGGAGGACCTGATAAACCCCTCTGAGAGTCTGGAGGAAGTTTTCCCAAGAGAAAACATTTATTCTTAGAGTTGTTGCATAGGAAACAGTGGGCTGATCTCTGCTTCAAGTGATTTACAATTCATTGACAAAATGTAGAAAAATTTAAATGTAAAATTGAAAGAAGAAAAATGTATACACAAATATATAATATTGAGCAGGCTCTTGTTAATGATTTGAGGATAATTCCTTTGTAAAGCTATACTAGCTTTGTTAAGCTAGTCTTTACAGGCCTATAGCAATACATTAATCCTCACATTTTCCCTTGGTTTAATTTTCAGTACCAGGCTATTCTGATAGGTAGCTTTTTAAAACAGAATAGTAATGTTGACTAACATTCCTCCCATTCACCAATGAGACCTTCATGGCACTTATTATTGATACTTAGTCGAAGTCTTACATAATTCAGTGTTGTCATCTGTCTTGGCACTTTAATAAACGGTCTGATTAGTTCCATTTGCTTCTAAGCTTGTAGTCTGTGGTGAGATCTCATCCTTTATGATAACTGTGGTTTGATGACAAAGAAGTGTTTTTGTTCTTCTGAAACTCTTTTAAAGGACTTCTGGAAATATCTCTCTCTCCCATATGAATGCTTGAGGAACTACTGGGCAAAGCCACTGAGAAGTAGATAAGTTGTGAGTTCTGGACTTGCCACCTTCCTTGGCTCAGCTGTATATTGCCTATAGAATGCAAGCCCCAGAGCTTTCACCTATTTATTTAAGAAGCAGATAGAATTATTCCCATTATGCAGATGAGAAAACTGGGGCTCAGGGGCACCTGGGTGGCTCAGTGGGTTAAGCCTCTGCCTTCGGCTCAGGTCATGATCCCAAGGTCCTGGGATCGAGCCCCACATCAGGCTCTCTGCTCAGCAGGGAGCCTGCTTCCCCCTCTCTCTCTGCCTCCCCTCTGCCTACTTGTGATATCCATCTGTCAAATAAATAAATAAAATCTTTAAAAAAAAAAACTGGGGCTCAGTGAGGTTAAATCATATGTCTAGGATCGAATTGGCTACAACTAAATAATAGAATTTTAAACCCTGGACTCTGACTTAAAGTCCAGTCTTTATTCAGCTGTTTCACATTATCAGTTGGGGAAAATACATGCGTTACTAAAAAGGAAACAATGAGTTTTGCAACTGGAGGAGAAAGAGTGTATTTGAGCCCTACTACAGTACCTAGTAGCTGCTAGTACGGACAATTTAGCATAAGGGGCAAAGAAATTTTCCAATGCTTAGAGAATGGGTGTGGTTCTTATAAGACAGGCCTTAGAAAAATGGATCTGGCACCTAAGTCCTTTGAGTGCCCCCAAGTGGTCAAGGAGACAGTTCCTGAATTGGCACAATGCACATGGATGCCCACAGCAGACTCTCCAGGGTAGGAATAGGTGAATGCCTTGTGGAAATAGAGCCCAGAGCCAAGGAGACTAAGAGTTAGTTTTGTTGATACAAGGTATAAGTGAGACTCTCACCATAAGTGGAAGCCACTAAACCAACTTACCAACTCAATGTATACTTTGAGCCAGCTGTTAAATGTCTTTGCTTAACACCTAGCTTAGTTCAGAAGCTCATATTCAGTAAAGAATTTTCTTGCTTGCCAAGCCACTAACATGTGACTATTTTAGACTTTCTAATTTTTAGTAAGAATATTAGAGGTCTACGTGCCAGGGATCATTCTTCATAGGAATAAGATCATTAAGATCTCTGCCCTCTTGGTGCTTACATGCTAATTGGGGAGCCCATACAATATAGAAATTAAACATTAGCAAGAATCTTACTATGCAGAGATCCAACAAGATTATTGTGATAAGTGTGACTGGGTAGCTAGTTTGAGTCATTAAGTGTTGAAGAAAGGCATCTCAGTAGGGGGCATTAGCTAAAATCTGAATGACAGTGGTGCCTGGGTGGCTCAGTCTGTTGAGCATCCAACTCTTGATTTCACTCAGGTCATGATCTTGGTGAGATCAGCCCAGTCTTAAGCTCTGCACTGGGCGTGGAGACTGCTTGAGATTCTCTCCTTCTCCTTCTCCTTCTTTCCCCCCAATCTTGCATTACCCCCCCAAAAAAATATCTGAATGAAAATAAAAGTCCTGCTCTGCCAAAGTGAATAAAAAGGGACATTCTTGGTAGAGGGACTAAAGGGGCAAGGCCCTGAGGTGGGAATATGTTTAGGATTGTTGACAAACAGCTAGAGGACCAATGTGTCTAGAGTGTAGTAAGTGAATACACCAATGAAATAAGATGAGGTATACAGAGGGTGAGCAAGAGCCACAAATTTATGTTTTATTTTTCATGTAATGAGGAGCCATTGGAGAATTCTGAACAGAAATAACATGACATGCTTTGTGTTTTGAAAAGATAGCTGGCTGCTTTATGAATAATTGACTATTGGAAGTGGAGGCAGGGTGACCAATTAGAAGGTTATTATAGTAGGCCAGAAATGGTGATAGCTTGAACAAGGGTGGTAGTCACAAAAGTGGGGAAACAAAGTCAGAACACATCTTGGAAGTGAGTCAACAGGACTTGCTCCTGGATTGGATGATACAGGGTATGGGAGTCACATTTAATCAACTCTGGCAGGCAACAGGGTAAAACATGCCCTGACCATTAATTATATAAGCTGCTTGTCCACACTTGAGTTGATTAAGAAAGGGATATGTGAGTCTTTGTTGAATTTGGGTGCCGATGGCAAAAACTGCATCATCTCTAGATCTTGGAATAGTTTGAAAAATGGACAGTGAGAAACAACAAGGAAGTGGTAGCTGTTTCATTCATTCATTAATTGATTCATTTGTTCATTCATTCATCAAATATTTAATATCTGTTAGGTGTAGCTGAGTTCTTAAATATATAAAAAGTGAGAGCTACTAGGAAGCTTGCATTCTTGTGTCCTTGCAGGACTCTTCTCAAACAGCACACCTGGAAGTTACATCTTTGGATTGAGATTTCTGTGGACATTAACCCAGTTAATATTTGCAGCACACATAGCAGCCCTTTGGTTTTGGAGTTGGTTGTGGTCTTTCTATAGCAGGAACAACTTAGACCTTCTTAATGCATTTCTGAGAAGAATGCTGGCAACTCAGCTCTTCCTGACTGAGAATCCATGATTATTCTCTTCATGCTCTCATTTACCTCTTCTCACCTACTCGTTCCTGAGACTTACTTGTATATGGGGGCAGAAAGTATTAGTCTTTTCCTGGAAGTATATAAAAGGAGCATAGAATGCCTTGCTTTTCCCCTCACACAAGATCCAAGCTGCATTAATTTATCATTGAATATTTTTTAAGAAGCTGTTAATTTCAATAAGTGTTGATGGAAATTTGAAGCCCAAACATTTTAATGAAGTCATAAATCAAAAAGCTAAAGCAGCTTTCTTCACATGTCCCCACACAAAATTAATCTACTGAATAGAAGATTTCCTACAGTGTTACAGTGCCTGTTTTGGGCAGACAAAAATATTCCCAGCTTGGGTTTTAATAAGCCATGGTCGTTGAAGTATAAAAGTGATATAGAGAAACTCTGTAGTTCAAAGTATCAGTTATTGCATGCCCTTTCGCTCCTCCCCTCAGATTCTAGCTTTGGTCATACCTGGCCCAAAAGTTGCACATATCAGAGGATGAGCATCACTAACAGAAATCTGTTTCATTAGTTTAACCCTGCGCTTTGTAACTGCAGTAACCAATGTACTTACCATTCAGATCAGGTCCCGGTTAATATCCAGCCTTCGCTCTACATTGCCGCATGTACTCATCTTTGGAATACTGCAGCTATTGCCTCTAAGTGTTGAAATGAGAAAATGTCCTATTTATGGACTAAATTCTCCCTGATATTTTTTTCAGTTGTCTCAAAGTACTCTTATTTATAATCTCATACTTATGCAGTTTTCTTGGGCTCAGTGGGTCTCTGTTTCAACATATTATATCTGTTCTATATAGTGTCATGTATTATTTAAATGCATTTATTATAAAATGGGACATGCTCAAGCTTTGCAGATTGCTAAAAAGTTTGCCCTCTGGGCAGATTTTCTTATGAACTACATAACTCATGATCTCTTCCTCCTTCCCACTTTCATTTACAAAGCATCCTAGTACCAGGTATTACCACAGTAACATAGAAAGATTGTTCGAAAAAAAAGGAGGGGGGAGACAGCACTGAGCTTTCATCTCCCATGCTTTAGGATTCTCTGAGCCCACCAACCAAGACAGAGGGTCTGGGAAAATGAGGAAACCCTATCCCCATTTCTATCATTAGAAATGAGTGTTGTGGGGTGCCTGGGTGGCTCAGTTGATTAAGCTTCTGCCTTTGGCTCAGGTCATGATCCTGAAGTCCTCAGATCGAGTCCCACATCAGGCTACCTGCTCAGCAAGGAGTCTGCTTCTCCCTCTGACCCTCTCCCTTCTCATGCTCTCTCTCTCTCAAATAAATAAATAAAATCTTCAAAAAAAGAGAGAGAGAAATGAGTGTTGTGATACTTACGGATTTTGAGTATTTGGTTCCTCAGATATCTATCTAGTAAGTGCCTACTGAGGGTCATGCCCTACTGCCTGCTGAGGATGCAAGCAGGAGGAGATGTCGTTCCTGCTTTAAAGAACTTGCGGTCCTGTAATCATGTCCCTTTTACATAACAGAGTTGTTTTGCAAAAATCTTTTTTTTTTTTTTTTTTTTAGTATATGTGCTGCCGAAGCGAGCACTGTTTTGCAAAAATCTTGATGTAAAGTCCAAATAGAATCCCTTTTCTGCCAGGCATCTTTTTTCCAAATCTCCTGAGAATGGCCTCTTGGCTTATTATAAAACAAATTTTCATTCCAAATACCCTGCTAATGTAATCACAATGAGAACCACCATATGAAATACTTAAACAAGCCTTCCAATGTTTTAGAAGTTCTCCTGCTGCTATAGGTCATAGAGATGGTATATAAAACTTAACCAATTGCTTTGTCCTGACCCCTTGACTATACCCCCCAGGTAAGGTGGAGAGCACTTAAAAAGAATTCCAAGCAGTAGTGAACTGGAAATGCTTGTAGTTTCTTGGAGAAAAATAATCAGAATACCATGGTGGTAATTTAAAGGGAATGGATTGGAATGACAAGTGAGAAATTAGCTGGATTACATTTTTCTTCATAAACAAATAGCAAGGAACATTTGTGTCATCTGAAACAAAATATGCTTAAATATATGCTACCTTTGAAAGTTGTTTCAGTTCTTTTGGTATGTTACATATGCTATTGTTTACTACATTATTATTCTATCCTAATTATAGTTCAAATAAATTCATTTAATGCTAAGAAAATCAGACTTATAAGTGTAACAGTGAGATTTCTTCATGGATCTAAAAGTGTCCTGGCTCATAGATGGGCTCATGATTTTTCTGTTATTAAGATTAACCTTAACGAATATTCACTGATAAGAACAACAGATTTGTTGGTTTAGTGGGTACTTTATAATCTTGTGTTTTTGTCTTCCAGAGGATTTCTGTGAAATTGTTCCTTTCACTTAAATTCAAAAATGATTCATTTCGTATAGTATTTTTGTGGTGAATAAGAAAAATCCTCATGAAAACAGAACGTTAGAAATTCTTAATATTTGACCTCCCTCAAATCCCTGAACACTGCATCCTTGCTGTTCAACTCATTGGAAGGGTGAAAAATTCTCACAGTGGGATTACTTATAGATGCCATTGATATTAAAAAGTAATATTCACTAGTTTGAGTTTTAATTACATCATTCATGCCAGTCTCTGGAAGGATGGGCTTTTAAACATCAAGGGCCCAAAGTTAGCAATGGAAGAGTGAGGACACAGATAATCTTCAGCCTGAGTAAATCCAAGCCTGCAAGCAGCATTTGAGCAAAGTGGAGAAGTTAGTCAGTCATGCTGCCCTTTTCCAGACCACACAACCACTGCTAAGAGGGCAAAGGATAGGACATCTGCTGCAAAAGTCACATCCAGTTTGGGAATGATTATTTTCTTCCTCCCAAGTCTGAGGTAAAAGCAGTTAGCTCTGCTATTTCAGAAGTTATTTGATATGTCCATGGCATGATCCGCATCTCATCCTACAAAGAGGATAATCGGTGATTTATAGAGTATTGGATTCTGGAGGTGAAAATTCTTGGAGATTAGATACTCAACTTTAGAGAAGTAGATAACAGTATTAATTCACCCAAGAAAGGCTATGATTTAGGCTGTTTTCCATGTTGATATTGGATTACATTAGCCATCCCATTCTCTTGTCCAGATTGCTCATGAGCAAGAACCTCATTTATAGCTGCTTGTCTGTGACTAGGGATTGATTCTATGAAGTTGAAACTATGACTTTCTCAAGAGGAAGCCAGCTGAGACTGAACTTATATCCACCATTTTCTAGCAAAGATAACATCATTTCCTTTCCAAGTTGTCATTACATTCTGTTCCTTTCTGCTTTGGGTACAAATCATCACAAAAAGAAATAGTAGTGATGTTCTAAGTACACATCCTGGCTTTTAAAACAGTCCATGCCTTTTAAAACAGTCCATGATATGGGTCTAAATCTGTTTGGAGAAAAAGATGAGAACATGAATGTGCAAAGTACTTGCCACAGACAGAACTGGACTTGATGATTATCTGTAAAACAGGCAAGGGAGAAATTACCTAGCTTACAGGGTTGCTGAGGGAACTAAATGAGAGAATATAGGTGTGTCAGTCAGGCAAATAGGGAGCAGAAATGATGCTAGATGATAGTTCAAGCAGAAAGGGATTGCACATAAGGCGTTAGGTGCTTATGAAACCTCTGGAAATCTAAAAGAATAGAAATCAGGAACTATTAGGTCCAAGGACACGCCACTATAGCAGCAATCCAGGGGTCAGGAATTACTCCTTTTGGACCCCAGGAACTACCACAATCATCTGTAAGCACCAACAAAGCCATAGCTAGGATACTGAAATGCTAAATAGCTGCCGCACTGCTCCTCACTGTGAGGAGGACCCGGCCTGCCAGCATCTGTAGAAGCAGGACAGTGACCTCTTGCTTGCTTCTGTCTCCCAGGTTTCCTACCAGCATGTAGTATACATCTAGACACTGCTACACACAGTAGTCTAGAGAACAAGATTTTAAGCTTTCCAACCTCTCCAGCTAGAAAGAAGGTAGAATCGAGGTTGGGAAAATCAAGTCTCATTATTTACCATAGCAGGAAAGTACTTAATTCAGTGCCTGTTGAATTCTAGTTATATTACTGATGCTTTTGATATTCAAATTAACCTAGTATTTTTAATCCTGATGTCTCTGTCCTCATTTCCTTGAGTTCTTTGGACAAGTTGATTTTTAATGACACCCAGACAACTGAGGGGTTGCTCTCCACCCAAGACTTAAAGTTGGCACTGCTGGCTTGGGAGGCCCTATTGATTTGGTTGAGACTACTGCCAGAACTCTCAGGGCACAAGTCGTGACCAGGTTGTTCATGGAACATATGGCTTTACTTGGGGATACCCCTCATTAGCAGGTAAAATCAAGAGCCTCAGCAGTTCCAGGGGAGAAGCAGTTTGGTCCATATGTTATAAAACTGTGCTGTCCAATATGAAAGCCACTAAACACATGTGGTGATTTAAATTAATTAAGATTAGGGGCACCTGGGTGGTTCAGTTGGTTAAGCCTCTGACACTTGATGTGGGCTCAGGCCATGATCTCAGTCAGTGTCCGGGATCAATGTAGGGCTCCCCACTGAGGGGGAATCTGTGTGTCTCCCTCTCCCTCTGCCCATCGTCACTGTTCTCTCTCTCTCTCTCTCTCTCTCTCTCAAATAAATAAATAAATCTTTAAACATAAAAATCAAATAAAATATGAAATTTTCATTAGCCACATGTAGTAGTAGCCACCATAATGAATAGTACAGATACAGAATATTTCCATCAATTGCAGAAAATTCTGTTTAATAGCACTATTAGTATGTGTCTTCATATGTGAATCAGAACTTGAAGCCTATCTCAATCTTATTAATTTTTTTTGAAATATTAATGACATCAAGTATCATTTTAGGACCCCAATCCTTTCCCAGTCTGCACCTATAGTCTAGCACTTTTACATGACCCCCAAAGCTGTCCTTCGTGTTTGACAGGGAAAGCTGGGAGTATCGTGGTGCCTGTTTGATACCTCAGCAACCAGCTGAACATTATAAAAAGTTCGTTATTCTTGGGTGGGCCAGTTTGGCATAGATCCACTAGGAATCATCAAAGCCAGACATAGGCAAGACAGAGTCCTTTGATTATGTGTTCTTTTTTTAATTTAACTCCCTTCACATAAGCTTCTTCTTGCTTCTAACATCCTGTATGCCTTTGAGGTTTGATGTTCTACCTTGAAACTTTAAAATAATTCATTTAAAAATTCATCCTCGAGGGGCACCTGAGTGCTACAGTTAGTTAAGCATCCAACTCTTGGTTTTGGCTCAGGTCATGATCTTGGGGTCATGAGATCGAGACACGAGTCAGGCTCCGCACTAGGTCTGGAGACTGCTTGAGACTTTCTCTCCCTCTGGCCTTCCTCCTACCTGCCGGCTCTCTCTCTTTCTCTCAAATAAATAAATAAATCTTTAAAAAAATAATAAAAATTGCCCTTTAGCTCGCAATCTGTTAGTAGACAAAACGTACGTTTTGAATTGGATGTGGTCATTGTAGCCTGCACTATAGTGCAGCACTCATTTGCCGATAAAATACACCTACCCTTGCATCATTTGTTGAGGCTACAGTGCTGTGATTCTGAGTCCTGTGTGCAAGAACCTTTATGGCCAATGTCCCTATCATTTATTCTGTACCTACAGGCTTCGGTCTCCACCTTCCATTCTTGGCAAATGCAAATGTGTTGGGAGAATACCCCAAGTTCAGACTGCCAAGCAAGGAGCTGCAGTGGAGAGATAACTACTGAGCTTCTGCAAAAAAAAAGTCTAAGTGTGACCATTGAAAACAAATGAAATATTCATGTTGTTTTCTCCTCCAGGTCCTGTAATTCTCTTATATTAAGTCAGATGACAACAAACCTACATATGTTATTATTTGGCTCTCCATAGAAATACCTTCACCACCCTAGAATTTTACATTATGCTTTTAGCTTTTCTTGAAAGTAGCTGTACATAAGTGTCCTGCAGTGTGGTTCTTGTTGGTTGTTGTTTTTTTTTTTAAATTTCAAAGACACCATTTGCTGTGTTATTTAATGGCCTCTTACATAAAGACTTGGGAGATAAATTCCTCTTATAACTGAGTACGAGGGCAAAAGTTGTCTTTACAGAAGAACTTATATGCTACCTCTTTTAAATGTTGAGAGTTGTGTAATTCATTCAAATCTTTTTTCCTTGGCCCCAAGGAAGCTCTAAAAAAATTTTTTGTTCCCTTGGAGTAGTTCTCCTAGCCTACATTATCTGGTATAATATCCCACACCCAGCCTTATCATCACTTGTTCTTATTATTATAATACCTTCTTACATTTATGAGTTTCAGTTTTTGTTAATATTGTTTTGTTTTAGTAATTTTTTGTTCTTATAAATATCCTTTTATCTTTGGACATAAATTAAACATCAGTAAACCAGTGAGTAGCAACTTGGATATGAATAGTCACCTATGGAGGCTTTTAAAATGTATGTGTCTGGAGCTTACCTCACAGCTAGTGAATCAGAATCTCTGGGGCCAGTACTGGAGTATGTGTGTATGTGTTCTTTTAAATCTCAACAGGTAATTCAGATGTGTTCCTTTAGTTAAGAGCCACTGAAGTTACTCAGTGAATGAATGGTGTTAAAAAACACACACACACACACACACACACACACACCTGGAAATTAAGCTGTTAATTAACTGAGTCATGGCTGCTTTGTATGAGATGCTGGGTCAAGTAAGTAGTGATATATGCTAAAAGAACATAGAACATAAAGGGATATAGTTGTTGCAAAGTCTTTATTCCAGGGCAGTTGACTTCATTCATTTGTTCATTCCAGCTATGTGCTAGGTACTATGATTGGCACTGAGGATACCAAAATGGTACAGTCCCCTGCATTTAAGGAGCTCACAATCTAGTGAGCTATGAGACATATAGGTAATGACTAGACATGATAATAAATACAAATATGGACACATGCCCAAAGCATCGTAGAAACCCAATGAAAAGGCATCTGGCCAAATCTTTAAGGGAAGAGGTCAATGAGGGCTTCCTGAAGGAAACATCTAGTCTAGAGATCTGGGTCCTAAAGGATGATTAGGAGTTTTCAAGATGAAAGGCTTTCCCAGGAAAGGGACCAATGGTTTGTGGGAAACTGCATACTGTGTTTAAGTCATCTATTGCTGCACAAAAAATTTCCCCAAAACTGAGTGACTTAAAACACAGGCTTACTATTGATCTTACTATTTCTTATGGATCAGGAATTTAGAAGTAGCTTAGCTGAAGGGTTCTTGCTATAGGAGTCTCATTTGGTTGCAGTCATCTGAAGGCTTAATTGTGACTGAAGGATCTGTTTCTCAATGGTTATCTCATGTGGCTATTGGCAAGAAGCCCCAGTTCCTTACCATGTAGGCTTCTTGATATGCCTGCCTATGTGTCCTCGTGACATGAGAGCTGGCTTCTCTCCCAGAGTAAATGATCCAAGAGAGGACAAGGAAAAAGCCAAAACATCTTTTATGATCTGATCTTGGAAGTCTCACAAAATTCTAGTGATTGCACAGGTTAGTCTTATGCAACATGGGAGGAGACTACATACAAGGGTAGAAAACAGGGATCGTTTAGATCATCTTAGGAGCTGGCTACCACACAAGAACATTAAGCTTAAGATGGGGGAGTGGCAGAAGAATCTGGCAAGGTGCTGAGCCCAACCAACCGTGAAGGAGTCCAAAGGCCATCGTTAAGAAACTGAGACTTTTTGGTAGGCAATGTGAACCCATTCAAGGAGTGGTAAGAAGAGAATTGATGGTGTCAGATTTACGTTTTAGAAAGGCCTCTTGGACAATATGGAAAAAGAGTTTGGAACAGAAGGACTAGTGAGTTATCATAAAGTCCAGTGAGATGATGCAGACCCAGGCCAGGGCGGTTTTGTGTGGAAATGGAGACCTTTGCTATTCAAAATGTGGTCCATGGAGCATAATGCCAAATAGCATTGGCTTCACCTGAGAACTTGTAGAAATGCAGGATTCTAGCCATCACCCTAGACATACTGAATAGAATCTGATTTATATGGACCTGAAAATTTGAGAAGTACTGTTATAGAAGATGTAGTAGAAATAATTAGGAATGTGAGTGCTCAGGAAAAAGAGGACAGAAGTCCTATTTGCTCTACTTTAATGCTAAGAGAGAGCACATTGTAAACATTTTCACCTGAACCTACAGAATGAGTCCAGAGAGTTAGGTATATGCACTGTCATTGTTAATGTGATACAGTATAATGGCAAGAAGACATTCTCTTTTATTATAAATTGTAGTCATGTAAGTGGTGCCAACAAAGGAAACCTACCAAATATTTCCATGTTGTAAAGTTTTATATTATTTTTCCAACCAACTCATCTGTTTTGTCTTAGAGTCTAAAGAACAGATACCTAAATTTTTAGAAAGGAGGCCATGAGGAAAGGAATAATATGATAACAGGGATTTGGAAAGCTACAAGATAATACACATCCTGGAAAATGTCCTGATTTTCAGATGACCTTTCCAAGCATTGTTTTTCTGAAATCAAATTTGGGAGCCAATTAGCTGCTGGGACTCATACAGTAAATGTTTGCCAGGAAATCCATTACTTACATTATGGTCAACTGGAGCCACCACCCAGTGGCTTCTGTACTTGTTAAGTACAAGTGCATCGTGTGATGTCTGTAGGCTGGCAAGCACCGATTGTCATGTGCTATGTGTCAATATCTATTTTTTCTTTCATTCCTCTACCCAGTTCTTTGCAATTAGGAAAGTTATATAAATGAATTTGTTCTGGATCTCAGAATTTAAATATGTATGTTAGCCAGTTCTGCAAAGAAAGAGAGAGGGGGAGGGAGTATGAATGAATGACTGGAAAGACAGAGGGAGAGGAAAGGAGAAGAAAGGAAAGGAAAAGAACCTCCGAAATACTTATAACCAAGCATTGGCAAGATGAGAGTGCTTTATTCAGGGAGGAAGAAGAGTTTCCAGTAAGTTACTGATCATTTATTGAGTCATTTTTAACTGGCTTCTTACAATGCTATGAAGTTACCCATTGCCATTTAGAATGATAGGCAAGTGCCTGAACAGTAAATCTGAGGCTGCCAATAATTACACTGCCTTAGGTTGTAAAGCTCTAAGCTGCCTGTCAGCTATAAATTCCCATGGGACTCCCAAGGATCCTCCCTAGTTGTAACTAGGACGTACTTTCTACATTGTACTGTACCCATCCTGAGCTTCAGGCATTTCCATGTCAATACTCCCAACCCAAACCCAAAATATTGAAATCCACTTTCTCCTCATGGAAATGAGCTAGTGAAGAGGTAAGAGATGCTAATTAAGATCATTCCCAACTATTTTGTGAAAGATAAACTTCATTTTCCTCTTTATGGTTATGTCAACATACCAGGCATCACATCCCTATTCCTCAGAAGATTTACTTTTGAAGATATTCTTTGAGATTCCAAAAAATCATGTATCAGATAATTTGCAACTTACCCTCTCTCCTAGTTCTCAACTTCAGCTTTCCTGGTCCTCATTACCCTACTCTTCTGTATTTCATCCCATGATACTAATCACCTTCTAAACTACAATATGATTTACTTATCTTTACTATCATGCTCCCTCCATAGAATATAAGCTACATGAAATCAGGAATTTTAGTCTTTTGTATTTACTGCTGTGCCCCTAGCACCTAGAAAGTATCTAGAACATGAGGTACTCAATAAGTATTATTTGAATAAAGATCCTAAAGGACCTTGAAACCCTTTTAGTGCCTTTATTTAGAGATAATGAGATTAGAATGCTGTTTGTGACTTGCTGATGGTCACACAAGTTTGCAGAGGCAGATGTAGAACTTGAACCCAGATCGTCCTCTCAAGCCTGTGTCCTTTCCCCCACCCCCTGCTGCTTTTGGCTGCTGGAGATGGGTTGGGGATTGGAGGCTATTGGTCCTAATTCATAAGAGGGGACTTTCTGAGTCCTGCCCAGAAATAGGCAGGTGTTATGGACATCTTCTCCTCTCAAAAAGACCTTGGCAGTCACATGCGGCTGAAGCCTTTTGTTTCTTGGTAATATTAGCCAATTTTTGCTGCTGGGATTTTCTCCCTATTTGAAGAATGCTCCCACATACATATACACAATTCTCCAACCACCCCCAAATCAGCACACAGCTCTGTCAGGAAAAGGGCTAGAACCTCAGCACCAACCTTCCTTGGTGCAGCTTGAGCAGAGGAACTGGTGATGAAATTATTGAGGTGCTAAAGCCCCCTTTCTAAACCATCCCATTGAAAACAAAAAACAAACAAACATGTGCTAAAACAAACAAAAAACCACTATTTTGACTTTTGAACCATCCCAGGATACTATGTTTAATTACTTTGCTCTTACCACTCCTAGTTACTTCAGATGATCACACAACTTAGCACTGCACCCCACAACTGTACCCTAGCATCTGGACAGTCATGCCATGCCCTTTGCCCTATCCCATACCACCCTCACCATTTCCAAGGGGCCAAGAAGGAGAATTGGAGAAACCAGGCAAGACTGAGCAAACTAATTGAGGAAGAACTAAGAAAACAGAAAGAGGAGCAGGAATAGGCAGGGCAAATTGTCTAGGGAATTGAATCAATTACATTAAAGCGACATTAGAAAATATTAACTTTTTATCCACCAAGTACTATGTTCAAAACCTCTCTCACAAGGCCCAAAACTTCCCTATTACAAGGCTATCATTTTTCAATAGAAATACTTAAATTTAGTGGTTCAAAAGTCATTGCTTGAAAATGATTTCTTATGTGTTGTTGGATTTCTAGAGAAAAATATAAGTATTTCTGCCCATTAGATGCCATTCATAAGAGAAAGAGCAGGCATTAACAGTATGGCTCAGTTCACTTCACAGGATTACCCAGCTGGCATGTGAGTTCAGGAAGTGTCTCATTTACAGGGAAAGAGTGACTAACACACCATGTACTCCTCTGATTCTCCCAGGAGTTAGAGGAGGTAAAGCTCAGAGATTACATTTACAGACTACCTAGAAACACACCAAGCTTATTTTTATCATTTCAGCCTTCTCTAGCCCACAGGCTGTACTTAACTCCTGCCACCTTCTGTTGTTTCATCTCAGTCAATGCTGTGTTAGGCTCTATGTTAGGTATGCACCAAGGAGGCAAAGAGGAGCCCTGAACAACCTCTGTCTCTGAAGACCTCAGATCATTCATAAAAATGTAAGTAAGCAAGTAATCAACAACTATTGGCAAAATTAATGCGTCATAATAAAAATACATTGACATTAGGTTGTGAGCTCTTGATTTTGCTTTAGAAGCTAAAGCAGGCCTCTGAGAGGAGTTACATTTGAGCTTCATGCCTCACCATTTCCCAGATTCCCAGATTGTCATCTATAAGCCTGAACAGGATATTCCCTTACCTAGGACTTTTTCCTGCCTTTTTCTTTAGTAGATATCTAATTTGTCGTCTAACACTTAGGGCATTGAAAGAGCATGCTGGATCTTCTGACTCTAACTGAGCCTTGTAGGAACACTACACACATTATCCTAAAAGTGGATTTGTTGTAATATCTGAAAAGAGACTTCTGGGAACTTCCTTGAGGTGCAGGAAATCCCACAGACCCTACTCTTACTACTACATTGAACCATCCAAGTTTAGACCCAAACTGACCTTCTAAATCAACTTACCCTGTTTATAGTTGATGGACATCAAAGCCTCAGGAGGCTAAAGGACTGCCCAAAGTTATTCAACTAACCATAGGCAGAGCCAAGTCTAGGACCAGGCCATAGTTTTGTACTTTTAATGGTATTTTGTGGGTCCCTCCACGGAACACACATCTGTCAGCATAATGGGGTGAATAGGAATGGGCATGACACTCAAAGGGGTGCTATGTTTCAGATATTACTGAATCCTAGAGCTAGAAGGAACCCTAGAGGTCATCTAGCCCACCTCCCTCATTTTCTTGATGAAGAAAGAGAAACCAGGGAAAGTGAACTTAATTTTTTCAACCAGAGGAGGTACTACCCTCTATAGAGAACTTGTAAATGTATGTGATCATTTTTGGTTGTCATGAAGACTAGTGGGTGATAGTGGCATTTAATGGGCAGATGCCAGGAATGTTAAACATATTGGAATGAATGGAATAGCCATAACCGATGAAGACTCACCCAGCCCCAGATGTCAATAGCACATTGAGAATTATGAGGTTTACATGACTTTGCTTAAAGCAAAAGAGACTGTTAGGAGCTAGAAGGGGACTGGCTCTGTGGTAGTTTACAGAGCAGTAGTTCATTATTGTGTGTGTGTTTGGGGAGTGGGTCATAAACCCCTCTGATAAAACAACTTCTTTGTGGAAACCTTCACGTACACATGAACTTTGCACTTAATTTGGATGGACCTATGAGCCCATTTAAGCCCATCTGTGGACCCCAGATGGGGTTCTACAAAGACCTCCAAAGACATAAATGTAGAACAAATTAAATTGTGTATACTTTCTTAAGGATAAAATAGTGTCTAACTAATAGGATGAATAATAAATGTGTCTTTTTTTTTCCTATCAAGTAGTCACAGTGCAATTCAGACTATTAGACTGTCTTTTGTTCGTTCATCAGGAGCTTTGGATTTTATCCATCCCTTGAAAATTATAGCTAATATTTCCTAGTGAGAGCCAACTGAACATTGAATCTGCTTCCAACAATTTCCTCCTCTTTTTTTTTTTGCCCCCACAGGAGCAGGACAGAGGTAGGAGTAGGTACATACTTCAAAGGATCCCTCTTCCTGACCTCTGAAGTGTCTCTTCTAGCTGAGTGTTAAAAACACCACAGGTTTTAAATACTAGCCAAGCTGTAAATCATACACTGTTTTAAAATTTTTCTAAGTGGGCAATTTCTGACTCATTAAATCAGCTAAATGGCAAAATGTTCCATTTCTGGATGCTGTACTCCTTCCATTTGCAACAGGTAGTGGATTACGAGCCCTGTGTGGTGCTCTCAAAGAGAGGAGGGGAGGGGTAGGGAGGGATGAAGGTGGAGAGGAGGACTGGGAAGAGGAGAGGGAGGATGGATAGCTAGCTACCACTCTGTGAGAAAGAACTTAGAGTCACATGGAAAAGGACCAGACCGACATTTCAGATACTCTTCAAGAGCTTTACCAATGTCTCATTTATAGCTGACAGAACTCTCTGGGGCATATTTTCTTGTCCATTTTACTAATGAAGAAACTGTGAGAAAGTAAGTGAGAGAGATTAAGTAACTCTTCCAGTTAAGTGAAAATTCAGACTCAGCCGTGTGTTTGAACTAGGCCAAGTTCTCCCCACCCTGTGCTTCCCAGACACCTGGCTAGTTTGTATAAATGAGTGAATGCAGCCAACAATGCTTACTTTTTTTTTCTTCTAAGTTTTATTTAAAGTCCAGTTAACATACAGTGAATATTAGTTTCAGGTGTAGGATTTAGTAATTCATCACTTAAATACAACACCCAGTGCTTATCACAACAAGTGCCCTCAGTACCTATCACCCTTCTTAACCCATACCCCTGACCCTCCAGCAACCCTCAGTGTGTTCTCTACAGTTAAGAGTCTGTTTTATGGTTTGCCTCCCTTTTTCCCCCATGTTCATCTGTTACATTTTTTATACTCCACATATGAATGAAATCATATTGTATTTATCTTTCTCTGACTTATTTCACTTAGCATAATACTCCAACTCCATCCATACTGTTACAAATGGCAAGATTTCATTCTTTTTTATTCAGCCAACAATGGTCTCAAACAGCTAAAATTATCTGTGCAGCAGGTGCCTCCATAGTGTCAAATTACAGCAGCCTCTCTAGCTACGGGACCCTTCTCAAGTTGCTCTAGGTCATTCCAGGATGCTGAGGACAAGGCTGCAGATGTTAATTTAGCTTTTCTGATGGTCTGTACTTCTGTCAAGACCAAATGGAATCCTGTCAGGACATCTCCTGGGCTTCCTTCTCTTTTCCTTGTGACTTTGAATCTTTCCTTCTCAATTGATAGAAGAGACCAGGGCCTCTTGGTCTCTTGGTTAAATGCTCAGTGCCTGGGAATGGCAGCCCCTAACAACTCCCCAGACCTGGCCTGGACATATCAAAAGGGAGTATGCAGTGGCATATAGCTGACTCAGTCAGTGGAGCATTCAACTTTTGATCTCAGGGTTTTAAGTTCGAGCCCCACATTGTGTGTAGAGATTACTTAAATCTTTTTTGAAAAGGGAGGTGGAGTTTGCATCTACTTTCACAGGGTGGCTTCCACTTAGCTGGTGGTTTAGTTTTGGTCCCCCAAAGTTTTTTGTCCTGCTCCCCTTGGAGATTTGTTTTTCCTGGAGTTCAGCCAAATACAGTGTGTGCGAATAGACAAGAAGTCTTTTTCCACTGCCTCCTGTGGTGGAGTTATTTTATTGCTGAGCAAGTGACTCTTTCCACTGCGATAGTACTTACCATTCCCTCAGGTGACTAGGATCTGACTAACTGAATACCTTGTTTCTTTCTGAAGAGGGCATCTTTCTGAAGGTAACCATTTGTCAACCAGAGTAAGAGACATCCCCATACTCTTTGCCAAGTGTGAGTTTCCACCTTTCCACCCACCCCTGACCCATTTCCAACAGGGGATGGAGGAACTTACCCCTACCACTGGCTCTGAGTGAAATTCTACTGCCTCTTAGGCACGGCATTCACAGCCTCTCCTGTTCTGACTTGTTGAGAAATATCTCAGCAAACAGAACTAGTGAGATAAAAATCTTTTTTCATTTGCTTTTCTGACCCTCCTCTTCTTACGCCTGAAGCTATTGGTTTCAAGCTGGTGCTTGATTTTCTGACTTCCTACAGTAAGAACCACAAATATTCAATCAGACTCTGAAAATGGTCTTAGAATTCCAGTGTCAAGTATGGAGCCCCGAAGACTGTTGAGAGTCCTATCATTTGAGGATTTTCATGGGGGGAATTAGGTCTTTTAATGGGGAAATGGAAAGAGCACTAGACCACAAGTCAGGACCAAAAATTTAGTCAAACTTAACTAACTGCCCCCATGACCCATGTCACTTTCTCATCCAGTTTTCACAACTGTGAAGAGTTTTACACCTAGATATTCTCTAAAGCAGTGCTGTCTGCTAGAAATATAATAGGAGCCACATAAGTAATTTTAAATGTTTTAGTAGCTGCATTAAAACTAGGAAAAAAATAAACAGATGAAATTAATTTTCATAATATATTTTATTTAACCTAATGAATCCAAAACAATATTATTTCAATATGTTTTATATTTCATGTTCTTTTTTCATGCTAAGTTTTTGAAATCCAATGTGTATTTTACACAAAGAGTGTATCTTAGTTCAGACTAGACAGACGCATTTCAAATGTTCAGTGTGGCCACATGTGGCTAATAGCTACAATATTGGACAGTGCAGTTTTAAAGTCTTTTCTGGCTATTAATTTTTTAATCTGCCACAATTCTTTATTTGAAACTCTTGAGGTCAGGTGCATAATTCAGAATTTTTCATATCTTAAAAGATAATAGAGTATTTATCATATATTATGTAATACCCCTAGGATTTCTAGAGCATCACTCTATGATCAAATAAATAAATATTTCTATAGCAAAAAGTATGACAGTTCACACTAAGGGAGATGAAGACAATAAATAGCATCATCTGGGTTGAATGTTGCTGCCTAGTCAGTTAAATAAACTCAATTTTCAGAGGGCTTTACTCTTTGAAATTATAAAGGATTGTACATCTCTACTATGAAAACTCTGTACAATTAGGTTAAGTATTTTATTTATCAAAAATCAGCCCAACATTAATGTGGCAGTGCAGTTTTCCATTTGTTAGCCATGGACGTGGCATCATGGTTGAATCTTCTCCCTTGTTTTGAATCTCCTTAGTGACAGCTGTTTCCAGCAAGCATAAAAGGAGATCCATGGGGCTTAGACTTAGGATTCCCAGATAAAATACAGATGCTCAGTTACATTTGAATTTCAGATAATCAATAAACATTTTTTTAGTATAAGTATGTCCCACACAATATTTGAATTTCAGATAAACTGACGTGGGCATCCTATATTCTTTTTTCTTTTTTTTTTTTTTAAAGATTTTATTTATTTATTTGACAGAGATCACAGGTAGGCAGAGAGGCAGGCAGAGAGAGAGAGGAGGAAGCGGGCTCCCTGCTGAGCAGAGAGCCCGATGCGGGGCTCGATCCCAGGACCCTAGGACCATGACCTGAGCCGAAGGCAGAGGCTTTAACCCACTGAGCCACCCAGGCGCCCCTTTTCTTTTTTTTTAAAGATTTTTTTCACTTATTTGACAGCACAAGTAAGGAAAGGAGTAGGCAGAGAGAGAAGGAGAAGCAGGCTTCCCACTGAGCAGGGAGACTGACATGGAGCTCCATCCCAGGACCCCAAGATCATGACCTGAGCTGAAGGCATGCGCTTAACAGCTGAGCCACCCAGGCATCCTTCCTATATTCTTTAATACTAACTCTGACAAGTTAAAAGCTGCTTCAGCAAGTAGAACGATACTTCTTGCAGACCATCTAAAGCAGCGTGAGGGAAGACTGACTTTCTCATCTTGCACCACATTTACTCAGAGAAACCATTCAGAACAGCCTTTAGGTAGTAAGGAGAAAGGAAACCTGTGTGTTTTAATTCCAGAATCCAAAAATTAAGAATGACAAGGAATTCATGTGGTGTTTCCAATCCTCATGGTATAGGTCAGTACAGGGGAACTTTGATGAAACAAAGGCTAATCTGACCAATGTTCTTAATGGACTATCTTAAAACTCTTAATCTTATCAGATCATAGGCTACAAGCCAATCACATGACCCCTGATTTGGGGTTTCTTAATTTCCACCAAGGATTCCAGAAAGAAAACCAGGGAGAGTTTTAAATTAGGAACGGAGTGTGTGTGTGTGTGTGTGTGTTTTAATGGGGGGAGGGATTGTTGAGAGTATAACTCCCTATCTGAATGCCTTAGAAATGAAGAAGTGCCAAGAAGAAGTGCTGCTTTAAGAACCATCTGGCTTGCCCAGGTGCAGGGATGGGGAGGCTTGAAGACTGCATCAAAAATGGGCCTCAGCTCCTGTAAACAGCATCATTCACAGCACTCCCTGCCAAGTTGGGCACTTTGTCTCTCAAAGATAGTCGGCAGAAGCAGGTGGCAAATTTGACAGACTAAGGAGAGGATAGCATGGTATCCACTCATTCAGCGGGGTACACTCAGGATCCCTTGAACTTTAGTGACATCCTTTCCAATGACTCGTAAAAGTGCTGGATCAACAGCAGTGACCTGAGGAACAGTTCCAGATTTTAAAAGACTAAAGGGACATGACCAGGAAATGTACTACATGATCTTGGATTAAACCCTGGATCAGGAAAAAAGAAAAAAAGTAGCTATAAAGGACATTATTGAGACAACTAGTGAAGTTTGAGATATATGTCATTTATTAGATGGTTTTTTTGTCATTGTTAAAATTCCTGATCATAATTGTACTGTGGATATATAAAAGAATGTCTTTGTCCCCAGTTTTTAAGAGTAAGGTTATTTTTATGGTTTCTAATCACTCAGAAAAAAGAAGTACACATGTACACATAGAAATGTGGTGAAAGTTAACTGTTGGTAAATCTGTGGGAGGGGTACAGAAGTATATTATTCTTGTAACTTAGTAAGGATTTTTTTTTTAAGATTTTATTTATTTATTCGACAGACAGAGATCACAAGTAGGCAGAGAAGCAGGCAGAGAAAGGAGGAAGCAGGCTCCCTGCTGAGCTGGGAGCCCGATGTGGGGCTCAATCCCAGGACCCTCAGACCGTGACCTGAGCCAAAGGCAGAGTCTCAGCCCACTGAGCCACCCAGGCACCCCTTAGTAAGGATTTTTTTAATGAAAGAAGGAGAAAAGAATGGCAGTCTGACACAATCCAACAACAGATGTTCCAAAGAAATATCACAGGAGAAATTGAGGGCCCCTGCCTCCCTGAATCAGGAGCTACCACAATTAGATTAGCTTTAGACTCTCTGCCCTTTAACTTTCCTGATATTCAGTTTCAGAGGCAGTGTGGTATAGTTATAAGAGCCCACACATCACAGTCAGCCCTGTTGTGTTCAGTCAGGCATTGCAATGTCCTCACTGTTTAACCTTGCTGAGCCTCTGTTTCTTAATCTGTAAAATGGGGGTACTATAACTTACCTCTCAGCCTTGCTCTTAAGATTGAAGGTGATGTTTGCAAAGCACCTGGCTGAGTGGCATGTCATAGGTACTCCCCCCAAATTAAGTAAATCTTTGTTTCCACAGAAAAGATCATGGCCTCCTGGGCCCACAATCTTTTATTTTCATCAGGAAGAGAAAACAGCAGTCTGTCACCAAGACCTGAAACTCAGTCTCTGCCCCATTTGAAACCCTCTAATTGCAAACTCCAGTGGAAAGCCTATTCGTTTAACTGCTCTGAGCAGTGTTTCCAAGCATGATTGGTTTCCTAGCAGGCATAATCACTTCGTACAAAACCACTGCAAGCCGTTTCACTTTGCTTTTGAAAATCTTTTCTTTCCCAACTGCCATACAGCATGAAAAGCAGGATCAGGTTATCAGCTTAAAGGTTTGAAAAGGATGAAATTAACTCTGGACTTTAACCTCCAGACAAATGACCTCACAAGACATGGGAGGTAAAAGTAATAAGAAAAATAATCTGGGGCTGTGAGTGAATGGCAATGACGCTGAACTAGAAATCAAAAGGCTTGGATTAGAAATGCTGGCTCTGCCATTTACTAGCTGGTAGTTTTAAAGCAGGCCACTCTGAGCCTATTGCTTTTTTGTGAAATGGGGATGCTAAGGCTTCACACAGCTGGTGGATTAATCAAATGAGACAAAGTGTGTGAGAGGCTCTTGGTAAACTGTAAAGGGCTTGCTGTTCAAAGTGTAGTTCAGAGTTCAGTATCAAAGCCAGAGACAGATACGCAGACTCTCAAGCCGTCCCCTAGACCTGCTGAATCAGAATTTACATTTTATCAGTATTCCCAGGGCATCTGTATGCCCAGGAGAGTTTGAGAAGCCAAGTAAAACAGACCCTTGAGTTGATTCTTAAGGTGGTTTCTTTAATGAGGCCTCAGGGGGCTTACTAGACCCTTCCAAAATGGCCTAAAGATTACTGAACCACAGGACCCACTTGATAGTTCAGTGTTTTGCCATTCAGGCTGTAAAGTATGTCTTGCTAAGTTCTGGCACACAAGCATTCTCTCTAATGAACATTAAAAACACAGCATTCCAACACAGCACAGAAAGGCTAAGCTTGGGGCGCCTGGGTGGCTCAGTGGGTTAAGCCTCTGCCTTCGGCTCAGGTCATGATCTCAGGGTCCTGGGATCGAGTCCCGCATCGGGCTCTCTGCTCAGCGAGAAGCCTGCTTCCCTCTCTCTCTCTCTCTCTGCCTTCCTCTCCGTCTACTTGTGATCTCTCTCTGTCAAATAAATAAATAAAATCTTTAAAAAAAAAAAAAAAAAAAAGAAAGGCTAAGCTTGTGGAGAAAGTCCTCCATGTTAACCCCACTATCACCTCTGAGTAGTTGAGTGTCAGCTTTGAGTTTGCGGATACCTCTTATTCCCAAATCCTGCTTTTGGCATAGAGATCACCATGTCCATTGTGAGACTATCCTGGCTTTGCTAGGGAAGGGATTTCAGAACTTAACCTAAGGTCAGCTACAAGTAGGAATTAGGACTATCTGTTCAGGCTTCCTTTGCTGCCAGAGGTTGAAGGTGGTGATGACTTCAAATAACCTCTGCTCACCTGGTTTGAAAAGATGCAAACTCCACAATTCTTTTCATCTGCTTTACTTTGAGCCAAGGGTTAGCTAAATCAGAGCCCACAAGAGCAAGAGCTACTACTGGGCCTTTATCCTAGTTCTTAGCTCTTAGCTCGGTATCTGGGCATGGTAAATAGCTGCCTGATGAGGACTTTAGTGTGATGCTTTGTAGATAGTAGGTGTTCAATAAATACCTGTTGGTTGACTAATTAGGCTAGGATGACCTTCCTGTTAGGTACCTATAGGCACAGAGCTCAGAACCTGTGAGCCTTTAAAGGACCTGTGAAAATATTTCAGAAATGAAGATCAACAGCAGAATTAGTGACTCCAAAATACATAAAAAAAACTGCAAAATAACAATTAAAATGTGTAATTAGCTATATTTAATATATATTACCATGTCAGCTAGTTAGGTGCAAGTTGACCCTAGAGTTATGTATAAATTATATTAAATGGTGGGATGTGGGCACATTTTAACATGTTAAATGTGGTGTGGGGACAGCCTCCAAAAGTTAGTGTTTAGGATCTAAAAAGGTCTTAAAAGCGCTCCAGTTATAGCAATCTGGTGGTGTAACCCCCAGCCCTGCCCTGCCAGAGAGTCTGGAGCGGAATGGATGAACTACTGCTTTTCTAAAGGAACTAAGGCAGACTCAAAAGTAAGAATCTATGATGGTAGCAAAGAAATGGCAGCAAGCCTCAGGGAAGCCAAGATGTTTGAAAAATTCTAGGATTTTCACCCTGTCCCTAGATAATTTTCCTTGTGTGTTTTTGCACAGTCTTTTGTAAGGAGATAATTTTCTGCTACTTGTCTTACTATCTGTATTAGTATTGATTAATGGCATGCCGTAAATACGTAATTTCCATTTATTTCCTTAATCACAGGCTGTAGAGGTTGGGGTGGGCTGAGTATAGAGGAAAGTGGGAATCAAATTTTCATCAGTCTTTCTCATTTCCTTATCTCCTCAAGAAAATAATTTTTTAAAGTTTCTATTAAGTTACTAATCTAGGAATCTACAGAACTAAGTGGCAAACAGTCTCTTTGCCCTGAGACGCCCAGTTTAATAACCATTCCTACAGATAGGAATAAAGGAATCCATATCAGTTAGCTTTTGCTGCATAACAAACGCCTTAAATTTAGTGGCTTAAAACAATCATCATTTATTTAGGTCATGATTCTATAGGTCACCTTTATAGGCTGGACTGACTCGTGACTTTGTATTCAGCTGCCAGGTGAGTTAGAGGTCTGGCTAATCTAGGACAGCTCACCTTTGCTCCACATGGTCTCTCATGCTCCAGCAGGCTAGATCAAGCTTGTTCACATGGAGGCTGAGCAGGCATCCAAGAGAACAAACATACAGGAATGTATAAACCTTTTGAAATCCAAACTCAGAGCTGGCACACTGTCACTTTCACCATGTTCTGTTGGCCAAAGCAAGTCCCACAGGCCAGCCCAGATTAAAGGGGTGGGAAAATAAACTTCACCTCTTGATAGAAAGAGCTTCAAAGTCACATGCAAGGGGCATAAATACTGTGAAGGAAAGAACTGCAGCCATTTTTACAGTGTACCAGAATCACAACAAAAGTAATTTGGCCCTGAAGGAAATCAGTAAATATAAGGGTAAGAGTGCCAAGGCCAAAGAAGAGAGGATGAGGGTCAGAGGATTCACACATTTAAATGTAATCAGACCAGGGGGGAAGGATGAGGTCCAGAGCCTGATCATTCCACTAGAGTTTGCAAAATTGATTTTATTAGGGAAGGAATGACCGCTCAAGCAAGATGTGTATGGTGTGGTTTGCCAAACAGCTGTGCTTCAAAGATGTGCAGAGGCATAGTATCAGATAAAAATTAACCTTGCAGTAGATACCACAGAAGCTGAGAACAACCCTGGATGATTAAGCATCTTTCTCTGTGCCCTGTAAGCAAGGACAGAGAGGTTTCCATTACTTAAATGGAAAACTGTTAGTCACATGGCTAAGAAAGTGGCAAGTGGAGAGAGCACTTCCAGGCAGAAGCACATGAACACTTGACACACTGGGTAGTGATGCAGAGGGATGCTAATACAAGAAGTAGAGGGCTGGTTCAGGGTGACTCTGCTTCTGGCTCTGACACTAACTAGCTCTGTGACATTGCCCAAGTCACCTTTCCTTTCTGGGCTTTGATTACCGTCTCCACCAAATAAAAGAGTGGCCTTTGATCATCTTTATGGTTCCTTCCAATAGTAGGATTAGGATTACTGTGTTGACTACCTCAACACATCGCAAGAAACTTATCCAAGGGGGAGAGAGTATTTTCAGACCATTTTAATCTTGGGCTCTACCTGAGTTTTCCTGGCCATGGGTCTTTCTGCCAAGTCTAATTTTAAAATCTTTCTTTGAGATAAGGGATAGAATCAGATGGTACTCTACAAAGATTTTGAAGTCTCTTTCTTTCATTGGCATTTTAGGCCACATAGGGCTCCCTGTTGGAGTCCCAAGATTCAATATGCATTCCTGTTTATGTTTTCCCCACCCCTGCAGCAATCCATGTATGTTAACACATTCATATTGTTGTTTACATCCTTGCATAAACTCCTCATATCTAACATACTTTAAAAAAAAAATGCTTTGACTTGGCATTTTAATTCACTGATAAATTGGGTCAGGTCTTCACACAGTACCAAAGAAGGTAGTGTGTGAACAGGAGACTGTGCCTGGCACCAATTATAGCCAATATATGCTTGTTCCACTATTATGCATTTCCATCAGAATTTCATTTTTTCCCCTACTTGGTTGTGAAGTTAAGATTGTGTTTACTGTCTCCATCTCCATTCAGTCTTTTTATAAAGGGTAAAGTTCATTGCAGCATTATTTGTAATAGTGAAAAGTGGCATATCTTAAGTGCCCATAAAGGGAGGAATGGTTTAATAAATAGAACACAGCTATTCAAGCCAATACAAGCCAGCAGTCAAAAGGAACAAGGTTCCTTGATATTAACATGGAATATTTTCCAAAAGATATGTCTGAATAGTGTAATAATATGATGTTATTTTTAGAAGGGTCAACCTAAACTATGTATTTCAAGGTAGGTGTAGATATGTGTAAATGAGGCAAAAATCTCTAAGGTAGGACACATAAATAGGTATCCAGTTTTCTCAGGGCAGCAGAATAGATGGGGATATGGAGAATAATAAGAATGTTTGCCTTACCTGCATTACTTAGATTTTTAACTTTAAAAATATAATCATAAGTAGAATCTAAAAAAAAAAATGAGTAATAAACAGAATCAGACCTATAAATAAGGAGAACAAACGGATAGTTGCCAGAAGGGAAGAGGGTGGGAGTGGGCAAAATGGGTGAAGGGGAGCGAGAGATGCAGGCTTCCAGTTATAGAATGAATAAGTCATGCGAATCAAAAGCACAGCATAAGAAATACAGTCAGTGATAATGTAATAGCAATGTAATGGGACAGATGGCAGCTACACTAGTGGTGAATATAGCATAACACATAAACTTATCAAAGTACTAAGTTGTACACCTGAAACTAACTTAACATTGTGTGTCAACTATACTCAAAAAATAATAAAAGAAAATAATATTTATGCAATTTAAAACTATTTTTTTAGGGACGCCTGGGTGGCTCAGTGGGTTAAGCCGCTGCCTTCGGCTCAGGGCATGATCCCAGCATCCTGGGATCGAGTCCCGCATCGGGCTCCTTGTTCTGTAGGGAGCCTGCTTCTCCCTCTGCCTCTGCCTGCCACTCTGTCTGCCTGTGCTCGCTCTCTCTCTCTCTGACAAATAAATAAATAAAATCTTTAAAAAAAAAAAAAAACAAAACTATTTTTTTAAAAAACAGGATTTTCATAAAGCAGCAGGTGGTGATGGTTTATATCCACATCTGGGTGTAAGCAAATAAACAAAAGTGTGAATCGCTTACCCTTTCTCAAATTAATAACACAGGACCCTATGAGTGGAGATATTACAATGTTTATGACCCACTGGTATAAAGGAAAATAACAAAAGTTTTCAAAAATAAAAAGCCATCATATTCTAACCTGGACAAGAACCACCTGAAAACGTCTACATTTTAGGTTTTAATTACTCTGTCAGTTAAATTTTGTTCTCAGAGTGAATTCTGAGAAGTGACAGATTTTCTCAAATACTGCACAATTTAAATACAATTAACTTCTTACAATTTAATTACAGGAGGGTACTATTTCTTCGAATCTGGGCAATAAGAAAGCTCACATGATCAGCTTTCCTCTCTACTCTGCTTTTTGAAAATGAGACCAATAAACAGCTGAAATCAAGGAACTCTTCCAACAACACCTTTCAGGTTCTGTCATAGGGTCGGTCCAGATGACACCTAATTTCTTACACTGTTAGCAATTATAGTATCATATGCTGATAACTGATGTTTATAACAAAGGCAGGTTCCTAATGTGTCTTTGGAAATTTCAAAGAAAGGTAAAATTGTAGGTGGTGTGTCATGTTGCTTACTGTGGCGGGGGGTGTGTGTTTGTTTAGATTTTTATTTGAGAGCAAGAGAGAGACAGAAACCATGAGCAGAGGGAGGGACAGAAGGCAAGGAAAAAGCAGACTTCCCACTGAGTAGGGAACCCAACTCGGGGCTTGATCCTAGGACCCCAAGATCATTACCTGAGCCAAAGACAGACACTTAACCAACTGGCTGAGCCACCCAGGCACCCCTTGCTTACTGTGTGTTTGAAAATTATAATTCAGATGCCTCTCAGGTACCCACAAAAATCAGCAATAGCATCTCCAAATCAAAAATTGTGGGAAGGGGGCGACTGGGTGGCTCAGTGGGTTAAAGCCTCTGCCTTCTGGATCAAGCCCCGCATCAGGCTCTCTGCTCAGCGGCGAGCCTGCTTCCCTTCCTCTCTCTCTGCCTGCCTCTCTGCCTACTTGTGATCTCTGTCTGTCAAATAAAATCTTTTTTAAAAATTGTGGGAGGAAAGACCTGTGCATCGTGTTTCCAGATATCAAATGTGGACTAGCCACATATGTAGTGACTACCATCCTGGCAGCATGATTCTAGAACATTATGACAGGGAGTCTTCCCGGCCAGGCACCTGTAAGGGATTGCATGGTGCTCAAGGGTGAGAGGAGGGCTCACTTGCCTCCAGCCAGCCATGTCTTTCTTATCCTCCCATGTGGTCTCCTCAGTTTCCAGACAATTAGAGAGGCAGCATCTAATCCCGTACAGCACATGCCACATCCTTCCCAGTTCTGATGCACCATCTCGCAACACCTTCAGTCTCTGTCAGCAGGTTGGAAGCATGCTCAACCCTGCAGGCCTAACCATTTATTCCACGCTCCTGCCCACTGTGGCTCTTCTGATTCCCAGTTCTTCCCAAAGTCCTGCTGGTGTATGCATGGAACAGACTCTTTGTTCAAGGGGCTGACATGGCTTGGGCCTTCTGCCTCAGTGTCATTTTCCTGCATCTCTCAGGGAAACTGGTTTCTAAGCATGAGTAATACATTCTCCTTTTTCCTTCAGTCTCCCCTCAAATGGCGCCTATACCACGTGATAGCTGACATTCCTTCTTCACTCTCTTTTTATGGGGCAAGTGTAGCTGGCTTCAGCTTCAGTAGCCTGGAATGTCACAGCTCTCACAGTCGGAGAAATGCTGAGTCCCAGCTCCTGTGGCTACTGACACCATGGCTACTTAGCAACTAGCTGGTTGTTTTCAGTCTATCTCTTTCAGAAAATGGCTTTTGTCTCTTCTTCACTTTTATTTTTCTAAATTGTTCCCTTTGATGTTCAGACCATCTCAAATTAATGTCAAAACCCTGACTTATTCAAGCCAAAAATTATCTACAACCATCCTTTTCTACTAGTTTTTAAAAAAACATTTAAATCACTCTGTATTTTATGCTCTGTCTTAATTCCTGTTTTGTCTTCTAATTTGCTAATTACTGAATCACTGTCTAAGGTTTATTCAATGTGTTTTTTGTTTCAGTGAACGTATATTTAATAACATATTTTAATGGTAAATTTTCTTATTGTCTCATTTTTGCATTCTCTGTCTTATAATTTCCCTGTTTTTCAAGTGAAAGATACATTTATCTTTTAAGCATCATTAAACATATTTTTTAAGATTTTATTTATTTGAGAGAGAAAGAGAGCATGAGGGGGAAAGAGGCAGAGGGAGAAGCAGACTCCCTGCTGAGCAGAGACCCTAATGCTGGGATCATTACCTGAGCCAAAGGTAGATGCTTTAACTGACTGAGCCACCCAGACAACTCCTAAACATATTTATTTTTAAATCTTTGTTAGACTGTCCCCTAATGTTTATTTCATCTAGAACAGCACTATCTAATTGAACTTTGTACAGTGAAGAAAATGATCTATATCTCAACTGTCCCTTTTGGTAAGCCATTAGTCACATGAGGCAGTTGAGTCCTTGGATTTTATTTGATTTTAGTTACTTTTTATTTAAGTTTAAATAATCCATTTAGCTAGTGGCTACGATAATAGATAACATATATCTAGAATAAATTTAAAATCTGATTGCTGTTTTGGGTATTTGGTTTCCTCATATGTTTGAATTTTGATTTGCAGGCTCATTTTAAGTGGAAGATAGCTCTGTTTGTGTGTTTTTCTCCTTTTCTATTTAGTGGTTTTCAGCACTCTCCACCAGGACACTAGTCTAGAATGATACCTTAAAGTCGTGAAACTTTTGCTAAAGAGAGAGATGGAGAATGCTGAAAGATTTGTGTGTGGCTTGGTCAGTTGCTGGTGAGACCAAGACTTCTTCCATGGACTTTGCACCTGCTAAAAGCTGCCCCAAGCAGCAGTTAGCAATGACACACTTTTTTACTCTATTTTCACAAGCAAAAGAGGCTCCCTCCCCACCAAGCCCCTGACCTCAAGCTGTGAGCCTGGTTCCCATCCGAAGCTTCTCTGAGTGGCATTAGACCCTTTTTCCTGCCAGAGTTAGGCTGTCTCTGCCTGCCTGCCTCCTGACTAGATGCCTAACTGTCCAGTGGCTTCAGCCCTCCTCACTGCTTTACCTTTCTGTTCATTTCTGGCCCATGGATATGTATATCTTGTTTTTGAGTCTAGCTGTGTCCTTTTAGTTTTCTATTTTTATATTGTAACTGGCATTGCTCTGTGCCTGAGCTAAGTGACAAAAAGGGGATACATCAAAGCTTAAAGCTGTCTTGGCCAGTGGGATCTCCTTTGATAACATTTCTAATCCAAACACACAAGACTTTTTCACTCCTACATTTGCCAAGTATTTAGTCACATTTATGAAAGAATACAGTATAGTAGACTCTCATTAAATATTTGTTGAATGAATATATAAAATAGTAAATCTAAAGACAAAAATTAGTAAAATCCCACAGCTTTCAATAAACCCCTTCTATGTTATCTTAATAGGATGATACAGTGTATTCACACTGTCTTCTACTGAGCCACACGGGCCCACAGAAATAAGGCAAGCCCATAATTTATATCCAAAACTAGATGCTTTTGAGAGTGAAAGAGAATGTTCTTAATAATTACTCCAGAATAGCAGGCTCACACTGAGACTATGCCAAGCAAACCAGAAGGAGTGGTTACTTTATCCCATGGCTAACTTATTGGTGCTTAGTTTCATGAGACCCCCATATACAGTCCAGTGTCATCTTCCTTTTGCTCACTGCCCTTTTGATATTCCAGGTTAGGGACCACAGCAGTGAATTTATACCCTCTTTCTCTGGCCCCATTCTTCCCTTCATCTCTAAAAAGAGTCAATCTTTTAAAAACTTCAGTGTCCAAAGTAGGGAACTAAAATCATTTTTCTAAGTCTCTCCTTCTCTTACTACTTCCCCCAAATCACTGAAGTAATCCATTCTCTACAACATTCGGATAAAACCCCACACATTCAGATTCCCCTTAAGCACTCTCCTCAACAACCATCATGGGTCTTGGTTCCTTTCAACAGAGCCATCATCATTCCCAGTGATCTGCTCTAAACCATCTGTGACCTTGACCAGCCCTTGCCTGATCCAGTTCATTTAGTCATTTAACAATATATCAGCCATTCTCCTCCAAGACCAGTTGGCTCTAATTCTAAAAGTGGCAGTTAAGCAATGGTGCTGCAAAGCAATATACCTGGTGTTGAGGTTATCTACTACTATGTAACCAACCAGTCTAAAATTTGACACCTTCAAACAATAACTATTTTATTACATCTCATGGTTTAATAGGTCAGGAAGTAGAGGGCAGAGATCAGCTGGGTGATTCTTCTGCTGCGTGTAGCACATGGACTATGAATGCTTGGTGGTATTCAGCTAGCAGGTGAGTTGGTCTGGAAGATGTAGGACAATTTTGCTTACATATCTTGGCAGGAACAGCTGAAAGGCTGAACTCAGCTGACACTGCCTGTCAACTGGAGTACCCACAGCACAAGCTCTCTACCCTGCACAGCAGTCTCAGGGCAGTGAGTTTTCTTACATACAAGCTCAAGTTTCCCAGTGAGACTGTCCCAAGATAAGGCAAAGGATGCAAAACTTCTTATGACCCAGATTTGGAGGTCCCAGGAATCACTTAAATTGCATTCTGTTGGTTAAGTCACTAAGGCAGACTCAGTTTTAATGGGAAGGAAACTATACTCCCCCTCTCAATGGGAGGAATAGCAGAAAATTTGTGGTCTCTTGAACTTACTACATTTGGCTTTTAATAATCCTAAAAGGGACTCCCAGATGTGATCCACCTATTCCTACCTGTATCAGCCTAGGTTTTAGCCCAAGTCATGATCTCATGGGTCGTAGGATCAAGCCCTTTGTTGGGCTCCATGCTCGGCAGGCAGTCTGCTGGAAGATTCTCTTGCTCTGCCTGCCCCTCCCCAACTTGTGTGCTGCTTTTTCTCTGTCTCTCCCTCAAATAAATAAATGTTTTAAAAATAATAATAATTCACCTGCTCTAGACAGTTTTATGTAGTGAGGTTCAAGAGATAATGAGTAGATCACTGATAAAGAATATGGATTAAAATTTCCCAAAAACCTTATTTATAAAAGTATTTTTAGAAGCAGATCAAGGCTGAGTATATTTATGGGTTTGAGTGACCTCAGTCAGTGATTCCATTAACTCTGTAAAAAACAGTTAAAACACCATGGAGTATTCAGGTGTATAAACAGTGTGTCACATGTGTTTACTCCCTGAACAAGCCACTAGCAAATGTGATTTTACTGAGTCCCCACTTTCCTGACTTGCATGGAAGTTAATAGAGTTACTTCTAGCCAGTTTATTCTGTTTGCCAAATTATTTTTATTGGCACCTTTTATGGAATGGCTGATCATCTTTGGGAGAAGCTACATTGAAATTTTAATGTAATGTATTTGGGGGGGTTGGCAATAGGGTGATTTTGAATGTTTCATTTTTTTCACCTTTTTATATTAACATGTAATGTATTATTTGTTTCAGGGGTACAGGTCTGAATGTAATGTTGATAGCATGTTATAATAAAATGAATGCTGTGACAGAAGATATGCTAATAAAATTTCAAAACAACTTCCCAATCTAAGATATGCTCATTGGCTAAAAGAAATAGATTCTGGCTGTAGTGGTAAATTTTGCCCTTGAAACCCAAAGAATTTTAGTTAGAGCTTCTCTCAGATCAGTAAACCAAGCAGACTGTAAATCAAGAAGTACAAATCAATAATCTGCTGAAATTTGTTGAACACAGATAATCACTTCAGTTCCACAGCAAGCAATTTCAGGAAAGCTAAATGGAGAATTTTGCTGCTGTGGCATGAAAGTCAGAAAAGTGCTTAATGTTCTAGGCATCATCCCTCACTCATAGGTTAGGTTCAGTTCAGAATGGACCGAGAGGCCCTGAGATGGGAACAATTTATGTAACATTTTAATCCAGCCCCAAGAGAAATTGGAGAATTATGTGAAATCATTGATTAGGAAATAGCATTTGTTTCTTGCCCTCATAGTCATTTGTATACCTCATACCTGAACAGCTGGATATATTAGCAGTTGTGCCCCTCATAAACAAATGTGTGTGCAGAGCAGTTCATGAAGGTTGGACCTCTCTCCCTAAACTGATTATTCCTAGTTCTTCCAAAACTGTACTACAATAGATTAGCAATGTTATGATACACTAATTTAGCAAAACCCTGCTTCATCTAAAGTGCCAGGAAGTAA
The DNA here is from genome assembly GCF_902655055.1 of Lutra lutra. Lineage (NCBI taxonomy): Eukaryota > Metazoa > Chordata > Mammalia > Carnivora > Mustelidae > Lutra > Lutra lutra. The sequence continues at coordinate 131,526,782 of NC_062278.1, read as the reverse complement.
AAAAATTTAAAAAAAAAAAGAAAAGAAAAACTTAAGCTCTTCCCCCACCCAGAGAACGTTTCTACCCAGAACCAAGAAGTCAGACTAAATTTGATGTGGCTTAGTTATTTATAAAAAGCATCTGATGCCATTCAAATGGATTGTGTTCTCCAGGGTGGGTACATAGAAGTTCTTTGTGTAAAAAGTGTTTGCTAAAATCTACTTGTAGTGAGTGCATTTGCAGCAGCCCTAATCCTTGTGATCATGGCTATTCTTTTATATTAGGGGAAATCACATGAAACACACCAGTCTCTACTGTATGATCACACATCTCTGGGGAGGAGGTACTGAGTGCTTACATGTAGTAAAGCTGCTGGTACTGAGGTGACAGTAATAATACCTAACACTCCAGGATGCTCAATACTCTGCTAAATGCTTTACATATATTAACTCATTTAATTTCCACAAAAAGCAAAGAGTTGCTGAAACTTTTACAGATGAAATCTAGAATTTACACCCTGATTATAGAGAACAGAGTACACAGCATATGGCAGAACAAGTTTGGCCATAACTGGAGTTCTTGGGGTTAGTGATGGGATACAGAGTTCATTATTTTATTCTATGTATTTTTATGTAGGTTTTAAAATTTTACTGTAATAAAAAGCAAAACAAAAACTATGAGATATGGATACTATTATCCAAGGATAGGAAATCTTGCCCAAGTTCACACAACTCCAAAGGCTATGCCTCTGGCTGCTCTACCCGTGGTTCTGAAACTGTACCAGAACTCCTAGGAACATAGCAGTGAACTAGCTAGGGTACTGCAGGATATTTATTTATTTATTTATTTATTTATTTTTAAAATTTTTATTTATTTGACAGAGAGAGATCACAAGTAGAGAGAGAGAGAGAGGAGGAAGCAGGCTCCCTGCCTAGCAGAGAGCCTGATGTGGGACTCAATCCCAGGACCCTGAGATCATGACCTAAGCTAAAGGCAGAGGCTTAACCCACTGAGCCACCCAGGCAGCCCCTGCAGGATATTTAAATTGTGGATGGAAGCACAATAATACTCCACATCTGTCAGATACCATCTGAACTGCTAGCTCAAATTCAGTTTCCACATTAGAATGCACTGCATTCCTATGATAATACCTTTGTGAAGCTGGTTTTTCATCACTTGTAAAAAGCAAATTCCATGTGAAAAATCATAGAACAAGAACTGAGGGTACTGGTATGGAATCTGATTCTGAGGTTTGAAAAGTTACACAGTCCCTAATATATGCACAAATCCCATTAGTAAATAATTCTGGTACTAAAGAATAAAATTAAAATATTTTTCTTTCAATGGATGTGTATTTCTTTTCAAATGGCTAGTGAGCTGTAAGAAATAAATAGTTTTTAAGTTTTTGCTAAGTGCCCTGTGAACCAGTCTGAGGAGTCCTTACACTATACTATAATGCCTAAGATGTAAAAGCTGATAAATGGCACATCTAAATGCCTGTCCCCTATGCTAGCTTAGCCTCCTTCTTTTTTTTTTTTTTAAAGGTTTTATTTATTTATTTGACAGACAGAGATCACAAGTAGGTAGAGAGGCAGGGATAGAGAGAGGGGGGAAGCAGGCTCCCCGCAGAGCAGAGAGCCCCATGCAGGGCTCGATCCCAGGACCCTGAGATCATGACCTGAGCCGAAGGCAGAGGCTTTAACCCACTGAGCCACCCAGGCACCCCGCTTAGCTTCCTTCTTAAAAGCAAGACAGTTTCATTCACTTACCCATTCAACTAATACCTAATATTTACCAGGTGCTGTGCTAGACATGGGGGATACATCAGTGAATAAGATAGACAGAAATCCCTGCCCTAGCGCTTATCTGTTGATGAGGAAAACAGATAATAATCAGAATAAACAGGGGCGCCTGGGTGGCTCAGTGGGTTAAGCCGCTGCCTTCGGCTCAGGTCATGATCCCAGGTCCTGGGTTCGAGCCCCACATCGGGCTTTCTGCTCGGCGGGGAGCCTGCTTCCTCCTCTCTCTCTGCCTGCCTCTCTGCTTACTTGTGATTTCTCTCTGTCAAATAAATAAATAAAATCTTTAAAAAAAAATAATCAGAATAAACAACTAATAAACATGCATTATACTAGATTGTGATAAGTGCTAAGAAGGGGACAGTAGCAGGCCAGGGGGATAGGAAATGTGATAGGGTACGGAGGAGGTAAAATTTTAGACAAGGTGACCAGGGAAGATCTTACTAAGATAACAGTTTGGTAAAGACCTGAAAGAGGTAAGAGAACCATTAGCCACTTCATTGTCTCTTAACAAGTAATAATGATAATAATAATAATAAACAACTAATTCAGAAACAGAACTCTGAGGTTGTACAACAAATAGAAAATGAGGGGCGCCTGGGTGGCTCAGGTAGTTAAAGTGGCTGCCTTTGGCTTAAGTTATGATCCTGGGCTCCTGGGATTGAGCCCCACATCGGGATCCTTGCTCAGTGGAGAGCCTGCTTTTCCCTCTCTCTCTGCCTGCTGCTCTGCCTACTTGTGCTCTCTGTCAAATAAATAAATAAAATCTTAAAAAAATAGAAAATGAGAACCTAGCCTAGATCAGATAAAGTAATTAATAGAAAAGGAAAAGAAAAATGGTGTACAACTTTTCTTCTTTGTGGATTACCTCACTTCAGTGTTTTCAGTGGATCCCAAACTTAGACGAGGGAGCAAAGGTAATAATCAGACCAGTTCAATACTGTACCTCAGTTACAATGGAAAATGAAGAAGGCCCAACGATTTTGTGCAAATAAGTCCTACTATCATGATTTGAGATGCTAAGTGACACTAGCTAAAATGCTTAGATGTTTTAAATGGGACCTATACTATACTAACACCAGCTGTTCGTATGATAACAACTTAGCAATATTTTGCTTTTATATAGAGATGTTTTACAAAGATGAGAGTGGAGGGCCATAAGGGGTTATTTTTTTTCTTGAACCATGAGTAACATACAGAAGTCAGTACTGAAAATGTTAATAGCAATTAGAACCATCAGTCAAAACAAGCAGTGGGTTGTTTTCCTCCTAGTACCTTTTAAAAGCCTTGTAAATGGAAATATCAGAAGAAACAAAGTTTAAATTACCACCACTGAATTTTTTTTATGGGACAGCTGCAAACTTCATGGAGCTGTGGAATTTCCCTGAACCTTGCCTGAGAGAAAATTGCAGATTTGTTGATTATAAACTCTCTGGATGTCCTATGTTCCTGAGCTTATTGTCTCACTCCTGTGTCCTTAATGAAGCCATCAAACTCACAGGATAGGTTTCCTGAAGGGATCTGGAGCTATTCCAGCTTCTTTGCTTTCCATCTTGGCCTTTATCAGTTCCGGACTCTTGGCGAGATATAGACTCAGATTATCTCTTTACTGCCTCCTCCCTTTCCCAAAGAGTTTGTAGTTAATCCCTCTGTAAATCATCTCTTGTTAAAACATATATTATATGTCACATTTCGTAAAGCAGGATCTGCAATGGTTCCTAACCCTGACCATGCATCTGAATCCCCCCAGGAGCTCAATAACAACATAAATCTGGGTTTAGTACATTTGGGTCCATGAATCTGTATGTTAAATAAGTGCCTCAGATGATTTTGTTAGAAAACACTTCATGGGAATCTTAAAGGATGAGTAGAAGTTTACCAGAATGGCGAAGGGAAGAAGAGAATTCTTTTACACATGGATATAAAATGCCATAATGTGTAAGTGTGGACAAGGGTGGAGGTAGTTGAAGAAAGTACTGATTCTCAAACTGTGCTCCCAAAAAGTTCTCGTATGGGGAGGAAACTGTTTTATAAATATTGGGCTCTAGTAAGAGTTCTTCTAATAAGGGTTTCGCTGCTAAGCTGACCCTCCAGTTCTGCTGTTTCAACCTTACCAGGTATTAGGTTCCTCGCCCAGTCTTCTTTGGGTCCAGTGTGGTTTTGGATGGGTCTCAGGTTTTCCTTTGATCCTCCCATGGCTACCTCTTATTTGTTCTTGCTTTGACACTAACTTGTAAGCATAAGGGAGAGAAACAACATGGCTGGAACTTGGAGCTCAGATGCTTATAAAATACATCAGGCAGTAGCAACCCACCCCAAAGTGCTCTGCAATATGCAGTGACTTTGTGTGGCTTTTAGCCTGCCCATTATGGGAACCCTGAAGATAGTTACATTATCAAGTTTTTCTCAAGCATCAATGTCCTCCTTCCTTTGCTCAGACTGATGCCTTAGTCACAGTTCCCCTTTATAGAATTCTAAATTTATTATCAATTTTGTCAAACAAAGCTCTGGATTTGAGATAGGTGACACTCAACTTCCAGTTCTAGTTCATATCTCACTTACTTGCTCGACCTCAGCCAAATAACCTGGCCAAATGAGACCTTCTCTACCTCTCCATTTCCTTTTCTACAGAATAGTATTCTAGCATGCTTTAGCTTTTGCAGCCAGGATTAACAGATGAGATCTTATATGAATGGTGCTTTGAGAAAAGGGATACAAATGTAGTACTATTTCTTAAGAACAAAAGTGATAGAACCTTGTATAATTCAACCTTCAAAGACAAATTGCTTTTTCTGAGACACTAAAGAAGAATCAATTTACCAGTAGGCACCTTTCAAAATTATTAATTCTCATGAATAGTGTTTATACCTAGACTGTCTGCCATTTATCAAAGGATTTGGCCCCAGCTTTCTTCAACACTGAATCCACTGATGGAGCCAGTCATGCCACCTTTTGGATTCCTGTTGCAGTTAGTACTTCCCTCCATGAAAGCATCTATCATACTCCTCAAGGGCAGAAACCTTCATACCTGCTGTCAAGCCTAACACAGGGCCTGGCACATAGTAAGCCCTTAACAAATGTTGGCTATTAAATGAATGAGTCTGGACACTGTCCAGCCTTGGATTAGATGCACTTCAGGCTAAAGATTAGCACAATACACGTTCCTGAAATGGAGTGGATTTTAAGGATTCATCTTGCCAACTTTCTGTCCAGAAAGCTGGCCAAAGCCAACTTTCAAGCACCTAATAAATTCGGACCCCTTATTTTTAGTTCCTTCTTGAGAAGGATATTGAGTGGTTTCACTGGCTAACTCATCAAGCATGAGCATCCTTTGTGCAGTTGAAGTTCATTTCCGTTTCCTCCACTTAAAAGAAATGGGAGGAGCATATACCCACATCTATATAGGAGTATGTAGGAGTTGTTTACATAATTGAAAACTCCTTGTATCACAGAGTCTGGTCTAGTTTAGGTTGGAAGCAGGGGCCATCATCTCAATTGGAGTACAATTGAAGAACTAAGAAATTGTCAATTTGAATTTTAGAATTACTTCCAGCAGTAGCTGGTAACATGGAAATCAGCTTCAGTGCACTGAAGGGGAGATGCTGCAGATTGGAACACTGCCATCCTCTTGGCAAAGACAGATCAGACTAGTATGCTGAAGATCTTGGATTTCTTATGTCTGAATATTACTGTTCTACTCTCTAGTGCTTAGTCCTCTGTACCTTATTTGATGTGACTTGAATGAATTTAATTTACCAGAAGTGCTTTTTTGGCTAATGAGCATTTATATTTCTCTTCTTTACAAAAATATGGACATCTTTGGCCAGAAGGAAAGTGATAGTATTAAATGTATGGAAGAAAGTTTTATTGTCCAGTAAAAATCTTCCAATGCTAGAGCTATTTTGACCTGATAGCAACATGGCTCTAAAATTCTTTGAATTTCTCAGAAGAATGTGGTAATAAAAAATGAAACCACCATTATGTTATTTGTTTTACTTTTTTTAAAAAGTTCAATTTAGAGTTTGAGAAGCTAAGGGAAACTATGAAATCATGAAAGCACATGCCATTATGTCACAGAGGCATCACTACATGATGATTCATCTCAAGATGTTTTCTCTACTTCCTTCAAATATGATTCTTTCCAGACAATATCATTTAAATACTGGTATAAGGATTATTTCTGGAGATGGGACATTTGCTTCCTGTGTTAATTCTCTTATAATCTATTGAATTCCCATATAGCAGTATTGAGATATATTTTATTGGTTTGCTGATTTTTTTAATCTTCTATCACTATTGATAGAAACTAATTAAAATTAGATGCACATCAGCTTTTATTAAATGGCTGCTACCAAGATGGTGACGTTCAGGAAATTATAGGCCAGTCCATTCCCTTTAACACTGTTGGCAGATTCACAATTGGGATAATTTCAGATTTATGAGATTTCAAGCATCCATATGTCCTTACTATTTCCTGAGGAATTCTTTTTAAAGAAATGAGTGTATGTACCATTTCTAACGAAAGCAGAATAGGGTACACTTCTCGTTTAAAATCAATTGACCAACACTAGTAGTATTACTGTGGGCTAAAGCATTTGGGGTTTATGAAGTTAATTAAAGGCTGTTTTCAACTACTCCCCACTATATGCATTTGTAACAGCAAATTATGGGGAAATGATGAATTTAGATAAAAGTTGGGATACTAAGGTGACATACTTGCATATAGATCATAAATACTTTTCTCATGTTCGTTTCATAGGAAGGACAAGTTTAGGGATTGGTGTAAGTTATCTGAAAATTTTGATGGAAGAACTAGACAGTTTGCTCCTTACCCTGAGAATCCTAGCATTTAAGATCTTGAAGCAGCCTTTTAAGTGTAACTTCCCTGGAGGGGAAGGATGAGGAAGTGGTCCCCAAGAGCTTTGTTTCCATACCTACTTGTCATTGTCTAGCCTTGTGATCCTGGGCCCATTATTAACCCCTTGGCCCAGTTTCCTTATCTGTAATGGAGTTGGTGATAACACATACACCTGCCTGCAACATTGTAAGCCTGAAATGAAATCTCCTAAAAGCATTTTATGAACTATTAAGGCCAGTGTCAGGGTCAATGGTTATTATTACTATTACCTAGAAACCCCACCCCTGGCCCCACTTTTCCCATGAAGAGCACAAGTATACAGTGACTTGCCCAGGAGCATTCTTCCTATCCCCAAGAAACACTGAAAGAACCAGGAGAGAGATAATAAGTTCAGTGCTAGGGTCACCACTGGCTACTGGGCAACTTAGTTGTACTACTTCGCCTCATCCCCTACAGGGAGACAATAACTATAGGCTAGAAGGATGCTATTGGATAAGCATACCAGCTGTGCAGCTGGGTTCACTAAAGAGAAAACCACATGGTATGGGTTGCACAGTTCACCAAGACCCCTGAACACAAACATACCCAACAAAGGGTAATGGGGCTATTTATAGGAGAACAACCTCTCTTACTACAGTGAAAGCACAGTGTTCTGAGACTGAGAGGAGTTTTTCTCCAGACTAGCTCTTCAAAATTCTCCCTTATCTTATTTTCATTCCTGTTGCTCCTAGCATGTCTAATGTCTAAGTGTTTATTCACCCTTAACACTCTGGTTCGAACATTAACAAAAGACCCCTTTTTTCTTGGCTTTCTCTTAGTCATGTTTAAATTTTCAAAACAATTTTACTTAGAACTAAAGGCAGGCAAAGAAAAAAAAAACAAAACCCCAGCCAAAGAAATAAAAGAAACCTCAAAGCCATCAAAACAGTGAAATTGGGATTTAAATCTCAAAGTATCTGTTCCCAAAGCCCTTGGGTTTTTCTGAGTTCATTAAGTGTAAGATAACCATCACATTGTTAAAACAGAAATTACACACAGGAAGCAAGGTGCTTTAGAACTCTTGTGGGGATTTATATTTACATACAAAGTGCATGAAAAATCTGATGCACAAAGAAGTCACATTTCTTTTTTTTTTTTTTTTAAGATTTTATTTATTTATTTGACAGAGAGAGATCACAAGTAGGCAGAGAGGCAGGCAGAGAGAGAGGGAAGCAGGCTCCCCGCAGAGCAGAGAACCCGATGCGGGGCTCGATCCCAGGACCCCGAGATCATGACCTGAGTCGAAGGCAGAGGCCTTAACCCACTGAGCCACCCAGGCGCCCCAGAAGTCACATTTCTAAGCAAACAGCTTTCTCATTTGTTGGGAAGAAAAATGGAGAATATGAACCAGTAAAAATTATGGACCCCTGGTGATATCTACTATCCCCACTTTCTTGGCGGGAGTGTGGTGCTAGCCTCAGATATTGGATCAAGACAATAGGAAAGACCCAGTCTAAGCTAAAACTCTCAGATCCTCTTGGTCTCTAAAGGGGGTCAGAACAATATCAGGCTAGCAGTAGCTTTTTCTTAAATGCATGCAGACACACTAATAATGCTCATTAAGCATATAGCTCACTCGAATTTAATTTAGAGTGTTTCATTTGTGTCCCTGTATAGTTGCTGGGACAGATGTGTGCATGGCTTAGGCATACTTCTCTCTGCATGAAACAGATGTCAGGATATTGGGCCATGCTGGAAAAATGCCAGTTTATTTATTAGTGGCAATACATTGTCAGCTTCCCTTCCACCAGGCAGGATTTTCATTTTTGTAGTTAAAATGCCAGTCCCAGGTCAGAAAAAGAAAGATTTTGAGAGAGGTAGAAGAAGACAGAAGCAGGATAAATGTGGAAAAGAAAATAGAAAGTGATCAAGAGGCTGAAGAAAGAGGGAAAGCTTTGGGTCAGTCGTTTCCTATAACTAAAATGGTCCAGGTGATTTATGATCTCACACACACACACACACACACACACACACACACACACACGACTGGAATTCTCCTGGGGCATGGAGAGACATTAAAAATAATGTGGGGCACTGGCTCCACCCTAAGCTGCTGCTACTTAAGGCCCACGAACCTCTATATTTTTAAGCTCCTCAGTGGTATAGTAGACCATGAGCCAGCCCCGAGAGGCACTGGCTGAGTTAATCTCTAAGGTTTTTTTCCAGTCTTAAGAATCCTTGCTTATGAGAAGGGAGGAAAAAAAAAAAAAAAGAGTTGTACAGGTAAACTCACAGGGCAGGACTGGTGTATCCATGTTGCTTTATCCTGGGGAAGCTGCCCTCCTGGTAAAGGCTGATAAGATACAGGATCACAGGAGGCGAGGGAAGGATGTTTGATGTTGGTGTTGATATCTTTTCTGTTGTTGGAGTTATTTCATCAACAGTGACACATCCCTGACTAATGAAAGTATTTTATCCCCACCTTGTAAGTCTCAAATGTTTTGATCTTTTTGATGTCTTTTTCCATCTAACCTGTAAAGATGCTCTAAGTTCAAGCTTTCCCCACTGGGCCATACCACTAGTGAATCAGAATAGGTAGAAATGAAGTGTCAGCCCTCTGGCTTTAGTCCCTCTTCTCTGCCCCTGAGCACTGAAACCTCTTTCCCCATTTATCTCCCTCTTGGAGAATATTCTTATGAGTAGGCTTCAGCAGGTAGCTTCTCCAGCTCTGGCAGAGGAACCAGGTAGTTCATTCCAACCAGAGGCCTAGGAAGAATGTTTCCCCCTTATCACTCCCACCATCCCACACTAAACCTTGTCAAGAATTCCTCACAACTTACAAAAACTCTACAAAATGTCTGGAAAACAGAGGAGTCCCCTCAATCCCAAAATAGCTATTTCAATTTTATATAATTTCTTGATGAATTTTCATATTCATATTTTATATAGCACACTTATTATTTTCATGGGACTTTTTCTGTTATAACCATTTTTCTCATTGCTGTATAGTCTTGATAATGATCTTTGTAAAAGCTGCAGAATTCTCCATCTAGCAAAGGTATGACTTTATCAAATACTTACATAGTGCTTCCCATGTACCAGGTACATATATACTATAACAAATATTAACTCATCATAATATTTATAAATATATTCATTTCACACTCTTAACAACTCTATTATGTTCATGTTATAGATGGGGAAGTCAAGGCTGAGAGAGGTTAGATAACCTGCCCAAGGTCCCACAGTAAATGAGCAATAAAGATAAGCATATGTTCATCTGGGCTTATAACTACTATGTATCGCTGACATTTTATTTAATTATTTTTCTACTGTTTAACATTTAAGTTGCTTATAATTTTTTATAAAGAACTGCAAAGAACATCCTATCATTCATGGCTCCTTCGTTCTTTTGGATTATTTGTTTAGACTAGGTTTCCAGGGTCTCCTGGGTGGTTCAGTCATTTGGTTTCGGCTCAGGTCATGATATCCAGGTCATGAGATCAAGCCCCACTTCAGGTTCCACACTCAGCGGGCATCTACTTGAGATTCTCTCACTCTGCCCCTCCTTCTCTCTCTTTCTCTCTCTCTCTCTCACTTAAGTAAATAAATAAATCTTTTTTAAAAAAAGGAAAGGAAAAAGAAAAAAAAAGAATAGATTTTTTAAAAAGAAGAAGAATAGATTTCCAGAAAAGCTGCATATTACACTCCCTGTTTTGACCTGAAGGACAGAGGTGGCCATCTTATACAAATTCCTACTGGGGAAAAAGTGAACTGTGGAGCGAAAGGATACTTTCTTGCAAGGCTGTTAATGCTTGATTCATGGCCAGTGTAATCTAGGAACAATAAAGGGAAATTATAAAACTTTCAGTTTAGTGAAGGTGAAGGCTTTGTATACTAGGTGATGTTCTGCAGCCTGGTGTTGCTCAGTGCCTCCTGGGTGACCTGGTATCCATAAATCCACTCTTAAAACAAAAGAAACAAATTACCTTTGTTTCAGTGAGGGAAATAAAAATGGAATAACTCTTCAGCAGCAAATAGATTAACTAACCAGTTGGTGAGTTTAGTCTTTCTTCTTAAATATGGCTGTTTTGACATCCTGTAGACAGAAGTTGAGTTAGAGGTCTAGCCCAATTCTCTAGAATTTCTGCATAGATGGAGATGGGGTTGTCAATCTTTTTGGAAGGAGGTGCTAGGGGGACTTGTCTTGAAGCTCTATTTGCATAGCAGGAGTGGCTGTTTCCTTCTGCAGGACATTTGTTTAGGGAATGGCTTGGAGTGGATGAGCTCATGGAATCTATGCCCAACTCCTGTAAATATGCTCTGAGCTCAAGTCTTGCCCATTAGACCACACCACTAGTGAATCAGAATAGGTCCATCAACTTATGTTTAAGTTTGACATTAGACTAAATCCATCAGTGGTCTCAGTGGATCATAGGGTATTTCTTTTATTTTCTCATTTATGTCTCAGGCGCACAGTTCTTCTTTGTCTAGGATGATGCCATAAACAGTAAAAACTGAAAATGGTTCCCATCCCCCTAGGCCAACATACATCTTCAACCTGACATACACACACACACACGCACACACACTTCTCCTGGACCATCCTAATGGTAACAATCATACATCTGTTCCCCATTCTCTTTAATTAGAAATGTAATTACCATATCCCTTTAGCACATTTTATTAATGGTCTTCCTATCACAGAGAAGTGACAAATCTGAAAACCAGAAACAAGAAAGGTGGAATGTCCGAGTGAGAAGAAAACAAGAATAGTTGATTTTTCACCCCAAAATTCTGGGAAATTGCAATGAGCCAGTGAGGCCTGAGTAAAACATGTCAATGTCATAGTTAGAATCCAGAGGCTACTTCACAGGCCCATGTCTTCCCTTGCTCCATAGCTCACTGTATCAAGCTGCTGAAAACCTCAAAAGTGTTCAGAAGATAAAGAATGAGGAAGGGGTTTTGGCAGGGGTGGGGATGAGGTAGAAGGTTGGTCCTGATATCTTTTTAAGAACATAAACAGCTAAGTAAATCAGATCTGAAAGAGAGTGACTAATGTCCAGGAGCTGTATGCAGTATACCTGATGTTGCCTGGCAATCTATAGCCAGTCCTGGAGCAACAGAATCCCAGGCAAAGAAGGAATTTGGAGATGTGTCCAGAAGAGCGAATTTAACCGCCCCCGCCTTCACCACCCATTTGCTAACTATGGATAGAATTGGGTAAGGGACTCTGTTTTAAAATGAACCCAACAAAAAAATAAAATAAAATGTACCCAAGATACAGAAATGACTGTTCAGAGGGAAGAAGTTTATACTCACAGATCCCCAGATACAAGAGACACAGCATGATACACAAGGCCACACAGGGAAACACTGAGGTCAGGAGACAGAGCAAGGGGAAACGCAGGTGAGAGTCTTTATTGTGGTTTTCATGGGAAAGAATGGACGAGGCAGGGTAAGCAGGATAGACAAGTTTAGGACTGGCTAGTTTAAATCATTTTAGTGGGCTCTGGCCTATAGAGGTGGTTCCTACGTACCTAGTACCTGGCCCTGGGGTGTTTGGAGCAGAGGGATAGTGTCCTGTACTGTAAGGGCCTGATAAGGGGAGGTAAGTGGGGGTACAGATTTAGTATTTGTTGGTCTACATATCAAAGGCAGACTCACAGGCAACTTTACTATATCTAAGAATTAGTTATTCCTGGGAGGCGCAGCCCTTTCTCATGTCTGCAAGGCTCCAAATGCCACAGCATAAGAATACAGCAAATATAGTTAATACAGACCCAATGAACACATACAAGCAAAGCATCTATTGCCTGTTTTGTAATATAAGAGGTGTCTGTGTTTCAGCCATTGGTTTTCCCAGAGCATGTAAGAAACTTTAAACAGCAACATTAGGAAGATCTCCTGTTCCCGGTCCCTTTTATGGCCAAGTACACAGTAAACAGGACTACATTCAGTTCTAATGCCAAGCAAGGTACCTCAAGAAAAACCATTCTTCTTTCAAGATTTGCCCTTCGGACCTAAAAAGCATGGAAATATTTCATGCAATTGCAGGATACAATCCATAAGACACAGGCTTAAAAGGATAACTCCAAGTGGTACAAGACTCATATCTCGTCATTTTGATTGTCTCAACACAGTAAAGTAGAAGATGCATTTTTTTCCCCAGCTCACCTGGCTCATTTAATCAGAGTTCAAGCGTGAAGTATGTCATTTTTCTATTGTGCACAGTGAGCAGTGCTAAAAAGCTTTATCTGGGAATACTATATTATGCCATTGTTGATTAGTTTCATTAATGAGAATAAACATTTGCAGAGCCTTTCATGTTTGTAAAATGGTTTACAAGCACTGGCAGGCTCACTTGTTAATAATTACTTTGGGGGATTCTTAACAATGCATATTTAGGAGATAAAAGTAATGGCTCTGATGGGATTAGGGGAAAAGACAAGTAATAGAAAGCATTTAGCACAGTTATTTTCAGTTCCATAGTCTCTTCTTAGCCAGCACTGACTAACCATCATTTTCATTGCATTTGGTATTATAGTATTCTATATATGTTAGGAATTATATATACTAATTATAATATAATTATAATATTCCTAATATTCAAAACCTAGCATAATTACACAAAAAAAATAGGTGAAACCTTATTTTAAGGTTAACATTATCTATTCTTTCTCATTGCCCTTTGGTGTCTTGATTTGCACATAGCATAGATACAAATGAGGAAACACTCTGGTGAGTACCCACGGTCGGGTAGGAAACCTGGCTCCCTGCTTTTGCTGTGATGGATGACCCCAAAAACTTCACTGCATTTCTAGGCCTCAGTGTGTTCTCAGTTGTAAAATGACTGAGGAAAGGAGGTACATTGGAAGCAAGGGATTACATTCAGTGAATCCATGATCTTGTCATTTCATTGTCTGAAACTTAAATGTGTGGTTTCAGATGCGCCTCTGTTTATTAGCTTACTGAAACTCAAACCAGCACATTAGTGGGACCACAGGAACGTGCATGGATGTACACATAAACACCTTACCTAACATTACATACTGAGACATTTATATCCTTTTGGACTGGAGACATATTCCAAAACCACTCATTAAAAAATGTAGTATTTTTATGAACCTTCTGAATTTTCTAAGCTACATTTATTCTTTTTATTTTTTTAAGATTTTATTTATTCATTTGAGAGAGAAAGTGAGTGAGCAAATGAGAGAGCATAAGCGGCATAGGGAGAGAGAGGAGAAGCAGCCTCCCCACTGAGCAGAGAGCCCAATGTAGGGCTCAATTCCAGGACCCTGGGATCATGATGTGAGCCAAAGGCAGATGCTTAATCAACTGAGCCACCCAGGCACCCCTCTAAGCTACATAAGCTACATTTAATATTATAGTGTTTTCACTGGGTGTTATATAAGACTGATGAATTACTGACTTCTACCTCCAAAACTAATAATATATTCTATGTTAATTGAGTTTAAATCTTAAAAATTAAGTAAATAAATAAATAAATAAATAAAACAAATCAGCCAACTAGTTAACAAACAAAATAAATGTTATGGCGTTTCTACTTTAATCTTTAAGTAATATTGAGCCCCAAGTCAGCATTCTACTGTGATATTTGGGTATCCTGAAGCGCCCCTACACATGTGTCCTGCCTGCCCTCAAGAATGAGTTCTCTTGAAAAGTTCTGCTGGTAGAGGCTGAAGTGGTCCAGGAAATGTGATCAGAACCAGGGGCTGATTTGATAATAAAGCTATCCTATGGGAAATTTTCACATGACACATATCTTCAATTTTATAATATAACTTTAATTGTAGAAATGATGTTTCTTTATAGCCAACAATGAGGGCAAGTATCTCAAGAATAATCACCATATATATTTATACATTATTTAGAGTTGTCATTTTGAAAACACTTATAGATACATTTTCATAGTAAGCACCATTTTTGGAGGATGTACATGCTACATATTCTGCCTTACATCAGCCATATCAGTCAGGGTCCCCTCAGAGAACAAATGGCACTCACAGGGCGTTAGTGGACAAGTTTTAGACTTTTCAGAAGAGATGTTTCATAATAGTGACAAATATTACAGACAATGAACTTTATTAAGATTTGCCCAAAAACTCTTTCTTTGGTGCTTTCCTAAACATTTCACTGTGTAGAAAGTTGGTATAATTTAAATTAATTTGCCAAGTCAGTATACTTCTGAAAATAACTTACTCGTATCCCTCTCCTAAAATCAAGAGACTTAAGCACTAATGTAATCTGTTCATTTTTTATTCATTATTTATTCATTCGTTATTCAGTTTTAACAAAACATGAAAGCCTTAGTCATTAAAAATGACATATACCCCTAAATTGAATACTGTTAATTTACTAACCCAAGATTGATTTATGAAGATAAATCACATGTAATTATGTGACAGTTCACTTTGGAAGACTTGACTGATATCATAGTGAAATATCAAGGAAATCCAATTTTAATTGATTACTCTGTTGTGGGTTTTTTGTTTATCTATTGGAAATACAAATGGTTATATAGTAATGTGGTTGCTATTTCCTTTCTGCCTAAGCAGGAAATTGGAGTTTCTTTCTTTTAATGTAGTTTCTGACTTTATGACTATTTGTGGCTCCGTGCTTTGCTTTGCTACATAAGCCAACATTGCCATGTGGTAGCTATTACTTTCAATAAGTCTCATGATATGAGATCCAGCCTCATTAAATCATTCCAGCATATTTCTGCCATTCCAACATCTTTTAAGCCCAAACCTGCAAAATGGGAGTAATTACCAACTTTACTGGCTGTTGTGGTTATTAAATAGAACCATGTAAGAAAAGCAACCACCATAATGCCTACTACATATTTTCTGACTCAATTCGTCACTTTTTCTGTATGTGCCATAAAAGGGCTGTGGTCATCTCACTCTAAACCACTGGTTAACATCCTGATTCTGCCACGATCATGCAAAAATGGTCTGACAGTGCCTTATCTATTACATTTGCCTTCTGAACTTGGCTATCCTAACTTTGTAAACAGATTTATTGAAATATAAATTATATTCTGTAAAATTCACCCATTGCAGGTTTGAAGTTCAATGATTTTCATAAATGTGTGCAGTTGTATAGCCATCACCTAGAACAGTTATAGAACATTTCCATCACCCCAGAAAATTTCCTCATGCCCATTGGCAGCACCTGGCTTTCACCTCCAGCCCTAGGCACCACTAATCTACTTTCTTTCTCTATAAATTTACATTTTCTAGACATTCTTACAAACGTAATTGTCCAATACATGTAGTCTTTTGTATCTGACTTTTCCACCATGCATGTTTTTGAGATTCATTCATGTTGTAGCATTCTATTGGAGTTCCTCAAAGAAGCAGAACCAATAAGATAAAAATATTTAAAAAGAGATTTATTAAGAGGTATTGGCTCATGTGATTAAGTGCAGCTGGAGGCCCAGGAAAGCTGAGGTACAATTCTGGTACAAGTCTCAAGGCCTGAGAACCAGGGAGCCAATGGTGTAAATCAAGGTCTGAGTCCAAGGGCCTAAGAACCAGGAATGCCAACATCCGAAGGCAGGAAAAGATGGATATTTCAGGCAATCAGACAACAGATTTGCTTTTCTCTGCCTTTTTGTTCTGTTCAGTTCCTCGAAGGATTGGATGATGCTCACGACAAATTGGTGGGGGCGATCTTCCTTACTCAACCTACTGATTCTAATGCTAATCTCTTCCAGAAATACCCTCACTGACAGATCCAGAAATAATGCTTTACCAGCTATCTGGGCATCCCATAGCACTGTCAAGTTTATACATAAAATTAACTATCACAAGTATGTATCAATATTTCATTCTTTTTAATTGCTAAATATTTCATCATATAGATATACCACATTTTGTTTATCCATTCACCAGTTGATGGAAATTTGGATTGTGCCAGTTTCTGCCTATTAAGAACAATGATGCAGTGAACATTCATGTGCATGGACATATTTTCATTTCTCTTGGGTAGATTCTTCAGAGTGAAATTGCAGTGTTATATGGTAAGATTGTGTTTAACTCTAAAACTGCCAAGTTATTTTCCAAATTGGCTTTACCATTTTACACTCCCACTAGCAATATATGAATATTCCAATTCCTCTACACCCTCACCAATGCTTGTATTGTCTTTTTTGTTATAATCATTCTAGTGGACATGAACTGATACTCATTATGGTTTTAATTTGCCTTTTCCTAATGACTAATAATATTAAGTATCTTTCTATATCCTTAATTTCCATATATTAAGTGAAAAGTCTCCTTTGGTAAAAATGTCTATTCAGAACTTATGCCCATTTTTAAATTGGATTGTTTTCTTCCTACTAAATTTTGTTTGTTTTGTTTTGTTTTGTTTTCTTATATTTTAATAGGTTTAGTTCTTCCAGAGTTCGAATAATGTTATCAAATTAGACTCTTTAATCAAAATATGTTATACAAATCTATTTACATGTGCCCCAATAGTGGTTCTTTTTTTTTTTTTTTTTTTTTTTCCCAGTGTTCCAAGATTCATTGATTATGCACCACACCCAATGCTCCATGCAATACATGCCCTCCTTAATACCTACCACCAGGCTCACCCATCCCCCAACCTCTCCCTTCCCAAACCCTCAGTTTGTTTCTCAGAGTCCACAATCTCTCATGGTTCATCTTCCCTTCCAATTTCCCCCAATTTTTGAGAACTCTTTGCCTAACCCAAAGTCATAAAGTTTTTCTCCTATATTTTCTTCTAGAAATCTTACAGTTTAATTCTTACATTTAGGTTTGTGTGTCATGGTGAGTTGATTTTTGTTACAGTATGAGATAAATATCTAATTTCATTATTTTTGCATGTGGCTATCTGATTATCCCAGCACCACTTGTTGAAAATACTTTCCCCTCTCCCATTGCATTGTCTTGATACTTTATCAAAAATCAATTTACTGGGGTGCCTGGGTGTCTCAGTTGGTTAAGCATCCAACTCTTGATTTTGGCTCAGGTCATGATCTCAGGGTTGTGAGATTGAGCCCTTCACCGGGCTCTGTACTGGGCATGGAGCCTGCTTAAGATTCTCTGTCTCCCTCTCCCTCTGCCGCTTTCCACTCCCACTTGCTCTTTCTCAAAAAACAGAAAAAACAATTTGCCATAAATATAAGGATTTGTTTCTGCCCTCAGGTCTCTTCCATTGATCTATATGTCTATCCTTGTGCCCTTACCACATTCTTTTTTTTTTTTAACTTTTTATTTGAATTTCAGTTAGTTAATATACAGTGTTATCTTAGTTTCAGGTATGCAATATAGTGAGTGATACAGCAATTCCAAACATCACCCAGTGCTCATCACAAGTGCACTCCTTAATCCCCATTACCTATTTCACCTATTCACCCCCACGGCCCCTTCCCCTCAGGTAACCATCAGTTTGGTCTTTATAGTTAAGAATCTGTGTCTTGGTTTGTCTCTTTTTTCTTCGAGCCTTTGCTCATTTGTTTCTAGAATTCCACATATGTGTGAAATCATATGGTATTTATCTTTCTCTGACTCTGTTACTTCACTCAGATTTATACTCTGTAGTTCCATCTATGCTGTTTGAAATGGCAAGATTTTTTTTATGGCTGAATAATATTCCATTGTACATACATACCATATCCTCTTTATCCATTCATCAGTTAAAACTTGGGCTGCTTCTGTATCTTGGCTATTGTAAATAATGTTTCTATAAACATGGGGTGCATATATCCCTTTGAATAAGTGTTTTTGTACCACATTGTCCTAGTCACTGTGAATTTATAGTAAACTGTGCAATCAGGTAGTTTAAGTCCTCTAACATTGTTCTTTTCCAGAATTGTTTTGGCTTTTCTAGGTCCTTAGAATTTCCATATAAATTCTAGGATCTGCTTGTCAGTTTCTACTAAAAACCTATTAGGATTTTGATGGAAATTTTATCAAATTTATAGGTCACTTTGAGAGAATTGACCTCTCAACATAATTGAAGGATTTTTTAAAACAATAAAAAGTTGTTTTTTGTAAATAACTTCAAACTTATAGAAAAGTTTTAAGAATAGTACAAAACACACATATATCCATTATGCACACTCATTGAATGTTAACATTTTGCCCATTTGCTTTAACATTTGAAAAGAAATTGCATATATCATCTCCTTCACCCTTAAATGCTTTAATGTGCATTTCCTAAGGATGACATTCTCTTGCATAACCACAGTAAGGATACCACCTTCACTAGGTTTAATTGTACAACACTTTCCTCTGAATTATCAATATTCCAATTTTACCAATTAGAATGTGCTTGATAGCATATTTTTCTCCTAAACAGAATTCAATCTGGAATCACATAATCCATTCTCTTGTCATGTTTCTTTCCCTAATCTGGAACACTTCCTTGGACTTTCTTTGTCTTTTATAACATGGACAGTTTTGAAAATACATTTTCAAAAAACAACCAAAAACTTCATAAAATGTTTATAGTTTTGGAAGTAACTTAAAAATTATTTTAAAATACATTTTAAGATACATATTCTTTGTTTTTTCTTTGCCTAATGTTTCCTCCTGATTACATTCATGTCATGTTTTCCAAGTTGGAATGCCACTTAAGTAATGGCATGTCCTCAGAGCAACACATCCGGAAGCACATGATGTCTGATGTCCATTTGTCTCTTATTGATACTAATTTTCATCACCCAATCAAGGTGGTGTCCAGTTTCTTCACTGTATAACTACCATTTTCTCCTTACAGTTAGTAGGTCCCCTTTCATTTTGGAACACATTTTAGATTTTTTCAGTGTTCTGGCATGGAGAGGAACTGCTCCTCCACTTGCAGCACTGTTAAGTAATTGCCACCTTGTGTAAAGTGAGCATTAAAACATGAGGGCCTTTTTAATGTGTATTTAAGGCTTTTTTCTAATGCATGGATGATTCAAATTAAAGAAAGCTACTACCAATTATATGACCGTTTTCTTATCCACTGTAATCTAAGAGTAACTCCTTTCTGCTGTTCTATTAATATCTCCAGTCAAAGACTTGCCTGATTTGATCCCTACCATGCCTATTCATGAATAAATGGATGGAGCTGTGTTCCTGTAGGAATTTTTAAGGTTTTTTTTTTTTCTCCCTAGTCCATCAAATCAAGATAAACAGCTCAAAAGAAAAAATTGGCTCAGACTTTATTGGAAAGAGTAATACTTAAAAAAAATTTTAGTAACTTCGGAAAATAAAAAGGTTGATGACAAATCCAAAGCATGTGCCATGTCTCCTCAGTATCTCAGCATTCAGTTAATAAGAAAGGATGACAGCGTTGTTATTAAATCATGTAGATGCTAATTGAAGGCACAATCAAATAGGAGGATCTGTTGCTTTCAAAACACTTTCAGATTATTAGCTGTGATGTCAGTGATAGACCTATTTCTAATTCATAAACTGATACATCTAGGAACGTGCATGCAGTGCGAAGGAATGGTTATATTCCTTGGTTATAATAATAATTATATGGTTATATATTATATAGCTGGTTTTCATGGAGAGCCTCATTCTCAAAGTCACTTTTGAGTGACTTCTTCACATCTGAAGATGTAAGCGTCCCTCACTTATATATTATAGCCAAGGTCACCAGAGAGCTTCTGCATATTAAAACCATTTCTCCATCTGGTCCTATTGAGGTCTAAGGCTGGTGGGGATCTTTTAGTGCTTTATAGCATGGAATCTGTCCTGTTGTTAGTGGATGAATTAGGCTTTGCCTAAAAGTATATGAGCCAAGGACCGATGGCATAAGTTTAAGATTTGAAATGCCCAAAAAAAGAAAAAAAAAATTTGAAATGCCCCAGTTCTTAGAAATGGCTCAACCTAACCCCCAAAGCTCATTACTATCAATACATCTCTCTGGGAGAATAACAATGGCAGTGACATCTTGGATTTGCATAGTCCTCTGCCCTTGCAAAGCACACCTGAAAATATCTCCTTTGAAGCAGTAGAGCCAAATGCCTTGGTTCAAGTCTTGGCATCACCATCTCATGACTGTATAATCTTAAAGTTGTTTAACCTTGTGGTGTCTCAGGTTCTCCATCTGTAATGGTGGTTCCCTGCTCATAGGTGGTTGCAGGAACTAAATGAGATAATTTTAATCAAGTGCTTAGAACAATGCCTGGCACACAGTAATACTTAATGCAGGTTATCATCATCATCTTAATATCCTATGGAAGAAGGTAAAGGCATAGATTAATATCCTGTTCTGATGGATGAAGAGTCAGAAGGCAGCAGTTTAATGACCTGCCTATGATCACACAGTAATTGATGAGGACCTAAAACAAAAAGAAAGCAGTCTAATCTTTAAGGTTAGGTCTATAGGGAGGGTCTCTTCTTCCTCTAATCTTCTGAGCATTTCATCACATTATTTTTTTTTTTTTTTAAAGATTTTGTTTAGGGGCGCCTGGGTGGCTCAGTGGGCTAAGCTTCTGCCTTCGGCTTGGGTCATGGTCTCAGGGTCCTGGGATCAAGCCCCACATCAGGCTCTCTGCTCAGCAGGGAGCCTGCTTCCCTTCCTCTCTCTCTGCCTGCCTCTCTGCCTACTTTTGTTCTGTGTCTGTCAAATAAATAAATAAATAAATCTTTAAAGATTTTGTTTATTTGAGATAACGAGAGAAAGAGAGAACACAAACGGGAAGGAGTAAAGGGAGAGGGAGAAGGAGGCTCTCCACTGCGCAGGGAATCCCATACAGGGCTGGATCCCAGGATTCTGGGATCATGACCTGAACCAAAGGCAGATGCTTTCACTGACTAAGCCAACCAGGTGCCCCATATTAAATGGTTTTGAAGCATAGGAAGCCTGAGGACCTCACCTGGATGTACAGAATAAGAATTAGACCAAACTGCATATCCACAGAAATATTCAGTCCCTCACCCAAGTTCCCAGGCCTACCAGAGCTTGGGTCTTGTTAGCTGCCAAACACAGATTCATTGAGGAACCAGTCAAGATGAAGGCAGGAACAACACAACCCCCACTGTTCCTGCCCCTTCCAGGCTTCCAGCTACCCAAGCAGGAAATCTCACTGACATGCTAGTTCTACCAAGCCCAGTAGCCATAGTGACATTAGCAAATGTAGATAGTTAGGTCCCCCTCAGAAATAAAGACCAAAGAAATATCTGAGAGTTGGATTTTTAACTTCAGATCTCTAGGAAATTAAAATTAAATTTGATCCTACTTTGACAGTGGACACCATAGAAGCACCTTTTTGCAAAATCATTTTCCTTTTTATATTTCACATTAACATTAGAAGAAAAAGGACAGAACACATAGTTGAATGAACACTGGTATCATTCAGTGATAGAGATAAAAAGCATGCACACATAGTCTACAGTTTTAGCTAGCACCTATTCTCAAAGTAGACCTCCTTACTACTGAGATCCAGGGACAGCTTAAAGCCCTACAGCTTTTCCTGAAACATGCACAAATGGCAAAAAGAAAAGAGAGAATAATAAAAAGGCAAACACTGCTTCTAATAATCAACTATTCTGGAGTTCCTATTTCATTAGGTATATCATTAATCATGCAAAACAGGAAGGATAAAAGGAAATACACATATGAGTGAGGGGGATAAAAGGACTTTAAAAATAAATAGAGAAATAAGCTCCTCAAATTCTTAAAAAAAAAAGAAGAAGACTGGGAGAAATGTACCAAAGGGTTGAGTGATTCCTTTGAGTGGTGAGATTGTGGATGTTCAGTCTGTTTTTCTTTCTGTCTATAGGTATGCTCTGTATTTATTCTAATGTATTTTACAATAGAAATTGAAGGAGACTCATTTTAAAAATATTTTTAGAAGAAAGTTGGTACCCATTGGGCCCTAGTTGTAAAGGTATACAATTCATCTGTAGCATCATAATTTAGGGAGCTGTGTGGTCGCTAGGTTTCTTTCCATCCCAGGGAGCCTGTGCTCTATAAGAGTGCAGCCACTATGCCTGGTACTCAACAAGTGGAGTTCAGGACCTTGCCATTACAAGGACAGGTGCGGATATAAAAACAGGTGTGAATATCCTTTCTGTGTGGATAAACCTTATCCGTGCCTCTGGAATATTTTGAGAATGAATCCAAGTATCAGATCCCTCCTCTTACCCAAGGAGAGCCCAGCTGACAAGGTCCCCAAAGACCTGAATAAGACCCAACATGGGCATACATGGCCATCAGTTCACAGTATGCAAGACCAAGGGACAAATAAAAAAGACAGGGTCTTGGGGAGATGCAAACCAAAAGCCAGAAGACTTTCCAGGTAAGTTGGCACAGAGCAGGAAAAGCTGGGTAGCAAGCCAAAAGACAGAGCCCAGGTAGCTAAGGCCCTCAGGGATCACGTTGTGGGTAGAGAAAATTCCCTGTGTAGGAAAAGGAATGCCACTGAAAATGCCAGTGTGGCCTGGATGGGATGGTTTTTAAGCCCCTTTAAGCTTCTCAGAGTGAGGATTTATTCAAATGTGAACTACAGCTATGTCATTGTGAGTGACTGAAAAGCATTCCAAGTTCTTGGACTGGCAGGCATTCTCTGTGTTTCTACAGCCCTATTATTGCCCATCTAAATCTGACAATAGGGAAATTGAAAGGGATTCCTATCCCCAAAGAAGACATGCACTGCTGTTACCATATTACTATAATGGCTTTTTTAAATGTATGCCATTCCCTTGATACAAGATGCTTGACATGCTCCTGGTAAATATGCTGAGCTTTAACTCCTTTACTACAGAAGCAATAAATATCTCAGCAGGAGGAAAAGAAAGATTTTTGCCAGATCTTAAAGATCTTGGCAGATATCAATACTACGATTTTTATAAGAAATTAGAGTCTCCAAATTGTGGGTAATGGATTTACAGAATGCCCAGATGGCTTAGTGAATAACAGATTGGAAACAAAACAAATTATAGGCAGGAACACAAACACCAAACCAATTTTTGAAAATAAGTGGAGTAAAAATCTGAAGAGCATTAACAAATAGTAATTATTTGTAACCTTTAAGGTCATTTTGGTTAAAGATATAATTTGGTGTGGATACCCCAAACAATAACTGAAAAAGGGGTTTGTCAACATGGTTCAATCATACCAGCTATTAACTAAGTGCCTTCTACATGCCAGATACCATTCTAGAAGTTAGGGACACAGCAGCAAACAAAACAGATCAAGTCCCTGCCCTCATGGAGCTGACATTCTAGTGGGGAAGGACTAATAAAACAGGAATAAATAAGTGAAATATATGGTACATGAGATGGAAGTACATGCAATGAAGCAATCTAAAGCCAAAACAGGAAATAGATATATCAAGGATGGTGCTTTAACTTGGAAAGGGGAGAAATGATTTCCAGAGTGGGAAGAAGGAGGCTTCAGCAAGTCCTTTCACTCTGATCACTGTACCTCTACCTATCATGTAAAACAGACTGTGTATGTCACGAACAAGCTCTTATAGTCTGGTCTGTGGCAGTGCTTTGATGACAGAAGGAAAAGTAAGAAACAGATTGGATTTCAAACTTAGTGATTCACCAAGTAGGGTTCTTTTGTGCAAGTGACACAAAGCCACAAATTGCCCAGAAGGAGGCTTCTGCTTGGGGTGGGTGCTCCGGGAAGTCACCAATGGTGCTTTCCACTCCTGTGGTAATATATGGGAAGAGAAAAACAGGGATAACTGATTGCATCTTGAAGATCGTACAGACTTTATAATTGGATCTTTAACCTTTTTTCTTAGAATTCACCACCTGCTAGGCCCTGTCATTTTTTAAGCCCATTTTATAGGTTAGGAAATTTAAAAATAAAGATTAAGTAACTTGCTCAAGTTCATATAGTTAGTTGCAATTCAAGGATTTAAACCCAGATTTCTCTGATTCCAGAATCTATAATCTCCACTATACCTGGCCACATTCTTTTTTTTTTTTTTTTAAGATTTTACTTATTTATTTGTCATAGAGAGAGAAGTGAGAGTGAGCACAGGCAGAGTGGCAGGCAGAGCCAGAGGGAGAAGCAGGCTCCCTGCCAAGCAAGGAGCCCGATGTGGGACTCGATCCCAGGACGCTGGGATCATGACCTGAGCCGAAAGCAGCTGCTTAACCAACTGAGCCACCCAGGCGTCCCACCTGGCCACATTCTTATAAGTGCCTCATTCCTCACCTAAAAATCTTTCCCATTTATGATGCACTCAACAAAACCCAGAATTTGGGACATTATACTGGACAAATTACCTGCTTTTTTCAGGAAACAAACTGCAAACAAAAAGAGAGAGAACATGGGAAATTACTTTTAAATTAGAAGTGATTTAAGAGACAACCAGTTTCAACAATGAATGCTGGAACACTGAAAAGAAATAAAAGAGAATAAAAATAAAATGGAATAAAAAAAAAAGAGACAACCAGTTTCAATGTTTAGACCTTGTTTGGATCCTGATTTGAACAAGCTATTTGAAATTAATATATGAAATAGATATAGGAATTTGAACACTAATAGGGAGTTTGATAATATTAAAGAATTATTTTTATTTTTTTAGGTGTTAAAGTACTGTGGTTCTGTTTCCTTAAAAAGAGTTATTTTAGAGGTTCATACGTAACATTTTTCCAGAGGAAATGATCCAATATCTGGGATTAACTTCAGAATAATGTGTTGGAGAGCATGTAAATAAACAAAATTGACCATATGTTAATTACTGTTATACCTGGGTCATAGAACTTTTTATTCTATTATCTGCAGTTTTATATATGCTTTAAGTTTTCCAAAATAGAAAGTAAAACTAAACCAAACATCCTAGGATGGTGAATGTGGAATTGGTTGCACTGACTACCTGTCACTGTCTTTAGTGCTATCTTCTCCATTAGACAGGGGACAAGAACCAAATCTAATAGTCAAAGGCCATATGCCACTGCCTGTTGCTGCCTTGGTTTATAGAAGTGGATGAGACATTGGACTTTCTGCACATGCTAGAATCTCCTGTTTGGAGTCTGCAGCTTTTATGCAAGCAGCCCCATAGACCATCTCACCCAAGGAACCCAGGAGGCAGTGTGACACAATGAAAAAAAAAAAAAAAAAAAAAAAGACCCTTAGAATCAGAATGCCCTTCATTGGAAGTTTGGCCTTATCCTTTAGTAGCCGCCTAACATTGAGCAAAACCATTCACCTTGCTGAGCCTAAAGGAGTTGTGCTGAACAAACAGAATAGCATAAACCTAATGGAAAAGCATAAACCCTAAAGATCCCTCCCAAGAATCTGGGCCCTTAAATGTACCACTCAGCTGAGATACAACAGTGAATCAGAAGCAGTGGTCTCTATAACAAGAGTGACTGACATTTTTATAGATCATTTCTCTTTTCTACTGGACTATGTGCCCTGAAAGGAGGAACCATACCTTGTGTTTTGTGTGTGTGTGTGTTCCCAGCATAGTGAGGTAGGAAGAAAATGGACTCTGAATCAGTCTCCTGGGTTCAAATTCTGACTGTGCTGCTTACTAACTGTGGAGCCTTTGGCAAATGTTTTAACCTCCTTATCTGGGAAATGGCAATGATAATGCCCACTAAGAAGATTTAATGAAAGAAGACATTCAGGTGCTAAGCTTATAGCTGGGGCTCAGAAAATATTAGTTTACCATCACCCTCAGGTACTCTCTTGATGCTTCTGAATGAATGAATTAACTAGAAGTTTCTCTGGAATGTGGGTGCCTCAGAGACAAGTCACCAGGTTTTCACTGGACAAAGGGACCTGGTTGGATTCCTCAGGCTCTGTACCTGAGTGGGAACTATTCACCCAGAAGAAGGGCGGCTTTGTCTGTCTTGTGCAAAGCTTCCAAATGGGCTATCAGTGTTCCTGCTCAAAAGAAAAATGAGTTACCTAGAGAAAGGAATTTGTTTTTATAATGCATGACTCATAGTAATGCCAAGAGTCAAGAGGAAAAGTAACTCCCAATTGATGTTGTCAGAACACTGGGCCTTCTTGGAAGCCAACCACATTTTTAGACTATGTTAAAATTTCTTCTTGGTTGATTCAGGACTCTAACCTAGGCATCATAGTATCAAGGTTATTATGAAAAAAAAAAGTATGAAAATGCCACTTTCCAAAAGGGCTGTCTGACTGAGGTGGCCACTCTGGGCCTGGCTGCATTCAGGACTCATTTCCCCCAGGCCACCCTCAAGTCACAGCTCTGCATGCTCAGCTTCTTACTGATGTCTGGTGAATCTTCAGTCGCGATAGGAGTCCCTTCTGGCAAGCATCCATGAGCAGAAAGATCCAAGGGCTGTTGCTTCCTTTGAAGTATCTGAAGAGGTGCTGGCTTTCCAGAGAGGCATCAAGATCATTACATTGGGGTGAGCATTTATACTTTCTCTGTCCCTGTCACAGTCTTGTTATTACATCCCAGAAACTCAAGGCTGCAGAGGCTCCGTGATTCCACTTTTCTGAAAGAAAAAAGCAGAAACAAGGATCATTTCTGTAGATGTTTTAGGGGTGAAAGTCAAAATGATTCTAAATAAAGCCTGTCAGGACAAGCAAAGGCAAGAGAAGAGCTAAGAAAATTTTGAAAAGAAGAACAACAAGGTTCAGTGAAGGAAGGTGGTGAGCGGGAGGCACACATAATAAGAGTGAAAAGTGAAATACCTAAGTAGACAATTTTTTTCCAAGTGCTTCACCAGTTGTTCTAGTACCATTTGTTGAAAACAACTTTTTCCAATACCACCTTTTCAGACTAATTTTTTCATCTTTGTGGGGATTTCTATTTAGTTTCATTAACCTGTTTCTGATCCTCATGCCAGTGTCTCACATTCGTATGTATCTCGGAAGGCTACTAGCCTGAAGGGGTTTGGGTCTGCATTCAGAACTGAACAGTTAAATGTGTGCTTTTTCAAACAGGGAAATCTCTTTCTCATTCTGAATTTTGGAACCTATACTTGATGGTGGGGCCTTGGGGGTAGGGTGCGTAATTAGGGTTAGGTGAGATCTTGAGAGCAGAGCCCGGATGATGGGGATTCCTGCTCTTGTAAGCTAACACCATGAGGTCAGAAGGAACTCTTTCAGGCAGTCCTGTTCTCCTAATAAGGAATTCATTATTTGTGCCCAAGTGTAAGATTATGCTATGAACTCCCGACCACGGGGAAATAAAGGGATATTGGAAAGAACTTTAAGCTTGTCATCTATAATTAAGAGTCTGGTAGAGATCAATGAAAGTTCCCATAATTTGATCAGTCTTTCCTTTTGTTACATTTATCACTATTGCATGAGCTCTCAATGACCTGCTTACTGTCTGGAGTCCCCAGCCAGGCTCAGCAGAATGTTTTCCCTATCACCCTGCAAGAAACAGAGGCACTCTTTTGTCGTTTCTACCCAAGCAGGGTGAGAACAATGTTATCAGACATTTGCAAGCAGATAGCAGAGGTGGATTTTCCTAACCTCATCCGTACCCTTTTACTTCTTCTGCTGTCAAACTATGTTATGGCTACAGGGTCAGTCCACCCTCAGAGAACAACAGACAGGGAAACCAGTATGTTTTTACTTAGTGTCCATTTTATAGTAGGGTTAATATAGTGTAGGACTAACTCTGGACATTACTCTCTGAAGTTCTATGGCACAGGTTCCCCTAAATAATTTGGTGGGAGTGGGGGAGAGTTCCAGGAAGAAAAAAAGGCAAAGATGGTTATAGATGATTATTCATTCCTCCCTTTCAGCCTCACTGTGTTAAACCCACGCTTCTGTTTTATTTTTTTATTTTTTATTTTTTTTATTTTATTTATTTGTCAGAGAGAGAGAGAGGGAGAGAGAGCAAGCACAGGCAGACAGAATGGCAGGCAGAGGCAGAGGGAGAAGCAGGCTCCCTGATGAGCAAGGAGCCCGATGTGGGACTCGATCCCAGGACGCTGGGATCATGACCTGAGCCGAAGGCAGCTGCTTAACCAACTGAGCCACCCAGGCGTCCCCACGCTTCTGTTTTAAATCTTATCATACTGTGGGGGTGTTTATTTATCTCTATATCACCCCCCCAACCTCTATGAGCTGCCTAAGAATGTTAGGACTATTTTAATCATTTTCGTAATGTAGTATGGTCTCAGGAATATAGTAGGCAGTAAATAGTGTTTGAGAAATTATTAAATGAATGAGTCTTGGATCTTATGTGACAATACTAGCATTTTGTTAAAAACCCCATTCCTCTGTTCAGTTCAGCCACACTGTGTGTATGGCAGGTGCAAGGGCGAAGGAAAGCATCTGCTTTAAAAAAAACAACATCCCCACTGTTGCCTAATGCCTTGGAACATTTTCCAGATCTGTGTCACTAGAATCAGGGAAAGAATCTGGGAAATGAGATTGAGGCTTTTTGCTGAGAAAGATAAATATTGTTATCTAAGCAGGTGATACAATGCAACATGAGTTTATTGATGCCTAGAGCCTGTGACAGCCTGGCTGTGACTGGCAGAGCTTTGCTGGGTCTTGTCTCTGCCAGACAGGATCCCAAGACTTCACAGAAAAGCTCTAGTGAGGAGTAGGAAAATCCTAGAAGTGGCAGAAGCCTGACTTTCAATTCCTCCTTTACCCTGCAGGTTTAACTCTGAGCAGCTTTGCTGATCACATAGGAACATCTTTTGGGAGAGATTTTACTTACCCATTCCATTCCTTTACTTGTTTAGCCTCATTTTTATTTAGATTTCTTTTAAGGCAAAGAAAAAGTTCAAATAATCCTTATCACAGCTCACAGGCACAAAGTGAAAGCCCACAGCCCTCTATTCAGCCTTCACCCCAAACTGTACTCACAGGCAGCATCCATCTCAGAACCATCCTAGGAATGAATGCTTAATCACAAATTAAACATGCTTCTAGGCTGTGATCAGGTTTTTCTAGGAGAAAGGTTATAGGGTAGTGTGTGGTTACATCTCTCCATATATAGAAGATTAAAACTGAGGAAGATGCAATGTGGGTTCTCTAAGGAATGAGTTTCCTGTCTTTTCATCCTTTAAATATAGCAGTTTTGCCTTTGAAAAGAAACTATCATGATAATGTGAAGAAGGAAAGGGAGCATTAAAAATGCCATAAATACCTCCAGCTATTTGCCTACTCCAGAATGGTTTGGGTATACGCAATTCCCTTCATACAATTTTTAAAGAACAAGTAACTAACTTTAGGTAGAAGTTTTCTCTTCACCAGCTCCACTTCTCACGTGAAAGCCTGTGGTACAGTGGCTGTGCTTCATGGAGGAGACTTCTTTGTCACTTTGGAGAGCAGCTTTGGCCAAGAGATTCCAGCAGGGAGACAGAGAGGCGGGGAGGAAGCTCCCTTCTAAATCTGAAATCTCTGCAGGAAAAGTTAAGCAGGAAAAAACAATATTCGTGTGTGTGTGTGTGTGTGTCCCGGAGATATCTTGTGTATGCTAACACACAGAGACAGAGGGAATATGTTTTGCTTGGTATAAGGATTATAGTTAATTTTCTTGAAAAGGTTCTTTTTCAGCATGACATAGGAGAAAATCTTGCACAATAGAATGTATCTTGTGTTTTTCTTCTTCTTTTTTGTTGCTGCTGCTGCTTGTATATTTGCTTTGTTTCATTGCTCTTGAGAAAATAAAATACTGTGTCATGCTTGGGGCGCCTGGGTGGCTCAGTGAGTTAAAGCCTCTGCCTTCGGCTTAGGTCATGATCCCAGGGTCCTGGAATCGAGCCCCGCATCAGGCTCTCTGCTCAGTGGGGAGCCTGCTTCCTTCTCTTTCTCTGCCTGCCTCTCTGCCCACTTGTGATCTCTATCTGTCAAATAAATAAATAAATAAATCTTAAAAAAAAAAAAAAATACTGTGTTGTGCAGCTATATTCAGCCCTTTCTAGAGAATGGAGCTTGCCCTGATGGCCTTACTGGATTTTAACTCATGCTTTCTGTGCTGACCAGGTTGTACCTGTGTTTTTTAATGTGTTCACTTCTATTAAAATTAATGAACAAATTAATTTTTTAAGAATTTATTTCTTTGAGGGAGAGAGAGAGAGCACAAGCAGGGGTGAGGGGCAGAGGGAGGGGGAAAAGCAGACTCCCCACTGAGCAGGGAGCCTAATGTGGGGTTTGGGACCCCGGGATCATAACCTGAGCCAAAGGCAGACACTTTACTGACTGAGCCACCCTGGCACCCTAAACAAATAATTTTTTAAAGTATATGAGGCTGGGGGTGGGGCGGAGTAAATCCCTTAAAAGTATGATATTTGAGATTCCCTTCAAAAGAAAACATTAGAGATGGGAAGTAGACAACATATTAGGCAAAGGGTGTAAAAGGGATCCTTAATAATCGTTACAATTATATGATGTCTGGAATTTACCTTAAAGTAATATAGGAATGGAGGGAAGTGGGTGGGGGGTTAGGTGAAACTGGACTGTCCAAGATTTGATAACTGTTGGCATATGTAAGGTTCATAATACTAGTATGCCTACTTTTATATAGGCTTACATTTGTAATAAAAAAGTAAAAGAGACCGTTATACACATGTTTCTTAGCCCTTAAATAGGGAAGAAATCTCAGTAGATCTAAAATAAATCTGGCTTCTGGCTACTAAAAGAAGATATTGACATTTAGTGTGGGTGGTTGCTTTCTTTGAGGATGCTCACTATCATCAAATGTCTCATTGATAATGAGTAAAAATGCTAGAATAAAGAAACTCCTGGTTATGGATTCAATACAGACTTAATAGGTCTCTTCCATTGCTGATTATTTTATGGGACAGTTTACCATACTAATGAAACACTTCTCTGATGAGACATTGTAATAGAGGCAGAAAAACTAGACAAATGACTCTATTTCCTAAAACCAACAACATCCAATGCAGACTGCAGTGTGTATTGAATAGCCAAAATATTGCCTTTCTTCATCTTTTAGAACCCTCTGAGGAGCATAAGACATATGAAATCTGCCCTTAGCTACTGTATCAGTTCCATTTATAGAATGCATACACAGGGTCCCCCAAGGACCCATATGGATTATCATTTCTTTCTCTTCTGGTTTCCCCAGAAGCATGACCCCCTGTGTTCCATGATGCACATACTTCCCAGGGGATAAACCTAATTAAATCTCAAGAATCAGAGGAAGCAATCTTATTAATATTTGTCAGAGGAATTCTAGTGATGGAGGATGGGGAAGTCTCAAGATCCGAGAGACCAGACTAGAAGTCAGTTTGTGTCAGAAATGTATAGAAATCAGAAATACATTCAGAAACTTTGAATTCAATTTCTGGCAGCAGAGGTGACAGGGAAGGGAGGAGGTTTGCTTTGAATTGTGATCTACCTGGATGAGTCAGGATGCCAAGAGGGGGACTAAGGTATCCAATTTGTCACTGGAATTGCCACTCCCTTATATTAGGAAGGGCAGTATATGAAAGACCTTTGGAAAATGGTTTCTCCACGGAATCATCTCATCTCTTAGAGATTTGAGGAAGCTATAGATTCAGTATAGGCTTGAGATCCTACTGGGAGTAATTGTGTTGAACGGAGATGCTGAATATCTGGAAAAGTCTCTTTATGACTCCTGCTATAGCCATGACAAAAACTGACAAGGAAGAACTTCTTGGAATCCAGGCACCAAATCTGAATGGACACATCCATTCCCACCAGCTCTGAAGGATGAGGAGTGTGATCACCAAACAAGGAAAATTGGAACAGTTAGAATATATAGCTAGGAGACACCAACAGTGAAGCATAGAGATCAGAGATCTCCACCTCAACTTGAACACTCTTTAGAGGTGGGTAAATGAAATGTTAGAATTGGATCCTTCTGGTGCTATGGTAATTAGTCTTATTGGGAAATGCTTATAGCCCTGAACTTAAATTTAGAGTCCAGTTCTGATTATTTCAGGACTTTCTGAAGTTGGGGGAAATAAGAAAACCTGTATACCTTAAAGCCCTTCAGTGTTATCCATTATCAGTTACTAGATTCAGTCTTCTTCCTATCCTTTAAGCTGATTAGTAACACAGTACATCATGTTTCTATAACTAAGGAACCATTAGGAAAGTGGGTGACCATTAGTGTCACTTTTTGCAAACTATTTCAGGAAGATAAATTGAGAGAGACAGAAAGCAGAGACTCTATCCACTACAGATTGCTGAGCATTTGCTATAGAATCAGACCATCTCTTCAGTCCCTGACACTCATCCACCAAGACCCTATCTGAGGCAAGTTTTGAATAACTGCATATGCCATGATGGGAAGACCCACAAATACTAGATTTATATTTCAAAATATTAAAAACGTCTTAAAAACTAATGCCACTACAGAGTTTCAGGCTGTACTATATGTGCCACTTTCATACAGCATCAGTGATAGGGTTTGAGTTTCACCAACAAGTCCACCACCACTTAAGAATCAGACCATTGACCCTACTTAATATAAACCTTTTTCCTACTTTTAATTCTTCTAAGTGTCTAGATTCGATGACTTTTTTGTTAGGCTCACTACCTAAGTTATTAGCTATAGAAAGTTGTAAAATCCTAAATAGTTCTCATCTTTTCTGATCCTTGAGATCTTTGTCACTATAATACCTTCATTTAGCCTCCTTCCTCTAGCTATTCCATTCATTCTCAAATATACGCACATCCTGATGCCATAGTAATGCAAAGTAAATAATATGAAGGGTGATAGGAGTGCACTTTCATATGCGGGATGGTCACAGGCAGCTTCCCACAGAAGGCCTTTTACATAACATCACAGAAGAAACCAACATCAAGTATGGCAGGAGCCTTTAAGATACTGACAAGAGGTTCAAAGACCCTGAGTCGGGAGCCTGCTTGGTGTCTTGGAGTAACAACATGGAAATCAATGTGACTGGAACAGAGTGGGGAAAGGGGAAGAAATGTGGTCAGAGGAAAGGTTGATGGCCATTGCTAAGACATACCCTTTTGCTCTAGGTAAGCTGGAAGTCCTAGAGGGTTTTCAGCAGAGAAGTGACATGTTATCACATTTAATATTATCTTTCTCTGAATGATATTTTTCTCCTCATTTTTAAGCCTTCTGGGAAATACATGATCTCTCAGTCCACTCCAAACTTTGATTTAATGTTCTTTTTACTTGGGTCACCAGGCACTAAGTTGGATCTGGAGAGCTCAGTCCCAACTCCAATTCCCCTGCCTTTGGTTTGCCTTTTACTCTAGTGTTGCTATAGGAATCAGCCCCATGGAGAAGTAATGAGACAGCACCTTCCTCAGCTAATGCCATTTCCTTCTCATTCTGCCCCTGACTTCTCTGCCACAACCATGTAGGAGGACTTTGAGGGCCCCTTGGCCCTTCCATTGCTTTCACACTCCTGACATGTGAGCAGGTTTACATCCCAAGAGGAAGGCACCCTTTGACTACTGAGGGACAGGGACAATGGATAGATTCTGTCTCTTGTGTCCCTTGGAAAGGCAGAGGTACATCTACATAGCTCCTCAAAGGATTCCCAACAAGACTATGCCCCAATTATTCACAGCAGCAGTCAGCTCAGTAGCACACCCTTGGATGTTCTTTCTCTTTACTTTTTAATTTTTTCCAGTCCCCTATACCTGTTTCTCTGAAATCACTGTACACAATAAACTACCTACACTTAAGCCATGTCTCAGACTAATTTGGGGAAATTAGGGTTAAAACACCCCAACTTTCCCTTATTTTGCTTCTGCTTTTTCATTCAAAAAAAAGAAAGAAAAAAAAAATCAAATAATCTTGAGTCAGAGAGACCTTTAGAGAATATTCAGTTACATACCTATCAGTTACAGATAAGGAAACAGAGACCCAAAGAAATTAATATACCTCTGCTATAACTCATCTTTCTGGTGAAAAAGATGAGCAAGTGGAGAATGAAGAACATATAAAAAACAACAGAGCTTGGCAGACAGTTCCAAAATCAAGAATAAGACTTTCTTAATAGAGGAAAAAAAGATGGTTAACTAATCTTTGACAAAGCAGGAAAGACTATCCAATGGAAAAAAACAGTCTCTTCAACAAATGGTGTTGGGAAAATTGGACAGTCACCTGCAGAAGAATGAAACTGTACCATTTCCTTACACAATAAACAAAAATAGACTCAAAATGGATGAAAGACCTCAATGTGAAACAGGAATCCACCAAAATCCTAGAGGATAACACAGGCAGCAACCTCTGTGATCTTGGCTGCAGCAACTTCTTGCTAGACACGTCTCCAAAGGGAAGGGAAGCAAGGGCAAAAATGAACTATTGGGACTTCATCAAGATAAAAAGCTTTTGCATAGCAAAGGAAACAGTCGACAAAACCAAAAGACAACCAACAGAATGGGAGAAGATATTTGCAAGTGACATATCAGATGAAGGGCTAGAATCCAAAATATATAAAGAACTTACCAAACTCAACACCCAAAGAACAAATAATCTAATCAAGAAATTGTAGAAGACATGAACAGATATTTCTCTAAAGAAGACATCCAAATGGCCAACAGACACATGAAAAAATATTCCACGTCACTTGGCATCAGGGTGATAAAAATCAAAACCACAGTGAAATACCACCTCACACGAGTCAGAATGGCTAAAATTAACAAGTCAGGAAATGACGGATATTGGCGAGAATGCAAAGAAAGGTGAACCCTCCTACACTGTTGAGGGTGGGAATGCATACAGGTGCGGCCATTCTGGAAAACAGTGTGGAGTTTTCTCAAGAAGTTGAAAATAGAGCTACCCTATGACCCAGCAATCGCACTACTGGGTATTTACCCCAAAGATACAAATGTAGTGATCCAAAAGGGCAACAGAACCCCAATGTTTATAACAGCAATGCCCACAATAGCCAAATTATGGAAAGAGCCTAGATGTCCATCAACAGGTAAATGGATAAAGAGAATATAGTGTATATATGTATACACACACACACACACACACACACACACACATAATAGAGTATGATGCAGCCATTAAAAAATGAAATCTTGCCATTTCCAATGATGTTGCTGGAACTAGAGCTAACTAAGTGAGATAAGTCAATCAGAGAAAGGCAATTATCATAGGATCTTACTGATAAATGGAATTTGAGAAACAAAGTAGAAGATCGTAGGGGAAGAGAGGAAAAAAATAAAACAAGATGAAACCAGAGAGGGAGACAAACCGTAAGAGACTCCTAATCATAGGAAACAAACTGAGGTTTGCTAGAGGGGAGGGGGCTGGAGAGATGTGGTAACTGGGTGATGGACATTAAGGAGGGCATGTGATGCAATGAGCACTGGATATTTTGTAAGACCAATGAATCACAGACCTGTACCTCTGAAACCAATAATATAGTATATGTTAATTAATTGAATTTAAATTTTTTTAAAAGGAGAGAGTTTAAACTTTGGCATAGTATAAAAGGAACTGATGCCTCCCAGGAATTGAAATAAAGAAGTAATTGTATAACTTTGTAATAAATGTTAAGTGTTTATGAATATTGAAAGTTTGGAGTCAACTGCATTTTTCTGGAGAGTTTGGTTTCTTAGTAAGTCAATCCATGTATTTTCACAGGGCATCTGTCCTAACAAGGTTCCGTGCTGGTGGTTGTGAGAGTAGGAGAGTAATCTGAGATGGCTACCAGTAGATTGGAATCAAGAGATTGAACTTCTAGCTGTATTTTGGCCATTAATTGACTCCCTGACCTTGAGCAAGTCACTTTCTCTGTCTGGGCTGTGAGTCAGTTCCTTCTTTTAAAATGACTATTAGTCTTATGATTGAGGCATAGAATTTAACTCTTGAAGTGGTTTTGGAGCTCATCTTCATCTTGCAGTTCCAAAGAAATGAATTAAGTTTCTGAAAGGCATCGAGTCAGAAAAAGATCTGGTACTATAACTTGGTCTTCCTGGTCGTC
Organism: Lutra lutra; assembly: GCF_902655055.1. NCBI lineage: Eukaryota > Metazoa > Chordata > Mammalia > Carnivora > Mustelidae > Lutra > Lutra lutra. The sequence continues at coordinate 131,490,341 of NC_062278.1, read as the reverse complement.
AATCTATGGAGGAGTTTTGAAATTCTTCCAATCATGAAATCTTGTCATTCCATGATCGAAGTATAAGAGAGTATTTCTGCTCTAAAGGATCCCATAATCAAACTGAGGAGATACTTAACACACATAAATAATTATAAGACAGCAAATGAGGTCCTATTAGCAGGACAACAAACTCACTTCTTTGGCCATTCAGAGAAGCAAGTTGTCAGGAAAATCACTGATATTTGAGCTGAGCTTTTTAAAAATGGATTGATGGAAAAGATCATTCTGGATGGAGAAAAGTAGCCAGAGCAAAGTCGAGGACATAGTAAGCCAGGAGGACATTAACTGAATCTGTCCAGCAGGAGCGGATGGTTAGATAGGGTTTACAAGTAATAGTCCTCAGGGTGAGGGAATTTATGGTGTCTGTCTTTCCCATTCTATGGGGCTGATCTGAAGTTATCTATCTATGGTGAGGCAATCTGACGTCAGTCTATAACAAGGCGAAGTAGAATGTGTTAACTATGACCGAGATCTCTTATAATTAATTATATGCTAATTTATGATCTGTCCTCAAGCAGTTTTATTTTTAAATGACATTTTAAGCATAACTGATACACAGTGTCCCTGCCACCAGTGCTTGATAATTTAATTGGTAGAATAATGAAGAACAATTGACATGTTTTGCCAGTAGTTCTTTGGAACAGATTGTTTAAATAAGTACAATTGTTTATAAACAGAAATGTGTGAGACCCAGCTGGCTTGATAAATTTCCTACTTTATGTGGAAATGGTGGAAAGGTGAGAGAGAGACTAAAAGTATGTTTAGGGGGGCGCCTGGGCAGCTCAGTTGGTTAAGTGGCTGCCTTTGGCTCGGGTCATAATTCCAGGGTCCTAGGAATGATCCCTGAGTCAGGCTCCCTGCTCAGCAGAGAGTCTCCTTCTCTCTCCCCCTCTTCCTGCTGCTCTGCTTGCTGGTGCTGTCTCTCTGTAAAATAAAAAATAAATAATAGTTTCATGTTTAAGGATGCCTGCCTGGCTAAAGCATGTGACTCTTGATCTCAGAGTCATGAGTCCATATCCCACATTGGGCATGGAGCCTACTTTATATAAATAAATAAAACATTTTTTTAAAAATAAAGCTATCATTTTAGCATGGGAGAAATTTTATTATGGCAGGACAATAGCAGTATGTATACTTTAAAAACAAGGAAACCTCAAAACAACAATAAAATAGAAATCACAAAACAGCATGAGAGAAATAAGACCTAACATTTATGTCAATAAATGTAAATAAAGTCCCTATTAGGTGATAAGTACTTTCACCTAAAACAAAATATAGCTATGTTCTCTATTCTAAAACATAATTACACAAAAGATTCACAAATACGAGGATAGAGAAAAATTGGACAAAAATAAAGCAAAACATATTTTAAAATCAAAAAAATAAGTAAGAAAGAAAATAACACAAGAGTGGCAGTATTAATATTGGTTAAAATAAAACTCAAGGGATAAAAGTTTTGGATAGAAGGATTGTTTTATAAAAGATGTGAGTCCCAAAGAATGTATAATGTATTATAACACAGAAATATAGAGAGCAAAGCTATTAGAAGACAAAAGCTGGAAAGAAACATAATTGTTATGGAAAAAATAGCACACCATACTTAGTCTTCAATAAGTCATGAAGTCAAAAATAAATAGAATGTAAATGTGCTTAATAAGGTTAATTTGATTAAATTAACTTTGTGTCTTATAGATGATATAATCAAACTTTGTATCTTACAGGTGATATAATCAAATATCCATGGATCACTTATTAAAAATTACTTTATAGTGAGCAAAAAAAGCCTCACTAAATTCAAAAAAAGTAAATTTCTTTTTTTAAAAGATTTTATTTATTTATTTGACAAAGAGAGATCACGAGTAGGCAGAGGCAGGCTTGGGGGGATGGGGGAAGCAGGCTCCCTGTGAACAGAGAGCCCGACGTAGGGCTCAATCCCAGGACTCTGGGATCATGACCAAGCTGAAGGCAGAGGCTTAACCCACTGAGCCACCCAGGCGCCAAAAAAAGTAAATTTCTTCATAGTATAATAAAAGTGTTAGAAGTAAAAAAATAAAAATGTAAACCAAAATCTCACATGTATTAAAACAACCATCCTAAATAAATATTAGATGTTAAAGAAAATGAAAAGTTCAAATACAGATTAAATAGAAAATTACAGCAATGCAAAAGCTACATGTCAAAGCTTATGGCTGAAAAATTATTAAAAGATTTTATAGAAATAGTCATTCATAAAGGCTGAAGGAGTATGGACTGATGATAAATTCTGAATACACAAGCAAAATGAAAATCCTTAAGGCTCAATTCAGATAAATCCATAGCCTCAAAAATTTTCATCATTTAATAAGGAAGAATGAAGATAAACTGCTATGAATTCAGCTCAAAAAAAAAATCAAAAGAACAACAAAATATACTTAAAGCATGAAGAGAAAAAAATTTTTAAAGTATAATCAGAAATTACAAAAACAGTCAATTTATGAGCATATTCAGGAATTGATTGAAAAAAATAAGTGTGAGTTTGACAAGTCTATTAAAAAAGGGAAAACAAAATAAAACTCAATATGAAAAAAGTATGAACAAATTTTTAAACAAGGCTACACCTTGTATTATACTTTGTACTATGTTTATAGAGTGAAAATTTCAACAAAATTCACAATTTCTAGAAAAACACAACCAAAATTACATAGGAAACTAGATATAACTATAAACATGGGAGTTATATTTAAGCCATCAAATTTTTTAAGTTCTTAAATTCTCAAAGAATTATCTCCAAAAAGGAGTGTTTAGTGTTTTACAAATAGACTAAAACAAAATGTTTAATGAACAAATATTTCATATGCTATATAAAGTGGCCCAGATTACAGAAAACATTTAAAGCTTCTCACTTTGCATTATACAACTCATGTAACCTGGTTACCAAAAGCTAACCTGGTACCTAAAGTACACGCACACACACAAGCTTACAGAATAGTCTTGATCATAAATATAGGTATAACAATCTGAAACAAAGTTTTATCAGAATCAAATTCAGTTATTCAAAGAATGCCAAGATGGATTGCTTATAAATATCTATTAATATAGACCAGTAGACCACGGGATCTAATAAGAATTGATGAATGACCATCTCAATAATTTACAGAAAAAATATTTGATAATATTCAATAACCATTCCTTTTTTTTAAAAAAAAAACTCTTAATTGACAAAGAAGGATATAACCTAACATCAGTAACTGTTATTATGTATAGTCATTCCCATTAAAACCAGGATCAAAAAAAGAATGCCCACCCCATCATTGTTAGATAGCCTTATTCTAGATATTCAAATCAATGCAATAAGATGGGAAAGAAAAGTAAGAGTAACAAACTTATGGAAGAGTAATACAAAATTATTATTTATCAGAATATCATTATTTTCCTAAAAAATCCTAAATCATTAGAATGAGTAGTAGATGTATACAATTACAAAGTCAGCATACAAAAAAATTAATAGTTAATGATTCTATTTATGTGATGTTCAAGAACAGACAAAACTAATCTCTGATGATTGAAGTCAGAACAGTGCTTGCTCTGAATGGGAAGTATTGCCTAAAAAGAAGTATAAAGAAAGTTTCAGGGGGTATGGAGTTGTTCTGTATCTTGATTGGAGCGCTGACTAATGGGTGTATACTTCACATTTAATATATGTAAATATTACTGTCTATAAATTGGAATCGTACAATATATAGCCTTTTCAGGCTGGCTTCTTTCACTTAAAGGCATATTGCATTTTTGTGGCTTGATAACTCGTTTCTTTTTATCGCTGAATATATTTGATTGTATGGATGTGCCATAGTTTCTGTATTCATTCACCTAATGAAAGGCATCTTGCTTGCTTACAGGCTTTGGCAATTGTGAATAAAGCTACTATAAACTTTGGTGTGCAGGTTTTTATGTGGACATAGTTTTCAGCTCATTGGGGTAAATACCTAGAGAACAATTTTGAGATCACATGATAAGACTTTTTAGCTTTGTAAGAAACTGCCTATTTTCCCAATTATCTATACCATTTTGCATTCTCTCCAGCAATGAATGAGAGTCCCTTTTCTTTTATCCTCACCAGCATTTGATATTATAAGTTTTTTGGACTTTAGTCATTCTAATACGTGTGTGGCAGTATCTCATTGTTTTAATTTGCATTTCCCTGATGACATTTGATGTCGAACATCTTTTTGTATCCTCATTTACCATCTGTTTATCTTCATTGTTGAGGTGTCTGTTAAAATCTTTTGCCCATTTTTAAGTTGGATTGTTTTCTTATTACTGAGTTTTAAGAGTTATTTTTATATTTTAGATGTAAGTCTTTTATCAGGTGTGTGTAATCTTCTAGTATGTAGCTCTCCATTATCTTTCCAGTTTCTTTCTCAGAGTAGAAGTTTTTAACTTTAATGAAGTCCAACTTATCTTTTTCTTTGCTTATGGATCCTATTTTTTGTGTTGTAACTAAAAACTCGCCACCAAAGCCAAGATCACTTATTTTTCTCCTAAAACTTTTTAGTTTAAAAAATAAATAAAAATAAATAAAATATTTAAAAATTAAAAAAACTTTTTAGTTTTATAGTTTTGTGTCTTACATTTTGACCTATGACCCAGTTGGAGTTAATTCTTGTGAAAGATCAGTCTAGATTCTTTTTTTTTTTAATTGCCTATAGATATCCAGTTGTTCCTATACTGTGTGTTGAGGAAAAAAACAGTCCTTTCTCCTTTGAATTGTTTTTGTTCTTTTGTCAAAGATCAGTTGACTGTATTCGTGTGGGTTGATTTCTGGACTCTATTCTGTTCCATTGATGAATTTGTCTTTTCTTTTACCAATACTACACTGCCTTGATTATTGTAGCTTTATAGTAAGTCAGTCAGTAAGTTGAGCAGTGTCCTTTGACTGTTCTTCAGTATTTTTTTAATATGTGTGTGTGTGTGTGTGTGTGTATAAAGATTTTATTTATTTATTTATTTATTTGGCAGAGGGACAGAGAGAGAGATCACAAGGCAGAGAGGCATGCAGAGAGAGAGAGGGAAAGCAGACTTCCCCACCAAGCAGAGAATCCCATGCGGGGCTTGATCCCAGCACCCTGGGATCATGACCTGAGCTGAAGGAAGAGGCTTTAACCCACTGAGCCACCCACTTGCCCCCTTCTTCAGTATTCTTAAGTCTTTTGCCTCTCCATATAAATTTTATAGTTTGTCAATATCTACAAAATAACTTGCTCTGGGATTTTGACTGGGATCGTATTGAATCTGTTGATCAAGTTGGGAAATACCGATATCTTAACACATCTTCTTGTCCATGAAAATGTATCTCTCCATTTATTTAGATCTTGGATTTCTTTTATCAGAGTTTTGTAGTTTTCCTTATATGTAGATCTTTACATATTTTATTAGTTTTTTTATTAAGTATTTCTTGGCCTGGGGGTGTTAATATAAATGGTATGGTGTTTCAAATTTCAAATTCCAATTGTTTATTGCTGATATATAGGAAAGCAATTGACTTTTATATATTAACCTTGCTTAATTAGTTACAGGATTTGTTGTTGTTGTTGTTTTGGTTTTTGTCAGTTCTGTGGGATATTCTGCATTGACAGTTCTATCATCTGCAAGCAAGTTAATTTCTTCTTTCCCAGTCTGTACCTTTTGTTTCCTTATTAGTCCCTATTGTCTCATTAGTTAGGACTTCCAGTATGATATTGAAAGGAGTGGTAAGAGGGAACATTCTTGCCTTGTTCCTGATCTGTATGCAGATTATACCTCATTAAAATAAGTTAATTAAAACTAATAGTTCTCCTGTGTTCTAGCAATGAACATCTAGAACATAGAATGTAAGAAAAACTGTTTCCATCATAATGCAAGAAAAGCTATATTTAACCAATGGCCAAGACATAAAATAAACTACAAAATTTCACTAAAATGCATAAAAGATTTGAATGAATGGACAGAGATATCAGATTCTATCTCAAAGAAAGATTTAGTATTGCAAAGATTTCCAACATTACTTTGTAGCCTTAATGAAATTCAAATCAAAATTCTAATAATGGAGTTTTTTATTAACCCAGAGAAAATAGTCAAGTTCATTTGGAAGTATGAACAGGCAAAAGTAGTAAAGACATTTTTTAAAAATAAGAGTAATGAGGAGGGGCTTTCTCTGCCAAAAATCAAAACATGTCATAAAGTAATAGTAGTTAAAATATTACAGGTATAAAAAGTACCTGTATTATAGGTACAAAAAGTACATATTAGAGAAGCAGACCACATGGACCAGAAACAGTCTCTAGTATACTTAAGAATTTCAGGGGGCGCCTGGGTGGCTCAGGGGGTTAAAGCCTCTGCCTTCAGCTCAGGTCATGATCTCAGGGTCCTGGGATAGAGCCCCGTGTCGGGTCTCTGCTCAGCAGGGAGCCTGCTTCGCCCCGCCCCGCCCCGCCTACTTGTGATCTCTGTCTGTCAAATAAATAAATAAAATCTTTTTTTTTTAAGATTTTTATCTATTTATTTGACAGAGAGAGATCACAAGTAGATGGAGAGGCAGGCAGAGAGAGAGAGAAGGAAGCAGGCTCCCTGCTGAGCAGAGAGCCCGATGCGGGACTCGATCCCAGAACCCTGAGATCATGACCTGAGCCGAAGGCAGCGGCTTAACCCACTGAGCCACCCAGGCGCCCCAATAAATAAAATCTTTAAAAAAAAAAAAAGAATTTCAAATATAATAAAGGTAGCGGTCCAAAAACTGGGAAGAGGATAATTCCATAAATGTTACTGAAAAAATTATGTAGAAACAAAGTTAGAGATTCACCACACATGTTATATGACAGTAAATTTCAAATGGATTCAGCTATTCATCCAAGGTTCCCTAGGAAACAGTCTAGTTAAGGAGATTTGCTGTGTAGGAGGTTCAGTGCTGAGTCAGTTAGTCTGGTGGAGCAGAGGGGCAGTTAGGCTACCATATGGTCAATGCAGGGAGCTCAGCCCACACCAGGGGGGAGCTGTGGATCTGGAATGGACCTTCAAAGTGCTAGATTGAGACAAGGGCCTTTGTACCCTGATATCGACTAGACCTTGGATTTAGGGTTTACTCCAGAGGGTTGTCGTCTTGGACGAGACCACTCCCTTTAGCTGAGAGAAATTCCAGGAGAAGAACTCAGCTGTCAGCCGTCAGCAGCCAACACTCCCAGCAACAGGTGGATGAGAGCCTTCGTCTTAAAGACAGAATCTGAGTGGCACACAACATCCACTACATAGTGAAATGTAAAAGATGAAATTAGAAAACAAATAAAGGAAAATATTGATAAACATTCCTGAAATAGGATTGAGGAGGACTTTTTTGTGATATTTTCCCACAAAAGCTGTTGTAAAACAGCTATTGTGACAATTGGTTTTATTGAGGTGGGGAATATCAGTGGGAAGAGAAGGCAGTAGGAAAAGCCATGGCATCAATGTGGTCCAAGTGTGACCTCATTTGCCTGCAAGACTGGACATTTAGAGAACTGGCTTTTCCTTCCAGTGCTGCTTTTTTCAAAGCCCTGAGAAATAAAGCATGTCAGCCTTGATTTGTGACCTGAGCTATTACTCCTATGAGACCCTCAGGAATAATTCATGTGTGTATCTGGTAGGGAGGGGCTAGTTTTCAGTCACCCAAAGGACCCTCCTTATTTCAAACTCAACATGTTTGTAAGAAAGCATGGTCTCCAGGGAATATTCCCCTACCTCTCCTTACAATTGCATCCCTGGGTGGCCTTACCCCACTTTTGTGAGCCTGTTTTAGAAAGCCAAGGAGCTGCTAAACATCTAGCGTGGTGAACTTTTTTCCAGATGTGCTCTCTCAATGTCCCCGTGTTCTCACTTGCTACTTTGTTCTGAACCCTTGGGAAGGCTAATGTGTGGTTTGAGACTGTCATGCTCTAGGAGGGAAGAAGAAGTCCTCAGGGTTATTAATAATTATGATTACAGCCACAATGACCATACCAAACACTGTGAGAAGCACTTTCACATATCATCTCACCAAATCATCCTAAGTCTCCACTTCACAGATGAAGGAAGTGAGATTTAAAGTGACCAAGTTGCCCCAAATCACACAGCTAGAAGCACTCTCCTGAGTCACCTGGATATGGATTAGGATCTGATTCCAAACACCTCACTCTTTGTACTTCCTCTAGTTCCTCTTGGGTCCCATTCAATGAAACAGGTTATAGGGACCACTTAATGTGCAGCTATTATGAGATCAGTGATCTCAGTCTTGGCTTCTCACAGATCCATCAGAGGACTTTCCAAAAATCCTGTTGGTTCCAGTGGCAAGCAAAATTTGGAGACTATGTATTAGATGCACACAAAAATACTCTAGAATACAAAATCGGTGTCTTCTTAAAAGCTAATGTTACCTCCATTCCTAAACTTTGAGATTGAATCATTGGATGATCCTGTGACTACTGAGACTTTTTTTACAACTTTATTTTCATATTAACCTAACAGAAATGAAAACATAGAACATAGAGGCTTCACTTGGCTTAGAAATTTTAGGTCCTGCCATACATCCTCCTATGTGGTGGGGAGTTGGAGCTCTGAACAGTTAGAAAGCCTGGGTTTAAGTTTCAGACTTACCACTTACTATGTGATTTTTTTTTTTTTTACTACCTATGTGATCTTGATATTGATATTTCTTCTTAAACTGAAGGAAGCCAACTGGATATTTGAGCAGCAGAATGACATGCTGGGTGTTGGGGGATACGTCTTTCTAGAATACTAGAAAACTAGAGAAAAGATGTTGTTCAAGGGCTACAGGGTGTTGATAATGCTACCTTTACCCACCCACCTCAGCCTTCATGCAGTTCAGGATAAGGAGAGCAATCTGATGCTGATTTGGGCTTAAGAGTTAGGAGACCCTGTTCTTTGTAAGGGCTCCTTAAATTGAAGCACATACATTATTAGCCATAGTTCTTCGAAAATGAAGGTATAAGATCTGAGCCTAAAAGAGCAGTGACAAAGCAAGAATCTGTTGTGACTTCAGATTTTATAAAGATCCTACCACTAAGGAACTGGAAGTCCAGGATCCCATGCCAAGGATTGCTGTATCTGCTTCTGCTCTGTGCATTCTTCTCAACTCTGATTCAATAAATTAGGACCTTAACCTAACTTGGAGTGGGCATATGTCCCAGCTCTATCACCTTCATGCTTAAAGATTGACAGAGAAGTACTAGGTGTGAGATTAGAATTGGGATTAAGGTGGTGCTGTAAGAGGAAATAATCACTTCTTACACACATGGAGGAAGCTTTGGAGCCCGCCAAGGACCTCTCTATCTTCTCCAGTTGCTATACTCATGCTCTCCCTTTCAGAAGAACAGCATTGTGTCTTGGCTACTATCCAATTTAATCATACTGCCCATTTCCCAAACTTTCCTTCACAAGCACCGGACAGGCACATGATTCCTCCTAGCTTTTGTTCTGGTGTCATTTTGGAGAAGCATTGATTTGTGTCCTTTAAGGTTGCTTAGCAATGAGACACAGGAGGCAGGGTGAGCAGATAGAATTTCACAGGTGGCTCTTGCTTCTCCCTGTTGCATTTGTTTTCACCCTCTGTTTCAGCTCATTTTAGTCTTTTTGTTACTCTGTAAGGTCTTGATCTCAGTTTTTATATTACAAGACTTATGTTTGTGCCTGTTCTATTGTTATCCTCCTTGAAGACTTTTTGAAAGCATGAAAGGCACACACTATAAACAAGTTATATCATTTCGGATTTCCATGTCTGTGGTGGGAGCATGGCATACATGATATTAGATACATGCCAGTGAAACTCTGAGCTGGGGAAACACCTGGAAATTTACTTTCATGTGGAGGCACCCAAGAAATCTAAGCAGGCATCTGACAGACTTCTGTCATGCTAGAATGGGCACAGAAGGATGAGCTGGCATCCAGAATATCACATGGCAACCGTCCCCATCTCCAGGGAAGCTTTGCCAGGAAGTTTGTTTACTACAATAAATTGTATAGAACAGAAATATCGGGGTTTTGACATGGGTTCTAGCAGCGCATTTGTGAAATGGCAGAGTGTGGAAAGAACGGGAGTTTGGGGTTAGACAGGCCTGGGTCTGAACCTCAGGCAAGAAAGATACAAGATTCATGACCAAGAAAGTTAGCTCACGGTGTAGCTCGGTGCTTTCCCTGACACACCAACATACACCCATGCCTCACTAGATCCCTGCACTTCCTACCCCACCAAACAGAACCTGGCAAGCCCAGCTCAGAGAGGGGTTTAAGGAGCCAGGCAGCCTTCTTAACTGTAAGAGTAGCCTGTCAGATCTTACTTTAAATGTCATGAAACCATTTTTTACAGGAATATAAATTTCTAATTTAGCTTTTCTCTTTACACATTCCTTTGGCATATGTGCTAAGCACATGTTTAAAAAAACTAGCTATAGTTCAATTCTGATTTTCTTACTTTAAAATGATCAGCACTTCACACTTTTATGCATAATTCATTATATAAACCATCAATCTTTTTTGAGCTCACAGGAGGGCGGGCAAGTGTAAAAATACAGTTGTGTGGGTCATACCAAGTTAGCACCTGCAGGAATTCCATACTTAGACCTGTTTCTATCCAGGTGACTTCCAGTGCACAAGTATTCAGCTAGAAGTATCTGAATATCACTATGCAGCATTTGGAAATGGTTGTGAGGAAGAAAAATGCTACAACTTCCTGCTTCAAGGCACTTGGTTTTTTCTTTGCCTCCTAAAGTTTGAAATTAGGACGCTGTTTAAGCACACATCTTCATCTAGGTTCATGTTGTTAGAAAAACTTTTGCTTGTAACATCTCCAAAGCCAAGATGCCTATTACAGCTGCTGTCAGCCAGGCAGCACTCATGACAGTGGTCATTGTCTGTACACAGCTGAATTTTGGTTGTAATTGTTCACCTCATCTCTCCATTTGAAGCAGATGCATATTTAACTGCTTTTTCTAAAGGCCCCACAAAGATTCACTGTGACTCAGCCTTGAAATAAAAAGCTATTGTGTATGCAGAGGACATCAAAGTGGGGTAGTAGGGCATCAATTTGATACTTGTGGAACAAATGTCCATCATTGTAAGAATGGTCTCCATTTCGTAGTCCAAACCCAACAGTCAAGTCCTAGATGAGATCAAGGGAAAGAAAACACCCACAAAGCAGTTAAAATTAGGTTATGTTTTGTTGCTGAGATGCTTGCAAAAGGGTTGACAATTACTTAATGACATAAGTGAAGGAATATATGAAAAAACTGTCTAGGTGAGTCTAAAGCAGTTCTTTCAATAAGTATAAAATAAAAATTATAACTGTGGGGCACCTGGGTGGCTCAGTCAGTTAAGCATCTGATTTCAACTCAGGTCATGATCTCAACTCAGGTCAAAATCTCATCATGATTTCAACTCAGGGGTCCTGAATTGAGCCCCTCATTGGCTCTGTGCTCAGTGGGGAGTCTGCTTCTCCTTGTCCCTCTGCCCGTCCCCTGCTTGTGCTCTCTCTCTCAAATAAATAAAATCATTTAAAAAAATCGTAATCCTAGGGGCGCCTGGGTGGCTCAGGTCATGATCCCAGGGTCCTGGGATCCAGCCCCACATCAGGCTCTTTGCTCAGCAGGGAGCCTGGTTTTCCCTCTCTATCTGCCTGCCTCTCTGCCTACTTCTGCCTACTTGTGATTTCTCTCTCTGTCAAATAAATAAATAAAAAATCTTTAAAAAATCATAATTATATGAAAGCATTATGTCATAGCTTGTATTTTTTTTTACCCACACATAAAACAATAGTATTTTACTTCTTCTTAGTTGGTGTAATCTGGTACTTAAAGTAGAAGAGCTAAAATTTCCTTAGATAACTATTATATCTATTATCCAGTTGTTAGCCTGGAAAAACTTACAAAATTTACTGCCAGAATTGCATGTCTGGCCACAGGCTGATGTACCCTCACATGGTTTTGACATGAACAACAGAGATTTCATGGTCTTGCAGATGGAGATGCTAAAGTCCAGAATCCAAAAGTCTCCATTCAGTCACTAGACATTTATTTAATCAAATGGACCATAAGATGTGAATCATGGATGCCCTTTTCCCAGTGTTCCATGTTGACACTTGGGCTTAGAGGGGAAAACGGGGGAAGAAGAGGCAAAAGAGAAAAGAGAAGAGAAGCAGGTAGGAGGACCTTTCTCTACAGGCAGCTATTCATTACCGCTTAGTAGTGTTTATTTTCTTTAGCCTCTGCTCCAGGATACCTTCTCCACAATTCCCTCTCACTTTTTCCTTTTCTCTCCACCCCTATCTTCTTCCTTTGCTTTTGTCCCCTCCTTCCCTCTCTTCCTGTCCTTCTAAACCTTGAGGTGGTGGATTAACTGGAGTGGGAAGGGAATGGAGACTATAGGGAGAAAGCTGCACAAACAGCAGGCCTTGAAAAAAGACTTTAAAAACTTAAAATTGCCAATCTGTCTTCATCTCAAATCCTACTACATTCTAGATCGGGAGTTGCAATCTACAGCCTGCTGCCTCTTCTGTAAATAAAGTTTTATTGAGTCACAGACACACCCATTCACGTACATCTTTCCTCCATCTGCTTTTACACTATGATGACAGAATTGAGTACTTGCAAGAGAGACCATATTCACAAAGCCTAAAATATTTACTAGTCTGTCTAGATTTGTGCTTCCCTAAGAATATCCTGCAGAATTCTAGTTCTGCAAAATGTTAAACAGATATTGCTGGGAAGAAAAAGATTCTCAGGTCAAATAATTTTGGAAACTTTGCTTTTCAGTCACAAGACTTCTTGGAGCCTTTAATATGCTAATGTGCATTGTGGATTTCTGAGAAGTAGCTGAAGAATACAGCATTTTCCCAAGTTTTTTCACAGAGCTCTTGATGAGGATAGAGTTCCTCAGAACACATATTGGAAAATATCTCTTCAACAATATACAAGGTGCATAAGTGAGAAAAGCAAAATGTGTCCATACACATTCAGCTATATAAAGAATGGGAAGGGAAAATGTAGTTAAGGGCTCACTTGTGAATGTTCAAATTATCTTGAAATTATCAAATATCTTGAAAGGTCCATAATTAACTGGTAACATTGCTTACTTTATGTGAGTTACAGCTGGGATGGAGACTTTTCACTGTATTTTTCTGCATTTTGACTTTTCAATCATAACAGTATACTTTACTATCTAAATAATCAATTAATCTGTCAATCAACTTTTAACTAAGTCTTGAAACAAAAATGTAAAATGGTAAACCACTTCAAAAAACAGTTTGACAATTTTTAACAAAGTTAAATATATGCTTACCATATGTCCCAGTGGTTCTCCTCCTAGTATTTACCCAAGAGAAATGAAAACATATGTCCATAGAAAGACTTGTAAACAAACATTCATAGCAGCTTTATTCATAATAGTTCTAAGCTGGAAACAACCCAAATGTTTGTCATTAGATGAGTGAATGCAAATTGGGGCATAGCCATGTACTGGAATACTACTCAGCCATAAAAAAGGAACAAGTTACTGATGCAGCAAATTAATAAATTTCACAGATGTTACAAAGCAAGACACAAAATATTCTATCTAAATCCACTTATGTAAATATCTAGAACAGAAGAAACAAACCTAATAGTGATAGAAGTCAAATCATTGGTTGCCTGGAGTAGGTGTAGAGGAGGAGATCTGATTGCAAAGGAACACAAGGTAACTTTCCAGGGAAACAGAAATGTTCTCTGTCTTGATTGTGGTTTGATTGGTTTGTGGTTGATTGCTGGCTACACAAGTATGTACACTTGTCCAAACTCATCAAGTACAGGTTGTGTGGATGTGTGGATTTAATTGCATATAAAGTTAATTTTAAATAAATAATATTTATTTAATTATAATTATTTATCATAATAATTATAATAAATATATATTATTAAAGTTAATTTTAAAAGGAAAGAAATAAATATTTCCCTGAATCAATCAAAAGGGAGCCATGAAAAAGGAAGGAGTATGCAAGAATGAAAAGATGGATTCAAGTCAGCCCTCCAGTATGACTGCAGGCAGGATAAGTCTCTGCCCTACAGTATGGGAACCCCAGAGAAATGGAGAGAAATGAGCAGATCCTACCTGCACTGGTTCTTTTTTTGCTACCTGGGGATTCTGGTTTACAAACAGGCTCTACAGGAACAGAGCTGTTCCACCTGGTTGAAGGGCTCTGTTTACCATGAGTGAGGTTGGTGACTACTGCTGTGCGGTAGATCGAACTATAAAGCTGTCCCTGGTGGTATTCCCTGTTTCTGGGACCTCACAATTCAAAGGGTAGCTGCATTGTCATTTGGGGTATAACAGCTGGTGAAAATGTAAGCAACAGAGCTGACTTTGCTACAGCCCTGAAAATTATTCCCAATGGGTTGTCTTCAGCTTATAAACCAATTGGACTCCAAAATAAAAGATAAGAAAAAGGGCTTTCGACTCTTAGAACACATTTCCTGATGGAAACAACATTATGGATCTTTAAATACATACATATCTACAAACCAACATCTTAAAATCCACCAAGTGTGAACTAAGGTATTGTGGACCTAATCTAACCTCAAGGCAGCCAGTGTTCTTTTTTCCCTTTCCCACTTCAGAGCCAAGTGTCTTTTCATACTGAGTGTAGGAATCAGCCTTATCTGCAGACCTTTGAAGGTAAATCTTCTTTCTTACAACATAGTAAAAAACCTAGTGGTTGTCTTTGCTTACAGATGTCCACATGTACTCTAGCAGATATGTCTAGACAAACGTACAGACCTACTGAGGACTGTAACACATGAATGAAATGTGGAGACAAAGCTGCGTAGGATCTGACTCAGAATCTACACACAGAGCAAGACAGACCTGGGCTTGCAGCTTAGGACTGTCACATTCCAACTGTGAGATCTCAGGCAAATAACTTAAACCCATTTGCATATTTCCTCATCTGTAAGCTATGGCAATACCTATCTTGAAAAGTTATTATGTGGGTTTAATGAAATAAAGTAGGCATTCCATTTACTATTGCCATGTAACAAACTTCCCCAAACCTTAGTGGCTTAAATCAATGACACCATTTATTTTGTTCACATACCTGAATTTTGGATAGGACTTAGTGGGGACAGCTTGTCACTACTTCACTTGGCATCAACTAGGCTGAAATCACCTGAAGATTAATTTACTCACCTGTCTGGCAGTTAATGCTAGGGAGACTCCTAGAGCTGGGGGCTTAAAGAGCTGGGACTCCTTGGGCATGTCTATCTCTCTGTGATCCATACAGAATGGCAGCATCACCTTATTGCATGACATCTTTTATAAACTCATAGTAGAACTTGGAACTCATAGTGTCACTTTTACCATAGTATCTCGATGAATGTCAGTACTCTGTAAGAAGAACCTGTGGGGGCACCTGGATGGCTTGCTTGGTTGGGTGGCTGCCTTTGGCTTAGGTCCTGGTCTCGGATCAAGTTCCCCAGCAGGCTCCCGGCTCCTCGGGGAGTCTGATTCTCCCTCAGGCCTTCTTCCCTTTCATGCTCTCTCTCACTGTCTCTCTCTCAAATAAATAAATAAATAAACTCTTAAAAAAAAACAAAACCTGTGGGATGAGATATTTTGGGGGCAGTCTTGTTTGAGAAATATAATCTGGCAGAGTAGGAGAGTATGTCACACAGTACCTGAAACATGTAGGACCAGATAAATGATATCTTTTTGACCATTCATACTGCTACCACCACTGTTACTACTATCATGTATTATTATTATTAGCATAATTGCCAGTAAACCTGAGGCAACTATCACTACTGATGTTCTGATGCTTGCCCTTCCTTTGTTGGGTGACAGCCATAGACACATTATCACTTCCAGGAAATCATTTAGTGGAAACCTTGTGTTGGCCTAAAACTTCTACAACATAATTCCCGGTGAGGGAAGGCAATACCATGATTGTGAGCAGAGAGGGCTGAACACACAAGCTGTAAATAAAATTAAACCTGGGGAACAGGAAGCAAAGACAGGAGCCTCTTCTGTGGTGAAGAGGCTGTGAGGATGTCCATGGAGCCCCTTGTCCCCAGCTTTCCTCTCCCCCTGGGAAAGAAATGCAGCATGAACTTACTAAGTCCTTTAACTCACAGTGTGTCATACCCACATCACAATGTATAGATTTCTCTGGACTTGTGTCCCTCTGTATAGCCCTATTGAAGACCAAGGACGGAATTTAGACTTCATCAGTTGAAAGACATTCATTTGGTAAGAGACCCAAGAGAAAATAAAGACCGTAAATCCGAAGTGCAAAATTATGAAGTTAGTATAGAACAGTTTTAATGGGAAGAGATCCCTACAACGGCTCCTAATCCTCCCCTGGCTTATGATGTTCTCAAAAAGTGGTTCTATTTACAAGCTGACCCACTTGCTATGGGCTAGCTCCTGAGCTATTCCAATTGCTCTCTTGCACTCTGTTTCTGAACCTAGGCTGCCCAATTGGCTCCACATCCACCTGGTGTGAGCACAACACTAGGAATAACAAATACACCTTTGAGGTTGTGTTTTACAAATGCAAATTAATCTCACCGAAGGCAGAAAGTTTAGATTCCCTTTGTTCTAGGCTCACTTTGGACTAAAAAGTTATAGAAGATAACAGATCCAGTCAGGCCAGAAGGCACTGTTGTCAGAAAAAAACCACAACTGTAGTTGCCAAGCAGAGTGGGATGGAGCACTGCTGTAGGCTACCTGATTATTTGTATTTGGAACTTACTGAATGCCTGGACCCTTTCCTGCATGGCCTCACCTGCCCTACCTCTTTTCTGTAACTCATGTGGATGATGTGGCCTACTCTTCTGACAGATCTAGTTACCAGTCCCTCTGCACTCCCTTAGCAGCATCTATCAAATTTGGTGAGATTGGAATCACAAGGAAGTGATTAAAACACACACACACACACACACACACCAGTAGCATAGTCTGTTCCCTGATAATCAGTTTCTGATTCAGTCTAGAATAGGAACCTAATAGTGAATATTTCTAACAGGTTTCTAGTTGATACTGATGGAGCTGGTGGTACACACTTAGAGTAGTTCTTCTATTAGTTCATATACCTCTACTGTACCTGTTATATTCTGATTTTCATTATTATTTGCATAGCAAAGACTTAGCACTGTCCAATTGAAATAAATATGAGCCACATATATCATTTTAAATTGTGTAGTAGACACATTAATAACAAGGTAAAATTAATTTTAATGACATTTTGTTTAACCAAATATATCCAAATATTATTTCAACACATCATCAATACGAAAAATTATTACTGAGACGTCCTACATTTTTTTGTAAACCTTCAAAATTAGTTATGTATTTCGTACTTCCTGAACATTTCAGTTTGAACTACCCACATTTGGAATGCTCAATAGCCACATGTGGCTAATGGCTACCATATTGAGGAGTACAGACTTAGATGTAGTACTGTGTGCTAGACAGTGTTATAAACCCTTTATATATTAACTCATTTAACCCTCACAGTAATCCTATGAGATAGTGTTATTTACCTCATTTTATAGATGAGGAAATTAAGGCACAGAGAGCTTAAGTGATTTACCCAAGGTCACTGGGCTAGAACATGGGGATAAGGGGTTTGAATCTTGGCAGTCTGGCTTCAGGGTCAGCCTCATTACTCAAGGCCTTCCCACTCAACCTCAATTCCTTGGAGGATAGGGAAGAAACATTATTTCATTGCATATTCCCGTAGCATAAACAACTATTAGCTCAGATAGGACACCCAGTAAATATGTGCTAAATTAATTAAATGAGTGAGAGAGGAAGATGAGGGGGTGACAAGGAATTTGTCAAATGTTTGGCCAACAGGATAAGGTGACTTCAGTCATCAGTGTGTATGATTGGTAAGAGGAATATTTTTTTTGGTTTATTAAGTTTTTTATTTTACTTCCAGCATAGTTAACATACAGTGTTAGATTCATTTCAGGTGTACAATATAGTGATTCCATAATTCTATATATCATTACTCAGTGATCATCATGATAAATGTAATTTTAATCCCCTTCACCTATTTCACCCATTCCTCTCCCACCTTCCCTCTGATATGCTTTATTTTAAATGAGTACCCTGAGTTAAGGTTTTTTGTTTGTTTTTCAACAAATAGCATGGAGGACAAGGGGAGATGGAGAGGAGAAGGAAGTTGAGGGAAATTGGAAGGGGAGGTGAACCATGAGAAACTATGGACTCTGAAAAACGATCTGAGAATTTTGAAGGGGTGGGGGGTGGGAGGTTGGGGGCACCAGGTGGTGGGTATTGTAGAGGGCACGGATTGCATGGAGCACTGGGTGTGGTGCAAAAATAATGAATACTGTTATGCTGAAAAAATAAAAATTAAAAAAAAAATTAAAAAAAAAAAACAGAAACATTTTTACTTGAAACATACTTCAGAATACATGGTTCTAAAAAGTATATATATTACATTCCATCCAAGCAAAATAAGATACACATTTTCTTCATGTACACATAGAAGAATGCCCTGTTTAAATCACATAAAAACCGGGGCACCTGGGTGGCTCAGTCGGTTAAGCATCTGCCCTCAGCTCAGGTCATGATCCCAGGGTTCTGCTCCCAAGCCATGATCCCAAACTCCTTGCTCAGTAGGGAGACTGCTTCTCCCTCTCCTACTGCCTGACACTCCCACTGTTTATGAGCATGTGCTCTCTGTCAAATAAATAAATAAAATCTTTTAAAATATCACATAAAAAGAATCATAACAAATATTACAAATTTAAGAAGACTGGAATCATACCAAGTATTTTCCAATCACAATGGTATAAAACTAAAGATGAACAATAAAACAAAGCTGGAAAATCGACAATGAAAATATTAAATATTTAATATATAAATCTTAACACACTGCTACACAAACAATGGACCAAATAAATCAAAAGCCAAATCAAAGTATGTCTCAAAACAAAAGAAAGAGAAAACACAAAATTCTAAAACCTATGGGATGCTGCAAAAGCAGTTAGAGTGAAATTCATGCTATACATGTTTGTATTAAGAAAAAAAGAGGTCAAATAATCAACGTTACAACATAAGAAACTAGAAAAAAGAAGAAACTTAGCTGAAATTTTAAAAAAATTTTTTAGCTGAAATTTAGTAGAGGAAGGGAATAAGGAAAAATCAGAAATAAATAAAATAGAAACCAGAATGAATAATAAAATAACACTGAAAATAATGACCAGTTTTTCCAAATAAATAAAATTGGAAATGTTTTAACTATATTAATGAAGAAAAAACAAGAGAAGACCAAAAACCAAAATGAAAAATGAAAGAGATAACAATACGATAGATAACCACATAAATACATAGTGTGATAACAGATTGCTATAAAAATTATATACTAACAATCAGATAACTTAGGGCAAAAAACATAATTCTTAAAAACACATGTTACCAAGATTGAATCATGAATCTTGAATCCAAAAAAAAAAGGAAATCTTTTTTTTTTTTTTTGTGATTTTTTTTTTATTCTTTATTTTTTCAAAAAAAAAGGAAATCTTAATAACAAGAATGAAAGTTAAATTAGTTGACACTGAGGCAGGATCAAAACAATACAAGAGCAGAAAAGTCTAGTTTTTCTGATATAAGTATTGCTACTCCAGCTTTCTCTTGACATCCATATGCATGAAAAATGTTTCTCCAGCCCTCACTTTCAATCTATAGGTGTCTTTAGATCTAAAATGAGTCTCTTACATGCAGCATAAAGATGGGTCTTCTTTTTATATCCTTTCTGAAACCCTTTGTCTTTTTATTGGAGCACTTAGTCCGTTTACATTCAGAGTAATTATTGATAGATATATATTTATTGTCATTTTATTACTTGTTTTGTCATTGTTGCTGGAGATGTCTCCAATTCCTTTCTTGTCTTTGTCACTTTTGGTCTCTCCTTTGCGTTCAAAAATATCCTTTAGTAATTCTTGCAGGGCTGATTTAGTGAATGTGAACTCCTTTAGTTTTGTTTATCTGAAAAACTCCTACTTATCTCTCCTTCTATTCTGAATGATAGCCTTGCTGGATAAGGTATTCCTGGCTGCAGATTTTTCCCATTCAGCACTTTGAATATATCATGCCACTTCTTCTGGCTTGCCAAGTTTCCTTTTTTTTATCTTCTTCTCAGTTTCTGTTAAAAAAATCTCCAACTACCTTCATGGATTTTCCCTTGTAAATTAAGGACTTCTTTTGTCTTGCTGCTTTTAAGATATTTTCTTTGTCATTGTTTTGCAAATTTAATTACAATATGTCTTGGTGTTGGCCTGCTTTTGTTGATTTTGTTGGGAGTTCTCTGTGCCTCCTGGATCTGAATATCTGTTTCCTTCTCCCTATTAGGGAATTTTACTGCTGTTATTTCCTGAAATAAATTTTCTGCCCCCTTTTCTCTCTTCTTCTTCTTCTGGGACTCCTATAATACAAATGTTACTACTTTTGATGGAGTCACTGAGTTCCCTAAATCTATTATCATGTTGCATCATTCTTTTTCTCTTTTGTTTGGCTTCATTTTTTTCCATTATTATGTTTTCTAGGTCACTAATTCATTCCTGTGCTGCCTCTAACCCGCTGTTCATTACATCAAGCTTGTTTCCAATCTCATTTATTGCATTCTTCATCTCTGATTCATTCTTTTTTAACTCTTTTTTATCTCTGTGGTAAGGGTTTCACTAATGTCTTCTATTCTTTCTCAAGCCCAGTGAGTATCTTTATGATTGTAGCTTTAAATTCTCCTTTAAGCGGGGTGCCTGGGTGGCTCAGTCAGTTAAGCATCTGCCTTCAGCTCAGGTCATGATCGATCCCCATATCCGGCTCACTATTCAGTAGAGAGCCTGCTTCTCCCTCTGCCCCTACACCCCCACCCACACGTGTGTGTGCTCTCTCTCTCTCTCAAATAAATAAATACAATCTGTAACAAATAAAAATAAAAAATAAATTATCCATCAGGCATATTACTTATCTCTGTTCTGTTTAGATCTCTGGCCAGGGCCTCATATTGTTCTTTCATTTACAATAAATTCTTCTTTCTTGGCATTTTGTCTATGTCTGTGCCATTTTCTGTGTGATAGAAGTTATGTCTCCTACTACTGAAAGTAATGGCCGTATGAAGAAGAGGTCATGTAGTGCCTAAGGCCTGGTGCTTCAAGGAGTACCTCTGGTGTGTACTGCGTGCACTCTGCTATTGTGTTTTGGCTGCTCTACTCTTCAGGAGAGTTACATGCAAAGACTCTCTTTGCCTGCTGTGGGCAGTGTTTGGTCCCTGGCCTGAATGTGGTGAGTTTTAACTAAGAGTGCTATGGTCTGCTTATGAAATGAGACCTGACACCAACTCCACCAGAGCTAAGGTTCTGTAGAACTAACTCTTTGGCTGGGAAATGTAGTATGAAGAGGGGTTTGTGCTGGTCTTCTAGGGGAGAGGCCTGCCACTCTGGGTCTGAAATAAGTTTGACTGAGAAGGGCAGTCCCACCAGAGCACAGGGGAAAGGGGCTTGGTGCAAGCAAGTTAGGCAGCCAGTGTTGGCACTTTGCTGCCTCCTGCAGGTGGCTCTGTGTTTATGCTGAGGTGCAGGGGAGGGAAATGATGCTGACCAGCTCCCTTGTTCCTGGAGAGGTATCTCTCTGAACACTGCCTTCCAGGGATACTCTCTGAGGGGAACAAATGAATGATCTTCCTCCTGTGTGCCCATTCTTCAGATCACTGCTTCCACACTACCTGGCCCATGTTGTTTGCCTGCCTTCTCTCTAGGAGCAAGACAGAGGAGCAAGACCCTCTGGGCTCTTTCCTAGCCAAGCCCACTGACCTTTAAAATTTAAAAAGATTTAAGCCCTGATGGTTGCAAAGACTCACAAAATTCAGTCCCTCCCTTTTCACAAGCCAGTGACTTTGGAAACACTCTCCTTTGCATTCCCCTGTGTATACCTCTCTCTCTCTCTTATCCTTCTCAACCACAGCTCCCTCCCCTCTGCAATACCTACAATCCATTTCTCCCCTAGACTACATCTCCACACTTCCTACCTTCTTCGGTGAAGCCTCTTCTCTCCCTTTAGTTGGAGAGTTTATTCTTTCAATCTTTAGGCCAATTTCTGGGGTATTTAGGATGATGTGATAGTTATCTAGTTGTGTTCCTGGGATGAAAGGAGCCTTGGTCCTCCTACTCTGTCACCATCTTCTCCTCCTCAAATCTGAGTGAGAGGAATATTTTTATTTTTATTTTTCTTAAAGATTTCATTTATTTATTTGACAGAGATCACAAGTAGGCAGAGAGGCAGGCAGGCAGAGAGAGAGAGGGAAGCAGGCTCCCTGCTGAGCAGAGAGCCTGATGCAGGGCTCAATCCCAGGACCCTGGGATCATGACCTGAGCCGAAGGCAGAGGCTTAACCCACTGAGCCACCCAGGCACCCGAGAGGAATATTTTTAAATTAAATTTGAAAATGTCTATTCTCAAGGAGCTTCCAGGCTAATGGAAAGAGGTGAGAGGTACACAATGACAAGAATATGTCTGATGTATTATTAGTTAGCATGGCATTCATGGTTAAGATGACTAGAACCAGGAAAGGGGTACACTGAGAGAGGCTATCCCAAAGTGGTGAATCTTTAAAGGGATATTAAATGATACAGAAGGAATATTTGGATAAGACATCAAAATAATGGGTAATATATGAGTAATACATAGGAAAGGAATGACAAGAGGGGAGATCATCCTCCTCTTCTTCATCAGCACTGATTATACACTGTATGTTGCAGATATGGTTCCCAGAAAGCAGACTACGAGCTACAAATCTGCATGTAGGACGTTTTTTGGAAGTGTTCCCAGAATCAACACTTTCAGTAGAGTAAAAGAAGCAGGACTGGGCAGGGGAAGAAGTTGGCCTGTGATGCAGTCACACCAAAGGCCTCAGCCAACTCTATGGGGAACTCCAGAGCTGGAGTGGCCCTTTACAGTTCTCCCATATTGAGGCAAGGAGATCAGTCCATTTACCCACAGGAACCAGTCATTGGATCCAGGCTTTTTAGGAAGGGGGTATAACCTTGAGCAAGGCAGCTCTCTTCAACTGAGAGCAATTCCTGAAGAACTCAGCTATGTGACATCAACTGCCAGTGCTCCTACTACCTATAGAATAAGAGCCTCCTTGTTAGGAGTGGAAAGAGGAATCTAGATGTCAGGCTACCTTGTCCGTTCAGTGCAAAATCTAAAAAAAACAATGAGAGAATATGATGGTGAATGGAAAGTACCTGACAGAATCCCAACATAGCCAGCTTACCTGGGAAATTGATACAAGGTCATACAACTAGTATGTGAATTTATACCTAGTTCTAGTATTTGTTTCCTTCCCATATTTCTCCAGGAAAGAGAAGAGAGAGATGGAGGAGAAAACTTAAGCACCCTTTATTATAAAGTGTCCTATTCCTGAGTCTGTAGGATTTAAAACAGTGTGTTCTAGATTCTAGAAGGAATTTGCATCACATTTGGGTGGAGGGACATCACTTACCTATGTGCTTTAATACCTAAGCTGTGGGAGCTGTGGCTAAAGTAAGGGGAGAACAGCTAACCAAATTTGGGGTAAGGAGCTACCTCCCCTCCTCCCCATGCTTAGGAGATAAGGGCAGCTACCTTTTGCTACTGAGGAGGGTATCTACAAAAGACAACATTCTGAAGCTGGGCTGTGGTGGTGGTCCCTATACCACCCCAGGCTTAGTCTGGGATTAGAATCTTTCAGCAATGTGCTTCAGTTTCTATCCTAATCTTATTTTCTTGGGTTCAAGTCAGAGGCAGGATTTAAACTATGCTATGTGTTCATATTGGCTCCCCATTGAATGTGTGACCTTGAATAAATCTTTTAACCTCTCTGAACCTTGGTTTTAGGGAATGAGACCCACCTCTTATAAAATATGAGTATCAAATGGGTTTGTAGGAATAAAAAAATCCTTGAAAACATAATTAGATACTTAATAAATGTGTATTCTGATTCTGAACATTAGTACAGTGTAAAATATAAAGTGCTAAAGTGTTTTCTACTCATGGATAAATTCTGAAAAAAATCCTTTTCAGAATTTGCCAAAATTTTCTCTGCAAATATGCATTTTAGTACCCATGATGGGGAATGAGGTGTAATAGCAGCCATCCCCATGATGGAGATGATCATGGGAGACAGGATGCCAGTTTGGGAAACACAAAGTCACAGTCAGCTTAGCCCTCAATAAATGTTTGTTGAATATATGAATGAAGAAATGAATGAATGGTGGAATGGTAGTAAGGGGGTTCAGATTCCTCCTCTTCCAGGAAGCCTTCCTGGTACCTCTGGCTTTCATGGGTTCCCTGCCAAGCTACTGCACGTGAAATCTGTTACATCTCACATTGTTTTGAATTACAGACCATCTTGCATTGTTCCCTCCTTGTTCTGTGTGTGTTGTTCTTGTCTCCTTAGTTTGACATGGATAAGAAAAAATTTTATTAGTTTTTCCTCCAGAAAGCTACCTCCAAGTCCACATTGAATTATTTGGGTACCTATACCCATGGATTTATACTCCAAAGAAGAATATTAAAGAGGTGGAGGGTGGGCATTTTGTGTGGATTCAGATTTGTTGTTTTCCCCTCATAGGGTTTTATAATGAATGAATAAGATAATATATAAAATCACCTAGTAGAGTACCTAGCACATAGGAGGTACTCAATAAGTAGAAATTTAGAATTAGTGAATAGATATCAGTATTAATATTGGGGAGAAAGAAAGATGAATAGGGAGGAGAGCTTTAATCCCCAAACATGCACAGCCTGGAGGGCTGACTTTTAGAATTCAATTGTGGAAATCTAGCTCATGCCCAAAACCTAAATTATACCTTGGAGTATGGGCATCTTGCCTTGAAATGGGAAATTGGGCAATTTCACAAGGATGCACAGCTGTGTTGCTTGAGCCGTTTTGTTCCAGGCAAACTGGAACAGGCAGTGAACCTTTGGCAACTGATGAGAGCTGTACCAGACAGTCTGCGCCCAGCCCCATCAGGGAACCAGGCGAGAATACCAAGCAGCTTTGCACAGTGCTCATGGAGAAGCCGCGGGGGCTCAGGAGCCTGCAAGCTGGTCTGCCAGAGAGAACAGACACCCTTCTCTGACGTCAGCCTCTCCATTCAGCCCACCTCCCTGCTCCCAGACTTGCCACTGTCCCTGCTAGCCTCTTTTTCTCCTCTCAGTAAGCAATAAGCTCTTCTGTGAGGAGGAGTGGGTGCTGAGAGATAATGCTTCAGACTTGTCAGCAAGTGTAGGAGGATGTCAGGTCAAAAGCCCCAGTGCTCTTTTTTTAAGATTTTTTTAATTAACATATAATGTATTATTTGTTTCAGGGGTACAGGTCTGTGATCCATCAGTCTTACACCGTTTGCAATGCTCACCATAGCACATAACTTCCCCAATGTTCATCACCCAGCCACCCCCCTCTACTCCAGCAACCCTCAGTTTGTTTCCTGAGATTAAGAGTCTCTGTGGTTTATCTCCCTCTGGTTTCATCTTGTTTCATTTTTCCCACCCTTCCCCTATGATCCTCTGTCTTGTGTCTCAAATTCCTCATATCAGTGAGATCATAGGATAATTGTCTTTCTCTGATTAACTTATTTCACTTAGCATAATATCTCTAGTTCCATCCATGTTATTGCAAATGGCAAGATTTCACTTTTTGATGGGTGCATAATATTCTGTGCTCTTTTTAGGTAGGTAGTTCTCGGGCATGATTAGGCCAGGACTTTGTGCCTTTTCTTCTCCTTTTTGCTTTTGAGAATTTGAAGCTGATGGTAAACAGATACTGGTGAGCTTAGGTCCTAGGAGTATCCAAAGTATTCCTCAGGAATCCTGAAGATCCTCTTTTGATTGCTGAGTAGCCCACCAGACCAGACGACCCCAAGCTGTGGGACTTTAGGCCCTGTGGGAATCATTTTATTGGGATTATAGGAACCAAGCATTTGGAGACTCCGTGGGCTTCACAGGGCTGCCCTGTCAGCTGGTCCTCAACAGTAAGTTCTCCTGTTTGTCCTGCTTCCTTACTGTTCTCATCAAAACCTGCCGAGAACATACACCTTCAACCAGGAAGCCAATGCGGAGACATATCTCTGTAAAGCCCAAATCCTGGCATACACTCTCACACAACCGTTTAGCACTTTGAAAAGAAATAAAGGCTGGTTTGCTTTTGTAATTAGGAATGGAAAATATTCAGTGATGGACACAAATGTGGAAGAGGATTGATCTTAAGAGAATCTGTAGGAGGTAGGGTCCATCTCAGCCTTCTCTTGCCTCACCCTGTCTTATGCAATGTTGTGTTCCTTTGAATTAGTTAATGTTAATCATCAAAGTAAGCAAAGTAAAAATGAGATAAATACACAGATGCACACACTCACATACATCATACTGCTATGACATGGGACTCACATTACTTATTGCTTTCTATTGTTGACATTGTCTTCAAAGAAATAAACATCTATAATTTTGTTGTTAACATTCAGCTGCTGCAAATAACTTAAATATATGGAGTTAAGTATTAATTTATTCCCTATTCAGAAAACATTGTGTTCCTTGTATGAGTCATATCGTGAACTAAGTTCTAGGCCTCCAGATGTTCAGGAAGGTCATGGCCTCAGGGAGTGACCTAATTGTAGGAGAGACTAAAATATCAGTTGCCATCTATTTATTGCCAGTACCATGTGGGGCCCTGTACCTCTAAGTCTCCTATCCTACCTCTGAAAGCACCCTGAACTGAAGTTAGGCATTATCATTCTTACTGTATAGATGAGGAAAACAAAGCTAACTAATTTGCCTTAAAGTCATACAACTTGGAAGTTACAGAGCCAGAATTGTTCCTAAATACCACTGCCCAACCCCAGGTTCATACCTTCCCCCCACACTCTTGAATGAAGGCTCTGTGGGGAGACAAGCCTCAATATGAATGGGAACAGAGTGTCCTGGGAGCACTGGGCTGGGAGCCATCATTTCTGACCAGGAATATTGAAGGACCTTGATCTTATCAAGACAAGATGACAGTCCAGCTGGGTTTTTAGAGATTGATACACTATCACCTAGCAGGAAAGGAGTATGGACAGATATTTTGAATGAGGATGGAGGTATCCATATCCAACACCTTATATGGCTCCAAAGGTTAAATGGCAGGACAATGTAGCCCTGTAATGATGGTAAATAAGCTTTGATTTTCATGCAGCCTGCTTCCCAGGTCAAGAAAGTTGTGACTGTTTTTATCACATGAATGACATTTACCCTAAACCCTCAGTTGGATTTTGAACAGGTTTAAAACTATGTGTTCAAGCTGTTGGTTTCTCTGACCATTTTGCCTTCAACTTCTACACTTTGTTTCTAAATGCAAATATTTTAAAAGCTGAGAATCAGAGGGAATATAGGAAGATGTGGCAATAATCATGGATTTTTTTTTCCCTTTTCTCTTTCTCTTAGTAGGCTCCACAGCATATTAGTAGCTAGGTTAGATCAGAATCTACCCACTAAGTTAAGAAAGATCCGAGGAGCCAGAAGCCACCATTAGGTCAGGGTGGGACTCAGACTTTCCCTCCACCCACTGTCCTATCTGCATGCCCTCATCTGTGGACACATGATCTTATACCAAGTTGCTAAGAAAGTTGCCTGCAAACCTCCCCTCAGTTAAATCCCCCTCCAAAACCCACTAGGAACTTTTTAAAAATATTTTTTTTTAATTTTAGAATAGCTTTAAACTTATAGAAAAGTTGTAAGAGAGAATTCCTATATACCCCACATTCAGTTTTCTGTAACATTTTATATTACGATAGTACATTTGTCACAATTAATGAAATGGTACATTATTATTAACTGAAGTCTATATTTTATCCAGATTTTCTTCATTTTCCCCTAATGTGCTTTTTCTGTTTCAGGATCCTATCTAGGATACCACATCACATTTAGTGGTCATGTCTCCTTAGGCAACTTTTGGCTGTGATACTTTATGAGACTTCCCTTGTTTTTGATGACCTTGACAGTTTTGAGTATTGGTTAGATACTTTGTAGACTATCCCTTAATTTGGATTTTTCTTTTTTTTTTTTTTATCATTAGCCTGGGTTTACAGGGGAAGGAAAAACTACAGAGGTAAAGTGCCATCTTCAAATCAAGGGCATATACGGTCACCATGACTTTATCTCTGTTAATGTTGACCTTGATCACCTGGCTCAGGTAGTGTTGGTCAGGTTCTCCACTATAAAGCATGGAACATTTTTTTTATTAGCCTTTTCCTTTTAGTTTTGGGAGAGGACAAGCAGGACTGCATTTGTGTTCTTTCCCATGACATCAACAAGATGTCTTATTAGAAGCTGAGTTGAGGGGTGCCTGGGTGGCTCAGTGGGTTAAAGCCTCTGCCTTCAGCTCAGGTCATGATCCCAGGGTCCTGGGATCGAGCCCCACATCGGGCTCTCTGCTCAGCAGGGAGCCTGCTTTCCTTCCTCTCTCTGCCTGCCTCTCTGCCTGCCTCTCTGCCTACTTGTGATCTTTGTCCGTCAAATAAATAAATAATATCTTAAAAAAAAAGAAGAAGAAGAAGTTATACCCACCTTTTATGACCTGGCCTCAGAACTCTTGTGGCTTCACGTCAGCCACAGTCACAGCCCCACCCAGATTCAAGGGAAGAGAACATAGACCTCACCTCTCCAAAAGGAGTGCCAAGTCCCATTTAGGAAGAGTAAGTCAGTTGGAATGTATTGTGATTATTTTTGGAAAATACAAACTGTCACAGCTGACTGTTAAGTAATTTAGGTTTCTTAGCCTTCAGCGAATACGTGTTGTAGCCACAGTGCTGCACTAGATATGGAGTTATAACATTGAGCCAGATGCAGTCTCTACCCCCCGGCAGCTTAGAGTTCAGACACTCAAACAATTAAGACATTTGCCATTTCCATTCAGAGACATGGAGGCTGGAATAGGTTAGACGTAGAGGTTACAGCCACCAGGAGGGACCTCTAACAAGGCCTTCAAGACCAAAGAGGAATTCTAGGTGGAAAATATTTGTCCTAAGAGGAGCTGAATGTATAAGGCAGAAATCTACAGCTGAAGACAAAAGGCAGCATAGTTGCCCTAAGTCTTGCTATCTTTGGGGAGAGTTTTATTTTTTTTAAGATTTATTTAGGGGTGCCTCATGGCTCAGTGGGTTAAGCCTCTTGCCTTCGGTCTCAGGGTCCTGGGATTGAGCCCTGCATCGGGCTCCCTGCTCAGCGGGGAGTCTGCTTCCCCCTCTCTCTCTGCCTGTCTCTCTGCCTGCTTGTGGTCTCTCCCTTTCTGTCAAATAAATAAAATCTTTTAAAATTTTTTATTTAATTTATGTATTTGATGGAGAGAAAGAGAACATACAAGCAGGGGAAGCAGCAGGCAGGGGAAAGGGAAAAGCAGGCTCCCCGTGGACCCAAGGAGCCCAATGCAGGGCTGGATCCCAGAACCCTGGGATCATGACCTGAGCCAAAGGCAGTTGCTTAACTGACTGAGCCACTGAGGTGCCCCACAAGTTTTATTTTTTAATTGTGGTCGTCACGGTGGTTATTATTATTGTTTTGTCATTGCCTGTCTTCATTCTACTTCATTCTTCTGTTCCTGTAGGACATTTTCCTGGATCAAAAATCTCTCAGTCCCTAAGGTCTCAAGCAGCCAGGATCAGAGAACCTGGGTTTAAATCCTTGTACTTTCACATGGTAGCTGTTTTGACCTTAGACAAATGACTTGACTATATAGTTAGCATGGATATAATAGGAGGGCCCAGACTGCAAATGGGGTGTTCTTGCCTATTTCCTGCTCCTAAGAGAGAATCTGTGCTGTGTATGCATGCGTGTATGTGTGTGTGTGTGTGTGTGTTCACATGTGTTTGTAGTGTTTTTGTTAGGAAACTGTGCTCTGGGAGCACCTGGGTGGCTCAGTCAGTTAAGTGTCTGCCTTTGGGTCAGGTCATGGTCTCAGGGTCCTGGGATTGAGTCCTACATTAGGCTCCTTGCTCAGTAGGGAGCCTGCTTCTCCTTGTCCCTCTGCCCGCTGCTCCCCCTGCTTGTGCTCTCTCTCTCTCTGTCAAATAAATAAATAAATAAATAAATAAAATCTTTTTAAAAAAAAAACAAAAAAAAAACCTTCCCAGAGCAGCACAAGGCAAGTCATGCCAGCTGGAGACCACAGGTGTGACTACCTAGAAGGAGAATAAAAGCAAAGATCTGTACCCTAAACTCCCTGGTTTCATAAAGAAGCCAAGGTCACAAGCCTACGTTATCTCATAAAAGCATTTGTCCAGCACACCCTGAAGGCAATGATGCATATTTATTTCTGAGGGAAACCATGCTGTGAGAGACGAGGAATTCATGTTTTATCTTTAAAATAAAAGGGAACATTGAAGTTCAGAGGATGGAACACAGCAGAATACCAGGACCAGTGATATAAAGAGAGCACGGTAGGTTTGGAGCATTAGTGGGATTGGAGGGGCAGTGAGTGGCCTGGGAAACTCATAGTCCTAACCCTGTATAGCTGTGTAGCCCAGGGTAAGTTTTTTCAGTTTCAGCTGGGCCTCACCCTTCTCATCTATAAAGTGAAGGAGTTGGATACCAAAGAATCCTAATATCCCATCCAACTGAAAGATAATAATTTTGACATTAGAAAAGCCCATTTCCTGGCAAGATGGTATGTTCCTGCCCATGTTGAGAACAGACTCTCTGATGGTCAGACTTCATATGCTGTGGATACTCTTTCCTTATGTTTTTAAAACACTGGATGCAGAAGCTAAATCCCTAAGTGTTCCAGTTATTTGTTGCTATAAAACAAACTACTCCAAAACAATGGCTTAATCATTTACTTTGTTCCCAAATGTTAGGATTGACTGAGCTCAGTGAGGTGACTCTCCCTTGGTTTCTGTGTGGTTGCAATGCAACAGTGGCTGGAGCGAGGCTGTTTCACTGTTGTGTCTGATACCTGGCTGGGGTTAGAATAGCCGAGGCTCCTTAGGCCTTTGTCTCCCTCTCCAAGTGGTCCCTCCACTCAGTCTCTCCTTGTGGTGGCCTAAAGGCCACGGGACTTCTTATATGGAGCCAAAGACACACAAAAGAAACCTGCAGAAGCTGTATGAGCTTTTCTGTCCTGGTCTTGGAAGTCATGTGATGTTACTTCTGCCCCATTATATTCCTCACAGAATTCACAAAGGCCTACCTCGGGTCAAGGGGAAGGAAACAGACCCACCTCTTGGTGGGAGGGGTGTCCTTGAATTTACGGACAGTGGCTGAGCTGCCATCTTGCTTGGGGGCTTAATGATGGGGGGGATGGCTCAGAAGACTACTCAATCTCCTGATTTTGTGATTCTGTCATAAGGTTTGAAGACAATGGGGGAAATATCTAGTAGAAATCTAGTTTAATGGGGGAGGAAAGCTCTACATAGAAGATAAATACATTTTTTTTAAGATTTTATTTATTTATTTGACAGAGAGAGACATAGCAAGAGAGGGAACATAAGCAGGGGGAGTGGGAGATGGAGAAGGAGGCTTCCCACTGAGCAGGAAGCCTGATTCGGGGCTCAATCCCAGGACCTTGGGATCATGACCTGAGCCAAAGGCAGAGGCTTAACAACTGACCCACCCAGATGCCCCAAAGATAAAGACATTTTAAATTACAAAGAAAATGATGGGGTGCCCAGGTGGCTCAGTCAGTTAAGCATCCAACTCTTTTTTTTTTTTTTTAAGATTTTATTTATTTGAGGGCACCTGGGTGGCTCAGTGGGTTAAGCCTCTGCCTTTGGCTCAGGTCATGATCTCAGAGTCCTGGGATCGAGCCCCACATTGGGCTCTCTGATTAGCAGGGAGCCTGCTTCCTCCTCTCTGTCTCTCTGCCTGCCTCTCTGCCTACTTGTGATCTCTCTCTCTCTCTCTCTCTTTGTCAAATAAATAAATCAAATCTTAAAAAAAAAAAAGATTTTATTTATTTGAGATAGAATGAGAGCAAGAGAGAGTACCAGTGGGGGTAGCTGGATGCTTAACTGACTGAGCCACCTACCCAGGTGTGCCCCAGTTAAGCATCCAACTCTTGATCTCAGTCCAGGTTTTGATTTCAGGGTCATGAATTCAAGCCCTGTGTTGGGCTCCACACTGGTCATGGAGCCTACTTAGAAAATATTTTTAAAAAATAAAAAAACAGGGGTGCCTGGGTGGCTCAGTGGGTTAAAGCCTCTGCCTTTGGCTCGGGTCATGATTCCAGGGTCCTGGGAACGAGCCCCGAATCAGGCTCCCTGCTCGGCAGGGAGTCTGCTTCCCTTCCTCTGTCTCTGCCTGCCTCTCTGCCTACTTGTGATCTCTGTCTGTCAAATAAATAAGTAAAATCTTTTATAAATAAATAAATAAACAAACAAAATTACAAGGAAAATGAGATAGAATTGTTTATAAGTGTAAGGGAAATTTATATATGTAATAAATATGTCGTGTGTGTGTGTGTGTGTATAAGCAATTTTAAGACAAAAATTAAATAATTTTCTACATGATATGACAGGTTGGAGAAGAGCAGAGGCTTAAAACAAGAATTTCCAGCCCTTTTATTTTAGCACTACAAGTTTCCTGTTACTTACAGAATAAAGTTAATTGATCATCTTATTAAAAGAACACCACATGTGTCATATAGAGCCCTGAAAGAAAACAGGTAAGAGGGAAGAAAAGTCAAAAGACCAATAATAGAAAATCAGTACTCAAAGGATTGTGGATCATTGCTTTTGACTATGCATAGCAGCCTGGCAGGTGCGGGAAGGGGGTGAGTGAAAATGTTTTAAGAGTGTAGACTCTGTTGTTTTGTTTTGTTTTGTTTTGTTTTGTTTTGTTTTGTTTTGTTTTAAGGAGGTCCACGTCCAGTGTGGAGCCCAGTGCAGGGCTTGAATTCACAACCTTGAGATCAAGAGTAAGATGCTTAACCAACTGAGCCACCCAAGTGCCCCTAAGAGTGTAGACTCTGAAGCCAAGGTGCCAAGTCAAATCACGGCTCACCATATCCTACCTGTGTGAAAGGAGACAGGTTCCTGTACCTCTCCGTGCTGCTTTTCCTCAATTGCAATAATGAGTTACTGATAGTACCTATCTCATCAGGGTATTCTGGGAATTAAATATATCAGGACAGGCTTAGCCCTTCAAGCAGTGCTTGGCATATAGGAAGCACCTCATACATTAAATTAGCCATTTCTCCCTTCACCAGCTCCCTCCTTGCCTTTGCCAGATGCAAGTATCATGCCCAATATGCACTGTGGGCAGCCAACCAAATCAACAGAAGGAGGAGGACCTTTCCTTTCCTTGGGCCCTGGGATCATGTACACATTGGAATTTTAGGAAGGAGGAGGCCTTCCTGCAACATCTGGACACCCATCAGTCTGTGGGTTTCCACACCCTACGCTTGTCCATTTTCCAAGATGCTTTAAAATTCAGTTCCACATTTAAAGCATGTCAAGCTAAATTTTAGTTTTAGTCTCTCTCACATATTTGGCATTAGAGCCTCCAGAGGCTATTATGCAAATCTATGTAAATTATATGCAAAGAGGCAATAGCCCCAGATTGTGGGGAGAAGAGTAGCAGGCCAACACAAAGGGACTTGAATGAAAATTTGCATCTGTTAGGGGAAGCCCAGGTTGAAGGCCTTGCAGAGTTATTGTGACAGTATGCGCCCTTTCATTCAGTTATTAACCTTTTATGCCAAAGAGGAGAGGTAAAGTCATGTCTGATTTTCTTAGTGAAAATGACAGTGGAGGTTGAAGGAGGTATTTGTGCAGTGCAACATCGTAGCAATTTTTATAATACAAATGAAAAGTTGCTTTGAAATAGTGGATGTGGTCCAGGCGGTGCCCCCAACTTGCTGTGTGTTTTTGGACAAGTCACTTTGCTCCTTCCATTGCCCCCTGTGTGAAATGAGGGAATTTGATTAAGTTACCTCTAGGGCCCCTCTTACTGTGACAGCTAAACGTCATCCTCCAAATGAAAATTCTTGGCACACAGATGGCAATACCCATTCATTGTACCAAACAAAGGTTTACTCTAAAGTCGAAAGAAGGACTGAGGGGTAATTTAACAGTCTTCCTAGAAAGAAAAATAACCTCAAGGAATTAATTTTTAAAAGGGAGAAGGGGACAACAAAGGCAAATATTTATTTACACAGGAAGTCTTAAAGCAAGAACGATTGTAGTCGTATATTTCCCAGCTAGGAGGATTTTAGCCCCTGGAATGCTCCTGGTGAGAAAGTCAAGAGCATTTCTTTCCCTAGTATTTTACAGACTACGATGTGTTAACCCTTCTACCTCTAGAGTGCTGCAAAAGCTCTTCTGGAGGCCAGGGTGGCTCCTCTCCCACCTGTCACTGGGATCTTTCGGGGTCTGTAAGCTTTGCACTGCCCTTAGTGCTGCTGCCAAAAGATTTCCATGTTCTTGGTCTCTGGTCTCTGATTTTCTCTCACATATCTGATGTTCTAGCCCAGGAAGCCAAGGGCCCTTAATTTTTTTTTTTTTTAAAGATTTTATTTATTTATTTGTCATAGAGAAGCGAGAGCGAGCACAGGCAGACAGAGTGGCAGGCAGAGGCAGAGGGACAAGCAGGCTCCCTGCCAAGCAAGGAGCTCGACGCGGGACTCGATCCCAGGATGCTGGGATCATGACCCGAGCCGAAGGCAGCTGCCCAACCAACTGAGCCACCCAGGCGTCCCGAAGGGCCCTTAATTTTAACTCCAGCTGTTGCAGCAGCCACCAGCTGGGCACAGGCATACCCTGACAGCCCCTTGCCTGGGGCTTCTCTGACTAAGCCACACTGGCCATGGGCCTCATGCAGAAGAAAAGAATACAGAGGAATGAGCACCAGTGAAGTAGCCCTGAGCCAGTGGAGATGGGAGTGCTGTAGGAAGTGGTGGGGTTTGGAGCCAACAGCCAAGAAAGAATTCTTGAGACATCTTTGATGTGAAAGGTAATTTTATTAAAGCACGGGGACAGGACCCATGGGCAGAAAGAGCTGCACTGGGGTTGTGATGGGTGACTCATTATATACTTTCAAGTTGAGAGGGGATCAGGGACAGCACGGTCTCCAAGGTATTTTGGAAACAAGGTTTCCAAGATCCTAAGGGGGCTAGCCAGTGTTAGGGAAAGGTCGTTTATTACTGTTTAGAAAAAACTCAGTCATGAGACCCTTCAGATGTATATCAGTGGGCTATATGCTTGAAGGATGATTGCTAACATGTATCTTGGTGGATAGAGAAAAAGTTTCCAAAGGAATTTTTATATGTTAAAGAAGACTTACAGGATCTTGGGGGATTGGGATAAGATTGCCTCTTGCCCTTAGCAAAATATTAACATCAAGGCAGCTGAGTTCCTAGAGAAATGTCACTGCCTGTTTCAAGGATTGGTCAATGGGCTGTAAGTAGTAAGGAAATTTAATTTTTCTTCTGCCTTTGTTTCCTACATCAAGAACTGCTGGAATGCAGTTGGAAAGCAAATGCTCCTCTCACATAGAAAGTTTGAGGTGCAGTCTACTCAGCCCCTCAGAGGTCCCCAGCAAATATGAGTATCATATTTGATCAACTCATAACCTACCCTCAGATTGATTTTCTCTGTTTGACTCATCTCAGACTGCCATGGTCATCCCCTCAAATCACTTCCCAAAATATACTACCTGAACACAACTCTGACTTTCCTTTTTCTGAGGATCTCTAATGTAAGACATCTGTCTTAGCTCAGGCTGGCATAACAAAGTACCATAGGCTGGGCGTACTTAAACAACAGAAAGTTATTTTCCCACAGTTCTGGAGGCTAGAAGACCAAGATCGAGTTACTGACAGGATTGGCTTCTGATGAGACCTCTCTCTTTGACTTGAAGATGACCACCTTATCACCGTGTCCTCAGGTGGCCTTTCCTCTGTGTCCAAGCATCTCTGGTATCATTCTGGGTCTTCATCTCCTCTTCTTATAAAGACACCTGTCAGATTAGATTAGGGACCACCCTAAAGGCCTCATTTTGACTTAATAACCTCCTTAAAGGCCCTATTGCCAAACACAGTGACATTCTGAGATACTAGAGGTTAGAGCTTCAACAAATGAATTTGGGGGACACACAGTTCAATCTTTAACACTTATACTGAACTAAGGGACTCGTGAACAAAACATAGGCTTGTAAGAGAATGTCCCTCAAAACGTCAGAGATTAAGACTCCCAGCCCTAAGAACAGATTGTCCCTGTGGTATTTGGCTGCAAGAGAGGGGTTGGAATAACCCTGAACCAGTCAGAGCATTGCAGCACAGCAACTTCCTCCTCCTGCATTATCAGTGGTGGTTGACCAGGAAAAGCATGCATTTTAGATACAGCTCTGTTCCATATACCACAACTATGATGGGACTTTAAACACATTCGTTAATCTACCTGAGATCTCAATTTCCTACCCCATTGAGTGATTGTGAGGATTAAAACGTATGAAAGACTGGGCCAGAGCAGATGCTCAGAAAACAGTTTTTAAGATTGACTTGAATAAGCAGAGCTTACTGTTAATATATGGTTTAGATCACCAAAGAAAGTTTAGGAAAAAATAGTTTGCTTAGGACAAATTGTTGGTCCTAGAGACTGTGTGTGCTACAGTCTGTTCAATCTTTTGTCCCTTGGCCTCCCTCCACCCACTAATTTAGAAATGCAAGGCGAGGTGAGCTGGTCCACACTCAGACTCCACCCCACACCCAAGACAGAGGTGGCTTCACTAGTAATCCTGGGCCTGTTTCAAAGGCATGCCAGATGATCTCCCCTTCTTTGTTTCTGAAAGCTCACCAGGGCTTTGCAGCTTTGCTGATCAACCCAGATACATAGAAATCACTGCCAGGATCCCTGCTTTGGCCATTCAGTGCTTGAATCTAGGTGGGGGAGGGAGGCTCCCAGAGAGTTACCAGATAGAGACAGATCTCTACCATTGTCTAGGTGGCTAGCAGAGCTGAAGGAAGGACATGACAGTAACCAGGAAGGGCTTCATAAGAAAAAGGGGGAATTCACAGGTCAGAATTAGGCCTTAGAAGTCAATCAGGCCACACATCAGCTG
Source organism: Lutra lutra (assembly GCF_902655055.1). NCBI lineage: Eukaryota > Metazoa > Chordata > Mammalia > Carnivora > Mustelidae > Lutra > Lutra lutra. Next base: position 131,453,205 of record NC_062278.1, on the reverse strand, counting down.
TTGAGACCAGTTCTTCCCAGCCCATGTATTGTACCAGGGTGGCCAGTTTTCCAGCTTATAATCTGAACAGATCCTATGTCTCACATTTATATGAGATGTATTATTTGTAAAGTTTGACACATGCTATTATGATTAATAAATCCACATATATTTAGAAGTATTTTTAAATTTATGCATTTTTGTTCCTGTGCATTTTCTCAATGAACCAAAAGCATACACACTGATCATCATGCGAAATTCATGATTTTCTTTTAATGCTCAAAAGAGGTCCTCCTACTCAAAAGGCTGGGCATCACCAGTGATTTTCCACAGAGAGTTCAGCCACATGAGTGCCATAGGAAAAGCAGTTAACATTAATGACAACCATAAAACCAAGTGGTGTTCTTGGAGTGCATCTTCTCTTCCAGCTCTCTGCTAAGTGCTATGTGGGCACCAGATCTGGTCACCCACTGGACCGCTATCCCCTTCTGCCTATCACTGACCTATGGCACTGAGATTTCTCTGTCTTGTTTTAGGATTGTTTGTGGATTTGTCTGAGCTCACTCAGAGCCAGAGACTGCTTTGTCCATTTTTGTGTCCTCCAATGTCAAGGAGAGGATAGAGACCCTCCTTACTTGCCCAGTGAATGGGACTGAATAAATAGACGTCTGACAATTTGTGCCTTTGTCCAGTCCATAAATGGAATATTCAGAAAAGGCATAAGAGTTGGTCAGCTCTGCCCACAGAAGCCTTCCACATTTGACTCAGGCTGGCTCACACAGAGCTGCCAGCCTCCCTCTGATCAACCTGGCCTTGACCACTCCCTGGCTACAGAGGGGAAGCAGGCATTCAGAGGCCATAATCCTTCCCACACCCAGCCCAGCCTGTTCTGAGAAGCTGCTCTTGGGGGTCGGCAGTGTGGACCTCCGGAATGCTCCCAGTGTTCCCTTTGGCTCCCAGAGCATCACAGCTTCATGGGTAAGGAAGGTCCAGGCTCTGAGCAACTCCCCAGGTATTTCACCTCTTCTCTCTGTCTTCCTCTCAAGGCTTCCTCCTCATCTTGGCACTGACCGAAGCACTGGTATTTGCCACCCAGGAACCGTCTCCCAGAGAATCTCTTCAGGTCCTCCCCTCAGGCACCACCCCAGACACCATGGTGACAGCAACCCTCAGCTCTACCAGACATTCTTCCATGGCAACTGCCCCCACTTCTGTGGGCTCACTGACCCCGCATCCCAATGGATCCTCCTCACAGGCTGCAGCTCCCATGGCAATGACAACACCCCATCCAGATGGACGCCCTCCTACAAACTCCGTCTCCACCATCATGATGACAGCAACCACCCCACATTCTGAAAGCCCCCTAACCACAGGGCCCCTTCCTGCTGCCATGGCAACCACATCCTCCCACTCAGAGGGCCATCCCCAGGGGGAAGCTATGGCCACCATCCTGCTGACAAAGCCAACGGGAGCCACCAGCCGTCCCACCACAGCACCTACCCGGGCTACCACGCGCAGACCTCCCAGGCCCCCAGGCTCTTCCCGAAAGGGGACCAGCAGTTCATCACGCTCTGTCCTGCCCGCACCTAGTGGCCACCACTCTGGGAGGAAGGAAGGCCAGCGGGGACGAAATCAGAGCTCCACACATCTGGGGCAGAAGCGGCCCCTGGGGAAAATCTTTCAGATCTACAAAGGCAACTTTACAGGGTCTATAGAACCTGACCTGTCTACCCTCACTCCCAGGAACCCACTCTGGGGTTATTCTTCCTTGCCACAACCCCAGACAGTGGCCACAACCATGGCACCCAGCAGGACCTCGTGGGCACCACCCACCACCCCCCTGGTGCCTGCAGAGGACAAGCCAGGCCTTAGCAGAGCAGACCAGGGGGGTGGTTCCACCTTCACCAGCCAAGGAGGGGAGCCGGACACCACAGTAGCCTCAGGTGCCCCTGCCAGTCCACAACCTGCCCCAGTGCCTTCTCAGCGCCCCCGCGGTGACCCACAGGATGGCCCCAGCCACAGTGACTCCTGGCTTACTGTCACCCCCAGCATCAACAGACCTCCATCTACCAGCTCTGGGGTCTTCACAGCCACCGCGGGACCCACCCAGGCTGCCTTCAATGCCAGTGTCTCCGCCCCTTCCAAGGGGACCCCTCAGGGAACATCTTCAACCTCGCAGGCCCCAGCCCACCCCACCAGGGGCTCAGAAAGCACTGTTTCCCAAGCCAAGGAGGAGGCTACAACCACCCCCACCACGACCAACAGGGTGCCCAGTCCTCTCTCCACAGTGGTGTCCACAGCCACAGGAAACTTCCTCAACCGCCTAGTCCCTGCTGGGACCTGGAAGCCTGGAACAGCAGGGAATATATCCCATGTGGCCGAAGGGGACAAACCCCAGCACAGAGCCACCATCTGCCTGAGCAAGATGGACATCGCCTGGGTGATCCTGGCCATCAGCGTGCCCATCTCCTCCTGCTGTAAGTGCCTCACCCTCTCCTTACTCCTCCCCTTTTCCCTCCTCTCCCTCTATCACATCAATTTGTCTGTTCCCAGAGAGCCTTTGCCCCAGAGCTGGGAAGTCCCTACCAAACAGGTGGCTACACTTCCCAGAATTGTAGGAGACTAGGTGGCAGGACACAAATCATGGCTTATCCCTACCCCTAGTCCTTAGCTCTGCCAGGCCATGGATCAGATGCCCACTCGTCATAAAAAGAGAGCTCCCAGGAGTGGGGGAGAACATTCCAAGTAGTCCAGTCAAGCTCTGAATTGTGCAGAAAGAAACACCAAGCTGGAGAGGTGCCATGGCTCGCCCAGGAGCCCAAAGTTAAGTGAGGGATAGGCCTGGGATAGAGGGTCACCAACTTCCTCCCCAGTGCTCTTGTCATGACACCATCCTGCCACACTCACCCTCAAGGGCAGCCTGCTAATGGCTGTAGTGACATGGCACCAAGACACCATAGGGGAACACCGGCACTTCTAAACATAAAACCTGCAAGTAGTAGAGTCCTCACCTTCCTCTCCCACTTCACATCCATCTTTCTGCCTATCTTCCCTCCTTTCCCTCATCTCTTCTCCTCCTACTCTTTCTCTCTTTCTCCAAAAAAGGAGAGGAGGCTTTGACCTTGCAGGAATTTCTATTAGCCTTAGCAAAAGCAGCAGTTCCTATAGCTAAATTGAGAGCCTGAGAGTTACACATGAATTTAGCTATTTTCTCCCTCTTCCACAGTTTTTTTTTTAAGATTTTATTTATTTATTTGACAGACAAAGATCACAAATAGGCAGAGAGGCAGGCAAAGAGAGAGAGGAGGAAGCAGGCTCCCCGCTGAGCAGAGAGCCCGATGCGGGGCTTGATCCCAGGACCCTGAGACCATGACCTGAGCCGAAAGCAGAGGCTCCAACCCACTGAGCCACCCAGGCGCCCCATCCCTCTTCCACAGTTTTATTTGTTCATGGATGGTGTGAGCTGGATGCAGTGTGGACTGCATTGCTTCCACTGGTGCTGGTGGAGAAGGTCTTTCCCAGGCCACCAGCACTTCCGTGCTGCTACCTGTCACTCCTTTAATGAGAATTTGAAAGATCCTTCCCCCTAACCTTGCCACAAAGTACCCGATTTAATCACTCAGAATATTGGGGCTTCCTTTATGTCTTCCCCATGTACTTGATACTAGATTCTTAGAGTTTCTCTGATAAACTCACATGAATCCTCACTAATTTTAGCTTCCCCCACCCCTCCACGGTTATTGGCTGGCCTCCTTCTGAACCCTTCCAGGGGTGAGAAACCCCCTGTGCTTCTCAGTCAATGGACAGCCATTCTCCTTTGACTCCCTCAGGTTGTTACCCAGCTCTCCTGGAAGCTTGACATTTTTCTCTTTGTAATTTTCACTCTGTGGTCCTAAGCCATGCCCTCTGAAACCATACAAAATCAGTCTATCTACCAATTCCTGAAACATTTGAAATGGTGCACAAAGACAGCTTTTCCTTTTCTAAGCCGCTCATCTCAATTCCTTCAAATCTCACATTGCCCTGGCCCTACCCCATCATCTGCTGCTCCGAATGACCACAAGTTTAGCCCTGCTCTCCCAGTAGGGAGCATAGTGTTCCACATGGCCAGCCATGACAGAGGAGAGCAGGTGGTGTTTCCTTTGTTCTGGACACTTCAGTCACACTCAGGAAGCCAACACTGATATCAGCTCTGTCTGTTTTACTAACTGTCACATCACACCATGGGCTCATCCTGATCTCAATAAGAACAAAGCCCCAGAAACTTTCCACAGTGGAGGCTGTTAAGCTGTTCTCCCAGCCTTTCCTCATGCCATGGGTCATTTGAACATTAGTGCAGGAGGTATATGCCTTTAACATGGACATAATTTCTACTTGGCATTGTACCAACAAGATCTTTTAAAATCTAGATTCTAGATTCTTTCCAGAAGTCACCTCTCCCAGCTTTTTGCTTCCTTCTAGTTGAAAAGCAAAGCAAACTTTCCATGTCAAAGGTGGGCAACTACTTCTGCTCAAGGACCCAATTTAGGAAAAGTGAAAATGTTTGCAGGTTGCATATTTTATTCTTTCATTAAGTGCCTTTATTGTCTCTCATGGAAACACACATGAATGCTTAAAACTGTGATTGTCCGCTTCTAAAACAGAAGAATGATAATGAAAAAATGTAGTTCTATTAGCCAATAAATTATTAATAATAGTCATATTTGAGAAGTAACCACACTAGAGACCATCTTTTAAATTTTTCATTCTTTAAGTGTCTCTAGAAGCTTTAGTTTACAAAGTGAGTTCCCATTATTTTTAACCAAGCCATCTGTAAAACAGACTAGTCAGAGGAATAAAAAACATATTAAACATGCTATGCAAGAACATACCTTATAGGCAGAGACTAAGTCCTCAGGTGAACTGACTTGCCCAGGGTCCCAATCACATAAGTCATCTCAGATCCGGTGGTAGAATCTGTTGTGATTCAACACAATATTTCCCAAGTACCCCTTGTGTGCCAGGCACTATGCCAAGCACTAGGGAATTGAGATATCTGATGTGGCTGCCTCCCCCAGCTCACAGAGCCCTCTCCCCACCTGGGCCTTTCTCTTTGCCTCAGCTGGACAGCACAGAGTAGATCTAGGCTTCACCCCACAGGCCACACCCACCTGTTTTACAGTTTTAACAAGACTTCTACAGCCCTTTTTGCATGTGTGAGTTTGAAATTAGGTCTTACTGCAAAGTCAGAAAACCCATGGGCTGCCTAAACCATGCATAATAATATCAGCCAAGACAGAAACAAGGACACAGCCTGAAACTGCACATAGAAAATGCTCCTGGCACTCTGAAAGAGCCTTCAGATGCTGGAGTAGAAAGTACAACTTTGTAAAGGAAGCTATGAACCCTTTTTTCAAAGTGGACTCTCACAGCCCCTTGGAACCACAGACTCCATGTCCTTCAGCGTCTGTCTTGCATTCCCAGTGTGCACTTGGGAGGTTCCCCTAAGCCCTACTTGCCAAGATCCCTGCCTTAGTCCTAGCTGCTTCCACATAGAGTTCCCTATCCTTAGTCATGGCCCCAACTCCTGTGGGACCATCCTTTTGGGGCCCGGGGAAGACCCTGATGCAAGGGACATCAAGATAGAATACTTGTCCAGCTTCAAAATACTGTGCTCTTTCAAAGCACAGATGAGTAAATATCCAGGCTGCTTTCATAGCCTAATCCCACTCCAGTCATCAGATAAGCAGACCTCTTCCAGCAGCTGCATTTATCCTAAAGCTCACTCTACTGCCCTCAAAGAAGGGTCTTCATTGCCAGTTTGCCATATATTTCAGGCAGGCTGGGTTAGTAGCAAAGTGCATGCATTTCCTCACATCTGGCTTTTCAGACCAGCCCTGACCTTGTCCCAGCCCTGACCAGCCCTGACCTTGTTTCCTCCATGTACCAGAAACCAGATTTCAGGAGGCCAGAGTTGCTAGGCAGGTGGTTGAATCCCCTGCTTCTGTTGGAAACAGGGGGTTATCGTAGCAAATCTCAGGCCTGCCCAAAAAGGGCTGTCATCAGTTCCACCAACCCTTCCAGATCGTAAGCCCTACCCAATGGCTGGAAAGATATATGTGTGAGGATTGAGAAATGCTTTGTCTCCTGAGCCATGCCAGAGATGGCCACACAGGGGTTCAGATGTGCTGAAAACCAAAACTGATTGGATCCAGGCCACATTTGGCTAGGGCAGAGATGCCATGTGGCTCTTGAGCTGGTCTCTGCTGCCACCATCAGGATGCAAAGAGCCCACCACCTTCTTTTAGAACCCTCTGGGCCTGGCGCTGAATTGATCCTCACACACCCCAGTCCGTGCTCTGGGCTTTCATCAGGTCAGTTTTGTGGCACATACCAAATCCATTCTCAAGAATGTCTTCACCCTGCCTCCCTGAAAAAGATGAAAGTCTTTATGGATGGTGAGAACAGGAACCAGACCAGCTGCAGATGTTTTTCACCACCAATCTAGGTTGAGCCTGGCTGAAACAGAGTAACACCTCTCTCTGCCCCAGATGTGTGAGGGTCCATGTGTACTGCACCCCAGAGCATTCTGGCTTCATTCCAGATTGACGGTGAATGCCATTAGATATATGTATCTCTTACAGGCCCAAAATGACTTTGTAGTTATTACATAAGAAAACATGGGTCAGAGTTACTCTTTCCATGAAAAGAGTAGAATAAATTGGAATGAGAAGGAAGTGTGTCTCCTTGGGGCTTGTGAGCTAAGTGAAGCAAGGGGGATGTAGAGAAGCCCCAGGGCCAGGCGAGGTTGTCCAGGGGCTGTCACCTCAGCTGGACCAGAGTGCCATGCTCTCTTACCTCTTCTCTGTGCTTCCCAACCAACATCCCCTGCTGGGAGCCTTCTAGTCCCACCCACCAGGATGGGCTGCTGACAGTGAGCCCCCAAACCTGGTTTCCCCAGGCCTATATCCTCATGTCCAGCCTGGCATCCTTCCATACCTTGAGGCCTCCCTGAACCTCCTGCACAAACCCCCAAAGAAAGGAAGTGATTGTCCACAATCTAGGCTGGTCCCTCAGGCTGGCACCACTGGACCAATCCTCCCTTCCAGAATGTCAGCTTTCTCATCTTCAAAGTGAAGGAGCCAAACTGAAATATGTGACAGCTCCCTGTCTTCTAACCTTTTTTAAACATTAAACCTGCATAAATCCCTGGAGAAGAGGCCTGGTATAATAGAAAGACTTGGCTTGTGGAATCAAATATGTCACAGCACCTCTCCTGCCAGTCACCTGTGGGGCTTGGACACGTTACTTAACCATTGGCCCAGTGTTTTCTCACCTATAAAAATAGGATTAATATCCACTGTGTTAGCTCAGGGCCTTCAAGAGGCAGATGCCAGGGGTATCTGGGTGGTTCAGTCGGTTAAGCATCTGACCCTTGATTTTGGCTTGGGTCATGATCTCAGGGTCATGAGATCAAGCCCTGCATTGGGCTCTGCACTGAGTGTGCTGCCCAGTTGGGATTCTCTCTCTCCTCCCTCTCCCCCTCCCTGCTCACACTCTCTCTGCCTCCTTCTCTCTCTCTTAAAAAAAAAAAAAAAAGGCAGATGCCGGCATGGGCTTGTGTTTGCACAGAGTTGTGTCATTTACAAGTGCTTCCACATGCCTCAGATGTGTTCCCTGCAGTGTTCAGGGCAATATAAGACAACAAGCATTTCCCTGAGGGTCATGGAGACCCAGGTCAAGTTCCATTAATTACCTGAGTGATCAAGATCAATTTTGTTAACTTCCATGAGCTTCATTTGCCTCTTCTGCAAAGAGGAAGAGTAACAGTACATTCCTGAGAGAGCTATTTTGTGGGTTAAATCAGACTGTAAAGTGCCTAGGTCAGCACTGGACATATATTAGCGACTCCATAAGTCTGAACTGTACTTTTTCTTGGGTGAAAGGTCAGGCCAGCAAAATAATGAAAGTTCTAAATCACAGGTGGTCCCTTGGCCTTGAGCCACTCAATAGTCATGTAGCCCAGTTTTTCTTTCTCTTGTGGAGGATGCTGGAAGAACAAGAAGAAAACTCTCATTAAATAAGTACTGACTGTCCATCAGACAGGGTGCTCAGCATTTTGCATTCATGATCTCTAGCTCTCATTACAGCCCTGTGAGTCCATAGTAGTCAAGTATGCTGAAGTGACTTACCTAATGTAACACGCAGCAGAGTCAAACTTGAACCCAGGCCTTTTAGACTCCATGCCCAAGTTCTTTCTGTGGCCAGGCCAGCTTCTATTGTAAATGAAAGAGCACTCGAGAGGCACTGGGAATTCCCTGAGAGAAACAATCAGGCCTGAAGCACTAACATTTGAGGGGAGAAAACTAGGAACAGAGATCCCTGTTCCAACCCCCCAGACCATCCTGCAACAGGGCCAGCTCTTCCCACAAGGCAGAGTCCTGGTCCTGTGTCCTAAATAGGCCCAGGCTCTGGAGCCAGGGGCAGTGTGGGCTTGAGGGAGCACTGGACTGGGGGTCAGAGGACCTAGACTCTGCAACCCATCCCAACACAGGTTAGTAGCTTTATGGCTTCTGTTTCACCAGTTTGAATTCCCCCAGACCATTTCTCCATCCAAGTTCCAGGAACAGGATGGAAAAGTAGTGACCGTGAAGAATAAAGGGGAGACAGGACCTGGGGCCTTGATCCAGCCCTGCCATTCACAGACCTATGACCTGTGGCAAGTCAGCAGGATGCTTTGGACCAGTCTGCTCATCTGTAAAATAAGGAGATGCCCTACATTAGCATTTTCAGACTGAGCTCTACAGCTCCCCCACCTCACCCCATTCATCCTTCAATCATGTCCTTCTTTGGAAGGAAGGGAGAGAAGAAAAAAGGAGAGCTTGAGTTTGGAAATTTTTCAATGTTTGAAAGTCTATACCAACCAGTTTGAAATTTCTTTTAGCTCAAACATTCAGAAATGTCCTTTATATCTTTAAAACTTTTTTAAGGGTACCTATAAAAGTAGTGAGCAAATGAGAAGTCTTTCTGATCAAAGCAGATCAGATCAATAGAAACTTGCCCAATCTCTTGCCCTTGCATGGAGGTCTTTTCAGGTTGAGATGCCAGCAAGGCCAGCAGCTGAGGAGAGAGCTACAGAAATCCTGGTTTCCCTCTGGGACTGAAGCGGTGGGCCCTGAGGTCTCAGCCTATATGGATGCCAACTTTAGCAGATACCCCACATCCTGACATGTACAGGCCCTTTGATGCTGGCCAAATCCTCAGGCTGCCTTGGACAGAGCTGGCACTCTGCTGCCCCCTGGTGTTTATTGCCATGACGGCGCCAGCCTCTGAACTGCCGGATCTGGGGTCCCCTCTACCCAGCACAGATGGTCATCACCTCCAAGATGTTGACTGCAGCCCTGCTCACCCCAGGCCTGGAGTTTCAGCCATCCCACAGGCTATGGTGATGGTAATCCTGGCAGGGAAATGCCCAGTCTTCGTTTACTGGCTTCTCCCTAAGAGGGCTGCTCTCATCCTTGTTAAAGCATTACTCAGCACTATGTGAGCCTGGACAGGCCATCTTACCTCCCCAACCTCAGAAGCCTTCCCTCTTGGCAAGTTGAAGCCCCTCTGATCACATACCTGTTCATTCACAACATCCAAATATACTCATTCCTCCCTGGAGCTCCATAAGTCTCAGAGATTGGACAGATAGGATCACACATTGAGGAAAGCCTTTCATGATCACCCTAAAGCATTCTCTCCTCAACTCTTCTCCATTCACTCCCTCACTTCACCCTATTTTATTTTCTTTAAACAATTACTGCTGTCTGAATTTACCTTATATTCGTTTTGTTTATTATATATCATGTGACCCTCTCTGTGCTCCTCCATACACAAACTAGGAGGGATATTTATGACACAGCGCAGCCTTGTCTTTTTTTCACTCCCTCTCTCCCAGAACCTGGCCTGAAGTTGGCATTCAATATGTGTAGATAGTTGTTGAACCAACAAACAAATTAACAAATGGGGTAAGTGGCTGAATGTATGGCCATCTCAAATTCACCTGGAGACTTGCTTCTGTCACTCAGCAATGCTGGCCCCATGCTTGTCTCCCTCCCCCATCTCTAACTTGGACTCTCTCTATAGCTGTCTTGCTGACAGTGTGCTGCCTGAGGAGGAAGAAAAAGACGGCCAATCCAGAGAACAACCTGAGCTACTGGAACAATGCCATCACCATGGACTACTTCAATAAGCATGCTGTGGAGTTACCAAGGGAGATCCAGTCCCTTGAAACCTCTGAGGTAACAAGCCCCAAACCATGAGGTGCCCCTGGAAGGTCCAGCCCCACCACAGGGAATAGCACAGGCTGCAGAGTAACCCACAGAGCATCTGCTTGTTTCTTAGTGTCTTGTTGCTCAAAGGATGGTCCATAGACCAGTAGCAGCAGCACTCAGGAAACTACAGGCCCCACACCAGCCCTGCTGAATCAATCTGTATTTTAGCAAGACTTCCCAGGTGCTTTCTATGCATGTTAAAGCTCGGGAAGCCCTGTTCCTGAGATTCCCTGGGTTGCTGGGAACAATTCTATAAGTATTCATTGAGAACCCATTTTGTGGCAGACAGTCTCTGGGGATTATGAAGATGAGAGCTTGGGGCCCAGATTCCAAGATGTGGTTGGGGGGTGGGGGAGATACAAGAAGAGTTGCAGAGAGCTGTAGAAATCTAGGAGAAGAAAGCCTTTGCAGTGGGGGTTAGGAAGGATAAATGGATTTTGACAGGTATTCCAACAAAGGAAGTAACCTGAATAAAGGTGGGAATGTGGGCTGCACACAGCATATCATGGGAGAACAGAATACGTTGGGTCAGGAAATGTTACCCAAAATACCCATCTGGCCAGTGAGAGAAGTAGGCTTTGACTGGGTGCTCCTTCCCCTCTCACACAGAAGGTGGGGGCAGAGGCCAGGGCACAGCAGGAAAGGTAGATTGATTAGGTGTGGGCTTGAATAGGCTTGAACGGAGTTTATACTTCACTCTTGGGCGGTGGAGGGTCATTGAAAGTTTTGAGCTATGTGTGACCTGGTTTTAAAAAGATTGTGCTGATGGCCTGGTGAAGGTACTCTCTATGTGCTTGGTGAATGGCTAGGAAGGAAGGGTAGGGTGGTTTAATGAATGAATGAATGGATGGGAGGACAGGCGGGAAGACAGACAAAATAAGAAGGCCAGCTAGAATGCAATCGAGATGGCCCGGGAGATAAATGGCAGACATCTGAGTAAAAGCAGTGAGAGCTGCGAAGAGTCCTGGAGACAGTCCCTTCTTCCCCTGCGGATCCATCCCCCACAGCATCCAGGGTGGGCTTTTATAAACATAAATGTGATCACATCACTCCCAGACTCAGAATCCTTTAGTAGCTTCCTGATGCTCTTAAGTTAAAGTTCACAGTCTTCTGAAGGGCCCATGAGGTGGACCTGGCCCTGGCCCAACCATTCAGCCTCACGTCATGCCACTCTCCATCTCATCTGCTGAGCTCCAGCCACCCTGGATTTCTTTTCATTTCTTTATAACACCAAGTTACACCCCATTCTGGGGCTGTGTATGACTGTTCCTTCAACTGGGATGTGTTCTGTCCCTCCTCAGCGCCCCTTCCTTTGTTCATCTCAGTAACTCCTACCCATTGTTCAGGCCCAGTCTAACTGTCACTTCCTCAGAGAGACCTTCCCTGACCTGCCACGCTGGGCTCTGCGCTCCTAACATATGGTCTCAGCTCCTTATGCTTTTTCCATCATGGCACTTACCAGAGTTGTAAGGATGTAGCTGCTGACCTGATATTAGTTTAATATTTCACTCCCCAGCTAGAATACCCAGTTGCTTCCACATTGTAAAACCCAGGAGTCAGTTCTAAGCATTCCTCTTACTCAATCTACCAGTAGCATCAGCACCATCAGTCATTTCCTCCTCAGAAAGTTTGCCTTCACCCCATCCTATTCTGGCTCTACTCCACCTTTCAGCAGCTCCTTCTCAGTCTCCATCACTGGCTCCCAGTCCTTTGGCCAGCCTCTAATCACTGCAGTGCCCGGGTTCAGCCTTCCCACTGCTTCTCTTCTCTCTACTTAGTTTCATGACTTTAAATATTAGCTCTGCACCATTGGCTTGCAATTTCCACCTCTGATCTTGACGTTTCCCTTGCACTCAGACTCATGTACCCAGCTACTGCTGTGCATGTCTCATGGGCATCTCAAATTCAACATTCCCCAGATTGAACTGCTGACTTCCCCTCCCCACCCAAACACCCAGAAGTTCCCTGGTGTTTCTCATTACATAAATTGCATTGCCAGGCCCCTTCTCTCACACACTCCACATCCAGTCTATCAGCAGATCCTCTTGGTTCTTCTGATATAGGAGTACTTCTCACCACCCACATTGCTGCCTCCCTCAAATCATGGATTGCTGCAGTAACTTCTGAAAACAAGGTCTCTGCTACCATCTTGCCTCCTGTCCTCCACACAGTAGCCAGATGATCTTCTCAAGGAAGGACTCCATGTCTGCCATGTCTCCCAACCCTCAAATGGCTCCTCTTCACACTTTGAACAAAATCCAGATTCTTCTTACCAGACCCTTCACAGGCTGGCCTTGCCCACCTCCCTGGCCTCCTCCTGCCAGACCTCCCACTGACCACACCAGCCTTTGGCTCTTCCTCAACACAGTCTTTCCAAAAACAAAAGATTTCTCTTGCATCTGTGTAAAATGCTCTTTTCCTGGTTCCATCCCTCACTTCCTTCAGAGCTCTATTCCAGTGCTGCATCTTCAGGGAAACTTGCCCTGACTTCTCTATACAGAGTAGAAGCCCACCTCCACCCCATGGTTTTCTATCTTCTTTTCTGCTTTATTTTTCTTCAGAGCACTTTTCACCACCTGACACTGCATCATTCTCTGTTGACTGGCCCATTATCTGTCTCTTCGTAGCGTATAAGCTGCCTGAGGGCAGAAGTTTGTTCTCACTGCTCTATCCCTACCATGTTCTGGGCACATGGTAGGTACTTGGTAAATGTTTATCACATGAAAGAACCATAAGTTTTATTCACAATTGACTCATCACCCAGCCCAAAGCCTAACACACAGTGGAAGCACAATAAAAATGTTGAACCAAAGGACAGAGCAACAGGCTTCATGAAAGCATTGGTCTTTAATGTGGTCAGTGTACATCTTGCATAGCAAAATTAGTAACTACACTTATTGTGGTGAGCATTTCATAATGTACATAATTGTCAAATCACTTGTTATAACCCTGAAACTAATATAATATTGTATGTGAACTATACTTCAATAAAAAATAAAAATGCTTTTAGAAACATTCCTGAAATGACAGATGCTGACAAGGATGCAGAAAAAGGAGAACCCTCCTACACTGTTAGTGGGAATGCAAGTTGGTGAAGCCACTCTGGAAAACAGTATGGAAGTTCCTCAAAAAGTTGAAAATAGAACTACTCTACGACCCAGCAATTGCACTACTGGGCATTTACCCTAAAGATACAAATGTAGTGATCTGAAGGGGCACGTGTACCCCAGTGTTTATAGCAGCAATGTCCCCAGTAGCCCAACTATGGAAAGAGCCTAGATGTCCATTGACAGATGAGTGGATAAAAAATGTGTGTATATATATATATATGTGTGTGTGTATACATATATACACACACATACACACACACACCTATATACACACATACACACACACACACACACTTTTTTTCCACTCATGTGTGTATATATTTTCCACTCGTGTGTACACACACACACACACACACATATATATATAATGGAATATTATGCTGCCAACAAAAAAACCGAAATCTTGCCATTTGCAATGACATGGTTGGAACTAGAGGCTATTATGCTAAGCAAAATAAGTCAATCAGAGAAAGACAATCATCATGTGATCTCACTGATAGGATGAATTGGAGAAACAAGACAGAGGATCATAGGGGAAGGGAGGGAAAAATGAAACACGACAAAACCAGAGAGGGAGATAAACCATAAGAGACTCAATCTCAGGAAACAAACTGAGGATTGCTGGAGGGGATGAGTGTGGGAGGGATGGGGTGTCTGGGTGATGGACATTGGGGAGGGTATGTGCTATGAGTTATGTAAGTAACTGATGAATCACAGACCAGTACCCCTGAAATAAATAATACATTATATGTTAATTTTTTTTTTTAAAGTGTTCCTGAGAACTATTCTAGTGAGTAAAAAAAATGGGTAAGTTAGCAAAGGGGCTGGCCACATTTTGAGTGTGGGCTCTGAATCTCTGAACTCTAAATTTCTCATATTCTCTTTGCAAACTGATAAATGAAAACCAAAGGCAAAGGACAGTGTCTGTGAGCTTTACTATAAAAAAGACCATGCTTATGCAGCATCCTATTAGTCATTCCAGCCCAGAGCACTGGGGTTGCCATCGGACAAAAACCAGAGGTTCTAGTAGAGGCTGCCCCACCCAGCCACCCAATCCACCCCTGCCACAGTCACCATCCCAGGTCAGGAGATTGCAAGAAAACCAGCAGCAGGAAGGTCAGTTGGGCTTCAAAATGGGTTTTATCACTGTTTCCCTCCCAGCAGGTCGGCTGCCCTCATTCTGCTTTATTTAGAGTAATGTTACAATTTGTTCCAACTCCCTGGATACACACAGGCCCTGCGGACCACCCATAGCAGGGTCACGAGGTCACAGGGCATCTGCCCCGCACACCACAGCCTGAGGCTGCACTCACAGCCTGCTGTGTAGCTGCCAGCTTTGGTGGCTGCCAAGTGCTTTGCCTAAGCAAGTTTCTCTGGTGCCCTGCTCCCCGTCTGGGTTGATGAAAGCAGCCAAACACAAATCCAGGCTGTACAGGCAAAACTGTAATGCTCAAAATGTGCCTGGAAATTTTTCCATACTTTTTCTCCCCCTCTTCCGGCCATCCCTCCTCTTTTTTTTTTTCTTTTTTCTTGTCTGTTATTTTCTTTTTTTTTTTAATTTTTTTAAAGATTTTTATTTATTTATTTATTTGACAGAGAGAGATCACAAGTAGACGGAGAGGCAGGCAGAGAGAGAGAGAGGGAAGCAGGCTTCTTGCTGAGCAGAGAGCCCGATATGGGACTCGATCCCAGGACCCTGAGATCATGACCTGAGCCGAAGGCAGCGGCTTAACCCACTGAGCCACCCAGGCGCCCCATCTTGTCTGTTATTTTCTAAGTAAATTTCTCTTTCACACTGTGGGAAGTATCCACACGGTTCACCCTTGGTGAACACTTGCTTTGTAAGAACTATAAAATGACACACCAGATTTTGGCCACAAAATTTCCCTCCACAGCTCAACCCAAAGCCAAGTGGAAAAAGGGGATGCCCTGTTTTCCTTACTCAGAGGGCTGACCCCATGTCTACCTCTCAGATGGACACTCAGTCAATTCCAGACATTGAAGAAAATTTTTATCTTCTGAAAAGACATTTCACCAACAAATGGCCTTTCTTCCTTTCTCTCCTTATTTTCCATAAGGCAATATGTACTCCCCCAAAATTATACATGTTTTGCTTAAAATAAACTTCAGAGAATTAATCATATCTTCTTCAAGTGAAGACATTTAAGCAAGTCTGGCCTAAGCCAGTTCTACCTTGGCATATTACTGAGGCTTTGCCCTGAAGTAGCCTACAGGTTCTGAGACAGCAGTTTTTTAGAATTGGAACAAGCTAATTTTTCCCCTGAATTAATCCCTGGGCCTGACCCTGAGTACAGATGTCTAGTGGACCACAAATGCTTGCAATCCTTGTTCATTGAAGCCAAAACTGCTCAGAAGACCTGATCAGTGAATTGCTTATCTCTAGGTTTTTCCATTTCTGGGACTGTGTAGACACACTGAATTTTTCACTAACCACCTACTGTCATGTAGAGACTCATATGTCTTCACCTCAGGACATCTAGTACTACAAGAAATGGGACAATAATTCTGACCAGGCTCTGGGAGGACTCAGGAGGGGGAGGAATGAGCCCTTAAAGGCTCAGACAGGTGGGTGCTAGGAGAGGAAAGAGGTGAGAAGTTTAGGGTGTGAAAGTGCAGGGAGGAAAAGCCACCAGGTCTCCCAGAAAGCTGTGGGAAAGAGGCAGGAATGAGAGTCCAAGGGGCACACAGACCCAGTTTTGCCCACGAGGGCAGTAAGCCATGTGCCATGTATCATGCACGGCAAGCCCTCTCAGACTTCTACACGGAGAGCAATGCCATCTCTGGCAACCTGAGCTGGAAGTCATTCAGGGAGCAGGAAATCTTTTCCAGAAGCTACTATAAAAATCTGAAGGAAGAACAGAGAGGGCTCTGCACTTCAGCATTGGCAGTGAGGACGATGAAAATGTTTACCAAGCAATCTCATGTGGAAATGGATGTCCTTGTGTGTGTGTTTCTTTATGAATGGCCACCACCTGAACCCTCCGAGTACATACTGTCTCCTCCCTCCCTCCTCCCAGGACCAGCTCTCGGAACCCCGATCCCCAGCCAATGGTGACTACAGAGACACTGGGATGGTCCTCGTCAACCCCTTCTGCCAAGAAACACTGTTTGTGGGAAATGATCAAGTATCGGAGATCTAACCGCAGCAGCTCTCGCTTTGCTGTTCCCTACCTTTCGTCTCTAAATTATAAATATACAAATATATATTATAAATATAATCTTTGTGTAACCCTGACTTAATAAGAAACATTTTCAGCTTTTTTTCCTAAGAATTGTCAACATCTTTTTTATAAGTGTGGTTTAAAAAAAAAAAAAAACTTTACAGATTGATTTGTGGCTTTATAAAATAAAGGTATTTCTAAGCAAAGCAGTTGCATTGATTGCTTCTCTTAATAACTGTCCTTGAGCATTTGGGGGTCCCAGCAGCCCAGACAGGTGAGGGAAGAGACAGACCTGTAGAAGTGAAATGTTAAAATGGTCATAAGCACGGCCCTTTGAGTGCTTCTTAAAGCTCCGGTTCTTCTTGATTCAGTGGAACCCCATTTCCTCCCCCTCCTTATGCACACCAGTGAAGGCAACTGGGCCACCTAGGGAGAAGCAGCAGACTCTCACACAGAGCAGGTAAAGCGAACATCTCATCACCCCCGGTGAATGAGTATTCTGCACTCGCACAGTGACACCATTGGCTGTCAAGGCTAATTTCGTCTGAGTTCAGGACAGCAGGCAGGAGCATGCTGCCCTCAGGAGTCTGTAGAGGACATCCAGCATTCCAAGGCCACATCCCCCTAACGTCACACAACAGGGAGCTTCCACTATGCTAAGCAACAGGACTGCCTTGCGCTGGTGGACAAAAAAGCCCCACCCCACCCCAAGCACATTCCTGCTTCCTCTCCAACACCCACATCTGCTTTCAAACTTGTGCCTTTCTCTGGAGATGGTTTAGATGTGGATCCTAAGCCTGGAGCTTGGGAATGCTTACCCTTCCTCGAGGATCAAATGTTTATTGGGATTCAGCTTTGTTTTCTCAAAAGGCATCTCACTGTGCCCCTGAGGAACATGCTTATGTAAGAGGCCTTGAAGCGTGGAGCTGTAATTTTCTAAACCCTCCTGCGATCTTACAAAAACAAGATTGCCGAAGTGGATTGCTTGGGAGAAGACATCATTTTTTCCCTCCTTAGCACTGCAGACCTGCTTGTAGGTCCTCAGATGGGCTTCCCACCCAGTGCTCATTTCCTAGTCTCCCCTGCATGGCTGTCTTCACTGGTGGTGGGCCAGCCACCTCCCCCGCCCACTCTCAGGAGGGGTCAGACCCACAGAGATGTACCAGGGGTTTCCACAGATGGCTGCTTCTTACTTTTTTTCCTAGTAGATGGTGGGGAGAGGAGAGAACTGCTTTGACTCTTTCTCTAAAAGAAAATTAGTTTGATAGTATATTTTGAATATAGATGTTCTTATAGTCAGATTGGGAATTGACTTGAATGTTGATTCATATGTTCGTGTTGTTACTGTGGTCTTTTTATCATAACTTTCCTTTCTTCATGTGTTTCCTTTAAAAAAAAAAAAAGATGGCCTTCAAAAATGTGTGTTCTCAATGTTGTATGGATCTACTTAACATGAGTTTGGTGGTTGTCTCTCTTTAAAGATTCTTCAACCCACAAGGAAGCAGGTTAAATGTTGCTCTGAGATTCATTTACCAGCGTGCTGCTGTCTGATCTTTTAACCTTATATTTCTGTCAGCTATTGCATTTACTATAGCAATGTGTGTGTGTATATAAAGAAATCTGTTTGTAAAGTAAAACTATATATAATATATGTAATCAAAGATACATATGTTATATATACATATATGTGGATGTATGACTTATTTTTCCTTATCCACAGAATTCAACTACCATGTATATATAAATAAACTTATTTTATTAGCCAGAGGATTAAGTTGCTAATACATTTTGCATTCTTTTCATTTTAAAATAATTTTTAAGTCTTCCTTAAGTACTGACACTGTTTAATATTCATCTGTATTTTTTAATTATTTTAACAAAAAGTTGGGTTTTATGAGTGTAATGAGCTAATAGGATTAGCAATTTGTCATTTAATTATACAAATCCTTTAGAACATGTTTGTGATTTCTTCAAAAGAGAATCATCTCTCTCTAGGTCTTTGGAAACATTGGTGTCCAGTAAGGTACATCCCTTCTCTCTCCTCTTCCTTCCCTGGGGCTGGAGGTTTTGCTGTACATATCTTTGGGTAAGAGAAAGCTGGGGTTAACCTGGGCACTGGAAGTTATCATTCTGTAGAAAATAACAGTTCATAAACATGACACCTGTGCAAACAACTTTATCCTGAACCCTTCATTTAGCCTTCGATGACATACCCTGGAATTCCTACAGTTCCTCGAGACCCAGTGTTAGGAGGATGTTATTATAACAGTCTGGTGGGTGCTGTAGGCCCTACAGGGTGTACCAGAGGTGGACATCTAAAGAAATAAGGGACACTACCAGCTTTTACTTGATCAAGTTGGTTCCTTAAACTGTTAATCATACAACCAACATTGATATTTATAAAGTATCTTCTGTGTTATCTCAAACAGATAAAGTAGAAGGGGAAAAAGGAGTTGTGGTGTCTTTATCAGCAAGGAAGAGCACATAGAATATTCCAGTATGTAACAGTAGTTTTAAACTCTGCTCATGTGATTTTGGATGCTACCCTAGTTCTCTAGGTGTTCCGAGACCGAGGGGGTCCTAGATAAGTCACTAGGAGTGACTCTTCTGACTAGGAGTCAGAAGAGGCCTTCCCATCCCAGCTCTGCTGCTTTCTGAGCAGGAGACCTTGGACAAGTCATTGGAGCTTTCAGCATCCTCATCACATAAGGAATTAATAAACCATATTTTGACATGTGATGGTATTTCTGAAGTTGTGCAGTGCACAATTCAAATAGTAGCACATGTCAACCCTCTATCTACCTCCTAAGGTTGAATTGAGAATTCAGTGAAATAAAGTACGGAAGCCACATACAACACTAGGATAGATTCAATACATACCAGAAGTTGGCTCCCTTCCCCTTCTTTCACTTGAGGTATGTCCCCATGTTGCAGAATTTGGGAGAAATATCCAGCTCTCGGTTTTGGCTACTTGGTTTCTCTGGGATAAAACTTAAGTGCAGTGGGGTTTAGGTCCATTTTGTGATCTCAGAAGATCTTTTCTAGACCCAGAAAAGCATTCAAGATGTGAATTCAACATGCCTTAGTAGATGCTTACAGTAGGAATTAAAACCCAGGGTGTGTCATCAAATCCTAACTCAAACACCCTTAAAGAGCTTACTGGAAAACCTTCTCTTTGTTCTTATTTATTAGCTTTCTGGCAAATGGAGAAACAGAAGTGTACAGAACAGCTACAGCATAATAGGTGCCCAAATCGTGTGGGACCCGAATTTGCCCAGGATGCCTTGTCTAGTGCATTAGAGAAAGCTCAGGCCAGTGCATGGAAGTCAGGTCCAGAGAAGTGGAGCAACATGGCCAAGGTCAAGCAGCTGATAACAGCAGTGTTCGAGGTAAGAAAAATGCCGCATGAGGACCTGAAGCTGTTGCCAAGACTGGGAGGATAAGAGAGGCAAGAGGCTTCATTTGTTTCTCTTGAGTTCATGGGACTGCCTCCCACCATGGGTGATTCACATCCTTTTCCACCATCTATTATCTGTGTAGACACGCATGCTTATTCACACATTCACATACACAGCACACACAAAGATGTAGAAAGCTCTGAGATCGGCCCTGGAGCACCTGGATTCAGTTCTGGGTCAGCCACTCCCTACACTTGTGATTTGAGATCTCTGAGCCTCAGTTCATTCATCTGTGAAATGGGGCTGCTTTGCCCTCTCTTAAGTAGTGAAGTACACAGACCAGATGAGCCCCCTCCACAGCCTGCACTGATCCAGGCTCCCCCACTACCAGTGGAAAAATCTGGGAGGTCAGACACATGACCTTGCAGAGAATGCATGAGTGCCTTTCTACACGCAGCCCTGGCCAGGGACTGTTTCTCTTTCAGCTGGGTGAATGGTGGAAGCTCATGGAAAACAGCAGACAAAGCAGCCCTGGGGCTAGAGAAGCTTCCAGAGAGGCCCACGACCGGGCCACAGGGACACTGGGGCTGAAAATCAAAAGCCACTAAGCTCTACAAACCCACTAGGCAGAGCAGAGGCAGAAGGGGAGATGAGCACAAGGCAGGTGGTAGTGGACATGCCCACCGGGGCCAGCTCCAGCATGCCCCTCCAGAGGCATAGGGCATCCTTCGGGGGAACATGGTCATCATCCTCCCTGGATAGCCCCCCAGCCTCCAGGACCAATGCCATGGGTGGTCTCATCCGAGCACCCAGAGTCTATGTAGGGATGGCGCCCAGTGGGTACACAAGTGGCCTGGGCACTCGAGTGACACGCCGGGCCCTGGGCATCAGCAGTGTTTTTCTGCAGGGCCTGCGAAGCTCAGGTCTGGCCACGGCACCAGCTCCAGGTCTGGAGAGGAACCTCAGTACCGTTGAAGACCTGGGGGGTTGCCTGGTGGAATACATGGCCAAGGTTCATGCCTTGGAGAGCGTCAGCCAGGAGCTGGAGACACAACTGCGGATGCACCTGGAGAGCAAGGCCACACGCTCAGAAAGCTGGGGAGCCCTCAGGGCCTCTTGGGCCAGCAGCTGCCATCAGGTGAGTGCCTGGCCATGCCCAAGGGCTTTGCATAGGCCCAGGAGAGGATGCTGACAGCTGTACTAGGAGTCATTATCAGAGAGCAAGAATGCTGAGGCAGGGGCAGGAGAGTGGATGGTCTGAGACCAGAGAAACTGACCATAACTTTGATCCTTTCTTGCTAAAAAATACTAATGACAATGAAAACAATAACAACAGCTACTTTTACTGAGGTAGACTAGTGGTCAGGCCCACAATAATCCCTGTACATGCGCTGTCTCCTATGTTCAAAGCAACACTATGCACAGACTCATTCACTGATTGCATTTTCTTAGTGGAGAAAACAGAGGCATAAAGGGATTATGTAATTTGCCCAAGAGCATGCAGCCTGTAGGGAAGCTGAGCATTGAGCCTGAATTGTTTCAGTTCCAAAGCTTGCATTTGCCCCATTACCCTGGGCTGGCTCCGTAACATTTGTGCTAAGAAGTTTTTTATAGCCATCGTCAATAAAACACCATCGAATGGTTGTGACATCAAAAACAAGGATAAATGGAAGTGTGTTCCTATATCCATCTACTGCAGTACTGTCCCATAGAAATATGAGCCACATTGGTAGTTGACAAGTTTCTATTACCCACAGTAAAAAAGGTAAAAAGAAACAGGTGAAGTTCATATTTGTGTATTTTATTTAACTCAGTATATTTTAAATGTGGTTTCAACAGATGATCAATATTTTAAAATATTAGTAAGACTGTTTACACTGAAATAGAACTTTCTGCAGTGATTGAAATGTCCTATTTCCACACCATCCTGTCTGGTAACCAATAGCCGCATATGACTATTAAGCATGTGAAACATGGCTAATAAGACTGAGGAATTGAATTTTTATCTTTATTTATTTTATTTTATTTTATTTCATTAGCCACATAGGGCCAGTGCCGTCTTATTGGACAGGGTAGGACACAGAGGTTGCATCTTTCTCCCTTGCTTGGTCAGGATGTGTTCTCCAGGGTGATTTCTGCAGAGCGCTGAGCTCATCTGTCATGTCTGGCCTGCAGCTTCCCCCACTGAGACTCCAGCCAGCATCGCACAGCCAGCAACCCACCCTGCTGGTGGCTGACTTCTCTCCCTTCCCTCCCCCACCTCCATGTGACAAATGCCAGCCTTGGATCCCTCTGAGCTATACCAGCCTCCAACTCCACCAGGAACTGCCAGCTTGGACCCCTTGGACCCCCTAGGGCCCAGCATGCATTCCCCAAGCAGAGGTCACAAACTTCCATTTGTGTATGGCCAGCTGATGCAGGACAGGCACGCTCAGAGGCTCCCCATTCCCCCTCCTGCCTCCCATTTCATCCTGGAATGCTTCTCTTCATCGTAAGTCAGTGCCCGGCCGTCAGCTCAGGACATGTGATGTACAACACTGTCCTCTTGGCTCTCCTCTGGAGCCGTTGCTCTGCTTCCATCCATCTGGGCTGGGAGGGAGAGCCGTTTTTAGAGCAGCTTGGGACTTAAAGCTGTCAAATCGAAGACAGCCATCCCTCCTGGATTTTCCCCAGCAGTGCTGGTTCCAAATATTTATGTCCCATAAACCAGCAGACCATCCCTAGATATTCTAACTTTTCAGCATCTGCAGGACAATTTCTTGCATTCAAATGCCACATAGACTTTTCACAAGAAGCCAGGCACCCCAACTTCTAAGTCAAAAAGTATCGGCACAAAACTTAGTTCATATTCAACAGATATTGACATGGTCGGGCTTCAGCTAGCTAGCTCCAGGGGATTGGGCAACTTGCCCAACTTCTCTAACCCTCAGTATCCTTATCTGTAAAATTAGTATAATGCCACAGCTACTCTAGCAAATCCATAGATATCTGAGTTGCATGGTTCCTGCCTGCGGATAGACTAAAGATTCAAAAACTGCACCATGACAACAGCACAGCCCCCTGCTGCCAGAGCCAAGGCTGGACACAGAGACATGCAGGCCTTCCACTGATGGTCACAATCCCAGACAAGGGTCATTTTCCTCTTCACTGACCATAAATGAGATCCTTCATATGAACCCGAAGTTCTCTTTTTCTTCTTTTGTTTAAAAACATGGACCTGAAGATACAGTTAGACCCATAAAACGGAGTTATTTCTGTATCACACAGCCTCACCTTCCAGCCATATTAAGCTCTGTTCCACCAAAAAGAACCAAAGAAAATTGTACATATTTGAGAAATGCACATTAATTTTCCTTTGCTATAGTTAACAAAGCTGACCTACACTGTCCACCCCTCCTGACTTTAACATAAAGCTTTAAGGTGGCTTTGCTGATGCCTGTTCTCCTTCCTGGAGAACCTTCCTGGAGATGCCTGTTCTCCTTCGCCACCCAGTCAGCAGTGTGATCTTTTGGACATGTGGGATCTGATTATATGATGTCCCTGCCCAGCACCTTTCTGGGATCCTCATCGCTGGCAGGACACAACCCATGACTCCAGGCTCAGTCTACAGGCCACTTCTAAGTAGTGAAGCCACCTCTAAGTCCTAGGCCCACCATCTATCTGGGAGCCCCTGCACACGTCCTCAGCCTGCTCCTCTGCAACGCTTCCCCTGTTCCTTCTGTGATCTCATGACAGCCTGGACACACATCCCTGGTGGTAGTTACCATGCTGTCTTCTGGTCACGTGTCTGTCCAGGCCTTCCCACTCTAGGCCCACTTAGGAAGGACCAGGTCTCCCAAACAGAAGAGTACATAGAGCATAAACTGGAAATTCATCTGGGAGTTGGGTAAACTTACATTTGAATCTTGGATTTGCCACTTACTAGCTGGGTGACTTTAGGTCAGTTCTGTCAACTTTTCTTCTCATTTGCCATGTGGAGATCATGTTATCTACTGAGCAGAACTGTTAAGGGGGTTAACGGAATATAGTGTACCCAGTAAAATGAGTGGCTAACAGCTCAGAAAGACTTTCTTCATTCATGGCATTGCAGATACCTTAAGCCAGGTACACGACTGATACTCAAAATGAACAGGGTCCTGCTTCAAATCCTGGTTCTGCCACTTACTTGGACCAGCCAGTCCTCTGCTCTATGACTCCCTTTCCCCATCTATATAATGGGTAGATGAGCACCTCCCAGAGTCATTGTGAGCATGAAATGAAATAAGATGCGAAAAGGAACATTAGAGAAAGGTGCCTGGGTGGCTCAGTCAGTTAAGCATCTGCCTTGATTTCAGCTCAAGTCATGATCTCAGGGTCATGAAATCAAGCTCCGAGTTGGACATCATGCAGGGTGTGGAACCTATTTAAGATTCTCCCTCTCCTTCTCCCTTTACCCCCACCCCTGCTGTCATGTGCTCACTCTCTCTCTCTGGTGGGAGGGCAGATTAGGAACTGTGAAGTACTGTGCACATGCAGCAGGGTATCCTGAGTCAGAGTTTCAGTCCTCTAGGCACCAGCTCTTGCCACCAAGGGACTTGCCTCTGAAGGCCACAGCCCCCCTTCAGGGCCTTGGCTGGATCCTTTCTTCCTCTCTCCACTCCTAACCCAATTGCCACAAGATGACAGCTCCCTCCTAAGTCCCATATGCCCCCAAACAGCAACCCCAACTCCTGGCTACTCAGAAACAAAGACTTTCCCGCTGGGGCATGGGGTCCCCACTGGCTTCCAGGGTGCTTTGTCATGGAGCCCTGGGCCCACCAACCAGCCAGTCCCCATAGAACTCCAGGAGGGGCCCACCTCCACCAGGGCCTCTAACCTAGACCTAGAGAAAAGACCACCAGCAATTCATTTATTTCAGAAAGTGCTGCCTTTCCCTCTCCAGGGCTTCAGAGGCAGCTGTGCCATGCTAAGAGTTTCTGGGCTCCAGAAATCCAAAGCTCTAAGCTGCCCAATACCACGACCCCAGGAACCCCAAGCCCCTCTTCACCTCTATCCACCTACACCCACCTCCAGCAAGGGCTTGGTCACAGACCCAGGGAGGGTCAGGTTTGCTTCTTGGAGTGGGGCATGGATGTGGGCTGGCAACACCACAGTGTACTTGTCAGGCGACTATAAGGGAAGGACAAACCTTTTGTCCACCCTTGATCCAGCTACCTCCAGAGTGGCACTAGGGTTCAATGCGCTGGGGATTATCTGTCCTCCATGAGTTGGAGTGGCCAGTCTGTGGGAAAGGGTGATGCCTGGTTTCTCTCCTCCTTTCTCCCCAGCTCACCAGGACAAGGCACATAAATGCCATCGCAGGCAGGAAGGGTCACCCAGCCATTGGTGGGTCACATAGTGTCCCAAATGGCAAGGCAGTATCCCTGGGAGGCCTAGGAGAGTTTGCATTTGTCCCCTTGAGTATCTGTGTCTGAGGATGTGCAAGATTAAATAGCAAAAATTACCATGACAAATCAAGAGAAAAACCATAAAGCTTCATATTTTATCACATTTATTTAGTTAGTTAGTTAATTTTACCACCTTTCAAAGCACTTTCCCCCTGCCTTTTGAACAAGGAGCCCCATATTTTCCTTTTGCACTGGGACCCACAAATCATGTAGCCAATCCTGGCCAGGGGTAGTCTATATGAATTTCCTTTTCACTTCCAAACCTCTCACTCCCCAATTCTCAGTTGTGTTAGAAACTCTCAGACACTTCTGCTAAGCAGTAAAAACAGACAGGAAAATTCCCAGGTGATAGCCATGGAGACCAAGGAGGGCACAGCCCCTGCCCATTGCTTGGGCAGAAAGTGGTTCTTTCCCTCTCCTGCTTTGCTGAATGCTCCTGACCTTTCTTGCCAAGTGAATGATGCTCACAGTAAACTCCATCGACAACGTCAGACCCTTTCATCTTCAAATAGACCAAACACAAGCTTGGAATTAGGCAGCCTTCCTGCCTTGGAGCTGCAGATAAAAGGAGAGTGGGACAGAGAAGGTGCAGTCAGGGATGTGGAGTCTCAAAGCACAACGAGTAAGCCAAGGCCTTGGCCAGAGAGATGCTGCCTGGGAGGAAAGGGGAATGTGGAGGTTCAGTTCCACTGCAATTATTGGTCTCCATGGGAGAAAACAGCAACTTACAACTTCAGACAGAGAGATTGTTAGCTGGAGGAAAGGGAAATCAAAATTATTAAAAGGCAGGAGAATTAGAATTTAAAATGGACCTGATTTGAATATCTTGCCTGCTGTTCACAGTTCCTCTTTCTGTCCCTTCCAGAGAGAGAGCCCAGACACTGGGGACTGGGGATCAGCCTATTTGGGGAAACTGCTGGAAACTCAGGCAATCCAGGTGAGGGCCAGCTCTCTCCCCACAGAACCTGTAGTCCTAGCAAGTTTAAAGGAAGAATGAGAGAAGAAAGAAAGAAAGAAGAAAGAAAGAAAGAAAGAAAGAAAGAAAGAAAGAAAGAACTAACTGCTCACTCCCTACCCTGAAGCCTCATCCCCCACAGGCCCTGAATAAGAAGAAGGCAACAGGATCATTGTTCATGATTCACAATCTGGTGTGCCTGAAAGGGGTAGAGAGAAAGAACCATGAGCTATTGGAGTATCTGCAACAGCCTGAATACATTTACCCAAGATAAACCACCCCATCTATTTCTTAATACTGTACATGCACTTTGTTTGGTCAGAGCAGGTCAATAAGGTAGTCACTTTGTTAGCCACTAACAGGGACACTAAAGTATTATTAGAAATGTGACTATACAGAGAAAAAAGTGTATTCAGGAGAATTCTTCTCAGGCAGGGTGACATATGAGATTGGAGGGAACCTTTTGATAGAGCAGGGGAAGGGAAGGAGGCATGAGGCTGCTTCTAAGGGTATTGGTGGAGTAATACATGTGGTAACCAAATTGCTTTCTGAGAAGGGTGTGTCTGATTTCCTGGGTAGAGGGAAGAGGGTCTTGCTCTGCTAAGTAGAGTATTTCTGTGCAGAAGCCAAGTAGAGTATATCTGCCACAGAAGACAGGGGAGAGAATAAGTGCTGTCACTGGGGCCACACTTCAGTCTCCTAAGATCTCTTAAAATGTGATATATATATGTATACACACACACACACACATATACACACATTTATATAAATATAAATGGCTACCGTCTCCTTTATGATAGCAAAAAATAAAATACTTCTGAGTAAACTTAACAAGAAATGTCCAAAATGTATATGAAAAATAATAAAATTCTCCTGAAAAGACAAATGTAAAGAAATACCATGTGCTTGAATATAAACTCAAGAAAAATATTAGTTGTCCCTAATTTACAAAAGTAATGCAATCCTAATTTTTAAAATATCATAGTTTTTTTTTTAAGCTAGGTGGGTTTATTATAAATTTTCATTTGTAGAAACAAAAAGGCAAGAATAGCTGAAAAGAATAACTGAACAAAGAGAGCAAGGAGGGAAGGGGCAGCTATCCCAGACATTGCAACATACTAGAGAGACTCACTTGGAAAGCATTTCTTGTTGGCACATAAAAGACGGGAAGACCAAGGGAACAAAATACAAAATTCAAAATAAACCCTGCTCCATATAGAAATTTAGTATTGATAAATGCAGCATTTGAAACCAATGGAGGAAATGGAGGACTTTTAATAAAGGGTATTCAGACAACTAGATAGTCATAAGGAAAATAAAACTGGATCCCTCCTTCACTGTACCCTAAATTAATTCCAAATGTATCCTAGATTTAAGTGTAAAAAAGAAAACCATACAAGTAGAATGCGTGACTGAATTCCTTTATAACCTGGGTGCAAAAGAAGTTTTCCTTGAGGGCGCCTGGGTGGCTCAGTGGGTTAAGCCGCTGCCTTCAGCTCGGGTCATGATCTCAGGGTCCTGGGATCGAGTCCCGCATCGGGCTCTCTGCTCAGCAGGGAGCCTGCTTCCCTTCCTCTCTCTCTGCCTGCCTCTCTGCCTACTTGTGATCTCTGTCTGTCAAATAAATAAATAAAATCTTTAAAAAAAAAAAAGTTTTCCTTGATATAATTCAAAATCTAAAGGCAATGAAGGAAATATCAGTAAATTTGATTATCAAAAATTTTTAAATTTTGCGTCACAAAATTGCACAATAAGCAAAACTAGAAGATAAATGACAAACTAGACAGAAGTATTTGCAACTCTTGAATACAAATGGTTAATTAATGTCCCTACTCTATAAACAACATTTAGAATTTGCAGTCTTAAAATAATAGCCAAAAACATGCTTACTGTTAAGTAGACTGGAGATATAAATGGGGAATTGACATAAAAATATGTGAAAATGGCTCTTACCTACAAAAAAGGTGTTCAATTTCACTCATCATAAGAGAAATATGAACAAAACAAAACAAAAACCTACCTGAGGTACCATTTTCACTTATCAGACTGGCAAAACTCCTGAAGTATATCAATCTGTTTTGTTGGAAAAGTGCTCGGGAAACAACCAATTCCATAGTGCTGATGGGGGAAAAAATGTTACAGTGTCTATGGAGAAGAACTTGGCAATATCTAGATTAAACTATATATGCATGTAATTTAATCCAGCAATCCCACTTCTAGGAATCTCTCCTGATGACACACTGGCAAAGCACGAACAAGAAGTATGCACAAGGCTGTTTATTTCAATCATATCTATAATGGCAAAAGACCAGAAACAACCCAAATACCTAGCAACAGGGGACTAGCTGAATAAGCAATGCTACATTCACAAAAGTAAAGAGGGAGGGCTCTATAAGTATTATGGAGGGATGATCTCCTGGATGTATTGTTGAACTAAAAAGTGAGGTGGAGAGTGTGTATTTCATTCTATCATTTATCTGAGAGAGAAGAAGATATACGAATATATACATACATATTCACTTGTAACTGGAAAAACCAACCACAAGTGATTTTAAATGATCACTTATAGGAAAAGGAGAGAGTAGGATAGAGGGGAAAGGAATAGACACTAGAATTCTTTCAGTTTATCTTATTATGTGGAGATGACTTCGGAACCATGGGATTATTTTACAGAATTATAGAATTGACTTTTAAACCACAGTAATTTGTACATCTCTAGTGGGATGCAAAAGAGTGCTGGAAAAACAATCTTAAGTCATTTTCAGTAATCATATTGTTGGTGGCATTGTTTGTATTATTCTAACACTGGTGTGTGCATGTGTGTGTCCTGTGGGATAAAGCCAAAGAGTAATTATATTCATGTCATTGAAAATCAAGAATTTTAGTATTGGTAAAAGGAGATACATTTGTAAAGCAGATTAAGTTTAGCGATAATTCTCTACTCCTGAATTTGAATTTGAATTATCAGTGTCAAATCATGGTGTAAGTGATACTAAAATAAATATATACCCACTTCCTCGCTCCAGCCAGTGAAAAGAACTAGAAACAATTGCCAACCCAGTAGCAATGAGCATTTTTAGCCTCAGATTTTGGTCACTAACTACCGTCTTTCATTATAAGAACCAAGGCTGCTTAGTTAGAGAAATGGCTGAATCCAGGTTTAGGAGCAGGAAGCGTACATCTCAGTGTACATTGTACAGTGTACAGTGTACAGTGTACATTCCTGCTCCTTTAGGAGCAGGAATCTGAAACATCTCATACCAAAACCAAGGAAGCTATAAAGAATTACTAGAGTCAGGGACGCCTGGGTGGCTCAGTTAGTTAAGCAGCTGCCTTCGGCTCAGGTCATGATCCCGGCGTCCTGGGATCGAGTCCCGCATCGGGCTCCTTGCTCATCAGGGAGCCTGCTTCTCCCTCTGCCTCTGCCTGCCATTCTGTCTGCCTGTGCTTGCTTTCTCTCCCTCTCTCTCTGACAAATAAATAAATAAAATCTTAAAAAAAAAAAAAAGAATTACTAGAGTCATGTCAAAAGACTTAGGAGCCAATTTGAATAAGCTCCCACTAATCAAAGGTGGCTACATATCAATAAGAATATTAACTGCTTTAAAAAAAAGAATATTAACTGCTATGGATTGAAACACATCAAATATGTTTAAATCAGTGAGTTCAGTGTAATTAAAAAAAAATCCCACTTATTAGTTGCCTTGGAGTCTGCTGGGGAACCAACTCATTATTTTGAAAATGGTAAATAATAAGAAGGAATTGGGAATTTTTCCCACCTTTCCTATAAGAACTGAGGATTCATCATCATTTTTAAAAAAAAGAACTCAGGAGAGGAATTCTCCTTTTATAGAAATATCACACCAAGAAAAAATAATGTGACTATTTTATTTATATTTATAGCTAATATTAATCATTAAAGTAGAATTCAAATATCACCACTTGCAACCACAGTAAAATAATGGATCTAGGCAATAACAATCATCAAATGGCTACTAATATCACAAAAAGAGAGATCAGCAGACATGTACCTCCTGGTGGAGTACACAGCATCACCTATGTCATAGTCTTGCCAGAAAAGAAAAAAGAAAAAGAAAACTGAATGTGATTGAACCTCAAAATAAAACTACTAATTTACAGAAAATACAGAGGTCAGATGAACATGTGAAATGATGCCAGCGAAATGGAATCCGCAAGACCCAGACTCTGAGGAAACTATAAAACTAAACACCCAATTGTTTCAACAAGCGAACATTGCAAGGGACAATTAGGGATATGAGGAGGAGGCCTATAAATTAAAAGAGATTAAACGGACAAATCAACCCACTGAAATGGAAATTATTTGAACCACTATTCAAGCAAACTGTAAAAAATAGACAACTGAGGAAAGATAAAGTGGGTATTTGAAGAATTGTTATTAATGTTTAGATATTATTTTTAGATTTTTGTAAGTTTTTTTTTTTAAAGATTTGTATTTTTCTCACTGAAAGATTTATTTATTTATTTATTTATTTATTTGAGAAGGAGACAGAGAGAGAGAGAGTGCACAAGCAGGGGGAAGGGCAGATGGAGAAGCAGACTCCCCGCTGAACAGGGAGCCAGCCCAACACAGGCTTGATTCCAGGACCCTGGGATCATGACCTAAGCTGAAATCAAGACTCTGACACCTAACAAACTGAGCCACCCAGGTGCCCCAGAAGTTATTTTTTAAAGCATCTTTATAATTTAACATACATACTGAAATATCTGAAGAAGAAATAATAATACCTGGGATTTGTTCAAAATAATCCAAGGCAGAGTGGAAATGTGAGGGGATATAGGTGAAACAAAACAGGCCAAGCATTGGTAATCAGTGGAGCTGGGTGATGTGATGGGTATTGGATGAAATAGTGTATGTAAATTGCTACATACATAATCAATGCCCAATTAAGTTTGTGGAATTGAATAGATGAGAAGCTACCGACATTAAGGGAGTAGTAACACAAATAACTGTGCTTACATATATGTAATTGTGAGTTTTTCACCTCACCCATGCTACAGGAGTTTAGAGAAGAGGCAGGGTATTGGCTGGGCCTCAGTGAGGGTACCCCAGGAGATTGAGTCTAAAAGTGAGACCCAAAGAACCTGCCAGAAGATGGCCCTTCAGACCAGGGACCAGCATGGACAAAGGTTGGGAGTCAGGATCCAGTGTGACCATCTGCAGCACATTCTATGAATGGGGCAGATTTCACAACCGTCAAAAAGAAATTTTGCACTGAACACTTGTTAAAATCAGCAAGACATATCTTATTCAGACTACTGCAGTAGGGGAGAGACACTTCAGTATGGACTGAGCTCAACTCCAGTGAAACAAGAGACAAAAGAAAAGTTTTTTAGATGCTGGGTGTGCTGAAGGAAAAGTACTGAAGGAGGTTAAGGGAGGGGGTGGTGTATGTGATTAGCCATCTGTGTTTGCTAATTGTTGCTTATCCAGAGGAGAAACACACTTCACATAGCTTTATGACAGGAGCAAATTAGAGGAAGACGCCCACCAAAGTCAGCATCCGACCCTCCCACAGGAGCTGGGAGATAGGGAGTCATCTCGCTCAAAGTGTGCATTTCACAGAGATTGTTGCCAGGTCCTTGAGGAAAAAGATTCTGGATTGTAGGAGACTTACATCTCCAAGGAGCAGATAAAGGATTTACAATTCCATTTCCTAAAATAACTCTCAAGGAAAAGGGAGGTCAGGGGCCTCCTGTCAGGTGTTAGCTGGAATAGAACAGTAAATTCTTTCGGCAGCATTGACCTTCCTCAAGGAGCATATTAAGGAGGCTAGGTTCATGCTAGGGAACTGATCTGGGGCCAACAGAAGCCATGCCAGAGTATGTGGGGCTAGATGGCATCATTTATGGCATCATTTATGCCCAGAGTTTCCATTCTCACCACTAAGCACCAAGCACCACCACCCCCTCCCGGTCTCTCTCTCTCCCCCTCACCTCTCTATTCCAAGACCCACTGTGGAAAGGCCATGCCACGGTACACAAAAGGCGGCCCAAAAATATTTGGGCAGCCAAGGCTGAATACAGAACCAGGCTCAAGGTTTTCCGTAGGAACCCTGAAGTTACAGGCAGGGAGCTCCCTTAAAATCCCACACCACACTGAAATACAAGCAACAACCTCAACGTCCAACACAGCTAAATAACACAGCAGAATCCTCTGCAGCTGTAAAAAAAGAAAGCAAGAAAGAAAGAAAGAAAAGAA
Organism: Lutra lutra; assembly: GCF_902655055.1. Taxonomy (NCBI): domain Eukaryota; kingdom Metazoa; phylum Chordata; class Mammalia; order Carnivora; family Mustelidae; genus Lutra; species Lutra lutra. Next base: position 131,420,616 of record NC_062278.1, on the reverse strand, counting down.
ATGAAACTTGTTATATACTGAGGTGGGACTAACACCAGTATATATATTTTTGAGGAAAAAGGCACACAGCAAACCCCCATGTATGCTCTGCTACTATTTGGGTCTCTGTTATGTGAGGGAGCAGACTGTCTGGAAATATCTATAAGGTGTGGTAGCGAGGTATGAGGACTGGAGACAAGAGTAGGAGCAGGTGTACTTTGGGCTATGTATACTTTTTGCAGTGTTGGGATGTTTTCCCTACATTTTAAAAAATGAAATAATAAATCAAACTTCTGCCAGCGACCTGGGGTGGGAGTGGGGGTGTTCCAACCAGGTCTAGGGCAGGTGAAGCCCTCACAGCCTCACAGAAGCTACTGGCATGTCCCCGGGGGAGAGGAGAAGATTCATCTCCACACCCTTCTCTCAAAGCAAAAATCCAGCAAATGGAATAAGCATGTATAGGAGCAATAGGAAAGACCACGTAGTGGGCTACACTCTCCAGAAGAACTAAATTAAAATTTAATCCAGGCAGCTGGCACAAATGCTGAGGACAAGCATGGTGGCTCTTTACAGGGAATTATCGAAAGAATGGGTGAACCAAGCAGAATGTTACGCAGGATCCCCAGGGTTTCTCCAGAAGGTTTGTGCAGATCCATTGAAGACGAGGACTCAATTTAGGGAAATAAAACCTAGTTTATCATCATCTGGCTGGGGAAATGCACATAAAGACTCATTTATCTGGTTGTAAACGAGCTAATAGAGCTGACGGCCACAAATGCATTATTCAGCAGAAATGAGAAGTTATTTCAGCTGTTATCAGTAGGTAATGAAAAGCCGAGCCCAGGGAGTAGAAAACTCCATCACAAAACCAACTCACCACCGGAAAACAACTTGTAATTTTTATTTATATTTTTCAAGAGCTAATGAATAACCACCTAAATAAACACCACAGTATGGACAGAGAAATGAAGTTAGAAAGACACTCGGGGCAAAGTTGTACAAGAGAACCAGGCCTGAATTCTGAGTGCCCACACCTGCCTGCCCCCCGCCAGCACCGTGCCCTGCCCTGCACGCCACCCCTCCTCCATGCACCCCTTCACAGCCCCTCCTCCTGGCTCTGCTTCCCGGAGCCCTTCCAAGCATCATCCCCAGCCTGCAGTTGGGCCACACCTTCTTCCCCTTCCTTCCCACTATGCAGGTAAGGGTCCCTTCCTCAGGCCTACTCCCAGCCAACTCTGAGGAGGAAGCTGATCTCATACCTGGGTTTATTATTAGTTACTTGCCAAGGAAACCTGGACCTGACTCTTAACTTAGAACCTCGGTGTATCTGCATAACGAAGGTGAAAACTCTCTCTAGCAGTGTTGAGAGGAATAAATGAGACAGGGAGGTGAAGCCCCGGGGCATCTTGGGAGTTTACTGGCTCAGTCTCTAGAAAAAATAAATTGCTTCTGGTGTTATTTCAGACCACCTGCAGGCGACTGAGAGTGAGCCCAGGGACCCCTGGTGTGGAATCTACCCCCAAGGCCAGCCCTGCCATGCACTAACCCCAAGTTCCTGGGGTTTTGGCCTACGTCCCAGCCACCCCCTAGAGCAGGCACAGATACTCTGGGGATTCTGTAGGTTCCTCACCAGTGTCTCCTAACAAAACCGTGTACTGTGACAAGACTCATGAACATGACATGGTCCATACTCTCACTATGGAGTGCAGGCCTTGGGCATGAAGCTCATTTTGTGTGACACAAGGGTCAGCCAGAACTTTCACTTACCGTGTCCTTGATTCTCTCCACAACGTCTGTGTCACCCAGGACGATGGGACTGTGTCTGCTGAAAATGTCTGCAAAAACTGTCAGAACTGCGCAGCACAGGCAGGCCAGCTCCAACAACAACGGGCGTTAGTCCCTCAGGGTCTGGAGGCCGGCAGTCTGAGATGGAAGAGACAGCAGGGTTGTGGGCTTTTTCTGAGGCCTCTCTTCTTGGTTTGTCAATAGCCAGCCTCTCCCTGGGTCTTCACAGGGTCGTCCCTCTGTACATCTGGGCCCAAATTCCCTCTTCTCAGAACCGGTAGAACTGGATTAGTGCCTCCCCCACCCAGAGCATCATTTGAATGTATTCGCCTCTTGAATGTATTCACCTCCATGTACAACTGGGTTTTGAGGTCCCGGGAGTTGGGACACCAACATATGAATCTAAGGGGGACACAATTCAGCCCATAATCCTCATGTTATAGACAAAGAAACTGAGGTCTACAGAGATTAAGTTCCCCTTTGAATTAGTGTCCCCTCCAGGAACCACTCAATGTTACTGCCACCCCCAAAATATTATGAAAAGCCTCCTGTTGTCCTCATTTATAAGACCAGGGTCAGTCCTGCCTCACACCCCAGGCCATTTGAATGCCCACTGTTCGATAAGACAGAGTCATAGTCAACAAGGGCTATTCTCTGTGAGGAGTTTAAACACCAAGATGTGCCTCCTTTTTCTCCTCTTCTCTCTTTTAATTTGTAAAAATGTGTCAGAAGCCGTGATTGATCCTTAGCCAAGCACACTGGAACTGGAACTAACTGCTGCAGCTAGGATGCATGAGGCTGGGCGGCTTCCAGCTTGTCAGGCAGCTTGGGATGAGGACTTGAAAGTTTAATAGCTTTGCTGCCAGGAAATGGCACAGCACCCACCCACCCCACCCAGCCCCAGGGATTTCTACTTTTCTTTTCCAGTGATTTCAACGCTCAGAAAAAAACATGCTGAGCAGTCGGCCCTTGAAGAAGAATGTCTATATCTGAGCAGAGTTCAGGAACTCCCCGAGGTGCACTACTCCAGCATGGGTGGGAGGAGGCCTCCTCTCCAAATTCATGCCAGCATCAGTCAGTGCTTTCCACAGACTTCTGGGCTGTGTCCCTGTCCCCTGCGGGGCAATCCTCTCCCCCACCCAGTTCCAAGTACTACTTGGAGAGCTGAGGGTTCAACAAGATTCACACCCAGTGGGAGGGGCCCCCAGTGCCAATCCCCAGGGTTCCTGGTCTGGGGGGTGAGACACGCACCTGCTAAAGCCAGACAGACCACTGAGAACACACCTCTGGGTGGACAAAGTCAAGTTTATTAGCTTGCTGCAGGAGGGGAGAACCTGGGACCTCTCAGGAAGAGGGAGTTGGAAGGTCTGGGCTTGTGCTGGGTGATTTGGGGGAAAGGCTCAGAACAAGGATTTGCTCTGCTTCTGAGGCTGCCAGATACTGGGGCAGGATGATGAGTGGGTATCTTTCAGATTTTATCCAGGAGATGGGAGGGATGAAGTAGGCACAGAATGGGCATTACAAAGCAGCAGTAAACCTCATCACCCATGCTGGCTGAAAGCCGGATGTTGAGTTCCGTGGCTGTAGAGCATCCTGTCCTCTCTCTCCCCCTATGATTACAGCCAGGCTTGTCTCTATCTCTTTTCACCACTGTCACAGAGTGACCCCTGTCTGGTTATCACTGGTACTATATGCGTGTTCAGAGCAGGTGAGAGTACCAGGGCTCGCTGTTAGCCGCCAGAGCCATGGTTTTACCTCCTCCACCCAAACTGGGCTTCCTAAGCCCCCTCATCCTCGCCTTGAGGAGGGCTGATAGAGACAGAACAGGAGCGCGAGGGCTCTCCACCCCGTACAGCTACAAATAGGTTTCCTGACTGTAATATGACTTAGGGCCCACTTTGTGCCTCTGGGACCCACAGTCCCACCTGCCTCACCCTTCTGTCCCACAGGAGTCTTATCTCCACAGTCATGTGCACAAGCAGTGAATGAGGTAGAACAGAGTGACGGGTAAGTGCAGGGCCATGCCCCAGACAGAGCCGAGCCCAGGCCCAGCTTTGCCCTTACCAGAAGTCAGACCTTGGCCCAGGTACTAACCCCCAAAGTGAGTTTCCTTATCTCTAAGTTGAGAGAGAATGATCCCTATCTCACAGGATATTGTAAGGACTCTGGAAGATAGTAGAGGTAAGTAGAATGCAAGCTTCAGGAAGGCAGGAATGAGCATCTCTCACTCCCCAGTCTTTCTCTGGCACCCAGGACAGTGCCTGGCACACAACAGATACACAAGAAATATTGGCTACATCAACAAATAGTTGGACCCGGCAAAGTAATCAGTTAATAAAAGGTAGCTGTATTAGTTTGCTGGGGCTACCAGAACGAAGCACCACAAACCGGGTGGATGAAACAGCAGAAATGTATTCTCTTCTGTTCTGGAAGCTGGAAGTTGGAAATGTAGGAATCAGCAGGGTTGGATCCTCCTGTGAGGGAGGTTCTGTTGTGAACATCTCTCCTACCTTCCAGTGGTGGCCGGTGTCCTTGGCATTCCCTGGCTTGTAGATGCATCACTCCTATCTCTGCCTTCACTTTCCCTTTGTGTCTGTGTCCAGATTTGCCTCTTATATGTCACACTGGCCTGGGGCCCATCCTCATGGGCTCCTCTTGACTTGGTGACATCTGCAAAGATCTTACTTCCAAATAAAGTCACATTCACAGGCACTGGGGATTAGGACTTCAACCTGTCTTTGGAGTGGTACCCAATTCAACCCATAAGAGTAGCTATTGGGATCCTTTTCATGTTATAGTCCCTATTTCCAACATTTTATCCTATTTCCTCAAATGTCATTTTAAACAGTTCCAGAATGACCAATATTTCTGTGCCTGCTTCATGTCACCCTCACTTCCTTGGCATTTGGCATCAGATCCCAGACCCTGTTGAACCACATGGAGCTTGAGATTCAGAAAAGAAAGCCATGGTACAGACAGACTGAGAGAGTACTATCCATATAGTAGAAATAGAGTAAACGTCACTAAGTTGCTATGTGATCTTGGACAAGTTACCGCACCTCTCTGAACCTCAGCTTCCTCAACTGTTAAATGAAGAGATTGGGTCAAACTGCCGTCTCCCTGCAGACACAGGGAACAGGCCAGATTCCCTTCCCACTCTGGTGAGCACATGGTCATGTTACCCCTCCTTCAAGGACAGGAAGACACCAAGTACATCCTCCCCCTGTATCTGTCTTCTCTTCTGACTGCTAGCTAGCTCAGTGCCCTGCAGCAACCCCTTTTGCTCTGAGGCTCCTCCTCTGAAAAATGAGAGGGTGGAATGCTCGAGTCTCCCAAGCCTCCAGCCATACACCTGTCTGTCACGGCTCATCATTAGCTCTGAGCAGTGCAAAGCCTAAAGAGAAACAGCAGCCCACCGTGGAGCCCCGTTCCCTCAGCCTTTGTGGCTCAGCTGACGGGCTGGCTGGGGCCAAGTACAGGCAGTACATGCTGGCCACCTACTTCATTTCCAAGGGTCAGGTAGTGTCCTATGCAGCACCGCTGGTGAACCAACAGTTTTATTAGCCTCCCCTCCCCGCAGGGCTCTCCAGCTGGTGGGGGAGCTCCTGGAGATGAGAGAGTCCCACATTGCTGCCTCTGACTGAGTTCTCTTGGCAAATAGCGTCACCTTCTAGCTGCCCTGAGCGCTAGCTTGCCTATCTAGTAACCCATGTTGCAAAATGTCATTTGTGTTAAGTTTTAGATGCCTATCACCATCCCTTTGCTGCCAACACCACCCTGATCTGAAAGACCGGCCATGCAGTTCATGCTGCCCTGCAGTCTCTCTGTTTATGTCAGAATTTCCGTGATGGCTCCCAATTTCCTGAGGATTATAAATCAACCATAAAATTTCACTTTGCCCTGAGACTTCGCATATATTAGCCAGCAAATTTGTTCTTACTCTGCCCTGCTTCCTTTTATGATAGAGAAACCCACCCCCGCCTTTTCTCTGTTAGTTGCATTTTCTGCGGCTTTGAGTTTCAGGTCAGAGCCTGCGTTTGGAGTCAGGGGTCCTGAGTAACCCCGCCCAAGTCTCAGCTCACCAAATGCTTCTCCCAAGTCCCTTATCTCTCCCACCTGCTGCTTCCTTATCTTCAAAAAGTGGAAGATAATGATACCTGCCACCACGGCCCCGACCCTTTTGAAATTTAAGGAGAATAACGTGAGTGGAAAAAGGCTTTGTCAGTGTCGGATAAGGCTGCAGATCCTCAGTCTGTGGGTGTAATTAGTGTCACATGTAAGTGCAGAATCTTTAGTGATGTTGGCATGCAATGGCCCAGCCTCCCTCCTCCCCAGCAGTCCTGACAGTGTAATATTTGTCACAGTAGCTGCTGTGGGGCTGGCACAGAACTCAGTTTTATTATGTTCATTCATCAGGCATTGAAAGTGGGTCTGCTGTGTACCGGGAACTATGAGAACTCAAATAGAACACGTCAAAATTCTCAGACTCCAGGACCTGAAGGTCTAAGGGGGATGATGAGTCAGTCATTAAATCCACACATTGTTGGGTGCCTGCTATGTGCCAAGCACAATGCCAGGCATCTGATGGACGTCAACTGTACATTGAACAGGAAGCAGTTATAAAAGCAGCTTTGGTTTGGGGGCACCTGGGTGGCTCAGTCAGTTAAGTATCTGACTCTTGGTTTCAGCTCAGATCATGATCTCAGGGTCCTGAGGTCGAGCCCTAAGTCGGGCTTCCTGCTCAGTAGGGGGTCTGCTTGTTTCCCCTTCTGCCCCCCTCCCTCTCTCTCTCTCTGAAATAAATTTAAAATCTTAAAAAATAAAATAAAAACAAGAAATGGCTTTGGTTCAAGAGGAACCTCTTCCAAGGTCCCTTTTGATCTTTTCATCAAGAGGTAAATACTGTCTCCTACCCCTGGTGATAACATGGAAGGTCTCGTGACTTTTCTGATCACTTTTCAGTAACTAAAAGCTCCATGCTCATTTTAAGTCCCAAAACACAGTCTGAAGCCAGTAAATAGGCAGTCTAGTCAGTATATTATTCAACACGTCAAACCTCACCCTCATCCCCCCGCCCCGCAGGTTAGGCCCAGCGTCCAGCTCTTTCTTGCCGTTTTCCTACCCTCGTTTCCCACTGCTCTTTCAACCTGACCGAAGTGCAAGCAGGGGAAAGGAGAGGGAAAGATGACTGGAGAGTGTTTCCTTGAGACATGCTGTTGTGAGGTGGCTTTGCAGCGTCTGGGTCTGGCTAAAATTTACACAGAATTCTTCTCTTGTGGACCCTTTTCTGGGTTCTTGTAAGACTTCCCTACTGGACCCACTGCAAGGAGAAGCACCCCCGCTTCAGGTGCTGTCCCACCTCCAGCCAACCCTCATCCTTGCTGGCTGCCTGCCCTCTTGAGCAAGACCTCTCTCAAATGAGCTCAGGCTTCCATGCCCATCACAGGCTCCACCTCTATACCTGGGATGGGTGCCCCTTCGGAGCCGGTCGAGGAGGGCAGGGACCTCCCAGTGCAGTTACCATTGTGTTGTGACACATACATTTCTCCTAATCATCTTGCAGTCCTGGACAACAACTTTTCTTATCCCCAGTCTACTGACAGGGAGACTTGCAGAGCATCACAATCCCCAAGGAACAAAGACAGGGTCTGAAGCCCTGCCTCTCCAGTCACAGCCCGTGGTCTCCCCGTGAGTCCTTGCTCCTGGATTCTCAAGGGCAAAGGACCTGCCCCGAGGCCTGAGGTAAGCCTCCACACCTCTCTGGGCCTCAGATCTTCATCTTCCACGATCTCCAAGAGCACTTTTCATTCTAAGACTGTGAGATGAAATTGCTGAGTTGAGGTTTCCTGGAAGCAGATGGCAGAGAAATCTGCATAGGACTCACTCCCCCAGCCTATGGCTTAGCTCTTCATATCTTGCTCCAATACCCTATGTCTCCTAAGAACGTGCACCTTAAACAAGTATGGGGAAGAGAGAAACACCGTTTAAATAGTGCTGGCATTCTGCTCCCCCCATGTTAATCTTCAGTGGAGATGAACACAGCTGACATTTACTGAGCACCTACTATGTGCCAGAATTTGTTCTGAGGTTCTTGCACATCTTAATTCACTCAAACTCACAACAACCCTATGAGGCCACTGCTTCTCTGACTCCTTTTTTGAAGACGAGGAAACTGAGGTACAGAGCAGTTAAATAACTATTTCCAAGGTCACACAGCTAGGCAGTGATAGAGACAAAACTTTCAACTTGGGCAGTCTAGTTCCAGAGCCTGTGTGCCCTGTTCCACCTGAGACAGACCAAAGTTTGAGGCAGCCCTACCCCAGAGGTCTTCTGGGATGCAGGGCAGGAGGGAGAGAAGCCCACTTGTCCCAACAGATTACCAAGAAGCAGAACCCAAGTGCAGTTTGTGCAAGGGAAAAGCGGGGTGCCTGGGGGGCATACAAACATGTTTTTATGTTTGTATGTATGTTTTTTATGTTACATATTTTAACCTCCAGCAGCCACCCCTGAAATAGGAAAGAAGAGCTCCTAATTTAGGTTAAGCCTCAACAAGTCCCTAGTGAGAAGGCAAATTCCTCTAACTCTGGCCAGTGCCCAGGAAACAAATCTTGTCCAAAGGAAATCAGGAATAACCATTTCTGAGGGGCTCCCTTGGGGTAAATACAAAGTGCCACTGGGAAAGCTCCAGCGACTGTGACCGTGACCCCACGGCGAACCCACACCTGTGCAGACACCTGCGCACTGTTCTTAGTTCCTACGTCCTCACACCTCCTGTCCCGCCCTGCCTACCCCGGACCTTAGTCCACTCCATCGCCATCCCTGCAGCCCAAAGAGGCCTTTTCTGCTTCATCTACCCATCTCTGACTTGCCTTCTCCAGCCAGTCTTTCTCTCTGCACGTTAGGGACCTACCGCATAACATTTGCTGCGCTAGATTTCTTCTCCTGGTTGTTTTATGTTACCTCATTTTTTTCTTGATTATGAACTATTTCAAACATAAAAACGGGTGCTCAACATCCGGAATTGTCAATCTTAATGTTATTTGCTACAGAACTTTTATATTTAAACATGAAATCAAAGATTTAATGGAAACCTCATTTGTGCTCTGTCCTGATTCCGTTCCCGTCCCCAGAGGCGATGACTGCTCTAACTTCAGCGTTTATCATTCCTGCCAATGTTGTTCCAGTTTTACTACATATGTATATAAACCCTTTGTGGGATTGTTTTGCATGATTTTAAACTTTATATTAAGTTGGATCATACTGTGTGTTAGGGCTCTCCAGAGAAACGGAACCCATAGGATGTTTATATAGAGAGAAAGAGATTTATTTTAAGGAATTGGCTCACAGGATAATGGAGGCTGGATGTTCCAGATTAAGGGGAGCCGTTTGGAGACCCAGGAAAGAACTAATGTCCCCGTTCAAGTCCAAAGACAGACAAAGTCTTGATGACAGATTTCCTTCCCCCTCGTGGGGTATTGGGCAGGGTGGGGGAGCACTCAGTCTTTGTTCTATTAAGGCTTTCAACTGGTTGAATGAGGCCACCCCACATTACAGAGTACAATCCACTCTACCCAGAGTACACTGATTTATTTTTTTTTAAGATTTTATTTATTTGTCAGAGAGAGAGAGAGAACACAAGCAGGCAGAGTAGCAGGCAGAGTCAGAGAGAGAAGCAGGCTCCCACTGAGCAAGGAGCCCGATGTGGGACTTAATCCCAGGACCCTGGGATCAAGCCAGCCTGAAGGCAGCAGCTTAACTGACTGAGCCACCCAGGCATCCCCGAGTCCACTGATTTAAATATTAATCTCATCCAAAAACACTCTCACGGAAACATCTAGAATAATGTTTGACCATATCTGACCACTATAGCCAAACTGACACATAAAATTCACTACCACATAGTATTTCCCTCTGCAACTTGCTTTCTTCACTTCTCATTTTGTTTTTGAGATTTATCATGGTGACCAAGATAACATTCCATTGTATATACACCATAGGTTATGAATTTTTTTCCATAGGTTACAATTTTTTTTGTTAATGGATGTGGGTTGCTTCCACTTGTCTCTGTCACAAACAGGAGAGGGCATAAACCTCATGCACACGTGGGAGAGTTTCCCCAGGTCAGAGTTGGGCATCCTACTGTAAGCAGACCAGATTCAACCAGGTACCACCTGATCTTATTGATAAAGTTTTGACTGGAATGTAGTCACATCCATTCACATGCTAATTGCGACTGTTTTTATCCTACAAGGACAGTGTTGCTTAGTTGCAACAAAAACTGCGGGCCCACAAAGACTACAATATCTCCTCTCTGGCCCTTCATAGAAAAAGTGACTGACCTTGCTCTTGACAAGTACTTAGGAACAGAATGGGCTGGGTCTGTCAGCAGCTCTTACATGGCATTGCCAAATTGCTCCCCAAAGTGGCTACCTGATTTATCCTCCTGGAACAGTGTGTGAGACCTCCCTTCCTCCACACCCTCTTTTCCCAAAGGTTTGCTGGTCTATTGCTTGTGAATCAGTGTCTCATCATTATTTCATATGTTTGGCTCTTTAAACATATATCGCTTATTCACTTAACAAACACCGATTAAGGGATTACTGTGTGGCTAGTACTACCAAGCTATAGCAGCCCCATTCCACAAGAGAAGAAATGGAGCCCCCTTATGTCAAACACATGCTTCAAGCACGGTGGTAAGGCTATCGGGCTGCGCGGGGGATTGTGTAAAAGTGCCCTGAAGAGGGCAGCACTGCGAGAACGAATCAGGCAGTTGACCGTATTCTGCAGGCCTGAGGATGCTCAGTTGGGACATAAAACAATTTGGCTCTCTGCCCACAGCTTCTGCGAGTCAGGGGCACCTGTGTCATAATTCCTAGCAGAAAGGACCTATATTTCACACAGGCGTCAGTAAAGTAGGTTAGTAATTAAGCTGGTTTTGTGTCCTCACTTTGACCTGAGACAATAAAACACCTGTGATTATTAGAGAGCGCGTGAGTGCCTGAAAGAGAAGCTCCATGACTGACACAGCAAGAAATAGAGATTTCTTATTTAAAGTCACCAAGATGGCCAATAAATACAGGAAAAGGGCAGTGGAGTGTGAGTGAGCTAAATCTTCATTTGTCGGCTGGGAAGTCAATAAATGATATCTGCGGCTGATAACTCAAGCAATCAAAAATTTGTAGAAATATGGGGCAAGCTCTGGACAAACAAAAAGCAGAAGATGCAGGGACTGGGGCTGTGGGACAAGCAGATGTGGGGTCAGGAACGATTTTCGGCCCCAGCCTTTCTTTTCATTCTTGTTTCATTTTGTGATCAAATGTATGCATTACTCTGATACCTTTTAAATTTAAAATGCAGAAGTTCAAAATAGAGCATGACTCCTGAAATATTTATAGAGGAAGTGGTATGTATGTAATCATCTCAGACAGGTAGGGGGGGCAGGAATAGAAGTTTTTAAATTTAGCCATGAGATTTCAGTTATGGAAGTGGGGAGAAAGGGAGCCATCGTTCTAGGGTCTCTCTACCTTTATATGTAGCTTTACCTCATTGAAATGTCCCATAATAAAAAGTGGGATTTTTGTTAAAAAGAAAAGAAAAGAAAAAGAGTGTGGGTTGCAGAGTCTGGCAGACACGGATGAAATTCAGTTGAGCACTATGGGCAAGTCACTTGAACTCTCTGGATCTCGGCTTCTCATGTGTGGACTGAGCTTGCACCCACTCTGTATGGCCACTGGTGTTGGGCACAGGGGTTAAATGACGACCTGCCTGTGAAGGGCTGATCGTGGCATAAAGTGTAGGAAGTGTGGTAAAAGTGTTTGGGTTTGATTTGTTTGGTTACTTCTATGTGGGGTTTTATGAAGTTTGGCTTTAGATTTTGAGTTCTTCTCAGGCAAGCTCCACTTAGTTCCACACATCTGATTATGTCCTGCCTTACCTGTTTGTGTTCATTTGCATTCCTCAGCTAGCCCACTTCACCTACTGAGTTCACAAACATCTAGTGTCTGCATGCCAGGCACTGAGCTGGGTGCTGAGAAGGCAAGGAGAGGAGGCTGCCCCGGTCCCAGGGGACACAGTGGTGTCAATGGTGGGGAAAGAGAGAAAGTCCAGAATAAAATACAGCATGACAACTTGCAGTGATAGACATATGCCCACAGTGGATCTGGGGCGTACATGGGATGCCCAGTGCAGCCTGAGCTGGGTTTTGAAGGATGACTAAGAGTTTACTAGGCAAAGAAGGAAAGCAGGGCAGCCAGGTGGCCTGGTTAGGCCATGACATACAGAAGCAGAAGCATGACTTATGGTTCTGAAAGCTGGAAAGGCCTGAATCTGTTCAGAAAAATAGTTCAGTTTGCAGCAGGAGAGTGAAGAAGAGATAAAACCCGAATCGTGTGGGTTTGTTCAAGAGCACAATGTTGAATAAATGTGAGCTCAGATTTGCATCTTACTAAGTCACTACAGTAAAAATGGGAATGGGAGGTTGGAATGCATTTGCTCTAAATATAGAAAAGAAAGAACAGGAGAGATTGATCAGGTGGCTGCCCAAACAGAGCCTCCAAGGTCACTATATCTTGATGTGCCTAGCGCTCAAAACTCAGATTTTGTTAAGAAGTCTGTAGAAGATTAGACCTTGGAGGGCTGGCTCATGGCAAAGAAACCTTTGTGATACATACACCCAGGAGGAGATAGGAATATACAGTGGTGGCTACTCTTTAGTGCCCAGCAGTGGTGCTGCTGTCCCAATCAGGCCCTCCTGTTTCCCAGGGAGCTGGAGGCAGGATGCTAGGTAAGCTCAGAACTAGTGCTGGGATGGGTAGAGAGGTTTTGGGGGAAGGTGAGGCCTAAGAAGGTTTGTCCTCATCAAGACAGAGGGCAACCCATAGGGAGCAGGGTGTTCCCGATCACCCCCAAATGGTTCCTAACACCACCCACCCACTCTGGCCCCTCACTCCATGCTCATCTGACCTCTTTGACAAAGACATTCTTCAGACAGCACACAGTTCAATGATGGGGTCATTTATCTGCAGTACAGACACAGAAATGTCCACCGTCCTGGCCTCCTGAAGAAAGACCCAACCTTAGCTCTCAGGTGCCCCTGATCCTCCCTGGATCCTTAATGTCTGTGACTGCATTCAGGAGTCAACTATGCTCGAGATGGTTCAACCTCTCCATCCGGGCTTTAGGTCATGCTCCCTAACTCCACCCGCACTTGCGATCTGAACTCAGTGTGCTTAGGCTTTGTACTCTCCAACTCTGGGTAGCAACGATCAGGCAAAACCATCAAAGAGACGACTGGGACTCGGCCCAAGGCTGAGCAGTGCGGCAGGGATGAACTGGGGCACGTCGGTGCAGAAGCTCGATGGCACTCTGACCTGGGAAGGGGGCAGAGGGAGATGCTAGAGGCGATCTCAGGTTGGAACCAGGTAGGAACCTGGGTGTTCCTGAGAGTGGAAACCACGTCTTTCCTGCTTTGGTTCTCCATGGAGAGGCGGCACTAATCCTGGGCTCATTAATTCAACTGATACCTATGTCCCAGGTCACCTAAGGAGAAAAGAACAAGTCCCATGACCCAACCTGAGCAACTCTAGCATATGGAGGTCACATGAGGGAGAAAGACCAAGTGAGGGAGACCGAGAAAGCTTGGCTATGAAGTAGAAGGAAGAGCAGGAGGGAGCTGCATCATGGAGGCCAAGAGAGGAAAATCCATCTTCTGTGATGAGTGTGCCTCGCGGGTCAAGAGGAGTGCAGAGGGGCATCTGTCCAGTTTGGTAACATGGTGATCTCCGCCATCATGGTGAAGATGCAGTTTCAGTGGGGCGCTAAGGAGAGATAATGACTTCTTGTTCATTTATTACTAAAACGAGTTATGCTGAGCATTCATCCTAAACTTGAAAGTCAAATAAATGTGTAAAGGGTTTCCAGAGACTCTTATACCCTGCCACAGCCCCCGTCAAGTCTAATTTCCCAGGGGCCCAGTCTTGCCCACATCCTCCCCACACCTGCAGCTCTAGCTGCTGGGATGCCGATATCTTTAACTCCAAATAAAACATTAATTGTACCCTTGGGCCCAAATGATAACCCTTCTAAAAATGCTGCTTGTCCTCACCTTTTAAAACCATAGTAACGATCAAATTTCTCTCCTGCCCCCACTGGCATCATTTATTTTAATAACTACAGCCATAGCAAGGAAACAGCCGTAGGAAGGGATACAATCCTCATCATCATAGTACCAGTGACCAGAGCTTTTCTCAAATGACAATGGCCAGGAAAAAAAAAAGAAAGAAAGAAAGAAAAAACAAAAACCAAGCTACTAGATGAAAGTCTTCATTCAGCTGCCTGAGGCAAGCAGGAATGGTGCCAGACTGCACACACCCATCAGGTCCATTGGATCATCACCGGCCAGGTGCTCTGCTCTGAGGCACACAGCAGTGATGACAATGGCCGCCGTGCAAGGAATACCTAGTTAGTGCCAGGCAGCTGGCCTAGTGCTTTACCTGCGGGGGCTCCTTTCCTCCTTGGAGCCTCACTAGCAGGTAGGAAGCAGTATTATCTTCATTTTAGGGATGAGGGGACCGAATCTTAGAATTATCCAAGTAACTGGCCTAAGCCAGTGAGTGGAGGAGCTGGCTTCATGAATGAGATACTTGTCTACTCCGTGTGGGATGCAGGTCGGGGTGTGACTCTGATGCAGAAATGATCCAAGGAGGGAGGAAGAGAGTCAGCAAGGGCACCGTGCACCCAGGATCTGGAGCTAAAAACTTAGAAGTCGCCCTTAATTCTTTTCTTTCCCTCTTTCCACAACTGTTGTCACCAAAATCCATCTGTTCCATCAGCAAAGTAAGTCTTAAACCTGTCTGCTTCTCTTTGTGGCCCCTATAACCACCCTAGTCAAAGCTGCCATCATCTCCCTGGGGCTTTTGCAAAGCTTCTTAGCTGGGCCCTGGGCACAGTCCCCTGTGCCCAACAATCTCCCCTTCCTTCAGGACTCTAGGGCCCCACCTACTGTGCAGATCACACCTGCTCACCTGCCCTGCTTACAGCCTTTCAGGGGCTTCCCAGCAAGTCCCGCCTCCCTTCCCTTGCTCAAGAGGCCCTGCTCCTGGATCTTGCCTTTGCCTGGCTTTCTAACTATGTCCCCTGCAGTAACTGCTGACTCCCCCACAACCAGCACAGAGCCTGGCATTGAGGAAACAATGTGCCGATGAAATGAAGGCAAGAATGAGTGAGCAGATAAATGAAAAAGCTTTGCAGAGGAAGGCGTGTTTCAGATGAGCGTTACATGAAAGCAGGGTAGGGTTTCTCAGGCAGCAAGGCCCAGGAGTGTGAGGTGGCAAAGCGAGGGCTTCTACGTATGGGCAAGGACACAGGCAAGGACGTGGAGGAATGCTGGGAGCAGCCTGAGAGGCGGCATGGGCAGGACCAGTGGCAAGTCGGTTTTGCAAGCCAAGCGTGCGCTGCGAGCCCCCGGAAAGCTTTTCAACACGGATGGTCAGGGCCCACCCCGGAGACTCGGATCCTGACATCTGAGGTAGATGTCTGAGAGTTTGCCTTCCTCACGGGCTTCAAGTGGTGCTGGTGCTGCTGCTCCAGGGACCGCACTTGGAGAACAGCTGGTGTAAAGTGCGCCGAGGAATCCTCCACCTGGAGGCGAGAGCAAGACAGTTGCCGGGAGGTAACTTAAGGCAGAGGCAGCCGCACACTGAGCCAAGAGCAGTTCGAGCTAACACCAGCCAGCAGTGAACCCACCCTCGCCACTGCCTGTTCCATCCCTCTCCAGACGAAGCCCATGCCGACCTTGGCTTCTGGCCATTCCTCCCCATGGCACTCAGCCTTGCTCTTCTCCTCCATTGAATTATATCCTCTGAAGGGTCTTTTGTTTCCTCCAGCAAAACTTACAAATCCTGAGTCCTACACCTCCAGACTACCTAATCTCACATTCCAGTTCGCAATGAGGTTGCTGTAACCGACAGGAGACCTGGTGTTAAGTCATGTTGCACAGAGGAAACAGTTGTCATGTGCTGAGCTGAGGAGTTGGCTCTGTTTGGGCAGAGGAGAGAGAGGAGAAGGAGAGGTCACCCCTCCTGGCTTTCCTGGCACGCCACACTCTTCAAGTTCACCCTGCAGTGCAACTCTGACATTGGTCTATACCCTCTTCCGGTGAGAAAACAGGGCAGGAGCAGTTCCAGGGTTATGAGCAAGGGTGCTCGTACTCACAGCATCAACCTAGTGACTGTACATGTTCATATTTGGTATTCGTCCTGCCTTTGCTCCTGGAGAGAGAAGATGCTCAGAGAGGTGGGGTTAATTTGCATCCGCTTCAACCATTAAAGAGGACTAGGTAGCTAATGTGCAGGTCCCGCAGTTTTAAATGCAGATGGCATTTCTGCAGGCCTGACACAGAGCACTCAGCCACCGACGTTCTCCAGGCCTTCAGAATTGGGCCCACAATCTGCTCAGCACTGCTCCACTTACGGGGCTCGGCAAGGAAAGCTCAGGAGATCAGCGCAGGAAATGGTTTGGATTGGTTTGATTTGGCAAGCTTCCTCGTGCAGGTGGGAGAGATAGCTCTTTATCTCCGTGATGCAGCCCAAAGAGGAACCAGGAGTCCCGGCTGTCCTATTATGGGAAAAAGAGAACAATCCTCCCCCATGAGTCTCTCTCTTGATTCTGATGGGCCTTTTATTTTCCAAGGCTGGTGACCAAAATATGCACACTGCAGAGTCACAGTGACCTGGTGGTGTGTTCTGGCTCTGCCACTCTCCGTCTGGGTGATGTGGGGCAATTTTAGGCACCATCATCTGTACACTAGGTGTGCTGGTGTCAGGGTTAGAGATCATGAGCAGGTTATGAATTTATGAGTGCTGAGTATTTAGTTTCATGTCAGGCACAGTCACTGAGCTGCTTTGTAACAAGCAGCCTTCCATGAACAGAAGGCTCTGGCTTCTAACACTGGCCAATCTCCCTGATGTAAATCCTCTCACAGTGGCCGATAGTGAGCTCCCACTATGCTATCCCTCCCGAGCTCAGACTTGGGAGGAGATGCACGGGGATGTACCATTACACAGGGTTTCCAGGGCACAGATTCAACAGAAGTCAATAACCTCCAGAGCAGGGCTGACAGTCAAACAGAGCAAAGCAGTTATATATTTAGGACATTTCATTTTGAGTATTAACTGGGTTTTCATAGCATTTATGTAATTGTAAGTTCACGTAATTACAACTTTCACAATGGCTGTGTTTAACCACTGGCTCCCAAAACTCCTGGAATCTTTACCAGTCTGCCCCAGCAAGCCAGGACAAGCCACCCCAGCACGTGGGCTGGGCACATCTGTATGTAGTCAGGACATTCCCTGCCCTCCGAAGTTCCTGTCCTCAGCCCTGGAGAGGATTTCATGAAGCTTTCCCAGGTGGAGACACAGAGCCTCCTCCATGGCAGGCTCTCCACGCTTTACTTTTGACCTTGGCCACCATCCCGGTCCTGGGCCTATGCTAAACCTCAGCCAAGGTCCCAGCCCTCGTCCTGCTGCCTCACTGCCCTTTCTACAGTGGAGGAGGCAGAGCTCCCCTCCCTCCCCCTGCTAAGCCAAGGTACCTGCAGGAGAACAGTGAAGGGGCTCTCTGGCTGACTTGGGGGCTAGCAGGTTATTTTAAGATCCTTCTGTGAAGGAGATGAGGAAGCAGGGCCAGCCACTGAGCTTTGGCAAGTGAGGACCTATAATTAGCCTCGGCTTGAGGCTTGAATAAGCCCTGGTTGTTACCAAACATCAGCTAGAGCAGGAAGGCCTCCAGCTTCCCTGAGCCAAGTGCTGCACGAGCTTCCCAGGACAGACATTTGGACAGAACTACCCTCTCTGCTGGACAGTGTCCAGTTTACCCCAGAAAGTGCTCCTGCCCTCAACCCCAAGTGAGAAGGAGGAGGGAGGACACAGAGCAGCCAGCCCCTCGCTGCGGCGCGTCTTCAAGCCACGGGCACTTCCTACCCGACTCCTTCCCGGATTGCTCCCTGCAGCCTCTTCTTCATCAAGAGTTTGCAATCAAGAGGGAAATGTTACAAATTAACGCACAGGCTACTGTTGTAGCTGGGCAAAGCTAAGGCTGAAAGGAAGTACAATAGATCCAAATCCTGGCCGTGCTTATTCTGGAAGGCAGGATTTGGGGTGATTGCATTTTCAGCCATCTCTCTGCCTTTCCAGAATTGTATGACTCCAAATATGTATATCCAACCTATGCTCTGGAGTGTTGCTTGGTTTTCACTTTTTCTACCCATCCGCCTGGATCCCACATTTAAAAAGCAGAAACCTGTCACAGACAAAATTAAGCTGTACCAAAGGGAAGAATTCTAAGAATTTAAGCTTCAGGGTCCCTTATTCGTGCACACCCCTTTGTATTAGTCTTTTTTTTTTTCTTTTTCTTAAAGGCAGTCTCCCAAATTGCATAAGCCCCAGGCCCCACATAGGTGGCCACCCTTCCCCCCCGACCCCCCCCCCCCACTGGCCACATTGTCTAGAGTGTTAGTAAAGCCTTCTTCTCTACAGCAGTCATGTTCCAGCCCACAGTCTAGATACCTGCTGTGATTTGGTGTCCTGCACTAGAGTGAGTTATTTGCCATGGGCATCACTGTGAGAAATCGAGCAGGGTGATTGCCCTTGGCTTCGAATTTGTCATCTGAAAAATGGCCTTAAGCATCCCAGGGGGTTGGAGACCACCCCGGGGCCCCAGAGACCGCTGAAATTCTTCAAGCTACCCAGTCCTAAACCTGCTCAACTGTTAACCCTGCCTCACCCTTTCCTTCCCAGGAAAACCACTATAAAGGCTTTTGCCCACGTTTTCCCCTCATCTTTAAGTGACCAACCCTGGTACTTCCTCCTCTGGACCTGAGTGGTGGAGCTGCCCCACCCCTTGGGAACTGTAACAGCTTTTCAATGTCAGTCATCTCCTGATCTGTTGGCCTCACCATATCTAAATAAAAACAAAATCTTGGGTACATTCTGCAGGGTTTGGGGAGCTGGTTTTGAAAAACCACTTTTCACGGCTCCATGAAACCCCCAAATCGTATGCACAGTGTTGATGTTCATATGTATGTTTTGAGGGTAGATGAAATTCTAGAGCCAAGTTGTACAATATATTGGCAACTGGCCACAGGTGGATATTCAAATTTAAATTAAATTTAAATAAGGGCACCTGGCTGGCTCAGTGGGTTAAGCATCAGACTCTTGATTTCAGCTCAGGTCATGATCTCAGGGTCGTGAGATCAAGCCCCAAGTCAGGCTCTATGCTGAGCATGGAGCCTGCTTAAGATTCTCTCTCCCTCTCTCCCTCTGCCCCTCCTCTCCCCAGCTCATGTGCACTCTTTCCCGCCCCCCCCCAAAAAATCTGTTAAAAATAATGATAAATTAAATTTAAATAAAATTAAATTTTCAGTTCCTCAGTCATCTTTGCCACATGTTGATTGTTCAGTAGCCATGTGTGGCCACCATGATGGATGGTGGAGACATAGAAGAGTTCTATCATCACAGAAAGTTCTATTGGGCAGCAATGAGCTAGAGACTTCATCAGCTTTTCAAGGGTATCCATGACCAGAAAACGTGAAAAGCCACTAAGTCAAACCAGGGAATCTTCATTTAAGGAGCCTGAAACTTCCCTGGGAGTTGAATGTTCAGCATTATGACAGAGGCTATGAACAAGTCTGCCTTTGAGTAATATTTTAGCTCCAAAAATCCAACTCTAAAGACTCTTAAAAGGCATCCAGATTTTATGTTTTCTGGTTTATCTGCTCTCCGCCTTTTTGGAGAGAGACACTTGGATTCTAAAAATATTTGCTATGAGAAAGGTGCTCTAAGTTCCCCCCAGAACCTCTGTGCCCAGTGCTAGTCACAGTGGGAAGGGAGGGAAGACGGTCCAGTGACCTTGTCTCCTCTGATGTGTGTGATCTTTCTAGGTGGGTGAGGCAGTCCTGGAAAATGCCCAGCTCATGCTTCAGACAGAGAATATCCAGGCGGGTGCGGACGACTTTAAAGAGAGGTAACATTTGCCACAGAGGGGACAGTCCCTCTGCTCCTCCAGACTCCAGGAGAAGTTGCGTGATGCTGTTCTGGGGTCTGCAGCATTCACTGCCTGCAGCACAGGAGGCTGGAGTGAGATCAAAGAGGTCCTGGGAGAATCCAGAGCAAAGATCTTCCGGCTCAAACCCTCCTTATAGACACAAACCAGGTCCCAAGGGCTCAGAGATGTTGCCCAACGTCTCCTGGTTCAGAGTGGAGTTCTCAAATTGTAGCATGCTTCAGGACCCCTGGGAGCTCTTACAGAAGACACAAATTGCTGTGACCCACCTTCTGAGTTTTTGATTCAGTAATCTGAGGTGGGGCCCCAAATTTACATTTCTAACAAGTTCCCCGAGATGCTGATCCTGCTGCCCTGGGAGCGCCCTTGAACAGTTGTTGGTTTTGAGCAACGTTTCTCAGTTACAGCCCGTTGTTATAATTACCAGGCCGCGTCACAATGCCAACAGGCAAGCCGCAGGGACTGACTAAACCACAGTCCCCAGGGGTGGGGGCCGGGCCTCAGTATGTTTAACTCCCCAGCCTTGAAAAACACCTCTTTGAAGTGTATCCCCAAATATGGCATATATAGCACTGATGAAGATCATTTTAAGTGATATAAGGATAAACATTTTATTTTAAATAGTTATGTATTTTTAGAGTTACCTTCTATTTATGACTCATGAAACTGTCTTTCCACTACAGCACTACAATTTGTAGTGGCAATTTAAAATGTATTGATTATAAAGAGCTTTTCAAGTTTACTGATTTAACATTTACTTTTTAAGTAGATGAATTTAAGGAACCATGTAAAGTAAATAAGGAAGGAGAGAGATGCATTTAGGGCAAAATCACGATGGCACGTGAGGTTTGGGAAATGCTGTTTGTTTCTCATGGAGAAACAAAATGAAAAAGATCTTTCATTAATGAAAACGGTGATTTTGAGAATATGCTCTGAGGAAGGTGTTCTGGATGTTGGGCAATTGGATGGGTGATGGAATAGTTATTTAGGGAACATTTCCCAAAACTGGTAAAGACAAAGAAGAAAGGCATGTAGCTGGGAGTCTCTAGTGAAGACCGTGACCCATCCCACTGCCGTGCTTATCTTAGAATAAGAGGAGCACTGTGATGAAAAGGAAAATCTCTACCATCTCCTCCGACCCAGGGTCCTTTCCTTTTTCTAAGACCAAGCTTCTCCATCTGCTAAAACGATCTCCCCTAGCAGCCACTCTGGAGTCAAGAGGATTCTCAGTTATCTGGGGTTGCTGTCTCAGACAACACTGTGTTCACCAAGGACACAGGAGCACAAAACAGTGAAGCCAACATCCATCCACCGACAGCTTCCTGCATACCTAAAGATAGAAGCCAATAGACATGAAGCCATTTGTACTAAATTTAAGATAGAACTTAATTAACTGTGAAGTTCAGGTAGGATCTGACTGAAATTTCTTTTGCTCATTCATTTATTCATTATGCGTTCATGCCTTCATCCAGCCATTCAACAGAGTATCAGGGGCTGGGTCTGTTTTGTTCCCTGTTGTATTACCAGTGCCTACCACTGTGCCACACACAAGATAGATGACCACAAATCATTGTTGAATTAGTAAATGAATTAATGGATTCAACAAGTGTTTGAATATCTGCCAGGCCCCTGGCCAAGTCCTGGGAATGAAGTGAATGGGACCTCCAGGAGCTCACGGTTTAGTGTCAAAGATGGAGGAGTGAACAGACAGTAGCATCACAGAGTGGTTGTGCCATCACTGAGAATAGCACAGGTGAAATGGCGACACTCAGTCTGGTCAGGGAGGGTTGACAACAGAGGTGTCACCTGATTTGGGCCCTAAACTGGTATAGGAGTTGACCAGGCCAATGAAGGAAGCATGACTTTCCAGGAAGGGCAGCAGTATGTGCTAAGGCAGAAGGGCATGAGAAAGGAGGTGCATCAGTGGCCACCAAGTAGCTCATTATAACCAGGGCATGTGGAGGGAAGGAAGGAGGGACAGCTAATGAGGCTTGAAAACCGGGGAGAGACCAAATCCCAGAAGACCATGTCAGCCATACTGAAGAATTCAGAGATGACCTGAGAGAAGACCCATAGAAGGGGTCTGAGCAATGGTTCATCATGACTAGATTTCAGCTTTAAAGGGAAATTTGTGTTGGTAGAGAGGAGAGGTGGAGCAAATGAGCCAGAAGCAACGGGAGCAAACAGACTGGACGGATGGCAGGGCAGGGCCTGTACTGGGAGCCAAGGTTGAAAAGGAAGGCAAGATCAGATTACTAAGGGACCAGAGGAGGACACTTATGTCTCTCAGCAGATGGTGACCCAGTATGGTTAAGGATGGTCCCTCTGGGGGCAAAATTGTAGGTCGGTTGTAAGAAGACAATCAGAGGCTGTTATAGGTCAAAGTTTGCCTGGGGTGGTGGCCATGAGCAGACTTGAGAGATGGGTCAAGGAAATTAGTGGCAGGGCTTGACATATGCCTCCCGGAAATACAAAACGGGGCGCCTGGGTGGCTCAGTTGGTTAAAGCCTCTGCTTTTAACTCAGGTCATGATCCCAGGATCCTGGGATCGAGTCCCGAATCGGGCTCTCTGCTTGGCAGGGAGCCTGCTTCCCTCTCTCTCTCTCCCTGTATCTCTGCCTACTTGTGATCTCTGTCTGTCAAATAAATAAATAAAATCTTAAAAAAAAAGAGAGAGAGAGAGAAAGAAAGAAATACAAAACAAAGGTAAATTTAGGGTTTTAAACTTGGGTAATTTAGAAGATTTGCTATTCTATTGACTAAAATAGAAAACTGTGAAAAGAAAACTAGTCTAAAATTCAGGTATGGATAATGAGTTTGGCTTTGATCAAGCTGAGTTGAGCTAATGGTTGAACATCCAAGCAGAAACTGTGGTATGCCACTGAAGATTTTGGGCCAGAGGGGCCTGCAGGTCAAGACAGAAAGTCCTGGGTATCACGAGCAAAGAGATTCTATTTGGAGACTTTGAAATGGAGGGTAAAGGGAAAAAAGATAACAAGAGAAAGCTAAAAGCTTAACAGCAGCCTTGGGGGATATCACAGAGATGTGTCAAATGCTTAGAGGACTTTCAAAAAATGGTCTATAGGACACCTAAGATATCCCATAATGCTGAATGGAGCCCACCCTGGACAGAGCTAGGCTCCCTGGAGAGAGAAGCAAAACAGGACTTCAGAGGCACAGGGGAACTCTTGCAGCCTGGGTCAGCAGGGACCAATCCCAGTGATACAGGTGGATTTTCATTCCAGCTGGAAGTACAGGACTTGATTCCAAAAGGACTGAATGTTAACAAAACTACAGTCCTTCATGAAGAATACATTTGGGTAGAAAATCAATCCTACATATAGAGTACATAAAAATGATTTCAAAAACCAGCTCTTTTGGGGGGATTCAAATGTATAGGTCCAACTCTGAGGTAAGTCTCTAGTGGTATGCCACAGGGCTCTGTCCTTAGCTCCTTCATTTACTATTTTTAACTGTAAGGTGTATGAAAGCTGCCTTGGCATGAAAGGGCAAAATGGCAGAAGATACAAAGCCAGGAGGGCTGGTAAGGACAAGAATAGGAGTAGAGATAGAATAGAATAGAATAGAATAGAATAGAAGAATAGAGTTAGGAATCAAAATGATCCTAACACATTGGAACAATAGACCAATGAAACTGAAAGAGATATATATGAACTCCTACTTTGGGGGCCAAATACCAGGTACGTCCAGAAAGAACAGGGTAATTGGACTTGCAAAAAATGCTCAGGGACTCTAGTTGACAGGACACCCAATATTAGCAGCAAATATAGCTGGTCAAAATCAAATGAACAAATATGCAAGCAAAGAAAAACCCACAAACCACACCTTAGGGCCCATGATGAATAGAATTAGAGAGTTTAAACAAAGGTGCAGACAGTCCCCTGGGAGTCTGATCAGGCAACATCTGGAGTTTTGCATTCCAGTCTCTGTATCATATTTTGAGAAAGATGTGGATCAGTTAGAGCATGTCTAATCATTCCCACATATATCTGAAGCCTGAAGGTAGATGCTTAGAATACAAAGATGGGAAGGTCATAGTCCCTGCCACTGATGATGTGGGATATGGAAACCAATTTATATGAAGAATGGAGGAACTAGGAATGTTTAACCTGAGGAACAAAAAGGCTTGGAGAAAGGAATGAGGGGAAAAGAGAGTGATATAAGAGACTAGACTCTCAATATTTATAGGACTGCCAGAAGGAAGGATCGAACTGACTTCAGATACTCCAGAGAATGGAATTCAGACTCTTTCAGGAATGAAGACTTAAGCTCTTGAAGGATGAAATTTCCATAATTAGAGCTGTCCTAAAATGGAGTGGTAGTGATGGTACGTGATGAGTTCCCTGTCACTGGAAGTAGTCAAGACGAGGCTACAAAATCACTCATCAAAGAGCGCTATAGAGGGACGCCTGGGTGGCTCAGTTGGTTGAATGACTGACCCCTGATTTCAGCTCAGGTCATTATTTCAGAGTCCTGGGATAGAGCCCCAGGTCAGGCTCCCATGATCTGCGGGGAGTCTGCTGGAGATTTCCTCTTCTTCTTGTCTCTCTGTCCCTCCCCCTGCTCCTGCACTCTGGCTTGCGCTCTTTCAAGCACCCTCTTTCTCAAAATAAATAAATAAATAAAAATTTTTAAAAGAGTGCTATCAAAGGATTGTCACTGGGTAAGAGTTTGAATAGTTGAATCCTAAATTCCCTTAAAACTCTAAAATCCTAAGATGCTTTCTTCAGTGAATGATGTGAGATTTCTCTGTTCTGTGGATGGATGAAACTAAGGTGTGAAGTGTGGCTGAGGCGCGCAGCTGGTGGAAGGCCATAGAAGGAAAGGAGTAACACTGAGAGAAATTGGCAAAGATGTCGGGCGGTTTATAAAAAGAAGGCTCTGTGCAAACCAGAGATGGAAAGAACTCAGGGGGGCAGTTTCAGATTTGTGTCGATGTGTGTGCTTGTGTGTGTTATTGTATAGGCTGCAAGTTTTTAAAACCCTGAATATTTCACATATAAATCCAGGTTTCCCATTGTCCTTGAAGAGGACTGGCACAGCCCTTCCCAGGCAGAGGTAACGGAAGGAGCGAGCACCAGGTCCCCTTGCATGAAGAATGAGGGACGCTGTGGGCTTCAATCCCTATCTCTCCCTGCTTCCCAGACCCGACCCTCGTCCCTCATCTGTATTCCCCACTTGGCCCCTAAAAGCATTTGGATTTGCAGCCAGTTTTAAAATTTCACATGGGCTCTTTGGAGACAGAACCATGCTTTCCGTTTGGGGATTGCTAGTGCGTAGTCCGGTGCTTAGCAGATTCTCAGTAATGCAGTAATGTTTGGTAAAGGATCCTCAGGTGGGGTACCTGGATCTCAGCTCCTGGAGAAGGTTTCCCTGGAGTTCTATGCTTCCAGCGCCCCATTAGCCTGACAGCCTGTAAAGCTAGGTTATCAGAAGTTGGCTGCCTGTCGCTTTCGTTTTAATAAATCCACATGTAACACTTGCAGTAACAGTGCCCTCCAAGCCATTAGAACAGTGACTTCTAACATTCATTTGTCTATCACATAATTGGCTTGTCGGTAACATCTGTAATCTGGTTATTTCCCCTTCTGGGTTGCCCACCTATGCTGATTAAGCTCCTTGATCTGCAGATATGAAAATGAGCAGCCATTTCGAAAGGCAGCGGAAGAGGAAATTAACTCGCTGTATAAAGTCATTGATGAAGCTAATTTGACAAAAATGGATCTGGAGAGTCAAATAGAAAACCTGAAAGAAGAACTTGGCTTTCTGTCAAGGAGCTACGAAGAGGTAGGTGGGGGCCAGGGCGACACTGGCTTGGCAGCAGCCCAGAGGCACGCAGGGGTCTGGTGAGCTCGCAGTCAGTGACAGTAGCTGCTGTCGGCCTCTCCGCCTCACTTGCCCAGGGCTGTGGGCAAAACACAAGTAAAATGCTTCCGAATCCTTGTAGTGGGTAAGGTGATGCTGGGAGTCTCCAATTCAGATGGCTTCAGGCCCAGGCTGGAACACAAATGAAGGAGAGGCAGGTCCACGCTGGAGAGTGAGGGAGCTGTGTCGAGCCAGAGAAGGCATCCCCTAACTCAAGGCCTTGTACTCTGGGGCCTTTTTTGTTGGTTGGTTGGTTGGTTGGTTGGTTTTAACGCTGCATGAAACAAACAAAATAACTTTGATGGTAGATCCAGGCTGTGGTTTGCACACACTCATTAATGAAATTAGGTCAGCTCATGGAGTGACAGGACTCAATGGGACAATGCCACCTCCCAATCATGATTCGGTCCAGCTGCCTGCAGAACGGCCCCAACTCTGTTCCACCTCACACATGTCACTGTCTGAGCAGACATCGAATGTGCTTTTAGCTGAAAAAGTCAAAACCCACTTAACTGTGCTTTCTTGAGAAGTTCCTTCCTTTGTCTGACCTTAGGCTGACCAGGAGCCCTAAGTCCACGTCCCCATGCTCCTAGCTCAGTCGTTTGCCACCCTTTAGTGACCTCTAAATCTCTCCCAGCCTACTCTGACTTAGCGAAATTCATAGATTTCATCTTGCTATTGTTGCTTCCTCTGAATTATTTTGCTATTTATGCATTTGGTATTTGCTTTGAGTCGGCCCCGGCTTGCAAACACCAGCCTAAGAAATGCCTCCTGCTTGCAAAAGTCCATGGCATGCATGCTGGCAAGAGGGTCAGGGATTTTGCCAGGCTCTGGGAAGCCCATGTTTGGCAGGAGCAGAATGAGAAGCACCAGAGGTGCCCACAGACCTGGGCTTTTGCTGGCAAAAATTCTGTGTGCTCTCCTTGTCCTTTGGAACTCACCTGGAGTGTATATTGTCTTTTGCAGGATGTGAAAGGGCTGTACAAACAGCTGGCAGGATCTGAGCTGGAACAAATGGGTGTTCCCATCGGCACTGGTCTGGACGACATCCTCGAGACCATCAGGATCCACTGGGAGAAAGATGTCGAAAAGAACCGGGCGGAAGCAGGAGCCTTGCTCCAAGCCAAGGTGAGGCAGGACCTTTTCCCTGCGCAGAAGGAGGCCAAGGAAAGGTGAAAGGCAGTCAACATAGGAAAGAAGAAATGCAACAGTTTCAATCTCATTAGACATAAGATAAATACAATTTAAAATAATAACATTTTGTTTCCCTGTCTAAAGCCATAACATATTTAAAATGGTAATACTTGATGCGATGGGGACAAGTGCGTGATGAAGTAGGGTCTTCCCTATATTACTGAGGAGAGTAAACTAATATGACATGTTTGAGTAAGGAAATTGATGATATGCATCGAGAATCTTGAAATGCTCCTGCAACCAGTTGAATAATCTAGACACTGTTCTAAAGAAATAATTGAAAATATAAAGTTTATATCTAAATGTATTCACTGAAACATTCACTATACGAATGAAAAAAATTGGGAGAAAAGCACATGAATGTTTAATAATAAGAGTAAGGCTAAGCTACAACCTTTCCAGACAATGAAATACCAGGTAATTATTAGAAATATTTATGAAGCATTTATAACAACATGGGAAATGCTCACATAATAAGGTCAAATGGGGGAAAATAAGAGTACAGAAGTGTATATACCAGGAACCAATAAACTTTGTCAAGCACCAAAAAATAAATATGCGACTTCCTGGGTCTGACAGTCTACTACAACAATTCAGTCTATTACAACAATTTGAAAGACAAAAGGTAACACATGAGCATGACCGTGTTGCAATAAACTTTATTTATAGAAACAAGAGGTAGGCTGGGTTTGCCTGCAGGCTGCAGTTGGCCAACTCCTGATAGACACAGTAGAAAGCATTCAAACAAAGAAATGAGGCATCAAGCAAAAATTCAAAAGAAAACACTAAAATGTATTGGTGTTAGCAGTGGTTGTCTTTGAGGGAGGGACCTATTTGACATGTCGAGAGGTTTTTTCTTTCTTGCTTTTGAGTATAATATTTTTTCAAGTGTTTTTTTAAGCAGTATGAGTTATATTCATGGAGGGAAACATCTCTTTATTAAACCTCATAAATAATAAAGGAATTAACCAGAACACAGAATGCACAGGGTTTGTTCTTCCCTTCTCCATCTCCCACCCCTGTGTGACTTGGGGATTCTGAGGCACAGGACCAGAAGAACAGAAGAGGAAGGAAAGTGTAGAGAAAGTATGAAAAATAAAGTAGCTTATATTTTTGAGAGAAGGCATGTGGGCAGCTTCTATGCTCTGGGTTACTGTTCGGTGGGTCTCAAGCCCATCTGCATAGCAGAATTATTCCAGAACATTGTCAAGAATGCTCATGCCCAGGCCAAAACTCTCTGGATGATTCTAATATACAGCCAGGTTTGAGAGCCACCAGAGTTTATAAAAGCTACCAGAAAAAAACCCAAGGAAGACCTTTTCTGTTCTTTGTTCTCCCATGTCCCTTCAGCCCCCTGCCCCCTCAGTATCAACAGGAACCTTCCCAGCAGGGTCTTCACCAATTCTGGATCCCCCAATGTTCTCCAGTCTCAAAAACATCTTAATGTTGTACCCAAGTTTTCGCATCTGAGAGACCACCAAGGAGCCAAGCTCCAATACAATCGCATGAGGGTTTATTTGACAAGCTTAAGCCTGGACCCAAGTATACCTGACACAGCGGAGTAGGGACTTGGACCCCGAGCCAGATTACAGTCAGAGTTTTTAAAAGCAGAGTAGGGGTGGACTCGGCGGTGGGTGAGGACAAAGGGGGTGTTCAGAAGGCCTATCAGGGTAAAGAAGACTGTCAGGATATTGAAGGCCTGGCTACTATCAAGCCAAGGCCGTTTTTCCCTTTAATGAGGCACTAGCATGAAGACAATTGGGAGTTTCCTGCTGGAATGTTACATTCTTGCTATCAAGCGTCCTTGTTCGTGAGATTTGGGTTTAGAAGAAATTTAACTTTATTTACTTTTTCTTCTACCTCAGCCTCCTTCAGTTTTGTTTATGGAGGGGAGGGTGACATTAGGGCTTAAGGAACTGAGTTATTTGTCTCTGGAAATTGGGCTGGACTCGAGGTGGGTACAGCCTTGTTTTTCTTGGCCTCCACATTTCCCCCTCTCAGAGGAACCTAAAGAAGGACCCAATCATGGGTCCAGGCTGGTCTCAGCAACAAGGTCCAGTGGTTGGTATTGCCATCTGAGTACCATGAGTTGAACTGTACTGACTCTGTCTCTGACAACAGATACTAATCTATTGATAATCAGCCTTAGTGGGGTAAGTGGGAATGGCACAGTCTTACCTTTAGGGGATTGTCCTTGTCTGGTTGGCTTTTCCATTCTGGAACAAAGTCCTTGAGAATAGCATGCAGGTCAGCTGGCCGGACGTAGGTGTAGTGGACCCAGGTAGTAATCCCGTCGACCTTGAGAGCAGTGGGAGTGGTCAGGATCACGATGTAGGGTCCCTTCCAGTGAGGCTCCAAGTTTTCTACTTGGCGGCAGCACATCTAAACCAAGTCCCTGGGTTGGTAAGGATGTGGTTCCAGCTTTGTCTCCATGTCAGTGTGGGCAGTTAGGATCCCTGCATGGGCTAGACAGACTGTAATGCCTGCAGTGACTGGAGTACAGACTGATTGATTAGTCATCGTTAAGGAGGAGGGCCTGATACCTTGTCACTCCGGTGTTTGTCATCCACTGGTCTGGTGGAGTCCAGAGAAGGTCCTTGATAGCGTGAGTGGTGGTCAAGATGAGATTTTGACCCAAAGTCAATTTATTTGCATCCTTGACCAGGAGGGCCGTGGCAGCAATTATGTGGAGACAAGGGGGAACCCAGCCGCTACTGGATCTAGCTTCTTGCTAAGATAGGCTACTGGCCTCTGCTAATGCCCAGAGTCTGAGTCAAAACTCCTTTAGCTACCCCTGCCTCTTCACCCACATACAAGTGGAAGGGCTTGGTGACATCTGGGATGGCCAATGCTGGGGCACTCAGTTAGGCTGCTTGTAATTCCCGAAATGCTCCTTATATCTGGGGCTGACTGACTGGCAAAAGCAAGATCATCTAAATGAGCTATTGTGCAGCTTCTCTGAAGTTTACCTCAAATTGTTTAGCTTAGGTAAACAAACATTTAAAGACAATTAAATCTAGAATTTAACACCCATAAAGGCATGTTATTAAAACATAATTCTTCTCTCTAAAATAACCTTCATTTCCATAGAAAGCCAAATCAGGACTAATTCACTTGAAAGACAAGTCCAGTTTTAACAAACTTGGCCTATTATTTACATAAGCTCAGCAAGAACAGTAAGTAATCATATAGATCTTTTAGAATCTGCTTTGCTGGAACTTTTTATAAGGAATCTCTAGGTTGAACTTTTAGTAGCCTCTCCAGGCCAGAAGCCAAGCCACGTACTTGTCATCAGACATGCCTGCAATACCTGTCGATTTGGGCGAATTCTTCTTCCTGAGGCTCTGCACCTACCAAGGAGTGACATTCTTTACTCACCTGGTGAGGCTGCCGGGAACTCTGTAAGCAAGGTATCAGGCCAACAGTCCCAAAGGGCTTTATGGCTCCAGGTTTCGTAAAGTCAACCTTAGTTCCTTTAAACTGTCTTGTCATCTCTGTGTCTTTTCAAATATGACATCCCAGTCAAAGCCTTGGTAAAATAACCAGTTTCCAATGCTGTCCTGTTACAAGGAGAACAGATTCTTATTGAACTTATGCAAATGACTGATTGCCGTGGAAGAAAGAAGACTTATTGAGCCCTTTTGGTTTCAGAGGGTTCAGATAGAGAGAAAAGTTGAATGCCTTGATTCGTTTACAAATCAATATTTTTACCTCTCTGTAAGTTACAGATAACTTGAGAAAAAGTATCCCTAGTCTGGAAGAGCAAACATTAGAGAACCAGCAATGTTTAAAATAAGACAAAACATTAAGAGACACAACACTATAATCTTTTAGTTCATTTAGTCCCATGTTACTAAATCTGGTGAATGCAGCTTCAGTTAGTTCTGGAAATTCTTACCCATTTCAATTTTAGGATTTTCATGTATATCAAATATCTATATTTGTCCTGAAAGTCCTTTATATGAATCTCCTTGAAGATAAAACTCATTTTACAAGAGAATTAAAACAATTATAAATGACAAAAACTCAGAATGTATATGGTTAGAGCTAAGGAGACGAGTTTACACTTTAGCTGGCAAGGAAATCAGGTTATTTCTGTGACACATAACATTTCCATAATTACAATATCAAGTGATGATCTCTCAAAACATTAAAACTTTAGGAAATGCATAGAATCTCTAGAATAGTTATAGCTTTTTTCCAAATGTGACCCAAGGTTTATCATTGGTTCATCAGTACTTCATGAGTAACTTCGCATACCAAGGAAAAGCCTGAGTTAAAGAGATTTACAACTTAAATTTTGTCAACATTTGCTAAAATCTTATAAAGTTTTAAAGCACATGCCTAAATATAATTAGGGATGTTAAACACGTGATAAAACAAAACATAGGAACTAAATTTTCTGGGCAGGCAAGGAGAAAACCATTTATACTTTTAACAGATCAATTAACCTAAGAAAACTTTGTCCTTTTAAACAGAGAGAAAACCAGCTTTTCTATACCAGTGTCTTTTCCTCTTTTTTTAAGCGTGCAGTCTTAAGATATGAGTTTTCTGGGCTTCCCTCCCATCATGCATGATGTCGAAGACAAAGAGAGGGGGATCTTTCAGATGCTGTCCTGCTCGCTTCCCTCGCGGGAACTTAGGAGCGTCTTAGCTAAGGTCTGTCCGTATAAACCCCGGACCAGGCTACTCCGTGGGGTAGATGACCGTTATGCCATAAGACACCCCACGAGACTGAGGGTGCAGCCCACTCAGACTCTGTAGCCGAAGCGGTGGAGCCATACAGACACATTCATACAGTCAGGCACTCTTCAGATTCAAACAGGTTGGACACACCCCCCCCCCATCCCTGGCTAATGGGAGGTGATCAGTTTCCCCTTCCATTCTATACAAATGAGAGCAAGTTTTTATGGTTACAGGCAATGGGGGATGGTAACAGGGTGTTTTTGTAGTCCCTCAAGGTCGGGCCACTTTCCTAATCTCTCAAGGCCAAATGTTCCTTTTACTTGGAAGTATAATCTATGTGGAGGTATGTCAGGAGAGTGTTAAATCACCTTGGGGGCTGTTTTTCTTTCTTTCTTAGTCGGTCCTGACCATATCTAAAATTCCTTTTCCGAAGATTTCCCTTCACAAACCTTCTACAACTTTCCTTTGTATTCAGGTTTTGTCCCAAGTCATTTCCTTCCAAACAACCATCTCATTTAGGACAAAATTACCTTATTTTACCTTTAATAAAATGCATTTCCATTCCTTAAATATTTCTTACATATCATCTACTTTTCCATAGAGTTGTTTCCTTTATTTCCATCAGTCTTAATTACACTTAACAGAATTTTGTACTCTTAGAAATATCTTTAGTTATTAACCAATTGTGAACTGTTACAACAGAATTTTTTAGATGCCAATTTATGAATCAGTTAAGCATAAACATGTTTACCAACAGATTTAAATATTCTTAGTTTCTTTGTAGTAAGAAGTCAAAAGTACAAACCTACATCCAGTAATTAACGACTTAGCATTTTATCCTGTTTGGTTAAGACCTAGATGTCCATAATTTAATTCCATTTGTCATCCAACCAAAACTTTAAAGTTTCGGGTTACCAAAGACTTTGAAAGCTACTTTAACAATTACCCATTAAAACTTTGAGACAATTAACCATCAGTTTAGTCATCTCTTTGCTAATAGATTTCAACAGATTTTAACAAACAATATGAGCTTATTTGACCTTCAGTAAACTTCGAAGTTTCACATTTACTGCTGATAACTTAAAAGACATGTCTATCTTAATTAAACCAACAAACTTAACTTAATTCCAATACTGATTTACGTTCCACCTGGGCCCACTCCACTTTGAGTGTTTACCTGAGACATGGGTGGGAAGATCTGGAGTGGGGGGTGTTAGGTCCAGAGGCTGCTCTTCTTGCTCCTTGACAGTGAAGAGAGAAGGAGGAGCTGTGGTGCAGGAAGCACCGAGGATGGTCTAGAGGCCAGTCATGCAGGCCGCACGCATGTTGGTGCAGAAACAGGAGAAGGGGAGACAGAGGAAACAAAGTGCCGCCAGGAGGCGAGAAAGGATTCCTGGTTCTAGAGCTCATCAGCCCCAACAGAGGAGCAGACGCCATTATGTTTTCCCACCAGCGAGGAGGGGGAAGGGTTAGGCAGTCTCCGTGGGGCCAGAGAGGGCAAGGAATGTCCCCGAAACAAAGTTGTTTCGGCAGCTGCTTGGGAACATTCCTTAAAGTCTCTGTCTCGAGTTAGACCAACCCCAGTTGGCTCCAGTTATAGCCATTAACACAAGAAATGAGTAAGGGAGAAGCCCCACATCTATTAGGAGGAACAGAGAGACGAAAGTCAGAGTCCCCTTACTCTCTGCTTGCCCCATTTCTTCAAACACAACAAACAATATAACGACAACAAAAAGACAAGACAAAACAACCGCATACCCAGCGGCCCTCCCGGGGCCATCCAACATTAAAGCATTGCCATTCAGACACGCAGGAAGTCCGAAACTTTCCCTTTCGTACGTCTGTGCTCAGGTTATGAGCTCTTTCCCTAATGTCCAAGAAGTGGTCAATCACCAGAGACAGGGGTCTCCTGCATCTGTCCCATGATGTCCTCAGTCCACAACAAGACAAATACACTTATAACAATTAACAAGAACACATTGCCTTCAGACATGGGCCCAACCGCAACAGCAGCCGAGCCTTCAGATGAGGACCTTGTCCTCCGGGCCCGGCTACAACAGCAGCCGAGCCTCCAGACAGGGGCAGAGGGATGTCTCCCAAGACCCCCCGGTCGACGGCCCGCCACGCGTCCGCTTGAGCCAATGTCGACTCTAGATATGGGCCCGACTGCACCAGCAGCCGAGCCTCCAGATCGGAATTCCTACAGGTTAAAAAAGAAAATGCAGAGTGGAGCTCCCAAAGTATGCGCGCAAATAGATGACAACGAGTGCACTCACCAGCAGGCACAACACCCTCCGGGTTGGGGTCCTGGGAGTCTCCCAGATCTCGGTGGGACCTCCAAATGTTGTACCCAAGTTTTCGCATCTGAGAGACCACCAAGGAGCCAAGCTCCGATACAATCGCATGAGGGTTTATTTGACAAGCTTAAGCCTGGACCCAAGTATATCTGACACAGCGGAGTAGGGACTTGGACCCCGAGCCAGATTACAGTCAGAGTTTTTAAAAGCAGAGTAGGGGTGGACTCGGTGGTGGGTGAGGACAAAGAGGGTGTTCAGAAGGCCTATCAGGGTAAAGAAGACTGTCAGGATATTGAAGGCCTGGCTACTATCAAGCCAAGGCCGTTTTTCCCTTTAATGAGGCACTAGCATGAAGACAATTGGGAGTTTCCTGCTGGAATGTTACATTCTTGCTATCAAGCGTCCTTGTTCGTGAGATTTGGGTTTAGAAGAAATTTAACTTTATTTACTTTTTCTTCTACCTCAGCCTCCTTCAGTTTTGTTTATGGAGGGGAGGGTGACATTAGGGCTTAAGGAACTGAGTTATTTGTCTCTGGAAATTGGGTTGGACTCGAGGTGGGTACAGCCTTGTTTTTCTTGGCCTCCACACTTTACTCCCTGTTTCTCTACCCAGATCCCTTTTCAACAGCCCCTTTCTTTCTGACCTTAATTCCTTGGGCCAGGTCCCTACAAATTCTTGTTATGGCAAATAGTGCCTACTAACTGCACAACAAGCTGTCTCCCACCCCAACCAGGTGAGAGGGAGAACAGCACAAAGGGAAAAATGAAACCTAACCATAGATGTGATGTGGGTCCATTGCTCCTTTTTTAGGAGACTCATGAATATTCATAATTCATGACCTGAGACACCACAGCATCCCCTTTCCTCACTTCAGAGGTGAGGATCCAGATCCAGGGAGGGCAGCTGATGTCCTGAAGTCACACAGCTGGCTGGCAGCACCGTCGCTCAGCCCTCCTGGCTCTCGGGTCAGGCACCTTTTCTCCACATTGGGTAGTCGTTCCTCCTCCGTTCTGTTTCCAAAGTGAAAGCTCTGTGGCCCAGCAGTTTGCAGCCTTGCTTCTGTCCCAACACTTCTGGAGCATACCCCACATTGCAGTGATTATTTCCTTGGGGAAGCGGGTGGGGGGAGGGGGACATTGTAAATAACAGGAAAAAATCTACGTAGTGTGAAAAAGAAAAAAATCCTGGCCATTATTACTCACCCTTCACCCTCTTGAGAATCATTACCAGCCCAACAGTAATTCAAACATTAATTCTGAACAGATTCATTAGTGTTTTTTTAATAGAGTAATCTTAAAGCTACATCTCAGAGAAAACAGACAGTACTTGTTTTCATTTGGCTAATGCTGCTGGGGCCTCTTGCAGAAAGGCAGAGCTCAGAAAATATTTGCAGAATGAGTGAATTCCTCTGATCATCAACAGAGATCAGAACTGACAGCCAGAAGTCCTCCAATAAATAGTTTTGTCAGTTGCTGTCATGCCCTTAGGGGCTGACATTTGCCCATCCTGAGCACCTCTTGTCTGTTTCTTGGCAGCGAAGCATTAATGTAAAATGGCTTAGCCCACACTCCTTTCAAACCTTTTGCAGAGAGCATACAGACACGTATTTAATTACCTTTCAGGCTGGGGAGGCTGAAAATTAATTGACATGATTAATTTATGTCTTTGTTTAGGTTTCCCCAGAAACTGACTTTGTCTGAGACAAATATTAAAGAGGAAATGGTTTATCTGGAAGCTGGGGGAGGGAGTGAACCAAAATACCAGTAGGGAAGAAGCAGAGAAGGGAACCAACAAAGAACTCATTATCTAACCAGCACCCACTGGGGGAGACTGGACTCTGCACCCACAGGGTTTCTGGGTAACAGTACAGAATTTAAGAGAGGGGAAAGGCGAGGAAGCTGCGGTAGTAATACCATCCCCATCAGACATCTGCCGTCTGCTAGCAGAGTGACCTTTCAAAGACTTCAGAGAAGGTTCTCCCAGCCAAAGAAGGGTAAAATCTGGCAGTGGAACAGAAGGGTGGGGAGAACCACATGTTCTGGAATAAAGCTTCCTGAGGGATAAAGGTGGATGCCATCAGCGTCTGCTCCCAAGTTATCTGCTAATTCCTCTTATTTTTAAGTCATTAAAAGCTTATAAAGAGATTCGGGCTAGGTTCTCTCCAGCCTCGGTCATGGATGTCAGGAATTTGGTGGTCCAGCTTTCAGAGCTTCTCAGTTCTGTAACTCCGTATTTGAGGGAGGGTCAGTTTGGTCCAGAGAATTTCTGGAGGGTCTTCCAAATCGGCCCTCCCTTGTCTGCTTGTTGTGGTTACCCAGCCCTGGGTATTTGGGGATGCTTGGGGAACCACAGACAACATGCCATCCCACTCTCCAGACCTCCTGGCTACCCATGGAATACATTCCCCACAGATCCTAAACAGGCCACCTGGGGGAATATGGAAGAACCCCTATCATTCAGCTTTTTCCTAGCATGCCTATGTTAAGATGCTTCCATTCTGTAGCAGGCAACTTGCATTCTTAACCTCCTCCCTGGGATCTTCCTCCCGGGGAAGGGCTCCATACCGTCACGCCTGGAAGCCTCACCTCTGTCCCTTATTCACTGCAGTGGGAGGGTGTGTACAATAACCAAAGGCTTATTCAATTGCCAGCATTAGCTGGCGTGGTGGGGTAGGAAGTGCCAACAAAAGAGAACTCAGCTTCCTTTCAATACCCCCGGGGGCCTGGGACATCACAGCAAATGCGTTCATGCCATCTCTTCCGACAGTGGTCTGCGCTTGCCTCGGATCAGTTCAAGACATTTGTGGTCAGGAACTTTATGGGAGCTATAATGACCATGCCTTAAACAGCCCCAATGACACATCATGGAGACAGTTAAGAATGAAGAGAGGTGAACAGATGGAGATGAGTTGTGAGGTTTCTGGCTATTGATAGTCTTAGAGCTGGATGAGACATTAGCCACTGACTAGAGCAGTGCTCTCTAATAGCAATTTCTGTGAGGATGGGACTGTCATGGGTCTGCGCAGTTATCTAGTATGACAGCCACTGGCCACATGTGCTCTTGAGCACTGGGAATGTGTCTGATCCAACTGAGAAACTGAGTTCTTAATTTTATTTAATGTTTACTAATCTTTATTTAAATAACTATGTGCGGCTAGTGGCTACCATATTGGACAACGCAGGTCTAGATCTGTCCGTGAGCAGACTAGGAACCTTGGATAACATGTCTCCATATCGTCCACATTCACAAACAATAATTATATAGGCTGTCATAGCAATGCCCACTCTTTGCTTGCTTGTACCAAGAAGTGTGAATATTTTCTAGAATATACGAAATTGTATGGAATGGGTTTCTGCTAGTCAACCGAGGTCACTGGCTCTAGATGACAAGATGGTCTGATGTGATATCCCCATGAGAGCCAACAGGGAGAGTTCCTTTCAAGGAGAATAGAAAGAGCAGAACCCCTAAAAGCATCTATAATCTAGGGGGTCCCTGTGCTTTCATGAGTCAGCTATAATCCCTGATGTCTCTTCAGTGAAATAAGCCATGGTCTCTTCAGGCGTGCTTATTGCAAGCACCGAAGGGAGTCATCTAGCCTTTCTACCCCTCCTAGTATGTCACAGGGAGACCTTGGCAAAGGGCCCTAGCCCACTTTCATTTCATTTTTTATTTACTTGGATTTTATGTAAGCATTATTAATCGGTAATACCCTCACTTGCTTCAAAGTTCAAAATGTACAAAATGACATACAATGAAAAATGACATCCAACCCCTGTCCCAGCCACCCCACTTCTTTTCTACAGGGTTGATCAAGGTTATCCTTTTACTATGAGTCTTGTCAGAGATACTTTATGCACATACAAGGACATATGTGTAAATTCTCTCTCTCTCTCTCATTACACAGATAGTAGTATACAGAACATACTGCTTTTTAGATGCATAATATTAAACCACAGTGGGCAGCAAATTATAGCCCACAAGCGAAATCTCAGCCTCTGCCTGTTTTTTTACAAGTAAGTTTTATTGGAACACAGCTATGCTCATTCACTTACGTATTGTCTAGGGCTGCATTTGCATATACCAGCAGAGCAGAATAGTGGCAGTGGAGGCCATATGGTCTGCTAGGCCTAAAATATTCACTATCTGGCCCTCGACAGAAAAAACTGTTCTAGCAATGGGTATCCCAGGACTTATTTTAATGCCCTGCTGATTGATACTTAGGTGGCTTCCAATCTTTTGCTTTTATACATTAGACTAGTCACTAACTGCATCTGTCCTCCACTTCCCAATATAGAAAAATATCTGCTGGATAAATTCCTAAATGTGGAATTTCTGAGTCAAAAATTATGCACACTAGCAATTTTGATAAATATTGTCAAATTACTCTCGATGAAGGTTGTAACAATTTACTTTCCCATCAGAAGTGTTTGACAGTGCCCATTTTCCCATATCCTCACCAATACTGTGAGTTCTCATACCCTGTGATCCTTGTCAATAGTAGAGATAAAACTCAGTTTTTCAGTGCAGTTTTATTTTGCATTTCTCATATTATAAGGAAGGTGGAACATCTTTTTTACATGCTGAATTCCGGCCATATTTGCTCTTGTTTATACTATCGGATCATATCCCTTGCCCATTTTTATTAGGTCTTGGACTTTTTATTACTGGTTTGTAGTGACTCTTTGTACACTAGAGAAATTAGTCCTCTCCCTGCAGTAAGTTGTACTTAGGTCCCCAGCTTATCAATTGTCTTTCTATTTAAGTTATGGTAGTTCCAGGTGGCTTTCAAAAGATACTGTTAGCCAGTAGGGCAGGGTTGCTATAGGAGCTAGGAGGCCAGGGTTTGGTTCCCGTCACTGTGTGTTACAGGAGCGTAGCCAAGCTGGTCAGAGCTGGGGGACAGAGTAAGGGGAATCAGTAGTAGTTAAAAGGGAAACTAAAGAGACTGTCTCATTGAGGTAAGCCCTGCCTATCTTTCACCTGTTCTTTACCCAGTACAACATGAGTATTGTAGAGGCCACACCCAGACCCTCAGCTTCCATGTTGTTTCTCCAACCCCACAACCGGTCGACAACCAATATTTGAGTGACAGTCTATATTGGGGATCACCCAACACTGTAACCTCCACATGCTACCAAGAAATCTTCACTCACTCACTCATGCAGACTCCATTTGCCAAGCGAATATTTGACAAATGTCAAAAAAAAAAAAGCAGGCGCCAGGCCCTGTGCATGGGGCTGTGGGCACAAAGTTCCTGGCCTGTCCCTGGCCACCCAGTTCTTCAGTCTCAAAGCTATCTTAGGTATTTCTCAATGGTAGCTCTTTCCCATGAAAAGGGTAGGGACCTTACTTCTAAAATAAGAGACTTGCAAATATACAATAACCCAAATCCCTGAGAAATTAAAGTAGTAGTGTTTGCATTCAACGCTTACCGGTCTTTGAGAAGAGACAGAGCAGAGGAGACCCTTCTTTGGGATGGAATGACCTCCATGAACCAGAAGAAAAATACTATCATTAAACTTCTCCAATAATTACTTGAAGAAGAAAAACATATTTTTCTCTTTGGAATTCTACTCACCTCTGAGCCTCTCCTGCTGCCTTCATCAGTGGGGTACCCTTCCTAATGACCGAGGGGCAGCAAGTCCGCAAAGCCGGGTGTCCCTCGCTGTGTCCTTGGGCAGCTTCCACTGAGGCTGGGAATCGGTCCCATAGTCTTTCATGAGTAGCTTCAATAGCCAGGCAATTCCTGTGTCAAACAATTCAAGGAGACACTTGGCTTAGCCTAGCCAGGCCAGCCCTCCTGCCAACACCAAAGTTCCATTGAGCGAGACACATACTTCTTTTTAGCTCCTGCTAAGAAGAGTTCCTGTCTCAGGTGAAGACTGGATGGCATCTGGCCTTCAGCCAAGTAAATCCTACATCTGGCTGGAGTAGGTCAGGGTTGTGGATGCTGCTTGTCTAAAGCTATCCTTAGCTAAGTAACATTTATATAATCCCATGGTCATTATAATACTGATAAGCTAATCCTCCTAATTAAAAGGAGGTGTGATTTCATTCCATTGACGGGGGACCCTCCCTTTCTACAGTCCCTCGCGTGTGCCTAGGACACACTGTAGACCTTTAGTAAATGTGTTGGGAGTGCCCAAGGTGTAAAACACCATGTTAGGTCCCCAGTGCAGACAGAGGCATCAGTAAGAAGTTGTCCTTACAAACAAGCTTACTATGATCTAGTGCGAGGTTGGCTTAGGGCAGGTGGCCGGCAACAGATAGAAAGACCAATCTTCTACAAGGCAGAATACCACGTGCTTGCAAGCAGAGTCAACAGAGTATTTAGTAAGCCTGTACCAAGTGCCCAGACCATGCCCTAAGCACCTGACAGGCCATCCTCATTTCATCTTCCCACAGAGTTAGGTATTGTGATCTTCTCCATTTCACAGAGGAAGGAACTAAGGCACAGAGAGGTTAGTCACTTCCCCAAGAATACATGGTTCCAGAGTGGTGGAACTGAGATTCAGACCACACGTTCTACCTCCAGAACCATCACTCTGGACTGCTAGGTTGGCCTGGGCAGATCACATGGAGTGCGGGGGAGTCTTGATGCATTGTCTTGTGGAATGTGAGGTTAAGAGGCCTTTGTCTTGAGGGTCCAGAAGGTTATGCCAGACTTTTGTCATGATCTTCCCAAACCATGATTCTGTGCCCTCCCCATGGGATAAGATTCCTCCTTGATATAAGATGGTGAATGCCTGTCTCTGCGAGGAATTCGTTGCTTTCCCTTTCTCCATGAGCGTGAACATCATAAGGTTAGTGTGATCCCATGAGGTCCAAGAGGCTGCAGAGCCAGGCAGTCAGCTATACTCAGCAGAAGAGCAAGGCTCTTGTAAAGCTCTTGTTCACGGGCTGCAAAAACAGAGAGCTCAAACCACTGGCTGAAATCCACACAGCAACTGCTGGAGAAAGGCAGAGTACACAGTTCAACCTCTCAGCCCCCATCTTGGATACGTGTTCTGCTAGGAACACACCTGCGTAGCAGAGGGGTGGGTTTGGAGATGGCCCTTTTCCCCCCTCCACGTGGAGACTCTCAAATATTTCCTTCTGCCTTACTCCCAAGCATACTGTCCTTCTTCTTTCCCATCCACTTTCACGTGCACTAATGTGTACATTTAATTTAAATTTTTTTAATTTGCAATTTTTTACCATGTTTCCAAGTGTCTATGTGCTCTCCTGTCCCAGAAATATAGATGGAGTGCAAAGGTGCAGGCTGGCCCCCTGCACAACAAAGCCAAGATTTCAAGTGGGTTTGAAAGTCTGGGGACCAGCATATTTTAATCTCATTACACATCCTAGCAACTGCGCTCAGCAACAAAATACAGTCCTACCTTCCTAGACTCAGGTCTAGAATGGCATACCTGCTATTTGGTCTGCGAGGAGAAATCTTGAAGGCATTGGGTGGAAATGGAAACAGAAGTAATTATTAATCAGAAAGCATAACTCTAAAAAGCCATTGGAGAAGGACAAGTAATACTTTTAGGTGAGTTAAAGCAGCAGACTGTCCCCAGATGGAGGGCAAGTACCATTCATAAGCTGATTTGAGAAGGTATTGGGCATGATATAAAATGACACTGAATCCCATAGTGATCAAATTCATTTTTTTCTCTTTCAATCTTAATTAAACTGTATAAGAAAGTTTTCATTGGGTGCTGGTAGGTTATCAACACTTCTCTTATACTCATCCATCTCACCTTTCAACAAAGAGAAGGCAGGCTTTGGGACTCAGCTGCGTGGTGGGCAACATTTGCTCAAATACAATAACATTGGTTTATTTTAATGTCATTAATTTTTCAGCTATTTTTTGTCTATGACCAACAGTTTTACAGTTTTATCTGTTTCCTTAGCAATCTAGAACTTTGTTCCCATGGACCAGGCATCACATGGGAGTTTTAAATGCAGATTCCTGGGCCCATTCAGATCTCCTGAATCAGAACCTGTATTTTCCCTAGATCATCCTGATGCACATAAAATTTGAGATCTTGGGCCGCCTGGGTGGCTCAGTGGGTTAAGCCGCTGCCTTTGGCTCTGGTCATGATCCCAGGTTCC
The DNA here is from genome assembly GCF_902655055.1 of Lutra lutra. Lineage (NCBI taxonomy): Eukaryota > Metazoa > Chordata > Mammalia > Carnivora > Mustelidae > Lutra > Lutra lutra. Next base: position 131,378,634 of record NC_062278.1, on the reverse strand, counting down.
TGGGATCAAGTCTCGAATCGGGCTCTCTGCTCAGCAGGGAGCCTGCTTCCCCCCTCTTTGTCTGCCCCTCTGCCTGCTTGTGATCTCTCTCTCTGTCAAATAAATAAAATCTTAAAAAAAAAATTGAGATCTTATCTACAGCTTCCATTTTAAACACATTTATTTACAAAGGAAACATGAATCAATTTAAATAAAAATTGAGTCGGTATTCAGATATGCAAAAAATCATGCTGCTTGTTGAATGTTTGGGAAACACTCCAATCCAGCAATCCAGCAATCATCCCACTCCCCACAAGATCAGCACGTACCTCTGAATACAGACCTCTCATTGTCTGGGTTGAGAAGGGGGCAAATCACCTGCCGGACTGTGGTGATGGCCTTGACCAGCAGATTTACTCCAGACCCACCTGCCTAAGCTTTGAAATTTGCCTTCAGTGAGACTTGACTTCCACTCATGCCAGCTTCTGACCCAGGGTGTGCTGGTTATGTTTCATATCTACTCTCCAAGGACAAATGTAAGCATTTGTGTTTATGTGCCAGTCAGATTCACAATATCATATCAAGGTAACATAGGAGTTTCCGATGATGTGTTCTTTATATAATTTTAGAGGTTACCTAAATTTTAGAATAAAATACATACTTTGCTTTTCCATTTGCACCTACACCTTGAGTGTGACTGACTAGCTAGCTATCTCTTGCAAAATCTGCCAACTGTTTTTATAATTCTGTCATCGACAATGTCCAAAATCAGATTATAAAATATGCTCAATTATTAATATCCGATTAAGCAAAAAGTCACTCACATCAATGATAAATGAGAATAGGTCCAATATGAATTTTGGTTGCTATTTCCATTGACCTTAATGAGTCCTTTCATCAATGACATTAGTTATTTCTTTGCAAATCAGCAATAGTTTATAAATATTGGAAAGATATTACCTCTAATTTTTTTGCTATTCATAATGTGACAGCTATAGACATGACCCACTTTAAGTTTAATCTGCATTATTAACATTTTCTGCATCCCTTTCTTAAGTCTAGACAGTCAGCGAAACAATTCAAACCCTGATTTGTAGTGTTTGCCAATTTCCATGAGGTAAGAAAAACTCACCACAGCTGATTTCAAACTCCTAACTTGATGTAAATAAGCACAGAGTTTGGAAGAGATGCACAGAAGCTCACCATTAAATGTTATGCCTACCCCACAGGTACCGTCGATATAAATAACTTCGATATAGCACAGATAATGATAAAATGTAAATAAATTAGCAAGTGATGTGTTTGGAGTATTACCATTTTGATATATATTAATTGTAAGTGGATATAATTTAATTTTTAATGATGGCTGTGTTTACCAAGCAGCTTACAGACTTCCTGAAAATTTAACCCTCGGCTCCCGTGAGCTGTCAGGCGTGGGCTCCAGCTGCCGGCTGCCGGCTGCTCCTGGCTGTTCTAACCACCTGCACCTTCCAGCTGGATCTTTCTGCCGGAACCCCGCCTGCCCACCCACACAGCCCACCTGGCCAAGTCCCAACCCCAGAGACAGGGAGAGAAATGGGGTGACCCATCACAGCAAGACTTGACAGACCACGAGGATGTTTTAGAGGGGTCCACCTTCACTTTAGGGAAGACGGCTCTACTTTGGGAGCTCTTTTTTTCTTTAAGATTTTATTCATTTATTTGATGAAAAAAGAGATAGCAAGAGAGGGAATACAAGCAGGGTAAGTGGGAGAAGGAGAAGCAGTTTTCCCACTGAGCAGGGAACCCGACGCGGGGCTCAATCCCAGGATGCTGGGATCATGACCTGACCCGAAGGGAGATGCTTAACGACTGAGCCACCCAGGTGCCCCGACTTTTGGGGCTCTTGATGAATTGGTGGAAATGAATTTGTGGAAGCAGTGGTTTTCAAAACTGGTTGAGAGTACAGCTCTGGCATGGGCCGCAGCATCTCACAGACCATGAAATCTTGAGAAAATAACTCAGTCTCTCTCTGCCTCAGTTTCCTCATGTAAAATAGGAATAACAATGACACTTGCTTCATAGGTCGTGAATATTAGCTGAAATAATGGACTTAAGCAGTTAATGGAGTGCTTGGCACAGAATAAGTGCTTAGCACCTGTTAGTTATCATTAGTAGTACCCAACCTAGAGTGGTTACAAACTCATTTTTGGCTGATACTACTTGTTACATATAGAAAAGTATATGCAGTCACTATTTGCACGCTTTTAAGGTTCTACAAGTTTCCATATGTATAACCTGTTGGAAGTGTCATAGTGTCTCCTCTCATTGTCATTTGCATTCTGTGGGGAGGGACTAGGGCTCAGAGAGGCTGAATGATGGTCCATGGACACACAGCCATGGGCTGACCAGTCCAAGATGGGCCCACAGCTTCCATTCACCTATAGCTGATCCCAGACCTTTAATGGATGTTTTTGTTAAGCTCTGTCTAGCCCTCACACAGGAAGAGCTACACCTGGGATGAGCTCTTTGACCCCAGTTTTCTTAGTCAGTTTGACTGGACTATTTTTGCATAACCCTGTAAATAAGTATTCATATGTAGTAAAAATGGTCAATCCAGAACAGGTTTTTTCTCCCATATCACGGACTTAGAGACGTGCGTCAGCCTGTACCAAAGATGAATGAAGGTGATCTCTAGTTTTTCCCCTTTCTCCAGCAGAGAGAGAAAGAATGACCTATTCCCCCGGAAAGTATGGGAAAGAATCAGACTATGTCCTTGCTGAGGGAGAAACTGCAAAACACAGACCTTCCCCTTGTGTTCACAATTGTGGCCAGACTGGTTTTTACAAGGAAACAGGGACTATCAGATCAAGTTGGATAGTTCCTCATTTGAAGAAGGTGTGAGGCAATTGGCACTGCCTGACAGTATTGGGATGGGTTGGGAGTTCTCTGAAAGGCAATTTGTCAACATCCATCAAAATGACAGATGCATACCCCTTGACTCAGCAGTCCCACTTCAGGGATTTACCCCACAGAGATACTCCCATGTGTGGAAAATGAGGGTTGTAGGTAATTCTTTACACCATTGTTTGTAACAGGCAAAGACTGGAAACAATCTAAGTGCTCCTCAGTGCAGGGCTTCTAGATAATTCTGTACTTCCAAACAAGGCAATACTCTGGAGCCATTAAAAAGAATGTAATTGATTTATATATATTGGTAGAGAATATTTTCTAGGATATATTAAGTACCAAAGCAAGTAGAGGATGATTACATATATTTACTTATAAATGTATGAAATAATTGGGGGGTGGGGTGCCTGGGTGGCTTAGTTGGTTAAGCAACTGCCTTCAGCTCAGGTCATGATCCTGGAGTCTCAGGATCGAGTCCTGCATCAGGCTTCCTGCTCATCGGGGGAGTCTGCTTCTCCCTCTGACCACCCCCTTTTGTGCTCTCTCTCTTCAAGCAAGCAAGCAAGCAAGAAAGAATATAACGGATAGATAGATATAGATATCGTGTGTGTGTGTGTGTGTGTGTGTATAATTTCTGGAAAGAGGTATAAGAAACTGGAAGGAGGAGAACTGGGTAATTAAGGCACAGGGACAAAAAGAGATTTTCTCCCACAAATCCTCCAAAAAAAGATTTCGAATTTTATTCTACTTGTATGCACTATATGTTCAAACTCAATAAATGCTTGTATGCAAATCAGGAAAGGTGCCCGTGGAAAAAGAGGGATTTTTCAATCGGCCAGCCGTTTGAGTTAGAGGCTGTGGAGTGGGTCCTGGGAAGGGCAGAAGGGAAAGCGGGCTTCGGGCTGTCCACGCACCCCTGCTCACGTGGAGACCTGCCCCTTCCCAGCAACAGGCAGAGATGGCCCGCATGGCGCAGACCCAGGAAGAGAAGCTGGCCGCTGCCCTCAGGCTGGAGCTACACAACACTTCGTGCCAGGTCCAGAGCCTCCAGGTGGAGACAGAATCCCTGCGGGCCCTGGTGAGTGGGCTGGGAAGAGCCCTGGCATTTCTTATGTCAATTTTACTCTCAACTGTTGCACTAGTCATCTGGGTTAGAGTTCACAAGAGTCTTGAGGCCCCCAAAGGGTCAGCTGATACTGAATCACAACCAGCATAGTGAAGGCTGTTAGTGCCCCACCGGAATACACGACACCAGGCCACTGCTGAGAGTGTTGGCCGCTCACATCCACAGATGTCCCACTTCTCCAGAGAATTGGCCTCAGCCAAACAGTGGACACCTGGCCTGGGCGGTTAGGCCCACCTCCTCTAGCCCTCAGCCAATGACTGGCTGACGTGGGGTTTAAAAGCCCAGACCACTGGCTTCTGAGTGGAATGGGTTTTGTCCTGTACTTTACCCTCGTAATCGCCCTGTGGGATCAGGCTGTACCAGACTCCAACTGATACTTCCCCCTGGCTTAGCGCCTTCCTCTGTCCTATCCTGCTTTCCTTGCTCCCCTTTCCTTGAGAGCAACCCCTTAACTCTTTACATGTACCAAGATCCCTGGCTCAGGCTCTGCTTCTGGGAAAGCCAAATTAAGACTAGGAAGCTCCTCAGACTCACTGGGATTTGTGGGAAAGTCTCTTGCATTATTTATTATTAATAATAATTTGGGATGCCTGGGTGGCTCAGTTGGTTAAGCAGCTGCCTTCGGCTCAGGTCATGATCCCAGCGTCCTGGGATCGAGTCCCACATCGGGCTCCTTGCTTGGCGGGGAGCCTGCTTCTCCCTCTGCCTGCCATTCTGTCTGCCTGTGCTCGCTCGCTCTCCTCTCTCTCTCTGACAAATAAATAAAATCTTTAAAAAAAAAATAATTAAAATAATTATTAATAATACAGCAATTTACCCTCTGCTTTCTGGGGTGAACTGAAGTTCTATTAGGGTACTAAGCCTACAGCTCCTCCTTGATGGCCCCTGTGGGGGGGCCCATGTGTACCAATTGGAACCACAAGCATTTTGTCCACACTGCAGTACATGAGGGGGATGGTTCATGTAATTCTTATGCAGCTGAGGTGGTCTGGACTCTACCAAGGCCCAAGGAGCTCCTGTCTCTCATCAGCTTCAAGCCTTGGGGGAAGTTCCAATACTATTGCTAGTGCCCCTTTCTTCTACCACTCCCCCTAAACCCTCCTCATCTCAATCTTGCCACCCAAATCCATTCCATCACCAAACCAGCAGCCCCACCTCCCAATGCAGTCTTAGCCTAACATTAAGTTAGCTCAAGGATTTATTCTAGTTGGTTCCCTCAGAAACAACATTTTCACTACCCATGGTCAAGATCATTCCATCAACCCTGAGTTCCCCTCCTTCATGTGTCTTCCATTCCCTTGGGTCCATCATCCTCTGGATAACAAGGTCACACGATACCCAGTCAGCTCAGGAAGATGCTGTCTTGCCACAGCACAGCACATGACACACATCTCACTGCCACAGCTCTCCCTCACATTCTGTGATGGGATTGGGGTCACTGCAAGGGGATGTGAGAAAAGGATCAGAGGTGAGAAAAATCAGGAAACTACAGCCTAAAGCAATGCCATTTTAGTTGTTTTTTTTTTTTAATTGTCTGAAAGACAATTGCATTATTTACTCAGAGTTATGTGAATTTATGCTCATCTGTTTTATTCCCTTGCCCTAACCCTTGATCCTAATATTAGGGGTGCTGCCTTTTCCCCAAGTCGCTTTAAACAAGTATAAGGGGGCTGCCATTTATTCCCCAGATGTCTTTGTGACTGCCAAAACTCCACTCTTCCATAACAGAAAGTGCCAGGCAAAACGCTGGTGACACACACTGAAGCCCACATCATCAGAAAAGCCTGGATGAATTGCACCTGAGGGGAGGCAGCCCGTCACTCAACACACATTCCACACATATACTTGCTCCAGCTGTGTGCTGAGCCCTCCATGAGGAAGGTCCCAGGGACGCAACCATGAAGTGAATGGTTCCCATCCTCTAGAAGCTCATAACCACATTGGGTTCAGCCAAATGACCGAACACAGAAGAGGGTACTGTGCTCCCCAGAGCGGTTGCTCCTAGCAGCCTCCATTCTCAGTAAACTCCAGCCTGCCCTCACCTCTGTCCCTCAGCAGATGCTGTCACTCTCACCATTCTGCAGGTAGGATTAAGGTCCCCAAACATGAGATCCTCTGTCTTCTGTTTCCAATCTTTGTTTCCAAAATACCTCTGAAGTTTTATCCCCTCTCTCCTCCCTTCAGTAAATTTCCCCTGTCCACTGTTGCCCCATGTGGGGCATTTCTCTATCTACTGTCCTTTCCTGCATTTTCAGTGTCCCTCCCTCCACTGGGATTGTCTGGGGGTAAAATAGAAAGATTCCTTTTCCACACCTTCTAGCACCCCCAGTTCTTGGGCTTCATTTACAGACCAGCCCAGTTTCCACAGGAAGGGAAATGCCCAGAACCACCCTTTGGGGTGGGGGGTCTCCTACACTTGAACCCTTGGACATGTTCTTCCCATGGCTGCAAGGAGACCCCTCCCCTCAACTCTGCCCACCCCTACCTGTCTTCACACCCTTGGTACAAGTGAGGGAGAAGATATGCAAGTGCTACACACAGGGAAAAGCCTAGATCCTGACTCCCACAGGTGGGGTGACCTCTCCACCTTCCACCCACTCGCTTTCACAGCCCTGTGGTTCACATGGTTCTACCAGCTCATCCACCAACATCACATCAACTCCTTGAGGACAGAGACCATGTCTCATTTGTTTCATGTCCCCAAAGCCCTTGATGAGGGTCCAGAATGTCATTTCTTCAAAGTGATACTAATAGTAAGGAGAGCATGCTTGCATGCATTCTCTCATCAGACACTCATAGAGACACTGAGAAGTGTGGTGACTGACAACCCATTTTGCAGAAGAGCAAACTGTGATTCAGGGGTTTGCCCATGAGCACGAGTAACAAGTAGGAGAGCCAAGCCCTTCTGGCTCAATTGCGCTTCTAGACCACAGCAGGCCTCTGGAATTGGGGATTGGCCCTCACTCTGGAATCTGGAATCTTGACTCCTCTACTTATTAGCGGAGTGATGCCTCTAAGATTCTGTTTTCTCACTTGCAAAGTGAGGATTTATCATATGTATCTATCGGGTTAGCGGCTTAAGGCAACAGTAAAAAATGTGTTCATTCAATCTGCAATTTAGGTGGAGTCCGGCAGAGACAGCTGCGGCCTCTGCTGGGGCCGGCCCTTCCAAGAATGGTGGCTTCCGCTCACATATGTGGGGCCTCAGCTGTGCATCTCTTTTTTTTCCTCCATGGGGCCTCTCCAGGTGGCTAGCTGTGACTTCCTCAAATCATGGCAGTCGTGTAGTCAGACTACTGCTCTGGCATCCAGCTTCCCTCAGAGCATCAGCACAGAAGCTACCAGGTCTCTTACCACCTGGCCTGAAAAATCCCTGAATATCACCTACACAGAACTCTGTTGGTCTAAGCAGTCAAAGGCCATCCCAGATCCCACAGGAAGAGAAAGAAACTCCACCTCTTGACGAGGCAGTGGCAAGGCCACCTAGAGAAAGAACACATGGGATGGAGACAGGGATTGCACCTGCCTTTGGAAATGTGCTCTGTCACTGGACCCACCAGTATTTGCCTCATAAAGTCATGTGGATGATGACTTACGAAACAGCACAGGTCAAGCCCTTAGCACAGTGCCTGGTACAGAGTGAACAGTCAATAATTGGTATCTATTACTGCCTACCGTTGTAAAATTATTATTATAACCACTGAAATAGTAATCCCAGGTTGGCATCAACCAATCACCTCACTCAAACCCCGTCGTCCTGACTACCGGAACAAATCAGAAGAAAATTCACACCCCCAACCAGGAGGGACGTAGGAGTAGTGACATGCTGGCTGTGCTTGGGACCCAGGACAGGCCGCCTCTGTCCTCTGTGAGCTAGTAGATCAGAGCTCTGGTCACTGGGCCTTCCAGTCAAGGATAGGAGCCCAGACAGCCGGAATAAGGAGCACACCTTCCTGCAGCTTTCAGACACAGCTCAGTCCATCCAGCACACCTGTTATCCTTGGTCAGAGCAACCTACACACACACAAGGCCCCCACAGCTCATCTAAGCCTCAGACAGGTGAGCTGGCAGCACTGGCTGTCCCCTTGGCCAGCAAGGCCCTCTTTGTATTGGCAACCAGGCACCAGTAATGGTGCTTAAAGCCTACTGAGCTCTGTGTTCCGTCAACGCAAATCAGGAATGGAGTTCAAGGCCAGAAATCACACAAGGTCACTATTTTTACTTTATGGAGGGCTTAGCAATTCAAGGAAGTCCCTTCAAATCTCCAGAAACTGGGGAATAAGTATGCTTCTGTGACCTGGGTTTGCTTGCCGGTGTTGTGCTACTGTGGGGGCTGGAGTGGGGAGATGGGCAGCAGTGGCCTGATTGCCATCGCTTGAGCCCAAGCGTCTCTGTGAGAACCAGGTGAGGATGTCAGGGACTTAGGTGGGAAGAAGCTGGACTGAGGCACTAAGGATGGGATGGAAGAGACAGAGGACCTCTGACAGGCATTTGCACAAACATATGTTGGACACTGGGTCCTAAGTCATCAGAGCAAACTTCAGGCCAAACGGAGAAGTCACCTGTGAACATGGAGCAAAAACTAGACAGATGATCTAAACATGATTCCACGAAAGATCTTTCCAAACAACAGGTGTTACAGGTACAACATCAACACTAAACACTACAAGGAATTTCCTGATGAACAAAGTGGGAAAACCCGGAGAGTTTGGAACGAGTGATTCTCAAAGCGCAGGTGGCCATTTCCACATCTTTGCCATAGAGGGGTTTTCAGCTCTCACCAAAATAATAACCCTAGGCCAGATGCTGATCTAGATTTATTTTCTACTAGTCACATTTTTGCCACCTGTAAATCTATCTAGGATGGGAATATGACTCAATATTCTTAGGTCTTATGGAATTAAAATGGTTTAAATAAGGTGATATGGTGGCCCCTGCTTAACAGGAGCCATGATTCAAGATGGCATCATGACCAAAAAGCGTCCATTTCAACCACAGTAACCCAAAAGGTATGAAAAATCTCCTAGGAGGCAAGGTACAGAAAGTTGTTTTAATGAGATTTTATCTCAATTTGAAAAGGTATTTATCTGTTCTTATGTGTTATGTAAAAATCCAGATGCTAAATTGTAGGTGTACCATGATTACAACTATTAAAAATGTTAAAGATAGATGCACACAGCTTTTTAAACGTGTTTGTTGGTCAGCCCTACAGTCTGCAGGGCTTGCTATATGAGAAAATGAGGTTTCCTGTCTAATGGGGAGACAGGTAGAGCAATAAGGGTAACCATAATACAAATATTGTCATCCTGGGCAACACACCCAGATGAGCACCTACTCTGTGCCAGCCCCGGTCTTACCATGAGAGTTACGAAACTTCCTTTCATCTCTGAAGAGCTCACTGTCTGGTAGAGGAAACATGCCTCTAAGCAGCTCAGCCCACTATGACAAGTTTAAGGGCATGCATGTACTTGGGCAGCCATGGAAAGCCAGAGGAGGGGTCCCTAACCCAGCCTGGTGGGGGGAAAGGGCAAGAGACTATCAAGGAAGAAGGAAGCCTTTCTGGGGGAAGTGACCCCCAAGCTTGGACTTGGGGATGAATAGGAATGATCCAGGTGAGAAGGAAGGGGAGATACAAATCCAGATTTGGACTTTCGACAAAGCACAGTTATTGCTGTGTAGAGAATGCAGGGGTAGCAGGAACTAGAGACCAAGAGATGAGTTGCAAGCTACTGAGCTTACCCCCAGGGAGCAGTGATAAGCATCCATCCTGGGCACTGGTGGCTGGGGGGAAGAGGGCACAGAAGTGAAAACTTTCCAGAATACATAAGAGGTAGGACTCCGTGATGACTGGATTACGGAGGGGAGGAAGATGAGGGACATGCCTTTCCCTTGTTTCTAGTCCATGTGAACTCACCAGCGGAAGCACAGGAGAGGCGGACAGGTTCAGAAAGAAGTCAGTGGCTCCACTGTGGATACGTTGATTTGAAGTGCCCATGACTTGTATATATTTCCAGGAAGAAACTCAGAAGCAGGTTTATGCTGGGGGGAGACATCTGTCCTGGAAACATCAATGCAGGAGTCATCGGGAGGGAGACAACTAAAGTCATGTGTGGCAAAGACCAACCAACACAGGCCCAGGAAGCAGAGCTCAGAGAGAACAGGCTCAAGATGGGGCCTTGGGAGCCCACAGTGAAGGGGCAGATAGGGGAAGAAGCATTAGCCAACGTGTGCTACTAACACACTGAAGAAAACACTGTCGAGTGTGCAACGGCCAGAGACATTCATTCGAACTCTGGCAATCTGGCCAAGAGTGTCAGAGGAGAGGGCATTTTAGCTGAATGATGGATGTGGTTTCAGCAGTGGAGGAGGAAAGGGCCCCGCAGGGAGTGAGGAATCATGAGCAGAAAGGCCCAGAGGCAGTTCAGAGAGCAAGATTTCCTTGAAAAAAAACACCTGCAGGGGCGCCTGGGTGGCTCAGTGGGTTGAGCCGCTGCCTTTGGCTCAGGTCATGGTCCCAGGTCCTGGGTTCCGGCCCCGCATCGGGCTTTCTGCTCAGCAGGGAGCCTGCTTCCTCCTCTCTCTCTGCCTGCCTCTCTGCCTGCTTGTGATCTCTCTCTGTCAAATAAATAAATAAAATCTTTAAAAAAAAAAAAAACACCTGCAAACTGTCTCTCCTGTGTCAGTTTCTCACTCTCATTTTTTCTCTCGTTATCTTTCACACTCTTTCATTCTGTCTCATCAGTACACTTCATCAGTACACTTCATCGTTCTCCCTCTCCTTTCCCTCTTGGCTGTCTTCTTCCCACACACCCTCAGCAGAAGAATCTGTGAATAAGACCAAACAAGAGTCTGGCCTCCGACCTCTGGAGGCAGAGTCATCGCTTCCCTCTGCAACCCAGCCAGGCCCTCGTCCTTGGAGTTAATGGACGGCCCAGGCCCAGCGTAGCCCCTCGCACAGCTCTGCCCAGCTCCCTCCTCAAGGGCCCTGCGTGTGGCCTCGGGTGTGGACCGCGTTCTCTCTTTGGCAGAAACGAGGCCTGGAGAACACTTTGCACGACGCCAAGCACTGGCACGACATCGAGCTCCAGAACCTGGGCGCTGTGGTGAGCCGGCTGGAGGCAGAGCTCAGGGAGATGCGCTCTGAGGCCGAACAGCAGCAGCAGGCTCGCGAACATCTGCTGGCACACAAGGCGCAGCTGCAGAGGGACGTGGCGTCCTACCACGCCCTGCTGGACAGGGAGGAGAGCGGGTAAGCCTCTCGCCGCCCCTCATTCCTGTGACACGTATACATACCCATAGGTTTGAAATTAAAAGTTCATTAAACCCTAGCAATTAAGGTAAGAAGGAGAAATGACCCTCAAACTCCCCAACACACACACACTCCCACAGCCTGTGTCCTTGCAGGAATTTTTTTTTTTTTTTCAAATTTTTTAAATTTAAATTCAATTAATTGATATATAATGTATTATTGGTTTCAGAGGTGGAGGTCAGTGATTCATCCGTCTTAAATAACACCCTGTGCTCATTACATCACGTGCCCTCGTTAATGTCTATCACCCGGTTACCCCATCCCCCATCACCCTCCCCTCCAGCAGCCCTCAGTTTGTTTCCTGTGACTAAGAGTCTCTTTTGGTTTGTCTCCCTCTCTGGTTTTGTCCTGTTTTACTTTTTCCTCTCTTCCCCTATGAGCCTCTGTTTTGTTTCTTAAGTTCCACATATCAGTGAGATCTGATGATAATTGTCTTTCTCTGATTGACTTATTTTGCTTACCATAATACCATCTAGTTCCATCCACGTCATTGCAAATGGCAAGATTTCTTTTTTGATGGCTAAGTAGTATTCCATTGTGTATATATACCACATCTTCTTTATCCATTCATTTGTCAATGGACATCTAGGCTTGTTCCATAGTTTGGCCACTTTGGACATTGTTGCTATAAACATTGGGATGCAGGTGCCTCTTTGGATCAGTACATTTGTATCTTTGGGGTAAATACCCAGTAGTGCAATTGCTGGGTCGTGGGGTAGCTCTATTTTCAACTTCTTGAGGAGCCTTCATACTCTTTTCCAGAGTGGCTGCACCAACTTGCATTCCCACCAACAGTGTAGGAGGGTTCCCCTTTCTCTGCATCCTCGCCAACATCTGTCGTTTCCTGACTTGTTAATTTTAGCCATTCTGACTGGTGTGAGGGGCTATCTCATTGTGGTTTTGATTTGTATTTCCCTGCTGCTGAGTGATGTTGTGCATTTTTTCATGTGTCTATTAGCCATTCATATATCTTCTTTGGAGAAATGTCTGTTCATGTCTTCCTTGCATGATTTTTCTTTTCTTTTTTTTAAGATTTTATTTATTTATTTGACAGAGAGAGAGAGATCACAAGTAGACAGAGAGGCTGGCAGAGAGAGAGGAAGGGAAGCAGGCTCCCTGCCGAGCCGAGAGACCAATATGGGACTTGATTCCAGAACCCTGAGATCATGACTTGAGCTGAAGGCAGAGGCTTAACCCACTGAGCCACCCAGGCGCACCCCCCTTGCATGATTTTTCTATTTGTATATTCACATCTGCATGTATACACATACACACACGGACATAGTGCTATGTGTTTGGACATACCGAGGACATACATACTGTCTGTTAGGACTAATTTCAGATGCAGGTAATAGACCCTCATTAATAGGGCTACAAACCAATGCTCCTGAAACTTTGATGTGCACTCAGAACATCAAAACCTGAGCATCTTTTATAATTTTTTATTAAACTATAATGAACATATAGTGTCATATTAGTTTCAAATGTGCAATGATTCAACAGCTCTAGACAGGACTCAGTGCTCATTAAGATAAGTGTTCTCTTAATCCCCTTCACCTGTTTCCCCCATCCATTTCTCACCCCCACCTCCCCTCTGGTTACCATAAGTTTGCTCTCTATATTTAAGAGTCTGTTTTTTCATTTATAGATAGAATTTAAGAACAAATGAAAAAAGACAAAAAAATAGATTCTTAAATACAGAGAACAACCTGGGGATTTTTTTTTCATTTTTTTAAAAATTTTTTTTAAAGATTTTATTTATTTATTTGACAGAGAGAGATCACAAGTAGACAGAAAGGCAGGCAGAGAGAGAGAGAGAGAGGGAAGCAAGCTCCCTGCTGAGCAGAGAGCCGGACGCGGGACTCAATCCCAGGACCCTGAGATCATGACCAGAGCCGAAGGCAGCGGCTCAACCCACTGAGCCACCCAGGCGCCCCGTGGGGATTTTTTTTTTAATGCAGACTTTGCTTCACTAAGTCTGTGATGAGGCCAGAAATTCTTCATGTCTAACAAAACTCCAGGTGATGCCTGTGACTGCTGGTGCACAAACTACACTTTGAGTGGCCAGGGCACAAACGGTGTTTAGTTAAGAGTTCCAGAAATAGGGGCACCTGGTGGCTCAGTGGGTTAAGCCTCTGCCTTCGGCTCAGGTCATGATCTCAGGGTCCTGGGATCGAGCCCCACATTGGGCTCTCTGCTCAGTGGGGAGCCTGCTTCCCCACCCCCATCTCTCTCTGCCTGCCTCTCTGCCTACTTGTGATCTCTCTCTCTCTCTCTCTGTCAAATAAATAGAATCTTTATTTAAAAAAAAAAAGAGTTCCAGAAATAAGGTGGTCTAGGCCTCTCTCTGATTTCAGTAAGGCCCCAAGCTCTTTCATCTTTCTCTTTTACCATCCCTGATATATGGGCTTTTTGTCTTCATTTCATTACCCATGGTTGCCAAATGCCTACCACAGCTCCAGACATCCTCATTCATGGTAAGAAGAAGGAGAGGGAAGAGAGGGGCAGCAAAAAAGCTTTTCCATGTGTGGCTCTCTTCTTTTATCAGTGAAGGAAAGACATATTGAGAAGGCTTCCAGTGGATTTTCCCTTACATCCCATTGACCATGGCTTGCTCACATGAGCATACCTACTGCAAGGGATGCTGGGGAAGCAATTACTTAGCTTCTCCAGCCTCCATACTGGAGAGAGGCAAGGGGTAGCAATAGCACGTAAACATGTGTATATGTATGTGTATGCACACACACATAGGTATGTGTATATATGCAGTCTTCTTTTAATGGATAAGGATTCCAGGAGCATATACCTAAGTCTTGAGACTGCTTCCTTGCCAGCTTGTTAAAGAAATCCAAGCTTTTATTCTATCATAATTCTGTATCTTCATATTTCCCTCCAAAGTCCTTTTCAAGACATGCTTCGAATAATGAATAGAATATCAGCTCTGAGAGACAACTTAGTGATTACATAATCCAACCCGAGTTTCAGAGAGAACACAAAAGCCCAGAGCAGAAAAGGATGTGTTCACGATCACACGGGGAGGTGGAGGAAGAGCTGGGACTGCAGCCCAGGTCTCCTGGCTTCTCCAATGTGCCGGGTAAAATTTTTTCTTCTGAAGGCAAGATAACTGTATAGAAGCAACCTAATCCTCCCTCTTTTCCAATAGAAAATATGTCATCCAGCTCCTTTCCAACTGTCTTTTTCTTGGATTAATTATAAAAGCTAGATATTTCTAGCAAAGCTCATGTTTTCATATGCCCATGAACATTTGAATAAATACATAAAATAGTTTTAAACATATACAAAAAGTAATGGGTTAGGTTGAATTTGCTTCAAGAATATTAGAACTCTATTAGTGAGTGCCCGCTCGGTACCAATGCGGTCTCAAGATTTTTATCTTCATTTCTCCCCGAAACCCTGTCAGGATGACATCATTCTTCCCATTTTATAGAGAGGAGACAAAGCATCAGAGAGCTTAAGTCATTTGCCCAAGATCACACACCTAATAATCTTGGAACAGGGGTTTGAAACCCAAACTGCCTTGTTCCAAATGCCAAATTCTTTTCATGAGACACCTGCCTTTTCTATATTCCCACTGTGATATCTTTACTAATTTTCATCATCTATGACTTCTCTCACTTGTGTTTTTTGTTTCAGCCAATGATGAAACTTCCTCTTTTCATGAAGAATATGCCGCCTCTCTCACGAAGTGACTAGTCAAGTTCCTAGAGGAGTTTCCCCATCGCCCAGACTCCCACCACCGCCCTGTCCTACCGAGCTGGATTCCTTGCTGGATTCTCTGGTTGATTCAGCTTAATCTGAAAAGATTCTTGAAGTGGAGAGGGTCCTACTGCCTTAATTTAAATAGTCTGTAGCTTGATCGCCCTCCCTTGTCCCTCTCCAAATAAATGCTTTGTGTGTGGCTTCCAGTCTGCCCACCTCGTTCAACCCACTGTCAAGGGAAGATGAATATCTCTTCACCTGCCTGGCCTGTGCTCCTGGAGCCATTCTGCAGGCGTCCTTGAGCATGACACCATCTGCCTCGTTATCCAAGGGTCAGCTGCTCTTGGGTTTATGGACATAAATGTACAGCTTAGGCAAGACTTGTGCTTATGGCATGTCAGATTGCCACAGTTTGGGGGCAAAAGCAACTCTCGTGCTAGAGAGTGGACTGGCATAGTGCTTTGCTGAATATATCATGATTGCAAGCAACCCAGAGCATTTAGATCCCTTTAGTGCACGCTGCACAGGCATATATGTGCAGACACACACATCTCACTGAGATGGCAGGGCATCTCTCCATCAGTGTAAAGGGTACTTCAATTTAAGTCGGGAAGGGGGGGCATTATTTAGGTTGTGGTTACCTACCCCACCGACAGTCTTAAAATTTGTTTCCAGAGTCCTTCCCCCCGCCCTCTCAGGGCCCAGCCCAGCCAAATATAGTTTGTGAATCTGCCACCTACCCAGGCAAGACTCCCCTGCCTCTGATTAAAATTGAAACCACCACCTGTGTCCTACCACAGGCTCTCAGTGTCTCCAAAACCACACACACAAAGCCCAGACTTAATTTCTTAATTCTTCCCCCGAGCTTCTGTTAGTCCACCTGCCACATAAAATTACAGACCAAAATATCTACTCTGAGTCTGTCCTCCTAAGTGGACAATCCAGACAGGGGGATGTGTCCAATATGAGCACAAAGACACCCACCGCCTACCCCTGGGGTTCCGAGTAGCCGAAGCTGACGTAAACCAAAGAAACCTTCTTTAACCTTAACAACAGCTTTAGAAGAGAAGCAAGGCAAGAAGTGGGGGGTCTCCTGGTTGACATTGCGCCAACTAGCTTTCCTTTTTGGCTTCTAGGATCAAAGGAATTGTATTCAGAAGTCATGTGGGCAGGACAGCTATTTACAGCTCGCACGACACCTTTACAGAATTCTGTTTGTTGTTTGAGGCATAGATATTGTCAAGGCATCACCTAACTCTATTCCTTGGCAAAGCACCAATCCCTGCACAGCTGCCCGCTCCCCCGGCACCCGCAGGGGAAGTAGTGGGTCCAAGGGCCTCCCTGGAAAAGAGCGTTCACCGGTGGAGCCATGCGGGCTGCTCAGGTTTGAATACACATTTTCCCAAAAAAATAGATGAGTGGCCAGCTGAGGTCTGCTGGTTTTCTTTCTTACTTGTTACAATGAGTTTTCTGCCCCCAGCCAAGACCTAAATCCCTAACGGAACACAGCTGGAGGGCCCCAAAGGTCAGCCATCCAAAGGAGGTACTTCTGAGACTGAATGGCCATGCATTTTCCAGAACCTGGAAGCTGTTTCAGCTATTGGACAGAGCGGAGAGCGGATCCGCACGCCCCTCCCCCCCCCCCCCCCCCCCCCCCCCCCGCGTTTGCAGCAGACAGCGTGCTGCGCCGGGCTGCTCGCACTCTGTCTCTTACGTTCCCTGCGCTCCAAGTGCAGCTGCTATAAATCATTAAGTTAATCATCCTTTGGCCTGGAGAGCCGAGGCAGACTGGGGCTTGCCGTTCTCAGCACAGTTTCCTGCTGTTTCTAATGAGGCTTCATAAACAGGTAAGAAAAAGCGCCGCTGGCCCCCTGATTCCGCCAAGGCCTTCCTGAACCCGGGCTTCCTCTCGCAACATCCGGTAAAATTACACCCTGGCAGCGGCTGGCTGACAGGTGGCGGGGAGGCTGCTGCTCGTGCTGGTGTCAAGGACAGAGCATTTGTTCTGCAGCAGACCGGAGAAGGGCTTCCAAGGGGCTCTTCCAAAAGCACAGACGCGCTCTATTTCCAGACCAAGTAAAGCCACTGGCCTCCAGCCTCGAGCCTGGAGCACAGGGTAAATACCCAGGGAGATTGCTAGAATGTCCGTCTGCTGGTTTTTCAGACCAAGAACAGCCCCACCTTCCCTGTCCTCTAGAGCACTTCTAGGTACCTCCTGGCGCCCAGGCATTTTGCTGGACTTTGAGGATAGCGGTGAACAGGCAACCCTTTCCGCCCCCGGCGGGGTTACTCTCCACCTGGGGAGTCTGGGTGGGCACACAAAAGGAAAAACAAGCAAAACAGGCAGAGAAGCACCTTACATTTTGTGCGACCCCTT
The DNA here is from genome assembly GCF_902655055.1 of Lutra lutra. NCBI lineage: Eukaryota > Metazoa > Chordata > Mammalia > Carnivora > Mustelidae > Lutra > Lutra lutra. The sequence continues at coordinate 131,361,234 of NC_062278.1, read as the reverse complement.
CATAGCATTCAGTTTATTTTCCATGGCATGGAAAGAGACATCCAGATCTAATCCCTGTGGGTTTTCAAGAATCATGAAGGCACATGCTGGTCTCTGATGATCTTTAAATACCCCACAGATACTCTTTTTTCCCCAGATGCATTGAGCTGTGATTGATGTTCAGCACTATGCCAGTTTAAGGTATATAGCATAATGATTTGCCACAGGCATGTACCCTGTCTGGATTACCACCATCAATTACCATCCATCATCTCCTTTAGGTACAGAGAAAGAAAAGGAAAAATACATTGTTTCCTTGTGCTGGGAACTCTTGGGGTTTATGCTCTTAACTTTCCTAAGTACCGGACAGCAGTGCTAGCTGGAGTCAGTCATCACGCCGTAGGTGACATCCCTGGTATTACTTATCTTCCAACTGGATTTTTGTATCTTTTGACCACCTTCCTCCAATCCACCTCTTCCCTCTTCTGCTAACCGTAGATCTAATCTCTTTTTCTAGGAGTTTGGGTTTTTTTTTAAGATTCCACATTTAAGTAAGATCATACATTATTTTTCTTTCTTTGTGTGCCTTATTTCACTTAGCATAATGCCCTCAAGGTCCACCCATGTTGTTGCAAATGACAGCCTTTCCTGCTTTTTATGGCTAAATAATATTCCTCAGGGTGTGTGTGTGTGATAACTTCTTTATCCATTCTTCTGTCCAAGGACACTTAGGCTGCTTCCATGTCTTGGCTATTGTAATATCCTTGACTGCTAAGGATATGGGGGTACAGAGATCTCCTTAACATAGTGTTTTCGTTTCCTTTGAATACTGTCACAGAAGCAAGATTGCTGGATCATATGGTATTTCTATTTTTAATTTTTTGAGGAATCTCCATACCGTGTTCCACAGTGGCTGCACCAATTTGCACTCCCACCAGCCGTGCACAAGGGTTCCCTTTTCTCCACATCCTCGCCAGCATTTGTCTTTTTGATGCTAGCCATTCTAACAGGTGTGAGGTGATGTCTTATTGCGGTTTTGACTTACATTTAATTAACAATGAATGATGTTGAGTATCATTTCATGAACCTGTTCTCCACTCATCTGTGTTCTTTGGGAAAATGTCTATCCAAGCCTTTTGGCCATTTTTTAAAATTGTAATTTGGTAATTTGGTTATTATGAGATATTTACACTGCTTCTGAGGTTGAATATATATATATATTTTTTTAATTGCAGAAATTGGGGTGCCTGGGTGGCTCAGTTAGTTAAGAGTCTGACTCTTGATTTCAGCTCAGGTCATGATCTGAGAGTCATGAGATGGAGCCCCAAGTCAGGCTCCACATTGGGCATGGAGCCTGCTTAAGAATCTCTTTCTCCCTCTCCCTCTGCCCCTCCCCCTACAAAAGTCTGTGCACAGGTGTGCTCACTCGATCTCTCGCTCTGCAAAAAAACGTGTTTTAGGGCAACTGGGTGGCTCAGTTGGTTGGGCAACTGCCTTTGGCTCAGGTCATGATCCTGGAATCCTGGGATCGAGTCCTGCATCAGTCTCCCAGCTCCAATGGGAGTCTGCTTCTCCCTCTGACCTCCCCTCTCATGCTCTCTCTCACTCTGTCTCTCTCTCAAATAAACAAAATCTTAAAAAAAAAGTTTTTTTAAAAAATGCAGAAATCAACATAAAACTTTGGCTATTAAAGATAAAGAAATCAATGATTTTAATATTTCTAGAAGGGAAACTAACTTTAAGTATTCTATCTGCGCAGAACTATGTGATCCCAATCTGTTAGCATAAGATTCAAGTTTACCAATTACTACAAATGAATTTGCAGGGTCCCTTTGAGTAAACATAATGCCAGCAGCAGCCGTAATAGGAGGATTTTCTTATAAAGAGGCAAGACTGGGGTGTCTGGCTGGCTCAGTTGGAAGAGCTTGTGACACTTGAGCTCAGAGTCATGAGTTCAAGTCCCACATTGGGTATAGAGATTACTTAAATAAATAAAACTTAAGAAATAAAAAGGCAAGAGTAAATCAAGCAACAATGGCGATTTGATATTAATCCTCAGGAAAGCAAAGTCACCTGTTTCATATTCTAAGTGATGAAGCGATAACACCTACATATCACCAGCTGCCTCGTAGCCCACAGGGCTGGTAGAGCATGATGACTACAGCTGGCCTGTTACCCTTACAGATCTAACGTTTTGTTTATGATCAAGGACTTTTCACTGAGTAGTCCTCTCTCCAAAGTGAGGTCCTTCCTTAGAGAGAAAGGGTGCTCTGTCCCCAAGAGGACTGAGGGGGCAGTGCCAGGGCTGATACAGTCCTCTGTCAGGACGAGAAGTCTTCAAGAAGATTAGAAAGCAGATATGATCTCTCCTTGGATATGCCCTTATCTGGCCAGTTGACAGTTGGACTTTGTTAAACCAAATGCCTGTTCTTCTTGAGACATCTTCTTGAAGTGCTAGCAGAATATGGTGCTAGGTCACTGGAAATGAACAATTGCATGCTATAGGACATGGGCCTGGCACCCCCAAGGCTGATGCTGCCACAGCCTCCGCTGTTCCCATGACAGAGTACAGCACCCTATGTCCTGTCTGTGGTCCTCAGCAGGGTCACAGGGCATTGGGAAGTGATGGCTTTGAAAGACTGGGAGCCCCACTTTTGCCCAAGTTTAGCTGAACTATTTGCTTTTTGCTCTTGAGTTGTATGAGTTCTTCATATAATTTGAATATTAACCTCTTACCAGATATAGGGTTTGTAAATATTTTTTTCCCATTCAGTAAGTTGTCTTTCTTTTTATTGATGATTTCCTTTGCTGTGCAGAAGCTTTTTAGTTTGATGGAGTCCCACTTATTTATTAAGTTTTTGCTTATGCTTTAAGTGTCCTATCCAAAAAGTCATTGCCAAAAAAAAAAAAAGTCATTGCCAAGGGACGCCTGGGTGGCTCAGTTGGTTAAGCAGCTGCCTTCGGCTCAGGTCATGATCCCAGCATCCTGGGATCGAGTCCCGCATTGGGCTCCTTGCTCAGCAGGGAGCCTGCTTCTCCCTCTGCCTCTGCCTGCCATTCTGTCTGCCTGTGCTCGCTCTCTCTCCCTCTCTCTCTGACAAATAAATAAAATCTTTTAAAAAAAAAAAAGTCATTGCCAAGACCCATGTCAAGGAGATTATTTTCCCTATGTTTTCTTCTAGGAGTTTTATAGCTCTCAGTCTTACATTTAAGTCTTTAATCCATTTCAGGTTAATTTTTGCAAGTGGATTTAAGAAACGGGTCTAGTTTCATTCTTTCATGAATATCCAATTTTCCCAGCACCATTTATTGAAGAGATTGTGTCTCCCCCATTGAGTATTCTTGGCTCTCATCAAATATTAATCAATTTGCATGGGTTCACTTCCAGGCTCTAAATTCTGTTCCATTGGTCTATGTGTCTGTTTTATGCCAATACCATCCTGTTTTCATTATTATAGTTTTATAATATAGCCTCAAATTAGGAAGTGTGATGCCTTCTGCTTGTTCTTTCTCAGAATTGGTTTGGCTATGCAGAATCTTTTGTTGTTCCATGTAAATTTTAGGATTGCTTTTTCTGCTTCTGTAAAAAATAATCACTGGAATCATGGTAAGGATTGCACTGAATCTATGGATGGCCTTGTGTAGTATAGACATTTTTACAATATGAACTCTTCCAATCCATGAGCATGGGATACCTTTTGATTTATTTATTTATTCTTTGATTCTTTGATCAATGTTTTCAGTGTAAAGACCTTTTACTTCCTTGCTTAAATTTTTTTCTAGCTATGTTATTGTTTTGATGCTACTGTACCACAGATATTCTTTCATAAAAACTTACATCATCTTTTTTGTTTTGATAAATGATAAGAAAGGATGGTGCCTCTTTGGGGCAATTCTGGCATCTTATCTAAGGTTGCTGAACATAATAAAACACAGGATGTCCAGGTAAATTTGAATTTCAGATAAACAGTGAGTAAGTTTATATGTAGAAATATGTCCACATATTATATCAGACGTACTTCTACTAAAAAATGATCAAGTGGGGTGCTTGGGTGGCTGAGTCAGTTAAGCATCTGGCTCTTGATTCAGCTCAGGTCATGATCTCAGTGTCATGGGATCAATCCCTGCATTGGGCTCAATGTTCAGCTCAGAGTCTGCTTGAGAGATTCTCTCTCTCCCTCTGCCCCTCCCTTCCCACTCATGATCTCTCCCTCTCTCTCTCTCTCTAAAAAAATAAATAGATAAATAAAATCTTTTTAAAAATTATCAGACAGCCCTACTCATAATCATTCAGAAACACTCCATACTCACATTCTGCACAGCTTCCTGAACCTCAAGTGATTCATGAATATTTGTCTAGCCTTTCTAGCTTGGATATCACAAGAAGGGGAAGGGGTGACCCAGGCCATGTTCTTGCCCAGTCTTGATTGAAAACCCAGTCTCCTGACACAACAGCACACAGGGTCCAATCATGTTGAAGAAATTAATTTGCTAGTTGAGTGAAGAAAGCATACTATTTTCTCAGCTGAAGTGACTGGCTTAATTAGATCATATAGACCAGTTATTTTGAACAATAGGTTGAGCACGAACTGGAGTAGATCCCAGCATAGATGTGCTGGGCTGCAGAGTCAACAGAAATCCCGACGTCCCCTGTCAAGCCAAAGAGAAAATAGTCCATTTTGTCCTTCTCCTAGAGTGAAAGACAATTCACACCATAGGGAGTCAAGCTCTCAGTGTAATTTTGGGATTGAACACAAAAGATACATTGCATTTTAGGAGAATGGGCTTTGCAAATTGGATAAGCCACAAACTCCTTAATTTCTATGGAAAGCCATAGATACTTGGCTTTTTGATCGTTGTTTCATTTTGTTTCTACAGCTAAAGTTCTTATTGATGACTTACCTTAATGAGGTTCACAATTTTTAATTAAAAAACCTACTTGGCAGGTGTGCCTGGGTGGTGCAGAGTTAAGAGTTATGAGTCTGGCTCCTGATTTCAGCTCAGGTTGTATTCTCAGAGTCATGAAATTGAGCCCCTCCTTCAGCTCTGTGCTCAGCACTGAGCCCTTTGGGATTCTCTCTCCCTTCCCTTCTGCCACTCCCCGCTGCTCGCTTTCTCTCTCTTTCTCAAATAAATACATAAATCTTAAAAAAAAAAAAATCCTACTTGGCAAATCTGACTAGATAATTAAGACAAGATGTCACCAGTTCCCTTTATGTCAGTATTGCTATTCATACTTTGAGAGGGAAACAAAAGGGCAGGAATAAATAGACAAGTGGTAGGATAAGCACCTCATCATTTAGCTACTAGAGACCAAGAGAAAAGAGGCAAGAGAAACATATAGAGTAATAACTGTCTGGGGAAGTGAAATTGTGGTTTTAAGTATTGTTTGAGGGATTCCGTCTTAGAAGTTCACCTTCGTGCTCAGTGAAAACTCTCTCCTCTCCAAGATTAAATCCTCTTCCTCAAAAAAACAGTTCTACAGCCCCTGTTCCACATCAACACTGTGCTAGGTGCCAAGGATGTGGAGAAGTATGAAATGCAGACCTGCCTTTAAAGAATCTAGATCAGCACTGTCCAATAGAAATAGAATCCAATGTGGAGAAAGGGGAACCCTCTTACACTGTTGGTGGGAATGCAAGTTGGTGCAGCCACTTTGGAGAACAGTGTGAAGATTTCCTCAAGAAATTAAAAATAGAGCTTCCCTATGACCCTGCAATTGCACTACTGGGTATTTACCCCAAAGATACAGATGTAGTGAAAAGAAGGGCCATCTGTACCCCAATGTTCATAGCAGCAATGGCCACGGTTGCCAAACTGTGGAAAGAACCAAGATGCCCTTCAATGGACGAATGGATAAGGAAGATATGGTCCATATACACTACGGAGTATTATGCCTCCATCACAAAGGATGAATACCCAACTTTTGTAGCAACATGGACAGGACTGGAAGAGATTATGCTGAGTGAAATAAGTCAAGCAGAGAGAGTCAATTATCATATGGTTTCACTTATTTGTGGAGCATAACAAATAACATGGAGGACAAGGGGAGATGGAGAGGAGAAGGGAGTTGAGGGAAATTGGAAGGGGAGGTGAACCATGAGAGACTATGGACTCTGAAAAACAACCTGAGGGTTTTGAAGGGGTGGGGGGTGGGAGGTTGGGGGAACCAGGTGATGGGTATTAGGGAGGGCACAGACAGCATGGAGCACTGGGTTTGGTGCAAAAACAATGAATACTGTTACACTGAAAAGAAATAAATAATTAAAAAAAATAGAATCCAAGCCATGTACATAATTTTAAATTTTCTAAACCTACATTTTTAAAAGTGTCAGAGGGAAACTAATTTTAATAATACATTTTACTTATTTCAATACCCCAGATCCTATCATTTCAGCTCATAATTGACATTTTAAAATTATTATTAAGGGGCGCCTGGGTGGCTCAGTGGATTAAAGCCTCTGCCTTCGGCTCGGGTCATGATCCCAGGGTCCTGGGATCGAGCCCCACATCGGGCTCTCTGCTCGGCAGGGAGCCTGCTTCCTCCTCTCTCTCTCTGCCTGCCTCTCTGCCTACTTGTGATCTCTCTCTGTCAAATAAATAAATAAAATCTTTAAAAAAAAAATAAAAATAAAATTATTATTAAGACCTCTTAGATTCTTTTTTTGGTACTAGGTCTTCTAATCAGGCTGATAGTTTATCCTTATACTCCATCTCAATTTGGATACTAAATTTTCTTCAGAAGTACTTGATCTATATTTAGATTTTAAAATTTATAGTTGAAAAAGTAGATTTATAAACCCAATTATCCCAAACATACCTAAAATTTTTTCAATAACCGAATTGAGGACCAAAAAATTGTTCTCCTTTGATGTTTATATTTTTTCCTTTGATCTATATTAACAAAAATGGTTCATCTTTTTTGGAAGAGTTTATTGGCTTTGAAGCAAAAGCATATTGGTTTCAAAACCACACTGGTCCAAGTTAGGTAAATTCACTAACTCGCATATCCACTCAATGTTATTAAATGTTATTAGCATCACATTTAAGAAAGTATTTGATATATTTGAAAATCAATTCTAAATTTATAAATATCAAAAAAATCTACTTTTTAAATTTTTCTTGTTTTATAAGACAAATATTTTATACTGCTTATTTTTAATTTTTTAAGTAATTAAAATTAAATAACATTTAAAATTCATTACTTCAGTCACACTAGTGACTTCAAGAGTTCAATAGCTGCATGTGGCTGGTGGCTACTCTTTGGACAGAGCAGATCAAGGCTGAGTAGAAGTGGGCAGGATGTTTAGCTTTTGAAAACTATTGAGGTTTTTGCAAGCTTATTTGTGAGAAGCCCTGCTTCCACCTCCTCAGATATATGTGAACTGCTTGGCTGCTGGGTATCCCAGAGTATCCTAGGCAGGTATAATTAGAATGGCCACCATTCCAACAGATTCACAGACATCCCCCATGGCTCAAGTAATCCTTCCACTCCACAGAATTGCTTCTCACAACCAGCTCTTTTGGAAGGAGTTCCTCTGGCAGAGCTCTCAAGCCTCCTGTGACTAAATCATGCCACACCCCTCTCCTTTCCTTGACCCACTACCTCACAAGCCCTGGAAGGGGCGAGCTGAGTTAAAATTGGCCACCAAAGCGAAATAAGTCAATCGGAGAAAGACAACTATCATATGATCTCCCTGATATGAGGGAGAGGAGATGCAACATGGGGGGTTGAGGGGGTAGTAGAAGAATAAATGAAACAAGATGGGATTGGGAGGGAGACAAACCATAAGTGACTCTTAATCTCACAAAACAAACTGAGGGTTGGTGGGGGGAGGGGGGCTGGGAGAGGGGGGGTGGGGTTATGGATATTGGGGAGGGTATGTGCTATGGTGAGTGCTGTGAAGTGTGTAAACCTGGCGATTCGCAGACCTGTACCCTTGGGGATAAAAATATATGTTTAAAAAATAAATAAAATAAAAAAAAATTGGCCACCAAGATCTCACCTCTAGCCCCCAACTCTTGCTCAGCTAAGTCATTCTGCCAGTCTCTTCTCCCCCTTATAGTGATTTCCTCTCCAAGGTTCCATAGACTCTCCCTCAATCCAGCTTCATCAGGACTCACCCCTAACCATTTCAGTTCCTGAGACATATATGAACCCCATATTTGGACTGAGTTCATGTCCTATCCTCAGCCCCATGCCAGCTGGACATGTGACCAGGCATCTGTTTCAAAGTTCCTAAATATCTCCTAAGTTTTAAGAAACTCCTGAATTATCAGTAGTAACTGTTGGGGGTAGTGTGGTCCAACTCCATGGGCTAGCCTACTGGTTTCAGCTGGTCCCAGCCCGAGGGTCCCATTATATACTACGTTCATGAAACTTAAGGCATCACTGATTGTAAGATGTACCGTCACTGGATGTAACACTAAGAAGTAAAACCACTGCCTATGGAAATCTACTAGGAGACCCATGATTCAGCTGAGACACTAAAGGCCTTAGTCAAGAAGTAAATGAGAAATTTACGGAAAAGAGATAGCAGGAAAGGAACGTGTAGAATGGGGTAGCAAGGGAGGTTGCATGCTTCAATTTTGCCACTGGTGCCACGGTGGAAGGAGGGAAAATTCTCCCCTAACCATTTGAACCCCAAGCTGGTTCTCATACTTGGGACTGTGGGACTACCCGTGCAGTTCAAAAACCTCAGAGAATTTCACCTAAAGTGGTCTCATTATTGAGTTCCCTGGCAGGAGGAGAGCCCAAAGCTTATATACTTTGGGGTTATCTCTAAGAAAATGAATATAAAATATCTTATTCTTGCAAATTTTACATAAACATATGATCATATGGGGCACCTGGGTGGCTCAGTCATTAAGCATCTGCCTTCGGCTTGGGTCCTGATCCCAAAGGATCAAGCCCCACGTTGAAAGCTCAGCAGGCTTCTTCCTCTGCCCTTCTCCCTGCTTGTGTTCCCTCTCTTGCTGTCTCTCTGTCAAATAAATAAATAAAATCTTAAAAAAAAAAAAAAGGCAAAAACATATGATCGCATGAAGCTGTGACTGTGGCTCACCTGGTCATTGTGTAGTCTAGAAGGACCCCTAGAACCAAGCTGATCCATTTCATATTTTCATCAGCTAATTGGACCTGGTGGGCCTGAAGGAGCTAACTAGCAAGTAGGCATCTGCATGCCAGAGGTTGGTAAAGCCTCTAGGGGTCCAGTGATCTCGGGTTTGTAGGAATAGACCTTCTAAAATGAGTAGTGTATGTTGTAATTTACACCAGCCACCATGAGGAGAGAGGCACAAAGCTTGATTTTCAGAAGCAACACAAATCAATTTGGGCTATGAACTACTAACTCAGTAATTCAAAAATCTACAAGGTTTGGCGTTTGGGATTTTTCTTTTTCTTTCTTTTTTGTTTTCTTTTTGTTTTGACGTAAAGTTTATATTTTACCTAAGTTAAGATGGAGTAGCAGTAGGGGGATCCTAGGCTTGCCTCATCCCCCAAATACAGCTAGATAAATATCAAATCATTCCAAACACCCAAGAAATTGATCTGAATGCTGAGAGAAGAGCCTGCAGAACTGGAGAGAGAAAAGGAGCCACATCATGGAAGGTAGAAGGTGAGAAATGTGATTCCAGGGAGAAAAGAATCACAGGTACTGTGGATGGGAGGAAGCCTTGATCTCAGAGAGAGGAGAGAGAGAGAAACAGAGAGAAAGTGGTGCACAGGGGATTACACAAGAGAAACACCTCCCCAAAACCATTGACTGGGAAAACTAGAGGGGCTGATTATTGCAAGTGTTTTACAAACCGCAGATCTGAAAGTCTGAAGTTTTAGAAGTCCACACTGTCTCCGGGGTCGTGCCTGGTGGGCATTGCGATGCTTCTGTGGGGAAGGAGGGTGGAGACCCAGGAGCAGACAGCATGCTCTGAGGACGCTCTGGGTTGTAAGAGGAGAGACAGTTCCCCTTCTTGGAGTGGCATGGCCTCTCAGGGGACAAAAGAACTGGTGTCACCAACATGCTGTCCTGTTCCCAAGCATAGGAACAGAGACACCAGCTAAGGGCAGCAAACCTTAGTGGTGGCTTTATGCTGTGCTTTATCATAAGCTCCAAAATGCACAGCACTGTGACTGCTTTTCTGGGACAGAGTGGCAAACGGCAAGAGTCAGGCGAGATCCTCCTCTAGAGGATCAGAATGGGTCCTCACCAGGCCAGGTTCCTAAAATTTGGAGTTTTGAAACCCAGCTGTGTGCCTGAGATAAAACACAGGAGTACAGTGCCGCTTGATAAACAAGTGGCTCACACAGACCGGATGAAAGCAGGTATCCAGCAGAAGCTGGGGACACAAGAGGAGTCATTGTTTACTCTTCTGTGAAGGCTTCCTGAAGAATGGCGGCAAGAACTTGGTGCTCTCGGGGCCGGGGGCGGGGGGCAGAGCGGAGCGAAGCAAGGCCATTCCTCCCTTAACACTGACTGACTTCAGTGAGCCACACAGCACCCTCCTGACTTCTGAGCCCCACCCCTCAGCACCCTGCAGGCACATTTCCACTGGGGCAAATCCCCCTGAGAATCAGCGCAGCAGGCCTCTCCCCCAGAAATCCAGCACAAACCCCTTGCTCACACCAAGTCTACTGATCATAGAATGTTGCAAACCTTCAGCTCTGGGGAAATACTTTCAGGAGCAAGAATATAACAGGCTTTCCAACAACCACACAAAACAAAACAGTGACCTAGACAAAATGACAAGACGGAGGAATTCGACCCAAAAGAAAGAACAGGAAGGAGTAACAGTCAGGGATTTAATCAATACAGATATAAGTAAGATGTCTGAACCAGAATTTAAAACAACTATAAGGATGTTAGCTGGGCTTGGAAAAAAGCATAGAAGGCACTAGAGAATCCCTTACTGCAGAGATAAAAGAACTAAAAGCTAGCCAGGCTGAAATTAAAAATGCTATAACTGAGATGCAAACCCAAATGGATGCCATGAGAAAGAGGAGGGATGGAACGGAGGAGCCAATCAGTAATATAGAAGGCCAAATTATCAAAAATAATGAAGCCAAAAAGAAGAGGGAAAGAAAGGTCTTGGATCACAAATGTAGTCTTGGCGAACTCAGAAGACCACGTAAAGTGTAAAAACATTTGTATCCTAGGTATCCCAGAATGGGAGACAGAGAAAAAGTGACAGAAGATTTATTTGAGCAAATTACAGCTAAAAACTTCCCTGACCTGGGGAAGAAAACAGACATCAAAATCCAAGAGGCACAGAGAACTCCCATTAAATTCAACAAAAGGTCACCACCACCAAGACATATCATAGTCCACAAAATACGTGGACAAGGAAGGAATCCTGAACACAGCAAGGGAAAAAAATGTCCTTAAGCTACAAGTGAAGACAGATCAGAATCATAGCAGATCTGTCCACAGAAACTTGACAGGCTGGAAGAGAGTGACAGGGGGTATTTAACACGCTGAATGGGAAGAACATGCAGACAAGGATACTCCATCCAGCAAGACTGTCATTCAGAATAGAAGGAGAAATAAAGAGTTTCCCAGGCAAATAAAAACTAACGGAGTTCATGACCACTAAACCAGCCCTGCAAGAAATAGTAAAGGGGACACTTCCAGTGGGGAAAGAAAGACCAAAAGCAGAAAAGACTGGAAAAGAACAGAAAGCATCACCTGAAAAAAACAACTTTACAGGTAACAAAACCATAGAACTAAACTCATATCTATTAATAATCACTCTGAATGTAAATGGACTAAATGCTCCAATCAAAAGACAGGGTATCAAAATGGATAAGAAAATCAAACAAGACCTATCTATATGCTGCTTACAAGAGACTCATTTTAGATGTAAAGACACCTGAAGATTGAAAGTGAGGGGTTGGAGAACAACCTGTCATGTTTGTTTGTTTCTGTATCATTTATTTCTGCCCTTTATTCTTTATTATTTCCCCTCTTCTGCTGGCTTTAGGCTTTATTTGCTGTTCCTTTTCTAGTTCCTTTACATGTGAAGGAAGGTCATGTACTTGAGACTTTCCTTGCTTCTTGAGGTAGGGCTGTATCACAATATACTTTCTTCTCAAACTGTTCCAAAAAATAGAAATGGAAGGAAAACTTACAAATTCATTCTATGAGGTCAGCATTATCTTTATTTCAAAACCAAAGACCCTACTAAAAAGGAGAATTACAGGCCAATACCTATCAAAAAGGCCATCTATGAAAGACCCACAGCTAATTTAATCCTCAATGGGGAAAGGCTGAGAGGTTCTCTTCTATAGACAGTAAGAAGACAGGAATATCCACTCTCACCATTACTGTTTTAACATACTGGAAGTTTTAGCCTCAGCAATCAGACAACACAAAGAAATAAAAAGCATCCAAATCAGCAAGGAAGAAGTCAAACTTTCACTATTCGCAGATGACATGATCCCCTATGTAGAAAATGCAAAAGACTCCATCAAATAATTGCTAGAATTGATACATAAATTCAACAAAGTTGCAAGATATAATATCAATGTACAGAAATCTGTTGCATTTCTATACACCAATAATGAAGCAGTAGAAAAAGAAATCAAGGAATCGATCCCATTTACAATTGCACCAAAACCCATAAGATAGCTAGAAATAAACCTAATCAATGAGCTAAAAGATCTGTACTCTGAAAACTATAGAACACTTATGAAAGAAATTGAGGAAGACATAAAGAAATGGAAGAACATTCCATGCTCATGGACTGGAAGAACAAACATTGTTAAAATGACCATGGGGCGCCTGGGTGGCTCAGTGAGTTAAAGCCTCTGCCTTCAGCTCAGGTCATGATCCCAGGGTCCTGGGATCAAGCCCCACATTGGGCTCTCTGCTCGGTGGGGAGCCTGCTTCCTCCTCTCTCTCTCTCTCTCTCTCTCTCTCTCTGCCTGCCTCTCTGCCTACTTGTCATCTGTCTGTCAAATAAATAAATAAATATAATATTATTAGCATTATATAAATATAAATTTATATAATATAAAATTATTAGCATTTAGCAGCATTATATATATAATATATATATTAGCATATATAATAATTATATTAGCATTATTAAAAATAAATAAAATCTTTTTTAAAAAAATGACCATACTACCTGAAGCAATCTATGCGTTTAACGCAATCCCTATCAAAATACCACCAGCAGTTTTCACAGAGCTAGAACAAACAATCCTAAAATTTGCATGGAACCACAGAAGACACCAAATAGCCAAAGCAAACTTGAGAAAGGGGGAAAAAAAAGCCTGGAGGCATCACAATTCCAGATTTTAAGCTCTATTATAAAGCTGTAGTCATCAAGACAGCATGGTACTGGCACAAAAACAGACACATAGGTCAATGGAACAGAATAGAAAGCCCAGAAACGGACCCTCAACTCTGTGGTCAACTAATCTTTGACAAAGCAGGAAATAATGTCCAATAGAATAAAGACAGCCTCTTCAACAAATGGTTTTGGGAAAACCGGACAGCCACATGCAGAAGAATGAAACTGGACCATTTCCTTACACCACACACAAAAATATATTCAAAATGGATGAAAGACCTAAATGTGAGACAGGAAACCATCAAAATACTAGAAGAGAACACAAGCAGCAGCCTCTTTGACCTTGCCCAAAGCAACTTCTTATGAGACACGTTGCTGGAGGCAAGGGAAAAAAAGCAATGAACTATTGGGGTTTCGTCAAGATAAAAATCTTCTGCACAGCGAAGGAAGCAATCAACAAAGCTAAAAGACAACCTATGGAATGGGAGAAGATATTTGCAAATAACATAAAATGTTACATATTTTATAACGTAAAATATATAAATAAAGGGTTAGTATCCAAAATCAATAAAGAACTTGTCAAATCAACATCCCAAAAATAAATAATCCAGTTGAGAAATGGGCAGAAGACATGAACACTTTTCCAAAGAAGACATACAGATGACTAACAGACACATGAAAAGATGCTCAACATCACTCGCCATCAAACAAACACAAATCAAAACCACAATGAGATACCACCTTACACCAGTCAGAATGGCTAAAAGTAACAGCACGGGAAACAACAGGTGTTGGTGAGGATGTGGAGAAAGGGGAACCCTCCTACACTGTTGGTGGAAGTGCAAGCTGGTGCAGCCACTCTGGAAAACAGTATGGAGGTTCCTCAAAAAGTTAAAAATATAACTACTCCATGACCCAGCAATTGCATTACTAGATATTTACCCAAAGGATACAAAAATACAGATTCAAAGGGGTACATGCACCCTGACGTTTATAGCAACATTATCAACAATAGTCAAACTATAGAAAGAGTACAAATATATATCTACTAATGAATGGATAAAGAAAATGGGGGGAGCAGAGTGTATAATAGAATATTACTCAGCCATCAAAAAGAATGAAATCTTACCATTTACAATGACATGGTTGGAGCTAGAGTATATTATACTAAGAGAAATAAGTCAGTTAGAGAAAGACAAATACCATATGATTTCACTCATATGTAGAATTTAAGAAACAAAACAGATGAACATGAAGGAGGAAAAGAGAGAGGGAAGCAAACCATAAGAGACTCTTAACTATAGAGAACAAATTGAGGATTGATGGACGGAGGGAGGTAGGGGATAAGCAAACTGGGTGATAGGTATTAAGGAGGGCACTTGTGATGAGCATTGGGTGTTCTATGTAAGTGATGAATCATGAAATTCTACACCTGAAACCAGTTTTACCGTAAATGTTAATTAGAATTTAAATTAAATTTTGAAATTAAAAAATTATTTACTTTTATAAACAAAAAATAAAATGTCTTATATACTTAGCTTTAGAAATTTTGATTAGCAAACATTGAAACAAAAACTTAAAACTAAAAATTTACTATTTAAAATTCATTAAATTGTATAATAATTTCTAATTTTAAAGATTTTATTTATTCATTTGAGAGAGCAAGAAAGAGAGAGAGAGCAAGAGCACACAAGCAGGAGAAAGGTAGAAGCTAAGCAGGAGCCCAATGTGGGACTTGATCCCAGGACCCTGAGATCATGACCTGAGCCAAAGGCAGATGCTTAACTGGCTGAGCTACCCAGGCGCCATGTAGACTTTATTTTTTTTGTATGGTTTTAGGTACATAGAAAAAATTGAGCAGATTGTACAAAGAGTTGCCATATACTCTCTCTCCCACACATTTTTCCCTATTATTAACTTCTTACATTGGAGCAGTACATTTGTTACAATTAAAGAAACAATACTGACACATCATTAACTAAAGTCCATAACTCACATTAGGGTTCATTCTTTGTGTTGTACAGTCTGTGGGTCTTGAGAAATGCTCAAGGTCATGTACCCACCAATAGAGTGTCACTGGAATAGTTCCACTGCCCTAAAACTCCTCTATTCATCCTTTCCCCCTTATTTGAGCCCCTGGCAACCACTGATCTTTTTACTGTCTTTACAGTTTTGCTTTTTCCAGATGCCATATAATAGGAAACATGCAGTATGCAGCCTTCTCAGATTGCCTTCTTTCACTTAGCGATATGAATTTAAAGTTCCTGTATGTCTTTTTGTGGCTTGATAGCTCAACACCCCATTGTATGAATGAAATATGATACACCAATTTGTTTATTCATTCACGTGTTGAAGAGGATGTTGGGTTGCTTTCCATTTGGGGCAATGATGAATAAAGCTGCTATAGACATCTGTGTGCAGGTTTTGTGTGGACATAAGTTTCCAACTCATCTAAGTAAATGCCTACAAGTGTGATTGCTGGATCATATGGTAAAACTATGTTTAGCTTTGTAGGAAATTGCCAAACTGTCTTCTGAGGTGGAAGTAGCAATCCAAAGTGCCATTTGCATTCCCAACCAACAACGAATGAGAGTTCCTACTACTCCACATCCTTGTCAGTGTTTGGTATTTTCAGTTTGGGGGATTTTTGCCATTCTAACTTCATTTTTGTTTTTTTATTGTGTTATGTTAGTCACCATACAATACATCATTAGTTTCTGATGTAGTGTTCCAAGATTCATTGTTTATGTACGACACCCAGTTCTCTAAGCAATCTGGGCCCTCCTTAATACCCACCACCAGGCTCACCCATCCCCCATCACCCTCTCCTCTAAAACCCTCAGTGTGTTTCTCAGAGTCCACAGTCTCTCATGGTTCATCTCCCCCTCCAGTTTACCCCCCTTCACTTTTCCTTTCTTTCTCCTAATGTCCCCCATGCGATACTTTATGCTCTACAAGTAAGTGAAACCATATGATAATTGACTATCACTGCTTGACTTATTTCGCATTGCATAATCCCCTCCAGTTCCATCCATGCTGATGCAAAAGTTGAGTATTCATCCTTTCTGGTGGCTGTGTCATATTCCATTGTGTATATGGACCACATCTTTACCCATTCGTCTGTTGAAGGGAATCTTGGCTCCTTCCACAGTTTTAAGCCCTTCTAATGTAGCAGTACCTCACTGTTGCTTGAATTTGTGATGCCCTAATAACAGAGGAGGTTGAACACATTTCTATGTACTTATTTGCCACCTGTACATCTTCATCAGTGAGGTGTCTGCCCAGATCCTTTGCCCCTTTTTTATTTGGGTGGTTTTCTTATTGATGAGTTTTAAGAGTTCTTTCTAGGGGCACCTGGGTGGCTCAGTCAGTTAAGTGTCTGCCTTCAGCTCAGATCATGATCCCAGGGTCCTGGGATCGAGCCCCACATTGGGCTCCCTGCTCAGCTAGGAGTCTGCTTCTCCCTCTGCCTCTGCCTGTTGTTCCCCTGGCTTGTACCCTCTCTCTGGCAAATAAATAAATATTTTTTTAAAAACACACAAAAAACAAAGTGTTGATCGAAAGACATCTACCCAAAAAAGTGGGGGAGGGCACCTGGGTGGTTCAGTTGGCTAAGGGACAATGTCTCCATCTCAGGGTCATGAGTTCAAGCCATGCATTGGGCTCCAAAGCCTACTTTAATTTAAAAACCAAAACCAAAAACAAACAAACAAACAAACAAACAAAAACAAAAAAGATCTATCTACTCAAGACTAGCTAGCACCCAGAACAAATTTTATGTGATTAGGCTCAAGCTACACAAACTGCTTTTTGAAAAGGAAAAACAAAGCAACAAAACAAACAAAAAACCACACACACACAAGAAAAACTTATAGTTTTAGTTTAATTCCACATGAATTTAACATAAGAAAAAAAATGATGTTGAAAGAAATAGTGAATTTTTGATACTTTTTCATCTTAAGAAATATTAGTTGTAGGATGCCTGGGTGGCTCAGTCAGTTAAGCATCTGCCTTCAATTCAGGTCATGATCCTGGGGTCCTGGGATCCCTGCTCAGTAGGAAGCCTCTTCTCCCTCTGCCTCCCTGCTCTCTCTGTCTCTGTCTCTCTGACGAAGAAATAAAATCTTAAAAAAGAGAGAGAGAGAGAGAAAAGAAAAGAAATAATTTCCTATAGGACTCTTTTGGGCCCACCATTAAAAAAATAAATAAATGAAGATAGTGAAAACTGTTAAGAGGTTGGAATATTATGCATTACTTTTAAATGCATGTTTATTTTATATAGTCCATTGTCCCTGTACTAGAACACAGGTAATTACTAACACAGCTACACTTTTCTTTCTCTTTTTTCCCCTCTTAATATTTTTTTGCTCACATCATTTTCACTTTATCGAGGTTTCTAGTATTCCCCCTCCTTTGTGCAACCATAATTCCTCTTACTCTTCAGCCTTAATCCTCCCCATATTATAATGACCGTGAGTACTTGTACCGCAGCATTGTTGTTCCTGAGTTCTTTGTTTTGTTTCATCTCTTCTTTAAATGGATTTACCTCTAAGGAGTTTTCCAAGAAGGGCTGATTGCTCCTACGTGCTTCACTTCCTAACTTCTCTCGTGTTTGAACATGTCTGACGATCTCTGCTATATTTTACTAAGAACTTCGCTAAGGATAATATTCCTGGGTCGCACTTGGTTTCCCTCAGCTCTTGGCAGACATGGCTTCACAGTTTCTTGGCTTTGACTGTCTCTGAGAACAAGTCGGCGGCCGGCCTAACCCTTCACCCCTCCCGCTTCTTCCTGGACACCTGAACAGTCTCTCTTCATTTTTCAAGTTGTTAAATAAATCAGAGTGTGGATAGCTTTGACTGGCATCATGTTTAATCAGTTTTTCCAACCAGTTTTTGCCTGAAAACTCCATTCTTCTTTCATCTCCAGGCAACGTTTTGGATTATCCCTTCTCTGAGTGTTCTTTCTGTTCCTGTGTTGGTGTCTCTGCTTCAAAGCCATCAAGGGATTGTCTTTGCTCTCCTGTATGTCTGCCGTTGCCTCTAGTTTTAAAGTCTTTTTGTCTCTTTCTCTGCATTAGGAGAGTCTAGCCTCTCCACCAAAGTTTGGCCGCCGGTCATATCTATTCATAACCATATGGAGTTTATTTATTACAGATCTAATAGCATTAACTCTTCTTTAGTTCTGTAGTCTTCTCTTCAACCCAAATTTTGCTGTCCTGGCTTATCATCTCATAGGTCTTATTATATTTAATTAATATTCCATGTTATTAGAGCATAAAGCACTTATGAAGAATAGGCCCCTGTTTGCAAGTGGTATTTTCTCCTCTACTGGTATCTTTCTATATCATTTATTTTCAAATTACTTATTTGACATTTTTTGAGTACCTGCCACTGCAAGATGGTGTTCTCTGGCGATACCGCGAAACAGGAGAACTCGCTCTCAAGGGGTGTTTACGTTGTGTGTGCGCTGAGCTTCTGCCCACTCGCCGTACGCGGCTCTGTGTTCGGGTTTGCAGAGATGTGTTTACACTACATCTCCTCATTTCCCTGATGGTGAACCTGAACTGTGCTGCCCACGTCCTTCATCTCTCTAGTAAAGTGAGATTGAATTTTCCTTGACATTTATTATTTTCCCATTATCTGGAACCAGTTTGAATTCCCTTCAGAGTTTTAGATTAAATTACCCATGTTGATTTTAATCCACTTTTCTGTAGCCTGGAGATAGAATTGTGTGGTTAAAGATATGGACTTCAACCTTACAATTAGGAATTCGGTTTGTTGTCATAACAAACTTTTCTTTACAAAGGCAAGTGAAACAAAAGCAAAAATGAACTTGTGGGACTTCATCAAGATAAAAAGCTTCTGCACAGCAAAGGAAACAGTCAACAAAACTAAGAGGGAGCCCCTGGAAAGGGAGAAGATATTTGCAAATGACACTGCAGATAAAGATCTATAAAGAACGTCTCAAAATCAACACTCAAAGAATAACCCAGTCAAAAAATGGGCAGAAGACATACTCTGTTTGACTTACTTCGCTTAACATAATCCCCTGCAGTTCCATCATGACCTGTGCCGAAGGCAGATCCTTTAATGACTGAGCCACCCAGGCACCCCTATAAAGGTAATTTTTAATTACAAATTATATAACTACATTTTCAAAAAGTTAGCAATGGATATGATCGCCTATATATGATTTTACTGGAAACTGTTTTTGTGTGTGTTTGTTTTTTGAGTAACTGGACCATTACCTAAAGATGAAAAACCTGAGGAACCAATAGAGCAACGATGGTCTCTATAGTAACCTGCAAAAACATTCATCATGTGACTCTGGAAACTCTTAACTGACTCTTTAAAAGAAAACCACTAAAAAAAAAAACAAAAAAAAAAAACCCACTAAGGTTTTTCTGATAGATCCACGCAAATGAGCAATCCTAAAGGTGTTCCATATCATAGTTCTATTTCAGGATAAAAATAACCATATGCATGGTTATAATCCATGCACAAGGATAATTTCATTTATGTCCAAACTGAAAAGATGGCCTCCATCTCTCCCTCGTCTTCTTCTCAGTCAAGAATCATATTAGTTTCTTGGGTGGAATGCAAAGGAATGATGTCAAGTATCAGAACTAAAGTGTTTCCTCTCTAGGTTGTCTCCCAAACCCCAGAAGAAGGCAAGAGGGAGGATCTTTACCAAATTCAATAAAGACAAAATTGCCTCACGCATCCATAAAGAACCTTTTCAAAGTGTATTGCAGATTCTCAAGGAACCAACTACAGAACGATAATACCAACTTCGATTAAAGAACACTTCTACATTCAAGCAGAATACTGAGTTTCCTGGTAGCCAGGAAAAAAAAAAGAAAAGAAAATAGGTGTCATATTTTCCTTGCCTTATAAGTGTTTTCCAGACTATTGGAAAACTCAAAATTTCATTTTTGAACCCTGAAATTGTCCAGAAAGGACAATTCTTACATGGATCTCTATGTATAGGACCACGAACAATGTAATAGACAATATTCTCAGTAATAGTTTTAATGAAAAAGCGAGGACAAATCTACTTATAACTGTTTCTTCTGTGATCCCAAATATGAAGACAACAAAGCAAGAAGTTTTATGAAGTCAGTGCCACAAAAGGAGCTCCCAAAATTTCTGTCTAGATTCGTGAATCCATTGTGTGACTTTCTTCTCCATGTTCTATTTTCCACTGCTCCTGCCTTTGTCCTTTTTCTCTGATTCTGTTTCTCTCTTGGGAATGAAAGCATCATCTGTTACGAGCCATTGTTCAACAAGCCATGTTGACAGCCAGAACAGATTGAGAAAGCGGTCCTCAGAGGCAGGTCCCGGTGAAGGCAGGAAGCAGAAACCATTTTTCCTTTGACACACTCCTCTCCATGGCCTTTAGATCCCCGACCTGAGTTGGGTCCTCACTGCCCTAGCAGCTTACTGCCTACTATGTCCCATGCAGATTCACCTCTTCAAATAGTGCCACAGCCTTAAGATTACAGCCTCTTTTTATTTCCTACCGAAACCTCCCTTTCCTTGGTGCTAAGGGCAGCATCAAAAGGAAATGACATATATCAATTCAGGTTCAGTCGGAGAGGCAGAACCCCAATGAGCTCGGGGATAAGGGAGTTGGAATTAGACCTTTCACAGTGATGGGAGGAGCTGAGAAGCACAGGTTGGAAAGGAAGAGAGATCAGTCATCTGAGAGGTAGGTCTGTTACCACAGTGGGATGCAAAGGGGGATATGGTAGAGAAGTCTACAAGGAGCCGTTGCTTGTATAGGCTGTGGGCTGCTGGGCCTGGGGCGGCTGTTGGTCCTCAAGGTCAGCACTTTGATAAATGAGCTGGTCTGGGGTAGGGAAGGGCTAGGACAGACGGGAACATGCTGGTACCCCTTCACCTGTCACTGCATTTAACCATGATGACAGTCTAAAAGTAATGGCTGGGCTTCTCTTCCAGCTCCCAAATTTTATGCCGGTTTTTCTTTTTGGCTAACTCTAACCTGAAACCATACAGAAAAAAAGATTTGGAAACACTTCCCATTTAAGTCGCTTGCTGGATACATTTCCTAAGTTCCTCTCCCTTAACCATTCAGTTGCATAAAGAAATATGCACCCATTTACCCTGTGGCCTCAAAAACCCCAACAGCGCACCTGGGTGGCTCAGTTATTAAGCGTCTGCCTTTGGCTCAGGTCGTGATCCCAGGATCCTGGGATCAGCCCTGCGTAGGGCTCCCTGCTCAGCGGGAAGCCTGCTTCTCCCTCTCCCACTCCCCCTGCTTGTGTTCCCTATCTCCCTGTCTCTCTCTGTCAAATAAATAAATAAAATCTTAAAAAAAAAAAACTCAACCTCACCTCCATGTCGCCCCTGGAAAGTGCATACCCCAGACTGAGGAACAGTGCTTTCCCTGGACGCCCAGCTCATCCGCCACTCCCGTGCTTCAAATGATCAAAGGCTCCCAGCCGCTCTCAGGACCAAGTCCAAGCTCCCCCACCCAGCATTCAAGGCCTCCCTGGTCTGGGCTCACTCCACTTCTCCTGCCTTGTTTCCTGTCATTCATCACTCACGCCTGCCTCTGAAAGTCTCCTTTCCAGCACACTCCTGTGGGCCCCCGACTCCCTTGTGTGCTTGCTGGTTCCCCGCATTTTTTCCTGGTGTTCCTCTTCTCTGCACTACTTCTTTGCCCAATTCACATGCCTGTCACATCCCTGAATTACATCCCCCACACGTCATCATTGTTTGTGTGGAGGCCAAGAAAAATTAAGGCCATCCCACCTCAGGTTTAGCCTTAGCATAAGTACAGCTATCTTAGCTCAGGCAGCCATCTCAGACGCTTGTGCCCACGGGCTGAACTTTCCCCTACTTTATTTTAGTTCTAAGAAGTCCCACTCTGCTTTAGTTCCAGAGACCCCCACCCTGCTTTAGTAAACAGGAAGCCCCACCCTGCTTTGGTTCCAGAAACCCCCACCCTGCTTTAGTAACAGGAATCCCCACCCTGCTTTAGTAACAGGAGCCCATAAATACCCCTGCTTTAACTAAGCTCGGGGTCCAAGTCCCTACTCAGCTGCGTTGGGTATACTTGGGCCCAAGCTTAAGCTTGTTAAATAAACCCTCGTGTGATTACATCGGTGTTGGCTCCTTGGTGGTCCTCGGACACGAAAACTCAGGTACAACAGTTTGTACCATTAGGTCCACCTTTCCGCTTTGTGTCGTGTTGGTGTTTAGTCTGGCTTTCACAGGAAGCCTATGAGCTCCGCATGGCACAGTGTCAGAAGCCTACCCCAGCCTTTCTCCTCTTCCGACTCACCAACTCAAGACCAGTTATATCTGGAGGAATCACCATTACACTAAACCAGTCATGGTGACCCCATTGTCCTTTGCCAGTGAGTGATCTAAGGTTGGGCACATGGCTCAGTTCTGGTCAGTAGGATGTACAGAAAAGACACCAGCGAGCTTGCTGTTCCTCTTCATATACATACCATGCGAGGACACCGCGAGAAGGCAGCCAGCTGCCAGCCGGAGAGAGCTCTAACCAGACACTGAGCCCTGCAAACCTTGATCTTGAACTGCCAGTCTCCAAAACTGTGAGAAAATAAATTTGGTTTGTTTAAGCTACCCCATTTGTACTAATTTGTTATAGCAGCTCAAATTGATAATTGGTGTATCCTTAAATATCTAAGACTTAGTGAATGCTTATCATATGCAAGACACTGTTCTAAGTATTTTTATTTTTTAAAGATTTTTATTACTTAGAGAGAGAGTGCATGTGGGGGGAGGGGCAGAGGGAAAGACAGAATCTGAAGCAGACTCTGCACAGAGCCCAGTGCGGGGCTCAGTCCCACGACCCTGAGCCGAAATCAAGAGTTGAACACTTAACGACTGAGCCACTCAGGTGCCCTGTTCTAAATATTTTTAAAGGACCAATTCATTTTTTAAAAAATTTTATTTACTTATTTGACAGGGAGAGACATGGCGAGAGAGGGTACACAAGCCTGCAGAGGGAGATAGAGAAACAGGCTTCCCGTTGAGCAGGGAGCCTGGTGGGGCTTGATCCCAGGACCCTGGGAGCACGACCTGAGGTGAAGGCAGAGGCTTAACGACTGAGCCACCCAGGTGCCCCATAGCACCAATTTATTTAATATTCACAACTTCCCAGTGAAGTAGGTACAAGTACGATCATATCCATCATACAGATAAGCAATCTGAGGCACAGAAAGCATGAGAAGCTCACCCCAGATCACAAAGCTGATAAATGGCAGAGGTGTGATTTGAATCGAGATTGTCTGGCTGCTGAGGTCACACTTTGCCACTATGTTCTGAGGCTTCACAACAGCTGTCCTGGGTATCTTATCCACCTGAAAATTCTCAGAGGCCAGCATAGTGCCTGACACTTGTTAAAGCATTTCTTAGTCTCTGAGGTGCCCGGCCTCTGCCATCCTTTGTCAGCAGTCCTCTAACTTCACCTTCACGACAAGGGGTGACTGACTGGCCGGCTTTTCCCTGGGCTGAGGGGAGCCCCTAGAAGGCAGGACTATTGACCTCAAACGGAGACAAGTTGGTCACCCCACCTGTCAGGTCAGTTCACAATTGCATTACGACTTTCATTGCCCAAGGCACTTTTGCTTTGAAGGACCCCTCCCACTGTCATAGATTTTTGTGGGGCCCCCCAAATTAGTTTTTTTAATGATAGGAGAAAAAATTGAAACCTTTCTTCAACCCTGAAGGTTCATTTTTTTTCTTCTTCTGACTTTAAGAGAAATCAAAGTGCCTTAGTGGGGGTCCTAAAAAGATGATGAGCCCTCGTCACTGTGCCCACATGCCTCTTGGTCCTAATGGATGCACTGGCTCTAGGTTATAAGCTATCATGATCCCCATTTCACAGAGATTTTAAGTAATTGTCAAATAGTCAAACATCTAGAAAATAATGGAACCGGGATTTGAATTCACACTGTCTCTTTACAGAGCCTATACTTGTAACCGCTGTAGCAGTGTTTTCCAACATCTTTGTTGGGGACCCACAATCAGAAATAAATTTTATAACACAATGCCATACACACACACGCACGCACACGTACAAATATAGCTGAATTGAAAGTTTCGTGTAACAAATTTACCCTTACTACACATAATTCACATTGATGCTTTTTATTCTACTGTTTTGGTTTTATTTCATTTAAGTGTCAGTTGCAGCCCAACAGAATTCATGACCCCTGTCAATAGGTTGTGACCTACAACTTGGAAAACCTTGCATCCCACTCTAATACCATTTAATATATTTTTTTAATGAATGTCTTGGGTGTAGGGACAGGATAGGAACATCACCCAATACAAATATTTTCAACCAAAAAACTATCCATTTGTGGGGCACCTGGCTGGCTCAGTCAGTAGAGCATGCAACTCTTGATCTTGGGGTCATGAATTTGAGCCCCAACTTGGGAGTAGAGCTTATTTAAAAAAAAAAAAATCTCAAAGCCTCATTCCAAATCTCTGTACTCTGTACCATCCCACAGTACCTTCACTGGAAAGGGAATAAATTTTGAAGGAAAAAAAAACCTCAGTTTTACCTGTCTCTTTAACAACTGAACTAACATGAAAAGGAAATATGTATTAGTTTAGGAAGACAATGCCAATGGATGATTAAGTATACTAAAAAGTATCTGCTTTCTAGAAAGAATGGAATGGGGTAAGAGCTTTGATTTTATACTGTTCTGACTCAGATAAGTCTTCGCATTCCATCCCTCTTCTGCAGTTTGTAAGGCTGAAAGGGCAGGAAACCATGCTTCAGAAAATTCATGAACCCAGGGGTTAACGTGAGACAGCCCAATCTCTTAGGTCTGTGTATGCCTGTTTCCTCCCTGATTAATCAAACATGAGCCTTTCACTGGGTTTCCTTCCCTCTATACTATAGGGAAATGTGAGTTTCAAGCTGGCTATATAGATAAATGATTGTTACTAAACTAGACCTAAAATGCAGATCAGGCAATGTAAATATACCATTGGGTTGATTTAAAATCCCTCTGATGCCTGTAGGACCTCTGAACCCCAAAGACACGAGTACATAGTTAGATGTTCTCAAGTCACACTGAGGAGCTAGCTTCCCCGTCCTACGTTAGGGGACTGGGACCCTCTGATAACCAGCTGTACGCTCAAGGTCTAGACTCACACTGGCATCAAAGAGCAATAGGCCAATAACGGATGAATTAAGCCCTGCGTGAAGGAGGGGAGGAATGTTGGCATGATCTCAAATTAAGGAAATTCAGACCAAGAAGCTATAAAACCCAGGCTTTCCTCAAATGAGGGCTTAGAGAAGGAGGGGACACAAGATGAGGAAGAGGAAAGAACATTGAAGACACAGGGACAGAGCCTGGCATAGTGGGAAGGACTCAGAACCGGCAGGTAGGGGTGTAGGCTCTGGCTGTCATGGTGTCTCACCCGCTGTCTGATTTTGGCCACAGCCTTCCCTTTCTGAGCCCCAGATTCCTCAACTATAAACTTGAGTCCTCTCTGCTCAATGGCATTAAAGGTTCCTTTTGGCTCCCAAATTTCAAAATTCCCAGATCTGAACAACTGAAGGTCCTAACTATGTCAGGCTATGCATGCAGCAGTTACAGGAGGAAGGCAGAGAGGAGGGAATTTCCTTTTGGAATTTTGACATGTCCAAAGATGTTGGGACCCACATCTTCACCGGATGGCACTGCTTTCCTGGGGCTGGGGTTAGCAATCCCAGTTCCTGCCCTAATTTGCCAGATATTCTAAGGAGAAGCCCCACCGGGCATTGTACTTCTTATGTTCCTGATTATAAGGACAACTGTACCAGGCATTGTGATCATTTCTTTTTATGTGCATGATCTCACTTTGTCCTTACAGCATCCTATGAAGTGAGGACTATATTATGCTGCAGACGGATAGAGAAGGCTCAATGACATTAAGTGGCCCATCCGAAATCATTCAGGTGAGAGGTGGTAGGGGTTGGGTTTGAACCCAGCTATGTCTGCCTCCAATGTTCATGTTCTTTCTAGAGCACGAGGCTGTACAAGTGTGATTTGCAAGAAATAAGCCCCCTCCTACTCCACCCATTTTGGCATATCAGGAGGATTAAGATATATCTCCCTGGACACTTTTTATTTCTTTATTATTTATAGCACACCTTTTTTTTTTTTTAAGATTTTATTTATCTATTTATTTGACAGAGAGAGAGATCGCAAGCAGACAGAGAGGCAGGCACAGAGAGAGGGGGAAGCCGACTTCCTGCTGAACAGAGAGCCCGATGCGGGGCTTGATCCCAGGACCCTGAGATCATGACCTGAGCCGAAGGCAGAGGCTTAACCCACTGAGCCACCCAGGCGCCCCTATAGCACACCTTTTTTTAAAGATTTTGTTTGTTTATTTGACTGAGAGAGAATGCATGTGTGCACAAGCAGGGGGAGAAGCAGGCTCCCCACTGAGCAGGGAGCCCGATGCAAGACTGGATCATAGGCCCCCTGGGATCATGACCTGAGCCAAAGGCAGATGTTCAACTGACTGAGCCACGCAGGTGCCCCATAGCACACTTACTTCTTCTTCTTTTTTTTTTTTTTTTTTAGCACACTTACTTCTTTAAGATTTATTTATTTGAGAGAGAAAGAGAGTGATGGGGGCAGGGAGAAAGAGAGAGAGAGAATCTTTTTTTTTTTTTTTTTTTTTTTTTAATTTTTTTATTTTTTTCAGCATAACAGTATTCATTATTTTTGCACCACACCCAGTGCTCCATGCAATCCGAGCCCTCTACAATACCCACCACCTGGTGCCCCCAACCTCCCACCCCCCACCCCTTCAAAATTCTCAGATCGTTTTTCAGAGTCCATAGTCTCTCATGGTTCACCTCCCCTTCCAATTTCCCTCAACTCCCTTCTCCTCTCCATCTCCCTTTGTCCTCCATGCTATTTGTTATGCTCCACAAATAAGTGAAACCATATGATAATTGACTCTCTCTGCTTGACTTATTTCACTCAGCATAAGAGAGAGAGAGAATCTTAAGCGGATTCCCCACTGAGCACAGAGCCTGACGCAGGGTTCCATCTCACAATGCGAAGGTCATGACCTGAGCTGAAATCAAGAGTTGGGCACTGAAAGGCTGAGCCACCCAGGCACCCCAACAGCACACTTACTTCTCAAAAGGGATCTAAGATAACTCAGAATATTAAAACATATACTATGGGACAGTTTTTATAAATCAAAGGATATAGAAATATACACACACATACACACACACAAATGAATGCGGGTTTAAAAAATAAAAACTTTACTCAGATAAAAACTGAGTAAGGTCTATAGTCTACTTAACAAGAATGCACCGAAGTTGATTTCTAGCTTCGTTGGGCTACAGCTCTAGAAGGTGTCTCCTTTGGGGGAAGCCTTCACAAGATTTTGTACTATCTCTGCAACTTCCTGTGAGTCTATACTATTTCAAATGACAAATTTTAAATTATATGAGTTGGGGGAAATCAGAGGGGGAGACAAACTATGAGAGACTGTGGACTCTGAGAAACAAACTGAGTTTTGGAGGGGGGGAGGTGAGGGTTGGGTGAGCCTGGTGGTGGGTATTAAGGAGGGTACATATTGCATGGAGCACTGGGTGTGGTGCATAAACAATGAATTTTGGAACACACACATACACAAAAATTAATTTAAAAAATAATAAAAAATAAAATTGTATAAGCAAATAATAAAAAGATTAAGAGATTGTAAATAATCTTGATAAGAAAAAAGTAATTTAGATGAGAAGTAGCCTGGGATGGCATGTCAGGAGCTGCCGGCCTTCCACACTAAATCTTCCTTCATCTCCCTGGGCACTCAGCTAGACCGATTTCCCAGCCTCCTTTAGAGTTAACAATGATCACGTGACTGAATTTAGCCCGTAGAATGAGAGGAACTAATAGGACCCTTGCAGGCTGGTCTATAAAAACCTCCCAAATGCTTTCTTTCCTGCTCTTTCCCTGTATTAACTGAGCACATGACGGCCAGAGTAAGAGTCGGTACCACATGGGAAAAGCCTAAGTGACTAATTACAGTGCAGGGGAGAGCTGCCTACTGACCTTTCTACCTTGGGCTGTTACAGGAACAAGAAATAAACTTCTGTGTGTTCAAACCATACACTCTTTATGTTTCCCCCTTTACATTCTTTAAACTATTGAGGACTCAAAAAAGTTTTGCTTATATAGGCTACATCCAGTGAGATTTATTATATGAAAAACTAAAACTGAAAAGTACTTAGAAATACTTATTAGTTACTTTAAGAGGAATGGATCCATGACATATTAACATAAATAGCATTTTTTATAAAAAAAAATCTTCTAGAACAAAAAAATTACATTTTTACAAATGTATTTCTGGCTTAAAATAGAAGACAGGCTAGATTGTCGTATCTGCTTCTGCATTTCATCTGTGACATAAGTTGTTTTGGTTTAAGTACATGAAAATATATTTAGGCTCACACAAATATGTAACAAAAAGGAGGAATATTTTAATAGTTTTTTTTTTTTCAGATACTTCTGAATAGTCTCTGTATACTCCGTCTAAACTCTACAAGTGATAGTTTCTTTTTTTTTTTAAGATTTTTATTTGTTCATTTCACAGACAGATCACAAGTAGGCAGAGAGGAAGGCAGAGAGAGAGAGAGAGGAGGAGGAGGCAGGCTCCCTGCTGAGCAGAGAGCCCGATTCGGGGCTCGATCCCAGGACCCTGGGATCACGACCTGAGCCGGAGGCAGAGGCTCTAACCACTGAGCCACCCAGGCGCCCTACAAGTGATAGTTTCTTTTTTTTTTTTTTTTAAGATTTTATTTATTTATTTGACAGACAGAGATCACAAGTAGGCAGAGAGAGAGAGAGGAGGAAGCAGGCTCCCCACTGAGCAGAGAGCCCGATGCGGGGCTTGATCCCAGGACCCTGGGATCATGACCTGAGCCGAAGGCAGAGGCTTTAACCTACTGAGCCACCCAGGCGCCCCCAAGTGATAGTTTCTTAAAGGTTGGTTGCAATATGACATCAAAAACTGTATCAGTGAACTTTTCATATTCTCTTAAATTAAAATCTGCTGGTTTATTTTGTACTTTGAATGGATCTTTTACCCATGCATGATTTTAGAACCTCATCCATTGGTTGTTTGGAAATAGTGATTCACTGAGCCATGCACATCTTCCAGATGTTGACGCATTTTAATTCACAGTATTTTAAAAATCACATGTGTTAGTATCACCACCAATATTATCCCAAAAAAAGGTCTTTTAAGTATTGGGAAGGTGTAAGTTTCAAAATGGCCGATGCTAGTTTTCCAAAATTCTAATTTTCACTTAAAAGCCTGAGTGTTACCACTGGCAACAAATGCTCTCATTTGTTTTCCTTAAAGTAATAGGCTTGTTTCTTTCAAGAATGTGTCTGTCCAGTCCCCAGGCCTAAATTATGAGCTGTCAGTCATTCTTTCTAGTAAAACTGAAGTTCTATGGAAAAAGCCTCTAGTTCTTTCAGCTCCCAACTTGGCGAGGTACGGGCTTTCCCCTGAGAGACAGGAGTGCACTTCAGTGTGCAAGAGCCATATGAACACTCTCATTCTGCCACACAGAATCCTGAAAGATGGGTATGCAGGGGTCACAGCTGCATAACATTAAGAGCTGTACTGCTCATCAAGGAGATTCTTAAGTGAAGCTGGCGTTTCTTTTCACGAAAGTGCACGATGAAAACAATCTAACGCCCCCAGAACCACGGGACAGTTAGTGCCACTGTCTGGATTCACCCAGGGGTCCCACCATGGCTTTTGCGCCATTAATGCAAATATAAACACAGAGGAAAGGGCAAAGGAAGTCTTAATATTATTATTAAAAGAGTTTTGGGGCGCCTGGATGGCTCAGTCGGTTAAGTGTCTCCTTGGGCTCAGGTTGTGATCAGGGAGTCTTCTGATTGAGCCCAGCTGCTAGCAGTTGGGCTCTCTGCTCAGCATGAAATCTGTTTCTCCCTCTGCCCCTCCCCCACCCCCATCCGGCTCGTACTCTCTCTCTCTCAAATAAATAAATAAAATCTTTTTTAAAAGTTAAAATTTAATTTAATTTAATTTAATTTTTTTAAAAAAAGGTTTTCAACTTCATGGATTCCCTTAAACAGTTGAGAAACCACGTCACTCCCCTAGAGTTCGTCAGACCATTCTCTGAGAGTCACCCAGGAGAGAATGCGCAGCCTTCAACTTACTCATTTTTTTTCTCTTTCTTGTTAGTTGTCTCAGCTTGGCCATTGGCAGGCCCTGAAAGACATGGATTCAGGGCTAACACATTTGCCTTCCTTTGATACCTTTGGAAGACTGAGAATAGAAGCTAGATTATAATCATTATCTTTCTCCTTCTCTGATGACATGGTCTTTAAAAGGACACATTTTGGCATATTTTAGTGCTATTTTATGAAGTTTTCTCTTTTTTTTCCCTCTTTCTGTCTGCCTGCCTGCCTGTCTGTCATTTTTAGATGTCCTGGTATTCGTAATAACAGTGCTGTCCCCAAATCACCAGGATTTTTGAATTTCATAACAGAAATTCCAGCAGTCCCAAAGGCTTCTGGGAAATTCTTGACCTGAAAGAGAAAGGAATGTCCCTTCTCTGGGAAAGCTGCCCGATCATGTCTATCCGATTAAAATGGCCACGTGCAACAAGGTCACAAGATCAAGGGAACCCCACAGATGGGAATTCCAGACCCTACCCCTTCCTCTGTGCTGTAGTCCCCCACACCTGGAGAGGTTTTATTTTCTCTTTTTTCTGCTCTTTTCCTATTCCCATGTTTCTAACTCCTTCCTAGGGCCCAGATTGACCCCCTGAATTTGACTACCCCCCCCTTATTGGTTAAACTGACTCTAGAAATCTCATAAGATTCTATTACTTAATCCTCTAGTATTTGTTATCTAAGCTTTACTATATACTGCTTTGTGTTTAATTAGTCTTGTTGGTTTGGGAATTTACTTGAACCGGTGGTATTCGCTACTCTTCATCTCATATGCTGCCAGTTTTCTTGAAGGGTTTTTAAATCAAAAGCCATAATCAACTCCCCACTTCGCACCTTGTGGAAGATGCCTTCTGTGATGTCACTGTGGCTCACTTCACCCCTTTCTGAGACCCCCCTCTCCCACCTTTCCAAATGGGACCTGGCAGCCATTTTTGTTATCAGCAGCCCTGCCCATCCCAGACCATAACTGATTGGATCAAGAGTGGACACCTGATGGAAACAGGTCAGTCAGAAGTTTTTCTCCCAAGAATATGCTGTTTGGCTTCAAATAAATGAGTCAGATTTTGCTGGTTGCTTGACTCAAAGATGGGTCAGTTCAGGAGCTGAGGGTGGGCAGAAAAATCAAGAAGGCTGATCTATTGAAGGGGAACAGGAAGCAGATGGGCAGAGAGGAGAAGAGATGGAGACCTCGAAGCTTTGGCAAGTCAGACGAAATCTTCTACTTAGATTTCCAAAGTCTGTCCAGCTCCTGGTCCCAGGCCTTGGGAGACCCTGTTTCCTATGGGTTCTAGGAAAGTCCCCGTGGGCTCTAGAAAACTCCCCCCTTTTGCCTATTCTAGCTCCATTTTGACCAGAACCCACAACCTCTCCGATCCACAAGGTATCCTTCAAGACTAAGGACAAATTTCCCCTGCCCTGAGAGCCTTCCCTATGCTTTCAGCAGAATGACCATGTCTTGCCCAGGATTTCTGTACTACCACAGTCCCCTGCATGACCACAGTCCCCTGTGCCACAATAGTACAACTCCCCTGCTCCATCCTCATTACTGCCATTGGCCCATGAGCTTACTGGTCACTCATCTACTAAACTTGAGCCTTCAGATAACAGTGACAATGTCTTATTGAAGCCCCTTCTCTTATGGTTAGAACAGCAGCTGGTACCTAGTAAGCACTAAATAGATTTTTGAATGAATGAATCAGTGAGAAAGTGAATTCATGGATATGGAAATCTATTATTCAGTGACCCTTATTCAACATTTCAGGTTGAAATATTTTAGTTGCTTGTGAGAATTCGGAGGCATGCCCCATGGGAGCAGGTACTTCTTGTCCTGTGACCAGGGTGGCCCCAGCACCCAACACAGGACTCGGCATAACAGACACCCGGTGTTTGTTGATGAATCTGTTGGGAGGTACGTGAGGAAGGAAAAGTAAGGGGTGTGTTTGAGCTGCAAAAAATCTCAGCCTTAACCTTCTACTCTTAGTCTTGCCCGTGGATCACAAGTTTCTCAACTCTGTCCATAATTCTCACCCTATTATTTGCATTCCTTTTAAAAGAAAACCTACAGAAGGAAATGAAGTGCTCATTCAGAAGGAGTTACAGAGCCCTGGCCAGCCTCCCCCCAACCCTCATAGCTGCATTCCTGAGTAAGGCAGATGGGCCCCCAAAGTTCTGCTGATTGCTCTTCCTCAGCCAGCTGAGGAAAGATTTCACGTCTCTGATGCTTGTAGCAACGTGGCATATGTGTTAGCTTGCAAGGGCCGCCTTAACAAAATTCCACACACTGGGAGGCTTAAAGAACACAAATGCGTGTTCTCACTGTTCTGGAAGCTAGATGTCAAGAGATCAAACTGTCTGCAGATTCAGTTTCTTCTGAGGCCTCTCTCCTTGGCCTGCAGGCGTCTGCTTTCCTCCTGTGTCCTCACGGGGTCCTCCCTCTGTGCACACACATCCCTGCTGTCTCTCCGTGTGGGCAAGTGTCTTCTTCTTATAAGGACCCCAGTTGGGTTGCATAGGGGCCCACCCTAACAGCCTCATTTGAACTTAACCACCTCTGTAAAGGCCCTCTCCAAATATAGTCACATTCTGAGTTGATGGCGGCTAGAGTTTCTACATCTGAATTTTGAGAGAACATAGTTCAGCCCATACAGTATATATTAGCCAAACATACCTGAGCCAACTGAAATATTTAATGATAAGATAATGATTAAACTCATTCAAGAACTATATCCTGAATGCCCCCAGGGCTGAGTACTGCCCTGGGGGCTCAGTTGTTGTCCACATTCTAGTGGGGACAGGGTGCTAATGGACAAATCAAGAGGGAGGCTGCCTAGCATGGTACTTTCCCCGCACAGATTCTGGATGCAGACATCCTTGCTTCCCCCCACCCCTCACCCCCGACCTCATCCCGCCCCCACCCCTGCTTACCAGCTGGATGACTATGGGCAAACTATTTAACCTCCCTGTACCTCAGTTTCCTCATCTGTGTAATGAGGTTACTAATAGCACTTACCTCATAGCTGTGTTTTGAGCATTAAATATTTATAAGACACTTAGAATAGTTGCTGGCACATAACACTAGATGAGTGGTAAATAAATGAATTCGTGAGCATCCATGTGAGTCACTGAAAATGAAGTGTGTGGGAGATTGTGTTACTGGCCCCAAGCTTACCTCCCTCCTTGTATCCATGCCTTTTGCCATGTAACTGCAATTCCTGCCACCAACAGCAGAGTTGGTTTCTTTGTCCCTCTACTCCGGGCTTGCCCGTGTGACTTGCTCTCTCCAATGGGATGTTCGCAGATGTAAAATCAGTCGAGATTTGAAGTGGACGAGAGTGTCCCCTTGTGTTTCTCTTGTCATCCTGAGAACGTGCTGGAACTAGCCTGCTGATCCAAGGGGACGAGATGGGGACATATGGACCAGAGTCCACTGACCCACAGACCCCTAAGTGAGAACTAATTTATCACATATGTGTACTAAGATTTTGAGGTTGCTTGTTCTACAGCAAGAACTGACTAAGTGACTGACTGACAGAAATTTGACCGAGACTATTTAATGGCATGAGGACATGTTCTCACTAAACTAGGTGTTGGCGAAGGCAGATAACAAAGCAATTGTAACAGTAAGATCTTATTTTTTTTTATTTTAAATAAATACATGTGTGTGTGTGTGTGTGTGTGAAAGGGAGTGTTGTGTA
Source organism: Lutra lutra (assembly GCF_902655055.1). Classification (NCBI taxonomy): domain Eukaryota; kingdom Metazoa; phylum Chordata; class Mammalia; order Carnivora; family Mustelidae; genus Lutra; species Lutra lutra. The sequence goes on along the minus strand of NC_062278.1, from coordinate 131,327,025 downwards.
TTCCTAAAAAATAGATGAAAATGTGAATCGGTGGTAATCATTTGGTGGTGATTCTTACTTTGTGTGTGTTTCTCTCCATGTTTCAAATAATTACATTTACGTTGTGAAATGTTATTTGAGAAGATACATAGATGGATGAAAAGATGATTACCAGTAGCTGGGTAGACAGTACCTCCTTGGTGTCTGTTCTCCCATCCCAGATTTCAGTCTAGATTCTTCTGTGGTGACCAAACCCACACTCCTGCCGGGCTGGAGGCCACACAGAATGTCTGTGATTATAGGAGTTTGGAAAACGATTTGTAAGATTGCCTTTCAAGGTGAGACAGCTTGTTAAGATTCTCTAGGGCCCTCTGAATGGTTCCCTCGGGGCTTGGAACATTGTGTTTAATGCATTTTGGACACATGCCAGGTCAGTGCTGAAATTAGAGGTTAATGTTTAGTTTAAGAGCAAAACAAGAGGAGGGCTGAGGAACAAGCTGGAAATATCTGATTTGCGTGCAGCAATTACACTGCTTTAGGCCACATTGCCCCACACGATTGCACTGGCCTCCCCAGGTGACCAGCTCTGGAAGACGGAACCTGAGTGGATGGTGCATGGCCTCTCCAGCCAGAGCAGAATAAAGTGGGCCGGTCTCACAGCCTTTGCCCCATCTCACTCTGGAGTCAGAATCCACAAAGGCACTAAAAGGGGCTTCCAGGCCTTCCTAGGAGACATAGTTACTATTTTCCTTACTTTTTTTTAATCAACTTTGTTGAGTTATAATTTAGAGACAATAAACCCATCTGTTTTAAATGTACAATTCAATGAGTTTGGGCAAACGTATACACTTTCTTAACCACCACCACCACCAAGATAGAGACATTTTCCGTCACCGTGGAAGGTTCCTGCAGGTCCCTTTGCAATCAGTCCCAACCCACATTCCCAGCCTCAGGGAACCACTGATGTGCTCTCAGATGAAAGATTAGATTTGCCTTATCTAGAACGTGATATAAATGAAATCACTCGGTAAGTACCCTTTTGTGTCTGGCTTCTTCTGCTTATAATGTTTTAGATGCTCATCCAAGTGGTTATGTATATCAATAATTTGTTCCTTTTTACTACTTAATAGTATTCCATTATATGGATGAATTATAATTTCTGTATTCATTCATCTTTTTTTTTTTTAATGTAAGCTTTAACCCCAACTTGGGGCTTGAACTCATGACCCCAAGATCAAGAGTTGCTTGCTCCAACTGAGCCAGGCAGACCCTATTCATTCACCTTTTGATGGACTTTTTTTTTTTTTTTTTTTTTTTTTTGGAGTTTCAAATGTACTTATTTCATGGCTGTTATGGGACTCACTAGCTATTGATTGAATAATTTTCCCTAAAAACTAAAGAAAAGTTGACGATCAAACAAGTTGACAGTTTACTCATTCATTTAACCACTCTTTGAATTAACCACTTATCCAATAAACATTCACTCACCACCTACTCTTACTACCAGTAATAATTTAATAATATTGTTAGTGAGTGCTTCATGCATGTTAAGGTCACTGTGCTGAGAATGCACCTGGGATTAGATTCATTTCTCATAGCAGTGATGCAGGGTCACTGTTAACTGGTCTCAGATGTAGGTGCTTTCTTCAACCTAAAGTGTGAGGCAAATAAAATTGCAATTTTTAAAAAAGATTTTATTTATTTGACAGACAGATCACAAGTAGGCAGAGAGGCAGGCAGAGAGAGAGAGAGGGAAGAAGGCTCCCTGCTGAGCAGAGAGCCCGATGCGGGGCTCGATCCCAGGACCCTGGGATCATGACCTGAGCCGAAGGCAGAGGCTTTAAGCCACTGAGCCACCCAGGCGCCCTAAAATTGCAATTTTTAAAACAAAAGCAGTTTCTATACAACTTTTTGTATAGTTGTTTTTCATTTCTTTATTGACCTTCCTTCCTCTCTTTTATTCCACTTTCTGTGAATTGATGAGGTTTTACTACGTTTTCTTTAATCAAGACCAAATGGTCAATGACATTGCTCTGGCTTTTATGTTTATTGGGGTTGAAGTGGTGCCTGGTTGACACTGAGCGGAAGACGTCACACTCCCAGCATCCCTGGTGCTCGAGTTAGATTGGTATTCACTCCGGGCACATACCGAACACTTCATCCTCCAGACACACGATTGAGCCAAGGTGCTATATGAGTCAAATGAATAAGTAAAGCCAAGGGCACTTCTGTCCTTGTTTGGCACCTGGAAATATCGTTAATTTTCTCTGGGTTCCTACTGAATGCTAACACTCACCAGGAGCTTTGCAAAGAGAAAGAAAAAAAGACGATGAGACAGAGAAAAACTGTCTTAACTCTTGAAGAGTTTAATTAGTATGAAAGCCAAGAATAAGCTGGAAAAATAGTTAACCAAGAAAGCATAAAGAAGGGGAGGGGGTGCCTGGGTGACTCAATCAGTTAAGCATCCAACTCTTGATTTTGGCCCAGGTCATGATCTCAGATTGGTGAGATGGAGTCCCACATTGGGCTCTGTGCTCAGCAAGGAGTCTGCTTGAGGTTCTCTCTCTCCCTCTCCATCTGTCCCTCCCCTCCACGCTCACGTGCTGTCTTTCCTGCTACAATAAATAAATAAAACTTTAAAAGAAAAAGAAGGGGAGAAAGCTAGCATTTCTTGAGATTCTACCATCTGCTAGAATATGCTAGAATGCTAGTCCAGGGGTTCTCAGAGTTGGCCAGTTATCAGAAGCCCCTAGAAGGCTTGTTAAAACATAGATTGTAGAAGGAAGGAACAAGGAAGGAAGGAAGGAAGGGGACAAAAGGAAGGAAGGAAGGAAGGAAGGAAGGAAGGAGGGAAGGAGGGAAGGAAGAAAGTGGAAAGTTTTGTTGTAGGAGGGGTGCCCTGCCCCCTACAGTTTTTGATTCAGTAGATCTGGGGCAGAATTCAAGAAATTACACTTCTAACAAGTTTCCAGGTGATTTTGATCCTATCAGCCTAGGGACCACACTTTGATATCTGCTCAGAGTTGCTATATGTGCTAGACATATGTATTATCTCATTTAAACATCCCACAAGCACTGTGAATTAGTTCTCATTATCCCCATTTTGTACATGAGGAAGGTAAGAGTTCAGAGAATTTTCAGAACTTGCCCCGGGTCCAAACATTGAATTTTGGTCTGTCTCAATCCAAAACCCATGGTTTTGTCACTATTTCAAACTTTCCCCAAAAGCTTCCTGGAAAAGCAGACCTAAGATATTATCTGAGCTGGTCGCTGTCAGAACCTCCAGGGTTTGAGAGTAAACAGGCATGGTGGCATCATTTAGGATCACATGCTACTAAAGTAAGAAGGTGGTTAACTCAATGGTTTGGAAAGGATCCAGAATGTAAGAGTCAATGACCCTGACCAAAACTATCAGATTCTTTGAAGCTAACTCAGAATGCCAAAAAAAAAAAAAAATTCCTTCATGGCAACATGTCCCAGTTCCTCCTTTCATAAAGATGGAGCCTGGGTGCCTGGGTGGCTCAGTTGATTAAGCATCTGTCTTTGGCTCAGGTCATGATCCTGGATCCCAGGATGGAGTCCCACATCGGGCTCCCTGCTCGGCAGGGAGTCTCCTTCTCCCACTGACCTCTCTCCTCTCATGCTCTCTCTCTCTCTCAAATAAATAAATAAAATCGTAAAAAAAAAAAAAAAAAAAAAAAAAAAAAGATGGAGCCTGGTTACAAATCAGATTTTCATCTATCTCTCTTCTGCTTCCCATAAGCCCCCTGCTGCATTTATTCAGTATAAGAAACATTTCTATAAAAATGTAGAAAACCAAAAGTTCAAACTTAAGTGATTTTCTCATGTGAACAAAGCAATTCTATCTTCCTGTTGAATTTTTGCCTTCTAAGTCTTTAATTCAGACACAAATTACCAATTTAAGAAGTGAGAGAGGAGATATCACTATAGATTCTACAAAGATTAAAAGGATGATAGGTACATTTATGAACAACTTTATGTCAGTAAATTTGATAATTTGATGAAATGGATGCATTTCCTGAAAGACACAAACTACTAAAGCTCACTGAAGAATGAATCAACAACCAGGACATCTACTAAAGAAATTAATTTATAGTTTAAAAACCTTTCCATGAAGAAAGCTCCAGGTGCAGATGGCTTTACAGGTGAATTCTACCAAACATGAAAGGAAGAAAAAGTATCAATTTTATACAAATTCTTTTGGAAAATTAAAGAGGAGGGATTACTTTCCAACTAATTATATGAGGCTAAAATTAGACTGAAATGCAAAGACTTTAGATAAAAATTTAAAGCTGCACTTAATATTAAGGGAAGAAAGATATCACAACTTTGGTAATGTTAGCCAACATTGAATCCCGAGCTCCTAGCAGCCCCAGGGAAGTAAGCAAGCTTCATTCATGTCCCTTTGGCAGATAAGTAAATAGTTAGATAAAGCTCAACCTACATACCTTTCCTGTGGTACTAAGGATGGCAGAGATAAGAGGACACCAAAAATAAACTGCCTCACAATTTCTGTGTGAATGAGGTTAGAAATTGTTCAACTGTCACCTGAAAATGTTAAACATGGTCCTTTTAGAGAAGGACCCAAAGATAACAATTCACCTCATGGAAAGGTTTAACTTCTTATGACAGAGAATTTCAAACTTATCTAAAGGAGATAGATATAATGAAGCGCCATACCCAAACCCAGCTATCAACCGGTCAACCAGTCTATGCCTCCAGAACTTCATCCTTCTCCTCTATCACACATTATTTTGAAGCAAATCCCACCCCTACTATCACTTTGCCCATAAATATTTCAGGATATATCTCTAGAACAGGACTTCTCAACCTCAGGACTCTTAACATTGAGTGCCAAATAATTCTATGTTTCAAGGAGCTGTCCTGTTCATTGTAGGATATTTAGTGACATCTGTGGTCTGTACCCATTAGAGGCTGGTAACACCCCTCCCCCAGTTTGGACAACCAAAAACGTCTCCAGATATCGCCAAATGTCCTGGAGGGTAAAATCTCAAAACTGAGGACCACTGCTCTAAAAGATGAGGACTCTGTTTAAAAACATAGCCATGATACTGTTATCACATAAATTATTAATAATTATTCAATGTAATTAAATATCCAATGTTCAAATTTCTAATTGTCTCATAAATATTATAAGTGGATTCTTTCCAATAGTTTTTTTTTCCTAAAGTTTTTTTTAATTATTATTTACTTGACAGAGGGATAGAGCACAAGTAGTCGGATTGGCAGGCAGAGGGAGAGGGAGAAGTAGGCTCTCCTCTGAGCAGGGGGCCTGATGCAGGGCTCCATCCCAGGACCCTGGGATCATGACCTGAGCGGCAGGCAGACGCTTAACCAATTGAGCCACCCAGGCACCTCCAATATTTTTTTTAATAAGAATCCAAATAAGGTAGGGGTGCCTGGGTAGCTCAGTGGGTTAAAGCCTCTGCCTTCGGCTTAGGTCATGATCTCAGGGTCCTGGGATAGAGCCCTGCATCGGGCTCTCTGCTCAGCAGGGAGCCTGCTTTCCTTGTGCCCCCTGCCTGCCTGCCTTTCCGCCTACTTGTGGTCTCTGTCTGTCAAATAAATAAATAAAATCTTTTTAAAAAAGAATCCAAATAAGGTCCCTATACTGCAATTGATTGATATATCTTTTAGATAGCTTTAATTTTTTAAGATTTTATTTATTTATTTGAGAGAGAGCGAGAACGAGTGGGGGAGAGGGAGGCAGAGGGAGAAGCAGACTCTCCACTGAGCAGAGAGCCTGATGCGGGACTCAATCCCAGGACCCCAGGATCATTACTTGAGCCAAAGGCAAATGCTTAACTGATTGAGCCACCCAGGTGCCCCTTAGTTAGCTTTTAGTCTATAGGTTTCCCCTCCATTACTTTATTTATTCATTTTTTTTTTTTCCCTAAAGAAAAGAGGTCATTTGACCTACAGAGTTTCCCACAGTCTGGCTTTCACTGCGTACACATTTATAGTGCACTTTAATATTTTCTCTATGTTCTCTATTTCCTGCAAATTGGTAGTAGGATCTAGAGGCTTGCTCAAATTCAGATTGCAAGACTTCTTCAATATTGTGTTCTTCCATGCATCACCTGATGTAAACAGCCACTGATGACCAATGCTATTCTAATTCGACCATTCTTTCTCCATGTATTAACTAAATTCTTCTGTAAAGTGAATTTTCCCTGAGAAGCTATTGTTTTGGATTAGTACTGACCACCCCTACCTGCAAAACTAGGGTGATCAAGATTCTGAAGCCTCATGCAAACTCAGTAGAAAGAAAGGCCGAGCACTGATGACTGATGCCTGACGTGGGCCTAAGAACAGCAGTAGTTAAATCTTATCCCCAGTCTAATTTACTCCCCTCTTTTAGAACTGAAGACTCAGTAGAAAGAAATAAGACCATTAAGAGTGGCATAGAGGGGCACCTGGGTGGCTCAGTGGGTTAAAGCCTCTGCCTTCGGCTCAGGTCATGATCCCGAATCCTGGGATCGAGTCCCGCATCGGGCTCTCTGCTCAGCAGGGAGCCTGCTTCCTCCTCTCTCTGCCTGCCTCTCTGCCTACTTGTGATCTCTGTCAAATAAATAAATTTAAAAAATAAATAAATAAAAGGTGAACTGCCCCCACCCACAAAATTCAAAATAAAATTAAAAAAAAAAAAAAGAGTGGCATAGAATGGGGGCACCTGGGTGGCTCAGTCGGTTTAGCGTCTGCCTTCAGCTCAGGTCATGATCCCAGGGTTCTGGGATCGAGCCCTGTATTGGGCTCCCTGGGCTCCCTGCTTGGTGGGAGCCTGCTTCTCCTTCTGCCTGCCACTCCCCGTGCTTGTGCTCCCTCTCATTCTGCCAAATAAATACATAAAATCTTTTAAAAAAATGTTTTTAAAAAGAGTGGCTTAAGAATGTGTTGAATATGATTATGGAGTCAGGGTGGACTCAGAATCAGAGTGTTTATTTTTCTTGTTTGTTTTTAGTGTAATCCCCAGTATGGACAATATTCAAGGAAAAGCCACTTTGGGATACTATTTGTAGGAATGTAAATTGGAACTTTTCTGGATGACAACTTGACAATACGTAACCAAAACCTTAAAAGTTTGCATATATCCTTTGACCTAGAAATTCTACTGCCAGAAATTTATCCCAGGGATGTGCAGGGAGACTTAGCAAAGACTGTTCATGGCAAGTCTGTAATAAGGAAACAATGTAAGGGTTTGCCTAGAGGAGGTTAGCTAAAGGCAGAATGCTATCCAACCCATGACCTTGCCATTTTGTCATTTTGATATTACAGAATATGTAAGGGCATGGAAAGATGTTCGTACCTTATTATTGAATGGAGAAAAAAAAAGTCTGAAGTAGTATATTCAGTAAATCTCATTTCCTATTTTTATTTTTTTCTTTTTTTTTTTTTTAAGATTTTATTTATTTATTTGACAGAGAGAGATCACAAGTAGACGGAGAGGCAGGCAGAGAGAGAGAGAGAGGGAAGCAGGCTTCTTGCTGAGCAGAGAGCCCGATGTGGGACTCGATCCCAGGACCCTGAGATCATGACCTGAGCCGAAGGCAGCGGCTTAACCCACTGAGCCACCCAGGCGCCCCCTCATTTCCTATTTTTAAAAAAGTAATTTACACATGGAAATATATGCGTAGCAAAAAAGGTCATGGTAGATGTACCACAATATTAAGTTAATATTAAATTACTAATATTACCTGATGGTAAAATTGGGAGTAATTTCTATTTTCCTCCTTTTGCTTATATGATCTTTCAAAATTTTTTGTAAGTAATTCTCATCGCTTTAAAAGAAAACCTTTAATAACAAGCATTTTTAATTAGGGTTACCAAATAAAATACACCATGGAACATACTTAGAGTAAAAAAATTATTGTGAGGCACCTGGGCAGCTCATTCTTTAGGCATCTGCCTTTGGCTCTGGTCGCGATCCCAGGGTCCTGGGATGGAGCCCTGCATCAGGCTCCTGGGATGGAGCCCTGCATCAGGCTCCCTGCTCAGCGGGAGGCCTGCTTCTCCCTCTCCCACTCCCCCCTGCTGTGTTCCCTCTCTTGCTGTCTCTCTCTATCAAATAAATAAAATCTTTTAAAAAATTATCGTTTGTCTAAAATTTAAATTTAAGGAGGCATCCTGTATTTTTATTTGTTAAATCTGACAAACCTACTTTTCATGCAAAGTAATCAAAGGAAAAGGGGTGCCCAACTGGCTCAGTCAATAGAATGTGTGACTATTAATCTTCAGCCCTGTGTTGGGTGTAGACTACCATCACCAGCCTCACCATCCCCCACCTCTCCCCAGACCCATTCACCCCACAATCTTTTTTTTTTTTTTAAGATTTTATTTATTTATTTGACAGACAGAGATCACAAGTAGGCAGAGAGGCAGGCAGAGAGGAGGAAGCAAGCTCCCTGCTGAGCAGAGAGCCCGATTCGGGACTCAATCCCAGGACCCTGAGATCCTGACCTGAGCTGAAGGCAGAGGCTTTAACCCACTGAGCCACCCAGGTGCCCCTCACCCCACAATCTGTATGTCCTGGGGCGAGTTACCTGTCTTCCCTGAACCTCAGTAATAATGCCTGTCTTGCAAGGATCAAATGAAAAGTGTGTGACGGCACTTTGTAAATTGCAAAGAGCCAGGAAGCCCGTTATTATCATGTTAGTAAATTACACACACAAGGACATGTTGAACAGGAACGAAACAGCTGCCACAGATGACTGCAGAATTGTTCCTTGCAGCAGATTTTTGATGGCTCTCTGAGGTCAAAACAATTCAAGGTTTAGTCACTCAGAGACTGAACCCGTATATTAACATCTATCCAAATTGTTCTTACGGTCCTATTTATAGATGCACTGATCACTAGATATTGTGGGAATACTTTGCCGCAAGTCGGTTGCTAAATTGGTTGGCAAGCAGCGGGCCACGAGTGGCTCAGAGGAAGCCTGCGTGCTTCACGAGCTTGGCCGCTCATAACTCCAGGCCCTCACCTTGTCCTCACACACTAGTCTCGGTCACCTTGGAAACTGCCCTATTCTAGATGCTGAGCACAGAGCGCGCTGGCTGGCATGGAATTAATCAGCAGCCGCCTCTCTTCTGGTCTGTTACTGAAAATCCATCAGTACCTCTCAAGCTATTTTAGGGAGGGCCCATGGTGGGGTTTCAAGGCTCTTCCAGGGGGAAATTAACACGGGAGGTCAGGGTTTATGGAAAAATAAAATAAGGGAGAAAGAAATTAAGGGAGAAGGAAAGAGGAAAGAAGGGAAGGAAGAAGTGAAAGAAGAAAAGATCAAAGGAGGAACACATAAGGTATTATCCTATTTTACATATGAGAAAACTGAGGCCCAAGCCTCAGGAAATATCAGAGCGGCATTTCAAATCCAAGGGAAATACAATCACTGAAGGAGGAAAAAAAATCCCCTAAAATGATTGAATTTTCCAAGGTCCAAAACAGTTTCTGGTGGGAATCAGACACTCCAGAAATAGTGCCTGCAAAATGCAACTTGTGGCATGGGACAGAGGAGGGACGCGGTGAGAGGCGGCCCTCTGTGAGCCAGGAAGAGGGCCATCACCCAGACACTAACCCTGATCTTGGGCTTCCCTCCACCCCAGCCTTCAGAACTGTAGGAAATAAGTGTCTGCTGTTTAAGCCCCCCAGGCTGTGGTATCTGCTATAGCAGCCTGAGCACACCAAGACGTGACAGTTCTGTGGCTAACTTCTGAAGGAGTCGTCAGGACTATTTTTCACAGTGGCTGCACCATTTTCCATTCCCTCCCTCAGTGTTTGAGGAGGGAATGTCAATGTGGAGCCCCACCAGCCTCAGCCTCAGTCTTAGCTTTGCCACCCACGTGACCTAGTAACCTCCTCACGTAACCTCTCTGGCTCTCAATGCCCCCACTTGTAAAATGGGGGTCATCAGGTTGATGCAGATTGCATGGGTGGCGTAGAAGATCTGCTAGCATACACTATGCAGTACGTGTCCGTGGATTTGTGGTTGTTGCAGAAAGAACCACAAAATCGCAGTATGGGAAGGGGCCCAGTAGGCACAATAAATGATTTTACTTCATGGATTTTCTTTCTTTTTTTTTTTTTTTAAAGATTTTATTTATTTATTTGACAGAGATCCCAAGTAGGCAGAGAGGCAGGCAGAGAGAGAGAGGAGGAAGCAGGCTCCCCGCGGAGCAGAGAGCCCAATGTGGGGCTCCATCCCAGGACCCTGGGACCATAACCTGAGCCGAAGGCAGAGGCTTTAATCCACTGAGCCACCCAGGCGTCCCATACTTCATGGATTTTCACAGCAAGACTATCGTGCATCCTGCCAAAAGGTCCCCACCAACCTCACTGTGGGGCACAATGGGCCAGAAGCACCCACTGGATATCAGACAGCATTTCCCAAGTGTGTTCTAAGAAAGCTGGCTTTCATGGGGTATAAATGAAGATTTTGAAGAGAGAAAGAATTCTGAAGTCTGAAAACTGTGGATCAAAAACACCAAAGCAGATTTCTCTCTTGCAGGACTTCTCAGAGCATTGAGCAGGATTGTGCACTTGGAAATCACCAGTGAGGAATGGAGACGGCAATGTTTCCTCAACTTCCCTGTGCTGGGAGGCCTTTCCCAGCTGGGCAAAGTCTGCTTCAGGAAATGAGGCATCTGTCCACACAGCACAGAAACCACGTACAAGGTCAACCTCAGCCTTGAGTTCTAAATACCCCAAACCACAGCATTGCAAAAGTTTTCTCCTTTGCCACTTTAACCCAAATGGTGATTAGTGTCCCCAATCATCCCTGCTGTGTGACGTAGATCTCTAAGTACAAATTCGGGGTGTAGGATAATCTTCCAAACACTGAGAGATGAGGGTCGCCTTGTCAAGACTGAGGAAGCCCACCCTCCCCCTGCCAATCCTGTAGCAGGTCCTGGACGAAAGTGGGCAGAGCTGGGTTTCCCTTCTCAGCCAGGTTTTTCACCTGCTGAGTTCAGTAAATGTCCAGAGCACCACATTCTAGGGGTTCTGCAGTTGCCCCTTTGTATGTTAAAGCACTTTTCAAAAAATCCACCATAAGTCTGGAGGCCATAACTATGAGATATAAGGAATGGTCAGGGTCTGGAACAAAGCAAAAGACTTAGTTATTTCCTGAGACACTAGGCAAGGGGCTGGAGGCCTGGTTCCAGAAGACCGGCCCTCCAACATTCACATGTAATGCAAATGCTAATAAGTTACCCCCTCCTGTTGCACCTTCCAGAATGGTAAATGATTCCATCTCTGACGGCGACCCAATAAAATGACTCTCACATATAAGCTTACCTCGAGCCTTCTATTCTCTGGGGCGCTGAGGAAACTGAGGCCTTTTTCCTGAATTCTTTTAACTAAAATGAAAAAGACGGTCCCAGGAAGACCTCAAGAGAGGAACCCTGACACTGGAGACTTCATTAAGCACTTACCACATGACAGATCCATGTGGTCCAACAGCCAGAGAGGAGAGCCAACTGCACACAAATGCCCACGGCCGGGAGTAATCCTAGCCGGCCCCTGGACCACTGCCTCCAGCTCCCCCACACCGCCCACTCAGCTGGAGTTTGGGAAACCGCACAATGTCTGCAATGTAAGGAATTCCATCCACCCAACCTTTATCAGGCCTGTCAGAAGGTAGCAGCTGCCCGTGAAGGCTTTGGGGAGTTTTGCTCAAATATGAAGATGGACATGGGTCTTCTTTTACTGACATACTTGAGGGAAGGAGCAAGAAGAAAGGCCACCGAGCTCTGTGGGTAAGGCACGGGGGACCTCTGCACGGAGGCAGGGGGCCCGGCTGCAGAAACGACGGGGTGGCATGCATCTCAGGCCTTTGCATGCCCCCTGGATCCGCAGTCTGGGACAGCAGCAAGTGTGTAGAGGAAGAGAAGCAGCCTGCCATGGTGGGGTCAAAGGTCAGCCGCGTGCCTGGGCCCCAACAGGCTGGGTGATCTGACCAGCTCATTCCCCTCTTCAGACCTCAGCTTCCTTGCCAGCAAAAAATGAGATGGTTGTTCTAAATCTGTGCATTGGGATTTGTTTTTTCTTGTAATAAAATTCACGTAACACGGGGCACCTGGGCGGTTTAGCCATTCGGCATCTGCCTTTGGCATCTGCCTTCGGCTTGGGTCATGATCCCAGGGTCCTGGGATGGAGCCCTGCATCGGGCTCCCTGCTCAGCAGGAAGCCTGCTTCTCCCTCTCCCACTCCTCCTGCTTGTGTTCCCTCTCTCTCTCTGTGTCTCTCTCTGTCAAAGGAATGAATAAAATCTTCAAAAAAAAAAAAAATTCACATCACACAAAATGTGTTAGTACTGACATTTGGTACATCCCAGCACCGGGCAACCCTCATCTCTATATTTGCAAGGCATCTTCATCACCCCCCAAAAACAGCCCGTCCCCATGAAGCAGCTCCTCCCCAGCACCCCTCCCCCCGGCCCCTGGGAACCAGGAATCTTCTTTCTGCCGTGTGCATTTGCCGGTTCTGGGTATTTCATATGAACAGAATCTTACACTTTTGTGGCCTTTTGTGACTGGCTGCTGTCACTCAGCACCGTCTTGGCAAGGTTCATCTGTGTTTAAGCATTTAGCAGCACTTTGTTTCTTTTCATGGCTAAATAATATTCCATCGTGGACCTTTACTACTTTTTTTTTAAGATTTTATTTATTTATTTGACAGAGGGAAAGAGATATCGAGAGAGGAGATCAGGCAGAGGGAGTGGGAGAGGGAGAAGCAGGCTTTGCACTGAGCAGGGAGCCTCATGCAGGGCTCGATCCCAGAACTCTGAGATCATGGCCTGAGCCAAAGGCAGATGCTTAACCGACCGAGCCAACCAGGGGCCCCACATAGAGTCTCTTTTAGGGCAATTATGGAATCACAGCCAGACGGACAGGACTCCCGGCCTCCCTGGCATGGAGCTTTATCTCGTGGGATGTCGAGGATACACTTCCCTGCCAGCTCACAGCTAGGAGGGGCTGATTTTGCTGTATAATCATTTAATCACATATAGAAAGGAAATGTCAGCCCACCAGTCAATTGGGTTGAGGACCAAAATTTTAGAAACTTGGTCACAAGGTGAATTTAGGGTTCTGGCTGAGAGGTCTTATACTAGCTTCCTATGGCTGCCCAAGCAGACTAAGACATATGGTATTGTGTGTGTGTGTGTGTGTGTGTGTGTGTGTGTGTGTGTGTGTGTGTGTGTTTAAAGATTTTATTTATATACTTTATTTTAGATAAAGAGAGCAATCGCATAAGCAGGGAGAGGGGCAGCAGGAGAGGGGAGAATCTCAAGCAGATTCCCTGCTGAGCATGGAGCCCAAAATGGGGCTTGTTCTCACAACCCTGAGATCATGACCTGAGCTGAAACCAAGAGTTGGATGTTTAACCGACTGAGCCACCCAGGTGCTCCTGTGGTATTGTATGTTTAAGTGACTGAGGAACCCCAAACTCTTTTCCACAGTGGCCACACCATTTTCCATTCCCACCATCAATGTTTGAAGGTCCTGTTTGCTCCTCAACCTTACCAACACGGGGGCTCTTTTAAGCAGGGAGAGCATTTAGTAATAAAACTGCTTTTTTTTTTTTAAGATTTTATTTATTTATTTATTTGTCAGAGAAAGTGAGCACATAAGCAGGGGGAGCTGCAGGCAGAGGGAAAAAGCAGGCTCCCCACTGAGCAGGGAGCCCAATGAGCCAAAAGCAGACGCTACTGGCTGAGCCAACCAGCTGTCCCAATAAAACTGCTTCTTATAATGAAATCCTTCTTGGAACCCTACTATAAGAAAACCGATAAAAGAGAAGCTATTGAGTGGAGGGGATATGACAGCACCTCTGAGGAATCCCTAGGCTTCTAAGAAACACAGCATGAAAGCAAATGCTCTGGATAGGTTTGTTGGATCCTTCCTGGCTTGGAATCCAGAGAGCCCCATCTTGACCGGTTTCCCAGGTCCATCCAGGTCCTTGGAGGTGTGGCCTAGAGAAGAATCTCCCCATCTCCATCTTATGCTTCTAGGGGAGGCTTGAGGTTACAGTGCTCTTCCAGATGTGGTGTGGGGCCCATCTGTGTGAGAAACATCTGGTTCTCATTAAAATGAGAATTCTGGGATCCTACCCCAGACTAACGGAATGGGAATCTTTTTCAGAGGAACCCTGGAATTTGCATTTTTTTACATACTTCCAGATGATTTTGATGCTCCCAAATTTGAGAACCACTGGCCTGGAAGAGTCTGAGGGGTGAGGGGTTTGCAGGTGGATGCCTCAATACGGAAGGCCAAAGAGCAGCCATCTTGCTGAACTGTGGTAAGCTCCCTCCCTTGCTCTTTAAGTGAGAGAGACGCACTGGATTTTGCTTTGGAATCCAAGTGCCACCTGGAGCTACCCAAAGGTCATATTGGCACCACCTCCTTCCCACAGGACTGTGAAGTTCCAAAGGATAAGGACCCTCTTATGCCCCTCAGAAACTGTGCACAGTGTTTAAGCATTCCCAAGTGCTGTTATTTCTTTTAATGATGGTTATTATGGTTACTTTTTTGAAATTTGAAAATATAGCAGATCAGTCATAAAGCAATGACTATTTATGCAAGTTTTAGCAGCGTTAAGCAATGCCTTCGTTGTGCTGAGAATCAACATTATTTACTTTGGGAATCTTGCCCAGATTTCTGTTAACTCACTCACACATAGCTTCTCCTCCCAGCCTTGTGACTCAGTGAGGTTTTCCCCGCTGGGGGAAGGAAAACTATTATGTACAGACCCAGTCTAGTGCAATGGACTCATCAAGGATCATCAAAAGCCCCCATTCCACTTACACCCCCAGAGTAGAAACTCCCTCTTCAGGCTCCACTGGGACTCCCCCAAGAAGGAGTAGCTCCTACTGTTTTGGGTATACATTGCTATGTAACAAATCTTGCCGAAACTTAGTGACTTAACACAACAACTATTTTATTATTCCTCACCGGTCTTTGGGTCGACTAAGCTCAACTGAGCAGTTCTGCTGCTTCTGTTGTCTGTGAGACCACAGCCATCTGGGGGCTCAAATGGGCTGACGAAGTCAAGCTGGCTCAGTCACATGACTAGGAGCTGATAGTGGCTGTCAGCTGGGAGCTTAGCTGGGCTTGCTGGTAAAATGTCCTGTACATGGCCTCTTCGTATGGCCTGAGCTTCCCACCATGTGACAGCTGGGCTACAAAAGGGAGTATCCTAAGATCCAGTGTTCCAAGAGGGAGGAGGTAACTTAAAGCACCGGGATTCAACCCGAGCTCTAAGATCTTGCATATGCCATTTAATCTCCTAGACCCTAAACTTCCCCATCCACCGCATGGAGATAATTCATTTCTCATCAGAAGGATGTGAAGACTGAGATGGGGTATATAAAGCTCTTCACACAGTGCTCATAGAGAGTGAGTTAGGATCATGGGCACACCAGCACCTAATCCTAGGACACCCTGGGTTTCTCCACTTTTTCTCCCACCTTATCCGGATTCCTCAGCGGCCACCTCTCATTTGAAGACAAAGGAGAGGTTGCTGTCTTTAATGGGATCCTGTAGGTCTAGATGCAGAGATTAGAAACTATGACAGGACTCCTTGGAGTCAAAATATTTGAAGATATTTGTAAGAAAACGTTGCTTGCTGCCCTGTGAATTACATGATACAATAGCATGATATCAAACTAAATGCCTGTCAATAGGGCATGAGAGATGATAACATTCATATTCTACTGGATATTCTTTGCTCTTGGGGCATCTAGCAACTGATCATCCTTCCTCTCAGGGAGAAAGTGTAAGACACGAACTAAACACCCCTGCTGTCTGCTACAGAGGCCAAGAGGAAGGCAGATGAGCCCACTCCTGCTTCCTGGAAGGGGTGTAAGCTGAGTGTGGCAGCAAGATGCTCCTGCTGAGCAAAGTCACAGGCACGGTTAGTGATGTTCCAGCTTCCCAGGCTGGCATTGGAGCCTAGATTCCGGTGGCATATAGGTCAGCATCTGGCAGAACAGAGCTGCCTCATTGACCTAGACGACTCAGCCTGGAACTGTTGTGGATGTGAGAAATGAACTTTAATTCATTAAGCCACTCTAAATTGGGCTTTTTATGTTATATAGCTTATACTAGTTATAGTGACTTGAGAACATGGCCACCATGTTCCTTCCATTGAGGGTTAGAATTTATGTTCTCTCCTCTCAAATCAGGACAGGATTGTGACCACTTAGATCAAGGACTATAGTGAAAGGTCATGAAAGGCCACATGGCTTTCTCCCTGCTTACAGGAACACTAGCTCCTGGAGCACTGAGCCACCCTGTCAGAAGTCAGACTACCCAGAGGCTGCCACACTGTGAGGAAACCTAAGCCATATACGGAGGCCACATACAGGCACTCTGGTCAGAAGCTGTAGCTCACAGGGCACTTGGACGGCTCAGGCAGTTGAGCGTCCAACTCTTGATTTTGGCTCAGGTTGTGAACTCAGGGTTGTGAGAGGGAGCCCCGCATGGGGCTCTGTGCTCAGCATGGAGTCTGCTTGTGATTCTCTCTTCCTTTTCCTCTGCCCCTCCCCTCAACTCGCTCTCAAAATAAATAAATAAACCTTTTTTATTTATTTTTATTTTTTTTAAATATTTTATTTATTTATTTGATAGACAGAGATCACAAGCAGGCAGAGAGGCAGGCAGAGAGAGAGGAAGGGAAGCAGGCTCCCCTCCCCACTGAGCAGAGAGCCCAATGTGGAGCTCAATCCCACAACCCCGAGACCATTACCCGAGCCGACGGCAGAGGCTTTAAACCACTAAGCCACCCAGGTGCCCCTAAATAAACCTTTTTTAAAAAGCCTTCAACCTTAGCCCAGGGTTCATGTCATCCCAGCCAAATCTCAAACATGTGAATGAAGAAGTTTCCTGATGATTCCATTACCCTCTCCCCACACCAGCTTTTCATCTTTCAGTTTGAATTTTCCCAGCTGAGGTCCCAGACTGTGACATCATCCCTGCTGTATCCTGTTAGAATTCCTGACCCACAGACTATATGAGCATATTAAATAGCAATTGTTTTATTCTGCTAAGTTTTATGAATCGTTATACTGCAATAACTAATAGAACACTGAACTATATATAATAGATTCTGTGGGCTATCAGTACTCTCTCAAAAAATTCTCTTGCTGATTCAGTTAACCAGACTTGGTTGCTGTTGTTGCCATCAAGAATCTTGACTGGTAGATATACAATGAAACATGCCACAATGCTTAAACTGTCGGAGTTTTGATGTCCACGATGTAGTTTTGAGTGAAAATGGCAGGTTCCAAAACAGGTAAAAATAGTTCTATTTTTGTAAACTAAAATAATTTTTGCATAGAATAAATTCTAGGATGCTATGTACTAAAATTATACTGTGTTTAGATACTAGAATTACAGGGGTTTTTTGTTTTTGTGCTATCTGTATATTCTAATTTTCTAATAATATCATTACAGTTACATGTATAATTTTTTTAAAGATTTTATTTATTTATTTGACAGAGAGATCACAAGTAGGCAGAGAGGCAGGCAGAGAGAGAGGAAGGGAAGCAGGCTCCCCGCTGTGCAGAGAGCCCGATGCGGGGCTCGACCCCAGGACCCTGGGATCATGACCTGAGCTGAATGCAGAGGCTTTAACCCACTGAGCCACCCAGGCGCCCCTACATGTATAATTTTTTAAATTAAAAAATATTTTTTAAAAAATTAAGCCAGCATTATAGATTAAGGAATTTGAGAGTACTTAGCATACCTCTCCACCTTTGAGGATTTTTTACGTTGCCCAGTGAAAGACCCAAAAATACAATCTTTAGGAAGTATGATAGTCCCTAATAATTCCTCCTCTCCCTATAAACACATGCAGTTTCTCACACCAGTAGTGTTTGGGGGCACTTTCCTGGCTCAGGTGTTGGAGCATGCAAGTCTTGATCTCAAAGACCTAAGTCCAAGCCCCATGTGGGGCACAGAGATTACTTACAAAAAAACAATAGTAATGTTTAGGGGCACCTGGGTAGCTCAGTTGATTAAGTGACTGCCTTTGGCTCAGATCATGATCATGGAGTCCAGGAATGGAGTCCTGCATTGGACTCTCTGCTCAGCAGGGAGTCTGCTTCTCCCTCTGACCCTCTCCCCTGTCTTGCTCTCTCATTCTCTCTTTCTCAAATAAATAAAATCTTTTAAAAAAATATATTAGTATTTAGTTCCCCTTTTCTTAAGTCTGGGCAGTGCATATGACTGCTTTGGCCAATGGAATAGAGCAAGTTTGAGGATTTCTGATCTCAAGGGTTAGGAAGACTGGTAGCTTTTGTTTCTTCCTCTTACATGCTTGTTCTTGGGATGTTCCCTCTTAGAACCTAGCCCAACCCATGTAGCAGAGAAACAAAGCTCTCCAGTTGGCTGCTTCAGCTGAGCTCCTAGCTAATAGCCAACACCAGCTTCCAGCCATGTGAATGAGTCATTTGGAATTCCAATGCAACCAAGCCCCAAATGACTTCAACTCTAGCCAACAATCTATGGGGCAGAAGAATCACCCAGCTGAGCACTGCTCACCCACAGACACATGAGAGTCCTAATATAGTGGTTGTTTTAAACCACTAAGTTTTGGGATAATGGGGTAGCCAGCCTACAAGATGGCTCCAGTGATCTTCATCTTCTGATATTCACACCCTTGTATAGTCCCTTTGCACACTATGCCAGGGCTGGTCTGTGTGACAAACAGAATATAGTAGAAGTGATATGTGGTATGTTACTTACACAATTAAAGTATAAAAGACCTTGTTGTTTCTCTCTTGGTCACTCTCTCAGATGGCTCTTCATGTTGTGAGCAGTCCCATGGCAAGAAATCTACATAAGATGACCAACTTGTCACCAGGTAGCCCAGGACTTTCCTTGTTTTAGACTGAGAGTCTCATTCTGCAAACCCCATCAGTCCTGAGCAAAAGAGGATGGTTGGCCACCCCACACTCATGTGTAAGGCACTGAGGCCTTTGGACAACAGTGTGCTAGAAACTGAGGCCTCCCGACCATAGCTGCATGTGTTGTGCCATCTTGTAAACAGATCCTCCAGCCCCAGTCAAGCCTTCAAATGACTACAGTGCCAGCTGACCACTTGCAACCCTGCTAAAAGACCCTGATCCAGAACTACCCAGGTAAGCTGATTCCAAATTCCCGAGATCCCCCAAGAACTGTATAAGATAATAAATAGTTGTCATTTTAAGATGCTAACTTTGGGGTAATTTTTAAAATACCGATAGGTAATTTATACAGGTGGTCTGTTCTACCCAAATCGGTAACAGAAACAGGGGCATGTTCCTGTTGTACACCCTGCTCTAAAGAGCTGTGATGATCTTTCTGTCTGGGGACTTCCTTTCCTTTCCTGAAAATCAACCTGAGGGAATTTTGCCTCTCGAGTTCCTGAAGAGCAGTGCTGGGCCAGGCCCCTGCTTACTGCTGGGGAAGCTCATTCCAACTCTAATTGTCTTCCAGGCATTAACAATGAATCTCTTGGGCTCATAAGGTCCTCCCCCTCTCCACTTCCAAATACTCTCTGAGGCCATCCTGATTTCCCTGAAGGCCTGAGGTGCTTACCCGCTGCTTCCTCAGCCTTCTCTGCTAGAAAGTATCCCTTGATCTCTGACAACTATCTGTGCGTGGAAAACAACGCATGGGGTGTGTGATCAGCAGGACATGTGGACTGTTTGTGAAGATCTGGGAGACCTGACCTCAAATCTCTTCCAACCAGGCACCGAGGTATTTGAGATTTGGCCTGTTGAATGTGATTCGTTCACTTGGAAGGGCCAGTCTATTCACCAGCACCTTCTTCTGGTTGAGTTGTAAGTCCTTCTTGCCTGCGCAGGGCAGCAGAAGAGCAGTGGGAAATTAGTCGAGGGGAGCACAAACAGTAGGCCCCCCGCCCCGAAAGCTGATCTGGGCTCCATTTCCGGTCTAGTAGGGGGTTATGCTGGCCCTGTCTCTGGGCCGCCTGTGGGCTGCACACATGCAGGCGCCCAGCACACTCGGGCCAGCTGCCATGTGCGCCCGGGGAGCCAGAGACATCTGTAAAATAGATAAAGATACGAGTAACATGAGCTGAGCTATCAGTGTTCTGTAGTCAGACCACAGACCGCGTGGCTTCAAAGAACAGAAAACTATTTTCTCACAGTTCTGGAACCAAAGGTCCAAAATTAAAGTGTCAGAAGGTTTGGTTGCTTCTGGGGCTGTGAGGGAGATTCCATCCCATCCCCTTCTCTTAGCTTCTGGTGGTTTGCTGGTCATCTTGGGCATCCCCACGGCCTGTCGGTGCATCCCTCAATCTCCTGTTCACCTGCCGTGCTCCCCGTATATCTCTCTCGGTCTAAATTTCCAGTCCTCATTGACCCCATCTTAACCTCATCATCTGCAAAGACCCCATTTCCAAATAAGGTCGCATTCAGAGGGAGCAGGAGTTAGGACTTCAGCATCTTTGAGGGAGCACAATTCAAACCATAACACCGAGCATTTAGTAAAAATAGCTCATATCCATGAAATGCCCAGCATTTGCTAGGATAGGCATTTTGTATACATTATTCCTGATTCCTGATTCGAAGATTTCCTAATTTTATAGCTGTAGAAAAAGGATCGGAACGATTGCGGGGCTTATCCTAACTCATGTAGCTCGAAAAAGTAGGGTCTGGAATCAGCCTAGCTTCACCACTTCGGAGGGAGGGAGCCCTTGGACAAGTTACTTAACCTCTCTGAACCTGTTTCTTCATTTGTAAAGCGAAGATAAGAATCACACCTCTGTTCGTGCTGAGCGGCTTGGCTGCAAAGGTTTTAAAGATAATGCACAGAGCCTGACACACAGTAATTACTGAACTCATGTAACTGTTAGGATAAAGAGTAGAGTCAATGTTTAAATCCACATCTCACTTAGCTCTGATAGCTTCATCATCTCCTCTAGGACGCTGCACAACCAGGTGCCAGGCTCTTCTTCACCCATGATCTCACCAAATCTTCATTGTATTTTATGGATGAGGGAACCGAGATACAGAGAGGTGAGGTGACCTGACCAAGGTCACCCAGCAGATAAAATCTTCTCACCTAGCTCCACTGACTCCGATAATTTTCCGCTATGTAACCCCTCATCCCAATGCACAGATACAATATAGTAGAACACTGTCCTTTACCACGGTTTGCTGTATCTCCCGATCCAAGGGAGTCAGCCAATATGAGTTCATAATCTTGTGGCCCTCCCCAGGTCTACTGCAGGCAAAGAATTCTGTTTCCATAACACTCAGCTCCTGCTGGTTCAGAAAGCTCAGTTCAGGGGTGCCTGGATGGCTCAGGTTAGGTGTCTGCCTTTGACTCAGGTCATGGTCCCGGAGTCCTGGGATCAAGTCCCACATTGGGCTCCCTGATCAGCAGGGAGCCTGCTTCTCCCTCTCCCACTCCCCCTGCTTGTGTTCCCTCTCTGGCTGTCTCTCTCTGTCAAATAAATAAATAAAATCTTAAAAAAAAAAAAAAAAGCTCAGTCCAGAAGATAGATTTATTTTTTCTTAAGTCCTTCAGAACTCTTTCTCTCTCTCTCTCTTTCTATCTCTCTCTCTCTCTCTCTCTCTCTCTCTCTCTCACACACACACACACACACACACACAAAATGCTTATACTAGGCCTCACCCCTGGAACAAAGTAACTAATCACTGAAAGGGAATGGGTTGTATAAGATACCTCAGTTAGAAGGCTTGAAAAGTTCAGAATCAGCTGCGAGGCCTAATCCAAATTTCCCTGGCAAACGAAGGTAGAGAAGATTCCAAAAGGCAAAAATAAAAACCAAAAAACCATATAAACACCTCAGAAATAAGCTCCTTCCGATTTCTCTGTCAGGACAGAAAAAGAGACAAAGCAGCTAGATTCTCTGGCCAGGCCTTTCTCTGATCTTCCTTCCGCCACCTCTTACTTAGGCACCCTTCCATACCACAACTCAGCCCTACAAACACCTAAGCTGGGCACCTTGGAGGAATGGTGACCCACCAGCCTCCTCTGGCCCATAGACAAGTTTTGTTTAGCCTGCACACAGTTTTTAAGTTAGTTGTTAACATTTTTCAAAGTGAGACGTTTCAGCTAGGACTTGTTTTTTTGCTTCTTTTGGAAACTCCCAAGTTCTGGCCAAGAGGCTCCGTGTCCCTGAGTGGCCACTGTGAGCCAAAGCTGAGTAGTGGCTGCCTCTGAGTTGATTATTTTTATACCTAGACCACTTGACTCACTCATCTTCCTTGCCTGACCCCTCTAGGCACGTGAGGTTTTCACTCTGTGCAGTTGAGCCCTCCCCTCTGCTACCACATAAAATCTATCTTGCCTCACCTGGCCTGGCATTCAAAAGTCCTTCCCAGCGTGGTTTATTCAGACCTAGCCCTGTGACTCTATTTCATTCCAAATTCCTCTACTGCTTCATCTCCAGACAGGTCCTGGATTTTCCCATATTGGTTCTTGGGCTAGGGCTGGAATTTTACTTCCTCTGAGATGCCTTCAGCCCAGCTTGGCCAGAACTCTTCCACACCCTTTGAGGTCCATATGAAGGCCTTCTCAGGACCTCATTCGATGCTCGAAATCACCTTGTCATTTTGAAGTCTTCTCACATTTGCATATCACAATTTCTCTTCCTGTGAGTCTTCCCTCACTAGCCAGTGGCTCCGGCGGGGCCCAGCCCTGTAGTCAGCTTCACCACAGCATTAGATCCATGAATAAGGACGCCATTTTGACCCTCCAAACCAGCCCAGTCGCCACTGATCTAATACCTCAGTTCATGCCACATGGAGCAGAAGAATTGCCTGGCTGAGACTTGCACACATTTCTGACTTTTCGACCAGCTGTGAGATATAATAAAAGGGTTGTTGTTTAAGCCACTAAGTTTTAGGCCAGTCTGTCATACAGCAGTAGATAACTGAGACAGTTGGGGAAAATAACAAAGTGTTTAATCTTGTTAACTATTTTCTTCAAGTCTTTTTACAAAAAAAAAAAAAAAAGAAAGTGTCTCACACACACACACACACACACACACGTGTGCACACACAACTTAGAGAAGGGGAAGGAACTAGTGGTTATTGAGCTAATTTGATTTCTGTTTGGCCATTTTACATGTATTATCTCTAATACTCAAGACAATCCGGCTTATATTATTACTTACATCTAAAAAAAGAAGACAAAGCCCAGAAAAGTTCAGTAACCAGCAGATGATCCCACAGCTCATGAGTGAGGGAAATGGGAATTGAATTCCCAGTCTGGTCTATCCAGCCACAAGATCCAGGTTTCTGTCACCACCTCACCTTCCTACACCACCTCTCTGGGCTCGGATTGTGGTCTACACTCCACTTAATGTGACACCATATGTGGTCTCTTCATGTTGCTGCAAAGCCTTCAGTCCTTCCTATTAAATGGCCACATACATATATTTTTTCAAGATTTATTTACTTGAGAGAGGGAGAAATAGCAGGGAAGGGACAGAGGGAGAAGAAGAGAATCTCAAGCAGACTCCCTGCTGAGCCCAGAGCCTGACAGGGGCCTCATTCTCCCGACCCTGAGATCATGACCTGAGCTGAAACCAAGAGTCAGACACTCAACCAAATGAGGTACCCAGGTGCCCCAGTAAATGGCCACATATTATTCTAATTATAGTTTACATACCACTCCCCTCCTGTTGAGCATTTACATTCCTTCCAGATCTTTTTTCCATTAAAAGAATTCTGACAGTTGCACCATGCCACAAAGAGTAGGAATTCTAAAGGGTGGGGTGAGCCTTTTTGGAGTTTCTCGGGTTTTACCAGGAATCTCATCTACGTGACTCCTCCAGCCATCCACTCCTCACCCAGCCACCCTCTCCACGCCGACTGCTGTAGGGAGCCTGGGTATACAGGCGCCTAAGGAGGGTGTCCCAGGTGCGGCAGAGAAAGAGAAGAATTTCTTTGAAACGCACACCCATTCAGCCCAGATGAGTTAATCACCTTTTATCAAGTTAATGCAGACCTCATTAACCTTAAATAGCTTTGACAGCTGGAAAAATGAAGATTATGTCAGGATTCTTGTTGATTTTAAAAAGATTACAAATCCTGTTATTTCTAAAGGGCCAGGTAAAAGGTATTTAAATCCTGTTAAGAATTTTAGCAGATACCCAGAGAGCAGTGGGTAGACATTAAATGGTTCTAAACAGAGGAGTGAGGACCTAGTCTGATTTTTTTTTTTTTTTTTCAATCTGGAAAGAACATCCTGGATGGAGGGCAATGGCAGGATTTAGTGATTGAGAGGATGGAGGGTGGGGGTAGGGAGGACTCCAGCTGGGTGGGTAGGAGGAGAACCAGGAAGGGAATAATGGGACCAGGGGAGCTAGGGGTGCCTGAGGGCAGCACCTGGGCCAGGCCAACTTCTGCTAGGACCAGGGATGCAGACCTGGGAGGGAGGGCCCCATAGGCCAGGAGGGAGAGAGATCTGGAGAGCCACAGCAGGCCCAAAAGGAGAAGTGAGGAAGGATGCTGGGGAAAGGTCCTGAGGCCTCAGCAGCCCATGAGGCTGCCAACCCTTCCTTCCTAGGAAGGGAGTCCCAAACTACCCCATTTTAAGGGGCTGTATGAGCTGGTCATCACATCCCTGGAGGGTTTCAGCTCAAAGATTCCCATGGATTTTATACTTAAGGGAAAGCACTAACCCAGATGGAGCCCCAGGAAGAAAATTCCTTTCTTTCCTTTCTTGCAAGTATTTATTTGAGAGAGAGAGAGATATCAAGAAAGAGCAGGAAGGGATGGGGAGAGGGAGAAGCAGGCTCCCCTCTGGGCAGGGAGGCCGAATAAACGCAGGGCTCGATCCCAGGACCCCGGGATCACGGCCTGAGCAGAAGGCAGATACTCAACTGACTGAGTTACCCAGGTGCCCCTAAATCCCCTTGTTTCTGACCTCCTCAAGATCTGCAGCCAGCCAAAGACAAGTGCCAAGGGGACTGGCACCAGCTCAGATCAGTGCTTTAAGAGGAGCAAAGACAGGCGCCCAGGTGGCTCAGTCGTTAAGTGTCTGCCTTCTGCTCAGGTCATGATCCCAGCGTCCTGGGATGGAGTCCTGCATCTGGCTCCCTGCTCAGCAGAGAGCCTGCTTCTCCCTCTCCTCCCTGCCTGTACTCTCTAGCTATCTCTCTCTCTCTCTCTCTCTCTCAAATAAATAAAATCAGAGGAGCAAAGACAAACAACTTGGGGGAGGCAGAATTTCATTCCACCTGGGCATCAGGAAGCAGAAGGTAGGATAGGTTTTCCTCTGGACAGTGAAGGACGAGGGACCAGCCATGCAAAGATCCAAAGAGCGGAAAATACAGGACAGGCCAGAGCTAGAGCCAAGGGAACTTTGCAGCCATACAACGCTACCTAGATGCAAGCAGATACCACTGTTTACACTGCTCAGACTCACAAGATTGTGAAGTTCTGGGCAGCCATCTAACCATGGCCCTGTAAGCTTTTTCATCATCAGTGGCTGAGATAGAAATTTTCTGTGACATCATCTGGGAAAATTGTCCTCCATAAAGCAACTTTCCAGAGCCTATAGTTTAGTCGTGCATTTTTTGTACTAGTCTCCTTGACCAACTTCTTCCTGGCCTACTTGAATATTTAAGCCTTTCTTTTTAAGCCTTTGGAGGAGGAGATAAGGTATGTAAAAATAAACAAATCTGTAAAACACAAAACCTATCATCTTTCAATGGAAAGCCATGTCCCCCAAATCTACAGGAGGGCAGTGGTGCTTTGAGTCTCATGGTGGGCGGAGGGTGGGGGCGTTGAGGGGGCTAACTCGATGGGGCCAGGGAGGCAGGGTCAAGGAAGGAAGTCCAGGAAGGGGCAAGCCTGGGCAGGGGACTCTGGAGGCAGTGTGTGGAGTGAACAGTAAGTCCTCGGGAAACCCGGAAGGTTATTAGTCTAGGTACATACTTAGAGTCAGCTTCAGGTGAGGCTGGTCAGGCAAGTCAAGGTCATTTCTATTCCAAATGACATATTTGAGAGTTAAGAGAGGAGACTTCTCAGGCTTCACATTTTCTACACCCAGGCAAAGAGGTTCCCTTCCGTGTAGGATAACCTGGGAAATGTGAAGGACATAGGGATGTAGAAACTGGGTGGGGAGATGGTGATAAATGCTCTTGGAACAACTGCAGAGCTGAGGCAATTTGGCGGGCGGAGCAGGGATAGGTTGGGATCTGCGCTTCCACGCCATGGGCATGGGGGCAGAGGGGAACAAGAGACACAGTACACTAAGAGCCTTCAATTAACTTTGCCATTTTACTGAGAATTTACAAGTGGAGTTATTCTTGGTCGAGCTGTGTTTGGCAGCAAGTTCAATACATAACATATAATTGCTACATAAATTTACAATTGTTTACAAATACATGACAACGATATTTGCTCCTCGGGGACCACAACCCACAGATGCCGGCAAGAAGGAGATTTGCCAGCAACAAGGGAGAAAGCCCCATGCAACCTCACAAAAATTTTCCAGTTCCTAACCTTTCAGCATTCCTCAGGCAGGGCCTCCTATTGTGTGGAAAGGTCCCTTCAGGACGGTGGGGAGGGCCTGTCGAGGGGGGCAGATCTCAGAATCACCATCTAAGATTAACTCCGTGCAGGAGGTGGGGTCATGGTCATCAAAATGCTTTCTTCTGTGTAATCATCTGATAGGAGGCTTATCAATGACTACCTGAGGAGACCCCTAGCTTCTCCCCTCAGATGCTGGACTGAGGAGTAGTAGGTCATGAAGTCCAGTTCTGTTTGGGCTGAGTGGGAGAGGGACTCCCCAGCTCAAAAGACTGAGTGGAGCAGCAGGTAGCAGTGAGGTGCTCAGTCTGTCACTAGACAGACAGGGTTCTTCTGAGTGGCCATTTTGATCCAGACATCCTGAGGTCATAGACGGTTTAACGTGAGTAAAAACTATATAACTTGACTTGAGAGAAGATGCCAAAATACTAAGTTATTTCATATCTAGTAACTGCAAACATAAAGAATGACTTTTTTTTTCTAACTGTCAGTGAATGTTTCATGATTGTCTCCTCTGGAGCAGGCACTCACTCCGTAGGTACTGAAGACCCAGTAATGAAGAAGAAGCAGGGTCTGAGAGGATAGATACAAGGAACAGTCACCTAACACTCCCATATAACTATGACTCATGATACATGTCTTAGCAATAACATGAACATCCCAGTAACAATACCTAACATTAATTGGGCTGACAATTGCAGGCACTGAGCTGACTGGTCCTCAGTTCGTTCCCTCCTACAGTCCTCACAACTCCCAGGCAACTGTGTTCATCATCCGCTTTATGGATGAACACACCTGAGCTGCACAGAAGTCAAAAGACTTGCTGGGAAGAGGCAAAGCTTCAATTTGAATCCAGGTCTGACTCTAGAAAGCAGGCACTTGACCCTGAGGTAAAGATCAGGAAGAAGAAGTAAAGGACTTGCCTTTGGCATGGAGGAGGTCTCTCTGTGCTCCCAGTACCCTCACCCTTATCCTGCCTTCGTAGACCAAGTAGAAATGACGATTCCTTTGACCTACTGACCTGGTAACCAGGGCCACAGAATTTCACATTTACTTTGTTGGGTCATGAGATAGGACCAGGAATGGAGTTAGGGTCAGGAACAGGATAATCGTGCCTTTCCAGCATAATTACATCCTTGCACTCTGTGATCAAAATGATTGAGTCATAAGGTTTTTCTTAGTGCCAGAGCCATCTAACTTGCTCTCAAAGAGGTCACCCAGGGTTGTTTTACTTTGATGTATTTACCAGAGAGCTGAACCTGTTTTGCAGCCAAGTCGGTACTCTGAGGTCCAGCTGCCTGGAGATGCCTGACTCCCAGCAATCCAACTCATAGGAGGCTGAAGTATATAACCAGATACTTGTGTATTTATTCACAGCTGGTGTTAGTCCGTCAGTAACTGGAATGCTCCTCCCTCAATTGGGGCATCCTTTTCCCAATATAAGCAACCAGAGAGCCAAATCAGCCATCAGCTGGCTGGTTGGTGAGTATATCCCAAGAGTTAGCTGCGGGCAGATTTCATTTAAGTCAGGGTGGGGCTTAGTGAGTCGCCTCAACCTCACAGCAGGGCACTTCTGTATGAGCTCCAGTTTCCTGTTGTTCTTTCCTGGACCACGGTGGGTAATAAGTGTCACCGGCTGGCCTCTTGGTTTTACCCTACTTCTTTTTCCTTTCTATTCTCCAGCCTTCTCCCTCATTCTTGTTTCCTGCTTTCTCCATACAGTACAGTTGATAAGATTGCTAGTCATTCCATTGTTATTACATCCCAGCCCTGGACCCCGCCCTCGCCAGGATACTCAGGGAGGTGATCTGATGGGTGGGTGGGCTGGTCCAAGCTCTTCCTTTAGGTATGGCCTTTTTGTATTTATTCTCAGATATATTAGGTTGAACCATATGAAATTGCTATATGGGCAGGCCAAAAACAGTCAGAGAGCAGCAACTTCATGTGGTTCAACTAACAGCAGACCAGATTTATTAGGGGTGGGCTTAATGAGTCCAACCCCTGCTTGCAAGCCTTGGTGGTATGTGTGTATAGGGTCATACATGGCAGCCTGTTACATATCTCTAGAAACAGGCTTCTCTGGCTAGCCACTGGTCTGGCACCTTGTTCATCTTGCTATCTGTTCAGCCTCTGATTAGGGCCTTAATGTCAGGGATGACAAAGGAGGGACTTGAGGTTGAGGGAGAAAGTCAAATTTTTTTATATACCTGAGAGTGGGCGTTCTGAAGCCAACAGAGAACAATTTTAAGGAACACTTTTTGGTAGTCCATGTCTTATTTATTCCCCTGTTCATGTGAAAAAATTGGAGACTAATGGAAACAATTTTACATTCTACAACATCAAATGCCTGGGTGATGCAGGCTGATGCCCCGCACCATTCCTCCCTTGTGCAGGGTTTTCAAGGGCTGTAGCTGTATGTACATGTATTTGTCTGTTTCTGGTAGCAGCTTACCATACAGTAAGCTCTGTGAGGGTAATGCCTATCTCTGACTTAATTATCCTTAACTTGTATCATAGGGCCTGGCACGGAGTAAGTGATCATTTTAAGAAATGTTTTACATAAATGAATGAGTGAGTGAGTGAGTGAAGTTAAACAACAAGCAAATCATGGAAATACCAGGAAGACATCAAATACCATACCAAACAAAAGGTCTCTGGACCTTTAAAGGTCAGGAACCAGACTGCCTGCAGAAGTCACCAGAGACTCCCCAGAGGAAGTGGTCTGAAGGCATTTGCTCCCCAATTGGAAAAGGTTGGTGGAATAGCTCAGGCCGTAGTACAATCTGCCTCACAGATGTGAGAGAGGAAGCCACAAATGACAAGAAGCCACAAATGAAAAGTTGCTCCCTATTTCCTGGCAAGCTCTTTGGCCAATATGAGCCACATTCCTTTGAGCTGAGCATGTGTGGAATTTTCAGCCTAGGTAGCAGAATGGAACTTGGAATAAACAGCTCAGCAAAAAAGAACCCAGGGACAATGGGCTGGGTCCGGCTGCCCTTTGCCAGCTCTTGAGCTCACAGAATGTTGGCTCAGTGGGTCTTGTTGAGGGAGATAAATGATCTCTTTTGGATTATACCATTTCAGAGGGCTCAGAGAGACATTTCCATGTTCAGACAACTCTAAGATACTTAGAAGATGTGCTGAAATACC
This sequence comes from Lutra lutra, assembly GCF_902655055.1. Lineage (NCBI taxonomy): Eukaryota > Metazoa > Chordata > Mammalia > Carnivora > Mustelidae > Lutra > Lutra lutra. Next base: position 131,297,338 of record NC_062278.1, on the reverse strand, counting down.
TGGGAATGGTCTGACTCCTCACCTCTGTTCAACTTTCCATCCAGCAAGATCAAGTTAAGGTCTGTTTTACTTTAAAGATGGATACGGTCTTGGGGTGCCTGGCTGGCTCAGTCAATTGAGCATCTGCCTTTGGCTCAGGTCATTATCCCAGGGTCCTGGGATCAAGTCCCACATGGGGTTCCCTGCTCAGTGGGGAGCCTGCTTCTCCCTCTCCCACTCTCTCCTGCTTGTGCTCGTTTGCTCTCTAATAAAATCTTTAAAAAAAAAAATAAAGATGGGGACGGTCTAAATATTGGAAGGCGGAGGGGAAGAAACCATCAAGAGGGAGCCGGAGGATGCTTTGAGGTGAGGGCAGATGGTGATGAGGGGATGATTGCAGGATTCAGGGCGCTGTGTAACCAACCTAGAGAAGGGTGGCAGGGGAGACTGAAGAGGAACTAGTGGGAATGCATTCTGTCAGTTTCAGAGCAGAGGATTCCACTAGGAAGGGATGAGCTTTTTGGAGGAAAGAATAACTACAGACAATAGACCTATAGAAACAATAACTACAGACAGAACCACAAAGATACTGGTGTCTCTACTGGCCTGACCAGTACATATGATCAAGTTCTGGAAGCATGTCATGAATCACGCTGAAAAATGTAGTGGGAAATTTTGTGGTGTCAACCCTCAGCTGCTATGCCTTCTCTACATTTTCCCAAGTCATTAATTCCTTCAAGACACTGATACTTGATGGGGACCTAAGAAAGGGGCGGGTTGGGGGGGGACTGAATCCCAGTTATTCGTATCTGGAATTTCTTGATTATAAGGGAGCTGAAGCCAGGAATGACAAATTACTCAACCTAGAATAAGGCACATAACCTTAAAATATAGCTAAATAGGTGCTTCATAGATGAGGAAAGGACAAAAGTTAGAAAAGGAGGGAGGGAGGAAGGAATGGAGGGAGAAAGGGACAGAAAGGAGGAAAAAGAAATTTGATCAGAGACTTAACTTTAAGGGAGATGTGGGTGGGGGCAGGACTTGGCCTGCATCACAGGAAGATAAGTGGTGTCACAGAAGGAAGTTACCTAGGGTTCACCTGGGTGATTGGGGGCAGGCTACATCTGGGGAATTATACCTAAGCTTACTGTTGCCCAAGGCTAAGTTCTTGATTTACTTTGTTGACATACTGGGAACTCAGTTCTTTAATAGTAGTAGAGGTGAGGGAGGGAGGGAAGACAACCTTCAATGCGGAAACTATAAAGGAAAAGACAGTCGTCACTCCTTTTACTGGCTGTACTATGTCTACCCCATGAAGCTACTAACATAGTCTGAGTCATTTCCTTAGTAGCTGCACTCTCCTCTGTCCTTAGAAGGAGGAAGTTGAAAGTCTAATACTTGACATTAGGCCACCGATTTCAAATTAAAGAATTCCTTTCATTCTCAAGGCCCAAAAGGTACTTAAATGGTAAAACCAGGTTTAACATGGGTATTTTATCCCCATCCCTATGACACACCGTTCTCCTCCTTTTACCAGATATATAAAAGCTAAGGATAAATTGCATCCATCATTTAGACTCAAGTCAGGGCGGGGAGCACTATTTAAATGTATTAACGCACGGTGCTGGGCAGCTAACAAGTCCTCCATCCGAACTTATCTTACAAGAATACCCTCATTTTACATATCAGAAGCTCGAGGATCAGATTTCTTTAGCTTGACCTTGGAAGACGACTAGCAAAGGGTGGAGTCCAGACAAAATTAACCCCCTATCTACCTACCGGCTTATCAAAGATTTTCGTAAAAAGACCAAAACTTCAGGCCCACGGCTCCTCTCATTTCCTAGTAACCATCCCATAAAATGAAAATTTAAAAAGTTGCCAGACCAGAGGAGGTGAAAGTACAGAGTGCAGCGGAGGAGGAGTTACCATCTTGAACACAGCTAGCTTAATGCAAAACCTTCCCGTTTCGCTAAAGTTCAAGCCACAAGGCCACAGTTCGCTCTGGGCGAGCAGACACGCGTGCACCCTACGCATGCGCTCAGACGGAACCCACCCGCCCCTTTCACCCGACCTCTTCAGCCAAGTCACCAATTAGCCCTCTAAATGCCCGCCCTCAAGGCTAAACCCCTGGCCAATCGGGAGGCGGGAGCCATCAGGAACCCCACTTATTTAGCATACACCCTCCTCTCTCTGTCCCAAGGCCCCGCCCCGTCTGAGGCAGGGATTGTCGCCTAAGCGCTTCGTTCTGACACCTGATTGGCTCCTCTGGCAGCTCCGCCTCCGTCTCCTCCCGCCGCCCTCCCCTTTGCGCTCCCACAGCGGCGGGCGGAGCTAAGTACGCACGCGCGGGCGCTGCCTCTCTCTTCTGGTGGCCCGCCCTCCCTCCTTCCCCTCCCTCCCCTCCCCACCCCCTCTCCCTTCCTCTCCGGGCCTGCGCGCGCGTGTCTTCCTCCTGCACGCGCCGCCGCTAGCCAAGCACTCTTGCCGGAGCCGCTGGCCCGCGCGTTCCTTTTCCCCTCCGGCTGCGGAGCGGGCGGGATCCTGCACCGCGGGCTCGGCAGCAGCGGCAGCCCCGGCGGCTTCGAGCGGCGGCACCGGCTCGCGATCCCCTAGGCGGACCGTACCACCGCCCGCCAGCACGCGGGGGGAGCCGCCCGCCCCGCCGCACACGCCTCGGCGACCCCGCGGGGCTGAGGCGTCGCCGCGCCCGGGAGCGTGAGCGCAGAGCCGGCCTCGACCCAGAGCTCTGAGCCCCGCGGGCCGCGCCCGCCGCCGGCCCCACCCATCCAGGCCGAGGAGGCTGCGGCCATGGCCGAGACGGAGGAGCGGAGCCTAGACAACTTCTTCGCCAAGAGGGACAAGAAGAAGAAAAAGGAGCGGAGCAGCCGGGCGGCGAGTGCCGCGAGTGCGGCGGGCGGCGCCGGCGGGAGCAGCGGAGCTGCGGGCGCGGCGGGCGGCGGGGCGGGCGCGGGGGCCCGGCCGGGCGACGGCGGGACCGCGGGCGCGGGGGCCTCCGGCCCCGGTGCCACCACCAAGGCCGTGACTAAGGTGAGGGGCTGGAGAGGCCGGGATTCGGGGCCGGGCCGCGCGCTTGCGCCCATGTGCCCGCCCCCGCCGGCCGCCAGCCCGGGGAAGCGTCCGGGAGGGGCCGGCCAGCGGGCGGACGGGCGCGGAGGCTGGCCATGTGACGGGGGCTTCCCACGCCGGGCCGGCCCGCCTCTCCCCGCGGGACCCCCCGCCCCTCCACCTCGTGTCGCTGGCCGGGACCGAGAGTCGGTCCGCGGTACCCTCGAGGGGAAATGAGTCTGGGTCCGAAGTACCCAGCCCAGAGCGGCATTTATCGAGTGACGTCGGCTCTGAGTAATTTGGTGTTCTGACTTCAGCCCGCCAGTCTGAGCAGAATTTTCTAACAATCGCATTTGTGGCAGCTTTAATTGCCATGGCTTGGCCTCTAAACCCATAACAGAATAAGTCTCATGACAACATTGTGGTAGACATTTAGTTGTGGGGTTACCATTGACTTTTTCATTCGACTTTTCCTGGTTGCTTTTAAAGTAACAGCTCTCTGGAGGGAACCCGGTGGAAGTAAGGGTTGGACTGCTGGGCACGTTTGTCCTCTAGCTTAGTCGGCCGCCTTGGAATCAAAAAGGGCCTTTGGCCAGAAATCGAGTCTATATTTTAGGTTCCAGACGCTTGGTCTTTTTTTCATAGTCTGATATTTGCCTTAGTTGTGTTTAACACATAGCTTTAATTGATCAAATGGTGTGTGTTTTACAGGATGAAGATGAGTGGAAAGAGTTTGAGCAAAAAGAGGTTGATTACAGCGGCCTCAGAGTTCAGGCGATGCAAATAAGGTATGGTCTGGTTACAAACGCGTTTAGATAACCCTGAGGATAGGTATAGTCTGTTTGGTTTTTTACTAGCCCCCAAACCGCATCACAGAGGCCTCATGCTTTAGATATGCATATTAGGGCTGTAATGGATTGTGTCTTCCTTGTCTCTGTGGGGGCAGTCCTTCTGTATGCTGATCAAATTAGCTGTCAGCTCCAAAATCCTGTGAGAGCTTGCCTACTTATGTGAGACCGCTAAAATGAAATGGATTTTGTGGTTTGAAGACATTCATTTTAACATTGGTGTGTTGAACCTAGGGGTTTTGTTCGTTTGATTCAAAAATAACGTGGTTTTCAGATCTCTCCAATAAGCAAGTTAATACATACGTATTTTTGTAATTTAAGTATACTTAATTGATGTACAGATTTTATATGTTCACCCAGTGAGACCAATCTGTGTAATCAACAGCAAGGTCAAGAAACTGAACATTACTCCTGCAGAGGTTATCTAAAGCCCTTTTAGTCACTACCTTCACCCCCAAGAATAATCAGTATCCTAACACTGCAGATTTATTCTCCCTAGAATTTTATAGGGCATCAGATAGTCTGAGCATGTTATTTTTAAAGTTCAAGAAAATAGGGGCACCTTGGTGGCTCAGATGGTTAAGCATCTGCTGTTTAGGTCATAATTTCCAGGTCCTGTTGGGCTCCCAGCTCAGCTGGGAGTCTGGTTTTCCCTCTCCCATTCCCGCTGCTTGTTTTCTCTCTTTCTCTTAAGTGAATAAAATAAAATCTTAAAAAAAAAAAAAAAAGTTCAAGAAGACTGGTTTTTTTTATAAAAATGGGTTGGTTGGTCTAGGGGATTTGAAATTAACATATTAAGTCCAATCTGTGATAGTTGGTTTTAGATTCATGTGAATAGATGTCTTACTTTAATGGGTGAATGTATGGTTCCACCGTTTTTAAGGTTAAAACTCTTTCATTCCCAGTTTAAAGAAATAAATGATGTAATGAACTGCCTCCAGTTCGAAGTTTGCAGTTTGTGTATACCAGTGACCACGTGGCACACGGGCAGAAGTAATTTTCCTTAACAGAATACTGTCTTTTGACTTCTCCAAGTGGTAATATTTATGGCCTTACATAAGTTACTCAAATTCAAACACCAGGGCTAATATTTTTTACTTTTGTTGAATACCTCCCAGAGTGCCAGGCGTTTATCTCCTAGGTTCTTTCTCATCGTTTAGGGACCTTAACCAAAGTGAAACCTGACTGACTGTGGGAAACGTTTTAGGAAATGGGGCTTCTCCACTCTTGAGCTTCTTTTGAAGTAATGATAAGTAGAAGTGATGAGGCTAAATTTTACTCCCAACAACTTCTTGAATTTGTATGTGAGACGTTTCTGGAGAGGTGTAGTTAAGAAAATATCCCTAAAAAAAAAAATATATATATATATATATATGTATGTATATATATATATATATATATATATATATATATATATATATATATATCCCTGATTCTGGGGTTTGACCTGTGAAAATTAAGAGGAGGAGATGTGAAGTTCCTATCCATTGGGGCTTTGGCACTGGCTGTGTGGTTCCTGTTTGGCTGTAGAATAAGGTTCTTGGTCCATCTTTCCTGAGCACAGGTTCTTAACTGCGAATTCTGAAGATTGAGTGACAGGAGGAATAGTGTTTGACCATGTTGAACTTACTGAGCAAGAGTAGCACTTTCTGAGGGGAAAGGTTTTGAATTCACTGAATGCTGGAAATTGATTTTATTATATTATGGAGGATTTTTATTATTATATTTTTTTATTATGGAGGTCTATTTTCTGTCATTGATTATATATTCCATATCCATACTCAAGGTTATTTTTGTCTGTCTTTCTGGCTACTCCAGAGATAATGAAACATTTCTTAAATTATGTCTTTCACCTCTGCCAGGGGTGTAGGTAAATCTCTGCTAGTATGAGTGTTTAAATTCTGCTTGACCTGAAGCTTGACTAGCTTTTATGTTGTTTTTCTCGTTATTCCTAGCACCTAGTCTTACTCCTGAGTGGTCTGCCACAAGTCTTTCTCTAACCTAACATTGAAAAACATATTTTCAGGAAGCTGCCTTTATGGCTCCTCAGTCACCCTGGAGTCAAGAGTATTTTTTCCATTACCTTCACGATCTAACAGCCTTCAGGAAAGACTTGAGTGCGAGACATCATCTGAGGTCTAATAATGACAGATTTTCACACTATATACTGTCTATCCTTATAAACTTTGTATTAAATGTTTTGACAGTGGGGCGCCTGGGTGGCTCAGTGGGTTAAAGCCTCTGCATTCAGCTCAGGTCATGATCCCAGGGTCCTGGGATCGAACCCCGCATCGGCTCTCTGCTCAGCAGGAAGCCTGCTTCCTCCTCTCTCTCTGCCTGCCTCTCTGCCTACCTGTGATCTCTGTCAAATAAATAAATAAAATCTTTTAAAAAAAAATTTTTTTTTGACAGTGAAACTTGGTAGGATCGGGATCCCCAAGGAAAGAAGACACTTTGTTTTCTTCAAAGGAGTGGAAGTAGGTTACTCACATAAATGGGATGGAGTTGATAATGTCACGAAAACATGGACTTTGGGGAAAGAGGAGCCTGGGTTTCAGCCTCTGCTTGTGTGACCCTGGGCAAGTCATTTTACTTTTGGAGTGTTGGTTCTGATCTGCAGAATTGAGACAACTCCTAGGATTGTGAGGATTTTTGAATAGGGTATTTGTAAAATAGCCACTCAGCAATACTAATCTTCTCTATTCATTGGGTAAATTAGAATAACTTAGTCTTGGCAGTCTGTTATTTAACCATGAGGCACCTGATTTATAATACCAAGATTTGAGGACAAGGGGTAGTGAAGGTACACTGACTACTATCATGACTAAAGACTGGTGAATCAGTTCACTGTGAACCTGATAGAAAATGACATGTTCAGGTTGGCATGAGTATGACCATAGCAAAAATCCTTCTCAGAGTGTTCAACTGTAGACCTTGAATTATTGTCTTCCATAGCTTGGTCTTAATCTTTTAGGCAGAAGCCCTTAGGAAGGGGCAGAAGGAAGGACATAGCTTTGAGAAGTTGGGGCACATGATTCTTTATGCCTTCAATTTGTTAAACTTTTTCTGTGAGAGAGGCAGCTTTGCTATCTCTGTATGAGACAAGGGAATATGAAACTTTGGAATTTGACTTAAAATACCTTGACATTTTCAGCCTTATAATCTTAAATTTTTTTCTTCCAACTTTTCGCTTTGAAAAATTAGAAACCTCAGGAAAGTTCCAAGAAAGATAAAATAAGTACCCATATACTCTTTGCTTAGATCTCCTGATCATTTTTGTCACATTTGCTTTAGTCAGCTGCAAATTCTGCATGTAGCCTTAAAATTTTTTTGACACTAGACCTTATGATAGGTTAGCATGCTGGACCTTTATTGAAGGTAAGTGTTCATTTGAAAGGAAATTTTCAGTAGCGGCAAACAATGCTGTATTAATGTTCTAACACATATACCAACTAGCTCAAGATTTAAGTGCCAAGAGTATTAAAAGAGCTTGCGTACAGATTTTGTGTCTAAATTAACAGATGTGTTCAAGGTCCTCATTATGTAGAGACAAATTCTTTAGGGGGGTGCCATTGGGATGGTGATAAAAGGGGCTTAACATTGGAGCTTGGATTGTTGGATTGTTGGCAGTCTAAATGGGACCTGTAGGCCTCTCATCTTTAAAATGGATTTAATTTAATATTTGAAGTTACTAAATGTTGAGCGTTTGTTTTGTTTCAATAATAAATTGACTTCTTGGAGGGGCACCTGGCTGGCTCAGTAGGGGGAGCACGTGACTCAGTCTCAGGGTTGTGAATTCAAGCGTCATCTTGGGCTTACTTTAAAAAAAAAATGAGTTCTTGGAACCCAGTGGTTTTTTTAGAAACCTTCTTAAGAAATCTAGAACTTGGGGTGCCTGGGTGGCTTGGTCATTAAGCATCTGCCTTTGGCTCATGTCACGATCCCAGAGTTCTGGGATCAAGTCCTTCATCAGGCTCCCTGCTTGGCAGGAAGCCTGCTTCTCCCTCTTCTGTTCCCCCTGTTTATGTTCCCTCTCTTGCTGTCTCTGTCAAATAAATCTTTAAAAAAAAAAAAAGGAAAATCTAGAACTTTAGGGACACCTGGGTGGCTCAGTTGGCTAAGCATCTCCCTTCAGCTCAGGTCATGATCCCAAGGCCTTGGGATTGAGTACTGCGTTAGTCTCCCTGCTCAGCAGAGAACCTGCTTCCCCTCTTCCTCTGCCGCTCCCTCCCCCTGCTTGTGCGTATTCTGTCAAATACATAAAATCTTAATAACAACAAAAAAAGAATCTAGACCTTTAAAACCATTAGGTAGAGCTGGGTAAGTTGTTACTTGAAGAAATCACTCCTGCAGCAAAGCTGGATTCATTGTAGCAAATCTTAGTGTGACTGTAGTGTGCCAGACATCAGGGTTGTAGAAATAATTCCTGCTCTACTAAACACCAGTAGATCATTGCAGTGATGGGCAGGAAACTGTGGAACACAGGAGAGAGACACTTAGTCTCCCGTGAAGGCATTGAGAAAGAGTTTTTGGAGGAAGCTGCCAGCATAGCTCATCAGGCCATGTCTAGCCATTTTGCTGTTATAACAGTGGTTGGGTAATAGGGCAAACCAGTGGAGATGCAGAAGCACAGTCAAGTCTGGATTTTGTTTTAGCTGCTAAAACCCTAGTATTGGGGAAGGAGGGTTAGGATGTATAAACTCATGTAAAGTCCTGTGAGATAAAGAGGTAAGGATGTCCCATCTTTATTAAGAAACTGCTGCAGGTTGTGTAATCCTGATCAGCCGTACTGAAAATGAATTTGCTCAAAATAGAGAAAATTTCTGTGTCCTATGTTAGAGCTCTAAAGAGGATAAAATGAAAGAAGCAACATGAGAGAGTATGAGCTCTGGAGACAAGGGGTTTGGCTTGCTACTTTGTAGCCCTGGGGAAGGGGCTTAAATTTTAGTCTGAGTGTCTGTGTCTTCCTTTGTATAGTAAGTCTCCTGCCTGCCTTGGTGTTATTGTGAGGTTTAATTTGTGAAGTGATAGGACAGGGTCTGGCCTTCTAGATACTCCGTAAGTATTACATTTTCTTGCTTCATTCAGCTATACCACCACTAGTACCTTACAGACTGTTGCATATTTAAGACCATAGACTTTAAATTGTGCTAATGTATTTACAAGTAGCAGTGTAGTGTTTAGAAATGTGAAATTTAGCTGATATGTTAATCAGCTGTATATTTAGTTATAAATTTAGCTATATATTCTTTTGGGTCAAATACCAAATTTTAGCCTAATTATCTCCTGTGGAAATGATTCTTTGCACGTGTGTCTTAAGACATTTAGAGATTTGACATTTTCTGGAAGTGTGTAAGTAAGAAAAAGTAATCAGATTTTTAAGTTATTTCTACCCTGCCCTTAGTCCTACAGGCTTTTGACAAGGTTTTTAGCATCTCTGGGCCTTTGTTCCTTCCCTCTCTTGGATGAAAGGTCCTTACTAGACAATTTCCAATGTTTAGTTTAACTTTAGAATCTTAAGAAACCAAAATATTAGGTTGTCTTGTGCCTGTTATTACAGATGCACAATCCCTTTAATTAAATCCCTCTTACTTAGTAATATTTTGTAATTTAAAGGGATTTTTAGGGGCGCCTGGGTGGCTCAGTGGGTTAAAGCCTCTGCCTTCGGCTCAGGTCATGATCCCAGGGTCCTGGGATCGAGCCCCACATCGGGCTCTCTGCTCAGTGGGGAGCCTGCTTCTCCCTCTCTCTCTCTCTGCCTACTTGTGATCTCTCTCTCTCTCTCTGTCAAATAAATAAATAAAATCTTTTTTTTAAAAAAAGGATTTTTAGATTTGTGATTTTATTCATTCTTGTCTCAGGGTGAAGAGGTAGTAAACATTACTTTAAAGGTAGTAAAGAGGTAGTAAACATTACTTTAAAACATTACTAGTAAAGGAACTTCTTTTACATGGATCATCAGTATTCTGTCAAGCCAGTTTGGGGCTTTTCTTTAGTATCTTACTGTGAATTAGAAAAACTATATTTTTAAAGGGTTTTTAAAAGGTATAACAGCTTAAAAAATGTATGAGAGTGATCTCTAATCCCTTCTGCTTAGAGATAATCAGTGCTAAATTTTTTAGTGTTCAGTTGATTGCTTACTGTAAGCTGATAATTCCGTTTAGATATATTATCACCCAATATTAAAGAATTTGAAGAAAAATCTATTTTAGAATATAGTGTGTATGTTTGAACAAGTGATTCAGCACATTTTGCTGAGGTGTTTCACAATGTAAATGACCAACAGAAAGCTAGCATACTTTGGGGATATATATGAGTATAAAAGTGCGGTGAAGGTTCTTAAAATCCTTGTAGGGGTCTTACAAGGGATTGGGTTACTGGGACATACTAACAAGTCTTATGTAACTAGGTAAATAACACTTAGGTTTTTACTCAGGAACCAAGCAAATTACATGAAAGTAAAATTACATTGGCATCAGTTCTCAGAAGTGGGTGACTGAAACTATTTTTGGAATAGTTCTAATGTTAGGATACCACTGTTAGACTCCTGGATAAATTAGGACCTTCATATCCTTACCTGGTCATTCTTTCTATGTGTAAATTGTCAAAAACAGGGTCATAGTGTTTGGTATCTTAATTTTAAAAATTTAAAAATTTTTTTAAATTTTTAATTTTAAAAAAGTTTTAATTTTAAAATTTAAAAAATTTTTTAGAATCTATTTAAAAAGAACTGTTCATGTTTTGGGTTTTTGAGATTTTGCGTTTTGTTCTCTTATTTTTTTTCCTAGTATAAAGATGGCATCTGTCTGAAAACTCAAATGGATATTAAAAAGCATGTAATAGTGGGGCGCCTGGGTGTGCAGTTAGTTAAGCGTCCAACTCGGTTTCAGCTGGGGTTGAGAGATTGAACTTCTCGTCAGATTCCATACTCAGCATGGAATCTGCTTAATTAATATTCTCTCTCCCTCTGCCCCACCTCCCACTCCCCAAAAAAAAAAGTCTTAACATTTAACAGCACCTACTCTATGCCAGGCACTTTTCTTGATGCTTTTGTGTCTATTAACTCATTTAATTTTCATAATGGAGCTATTATCCCCATTTTACATAGAGGAAACTGAGGCATACAGAAGTTAAGTGTCATACTCAAAGTCTCCTGGCCTAGTCGGTGGCAAAACCTAGATGGTTTGAACCAGGAAGTCTGGTTTTAGAATCTGCTCGTAACTACTTGCTGCATGAAGAAAATAAAATCAGGCATTCTAGCACCCAGCTACTTTTTTTAACTTTTTTTTTTTAAATCAGAATGTCCTTCTACTTATTAAGGTGTATAGATTTTGTTTTAGAAAGCCATTGGCTTAACTGACATATTGCTTCCATGTCAGCATTTTAAGTGGCTGTACAGATTCTATTATGTGTTAAAAAAGGGGAAACTGAAGGGTGGCTTGGCCCTATTCTAATTCTTTTTTCCTCTTAGAATCGTAAGTAAAATCATGCTACAAATGCTGGTTGAGGATGTGTTCATTCCCCTCTCCCCTCCCTGATTGTCACCCTAGGCCTCCAAAATCTGGAATCACCTCTGTTGGTGGTCATTGTCTTTGAAATTTTCTCTTTTTTCTTAAGATCTTACTTTTTTATTTGTCAGAGGGACAAATATTTGTCAGGGGAAGTGGGAGGCAGAGGGAGAAACAGGGTCCCAACTGAGCAGGGAACCTGAGGCAGGACTTGATCCCAGGAACCCAAGATCGTGACCTGAGCTGAAGGCAGACACTTAAACCCATTGAGCCACCCACACCCTCTATAAGGGTCTTTAAAGGAGACTGTTGGTTATTTGAGAAATTTGTCTTATAGCTAGCACTTTCCTTGTTTTAACAGAAATGGCAGGAAAACACTTAGTGTCCTTCTGTAGAAGCCAGGAGGGGCCGTCATGTTCCCAGGGTCATGCACAGTAGGGTGGGAGTCATCTGTACATTGTTAAGGCCATGATCACTGATCAGGGGTCAAAGGGGGAAGATGTCTGAAAGAGTAAAAGGCGGAGGACAGCTTTAGGCAACAGCCCTGTTTTTTGTTTTTTTTTGTTTTTTTTTTCAGTAGGAGAGAAAAGCGTGGTCAGAATGGTAAAGAGGTTGATAGGCTGAAGTTCTAGGAAAAACCACCAGTGTCCCGAAACAATTCAGTGAAAGGTTGGTTGTCTGTGCCAGAGGTGGTAGCAGCAGCGAGGGAGAATCTCGGCAAAAGGCAGTTAGATTTGACTCCCTGATTCTTGAATCAAGCCAATTTAAGAATAAAGAAGAAATAGGCATAAACACTACACACAGTCTTGGGATACCACTGAGGCTATCTTTTGCATTTCTAATTACTAATAAAGCCAAAGACTGAGTTTTTGTATTCTCTTCTTTAAATGGGTGACATATCTGGTGATAGAAACCAGTTCTATATCTTCCCTGTGTCAAAAACAGTAGAGACTGGCACTAAAAAGTCTGTAGCACTGAATGTCAACACTGAACACAGGCTTGTTTCTTCTGTTGGAATGTGAATTCTCATTTTGAGAGTATTTTGTAATATGTGCTAAAGGATTAGGAAATGAAATTATACAACTTACAAGAACTGTTCTATTACTGAAAATTTGCTTACCATGAGTGCCTATTCAGCAGCCACTCTGGTCTGGTCCTAGAAAAATCCAGAGCTTACCCTCTTAATCCTTCTTAAGTCCTCTTTTCTCAGGTTAGCCTGGCCTCTTCCTCCCTCAGTTGCGTGAGGTTGGTAGCTGGGGTCCTTCTCTTACTTGAGGCTGCTATATGTAATGACATAGATTGTCTAAGCCTGGCATGTCAGTATGGTAAATATTTCTAAGTGTTCTTAACTATATGAGGTTTGCAAGAAAGGAAAGCAGAGACTATCAGACCAAGTAGTTTTCTAAACGTTTTGTAGCAGTGCAGTCCTTTCATATGAAGTCAGGTGGAAGTCCCAGTGTATAACAGATAAAATCCCTTATTTCTGTCTCTGTTTCTTTTAAGCAATTGGGTCACTGGGGCTCTGAAGAGGTTGGGTGACTTGTCTTAGGGTCACACAGATCAGCCTTGAAACAAGTAAGGATATGGAGTGGTGATTTTCCTGGTAGTTCTGTAATTGAATTCACTTGTTTGCTTTACCACTAGTGAAAAGGAAGAAGATGATAATGAGAAAAGAGAAGATCCAGGTGATAACTGGGAAGAAGGTGGAGGTGGCGGCGGTGGTGTAGAGAAATCTTCAGGCCCCTGGAATAAAACAGCCCCAGTGCAAGCACCTCCTGCTGCAGTAATTGGTAAGCTTAATATTTTATTCTCCTACAGCTGTCTGTGTATAATTCAGTGTACTGTTGGCATGCAACTAAATGAATGCTTTGTAGTACAATGAGTGGGGTTCCTTTCTGCTCTTAGGAGAGATGTTTGTATTTGTCTGTTTGAAGAGTTTCACATCCTGTGTAAAGGAATTTAGACCTTAAGAGATGTGCTTTTCTGTAGGCTCCTTAAATTTATATGTAAACTAACTTGCCAAACTTTTAAATACTTGTAATTTGTGTCAATTTTTGACAGTTGGCTAAGGGATATTGTACTTATGTTTCCACCTGTCTTTGTTTTTTACCCTTTTCCTCATTTACTCTGTCTTGAGGCATGAATTCTCAGAAGGGCACATTTTATCAACTCCTAAGAGTTGATAAGAAGAGGTTCTTGGCTGGAGCATGAAGAAGTGTTAGATGTTCTAGTGGGGTATTGCCCACCAGAGGGCAACAACGAAGTGTGTGAGCAGGTGCACAGTGTATCTGTGATATTAACATTTCCTGGTGTGGGGGCATGGTGTTTAGGAAACAGATGTCTAAAAGGGTTCCTTAGAAATGGCAGTGTTGAGAGAAGTTTGAGAAACATTACGTTATAACATATACCCATTTTTTTAAAATGCAGAATAATAGAATAATAGTTCACTCCAAGTCTTACTGCCCAGATATCACAGATAATTAGTATCTGTCAGCATTCTTGGCATCCTTTCTAGCCCTTTGCTAGGTGTATATGTATGTTTTTCCATTTAGCTTTTTTTACTTTTCTCTCTGATGACCTGAGCATTGCTAACCTCAGTGTCCAGTTCTCCATCCTCACCCATTTTGCCCCATCAGCAGCACTTGCCATAGCTGATCACCCCAGGACACCACAGTCTCCTGCTCCCTCCACTGTTGATTCTCTCTCCCTGGCTGGACTTTATTTTCTACCCCAGTGGTCAGCCCCTGCCGCTCTCTTTTCTGTGCCCTCCCTCCCTTGACAGTGTCCACATGCCGGCAACTCCAAAATTCACACCAGCTAACATCTCTCCTGACCTCCACACACACTTAGCCGCCAAGCCGGCATCTCAATATCCGCATATCCCCAGCTGAACTCATGTACGGTGGACCCTTGAACAACGCGAGGGTAGGGGCCCTGAACCTCTGTGCAGTCAGATCCACGTTTCACTTCTGGCTACCCCAAAATTTAACTACTGAGAGCCTGCTGTGACTAAAAGCCTTAAGAGTAACAAACATACCAGTAACCAGTTACTAGTTGTTATCAGTAACAACACATATTTTATATATTCTACTATATTCTTAGAATAAGCTAGAGGAAAAATATTAAAAGCGTAAAGAAGAAATCCATTTACAGTTCTCTACCGTATTTATCAAAAACATGAACGTGTTAGTGGAGCCATGCAGTTCAAACCGATGTCAGGGGTTAGCACACCGCTTTCCTAATCTTGCTGTTCATTCAGTCCCTTAGGCCACAACTCTTGGAGTCCTCTTTGATGCCTTTTCCTTGCTCCACACCTAAATCTCATTTGTCAGTAAATTTGTTTTGTCTTTATTTTCAAAATCAGACTCTGTGACTAGTTCTCTCCAGGGCCACTGCTACCACCCTGCTTTGAACTGTTAATTTTTTTTTTTTTAATATTTTATTTATTTATTTGACAGAGATCACAAGTAGGCAGAGAGAGAGAGGAGGAAGCAGGCTCCCTGCTGAGCAGAGAGCCCGATGCGGGGCTCGATCCCAGAACCCTGGGATCATGACCTGAGCCGAAGGCAGAGGCTTTAACCCACTGAGCCACCCAGGCGCCCCTGAACTGTTAATTTTTATATGGATCAGTGAGGTCCTCTCTTTGCTGGTCTGCCTGCTTCTGTGCATGCCCCCCTCCTCGGGGGAGAAGCTGAAGTTCTCAGTGATGTGCAAGGCCTGGGATCCCTGCCTTGTGATCCCTTCTTCTGACTTGCTGTTTCTTTGAATCTGGTCCTCGCTCATCCTGCTTCTTGAGGGTGTCAGGTACACTGCTGCCGCAGGCCCTTTGTGTCTAGGTTCTCATCCTGAATCCTCTTTCCTTTATATTAGGAGCCTCTAAGAAAGCTGCTTCTGCAAAGGGCCAGATAAGAGGTAATTTAGATTTTGAGGGCCGCACGGAAGAGGATTTTAATTGCCCAGCCCTGCTGTGACAGCACAGAGACAGCTGATGCAGGCAGAGTGTCGCTGCATTCCAGTGAGCCATTTAGGAAAGCTGGAGTCAGACCAGATGTGGCTTGTTTGCCTACTCTAGCTAGGTTTGCCTCCTTACGGCTTTTAGGCCTTGTTTGGTTTCCACCTCAACACTGAGACCCCTGCCCGTCGTGTGCTCCCTTTACAATCCCTTCCCCCACTCATTTTCGGTATGGCACCAACCTTTACGTGGATGCGCCTCCTCCCTTGAGCCGAGCACTGCCCCACAGTACTTCTTGGCAGTGACAGAATAGCATTGTTCGCTGAAATAGCTGCTAGCCACAGGTGGTGGTTGCGCACTTAAAATGCTACTAGACTACTAGAACTAAGGAACTGAATTCTTAAGTTTATTTCATTTCAGATGGCTGCATGTGGCTAGCAGCCTGAATATCCAGTCTAGTTCATGAAGGCATGTCCTTAACATTTGTATCTTCCACCGTGCAGTTTAGAACAGCGCCTGACACAGCAGGTGCTCAGTCACTAATGAATGCGTGCAATACTACAGCTTTCCCACACTTCATTAAAAGCTGTATGAGACAATAAGCCTTTATGGTAGTATTCAAATGGCTGCATTATATTGCGGCTAATAAATTATGGCGGAGGCCTTTATTTGAAATGAAGTTTTTGATAAATGGAAAACACACATAAAGTACCGAATCCATATTAAGAATGGGGAGAGAGGGTGCCTGGGTGGCTCAGTGGGTTAAGCCGCTGCCTTCGGCTCAGGTCATGATCTCAGGTTCCTGGGATCGAGTCCCACATCGGGCTCTCTGCTCAGCAGGGAGCCTTGCTTCCCTCTCTCTCTCTGCCTGCCTCTCTGCGTACTTGTGAACTCTGTCTGTCAAACAAGTAAATAAAATCTTTAAAAAAAAAAAAAAAGAATGGGGAGAGAAAAAAATGATACATAAGGAAAGGCTGAAAGATTCTGTCCCGAAAACATTAGCCATCCTGGGAGACTTTGGGCTGCTCAGCTGCCTCGTTCTTTTCCTGCTTTACCTGTATTTATAAAATAAGACAAAGATCCTTAAAATCCACTGTGGAAGACAAATTATTAAAGATATGTAGTGGCTTATTTTTACTAGTCTTTAAGAAGTAAATATAGACACAAGCATTTTCATAAGTAAATTCTTTACACATGGTGTGTTACCTAACCCACCAAACAGATAAAGAAGTCATTACCCACATTTACCTGTATGTAAACTAAGGGCTGAGGTTGTGCTGTTCTGAAAGACAGTAGTAGCTGACAGACTGTCTCCCGGTCCACAAACAAGATTCCTCTCCCAGTTGCAGTAAGTTTGAAAGAACTCATTTACATAGGTAGTCGAAGTGTTGTACATGGAAGAGAAGTTAGAAGACTGCCCCTGAAAGAGAAGAGTATTTTCACTGTCAGACATTTTCTCAGATAACTTTCTTCTGTTGTCCAGAGAGACTTCTTGTGTAGGTATTGGGGTTTTTTTCTGTAATTGTCAAGTCATTGGGAATGCAGGACTAGCTTATTAGAATGCCAAGGCATTTGAATAGTTGCTTTAAACTGTTATGAAATGTTAGTTACAGAGACCCCAGAACCGGCAATGACTAGCGGTGTGTATAGGCCTCCTGGAGCCAGGTTAACCACAACAAGGAAAACACCACAAGGACCACCAGAAATCTATAGTGATACACAGTTCCCATCCCTGCAGTCCACTGCCAAGCATGTAGAAAGCCGGAAGTAAGTACTGTCAACTCCTGCCTTTTGTCTGGGAACCCTGTCCCTTGGCCAGCGAGTGGGATATAGGAGATAGGAAAACCCACCTGAGGTGGGAGGGGAGGGGATCTCCTTGGTAAAGGAGGCTACAGCCGACAGGCAGCTGTGCATTATGTGGGACTTAATAAGCATGAGGGTGGGAAAAGGGGTAAGGACCCTGGAAGGGGGCAGTGGGTAAGAAGCACCAAAGACAGACATTGTCTACAAAAGTTTCTTTATTCCTGGTTTGTGTTGTTCTGTAGCTATGACATGTATCTATTTAGAATTCTTTATAAGCACATGTTCCTTATAACATGGAAACTAGAAATGTAAGAGCAATATTTCATTGTATTCCCCGTTGATGTGAAAAGATGAAAGATGTTGGCATTTATAAATCTAATATTAAAATAATCTTATTTTAGCAGGTACTTAAAATGAATGCTACCTGGAATTAAATGACCACATATGGCACTTCCACATCCTTTGTAGGGACATGAATATTTTTTTTTTTTTTAAAGTAAATAAAGTGGCAAGAAATGTAAAGGACATCAGATGGAAATACTGGTTTTGGTGGGGGGTGGCTTTTAAAGTAAATACCAGTCTTTTTGTCTCTGAGAGCCCATCTGGCTTGAACTTAAGCCTCCGTTGGACTTGCTCCTCTGCTCTGTCCTACAGAAAAAGGGGCAGTGATTCCCCACGAGACTCAACTTGCTTTATCTGATCCACTCCCATCAAGGAGAAGTGAGGAGAAATCATTGAATAATGAGTAGAACCTGACTTGAATCAGAAAATTGTTGCCCTTAGGCATAAAGAGATGTATTGTTTGTATTTACTAAAAATAAAAGTGACTCTTAGAAGGAATCACCGTGTCATCAGATAGCCTTTTGACTTTGCAGTTGTCTTCAAGTTGGTCCCAAAATAGGTTTGCAGTAAACAGTATTCAAATAGATTGCTGCCAGAGAAAATAGGACCATAGAGATTCAGTATTTGTGTTTTCTGTTCTTTGAAGCCCAGAAAATGATCTGATGATGATTTTATGTGCAGGTTTCCCCCGCTGTCGAAAGTAGAGAGTTCCTATGAGATGGTTCCTAAGCCAGAAAGGCATAAAGCAAAGAGGGTCCCCACTTTCTGAAGGTTGTATTACACTGCTTTGCTGTTACCGGAAGACCTACTTTCTTTCCTAACTTAACACTAACTGAAAGAAATCTGAAGAGGCTTTTCACTGTTATGAAAAAATATGTCACCATACTAACGTAGGTCTTTTGTAAAAGCAAGTGGTGTAACCCAAACTTAGGGAAAGCAGGATTCCTCTACCACTTTCCCTTCTTCCTCCCTCAGGATACTTCAAGGGGGGGGGTGTGGCTTTTTTTTTTTTTTTTGGGAGGATCAACAACCTAGTGAAGAAGAAATTCACTGATTACATTTCTTTTCCCTTAGGGATAAAGAAATGGAGAAGAGCTTTGAAGTAGTAAGACACAAAACTAGAGGTAGGGATGAGGTTTCAAAAAACCAGGCCCTTAAACTTCAGCTAGACAACCAGTATGCTGTGCTTGAAAATCAGAAAAGCAGCCACACACAGTACAATTAAGGAATGGTCTTTGCTAACCCTTCTAAGGTAACTAGACTGCAGCTAACCACCAGGAACAGCCATTCATCATCTGATCTCTGCTGGACCCACAGCCGATGCAGACCACTCGATATAAGTGACCGGCCCTTGGCACTGTGGAGGTGCAGGTGTCACAGCTGCTCTTTGTATATACTGGATTTAGGGGGATTCTCACTGTTGTGTAAATGTGTGAACTAGATTCGGCAGTGTTCTTTTGTTGTTACTCTGCCAATACAAAAACAAACTGCAGCCAGTGGTCATTTCAAAATCTTTTTATGTTCAGATACTGAGCCTTCGTAAGGGCTGACTACCTCAGGTTTGCTGCACTCGTTGCGGACTTCATGTGGATCACAACTTCTGGACACTGGAAGGTTACAGCTAGTATGTGTCGGTGTGAAGCTTGATACCAGCTCTACTGGATTCCTATCAGAAATCCTGCAGAAAGTCAGCCATCTGGGTTCTGATCTGCTGTAAAAGATGAAGATTTAAGTGACCTTAATTAACCTGTCCTGTGCCCCACCCTTAAGGATATTCTGTAGTGGGCTGTGTTAGACTTCTTGGAACATGCCGCTCTCAAAAGAACTTATGTGTTCAGATAATCTCTGTAGGGTTGTGATTTTATAATTTAAGCTTTGAGTTGTATTCTGAGGTAACCACAAATTAAATTCAACCAAACTTGGGTCCACCAAGTGGGAAAGGGGGTAGGGGAGGGAGTAATCTTATTTCTTTTAGTAATTTTTTATTTGGGTAGTGCTTTTTCTGTGTTCCACCCATTAAGGCCTTTTTTTTCCTTTTTTTTTTTTTTTTTTCCTTTGACTTGGAATAAGTTCTTTGACGGAGCATATTGCTTGGTTAAATAAGTGACCTGAAATATGCATTAGAATTGTAAAATGTCTCATGAATTTGCCAATCCCTAGAGTGGAACCAAATAGCCTTTGATGTCAAGGGCAGTGGATGTGGGGGGCTCTACTTCAGGTGCTGCTAAGCCTCCTCTAATCAGGTCTAAACTGTACAGTAAACTGCAGTGGAAAGAGTGGGTTCTGCTCAGGCCAAGGGATTCACCGGCCCTTAGCAGTTCAGAGCGATGTGAGCAGAACCGTAAGCTAAAATTACCCATTTAGGTTTTCACAGATCTTGAATATCTTTGACAGGATTTCCAGATACACTTGTGCCCAAATTTTTCAGGTATTGGACATTCTACAGATGCAGTGATTGTGCCAGTTTAGCTCCGTTACCAACCTCCCGGTATGTCTTTATGTTCATTTGAAGAGTCAGGGGTAAAAGACAGGCAATGTAGCACTTCTGTTCTTAATAATTACAGCTTAAACTATCTAGTAATTTTTAGTGCTTAAAGGGACTTCAGGAAGCTACCCAGGATTACTGAAAAGTCTTTCCATCTAATGAGACAGTCTGGTAATTTACTAGTTTTGTATCTTCGGTTCAGTAGAAATATTTCAAAGTGGAATGTGACCACTTGATGCAGAGTCTGGGTTTCTAATAAATCCCTTTGCCAAATGCAGGAGTTGCAGACTTGCCCCTGGCAAGAGTGAAGCAAGTGAGCGAGTAAAACTACCCCGGCGTGGGTCAGCTCCAGGATTTCAGTCTTGATGAAAGTGTCAGTGCAGAAATTGACTCCTGGGAGGTCACAGTATCTCCTGACAGGACCTGCCAACCACATCTGGGCCATGACTTCGGTGGTGTTTGAGGTGGGAGGCAGGGTGCCTACCTTCTGGTGTGCTGGGGTGAGCAGCTGAGCCAGCCAAGGAGAGGTTGGATGATTAAGCAAGAAACAAGGGATTCTTGATTAAACTGAAGACTTCATTTGGGAACCAAAAACCTTAACAAATAATCTCTCGGATCTTGAGCCACACGTTTCCCCTGAAAAGTACGCATTTTTTTTTCCAGCAAAATTTTGTTGGGGGTTATGTTACTGAGGAAGGAACTGAGATGAGTATGTGGAACTTTTATTTAATAGCATACTATACTAGAAATCTGAAGACCTGCAGGAGATTTAAAATTCCAACTCTTGTTATAACTTTTTAAAAGATTGTGAAATATAAAAATGCATATGAATCAAGTTTTAATATACTGTATGATGGGTGGATGAGGCTGTCCATTGTACCATTTCTTTCTTTGAATTCTCAGGCATGGTTTGGCAGTGCAAGAACTCTGTAACATTAACAAATTCAATAAAAAGTAAATATATGGATTGTGCAGTCTGATTGTTTTTATTTTTAACCCTTAACGTGTATCCTTTTTTTTTTTTTTTAAAGATTTTGTTTATTTACTTGACAGAGATCTCAAGTAGGCAGAGAGGCAGGCAGAGAGGGGGAAGCAGGCTCCCCGCCGAGCAGAGAGCCCGATGTGGGGCTCAATCCCAGGACCCTGGGATCATGACCTGAGCTGAAGGCAAAGGCTTTAACCCTCTGAGCCACCCAGGTGCCCCTATCCTCTGTTTTTGAAAATGGCTAATTGATGTCACTCCTCCATCGCTGGAGGAGGATGGTACTCTTCAACTCCTGTTCCCAGGAACGTTTGCAGAATGTTAACGAGACAGACCTGCAAGGAAGGCGGCTTTTGGTAATGGAGTTTTAATGTTTAATGTTAACAATTGCTGCTAGGGCATTCTGGCTACTTGATTGAGATTTTTCTTGACAGCCCTATTTAAAATAGAACACTTAACCAAAAAAAAAAAAAAAAAAAACAGTCCCTGTCACTAACGTCCCTCTTAAAATCTTCCATAGTTGGGCTTTTTGTTTTTTGGTGTTTTTTGTTTTTTCTTGAGCCAAAAGTTGCACTCCTAAAGTTTACATGTAAGTACTGTTTTTAGTCTCAAAAATTGTGCAACCATCGCTCTGAATTCTGGGACATATTCCTCATCCTCCCCTCCCCCTGCCAAATTCCATACCCATTAGCAATCCTTGACCATTTCCCCAAGTCCCCTGCCCTAGGCAACAACTATTCTTCATCCCGTAGACTTCTCTTTCTGGACATCTCCCATAAACAGGGCTGTTCGACGGTCTTTTCTGACTAGCTTCTGTGACTTGGTAGGTGTCTGAGGTCGTTCATGTAGCATGCATTAGCACTCTGTATTGCCAAACAGCTTTGCGGATTCCGTATTCAGTGTTCGTTCATCCCTTGAACATTTGGGTTGTTTCCACTTTATCCTTGTTACGAATAATGCTGCTATGAACTTCCATGTATAAGTTGTCAGTATGTTTTCAATCCTTTTTCTGTATTTAGGGGTGAAATTGCTGGGTCATACACCTTTTTGAGTCACTGCCAAACTTTTAAGTGGCTGCACCAGGTTACATTTCCACCAGTGCTATCTGAGGATTATTTCTCCACATGCTCATAATTACAGAGTTACCTGACAAGTTCTAGTCATCCTAGTTGGTGTGAGCTGTTACCTTGTGGTTTTGATCTGCACTTCCGGAACTAGTGACTAGTGATGCTAAATATCTGTGTTACTGCTTACTGGCCATTTGTGTATCTTCGGAGAAATGTCTTCAAATCCTTTGCTAATTTTTTGTTTTTGTTTTCATTACTGAAGGTTTTTTATATATTCTGGATACTTGTCCCTCATCATTGTAATTGGTAATTATCTTCTCCCATCTTTATATTTTCTTACTGTGTTTTGAAGCACAAACGTTTTTAATTTTGATGAACCCCAGTGTATCTTGTTCCTTTTGTTGCTAGTGCTTTGGGTGTGTCTAAGGAATGTGACTTAACCAAGGTCATAAATATTTATCCTTATTCTGAGAATTTTGTAGTTTTAGCTCTTCCATTTAGATATTTAATCCATTTTGAGTTAATTTTAGAATATGGTGTGAGGTAGGAGTCTAACTTGGTTCTTTTACATGTGGATATCCAGACATCCAGTGCCATTTGCTGAAGACTTCTCTGTTATTTGGTATGCTAAACATTTTACTTGTCTATCTGCCTTTACTGAGATATGAGACTGGTCTGGAGTAGAAACCTGCAGGAAGGGATGTTGAGTTTGGAGTGCGGGATACGAATAGGGAAGAAGAGCCAGGCAGATTATGGTGACCGATGAAAGCGTTGAGGCCAGAGTCCACACAGGCATTCCCTTCCAGAGCACTGCTATAAAGCAAATACTGCAATAAAGTGAGTCAAATGATTTATTTCTCTGGACAAAAGTTATGTTTATACTGTAGTCCATTTAAGTGTGCAAATTGGACTGTGCCTAAACAATTTAATGCCTTAATTAAAAATGTTTCTATAAAATAACTATCATCAGAGCTTCTGGCGAGTCATAATCTTTTTGCTGGGAGGATCTTGCTTTGATATTGATGGCTTCTCACTGACCAGTGTGGTGGTTGCTGAGGGTTGGGGTGGCTGGGGCAATTTCTTAAGACAACAATGAAGTTTGCTGTATTGACTCTTCCTTTCAGAAAGCATTTCTGTGTAGCACTGTGATGCTGTTTAATAGCATTTTTTAAAGATTTATTTCTTTTAGAGAGTGCGCCCACGTGTGTGCACCAGTGACAGGAGGGGCAAAGGGAGAGAGTCTGAAGCAGACTCCCTGCTGAGTATGGAGCCTAACGCAATACTTCGATCTCATGATCCTGAGATCATGACCTGAGAGGAAACCAACAATCAGGTGCTTAACCGACTAAGCCACCCAGGTGTACCTCTACTTGAGAATATTTTACCTGCAGTAGAACTTCTTTCAGAATTGGACTCAGGCCTCTGAAACCCTGCCACCGCTTTATCAGCTCAGTTCATGGGATATTCTTGGTCCTTTGTTGCCATTTCTTTTCATTTAAGAGTTTATTTGAGAGGGAGGGAGAGAGCTAGAGCAAGAGAGCGAGCACAGGAGCAGGAGGGAGGGGCAGAGGGAGAAGCAGACTCCCCACTGAGCAGGGAGCCCAAGGTGGGCTGCATCCCAAGGACCCAGAGATCTTGACTTGAGCCGAAGGCAGACACTCGACCAATTGAACCACCCAGGTGCCCCCACTTTGTTGCCAGTTGAGTAATCTTTACTGCATCTTTGTTAGAAGTTTCCATTTCAAGAAACCACTTTCTTTGCTCATGCATAAGAAGCAAGTCCTCATCCATTCAAGTTGTATCCTGAGACTGCAGCAAGTCAGTCCCGTCTTCAGGCTCCACTTCTAGCTCTGCTATCTCCACACAGCAGTTCCTTCCCCCACTGAAGTCTTAAACTCCTGCACGTCAGCCATGGGGGTTGCACTTCCAAACTCCTTGTTAATGTTGGTATTTCGGCTTCTTCCCGTGAATCATGAAATGTTCTTAATGGCAACTAGGATGGCGAATCCTGCCCAGAAGGTTTTCAACCTATCTTTCTCGGATCCATCAGAGGAATCACTCTTTGTGACAGTCAGAACCTTACACAATGTATTTCTTAAATAAGAAGACTTAGAAGCCAAAATTATTCGATTCATGGGCTGCAGAGTGAATATTGTTAGCAGACATGAATATACTGATTTTGTCCATCTCCATCATAGCTCTTGGGTGACCGGGTACATTGTCAATGGGAAGTAATATTTTGAAAGGAATCTTTTTCTGAGCAGTAGGTCCCAACAGCGGGCTTAAAATATTAAGTAAACCATGTTGTGAATCGATATGCTGTCCTCCAGGCTTTATTGTTCCATTTATAGAGCACAGGCAGAGTAGATTTAGCATAATTCTTTAGGACCCTAGGATTTTGGAATGGTAAGTGAGCGCTGGCTTCAACTGAAAGTGACTATCTGCACTGCTTCCTAACGAGAGTGCCTCTGTCTTTTGCAGCTTGGAAGCCAGGCACGGACTTCTCTACCTATGAAAGTCTTAGAAGGAATCTTCTTCCAACATAGGGCTGTTTGCCTACATTCAAATTTCTGTTGTTTCATGTAGCCCCTCCATTCATGATCTTAGTTCCATCTTCTGGATAATTTGCAGCTTCTGCATCAGCCCTGACAGCTTCACTTTGCACCTTGATGTTATGGAGACGGCTTCTTCCCTTAAACCTCATGAACCCCCCATCTGTTGCCTTCAAACTTGTCCTCTGCAACTTCCTCCCCTCTCCCAGACTGCACTGAAGAGTCAGGGCCTTGCTCTGGACTAGGCTTTGGCTTAAGGGGATGTTGTGGCCGGTTTGATCTTTCCAGAACACTTACCGGCAATAGCACTGTTCTGCTTTCTTATCATTTGTGGTGTTCCCTGTGGTAGCACTTTTAATTTCCTTCAGGAACTTTTGTTTTGCATTCCCCACTTGGCTGCCTGGTGCAAGAGGCCTACCTTTCAGCCTGTCTCAGCTTTTGACATCCTTCCTCGCTAAGCTTAGTCGTTTCTAGCTTTGACTTAACGTGAGAGACATGTGACTCTTCTCTCACTTGAACACATAGGGTTCTTAATTGCCCTGATTTCAGTATTATCGTGTCTTAAGGAAGAGGGGAGCCCGAGGAGAAGGAGAGAGACAGGGAAATGGCCATTCGGTGGAACAGCCAGAACACACACCACACATTTATTGAGTAAGCTCAGGTCAGGAGTACAGCTGGTGGAGCCTCAAAACAATTATACAATAGTAACATCAGCGATCACTGGCCACAGATCACCGTAACAAACAACGATAATGAAAACGTTTGAAGTACTGTGAGAGTTACCAAAATGTGACAGGGGAAACATGGAGTGAGCAAATGCTATTGGAAAAATGACACCAATAGATTTGCTCGATTCAGGGTTGCCGCAAACCTGCACGTGGTAAAAAACGCAGTATTGGCCAAGCACAATGAAGCAAACTGCCTAGAATGAGTTATGGCGCTATTTACAAAGTGGAGACAGAAGTTAGTGGGGTGATCGGGCTGGGCAGGAGAACCAAAGTACAGAATCCTGTAAACAGATACTCTAATAACGAGTGTGAAACTGCAGGTCTGTGATGGTTTCAATTCGCCACCCCGCTATGTAGCGAGGCATTAACGGGGCCTGCACAACGCAGGCGAGCTATGAATTGCTCCCTGAGCTTGATGCAAAGGTAATGAATATTGTGAAGGATACATGAATCAAAGAAAAGAAATAACTCCTTTAAATAAGCATTTTTATTACCTAAAAGTAAATGAGAGGAATTATATCCACATCAAGGATTTAGGGGAGACCACACACACACACACACACACACAATCATTAAAGTAGTGTTTGGAGGGGCGCCTGGGTGGCTCAGTGGGTTAAGCCGCTGCCTTCGGCTCAGGTCATGATCTCAGGGTCCTGGGATCGAGTCCCGCATCGGGCTCTCTGCTCAGCAAGAAGCCTGCTTCCCTCTCTCTCTCTCTCTGCCTTCCTCTCCGTCTACTTGTGATCTCTCTCTGTCAAATAAATAAATAAAATCTTTAAAAAAAAAAAAAGAACATAAAAGTAGTGTTTGGACATTGTAGTCAGTTGAGACCAGAATTCTGTGGTTCCTGGACATACGCAGTAACACAGAAGCTGGGTGGAGCTTCAGTTGTAACTCATGTCACCTGGGAACACCCTCCCCCAGCTGAACTTTCCAGGGATCCCATCAGAGCATGCAGCAAGAAACTTCTGTAAGGTTGAGTTCCTTTGTCTCCAAATACAGTGGGAAATAGTGCATAAGTACAAAGGTCCCAGGGACAGAGCATCACAACCCGGAGCTGTCCTCGCTCTTACAAGGCTCAAACAGACAGCTTTAGTAGCAGGTGCGAGGCTGGGTGAACAACTAAGTAGGAGGCAGTCACGCCCCCACTTAAAGGGGTAGCAGATTTAACGGAATAACTTTCGAAGTTTCTTGCAAATACTTACTGTGATGTCCTACATTTTGCAATGACATTTCAGGAAACACGGTCTTCTGTTTTTGTCTTCCTTTAGACTTGAACAATTTTAGACCCCAAGCTCTGAAGATTTAAATCTTAAACCAGCAGATTTTACCTTTTCTTACCTTGTTAGAACAAGTGGCAATAGTTTTCTATATCCTCTCTTTACACCAGTTGGATCATTTTACCTTTTTTCCCCAGGAAAACTCAAACTTTGATTTTTTTAATCTTTTTTCATCTTTACATACAAAATAAACTTAAAAAAATATTTTCTTTATTTGTCAGAGATAGAGCGTGCACAAGCTGGGGGAGCGGCAGACAGAGGGAGAAGTAGGCTCCCCATGGAGCAGGGAGCCCAACGCGGGGCTTGATCCCAGGACCCTGGGATCATGACCTGAGCTGAAGGCAGATGCTTAACCGACTGAGCCACCCAGGCATCCCCAAAATAAACTGTTGATCTTTTTTTAAAATGTTAGCATATAGAAACAATCAGGGCAGAGACCGTGTCCTTCCTTTTTTTTTTTTTTAAAGATTTTATTTATTTATTTGACAGAGATCACAAGTAGACAGAGAGGCAGGCAGAGGGGGGGGGGAGGCAGGCTCCCCGCTGAGCAGAGAGCCCGATGCGGGGCTACGATCCCAGGACCCCGGGATCATGACCTGGAGCCAAAGGCAGAGGCTTAACCCACTGAGCCACCCAGGTGCCCCTGTGTCCTTCCTTTTTAATGCCAAAGTTTAGACCATCTCTCATCCCTAAAAAAGGCTGCAGTTTTTATCCTGGGTGAGCAACTTTCTTCCTAAGAAGCAGGATGACTCTACGTGGTTCTCAAAACTCCTGCTTTTTGGCATAACCTGAAGGTTTTTTAAAAATTCTGATGCCTGGGGCAGCTGGGTGGCTCAGTGGGTTAAGCCTCTGCCTTCGGCTCAGGTCATGATCTCAGGGTCCTGGGATAGAGCCCCACATCGGGCTCTCTGCTCACCAGGGAGCCTGCTTCCTCCTCTCTCTCTATCTCTGCCTGCCTCTCTGCCTACTTGTGATCTGTCTGTCAAATAAATGAATAATATCTTTAAAAAAAAAGAAAAAAAAATACTGATACCTGACTCCCGTGTGCTCCCCTCCCCTACACAGTGTGACTTGTCCACAGGGAATTTGTGTTTGTTTGTTTTAATGTTCCCCAGTTAATTCTAATGTGTTTGGGACACACTGGGTTACTTCCAAATAAGAGACAGATGACTTCTCTGTGACTGAGCTGGAAAAGTCACAGGGCTAGAGAAATGGAGAAATTGTTTTCAGTTGTATTCTTAGCCCAGAAAGGATGGCTCATGTTTGTAAATGCATTCTTGGATACTCTGAAATGGGGGCAAATTCATACTGAAATGGGGGGGGGGTCTGTAAGGTGAAATATTAAATTATTTTGATTTTTATGTATACCTATTTATAGTTCAGGAATTATCAAAATAAAATACCATTTTTAAGATTTCCCATCATTTCTTAGAAAATGACCTCACCATTAACAGGATTCCTGTAGCTACTTTGTTTTCCTTCTCTATACAGTGATCTTATTCCAGTGGCCTTGTGTCTTGACAGTAAATGTGACTGTTCCAGAATTCACTCCCTGCAATTGTTAATCTGCCCTACCCTGCTTGTGGCCACTTTTAATTTGCTCATCCATTATGTTGCCCAGTTACAAAATCTCTGGGTTTTACGGGTTTCTTCAGCTCTCCCTGATGACTCCAAAATGAACCATAATTAACTTTGCAAGAGATAAGCATCAGCATCTGCAGAATCCCGCAGCTCATCTGCTTAGGAATTGGAACCTCAGATGCTTCAACCACCCACACTCTTGGCCTGAGATTCACTTCACTCACCAGCTTCTTCCTTCTAAGGGTCAGATGGTCGCACTTCGCATCCTTTTTAATGGTGGGTAGGCACAGACAGGAGTCCTCTTAGGCTCGATTCTGGCTTTAACATGCTGGCACCATTGGGATTTTCTTCCTGAGTTTCTCTGATTTTACAGTTGAAATGTACATCTTTAATTAGTACCTGAATTAAAGCTGGGAATCAGGAACTCTCATCCTCAACAGCACCGTGAGAATGGGGGTAAAAGAAGGTTGCAAGCTTCCATTATACTTCTTCGTTCTTCCCTGACATTCCCTTCTTCCTTCTTTCTCCTTCTTTTAAACCTTAGCTCCAGCTGAGAGCTAAAAAAAAGTCAGGGCGCCTGTGGGTGGCTCAGTGGGTTAAAGCCTCTGCCTTCCGCTCAGGTCATGATCTCAGGGTCCTGGGATCGAGCCCCATCGGGCTCTCTGCTCAGCGGGGAGCCTGCTTCCTCCTCTCTTTCTGCCTGCCTCTCTGCCTGCTTGTGCTCTCTGTCAAACAAATAAATAAATAAAATCTTTTTAAAAAATCACTGAAGTGTTAAATAGTAAATCATTCATTGGAATTTTTTTAAAAAGCACTGATACAGTGGGCTGCCTGCCTGGCTCAGTTGATTAAGCAACTGACTCTTGATTTCAACTCAGGTCCTGATCTCAGGGTCCTGAGTTTGAGCCCTGAGTTGGGCTCCATGCTCTGGGCAGAATCTGGGTGGGATTCTCTCCCTCTGACCCTCCCCATGCTTGTGTTCTAAATAAATAAACAAAACAAATAAGATCTTATAGTAAAAAAATACACGTAGTATTTAACCTTGAGCCAGGCACACTTCTAAACAGGAACAAGTGTTGCTCATTTAATCCCTGGCCGTCCCTTCACTATGAGAAAATAGGATCTTAGAGGTTAAGTAGTTTGCCTAAATCCCAAGGCTGGTAATGAAGGTGCTGGAATTCCAGCCCAGGTGTTTTGGCTCTAGCACGTTCTTAACCCTGAGGCTTTGCTTCCACTCCTTAGCTGGAATTAATGCTGGAGAAGCGAGGTGGGAAAGAAACATTTCTCTGGTTTGACTTGAAAATACCTTCTGCCGAAGTCCCATCCCAAGGTCAGCACAGATGCACTAGAGCCCGGCTTCTCCACGTCCTGCCTCTCAGAACAGCAGCACATAGATTTCCTAATGTGGAGGTGAGTTGTACTCTCCTCTATTTAATTGCTGGAGATGGGATTTTGTTTTTCTTAGGACGTTGTATAATGAAAAACGTGAGAGAATAGTGTAATAGATGCCCTTGAACCCATAACCCACCTTCTATGATTATCAACTTGCAGCCACTCTCCTTTCACTTATGAATACCCTCCCTGTTCCCTGGATTACCTTAAAGCTAAACCCAGATCTATTTCATGTGTAAATATTTCACCTAGGAATAAAGACTCTTCGCCATAATACCATGACCACACCTAAAAGCCAAACATTTTTTTTTAAGATTTTATTTATTTATTTGACAGAGAGAGAGATCACAAGTAGAGAGTTAGGCAGAGAGAGAGGGGGAGGCAGGCTCCCCGCTGAGCAGAGCCCCCCCCCCACCCCGTGTGGGGCTCGATCGCAGGACCCTGAGACCATGACCCGAGCTGAAGGCAGGCTTAACCCACTGAGTGAGCCAGGCGCCCAAGCCAAACATTTTCTTAATATCAAATGCGTTGTTGGCCTTCTGATCCTTTCATTTCACATGGTTCTTTAAAGTTGGTTTGTTGGAAACAGAATCCAAGCCAGGATGACCTGTTGCATTTTCTTTTCTAGACCTCCCAGAATTTCCCCACTTTATTCTTAACGTTCAGTTATTGAAGAAACCTGCTCATTTGGCTTGTAGAATTTTCCACATTCTGAATTTAGCGTGTTGCTTTCCTAGATCTCCTAGGAGTCATGTGCCTGTCATTAATTGATTGCCTCTAGCTTCCAAAGCTGCCCTTCTTTGCCCGGTGTTGTGATTCAGGAGCTCTGGACCCTGTGCCCATCTCTCCTTTGCCAAGTGGCTTTGCCAGCAGAGGGTGCTGGAGCAGCACTGGAGAGTCAGGAAGAGTGAAGGCTTTTCTTCCGGTCTGCAGGGCTGCAGGCAGATAGCTGTGTGTGGGTCCTGAACAGCCCTCGTGGTTCAGCTACAACTCCCACCCTCCAAGTTTCTCTGCCAAGGTCAGGCTGGGTCCTGTGATGGCAACTGCATTCTCCCCTCATGGTTCTGAGCCTCAGGTTTGAGCAGGACCCTAGCTTTAAGATTCTAAGTTCCTTGCGTGCTCAGTGTTCCTCAGCTGTAGGGGCGAGCCTGCTCTCTGCGGTCACTGCTGCTGTACCCCGACATACCTTTTACCCTTCTAGTAGTTAACTGAACTTTTTACTAGTTCGTAATTCTTTGTTACATTTTTCCTCTTACACTGACTGGTTTAATTTGTTTCCTGGCTGATGAAATGGTAGCAGGAATGGTCTCAGGGGAAAAATCCTTCGAAGTTTGGATTTGTGGATTGGTTTGCTGGTGCCTTTGGATTCAAGTGAAATGATGAGCTCCCTGCCAGGGGGAATGAGCTGCTCGTGATCCATGACATGCAGTGGTATTACAATGAAGGTGCTACTTCTGCTGGGGATGAAGCAAGTGCCTTGGGAGCCCCTGAGACTTGGGCTGCACTTGACCTTTACAGCAGTAATGATGACTGCGAGGACCCAGGAGGAGCTGCTTCTGTACCTACTGGAGTGCCTCTGGGAATAAATGGCAGGCTCGGGTCCTTAAACTCTCAACTCAAGTACTATAGTCCAAGGACCAGAGAGCCTCCTGGCCAGACCTAATAGAATCATTTCCTGTAGCTGGGGACTAATTGATGTTCCTGAAACCAAACAAAATTGTGCAGAATGACAACTTGAGTTGAATTGTGTCTCATGTGACATTAAGTGTCTCATGTGACATTTAGAATGTTGATTGGGAAAGAGGGTGCCTGAAACTCGGAATGGCAACATCTGGTTGGACTCAGCCTAAACTGAGACTTAAAACTTTGAGTCTCAGGGTGCCTGGCTGGCTTGGTCAGTAGAGCATGCGACTCTTGATTTGAGGGTAGTGAGTTAGAGCCACATGTTGGGCATAAAGCCCACTTTAAAAAACTAAACTAGATTTTTTTTAAAAGATTTTATTTATTTGACAGACAGAAATCACAAATAGGCAGAGAGGCAGACAGAGAAAGAGAGGGGGAAGCAGGATCCGTGCTGAGCAGAGGAGCCCAATGTGGGGCTCGATCCCAGGACCCTGAGAGATCATGACCTGAGCCAGGCAGAGGCCTAACCCACTGAGCCACCCAGGTGCCCCTAAGACTTATTCTCTTAGCCACTTTCAAATATGCAATACAGAACTGTAACTATAGTCACCATGCTGTACACTATATCCCCAGGACTTACTTAGCTTATAACTGGAAGTTTGTACATTTCGATCCCCTTCACTCATTTTTCCTATTCCATCCCCTACTGCTGGTCACCACCTATCTGTTGTCTGTATCTGAGTTTGGTGTTTTATTTTATCTTTTTTTTTTGTTTTAGATTCCACATGTAAGTGAGATCATCGGGGTTTGTCTTTCTCTGTCAGACTTTTTTGACTTGGCATGATGCCCTCAAGGTCCGTCATGTTACAGGTGGTAAAATTTCTTTCCTTTTTTATGGATGAATAATTTTCCTATGGAGTGTGGGCGTGGGTGTTTTGTGTGTATACATTAGGTCTTTATCCCTTCAGCCATGGGTGGACTTTACTTGGGTTGTTTATTATAAATAATGCTGCAGTGAACATGCAGACATCTTGTCAGCCTACTGCTTTTACTTCCTCTGGATAAATGCCCAAAAGTGAAGTTGCTGGATCATAGGGTAGTTCTATTTTTAATTTTTCTTACTATTTTCTATAATGGGTGTAACAATTTATATTCCCACCAAAAGTGCAGGAAGCTTCATTTTTTCCCCCCTCTGCTTGCCAACACTTGTTATTTCTTGTCTTTTTGATAATAGCCTTTCTGAGAGAGGTTAAGTGTTACCTCCTTGTGGTTCTGATTTGTATTTCCTTGGTGTTTTGTGATGCTGAAGCACCTTTTCACTTACCTGTGGGCCATCTGTATGACCTCTTTGGGGAAAAGTCTATTCAGATCATCTGCCTATTTTTTTTAAAAGATTTTATTTATTTATTTGACAGAGATCACAAGTAGGCAGAGAGGCAGGCAGAGAGAGAGAGAGGAGGAAGCAGGCTCCCTGCCAAGCAGAGAGCCCAATGCGGGGCTCGATCCCAGGACCCTGGGATCATGACCCAAGCCGAGGGCAGAGGCTTTAACCCACTGAGCCACCCAGGGGCCCCACATCTGCCTATTTTTTAAATTGGATTGATTATTTTTGTTCCTCAGTTGTATGAGTTTTTATATATTTTGGATATTAACCCCTTCTCAGATATGATTTAAAGTGGGCAACTTTAGCCCTCCACACCTGGCAGTTCCTGCCCTACCCCTTTTGCAACCCCCTTAGAACTGTGTGATCCCAGTGGGTAGGCTGACTCGGCCTGCAGCGTGGGTCATGGCTGGAACAGTTCTTGGTGGGGTCAGCAGCACAGAGTACATGCTGCTTGGTGCCACAGGCTGATCCCACCAAGACCCTGGGAACAGTGATGTTGAGCAGCTCTGAGTCTGGACCTGAGGC
Source organism: Lutra lutra (assembly GCF_902655055.1). Classification (NCBI taxonomy): domain Eukaryota; kingdom Metazoa; phylum Chordata; class Mammalia; order Carnivora; family Mustelidae; genus Lutra; species Lutra lutra. The sequence goes on along the minus strand of NC_062278.1, from coordinate 131,264,241 downwards.
TGGTATATGGTGCCGGGAGAACTTCAACCCCAGGGCACCTGGGTGGCTCAGTTGGTTAAGCCTCCAACCCTTGATTTCATCTCCGATCATGATCTCAGGGTGGTGAGATTGAGCATTGCATTGGGCTCTGTGCTGGGCATGGAGCCTGCTTAAGATTCTCTCTTTCCCTCTGCTCCTCCCCTGCTGCTAAGTCTCTCTCTCCAAAACAAAACAAAACAAAACCACCTCAACCCTGAGAAGACACCACCCACCCAGCAATGCCCACCCACCCCAGGCTGGAGGTACCAAAGAGTAAGAACCCATGCATTCCAGCACCACACAGAGGCCCGAGACCTGATGGGTTGCACCTCTTCCGGATCTTCCTATAAATGGTGAGCATGTCACAGTTCCTCCCTGGAAAGCAAACCATTAACGACCTTGTATTTACCATTCATGTGGATGAAGCAGGAGAAGAGACTCAAAAGAGGTCAGCTGAATCTAAAAAAACAAAAAACAAAACCAAAAACAAACCAGAACATGAAAATGTCTGGGCTTTTAATTCAGCCATTCCTTTACCTGGACCAAGAAAATTACTGCTGCCTCCTGACCAGTGGATGGCAGTTTGGAGTTACCACAGGCTGTGGACTTGTCAATTGGGCTAAAAGATAAAAAGCCAATGAGTGTCAATGAAGTCCCAGATTACCATGAGGATGTTCCCATGTACCTTTGGGAAATGGAGGTTAAATGTAAGCCTGAAGTGGGCTGCAGGAAGAAATAGCCAGACATCACTAAGAGGATGAGGGCTGTCCTTGTGGACTGGTCAGCTGAAGGAGGAGAAGAATACAAAGTACAGAATGAGACCGTGCATTCTGACAGGTGTGAGATGATATCTTTTTTTTTTTAAAGATTTTATTTATTTATTTGACAGAGATCACAAGTAGGCAGAGAGGCAGGCAGAGAGAGAGAGAGGAGGAAGCAGGCTCCCTGCTGAGCAGAGAGCCCAATGCAGGACTCGATCCCAGGACCCTGGGATCACGACCTGAGCAGAGGCTTTAAGCCACTGAGCCACCCAGGTACCCCAAGAGATGATATCTTATTATAGTTCTTTTCATTGTACTTTTGATTTATATTTCCCTGATGAGTGATGTTGAGCCTCTACCTCTTCATGTGTCTGTTAGCCATGTGGATGTCTTCTTTGGAAAAGTATCTGTTCATGTCTTCTGCCCATTTTTAAACTGGATTATTTGCTCTTTGGATGTTGAGTTTTAGAAGTTCTCTATGTATGTTGGATACTAACCTTTTATCAGATATGTCATTTGCGAAAAAGTTCTCCCACTTCGTAGGTTGTTTTTCGTGTTATTGATTGTTTGAATGTGTGCACTGTGCAGTATCTTTCTATTCTGATGTAGTCCTGATAGTTTATTTTCACTTAAAAAAAAAAAGATTTATGGGGACACCTGGGTGGCTCAGTTGGTTAAGCAGCTGCCTTCGGCTCAGGTCATGATTCCGGCTTCCTGGGATCGAGTCCCGCATCAGGCTCCTTGCTCAGCAGGAGCCTGCTTCTCCCTCTGCCTCTGCCTGCCATTCTGTCTGCCTGTGCTTGCTCTCTCTCCCTCTCTCTCTGACAAATAAATAAAATCTTAAAAAAAAAAAAAAAGATTTATGGGTGCCTGGGTGGCTCAGTGGGTTAAGCCGCTGCCTTCGGCTCAGGTTATGATCTCAGGGTCCTGGGATCGAGTCCCACATTGGCTCTCTGCTCAGCAGGGAGCCTGCTTCCCTCTCTCTCTCTGCCTACTTCTCTGTCTACTTGTGATCTCTCTCTGTCAAATAAATAAATAAAATCTTTTAAAAATAAATAAATAAATAAAATAAAAAAAGATTTATTTGAGAGAGAAAGAGAGAGCATGTGTGCATGTGAGCAGGAAGAGAGGGAGAGAAGCAGGCTCCCTGCTGAATAATGTTCAGAGACATTACTGCTTGTGTTCTAGGATTTTTATGATTTCAGGTCTCACATTTAGCTCTTTAATCCATTTTGTGTTTATTTTTGTATATCATGTAAGAAAGTAGTTGTTTCATTCTTTTGCATGTAGCTGACCAACTTCCCCAACACCGTTTTCTTTTTTTTCCGTTGGATATTCTTTTCTGCTTTCTTGAAGATTAATTGACCACATAGTTGTGGGTTCATTTCTGGGTCTTCTATTCCGTTCTATTGATCCATGTGTCTGTTTTTGTGCCGGTACCATACTGTTTTGATGACTACAGCTTTGTAATATAACTTGAAGTCTGGAATTGTGGTAGCTCTAGCTTTGTCTTTTTTTTTTTTTTAAAGTTGGATTAGTAATTTAATAGTTTAAAAAATCATGGAAAAAATACTAGCAATATCTTCAAAGAATTGCTGACTATTATCTTTGCATATGGATGTATGTGTGCTTCCAATGCTAGGAAAACTCAATAGCAATTTCAAACACGTTAACATGAGAGCTAACTGACAATCCATAAATATCATTATTAGATTAGAATAATTAAAAAATCTGGAAGTGATTTTTATAGCATGCAAAACTTTTCTTAGAATTTCAAATGAAAAATTCTTAAAAGTGAATGATTTACTTTTTCATGGGAAAAAGTTAAAATGCACTGCCGGAGTCTGTGATGGCTATTTTGCCAATCCCATTCTCTAAAATCATTGAAAACTCTAAATAAAAGATTAATTACGTGCCAATTGCAGACCAAAATGATGAATCAAAAGCCCAAACAAGGGCGAAAACAACTTTTTTGAATATATGACTTTGGAACAATTTGGTTAGTTTTTTTTCCCCCATCATGTGTACTCTTTATTCTCCACCCCTATTCTACCTATCTCCCTCCCTACCTCCCCTCTGGTAACCACCAGTTTGTTCTCTATAGTTAAGAGTCTGTTTTTTGTTTTGTCTCTTTTTCTTTTTTTCCCCCTCCCTTGTCTTGTTGTGTTTCTTTAACTCCACATGTGAGTGAGATCATACAGTATTTGTCTTTATCTGACTGACTTATTTCTCCTTGCATTAGACTTTCTAGTTCTTTTTTTATTTTTATTTTATTTTATTTTTAAAGATTTTATTTATTTCTTTGACAGAGACAGATCAGAAGTAGGCAGAGAGAGGAGGAAGCAGGCTCCCTGCTGAGCAGAGAGCCTGGTGTGGGACTTGATCCCAGGACCTGATATCATGACCTGAGTGGAAGGCAGAGGCTTTAACCCACTGAGCCACCCAGGTGCCCCCTAGTTCTTTTTTTAAAAAAAGATTTTATTTAAGAGAAAAAGAGTGCATGCATGAGTGTAGTGAGGTGAGAGTCAGAAGGAGAGGGAGAAGCAGACTCCCTAGTGAGCAGGAATCCTGATGTAGGGTTCAATCCCAAGACCCTGAGATCATGACCCAAGCTGAAAGCAGATGCCCAACTGACTGAGCCACCCAGGTGCCCCTACACTTTCTAGTTCTATTCATGTTATTGCAAATGGCAAGATTTCATTTTTATGGCTAAATACTATTCCTCTGTGTATGTGTGTGCATGCATGTGTGTGTGGGCACACAAACCACAACATTTGTATCCATCCATTTGATGGACACAGGCTGCTTTCATATTTTGGCTATTTTAAATAATGCTGTAATAAACATAAGCGTATATGTATCCTTTTGAATTAGGTGTTTTTGTGGTTTTTTTGGGGGGGGGTGAATACCCAGTAGTTCTATTCCAGCTTTTTGTTTCTTCTTTTTTTTAATTGTGTTCTGTGAGTCACCATAAAATACATCATTAGTTTTTGATGCAGCGTTCCAAGATTCATTGTTTATATATAACACCCAGTGCTCCATGGAATCTGTGCCCTCCTTAATGCCCACCACCAGACTCACCCATCCCCCTCATGCCCCCTTCCGTCTAAGACCCTCAGTTTGTTTCTTGGAGTCCACGGTCTCTCACGGTTCGTCTCCCCCTCTGATTTTTTTTTCAAAATTGCTTTGGCTCTTTGGGGTCTTTTGTGGTTTCATATAAATCTTAGGATCACAACTAGGCAGAGAGGCAGGCAGAGCGAGAGAGGAGGGAAGCAGGCTCCCCACTGAGCAGAGAGCCTGATGCGGGGCTTGATCCCAGGACACTGAGATCATGACCTGAGCCGAAGGCAGAGGCTTTAACCCACTGAGCCACCCAGGTGCCCCTATCCTTTCTCTTATTGATGTAATGTATCATGTTGATTGATTTGTGAATATTGAAACACACTTGCATCCTGGGAATAAATCTCACTGGATTGTGGTGAATGACTTTTTTTGTATTGGATTCACTTTGCTAGAATTTTGTTGAGGATTTTTGCATCTCTGTTCATCGGAGATATTGGCCTATAGTTCTCTCTCTCTCTTTTTTTTTTTTTTTTTGAGGGTGTCTTCATCTGATTTTGGTTTTTGGTTGCTGGCCTCATAGAATGTATTTGGAAGTTTTCCTTCCTTTTCTATTTTTTTGAGTCATTTGAGAAGACTATGTACTAACTCTTTAAATGTTTGGTATTCACTGGTAAACCATCTGGTCCTGGACTTTTTTTTTGCTGTTGGGAAATTTTTGGTTACTACATCAATCTTCTTGCTGGAAATTCGTCTGTTCAAATTTTCTATTTCTTCCTGCTTAAGTTTTTTTTTTTAATTAACATATAATGTATTATTTGTTTCAGGGGTACAGGTCTGTGATTCATCAGTCTTACATGATTCATCAGTATTACACAATTCACAGCACTCACCATAGCACTTACCCTCCCCAATGTCCATCCCCCAGCCACCCCATCCCTCCCACTCCCCCCACCAGCAACCCTCAGTTTGCTTCCTGAGATTAAGAGTCTCTCATGGTTTGTCTCCCTCTCTGGTTTCATCTTGTTTCATTTTTTCCTTCCCTTTCCCTATGATCCTCTGTCTTGTTTCTCAAATTCATCCTATCAGTGAGATCACATGATAATTGTCTTTCTCTGATTGACTTATTTTGCTTAGCATAATAGCCTCTGGTTCTATCCATGTTGCTGCAAATGGCAAGTTTTCTTTTTTTGATGGCTGCATAGGATTCCATTGTATAGATATACCACATCTAATTTATCCATTCATTTGTTGATAGACATCTAGGCTCTTTCCAAAGTTTGGCCATTATGGACATTACTGCTATAAACATTGAGGTACATGTGCCCCTTCAGATCACTACATTTGTATCTTTGGGGTAAATACCCTGTAGTGAAATTGGTGGATTGTAGTGTAGCTGTGTTCTCAACTTTTTGAGGAACTTCCATACTGTTTTCTGGAGTGGCTACACCAGCTTACAGTCCCACTAACAGTGTAGGAGGGTTCCCCTTTCTCTGCATCCTCGTCAACACCTGTCATTTCCAGACTTGTTAATTTTAGCCATTCTGACTGGTGTGAGGGGCTATCTCATTGTGGTTTTGATTTGTATTTCCCTGATCCTGAGTGATGTTAAGCATTTTTCATGTGTCTATTGGCCATTTGGATGTGTTCTTTGGAGAAATGTCTGTTCATGTCTTCTGCCCATTTCTTGACTGGATTATTTGTTTTTTTGGATATTGAGTTTGATAAGTTCTTTATAGATTTTGAATACTAGCCCATTATCTGAAATGTCATTTGCAAATATCTTCTCCCATTCTGTTGGTTGTCTTTTGGTTTTGTCAACTGTTTCCTTTGCTGTGCAAAAGCTTATCTTGATGAAGTCCTAATAGTTCATTTTTGCCCTTACTTCCCTTGCTTTTGGCATGGTTTCTAGGAAGGTTGCTGTGGCTGAGGTCAAAGAGGTTTCTGCCTGTGTTCTCCTCAAGGATTTTGATGCATTCCTGTCTCACATTGAGGTCTTTCATCCATTTTGAATCTATTTTGTGCATGGTGTAAGGAAATGGTTCAGTTTCCTCTTCTGCATGTGGCTGTCCAATTTGCCCAACACCATTTGTTGAAGAGACTGTCTTTTTTCCACTGGACATTCTTTCCTGCTTTGTAAAAGATTAGCTGACATAGAGTTGAGGGTCTATTTCTGGGCTCTCATTTCTGTTCCATTGATCTATGTGTCTGTTTTTGTGCCAGTACCATACTGTCTTGATGATGACAGCTTTGTAATAGAGCTTGAGGTCTGGAATTGTGATGTCACCAACTTCAGCTTTCTTTTTCAACATTCCTCTGGTTATTCAAGGTCTTTTCTGGTTCCATATAAATTTTAGAATTATTTGTTCCATCTCTTTGAAAAACGTTGATGGTATTTTTATAGGGATTGCATTTATTTATGTATTTATTTATTTTTCATTTGCGAGCAAGACAGAGAGACAGAGTATACGCAGGGGGCGAGACAAAGGCAGAGGGAGAAATAGACTCCCTGATGAGCAAGGAGCCGAACGTGGGGTTCAGTCTCCAGACCTGGAGATCACGACCTGAGCCAAAGGCAGACATTTATCTACTTTAAGACACCCAGGTGACCTGACAGGGAATACATTAAATGTGTAGTTTACACTAGTTAGCACAGATGTTTTCACAATATTTGTTCTTCCAATCCATAAGCATGGAACATTTTTCCATTTCTTTTTTTTTTTTTTAAGATTTTATTTTTTTATTTGACAGACAGAGATCACAAGTAAGCAGAGCAGTAGGCAGATAGAGAGATGCTCCCTACTGAGCAGAGAGCCCAATGCGGGGCTCAATCCCAGGACCCTGAGAGCATGACCTGAGCTGAAGGCAGAGGCTCAACCCACTGAGCCACCCAGGTGCCCCCATTTTTCCATTTCTTTGTGTCTTCTTCAATCTCTTTCATCAGTATTCTGTAGTTTTGAGTACAGATTTTTTGCCTCTTTGGTTAGGTTTATTCCTAGGTATCTTATGGTTTTGGGTACAATTGTAAATGGGACTCCTTAATTTCTCTTTCTTCTGTCTTGTTGGTATATGGAAACGCTACTGATTTCTGTGCATTGATTTTATATCCTGACACTTTACTGAATTCCTGTATGAGTTCTGGCAGTTTTGGGGTGGAGTCTTTTGGGTTTTCCACATAAAGTTCATATCATCTGCAAAGAATGAGAGCTTGACTTCTTCTTTGCTGATTCAGATGCCTTTTATTTCTTTTTATTGTCTGATTGCTGAGGCTAGGACTTCTAGTACTGTGTTGAATAGCAGTGCTGTTAGTCACTTCTGTCTCCCTGGTCTCTGGCCGCAGTCCATGCTTGCCCAGCCTGTGACCAAGTGTTTCTATCTCTGGTACATGGCCCCGTTTGGAGACTCCAAACAGCAGCAGATTTCTGTGGCATGTGTTCCTCCTGGGGGAGGTGGGGTGAGACGGTCTCCCTGGATCTGCCACTTTTGGGGTCACTGCTCGAAGTGTAGTAGTCTGACAGTGCCATGGATCATGGTTTAAGGTAACCCCAAGCTGAGAGGCCACTGCTCAGCTCATCTCTGTAGTCGGCTTTCCCATTCTGATACCTGGGAGGTCTGCAACACTCCAGTCCCCCCCTTCTTTCCATGACCCCGAGGGTCCTGAGACCACAGTGTCCCAGCAAGTGTGTTCCACCCCCCCCACCCCCTCTTAGCCACTGGAGCGACATCCTTCAGTGGAACAGACTTTTAAAGTTCCAATTTTGTGCTCCACTGCTCCACTGCTTGCTGGGAGCGTCCCCCCCCCCCCCACATCTATCTTCTATCTTCCCGTCTATCGCCTCGGATTCACTTCTCCACATGTCCTACCTTCCAGAAAGTGGTTGCTTTTCTATTCATAGAGTTGCTGCTATTCTTTTCTTGGATCTCCTGTTGAGTTCGTAGGTGTTCAGAATGGTTTGATAATTATCTAGCTGAACTCCTGGGACCAGAGGAAATTTAGGTTTACTCCTCGGCCATCTTGCTTTTCTCTCCTGAAGTGGGCTTTCACTGAGTCTCCTGCTTCAGTTTTAGTACTTTATATGTTTCTAGAAATGTATCCATTTCTCTGGTTTGTCTAATATTTGTTTCTTTTCTTTCTTTCTTTCTTTGACAGAGAGAGAGGGAGAGAGCAAGCATAAGCAGAGAGGATGGCAGGAAGGGGAGAAGCAGTCTCCCTGCTCAGCAAGGAGCCTGATGTGGGGCTTGATCCCAGGACCTGGGATCCTGACCTGAGCCAAAGGCAGACGATTTAACAGACTGAGCCAACCAGGTGCCCTTAATTTTTTGGCATACAGTTTTTCATAGTATTAAAATTGTTTGTATTTCTGTTATGTTGATTGTTATTTATCTTTTATTTGTGATTTTTTTTTGAGTCCTTTGTCTCTCTCTCCCAATTGTTGTGTGTGCTTTTGTTTTATTTATTTATTTATTTATTTATTTTGATGAGTCTGGCTAGTAGCTTATCAATTTTGTTGATCTTTTCAGAAAACAAGTTCCTGGTTTCATTGATCTGTTCTATTGTTTTTGTAGCTTCTGTATCATTTATTTCTGCTTTAATCTTTATTATTTCCTTCCTTCTGCTGGTTTGGGGTTTTGTTTGTTGTTCTTTTTCTACCTCATGTAGGTGTAAAGTTAGGTTGAGATTTTTCTTTCTGGGACACCTGGGTGGCTCAGTTGGTTGAGCAGCTGCCTTCGGCTCAGGTCATGATCCCAGCGTCCTGGGATCGAGTCCCACATCGGGCTCCTTGCTCAGCAGGGAGCCTGCTTCTCCCTCTGCCTCTGCCTGCCATTCTGTCTGACTGTGCTCGCTCTCTCTCCCTCTCTCTCTGACAAATAAATAAAATCTTTAAAAAAAAAAAGAGAGATTTTTCTTTCTTCTTAAGTTAGATCTGTATTGTTATAAACTTCCCTCTTAAAACAACTTTTACTGCATCTCAAAGGTGTTGACTTCTTTTTTCATTTTTATTTGTTTGCATGTAGTTTTTTATTTCTGCTTTGATTTCTTGGTTGACTCCTTCATTGTTGAAATGTATGTTCTTTAACCTGCATGTATTTATGATCTCCCCAGATTGTGTGTGTGTATGTGTGTGTGTGTGTGTGGTTGATTTCTAGTTTCATGGCATTGTGGTCAGAAAAGGCACATGGTACAATTTTGATCTTTTGGAATTTGTTGAGGTTTTGTTTGTAGCCTAATGGCCTAATATGTGATCTATTCTGGAAAATGTTTTATGTGCACTTGAAAACAATGTGTATACTGCTGTTTGATGATGGAATGTTCTGAATATGTCTGTTAAACCCATCTGGTCCAGTATGTATTCAGAGCCACTGTTCCCTTGTTGATCTGTTTGGATGACCTGTATATCAATGTAAGTGGTATATTAAAGTTCTGAAATTATTGTATTTGTTATTAACTATATTATGTATTTGGGTGCTCTCAAGTTGGGTGCATAAGTACCTATAATTGTTATATCTTGCTGAGTTGTCCCTTTATTGTTATTTATTACAAATTATTATTATATATGTCCTTTGTTTCTTTTTACATTTTTTTTAAACATTTTATTTATTTATTTGACAGAGAGAGATCGCAAGTAGGCAGAGAGGCAGGCAGAGAGAGAAGAGGAAGCAGGCTCTCCACGGAGCAGAGAGCCCGATGCGGGGCTTGATCCCAGGACCCTGGGATCATGACCTGAGCCGAAGGCAGAGGCTTTAACCCACTGAGCCACCCAGGCACCCCTACATTTTTTGTTTTAAAGTCTATTTTGTCTGATGTAAGTATTGTTACTTGGCTTTCTTTCTTCCTTCCATCCTTCCTTTCTTTCTTTTTTTTAACATTTTATTTTTAAGTAATCTTTGCAGCCAGCAGGGGCCTCAAGCTTCTAACCCTGAGATCAAGAACTGCATGCTCCACCAACTGAGCCAGCCAAGTGCCCTGATCCTTGGCTTTCTTTCAACACTCATTTACATGATAAATGTTTCTCAAATCCCTCACTTTCAGTCTGCAAGTGAGTCTCTTGTAGGCAGCATATAGATGGGTCTTGATATTTTTATCCACTCTGTCACCATGTCTTTTGCTTGGAGCAAATTTAGTCCATTTACATTCAAACTAATTATTAATAGATACGTATTTGTTGCCATTCTGTTACTTGTTTTGTGGTTTTGTAGTTTTCCCTCTGATCTTTTTCTTTCTTTCATGGTTTGCTGGCTTGTTTGTTTTTTTAGTGATATACTTTGATTCCTTACTCTTTATTTTTGCCTATTACTGTTTTTTTGATTTGTGGTTACCATTGGGTTTATATATAACATCTTCTGCATATAACAAGTCTATATTACTTAATTTTTAACTCATTCTTTACTCCTTTCCACATTTTGATACTTGTTATATTTTATATTGTTTATTTTATGCTCCTCTAGTCTGATTTTTACAGATACGCTTTTTTTTTTTTTTTTTTTGCTTTTGTGCTTCCTATTTTTCTTACTGTTCCAATTTTTGCTTTCCACTCAGAGTCCCCCATAACATTTCTTGTAGGGCTCATTTAGTGGTTATAAATTCCTTTAATTTGTTGGGGGGACTCTTATCTCTCCTTCTATTCTGAATGATAGTCTTGTTGGATAGAGTATTCTTGGTTGCAGATCTGTCCATTTCAGCATTTTGAAAACATCATGCCACTTTCTTCTGTTCTGCAAATTTCTGCTGAAAAATCAGCTGATGGCCTTACGGGGGTGTTTCCTCAGTAGTTAACTGTCTTTTTTTCCCTCTTGACACTTTAAAATTCTCTTATCACCCCCCACACCCCATTTTAATTGCTGTGTGTCTTGGTGTGGACCTTCTTGGGTTAAATTTGTTGGGGATCTCTGTGCCTCCTGAATCTGGATCTATGTTTCCCTTCCCAGATTCAGGAAGTTTCTAGTTCTTATTTTTTTTCAAATAGCTTTTCTGGGTCCCTTTCTCTTCTCCTTCTGGGACCTCTATAATGGGATTTTGGTATGTTTTAAATTGTCACAGGGTCCCTTTAACCTATCCTCATTTTTAAAATTCTTTTTTCTTTTTGCTGTTTAACTTGGTTGCTTTCTACTACCCTGTCTTCAGATCACGAATGTGTGCTGCATCCTTTAATCTGTTGATTCCTTCTAGTGTATTTTTCATTTTACTTATTGTATTCTTCTGCTCTGATTGGTTCTTTTTATATTTTTTCTTTGTTGAAGTTCTCACTGAATTCACCCACTCTTCTCCCAAATCTGATGAGCATCTTTATGACCATTACTTTGAAATCTTTATCAGGTAGATTGGTTATCTCGGTTTTGTTTTGTTCTCTTTTGAGGTTCTTGTTTTTTCATCTCAAATCTACTTCTCTGTCTCCTCGCTTTGACACTAGGTGTTTGTTTCTGTGTATTAGGTCAACTATATTCCTGGTCTTGAAGGTAGTGGCCTTATGTAGAAGACCACTACAAGGGTTTCCCATTGTAGTTTCCCATTGTGGACTGTGTGTGTCCTCCTGTTGTGACTTGACCACAACTACTGCAGACCTGCTGGTGGGTACGGTTGGCTTCCAGCATAGCCTGCTGAGAGACCTTGCTGTAGCTGCTTGTGTGTGCTGTTGGGTGAGGTTAGTCTCCCATGCAGCTCCCTGAAAGTCCTTGCCACAGTTTTTGGTGATGTGTTTGTGGGCAGGGCTGCCTCCCTTTCCCTGCTGGTCCTGGCAAGGGCTGTCACAAAGTGACTCCAAAGTAGTCACTCTGGAAGGATGCTGGTCTCAGAGCTATTGGATGTGGCTGGGCAGGAGTTCCTTTGGAGGGGCACCTTGTCAGGGTGAGTGGGGTGGGTATGGAGGGAAATGCTGGAGTGGGGTGAGCAGCACTAGCTAGGTAGATGTAGAGTGTTAGACTGGGTCCCATCAGCAATGGAGTAGTTAGGTTGAAGGAGGGCAAGAAAAATGGTGTGTGTCAGCACCTCCATCCCTGGAGAAAGTTCTTAGAGATCCCTGCCCCTTTGGCACATGCCTTATGGTCAGTCAATATCCTTCACATATAATCCAGGTGCTTTTGAAACTGTTGCCTCTGTGATGGCTCTTGGAGTGAGTGATATAGTATGTTTTGCTTTTAAGAGTGGAGTCCCAGTTTCCTAAATTCTTCTGGTGTCCCAGAATTTAGCCCTGCTGATTTTCAAAGCCAGAGATTAAGGGAGCTTGTCTTCCCAGTGCAGATGCCCAAGGCAGGGTGTGCTGGATGTGGGGATTAAACCCCTCATTCCTCAGAGAGGATCTTTGTACCTGTGATAATCCTCCTGTTTGTGGTTCCCCATCAGTGGGTGGCCACACTGGGAATTTTCGTTCCTAACCACATTTCTGTCCTCCTACCTTCTCAATATAGCTTTCTCTGTATATCTTTAGCTGTGGAAGAGCTGTTCTGCCAGTCTTCATGTCACTATCAGAGTGAGTTGCACTATATTTAGCTGTAGTCTTGATGTGTCTGTGGGAGGAAGCGAGCTCAGGATCTTCTTACTCCACCATCTTTTCAAGTTCCCCCTTGTTGTCTCTAACTTTTGACACTTTAATTATAATGTGTCTTTGTGTGGGTCTCTTTGGGCTCCTCTTATTTGGAACTCTGGGATTGTTTCCTCCTCCAGGTCAGAGAAGTTTTCAACCATTATTTCTTCGTATCTGTTTTCTGCACTACCCCATCCCTCCCACCCGCCCCCATCTCTTCTCCTTCTGAGAGCCCTGTAATGCATATATTGGTTTTCTTGATGATGTCCTCTAGGTCCCTTAAGCTCTAATCACTTTTTTCTTTTTGATACTCTGATTCAATGACTTCTACTCTCCTGTCTTTGAGCCCTCTGATCTTTGTTTCATCTAACCTCCTGGTGAACCCCTCTAGTATACTTTTTTTTTTTTTTTTTAAAGAAAGGGAGAGACTGCAGGGGGTGGGCAGGCAGAGGGAAAGGCAAAGAGAATCTTAAGCAGGCTCCACACCCAGTGTAAAGCCAGACAAGGGGCTTGATCTCACAACCCTGAGATCATGACCCAAGCAAAATCAAGAGTTGGATGTTTAGTCAACTGAACCACCTAGGTGCCCCTCTTTTGTACTTTTTTAGTTACTGTATTCTTCAGGTCTGTGACTTCTGTTTGGTACTTTGTTATATTTTCTCTTTGTTGAAATTTTAACTTCATTCATTATTTTGAGCTTGGTGAGAATCTTTATGACCATTATTTTGAACTCTTTACAAGGTAAATCACTTGTCTCCATTTCATTATGGTGTTATTCTAAGGTTTTATTTTGTTTTTGTTTTTTTTCCTTTTGGGAATATATTCTTCCTTTTCTTCATTTTCTTTGAGTCTCTGTTAGCTTCTGTGCATTAGATAACACAGTTTGAAGGTGTAGTCTTGTGTAGATGATCCTTATTGTTCAACCCTGTGCTAGCTCTTGGGTGTCTCTTGAACCATTTGTCCAAGCAGACTACTTTATCATCAGTGACTCCTAGTAGCTGAAGTGTGCCAAGAACTATCAGGGTCCCAAAGGGAGGATCTTGGTCAGCACCTAAATTCTGATTGGAAGCCAGACCCTCATACGGTAACTTTTAAAGTATGCAGATATACCTTTTCCAGGGGAATGGAAATGGGCACTTCTGTCTGCTTCCTCTGCACTGAGTCCTGGGATAATTGCCTATTAAGTTTTTTTTTTTTGCTATTGCCCCACTGAACCTGTGAACAGAAGCCCCACCAGCCACCACAACCCGGCTATCATGGGACGGATATTCCGGGGGTCTGCCATAAATGCTGGAGCACCAGATGTATATACCCATTCCTTTCTCAAAGACACCAGTGACCTGGGGTAGGACAGAGGGACAATGAAAATATGGTGCCCACTGGACCCCCGTCCTGGTCTCTGCAGATGATAGTTGGCCTCCAGATGTGGGTTTAATTGGAAGCCAGCCCCTCAGGCCACAGCTATAAGGAAGCCAATTGGCCTCTCACAGTAAGACTGGGGGTGCGTTTCAGTCTGAGGTCTATGCTGTGCCGAGGGTGGTAGCTAAGAACTGTTTCTGGGCTTATTAACAGCCCTATGGGACCTGGGAATGTAAGCCCTGCGTGCCACCAGAATCAGGTGATCAAGTATTATTTCCCAGGGAATAGTTACAAAAATGAGCCACCAGATGTGTGCACAAGCTCCTGTTTAGGAGATACTTGGCGCTAGGCAGAGGGAGCGTGTGAAGATGCTACTGCGCTCTTGAGGTCCCTGGGAAGGATTATAGTTGGTCCTTATCTTAGCTTGGTGTTTAGTTAGAAACCAGCCCCTCAGGCCACAGCTACAAAGCTAAGCTAATAGACCTCTCACAGAGAGACTGTGGGTGTGTTTGTTTGCTGTCCCCATGCTGTGCCCCAGGAGGTACCCAGTGAATAACTCTTTCTGCATTTGCTACGAGATCTGTGAATGGAAGCCTTGCTGGCCACCAGAGCCAGGTGACCAGGTATGTCCTCTGGACAGAAGCCACATAAACATGGGCACCAGAAGAGCACATAAGCTCCTTCCTGGGAGATGCCAGTAACCTGGAGTGGGGCAGGGGGAGAGGGCAGGAACGTGCCCACAGGCCTCTAGATGTGTTAGATTAGAAGCCTGTCTTTCAGGCTGAAGTGTTAAGATAAGCAACCAGGCCTCCTTCACAAGAAGCCTGAGGCTGAATTTCAGTTGCTGAGGCAAGAACCAATTAAAAACCATTTTTTGCTTTTGTTAACATCCCACAGGAGCCAGGTGATCAAGAGGTGTTTCCTGGGTGGCAGCTGCTGCAAAAACTGGGGCACCAGACATTAAAGCAGGGCACCAAATGTGTGAACAAGCTCCCTTCCAGGAAATAGTAGTGGCTGGGAGTGTGGCAGAGGGAGAGCGCAAGATGGTGCTTGCCAGGCCTCAAGACTTTGGAGGGTATTTAAGTAGGTCCTTCCTCTTCAATTGGATGCCTGCCCCTCGGGCTGAAGCTTTAAGATAAGCTAACTAGGTCTCTCTCACAAAAGGTGGGGGCACTTTTCAGCTGCATCTGCTCTGGGCTCCAGAGTGGATGGGTCCATGTTAGCCCTTTAAGAAGCTGTTTCTCGGATTGCCGATGCCATGTGGGCTCGTGGAAGCAAGCCCCTTCAGTTTTCAAAGCTAGATGTTTTGGGAGCTCATCTCTGAGGGGCAGGTCTTAAAAGTTGGGGTGCCAGATGTGGGGTTCAAACCTTTCACCTTTCAGAGAGAAGCTTGGGGTCAGGAGTTCCCTCCTGATCATGGGTTGCTGCACTAGAGGTGAGGTTTATGCTGAGATGTGGAAACAGAGCTGGGTGGCCTACTTTGTTGACAGATCCAGATTAAAAAGTCTTTTTAGGATTACAGAGTGGGAATCGGCACACTATGGCCCACTGCCTATTTTTGTATGGCTTTGAGTGAAGAATGGTTGGGACACAATACCACAAAGACCCAGCTCACAAAGTTTAAAATGTTGACTATCTGGACTTCTACAGAAAAGTCTGCCAACTCCTAATATAAAGCGATGTGTATTAAAGCACTGCTGGGTGAAATGTTTAGATTTTTAGATTTAGACTTAGGTTTAGATTATAACAGTGGTTTGTCTTTTTTGGGTGGTAAGTCACAGACCTGAGTTGTAAAACTGAGCTCTGCCCTGAAAATGCACGTATACCAAATTGTGCCCATGCCCATTCTAGCCATGATGGCCCCCAGGTTAAGAATCTTTGTGCTGTAATATTTATTAGTCCTGCATGAGCTGCCTGAATTAGGGCCCCCAGCTGTACAATCTTGCTTAACCTAACTACCTCCCTAAAAGCCCTATCTCTAGTTTGTCACTTTGGGGATTAGGCTGCAACCTCTGAATCTGCGTATGTGTGTGCAGCACAGTTCAGTCTGTAATGCAGATCCTGCCTCTCTAATCTCTGAGAAAGCATGCTTTCTAAAGGTGGTTTGCTCCTGAATCCTGCGCACTACGTATATGCTAAGGAATATTTGTTGAATTAAGGAATGTTGGCTATCAGACTGATGCACATGAAAACCCACAGAGGAATGTAAGATTCTAATTGAAGTGTCACATTGAAATACTGTAGCAATTCTGAGGAGAAACTAAGAATAATCAAGGAAAGCTTTCTTTCCTTCTTAAATGAGAGAACTTCCTGTGCTTAGAACTATTTGCATGTAAGGCCTTGCTGGCATTAGGATTCCAAGAATGGAAGCCAAAGCTTGAAATGGTTGATGTAGAGATTCTGAATAATCAGGAGGAGCTGGTGAGAGCTGGAATCTTAAAATTATAAACTATTTATTTAAGAACTGACTGAAAAAAACAGTTCATAATCTTGGCAGAAAAGAAAATGGTACATTATGTAATTTTATCTGGGCTAGAGAGAAAGAGGATCTAACATTCTCTTTAACAGAGTGCACATGAAATCATTTTGAACAGTAGTGACTATTTCAAAGAATTTAAAGCATGAAATTCAGGGAAACTTACTGCAAACTGCCAAGTGAAAAGACTCCACTCACACAAAATGGCCCTGGTAAAAGCATGTTGGGTGTTTTTGTTTGGGGACGGAGCAGGCTCTATGACAATGCTATCTATTTGGCTGTGTAGGACTTTTTGTCCTGAGCTGTGAATTTAGTTCAAAGCCAAAACCTCTGAAGGGTCGGGATAACCCCCACTACTATTTCTCTCCATTTAGAGGAAGATCTGACTAAAAACTTGAGGGGTTTTGTGTACAGGTTAAGAATTTCAACCCTTCGCCACTTGAGTTTGCCTTTCAAAGAGTCATTATGAAATGGGACCATTTACATCAAAATCATGGTTCTGATTCTGGTTCTTCCTTTAAGCAAAATGAGGTAGCCTTACATTTCCAGGACTGTGGTAACACATGTAGAATTTGGTGTTTACATTTAGATTAATAAAGGCTAATGCAATTTTGTAGTTCCAATAAAAGGGTTTTTAACCCAGGAACAGAATATCCTACGTAAGTAACAAACATCTGAAATATAACTAGCAACTCATTGAGTTTTGTTTTTTAAGTTATTTTAGGGAGGGAGGGGGGGCGGAGGGAAAGGGACAGGGAATCCAAGCAGACTCTGTGCTCAGCCCAGAGCCTGACTTGGGACTTGATCCCAGGACCTGAGCTGAAACCAAGAGTAGATGCTCAACCATCTGCACCACCCAGGTGCCCCAGCAATTTGCTTTTCAAGCTAAATCTTACAATCATTTAATGCTTCAACAAGAGAATGGACACCAGAATGCTTTGCATTTAAAAACTTACCTGAACTTGTATGAGTCACTTTTATTCTTTATTGTCTTTATTTTCCAAGTTTGGGCACCCAAACTTGGCAAACATCATGGAGATCTGTACAAACATGCATATACATATATACACTCACACATATTTAAGTTTAAAGCCTCAGTTCCTCATTAAACCTTGTACTCAGGCTCCTGTTAAAAAGAGGGAAAGGGGTGAGAAGAATCAGGGAAAATATGAATAAATCCCAATTGACAACTTCCTTATTGTTAAAAATTAAAG
Source organism: Lutra lutra (assembly GCF_902655055.1). Lineage (NCBI taxonomy): Eukaryota > Metazoa > Chordata > Mammalia > Carnivora > Mustelidae > Lutra > Lutra lutra. Next base: position 131,246,834 of record NC_062278.1, on the reverse strand, counting down.
CAGGCATCTTAAGGCAAAATCTATCACCTTACTAAAACTTCCACTAAGCTACAGTCTCAGATATTTACAAGAAAATAAATAAACAGCCCCATACACCATCAATGCAGTTTAATGACAAGCTAGCTAAGGCTTTGTGTTTTGTTGTTATTTCAGGTAAAACAGTTAATATTTCAGTGATTAAAATTTCAGGTGTTAAAAACTACAAGCAAGGTCATCATTACACTCTGAAGCTGAATTCTTCTTCAGACACTTGTCTTTAAATTACTATGCAAAACCAGGACTAACATTCAGGCTTTATAGTTAAAATGCTAATGTTTGGTGACTGAAGAGTAAACATTATTAGTTTACTCTAGGTCGTTTCATTTTATTTTTCTCTGTAGGAGCTTTCCTCTTCTGTGATAATCCAGGCCCAGGTTCCTTATTATTTGGAAGAAACGAAATTGCTTCTGGGAGACAGTAATTTTCTACTCGAGGAGGGGATTCCTATAAAAGAGGAAAAAACATTGTTCATTTTTTTTCCTTGACTGTGCTCTGTAACCAGAGAAACTTAAAATTGGTCTTTTAAGGTATGCTACTTAGCATATCACATTTAGGGAACAGAACCGGTGTGACAAAATCTCACCTTTTAGCAGAAAAAAATATATAGCTCAGGTGGAATTGGGCCAGCTTAGATCTTGATAATGGTTTCATTTGTAAAGTATGGTTAAGATGTGATACCTTATATTGTTAATTTAAAAAATTTTTTATTTAATCTTAAAACATATGAGATAGGTATAGGTATTTGTTATTCCTCATTTTACAGATATGTTATTTAACCTTTTTTTATAACTGGCAAGTGGCAAAGCCAAAATTCATACACTGCCTCTAAAATCCTTGCACTTTTGGGGCACCTGGGTGGCTCAGTGGGTTAAAGCCTCTGCCTTCAGCTCAGATCATGATCCCAGAGTCCTGGGATCAAGCCCCGAATCGAATCGGGCTCTCTGCTCAGCAGGGAGCCTGCTTTCCCCCTCTCTCTCTGCCTGCCTCTCTGCCTACTTGTAATCGCTGTCTGTTAAATAAATAAATAAATAAATAAAATCTTAAAAAAAAAAAAGGAAAAAAAAGAAAAATAAAATCCTTGTACTTCTCTTCCTCACAACCACATTCCAACCTTAAAGGATCTTTCCCCTCCTTATTACAAGTGTGATAAAACTTAATTTTCTAGCAAGATGGCAGACTGGATAACATGAAAATGAATCACAAAATACTGGGTAAGTGCCTTTTGATTCAACTCTTCCCTGATGACGACTTCTGACCCAAATATATGAAAAGCAACTACCCTAAGACATTTAGGAAGCACACCTAAGGCATTCTAGGGAACTGCAAATTAAAACCACAATGAGAGATTATGATATACTGAAATGGCTAAATTAAAGTGACAAATAATAGGGTACAGAAAAACTGGATCACTTGTATTGGTAGGAATGTAAAATATGATCACTCTGGACACACACAACTTAGGAATTTATCCTAGTGTGATCAAATCTTATTTTCACACAAAACATGTGCAAAAAATGTTCATAGCAGCTTTACTCATAATAGCCCCAAAGTAGAAACAACCCAGACGTCCTTCAATACGTTAATGGTTAAGCTGTAGTATATCTGAACTGTTCAGCAATAAAAAGTAAAAAAAATTACTGATACAAGCAACACCTCAATGATTCTCAAGATAATTTTGCTAAAAAAAAAAAAATACACTATATTGACTCATTTTAAGATTTAAAGAAACTGACAACAGATTAGCGATTAACTGGTATGAGAGACGGCTGGAAGAAGAGAATGAAGGGAAGGAGGTGGGTGTAGTTAAGAAAAGGCAAAATGAAAGATTGCTGTAGTGACAGACATGAAGTAGGAGTGGGGAAATCGGAGGGGAAAGGAGGATTGTATCAGGTCAACATCCTGGTTGTAATATTGTACTCTGTTTTTGCAAGATGTTATCCACTGGGGGAACTGTATTATTTCTTACAATTGCATGTAAAGCTACAATTACCTCAAAATAAAGGCAGCAATCTTGCCCATGACCCAGATGTTGGAAATAGTAGACAATGATACTAAAGCAGCTCTTATCCCTTGAAAAAGCAAAAAGAAACTATAAAAAAGAACAGAGATTCTAGATGTAAAAAAATATATATATCTAATTAAAAAATCTCCTGGAATAGGCTTAAGAATAGAATAAAAATAACAACAACAAAAAATCAGTGAAGTTGGAGGCAGATAAATAGGAATTAGAAAACAGAAAAATGATTGCAAACAAAGTAACCATGGCCTGAGGGACCTATGGGACAGTTTCAAAAGGTATGAGTGATTAAATTAGACAGGAAAGAATGGAGCAGAAGTAATGATCAAAATTTCTCAAATTTGGTGAAAGAGAGAAGTTTACTTCTCTCTTTAGACTGAAGAAACCCTGCAGACATGAAGCAGGTTTAATATAAAGAAACCACACCTGGAAGTATCATAAATGGTGAAAATCAAAGATGAAACAGCCAGAAAAAAAAAAAAAATCAGACACTGCATTGCATACAGGAGAAGAATTCAAATTACTGCTGACTTCTCAGAAGCAATGGAGGCCAGCAGAAAGTGGAATCTTTAGTAGAAGAAAAAACTATCAACCCTAAATCCTATGCCCTACAAAAAAAAAAAGATCCTTCAAGCATAAGGGTAAAATAGACACTCTCAAATAAAAGAAAACCAGAATTGGTCCCATAAAATCAAATAAAAAACTAGAAATCAAAGTTTTGGAATGAAGGAAAATTGAAAATTGATACCAGATAGCATAAATATGACTATATTATTCCTTTTAATTCCCTCAAAATACATAGGATTTATTTTTTAAAGATTTTATTTATTTATTTGACAGAGATCACAAGTAGGCAGAGAGAGACAGAGAAGCAGGCTCCCTGGTGAGCAAAGAGCCCAATGCAGGACTTGATCCCAGGACCACTTGATCCCAGGACCACAGGATCATGACCTGAGCCGAAGGCAGAGGCTTTAACCCACTGAACTGCCCAGGCACCCACATAGGATTGTTCAAGCAAGTTTTGCTTTAAGGCAGAACACTGTTCTGTGGAACTGTAAGAGACCTATGGAAAATATACAACAAACTACAGAAAGTTTGCTGGCCCCTGCTTTACACTGAAGGACCTGACATTAAATATTTCAGGCTGTCTGTGACAGTCTCTGTTGCAACTACTCAGCCCAGCTGTGGGAGTGCAAAAGCAGAAAAGAGAACACATAAATGAGTGAATAGAGCTGTGTGCCAGTAAAACTTAGTAACACAGGCAGTGGACAGGGTTTGACCTGTGGGCTACAGTTTACTGGCCCCTGGTTTAAAGGAAAGGGGAAGTAAAGGAACCTATGTGACTGCAAGATTTCTACATTCTATGTGAAGTGGCACAATATCATTCTAGCTAGACCATAAAAAGTTAAGTATATTGTAATTTATAGAACAAAACACACCCTGCCTCCAACCAAAAAAAAAAGGGCAAGAAAGGAAGAATACAAGAACAAAAACAAATTGAAAACTGCAAAAAATCCTAAATCCAATCATACCAATAATTACATGATGGACTAAACAATAAAAAAGCAAGACCCAACGATACCCTTTTTAAAAGAAAGCCATTCCAAATATAAAGGAAAATTCCATTTACAATTGCATCAAGAATAAAATACCTAGGGACAAATTTAATCAAGGGGATAAAACCCTTGTATATTGAAAACTAGGTGACACTGACGAGAAAAAATGAAGATGACACAAATAAATGGAAAGATATTCCATGCTCATGGACTGGAAGAATTAACACTATTGAAATGTCCACACTACCCAAAGCAATCTACAGGTTCAATGCAATCCCTATCAAAATTCCAATGGCATTTTTTCTAGAAGTAGAAAAAACAATCTTAAAATTTGTATGGAATCGGGGCACCTGGGTAGCTCAGTGGGTTGAGCCTCTGCCTTCGGCTCAGGTCATGATCTTGGGGTCCTGGGATCGAGTCCCACATGGGGCTCTCTGCTCTGCAGGGAGCCTGCTTCCTCCTCTCTCTGCTTGCCTCTCTGCCCACTTGTGATCTCTCTCTGTCAAATAAATATAATCTTTAAAAAAAAAAAATTTGTATGGAATCACAAAGACTCCAAATAGCCAAAGCAATCTTGAGAAAGGAGAACAAAGCTGGAGGCATCATGCTCCCTGATTTTAAATTCTATTTACAAAGCTATGGTAACCAAACAGTATGGTACTAGCACACAGACAGACACATAGATCAACAGCACAGAAAACCCAGAAATAAACCCAGGTATACACAATCAATTAAAAAGGAGCCAAGAACATAAAATAGGAAAAGCAGTTTCTTCAATAAGTGGTGTTGGAAAAACTAGATAGCTACATGCAAAAGACTGAAACAGGACCACTATCTTAAACCATATACAAAAATAAACTCAAAATGGATTAAGATTTGGATGAAAGGGGCACCTGGGTGGCTCAGTGGGTTAAGCCTGAGCCTTCGGGTCAGGTCATGATCTCAGGGTCCTGGGATTGAGCCCCGCATTGGGCTCTCTGTTCAACGGAGAGCTTGCTTCCCCCTCTCTCTCTGCCTGCCTCCCTGCCTGCTTGTGATCTCTCTCTCTCTGTCAAATAAATAAATAAAATCTTTAAAAAAAAAAAACAAAAAAAGATTTGGATGAAAGACCTAACATCAAAAAATGGTGATGAGGATGTGTACTTTTAGTGGGAATGTAAACTGATGCAGCCATTATTTTTTTCTTCAAAAAATTAAAAAACAGGGGCGCCTGGGTGGCTCAGTGGGTTAAGCCGCTGCCTTCGGCTTAGGTCATGATCTCAGGTCCTGGGTTCAAGCCCCACATCGGGCTTTCTGCTCAGCAGGGAGCCTGCTTCCTCCTCTCTCTCTGCCTGCCTCTCTGCCTACTTGTGATTTCTCTCTGTCAAATAAATAAATAAAATCTTAAAAAAAAAAATTAAAAAACATACCTCAAGAGTACACTTAGTCTGATGAGCACTGAGCAATGTACACAATTGCTGAATCATTATATTGCACATCTGAAACTATTAACACTATGATAAATCCAATCTTTAAAAAAAGGAACTACCTTATGATTCAACAGTTCAAACCTCTATGTATCTAAAAGAAATAAAAACACTAATTCAAAAAGATATCTGCTCTATGTTCACTGCAGCATTATTTACAATATCCAAGATATGAAAATCTTAGTGTTCACTGACAGATGAATGAAGAAAATTCACGCACACACACAAATGGATTAATCAACCATAAAAAATATTTCAGCCAAGGAAACCCTGCCAACTACAGCAATATGGATGGACTTCGATGGCATGATGCTAAGTGAAATAAGTCAGAAAAAGAAAGACAAGTACTAGATGATTTCATTTACACATGGAACCTAAAATAAAAAACAGGGGTGCCTGGGTGCTTCAGTAGCTTAAGCACCTGCCTTTGGCTCAGGTCATGATCCCAGGGTCCTGGGATCAAGTGCTACACTGGGCTCCCTGCTCAGCAAGGAGCCTGCTTCTCCCTCTGGCATTCCCCCTGTTTGTGCTTTGTCAAATAAATAAATGCAATCTTAAAACAAAGATAAAACAACAACAAAACAAAACAAAAAAACAAAACCCTCCAAAACCCCAAACGGGACAGATGCAAAGAACTGAAGGGGTTGACAGATGCAGGTGTGAGGGCTGGAGGAAATGGGTAAGGGTGAACAAGAGGTACAAACTTCCAGTTATAAAATAAATAATCCTGAGGATGTAATATACAACATGGTGAGTACAGCAGTTAAGACTGTATGGTATATTTGAAAGTTGCTAAAAGACTCAATCTTGGGAGTTATCACAAGAAAGAAAATCTGTCATTATATATGGTGATAATTTTGCATATACAGTCATGAATACATACAATTGTTATGTTGAACATCTGAAATTAATGTCCTATGTCATTATATCTCAATTAAAAAAAAAAAAAGGTGCCCAGATTCCTCCTTCAGGCAGACTGGAAGACTCCTCTTTGGATAAACTGAAACAATTCAAGAAGTACACCCAAGTATGAACCCAGAAGACAATCCCCAACAACTAGACCTCCAAGACTATTGCATCCAGATCAAAACTGCCAAGACCCAACTGTGTGCTCAGTACTTCCAATCAGCTTTTTATCCTCTACTCTTAATCTGATAACTTCCTCTAATATGGAAGATAAATACCCAAAGAGGAAAATGCAGCTTACTGGATAGAGAATATACTGGAATAAGTTAAAAAAAAAAATCAGTAAATCATCTGAGATCCAGTAGAAGGTATTACATCTATGAAACAAAGTGTTATTAGAATACTAAAATGTAAATTCAAAAAACTAAAAAAGGTCTTAATTATTAAAAACATGATAGCAAAATGAAGACCTGATAAAAGGAGAAGACTGAACTGAGGGAACCTCTCAAAAAGTGAAGATTAAAAATAGTTGTGAAATAAGAAAATCCAATATACAAGTAGCAGAAGTACTAGAGAAAACAAAGTGGAGGGAGAAAAAATTATTAAAGTAATTCAAGATTTCCCAGAACTGAAAGACACAAGTTACCAAACCAGAAGAGGCCTACCATGAGTGGCATAATAATGAGACCCTCATGATAGTCTATCATTTTGAAATATCAAAACTAGGGACAAAAAGGGCTTCCTAATAGATTACAGTTACATATAAGAGATTATAAATCAAAATGGCTTTACCTACTCAACAGCAATACTAGAAGGAGATAAGCGATCAGAAGTCTAAGGAGAAAATAGGTTCCAACCCAGAATTTGATGCCCATCCAAATGATAAGAGAAATGTAATCACAGAAAAAAGAATTTTCACACATAGAAAATCTCAGTTTATCTCCCATGAGCTTTCTCAAGAAGTTACTACAAGATGACCTTCAACTAAATGAGAGCAGATCAGGATGACATGGCATACAGAAACAGGAGATCCAAATGAGAAGAGAAAGAATGGTGAATGGAGATCCTGGGATGACACCAGTTTGAAGTAGAGGGTGACCATCCAGGAGCAGTGTGGCTAAGGACATGTTGAACACCGTCATTACCAAGATCCCTGCTGCCAATGCACCCAGCTTTTTAATTAATGTCCCCCCCTCACCCCCTTGCATTTATCCTGAGGTCAGAACACTGGGGTGGCTCTATCTCAAGAGTCTTACTTGTGCTTGGCTTATCTTGACCATGAACTTGAACATGAAGTCACTGCTCTCCCTTCCCTAGTCTGCTGCTTTGCCCCCACAGAAGTGTTCTGTTTTGACCTACATCTGAGAGCTAGGTAGGCAATGATGAGCTCAGACGTAGAAATACAGAGCAGCCCACTCCCCCACTGCATTCCTCCAGACATCTAGTGCCTGACACACAATACAACCCTGAGAAAAGCAGAGAACAAAATAACTTGAGCTTTTAAAAAAGTTATTTAGGTGTTTCTAGCAGTTAGTACTGGCTTATTGATTCCTAATCAGTACATCCCACTGCCTTATGACAAAGATTTTATTGTTTACATTTTAGCCATTCTTTCTATATATCCTGAAAAACTCCCAAACACAAACAGCAAAAATTATACAGCAGGCTGAGTTTTGGCTTCCCCTTATTTCTAAACCATTATGTTTGAAATCCTTTGTAGTAAGACATTTATTATCATGTGTCATACCTTGCTGATTCCTGATGGTATTTTAAGTGTTTAGGACAAAGATTTTTCTTTGTCCATTCAAATAAAAACTTAAGCTATTTGTGAAAAGCAATATTCCAACATTATATAGGGCACTTTTAAGACTTTGAGAGGTACCTAGATTTTTATACCTGCCTCGTTTAACTCCAAGCTAAATGTTTACATATGTACTCATTATTATAAAAAATAGAATGAAACTGAAAGGGATTGTATAGAGCACAACTGGAGCTGAACATTCTATTAATAAACAAGCCAAGGGTTTTGCTGTATAGTCACATCCCTATGCAGATAAGCCTATCTCTGGTGATGAGGAGATCAAGGACAAAATCTTACAAACCTGCATCAAATAATCAGCAATGTACTCTGTTTTCAAGCAGTACACATTTTGGGCGGCAGCTTCTGCTATATTAACCCCTGAGTCATCTGGTTTCAGTTTATTGAAGTCAGAAAAGAGATGTGTGGCTTCTTTAAATAAAGGTACAGAATGACCAGGCAGTACCTAAAGAAAAAAAAGTAAGAAGCATCACAATCTATGGGTGCCCCAAAGTATTCATCTGTATAATCTGTACTTAAGGACCGCCATCTCACAAAGTACTGAAAATCAAGAACTGATCGTAGCAATCTTGGTTGGAAAATAATTTGTGTAAAAAAATTCTTCAAGTTGACTCAATACAAACCTTTGCTCCTCCTGACTGAAGAAGGCGTTTGAATCCTGCTTCTCGGGATTGGTCAACATATAAGATAACCTTCCACCCACTAAATGCCCCCTACAAATGAAAAAATAATCAGTGTTGAAATTATTTGGGAAATAAATGCAAAAAATACATTATTTTATCTGTAAATTTACTTTTATGTCAACAAATAATCTTATAACCTTTACCATCTGCCACAGCGGTAACTGTCTCTGGTCAGAATACTGTGAAACACATAGCCATGGTGTTCGGCACACAGTAGGCCATCAATAAATACTTGAGGAATGAAGGAAAATGTTTTAATGATTAACATAAAACAAAGCAACTTCACTTTTGTCTAGTCTTTTCTTGTACTTTTTCTTATAATTAATCCAGGGTAGAACTTAATGCACAACTTCTCAGATTAGATGACACCCCCATTATATTTCTCTTGAAAATATTTACAAATCAGAACTATAAAATATCTCACTAAGGAATTACAATCAACAAAAGCCAGTGGAATTACTCTAAAAGAAGGGAATTAAGGCTAAGAAGAGCTTGGACACAGTAGAGAGCTAAGCATACAACACATAAGATTATTTAACTTGGGTTTCTAACATTTTTGTGAGCCACGGACCCCTCTGACAGCCCAGTGAAACCTACAGACCTGTTCTGTAAATAATTCTTTTAAAGAAACAGCCTTATTGAAATGTAATTTCTGTCATATGAACAATGTTTTAAAATACTGGTTTTAACATAAAGTGTAAAGGATTACAAAAAAAACATTTTATTAAAAATAATCAAAATATTTACAAATTTGTGACATAATAGGTGTGCTTCTGTATTAATGAATTAAATTAAAGACCTAATGGTGGCTGGATAGCTATTATAATTTTAAAGTGGTAAAGACAGATGGTAGCTACACTTGTGGTGAGAATAATGTATAGTTGACAGATCTGTTACACACCTGAAACTAATGTAACACTGTGTATCAACTATATTTCAATTTTTAAAAAAGTGAACATAGGGGCGCCTGGGTGGCTCAGTGGGTTAAAGCCTCTGCCTTCAGCTCGGGTCATGATCCTAGAGTCCTGGGATAGAGCCCCACATCGGGCTCTCTGCTCGGCAGGGAGCCTGCTTCCCCTCATCTCTGCCTGCCTCTCTGCCTATTTGTGTTCTCGGTCTGTCAAATAAATAAATAAAAAAATCTTAAAAAAAAAAAAAGTGAACATAAGCAATACCTCAAGATGTTTAGAATTATAATGCAAAGATATATTTCTGTTGGGGTAAAATCATAGGTACTATTAAAAGTCTGTGATTTGTTATAGACTTCTATAATAAAAGGAAATGTTTTCAATTAGAGGTGAGGAAAAATAAGGATGTATTCTCCTGCCCCATCCAAAGCATATAAACAGCCCTCCTGAGTCTGATCTACAAGCCCTTTAGGAGAGTCTGTGGATCCCATGTTAAGAATCCCTGAAGGTAGATGCTGAAGAGTCTTTGGAAGAAATATAGTATGGGTCACATTTTACACATATATTTAAATTATTTTTACCATCACTTTTTACTTTTTTAAAAAAAGATTTATGTATTTGAGAGACAGCGTGTGCTAGCACTCACATGCACAGTGCGGGGAGAGAGGCAGAGGGAGAAAGAATCTCCAGCAGACTCCCAGCTGAGTGAGGAGTTCGATGGCAGGACTTGATCTCATCACCCTGAGATCATGACCTCAGTTGAAATCAAGAACTGGTTGCCTAACCGACTGAGCCACCCAGGAGCCCCACTTATATATATATTCTTTTTTTTTTTAAGATTTTATTTATTTATTTGACAGAAAGATCACAAGCAGGCAGAGAGGCAGGCAGAGAGAGAGGAGGAAGCAGGCTCCCTGCTGAGCAGAGAGCCCGATGCGGGGCTCAATCCCAGGACTCTGAGACCATGACCTGAGCCGAAGGCAGCGGCTTAACCCACTGAGCCACCCAGGCGCCCCTTACATATATATTCTTAAAAGAGCCATCAACGTTATATATATCTTCTTCTCAATCATGATTAAAAGAATTAGGAATTAACAGTAAGCCCAATTTAGAATGCCCAAACTAAGTATATCGACAAAGCATAAAAGTAGAATATCCTTATTTTGTTAATAAGCATATTCTCTTAAAATTAAAATCTGTAATAGTCATGACACTACATGCCGTTCCTATCACCATATATATGTTAATACCTCAACAATGCCCGATTCTTGTCTTTGCTGGAGTTTCTTCCTCCATCTCATTGCTGCAAGTGCTAGTCTTCGTTGTTGAACGTTGATTCCAGTCAAAACATCAAGTATGGAACTACTTCCCCATTCATAGTCTTCTTCCTAGACAATTAGTACAACACACTTGGATCTGGTCCTACAATATGTCCTCAAGGAGTCCATAATCACGTAAGAGTTAAAAGCTATACATTCAATTGTTATAAATACAGAGCACTAAATAAGCATCAATTTATGAGTGCAGAGGGAGGAAATATACATTAATTTGGCTTCATGGGAGGGTCAAGTATTCTGACATTTAATTAGAAATCAGAAAAATACTGCATACATTTCTAAGAAATACAGATAACTACACCTTAATAATGGGTAATATACAGATTATCGGGCTTCATCTATTGTAAGAAGAACTGAAAAGAAGGACAGTTCTCAGTGGAGGTATGTGTTAATAGCTTGATTACCTATCCATAGAAATCAGATCCCTAAGGGATCTTGATTGAAAACTTCAAAAACTACATGATAGATATTACTATGATGATGGTTAGTTAGGGACCAAAATATTACAGACAATTTAATATTTTTAAAAAAATGTTCTTTTACAAAAAAAATTTTTTTTTAAAGATTTTATTTATTTATTTGTCAGAGAGAGAGAGGGAGTACAAGCAGGCAGAGTGGTAGGCAGAGGCAGAGAGAGAAGCAGGCTCCCTGCCGAGCAAGGAGCCCGATGTGGGACTCGATCCCAAGACTCTGGGATCATGACCTGAGCCGAAGGCAGTGACTTAACCGACTGATCCACCCAGGCATCCCTAAGAAAATTTTTTTAAAAAAGATTTTATTTATTTGTCAGAGACAGAGTGAGCCAGCAAGAACAGGAGCAGAGGGGAGGGGCTAAGGGAGAAGCAGGCTCCCTGTTGAACAAGCAGCCAATTCAGGACTTGGGATCATGACCTGGGCCGGAAGGCAGATGAGATGCTTAACTGACTGAGCCACCCAGGTGTCCCCGGACAATTTAATATTTAATGGGCTGGCAGTAAAGATAAAAGCTTACAATGAGGTAATCTTGAAATTTTCTGTTATTCCCAAGAGGAAAGGAAAAAAAAAAAAGATTAAAATTAAAAAAAAAATGATATAACTGAGAATCTGGGACTGTGATCTCTGAATTTTTTTTGCTTTGTTAATGTGAACCTTATAAAATTGGTATCATCTAATTGGTCACATTTGGTTATTTCAATTATATGAACAGTCAGTGTAGATGCTGGAATCAATTATTAGGACAATTACTTTTAATGAAAAATGATTCTTCATATTAACTTGAATACACACCGGTACGAAGTGTCCAGCAGTCCGGCATGCTTCCAGATAGGAGCGATGAAGCACCCATTTCCCAGCTGCCACTGAGGCTAAATACTTCTCGTTTCGAAGTGGATGTCCCACAACAATGTGTGTACAATTGGGATCAAAGCACTGTTTCTCTATTACTAAACCACCTAAAGTAGAGAAAAATTGAATTCTTAACTTCTTCCTAGGAAAAACATGTCAACTCAGCATAAAATTATTTATAAATAAAATGCACCAAATAACCTGAAAAGCCTTGACTGATGGTTTACTTCATATATATATATACTTTTATAAAATATATTTTTTAAAAGATTATTTACTTGACAGAGAGCGAGCAAGCACAAGCAGGGGGAGCACATTCTAGTATCAAAACCTTTCTGCTCAAGACTCAATTACAGCACAATCTGTCCTCATCCGCCTCTCTTCTCTATCTTCTTCTAGACAATTATCTGTTAGTTGATATTACTCTTGTCCAGAGTTTACAGGAACGGAACAAAATATAGGAAACAGGCAAATGAAGCAGCTTCTTCTGTTCTGGAAGCTCTAGGTAAAGCTGAACAATTTTGATTTATAACTCTAATTGATTGGGGGACCAGGAAATAGTGTTCCACATGAGTCTAGTTTCCAAGAAACACAGCTTCTCAACTGTATGACTGTATTTGACAGAAATATTAAAAAAAAATCTATCATAGTTTTCCACATTCTTAACAGGACAGCACTAAGTAACACTTAATCTTTTCTTGAGGACTCAGGGCCGTCATTGAAAACAACCATTATTTAATGTTTCCTCTATACGAAGCTGTCAGATTGAGTTCTCCCCCTCTATGTTCCTTAATTCTGCAGAGCTACTTTGTCCAATACAGCAGCCATTAGCCACACATGGCTGTCACACACCTGAAGCATAGCCAGACCAAACTGAGATGTGCTACAAGTGCAAAATGTCACTGATATTTTATATTGATTACATGTTGAACATACTTCATGTAAAGGTTAAATAAAATATATGCTTTATTAATTTCACTTGTTTTTCCTTTTTAAAGTGTGGCTACTACTAAGTTTAAAATTAGTGGCCTTTGCTCTCTTTCTATTGGACAGTACTGCTTAGAGCAAACACCAGGTTACCTGTCTAGTATGCTGCTTCCAGGATGTCAGATGGAGCCTGATAATAATTAAGAATGTTACCTAAGAACGAGCTCCTCTCTGGGTATTACCATACCTTCAGCTTCACAAAAATGCAGTTGTATTTTAAGTCTGTAATTTCAATGATTTCATCAAGGAACAAAAGCTCAAGGCAGCAAAAGAGACTCTTAAATCATTTTAATGGTTGGTTTCAATTTAAATCTTTAAATCCTATGACCCAGTGACTTTAGATTTAGAAGTATAAAAAGTCAAAGTTCTAATGCTGAGTCAATACATACCACCCAGGATAAGTTACCCATCTTCTCTTTTTTTTTTTTAAGTTACCCATCTTTTATTTGATTTTTTTATTTTAAGTAGACTTCACACCCAACATAGGGCTCAAACTCATGACCCCAACATAAAGAACTACATGCTCTACCACCTGAGCCAGCCAGGTGCCCCACCCATCTTTTTTTTTTAAGTTTTATTTTTTTTTCAAAGATTTTTATTTATTTATTTGACAGACAGAGATCACAAGTAGGCAGAGAGGCAGGCAGAGAGAGAGAGGAGGAAGCAGGCTCCCCGCAGAGCAGAGAGCCTGATGTGGGGCTTGATCCCAGGACCCTGGGATCATGACCTGAGCCGAAGGCAGAGGCTTAACCCACTGAGCCACCCAGGCGCCCCTCCACCCATCTTTTTTTTCTCAATTTGTACATCTTACAAATGACATCAACTACACTGACTTCCAAGGAAGGTTACATTTTTTACTTAAAATACTTGTACCTAGTTTTTCAATCAGGTGACAATAATCAATACGCTCTTGAGGATTCAGAGATGACAGCTGAAATATATACTGTTTTTTTAAATCTTCATGTGTTTCTTCTATTGTTATAATCTGAAATGAGTTTTATTTTAGAAAAAAATTAACATTAAAAAGGTTATCAATCAGGTACATGGTTCTTTTAAGTGACATTTTTAGTTTTTTGACTTATCAAATACAGAAATAATAGGATGCAGAGAAATGCAGTTTTCAACATTTGTGAACTCTTAATAGTGGTACCAGCAAATTTCTAATGCAGCATAATAGCAATATCAAAAAGATTTTCATCATACTAAGGATAAACTAACCTCTCTAGGGTGTGGAGCCACTGGTGGGTTGGCGAGGGGGAAGGCAATACTGGGCGCTTGAGGTGTAGGGATCAGGTGGCTGTCTTTTACCGGTGTTTCCAGTTCTTCAGAGATCGGGGGTTTTGGAGCTTCAGTCACACACATGTTTCCAGGATCACAGACAGCTGAGGGCAATAAAATGCTGCAGTGTGATGTTATCCAAATACGACTAAGAACAAATTGAGGCAAATATTCTCATCTGTCTTAACCAAGATGAAATTAAACACAAATTCTGGAATGTAAAAAGTACATGCAAAAAGAAATAGCCTATTTCTAGAGCTTATAAATAAATGCAATTAATTAGTTTTTTAAAAAGGCAAATGGTGTTATCTGTGGGCTCCTCCCAACCCTTTATTTATTTTTTAAAATTTTATTTATTTATTTGACAGAGAGAGAGAGAGATCACAAGTAGAAAGAGAGGCAGGCAGAGAGAAAGAGGGGGAAGCCAACTCCCTGCCGAGCAGAGAGCCTGATGCGGGGCTTGATCCCAGGACCCTGAGATCATGATCTGAGCAGAAGGCAGAGACTTACCCCACTGAACCACCCAGGTGCCCCTCCCAACCTTTTAACTACCCGGCTTTCATCAGAACAATGTAACCCAAATTTGTAAAATGAAAGCCATGTTATACTTGGAGAAAATCTACCTAGTAAAGAGACATAATCATGTGATATGAGAAAATGGGGGAAAAAAGATGACCAAAGATGAAAGACAGGAATCAATTTGTCTTCAAGGTAAAGCCTGAGGGGAAAAAAAACTGGGAACACATACAAATCCAAAGAACAAATGTAGGTACCTGCTGGGTGGAATTTAGAAGACTTAGATGAAAATAAGATGACTGGGAAGAAAACAAACATTAATGATACAAATAAAGGATGAGAATGAGAGGAAGAACAATAGGGAAAACTATGGAAAAAACTGCCCAATCCTCAATTTCCAAATTTCAGAATCAAAATATATTTTTCAATTTTACTAACAAATTACCTCAATTCATAGTAATTTTTCTCTTACATTTAAACCGAAATCAGAAATATCTAGCAAGTTTTTTTGTTTGCATGTGTAATTCAGAGAACTGCGATATGCTTATCTATTTTTAAGAAGTTAACATGTACTTAATACAAACAAATGAATAGATTTCTTCTCATTACCCTGTTCAGCAATTTCTGAGTCACGTAAAGCCTCCTGGGAAGGAGAGTCCTCCAATTTTTTAATGTCAACCTGAAGCTCTGAATACTGTGTAGGACAACTAGGCCACTGAAGACTGCTGGCAAGTCTTGCTCTCTCCTCCCTGGCTGTCGGGTCATCCCAAATGATCTGCTCATTCTGGGAGGGCTCTGTGTTGACATCAGGTACTGTTTGACGTGACTGCCTAAGGAATAAAAGCGACAATTTTAATAAACAGTTAACTACAACAAAATCTATACTCATAAATTCCGTAAGTTAGATGGCAAATTCGAGGCTCACCTTTATATGCCCGCCATCTAGCAAAGAGTAAGCTACCTCAAAATATTGAGTAGATGCACTTTGGGACATTTTTTCTTTTTAAAATATTTCTTCCAGAAACTGACAAAATATTTTAGTTAGAAAAGGAAACACCATTTTTGACTAAATTTCCATTTATTTAAAACTTCAAAGGGGAAAGTTTACTGTCAAGAAATTGTTTTAAAATTCTAAAATGATTGCTGTATTTAAAAATGGAATTTCTTCTAATTATACAGACTTAGGGAAAGGAAACATGGTAATGTTCAGAAAACTGGTTACTTTGCTTACGAGATGTTGTATTTTTATCACTTGAAATAATAAAAATTATAATTAGTACTATAAAAGCTGCCTTAAAAGAAGGTCCCTTTGGCTCTTGGTAACCAAACCTCCTTGAGTCTAAGATAGAGCAGCCATATACTGAACTAGAGTGAAGTGTGTTTTATATCATAATCTTAGCAACTTCACTAGAGTAAATATAATTCCAACTATTTTCCTTCTATGTATACACATGCAAGTGGAATCTTAGCAAATTTAATTTACCAAAGCTGATGGTACCCCCACGGTTCATTTGCTTCAGATACAAGGAAGATAGCCTTTTATTCTGAGTTTGTCTACTCTGACTTGGCACAAGATTTAGGGTCTCTGTAATGACAACACATGATCTGAAGCATAGTAAATAAAAAGCCACTTTCACTCAGCATCCAGACATAGAATTGGCCTCATGATGCATAGCTCTATTAATCAGTTCAATATACAAGTCACCTAACATTCATCAATACAATTGGAGATTCTTATTATCAGGAAAAAGATGTAGTTACACTACTGAACTTCAGTCATATCACACTGTGATCTGTAATCACCTTCCCTAGAAGATAAATTCGTAGAGAATACAAAACACATGTAGTTCTAGTAAGAAATAACTTTAATTTAGAACTAATATTATTTAACATTAACATGACAGAACAGAGAGAATTACTGATTGAATCCATTTCAAATGAGGCAAACTGGATCTTAAAATAATTTCTCAGGGGAGGTAATAAAAAATATTAATCATACCACAACGTGAAAGCAGTTGCTTGGTATGGAACAAACCCTTGTCTGCTTCCTATCCCAAAGTAAGAATTCTAGAACTGCTTGGAACAAGGGAGGGAAGGAGAAAAAGCCAGGGAGGAAGGAAAAGTGAGCCAGTAAAAAGCCACACAACCAATACATAATATATTTAGTTTGCGCTAAACAAAGCCCAGTGTATAACACTTTTCCTGATCCTGACAGTCTAATCTTTGGCTTTACAGATCACAATCCCCCTCTCCTCTCCCCAGCCGAAAGGTGCAAAATTAGGCTTAACTCATGGAACTGAGGCAGTAGGAACCTAATGAACTACCTTTCTCTCAAGTCAGAGTCACTCCTTTCCACCATCAGTGACAGGTACATACCTCAGTGCTTCCAGGACTCTACTTCGCCCACTGCGGGCAGAGCGAGTGCTATCAGGGGTTGAAGAAGCACTGTTACAACCACTTCTTGAAAGAGAAGCCCTCTGCCCTTGGGGTTTCACTATTGATGTTGCAGACATTATCTCCTGCAGCTGCTTTTGAAAGTTCTCTCTCATTTCCAAGGTCTGTGTCAGAGCTTGAAAACACGTAAACAATTAAGTTTTTCTCTCTTGTTTTAAGTTTCTTTTTTATCACATCTCATACACATTAACTGTTTTGTCTAGATCTGGCTGAACACAAATTTATTGACATTTATTGAATACTTAACTACACATTATAGTAATGCACTAAGACTAGGAATACTGCAGAATACAGCAGAATACTGCAGAACACAAAGGCAGTCCTTACCAGGATGACTGCGTACGAAAAAAAATCAAGAAGCTCTACTAAGACACACCGCTAAGACCAGGTGATTATCCCTTTTGTAGAGCTCCCTGCCTGCTTGTGACCCTCTCCTGTGTTATGTACCGCACTCTGAGGTACACTACAGGAATGAACATATGTGATTTTTCCCCTGTGGTCCTTGAAAGCAGACCACAGTATATTTACCTTTGGTTTCCTTGTAGATTAAATATAGAAATAGGCACTAAATTAAATATTTTTGGAATGAACTGAGTGGAACTAACTAGATAAGTCATAAGGAAAGCTCTAGTAGGATAAGATGAGTAAGGAAAATAGAAAATATTAATCAATTAAAAATAGGACATCTATAGATACAAAGTTATTCATTGGAGCACTCTTTGTAATAGCAAGAAATCAGAAATAAACTGGCTGCCCACAAAAGGGACAGGCTAAATGGCCATTCACACAGTTGTGAAAGAAGATTAAAAATGAAGCACTGCTAAGAGAGTCACTTAAAACAGAGTCAAAGGACGCTAAGGAAGTAGGGCCTGCGCACAGTCTCCTGTTTCAATTCCTAGAACACCATGAATTGTTAACTTCTGTCAACTGTGATTTGTCAACTGCAAACTCCAACACCTCCTAGAAATATCCTTCTATTTTGAACTGAAGGAGAGATGTCAATACCTGTTAGCCAAATGATAATCTTGTATTAGTCAGTTTAAACTCTGACACCACCAGGGGCAACTGTGTGGCTCAGTCAGTTAAGTGTCTGCCTTCCGCTGAGGTCATGATCCTAGGATGCTGGGATCGAATCCCACACTGGGCTCCCTGCTCAGTGGGGAGCCTGCTCCTCTCTCTCCCTCTGCCCCCACCAGGCTTGTGCTCTCTCTCTCTTGCTTACTCTCTCTCTCAAATAAGTAAAATCTTAAAAATAAATAAACAATTTTGACAGCACCAATCATATTTCTTTCAAAACAAGTTATATAGCCATCTGGTTTTTGCCTATATAAGCCTGTACTCCCCGCTTGCAATTAGAGGAGTTTCAATGGGCTATATCACCTGGACTGCAATCCTAAAAACTTCAAATAGTCAGTTTTGGTTGCTTTATAGCCTCTTCTTCTCAGTCAATCCAGTGAATACTAGACAGTTGGAAAAGAGGAAAGAAAAAAGAAAAAGACCAAAGAAGCTCATGTACCCAAATCAAACACTCTGCAAGTTAAACTATTAAGCAAAAAAGATAAGGATCAAAGGGTAAAACAGCATATATCGTATGTCTACCCTTTATACATTCTTTTTTTAAAGTGCAGAAGGGGAGAACATATGTACTTATGATTATGTATGCATAAAACAACTCTGATAACTCAAAAACCTAAGAAACTAAAAACATTGGAAGGGTGGGAGAAACTCTTCATGCATCCTTCCATAGCTTTAAACCATGTCATATATATAATATACCAAAGCTTTTTGGAAGTTATTGAAAAGAACTGAACTGAAGAAGAAATCTTTACAAAACCACCAATCCCACCTACCTTTAACAAAATAGGGCTATCACACTACCTCCGTAAAATACCTAGTTCCACAGATTTCACAAGTTTGACACTTAAAAATCACTAAAGCTTTGTATATTATTACTTCATGATTGGCATGGAACTTTAATTCAGTCCTCAAACATATGTTTTATAGCGACACAGAAAACTGTTTTTCAATGCAATGGAAGCATTCTGTATGAAAGATAATATATTTGTAAATAAATTTTTTTTGTAATTTAAAATATTTTACCTCCTTTAGAGTCACTCCTTCCACCGCCATTTGATATTGCTGATTCTTTGTTACTGGTGGCCACACTGTCTATATCGTTTTCTTCTACAGGCAAATGATCTGGCTATTTAAGGAGAAAAGTTAAAATGTCTTAAACCAAGTCACTGCATAAAATTTCAAAGCACCATATGATTAGACATTCAGCTTAAGGAGGGGGTAAATGTGTCATCCATATTATCTACCTCATCATCCTTTGTTGCTGAATCCACTGAGAGTAGTCGACTATTAGAGAGTCTGCCATCTTGCACTGTACTGATATCCAAGCTCATTTTGGGATTGTAAGTATGTGGATAAAGAGATTCAGGAAGGTGTTTATACTCTTGCGCACACTGCAATACAATGGCATGCTTTAAACAGGACTGAAAAACATCTTAGTAAATAAATTACATGAAGTAGAATAAGGACAACCAATACATTACATCCTAAGGTGGCAAAAGTTTGCATAATTAAAGTTTTGAAAAGTAGGTGATACTGAAATATACCATCATACAAATGACGAAATTGCTCTAATTTTAATGTCATGTACACTGAAGAATAAGATCTAATTCATTCCTTGCTTTTGCCAAGGAATCATTCATACTTCTAGAAATATTCAGAAAGCAAAGAAATAGTTCTAAACTGCGTTGGCATACTAAATTAATTCTCCTTAAATTACGGTAACGTTATCTTTCACATAATTTTTAGTTAGTGAAAAGAACCAGAGAAATCAGAAAGAGTACCCATTAAAGAGTTGTTAAGTATTTAGGGACTGATCTTAAGTTTTTAATGCCAAAGAAATGAAGTATGCACTGTTAACTAAGGTTATCAAACTTGTTTACATACATGGAAACTGGTTTGTGTCTTCAAAACAATGTTTGTATACATCCTCATTTAATAGAGAGGGAAGGAAAAAAAGTCTTGCTTACTTCTAAAAGCCAGTGCTCTGAAACAATGTGTACTCCTCTTTCTTTTACAGATTTATACTCTCGGTTAGTGTCATTTGGTCGGCCTTGATAAATGAAATGAGTCACTGTTTCATCAAAACTCCATCTGAAACAACCAAATTTTAAAAAACAAATAACTAAGAGAAATATCTGAGTTTAAGATGATCATTACTCTCTACGAATAGAATATATTCACCTTCACAAAACTTTCACAATCTAGAGTAAACATGGACGTTAAATGACAGGCTCCATTTTTGTGTGTGTGTGTGTGTGTCAAATGTTACATACATATCTCTAAGTATGTAAGTTCAGAAAAAGATCTGGAGGGCAGTCTTTCAAAATATTACTTGTTTCTTTATACTTTTTTTTTTTTAAAGATTTTATTTATTTATTTGACAGACAGAGATCACAAGCAGGCAGAGAGGCAGGCAGAGAGAGAGGAGGAAGCAGGCTCCCTGCTGAGCAGAGAGCCCGATGGGGGGCTCGATCCCAGGACCCTGAGATCATGACCTGAGCTGAAAGCAGAGGCTTTAACCCACTGAGCCACCCAGGTGCCCCTCTTTATACTTTTTTGAATTGTTTAAATTTTCTTTCTTTCCTTTTTTTTTTTTCCCCACAATGAGTATCACCTTAGAGTAACAATAAAGGTATTTTCAAATCAATAAAATAGGCTAAGCATCCAATCTCTCCTCCAGGTATTGGCAATTACTAGTCATTCTACATCTGCTGTATGCACCACAATAAACTATGTTCTTTTTTAAAAAAAATAATTAATTTGAGAGAGAGAGAGAGAGAAAGTGAGAGAGAGCATGAGACGAGAGAAGGTCAGAGGGAGAAGAAAACTCCCCATGGAGCCAGGAGCCTGATGTGGGACTTAATCCTGGGACTCTGGGATCGTGACTGGAGCCGAAGGCAATCGATGAACCAACTGAGCCACCCAGGTGCCCATAAACTATGTTCTTTATATAACATTTCAGCCATTCCTCTCAACAATCCCAACACATTAATATTATTATATCCACTTTACAGTTAAGGACACTGAAGGTTAAGTAACATGTTTAAGAATATTCAGTAAGTGACAGAGCCAGTTTTGACTTCAAAACCCATACTCTTGGGGCGCCTGGGTGGCTCAGTGGGTTAAGCCGCTGCCTTCGGCTCAGGTCATGATCTCAGAGTCCTGGGATCGAGCCCCGCATCGGGCTCTCTGCTCAGCAGGGAGCCTGCTTCCTCCTCTCTCTCTGCCTGCTTGTGATCTCTCTCTGTCAAATAAATGAATAAAAAATTCTTTAAAAAAAAAAAAAAAAAAAAAAACAACCCATACTCTTAAGGATTACATTATCCTACAATCTCCTGATTCTTCCCATGTAATAGTTTTCTGACCTAGGAAAATAATCTAAGAATTGTAAAATACATACTATACTTCTTAAAATCAAGTAAAAACCAAAGAGAAAGTAAAAATTATATTTCTGAATATAATCGCCAAAAAAGAGGTTTCTCATCATGGACACTTAACACACTTTCCATTTACTAACTAAGAAATATCTCTGAACTTTTTATTTTATTTATTTATTTTTAAAGATTTTATTTATTTATTTGACAGAGAGAGATCACAAGTAGATGGAGAGGCAGGCAGAGAGAGAGAGAGAGAAGCAGGCTCCCTGCTGAGCAGAGAGCCCGATGCGGGACTCGATCCCAGGACTCTGAGATCATGACCTGAGCCGAAGGCAGCGGCTTAACCCACTGAGCCACCCAGGCACCCCTCTCTGAACTTTTTAAATAGCCAAGTTAAACAAATTTAGAAGGCATATTTCCTTCTAAATTATAAACATCTCTAGTTCCTACTCTATTGTCTGTGTTTCCTTAAAAATAAGAGTAAAGAACATCTTGCCTGATTTAGTTGTTAGTCTAATAGTTGTTTCCACTTCTGATGTTAGGGAAAACAATACAAACTTAAATAAATTATAAATTAGAAAAATAGAGGAACATATCTGCCCGATTCATCTTGCTTCATGCCTCACTGTGATGATATGGAAACTATGAGTTTCAGTCCTTAGAGATCCTTTAATGATAGACTGTCAATGGGCATAGATGGTTTAGATCAGGAATTAGCAAATTTTTTCTCACAAGACCAAATGATAAATATTTTAGGCTTTGCAGGGCAAAAAGCTGTGACAGTTGCAACTGTAAAAAGTTACAACTACTCAACTCTTGCCTTGTATTAAAGCAGTCACAGATAATATGTAAACTAATAGGCATGGCTGTATTCCCAAAAAAACCTCACAAAAACAGATGGCTGACCCTCTGGTCTAGATCAGTGCTTTCAGCAAAATTGTTACTTTATAAGCTATTTTGTAAATATGTGGGAGTGATTTTGTTGTTACAATAATGTGGTTTATATGATGAGGGGCGCTAATAGCATTTAATAAGTTCAAGGGATGCTAGAAATTCTGAGGAACAGTTATAAATATAATTATCCCCTATCTTGCATGATTTTCTAATGTCCTGACACAAATTCAGAGGTTAAAAAAAAGTTTGTTTACAATTAGATAAGCCTGAGGCCTATTTTGCTTAAAAAAACACAAGTAAGTTTTGTTTTGTTTTGTTTTTTTCCAGTTTAAATATACACTAATATATAGGACATCTAACTACTGAGCAACTAATGGAAGACTATACTTTGCTTAATTTGTAACTTTGCCAAATTGTGAACAAATCTTGTTCCTGTTACCAAAGGAAATGCTGCTCATGGTATCTGAGTCTCTGTATCTGTTTTAGCCTTGGGGCTGTAGCATTTTAAGTGAGTTTACATATGTATGTAAGCATATGAATACTGTTTTCTTCCAGTGTCATCAGCCACAGGTATTTACATACTAAACATATATTTTATGGGTCTGTGCCTTCTGATGACTTTCTTTTATTAAAATTATGAAAGTGGTTAAGTTATGGGGGGCTCAGTTGGTTATGTGTCCAGCTCTTGATCTCAGGGTCATGAGTTCAAGCCTGCATTGGGCTCCACATTGGGTGTGGTCCTTTACTTTAAAAAAAAAAAAAAAAAGTTGTCATATTTGTGAAATCCTTTTAGAAGAGGTAATGCTATGACATGCTGAGGAGCTCTGGCCTAGGTGTTTAACAGTAGGAAGCCGGAGGTGTGTCAGATAATCTCTTCATGATGTTCAGGTTCTAGCTTATGGATGGGAAAAAGTAGGACAGTTTTCATTTGAGAACACATTACTCTATAAACATATAAATACTGTAACCTCTACGTATTAAAGTGTTCTCTCTCATCTAACACCCTGAGAAAAGTCTGAGAAATCCCTTTCAGGAATAGATTTTTTTTTTTAAGATTAATTTATTTAGAGAGTGAGTAAGCATGTGCACGAGTTGGGGGTAGGGGTGGAGGGACAGAGGGAGAGGGAGACAAAGTCTTAAATAGATTCCTTGCTGAGTGCAGAGCCTGATGTAGGGCTCAATCTCATGACCCTGAAATCACAATCTGAGCCAAAACCAAGAGATGGACACTGAACTGACTGCACTACTCAGGTGTCCCAAGGAATGGATTTAAGCAAACTTTTTAATCAGTTAAATCTGAATTACTTACCAATTTCAGTAACAGATTCTATTTTCACACTGAGAGGACTAGCATTTTTTTTTTTTAAATTTAAGATTTTTATTTATTTGACAGAGATCACATGTAGGCAGAGAGGCAGGCAGAGAGAGAGAGGAGGAAGCAGGTTCCCCCCTGAGCATTTTAAGTCTTAATAAAATTCAAGTTCTACAGGTTCCTTTCATGTCTTATATCAAGTACAGATGCCAAGTGATTATACAATAAAGCATTCAATTTTGACAAATACACATACCCTCACAAGACTCTTGAGAAAGAAATGAGATAGATAAAGCTTGGCTCATACTAAGAGCTCAGCAACTGATAAAAGGTAATATGATAATATATAATCATATAGTAGATATTATATAATAATACACAAAGCAGGTAATATAAAACAGGTAAGAAAGTTCTTCTTTTCTACAACAGATATACTAAACACATTAAGATGCTTTTAACTATCTCAGACACATTTTATTTTTATTCTCCTGATCTAATTTATCAAATAGCAAGCTAACCAAAATAACACTTAACTAAAGGGGAAGATAGACTCAAATGTATTTCTCAAACTATTACTTGTAGGACCAATCATTATGTTATCTATAAATGGCTGAATAGAAGTGATCAAGAAAGCTAGCACTGCAGACAGTGGAATACGAGGGACTCAGGATTGGCCGGCACAGGTAAGGCTCTCTCAATCCCTGGCACACATGCCATCTATACTGGAAGTCTGTCTCTAGCTTGGCTGTCAGGTGGAGGGCAGATATGATAATCTCTGTCTCCAAAAGTAGTGAAAATAAATAGAAATTAAACCAGTCTACAAAAAGACCACTGAATGCCTGGATGGCTACAGTACTGCTCACAGAAGAGCTCTACCCTGAAACACACTAAGGTACAAATATGCTTAATCTCACATCTCATATAAGTCAATGTCCTATGAATCTTTTATTAAATACATTAGGCAAGGATTCTTCTAGATTGTACTCATAATTCATGGAACCCAAGTTTCTAGAATAGTGAGTGGCACAAAATAGGTTCTCACATATGGGTTGCACATACCCTAAAAAATACATGTATCAATGTGAACTGATAACGGGAAAGGGTATTTTTCAAGGCTGAAGTAAATGACACATCAACTGGAGATACAGCAGACAATATGGCATGTTAAAAGGCAAAGTAAATGTTCCTTTGTGGATGCATACAATAGGTTTAGGTTTTCCTATATGTTTAGACAATATCAGTACCAAAACAGAAAGATGTGTCACCTACCTGTAATCTGCTCCTAGAGAGGCTGCAATCCCATTCAGTTCACCCTGTTTCTTACTGAGTTTCTTACTCACACATACCACTACCTTGTGAAGTGGTTTGGGGGCTTCTTCCTGTCCATGGAAAAGAAAAGACATAAGGTCAACTATTATTGTTTGAAATATTTTATCTATAATTTGCTTTTAATAAGAGATCTAATTCTACCTTCTTCGATTGGGCATCCTTCAGCTGAGGGCTGGCAGACAAAGCAACAGCATTTCGAGAGCTATTTGCCAAAGCAAGTTTCAAGTTTCTGACAATGACTTCTGAAAGTGGCGTACTCAGTTTCCTTTTCTGCTGGCTAGGACCTCCTGGAGTTTCCAAGGCTGCAAGTGCATCCTACATGTATGTCAGGGGAGAAAGAAAAGGGGAGAAAGAATGTAGGAGGAAGAGGAGAAAAGGACAGGAGGGAAGAAGATGGGACAGAAGGAAAAAGGAAGGTAAATGGTACAAGGAAAGAGGAAGGGAGAGGTAAAGAGAGAAGAGATAAACCTCAAAATTAACTGGATTATAGCTTTAGCCTCCTCCAGTTTTCTTTCAAACAAAAAGAATGAAGTATTGACTGCATCTGAACATAATAAAAAAAAAATTTCATACTGTCCAGCAAATAGTTTCGAAGAGACTCACAACATGCTCACATTTTAAGCTGTGCTCATCACATTTGGCTGAATCTCAGAGCGGGAGGTGCAGATAAAATTAAGGACACCAAAAAGCAAAATGAACAAACAATAAACACGGAAGGAAACAAGCAAGGATGGATATAAGCAAGATCTGAACTGTAAGGTTAATAAATCGACTGAGCTGAGAATTGTGAAAAATCCTCAAAAGGACAAAATATATTCCTGTTCCCATGTCACCCACAGTTCCCTCATGAGAAGGGGCCAGTGTTATTCAGGCTGCTCTGCTCATTCTCTTTTCCATCTATATAGTATTCCATGCACACAGCTGACTGGATTTACCACTATTAAACTGATGAATATTTAGATTAATAATCTTTTGCCAGTATGATGATGCAATGAACAACCTTGTACACACATCATTTTGCAAAAGGAAACATTTAAGCAAAATTTATGTAACAATGCTGACATTCTCATGAGCAAAGCATTAGAATGTTTCCCAACATGTTTGACAGCACCAGTGGGTAATCAGATTTTTCTTTTTGGCCCATCTGATAGGTTAAAAAAATTTAACTGTTTGCTCTAATTTTCCACCCTTTTATACTAAATGAGATTAAACATCTTTATGAATGTATAATATTTCCATTTAATTTTTTGGTGACAGCTATCTCTTCCTAACTTTGCCCATTTTCTCCATTACTTTGTCTTAAAAAAAAAAAAAAAGATTTTATTTATTTATTTAGAGGGAGTGAGACAGCTGGGGGAGGGGCAGAGGGAGAGCCAGACATAGGGCTTGATGCCATGTTCCTGAGATAATGACCTGAGCTGACATCGAGAGTCAGGGGCCCTGCTTTTTCTTTTTTTATTCACTTGCCTGAATATATTTCTAAGAGTTTATATGCATACATATACATTGAGATATATGCACGTTTGTTCTCAATTTGTTGTCAAATTTTTGCCATGGAGAATTTTTTTTTTTTAAAGATTTTATTTATTTATTTGACAGAGAGAGATCACAAGTAGACAGAGAGGCAGGCAGAGAGAGAGAGAGAGAGAGAGAGAGAGAGAGAGAGAGAGAGAAGCAGGCTCCCTGCTGAGCAGAGAGCCCGATGCGGGGCTCGATCCCAGGACCCTGAGATCATGACCTGAGCTGAAGGCAGCGGCTTAACCCACTGAGCCACCCAGGCGCCCCGCCATGGAGAATTCTAAATACTTTTATTGCACATTTATAAAATCTGCAGTTGAATGTGGCGAATTTTTTAATGCTGTCAGATTCATATGACTCTCATTTCTTTTGAGGTATATGTTATAGTTAGAAAGGTCCTCCTAATGCTGGCATTACTGAAAAACAAACTTACTCTTTCATGGCCTGTTCCTATAATCTTTATGCCTTCATTTCTTATATTTAAATATCTAATCCTCTGGAATTTATTCTGGTGTAAGGGGTGAGTTTTCATCCCAACTGTTTTCTCAGATGGTTACTCCTCTGCCTGATTTGAATGCCACCTTTATCATATAATACATTTTCCTATCTGTGGGGTGTAATCCTGTGTATCAATATGAGTACTCATGTGATAACATACTGCTTCAGTTACTGCAACTTCATACAATGCTTGAATAACTACCTACAAACTCAAATCCCCAAATTTCTTTCTCTAGCCCAGATCATAATCCAAACTTCAAGCTATCCATGTAACTGCCTATCTGACAACAGTACTTGGATGTCTAACAGGCTTTATGTGTCGAAAATACAAACTCTCGGTCTGAGGCCCTGATCCCAACCTGCTCCATTCAACTCAGTTGACCAGCAGCTCCATTCATCTAATCTCTCAGATCAAAAATTTAGAGGATTCAAATTCCAAACATTTAAACACCTGCCATGTACTAAGGAAATCTGACAGAGATCAATCATCTAGACTTACCCTTGTAAAATCATTAGATTTTAAAGATAAAACGCCACATGGCTTTCTGGCAAAAAAGATAAAATAACTTACAAAAACAATGTAGTTAGACTGGCATCAGAAATTTCAAAAACATATACAAAGGGGGACACCTGGGTGGCTCAGTTGGTTAGGCAGCTGCCTTCGGCTCAGGTCATGATCCCAGCGTCCTGGGATCGAGTCCCACATCGGGCTCCTTGCTCGTCAGGGAGCCTGCTTCTCCCTCTGCCTCTGCCTGCCATTCTGTCTGCCTGTGCTCGCTCTCTCTCCCTCTCTCTCTCTGACAAATAAATAAATAAAATCTTTAAAAAAAAAAAAAAACTTAAAAAAAAAAACATATACAAAGAAAGGAAGCAGTAGAGTAGCATTTTCAGGAAACTCAAGAAAAAAAATGCAAACCAAGAATAATACATCCAGGGCACCTGGGTGGCTCAGTGGGTTAAGCCGCTGCCTTCGGCTCAGGTCATGATCTCAGAGTCCTGGGATCAAGCCCCACATCCGGCTCCTTGCTCAGTGGGGAGCCTGCTTCTCTCTCTGCCTCTGCCTGCCTCTCTACCTGCTTGTGCTCTCTCTCTCTCTCTCTCTCTCTGTCAAATAAATAAATAAATAAAATCTTAAAAAAAAAAAAAAAAAGAATAATACATCCAAACAATCTGTTGAATAATCAAGGCCCTGGTAAAGGTTTTGAATGTGCAGAACTCAGGAAATATTGTACATATGTCCTTCCCAAATATTCTAGAGGATGCACGTCCTCCTGTAGTGCATTCCTCCTTAATGACAGTAAGCATTTCACATATTTGATTGCAGAGTTAAGACTAAACAAGGGTGAGGTCCATGGGTTAAAAAATATATATATAAACATTTTATCTTCTGACAAAGTTGATAAATGTAATTAAAAACAGTGGAAGAGGGGCGCCTGGGTGGCTCAGTGGGTTAAGCCGCTGCCTTCAGCTCAGGTCATGATCTCAGGGTCCTGGAATCGAGTCCCGCATTGGGCTCTCTGCTCAGGAGGGAGCCTGCTTCCCTCTCTCTCTCTCTCTCTCTGCCAGCCTCTCTGTCTACTTGTGATCTCTAAAAAAAAAAAAAAAAAAAAAAACACAGTGGAAGAGAGAAAATGGAGAACCAGAATAAGATTACTGACTGCAACAGTAGTAGGGGTCAAATCATATAATTTACAACTGACATAAGGTTAAGATAGGGGTTTAAGGGCACCTTAAGAATAAAACTAACAGGGGTGCCTGGGTGGCTCAGTGGGTTAAAGCCTCTGCCTTCGGCTCAGGTCATGATCTCAGAGTCCTGGGATCGAGCCCCACATCGGGCTCTCTGCTCAGCAGGGAGCCTGCTTCCTCCTCTCTCTCTGCCTGCCTCTCTGCCTACTTGTAATCTCTGTCTGTCAAATAAATAAATAAAATCTTAAAAAAAAAAAAAGAATAAAACAAACCCTTTCCTTAAAAAAAGGAAAACAAAAACAAAAACAGAGGACATGATACCTGAAGAAACATGTAACATACATACATACATAACGTCAACTAATTATAATATATGACAGAATTGAGACCAAATAGAAATCATATTAAATGTGAATAGGCTTAAGTCACCTCGTTGAAAGGAAAATATTTTTTTTTTAAGATTTTATTTATTTATTTGACAGACAAGAGATGACAAGTAGGCAGAGAGGCAGGCAGAGGGGGAGGGGGAAGAAGGCTCCCTGCTGAGCAGAGAGCCTGATGCGGGGCTCCATCCCAGGAACCTGGGATTATGACCTGAGCCGAAGGCAGAGGTTTTAATCTTTACCCACTGAGCCACCTAGGCACCCCAAAAGGAAAAGATTTTTTTAAATGGCTCATAAAGCCAAACTCAATTCTATGCTCAATTCTACCTTTAAAATGCAGCAATCTCCAAAGGCTAAAATGAAGGACTACACAGGATTATAATGCAAATGAAAATCATAAAATGGTATGGATTGAAATCCTGATACCAAAGTAGACTTCTAGCCAGAAAGTATTACATGAGAAAAAGAACACATTCCAAGTTACATTAATAGTTGTAATATCTATGTACTAGTTAACATACCAATCATCTATCTAAAAACAAAACCACACAAGATGCAAGAAAGAGAAACACACCATATTATGAAACTTAAAAACACCACTTAGTATGAGTGAGTTAAATGACTAAAAAATAGGAAAGGATATAAAAGATCTAAACAATGTTATCAAGAAGTCCGATCTCGTGTGTATGCCTGTGTACAGCAAAGACTATCCATGTTGGAGAATATATCTGCTCATAAAATATTCTAAAAAAATCAAGCAATGTTCTCAAAAATTGACATATATCAGGGCACAAACATCAGTAAGTTCTATGAGGTAGAAATATTACAAACAACACTCTGATCACAATGTAATAAAATAATAAAAACAAAACAAAGTGTTTCCATCTGGAAAGTAATGAAAACTCTATTTCTGAACAAAGGGTGTATGAGTATTCCTCCTAGTATTTTTATTTTGCAACTTTTTAAAGAAATTATTTCCAAGTGAAAAGTAAAAACAATATTAACAATAACAACCTCAAACCTTATAATTCCTTATTGAAAAGGATGGGGAACACTGGGTGCTCAACACATTACTAGTAGGACTATTAACTGGTACAACCACTTTGACAATTTGTCAGTCTCTACTAAAGTTGAAATATGACCCAGCAAGTTCACTTTTAGGTATATACCAAAAAGAAATGCATGCACACATATTCTAAGAGACATGCACAATAATGTCTACATGATTTGTAAGAGCAAAAATCTAGTAGCCATCTAAATGTAAATTATGGTATACTCATTTAATGGAATATTCTGCAACAATGGAATCAATGAACTAAAGTTAAAGGAACATGGACATAGCTTTCAAACAAAGGCTGAACAAAAAAAGAATATATATTATATTCCACATTTAAAAGTCAAAAAAACAAGCATAACAAAGTTAGTGTTAGAAGTCAGGAGTGTTACCTCCGGGAGGAAGGAGGAAACAGTGATGAAGGAGAGGCATAAGGAAGGCTCTAAGGCACCTGGCAATGATCTTTCTGAACATGTACAGTAGCCTTCCAGCTGTTAACTTTAACATATCATTTAGCAGCACATCTGCTGTACTTCTCTGATGCCAATTAAAAATTAAATAGGAGATTTTTAAAATATGAGGTCTAATGTGTTCAATTTTGTGATTATTTCATGGGCCCTTCTGTTTTCAGAGTACAAAGTTCAATATACCATATTACATCAATTTGAAGAAGCACTGATTGTAAGACGAAGTACCATTTTATGTATTACCAAAAAGAAAAAAGCCCCCAAACCACCACCCCAAAAGAAAGAAAAAAAAAATAAACACTCCTAAGTGAATTATGACTCTAAATAATAAAACTTTTAAATGTGTTTTGTGTCTTCACTGAGACTATTTAGAACCATCAGCTTTCTGCAAGGTATCTAAAGAAGAACAGTGTCAACGACAGGGAATATTCTTATTTTCTTGCCTATTAGTGTCATTTCATCTACTATTCAAAAAGTTTGTGGGGGCGCCTGGGTGGCTCAGTGGGTTCAGCCTCTGCCTTCGGCTCAGGTCAAGATCCCAGCGTCCTGGGATTGAGCCCCGCATCGGGCTCTCTGCTCAGCAGGGAGCCTGCTTCCCCCCGTCTCTCTGCCTGCCTCTCTGCCTATTTGTGATGTGTCAAATAAATAAAATCTTTAAAAAAAAAAAAAAGTTTGTGAGCTAAGAGACCTTAGAGATCATCTAGATATACATACCCTATGATTTTATAGATAGAGATGATGGAGCCCAAAGAGGTTGACCTCTTTCAAAGACAGCAACAAGCAAAGGAGAAGCCTGATTCTAGATCTCAGGTCTCAAACCAGTGATTTTTCTCTATTTCTTAAGGCATAATGAGCAGTGTTAATCATAGCACAAAATGTTACTTTTTCGAGCACAGGTTTTGCTTAGTGAAACTATCCAAAGTATCAATTTATATTTATTTTCTGAAGATGAACAATCTGTAAATTCTATAAACCTACTTCTTAACACACCAGTAAAAATTATTAGAATGTTGCTTTTTTTTTTTTTTTAAGTGGTGGAGCCTAATACTGGGCTTGAACTCCAGACCCTGAGATCAAGACCTGAGCAGAGATCAAGAGTCAAACACTTAACAGAGTGAGCCACCCAGGTGTCCCAGAACCTTGCTTCTTAATACCCTATCAGCAAAACTCCAATAGATGACTAGTATAATAACGGTGCAAAGACTCATGGATAAAAAGAATCATAAACAATGATTTCAATAGCCATTCGAAAGGCCAACAGCTACTAAAGGAATAGTAAAGAAAATCATTTGGGGGGAATAAGAGGAAACCATTTATTGTCAAATAATATCTTGATCTGGGAATGAATTTCTCAGAAAGGGAGCCATCCTCCAGTGCTCAGGAGATCAAACAAAGACGCAGACTTAACCCATCTTTTCAAGGGAAGTGACCGCAAGATAAGGTGGTAAGAGACACATTCTTGGAGAGCAAGCGCTGAGTGTACTGCTAGAATCAAAACTTAAGTAGCAATGGGTTTATATCATAGTTAATAAAATTATTTCATCACACCATTTCATTTGATCCTTCAGATAAATCTGTGAGTTTTCAGAGCAAGTGATATCCTCTTTATACAAAAGAAAAAGTCTATGCTTGGATATGTTAAATAATCTGTCTAGAGTCATACTGCTCATGACAGATGTAGGACTTGAACTCAGTCCCGATTTCACACCATTTTACCTCCAGCTGTTATCTCAACCCCAAGTATATGGAGGGACTCGATAATATGATCTGCCAGTATCTCTGGAGAACTTACTACCACAAACTAGAGGTGATGCAGAATTTGGAGCTTCAATTAACTTATTATTATAAGTTATAAGTTATATTATAACTAATTATTAACTTCATATATTACAAATTATTAATTGTTAACTCTAGGACCATATTCTGTAATCCCTACCTTCACATCAAAGGAAGGCTTGAAGAGTTTGTCCTTGGACAGAAATTTTGATGGTGTATCCAGATGTAAGGAGGGCTCTTTCTGAAGTGGTTGTCCCACTGGTGGGGAGGCCGAAACCTGTCTGGTGTGTTGTGAGATCACAGCATGGAAAGCTTTACTCTGAAAGCGGTTCATATCTAAAGGCGTGACGGCTGTTTTCCTATGAGTTTCCAGGTGTGCAACAGGATGCTCTGGAGTATCTGAGTTTAGATTCACCCTGTTTGTTGTTTCAGTTTCCACACTTTGTTCTAGAGATTTAAAACGAGAAGAAACAAATGTGAGCCACTAAAGTCACCTTTATCTCTGAAGATGCATACACGAAGTGCTATTTTTATGTCTCATTGTTAGTTTTCATGTAAATTCTCAAGTACATTTTAAATCACAAAGTTATATACCTACTTTCCAAGAAACAAACCAAATGATACATTAAAATATATGTTGAAATAAACACAGAACATCAACTGAAACAATTAATGAAATTAGATTTCCTGTTTCATTTTATTGTTAACTTGAAATATTTTTTAATAAACCTCATGATTTGCCAAATATTATATAAGTGTCATCTTGGTGAATGACAGAGTTAAGGGAAAAAACCAAAAACAATTACATGTACTCTGAGTTAACAACTACAGTGAAGATTTTATAAAGTTCTTAGTGAAATTTTAATACGACTTAAATATCACTTTGCCTCAGTTCTAAAATTTCCAGTCTGTTTGGGTAAGCAATAATGGCTCTGAGAGCTGTTCCCAAGCTATTGAATTTTGCCCAGGGATGCCATCATCTTATACTGTGTCCTCCCACCAGTCTTTTTTCAGTATTTAACAAAAACGCTTATTAGATGGCTATGCCATGCCAGGTCCAATGCTAGACAATGGAAATATATAATGCACAAGACACACGTATTCTTTGCCCTTTCAGAGCTTGTAACTGAGTAGGGAGACATGAAAGCAAACTAGATATTAGAACACTGAGATCAAAGGTTTAAAGGGGATAATGGAGGGAAATTTGGCAAGACAAAGGCCGTATTTGGGAGTTAAGGAAGGCTTTCCAACGGAAAATAACATCCAAGCTTGGAGGACTGAAAGATAAGGACAAAGAGGCAACCATGAGGTGGGCCAGAGAAAAGACGCAGAAGTCCAAAGATGAGAGGAAGAGAGAGCACATGAATGACATGGTGTGTCAATGTGAGCCACAGAAGAAACAATAAATGGGATCCTAGCCCACAAATTTGGACTTCAAACACTGAGACCCCAGAATGCTTCTAGATTGTTTTGTATCTTCCAGCTTTCAGACACTGCCTGTAGTAGAGAGCAGATAAAAATTAAATCTGTGCTATGAACACATTTATTTTGCCACCAAATAAGGAATGCTCAACAGCAGTGCACAACACTCAATGTGAAAACTAGAAATCAATGAACTTTTCTAAAAACAAGATTCAACACATTCATATTTCAGAGACCATCAAATTGTAAAAATACATATAAAAGAACAAGATAAAAGTATTAACCTTCTTTAGCAGACTTTTCAATCAGAAAATGGCTTTCATCTGCTCTCTTTCCCATTCTAGCAGTCTCTAACAGCCAAGATATGGTGACTGCTGGTAAATTCCACTTCTTGGCAGCTTCATATTTAGAACCACCTGGTTCTTTCAATACAAGATGTGTACTGGCAAACATGCCTTTCTTTGCATTGGATTTGCGAACAAAGAATTCTTGAACACTGAAAATTAAATAAAAACAAATGGTCATAAACACAACTGAGCAAGCTAAGAAGTTTCTAATACAACTGTTGTTAGACTTCTATGTATAATACTCGCTGATAAAAAGCTGATATATTTTCAAACCCTCTTACATGCCTACTCTAAGGTAAAAACGTATTGCTACAGTAAAAGTTTTTATAAAAACATTAAGAAAATTAAACTAGACTTTCAAGAACTAACCAGGAAAATTACCTCCTTAATTAGTCATCACCTACCCATTTGGGTCTTTCTTCCCAAAAGGAGGCATGGAATAGCTAGGGAGCACAGAAAGGGTATAAATAACACACTGTATCTTTCCAGTCCACTATGTCTTTGCAAAGCATTTTCAGACACAATCTCTTATGAATATTTGGGAAGTACTAGTATATTACAAAATATTGGGGGGTTTTGGGAAAGATTTTATTTGCCAGAGAGAGAGAATGTGTGTGAGTACAAGGGCGGGTGGCAGGCAGAGCAGGCAGAGCAGGCAGAGGGAGAAGCAGGCTCCCTACCGAGCAGGGAGCCCAATGTGGGACTTGATCCCTGGATCGTGGGATTATGACCTGGGACTCAATCCCAGGACCATGGAATTAAGACCCGAGCCAAAGGCAGATGCTTAACCCACTGAGCCATCCAGGCATTCCTTTTACAAAATATTGTAAAGATACAACCTGGGAAAAGATACAATTAAGGGAGACGGTGGTTGGGTCATGGACATTGGGGAGGATATGTGCTATGGTGAGTGCTGTGAACTGCGTAAGCCTGACGATTCACAGACCTGTACCCCTGGAGCTAATAATACATTATATGTTAACTTAAAAAAATGCAAAGAAAAAGAAAAAGAAGATACAATTAAGTGACTTGCTCAAGATGGCAGATATTAAACAAAGAGAACATAGGGGCAGAAAGAGAAGTCCACCACTTAACATTTAAACAGAATTTTTTTTTTTAACAACTGCTAGGTTTTATGCTCTAGTCCCCACTTTTAAGATGCTTTAAATCTCCCACATTTTTCCTAGCACTTTCATGGTTTCATTTTTCACATTTAACTCACTGATCCATTTGGTACTTATTTTGGTATGAGATGTGGCTCTAACTTTACTGAATCCTATTTACTGAATAAGCCATCTCTCTTCTTAATGACTTGGAATATCACTTTTTTGTTTAATAAAGATTTTATTTATTTGAGAGAGAGCACAAGCAGAGTGAGGGAGAGGGGAGAGGGAAAGTCCAACTCCCCACTGAGCAGGTAGCCTGATGTGGGGCTCAATTCCAGGACCCTAAGATCATGACCTGAGCCGAAGGCAGAATGTTTAACTGACTTAACCACCACCAGGGCACCCCAAAAATATCACTTTTATCATACCCTAAATTTCTGTTTGTATTTGGGTCCATTTCTAGACTTTCTGTTCACTCACTAAACTTCCTGCAACTTATAAAATCCACACTATTACTTAGTGAGGTTTTACAAAATATATTTAAATAACTATTCTATTTCAGAATTTTCATGACTTTCTTGCTTGCTAAACTTGACTTATGAATTCAAGAATTTAGTTTGCTTAATGCTATCCCTAAAAAATTTGGGCAGCATTTTAACTGGGATGTTAAATTTATATAGTAATATAGGAAACAATAGAAACTTCTTCATAATCTTCTTTCCAAGAACATGGATATCTTTGCTACTGTTTCCTTAATAGCATTTTATAAGCTTCTGTAGCTCTTGCAAGTTTCATGTTAAACCTGTTGGTAGGTATTTTATCTCTCATTGTAAACTTAGTTTTCATTAACTTTCCTAACTGGCTGGTATGACGGTCAATGATTTCTGTATATTAATTTGCTACATAGCCACTTTATGGAATTTTTCTCCAAGCACTGCTTTAGTTTACCCCATGGAACCTGGTGTCATACTTTTGCTGTTGTTACTTTCTAGATCTTCTGCAACTTCAGTTTTTTTAAAAAAAGCTTTTCATTGTTTAGCCTAATTCAAATACAGAACACAGCAAAAAAGGAAATATAAAACTTGGTGATTATAATCTATTTGGATATTTATGGCAATCACTTCCTTACCTTTCTTTAGTTTTATCACATAGTGCATTCTTAAACACTATAGTTTTGTTTTGTCTTTTTAGATATAGGATCCATCCTCTTTCCCTATCCCCTTAATAGATATTTGTTGAAGACACTGTATTATTTATAACATAATTTATCTCAGGGCCTGAATTTTGCTAATTGCATTTCTGTGCTATAGTTTAACATGCTATTCTCCTACTTCCTATAAATCAGTAGTTGAATCCAGAGGCTTCATCGGATTGAGGTTTTATCATTTTTGTAAGGCCACTTCAAGGTGGCCGTGTGTTCTTCATCAGGAGGCACATGATGTCTGTTTTCCTCTTTATTATATGATTATTGATTTTCAGGGCCTAGATGTTTTCATTCATTAGGAATTATAACCCCACCCTTCTTCATTTATTTGTTGGAACACCTCTTTTTTTTTTTTTTTAAGATTTTATTTATTTATTTGACAGAGAGATCACAAGCAGGCAGAGAGGTAGGCAGAGAGAGAGAGGAGGAAGCAGGCTCCCTGCTGAGCAGAGAGCCCGATGCGGGGCTCGATCCCAGGACTCTGAGATCATGACCTGAGCCGAAGGCAGCGGCTTAACCCACTGAGCCACCCAGGCGCCCCATGGAACACCTCTTTTTTTTTTTTTTTAAGATTTTATTTATTTATTTGACAGACAGGGATCACAAGTAGGCAGAAAGGCAGGCAGAGAGAGAGAGAGGAGGAAGCAGGCTCCCGATGGAGCAGAGAGCCCGATGTGGGGCTCGATCCCAGGACCCTGGGATCATGACCTGAGCTGAAGGCAGAGGCTTTAACCCACCGAGCCAGCCAGGCGCCCATTGTTGGAACACCTCTTAAAGGGAAACTTTGTCTTATCCATTATTATGGTACTCTTATACAGATTACATAGGAAAGGCAGGATAAATACTTGATCCTTCCTCTTTCTCTAACAGCTTTCAAAATAACAGGATGGTTTCCCAGCATCTTTCAAATATGACCAATTAGCTTTGTCTGGTGTTATTATAATATTATGATTTAAACATTATTTGATGTGCTTGGATCCACTGCCATTATTCTGTCTAGTGGTACTTAAATTGTCCTGTCTTTGGCCAGTGGAGGTCCTTTGATGCAACTTTCTTAGTAGTCCTTGCTATCTGGTCTGACAAAATGTTCCAGACTCACTGGCACCTTTTTGCCCCAGATCTGGAAAATAAATAAATAAATAAATGTATATGTATACACACACACACACACACACGCACATATATGTGTATGTATGTATATATGTATATATACGTATAATATGTACATACCTGTATACATATTATACGTATATATACATATATATAAAGACTATATACATATATATATAAAGACTTTGAGAGAGTGCAGAGAGAGAGAGAGAGATTTAAAGACTTTGAGAAAGAGAGCGCAGAGAGAGAGAGAGAGACAGGGGTAGTGAGCGAGCAAGTGAGCATGAGTATGAGCACAAGTATGGGGGGTGGGTAGATGGAGAAGCAGGCTCTCCACTGAGCAGGAAACCGGCTGTGGGGCTTAATCCCACGACACTGGGATCATGACCTGAGATGAAGGCAGACGCCTAATGGGCTGAACCACCCAGGCACCCCTGGAATTAATCATTTCTTTACATTTTAGTTTCTTTTAGCAGGAAATGGTATTTTAGGATCACAATCTGGGCACTGGGATTGCTTATTACCATTGTGTTGATAAATGACTTCAAGGCTTATAAATGGGTTTGAATCCCCCTTGGAACCAAGAGTTATGAAATAGTTCTAAAATGTCCAGTTTATAGGGTCTTTTCATTTTCTATTTATACTATTCATTTCTAGTCTTTACATCATGATTAGAGAGTATGGTCTGCACTCTTCCTATTTTAGGCAATTTACGGAGGTTTTCTTTGTGGCCAGTTTCATTATAGGCAATGTTTATAAGTGTTCTACAGGCACATGAAAAGGTATGTTTGGTGTTTCAGGGTAGATGACTATGCTATTGAAATCTAGATCCTTCCCTGTTTTCTATAGGACCTCTCATGAAGTGAAAGATGGGAATTATAGTCTTACAAGTAATGTATTTCTGCTGATTCCATCTTGTATCTCCTATTGTTTTTGTTTTATGAATAAGTCATGTTCTTTTGTTATATATATATATATATATAATATATATATATTAACTTCAGTGTGAATAGCAATTTATAGCACTCTTCTTTTTCTTATTTAATGCCTCTTCATTTAAATCCAAACTTGTCTGACATTAGAACTGCAACCCCTCCTTTCCTTTTGTTCGCATTTCTTTGACATACCTTTGCCCGTCTTTTTCTTTTTTCTTTTCAGATGTTCTGAATCAATTTGTTTTGGGTGTGTCTCTTTAAAGTCATTTTAAGTGTTGCTTCAAGATCTAATCTAAAAGAACTTTTTTTTAAATATAAAAGTTGAGTTCCTTTACATTTACTGTTAGAACAGTTTTCTACTTCATTTTAAAACAGTTACCACCTAAGGTTAACTTAGGGGTTGGATTAATTTGGATTTTGGAAGTAACTTTCAAGTCCATTTTTTTTTCCTTCCCAAGTATTCATTACTGAAAAAAAATAAATCTCCCAAATGGACCCATGGAAGGGAATAAAGCTTGGATATGCCATATTCAGTAATGGCCCTTGTATGAGCTTTACACATTCCCTCTGCTGGTAGGTGAGCACTAATGCCCATGGTCTGAACCTCTGCCAGGTATCCATCTACTAGTACTGAGCCATCACATAGGTACACTATACCCTGCCCATAAATATTATAAAGACACCTGGCCCAATTCCAATTTGAATGTTCACCAATAAGTCAAAACAGATAGAAGATACACCATGATAGCAGGTGCACAAAAAATACTACATACCTTGCTCCAAGGCGATTTGCTAAGAATGTCAACGAATCTTTTTCTGCTCCTGCACACTGGCTGAATGAAATAACACAATCCTCTAAAGGAGTCATTCCTGCCATCACGGGGACTGGCATGAAGAGAGGATTTGACTTTGGATCAATTAAAGTCTGAAAGTCTATACAGGTTACCTTTTAGAAACAAGAAACACAAGAATGCCAACCTGAAATAAGCAGCCAGTGGTTAACACTGGCTTTTACACTACCAGTAATTTGAGTTTACATGAAAAGCAATTCAATATAACCTTGTATGTGCTTATTCTCAATACATTTCACATTATACTACAAAAATCAATTCATTATACAGAATATTAAGAGCAGGCAGGTTTATCATTTAACTTACTAAATACTGCTGTAAATTTAATTTCTTCCCAAGTAGTAGTTTATAAATTTTCCTCTTAACTCTTGGAAAGTAAAAAAAATGATGAAATTACCACTGTTCAGTCAATAAAAAAGATACAGTAAGAAATAAAAAGAACAAAAAATAAAATAAACAAAATAAAAAAGAATAATCCGAAAGTGCACACATGCTTTGGTTGTGAGAAAACAGGGAGGACTGAAATAGTAGGAGATGACCTAGGGTAACTTCTTAAGAAGGAATGTTGCTGCTGTGGCCCCAGGGAAATAATAAGCTCTACTCTGCCAGGCCTGGGGCCAAGAAGCTTGTACATTTTCCTATCTTACAATTCCCTTTGGTAAAGGCAAAATCTAAACCTTGCTCAAACACCAATGCACCTAAACTGAATTGTCTAGGAAATAATCATTAACACTCTCAGCATCTGATATCCTTCAGCACTACATTTCAACTACTACAGGGTCTTCTTACCAGCCACGTATTTGTGACAACTTCTCCCACAGTTGCTTCTACTTCACACCCCAGCAGAGGAACCACAGCGTAATCAGCAACAATTCTGCTCTGAAGGGACACGATTTTTCCAGCATTTTCTCTTATGATATTTGCAATATTAGATTCATTTTCATTACTAAAGCCCAAAACAAGGAAACTCTTTTGGCTAAATAAACCTTCTTCGGTAATTGTAGAAGTGTCAGGGAGGCAACAAGTGACAGAAGACTGGTTTTCTTCTGGCAGAGAAATATGAGTAGAGTCATTAAAGGGCTCAACTTCAGACTTCACAGCTTCAACTGAAAGAGAAAAAGAAATGTTTTCTAGCAGAGGATTTATCTTACATTTTAAGGTAACATGAAGCCTGAGAATAGCGACCACACTCACAAAAAATAAGGCTCAGTAAATACACCCTGAGGAAAGGATACAAACCCACCCCATCTTCTTGGCTACCAAGAATACAGTTATTATTTCCACCTTCCATTAGGAATTACAAGAGCAATCATGTCACTGTTGCAGGTATTCCTAGTATACTAGAAACTCCAATTAATTGAAAATTAGGGGACTCCAATAACTCTCTGGGTTTGTCTCAGTCCCAAAATTGGTTTTGCTAATTCACAGAAAAATTGAGAAAATATTGTTAAGCAAAAAAACAGAAGTAACAGGCCTAAGTGATCAAGCCCTTCACATGGAAATAACTGTATGAATATAATAAAGAGAATTATTTTTTATGGTTACTTATTTTTCAAAAACTCCTAAAATTTTCATATTGAGATTACAGCTGTTTAGTTACTACAATATGGATTTAAGAGAACTGATGAAGGACTCAAGCAAATAGTTTCAACTATTACATTTCAGAATCAAGTTGGCTGACAGATAAGTAGAAGAAAAAAACATAACTGTCAGTAACAAAATATATAATCCCTAATATGGATAAGCACTGGTGAATCAAGATGTCAAACTCTATTTGCAGACATGATACAATATGCAGAAAACCTGAAAGACCACCAAAAAATTGCTAGAACCAATACACGAATTCAGCAAAGCTGCAGGATATAAAACCAATGTGTAGAAATCTGTTGCATTACTATATACCAATAATGAAGCAGCAGGAAAAGAAATCAAGGAATCGATCCCATTTGCAACTGCACCAAAAACAATATACCTAGGAGTAAATCTAACTATGGAGTTAAAAGATTTATACTCTGAAAAGTAGAGCTCACTTATGAAAGAAATTGAAGAGGACACAAAGCAATGGAAAAACATTCCATACTCATGGATTAGAAGAATAAACATTGTTAAAATGTCCATACTACCCAAAGTAATCTATGCATTTAATGCAATCCACCAGATTTTTCACAGAGCTGGAACAAACAATCCTAGTATTTGCATGGAACCACAAAAGACCCCAAATAGCCACAGCAATTTTGAAAAAGAAAAAACTGGAGGTATCACGATTCTGGATTTTAAGCTTTGTTACAAAGCTGTAGTCATCAAGACAGTATGGGACTGGCACAAAAACAGACACATAGATCAATGGAATAGAACAAAGAACCCAGAAATGGACCCATAACTGTATGGTCAACTGATATTTGACAAAGCAGGAAAATAATATCCAATGGAAAAAAGTCTCTTCGACAAATGGTGTTGGGAAAAGAAAAGTGGACAGCAACATGAAGAATGAAACTGGACCACTTTCTTACATCATACACCAAAATAAATTCAAAATGATGAAAGACCTAAATGTTGAGATAGGAAACCACCAAAATCCTAGAGGAGAACACAGGCCACATCCTCTTAACCTTGGCCTCGTAACTTACTAGACACGCCGCTTTAGGCAAGGGAAGCAAAAGCAAAAATGAACTACTGGGACTTCATCAAGATAAAAAGCTTTTGCACAGCAAAGAAAATAATCAATAAAACTAAAAGCCTATGGAATGGGAGAAGATAGATGCAAATGACGTATCAGATAAAGAGTTAGTATTCAAAATCTATAAAGAACTTATCAAACTCAACACCCAAAGAACAAATACCCAGCAATGAAGTGGCCAGAAGACATGAATAGATACCTTTCCAAAGAAGACATCCAAATGGCTAACAGACATAGAAGATGCCAATATCATTCATCATCAGAGAAATTCAAATCAAAACCACAATGAGACACCACCTCACACTAGTCAGAATGGCTAAAATTAACAATACAAGAAACAACAGGTGTTGGTGAGGATGCACAGAAAAGGAGCCCTCTTGCACTGTCAGGAATGCAAACTGGTGTAGCCACTCTGGAAAACAGTTTGGAGGTTCCTCAAAAAGTTGAAAATAGATCTACCCATGACCCAGCAATTGCACTACTGGGCATTTACCCCAAAGATACAAATGTACTGATCTGAAAGGGCACCTGCACCCCAACGTTTATAGCACCAATGCCCACAATAGCCAAACTATGGAAAGAGCCCAGATGTCATCAACAGATGAATGGATAAAGATGTGGTGTGGGGGCACCTGGGTGGCTCAGTGGGTTGGGCCTCTGCCTTCGGTTCAGGTCATGATCTCAGGGTCCTGGGATTGAGCCCCATATCGGGCTCTCTGCTCAGGGGGAGCCTGCTTCCTCCTCTCTCTCTGCCTACTTGTGATATCTGTCTGTCAAAGAAGTAAATAAAATCTTAAAAAAAAAAAAAAAAAAAGATGTGGTGTGTACACACACACACACACACACACACACACACACACACAGGAATATTACTCAGTCATCAAAAAAATGAAATCTTGCCATCTGCAATGACATGGATGGAGCTAGAGTGTATTATGCTAAGTGAAATAAGTCAGTCAGAGACAAACAAATACCATATGATCTCATTCGTATGTGAAATTTAAGAAAGAAAACAAGTGAACATATGGGAACAGGGAAAAGAAAAAAAAGGAGAAAGGGAAACAAGCCATAAGAGACTCTTAAGATTAGAAGACAAGCTGGGAGTTGGTGGGAGGGAGGTGGATGGGAGATGGGCTGAATGGGTGATGGGTATTAAAGAGGACACTTGTTTAAAAAAATAATAATAAAAAAAGTAAAGAGGGCGCTTGTGATGACCACTGGGTGTTGTAAGTGATGAATCACTGAATTCTACTCCTGAAACTAATATTGCACTGTATGTTCACTAACTAAAATAAAAAAAAAAAAAAAAAGGTAAAAACTTAGTTTTTGAAAACTTTAGTGGTGCTTTGTACAGGAGTGGCTAACTACAGCCTAAGGGCGAAACTGGACCTGTAGCCTGTAAGTTAACAATGGTTTTTATGTGGGACACCTGGATGGCTCAGACAGTTAAGCGTCTGCCTTTGGCTCAGGTTATGATCGTGGGGTCCTGGGATCGAGTCCTACATCAGGATCTTTGCTCAGCAGGGAGCCTGTTTTTCCCTCTGCCTGCTGTTTCTTCCGCTTGTGAGCTTTCTCTCTAAAATCTTAAAAAAAAGGAGG
Organism: Lutra lutra; assembly: GCF_902655055.1. Classification (NCBI taxonomy): domain Eukaryota; kingdom Metazoa; phylum Chordata; class Mammalia; order Carnivora; family Mustelidae; genus Lutra; species Lutra lutra. The sequence continues at coordinate 131,202,923 of NC_062278.1, read as the reverse complement.
GGGTTCATGAGGCATCTGGCTAACTCAGTGGGTTACATGGATGTCTTTGGCTCAGGTCATGATCCTGGAGTCGAGAGATTGAGGCCCATGTTGGGCTTTTCCCTCTTCCTCTGCAACCACCACTTACCCCACTTAGCAAACTGAATTCAACAATATATTAAAAAAAAAATCATTCACCACAATCAAGTGGGACTTATTCCTGGGATGCAAGGGTGGTTTAATATTCGCAAATCAATGTGATGCATCACATCAATAAGAGAAAGGATAAAAACCATATGATCATTTCAATAGATGCAGAAAAAGCATCTAACAAAGCACAACATTCATTCATGATAAAAACTCTCAACAAAGTAGGTTTAGAGGGAAATACCTCAACATAATAATGGCCATATATGAAACATCCATAGCAAACATCCAATGGGGAAACACTGAGAACTTTCCCCCTAACAAGGAATAAGACAAGGATGTCCACTCTCACCACTTTTATTCAACACAGTACAGGAAGTCCTAGCCACAGCAATCAGACAACAAAAACAAAAGGCGTCCAAATTGGCTAAGGAAAAAGTTAAAACTTTCACTATTTGGAGATAATACACTATATACAGGAAGCCCTAAAGACTCCACAAAAAAACTGCTGGAACTGATAAACGAATTCAATAAAGTCACAGGATACCAAATCAATGTACAGGCTGCATGGCTGGTTCAGTCAGTAGAGCATGTGACTCTTCAGCTCCAGGTCATGAGTTCAAGCCCCACACTGGGTGTGAAGCCTAGTTAAAGGGAAAATAAAATATAAAAAATCCCCCAAAACAACAAAACAAAAACAGTATCAAATACAGAAATCTGTTGCATTTCTCCACACCAATAATGAGGCAGCAAAAAAGAAAGAGAAATTAAGGAAACAATCCCATTTACAACTGCACCCCAAATAATAAGATACCTAGGAATAAACCTAACCAAAGAGGTGAAAGACCTGTACTCTGAAAACTATAAAAACACTGATTACAGAAATTGAAAACGACACAAAGAAATGGAAAGACATTCCACTCTCATAAACTGGAAGAACAAATATTGTTAAAATGTCTGCCCTACCCAAAGCAATCTATACAGTTAATGCAATCCCTATCAAAAATCAATAGCATTTTTTCACAGAGCTAGAACTAACAATCCTAAAATTTGTGTGGAACCACAAAAGACTGCTGGTAGCCAAAGCATCTTGAGAAAGAAAAGCAAACCTGGAGGCATCACGTTTCCAGATTTCTACAAAGCTGAAACAATCAAAACAGGATGGTATTGGCACAAAAACAGACACCCAGATCAACGGAACAGAAAAGAGAACCCAGAAATAAACCCTTAACTATATGGTCATTAATTAATGACCATGGTAATTAATTATGGTCATTAATTAATTAATCTTCAACAAAGCAGGAGAGAATATGCAATTGGAAAGGACAGTCTCTTTAACAAAATGTGTTTGGAACACTGGACAGCTACATGCAAAAGAATAAAACTGGATCACTTCCTTATATCATACACAAAAGGGATGAAAGACCCAAATCTGAGACCTGAAACCCTAAAAATCCTAGATGAGAACTCAGGCGGTAGCCTCTTTAACATAGCCCATAGCAACTTTTTTCTAGTTAGGTCTTTAGACTCATTAATCCACTTCACCTATTGAGCCCATCCCTGCACCCCTGTCCCCTCTGATAGCCATTAGATTGTTCTCTATAATTAAGAGTCTGTTTCTTGCTTTCTATCTTTCATTTTTTTTTCCACCTTGCCTATTTTCTTTCTTAAATTCCATATATGAGTGAAATCATTTGGTATTTGTCTTTTTCTGATTTATTTTGCTTCCATTATACTCTACCTCCAACCACGCCATTGCAAATGGCAAGATTTCATTCTTTCTTATGGCTGAATAATATTCCTGTGTATACACACACACCACATCTTCTTTATCCATTCATCAGTCACTAAATACTTGGACTGCTTCCATATCTTTACTATTGTAAATAATGCTGCTATAAACATAGGGCTGCATGTATCCCTTTAAACTGGTGTTTCTATATTCTTTGAGTAAATACCTAGTATTGTGATTGCTGGATCACAGGGTAGTTCCACTTTTAACTTTTTGAGGAACCTTCATACTGTTTTCCAGAGTGGCTGCACCAGTTTGCATTCCTGCCAACAGTGCACAAGTGCTCCTTTTTCTCCATATCCTTGCCAACACCTGTTATTTCTAGTGTTTTTTTTTATTTTACTCTTTATGACATGTGTGAGGTGATATTACATTGATGTATTCCTAGCATAACTATTTTTTAAGCACAATGGCAGAAATAAAGACATTAACAGAAACTGAAGAAATTTCTAAAGGATATTATTTTATATGAGGAAAGAAAATGATTCCAGAAGAGGATTCTCAGATACAACAAAGAACGAGAAGCAAAGAAATTGCTACACATGTTGGTAAATCAAAACAAGTATGGACCATATAAAACCTAAGCATCTAGCTGGTGCAACCACTCTGGAAAACAGCATGGAGGTTCCTCAAAATGTTGAAAATAGAACTACCCTATGACCCTGCAATTGCACTGCTGGGTATTTACCCTAAAGATACAAACGTAGTGATCCGAAGGGGCACATGCACCCGAATGTTTATAGCAGCAATGTCTACAATAGCCAAACTATGGAAAGAACCTAGATGTCCATCTACAGACGAATGGATAAAGAAGATGTGGTATATATACACAATGGAATACTATGCAGCCATCAAAAGAAATGAAATCTTGCCATTTGCGACGACGTGGATGGAACTAGAGGGTATCATGCTTAGCGAAATAAGTCAATCGGAGAAAGACAACTATCATATGATCTCCCTGATATGAGGGAGAGGAGATGCAACATGGGGGGTTGAGGGGGTAGGAGAAGAGTAAATGAAACAAGATGGGATTGGGAGGGAGATAAACCATAAGTGACTCTTAATCTCACTAAACAAACTGAGGGTTGATGGGGGGAGGGGGTTGGGAGAGGGGGTGGGGTTATGGATATTGGGGAGGGTATGTGCTATGGTGAGTGTTGTGAAGTGTGTAAACCTGGCGATTCGCAGACCTGTACCCCTGGGGATAAAAATATATGTTTATAAAGCTGTAAAAAAAAAAAAAAAAAAAGAAAGAAAGAAAGGATGAATACCCAAGTTTTGTAGCAACATGGACGGGACTGGAAGAGATTATGCTGAGTGAAATAAGTCAAGCAGAGAGAGAGTCAATTATCATATGGTTTCACTTATTTGTGGAGCATAACAAATAGCATGGAGGACAAGGGGAGATGGAGAGGAGAAGGGAGTTGAGGGAAATTGGAAGGGGAGGTGAACCATGAGAGACTATGGACTCTGAAAAACGATCTGAGAATTTTGAAGGGGTGGGGGGTGGGAGGTTGGGGGCACCAGGTGGTGGGTATTGTAGAGGGCACAGATTGCATGGAGCACTGGGTGTGGTGTAAAAATAATGAATACTGTTATGCTGAAAAAAATAAAAACAAAACAAAACAAAACAAAACAAAAAAACCTAAGCATCTGTCAGATTAAAAAAGACAATGAAAATACTGGCCCAAATCACATAAATTGAGTGTATGTAGGGGGTATGATTAGCAGTGCTGTTGAAGATAGTGTATAAAGTTCTCGTATTATTCAAGATGAAGAAAAAAATTCTGATTAACTTTAGATTTCAAGTTATGATGCACATTCTAGTTCTAAGTAATCTCTAAAAATATAAATAGATGTAACTTCTACATCAGTAGAGGGAGGATAGGGAAGTGGAGATTGAGGTGAGAGGGGGCAAGCTCAAGCTATCCAAAAGGAAGCAAAAATGTTAAATATGGAGGCACAGAAAAATAGGATAAACAGCATGAAATAAGATGGTATAAAATAATAAAAATATATCACAAGTAACAGTAAATGTAAAGCAACCAAATTTGCAGTTTTAAAGAAAAAGTCAGTCATACCAGATAAATACTGACTCACATGAGGCAGGGATAATTCTATTAATATCAGACAAAACAGATTTTAAGAAAAACAAAATTAGGAAAATGAGGATCATCATGTAATAAAACATCAAAATATATTAAAAAACTAAATTTGACAGAACTACATGGAGAAACTGTCAAAGTCAACATTACAGTGGAGGAGTTTAACACATGTGCATCACTAATCTATACAGAGCAGACCAAACTTGGCATCCTGTACATGTAAAGAAACCTCTGAGCAATCACAGAGACATAGGTAAGAACAATCTCAGCAGTACTGTTTGCACTGGCAAAAAAAAAAAGACACAATAAAAATGTCTATATGGTGGGAAAACAGATAAACTGTGGTATATTCAATCAGTTACTTGGTTAAATATTTCTCATGGTTGGAGGGGAACAGCAAAAGAGTACATACTGTATATCATCTATATAAGCTAAAATATACACAAAATGAGTATCTATATTGCATATAGATACATATATATATATAGACACATGTAAACTATAAGGAAAATGGAGAGACTCACAGGAGGCTTTGGTAGAGTGGAATATTCTATTTTTCTTATACTTATGTAGTAGTATATGGCTACTCATCGCATTATTCTTGACATCCTTTTCACTGTATTAAATATTTCAAAAAATTTTTTCTTAAGTAAGAAGAAATTCTGCTCACAACTCTTCACTGGCAAGTTTCCTTCTCACACTAAGAAGACTATATACAGAGGTTGTGGTACAGTGTAGCATTGTATGCATTAATGATCACAATAACCAAGTAAGAGATAATTACAAGGTTAAAATAAAAGTGTATGCTGTTACATGGGGCACCTGGGGGGCTCAGTCTGTTAAGCATCTGCCTTCAGCTCAGGTCATGATCTCAGGGTCCTGGGATCCAGCCCTGCATTGGGATCCATGCTCAGCAGGGAGCCTGCTTCTCCCTCTCCCTTTGCCCCACCCTCCTTATGTGTACTCTAAAGAATAAGTAAAATCTTAAAAATTTAAAAAGAAAAATTCATGCTGTTACAAACTCACACTAACAAACTGATGCTGGCATATAAAACAGATCAAAGAGGAGCCAGTGAGCTGAAGAGAGACAAGGCAGTCAGAGGGTTCAGCACCCCCCAGGCTTTGCCTTAGAAAGATGAAGGAAGAAAAAAGGTTTAGCTTAAAATCTAGAAAAACTGGCAGAAATCACATATGTATTAAGCTATTAAAACATTTCTTTTTTTTTTTTTTTAAAGATTTTATTTATTTATTTGACAGACAAGAGATCAAAGTAGGCAGAGAGACAGGCAGAGAGAGAGGAGGAAGCAGGCTCACCGCTGAGCAGAGAACCCGATGCGGGGCTCGATCCCAGGACCCTGGGATCACGACCTGAGCCGAAGGCAGAAGCTTAACCCACTGAGCCACCCAGGTGCCCCTATTAAAACATTTCTTAATGACTGTAAATACTCATCAACTATTTCTTACCTACTGTTGGGATATTATTTATATACTGAGAGAGCAGATCTTCATCAGCTTGTTCATGCTTTTCATCAGGAGCCAAGTTTTTCTTAGACAAGCTGTTGTTCCTTTTTAAAAGGGCTGTTTTACTCTCAGGCTGATCTGAAACTGGAATTTCCACTGGCTGGTAGTTAGCATGGATATATGGCTCTTCAGGAAGCATGTAACCTTTACTAAAACACTCTAGCAACCATTTTGCTCCTACTACATGAGGCCTGCAAAAATAGTACATAATTATTAGTTTAAACCATAAAGACTATCATCCCACTTGCCATGCAGTTTCCATAATTGCATGGATAGGCAATTTTAAGAAAAATCATTAGAGTAGAAATTGCTTTGAATTAAAAACGGACAAAACCTGTGGGCTGATTTATCCCAAAACTGCTTCAATTCATCATCATAATCTCCCACGATAACATGAGTTACATCTTCATTGAGCTGATTAAAACGAACTCCACCTCCACTGTTAATAAGCCTTCTCAGTTTATCAAGCTTTCTGCCACTAAAACCACAAAGATAGATCTGCAAAGAAAGAAAATATTTACTTTAGATTAATGCATTTAAGATGGTTTGCTTCTCTCAACAGGAACACATTAAAAATATATATCCAAATGCATTGTGTGTAAATACACAGCTCTGCATACATTTAATACATTAAGAATAGAGTATAATCTGAAACATTTTTTTAACAATTCCGACATTTTTTTTAAAAAAGATTTTTAAAATTCATTTGAGAGAGAGAGTTGGGAGCGAATGGGAGCAGGAGCTGAGGAGAGGGTCAGAGGGGCAGGGAGAAGCAGACTCCAGGCTGAGGAGGGAGCCTGACATGGGGCTCAATCCCAGGACCTTGAGATCATGACTGGAGCCGAAGGCAGACGCTTAACCAACTGAGCCACCCAGGTGCCCCAACAATTCTGAAATTTTTATTTTTTATTATTTCTTCACAATCCCATAGCATTATTATCCATATCTATATCCATATCTATCCTGCTGTAGACAGCAGGTAAGTACTTTAGGCTTTAAATAAAATGGAAGCTAGAATTCAGTTACTTTCTGGATACTAGTGCATAGCAATATCTAAAATGCAGGTCGCTCCTTAAATGCTGAAGATCTTACTACTTGTAAATTTTTTTTTTTTAAAGATTTTATTTATTTATTTGACAGAGACAGAGAGATCACAAGTAGGCAGAGAGTCAGGCAGAGAGAGAGGGGGAAGCAGGCTCTCTGCTCAGCAGGGATGCTGAGGCAGATGCAGGGCTCGATCCCAGGACCCTGAGATCATGACCTGAGCTGAAGGCAGCGGCTTAATTCACTGAGCCACCCAGGTGCCCCACTACTTGTAAATTTAAATTACAGAAATAAACTGGAAATGAGATACCACCTCACACCAGTCAGAATGGCTAAAATCAACAAGTCAGGAAACGACAGATGTTGGCGAGGATGCGGAGAAAGGGGAACCCTCCTACACTGTTGGTGGGAATGCAAGCTGGTGCAGCCACTCTGGAAAACAGCATGGAGGTTCCTCAAAAAGTTGAAAATAGAGCTACCCTACGACCCAGCAATTGCACTACTGGGTACTTACCCCAAATATACAAATGTAGTGATCTGAAGGGGCACATGCACCCAAATATTTATAGCAGCAATGTCCACAATAGCCAAACTATGGAAGGAACCTAGATGTCCATCAACAGAAGAATGGATAAAGAAGAGGTGGTGTGTGTGCATATATATCTACACACACACACACACACACACACACACACACACACACACACACAACGGAATACTATGCAGCCATCAAAAGAAATAAAATCTTGCCATTTGCAATGATGTGGATGGAACTAGAGGGTATTATGCTGAGCGAAATAAGTCAATCAGAGAAAGATAATTATCACATGATCTCCCTGATATGAGGAATTTGAGAGGCAGGGTGGGGGATTTATGGGGTAGGGAAGGAAAAAATGAAACAGGAGGGGATCAGGAGGGAGGCAAACCATAAGAGACTCTTAATCTCACAAAACAAACTGAGGGTTGCTGGGGGGAGGGTGATATGGAGAGGGTGGTTGGGTTATGGACATTGGCAAGGGTATGTGATATGGTGAGTGCTGTGAAATGGGTAAGCCTGACGATTCACGACCTGTAACCCCTGGGGCAAATACATTATATGTTAATAAAAAAAATTAAAAAAAAAAAAAGAAAGAAATAGGAGTTTATCTGAATTCAGAAAACTTGGGTATAAATTTTGGTTCAGAGGCCAATAATTAATTACATGCCCATGGTAAGTGACTTAGGCTCTTTAAACCAGTGTTCTCACCTATAAATTGAGATATCCTTTACATAGTCAATTACACAAGAAAATTTAAGTCAAGCTGAGGACAGTACTTTGAGGATTATATGCAATAATTTATTTCTAAGTATCACTATGTATATATTGAAACCAATTTAATAAATATAAAGCTTTTTCATCTGTATTTTAGATGTCTTTAAAAAATTTTTCTTAAGAATGGCAGATCTAGGGCGCCTGGGTGGCTCAGTGGGTTAAGCCGCTGCCTTCGGCTCAGGTCATGATCTCAGGGTCCTGGGATCGAGGCCCGCATCGGGCTCTCTGCTCAGCAGGGAGCCTGCTTCCCTCTGTCTCTCTCTCTCTCTCTCTGCCTGCCTCTCTGTCTACTTGTGATCTCTGTCAAATAAATAAATAAAATCTTTAAAAAAAAAAAAAAAAGAATGGCAGATCTATTCCTAACTCCATTTTTTTTTTTAAAGATTTTATTTATTTGACAGACAGATCACAAGTAGGCAGAGAGGCAGGCAGAGAGAGAGGAGGAAGCAGGCTCCCTCCTGAGCAGAGAGCCCAATGTGGGGCTCGATCCCAGGACCCCGGGATCACGACCTGAACCGAAGGCAGAGGCTTCAACCCACTGAGCCACCCAGGCGCCCCATCCTAACTCCATTTATATCCCAAACTAAATAACCTCTGTTATTAGAAGATACTGTAACAAAAATCAGGAATCATAAACTTCCTGTAAGAATAATTAAAAGTTAGGGACGTCTAGGAGGCCCTGTTGGTTAGGCGTCTAACCTTGGTTTCAGCTCAGGTCATGATCTCAGGATACTGAGATCAAGCTGCATGTTGGACTCCATGCTCAGTGCAGAGTCTGCTTGAGATCTGCCCCTTCCTCTTGTGGTGTCCTCTCTAAAATAAATAAATCTAAAAAAACAATAACTAAAAGTCATATCCATAATTACCAGGGTCTAGGATAAAAGATTATATAAGACACTTTCTGTTCTGACAATAAATTGATGTTTTATCAACTAATATACAGCCTATCCACTCTACAAGTAGAAATATATTAAAATTCAGCTCTAGGAGATCTATAGCATATGATGTTTCCATCAAGGCACTTATAAGATAGTTTATATACACACTAAAAAATTAAGTAGCCCAAGAGACATAAAACAAAGTAGTGGGTCTAGTGGTCAGGAACATAGGATTTGGAGTAGATGGAGGTCTACTTAATATCTGCATGAATCTGAACAAGAACTGAACAAGCCTCAGTTTCAGGATAATATCCATTTTAGAGTTATTTGTGGGAGTCAAACGAGATTACATACAACATATTAACAATATATATTAATTGATTAGCACAGCCTAGGATATTAATAACACTTAATAAATGACAGTTATGGACAGATGTGGCCCAGTGCTTACATCTGCTTGGCTAGAGTAAATAGTTTACATGGATAAAGAATAAGCCCAACTCTGAGGGGTCTTCAAAGTCAGGCTAGAAGTACTGATGTACATTATCACTGAGGTATTACATAATAAAGACATACCCGACAACCATCTAATAAATCTTCAGGTGCTTGAAATGCACTGACATCCAGATTTTCCAGATTTTCAAGTGTAGGCTCCACTTTGCTATTAAGAACTGAATTACACATCGATTCATTTATACAACTTGCATTGATGTTGGAAATATGGCTGACATCTGAAAGAGTACGACCTACATATCAAACAAAGATGTAGAAATTTATGGAGATAAAATAGTGATTACCTATTTTCCCATAGGTTAATTACAAAGGGCCTGAATAATTTCCAAAGTAAGCATCAAATGTTTTTATTTTAATCTTGGTGGCCAAGCATGACAAGGGAACATGAAACTAAGGCTCATATCGTATTTCAAATAAAAACATACTTAATACATTTAATAGTGGCTTGCTTCCATATGCAATCTGAAGTTGTTCCCTGTAGAGTCCAGGAAAGGAAAAAGTATAACGTATGATAAATTCTAACATGGCATGTACAAAATAGAAATGGTTTTCAATTTTATATGAATATAGATGGTCTATAATAGTAGCAAACTAATAAAAATGTATTACATTTGCCCATCAGTCAGGTTTAGAAAAATTCTTTTTTAAGTCTTTGTAGTAATCTTGGCTTCTTTAATCATCTTTTGCATTAAACTAAGGTATGAAAGAAAATATACATCCATTTTAAAAAGAAATACCTAGAATTCTGGACTAGTTTTCATACAATTTAGCCTACATAATTATGCCTGGAAGCGTAGCAAGAAAGGATGGAATTCCCTACGATATCTCACTGATCCTATTTACAAATCAATTCTTACAAAGAAAGTGGTGTTAAAAATGACTGTTTACTTTAATCCCACTGAAACTTACTATCAACTGTGTTGATCTGGCCAGTAGGAGTTGAAGTATCAGGCACAGTCTTTGTTTCTGATCTTGGCTCTGTCTTGTATATGGATTCATCCTGACAAAAACCTTTGTCAACACTGTCAAAAAACCACTGTGTGGTCACACAGTGTACATTCCATCTCTTGGCACATTCATACTTTTGACCTATCACATCATTAAGAAATAGTGAAAAATGTAAACCATTAAAATATATCTTTGTAGAAATATTAAAGCATGATAGGTTATGGGAAAAAACTCACCAAAACAAAATTAAAGTTACCAGTAATTATTCTTATATAAACAGTATGCTATATACTGTATGCAAGGGGGTTTGTCTCTTAAAATTGCATAATTTATATGGGGTGATTGAAATACTAGGTTTGAGTATAGTCTCCACTGCTTAATTTCTTTAAACCAGTTTCTTACTCTGTAACATGGGAATAACTCACAGAATTATGTGGCTTCAGTAAGACTGAATAAAACAACTGTGAAGATTGTAAATGTCCACAATATAAAAATACCAGCTTTGAATAGTCTATTCTAATGTCAATAGGATTTGACTTGAAGTCCAAACAGGCATATTGTAAGAAATATATCTTTTTATCGCCTTAAAACAACTTTTAACACAATGTATTTTGAAACAGTACCATAGAGAAACTGAGGTCAATGTGTACTAAACAATAACACAAAAAGGATTTTTTTGGACATTCTTGAGAGCAAAGAGATGAACTGCCTTCAGGTTCAGAAATTCAATAGCAGTTACCAACTCTACTCACAATTATATCATAGTTGGCCATACACAAAGTTCTGATTTAAGGACAATTACCAATTAATTTTAGCAGGGTTTTTTTTTTTTTTCCTATTTTGCTATCTAGGTAGCTTAATAAAACACAGACATAAATAAATAACAAAAACATTAACAAAATTCCTCTCTCATCAATTTGTATATATTTTAAGGTTATTTGTAAAGAAAAAAAAAAATCTTCCAAAACAGATAATAAACATTTCAGGACACCAAAATTAAACACAATTTTAAGGAATTCTTCTTATTGGTAGTATCTTTTTCTTCTTTTAACTGCCTCGTGCTCTGCAAGGTGTATCTTCAAGTTGTAACTTCTAGTTCATCCAGTAAATCAGATTCATTCAATTAAAAACTAAGCCAGGCCCTTAAAATGTATCATTAGAGGGGCACCTGGGTGGCTCAGAGGGTTAGGCCTCTGCCTTCAGCTCGGGTCATGGTCTCAAGGTCCTGGGATTGAGCCCCACATTCGGCTCTCTGCTCGGTGGGGAGCCTGCTTCCCCCTCTCTCTGCCTGCCTCTCTGCCTACTTGTGATCTCTCTCTCTGTCAAATAAATAAATAAAATGTTAAAAATAAATAAATAAAATAAAATTTATCATTAGAAAGAAATGTAATTTAGCTACACCTATTATTAGCCTTTTTGTTGTTCATCCAAATTTCTTGTTCTGTAATTATTTGGTAACTATGTAGCAAACTTTGAAACAAAAAAATCAAACAATAAAAACCACTGGAAATTGAAAAAAAAATATTTTTTCAATGACCTGGATAAACCTGGATAGTCATGTAACTTTTCTACAGATTTGTGAACCAAACTATTTTTCTAAGATTTTAGGGGGAAAAAATATGAGATTTTTAACACATCAGAAGCAAAAGCTATTCTGTAAAGATCTTAAAATGTTAAATACTAGAGAAAATTTTGCATTTTTTCCATTTGGGAAACAAAGTTTTACCTTTTGGTTCTTGCACAATGAGGTGTGTGCATTCATTCATTTTCAGTTGTCCCATGTATTGACCTCCATGCTTAATTGTGAGTTGCTGAACTGCCTTTCTGTCTAAGCTACACAGGCCAGTCACACAGATAATGCAACCAAGAAAAATGGGACACTTGAAGTCTTCCATGTTTACATCAGTATACCTAGCTATTTTTCTGGAAAAAATAAGTAACAAGGAAAAAATTAACATATTAATATACCAAATGGTTTAAAATTCATCAGAAGAATAATGACAAACAACAGAAATCACTAATGCTTTCCTCATTTTTTAGAAAAGGGGTACTGAAACTCAAAATTACACTATCTGCTCATCAAAAAAGTAGTATTTCAGATAGAGCTTCTTAAATAAAACTGTTTTAAGGGAAAATGTTATTTCATTAACTCTTCTGAGTTCATGCTGGTCAAAGTGGTATATTTTCCAAAATTTTACGTGTGAATTTACTTAAAAACTCAAAGGACCTTGGTTGCCTACTAGAAAGATGGACTTTTTATCCTTCCATCATATGATATAAATAATAAGCAATAATTTTTAGCACAATACTAACAAAAATGTCATTCTTTTTCCATTTAAGACAGATGTGTTAAGAATAAAGGCACCAGTGTGGAGGCAGGTTTAGAATGTGCTGGATGGTGTCGAAAAAAGACTGGAAAAAACGCCCATTTCTAAGGTCCACAGGGGCAGGCAGGGATGCTATCCTCCTTTGCTTAGTAGGTATGTCTAAAGCCTAGCTCAGGCCAGGTACATAAAACGAACTTGATAAACATTTACTGAATGACCACATCCTAATGGCTGACATATGTTTATATTCAACTTTACATAGACACTTTTATGAGGGAATACGACTGTCAAAATTGCTAATTTACTCTCCATCTTAGCACAGTAGTAGAAGGATAATGCAACTTAAGAACAACAGTTGCCACAGTGATCTTCTCAACTATTTTACAGGCATGTACTGCTGAAAACAATTTTTTATTGTCAAAGCATTTCTTACCTTGTAACTAGTATTAAATCAAAAGCCTATTCTACTTATCAACTTATACCTTGATGAGACCTTGCAGATTATGCTTATTTTCAGTGAAGAGTAATAACCCCATTTTTTTGGTCCCTGAATAACAAATCCCAAAAGGACAACATAAAACCTCCCCTGTAACAACCCACAATATGCCAAAATGATCGAATGTATCATTTTTTCAAATCTAGAAAACACATAAATGTCTTTCTTACTTCTCTTGTGACTTTTCCCAAAGTGTTTTAATCCAAGAAGGAAGCAAAATAGGTTTCTTCAGGTTTGCAGCAACTAAATATTTTTTGCTGCCAACTTCTCCTGCAATAAGGTGAGTTACTGATATATTAAGGTCTCTATATACACGTCCACCCATCATTTGTACATATTTATGAACTTCTTCCTGTAAACCCAAAAGAAAATACATTAATACCAAAGCAAACAATATCTCTTCCATTTTTTTATACAAAAACTCAAATATCTTTTGTTGTTGTTAACTTGAAGGCACAAATGTTTCTCACCACTATAAAGTTAAATAATCAAATTACTTTTTGGATAAAAATAAATATGAATTATATATAAACTTTAAAATAATTACTTTCATATAGTTGTTCCTTTCAACTCCATGAGTCTATTAACCTATGTTGCTTCTATAATATACTGTGCATATATATATTTAAAAATATTAATTGTACACATTATATATAAAAATGTGTATTTTCTCTTTTAGCATTGTCAAAGCATTTCTTTCCTCGTAGCAAATGTTAAAACCACAGCCCATTCTACCTCTCAACGTTTTTTAAAATAATTTTTTAAAAGATTTTATGTATTAGAGAGCAAGTGAGCAAGAGAGGGAGCGTAAGCACAAGTTGGGGGAAAGGGAGAAGAAAACTCCCTACTGAGCTCAGAGCCCAACGACCCCAAGACGCTGAGATGATGACCTGAGCCAAAGTGAGAAGCTTAACCAACTGAGCCACCCAGGCACTCCATCAACATTTTTTTAAAGAAGATTAACCACCTATTATGGAAAAATGTGACTCAAACTCAGGGGAAAAAGGGGAAAAAGAGAGTTTTCTTTCAAGTAGTTCTCAATAAAACAGATTCCACTATTTCTATTTCATTAAAATAGAAAAGCTATACATTGGTGTATACAGACCTTAAGTCATGAACACCGAGTACAAGGTCTTTCAAAGTGTCTCCTATGCAGTGAAAGATTAAGTGTGGACATAAATATATTGATCATGATATTCCTTTCAGTACCTACCCTTTTATCTTTCTCCAGGCTTGTACAAGATACAGTTACATCAGACATAACCATATTATAAACTGGATGTTCAGCTCTTGGGACACATCGCTGGTGGTGCATACAAAATATGACTACTTGAGGGCCAACAATTCTGCAGCCAAGCTACAAAAAAGGGAGAAAGTTTAGTATGTAGGAAAAGACCTCTCGCTTATAAAATTACTGTAATTTTGTAATACTTAGCAATTTTGTAATACTTAGCAATTCCTTCTTTTTTTTTTTTTTTAAAGATTTTATTTATTTATTTGACAGAGAGATCACAAGTAGGCAGAGAGGCAGGCAGGGTGGGGAGGGGGGGACGTAGGCCCCTTGCTGAGCAGAGAGAGCCTGATGCGGGGCTCAATCCCAGGATCTTGGGATCATTACCTTAGCTGAAGGCAGAGGCTTAACCCACTGAGCCACCCAGGCCCCCCCCTTTTTTTTCTTTTAAGGATTTTATTTATTTGACAGAGAAAGAGAGGGAGAGAGAGAGAGCAAAAGCAGGGAAGCAGTAGGCAGAGGGGGAAGGAGAAGCAGGCTCCCTGCTGAGCAGAGGGCCCAACATGGGGCTCGATCTCAGGACCCTGGGATCATTATCTGAGCCAAAGGTAGATGCTAACCTGACCGAGCCAGCCAGGCGCCTCAATATTTAGCAATTCTTTACAGAAGTTGATGACCACTGCTAAATTGTTATAAGACAAAATAAGGACCATTATATAACTTCTCAGAGACACTACACATTAAACGCACAGGCAATTAGTGCAGGCTATCAAAAGAAATAAGCTTTAAGAGCCACATTCAATCACAACTGCCACCAAATTTTATTTATTTATTTATTTTAAAAAGATTTTATTTATTTATTTGTCAGAGAGGAAGAGAGAGACACACACAAGCAGGCAGAGAGGCAGGCAGAGGCGGAGAGAGAAGCAGGCCCCCTGCTGAGCAAGGAGCCCGATGTGGGACTCGATCCCAGGACCCTGGGATCATGACATGAGCTGAAGGCAGCAGCTTAACCCACTGAGCCACCCAGGCATCCCACCACCAAATTTTAATATCAGAAACAGTCTTAATGATAGGTTATAGGAATAACAGACTTATGCTATAATAATTGGGGAAATCCATATAGTTTTTAAATGAAGTATCCAGCCAACCAAGCAGTTCAAAAGTTTAAGAGCCTAATTAACCCCTTCTAAAATACCTATTCTGTCACACAAACATACAAAAATCCTAGGCAGTTTCTACATTTGTGTTTTAAATACTTTGTCTTTAACTCAATGTCTTTCCAAGTAAGTATTTCTCAAAGATATTACAAGGCTATTAAAAATGGCCTTTTAACTCTGAAAAACAATCTGAGGGTTTTGAAGGGGTAGGGGGTGGGAGGTTGGGGGAGCCAGGTGGTGTGTATTAGTGAGGGCACGGATTGCATGGAGCACTGGGTGTGGTGCAAAAACAATGAATACTGTTACGCTGAAAATAAATTAAAAAAAATTTTTTTTAAATGGCCTTTTATTTTCATTGATAACTGAGTTAGGAAAAGTTGACAGTCTTGCTCAACATCAGCACATTCAAGTCAGATCTAAAAAGCATATGGTTGCCAAAGTCACCAGGGCATGACTGATTTAAAGATGCGCTCGGTAAACAATTATTGTTACCTTTTTGTTCAGTCATAGGAAAATATGTTTTTAATGCTATTGATTCTATCTGACAAGGTGTGTTATTTTCAAAAGGAGGGTAGACCAACAATGCTTTTGGCAAAGGTGGGCACAGACCTTCCATAAATTGTGCAGATACTGCATCTACCTACTCTTCTATGTTTTCTTCTCCTTCAAACAAGAATCACTTCTTTGTAATCTGGATGGAATTACAGCCAGTTTACTTTTATTTCAATGCTTCTCTCTTGTCCAGACACCAAAAAAGTAATGAGTCAGTAGACTCTGGAATCAACAAAAAGAAATAAGATGGCTCATTGGTATATCAGCAATATTCATCCCCAAAATGCTTCCTTTAGGCATATAATGTTTCAGACCCTCTCTACAAGGTATAGGTATGAAAACTGCGTGTGAAAGAGCACATAGGAAAGACAGTAAATAACCAAGCATTATGTTGAGGTCTTTCCCAAATTTTTATGGAAAATCTTGCAATCAAACCGAGTTTAAGTACGGCAGAACTCCGTCAATAAAGTGTTTTATTACTATATCATTGACTTAAGCTAAGAGAAGTTATATATCCTGAAATATAAAAATTACATATAACAAAAGCCTACCATAACACGATTAGTCTTTAAAAATATAATTCTGGTCTCCCAAACCAAAAGATTCTCCTATATTCATAATCTGTATAATACCTCATGGTCAGTAAAGAACTTATGTCCACTGAAGCAAAAACAACAAAAATCAGACTACAGAAGGAACACACGAAAAGTTAGCAAACCTTTTTGAGGTGATCAAAGACAATGCCACTAAAAGGGTCACAGATATAAAGCGACCTGTCATTTTCCTTTATCTCCAATGCCTCTTCTTCTGTAATGATCTGAAGATATTCTTCTGATTGGAACTCTTTTATTGACTGAAAGAAAGAAAAAAAATGAAAGAGTGCACCTGAAATTTTTCACCTGTATTTAAGTCCTATGAACTCTATCTTCAAAAATCCATCTCTAATCCAATCTTTTCTCCCATTGAAAGCTACCATCATCTCTCACCTAGACCTCTGCAGAAGTCTACAAAGTGGTTCCTTTTCCTTTCCTTGCCCTAAATCTATTATCCATACAGCAACTAGTAATCTCTTTAATGATACAAATCAGGTCACGAGTCTGGCCCCTGCCTATCTCCCCACTCTAACCTTCTACCTCTTTTCTCCCCTACTTACCATTCTCTATTCACTTCTTGTTTCTTGCTAGGTCTGGAACAAGCCATGCATAAACTTGTTAGAGGTTCTGCTCTTGTTCTCACTCCATGAAATATTTTCCCAGTCTTCACCTGACTTGATCCCTCACTTCAATCAGATTTGCTCAAATGAAAAAGTCGAAGTCCTTACCATGGCTCTTAAGGCTCTTTACATGACCTCTTTACTCTTACTCTCTAAAGCACCCATTAATGTTCTTCCCCCAACCCTTGTTCACTACACTACAACCACACTGTATGTTGGGGAGGCACTCCAAGTACTTTCTCAGGGACCTGTGTATGGTTGTTCTCTCTGCCTGAAAGCTTCTTCCCCAGACATTCACATGTCTAACCATCCCACCTCCTTCAAGTGTACTTATCTTCTCCATAAAGCCTTCACCAATCACACTCTACTTAAGATTGTAACCTTCCCTTCTCCCACAACAAACATCCTTTAGAACTCCTTAAACTGTTTTGCTCTTTTCTCTTCACACAGCACAGAGCCCCATGTAACATATTATACAGTTTACTCATTTATCCTGATTTATGTCTAGGTCCTCCTGCTAAAACAGAATGTAAGCTCTGAGAAAGTATGGGTCTTTCCCTGCTGTGCTCACCAATGTATCCCAAGTACTACAACAGTGCTTAACAGGTCATGACACTCAGTAATTATTTGCTGAATGAACTTAAAAAAAAAAACCTGCTACAACAGTGCTTCTTAAACTCTAATATATATAGGAATTATACCGAGGATCTTGTTAAAATGCAGAATCTAATTGGTCAGTCTGAGTTGGGCCCAAGGTTCTACACTTCCAACTCTACTGATGCTGCTGGGGTCTAAGTAGCAAGGCTCTACAATACCCCCCACATCTTTCCATATTACACTGTACACTGTGAAACATACTTTTAACTACAAAAAAATGAAGTGTAATCAGTATATAACAGATTCAAATTTCTTCAGCATACAAAGGTCTACTCTAGTTAGTAGACATAGAAAGCAATATAATTTCCAAGAATAGCAAATTTGCGAACTTCAATATAAATGTCATAATGGGGTGCCTGGCTGGCTGGCTCAGTCAGTTAGGCGTCTGCCTTCTGTCATGATCTCAGGGTCCTGGGATCAAGCCCCACATCAGGCTCTCTGCTCAGCCGGGAGCCCGCTTCTCCCTCTGCCTGCTTCTCCCCCTGCTTGTGATCTCTCACCTCTCTCTCCACCCAATAAAATCCTAAAAAAAAGTAATAGACTTCATGCTCCCCAAAATACATTATAATGATATATTTACATCAACCCAAAATATGTAACGACACATCTATATTAATGTACATTACAATAAAACTAGTAAGAAAATAAATTACTAAGACATAAAGAGTCCAACAAATCGAAAACACTAAAAACGAAAAAAATGAATTCACAGCATCAAACAAGGCATTTTGAACTATTCTTACCTCAAGTGCTTTAAAAAAACATTCGGAATTGTCTGAAGACTTTAAAAACTTCACAAGAAACGGTTCTTTGTCATTTCTGGACATTTTTGAACTGTCAAAATAAAGGAACCATTAACAAGGACAAAACACATCATGTATAAAGTTAAAAGTTAATAGCGTCTACTTTTCTGTGCAGACAACAAGGCCCAAACAAAGCCTTGTCCATGGATTCGTTCATTAGTTTCTAAGAAACGCTGGAATGCGGGCAAAGTCAGGGAAAAAGATGACAACACCAATCCTGGCAAATCAGAGAACAAATTTAATGTCCCTAAATTGAATACATTCGGGCCCTTTGTTATGGGGCTCTAAGACCCCTAAGCCAATGGGCATTCAATTGCACTTAGCTCAAGGATCCACGAACGGAACTGTCCACGGCCCCTGACGTTTGTTCACCCCTCAGTAAACGGACTTTAATGGAAAAGTGGAAGCCGGTTAGCGAGGCCATGCCCCCAGAAGGCCGAATGCTCTTGCTTGCCAGCTGCCACAGAGAGGCCCGGCTCTCGGTCCAACCGCAGCCACGTCCTGTCCGGCATCAAAGTCCCACCCGCCGGTCCGAAGGCCGGTTACACCGGCGGGAAACAAGGGCCCCGAAGGCCAGGGAAGGTGTCGCGGCCCCCCAATTGGGGTGGGGAGGGAGCTGGGTCCTCTCTCCGTGCCTCACTCACCTCGGTGGAGCCAGGGGGGGTCTTCGGGAGGCGAGTGGAGGGGCACGCGGCCTGCTGGGCGGTGGCTGGGGTCGGGCGCCAGCCCGGCGCACACCCGCCGCAGCCGGCGGCGCCCCCGACCCGAAGCAAACGCCGAACCCGGAAATTGCCGATGCGGCGAACCGACTTTCGCGCCAAGCGCGCGGACTCGCCCGCCTCTTCCTGCGGAAGTGAGGCGGGCCGCAGCTGAGGGAGGAGGACCGAGATGTCAAGGGTGGGGGTGGGGCGGTGGGAGTGGCACTGTCGCCAATAGGTTTAGGGGTTGCCCAGGTTTAGGGCTTTGAAGGGGCTGCTTGGGCCCCGCTGGGAGTAGGCCAAGTGCTCACGGCTCAGGGGATGGGGCAGCAGGCTAGGAGTACCTCAGACGTGGTCCTAACACATCGAAAAATGAAGCCCCAGGGAAAATTAGGTTTCCTCAATCAGTATTTTACACCTGCCATTCGCCAGGCAGTACGTGAGAAACCATGTATTATCACCCCTCTATGAGGCAAATCGTAGTATCTCCGTTTTACAGATGTGAAAACGGAGGCTTCAATAAGTTAAATGATGTGAGGTCATGCTTTAAGGGGTAGAATTAGAACTGCATCCAAGTCTTTGACTCCACAGACAGGGTCCTTTTACCTCTAATATAACCGGAATATGAGCACCACCTACCACAAACCTTCCCTTCTGAAGGGAAGGAAGATGTCAGGATGGCTTGAATCACACAGCTAGTGCAAAGGATCTTTGTCAAGATCTTCAGTAGTCTCTGCCCCTCTTCAAAGGGCCTCTCCTTTTCTTTCTCTGCAGCTCCCTGAGTGTTGGGGAGATTCTGGGGCAGAACCTGATGTTCAAATGGCAAAGGTCAGGGAGAGGGGTTAAATGGGCCTGCAGAATCTTGGCTTGCTGAGAACCAGTGACAAACTGCTTAGCTGGTTTCTTTTCTTTTTTTTTTCTTTTTTTTTCTTTTTTTAGATTTTATTTATTTATTTGACAGAGATCACAAGTAGGCAGAGAGGCAGGTACAGAGAGAGAGGGAAGCAGGCTCCCACTTAGCTGGTTTCTTATTTCATTCCTCACTCTTGAGACTGAGAAGCTCATGACTTTGGGTTGAGCAATATGAGAGCTTAATGGCATGTATACCGATTGCTTTTCTTTTCAGTGCCTACAGATGGGTCTACGTGTGTAAATACACCCGTGGCAGGTGAGTCAGCATCAGTAACACTGGGGCTCAAAGGTAAAGGCCATCGTTGGGGAGAGGGTGAGAAAAATCTTAAAAATGAAGCAAAGTGACTAGAGTTGTAAAAAATAAAATAAAAACAAGGAGGATGAGCTACCAGCACTACGGCTTATTGTTAAGGAGCAGATGTGTCACAAAGCTTTGGTGATAAAGACTGTTTGTGGGGTTCTTCACAGACAACAAAGGACTCCTGCTTGCACTATTCCCTCAGCTGTCCTCCAGGCTGTGGGCGTCATTATCCTGTGTGGATGGGGAAAGTGAGGCCCAGGGCCATCAGCCAGGGAGTGGCTGCCCCTGGGCTTGAGAAGAGGTGGTGTGACTGGAAGCACCTTGTCTTTCCTGATACACCACCCTACAACTTGCCACGTGCTGCCTGCCCTTCTCTGCCCCGGGAGGCAGGAGCCCATTCCTGGCACTTCTGGGCCAAGTGGAGGCTTCAGGATAGGAGGAGAGTCCCCGCTGCTCTGACGAAGAAGAGGGGGAAAATGAGCTCGACCTTTTAGCTTTCAGCCAGCTGACTGTAACAGCGGAGGCGTCCATCTTGTCTTTAGAATAGACGAGGTGACAGGTTCTCCTGTCTGTGTGTCTACATAGGCAGGGAGGGTCTGGATCTGTCCCTGAAGTACGTAATCTTGGAAAAACAGAGCAGTATTTCTCAATCCAGTGTAGTGCCTGGACTGGCTGCATCAGCATCACCTGAGAACTTGTGAGAAATGCAAATTCTTGGGCCTAATCTCAGACCTGCTGAGTCAGGAACTCTGCATGTGGGTCCAGGCATTCTATTTTTTTTTTTTTAAGATTTTATTTATTTATTTGACAGACAGAGATCACAAGTAGGCAGAGAGGCAGAGAGAGAGAGAGTGAGGAAGCAGGCTCCCCGCTGAGCAGAGAACCCGATGTGGGGCTTGATCCCAGGACCCTGGGATCATGACCTGAGCTGAAGGCAGAGGCTTAACCCACTGAGCCACCCAGGCGCCCCAGACATTCTATTTTAATAGACCTGCCGGCTGATTTTGATGCCCATAAAAGTTTGCCTGAAAAGAATCTCTGAGGAAAGAATGAAAGTGGTGATATGGGTTGTGGTCCATGAAAGTTTTGGTGAAAATGGGGAATAGCTGTGATTTTTTTCACAGGCAGCTGCCTCAGAAGATGAGGTTCAGAATTAACTTTCTCTTCATTTCTATGGCATTCAGGGTCATCTTCTTGCTTCTTGGGCACTTCTGTCATCTACAGTCAGACATTCCAAACCCTACTTGGTGTAGGATTAAAGGGAACTTGATATTTAACTGTCTGTAGAATGAAAAAACACAAGAAACAAATATGACAAAATAGTTACTTTTAAAATATGAATGGAGGGAATATGAGTATTTCTTATTATATTTTGCTACATAAGATTTCTGAAAATTAATAAATAAACTAAAGTATGTATTTCTTTGAGGGATAGGGTTTTATATTTAAGCTTCTAGTACAGTAAATGGATAAAGATAGGGATTATATCTTAAAAATGAGATTAGTAAATGATCTTGATTGCTGCAGAAACCATCTTTGCAGTGGCAAAACATTTGTTTAAATTGTTGTATTCGGGGGCAC
Organism: Lutra lutra; assembly: GCF_902655055.1. Lineage (NCBI taxonomy): Eukaryota > Metazoa > Chordata > Mammalia > Carnivora > Mustelidae > Lutra > Lutra lutra. The sequence goes on along the minus strand of NC_062278.1, from coordinate 131,180,753 downwards.
CTGGGTGCCATTAAGTTCTGCCTTCGGCTAGGGTCATGATCCCAGGTTGCTGGAATCGAGTCCCACATCGGGTTCCTTGCATTGCAGAAAGCCCACTTCTCCCTCTCCCACTCCCCCTCCTCCCACATTCCTCTCTCAATGTGTCTCTCTCTGTCAAATAAATAAATAAAATCTTTAAAAAAATTGTTGCATTCGGTAACTTAGAAAGTAAAGCATAAGCATATTGAGTCTACTGAGGTGCATGGGAAAGAAAATAAAATGGAATCTTAGTGACACATGTTGCTACTGGCTGCATTTAATTAGGTATTATAAGAAAGAGACAAACTCAGAGAAGAATTGTTTGTTTGTATGTGAAAAATAAAAGGGAATTAAGAAAATCCAAAAATGTAGGGTTTTGCAAGGTTGGGAAGGCTGCCTACATCTGGGCCATAAAAACAAGAGATAAACCTGAGAGAGGTTTTGCACAACAAATGTCAAAACAAATGTCAACCTATCCATGTGGGAAGGATCTAGTTGAGAGTATGGTTGTACCACCCAAGCTGGATAGGCACCATCAACCGAGAGAGAGAGATGTGTGACCAAGATAGTAGCCAGGCTTGAAAGTTGGTCTAGGGGAGAACTGTGTGTGTGGCTACTACTGTAGGGGGAAAGCTCTGCCATGACTTCCTGGCAATTTTGCATGTATTCATATAGGAAAGGGTTTGGAATTGTGGCATATTTGATGGTGCCACATCCAAACACCTTGTGATCCTGCTGGAACATGAAAGGATGGGAGGCCTCTGTGGAGCTGCTAGCTCATAGGTACCTCTCACTTGTCCTTCTGTTTCCCTTAGCAAGGTGATGGATAGTTTCTCATAGCCTCCCAGATTCTGATGACAAATGGGGCTTTCTGCACTATCCCCTCAGAACAGAACCACTTGACTGCTGTCTACGTTTGGCTCCGTAGTGATGGGTTTCCCCACAACTCAGGTTGTGGTCCTCAGCTGTTTTCTTTCAGTGTCATCCCTTTTGGTGTGTGGGACAAGGAGCTGGAGAGCTGGCACCTTTGGCTTATTCTCTTTTACTATCTGTGGAAGTAAAAAATGCTCTAAAAGTGTCTCATGTATCTTCACCAGGCTAATCAGTCAGGCCTTCTCCTTGTCCTGTGTTCAACGTTGATGACTAATACATGGGACTGACTGGAAGCAAATAGATACAAAGGATACTAAGGTTTTCAGATAGTTGCTTTGTGAAGGCAGCCAGAAACTGGAGCAATCAAACTTTGACAGTCTTCAAGCTTGCACAATAGGAAATGGGTGAAAACTCATACAGCCCCCGAGGAGCTCAAACTCCTCAATATCCAGTCCAGATGTAGCTAGAGAAGATAATGGAGAAGGAAGACCCTCCCAGAGGGAGATGCCAGAGAGGGCAATGAATCAAAAATCTACTTTCAGAAAGCAGAATCTGAATCTAATCAGGCAGAGGAACCACCTAATACTGCCTAGTAGAACTTCAAAGTTGATCCTGACTAGCAACAGCTATGGGTCTCTACTCCTCCCCTTTCTGAAAGAGAGTTTTATTTTAGTTATTCTGTTCCTGCCCCACCATTGTGTATTAGGTATGTGATTGGGCAGGGCTAAGGAGGGTGAAGCAACTTGTCTTTTTAGTCCATATGTCACTGGGCCATAAAGTCGATTCTGGGAGAGATTGTAGCAGACCTTTAGTGATTCAGACATATCCCTTCAATGTGTAAGTACAAACTTCCAACTGCCAGCATCTGTGTTTTTTTGCATAAAGACATTCTCTGATGCCAGGAGTCTGCTTTACCACCTACACAGTAGACTAGAGGGTGAGATTATGACCCATGACTGACAGGTGTACACAGACCCTTGTTTGCAAACTTCTCGATTGGGATACTCTACTCTGGTTCCCAGAGGTAAACCATATCTAGCTTTGGATGCTTTCTTTTCCCTTTCTCATCCTCTTACCTGTGTTTCTTTACTTACCAAATAAAACACTTGAAAAGTCTTATTTAAGAGCCTGTTTTCTGTGGGAACTCAAACTGAGATAAAAGACGCAAGATGTGTATTTCCCTTTCATGGTGTGTGTCGTTGTTGGGATGCTGTCCAGTGATGGATTGCAGTTCTTATCCACTCTAGGTGAAGTCATGTGACTGAGTTATAGCCAAAAGAATATAGGTAGAAGTGGTCCATGAAAACCTCTTGTACTATCTCCCACGCTTCCTTACTCTGGATGTCAATGCACAGGGCAAGCTTGGAAGCCACATGTTGCAAATGGCAGAGACTCTCTCAGTCTTGATCTCTGAATGACTGACCAGAACTGGGCAGGTGAACTCTTCACCCCTGCCTCTCTAACAAATCACCACCACTGCTGCCAGTTGGGCTTTCTTCTATTATGTTAAGTCACTGAGATTTGGAGCTTTAACTTTTATGGCAACTGGTACCAACCTAATCAATCTAAACTTGGCAAGGTTTTCACAAATGTGTGGTCACTTCAAAAATTGTCTTTATTACCTCAAAGGCCCTTGGAAAGAAGAGAGTAAAATTGCTCCAGAGACAAGTGCCAGAGGCCACATGGGGAAGACCTTGGACTATGGAAGTGGGCTGCCTGGTTTGAATCCTGGCTCTGACAGGTACTATTGCCTGACCTTGGGCAAGTTACTTAATCTCTCTGTGCTTCACTTTCTTCCTCTATGAAATAGGGATAATAATAGCATCTACTCATAGGGTTACTATAAATTAATGTATGAAGAGCACTTATTTCAGTGCCTGGTACACAGTTAATGATAAATTTACGAATTCCTGGTGCCTGGATGGCTCAGTGGGTTAAGCCTCTGCCTTCAGTTCAGGTCATGATCTCAGGGTCTTGGCATCAAGCCCCGCATTGGGCTCTCTGCTCAGTGGGGAGCCTGCTTCCCCTCCGCCCCCGCCTCCAGCCTCTCTGCCTACTTGTGATTTCTCTCTGTGTGTGTCAAATAAATAAGATCTTTTAAAAAATTTACAAATTCCTAATTTTCCAAAGGCCATCATGAAGTCTTTAAATTGTTTCCCACAATATAATTTCCTGCCTTCTGCTCTGCTATTGTGAGAGGTTGTGCCAAAGCAACAGAGATGGCTTTAGCACTTTGGATGTTCTTCCTTTGCAATATGACTTTGTTCCTGTACATAGGACATTTTCAGAGTTTGCTCCACTCAGAGGTCAGATGGCACCTCTGCCCTATTGGATTCAGGCTGTGTTAGCTTTAGGTAGATCATTAACCTTAGGAGAAATGTTCATCTCTTGACCCTACTTGGTTTTTGTCCAAAGGCATACAGACAAGATTGCTTAACCCATTTTTGAGACAATCATTTATGTGCATTTATTCATCTATTCGATACTTTTCTTGGGCCCTATATAACACCAGGCATTATTTTCTTTCTTTTTAAAAGGATTTTACTTATTTGAGAGAGTGTGTATGAGCAGAGGAGGGGTAGGGGGACAAGCAGACTCCCCACTGAATGAGGAGCCTGAAACAGGGCTTGATCCCAGGACCCTGAGATAATGAACTGAAATGAAGTCAGACGCTTTACTGACTGAGCCATCTGGATGCCCTATCAGACACTATTTTCCAATATTAGGATTAGTATGTTGAAAAACAAAAATGTGATGCCTTCTTTTATAGATCTTACTTCCTTTCAAAGTTATGAGTGAATGAAGGAAGAGCTGAAACAGTTATAAATGAGCACCATAACCCATGAAACTCATTAATCCAGTAGTAATATACTAGAATCTTAAAAAATAAATGTTAAAAACTAGTAGCTAACATAGTCCTCATTTGTGCCTCTTTCATGAAGAAGTAACTTATGTACAAATTGTGCTCTTGTGGAGTACATCTAGAAGATGTGAATAAAGCACTATAACACATTTATTTAAGGGCATTAGAGACTTAGAGGTGCCAAATTACTAGAAAAGGGAGGGGATAAGAGACATAACCTTAAAACCAAACATATCGGGATATTAAAAAAAGGGTAAAATTGAAGAATAATTTCTCTCATTAAAAAAAAGATGAGGGGCGCCTGGGTGGCTCAGTGGGTTAAGCCTCTGCCTTCAGCTCAGGTCATGGTCTCAGGGTCCTGGGATCGAGCCCCACATCGGGCTCTCTGCTCAGCAGGGTGCCTGCTTCCCTTCCTCTCTCTCTCTGCCTGCCCCTCTGCCTACTTGTGATCTCTGTCTGTCAGATGACTAGATAAAATCTTTAAGGAAAAAAAAAAAAAAAGATGAGATAGATGCAAAATATCCTAACAAAATATCCTAAACAAATATCCTAAGCAAAATGTTTAAAATTCAAGTTCAGCTATATATTAAAAGCATTATATGTAACAACAAAGTGGGGATTATTCCAGGAATGTAATAGTGGATTAACATTTAAAAGTCAGAGTAGTTCACCATGTCGACAGAAAAAGGAGGAGAAATCATATGATTATCTCCATAGGTACAGAAAAAAACTTGATAAGAATTCAGCTTTCATTCATGATTTAAAGAAAAAAAATAGGCAAACCAGGAAGGAAGGGAGCTTCTTTAATCTGATAAATAATATCTAAAACGAAACAAAACTCTAGCAAACATCCTACCCAATGGTGAATTATTGAAAACTTTCCTCCTCTATCAGTACTTCTATGTAGTGATGTACTGGAAGTGCCAGTCAGTGCAGTAAACCAAGAAAAAGAAATAAAATTATAAGAATTGAAAAAGAAGAAACAAAAACATGATTCATGAAGGCACAAGGATGTACACATAAAATCCAAAAGATCTTATTATAACTAATAATGTACTTTAGTAAGATCATTAAATTCAAGGTTGATATACAAAAACCAATTGTTTTTTTCATATACCAGCAACAAGCAAGTGGGAAATAAACTAAAATCATGACCCCATTTATAATAGTACCAAAAACGAGTTGCTATCTAGGAACAAATCTAGTAAGGATGTTCAAGACCCCTAAACTGAACACTACAAAATATTATCAAGAGAAGAACTAGTAAAGAAGGCCTAAATAATTGCAGCGATATACCATGTTCATGAATTGCATGGGTCAATATTGTGGCGATGTCAAATCCCTCCAAACTGATCTGTATTTTTGTATAGTTCCAATCAAGTATCTGCAGGGTTGTTGTTTTTTTTTTTTTTCTGGAAATTGACATGTCAGTTCTAAAATTTATAGGGTATGGCAAAAGCCAAAATAGTAACAACAAACAAACCCAAGTCTATCTTGAAGATGAAAAAAACCAAGGACTTATGTCATGAGATAGCAAGACTTAAAACAAAGCTATAGAAATTGAGACAGTGAGATATAAATGGAAGACTTGATAAACTGATCAGTAGAACAGAATGGAGAGTCCTGAAACATATGTACAATTGCCTGATTTTTAATAAAGTTTATATTGAAGTACAGTAAGGAAAGAATCATCTTTCCAGTTATGGTGCTGGGTCCATTGGATGTATACATGGGAGAAAAATGAATATAGGCTCCTATCTCACACCATTCACAAACATCAATTCTAAAATATTCTAGGCCATGTGGCTGAGCTTTGTCTTCTATGACATTATGCTAGCTCACTAAGTTATTTATTTGTAACTATAGTTATATAGTACAAATTAAAGGGCTTATAAATCATTTGTTAAATTCAAGGAGACATAGGTGCCTGGGTGGCTCAGTTGGTTAAGCATCTGCCGTCAGCTGAGGTCATGATCCCAGGGTCCTGGCATCAAGTCCAGCATCCAGCTCCTTCCTCAGTGGGGAGCCTAATCCTCCCTTTGCCTGCAGCTCCCCCTGCTCGTGCTCTCTCTGACAAATAAATAAATAAAATCTTTAAAAAAATAAAAAATAAAATTCAAGGAGACCTAATGAGTGAATATTAAGGGCAAAAAAAAAAAAAAAGTCAGTAAGACAAGTCACCTGCTTCTTTTAACCTAATTTCTCTTTAAACTGACTGGAAAATAATCTGTCTATGTATTTTTAAAAAAATCATTTCCAGGTGGATTCTAAACCTAAATGTAAGGGGTAAGTAAAATCTATGAAGCTTTCAGAAGGAAACAGAACATTTTCATGAACTTGGTACAGGCAAGGATTTTTTAAACAGTATGTAAAAAGTGCTAAACATAAAGGAATATGTTGATATTGCTCTCAGAAATATTTAAAATTTGTGTTTACCAAGAGACACCATTAAGAGAGTGAAAGGCATGCCACAAAATGGGAGAATATATTTGAAATACATCCAACAAAGTTCTCATAGCTATAATATATAAAAAACTCCTACAACTCAATAAAAAATAAGCAAACAATCCAATAGAAAAATGGGCACATCCCAAAAGAAGTTATCTAACTTGCCAATAAACATGAAAATGTATTCAGCTTTATTATTTATCAGGGTAATTAATATTAAAACTATGATGAACTTCATCATGTACTCCTGAATAGCTAAAATTTAAATAAGATTTAAATTTTTAAATGTATAAATTTATATTTCATTCCAAACTGAGTATTAACAAGGACATGGGGCAACTGGAACTTTCGTACACTGTTGGATGTAGAAGAGTGGAAATTGTACAACCACATTAAAAAACTGGCACTGATTAAAGCAGAATATCGGTGTACCCTGGAATGCAGCAATTGCCTTCTGTTACTATATCAATAGAAATGCATACACATCTTCACCGACAGACAAATACAAGAATTTTCAGAGCAGTATTACTTCGTAATAGCCTTAAATTGAAAAAAAAAAAAAAGCAACAACCAAATTTCCATCAATACTCAATGATATGTTCACCATTGGAATACCACCGAGCGATGAGAACTATAATAAAGGCATGCCCATTTTATTGCACTTTGCTTTATTTTTTTTTATTTATTTCTTTTAAAGACTTTATTTATTTATTTGTCAGAGAGCGAGCGAGCGAGAGAGATCACAAGTAGGCAGAGAGGCAGGCAGAGACAGAGGGAGAAGCAGGTTCCCTGCCGAGCAAGGAGCCCGATATGGGACTCCATCCCAGGACGCTGGGATCATGACCCGAGCCGAAGGCAGCCGCCCAACCAACTGAGCCACCCAGGCGTCCCTGCACTTTGCTTTAAATTGTGTTTCACAGATACTGTGTGTCATATTTCACAAATGGGAGGTTTGTGGTAACCCTATGTCAAACAAGGCAGTGGGTGCCATTTTTTCCAACAGCGTTTGCTTGCAATGTATCTTTGTGTCTCCTTTTGGTCATTCCCACAATATTTCAAACTTTATTATCATATTTGTGACAGTCATCTGGGATCCGTGATTATGACTCACTGAAAGTATGGATGATGGGCAGCATTTTCAAGCAATGAAGTGTTTTTAATGAAGGTATGTACATTTTGATAGACATAATCTCATTTCATGCTTAACAGACTACAGAATACTGTAAACATCACTTTCATATGCTCTGGGAAACCACAAATTCATTTAAATCTCTTCATTGTGATATTTATAGTGGTAGTATTAAACCAAATCTGCCTCAGGATATATATGAAACAGCAGAGCTGACAAATGTGAGCACAAATGTGATGGTGTTCAAAAACAGAATAACAATGACCTTTGGTCATTGGTGGCTATAAGGCAGGGGTGGAGGGGTCTTGTAGAGTACTGGTAATATTCTCTTTCTCTATCTGAATACTGGCCACATGGGCTGTTCACTTATGATTTGTACACTATGTGTATGTTCAAGTTCAATAAAAGGTTTGCATTAAAACTATATAAATTCTTGGGGCACCTGGGTGGCTCAGTGGGTTAAACCTCTGCCTTCAGCTCAGGTCATGATCAAACCCCGCATTGGGCTCTCGGCTCAGTGGGGAGTCTGCTTCCCCTCTCTCTCTCTGCCTGCCTCTCTGTCTACTTGTGATCTCTGTCTGTCAAATAAATAAATAAAATCTTTTTAAAAAACTATATAAATTCATTTTCTTCTAGATTAGACAAAAGAAGAGACTCTTATTCTCATTTTCAGAAATTCTAAAGGTCAAAGAATTCCTTGACTCCAAGGAGAAGTAGCTGAGACCCCTCTTAGAACCTCTGCCCTCTCATGTCTTCAGCATGGGGTGGATGTAGCAGGCTTTCAGGTCTTGTATGTCATTATCACAGCAGGTCCTGAGGAAGGGTTTACCTCCTAGCAGTCTCTGGGGCAAATCTTATGCCAGGGACATCCTGATGAGCATCTCAGCAAAGTGAGAACTTGTTCATCATTTTCTTTGGGTTGCTCTTCAGCAGGGATCATTGGTCCAGAGATTGCTTTAATCTCTGACCAGAAAGATGTAGTTATTTCCAGCTCAAGAGCAGATGGGCTGTGGTCAGCAGGGATGTTGACTGCCTCTCTGGAAAGCACAGTCCCTGTGTAACTGAGGCTCGTATGCTTGTGTCAGTGGGCTCCAGCTGGTCTTTTCTCCAAAGTCCAGAGGGTCACCAGATGTGAGGGGTCCTCTCCTCACTCCACCCTGTCCCTAGTCATCTGGTACACAGAGAGAGACAGTGTACATCCCTTAAATTGAAAACTTAACTCAGTTGGCTAGAGGTGGTGTGAAGAGGTAGAGGAATTAGGACAATCTCCCACTGGGTTGTCCAAAGATGGTGAAGTCTTTAAGGTACAGAAGGAAGAGGGTAAGCTGTTTGAGGTGTGTGTGTGTGTGTGTGTGTGTGTGTCTGTCTGCATGCACACACACATGCCCATGTGCATGTGTATTAGAGAGAAAAGAGCCCAGGTTTGTATATCATGGTCTCATACCCTTGACCTTGTGAATTCTGTGAGATTTACAATCTCTTCTAACTCCTTCAGGACTATCTCTGGCCTCAGTAGAAGGCAGGGTCAATCTCTGCCAGAGGGAAGAATTTGTCACAATCTTGATTGGGACTGAAACAACAATATTTACTTAGCAAAGATTCATCCTTTGCACACAAGAAGAGGATGCAGAAAAAATAGTTATGATGGGTTCAAATAATACAGCACAGTCTTACATTCTTAAGGCCCAGTTCCAAGGATGCTTTATTAGACAAGCCTTGGTTTATAGTTGGAATAATTGTATTGCCAATCCCCAAACTTAATTCAATGAAAGTCTATTTAAAATGTATTTAGTGCAAAAGACTTGAACTAATACTTTATACAAGAGGCACCCAAACAGCCAATATGCATATAGAAAGATGCTCGGCCTCATTAGCCATTAGAGAAACTCAAAATTACAGTGTAAAACCAGTAACACTCTTACCAAAACAGTCAGAATGTGGAGCAACCAAACTTTCATATTCTTTTTTTTTTTTTAAGATTATATTTGTTTATTTGACAGAGAGAGATCACAAGTAGACAGAGATGCAGGCAGAGAGAGAGAGGGAAGCAGGCTCCCTGCTGAGCAGAGAGCCCAATGCGGGGGAAATTGATCCCAGGACCCTGAGATCATGACCTGAGTCGCTGGCAGAGGCTTAACCCACTAAGCCACCCAGGCGCCCAAACTCTCATATTCTTAAGTTGGGAGTGCAAATTGGTTCAACCACTTTGCAAAACTGTTTGGTAGTACATATTAGACATACTTCTACTTTATGACCAAGCAATTACTCTTCCCAGGAAATATTCTACAAAATGCATACCTACATGTACTAAAAGACATGTGCTAGAATGTTCATAGCAGCACTCACTGGCTCTTTATAAGAGCACAAACTAGAAACTACTATCACCAAAAGGAAAGTTAAAGAATGGGATAATATGCAACACAGAGAACACATGAAGGACAGCTATATACAACAACAATGAGGAATCTTACAAATAAAAACTTGCGTGAAAGAACAGACACAAAATTGTATATATTGTATGGTTCCATATCTATAATGTTAAAAAATCAACAGCATTTGTCTATGTTGTTAGAAGTCAGGATAATGTATATCTTTGAGGGGGGATGGGAAGCCACTGGAAGAAGGCACCAGGGGGCCATCCCGGCTCTGTTCATGTTTTGCTTTTTTTTTTTTTTTTTTTTTTTTTTTTTAAGATTTTATTTATTTATTTATTTATTTGACAGAGAAAGAGAGAGAGTGAGAGCAGGAACACAAGCAGGGGAGTGGGAGAGGGAAAGCAGACTTCCCGCGGAGCAGGGACCCCCATGTGGGGCTCCATCCCAGGACCCTGGGATCATGACCTGAGGAAAGACAGACGCTTAACGTTTGAACCATCCAGGACCCCCTCTGTTCAGTGATGTGGGTGGTGGTTATATGACTGTGTTCACCTGGTGATAATTCGTTGTACACTTAGGATGTGTAAAGTTTTAGGTATGTTTATTATACTTCAGCAAAAGTTGTTAAAACTTGATCTAAATTTTCCCCAAGTGGAGCTCACAGACTTCAGGAGGACTGGGCTGTAGGCGGTAGGACTAAGCAGAAGCAGCCATCTCAGGTTCAGCGTTTCTCCTGACCTTCGCCTTCACCAGAGGGTTGTACAGAACCGTGTCTTTTACAAGAGGGGCTTCCGGGAGGGACCTGGAGTGGGCTGCGGAGAAGCTTTCGAAGAGTCTGATGATTCCTGAAAATTGTGCTGAAAACTTTGTAAGTGTGCACATGCTTCCCTGGGGGAAGAGTCCCTAGGTTTCATCCTGTTGAATCCCCATTCCTATGGAGTCTGTCTTTTCCAAACATCTAAGAGCTGCTTGGCTAGATGATGGCCCAGGGGTCAAGGAACTTACGTTCTAGTAACTAAACTGGGAGGCCGGCGGATCACTTGCCTCCGGCCTCTGTTCGTCTCTGAGAAGGCCGTCAGTGCAGTGGCCTCGGAGTTTGCTTCCACTCGCACCTCTGGCAGGCCGACCCCCTCCCGCGAGCAGAGATGCAGCCTGCGAGCAGAGGTGCAGCCTCGCTGCTCTTGGAGCTGGGCCGAGGGGGTGGCCGCGGGTTGGCGGGAGCGTAGCCCGAAGCTTGCCGCGCTCCAGCGCTGCGGAGGCCCGGGGCTGCAGGCGAGCGGCCCCTGGGAGGGGTCGGGGGGTGTGGCGAGGGTGATTTGCCGAAAAGGCTAACTCTTCGGAGTAGGCGGACCCGCCACCCCAACCCATACCCCTCCGCAACACATAGCCGCCTACTTAGGCGCAGGGAGCCGTGAGTCAGTGTCGTCTACCCGCAGCGAACTATGAGACTCGCCATCTATGCCCTGCTGTGCGCAGGGACCCTGGGTGAGTGCGCTCTGGGAGCCCGGTGGGGTCTTGCTCTCCAAGACCCGGACTGGGTGCCAGCGGAGGGTCAGTCGTAGAGGGACGCGGCACAGCCTGGGTCTAAGGAGTCGGGAAGCAGCCCAGGGCCTGGCTGGTCCCAAGGTGCTTCTGCCCGGTGGTGCATGCAGGCACCCAACAAACTTGTAGCCTAGGGCAGGGGACCAAATCTGGCTTGCTTCCTGATGTACAGCTGGGGGAGCTAAGGATGGCTTTTTACATCTTTAAATGGTTGAAAGAAGATAAAGAAAACAACAGTTTTGACACATGAAAATTATAAGAATTTAAAATTTCAGAATCTATAAATAAAATTTTATTGGAACACAATCATGCTCATTCAGATAAGTATTACCTGCAGTTGCTTTCTGGCTTCAAGGACAGAACTGAGTAGTTGCTACAGAGACCATATATCCCACAAAGCCTAAAATACTCACTAGCCCATTCCCGAAAAGTTTTATGACACCTGGCCTGGAAGCTGTTGCTCCTGTTCACATCCAAGGAAATAGGATCAGAGGAGAGAAGGGATTTTCCCCAGGGTTCATGACTATGTTATCATTAAGCAGGAGACGGGCTTAATGTTAGGTATTCTTGACCTGTCAGGTATCTAACCAGAAGGGGTTTTCCTTCTTTGAACTGTACAACATCTCCCATCCTTACCACACAAGGAAGAGGTAGAGGAACATATGGGAAAAGCAATCATCCTAGAATAGGATCCACCTGCCACTCGGTTCTGTGTGACTTTGGGCCATCCCTTGACCTCTCTGAACTGGTTTCCTCCTTAGTTCAGTAGGAATTGCTTTTTCACAACCAACACTGTGAAAGTGGAATGAGGTAATGTACCTAATGATAGCGCTCTAGACACAGGTGAGTATCACTGGTAAAAATCCTGCACATAAATGTAGGGGCCTCCTTCCTGTGTTGGACAGAAGGAGCCCAGGGCTCTCAGCTGGGTCGCTGTAAGGAAGGTGGGTCGCTGTAAGGAAGGTAGGTCGTGGTACACTGTCAATGAGCTCATGCATATGAAAACTGCTCCCCCAAGGCTCAACAAGTGTTGGTTCTTTCTAGTCCTGGTTCCGTCTGGCCTCAGGCTGTTTTTGTTTGTTTGTTTGTTTGTTTGTTTGTTTGTTTGTTTGTTTTTAAAGATTTTATTCATCCATTTGACAGAGAGAAAAAATGAGAGAGGGAACACACGCAGGGGGAGCAGGAGAGGCTGTTTTAAATAAATTCTGGAGTGGTAAGGTGTCTTACCGGAGGAGAGGGGTAACCTGGGGACAGCAGGGGGAGAACAAGGCAGGAAGGGCAAGGAGCGCCATGGTGGGCCCTCCCTGGCCTACCACTGCCACATGGGGCCACACAGCCAGATCTCCTGGGGCTGGGAAAGGCCGGAAAGGTAGTGGACAGCTGTGTTCCACCTACAGCCACCAGGAAATCCAGAGTGAAGGCCCCTGGTTGCTCCCCAATTCCTTTTCCTGTATAGGATGTGTGTTGTTTTTCTTCCTCTCTCTCCTCTCCTGGCAATATCAGGGCACTGAATGAAAGCTCATTTCCCAATCAGCTCTTTATTTACAAACCGGAGGCGAGAGCTGCCTACCTCTCCCCCATTCCCACACCCCTACGGTCCTTCCCACTGGGCACTGGATCTGGATAAGGGTGGAGTCTAGGATGTGCTTTCTTCAAAGCTCATTGTTCTCTTCTGACAAAAGCTCTTCTGATGGCAAATGCCAGAAAGGCAACCAAACAGTTTAAAATTAAAAAGATCAGACAAGGGGGGTTTGTTATTAGTAGACCTTGCAAGAGCCAAGAACCAAAGGTTCAGAACAGTCTGTACGTCCACTTAGGCCTCCCCCTCCTACCTCAGCCTCTCTGGAGCCTATGAGATTTCTCCATGCGGTGAGCATGTGGCCACCAGCAGCTTTTCCCTCCCAGGATCCATCTGAAATATCCACAGTGGGCTCTGACTGTCCTTTCTTGAAATTGTCACATGACTGACATGGAGTGTTATTGAATCGGCTTAGGCTAGCTGGCTTGTAGTCTCTGTTTCTCTTTCTTTTTTAAAATAATTTTTACTGGGATGCCTGCGTGGCTCAGTCACTTGAGCCGCTGCCTTTGGCTCAGGTCATGATCCCAGCGTCCTGTGATGGAGTCTGGCATCCGGCTCCCTGCTCAGCTGGGAGCCTGCTTCTCTCTCTCCCTCTGCCTGCCACTCTGCCTGCTTATGCTCTCTTACTTGTCTCTATCTCTCACTGTCAAATAAATAAATAAAATCTTTAAAAAAAATAATTTCTACTGAAGTATAATTTACATATGATAAAATGGACTCATTTTAAGTATACATGTAGTTTAATGAATTTTGGTAACTCTACCTGCCCATGTTACTGCCACCATGATCAAGATATAGAACACTTCCATCACTCCCAAAGTATCCTCCTCCTCATCATTCCCACTTTCTGCCATTATAGGTAAGTTTTGCTGTTTCACATAAATGGAATCATCCAGTACATAGTCTATCATGACTGGCTTCACACAGCACAATTGTTTAGCGATTCATTCACATTGTTGCACGTATCAAAGTTTGTTTCTCTTTATTCATTAGTCGTATTCCATTGTATCGCTTTACCACAGTTTGTCTACCTCTTCAGCTCTTGATGAACTTTTTGGGGATATTATGAATAAGGCTGCTTATGAACTTATTGTATAAATCTTTGGGTAGACATGTTTTCATTTCTTGTTTTTTTTTTTTGTTTTGTTTTGTTTTGTTTTTAAGATTTTATTTATTTGTCAGAGAGAGAGCACAGAAGCAGGGGGAGCGGCAGGCAGAAAGAGAAGCAGGCTCCTTGCTCAGGGACTCGATCTGAGGACCCTAGGATCATGACCTGAGCCAAAGGCAGACAGATACTTCCCAGACTGAGCCACCCAGGCACCCCAGGTTTTCATTTCTTTCGGGCAAGTTTCTAGGAGTAAAATTTCTGGGTCATATTTAACTAGTTAAGAAAATTCCAAACTTTGTTGAGTAGTTGTACCATTTTACTTGGCTGCCAGCAATGTAGGAGAATTTCAGTTCCTCTGCATCCCACCAACGCTTGGTATTAACAGTTTTTTCACATTAACCATTTCTGCTGTGGTATTTCACCATGGTTTTACTTCACATTTCATTGATGAACAATGATGTTGAGCGTCTTTCTATGTTCTTACTGGCCACTCATGTATCTTCTTTTATGAATTATGTGTTCAAATCTTGTCCCATTTTTTAATTTGGTTATTTGGATTATTACTGAGTTAAAAGATCTTTATATATTCTGGATACAAGCCTTGGTCACATAGATGTATTGCAATTATTTTTTCCAAGTTTGTAGCTTAGATTCTTTTCATTTTCTGAACACCATCCTATGAAGAGTGAATGTTTTACATTTTGACCATGTTCACTTACCAAATTTTTATGTTTTGGTTATTACTTTCTATGTCCTCTCTAAAAATATAATTGGCTGCCCCAAAGTTGCAACATTTTGTTTTATTTTATTTTAGAAGTTTTTTTTTTTTTTAACATATAATGTATTATTTGCTTCAGGGGTATAGGTCTATGAATCATCAGTCTTACACAATTCATAGCACTCACCATAGCACATACCCTCTCCAATGTGCAGCACCCAGCCACCCTATCCCTCCCACCCACCCCCTAGCAACCCTAAATTTGTTTTGTGAAATAGAGTCTTTTACGGTTTGTCTCCCTCCCCAGTCCCATCTTGTTTCATTTTTTCCCTCCCTACCTCCACCATCCCTCACCCTGCCTCTCAAATTCCTCATATCAGTGAGATCATATGACAATTGTCTTTCTCTGATTGACTTATTTTGATTAGCATAATACCCTCTAGGCCCATCCATGTCATTGCAAATGGCAAGATTTCATTTCTTTTGATGGCTGCATAGTGTTCCATTGTGTATATATATCACATCTTCTTTATCCATTCATCTGTTGATGGACATCTAGGTTCTTTCCATAGTTTGACTATTGTGGACATTGCTGTTATAAACATTTGGGCACACATGCCGGATGACTACATTTGTTATAACTTCAGCTTTTCTGTTTTGGTCTATGATACATTTGTAGCTTTTGTGTATGGTTCAAGTAAATGTTGAAATTCATTTTTCTCATATGAATATCCAGTTATTCCAGGACTTGTTTTTGTTTTTAAGATTTTATTTATTTGACAGAGAGAGAGAGAGAGCACAAGCAGGGGGATCATTGAGCAGAGGGAGAAGCAGGCTCCCCACTAAGCAAAAAGCCGGATGAGGGACTCCATCCCAGGACCGTGGGATCATGACCTGGGCTGAAGGCAGATGCAGATGCTTACAGCACCCAGGCATTCCCAGGACTTGTCTTCTTCGTAAAGGATATTCTTTCTCCACTGAATTACCTTAGCAGCTTTGTTGGAAATCTGCTGACCCTATAAATGTGGGTTACTTTCTAGACTCTCTGTTCTGTTCTGTTAAGCTGTATGTCTCTCCTTGTGCTAATATCACACTGCCTTGATTACAGTAGCTTTATAGTAAGTCTAGAAATCAGGTGGAATGAGCCCTTCAACTATATGGTACTACTTCAGGGTTGGTTTGGCCATTTAGATACTTTGTGTATACATACACATTTTTGAATTGGCTTGTCAATTACTATAGAAAGTGAGTTTAGTCTTGAAATATTTTTGAGGTTTCATCTAATATATAGATCATTTTCAGAAGTGTTAACCCACCACTCTCAGTTATTTTACCAGGAAAAATGGGTTAATTTGGGAATAGCAGAAAATCATATTTCAGGGCATGTAAGCTGTGGCAAAACCATAGGCAAGACTAGAGAACAAAAGACAGGAGATTTTGTTTTTGTTTTTGTTTGTTTGTTTGTTTTGTTTTGTTTTGTTTTGTTTTGTTTTAAAGAGAGAGAAAGAAAGGGGGTAGTTGGAAGGTGCTATTACAAACAAGAAGACCATTGGAGAAAACTGGAAATTTTGAGCATAGTGGGTTTTCAGTGGCCAAGTTGTGACAGTCTCTTATCTGCTGGGCTGTTGCTTGGCATAGAGAAAATCTCTTCCTCCTGCTGAGGTAGTAAAGTATATGTTTCTTCCTGTTAGGAATGCAGGGTACCTCCCTTCCTGTTGGGGTTTGCAATTGACAAGGAGTGGTAAGGTGTGAGAACTTCTGCTTCTGGCCTTCCTGCTTTATTTTATTTATTTACTTATTTTTTTTTAAAGATTTTATATATTTTAGAGACAGAGTATGAGGGAGAGGAGAGGGGCAGAGCCGAACACGGAACCCTATGTGGAGCTTGATCTCAGGACCCTGAAATCATTACCCTTAGCCAAAATCAAGAGTTAGATGCTTAACCAACTGAGCTACCCGGGCACCCCGGTTGGCAGGTTATTTTTTTTTTTTAAAGATTTTATTTATTTATTTTGAGAGAGAGACAGTGAGAGAGAGCATGAGCTAGGAGAAGGTCAGAGGGAGAAGCAGACTCCCCATGGAGCTGGGAGCCTGATGTGGGACTCGATCCCCGGATTCTGGGATCATGACCTGAGCCGAAGGCAGTCGTCCAACCAACTGAGCCACCCAGGCGTCCCTGGCAGGTTATTTTTATTTTAACACTTTGATGGTATTATTCCTTTGTCTATGACCTGTCCACACAAGTCATAGACAAAAAGCCTATGATATTTTTCTGACAAAAAGTCTGTGATATTTATTATCTTTGTTCCTCTGTACTTAATTTGTCTCTTTTATCTGGTTGCTCTAGAACTATGAGTTTGTAGTTTTCTTAACATTTTCTTAACATTTCTTAACATTGCCCAGAAAAACTTTGGGCAAATTGTTCTTCGTGTATTTTTTCAGGACCCTTTCCCCTTTTCCCCTAGGATTGCATTTACATGTATATTAGATCACTTGACATTGTGTGAAAAGTCACTTATGCTCTTTTTATTGGTTTTTCAGTCTCTCTTTTTTTTCTTTCTCTGAGCTTCATTTCAGAGAGTTTCAAATAATGTCTTTCAAGATTTTATTTGTACAATATATTGATTGAACAATTCCACACATCATCTAGTGCTCATGACCATAAGTGTACTCCCTAGTTCCCATTATTTATTTCATTCATCCCCCACCCATCTCCTCTGATAACCGGCAGATTGTTCTCTACAATTAAGAGTCTGTTTCTCTCTCTCATTTTTTCCCCATTGCGTGTTTGTTTTCTTCCTTAAATTCCACATTCAAATGAAGTCATATGGTATTTGTCTTTCTCTGACTGATTTATTTTGCTTAGCTTTATACTCTAGCTCCATCCATGTCCTTGCAAATGGCAAGATTTCATTCTGTTAAAGGGGTTCATTCTTTTTATGGCTGAATAATATTCCGTTACCTATCTATCTATCTCATCTTATTTATCCATTCCTCAATCAATGGACACTTGAGCTGCTTCCATATCTTGGCTGTTGTAAATAATGCTGCCTTAAATATAGGAGAGCATGTATCCCTTCGAATTAGTGTTCTTTTATTCTTTGGGTAGATACCCAGTGGTATGATCGCTGGATTGTAGGGTGGTTCTATTTCTAACTTTTTTCAGGAACCTCCAAACTGTTTTCCACAGTGGCTGCCCCAGTTTGCATTCCTACCAACGCTGCACAAGTGTCCTTTTTACTCCACATCCCCGCCAACACTTGTTGTTTCTTGTGTTTTTTATTATAACCCTTCTGACAGGTGTGAGTTGGTATCTCCTCGTAGTTTTGATTTGCATTTCCCTGCTGATGAGTGCTGTTGAGCATCTTTTCATGTGTTTGTTGACCATCTGGATGTCTTCTTTAGAGAAATGTCTGTTCATGTCTTCTGTCCATTTTTTAAAAGATTTTATTTATTTATTTATTTCACACACACACACACACACACACACACACACACAGAATGAGAACACAAGCAGGGGAAGTGAGAGAGGGAGAAGCAGCATCCCTGCTGAGCAGGGAGCTGGATGCTGGACCCAATCTCAGGACCTAGGGATCATGACCTGAGCTGAAGGCAGAAGCTTAACCAACTGAGCCACCCAGGTGCCCCTTCTGCCCATTTTTTAATCGGATTGTTTGGTTTTGGGGTGTAGAGTTGTATAAGTTCTTTATAGGTTTTGGATACTAACCCTTTATCAGATATGTCATTTGCAAATATCTCCTCCCATTCCATAGGTTGCCTTTTAGTTTTGTTGATTGTTTCCTTCTCTGTGTAGAAGCCTTTTATTATTATGTAGTCTCAGTAGTTTATTTTTGCTTTTGTTTCCCTTGCCTCAGAAGACGTATGGAAAGAAGTTGCTATGGCTGATGACAAAGTAGTTATTGCTTATGTTCTCTTCTAGGATTTTTATGGTTTCAGGTCTCATGTTTAGGTCTTTAATCCATTTTGAATTTGTGTTTGTGTGTGGTGTGAGAAGGTGCTCCAGTTTCATTCTTTTGCATGTTGCTCTTCAGTTTTCCCATCACCATTTGTTACAGAGAATATCTTTTGGGGTACCTGGGTGGCTCAGTGGGTTAAAGCCTCTGCCTTCGGCTCAGGTCGTGATCCCAGGGTCCTGGGATTGAGCCCCGCATTGGGCTGTCTGCTCATCAGGGAGCCTGCTTCCTCTTCTCTCTATCTGCCTGCCTTTCTGCCTGCTTATGGTCTCTGTGTGTCAAACAGATGGATAGAGTCTTTAAAAAAAAAAAAAAAGAGCATCTTTTTCCCATTGGATATTCTTTCCTGCTTTGTCAAAGATTAATTGACCACATAATTATGGGTTTATTTCTATTCTGTTCCATTGATCCGTGTGTCCATTTTTGTGCCAATACCATACTATTTTGATTACTACAACTTTGTAATATAAGTTGAAGTCCAGAATTGTGATGCCTCCTGTTCTGCTTTTCTTTCTCAAGATTGCTTTGGCTCCTGGGGGTCTTTTGTGGTTCCACACAAATTTTAGGATTGTTTGTTCTAGTTCTGTGAAAAATGCTGTTGGTATTTTGAAAGGTATTGCATTAAATGTGTAGATTGCTTTGGGTAGTGCAGACATTTTAACAATATCGATTTTTCCAATCCATGAGCATTCCATTTCTTTGTGTCATCTTCAATTTCTGTAATCAGTGTTTTATAGTTTTCAGAGTACAGATCTTTTACCTCTTTGGTTAGGTTTATTCCTAGGTATCTTATTATTTTGGGTGCAATTATAAATGGGATTGTTTTCTTAACATCTCTTTCTGCTGCTTCATTATTGGTGTATAAAAATGCAACAGATTTCTGTACATTGATTTTGTATCCTGTGACTTTACTGAATTTGTTTACCAGGTCTAGCAGTTTTTTTGGTGGAAGCTTTAGGGTTTTCTATATATAGTATCATGTCATCTGCAAATAGTGACTGTTTTAGTTCTTCCTTACCAATTTGGATGCTTTCTGTTTCTTTTTGCTGTCTGACTGCTGTGGCTAGGACTTCCAGTTTTATGTTGAATAAAAGTCCTGAGAGTGGAAATCCTGGTCTTGTTCCTGACCTTAGAGAAAAAGCTCTGTTTTTCCCCATTAAGGATGAAGTTAGCTGTAGGTTTTTCATAAATGGCCTGTATTATGTTGAGGCACATTCCCTCTCAAACTACTTTGTTCAGGTTTTTTTTTTTTTCTTGAGATTGTTATTTATTTATTTGTCAGAGAGAGAGAAGTGGGAAGAAAGAACACAAGCAGGGGGAGTGGCAGACAGAGGGAGAAATAGGCTTCCTGCTGAGCAGGAGCCCAATGCAGGACTCAGTCCCAGGACTCTGGGTTCATGACCTTAGCCAAAGACAGATGCTTAACTGACTGAGACACCCAAGCCTCTGGTTGAGGATGTTTTGTTTTGTTTTATCATGAGTGGGTGTTGTACTTTGTCAAATGCTTTTTCTGCATCTTTTGAAATGGTCATATAGTTTTTATCCTTTCTATTGTTGAAAGTATCATTTCTCATAGCTTGATTTGCAAGTATTGCACATTTGTACCCAGGAATAAATCCCACTTGATTGTGGTGAATGATTGTTTTAATGTGTTGTTGAATTCGGTTTGCTAGTATTTTATTCAGAACTTTTGCATCTATGTTCATTAGGGATATTGGCCTGTTCTAGGTACTATCTCTTCTTTAATTGTTTGGTAGAATTCACCTGTGAAGCCATCTGGTCCTGGATTTTTGTTTTTGGGGAGTTTTTAATCACAAATTCAACTTCTTTGCTGGTTAACAGTCTGTTCAAGTTTTCTATTTCTTCCTGTTTCAGTTTTGGTAATTATCTGTTTCTAGGAATTTATCCATTTCTTCTAGGTTGTCCAATTTGATGGTATATAGTTTTTCTTTTCTTTTTTTAAAAAATATTTTATTTATTTATTTGTCAGAGAAAGAGAGAGAGAGAGTACAAGCAGGGGGAGCAGCAGGCAGAGGGAGAAGCAGGCTCCCCACAGAGCAGGGAGCCCGACAAGGGACTTGATCCCAGGACTCCAGGATCATGACCAGAGCCAAAGGCAGTAGTAGCCTAACCAACTGAGCCACACAGGTGTCCCATAGTTTTTCACAAAATATTCTCTTATGATTGTATTTCTGCAGTGTTGGTTATTATTTTTCTCTCTAATCTGTGATTTTGTTTGAGTCCTTTCTCTTTTTTTCGTGATAAGTCTGGCTAGAGGTTTATTAATTTTTTTGATTTTTCTTTCAAAGAAATAGCTCCTGGTTTTATTGATTTTTTTTAAGTTTCTGTATCATTTATTTCTGCTCTAATCTTTATTACTTCCGAATACTCCAAATGTTTCTGTTCTGTACAAGGGCACATGGCCTCTGGAGTTCTGTTCCGTAGCTTGCTCTCCCTTCCCTGGGCTGCTGCTATGGAAAGCTTTTTCAGATAGGGTTGAGGGGCTCCATTTGTCATTCTGTCTTTCGAGTGGGATTCCGTCTAAGGTAATTTGGCATTTCCTGTCCCATTTCTTTTCATATTTCCTACTTAGAGTTAAAAGGCAGTACGGATTTTGGAGTCCGACAGACTTGGGTAGTTCAAATATACTGGACTTCATCAAAAACGAGGAGCTGCTACTGTTGTAACTTTCATCTTCTATATTTTATTTAAAATAACTTTTGGCTCAAATACTACAGTTTTGTGAAGAGCATTTTACCTTTGTAATATTCTCTATGCTTATTACTATAGCTTAAAATGCCAGTGAAATAAACATGCACTGAATTAAATGCCCCAGCATTTAATGTCATGTAAGATTAGAGTATCCAATGTCAAAAGAAAGACTAATTCAGTAGGCTCAAGATTCCTTCCCATAGGTTTCTTTTATCTTTTTTTCCCCAAGGTGACATTCACTAACATCAAATCAATTATTTAAAAGTGTACAATTCAGTGGCATTTAGTATACTCACAGTGTTGTGTGGACTACCATTTCTGTCTAGCTCCAAAACAGTTTCATCACCCCAAAAGAAAATCCTGTACCCATTAAGCAGTCAGTACCCATTCCCTTCTCCCCCAGCCCCTGGCAACCACCAATTTGTTTTCTGTGTCTATAGATTTACCTATTCTAGATAGTTCATGTGAGTGGAATCATACAATATATTGCCTTTCATATCTGGTTTCTTTCCTTTAACATATTAATCTTGAGGTTCACCAATGTGTAACATATAGCAGGACTTCATTCTTTTTCTGGCAGAACAATATTTCACAGGTCGGATAGACCAGATTTTGTTTATCCATTCATCCACTGATGTACATTTGGGTTGTTTCTGCCTTTTTGACCAGTGTGAATAGTACTGCTATGAATATTTGTGTATGTATATTGGAGTACCCATTTTCAATTCTTTCGGATATATACTGAGGAGTGGGATTTCTGGGTCATATGGTAATTCTGTGTTTAACTTTTGGGGGATGCTTTTGGCTTTTTTCTCCAAGGGGTATGGCATAATCAGTGAAATAGGAGTTGAGAATTAACGTGAGCCATGCAGCTAACCCAATTTTTGTCTACCCCACTCAACGAACCCTTTACCTTTCACCTCTTCTACCAGCAGAGAAAGATGAGTGCTGTGGGTGCCTTACAGTTCTGGCCTCTGTCCCCTAGGGCTGTGTCTGGCTGTCCCTGGGGAAACTGTGAGGTGGTGCACCATCTCAGATCATGAAGCCAGTAAGTGCTCCAGTTTCAGTGCCAATATGAAAAGAGTCCTTCCAGCGGATGGTCCCCACATCACCTGTGTGAAGAGAACCTCTCACCTCGAATGTATCAAGGCCATTATGGTAAGTTGCAGCTGCCAATAGGAGAGTGGAAGAAAATTCATACTTCCTTTCTCTGTGCTTGTTATTGTTTATTGCTTCAGAACAGCTTTCTTCCCACAAGAACTAGACCATGCTTTAGAGGAGAAAGAAATAAGCTGAAGACCTGAAAGTACCGGGACTGTGTGTAGAAAAATAATATAGGTGCTCAACATTCATTAATAGTAAAAACAATAATAGTAATTAAATAACTAATAAAGAAGGATTCATTGAAAATGCCTGTAATAAAGCAAAGCCAGACTGCACTGGAAAATCCATAAAGAGTCAGAAATAAACAAGAAGTTGTAGTTTTACCCTTATTACTTAACATTGTTTTTGGAATTTCCCAGCAATAATAAAATGCATATTGGATAGAAAGAAACAAATAAAATATCCATATCTTCAGACATTTGCATGCCCGGAATGTACGGTGGGATCAAGGAAAATATTACTCTAATTGTGAATAGGTTATATAAATTTAATAAATTAAATTTAATTAACATATCACAATGTCATTTTTGTATATCAGCAGTCATTAGTTTGGCGGAAAGTAGCCCAAAATTACAACTCATTTTCATTTAAAACAATATACTATAATTCTATTATACTATAACAATAGTCTACTATAATAAAATAGAAAAACATTTCAGGAGAAAAATCATAGGAGAGATCTGCAAGATTGTTATAATACAAAAGTTAGGACAAACAAAAAACATTTATCAATGAATTAAAATATATGTCATATTCCTAAATGGGAAGACTAAATATCATATACTTGTATATCTTGCCACATAATAAGTTTAATATAATTTTCATCAAAATACAGTCTTTTTAAAAGAATCAATTGAATAATTATAAAAATCCTAAGAAAAAGCACATGGATGAGAAAATAAATAGTATTATGAAAAAGAAAATTCGCATGGGAGTGGATGAAACCTACTTGAAACTTGAAAAATATTAAAGTAGCCATGTTACAGAGACTAGGGTCCTGGTGTAGATGTAAGAGACCTGGAAGAGAACAAAATTTGCATATTTGCAGCTTTCTTTACATACATTCATCCATCTCCTTGTCTATGTGATATGAGGCAGATGTCAACTATGATCAATACCCAACATCATGGCACTAGGGCTCTAGGTTTAATAAATTTAAGTAAGATACACGTGGATTTATGTAGATTTATATATGATAAAGTAAACTTTCTAAACAAATGGCTAAAGAAAAGATTCTTTAGCTAGACAACAGCTAAAAAAAGTTAAAGTTTCCTTTTAACAAGGAAAATCAAGTGAAATGTTTAATTCATTTACCAAAACAAGCTCTCAGTTTGACTCAATTTGACTGATAAAGATAGACATTACAAGATAAATCACAGAGGTAGATAAACTTGGAAATGTAAAAATTATAGATCTCTGACAAAAAAAAATTTAAAGCCTTAAGCATATGTAAATATATTCACATCAGCTATGACAAACCAGCTAGGGCAAAAACTAGATAAAAATGTCATTTAAATATATAAGAAATGCTTAAGAATAATAAGCTATAATCAAGCCACTCATAGAAATTACAAGTAATAAATAATATAAACAATAAGGGAAAAGTGTTCATCCTTTTTAAAAAATTTTTTTCAAAAGATTATTTATTTATTTATTTGACAGATAGAGATCACAAGTAGGCAGAGAAGCAGGCAGAGAGAGAGGAGAAGCATGTTCCCTGCTGAGCAGAGAGCCCGATGTGGGGCTCAATCCCAGGACCCTGAGATCATGACCTGAGCCAAAGGCAGATGCTTTAAACCACTGAGCCACCCAGGTGCCCCGTGTTCATCCTTTTTAATAATAAAATGCAAATAAGTGCAAATAGAGCCATTTCTTAAGGTAACAGTTTTTACCTAGAAATGTAATAACTTCTCTTAAATGATAGCATTTTTTGCTGGTAGGTTTCTGTGACAGTAGGGTATATTGCTATCGGCATTATAAATGATAAATTCTGTGTTATTTCTGGAAAACACTCTGGAAGTATTCAGTAGGGGGCATAAACATGCACACAAACTTTTATTTATTTTTCTCTAATTCATCAATGAGTGGGGGGAATGATTTGTTACAAGAATTAGATCTTATACAATTGTGGGAGCAGGTTAAACACTTTCTGTGGCACTACTGTCTTTGCAACTGCTCTTGGAGCTTGAGGAGGAGGCAGCCAGGAAGGGAAGATGTATGTAAAGTGGAGGAAGAGCAAGAACAATCTGGAACCTCAGGCATGACCTGGAGCCCATGGGTGTAAACTGAAACCTCTGTCTCTAATTGCTTCTGACCTTGACAGTGTTCACTAGGCCCAGTGGCTTTCTTTTCCTTTTACCTTTATACTAACTCCCTCCTTTTCTCAAGTGAATTTAAGTTGGTTTCTGATACATGCAACCCATATATATTAATTATATATAAACATAAATACATAAGTATGAATACATACATAAGAAAAAGATGGGATAGGGAAAAAGGAGGCAAGTATATAGAAATGCAACACTAAATTCAGAAAAAGCCTAGGTTACTTCAAATGTCATATTTTTTACTTCAAATGTTACATTTTTAAAAAATTTTATTTCTATTCAGTGTAACAGTATTCGTTGTTTTTGCACCATACCCAGTGCTCCATGTAATCCATGCCCTCTCCAATGCCCACCACCTGGCTCCCCCAACCTCCCACCCCCAACCCCTTCAAAACCCTCAGATTGTTTTTCAGAGTCCATAGTCTCTCATGGTTCACCTCCCCTTCCAATTTCCTTCAACTCCCTTCTCCTCTCTAAGTCCCCTTGTCCTCCGTGCTATTTGTTATGCTCCACAAATCAGTAAAACCATATGATAATTGACTCTCTCTGCTTGACTTATTTCACTCAGCATAATCTCTTCCAGTCCCGTCCATGTTGCTACAAAAGTTGGGTATTCATCCTTTCTCATGGAGGCATAATACTCCATAGTGTATATGGACCACATCTTCCTTATCCATTCGTCCGTTGAAGGGCATCTTGGTTCTTTCCACAGTTTGGCGACCGTGGCCATTGCTGCTATAAACATTGGGGTACAGATGGCCCTTCTTTTCACTCCATCTGTATCTTTGGGGTAAATACCCAGTAGTGCAATTGCAGGGTCATAGGGAAGCTCTATTTTTAATTTCTTGAGGAATCTCCACACTGTTCTCCAAAGTGGCTGCACCAACTTGCATTCCCACCAACAGTGGAAGAGGGTTCCCCTTTCTCCACATCCCCTCCAACACATGTTGTTTCCTGTCTTGCTAATTTTGGCCATTCTAAGTGGCGTAAGGTGGTATCAAATGTCAATTAATAAATGAATTAAAAAAATGATTTCCATGATGGGTTGGGAAATGATCCAATGTCATTTCTGAGAAGAGGCTGTGAGGTGGCTGCTTCTCACAAGAAGGGAGGAATGCTGGGCTGACAGATACTTGAAGAGGGAATCCAGATCTGTGAGTGCAAACCCCGACTTCTTATGGATAGAAATATTCAATAATTCACTCATTCGCTTACGCAGTAAACATTTATTGAGCGCTTACCTGTAGTAGGTGCTTCTCTGGGTACAGCAGGAAACTTCAGCAGGAAAACACACACACACACACACATGCACACACACACACACGCAAGTGTCCCCACCCTGGTAGGGCTTACATTCCAAAGAGAAGGGCAAGCAGTAAACAATGAAAACTTCTTAGGTGGTTGATAAGGGCTAAGGAAAAAACAAAGGGGAGTCCAGCATTCATACATGAAGTGGTAGTTTTAAGATGTGGCTGGAGAGAGCCTCGCTGGGAAGGTGACATTCAAGCAGACACTAGGGAGGGAAGGAGGTCTGACCCATGCAATATCTCTGGGTCAGTCATCCCTGGCAGAGGGCTAGGTTAGGGCTCCCTTCATGGTCTGGTCTCTTCTATTTCAGGCCAATGAAGCAGATGCTGTGACTCTCGAAGCAGGTTTGGTGCTTGAAGCAGGGCTGCCCCCCTTTAATCTGAAGCCTGTCGTGGCCGAATTCCATGGGTCAAACATTGGTGCGTTCTTCCTGGGGCCCCAGGTCTCTGATTTGACACTGCAGCTATGGGGGAGAAGGCAGGGTCTCTGCCTACATTTCATCTGAAGGGAACAGAATTGCTGGAGCTCTTTGGATCAAAGGAGGCTGTCATCTACACTGACCCATAAGGGTTGGAATGTTGACTCTCCCTGGGAAGCTATGAGCGGTGTGCATCCTAATGGAAGTGCCCTTGGTGCTGCTGGATAAGGGGGGCAGGGCTTTCTGGGGTCCATCACCTACCGGTGGGGCTGCGCCATTGGGAGGCCCATCTCTGGAGACACACAGACCTGGACAAGCTCTTCCCGGTGCTGAGTCCCCTGCAGGTGCTACAGAACATGGGTTTGTGAATGCCGTCAAGAGAGGTTTGGTGCGGGGGAGTCGAAGAATAAGGTTTTGCCTCCTCCCTGTTCTTGCCCATTAGTGTCATCAGTGTGTGCGTGAGCACAGCCCACCTCAATCGGACTCCTATTTGCAGAGCCCTGGCAAAATCCCAGGGTACCCCTGCATCCTTCCTCTCAGACCTTCACCACTGTGTCTGGGCTGCAGACGGAGAAGCCGAGAAGGGAGAAAAGCCTTTGGGGAGAAACAGTAACGTCACAATGACTGGGAGTTGAAGATCTTCCTGAGAATGCCCTGCAGGCCCTATAATAGCTGGGGGCCCCCACCCCCATGTCTCCACTGGCAGAAAGACACTAGTGTTTATTGCCTTAATAAGGGACTTCCCCCCTATCCTGTTAATCAAAGGCTTTTTTCTTTTCTTTGTCTACCTGTTCATCAGGGGATGGTGGAGACCCTAGGATTTCCCTAAAGTTGCCCATTGCACGCCCTCTGGAAGATTAGCTAGTGACTGTGGTATCTTCCTTTGGCCCTTCTTTCTCTCTGCTCTTTTGCAGAGCCACAAACCTTGCATTATGCTGTGGCTGTGGTGAAGGGCAGTGACTTCCAGCTGAAACAGCTCCAAGGCAAGAAGTCCTGCCACTCGGGCCTAGGATGGTCTGCTGGGTGGTACCTCCCCATCCGGATACTTCTTCCTTCTGACTCTGTTGAAGAAGGTAAGCTGGCTGAGGCTGGGTGCCTTCCGGCAGGACTCCTACTCCAGTCGCCCGCAGGGATTGCAGTGGGGCCATACAACCACTATCCGGCATATTAGTCTCAGGAACTGCGAGATGGGGTGAGGACAGCCTGCTTTAAGTGTGATCAGCTAGGTTTGTTGCAGCAGCAACCCTTGGGAACTGAGAGCTGAGTCTTCTCTCAGCAAGAGTACCTTGGTGTCTGATCTCCTGACAGCCCCGAACTCATTGTAACCCCAGCAGTTTGGCTTGATAAGGAAGGTCACTGAGGCTCATGAGAAAGGACAATTCCCTTCTGGCTTCCCAGGAAGGCTTACTGGGATTTACAGCCACACCATCAGCAGTCGGCCTTTGTGCCTGGGGTAAGGGCTTGGGATGGAGCCAAGAAGAGAGGAGTGGACTGGAGCCATGATTTCTTTTGTGTGTACTTCTTGTTCAGTTATGAAGAGCCAAAGGAGCCTAGGGTGCCTCTTTAGCCTTTGGAAGATGATTACAAAGTCTTTCTGTGATTTTGAGGCCTGCCAGCTCTGCAGCATTCACGTTTTATCTATAATAGGACAACAGGCTGCTGGGGTCAGATGGAGTGCTATAGGCCTGGGCCACAGCTCTGACCCCGTGTGCCCTTTCTTGAGGTCTACCTTGCTTCAGTGTCAGACAGTGCTGGATGTCTGTGTGACAGTTTGTGAGGTGGCTGTTGGCACACCCCCTTACCCACTACCAGGCAAGTTACCCCAACCCCTTCCATGGATTCCTAAAAGAGGAATCCCCATAAACTACCACAGCCCCTGGTGCCAAAGGGGAGAAGGCTGGATGGGACCATGCCCTGAGGTAAGGAAGGATGTTCAGAGTCCCCAGTGTCTGGGGTTCTGCCTGCCACACCTAGAGCCTCCGTGGTGGTGAGTTAACAGGGTGAGTTAACAGGGATTGCAGCTTGGTTCCGTGTAGGTCAGCCACCATTGTGTCTTGAGTGGGCAAGCTAGGAAGCATCTGGTGGGCTGGGGCCCCAGGCCCACACATCAGTGTGATGTCTGAACACCCTGGGCCATCCACTTCCTCAGCCATGGGCACTGTCGGCCACCTCTGCACATCTGCTTCCTCAGAATGGTCCTGGGAAGTGTGTTCCACCTCTTGGGCTCTCATATAGGGCCACTCGCTCACACACATGCAACCTGGAGGTCCCCAGCCAATTCATGCTCTGAGGTTCCTTATGTCTCTGTTAAGCAGCCACAGCAGAAATGGCCAAGATCTTCTCCGGCAGCTGTGTCCCCTGTGCGAACAGGGAGGTATTCCCCACGCTGTGTCAACTGTGTGCGGGGAAAGGGACAAACAAGTGTGCCTGCTCCTTCCAAGAACCATACTTCGGCTACGCTGGTGCCTTCAAGTGAGTGGGGACACCCCCCATTCCTCCTCACTCTGATGCCAGGGAAACTAAGGTCTACAGGAAGTGGACACAGAGCCTGCCCAGACCACCTGGGCTGTCAGTGTGAAACCCAGGGTCCTGAGTGCCTCCCATGGCGTGCTCTCACTCCTAACCATCCTGAGGAGCAGTCTACTGTGTGGGAGCCCATCTTCTCTCTCTATTGCCTAGGGTCTGTGTGTTACCCTCCTGGACCAAGGAGGGCTAAAGGGACAAAACTGTATCTGGGACTCTGGGATTCACAGACACAGGTTTGGGTTTCCAGCTGGGCCAAAGGCCAGGACCTCCCAGCTTGCTTCTCTCTCCCTGAGCAACTCCCTATGTCATGGACATGTGCCTGCCTCTCCCTACCTCCTCAGCCCCTGCAGGGGGGTACAAGAGACAAGGCTACTGCTCAAAAGCAGAACAAAGCAGTCCAGGAATCCAAGGCTATCCTGAGTTTTTATCTTCCATATTAGGCTTTAAGCCTTTATTAAAACAAAACCAAAAACTAGTTGCTTTAGGTTGCCTTTGAAGGGGAAGGTGAAGGTCTTGCCCTCTTATCACTCCCCGCCCCCAGAGTTACCTGAGTTATGACTTACAGAGCTCCTGCCTGCTTCAGACTCAGGTTGGCTGTGGAGGTATAAAGGCTTCTCAGCTGGGCCATGGCCTCTGAGGACACACTGAAGCCTGGGAAACTGTGGGCAAAGCCCTGTGAGCCAGTGGTCAGGGCAGAGCAAATCATGGGGACTGGCCTAACGACTACTGTCTTGTTCCTCAGGTGTCTGCAGGATGGTGTGGGGGATGTGGCCTTTGTGAGGCATATGACAGTGTTTGGTAAGTGCTGGATGGAGGAAGACTCATGTGAGCCATCCCCTGGCCAGGGCAGATGGTTCTGGCCTGAAAATTTCCCTATATCTAGAGATGGGTGATGACAAGACCCTTAATGGAATAGGAGAGTTTCTATACAAAAACCATTTCCATTACTCGAACTTTGTTTAGTGTTTAGTTTGTTCAGTCTATAAATCTACTAAACAAATTTTCTAAACAGTAACAATTTTTATTTATTAATTAATAAAATGAAACAAATTTTAATAATTTAATAACTCAATTCGCTTAGCCACTGCAATATCCGTTTCAAATGTAATCACACTCTCCCAAATGCTTCAGTATAAATGGTTCCTAAATGTTATAAACATGTTAAACAAACAAATTATAATGATTTCAGAACTTATTAGCATATCTACAATTAGATGTGTTGCAAAAGCATTATTATGTGGACAAGAATATCTTTCTTTCTGGTTTCTGTATTAAAAAAACGCTTTTAAGGGTTTGGGGCAACTTATCAGAAAGAAAAAAATAACATAAATTTAAGACAAATTGAAGTTACAGAATCTGGGTTTTGTTTTGTAACCAATTAAATTTCTATCAGATATGAAATACACTTATATCGCTTAAGATATTTAAACCAAATGTATATTTAGTTTGCTAGGTTCATTTTTAAGATCAATGTCTGCTACCTCAAGGGGAACTTTAAGTCCTCACTTTTTACATGGGCCTTAGTTCCTTACAACCTAGTGTATTTCTCTAGAATGAAGTAGGAGCTCGGTGTCCTTTGTTGCCTTGTTTAGCTGTTCACAATTCACTCCCCCTTGATTATTACACAGTGACCTGGTTTGTTAGCATTTTGGCAATTGAGGCTTCTCCTATTATCGGTACATTTAATGAGTGGGGTCATCTAGGGGTTCCGTCTCCCAGACTCAAGTTGTTCCAGATCCTTGTCATTGTTACTTCCTGTGAGCACCCCAGTGAGTACAGTTATGTTGCCAGGGGCCAGCATCTTCTAATGCCCACCCTGAAACGTTTGAAAACATCTTCATTTTCTGAAAATACCAGGTTGTCCCAGAGTGTCCTGGTTTCC
Source organism: Lutra lutra (assembly GCF_902655055.1). Taxonomy (NCBI): domain Eukaryota; kingdom Metazoa; phylum Chordata; class Mammalia; order Carnivora; family Mustelidae; genus Lutra; species Lutra lutra. The sequence goes on along the minus strand of NC_062278.1, from coordinate 131,149,789 downwards.
CTTTGCTGGAAGTCACTTGTCTGCTAATATTTAAGATCACTCACTGCCTTTTAAGTAGCAGTTTATGATGATCCACCAGGCTTTTGCGGTACAAATGAAGCTTGGTGGGTAGCTGCTTCCACCACTGGGCCCCTGAGTGACTGATGCCGAGAATTCTTTCTTTCTGAAGCTATGAGATCATATTCATTCTTTTAATTTAATTCTGACATTACTAAATCATTTTAAGTTTGTTCTTTCGATATAAAGATTTAAAGAGTATTTTCTTTACAACCTACCTAAGTAAACTTGTAACCATTTACAATAATTCTAATTGTACTCTTTCTCTTTTAGTATGATCATGCATGAACCCCATAGACCTCTACGAGTCTGCTAGGGCTGCCATAACAAAGTACCACAAACTAGGTGGCTTAAGCAATAGCAATTTATTGTCTCACAGTTCTAGAGGCTAGAAGTTCAAGATCAAGGTGTGGGTAGGGTTGGTTCCTTCTAGAGGCTCCTTGCTTCTCCCTTAGTTTCTGGTGGTTTGCCGGCCATCTTTGGTGTCCATTGGCTGTAGTCACATCACCCCACTCTACTTCTTTCCCTTCATGTGACATTCTCCATGTGTATATGTATGTGTGCATGTGTGGTTTTTATCAGGACACCAGTCATATTGGATTAGGGGCCCCACTACTCTAGTGGGACCTCATCTTTAGTTAATGACATCTGTAATGACTCTGTTTCCAAGTAAGGTGACATTCTGAGATACTGGGGATTTGGATTTCAACACAGAAATTTGCAGGGGACACAATTCAACCCAGAATACCTTCAAATACCTAGACAAGAGGAACCAAAGAGCCTGTTTTCCTCACTGGGTTTTCTGGTCTTCTTTCTACATATAGAGTATGCCGAGTGGGCCCCTAGGCCTCCTTCAACTCTTCCCCACCTTTCCTCAGCAGCCTTTGCCTCCAGGGGCGGATGCTGCTGTAGTCAGGAGACCTGGACTGTCCTAGCATGGCGGTGCATCAGCCTCAGACTAGCTGACAAGTCACCTTCAGTCTCTGAGCCTGTCTCCTCATCTCTAGGGGATCATTCTATTACTGGCCCCCCTGGTTGCTATGAGGATTAAGTGAAACAGAGCCTGGAGAGCCTTCAGCACCATCTCTGGTGTGCTGTGGGTGCTCAGAAAATATTTGCTATCATCATTCATAGCAGAAAGTTACACGTATGTGGGGATACCCTGAGGGGACCTGGGCAAGGGTGCCTCCTAGCCCTCCCTATCTATCTGCAATGAGAACAGGCCATTTTGCCTCCTGAGGCCTCAGATTCCTCATAGGTATAAAACATATTTGGAAAAGATTCTCTTTCAGTCTCTTTGGGTTGTTAAAAAAATTATTAAAGGAGACCAGTTAGGTGATACAAACAAACTTGAACATTTCACAAAGTGGACGGTCTCCTTTTTGAGAACTGCAAAATGGAGCAGAAGGCAGGGAGCTACGAAGAAACAAATACAATGTATCTGGTTGGCTGGGGCCACACAGTCAACCTTGTCTGGGGTGAAAGGGCTCAGAATTGGCTTTGTGTCTGGGGACTGGCTGGCTGAATATACTTTGTTTTTGTTCAAGTGGAGCATTTACAAGGACACAAAAGTTGTCTAGATTTTGGCCTGCTTCTGTGGCCCTGGGGTACAAGCAGGGCCTTGAAAGTAATTACAACAAGGTCAGTTTGTGATTCAGGGAGCAGCAGGGACCACGGCTCATGGCTCTGCCTGCAGTCGGCTCATCTGGGCTTTCCTCCTGCAGAGAACCTGGCAAACAGGACTGATCATGATCAGTATAAGTTGCTCTGCCCGGACAACAGCCAGATGCCTGTGGATAAATACAGGGAGTGCAACCTGGGCCTCTTCCCTTCTCATGCTGTCGTGGCTCGAAATGTGGGGGGCAAGGAGGACTTGATCTGGGAGCTACTCAACCAGGCCCAGGTATTCCTACCCTCTACCCTCACCTCCTGCTTTGTGTATATGGCAGGGAGGGGGTGGGTCTCTGCTTAGATTTGGGGCATTTTCTTACAGTCTCTTCTAGCCACTCTTTTGGGTGTAGGGCAGGAACCATGTCATACATCATCTGCTTCACCAAAAAACCTCTGTCTGTATTGTTAGAGGCAACAGAGGCTCTGAACCCCTCACCTGGCATCATCCACTCCATGGACCAAAAACTCCATAGAAGTGCCTCTTTGCTCCATTTTTTTCTCTTCAGTTCTAAAGGGGTTTTCAGGATGAGGAGTAGATGCCCCTCCTCCATGGAGTGTTCCGCTATTATCTTACTGCCATGGGATCCTGCCCTCCTCAGTTTCCTCAGTGGCAGGGTCCCTAGCCATGAGCATTCTCTCTTTCTGGTGTTGGTGACAGCATCTCCTGGCCAGCCCTCATTCATTCCCTGTCCTTGCTCTGTTGGTGCTCTCTGCTCAGCACTGGGGGTCCAGAGATGAAGTGGACAATGACTTGCCCTTGAGTTGCTTTCAGAAAAGTGTGAGGGACTTGATGAGAACACATACAAATTATCACCAGATGAAATGGTACAACCTTGGGGACACAGATTGTGTACTTTGTAGAGGACAGAGGAACTGATTTGCAGGGTACATCTGGGGAGATTATTGAGCCCTAGGTAGGAAGCTGTGCATACCCCCAGGAAGGGAGGGGATTATTTGCCAATGAGGGCAGCAGGTGTCTTTTCACATAGAACTGACACAAAAGCAAAAAGCAGATAGACAGTGGAAAGAGCTTGGGGGTAGGTGCTATAGTCAGGAAGGGCTTTGGGCCAGTTAGTGGGAGCTGTTGGCAAAGGGCCCTTCCATATTTTGGAGGCCAGAAAGTTCCCAGCTGGTCCTTTAGTGGCAGGCCTGAGGTCAGAGAGGAGCCCAGGACTCCTGACCTCCAGGCTCAGTGGCAGGATCACTAGCTGTTCTGGGATGAAGACCTCCAGAGCTACTTGGGATAGTTGGCTGGCCAGGAGACAGGCAGCTTTCACTGCCTGCCCTGTGGGAACTTGCCCTTGGAGAAGGGCAGCTGGGACATGACAACCATACCTCTTGGTGTGGATCTTGAGGAACAGCCCCTGGCCATTTCCCTGAAGCTGCTCATGGCAGACCAGCTGGGATTTGGGTAAAGCATTCCCTGGAGAGAGGTGGGAGAACCCCAGGAACCATAGGGGCTTTGGTGGGCTTGGTGCTTTGTCTTAGCTCTCAAGTGCTCATATTTTCTCCCTTCCAGTTTTCCTTGTCTGGTTTTGGGTTTGTTATCCCCTCCCCTTGCTTTGTCAGCTTCCCTCCTTCTCTTTTTCTTTTATCCTTTGAACAGGAACATTTTGGAGAAGACAAGTCGACAGAATTCCAGCTCTTTGCCTCTCCTCATGGGAAGGACTTGCTGTTTACAGATGCTACCCGTGGGTTTTTAAGAATCCCTCCTAAGATGGATGCCAAGCTATACGTGGGATACGAATATTTTGCTGCCACTCAACATCAAAGGAGAGGTGTGTAAAGTCCTGGGAGGGCAGCAGAGGCAGGAAAGCCAGAGAGGCTTCCCCAGTGCCTTCAAACCTCACCTTATCCAACCATCATTGGCTAGTGGAGCCCAAGGGAGCTACCAGCTGCACTGGGTTAGTGAGGGGATTTTCTGCTGAGCTGGGGAAAAGGCCTGAATTATGAGATCACAAAAGGGTTTTGAAGACCTTCAGATTAGAGTCAACTTGAAGTAATGATGGTTCTTACTCCTGTGTTTTAACTAGGGATACCCCACCCAGTGGCCGGTTTATATGACAGGAGAAAATAGCACATCCCAAACTGAAGTGGGAACATGGCCTCTGCCACTATCAGGAGTGAATTTCCAACTCTTGCCTTCCTCTAGATCCCTATGGTTCATTTCTTCTTTCTTTCCTTACTTTTGTCTTCATTTAGTCAACCAATAGTCAATGAGCATCCACAAAACCCACTGTGTTAGATGTGGCATACTGTGGTGAGCAGACATAGGGGTGGGGAGCAATCAGGCCAACCCAGAGGAGTACACATGACTACCAACTGGGGAATGCTACTGGATGGGAGAACCCAGTCCTTTCAGAACAAACTCTGGAAGGTCCTGACCTTCTGGTGCTCAGAGAGGGCTCTCCTCAGGAGGACATACTCAAGGAGGTGAGGTCAGGAGAGTGGGGAACGACTCTGCCTTCACTACTCTTTCTGGGTGCAGAGTTCCGCATTTCTTCTGGAGGATGATAGGCAGGAATGAGCAGTGATGTGGGCCTGAGAAATGCCCACTCTGCTGCTGTCAGTGAGGACCCTACTGGGCAGCCTTTCTGTAGCCAGTGGCACTAAGCTCCCAGACACATCTTTGGACTTCTTTTGGATGCCTGGCTTTTCTCTACCTGTCCTAGGTGTGGAAGACCCCCAGAGGGTGCTGTGGTGTGCAGTGGGCCACCATGAGAAGGTCAAGTGTGATGAATGGAGTGCTGTAAGCGGTGGTGCTTTACAGTGCACCACAGAGGAAAGCACTGAGGACTGCATCGCCGCCATCACAGTAAGGAGCGCCTCACCTCCACAGCTGGGCTCAGACACCCAGACCTATGGCCTCTCTGCCCTCTTCCCATATGTCTTCCTTTTGGCTATGAGACTAAGATGCACCTATTGTGTGCTGCTCCCACCCTCCAAAGCCCCACCCAGCTCTACTGAATGTGCCACTGGAGCTCAGGCTGGCCCAAGGTCCAGACTCCTTAGGTGCTCAGCTCTGGAGTCCTGGGAGCTCTTGAGTATGGTCCTGTCTGGGAGCTGCAGGAAGTGGGGTGACATCCCAGGGGGGTGGTCAGGGCCCCTGTGGATTGTGAAAGCAAATCAACCTTAGTCCTTGAGTTGTAAGTATAATTTTTTTTGGTGCTAAAAATATTATATGCTGGAAGAGAAATGAAAGATAAATAAAATCATTTACAACTTTATAACTCAGAGATCATTACCTCATAATTTCTGAGTTATGAATTATGTTATTAGCTTTCCATTTCTCTATGAGCAGATAATATTTTTGTGATTAGAAAAAATAAATTTATAATAAAAGACTAAAAAATTGACAAACTCAGAAGATATACATTCTTCTTTAAGAAGATCTTTATTTTGATAAACTTTCCTAAGACTAACCCATACATTAAGATCTTGCAATTTATACAGTCTCCTTAATGTGTCAATTTTAAGGATTAAATGAATGAGTTCTCAGAACATTGCCTAGCATATAATAAGCAGCCAATAAACGTTATCTATTGTTACTATTTAAAGTCAGCACAGTAGGTGCACTTTCTTAGGAAATGGAATATTCATTTAAAATGTTTTTAATGAAAAAAAAATGTTTTTAATGGCTGCACAATATTCCACCAAGTATTTCTGCTTCAATTTATTTAACTGATTTCTAAATGTCTACATATTAATTATTTGCAAATCCTTTGGTATTGTAGATGATATGGGATTGAAGATTTTTGTTCTATAACCTCAATATTTCTGGATATATCATAAGAAATAATAATAGTTAATATCTCAGAAGTTAGTTACTATGTGCCAAACATGTCTATGGGCTCTTAACTTGCATTAACTTATCTATTTATTTATTTATTTAAAAGATTTTATTTCTTTATTGTTAGAGAGAGAAGGAGGGAAAGAGAGCACAAGCAGGAGGAGTGGCAGGCAGAGGGAGAGGGAGAAGCAGACTCTCCGCTGAGCAAGGAACCTGATGTGGGACTCAATCCCAGACCCCTGAGATAGTAACCTGAGCTGAAGGCAGACGCTTAACTGCCTGAGCCACTCAGGTGTCCCACATTAACTCATTTAATCCTAACAATGAGCCTATCTGCCCATTTGATGGATGAAAAAAATGTGTATAGAATAGTTTTTAAGTATGTGTCCTTTGGAATAGTCAGGTCCAGGAGGCTATGTGGTATACTGGTTATGAGCAGGAGTTAAGGACTTGAACTGTTTTAGTTTTAGTGACTATCTATTGGAGAAATTATTTAACTTCCCTCTGCTTTACTTTACTAGTGTATAAAAGGGGAAGAATTATATAGTACTTACCTTATTGGATTTTGTGAGGAATACATGAGGTACTCTCTCTTCCTCTCTCTCACTCGCAAATAAATAAATAAATAAATAAATAAATAAATAAATAAATAAAACCTTTAAAAAGAGAAACAGTAAATACAACCCCTGAGTCTGGACATGTAGATTACTGAATGACAGTGGTCACAAAGAAAATGTGGTGAGGGCATAACCAGGACTCAAGATGGGTCTAATGAGAGCTCGGAGATGCCAGGGAGCAGGATTTGGATTGGACACTTGTTCCTGGGTCATCATGTCCAGTTTTCTAACCCCCATGGTGATACAGGAGAAGTTTTGGGTGGTCCATGATGTGATGAATCAAAAGGGCATATGACATAAAGCCAATGAGATAGACACCTCTGAGGGTCAGTGAGACAGGAAACAGCTTCACTGTTGTACTACTGATTTATTTCTTAACTTCAGAAGGGAGAGGCCGATGCCATGACTTTGGATGGAGGCTTCATCTACACAGCGGGGCAGTGTGGTCTGGTGCCTGTCCTGGCAGAGAACTACAGTAAGTGGGAGGGGGGTGCCTGTCAGTGTTTTATTTTCTCTGGGCCATGGACATAACAGCATGGACATAGAAAGAAGGAGAAATGATCTAGTTCATTGTTGAGGTAACAATTAACTATGGGAGAGGCTAGCAGATAGTATCCTCCTTCCCCAGAATCAGAACCAATGAAGATATGGACACAGGAGTTAGGTAAAAAGAGATGAAAAGAGATGTTTATTACGGAAAAGGTGATATTGGAGGTCATGGTACAGAACTGGCCTCAGGGCTTGCCAAATTGCCCTGGAATTAGAGTTACCCACTAGTTCAGGAGAACAGGTCTGTTGGCTTACCCAATGGCTGAAGGCAGAGGAGAATGCATATTGTCATAGAGCATCATTGAAAAGATCTAAACCACCCTCTCCCCACTGTTTAATGAAGAGGGGCACAACCACATGTGCCTCGTTCAATACTTTTGCTAAATTTACTAGTCCAAAATTAACTCACCCCAGCTGCACTGGAATGTTGAGGGGTGAGGCTACAAGGTCATGTTCTTCAGTGGAGACCCTTTCACATAAAAACAAATAAAGCTGGGGAAAAGAAGATTTCACCAATATAATTTATCAAGCTCCTCATCTGTTAGGCAGTGAGCAAGAAACCATCCATTATTCTTCAAACAAAACAACTCTGTGAAGTAAATAATGGTAACTCCGTTTTACTGATACGAAAACTAAGAGTTGTACTGATATAAAAACTCTTATAAAAACTTCTCTAAGCTTAGAGAAGTTGAATGAGTTGTCCAAGGTAGAATGAAGACCATATCCAGGTTTTCTGACTCCATGGGCCGTTTTTTTTTTTTCCCTCCAGCATAGCAAGAATATAATGATTGCCTACCACAATCCAGAGCTCTGAAGGGAAGGAAGATGTCAGGATGGCTTGAATCACACAGCTAATGCAAAAGGATCATTTCCAGATCTTCAGTAGTCTCTGCCCCTCTTCAAAGGGCCTCTCCTTTTCTTTCTCTGCAACCTCCAGAGTGTTGGGGAGATTCTGGGGCAGAACCTGATGTTCAAATGGCAAAGGTCAGGGAGAGGGGTTAAATGGGCCTGCAGAATCTTGGATTGTTGAGAACCAGTGACAAACTGCTTAGCTGGTTTCTTATTTCATTCCTCACTCTTGAGACTGAGAAGCTCATGACTTTGGGTTGAGCAATATAAGAGCTTAATGGCATGTATACCGATTGCTTTTCTTTTCAGTGCCTACAGATGGGTCTACGTGTGTAAATACACCCGTGGCAGGTGAGTCAGCATCAGTAACACTGGGGCTCAAAGGTAAAGGCCATCGTTGGGGAGAGGGTGAGAAAAATCTTAAAAAAGAAGCAAAGTGACTAGAGTTGTAAAAAATAAAATAAAAACAAGGAGGATAAGCAGATGTGTCACAAAGCTGTGGTGATAAAGACTGTGGGGTTCTTCACAGACAACAAAGGACTCCTACTTGCACTATTCCCATTTACTCTCCTCAGCTGTCCTCCAGGCTGTGGGCATCATTATCCTGTGTGGATGGGGAAAGTGAGGCCCAGGGCCATCAGCCAGGGAGTGGCTGACCCTGGGCTTGAGAAGAGGTGGTGTGACACCTTGTCCTTCCTGATACACCCCCCTACTCCTTGCCACGTGCTGCCTGCCCTTCTCTGCCCCAGGAGGCAGGAGCCCATTCCTGGCACTTCTGGGCCAAGTGGAGGCTTCAGGATAGGAGGAGAGTCCCCGCTGCTCTGACGAAGAAGAGGGGGAAAATGAGCTCGACCTTTTAGCTTTCAGCCAGCTGACTGTAACAGCGGAGGCGTCCATCTTGTCTTTAGAATAGACGAGGTGACAGGTTCTCCTGTCTGTGTATCTACATAGGCAGGGAGGGTCTGGATCTTCCCTGAAGTACGTAATCTTGGAAAAACAGAGCAGTATTTCTCAATCCAGTGTAGTGCCTGGACTGGCTGCATTCAGCATCACCTGAGAACTTGTGAGAAATGCAAATTCTTGGGCTCCACCCGAATCCATGGAGTCCAAGGATGGGGCCACTGCTCTGTGTTTTAACAAGCCCTCCAGCTAACTCTGATGCACACTGGGGTTTGAAAACAACTGTGGTGGAGGGTCCTGGGATTAAAAACAGGTGCTCACTTGGGTTTGGCCTTTCTTATGGGACAGGTAAACTGGGAGAGGTGGGTGGGTTTCAGCCACCACAGCACCAGCAGGAGCTCTGGTCCCTGCTGAGCACAGGGTCACAGAAGCCCTGCAGGCCCATACCCCACCAAGTCTTCTAGAGTGCAGAGCTGCTCCCCTGCAGCAGCTCTCCTCCATGTGCCACAGGACCCAAGCCCCAGGATATGCTGTCCCTGTCCCCCTCTGCTTTTATGGCTAACAGTGTTCAGTGAGTTGTATCTTCATCCCCAGCCCTAGGGGCTGGCATTTCATCAGCCATGCAGTCTATTGAGTATAGAATATGTGAAGTCAGAAAGAACTCCGCTTCAAGAATGGTTGAAATTTCCAGGAACTGCAGTGATACACAAATGCAAGTCACCAAAGATGCTTAGAAGACAGTTCAGGGTGGCTGGCTGAGAAGGAGAAAGTTAGATTTGAATAGAGACAGAGGGGGATCAACTCCAAAGACAAAGACACACACACACACACACACACACCCCAGATGGCAATAATTAATGCCATTTGTGCAGAATTAGTTACACCTCCAGAAAGGCACTGTAATAGTATTTGGCTCCCAGAACGGTGTAATAGAGCACAGTCTGGTAAGCCAGGGCTAGCTGTGGCTTCAGGAGAATCTGCTTCACTGAGAGAGGGGCTCTGGTACTGCTTGTGCCACTAGCAGCATGGTTGGAAACCCAACAACATAACCTCCCTGTCATACCCTAATCTACAATGTGCTCATATAAGCACATCTGATCCCCCGAAAATCCCCCTGGATGGGTATCATTGTCACCATTTTACTGAGGAGAAGCTGAGGATCCTAGACCCTAAGTGACCTGTCCTAGGAAGTAACTGGCAAGGCAGGTCTTCCACCTGCCACATTCACTTCCAATTTTTCCAGGTTTGACTATGTAGAAACCCAAAACATGATGGCAAGAAAGGAAGTGTAGTAGGGAGGGGGGTTTGGAGTGGTGGTGGAGGACCACATTATCATCTAGTTCTGAAGATTTAGGATTCTAGTTTTCTTATAAATTCAAATACACTGTTTAAGCCTCCATCAAAATGCATAATTCAGTTACAAAGTATTGGGATGAGAATATACCAAATATCCGTGGTGTTCCATTAGAATCAAGAACATGAGAAGATGTCTCACTCCTACCAAAGACACTTGGTATTACTTTGCAAGTGAATGCAGTATGACTAAAAAGATTAGAAACATATTTTTAATATTGGAGAAAAAAGATTAAATTCTCACTATTAGAAAATGATGTTATAAATCTAGAAAATCAGAGACTTTTAAAAAGGAGTTATTAAAGCTCTTTCTTTTGGACTTCAACAGAAATATTTCAACAGGTACACATATGTATGTACAAGATTTACATAGATAACTTGTAATATGGCAAAGTCGGTCACAACGGAAGTGCCCACCAGTAGGGGGATTACAAAATATGGCACTTCCATATAGTGGAACATAACATAGATTCAACCAGTAAACAGAATGAGACAGCTGCATCTACTTTTGCTGAATCAGTTTATCATTGAGGGAGAATAAAGCATCTTTCAGTAAAGTATATACAGCAGGAGTCCACTGAAAAATATGTGTAAATATTTATGGATGCATACATATATGTAGACACATCCGGAGAGCAGTAGTGTCAGACTGTTTGGCCCCATACCTAATAATGATAATTATTGGGAGAGTCTTCTGCTAGAGCAAGGTGAGGGGTTCAAGCTACTCCCCCTCCCCTGGGAGAGTGGCAGGCAGAGACTAACTGTAGCAGCTCTAGAAGACATTTTTAGAAGATCCTGGAGCTACTGAAATTGCATTTTGATATCTCTGTTGCAAGGTCATTATGTCGTGGCAGTGGTTAAGAAATCAGATCCGTACTTCACTTGGGACTCTCTGCAAGGCAAGAGGTCCTGCCACCCCGCAGTTGGTACTTCCGCAGGCTGGATCATCCCCATGGGTTTAATATACAACAAAACCGGGTCCTGTAAATTTGGTAAGTGTGTTCTGGGAGGCAGTGCGGCAGCCCCTTCCTTTGGCCTGTACCTGTATTGTACAGGAGTTCAGTTCAATGGCAAGGAATGTCAAGGGATGGCATGAATGGGTAGGGGGGTCAAGTGCTGGGCAGACATTACAGGTGAGCTTCGCCTCTCCTTGAGCAGGTGCTCCCCCTTCTTCTCACCTCCTTACTTCTGAAGGGAATGGCTTGGTCCAATGGGCAGATATCAGGGAAATGCCCTACTCCTTATGTGTTACAATGGGCTCAGGGAACAAGCCTGGGTTGCATAGCAAGAGTGGTGTGTGTGTGTGTGTGTGTGTGTGTGTGTGTGTATTGTTTTCCCATATAAACCAGACTGGTTGTTTTGTAAAAACCGAAAACTATATACCAGTAAGTCCTTGAGTGCTTTTTCACTTGCATCCTTATCTCCTTCAGATTCTTGTATTTGTCATTTTAGCAGTAGTCTTGCCAGTACCTAAAAGTCTCCTGGTGCCCTGCTTTTCCCAGCCATCTGACAAACCCCACCTCTGCACAAACACCATTACCTGCTCTCTTCACTCTCTGCACCTTAGCAGCTAAACATGGCTGGAGAAGTCATGGGGTAGAACAGTTCATTCCACTGGAAATGGTCCAGCTACTGGCCTCAGCAGGCCTCTCGCAGTCACACCCAAACTGTGTCGCTGCTCCACACCCCCACACTTCCCAATAATTACCCTAATGTCCTCATTGTCCACACATTTCCAGCCCAGACCCATCTACCACCCTTTCTCAGCACATGACTCATCTCAGCTGTAATAGACATCAGAAATGGTCAAAGTTTCCCCCCTCACCATCCCACTGCCAAAGCTGTGGGCTCCTCATGACTGTATCTGCTCAGCCTCCCCTGACCTATACTCTGGGTGTAGGCGCCTCCCCTTCTCTCCTCCCTAGAGCCTTATACCCTTGGTTACTAGTTCTCTGTCTGGTATAGCCAACAATTTCTTTCAACATTAAACATCCCCAGTGTTTTCCATCTTTTAAAGTCTTCCTTCTCCCAGCAGTTTCCCCGAGCTTCTGATTTGTTTCTCCTCCTCCTTGCTGCCAGACTTCTTAGCAGCATGGTCTGAGCCACTCATCTCCCACTCACTCCTCCACTCCCTGTCCTCTGGCTTCTCTGCATCATTCCATAGGAAGGACTCTGTTCAAGGCTACTGGTGATCTCCATGTTGCTCAGTTGGAAGGTCTTGCTCCAGTCCATTCCTCTATGACTTCTCTTTCTTCAGATCACCTTAAAACACTATCTTCTGACTTCTGTGAAAATGCTGGCTTGATTTTTCTTATACCCCTACAAAGTCCCCTTTCCCAACCTGGTTAATAAATGTTTCAATTGCTTAAAGTAGCTTTCTTCCCCCACTCTAAACTCAATCCTCAGGCAATCACATCCATGCCTACAGCCTCATTTGCCATCTAAACAAATAATATGGGCATCTGGGTGGCTCAGTTTGTTAAAGGACGTCTTCAGCTCAAGTCATGATCCTGGAGTCCCAGGATCGAATACTGGATCAGGGTCCCTGCTCAGCAGGGAGTCTGCTTCTCCCTGTGACCCTCCCCTGTCTTGTGCTCTCTCTTTCTCTCTCAAATAAATAAATAGAATCTTAAAAAAAAAAAACAAATCCTGTTAAACATTAAAAACTAGGCACATAGCCAGCTCTAAATAAATGTTTGCTATTATCACTATTATTAATATTATATCTATATGTTGATAACTGTTGTGTCTTTATCCCTAGCACAGATCTCTCTTTGACCTCCACACCTGTGTATACTGAACTGGCTATTTGACATTATCTAGTTATTATCAAAAAAAGTCATTATCAAAAGACATTAAGCTCAAAACAGAATGTATCAGCTCCGCTGAGTCTGCTCCAGAGCTGTCTAGCTCAATGGAGGACCCTACAGTCCATCCACTTGCCCTAGCAGGAAACCAAGCTGTCATCCTCCATGTACCCATCCATTACCAGTGATGTCCCTCTCCACTGCCTCCCTCCCCTTGTGCTACTCTAGTCCAAGCTGCCCTCACCTCCCCTGGACTATTACAGTAACCTGCTGCCTGCACCCCGCATCTGCCCTGGATTCCATTCATCCCACTGGCAGACCAGTCCTTGCGAAGCACACATCTGGCTATATCTGGCCCACCACTCCTGTCCCAGCATTGCTGTAGCCCTTCAGAAGCTCCTCATTTCTCTAAGGAAAAAGAACAAAATTTACACAAAGGTGTAAAAGTGGGTCTGGACCTTGCCTCCTCTCCACTCACTCTTGCACTGGGTGGTCTAGCCCAATGGCCTCTTACTAACCTTTCTGTGATCTTTGCCCCCACCTCCACCCCTGCCCTGGGCCTTCACAGATGCTGCTCCCTGTCTGGGAAACGCTTGTCCTTTCACCCTTCACTTAAGTAATTGCTATTCATTCTTCCTCTCTCAACTTGAAGTCTCTCCCCTATTCCCAGGTCTGTACAAGATTCCTTTATGTGAAGCTGTATAGAACATATTCTTTCCCATTGCAAGCTGGGGTTGGGGACATAAATTCACTAGTGTGGCTACTTGAGTTATGACTGTTGTTCATGGGCTTGGGTTCCAGGAGCATGGGGCCTATGTCATGTCCTCACCATAGTGCCCTGGGGCCCAACATGGGGCTTGGCATCTGGGCCTCTTGGCTGTTTCCTGGATTTGGAGTCAAGATGAAATATCTTATAAGGGAGGGCAAGGGCGGCAGAGGTCAGGAAAAATGTGGGAGAGGTTCGACTGGGTGGGCTTTCAGTTTTGTTCTCTCTCTGTTAGGATTACATCTGTGTGTATACTTCCAAACCTCCGCCCTGTGCCACTTCTGTTCCATAGACCCTTGTCCCAACTTCAGCCAGTCCCCATTTACTTTGCTCTAGTTGCAACTTTTTTTTAATTCTGTAATGTTCTTATTTGTAATAATATGGTACCAAATCCCTGAATGTGTCTCTACATCATTCAAGGAATTCTAGGGACAAAATCGGAGGCTTTCTTGCTAACATAGGTGAGAAGAGCTGACCCACTGTGTTTTCCTGCACAGATGAATTCTTCAGTCAAAGCTGTGCCCCTGGGTCTGACCCAGATTCCAGGCTCTGTGCTCTGTGCAGTGGTGGCAGCAGCCCAGGCCACACCTGTGCTCCCAACCACCACGAGAGATACTATGGCTTCAGCGGGGCATTCAGGTAAGTAGTGTCTGTGCACCACCTTTTTCTTGGGCACCAACCCAGTGAACCTCTTGTCCTTTCATCTTTTCTATCACCCCAGGATCTGGCTGCTGCATTTAGGAAGAACCAGAATTAGAAAATAGAACCCTAAATTCCCACTGGCCCCAAGGAGTCAAGCCCAGCTCCTTTCTGGAGCGCTTTTCTGCAGATCCAGCTGACTTAGGGTGCCTGAGGAGAAGCAAGAATGAGGGGTGCAGGGTCACAACCCTGGGTCCACTTTTTTTGTTTTCTTTGCGATTGTGGACAGGTCACAGAATCTTTCAGAGCCCCAGTTTAAAATCAGAGGATGGGCACTCGACCTGTGCTTCTTACACCTGGCTGATGAGTACATTTAAAAAATAGATATTCCTGGGCTCCTTCAGCCCTTCAGGAAACTTTATTGAGCAACTATTAATGTGGCAGGCACTGGTCTAGGTAGAGGGGTTATAGCAGCAAGACACAAGTAGCTCCCTTGCCCCCCGCATCTCAAGAGGGTAGGACAATGAACATAAACAAGGGCCACTCACTTCCTGACTGTGCTAACTACTACAAAGAAACCAAGGTGGGGTGGGGTGGTAGTGACTTGGGTAGGGGACAGTTTTGGAAATGGTGGTCAGAGAAGGCCTCGAAAAGCAGGACTGTGTGAGCTGAGAATTAAATATTGGAAGGGAATCAGGCCTGAGAAAAGCTAGAGGAAGGGTATCAAGGAAGAAGGAACAGCCAGGACAAAGGCATGAAGCAGGGCAAATCATGCTGTGTCTGAGGCCAGAACAGAAGGCCCTGAAGGGGGAGGTATGGCGGGGGGGGGGGGGGGCAATGGGTGTGCACAGGTTGGAGCTGAGGCACTGGATATGTCTTAGTGCCCTATCGGCCTGACCAAGGAGGTAGAGTTAATTCTAAGTACGCTGGAGGCATGCTGTGTGAATCGGGGTTGTGTGGCAACTGGGGAACACATGAGCATCTAGGATGGACCCCTTTATTTGTCACACTGCCAGACGACTTTGTCCTGCCATCTCCAAAGTTGTGTCTCTTTCATAAGCCATACATAATGACATATTTTCAGATTCCACAACATCAATGTACACTGAACATGAAACCTAGGCTAAAGTAGGGTTGGTTTTTGTTTTTTGTTTTTTACATTGCAAAATACTTTGGCATTAGGGTTGATGGTCTTACTGGTGCTAATATGATAATATCAGAGAGGACTTAGAATTGTCAGAGCTTTGTCTTGAAACAAAACTCGCTCTCTTCCTCAAACGAAGTTCAACACCCACAGAACAATCTTAGCTTCAGATGGCTCGTTATCCCCACCACCTCCTACCTGCATTTCCACTCCCATGGGCTTCCTGGCTCCAACAGATCTTCATTCCTACTGTCTTGTGCCCCACCCACCCTGCCAACTCTTCCCTGTTCTCTCCCTGCTTCATATTCCTCTCCCCTCCACACCCAGCATACATTCCACAGCCAACCACAATAATCATTCCTCTGTGCATAGCCTCAAGTGCCTGTCCCTCTGCTGGTGAAAGCACCGGGCCTTGCTTAGGTCTCACATTCCACCACTAGGCATCTGCACTGCTGGGGTGCCTGGCCTCCCTTTACAGTAAGGAGAATGTACCTCAAATGTGCACGTGTGCCTAGTGCCTTCACCACCCACTCTTCTAGAAGATGAGTCCATCCTCTGTCCTCTCCTCAATCCTCCAACACATCTGCCTCCATCTGTCATGCCTTTGTTTCCTACTTCACCAGAGAAAATTGAAGCAATCCAAGGAAATGCCACAATGTCCCACTGCCACATCTAACCCACTGCCCTCCCTCCGTTTGCATGGGCTACCTGGCTGTCTTCTAGCTCAGCCCTGTCCCATGCCTGCACCAGCCTCTCCTCCAGCCTGGTCAAGGGCTTTGCTTGGCATTTCTCCTCTCTTCCTGCTGCATCATTCCAGGATTTTCTCTACTAGGTCATTTCCACCAGCATCCACACATGATGCTGTTTTTTTCACCTTAAACATCAATAAATAGGGCGCCTGGGTGGCTCAGTTGGTTAAGCGACTGCCTTCAGCTCAGGTCATGATCCTGGAGTCCCGGGATCGAGTCCCGCATCAGGCTCCCAGCTCCACGGGGAGTCTGCTTCTCCCTCTGACCTTCTCCTCGCTCATGCTCTCTCTCACTGTCTCTCTCTTCTCTCAAATAAATAAATAAAATGTTTAAAAAAAAAAAACCATCAATAAATAAGTAAAATCTCTCTTGATCTCACTTCCCTCTCCAGCAACTTCCCATTTCTCTCCTTCTCTATATCCCCCTTTCTTGTTTTATTTTTTAGCACTTTTCACTCTCTAGAATACTATATATTTTATGTACTTGTTTAATGTCCTTTTTCCTTTAATGAGATGAATAAAATCTCCTTTGTTGAAAGTGAAAAAAACCCAAAGAGCTTCCTCTTTAGAAGGCGTGAGACTTGAGCCTTGGGAGTGAGCCAAGATACTTTAAGGCGAGAGTTGCCAGATAAAATTTAGGACATCCAGTTAAATTAGAATTTCAGATAAACAATGAATGAATGCTTAGTATAAGGGAACCCACTCCTCCTCCCCCCTTCTTCCTTCTCCTCTCCCCACTTCCTCCTCCTTCTCCTTTTCTTCTTTTTCTCCTCCTCCTCCTCCTCCCTCTCTTTTCTTCCTCTTCCTTTTTTCTCTAAAGAAGAGAGATGCCTCATTTTCTTTCCCTGCAGGATGGTTTTCTGTTTCTCAGCCTACATGGAAGGAAATGTCTGTGACTGGCATTATTACAGCTTCTCATTTATAAAGAAGCAGTCAAACACAGACCATAATGTATTCATCCCAATTCCCAGGAAATGGGATTGTCAGCCCATTTCCAATGAAAGCTTCATGTTCACACAACTCATGCAGCGAAGTTCCATTGTAAAGTTTTAGCTGCCTCCACTATGACCAGATAGATTGGGAGGGATGGGGGAAAGGATTCAGTTCTCAAAGTATTAATGTTTGGTAATCCAAACAAGAGTCAAGAATTTTTAAATTAAATTATACAAGGGGAATTTTGTTTTCCTAGATATAAAAATCACATTATAATACTGTATAATACTTTAATACTATGATCAGTACAGACAGGTTTGTGTGCAAGAATGACAAATCAATGGAGGAGATTAGACTTCAAAGACTTATACATGGACACATATTTGGTGTATAACAAAGATAATATTTCAAACTGGGGAAAAGATGAACTTGAGAGAGCAAGTAAAATGAGTGTGGCAAAGTGGCTCCTGGATCTGGTGGGAGCAGATTCAATAGTGAGTCAATCCCAAAAGCTGACTGGCAGGGGTCAGTGAGGGTGGTGTGAAGGGGTGCTGATTGCAAGGGCAAAGATTCCTTTTAGGTGTTTGGATGAGTGTGGGAGGGAAGCCATTGCTGAGGGCAGTGTGGGATCAAACAGGGTTTATTGATTTTCAAAAAAGAAAAGAGGTATATGAATGCTGATAAAAAGAGCCCAGTGATCAGGGAAAGACTGCAATTACATAAGAGAAAGAGGATAACTATCAGAAGGTGCCTGAGAGTGTGGGCGGGGATGGGATGCAGGGCACCTGGAGGGGCACTTTTACCGAGAGAGACCTTCACTCCTTCTTTGTGTCTGGAGGGCAGGAGAAGAGCACTGGAGACTTGGGCTGGCAGATTTGGCAGAGGGAGGCTGGAAGAAAGCCCACGTGATGATATCTGTGTTTTCTCTGGGAAGCAGGAGCACATGTCAGAGTGAGTGTTGAGGAGAGGGTATGTGGTGAGACAGAGGCATGCGGGAATTTGGAAAACATTTTAGTAATTGCTCTATGGAGTGGAGAGGTGGCTATCTCAAATAGTGGTTCTCACCACTAGAGCACAGATTCTCCTAGGGGGCTTGTTAAAACACAGCTTGCTGGGCCCCACACCCAGAAATAGGTCTCGGGTGGGGCCCGAGAGTATGCATTTCTGACGGGTTCACAGCTGGTTCCAATGCTGCTGATCCCAGCCCACACGTTGAGAACCACAGATCTAAAGTAGATCGAGGAAAGCAGGAATGCCCAGGAGAAGTTAATGATCAGGAGAGTCTCTGGTCTGCCTCCCTACTAGGGTACAGACACACCTGAGGCAGACTGTCATATGTATGACAGGATTATATGAAGGACAGGAAGAAGAAAGAAATAGGGCAAAGGGAGTTTAGGAAAATTGAATGGGAGTAATTGACCATAGCTAAGTATAGAGGGACCTGAAGTTAGGAGAGAGAGAAAACTGGAGAGGTGCTCCTGATAATTGATCACTAATGTCAGTTGCCAACTGATTGGATGTCCTAGAACTGATTGCTAATGCGTTCGACATTTCTCATAAAGAATGGACCTTAGGGGCACCTGGGTGCCTCAGTGGGTTAAAGCCTCTGCCTTCAGCTCAGGTCATGATCCCAGGATCCTGGGATCGAGCCCCGCATCAGTCTCTCTGCTCGGCAGGTAGCCTGCTTCCCCCCCTCTCTCTGCCTCCCTCTCTGCCTACTTGTGATCTCTGTCTGTCAAATAAATAAAATCTTAAAAAAAAAAATCCTACAAAAACAGCAAACTGTGTATACTTAAAAAAAAAAGAATGGACTTTCTGCAATTAAGTGTGAACACATACCTAGTGACGCACATTCACTAGTGATCATTAAGACTGACTAGACATTGATTTTAATCTCTGGTGTGAGTTTTGATCCAACCAGAGAGTCATCCTTGAATATCCCTGTTCATAGGAGAACACAAACATCTCCTCTGGAGAAACCAATCAGTATTTAAAACAAGGAACGAAACAGTGGTTATCTACAATAGGAAAAAAATAAACAGGTTTCTTTTTTCGATTACATTTCCCCTCTAATTCTCAGGGACAGCCCAAGTGTTACAGTTGTGTGTGTGTGGATGTGGCCAGTGTTCGTTGTGGTTCTAGTGGAGGGTGAATGAGCCTCTAGGTGATTCTCTCTGGGCGTCTCTCCCTCCCGCTCCTGTTGATGCTCCTCACTGACCTGACCCTTGCTGTGCAGGTGTCTGGTTGAAAAGGGAGACGTAGCCTTTGTGAAGGAGAGCACAGTCTTCCAGAACACTGATGGTATGTATGTGCCTGTGCTGTCATTTCCTCCCTTGGAAAAAATCTGAGTCTGTCCTGGAAAGTCACTCCCAGTCAGACAACTAGGGAAGTTTATTAAAGAATGGCTGACTCTCTTCATGTATAGGCATTCCTTATATATTCTGGATACTTTTTGTCTGCTATATGTATTGACAATATCTTGTTTCTCTCTGAAAGGTTTACCTTTGCATTTTCTTAATGGTGTCTGATGAACAGACATTTTAATGTTTAATGTAGTTCAACTTATCAATCTTCTTTCTGGCTGTTGCTTTTTCAGGCCTGTTAAAGAAATGTTTGCCTTTAACAGGACTGAAAACACACTAACTGGAAAGGCTATGAATTTATAACCATGAATTTTTCTCTTTCTTCTGATTTATTTTTAAAGTTTTGTTATTTCATTTTCCTGTGTCTCTGTGATTCTCCCAGACATTGGTAGTTGGTCACATCCCCGCAAGGAGGGCACTATGACCAGAGCTGTCAGCTGTGGCTGACTGGCCTTCCTTCTCCCCAGGCAAGAACCCTGAAGCCTGGGCTAAAGATCTGAAGCAGGAAGACTTTGAGCTGCTGTGCCTCGATGGTACCAGGAAGCCTGTGACTGAAGCTCGAAGGTGCCACCTGGCCATAGTCCCAAATCATGCTGTGGTCTCAAGGAAAGATAAGGCAGATTTTGTCCGCAGGATACTCTTCAATCAACAGGTTTGGGCACACAGAAGGTCCTTCCACATATCTCCCAAACTGAGTGCTCAGATCACCTCCAGAGCTGACAGGCACACCCAGCCCAGTCTCATATCCATTCTCCCTGGGCAGTGGAACAGATTCTCACAGCTCTGCATCTGATGAAATCAGAAAGCTAGCTGGTGGCTATGTTCACTTTGTGCTCTGGGGCTGTCTAGGATATCAAAGTGGACTGAAAGAGCCTTGGACACATGAGTATCTGAAGGGTCTTCCTGAGGCTAACTTTCCTCCCTGAACAGACTCCTGGTACCTCTTGGACTTGTTCAGTCCCTCCATGAGAGTTGTCTCTTGCTTCTTCTGTCATAGAAATAAGGGAGATGGCTTAGTGCCCGTCACACAAGGGTGAGGAGGTATAGGTGGCAAAAGCAGAAAGGAGGCTACTCTACCTGACTTAGGGTAGGTCCCAATGCATTACTGAACCTGGGCAGGCTGAGCATTGTTTTAGGCTTCCTGAAAGTTCAAGAGCCAACATTCAGACAATTCATGACTTCTACAGGCAGCCAACAAGGGCTATGAAGTAGCAGGATGCTTAATTCAAATGATCTTAAGAAAACCCAAAGCCTCATCTGCCTTTCAGCTTCGTATACCCCATTCCTGGAAGACCCCTGTATGAGTAATCCCTGTGTTAGCATATGCTGCCCACACATCCCAGTTAGAGGACTACAACCCAGGGAGAACTAGCAAAACAAAAGGCTCTTGGTTAGGGACACTTGAAGGTATGTGTCTCCCAAAACACAACTTGCCTCTTGGCTGTCCGGGGCTGAACAAAGAAAAAGAGAGGAGGGGAAGAAAAGATGGAAATGTCAAGTGCCTGGGACAAATCTAGAGTATAGAAGAGGCCAAGGCAGCAAGGGCTTTGGGCAGTGGAAGACAGGTCGCACGACCCAGGAAGTTGAAAATATCCAGCAATGACAGGCAGAATTGTGATACTGTGGCCACAAAACTCGAAGCTTCTTCTTTTTTTCCTTTTTTTTCTTTTCAGCGTAACAGTATTCATTGTTTTTGCACCACACCCAGTGCTCCATGCAATCCGTGCCCTCTCCAATACCCACCATCTGGTTCCCCCAACCTCCCACCCCCCGCCCCTTCAAAACCCTCAGGTTGTTTTTCAGAGTCCATAGTCTCTCATGGTTCATCTCCCCTTCCAATTTCCCTCAACTCCCTTCTCCTCTCCATCTCCCCATGTCCTCCATGCTATTTGTTATGCTCCACAAATAAGTGAAACCATATGATAATTGACTCTCTCTGCTTGACTTATTTCACTCAGCATAATCTCTTTCAGTCCCGTCCATGTTGCTACAAAAGTTGGGTATTCATCCTTTCTGATGGAGGCATAATGCTCCATAGTGTATAGGGAAGCTTCTTTTATTAAGCAGTTACTTTATGTACATTATCTCCATTTACAAATGAGTAAACCGAGGTTCACTGAGCTCAGTAAAGAAGTTTCTTAAAGTCATGTGACAAGGAAAAGCTAGGGCCACGATTTGAACCCAGAGGCCATGCTTTTTGCCATTCATGGTGCCTCTGAGACTGTTACTGTGTCCCATGTCTCCCAGGGGCTGGAGCTGAGCAGTGCAGCATACTTACATCTTTTGAGGCAGAATACACAACCTTGTGCTTCTTGGCGCTCCTGCTCACTCTCTGTCTGTCTGATGCAGGAACTCTTTGGAAGAGATGGGTTTGAATACAGGATGTTCCAGATGTTTCAGTCGTCAACTAAGGACCTGCTCTTCAGCGATGACACGGCATGTTTAGCTAACCTTCAGGACAAAGCAGCCTATCGAAAATACTTAGGACCAGAGTATCTTATGACAATTGCTGACATGGGACAATGCTTACACTCTGGTGAGTAGAATAAAACACCAAGGAACAATACCATGGTGGGGGGCAGAAGAATATGTTTAAGGACCATTGTGTGCCAAGTCTTGGGCTAGTACTGATAGGAGAACAAAGATGGAGAAGGCTTGCTCCTGGCCCTGCAGGAGGATGCGAGGCTACACTGTCAATTAGACAACAGTGTAAGAGAATACCTGAAAAAAGACCAAATCGTTTAAAGGAGACAGAGAGTGCAATTGAGATCGTTTGGAAACTGAACATGTTTACTTGTGCATTTCCATTTTTTTTCCTAACAAAATGAAAAGGTACACATGTGTGAGTCCTTCATTGTAGGGAGAGTGTTGGGAAATGACCCCTATATATCACTCATAGAGGATCAATTTTGAAAGATTTCTTTTTAAAGATTTTATTTATTTATTTCACAGACAGAGATCACAAGTAGGCAGAGAGGCAGACAGAGAGAGAGGGGGAAGCAGGCTCCCTGCCGAGCAGAGAGCCTGATGTGGGGCTCGATCCCAGGACCCTGGGATCATGACTTGAGCCGAAGGCAGGGGCTTTAACCCATTAAGCCACCCAGGCGCCCCCAATTTTGAAAGATTTTAAGTACAATGTATAAATAATATTAATAGAAACTATAACTATACTTAGCACTATATTGTTCCCTTTCTAGTTATACACACACACACACACACACACACACACACATATATATACACATATATATATATATATTTTTCAAATGGCATAATGTGTGAATAGTATAGTTGCCTAAAAAAGGATTAAATTGGAGAAATAAAATTAGAGCTGGGATAATCAAATTGCTGGGAGCGTGCCTGAATTTTTGTTGAATTATATCATATGTTGAAGATGATGAAAGTAAAAGGAATGGAAAATATATTTAAGGATAGCACTGACGTCAGTTAGGAGAAACAGAGACAGAGAGAGAGAGAGAGAGAGAGAGAGAATTAAAAAAAATCGTGCACCAGGGTGGCTCAGTCAGTTAAGTGGCTGGCTTCAGCTCAGGTCATGATCCCAGGGTCCTGGGATGGAGCCCAGCATCAGGCTCCCCGATCAGCAGGAGCCTGCTTCTCCCTCTCCCTCTGCCTGCTGCTCTGCCTACTTGTGATCTCTCTCTCTCACTCTGTCAAATAAATAAATAAAGTCTTTAAAAAAAATCATTACCAAAAAAAAAAAAAACAAAAAAAACCATTACCTAGCATTTACTTTTAGAAAACAGGAATAGAAACATGTTTAGTAAGCACAGGAAGTACCTGAAAGTCTGTTTTTTATGTTTTGCTTCACAGAACTTCAGGACACCTGTACATTCCATGCACATTAAAAACCGATCAAAGTGGGCAACCACGGAAATGCTCAGTGCCTGCAAACATGGTGGGGACACATCTCACTTGTCTGCATGTGGGCCTTTGTTAACTTCAGTTGTTTTATATAATTATGTGCTGTAACTGATACAAAATTAAAGTGAACAGAAATTACAATGAATAAAAATTATTGTGTCTGCTCAGAAAACTTCATTATATGTCCTCAGATTTTTTGAGGGGAGAAAACTATGTCTTTATACTAGAGTTATGCTTCTAAATTAAATATCTACTAAATTATACCTTTTTTAAAAAATGTACCAAACAAGCTCGTCTTCCCTCCCTATTCTTTAATTTACTCAAGAGTTGAGTCACCTATATAGAATTGAAGCAATAAATCTGTCGCAAGTGAGTCTGAGTGGTGATTACAAGTGTGCAAAAAAATGCATTAGTATGTGCAGTATCGAGGACTTACACAATAAAAACAAGGGATAAAGAATGAGTTTGTTTATTTTAAAAATATATTTGAACATTTAAAATTCATAATGTCAAGGGGAATAAAAATCCTGACCCAGATTACTTGGAAGACATTAAAATTACTACAAAAATCTAACCCTACTACCTACTGACTCAATTAAGGGTTTCTTATCAGAGACTTTGGCATATCATGTGTTACCATACTTGCAGCTTGTGGTAGTGCCTTAATAAATATTGACTGGGACCCTAAGTTACATATTGTTAAATGTTAGTTTCATGAGTGTGGATTTCTGCTTATGTCTGTGAAAAAGTAACCAGTACAGGACTTGCCCTCCTTCCCTAAACAACTAAAAAACTGACAAAGTATATGAAACAACTGTTTTCAAACATTGGACAATAGCAGCACAGGACTCTGGTCCCTGAGATAAGGGAAAGAAAAGAGGTAAGCAGAATGATGACCCTACTTTTTGCCTGGAGGAAATTTCCAGATGATGGCACAAGGAGGGGGAACCCAAGAAAGCCTGTCACATTAATTGAGGAAACAGATAAAAGCTTGGAGAGAAGCAAGATGACTGGAGTTTGTATACAGAAGACATCTCTAGAAGAGTCCCCTTGAATGTTTGGTGAAATACTAATCTGCATGAGTGTAGAATGAAATTGAAATCTGTAGGACTAAACAAAGAATAACTGTGAGAGACCTGCAAGCTGAACAATTCCCAGCACCCACACAGAGCTAGGAATCATTTGTGCTCCTCCTATAGCCAGAGTGAAGAGATCTAATTGAACATCTAAAGATTTCACTGAAGGTCAGACCTTAGATGTGAGGATAAATAAAGTAGCTGTAGACTAAGGGCTGCTCTATACCTGCCCTGAGAGTGAACTAGATTTGGTAGGACCAGCTGATCTGTAAGTAACTTAAATGCCTTCTAAAATAAGTCTCAGTATACATTAAAGGAAGCCAACAAAATCTAAATATTCAGAAATGTAGCTTATGTAATACCCAGCATCAAATGCAAAAATTACCAGATATGCAAAGAAGTGTAAAATGTGACTCAGAGTCAGAAGAAAAATCAACCAATAAAAACACACCTAGAGGGGCTCCTGGGTGGCTCAATTGGTTAAGTGCCAGACTCATGATTCTGGCTCAGGTCATGATCTCAGGGTTGTGAGATGGAGCCCTATGTTGGCCTTCATGCTCAGCATAGAGACTGCTTAAGATTCCACTTGAGATTTCCTCTGCCCCTTCCCGCCCCCCCTCAAATTAATAAACAAAAACTTTTAAAAAAAAACCCACATACCTAAAAATCAAAGAGATGATGGTATTTGGACAATGGACTTGATTTAAAAAATTTTTAAGTTTTTATTTAAATTCTAGTTAGTTAATATACAATGCAATATTGGTTTCAGGAGTAGGATTCAGTGATTCGTTACTTACATATAATACCCAGTGCTTATCATAAGTGCCTCCCCCTTAATACTCTTCACTCATCTAGGCCATCCCCGACCCACCTCCCTCCATGGTTTCTTCTCTGTGGTTCTCTTATGGTTCGTTTCCCTGTCTTTTTCCCCCCTTCCCATATGTTCATCTGTTTTGTTTCTTAAATTCCACATATGACTGAAATCATATGGTATTTTTCTCCGATGTACTTATTTCACTTAGGTAATACACTCTACATCCATCCATGTTGTTGCAAATGGCAAGATTTCATTCTTTTTGGTGGCTGAATAATATTCCACTATATATATATACACACCACATCTTCTTTATGCATTCATCAGTTGATGGACATTTTGCCTCTTTCCATATTTTGGTTATTGTTGATAATGCTATATACATTGGAGTGAGTGTACCCCTTTAAGTCTGTATTTTTGTATCTTTTGGATAAATTTCTAGTAGTGCAATTGCTGGACCATAGGGTATTTCTGTTTTTAACTTTTTGAGGGAACTTCTTACTGTTTTCCATAGTGGCTGTACCAATTTGCCTTCCCATCAACAGTGCAAGAGGGTTCCCCTTTCTTCACAACCTCGCCAATATCTGTTTCTTGTGTTGTTATTTTAGCCATCTGACAGGTATGAGATGGTGTCTTATGGTTTTGATTTGTATTTCCTGATGATGAGTGATGTTGAGCATCTTTTCATGTGTCTGTTAGCCATCTGGACATTTTCTTTGGAAAGATATCATTTCATATCTTCTGTCCATTTCTTTTTTTTTTTAAGATTTTATTGATTTATTTGACAGGCAGAGATCACAAGTAGGCAGAGAGGCAGGCAGAGAGAGAGGAGGGGAAGCAGGCTCCCCGCTGAGCAGAGAGCCTGATGTGGGGCTTGATCCCAGGACCCTGGGATCATGACCTGAGCTGAAGGCAGAGGCTTTAACCCACTGAGCCACCCAGGCGCCCCTCTTCTGTCCATTTCTTAACTGGATCATTCCTTTTTGGGGGTGTTGATTTTGAGAAGGTCTTGGATACTAGTCCTTTATGAGATACAGGCAATGAACTTTAAAATAACTGTGATAAACATTCCCAAGGATTTATTTATTTATTTATTTATTTATTTATTAAAAATTTTATTTTTTATAAACATATAATATATTTTTATCCCCAGGGGTACAGGTCTGTGAATCGCCAGGTTTACACACTTCACAGCACTCACCATAGCACATACCCTCCCCAGTGTCCATAATCCCACCCCCTCCCAACCCCCCCCCATCAACCCTCAGTTTGTTTTGTGAGATTAAGAGTCACTTATGGTTTGTCTCCCTCCCAATTCCATCTTGTTTCATTTACTCTTCTCCTACCCCCTTAACCCCACATGTTGCATCTCCTCTCCCTCATATCAGGGAGATCATATGATAGTTGTCTTTCTCCGATTGACTTATTTCGCTAAGCATGATACCCTCTAGTTCCATCCACGTCATCACAAATGGCAAGATTTCATTTCTTTTGATGGCTGCATAGTATTCCATTGTGTATATATACCACCTCATCTTTATCCATTCGTCTGTTGATGGACATCTAGGTTCTTTCCATAGTTTGGCTATTGTCGACATTGCTGCTATAAACATTCGGGTGCTCGTGCCCCTTTGGATCACTACGTTTGTATCTTTAGGGTAAATACCCAGCAGTGCAATTGCTGGGTCATAGGGTAGTTCTATTTTCAACATTTTGAGGAACCTCCATGCTGTTTTCCAGAGTGGTTGCACCAGCTTGCATTCCCACCAACAGTGTAGGAGGGTTCCCCTTTCTCCGCATCCTCGCCAGCATCTGTCATTTCCTGACTTGTTAATTTTAGCCATTCTGACTGGTGTGAGGTGATATCTCATGGTGGTTTTGATTTGTATTTCCCTGATGCCGAGTGATGTGGAGTACTTTTTCATGTGTCTGTTGGCCATCTGGATGTCTTCTTTGCAGAAATGTCTGTTCATGTCCTCTGCCCATTTCTTGATTGGATTATATGAAAATAAAACATTTAACAAAGAAAAAAGTGTAAGGCTTAAAGAAGACCCAGTGAAAATCTAGAGTTGTAAAATTTGTGTTTTTTCAAGGAATTTGTCTATTTCACCTAAATTGTCTATTTTTGCCATAAACTTGTCCAAAATATTTCCTTACTATCTTTTAATATTTATAGGTTGTGTAATGATATCTATTCTTCCACTTTCCATAGTGGTAATTCATGTTTTCTCTATTCATTTTTCTTGATCAGTCTAGTTACAGTTTTATCAACTTCATCAAACTTTCAAAGAACAATTTTTTTAATATTCACTATTTGCCCATTTTTCTATGTCATTTTTATTTATTTATTTTTAAAGATTTTATTTATTTATTTGACAGAGAGAAATCACAAGTAAGCAGAGAGGCAGGCAGAGAGAGAGGAGGAAGCAGGCTCCCTGCTGAGCAGAAAGCCCGATGTGGGGCTCGAACCCAGGACCTGGGATCATGACCTGAGCCGAAGGCAGCGGCTTAACCCACTGAGCCACCCAGGCGCCCCGATGTTAAGATTTCTTAATGAATTGACTGCTTCATCATTATGAAATGTCCCTGTTGTCCCTGGTAATACTTCTTAAGTCTACATCATTCGCTATTAATATGATCACTCCAACTTTCTTATGCTTGGTGTGTGCTTATATTTGTTTTCCATTCTTTTACTTTAATCCATCTGTTTATATTAAGGAGGGTTTCTTATAAAGAGCACATGGTTTGGTCTTTCTTTTTTCATTCAGTGTGACAATCTCTACCCTTTTAAAGGATGTGTTTCGTTCATTTATATATAATGTAATTATTAATATTTGTTTTCTGTTTCCTCTGTTCTTTGGTTCTTGCTTTCTCTTTTCTGCCTTCTATTGGCTTGAGTGTTTTTTAGTATTATATTTTACCTTCTCTATTTGCTTTTTAGCTATTCTTAAATTTTTTAATGTCTTCTCCTAACTTTACAATATTTATCTTTAGCTTAAAACTAGTGTCAGATAAGGATACAAAGTTAATATACAGAAATCTGTTGCATTTCTGCACAATAAAAATGAAGCAAAAGAAATAGAAACTAAGAAAACAATAATGTTTACAATTGTACCTCAAATAATAAGATACCTAGGAAAAAACTTAACTAAGGAGGTGAAAGACCTGTACCCTGAAAACTATAAAAGAACTTGAAGATGACACAAACAAATGGATTGGAAGAACCAATATTGTTAAAATATCCATACTACCCAAAACTATCCATAGATTAATGCAATCAAAATATCAATGACATTTTTCACAGAACTAGAACAAATAGTACTAAAATTTGTATGGAACCACAAAAGACCCTGAAGAGCCAAAGCAATCTTGAGAAAGAAGAACAAAGCTGGAGGTATCACAATTCCAGACTTGAAGTTACATTACGAAGCTGTAATAATCAAAACAGTATGACACTGGCACAAAAATAGACACATAGACCAATAAAACAGAATAGAAAGCCCCCCCCAAAACCCACACTTAATGGTTAATCTATCCATGAAGAAAGAGGCAAGAACATACAATATGGAAAAGACAGCCTCTTCAATAAATGATGCTGTGAAAAATGGACAGCTACAAGCAAAAAAATAAAACTGGACCATTTTCTTACACCATACACACAAATAAGCTCAAAATAGATTAAAGACTTAAATACGAAACCTGAAATCATAAAACTTCTAGAAGAAAACATAGGCAGTAATTTCTTTGACATTGGTTATAGAAACATTTTTTCTAAATATGTCTCCTCAGGCAAGGGAAACAAAAGCAAAAATTAAACTATCGGGACTACGCAAAATAAAAGGGTTTTGCATGGCAAAGGAAACCATCTTTAAAACAAAATAATCCAACACCAAAAAAACCCCCCAAATAATCCAATTAAAAATGGGCATAAAATATGAATTGAAATTTTTCCAAAAAATATACAAATGACCAACAGACACATGAAAAGATGCTCAACATCACTAGTCATCAAGGAAATGCAAATCAAAACCACAGTGAGGTATTACTTTATACCTGTCAGAATGACTAAAATTAAAAAGACAAAAAATAACACATTTTGGCGAGGCTGTGGGAAAAAAGGACCCCCTCATGTACTGTTAATGGGAATGCAAATTGTTGCAGTCACTGTGGAACAGTATGGAGGTTCCTCAAAAGATTAAAAACAAAATTACCATATGATATAGTAATGCTACTATTGGGTATTTACCAAAAGAAAATTAAAATTTTAATTTGAAAGAATAGAGGCAACCCTATGTTTATTGCAATAGCCAAGACATGGAAGCAACCCAAGTGTTAATTGATAGATGAATGGAAGAGAAAGTATGGTGTGTGTGTATGTGTATAATGGAGTGTTACTCAGCTCTAAAAAGGAATGAGATGTTGCCATTTGCAGCAACATTGACTGACCTAGAGAGTATAATGTTAAGTACAATAAGTCAATCAGAGAAGACAAACACCTTATGACTTAACTCATATGCGGATTTTAGAAACAAACAATGAACAAATGAACAAACAAAGAAGAAAAAAGAGACAAAAAACCAGACTCTTAAATACAGAAAACAAACTGATGGTTGCCAGAGAGGATGTGGGTGGGGGAAGAGGTGAAACAGATGAAGGGGATTAAGAATACACTTATCCTGATGAGCACTGACTCGCGTACAGAACTGTTGAGTCATTCTATTATACATCCAAAACTAATATAACACTGTATGTTAATTATATTTCAATAAAAATAAATTTAAAATAATGTTATATCACTTTGTGAATAACGTAAGATCCTGTAATATTATAGTTCCACTTTCATCAGTGATTTCTGGATAAACTTTTAAGAAGCAGGTCTTTAAGGTTAAAAAAAAAAAAGGCCCTGATTTGTATCATTTACCAATTTCAGGAAGTAAACAGTTTTATATGGATGATTTCAAGCTACCAAAGTGATGTCAGTGAATTCAGAGTTTAGAAGAGATATATATAATCAGCTTTTGCAAGCCAGCTCAAGCTGACTGCACTACCCCCACTAATTTCCCTCTTTTATTCATGTGTTCTTACAATCATATATTTTATCTCTGCATACATTAGAAACTTGACAATAATTTTTATTATTTTTATATCAAGTATCAATTATCTTTTAATGAAATTTTTAAATGATAAAAAGAAATCTGTAATATCTACCCACATCTTCATTATTTCCAGTTCTCTTCATACCTTTGTATAGATCACAGATTTTAGCTATTTTGTAGGCAGATCTTTCTGGCCAAATTTCATTGTCTGTAGACATGTTATTTTTCCTTGTACTAATTTTGTATGGTACTTGACTACAGTACTTTCTGTTCAACTTTAGGTGAAATTTGCTTCTCTGGACTTTTAGAATAAGGGTATTTTTAGGCAAGGTTTCTTACTTCACAGATCTCCCTTATCTGTCATTTTGTGCATTATTTTAAAATGCAGTAGCTTGCTTTCTCTGGTTTCTTGGTTTTATTTCCTTCTCTACTTTGGTCTAGACCTTGTTTGTTCCTTTATCCTTGTTATGCCTTTTCTGTGCAATTTTGATTCCACTTATAGATCCAGATTGCTCCGGATCCTTTGGTCCCTCTTAGGAAAGGTATTTTCACATCTACTCTTGCAGGCTGCCCCTAGAAGCCAGTTGCATGCTTATATTTTATGTTGGTACTTCCAGGAAGACTCCTGGAGTTTCACCTGCTACAAAGTCCTCAGGCTTTTTTGCTCAAAGCCTCAGAGACTGTTGGCTCTGTGTAGCTTGAATTTCTGCTGTCAATTTTTCCCACCAGAGGAGCCAAATCTATGGGTAATCTTCAGTGGCATAAGGCAGGAGCCCAGAGATCCTGGTCCAGCAGAGACCTTTCACTGGCATTGGGGAAGAGTTGTCATGTACCCTACATCTACTTTCTCTGAATTTTAAGAACTTGGAAAGAAGACCAAGGCATATAATTAATGTTTCACGTTTCAACATATTGAGGATACCACTGGACCCATTTCAGATGTAATAAAATCCTAGGACTATAACCTTAGTAGCACACACACACACACATACACACACTACTTGACCTACAATTTTTGTGTATTTATAGCTCCAGTGCAGTGATTTTTCTGTGACCTCATATCACTTTCCTCTGGAGTGAAGGAATGAGGATAGAGGCTAGTTAACCTGTTTTCAGGCAGATGCTACCTTAGGGGGCTAATTAGTCTTACTAAATCGTACACATAGACAAGTTGTACATATTTACGAATAAGGCCTATCTGTGGGAATATTTAGAAAAATTAAAAGGTTGAAATCATTCAATTGTAGAATCTAACAGTTGACACCAATTCTCTACAGATCGGTGTGAGCCAGAGGTTTACTTTGGAACAGCTGGGAAACCAGGTGAACTTTGCTCTTCTCTTCCCACAGAGAGCAGGGACATCAAACAGTGGCATTTGCAGTGGGGCAGCAGAGGGACCAGTGATCTGTTTGTTTTGCCCCACAAGTACTAGACTATGCTCAGCTCAACCAGCCACTTTTCATGGGCCCACCTAAAGATCTCAGGACTGGGCTTCTCCTGGTGAAAAAGCAATGGGAGATAAAATACCGAAATAACCTTGGAAGAAAATATGAATGAGTTACAGGATGATGGGGGATACCACAGGATGTTGAGTGCAAAATAGGTTCTAGCTTTACCTGCCCTGCTGGCCACCCTACCAGTTATGTCCTCTGGCTGGGCCTCAGTTTTTCTTTCTGTAAAATGAAGTCATTGTATTCAATGGTCTTGAAGGGTTTTGCCAAAGGGACCATCAGCAATAGACAAAGCCATTAAAAAATTATCTGGGGTCCCTTCATTAAGTCACTGATCATGTTGTTAGTACTTAGTCCATACTAGCTGTTTTGTAATAATGATAGTCATTGCTATCTACTGGGCCAGCACTTTAATAGCACAGTGAGTGGACTTCAAAATGGCCCTAGAAGATGGGTATTCATATTCTTTTAAAAATTTTTAAAAGTTATTTATTTGTCAGAGAGAGAGAGAGAGAGAGCATGGGGGGCCGCAGGCAGAGGGAGAAGCTGGCTCCCCACTGAGCAAGAGGCCCAATGAGGGACTTGATCCTAAGAACCCAGGTTCATGACCTGAGCCAAAGGCAGACACTTAACTGACTGAGCCATTCAGGCATCCCTCATATTCTTACTGCTAATGAGAAAACAAAGTTTAGGAAAAGATAAGTAACTTCTCCAACATCATGTAAGTTCTAAGTGGTCTATGACTTAAACCCAGGAATCTCTGACTCCAATTTCATGCCCATTTTATTCCACGGACTGCACATGAAAATACTTAGAACCTGCCCTCAAGAATGGACAGGTAAATAAAAGGAGCACACAGCATCCTTTTGTCTGTACACCAGTTTTATAGATAAAATAAAGCTGCCAGGCTCTGCCTGGTATATTGTCTATGATACATTGTTTAGGATCTAGAGGTCCACAAGCACCTAGGATTCCCTCATGTGATGTGACCTGAGGGGCTGGGATCACAGTGCTGTGTACACAGGACTTACTAAGAAGGAGAATAATGTTCTGGGTACTGTACTAGGTGATTTACTTTAATTGCGAATTCAGTTCTCCTAACAAGTCTATGAAGTAGGTATAATAATTCCCACTTTCTAGATGGGAAACTGAGGCACTGAGCGTTACGTAACTTGCCTAATTCACTGAATAGCTAAAAGTCTTATTCTATAGAAGTGAATGTATAAAGTAAATGACCAAACCACACTAGTTTTAGTGGTGTTCCAAGGCAGGGAGCAGCAGGGGCCATGTTCTTTTCTTGTTCTAATCTTTGCAGTTGTGATCATTTCTCATGCTTACTTCTATCATTATCTAATGCTACTTTTATCACCACTACATTCTTGCTTTGCACTGGGTAGATGATTTCCAAATACAAATCTGGAAATAAACTCCACTTCTAGGAACAGATTCATATACCTGAGATCCTTACCTTATTTAAAATCCAGACTCCTTGACATTCTAGTGTCCTGGCCCACTTTATACCATGTTTTCAAAATTTTGCACCCTTTCTCCATACTCCCTAGTATCCCACTTTGTGGTCAGGAAGAAGCCAATTGTCAGAGGAGCTTCTGGAGTGGGGACTGAAGGAGCTTCTGTAATCTGTTACCTGTTTCACAATCTTGCCTGAAACCAGCCCTGCCATGGAGCTCTAATCTATGCCCCTGGCCCTGACCTCTAACCCTGTTTCCATCTTTGCCAAGCCTGTCCAGGTGTCCTGCAAATGGTATGCTAGAGAAGACCAGCTTTCCCTGAATGCTTACCTTTGACCAGTGACTTTTGTTCCTTTACACATGAAAGTTTCCAGAGTCTACTCAGCTCTAGGGTCAGTGGCCTCTGCACCTGTTGACCTAGAGGTCAGGTACAGCTGGTTTAGGTTGAACATTATACTGACAAGGAAAGGGTTTTCTTGGGAAGTTCTTTTGCTTGAAGAATCGATATCCCTAGATTTTGAAATGAGGACAGTCTGCAGTCTTTCCCAGTATATTATAGAAGAATGAATTCGAAAAAGAAGTCCAGAGCTTTGTAACATTGAATGATGCTGACCACCTCTACTCAGTTACTCCTTAGTCTATAAAACATCCTAATATCTGCCCTTCACAGTATACCCTGTGAGCATGGAGACAGATAAAAAGGTTCCCCTTTTGCTCTTCCTTTTCCCTACCTTTCTCTCTTTCCTTCCTTTTTTTGTTCTTTTCTTCAGTTTAAAAATATATCTTTGTTCTCCACCCTTTCCTGTCCTTGAAGTGGCCAGAGGTCGTAGAGCCTGAGAGTCTAGGGCAAAGAGGCAGCTGGAGGTCAGGAGATTGATTATGTACAGAGGAAGTGGGCAAAGAGCTAAGAATATTGACAATATTGGGATCCAGGTTCCTCTCTGTCAGAGAAGGAAGCTGCAAATATGGAGAGGAAGAAAACTAGAAGATTTGCTGTGGTGTTCAATTGGAATTGGAGGAATCAGTATGAATTCATGGTTGGAGAGAGAGAGAGAGAGAAAGAAAGAGGGAAATGAAAAAAAAAGAAAGGGGGCAATAGATGTAGATGTATGTTATGTTTTGTGTGTGTGTGTGTGTGTGTGTGTGTGTGTGTGTGTGTGTGTATTCCTAGCTATCTGTAGTCCTAGTATCAATTTCTTTCCAACCAACCCAGATTGTGGTTCTTAAATACCATTCTATACTAAAAGGATAATGTTTCTCAGAGAAACAAGATTCCATAAACAGAGATTCCAGAACTGGTGTGGAAACTACAAGATAGGCCTGGATGTCTTAATCTTCCGGAAAGTGAAGTGCTTAAAAAATAATGGGGCTTGTGAAATATACTCAGGAAGAAGCTTGAAGGGCCACCCAGTGGCCAAATTTACAATTTGAACATAAAAATAAATGAGGAGGAAGATTCTTGGAAGATGGCAGACTAGAAAGCCCCAGGAAACTGTCTTCCCACTCAGACAATGATTATACTGGTAAGATCTGTTTGATGTAGCTACTTTGGAATTATGGAGGCTACTGAAGGCTTCCAACATCTAGGAGAAGTCTTGGAAGGAAGACAGATTGCCATTAACTTCAGTTCTTACCTTGGATACCCATTCCCTCTTCCCACCCTGCATCAGGCAGGTTTGCACATATTTCAGAGAACCTTACATACAGCTATGGGAGCCAGAGTGGGCAATAAGGATCCTGTCATGCAAATATCAGGGATCTGTATTATGGTCACTGATTGTTGCTTCTAAACATGGAGGTGCAGATAAAGAGGAGCGAAGACTTTGTTATTTCACCTCCTTTCATTGTTGTAAGTCTTTCCTCCTCTGAGTGATGTCCAGAGAATTTGAAGAGCTAACACCTTTCCCCCACTTTCATATTTCTCTTTTTCTCTCTTTTGAGAGCCATACATTTAAGGCTAGAGCATCCAAAAGCAATGATATGTTCTGGAGAAATTAGAAAGTTACTGCACAAACCCAGAGAAAGAAGTAGGATCAAAAAAAGACCATAAATTTTCATTTATATTTGATCTTTGGTACAGAAAGCGCCTACAGCAATAAAAATGAACAAACAAACAACAAACAAAACAAACACACCTGGAAACACTGGGGAGAAGGAGAATTTTATTTCCAGAGTTACTACATTATTAGATTCCAATGTCCAGTTTTCAACAACAACAACAAAAAATCACAAGGCATACCATGAAACAGGAAAGTATAGACTATTTAAGGAAAAAAAAAATAAACCAACAGAAACTGTTTTTGAAAAGGACCTGATGATGGATCTACTACCCAAAAACTTTATAACAACTATCTTAAAAATGTTCAAGGAACTAAAAGATGTGGAGAAAGTCAAGAAAACAATATATAAACAAAGTAGAAATATCAATAAAAAGAAAACTTAAAAAGAAACAAAAGAGAAATTCTGAAGCTAAAAAAGTAAAATAACTTAAAAAAAAAAAAGTAAAATAACTTAAGTAAAAATTCACTAGAGGGATCCAAAGACATATTTGAACAGGCAGAAGAAAGAATCAGTGAACTGAAAGATAGGACAATTGAAGTTATAGAGTCTGTGGCGCAGAAAGAATAAAAATGGAAGAAAAATGAACAGACCCTAAGGGACCTGTAGGACATCAAACACAGAACAATATATGCATTGTGGGAGCCACAGAAGGAAAGGAAAAAGGAGTAGAAAAAATATTTAAAGAAGTAATTATCAAAAGTGTCCCAAATTTGATGAAGACATAAATATAAATATCCAAGAAGCTCAATGAACACCAAGTAGGGACCCCCTACCAAGACATATAATAACCAAACTATTAAAAACCAAAGATAAGAAGAGAATATTGAACGCAGCAAGAGGTAAGTGACTTATCACATACAAGGATCTTTGATAAGATTAATATTAATTAATCTTATTGAATAATTGACAGATTATTAATGAATTAATAATTCATCTTAAAAAACTTTGTAGGCCAGAAAGCTGTGGGCTGATATATTTAAATGCTAAAAGAAAAAAAGAAACTGGGCGCCTGGGTGGCTCAGTGGGTTAAAGCCTCTGCCTTCGGCTCAGGTCATGGTCCCGGAGTCCTGGAATCGAGCCCCGCATGGGGCTCTCTGCTCAGCAGGGAGCCTGCTTCCCTCTGCCTCTCTGCCTACCTGTGATCTCTGTCTGTCAAATAAATAAATAAAATCTTTAAAAAAAAAAAAAAGAAAAAAAGAAACTGTTAACCAAGAATCCTACATCCAAAGCAAAACTGTTCTTCAAAAATGAGGGAGAAATTAAGATGTTCCCAGAAAAACAGCAGCTAGGGAAGTTTGTTACTACTAGATGTACAAGAAATGTTAAAAAGGAGTCCTGAAGGTTGAGATCAAAGGACACTAGATGATAACGTGAAATGTGTTTGTCTGTGTGTGTGTGTTTAAAGATTTTATTTACTTGAGAGAGACAGAGATCATGAACACGAGGGAGGGGGTAGAGCGAGAAGCAAACTCTCCACTGAGACAGAAGCCCCATGCAGGACTCAATCCCAGGATGCTGGGATCATGACCTGAGCTGAAGGCTGCTGCTTAACTGACTGAGCCACCCAAGCACCTGATAACATGAAATCTTATGCAGAAATAAAGATCACAGCAAAAGACAATAAATGGATTATTATAAAAGTTAGTATTGTAAAAATGATTTGTAACTTTACATTTTGTTTTCTATATATACGTATGAAACTAATGCATTAAAAACCAATTATTCATTCATTTTTATTTTATTTTATTTATTTTAAAGATCCATTTACTTATTTTATTTTATTTTTTTTAAAGATTTTATTTATTTATTTGACAGAGAGAGATCACAAGTAGACGGAGAGGCAGGCAGAGAGAGAGAGAGAGGGAAGCAGGCTTCCTGCTGAGCAGAGAGCCTGACGCGGGACTCGATCCCAGGACCCTGAGATCATGACCTGAGCCGAAGGCAGCGGCTTAACCCACTGAGCCACCCAGGCGCCCCCATTTACTTATTTTAGAGAGAGAGAGTGCACACACACAAGTGGGGAGAGAGGCCGAGGGACAGAGAATCTTTAAGCAGACCACCTGCTGAGCACAGAGCCTAACGCAGGCTTAATCTGAGGACCCTGAGATCTTGACCTGAGCTGAAATC
Organism: Lutra lutra; assembly: GCF_902655055.1. Classification (NCBI taxonomy): domain Eukaryota; kingdom Metazoa; phylum Chordata; class Mammalia; order Carnivora; family Mustelidae; genus Lutra; species Lutra lutra. Next base: position 131,112,627 of record NC_062278.1, on the reverse strand, counting down.
AAGAGCCAGCTGCTTATCAGACTGAGCCACCCAGGTGACCCCATTTGTTTTTAGACACATGATATATCAAGATGTAATTTTACGACATCAACAATTGAAAGGGGTGGATAATAAAGCTGTAAAAAAGCAGTGTTTTTATGTTATTGAACTTGAGATTATATAAATTCAAACAAGAGTCATAACTTTAGGATGTTAAATATAATCTCCATGGTAACTATAAGGAAAATAGCTATATTTATACATAGCCAAAAGGATAAATCCAAAAGAAAATGAGAAGGCAATTGAAATGTTTCACTACCAAAAAAAAAAAAAAATCATCTACACACAAATGAAGATAGTGATGCAGGAAAAGAGGAATAAAAAAGCTATACAGCATATAGAAAACAAATAATATGATGTCAGAAGTAAGTCCTTTCTTATCACAGTAATTACTTTAAATGCAAATGAATTACTCTTCAATCAAAAAACAACTTAGCAGAATGGTAAAAACACACTACCCAACTATACACTGGACAAGAGACTTATTTTGATACAAAGACACAAACAGATTAAAGATTAAAGGATGGAAAAGATATTCCAAAAGGGAGCAGCTTTGACTGTAATATCAGATAAAGTAGATTTTAAATCAAAAAAGTTTACAAGAGGCAAATAAGGACATTTTACATTAATAAAAATTTCAATACTGAAAGAATATATATATAACATTTATAAACATTTATATACCTAATAACAGACCATCAAAATATATGAAGTAAAAATTGATGGGATTGAACAGAGAAATAGTTCTTTTTAAAAATTTTATTTAATTTTTATCTTTTATTTTATTTTTTAAAGATTTTATTTATTTGTCTGAGAGAGAGAGCATGAGCAGCAGGAAGGGATAGGGGGAGAGGGGGAAGCCGGCTCCCCACTGAGCAGGGAGCCTGATGTGGGGCTCGATCCCAGGACTCTGGATCATGACCTGAGCCAAAGGCAGACACTTAATGCACTGAGTCACCCAGGCGCCCCTAAATTTATTTTTAAAAAGATTTGTTTATTTATTTGCAAGAAAGAGAGTGAGGGGAGGGGCAGAGAGAGAGGGAGAGAGACTCCTTAAGCAGACTCCCTATGGAGCATACAGTCTGATGCAGGGTTCAATCCCAAGACCTCAAGATCATGACCTGAGCTGAAGTCCAGAGTCAGTCTCCCAGGTGCTCCAGAAATAGTTCTATAATAATAGTTGGAGATGTCAATACCACACTCTCAATAATGGACAGAACAACCAGGCAGAAAATAAGTGTGGAAATAGAGGACTTGAACACCTTATTAAACCAAAGGGACATATACAGAACACTCTACCCAATAACAACAGAATACAATTTTTTCTCAACTGTGCATGGGATATTTTCCAGGGCAGACCATATGTTAAGCCATACACTAGGTCTCAAAGATTTTAAAAGATAGATATGATACCAGGATTCTTCTGCGACTGCAATAGGATGAAGTCACAAACGAATATCAAAAAGAAAACTGGAAAATTCACAAATCTGTGGAAGTTAAACAATACATTGTTGAACAATCAATGGATCAAAGAAAAAAATCACAAGTGAAATTGGAAAATATTTAGGTATGAATGAAATGAAAACATAACACAATGCGGGACACAGCAAAAGCGGTCCTAAGGGGGAAATTTATAGCTATAAACACATTTAAAAAGATGAAAAGATCTCAAATCAACAGCCTAGTTTCACAACTTAAGGAACTAGAAAAAAGAACAGCAAACTAACCTCAGTTGGTAAAAGGAAGGAAATACCAAAGACTATGGTAGAAATGAATGAAATAGAGAATAGAATAGAAAAACTAGAGAAAATCAATGAACCCTAAAGTTGTTCTTTGAAAAGATCCACAAAATTGCAAACCTTTAGCTTGGCTGACTGAGTAAAACAGAAAGAAGTCTCAAATTACTAAAATCAGAAATGAAAGGAGGAACATTACTGATTTTAAGAAATAAAAATGATTATGAGATTATTATGAATAATACTATGTGAACAAATTGGATAATCTAGATGAGACGGACAAATTCCAAGAAACACAAAACCTATCAAGACTATATCATGGGGTGTCTGGGTGGCTCAGTTGGTTGAGCGACTGCCTTCGACCCAAGTCATTATCCTGAAGTCCTGGGATCGAGTCCCACATCAGGTTCCCAACTCCATGGGGAGTCTGCTTCTCCCTCTGAACATCTCCTCTCTCATGCTCTCTCTCGCTCTCTCTCCCTCAAATAAATACATAAAATCTTTTTGTAAAAAAAAAAATTATTTCATGAATGGGGTGCCTGGGTGGCTCGAGGGTTAAGCCACTGCCTTTGGCTCATGTCATGATCTCAGGGTCCTGGGATCAAGCCCTGCATTGTGCTCTCTGCTCAGCAGAGAGCCTGCTTTCTCCCCCCGCCCCCACTCTGCCTGCCTCTCTGCCTGCTTGTGATCTCTCTCTCTGTCAAATAAATAAATAAATAAAATATTTTTTAAAAATACTATATCATGAAGAAATAGAACACCAGAATAGATATTTATTTAGTAAGGAGTATCAGTATTTAAAAATCTCCCACCATCAAAAAGCCCTGGATCTGATGTCTTGACTGGTGAATCCTACCATACATTTAAAGAACCAACACCAATCCTTCTTAAAGTTTTCCAAAAAATTTAAAAGGAAAGAACACTTTCTAACTTATTCTGAGGCTTATTATATGATATCATACTTATTCTATGATATAAAGCCAGACAAGGACACTGCAGGAAAAGAAAACTAGAGACCAATATCCCTGTGAATATTGATTAATAAATCCTCAACAAAATACTAGCAAACTGAATTCAGCAGCATATTATACACCATGACCAAGTGGGATTTATTTCTGGAATGCAAAGATGGTTCTACATATGAAAACCAATTACTGTAATACACATTAACAAAATGGCAGAAAGCCCCCACATGATCATCTAAATTGACACAGAAAAAGCATTTGATAAAATCCAACATTTTGTCTTTCATGACAAAAAAATCATTCAACAAACTAGGAGTGGAAGGGAACTACCTCAATACAGTAAAAGCCATATATGAAAAACCCAAAGCAGAAATCATATTCAATGGTGAGAAACTGAAAGCTTTTCCCCTACAATTAGGAACAAGGCATTCTTTCTTCATGGAATAGAAGACTTAATATTGTTGTGATGTAAATACTACCCCAAACATTTTACAGATTAAATGTTACCAAAATCCCAACTTTTTTTTTCATAAATAGAAAAAAATCTTAAAATTCAGATGGAATCTCAAATGATCCTGAATAGTTAAAATCTCTTGACAGAACAAAGGTGGAGTACTCAGACTTCCTGGTTTCAAGACTTACCATACGTTACAGATAGCAAGGTATGGTACTGGCATGAAGACAGATGCATAGACCAATGGAATAGAATAGAGAGCCCAGAAATAAACCTTGCATATATGGTTAAATTATTTTCCACAAGGGGGCTAAGGACATTAAAAAAAAGATAGTCTTTTCAATAAACTGGACTGGGAAAACCAGATATGAAGACATAAGAGAATGACGTTGGATTCTCACTCAATATCATATACAAAAATTGACTAAAAACTATTTAAAGACCTAAACTTAAGGCCTAAAAGTAGAAAAAAAAAAACCTTAGAAGAAAACATAGGGCAGAAGCTTTATGATATTGGATTTGGCAATGATTTCTTTGATATGACATCAAGACACAGGCAACAAAAGCAAAAATAGACAAATTGAACTTAATGAGAATTAAAACTTTTGAGCAACAAAGAACACTATGAGCAGATTGAAAGGCAAACCACCGAATGCAAAAATATATTTGCATATCAGGTAACTGATAAGAGGTTAATATCCAAAATATATAGAGAACTCCTAAAACTCAACAACAGAAGAACAAATAACCAATTCAAAAGTGGGCAAAGGACTTGAATAGACTTTCCTGAAAAGAAATTATACAAATGGTCAATAGGCATATGAAAAGATGCTCAATATCACTAATCATTAGGGAAATGTAAATCAAATCTATAATGAGATACTATCTCATACCCACTGGGAAGGCTACTATTTAAAAACAACAACAACAACCTGGAAAGTAATAAATGTTGGCAAGGGTGTGGAGAAATTAGAATCTTGTGTACCATTTGTGGGAGTGTAAAATGGTACAGCTACTATAGAAAACACTAGGGAAATTCCTCAAAAAATTAAACATAGAATTATCATATCCTCAGTGGTGTTGGGAAACTGGACAGCAACTTGGAAAAGAATGAAATGAGTGCTTTCTTACACCATACACAAAAATAAATTCCAAATGGATTAAAGACCTAAATGTGAGACTTGAAACCATAAAAATCGTAGAAGAGAACACAGGTAGTAACTACTTTGACATCAGCCATAGCAACTTCTTTCTAGATATGTCTTCTGAGGCAAGGGAAACAAGCAAAAATAACCTATTGGGGCTACATCAAAATAAAAACTTCTGCACAGAAAAGGAAACAATCAAAAAACTAAAAGGCAACTTGCAGAATGGAAGAAGATATTTGCAAATGACATATCTGATAAAGAGTTAGTATCCAAAATACATAAAGAACTTATAAAACTCAACACCCGAAAAACAAATAATCTAGTTTAAAAATGGGCAGAAGACATGAATAGACATCTCTCCAAAGAAGTCAACCCAGATGGCCGACAGATACATGAAAAGATGCTCAACATCACTCATCACCAGTGAAATACGAATCAAAACTGCAATGAGGGGCGCCTGGGTGGCTCAGTGGGTTAAAGCCTCTGCCTTTGGCCCAGGTCATGATCCCAGGGTCCTGGGATGGAGCCCCACATTGGGTTCTCTGCTCAGTGGGGAGCCTGCTTTCTCCTCTCTCTCTGCCTACCTCTGCCTACTTGTGATCTCTGTCTGTCAAATAAATAAATAAAATCTTAAAAAAAATCTTTCTTAAAAAAAAAACTGCAATGAGATATGCTCTCACACCTGTCAGAATGGCTAAAATAAAAAACAAGAAACAACAGGTGTTGGTGAGGATGTGGAGAAAGGGGAACCTCCTCGCACTGTTGGTAGGAGTGTAAACTGCTGCAACCACTGTGGAAAACAGTATGGAGGCTCCTCAAAAATTTAAAAATAAAACTACCCTATGATCCAGCAATTGCACTACTAGGTATTGACCCAAAGAATACAAAAATACTGATAATTCAAAGGGATACAACACTCTGATGTTTATAGCACATTATCTACAATAGCCAAAGTATGGAAACAGCCCAAGTGTCCATTGACTGATCAATAGATAAGGAAGGTGTGGTGTATATATACAATGGAATATTACTCAACCATTAAAAAGAATGAAATCTTGTCATTTGCAACAGCATGGTTGAAGCTAGAGAGTATAATGCTTAGCGAAATAAGTCAGTCAGAAAAAGACAAATACTGTGTGATCTCACTCATATGTGGAATTTAAGAAATAAAACAAATGAGCAAAGGGCGGGGGGAGAGAGAGAGGCAAACCAAGCAACAGACTCTTAACTACAGAGAACAAACTGAGGGTTACGAGAATGGAGGTGGGTGGAAGGATGGGTGAAATAGGTGATGGGGATTAAAAGAGTGTACTTGTGTTGAGCATCAGATGTTGCATGGAAGGGCTGAATCCCTGTATTGTACACCTGAAACTAATATTACACTGTATATTGACTAGCTGAAGTTTAAATAAAAACTTAAAAAGAAGAATTACTACATGATCCAGAAATTCCACTTCTGACTATATACTCAAAAGAACTGAAAGCAAGGTCTTGAAGTGATATTTACACACCCATGTTTATAGACGTATTATTTGCAACAGCTAAAATGTGGAAGCAACCCAAGTGTTCACTGATAGATGAATAAATAAATAAATATGGTAAATACATAGAATGGAACATTATTCAGCCTTAAAAAAGAAGGAAATTATTGACATATGTTACAACATGTATGAATTGTGGACATTACGGTAAATAAACTAATCACAAAAGACAAATGTATGATTCCACTTAAATGAGGCACTTAGAGTGGTCAAAATCATAGAGCCAGAAAATAATAGGGTGGTTACCAGGGGCTTGGGGTAGAGAGAAATGAGGAATTTTTGTTTACTGGATATAGAGTTCCAGTTTTTCAAGAAAAAAGAAGTTCTGGAAATGGATAGTCACAGTCACAAAGCAACATGAATGAACTGCACACTTAAAAATGGTTAATATGATAAATTTTATGTAATATGTATTTTACCACAATAAAAAATTGAAAAAAAAATGATAGTAAAGGATTATAACCCACTGAGAAAGATGGGAACCCTGAGTCCATGCTGATAAAAACAAATAAAAGGAAATAAATAAATAACTGGAGAACAGGAAGCACTTGTTTACTTTAGAATGTCAATTGATAAAAGCACAAAGAATGATATAAGCAGAAAAATCGCTATTTGGCAATCAATATAGTAATAATTGATCGAGGCAAGAGATCTCAATGAATGCTGAAACTAGGCAGTGCCTGTCTGAGGAGGAATAAAATATTAAATAGTGTCAACATATCTTCCCACAAACTACTCATTAATTAAGAGGAAAATAAATTTACAGTGTAGAAATCTGTCAGACACCACCTTAACCAAGCAAAGTTAACAGAATTGATAATGATACAAGTCACTTTCATGTTCCTTCTAATGCAAACCTGAGAAGAAAGTGAGTTTTATTTTTTTCTCTTCAATTCTTTTACATATTATATTTTTTTGTACATGACTGGATTGGCAAGGTCCACAAGTAAAATGTTGAATAGAAATGATAAGAGTAAAACTTTTTCTTGATCTCAAAGGGGAAGCTTACATTCACCATTCTACCACTGAGTATGAAGATTTCATATATATAAAGAGAACATTTCTTTAAAGTATTTATATATATCACACACACACACACACACACACACACACACACACACACATACACACACAATTGGATTAAACATGTTTCCCAGGATGAATCTGCCAAGAGGTTTTAAAAAGAATGGTTGCTGAATTTTAGCAAATGCTATTCCTGTACTGACTGATATGGTTATATAATTTTCCTCCTTTATTCTGTTAATGTGACCAATTACACTGATTGATTTTTCAAAAGATAACTTGCATTCCTGGAATAAATCCGACTTGCTAATGATTCAGTATCCTTTTTAGATATTGCTGGGTTCAATTTGCTAACATTTTGCTTGGAATTTTTACATCCATGTTCATAAAAGTTACTTTCTTTTTATATTTCATATTTATATATTTATATTTTTATATCATGTCCTTGATGGTTTTTGCTTTCAAACTATACTTACCGGCCTCAAAAATTAGTCAGGGAGTGCTCCTTTTTTTTCTATTACCTAGGAAAGTATGTGTAAGATTGTTATAATTCTTTTTAAACGTTTGGTAGAATTCATTAGTGAAGCTGTCTAGCCCTGGACTATTTGTGAAAAGGATATTTTTGTGGACTCCTCTGGGAAAAGAATGGGAGCCTGAGAATCTTCCCTTGTCCAGGGACTTCTGAAGGATTGGACTGAGACAGAGAGAGCTGGTGGTGTGTGGCATTTCAACCGCCTGACATTTTTCTAGAAGGACAGTGCCCTTGGTCTCACCTCTCTCATCACACTCTCCTTGAGCAGTGGTCTGTGGGATAGTGGGTCTATGAGCATCAGTTCTCAGGCTACTGATCGCACCTTACCAAAAATCCAGACTCAGGTTTTTCAGAGGAGAAGCCTTGGTGTTAGGCAGAAAGCAATGAGGGGGAAGGCGGAGAGGGACTGGTTCAATCAGACAGAAGTTCTTTGTTTGCTCTGCTTCTTTGTAAATGAGGCAACATTTGGAAACAACAAATATTGGTTCAGAGAGCCAATGCATTCCTGCCCATCCCTTTAGGTCAGCAACCCACCCCTCACCCCCTGCACGTACACACAAGTTCAGCTCTTTCTACAAGAGACCCAATCCCACTGAAATTTAAGAGTTTTATTCAGTTTATGGTGGAAGATTTGGGTCATGACTTGGCTTGGTTTATAACTGGAAGCTCTCTTCATTCCCCCCAGCCCCTCTTATCTCCTTCCTTCCCTTCCTCCCTTCATTGCTCCCTTCTATTTCTGGATAAAGCAAGAGAAAATGAATATCCAGAAGTAAGCTGTGGTCTAGAGATTTGAGTTCGGGTCCTAGAGCTCTGTGAAGGAGGAGCTGTCATTTTAGTATAGAGTCCACATCTGAAAAATGAGGAACTGACCTCATCTCTCCAGGTAATTGGTCAAGATCACAAAGATCTTGCCCCAGAACAGTGCTTGGAACATGGAAGGACAGAAAATGTGATACTTTCCTTCCATCTGAGCATAATAAATTGGTGCATACCTGAGGTTCTGCCATTGGAGCACTCAGGCCACTCCCAGAGGGACAAGCCCCTCTGCACACTGAAATGTGGGGTGGTGTGTCTGTGAAGAAATGGCAGGGCTGAGAGGACCCTGTCTGTCCCTTTCAATGTGAGCCTAGATGAGTCCTTTGGTCTCTGTATGTCCCTGTTTCCTGCGAGAGGCACTGTCGCTGGTGGATGGGTACATGCACTCTGGAACCAGACCGCTTGATTATGCATCTGACTCACTAGTTGATTTTGGACAAGGTATTAACCCCTCACGGCCTCAGTTTCCTCACCTCATCTTTAATGCAGAGTCTCTTACACTGACCAGAAGGTGCTCCCTCTAAGGGCCTCAAGCTTGGCTGTGGGTCTGACCCTGGAGGAACTGCCTCAGGAAAGGCTCACTACCCCTCTGGTATAAGAGTAAGAGCCCTAGGGTCCCAGGGGCGAGAATCAAGGTCTCTCTGTCTTCCATGCCCTCCACAGAGCTTCCCTGAATTTGTGGCTTATTCAACATTGGGCAACTCTCCTTCCTGCTTCTGAGCAGACACTACAAGCTCAGTGCACAGCCTCAGGAGGCATCAGCTCCATAGGAGGCTTCTCCCAGCCAGGACTTCTCCTCATTTTCTCCTCCCATCTTCATCTCTGTACCTTAAGGTCTCCCACAGGAAGAAAGGTCACCCCCTAATACACTTGCTGCAGGGGGAAGAAGGAATATGCCCTTTCTGCCATGATTTTGGGTTTTCCATGGCTTACGCAGGAGGGTCCATGAGGGGCAGGGACAGAGGGAGGGCAACCAGCAGCTTCTCTTCCTCAGTGGTGAGGCAGCCTGGCTAGGCTTGTCTTCTGTCCCTAATGCTTTCTAAAGTGGGGTGTGGGTAACCCTCGTATATGAGACAATCTACTGAGGTGTGGGAGAATATAGCCTAACTTCCAGTTGTATTTATTCTTAATGCAAAAGATTTACAAATGGACATTCATTACTATTTTGTATGAGGATTGGCACTGTCTCCCACTGGTCTGTAGGCCAGACAGACACAGGTCTTGTAGAGCCTCTGAAGCCTGAGGGAAGATGAGGAACACCTCAAAAGGGCAGGGGTGAGAAAGAGGGTGCTGGATGGTTGTGACTCTCTGACCTGTCCTTTGCTTTTGGCTTTTGTGGTTCCCTATTTTGTGGTGTTTGTGTGCCCAGGAAATTGGATGTACAGGTGATGTGATGTGGTTTAACTCACCAAACTTCATAAAATGCACAAGTGCCTTAAAAAGATTTCTGCAAAGAAACTAGAATTAGAAGATGATTCTGGTAACACAAACACAAGTGAACAAAAACAAAATGACGATACTGACATCTTCTAGGCCTGGTATAGATTAATTAGTGTAGCTAGAGCCCCAAACCACAATCAACCTGATCAGACTGGATAAGTAACTTTTCGAGAAACCTAAAATTATCTTGAGGACTTTCTGGAGTATTGACTTATATCTACTATCAGGACCCTTGCCCTTTCCCTAAGTGTATTATTTTGCCTTGAGATATTATTCAATGTATACAAGGCAGAATAAACAAAGGAACATTTAAAAAAGAATGTTTTATCTTTGTTTTATTGTTTCATAAATTTCTATTCCTCATATGGTTGAAATGTACACAATATATTAGTTTAAAAAATACACACACAGAATGTACAAGCTCACTATGTTTCCTGATAAGGATGGGCAATCAAAGTCAATTGGAAATCACTTAGCTGGAGGGAGTCAGGGATGACCCAGGCATTGAGACCAGGCTACATCCTCCTCTGGGCCCCTTGCTTTGGGCTGGTGTGTCGTTTTGTTCTGAGTCTCTAGACTTTGTCACGTTCCTGAGTAGCTTCTTGTGGGAGACAGTTTGTCTCCCCTGTGACTCTGTCCCTAGGCCGAGGTGTCTGTCAGGCTGCGTGGAGGGAAGGAAGGTGTTCAGTCCAGGAGTTTTAGATCAGTGGGGCATATAAGGGCAGAACAATGTCTCAGTTAAGAGGGCCTTTGAGAGCCCAGGAGCAGTGTTTCTGGGGACACCTGGGAAGAAGTGAAGGGTTGAGGCCAGCTTTATCTTCTCTGACATCCTCTCTAAAGAAGGTCTTTGCTTGTTATTCCGCGTCTCTAGTCTGGATCTAGGGTAGTTCCTTCCCTCTTTTATCCGTGGAATGAATGTCTAAGACTGGTGCAGGACCAGCTCTAGTAGCATCCTGAGATTTGGGAGCAGAACCACCCTCCCCAACACGCCCCCCGCCCCCCAAGCCCCGCTGTGGCCCTGCTCCTGGCACAGAGAGAGCGCACATTAACAAAGGGTTCATTTTTCCTTAATTCCCTTACAATCAGCATTTTTGTGCTGGATTCCATCCGTGGGTCTCTCCGGAGCTCAGGAAATGAGGTGATCGGCCTGGGGAAGGAATGAAGGGGGAGGGATGAGGGGTGATTGGGCAAGCGGGCTGCACAAACACAGGAGGTCAAAGATTCTGCTTGGCCCGCTGGGCCGGACATAAAGGGGCACTGGACGCGGGGAGGCGGCGCAGAAGCCCACAGGTCTGTGCTCCCGGCTCCTAGCCACAGACCAGGAAGATGAGGCTTGCTGTCCGCACCCTGCTGGCCTGCGCGGTCCTGGGTGAGTGCCGGCTCGGGGAAGGCTCCCAGAGTCGCCAGCTCCGTAGCTTTTTGCACCCTCCACTGGGCCACACAGGCTCCTGGATTCCATCCACGCTTGGGCTGGAAGCCTAGAGAACTTCCTTCGCTCTTCCCCGCCGCATCCCTGCATCTGGTTGAGAACTGCCTTAGGTTCAGTTCTGCGCCTGCGCACAGCTGCTTGTCCTGCTAGTGCTTCTGACCCTTTTCGTGCCCTCCATGCTTCCTTGCTTCCTCTCCATGCTCTCCTTCTTGTTGTCCAGTAAATCCCGTAGTATTAGAATGCAATAAGAGCACTTCCATCATGGTTTATCAGATTCCGTCTATGAGGTCTCCTGAGTCGTGTCTGAACTGCTAAGAATGGCACTCAAGGCCTCCTAAATTTGACTGCGCCCCCACCCTTGGCGGTCTGATGGCCCATGGGTGCCCTTGGCACTGAAGATGTCCGGCTAAGAAGCAGGGCCATTGAGGGATTCAAAGCATATTTGAATCCAGGCTTCTTGTGTCCTCACCAGTGAGAAGGCTGGGCCGGGGAGGGTCGGGTGAGGGTAAACGAGGCCGTGGGTCCAGGCACCAGTGGAGTGGAGTCTGCTGCACACATCCGTGCTGTGGGGTCTGTAATTGGAAGCCCTCTGCTACACGCATCACCTCCTGAGATTGTTTGGCGTCCTCTGTTCTTTAACTTCTGCCTCTCCTGGTGCATTCGTTATACCTTTGGAGCTTTGTGTTTCGTTATTTGTCTCTCCTGGAAAAGTTTACCCTTGGGAGTTGGCCGTGCATTACTTGCCTTTGGCCCTGGTCCCCTCCCACCCTCAAAGCACCTCACAGGGCTGTGCAAGGTAAATGCAGGACTCAGGACAAACTCTGCTCATGAGACCTCAGGAAGGGCACTTTGGGGAGTGGGGGTGGGAGTGGGGGTGTCTGCCACTGAATCCTGATGCCTCCCATGACTTCTCATGGGCAGAGGTGGGATAAAGGGTGGCTGGGGCAGTAATTTCCCAGTGGCTCCTCCTTATGCAACCTGGAGAAGTGTTGCCCTCTCCGCTTCCTGCTTTGCGCTTTGTGGATATTCATCAGCTTCCCTGAGTCAGCCCTGTGCTCTTCTCCACAGAACGTGGAGATGACATAGGTCTTTGGGAGCAGTGCAACCACATGATTTTAATAGCTGCAGACATGGCTGGCTTTAGTTTCTCCTAATGGCAGCCCAAAAGACTGATGAAAATTGAGGGAGGGGTCACTGGAAACAGAAAGAGCCACTGAATATGTGGAGTTCTGCTTATTCCTGGAACAGAGGATGATAGACGAGATTCAAAGGCAAATTCATTATTTCATCAGTCATTTACCCCTACCTACTGGCCAAGCAGATAGAAAATAACTCAGAATGTCATCTTCTTTTCTTCCCTGGGCAGAGACCAAAGGCTGGAGACCTGGTTTCTAGGCCAGTCTTGGCCACTAACAGGCTGGATGACCTTAGGTAAAGCATCACTCTCTAAGGCCAGTTCCATCATCTTTAAAAGATGGCAATTCCTACCTTGCTAGCTTCCCCAAGTTGTCATATCGAGCCAATGCCTTCAAGTGGCTGAAAATGCTCTGTCACACTGATGATGCTTATGTCCCAGGGCAGTCTCATGATGGTGAGATAAGGAGGCAGGGAAAACAGAGAAAAGCAGATTATTGTGGTCTCCAGTAAAGAGCTGATGGTCAAGCCAGCATCCCTCTGGCTAGCATAGGGTGGTAAGCAGGTGACTAGGGGGCCATTAGGGTTCCATTCTCTTGTCCCCAGCCTCAGAAGGCAATGGAATCTGTGCTCTGTGGTGTAATAGGAGGAATAGGAGGAGGACAGGTTGGGAGAGATGGAGACTTCAAGAGCCTTCGGGACTGCTCTGTCTTTCCCACTAACACAACCTCTGACCTCTTTCTCCTAGGGCTGTGTCTGGCTGTCTCCCCTGAGAAAACTGTGAGATGGTGCACGGTCTCAAATCATGAGGCCAGTAAGTGTTCCAGTTTCATGGAAAATATGAAAACTGTCCTTGAAAATGGTCCTTTTGTCAGCTGTGTGAAGAAAACCTCCTACCTTGAGTGCATCAAGGCCATTTGGGTAAGTCACTGTTGCCTAAAAGAGAGTGGAATAAAATCCAAACCTTCTCTTCTGACATTTTGGAACAACTCTACTCAGGTGGGAGGCTGGTGTGTGGGACAGTCAACCCCCAGTGCTAATAAAGGCACTTCAGAAAGGGAAATTGGAGTAGATATCTTTAAAGAGTCTTAAAACAAAATCCAACACACTCTGAAAAGGGGACTATTTTGAGGCACCAAGTTCTCTGAATTCAGGAAAAAAAACAAGAATGTTTACTATCAAAATTACCATATGACATTGTTTTGGAAGTTGTGGTACATCACGGGAACTAGATGAATGATGCTCATGGAGAAGAGGAACACAGTGCCAACGGCAGATGGTTGCTGATCTCTTTGTTTTTCAGATTTTCCAAAAACACATCACTCCTTCATTGTTGTCCCTGCACATCTGAATGGGGGTCAGACCCTGTGCTGAGCAATGGGGCTGCAGTGGTGAATTTAAACACAAATGGCCCTTATTCTTGACAAGATAACATTTAGTGGGGAGAGAAGAAAAATATGCAAACAAATAAATTGTAAATTTCAAAGTGTGTGATGTACGATGAAGGGAAAGAGTACAATGCTCTGGAAGAGACTTTCAGAAGAAACTTACTTTGGCCTGCATGTCAGGCACAACCTCCTTGACAGGGAAGCAATGAAACTAGGACCCCAAGGATGAGCATGGGTACGCCTGCTGGGTGCCACAGGTAGAACACGTCAGGCAGTGAAGAACCGTTTGTGCAAACGGCCCAAGATAGCAGAGCGGGAGTTTCTGAAGTTGCTGTAGGGAAATCAGGGAGAAGGAGTAGAGCAAGCAGGAGACTGGAAGGAGTAATGAGGGGGGAAAGGTAGACTCAGCCAGACGGAGCATGATCGACTGAAGGAATCAGTGATTTGGTCAAAACAACTGGCCTGTGTGTGTTTTTTAGTTGGATCTGTTATGATCATGCTTTAAATTATCACCCTTGAATTGTGACATTTGTTTAGCTCTAGTCCATGCATGCCCCTTTCCATTTTTAAATTGCTGATAATATAAAATGATACTATCCATGAACCTAACACAGGTTCTCAAAACTTCATCAGTACCAATCGCTTACTTCTAGGGCTGCAGTGTGGCAGCACTGGATTCTATGGGAATGACAACCACATAGTGTGGTGTAACCCACTGGCCCTACTTACAGTTACCGATGTCTTTCTCCATCCATTCTCAATCTTACAACTTTCTTGCCTTGTATTTTAGTTTTAAGATGTATATGGGTATGTGTGAATGACTATATGGTTTTGATTCGTAAAAAGTTTCATAAACATGGCATTACTATATGTTGTCTTCTCCTTGTTTTTCCCTCCTTGATATTATGCTAAGATTCACCCACATTGTTGAATATAGCTATTGTTCATTCATTTTCAGAGCCCACAATAGTCCATTATGTTAGTATAACACAATGTATTTTTTCTTTTCTGGTCATTAGGCATTTGGGTTCTTTCCAGCCTTTTGTTATTCTAATCAGGGCTTGACAAAATTTTTTTAAAAGATTTTATTTATTTATTTGACAGAGAGAGAGAGATCACTAGTAGGCAGAGAGGCAGGCAGGGAGAGAGGGGGAAGCAGGCTACCCGCTGAGCAGAGAGCCCTACACGGGGCTCGATCCCGGGACCCTGAGATCATGACCTGAGCCGAAGGCAGAGACTTAATGCACTGAGCCACCCAGGCGCCCCGACAAATATTTTTAACACATCTCCTAGGACACAAGTATTAATAGTTTCTCTTGAATATATATATGTAGGAGCAGACTTGTTGTGCCATGGGATAGGTATTTGTCTTCTAAGACAATGCCAAATATGTTTGATTTTTTAAAAAATAATAATGAATTAACATATAGTGTATTATTAGTTTCAGAGGTAGAGTTCAGTGATTCATCACTTGCATATAACACCCAGTGCTCATTACATCACGTGCCCTCCTTAATACCCATCACCCAGTTACCCCATCTTCTACTCTCCTCCCCTCCAGCAGCCCTCAGTTTGTTTCCTATAGTTAGGAGTCTCTTATGGTTTGTCTTCCTCTCTGATTCGTACGATTTTATTCTTCTTCCCCTTTCTTTATGATCCTGTATTGTTTCTTAACTTCCACATATGAGTGAAATCATGTGACAATGGTCTTTCTCTGATTGACTTATTTTGTTTAGCTAATACCCTCTAGTTCCATCCACGTCTTTGCAAATGGCAAGATTTCATTTTTATGCCTGGGTAATATTCCATTGTATGTATACACACCACATCTTTATCTATTCATCTGTTGAAGGACATCTCGGCTCTTTCCATATTTTGGCTATTGTGGACATTTCTGCTATAAACATTGGGGTGCAGGTACCCCTTTGGATCACTATGTTTGTATCCTTTGGGTAAATAACATACCTAGTAGCACTATTGCTGGGCCATAGGGTAGCCCTAGTGTTAGGTTTTTGAGGAAACTCCATACTGTTTTCCAGAGTGGCTGTACAGCTTGCATTCCCACCAGCAGTGTTTGACTTTTAAGCCAATTCAATATAGTTTTTTTTTTTTTTTTGTATTTACCTATGTAGCTGGTTATGTTCATTTCTTTTAAAAAATTTTTAAATTTAAATTCAATCTAATTGACATACACTGGATTATTAGTTTTAGGGGTAGAATTTAGTGACTCTTCAGTTGCATATAACACCCAGTGCTCATTACATCAAGTGTCCTCTTTAATGCCCATCACCCAGTTACCCTATCCTCCACCTATCTCCCCTCCAGCAACACTTAGTTTGTTCCCTATAGTTAAGAGTCTCTTATGGTTTGCCTCCCTCTCTGTTTTCCTCTTATTTTTTCCTTCCCTTCCCCTATGTTCATCTGTTTTGTTTCTTAAATTCCACATATGAGTGATGTAATATGGTATTTGTCTTTCTCTGATTGGTCTATTATGCTTAGCATAATGCCCTCTAGTTCCAACTATGTCATGGCAAATGGCAAGATTTCATTCTTTCTGATGGCTGAGTATAATTCCATTGTGTGTGTGTGTGTGTGTGTGTGTGTGTGTGTGTGTGTGTGTGTCGATGGACATCCAGGCTCTTTCCTCCTTTTTTTTTTGGAGTGTAGTTGACAGTTAATGTGATTATTTCAATTTCTACTCCTACCACCAGCATATGAGTGAAAAATCCATATCATTCTTGGTGAATTTGGTATTTTATCATTATGAAATTATCTGGCAGTGCTTTTTGACTAAACTCTATTTTTCTATTAACATACTACATCAACTCTCTTTGCTTAGTAGTCTTCTTCTGTGATTTCTTTCATTCCTTCATTTTCAGTTTTCTGTTGCTCCTGCTTCAGGTGCATCTTTTGAGAACTGTTTATTGCTGGATTTTATTAATACAATCTGACAATTAGATTTATTTACTTTATGTGAAAACTCATTTATTTTATTATTATTACTGGTAAATTTGGACATAATTCTGCCATATTACTTTTTTATTTTAGTCCAGCCTTCCCTTGTTTTCTGATTTTTCCTCTTCTGATTTTTAAAAATTGAGTTTGCACAGTGTGTGTTCATTTGCATTGTTTTCCCTTTATTCCACTTTCCCACCTACTGGTAATGAATTTAAACACTTTATTTATATTCCTTTTGAGTTCCTTAAATTTTTACTACATACTTTTAGCTTACCAATGTATTACAGTAAAATAATCCTGGCCCTCCTTCTCAAACAATAAAATGACCCTGGGAAATGGTCGCTCAGACTTCCCTCTTCCCTGTTTAAATATTACCATTTAATATTTTATGTCTATCTTTTTAAAACCCACAATGTAAATACTTCACGTATTTGTAGACACTATATAAAAATATATATGGGGGGGCTTGTAGGTCTATGTCTATGTGTGTGTGTACACACACCCAAAAATTTAAAAAGAGTGACGGAATATTTAGATTTATCTGTATTTTTGCCATTTAGTCTGTTTCCCATCCCTTCTCATTTTTCAGACCATCCTTCTGGGATATGTTTCCTTCTTGATATATAAATTTTGGGGGGATTCTTTAGAGCCAATATCTTGGTGTTAAACTCTCTCAGTAGTTTGCTTTCCTCTACAAATGCTTTAATCTCACGAATGGTAGTTTTGCTGAATGTATAATTCTAGCTTGACATTTTTACCCTGTTTTAAAATATTATTCCACTGTCTCCTGACTTCCATTGTAGTTGTGGAGAAGAGTGGTATTATCCTGTTATTGCTTCAGTCATCTCTGACTGATTTTGAGGTTTCATTTTCTTGGTCTGTAATGTTCTATAGATTCACTATGATTAATTTGCAGTTGTGAAAATCTTGGTACCTCTCCTGCTTAGTGTATATTGGGTCTGTGGAATTATGCTTTTCATCGATTCTGAAAAATTTACAGCCCTTATCTTTTTAAATATGTTTGTTTCAGTCTCTTTTTAAAAAAAATTCTAGGATTTCAAGATGACACATGTTGGGTCTTCTTTAATCTAACCTTTTAATCCTTCTTCCACAACTTCCATCATCTATACCTCTTTTTGGCAGGATCTAGAGTACATTTTTCAGATAGAGCTTCCACTTCACTAATTCTTAATTTTAACATGTCTAATCAACTTATTGCCCATTCATCACTTTTTTTTTTTTAGATTTTATTTATTTGACAGTGAGAGAGAGATCACAAGTAGGCAGAGAAGCAGGCAGATAGAGAGGGGGAAGCAGGCTCCCCGCTGAGCAGAGAGCCCGATGTGGATCCCAGGACCCTGAGACCATGACCTGAGCTGTAGGCAGAGGCTTAACCCAATGAGCCATCCATGTGCCCCTCCCTTCATCACTTTTTTTTTTTAAAGATTTTATTTATTTATTTGACAGACAGAGATCACAAGTAGGCAGAGAGGCAGGCAGAGAGAGAGGAAGGGAAGCAGGCTTCCTGCTGAGCAGAGAGCCCGATGCGGGACTCGATCCCAGGACCCTGAGATCATGACCTGAGCCGAAGGCAGTGGCTTAACCCACTGAGCCACCCAGGCGCCCCCTTCATCACTTTTTTATTTCAACAGTTATATTTTTTGTTTCTAGATGTACCAGTTCAAATAATTTTTCTTTTTATTTCTAATAATTTCCTTTTCTATGCTTTAACTCTGATTGCAGTCTTCAATTTGTATAGAAAAGTAAATCCCCCACAGGCAGCTCTTCTCAACGCATCAGACAGCTTCAACCTCCCTAGAGTTTTTGTTCCTCTTGACACTCACGCATTGTGGTTTATATTCTTCTGAGTGCAGTTATCTGCACCTGTGGGGGTTATACTTGATCTTAATCCTCCTCCTCCTTGCTGGTTCAGGTTCCCCTTGGAATCCCTGCTGCTCTAGTGGATCCCATGAGTTAGGCCTTGGCTCCTTGGTTCCTTTGCCCCTGAGGCCACAGGGATGCCTGATCAGCATCCTGGTGTCTTGGCCATAAAGCCCCACTCTCACTGCTCCAGGAAAAGTTGTTTGTTTGCTTATTCGTTTTTACTCTGTGGTGTGTGGGGTGGGTAGGGGGAGGCTAGAGGTTGTACTTAACTTTTCTGATACCAAGGAGGACACAAAGATTGCTTCATATTTGGTATTTAGTTGTGGAATACAGCTGTCCTTCACCAATGTGAATGCATCTAATGGCACTGAAATGTATACTTACAAAAGGTTAAACAGTAAATTTTATCTGATGTATATTATAATAAAAACAATACCAACCCTTACAAGTTGCCCCAAGATTAACTAACTAAATATCCAGCAAGTAACTGTAATGGAAGAAATAAATCCAGACAACCTGAATTTAAATCCCAGCTCCATGACTTACTAGCTATGTAGCCTGGGGAAGTAACAAACTTCCCGTGCCTTTGTTTTTCAACTGTAAAATGGAGCTGAGTTGAACAGTGGTGACCTCGACATATCTGAATAGTTCATTAAAAAAACAATGAGCCATAACAGAAATAATAATCAGCATTTTACCCTTAGTTCATAGTATAAGTGAGAGGTAAAGCCCAAAGAAAGTATCAAATCCTTGAACAAGACTGTTGTAGTTATGGGGTCTCAGAACAGGAAGAAAAAGTACTGAGTACTGAATCAGAGTGGACACAGTGTCTTCAAGGCTCCCCTCCCCCATAAGAAGGGCTTCACAAAGTGCTTGAGGAAGACCTCAGCAGAAGGCTCAAGATAAAGAGGTTACCAAAGAAAGCAATGTAGTATGAATATGTAGTATAAATACCGCTCGCAGTATAAATATGTGTAAGAGAATGGTTGCAACTTCCTTCAGTGTCTGTTGTGTTTGCGCATTGTACCCAGTCTAGGGTTGGGAGGGCAGCTTTCCCCCATGAGGTCTGCCAGGAAAAGCTCCTCTAATGTGATCTTGAAAGACCACACATAGGTTTCTGGGCCAAGAACCAGACTCCTTACCAGGGGAAAGAAAAACATAATCCGTTCCTTACTCTATGTGGGAGGAATAGGAAAATGGTGGCCAAATCCCCTTACCAGGGAGGTGAAGTCAACCAAAACCCTTGGTGTGATGTGTAGTTGCGCCAAGGTGAGGGTTCTTCTGGCCCCAGATCCAAGAAGCCCTGCCAGTCACCCTCACTTGCCCGGGTATAGGTAGCCCTTCCTCAGAAGTAAGGACTTCATCAGGGTCTGGTCTGTTATCTTACAGGCAAATGAAGCAGATGCTGTGACACTGGATGCAGGCCTGGTGTTTGAGGCGGGCCTGAATCCCTACAACCTAAAGCCTGTAGTGGCAGAGTTCTATGAGTCAGAAGGGGGTAAGTTCTTCCTGGGGACCCAGGAGAGAGTGTGTGGCTCTTGTTCTCTCCTGGTAGATGCTGAGTGTGTCTTGCCCAGGCAGCTAATGTAGACTAAATACTGATGAGCATTTCCCATTGGGTGTCAGTGGGGAATGAGAGGCCCTATCAGCTGCCAGAGGCACAACTCAAGGCCTCTGGGGCTTTGGGATGGTTGAGGACTGGTGCTCCTGACACTCACCTTCTGGGCTATGAAATGTGCTCCCTGGAGAAACAGAGCAGACCGTGCACAACCTGACCTGAACCACTAGAGTTTAGAGCTACACAGTACATACTTGGAGCCCCAACAGCTTTGCATCTCCTCTGAGAGCAACCAGCTGTCCCTGGGCCTGTGTCAGGGAACAGGAAGTACTTAGAATAAATGTGGTCTCTGTGCTACAACTTCAATTTCCTTGTGGGCCTGGTTGGTATGTGTAAGCAGACACACTGCAGGGCCATGGTAGGCAAAAAGCATTTGGGCCACATGTTTATGTGGCCTTCTTGCCCCTGTGTTTGCTTGGACTATTACTGCAAATGTTCTCCCTGTGGTCCTTTCTTCCCCCTGCAAGTCTAGGCAGGTTTTCCTGATCTCTCTCCCTCTGTGAGCCAACCCAACATAAATGTGCCCTGTGGATTCCCTTTCTTTACTCAGGAACCCAGTAGGGATGAGCAATGTTTCCCTGTGGCCCAGGTTAAGGGTCTTTCATTCACATTGTCTCTTTGCAGATCAAAAAACCCAGTATTATGCTGTGGCTTTGGTGAAGAAGAGCAGTAACTTCAACCTGAATGAGCTCGAAGGCAAGAAGTCCTGCCATACAGGCCTTGGCAGGTCTGCTGGATGGAACATCCCTATGGGCTTACTTTATTGGAAGCTGCCTGAGCCACGTGACTCTCTTCAGAAGGGTAAGTAGGCAAGAGGGTGACTGCTATCAGGCAGGCCTACACAGTCCACACTGGGATCACTCAGACATGATCAGGTGATCGTGTATGAAGAGTCTGGGGGGTGGAGGGAGGAGGTTCACCAGTTTTAAACTGGTCAGTTCTGCCACACCTGCAGCCCTTGGCAGGTGTCAGCTGAGTTTTTTCTCTGAGCTCTTAACACCAAACCAAAGGCTATCCTGAGAAGTGGGGGGAAGGCCATGAAGCCCAACAGAGGGCTTCAGTCAGGGCCAAGTTTGCTGGGCCCTACTGATCACTTTCCTAGGGTTCATTCCTATCTGTGGCTGATCTGCTGGAGCTTTTCTGGTAGCCATCTGTTGGCCATGAACTTGGCTTGCACCTACCTGGGTTTCCCATCTCTCAGATAGGACTTCCAGAGGAGACCTCTCTCTGAGCTGTTCCAGTCTGACAGTGACCTGAGACAGGCCTGGGTCAGTGGCAGGCACAGGTCTGGTTCTTGGGGAGGGTGGTGGGAGGACAAATGTTAATTCGTCCCTTTTGGAAAATCTTGATCTTGATCAGTGAACATATGCAAGGGTGTGCTGAGACTGGGTGTATTCATTTTCCTTTAGTCACTCTCTAAAAACCCTAGACTGGGAGCTATAATTGCTTGTCCCCAGGGTGGCTCATGACCTGTGTTACATGTCTTATGTTGAACAGCGGTGTCCAGTTTCTTCGCGGGCAGCTGTGTTCCCTGTGCAGATCGGACAGCCTTTCCCAAACTATGTCAACTGTGTGCGGGGAAAGGGACAGATAAGTGTGCCTGCTCTAACCATGAACCATACTTCGGATACTCAGGTGCCTTCAAGTGAGTGAGACCAACTGCTGCTCCATGATGGCCAAACTGTCCAATGTCCTCAGGCTGGGAGACCCTACCTGGCCCGTAGCAGAGCCCAGCCTACAAAGAGGCATCCAGAGGCCTCATGCCCTTGCAGTGACTCAGTGATCCAGCTGAGACTCTCCAGGCCAAGCCAGTGCATATACCTTTTATGTGACATTTGACAAGGGAGCCCCTCTCCTGGAGATCTTTTCTACCTCCCCAGAGCCCTGGAACCTGCCCAGTATGTTCTTTTGCTGGACTGGGCAGAGCCTAAGGAAACAGGCACATCCTAGTTTTTGAACCATTCTTCAGTGACTGACCCTCTGCTTTCTATTGTAGCAGGGTCTCCTGTTCAATGCACTCTCTCCAGCCTTCCCTCACTGCCCCTGTGCAGACAGCTCATGTGGCTGATTTTTCTCTCCCTCTTTCCCCTTGGTTATATACTAAAGTTTGATGCCAGCTGAGGGACATTTCCTCTCTCAGGAGACTCTATGTCTTTATTTTCCATTTCAGAAATTTAAAAACTCTTTTCTCTATTAAAATATCTTCATTGACTTTTTTTGCTACTGTGGGGCATGTGATAAGGGATTTCTAGTTCCCATGAGCTCATCCCCTCCTCATCTTCGTGGTATATCAGTGCCCCGTAGTGCTTCCTCAGCTATGGGTTGGCATAGAGGCCTCCATCTATCTCTGTCCTTGTCCCAGGCTGGATGGTGTGACCAGACAGACCCTTAAGCCTGAGGTGAAGGGCCTGCCATGCAGGAATCCTCTTAATGTATTTTTTTCCCACAGGTGTCTGATGGATGATGCTGGGGATGTGGCCTTTGTCAAGCATTCAACAGTGTTCGGTAAGTAACAGGAGAATCTACAAATTCCCTCCAGGCAGTGGGCCCCCCACCCTGTACCCCTTCTCATGGTCAGTGGTCACATATAAGCATACTGTATTCCTCCTTTATCATTGCTTGGGTTTCTACTTGTGCAGAGTTGTGTACCTATGGGGTCTACAACTGGACGCCTGGGGCTCTGTCCATCCTTCAAACTCCTAGACATGGGGACCCTTCTTCCTGGTCAATGTTGCCACAGCAAGGGATTGGGGGCACATCTGGCTGAACTTGGCCTGAAGTTGGTCGGCTGAGATGAGACATGTTGTGGCGTATGGGGCAGTTACCCCTGTACTAGGCATCAGATGCTTTCTTGCCTGTAACTGGCTGTGGGATCTCAAGCAAGTCAGTTCCCTTATGTACTCTGGCCCTCAGTGTTTGCTCTAGGTATCTCAGCTTGCACATGCTATAATTCATTGGGATTGCAAGGGATGAGGAGAGAGACTACACAGCTCATGACTCTGTCCTATCTGTAGTTGGCTCATCCAGGCTTTCTTCCCCCAGAAAACCTGCCAAACGAAGCTGATCGGGATGAGTATAGGCTGCTCTGCCCAGACACCTTGCAGAGGATGACAGTAGATAAATATAAGGACTGCCACCTGGCCCGTGTCCCTTCCCATGCTGTTGTGGCCCGAAGTGTGGGGGGCAAGGAAGACTTGATCTGGGAGCTTCTCAACCAGGCCCAGGTACTGAATTCACTGTCCTCCCTCCTGCTTAATAGTCCCTGCTTGGATTTGGGGCATTTTCCTACATTCCCTTTTGTCACTATGGAATAACTTTTTTTTTTTTTTTAGGACATAGTGGGAACTGTGCCACATTCATCTATTTGCTTAAAAGTGCCCAGTGGGGACTCAGAGTCATACAGAACCTAGTCCTGCATGATTGCCTGTCAGACCCTTACATTTTGGCCTAGTGACATAAAGATGCTCCTTATTGTTTAGTTGTTTCTTTCCATCTTAACCAGGACTTCTAGGCCAAGGGCAAATACTCCCTCCCCCATAAGGCCTTCCATGACCTCTGCAGAAGGAAATGATCTTTTTCCTAATGTCCTCTCAGCCTGACTGAAAGAAAGCCACACACACAGCCAGGTTTATTTCCCTAGGGCAGCAGAATGCCAGCCCTGAGCCAACCTCCTCTCGTCCAGCCCTCCCATCTGTCTATCAAGGGCTGAAGTGGTAACCACACAGTGTCAGCTTCTGAAGGAGACTGCATTTCTTAGACTCAGTGAGCTGTCAGCCCAACCAAGGAGACAGACACAGAAACATATTCTGTGAAATAGGTTGTTGCATGACTGCAAGAAGACTGGGAATGGGGATGGTGCTGGGTGGAAAAAGGAGGTCTGACTGCCCTTTCTCCTGGAATCTTGACAATTTAATGGTTTTAATTTCATTTTCTGGGGTTTTGTTCCCTCGGTCCCCTTTCACAGCCTTTCTTGCTGCTGTAGCCAATCACTATTGTGTTTTACTATACACAGGAACATTATGGCAAAGACAAATCTAAAGCCTTCCAGCTCTTCGGCTCACCTTTGGGGAAGGACCTGCTGTTTAAGGATTCTGCCCAAGGGCTTTTAAGGATTCCCTCTAAAATGGACACCTGGCTGTACCTGGGTTATGACTATGTCACTGCTCTTCGGAATCTAAGGGAAGATGTGCGTAAGTACTGGGAAAGGATCATGTGACATTTTGGAGCCTGGAAACCTGGTGGGGGCAAGGACCAGCAATAGACGCTTTCCAGGTACTGAAAACACACCCTGACATTTATCTGCCCTGCCTTGCTGCCTAGTGTCAGACTGATGCTAAATGGTGTCAGTCATCATGAGATGGGCCTGGACATCACCGGAGGCATTGAAGGAAATTCATACTTAAAATGACTTGGATTGATGCTAGTGTTATTTTCCTTGTGTAAATCAGGGCCGCCCTACCCTCTGTGGAGCCAAGTAGGCTGGCACAAAGTAAGTGAAATAGGATACAATTGCTACAGACTTGCACACCTGCTGCCAGTATGATGACCAATGTGTGCAAAGCTGGCACTCTAGACAGCTTGATCCTGCTCCCGAATTTCCTTGGGTCATTGGATGTTTGCTTGATTATATTCATTCATTCAACAGACATGTATTGATCATGTAGCCATAGACTGTGCGAGGTGCTGGGCATGCAATGGTGAGACAAACATATATTAATTAGATTCTGCTCTCATGGAACTTTCTCACCAGCAGAGAAGACAAACATTCTATGAAGAGTCACTCTATTGAATGACTTATTAAAAATGAGAGATTTGCTCAGAAGAAGGGAAAGCAAACACAATAAAACAAAATATCATGGTCTGATGAGACCATGAAAACAAAGAAAAATAGCTCCTAGAGCTGCGGTAAGGCTTCCGTAAGGCAGTGACTTGAACTGAGCCTGTCAGTCAAATAGATGGCCATTTACTCAGCAGACATTAATTGCAATGACCATAAGGCAGGCATTGCCTTTGAACAATGAGTGTGCCTTAAGCCCTTGCCCTGGCTGAGTTTATGTTCTCCACAGGGAGAAGACAAAAAACAATGAACACATAAGTAAGAACAACCCAGGTGGTTAAGTGCTATTTCAAAAAGAAGAAGAAGAAGAAGGAGAAGAAGAAGAAGAAGAAGAAGAAGAAGAAGAAGAAGAAGAAGAAGAAGAAGAAGAAGAAGAAGAAGAAGAAGAAGAAGAAGAAAAACCAAAACAGCCTGAAGGGATAGAGGGGTTGGGAAGAAAGTTGGCATCTAGGAAGAGATTATTGTTAAGCCATATCTAAATGATAAGAAGCCAAGAAAGAGATTGTTACTGCCTTTGTTTTCTAAGATGATGAATTCCTGGAATGGGACCTGTTTGTATATTGCTGGCAAATCCCAGCATTTCCATAAAGACAGTTAGCAGCATTCATAACCAGCAGGAACTTCTGGGGCTTCATCTGAAATCTGGCTCTTTTTCTTATGTCCTAGGCCCGGATACCCCAAGGGATGAATGCAAGAAGGTGAAATGGTGTGCCATAGGTCACCATGAGAGGGTCAAGTGTGATGAGTGGAGCGTAAACAGTGAAGGGAAAATAGAGTGTGAAACAGCAGAGTCCACTGAAGACTGTATTGCCAAGATTGCGGTATGTCACTCCTGCATCCATAGGGCATTATTTCTGCCCCTGCTGCCTGCCTGTCCCTAAGGCTGAGGAAGTGTTCTTGGGAAAGATATAAAAACCTGGGTTCCCAAGGAACCCTGCCCTCATGTGGGAGCCCAGGCCCATGGAAGCTTCAGTACTTTTGAACTTATGGATCTGAAGGGCTCCTTAGGGCTCTGTTTCCTCCCGGTGTCAGCACATGGTGGAGGGCACTCTGAGCTTTGTCCACTTACGGGAGATTGGACCATGGTGTGAGTGTGCCTGAGACCCACGGTGTGCCATGAGAGGTTTGACAGGGCTGCTGATTGTACAAGCAGGTAGAAGTTAAACTTTGCATTCATAAGATGCTAGGTGATCACAAGATCATTCCACGATCTTGAGCATTCCATGTTTGCTTTTAGAGTTTTGAAAATCCTGAATGATACAAAAAGAAAATGAGAAGTACTTGTAATCTTCTAACTCTGAGAAAACCCTGTAAGATGGGATCATATCAGATGCACAATTTACTATATTTTTGCACCTGATACCTAGTTAGCTTTTATTATGTCACAAATCATTTTTCTAAAATAGGATCTTTTTATTTATTTATTTTTAAAATTTATTTGGGAAAGAGCAAGTGAGAGAGCAAGTATGAGTGGGGGGAGGGGCAGAGGGAACCGGAGAGGGAGAAGCAGACTCCCCACTGCACAGGGAGCCTGATGCAGGACTTGATTCCAGAGCCTGAGCAGAAGGCAGACACTGAACCAACTGAGCCAGCCAGGCACCCCCAAAACATGATCTTTTAATGTAATCTCTTTCAGAGCGTGGATGTGATGCAATCCATTTAGCCATTTATCCACATTATCTATAACATCATTTAGTCTGTTTCTGGTTATCAATTATACGTGCATGTTTTACATTGTATGAATCACACTTGCACTTGTACTTTTTTTTTTTTTTAAGATTTTTATTTATTTATTTGACAGAGAGAGATCACAAGCAGGCAGAGAGGCAGGCAGAGAGAGAGGAAGGGAAACAGGCTCCCTGCTGAGCAGAAAGCCCGATGCGGGGCTTGATCCCAGGACCCCGGGATCATGACCTGAGCCGAAGGCAGAGGCTTAAACCACTGAGCCACCCAGGTGCCCCTGCACTTGTACTTTTAATCCAAATAGTTTCCCACATATTTGATTACTCCTTTACAGTGTATTCCTAGAAAAGTAGATTTCTAGGCCCAATGGAAAGCTTGATAATCTTGTGGAATTTAAGCATCTCTATAAAACAGGGCTTATAAACCTGAAAAATAGATCATTTGAGAATATTTTACTCATTAACACTTTGTCTACACCAAGCACTGAAAGAGCACTCATCCACATGGCCTGATTCAGGACTTGAGCCCCCATCAGAAGGTGCTCTATGCCACAGACGTAGCCTCCTGTCCCTGCCTCCACTCATCTGTCTTACAAATAAGAACTCTTGGTGTCAGAAAGTTGTTGTGGAAATATCTCTGGGACATGCATCTTATGAGAGAACAGGAGGACTAACTGTGGGTCTTTGCTCCTGAAGAAACTAAGCAAGGTACTCCAAAATAATCCTTAGTTCATCATGGTTTGGGTGAAAATGAGAGTACATTTTATTTTCTCTGCTGGGTATTCCTGGTGATAGACCCTTGGGTGTCTGGCACAGCACCTGCTCTTTCCTGGGGCCTTCATGGCCTATGATGGGAAGGCTGCCTTAAGGAAATGGTTGGAAGAGTGGGTAGGACAGAGATGGCCTCTTTTCACCTGCTGTAATGTGCTGTGTTTCTGCAGAAAGGAGAGGCTGATGCCATGAGCTTGGATGGAGGCTTCATCTACATAGCAGGCCAGTGCGGTCTGGTGCCTGTCCTGGCAGAAAACTACAGTAAGTGGAGGGGGTGCCTCTCTGTGTTTATTTCCTCCACACCAGGGAGAGAGGAAATGGGAAAATCATAGCCTGATTTATACCACATTGGCCAGAAAGCTTTCGCTTACTGAGCACCTCCTACTTCCTAGACTCTGCGCTCTCTCATCTCTAATCCCCACACTCACCTTGAAGGATAGAGTCTTTCATCACACCTTTCACCGGGAGGACTGGAATCTTTGCACTGGGAAGTCTGCGCTCTCTCATCTCTAATCCCCACACTCACCTTGAAGGATAGAGTCTTTCATCACACCTTTCACCGGGAGGACTGGAATCTTTGCACTGGGAAGTCTGCGCTCTCTCATCTCTAATCCCCACACTCACCTTGAAGGATAGAGTCTTTCATCACACCTTTCACCGGGAGGACTGGAATCTTTGCACTGGGAAGTTCCAGCTAAAGGGGACCTCTGCAGAAGACAGCTGGGATTCTCAGCTGGGATTCCTGGCAGGTCTTCTTGCTTCCCAAATTCACACTTCTGTTGCCATGGTACAGAGATTCAAGTATAGTTGGCAGGCACCACTGTGGCCACAGGTCAAACAGAGCAAGAAACTTGAAATTTACAATTTTGGGCTAAATTCCAGAGGCCAGTGAGCAGAAGTGAATTTGTACAATCCAGACAGCCTGGACTGTTTGGAAATTGGTGAAATATAGATTGTCTTCCTGGTTCTTTTCATTCTGAGCTGCACATGGGAATGGCATGACTTCCGAAGAATATATGCTTAATGACTTCTTCATTTTCTCCTCCAGAAACTCAAGGCCCTCAATGTAGCAGCACAGTAGAGGAAGGTGAGTTGGGGTTGGTAACCTCATGAGTTTAATTTGTATTGCTTTTGGGAAAGGGGAAGGTATGTTTAAATTCAAATCAAAAGTAGGTAAGGTAATGGAAGAGACTAATTTTTAGAATGCAAAAGAACCACAGAAAGATGATAACTGATAATGTTGGTTACTCCTTTACACTTGCCATTCCTTACATACAGGATTTCTCATTTAATTCTGTAAGTGGGTACCATCATCCTTTAAGGATGTCTAAGAGGACCAACAGCTCACAGAGGTTACAAGTTGTCAGGGTTCCTACATCCTGCAAGCAAGTTCACACCCTCCCCAGCACTCCCAACTCCTTCACATTACATAAGGCCTGCACAGTTTTAGATGAGAGTTACACCAGCCAGGGAGTCTTCCTTATATGTGCCTGGCAGGGCTGAGCAGAGAGGCTCACACAGGCAGATGTCTAGGAGCATGAAATTACTGAGCCTCCCAGCCAGGGTTGGGCCCAGGAACCCAGGCCAATCTGGCTCTCAGCTGGTGCTCTGGTCGGGGCGGGGTGGGGGGGTGAATCTGGAAAGATGGGGCAGGAGCAAGACAGGAAATCTTGCCAAGGTGATCACTGGGTCCCACAGCCCCAGTGCTCAGACCTCTCTGGTCATTTCCCAGCCATTAGTGTGCAAGTCTGTCCTTGTGACTTCCCCTAGTACAACCTCTTAGCCTTTCCCCATCATTCTAGGACCCAGGCTCTTTGGCCAAAAATAGGAAGACTTGTTCTTCCTCCATGGATGATAAGGCTTCTCTTGTTTTCTGCTGTAAATAGTTGACTGAATTAACTCATTTAAAAAGTTGAAATCATGGGTTGATCTTCTATTTGCAGTTAAGGAGTAACAAGTATTTTCTGCTAAAGACGGCAGCTGTCATGATTTTGAATTTCTACTTCATATATTTATTTTGGTGCAAACCTGTATTCTCCATATCCCAAAATACCTGGCCAGAATATTCCCTGTAGTTTATTGGTCACTTACTACTCTTCCCTAATTGTTACTGTATAAAATGTTGGGAGTCACGTGCTCCTCAGGATCCACTCCTCTGATATTCCACAGTGAAGGGTGAGTTGCTAGTTTATAACTTTCATAGTTTTATGCATTTAGGGAAGTGTTATATACCAGCCATTCCTTTGATGATGATGTTTTCTTACTATTTTGTTTTTAATGTTCAGAATAATCTCCATCTGACAGAGTGACTGGTACTTCATCTCAGTTTTGGGGAAGACCCTTTCAAAAACAGAAGGAATGATTTAGGATAATTTTGCTTTCACAGGCAGATGGCAGGCTTTGATTGCAGACATACTCTGGAGGGCCCAGGGGTGTTAATACTTTCTTTTTTGGTGTCTTTCTTGTAGGGTATAAGGCTGTGGCTGTAGTTAAGGCATCAGCAGATGAGAGCCTCACCTGGAACAATCTGCAAGGCAAGAAGTCCTGCCATACCGCAGTAGAAAGAACCGCGGGCTGGAACATCCCCATGGGCCTGCTCTACAGCAGGATCAACCACTGTGAATTTGGTAAGTGAATTCTGGGAGGATGCTGTGATCAGGGCCAGGCTGGAAAGAGGTGTTCTGGGAAAAGAGTGGTATGGAATAAAATGCTGTGTCCCTGGTTCTTTAGTAGTAAATTTTGGTTAAAGTGAACCTCAAGGAGATATCTAAAACAGATGGTAGGGTTGGGAAGGTGAATCAGAATGGTTCTTTTTGGCTGCATATATGGCTTCAGTAGATATATGTTCACTTTCATCTCTCATGAAAAGGACCAGGTGAGCAGTCCATGGCTGATATGGTCATTAGAAGCCTAGGCTCCTTATCTCTTTCTGAGCCACCATTCTGAGCCTGCGGCTTCTGTTTTCAAGGTCAACCATGGTTGACATTCACGTCTGTGATTCAGGCAGCCTCCAGGAGCAAGGAATAAGGACAACTTGAAATATACGTCATCTGTGGTTATTGTATTAAAGAAGACATCCAGGAAATAAAAATCAGTTACTTCAAGGAAATTTTCATTGCTCAGAACTTAGACTCATAGTCATACTTGGTTGTCAAAGAGGTTCAGGAATGTCATCTTTTATTGGGCATGTCTCTGCCACACCTATTTTGACCTTTGTTCAAATATTAAAAATAGAATGACCGTATGATTTAGCAATTTCACTTCTGGGTATTCATCCAAAGGAAATGGAAGCATTAATTGAAAAAGACATATGCATCCCTGTGTTCACTGCAGCAGTATTTACTAAAGCCAAGATATGGAAATAGCTTAAGTGTCCATCCATTGATGAATGAATGCATAAAGAAAATGCCATATACATATGCATGTATATGTTATATTATATACATTATATACATATAAAACAAAATAAACTTTTATTCAGCCATAAAAAGGGAAGAAATCTTGCCATTTTTGATAACATGGATGGACCTTGAGGTTATTATGCTAAGTGAAATATATCAGGCAGAGAAAGACAAATATTGTATAATCTTACTTACATGTGGAATCTAAAAAAATCCCAAGCTCAAAGATACAGAGAACAGACTGACACTTGCCAAAGGTGGGGGGCGGTGGAGCAGGCAAAATAGGTGAAGGGGCAAAAGGTATGAACTTCCAGTTATAAACTAAATAAGTCCTGGGGATGTAATGTACAGCATGGAGACTATAGTTAATAATTGCATTGCATATTTCAAAGTTGCATATTTTTTTGTTGCGTATTGCATATTTCAAAGTTGCTAAGAAAGTAGACCTTAAAAGTTCTCATCACAAGAAAAAAATTTTATAATGATGTATGGTGATGGATGTTAACTACACCTATTGTGGGGACCAGTTTGCAATATATTGCAACATCAAATCACGTTAAACACCTGAAACTAATGTAATGTTATATGTCAGTTACGTCTCAATAAAAAATAATGGAGAAAAAATTAAAAGAATAAAACAACTAAGTCTTTGTTACTAAGGAACAGGGGATCTAAATGGCTGTTGGGTGGAAAATCCCTCCCACAGGCTTTTAAGCCTATGAGCTAGAAATGTGAGTGTGTGGATCTCTTTAAGGTCTTGGCAGTCTCACTGAGGGAATGCCCAACATCTAGACCACTTGAAAGGGATGAGAAATCAGTTAATTTTATGTCCTCTGAATATCCTCAGGTATGAAAAGTCTACATGCAAGTTAACCACAGACAAATGCTTGCTTGCTTTCCTTTTTTTTTTTTTTTAGATTTTATTTATTTATTTGAGAGTAAGAGAGAGAGAGAGAGGAAGAAAGAGAGACATGGAATGAATGAGCTGGGGGAGGGGCAGAGGGAGAAGCAGGCTTCCCACTGAGCAGGGAGCTTGATGTGGGGCTCGATCCCAGGACTCCGGGATCATGACCTGAGCCAAAGACAGATGCTTAACCGACTGAACCACCCAAGTACTCCAGACAAATGTTTTCTAATGGTTATTTACATCAGCTTCCTCCTTGCCACTTCCAAATATGTATAACTGCTTTAAAAGAAGAAGTCTCTAAAGACAGTTATGAACCAGACAAGTCCTGTGTGTGGGGACTTGGAGATGAGACCAGATTGCTGCACTGGAGTGTTTTCTGACATGAGACGAAGCAAAATGCGGCTGGGGTGATATCCAGAAAGCTCTGGATCCCCACCAGCAACGGCACTATCTCTGCTTTTCTGAGCTTCCTGGCAATTTCACAGCCATGGGAGAGCAACTGAGCTGTGAGTAAAATCCCCTAGCCTTTAACTGAGTTCAGAGTTTAAAGTTCTAGCAAAGTCTCTTCTAAAAAATAACAAGGGAGGGATGCCTGGGTGGCTCAGTTGGTTAAGTGTCTGCCTTCGGCTCAGGTCATGATTCTAGGGTCCTGGGATAGAGCCCCACATCAGGCTCCCTGCTCGGTGGGGAGCCTGCTTCTCCCTCTCTCTCTGCCCCTCAGCTCTGCATGTGTTCTCTCTCTCTCGCTCTATTTCAAATAAATAAAACTTAAAAAAAAAAAAAAGCAAGGGAAGGAAATTTCTGGAAATAATTAGCACAAGCTTGCAGAATGAGACTTGCAATTTTATCCATTTTAAGTCAATTTTTATGTAATTTCCCTCTCTTCTTTCTTTAAATAAATGGTGACACATATAGGGTGCCCATGGAATCCTCTCTACCTGAATTATAATGGTCTACTGACTTCTATTCCCAGCCTCAATTACGTTTCCTTTTAAAGCCTATAGCCTGGCAGGTCCTGAGTTGGTGGCAGGTCACTGAATATGTTCCACGTATCCTGGGCCATACACACCTGTTATGTATTAGATGAAGGCTATTCATATTGACTCAGGAGAAGCTGACCTCTTCTTGTCCTTCTGCATAGATAAATTTTTCCAGGAAGGCTGTGCCCCTGGATCTATGCGAAATTCCAGTCTTTGTGCTCTGTGCATTGGCTCGGCAAGTGGTCCAGGAAAGGAGTGTCTTCCCAATAACCATGAGAGATACTATGGCTACACAGGGGCTTTCAGGTGAGTATTTTAACCCTGACCCAAATACAGTAAGAAACCCAGCCCTGACAAGATTTCTTTTTAGGGACTAAGGTGAGAGTCTTACGTTCCTGGCCTGTTAGTCTTACATGTGTTAGGGTGCCACAGTTAGCAATCATCTGTAGAAGCCTGTGTGAAGGAGCATCCAAGCCCCTACAAGACACTCTCCAGACTGGCAGAAAAGTGCAGATCAGAAGTTCTCAACAGGCAGTGATTTCTCCTTCGGGGGAATTTTGGCAGGGTCTAGAGATGTTTTTGATTATCAAATGGGGTTGGGTGCTATTGGTATCTAATTGGTAGAGGCTGCTAAACATTTTACATGCATAAGACAGCACCCTACAATAAAGAATTGCATGGGTCAAAATGTTACTATCGCCATGGTGAGGAAACCCTGCCATAATTGAACACAGGAGTCAGGGTTCTGGTTCATGTTCTTCCATGCACCTTTGGGGAACCTAGAGCCAGCCATACTCACCTGGGAATGTACAAAAGTAAAGAACATGATTTCTACATTCCCAAATGCAATTCTATTTCATGGGATGTTTATTACTTTTATAAAGACACCTGTGCATCTTATTACCTTTTAAAAATATTTTATTTATTTGACAGAGAGAGAGAGAGAAAGAATGAGCAAACAGAGGGAGCTGCAGGGAGAGGGAGAAGCAGGCCCCCCAATATGTGGCTTGATCTCAGGACCCTGGGATCATGACTTGAACCAAAGGCAGACATTTAACCTACTGAGCCACCCCAGGCACCCTGACCTTATTACTTTTTAACTGTCTTTTCTGATCCAGACTTGTGTTAGTAGTTCAGGAGTCCATCAACGGCACAATGATAGTGGTATTGTAATTGAGCTTCTCGGTAGTGAAGGAGAAAACAAAGGTTATCCTAATTCTCCAGTTAGAGCAACCTTGTGAGTTTGTGCAAATGCAATTCACAGTCCACAAGTTTCCAATTTTTACAAAGTAGAATGTGAGTAGGGAATCACCTTAATGGAACACTGCCCCTCTGATACCTCTATTGATGACAGGGAAATGCTGTAACTCCACTGTGCCAGAAGTTAGCATTCAGTGTGTGGGAACTGAGATTGCATGACCACAAAGCAAACTGGAGTTTTTTCTTGTCTGTATTAGTTACATGAGTAATATATAAGATTAGTGATAGAATGGGAGTCACAACTGCTGATATCTGATGGTTAGCCCTGGGTCTACAAGCTGACCCTCCTGAATGACACATGTGTCTCTGACCGGCTCTCTTCTTTCTCCCTGTCTGGCACTCTGCAGGTGTCTGGTGGAGAAGGGAGATGTGGCCTTTGTGAAAGACCAGACGGTCATGCAGAACACTGAAGGTACATTCACATGCTCCTCTGTCCCCACAAATTGGGGTTGCTGGGCTCACTTATGCTCGGGATGTCTTTGTGGATGTGTTATGGACTCTGTTAGGCTTCAGAGCTCTGATTCTCAACCTGTTTGTTCAGTAAAGACAGAGGTGTTTATTGGGGTAGGCAGAATAGTGAGGACCGTGAGGTTCTGGTGGTTCTGAATTCTCTTCCAGAATTCACCCCATAGGTGCAGACATTGCCTTTCCCCTAAATACTTCAGAGCACATTTCCTAAGAACGAGGACATTCTCTTACCTACCTACAATGTGATTACCAAGATCAGGAAATTTATACTAACATGGATTTATACTCACTGTGTTCACAGTCCATATACAGATTGGGTGAATTATTCCCAAAAGGTCCTATTTAACTATTTCCTATATTTCTGGGTCCAGTATATATTCCAAATAAATTCTAGGTCCCCTGAGAACACATAGAGACAATAGTACACCAGTGGGAATGAACACCAAGATCTTGGTTTCTAGAACCATTCTCCAATAGGATGAGCCAGGGCACCTTGGAAAAATAGCTGATTCTAGGGCTGGGCAGAAAAAATGAAGGTGAGCCTGGAACATTGTGCTGAAGATGTTGGGATATGTCAAAATATACAGGAGCCATTTTTAAAGCCCTCCTACTGGCCAAATCTGGGACATCTTGAACACTAAAAGAAATAATAATGGTAGTAAGAATAAAGTAGGAAGAACATAGGAATACATGAGTCTATCCTGATTAAACAAATGAAGGTGAAGGGAAAGATCTTCCTTATTGTAGAACAAGAATAAATGTAGAAATAATCATGAAGTTAAAAAAATTATCATTTGGCAAGTAATATAGTAATAATTGTTTCAAGCAAGAAGCATCAATGGGTACTAAAACTAGTGGGTGAATATTAGATGCTGTGACACTGAAACACCAAACAATTTTTTTTTTAAGTTGGTAAGAGCATTCCACCTACCCCCTCTGTATCACTAACTGCTTAGAGAACCCGCTACAGGCCAGGCAGATATTACCTCATTTCCTTTCACATGTCCCTGCGCCCAACCTCAGCTCTTCCCGGAAACTCGCCTAGAGTGAACTAGCTCAGCACTGACTCCTCCGAGAAGCCTTCTCAGATGGCATCCATCCCACAATAGAATCTTCTGTCCGTGTGGCTAGCATTATTGGGTTCATCTCATTCTGTGATAAACTGTGGCCACAGAAACTCTTTTGAGCTCTTTTTTTTTCCCTCTTATATCCCAACACTAACTTTACTAAGTGGCACACAGAAGCTGCTAAGTGCTTACTTGAAGGAATACTGTGCTGGCTAATTTTTCTTTCTTCTCTTCTATTATTTTTGCTTTTTCCTTTAAAGGCTGTCTTTTTTCCTACTACCTGAGTGTTACCCTAAGATTGGTTCTTTGTTATCCCTTGAAAATAAGTTTTGGGGGGTACTCCTCTGAGTGGGGCTTCTTTTGGCTTCACCTCTCTACCCTGCAATGACTCCAAAAGCCTTACACCCTGACGACAACATACAGCAGAGGCCTAACCTCCCATCTAAATAACATCCCAGAGCCTCTAATTGCCATGTGGTCGGTTTTATGTACAAAGCTCATTGGCACTGCAACCTCAATCTCTGTAAGCCCAAACTCCTCATATTTCTCTCAAAATCCACTCCTCTTCTCACAGCCTCTGTCCCTGTTGAGGAATTTATCATATACCCTGCCAGTCAGGCCTAGATTAGTCTCTTGGTGGTCAGTATAGTGGGCAGTACGTGTAACACACCTTACACGCCTACAACCATGCCTCCTCCAGCCAGCTCTCCCTAATGAATATGTTCTCACCAAGCTGGTTCGGCTCACACAACATGCAGAATGTGCTCCACAAAATATAAAATATTATATATGTTTTATTTTGTAGAGCACATAATATATTATATATATTATATATATATATGGGTATATATATATATATATATTTTTTTTTTGGTATGTGAGCTGTTTTCCTCCTCCAATAAGACTGCAGCTTGCGGGGCACCTGGGTGGCTCAGTCGTTAAGCGTCTGCCTTCGGCTCAGGTCATGATCCCAGGGTTCTGGGATCGAGCCCCGCATCAGGCTCCCGGCTTGGTGGAAAGCCTGCTTCTCCCTCTCTCACTCCTCCTGCTTGTGTTCCCTCTCTCGCTGTGTCTCTCTGTCAAACAAATAAATACAATATTTAAAAAAAAAAAAAAGACTGCAGCTTGCAGAAGGCATGCAACATAGTGTTGAGCAAATTCTTACATTATGAAGTGGAACAGAATTGGTTTGGAGAGAATGATGGTGGATTTCATTTGGAAGGAGCTGAGTTGGAGGGACTGGTAAGAAAGGAGAGGAGAAATATTAGAAGATGAGCAAAGATGTATGAAGTTACTTGTGGGAGAGGCACAGGCAATTTGGAGTTTTCTATTAAAACTGTAAGTATATATTTGAGGAGAGTAGGCAAAGAGGTATTTTTATTTTATATATAATACATAATTTTATGATAGTGAAGTCACATATTAGTTACTCAGATAAAAAATTAAATGAGCATTAAATAAAGAAAAAGATTTGCAATTCTGCCTTTTAGATGAGAACTAAAAATTGGGAAAACATATTTGAGAATTGCCTCAGGAGGAAGGAGCTGAAACCCTGAAAATGGGTGCAATTTTCTTTTTTTCAGAGAGAATACAGAAATCATGAAGCTAGGGGCTAAGAACAGGGTACAGATCTGTATGCACAGAGGCATGTGCACATTTTCATGTAGAACCAGTATGAGTGTATCAGATTTAGAACACTCGTCCGGTTTGCAAAAGGGCCTTTGGGAAAGTTCTTTTGCTTGCTAATGCCAGATGGTATTGCACAGAGATTATGAGCCTGCTTAGAGGGTTGCATTCTTCATATGGTAGAGTAATAAGCCTAGATGCTTTGGAACTCAGTAGAAATGAAGATGTTTTTGAACATCATCCAAGAATATATAGCTCACTTTCTCCTGGGGAGGCGGGGCAGTTAGTTTGGGAAGAGGTGGTTGCTAGGAATTCCTGGTTGAGTGTGAGTTGAATCTGACCTATGTAGATGTGAATGTCTCTTCCTCTCCACATCACTGTGACCCCAGTGTGTGTAATTTCTGCTGGCCATTGGCCCCAGGTCCTTCACAAGTCCGTGGGTTGGTCACCTCCCCTCAGTGAGGGCACCTTGACCAAAGCTGTAAGCTGTGACTGACCCACCTTCTCTGTCTCCAGGAAGGAACACTGAAGATTGGGCTAAGAATCTGAAGGAAAAAGACTTCCAGCTGCTGTGCCCTGATGGCAGTAGGAAGCCTGTGAGCGACGCTGACAACTGCTTCCTAGCCAAGGCCCCAAATCATGCTGTGGTCTCGCGGAAAGATAAGGCATCTTGTGTTAGCAAAACATTACTTGAGCAGCAGGTATGGACCAGCCAGGGCCTCCAATTCTTTCCTCCTGGGTGGGTATTATTTTGGGGAGTTCAGTGCTAAATGCAGCCCATACTCAAGCATTCTCTTTCTGAAAACTAAAATAGGGAGGCTCGTTTCTTAGGCTCAACTCTACTTATAACTCCAGGTTGTTGGAGATTAGCTCCCATGTGATCCACCTGTTTTGGGTCCACACATCTGCTTTCTTGCTCAACCCTGACCTTGCTCTGTGGTACACTCAATTTTCTCCACCTTTATCCTTTTTGAAAACGAAGGAGAGTGATCCTGAGTGCCAGCCCTCCATGATATAAGTCATGAAAGGTGGACTGTATTTCTCTTGTTTAGAGAGACCAAGAACCATTCCAATAGCCAGAAAAACACAGGATCCCTGTCCTCAGGGAGCTTGCCCTCTGGGGAGAACAATCAATCCAGGGCAGCACTGCCAGGGAGGTGGGGGTGGGGGAGGCTGCTTGAATATTCTAAGCATCCTCTACCCACAAACACCATTTTCCCCTCAACAACAGCTTCCTGCCTGCCATTAGTTGTTCTTTTTTAAAATTAAGATAGCATATCTTTATGGGTCCTCTTAAGGTAAATAATAATAATTAGCATTCAATGGACATTTTTTAGGTGTTAGATGTTAAACTTTCCATATTCATCATTTCATTATAATCCTACATTCATTCATTATAATCTTACAAGACCTAGAGTTAAGCCTCGTAGGATAGGATCAAAGATGCAGTCAGACATGAAATTTAACAACTACCTGTACCACCTCTCACTGGGGGCGGGGGCTCACATTTACTATCTTTTTTGACAGTAATACTTGGAAGGGACATGTTTCTGTTCTCTCATTTCCTGGAAGCAGTCCCTGAGGCCATAACCAATGAAATGGGGAAGGAGTGACTGGGTGGGTGGGAGGGACCTCCCAGAGGAGGTGAGACCAGGATGAACCCTATAGAGGATGCTGGGGCCTCGAGAAAGCATGAAGCTGGGGCCAAAAATGGGTGGATGCCAGGTGAAGGATATGGAAACACCCCGAGGCATCCTCTACAGCTCCCTTTCGTCCCAGGGCTGGTTCCCAGCTTCTATCCCCCTCAACCCTATCCTTGTATTCTCAGCTGCTCGCTGCCACAGGTCCTCATGCATTTTCCATCCATTTGACAGGTTATGTTTGGAGGAAATGGAAATGACTGCTCGGGCAAGTTTTGTTTGTTCCACTCGAAAACCAAGGACCTTCTGTTCAGGGATGACACAAAATGTTTGGCCAAACTTCCAGAAAGCACAACATATGAAAGTTACTTAGGAGCAGCATATGTCACGGCTGTTGCTAACCTGAGACAGTGCTCCACCTCGAGTGAGTAGGGGGAAAGCATGGGGGAAGCTGATAAGCAAACACGGGGAGGGAGGGGGGGGAGCATTTCTGGGTGGTGGGTAGATAAGGAGGAATGGGTTGTGGCCCTCCGGGGATGAACAATGGAAATGGGCAAGATGAGATGATGAGAGAACACGGTAATCCCCGCATGTGTGAAAGGCTACTTGTATGGGTAGATGGTAAGGCAGACACAGGCTCAGGGCACTAAGGTAATGAACCACTCAGACATGAAGAAATTCCATATTATTACTAAGACAAGGAAGAAGCTGCATGTGCCCATGCCCATTGCTCTGCAGAGACGCCTTTTTTTTTTTTTAGATTTTTATTTATTTATTTGACAGAGAGAGATCACAAGTAGACAGAGAGGCAGGCAGAGAGAGAGAGGAGGAAGCAGGCTCCCCGCCGAGCAGAGAGCCCAATGTGGGACTCGGCCCCAGGACCCTGAGATCATGACCCGAGCCAAAAGCAGAGTCTTAACCCACTGAGCCACCCAGGAGCCCCAGTAAACTCCTTTTTATACAGAGCTGCATCATCCAATAAATACAGTAGCCTCTAATAATCTATGACAATTTAAATTTAAATTATTAAAATTAAACAAAATTAAAAATTTAGTACCTCAGCCACACCAGCCACAATTCAAGTGTTCAATGGCTACACGCAGCTCCAGATAGGTGAGCAAAGAGAAAGTTTCCATCATCGCAGAAAGTTCTTTTACACAGCACTACTCTTGTGAGCTTAACAATGACAAATTTTATAACCATAAAGTTGCTATACCTACTGCTCATCTAGAACACCATTTTTCTAAGCATTACAATACAATAAAACACACCTTTGCACTGTAACTATGTTGGACATCATTTAATCACTTGAAATCATTTGGAAGATGTGGGAGAAGAACATGTGGATGGAGGGAGGTTGTGCTATAACTTTTGTGTGCATGTAAGTGAGCCATGGTCCTTAAAATACTGATTCCCAGGCCCTGGGGAGACTGATTCAGCACGTCTGTGTCAGGGTCCCATAATTCCAATGTAAGGAATGTGCTTACCAATAGCCACTGCTGTAAACACCTAGGTTACATTCACCTACCCTATATGCTCCATAAGGGGAGAAAGTCTGGCTCTGCTCTTCTCTGCTCCTTCTCCAGCCCCTAGCAAAGGAAACTGGCATGTTCTAGGTGCTTGCTGTATTAGTTCCTCACCTCTCTAAGGAGATCAGAGAGGACAGTCCTACCAGGTTCCTCCCAGCTACATGGATTTAGGTGTGGGAGCCCTGCCTATGAGACACAAGGTAGGGGATGATACAGGGCAGGGAAACCATGTTACCATCCTTGCTGTGTGGTACTGCCCAGAAAGACCACAGGAGCTGTGCAGGCAAGTGGAGAAGGCTACTGGGAGAACGGCCTGGTCCACCCATCAGACCCCCAATGGGTCTGAGTGCTTTTATATCAGGCTTAACTAATCATTCACTCAACAGAAAATAAGTATAATAGGTTTTTGACTGCCCTACCTCTCTTCTCTGTCCCACAGAACTCCTGGAGGCCTGCACTTTCCACAGATATTAAAATCCAAAAGATGGAGCCACACCAGATGGAGATGGGAGCTCTCGTGACCCAGAAGCTTCCCTCTGGGTCTCACTGGCCTGAATGGTTTGTTTGGTTTTTCACAGTTCGGCGGTGGTACCTCTGTAGAACATAAAATAAAAATTATTATTGCTGTTATCTTTTAAAAACTTCATTGTTTTCTAAATGTTTGGCCTGGAAGGATTTTTTTTTTTTTTTAAGTACTGACTAAATACATGTGCAAATGAGCCCTTCCTTCAGAGCTTAATGTTCATCTGACCCCTTCCATAGCTTTGGTCTTGGTGTTACAGCCACACCTCCTGGGTACAGTTCAAGTAGAAATTCTTTCTGAAAGGGGTCTGCATGCTTACTGTAATAGAATCAAGTGTATGTGGTTGTATGTGTGTGTGTTGCTAGCGAGGGGTTAGGAAGGAGAGTGAGATATTGAGATGGAGTGTTCAGAAGAGGACAGAAAAAGAATATAGAAGACATATATTTTTAAGATATTTTAAATGAATTTCATCAGGTATACTGAATCAGGTCCTGATTCTAGCAGGTCAGAAAAGTGAACCACTGGAACATCTGAAATTATCGCTTGACCCTGATTCCCACAGTAGTCACTGCCTTGTCTCCTCACTCTTTCCACACCTCACTTATTAATGGTTGAATACCCAGAAACCGGTCTTCTGCTCCACTCACTTCCTTGCAGCTACCCTAGCCAAGGTCACTGCCCATCTGCCAACTGTGAAAACCAATTTTAATTCTTTCAATCCTGAGTCTGTTAACTGCATTTGATACCGCTGACCACTCACCAATCACATGACTGGAGTCCCTGAGTCTAAGATCGTTTCTACCATGCTTTGGAGCTACTGGGAATAGAAGAGGGAAAAATATGTCTGGTAAATGAGACATTATAATTAATGGAAGAGATGGGAAAAATTGTGTCACTACATTTATTTCATTGTAACTTTCCATTTGCTGTTTGAATGAAGAAGCACAACACTTTCAGCAAGCAGCAGTGAGTATCTGCCTGTCCTTCCTTTGGGTTCATCTCCACATACCTCTTGGAAGTGTGTGTTGGTGCAGATGTGAGAGGACAGGAAGCAGCTGATCCTCTCCTGCTCTGATTCCTGAGAACCGCACCGCTTTCCCACTTGAGTGTGGAAGGCGTGCCCATTTCTTCTGCC
Organism: Lutra lutra; assembly: GCF_902655055.1. Taxonomy (NCBI): domain Eukaryota; kingdom Metazoa; phylum Chordata; class Mammalia; order Carnivora; family Mustelidae; genus Lutra; species Lutra lutra. The sequence continues at coordinate 131,070,696 of NC_062278.1, read as the reverse complement.
TTTACCCAGGAAATATACTGGAAATTTAAAAAAAAAGTCTGTGTCTTCTTAAAACCTTCTTTCTTTCATCATTCCCAAAGTTTACCACCAAGGCCGATCTTTCTCATTCACATAGCTCTGACTAAAAATTCTTACACAGTTGGGATAGTAATGGTAGATGTTCCCCCATTTGGCCCTTCCTCCTTCCCTTCACTTTCAGCTCCTAGCAGAGGAATCAATGGTTATCGTAAAGGAGCTCTGTGTGTGTGTGTGTGTTTGTGCACGCACATTGTGGGTGGTGGATACAGAGCAGGGCCCAGGACCACAAGAAAGAAAGAAAAAGAGAACGTGGTAAAATTACTGTCATTTCTGATAGTCTTAACTGATAATGCTAATTTAAAATAAAGTCGTTGGTTTACTTTCTTTAGCCTCACATCTTAAATATCCTTTCTTAACCTGGAGTCCCCATATGCCTACATTTATCAATGAAATGCCTGGAAAATGAATTGTACTATGTTAGAGCATACAGTTAAGCATAAAGGAGCCCATTGCCTGGGCTTAATGGATAAGTTATTTAACCCCTGCCTCATTTGCCTCTGTAAAATAGAATAATGGGTTGCTGTGAGGATTAAGCAAATTAATAAATTAAAATGATTTCAAACAGTGCCTGGCACTAGCAAGTACTCATTAATGTTAGCAATTACCGTCTAACCCTCTTCTCCATCTCTCTGTCTTGCTTCCAAACCCATCCCTCTACTCTATTCCTCCCCTCACTCTTCCCTCCGAGTTTGTTTTTCATTCAAGTCCTCATCATAGGAGCCCCTTTGTTACAAGAGCTGCTGCTGACCACTTCCAGGACATGCCTTACTCCTGTGCCACTGACTCTTCCTTTTTAGGTATCTTTGTGGGTTCCTTTCTCCTCACTTTTCATTCCGTCCCTGATTTTAATGACAACTTACTTATGCTTGAAACTCAGAGGAAAATATAACACCTATTGCTGAGACTTTACCTCTGTTTATTCTATCACCTGGTTTATACAAGATTTTAAAATGCCCTGAGGCACCTGAAACTCAATATATAGAAAAGAGAGGAAATTTTCATTCTGGTTATGACCTCAACCCCTCTAGTTCACTTTATGCACTCTGATCTTTTTAGTATAAAACATCAACTACTTCAGATGCAGTCTTGGTAACTCTCCATCTTAACTCAGCACACCCAAATAATCACCACATCCTATATATTTTCCTTCTACACATCTTTCAGATCTTTCGTCTCATTCCACACCTACACCTGTTTTCCTGGTTCAGACCCTGCACATCTTTTGCCAAAACACAGCAACAACTCCCAGCTGGTCTCCCTGCCTCAGTCTTTCTTCTCTCAAATCACCCTTCTCCATTTATCTACCAATCATCTCTATTACCCCCAACGGAAACTTCTTATCCCATTCTGGATGTTGTCTAGGTTCCTCAGCATAGCACACAATCACTTCAGGTCATACCTGCCAACCTTTTCTGCTTCATCTCCTGCCACTTCCGCTGAAATGACATTAGCTTAGTGACAGACTGCAAACTAGCAGCTCCTAGGTGGGCCACTTCTGGGCCCCCAAGGTGTTATATTTGGGGGCCCAGACAAGTTTTTGTTGTTGTTGGTAGTGGGTTTGTTTTTGTTTTTGTTTTTAGTGTTTTTCATTACTTGATGAAATTTGGGAAAAGTGGAACATTTCCCTTCTGGCTTCTCTGGAAAAACTGGAAGAACAGGCCACTTTGGCCCCACATACCTGCCTGGCAGAAGTAGAGGCTGTCCACTCTGGGCAAGAAGGACAGCCGCACTTTTCAACAGCTTCACCCCACGCACTGATTTTCCTAGCTGCTTCCCACAATGTCGAAATCTAAGTTGCAGCCCTAGACTTACAGTATAGGGACACTGAATTGCTCGTTTTCTTCTACATAGAGCACTTTTTCTCCTTTTACACTTGCAGAGGCTGACCCATCCCTCATGGCTCAGTTCCTCTCACTTTCCTCCACGAGCTTTTCTCTGAACCAGTGGAGGATTATAAATCCCTTTCTGTATTCCCATATCGCACCGTACATTCTCCGTCACATCCCATGCCACATTATACTCAGATGAAATATTTGTGTAATCCTTGAGTTCCTCACAAGACTCACCTCGGGAAGGGAGCGACTGGAAATTCTCAGTAAAGATTTCTTAAGCCATTCATTTTATTCACCCATCATTCCGTCAACACCCATGAAGAGGGAGGAGATATTCAACTCCTACCTAAAGGGATAAGAACGTCCCTCGTGAAATTCCGCGAAACGCGGCTGGTTCGGTGGAAACAGTGCGCAAGAGAACTGCAACTCCCATCAGGACCTTCGGGATCCCCACCCCTGAAAGAGGAAATATAAATTGAGGACTACCACTCCCGTGATGCTCCGCTTCGGACGCCTGCGCAGAGTCTAGGGCCACGTCGCTTTCGAGGCGCTGGAGACCACGCACCTCAGCCATGGCTTCCGCGGACACCCGGCGGGTGGCGAATGGCGGTAGTGTCGGGGGAGCCTTCCAGCCCCACCTAGACTACTTGCGGCAGGAGCTGCAGCAGAGGGACCCGACACTGCTGTCAGCCGTGGTGGCGCTTCTCGCGGTGCTGCTGACGCTGGGTAAAGAGGCGGTGGGTGGTTTTGACGGGTGTACGGCCGGCGGGGTTCCTAGCTTGGACTGGGCTTGAGCAGACCGCGGACGAAGGGCGGCGAAGGCACCTGGGGGGCATCTAGAAGGGAGACTCACCTCTTATACCAGCCTGCTTTGGTGCCTGAAGCACGGGGAGTAACGTTCCATTAAAGAAGATTGCCTGCGACACTTGGAGTGACGTCCTGGTCCTTGGGGGCGCGGGTTATTCTTCCTTTATGGGCCCTGTTACGCCTGAGCGCGTGGTCCTTCCCTTCTCCCGGACTCCCCCCCCCCCCCCCCCTTTGCTCTTACTGCCAAGACTCACGCGGTCTTCACTCCAACAAATTTGCGTCCTGGGCGCTGCGGATACACAGTAAGTCAAGATTGCACTTGAGAAGTCCAGGATCCACAGACACAGAAAGGTTGACAGTTGATAGTGGCTGGCACTTAGAGGAGTCCCTAATGATAGAGTAGAAGGTTAGTTAGACAGGAGGTGGAGGCAAGGACGTTGATAAGTGGGTTACACGTTGAAAGCCTGGGGGCAGAACATCACATTTATGGGAATCCAAGAACCCAGACCCCCGTTCACTCAGCTTGGACTCTCCCACCCATAACACTAACAACAGTAATGATTATAGTGATGGTGAAAACAATAAAAGTTAAGTTCCATCTGAATGAGGTGTTCTGTGATTAACTTCTGTTAATTTCCCTACCCCAACAATACAGGTGTACTGTTGATGATCAAGGCATAATTTTGGTTGTTTTCCTCTATTCCGCAGTGTTCTGGAAGTTCATCCGGAGCAGAAGGAGCAGTCAAAGAGCTGTTCTTCTTGTTGGCCTGTGCGACTCTGGGAAAACATTGCTCTTTGTCAGAGTAAATGCTTTGATTTACACCTCTTCTAAAGTTAATAGGAAATGTTAGGCCATATCGTTATTCCTGTGAGGTCATAGTTCATTCTGGAAAGGAAGCTGATGCTCACAATTTGGGGGTTAATTCTTGATTCACTTGGAAAGACTTGAAAAACTTGAACAGGCTCTTGAAAAATTCATAAACTGGGATTTCTTGACCGTTTCTGTTTTCTTGCACTTGCCAGTTACTAACATTTAGTATTTATCTCAAAAGTTACATAGTTTTATGGAACTACTTTCCTGTGGTGTCCAAGGATGCCAAAACAGCTGAAAAGATAGAAGACAGTGATCTGTATAGGGTGTATAATCTTGTTTAACAAACTTGTCTGAGAACTTGTCAAAGAAGTTTTTTAAAAGGTTGATTCTTTGACATATTGGGCCACTTAGCCATCTTTTCACTAATATTTAACCTACTATTTTAAACAATTTTTCGTTATGGAGAGAAGCAGAGGTTTTCTTATTATTCTTCCTTTTGAGAAGATAAGTTATTTCCTTTCTACTACAGAAATGTAACTTGTAATCATTTGTGATGATTAAAAATGTTTATGGAAGTTTGGTGAATTTGGCCACCAAGGATTTGAAACTAGGTTTTTTGTTTCTGTTTTTGTTTGTTTGTTTGTTTTTTATTGTGGAGGGGGGAATGAAGATGCAATGAATTAGATTTTTCTACAAGGGAAAAACAGTTGTTGCAAGCAACATTCATTTATCTGACCTGACCAACTGGAGAGTTAGAACAAAATTACTCTCTTTAGGTTTGCTATTTACTCTGATCTCCCTCAAATTGTGTTTTTTGTTTTTTGTTTTTTTTACAGTTGTTAACTGGCCTTTACAGAGACACTCAGACATCTATCACTGACAGCTCTGCTGTGTATAGAGTCAACAATACCAGGGTAAGGGGTTTGTAGAATGTTGGGAGTCTGACAATTTTACTTTGGTGCATCAGGGAAGGATATTTGTTATATGAATTAGTCTGATAAACCATTCATAGCTTATTTTTATGGATAGATAGAGGTCATGTAACAAATTCTGCTTTTGGTCATCCAAGCAATCTTGCCATCCCCTGTTTTGTTGTACTTCATACACACTGATGTTATATCATTTTACTAGTTTTTGTTTCTATGTCTTCTTTCCAACTTTACCATGAGTTCTAGAGGGTGAGCATTAAGCCTTTTCCTTTATATTTTGAAGTGGTAATATATATATATGGGACAAAAATTCAAAAGGTTAAAAGGAATATTCAGTGAAAAGTAATTTTGCCTTTCCTGTCCCTACTAAGTCTTCTCCTTAGAGGTAATAACTTACTATTTTCCTATGAGCTCTTCAGATGGTCTGTGCATATGCAAATCTATCTATACATCTGTTAATTTTTTTTCTTAAGATTTTATTTTTAAGTAACTTCTTCACCCAACACAGGGCTTGATCCCACAATGCCGAGATCAAGAGTTGCCTGCTCCACCAGCTGAACCAGCCAGGCACCCCAATTATTTTCTTTCTTAACTCTTTGTTCTGCCCACTGTTTTTTGGTTTTTTATTTTATTTTATTTTTTTAATTTTAATTTTAAAATTTTTAAAAAGATTTATTTATTTTAGAGAGCAAGAGAGAGCATGAGCGAGAGAGAGAGAACACCCATGCACAAGCCAGGAGAGGGGTAGAGGGAGAGGTGAGGGGAGAATCTCCCAACAGACTTCTTGCTGAGCATGGACCCTGACCTGGGACTGGATCCCAGGACCCTGAGATCAGGATCTTAGCTAAAACCAAGAGTTGGGTGCTCAGTCCACTGAACCACCCAGGTGCTCCATATTTTATTTATTTATTTATTATTTTTTTAACAATATGACTAATACAGTTGTGTTGTTTTGTTTTCTCCCTCATTTGTACACATAGTACCACCTGGTTGATTTGTGAGCCACATAGTATTCCATTATGTGGCTGCACCATTCAATTAAGTTCTTGTTTAAGAACTCTGTTAACAAACATTTAGTTTGTTGTTACAATCTTTTGCTTTTACAGTGTTGCAGTGGACATCTTAAAGAGTATACATGAGTATATTTCAAAAATACCAGTAAGGAAATCACGAGAAGAACGTTTTATGTACCTATTTAGCTCCAGAGTATGGATAGTGACTGCCAAGTCTATTGTAATGAATAAGTATTTGGTGAGTGGAAGAAAGGCTGGGGGCTGGTTGGAGGGGTAGGTGTATAGATGAATGAATGAGAATGGTTAAGAGACCTTTTCTCCTTCTTTGTGCTCCTTGCCCCTTTTCTGGTGCCTCCAGAATTAACATTGTAAACAAAGATAGACATTCTTCTAGATATCTTACAGATATTTATTGCTTTTTTTTTTTCAATAATGGTACTTTTTCTAGCCCAGTCCTTTTTAAACTCCCAAGATTTTACATTTTGAAAGGTCAGATTTGGGAGATCTTTAATTCTTGGGGGACTTGTGCCAGATTTTTTTAAGTGGGATATTCCTGGGCATACTTTAGACCCTTACTTTACAATGGAATAGCCATTGGCTGTGTGAGACATATTGAGCATCTGAAATGTGACTAGTCCAAATTGAGGGGTTCTGTAAATGTAAAGTGTACACCAGATCTTGAACTTGGGATGAAAAAGTAAAATATCAACAATTTCTTGATTTTTTTTTTCCTTGTTTAAAAGATACTTTAGATATATTGGGTTAAATAATATATATTATTAAATTAACTTTGTATCTTTTTACTTTTTTCCTTTTGGAAAACTGAACATTATATATGAAACTTGCATATTTTTACTGAAAATGTAGCAGTGCGTGGGTGGCTCAGTTGGTTAAGCAGCTGACTCTTGATTTCCACTCAGGTCATGATCTTAGGGTTATGAGATTGAGCCCTACATATGGCTTTCTGCTAGGCATGGAGACTGCTTAAGATTTTCTACCTTTCCCTCTGACCCCGCCCCCTGCCTACTCATGTGTGCTCTTTCTAAAAAAGAAAAAAGGAAATATAGAACATTCCTCCCTTCTTTATTACCTCCTCCCACCTACCCCCCTCATATGTTTTGGATGTAGTCTGTCTCTCTCAAGTTAGTAATGTGTCTGATATTGTGTCTTTTGAATTGCTTGTGGTGGTATAGTGGTGATTATGAAATGTTGTCCCTAGACTTTTATCAGTATTTTTTTTAAAGCTACCATACATCATATTTTTACCCATGAAAGACTGCACAGACTACATGATGGCTCATAATGAATCCAACTGTAATTATGTGAGATCAGTGCATGATACTGACTCCCTCCTGCTGAACAGTGGTTAAGGCTGGCTATGGATGAGGTAGAACATCTGAGAAATGTTCGTGGGCCTGATAATTACACCAGGGTTATACCAGAGTTTTACTGAGCACAGCTACATCCACACTGAACCTGAGCTCAAGGCCTGAAATGAATAGCTCTTAGGTGGGTGCTTAATGAGTCAGCTCAGTATGGGCAGAACACCTCACTGTTTGAGTGATTGACACAAAATATTGACAGTTGGAACAAATAAACGGTGTGTCTAGTTGGCAGATATTCAAAAGTTAAATTATAGTGGACATGTAAAGGAATGTTTTGTTTTTACAAAGTTTGGGGATCCCCGTAATGGTAACATGCTATATAATAAAGTATAGATCTCCTGTCACATCATTTAGTTTGTGAATATTTACTGCTGTTTTCACATGCTTTTGTTTTTATTCATACTAATGTATTTCCCCAGGCTCAGGTGGACTACACTTCCATGACTCCCCCAGATAGGGTCATTTTCTCACATACCCTGGGAACATTTATCAAAGTTGTAATTTTACATTTATTTGTAATTTTACATTGTGTTGATATTTCTGATTATATTATAAACCCTGTTGGAATAGGGATTATGTTTGTTTTTGCTCACTGTTAAATCCCCGGAGCCTCTACTAATGGTTTATAAATACAGGATGCTTTGTGAACATTTGTTTGATTCATTAATTAATTATGGTGAACATTTGTTTGATTCATTAATAAAAATGGATGCTGTTCTGGTACCTGAAATCTCATATGAGAAGTTTATGTTGTGAATGTGAGCCAGGACCAAAACACTGATTTAATGTTATTGCTGCCATCCTTAGGCCACTAGCCTGACCTTGATTGATCTCCCAGGCCATGAGAGCTTGAGACTTCAGTTCTTAGAGCGTTTTAAGGCTTCAGCCAGGTAAGTAGGATTTGGAGTGAACTTGTCTGAATCTCTTATCAGTGCCACTGGTAGGGAAAAGAGCATGGACCCTGGAGTCAACCATTTCTGGGTTGCAAGCCCACCTGTACTATGATTTTATGAAGATTTTATGAGATAATGTTTGAAAGTATTTCTTTTTATTTTTTTTAAAGATTTTATTTATTTGACAGAGAGAGATCATAAGTAGAGAGAGAGGAGGAAACAGGCTCCCTACCTAACAGAGAGCCCAATGTGGGACTCGATCCCAGGACCCTGAGATCATGACCTGAGCTGAAGGCAGAGGCTTAACCCACTGAGCCACCCAGGCAGCCCTGAAAGTATTTCTTAAGAGTGTTCAGAAAGTGTTAACCCTCACCATATTAGTAATTTTTCATTAACTTTGAGGACAAATTTTAATGTGTGGAACTATTAAAATACGAAAAATGAATTGGAAGGCTAGGCGAAATCCTAGAAGTTATTTAAATCCAACATTATATATTTCTGTTCTTAAATTACCTAAATTTAGTGCCTCAAAAGTAGAGAACAGATTTTTATATTTCTTTTACTATTGTCCTAATGTTACTCTTAAAATTCTTGTGCTGCAGTTGAAGATACTTGTTTCTTGTTTTGTCTCTAACTAACACTGATAAGAACTTAAGAGGAAAATCAATATACCACATTTCATTGATATTAAAGTATTTTAATATCTGTGAAATTTGAATGCTAGTTACAGTTGTTTGTGTCATAGTTTAATTGGTAGTATTTTCCCTTTCTTAGTTGTACTTGAAATAATAATGTGTCTTTTAATTGGTGGAATCTTAGGTTTGATGGAATGAGGCAGTTGTTTCTTTCCTTATTTTTGAAGAGGCCTTGACTTTTATTTTGTTGTTGCTTCCTTGCCCACAAGATGGTGGTGATGAGCAATCTGTTCTGCAAATTAAAAAAAAAGACTATTTTTTAGAGCAGCTTTAGGTTCACAGCAAAATTGAGCAACAGGTCCAAAGACTTCCTATATTACTCTGCTCTCCACACACATGCATAGCCTTCCCTGTTATAAGCATCCTTCTCCAGAGTGGTTTGTTTGTTACAACTGATGAACTCCTACATCGACACATGGTAATCATTCTGAGTCTGTGTTTTTACATTAGGATTCACACTTGGTGTTGTATATTTCTACACATTTGAACAAATGTATAATGACGTATTCACCATTTATAGTTTCATACAGAGTATTTTCACTGCCCTAAAAATCCTCTGCATTCTGCTAATTCATCCCTCTGTTCCCTAATCACTGACAGCTACTTAAATCTTTTTTTTTTTCTTTTAAATTTTCTTTTTTATAAACATACATTTTTATCCCCAGGGGTACAGGTCTGCGAATCACCAGGTTTACACACTTCACAGCACTCACCATAGCACATACCCTCCCCAATATCCATAACCCAACCCCCCTAACCCCCCTCCCCCCATCAACCCTCAGTTTGTTTTGTGAGATTAAGAGTCACTTATGGTTTGTCTCCCTCCCAATCCCATCTTGTTTCATTTATTCTTCTCCTACCCCCTTAACCCCCCATGTTGCATCTCCTCTCCCTCATATCAGGGAGATCATATGATAGTTAACTTTCTCCGATTGACTTATTTCGCTAAGCATGATACCCTCTAGTTCCATCCACGTCGTCGCAAATGGCAAGATTTCATTTCTTTTGATGGCTGCATAGTATTCCATTGTGTATATATACCACATCTTCTTTATCCATTCGTCTGTTGATGGACATCTAGGTTCTTTCCATAGTTTGGCTATTGTCGACATTGCTGCTATAAACATTCGGGTGCACGTGCCCCTTTGGATCACCACGTTTGTATCTTTAGGGTAAATACCCAGCAGTGCAATTGCTGGGTCATAGGGTAGTTCTATTTTCAACATTTTGAGGAACCTCCATGCTGTTTTCCAGAGTGGTTGCACCAGCTTGCATTCCCACCAACAGTGTAGGAGGGTTCCCCTTTCTCCGCATCCTCTCCAGCATCTGTCATTTCCTGACTTGTTAATTTTAGCCATTCTGACTGGTGTGAGGTGATATCTCATTGGGGTTTTGATTTGTATTTCCCTGATGCCGAGTGATATGGAGCACTTTTTCATGTGTCTGTTGGCCATCTGGATGTCTTCTTAGCAGAAATGTCTGTTCATGTCCTCTGCCCATTTCTTTTTTTTTTTTTTAAGATTTTATTTGTTTATTTGACAGACAGAGATCACAGGCAGAGGCAGACAGAGAGACAGAGGGAGAAGCAGGCTCCCCGCTGAGCAGAGAGCCTGATGCGGGGCTCGATCCCAGGACCCTGAGATCATGACCTGAGCCGAAGGCAGAGGCTTAACCCACTGAGCCACCCAGGCGCCCCCTCTGCCCATTTCTTGATTGGATTATTTGTTCTTTGGGTGTTGAGTTTGCTAAGTTCTTTATAGATTTTGGACACTAGCCCTTTATCTGATATGTCATTTGCAAATATCTTCTCCCATTCTGTCAGTTGTCTTTTGGTTTTGTTAACTGTTTCCTTTGCTGTGCAAAAGCTTTTGATCTTGATAAAATCCCAATAGTTCATTTTTGCCCTTGCTTCCCTTGCCTTTGGCGATGTTCCTAGGAAGATGTTGCTGCGGCTGAGGTCAAAGAGGTTGCTGCCTGTGTTCTCCTCAAGGATTTTGATGGATTCCTTTCTCACATTGAGATCCTTCATCCATTTTGAGTCTATTTTCGTGTGTGGTGTAAGGAAATGATCCAATTTCATTTTGGATTTTCATTTTGCATGTGGCTGTCCAGTTTTCCCAACATCATTTATTGAAGAGGCTGTCTTTTTTCCATTGGACATTCTTTCCTGCTTTGTCGAAGATGAGTTGCCCATAGAGTTGAGGGTATATTTCTGGGCTCTCTATTCTGTTCCATTGATCTATGTGTCTGTTTTTGTGCCAGTACCATGCTGTCTTGATGATGACAGCTTTGTAATAGAGCTTGAAGTCCAGAATTGTGATGCCACCAACTTTGGCTTTCTTTTTCAATATTCCTTTGGCTATTCAAGGTCTTTTCTGGTTCCATATAAATTTTAGGATTATTTGTTCCATTTCTTTGAAAAAAATGGATGGTACTTTGATAGGAATTGCATTAAATGTGTAGATTGCTTTAGGTAGCATAGACATTTTCACAATATTTATTCTTCCAATCCAGGAGCATGGAACATTTTTCCATTTCTTTGTGTCTTCCTCAATTTCTTTCATGAGTACTTTATAGTTTTCTGTGTATAGATTCTTAGTCTCTTTGGTTAGGTTTATTCCTAGGTATCTTATAGTTTTGGGTGCAATTGTAAATGGGATGGACTCCTTAATTTCTCTTTCTTCTGTCTTGTTGTTGGTGTAGAGAAATGCAACTGATTTCTGTGCATTGATTTTATATCCTGACACTTTACTGAATTCCTGTACAAGTTCTAGCAGTTTTGGAGTGGAGTCTTTTGGGTTTTCCACATATAGTATCATATCATCTGCAAAGAGTGATAGTTTGACTTCTTCTTTGCCGATTTGGATGCCTTTAATTTCCTTTTGTTGTCTGACTGCTGAGGCTAGGACTTCTAGTACTATGTTGAATAGCAGCGGTGATAACGGACATCCCTGCCGTGTTCCTGACCTTAGCGGAAAAGCTTTCAGTTTTTCTGCATTGAGAATGATATTTGCGGTGGGTTTTTCATAGATGGCTTTGATAATATTGAGGTATGTGCCGTCTATCCCTACACTTTGAAGAGTTTTGATCAGGAAGGGATGCTGTACTTTGTCGAATGCTTTTTCAGCATCTATGGAGAGTATCATATGATTCTTGTTCTTTCTTTTATTAATGTGTTGTATCACATTGATTGATTTGCGGATGTTGAACCAACCTTGCAGCCCTGGAATAAATCCCACTTGGTCATGGTGAATAATCCTTTTAATGTACTGTTGAATCCTATTGGCTAGTATTTTGGCGAGAATTTTTGCATCTGTGTTCATCAAGGATATTGGTCTGTAGTTCTCTTTTTTGATGGGATCCTTGTCTGGTTTTGGGATCAAGGTGATGCTGGCCTCATAAAATGAGTTTGGAAGTTTTCCTTCTATTTCTATTTTTTGGAACAGTTTCAGGAGAATAGGAATTAGTTCTTCTTTAAATGTTTGGTAGAATTCCCCCGGGAAGCCATCTGGCCCTGGGCTTTTGTTTGTTTGGAGATTTTTGATGACTGTTTCAATCTCCTTACTGGTTATGGGTCTGTTCAGGCTTTCCATTTCTTCCTGGTTCAGTTGTGGTAGTTTATATCTCTAGGAATGCATCCATTTCTTCCAGATTGTCAAATTTGTTGGCGTAGAGTTGCTCATAGTATGTTCTTATAATTGTCTGTATTTCTTTGGTGTTCGTTGTGATCTCTCCTCTTTCATTCATGATTTTATTTATTTGGGTCCTTTCTCTTTTCTTTTTGAGAAGTCTGGCCAGGGGTTTATCAATCTTATTAATTCTTTCAAAGAACCAGCTCCTAGTTTCATTGATTTGTTCTATTGTTTTTTTTGGTTTCTATTTCATTGATTTCTGCTCTGATCTTTATGATTTCTCTTCTCCTGCTGGGTTTAGGGTTTCTTTCTTGTTCTTTCTCCAGCTCCTTTAGGTGTAGGGTTAGGTTGTGTACCTGAGACCTTGTTTCTTGAGAAAGGCTTGTACTGCTATATATTTTCCTCTCAGGACTGCCTTTGTTGTGTCCCACAGATTCTGAACCGTTGTGTTTTCATTATCATTTGTTTCCATAAATTTTTTCAATTCTTCTTTAATTTCCTGGTTGACCCATTCATTCTTTAGAAGGATGCTGTTTAGTCTCCATGTATTTGGGTTCTTTTCACAAATTTCCTCTTGTGATTGAGTTCTAGCTTCAGAGCATTGTGGTCTGAAAATATGCAGGGAATGATCCCAATCTTTTGATACCAGTTGAGACTTGATTTAGGACCAAGAATGTGATCTATTCTGGAGAATGTTCCATGTGCACTAGAGAAGAATGTGTATTCTGTTGCTTTGGGATGAAATGTTCTGAATATATCTGTGATGTCCATCTGGTCCAGTGTGTCATTTAAGGCCTTGATTTCCTTGTTGATCTTTTGCTTGGATGATCTGTCCATTTCAGTGAGGGGAGTGTTAAAGTCCCCTCCTATTATTGTATTATTGTCGATGTGTTTCTTTGATTTTGTTATTAATTGGTTTATATAGTTGGCTGCTCCCACGTTAGGGGCATAGATATTTAAAATTGTTAGATCTTCTTGTTGGACAGTTCCTTTGAGTATGATATAGTGTCCTTCCTCATCTCTTATTATAGTCTTTGGCTTAAAATCTAATTGATCTGATATAAGGATTGCCACTCCTGCTTTCTTCTGATGTCCATTAGCATGGTAAATTCTTTTCCACCCCCTCACTTTAAACCTGGAGGTGTCTTCGGGTTTAAGATGAGTTTCTTGTAGGCAACATATAGATGGGTTTTGTTTTTTATCCATTCTGATACCCTGTGTCTTTTGATTGGGGCATTTAGCCCATTAACATTCAGGGTAAGTATTGAGAGATATGAATTTAGTGCCATTGTATTGCCTGTAAGGTGACTGTTATTGTATATTGTCTCTGTTTCTTTCTGATCTACTACTTTTAGGGTCTCTCTTTGCTTAGAGGACCCCTTTCAATATTTCCTGTAGAGCTGGTTTGGTATTTGCAAATTCTTTCAGTTTTTGTTTGTCTTGGAAGCTTTTAATCTCTCCTTCTATTTTCAATGATAGCCTAGCTGGATATAGTATTCTTGGCTGCATGTTTTTCTCGTTTAGTACTCTGAATATATCATGCCAGCTCTTTCTGGCCTGCCAGGTCTCTGTGGATAAGTCTGCTGCCAATCTAATATTTTTACCATTGTACGTTACAGACTTCTTTTCCCGGGCTGCCTTCAGGATCTTTTCTTTGTCACTAAGACTTGTTAATTTTACTATTAGGTGACGGGGTGTGGACCTATTCTTATTGATTTTGAGGGGGGTTCTCTGAACCTCCTGGATTTTGATGCTTGTTCCCTTTGCCATATTGGGGAAATTCTCTCCAATAATTCTCTCCAACATACCTTCTGCTCCCCTCTCTGTTTCCTCTTCTTCTGGAATCCCAATTATTCTAATGTTGTTTCGTCTTATGGTGTCACTTATCTCTCGAATTCTCCCCTCGTGGTCCAGTAGCTGTTTGTCCTTCTTTTGCTCAGCTTCTTTATTCTCTGTCATTTGGTCTTCTATATCGCTAATTCTTTCTTCTGCCTCATTTATCCTAGCAGTGAGAGCCTCCATTTTTGATTGCACCTCATTAATAGCTTTTTTGATTTCAACTTGGTTAGATTTTAGTTCTTTTATTTCTCCAGAAAGGGCTTTTATATCTCCCGAGAGGGTTGCTTTAATATCTTCCATGCCTTTTTCAAGCCCGGCTAGAACCTTGAGAATCATCATTCTGAACTCTATATCTGACATATTACCAATGTCTGTATTGATTAGGTCCCTAGCTTTTGGTACTGCTTCTTGTTCTTTTTTTTGTTGTGAATTTTTCTGCCTTGTCATTTTGTCCAGATAAGAGTATATGAAGGAGCAAGTAAAATACTAAAAGGGTGGCAACAACCCCAGGAAAATATGCTTTAGCCAAATCAGAAAAGATCCCAAATTGTGAGGGGGGAGAAAAGGGATAAAAAGGGGTTCAGAAAGAAAAAAAAAAAAAAGAAACTATTAAAAAAAGAAAGCCGATAAAAAATATAAAAAAGAAAAAAATATATATATATTAGGTAAACTATTTAAAAAAGTTAAAAAAGAAAACGGCAAAAGTTAACAAAATTTAGCAGAAGAAGAGAAAAAAAAATTGAAAAAGAAAAAAAAAATTAAATTAACTGCAAGGCTAAAAAATCATGGGGAGAAAGCCATGAGTTCCGTGCTTTGCTTTCTTCTCCTCTGGAATTCCGCCGCTCTCCTTGGTATTGAAACTGCACTCCTTGGTAGGTGAACTTGGTCCTGGCTGGGTTTCTCGTTGATCTTCTGGGGGAGGGGCCTGTTGTAGTGATTCTCAAGCGTCTTTGCCCCAGGCGGAGTTGCACCGCCCTTACCCGGGCCGGGCTGAGTAATCCGCTCGGGTTTGCTGGGTTTGCTTTCGGGAGCTTTTGTTCCCTGAGTGCTTTCCGTAGAGTTCCGGAGGGCGGGAATGAAGATGGCGGCCTCCCGGTCTCCGGCCCGGAGGAGCCGAGAGCCCGGGGCCCCACTCCTCAGTGCGCCCTCAGAGAACAGCGCCCAATGACTCCCGTCACCCTGGCCTCCGGCTGCGCTCCAAGCTGACTGAACCTGCGACCGGTTCAAGGTAACCCCGAGTTTAGAGCTTACTCTTCGGCTCTGTCTCTGTAGCCGGCTTCCCTGTTCTAATACCGGTAAGCTCTGTGACACTCAGACACCCCCTATCCTTCTGTGACTCTGTGGGACCTGAGGCCGCGCTGACCCCGCCTGGGCTTCACCCCAGTTAAGCCTCTGGAGCGATGTCCCTCAGCGGAACAGACTTTTAAAAGTCCTGATTTTGTGCTTCATTGCTCCGCCGCTCGCCGGGAGCCGGCTCCTCCCCCCGTGGTCTATCTTCCCGTCGCTTTGGATTCACTTCTCCACCAGTCCTACCTTTCAGATAGTGGTTGATTTTCTGTTTCTAGAATTGCTGTTCTTCTTCTCTTCAATCTTCCATTGGATTTGTAGGTGTTTGCAATCTTTAGATAAGCTATTTAGCTGATCTCCCGCTACCTGAAGTAGTCTCAGCTGCTACTTCTCTGCCATCTTGACTCCTCCCCCACTACTTAAATCTTTTGATGGTCCCCACATGGTACTTTTTTTCAGAATATCATGTATTTGGAATCATACAGTAGGTAGCCTTTCAGGTTGGCTTCTTTTACTTATTAATATGCATTCAAGTTACTTCCATGTTTTTTCATTGTTCAATAGCTCATTTCTTTTTAGTGCTGGATAATATGTCATTGTCTGGAGGTACTACAGTTTATTTGTCCATTCACCTATTAAGGACTTCTTGGTTGCTTCCAAGTTTTGGCAATTCTGAATAAAGCTGCTGTAAACATCCGTGTGCAGGTTTTTGTGTGGACATAAGTTTTTGGGTGAATATCAAGGACTGCAGTTGAGGAGCCATATGGTAAGAAATATGTTTAGTTTTGTGAGAAATTGCCAAACTGTCTTCCAAAGTAGCTATACCATTTTGCACTTCCACCAGCAATGTATGAGAGTTCCTCATACTCCAGTGGATGAGTTGCTCTGCATCCTCCCTGGCATTTAATGTTGTCAGAGTTCTTGATTTCAGCCGTTATAGTAGATCCATAGTGATATGTAACTGCTTTAAGTTGCATTTCCCTGATGACATTGATAGGTTGTGGATCATCTCTTCATATACTTATTTGCTGTCTATAGATCTTGTTTGGCGAGGTGTCTAAAGATCTTTGACCCATTTTTTAATTGGGTTGTTTTCTGTTGTTGAGTTTTAAGAGTTCCTTGTAAATTTTGGATAAAGTTCTTTATCAGAAATATGTTTTGTAAATATTTCCTCCCAGTCTTTGATTCATCTTCATTCTTTTGATGGTGACTTTTGTAGAGCAGAAATTTTTATCTTTAATAAAGTTCAGTTTATACTCTTTTTTTCCCATGAGTTATGCCTTTAGTGTTGTATCTAAAAAATCATTGCCAGACCCAAGATGTCTAGATATTCTCCTGTGTTCTCTCTCAGGAGTTTTATGATTTTGTGGTTTACATTTAGATATGTGATCCATTTTGAGTTAATTCTTGTGAAAAGGATATGCCCTGTATCTGTTCATTGTATGTATTCATTTTTTTACATGTGGATGTTTAGCTGTCCCAGCATCATTTGAAAAGATACCTTGTTCTGTTGTACCGATCTTACTCAACGATGAGGTTACATTCTAATAAACCTATAGTAAGTTGAACATATCTCCAGTTGAAAATACATTTAATATACCTACTGAATGTCATAGCTTAGCCTAGCCTACCTTAAATGTATTCAGAACACTTAACACTGGCCTATGGTTGGGCAAAATCATCTAACACAAAGTCTGTTTTATAATAAAGTGTTGAATATATCCATGTGACTTGTTGCATACTATACTAAAAGTAAAAATCAGAATGGTTGTGTGTATTAGTTGTTTACCCTCTTGATCCAGTGCCTGACTGGAAATGGTGGCTCAGTGCTGCTGCCCAGTATCATGAGATTGTACTCCATATTACTAGCCCAGGAAAAGATTAAAATTCAAAATCTGAAATATGGTTTCTTTTGAATGTGTATTGCTTTTGCACCATTGTAAGGTAAGAAGTTTTAAGTTGAACTATTTTAAGTCGGGGACCATAGTAGGGGTCTCTTTCTGGACTTTGTTCTACTGATCTCTACTGATCAGGACCATGCTTTCTTGATTACTAAAGCTTCATAGTAAGTCGGGCAGTTGTCAGTCCTCCAGCTTTGCTCTTCAGTATTGTGTTGGCTATTCTGGGTCCTTTGCCTCCCCATATAAATTACAGAATCAATCTGTCAACATCCGCAGTAAGTTACTAAGGTTTTGATTGGATTTCATTGGAATCTATAGATCAAGTTGAGAAGAACTGACATTTTGAAACTGTTTAGTCTTCCTGTCTGTGATGGTGGAATATCTCTGTTTATCTAGTTCTGCTTTGATTTTGTTGATCAGTTTTGTAGTTTTCTCATATAGATCTTGTACATATTTTATTATATTTATACCAAAGTTTCATTTTTGGGTGGATGATAATATAAATGGTATTGTGTTTCTAATATTTTGTTGTTGTGGGTGCTGTTTTTTACTGCTATAGGATATGAAAGCCTCTCTCCAGAATGGGTTCATATTTCCTTCTGTTGGGGGCCCTTGGAGTTCATCGAATCTGGCCCCGTTTTTATATAAATCTTTCTGCATCTCACGTCGTGAAAGAGTGTAAATTCATACCCCCGACCCCCAATCTGTGTGGCACAGGAGGCCTGGCATTTCAGTTCCTTTGCATTATTTTCCCACACCTCCCGCCACTAGACAGCTTTTAAGTTGTAGGTTTTGTGCAGAGGGTTCAGTTCCAGCTCCCCGACTGCATGTTGGCCATTGCTCGTTTCCAGCTACTCCTGAGCATTCAAACCCTGGTCCCTACAGTCTGTTATCTGTTCTTTCTCCTGTACTGCTTTGCTTTAGCTTTGATACCTCTTTACTTGTGCCACATGAGGATTCTCACTGTTGCTGCCTTAGGTTGGGCCCTACCAGGTCACTGTGCTTCTAGTTTGGTTACCCTCTTAGATTTATCTGTCTTCCATGAAGCACCAATATTCTTTGTAATAGAAAGGCACAAACTCTGGAGGTCAGTGTCATTCCCCTTTGCTGCTTGGCCTGGTTTCCTCCCTGTGTACCAGCCTACCTTGAGCTCTGTAGGCCACGCTGTTCCACTCCTTTGTGCTCTGCGCATACTACTTTCCAGGCAGTCTGTGTCCCGATTTTTTTGTCTAGCTAAAATTCAGCCCAGCTGTTGACACCTCCATTAAGTCATCTTGACCTATTCTCATGTAAACGGTCTTGTTTGTTCCCGTTGGTGCATAGGTAGGTTTTAGCATTTTATGACACAGTTTTGTATATGATGATTTCCTGGTCTTTGGGGGCAGGCATGATTTCCTTTTTTATCTTTTTGGATTATTCATTGATAATATAGTAACACTCAGTAGTCCTTTGTTTTTTGTTGTTGTTCTTGCATTTTTATAAAACTTGATAAAAATTATTTCAAACTGTACAGTCACCAGAAGTACATAGTTAACCAAAAATGCACACACTTGGCATCTCCTCAGTAGTCCTTTGTTAAGTGAGTATTTATTTGTATGGTGTGATTACGTATGTGCACAGTTGCATTTGAGCCTGCTGTGTGTTACTAATTAGGATTGAACTGGATGAAATTAAGGATATAACTTTTCAGTATAATGCTGCACTCCTGCATGCTTACATGCTGGTTTTTCTTTCTCCTCCTCCAGGGCTGTTGTGTTTGTTGTGGACAGTGCGGCCTTCCAGCGAGAGGTGAAAGATGTGGCAGAGTTTCTGTATCAAGTCCTCATCGACAGTATGAGTCTGAAGAACACACCCTCATTCTTAATCGCCTGCAATAAGCAAGGTGCCATCATGTTTTCCAGCAATAATAATTGAGATTTTTCTGGGATTGCTACTAAGAGCTAATACATTTGTTATTACTGAGGATGAGAGGAACTATGAAGGATTTTAAATCTAAAAATTGTTTATATACCTGCATTTTTATTAGTTTTTTTTTTTAATTTTTATTAATTTTGTTACTTTTACCAGTCTGTTCTAAGGAGTGTCTATTACCAGTTTTTCTTTGATATAGTGTTTTACAATTTTCACAAAATTATTAATCATTTTACTTTATTTACCAAGTTAAGTTCGTCCAGGTTCACAGTATATCCTATCACACACAATTGTGGAGGGCCAGGGGACCATCTATCTTTTCAGACAACTTTATCTTCCAGCACATTTTATCAAGGAGGGTTTGCACAAGTTGTGTTTTCTTTAACCTCATAACCATTAAACATTTTCTATCACACCCAGTAATCTGAGGCTTCAGTTTCATTATCTCTAACATAAGATAAACTAGTTGATTTTATAGTGTTCTTTCAGATTAAAATTCTGATTCTACAGAGAGCCTTGTTCATTTCTCAGAAGTGATCAGGTAGGAATAACCCTAACAATGCCTAATCAGGAAGTGGTGTTAGGATCATTACCTGGCCTCTCCGTTTCTTCTCTTTGGTGTAGGAGAGAAGGTGATATTTATTTGGCTTTTGCTTGGTGCCAAACCAGCAAAGAGGGTGTTCTTCTCTTACCAAGGGGCAATTAAGTGACTTACTATCCTAGTATCAGCTGGAAATGTGCTTAGTTTACTTTTATATGACAAGTAGGATGTCTCTGTTTACAATCAAAAAGCTGGTAGGTTTTCTCTCTGATACACTGGCTGGACTTACATATATTTTGATTTAAAAGGTCTGTAAGATGTAGAAACTTTCATGAACTAGTCAATTTTAGGGATATGAGCTTAATATATTTGTAAGCATTATTATAGGAAAACCCATACCTGAAAATTAGAAAGCTTATTTTAGTAGTTAAGCTACTAATGGTAGAAAGCTCTTTAGGGAAAAAAAAAGGGAGAAAGAAACTTATTGGTTTAAATTGGAATTTTCCATATGTGCAAGAGGTCTTGGGAAAAGACCCTTTCTGGCTTAAACTATAACAATGTCTTTATTTCTTTACAGACATTACAATGGCAAAATCCGCAAAGTTAATTCAGCAGCAGCTTGAGAAAGAACTGTGAGTATGAATAAGTCCTATTGATTAATGTAGATTTTAACACTTAGGAAATTTGAATATATTGCTTAAGGTCTTTGGTCATATATAATTATCATAGGCCAAAGAATAGTGTGACATATATTTATGAAGTAATTGACAAAATTAATGGAATTCTAAAAAGCATGAATGGGATGTTTATGGATACTTTAAAAATTCATGGAAAGAAAATCTTAGGTTTATTGAGACTGTAAGCTCAATTTATTTTCCCACTGTTTCTAGTTCATTTATAGTAGATATGAAAGGTTTTAGAAACTAAAAAATTTGAAAGCCATGAAGGCGCCTGGGTGGCTCAGTTGGTTAAGCGACTGCCTTTGGCTTGGGTTATGATCCCAGAGTCCCGGGATCGAGTCCCGCATCGGGTTCCCAGCTCCGTGGGGAGTCTGCTTCTCCCTCTGACCTTCTCCCCTCTCATGCTCTCTCTCTCTCTCTTTCTCAAATGAATAAATAAAATGTTTAAAAAATTAAAAAAAATAATAAAAAAAATTTTGAAAGCCATGGAAATTTTTGTTGACAAAATAAGGAAGGAATGTTTTAAAAGAATTTAAAAATCTATTATACTATTTTATAGCTTATTTTATTATTTTCTAGCTACGTTGCAATATCATTTAGCTTATTTTAGTGTTTAAAAATTTGTAAAGTGAGCTAACTTTTTGAATTTTAAGAAATCTACTAGCATGTCTATACTCTCCCAGTTTGTAAGAGCTAGCTACAGCTTGCTTACCCAGGAGCTATATATGAAGCAAGTAATTTTTTCTTGCTGCTGTTGTGTAGACTTTTTTTTTTTAATTTAAGAAAAGAACCTAATGAGGAAAAATTGTGTAAATTCAACTTTGAGGGGCACTTGGGTGCTCAGTCAGTTAAGTGTCTGCCTTTGGAGCAGGTCATGATCCCAGGGTCCTGGGATAGAGTCCTCTATCAGACTCCCTGCTCTCCAGGGAGCCTGCTTCTCCCTCTGCCCTGCCCCCTGCTCATGCACTCTCTCTCAAATAAATAAAATCTTAAAAAAAAAAAAATTCAACTTCGAGCACATTTTTTCCCTCACCAGGATTTACTTACTCATTTATACATTTAACATCTAGTATATGGCAAGCCCTGCTTTCAGGATGTGGCTGTAGGGGGAACTGTGATGTGGTTCCTGTACTCAGGAGCTGAGGGTTGACAAACTCCTGCTCAGGGTGTGCAAACAAGAAACAGTTTTACATATTTAAAGGGCAGGTTAAAAAAATAGGAAAAGTAGAAAAATATGTGACAGAAACTAAATGTCACCCACAAGCCCAAAACATTTAATTTATGGTTTTTTACAGAAAACTTTTATCAGACCTGGTCTGTCATTTTCTGTGTTTTTTTTTTCTTTTAACTGAGAATGATATATTTAATTCCATATGCTTTAAACTTTTTAATATATGAATAGAAGAGTAAAGTTAGCGGTTCAGTCAGATTTATCAAAGACCTCCTGCTTTCAAGTTGAATATCAAACAAGATTTTTTTAAACCCCTTTATTGGGGGGGCAATTGATATGTAAAAAGCCGTGCATATTTAATGTGTACAACTCCATGCATTTGGGGATAAGTATCCACCTTTGAAGCCATCACCACCATCGAGGCCCTAAAAATACCATTATTTTGTAGTTTCCTCCTGCTCTCTTTATTGTTTGTGTTTGTGTGAGGGTGAGTGAGAGAAAGAAAGAGAGTGTTTCATGAGAATACTTAAGATCTATAGTATTGGCAGATTTTAAGTATATAGTGCAGTATTGTTAGCTATACACACTATGCTATATAGATCTCTAGTACATACTTATTTGCAAAAGTGAACCTTTTTTTAAAAAAAGATTTTATTTATTTGAGAGAGAGAGTAGGGGGAGGGACAGAGGGAGAGGAAGTAGAGAGCCTGCTTCCTCTCCCTCCAGGAGCAGAGAGCCCAACATGGGCTGGGATCATGCCCTTAGCCGAAGGCAGACGCTTACCTGACTGAGCCACCCAGACGCCCCTGTATAACTGAAACTTTATAACTTTTGACCTAATAACCAAAGGCTCCCCATTTCTCCCTCTCCCCTACTCCAGTAACCACCATTCTACTCTGCTTCTATATGTTTGTTTTAGATTCCATATGTAAGTGTGATTATATCTTATTTGTCTTAATTGGGTTTGTTATATCACTTAGCATAATAGGTTCATCCATGTTGTTGTAAATAGTAGGATTTCCTCATTTTTCAGGGCTAAATAATATTCATTGCATGTATGTTCCACATTTTCTTTATCCATTCATCCTTTGATGGACATTTAGGTTGCTTCCATATATTGCCTCTTGTAGTAATGCTCCAATGAACATGAGAGTGCAAGTACCCCTTCAAGAACCTGATTTTAATTCCTTTAGATAAATACCCAGAAATGGAATTGCTGGATCATATGGTAGTTTTATTTGTAATTTTTTGAGGAATCTTCATGCTGTTTTCCATAGTGGCTGTATCAATTTACATTCCCACCAACAGTGTACCAGGATTGCCTTTTGTCTGCATCTCTACAACTTAACTTGTTTGTTTGGTTTTAATGTTAGTCACTATCTCAGGTGTGAGGGTATATCTCATGGTGCTTCTGATTTGCATTTCCCTAATGATTAGTTATGTTGTGTACCTTTTCATGTACTTATTGGCATTTGTGTCCTCTTTGGAGAAACGTCTGTTCAGAAATGCCTACCCTTTGTCCGTTTTTCAATTGGATTTTTTTTTTTTCTGTTAGTGACATGTAGGAGTTTCTTATATATTTTGGATATTAACCCTTATCAGATATATGGTTTACAGGTATTCTTCAGTTCCAGGTTATCCTTTTATTTTACAGATTGTTTCTTTTGCTCTGCAGAAGTTATTTAAATTAGCAGTCACATTTATGTTTCCTTCTGTTGCGTATGCTTTTGGTGTCATATCCAAAAACATTGCCACAACCAGGGTCACTGAGCTTTTCCTTTGTGTTTCCTTCTTGGGTTTTTATGGCTTAAGGTCTTATGTGTTAGTCTTTAATCCATTTTGAGTTAATTTTTGTGTACAGTATAAGCTAAAGGTCCAATTTTATTCTTTTACTTATAGATAATCCAGTTTTCCTAGGACCATTTATTAAAAAGACTATCCTTTACCCATTGTATATTCTTGTCAGCCTTATCAAAGGTTAAATGACTGTATGTGTAGGTTTATTTTTGGCCCCTCTATTATATTCTACTGGTCTGTGTATCTTCTTATATCAGTATCATACTGTTTTGATTACTATAGCTTTGTTATATAATTTGAAACCTGCAAGTGTGTTGCTTCCATCCTTTTTGTTTTTACTCAAGATTACTTTTACTATTGTGGGTCTTTTTGTGGTTCCATATGAATTCTATCATTGTTTCTTCTATTTCTGCAAAAAATTATTCCATTGGAATATTGATATTGCATTGCATCTGTAGAGGGCTTTGCATCATACAGACATTTTAACAATATTTAATTATTCTAATTGAGGAACAAGGATATCTTTTCCTTTATTCTGTCTTCAGTTTCTTTCACAGATGTCTTATTGTTTTCAGTATATAGATCATTTGCCTACTTTAGGGTTTACATTTACACTTAAGCATTTTATTTTTGATGCTTTGTAAACAGGATTGGTAATTCCTAATTTCTCTGATAGATCATTAGTAGGGTATAGAAACATAACTGATTTTTGTATGTTGATTTTGTATCCTGCAACTTTACTAAATTTTTTAGTAGTTCTGTTTCTTTGGTGGTGATTTAGGGATTTATATATATAAGATTAAGTCAT
Organism: Lutra lutra; assembly: GCF_902655055.1. Lineage (NCBI taxonomy): Eukaryota > Metazoa > Chordata > Mammalia > Carnivora > Mustelidae > Lutra > Lutra lutra. Next base: position 131,046,683 of record NC_062278.1, on the reverse strand, counting down.
CTGTGAACAGAGATAATCTTCTTTTTGATTTTCATGCTTTTTATTTCTTTCTTTGCCTAATTGCTGTCTCTAGGTCTTACAGTGCTATGCTGAATACACGTGATGAGAGTGGGCATCCCTGTTTTGATCTTAGAGGAAAAGCTTTCAGCTTTTCACTGTTGAATATGATATTTTCTGTGGGCTTGTCATATATGACCTTTATTATTTTGAGCTATATTCATTCTGTGCCTATTTTGTTGCATTTTAATCATGAAAGGATGTTGATTTTTGTCAAGTGATTTTTCTTTATTGAGATGATTGTATGATTTTTATCCTTCATCCTGTTAATGTGATGTATTCCCTCTATTGGTTTGTATATGTTGAACTGTCTTTCCATCTTGAGTAAATCCCATTTGATCATAGTGTACAATTCATTTAATATTTGTACTGTTGAATTTGGTTTGCCAGTATTTTGTTGAGGATTTTTGTACCTATGTTCATTAGGTATTTTGGCCTATACTTTTCTTTTAGAATCCTTATCTGGCTTGGCTATCAGGGTAAGGCTAGCTAAAACGAGTTTGGAAGTGTTACCTCCTCTTTAATTAGGAAGAGTTTGAGGAGAATTGGTGTTGATTCTTCTTTAAATGTTTGGTAGAATTCACCAGTGAGCCATCACGTCTTCACCTGTTCTTTGCTGGTCGTTTTTGATTACTGATTCAGTCTCCTTCCTCATTATTGGTCTGTTCAGATTTTCTGTTTTTTCAAGATTCAGTTTTGGTATGTTGTGTGTTTCTAGGAATTTATCCATTTCTTCTAGGTTGTCTAATTTGTTAATAGACTCTTATCCTTTGTATGTCTGTTGTATAAGTTACCCCTTTCATTTCTGATTTTATTAATTTTAGTCTTCTCCTTGCTAAAGGTTTGTCAATTTTATCTTTCAAAAAACTCCTCTTAGTTTCATTGATATTTTCTATTGTTTTCTAGTCTGTATTTCATTTGTTTCTGCTCTGATGTTTATTTTTTCCATCCTTCTGCTAGCTTTGGGGTTAGTTTTTTCTTTTTCTAGTTTCTGGAGGCGTCAACTTAGATTGTTTATCTGAAATCTTTCTTTTTTCCTAGACTAGATATTTATTGCTATAAACTTCCTTTTAGAACTGCCTTTTGCTGCATCCTGTAAGTTTTGGTGTGTTGGGTTTTCATTTTAATTCATTTCAATATTTTTTTATTTGCCTTTGGATTCTTCCTTGACCTTTTAGTTGTTCAGAAATTCTCCACATATTTGTGAATTTTCCAGTATTCTGTTATTGAATCCTAGGTTCATACCATTGTGGTCAGAAAAGATACATGATATGATTTCGGTCTTAAATTTGTTAACTTGTTTTGTCACCTAACATGTTATATATCCTGGAGAACTGTTCTATGTACACTTAAAAAGAAAGCATTCTGCAGATGTTGGCTGGAATGTTCTGTTAGGAATATTTGGTATATAGTCTTGTTCAAATATGTTGTTTTATTGATTTTTGTCTGGATGATCTGTTCATTATTGGAAGAGTGGTACTTAAATCCCCTGCTATTACTTTGTTGATATCTACTTCTCCCTTTAGTTCTATTGATATTTGCTTTATGTATTTAGATTCTCTGATGTTAGGAGCATATCTGGTTACAATATCATATCCTTTTGATGAATTGACCCCTTTATTTTTATATAATGACCTGCTTTGTCTCTTGTGACAATTTTTAACTTAAAGTCTGTTTTGATGTAACAATTATAGCCAGGCCTGCCCTTTTGGTTGTCATTTGCATGGAATGTCTTTTTCTGTCCCTTCACTTAGAACCTTTAATCTAAAATGTGTCTCCTGGAGACAGCATATAATTCAGTCTTGTTTTTTTTTTTTTTTTTAATATATTCATCCACTCGGTTTTGATTAGAGAATTTAAACCATTTACATTTAAAGTAATTACTGGTAGGTAAGGACTTACTGTATTTTTTTTTAAAGATTTTATTTGTTTATTTGACAGAGAGAGATCACAAGTAGACAGAGAGGCAGGCAGAGGAGGGGGGGAGCAAGCTCCCCGCCGAGCAGAGAGCCCGATGCGGGACTCGATCCCAGGACCCTGAGATCATGACCTGAGCCGAAGGCAGCGGCTTAACCCACTGAGCCACCCAGGCGCCCAGGACTTACTGTATTTTGTTGATTGTCTTCTGTTTTTTAATTCCTTTGTCCCTTTCTTCTTTCTTTAATGATTTGTTTGTGGTGTTATACTCAGATTCCTTTCTCTTTATTTTGGGTATCATAGGTTTTTTTCTTTATGATTACAATGAGACTTTTACAAAACATAGTATTGGTAATCTTATTTTAAGCTGATAACAGCTTTAATGCTTGCAAAAATTGTATGCATTAACTTCTTCCCTTCATTTTATACTATTAATTCCACAATTCACATTTTTATCCACAATTCACATCTTTTTTTTTTTTTTTTAAAGATTTTATTTGTTTATTTGATGGAGAGAGGAACACAAGCAGGGGGAGTGGGAGAGGGAGAAGCGGGCTTCCTGCAGAGCAGGGAACCCATTGAGGGGCTCGATCCCAGGACCCTGGGATCATAACCTGGGCCGAAAGCAGATGCTTAACAACTGAGCCACCCAGGCACCCCTCCACCATTCACATTTTTATATTGTATATCCATTAATAAATTACTGTAGCCATAGTTATCTTTAATACTTTTGTCTCTAGCTTTCATGTTAGACTTAAGACTTAAGTGATTTATGTGTCACCATTATAGTATTAGAGTATTCTGAATTTGTCATAGTGAGTTTTATACTTTCCTGTGTTTTCATGTTGTTAGTGTCCTTTTGTTTCACCTTTAAGAACTGCCTTCAGCATTTCTTCCAAGGCAGGTCTAGTGGTTATGAACTCCTTCAGATTTTGTGTGTCTGAGAAACTTTTTCTCCTTCATGTCTGATGGACAGTTTTGCTGGGTATGGTATTGTTGGTGGCAGTTTTTTTTTCTTTCAGCACTTTGAATATATCATTCCATTCTGTACTATCATACAGACTTTCTGCCAAGGCTAAGAAATTTAGTCTTATGGGGTTTCCCTTGCTTGTAATCATTGTCTTTTCTCTTGCTGTTTTCAAAATTCTCTTTGTCTTTGGTTTTTTGTCAGTTTGATTATAGTGTGTTTTGGTGAAGCTCTCTTTATGTTTAATCTATTTAGGGTTCTTTGGGCTTAATGGATCTACCTGTTCATTTCCCTTTCTAGATTTAGGGTTTTCTGTATTATTTCTTTAAAAATAAGTTTTCTGTTTGTCTTTCTCTGCTCCTTTTGGACTGCCATAATGCATGTATTTGATTCCTTTAATGATATAAGTTATCTAGTCTCCCTTTATTCTTTTTTTTCTTTTTGTTCTTCTCATTGGGTAACTTCAAATTACCTGCCTCAGGCTCTCTGGTTCTTTCTTCATCTTAATCAAGGCTGCTGTTAAAGATCTCTGAATTTTTCACATCAGTCAATTGTGTTCTTTAGCTCTAGAGTATCATAAAAACTTTTTATGGCTTCTCTTTGTTGAGCTGCTGCTGCTGTTGCTTCTTCTTCTTTTTTTTTAAAGTAGACTCCATGCCCAACATTGGGCTTGAACTCACAAACCTGAGATCAAGAGTCTCATGCTTACCAACTGAGCTAGCCAGGTGCCCTGAGCTTCTTCTTTTTATTCATATATTACTTTTCTCATTTTGTTGAGTTGTCTGTTCTCTTTTATAGCTCAGTGAACTTTCAAATGATTATTTTGAATTCTTTGTCAGGAATTTCATAGATCTCCATTTCTTTAAGGTCAGTTATTGGTACTTTATTTTGTTCCTTTGATAGGCTTGCTGCTGGAGTGCTTTGGCAGACTGGCCTGGCTCCTAGGCCCATGGGTGTGTGGGTCTACTGCCTGGCTTCATGGAAGTGGGCCCGGCACCGGGGTCCACTTGGGTGGCCTGGCCAGGTGCCTGGTCTACTGGGGCAGGTCTGGTGCGGGGGTTCATTGGGGTGGTCCTAGAGCTTGGGCCCAGAAGAGTGGGCTGGGGCCATGGGGGGTCAGCCTAGTGCTGAGTTCTGTGGCTTAGTGAGTGCTTACTTCACTGTCCTCCTCCCAAGTGAAGCATATCTCTCCGTGCTTGCAGGAAAAGTAACGTGGGTAATGTGAAACTGTCCTTCCTATCCTCTTTGAATCCATCCTTTCTTATTTTTGTGTAACACCCAGTTGTAATCTTGGACCCAGATGCCTGCTCTCTCATGCATGTGTGTGGTTATTCAAATTGATGGTTCTGTGAGAAGACTTGTGCTGGAAACCCCTATTCTGCCGTCTTGCTGATGTCAGTGTCAGTGGTTTCTGTCCCTTCTGAAATTGCATGTTTATCATTTTTTCCCTTACTTCTGATGGTCACTCTCTTAAGAGTATAAATTGCTTGTTGTTAGGCTAAGGAAATTAGAACAATTAGATGATTTGGTTTTCCTAGAAATTCTGGTGCAATTGTTGGGAATTGGTGGGGGGAAGTAATCATAATGTTTGTGTATCCCATTTTGGTTTTTTCTTCTGGTATAGTCCAAGTCTTCCTAGGTTCAAAAAATGTATTTTCTTTAGTCCTTGCTTTTCACTCTAAAGAGCCATAGAAAAGCAATACAGACAGAAATGCTATATTATAAGGTAGTGAGGTAAAATGTTAAAAGTTGGGAAGGTGAACATCAGTTAAATTAGGAGTCAGATTTGATTTGATCTTTAAAGTTTTTTTTGTTTGTTTGCTTGTTTGTTTTTTTGTCAGAGAGAGTGAGCACAGGCAGACAGAGTGGCAGGCAGAGGCAGAGGGAGAAGCAGGCTTCTTGCTGAGCAAGGAGCCCGATGTGGGACTCGATCCCAGGACACTGGGATCATGACCTGAGCCGAAGGCTGCTGCTTAACCAACTAAGCCACCCAGTCGTCCCTAAAGTTTATTTATTTTTATTAGTAATCTCTACACCCATTTTGGGGCTCAAACTCATGACCCCGGGATCAAGAGTCGCATGCTCTTAGAACTGAGCCAGCCAGGTGCCCCAAGAGTCTGATTTTAAATTAATGTGAGAATTTGGCCCTATCAGCATTGAAGCATTTCATAGTCTTCTGAAAAACTTCTGAAAAGGCTATGTTCATATGGCCTTATGGCAAGAGCTGAGTACAGGTGATGTTTGGCCTTTTTTCCTTCTTAAGTTTTTTTTTTTTTAATTGTAAAATATCTTACATATAAAGGGATACATATGACACATATATTGAATTTAAAGAATATTAAAATGAATACCCATGGACCCACCACCTTGCGTATTAGAAGACTCTAGGGGCTCCTCCCTATTAATCTTGAATTTAGTATCTTGAATTTTGTATTAATTATTTTTTAAAGTACTTTTTCCATGTGTGTGTTTCTAAACCAAGGTATCAGTTTTTCCTGGAGATTCTTCACGAATTATCATGCAGTCTTACAGCTCCAGGAAATGCTTTATTTTGTAAGGAAGCACATTGGGAGCCTGTGTTCCGAGGCTTCTGGATCACAGAAAGGGTGGGAGAAGTAGGTGCAGGAGCATTGCTGTGCACTCTTTTTTGGGGCCAGCAGGTGGCAGTAAGACAACTTAAATTTGGGAAGGTTTTCCTGGGTAAAGAGGTTGGAGAGTAGTAATTGTGCCCAAACTGGATATGAGAATCTGGAGTTTGTAGATTTACTAAGCTCTGTATCCACATAGACTCGTGATAAACATAAATACTGTATTTTCCCACACTTAGCTTTCAGAGACTTAAGTTACTGTAACATTTATAGCATGTATTTAAAAAATATGTTCAAAAATGGCATCATGCAGATGATCTTGGAGGAAGGGGATAAAGGGGCACTGGGCTGAGAGAAGGTTGGTATGACCTGGGCACATGAGTGACCTGCTCTTATCAAGCCAAGTCTGGCTAGACCCCTGCCTCTCCTGCCTGAGAGCAATCTATGAATGCAAGGGGTTAATCAACAGTCTTAATAGTGTAATTGACAGTTGTATGTCAGGTACTTAAATGAGTGCTGAAATGTTTAGGAATGGGTGTGGCTTCCTAAGGCCTTTAGTTGCTATATAAATGCTATTACTCTATTCCTGATTCATTTTTCTTTCATCTCACAGCAACACTTTACGAGTCACGCGTTCTGCTGCCCCCAGCACACTGGACAGTTCCAGCACTGCCCCCGCTCAGCTGGGAAAGAAAGGCAAAGAATTTGAGTTCTCGCAGTTGCCCCTCAAAGTGGAGTTCCTAGAGTGCAGTGCCAAGGGTGGAAGAGGGGACACGGGCTCCGCAGACATCCAGGACCTGGAGAAATGGCTGGCGAAAATCGCCTGAGGGGCAGGGCCAGAGCTCAGGACATGAATGTGAATGTGTGTGGCCCACAGTTTTGGAAAAGGGTTTGGTAGCCTGGAGATGATAAAGAAGTTGATAAAGAATGGGTATGAAATGTAATTAGAAACATTTTCTTGTTCTGGAAACAAATTATTGTTATAAGTAACTTGGAACTTTTGTTTTTCAGTTTAGTTCTCCCTCAGTGCTTTCTAATCACTTACCTGCCTGTGTTTCTTCCCTTGGTTAAGGTTTATGTCATGTCCCTTTAGCAAATGCTTGACCTAGGGTCAAGGTCTTTGTGACCATAACAAGTGGATCCACATAGAGAGGATATTATCATGAGAGTACGGTTATCATCTGAAAAGTTTCTTATCCTCTGCTTCTGTGTGTTAGTCCCTTTTCCTGAAAACAAACCTGTCTGTGTATGGAACCAGTTGATTCCATTTGCCCTTGATGTTCATGGGCAGTACGTCATCTAGTCCTTTGTGACTTCTCCGAGTTGTGTGTGTATAGTTACCGTGCGGTCTCCCGACATGCGAAGAAGACAGGTAGGAAACAGCAAGGCTGTGTTGACAGCGGGTCTGTTCTTCATCAACGTAGTGACTTGTCCACACTCCAGCCTCGCAGCACTCAGGTTTTAAAAACTTGCCCTGAACCCCTGGAGTCATTCCCAGATGATAGAACTATAAATGCTAAATCCCTGCACGGCAAGCGTCTGATGTGCTCTCGTGGTTTCCCTTAGCTGAGGAGTATATAAAGATTTAGAAGCTGTTTGTGGTTTTTTGGATGGCTGAGGGCTCCTGGGCTACGTTCCTTTACTGTTTGACCAGCCCCTATTTTGTACTCAGAGCTAGAATGCTGTGGAACACATGCGAATTTAAAAAGTTCTCCATAGTTTTTTAAAGTGCATATTCACTCATGGTTGAAAGAAAAGTCAGCTTTTTCAAAGTGGTATTCCTTGTTGTCTTCTTAAATGTTGACTTTTTTAATGGCTTTTATACATTATTAATGCGTTTCTTGGTAAATAAACAACGTGTCTGGCTCAGAGCAGTTGAGTGGAATGGTAAAGTGAGTACAGCTGGGAGCATGTGTTAGGGTGCAGGCTGAGCTCCATTATTTCCAGGGCCTGAAGACTGCAGCATACACAGGGACAAACTGCTGTCCCTACTTCACACACTCAGGGACAAGCCGCACTAAAGCTTCAGAGGAGACTAGAGTAGCTGTGGGTGAGGGAGAAGCTGGTCCCAGAACAGTGTGGTCAGAGCCAGGACAGGAGAGGTGTCGGGGCTCGGCAGGTGCACAGCAGGGGCACCTCGCCTGGCTGTGAGGGGTCAGGGAGAGTCAGATAGAAGCATGGGGCCGAAGCCATCCCAGGGAGTGCAGTCCCCTTGTCTGTGCTCTACAGCCCAAGCCTCTGCCTTCCCGCCTGCCTGTGGGTCATCCCAGCTCTGCGTGAGAGCCCTCCAGCTCCCCTCTGCCCCCAGCCCTGGATCCTACGCCTTGCTGCTCGCTTGTGGAGGAAGTGCAGGCAGAAATGGAGAAGACAATGGGCCTTGACCCACACAGAGTTCTTATTTGAAAGCCTTATTGCTACTTGTGTTCTTACCATCCTTTGGATTCTTAGTTTTTGCCCCCTTTAGCCAGCAGTAATTTAAGGAAATAAGTAAGAATAATGAACCAGAAATCAACAGAGAATGTGATGAATGTGACACGTTCACATAGTCACAGTAGGTGGTCGTGTGAATAAAAATCAGTGGCTTGATGCTTCCGTTAAGAGGCATGTGTGCTCAGCTTCATTTTGTTTTCCTGGTTAATAAATTGTTTTCTTTACTAGAGGAAGCAATACACCAAAAAAGTCAAGTTCTCTCTCAAGCAGTGATTCTCAGATGTCAGTGGGCATCAGAATGATGTGTGGTGCCCAGCGGACAGCTGTTCTGAAGACCCCGCTCCCAAACGTTCAACTCGGTGGCAGTTCTGGTGTGGTCTCAGGGGTCTGCGTGCTCATTGTGTCCTGGGCCAGGTACGTGGGGCTCCTAGGAGCGCCCTACGAACTCAACCTCCCCTGGAGTGAGTGCCACACATACCTTCAAGAGACTTGGTTTTTAAGTCCTTGGGGCCACATGCCCTGTTTAGTTTTTCTCACAGGGTGTAAAGTAAGCAAGCAAGCAAGCGTCAGAGTCCCTCCCAGGCGCTCTCATCCTGCTTCCTACTCCTGTGCTCTCGTTATCCCATTCTTGTGCGTTTGGGCCAGGGGGAGATCGCGGTGACAGTTCTTGGGTGCTGGGAAGGGGTTCCAAGAGGTCCCATGTATAGTTCTCTAATCTTGGTATCCTCTTGTGGCCCTGAAGCCGTTCAGCCATGGGGACTGGCAGACGAGGCACAGCTATGGGTCAAAGATGAGACCGCTGAGGCTTGAAGCAGCTCCTTCTTGGGAACACAGCAGTGTCTGAGCCACTGGATGTGTATGGGCCCTGCCACCTGCTCACAGGCCAGCTGCCGCCTGATACAAATAACCCCATTCCTTGCTAAGGGAGAGGTGCAGGACGCAGGGAGGTGCCATTATGTGTGTGTGGGGGGTGGCTGTGATGAATATGCCCCGGACACACCATTGCTTCTGGAATGCGGTCCTCCATGGGGTGTGGAACATGTGCAGACTGAGGGTCGGGGTACTGTTGGCCTTACTGTTTATTCCAGCTCTTTTTTCAAGCCCTTTTCCGAGGGGTCTGGGGCCTTGGTAGCCCCTCCACTGCCAGTAACCTGCCTGTTTGCTGGAGTCCGAGTCAGCAACAGCAGTTCTTCGTAGGGAGTGCCACTTACCTTTTCCCATGGCTTCTGTCTCAGCACCTCCTGGGATTTGTGTCCCCCTGGGGTCCTCTTACGTGTGAGGCACTTAGTTTTCCACTGACTTGAGACTATTGTGTTTCAACTGAAATGTGTGTTTCTGTTTGTGGTATTTTTGGTATATGTGTGTATCGGAATACCTTGGTATTTCTAAATACAGTTAAGCATAGGATTATCAAAGCTGCTTTCTCCACTCTTGCTCACTGGACACAACGTAGCTACAGTGATAAGGAAAGCCACCTCGAGCAGCATCCTTCAGTGCCATGCGGGGCACTTCGGACAGGTCATCACCAACCCTCTGTCATCTTCATGTCTGTGTGGGGAATCTCGGGGTGCTCCATTCTTCTGGCAAGGGCCGGGGCTGCTAGACGGTTATGTTGATGCTGTGTCCTACATTTTTTCCTCCCCTTGCTATCTCAAGTCCTGTTAATCCTGACCACAGAAATCCTGGAAATGGGCTCGGAACAGCTTGCCTCTGGCTTCAGTCTGGTTTGTACAAGCGTGTGCACTTCGGCTGTCAGGCCTCTCCCCCTTGCTATCCCCCGGACCTCCTCTACCTCATTTTACGTCTGGCAGCCAGAGAAGTGAGGCTTAGTGGGCAGAGCATCCATTTCCTGTCCCTCCTAATTTAGAGGTGGCTTCTCTGAGGTGGCAGATAGGAGGGGGTTCCAGAAACTTTAGAACCTTCAAAAGGGAAAAATATGTAGTGAGGTTGAGCTCAAAAAAGAATTGAGACCTGGTGAACTTGGCTTACTCCATAGCTCCAGGATTCCCAGCATTCTCAGGCCAGAGCAGTTCTGGGCCTGATCTTGGCCTTTGTGTCCTCTCTGGATTGGTCTCACAGTTGTTCAGGATTTCAGGGCATCTTTTAGTCTGGAAATGACTGACATCTGAAGGGGCCTCTCAGGGATGTTCTCTAATCAGTGTGGGGAAAAGCAGGAGGGGTTATGTGGCTGCTTGGTATCACCTGGAGGATGATTATGGCTCACCTTAAATTCTTTAATGGCTTTCTGGACATCACCAGAAGGGAGAGAAATTCAGTCCCTGCCCCCACCCTTCAAAACCCCCAGCTGTGACAAGTGGGGACCAGGGATGACAGAAGTTATTACACAGCCCTGAGTCTCAGTTCGGCCTGGGGCTTCCCTTTCCATTAGCCTTCAGACAGTGGAGTTGATGGAAATGAGTGAGACTTTCACCTCATTAGTGTGTCTGAGGATGTGAAGGGCCCAGGTGAAGAAGAGGAAGAAGCAAAGGGCTTTGGGTGGTAGACCCCCAGACGTGAGACAAGGGTTTGTGGAGCAAGCATGTGAAGAAATCTGGTTTGGCACAGTGCCCCCCCCACCCCCAACTAGCCCCCCATATATGACTGCACCACTTAGAAACACTGGACAAGAGGTTTTGTGTTGAGAATCAGGACAGTTTATTGTTTGATCAACATGCTGAGTCTTCCACATTTTACACAGTTTTATGTAAAGTCAATGTGGCCATTTATGCCTGCTGAGCCAGTAAAAGATGGAAATGCCACCCTCTGTGCTCCTCATGGCCAATCGCTTTCAAGGGGATGGGTGAGGGAAAGTGAGAGGACAAGTTGACACACCACACGATGCAGGCTGGCCTTCCACATCTGGAAGCTTCTTACTGGAAGGAAGCTTCCCAACCCCACTGCAAGGATGAGCCATGCCCTCTGGGGAATGTCACCCACACAGGGGTCTGGCGCCAGAGAGTTTACACGTGAGAGCCCAAGGTTTTGGAACACCTAGATAGTTCATTTCAAACAAAAACTCAGAGGGTGCCCTGGTGTTTGGGTGCCCATGACGATCAGAGTGGACTTGGGGACTGGCCCTTCTTGGCAATCAGGAGTGTGAAATGGACATGCATTTTTTTCCCAGCTCACTCAACCAAGCTGGCCAGAGTCCTAACCAGAGTAGAGGTGGTCTGAGGAGCACCCGTGCCCCGCAGCCCTTTACGTGCAAGTGCACCGTCACATCTGCACACACAGGTTGATGATAGATAAAGAACGGAAACACCCTGGCTCTGATGGCTTCTGGCTTGCTGGATGACCAAAAGCAAGTGGCCCTTCTCTGCCTTGGTCTTCCTGCCTGTGAGACAGGAAGGGTTGCAAGACCTCCGTGTCATGCTGCTATAGCGAGGTGGTGACGACTCACGTGATCGGGGGAGAGGTAGTTTGGACATCAGTGAGCAGCATACGGCCCTGCTTGGTTGCTGCACCAAAACCTGTTGGGCTGCCCCTCACGTGGCTCGGATGGGACTTAATCCTTGGCTACCTGTTCTCACATCCTAACACCCTTACCTGCCTTCTGCCATGTGAAGGAATGAGGCTGCTCTGCCTGCAGGACACCGAAGCCAGCGGTGCCTGGTGTCACACCTGGTACTTGAGGGCAGGCGCTCCCAGCACCGGCTTGCCATCGGGAGGCCAAAGACGTTGCACTCAAAAGAGGTCTGTATATTTAACTGCCATTTTCATTCTTGTTTCTGTTGCCTGAGATTCTCGAACTGACCTGGCCATTGCTCCTCAGACCCGGGAGTGTTCCAGAATGTTTGAGGATGCTGACAGAAGAGAGTGGTGACAATGATGGCAGAGAGGCCTCTGACCAAGAGGGACTTGCTCCTAACCACCCAGCTTGCTAATCGTGGACTCCATGCTGCAGTTCTCACACTTAAGCTGCTGACCTCACACCTTCCTTCTGGCATGTGTGTGCACTTATAAATACGCTATCTGCTTCTCGCGTCTTACACTCTTTTTCAAATACCTGTGGAATAGGAGCTTGACTGACAGCTTTTGAGATTGCCCCCGCTCAAAGGGGAGAAAAAAGCCTGAAGAGGAGGACTCTGGCCATCTCCCAGGTGAGGGCTGGTCCTCAGGGAGAGGGACTGAACGACGGCTTTGCCTCAGGCTAGCCCATCTGGATTTGGCAGGGATGTACCACTCGCTGGGGACGTGGAGGCAATTTCATCCCCTTTTCTTTAAGGGAACCTGACCATCTTATTACTGGACCTTAACTCCAAGTCACGATACTACCTATAAGCAAGAGAACAGTGATGGTACCTGCTCAAAATGAGAGCCAGGGAACCAACCCACTTCTATGCAAGAGATCTGGCTGCCTCAACAGCCCAGGGAGGGAGGGGTGGAAATTAGGCCTGAGAGGAGGAGGGTCACGGAATGGCATGGCACCACTAAGATGGGACGGCAAGAGAGACAACTGCCCTCGCCTGAAGCCCACAGGGCTGGGGAGAGCCTGGACTCGAGAGAGAGGACCTTGTGTAAATGCTAGGAAGGCAGGGCTCACCAAGGCCACGTCAAGCCATGTGACATCTATCTACTGCATCTCTTACTGTTCCCAGGCTATGATGGTAAATGTTCGTGGTGCCTTAACTACGTGTGCACATGAGAAGGGGACTGAGTTTCTGCTTTGTTTTTACAGGAATGTTTCAGAAAAGCTACTCTTTAGTACCAAGAAAACTAAAATCCAGCCTTCATTCATTTACTGGGACCCAATGCAGATCCCAGCAAATGGGGCTGTCCCACAGGCCAAAAGCAATGGCCCTCACTGCCAACCAGGCCGGATGCTATAATGTGGACTCTTATAAATTCTCATGAGGTAAGTAAGCACTCTTTCAACAAGCACCACTTGCGGGGGTGCTGTGGTTGGGGGTACTGGCCCACACGGGCATGCACACCTATGCATATAAGTATAGAGAGAAATGGTGCACATATTCCCATGGCTATTTTTGCCTGTAGTTGAACACATCTATGCATTAGTTTATTGATGGCAAGACAATCACAAGTTTTTTGACAATATTAAGTATTCCTTATTTCAACACGTTGCAGTACTTTTGAATTTCCAAAACTGTTATCACAATGCAAGTTCCAACTTGAGAGCAGGAAAAACAAGAATATACACTGAGCACATGTATCTCTGTGAGAATGTGTGTGTGGAAGGTGTATACACAAGTCTATCTCTATATATAATTTATGTACACACATATAAAAACTAAACACATGACACTGGAATTACGTTCGTACTTCAGTCTTTGCCTTCTGGAAGAGGAGCTCAGTGAGAATCCTACTTCTCTTCTTCACCTGAAGATAAATTCCTCTCTAAAGATCAGCTCTGACATACACAATCTCCTTAAGCTGAGAGAGTGTGACAGGCCCACTGGACAAATACCAGTGAGTCCTGTCCACTTACTGGCTGCCATTTTGGATTAGTTTCTGAGAAGTTCCAAAATTACAATTGCAATAACTTGTTAGAGTCCTGTTTTGTGGAGGAATTCCCCCCCTCCCACTCCCAGATGGTCATTTAGCTCACCTAGGACATGCCCAACAGCAGCCTGGAGGCAGAGACCATGCCAGCTTGGGAGGGTAGGGCTTATGGGTTTTGGCCAGAGTTGCTGCGTACGGCCTGGCTCTACACAGGGTCAGATTCAGTAAACCTGGATCTATTTGGAATGCTGGCCAAATGGGTTGCAATCCCTTAGAATTCTCTTCAGAGATTTTACAGGCCCTCAGGACTAAGCCCTTCTCAGAAATGAGTCGAAATGGCAAGGATGGCTCTCTGGGCAGCCTTCTGGAAACCCCACATCAGCAGCACCCTCAGGCAACCAGAGCGCTGCTGCAGTATCCTCAGGTACGTGCACAATGACTACAACTGCTTGATGCCAGTGGGGCAAGTCAGCTTTTCCAGAACAGTGCTCAACAGTATTAGCAACTGAGGATCTGAACATGCATCTTCAAGGTCGTGGTACTGGAATCAACACCCCCTTCCCCAGTCACAGACACACACCATGCGATACAGGCTTGAGCTTCCCTGGCGTGCAAGGCCAAGGGCTTCAGGGCAATACACGCTGAGTTTCTCTTTGCTGTTTCCTTAGACTCAACCCATACACGGGTGCTGACTACTGGGAAGGTTGGTTAGAACATTTTCAGAACCACACACGGTGCCCCAAGGGTATGAACCACAGATCGACCTGTACAAGCCCACAGTTGCCAACAGCACCCCATCCTTCCTTCCGATGACCTTTTGCTCCGCCAGTCACTGAGTGGGCCACAGAGGGCACAGGATGAAGGCAAGTGCCCTCCATGCCTTCAAGGCTTGTCAGGGAGGGGATGGGGGAGGCAGGAGTAATTCCAGTGAGGCCTCTGGCTGAGCTCCCTGCCATCCACAAGGCCAGCTCAGGGCCATGGCTGATGTCCCACTCTGGCCACGGAAGGAGGACAGAGTTAAAAGTTGCCTCTTCAGAGGCTGTTTTGTTCAGTGTTTGATTTAACCAGGTAGGGCCTGTTTGGTGGGTGGGGCTTGGGACTGGAGCCTAATTAAGTTGCCCCATTAATTGTAATTTATCAGGCTAGGGTGGAAGGAGGGCAGAGGTGATGACCATTCAAAGAGGGCAGGAAGGAGGAGGTGTGTGGAAAAGGTTCTCTGTAAGTTTACAAATATACAAAAACAAAAAGCACATCTTTTAAATAAAAATGACTACATTTTTATCTGGCAAAAAGTTGTATACACATGATTTAAATTTTTTTTTAAATTTTAACAGTTTTTGGCAATCTTAATAAAGTACAATATATTACAACCAAACCAAAAAATAGTTGTTTAAGTAACAGCTGTTAAGAGTGACGTGATCCCTGATGCCCAGCCTCCCTCCCCACCCCACCCTACTCCTAGAGACAGAGAGAAAAGAAAAATCCTCCCATCTTGATAAGCTCATTTCCCACCCCCCTTAGGAAGCTAACCAATAGGAAGCAACACAACAAGCGAGTAGTGTCAAAGGAAGCTGGCAGGTCAGGCTGCATTAGCAGGAGCAGCCGCCCTCGCTGGCTGGGGGCTCCTGGGGTTTGTCCAGCTTGATGTCAATCACTGCGGGAGGCTGCGCTAAGGAAGATGACTGACGAGAAGCTGCCACCTAGCTCCTGTCCCTGGGCACCCCTCACCTGCCCTGTGCAGATCCTCCACCCTTCCACAAAATACCTAAGGACTGCTGTCTTTGCTGGGCCTGGGGAGGAAGGACGCAGTGTCACCAGCCCCCACCCCTCTTCTTCCCACAAACCCTCCCCCTTATCCACCTGAAGCAAAGCTAGTCTTGGGCAGTGGGATGACCGCGCAAACACCAGCACCACGGGCCCTTCCTCAGAAGCCTTCTTGGTAACCAGTGCCTCAGCCTTGTCAGCAGCCCATCCCATCCTCAAGAGCACTGAAGTGGACAGCCTGCTGGTCAGGTATGAATCCCACATCTCAGCCCAGGGCTAGGTGGGCCTTGCCTAGCCAGTAGCAGACACACTAACCCCTCGAGCTCTAGTGAGAGCGTCACTTAGATTCTGAGGATGCTGCTGGGGGAAGGCACAGCCCCAGGAAAGGCCTCCAGCCCTTCCCACCGGTGCCCTGAGACTGGGCGGGAGGAGCACCCGTCAGAACCACCCAAGGAATGGCTTCAAAATGCACAGCCAGGTAGCCCCCGTGCCCTCAGCAGGCTGACGGGGCAGCGGGCTTGCTGCAGGAACCCCCAGGGCAGCCGACAGGGTGGAAGTGTAGGAAGCACTGCCGTGGGACCTGCTGTGGCCGTCCTAGGGATGTTTGCGTGGCTCCTGTTTCAGGGCTATGGGAGAGACTGTTTTGGCTCTGTACTATAAAGAGCCACGCTTCTAAGACCCCCTTTTCTCTCCTTTCCACTCTCTGGCCAAGGCATATATTTTGAATATGACTTTCTCTGACTTTCCCTATTTTTATTTTCCCTACACCTACATAAATAACATTTTTACCTCATGTATATATACACGAACATCTTTTTTTGGTAACATGGCAGAGAATAAACTGCCTTCCTTCCTACTTCCTTCCACTGGGCCCATCGGACTACCTCTCTGAACCTCCATTTCTGCTTCGGGGTATGGTCTGAGGTTCAGGGTGGGCTGTGCGAGTGGTGTGCAGACTGTCCCACAGGGCAGCGGGCGCTCCGGGGCTGTGCAGGGCCGGGCCGAGGAAGTGGGCAGGACACAGGACAGGGGTATCTGCTGGGGAGCCGGTCTCATGTAGACTAGGCTGAACCGTGTTCTGGGTGTATAGAAGCCTTCCACGCAGTGGAGAGTCTACCATGGAATATAAAGTGATGCTCACTGAGAACCTGGGCAGTTAACTATTTCTCACTCCCCGCACAGACATTCACATCCATCTGGTCCACACCGCCTCCACCCCCTGGCATTGTTTTGGAAATAGAAGCTTAGACTGTTCGAACTGGATGAGGTCTTAAAGCCCTTGGAGTTCAGCCTTGTCCCGGTCAAGAGGTGGGCCCACAACATACCCCTCAGCAGAGAAGGATGGGCTGGAGACCAGGCAAGGGCTCGCTCACTGTTCTGAAGTACTAAGTGAATACATCAATGGATAAATGGCTTCTCTAGCACATCTTTCACTCACTTATCAAAGGAAAAGGATACTCCCTTCTTTGCTTTTCTCCTGGACATTCTCCATCCCAGGCAGAGCTGATGCCACACGTCGGAAGAGCTAGAGAGGGAGGAGACGCAGGATGAGCCCCTGACCCCGTCCTTCCTGCCCCACACTGTCTCCACCATCTTACCTCTTCTAATGCTGACCCAGGGCCATGTTCTCTTGTCTGTCCCACTAACTGTGCCCTGGAGGGCAGGGGCTAAACCAAACTCCTCTCTCCCTTGCCCCTAGGGCCTGTCATAAGTCTGGGCCCTGACAGGCATCTCAGGCAACGGCTGAGGTCACCAGGTCCACGGGTCATCAGGAGCTGAGTGTGGGTCATGCTGACTGTAAGGGACCTAACCCAGTGCAGAAAATGCTCTAGGCCCTGTGAGACAAGCCTTAGGTTTCTGTCCCACTGCCTATGTGGGGACAAGGTGGGGGCAACCTGCCCTTGAGAAAATGACCCTCTGCTCAGGAGGGTCCTGCAAGTCCACAGGCACTGAGGCAGCAGGGTGCTGGGAGCCAGGGCCACATAGTCATGTCAGAAAGAGAGACTTCCAAGAGAATAAGCATACAGCATGTGAATTCGTGATGCTGTGGGTTTGTTTCGGTATGGGTATTAGTGTGATGTGTATGTTCTGTGTAGAGATGTATGCGTGGAAATGTGCATGTGAACGTGCGGTGTCTATGTGTGTGAGTTTGTGTAAGTGCACAGGGATAACCGTGTGGTGTGTGTGTGTGTGTGTATGCAGGTGTGCATGCGCGCATGTGGGCATGCACACTGGGGAGGGGGTAGGCAGGGATGTCAGGGAAGACATGGAACCTAGGAGGTGACAAGTACAAAACACTAGTATAAGGCACCAGAAGATTCTGAACACTCCCTCACTGCTCCCCCCAAAGAAGCCAGCTCTGGGGACTCAGTGAGCTCTATAAGGAGAGTGCGTCTTGTTCATGGTCTCACCCTAGAGCCCAGCTTTGTGGGAGCACCCAGGCTAAATGGCAGGGCCAAAGGTGGTGAGGATCTAGGTGGGGAAGTCACTGGTGGGCCTGGCAGGGTATGGGACCCTCTGGGCGGGATGCAGAGGTTGTTCTGAAGTGGGGCGGGAAAAGTGAGCCAGGTTGCAGAAGCCTGGTAATTCCTGAGCTTTCCTTCATGGCCTTGCCCCAGGCGGCACTGTCCTTCCTGTCTGTCAAAATGGTCACAGCCTCTCTCAGTGGCCAACCCGCCAGTTAGAAGGAAACTCTTGGAGTCACAGGTGGGGCTCCAAAAGCAGCTATGATCAGGATTGGAATCCAGGAGTCTGCACTGCATGAGGACTCCTCAGAACCACAGAGTTTGACCTAACCACATGTAATTCGTGCTTAGACCATCACCTGGGCTCCAGAGCATTCTGAAAAGGGAGGCACTGGCGTCTCCCTGCCTCCGACCATTAGGGCAGAAGCTACCTGCCTTATGAACTGCTGCCCACTGCTTCCCCTCGTCCCAGGACTTTCCATCAGGGCCACAGAAAGCAGCAACCCACTGCCTCCGACATGCCTCCAGGGACAGGTAGCTCCTGCTCCAAGAGACACCTCAGTGGCACTGGGAAGGGTATGGATGTGAGCAGAGCCACACTGAGGGCGCTCTAATTGGGGAGGAAGGCACTGAGGCCTGGGGACTAGAGGGCCCCTCATCTGTCTCTCTGCTCTTCTGCCGCCTTCCCCAGTGCCATGGGCACCACCCCTGTTGGGTGAACCGCCACTGTCTCCAGGCCAAGAGCTGATGGGCAGCTTGTGTAGTGCTCCCAGGTGCTGCTGGGGCCGGCTGGGCGGAAGAGACACCCCGCCAAGCCAGGCTCTGCACTCAGAATCCCCTCCCTAGGCCACAGCACCCCTCCCGCCGCACCTCTGCTTGCATGCTACCCTGGTCTGGAACAGCCCCCCTCTCTTCATTGAAGGCAGGGGCTCCTAACCTCTTGTGAACCAGAGACCTCCCTGACAGTCTGCTGAGCCTACGGTCTCCTTGTAAGTGGGTGACGTCAGTGACGCAGGAGTATAGAGAAACCCATTCAGAACTGAAAGACACTTGAAAATCTCTGAAGACACCAGTTGGTTATGCACCAGCATTCTTCTGGCAGCAGGTCTAATCACCCCCATGAACTAGAGCAGCAATGCGTGTAAACGCCAAGAGACCCGTAACCCCGCGAGGGGACAAGAAAATGGCTGGGGTCTGTGCTGTGCCCAAGCCAGCAGCATCCTGCTGCCCACGTTCCTGGCTGAAGGTAGTGCTGAAGAGCCGCAGAGGCGTGTGAAGATGGAGGGGCGGTTCTCTCCAATGCAAGGCCCCTGAGCTGTGGACGCCCATCCCTGGGGGTCCACGGACCTAGGGAAGCCCCTGGCTTCGAGGGTTGGCCATAATCTCCTCCACAGCTTCTCTGACCGTGGTGATTCCCCAGGCTTCTCCCACTGTAAGCTCCAGCCGCACCAGGGTGGGCTCCTTTCTCCAAGCCTGTCTGGCCCTCCACAGCTCTGAGCACTTGCCAATCCCCAGGCATGAACCCACAAATGCTGGTTGGACTGAATTTCCCACACCCCCATCCCAAGTGAGGTAAGATGCTAGAGAGATGCTGCTTCTCTCACCTGGAAGTTGACGGCTGGATGCCCAGCGCGTTATAAGGCACGTGACTGGTTGCTGTGTGATGGCTAACGAGGACATGGTCCAGACACCTCCACCCGCCAGAGTGAGTGCTCTTGCCCTCTCTCGTGCTTTCCCAACACTAGAGGTTAGCTTGTTTCCCATTAGTTGGGGTTCAGGGTGCTCTGATTGCTTGCCCCAACCCGCACTAGCCCCTCAGGGCAAGCTGGAGCTGGGCCCATGAAGGACCAGGCCAGAAGCCACCCATGGCCTCTGGGCCAGATTAGCGCCAGGTGCATCCTACCTGCTTCACGTTGTAGCCGGTCTTGGCGCTGGTCTCAATGAACATGACACTCAGTTCTTTGGCGCGCTGCTCCCCCTCCTCGATGGTTATCTGCCTGTGAGTAAGGGGAGAGGGGAAAATGAGTCCCTGGTAGAGGCAGAGGGAGCAGCATGAGATGAGGAGGCCTAGGTCCAGGACTAAGGTCCAAATGAGGAGGTCTTGGGTGCAGGACAAAGGACACAGGGCCACAGCAGTACACCAGCCTGCCCTTGCCCTGTCAGGTTTGCCTTCCATGGTGCCTCTCAGCTCAGAAGCAGGCCCTGTGGCAGGCAGTAAACCATCCTAATAGTCGTGTGCATCTGTGTCTAGAAAGCTCTTCGAGCCACACAGTGCCCCTTGGGTGGTGTCATCAGTCCCCATCTCCACAGGACAGTGAGGTTAAAAGTGACTGCCTGCAGGTTGTATGGAGAGACACTTAGCAGTAGAACTGGACTTTGAGTCCCATTTCCCTTACTTCAAGGACAGACCTCAAATGAAGCAGGCTCGAAGTCGGATATTCGTGTAGATGGTCAGAGGACACTTCAGAAGGCCAGCGGTCCAGAACCTGTTGCTTTAGCTGACCAAGGTGGGTCCCCTGATGTGAGTGAATGAATGGGTGCAGGCGGCACCTGAGTCAGCCATGTCTCCACACTGGAGACTGAGTGACAGACAGGAAATTCTGCCCGTTCACGGGCACGGGCATTTCGTGGGGACAGAGACACAAAGCAGAAGCAGAAGCCAATGGGGGCCCGAGGGACTGCCATCTGCAGCTGCGCCGTGGCCACGGCCAGGCCCCAGACCCTGCGCCGCTGTGCAGCCCTCTTGCAGAGCAGTGCCCCTGCAGACCATGGAAGGTGGGGCCTCAGAGCTGAGCCGCTGCCATGGGCAAGGGTCTGCCAGGTGCTCGCAAAGCCTCCAGTGTCCCTTGGGGACCTTTCTCAGATGCACGGGGACAGGTCAGAAGCACAGACTCAACACTCCCGCATCCCAGAACTCCTTCTCCAGGAGGAGCTGCAGGGGACTGGAGGGCAGGCTGGGCCCGCCAGCACCCTGCACCTTGCACACCTACCTCTTGTCAGCCAGGTCCGTCTTGTTGCCCACCAGCATGATGATGACATCGCTGCCCCTCTCTGTCCTGACGTCATCGATCCACTTAGAGGTCTGCTGGAAGGAGTTGAGATCTAGAGGTGGAAAGTGGGGAGACAACAGAGTGGGAGTCACCCTGAGCAGTAGAGGGCAAAGGTGGGAGGGAGCATGAGACCAGGAGCAGGAGGGAGGAGATTGTGCACTCTCATACCCAGACCAGTGAGTGCAGACCTTCTAGCAGTGGGGAGGTTGGGGTGGGGAGCATGTGTATCTGGGCAGCTGCTGCCCCAGGGCCCTGAAAGACCCTCATGTTGCTGAACGATCCTGGGTTGTGGGGGGTCACCCTGTTGGAAGGTCACTGTCATGATTTGCTACATGGACTGGTGGTTTTAGGGGCCCACCTGAGAATCAGATCTGACTTTGGGAGTCAGAGCGGAGTGTGAGAAATGGTGCTTGGCAGCCAAGCCAACTGGACTTGGCTGAGCTCAGAAACGGGTGTGCATATGTGTGTGTTGGTGGGGAACCAGAGCAGCTCCTGGGGGAGAAGGGCCCTATACAGTGGTCTCCCACTGAGGGGGGTGGCACTGGGAAAGGCCAGAGTTTCTGAAGAGAACCCTTGATCTGTAAGTAAGAGGAGGGAGAAGGTGGCCCCAGGAGAGACAATAGCCACGAGAGGTAAGGCCATTTCAGGGCAGCCCTCTCCTCAGTCAGAAGATGTGACAGACTTTAGGGAGTGGTCGCAAGGGCAATGCCCACCACTCAGCAGCCCACGCACCTGAGAGGGGGCAGGAAGCCTGTCCCAGGAAGCCTCAGTTTCCCCCAGCCTGCTCTCCCTCCTGCTCACATCAGGCTGCACAAACCCAGGCTGAAGGGCCCAGGTCCCACCTGTACTCAAGGTGGACGGGGTGTGTGGTCAGAGGGACGCGTGGAGAGAGGAGATGGGCAGAGCCTGGGGCAGTGGGCTTAAAGCAGTGGGGTACACGTGCTTCCCCATGTGATTTCAGTGCTGTGGACAGCACCCAGGTGTCCTCCCCACACAGGTGTAGGCACAGCACAAGGGCTAACCAGGTGTGCTCTGTTACACCTGTCTGCGCAGCTGAGGCTTCGCAGCAGGCCCTCTCCCTCCCCCCACCATAAGTCTTCCTCAGAGCTGTGCAGTTCTCTCAGGAACAGCTGTCCCAGCCAGAAGAGCTACACTGTGTGGGAAGCGCAGCCCACCACGGCTCTCCAGACCTGCTTGGCTTCCCCACCCAGGAGAGCCTATGAGGAGCTGGCATGCCACCTGACAAAACCATGGCTGCTGGGTCATGACTGGCCCAGAGACCAGTGTCTTCCCCCATCCTGACACATGCACACACACAAGTCGCTCCATAAGGGTCTTTCTGGCCATCAGGGCCAAAGGGGGCACAGAGGGGTGGGAGCAGGCCAGCCTCATCTCTGCTCACCTCTACACACAGCCCCCCTGCTTTGGGCAGGGCCAGCTCAATCCCATACACCCATGCCTGTCCCAGGAGGATGGGTGAGGCTGGAACCCATGCTGGTGTTCGAAGGCAGCTCACCCCCTACAGCAAGGACCTGTCTTCCTGCAGTCAGAAGACAAGCATACACAGCATACACATGTGTGTGTGCGCACGCACGCACGCACACACACACACACACACACACCCCGGAGCCTCTGTGAGCCCCCCTCCCTCTGGCACCTGAGGCCCAAACTCACTTGTGATGTCGTACACCACCACAGCCACGGTGGAATCCCGGATGTAGCTGGGAATCAGGCTGCGGAACCTCTCCTGGCCGGCTGTGTCCCAGAGCTGCAGCCGCACCTGTCACAAGGAGAGCAGGGGGTCAGGGTAATCCTCATGGTGGGGTGGGGCTGGGGGAAGGCCCCGGCTCTGTGATGTGGGCACTGCCAGCTCTGTGGTAGGCACAGGCCCTCTCGGTGGTGCCCGGCTAAAGGCTCCAGGTGGTTAAGTCCAAAGGAGCCCTCCCTGTGCTTCTGGTTCTAAAGTCAGGCACTCACCGTACGATCTTCCAAGTACATGGTTTTTGACAAGAAGTCAATCCCAATGGTTGCCTATTAGAGAAAAACAAGGAAAGGTTAAAATGGAAAGGTCTCAGGCAAAGGGGCAAAAGCTCAGTGATCCAGACAGTGACAGCCAGCAAGAGAGGGGACACCCATGCCAAGCCTAAGGCAGGTCCTGCTCTGCTGTCCCTGCCTGCTCCCCACACTCAACAGTGAATCCAGTCATGTCTCTCAGAGGAAGCAGGTTGGAGTTAAGTAAGGATGAGGACAGATTTTCAGGGAGTGACAAAAGTGCTGTGAGAAAGCAACAAGAGCCAGGTGAGGAGGGTTCCTCAGAGTCAAGGCCACTGGCAGGTGTATCTCCTGCCCTGCTCAGGTGGGGCCCTCGAGGAGAACGGGCTGGGCAGTCTCCCAGCCCAATCCTGCTTGGCCTCAACTGCGTCCCACACTCATAGCCTCCTCTTGAGGCTCCTGAGACTCGGGTACCCAGGCTTGGGTTCACCTCTGCCTCCAGCGGGCAGGGACGGAGTGAGGATCAGGGCAGCTTGCTGCTGTGTGGGCAGCAGAGAGCAGCTGGTCTTCCTCAGGGCCATCACAACCCACCTGGAGCAGCATCTTCCTGGGAAAGCGCACTCTTTCCTACCCAAACCAACATATTAGGAGCCAGCTGTCCCCAACACACCTATGCCACACCTTTGTGCTCTTTCCTGGCCTTGGGCAGAGGCAGCTGGGCAGGGTGCCATCAGCCTTGTGGCCAGATGGCCAGGACCAACCACTCACTCGCTGTGTAGCCTTGGGCAGGCCACCCAACCTCTCTGGGCTCACCTGCCTCACAGCATCTATGATAGGAACTCAGATGCTGTTGGTGCGAAATGGAGATGACACTGCTATGCAGTTCCTAGTAACGAAGACTCAGACACGGACTGAGCGCCCAGGGCACTGATTCAGTACAGTGTGGCACACCCATGGGATTAGAATCCTTAGCAGCCATTTAAAATCATGTTCTTGAAAAATATTTAAGGATTTGAGAAAATAGGTTATCAAGTGAAAAAAAGGTTGTAAACATCATGTATAGTGTGACCCCAATGCTATGAACTGAAGTAGAAGTATTCTTCATATTTTCTTAGATACTAAAATGAAGGGAATACACTAAAGCCTTAATAACACCAGTGTGAATAATGACATCATGGGCAATTTTTTTTTTTTTTTTTTTTTTTTTTGCTTCCCTCATTTTAACTTCCTCTATTTTCCACATCTTCTACAATGAAAGTATAATAGTTCTGGAGGTAGAACTAGAGTATTTTGAAACAAAAATAAAAGACTAAACATAAGCTTAATTGTATGGGAAATTGTGCAGCAACTTCCGATTACAAAAACCACAACCCAGGGAAGCCCGAGGAAATAGAAATACCCACGTCCACAGGTCCCAGGTTGTCTGCAAGCATACATGCACTTTGGGACCTCCAACTCATTCCACAAAGGAGTTAAAGGAGCTATATCCACCCAGAAGCCTGCTTTAATGCAAAGTTGTGGAGTGTTGAGACATCTCACAATTCTAGAACATGAGTGCTAGACACGCACCTCTGGAGATGAAAGATCAGGGAAGTTAGAGGGTACACACCTTGTGTGACTTTACAAGTCAGGGGCAGAGCTGGAAGGGTTGGCACCAAAAGCTTCACAACACTTGGGCTCTTTCTACCCCAGCTTGGCGCACCTTTCCTACGTGGTGTAGTCACTGGGCAACAAGTCTGGAATTGACAAGTGGCTTGCGCACCCAGCCTTGTTCCTTAAGTCATATAACAATCACTAATGAATGAAGTGCGACAGTCCTCATCTTCGCATACCCTTAAGGAGAAATGTGCAGACCAGGTGGAAATCTCTCACTTCATCAGTGGTCCCTGGGCTCCCCAGGGAGTGCCAAGCTCCTTCAGTAAAATGATCCTGGAGCTGAAAACTGGGTGTATGACCTCAAGGACTGGTGGCAGGGACTGCTGGCTGTCCTCCATATGCAGTCTCCCTTTCCACTGTAATAGGATTCTAGATGTGTAGATGGGTCAATGGCTGCCCCAAATAAAGGTGATATTTCCCAGCTTTCTTTGCAGGTAGGTGGCTAAAGTCTCGTCAGTGGGATGTAAAGGTGATGTATGCATCTCCTGGGATGGGTCCTTCATGTGGGGATGGAATGGGGTGACATGCTCACAGCTGCCCTCTTTCCCTTTCCTGTGGCTTAGAATGAAGACAGGTAGAGAGATGGTGGTGAGTCATACTGGCCCATCCAGATGAAGGTGATATGGGAGTGATGACAGAGCAACCAGATGGAGGAAGCCTGAGTCCCTGACCCAAGGGAGCCACCTCAATGCTCTAGACTGCTTACACCCACACTGTTGGGTGAGAGTGAACAGAACTTCTATTTTGCTTTAGCTACTATTATTTTGGTTGCTTTTAACACAGACTAACAACAGTCTAACCAATAGAGCAAAGAACCATGGAGAAACATATCCCTCAAAGGTAAGCAGCATGGACATAGTGATATTCTTTTTTTTTTTTTTTAAAGATTTTATTTATTTATTTGACAGAGAGCGAGAGATCACAAGTAGGCAGAGGCAGGCAGAGAGAGAGGGGGAAGCAGGTTCCCCGCTGAGCAGAGAGCCCGATGTGGGGCTCGATCCCAGGACCCCGGGATCATAACCCGAGCCGAAGGCAGAGGCTTAACCCACTGAGCCACCCAGGCACCTGACATAGTGATATTCTTGAGGACAGTGTAACAGTGAAAACCCCAATCTACTTCATGTGGGCACAAGCCACTTCTACTTCCATGGAGGACTGAGAAGTCACCAGATGACATGACAAGAATTATGCCGTTTGGACCAAGCCTTAGCAAAGCTCAACTCAGTGGCCTCCACAATCATAAACGCCATTATTGGACACCCACACACTTTATCTCCGTCGCTCCTCACGAAAGCCTGACCACATGAGTGGTACTGAGGAAACAGTCTGGAAGAGGCCAACCTCCTCCCTCTTCAGCTCTCTCCCCACTTTCGTCCCACTTTCATGCTTCTTCCACATCAGAGAGTCTTCTGATTCCTTAATTGGACCACTCTGTCCCTAGCAAGCTAGGCCACTGAGCCGCAGCAGACCTTCCCATAGCTATACAGGTTCTTGCCAAAACATAGGCATTGTCCCTGGGAATGACTGAACCATCAACTTGGCCCAAAAATATATTCCTATGTTTAGTTTCCAATAATGGCTGTATAGTTTCTATCAAACTAACCCTCCCACAGATAACTATTCCAAAACTGTGGAGAAATACAAGAAATAATTTTTAAACACTGAAGACTAATCAAAAGTTGACAGAAAATGGAGGGGTTACAATCTCTGAAGGAAGGAAAGAGAACCAAGTACAATCCAACATCTAACCAATTTTTTCCCCCGAGGTTAACTTCCTAATCATTTAAGTTAGAAGGACTTGGTAAACACCTCAGACTTTCCATGGGAAAACCACAAGGGCTGGCTTTGGGAGGAAGATTATCATGTCAGGACTAAAGGTCACACCAGAAGACTGAGGGAAAAACCAAAAATGACCTATCTTAACAAAATTTAAACATGGCAGATAATCCCTGCTCTCTTACCCCCCCCCCCAAAAATTAGCTGTCCATAATTTATTTGCCTATTAAAATAAAACGCAACACTCTTCAGAAGAAAGTAACAGAACCTAGCAATCTCTATAACTTATTATAGGCACACTTCATTTTACCCTGCTTCACTTTATTGTACTTTGCAGATAACGGTTTTTCACAAATTGCAGGTCTCTGGGAACTCTGTGTAGAGCAAGTCTACTGGGGCAATTTTTGCAATAACGGTTGCTCACTTTATGTCTTTGTGTCATATTTTGATAATTCTCATAATTTCTCAAATTTTTATCATTATTACATTTTTTATGGTACTCTTGTGATGAGTGATCTTTGGTGTTACTATTATAATTGTTTTGGAATGCCATGAACTGCACCCATATAAGACAGTGAACTTAATCAATAAATGTTGTGTGTATTCTGACTACTCCATGGCAATTGGCCATTCTTCCATCTCTCCCTCTCCTCAGGCCTCCCTATCCCCTGAGATACAAGAATATGGAAATCAGGCCAATTAATGACCTGCAGTCATTGCCTCTAAGGCAGAGTTGCACATCTCTCACTTTAAATCAAAAGCTATAAATTATTCAGCTTAGTTAGGTGAAATAGGTTAAAAGGTAAGCCTCTTGCACCACACAGTTAGCCAAGTTGTGAACAAAGGAAAAGTTCTTGAAGGAAACTAGAAGTGCTACTCCAGTGAACAGATGGGCCAGATGGGCCATAAGAAAATGAAATAACCTTATTGCTGATATGGAGAAAATGTTAGTGGTCTGAATAGAAGATCAGACCAGCCACAACATTCCCTTAAGACAAAGTAAAATATGGAGATAAGCCCTAATTCTCTTCAATTCTATGAAGGCTAAGAGAGATAAGGAAGCTGCAGAAGAAAAGTTTGAAGTCAGCAGAGGTTTTAAGGGAAGTGGCCGTCTCCATACATCAAAGTGCAAGGGGAAGCAGCCAGTGCTGATGTAGAAGCTGCAGCAAGAGATCCAGAAGCTTGAGCTAAGATAACTTGCAAAGGTGGCTGTGCTAAGTAACAGATTTTTAAGGTAGACAAAGCAGCCTTAAGCAAAGATATCATCTAGGGTCATCTAGCTAGCTATTGACTGGCTGATTGATTTGAGAGAGAGCACGAGTGAGGGGGAGGGGCAGAGGGAGAAGGAGAAGCAGGCTCCCCACTGAGCAGAGAGCCTAACGTGGGGCTCTATCCCAGGACCCTGAGATCATGACCTGAGCTGAAGGCAGATGCTTAATCAACGGAGCCACCCAGGTGCCCCTAGGACTTTCATAGCTAGAGAGGAGAAATCGGTGCCTGACTTCTAAGCTCCAAAAGATAGGCTGACTCTCTCGTTAGGGGCCAGTGCACATGGTCACTTTAAGTTGAAGCCAGTGCTCATTTACCATTCCAAAATCCTAGGGTCCTAAAGAATTTTGCTAAATCTACTCTGCCTGTGCTCTATAAATGGAACAATAAAACATGGATGATATACCTATTTCCAACATGGTTTACTAAATATTGTAATACTAATACTAATACTAAATGTTGAGACCTACTGCTCAGCAAAAAGAATTCCTTTCAAAATATTATTGCTGATTAACAATGCACCCAGTCATCCAAGAGCTCTGATAGAGACGTACAATGAGATTAATGTTGTTTTTGTGCCTGCTAACACAACATCCATCCTGCAGCCCATGGACCAAGTTGTAATTCTGACTTTAAAGTCTTGTTACTTAAGAAATACATTCTGTAAGGCTTTAGCTGCCACAGATAGTGATTCCTCTGATGGATCTGGGCAAAGAAAATTGAAACCTTCTGGAAAGAACTTACCATTCTAGATGCCATTAAGAACACTTATGATTCATGGGAAGAGGTCAAAATATAAACATTAACAAGAGGTTGGAAGTTGATTCCAGCACTCATGGATGACTCTGAAGGATTCAAGACTTCAGTGGAGGAAGTTAACTGCCAATGTGATGGAAATAGCAGGAGATCTACAAATGAAGCCTGAAGACGGGACTGACTTGCTGCAGTCTCACGAAAAACTTGAATGGATGAGGAGTTGCTTTTTATGGATGAGCAAAGAAAGGGGTTTCTTAAGATGGAATCTACTCCTGGTGAAGATGCTGTGGAGATTGTTGAAGTGATGACCAGGGACTGAGAATACCACATAAACTGAGCTCACAGAGCGGTGGCAGGGTTTGAGGGCACAGACTGCAATTGTGAAATAAGTTCTACTGTGGGCAAAATGCTATCAAACAGCATCACATGCTACAGAGAAATCGTTTATCAATGAGTCAACTGCTGTAACAAACTTCCTTGTTGTCTTACTTTAAGAGCCACCGCAACCTTCAGCAATCACCATCCTGATCAGTCAGCAGCCACCAAAAGTGAGGCAAGACTCTCCACCAGCAAAATGATTACTACTTGCTGAAAGCTCAGATGATGGTTAGCATTTTATAACAATAAAGTTTTTTTTTAAAGATTTTATTTATTTATTTGACAGAGAGAGATCACAAGTAGACGGAGAGGCAGGCAGAGAGAGAGGAGGAAGCAGGCTCCCCGCTGAGCTGAGAGCCCGATGCGGGACTCGATCCCAGGACCCCGAGATCATGACCCGAGCCGAAGGCAGTGGCTTAACCCACTGAGCCACCCAGGCGCCAACAATAAAGTTTTTGAAATTAAGTTATGTATGTTATTTTTTAGTCATAATGTTATTATATGTTTAATAGACGACAGTGTGGTATGAACGTAACTTCTATATGCACTGGGAAACCAAAAAATTCATTTGCTTCATACTGTCATGGTCTGGAACCAAACCTGCAGGTATCTCCAAGGTATGCCTGTTTTTGCAATGTCCGCTATGCAATAAAACAAGGTTTAGGCAAGTGAAGAGGAGGAAATTCAAGTCATAATCAAGAAAACAGACCCCCAAATGAACCAGATGCTGGATGTGCAGAGAAGGGCTTCAAAATGCTTGTTATATATATGTTAAAAATACAAAGGAAAAGAGGAATGATGAATTTCAAGAGATATATGGAAATTCTAAAAACAAAAACTGAAAATCTCAACACTACAAAATACAGTACCTGAAATAAAAACTCACAGGATTTCTGTAACAGCAGCTCGAACGCTGCAGAAGAAAGGTCAATGAACTTGAAGACAGGCTAAAATGAACTGTTCAAACTGGAGCCCAGTGAGAAAAAAAAGATACAATAAAAATGAAGTCTCCTGAACAGCTAGGACAGTATCAAGTGATCTGCTATACATGCAATTGGTGCCTCATAATGAGAATAGACAGAATCAGCAAAAAAGATTTTTGAAAAAATAAGTTAAATTTTTCTCCAATTTGGTTAGAAACATCAACCCATGGTACCAAGAAGCTCAGTGAACCTAAAACATGATAAATACAAAGAAAACCACACATGGGCATGTCATAGTCAAATTACTGAAACCAAAGATACAGAGAAAACCTTGACAGCAGTGAGAAAACAGAAAGACACATTATGTACAAAGGAATAATGCTGAGAATGATGGTTGATTTCTCATCAGAAACAATGGAAGACAGAAGACCGTGGAAAAGAATCAAGTTCCAAAAGAAATAGTATCTCCGTCACCATTATGTCAGCCTACAATTCTATAGCCAGTGTCACTTTTGTTCAGAAATGAAAAACAAAACATTTTCAGATAAGGGAAAGCTGTGATAATCTGTCAGCAGTGGGTCTTAATTAAGAGAAATACTTTAGGCTAAAGGGAAATGTCACAGATGGACATTTGCATCTTTAAAGAAGGAATAGAAGAGTACCACAAATGGTAAATCTATGGGTAAATATAAAAACAGGTGACTTGTCCTTGATCACCACCTAACTTCCATCCATATCAGCAACAGTTCATAACATTCTCCCCTCTTCTTCTGTCCTCAGTGTGGCTCCCTCTCAGAAATGGCCTCAAATCCTACTTTTCAACATTATTTATAAAGCACTTCAATTCCTTGTATTTACCTTTAGTACAATAACAGGGGTAAGCACGGTACGATGATGAAACATCTGAGTACTTAGCCTTTGCCAGTTATCCTGCAGAGCGCTTGACATGCCCTACTTCATGTACTCCTGATAACCTCTGTTATGAGCTACGTTCCTCAGTATGCGAACGCCACTGCTAAGACACCTGAGTGTGAGAGGTGCTAAGTCACTTGCCCACGGTCAACAGCTGCAAGTGGCAGAACCAAGACTGAAAAGGGTATTTGCAAAGTTGTCTACAAGTGTCCAGCCCTACCCCACATCCCTCTGGACTCTGAGTGTTTGTTCCTCCTGTTCAAAGCCAGCCTCTCCCTGTGGGTCCCCTTGTCCCTGGCCCCCTCCTGCCAGATGATGCTCTGTAAGCCATCTCCTTTCTGTATTTTCAATCTTTCATGCACTACTCACTCTTTGCCTTTGTCCAAAAAGTATTCTCAGAAATCTCATGTCCCTGTCACTAAATGTTTTTCTAGCTACTCTTCAAGTGATATGCTTTCTGGAAAAGGACCCCAAACCCAGTCTCCCCTTCCTCCCCTCCCACCTGCTGCTTGACTAGGGTGGTATGGCTTCTGTCCTCTGACCACTGAAGCTGCTCTTGCTATGGTTGCCAGGAGCCATTTCATCTCCAAACTGTAAGGACACTTGAAGGCCAAGCTCTACTTGATGCCCTTGACCCTGATGCTAATCTGTTTCCCTGGCACACCTCCTTCCTTTGCATTTCATGATACTACTTGTTTCTGGCTTCCCTGCCTCTCTAACTGCTGTTCCTCATTGATCTCTCATAGGAACTTGTTCCTTTCTCTAACATGTTGCTTGTCATTCCCTGTCCTGTGTCAGGGGACCTCATAACTCTCCCAGCTTCAGTCCATATCCTGGGCCTTACCTCTGTCCTGCACCCCAAGTCCAGGCATCCAGCTGTTCACTAGACATCTCCCTAGACACAGTGTGTCCCACCCAGAGCCCACCATCTCCCTCCAAACCAGCTTCAATTCTCCTCCCTCCATGAACAGCACCGCTACCACCCCAGGTACCCAAGCCTCTGGGAGCCCTCCCGAGTCTCTGCTGGTTGCCTGCTCTCTCGTCTGCTCCCTCACATCAGAAGAATCACTGAGCTGATGGCTTCACCCTGGAGCATTTCGCCTCTCTGTTCTCAGCATCCCCCCAGCACTGCCCCGGTTCAGACCTCCAACTTCTCTACCTGAATAACCTCAACATCTTTCTAACTGGTCTCTCTGCCCTCAGGCTCTCCCCCTTATAACTAATCTGTCACCAGCATGAGGGTTAGCTTTCTAAAACATAAATCTGATCACTTCCCTCCCTGCTGTCCCTAGGAAACAGTCTAAATGCTTCACTTGGTCTACAAACAGTTCAGGGCCTGCCCTCACTTCCTCTTGTGTCCAGCTGTTACTTTATACTTCACTGACCATGGTCTGGTCAAGACACCACACACACAAGTCACTTTGTGTTTCTAAGTGTTATCTCGTGCTGTTCCCTCCTCAGAATGTTCTTCCATGTGGCTAAAACCTATTCAGATTAGGCTCCTCTGCAAGTCCTGTTCTGCAAGTCACTTTCTGCACCCTCAGGTTGGCCCCAGGGCCCCTCATTTAACAGTTTCTATATGAAACAGGGAAGATCTCATACCAGTCAGTCTCTCCTACTGGCCAGGGATTCAGTGATTCTCAATAGGTAGTACATGGGCCACTTGCTTCAGAGACCAGGATTCCAGATAAGCCTACGGTAACTCATTTGTGCAGGGAAGTTTTGCAAACAACTGCCTAGTCTCTGAGCTTGCGCTGTAATCAGCCCGAGAAGGCTGTGGCATCCAGAAGAAGTAAGAGACAGAGGGAGATGCCCATGTAAGAGGATGGTGCTGTTCATGAGGAAACCAAGGCTCACCCAGAAACCGAGGTCACACAGGTGCCCTGTGTGGCAGAAGCAGGATTTGAACGCAGGTCTCCGGGACTGCAAAGCCTCTGCTTTTGACTACTTGGCTGTATTCTCTCTGCTTCCTGAAATCCCTTCATTTCTGAAGCTGTCACCGTGCCCTGAAGCTGTCACTGGGTTTGCATGGGGGTCACATCGTGTCTGGCTTCTTATTGTCAGACTCTTATGGTCGTTAGCCATAATAGCTCAGCAGAGCCCACTTAAGAGGAACTTCATTTGCATTTTAACGAGAACTACAAAAGAAGGCTCTCTAAGGAGGGAGCAAAAACAAGAACATTTAAGATGGCCTTGGCTGGGCCTTGGTTACCAGGAAATCTCTAGCTCCCTGGCATCATCTATTTTCCCAGACAAGGCACAAGCAGTTGGCCCCACACCACCATCAGCTGGAGCCCGTCTCTCTCAGGCCCTGGGCAGCTCCTTCCTGGCAAACACTGCGAGTAAATAATAACTCATTCACTTTCTCATCCTCGAATGCCTACTAATTGTTAGGCCCAGAGCAGAATGAGCCCCTGTCCCTGCCCGTAAGGACCCATTCCCTTCCCCGGAACGCTCTTCCCCATGGTTAATGCCTATTTAGAGTTTCAGATTAAGCCTTGAACTTCCAACCCTGTAGAGGAGCTAAGATTACAGCATACAGAACTGTGGTCCTTGACAGATGGAAAGGACCAGTGCAGTGAGTACTCTAAGAGAAAGGGGACCCTGATTCTGATTTCCTGAGGCAAGATGAAGGGACTATACAAGTCCTCGAGTGAATATGATCTTTCCAGCAGGTGAAAATGGGGGTGTAGTGGAGGATGGGAAATGTGGGGAGAAAAGTCCCAGATGGAGGGAATGGGTGAGTTCTGATTTCCGTCACGGCAGAGCTCCTGTCAGACCAAGCCTCTTGCAGATTGCTATCATGAACTCTGAAGAGAATACAACCAACAACTATCTGAAGGCACCGCAAAGGGACCCAAAGCAGGTAGAAACTGGAGGGGAGTCAACTTTAAAAAAGGGAACAGCCCTGGGTGAGATTCCTGCTTTTATGACTGAGGACAGCCCTGGTTGGAGCCCAGGGGTCACTAAAATTTGGCAAGAAACCCACAGTCTTGCTATTTGAGAAACAAGTCAGATCCCAAAGCTACCACAACAGCCAGAAAATGTGGGAAATCCTAAACATGAGAAAGCCACAGAGAGGGCACTCCAAAGTCTACATATGAAAGCTGCCCAAATCTGTGACTGACCCAAGCAGATCCCAGGCAGCCTACCTAAAACTGAAAACAAAACAAAGCAAACAAATCTGATAAAACTTTAAAACTCAGTGCCTACTACAGGGAAGAAAATGGAGAAATTGTGTCCAACCAATACTCTTCCAAAGGAAGAAACATAATCCACAGTCTAAATTACCATGTGTAGGATAAATCTTGATGTACTCAGCATGTTTAGTGCAAACCATATTCAAGGAAAAAGAGAACAGGTGGAGGCCAACATTGAGGTGACCCAGATACTGTAGCAGAGTTTAAAGTAGCTAATATAATTATGCTCAAGTATATACAGAAATATGCTCAAGGAGCAGATTTTAAGAAAATCTCAGCAGAGAAAGAGAAACTATAAAAGAGAACCAAATACAAACTTAGAATTGAAAAATAAGTATCTGAAATCTTAAAATCATTGATAGGTTTGACAGCACACGGCAGCTGAAACAGCGAATGTGAAAACAGAACAACGAAATTATCTGACAGGATGATGGGGGACACCAAGCAAAAAGAACAATTAGCCACCCAGGCAGAATCCTCTGTGATTCCCTCTTACCTGCCACAACCCACACTCCCTCTTGAAGGCCAGCACGTGTCACAGAGGGGGTGTGTGTTGATGGGAACGTGTGCGTGTGTGGGTAGACCCCGGCACAATGGAGATACACATGTGTGCATGCAACTACGTATTCATTTGCAGGTATAAGTATGTGTATGCGGGTAGGAATGGGTGTGGTATGCTTGTGTGGGTGAGTGTGGGATGGGGAGAGTCACTTCTGCTTTGAAGGTAAAGCCCAGATCCACGCTATGCCCACAGCCCTTATGCTGCCAGGAGGCTCAGAGGCTGGAGTGATCAGGAGCCTTCATAGGCTCCTGGGGAACGGGCAAGGGCAGATTTCTGCCAGCAAACACAGGCTTCCTTCAGCGCCTCCCTGGGCTGACCATGACCAGTTCCAGAAGCTGCAGCTAGCAAAGTGCCCCACCTTTGCCAAACGGACCTGGGTGGGATCATGTGCTGTTTTCAGTGACCTCTGCCAGTGCTCTGTCATGGGCTGGGAAAAACACTGGAGTGGGAACTTCTTCTCTCTAAAATGGGGATTATCATAGCCTCCTTGAAGGACTGCAGATCACATGAGTTAGACTACACACAGGTACTCTGCATAAACGAAAATGAAGGCTGACCAACTGACCAAAGCATTTCTGAGAGAAGCAGTAAAAACCTGCCACGGAGAAGACCCTCCCTCCCACGTTTCTCAGACTTGGCTCTTGGAAATACATCCCCATGTGGTGACCTACAGGACAAAGGTAAACTGTAATCAAGTGTTTCTGAGAAAGGCTGCATGTTCTAACTCCTAGTGGAGAGCCATAAAACACGCTGGCGCAGTAAAGTTTCTGAGAAGTCCTGCACTGAAGGAACATGAACAATTACACAGAACCCAACATTTCCCAAAGCTCCCTTGGTCTAGAAAACTTTGTGCTTATAATCCTTATTAACATCCCTTATTAATAAACTAGTGTTCCCAGGGCTGTAGGAAAGGCTGACTGGATTCTAAAGGAGACCACATCTCTCTTCCAGCTTGTCATGAAGTCTGAGTCAAAGTATGCATTCTCTGTTCTTCATTTCCTCTTATAAATAAATTAGTCTTGCTGGTAACTATGCCACAGGAATGCAAAGAGGATATCAAGACACATGAGCGGCAGGCTTGATTTCAGGGGCTCTCCTTCCAGTCCATGATCCCCATGGACTCAGCTGTGAGTCCTCAGCTATGCTGCCTGCTGCCCATCCCCCAGGAGGATGGGCTGCGCTCTACACTCCACTATTTATTCCTGTAGTATCATGCTTACAAAATGCACTACTTACAAAAAATGGCAGGCATTTCATCGTACACAAACTATGAGAAATCTTAACAAACACAGATTTCCCAGCTGCGTCTACAACTTCAGAAGAAGGTGGTACTGCACAGTGTCAGCGAGGGCTCAGACACCATGCAGAATGATGGTCCATTGTACATCTCCCTCTGCACAAGACAGCCACTGGCCCAGTGGATCCCCAAGAAAAGAGATGTTTCCTAAGGCAGTTGTTAACATCTTTTTTGTTGTGTGCTTCTATGATGAAATATAATTTTGCATCCACGTTCTGGCAAGACACAGTAATAAAGTCTGCAGTGGAAATCTGCATGCTGATTTGCATAAATTGACTCAAGACTCTTCTCAGGAAGAGAAATCTTGAAAAGGAGTGTGTGTGTGTCTTTTTCTAGCGTTGGCCAGGCCTTGGCCCACGGCTGGGGAAGCATCCACAAGTGGCAGAAAGCAGCTGGGCATGACAAGCCCTCGACAATGAAGCTGCTGTCTGTGCTCTGCACCAACCATCAGATGAGAGTATAGGGTAGAGTCATGCAAATTAGCATGCAAATGAGGCTGGCAGAACTACGGATTCAGACTGGCAAGTGGGCGCTGTGGGGGAGGGAGGCGGCAGCCTCTGGAAAACATGCTGGTCAGGGTCTGTCCTTGCCAGCAGCTCAGCACTGCGCTCTGGGGGAGCAGACACTGACTCAGGAGGCCACGGCACAGGTACCTGGCTTCTTTCAGCCACTTCAGCCTCAGAGTCTGCACAGTCTGGGGGCCACTGTCCTCCCAGTGGAGAGTGGCTTGTGCCTGTAACCACCCAATTTAAGTATCTATATCAATTGGTCTTTTATCTCCTGTGGTCTGAAAGGTCAACCAAACAGTATGTACCTTCTGACTTACATAGGGGTTAAATTTCATCAGAATCAGTCAATCCCTTCAAAGCCACGCAGATGGCCAGGGATGTGTGGCCTGAGGGCCACAAAAGGGTCCAAGCACAAAAGCCCTCTCCTTAACAGGGCGAAAGATGCTCCAAGTGGAGGACTTTTGAGGGTGTCTAAGAGCCATCTAAGGGTCACCTACAAAGTGAACAGGACAGACTGCTGACATCTGGCAGAGAACGGCATCATGAGCCCCTTTAACTCACAAAGCAGAGCAGATGCTGCTGGTGGACTCACCAATACCTACCGGTCACCTCTTATTCCTCTACTTGCCTAAAGAAGGTCATGGTGATCTTCTGCTCTCCCAGCCTCTCCAGAGGCTAAGGGTGATCGGGTGACCCAATTCTGGCCAATAGGACTTAAGCTGCAGTCTGCTAGAGGGGGAGGGCATTCCAGGGAAGCACTTGCTTTCCTTTTCTGCCCTGAATGCAGAGGTGATGTCTGCAGCAGCAACAGCCAGCCTGCATGCAGATGAGAACCCACAGAGCAGAAGGAGCACCAGAGTGGGAGCCAGAGCCCAGGGACTACAGCACACTTGTGCAGTGGTGTCCCTGCAAGTCCCCCCTGTGACAGCGTGCACCTGGAAAACTTCAACCCCTCTTCTCAAGCCACCATTAGTCAGCGTTCCGTACTAGGAGGGGACCGCATTCCTAATTTGTATATGCTCAACAGAAGAGAGGCAGGAAGAGGAGAGGAGGGCAGGGAAGACAAGAGGTCAGAGACAGGGCAGGTGTGCCCTCAGTCCAGAACCAGATTATTTCCAGATGGAGCACGTGGGTGACTGGTGGCACCCCAGCAGGTCTCTGAAGGCATGGCGTTCAGGGACATTTTGCTGTATAGGACTGTTGCCTCCCATTTTCACCACAGAACTTAATGTTTCCAAAGATGGAACCCTACTCTATGAACATAATAAAATCATCAGGTTGCTAGAGTTAAGTGAGGACTTGAGGTCCAGGTTCTGCCAGAAGCACAGCAGAATCTGGCAGAGCTGCCAATCCCTGCCCGGGGGTAAGCGCAGGGATGGTGGGGACAGGGGCACGATGTCCTAGCCAGACACTCCATTAGGGAGGTGTTGTTAGTGCCATCTTGTCACTATCGACCTAGCTGGAGGTAGAGCCGTTGCTGTTGTTGTTGAGTTTTTGTTCTGTTCTGCTTCCCTACAGAGTATACTGTGACACACATCTATGCCAATGGTACTGTCGGCCTGTGGTTTTCCATCATCTAGACTTTAAGACCCATGTGATGAGCTATGGTCAAAACACAAATGATCCACATTCTTACCACTAAAGTTAGAGGCAACTGGTCTAGGTCATACAGGGTTTAAATCCTATCCAAATAATTTCCAGGTTAAAAGAGAATGCAATACTGAGAAAGCAGGAAGCCAGCCCAGAGTCTCTGAGCTAAGTGACAGAGTTGGGCTCTTACCCCAGACCTCCTCGGCATGCAGCATCATTCTGCAGGAGAAAGAGCGAGCTGAGGTAAGAGGGAACGTACTGCATCTGTCTCCTTGGTGTGTGACCCCACTCGGACCACCTCTACCATGGGCAGAAGATCCTATCCTTGTCTTCCCCAGGTGCTGGGTGGTTACCAGAACACCCCATGTGGATGGGCGGCATCTTAGATTCTGTGAAGAGAGGCCCTTCTGTCTGGTCCCCCACCTCCTTTCTACACTCCAACCCACAACTCATCAGTTCTTAGGGCTTCGGTAATCCAGCTTCCATGCAACCATTCAAGGGTCCGCCCCTTGTAATGGTCATTTTCAAACACCTTCCCTTGGCTGTTCCATTATTCCTTCCCACTCAACTCTTGGTTTTTCTTGGTGCTAATGGCACTGATGGTTTTCCTGGGTATCTAGACAGAAACCTAGGGTCCATTTCAGCCTCTCCCTCTTCTGCATCCCACAGACCCTCTCTGTTCATTCATTCCTTCCACTGCCCTTGGTGTTTCTGTCCTTGGCCCAGGCCCCTCACTCACCTCCCATGTGGCCCTGCATAACTGCTCCATCACACTCCTCCCTGCTCTGCCCCACATAGTGGCATCCAAGTCTGTGTGAGCCCCACCTGCATCCAGCACCCCTGCCCCAGCCCAGCGCTCCGCATCTGTCTCCTGCAAACTCTGAAATCTTTGATCCCATCAGTGCCCACAGTAGGAACCCTCAATAGCTCTGTTTCCTGCCTCCTGAGCCCAAGTCCCTCTGAGCTTCCAGGGCATTCCCCAGGCCCAAGCATCCAGGCACGTTATCCACGAGGCAGGGCAGGCTCAGATCCTAGGGCCCAGGGCACTTTTAGGGGACCATAAAAATATTTTTTGACTTTTAATTTCTTTGAAAATCAAGATAAAACTGAACATAATAAAAATCTATAATAATGAATCTAGTTGGGATTATATGTTCTCTTAAAAACAGCTGTAAAATATAACTTCATAGATACGTATATATGTGTATATATATATATTTAACAAAGGAAGGAACAAAGTACCCATAAAGGCAAAATTGCATAAGGTCCATGAACATCAAAATGTAGCCTGCCAATAACCCATCCAAAGGCCCCACTCATCCTCCACTGCCATAGGCAGACCCCTCCACACACACACACACACACACACACACACACACACACACAGTGATGGATCATCACACTTGGGATTTCCACAAGGGCTTCTCCTTCAGCACATAATCATTCCTCCCTCCAGCACAGCTACAGCCAAACTGTCCCACGCTCCCCTGCAGGACCTTCTGTGCCCACCAGAACAGCCACCAACCCCTGCCTTGTCTGAAGCTCCAGATGGTGCCGAGGCCCAGGCCAGAAGGTCTGGTCCCCACTGGGATCAGACTGGGAGGTGCTGTAGTGGGCTGAAGAATGTCCCACCCCAAATTTATGTCCACCTGGAACCTCAGAATGGGACCTTATTTGGAAATACGGTCTTTGCAGATGTAAGCAGTTAAGAATCTCAAATGAAAAACCACCCCGCATTTAGAACAGGCCTCTCAGTCTAATGAGCGGTGTCCTTTTAGGAAGAGGAGAGGACACACAGAGGCCCAGAGAGGAGAAGACTGCATGAAGACGGAGGCAGGGACTGGAGCTTCGCAGCCTGAAAACAAGGGTCTGCGGCCTATAGCTGCCAGACGCTGGGGGGAGAACTTCATAGGGAGTGTGGCTCTAGACTTCCAGCCTCCAGGACAGTGAGAAATTAAATTCTGTTGTATAAAACTACTCAGTTTGGGGGCACCTGGGTGGCTCAGTGGGTTAAAGCCTCTGCCTTCGGCTCAGGTCATGATCCCGGGGTCCTGGGATCGAGCCCCGCATCGGGCTCTCTGCTCCGCAGGGAGCCTGCTTTCTCCTCTCTCTCTGCCTGCCTCTCTGCCTACTTGTGATCTCTGTCTGTCAAATAAATAAATTAAAAAAAACAAAACAAAACAAAAAACTACTCAGTTTGTGGTCATTTGCTCTGGCAGCCCTGGAAACAAATCCAGAGCCCAGAGGTGAGAGGAAAGCCTCAGGCAGAGCGACCGGCAACAACAGTGCAGATGGCTGAGGGGTGAGGGGCTCCTCAGGCATCCCTCGGCCTATGCCGGCACAGCAGTCACTGCTGTTCTGTTCCTTTCCCAGAGGCTCTGTGGGATCCCCAGAGTGACCCAGCATGGGCAAAGCCTCTCAGTCCTTCAGGAAGGGTCCTGTGCTCCTGGGGCAGCTGAGTAAGCTCCAGCAGGCCGGGACCCTCTCCTAGGAAAAGCCGCTTAGGTCAGCCATCTCCTAAGTTGTGCTGTGGTGGGAGGTCTAGGGACAGGCCGCTGGCTCTGGCCTTGGCTAGAAGGTCATCTCAGTCACCTCAGAGATTCAAAACCACTACTGCCTGAGCCAGCCTATGGATCTCTGGGCCATCTCTGCCGTGGGTGATGTTAAGGTACAGCCAAGACAGAGAGCCTCTGAGGGACCCATGAGAAACCCCAGAAGAGTACTGTTCCCAAATCCTGGTCTCCCCTCCCAGTGGCCGCCGCAGGGGCGTGAAACCTCTCATCATGGCCCTAGTGCAGGTTTCCAAAAGGCGGCCCAAGAACCAGGCCTGCAGGTGTGTTTCTTCAGGCCTAGGCAGAGGGTCAAGTCTTATCACAGTGCAGGCAGCAGCAGGGGTCTTCTACAACAACTTCTGAAAGCAGTTTTTTAGTTGGGGTTCTACACAAGAGAATTACTGCAAAGTTCATCTCACCAGGCTGTAAGTCTTGATTTGGGGCTTAATCAGGTAAGTGGATTTTGATGGGGGGATGGGAAGCGGGTGGTGAGAGGCTGGTTAGCAAACGTGTCAAGAGGAAAACAAGGGGCTGTGCCAGGTAGGAGTGGCAGGAGACCCCGTCTCCTGAGGCCCACCAGCTGACCAGGTGGCATCCCCCCAAGGCCTGCCAGGCAGACAGGACCCCTCCAAGGGGTGGAACAAGGAAACCC
The DNA here is from genome assembly GCF_902655055.1 of Lutra lutra. Classification (NCBI taxonomy): domain Eukaryota; kingdom Metazoa; phylum Chordata; class Mammalia; order Carnivora; family Mustelidae; genus Lutra; species Lutra lutra. Next base: position 131,005,961 of record NC_062278.1, on the reverse strand, counting down.
AGCTCTGCATGCCCCTGGTCCTCACAAGTCCTCAGGCCAGCCCCTCAGGGCCTCAGGCTTGTCCAGCACCAGACTGAGGGAGGGGGAGGGCTCACGCACTGCCACTCAGGATGAGGTTGAACCCCCTACTCCCTGTCCCCCTGCTGAGGGCAGGGCCAGATTCTGCAGCCAGACCATTGTCTCCCACTGTCCCTCCAGACACAGAGAAGGCACTAGACAAACACCTGCTGTCAGAATGAGTGGATGAGAAGCACAGGGGATGAGAGACAGAGCCAGAGGCATATAAAAGGATGGGAGTGAGGGAGGGATGATTCTGTCCTGGGAACTGGATGTCTCAGCTAATGGGGAGGTACGGGGCTCTGCCGGCTGATGGAGAGGAAGTTTGAGGGGGTTGGTGGGGAGAGGCCAGGGACAACTAGCAACATTCCCCAGAGCCCTTGGGGATCTTGTCTACTTCCCAGATGTTTCAGCCACCATCTTAAGATAAACAAAATAAACAATACCATTTCCCCCTCTTTCTCCAGAGAGTTCATTAAAATGGCCTGTGTATGCACAGAACTGGATCCCTGGCCTCCCAGCCTAATTACCATTTTAAAGAGCATTGGGAAAGAAATTCTATCTGCTGCAATAACAAAGTCAAAAAAGCCTACGGTGGGCAAGGTCTTACTTCCCTTTGGGCTTTCTCTCCTTCATGCTAAGACATCTGGCCTCTGTGGCCTCCGGGCCTGGTGGGGTCTGAAAACCAAGGCAGAGAGTGCCCCTCCGAGCCGCTCTGGTGCCAGCAGGCACTTGACGCCAGCGATGTCCAGGCCCTGTGCTGGGCCTACGAATGCAGGGGCAGATCTGAGGGGTGCTGGCCTCAGCCAAACGCAGAGTCAGTCCAAGGAGCCAGAGCACACAGGAGTTCCTGTGAACTGGGAGACTAGAGGAGGCCTGAGGACAACGTGATGGGGCAGAGGGCTCCAGAGTAGAGGGAAGGGGGAGGGCCCCACCCGCAGAGCAAACAAGTGCTCAGAGTCTTGATGAGCCAGAAGACTTTCTCACAGCAGAGAAGCAGAGGGGGAAGGTCATTCCAGCTGAGGTGACACTATGAGCCAAAGTGTGGAGGTGTGACTGTTGCTCATGTGGGGAGCAGCAAGCAGAGAGAACCATGGGACCAAAGGGCGCAGGCCAAGCAGCAGGCCATAGGAGAGGACACCGGAGGAGGTAGGAGAAACTCAAAGGACTTGGGGAGGAGTTGAGGCTTGATCCATGCCCACAAGAATCACAGTCACTGCAAAGGCCCCGGGGCCACAGTTGCTGCTACCCAGCGCCAAGAACAGCAGCCAGCCAAGAGTCCCACTGTTTTCAGTGGGACACCAATGAGAGGCATTATAAATAACTTAGAATTTTTAAAAAATCAAATAATCAAAATAATATCTGCCAGGTCATTTGCATACAAACACACACACACACACACAAATAAATGCATATCCAGTTAGACTTCAGAACTGAGGTGTGTTAGAACTGTAATCTCAAGGGAAGACTGACGTGGCAGAACTCCCTTATGGGAGGCCTCTGGGAAGCTCTGGCCTGGATAGAACACAAAGTGTGGCCAAGACAGACGTTCTAAAGCCACTACCCAGGGTTTTGCAGAGAATTCAGGGCCCCCTCTGAGAGCCGCATGTTCTTATCCTCTGTCAACTCTTCCCAAGGCCATTAGTTATCTGGTGTTTCAGACACAGCAGAGGAAAAGCAGGGAATTAAAGCAGGCAGAGAAGAGAGTATTTGAGGCAAAGACGACGACTGGTCCTGAGGGAGATAGACAGACTAAGGAGCAGACACAGACCTGTCATTTGCCTTGAGCTGTGCTCCATATCCTGTGTAAGTCTGGGGAGGCAGAGGGACCTCTTAGCACAGCAGTCCCCAGTTTGTGCTATAAATATGTGTCCTCTGAGGACTCGGGAACAAAAGGATCCCATGATCAAACACCACTGGGAGATCCTGCACACTATATCCCTCTTTCAGCAAATCAAAACCATCTATCGATGTAGTAAAAGCCTTGAGAAGTCCTGCAGCAGGAACGTCAATTGACTTTTGTATACCAGGGTTCCCTATATCTGTGTAAGCACTGAACCTTCATCCCTATCGTTCCCTCTCAAGTGACACCAGCTAACATCTCTTGGAACTCAAAGCTTACAGAACCCACTGGCTTAGAAAATGATTACTTGCCCTTTTGTTAAGGAAGAAAATATCTTTTTTTCCCCTTAAACATAGTTGAAATATTTTCAATTTTGTGCATTTCACAAAAAGCTATAGTTGCAGGGGAAACTTCCTTTATCTGCATGATCCTCCAGACTCACCAGTAATGCCAGCAGAGTGCAATGTTAGTGAGTCCCAGGAGCTCAGTCTTTGGGCTGGTTGGCCCCAGACCACTCTCAAGAGCCAGGAGCTACAGAGGTTACTCTGCCCAGCCTCCCACCCTCACAGAGCAGTGCAAGCCCATCACAACCAGCCTCTCCAGGAAGGAAGTACCTCAGCCACTGTGCATATTCATGTGCACACATGCCCCTGTGTGTAGGGGTGAGTCAACATAACCATGCTTGAGGAGCAAGTTCTCTTACTGCTCTAATTTTCATTTCCCTCATTTTACATCTTGCCTATCCACTCTCTTCATGATGACACTCCAAGTAACCAAACAGTGTGGTGGTTTAGACCTGCCCATGGGGAGCAAGAGAACAGAGACTGAAACGTGTCCTCTCTGTTTCTAGAATTTTCCTCTTGGAAGTGTTTCCTTTATCAAGGTCTGGACTTTCAAAAGGGCTCTGGATCTTTAGTGGGCTGGGCCCAGCGCACAGAGGGGAAGCTCTTCTGAGACAAAACAGATGCTGGCATGGTGTCCAGGTGGTCATCCCGGCTGCAGACACGGTGGGGAGGCAGGGGCACCCAGGACCTCACCTGGTACGTGTTGTCGAAGCTGTCGTACATGAACCGCGTGATCAGAGACGTCTTCCCGACTGCAAAACAAGAAGAAGAGAGGGGTTCAGCTGGAGCAGGTATGCTAGACTCCTCTAAACACGTATCATGTGAAGCAAATGGATAAGGAACCAAAAAAGCCTAGAGGAAAGGAGGAAATGTCCCACGTGGGTGTCCCATGGTGAGGTGGCCAAGGCTCTACCAGGTGGGCTGTAGGGGAGTTCCTGCCAGAACTAAGCAGGAGGCCTCCCCTGCCCGGAGAAGTCTCACCGCCCACACCCAGGTCTTCTTTGACCCCCAGAAGCTATATATGAAGAATCAGAGCAAGCCAGTGCAAGACAAGATGCCCTGCTCACTTGGGCCCGCGTCCACCTGGAAATATATCCTTGCCATTGGCCACAAGTTGGGGTGGAGGCATGCTCTTTTCCCCCATTCACTCAGCCTAGGGACTGGTAAGGAGGATGGCTTTCCAAGGAACTGGAGGGGGGCAGCGGAAGTAAATGGACTACCCCCTAGTGGCTCAAGGGCAAGACTGGTTTTTGTAGTGTGTGCCTGAGGGTCTAGCTCCTCACAGGATGTTTAACATCCTTGGAGCCTGCCAGGTAAATTCTGGCAGGATTCCTAGTCACGTGTCAATCCAGGACCCCCCCCCCCACATTTACAGAAGCCCTCTGAGGGGCAGTAACACCCCCCAAACAAAAACCACTGGCACGGCTGAGAGAAATCAGGTGAGGCTCTTGGGAATTCCACAAATGCTGCTAATTTCCCAAACTGCAGGGCTGGGCTTCTGACCTAACCCTGTGCAGGTCCCCTGGGGCCTGGTAGTGGCAGAAATACCTATGGCTGCGTTTCTCATTATCTGGGAGGGGAGGAAGGGTGACAAAGGAACAGCTGTTGGGTCAGACCCAGCACAGACTCCTTCTCTACACTGTCCCATCACGTCTCTGCCATGGGCCCGGGAGACTCAGAGGGGAGACTAGCCCAGCTGAGCTTGGCTCAGAGCCCCTCCTGCTCTGGGCTGCTGGAGATAGATGACCCTGGCAGGGAAAGCAAGAGAGTCAGCTCCTAAAGGTTCTCTATTCTGCCTCTCCCTGATTCTTTGGTGGGATGTCCTTGGGCTGGGCCTGGTCGGGGGCTGCTCACTGCCTGGATGGAGCAGGGCAACCCAACTCGGCTCCTCTGGGAAGGGTCCTTTGCCAGTTTTGAAGCCTTAGTACTACACCACATAAGAGACAAGCAACCATCTTCCAACAGCCGACATTTCTAAGGGAAAGGCATCGTCTTCTAGCCAGAAGGCACGTCTGACAGACTGGGGCAGATTTAGATGGCCCCATCTTTGACCCAGAAGTGATTAGCTGGATTCAAATCCTAGCTGGGGTGCTATTTAGCTGTGTCATTTTGAAGTGGCCACAGCTCCTATGGACCTCAGTTCCTCATTTCAAAGTGGGTACAATAACAGCAAAGACTTCAAAGAGCAGTGTTAAGAATTAAATAAAACAGAGGAGCACCGGGCACATAAGAAATGCTTAAAAGTAGAAGGAGGCAGAAGGCAACAGAGATATTGAGATAATTTCCAGAATATCAGATAAAAAAAACACTATCACAGCCACTGGCTTGACCTTGCCCATAATATGTCTCTTCGTTTGGCTGTTTCTGATTTGCATCCTTTATTTAATCAAACTATAATCGTAAGTAGAACTCTTTCCGGAGTTCTGTGAGTTGCTCTGATAAATTATGGAACCTGAGGAGGCTCTGCGGCCAGCTGGTCAGTGTGGTGTCCTTGGGAAGCCCACTTGTGGCTGGCGTCTGAAGCGGGGGGCAGTCTCACAGGGCCATGCCCTTGAACGGGGGATCTGAGGCCAGCCCTAGTTGGTAGTGCCAGCTCATATCCCAGCTGGCGTCACAAGAGCCACATTTCTATCCCAAATATCTCTGACATGAGCAGTAAAAGACCCATGATGTCTTCTAATCTAACTTGGAACCTGAAAGGTATGAATCTGTTAGGTGCTTCCTAGTTGCTTTAAATCTCCCCTTACCTTTCACATGAAGGTGAGAAATGGAGGTTTCCCGCACAGAAAGGCCTGGCTGGAGAGGGCTAAGGGGACCACAGAGTAAAACCCGGAGCCAGCGAGAGGCAGACAAAATCAAAGAGAACACAGCAGCCACCTTTTCTAAGAGACAGTGGAAAGTTACCACCTCCTCAGGAAGAGGGGGGTCGCAGGGCATACTAGTAATTTCCCCAGGTGGTGACACACCACATCTCGCATCTCGGGGGAAAGGGGTGAGAGCATCAGGGAGCAGGACGGGGAGAAGGAAGGATGACACCAACTCTCTTCCTGCGCTGGGTTTTCCCTGGGGCAGCCAAGCAGGCAGGGAGGAGAGCATGCAATGGCAGAAAGTCACTAGAAGAGCAGGAGGTTCCATGGAGTGGCTGGGAACTTCTAAATCCCTGCTAGGGCTCCAAAGGCCAAGTTACCCATCTGGAGACAACAGCCACAGGCGGTGGGGGAGCACTGGCTGGCTGGGTGACTGCCAGGTGGCAGAAGAATGCCCCGAGACAATTAGTTGTTCCCTGGGGTTGTGCAGGAGGAAATTTCAGGTGTGGAGTCCTGCCAGAGCTTCCTGGCGTTCCCCCGATAACCGTAACGGGCAGCCCCTCCCGTATTTGGAGTGTGCTCCAGGCACACGTCTGGCACAGATTTACCTGACGGCAGTGAGCAGAGGACGCGAGACCCCTCCCCGCTGGAAGCTTGCAGGAATTTTATGCCTGCAGCAACCCCACACCAAGTCCTTAACACGGTTTAGGCCTCAACTCCGAAGCAGGTGCTCACATCAACCTCATTTTCACACGTGTGGAAATGAGTTGACAGCTACTTGCCCAGAGCCAGACTGAGTGGGGCCAGGCTGGGGTGGCCTCACCAGGATACAAGCTCCTCTCCCTGACCTGCCTCAGCATCTTGGGGTCATACTGGGTCTCAGGATTTTTCCAGGTCACTGCTACCACCACCATGGATGTCACAGGATTCTGGAAATGGCCCCACCAAGCCAAGGCTCCTTTTCCCTAGGACCAGATAGAGGTGGGGAGCTTTGCCCCCCTGGGGTCTCACTTGACCCAATCTGGAAGGTCAGAAACTGGGAAGTGAGAAGCACGAGGTGGGCTCAGCATGTGAGGGTGAGTGAGCTTGAACACCTGGGACCCAGCACTCCGCCTCAGGCCTGGACTGAATGACAGGTTCATTACTAATTTATTGCCAAAAGGAATAATTTCCTTCTGTTCCTCCAGGCCCATCTTTCTCATTTCTCAGAGCAGAAGCCCACCCTCTTCACCACCTCAGAGCTCACCCCAGACCACCCGTACTCTGCCCACAGCTGCCAGGATAATGTGGCTCAGACCCTCCACCCCTGCCCTGGGTGGAAGTTTCGGGACCCTGCAAACGGAGAGCTTGCACCACCCACCTCCTCAGCAGCCTATTCTCTCACTCTCCCCAGGAAGGGTGGCAGGACAGCAGCAGCTGTCACCTGACTGGGCACTACCACTGCGCCAAAGGCGGGGGAGGCCTGCAAGGGGCAGCCACATCGTGCCTCCAACCAGCTCCTGCTGCCTCTGGGACCTGTCCTCCCCTCGCAGCTCTGTTCTCAAGGTCACACTGTCCCACATGCCTCCCAACAGTAGCTCACGGACACCACTGCAGCAACGCAGAGCTGATTCTGAGGACAAAGATTCAGCTCCACTGGCAGGATCATATTCAATAACCAGGCATATCGTTACTGAGCTCTTCTCTCTGCTCATGGCTCAGCAGTATCTTCTGGTAGTTTAGTCCCACATGATTAAGCAGGGAGATGCATTTTTCCTCTTTCAACCAAATGAGGGTGAGAAAATTCATTACTGAGCATTTGCCAGGAGTCTTTACAAAGGAGACCGACTCTCTAACTAGGCTTCTACTCAGTGCCAGACGAGAAATGTGCTGCCTAACTTAGGTTCCCTCAGTGAACCCCGATCATGGTCCAGTGGGTTAGTTACTGCCTCAAGGTCACAGAGCAGGTAAGCACTGGAGCTGGGGTATAAACCCAGATCTGCTGCCACCGTCCACACCCCATGCATGACATTGTGCTGGTTTATGGAAAGGCCTGACTGGCAGCAAAGCAGGAGATCACTAAAAACGGGCCCAGGTGAGGGGCGCCTGGGTGGCTCAGTGGGTTAAGCCGCTGCCTTCAGCTCAGGTCATGATCCCAGGTCCTGGGTTCGAGCCCCGCATGGGGCTTTCTGCTCAGCAGGGAGCCTGCTTCCTCCTCTCTCTCTGCCTGCCTCTATGCTTACTTGTGATTTCTCTCTGTCAAATAAGTAAATAAATTAAAAAAATCTAAAAAAAAACAAAAAAAAAACAAAAACAAAAACAAACAAACAAAAAAAAAAACGGGCCCAGGTGGCTGGGCAGTCAGGAAGGCCACAACGCGGAGGCAGGGCAGTTGCCAAGCTGTAGGAGGGTGAGGGAGAATGGGTGTTCCAGACGGAGAGAACAGTGTGAGGCAAGGCAGAGAGGCAGAGACACAAAACTCATGTGACAAGGGAGGCAACAGATCAAGGGGAGCAGAAATGTGTCTAGGAGCCATGGGGGACACACTGGGAGGTCTCCACATCTGAGTTTTATCTCAGGGAAAATGGAGCCTGACCCTGGGTGAGGAGAGGCATAAGTGACAAATACTGTTCAAGGAAGCTCCTTGTGGCCAGTGGGTTGATTTAAACCAAAATCAATCTCTGGGCCCAGCTGTGGAGGGAAGGAAGGAAGGGAAGGCAGAGAGCGGCAAGGCCGGCAGGGCAGGGACACACCAAGAGGACGGATTGTCTCCCAAGGGTGGCGGCAGCTTCTGAAGTGTCTCAAGCAGAGAGGTGGTGGGAACAGGGGTGGCCGTTCCTAACTTCCATGACGGCTCACCAAATATTCCACATCCCCATGCTCTTTGTACAATGTGCCACTGACGCTCTGTCTTGGGGTGAACTTGGGTGGGCCTGTGACTATGGCAGAAATGGCACTGTGACTCTCCAGGCTGGCTTAGGAAAAGTGGCACAGCCTCTGTCTGGAATGCTTCTGCTCCCTCATGCTCTGGAATCTGTCCCTTCAACACAGCCACCATGCTGTGAGGAAGTCCAAGGCAGCCTACCTGAGGGAGGACCACACAGAGACGTCCACCTGGCAAGAAATGGAGGCGCCCACCAGCAGCAGATCTGTGGGTGAGGGAGCCATCCAGTGACACCAACCCACAGCCTCAGAGCCATCAGCTGATGGCCAGTGAAACAGAAACACACCTTCCCTGCCAGGATCTGCCCAAACGATACAGATTCCTGAGCAAAGTAAATATCCATATTGTCTTATGGTATAAGTTTTGGGGTGTTTATATAAAAGAGCATTATGTAATCAGAGCAAAAGAGCTGTGCTTTAGGAAGAAAACTTATAGCACTTTGGGTAGAATGGCTTACAGGGGCCAGAATGAGGACAGCAGTCCAGCAAAAGACAGCAGATCTCAGTGAAAGCAGAGACAGCTAGGCTGGGGAGAACAGAGTTGGGACAGCAGGACCTAGTGACAGGTCAGATGCACAGGAGAGCCTGGGACACCTCTCTGTCACCTGGCTTTGTGACCAGCAGACAATGGAGCCATTCTTTAAGCCTAAGTAAACTGGATGAGGAGCAAACACCAAGTAAGTCAAGTCACCTGGATTCAGGTCACCCATTAAAGTTTTTTTTTTTTTAATTGTCAGTTCAAAGCACAAATGACAGCATTAATCCAGAAAGAAAACCATTAACAAATGATTAGGAATAATTTTTCAGTCTCATGAGCTGAGAATCTAAACTTATTATTCATGACTGTCATTATCATAAAATAGTTCTTTTCTCACCCAAGTGTGTACTGTGACCCAGAAGTTTTGCAAACCTGTCCAGATGAGCTCAGTCCCACATGCCCTTAAATTCCACCAGTGCAATGTGGACTGAATGCTGGCCTTTCACAATCAGCTACCAGCGCACACCTGGACCTCACTTCACCAGCCTCCCATAGGCCCCGGTCCCCATGTCAGTGGCAGGTCCCAGATAAGTAGACCTTCGTACATTTGGGTGGCTTCTAAGTAGCTACAGAGGCCTCTCTACCCACTCAACACACACACACTGGGGGCTTACTCTGCCAGGTCCACAGTGGCACAGAATTCCCAGTGAGAAAGCAGGTGCACCTCTGCTCTCTCCCGTGCCCTGCTCCAGTGGGGGAACTGTTCAGGTGCGGATTCCTAATGGGCCAAGCAGCTTCGGAGGGACGGTTGAGAGTCGACCAGAAGACAAGGCCGCTCAGCTGGAGAACTGCAGTCGTCTCCTGAAGGAGGCAGCCATTTGAGCTGGGTGGGGACAGGGCATCAGGTGGAACGGGGTCCTCAGGGGAGGGGCTGGATGGAGCTGGGGATGTGAGGCTGAGGTATTCTTTGCATACAGCTGTCATCCACACTTCTCCATGGCCACCATGTGAAGCCCAAACCTCCCAGGACCTTGGGGTCAGTAGCAATGAGGGCCCCCGGGCTTGGTTTGTGCCCCGGTCATAGGCTGATAGTTGAGTGGGTCTTGAGCCCCCAGACTTTTGCTCTAACACCGTCTCCTCCATGAAGGACCCCTGTTATCTCTACCAGTTATCTCCATGGCAGGTGTAGATGTGGTGGAGAGATTGCTGTGAGGGCCAGAAATGGGGCAGAACACGAGGGAGAGCACAAGAAATTAGCTGGAGACTTCGTGGAAGGTCTGGTAAGACCTGGCAGAGCAGGAACTGCCCACAGGTTAGCTCTGTCACTGAGCCAGAAGCTTGGTCCATAATCTGTCCTAGGCCACACACTCACATTTACCACCCACATCAGCTACGGGATGCTGCTGGACGGTGGGGTTCTGCCTGGTATTCCGTGGGGCCACAGAGCTAAGCCGAGTAGGAGGCAGGAAAGACCTGGAAGAGCCCCCTGCCATTTCTAGGCCACCCTGGCAGGCTGCCCATCTCTTTGATACCTGTGTTTTTAGCAGAGCAGTCCACATGCCGGGGAAAGGGTCTCTGCATCCTTGGCCCACAGCCAGGCCCAGGTTAGAGAATGTCTATAGCTGTCAGAAGGCGGCCTTCAGGACTGAAAAAGCAAATCTACTTCCCCACAGCTGAGGCCCAGGTGACTCAGGTATTCTATCAGCTCAGTTTCCAGAACACAAGCAGGAAAAGCTGTATGTGTGCTGGGGAGGGCCTGTCTGCTGAAAGGCTCAGTCCTTGCCCTGCAGGTAGGAAGGAGACCAGGCCATCCTGGGCCAGTATCTCTGTTCTGCAGGGGCCTGGAGAGAGGACTACATTGTTCCCCTGCACCTCCATGCCCACAAAGTACCCCCATTTGGCCTGCCCATGGGTGCACAACCCCTGTGTCCTACAGTGATGAGAGGAACCAGTGAGACACTAAGCTACATCTGTCTGACCCTCATTTCCTTTTGTGCTGTTTTCACAAAACAGCAAAGTCTACTCTAACCTCCCTGCAAGGTTGACAAGCCTGGAGGGCTAGGGGCCAGACTCCCCATGCCATATCCACCCTGCCACTCCACGTTCAGAAAGGCAGCTCTAGACCAGGGTTTTGCTGGCTCCTACCTGAGCCCTGAGGGGCCAGCTGGCTCACTGTAGGCTAAATGAGGAAATATGAAAAATCCCATTTCAAACTGTCCCCCCAAAGACTCAGAGAGTAATTAAGAAATATGCAAAGCTATTCATTGGATACTTTAATTAAGTGTGTTAATTCCCTCTGACAGAGGATGCTCAGCCACCTGGGCCTCACTGAGGGACCCAGGGAAGACAGAACAGAGGAGGGAAAAGGGAGTGGGAGGAGGGGTTGGCAGGACAATGACTGGGCCTGGCTTGGCTGAGGTCTTCTCTCCTCTTCCAATTGGGAACATGACCTGTTCCTGCCCCTCTTTCTTTCCCAGTGTCCTCCACCCATCCCTGTCTCATATGTGCAAGCACAGGGATCCTAGGAGAGCCTACGCTGCATCAGGGGTATGGGGTGCCATCCCCTCCCTTGGCCCCCTACCAACATACATCTCAGCTCTGCCATTCACTAGGCTAAGAGGTCATTATTCCAGGGAGGTCGGGCTAGATGGTCTTACAGGTCTGCTTCTGCTCTGGGGCTGGTGACAAATGCTTACCAAGCCTGAAATACAGCTTGGTGAAAGCACCAACATGAGCTCCTCTCCTGTTAGGCCAGATTCTCTCTGACCTTGGGTTTTGCCAACCTTCAAACATTTCATCCCATCCCCACTGCTGCCCCAACTGGCCTGGAACCCTGAAAGCCCCAAAAGGGGCTGTTCTCTGGCTGTCTCATCTGCAGAGAGGGCTGGGGCGCTGGAGCCAGGGAGGGGGCACTGGCACAAAGGGAGAGGCTGTGCTATCTGCATGTGACTGCTGAGTCTGAGAAGTGCCTATGCTTATTGGGTAGCCTGGCTTAACCCCTTCTCCCTGACTTTTTTCCTCCTAAAGGGTTATTTGTTACTTTTGAAAATATATCTGCTTAAAATAGTATCAGGATATAGTAGTTACATATCAGTAACAATACTGAATAGCCTCCCAATCTTTTTGAATACCCCTCTTACACCTAAGGAGGTCCAAAGCCATCCTCCTCAGTAGAGGGCCTTTCTTGGAGCCATATTATAGGCACCTGACTTGGCTCTCCTATGGGACCCTCACATGAGACCTCACTAGAAATGGCCAACATGAATCTCTGGGGGTGGGGGAGACTCCCTCCTGGTTCTGCATATAGAGGCAGCCCTGCTGTGGGTTTCAGCATCAGCTTACACCAGTACCCAGCACAGGAACAGTGCCTCCTGCTGGATTAGTCCTGGTGTGACTCAGGCTGCTGCTCTAGGCCTGGTCCTTTGACCCTCCCAGTGACTCTGAACTTCCCAATCACTGCTCACATTCATTGTCTGCTCTGCTCAAATCAGCTGGATAGTAAAAGCAGATGTCTCTTGCTTGCAACTGAGAATTCTGAGAAGGATATAAGGCAAAAGACAAGTAAGCTAAAAAGAGAAGGCTGGAGCAAAGAGTTTGTTTACAGAAGTACATATTATAACATCTTACCAGCTCCAGAAGTCAGACTAAGAAATTATCTGAGCTCCCTGGCAGGCAGAGGAAAGAAAGAAAGAAAGAAAAAAAGAAAGAAAGAAAGGGAGGAAAGGAATGGGAGGGAGGGAGGGAGGAAGGACGGAAAGAAAGAAAATCTCAAAAACCAAAAAAATAAAAACAAACAAAAATCATGACCAACTGTAACATTCAGGATATTCATGAGATTAACCAAACTAGTTGTTAATACTATGCTTTTTATACGAGCTGGACAATAGAAAGTTCTTGAAAAGAGTCGGAAGGGCAGAAATCATGTGGCCCATTGAATTACATGCTAATATAATCAACATGATGAACATTACTGATGAAAAGCAAGGGTGCTACCAGCCCCAACACCACCACCTGCCCAAGTCACTGTTCACAGTCATGAGTCCAAACCACTGTTTCCCGTGAATAAGTGATTAAATGAAAAACCAAGGGCCTGGGACTTTGGCTTGTGGTCAAGATGGCATAAAAGGGACCAGATTTATCATCTCACTTGAAACAAGAAAGCAGATAATATATATGAAACAATGATTTCCAAGACCCTGCAATGAAGAAGAGTAAAACCTGAAAAACAGAACAAATGACACGAGCCCCACAACTGCCCTCAAATTGTTGTTCTGAGGACATTTCAGGCCATAGCACAGGAAGGATGGAGCCAGGTGGACTCCTTGAGTTGAGGAGATCGTGCTCAAAAGTCCAGAGAAAACAAGGCAGCTAGAGTTGATAGGACAGAGTGCTGGAGAGAAGGGAGATGCATAGAGAGAAAGAGAATTCCAGGACATCCTCAGTCTTCAGCTAAGGATGGATCAGCAAATGCGTATAAGGAAACTACTCAAGGTTGGGGGAAGAACCACTCAAATGAATTAAAGGAAATTGCCTGGCATCCACGCAGGCCTGGGGTAGTACCTGTTTCTACCAGCTAGAGTGCAAAGCCTCATCATTTACAGGACACTGGGCTGTGCCTCAGAAGTAGGCAATAATTAGCCCCACTCTGGTGAGCACCCCTCTAGTCCCAACTAATAAATCTTAAGAATATTTATAGGAATACAAAAACTATCCAATACACACCAGGGCAAAACTCATAATATCTGAAACCTAATTAAAAATTACTAGGAATGCAAAGAACCAATAAAATAGATCTCTAATGAGGAAGAAAAGAACAATCAAAACCAGGCCCAAACTGACACAGATGTTAGAATCAGCAGACAAAGACACTAAAAAATTGCTATAACTCTATTTCATATGTTCAAAAGGTTAAGTAAAGATGTAGAAGACATTTATTGACACAAATCAAACTTCTAGAGGTATGAGATTTAAAAACACACCAGCTAGGATTAACAAGAGATTACTCCCAGATTAACTGCAGAATGGATCAATGAATTTGAAGACATGGTGATATCTAAAATGAAACAAAGACAAAAAAGAATAGAAATAAAGGGTTGGAACCCCAGTGAGCTGTGGAATGATGTCAGGTGGACGAATATATGTGTAATCAAAATCCACAAAGGATTGGTTGTAGGGGAGCAGTGACAGAAAAAAATATTTGAAGAAATAATTACTGAAAATACTTGAAATTTGAGGGGGCGCCTGGGTGGCTCAGTGGGTTAAGCCACTGCCTTCGGCTCAGGTCATGATCCCAGGTCCTGGGATCGAGCCCCGCATCGGGCTCTCTGCTCAGCAGGGAGCCTGCTTCCTCCTCTCTCTCTCTGCCTGCCTCTCTGCCTACTTGTGATTTCTCTCTGTCAAATAAATAAATAAAAATCTTTAAAAAAAAAATACTTGAAATTTGAGGAAAACTATAAACACACAGATCCAAAAATTTCAATGAGTTCCAGGCAAAGGAAACACGAAAGAAACCACACCAACGCACATAATAACCCATTTGCCAAAACCAGTGATAAGGAGAAAATCATAAACGTAGTAAGAGAAAAAAGATACATTATGTACATAGAAACAAAGAAACAAAGATGAGAAGACAGCAATTTCTCCTCAGAAACAATGCAAGCAGGAAGACAATGGAGCAATATCCATAAAGTACTGAAAAAGAAAATCCTATCAACCTAAAACACCATAACTCTCAAATATATATTATCTAACACCTGTCAAAACCAAAGATAAAATAAAAATTTTTTCAAACATTCAAACACTGACAGATTTCATCACCCATAGACCCTCACAATGAGGAACGTTAAAAGAAGTCCTCCAGGAGAAAGTGAAATGACACCAGATGGAAATGTGGATCTATACTAAAGAATGATGAACAGGGCGCCTGGGTGGCTCAGTGGGTTAAGCCGCTGCCTTCGGCTCAGGTCGTGATCTCAGGGTCCTGGGATCGAGTCCCGCGTCAGGCTCTTTGCTCAGCGGGGAGCCTGCTTCCCTCTCTCTCTCTCTGCCTGCCTCTCCATCTACTTGTGATTTCTCTCTGTCAAATAAATAAATAAAATCTTTAAAAAAAAAAAAGAATGATGAACATGAGGAATCATTAATACATGGTTAAATATTTCTTTCATATTATTTAAATTAAATATTTCTTTCATATTATTTAAAAAGTCTTTGGGGGCACCTGGTTGGCTCAGTTGGAGCATGTGACTCTTGATCTTGGGGTTGTGCGTTGGGTGTAGAGATTACTTAAAAATAAAATCTTTAGGGATGCCTGGGTGGCTCAGTTGGTTGAGCGGCTGCCTTCAGCTCAGGTCATGATCCCAGCGTCCTGGGATCAAGTCCCACATCGGGCTCCTTGCTCAGTGGGGAGCCTGCTTCTCCCTCTGCCTCTGCCTGCCACTCTGTCTGTCTGTGCTCATGCTCTCTCTCTCTCTCTCTAACAAATAAATAAAATCTTAAAAAAAAATAAAAATAAATAAAATCTTTAAAAAAAATAAAAATCTTTAAGAGATCATTGACTTTGTAAACAAAAATAACAATATGTTGGATCACAGACCTAAGAAAACATGGAAGAAAAAAATTTATGTTTCCTTCTCAAAAACCACACAAGCAAGAAGAAAATGAAGTGACATTTTTCAAGTACTGAAAGAAAAGTATTGTCAACACCGAATTCCATCCTCAGCAAAAATCTTTTTAAAAATGAAGGTGACAAAAAGGAATCAAATGCCAAAACAATTTCTGCTAGGAGACCGGTAACACAAGAAAGTAAGTTCTCTGGGCAGAGGAACAGGACACCTGCACACTCATGCTTACATCACACATATTACATGCACTTAAAGTCTGGCGGATCTGGATTTGAGTCCTGGCTCTGCCACTTCTTTGCTATGTGATCTTAGGTTAGTTACTATCCTCTCTGGGGCTCAGCTTCCTCATATGTACAATGTAGGTAGAAATGCCTATCCTCACCTCTCATACTACAAATTCTATGAGAGCAGTGAAAAGTTAACATTCTGAGTGAAACACACATGGAAGTCTTTGCACTATTCTGGTAACTTTTCTAAAGGCCTAAAATTATTTCAAGATAAAAAGTTAAAGGAAGAAAGAAATATGGTGTTTTTTTTTAAACAACGCACACACGTGCACACATCTGTGTCTTTCAGATTCCTGGCACATTCAGGAAATGGCTTGTTCTGATTTATTAAACATTCTGGTAAACATGAAGTATTCCTAAGAAACCAGAATATAACTGGACTTGGCATCAACTTAGTCTTTTACAGAAAACCAGGACCTAGCTGGGCACCGGGAAGCTGCTGGGAGCCTTTCTAACCATGGGCCAGGGGACTGAGCAAGCCTGAACAGATCAGCTCAGTGGGGAGAGCCTGTGTGAAACCACCACGTGTGCATGTGCATGGAGATGCATGCAAATACGCACATGCGCGCATGCATGCGCGCACATACACACACAACACATACAGTCATGCTCAATCCAGCACCAGAAGCCTTAGTGTGCATCGGAACTCCCTGATCCTCTTCATGTCTTAGCTGTGAAACTGAGACAGCATCTGTGGGACCTTCCTGACAACCACTTGAGACCTGACCACACAGCTTTTGTGGACTGTAGAGATAGTCTCAACCACAACTAGTGCACATACTGTCTGTACCTTCTCTGCCTCACTGAGTCATCTCAGACACTCCTGTCAGCTTCAAAAAAGGTGCAGTCTCCCCTCCAGGTCCCAACAGCACCTGCTAGCTTTGAGTACTAGCCACCCTCCACTCCCTGTTCAGATCAGGAGCCCCCACCCACAGCACACAGTTACCCTCTGCCATGGCTTCCCTGGAGAGCCAGCCCAGGGTGGGCAGAATGACCTGAGGCTCAGTCCAACTCCATTCAGACCCTACACAGGCTAGTCGTGTCCTCATGCCTGAGTAGCTGCACTCATGCTGTGAAAAACTGATTCATAGTGAGGATATGTATGTTTGTTTGAGAGAAGGAGGGAGCACAGGCTAAATTCCCACCACCAGATGATCTTTTGACAAGGCCGGTGTTAAAGCAATCTGGTCGTTTATTGAACTGATAGGAACTCTTGGCCCATCCGCGGCACGGAGTTTGGCAAAGCTGTATTTGTGCTCATGTTTATCCCTTCTTCTTGAAGCAAACTGCTGGTGTCATTGACAGTAAAAGCCTCACTAACAGAGAGAGAAGAGTGGGGCAGTGAGAATGAGCAGGCAGTGCTGAGAGGCATGGCTTATGCTTCCAAGGCTGTCAGCTGAGGTGCAGTCAGAGCGGCCTTGTGATGGTGGACCCACACCTACCCATCCATGGGAGCACTGCTATGGTCTGGCCAAGAGAGCAAGTTCACTCAGGAGGTGAGGGTGGTGTCTAGATTGTAGGCTAACGTGAGCAGGGCACCTTCCCAGATGCCCAGGCCCCTCAGAGGACCCTGGGCTGACATCCATGGGTGTCCATGAGCACAGAGAACTATTCTTGGCACTCTTTTTGGCCCCAGCTTCTCCTCCTCTCCTGTGTACACTCTCACACAGTGGCTCACCTTGCTGCTTTGATAAGGAGGCAACAGGCAGAATCTCAGCCCCTGCACCTCTAGAGCCAGCTGGAAAGGGAAGAATGGATATACAGAACTCGCCCTTCAGTCAACAGAAAGAAGATCTTGTGAGGAACTCAAGGTCACCGGCTCAGGGTTCACTTGGGGAGTAGGGTTGGCCTTCCTCGTGAAGTTGAGAGATCGGCATCATCGTTACTGAGGTAGAGAAGGTGCTCTAGATCTCCAGGGCCCGGGACCTGGGACTGGACACAAGGCCACCCAGTAGGGAGAGAAGAACACTATGTCTCCAGCCCCTGTGAACCAGGGACAACTGCTGACTGGGCCCTGGGGTGACCTGAGGGCCAGGCAGAGGGAGGGAGGGAGCGGAGTTAATCCTGAGGTGTGCCCTCTGGACTTGGATGTCTGGGTCTCAGGACAAGGAGTTGGTAGCCAGGCTCATCCAGTTCCTATCCCACAAGCTCTGGTTCCCTAATAAGCCCTCTCAAAAGCTGCACCAGAAGTGCCATGAGCCATCAAGGACTCTAGAGTTAATCTTGCCCAAGTCCCTCATTGAGCTGAGGAGATGTGAGGTTAGAAAAGAGGGGCCACTTGCTCAGAATCACATAGCACCAGGGCCATGGTCAGACATTTTCTCTCCTGGTTCACAGCCAGATCTCTTCTTCAAAGGTTTCTCTGAGCCTGTAAGGCTTATGGAAGTGTGCTCAGGACAAGGAGATCCTGCCTCCTGAAGTCCCAGTGGAAACACGCAACACAGAAAGTGCCAAGGAGCAGCAGGGAGTAAACTGCATGAAGATGAAAAAGCCTGGTCCCAGAAGGCTTACAGATCAGAGTGGCTGCAAAGTACCACGTCAGGGCAAGAGGGCAGGTAGAGAAAGTCTGACCCAGCCCTGACATGTGACATGATCCAGCATGTGGTGGGGAAAATGGGGTTCAGGGAGCAGGAGGGTTTGTTCAAGGACACGTGAAGAAAGCAACAGTAGAGCAAGAACCAGGGCCCCAGTCCCAGGGGCCTCTCTCACTCCCTTTGGGTAGCCTGAGCCAGCGGCTTAACCTGGAGCAGGTCCTAGCCCCACCCTGGATGCTCCAAATCCTTGTCTGCAAAACAAGGGCATCTCTAAGGTGTCTCCTTCCTGGAAAAACGTCACCCCATTGTATTAAGTATTGGTTATTATGTAATACCACAACCTTAGTGGCTTAAAACAACAACCACTGATTATCTCACAGTTTTTGTGGCCACAAGTCTGGACACGGCTTATGTGGGTCCTCTGCTCAGGGTCTTACAAGGCTGCAATCGTGGTATCAGCGTGGTAGCAGCTCTTTTTTCTGGCACTTGGCGTCCAAGCTCTTCCAAGCTCCTGTGACTGCTGACAGAATTCAGTTCCTTGTGGCTGGAGGGCTTAGGCCCCCATTTTGTTGGGGCTGCCGGCCAGAGGCTACTCTTAACTGCTAGAGGCCCACTCACTGTTCTACGCCACAAAACCCCTTCCAGGCCCTCTCACACAAGACAGCTTGCTTCTTCAAGGCCAGCAAGAGGACTCTTCTACAGGAACAACCATGGGAGGGACATCCACCAGCTCTACCATACCATACTGGGTAGAAGCAAATCTCAGTTTCCACGTGCGCTCGAGGGGAGGGGCTATGCCAGGTCATGACTCACTCGGGATCACCTGAGGAGGCATGTGACACACTATCTCACATTCACATATTCCTAAGAGATACCATCTCTACCCTTCACTCAGCCTCTGCTTCCTCTCCCACAGTGGTGACAGGCTGGTCGTCTACAACAGAACCTCACGGGCCTCCCTGCCTCAGGACAGAAGCTACCAGCCCCAGAGAGAGGCTTGGGGTGGGGGGTGGAAGGCTGGACCCCTGATGTGTCTACTGCACTGGGCATTTGCACGCTGCTCTGCCCGGTTCTCACACACCACATCCAGCCCTCCCAAGCCAAGGTGGACAGACGTGCTGACACCGTCCAGACTAGAACCCTGGTTTAGAGTAGCCCTTCTGCGGTACGATGGAGGCAGAAGGGAGCTGGGTTCTGGCCCCGCCTGGGGAATTCTGCCCTCTTCTGATGTAGGTGGGAGAGAACCAAGGCGGGTGGTCGGCCTGGCACTTCTTCAGGCCTGCATTTCAGACTCTGATGTGGGCAGCAGCCTGCGGCACACTGGCTGGGTGTGGGAGAGGAAAGGAGGGACCTAATGAATCAGAATCAGAGAACTTCTGGCTCCTGGTGCTACAGGTAGGATCTGTTAATATTCTAAAAATTCAGCTAATTTGGGGGGAGGGGGGCCTTTTTTCCTTCCTAAAAAGAAGCCCTTCTCAGAGGTGCTCTACGCAGGGAAGAGCAGAACTAAACAAAGACCTCCTGCTCCCAAAACTTGACCCTGCAGGGTCCCAGTGGGGCAGAGCCAACCCGCCTCAGAGAGGGAGGGACAAGGCTGACACTGCTCATCAAAGCACAGCACTGGGGCAGGACTGCTGAGCATCCTCTCTCATTGTCCCGGACAAGGTGAGAGCCCCTCTCTCCACCCCTGCTCTGCCATGCTGGAGGTGAGCAGCCCTCCACTGCTGCAGCCCCCGCTGCTCACCTCGTCCTCGACCCAAACACAGGTCCCCACACTCCTGTGCCAGTACACATCAGTGCCTCTGTGGGAACCTCCAGCCTTTCATTCTGTGCCATCCAGCACCTGGGCTGGAAGGCGCCATCACCTAGAGCAAACCTGGTTCTCCCATTGCCTCGGTGCTGCTCCAGGAGCCCTGTGACCGCACACCTAAGTCTGTCCGTGTCTGGGGGAGTGCCACCCCCCCCACCCCCGGCCCAATGCTTCCACGGCTCTCCCTTCTCCATTCCTTCCCCCTAGCCCGCTCCCTTCACCGGATGCAGAAACAAACAAGAAACACTTGTTCAAAATGCTTCGCTTTATGCTCTTCGGTCTGCGCAGTGTTTACTCCCCGCTCATCAACAGGGTCAGAACAGAACATTCTCTCCATGTCTCTGTGAATTAGCACACCATCCTCAGAGGGACCTGTTTCTCACTCAAAGGGCACAGTCAGAGCTCTCCAGTCCTGAACCGGCGGGGATGGGTCTCCAGGTCCCACCTCTGTCCCCGGGGCTGGAGCAATGAGGAGAGAGCACAGGGGGTTCAAACGGTCAGAGCTGCACTGAGCTGCATGTGGCCAGCTTCTGGGCCCATTCATCTCCAGGCCCACAACTCCAGGTGGAGGAGACACCTCTGCTGAGCACCAAGCAGGGGAACAGGTCTCTTTACCCATCCTGACCGCACAGACAAGAACTCCGGCATGGCTCCCAGGGGCCATGGGCAGTGATTGCAATGTGCTTGATTACTGATGATGAGGACATTCTTCACTCACCAGCCACACTAACAAACAATACCCAGGGGGTGCTTAGGAACTTGCACGGGTACTGCCTGGGCAGAAGACAGTAGGGACAGGGAGCGGGGTGAGGTTCTAGTCCTTGAGAATAGACCACGAGCAGCCTATGGGCAGGGGATGGCACCAACTGGCCTGAACAGGCCACCCTCTCTGGGCTACTCCCCTGCCTCTACTCTGGCTCCCTGTCTCTGGCCCTCCACTTTTGGGCAGCCAGACAGCTTGAGATTGGGTTTTTGTCTCCAGGTCAGGGAGTGGGGCTCTCCCTTATACAATGCTGCCCCCCCTCAAGTTCTCAGGGACCCCTAAGCTTGTTGGGGAGCTAGAATTCAGCAAAGAAGAGCAAGGGAATTCATGGGAGAAAGCAAAGACAGTGGGTCAAGCATCCATTGGAAGAGGAGCCCAGCAAGGGAAGAAGTGACCAGAAGTGGCATACAGGGCCTGGGGAGCTCACAAACCCAATGACCAGGAGGCTGGGGGCGCAGACACCTAAGAACCAACATCACACCAGGTGGTACGTCCTGTCTTGAGCAGGTAGCAGAGGGGAAGATTCTGGAAGGGACGCCAGCAGCCCTGGAGCACCCCTTTGGCAGGAGAGAAGCAGTGAAGGGACCCAGGGCATCGTGGAGGCAGGAGGGACAGAGGACTCAAGATGGCTGGTTCTGGAGTATCCAAGTACAGTGTAGCCATGTAGAGAAGCACGAGAGCCCCACCCGTACACGCCTTCATTACCCTGGAGTTCTCACCCTAGAAAGAACCAGGAAAATTTATGCGCCCAGAGGCCTAATTCTCAGAGCTGGAAGGAACCTCAGGCTCACAAACCCTCCTTTAGATTCTAGCCTCTAACTGTTCCCTGCTTGGCCTGATTCAGGCTGCCTGCATCTCTTGCTTCCAATGAGGCCATACTCCACCTTTGTCTTCTAATCCATGAGCATGTCCCTCCTTGGTCAAAAACCCCCAGTTGTCCCCACTACCTGCAGGGAAGACCCAAACCCTGTGTGTGGAAGCAAGGTTCCCTGGGGCCTGACCCTCCTCACTTCCCCAGGCTCAATGCTTTTTCCAACCATGCTCCTTACCTCACCCCCTACACCTGTGCTAGAGTCCAGCCACCCTGAACTACGCCCAATTCTCCCAGAAGCTCCAATCCTCTCCCAGTCCCCTAGCCTTGGTATAGTCAGGCCCTCTGCTCAAGATACCTCCCTTGTGTGCCTCTGAATTCCTGCTCACTGTGCAAAACCTCCTCTGGGAAGACTTCCCTGACTTCCCCCAGCAGACCGCCCCCCCCAGCAGACCATGCCCATAGCCTTGTCTATGTGCTTAATAGTCATGTTACCACGGGCTGAGATTTATTACCTGCTGACCTCACCAACTACTGTTGTAATCACAACATGGCAAAGCCTCGGCCCCTGTCGTCTACCCAGGTGGCACTCCTTGTCTTTGGGGTATTTATAAAGCCATGAATATGGGGCTTTCTGTAAGCAGCTATGGGGGCCCAGCAGAGTAAGGCTGGGTGAATCTGTTCCACTTCCTGCGGGGATGGGCTGTGGAAAATGCCAACTAGGGAGTCTGAGGCCTGGGAGCTCTTCCCAGATCAGCAGTAACCGGTCTGAGCCCTTCAATCTGTGAAAAAGCTGTCCCCTCTCAGAGACACACTTTCTTCATCTATAAAATGGGTATGCAGCTCCACTCATCAGATTACAAGAGTGTGGGCTCTGCAGCTCACTACACAAAAATGACCCATCATTGATTCTCAAAACCTCCACCCCTACTTCTTTCTCCCTCATTCATCTACAAAAGGGGGGACTGTGGTCACTGTTTCATTAACAAAATTACCTATGACTTGAGTATTTACCATGAGCCATGCGTTGATGTATTTGATCTTCTTGCAACCCCTGCTGTCTGGTGAGGAAAATGAGCTCGGTGGTCCTATTACATCCCAGCCCCACACAGAGAGTGAGGAGTAGAGCTGGGGTGGAAGTGCAGGGAACAGGAGCAGGGAGTATGTAGGTGATGGGGCTGGAGCAGGCGCTGGGGCTGGCCTGGTAGGGACACTGCATATACCCCACTTGGTGCTAGCCATTTCCCAGCCCTCCCTGCTTACCACCCACCCACTGGCTACAGAAAGAGGTGTCCCCTTTTCTGCTATCTCAATAAAAGGTCCTCTCTGTACGGTTAGGAATAACCGCATGCCAGCGGGAAGGGCAGGACAGCTCCATCCCTGTTGCCTGGCAACCTGAGTCAAACACACCATCAGAGGGGATGAGCCACAGCACCCTGGGGGCACACGAGGGAGGAGGGCCAGGAAGGCCTCCCAGGAGAAGAGGTAGCAGGCTGGAGAGGACCCTGCACTGGGGCCTGGCCAGGGAAGTTCTGGGGGAAACAGTTAGCAGCGGCCATGATTACATGCCTTCCTCTCTGCAGTCCCTCTCACCTTTCTAGCCAGCAGTGCTGTCTCCCAGCTGGGAGTGTTACTGGCTTGGCATCATACTCCATGCTGGCGCTGAATTCCAGGACCCGAGTTAGAGCTCCATGGGCCTGAGTGGTCACCCAGCCCAGTACCCTCTGAGGATATATCAAGAAAGCCAGAGAATGGCTGGGGCTTATCCAATTACAGAGGCTGCTGGTGGCTGACCCCCAAATGGGATCAGAGTCTCCAGGGCCCTGATATCTCCAGGCCTAGGGGAGAATGAGGCCAGGAGAGGGGTGACCCCAGACCAGGGGGGAACCAGCCGCTTGGTATGGTTGGTTCTTCCCTGCGTAGGAATTCTCCGCTAGAACGGGGATGGCATCTACCTCCATATAGCAATGCAGGGCTGACCTGGGAAGGCCTTAGCCGCCCCACACTCTCTACAACTAACTCCTTTCAAACCACCCCAAATCAGCAGTTCATTCTGTGTAAGAATGGAGGGTCTGATATGCAATCCAGCTCCAGCAGACTCCCACACTGAGATCCTGTTTACTTTTAGAGCAATCCCCCTGTCCTCCTCCCTGCCCCAGTGTCTCTCTCCAGCCAAGGGGAATCAGAGGACTCTTCCCACTCACTGTAATCCACTGGCCAATCCTCAGCAAAGATCTTGGCATGTAATTCCCCAGAACACACTTACAGCAGACTTCAAGTCTCTAAGGCCTCGGTGTTCTTCTGTCCTCTCTTCCTCACAACAGGGTCTGAACCTGCCTTTGAGGCATGAGATCCAACACATCACTATGTGTTTCTCATAGTGACTTGGGTTCAACTTCAATGCTGCCACACTAGCAGTGAGTCTGGGGCCATGACCAGCTCGCTCTCAGCGTCTGTCTCCTCACCTGCAAATCAGGGAAAACTTCACATCTATCACAATATACTAGGGAGAAAGTGCCCTGTTTGGAGCCTAGGGCATAGCGGGTATTCCTAACTGCTACCAGGAGGAAGAACACAGAAACCCCGCAGAGTCAGCTCCATTTACCAGGAAAGGCAGACTTGTTCTGGACCCCTTCCCATCCATCATCCTCTCTAAGCTGTAAGAATGAAGAATCCTTCCTAGGTGTAGATGTGACTGTGACACTTCCCAGCTGAGGACCCTCCACCAGCTCCCCACTTCCCTCAGAATCAAGTCCCAGTTCATGGCCAACCTCTGTGACTTGCCCTCACCTCATCTGCAGCCATGGGGGAACCTGGGTGAGCCGGTTAACCCAATACTGGAAACCCCCTTCTCTGGGGAAATCCTAGTAAGCCATCATGCCCCTTCACCAATTGTCCACCCAGGCCCTAGAAGAAATCTGTGGTCTCTAGCACAGAATGCACACAACTCAAGTCTTCCTCTCTTCCTGGCTCACTACCCACAGCACCAGCCGGGGCATCAGACTGCCAGTCCTCCAGTGCATTTCCTGGAAGTAACCATGGCTTTTAAACCCTCAGGTGCAGGGTATCATCTGTTTTCTCCTGTAGCCTGGCCTGTCCCTTGGGCCTGCCCAGGACACGTGGTCAAGTCACCTGGGCTCCCACTGGTCTTATTACCAAGAGCCCAGGATAAATATGCTTTTTTACTAAAAATAAATCACTTCGCTAAAATGACATTCACAGCAGTGAACATTTACTTTTTAGAAAGATTCCACTTAGTTTAGGCCAATAGTTATGGAAACAAATAGGAAAATTGGAAGCTTCAAGCCCTAAGACAGAGTAAGGAACTTCTCCTAGGAGTCCATAGACACTATGAATCTTTATCCTCTCCTTCCCTGTCCCATGAAGCAGAGACTCTGCCTGGTGCCTGTCTTTTTGGCTCTAACCAAAGCTGCCCATCTCAGGGTGTGTCTGGTACTTCTCCCTGACAACCTCCCCCATCTTCTCTATTCTGTGCTGATAAATGGAAAAGGAGGACAGACAATTGAGAAAATGCCCAGCACAGTTTTTCAAGCAGTCTACTCTGGATGTCTATGGATTTTTGCTGTTCACCCTACTTCTCTCACCTTGATCAATGGTTCTGCCCAACAATTTCTCTAAGTGATTTACACTGAGACCAAATAGCCTTGCACATTCAATGGTTCATTCATTCAGCAACAGCGGAAGACACAAAGGGTGGGGGATGGAGAGACACTGCAGCCTGGATGGACACAGAAACTACCACTCTCAGGTCTGCCCCATGTGAGTCTGCAAGGTCAGGGTAACACCTATAAGGGTAAATATTCATGGACTGACTTCAGGGATGTTATAATTAACAAAAGAATTATAAGGTTATTTTGCTGTATTTTAATTTGGGGGCTAAAAATGATCAGGATAATCAGATCAGGCACAGGATGGTACTATTACATTTGCAGAACCAGAACACATGCCAACACTCTCATTTTTCTCTTCTGGTTAGTTCTCTTGTCTCTGACTCTCAGCATCGAGGGCACCATGCTTGTCTTATGCCCAATACAGGTTAATTCTCACCTTGGGGTCTCATCTGACTCTCTCTCATCTCACGCACACCTCTTTAAAGAAACATAGCCAACATTCTGGGTCCATACACAACACCCACGTTTCTCCCCATCATTCTAGCCACTGAAGAGGGGAGGAAAAAAATTGGGAGGAGAGAAAACAAGACCAAAAAGCTGAAGCACAGAACCACCTGGTGATTTACCCCAGATCTCCAAGTGAACTCTGGCAACCTCTGGTTTGGACATGTCCCTTCCTTCCCACCTTGGTGGTCTTGCTGCCTTCTCATATTTCTTTAGAGAAGGTGGTGGGGATGGGGGTACCCTGAGAAGTTCAGCTTTTGTGAGATGAACTGTGGATTGGGCACAACCAAGGCTAAATGCTCCAAACCCCAGTGAAAGATTCTAAGTGTTGCTAGTAAAGATCTCTAGGCTTGAGAAAGCAGCAGGTGTCAGGATGAAGAATCCTGTTTCAAAGCTGCCTTGACTCCCCTCACTTTTAATGGACTATCAGTACCTATCACATAGTGAGGATAATCTCATCATTTTTAAATGCAGATATTTAATGAGCACAAACCCTCTGCAGATGGGAAGAGGGGAAAGGAGCTAAGACCTGGTCCTCTTAGATGTTTAAGATCACCTTTAAGGGGCTTAAAATTCAGTTAGAGGTTTTGTATCTGAAAGAAAGCTAATAAACATTTGAA
Source organism: Lutra lutra (assembly GCF_902655055.1). Lineage (NCBI taxonomy): Eukaryota > Metazoa > Chordata > Mammalia > Carnivora > Mustelidae > Lutra > Lutra lutra. The sequence continues at coordinate 130,979,929 of NC_062278.1, read as the reverse complement.
AATCCAGAGTGACTGAGACAACAGAGAGGTCATGGGGCAGGATGTAATAGTTTTTTTTAAAATGCTCAGAAAGAAACCAAAGCTATGCCACGGTGTGTGCCCAGGTGTGCTGGCCACAGCAGAGCGAGCGGGTCTGGGAGGTGGCAGGAAGCAGACTTCTGAGATGGGCCTCAGGTACAATGCCCAGGCCAGCAAAGGGCTCCCTGTGTGATTAGGAGTGGTGTGTGGTGGATGGCAATGGACAGGCTAGGCCATGTCTTGGGTGGGGCAGGGGGAACCCTCTGGGCGGGAGGTGAGGGAGAGGACGACTGACCACTCCTTAACCTGCAGGACTGAGATGACTGTGAGGGAAAGCCCCCACTCAGCACTAACAAGCCAGACACCCTCGTCCTCCTGCTCCCCACCCCACCCCTTTTTTCTCCACAGCAGGGAGAAGACAGACCAAGCCCCCTGGAGAGGGTGGGCCCCTTGTAAGACCTACTCCCTGCACTCAGCCCACCGAATTAGTAGCAGCTGGCTGCCTACAGAAGCATCTCCTCTGAAGCCTTGGAAGCCATCTCTGACACCTGCCCACAAAGGTGGGTGGGACGCCCCGCCAGGCTCTTCCATGGCAGCTGTTCTTCCTGTCAGAGCATGCCGAGACCTTTACTGTAATTACAGCCACAGATGTCTGCACTCCCCAGTGGACCATAAGTCCTGGGAGGCAGGGATATACTCAAAGACCTGACTAAATGAATAAATGGATGATGGAAGGAGCAAGGGAGAGAGGGATGAGTGAAAAAATGACTGAGTGGCCAAAGGCAGCCATGTGCAGAGTCACTGTGTTGCACAACTCTGGGGACGTCATTTACACTGTGCTCCCTGTGATGGCCCCTCCAGCAGCACAACTGTCAGGGACAGGACAAGGAGGACACATGTCAGAGGGAGACTCAGTCATGTGGCCTCAGCCTGGAAAACCAGACCGAACTTGTGGTGGTCCCTCAATCTTCCTGCTTTGGCTGGAGGAGTCTCAGGGAAGGGAGGTCAGAAGGGGCCGGAACACCCGCAGGTCTGTCCACATCCTTAGTCCCCACGACACATTCACATGCACTGAGGGAAGCCTAACCCCCCACAGAACACCATCAGAACTTCGGAGGAAGACGTGTGTCCCCCAGGCCTCCTCTCCTTCCTCATACGCCAGCCCATCTGGTCTGGATGTTATCAAGTGTCACCATGGGTCTCAGAGTGCCTGCCCTACTACTGCCATCAGCACAAGAGCATGGCCAGCAGACCCAGGGACAGCCATCTGAACACCAGCAGGACTGCACAGACTTCCTACTGGAAGGAGTCCCCTCATTCTGGGTCCACAGCCCTCTCCACAATCCCACCCCTGCTAGCCTGACATTGCCAGCCAGCAAGCCTGTATTCCATGGTCTAGGAGACAGCAGTCATTCTGCTGTCAGGAGGGGGGCCTTCTCACAGGCTAGAGGTGTTCTCTCTAGAGTGGTCCTTAAAGGCTTCCCACTCAAACCAGGCCCTGGTATTTCTGAAGGCTTCATGCCCTCCTGGGATTATCTATTTCAGGGTGTCCTCTGTATCACTGGGCTTCAGCTCAGGGACACCTTTTTGGAGTCCAGCTATCTTTACCTACTAGCCTAGGGAGGTGCCACCACTATACCAGGCACAAGAAACATCAGAAGGCCACATCCCTCCAGGCCCTTCCCCTGGCTTCTATCCAGGGAAGTCAGCACTTATATCCAGACCCATGTGGCTCTAGAAGGCTCGGTCAAGCTCAGCTGGCCCATGTGTCCCAGGTACAGAAGGTGACGGACCTTCAAGGTCACATAGGGAGGGAGAGCCAGGGTAGAGGGAGGATCAGACTTCAGAAGCTCCCTGCAATACACAGGCTGCAGTGACACAAAAGACCAACACACACAAAACTTAAGTGCAGACAAAACAGAAGCAGTGTCTACAAAGGCAGTTCCCCAATCCCCCCTAGGCTCAGGCATATGTCCCCCACTTAACTCGGGGGCCCCAAAAGACTAAAAGGTATACAACCCACTATACACTCAAGTAGGAGGCGGCTTCTCAGGGCCCTAGGGCTCCCAGTCAGAAGGGACCAGGTCCAATAACCAATCACACTGATGGCAGAGCATTTGTCTCTAATGACTTGTGTTCCAAGGGCCCACAAACCCTGCCCCCAACCCAAATAGCCCAGCATTCCCACCAGGTCACAGCCACAAGTCTGGCCAGAGAGTGACCTCGATTCAGGAAGACTTCCCCATTCTTCGTTTCCCTGATTCAAGGTCATCTTAATTTCCAATGACATATTAATGATTGGGAACAGGAGATGGGGTTCCAGCCCCAGAAGTGCTGGCAACTCACAGTGGGACTCTCCACAAATCCTCCCCATCCCTGTGCCTCAGACCCCTAATCTACACATGCAAGGTGGGAGCTTCATCTCTGAGGCCTTAAGCTCTCATTTCTGTGATTTAGGAACACAGAGGGTTGGCATGGCTTCTCAGGGGCCTCAGCCTATCAGAGATTATGAGGGAGTCCAGAGTTTTCACTCAAACTCACAAGAGATATTCTCCTCATCAAAGCCCTGGTGCTTTACTGAAGCATGTTCAGACTTAGAATAAATGAATGTTTCCTGAGACCCTAGGGCCAAGGCCTTTTGAGAGGCACTGGGGAAACATAAAGGAGTACAAGAACCTCAAACAACCATTTCACAGAGACAGAAACTGAGGCTCAGAAAGGCCTGGAAATCTGCTCAAGGAAACACAGATAGGAATTCAACTCCCAGGCTGCCTGATTAGGCTTCTAGCCCAGGGCTCCAGGCCAGGTAAGATTAGCACTGAGATGCAAAGACTCCTGAAATCCTTTCAGGCATGGGAAATAGTGAGCTCTGAAGCTGAACTCTATAAAAATCAGAAGCTCAGAGTCCAGGACACAGGGCTGGCTGGCTGAATTGATCTTGTTCTGAAATACCCAGCCTGGTCCCAGGATCCATCCCCCTGTTAGGACCTGACCTTCTGACATCCTTCTCTGATCCATCCATCCCAGGGAATGAGCAGCAACACAGGAGACTGCCATGTGAACTTCACAACCCGCTTGTACCCACACCAGGTGAGCACTGTTCCCTGAGCCCATCAGGTCCTCCTAAGGTTGCTTGTGTCTTGGCCCCTAGTACAGATAGGCACCAAACCAGGTGAACTGGACTGGTCTGCAGAGCTAGAGCTGGGGATCCCATCCCCAGTCGCCACCTTCTTCCTGAGGTGAGCTGGCAAGGCCCAGAAGGTCTCTCTGCAGCCCCAGGTGAGAGGCCTCTGGAGAGATGCTCTGAGAACCACTCCTTCCTACAGGTGTCAGAGGGGTCCACGCTCTTCAGTCTGGTCCTCCCGCCTTGGGGCCATCCCGGGTTTCAGAGATGCTTCCCCCAGGGAGGCTGCTGGGCGGCAAGGAAGCCGTCTGTCTCCCCCTCCCCCCGCCCCTGGCCGGCTGCCACGCTGACCTCCCCTCCCCCAAGACGGGCGGTGAGCTGGGTGGTGGGGGTGGGAAGACTCCTCTGCCATCAGCGCTCTCAGGAGGGGTGCTGGGAAGCCAGGCAGGGCGTGTCGCCTGGTCCTTTCTCTGCCCAGCTCCAGGCTTCGCCGCCTCTTGGTGCGAGGCACCCCTGTACCATCCCCCAAATCTGCCTCGCACCAGGGAACCCTCGCCGTCCTCGCCCAGACCCTCAGCCCGAGAGACGCTCGCACACGCTGGCACCGGGCAGCGTCTAGAACCTTCCGTGCCCAATCCGACGTAGGCCAGGGGAGGTAGGCACCCTGTTCCCCTGCAGCCTGCGCCCGCTCTTTCCACAGGAGACAGGTGCCGGCCTTCCCCCACGGCCCTCTGCTCAAGGGCCTGGACGTGCCTGTCATTCAACAAGGGTCCGGGCAGGGTCCGCAGGGAGCCCTCCGGCTAGACGCCGGCTCCGCCTCATTCTCCGAAGAGGGGCGCCCGTCCTCCCCCGGCCCCCGCCGGCTCCTGGCCACCTGCGCTGTCGCCCGCAGCCGGTGCCGCATTGCGAGCGAGCGGGCGAGCCCAGCTCCTTCACGCCCCGGCCGGCGCGGCTGAGCGAGCCGCCGCCCTCCGGCCTCCCCGCCGCGCCGGCCCCGCAGCGGCTCTAGCCCCGCACCCCACCTCCCACCCTCACCTCCACCTCGGGCCCAGCGTCCCCTCCATCCCTCCCCCGGAACCCCCCACCCCGGCCCGGCCCCGCCCGAGCCGGTCCCGACCCCCACATCCCCGTCCCTCCCCTCCACCGGGGCTTGGAGGGGCCTTTCCCGGCCGGGGCCGGGGCCCCGGCGGGGCGGAGGATGTGCCGGCGGGGGTCGACTCGGCGCCAAGCCAAGAGAATAAGCGGGGTACTTACCGCTCTGCTCCCCCAGGAACACCAACTTGAATTTTCTCAGTGGGTTCCCAAAATCTCCCCCTGCGGACATGGTGCTGGCAGCCGGGCCGTGCAGGAGGAGGAGAAGCGAAGGAGCAGGGAGGGAGGAGGAGGGCGAGGGGAGGCGGCCGGCGGTGCGGGAGCCGGAGGGGGAAGGGCTGGTTGCGCGCGTCCCTGACTCCCCAGCTGCGTCCCGGCCCCGGCCTGCGGCTGCGTGTCCGGCGGCGGCGGAGGAGAAGGCTGGGGCTGGGCTGCTGCCGGCGGCGCTCGCTGCGGTGCGAGGGGCGCGCTCTGGACGCCCGAGGCGCGGCACGGACAGCGAGGCGCGGGCGGAGCGGGGCGCAGGGACGGCGCGCGGGGCGGAGGAGCGCTCTCCCGAGCCGCGCGCCGCGGCCCCCCTCCCGTCTCCTTCTTCGCCGGCGCCTGCGCTCTGCGCGCTCCCTAGCCTCTGATGTCATGCGGGGCCCGCGCCGCTGCGGGGCAGGGGGCGTCCGCCCGCCCACCCGGAACCCGCACTCGGCGGGAGAGAAGCGCCTGGCCCGGCCTCCGAGAGACCCCCGGACCGGGCCGTCTCTCGCTGCCAGTCTACGTCTGTCTTGCCTACTCCCTCGACCCCTCCTTTGAATCCAGAGAAATGACACGAAATTGTCAGAGGACATTTGTTTCTGGTCTTTTAAAACCTAGATGCCGGTCCCTTCCTCCACCTCCCGTAACGCCTATGCACGCTCCCCCACCCAGAAGACCGAAAGAAGGGACGATGGGGGAGACCAAGGGTGTGGTGGATCATGTGAGGGATAGACTGAATTGACTGTGACCCCATGGCTCCTCTAACCCTCCCTCCCTTCTCTAGATCCAGGTCCCTCCTCTGGGCGCCTCTGTGAGGTCATAGGTGTCCCGTTAGACCTCGCCAGCAAGAGAGGAGGACCAGAAAAGGTGCACCAATCTCAAGCCAACCGCCTCCACAGATAATTTTGTCCTAAATCTGCTGTCCCTTGGATACCTGAATATCAGCGTGGCCATCTCTGGACAGTGCTCTGGAGTTCCTGACTCTGGGTCCACCAGGCTGACAAGGCCACTGCTTGCCCTGGCAATTAGTTGTGTCTGAACAATTAGCTCCCAGAGGACAGCAGGGTTGCTTCCCACTCCCCTCTGCATTCGGCTGGCCCACTGAGGCATATGGGACGAGTTGTGAGTGGGTGAGAGCAAGAAGCTCAAGTGTTATGAGCACTCCCAGGACAGCCCAACGGTAAGGCATTCCCATTGATGGAGGTTTCACAAAACTACCTCTTACCATCCTAGTGCCACATGGTCTCCTTCTTTATAGCGGTTCGAAGAACATTTATTTATTTGGGAACAAGCTGTGTGTGTGTGTGTGTGTGTGTGTGTGTGTGTGTGCGTGTGCATGTACATGTACACAGAGAGAGAAGAGTGAGAAGCAAACTCAACCCCCAGAGATTACCAAAGGACAGTGGTTATCCTCTGCCGTCAGTGGCTTGACTGGGTTATCTCCCTGTCTATCTCCCTGGTTTGTTTATCTTAAGTCCCTCTCTCACTGCTTGTTTGAAAACTAGAAGGTGAGTTCCATGACAGCAGCTGTTGAAGGTCCACTGCACGATCTCAAGGACCTGAGAACTTAGTATATAGTTGTTGAATGTTTGAGTGAATGTCTAAAATGCAAATCAAAATAACTGTTCTATTTCTCAGAGCCACCCTTGCTTGGGAGCCCCAGGGATTGGAGGCCAGCACTCTGGGATATCTACCCCACTGTGCCTGGCATCAGGCTTGGGGGCACCTTCGAAACTCCCACTCTCCTGCTCCAGGGGTTCTTGCCCTCTCTGGTGACTGCATCCAGCTTGGAGCTGAAGGAAGCTCTAGAAGGAGAGGAGGCTCCCATGCTGCCCCCGCTTCCTCCCCCTGAGCGGTCTCTCCACTGAAATTCCAGAGGAGTTACAGGCAAGCTGCCATCTGGGGCTGTCTTCCTGCACCCTCACATCCTGTGCCGAGGACATTGTCAGTGTCAAGACAAAGCCATTGAAATGTGACAGGAAAAGGGCCATCGTTTAGGTAAGCCTGGGCAAGTCCTATACCCTCTCTGATCACCTGGTCCTGGTGGTATGCCAGGAGGCGAGGGATAGATGGGACCCACGCCCCTCTGCACACCTAGAAGCCTCAAAGTCAGACCCAGCTGGGCTGACTATGGGCCAGGATGCCTCTGGGACTCTCAGGATTCTTCCAGTTCAAACAACGAAAACCCAGCTCCACCCACTTTAAGCACAGGAGACAGGTTGGCTCTTGTTGCTAGAGCTGATACTGGTGTTATTCACAGAATGTGGTCATTGTGCTTGAAAGTCCGAGTCTGCTCTGCCCCATGTCCCCCTCCTTCTCCATCTTTTATCATTATTTGTCTCCCCTTATTTGGGGTTTTGTCCTTAACCTGCCCTAGAGGAGACAGGCTTTCTTCCAGTGGTAAAACATTGTGGAACGTGGCCACTCTGGCACTCAGTTTGGTAATCCTACCAGAATGAGTTACTTCCACATAGTATCTTTGTGTTCCTTTATTTTTTAAGTTAGTTAAAGTTTTTTTATTGCATATGTACAATGTATATGTAAGTTATAAAGAAAACCTATCATTGTGAATGCCCATTGGGCATTCCACCCAGCTGGAGAAATGAAATGCTACAATACTTCTGAGGTCTCTAGCTATTTCCCTCCCCTGCGTCCTTTTCCCTTCCTCCCTCCTCAAGGCAGAAATGCACAACTCTGGCTTTTCTTTGGGCATTATCACATTTGGATATGTCCTTCAACAATACTTTGTTTTGTTTGCGTCTTTTGAACTTCATGTAAGGTATCAAACTATATAGTCTCTCTTATGACTTGCATTTTTCTTAACATTATGTTCCTAAGATGAGTCTTTTGACGCATATAGCAGAGGTTCTTTTGTCTTCACTGCTATTTTGTGAACATTAGAGTGTATGCTCCAGTTTTTGTACCATTTCCAGTAAAATGTGTCCAGATAAAATTTTTTTATTTAAAATAATTTTAGATTCACAGTGATACCATCTCCTGTTGCCATCATACATTAGGGAAACCAGGAAATGAACATCAGAAAACGCCCAGAGTTTTCTTTGTGCTACTGCAAATGCTGCTGTGAACATTCTTTATGTCCTTCCTGATGCACCTGGGAGAAGTTTTTCCAAGATATGTATCAAATAGATGCATTGAGGTATAGAACCAAGTATGTTTAATTTTAAGACAAACTGTTTTCTAAAGATTGTCCTCAGGTCACCTGCTTCTCCTTCTTCCCCTATATTTGTTATTTCTTTGAGAAAGTCTTGGCTAGTCTTAGCCCTTTGCTATTATATATACATTTTTAAAATTAAACTTTTTATTTTGAGGTCGTTCTAGATTCACAAGTAGTTGTAAGAAAGAAGACAGATCTTGAGTATCATTTATCCAGATTCCTCCAGTAGTAACATCTTGCAAAACCGTAGTACAATGACACAGCTAGGGTGTTGTCACCGATCCATCTCCGTTGCCACAAGGGTCCCTCACAAGGTCTTTTTATACTCACACCAACTCTCCTCCTGCTCCCCTGTGCGCCCAGGGTGTTGAACATCGAAGCTGACTCATTTTACTGCCATGCACTATTGCACTGTGTGAATGTATCAGAAGTTATCCCTCTATTGGAGAGGGACATTTTGGTTGTTTCGAGTGTTTGCTTATTACAAATATTGCTGACTTGTCTGGGATCAGTAAATGCTCCCAAGGCAGAAGCAGTCCAAATGCTGAGCATACTTTCCTGAATTCCCATTTTCTCTGAGATCTCCAAGCTCCCCTGCTACTTCTTTACTACCTTGCTCTCTCTCCATTATCTTTAAGTATGTTTTAAAAACTGTGCCTGTTTGTCTTGCTGTCCTGAATGAATTTCCTATTCTTCTATCAGAAGAGGCACACGTTTGTCTTCTTTGATTGCTTCTTGTTCTTCTCATTCCTTCTTTTCTTTTTTTTTTTTTAAGGTTTGTTTGTTTGTTTATTTACTTATTTATGAGAGAGAATGAGCCATAGGGAGGAGCAGAGGCAGAGGGAGAAGCAGGCTCCCCGCTGGGCATAGAGTCTGATGAGGGGCTCCATCCCTGAGATCACCACCTGAGCCGAAACTGAGAGTTGGACATTAAACCAACTGCGCCTCCCAGGCACCCCTTCTTCCTTCTTAATTTTAGCAATATTCTCTCATGTCTCTGAATATCTTTGTTATATTTTGTATACTTATCTTGGGCTGTTGATCTGTCTGTGGTCTGCATTGTGTCGTTTGTTGTGTATCTTTTTAGTGGTTTTACTCCTCAGGTCTCCACTGACTCTGACTTGTGAACTCAGGTTTCTCTTGTGGTTATCAGCTGCCCAGTCAGATAATGGTGGCGGGGGGGGGGGGGGGAGTACGATTGAGGTCTGCTTTTGTCCCTCCAGTGAGTATGAAGGAGAGTGAGGATGAGCCCTAGGATGGAGAGCCTCAGGTACTCCAGAGTCACTACTTAGCATCCCTTTTGCTTTCTTTTCACAGAGAATGTTCTCTAGTCAGGATTCCTCTTTAAATTATTGGAAAAAAGCAGCACTGAAAGAAGGCAAGCTCTTTTGACCCGTCAGTCACCATTCACAAGGAGATCATCCACTGGCCTTGAAATGGTCATCTGCCATCCATGAGGATTTTGGGGACATTGGGACAGAAGAGTAAATGCCCAGCCATCTAGTCAGCCTGTGTGTGTTTTTGTCAGAATCTCACCTTGGGTGTGGCTCTGATATTACTTTGACATTCCCAGGCAGCCAAGCTATTCCCACTGATCTCTTTCTTCCAGTGGCAGAGGCCACCAGTCACTTCCCCTGGGAAATACGGGAGAGAGGAATGAGCAGAAAGGAGAGTCCCCCGTCCACAGTCTTCTCTCCCCATCTCTGTACCTGCCACCCCCACCTGAGACTGCTGTCAACTTTTCACACAAGTTCACCCTAGCTTTACTCTCCCCAGCAACCAGTCATAGTCCTTATGTTGTTTCTCTGTCTCATCTCTGTCATTTCTTTGTTGCTAATTGTTTTGGAAGCAACCAGAAGCTAAGGCTAGTTCTCTAGATTGTAGGACACTACTATCTCTCTCTCTTTCTCCCTCCTCCTCCTCCTGGAACTCCTTGTCACTGTCATTAATGCCCTCTTCTTCCTCCTGCTCCTTTTTCTTTTTCTACTCGGAGTTTGGTTACAGTTTCTTTATCTCTGCTTTTCAAAACACTCTGCAAGAGAGCCTTTAGAATTTGTTTTTATTTCTATACTCTTTTCTCTTGATTTGTTTTGACTCGTCTTTGTCACGAATAGCCTCAATCTAATCATTCTAACTGTGAATCACTCATCTGAGGCACTGAGCTTCTCTCATGTTCAGTTCTTTTTTTTTTTTTTTTTTTTTCCATGTTCAATTCTTACCGAGGTCCACCAAATGGTGCGTCCAGGCTGCTGCACCGACACTGGGGGTGGGGAAAGTGAGGTTAAACTAGGTAGAAATTGGCAAGTCGCGTTCAGTGACTGCACGTGGATGGCGAGGGAGCTGTGCAGTGGGTGGACCGATGGAAGGTTGAGACAGCGATAAAAATGTCAGGACAATGATAGAGGAGATCTAAAGGATTCCAAATATGGGCAAAAATTCTGCCTCATGGTCTGAGGTTGTAATCTTCGCTGAGGACTCTTCAATAAAGAGAGGATTCGTTACTGTATGAACATTAGAAGTTTCAGTTATTGGGGTGGTTACTGAAGGGCTCCATATTTAATAGGGTACCATAAGACCCACAGTGTCTGTTGCAAGGATTTTCGTACACGTGAGAAAGAGTTAGGGACTCACAGGCCTCCTTATTGTGCTGGTAGAATGCTGTGGTCTTCTCTTGATGGCTGGGAAATGGAACAAGAGCAAAAGAGAATCTTAGAAGGAGACAACTCCCTATTCAATGGATATGGATATAGATACACTGGTTGGATGAGCAGATGAATTAATACAAAGGATAAAAGGATCCATGGGAGATGGAATGGACTGATTTGAGAAAGGGTGGCTCCATGGGTGAATAGAGAGATAGAAGAATGTCTGGACCAATGGATGTATCTATTTACGTATCCATGTATAGGTGGATGGATGGATATTGGAGTAAATTAGTATGGATAAATGGATAGATAGGTGAATGGGAGGATGATGTGTTGATTGACAGATGAAGTCAGTGGAATGTCTGGATAGATGAATGGCTATGTATATATGTATGTAAGTTTGTATCATGTATGTGTGAGTGAAATAATGGATAAATGGATAAATGGATACAGGGCTACACAGGTGAGTAATGATGGATAATGAGCAAATGTATAACTGAACGGGAGCAGTGAATAATGGATAGATGACGACAGGGTGAGATTTGAAATTGGGCCTTCATTTGCATTCTGACTTTGCACACTAGCTGTGTTACATTGGGTAAAATCTTTTACTTTCTCTAAGCCTTGGGAAAAATTTTAAATTTTCAAGAAAACATAAGTTACAATTTAGAGTAAAAAATTTAAGGGGAAGTATTGTTGAATAAAAGTATTTTTGAAAATAAAAACATTTGAGAAATATCACTAGCTGAGAGGGGATAAAGATTTTAATTGAAGTTAAATTTCTGTAAGTCAAAAGGAAGATTTCAGGAGTAGAGAAGCTGTGGTGAGATTTGGAAACATTTAACTATGAAGTAATATTAATAGAAAACATTTTACAAATTATAGTTATAAACTAAAATATAAGCACTATTTATGTAAGAATATTAATGTCACAATAAGTGAAGATGTGGGGGAGGGGAAAGGAAGGCTCTGGATCTGACGTCCTCATTTTTCATTGCAGGGAGTCAAAGGATGATGCTTAAATCGAAGTACAGAATGTAAAAACAATTACTGAAGTTTCAATGTGCTTTTCCCCTAAATCTCTTTTTGTGATTATAAAAAGATCTTTAAAAAATATCTCATATCTAATATAACTAAGAAAAATATATCTAATATCTAAAACCATACCTAGTAAAAAACTCTAGTATCTAATATAGCTAATATGTATATAATTATTGTATGTTATATATAATTATATGATAATTTAATCTATTAGATATTATTAACATAATAATTAGAGTTAGATATAATCTTTTAGATTCCTTTTGATTTCTTCTTCCAGTTTTAAATACAAATGAAGTTAAATGTAATATTGCAAGTAGCATATATAAAGTAATCACATATTTATCAGAACCTTTCAGTATATCTATTTAACCTTTCTGGAACACCCACATGAAAAGATCCTCCTAATGTAAATGCTAATTATTTATGAACAGTGGCATTTGAATTTTTTTAACCCCCATGTGGTGCTTGAATAATTTATAATAAGTGTGCATTCTTTTTATAAAACTCATACTGGTTTCCTTTCGTATAGAAAAGAAAAATTTTTAGGGGTGCCTGGGTGGCTCAGTGGGTTAAAGGCTCTGTCTTTGGCTCAGGTCATGATCCCAGGGTCCTGGGATCGAGCCCCACATTGGGCTCTCTGCTCAGTGGGAAGCCTGCTTCCTCCTCTCTCTCTCTCTCTCTGCCTGCCTCTCTGCCTACTTGTGATCTGTCAAAATTTAAAAAAATTTAAAAAATCTTTAAAAAAGAAAAAAAAATTTTAAAAATCACTTGCTTATTCTAATCTTGTCATCATTACCTTAAGTAGTTTATTTGCAGGAGCGCACTGTAATCTTCAGCCGTCTACCTCTAGAATTACCATTAATTTTCTTTGGAATGTAACCTCTCCTCTCAAGGCCTTAGAAACTGCAATTCTTATTCTGTGTATTTGGTAGGGAAAAGTGTTATTTTTTTGTATGTTCAGTAGAGAAAAGTAGTTATCAAGATGCTTGTAAAAAATTATGAATGTTTGCCTCGAGTTACAAACTATATTGATGGTAGGAAATTGATTTGCTCACAACCACTTGACAAGTAATTCTTGACTATATCCCCTCCAACCTTGTTTATAATTAATCTGAGAGTTTATAAACTAAGGAGAGCCCCCTGGGGAATACAAAATTAAAGGTAAGATTTCTTCCTTAAAAATATTTAGGCAAGAATTTGTAGCATATGTATTTTAAAATAAAACATAGAGTCCCTTTTTAAAGATTTTATTTATTGGTCAGAAAGAATGAGAGCACAAGCCGAGGGAGAAGCAGGCTTCGCACTGAGCAGGGAGCCAGAGGCAGGGCTCGATCCCAGGACCTGGGGATCGTGAACTGAGCCAAAGGCAGACGCTTAACCGACCGAGCCACCCAGGCACCCCACATAGAGTCTCTTTTAGGGCAGTTATGGAATCACAGCCAGATGGACAGGACGCCTGGTCTCCCTGGCATGGAGCTTTATCTCATGGGATGTCGAGGATACATTTCCCTGCCAGCTCACAGCTAGGAAGGGCTGATTTTGCTGTATAATCATTTAATCACATATAGAAAGGAAATACCAGCTCGCCAGCCAGTTGGGTTGAGGACCAAAATTTTAGAAACTTGGTCCCAAGGTGAATTTAAGGTTCTAGCTGAGAGGTCTTATACTAGCTTCCTACGGCTGCTGTAATAAATGACCACCACTTTGGTCAGGCTTTGTTCTGACGAACAGAGAACAGAAAATTATTCTTACAGTTCTAGAGGCCAGAAGTCTGAAAGTAAGATCACTGGGTTGACATGAAGACCTTGGTAGGGCTATGCTATCTCTGAAGATTCTAGAGGAGAGTGGTTCCTTCTTCCCATTGCCTTTTCTTCTGTGTGTGATCTTCTGCCTCCCTCTTATATGGACTTGTGATGGTATTTAGGGTCTCCCAAGATTATCCAGGATAATCTCCCCATTTTAAGATCCTTAAATGACACTTGGAAAGTCTTTGCCATATAAAGTAACATTCACACCTTCCAGGGGACTGGGGTATGGACATATCCTTGGGGGCCAACATTCAGCTTACCGTAGGTGGTAAGATTAGGAAAGTTTCTCTTCCCTCAAACAGGTTTCCATCTCAAAGCTGGGAATGCGCCACCGTACTCAGATCTGAATTGTGAATCCCCCACCTGGGAGGTTTCCATCGCTGTCCCAAGGCAGAGGGTCTGGCTTTCCTCAGGCCTCCCTTTGTGAGGCCTCTCTGCAGAGAGGATAAAGCCTCAGTCAGAGAAGACACCTGTGCTGGCTGGCTTGAGTTTTTGCCGTTTGGGATCCTTGGTAAGGACAGGAAGGCAGAAGGGGCTGTGCTGATCCACAAATGGCCAGTCTAGGGCTCTCATGCTTCTGGCTCCAACTTGTTTCAACAGGAGTCAGTTCTGACCACATTGTCTCTTTCCTTTTCTTCACTGTGCACAGGGCATTTGTATGGGGGCATCATTCACGTTTCAACAATAAGACCCACAATATAGGAGCCAGAATGAAAAGGAGGGGCTTACTGTGTATGTGTCAGGGTGTGTAACCCCCTCTCTGGAAGTCACCTTTGGCTTTCCACCCCTGAAGATCTCCCTGCTTGACTAAGTCATGTGGGTTGAGAGGCCCTTCTGGCACTGGGTTGGGTTGTTCCATTGTTTAAGTGGGAAAGATGTTCCCCACCAACACGGTGAAGTGGGAGGTGACAGGAGGGTGTGTCTCTAGGGATTCTCACTCAGCACATATGAATCACGGCCATATGAAGTTATCTACCCAGAGATGCTGAATAATATTCCAACAGTATTCAAATAAACAGTACGGCGATCTGTGGATTCCTGACTCATTATCTTAACAACCAAAGGCTTGATGAACATTTTGTTCTTCCTGCCTGTCCCCCAAGTGTCCTTATAGCCCCAGGGGGCCCATTTTTGCAATCCTATAGAAAGCCAAGGGAAAGAGTGTGATTTTGAAACTCCAAGATGTGTGTAAGCATATTAAATAAGTTTTAAAAATTCATGGGTAGAGAACGGACTTTATATAAAAACTTTGCTTTTGAAATAGGTAGCTTGTGGGTATAAAATTAAACTATTAATAATTAAGCTTCTATTTAACAAGTAAATATTGTGCTCTGACAAGAGAGAACAAATATATGCAGATATTTTGGGGGTAGAAAGCTATTTATTATAACATTTTAAGTTCCAGATGAATTTCAAATAAAGATTAAAATGTTATTACAATTTATGCTGAATGTTAAAACTGATAACCCTATTTCTTCTCACATAATTTTTTTGCCCTATCAGACAGTGCAGACTGAGCAAGTGGGGAATTTAAAAAAATCATTTCTTTTATTTTACTAAGTTAAAAATCAGACTTTTGGCTCAAAGCCATCTCCGTTTCAAATAAATCACAGGGCAGGTGGTAACTTGCAACATGGTACTACCGGCCCTCGTTAAAAAAAATCGTAAATATAAAAGTAAATTGGTAAAAGTTTTATAATGGAAAAGGCTTTCCATTTGAGGGCATTTTAATACAAAGACCATTTACTTAAAAAGATGGTTAAATGTTATTTTACAATAAAACCATGCGTGTAAATCTAAAATGTACTCAGAACCACCAATTCAAGCAACCTTGGGAAAATCAAATCTGAAGTGTGAGTTTGACTTTAAGGACGACTCTGTGTCCTCCCCCCACCCCCACCTCCCCACC
Source organism: Lutra lutra (assembly GCF_902655055.1). NCBI lineage: Eukaryota > Metazoa > Chordata > Mammalia > Carnivora > Mustelidae > Lutra > Lutra lutra. The sequence continues at coordinate 130,964,868 of NC_062278.1, read as the reverse complement.
GGGGTTGATGGTGGGGCTACGGCGGTGCCCGACTGAGATACATGCGTGACCTGTAGGCACTTCATTCTGCAAACTGGAAGACACGAAGTACAGAAAGCTCAATGAATTCTCCCCAAACCATGGACCCACCATGATTCCAGAAGCAGGACATGGCTGCAACCCCAGACCCCTCTCCTCGTGCCTCCACAGTGCCTAAGCTTTCCCCCTTTATTTTCTTCTGTCTCCAAACCTTGGGTCGGATCAGCCAGAAAGCTGGGGTGCCATGAAGTGCGGTGGGAGAGTCAAGGAGAAGAGGTCCGGCCAGAGAGACGGGGAGTTCAGTTCGGACGCCGCTCTCTAGCACCCCCAGCCGGCAGTCCTCCGCCGGCTCCTTATTTCTCAAGCCCCTCCCTTCAGGCCTTTTCCAACAGGCTCCGGATTTTCAGTGGCTCCGCTGGACTCTTCCAGGGCGTGTGTATGCGTGGAAATTGAAATACTCACAGCCGGTGATGTGGGCCCCATAGCCACCCTAGGAGTACAGGGATCATCTAAAAGAGTGCTCTGTACTCAGCTCCAACCCCTTGTCATCTGGCAGGAGTGCTGGCGCTCAGGGGTTTTTTTTTTTTTTTCAAGAGAAAATCCAAAATTCAAACACTCCCCACGTTCGCAGCAAGCTTGAAAACGGGAATGTCCTGTGGGCCTATCAGAACCCAGACACCGTCGGTTCCCAACATCTGCTTTCTAACAAGGCGCATTCTGGCCCCGGCATCAGCTCCAGCCCTGGGGTCAGCACACAGCGGGGCTGCTGCGAGCCTGTGGGGCCTAGGGTGCTCTGCCGCTCACAGGCCCTTTCCTCAACTCTGGACCCACGAGAGCATCCCAGCTCTGATCTTTCCAGCGCCGGTTCCCCCAGCAGCCGTAATGACAAGAAGGAGGCCTCCTTCCGTAGAATCCACCTTGCCAGCCAGGCTCCCCTTTCCAAGTACACCTGCAGCCCCAGCGGCCTTTTATTAAATAACCCAGAAACCTAGTTGCATCTTGCCTCCGTTAACAAGCTGTCAATGCCTTCCCATTACCCACAGACAGCATCCAGTTGCTAAAGGAGGTGTGTGTGGTACAATGACCACCCATTATGCTCCGGCAACTTGTAATGTGCACTCCCTGCCCCTGCTTTCCAGGCAAACATACCCCAGCTTTCTTACCTGTGAACCTTCACTCCTGCAGCCCACTCTGCCCAGAATAGCCCCGTTCTGAGGCCTTGCTCAACAAACTTGCCCTAGCCTTCAAGGTTCAGCTGGAGTTCACGGCCTCTATTCTTGCCCCCTACCACCCCCCATCCCCCCCCCCCCCCCCCCCCCCCCCCCCCGGCAACTGGCCTCTCTGAGGTTTGTGGGAGCCCCATGGACCTGCTCTTCCCCCTGCATTCCAATGGAGGTATCCATCTGTCTGTACTTCCTCACGGCACTGCTGCACCTGTAACAGATTATTAGCAATTGCCATGCAATTTCCGTGCCTACTTGGTTATGTCTCTCCTGCTTCCTGAATTGTAAATTCCACGGGGGGAAGGGGTTCTGTTTGTCTTGTTCACACCACAGGCTGGTGCCCAGTGCTTGCTGGATGTCTGATTCCACAGGATGGGCAATTGGGTTACTCCCCAGGTGACGATGGCCAGGACACAGACACAGCTTTCTCTCTGATGCCCGCTCCCATTTCAGGGCCAGGCCCTCGAATGTGCTCTGGGGACCCGAGCAAACAGGGTTCAGGGGGGACCTGAGCCCCCTGCAGCCGCGGAATGGTGGTCCCCAGAGGGCGACGCTGTGGAGAGGCTGTGAGGACTCCACATTGCAAGCTGGGTGGCCGCTCTGCTCACAACAGGTCAGAGAGCGTCAGGAAGCCGCCTGCGCCCTTTCGTGCTTCCCGGCATCTTGCCCTTTGCTTTCCGTGTTCTTTAATGTGTTCACTACACATTCGTGCTGAAAATACAGATGAACAGACCAAATGGTGCTTTGTCGCCGAGCGGGAGAGAGGGACATCTCCTTAAGGCCATGAGCTGTGAGCTGGTGCCCAGATTCCGGGCCGCTCCGGGGCGCCAGGGTAGGCGGTACGGGACTGGGGTGGGCGTGAGGACCAAGGGCGCCCGGGCGGGGTCAGCTGCGCGGCCAGAAGCCGGGCGGAGTGCCGGATCGCCGCGCGGAGCGGTCCCGGCCGCGCGTCCCCTGCGTCCACCGGGAGTGGTGCCTCCATGGGGCTCCTGGTAGGGCCCGGGCCCAGGGACGGGCGCGCCCTCTGGTGGTCGACCGCTTCTCTGCGGGCTCGCAAGGCCCGGCGGGGCCCCGCTCTCCGCGGACCCCAGCGCCCGCCTGCCCAGCGCGCGCCCCCTCACAGCAAAGGAGAGAAATGCAACCGAGACCGCTGTGCGTCGCGCCTCAGGCTCCTGGTCTGTGAAACGGCAGAATGGTGGCATACTCCAGGGCTGCAGTGATGATTCAGGGTGCTCGCCTGTCTACCGCACTTGGGACGGCGTCTGAGCTGTCGGAGCCCTGAGGTTCAAGAGTCCTTCTGAAATCTCAGTGTGTCCGGAGAGGCTCCTTGGGTCAAGGAGCCAGACAGAAACAGTGTGAAATTGGCCTGGGTCCTTTCCCAGTGTGGACACAAAGGAGAGCTTCTGTCACATCCAGCCATCTCTGTTCCTCTTCTGTAAACTAGGGGTAGTGAGGTGTAATGAGGACCAAGGTTTAAACAAATGTTAGTCCCTATCTGGGACCTCTGAGGTCACTTCTAAGGATTGGATGTCTGTAAAAGGGGATACCTCCTGTATCTCACACTGATGGACTGCAGAGTAAAGAGAAAGGGATTGGCAACAATGGGGGACTTAAATTAGTTGCATTTGGCCCAGAGATGAAACCTCTCAAATCCCAGCTCCAAGCTTGGGGCTCCAGGGCCCAGATGGTCAGAGGGAGGAGGTGGAGGGAAAGGATGGACACAGAGCAGCTTTCACCCCACCCTCGGCTGGGGCAACTTTGGAGCATTGACCAAGGGTGAGGCTGCAAATGGGTGGCTCCTTCAAGCACATGAGGTAGGGGCTCCCTGAGTGTGTGGGGTAGGGCTGGTGTGTGCTGGGAGTACGGTAAGGCAGCCCCCTGAGGGTATTGCATGGCCCACTCAGGCGCCCCTTTCCAGTGTAGACTCCAGAAGGAGACCCCGAGCTAGGAGCACCTTCCTGGGATTGGTTGGCTGGGGTTCTGAGGCTCTTCTCCCAGGCCCTGACCGAGGAGCCGGGAATTGGCTGGCCCCACCACTCACAGCCTGCCATAAGCCAGCCTCCAAGACCCTCCAAGGGCCTCTAAGCCTGGATCCAGCTGCCTCTCCAGGTCTTATGTCTGATCTCCTTCGTGGGTCCCGTGGTCCATGGTTTCTCAGAGCTTGCCCAGGTTTTCCTGCTTCCTTCCCGTTGCCTGGAAGGTGTTTGCACCTTATAGTCTCTTGAGATCCAGTCCATCCTTCAAGACCTGGATCAACCCCCTTCTCTGATCTCTCAACCAAATGAGCTCATAGCACTTGAACTCTGCCCTCTGTTAGTCTTATTCTGGCTCCTAATAAGCCCCTGAAGGCTAGGGACCATGTGTTTGTCATCTCTGGTTCTCATCTGCATTAGGTACTAAGTGAACAAATGGAGGCACAAGTGACAGCTAGAAGGGGGCCTCATTTTTTCCATTCCGAGGATAGGATTAGCCATACTGGCCTTCCAGGGCCGGTGGAAGTTCTGGCTGAGGTTCCTCCAGGGCGCGTCAGCTCACCCCTCTTCCTTCCCAGCGTTGCTCAGACAGCTGTACTTCTCTTTGGCTTCTCAGCCTCCCCAGGAAATCTCTCCCATCTCAAGAGAACCTTCCTGGGACCTGCCTCTCTCTCAGCTGCCGCCCCAGCTCCCCTTCCTCTGCTTCCTTCCCCATCTCCCCACCTCTGTGCAAACTGCCTGTGGGCTGGGCCTTGCCTAGAAATCATCCCACCCCCTTTCAGAGCCATCCCACCCCCTTTCATGGAAGCTGCCTCCTTTGGAAAACACTTCCCCCTTCCCAACAGCCTGACGAAGCTGGCTTAAAGGTGCAAGAGCACCATGTCCCCCAGGTTCACCCCCGGTGGTAGAGGTTTCTAGCACTGTCCGTACCTGCTTTCTGTTTCTCTTGAGCTCACGGAATTATCTTTCCCCACTCCTGTGACAGCCAACACGCTGGGGACAGAGGTGGAGCGTGTCACCTTGGGGCCAGACTTGACTTACCAGTGCAGGACCTCTGAGGACTTTCTGGGCCTGCCTGGTCAGTGCTGGTGGCACGGTGTGACATGGAGGGACCCCGGCATCCAGGCAGATGGCGTTGCGGAGCCACTGCCCTGGAGAGCCAGCTGGACCCACAGGAGACTTTGGGTGAGCAAAAGAAGGGCTCCTGTTATGTCCTGTGACAGACAGGGACGGTGACCATGGCTGGCCCTGCCTATCCTGACTGAATTCCAGTTAGAGGAGCTGGCTGGATGAGTGGCTGGGCAGCAAAATCCCTGTGCATTTTAGTCACTGTTACTGACTTCAAGATGTGGCAGTACCTGGGGTGGGGTGGGGGGTTGCAGGGGCCTTAGCAAGCTGGGTTGACCCCTGTGTTGTGTGGGGATGAATGGCAGGGTGTGTCATGGGAGAAAAACTTTCTCTCGCAATTTGCCAAGGACTTGCCTGGGGCCTGTTTACATATTTAATCTCTGAGGAAAGGTTATAATGAATCGGGTGCTATTGGCAGGAGATGGACCTTTTCCCTAGGTATGTAGTTCCTATGGTTGGAAAAGAGGATTTCTCCTTTGGATTTGCAGAGTTTCTCTGTCTGTCTCTCTTTCTCTATGTCTCTCTCTGTCTCTCTCTCTCTCTCTCTCTCTCTCTCACACACACACACACACACACACACACACACACACACACACACACACACACACACACAGCCCCTGCCAGTCTCATCACTTCGGGAATCTGTAATATGATATTTTAGTAACAATCCGAGACAGCTGGATTCAGCCCCCAGCTTAGCTGTATATCTCCACCTCTGCGAGGGCTTGGAGAAGATCACAATGTGGCTTTGTTCCTAAGCGAGAATCTGCTAACCTGTCACCAGGTGGGGGTGTTCCCTTGAAGGTCTGTCTGTGTGTAGCTCTCTCCAGGGCCTTTTTGTCTTGAAAGCCTTTTCTTCTTTGTCCATTTTCTCTGTGACTCTCCTTTAACTCATGGTGCTATGGGGCAAAACCGGCCCTGTGGGATGAGCACGGTAATGTTCTTGCTACTTGAATGGAAGGTGGGGGTGAAGGACGTTGTACCTGGTCCTCCCCGCCTCCCTTCCCCCTTTCATAGCCCTCAACAGATTCCTCCACCTCCCTCCATGGGCCAGTGAATTTCAGTGGGAATAGAGGGGCCTCCCCCTATTTCAGAATCTCTCAGTAGGGAGGCTGGGGCTGCCTCTGAGTCTGGAGGAGAAAGAGCTGGCAGCGTGATTTAAGTCCAGACCCAGCTAGGTGTCATTTGGGTAAAGTAGGCCACAATGATTTCCCCAATTTCAGGTTCCTTATCTTCGAATGGGGCCTTCGGACCAGTGTGGCCTCCCTCATGGGGCTATGATGAGGATCACCCCCAGAGGGCCTGAGACCCAAGGATAAATCGTGAAGATATGATATTTGATTTTCACTGCATCTCCCCCCTCCTGTGCTAAGAAATTCCAGGAAGGATGAGGTACAAAGTTCCTACAGACCCTTTCTTCCCTGGCTTTTTTTGTTCAGCCCTTGAGGTGCTGGATTATGCTGGCAGAGGGAGTGGAGCCAAGAGGTGGGCTTCCTGGGGCTGGGCAGGGGGAGGGCCTAGGCCTGTATCTAGCCTCTGCATGGTTTCCAGGCTAGGGGGGAAGCAGGGCAGGTCGGGAACCTCAGCCTGGGAAGGGACCAAGGACCCATACTGGCAGGACCCAAGGGACTGTGGATGTCTTTGGGGACCAGACCATTGAGGAGGGTCGATGCTAACCTTCCAGCCAGCTGGCTGGATGACAGCTAGAAACCAAACCTAACTGATTCAGAGAATAATTGTGCCACTGTCTGTGCACACTCAAGCTGGGAGAGTAAGACTCCCACTCTCAGTACGTGGTACGCACTTAACACAGCACAGTGAGCTCTGTTCTTCATGCCCACTGGCTCCTGGTTGCAGCAGCCCAGGGAATCTGATTAACAGGCACCCCTCCCCTGTCAGGGGCCTACAGAGTCTGAATTCTCAGCGGCCCAAGCACTGGTGGGGGTCACCAAGGTTCTGCTGCACTCAAGACCCACCACCCAGGTGTAGCGACTCCCCACGTTGGCCTCACAGGAGGGGCCTGGGACAGGAGCCACTCCCATAGACCCAGGGTCTGGCTGGAGGGGTTGGGAAACTGGGTTTTAACCACATCCTCTGTGAGTGTCCAGCCCTCCAGGAAGTTTGCTCAGCCTTAAGTGTTTGCTCTAGAAGTGAAATGAAGGTGGCCCCATTATAGTCTCTGCTGGCCGTCAGGGGAAAAGCTTTGCTGTGGGGAGGGGTAGGATGGCTGTGACCAAGGGACCAGTGACAATTAGGATATGAATGCTGATCTGTCTCATGGACTGAGCTATTGTTGCTCCACTCCATCTGCAGATATGAACTCAAGGCACCGTGGGCCTTTGATGGTAGTCTGCAGAACTTCACTGAAGGACCAGCAAGCACCTGCTGCTGGCTTTGAACCAGGCTGATGGGGGGGGAGTCATGCTACCTCCGATCCCCATGGCCAGGCGCCCCTGTGGTTGTGGCATGGGCACCTCCTCCGGCCAGAAAGTGCAGGTTCTATTGGCTTTCTGACGGATACAGATGACATTACAAATTCACAACCAAGTTATATCAATAGCAAAATTATAATATATTAATAGCAACATCATAATAGAATAAAGCCTTGGGAGGGCAACCAGTCTTCCAGAATCTGCAAGTTGGCATTCATTGTTCATGAGCTTGGCTGAAGGCAGTACCTCCAGAATTTGGTTACATCACAGAGAGGAGGACCAGGACGACTAGCAGGGAACCATTTTCCAAGCGGAACCATCTTAAAATGCTGTCACTGTCCCCGGAGGTTGCATGGAGCCTCCCTTCCTGAGTGAGATCTTTGGAAATAAGGCCACGTGTAGCAGTGTGACTTTCACAAAGACTTCAGTCTCATAGCAGTTTGGCCACTGGCATCCAAGTTTGGCTTACCACCACAGGAGTCTTTTCCAGAGACGGCTTCTGGTAGGGTTCTGGAGGGTTCTTCCAAGAAGAGTGACACTCAAGAGGGCCATGGATGGCAATAACCAGTTCCAGCTGCTCCAGAGGATGCGGTGAGCCAGGTCTCTCTCTGGCAAAGGGCCCTCTGGTGGGACACAGATGGTCAAGATCCTATTGACAGTCTCTGGGTTTGTGCTGGGTCTCCCCTGCTGCTGCCCACCGAGCACACTCTGGGAGAAGGCCCCGTGTGGATGGAGGGAGGGAAGGGGAGCTCCTAGGAAGGCCCAGCGGAAAGCCATGTTTGGCACTACCTTGCACAAAGCTGGTCTGCAATAAATATAATACTTGTTGATGAAAGGCCTCCGTTGTGGACATCTGATTCTGAACCATCACCACACAGCAGTGGGGTTGCTCGACCCCGGGCCCTGGAGGGGCAGTGAGGAGAGGCTGAGAACACATTGACGAACACAGGCGTGTCTGGAGCCAGAGAAGCCGACCACCCTGGCTTCTGTTTCACGGACTCACCATCCAGCTCGGTAGACCTTGACACACACCCCCGCCCCAAGCTTCACTGCCTGCTCTGCTGACATCTCGGACTGCCTGTCTGTACTCTTTGGCACACAGGGTGAGGTCCAGCAGGGAAGCCCATGAGCGGCCACCTCATCTGCTCCCAGGGAAACTGGGTCTTCCCCGTCACTCTGAGTTGAGCAGTCTCGTCCTCACAGAGAGGGTGGGGGAGGCTGGGCTACTGACCACTTCACAGCCCTCCTTGGGTCTTCACCATGGTGTGGCTTTCTTAGCACAGAAGAAGCTAGTTAAGAGGAACAGCATGTGGATGACCCACCCTCGGGGTATCTTGGTCTCTGCTCTGGTACCCGAGTGTGTGGTACCTGAGAGGGAATCAGCTGGCCATATTCCCCAACATGGCAGCTTCCAAAATGGCCTTTTGGGGAAGGAAGCAAAGATCTGAGGGGAAGGAGGCCAGTCCCTCCTGGGTTCTGTGCTGATGCTGAACCAAGACACAAAGTGGGTTACAGCCAAGCCCCTCCCTCCCCTAGCCTGCCTCTGGCTGTTAACCATAACCTAGCCCTCTCCCTTTCGCTCTGGGGAGATAATGCTTTGCTCTCTCCACTTAGGAAACCAAGCCTTCCCCACAACACTGGGGTGCGGGGCAGGGGCTGCATCCTTGCTGGGAGATCCAGCACCGAGGAGATCCTGGGCACAGGGCTGCCTCCCAAGGAGCTGAGAAGGCCTGGCCCTCCAGTCCAGTGCCCATCCAGCCCAGGTACACAATGGACCTGAGGAATCCTGCCATGGGAGAGGGGTGGAGGGGAGGCAGAGAGGGCAAATGGTGACTGGGGTTTTCTCTTATTTAAAAAAAACGGAAACAATATGTTAACATTAGTAAATACAGACAGTTGTGGAGGGGCAGGGTCCACTTTCTGGAGCAGGCAGTGGCTGGGCCAAGGGTCAAGGGTCAGATGAGGCCCGCAGCCTTCTCCTGCACGTTGTACTCCTTGTTCTTCTTCACCCGCCAGCTGATGAACAAGAGCAGCAGCACACCCAGTGCCTTGTAGCCCACCTGCAGGCCCAGGTACCTGGGGGGCAGGAGGAGATGAACCGGTGAGGCGGGGCGGCGGCTCCGCTGCCCATGTCCCAGGGTCAGGGCCATCAGGAAGGGCAGCTGCCCAGGGACTATGCTGTCACCACTCAGGGAGGGATCCATTACCACCCGGGCCATGGGGGCATGCGGGGCCCTCACCTGTCTCGGAGAGCATCGTTGTCATAGTACGCACAGGCCCCACGCCTCCCTGAGCACTGAGAGCTCCACCGGATGCACGAGTGGTCGATGGTGAGACCGTAGAGGGCTGGAGAGGGCAGCCAGGCTGGTGTCCATGGGAAGAGAGTTCAGAAAGCCCAGGTTACATAGAGCTGTAGGTGGAGGTTCCTGGCAGGGTGGGGGGCAGTCCTTGCCCCCAGTACCCCTGCATGGTTCCCATGAATGAGAGTGGCTCTGCCCCACCCCTGGGAACTGCAGTGCCTTTGCACAGCCAAACAGCTTTCTGGGAAGCCTGAATTTCTCTTTCCCTAGAGGCTTAGGAGAGAAAAGAGACCTGAGCCATCCTTTCAGGGCAGTGAGTCACAGAAGTCACCTAGCTGCCAGCTCAGACCGACAACACGGTTCTCACACTGGATTGGCCTCGGAGAGATGTTGACTTCCACAGTGTGGCAGGGATCTCTGGAGGGCAATGACTCCTCATGTCCTGACAGGGCCTGGAGGTGGGTGGGTGCCCTCGTTCTAAGGAGGAGGAAGGTGGGCATGGCTAGCTCACACTCTCAGAACCAAGAGGGTCGGGGCTGGACTTTGAACCCTTGTTTCCTCGAAGCCCATGCTCTTCCAGGACACCAGGCTGCCTGCTGCCTTAGACAATGCTCCCGGAAGACCCCGGACACCCTGGCTGCTCAAGAGTCTCTCCCCCAGCCCCCTGAATTTCCCCACAGTTGAATGGTGAGACCCGATCTAGCAGAGGCTCTAGAGGCCTTCCTGCTGTTAAGTATTCAGAATGACCCCTGTATTGTTAGCTACAGATCTAGGCAGTCACTGGACTAGGGAGGAATTTGTCCAGGATCCACATCCTGAACCACTGTGCTCAGAACAGGCTGGCCAACCCTGTGGAAGATCCTGAGAGAAGCTGCTTCAGGAGGAAAGAAAGAGGAGATCTGCCTGTGGCTCCACCCATAAGTGGGAACGTTTGAGAACCAGCCTCTCTACTCAGACCCTGCTCACTTCAGAGTCTCCGGATAAGCAGGGCATGGAAACTGGCCATGGGGATTGTCCACCAACATAGTAAATAATAGTAGTAAAGTAATAGTAATAATATAATATAATAAAATAATAGTAATAAAGTAATAGTAATAAAAAATTCCTACGTAGTAAACGAAGTCCAGAAACATTACTGGCCAAGTCCTGGTGGGTAATTTTAAACTTGCTGGGTTTTATCCATGGGAAATCCTGCCTTCTACCCCAGAGTGTGATTGCGTTCTTGGGTGATGAATGGAAGGCCTCCAGCCTGGATTTTCTTTTATTTATTTATTTATTTATTTATTTATTTATTTGACAGAGAGAGATCACAAGTAGACGGAGAGGAAGGCAGAGAGAGAGAGAGGGAAGCAGGCTTCTTGCTGAGCAGAGAGCCCGATGTGGGACTCGATCCCAGGACCCTGAGATCATGACCTGAGCCGAAGGCAGCGGCTTAACCCACTGAGCCACCCAGGCGCCCCCAGCCTGGATTTTCTAACTGTGATCCCATATTGAGTTGTCTGAGCTCAAGGGACAAAAAAAGGTGGCAGGTGCCATGAGTGGTGGGACAGTGGTTGTTTCCCAGGTGGCTGGGAGAAGCTCTTTCAGGGCCCATCCGGGCCACTGGCTGCGCTGGGTGCAACGCAGGGCTTCCTTCCCAGCACAGGTCTCAGAGCGAGTTACACATGAGTGCTGTTTGGTAAGAAGGAGCTGTGATGATGGCCATACCTCAGCCACCAGGACATGGCAGAGCCCGCTGCCCTGTGTCCTCCACGCTGGTAATACAGGCCCGAGCAACAGGCTCTGAAGTAGCGGTGCTGGCATGAAGGCAGCCAGGAGCCCGAGGCTGAGAAATCCCGTGGAAAAGACTAGTTTAATCATCATCTGCGTGCCCCACCCAACCTCCGTGGGAGATGGCCCTGCAAAGGTTCTGGCTCAGCAGGCCCCAGGAGGGACATCACCAACACAGCCCAGAACCATCAGGGAAGCTGCTGGAGGGCCAAGTGCAGCCTGGCTCCCAGATCAGGCATGGCGGGCTCTGCAGGGAGGGATTTCAGCACTGGAGTCCAGCCAGGACCCTCTAACAGTGACTGAAGTCCTTCCCGGGCAGCTGCCATGCTCCCCCCTGCTGTGTGCACCCACCGGATCCTGAATCAATGCTCTGTTCCACGTAGTCCTTTACTTGGCTTACCAGGCCCTGCAAGGGTCTGCATGCCATGGCCTGGATGGGACTGCGAAGGCATGGTCCAGCCTGAGCCTCTGAGAGAGGGTGGGCGAGGGGCACACATGAACCACCCCCCCAGCCTCGCCGCCAGGGAGAGGGCCAGGTGTTCCCAGCTCCCTCAGGCAGGGCTCTGTTTCACGTGGTCTCTGGGCTGCTTGAGTGTAGGCTGGGTTTGCCGGCAGAGGGCCCCATACTGGGAAACACTTGCTGAATAGAGGCAGGAGGAGTGAGTTCTGTAAAGTGGGAGGGAAGCCAGGGCCGGGCTCAACTGCTGTTCTGGCTGGGACAGGAATGCAGAGGTTTGTTCCGACAGCCAGTTCTTGGAAAAAGATGAAAAAAATACCTGCGTTCAATTCTTTATTAGGTATCCTCAGCTGTGTCCACTTTTCACTTTTCTTACATAGTTTTGTTTGGAATTAATGCCATAGATGGAATCTTTCCTAACCTCAAGTAACAGGGAAACCGCCCATATAGGGTCTTGGCCTTTGCTGACGCGTTGATGATGCACTGCCTCTGCCTTACAGCAGAGATGAGACAGGGTTTCCCCCGCGCCTGCCCCTGGCAGCCCCGCCCTCCCATGCCCTGGAGCTCCTCCTCAGGAAGGAAGGGGGCATCTCAGACACTTACCCAGCAGGCGCATCAGCAAGAACTGTACCCCGATGGCAAATGACTTTTCGTCCTGGTTCACCACACTGAAAAGGAAAATAGGAAGAGTCAGGAGCCAGAGGACTCAGGGATGTGCCTTGGCTCAGTCAGGGGCAGCCTGCCACAGAGCCAGCCAGAACCTCCCCTCAAATGGCCCGACAGCCACCTGGCTGGTTGGGTTCACCCCGGCTGAGTGCTCCTGTTGTCGGAATTGGTGGTTCTCAAAGCGTGGTTGCTGTGCCAGTAGCATGAGCCCCCTGGGAACTCGTTAGGAATGCAGATTCTCGGGCCCTACCTTAGACCTAAGAATCATGTCCCCTGGGGTGGTGCCCAGCCATCTGTGCTTTAGGAAGCCCTTCAGGAGATTCTTTTTTTTTTTTTTTTTAAAGATTTTATTTATTTATTTGACAGAGAGAGATCACAAGTAGATGGAGAGGCAGGCAGAGAGAGAGAGAGAGGGAAGCAGGCTCCCTGCTGAGCAAAGAGCCCGATGCGGGACTCGATCCCAGGACCCTGAGATCATGACCTGAGCCGAAGGCAGCGGCTTAACCCACTGAGCCACCCAGGCGCCCCCCTTTAGGAGATTCTGTTGCACAATCAAATTTGAGAGCCTCTGGTCTTGTGGCTTTTAGGGTTGCCCCTGCCCCCTTCAAGAGGCAGAGGGCAGAAGAGGCTGGGAATGGAGAGAAGGATGGGAAAGGGTGTGTTCACAGCAGCAGGTCTGAACAACTCCTGTGAAGTGTGAATAGCAATAAAGACAGCCCTGATGAAAGTGTAATTAAGGCTCCTGGGCCCTAGGCTTCTGTGTGCAACTGAAAAAATCCTTTACCTAGGGCCAGCTTTGTGGGCGTGTGGCCTGTGCTGCCTCCCAGGGCCCTGTCCTCAGAAAGGCCCCAGGCTGGATTTAATGTTCTGCTGTGGCTGTATTGAAATTCTTAATAATTTTGGAACCAGGAGCCTCTCATTTTCAATTTGCACTGGGTCCTGCAAATGAAAGAGCTGGTCTTGTCCCTACCCTTCTTCCCTCAAGAGAGGACAAGTGTTCAGCTGAGGAAGGAGATTCAAAGAGAGACAGGGAAGCTATCTGGCGGTGGTATTGCCAGGCCCTGCCATCCCAGCTGGGCAGGGGGCAGAGAGAGAAACCCCATCCACAAGGTGGGGAGCCAGGAGGTGGCCTGCAGAGGCACCAGGCTTCTCGTGCTCTGAACACCCACACTCCTGGGGGATGGGTGCCATGGGGGAAGGGTTTTTGGGGCGGAAGGGACATCAAGGAAGGGAACTCAGAAGTAATGTCCAGGTCTCTGCACACATTTTGTTCTGGCCCCACACTCCTGCTAGCAACATGGAAAAGGGCCCTCTTCCAGGTCCTCTGAAGGATGGCCCAGTGAAACAAATACTCATGGGCTTGAGGCACCCATTTGGGACCCCCCCACCCGTGAAAGGTGCCTCAAATCTCAATCTAGTGGATACTCCCTTTATGCCCACAGTTTCCTCCAGTGGCCCAAGTTCCATAATAGTCGTGGTCATTGTCCCTGAGCAGACTCCCCTAGATTCTGGACTGAACGTGGCTTGGGTACCCCAGTTTGGCTTCTGATGAACGGCTTGAGCCCCTTCCGGTGTTTGCCCTCATCGGCTGTGAACTAACTCTGGCATTTGGCCTGCTGTCTCCTTCCAAATTTCTCCCAGCCTGTATTTCCACACCTGGTTAGGGGCCAGGGTACAAATAACACTTGGGTTACCTACAAGGTCCTCTTTAAGCCTCACCTTCTTCACACTAAATAGCATCCATTCTCTCATCTTTCCCAGTGTGATCTATCTTTAAACCATTTTGGGATCCTGGGGCCTCTTCCATTTTGCTCCAGCCCCTGATCAGACTTAGAAGAGAGAGGTTTTCTAGGAAAGCCCATCCTGTGGTTGAAAGGATGCTCTTTCTCCACAGCTTCCCTAGCCCTGGGGCTTGATGGAGCCCTCTGGGAGGCTGACTGACAGGGACTGCCCCTTACCTGCTGCTCAGGAACTTCCCTGTGAAATGTCCTTATCCTGTTCCCTCTCCTCGTCATGGCCACCCATGATATTTCTTGGGGTTACAGGGTCCATCATGGCCCATCTGGCCCAGGTGTAAGAAGTAACTCCACTCAAGGTCTTGGATGAAAGCACTGGCACTTGGAATGCACAGGGTGGGGAGGGACAGAAAGAGGGTGCTGATGGTGTCAGGAAGGGCAACATGCTGGGGCTCTGAGCAGCCCCACCCGTTCCCGTGGAATGTGCTAAGAACACAAAATTCTGACTACTATTTTCCTGGGCCACTTCTCAGGCGTGTGGTTGCAGTAAGCCACCCGGAGGCATGGGGTGAACCCTTACGTTAGACCAAGAGCAGGCTTGGTCTATGTAGGTGGTGGCTTTCCCAAGCTCAGTGTTCCTTACCATGACAGGAGCTCACTGTGTGGGAAGCATACACCTGGGTCCTCCAGGTCACCCCGTGGGATGTGGGGCACAAGGATGAATGATGCAAGGTTCCTGCCCTTTGCATGCACCTGTGAGTAATAGACCTTTGTCTTGGAACCAGGAGTCTCCTATCTCCTGCCTGCATTCTTGAAATAGTAACAAGAACAGGAGCTTGGTAGTTTGCAAGCTAACTTGTCAACAGGGTAAAATCCCAGGCCCTGACAGATGGCTGCTTCTGTTCTTCATCTCCTAGCCTTTTGGGAAAAATAGGCCATTGGCACCTAGCTAGCTGTTAATAATTCTTAGAATTTGGTTAACAGTGATAATTAACCAATACATAGAGTACCTTATATTTACAAAGCAATTTATCAGATAATCCTGACACCAGTCCCTTGTGGTCAATATCACGAACCTCTTTTCATAAATGAGGAAACTGAGACTCAGTGAGGTCAGCAACATCCCAGGACATCCAACCAGTGCACGGCTGAGCTGGGTCTTTGACCCTAGCACTAGACATCCAGGTCCTGTGTTTTTCCCTCTCTGCTCTCAAGGAGGGTGAGGACAGAAAAAAGGCAGGCAAGGGTGGGTTAGGTGAACTTGGTTGAATTGTTGTTTTCTCTTTGGCAGAGGGTGAGGTGAAGGAAGGGTCAATTCCCTCTCAAAAGCGCAGAGGCATTCCACCGCCACGCCACCGTAATGGGACACCTCTGCTCTCCCCTCCCACCTTGGCCAGCCTCTCCCTTCTGACCTGAGAACTTGGTCCTGGCTCCTAGCACACTGGGCTTTTCTTATTTTCATCCTTTCTCAAAGCCCTCATTCTGTCTCTGGAACTTTCCACATTTTTTTTTTGTTTGTTTCATCTTGATTTTGTGCATCTACCTGAATTCTCTTCCTTCCTCTCAGTTCTCTCAGGATTTAAACATAAGTGAATCTTCAGGTATGTCCACAGTATGGAGCCAGGCAGCCTGGCTTCCTCGAGGCCCAGCCCTTTGTGGCTCTGCCCTCCTGGGGATGGGGTCTCTGTTGGTATCAGGAAAGGAGGAGAGACAGAATCCAGCAGGCAGGGCAGGCAGGGCAGGCAGTGCGGGGGAAGGAGAGGCGCACTCACCGCAGAACCATCATGTAGAGTGGGTTGTGAGAGATGCAGGCTATGAGGGCCACGAAGGAGATGAGGAAGATGACTGGGAGCAGGAAGTGGGCACAGGGGATGGGGCACGATCCCGTTTTGGCTGAAGCAGACGCCCCGGTCACACAGCTGCAGTTCAGATACGTCTTGGAAAGGAGAGGGAGGGGGAGATCTGCAGTCATCATTGCATAGCCACACACTTCAAAGGCCGGCAGAGAGTCCCCTGGGTCTGGGGAGCTGGGCGATGATGCATGTGGAGGCGGGAGAGCAGACCTGGTGAGGTTTCTGAGGTGCCCCAAGGATTCCACCTTTGACCGCTGTTTGGGCCATCAAAACTGTCTTCATGGAAATCGGTCATGGAGCATGGGCGGGGCCCCTCCCCAGTTCCACCCCTACCAGGACAGGCAGGATCCCATGGCCAGGCAGGGCCTACCCAGCAGGGGACTGGGGTGGGGAGGGGAGGGGAGGGCTCTCTCCTGCTGCCCTGTGCCCAGCCACTGTGATTTTATGGGTGCTTGTTTTTGCTGTCTGTGTGCTTCTTACAGGGAAAGCAAGAACGGTACAAATAGGAGACATCAGTGGGAACCCAGCAGAATCCACTAAGCTCTCCATCAGTCAGGCCTTTGCCAGAGCTTCCTGCCTGAGAGGAGCTCCTGGCCATGAAGGACTATAGGGAAAGAGTCCCTGGCTCTGGTCTGTTCATATGGTTCATACGGTTCAGCACTCTTATACAACTGGCTTTGGGGGCCACTGCCCACGTCAGGTGGTGTTTGCCTTTCTTCTCACAGCATCTGATGGACTAGCTTGTGACCACTTCAATGTCCCAGCAGTTACAAGGCTAGGACTGGAATTAACCAGCTAGCAGGCTTCCTTCTGGCAGATGGCAGAAACTATGCACCCTCTTTATTTTGGCTGCTGGGAAGCTCAGAAATAAGTCATATACAATACAGCTGTTATTTCTCTCAGTCTGCGTTTTTTTTAACATACTTTTTTCTGTTTATAATCTACTGTCTTTTCTTGAGAATGGATTTGTGCTGTTTTTGGAAACCTGTCAAGATAACTTCTGGAAGTAGATGAGTCAGACGTAAGTAAATAAGGATTAGAAAACCACAGAAGCCACCACAGACTCCTCTGACTAGAAGACAATGGAGAGACCATCTTGTTTGCCCTCTTTGTCCTCCCTCTGCCCATGAAAGTGGCTGTGAGAACAGCCCTGCCCAGTCCTCTTGGAGGAGGATGCTAAAGTGGCGGCCAGCCTTGTCCATGGCCTCCACACGGGCTTAAGGGAATGAGGCACGTTCTTCTCCTTAGGGCATTTCTAGCAGAACTGCACAGACTTCCCACTGCTCTCAGGAAAAGGCACATCCAGCTCCTAGGCCCAGCCTGCCCAGCCTTGGCCTGGGTGTGGCATGGCTCTCAGCGCCAACCCTGGTCTTCTCAGCTTTCTCCTGTGCCCGGCTCTGTCATGTCCTTGCGCCCTGCACTTGCCATTCCTTTACCTGCAAGGCTTCACTTCCAGGCCTTCCTAGGGTTTTCTTCTTCAGGTTGTTCAGTTCTAATGTGTCACCTCCTCAGGGAGGCCTCCAGCAACTAGAGAGGCTAGTCATTAAGTCTCTCTGCAGCATGGGTTACATTCTAAGATTACCTTGTACATTTATTTGCTAGAATGAAAACTCGACGAGAGTGGGGACCTTGTCTGATGGGTTCACCACTGAGACCTCACACCTGTGGTTGTGCTGGCTGGTCACTAAGTATTTGTTGAATAACTGAATATGTGTCTTGACTTGATTTGCTTCTGGCTGACCCTAGAAGCCAGGAGCCTTAGCCCTTGGAGGGCTGGTAGAACCTCACCTCGTGGACCCAGTGAACGTGGGCTGTACAAGTCCAGTCTGGTGGCCAGGAGTTCCATGACCTTGAACAGACGTGCCCCAGACTGAGGCAGGGTCCTGGGTTCTAGTCTCACATCTGCCCCCAAGTAGCTACATGACCTCAGACCAGTTGTAAGGCTATATACACGTAAGGGCTGAGAGTTTCGACCAAATGCCCTAGATCGCGCTTCCAGGTTCTGATCATAGAAAACCCCCTGCTCTCAATTCCTCTGGGCCTGTTCTTATGGCTTCGCACACAGTCAGGATGCAGGATCCAGCACTGCCCCTTAGGATCCGTCAGGATGAGACTCAAAGGCGTCAGCTGAAGGAGTGCTTTGGCTCATTTCTGCTCTGAGCATTGTTGGGCCTCAGGAATGTGAATTTTTTTGAACATTGGCCAATCTTTAATTGACTTTGGGCTGTAGGCATCTGGTCATGACCTTAGGGAAGGGGAGGTGGAGAGAGGGCGGGTGTGGCGCAGAGGCCATGAGGCTGGGAACGAGTGTGGCTTGGGTGGCATTCTGCCCATCCTGGTGCCGAGGAGCAGTCTGCGAGGGCCTGCGCTGAGCACAGAGACCCCTGTGGGGCCTTTCCTGCCCTTACCAGCTGCTTGGAGGTCACGGAGCTGATGTTGATGCCAGTGCAGCCGGCGTGGCACGGTGAGAGGTACTCAACTCCGTTGTCTCCGCACACTGGGTGGAAGACGGAATCTGGGCACGAGCAGTGCCTGTAGCAGGAGGGAAACTGCAGATGTATAGAACTTGATGTCCTGCCAGCAAAACAGGAAATGGGGAATCAAACAAAGCAAGACCAAAAGAAAAACCTCCCCACACCAGCCCAGTGTGAGTTCCCTGCCTGGTTACTGTGCCTGTGTGTCTCTGTTTATCTCGGACCAGCGCCACCCTGGGATCTGAATTATGCCTATTGGAGCCAATGGTGAATTGACGGCTTGGTCAGTGCTCACGGCATCACCGACTGCTGCCAGGAGGACGTGGTCAGCAAACCCCACACCGCAGAGGGGCATTAAGACAACCAACCAACCAACCAACCAACCAGAACTCCAGTGAAAGAGATGGCAGATGCTACATCAAAGTCACAGGCAATACTTCCCTTCACTCCTCCTCCACCCGGGCTTGGAGTGAGGGAAGACTGGGGCCCCTGGTCCCTGCATTCCCCCTGCACTACAATCCAGGGGGTTTCACCGGCTGATCTCACCATTCCCACCATTCTTCCTCATCTGACATTCATGATTATTCTCGGGGCGGGGGGTTGGGATAGGCTGACAAATCACAGATCAGGGCTCTGCTGAAAGAATTACACTGCTGATGGTTAACATTAATGGGGTATCTCTTATGTGCCAGGCACAGTGCCCAAGACTTTTCATGCTGCCATCATGGCAATTCGACAATTAATCATATTCCTTTCATGATGAGAATACTGAAGACTAGAAAAGTAACTTTCACCAGCTACAAAGCACTGTGCTAGAACTCACCCCAGTCTGAGGACAAAGCCCTGTGCTAAAAACTCCCCACAGGGTTGGGGGCATGCCTGGGTGGCTCAGTCAGTTAGGCATCTGACTCGTGATTTCAGCTCAGGTCATGATCTCAGGGTCTTGGGATCCAGCCCTGAGTTGGGCTCTGTGCTCACAAAGAGATTCCTTCTCCATCTCCTTCCCCCTTCCCCCTGCTTGCTCTCCCTCAAATAAATAAATGAAATCTTTAAAAAAATTTTTTTTAATCTTTAAAAAAAGACTTCATTTATTTATTTGAGAGAGAGAGCAGAAACAGGGGGAGGGGTGAAGGGAGAAGCAGGCTTCCCACTGAGCAGGGAGACCAATGCGGGGCTTGATCCCAGGACCCTGGGATCATGGCCTGAGCTGAAGGCAGATGCTTCACTGGCTGAGCCACCCAGGCACCCCTAAATAAATAAATCTTTGAAAAAATAAAAGGCTCCTAGTGAGAACCACCTGAAGGCTCAAAGTCTTCTCAGCTTCTCTCAATCCATAGTCAGCTTGCAGAACAATACAAACTGGGTGGGGGTTTTTCCTGAGCAATCCTCCCTTCCCTCATACCCCTCCTCTCCTTCACCCACCAAAGACAAAAGAGGGTATCTCAAAGAAAAAGAGAAAACACGAGCACTGAAAGGTAGTTTCTCCAAGTGTTGCAATCTCATTAGGCAAGACCTAAAAGAAGAGGTGGTTGGAAGGGGCACCCAGGAGAAAGTACACGCTGCTTGCTCAGCACCCTCCCGTCACGGGCCCCTAAAGCTCTTGCTGAACATGAAGCCAGACTTCAAACTTGGGGCCAGGTTGCTTTATGCCGTCTGACAGGTATACTTTACCTGCCCTCTTCCTCACCTGCCCTAATCTTTGGTTTCTGCCATTGCTTTCATTGTTCTTTCCCAGATCTTTTCAAGTCCCCTTCTCTCATCTTTCTTCAGCAGCTCAAGAAGACTTTGTAATTGTAGCCGGCACAGAGCGGATGCTAAACATAGCTTATTTCCTGGTTCCTGAGGCTTATGGCCCTACAGATTTCACCCTGAAACCAAACTAATTAGTTTTTGGTGCTCCTTAAAAAAACAGAGCCCTGATCCCAATGGCTTGTGGCCCACTAGAACCCTCTCATTTCTTCCTATAACTGAGCATATGATTCAAGACCTCATTTTCTACATTGCCACATAAACGGTTAGATCAAAGAGTGAAAAGGAGAGCAGAGAGTGGAAGAAGCAGGAAGGAAGACAATGGCAGCCAGATCCAGGCTCTGGCCTCACAAAGGGGATCTTCTCACCTCTCGTTCCCATTACCTGGGGGGATAGACACCCTCTACAGTGGGGGTGGAACATCCCATGAAGAAGAGCGGGGCACAGAGGACCATGGAGATGGTGATGATGGTGGCAGCCACTCGGGGAATGGTTTGCAGAGAGAAAACAAAACGCTTCATGAGGATTCCTCCAAACAGCATTCCCAGCGCTGCAGCAGGAAGGTTCACAGCACCTACAGAAAAAGAGAAGCTGTCTGGGTGCACAGGACTGGGAGTGGGGGCAGGATCAAGACACTGGGCTGAACTATGGACAAGGGCCATGGCTCCTTGAAGGAACATTTGATACATTCAATTGCAATGGTACTAGCTAACATTAAATGAGCGCTTACTGTTTGCCAGGCACATCTAGCACATTGCCCTGCTTATGCAAAGAATAAAGAAACAAGTGAGTCCTTGCAGCCAGAGGGAGGTGGGTTGACGGTGCATTTATTAAGCACCTTTCATTACCTGGCCCCTCATTGTATTCTCACTGTGACCACATGGGTCACACGGTGGTGCCCCTGTCTAATGTGCTAGCTGGGAACTGAAGGCTAAAGGGATGAGGTCACGGCCAAGGCCTTGACCACCTTGCCACATCCACATGGCCAGGCTCACCTGTAGACTGGGCTCAGTAGTTCACTTTGGTGCTTAGTGGGACCACATCAGTACTTCTCAACCTCAGCTGCACAAAACACCAGTGCTGGGCCCCACCCCAGAGACTCTGCTTTCAGGGACTGAGCATGGAGCCTGGCTGTCTGCATTTTTTAAAAGTTGTCCAGGGGATCCCAAAGTGCAGCCAGGGTGGAGAATCACCGGGCCGCATATTCCTTACCCAGGTGAACGTATTCAGTTCCTTGGTGAAGAAGGAAAAAAAAAAAAAAACGCAAGGCATTTTGCCTAACCTCAAATTCTAGCTTCTCTCTTTCCTCTGTTGCCCCTGATGATGTCAGGGCCTTTGGGAGGCTGTCAGACTTCCAGTCCCTCTGATGGGGAGGAAGGCAGACCCTAGCCTCCACCCATCCCTGCCTGGAATGATGGGGGCCCCAGAGATCTGCCAAGAACATTCTAGATCACTAACCAGGAAAAATGTCCTTAAAATTCTTTCCTCTGGCTCTTGTCTATGTCCGGTCTGACCTCGCCCCTCCCTGGATGAGTGGAGGAGGGTCCAGCTGCTCCCGGAAGCAGGGCCCAGGCAGGGTCCCCCAGTTCCTGTAGCATCCCCACCCTCCAGGACTCACCAATGAGGAAGTTGGCATAGGCCGCGGAGGCACCATACTGCTTCTCTAGGAACTTGTTGAGGAATGTGGAGAGGCCTGCGATGACCGAGGAGAAGGTGCACTGGGCCAGGACCACCAGCATGAAGAGTGGGTTCATCAGCAGCCTCAGGAAGATACGGGGGAAGCCTGCAAACAGACACTGTCAGGGCCGGGCCCTCATGGCAGTCATCACAGGGCTACCTTGGGACTAGTCACTGTCCTTCCTCCTCCTCTAGGCAGCCCTCCTGTCTTCCTCAGGGCAGATCTAAGGCACCAAGATGTTCAGTGGCCGGGGGCACGCAGCTGCCCAACTCCCACTCCACATGCTCACGGGCCAAGGAAAGTGAGGGTGTGCCTAGAAGATACCAGGCAAAGCCTGGCTAGAAATAGAGCTAATGCCAGGAAACTCCTCCCTACATGATAGCCACCTCTGTGTGAAAGGAGAGGAGAGAACACTGGGGCCGGGGCCGGGAGGTGGGGCCGACTCTGCTTACATCTGAGTCTCTTGGAACCTGCACAGAAGCAGGCACCAGGACCCCTGGCAGAACCCCTCCTGAGAGATGGGACCACCTGCTCTTACTGCCACTTACCACACACCACATCACATGAGCTGGGGCACCCCCTGACCCTCAGCTCAAGCCAGCAGTCCCCCACCCCGCCCCAGTGCTTTGTGGGGTCCACTGGTTACGTTTAATGAAATCCATCAGGGAACTTCTTGGCTTGGCATCGTCCATCTTCCTTGCTTCATCCACTATGGCAGGAGACCTCTGTGGGCAGTGAAGGGGGAGAATGTTAAGGCCCAGGTTCCCTGTAGTGACCCTTCCCTGTGCCCTTGCCCCTTCTGGGCAAGGCAGCACTGAGACAGGCAGCACTGAGCATCCCCAGGTGTGTGGGAGGGTGCGCAGAGAATGCTCTCTCCAAGCAAATGCCACCTGCATGTCCATGGGCCCTGTGCTATGGCTGCCAGCCAGGACACGTCCATGCCAAAGCCTCCGGAGACTCCTCTGGGCATGTTATTCGTGTCTAACTTTCCCTTGCCTGATGCCAAAAGGTGTCCGATCAGATCTCACCCCTTGTCTGTCTGTCATGGCTACACCTCTTCCCCATCCTCAGATTCCAGGGGCCGTAGGCTTCTGGGATACACTGGTCTAGAAGGACCTCTGTTTCCAGCTCTTTCTTACTGTCACCTCTATAGAGTCTCTGCTTCCTTCTGGGCCCAAAGCTGAGTCCTGCTCAAGGCTCCATCCTGGACCCTGGCCCACACTTTCTACCCATACCACCTCAGTGAGCTTGCCTATCTTTTGTGAACTCATCAGCAGCAGCTTTGAACACCTACCCACGGTGTGCAAGGCTCCCGAGCTCTGACGCCATTAGAGCTCCCTGGGGGAACCCACCACCAGGGCATGGGAGTCCCCGCGCACTGAGTGCTTACTCCACGCTGAGCGCCGCGCCCAGCCTTCCACACATACCAGCTCTCCTCACAGCCTCCGCTGAGACAGGTGCTCTATCTCCAGTATGTTAGAGGAAACTTAGAAACAAGGGAACTTGCCCAAGATCACTTAGCATCTGGACCCAGATGCAGGTGTGCCTGACCCCCAAACCACCACGATGCACTGACAACCTCTGAAATTCTTTCCCAAGCCAAGCAGAGGCCCTCCCACCCCTGCCCCTCTTCCCACTGCTCCGCCTAGATCTCACACACCTCACTGCCAAATGTTGAGCTCTGGCTCTGGCTCAAAACCTTGGTGCTAACTTCGGCCCCCTTCTCCTCCAATCTGCCCACTGCTGAGTCCTCAGCACCCTCTCCAAGAACATCGCCCCTGCCCTTGCCTTGGCTGCCCGGCAACCCCCGCTCTGGTGCTCAGCCCCATCCCACATGTTTACACCGGCCTCTTCAGATGGCCAGCCTTCCCTCCTTCCTGACTCCCCAACCTCAACCCAGCTGCCATGGTGTCGCATGGTCACCCAGTCACTGCAGCACCCCCGAACCTTATGGGATCATACCCTATGCCTAACATCAAGGCCCCGCTGAGACTTCTTATCTCTATTTTCCCCTCTCATCCTTTTCTGACTTCCTTCCCAGCAGACAGGGCTGGTAGACACACCGAAGGTCCCTCTGCTCACAGTTGGCTTGCTCTCAGCCCACCCTCACACTCTTCAGCTCCAAGGGTCTCCTTCCGAGTCAGTCCTGTGGGTTCACACATGATGGGCCAACTGTGCCAAGTCATATATTCAGCTTTTCCTGACTCTTAACTATGAACTTGTTGTTTCCCAAACTGCGTTCCCTGGAACCCCCCAGATGCCTGAGATGCTGATGCGGTAAGGGGAGGCTGGTGAGAGACCATCTCTTGGAAATTGACCAGCACTCTTAATTCTCCAAGCCTCTGAGGAGTCCTACACCTTATAACTTCTCTAGATTTCACCCAGAACTTGCTTCACTTGCGGAAGCTTCTCAGTTCATTTTTTCCCACACCTCCCTTTCTTGAACTCTAATAGGCAGAGTCATGGGCTCTCAGAACCTTACCTCTCCTTCCCTGAGCATTGTTCGAGGAAAGAAAAAAAAGGGGAAAGAGGTGAGAACCAAGGAGCCTGAGGAGATGAGCAGGCCCAGCCACCAGGCTCCAATCCACCGGGGGTCTCCGGGGCTCAGGTTAATGGCAGCTGGAAAGACAGCAAAAGGAACAAGTGATTTCTGGATGAATGTGGGATCTCATTTTGCTGGAAAGAGGGCCTCTGATCAGGAGGACTTTCTTCCCATGATGCAGAAGAGGTAAGACATGAGCTAGAGTCTGATTCAAGACAACATTCCCTCTCTAGGCCAGCTGGTCTGCAGAGCATGACAGCCAGAATCAGAGAATCCCCAGGCTGAAGGAATCAGAAACTTGAACTCACTTTATTTTATTCCCAACCCTTGGTAGGAATAATAGTGAAGGCGGCTCCATCCACCCACCTCCAACCAGTCAGAAAACTGAGGATCAGAGATGTTAGCTTTGCCCTGGTCCAAGGTCAAGGCTGGTAAGTATGATCTCCTTGGTTAATTTTAAATCCATGTCTCCCTGGTGTCCAAACCTGCACTCTTAACCACTGAATGCTACTGCCTCCCAATTTTATTGATCCCTAAGAAAGGAAGCCCCATAGTCCTTTGGAGCCTGAGGGAACAACCGTCATCAGATTGGGTTGCTGAGCCTCCAAAGGAGATACTTCCAGCAACGTCTCCCACCTGCAGCTGCAAGTCTGCCATTGTGTCTCTCTGTAAAGAAACTATGTAGGCGTGGAGGGAGGGAGATGGTAGCAGAATGGCCCTTAGCCAAACAATGCCAGGCATCACTGGGCACTCTCCCTGGTACTGGGAGCTCAGCTTCGAGTCTCTTTGGGCAACTAAGAGGCAGGAATCAAGTGCCAGTGAAAGTGCCACTGAAAGGGCAAAGATGGCTTGACCCTGAGGCAGAAAGCTCCCGCCGGCTTTTCCTTGTCATGTGAAGTAAAGGCAGGGGACACCTCAAGGAAGACATCGTGGTCTGACGGCCCCCAGGAGCAGCAGTTTTGGACTCCGGCAGCATGATGGCTCTAACGCCTGTCCAAATTCTTTGTGTGATGGGAAAGCTCCAATCTGCGTGCCAGGAACTGGTGGGAGTATCATTCCTGCAAGTCTGGCTCAGACCTGCCTTCTAGCCACATCTTCCGGCTGGTGGGAGGGAGCTTTCTCTATTACCCTCACACTACACGCAGGTTCCCTCTCTTGGCCTTGTCCAAGTATTCTTCTCCATCTGGAAGGCAGAAATCCTCCCCCACCCCCCGCCCCGATGGGGCTCAATGCAGCTGTCAGCGGCCTGGGACGCCCTCCCTGAACACCTCAGGCAGGAGCCCTGTCTCCTGCCTTGGAGCTTCCAAAGCACTTCACCTGCCCCTCTGTGAGGCTGGCTCTCCCTGCCCTCTGAGAGGCGGGCTGGCATCAGAGCTTACAAAGGCCATGAGCTCTTGTAGGATTCCCTGGGGGGCTGCCTCCGTGAGGAGTTACCTGGCCTATAGAGCCTATGGCCTCCTCATTCTAAGATACACAGTGATTTCGTCCATACCATTTTGTGAAGTATAAGAGCTCATTCCTGTAAACCTCTTCATATAGATCAGGCATGTTCTAATCCTGACAACAATTCTATTGTACTATCATTAGGCCCATTTTACAGATGAGGAAACTGAGGCACAGAAAGATGTAGAAACTTGCTCATGATCACTCAGCTGGTGAGAGGCAGAAGAAGGATTAGACACAGCCCATTTACTGCCAGTGCCCATGGAGTCCCACATGATACGAATCATATTCCATGTCTGTATTTTATGTAGTGCCTCTTTTTTTTATCCTCAAAAGAGCTCTTATTAAATCTTTTTTTTTTAAATAATCAAACACCATCTTAGAATCCAAGGACTATAAAACTATTTTTAATACCACCACCAAAATAGGCAGCTATGGTGGCAACCGCTGAGGCCCTGCCCCAAGTCTCAAGGTTTCCTGCTCCAGACTTCCCAAGGACAGACAGGGACCTGTGCAAGAGGCAGCACGAGGCCCGGTCCCGGCTGTCTGAGGCTCGGCAGGGGTGACTGAGTGAGGGCAGGAGGAGGCCCAAGCATGTGGATTTAAAGCTTCATTTTCTGCCCTGCCTGGCTGGGGCCTGGGGAGGTTGTTTCATGGAACCAGCAGTAGACTGGGCATCCTTGCCCACACTCACCTGTGTCCACTCTGCCGTAGTCCACGAAGATCTGTAGCATGACGGAGCCCAGCAGGTACCCGAAAGCCGGTCCGAATACAGAGATGGCAAATAAAATGGCTGGAGGGAAGATTAGGAAAAGGAGGCTGAGGGAGCTTGAGGGAGTGGGTCAGCCCCAGGTTCGCCCCCTAGCTGAGGGATTCCTGAGCTGTCACCCTGTCTGTCCTCTGGCCCTCACAAGTCCACACCCAGGGCATTTCCCATAGACAAGACCAGGATCACTCAAGATCCTGAGATGTGCAGAACCAAAGCTGCTTCTCTTGCAGCCAGCTGCCAGAGAGACCCACTCGCCAGGAGGGAAAGCCTCCCCAGCATTTAGTGATTCCTGCTGGGCATGCTGGTGGCCAAAACTCCCCGCAAATACAATGCTGGGGGCCCTGGCAGCAGCTGTGGGGCTACTGAGCCAGTGCATGTGCTCTGTCTGGTATGAGGCGTGGGCCTCGAGAATGCTCAGCGAGGTTTGTTCTAAGGGAAGGATGGCAGCAATAGATGATCATTTGTTATCTGCCTTGTTTGTCCTTCCTTGAGGCCATCTGGTCCCTAAGTGGATGGTTTGGGAAGAAGCAAGTACCCCAGCCTGTGCCTAGAGGATTGGACAGCAGCAGTTCCAGGAGCTGGTAAAGGAGCTCCCCGGTGCCCGGTGTGGGGCTACGGGGTTACATACATTGCATATTTAATGCCACGGCTGCCCAGGGCACAGATACTATTAGCCCTGTTTTGCAGGTGAGGACCCTGGGGCCCTGGGGGCCAGCCACCTGCCCAGGATCACAAAGTTGATAGGTAACAGAGCTGGCCTTGCAACCAGATCTGTCTGCACCACCCCCCCCCCCAAAACCTCGGCACTCCTCTGCTGTGTTGTGGGGCAACGAGGGTCTGACCTTGATTCAGCCCCTTAGGGCCTCACCAAGTGCCACTTCGAGAATGGGCCCCCTCCCTGAGGCTTCCCCAAGCCTGTGACTCACAGATGTACAGGGGTGAGTTGTTGGGCTCAGAGAAATCGTCCACATAGGAGATTCCGAACGGCTGAATGGGCACCGTCCCAATGCCTGCCAGCAGCTGGGCCACCACCATGAGACCCCACATGCTGCTGGTCTCCTTCCGGGAGTCCTGGGTGGTGCTATGGCACTTGCTGGGGGGCTGGTCCTTCCAGTGCTTCTGACAGAGCTCGGCTTGGAAGTGGCTGCTGTTCCCTGCAATGAGAGGGCGTGCTAGTCACCACTTGGTCTTCTGGTTCCACCAGCAGGCTTCCAAACCTGCCTTTCCTCTCAGGCCTTTGGGAAGTGACTGTAGACACAGAGGTCAGAGTGTGGCCTTCCTGTTCTGGGAGCAGCCCTTCTTGGGTGGGAGAGGAATCTTCCGCCCATGGCTATCCATTCTGTCCATGGCTGTCCTCTATGGGTACAGGTGGGGAGCTGAGCATGGAGGCTGAAACCGTCATTCCCGGAGGAAAGGGTCACTCAGTTGAAAAAGGGGGATCCAGGATCAAAACCCAGGCTTGCTGGCCTGAAGCGCCCTGTGCTCAGCCTCAGGCTTGGGGTTCCCAGGGTGTGGCTCTCTTTAGCAGGACAAAGGCCATTCTGTCTCACAGAAGACAGTGTCGGCCCCACCTGGGATGCACAGGAGGTGCACCTGAGACCTCCTGTGTCAGGACCCTTGGAGCCTGACTCTTGGATAAGCCTGGCATTTAATGTCCTTACGGAAAGTGGGCAGCAACCAAGGATCCTACAACTTGGGGAGTTGGAAAGGACTTGAGACCGTCTAGTTCAAGCCCTCCTATTACAAACAGGGAGATGAGGCTGCACCCACAGGAGCCAAGCTGCACCCTGAGACTCTTCTGTGAGGCTCCCAGAGATTCCCATCATGCCGGGAGCACCATGCGGTTTGTGGCTGTGGGCACCAGGCCTGGCTGTACTGTCACTTCCATGCGGCTGTTTTTAACTTGGCCCATATTAGCCAATCAGCACTGTCACCTCTCCAAGGCTTCGTGAGCTCTCGAGGGCTCCCTTGCATAAAATCCCTTTTTCTCTTACCTTGTCCAAGCCAATGGACACCACTGACATCCCTGATCTTGCTCTATTTTTCTTTTCACACTAACAAAATCCCCTTTAATTCTCATTTGGGATGCTCCCAGAGAGGGTATAAGCCCTGATCTATTGGGCCTCAAAGCCCCACAGAAAGGAAATTCAAAGGCTGCAGACTGGATCTGCCCCTCTTGCTCCACTCTGCCCCAGGTTGCCCTGGATGGTGGGGTGGGCGGGCCTGCCCTCCTCATCCCCCAGGATGAGGGGATTCTCTCTGTCCCCCAGGCATGCACGCTCTGTCCAGCCTGGCCCGACCCTTACTCCTTCTACACTGGTGTTTGTTTCATAGGACACATTTGAAAACTGCTGGGGCATACGGGGCTCTCCCATTGAACGGGAGGCCTGTCCCAGGAACAGCAAGGAAGGGCAAGATGTCTTCTTGTCAGGGTCATCCAGACTGGGGGAAAGTTTGAATGCTGAGACCTGGAAAAATTCCTGAGCCAGGGGTGCCTGGGTGGCTCAGTGGTTAAAGCCTCTGCCTTTGGCTCGGGTCATGATCTCAGGGTCCTGGGATCGAGTCCCGCGTCGGGCTCTCTGCTCAGCAGGGAGCCTGCCTCCTCCTCCTCTCTCTCTCTGCCTGCCTCTCTGCCTACTTGTGATCTGTCTGTCAAATAAATAAATAAATCTTTTAAAAAACAAAAATTCCTGGGACGCCTGGGTGGCTCAGTTGGTTAAGCAGCTGCCTTCGGCTCAGGTCATGATCCCAGCGTCCTGGGATCGAGTCCCACATCGGGCTCCTTGCTTGGCGGGGAGCCTGCTTCTCCCTCTGCCTCTGCCTGCCATTCTGTCCACCTGTGCTCGCTCTCTCTCCCTCTCTCTCTGACAAATAAATTAAAAAAAAAAAAATCTTAAAAAACAAAAATTCCTGAGCCAAATTTCATCTATCCTCAGTTGGTCAGTCATTTGGGAATAGTGACCGTGGGCAGGCACTCTGCTGGGGTGGGGGACAAGGAGGTGACCGAGACAGGCACAGGTACTGCCTTTATAAACACCTCGGCCCACTCGCTACACAGCTCACTAAAGAAGCAACCACAGTGTCGCCTGGTCCAATCCAAACCACATCGAGATACTCTCTCACGCCCATCAGGATGGTCATTATCAACAACAACAACAACAACAACAACAAATAGGAAACATCAAGGGTTGTTCATATAAGATGGGGGAAAAGTTAGAGCCCTTGTACATCGCTGGAAGGAATGCAAAATGGTGCGGCCACTATGGAAAACAGTACAGCAGTTCCCCCCCAAAACTTTAAATACAACTACCATATGATTCAGCATTTATACCTCTGGGTATATACCCAGAAGAATTTAAAGCAGGACTTAACAGATACTTGTACACCAGTGCTCATAGCAGGGTTATTCACAAGAGCCAAAAAGGTGGAAACAATCCAACGTCCATCAACAAATGAATGGATAAACAAAATGTGATAGATACATATAATAGAATACTATTGAGCCTTAAAAAGGAAGGAAATTCTGACACGCTCCGTACAAAATGGAAGAACCCTGAAGACACTATGCTAACTGAAATAAGCCAGACATAAAAGTACAAACATCGCAGATTCTACTCACACAAAGAAACGCAAATAGGCAAATTCCTAGAGACAGAAAGTAGATTGGTGGTTATCAGGGGCTGGGCGGGCGGGGGAATGGGGAGTTAGTGGTACAGTTTCAGTTGGGAAAGATGAAAAGTTCTGGAGATAGGTGGTGTTGATGGTTGTACAATAGTGTACAAGTGGTTGTACAATAGTGTGAATGTGTTAATGTCATTGAACTCTACACTTCAAAAGAGTTAGAATGGCAAATGTTATGTTATATATACATATATATTACCACAATAAATAATGATGTAGCCTGCTCCACACTGAGTCGGCAGAGGACAGGGAGTAGGTGGGAGAAGCGCAAACCCAGTGTCACTGGGAGAGGGTGTAGGACAAGATTCCTGGAGAAAGTGGCCCTGAGCTAAGAAGAAGCAATGGGAGTAGATGAAGATCAGCTTCAGGAGGACTGGGGAACAGCAATGTGGAGGGGCTCAGAGATGTGGGTGACACGCTCCATGCACAAAATGCAGCTCGGTACGAGCTGCCCTCAAGTAGAAGCGAGTGAGTCACGGCCGCTCCTGGACGGCTTGTGGGTGCTGGGAAAGGGCACGGACTGTGTCAAGAAGGGTCAAGGGTCTGTGTGTCACAGAAGGGTCAAGATCCTGATGGGAGCGGTGCAACGAACACATTGGAGGCATTAGACCCGTTTACAAGGCCCATATGTAGGGAGTGGAATTGACCCCAAAAAGAGCTATTTTGGTGGGAAAATAGGTGAGGCCGTGCATTGCATGCAGGACAGCGAGGGCTGGCCGGCTCTGCAGATGTGCAGACCGGATGCACAGCCCAGAGGCGTGCGTGTGAGACAAGGCCAGGCTGGCTGCGGGAGCGTGTAACAAATGAAGGCCTGGAAAATAAGTGTTTTCTTTTAAGAGTTCTAGTCCACGATCTCTCTGATTCTTACTATTTTACTATACGCACACTTATGAGAACACTGTTGCCGGCTTGAAGGGCAACATTATTTTCTGTGGGACATGTATGGTCACTGAAGATCATAAAAATGTCGACTGGCTTATTCAGCCTTTGCATGGCACAATGCAGCGTATGCCAGCACCACAGAAATCCTCAGGAAATTCCATCTGATGAAACGTCCAGGAGGCAAAACCTTCTGGGGGTCGTGGGCTGTCATTATCTTTTAGAATGTCACACTCCGTGTCAGGAACTGCCTTTATTAAAACGTGTACTTTAAAATATAGGCCATTGGCCCCAACTCCCAAGTGTGTGGAGTTCCTCTTTGGCTCTTCCACATTCTGAATTGATTCATGATCTCCTAATCAACTGTCTTTTCCTTATGCCAGCCCTGAATGGGGCCATGTCCACCCTGGCCCAGTCCGTGACTCATGCAAAATTCACCTGCAGAAGAGCAGGCTTCGTTCCCCAGGAGCGCTGCCCACAGGGAAGCTGCAGCTGGCTGTCCTGGGGGCAGGGAGCCCCAGAGCCAGGAAGAGCAGAGGGCGGTGGTGGCTAGGACCTGCCGCTCCCTGCCTTGATGTGAGCACAGGTGTTTATACCAGATATAGGCACAGTGTGGGCTTCCCAAGAACTCATGCCTGGGACTCTGGCAGTGGGGGGCTACGGCCGGCTTCCTCTGGTGAGAGTGGAGTTGTCTAGAATTTAGACCCTTAGGCTCTTCTCTTAAAAATCTAGGGGACAGGGATTGGTGAGCCCAAGGGCTAGAAGAAAGGGGAGGAAAAGACCTTGTGTTGGAAGACCTTAGCAAAACTGGTGATGGGTGGGGGGATTCAACTTTCTTTGGTCCACTCCACCCTCTCCTCCCTGGAGTGGATTTCTCAGCTTCCTTTAGGAGCTCAGGCCCATGTGAAGGGAACAGAGCCACTTCCCCCCAGTTTTCAAGCATTCCAGCAAAGGCCCTGTACCTAGATACTCTCCATTGACTTACAGAAGCATATCACCCTCCTCTTCTGATATTGCTAGTTCTGACCTTCCCACCATGTCAAATCCTGTGGTGAGGTCAGAGAAATGCCTGCCTATTCCAGCCACCACAGACTCCAAAGGCTGCCTGCCCACCCAAGGTCCCTTTCCTCCATCTTGGAGAGCCCTGAGAATGGAAGGGAGGGGAGTCTGTTCATCAGAGGGATGTCAGTCTGTTTCTCATCTTCCCTGAGGTTGACTTCTGGAAGGCTCAAGTTCATCAGAGCACATTCTTTTCCCACAAGACACCAGAAGTCTGGCTGTGCCAGTTTTCACAGGGCTGTGAAATGCTAACTAGAAACAGGCTGGGACCTCTCTCCTCCTCCAGCTACCCCAGCACCACCCCAGCTGCACGTGAGTCAACCCTCTGACTCATTCCACAATTTAAAATCAGTTTCAGTTCTAATTTCTGGACCCCTCAGTGGGTTTGGAAAGATAGGAGACTCTGTGGCAGGAAGGTCTATTTCCCCAGAGTGGGATCTACAGAGACAGGGCAAATCTGGGCAGACCAAAGTCTAGCCATTCCATTGTTCAAGACTTACATTCCAGGGGCAGCCAGGCTGAGGCCAGCTGGGGGGCTGCCAAGGGTATAGGAGGTCTCTGCACAGAGATCTGAAACTGGGTCTGAGAGAGGACCCTAGAAGGAACAAGCAACATAGGAAGTCCATGGCAAATGGGCTTTCCTTTGACTAGTCATGCTCATCATTCTGGTAGAGGAAAGAGAGTTCTTCTAGGGAACAGAAGGGCAGCAGTGAGTTCTCCTTCAAGTCATGTTCCTTGAAAGCCACACATACCTCCCTGTTCAGAAGGGGGCATGGTTTGCAGATGAGTAGGGTCAAGTGAAGCAAAATCCAAGCCTCAGAAGCAATCCATAAGAGAATAGGAAAAGGCCAGGGGGTTCTTCTGGAGAGTCTTCTGGAAACATGTTCAAGGTGCCAAGCCCTTAGGCTATCAGCAAACCCCTGGAACCTCATTCAGAATGTTCCACTCTGAAGGACCTGTTTCCTAAATTCAGCTACTCAACAGTTCTTCCCGAAAACTCTGGCAACACCCACTAGCAGGCCTGGAACAGACTGTCCCAAACTCAGACATGATTTGAGGTCTCAAAGTGGTTTGCAAAGTGGGTTGTTCACACATCAGAAGTAATTGGGTTCCCAGGGCAGTTCACAAAGCCTTGTTATTCCCTAATGCCTCGATAATAATATGTGGTCTCTTCCAACTAGACCAAGTCTCCACTTACAAAATAATTTCTATGGGCATGCATTCTAAGTTTCATTCTGGAACACTAGGAAACTGTTCTCCTCCTTCTGCACCAGCAGAAACCAACAGAGTTAGGTTTGACAGCCTGAGACACATCATAAGGTAGTGAAAGCGATTCACAGTTTGAAACCAGACAAATCAAGTTCAAATCTCATTCTACCACTCACTGGTTGGGGGCCTCTCAGAACCTCAATGTCTTCATCTCCAAAACAGATATCATAATACCTACCTTGCAATATTCTTACTAGGATTAAAAATCATGGGTATATTATAATCTGGGGCATAGTGATCAGATAATATAAATTTTCATCCAGAGACCAGAAACTTTGAGAAATTTAAATGAAGAGAGGGGATAGTGGAACCATGGAGACAGGCGATAAAGCCCAGGTTTCTAAGAACCTGGGGGCTGGGTCTAGAAACTAGAGACAAGTAAGATCAGTGCTGATCACCAGCAGAGGATGGATTGTAATAAAGGAGCTGCCTGGAAGGGTTCATATTTTTGAAAGAAAAGAGTGAGCTCAGGGAGTGGAAGAGAGCTTTCCTGGGTTCTATTCTCTGAGTTTGCAAGACTAGTTCTGAGGTTGAGGCTGGTCACTCCATCACACACTGAAACCCCACCACTAGTGGGGACCCCAGGGAAAACGCCTACTTGTATAAGGAGGCCTGTGACCAATGAGCCAGACATGAGAGGGCCAGTCCCCTGCACATGATAAAAACAAGGCTGGATGTTACCCTGCCGGTGAGGGGCTTTCCGCACCCACACCCTTGGCCGTGCACCCCAAGGAATCACCACCAGGTCAAGGAAAAAGGAATCACCTGGCCTGGTTCATCATCAAACTATTTCTTAGTGGATAGTAGGGGTGGAAGCTCTACCTGAGTGAGAAGGATGGTGGCTGAAAGCCATTTAATTTTAATGTTGGAAGAGATGCGAACTTAATATTCACCCCCAAGTGGGAGTGAAGCAGGACTTACTCTTCACAGATTGATTCAACAGTCTGATGAGGAGCTCTTTGGAAAAAAAAAAAAAAGTGCTTAGCTGAGCCAATATGAGTTCATAAAGAGCCATTCATGCCAAACCAACCTCATTTCCTTTGTTAGTAGGGCTCGCAGGCCAGCAGGAAGTTGTAACATGGTGTTACTTGACTGGAGGAAGCCTTTTGACAAAGTCTGTCATGATAGCCTGGTAGACAAGATGTGGACACGTGGCTGCAGAGTCCTCTGGGGAGAACCGGCTTAAAGCGCCCAGGGCTGGCATCAAGGGCCCGTGTGACCCGGGAGATGACCCTGACTGCACACCACTCAACACTGTTGTCACAGGCTTGGGTGAAAGCAGGAGCAGCTGACAAATTTGTGAATGACACAAATGACACAAACTGGGAAGAAGAGTTAATAAGACAGGCCATAAAAGACTCTTAATCACAGGAAATAAACTGAGGGCTGCTGAAGGGGACATGGGTGGTGGGATGGGGTAACGGGGGGATGGACACTGGGGAGGGTATGTGTGTAACAAGCACTGGGTATTACCTAAGACTGAGGACTCACTGACTTGTACCCCTGAAACAAATAATACATTATAGTTAATTTTTAAAAAGGAGGAAAAAAAGACAGTCAAAAACCTGAAAACTTAAAATTAGGCTTGAGGCTATAAGGAGGGGCTCCAGTCAAGGAGAATGAAGCGAATGGAATCAGTCTGGGCTGCTATACCCAAGTATCCTAGACTGGGGTGGTTTAGAAACAAGAGAAAATTATTTCTCACAGTTCTGGAAATTGGAAGTCTGAGATCAGGGAGCTGGCACAGATAGGTTCTGCTGAGAGCCTTCTTATTGTGTCCTCACAAGGCAGAAAGAGAGTGAGAGAGCTCTCTGACCTCTTATGAGGGCTCTGATGTCATTCATGAGGGCACAACCCTCATGACCTCATCACCTCCCAAAGGAGAACCATCAGGGTGGTTCTGGCTTCTCTTTGCTGTTTTTTCCCCTTTAGATCTGAGCCTCACATCCTTTCTGACGGTGGCCAATTCAAGCTGTGAATCCTGAAGAGTGCTTTTGTCCTTGTCTCTTGCTGGTTTCCTGCCTCCTGGTGGGTAAAACACTACCCAGATATGTCTGGTGGTTCCCATTTCAAACCTTTGGGCCACAGGAGGTGTCTGGGCACAGCCAATGGTTCTGCTCTACAAGGTGTGGCAAGAAGGGCAGAATGTTCCTTCCTGTGTCCTCCAGGGAGCCTCAGGGAGCCTCAGGCCTCCTGAGTGAGAGATCAAGGATTTCTTCAAATCCTAATCCCCAGGGCGCCTGGGTGGCTCAGTGGGTTAAGCCGCTGCCTTCGGCTCAGGTCATGATCTCAGGGTCCTGGGATCGAGGCCCGCATTGGGCTCTCTGCTCAGCAGGGAGCCTGCTTCCCCCTCTCTCTCTCTCTCTGCCTGCCTCTCCATCTACTTGTGATCTCTCTCTGTCAAATAAATAAATAAAAATCTTAAAAAAAAAAAATCCTAATCCCCAGCGGGAGAGGGGCCCACACTCTGTTTCTGTAGGGCTAGTCCTCACTCCCTAACGGTTTTTCTGGGGCGCCCAAAGCCACTGGAATAGTAACCATATTTTCTTTTCCACCCTGTGTGCTGACTCTCCCACGGGAACTAACCCCCTGCAACCTCCCACCACACCCAAGGCATACAATCAGCGGGGGGGGGGGGGGGGGGGGGCACTGGAGGAGAGACTCTCCCCAGGGCAGCGGGGTGCAGGATACAACTTGCAGGGTGCAGCTTGCTGCCTAGGGCTGCCCACCCCCCCAACCTGGAGCCAAGCAGGGCTGACACCCCAGCCTCACTCCTGAACAGGGGAAATGACTAAACCAGCCTTGGGGGCCTGGCTGGGAGGGGGAGCCACACTCAGGTCCCTACTCAGACCTCAGCTGGAGACTTGGGAGAACAAGGGGTTCTCGTTTCCAGGCTGGCCAAGGGATCCCGCAAAACAGATGCTAACAGAGCCTGACAGTCAACTACTCTCAGATCAGCTGCTGGGGCCTTTAGAGAGACCACAGTCCTATTGCCATGGAAACGACCAGTTCACCTGAGGAGCCCCAGCTCCTTCCCCGGCCTTCCCCTAATGTTCAACACTACAGCCTAGTGTTTTCTATCATTTCTCCCCATAGGTTTCTATTCTTTCCTACAGTATGCATTAAAAATGTTGCACATCAAATTTCATTAGGTTTTGCTCATCTGTTTAGGGCTATTTTTTTCTCAGTTGATTTAATCACCCCCATGTGTTTTGTGACCCCCACCTTGTTATTTTCTCTTCCTTTTCAGGTTAAATAGATCCAACTAGCCAGATTGAAAACTTCCACCCCAACTGCCCACCTACTCAACTTCCCAACATACACACTTTCCCCTCTGCCCCCATATATACCCCCACATCCACACCCTCACCAACTCTCGCCATACACACTTTTCCCTCTCACATCCACCTCCATCTCAACCCTCCACACGCCTCCCCCACATTTCTTCCCTTGCACACTTCCACCCTTCCCACCTCCATGTACAACCACTTCCCGTCCACACCAGTATACCTTCCCTCACACACACACCTATACACAATTACCCCATAGACACACTCACACTCCCAACCCCCACGCCAACCCCGGATACCTTCTGAGCATAGCCATCTCACTCCAGCTGGGCGTTCACCACCGAACAGCCCTGAGCTTGTCTGCCAAGAGCAGTTCCCTCAGCGGGAGGACCCTGAGTGGCTCCCACCTTTCAGCGGGGCGGGCTCTGCTCTGGGGGTTGGGGAGCTGATTCTAGGCCCTGTGTGCTGTCCACCGAGGAAGAAACCGTCACTCAGGAGCCTGAGGCTTCCTCTCCTTATGCCTCCTCACCACCCTCCTTCCCAGGGACACCCATGGGATGAATGAGCAGGGATGAGCTGGCACGTTTATGAATAAAGGACTGGAGAGTGACTCTTCCCTTTCTTCTCTTGCCTGCTTCAAAAATGCAATCCAACCCCCACCTCTTATCGTACAGGAAGCTCCCTGCCTGTGTGTATCCATTGTCTGCGTAGTAGTTGACTTCCCTCTGGATGTTCCTTGGGACCTTTCACAGGTTACACCTAGTCCTTCCAGACACTGGTTTCCGAAGACCCTTCTTTTATTTCCTAAGGGAATTGGTGTCACCTTGGCCTATTTCCCATCCACCAAAACCTCTCTGTGCCTTCCAGAAGTGGTCTTGGAGGCTTGGCTGGGTAACTAGTCTTTTTTTTCTAAAGGCGCCAGGGCACATTTCCGGACCCCTCTGACATTTAGAAAATCTAAACATTCATAAATGTCTGCCTGGCCTTTTTTAAAATTAGCAATTAGTTGTTAAAGGTTTCCGTGATTCCCACAATGTTCAGTCCCTTTTTATTTTTCTTCCTAAAATACATAGTTACTCTTCATTTCCCATGTTCATTTCTGGAGTAGCTTTGCTCCAGGGGAGGAAATCAGCAATCAAGATATAATAGGCCTGGGGGTCATTACTTACGCGTAACAGATTTCAAATGTCACAATAAGGGCAGGCAAAGAAAAATTTGCTGGACAGCCAACATGGGCACTTTACCTGTACTATTTTGTGTTAATTTTGCCCTCAGAACACCTTGAAAGTGAAGGTTTTATGGGTACCATTTTACAGATAAGGAAACTGAGGTTCAGAAAGGTAAAGTAGGAGCTTGCTTAAGGAATCTTGGCAAGTAAATGGCTGAGCTACGTTTGAATGTTGAAGTCCGTGCTCTACCCATCATACCAGGCTGCTCCAACTGAGGGTCTGGGAATAGAACAGAATAAGCAGCCCAAGCTTCAACTTAGAGACTCACTGAGGGCTCACATAGGGAGAGTGCAGCTGGCACTATGTTGAGGGAAGATCCCTGCTCCAGGCCAGAGCAGAAGACCTACAGTGAGGATGGGGGAGAAGCTGCCTTCAGATGGCACAGGATGCCCGGCCCATCAGCCATGAGCTGTGAGACTCAGCTTGCTACTGGAAGCAGGATGCTTCTTCATTTGGGACCCCAGTTTATCCAGCATAACACATATCTTGTCCCCATTACTGCCGATCATTTTTGTTCAAAGATTTTACTTATTTTTTTGAGAGACAGAGAGAGAGAGAAAGAGAGTGATCGAACATGAGCTGGGGGAGGGGCAGAGGAATGAACAGGCTCCATCCCAGGACTCCAACGTTATGACCTGAACCGAAGTCAGACACTTAACCGACTGAGCCACCCAGATTCGTCATTCTACTACCATAGGTTATAAACACCAACATTTAACAGGCTAAATTCTGAGCAAGCATCCTCCCACCACTTATAGCCCTGTGGGCAAGTGTCTGTTTCCTATGGGGAGGAACTGAGTCTCGGCTGTGGAGGAGGTGGCCCGAGGGAGGGAGTCTCCATTCCCAAGGACTGCCTGACTCCAGAACACCACTCAGGGTGGTACATTTAATAAAATGCATTTGTTCCTGATTGCCTTGCATAATTCAAACCTAAAGTTCCCGTAGGAATACATTTGAAATAGGAGTTGCTTTTCAAACTTTTCCCATGAAATGAGATTTCTGGCTATTTTCATTCGCACATGTTAGCATAGCACATGCCCATGCTGCACTGGTACCCAGCGCACAGGCCCAGATAGATGCCACTGATGTGGCTCCTGGGCCGAAGTCCTCCTCATCCCACCTCCTGACCCCAGGAAGATGCCCTGAAGGTGGCTCGGCCCTAAGCACTTCCAGTTGCGGCTCTGACCCTGGCCAGAGTAAGGGAGACTGCTGTGCCTGATTGTCCAAACAGAATTTACACAGATGAAATGAGCAACAACACTAAAAAAGTTAATTTTCCTGGTCTGGGGTTCCTCCCTGCAGGCTGAGAGGCCAGCTGTGGTCCCTGTTCCCGTCCCCTTCAGTTCCCTCTCTGTGGAGTTTGGTTAAGAGAACTGAGGTCAAGGAGGGAATGGCAGAGTGTTTCCCTCCCAGCAGGGAGGATCATGGTGGGCTGAACTCCGGCCAATGGACTATCCCTAAAAAGGAGCGGAGTGATTGCTTTTAGAGGCCCGCCCATCTCTGACCACCCTCTGTGGTGGCTGCTCTGTGCGGAGCAAATTCTGTTGGTATGTGGCTCACGCTATGGGCAGCCAATCCACCAACCCACAGTGTGTGATGCCTGGCAGGATGCCCTTCCCTCAGCTTGGCCCGGGTGCCCCAGGCTCCTTGCTGGTTTCATTAACCCAGTCCTCATGGTGCTGAGGAAGGGGTCTACAGGGAGCTTGGCACAGGGCTGTCTGGGATGGTAGCCAGCAATGTCCGACTCTCCTTCAGAGCTGGCCTCAAATCCCTTGTCTAGACTGAGGAGGGAAAAGAGCATGGCAGGACACCTAGATTTGGGTCTATCTTCCTCCTGGACCTACTTGAAGGATTCAGTCTCTACATAGTCCAAATAGATACAAGGCCACAAGACATTCATGAGAAAAGATGAGTTCACTGGTGATTTACATGGTAGTAGGGAAAAGATTCCCATGATCAGAACCCAACAGATATTTCATCATTAGACACCGCTACTCTGGCTCCATTCTTTTTCCATTCCAGCCTCCATAATAGAAGTCTCACAACCCATAAAGGAATCCCTTTGGGGCACCTGGGTGGTTTAGTTGGTTGAGCATCTGCCTTTGGCTCAGGTCGTGATCTTGGGGTCACATGGGATCAAGTCCCATGCGGGGCTCCTCACTCAATAGGGAGTCTGCTTCTCTTTCTCCCTCTGCCTACACCCCAGCTCATGTGTATATTCTTTCTCTCTCAAATAAATAAATAAAGTCTGAAAAAAAAAGGGAATCCTTTTTATCATTCTAAGTGATTCAACTCTTGAACCTGACCTCTAGATATGACCAAAAAAACCAAAAACAAAAACCATACAAAAAATCCAAGCCTGACATTTAAGTAAATAGGTAAAGAGGAATCCGAATCAGTTATTCCCTTAACATATCCTTTGGTGGCTCATTTATCCTCAGACATCTTTAGCTCCAATACAGTGGGCCAAAGATGAGCATTTGTGGACTGTGCCTACCACTGCTGCCATCACAAAACCACTGCCACTTCTTACATCCTTCAAAACATGTACAAGTTTATCCCAAGCCAATAAACTATCATAAAATTAGCTCCAAAGCAGCATTGTTCCTGGGGTTCTGAGTGAATGTAAATGCAAAACCACTTTGTAAGGCTATTTCCCCAACACAGACCACACAAAATTTCTACACGGGAAAAAAATCCCACTGCAAATGATCCCACAGCCAAACATTATAAAACATATGGGAAATAATCCACCATGAATAAGAGCAAGCAAACACAAAACACGGGAGGATTCGTATTCCCAAAACTTTAGCTAAGGGGAGCCAACTGAAAAAGACTATATAAAATAAATACGTTTAAAATAATTGAAGAGACCAGAGGAAAAACGGGAATCATAAGACAATATAAAAAATCATAAAATAGGGCAGAGATATTTGAAAAACTAACATAACTTTAGAAATTAACAAAATATATAGAGCCATTAAAATGTACAATGTAGAGTATGAGCTGAATCAGATTAAGAGAGCTGGAGGGAGACTAAGTGAGCAAGAAGACGTACATGAGGAAATCACCCAGGAGGCAACTTAGATGAATTAAGCACTCAAAACTATGAAAGACAAGAGACCAGGAGGCCAGACATCAAAACATATTATGTATAACACATTTTGTAACATATGCATTAATGTATTATATATAATATGCTATAAATTATATACGTTTACATATATTTTCTATATTTTTATATCTAATACAATATATGGATTTTTAGAGGAAAGAATGGAGAAAATAGGGTTATGCAATATCAGGAACATTTTTGGCTGAGAGTTTTTCAGAACCAAAGGAAAACCTTAATTTTCAAAAGAAATAATAGCACTTTGAACTTCTAAACAGGTAAGTAAAAATTAACCTATACTGAGACACCATATGGTAGACATGCAAGACCACAAAGAAGAGAGACAATCAAAGTCAACTGGAGAGAAAAAATGGAATTCCCAGAAAGGATGATGTTGAGACTGAAGGAGAACTCCTAATACCAATAAGAAGAGCCAGAAGACAGAGGCATGTTACCTTCAAATCACTGAGAGGAAATAACTATGAATTTAAAACCCTGCTTGCAGCCAAACCATAATGCAAGGACAAGGATAAAACTGACATTTTCAGACAGACTTAGAGATTTTCTCATTCATGGGCCCACCTGCAAGTAATGCTAATGAATATATTTCAGGAGAAAGGAAATTAAATCAACAAGGGTAGGTGAAATGCCAGAAGCAATTGTGAGCAAATAAACCAGTACACTTGTGGGTAAATACATGTAAGTGCCGATTTATTTATAATTAACAGTGACTATAATAATAATGGGTACTAGGGGGAGGTTAAAGACAGGCAGAACGGAAGTACGGGTCAATAAAACGTGGAAGATGGAAGAGGACAGTGAGTAGTAATACATCTCAGCACCCTTACTTTGTTCTGTTGGAGAATAAAGACATTCATCAGCTTTAGGGATTGTGAAGTCATAGGTCAGTGTTAAAATGTAAGGGCAAGGGTGAGGCATACTGTGTTCATGGACTGGCAGATTCCATAAACATGTCCAGTATCTCCAAATTGATCTATGAATTTAATGCAATTCTAAATAAAAATTCCAGAAGCATTTTTAAAGATAGAGACAAGCTGATGATAAAGTTTTTATGGGGAAGCAAATGAATAAGAATAGATAAAACAATTTTGAAAAAGAAGAAGAAAGTTGGAGGAACCATAGTACCCAATTTTAAGTCTCAACTACGAAGTTGCAGTAATCATGACAGTGTGAGAGTGGGAAAGAACAGATACAGAGACTAATGGAAAAGAACAGAAAGTCTAGAAAAAGACCCACACGAGTATAATCAATTGATTTTTAATAATGATGTAAAAATATTAAGTGGAGAAAAGGTAGTCTTTTTTTTTTTTAGATTTGATTTATTTATTTGAGAGAGAGAGCATAAGCAGAGGGGATACCAGGCAAGGGAGAAGCAGGCTCCTGCCTGAGTAGGGAGCCCAATGCAGGGCTTGATCCCAGGACCCTGGGATCATGACCTAAGCTAAAGGCAGACGCTTAACTGACTGAGCCACCCAAGTACCCCAAAAGTTAATCTTTTTGGTGAATGATGCTAAAACAATTTAACATCCATATGCAATAAGAAGAAAAAGAATCTTATAGAAAATTAACTCAAATTAATCATAGATCTAAATGTAAGTGGGAAGCTATAAAACTTAAGGAAAAAAAAAACATGTATAGGAGAAAATCTTCCTGACCTGGAACTAATCAAAGAGTTCTTAAATGTGTACCAAAAGCATGATCTATTAAAGAAAAAAGAATTATAAGTTGTATTTCATCAAAATGAAAAACTTTTGCTTTGCAAATGACAGTTTTAAAAGAATGTAAAAGATAAGCTAAGACCTGGGAGAAAATATTTGCAAATCTTCTACCCAATAAAGAATTTGTATCCAGAATTTATAAAGAACACTGAAATTGAGCAAGAAAACAGATAATCCAATTACAAAATGGACAGAAGGCTTGAACAGACACCTTCCCAAAGAGAACACATGCATGACAAATAAACACATGAAAAGATGTTCAACATCATAAACTTATATTTATAAAAGACATCCCCAGACACAAATATTTATAGCAGCTCTACTTGTGCTTGGTACAAACTGATAACAATTCAAAAGTCTTTCAATGGATGAAAAGGTGAACTGTGGTATATCCATACAACAGAATACTCTTCGGCAATAAAAATGAATGAACTACTGATACATGCACCAACTTCAGTGAATTTCAAAGGCCTATGGCCCAGGAAAGAACCCAGTCTCAAGATGTTACCTGCCTGATGTTGCCATTTCTATGTCATTCTCAAAGCTACAAAACCATAGTGATGGAAATGGGCTAGTGGTTAAGGTGCTTGGGGAGAGTGTGACCATGCAGGAATAGCATGATGGATGTGTTGGAGCGATGGAACTGTTCTGTTTTCTGATTGTGGTGGCTACCCAAATCTATAAATGTGTTCAAATTTATAGAACAGTGTGTCATGCCCCAAAAAACTCAATCTTACTCTCTAATAGTTTTTAAATATTTCAACATAAGGATAACTAATAATGTATAACTTCCAAACCTGTAGAAGAAAAAAAGATAAGGCTGAAGAAATAAGACATAGGGGTGCCTGGGTGGCTCAGTGGGTTAAGCCTCTGCCTTCGGCTTGGGTCATGATCTCAGGGTCCTGGGATCGAGTCCTGCATCGGGCTCTCTGCTCAGCAGGGAGTCTGTTTCCCCCCCCCCTCTCTCTGCCTGCCTCTCTGCCTACTTGTGATCTCTCTTCCTGTCAAATAAATAAATAAAATCTTAAAAAAAAAAAAGAAATAAGACATAACACTAGAAGGAAGAAAAGTATACTGATATGCAGTGAGCTTAAGCATACCAACTGCTGGTGAGTGGCCACCTCCTGTAGAGGAGGAATTGAGGAGCCAAGAGGGAGTTAATGTCTTCTTTCTTTCTTTTTTTTTTAATTAAAAAAATTTTTTTTAACTTAAATTCAATTTAGTTAACATACAGTGTATTATTATTTTCAAGGGTAGAGTTTAATGGTTCATCAGTTGCATATAACACCCCATGCTTGTCACATCACACGCCCACCTTAATACGCATCACCCAGTTACTCCATCCCCTACCCATCTCACCTCCAGCAACCTGCAGTTTGCTTCCTAGAGTTAAGAGTCTCTTAAGGTTTGCCTCCTTCTCTGTTTTTATCTTATTTTATTTTCCCTTCTCTTCCCCTATGTTCACCTGTTTTGTTTCTTAAATTCCACATATGAGTGAAATCATATAGTATATATCTTTCTCTGACTGACTTGTTCTGCTCAGCATAATGCCCTTGTCTCAGTTCTTTTTTAAAAAAGAGGTGTCTGGCAGCCTAAGTGTCCATGGACAGGTACCAGGTACATAAAATGTGCTGTAGCCATACAATGGCATATTATTCAGCCACAAAGAAATGAAGTTCTTGATACATGTTACAAT
Source organism: Lutra lutra (assembly GCF_902655055.1). NCBI lineage: Eukaryota > Metazoa > Chordata > Mammalia > Carnivora > Mustelidae > Lutra > Lutra lutra. Next base: position 130,920,703 of record NC_062278.1, on the reverse strand, counting down.
ACGGATGAACTTTGAAAACATGATGCAAAATGGAATAAGCTAGGTACAAAAGGACATATATTGTATGATTCCACTTACATGAAATATCTAGAATGGGCAAACTCACAGAAAGCAAATTAGAAATAACCAGATGCTGGGGAGAGAGAGGAGTGGAGAGTTACTGCTTAATGGGTACAATATCTGTTTGGAATTGAAGAAAAAAAATTGGAAATAGCGGTGATAGTTGCAAAGTATTGTGAATATAATTAATGCCTCTGAATTTATGCTTCCTAGTTAAGATGGCCATTTTTATGTTTTCTTTTTAAGATTTTACTTATTTCAGACAGAGAGAGAGAGCATGAGTCGGGAGAAAGAGTAGAGGCAGAAGTGGACTCCTCACTGAGCAGTGAGCCCAACATGGGCTTATTCCCAAGACTCTAGGATCATGACCTGAACCAAAGGCAGATGCTTAACTGACTGAGCCACCCAGGTGTCCCAACATTTATGCTTTATATATACTATATATACTTTAGCACAATTAAAAAATAACATGAGAGGGGCTCCTGGGTGACTTAGTTGGTTAAGCCTCTGACTCTTAATCTCCGTTTAGGTCTTGATCTCAGGGTCATGAGTTCAAGCCCTATGGTGTGAAGCCTACTTGAAAACACAGACACAGACACACACACACACCCCAAATCCATAATATACCAAAACCCTGGGCTGTATACCTTAAATGGGTGAGCTGTATGGTGTGTGAATTACATCTCAATAAAGCTGTTAAAAGAAAAAAGTGGAAAGAAGAAAAGAGGCATTTGAAGGAAAACTGATAAATCTTAATGATCAGTATGTTTAAGTGTTTGTTGTATTATTTTCTTTACTTGGCTATATTTTGATTTTTTCATATTAAAACATAAAATATTTTTTCAAAGAAAAGGGAACCCTTACCAGGCAATTTCATGTTACTTAATTCCTTGTTTATTACCTAGGTAAAATCCTCATACATGTCTCCCTACCACAGGGCATATCACTAAGAATCAGAAACTCTCTGATCAGAAATCAGAGACAGAAGGGGCTACTTGTCTAAGAATCGGGAGACCTGGGTCTGTCTCTCCCTAACTGACTGGTGCCCTTGGGAAAGTTACTGAACAACTTTGAGTGCCAAGTTCTCATCGTAGACCTTTTCTCTCCCCTTCGCAGGTGTCCAGGAGAATCAAATGAGATCACAGTTTAAGTGTATTGTAACCTAAAGAATGACGGACAAACATACAAATTTCAGGAAGTACTAAACACATGATTGAACATGCAGAAAATCCACAGATCTCATCGTGGGCAAAGCTTTGACCCTTTGCCAAGCCCATCACAGGCACTGCTCGAAAGCATCACCACTTGCGTGCACCGGATCATTCCTTGCAGGAAGCAGAGGGAAGTATGAGGAATCACGGGGGAGGCAAGCCACCTGCTGTACGCTGTGACCTCAGCAAGTCAGGACTGCTCCAAAGCTCTGCATAATTCTGTACGTTTTCACTTTCAGGTGTGCTTTGGGGAGAAGCAAAACAATAAAAGCCAAGGACTCTTTCTGGTGGGAGAGGACAGCATGGCTCTAGAGTGGTACCCACTACCCCAGAAGCATCCCCACCAACTTTGGCGAGATGCCCACTCCTTCCTCATTCCCTTGAAGCAGGGGTTGGGGCCCACTCACCAACGCTGGCCATGGTGTACTGGTAGGGCTCTGAGAGGAAGTGTGGGAGGGTGAGGACGAAAGCACCCAAAGCTAGGAGGAGACCCCCAATGCCGATCAGCCGTGGACGGTGCACCCGGCTGCCAAAGTAGCTGACGAAGATGATGAGGATGGCGTTGCTGATCTGCAGAGAGAGCAGAGGGGCCGAGTGAGGCCTGAGCCTTCGTGCCTACTCACACACAGAGAAGACTTGATTGTACCTGGCCCAGGAAAAACAGGGATGCAAGAGGCCACCTTGTGTCAGCCTCACTCAGAGAGCCCCACAGTGGGCCCAGGAGATGCTGATTCAGCTCTCCCCTATTGTCAGAATCCCTTCCCAGCCTCAGCCTCTTGGACTAGACAAAGGAAAGTACCTAAGGACCATGAAAACCTCATAGCCTAAATTTCAACCATCTTAGGCCCAAACCTCTTGGGGCAAAGTCCCAGGAAGCTTCCAGTTCCAGAGGGCTCCTAGGAATAGTATACACTGACTAAATGCCCTAGGAACACTGGCTGAGTAATCAGAAAAACCACCAAGCAACGTGTACTATCTCATTTCCTCATGCAACAACTCTCTTTTTGTGACAACAGTGGGACTCAGAATAGTGGGTAACTTGCCCTGGCTATGAGGTTAGGGACTGCCCAAGTTTAAAGCAGCCAGTCTTAACTGGACTGGTCTACTGCCTCTTGGAGAAGTGGGTTTCTGCCCCACAGCTCTGCTACTGACCTGGCCCTGGCCCTCCTTGGGCTTACTTCCACTCCTGTCAGTGAGGGAGGAGGACTAAGACACCCCAAGCTCCTTCCCAGCTCTAAACATCAGTAACTCCACGTTCTTGGTGCTCCCTGGAATGTGTGGTCTCTGAGCCCCACCTAAGCCAGGGAAGGGAAGTGAAGGCTCGGCTTAAGGAGCAAAGTCTTAAATGATAAAACCGAGTGTGGGCAGATCTTCTGACTACAACTCTGTCCAAAGAGATGATCGTCTGGCCCAGAACGTAAGCTCCTCTGGACTGGAGGAGCCCTGAATGTCAGTACCCACAGCCCTGCCCCATTCACACCACGGTCTCCTTCTGGCTGGAAAAGCAGGTGCCCCTGTCTCAGGAAATAGGAGCCAGAGTCTTGGTATGTGGCTCTTACCAAGATCACCAACTGGCCACATCTCAGTTTTCTTACTTGATCTCTCAGCACCATGTGATTCAGGGAACCATTCCTTCCTGAAACATTTCCTTCACTGAGTTTCCCAGACACCACCTTCTAGTTTTCTTCCCCTGGTGGTTCCTTCTCCCTTTCCTTGGCTGGTCTCTCCTTGCCTCCCTGAACTCTCAGCTCTCCCAACTCAGGCCCTGAACCTCCGCTCTTATCTTGGTGAGCTCTTCTGGTCCCATGGCTTTCCATGTTCTGTGTGTGCTCCTAATTCTCATAGGCTTAGCACACCCAAACCTCATGCCTCCTCACCTACCTGAAAACCTGGGCTCCCACCCCAGTCCTCTTCATCTCCGTAAACGGCACCTGCATCCTACCAATGGCTCAACAAAACACCTGAGCGTCATCGCTGACGGCTCTTTCATCAGCCACATGCCACCGTCAGCTAGCCCACTGAAGGACCTTCAGTGACCACCTGGAAGCTGCTTCTCTCCACCTCTCTCACTACCTCCTGGTCTGAGCCATTGCCGTCTCCTCCCTGAACTTCTCACAGCGGCCTCCTCCCTGGGCCCCCTGCCTCCACTCTTGCCTCCCTGCAGCCTATTCTCCACCCAGCAGCCACAGTGGTCCTACTGACACCTCATGCCACTTTCCCTCTGTTCAAACCCCAAACAGTAAAGGCAAAATCTGCCCCAGAGCCTCCACAGCCCTACAGAGCCAGTTCCCCTTCCCCATGAAGGCTCTGATCTGCTCTCCTCCATCCCTCCCCTTCACGCCACCCCAGCTGCTCTCTGCCTCCAGCTGCTCTCCTAGCTGCACACATGCACCCTCCTCAGGGCCTTTGTACTTGCTGCCCCTTTCTCTTACTTGTCCACAGGGCTCCTGGACATCGAACCTACTTTAGAGCTATGCTCAGATGGAAACTTTTCATGAAGGGCTTCTCTGAAAAATGAGGGGGTGGCGGTGAATGAAATGGGTGAAGGTCCTCAAAAGGTACAAAATCCCAGTTATAAAAGAAGTAAGTACTGGGATGTGATGTCAAGCATGGTGACGACAGTTAATAACATGTCCTCTTTATTTGAAAGTGGCCAAGAGAGTAGATCTTAAAAATTCTCATCAGAAGAAAAAAAAGTTGTAACTATGAGAGGTCCTGGATGTTAACTAGACTCATTGTGGAGATTATTTTGCAATATATACAAAGGTCCAATCGTTATGTTGTATACCTGAAACTAATACCATATTGAATGTCAATTATATCTCAATAAAAAAGAGGTAAGTATAACTTATCTTTATAATAATTAAATATCACTTATAATTTAAGTTCTATTTAAATATTTTTATAATTTCAATAGTTATTTCAAATATAGCCACCATTGCCCTCCACGACTTTATTTTTCTTCATGGCACTTGTTGTAGTCTGATCTACCAAGCTTTATTTATTTCTATAAACAAATGTTACATTTATCACTAGAATGATATATGAGCAGAGAGTTCTGTCTGTTCATTGCTGCCTCCCTGTGCCTAGAGCAGTGTTTGACATATAGTTGAGGCTTTTGAAATATTTGTTGAATAAGTGAATGAATGAACAAATGATAGGCTTTTTCAAGAGGACACAGTTGCCCAGAAGACCCCTCCTTTGTCACCAAGAGTAAGATTGTTTATAAAACACACAGAAAGGGGGAGTGAAGGTGTGAGGGGGGAGGGGAGTAACCCAGCCTGATCCAGGGGGTTGCTCCAGCCTCAGGCCAGATATCATTCTAGGAGATTCTGAAATGCATTCCTGGAAGCAAAGCATTATTCTTAAGCTTCTTAGATTTTATCTCCCCATGTTCTTATTTCTCTATCATCTTTTAAAGACATGATTGTGTCAGACTATACCAGCTAAGCTAACTGAAGCTGACTTTAAAAGGTCTGGGTGAGGGATGGCAGAGTGCCCCAAAGCGGGAGGAAGACCTGGGGCACCCAGGCCCTACCCATCTGGACTGGCCCTTCCAGCACTCCCAGGGCATGTGCTCATTTCTCAGCGGGAAGTAGGACCTCCACAGCTGTTACAGCTGAGGCTGGCTTAAGTCCTTGGTCTCCAAACTTTTCTTCAGCAGTGGAGTCCCTTTGCAAAAACAGTTTTAACGTAATATAACATAACATAGCATAACATAAACATAACATAACAAACATATATTATGCTATATGGTACAATGTAATATAATATGATATGACACAATATAATATATCATTTTATAGATATACGTGAAGCTGTTCTAGCTGAGGAGAGGAGGGCCTCTATAGTCCATGCCTCAGCCTCTCAGCCCCTCTACAACCCAAGCTCCATTGTAACACATCCATGCCCATCAGTGTCCCCAATCCAGGGGGCCCCAGGCATTAAGGATGGGGCCTTGAGGGCGCCCTCTGATTTTGTCTGCTCTGGCCTGGCCTTTAGCAGTGGGCAGGAGAAGCAGCCACTTCACTGGGCAAGATGCCTGTGTCTTCTCCCATCAGCCAAGCTCCTCATCCTGCTGCTGGCCCTTTGTACCCAGCCCTCCTCTCCCCTTCACTCACTCATCAGCCTGGAAAGCTCTGAGACTGGGCAGCAGCTTGATTCTAATATGATACTGAGTAGCAGTGTGCTTAGAACACGGTGTTGAGAAGAGTCAGAACCTGGACTCAGCTGGAAAGACGACTGTGGTTGATTAGTGACACCTGCTAGGGATAGGACTTCAGTGACCCAAATGTCAGAGATTCTGTCTCCCCTCCATGAGTGAGGACGATGTGTGCCAGGGGCATTATTAAAGTCATAGGCCAGCCCAAGGAGGGGCAGTCCGTGGAGGGGTGCCAGGTCCCTGTGCTGTGATCCACGTTGTGCAGGAGCTGGCCGAGTGGCAGGAGCACAGCCTATGTGGAGGCATCACCAGGAAGCCGAGACACAGATGCACAGACAGAGACACACGTGTACACACACACACATACACACACACTAAAACACACAAACATAGACAGGAAGCAGTGGCTCTGGGAGGGAGCTCAGAGGAGAGGGCTTGAGGCCAGCAGGAGTGACTGATGGGCCATAGGGCTGCAGCTGCGCAAGTACCTGCATGTCCCAGGTGCAGAGACAACCCAAGTTGGGGGGTGCGTACAGAGATTCTGGCCATGTGTTTGCAGGAGAGGATTTGGGGCAGAGCAGGGCTGTGGACAAAGGAGTGAGGAGGACTGGTAGAAGCAGTGTGTTGGGGTTCAGAGGGAGGCCTTAGCATGGGGGCCATCAGCCAGACCTAGGCTCGGACGCTGGCTGCCCTGTATGTGTGGCTGTGGCCAGCCTCAATGGGGCAATCAGGCTTTAGCTGTAAGCTTCCTCATCTAGAACCATGGCTAGGCAGAGATGCCCCCACTCCTAGGACCTCGAGGGGGATCTGGCCCAGGGCAGGGGCTCCTGAGGGCACTGCTGTGTAGGCCACTGAGAGTGAAGGAGTAAAGGGCAAAGGAGCATTTCTAGGTGGGAGCAGGATTGGGGATGGGGAAATAGAAAGGGGCCAGCTAGAAGCACCCCCCCCCACCTTTTTTTTATGGCTCTTAGAAGCTGGCCTGGTGGAGGCCAGGCTTTAAATTACTACATCAACCTGAATTTTCACTAAGGGAAGATGGAATTCTGCTCTGGGAGGGAGAGGCCATGCCTCCACCCCAAAAGAGTGGGCCTTGTGGAAAGAGAAGAGAGAAGCCAGGCCAGGGAGACCCATCGCTTCACATGGAATGACCAGCGTTGCAGCCACAACAGAGGGGGCTCTCCTCTGCCTCTTCCTCCCTGGTTTCCAGTGACTCCCAGCTGACCATGCCCTCTGACCTCCCACTCCCAATCTCTGGGGCCACCCCATCTTCCTCTAACTCTGATATGCGGTCACTGAGGGACAGTGTGAAATCCCTGTTGCAGGACGTCACAGAGAGCTGACCTTGTTTGGAAGTCAAGGCCACTGCGGGGCTCTGGCTCCTGTGATCCTCCTAAGACAGGAGCTACGGGGCCCGGGGCTGCTTCTCCACCCGCACACCTAAGACTCATCTACCCGTGGACCATGGATGAGCAGAGGCCACGTAGCCTTGTGCCTCAGAACTCAATGAGATAGACGCAGAGTTGGGAGGCAGACGGCCCAACATAGCCGGGACAAGCCACGGCACACACTCAGCCCCAGTGCCTGCATCTGTCGGGTGGGGCGAGGAGAGCACTTGCTCACAGGGCTGCAGTGACTGGGCCCCAGAATCTTGAGTTGCCAGAGGCTCTTTGCTCAGTGCCCAGTGCAGGGAAACCTCAGGAAATGCAGCTGCCACCACACCGGCCCCATCTAGCAGTCCCTATTCCCCATGTGTACCTCCCAGCTCCCCCGTTCCCCTGACCCTCCCAGAGCCCCCAGATGAACTCTGGATCGGGGTGGGAGTGCACAAGTGGGGTCTGAGGGACCAGAACCTCCTGCTTACCTCATTCAAGCTGGAAATGAGCCCCGAGGAGGAACTGGAGAGCCCGAAGCGCTTCTCGATGGTGGTGAGGCAGCTCTTGAAGTAGGCGCTGTAGAGGAGCTGGCAGAGCTGCAGGAGGCCGTGGCAGACCACGAACACCTGTGGGAGGAGACACGGGCTGCTGAGGCCTCCAGATAGCCAGCCCCGGCCACGACCTTGGCCTTCCACTGTGGGACCTCAGAGCAGGGAGGCTAGCAGTCTGGCCTGTTTCCTCAACTGTTACGTGGGAACACTCCCATCATGGGATGGTCTTGAGGGTGAAACAGTATCATGGTTACACCTGTGATTTATACCCCACTCCAGGGACTGGCTCAGTGCCGTCCACCATTCCCTTCATTCCTGCCATTCACATCCGGTCAGCATAAACGGCCCTGCAGGACCACGGTGCTGGAGAAGCACCCCCAAGGCAGGGGCCTGACTCACCAGCCCCACATCCAGGGCACTTAGCACTGGGGAGTGCCCTCACTGCACCACCGAGCCCAGCGGGCACTGCTTTGCCCTCCCTCCAGTGTCCTGGGAGGCCTGGAGGTGACTCTCCAGCCAGTGCGGCTCACTCCCAGGGGCACAACAAGCCCTGGGTCACATTGCTTCACTCCTCTTGACCTGTCCTCCATTCCCCTCTCCAGCATCAGCACCCATTCTCTGAGGCTCACCTCTAATTCACCGTGATGGCGCAAACCACCTGGTTTGAATGGCTACCCACCCCCCAACTCCACCTCTCATCTGGGGTGTCTGTGGTTGTGCTTGCTTCTCTTGCATGGATGATAGGGGTCCCGGGAAGGCCCCAGGCCATTGTCCCTGCATCCCACCCCGCCCCATAAGCCTGTCCCTGTGGGTCTGAGTGAATGTGAATGTGAGTTTTGGGTTGATGGGACAGATACACAGCTGCGAGGGTGGACAGCAGTTTGTAGCATCTGGAGTTGGCTCCAGGCTGAGCTCTGGATTTCCTGGGTTCTCGGCTGGTGTGCTGGGCCAAAGCAAGCTCAGAGACAGGAGCCCCACATCCCTAAGCTCCCCTGTGAGGTGCCCCTTTCTGGAGACTGCACTTTTCCATCAGGGAAGAGTGGGGTGCCCTTACGTTTCATGGCCTGCCAAAGTTCTTCTCTTAATTGAAGGCCTGGCATCTTAGCACAGCTATTGGGCTCCACCTTCATTTCCGTTTCCTTGCACAGCTGAGCCCACCCCGTGTGCAGGGGCCTCTCTCCAGGCTGTGGGATCAGAGCTGACTTTCCCTCTCCTACCTGCCAGGGCAGAGCCTTTGTGAGGCCAGCCTGGGGCTTCTGACAGGGCCCGGCACTGGCTGCCTGCCCATGCATCGGGCTCACGGTTTCCAAACCCAAGGAGGCCATTACACCCACAAAACCACATGCCTCTCCCGACTGCCTCCTGCCTGAGCCCGCGGTCACCTAGCTCCTAACCAGGGACAGAAGGAAGCCTGCCCATCTGCAGGGGGAGGGAGCACTCCTTCCCTGCCTCCCTAGGGAGACTTTGCTCTGCTTCCCCTCATGTATTAGCATTCTTGAGATTTTATGATAAAGGTGTTTTTGAAAACTAGTCCCCTGTCTTTTACAAATGGGGAAACTGAAGTCCAGAGAGGGGGATCCCACGTGCCTGTCCAGCATCCTGCACACAGTCAGCCCTCTGGGCTTACAGGCCAGGCACTGGAGATGCCTGGGGTGGACCAGTCTGGGGCTGCCTCTCCCTCCACCGAGCTCCCTTAGCCAGTTCCCGCCCTCTTGGGCCCCAGATTTCCCTGTGAGATAATTGGGCTAAATTGGTGGCTCTTAACTCAGTTTTGATCCATAACCACCTGGTGGGAGGTGGTGGTGTCTTTGAAATCTAGAAGTCAGGCCCAACCGCAGGCCTCCTGAATCAAAATTGGGGGAAGCCCCCTGATTTCTCCCCGGCGCCTCTCTTACTGGCCCTGTGCTATGCGAGCAGGTCCTGCCTCATCCCTAATCCACCTCTCTCCCTGGATTACTGCAGCCATCTCTCATTGGCATCCTGTCTGCTCCCTTAAAACCCTGCATCCCACCACCCCAGAGACAGCTTTCTCAAACTCAAATGCAAGCAGGCTGTCCCTCAAGTAACATTGCTCACTGCCCCCTGCCCCCATTCCCTATAAGATAAAAACCCATGCCTTTGGTACAGTATTGAAGATGCTACAGATCCTAGACCTCGTCTGTCTCTGGCTCCATGCCTTGCTGTAGCTGTGTTTCATGAAGACTGGCTACACCTGTATTTCCTGTCCTACATGCATCTCTTCCAGTGTGACAATGACATTCCTTCATCAAGAGGTGGGGTCTCTGTTCCCTCGCCTTCAATCAGGGCTGATCTTAGTTGCCTGCTTCTAATGAAGAGAATGAAGCAGAAGTGACGCTGTGTGACCTCTAAAGCTAAGTCCTGATAGAGGATCCATCTGGCTCCGTCTCTCTTGGGACCGTTAGAAGCCAGACATCACATCGTAAGGAAGCCCGGTCTCCCCTGCTCGTGGAGCGGTCACACGTCGCTGTTCCCGCCAACTCCAGCTAAAGTTTCGGTCTGCAACCAGCATCTGCTGCCAGACGTGTTACTGAAAGAGTCTCCAGAGGATTCCAGCCCCAGCCTTCATGCCAAGTGGAGCAGAAATGAGCTATCCCACCAAGCTTATGTAGACGACAGATGTGTGAACAAACCGAATGCTGTCATTGTTGGAAGCACTAAGTTTTGGGTCGCTGTGTAATGCAGCACTAGATGCTTGCAACACCTGCTGTCACACACCTTGCCCTTCAAACTTCATCAAGGTCATACGACTCAAGTTCCCCACAGCACACATTCATTGTCTGTGTCTTTGCTCGCTATCTGGACAGAATTATCTTCCCCTTCTTGGTCTGGATAATTATGTCTTCTTGGCTTGTTTTGCCCAGCATGGGGCTCAGTCATGAGTCTAGTTCAAAGTCGGTTCTAAAAATCCCAGTATACCATTGCTGCAGAAGCCTCTTGCTGGCTTGGCTCATGGTTGGCATTAGAAGGAGCATCTGGCAGGAGTGAGGGTTGTCATAACGGCCTGGGAAAGAGTACGAGGTCGGACCAAAGGATGGCCGTGGGGATGTAGGGAGAGAGCTGCAGAGGTTGAATGGATAAGTCTCTCACCGATTCAAAGTGGAAGAAAAGGGGCAGAGTTTCCAGCCTCAGGGCCAGGAATGGGGCAAGGCCATTCCTGAGACAGGGGCCCCAGGTGGAGGGGTGTATGCGGAGAGGGAGGGCAGCAAGTTCAGTTTTTGAACACCTGAGTTTCTGAGCATGAAGCTCAGAAAAGACCAGTCTCCCTCTAACCAAATTAGTAATGAATTAACAGGAGTGACTAACCTCTACCAAATTCCCCAGAAGTGTCATGAGAAGAAGGTGAGGACAATGGGAGAAAAAAATCTGTCTCAGGTCTTTTCTGAAAGGTGTGCCTTGGGTCTTTCCAGAAAATGCAGAAATCCCCCATTTTCTACCCCCTGATATGAGGTGGGAGACCCACTTAGAGCCAGTCAGCACCTTTCCACGTCCTATGCCCCTCACAGGTCCATCACCAGCTTCTGGCCACTGCAGCCCTGTCGGGTCTGGGTGCATTCTGGGTGTCTTGGCAGAAAGGCTGGTGTACACGTGGGCCCTTCATTCCAGTGGCTTCAGCAGATGGAGAGGAATGAGAAGATATATGGCCACCAGGGAGAAGATGCCAGCAAGGAGAAGAAGTGGATGGATGGTCCTTGCAGAGCATTCTGGCCAGGGCCACTCAAGGTCACAACCATCTGGCCCCACTTACTGAGCTGACGTGGACTGGACCCTGGGGCCATCATCCAGGTTGCTTGACCTTGCCAAGAACACATTCCATGGCCAGCATGAGATGGAGCAACAAACTGTCAACACTTGCAGGAGAAATAGAACATGGGTTTTAAGTCTCTGGGGACGCACTGGTGGGAGGCGTGTCGCACAGAGGAGGGATACTCAGTAACTGGAGACTTCTTCCACTCCCCTCACTTGCCAAGTAACTGAGCCTCTCTGTTGCTGCCGGAGAAGTCTAGAGCCGAATTTCCCACAATGTGCCACGCAGAACACCCCTCACTCGAGATGCCTGAAGTTGAGAGTATTCCCAGGAGAAAAAAGTTTGGAGAATTTTGCTTACGATCATCCTGCCTCATGAATATTTACAATTCATATTAGCATATTAAAGACTTTGAGAAAGTCAAGAACTGCTTAACTGCTTTATCCAAATTTCTCCATACTTCACCAACCATGGAGACCCCCTCACCCAACATACACTTCTAAAAAGTATACTTAACAGATAGTAGCTCCTTGCAAAATATACTTTGAGGGAGATCCCATGTCACTTTTAGAAAGCAGCTTACTGGCAGAATCAGCCCTGTGAATTCTTCACAAGACGAAAATAAAATAAAGATGTGTTACACAGCCCTATCATCTTTCATAAAATAGCGCACCATGATTTCCTATCCTCTCGCTCTACTTTTTTTCTTTCTCGTGGCACTTCCGGCTTCCTAAAATTATATCATTCTCACTTACTGGCATGTCCCCCCACCAGATAGAGACTGCAGGGAAGAAAGATGATGAATGGTTTTTAGCGTGCTACTTCCCCATTGCCTGGAACAGTGCCTGGTCCGCAGCTGGGGCTCAACTGTCAAGTGAATGAATGTGTCTTTAAATGCGCTAACTCATGAATCCTTGCTCCAGAAACTCGTCCGTCAGAGTAGCCATTCAGGAAGCTTGAAGGAAGCCATGCAGGTTCGTTGTAATGGTCTGTCCTCAGTCATATATGAACCCCTCCTTCAGAGCTGCCTTAGGTCAGTCCTCAGGCTATAAAGGTCACCAGGCACAAAGAAGCATGTGTCCCCTCTGCTGCCCCATTCGTTTACTGGGCTCAACGCTAAATCATTGTTGGGTGTTTCTAAACTCAAACTAAAAAGTTCAACAATGAAGGAGCTTTCTAGGGTGGTAGAAATAGTTTATGTTTTGATTGTGGCCGTATTTATGCAGGTATTTACATCGTCAAATCTCATCAATCATTTAAAATCTGAGCTCTTATTAGATGTACACTATATTTCAATAGAGTTGATTTAAGGAAAAATTAATTTTTAAATAGACTTGCAACCTTGAAAGCATTCAAAATAATGTTCTGAGGCTTTGAAGGGAATTTCACAATTTTGTTTTTTCCTTTTTTTAGAGGGGCAGGGAGGGGCACAGAGAGAGAGAGAGAGAGAATCTTAAGCAGGTTCCACAACCAGTGAAGAGCCCGATGTGAGCCTCAATCCGAGGACACTGAGGTCATGACCTGAGCTGAAATCAAGAGTTGGATGCTTAACCAGCTGAGTCATCCAGGCATCCCATTTCATTTTTTTTTTAAAGATTTTATTTATTTATTTGACAGAGAGAGATCACAAGTAGACAGAGAGGCAGGCAGAGAGAGAGAGAGAGAGAGAGGGAAGCAGGCTCCCTGCTGAGCAGAGAGCCCGATGCGGGACTCAATCCCAGGACCCTGAGATCATGACCTGAGCCGAAGGCAGCAGCTTAACCCACTGAGCCACCCAGGCGCCCCCCCCCATTTCATTTTTTAATATTGTGAGCATTGGCAGTGTCATTGGAATACATGTATTTATTCAAGGAGCCCACTTTGAAGGGGGAGAACCCATGTACAGGGCAAACTCTGCATGGGTGCCAGTATAAACAGCTAGGTTTCCATGTGTGTAAAACTGTGCACGTCTTTAGACACATCTTGTAGAAGGAAGTTCAAGGAGAAGGCTAACATGAGGGAATGTTCCCAAATCTTCACACCCACAGCTCCATTCCTCCCACAGCACTAACAAACATAAAGAGGACGCCTGGAGAGGAGACTGGGGTGGTCATGCAGATCTTTCTTCTAATGAAGAGAAATCTTTTTGCTACCTGTGTCCAAGAGCTACAAAAGGCTGATGAGCAGCTGTGATGGCAAGTGGAGGTTCAGACTGGGGTCCTGGTCAAGCTTCTGGATGTAAGGAATAAAGCCATAAGAGTGAACCATAAGGACACTATAAGGACAAGGAGGGAAAGCTTCGCAGCTCAGGATGTATGAGAAACGGTCAAAGTGCAGCCAAGATGGGGTGTCCTTGACTCTACCTGTTCATCACCCTCTTTTTCAACCTAAGCGTTAGGACGACAATCTGAGGCATCCACTAATGATTACAGAGACCCTGGGCAGAAGTTCTGAAATGCAAACCCCATGAGGTTGCTACCTGTTTGATCACTGACTCTGCTGTGAACCACTTCTGATTTTGTCTACACATATCCTGGGGAAGGCAAAACTCCAAAAAATTCACCGAGCCTGAGGTCCACTAGGATGTGATGTCTCTGAGATAATTTGGTATATAAGGGAGCCTAGGAGTGGGAGGAAAACCCTTCGGGGGGGGTGGGGGGACTGACCAAGACATAGGATGTGACTGCCCAGTTGGAACAACTGCTTCATTCTACCAGTGGTTGCTGCCGGAAATCCCAACAGAGCTATTCTTCAGAAAGAAGGAAGGAGGGAAGGAGGGAGGAAAGGAGGGAGGGAGGGAAAGAGGGGAAGGAGGGAGAGAGAGAGAAGAAAGAGAAAAGAAGAGCACAGTAAGACCTTATTCTCACTTTCCCCAGCAATTTGGGGAGAGGTCAGGGGTGCGCTGAAGGCCCCTCTCCAGCTCTCTGAGGGAGGGAGGAAGCAGACCCCACAGTACTGCTTGCTTTCATCCCTCCAACCTCCGGGAGTCAAAATCTGGCTGCAGTGTCCTTTCTGTTGTCCTTGTCCCTAGGCTGGAGCTGAGTGTACCCCAGACAGGCTCACACATCTGGTGGGAAGCACCAGATCTGCACAGTCATGCTGACAACCCGAGGGGGTCTGAGCAACACCTGGCCTTTGGAAACCCTTTTTCACAGTCAACTGGAATCCCTCCTATGTAATCACAACTCCACTTCCATCTCTTTTCTTTTTCATCTTTCCCCTTTATTCTGAATCAATGTATCACACACATATGTTAAAAAAAAAAATCAAGTAACACTGAAGTGCTTAGAACACCGAGGCCCTGGCCTGCACTCAGCTCTAGCCCACCACCCGTGCTGCAGGTCGGGGACAGCCACCTCTGGGGTCAGGTTTTCTGTGCATTACACCCATGCATATCAAAATAACACGCTTGTTCTGCAGTTTCCTGATTTGCCACTGTAGACTGCCTGCCATTAGAGGAGAGGATTCAACTCCCTCGCTCTTGCGTCTCCCATCCTTCCCCCTCCTCCTCCCAACTTGTAATCGTTCTCTGCATTTGTGTGTTAATATTGGATCATTTCACTCTGTGGCAAGCCAGCTGGGAGTCTGAAGGAGCAGGGCTTCCCTGCTCAGCACACACCCATCCTAGCTGATGGTTCCTCAGCTCATGGAGAACGTTGTTTGTGCTTTCCAGGGGTCAAAGGATGCTCTATATTGCCCCCTTGGGGTTCAGCCCCACTTCTCATTTCTGTCTCTGCAACACCTTCTCGTTCTAAGTCTGTTGCTCTCTAGGGCTGTGCCCAGTCCAAGGGTTCCCCACACTGTAGGCCCCATGCATGCACCTGGAAACGGTCCTTCCTTGGTCCATTGACATTCCCAACCATCTCCATATTGCTGAAATTATTGCAACTGTTCATCTACTCATAATCTCTTTCCCCTTTCCCTCTTTTTTCTGTTACTGGCTTTCACCATTCTTTCATTCTTTATTCTCATTATAATGAGAAAGAATGATGGAATTGAGGGAAGACAAACATGTGCCCAATCTGCCATCTTGAATCATAAACCCAATGTCTTTCTTGATGCTAATCTAGCAAACAAATTGATAATTCTGTGCCCACTTTTCCAATGGGGAAAAAAAGCAGTATACACTTGTCAGTGGACTAAACAGTCAAAGCAAAATGTGTACCCAAGTCTTTCTCTACAACTCTCCCCCACACCTCCCTGTTACATTCATGCATTCTGCTACCTCATTTATTTGACCACAGTCTTCCAGAGTGGTTGGAGTGCCTCCAACAGAAGGCACATGGCCAGAGAGTGGTGCTGGCTCTGGATGTCTGCCCAGCTCCACTGGTATTTGTGTCTTTCAGTGTCTCTACCCTCATGGCCCATTGTCAGTCCTGGCTGGCAGTTCACCACATGGGTAAGACCTAGGAGGTGAGGCTCTGGGCAAAAGAGGTCATAGTGCAAATGGGGATGAAGAAGGCAACTCAGAAAGGGTAACTCCTAGCTGTTGCCCAGTGACCTCAGAGACAAGTAGGCCTCTCAAAGGGGAGGCAGGTCTCTGGGAGGGCTCCTCTGAGGCCCACCTGAGAGGCTCCTCAGAGCTGGATGGGAAACAGGTATCCTTTTCCTTGTCCACCAAAAGAAAAAGAAGGGAGCCAAGCAAGGACTCAGATGTGAAAAGCCTTCACCAGTTGGCCTCTTTACCCCTCCTGTACCTTTTGCAGGGTGTGACTTTGGATCCAAACCATGGCCCCATGGCCCCAAAGGGAAATGTCTCTTTCAAGAAGTGATTCAGGAAATCAAATATTTTCCCATGCAGGAAGACTGTCTGAACAAGATAAAGTTCAAGAGATTCAAAATAGCCAGTCTTGGGTCAAAGTTGATGGTATTCATAGCGGCGATAATAAAAGGTATCTTTAGTGTTATTATGAACTAGAAAAATGCCTTTGATATGACCCTTCCAAGGGTCCTGGGAGCCCTTGGAAGTCTAAAAATCAGGATAATCTAAAAAGAAAAACATGATTTCCACTACTGCTTCCATGTTCCTTAAGAGGGAAGTAGCCAGGCTGGAGAGTTGCAACTGGGAACCAAGGGGAGGCCGGTCAAGCCAGGCCCCTGATGGGTCTCTCCAGCGCCCCCTTGGCAGCCTCTACTGTCCACACTGTGGCCTTACTGTATAGCAGGGTTCTCCTCCTATTACTGAGAAAGTCCCCTCTCCGAGGCCTGTGAGAGCTGCTTCAGGGAGGATGGAGGCTCAGTGGAGGCCAGGAGGCCACAGGAACTCACAGCTGGCACGGAGGAGCATCACACCCAAGTGGGCTCTCTCCCACTTTCATTTTGCCCAGGGGGTCCTGGCCAAGGCACCTCTTGGAGCCGGGTCCCCACCGAATTGAATTAGGTGAGATCTTTCGGTCATTTTTTTAGTTTAGTCTACTCAGCTTAGATAAAAATCTCACCTGAAGGCCTCTATGTAAGAATGAAATTAGGATGGACACTGAAAGTCCCAAACTGCATAATTCCTTTAGTTTTTGTTATTATTTTGTGTTTTTGTATTTAATATTGTTATGAGCTAGAAAAGGCCTTTGATAAGCCAGAGTCCTGGGGGGGGGGGGGTCCTTGCAGGTATATAGACCAGAACCATCTGTAAAAACATACAGCTTCCATTGGTGTGTCCTTGTCTGAGGGGACGCCAGGCACAGAAAAGGGAGGTACAAGACCTCTCTAGCTCCTAACCCCAGTGATCCTCGAATACTTCGGGCCGTGGTTGTTTTGCTTAGGTTTTCTCCTGTCTGACACTTGGCTCCAGGGAGGGAAAAGGCAGATGGCTGGGCTGATTTGGTATCATTTGTGAGGGAAGATAAAATGAAGAACAGAGAGTGAGAGATGGCCTGGGATGATGGGAACCTGAAGTCTGGGCTTTAGAAATCATGGATTAAAAAGAAAATTCTGGTAGAGATGAAACATGAGCACATGAGACTAAATGAACTTATCAGATTAGCTAGGAACATGGTGCTCAAGGGTTCTCAGAAAAACCAAAACTTTGAAACAAACCTATCATTGACATTTATGTGAATACGTGTCCAAATTCTTCTGCAGAAATTCCCGAAATTATTTACTTATTTTTTAAGTCAGAAAAGCTTTCCTTCGTGGAGTACAAGTGTCATTTGTGTTTTCCGGAATCTGGCACAAGAGTAATTTGTTAGAATGAAACAAGGCCCGTTAGGGGCCTGTCACGTATGACAGGAAAAGAACATTCAAACTGTATTAATATGGAGACTTCAACCTATTTTATATTCTTCCTATACTTTGTAGTAAAAAGACAGGTTGTTACTATTTTCCCCTCACTTCCCTGAAGGAGGGGGAGCTAGTTTTTCAGAAAGAGAGAAAGGGGGGACTGGAGACATGGTATCCAAAGAGTTTAGGACACTGAAGCTGATCCCCGGAAGCTGGTCAGGAGGAAGTCTGGCTTGCGGCTCTGGGGAAGCACCAAGGGATATTTTCTTCGCATCACCTTGTCTGTTTACTTATTTTGTCTTCCCCCGTGTGTCAGTCTTGGTCACCCCGTATCTTCTGCATCTGGCTATCTGGCACATAATAAATGTCCAGTCAATATTTGCTGCGTTCTGTTCATCCCCATACTACCCTGAGAGGCAAGCAGGATTCCTTTCATTTATGGATGAGGAAACGGAGTTTCAGTGAAGCTTACAGAATTGTCTCATGTCACACACCTGGTAAATGGTAGCAGCCAGCTGACACCAAATCAGGCTGTCATCCTGCTCCACCGAGCTGCCCAATCTTATGAGAGAATTTGGGGGAAGAAGGCATCCCTAAAATTGTTTTTATCACGATTGGTTATCGGGGCACCTGGGTGTCTCAGTCGGTTAGGCGTCGAACTACTGGTTTCAGCTTAGTTCATGACCTCAGGGTTGTGAGACAAAGCCCTGAGTAGCATCAGGCTCTCTGTTCAGTAGGGAGTCTGACTGGGATTCTCTTCCTCTGCCCCTCCCCCACACGTGTGTACGTGCTCTCTCTCTCTCTCTAATAAATAAATAAATCTTAAAAAAAAAAAAAAGATTGCTGGCTATGTAATTGCCAATCCAATGGCCTCCAGAGGTGGCTTACCTAAGTTCTGCAGTGTTCGACACATTTGTTCCCCTCACCTTTGTCATGTCACCCGCCATCTCAGTGCTCTTGCTCTGTCTGACTGTCTCTTCTTAGAAAGCCCTTTTCTGGCTTCCCAGATAATGAGGGTGGTGTCTGGGCTCTGTCCTCAGCCCCTTTGCCCATCTCCCTATACAGGCTGGCACTGGGCACCCCACTCACCCCCTTCAGGGCCACCCTGGAGGCCCACTGATGCCCCCTGGCGCAGCTGGAGGGCAGACCCCCTCCTCTAGCCCGGACCATGCAGTGAACCGCATTCCACACATTGCAGCTTTGACGCCAGGCCAGTATCTGAGCTACATGACCCGAACCATTATCTTCCCCTGGATCATCTCCACTTCTCATTTCAGTTCTTGCTCTGGGACGTCAACCTCCAAACCAAGACTCAAATCCACACCAAGCTCTCCAGCCCCACTGCCGCCCTCTACTCCAGTCACTATCAGATCCCACCCAGCCACTGTGACAGGTTTCTACCCTTTTCCTCAGCCTACTCCCTCCTCCTTGCAATCTGCTCTTGGGCCAGTAGTCATCTTTTCTTGAAAACTTGAAGTTTAACATTCTTACAAAAGAGGCATAAGTCACAGAGAACAGCCTGACAAAATTTCACAAACTGAGGCCACGTAAGGGACCAGTACCCAGATCAAAAAGCAGAAAGGGCCTTGCTTCCCAGAAGCCCCTCGTGCCCTTCTCTGCCAGGCCCCACCTCCCAGAGAACAGCTCTCCTGACTTCCAGCAGCACAGGTCAGGCTGCCTGTTCCATACTTCACAGAAATACTATGGATCACATACTACGTCAGCATGATCTTCCCAACATGGAGATCAGAGCCTGTCCTGACCCTGTCAAAAACCCTCCAACAGAGTCCGACCAGCTCAGATTAAAAACAAGCAAAGTGCCCCAGCCTCCAGGGCCCTCCCTGTCCCAGCCCCCAGGCACCTTCTGCTCTTGCCACGTCACCCACCGCCTGGGCCTCTTCTCAGGTACCGAGCTGCCTCTGTTCAGCCTGGGTAGAAAGTGGAAACTGAGCGGAAAATTTATAGCCCCTGTGAGACGAGGTGTTGCCTTAGAGCCTTTGAGGGTGGAGGTCATTCACCCTCCCCGGGGGCTCTTTACTCCCGTCCCCTCCCTGATCTTTCTGGTGGTGGAGAATGTCCCTCCTGTTACAACTTCCCCATTGTTCATTGGGGCAGTGACCCTGGCTGCAATTACAACCACCTGCCGTATTTGGGGCCCTGAGGCAATTCTGGTGCCTCATGTGTACCTGTCACCGGGCAGGAGGGCAGAGGAAGGAAACAGTTGCAGAAGCGGGGCTGCTATTTGATGAGAGGAGGCTATGGCTTGGCCCATGCTTCATAACCAATAAATCAATGGGAAGGATTACATTACGGCAAGTGGCACCACTGGTTCCCAAGGTCCCTGTAAGCCATAAGCAAGTGGATGTGAAGTGATTAAAAGGTACTGTAAATTCCTTGTACAATGGGTTGTTTCTTCCTTCCTACTGTATTCCAAAAAGTTCTGGAGCCTGGTAAGTTGCTTAGCAAGCCCTTGTAACTTCTTTCCCTCTCCTCAGAGTTTCACCCTGGACCAGCTCCCTATCAGAGCTCCCAAGCATCTCCATTTGTAGAAATGAAAGCTCAGACTCCTTTTTGACTCTTGGCCCCGCCAGGTGCAGCAGCAGAGGAGAGACTGGAGCCTCACCCCTGCAGGGTGAGGAAGGGAGCAAGTGAGTGAGCATCTGGGTGTGGCCTGGTCCACTGGGTGAGAAGCCTGAGAAGGTTCAGTAGAAACAGGTGGGTACCCTGGCAGGATAAGAAAGGAGCCCTTGCCCAGGGAAGCCCCCGCCAGGGACGGTCCATGCCCACCTACTCTCCGCTGAGTAAACCATCCCTAGCCTCTCCCGGTAAACCATAGCGTGCTCAGCCCATCAAAGCCACAGGGAGGACTGAGAACAAAGCATCCAGAGCCTGTAAGAGAGTCAAACATAGCTTGAGAGGAGGCTGAGCGGCTGCCCAGCCTGAGAGGCCAAGGCACAGACATGTGTGTGTGGCTGCCCATGGGTGCAGACCCAGACACTGCACTGGGCACCGCTCTGGTGGTTCAGCACCCTCTGTCCTGCCGCTCTGGTGACAGGGTGCCCCCAGAGGCTCTGGCACAGACACAGTGGGGCACACAGGTACACACATGCACCAGATGGGCGCGCTCAGCCCACTACGTCCATCACGTGCACGAACAAAGGTGGGGACTCTCCTGCAACAGGCCTGTCAGTGGCAGAGACAATGCTTTCCCACATGGGAACGTGTCACACCCCGTTCCGATCATCCTGGCATTCCCCTGCATGCTGAGGGACCCAGGATTCACAGCCCCGGGCTGTTCTCCCAGAGGCCCACACCCTTCCAAGATCCCATCACTCTGGAAGAGAGGCAGCCCCCTAAAACCTTGGCCCCACGTGGAGCAGGCCCTTGGCAGCCAAGACATTCAAAGGAAAACCCAACCTGCAACAGAGTGAAGTGATTGCTCCCACGTAGGAAAACCACATTTCTGTAGTTATTCCCTCCCTCTGTTCTCCTGGTGGCAGATGGAAGGATGGCAGGAGGAAAGGGCTTTGTCCCACACTCGAATTTCTCTACCCCCTCTGATACTTCAAGTGAATAAAATGTCTTCCCTCAGTGCTAAGCTATGATCATGATTCCAGAATCTGCCACCCGACCTCCTGTAGATCACAAGAGGGGCGTTCTTCCTGGTAGTCTCTGTTCCCCCCACTGACCCATTAGAGTCAAAATATCAAAGCTATAGACCCAAAGGGTTATACCAAGTACCGTGCTGTCCCCCAACACTCTTTCTTATGATCCTCATGACTGAGCTCATGTGTCTCTACATCCAACTCCCTCTGCCTCTGAAACTCACAGTAAAGTACTAGGGACACTCTCTACCATGTATGCTGGGCCCAGCCTCCTTGCTGGGGATGACGGGTTTAACTCTATCCTTGGATTAGGTTAGGGTCAAAGCCCTGACTCCTGGTACCTGTGAAAGTAACATTATTTTGAAATGGGCTCTCTGCAGATGTAAGCAAGTTAAGGTGAGGTCATACTGGAATAGGGCAGGCCCCCAGCCAATGACT
This sequence comes from Lutra lutra, assembly GCF_902655055.1. Lineage (NCBI taxonomy): Eukaryota > Metazoa > Chordata > Mammalia > Carnivora > Mustelidae > Lutra > Lutra lutra. Next base: position 130,899,342 of record NC_062278.1, on the reverse strand, counting down.
GATGTCCTTATGAGAAGAAATTTGGATACCGAGATACACAAGACAATGGAGGCAGAGAATGACTGATGTGTCTGCAAGCCAAGGAATACTAAGGACTTCTGCCAGTCACTAGAATCTGTGACCCCATTGGTCTTCATCTCCTCATTCAGTGACAGAACCCTGTCCCTCTGGTCCAGCTGTCCTCAGCTGACCCTCGCAGAAACCTGTTTCACCTCGCTGGGCCACCACCTCTCCTCCAGCTCCGGGAGGGTGTTCTCACTGACTTTCCAGGTGACTGAGGAAGCAGGTTGCTTTATTTTTCAATTGTTAAGTCCCTCCAAATTCACCCAGCTATTTCCTATTAAGGAGCCTCCTTCCTTTGCATGGCTGGCTCTGGGAGGCACTTGTGTCTATTCCTTAAACACACCTCTCTGCGTGTGGGTTCTGCCTCCTGTTCACGCTGTTCTCTGCCTAGAACTCTCTCGAGCACCCTGCCCTCCCTTGACCCCTTGTCGGCCTAGCTCTGATTGCCCTGTTAAGCTCTGTTTGCACATCACTTTAATGCCATCACCCTTGTGATTTCAGGGCAGTCATGGTTATATTGGGGGGGGGGGGTCAACTCCTAAAGACCTCACTTAGTTCAAAACACACACAAGTCAAGACTTACCTTCACTGCATGTGGGCTCTCCCTATGATGACTGAAACAGCACCTCCCTCTGGCAAAGGTGCAGACACAGTTTATGATTCCTTTGGATTGCCAGCTCTGATAGATTTGATTGGGGGCTGTGAGTATGTGCGTGTGTGTGTGTGTGTGTGTGTGTCTATTTGGGGGGGGTGCATTATTTGCTCATTTTGCCCAGACGGAACATAAAAAATAATGTGATAAGCAGATATATATTGAATACATCATGGGCCAAACATTCCATAGGAAACCAAGGGCCAAGCAGGGCCAGACTCTTCCTGGGGTTCCCATTTGTTAAGAAGATGAGGGATATGTACACAATAGTAGTATCTGCTTGTAAGGGGATATAGAAGGTGCTGGAGTGGCCATACACGTAATGGTGCCAGAGGCACTCTGAATGTGAGACCGCGAGGGAGAGGTCCCTGGAGAAAATGAGGTCAGAGCTGGGTTTTGAGGATGAGGAGAATGTCAGAATGTAGAGAGGAACAAAGAGGTCATCCTTGCCCAGAAGACAAGATGAGGAGTGGAAAAATGCAAGTATGACAGGATTAGGGGTCAGGAAATAATCTGGTTAGCCTGAGAAAGTTCTGGTTAGGTGAGAGGAGAAGACCAAGTCAGGAAAGAGGATCAGTGCCCAAGGAGAGCCACAGAATTTTCTCTCTTGGGCCATCACTGAATACTTGTGGGCAGTGATAACACTTGTCAACCAGTTCTAGAAAGGTTAACCAGTAACAACAGGAGGAAGAGAGGAGAGAGGAGGAAGAGAGGAGAGAGAAGGAAGATGAGAGGCAGGTAGGCCCATGAAAGGTCTTGGAATAGTTAGAAGAAGCCTCCCGTCTGGGGGTGGCCGTGGACCGGTGGATGTCAGCATGAGAGATGAGCTCAAGGGGAGGCTGTGACTAAATGACGAAGTGGAGGTGGGGGCTGGTGAGCAGCCAAGGAAAGGGAAGGAAGGAACTCAAAAGACAATGGAATCAGGGTGAGTGGTGACAACTATTCAACCTCACACCCAAGGAGAAAGGAAAAGATCCTTTGGACCATATGGAATTCAAGGACTAACCTCCAAAATACAATGGAAACTTAGTAGCTACATGTAGGGTTTTGAAATAAATCCCCCCTTGGGCTTTATGCAATATTGACACTATACTCCTTGAGTAAGACTACAGCATGGGAAGATGTCTTGTCCCATTATCTCTTTCACCTTTTGCTCCTTTTCCCCGAGGCCAGAAGAGCTCTGTGCCTTGTTAGAATCCACAGAGCTGTAAGTTACCATCTTTGAGATGGAGAGTTTGCCTGAAATGGAGCCCCGAGGAATACCCCCAAACAGAACTTCACTTGCTAGATTTGCAGGAGAGCCAGGAGGCTGCATGGCTGTCTGGGACAAGAAGTCTAACTTGAAAGATGAAGGATCTGGAGCAGGATGGTTGCTAACAACATATGTGATTCGGTCCAAGTTGAGTCTTTTGTCTAACCTCCAGGAGCGGGCAGCTCAATCACCAAAGTCTGCACCAGGATGCAGGTGGTTCTCTGCAGCCATTCCCAACAGCACAAGGCCAGAGCCATCTAGTCTAGGTCTACTTTCTCCATTCCTTCAATGTATTTCTGGACTTTTGCAGACAGAGGGCTACTCCTTCTGTGATCTCGCCTCTTTGACTTTCCTATGTATCTCCTAAGGTGCTCTTCTCCCCTCCCCTCTGTCTGCCTTCCTCCCAGTTCCACTCCTCAGCTCGGCAAGGAGGGCGAAGAGGGAGAAACACTGGTGGGCCTGCAGAAGGAAAGGCAGAAGGAACTGGGTGGGAACAAGTCTTCGGGCAGAGAGTAGAGAGGGCTTGAGTCCGCACTGCAGAAAATGCCCAAAGCCTCCCTTGGAAACCTTCCTCAGGTCTTAGGCTGGTGTTTGAGAGGAAAGGAAACTGTTAACATGAGAGGTCAAGGCAGGAAGTCAAGAAGGCATGCTAGCCTCTTTCCCATCGGAAAGCTGTGTTTAGATAAAAGCAACCAGAACATCCTTCCCTCTACCCACACCCTCTGGCACTCCTTCCCACATCCCCTGCCCAGGACCCCAGGAACTGACAAGGAGACAAGGCCGCAGTGATCTCCCCTGCTGCTTGGAGGGCTCACTCATGTCAAAGTCTCTTGTGCACCGCGACATAACCCATCTAAACACAGGAAATGTGAGAAGGAGTGGGAGCAGGGGGGAAAGCAAGCCAATTTCTCAAATTCTCTGTTTACCTATAGTATCTGATTTTAACCTATAAATATCATTAGTTCGAACACCCCTGACCTAAGAACATTCGTCATCTCCAAACGACCTGGGGTAAAAAAGATTGAAACAGAATTCAGCCTAGCACACGGCAAGTCTGTGGGCCCAAAGCACCTCTGGAGAGTCTCTGAATTCCAGCATGCGGCCAGCCACGCTCCTGCAGGCTGAGAAGCCTCTGTGCTCTGCACCCTCCCAACCTCCTCTCGCCTGGCCCAGGGGCAGGTCTCAGGGTCTGACGTGCATAGCCCTTGACTTTGACCCTGGCTACACGCAGCAGGAAGCTCCCCAAGTTCCTCCCATCCACTATGGCTCCACATTAGAGACACTCCCTGGAAACCATTTCAGTTTAATTGACTACTTCCCATCATTTGCTTTAGCGGAAATTTTGGGGACAAGGATATCACAGACAACCCAGTGACCTCTGCATGGGAATCAGTGTCCTGATATGTGCCTTGCCTCAGAGTAGAGGTTCTAGAATTTCAGGGTGCATCAGAATTACACAGAAGCCTTGTTGAAACAGCCTGCTGGGCCCCACCTCCAGTTTTAGATTCAGAAGCTCTGGGATAGGGCCCAGGAATCTGCATTTAGAACAAGGTCCCATGGGATGCTGATGTTGCTGGTGCAGGGACCACACTTAGGGAACCACCGCCTCGGACCCGAGTAAGTGCACCTGAGCTTTAACCCAAATCTTTCTTTCCAGACATTTCTTTCCTGGAGACGAGGCCCAATCTCTGTGTGCAAATCTATTACCAAATAAAGGGGGGGTGAAACTGAGGCAATCTCATGATTTCTCAGCACTTCCCTTGGCCACCTGGCCATGTGGACATGCGGTCCCTTCACGTGGGTCAGGCTGCACTGCTGGTGGAGGCCAGCACACTGGCCCTGGCTGTGTACTTCCATCCACCTCCCAATTCCTTTGACTATCCCACGCTGCCTTACCTAGTGGTGTTGAAGGCAAGTGCAAGGTAATGTGGTCTCATCATCCACACCCTGTTTGTTTTGGCTGGGATTTCTACCTGCAGGTTTAAAACTTATGAATGAAATCATCAATAAGCATCCTTAGACGGGAAAAGATTAGCTAAGCAAATACTTGACGCCTACCAGCTGCAGCCCTAGGAGCAGCAGACATGAGCTCACCCACCTTTCCAGGACCGATATCCACTCATGTCTGAAGCCCAGGGGCCTGTGACTGCCACAGCACATCACGGGACAAATACTGATAAGCAACATAAGGAAGGGGCATCTAGGCATGGGTGATATGCTGGGCATCTGATCTGTGCAGAGGACGGAAGGAGAATGCCAGTCATGGGAAGAAGTGGATGGAATGCCCCATTCTAGGCTTCCTTGCAGCAGCTCACCCCAAAACGCGCCTTCCTCCCCTCAGTGACTTCAGCAAAGCCCCTCTGGCCCCTGCAGACCTTTTCTGGGGGTTTGTTTACTGCCCAGTGGTGCTCACCTCTCCTGGAGCCCTCTGCCTGCTGCTGCCGCATTCTGTCACATGCAGGTTCTGAATGTCACTGCCCTTTGACCCTGTGACAATGTTTTTGATGTGTCAGTTTGGCTAGGCTACAGTCCCCAATATTCAGTCAAAGAAATGTGGGTGTTGCTGTGAGGAAATCTGCAGACCTCACTACAATATGTAACGAGTTGACATTAAGTAAAGGAGATTATCCTAAATAATCGGGGCAGACCTGATCAAGTAATCAGAAGGCCTTACAAGCAGGTGTGGGAGGGAGAGAAAGGGAGAGAGGGAGGGAGGGAGGAAAGGAGAAAGGAAGGGAAGGAATGAGGGAGGGAGGGAAGGAATGAAGAAGGGAGGGAGGAAGGGAGGGAGGGAGGGAGAAAGGGAGGGAAGAAAGGAAGGAAAGAGAGAGGGAGAGAGGGAGGGAGGGAAGGAAGGAGGAAGGGAGGGAGAGAGGGACACAGGGAGGGAAGGAGGGAATGAAAAAGATAGATTCCCCTGAATAGGAGCTTTGGCTCAATGCCTGTGCTCATCTTTTCATGACTGTCTGCCCTATGAATTTTTGACTTGATTATCCAGCCCCCACAACTGTATAAATCAATTCCTTGAAATACATATACATATACATACATGCATGCGTATCTTCTATTGACTCTGGTTTGATCAGACCCTGAGACAGACAAAACAATTACCTCCCCAGTGTCTCAGTCCCCGGTAAATACGTTGCTTTACATGGCAAAAAGGACTTAGCAGAAGTGATTACGTTTTTCAGAATAGGAGAATATTCTGGATTATCTGGGTGGACCCAAGGTAATCACAGGATCTTATAAGAGGGAAGCAGGAAAGTCAGAGTCAGAAACAAAGGTGAGAGGGAAAGAGACTTCAAGAGGCTCATCTACTGACTCTGAGGGGGAAGGAACCACAAGTCAAAGAAGTAGGTGGTCTCCAGAAGCTAGGAAAGGCAAGGAAACGGATTCTCTATCAAAACCTCCAGAAAGACCAGAGACCTACCAACACCTTGATTGTAGGTCTTTGTCCTCCAGAACTGTGAGATAGTAAATTTGTGTTGCTTTAGGTCACTAAGTTTGATGGTGATTTGTTCCAACAGGAGCAAAAAACTAATACAAACGCTGATTTGTCTGGGACCCTTCCCTTCTTCCCCAGTAGTGACGCCTTCCTTCATTCAGCCTACCTCTTTTCCCTCAGCAGTGTCTCCTAGAGGGGTGTTCTCTTCCTCTCTATAGGAAGTCTCAACTTTCTGGTCTGTTCAGCCCTCCTTCTGAGACCAGCACTGCCCTCCTCCTTGTTCTAGAGAAGGGCCTCTATTCAGCCACAGGGTTCCAAGAGGAGGCCCCTGTCAGAGGACACTGCCTTGCCTCAGGTAGGGGAGCACGACCCAACAGAGCCAATCAGAGTCCTGCCCTGGGATTCTTTCAAGGTGGAACGAAATGAAGGGCAGTAGGTATGCTGGTTGCTGAGCATGACTCAGCCGTGATATTGGCAGTGACATTCAGAGAAAAGTACAGAGGGCAGACAGAGCCCAGCTGGCACTCCAGGCCATCTGCCCAAATCCTTGCACATTTTTCTATTGTGGTTCTTCTCTTTCTCTTGTTAGGAGATCCTGTATGGTCTAGATATTCGTCTCTAGTCAGTTTTAGACATTGCAAGCATGTCACATTCTACCATTCTTCTTGCCTGAAAAAAAAACTCTTCTTTAGTTGACGTTCTCCTGATGTATTTTCTTTTATCCTTTGATTTGCAACTTTTTCTTTGAAAGACCATGTAACTAGATTCTCTCTCCCTCCCTCCCTCCCTTTCTCCCTCTCCCTTCCTCTCCCTCTCTCTGTCAAAGCACGTAACTAGATTCTCTCTCTCTCCCTCCCTCCCACCTTTCTCTCCCTCTCTGTCTCCTCCTCTGTTTCTGTTTCTGTATCAATCTGGCCTGAGATTCTCTAGCTCTGAAATGGTAAGAGTGGTCTGTTTTCATGTGTTGTAATTTCTGACACATCTAGATTTATATCTACTTCGTTTAATTGTGCTCCTATTTCCATGATTTTTTTTGTTTTATTTTTATTTATTTTTATTTTTGGCCTTTCATTCTCTTTTCCAGCCTTCTATTGGTTTGATTAGGTTTCAACTTTTTACTCTTTTCTGCTTTGGAAGGTATACATTCAGTGTCTTTTCTGTTCATGATTACCCATACATTTTAACAGACATAACTGATTTAACCAAGACTAAAGTTAAATAAATTTTCCACTCTCCTCCAAAATAAGCCAAGGACTCAAGATTTAACTTCAATTTTCCCTTCTAATTTTTCATATGAATGGTGTGTATTATCCTTCTTCCATCTTTTCTGCCCTCCATAAATCTTTATTATTTTGTCTACCTATAATTAATTACTACCACTTTTTGCTTCCTATCCTTTTCTTCTGTTTTATTTTTTGCTTTATGAATTTCACCCTTCCTTATTTTAGTGAGGACTCATGATTAGTAAATTCTGTTTTTGTTTGAAAAATCTCTAATTTGTCTTCTTGAATTATTTTTTAGTTATAAAATTTGAATTTGGTGGTAATTTTCTCTTAGCATTCTCAAAATTATTCCATTATTTTCTAGTGTCTATTATTTACTTTGAGAAGACTGGTGTCGGTCTAATTACTGGTTCTTATAAGTAAACTGCAATTTCACCCTGAAGCTCATAAAATTTTACTGTCTTTATTGTTCTGCAATTTCAGTATACTATGTAGAGGTATGCTCTTACTGTAAATTCCTGCCAGAATTTACTGTGCTTTTTTATATTGCAGTACGATATATTTTCTCAATTCTGAAAATTCTCCGTCATTTCTTCAATATTGTCTATCACCTACTCATTCTACTCTCTTCTTTGGTACTTGTTTCAGATTTTTATTGGACGTCATCCTTAATGTTTTCATATCTCTTAACCTGTCTTTCACAGTTTCCACTTCTTTATTCCTCTGTGGCTTATTCAGGGTGACTTCTTCAATCCTCTCTTCCACTTAGAAAATATCATTAAGTGCAGAAGTGATTAAGTTGAGGGTTTGAAATTGGGAAATTATCTAATCTGTTATTTAACCATTCACTGAATTTTTACTTTTTATATCTGCGTTATTCATTTCTAGAATTCCCATGCGTTTCTCAAAACTGCCCATTCCTTTTTCATAGTGTTTATTCTTTCCTGGTATTTTCTATTTCTTCTTACACCCTTTTCAACATTTTAAACTTTTTTTTTTTTAAGATTTTTTATTTATTTATTTGACAGAGAGAGATCTCAAGTAGACGGAGAGGCAGGCAGAGAGAGAGAGAGAGGGAAGCAGGCTTCTTGCTGAGCAGAGAGCCCGATGTGGGACTCGATCCCAGGACCCTGAGATCATGACCTGAGCCGAAAGCAGCGGCTTAACCCACTGAGCCACCCAGGCGCCCTCTTTTCAACATTTTAATATGGTTTTATGGTCTCTTTCAGAATGTTCCATTATCTCAAAATCTTGAGGTGCTAATTTTCCTCATTGATATGTCTGCTGCCTGTTGCTTATGGTGGACCATTTCCTTGTGTAAATTTTTGTTGTAAGCCCTTCTTGGAAGGGCATTGTCTTCTCTTAGGGATTCTGGTTGGTCTGGATTACAGAAACATACTTCCAGAGTGGTTTTACTCTCGTGCCTGCCAGATGGCAAAGAGTTATCATCAGCCCCAAAACAATTTTTATACTACTTTATTTGCTTAGAGATTCCCATACCATGTGCATAGTATAAATTCTGTTTTCAATTCTATGTGGCATGACTTGGGGTTATGATTTCTTAGAGAAATTATTTCACCCAGAGGTCCTGTTAGAGAGTCCTCCTTGCAGTCCCTAGGGAGGTGGGCAGAGTTTTATTAGTTCCCTTCTCACCAGGGGGCCAGCTTTCTGCATCAGTCTGAGGGCCAACTCCCCATGTCATCTTTGCTGCCTGTGTGATTACTAACACCTACTCTCCATTAGGAGTTTCTTTACGGGGGTGTCTGGATGGCTCAGTGGGTTAAAGCCTCTGCCTTTGGCTCGGGTCATGGTCCCAGGGCTCTCTGCTCAGCGGGGAGCCTGCTTCCTCCTCTCTCTCTCTCTGCCTGTCTTTCCGCCTGCTTGTAGTATCTCTCTCTGTCAAATAAATAAGTAAAATCTTTTTTTAAAAAGGAGTTTTTTTAGGGTTTCTTTACTGGTCTAGTCATACCACACACACTTCTCCCCTCCATCCCCGCTGCAGGGTCAGTTGATACACTCACTGTTTTGGTGTTCAACTCATTCTTCATTTCTTGAACCTTGAAAATTTCACTTTCTTGCAAACTTGGCTCCATTTTTAAATATTTGGTGGTGTTCTATTTTATGAAGCATTTATAGTAAAGTCCCATGTAATGTGAACCTGTCATGTTGATGGGAAGCATAGTTATAATTCACTATAGTTCTTTATGATCCATCTTACCCTAACTAACCAGAGCCTTGAAAGATAGGTACCTTATCTGATATACAGCTGTGATCCCCAAGCAGAGGTTATACATCAGAAGCATGAAGGTGACTTTAGAATTCAGAGCCCATGGCCCCAAATGGATTAAGCAGAATCCAGTTCTGTCACTAGCCTCTTCTCCTTCATAGAACCCAGTTCTTTTCTCTCTTATTTGATACACTTTGTAACTAGGTTTATTTGTACATCTGCCCACTGTTTATATATCTCTTGAGAGGGCTTAGTTTGTTCATCGTTGTATCCTCGATGGTTGATGGTAGTTGATCAATGATAACATGTTGCATGAATGAATGAACAAAATGAATGCATCTCAGGCAGCCTTCCTGACACCATTCCTGGCCTCAGAGTTTTGAAAGCCCTGCTGAATACAACACTTGTAAAGTGCTATCATACAACAGGGGGCGTTAATCACGGCTTACCAACTGATGGGGAGAAAACCCACCCAGGATGTCCCCGCATCATCCCAGGTGTAAAAGTCCAGGCTCAGGACAAGATCCCAGGCAGTACTTGCAGTTCTTGTCCCAGCCTCTATCCTCTCTCCCTCTCCCTCAGGCCCACTCCTCCTTCATGGCATGGAGCCCATCAGATACACTCACTTCCCTAAGATGCTTGGCCAACTTTAGGGCTGGATTCCCAAACTCTGAGCCAGCCCCTTGGAGTGGGCACCAGGAGAGCACAGACGGAAGTAGAGAAATGCCTCTCAAAACTTCCCCAAGAAGAAAATGTTCCATAGTTTTGCCTTTCTTTCAGAATTAAAGTATTGTTGTGGCACCTGGCTGGCTCATTCAGTTAAGCTGCCTTCTGCTCAGGTCATGATCCCAGGGTCCTGGGATCCAGCCCAGGCTCCCTTGCTCTACAGGGAGTCTGCTTTTCCCTCTCCCTTTGCCCTTCACCTCACTCGTGCTCTCTCTCTCTCTCAAATTAAAAAAAAAAAAAAAGTCTTAAAAAAGAGTATTAAAGTATTGCTTTCTGACTTCACCTCCAACTCTGAGGAGCCATAAGACTCAAACACAAAAACAAATGTAATAATGCATTGGGAACAGTGGTGGGAACTGCAGGAACGGTCCTTCTAGAGGAGCCCACACCCCTGCCGGCCATCCTGGCTTCACCTTTGCTCCATCCTTAGGTACCAGGAGACCAGACACATCTCGTCTTATATGGCATTTCATATCCCACAACAAATGTCTCGCTGTATCCACCAAAGGGGGGTGTGGATGTCACCACAAGCTTTAGGGCTTTTTTCTAATTATAAGTACAGGACGTTTACCATAGAAAAATGGAAAACACAGACAGTCACAAAGAAGGAAAACAAAACCACTTGTGGGCTTCTCACACAGAGAACTATCTGTTTAGGTGTACCCTCTTCAACTCTTCCCGTGACTTAAAAATTTGGATCATCTCAGCCTATGGTTGCCTATCCTGCAGCCTCTGCTTCAGATCATAGAATGAACCCTTCCCCCCAAGTTTAAACTATTCTCAAGACAACTTTTAAAAAACTGTAAATATTCCATAGATGGATGTCCCTTGGTGCATCTGACTCTCCAGTTGCTAGATATACAAGTCATTCCCTCATTATAAGCCTCTGAGCACATGCGACTCACGTTACACGTTGTTCTGCTGTGAACAACAAAATGTTGTTCCGCTGACTGGGTTTCCATTTATTCTTTAGGAAGGGCTTCTCAGCCACCTTCTTCTGGCTGGGTCCCTGGTCCAAATGCCTGTGTGCTATGCAGCTGTAGTATCTGTCTAGCGTGATGAGCACAGGGGAGGGGAAAGAGAGGAAAGCTGAGGAACGAAGACCTTCAGGGCCACTATTATCAAAGTTGGCTTAGGAAAATAAAATAATACATATAAATAAGTAGCCCTGCTTGTGTCTGTTGGTATGAAGGACTGAAGTAGTAAAGCTCTGGCTCAGCTGGCTGGGATTTTATTTATTTATTTATTTGAGAGAGAGCAAGAGTACCCATGAGCAGGGGAGTGCTGCGAGGGAGGGTCAGAGGGAGAAGCAGGCTCCCTGCTGAGCAGGGAGCCCCATGGGGCTCCATCCCAGGACCCCGGGATCATGACCTGAGCTGAAGGCAGGCGCTTAACTGACCGACACAGCCAGGTGCCCCAGCTGGTTGGGATTTGTGGTGGGATGCAGGAAGCAGCCGTAAAGGAAAGTCATAAGACAGTCCCAAATGCCAGTTTTGTCACTGTGGAATGTGGCAATTCCCATGAGTTGCCTAACAGTTTCATCCACTATAAAATGTGATAATATGCATCTTAGAGCATGGGAGGTAGGATTCAGTCAGATAGCATTTCTGAAAGGTCTGCTTATTATTTTACTAATTGGCACATAATAGGTTCCCCCAAATGTATTTGCATTCACAGTTAAATATCCATATGTCCCATATATTTTCCCATACATATGTGCCCTGATAAAATGTATCCATCTTTGTGATGATAGCTCAGAAGATCATATCATAATTGTTACTAATAAAAATGTGTTGCCGAAGGAGTGAATTCTGAATATTTGTAATTTTCAGGCAACCAAAACAGGCTTGTCCCCACTCCTTGTGAGTTTTACGTGCCTACATGTTAAATTTACATGTTGATTCAGTAGGACTGTGCTTTCCTGGGATACTGACTATGAAGAAGAAGGAGCCCCAGGCTGCAGTGAGCCTAGGAGGGCAGCTTCCTGACATCAGGGCCAATGTGAAATGAAATGGACAACCACAAGGCCCTGTAGGCTCACTTTCCAAATCAGTAACAAGGTCCGGGGTGGAGATGACCCAAAAGACAAGGCTGGTTCTATAATTATTTGGCCCTGCCATTTTGGAATGGGAGGGTTGTGTGGGGTGTATTCCTGGAGTACATCCCACAAGTATGTTCCTGCTGGCATTAGGCCAGATCCCTCTGTGAGGGTCCCTGCTGGGCACTCCGGTGATAAAGTCAGGACAGAGTCCCCTGTGAGCCTCTTTTCTACTTCCTCCTGAGAGATGTCATCTCGTCAGAGGCCAGAGGATAGACAATGATTTAGCCAGGGCTCTTCCAGGCTTGGCACAGACACTCCATGAAGGTATGCAGAGTCAGGGGGGAGTGAGAGCGAGAGGTAAGAATAGAGGAAGATGGGAGTAAGGAGGAAGAGTGTGACAATTGGGTTGGGGCGGGCCTCACAACTCATGAAGGCATAACAAATTTGCAGAGTCTGTGGGGGCAGAGGTCCCCATCATGGGAAGGTCTCTGCTGGTTCCAGAAAACTCAGGGCCCACCAGCCTCCACAAAGCTGGAGGCTCCTTCATGAATGGTAAACCAAACTCCTCGCAGTGACTAGGACCCACAAGAAAACCTTTGTGGTCAGGGACAAAAAGATTTGGGGACCACACATAGCCTTTAGCAATGCCCAAATTCAGAGCTGGTTCAGCTTTCAGAGGAAGGTAGCCTAGACCACCTGGCTTCCCATTTCAACCCTGCCAAGCAACTCCTCAGTTAGAGAAATAGGGGAGAAGGGAGACTGCTTTTTACTGGAAATATGTAGGAGAGCAACCAGGCAGAGGGGGTTCTGCTCACTTTCCTCTGGGGACGTGCATGGAAAGGGACGGTTTCAGCTCATCATAGGAAAAACTTAAAGCCTGTGGTGTTACTGGTTCCTGGACTTGCCTTGTGAGCGGATGAGTTCCCCATTACTAGGGCTATGTCAACAGAGGTAAGGACATTGTCAGGAGGATTCCTGTGCCTTTAAGCAGATGGTCTTTCTTATCATGTTCAATTTTGAAATTCAATAAGCCAAGAAGCACTATCTTTCCACAGGTCAGTTTTTATCATCACTTGTATGAGATGTTAAAAATGCTATATATCATGACGAGCAACGAAGACAGGACTGGGCAGGGGGATATCTGCATACAAATAAGAAGGAATAACGGGGCTGCTGCTCCATAAGCCCCACCAATAGTGTCCTGGTTCCTGCTTGTCTTCTCTCTGGAAGACTACAACCTCTTCCTGCCATAGATCCTGGAGGTTTATTTCCATCACCGAGCACCATCCCTGACCCTCCATCAGTAGCCCCTCTGCCCCACAGTCAAGGTGGAAGTCCATTCTTGTACAATGTCACAGCGAGGGAGGCAGTAGGGGGACCAACTTGTCCCAATCTGTCCAGAACTCTTCCAGTTTTAAAACTGAAAGTCCTGTGTCCCAGAAACTGCCTCAGTCCTGGGCAAAACGAGGCTGGTGGTCATGTTGAGAGGAAGGGAATTTACGACTCTTGCTTCTTGGAAGCTTGGGAGCAGCTTAGGCAGCCAAGCACAAGCAGTAATAGCTGGTATGGAGCCTCACAAGGGGGACGCTCAGGAGAGGCTCCTGAGGGAGTGAGCCCCAAGCGCCCGCGCCAATGCTCAGCTCCCGACACTTCCCTCAAATGCCCTGAGAATCAAAGACAAAGCAGGAAGATTTCAAAGGGGCCTGAGGCACAAGGCAGGAAGGATGTGAAAGGGACTGAGAAAGCGGGCAGTCTAATCCCATCCTGGGCACCTGGATGGGCTCAGTGGGTTAAGTGGTTGCCTTTGGCTCAGGTCCTGGGATCGAATCCCACATCGGGCTCCCTGCTCAGTGGGCAACTTGCTTCTCCCTCTCCCTCAGCCTCTTCCCCTTGCCCATGTTCTCTCTTTCTCTCTTGCATGTGCGCTCTCTCAAATAAATAAATAAAATCTTTCCCAAAAAATCCCATCCTGCAAACTTGTTGGCAACCCATTATGCAGGGTAAGGGTGACTCAGAAAGCCTACTGTCCTCTCCCTGCCCTTCCCTTCTACTACTATCCTTTTCCTCCAAGCCCACAGAGACCTCAGTACATTCTCTAGCTGGTTCAACTCCCTGGTCAGTGGGCAACTTGCTTCTCCCTCTCCCTCTGCCTCTTCCCCTTGCTCATGTTCTCTCTTTCTCTCTTGCATGTGTGCTTTCTCAAATAAATAAATAAAATCTTACCCAAAAAATCCCATCCTGCAAACTTATTGGCAGCCCATTATGCAGAGTAAGGGTGACTCAGAAAGCCTACTGTCCTCTCCCTGCCCTTCCCTTCTACTACTATCCTTTTCCTCCAAGCCCACAGAGACCTCAGTACATTCTCTAGCTGGCTCATCTCCTGGGGGTCCCAAAGGGATCAGCCCAGGAAACGGCTGACATCCACACCCCACAGCTGTCCCACTTAAACTATCTAGGTACGGTTCCCTCTTCACTTAACAAGCTGGCTGAGTGAACTAACTGGATAAACTAGTTCTGACTTGAGGTCTCCCTGCGTCGTGTTTCCCAAACTTGGTATGTTCTACCTGGGAGACACATTTGGGAGACACGAGCTAGACATAGCATAGCTTCCTAGAGCTTCAATGCAGGACTTTGGGGGAAATACAACATATTTGGAAACATATAGCTATACTATGGAAGAAAACATAAAATTTACTTGATTTTAAGATAAAACATAAAATATCCCAGAAATGGAATACTCTTGGTTCATCCACTCCTCCTCTTGTCTACCCCATGTGGAAACCTGTTCACTCTCTCCTAGAATTCAGGGCATCTCGCTGGGACAGCTGGACAAACCCTGGCTTACTGCCGCCCTCCCTAATGACATCTGCATTTCAACTGAGGCCTTCTGTGCTCTAGGCCAGCATCTCCCAGGGGTGTTAGATGAAACATTCTTCGGAACATAAAGAGGTATTACTGATGTTTGATGAAACAAAATGAAACTTGTTACCAGAACTCCCAGATTTCTACAGGACTTAGGTGCAAACTAAATTTCTACCAAAGGGTTAGTGTGCCTACTTTCTGGGGGGCAGGGGGGCAGCCCTGTGGGGAGCTAGCACCAATGGTGACCAGACTGACTGTCCCCAATTCATTTAGGGTTAGTGTCCCAGGCTGGTTCTCCTCGCCCCCAGCCATGCCAGAGCCTCCAGCATTTCCCCTGAGACTCCTGAGCATCTTGTTCAACATGGCAAAGAGGCTGGGAGGACTGACTCTGGGAGAGGGCTACTCCCTGGAGTATCTACCCATCCTGCAACCCCACGGTGCAGCCTGACACTCCCTACCTTGGTTTTGTTCCGCACCCTGATCCAATGTAATCCATCCCAAATAGGAGGACACACCCAGGGAATCAAGGTCCTCCAAACTAAGAGAGCTGAGCATTGATCAAAGACGACCTGCCAATCTGCACCCTCCACTTCTGCCAGGTTTCACAGCAGGTCTCCCAGCAAAGCTCAGACCCATTGGGCCCTGCTCCCAGTTTATGAGCAACTTAACAGCATGAGATGAGAATCTGAGAACTTGCAAGGAGCTCAGAGATCACTGAACTCAGGTCCAAATGTTCACAGATGAGAGAATCCAGAACCGAGAGGCATTCTGTGGCCATAGGAAGGAGAGGGCTGGGCAGTGAGCTGACCCTGAGAGGCATTTCCTGCTTGCTATTCGCTGGACAGGTGGCCTTGAATGAGCTTCCATTTCCTCAAGTGTGAAATAGAGATGCTGAAATCGCCCTTGTAGGGCTGTTGTTGAGAATAAAAAAGGTTTAGGATCGAAGATTAACAAATCAAGCTCAAAGGAAAAGACAACTATTCAGCTAAGCCCAGAAGAAAAGCTGGAGCACAGAAATACATAAGATCCCATCCAGTTACTAAAAGTGAGGTTCAAATTTGCCTTTGTATCTTCTTAAAAGGCAACATCGAAGGGAAGCTGAATGGGTTATGTATGTAATGTGGTAACGATAAGATAAACACATACCACCGCAGACTAAAGTCAACCTTCTACCTAACAGCGAGAATTGCTGAGTAGTTACAGTAATCAAGACAGTGTGGTCCTGGCAGAGAGGTATACATATACATCAGTGAAGCAGAACAGAAAACCCAGCATAAATCCACACAAGCATGGCCAACAGGCTTTTGACAAAGGAGCCAAGGCAATTCAGTAGAGAAAGGACAGTCTTCTCCACAAACGGTGAGGGGGCAATTGGATAACTACAGATACAAAAAAAAAAAAAAAAAAAAAAGAGTGAACCTCACACCTATACAAAAATGAACTTAAAATGGATCATAGATTTAAATACAAGATTATAAAACATTTACGAGAAGACATAGGAGAAAACTATCAGGAACTAGATTTGGTGAAGAGTTCTTAGACATACACCAAAAGCAGGACCCAGAAAATTAAAAATTGATAAATGAGATTTCATCAGAATACAAACACTTTTTTTTTTTCTGTGAAAGACCCTGTTAAGAGAATAAAAAAATAAGCTACAGACTGGGAGAAAATATTTGCAGACCACATTCCCAACAAAGGACTTGTATCTAATATATATAAAGAACTCTCAAAGCAATAGTAAAAATTCTGATTAGACAAAGGACAAATTCTACAAACAGACATTTCAATGAAGAGCACATACACATGGCAAATGAGCACACGAAAAGATGTTCAACATCACTAACTATTAGGGAAATGCAAATGAAGACCAGGTTGAGATGTTCTACAAACCCATCTGAATGAGCTAAAGTAAAAAGTAGTGACAACACCAAATGCTGTCAGAGATGTAGAGAAACTGGACCTCTCCTAAACTGTTGGTGCAAATGTAAAACTGTACGGCCACTTCGGAAAAAGTTTGGCAGTTTCTTTAAAAAACAAACAAACAAACAAACAAACATGCAACTACCATCCAACCCAGCAAATGCACTCTTGGGCATTTATTCCAGAGAAATGAAAGTTTTTATCTATCCAAAAACCTGTACATGATTATCTGTAGCAGCTTTACTTGTAATAGCCCCAAACTGGAAACAACCGAAATGTCCCTCCATAGATGAATGGTTAGACAAATCACAGGACATCCATACCATGCAGTATGACTCAGCAATAAAATGGAACAAGCTATTGATATAAGCAACATCCTGGATGGATCTCAAGGGTATTATGTTGAACGAGAATAGCCAGTCTCAAATGATTACATATTGCATGGCTCATTTATGGAACATTCTCAGAATGACAAATGGTCGTGATGGAGAACAGATTTGGGGTTGTGATGGTAGTCAGGCAGAAGGGTGTAGGCAAGATGACAGGGGAGCAGCACAGCAGAGATCTTGGTGGTGATAGAACCAGTTCTGTGTCTTGAGGCAGTAGGGTGATGGTTCCACGAATCTCTACGTGTGACAAAACGGCATGGAACTACACACACACGTTGTATCAATGTCTATTCCCTGCTTTTGGTATTATAGTGCAGAATTAAGATAGAGCCACTGGGAGAAACTGGGTGAAGGGTACACAGCACCTCTCTGCACTATTTTTCCTAGGAATAGATGATTGTTTCAAAATAAAAAGTTTTGTTTTTTTTTTAAAAACTCAAATAAATCAAGCTTTGTCTGTACTAAGGACTCAACTTTTTCCCATGGTCCCTCAAAAGGAGCCCCCAAGGACCACGGTGATGACCCATCTGTGCTGGTCCTGTGGTACAGACAAGTGTAAATTTACATACCTATTTCTTTATGTCCTTGTTAACAGATACTGAGAGTGCAATGCCCAAGTACACGGTCATGAACTTATGATTTAAAATGGGGGCCACTGCCTGGGAGCGTCCCAAGCTTCTTCTTAGCCTCACCATGCCCAGCTCTCCGGCTTTGGCACATAACTGGAGCTCTCTGCAGGCCAGTGCCTCCACAGGCAGAAAGTGGGGTGAAGCAAGGGCTGGAGGAGGCTAAACCCACTGACGGGATAAAACCAAGCAGGGGTGGGAAGAGGGAGAACAAGGAGGGATGATGTCTGCATTGGGGACCACCTACGTTCCTCTGCATTCCACAAACAGAACAAAAGAAGGTGAGGGAAAGCCATGCTCCCAATCCAACATCCCAACATCATACCTTCGTCTCCTAGAATGGGGAAAAAAAGTCACAGACAAAAGAGAATGATCAGAAAGAGATAAGATAAGCGATCCATATTGTGAGACATAAATCACTCTTCCCTTTGTTCTGTGGCAGTATAGGTCCCAATTCATTACCAGGAGTGGGGTCCTGAGTATCATCCCAGGAGAAAATGGTCGGAGTGAACTGTGACCCCCACCCAACCAGTTCCCATTGTTCTCCCCTCCCCATACCCCCACATATAAGCAGGGCAAGCTAGGCCCTCCCAGGGGATAAATAAATGGTGTCCTCAACATCAGAGAAATACCCACCAGCCCCAGGGCAGGAGGAGTGGGCACCTCTTAATCCATGAGGTCAGTTAAGGAATTCTTTGGCCCAGAGATTCTCTTGAGAGTGTTTTCCCCAGGCATAAATAGTCAGGTTGGTGGCATATAGCACTTTCCTCTGGAAACCAAGAGGTTAAGCCCAGGAAGTTAAGACTAAGCTGTCTCCCCACATTTGGGGGTCAGAGGCCTTAGGAAGTTACAGACATAGGCCAGGATAAAGTACCTCTCCCTCATTTGGGTGCCTCCCTCCCAAGTCAGTGGTCACTGGGCACTCAGGCCATGCCGTGAGATCTGTCTATCCCTTTCTTCCCACTGTGCATCCCCCGCCCTCCATCCCCGCTGGATTCTCCCTCCCTGACTGGATATACACTATTTCCCTACGCCGGGGCTTGAGGTGTGGGAGTTCCTGAAATTTGGGCAGCAATTACCAATGGTCTACACCTTTTGTAAGATAACCTCAGTTGGGCCCCTCAAAGTTCATTTTAAGAAGAAACAGATCTCTTTGAGGCTGCCAGGACCCGGTAGCCACAAAAGTTCTCTCCTTCCTCCTCACCCCTACCCCCATCATTGCTGAATGAACCTGTTTTTATTTTTATTTTTTTTAAAGATTTTATTTATTTATTTGACAGAGAGAGATCACAAGCAGGCAGAGAGGCAGGCAGAGAGAGGAGGAAGCAGGCTCCCTGCTGAGCAGAGAGCCCGATGTGGGGCTCGATCCCAGGACCCTGAGACCATGACCTGAGCCGAAGGCAGCAGCTCAACCCACTGAGCCACCCAGGCGCCCCTGAACCTGTTTTTAATTTAGAGTTCTGGAGGTTGAATTACTCTCTCTGACAATGACTAGGGAGGAGTTCTACTTCTTAAGAATCCTGTAGCCAGAGGCAATACGGACTGTCTCCAGAATAAATACAATTGTATTTACTCCTACAGGAGAGAGTACAAAAACCTCACCCCCTAAGTGAGAGCCACCAGGCCCTTTAGGGGAGAGTTGTGAAGAGTGAAAAGGTATGACGAGCCCATTTCTGACTGGAGACATCCATCCTGTAGCTATGAACCGTGACCCCTGCTCACAGCTGGGATTCGTGTGTGTCAGCAGGGCCTGAAGAAAGCACTGACCCCTTAGAACAAGCGTACCTCCAGCTTTCCCACGTGCTCAACCAAAACTGAGCAGCGTTGTGTGGTGCTGAGGGCAGGGTGTATGGCGGTTAGACTCTAACCCTGGGGTCTCACATATCTAGTTCCTCAACACTCCACTCCTTTCTGGCTGTGTGTCCACACCTCACTAAACCTTGGTTTCCTCATCATTAATGGGGACAGTAATAGTATCCACTAGGTAGAGTTGTAATGGGGATTAATCATGGGTGGAATACATCCAAAGTTCTTGGTACATCCAGATAGCTCCATTAGGGTTAGCTACAATTACATCTATTTTAGACATTAACTGTGGTTTCTCTTAACTATTGACTATGCCCCATGTGAGGCATAATTGGTGGAACAACAGATCCTAAATGGTGTTTAAACGTGCATCCTGTTTGTTGAGGGAAGAACTGACATCTTATTGATGCCAATCCTGGAGAGTTCTGCATGGTTTACAGGACCCATTTCCTATGCCTCATCCCACATAATTCTTAAGGAGCCCCCATGAGGTGGGGATCATTCTCAGCACCTGTTTTTTGTTTGTGGTTGTTGTTTTAACATAAGGACTCTGCTGCCCAGGAAAGGTGAGAAATGCCCCCGCCATGTGTTAGTAAGAGGTTGGATCTACATCTTGGACCTATGTCTCCTGGCCTCATCCCCTTCCCCCTAAACCATATGGTCTGTAGGGTTTTGCAGGAATGTCACAAAGCCAATCATTTAGTCTGCCTCAGCATTGAGGAACCCAGGAAATGATGGGTCCTTAGGTTGGGTGTCCCCTGTTAGCCCCCATGTCACACATGTTCACAAGACACACACAGTCCATCCACCAGTGAGAGAGCGTGCAGGGTAGTCACCCAACCTCTCATTGGGAGGAGGGAATCTCCCAGGAAATTGCAATTCCCCAGACAATTATTACTGCCCTCTGGAAAAATAGGCTTACATGAGTTTAACTAATGGAATTCCAGGCCCCAGATTTGCCTTGAGATATCCAAACTGTACCTGATTTCAGGTTGACTAAGAGTAGCTAATTGAAGTCTCTCTAAACTTTGGTTTCAGAGTTACTATGGATCCATGGAGATAAAAATTAAGAGGATCTGATTTTTGGAATTAAGAAAAACTCTTAACTGGTATGAACCTTTCAGAGGCCCATTGGCCTGGGTCCAGGCCTCAGGCACATGTGGTTAAATCATCAACATATGAAAAATTATCTCATTTTTACAGATCTTCAAAGGCACTGCTGCCATAAACTTATTTTTGGGGCTCAGGGCAGGTCTAAATGGATCAGTCTCATTGCGGGTGACCTTCACTGTCAGAAAACTGTTCTGGGGCAAGCAACCCCACTTCCCCTTGTTGGTGAAATAGGGAGAGGTGCCCCCACCCTGATTCTCTCCTGGGCCTCTTTCTTTTCGGACCACCCAGCTGTTGCTCCCACCCTTTCCTCCCAATCCCTAATTTATAAACACCAAATTTTCTACAGTTCTCTGCTGAAACTTCTCCAAGTCTCTTTTGAATGGTGGGACCAAAACGGCACACAGTGTTCTCATCCAGGTCTGGCCAAAAGTGAGGCAATTTGAGGGTTATCTGAAACGATCTCAAAATTTCTGTGTCTTATTGACACCCAACCATGGAATCAACTCAGCCTTTATTTATTGTGGTGTGGAGATAGGGCAGAAGCAGGAGTGGGGATCCCAGCTCCACTGCTAACAATATGACTAAGTATATAGGTGGGATTCACTGTGACAGCCAGATCCCTTTCTGTTGAACACTCAAATAATCAGTCCACAGGGACACCTCTCCCCATTCTGCCTTTAATTGCACCACTGGAGGCTTTACCTAGCCCCACCTGACTGTATGATTGCTGAAAGAACCTCTCAGGACCATCCTCTCCCTCCCCAACTCCGGGGGGGGGGGGGGGTAGGGGGGGGAAGTCTTCATGTGGGCTCTGCAGTCCTCACCACAGCCCCTCTACCCTCCCAGGAGGTGCAATTCGCGGTTGTTTCTGCCCAGGCAGAACCAGCCAAAGAGCCTGAGTGTGGATTCAATTATTCCAGGTCCCCCTGGAGCGCGGGAGGAAGTGCAAGCATTCCCCAACCCCCTGCGGGAGAAAGAGACCTCGCCATTCGGCCACCTACACCCCATCTTCACCCATTCCCAATACCTTGCCAAGAGAGAGGCACCTGCTCCGTGTTACTAAACGTACTGCGAGGGCCTGCTGCCTCCCTGGGGCCATTTCCAGACCAGGAAGCACGCAGCGTTGGTTGCCAAGCCCCCGGGGGGAATTCTGAACTTTGCAGGCAGCGGCGCAGAGAGGTAGCAGTGCCGGGGACACTGCTGCTTTTAGGGAAGGAGAAGATCCCTTCCGCCACCCACCCCAGGATGAGTTAGGCTCTGAGCTCCAGCTCCGAGGAACCACACAGCCTGTCATTTTCCGGCACCTCCAAGCCACCCCTTCCCGAAGTTCATTGCCCGCCGGAGACCGAAAAAGTACCCCGCGAGTTCTGTTTCAGTCGAAGAGCAGGACAGTTGCCAACTGAGAAGAGTTCAACCAACAGGCAGGTACTGTCATTGTCCCGCTTCTTGCCCCGACGAGGGTGTGGGAGCGCGCGCGCACACGCACGGAGACACGCACACACGCACACACCCGCCCAGCGCGAGCTCTTCGGTGCGGGCCCCCTTCACCCGCCGCGGGCCCCGGGGATGAGTCCCTGGCCGCTGCACGGAGGGCTGAGAGGAAGCCCCCGCGCTTCGGCGTCGCGCTTCGGCGTCCCCCTCCGGCTCCGCAGCACCGACGTCGGCGCCCGCCAGAGGTGAGCCCGCCGCGGCTCGGGCGCCGACGGCCGCGAGTTCTGCGCTCACCTTAATGTTGCTGAAGACCGAGCGGGAACAGCGGCCGGTTCTGCCCGAAGAGGCGTCGCTGCCCTGGCGCGCGCCAGGCTCGGGCCAGAACCCCATGGTGGCGGCCCCGGCGGGGCGGGACGGCGGCTGCAGGGCCCGGGCAGGCGGCGGGGCGGGCAGGGTCCGGGCGCTTCGGGTTGGGGCTGCAGCGCGGGTGGCTGGTGAGAGTGTCCGCGGCCGCGGGAGGAGGCTCGCAGCGCGGAGACTGCGCGAGCGAGTGCGCGCCCAGAAGTTTTATAAGTGGCCGCCGCGGTCGCTGATGATGAAACGCGCTCTCCCTCCTCCCTCTCCTCCGTAGCTGTCGAAGGCGCAGCGAGCCCCCGCCCCGCCCCCGCCGCGGCCGCCCCCTCAGACAGGTGTGACGCGGCGGCCCACGCCGCGTAACCTCGCTCCACGCCCGGGGTCGTCTGTGCTCCCGGAGCCTGGCTGGGACCTGCGAGGCTTGACCGCCACTGAGAGACCGCCACTGGGCGGCGGGGGGCGTTGGGTCCCGAGGAGGGGAGGTAGCGGCTGGGGCGGGGGGTGGGGGTAGGAGCCTGCACGAGGGTGGGGGCGCCCGGAGGACTGGAGGGGCGGGGCGGGGGGGGTCAGCGGGGACCGACCGGCTGGCGACTAGAGCGGACCCGAGGAGAGGTTGGCAGGGCTTCGGGGGCAGGAGAGGCAGGAGGAGAACCGAGAGGCGCCGGAGGGGCCAACGGGAGCTAAGGGGCTTGACGGGGAGTCGAATTTTCAAGGAGAGGGGTGCCGCGGCGCCCCTCCCGACGCGCTCAGGGAGATTTACCGAGCGGGTCTCTGCTTGTTTGCACTCGCTGAAAACCTGGGCTCACAGTTCCGGTGATGGCTCTGAGACTCGTTGAAGCTGTTTGTGTCGGGGACTGATTTATATTTAAACTGCTCGTTGCGCTGGAGAGGGGGCCGCCCCGGGCAGGGCCCGAACTCTCTGGACCTGAGCCAAGGTAAACTGCAGGGGCTGTCAAGTGTCGGCATGGCTGGGTCTGGCCTGAAATATTGAGGCCAGGAGAGAGGGTCCCCCGTGGACATAAGAGACGCACCCTACTGACCTCCTTCCCTGGGGCTGGAATAGAACAGCGGCTTTATTTTTTTTTTCCCCCAAGATTTTTTTCCACTAGGATTTCTACTGCAGAAAAGAGAAAGAAGGTGAGGCTTTTTAAGAGGAGAAGAAAGTTATGCCAAAAGCAGCTGCAGTAAGGAATCCAATTCTGGAGGTATTTTCCAGCTCCATAATTCCTGTAGTCCTCCACAAGCCCACTCTGCTGCCAGGAAAAGCACAAGCCCAGCTTCAATACTCAGGAAACTTGGATAAGACAAAGACCCACAGGACAATGCCTTTCTGGGCCTGGTCTGGGCTGTCCTCTGTCTGTGGGCTTCCCCTCTCCACCTGCGGTCCAAGAACCCTGGACACATCAGCATGTAGTGCTGGAAGAAAAGCCGTTGTACAGTGGGCAGCCTCTGGCCACTTCACTCACCCACAGAGTAAAGGGCATCTAGAGAGGCTTTCCACAGCCCTGCAGCATCCTCAGACCTAGAACAGGCCAGGAAACTCCAAGTCACCAGTCTACCCTTTTAGAGAACTTGGAACACAAGGACGGCTGGCAGGGGGAGCATCCCAGGCACGCTGCAGAACCCATGGTGTACTGTGCCAGGCATTCTGTTGGGTACCTAAGGCGTGATTCCACAGAATGCCAGCATTAGTCCAACAGTTACAGGTACAGTTACAATTTGGATTTTATGGATGATGATATCAGAGAGGTCAACTAAAAAAAAAAAAAAAAAGACTGGAAGACACACAGCTTGTTAAGTGATGGAGCTAGAACCCCAACCCAGCTCTGCCTGACTCCCAAGCCCAGACTTGGAGCACTATGCCCTTTGAAAAGTTATCTATTCCAGCAGCCTCATTTCTTAATGAGAAGAGCTTGAAGAGAGCATTTCATTTCATTCAGAGTGGAGAAGGCCCTGGTCACAGGCGCACTGGGGCCGCGAAGGCTGGAGCTTATTTCTTAAACCCTGAGTGTAGCCTTGTCATGGTCCTCTGATAGGAACCTGGGGAGAGCCTGCTTCTCCAACCCTCATTTTATCCTACTCCGTTAACCTTGCTATCTGCCTGCTGTCAGGACCAGCATCATCTCTAAAGGAAAGGCCTATTCAGAAATGCTCACCAATGGTTATCTGCTTTTATCTGCTCTTACAAGGTGGCGTTAGCTAAATGTAATGGAGACCTAACCAAAGTGGCTTCAATGAGATTTATGTGTCTCATAGGAAAAAGCCTGCTAGTTGGTAGTCCAGGGGTCATGAACTAGGCTGGGAAGGATTCCTTAGAGTGGCTAGGTCATTGTCACAAGATAGTTGCTCCGTCTCCAGCCTCTTCTCTTAATTCCAAGAAGGAAGTGGAAGACAGGAAACAAGAAGGGGTTGTGCTCACATCTCTCCTGCATGCTAAGCTACTGTTCCTTAAATCTTGTTGGCCAAGACTAGGCCATATGGCTACCCTCTGCAAAGGAGACGAGGAAATGTAGTTGACATTATTGCAGTCTCCTGAACAAAACTGGAGTTCTGTTAGGGAAAAGGGGAGAAAGGGTAGTGTGTATTCAACTTTCAGTGCCTGCACCTTGAAGAGTAACCCGTTTCCTAAAAGCACCCCCAGGGTCTGTTTCCAAGATCCTCCCCAAAGCCTCTGATTTCAGCAAATATTTCTTAGCACCCTAGAAAAATAAAGCACAAGGATAGTCTCTGACTTCAGAGACTCCATGGTGTCAGGTGGGGAGCAAGAAGAGAAAGCATTAGTGTGTTGTAGAAAGAGCATAGCTCTCTGTCATGCACAGCTGCTATGGGGGCATAGAAGAGGGGCCCTAACTCATTCTGGGGCAGCAGGAAGGCTTCCCGGGGGAAGGGAGCCTCAAGTTGAGGCCTAGGGACTAAGTGGATTGGGATGATGGGGGTGAGGGAAGATGAATCTATCTGCTCCATGGTTTCAGCCTGGTTGGAGACCCAGGGACAGTAGGACTGTGTGGTGCAGAGGCTGGAACACTGAGTGGCATGCTATGAAGTGTGGGCCTCATCCCCAACACAATGGGAGCCACTGAAGACTTCTGGACAGGGGGTGCCCTGGGCAGATTTGCATTTCACAGAGACTTTTCTGGTAGCTGGATAGGAGTGCAATAGGAAGGTCTGTAGAACCCCAGGAGCTGCGATGAAGGTGTGTTCTGCAGCAAGGGGACCATGTGGGAAAGAGAAAGAAGCAAGAGACATTGACAGGAGATGGTGCCCCGTGTTAGGGAGGGAGTGTTAGGGATGACTCCCAGGATCTGACTTGCATTAGTGATGCGAACCCCTGATAGAGAGAACCCAGGAGACCAACAGATATTGGGGATGCAGGGAGCCAGTCTGGGCTCATTTTGAGTTCAAACTGCCTGGAGTACATGCAGGTCTAGATGCCCAGCAGGGAGGTATATGGGTCCAGTGCTCAGGATGGGTGCTCCCGAGGCAGTGGGTAAGCCTCGGGAACAGATGAGAACATGTTGATGAGAAGTAGGTCCACAACTGACCCCAGCAACAAGAGATGGAGCCAGCAATGGAGACAGAGGGGAGACCCCAGCCTGCAGAGAAGTAAGCCAGCTGAGAAGTGGTGTTTCAAAGAGAAGGTAGGAACCCATCCAGGTTGTGGAGGAGGGAAGATAAGACCCAAGAATGACCAATGGGCTGGCAACAGGCTGGCACTGAAGACCATGACAAGAGTGTTTCCTGTGGGTAGTGTGCACAGAGGTCAGTTAAGTGTGTTGCAGAGGACCTAGAAAGGAGCTAGCAGCAGCTTTTCCGGGATTGCAGAGGGAAAAAAGACAGGGAAGAGCTTTGGGCTCTCTGCTCTGTCTGAATCTCCTGCTTTCTCAGTTCTCATGCTGGACCAGTTGCATGTTCCCACCTCCGGGCTTTTGCTCATTCTGTTCCCCCTGTCTGCACTACTGCCTCATAGTACTTGGCTTCTACCCTCCAAGAGCAGCTCTTGTTGCTACCTGCTCTGGGCCTCCGTGGCAGGAGTAGAAACCTGCCTTGCAGTGGTAGAGACCTGTTACATACACTATCGCTTGTCTCTCAGGAAACTAGATATCACTAACCCATTTTGCAGGTGAATAAACTAAGGCTCAGGGTGCTTCCCTAGCACCTACAACATGTCTCTACCTTTATTATCAGAGGTGACAATAGAGACAACACATGTGGTGGCTAAGGGCACAGACCTTACAGTCAGGGGTCGGTGCTGACCACCCTCAATGGCCTGCTTAACCTCCTGGCTGCCCAGCGCCTTCTCTTTAAGATGGAGATCTTAATCTCCCAGGGATGTCTTAAAGTGTGAGTGAGGTTTCTGCTGGCGCTGTTGCTGTGGTGTTTGGCAGTGCTGGTGGCAATAAGTGTGCCCAATGTCTCTTTCTCTAATTCGGCTGTGAGCTCCTTGGGAGCTTCTGTGCTATTTTTCCCTCCATCTCTCATCGGGCCTAGCACACCCTGTTGCTTAAAACATGTTTATTAAATGGAATTGAGCTTCACTGAATTCCAAAATGCCCCAGTGACTGGGGAAAGCCTCATTGTCCTGAGGCTTCCAAGCCATCTCCGTCAAATGCCTACTGCCTGGAGCCGTCCCTTCTGCCCAGCCCTCACCCCCAGGCTTCTTGCTGTCCACCTTGTCCTCCCTAGTGGCTGGCATAGTTCCCAAGGTGTGTTTACCAGTCCACAGGCCACGCCCTCTCCTCCCGCAGCTGCTGATGAGGGTGTCCAGGCAGTCTGAATCCTCAGGAGTGATCATGAATTAACTCTGGGCGGCCCGCTCCTGGAGTGGGAGGTCCCTCAGTGCCTGCACGTCACCTGTGACAGGTGGAGGGCACACCTGCAGCCAAGTGCTCTGCCACTTTGTCACTGACCCTCATGGGGCAGTCTGCTCCCCTGTGGGCCACCTTGGCCACTAGTTTATATTTTTATTTAACACACACAGTGTTGGAAGTCCGTACCGGGCACCAACACAATGTTGATTCATTTGATCCTCAAAGCAACCCAATGAGGGGGTTACTTTTATTAGTGTCACTTTGTATTTGGAGAATCTGAGGCACAGAGAGGTAAAATAACTTGCTTGAGGAGATGTAGCTAGTAAGTGGCAGAGCCAAGATCTAGACACTGACAGGCCAATGCAAAGTCCGAGCGGCTAGAGGTTCTTGCTTACAGACACTGAGTCAGAGCGTGCAGGTGGGCCAAGTCAGAACCTCCCTCCCATTAGGGGTCTGAAGCCCATGTTGGTGCCTTGCCCATCCTTGCCCCCTCTGAACCTTGGGTGCCAGCACCTCTGGCCTGGAGTGCTTACCTTAAATAAGGTCCGAGCACAGCCTGGGGTCTCTGTGGCCCTCCTAGATCCAGCTCCAAGAACCCACTCTGCTCTGCTCCTCTCTGCCATGCTCATCTCACTCCTGAAGCACATGCTGCATGCCCTTCTCTCTTTCATGGTGACATAGGGCCCACCCTGCACTCCGACAGCCCCACACCTCCCTCGCAGGACCTGAGGCCGACTCTGCCCTCCCTTTGCCAGAGAAAACGCTGCAACAAGAAGGAAGGGTGCTACAGGTCCCGCCTCCTGGGACCCCAGCTTCTCTGCATATCACCTGGGGTACGGCAGCGCTTGGCACAGGCTGGGACGGGCTGTAATGAGATTTCCACGTGCTTCCAGGGAAGACTTTTCAAGGCCCGGCTGTGCTCTTCTCTCTGAGTCTCACTCCGTGGAAGTTACTCTCTGCTTTGGCAGGAAGCACAGCGGGGGCAGGAAAAGGAGAAACCTAAATAGGCCTCACCCTGCATCCCTCCCATGTCCGTTCCCTGTGAGTCAGGAGCCCCAGCCTGGACCGGGCCTCTGCACCCCGCCCACTGCACTTCAGGTCATTGGGAGGGATGCTTATCACAGGCTGTTATCCCATGCAGGCTGGTGATAACCAACCACGGGGTTGGGGGGTGGGTGGGGAGCTCAGCCTTCACCTCTGCCTCCAGCTCCTGCTGGGCTCACACAAAACTCAGTCCGTGGGCACCTGCATCATCCTTGGCCCTGTGCAGCCCAGGACCCAGTGGATTCCTGTTATCTGAACGTTCCTGAGTAAAAGGAAAACCAGGGCCTTGTGTCTGCTGTGCTGCGCGTTTTTAAACTCTGTTGATCTTTATATTATACTCTTTCAAAAACAATTTAACAGTGCCTTAACTCTACTGGGAGAGGGAAAATATTTGTTTCATCCACCCATCATTCCATACCAGTATTGAAGCTTTGATGAATTTCTGGTTTTTTTCCCTAATTCTTCCCAGTGATTGTGTTTTCACTTATCAAACTCACAGTATACCATTTGGCTCCCACTCTTTGATCGCAAGGATTGTTCTTTGTTGACAAGGGCTCATCACCATCTCCCTGAATGCAATGAGTAGTTATTTAAACCCTGCCCTAGCACTGAATGTTCGGGGTGTCTCTAAGTTTTGTTTTTTACAAATAATGACTTCAATAATTTTTTGCAAAAAAAAAAAAAAGTTTGCCTTAGGGCTGATTGCAAGCAGTATAATTTAAACACATTTAGATATTTTTCTCTGTGATATTCAAAATCAGTCCCCATGCTGCATTCCCACCCCTTAGGTCCCTTCTTCCTCCCTAGTAATATCCCTCTTAGCCTTGGTAGAGGAAGACCAGAGCCCCAGAGGGAATGGTGTGGCTCTTCCAGCTGGAGAGTCCACCTCAGCACTAGGGACCCCTAGGTCTTCCTTATCCCCAACAGCCCAGGCCAAACCCTGGAGCTCAGAGTGCTGACCCAGGGCTGATCAAGGATGCCATGGAGTGTGGCTACCTTGATCCAAAATCCTGTTCCCTACCCCAAGTTCTGGAGAAAGAACTCAGGCCACAGGACTGTAGGTCAGAGGCCTTGCATGGGCACCTTCCTGGGGAGTGCTGGATCCCTCACCTGTGAATCAAGGTATTGGACTTCATGATCCAAAGGGGGGTTATCCTCTTGTTCTCTCCATGTTCTGTCAACTTATTAGCTGTGTGACCTATGGCAAGTCACTTAACCTCTCTGGGTGGCACTTGCCACTTAACGCTGCATGAAGAGTGAACTGGACTCCCACGCTCTCACTAACGATCACCGTTATTACTGTTGTTTTCTCCTAACTCAGCAGAGCTTCCCTCGTGGGTCCCTGCTCAGCTGTTCCCTGCTTTTCTCCTTAGGAGGTCCTGCTCTCTCCATAATGACATTTCCCCAAAGACTGCTGTTCAGTAGAGCCTAGGAGACACTTAATCCAGCCCCCTAAGTAACTTGTCTGGAGCCCCATCCTCCCCTAATGCTGGATCCAGGAGGCCACTACAGGAGTAGAAGTCCTTGCAGGCCCTGCTGTCCTCTGCCCTCCCTGTCTTCCCCTCCACATTCACATGGGAGAGTCTGGGAGTCCCAGTCCCAATCCTGGCTTCTACTCCTCCACCCCAGGAGCCCAAGTCCTGGGCCCTGTCATGGCCTTAGCGTGCACACACGTACCAACATGGACAGACCTCCTTAAAGCCTTCTTGGTATTTCCAGGTTGGAGGTGCCCCTCCCTTCCTCAGCTCTCCCTCACCTTGTCCACACAGGGTTCACCTATGGAAGAACTCCTGAAGGAAGGGTGCTGAGCCTTTCCATGTTCTTCATGTCCCACCTGGATGGTAGTACTTGAATAACCCCTCCACGCCACCTGTGTCCCCCATGAGCCCGCTCCCTGGTTCTGAATCCAGGTCTGGGCTCCTGCTCCCCCCGACCCACCCTTGCTTCCTAAAGGGATCTTTTCCTCTTCCCTATATCTTGCTTCTCGGCCACCCCCTTTTCACCTTTCCCTTTATGTGTCTGCAGCCTGCCTGCTTACATGAAAGGCTTCAGCTCCCTATTCCTTCCCTTAAGCACCTTAGCACGCCCTCCCTGTCTCCCAGGGCCTGTTTCTGTCACTGGAGGAAAGGGAATGGGCGTCCCGCCTTGCCAGGCACACACCCTCCCTACACTGTTTGGACTGACCCTATATCAGTGGGTTGTGAGTCTTCGGGGCAGAGACCAAGTACAAACACAAGCGCAGATAGCAGGATGCCACCCGCAGGAGACAGAGCAGGGACGACTGTCATAAGAGCCTACCTCCTTAATACTGGAAAACAAAACAAAACAAAACAAAACAAAACCAAAAACCTGTGCCTCCCCGCCTCTCAGTCGGGAGGGACTGGTGGGGATGTCCGTGCTTATCATGTACTTTATTTCCCAGCTGAACACTGCTGGGGGTGAGGGTGCTGGCCGGCAGTAATGGCTCTGATAATGACCTCCTCCGCTGTCTATCCTTGCCCTGTGTCCTGCCCCTTGCCTGGCTCTCTCCTGCAGCATCGAGTGCTTTCCCAGCACTTCAGGACCTGTAAAGCTCTGTGGGGCCCTTCACCTGGGCCTGGGGTCCCTAACACACCCTGAGCCATGTTCGCTGTGCACTGAGTCACCTGATGAGGTCACTGGAAGTCAGGCCTCCTCCCTGGTCATGGGTCACAGGGAGGGAGCACATTGCTGGGGATTCAGGAAGAGAATATTCAGTACTCCCCTGGGAAGCCAGCGGGAGAGGAAGCTGAGGAGGGTGTCTAACAGGGACTAATCCTTGCAAGGACTCTGGGCCCAAGAACCTCCCTCTGGTTACAGTAGCAGGATGATGGCCAAGGAGCAGACATCTGCTATTGGCCCCTTTTAGAACCAGTCCCACTTCAGGTGGAAGCACCTGACGTTCCTTTGGGGCACTACCCATTCCCACTCTCAAGTTGTGAGGCCTGGTGGGCTGACTTCCACGAGGGTGGGAGCATGGGGGGCCAGGCCTCACACCCAGGCCCTCTGCTGGACAATCCCTCAGTCAGGACAGCGTGCTCTCTCCCGAGGTTGCCAGCAGGGACAGCACCTCCCTCAGTGTCAGGGTCTGGGGCATTCTAGGGAGAAGCAGTGGGAATGTGGGACGGAGGTCACCAAAGCCTGTAACCAAACCCTTCGTGCTCTGCCACCAGGCCTCTAAAGCCGGACTTTGCAGTCCTGGGAGCCAATAGATTCTCTTTATGGTTTAAGTTCTGCGGAGCTGGATTTCCTGTCGCCGGCATGTTAGATAAATCCAGGAAACCAAGGTTCGGACAACACCAGGTAAGACTAAAAAAAAGTATAACAAAATGTTAATAACGATAATCCTTCCATGGTGGGAATGTGAGACTTTTTTTTTAATCTTGTTTTTTCTACATCTTTCTGATTTTGATGATAAATATCACTTTATAATGAAGTAAATAAGCTTTATAAAAAACAGAAGAAGAATCATTTCACCCAATAACAGTTTTCCACAAGCACCATTTTCAGAACTGGAACCAAATCTCCATCATTCCCTTGCCTAGACGGGTGTCAGGGAAGATGCTCCTGGTCCAGCCCAGCTCTGACCTCGTGGTCTTAGGAGAGGGAGAGGCCACTGCTCCTCACCGTGCCTGCACAATGAGAGGGTATGTGGGTGGCTTCAAAGTGCTCCCAGTGTTAATGTCCCGGTCACTGACTTTTGTCAAAATCCACATCCATACAGACTCAAAGGAGAGCTCAGCTGCTTTGAGCACTAGCATCAGATAGCCCTAAAACACTGCTGCTCAGTGGTGGCTCCCTCATCATGAACCCAGACCATGGGCTGTGTGCTCTATCCTCACATCAGCCTGTACGGGAGCTCTGGTCCTTGTGCCCCTTTTCCTGGGAAGAAAACTGAGATTCAGGGAGCCCAAGAACCTACCTTTGGCAATGGGGCTAGTGAGGAGCAGAGCTGGAACGTGAACTGCAATCCATCTCATTCCAAAGTCTAAGCCACTGGCCGTGCCGTAACCCACCTCTATTCCAAAACATTCCTGGATGGCTTGTTTCTTTGTCCCTTTCACAAATATTTACTAAGCACCTGCTATGCACGTGACATGATTCTTATTTGCAAAGGAGACACAGAGGAAATAGAAGATACCGGCATATCCCTCCAGCTCCTAATACAGATCTGTGATCTCAAGAGGAGTGTGTATACCCTGGTGGGGGCCTCGGCCCATCCCAAGGGCAGTGGACAGAATACATCACAATTATTCATAGCTATTTCTATCTCATGATTTTCAATTTCTATATTTATGCTTTTATAAGATGCATGATATCTTGACATAGTAACATCCACATAAACAAAATTATTGGGGCACCTGGGTGGCTCAGTTGGTTGGGCATCTGACTGTTGATTTCAGCTCAGGTCATGATCTCAGGGTCGTTAGATGGAGCCCTGCTGGGAGACTCAAGCAGGGAGTCTGCTTGAGATTGTCTCTCTATGGCCGCACACTACCCCATGCGAGTTCTCTCTCTCTAAGAAAAATAAATAAATAAATCTTAAAAAAAAAAAGAGTTATCCATGATAAATGTTTGATGGCTGTGGCATCAGAAAAAACTCACTAATTATGAGTCTATAGATGGGTAACTATAAAATAAAAATTCAATTTTATTTGAATTGAGATGAGATGAGATGAGAAAACAATGAATATGGTAAGAGCTCAGAGGCCAAGGAGGATCAGGAAAGTCTTGCAGAGAAGGTAGGAGCTGCATTAGGGGGAGTAGGCTCTATCCAGGCAGAAAGAGAGGAAAGCATTAGCAACAAGAGAACATCACCAACCACAGCTAGATTTGAGAAGGTGCCCCTCTGTGATCGCTCCCAGACCTAACTGCTCCTGCTGCCCTGCCCTTCCAGCTCCTCTCAGCCTGCCTTGAGCTTTGGGTCCACGGTCACTATCCCTTACTTCCTCAGCCTCGGCCCCCCTGCTCCCTTCTCCTGCCTTTTGGTGGAACTGGCTTCCCACAAGGGCTGACTTGACTCAGCAGCTTCTGAGTGGAGCTGCTCATTCTCCAACACCCAGGGCCGTCAGGGTAGCAGGAGACTTCCTCCTGGGTCCCTAAGGCCACTTCTGTTTCTTGGACCCTGCCCACCATGAGGCTTACATACCCAGCCCAGCCCCCCTGAACCCCTTTCTCATTTCTGTCCCCTCTTCCTCTGCCCCTGCAGGTCCCTCTCTTCACTGTGCAAGAGCTTTTCCTTGGCTTCTTGTCACACCACGTGACCACCCTTCCATCCCCACGTCCTCAGTGCCTGACCTCCTCTCTTTTGGAGGACTCTCCCTCTCAGCCACTTCAGTCACCTGTGCCCACACCTGGGGGTTGTCTCCACCAGGAGCTGCTCCACCTCTGGACACCCGTGTTCTACTCTGGCCAAACCAACCATAGCTGGCCTTGCCTTTCACAGAGATGCCCAGCGCTTTAATGCCTTCAATCCTCCCATCTCTCTGTCCTCATCTATTTCCACTTCCTTCCAGCCCACAGTCTAGAGACGTCCTTGGAAGGGTTGTCCCTCTTCTTAACTGAGAATGACCAACCCCTTGGCTTCCTCTTGCCATTGTCCTGTTTTTTTGTTCTCCTTTATGGTCAGGCTTCCTGAGATCTTCTCTATTTTTCTCGCTTACCATTCACAGCTCAACCGCGATGAGCTGGCTTGGAGATTTCACCACCACAGTGGGATCACCCTTGACAAGTTCACCAGGGGCTGTGTTCTGCTCTTGGCAGGTTCTCAGCAGCCTCGCCCACTCTCTCGAGGGGGCTCTCTCCCTGCTGAGCCAACACACCCCACTTCTGGCTCTCCAATGCCAGCGCTCTGGGGCTCTGATCCTCTCCCCCTATGACCTCAGCTGCCATCTGCTGCTGTGAGTTGCTCACACCAGTGTTCTCCAACCTAGATCCTCTCTGACCTCCAAACCACGCACCCAGTGGCCCCTGACTTCTCATTTGGACAGCCCACGGATGCCTGGAACTCAGCTGAGGGCATCCCTCTTCTTGTCCAAAGCTCCTCACCCTCCTGCTCATCTGTTTCCCACCAACAAGTCCAAGGCAGAGATCTCTGAGTCTGGCTAGGTGTCTTGTTCACTCCCAACAGTTGCAATAGCAGCAAAATAGGAAGGATGAAGGTCACAGTGTTGTTCATCCAGACTAAGATAATTCACTCTCTGCAGCCAGGCTAAAGTTTCCAGAGTAGGGGTCTCAGAGCCCAGACCGTGAAGATGTCCCTACCATAGGCATCAGGTGACCACCTCACGCCACCCTCAATCACTCCCCTTCTCCATTCTGTCTTTCAAAACTGCTTCTATCTCCCTAAAGCTCCCTCTTCCCTTCAGAAGTTAGCAAGGCTTCATATTCTCCTGCCTTTGTAAACTTCCAAAGAATCTGCTGTAGGATGTGTGTCTTGGCCATTCTCTCCTCATACAAAACCTTCACTGTAGTGGAGGGGAGGAGGCATTTAGACTCACAGTGATAGGAGGGGGTGGGAGACTGTCAGAGGACCCTCCACGCCAGCTGCAACTTGCTTCTCTCCTCTTCGGTGTGTCTGAAGACCTAAAACATTCAATGTAGCTCATGTGCCAAAGTTCATCCTCTGCTAGTCACATGAGAGTCACACCCTTAGCTAGCCTAAGTGCTCTTACTGTGCAGACCGACCACCCGTCCCTTCCCTGACCTCAGGTTACCTTGCAAAACCCCTCTTCTTCCATCTGTCCCTGAGAGACAGTGTCAGAGGTCATATGGAAGCCTGGCCCATCTGGTGTCTACGACAGAATATTTTGGGTTCCATTCACCTCTGCTGCTCTGTCTTCCCCACCACCAAGGAGCTTTAGTGGAAGTTGAAGAGTGAGGCCAGTGGACAGCACCAGGGCAGTGGGGACTCCAGACCCTTGGGACGCTCAACGAACAATGGGATCTGGTGTTCTCACCTGTACATTACGTATGACGAGACTTGCCTGGCCTGTGCAGACGCAGAGAAGATGAATGGAAGTGGTTCGGAGGAGCAGTGATTCTCATACTCAACTGTGTTTCAGAAACACAGATCACTGGGACCTGCTCTTGGAGCTTCGATGTAGTGGGACTGGGGTGAGGCCTGAGAACTGGCATTTCTAACAAGTTCCCAGGTGTTCTGCTGTGGGTCCAGCAACCATGCTTGAGGATCACTGTTTCAGAGGAAATTGCCTGCTCTGGAAGCCCTCAATACCTACATACATGGGTCACTCCCATCCAAGCTGAAGGAATAGCTTCGTCCTTCCACTTTGGCTCAGCTGACAATGGGGAGTCTCATAGACATCAGTTTATTTCTGTGCCTGGACTCACCTTTGGTTCCCTCTGCGGTGGCTGGAGAGCATAAAGTAGGAATCCATGGCCGTTAACGGTGTGCAAGCCCTGGGTCCATGGTAAAGATGGCTATCAGGGGGTGCTCTGCCTGCTTCCAGGTTAGATGCAGATACTCCTTCCGGACTGTTGCATTTTCTCTAGGCCCCATCCAAGTGAGTTTTAAAGAGACACATCCCTCTGCAAAGGTTGAAAAATATTATCAATCACATTCAGAATACTGTGGTTCCTCTAGCACCCCGAGCCCCGACCAGCAACCACAGAAGGGCTTTCCGCCCCGAGGCAGATGCCAGCCCTGGAAAGGAAATGGAATGAGCACAGTGCACTTGCTGATGTCGGAGTACGGGCAGAGCCTCAACACAGGCCAGTGTGGCTCCCCCAGGGCCAAGCCTCAGAGCCGGCCCGGCTCCTTCCTCTCTGCCCTCTGTCTGCAGGAGGGACTAAATAAACAGGCTTTACCTTGAGCCCCTGCCAAATGTCTACCCTGCTTGCCTCGGCCGCAAGGGCCGATTGTATCTGTCCAGGAAGAAGGGCGCTCGTGCTCAGAGGGCTGAGGTGTACAGACTCAAGAACGTATGAAGCTGCTGGGGCGGGGGTTGAGTTACCCTGGACAAAGCCTAGAAGTATTTGATATTTTCTTTGGCAAATACTGCAATAGAGCAGTACTCACTTCCTTACCAAGACCCAGATTTGATTTAAAACAGCCATATTTTAATAAAGCCAGTGGAGCCATGCCTGGGTCATTGCCTGGCACTCAAAATGTGCTCCATAAATATTTGTTGGATGAACGAATGCCTTCCTTCCAGGATCATCTGTCCATTCCTAAAGCTCTGACATGATCCTGGCTACTCCAATCTAAACGGAATTTGTCCTATTTCTTTTAATCCTTCCCTTTTTAAAGTTCTCAGATGGGGCATAGAACAAATCCTTTTCCATCCTGCAGCTGGCTGCCTGGGGAACAATGGATTGGTCCCTCAGCAGCTCACAAATGAAAAGTCCCTGGCCACAGGCTCCCTGACCACTTGGCCAACCTGGCCCTCCCCACCACTGGCCCCACCCCAGAAGGAGACCCCAAAGACCTTCTGATCATCCCCCATCAGAGACTAAAGATCCAGGAGACTAAAGATCCGGGAATTCACAAGGGTAGGGCATCCTCGATTATTTCGAGAGCATCCCACCCCTTGTAGATTCCTCATCAGGTAAAACCCCTAATTCCCAGGCCTCAGATTTGGGGCCTTGAAGGAGGACTAAAGAATAAAGAAGAGCCAGGGATGGGGCCAGGGGTTCAATAAAAGGCACATGAAAGATTTTTTTTAAAGAACTGATTTGGTCACCAAATACAAGCAAACCTGTCTTCTCCCGAGCCAAGAGTTAGGAAGATCTGCTTGCAGCTGGGCTTCTTTTTCATGCATGGCTCACCTTGTTGGTAGGGCTCTCAGTGCCAGACCCACACAAATTCAGGCATAGGCCCTCTCCCTTAGGGAAGTCAGTTTTGCTGGGCAGACAAAGAGATCTTACCTAAAGTGGCCAAATAATGTGATAACATGGCCTAAGTTAAGGGAAGGAGTCTATGGCATATTACGGTATATAAATCATTATCGAATTTCACATTTTTCTGGCTTAGATGGTAATAATTCCTAACCATTCACAAAAATGCTAAAATTTGTGCACCCAAGATCATTTCAAGCACCCCCATGAACTAGGCTCCTTTCTTTGGGCAGTGTCACTCAGGCCCCTGGCCAGGGGGGAAACCTTACATGTTGCTCCAGCTCATGCTGACTTGGGCTTGGACAGTGCTACCTGGCTGGGCCACGTGACCCAAAGTCACAGCCCCAGGTTTCCTCTCTGGGCTCTGAGGCCAAAATGACTTCTTGCAGCAGAACTCCTGAGAGCAGAGAGAGCCAGAAGTGTGCTCCTCAAGTCTACCGAGGCTGGGGTCTGCCTGCCGCATCTCCCCGCATCTTGGCCCTTTGCCTGCACAAATCAAAAGCAGTGCACCTCCCCTCTTTCCTGCTTTTCTTTCAACATCAGATCCAGCTCGTGACCTGGCATCCGTAGGGCAACCACGACAAGAAGAAATATGAGGTTCAAGCAGGTTTACCTGCCAGTTCCTTCAGCCAAGGCTGCTGTGGCGGGAGATGTGGCTGCTGACGCGCTTAAGCAGGGGAGTAGGCAGGAGCCCAATCCATGACTCCCCCCACCACTCGCCGGGCCAACAGAGGTGTCAACACATCCCCAAAACGCCATGTAGGGAAGTGAAGCAGAACACGTTCTGGACATCGTAGTCGAGAGCAAAGTTCATCCCAAAGTACTTCACAAGCATGTGACAGAATAAATCAGTCTAACATGTGACACTTCACAGGATAAATGAACAAGATTAATCTGTTTTCAAGTATCGACCATTTTGCAACAGACACTGATTTTTGTTGGCATATCTCCAATCCACAAGTATTATTAATAGGGCCTAGGAAGGTTATCGAAGTCTAGGAATAAAGAAATCTTATTATTTAGTTTACAAATGCATATGATGGTGTCATTAACGTGGATAATGTCATAGCAGGAGTCCAGCTCTGCTCTCTCGTGGGAATCACTCGTGAAGAAGTTCGCTGCGTCATCCTTACCCGAGTGCGATGTGGAAATACACGTCTCCCTCCAGCTTTTCTTCTTCCTTTCTGACAGCGTGTTCATAAGTGGACCTACAGGGCATTATGGCAAGTGAAATAAGTCAGACAGGGAAAGACAAATACCATATGATTTCACACATATGTGTAATCTAAAAACCAAAACATACAAAACAACAAAACCCGACTCATAGGTAACAGAGAACCAACTGGTGTTTGCCATAGGTGAAGGGGATTAAGAGGTACAAACTTCCAGTTATGAAATAAATAAGTCATCCCCATGTAACGTACAGCATAGGGAATATGGTCAATAATATTACAGTAACTTTGGTGACAGATGGTTAACTAGACTTAAATAATGTATTTATAGATGTCAAAACACTACATCATACACCTGAAACTAATCTAATATTCTATGTCAACTACACCTCAACTTAAAAAAAAAAACGTGTATTCCTGAGTATCTTGGTTCATTCAGGCTGCTGTAACAGAATAGCCTGGCTTAGAAACAGTAGAAATTTATCTCTCACAGCTCTGAAGGCTGGACGACCCAGGTCAAGACACTGGCAGATTCTGCCTGGTGAGAACCCACTTCCTGGTTCAGACTGCTGTCTTCTCACTGTGTCCTCACAAAGAGGAAGAGACAAAGGGACTCTCTGGGATCCCTTTCATAAGGACACTGATCCCATTCTTGAAGGCTGCCCCCTCAGGACTTAATCTCCTCCCAAAGGACTCACCTCCAAACACCATCATGCTGGAGGATTAGGTTACCACATATGAATTCTGGAGGGACACAAACATTCAGTCTTTAGAATGGGAAAAGAAAAGAGAAAATCTAGAGCCCATGGGAGTACAAGCTCAGAGCTCTATGCAGCTGGTAACTTACCTGAGCTACAGCACTGACCTGACCTCTGGGAGAGCTGGGGGGCTGGGCATCAGTAAGAGGGGCCCAAGGCTTCGTGCCCTTTGTAGGACCTGAGAGAGGGACATTATGCCAGGAGATGACCAAGTCTGCCCTCATGAACAGATCTTTGACAAACCTCGTTCTTTATGACTAGTTACAGGTTCCTTGCAGAGCCTCTGACGTGGACAGCACACGCCAGTGGATAGAAGCCCCAGGTTAGGAGCGCCAGAGAAAATTCCGTGTGAATTTCTGATGAAAAACAAATATTGTGTGGAATATACTTTTACTAAAAAAATTATTTGTTGTTTATTGAAAATTCATATTTAATGGGCGCTCGATATTTTTACTTGATAAATCTAGCCCCCCTGCACGAGGTGGCTAATGGCCATGAGGGGCCAAGTCCAAGTGGTTTCAAGCATCTAGCCTGATCAGGTCTCTCCAGACCACATAGGCTAATGCAGTTTGGGGGTGCCCATGGGTCGGGTGGGTCTTGAGTGGCCTCCCAGAGAACAAGTCCACTTAAACCATTCTATAAGCAAGTGTCCTTATACTAGCTTTTCATCTCAGAGACATGAAGCATTTCAGGGAGATAAAAATAAGCAATAGCCAAATTCAAGGTGAAGATCCAGGATGACAAACCAAAACCAGATGCTTTCTATCGAATGTATTATTGTTTCTTTGAGGTCACAGATGTCAAAATCTTAAGGCGAGGAAGACTTAAAAGGGAGATAACTCTCACTGGTGGGTTGTTCTGTGAATGGGGAAAAGATTATCATTATTTTATTTGAAATGCAGAACAAGGATTCAAGGAGAGCAATGCAAAAATGCAGAACAAGGGGACCGGGGGAGTAAGCCTCAGCCATGACCCCAGGTTACAGGGGTCATGAGAGGGGGAGAGGGGCCGGCTACTGGGAGGCAAGCAGTGTGCTGATGGGGTAAGGTGTTCCTAAGATGCCCAGTGTCTGGCCATGTGTGTGCATGTGAGTTGTTGCTTTGGGGGGCGCTCTGGAGAATAGAGAGCCCACAGTGACTATCCAGCAGAGCCCCAGGACTTGGGAGGGCAGACACGACCCAACTGGGAGGGGACATGAGGAGCTGAGGGTTGGTAACCCGGAGAGAAACCTGGGCCTGTTCATGGCCAGATCCATGGGAAGGACCTTCTGCCAGAGTGGGAGACTCAGGCTACGGAGAAGTCTTGGGGGGACCCCAGGGTCTGGCGTGAGTGTGGCCTGAGTGGGAGTAGTCAGGACCTGCCTGGTACCCGAATGGAACAGGAAGGGACAGTGAAGACCAGGCAGGTACCCCTTATGGCTTTGTGGCTTGGACAGAGGTGTTGGGAGCCATGCTGTCTGGCATAGTCTCCTAGGACGTGGGTTAGGAGAGTTGCTCCCAGCTTTACCTGATGTTGGACAGTCAGCCAGCTGTGTGTCACCAATCCCAGGCCTGGCAGCCAGTTCTGGCCCCAGGTCCGGCACCAGTCCCTGCACTACTACAGACAATCACCCCTCCTCTCGGGAGCTGTGTTCTCAGCCGTCCGAATGAGGAGGCCCAGACAGCCACTGTGGGAGTGCTCTGGGAGTCACAGCCTCTCTCTTCAGGTCTGCTGGGCAGGCATATTGTGGCTCCTGGGCCGGAGTCTCCCTGCATGATGGTAGCCTTGGCCGGGATCCTCATGAAGGCGCTTAGGCTGGGCACAGGTCATGCCATTACTACCCCCACTTTTCTCCGTGTTTAATCAAGGGGGTGTGAAACTGAAACAACTGGAAGAAAGTGAAGCTTGACCTTTCCCCTTCTCTGAGGGAGACACAAGCCCAAATGGTGGGGACAAAGGTCACTCTGTGCCTCTTGAAATGAAAACTCAGAAAAGCCTTTGGGACTTCCTCATTCCTTGTCTTCTGTCAGCAGCTCTGGAATGGCTCGGGTTCCTGGGACTCAGCAGGCCTCGTAAAGGCTGTCACTACAGCCCTGTCAGCCAGGTGGCCAGGCCACCTGCCCCGCCCCATCCTGCACTAGGCCCAGCCAGGCTGCTGAGGGCGGAGGGCTGTTTCCTTACACACCCACCGTGTATAGAATCTCTCTCTCACACACACACACACACACACATACACACACACACACACACATACATAGAGCCAGGGGCCTGGCCTCGAAGTTGAGGGACAGCAAGCCCCTGGAGTGGTGCCCTTCTTCCCCTGCAGGGGCCAGGACAACTGCTCCCTCCCTCCGTGCCAGGCTTGAAATGGCCTCCACCACCTCTCCCTCCATGAGCCAGGCTGTTCCCTGTAACTGCATTTTACTGTGCTTGCCCTGATCCAAAGGACACTCAAGACCTCCTCCTTGAAAGGCCAAGCCACCACTCGGCAGGTTTTCCCTCGTGTATACCATGGAGGGCTGGAGGGACTGGGCATCCCGGCCACCAGCGCTCTGGTAAATCAATACAGTTCCTCTTATGTCCGAGTTAGAGAAGCTCTTTCAAGCTGCAAGAAACGCAGACACGCTCAAGTTAGCTGGAGTGCTGGCTGGGTGTTGGAAAGGAAGACAAAGGACAGACGGAGAGCTACTCCGGCAGGACTCCTGCAGTACCCCGACGTCTGGATTCGTGGTTTGGGATGAGTACTAAGGCAGCCACAATAATGCTGATCGTGAGCTTCTATCGAGCACTGGTCCCAGCTGGGTTGCAGCATGACCTAGAGGCCCAGCAGCCATCATCATGTGCCACTCACAACAACCCTGTAGAATAGGGTCTCATCACTGCCATTTGAGGAGGAAGGTGTTGGGACATAGAGCTGTGACTTGTCTGGAGTCCTACAGCTGGTACGTGCAGGACCGGGATGCAAACCCAAGCTGTCAGGAGCCCTGCGATGTAGCACAGGAGAATCACTCCGCCAAGGTGACCCCCCCCCTCCACCTGGATGTTCCCCTGCCCTGGTAGATCTGCCATTGTCTCAATTTGACTTGCCCACCTCTCTGTGGGTCTAGCTTTCTCTCTGTCTTTCTCCATCTCTTTCTCCCCTCAGAATCTCCTCCTGCTTCTTGCTCTGTGTGTCCAACTCACAGCTCCCTGGGAGAGGACCTTCAGGGGCCATCGGAATCCAGCCAGTGTGAACTGCTCTGAAAGCAAAGCATTTGCCAAACTGGACCTTTCTTTGTCAATGGTGAGCAGCTGCCTGTGGGTGGGGGACAGTCAGCTGTAGTTGGGGCGGCTGGCCATGGTCAGTCAACACAGGCACCCCTGAGGGTGGAGTAGGCACCCCTACCAGGCACAGGTTGTCCAGCGTGGGGTGTTTTGTTTTTGTTTTTGTTTTCTGAAATCTTTACTAAATATAGGTCTCATTTTCTGACTTTATAAGAATCATCTAGTAGGTGGGGCACCTGGGTGGCTCCATCCTTAAGCATTTGCCTTCGGCTCAGGTCATGATCCCAGGGTCCTGGGACGGAGCCCCCCATCAGGCTCCCTGATCGGTGGGGAGCTTCTTCTCCGAGCTCTCCCACTCCCCCTGCTTGCGTTCCCTCTCTTGCTGTCTCTCTCCGTCAAATAAATAAATATAACCTTAAAAAAAAAAAAAAAAGGAATCATCTAGTAGGCATAATTGAACTTAAAAAAAAAATTAGTCGGGATTTTACAATTCCTGAGGCACCATTCTGAACTCCAACTGGATCAGGCTGCAAAAGTAGGAGGTATAGAGCGCTAATGTGTGGCGACATCCAGGAAACTCCCTAAACATCTTTTAAAAATACGTTCCTGATTGGTTCTTTGCCTTCACCTCAATGTGGAGGCAACAATGAGAAGGAAATTCCCTGGCAGTGGGTTCCCCTGAAATCAGGCATCATGTTCTGAACTGCAAATGTAAGCAGGCCCCATGAGATGTGGTTTCCTCCTCCTCGGACCTCCCAGCTCAGGCTGCTGAGGGGCTGCGGAGACTCCTCAGACAGCTGGGACCTGGGCCAGCTCCTCCGGCATCTCCCTTCCCAGGAGGATCCTCTGCTGACAGCAGGACAGAAGGTGGGGGGGGTGTCTCAGGTCACTCTGAGAGGTCACAGGCTGCTAATCCACTCTTGGAACTGTCCAAAAAAAGCCCATTTGGGTTTGATCCTTTGCATAAAGAGATTAGAGGACATAGAACTTGACATCTGCATGTCGTCCAGCTTCTGTTAGAGAACATCCATCTTTGGGGCGCCTGGATGGCTCAGTGGGTTAAAGCCTCTGCCTTTGGGCTCAGGTCATGGTCCCAGGGTTCTGGGATTGAGCCCCGCATCAGGCTCTCTGCTCAGCAGGGAGCCTGTTTCCCTTCCTCTCTCCCTCTGCCTGCCTCTCTGCCTACTTGTCATCTCTGTTAAATAAGTAAATACAATCTTTAGAAAAAAGAAAGAAAGAAAGAAAGAAGGAAAGAGAGAAAGAAAAGATCCATCTTTATGGAGAAGCATGGCAGATGGAGCAAAAGCCCAAAACCCTTCGCTGAAAATACTTGGTCAAGACTGAACAGTCACACCCAGAGCTGCAGTCTGATTCCGAACGCTGTCCTGTGTCAAACAGGATTCCCTGTGGATCGGAAACACCAACGGCCCGCAGCTACTGTGGGGCGGGTGCCGCTACAGGACAATGTGTTCCTTTGGGGCTTGACACCCCCCCCCAGTGGACCAGGGGCAGCTGAACTTTAGTCTTCAATTCAGGGGCACCTGGGAGCAAGGCTGCGGGGTTGGAATTCCAAGCTTTCTCCCCTCGGGCCCCAGGGTGCGTCTGCCAGGGTGGGGCCTGGGAGCTGCCATTTTCCTAAGTCAGGAGCCAGGCAAATGAAGAAATGGCCTCCCACCGCGTGCTGCAGTGTGACATTCACAGGACAACAGACTGACACTCAGAGTTAAACCAGGCAGGCCTAGATTTAAGGGGAGCTGGATGTGGGTAGCCTTGTTTGGCCGAGAAAACACGTGTTTTGTTTGTTTGTTTCCTGTTACTCTACTTTCTACCAAGGTTTAACAGGATTTGTACCCAGAACCTGACTTGGAAACTCTTCCAAGAGGGTCAGTATTCACTACACTGATTATGTGGGTCTCACTTCCTTGACCTTTAGCCTGTACTGTTGATCAAAACAGTTTCAAGGGGACACCTGAGCACTGAGGGTTGTAGGTTAAGTGATGAATCACTCAATTCTACTCCTGAAACCAATATTACACTATATATTAACTAACTTGCATTTAAATAAAATTTAAAAATAATTTAAAAAATATATAAAGGGGACACGTGGCCTGAAAGGGGGACAGGAATAGGTGGTTCTGGGGAAGGCAAGTGGACCCCATGGCACCTCATGACTTAATAAACCTCGTTCATGAGAGGGGAGGAGAGCAGGGAAGGCTATCTGACAGCAGCTTTGCCAAGCCCTGCGCTCTCCCTGGGAGGATCTGAGACACCACAGCTTAGAGGCAACCGCTTGACACAAACAGATCTCCCAAGCCCGACAGCCCAGCATGCCCAGACAGGACTTTCAGTGCATGTGGAGGGGGTTTGGGCACAAGGCCCTGGATGTATGC
This sequence comes from Lutra lutra, assembly GCF_902655055.1. Lineage (NCBI taxonomy): Eukaryota > Metazoa > Chordata > Mammalia > Carnivora > Mustelidae > Lutra > Lutra lutra. The sequence continues at coordinate 130,854,920 of NC_062278.1, read as the reverse complement.
CCAGCCCTTTCCAGAGAATACAGACATTTCTCTCCTCTGCCAACAGAAAAAAGGAGAGAAGAAGCTGCATTTTCCATCTCAATCAATGGGGCCAACGCCCTTGCAGAAACCCCCTCCTCATGGAGCCTTGACAGAGTATTTTCCTGAGGGTCTTTGCCCAGAGATGGTCCCCATGATACCATCCTCTTGAGCTCCCAGGTTCTTCAGGCAGAAAGACCCAACTGGGCATCTCTGGGACTGAGGGAGGCAAGGGGCACTCCTGAGACTGATGTTTGGGGCCAGCATGTGTGTGAGCGGGAGGGGAGCAGAGCAACATGGTTCTCTGGGCTTGTTAACATTCAATGAATCCCACCCAGACCTACTCTTTCGGTGTCCCAGGGCTGATGTAACAAAGTAAACAGGGTGGGAGGCTTAAACAACACACATGTATTGTCTCATAGCTCTGGAGGCTGGAAGTCCAAGATCAAGGTGTCAGCAGGGTTAGTTTCTTTGGAGGCCTCGCTCCATGGCTTATAGATGACCGTCTTCTCCCTGTGTCTCCATGCCATTCTCTGTCTGTGTGCGTCCATGTCCAAAATGCCCCTTCTTATAAGGCACCAGCCACATAGGATTACAGCCCACCCTAATGACTTCATTTTAGTTTAATTACCTCTTTAAAGCCCCCGATCTCCAAGTATGGTTACATTCTATGGTATACTGAGGGTCAGGACAGCAACGTAGAATTTGGGAGGGCACAATTCAGCCCCTAACACCTTCTGGAAGCAGCCAGCATCATATCCCGTGTGAGCAGCTGTGCATCCCACTCATAAAAGCAATCCTGCTTTGACCACAAAGCATGTTCCCACGTTCTTTCCCCTTTAATACCTTTAATTCACCCCAGAGTCAGCACAGAAAGCATTTTTGTCTTATTTTATAATTGAGGCACCTGAGAGGCAAAGCCAGTGGCCCTGAGTGCCCCTGCCAGGAAGTGAGTGAACGGCGCTGAGACCTGGTCCCCTCACTCCTCTGCAGTGTGCTCTCGAACTCACCGCTTGGGACTGGAACACTTCCCTCCAAGGAGAAAGAAAATACTTCCTCTGAGAAGAGCCTCACGCCCCAGTCAAGTTTGTGGGAGTTCAATCTTTTCCTACTTAATTTGCCTGAGCTTCATCTCATAACATTTATTTGTTAAATAAAGTCACTTCTCCCTGCCAGAGGCTCTCATACAGCCGCTGTGGCCCAGGCACTCTGCTGGGCAACGCATGTGCATGACATCTCAAAATAAATCATATTTTGTAGATGAGAAAATGGAGCTTCGGGAGATAAAAGTAAGCAGCTACTCAGTGTTAGAGGAGTGCTCTGAACCCAGATAAAGGTAATTCAGAATCCCATACTCTTTCCAGGGTAGTGACCACCAAAAAAATTCATGTGTTTTTGAAGGGCCCACTTTACCCCAGGCACCGTTCCATGTGCTGCTCTGATGCATGGTATTCATCAGTTTACAAAACAGACACTGATCCCTGGCCTTAGGGAGCTTATAGTCTTCCAAAGGAGACAAACAGTAAGAACAATAAATAAATCGTGTTATACATTGGAAAGTGTGAAATACCGTGGAAAAAGAAAAGATGTAGGGTGGGATGATCGGGAACGCTGGGGCTGGGACAAGTAGCAGTATTAAATTGGGTGGTCAGGGAGAGCTGTAGGGAGAGAGTGATGTTTAAACAAAGACTCAAAGGAATGAAGGAATTAAGCAATGTGGATATCTGGAGAAGAGTATTCCAGGCAGAGAACAAGTGCAAAGGTCCTGGGGCAGGAGTGTGTCTGATGCACTGCAAGAACAGCAAAGAGGCCGTGTGGCTGGGGAGGCAAGGAGAGCGCAGGAGATGAAATCGGATAAGAATAGTGACCAGCTGGTGTTGGGTTCACAGACCACTGCCTTGACTTGGCCTTTTTTCTCAGAGATGGGACCACCAGAGGTCTCTGAGCAGAGGTGGGGCAGAGTGTCACCTGCCTTACCTTCCAATAGGATCACTCTAGCTGCTGTGCTGAGAACTGACTGCAAGAGAACAAAGAGGAAGCAGAGACTCCAGTGATGAGTCTTCTGAAATAGTCCAGACAGTGGCTTGGGCAAGGTGGGCCTGGTGTGGCAAGTGCCAGACTCTGCAGCCGTTGCTGCTGTTTCTCCTCCTTTCTGGAAAGTCTGTGGAATGGGGCCACCTGCAGTCCAGCCCTGGTGTTCTCGAAAAGCAGCTCTGAGGCCAAAGAAAGCTGCTTCGCTGTCTGAATCAGTTTTCTCATTTAGAAAACAGAACAAAACAGGGTTAACAATCCCAGCCTCACAGGGCTGTTTGAGACCCACCTCTGACGATGGTTGTGAGGTGCGAGCGAATAACAGGTGCTCAGTTCCAGATGGCTATCTCCACACCTTCCAGACCCCCACGTCCTGAGACCTACTTCAGATTAGGGCTCTCAGGCCTTGCTCTCCTGCCCCCCAAAGGAAGCAGGTACAGATGGATCTCTGAATGGAAGCACTTTGGGGCACACGACACTGTGCAATCCTTCCCCCTGTTGGGGGGTGGTGCTCACAAACGGACACAGCCTTCCATGAGGCCCCGGATGCAGAGCCCCAGGCCACAGGGGGAGCCAGCTTATAGAGGCCCAGGGACCCGCGGATGGACTTCATGTCTTCTGACCCCCAGGAGAGGGGCTGGACTGAGCACTGGATTGGGAGTCCAACAACCTACATTTCTTTTTTGAGACATAGTTGACATATATCATTATGTTAGTTTCAGAAGTGCAACCTAATGATTTGATCTTTGCAGATACTGTAAAACAATCACCACAATAAGTCCAGTTAACACCAATCTGCGTTTCTGTAATGACTCTGCCAGTTTCCAGCTCAGTATACTTGAAAAATGACTTTTCTCTGGGCCTCAGTCTCCCCCATCCATCAAGTGCAGGTATTGGCAAAATGTCTGTGCTTCTGGAGGTTTTCTGGGCCTGAAGAGAGCCCAGGCAGTTGTGGAGTCATGGATTTACTCATTTCCTTATTCTCCTCATGACTTGGCCCTATTTCCTGGCATCCATCTCTCCCCAGCGAAGCTCATTTGGTCTGAGCCAACTCTACAAGGGAGCACCAGTGATCTGAGCTGGGATCAGAGAGTCTTGGGACAAACCTGAGCTACACAGCCTTACTCTTTCACTTCAAGATGTGTGAAGGCATTTCCCTTAGAGGGAGATGAGGGGGGTGATTACACCACAGGTGGTTAGATGGTCCAGCTGGAAGGTCCCTTAGAGACCCTCCTTTTGCAGGTGGGGAAGCTGAGGCTACGAGAGAAGGGACTTGTCTAGGACTACTTGCCAAGGTCATTGGAAACATCTGTTTTTAAAAAAATAAACAACAAACAGCTTTTCTAAGCTATACCTGGCATACATTAACCTGCATATGAAGTATACAATTTGGTGTGTTTCAACAAACATACATACCCATTGAACCATCACCTCCAGAACGTTCGTTGTGTCCCAGCCAGCTTTCTGTCACTATCGATGAGTTTTTGCTCTACTTTAAGGTAGAGCCCACAGACCTGGCTGTCAGATTGGGGGGTGGGAGGTGGGGAAAAGAGAGGGTGATCAAGATTTTAGCCTGGGGACTAGAAGGTTCGAGTTGCCATCCTCTGAGATCAGGGTGGAAAGAAGTTGGAAAGAGCTTCCAGAGCTCAGGTTTGGACAAGTGTCTGAGCTGTCAAGTAGGCCCCATGTGGAAAGGATTGATTGTAGCTGGCCCTCTGAGTCTGGAGTGCCAGAGCATCTGGGCTGAGACACACAGAGAAGGACTGAAAGCCAGGGATTGGATGGGTCCCCAAGGACTGAGTGTAGTTGACAACCAGGCTCTGGCTCTCCTACACTAACAGGTCATTAGGTGCTCTAGAAAATGCACTCTGGTTCCCAAGTCTGCCCCCATTCAAGGGTCAGGCCTCCCTGAGCCCTAGAGAGGGAGTCCTCTGAAGGCAGAGCTGTGTCATTCCATCTGCGTTTACAAGGTACCTGCACAGTGCCCGGTCCCTGGTAAAAGCTTAGTACATGTTTGTTGAACAATGGGGCTAGAAAGGGCAAGAAAAACTCTCCCCACCTCTGCAAAGTCTCAGGAATCTGCCTCTGCTTTTTCCCCAGAGCTGTGAGTCACAGGAGCGGGACTGCTTCCCACAAGCCTGGAGGACTCCCTTCCTCTAGCCCTCACCTTTGGCCTGTGATTCTGCAAAGAAGGAAAAAGCAAAATGACATTTGATTCACCTTTCCCTCAGCTGCCTTCCCAAGAAGCCTGTCAATTAGGTCTGATCATTCTCACTTCACAGATGCGGAGAGTGGGGGTCGACAGAGAGGGCGGGGAGCAGATTTGAGCCCATGGCCCCTGAATTTACTGCTGCCTCCCCATGAGGAAAAAGTTCTAGTTGTGGGGGAGGCTGGTGACATTGCATGAAGGCTTGAGGGAATCTGCCTTTGGCTGTCCCCCACATGTCCCTTCTTCCTCTGTAAGCCTGTGATAAGATGAGTCGCCCCTTTCATCTTCATGCCCAGGGCCACCCTTGCCATCCCATCCTGGCCTGCCCTCTCAGTATGAGCCCCAAATGCTTCCTGCCCAGCCCTGACCTCAAGAACCTTCTCTGGGCCATACATGACTCCTCCCACCCCAGGTGTGCATAGGCTCACATGACAGTACCTTCTGACAACCCCAATACTGCAAGGACATTCAGTCTGCCCAATCAACACAGCTGGGCAGCTCCAGCTGTGTCTAGTCTGGCAGGACAAGTAACAGGCCCCATGTTAGTCCTCCTGTGGCTGGAGAAGGGAGGTCAAGAGCTCAATTTCAGGTCATTAATTGTGACTGTGAGGAGCATTCTGGAGGAAAAGTCCAGGACATGGGATAGAGGGACTGGCCATCCTGGGGTCCATGGAGGCATTCCGGGGATGTGATGGGAAAGATGGGGATAAGGGGTGAGCAGGAGTCAGTAAGGGGAAGACATGAGGGAGAGCATTCCTGGCAGAGGAGAGAGTAGGGCAGAGCTCGAGGGACAGAGAAGGCCTGTGTGCCTCTGGGGGAGACCAGGTAGGGGACTTAGGAAGTCTGGAGAGAAAGGACAGCTCTAACTGGTATGTCTTGTCCACCAGCAAAGAAACAGCCCTTAGTTGGATCAATGGCTGGGATGCAGGCACTGGGAGTGGGCAGTGGTCTGGGGGCCAGAAGCACTCTTAGGAAGGAAGGTTTCAAGGTCAGTCCCCCCTCAGCCCTGCTGGAAGAGTAGAGGTTCCTGGTCCCCACCCACCCTGTGCACTTCAGGTTTCCAGCACTGCCTGGGAGGAGGCCCAGGCCTTCTGTCTGCAGGGAGCTTTCGGAGGCGGAAAGGTGGAGCCCTGGAATGTGCTGACCTCTGCCTGCCTCCTGCAAGGCCCAGACGCTGAGACCCATTCTTTCCAGCACGAAAGCTCTGCTGAAGCCAGGGGCGGGTGTGGTCCCGTGCTGGGCAGGACCACACGGGAGCGTCCGCTTCCCTTAGGATGATTCCCAGAAGGACTTTGGCTTCTCCGGAGCCTCCGTCCTCCTCCCCAGCATCCTTCCTTAATGAGGAGAGGAAGGGCCCTGAGGCCAGGGTTAGCACAGGGCCCAGCCAGGGCAGTGCCGGCTCAGGGCTTCCTGGGCAGGGCTCCAAAGGCACCCTTGAAGCTGGTGGCCCTGTGGCACCTTTTAGGAGACTTCACAGTTGGTTTTGGAAACCACTCTGGTTGTGTAGGAGCAGGGCACGTGGCCTGTGTCCCGAGGGAAGTGGCCTAGTGGCTGGAAGGGCTTGGGGGCTGGGAGGAGAGCTACAGGGCAGGGCTCTGTAGGGAGGGAGGGAGGGAGCCCACTCTCCGGTGCCACACTCACCCTCTCCAAGCCTCGGTGACCTCGTCTGCACTTGGAAGCCACAGTTGGCTCTGCCAGAAGAGGCCTGAGGTCGCAGGAGGCCGTAAGGTGCTTCCCGAATGTGGGGTGTCCAGTCACCCGGGGGAGAGACACTGAGGCAAGCTCTCAATGGAGAGCACAGAAGCTGCCGAGCTCCCAAGGGCAAAGCAGGACCCCCAGGATGAGGAGTCAGGCCAAGCCTGAAGACTTTCTTTGGGTCCCTGATTGCGAAGTATAGTGTCCTGGGAATCTCTCCCCCAGATAGACTGAGCTCTGCACTCCCCTGTCACACCAGGACTTGGGCTTGTATGGGGACCAGTGGTTCTCCCTGGAGGTCTCTGAGAATCCGCCCCAGGGCGGAGGGGTTACACATGGGCGTACTCCGGAAGCTCAGAGAATCCCCGGGGTGGGGGGTGCACCCGAATCTCCGCCGCAGGACTCCTAGGGGTGGGTGTGTAGGAGTCAGGATTAGGCAGGGAACTGCGAACGAGGCAGGAGCCCCTCCCAGGCAGCACCCCCAAAGCCCTCTGTACTGCGTTTTGTGTCCCCCCACCCCCTACAGAAGTCTTCCCAGTGTGGCGTTCTCAAGTGCATGGACTGGATCCTCCTCGAAGCCGCAGTGCCGGGCACCAAGCAGGCCTCTGTAAGCTCACTGGGAGAGGAACGGAAGAAGCTCTTGGTCACCTCCCAACTCAAGCGAGCTCTACTCTGTCTCTAGCTCCCTGCCCAACTCCCGTACCCAGCCGGTGCTCAGTAAATGTCTGGCAGCTGACTACTAATTCCCCAAATAAATCCGCCCCCCCAGTCAACACGCACCATGTGGCCTTTCCCAAACACACCTCCTGTGTTCCCAGTCCCCCAGCCCTGGTCTTTCTGTGGGGTCTCTTCCCTAGCTGACATTCTGAGTGTCCTGCGCGGGCCTCCTGTCCTGGGATGCCTTCTCCAACTGGCCTAAGCTCAACACAGCAGCGCCCCAGCCAAAAACCTCCCAGGTCTTCCCTCAGTCCCCACCAGACTGACTCTCAGGGTTCACGGACACACCCCTACCCCCAGCCCTTACCCTGATGGTAACCCCTGACGCAGTGCCCAGACAGACAGTAGTCCGCATCCTACAAACACACACAGACAAGCACACGCGACCTCTCGGCGGTGCTAGGGTGGACACACTTGCAGGTGTGCACAGACCCGTGCTCACGCATGCCCCAGCTGCTTCCCAGGTTGGTTGATAAGGCTGAGAGGCTCTAGACAAGTCCCCTTCTGCCGTCAGAAAGCCCTGAGCGGATGGTCAGGATGCCTGGGTGGCTCACCTTGGAAAAGTCACCCTGTTGAGCCTCATACTCCCCATCTGTGAAATCAGGAGTTGGAGCACATGATCTCTCAGGCCTCCATCAGCTCCTAAATCTGCACATGGTGAAAGCGGTCAATCATAGCACAGGAACTAAACTCCCCAGAGTGACTGTGGTGAAGCAAAAGGGGAGAAAGGGGCTCAGAGCACCCTGACGGGTGCCTCCGTGCTCCGGGGTCCCATGCGTTCGTCCTGGTGGCCAGGTCAGTCTCCCTGGGAGAACTGCAGGAGAAGCTGAGGATAGAGTCTGTGGGGATCGTCGGTCCTCTGCTCGGGCCTTTGCCACATTTTGCTCTATTATCAGTTCCCACAGGGGTGGTGAGCCCTAGCCTGTGGTCAACTGTCCCACCGCATTTGAGACAGATTTCCTGGGAGCGAGCCCTGAAATTTCCTCCCAGTGTTGGAGCAGGGAGAAAAAACCCGATTCCAGAGAAGGACTATTTTTGCCGGAAATTAAAGCCAGCTGTGGTTCCTAAAGCCTGCGGGCCCCCACCCTGTCATCCCTAGGGTGGCCGGTGCCCTCCTCCTTGGGAGCTGAGAGACCCGGTCCCCCAGCCTTTCATCTCACTACTGCCTGCTCAGTTCCAATCAGCAGCACTTCCACTTGGGTTCTCCACCATGGACTTGCTCCTGAAAATTTCTGGAAGCTTCAAATGGTGCAAACAGATTGTTTTCATTATGATTATTCCGGGTTTAACCTCCTGGCCCTGCGTCACCAAGACTGCAGAGCTCTTTCTTAGAACTGTGAGAGGCCTCACCCCCTCAATCAGTCTATTTTTCTTCTCTTCTGTTCTGGATTCTCTTCTGAGAGGCCACCAGTCCTCCGTATGTCCTCCGTACCACCTCCAGGTGTTGTCCAATGACGTCTCGGGGTCTCTGGGGCAGCAGACAGGCACTGTGACCCTGCTCTCCGGCCCACCCTGTCCCGTGACCAGATTCTGGCCTCTCCACATCTGCTTCCTAGTGTGAAACCAGCATCTCTGAACCTACCTCCCAGAGGGCTTAGGATCTGCCAACATTTGGTCTGAGTGTTTTTAAAATGAAGATTTTCTTATTCTTCAAAATTGTAATAAAAACAACACACCCACACAAATGTGTTACATACAAATTTTAGTACATTGAAAACTACCAACACATTAACTTGGGCTGCTGCATTTTTTTTTTTGTACAGACCTTAGAATAAAACTTCATTTTAATTAAATGTGGTCCTAGGAGAGTCCAGAGAGCTGATTTAAAAAAACAAAAACAAAAACAAAAACAAAACCCAAAACATACTCTTATAAATACAAGTTCTTCTCCATGTGAAACAGGATTTCCTTGATATTTGATCAAAACAGATGGCAGCTGTTCTCAAATGGGGTGATTTTTGCCTCCCACACAACCACACCCCCCACCCCCTAGCCCCGGGACACCTGATAGTATCTGGAGACATTTTCGGTTTTCACTCCTGAGGGGAGCGTTGCTCCTTGCATCCAGCAGGTAAAGACTAGGGATGGTGGTAAACATCGTGTAATGCACAGGACAGGCCCCACAATGATGAAATATCTAGTCAAAAATGTTGGTAGTGCTGAGGCTGAGAAACCCCAATATGAGAGAAGGTGCTAGATGCCTACGATGGCATGATTCTGATTGATTCCCATAACTCTGAATTTCAAGTGGTTATCTTATTCAAGACTGCCTTATTGTTCTCACCAAATGGCTTCATAAGTACACACCACAAATAGGAAGACAACAAATAAGGTTATGCTCAAACACTGTTTACATGGGGTTCCAGGTAAGTCTTCAAAAAAAAAAAAAAAAAAAAATCCGTAGCTAAGGAAGTCTGCAACCAGTTGGCCTAGTTGCTGTTCCTGATGCTTCTGACAGCCTGACTTTCCAGCTCCAGTCCACACCACTCAGCCACCCTCTTGGCTTCAGGGAGAGGCACAGACCCCTCTGAACGAGACTTCTCAATATGGGAAAGAGGGCTTATCATCCCAGTGGAGTGTGGGCTCCACAGAAGAAGGAGTTTTGGTCTGCTTTGTGCCTGGCACAAAGTATTACTCATTAAATATTCACCAAATGAAAGCGAGACTTAATCCCAATGTCTTGGAGGGACTGAAGTTTCTCTCTGACTGTTTGGAGGGCAGAAAGGTAGGTACACAACTCCTAGGGCCCCCTGCCCTGGGCTACCATGCTTCTCTTGGCCTGGCTGGTCAATTCCCAGATGAGGGAGTCCTAGACACGCATTCATAGGAGATTGGCTCCTTCAAAGGAGGCTCTGGACATATCAGGCACACCTCCCTTCTCCCAATCCTCTGGTCAAGGAGCAACAGTCTGGACCCGGGATGGAGTGGGTCTCTATACTTCGCTTCCATCTCTGCAGGCTCCTCCCAGCCTCCCATGCACTCCACAAAGAGCCTCAGTCAGGCCTGCTTGGGGCTGGTCCTCCACGGCACACTCATTGACAGCTTCTAAGGCCAAAGAGTATTTCCAAACCACCATCCCTTCCCAGGACACAGGCTAGGACCCTGGGGAGTCATCAACCCAATACACCTTTGCCTTCTGGAGCCTCATCTGGGCCATGCAGGTGCCAGGGCTCCTGAGCTGCTGGTGCAGCAACCCCTCTCCCCTCAATGGTTCACAGTATTTGTTAAGTGGAGCCTCACCAAGCACCTACAATGTGCCCAGTTCCATGCTAGACCCATGAGCACAACAGACACTGGACTCATGGATCACCCCCCGAAGCTCACCATTAAGTCACTGCTAAGTGGACAGAACAAAGCCTCAAGCCACAATGTCCAGAAACTCAGACACTCAAAGATCTGCCCGCTCCCCAAACTCAGAGATGCAGAGACCCAGAAAGGCCCTCCCACTTCTCACTGAAAGCCAGAGTCCTGCCTGGGAAGAACGCAGGAGCTCCAGGCTCAGCCCTGACCTCAGACTTCAGAGGGACAGTCTCCTTGTAGAAGCTATTCAATTTGCAGACCCTGGGGGAGGGGAGGAGGATGTACCAGGAGGCACATCCAAGGGGAAACGTGCTGTTTATATTTCAGCAGGCTCTATTGTTTCAAAAGACATAGAGTGGACATTCTTCACAACAATGGCGGGATGGGGTCAGAATTCCTTGTCTTGCGGTTGATGGCTGCTGGGTTGGGCTATTTGTTTACAACAAAAGTCATCACCTAATCAAAATAGCCAGCTCTTAGAGTCTAAAACCTATCTTCTACTATTGAATTGGAGGATGTAGGCCTACACACAACAACTGAGTTTACTTGCTCCAGATGGTGTTCTTGCAAAGACCAGAGCAGGCGTCATTAGGCTGTTGGAGTAAGAAGAGCAGTCCCCTGGGCGTCCTCCCCTACCAGAGGGCCTTATGCAATAGCTGCACAGCACAGTGGGCTCCAGAAGGAGGAGGAGACTGGGTTTTCCATGAGCCTTGTCTCCAACCACCAAGTATCAAGAAGAAATTGAAGCCTGTAATGGCGAAGGTTTGTTTTGCTGGGTCAGATGGTTACACCGAGAGGGTCCCAGGGTCTATCCCTGTTAAGGGCAGTTCAGCACTTGCCCCTCCCACAGGTATACTGATCCCACCTTCCAGGTGCTCAAGACAAAACCCTGGGCTTCTACTGGCCCTCCATGGCTGCCACCCGGTCCAAGCCCCAACTTCTCTTACTTGGGTTACTGCCGGGGCCTCCTCACCAGTTTCCCTGCTTCTGCCTTTGCCCCTCTAGAATCTGTTCTCTACACAGCTGCAGTACAACTTTTAAAATGTAAGTCTGATGTTGTCACTCTTCTAGAACATTCCAGAAGCCAAAGAACCATTCCCAGCTCACTGGACCAAAACCTAAAGTCCTTCTGTGGCCTGTAGAATCTGTTCCCGTATTTGTTTCCAGCTTCCTCTTTCTCAGGAGTTTAAAGAAAAGAATAGGAAAGAGAGAGCATGAAAAAGAAATTACCCATTGAGGGTTTCCAGCTGCAGAGACAATGACACATCTTGGAAGGATGGCAGATGCACAGGTGAAGCCCGAGGCTGTGGGAGCCCTCTGGTTCCAGGTGCCACTGGGAACCTGCAGGTCCCATTGAAACAATGTTCCACGTGTATAACACTGTGTGGCTGGTATGGATGTTAGCACTGGGATTGCGATGGGTGGGGTTGCTGTGTATGAGTAAGTGTTAGATTTTGGGGCAGTCTGTGTGAGACAGAGGGATGCCTTAGGTGGTCTTTGGCTGGCCCAGCTGGCTGGTCAGGGAGAGCATTTCAGAGAAGGGTGGCCAGAATGCATGCTCACAACCTCAACAGATAATAATGAACTCAGGAAGATATTGCAGGTAGAAGAACTGAAATAAAACAAGAATCAACAAACTTTTTTCTGAGCAAAGGCTGAAAGGCTGGAAAACAAGGGCATATCTCAGCTAAAGTTTAGGATTTAGCTTGAGGGACAAGGAGGAGACCATCAGCTGTTTCTCAGGTACCCAGTGTGTACCAGGGCCTATGATCAGGGGTAGAAGATGGACAAGGGCTGGCTATCCCCACTTTATCACACCCTGCACAAGGCTGTGGGCATTCGAAACACACATGTGCATACACATGCCCTCACACACACAAGGAGGAGATATACTGGAATGAGATGGCTCAATGGCCTTTGCCAAAAGTTTGTCCCAATGGAGAACAGGCAGTGGTGCTGAGAGATCCACAGAGAAACTCAAGCTCCTCCCAGATCCCCCGGAGGCCAGCTTCTCACTGTGAAACAAATCCTGTGAAGAGGTCCTGTTCCTTCCAACAAAGCACCCCATTATTTCTTCCCATCAGAAATATTGAGACCCTAAGACATGTTGTTAGTGGAAAAAGGCAGGGTGTGGGACAGTATGTAAGTAGGTGGCCTCTTGTTTGTGATGTTAAAAGTCACTGTAATAAGGACGTGTTGGCTGAGCTCTGAACAGAAACAAAGACACTGGCAGGATGGGGTGGGGGCAGGAGGCAAAGAGACACTTCGTTTTTACTGTGTTTATCATCAGGTCTATGTATTACGTAATCAAAATAAGGAATTAATTTAAACATTGTAATTCCCAGGCTCTGAGGAGCAAGGCAAGTCCCCAAGCATGGTGGCTCATAGGCCTTCTTCACCATCAATGCCACCTACGTGCTGTGGCCCCAAGCAGGCCCCAGGCTCCAGCCTATACAGAGAGCACCCAGGCAGGGAGACACCGGGGAGCCTATGGAGGGGGCCTGGAGAACCAAGCTGCATCTGAGTGGATTCAAGTCCAGATGTCTGCTCAGCCTTCACACTGCTCTGTCGGGGAATCAGGGTCCCAGGAGAGGAAGTCCCACTGACCAGCACTGGTCTGGGGCCCACCCAAGGCTGCATCAGGGTGACAGCGAGCACTGCTTGGCGCTATAAACGGGCATCCTGCCCATGCCTGGGTCACCCCTGCTAGGGATGCCCACAGTGGGGAGTCCTTATTCACGTCACTGGGTGCTGTTAGGTCCCAGGCCTCCGCAAATGGCTGGACATTCCCCACGGGGAAGATGGAACGCAGTGCACTTGAAACTACAGGGTAAAGAAAAGGCCGGGTGGATGGTCAGATCAGAGGAAGCATGAGAGTGAGTAACTGGCCACAGGAGACGGCATACATTTCCCACTGACAGAGTACCCTCTGAGACAGAGGAATCCTGGATCTTGAACTGTGAAGCTATTCTGGACAAGAGTTACACTTTCAGAGGCAATTAACGGGATCTGGTTGTGTGACTCAAGTTATAAGCCCACTGGGGCTAAAACCTCAGAGTGCCTGCAAACCCACACCCTGAGACCGTTCCTTGGCTCTTCGCAGGAACCAGAGAGCTCCCTGAGAAGTTCTGCGGCCCGAGAATGTCGGAGGTGGGTCAGTAGATCCCAGCACATTTCCGAGCTGTCTGGCAGGTGGCCTACTTCTCTTGGCAACCTTGGGGCACCCTGCAATCTATGAAAGGACATGTTTCTTTCATGAAAATGTTGAAATAATTGGAGCTGAGTGACACAAATCTGGCATGAAAATTCCTGCCGTGAGTCCTAAAGTCCGGGCTGCCAAATACCAGTGCTCATACTCGCTTGGTCAATATTAAACAGTGACTTACTCCAATGAATAAAGAAGATTAATACAGCTTCATAGGATTTCTTTTTATTACATTAAAATCCATATTCCAGAATAACTAATAGGCTTACTGTACACCTCATAATTGTTATCAATAAAATATGAACTTCAACCATTCTGAAAAAGGCAAAGGGGTTTTCAGCAACAGGGGACAGCAAAAGGTCAAAGGGCTTACAAAAAACTATTCCCAGCCACAGACTAAGAGAAAGGAGGTGGTCATGCCTGATTTGCCCTGGTGGTTCAGCCTTTCGAGATGAGATCCCCATTTTAACTTCAGAACAGTCTTTGGTTCCTTCTGTGAGTAGCTTGTTTTATGTGGCTGAAAACAGAGGGGTAGAGCTGTCTCTAATCTCAACCCAGGCCCTCTCTCCCCAAGAGGGTGACCAACTATTCCAGTTTGCCCAGGAGTGAGGGAGTTCCCAGAGCATGAGCTTTCAAAGCTAAAACCAGAAAAGTCTGGCAAACTGGGACAAAGTTGCTCAACCTACTCCTTGCTCATTCAGTCCTTACATAGCTGCCTTCTTGATGCAGATCCAGAGGAGAGGGAGGGGAAGTGTGGTCCTAGCAAGAACAGCTGAATAATAATAATTTCTCCCACATGGTCATCCACCTACCCTAGACTCCATGGCAAGGGTTTCTCATACAATATCTCATCTCACACTTTCCACAAATATTTTCCCTGAATGACACGTTAAGTGATCTGTGGAGGCCCACCCAGCCAATAGATGGAGAGGGAGGAATGGGGACACAGGTGTACCCATGTCAACAGTACACCAGGAACACATGAATACAAACCAATCATTCTGCAGGCTCTTATATCACTCGTTTTCCCTGAGAAAACCTAAAATTTTTTGAAATGCTCTACTCTCAAAATTAACTCTATTTTATCATGTCTAAATTGCTCTCAATATATATATATATAGTTTCTTTTTAAAAAAAGATTTGTTTATTTATTTATTTATTTGAGAGAGAGAGAGAGAGAGACAGGGAAGGGCAAAAGGAGAGAGAATCTCAAGGGGACTCGGCGCCCAGCATGGAGACCCACACAGGGCTCAAACTCACTATCCTGAGATCATGACCTGAGCTGAAGCCGAGAGTCAGATCCTTAACTGACTGAGCCATCCAGGAGCCCCTAAATATATACAATTTCTGATACACTGTAAATATTAAACAAAACTGTCATATCACTCTTTAAAATGTATGCAATGATAGGAATGCAAAATACCCAAACCCTGTGGAGGGAAATTAAGTAATAGCTAGCAAAATTACATAACTGTTTCCCCTTTACTCAGCAATCCTACTTCTAGGAATCTAACGCAAAGACACACCAGCAAAACCAAAATAACATATTGTAAGACTATTCACTGAAGCACAGTTTATAACAGCAAAATACCGGAAACCCAATTTCCAGCTATCAGGGACTAGTTTAATAAGCCACAGCAAATCAACACAATGGAGTCCTATGTAGGTATAAAAAGGAATAAGGAGAATTTCTATATTCTTGGTAAAATCCATAGGACATATATTGTTATATGAAAAAGGCAAGGTGTAGGATCCTATGTATAATACTACTTTTTATGTGAACTGGGGAATAAAAATAAATAAATTCATATTTGTCTAAATTTCAAGACAAAGGCAACAACAGTTGAAGAGGAAACGAAAAGTCTCCCACATGGAGGAGTGTAAAAGAATTAGGAAAGGACAATGAAAGCTGAATTTACCTTACTTTATTGTTTTGACTTTGGAATCATGTAGATGTTTCAATTAAGTAATTAAATAAAATTAAAGAATTTTCAAAAATGAAAATATGAAGAACTGAAGAAAATTAAAACTAAAGAAAATATACATAAAAACTGAATACAAAATAAAACAAATGAACCTAACTGAATATCAAGTTGGTGGCTTAAGCATACACAGAATTATTAGAGTGACTTTAAAATACAATAATTTGGCTGAGTGTTCCAAATAAGACGTATTCTAAATAAACTGCAAAGAAATCTTAAATTGATTAGCTCAGTAATCATGTTGTGGATAATACTAGCAAAATTATTTTGAAACTATCATACAGTAAGAAAAAATCAGTAATTATGTTAGTGTTAATAGGAATAAAAATTTTCAGTGTAAAAGAGATACAAATACAAAATTTTAAATTTAAGTCAAAATCTATAACCTTAAAGTTTATTCTGAAATGTTAATATTAGCTCATAATTTTTTATATTTTAAAAGAAATACTTGTTTCCTAACTCTGTCCTCTGCAAGGATCTAGAAGCAATGATCCACCCAGTAGCAATGAGCACTTCTAGCACTTAGATTACGGTCTCTAATTACAATTTTCCAATAAAGAACTTCTTGGAGAAACGTCTGAAGTTCTGAAGCAGGAAATTTACAAGGTAAGCCTTCACAACTCTGTCAAACTAAAAAGCAAGGATGCTACCCAAGAGTACTGGGCTCATGCCAAAAGATCACAGGAGTAAGTACCATGGGTCAGAGATAATTTAAACATCAAAAAGAATAGTGACTGTAATGGGATGAAATACATCATGTATATTAAAAAGAACTGAGCCCATGCATAATAATACAAAAACAAAAACACTGTCTGAGACAGCCATGGGCCCTGAGCATCCCTGCATGTTCTTGCTGGACATGCAGAGAATGCCAGACCCTGATCATTCTATATCCAGGCCATTTATCAGGGCTATGTTAGCAGTGAGTAACCTTAGGGGGATGAGTCGTTCTCCCTCCAGGACAAAGGTGTCCCGCTCCTGCGATACAATCCCCCTACATGTACAGCATCCACTTGGGTCCCTCCGTGTTGCCCCATGGGACTTGGGACAAGGGCACTGAAGTCTTGTTGCTTGCCATGCTATGAGTAGTAAAGTCCTTCGTCTCTGCCCCAGCAGTTGCAGTATTAATCTGAGATCCATGAGACTGTGACAGGCTAACTTGGTGAGTTTTCATAAGATAAGATCTTAGACACCCATCTCACCGGTCACCTTCAGGAGCTATTAGGACACCAGCTCTTTATTTTGAAGACTGGTGAAAAGAAAGTGTAATTCCTGCACAAGCCATATTCCAGGGTAACTAAGTAGTTGCTGTAGGAAAGTTCTCTATCAGAGAATTTTAGGTAATAAATTCAGAAAAGGTGGACGCAATTTGAAAATCACCATTTTGCACACCCTAAAGCAATAATGTATTTAGGCAATGTTCATTAATGGCTGCCTTTTAAAACCACTAGCTAGAATGTTGATAGAAAACGCTACAGTGCACCAATCCATAATGAATGTCTCACAGAAACAGAGATAACAGACATTATGTGATTTCTGCTATGATAAGGAATTATGCCATTTATGAAATGTTCTTTTTAAAAATATTTTATGTATTTACTTGACAGAGAAAGAGCGAGAGAGCACAAGCAGACAGAGTGGGAGGAAGGGAGAAGGGAGAAACAGGCTCACCTCTGAGCAAGGAGCTTGATGTGGGGCTCGATCCCAGGACACTGGGATCATGGCAGAGCTGAAGGCAGATGCTTAACTGACTGAGCCACCCAGGTGCCCCCATTTATGAAATGTCCATACAGAAAACTGCCCATGAGTCTGATTTAAACTTCAGACTTAACTACCTTTCACAGGAAAGACAGGGAATAGAGAAACATGTGAATGATACCATGAGGGTGTAAACAACAATGTCTAGAGTATTGCAAACTCTATAGAACAGATGCCTTGGTTTCTCCAATAAATAAATGACCAGAAAAAAAAAAAAGAGGTAGAACTACTGGATATTGCAGTACTTAGGAGACGTGCAAACCAAATGCAATCAATATGTGAACTCTGGATCCTGATTTAAACAAACCGTCTGTAAAAAGCCATTCATGAGACAACTGGGGAATTTAAACAAGATGGGCTATTTGATGATATTAAGGAATAATTGTTAATTTCTAAGTGTTTGGAATCCTTCTTAGAGATTGAAGTATTCACAGATGAAATGTTAGGAGTCTGGAATTTGCTTTAAAATAATCCAGTGGCCAGAGGCAGGGGGAGGAAGGAGGGGAGGGGTTGGAGATGAAAGATCTGTCATGTGTTCATTATTAAAGCAGGTCATGGGCACAGGGGGATTTGCTTCACTATTTTCTTTAGTTTTGTGATTGAAAATTTCCATAGTAAAAAAGTAATTTTAAGCAAAATGGTACTATTCTTGGGTTTCTTAAATAATGCAACTAATGAAATCCAAATATAGAAAAATGTTTTTGACAAAATTGTATTGGACAAAATTAGAACAGAACTTCGAATCCGAGAAGGAATTAATCCTATTGAAACGAAGCTGCTTTCTAAAGGTTGTGAGCAGAATCCTAAACAGCATGCAGGAACATTTTGTCCCAAGCCCATACCTAGGCAGACGGTCTACTTTAAATGTATTATCTGGAAATTACTAGCACGAAAAAGTAAAAATATTATCAATCATGTTAAAGACATCAGATTTTTGAATATCAAAAAGGGGTCTACACATTTAGAAGGTTTGGAACCCACTGGACTGGAAGTAGGCGGGAACATCCCCCTACAAATATCATTCCACCTTTCTCTACCCCAGCTTCCCATCCCGCCCCTGAATCTACCAGGTACCTTTACTCTGTCTCTCAAGCTGTGTCATAAAACTGTCATTGGCTCCCCTGGGCCAGCTGCTCACATTGGTCCTTCTCCTTTCTGCCTCTGTTTGGCTGTTGCTCTCAAACTCTTGTCTGAGCCTGCAGTATTTGGTATGTGACATGGTACGGGAAGGGCGAAGCCCCCTGGTCCTAATATAAATCTGTCCACAAGGAGGCAGTCCCAGTCCTTCCAGATTGCAGGGAAGGGCTATGATTTTCAACCCCTTCCTCCCCAAAGGTCCTCTCTTCCATCCTTACTTTTCCTCCTTTGAGTCTCCAGATAGGCCTTCCTTCACCACCTGTATCTAAAAAGGCAGACTCCTGTGAGTTCCTGAGGGCCCAGCAGCAGGGCCACAACAGCCCTCCTAGGAAGGCTGGAGCCACCTGAACCCTCCCAGTTCTCTTGAGGCTCTGCTTCTGATGAAGAAAGAATGAATAATTGCACATGGAATGGGAAGGGCCTGAGAGGAGGGCCAGCATAAGACAGCATGTGGTAGAGGAGATGGATGGGCTTAAAGGCCTCTTAGGAGGGCCCAGTCTGCTAGTACTCAAAGAGTAAAAGATGAGTCCAGAAGACAATAAGCAGAAAGATAGTCAGCAGGTCCTCACTCAGAGATGGTTAGCGTGCTAGGGCAAGGATGGGGGTCAAGGAGGTGGGGATCCTGGACTGAGAAGGACGAGGAACATCTTGAGAGAAGAGAGCCAGTCAGTTCCTGATTCATTATTCAGGAAGCAGATGTTATGAGAGACTCTAGCTGGGTTGCAGTGCCTGAGATAAAGTCCTACAGCTAAAGCCTCCCTATTTAGAAGATGTTACAGAGCTTGATACCTAAGGGACCCTCAGCAGGGCTGAAGGCCTGGGGGACCCCCACCAGAGCTCAGGGATCCTCAGAGCCGGCCCCAAATACCCTCTGATTTGCAGGAAGCCACCTGTCAGTGTTTCAGGGTTTCTAAACCTTGATAACAAGGCCATAGATCCCCTCTCCCAACAACCAGTCTCCTGTCTAAGAAAGTTTGGCTGGAAGTACAGTGATATCAGGCCAGTTGAGCAGAAACAAAGGGCTTCCCCAGGACTCTTGCTTGTGGCAAACAGCTGTGCCAGCTGGGCTCCCACAGAGAAGAGGAGCCATCGATGGGAAATTGCTGCAGATGAGGGCTGAGTGAAAAAGTTGACAGAGTTCTTACCTGGAGAGGCTCTGATGCTTTGACCCTCCCACAGCCTCTCCCTGAGTGGCAATTCCCCCATAGTGGAAGCAGAGACAGGGAGGATGAGATCTTAAGGAGCACAAGGTCCCCATGAAAGAGCCCCTCTGAGTCCAGCTACCCAATACCTCTCCTCAGGGACACTTAGAACTGCATGTGAACTCCTAGCATATTCCTGACCCTCTCCCTACCTTCTGCTTCTGGTTTCTCTAGGGCAGACCAGGGACCAACTCTGCGTCAGTTTGGTTTCAAATCAGACACCGACCTTGAAAAAAAAAAAAAAAACAAACTTAACCTCTCTGAGCCTATTTAATGCTTGTTCTATAAAATGAGGATGGAAATTCTGGCTGCTTCAGAGATTGGAGGTGAGGGATATAAGAAGGGCCCCCAACTTGGCCTGGCACCCAGAAGGCGCTTGATACCAGGAGATTGTCATTAACATCAACTTGGGCCCTAACATGTTACCACAGTAGAAGGGGAGCCATTTTTAGGGAGGGGAAGTTGGTCAGACTGTCTCCCTGTGACTGGGCAACCAGAGTGCTGGTTCCTATTAGGCAGGTGGTGAGGGGAAAGTTTTACTTGTCATGGGAATGTCCCTGCCCCAGACTCCCTTTGAGGCTGAGTAAGAAGTCTGTCTGAGTTAGGCAAAGTTTGGGGGCAGTTACAGAACCCACGGAGTCACAGCCCTGGCTTCTACAACACTTCCAGTGCTTGGAGGCTGTGAAGGAGACACCACAAATGTTACTCTCCCCTTGCTTGGGAGTGTCAGAGGTTAAATCCTGAGTGCTGTGGGAAGGACTCACACTTGAAGGCTGACAGGTCTGTGTGCAAATCCAGGTTTAGCCTCTTAGCTGCAAGGCTGAGACAAAACTGAATCCCTCTGAGCCTCAGTTTGTTCATCTCTAAAATGGAAGTAATGATACTGACCCCCAGTGCTGCAAACAACAAGGGACCATGCATGCAATGTGCCCAGCACAGCTTGGGACATACAGTGGATACTCAACACCCATCAGGACCCCTTTCCATCCCCTTCTGCTGGGGGTGAGATAAACACAACTCTGGGCCTGGCTTCCAACCAAGGATACCGACTCACACAGGATGGCTGGGTGACACTGGTACAGGTGTGGTAAGAAGTGGGTGACAGTGCTTGCCTTATCAGAACTGTTGGAAAGGAAATCCTCTGAGTCTCCATTCCTAAAGAAATCAGCGAAGACTTTTATTCCCACGATATTGGGTTGTGGTCTTCCCTGGAAGCCTTCCCTGACTGCCTGCTGTGCCCCCAGGGTTGTGTGGGTACCTCCTCGCAGTTCCTGCAGCTTCAGTACTTGCCCCATTGGCTGTTGACATGTCTGTCTCCCCACCGGATGATGAGCACTGTAAGGGCAGGACTGGGTTTTGTGCATCACTGAATCACTGGCACCCAGCACACGGGTCCTTCCAGTGCCACCTCTGGGCCCCAAATGTGAATGGGAACATTCCAACACCAGGCTGGATCCTGTATTCCAGATGGCATAGAGAAATACCTTTCCCTCTCAGAAGCCAAATAAGGCTATAACTGCACTCCTCTGACTCCAGGACCATCTAGACATCATACATGACTCATTAAGAAATCAGCCAACTTGGGGTGCCTGGGTGGCTCAGTCCGTTAAGTGTCTGACTCCTGACATTGGCTCAGGTCATGATCTCAGGGCCATGAGATTGAGCCCCAGGTTGGGTTCTGCACTCACAAAGAGTCTGCTTAAGATTCTCTCTCCCTTTAATCTTTAAAAATATTTTTAAAAAGGAAAGAAAGAGAAATCAACCAGATTGGGTAGGCTAACCTTTCTAGGTCTTTCAAGACTCTCCAGCTCACTGGTCCGGCCTTTGAGATAGGCCTGTTAGCAGTGGCAAGTCCCTGTTATCTTAGGGAGGGAACAAGAGTTTGGGCTGGGCAAGAGCACACTTCCTGGAAGGCAGGGCAACCCCACAATGGGAGTGCACAGCTACCCTCACCTATCCCCAACAACTCATGCAACTTCCGGCTGAGCTATTCTGCTTCCTGTAGTCCACTCCCTAAGAGAGGAGTGTCTGAATAGTGAGGTGTGGGGTTTTATTAAGTCTCCTCAACCTGGACTAGCAGGCTATTAAAAGGTCTTTGACTTTAATTATGAATGCAATTGGAATCACTAGAGGGTTTTGAACCTGAGAATGATATGTTCTGAATTACCTTTTAACAGGATCCATCTGATTTCTGAATAGCCTGAAGCAAGGGGCAGAGCTGAATGTGTGAGATTACTTACACAGAATTACTTGATACTGACATTCCCTCTGCACTTCCCATGAGCCAAGGCTTAATCCTTACACAAAGAAACAAAGCAAAGAAAAACAAACCCAAAAAACAAACTAGGAAGTAGGTATATGTATAATCATACTCTTTATAACAATCAGAAAACTGAGACAAAGAGGTTAGGTAACTGTGCAAACATACACAGTAAGTAACTGCTAAAGTCAAGATTTGAACACAGGCATTTTGGCTCTAGAGGCCATGCATTTAACTAGCTCACTATATAGACTATGTAGGAGGACATCTGACTCTGGATGTATTTCAAAGGAAGAATCATAAGATCTAATAATGACATAATGTGGGAAATCAAAAAAGAAACCAAGAGTGATCTGAAGATGTATTTCTTACCACTTCTAATCAACATAATCCTGGAGGTACTAGCCTAGGTAATAAGGCAAGAAAAAGAAATAAAAGTATAAGGATTGGAATGGAAGAAGCAAAATTGTCTTTATTTTGTAGGCAACATGCTCATATGTGTTAAAAATATATTTTTTTTTAATTTTTAAACATTTTATTTATTTATTTGACAGAGAGAGAGAAAGAGAGAGTACAAACAAAGGGAACAGCAGGCGGAGGGAGAGGGAGAAACAGGTTCCCTGCTGAGCAGGGAGCTCAATGCATGGCTCAATCCCAGGACCCTAGGATCTTGATTTGAGCCAAAGACAGACAGACACTTAACTGAATGAGCCACCCAGGAGCCCCATATGTTAAAAATCTTAAGGAATCTACCAAAAAGGGGCACCTGGGTGGCTCAGTGGGTTAAAGCCTCTGCCTTTGGCTCAGGTCATGATCCCAGGGTCCTGGGATCAAGCCCCGAATCAGGCTCTCTACTCAGCAGGGAGCCTGCTTCCTCCCTCTCTCTCTCTCTCTGCCTGCCTCTCTGCCTACTTGTGATCTCTGTCTGTCAAAAAATAAAATAAAATAAAATCTTAAAAAAAAAAGGAATCTACCAAAAGAAGTTACTAGAAGCAATAAGAGAATTTAGAAAGGTCGCAGGACATAAGGTCAATATATAAAAATCAATCTTATTTCTATATATCATCAATATATTGAAAAATGAAATTAAAATGCCACTTATAATAGTATCAAAATATATGAAATAGAGATAAATTTCACAAAGTATGAACAAATCCTGTTCACTAAAAGTTACAAAATGTTATTAAGAGAAACTAAAGAAAACCTTTAAAAAACAAAGAGAAATACCATGTTCATGGGTTGGAAGAACCTACATTGTTGTCAATTCTCCTTCATTTTGAACTATAGACTCAATACTATTTCAACCAAAATTCCAGCAGGTTGTTCTCACAGAAATAGACAAACTGATACTAAAATTTATATGGAAATACTAAGGATGTAAAAAGTCAAATTAATCTTGAAAGAGAAGAACAAATTTGGAGAATTTATACTATACTTGATTTTCAGATATACTAGAAAGCTATAGTAATCAAGAAAGTGTTGTATAGGTATAAAATCAATGGAACAGATTAGATAGTATAGAAATAACCCCATACGTATATGGTCAATTGATATTACACAAAGGATATCATCTTTTCAACAAATGATGTTGGACAAATTGAATATCTGTAAAGGAAAAAAATACCCTCAATTCTTACCTTACATCATATACAAAAATTAATTTGAGCTAGAGCATGCACTACTTAAATACAAAAGCCAAAACTATAAAATTTCTAGAATAAAATATAGGAATAAATCTTTGTGACCTAGGGACAAAGATTTCTCTTTTCTAAAAATTTTATTTATTTATTTTTGAGAGAGAGAGAGAGAGAACAAGCAGGGGAAGGGGCAGAGAGAGAGAGAAGCAGACTCCCTGCTGAGCAAGGAGTCTAAGTCAGGGCCCCATCCCAGGACCCTGGGAATATGACCTGAGCCAAAGGCAGACACTTAACCAACTGAGCCGCCCAGGTGCCCCCAAGCAAAGATTCCTTAAACAGGATACTTAAAGATTCCTTAAACTAGCCATAAAAGAAAAAGTGATCACGTTGGTTTCGTAAAAATTAAAAACTTCTGCTCTTCAACAGCTACTATTGAGAAAATGAAAAAATAAGCATAAACCAAGAGAAAATATCCATAATACATAAATTAGAAAAAGAATTTGTATCTAGAATATATAAGAACTCCCACCACTCAGTAGGAAAATGACAAACTGGGGTACCTGGGTGGTTCAGTCAGTTGAGCATCTGACTTGATTTCAGCTTGGATCATGACCTTGGGGTCATGGGATCAGGCCCTGCATCAGGCTCTGAACTGGACATGGGGCCTGCTTGGGATTCTCTCTCTCCCTCTGCCCCTGCCCCCACTTGCTTTCTGTCTGTCTCTCTCTTTCTCACACATACACACACACATACACACAAAGAAGACACCCCAATTTTTTTAAGTGGGCAAAAGATTTAAACAGATACTTTATAAAAGAAAACTTGGGGCACCTGGGTGGCTCAGTGGGTTAAGCCTCTGCCTTTGGCTCAGGTCATGATCTCAGGGTCCTGGAATCAAACCCTGCATCGGGCTCCCTGCTCAGCGGGGAGACTGCTTCCCCTCTCTCTCTCTGCCTGCCCCTCTGCCTACTTGTGATCTCTGTCAGATAAATAAATAAATAAATAAATCTTAAAAAAAAAAAACTTATGAATGACCAATAAGCACATGAAAGGATGCTCAAGCCATTAGTAATCAGTAAAAAAATGGATTAAAACAACAACGAGAAACCATTACATATGCAATGACCCAAAAGAATGATTAACATTTTAAAACTGACAACATAAAATGTGGGTGAGAATGTGGAGCAAACCAAAACTCTCAGACATTGCTCATACATCACGGGAATATAAAACGGTAAAAAAACAGTGTTGCAGTTTCTTATACTGGAGAACACATACTTGCCATATGACCAAGCAATTCCACTCTCAGGTTTTAAGAGAAATAAAAACATATGTCTGCAAAAAAAACTTGTACACAAATATTCGACAGCTGTATTCCTAATAGGCCCCAAACTGGAAACAACCAAGATATCCTCAACAGATGAACAGGTAACAAATTGTAGTAGCTGTACACCATGGAATGTTACTCAGCAATAAAAATGGACCAGATCCTACAGCATGATGCAAACAAAGTCGGACGTAGAAGAATATATACTGTGTGATTTCATTTATAGGAAATCCTAGAAAAGGCAACACTAGTCTATAATGACAGAAATAGACTGGTACCTTCCCGGGGGTAGGGGAGGGACTGGCTTGCAAAGATATCTGAAGGAATTTCCAGGGGTGATGCTCATGTTCTACATGTTGACCTAGGTTGTGGCTACCCAGGTACATACTGTTCTTAAAAATCCATTTGTAGGGGCATCTGGGTGGCTCAGCCACTGGGTGGCTCAGTGGGTTAAAGCCTCTGCCTTCAGCTCAGGTCATGATCCCAGGGTCCTGGGATGGAGCCCCAGGAGCCCCATCGAGAGCATTGGGCTCTCTGCTTGGCAGGGAGCCTGCTTCCCTTCCTCTCTCTCTCTCTGTGCCTCTTTGCCTACTTGTGGTCTCTATCAAATAAATAAATCCATTTGTATATACACTTAAAAGGAGTACATTGTGTTTTATGTAAATCTATAGCATCTTTTAAAAAAATACCCTAATACAATTGCTTTTTTAAAATTCAAGAGAATAGGAACACTAGAGACAGCATAGAGTAGGGCAAGTTCTCTGTGGTTTATGAAAGTTCTGTGTTTGGCATACAATAAATTGCCAGTCCTTATTTTGATAAATGAAGAGGAGGTGGAACTGGAAGGAATAGCAGGAAGTGATGATGGGAAGGGAGAGTCCATCCAGAGACACTGTCCAGGAAAGCAAGCTAGCAGTGCTGCTGTTCCAGCTGTCCTGTGTTGGAGTCCCTCTGCCCCTCACCAGCTCCCCTTCTCAAAATGATCTCTCTGTGAGAGAGACACGGCCCAGTGAGATCATTCTGACAAGGCCTGAATAGATCCCAGGCTTCAACCCATATTCGATGTTATACTTGCTACAAAGAGGCGCCCCCATAGCTCTACGGGCCCCCTCTCTGTTCTGGACGTGACCTAGTAAAGCCTGTCCCTCGCTTCTGCCTTCTTGCCCTGCTCTTCCTGACCTTCCTGGCCTCAGAAAGTGAGGGCAGCTGTTAGTCCCCAAGTGCTGTCTTTGTGGCTGCCCAGGGGACAGGAACGGGGTCGGGGCGGGGGGGATGCCTGTGTCTCATGGGGCCTGAGGACAGTTGCTGATGTAATCTTGGCTGCTATTCTTCTCAGAGAACCACTGAGATATTTAGATGGGACTCAATAATAAAGCGGACTTCCTCTTTGGATTATACTGTTTGTCCCAACATCTGCGGCCTCTCTGACCACAGAAGTTCCAGACCTCTGTCCCTTACCCTGCAAAACCACAAGGATGATTTGCTGGTCCACAGAGATAACAGCAGGGCAAAGAATAATGACTGCAGGAGTGTGCCCCCCAACTAGGTCGTGTTCCCGGAAAGGGGGAAGAGACAGAAGTCAGGGAAGCATGGAGCTGGGAGCAGCCATAGGATCTAGCCCTGCGTTTTCCAGGTGTGATATGTGGAGGTAGGATAGGACACACACCTGTGTTCTAAGCATGTGGATTGGTTTTTATGGACACTTCCCATTCATGTCAAGTTTTCCATTTATCATAGGTGTATCTGAAGCTGCCTTTTTAAAATAATTGCACCTAAGGGATTTTTTTAATAGGTCTTTTAAAAGAAGAGTGTTAAGTAAATAATGGAATAGATTCTATACAAATAGAGCCCAACACACAGATAATATGCAAATCACTGAAATTTAGAGAACATTGATATACTCACACTCCCTCTGACAGATTAGGAAACAGAGACCCCCTGGGGTCCCACAAAAGTTTTAATAAGCAAGATTCTTAGTAGCAAAAACACCAGCACCTAGGAACCCTGATCCATGGAGGAGGAAGTCCCCTTTGTTATTGAGTCCCATCTAAATATCTCAGCGGTTCTCTGAGAAGAATAGCAGCCAAGATTACATCAGCAGCTGTCCTCAGGCCCCACGAGACACAGACATCCCCCCGTTCCTGTCTGCTGGGTGGCTACAAAGATAGCACACCCTCACTTGGGGACTAACAGCTGCCCTCACTTTCTGAGGCCAGGAAGGTCAGGAAGAGCAGGGCAAGGTCAGAGCTGGTCAAAGTCATGGGAGGGGCTCAGACCTTGTCAAGTACTGCTCATTATAGGGCTCCCTCCAAGACCCCTAGAGTATTTCCCAGGACTATAGAAACATGACCCTTGGCACCCCTGGCTGTTCTCTAGTAAACATGCTTTAGCCACAAAAGAAAAAGGCCTTACCCTCATGCTTCCATCTCTAGTAGCCAACCCTGGTGTTGCTTATCCAGACTCTAGGCTGGCAGGAACAAGGAGAGGAGCTGCTTGCCCTGTATGCCAGGAACCCGCCCCTCGCCTGGCACCAGGACCCCTGTGTTATTGTGCCAAAAATAACACAAGAGCAGCTGTGTCCCCAGTTCTAGGCCAGGCCCCGAAGACATTTGCTCACCGCGTCTTCCTGATAACTGCATTTGAGATGGGCCCCATGACTATGCCCCTTTAGTGATGAGGAAACCAAGTCTCAGAAATGTCCAGAACGTGTACGAAGTACAAGTACAGCCAGTAGGTGGCAGAACAGGGAGCAGACTCTGCTGTCTGAGGCTGCCCCTCTCCAGCACCTCCTCCTCTCACTGCATCTTGGAGCCCTGAGCTCAGTGCAACCAGGGCCATTCCCTGTGCAATGCCAGCCATCCTCCCCAGCAGCTCACTGTTTTAAGGTTGAAATGACCCAGCTTGGTGGAGTGTTTGTTGCACCTGCTCATCCAAGGGCTAAGAACTATACTCCCCTCTTACAAATGAAAAAACTGAGGCTGAGAATGATGAAGGGATTAGTCTGGGGTCATACATCCAGTAAGGCCTGGGATTCAAAGCTAATACAGGAAGCTCGCCCCGATCTCCAGAGTCTGTGGGAGGACGGGAACTCTTGCTCAGGGTGAGGATCACGGACTGATAAGAGAAAGTAGTGCCCCCTTTGAGGTGCCCACTCTCTGCTTGCTCAGTTTCTGAGGCCCAGTACTATGCGGGACCACCCCAGGTCAACCCCACTTTTTGGGTCTTACCTTCTGAAAAAAAATAGAGCATCCCCAGGCAGAGGGCCTATGAAGACAGTTAAGACCTCTCAAACTACTAGATGGTTTGAGGAGGTTGTTTCTATGAGGCAACAAAAGGCCCAGATTGGGGTCATCCTGGCCTGGGTTTGAATTCCAGCTGAGACATTCACCCACTGTGTGTCCATAGCCATGTTAATCAATCTGTCTTTGCCAACATAACATTAGGGTAATAATGCCCAACTTCAGAGGTAGCTACAAAATAGGTACTCCCTCTAGCATAGCTCCTGGAACATAGTAACCGCTCAATAAACCAGCAGTAATAGCCGTCATTGCTGTAACTAGTCATTCAGCTTTTTTTGCTTTCATAGCCTCCGGGTCCTATGCCTTCATTCAATCCCCAATTGGTATCCTAGCTGTTTCTGAACAATTTTTTTTTCTCTACTATCTTTGTTGATGCTTTATCTTTTCCTCAAAAACCATCCCCTTCTCTTTCTATGTGTCTAAATTTTTTTCAGCCTTCATGGTACATCTCTTTACAGGTCTTCCCTAGGGAAGAAACTGAGCTGAAATTAAGCAGTCATTTAGTCAGGCAAGGTATGAGGAACGAAGACCAGGGCCTCCAGCTCTGGAAGATCCAAGATCTTGGGATAAATGTATGTACTCCATGACCTTCAGCTTATCACTTACCCATCTGCCTACCACCCACCCCACCATCTATATCATACCCACCCATCTGCCTGCTTTACCACCTGTATTATTCAGGATAGGGGATCTGCTCTACAGTGCCAAATCTCAGCTGTCCTTTGCTCTCTTTTCTCTCCTTTTTGCTTACTTTTGGATCAATCTAGAATTTTTTAAATCTCCTTCTCCTCTGTTGGTTTTTAAGCAATAACTCTATGATGTTTTAGTTGTTGCTTTAGAGTTTATATTATTCATGTAGTACTTGTCACAGTCTATTTTCAAATGATGTCATATCACAGCAAGATGTTTTCACTAGGTAAAAAATTCTAGGGTGACAATTCCTGTTTTTCAGTACTTTAAAGATTTAAAGTACTTTTCAGTAAAGACTTAAAGATTAATTCCGGGTTGCATTTATTGCAACAAGAGATATACATCTTTTTTCTTCCTCTCCTGCTACTTTTAAGATTTTTTTCTTTATCTCTTATTTTAAGCAATTTATGGAATACCTTAGTGTGCTTTTCTTCAGTTTTCTTCTGCATGGGGTTTGCTGAGTTTCTTGAATATCTTAGTTCATTGTTTTTATCTAGTTTGGAAAATAAAAGGCCAAAAAAGAAAAAAACAAACCCAGAGCTGCCATATGCTCCAGCAATCCTACTTCTGGGTATATATCCACACACAGTGGAACATTATTCAGCCATGATATAGAAGGAAATCCTGCCATTTACAACAACACGAATGGACCTTGAAGGTATTATGCTAAGTGAAATAAGTCAGGCAAAGAAAGACAAATACTGTATGACCTTTCATATACAGAATCTAAAAAGAGCCAGAATGGTGGTTCCCAGCGGTTGGCCGGTGGAAGAATGGGGAAATGTTGGCCGAAGGGTACAAATTTCTAGTTTCAAGATCAGTCCTGGGGATCCAAAGTGCAGCATGGTGACTGTAGTTGACGATACCGTAATATGTACTTGGAAGTTACTAAAACAGCGGATCTTAAATGTTCTGGAGGCGTTAGCTAATGCTATGGTGGTAATCATTTGCAATATACATATTTGTGTATATACCTCTGTGATACACTTATGTGTATCAAAACGACACATAGTAAATAGCACATTAAGTTTATACAATGTTATACATTGATTATATCTCAAGAAAGCTGAAAAGCGTTTTTCACCTCTTCTCTCCCTTCTCCTCTCCTTCGGGGAGTTACACTTATATGGGGATGCCTGATGGTGTCCCACAGTCCACTGATGCTTTGTTTGGAGTATTCCTCCTCCTTGTGCTTTATTTTGGGTTGTTTCTATTGCTCTGTCTTCAAATTCACTAATCTTGCCTCCCCCAATACCTGCCTTGTGTAACACGCAGTGTATTTTTTACATCTCAGGCATTGTAGTTTTCATGGCTATAAGTTTGAGTATTCTTTATATCTTCCATGTCTACTTAACATGTTCAATCTTTCATCTATCTTCCTGAGCATATGGTTCACAGTTCCAGTAAATGTGTTAAGATCCCAACCTACTGATTCTACAATCTGTGTAAACTCTGGTTTATTCTCTTTGTTACAGATAATCTTTCCGCTGCTTTGCAGACCTGACAACGTTTGAGTGTACGCCAGACATTTTTAATTTTACCCTGTTGGATGCTAGATGTTTTTGTATTCCTGTAAAGATGTCTGATTCTTGTTGGGCATGATTATGTTACTTGGAACCAGTTTAATTCTTTGAGGTCTTGGTTTGAGCTTTGTTAGATAGGTAGCTTTTAGTCTGGGACTATTTTTCCCCTACTACTGAAGCAAACTCTCCTCTGTATTCTATCTGATGCCCTGTGAACAATGAAATTTTCCTCTCTGGGTGGTAGGAGCAGGCATTATGTCTGTCCCTGTGTGCACTATAGGGATTTTCCCTGTGGACCTTTTTAGGAGATACTTTCCCCCACCCTGTGAAATTTCCTCATACAAGTGCATGGCCAGTACTCACTCAGCTGAACACTCCAGGGACCTTCTCTAGATTTATAGAGTTCTCTGTGCAACTGCTCCTTTCTGATGATCTGCCTGGCAAAGAAAACCAAGCCACTCTGGCCTCCCGGCTCAATCACCTTAACTTGAGGAGACTGCTAGGCTGTCCCTGGGTCTTCCCCTCCAGGCATCAGGGGGCCATCCCAGGGTGCATCTCATTTGCTTCCCATCCATCAGGGTTCATCCTTCTTCACTGCCTAATTTCCAAGCACTTAATGACAACATTTTATTTATTTGTCTAATTTTTTAGTTGTTTTTGGTAGAAATAAATCTGGTCCATTTGGTCCACTTTGGTCAGAATCGGAAGTTGAAAATGTTTGCCTTTTGCCATTGTAAATCTAAAATGTCTGTTAGTCATCCAATTGTTCAGTTCAGTGTGTCCACTTCCTTGGAATTTGCAAATGGCTGGGCTGCTGACAGAGAAGACAAGTCCCCAGGGTGTGGTGTGTGGAGGAACACACCTTGTGTGGCTTGCCTCCCGCCACAGCACCATTGCCACTCTGACCACAGCTTAAGTCTTGAACAGTCAAAACTGGCTGTGGTCCAGGCTTGTGGTAGCTTACAAAATTTAATTCCTGCAGACACTTACCACCCTGCTAATCTATTTGCTTTCAGTTCCAGGTATTAATCATCACCAGAGTTCTTTCCTGGCTCTAGTCCTCTAATATCAAAGTCTTTCTCACCCCCTCCCTTACCTCTCTCTCAATGTAAACGCAGCTACCAGCCTACCAGCTACCAGCATTAACAAGAAGGCCCAAATTAGGATGTTTTCCCTGAGTGTCTTATCCAACTAAGTTCTACTGAGCCTTTATTGGCCAAACCTTTTAAAAAGCTTCTCTCTTCCTAGTTGGGGCCTCAAAATACTGGGCTTTCCCTTCCTTTTGGGTGCCAAATTTCTGGACTCTCAAATTTCCTTTCATTTCTACTTTTACACCAAGCTGAGTGTTTCCTGAACACACATGATTCTTGGAACACCATGTCATCACAGCCAGTAACATCCACACAAACTGAGACTCCACTCCCATCTTTAGCCCTAGTACTGAGGACTCATTACATGTGGTCTTCCTCTTACATTTCAAAAAACCATCATTTTATCAAATGGTTTTTCTCTAACAACATGGATCTCTACTTCTCCAGCCCTCAATATAGCTTCCTCACTGCTTACCACCTACTCTGAGCCAATGCCACACATTGTATGACTTTATTTCAGCAATGTTCCTCTTCCTTTCCCAATTTCTGTATCTGTCAGGATGGACTAATAGCATCAACAAACTTAATCTCAGTGGCTTAATACAACAAAGCCTTTCCTTTCCATGCACAGAAACAAAACGAACGTTCCATCTTGTAGCTTCCTCCTCCCCGTGCAGGCCTCTGCTGGGTCCTCTGCATTCAGAAGAGGCAGGCAGATCTGCTTCGCAGGGAAGGAGAGCAGCTGAGGAGTTCATGAGAGATCCTAGGAGCTGGGTCAGAAAGCAACATTCCATGGGCTAGAACTAATCACATGGCCCTATCCAAAAGCAGGGGGCACAGGGAAATGCAGTCTTCCTATGTGTCTGTGAGGAAGAGTAAATGGCTTGCTGACTTCTCAGCACCAAGTACCTACCTTTCGTTCACTACTTCCCTATGACTATTTATTGACCCAGAGTGCTGACCACCTCAAATGCTGGGATAGGATAGTGGCCAGGTGTGCCCCAGTGCTCTGCGACAAGCTTGGCTGCCCCTGGGCCGGGAACCCTTTCCTCTCCAAGTCTCTGTCTCTTTGTGGTCCCCTCTCGCCTATCCTTTGTACCATACTGTCCTGCCCTGGTGCTCTTCGTTCCTATGTACATGCTTTTTTCCCATGTCATGGAAGAAAAATGAGTCTCAAACAGCAGGTGTGGCTCCCAAGTCACAAGTGGGGAAGAGTTTAGCTGAAGCAGAACCAGGCCCTCCATCCCTAGTTCTGCCTCTTGGTACTAGACATGTTCT
Organism: Lutra lutra; assembly: GCF_902655055.1. Taxonomy (NCBI): domain Eukaryota; kingdom Metazoa; phylum Chordata; class Mammalia; order Carnivora; family Mustelidae; genus Lutra; species Lutra lutra. The sequence goes on along the minus strand of NC_062278.1, from coordinate 130,822,561 downwards.
GTTGCCAGGCCAGAGCACAGAGCAAAGCAGAGAGGAGGGATGTAGTTTAGACCCTGACGGCCACAAGGAAGAGCCTCTGACCTTGGCCTTCCAGGTACCCACGCTAGTCTAAAATGGACCTGGGCATCCCCTCCTCCGTGTAGAAGTCCACAGCCAGGCTTCTCTAGCAAGTGGGCTTCTCTGCTCATCACATCCAGGACAGCCCTCACTAGAACACTTGTCACATTCACATTATTCTAAGAACTGACTGCCCTGTTTCAGGCCTCCAGCTTCCCCACTTCATCCAATACAAGTCAATGGCATGCTAACATTAGAGGCTGCTACAGTTGGTTTCACAGTGTTTCTGGATCCTGCTGGGGCAATGTCAGTGCCGTGGCACAGTCCTGTGGCTGACAGCTTCTGTGTCCATCTCACTCACCAGATTCTAAGGCCCTTGGGCACAGAGAAAGGCCTTACTGTCCCACTACCTCCGGTACCTAGTAAAGGGTCTGGCACTGGGTGCATACTCAATAAATGAATGTTGATTGAAAAAATGGGTGACTCAGTCAATGAATGAGGACATCCACACAGACAGGGTCTCAATCCCTCATCTGTGGAAGTCTCCACAGCCCTTTAAAGTGTGGAGAGAGCAGAATGTGTCTGAGTGGCAGGAAGCAATGTGGAAAAAGAAGGCAGCCCCTTAAGGCCATGTTATGTGAGGCCCTGTATGAAGTAGGGGCTTCAGCTGCAATAGAGAAAAGCCTCATGGGCCCTGCCCAAGCAGAAAGGTCTAGAGGCAGAACTGCTCTAATGAACACTTTTTCTATTTGTGCTTTGGCATAGAGTCCCCTCTTAACCAGCAGTTCCTTGACTACTAAACCATTGTCAAATTTACTGAGCACCTACCATATGTCAGGCATTGTGTTGGGCACAGAGGATTCAACACAATCTGCACAGACCTTACCCTCATCAACCTTCCAGCTAATTGGCCAACAAGTAATTAGCAGTCTATCTACAATGTGGTAACCTGCAAAAACATCTGTTCAAGAATGCTTCACCTTCACATTTATCTTGAGTGACAAATTAGGATTTTTATGTGGACAGGCAGGGCAGGGTTTCCCAGCTTCCCTCCTTTCCATCCCCTTCCTGGGGCAGGGGTCAAGCCTACTAGAACCCTGTCCCTTACTCAACTAGGCTAATGAGGTAATAGGAGGTATTCTTGAGTAAGGTAGGATAAGGGGAACAATAAAATGTACCTGTCACTCATCAGTCCTGCTTATCTCCTTTCTTGTATCACATGGCACATCCCAGAGCTACACCACATGGACCTCCATCTCAGCAGAAGACAGGCTGGGGATCAGTTTAGGAGGAATGCACCTGGGCAATGTTGTGGGAGGATAAAAACTTGTCTTATGGATGCATCTCTATGAGCCTGGCCCAGGAAGGGGATGGGCCCTTCATCTCCCACTTCCTTGTGCAACACTATCTCCCCTCCCTGGTCCATCCATTCCTGAGTCCATCAGAGGGAAAACCTGAAGGACCTGGTGACCTGGTGGCTGGAGCAAAAAGGCAATGAGAATAGGTGGGCCTGAGGGAAGCACAGAGATTGTGGAAATAGTGAGAACATAGAGAGTGCCAGAAATGCATCCAAGAAGAGTTTGGATGGGTGTGAGGCAACTTACCCCCAGCTGTTCTCAAAATGCCTTGGGTGGGCAAAAGCTAATAGACAACGCAGGAAAGATGAAAACTGCTTGGCTTCGTACTCTAGACTCCATGTGTGTACTTATCCCTTCAGGAGGCCCCATAGAAACACATTCTTCTCTAAGTTTTCCAATGTTAAGGCACACCCAAGGAGTCACCAGAGAAATTCTCTAGTGTCTGACCTGTAAAGTACCTCAGTCCCGTGATTAGACCATGATTCTCACTGCTTGGGTTGTGCACAAGATGCCAAGAACTCACAAGAACCGCCTGAGGGTAAATTTCTCCAAGCTCGGGGCCACATCACAGGGAGAGCTGGTGTTCCCATCTCTCCTCTAGCACATGGAGCCTGACCTCACAGATTTCCCCAGTAATACCCATGGGATGTGGTGATGAGGGTGCAGGTAAAACTGGTTTCAACACAGTTCAGAGGCAGAAGGGGCTTCAGTAGTAGAGATAAACCTTGGAGCTTTGGGGTCTCCCCTAAGAGGAGAGCTCTGCTACAGCTTTACTATGTGACAGGGTGGACACCTGTCAAATCTCTTCAGGAAACTTGAAGCTGGAATGGCACCCCAGCCCAGACCAACATCTTGAACAAAGGCAAGGAGCTGTGTTTAAAAAAGTTCCTCTGGGGCATGGTGGGACTGTCCTCAGACTGAGGCCCAGGGTGACTCCTGGGGGAGCAGGTGCAGCTGGGAGGCTGTCCATCACTCTGGCCCCAGGGACCATGGCCCTTTCCCACAACCATCCCACCTTACTCACCTTGGCCTCTCTCAGCCAGTTTCATTTTTATGTAAGCATCTGTTGGCTTCCCTCGAAAGGCCCACCTCAAAGCCTGGTGCCCCTGAAAAGACACTGTCCTGCAAAAACACAGGAGACTGATCAACTCTATCTTAGTCTGCTGAAAAAGGTTCCCATGGGAAACCTGAGCTAAAGCAAACAAACAAAAAACCCAAAAAGGACAAAAACAGGGTCGCAAGCAGCAAAACCCAGAGGTCTTCCAGGGTAGTGCATTCTGAGTTTTAACATGGAGACAAATCACCTGCAGTTCTTGTTCAAATGCAGATTCTGATTCAGGAACTCCCAGCCTAGACAGACGCTGCCAGACTGCAAGCTACACTGTGAATAACACACCTAAGAGATAGCAAAGCAGGCCACTAGGAGTATAGGTTGGCCTCCCTCCAAAGATGGGACTGCACGGGGCCTTCCCTGAGCTTAGCCAAATGCCACTAGTGGGCAACAGGGCCACAGCCAGGGCAAAGGGGCCAGAGGTCCCCGTTTAGAGAGGTATTCTCTGGGAGGCTTGGCCCTGGTGCTCACAGAACCTAGATCTCTACTGATACCTATCCCTCAGCCTCTCTGGTCCAACCTCTTTTCCTTGACATATTTTATTTTATTTTTTAAATTTTAAGTAGGCTCCACACCCAATGTGGGGTTTGAACTCATGACCCTAAGGTAAAGAGTGGCACACTTCACTTACTGAGCCAGCAAGGTATCCCCTCAACATCCCTTCCCTTAAAACAAATTCTGGTTGGGGAACTTTCTGAGTTCTGTTTTGTTTTTTGTTGTTGTTGTTTTTTTTAACCCTCTGCCTCTCCTCCCTAGTTATTAACTCCTCAAAAAGAGACAGACTTACCGTTCTGACTGGTTGGAACTCAGATTCTTCATCAGTCTTCAAGGTCAACTTTGTTTGCTCTCTCCGCACTCCATTTCCTCTTGTAAACCCAGGCACTTCTTCCTCCTCTGGTGGGCCTGGCCACACCTTGCTTTCTGTTTCACCTCTTCCACCCCTGCAGTGGGCCTGTGGACTTGCCTGGACCTGCTCTGCATGCCCAGATAACTTAGAGTCACTTTGACCTTGAGGCCTAAGCCTCCTTCTCCATGCAGCTAGCCTCAAAATGGCTTACTAGAAAGTATCATGTGCTTGTCCAGAGACTTCTCAGGACTCTTTTGGTAGAAAGTGACAAAGACAAAACCCAGACTCATGGGGCTTAAATAATCCAAGGGTCTTTATTATACATTAACCCAAAATGTCAAGGGGCAGGACTGGCTCTAGAACTAGGGGAGACCACTAGGACAGGGGGAGCAAGCACAGAAAAGGGGATGGAGATTGAGTGAAGAATACACCCGGAATCTTTCTGAACACACCTAAAGACAGAGATAATCAGAATGTGCAGGCCAGGAGAATGGGGACAGATAGCCAGGCTCCAGCACTAGCTGCAGCTCACCAGCTTGGTGATGTCAGCCCCTCTTTGCCTTGTCTCCCACCATTTCCTGTAACCACCTGGATCCACCTCCCGTTCCATCCCACATTTGCTGTGCCCTCCACCTAAACACTTTCCTGCCCATCCTCCCTTTCTCCTGTGACACTATATCACCCTTTAAGGTCCCACTCACAGACCCGGATCCCTGGATCCCTCAAGGAGGGACTAGGGTTTAGTCAGTCTGCCCACCCTCTTATCTTCCACCACCATCCCCCTACTCCCAGCATCACCTGCTGTCTGTGTTAGTCCTGACCATTACTGTGGACCTTTGACAGTCTGCCTCCCTTACCACACCTGGCTCCTCCAGACAGCCAGTATACTCAATTCATCCCTGAACACTAAAGCTTGGCACATAATGAGGCACACAGTAAGCATGCATACTGAAAGGATAAGGTGTGCATCCAATCACAATTCTCTAATCAATAAAATGGATATACTGGTATTTCCCTATCTACATCCCACAGTTGTTTCAATAAGAAAGAGACAGTATTTGTGAATGCACAGTGTAGATAAAAGGCATGTTTAATGATGACTGGACGTTGGTGGGAGAGCTTAGTAAAGCCACTCCATGTTGGTTCCTGGTCCAAGGCCTAGTCTCATCTCCCCCAAATCCCCATATTCTTCCTTCCAGTATGACTCTTGACTACCTGACATGCAAAGGGTGTTTCGAAGATCACAAGTCAAAGTGCTGGCTCTGTAACACATGAGGTCTAGGGCTGTAGAAGGAAGAGAAGATAGGGAAGTACAAACAGTATTGTTTTTATCCTAAGTATACAGATTAATCAAATCCAAGCAATAAATATGTGATGAAACCCATACTGTTACAGGCTCATCAACTATCAAAAACAATCAAGATGGGAGATGGCACTTGTGACCATTCTTTACTTTCACATTAGCAAAACTCTTGAAACATCTTTGTTCACTCCCCAGTCCCAAGCTCAGAGGGCAGCCATTGTTCTGGCCAGTAAATCTGGCTGAAGTAAATGTGGTAGATTCAAGTTAAGGGTTTGTGTATGTGTGCATGAACATGCACGTAACAGAGACAGACAGACACAGAGACAGAAACAAAGAGTTATGGGGATAGAGATAAAGAAATTAAAACAGACTCAAAGTAGCTATGTAGCAAGACACATTTGGAGAGAGTATGATTTGGGACAGAGAAAGAAATAGGGATAGAGATAGGAGAGAAAGATACACACACACACACACACACACATATCTCTTCACTAGGTTGATGTCAAAGACCACCAGGAACGTACTGCTAGTTGGTCAGTTGCAACAAGGGAGAACTACACATCAAGGGGAACCTTTGATGCATTGGCCTTATTGCAACAAGTACCAATAAATACAAATTTGTTTGACCACAGAAGTGTTTCTGGTGGTCTTTGGCTGGTAGAAATCAATAACTGTGGTGAGTTATCAATAATCACAATAAATGTAACAGGGATAAATTCACTTATTTTAAAAGGCCTGTCAGAGTCTACTTTTAAAAAATGACACTCTTTTTAAAAATATAGCATACTAAAACATTGCAGGAACGAGAAGTATGGGTAAAGATGTATCATGCAAATGCTTATAAGATGAAAGTAGGTATACAGTATTAGTATCAGTCAAAACAGAATTCAAAGTAACAATCACAAACTGGAATAGAGAAATATATTTGATAAAAGGTATGATATGAGGATAGTATCTCTTATTAAAAATAAAACATGGCAGTCATGACCTAAACTGTAAGCACTAAACAAGATGTTTTGCCATATATGAAATAAAAACTGGTTGATATAAAAGGCCCAGAAATACTCATTGGTTTCTCTCAAATTTCTTAGAAATTGGCAGATTATCTGGCTTAAAATAAAAAAGCAATGACATAGAGAGGTCAAAAAGAAAACAGAAGATTTGAACCACACTGTAGACTGATTAGACCTAACAGACACACACAGAACATTTCACCTGATAACAAGGGAATGTATATTCTTCTCAAGTGCACATGGAACATGCTCCACAACAGACCACATACCAGGCCACAAGAGAAGTTGTAACAAAGTTGAAATTATACAAATGTCTTTTCCAATCACAAATAGAATGAAACTAAAAATCAAGAGCCCAAGGGAAACAGAAAACTTCAAAAATGTGTGGAAATTAACACAATCTTAAACTCCCAAAGAATAAGCCACAAGAGAAATTAGAAAATACCTTGACATAAATAAAAATGCAAGCACAACATAACAAAACATAGGACCCAATGAAAAACAGTGTTAAGGGGACGCCTGGGTGGCTCAGTGGGTTAAGCCTCTGCCTTCGGCTCAGGTCATGATCTCAGGGTCCTGGGATCGAGCCCCACATCAGGCTCTCTGCTCCTTGGGGAGCCTGCTTTCTCCTCTCTCTCTCTGCCTGCCTGTCTACTTGTGATCTCTGTCTGTCAAATAAACAAATAAAATCTTAAAAAAAAAATAGTGTTAAGGGGGAAGATTATAATTTTAAATATTAAATGTATACATTATAAAATATTGCAATTCAACATCCTAAATTTACACTTAAAGAAAGTAAGGAAACAAACAAACCCCACAACTAAACCCAAAGCCAGCAGAAGCAAGAAAATATTCAATACTAGAGAAGAGATAAATGAAATAGAGAATAGAAAAGTAATTTAAAAAATCAATGAAATTAAGAGTTAGTTCTTTGAAAGATGAACAAAATTGACAAAATCTTAGCTGGATTAACTGAGAAAAAGAGAGAGAAGACTCAAATAACTAAAACAAGAAATGAATAGGGAGATATTACAAATGATGCCACAGAAATAAAAAGGATTATTTAAAAAATACTACTAACAATCATATACCAACAAGTTGGATAACTTAGAAGAAATGGATTAATTCCCAGAAACACACAACATATCAAGTCTGAGCATGAAGAAACAGAAAATCTGAGCAGACCAATAACAAGTAGAAAGATTAAATCAATAATCAAAAACTTTCTCAAAAAGAAAAGCCAAGCACCAGATGGCTCACTGAAGAATTCCACCAAATATTTATGGGAAAAATAACACCAATTCTCCTGAAACTCTTCCAAACAACTGAATAGGAGGGAACACTTCCAAGTTCATTCTATGAAGCCAGATTACCCTGATATCAAAGCCAGATACACTATTAGAAAAGTACAGAATAATATCCCTGATCAACAAAATACTAGCAAACTGAATTCAACAGCACTTTAAGAACATTATATATACACCATGCCCAAATAGGATTTATGCCTTAAATGCAAGGATGGTTCAACATGCAAAAATCAATCAATGTAATACATCACAGTAACAAAATGAAGGACAAAAACAACTAAACCCAAATGTAGCAGAAGCAAGGTATCACTTGGTATTTCAACTGATACAGAAAAAACACTGGACAAGCTTGAAATCTTTTCATGACAAAAAAAAATATGCAACAAACTAGGAATAGAAAGAAATTATTGCAACACAGCAAAGGCCATTTATTATAAACCCACAGCAAACTAGACTCAATGGTGAGAAACTTAAAGTTTTTCTTTTAAGATCAGGAAAAAAGCAAGCATGCCCACTCTGACCACATCTGATCAACATAGTATTGGAAGTCTAAGGCAGAGCAATTAGTAGTAAAGAAAAAGAAATAAGAGACATAGAAATTGGAAAGAAAGAAGAAAATTATCTTTGTTCTCAGATGATATTATGTTCTTATATGTAGAAACCCTGAACACTCCATACACATTCCCCCCAAAATTTAGAACTAATAAACACATTCAGCAAAGTTGAAGAATACAAACTCCAACACACAAAAAATGGTTGCATTTCTATATATTGAGCATCTCAAAAGAAATTTAAAAAACAATTCATTTTACAGTACCATAAAAAAGAATAAAATATCTAGTAATAAATTTAACCACGGAGGTGAAAGACTTGTACGTCATAAACTACAAAACACTGGTGAAAAAATTAAACATGATATGAACAAATGGAAAGATATCCCATGCTCATGAATTAGAAAACTTAATCTTGTTAAGATGTTCATATTACTGGGCGCCTGAGTGGCTCAGTTGGTTAAGCAACTGCCTTCGGCTCAGGTCATGATTCTGGAGTCCCAGAATCTAGATCCACATCAGGCCCCCTACTCGGCAGGGGGTCTGCTTCTCCCTTGGACCTCTCCCCTCTCATACTCTCTCCTCTCATTCTATCTCTCAAATAAATAGGTAAAATCTTAAAAAAAAAAAAAAAAAAGATGTTCATATTACCCAAAGCAATCTATAGATTCAATGTATTCCTTATCAAAATCCCAGCAGCATTTTTGAAGAAATAGAAAAATACATCCTAAAACTCATATGTAATCTTAAGAGACCATGAATAACTTACCAATTCTGAAAAAGAAAAAGTTGGAGCATTCACACTTCCTGATTTCAAAACATATAACAAAACTACATTAATCAAAGGTGTGATACTGGCATGAAGTCAGATACATAAAGTAATGAATAGAATAGAGATCCCAGAAATAAATGCTCATATATATAGTCAAGTGATCTTAGACAAGTCTGCCAAGACCAGAGAGTGGGGAAGGGAATAGTTTATTCAAGAAATGGTGGTGGAAAAGCTGAATCTCCACATGCAAATAAAATAAAATTGAACACTTACCTTATGTCAGATAAAAAATTAACTCAAAATGGAGTAAAGACCTAAATGTAATACCTAAAACTATAAAAATTCTAGAAGGAAATATTATGGAAAAGTTTTATGACATTGGACTTGGCAATGATTTCTTAAATATGACATCTAAAGAATAGGTAACAAAAGGAAAAATAGACAAATGGGATTACCTCCAAGTTTAAAATTTTGTGCATCAAAGGACATAATCAACAGAATGAAAAAGACAATCTACAAAATGGAAGAAAATATCTGCAAATCATAATATCTGATAAGGGTCTAGTATCTAGAATATACAAAGAACTCTATAACTCAATACAAAAAAAATCAAATAACTCAATTAAAAAATTGAATAGATATTTCTCTAGAGATAGTGCACAATGGCTAACAAGCATATGAAAAGATGTTCAACATCATTAATCATCAGAGAAATGCAAATCAAAACCACAGTGAGATATCACCTCATAGCCATTAGAATGGTGACTATCAAAAAAAGAGAAAAAAAAAAAAACAAAATAACAAGTATTGGTGAGGATGAAGAACTATAACCTAACACCCCAGAAACAATCTAATCAAAAAATAGGCAGAAGACATGAAAGAACATTTCTCCAAAGAAGACGTATAGATGGCCGACAGACATGAAAAGATGTTCAATATCACTCATCATGAGGGAAATGCAAATCAAAACAACCTAACACCTGTCAGAATGCCTAAAATCAGAAGCGTAAGTGTTGGCAAGGATGAGGAGAAAAAGGAATCCTCATGCACTGTTGGTGGGAATGCAAACTGGTGCAGCCACCATGGATAACAGTATAGTGGTTGTTCAAAAAACTAAAAATTGAATTATCACATGATCCACTAATTCCACTACTGGGTATTTACCCAAAGAATATGAAAACATTAATTCAAAAAGATGTATGCACTCCTGTGTTTATTGCAGCATTGCCAAATTATGGGAATAGCCCAAGTGTCCACTGATGGATGAATAGATAAAGAAGGTGTGGTATATATAGATACAGATCTATCTATATACACTATTGCACACACAATGAAATATTACTCAGCCATTAAAAGAATGAGATCTTGCCATTTCTAACAACATGGATGGATCTAGAGAGTATAATGCTAAGCAAAATAAGTCAATCAGAGAAAAACAAAGACCATATGATTTTACTCATAAGTGAAAATTTAAGAGACAAAACAAATGAACAAAGAAAAAAAGAAACAAAGCAAAACAAAAACAAAAACAGTCTATTAACTATAGAGAACAAACTGATAGTTACCAGAGGGGAGGTGGGTGGGAGGATGGGGTGAAATAGGTGAAGGGGATTAAGAATACACTTCTCAGGGCGCCAGGGTGGCTCAGTTGGTTGGGCGACTGCCTTCGGCTGAGGTCATGATCCCAGAGATCCAGGATCGAGTCCTGCATCTGGCTCCCAGCTCCATGGGGAGTCTGCTTCTCTCTCTGACCTTCTCCCCTCTCATGCTCTCTCACTCTCTCTCTCAAATAAATAAACAAAGTTACAAAAAAAAAAAAGAATACACTTCTCATGATGAGCACTAAGTAATGTATAGAATTGATAAATCACTATATTGTATACCTCAAATGAACATAATACTGTATGTTAACTAAACTGGAATTAAAATTTTTTAAGTAAAATGAATAAAATTTAAAAAATAAAGTAATGGCAAAAAGAAAGATAATAACAAGGATGTGAAGAAACTAGAACCCTCATACATTGCTAGTGGGAAAGTAACATGATGGAGTCACTTTGGAAAATGGTTTGGAAGTTCTCCAAAATGCTGAACAAAGAGTTACCATATAACCCAGCAATTCTACTCCTTGTGTATTTACTCAAGAGAAATAAAATGTCCATAGAAAAACTTGTACAGAAATGGTTGTGGCAACACTATTTACAATATCCAAAAGTGCAAATAACCCAAATGTCTACCAAAAGATGACTGAATAAACCAAATGTGATATATCCATACAATGAAATATTATTCAGTTATAAAAAGGAATGAAATAATGATACTGACACATGATATAACATGTATGAACCTTAAAAATATGTTACGAGACAGAAGCCAGTCACAAAAGACCACATGTTGTATGATCCCATATATATGAAATGTCAAGAAGAGACAAATCCTTAGAGACAAAAGTAAATGAGTGGTTGCTGATATGGGCAGGAAAGAGAATGGGGAATGACTGGTAATATGGGAATATGGTAATGGGACTATGGGATATGTTCTAAAATTAGATTATGGTAATAGCTGCACAAAATCACTGAACTGTTAAAATGTTCATTATTTAAATAGATGGATATTATGTATATAAATATCTCAATAAAGTTTATATTTCTCTATACCAGCAATAGTTAAAAAATTAAATTAAAAAAATTTTTAATCAACATATAATGTATTATTTGCCCCAGGGGTACAGGTCTGTGAATAGTCATGCTTACACACAGAAAATTAAATTTTAAGAGAAGATACATTTACAATAACATGAACAAATATCAAGTGCCTAGGAATAAATCCAACAGAGTATTTGTAAGACCTCTCTATAAAAAAATGACAAAAGTTTGTTAAGAGAATATCAAAAGACCTAAAAAGAAACGTCATGATCACTGGCTAAAAAATTCTATTGAAAGAATGGACTTCCAGTTTCTGGTTTGGCATGCAGGAAGTTTAGAAGTCATCACCCCCATCTTCACACAAGAAAAAGGCTGAACAAGCTGAAAATCAACAATTGGTTTTAGATCCACAGAGAATTGAGGTCATAGGGCAAACGGCTGCCCTGAAAAATGGAGAAACAGATATAGAGAACCATAGCTTACCAGAAGAATTCCAGCAGCAAAAGTCCACTGCTGGAGCCAGTATTGGTAGGAACACTTAAACAATAATTGACCAATTGCTAGAAGCTTAGCATAGACAAGCTGGAGAGTTAAGAACTCTGAAGGGGGCAGTCTCCAGATCCCCACACATCACTTTCATGAGCTTTACTCCTAGAAGCTTATCAGGCTCTCAGTATGAATATTGGAGAAGGGTCCTGCTGTGTTTCTGGCAGTGGGGAGGGGGGGAAAGTAACCATTCTGGAATACGCCCAGAATTCTCTGTTCTTCTTAAAACGGTCTGCACTCAAGGGAAACTATTTTGCTAGAGCCCAATGCTTTGAGTTTTGCCAAAGCCTAACTGACATAAGGAAAGAGAAATACCCAAAGCCAGTCCCTCTACCCTTCCAATCTCACTTCGGGTGTAAGGGAGCTAAGATGCACTTGTGAAGCCCAGGACCACAGACTCACTAAAAGACTGAGAGCTAATCATAGGAGACTACAAAGCGTTCTCCCTTTCCTCACATCTTACTACCACATCAACATACAATAACAGGATTACAGCTAAAATGCTGCAAGCCAGGGCACCTGGGTAGCTCATTTGGTTGAGTGTCTGTCCTTGGCTCAGGTCATGATCTCAGGATCCTAGGATCAAGCCCCACATTGGGCTCCTTGCTCAACGGGGAGTCTGCTTCTCTCTTAGCCTCTGCCCCTCCACCTTGCTTGTGCTTTCTCTCTCAAATAAAATCTTAAAAAAAAAAAAAAAAAAAAAAAAAGACCACAAGCCTCAGATCCTCTCGAAGAAATCTCGAGGGAAACCCAAAGACAACAGAGGAGACAAAAACAAGAACACTAGAAGAAATTTCAGCCTCTGACTCCACGAGTACAGCAGGAAGTAAATACAGCCTAACTCTTGGCCAGATAAACATAACACCTCACGCCCTATCAGTTCCTTTTACACAATGTATCATGTCTGGCTTTCAAAAACAATTCCAAGTCATGGTACAAGGCAAAAAACACAGTCTGAAAAGACAAAGAAAACATCAGAACCAGACTCAGATATGGTAGAGATTTTGAGATTATCAGACTGGAAATTTAAAATAACAATGATTATAATGCCGAAGGCTCTAATGGAAAAAAAGGACAACACATAAGAAAAGATGGGTAATGTAAGCAGAGAGATGGAAACTAAGATAGAATCAAAAGGAAATGCAAGAAATCAAAAACATTCTAACAGAAATGAAGAATGCCTTTGATGGGCTCATCAGTAGACTGGACATGACCAAGGAAAGAATCAGTGAGCTTGAAAATATGTTAATAGGGGCGCCTGGGTGGCTCAGTGGGTTAAAGCCTCTGCCTTCGGCTCAGGTCATGATCCCGGGGTCCTGGGATTGAGTCCCGCACCAGGCTCTCTGTGAAGCAGGGAGCCTGCTTCCCTTCCTCTCTCTCTGCCTGCCTCTCTGCCTACTTGTGATCTCTGTCTGTCAAAGAAATACATAAAATATTAAAAAAAAGAAAATATGTTAATAGACACTTCCTAAACTGAAAAGCAGAAAATAAAAAGAATAAAAAAAAACCACTTAGAATATCCAAGAATTGTGGGGCAATCATGAAGGGTGTAACATACATGTGATGAGAATACCAGAAGGAGAAGAAACGGAAGAAACATCCGAAGTAAAAGGATGTCCATTCTCTCTAATTTGATCCCTAGATTCATTTATTCCCAATCAAAATGTACAGTATGTCTTTCTTTGAATTTTCCTTGTGGAACTTGATAAGCTGGTTCTAAAATATAAAGAGAAATACAAAAGTCTAAGAGCCAAGATCTCTTAAAGTGGGAAAGCTTGCCCCATCAGGTATTAAGACACTGAAAAAGCAATTGTAGTATAGACAGTGTGAACACAGAACTCATTAATGCTTATAAGACAACAGTCGCCCTGAAGAACAATGAGATTGAGTGGCCTTTTAAATAAATTATTGTGGAACTATAAAATACCCATATGAAATTGAACTCCTATATCAAAGCATGCACAAAAGTCAATTCCAGGTGGACTATGGACCTAAATGTTAAACTCGAAACAATGAAGATTTTAGAAGATTATATAGAAGAATATATTTTAACTGAAGGATAAAGATTTTATTTTAAAATAAGGCATAAAGGGGCAACTGAGTGCCTCAGTCAGTTAAGCATCTGCCTTTGGCTCAGGTTGTGACCTCAGGGTCCTGGCATCCAGCCCCACACTGGGCTTCCTGCTCTCTCTCTCTCTCTCTCACACATGTAAATAAACAAAATCTTAAAAAAAAAAAAATAAGGCATAAAACCACTACCACAAAAGCAAAGATTGATACATTTGACTACATTAAGGAAAATCAAAAGAGGCCATCAAGGCAGTGAAGAGGCAAGCACAGAGCACGAGAAACTATTTGTAAGATAGGTAACTCACAAAGAGCTATGTACCTGATATATAAAGAATTCCTAAAATTCATAAAGAAAAAGGCAGGTAAATAATAGAAAAATGAGCAGAAGTGTTCAAAAGGTGTTTAGAAGAGGATACCCAAACGACTGATAGTTAGAAAGCTGTACAAGTAATCACCACCATGAGATACCGCTATACTCCCATCTGGCTGTTGAAATGTGTAAGTTTCACAAGACCAGTGAGAAAGAAAGATCACCAGAGCTCAGCAGAATATGAAAAGGTCAAGCTGCAGAACAGAATACATATTAAACAAATAAACAGTGATAACCTATGATGGGAAATATCGAGGCCATGCCGGAATAACTCACTGGCTTACAGCCAGTCTGCCTGACTGCAGAGAGCCAGTTATCCCACGTGCATGCAAGTTCAAGCATAAACAGCACTTCAAGGAACTGGTCTAGTTCTGGGGAACAACATCTGAAGGCTAAGGTGGAGAGCCTGAACTTCCCTCCCATTGATTCAGCCTCCATGAAGAGTGTCAAAAGTGATCTTGACATGGGATCCAAAGAAGTTTTCCTCCTTTGCTCCAGGCACTGAGATGGGCCTTTTATAGGGGAAGGCAAATAGGACAAGGTAGCCTTTTATGAACTGTGGAAACCAGTTAATAAAGACTACTGCTCAATATGTGTGATGAGGGGCGCCTGGGTGGCTCAGTGGGTTGGGGCCTCTGCCTTCGGCTCGGGTCATGGTCCTGGAGTCATGGGATCGAGCCCTGCGTCAGGCTCTCTGCTCAGCAGGGAGCCTGCTTCTTCCTGTCTCTCTCTCTGCCTGCCTCTCTGCCTACTTGTGATCTCTCTGTCAAATAAATAAATAAAATCTTAAAAAAAAAATGTGTGATGAATTAATGATTGTTGCTAATTGAAATATAAGAGAAGGGCTGGCTATGGTTCTTTTAGTTATGCCAAGGCAATTTGTAAAGAAACTAGTGGAACCAGTTGTTCAGCATTTTAATCCAGTCAGATAAGCAACTTGTCATGCATCTGGAACATTCTTATCTTTTCCTAAAAGTGGGGGAAACAAACACTCTTAGAGGTTTCCTACTTTTGGAAGAGACAAATGCAGGTTTCTTGGCAGGGATTTGGACCAATAGGAGGCCCAGAATTCTAAAACAGGTAAAAGAACAGAGAAATGCCAACTGAGGAGTTGGTTAGAAAGGGCTTCCTACAGCATGGGGTGTAATGAGATGATGGTGCCGTGGTCCTGAGGATGGGGGTGGCATGGTGGTTGGTGGTAGAACTGAAAATGGTGATGGTTAGTGGTGCTAGTGGAGGAGACAACATTGATGACAACGATGGTGGGAGAGTAGAGCAGGTCAGGGGAGAGGAGTCCAGTGAGGGTACGTGGTTGGTGATGGTGATAGTAGTAGCACTGATGGTGATGAAAAGTCCTTGATCCTCTATGGAAAGAATGTAGCTGGGCCCATCAAGGCTATGACAGCTGGGACAAAGAAGCCCAGAAAGACCTATAATACCCCGCCACAGCCAGGAAACCAAGCATAGGATAGGAAGTTTGGTTCCAAGTAAAGGCACAAATTGTATACTGCAAGGTTAATTATTCTCATTAAAGAACATGAAAGTGGATTAATGTGCAATGTCCTCAGAATTACTATGAAAACCCTCTGGGCAAGAGTGGCTGAATAAGGGGCGCCTGGGTGGCAGTGGGTTAAAGCTCTGCCTTCGGCTCAGGTCATGATCCCAGGGTCCTGGGATCGAGCCCCGCATCAGGCTCTCTGCTCAGCAGGGAGCCTGCTTCCTCCTCTCTCTCTCTGCCTGCCTCTCTACTTGTGAACTCTGTCAAATAAATAAATAAAATCTTAAAAAAAAAAAAGAGTGGCTGAATAAGAGAGGTTTTCCAACACTAGCCCTCTTTACTCCCTCATCCAATCTATCCCACACCTCGCAGATGCTCCCTCCTCATGCCAACTCTCTGTCTCACTTAGGCTCCATCATCACCTAAACTGGTACGTGTTCCCTGTGGCACCCTCCACTTACATGGTCTAGTGTCTTCCATCTGCAGTTTTCTGCAGCTAAAAACCCAGCTCTCTTAGCCAGAAGGCTTACAGAAAGATCTGGAGAGGGAAAGGAACTCTTTGCACTGAGATCATTGGTACTGCTTGGGGAAGAAACATGAATACCTCATGCCTCTTCTGTGTCCCACTGCAAGTCACAGACCTCATAATCCACAGTGCTTGGATAGAAGCTGGTGGAGACTCGAGGGTCTGACTAGGCCCTGCCCCATATTGCCATTACTCCTTGGGGCAAATATACTTTATGGTAACTCAAATCAGCCTCCATCCATGGCTTCCAGGAACCTCACTCAGCCTTCCTAGGCCACACAGAGCCAGCCTGCCTTTCTCACATGAGGACACTACTGCAGCTGAAAGGAGCAGCATGAGTTTGGTCCCAGGGCTTGGTGGCTGGCAGATGTGACAACATTCTCATCACCAGAAGTGAAACTGCCAAGTTGCTCTGCAGGCCCAGCACAGGGAGGCCATGTCAGCCCTGGAGGGGCTGAGATTCCTGGGTGGGCAGAAAAGGAGATCTGCCCTATCCCCTAAAGTCTGGGCATACCTCTCTAGGAAGCTTAACTGATCCACCCAAATGGGGCACCCGTTCTACTTTCTCAGGGAACCCTGGTAAGTCTTTCATTCTCACACCTTCTCTCTTCTGGGTTGTAGCAATAAACCAGTTGGCAACATGCATTTAGTGTTTTGTGCCTTACTAAGCAAGGCACTCCCATCACTTGGCTTCCTAGACTGAGCTGCCCACCCCCCAGGGCCCTGTGCCCCTGCTCCATCTCTGTGCCCAAGGCATTCTGACATCAGTTTTTGCTCAAAGATTTGGGAGGAGGCAAAATTAGGTAATATAATATATATTTTTTTTAATGTTAAACACAGATGTAATATAAAGCAAAAGCAAACTTCCTTGAATTTAGATAGAGCAGGGGACTGAGAATTCCCATGCTTTCTAGGTCCCTCGCTCCACCGTACTCGGGTACTCCCATTAAAGAGTACAAGAGTGTTGTTAGACATCATCACACTGAAGCCTATCAAAACCCTAGACCTACTATATAAGCCCACTATACCCACTCTCAGGGAAGACACTTGAGGGTGGCCATGGAATTTGCCCAGGGTCCCAGAGCTATCAGGAATCATGAGTGTGTATGACTCCCAGCCCAGCCAGCCTCCTTCCAGCAGGGCAGGCCCCAGTGCCACCCACAGTCAGGTCCCACAACTTGCTCATGAGCTGACACATCTGCTGGCATCTGCTTTCCCAGTCACGGATGAGCCAAGGCAGTACTGAGGGTACACAGAAGGCCTCAAGTTCCTCACATCTACAAACCATCCCAGTCTACCCCAACAGGGGAGGTTTTCTCAGTATTTTGTATAATAGGACTCCAAATGCCTTTAGAAAACTTGGCTAAGGTGAACCATGAGAGACTATGGACTCTGAAAAACGATCTGAGAATTTTGAAGGGGTGGGGGGTGGGAGGTTGGGGGCACCAGGTGGTGGGTATTGTAGAGGGCACGGATTGCATGGAGCACTGGGTGTGGTGCAAAAATAATGAATACTGTTATGCTGAAAAAATAAAAAATTAATTAAAAAAACAACAACAACAAAAAAAAACCAAAAACAAACAAACAAAAAAAAACTTGGCTATTTTGTGGACCTGTGAGATCAAAGAAAAGAGCACCTATGTGAACCCAGCTTCACAGCAAGTGCCTCGGTGCCCTCCACCCAGAATGTAGCCCCCAGCCATTCTGGCACTGACACAGGTGGATCATTCCATTTTTTATCCTCAGAACGTTGTATACATTTCAGTGGATTTTTTTAAAAAAAGATTTTATTTATTTATTTGACAGAGAGATAGAGAAAGAGCACAAGTAGGCAGAGCGACAGGCAGAGGGAGAGGGAGAAGCAGGCTGTCTGCTGAGTGGGGAGCCCGACACGGGGCTCAATCCCAGGACCTGAGGATCGTGACCTAAGCCGAAGGTAGACGTTTAACCTCACTGGATATTTTTTTATCCACTGTAATGAATTTCTCCTTTACTTTTAACAAATGGGACTACAGAGTATTCAAGCAGGAAACGCCTTATTCCTGCCCCTCCATGAAACTTCAAACAGGCCCTATGGCTTTCTGACCACTCTTGGAGAGCAGAAAACTTCTAGTCTCAAGAATCCTATAATCAGTATGACCAATCTAGTGCAATAATCCCATCCTTCTCTTTACTGTCAGCTTCTCCTGCACAGTGTGGCTGACAATGGTGTTCTAAAAGTGCTCCTGGAATGGATTATCTGAGCCTTGATGTACTGATCTTAAAACAGAGGTATTTTACACTGCAGTGCTCATCTCACGGGGTTGAGATTTAAAATAAGGGGGACAAAGTGACAGAGCTTGTCACTCCCGAACGTGTGGCCCTGTAGTGTGTCTCTAAACTTTGCATATGATGCTCTCTCTGGCCTGAAAACTCCTCCCAAATCCCCTTCCCCTGACCAACTCTGCTCTTCCTCACAACTTAGCTCCTGGGAAGCCCTCCGGGCACCTCTGTGCTAAATCTGGAGTCCATCCTTCACGCCGTTCCTTCTGGCCGCTTGACCACACTGTTTGTGCTTATGTGTTCTTACTGTCCCCTGAGATCCACCATCACATTCTGCAGTGCTGTTTGTTGAAAAAAGTGGGAAGAGAAAGGAATGTAACGGTCCTTTATAAATGGCCATGAGAATTTACCAACGTGAGGTTGGCATTATCTGCAGTAATTAAGAGAGGGGAAAGGCAAGGAATGCAAGTGGGAAATGGAAGAGGTGGAGTGGGAAAGAGAGGGAGAGTGGAGACCAGAGACAGAGCAGGTGTGGAGGATAGAAGGTAAAGGGCAAGCTCCCCAGATCCATAACCATCCCAAGAGCAAATACAAAGCAGAGTGGCTGAGGGGCAGCTGCTTCCTGGGCTCCTACTGACAGTAGGAAGAAAAAAGAGGGAGTAGGGTTAGAAGGCTGCTCAGTTTCTCTTTCTCCACTCCTCACTCTTCCTCTTGGACACTGTGGCCCCAGTCTTTCTAGTGCTGGCCTGTAGGCAAGTGGGTTAGGATTCTGAATAAGATTATCTCCAAAGAAACTCTCTCAAATGCTTTCTTCCTTTTTCTTCCCTCACATTCTTGAAATGGAACACTCCCTACACATTTTCTTTATAAACTCCTCATTCCTAGTTTTGCTAGAAATCTGTCTACCACAGCAATGATTTGTTCAACTGAGCAAGAGAAGCCTCATTTTAACACTGACCACACTAGTTTAAAAATGGCAAAAGGAAATAAAAATCACAGCAATAAGCATGGGAGAGGGGGCCACTGGAAGAGTTTGAATAAAATCAGATGGAACTATCCTGATGGGCCAAGAAGAACAGAGGAAGTAGCCATGGAAGTAAATGCCTAGGAGGTGAGAGCCACTGCTCAGGGGGGGGTCTGGGGAGACTTTGTGATCAGAAAATACAGGCACAGAGGGCAAGAGATGGTAGAGAGGAGAAATGAGGGAGAGTCCTAGGTCTTTCTAGAAAGAGCTGTGTCCAAGAGCACAACTACCATATGCTTGCCTGCTTTGTATAGGCAGAACAATAGGCTAAGATGGTTTCTACCCAAGGCTGAATCAGAGGGTACTCTTGAAAAGAAATTAGACAGGATCTCTGGGAAGGCTGAGGCTCCTAGTGCCTTTGTTGGCATCACAAGAAAAGGCTTTCTCATTTTACCGGGGCAAGGGGTAGACGGTATCCCGGCCATGACCCCTAAATGGCATCCTGCCTAAGGCTCCCGCCTGTAGGAGAGGGTTGTTGAAGAAACAGAGCCACAAGATGGTACTGAAGACTAGCACCAAACACTTCTGTTAAACTACAAATCCTTCACAGATATAAACGGGTAGCCAATGATTCCTAGATCTTTAAATAAAACACCACACAAAGGAATCAAGATAAACAGAACAATAAACCCAGGAGAGAGAGTTTCAAGAGTAGGAAATAACTTTAAAAAAAAAATCTACTTAGTATCCTCAGAGAGATTCTAGGAAGTTTTTCTTCTATAGACAATAAAAGAAAAAAAGTCACTGGAAAAGAGAAAATAGAAAATATTCTTGGAAATTAAGAAATGTAAATGTCAAACAAAAAAGATGCATACAAATGAAAGAAGTAGCTGAGAACTCAAAATGTAATCCCCAACCAGCAACATTAGCATTCCTGGGAACTTTTTTTTTTTATAGTTTTTTTTTTCTTTTCTTTTTTTTTTTTTTAAAGATTCTACCTATCCACCTGACAGAGAGAGATCACAAGCAGGCAGAGAGGCAGGCAGAGAGAGAGGAGGAAGCAGGCTCCCTGCTGAGCAGAGAGCCCGATGCGGGGCTCGATCCCAGGACCCCGAGACCATGACCTGAGCCAAAGGCAGCGGCTTAACCCACTGAGCCACCCAGGCGCCCCCCTGGGAACTTTTTAAAGTGAGAATTTCTGGGTTCCAGCCTGAAATTACTAAATCTTAAATTGGGGGTGGGGCCCAGCAACCTGCATTTTCAGGAACCTTTGATTTGGATGCACCTCAAGTGTGAGAACCACTGACTTAAACTAAAACAGAAATACAAAGAGGTAACAAACATGAGAGAAAAATTTAAGGACCTAGAGAACCAGTTGAGGAAGAGCTATGAAAAAGGAAGGCAGAGACTTCTGGGGAGTACACAATCAAATATGTCATTTCAGAAAAATGTCCTTCAACTTAAGAAACTTTTAGACTGAGGAGCCTGTTTTACCGCCTCGGAAGTGCCAGGCAGATTCAAGTTAATAGATGTAAAAAATCTGTAACCTCTCATAGCCCAAGGCAAATACACAGTAACTGTTATTACCCTCATTACTGTTCTGTGTTTGGCATGTATCCTTCCAGACCTTTCTCTACACCTGGATAAACATAGTCTTGTGGTTTTCTTTTTTTTCATAAAGTTCATCTAACTGTACACAGTATTATGCAACTTAGTTTTTGTATTTAACAGGAAGTTCTCATCATTTCCTCTAGATTTGCTTTAATTACTACATAGTATCTGTACGTCACCTGCCTCTTGTTCATAGCTTTTTTAAAGTTATAAATAATGCTATACTAAGTTGCAGTCCTACCAACAATGTGTGAAGATACCAATTTCCCTCATCAACACTTGATATTGTAATGAGTTTAATTCTCGATAAATGTTAATAAAAATAAAAGAGACTTTTTGCTACATTTCACTGCATCTGACTTCAGACAGGGCGACTTCTTTTTTGTTTGTTGACCATTTATATGTTCTCTTCTGTAAGTTTTCTGTTTATATCTTTGGACATTTTGGTTATTATTAGCTTATTGGAAGGCTAGTGATTTTGGTGTTTTCCTATACTAGGCCTCTTTCCTTTCTTTTTAGTTGTTTTTGCTTTTTAATTAATTCTAAGTTTGTCTATGAGTTTTATTAATTATGTCATTGAATCTCCTGTACTTTCTAGGTACATTATGATATCATCTGTAAACAATTATAATCTTGACCCCCCAATATTATTTCTTGTTCATGTCTTACTATCCCATGGGATTTTGACAAAGAAGGCCAAGCAGAACATGAGGTCACAACCCAAACTTACAGACCATATGAAAATAGAAGACATGGTAAATGAGTCAGTAAAGGACCAGCAGCTTTAGACTGCCAAGAACTTCAAGAAATGGAACTAATAGTCTAGATTACTAAAAAGACATGTGTACAATGGCTAAAGAAACAAAAGATACAATAAAAATATAAGCAACTACTTAAGTTAAAAGAGATATATTATTTTTATAAGAAAAAAGATTTTAGAAATAAAAAAAATATATCCATTTAACTTTAAAACCCAAATCCATTAAACAACAGAACCACAACTAAAAAAAGGGTTAGTGAATCAGAAGGGAGGTTAAAAAATTACCCGGAATGCAGTACAGAAAATTAAAATAAGTGAAAAAAGTAAAAGAGATTGAGACATGGAAGATGGAATAGGAAGAGGCAACATTAGCCTTCAAAAAGACCATTTTTCAGCGTGCCTGGTGGTGCAGTTGGCTAAGTGTCTGACTCTTGATTTTGGCTCAGGTCATGATCTCAGGGTCATGAGATCAAGTTCCCTGTCAGGCTTCATGCTCAGTAGAGTCTGCTTAGGACTCTCTCCCTTTCCCTCTGTGCTCCCTCACCTCACACACTCTCTCTCAAATAAATAAATAAATCTCCCCCCCCAAAAAAGGACTTTTTCTCCCTCTTATCTTAGGGTTTAATTAATCCAACTACAAACCCTAGTCCTACACCTATCACTTGGCATTTCTCTCCCAGACAACAGGAAGCTAATCAAATGCTTACTATATAGCAAGTATACTTTTTATAAAAAATACATTTTTCCTTAGATTTCCAAAAATAATTTCAAGGCCACGTGCTAGTATCCTGTGCCTAAATGAGAAAGTATATTTGTAACAAAAGTACTGTGTACTTTCTAATTCCACTGCATAATAATGAAAAAACAGACCAAGGAACTGAATTCCTGGGGCAGGAGGGAGTGAGGGAAGGTCATTTGTCATGAAGTCACCTGGGCAGTTGCCAGGGCCTCCCTTTCATGGTAGGTTGGCCAACGGTGTCAGCTCTTCAGAATGAGATTCTAGGTGATGTTTGTGCTGGTGAATTAGAGCAGAGAGTTGGTGATGTCTAGGTCATAGGTCATTTACTTAGTGGCTCGTAGGCACAGATTGCAGCTCAACCCCAGGAGGCACCCTATGGTCTCAGGTCTGGGTCTAGCGGTCAGGTCCATTGGGCCAAAGTTGTTACCACTGCTGAAAGCAACTCTAGGGACTTTAGCTGAATCATGTACATGCATAAATGTAGGCTGACTATATAGAGGAACATATGAGCTAGACACCAAATAATATCATAGGGACATAGCTGTGGAAAAGGCAGCCCATCAGTGAGGTCCATGTAAAAACTCCCTACACATGGCCATTTTACCCTAAAGACCGACATGAAAACAATTAAGTCCACCTCTCTCTGTTTCTTTCAGGAATGTGTCTTAGAAAGTAACCTTGTCTATGACATAACTTTCTCCAAGCCTTTTTCTGAATATATTTAGGTTTTTTCTGCCAGGAGGAACTCTTAGAATAATGAATTCCATATGTGTACATTTTTCAGTGGGATATGGAAGGATTACCTTTTTCAGTAAAATTATTCTTTGCCCTAAGAAATCAATATATTTAATAAACCCTAAGTGCTATAAGAAGTTGCAAAAGAAGGGGTAGAAGGTCCTTCTTTGCTTGGGGGGCTTAAAATGGAACAGATTAAAAAAAATATGCATCTTTCATAGTCACATGATTCTGTGCTTCCAAACATGTTGAAGGAAAGCATTTCTCCTAACAATTCTTCAGTGTCTGGCAATAAAAACTTGAGTGATTTTCAAAAAACGTATCTCTGGCAGTCAGGGTTATCACTAGGAAGAAAACTGGGGCAGGAGGCCCAAATAGGATGTTATTGCCAAAGTCTGCGGGACAGCATAGAGGGGATAGAAGTCTGGTCCAGCCTACCCTGCAGACACTCTCAGGATGGGGGACTGGAGAAGACTTATCAGACAACTAAATTTCTTCCCCTAGATAACTCAGTAAGAATCACAACAGGAGGAGTGAAGGTGGCTCCCTGGGGAGGCCCTGGAAGAAGGCTGAGAAGTGATGAGTTTTGTGTTGGCTATGTTGGGGTTGAGATGGCTATATGTTGGTGGGGATATCCAGAAATTATTCAAAAAGGCCTGGACCAGAGATCTAGGTGTGTGGGTGCCGGGCACAGATCAGTTATCTGAGCATAGTTTGAATCACTGAGGGGCAAGATGGAGAAAAAAGACTGGGACAGGAACCTTAGGAGCCCCCCCCATATTTGGGGGAATGGGAGATAGATGTACGCCTGTGTACAAGGTAAGAGCAAGAAAAGGCCCAGGAGAGAAGTGTTGGTAGAAGAGCCTTTCAAGCAGGGTGATGTGACTGGTATGGTCAGGAGAATAAGGACTCAGAAAAGGCCACTGAATCTGGCTGCCATGGGAGTCTTAGAACCTGCAGAGGGAGCAGCCCCAGAAAGTAAACACATTAAGTACAGAAAGAACACTGGTCCAAGGCTGGGGGCTGCTAACACCCTGGGCAAGCCAAGAGATGGACCAGGGAAGGTCGAACCATCAGCTCTTCTGGACAGTATGATGGCACCAGGCAGGGGAGAAAGTGAATGGAGAGAAAGTCCAGGTCACATAGACAGAGGAGGAAGCCACCAAAGATGGGAAAATCAGGGGGAGGGCCATAAATAGAACACAGCCTAGGGGATCCAGGGTGGGAAGGGACAGTAGTGTTGGCAAGAGGGCAAGTAGGATGAGAAAGCTCCTCTGAAAGAGGGGAGGATTGTTCCAAGAGCCCAGAATGCACTTGAGAAAGAAAGAAGAGCTGCTGAATAGGGCTGAATCAGGAGAGGGCTAAAGACAAAGACGAAGGGGACAGGCAGGTCAGAGTGAGAGCAAGGACAATGAAGACAGTCTGTGGGATACCAACTGGCCAGGCCACAGCACAGAGTCAACCTGGGACAAGCAAACAGTATTGCTTCTGAGAGGGTCCCTGGCCTAGTCTGCTGCAGAAAAAATAAGCCCAAGGTTATGTTGGGGTCGGCCCTCCTTTTTCCTGAGCCCCAGGGATCTCAAGGTCTATAGGTGACCACCCCACAGTGATGGCTTCTCTTCTGGGAACATTTTCCACACCCCTAGCCTAGGAAGTCCTTCTGTCTGGTATAACCACCATGGCCTTGGTCTGTTTCTAGAGGTCCTTCCCCTCACCCACATCTTCCATGGGAGGAAAGTGATGTTTCCAGCGCAATTCCTTCTGAAATTCCTGTCCAGGATTATAGGGTTTCCAGCTGTTCTGGAGAATCAATTCGTGCCATACTTGCCACTATGAGGATGCAGACAGGCCCTTGGTTGGGAGGATTTCCCCGTCACAGGATGGCTCAGGCAGCTGTAAGAATGGACTGGGAAGGCTAGAAGGCAGCCCCATTAGGAAGGGGTCACAGTTATCCAGGAGGAATCATGGGGGCCTGGACCAGAGGGGCAGTGATGGGAGGAAAGTGAAGTTGGGGGTGGGGTGCAGGGACACATTTAGAAGGAGTGGGTGGAATATGGGGGTGAGAACAGAGAAACCAAGGATGGTCTCATATTGAGCAGCACTGAATGTTCTCATCTGAACAGCAGGTTTCCAAGTATACCATTTCCTGAGAAGAAGTGTACCCCATTTTCCTGAGAGGGGGTGGAGGGTGGGCAGAGCCTCTGGATGGGAGCATGAGAGGGCCACTTCTCATGGCCTGCATCTACAGTGACTTTCCTGAAAGATCCAGGGCCGAAGACTCTGAGCCAGCTCTGGGAAGGAGTGGGAGGTCCAGTCTGGTAGGACCACCTCAGATCTGAACCCCCAACCTCTCTCACCTCCTAGCCTGGGTACAATCATGGCAGTCTGGGCTGGTACAATCATGGCAGTCTCTGGCCAGACTCTTCAAAAACCTGAGAAGAGGAACTGGTACTTGGATATATAATGATGTAGCTTTCCACAAGATGGGCACTTTTGTTTTTTACCTCTGGGAAATGGAGTATTTGTTTTACAAAAAACAGATTATTGGGTAGAAAGAAGGTGTGTGGGGGAGAGAGACCTAGGGTCCAGATGGTGAAGGGTACCATGTGCTAAGATGGGAAGTCTGAGTACTGTGCAGGGACATACTCTGTGAACCCTCCATCTCACCCTGTCAATCTCCCAAACCCCTGGCCTTTAGACCCAAACCCAGATCCCATTCTAACCAGACCACGAACTCCTATTTTTTAGTTTCACTCTTTTAGTTTCACATCTATCCTGCAACCTCCTAGACTCAAGGACTCCAGGTCCTCGATATACTGGTCTAACTACAACCTCGTCAGTTAGAGCTCAAATGACCACCCAAACTACATCTCATCAACACCCTAAAGTCTCTTGCACTGCTGTTTTCCCGCCTATCCAGAAAAACTCCAATCTCTTATCAAACTCCCATTCAGCCATCTCTTATCTAGGGCCCTAAATCTGTCCTCTTCTTCCATAGTAACTGAGTTTTAGTTGGGAACATGGCTACCCAGCTAGACCCACTTCCCAGACTTCCTTGCAGTGCCTAAGTTCTCACCAATAAAATGAGAGCAAAAGTAATGTGTACAACTTCTCTTTCACTTACCTAAAAAGAAATTACTGCTTTCCACTTCTGCTCTTCAGGAGCTGGAACACTGAAGTGACAAAGACCTAGCCTTGGCCATGCAGCCATATGAGCACAGCCTACTGAATGGCAGAACAAGGGCGCCTGGGTGGCTCAGTTGGTGAAGTGACTGCCTTCGGCTCACTGGGATCAAGTCCTGCATCAGGCTCCCAGCTTTGCAGGGAGTCTGCTTCTCCTTCTGACCTTCTCCCTCTCATGCGCTCTCTCAAATAAATAAATAAAATCTTAAAAAGAAAAGAAAAAGAAAAAAAAAGGAATGTCAGAACAAGGGGCACCTGGGTGACTCAGCCAGTTAAGCATCTGCCTTCTGCTTAGGTCATGATCCTAAGATCCTGGGATCAAGTCCCGCATCCGGCTCCTTGCTCAGCAGGGAGACTGCTTCTCCCTTTGCCTGCTGCTCCTCCTGCTTGTGCTCTCTCTCTCTCTCTGATTTAAAAAAAAAAAAAAAAAAAGAATGGCAGAACAAGATAGAAGGGATCTAGAACACTGAGTGGATCTAGAAAATGAGCCACCACTCCACTAGCCTAGGCCACTTCCTTCCCTTTGGACTGTAATGTAAGAGAGAAACAAACATTTATTTAATCCATTCCTTGTTACAGCAGATTCTATTACAGTCAAATATGTGAAGAAAAATGCCATCACCAATCACGACAGTACCACCATAAATCCTTTGTCTCCCAACCTCAGCGGAATTCTACTTTCACTTGTTATTGGTCAGCAAACTTGCAAATTCACCCAGTGAAGGCTACAAACTCTCATGATATTTACCAGGGCTCTGGCCAACCTCTCACTTTCAATCAATAATACTGTCTCTTAGGGCATTATAGACACTAAGACCACCAAACAGGGTCTCCCACCATCTCCCAGCCAACCCTGCAATCCTCTACTGTTACCCAAAGGTAGAGGTGTCCTCTCTGTGCTCTGGTCAGACTCCCTGGATTAAAATCACAGCTCCATTATATACTATCTGTGCAACCTAGCTCAGTTTCCCTTTCCTCAGCAGTAAAATGGAGATGATGACAACACTACCTGACAGGATGGTGAAGAGCAAATTAAATAATGCATATAAAGGAACTAGTACAATACCTGGTATACAGTAAGCAATGGCCACCTGCTACTAATACTGCTAAAAAAAGGTGATCACATCACTACCTCAGGGAAGCCATTCACTCAAAACAAAATCCAAACCTCTCAATGTGAGGCCCTTCCTGCAACATCAGCCATCTACCCCTTGAATATTCCCTCTTGCCTCTCTCTTTTTTGTATTTCAGAGAGTGAGCGAGCAGGGGGTGGGGAAACGGCGGAAAGAGAGAATCTCAAGCAGATGTCACATCCAGCATGAAGCCCAATGCAGGGTTCGATCTCAAGACCCAGAGATCATGACCTGAGCTGAAATCAAGAGCCAGACACTCAACCAACTGAGCCACCCAGGTGCCCCTACTCTCTCTTGAACACTGTGCTACAGTACCAAACTGCCCACAGGTCTAAAAAATAAATAAAATAAAATAAAATAAATGTTTACTCTTTGACAGATATCTATATTAAAATGCCCACCTTTGCAGTATTAATGACTACTCTAATAAAGTAAATCCCCTTCCTGAAAAAGAACATTCACATCCCTAAAAATCACCAACATGAAAAAGAGTCTATTTTTCCATCTTGTGGCTGGGAAATGATACTGAATTCAGTTTTCTTCCTTGTAAAATAATATAGTTAGGTTACCTCTTTTTAGCTCTAAAATGTGATGCTATCCTAAAATGGCTGTGGGGAAAAAAGCAATCTTTGTATCTATTTTTAAATCTTATATTGTTTAAAGGCACTTGAAATGTTGCATCCTGTGGAAAGGGAATGAGGCTCTTTTGAGAGGGACAAATGGTACATGAGCCAGATGGTGAGGCTGGCAACAAAGGGATGCTGAAAATGGAAAAGGTCCAAACTGTCCAGAAAGGACAGTGGAGACAGGGGAAGGTCCTCAGGGAGGAGCCAGTCCCAGGTTTGCACAAAGCCTGGCAGCACCAGGTTGCAGCCTCCTGTCTTTTCCTTTTCCTGCCTTCCCAGAAGAACAAGAAGAACTCTAGGGAATACTTATCACAAGGCAGGAGTCTGCTTAGCTGACCAAGAATGCTTGTGAGGTCAAATAAAGCTGCCCTTCCTTCAGCTAACTCATCTGTAGGTATTTCTGGGGGAATAGAAAGAGCAAAGGCCAGAGGGGCACTGCCTAGAGATTCCAACACAAAACCTAAAACACAGCTCTATCAAGACACTGCATTTCCTTGTGAAGAGATTATGGTCAAGTCAAGCCCATTCCGAGCAAAGTCAGAGTTAAAGGAACTTTATTCAAAATACTAATTCTGGAGCTCTTCTGCAGCCAAGACCCAAGACCAATTTCTTAAGTCCATCAGAGTATCCAGAGTATCCTGTTCCCGGACTTATACAGACAACTTCTAAGGCATTCTTTAGGTGTACTAAGTAATGCCGTGGACAAGTAGTTTAACTTCAAAAATTAACAAGCCTTATATGGATGCAAATACGCTAAATAAAGGCATATATAATACAGTTCAATAGATTCAGGTGATATAGCATTAAATAAATAAATGCTTATTTAAGCTCTTATAGTAATAATTTTTTGGAAACATATAGCCAATCTCTGGCTTATTTCCAAAGGTCCTAGGTAATCAGACCACGAAACTAGAGGAAAGGCACTTGGTAGGAGATACTGCAGGCCAAATACTGAGAAGAAATAAATATCCTTGCAAGCTCAAATCTGTAAAGCGGTGGCAGAATTATGGACTAGTGGAAAACAGCAGGGTCAGAGACCAAAGTAACAGCAAACACCAGGGAACAGTAGGTTTTCGGGACAAAGACTTACAGGCTGAAAGTTTAGGTATTAAGTCCTATGAGGCTTTCTCCTCAAACATGGCAGTCCTCGCCAATCTTAAAAGAAGCTGACTGGGCATTCCCTCCATTCATTAAAACTTCACAATCACTGCACTTCCTCTCATACTTGAAAACTTCTGAAGCATTAACTATATTGCTACTGGAGACCAGATTCCAGTCCATTACTCCATTTCTGTGCAGAGAGAGACATTGCTAGCTGCCCATCAACAAACAGCTAGATGATACTTCCTTAGTAACCTTAAACCCAGTTTTACTCAGGGTAAGAAAATGCTCAACTAAAAAAACAATGCCCTCAAATGTGCATATACTCACAAATGAATAGTATATATCCATACAATGATGAATAGAAAATATCCATACAATGGAATATTATTTGGCAATAAAAAGGATACATGCTGAGACATAAATCTCAAAAACACTATGTTAAGTAAAAGCTGCTACACACAAAAGGCCACATATTTTAAGATTCCATTTGGATAAGAGGTTGAGAATAGGCAAATGTAGAGACAAAAGTAAATTAGTAGTTGCCTAGGGCTGAGAGTGGGAAATGCTAATAGAATCGGGGTTTCTGTTTGGAATGGTAAAAAATAGGTGACATGTGAATTTTATCTCAATAAAGCTGTTGATAAAAAAACCAATAAAATCTAATTTCCCACAATGCCTAACAGCTGTCCATGTGCTCTGGCCAGTAAGATGTTGGTGGAAATACACTATGGGAAAGTTAAGAGTCTCATAAAAAGGACTCAGCTAACTCATGCCTTTTGTCTTTCATCCTTTTCCCCTATTCCTAGGTCTAGGCCTTGGGGTCAGGGATGAGGGGAGGGGGGTAACAGTCGCTGAGAGCAAAAAGGTGCTAAAAATGGCAGAGCAGCAAAAATGGAGGAAGCCAGGTAATGGATGATACCCTGGAATCACTGTATCAACCCCAGTTTACCTCTCTCTGGATTTGTAATGGGAAAGAAAGAAACCTGTTATTCGGTTAAGTGATTAAAGCTAGATTTCTATCAGTTCTAGCCAAATGCTATCCCTCATGATGCATGCCCATCTAATATTAGCCTGTGCTTATCTTGAAGCCAAGAAGGCAAAAGGCAAAAAAGTAGACTCAGAAAGATGCAAAAAAGTTGATTCTAAATATAACATTCAGGCACCAGGAAGTCAGCTTGCTTTCTTTCTTATTTTTAAAGGTAAATAGTTACTTATTTTAGAACTATACATGTTTTCCTCAAGCTTGATATATCCCCGCAGGAGTACTTATCCCTCTCTAAAAAGAAATCATTAAGAAATGCTTTAGTTTTGAAATGTGGGATAAACCAAGTATGAACAAATGGCATACTATTATTTGTTCAAAGAATAATTTCAAATATCAATTCTCATTTCTTTTTTTGAAAAATAAGTAACAAGAGGTGTTGGTGAGGATGCAGAGAAAGGGGAAACCTCCTACATTGTTGGTGGGAATGCAAGCTGGTGCAGCCATTCTGGAAAAACAGTATGGAGGCTCCTCAAAAAGATGAAAATAGAGCTACCCTCTGACCCACCTAGTAATTGCACTACTGGGTATTTACCCCAAAAATACAAATGTAGTGATCTGAAGGGGCACGTGCACACAAATGTTATAGCACCAATGTCCACAATAGCCAAACTATGGAAAGAGCCTAGATATCCATCAATAGATGAATGGATAAAGAAGATGTGGTAAATATATACAAAGGAATACTCGGCAGCCATCAAAAAAACCCAAGAAAACCCCAAAAACGAAATCTTGCCATTTGCAACGACATGGATGGAACAAGAGGGTATTATGCTAAGCAAAATAAGTCAATCAGAGAAAGACAATTATCATATGATCTCACTGTTACGAGGAATTTGAGAAACAAGACAGAAGATCATAGGAGAAGGGAGGGAAAAAAGAAACAAGATGTAACTGGTGAGGGAGACAGACTATAAGAGACTCTTTTTTTTTTTTTTAAAGATTTTATTTATTTATTTCACAGAGAGAGATCACAAGTAGGCAGAGAGGCAGGCAGAGAGATAGATAGAGGAGGAAGCAGGTTCTCCGCTGAGCAGAGAGCCCGATGCGGGACTCGATCCCAGGACCCTTCCGCTGAGCCGAAGGCAGAGGCTTAACCCACTGAGCCACCCAGGTGCCCCGACTATAAGAGACTCTTAATCTCAGGACACAAACTGAGGGTTGCTGGAGGGGAGGGGGGTGAGGAATGGTGTGGTTGGGTGATGGACATTGGGGAAGGTATGTGCTATGGCGAGTGCTGTAAATTGTGTAACACTGATGATTCACAGACCTGTACCCCTGAAGCAAATAATACATTGTATGTTAATAAAAATAAGAGTATTTGGGGAAAAATTTTTTTTCTAACATCTGTTCTTTGAAGGGTTAAGAGACATTTCCCATTAGGCCCTTAAAGAATAGCACTCAGAGAGCAAAGGGGTCTGTAGATTTGGTTTACTTATATATAAAATGTATATATTCAATACATTGATGTAGGATGTTCTCTTGTCCCAAAAAATAAAGTTCAATGTTATTCTAAAATGTTATTCTAAGCATAAAAATGAATGTAGAAAAAAAATATTAACTTAATAAGCAACTGTCTGTATTTTTCCTTTCTAGCCCCATAAATAATATCACCTCCTTTTTATTGTATGAGGTGGTAAGGGGCAGACCTGGAAAACATTCACCCACTAAACTCAATGAATTACTTCATTTGGGGTAATTATTCATATACAACTCCAAATAAAGCTGACCTTGTGGAAGCATGAAACAATATTCCATTGGGCTAATTATCCCTGTAACCAAAGAAAAAGCAGGGAAAATGAAGAGAAAAGGTGGCCAAGGGATTGGGGAGGATGGTGCTTTTAAGACACCACTGGGGTGGGATATAGTCTTCCCTACTAATCTGCTTCTTTATTTTATGCTGTATTGGTTTATATTACACAAAACTTGATCTCTTCAAAGTTGAATATAAACATCACACTGATAACATAACAATATTTTAAATAAGAGATAATGCTTTCCAAGAACTAGCAGACTTTTAAGCCAAATCGCTCTCATGCAAATAGATCATTTTTACTTAATTCATTCAATATTCAACCCTGCCATGTATCAAGCACTAATTAAGCAAATGAGATTCAGATGTGCGTGACATACAAATTGCTATCCTCAAGAATGCACAGCCAAGTGGTAAAAATTAGCCTGCATCTTACCTCTATCAGAGTGCAAACCCGGGAACAAGGCTGAAAAGCAACTACAAAGCCTGAAGAAACAGGGTTAAGGTGTCACAGCCGTCTCCTGGGTGCCTGGGTGATCTGGAATGGAGTGTGGCACTCTAAGAGGAGCAGCATATGCAAAGGAAAGGCCGCATGAAATGACACAATGCATGCAGACTGGAAGCAGTGAGTTGGTGAAGAAGCAAGAGGTGAACTGCAGAGAAGAGTGGTTGACTGTGTACCTGGGACTTGGGAACTCTATCCCAAAGGCTTTGGGAAAGTGCTGAAGGGTTTAAGCAGGGATAGCAGCTCTATGCTAGGAAGCACTACTCTAGCAGAGACTGACCGGCTGGGTGGGTTAAAGGCCAAGGCCAGTCCAGAAGTTATGGAGGCGATGGGGCAAAAGATGATGGCAACAAGCAAGATGACCAAGTTGGGTCTGAAGTCCTAAGGAAGTGAACTCAACAGAAGCTGATTTTCATATAATAGAAACATTTCAAGTTCTGTTTTCAAGTTCATTTCAAGTTCAAGTTTCAAAACATTTCAAGTGCTACTTCCCCACCCCTTCACATTTTTTCCCCAATAAAAACACAGCCTTTACCACAACCAAAGGGACTGGGGGCTGGACTAGTCTTTCAGGCTTATAGACCAAATGACAAGAAAAAAGTGTCCCATACCCCAGAGGGATTTCTTCCCTTTATTGGATCATTCCCATTAGCCTGTGGAACATCTCGCAGTACTGTATCTTCACCTGGAAAAAGACATGCTCTCCTCCCAGTCCTCCAACCTGCACCCCAAACACTTCTTTGGTCTCTTGTAGTTAACTGCTCCATTTCCCTTCACAGCAGAACTCTCCAAGAGTGTTGACTACAGCAGGGTCTCCACTGTATTCTTACTTCAGCTTGCTCTAATCTCTACTGCTTTTGTCAATAACCTCCATAATGCCAAATCCCATAGAGGCTTCTTTCTCCATTTTGAAATACTTACTTTCCTGGGCTTCCATGACACCTCATTTTCCTGTTATTGTTGCTGCTGTTTTCAACTACAGTGGCTTCTGCTTAGTTCTTTTTTTGGTATCTCTTCTTCCCTCACTAAAGTGTTAAATGTTCAGAGAGTGTAAGAGTCAGTCCTAAAACCTCCTTCCATCTAAACTCTCTCCAGAGGTTAAGTTTATCCAGTACCATGACTCTAAATAAAGTCTACATGTCACACTCCTAAATTAGTATGTTCAATGAGAACTCTTCCTTGAGCTGCAGACTCTCATCTGTCTACTTAGATAACCAATTGGCACCTCAAACATGGCCTACAACAGATAACTGATTCATTCCATCTGCCAAAGCAAAATCCTGTTCCTTCTAAAGGTTTTCCATCTCAGTATATAGTCTGGCCACACAACCAGATGCCCAAGCCCCAAACCAACTAGTCATCCCTGATTACTCTCTTTCATTCTCTACCTGACCCTCCAACATCCAAAGGATATAGGTCTTGTTACCTTCAAAACATGTCTCCAATATGCCCCTTCCAAACACCCATACTACCCAAATTGCTCCAAAACCAGTGTCTCTTCTTTCCTGAACTATGCAGCAGTTTCTTAAAGACTCTTATTACTTTCCCCTTTGCCTCCCTACAATTTAATCTTTACAAAAGACCTGGCATAATATTTTTTAAATGACAAGTCAAATCATGTTACTCCCTTATTTAAAAAAAATCCTTGAATGAAAAATTCCATTTTATTTAGAATAAAATATGTGCCCCATGGCTTACAAGGCCCTGCTACTCTCTGTTACTATATCTCCCAGACCTCATCTGGTACCCTCCCATCCCTAACTACATTCTAGTCACATGGGCCTCTGTCCTCTTCTTCCAGCAGCAGCAGGTGGAAGATGAACAGGTAGGGCCAAATCTAGAGGGCAGCTTGTTCCTGCTTTAAGGCTTCTTCAATTATGTCTCTTCAGCCTGGATCTTTTCATAGCTGGTGTTTTGTCATTCAGATCTCAGCTCAAATGCTACCTGCTCAGAGAAGCCTGGCTAAATATTACACCTCAAGTTATTCTCTATGATACTGTTCTTTTTATTTTTCATAAACACTTACCAAAATCTTACTTATTTATGTTCATTATCTGCTTCTCCCAACCAGAATGTAAAATCTAGAAAGGGAGGAACCTCATCCGTCCTATTCCCTGCATAGCTTGAGAGCCAGACATACAGTGGGCACTCAATAAATACACATGTATTGAATGAATAACCCAATCCTCCTTGATTCTACAAGTAAAATTTTCTTACAATGGGGTGTTGTAAGAAAGGAGCTCTAGGTCATTAGAGCCAGCTTATAATATCACATCAGCACTTTGTTAATTTGCTTCTTTCCTAAAAAAAGTGTATTTTCTGCAAAATGTCTTCAATAAATATTCACACCCTAGAACAAAAAACAATTGGAAGATGACCAGCCACAGAAATCTTGTAACTGCTCTTTTCATTGAAGTCAATGACTCCAAGTAGCTCAGCAAGAAAAATCTATTTGAAGTCTTAAACCACTTACCAAAACAAATGCACATACATAAAATAAAATAGCTTACAAACACAAAAAGATAAAGTTAAAGGCATCACACATCCCAGCAAACTGAGAGCACCTCTGAGAGTACCTGCTAATTTGGGATAAAAGTCAGATGTCAGCACTTTTTCTTTTGAGCCAATCTTGTATAAAGAACTGTGATTTCTAACAATGCAATAATCTGAACACAAAACAGAACGCACTGAATGTTGAGAGGGATGCTAAAGTTGAACCATTCTGTGTGCATAATACATATAAGAACTAAAAAAGTATTTGTTGACTGAATGCCCTCTAAGATTACAGGTTGTGAACAAAAACGTTTGTAACTTTTGAAGACTTCAAAGAGCTTTCAGAAAACTGGAAGTTCAGGGGGCTGAGTATTTCATAAACACAAAAGAACCAGTGTTATTAATAAATGGTACTCAGAAAAATCATGCTCTTAGGTTGCTTTTGGCAGAGCATGTGTTGTGCGAGCTATTTTTCCAGATGTGCTGATTCATAAAACTTCAACAATGGCAGAAACCTCCAACTGCTATACATTCTTCCTAATATACCTATGAGGACAGGAGTAGAGGCAGGCACCCATAGGCCTAACTATTTAGAACGCTCATTCAACTCTGCCTTAGATCAACTACAACCAAGCATAAATACATATATATCTCCCATTTAATGGCTCTGGAGAAAAGTGTCCGTTGTAATACTTCCCTGTAATAATGATCCCAGTTTATTAGAACTAGGAGACTGAGTAGAGTCAGCTGTTAGGGCTTAGGAGCCTGATTACGTGGGTGTCTATCTAGCTGGTACATGTTCAAAGACTTACCAAACACAACCAATCATTCATTAGGAACAATATTTTCAATACTATTATAATATAAAACAAATCTTTTAATTTTTCAAGTGTTTTAAGAAACAACTTTATACTTAAACCAGCCTTGAAGCACAAAATTCACCAGTTTACTTTTTTGTTTTTTACACTATCCAGAACAACTGTAACACCCCCTCTGTGCACAGCACTATTCTACGTGCAATAAAAGGGATTCTTAACCTTAGAAACACGATTTCACTTTCTGGAATAGTATCATCTCCTTTTCTAGAGAGTAAAAAATAAATAAAATCACCATCGTTTACTACTGACTGACCTGCCCCCAGCCTACTTCTGGCTGATGGAAATGCTAATTCCTGTCAAATTTAAGTGTTTCAATGAATTCATCTTCTACTTTCCCCAAAATAAGAAAGCAGAAATAATTTTCATTAAAAAAATAAAAAAGTAACAGTTTCCCACAAAAGGACAATTTCTAAGGTTTTTTTTAATTTTTTTTTACCCTAGCTTTTAAGTTTTCTTCCTCCAATATTGCCTTTTCCTATACAAGGCAAACCAGACATCTTTTTGTGTTGTTTTCCTTTTCCTAAGAAAAAGTAATATATCTTGAAGACAAACCATTCCCAGGACTAGTGATAAACTGAAAAAGAAAAACCAAACTTTAAAGGTGAATCACCTACATTACCTTGATGAAGTAAAAAAGTAAAAAAGCAGTTGGCACTAAGATAGCTATTCCAAGTATCTGTGTTTAAACAATTTTAAAAACTGTTTATTTATTTTGTAAGAATGTACCCCTAGTCCAAAGTAACTATGTTTTAAAAAATTGGGGGCCAAAAAATTTATAAAAAACCCTTTCAGTTCAACCTAATAAAAATGATATCTAGAAAATATTCCACATTATTAAGTCTGTCTTTAAAAGTTCCGATCCTAAAGTATTCCTAAGGCACAGTGTTCCGGAAGGCATATGTGCTTCTGCTGGTGGTGCATGACGTACAAAGCATCCATGACTGGTTCCAAGGGAGTCCCAAAAGGCACCATGCTCCTGATGCCCTGGGACTGTGAGAGGAGAGTCAGACATAGGCCCCCAGGGCTGCGTGGAACTCCGTGAGACACTGTACCAGCTGCTGGAACTTGGGCCTCTCCTCTGGATCTAAGGCCCAGCAACAAGCCATCACAGCGAATCTGCAATGACAAAAATGGAAAATCGGGCTAATGATGCAACAGAACTCCTAATCTTTTGGTCAATTCGATGCCAGTTGTTTTCTGTCTAAAGGTGGGCATGGGGAGAATGACATACTAAAAATCAATGAATATTACTCTATGTTAGCAGTTCTAAAATGACAAGAAACTCAAACGAGTTATCTGGATTTTATGTGTGGATTTCAACTCTTCATAACATCATAGCAAAATACATCAGCAAATATAGAGAGTTCATGTAAATCCCTAAAACACAGACAAAATAATAACCTGTATTTTCTGAGAGAAAGAACTTGGAAGAAGAGGAAGATTAAGCTCTAAGCACCCTGGATCTACAGTAAAATCAGTGCAAAAGCTGCCACCTCACCATGGTATAGAAACTTTCAGGGGATTCAGGAAGCAAGACCACAGTCATCTGTGCACTCAGTCACCTCTGAATAGCCTCCTGCCTACCCTACTCCCTTTATATGGGAACATTACCTACATGATGAAGGCAGGAAACAGGAACTATCGCAGCCTGTAACATTTTCCTTATGTATCAGTTGACACCAAATGGCAAGGCAAGATGACAACGAGAGAGGCTTTCTGTAACTAAGGCTGTATAAATAAAACTCGGATACTCACTCTACACAGAATAACTGACACAGTATTTCCTTACCATGTACATTATTGGTCTCTCAGATTAGACTAAGCACTACAAGTAAAAGAACTATAAAATGTTCTAATGTCCAATGCATTAAAGAGTGAATGAATCTGGCTAACTCTGGTTTTCTATGAGTCTAATTCAAGTCCAAAGAGTCATTACTCTCCAGAGGGAAGTCTCTGTATGAATATGGACACCTGCTCTTCTTCTTTTATCCCAGTATCATAAATGGAATGAAACCCACGTCTTCAAGCTCAGAGAAACTCACAGCTCATCAGGACAGTTGATTGGCTGGGCTATTCGATAACCATCTTTCAGGTATGCGGCCATCTCAAAGGGATCAATGTCCACATAGGGCGTCTGGCCCAGAGTCATGAGCTCCCACAATGTCACTCCGAAGGCCCACTGAGGAAAGAAGAAGAAACACAATGAAGGAAAGGTAAAACACTTGTCAAGAGTGCTGTTGCCTGTGACCAGGTATGGACCAAAAATAGCACCTGACTCGTAAGGAAAGCAAAATATTATCTACAAAAAGAAGTCTACCATAGCTAGTTTCTCCTGCTGGGAGAAAAAAGCATTTTAATGACTGCACCCTTTAATAGGAATATCATTATTATATATTATAATATATTATATATTCTAAGGTAATTAGATCCCTTCGAAAGAATGGTTTTTACCGCTGATTACAAGACCAACCACCCCAAACTGCTAATTATGTCTAAAATTTTCTTAATATGAAAAATGTTACATTGAATAAGTATAGTTAATCTATATAATTGAGAAGTGGAAAATAAATTTAACTTTAGCCTAACTGGAGGGAAGAGAATTCTGAATAAGTTAACTATGTAAACTATGTAAAAATATAAGATGTCATGGATTTTTACTATACTTAAATGATTGAAATTAACAGATGAAGGTATCCTGAAAAAAGATTTTCTAAACTTGCTTGAGTAAAAGATCAGATTTATTTAAAATCAGCATGTGAACTACTGGTAGAAACAGAAATCAAAAGCGTGACAAGAGTGTTCATTCATGGTTCAACCAGAGCTCCCCATTTTGGCTCAGCTATGGTTACACTGGCTCATAGGGATTACGCAGAGGGCAGGTAACATTTCTACACAGAGTTACTGCCATGCAGCCAGAAAGGATTCAGAGCAGGGATTCCTGCTATCTACTGCCACCCATGAACCCGGAGATGAGAACAGCTAAACTGGATGAGGAGGAAGATAACATTTTTATGAGTCCCTTCTGTTCTAGACATTTTGAATCCTTTATCTCCATCTAATTTTCACAACAAACCTGTGAGAAGAACTGGTAACCCAATTTTACAGGTAAGAAAACTGAGGTTCAGAGAAGTAATTGGTCCAAAAACCAAAATTTTTTAATGAGTGAAGGGGAAAGAAATAGAGAAAAGGAAAAAACACAAGTTAAAAACAAGTCTATTTGCAAGATCTGAGCATAGTGCATTAAATTTTAAGTAATTATTTTTCAATAGTAACAAAATCCAGAAATACTTCCTAAAATATATAGGTTTTTTAAAAACCTTGTATTAGGGAACAATAATTTTATTTCTTATTATAATCCATGAAAACAAAACAAAAACCCAGTGGAGAGATACCTTTTAGAGTATTTAAAAATAATCAGTGGAGAATTCTATACCAAACCAAAATATACTTCAAAAATGAAGGCAAAAATACACACTTTTTAGACAAACAGAAGCTGAGATGGAAATCTGGATCTACAAAGAAAATGCATAGTATTAAAAACATGAGTAACAATTAGATTTTTTTTCTTATTTTCAAGTTTAATGGATTGTTTAAAGCAAAAACAGTAACAATGTATTGTGCGGTTTATAATGTGTATAGTAGCAAAATGTATGCCCATAGTAGCATAAAGGGTAGAAGAAGATGACAAATGGAAATAAGTGCTTATGTTAAAGACAAATGGTATAATATTATTTGAAAGTAGAGGGGTACATCATAAACTCTGGGACAGGTTTCTCAACCTCAGCACTATGTATACTGTAGGCTGCACAATTCTTTGTTGTGAGAGGCTATCCTGTACCTTGTGGGATGTTTAGCAATATCCCTGATCTCTACTCACTAGATGCCCCAAGTGTGATAACTGAAAATACCTCCAAACGTCCCCTGGTGGGAACGACGAAACCGGCCCCTGGTGAGAACAACAAAATTGTCCCAAGTTAAGAACCACTAAGCTAGACTAAACAAAGAAAATAAAGAACACAAATTACTGATAATCAGAAATGAAAGAAGGACCATCAATACATCAAAAAATACAAACTCGGGGGGAAGGAGTCAAGATGGCGGAGAAGTAGCAGGCTGAGACTACTTCAGGTAGCGGGAGATCAGCTAGATAGCTTATCTAAAGATTACAAACACCTACAAATCCAACGGGAGATCAAAGAGAAGAAGAACAGCAACTCTAGAAACAGAAAATCAACCATTTTCTGCAAGGTAGGACTGGCAGAGAAGTGAATCCAAAGCGACGGGAAGATAGACGGCGGGGGTAGGGGCTGGCTCGCGGCGAGCGGCGGAGCAACAGAGCACAAAATCGGGACTTTTAAAAGTCTGTTCCGCTGAGGGACATCGCTCCAGAGGCTTAACCGGGGTGAAGCCCACGCGGGGTCAGCGTGGCCTCAGGTCCCGCAGGGTCACAGAAGGATCGGGGGTGTCTGAGTGTCCCAGAGCTCACAGGTATTAGAACGGGAAAGCCGGCTACAGAGACAGAGCCAAGGAGTGACTCTCAGCTCGGGGTTACCTTGAACCGGTCGCAGGCTCGGTCAGCTCGGAGCGCGGCCGGAGGCCAGGGTGGCGGGAGTCATTGGGCGCTGTTCTCTGGGGGCTCCTCCGGGCCGGAGACCGGGAGGCCGCCATCTTCATTCCCGCCCTCTGGAACTCTACGGAAAGCGCTCAGGGAACAAAAGCTCCGGAAAGGAAACCCGAGCGTATTACTCAGCCCCGCCCCGGGTAAGGGCGGTGCAACTCCGCCTGGACAAAGACGCTTGAGAATCACTACAACAGGCCCCTCCCCCAGAAGATCAACGAGAAACCCAGCCAGGACCAAGTTCACCTACCAAGGAGTGTAGTTTCAATACCAAGGAGAGTGGGGGAATTCCAGAGGAGGAGAAAGCAAAGCACGGAACTCATGGCTTTCTCCCCATGATTCTTTAGCCTTGCAGTTAAATTAATTTTTTTTTCTTTTCTTTCTCAATGTTTTTTTTCTTCTTCTGCTAAATTTTTTTAACTTTTACCCTTTTCTTTTTTAACATTTTTAACTAGTTTATCTAATATATATATATTTTTTTTCCTTTTTATACTTTTCTTTATTGGATTTCTTTTTTTAATTATTTTTTCTTTCTTTCTGAACCTCTTTTTATCCCCTTTCTCCCCCCTCACGGTTTGGGATCTCTTCTGATTTGGCTAAAGCATATTTTTCCTGGGGTTGTTGCCACCCTTTTAGTATTTTACTTGCTCCTTCATATACTCTTATCTGGACAAAATGACAAGGTGGAAAAATTCACCACAAAAAAAAGAACAAGAGGCAGTACCAAAGGCTAGGGACCTAATCAATACAGACATTGGTAATATGTCAGATCCAGAGTTCAGAATGACGATTCTCAAGGTTCTAGCCGGGCTTGAAAAAGGCATGGAAGATATTAGAGAAACCCTCTCGGGAGATATAAAAGCCCTTTCTGGGGAAATAAAAGAACTAAAATCTAACCAAGTTGAAATAAAAAAAGCTATTAATGAAGTGCAAACAAAAATGGAGGCTCTGATGGCTAGTATAAATGAGGCAGAAGAAAGAATTAGCGATATAGAAGACCAAATGACAGAGAATAAAGAAACTGAGCAAAAGAGGGACAAACAGCTACTGGACCACGAGGGGAGAATTCGAGAGATAAGTGACACCATAAGACGAAACAACATTAGAATAATTGGGATTCCAGAAGAAGAGGAAACAGAGAGGGGAGCAGAAGGTATATTGGAGAGAATTTCCCCAATATGGCAAAGGGAACAAGCATCAAAATCCAGGAGGTTCAGAGAACCCCCCTCAAAATCAATAAGACTAGGTCCACACCCCGTCACCTAATAGTAAAATTTACAAGTCTTAGTGACAAAGAAAAGATCCTGAAAGCAGCCCGGGAAAAGAAGTCTGTAACGTACAATGGTAAAAATATTAGATTGGCAGCAGACTTATCCACAGAGACCTGGCAGGCCAGAAAGAGCTGGCATGATATATTCAGAGTACTAAACGAGAAAAACATGCAGCCAAGAATACTATATCCAGCTAGGCTATCATTGAAAATAGAAGGAGAGATTAAAAGCTTCCAAGACAAACAAAAACTGAAAGAATTGGCAAATACCAAACCAGCTCTACAGGAAATATTGAAAGGGGTCCTCTAAGCAAAGAGAGACCCTAAAAGTAGTAGATCAGAAAGAAACAGAGACAATATACAATCACAGTCACCTTACAGGCAATACAATGGCACTAAATTCATATCTCTCAATACTTACCCTGAATGTTAATGGGCTAAATGCCCCAATCAAAAGACACAGGGTATCAGAATGGATCAAAAAACAAAACCCATCTATATGTTGCCTACAAGAAACTCATCTTAAACCCGAAGACACCTCCAGGTTTAAAGTGAGGGGGTGGAAAAGAATTTACCATGCTAATGGACATCAGAAGAAAGCAGGAGTGGCAATCCTTATATCAGATCAATTAGATTTTAAGCCAAAGACTACAATAAGAGATGAGGAAGGACACTATATCATACTCAAAGGAACTATCCAACAAGAAGATCTAACAATTTTAAATATCTATGCCCCTAACGTGGGAGCAGCCAACTATATAAACCAATTAATAACAAAATCAAAGAAACATATCAACAATAATACAATAATAGTAGGGGACTTTAACACTCCCCTCACTGAAATGGACAGATCATCCAAGCAAAAGATCAACAAGGAAATCAAGGCCTTAAATGACACACTGGACCAGATGGACATCACAGATATATTCAGAACTTTTCATCCCAAAGCAACAGAATACACATTCTTCTCTAGTGCACATGGAACATTCTCCAGAATAGATCACATTCTTGGTCCTAAATCAGGTCTCAACCGTTATCAAAAGATTGGAATCATTCCCTGCATATTTTCAGACCACAATGCTCTGAAGCTAGAACTCAATCACAAGAGGAAATTTGGAAAGAACCCAAATACATGGAGACTAAACAGCATCCTTCTAAAGAATGAATGGGTCAACCAGGAAATTAAAGAAGAATTGAAAAAATTCATGGAAACAAATGATAATGAAAACACAACGGTTCAAAATCTGTGGGACACAACAAAGGCAGTCCTGAGAGGAAAATATATAGCGGTACAAGCCTTTCTCAAGAAACAAGAAAGGTCTCAGGTACACAACCTAACCCTACACCTAAAGGAGCTGGAGAAAGAACAGGAGAGAAACCCTAAACCCAGCAGGAGAAATCATAAAGATCAGAGCAGAAATCAATGAAATGGAAACCAAAAAAACAATAGAACAAATCAACGAAACGAGGAGCTGGTTCTTTGAAAGAATTAATAAGATTGATAAACCCCTGGCCAGACTTATCAAAAAGAAAAGAGAGAGGACCCAAATAAATAAAATCATGAATGAAAGAGGAGAGATCACAACGAACACCAAAGAAATACAGACAATTATAAGAACATACTATGAGCAACTCTACGCCAACAAATTTGACAATCTGGAAGAAATGGATGCATTCCTAGAGACATATAAACTACCACAACTGAACCAGGAAGAAATAGAAAGCCTCAACAGACCCATAAGCAGTAAGGAGATTGAAACAGTCATCAAAAATCTCCAAACAAACAAAAGCCCAGGGCCAGATGGCTTCCCAGGGGAATTCTACCAAACATTTAAAGAAGAACTAATTCCTATTCTCCTGAAACTGTTCCAAAAAATAGAAATGGAAGGAAAACTTCCAAACTCATTTTATGAGGCCAGCATCACCTTGATCCCAAAACCAGACAAGGATCCCATCAAAAAAGAGAACTACAGACCAATATCCTTGATGAACACAGATGCAAAAATTCTCGCCAAAATACTAGCCAATAGGATTCAACAGTACATTAAAAGGATTATTCACCACGACCAAGTGGGATTTATTCCAGGGCTGCAAGGCTGGTTCAACATCCGCAAATCAATCAATGTGATACAACACATTAATAAAAGAAAGAACAAGAACGATATGATACTCTCCATAGATGCTGAAAAAGCATTTGACAAAGTACAGCATCCCTTCCTGATCAAAACTCTTCAAAGTGTAGGGATAGACGGCACATACCTCAATATTATCAAAGCCATCTATGAAAAACCCACCGCAAATATCATTCTCAATGGAGAAAAACTGAAAGCTTTTCCGCTAAGGTCAGGAACACGGCAAGGATGTCCGTTATCACCACTGCTATTCAACATAGTACTAGAAGTCCTAGCCTCAGCAATCAGACAACAAAAGGAAATTAAAGGCATCCAAATCGGCAAAGAAGAAGTCAAACTATCACTCTTTGCAAATGATATGATACTATATGTGGAAAACCCAAAAGACTCCACTCCAAAACTGCTAGAACTTGTACAGGAATTCAGTAAAGTGTCAGGATATAAAATCAATGCACAGAAATCAGTTGCATTTCTCTACACCAACAACAAGACAGAAGAAAGAGAAATTAAGGAGTCCATCCCATTTACAATTGCACCCAAAACTATAAGATACCTAGGAATAAACCTAACCAAAGAGACTAAGAATCTATACACAGAAAACTATAAAGTACTCATGAAAGAAATTGAGGAAGACACAAAGAAATGGAAAAATGTTCCATGCTCCTGGATTAGAAGAATAAATATAGTGAAAATGTCTATGCTACCTAAAGCAATCTACACATTTAATGCAATTCCTATCAAAGTACCATCCATTTTTTTCAAAGAAATGGAACAAATCATCCTAAAATTTATATGGAACCAGAAAAGACCTCGAATAGCCAAAGGAATATTGAAAAAGAAAGCCAAAGTTGGTGGCATCACAATTCCGGACTTCAAGCTCTATTACAAAGCTGTCATCATCAAGACAGCATGGTACTGGCACAAAAACAGACACATAGATCAGTGGAACAGAATAGAGAGCCCAGAAATAGCCCCTCAACTCTATGGTCAACTCATCTTCGACAAAGCAGGAAAGAATGTCCAATGGAAAAAAGACAGCCTCTTCAATAAATGGTGTTGGGAAAACTGTACAGCCACATGCAGAAAAATGAAATTGGATCATTTCCTTACACCACACACGAAAATAGACTCAAAATG
This sequence comes from Lutra lutra, assembly GCF_902655055.1. NCBI lineage: Eukaryota > Metazoa > Chordata > Mammalia > Carnivora > Mustelidae > Lutra > Lutra lutra. Next base: position 130,777,645 of record NC_062278.1, on the reverse strand, counting down.
GATGAAGGATCTCAATGTGAGAAAGGAATCCATCAAAATCCTTGAGGAGAACACAGGCAACAACCTCTTCGACCTCAGCCGCAGCAACATCTTCCTAGGAACATCGCCAAAAGCAAGGGAAGCAAGGGCAAAAATGAACTATTGGGATTTTATCAAGATCAAAAGCTTTTGCACAGCAAAGGAAACAGTGAACAAAACCAAAAGACAACTGACAGAATGGGAGAAGATATTTGCAAACGACATATCAGATAAAGGGCTAGTGTCCAAAATCTATAAAGAACTTAGCAAACTCAACACCCAAAGAACAAATAATCCAATCAAGAAATGGGCAGAGGACATGAACAGACATTTCTGCAAAGAAGACATCCAGATGGCCAACAGACACATGAAAAAGTGCTCCACATCACTCGGCATCAGGGAAATACAAATCAAAACCACCATGAGATATCACCTCACACCAGTCAGAATGGCTAAAATTAACAAGTCAGGAAATGACAGATGCTGGCGAGGATGCGGAGAAAGGGGAACCCTCCTACACTGTTGGTGGGAATGCAAGCTGGTGCAACCACTCTGGAAAACAGCATGGAGGTTCCTCAAAATGTTGAAAATAGAACTACCCTATGACCCAGCAATTGCACTGCTGGGTATTTACCCTAAAGATACAAACGTAGTGATCTGAAGGGGCACGTGCACCCGAATGTTTATAGCAGCAATGTCGACAATAGCCAAACTATGGAAAGAACCTAGATGTCCATCAACAGACGAATGGATAAAGAAGATGTGGTATATATACACAATGGAATACTATGCAGCCATCAAAAGAAATGAAATCTTGCCATTTGCGACAACGTGGATGGAACTAGAGAGTATCATGCTTAGCGAAATCAGTCAATCGGAGAAAGACAACTATCATATGATCTCCCTGATATGAGGGAGAGGAGATGCAACATGGGGGGTTAAGGGGGTAGGAGAAGAGTAAATAAAACAAGATGGAATTGGGAGGGAGACAAACCATAAGTGACTCTTAATCTCACAAAACAAACTGAGGGTTGATGGGGGGTGGGGGGTTGGGAGGGGGGTGGGATTATGGACACTGGGGAGGGTATGTGCTATGGTGAGTGCTGTGAAGTGTGTAAACCTGGTGATTCACAGACCTGTACCCCTGGGGATAAAAATATATGTTTATAAAAAAATAAAATTAATTAAAAAAAATACAAACTCAACAACAGTTAAGTTCAGTAACTTAGATGAAATGAACAAATTCCTCAAAAGACACAAATTACCAATAGACGTAAGAATAAATAGAAAACTCATGTAGCTTATAACTATTAAAGAAATTGAATTTGGGTTGCCTGGGTGGCTCAGAGGACTGAGCATCTGCCTTTGGTTCAGGTCATGATTTCGGGGTCCCGGGATGGAGCCCTGCTCAGCATGGGAGCCTGCTTTTCCTTTCTCCCTTTTCCTCTGCCCCTCCATGGTTCTCTCTCTCTCAAATTAATAAATAAAATCTTAGGGGAAAAAAAAAGAAAGAAGAAAGAAATTGAACCGTAGTTAAAAATCCTTTCACGAAGAAAACTGCATCTCGTTTCACTGGGTGAATCCCATCAAAGTTGAAAGAAGAAAACAAGACGAATTTATGTTCGTTCCCCACGGATGCCATAATGAAGTACCATAAACTAGATGGCTTAAACAACCGTATGTGTTATCCCACAGTTCTGGAGTCTAGAAGTTTAAAATCAAGATGTACCAGGGCTTTGTTCCCTCTAAAACTCATGGGGAAGAATCTTTCCCTGCTCATGCCCAGCATCTGGTGGTGGCCACAAGTCCTTGGTGCTCCTTGGCTTACAGACACAGCCCTTCACACTCTGCCCTTCATGGACATTGTCCCCTCACATGTTTGTATCTCTTCTTACAAGGATACTAGTCATGCTGGATTAAGGTCCACCCTAATTGGGTAGGACATCATCTTAATTTTATTATCTGCAATGACCTTATTTCCAAATAATGTCACATTCTAAGGTGAATTCAAACTGTTCTACAGCGGAGCACAATTCAACCTACAACACAATCCTATACAAACCCTTTCAAAAAACAGAGGAAGGTGAGTATTTCCCAATTCATTTTTAAGCCAGCATTCCCTTAAATACCATAACCATAAAGTTAAGTCTTTGGAACTTAGTATCATTTTCACTGACAGATCATTAGGGTGGAGCAATGCCCATCCCAGAAGTCTGTGTTCTTGAAGGGGGTAGGGGGAGAGGAAGGGAGGAACAGACGCAAATGCATATGTAGTTTTAAAATCTCTATAGAGGGGTGCCCAAGTTGGTTAAGCGTCTGACTCTTCATTTTGGCTCAGGCGGTGCTGTCGGGGTCATGGGAACCCCACAGTGGCCTCTGCATTCCGCATGGAATCTGCTTAAGGTTCTCTCTCCCTATGCCCCTCCTGCTTATGCTCTCTTTTTCTCTGAAATAAATCAATCTTAAAAAAAAAAAATCTCCATAGAGACAGAACCTACTAGAACTTTCCTTAAAATTACTAGCTTAAGGGGTGCCTGGGTGCCTCAGTCGGTTAAGTGTATGCCTTTAGCTTAGATCATGATCCCAGGGTCCTGGGATGGAGCCCCGTGTTGGGCTCCCTGCTCAGCGGGGTGTCTGCTTCTCCCTTTCCCTCTGCAGCAACACCTGCTTGTGCTCTCTCTGTCAAATAAATTAAAAACAAAAACAAAAAACTAATGGTTTAAAAATGGAAAAATGATTTCAAATTAATAAAAGTTAAAGGAAGGTGCCTACATACATCCAGGTATCTGTCTATCTTAAATCTGTCTATCTTAAAAGTGTACTCTAGGTAAACTTTTAAAAATAATGACGATGATTAGTAATGCTTATTTAGCATTTTAGTAATTTTTAGCAATTAGTAATTAAAATGATTTTAAAAATCATTTCTCATTTCCATATGTAAGGTAGTTGACTACTCTGATGGAACAGAGCCCAAAGAAGTAAAACTGGTTGGGTGTTCCCATCCCTTCATCATGAAATGAGATGGATCTGTTCTTATTCACCAATTGTGGCAGCAGCTGTAGAAAAGGAATAATCAATCCAAACTAGATTTTGGAGGAAGAAACAATGGGAATGAGTAATAAGTGATACTCCCATTTTGTACACAGGGACTAACCCATCCAATGACGAGGGAGGTACACTCTAACAACTTCCGACTGTAAGGGGCCTTCACAGTAATGCTGCTGATATCTGAGGTATGGAAGGTACCCAGGTATGAAAACAGTATAATCTGTATAAGCTGACTTTAAAAAACTACTTCTTTCACATTGTTTTGTCTACATTATTAATACAAAGCATCCACCTAAGGTTCTCATAGTACATATTGCAACACTAAAAAACACCAAAACGAAGAACAATAAAGCCAAAGGGTACACTGCTGTTTCATTTCCTTAAAAGTCAACAAAAGTGATTAATTACATGTTGGCTCACCAACTCTTTAAAAAAAAATCAAGACCAAATAGTATGAGGATGATTTGTGGAAAAATTGCCCTCTAAAGTCTTCTGATAACTAAGCCATTTAAAATTTCGACAGACTTATTCTATAATTTCCTTTTGTTTGACGTTGTTGAAAAGGGGGCAATAAGGTTAAGCTGTTTTTTCCAGAGTTTTATGAAAGGCTGCTGTTACATCCGTTTAAAGAACATTTAGAGAATAACAATGTTCTTTTATTAATCTTACTCTTTTTCTCCCAATTTGTGTTATTTTATAGGTTCTAAATATATAGGATATGAAACTTTTTTCACTAACAACAAACACTGATGTCAGCTGTCAAAGTATATAAATAAGATTCTTTTCTACTCTTTAATGTAATATTAACTAATGCTGGGGCTGTAAGAGATTTCCATTCTGTTTCTTCAGGAATTTATCAGGCAAGGCTGACTTCAGTGTACTACACACTGCTGAGAAAAGAATTTTGTCTATTTCTAAAAGGTCTCATCTGACCACAATGAAAGCAGCACAATCAGATGTTTTATGATTGGCCTTTCTGTTAATACTAGAAAGCTAATACCCCCTACTCACATATGAAATGGGATTCAGATGACCAAAGTGCAATTAATTTAATCTGGGTCAAGTGTTTTCCAAGCTTGAAAAATGAGAAGAATCATCTAGAGTGTCTGTTACAAGTACAGATTCCTCAGTCCTATCCTAGTAATTCTGAAGCCTGGAACTCAATATTTAAACAAGAGTCTTTATTTAGTCTTAAGAGCTAGCAAATTTAGAAATTAATCTTAGATATGTTAGTAGTACTGGTCAGAAAACAAAGATAGTTTTTATTTCTATTTTAGTATGGCTGATATTCAATAAAATGCCATGAAGTACTCAATTTGATAAGACCTGATATATGTATACTCTCCTGCAACCACTGCCACAATCAAGATAATAAACATATCCATCACCTCCAAAAGATTCTTCCTATTCTAGAATAATTTCCTCCAGCTCCTCCCCACTGCCACCTCTACCATTCCCAAGTAACCATTAATCTGCTTTCTGTTACTAGTTGGCATTTTCTAGAATTATATATAACTGGAATCACTCAAACAGTACACTTCTTTGCCTAGCTTCTTTCACTGAGAATAATGATTTTGTCATTCATCTATGACACAGCATGCATTGAGAGTTCGTCCCTTTCATTGCTGAATAGTAGTCCATTATATGAATACAGCAGCTCTTTATCCATTTACCTGTTGATGGACATTTGATTATCTCCAGGTTTAGTTACTGAAAGCTGTTAAAAACACCTGTGTACAAGTATTGGTAAGGGTTTATGCTTTCATTTATCTAGGAGCAAAATAACTGGATATGGCAGATATAACTTCTGGGGGGAGGAAGGGCTGAGGAGAAGGGAGAGAGAGAATCTTAAGTAGGCTCCATGCTGGGCCTCACAACCCTGAGATCATGACCCTAGCAGAAATCAAGAGTTGGATGCTTGACTGTCTGAGCCACCCAGGTGCTCCAGATATGTTTAACTTTTTAAGAAACTATCAAACTGTTTTCCAAAGTGAACATACCGTATATATTAGACTCCCAGAAGCAGCGTAAGAAAGCTACAGTTCCTCCATATCCTTGGGAATGTCAGTCTTTAATTTTAGCCATACAAATGGGCATGTAATGTTTTCTCACTGTGGTTTTACTTTGCATTCTCCTAATGACCAATGAACTTGATATTTTCATGTGCTTATTTGCCATCTGTATATCCTCACTGCTGAAGCATCTCTTCAAATATGTTGTCCGTTTTTGTTACGGAGTTTTAAAAATTCCTTATATATTTTGCATGTATTTCCTTTATCAGATGTATATGATTTGCAGATATTTTCTCTGAATGTGACTTGTCTTTTCATTCTCTGAATACTATATTTCAAAGAGCACAAGTTTTAAATTTTGATAGCCTGATTTGTTCTTCCAGGGATCTTGACTTGATGGCCCAAGAAATCTTTGCTTAACGCAAACTTCCAAAGGATTTTCTTCTTTGTTATCTTCTAAAAGTGCTATAGTTTTAGATTTTACATTCAAATCTCTGATCTATTTTGAGTTAATTTTTGGATATATGGAGCAAGGTTTGGATCAAAGGTCATTTTTTGGTAGCTGGATATTGAAGTGCTCCAGGACTGTTTAAAAGATAATCCTTTCTCCACCAAACTGCCTTTGCACTTTTTTGCAAATTAACTGTCCATACATATGTGGGTCAACTTTTAGGTATTCTGTTTAACTGGTCTACCTTCATACCAACATTACACTGTCTTGATTAGTGGAATTTTAAATCAGACCTCCAACTTTTTTCCTCAAAGCTGTTCTGGCTATTACAGATCCTCTGTATTTCCATATCAATTTTAGAATCAATCTGTCAATCAATTTCTACCCCCAAAATTAAAAGCCTGCAAAAATATTCTTTGGGACTATGTTAAAAACTATTGATCAACTTGGAGAAAACTAACATCTTAATATTGAGATTTCTGATCAATAAATAATGGTATAGCTCTCCATTTATACAGGTCTTTAATTTCTCTCAATAATGCTTTATAGTTTTCTTTGTGTAGATATTTCATATTTTTGTCAGATATATTCCTAAGAAATAGTTTTGAATGCTTTTATGTTTTTAAAAAAATTAGGGAAAGAAAACAATATGGAGAGTCCTCAAAAAATTAAAAATAGATCTACATATGATCTGGTAATTCCACTACTAGGTATACCCAAAAGAAATAAAAATAGTATTTTGAAGAGATAAATGCACCTCTATGTTGACTGCAGCATTAGTCACAACAGCCAAGATATGGAAATAACCTAAATGCCCATCTACTGATGTGGTATATACACAACAGAATATTATTCAGCCATGAGGAAGGATATCCTGCCATTTACAACAGTAAGGATGAACCCTGAATATATTATGCTAAGTGAGATGTCAGACAGAGAAAGACAAGTAATATATGGTATCACTTGCATGTGAAATCTAAAAAAGTCAAACTCATGAAAAATAGAGAGTAAAATGGTTGTTCCTGGGGGATGTGGAATGTGAGGATAAAACTGATGTTGTTTAAGGGTACAAACTTGCAATGAGTAGTAAATAAACCACAGTGATCTAATGCATAATATAATATAGACAAAAATACTGTACTATAATTATAGTGTGTATCACTACAACAAGCATTATAATATTTAAATGTATCCAACATGCTGTAACCTTAAATTTAGTGTTACATATCAAATATATGCAATAAGAATGATCTAAAAAAAAACTTTTAATTTCTGACTTTTCATTATTTGTATATAGAAATAAAACTGATTTTTAAACATTGATCTTGTATCCTATAATCTTTTTAAACCCTATTAGTTTTAGTAACTATTTTGTATATCATACTGGATTTTCTTCATAGATGATCCTGTTGTCCACAAATACTTTTTCCTATCCAATCTTTTCTGTTGGGTTCCCCCCCTCCCCTTTTCTTGCCTTAGCATACTGGCTAGAACTGCAATACAACACTGAAGAGAAGTGATAGAGAGTGGGCATCCTTGTCTTGTTCCTGTTATTAGGTAAAATAATTCAGTCTTTCGGCATTAAGTATAATGTTAGCAATAGGTGTTTTTGGTTTTGGTAGATGCCCTTTATCAGACTGAGAAAGCTCTCTTCTATTCCTACACTGCTGAGAATTTCTATTAGGAATGAACTGAGGATTTTTTCCCAATACTTCTTCTGCATCTCCTGAGATGATCATATAGTTTTTCTTTTTTCGTATATTAATGCGGTAAATGGCACTGCTTGATTTTCAAAAGGTCAAACAAACTTGCATTCTCAGGATAAAGCCTATGTGGCCAAAATACGATTTTTAAAATTAACTTTGGATTCTATTTGCTAAATTTTTGTTTAGAATTTTTGTATCTATGATCATAAGGAATAATGATATATAGTTTTCTTCTTCTGTCTGGTGCTATTTCAAAGTAGTGCTGACCTCACAGAATCAATTAGAAAGTATTCTCTCCTCAGTTTTCTGAAAGAGAGTGTACAGAATTTATATTATTTCTTCCTTAAATGTTTGGAATGCCAGTGCCCTAAGAGTTTTCTCTTTCAGGCAGGTTTTTAACTAAACATTCCATTTCTTTAATAGATAAAGGGCTATTCAGATCATCTACTTCTTAAATGAGCTCTGAAAGTTATTTTCTAAAGAATTTGTCCATTTCAGCTAAGTGTGTGAATTAACTGGGAAAAAGTTGTTCATAATCTTCTATCAAATACCTGTGAAGATCTGTAATGCTATCAACTATCTCATTCACTACATTGTTAATCTGCAATGTATTTCTTTTCTCCTGCTTAGTCTGGTGAGAGATTTATCATAAATAGTACTCTCACAAGCACTGGTTTCACTGATTTTCTCTACTGTTTTTCTATTTCATATTTCACTGACTTCTATCTATATTATTTCTTTTCATCTACCTACTTGTGGTTTAATTTGCTCTTTTTCCAGTTTCTTAAGGTAAAAATTAAGGTCACTGATTTGAGACTTTTCTAATATTGGATGTTTAATAGTATACATATTCCCCTTTGAGCAGCATTCCCCCAAACTTTGAAATATAGTATTTTTTTCATTCAAGTCTAAATACTTGGTAATTTCTCTTTTGATTTCTTCTTTGATACATGGGTTATTTGGAAGTGTATTATTTAGTTTCTAAATATTTGGGTATTTTCTAGATTCCTATTTTTGATTTCTAATTTAATTCCACTGTGTTCACAAAACCCTATTTGTATGAATTGAATCTTTTTATATTCACTGAATAGTTTTATGGCCCAGAATATGATCTTAGTAAATATTCCAAGTACCCTTAAAAGAATACGGATTCCGCTGTTGTTGGGTGGAGTGTTCCGTAGTTGTCATTTAGATTAAGTTGGTTGATACTATCATCCAAATCTAAATCCTTAAGTATTTTCTATTTTATTAATGGGGGGGCACTGAAATGTATTCAATTATCTTTTAAAGAGATTTAAACAATAAGACATATATTTATGCATATAGTTAACATTTCTCATGCTCTCTGTTCCCTTGTGTAGATCTGTATTTCCATCTGGTATCGTTGGTTCCTAAAGGACTTTTTTAACATTTTTTGTAATATGGGTTTGCTGATGACAATTATTTCAGCTTTGGTATTTCTAAAAAAGTCTTTATTTCCCCCTCACTTTTGAAAGATATTTTCACTGGATACAGAATTCTATGTTCACAGGGTTTTTTCTGAAAAGTACTTTTAAAATGTTTAACTGTCTTCTCCCTTGCACTGCTTCCAATTTCCTTGGTTCCTTTGCCATCCTTCTTTTGGTTCCTTTGTGTAGTAACATGATTTGGTTTTTTGGTTTTTTTTCTGGCTGCTTTTAAGATTTTCTCTTTATCACTAGTTTTGAGCAACTTGATTATAATGCACTATGGTTTAGTTTCTTCTCACTTCTTGGATTTGGGGTTTGTTCAGTTCTTAGATTTGTGTGGATTTATAGTTTTCACCAAATGTGGAAACATTTCAGTCTTTCTTACTCTTTCTGTCCCTTCCCTTCACTCTGTGAACTCTAGTGAAGTTACCCCAATGAGAGATCCTTCTTCAAGAATTTCCTGCATCTTTTCTCTCCTTCTATTTCTTGCTTTACTCCCATCCCAGAAGAAAGGTACTCCTCTTCCTATGTCGAGACCTGTATACCTCTAACCGGGGCCTCCTGAGCCCATTCACCAATCATCTCTTGGACCTCTCCCGAAAAACCACATGTCCAATCTCTTTCTCCCTGGCCTAAAATGAACCAAAAAAAGCCTCTCTTAATCCTGCCATTCCGTCAAATCAAGATCATTTCACCCTCTTTCATAGCTGTACTCCTTCAAAGTATAATCTACATATTGCCCCCCCTTTAACATCTCCCACAGAGCCCCCAACAATCATATCTATCTTTAATGATTTACTAAACCCACTCATTCAAATGCCCTCAATGATTTCCTTGAGTTTTAGAGGGAACAAAGCCCTGGTACATCTTGATTTTAAACTTCTAGACTCCAGAACTGTGGGATAACACATACGGTTGTTTAAGCCATCTAGTTTATGGTACTTCATTATGGCATCCGTGGGGAACGAACTGCAGGTATATTTATAAACCAAAGTCTCCCTGAAGCTATTTCTTTCCTTGGCTTCTATGACACAGCATTCAATTTCTGTTTTAATTCTTTGTTCATCTTTCTTTTCTCGCTAACTGAAACTACATATTCCCTATATTCTTCCCTTGGCTTTCTTCTCTCTATATATTCACTACCTCTGGGATCAAACCCTCCTGTTCATTCAATCTTCACTTTAATGAAGCTCATGTCCAATTTCTAATATCCTGCTTTTATGTTTTTCAGAATTCCAGACCCACATCCCATCCATTAGCATCCTGAATTCAACATGACTCATATCAAATCAATCATGTTTTCCCCAAACCAGATATTCTACCTGTCATCTTAACTGTGTTGTATCTTCACACTGACTTAAGATTTATTCCAATAGCAGAACTAAAGAAAAGTACAGATCAAAGACTGCACTGAAGCTTTCAGAAACACGGGCCCCAAGTAGGCAAGGAGAGTAGACATCTATGCAATGTATCTGATAGTTAAGAGCGGAGCCTCAGTGCACAAAGGTCAATTAATAAATGTACTCATAAATAACAACTGTAGTCAAAAGAGATGAAATCTTTGAAGCAAAGTCTGTGAGAGTGAGACAAGGAGAAATGTGAGATTCAGCATGAAAATAAAGACGGTAAGAAGTCTGTATGAGCCATTCAGGATTCTTTTACACATTCAAGTACACAGCTCTCTGGAGATAAAATTAACATAGCCGGCCATGAATGTTCTTAAAATAAGTGACCCAAAAGGTACACATATGTACACCAATTTCAATTCTGTAACTATGGAACACTTGCTAAAGGAAAATAAGTAAAGCAGAATTTCCACTGCCCATTCTGGGAAGAATGACTTATACATAAAAATATAAGGCAGCAGTGGTAGGTGCCATTAGGTAAGTACAAAATTCTCTGGGGATCCAAAGAAGACCACATCAAAGGGCATTAAAGTACCTTATGCCTTTGGACCCGAGAGGAATTCCAGATTGGATGAAATGCAGAATATTAGGAAACGTACAATGGAAAATATAAAACTAAAAAGGGAAGATAAGGCAGGAAACAGAAGGCTCTGAAAACCAGGGGAAGGAGTGTGGATCTTTCTTTACCAATTCCCTGTAATTAAGAGTTGATTTTGGGGCACCTAGGTGGCTCAGTGGGTTAACGCCTCTGCCTTCGGCTCAGGTCATGATCCCAGGGTCCTGGGATCAAGCCCCACATCAGTCTCTCTGCTCAGCAGGGAGCCTGCTCCACCATCCCCCCCCCCCGCCTGTCTCTCTGCCTACTTGTGATAGCTGTCAAACAAATAAATAAAATCTTAAAAAAAAAAAAAAAGAGTTGATTTTGAAAATTAACAACTTAGGAAACAACAGATGTTGGTGAGGATGCAGAGAAAGGGGAACCCTCTTACACTGTTGGTGGGAATGCAAGCTGGTGCAGCCACTCTGGAAAACAGTATGGTGGTTCCTCAAAAAGTTAAAAATAGAGCTACCCTATGACCCAGCAATTAATTGTACTACTAGGTATTTTTATCCAAAGGATACAAACATAGTGATTTGAAGGGGCACATGCACCCAATGTTTATAGCAACAATGTCCACAATAGCAAAATATGGAGAGAACCCAGATGTCCACCTACAGATGAATGGATAAAGAAGATGTGGTGTGTATACACACACACACACACACAATGGGATATTTTTCAGCCATCAAAAGGAATGAAATCTTGCCATTTGCAACAATATGGATGGAACTACAGAGTACTATGCTAAACGAAATAAATCAGCCAGAGAAAGAAAAATATCATATGATTTCACTCTTATGTGAATTTAAGAAACAAAACAGATGAACTAGGAGAAGGGAAGGAAGAATAAAATAAGATGAAAAGAGAGAGAAAGACAAGTCATAACTACAGGAAATAAACTGAGAGTTGCTGGAAGTGGGTAGGTGAGGGGATAGGGTAAGTGGGTGATGGGCATTAAGAAGGGCATGTGATATAATGAGCCCTGGGTATTGTATGTACTTAATGATCACTGAACTCTACCTCTGAACCTAATAATACAGCATATGTTAATTAAATTGAAATTTTTTAAAAGATTTTATTTGAGGGGCGCCTGGGTGGCTCAGTGGGTTAAGCCGCTGCCTTCGGCTCAGGTCATGATCTCGGAGTCCTGGGATCGAGTCCCGCATCGGGCTCTCTGCTCAGCAGGGAGCCTGCTTCCTCCTGTCTCTCTGCCTGCCTCTCTGCCTGCTTGTGATCTCTCTCTGTCAAATAAATAAATAAAATCTTTAAAAAAAAAAAAAAAGATTTTATTTGAGAGAGACAGTGAGCGAGCGAGCGAGTGGGAGCATGCACTTCTGCTATGAATCTGCCCTAGAATCCATGAGCAGGAATACTGGATATCTACCAGGCCATCACACATATCTGCTATTGATGAGACTTTCCTCTAGTGTACTAGATGCTTAGACACTGCTCCATCAGAACACAGGCTATGTGAAGGTAAATGTTAAACTGAACGGTAAGGACAAGGAAGGAAAGGGAAAAGGATGTTCACAAGATCTCTTGAGGAAAATATCTATTCTTAGGTAGAGCCTAATACAGAAAATACATCAAGGGCAATACTTGATCACAAGACAACAACCGGTCACCTCTGAAAACACAACTGTTCCTAAAGTAAATCCATTTATTATTCCTCTTTTCCAGAAAATACCAGGACTATTAATATATTATTAAATACAACTAAAAAATACATTCTTAATGTTAATAATATTAAACTTTAAATCTTTATTTCCTAAAATATGAATGATCCTTTCACCTCTCCAGCTTTTCCTTAATGTCTTTATATCTGTCTTATATCAATTCCACTTAATGCTAATTTTTATTTATTTAGTTATTTTTTACTGAAGTATAGTTGCCACACAAAATTACATTCCTTTCAGGTATACAACACAGTGATTCAACAAGTTTATATGTTATGCTAACAAGTGTTAGCTACAATCTGTCAACCTATAAATGCTATTCCTCTTAAAATGTGAATTTCATGTTTGACTAATATGTCTAAGGTTGTTGATGTGTAAAATCTGCAACCATAATGGAAATGAATAAATACTGGGAATCTAAGCATTATTCTAAAATCAGCAGTAAAAAAACATAAAACAGAAAGTTTTCCATACTTCTAAAAATGGTAAGCATTCTCTGAAAACTGTACCTTCCTCTTTGATACCACAGTAGTTCAGAAGCCCATTCTTCATGGGTATATTATGAATGTGAGTTTCTCCTGCTCAAACCTGCTCAGGGTGTGGAAATGACTTTCCCTTACACTGGGCAAACAAGAGCAGTAAGAAGCACTCTGCTGTAGATACAGTATCTGGATAACTTTGCAGATTTCCCTCCTTCTTCTAGGTCATCTTTAAAGTTTACAAAATAAATATTGTAAAGGCACAGGAACCCATTTCAATTTACTCTACACCCTAAAAACTGTTCAGATACCTTAAAGAGTCTCCTCACTGCTATAAGCCATAATGATAAGATTAGCATGGAAGTCATTTCCTTGACTTGTTTTTCCCCAAGAAAATGTTTTTTAAACACAATGTAATACTGTAAAGACAAAAAAAGCACCAAGAAAGAAACTTAATTGTGCACTTCTGATTGCATTTAGTCTCTTAGTAGGATGTAGTCTCTTAACAACAGAATTATGTTAGCTACTATAATTACCTAAATAATTGAAAGAAGATATAAATCAAGAAATCTACTTTCAAATAAAGGAAAAGAAAGTTACAGAAAAAAAATCTATGGTGGTATCTATATCTGATGAAAACAGAATAAAAACAATATCCAGAAATTCTTAAGAATGCCTAAGATGATGTCATATCTTGAAAATAATAAAAGAGATTTATAACTAGTCAAAATCTAGTTGTGCATATTTCCTAAGTTTAACAGTTAAAAGCTGACATTAACATTATAAGAATCTTGACATACTGAAGTATTGAATCCTTCCAGTAAAAACTGTGAAAACACAAGCAAGAGATGCAATGTATTATTTTTAAGATAGAAAACATTAATGTATTTCCAAACAAATCACATAGAACTTTAAGCTATAAGAAAAATGCAAAAATATTAAGGATCTTTTAAAGGACAAAGAGAATGCCCTCTCCAAGGCAGAAATAGGTGTTACATTTATACCTGAAATATGTATTTTACATGTACAGAGACTCTGGTGAGAGTGGGGTTACATTACTTATTCTGTATATGACTATGTATAAAGTTTCTCAGCCCCAAAGTACCATATTAAATGTAGCTTTTGAACCCCCAACTCCATCTATAAAGGAAAAACAGGAACAGAGAATGATTATATCTACATATTTTCAATACAAACATTAAAAAGCAATCTTTAACGTTTGTGTTTTAATATAAGAATTAAAAAAGTAGGGGCGCCCCTATAATGTATAAATACATTAAATTAAGCAAAGTGTGTTTTGGGGGCTTCCATGTGCAAGCAAACAGCACTACTGGCCATCTTGTACAACCCCTTGAATTATTACCTGTCAATTAATTCATAGCTATCAATCAATACTCCTTCTTCTAAGAGAATAATCAAACAGTCCCCAATCTCTTGAAGTTACATGGCCTGTCATTTAAGAAACATCCATTTCCTGCCCATTAGACTAGTTTTGAGTCACCACCACTGCCCCTTCATTTCTGCTAAGGCAATTATGCTATATTTCAATGAGTAACAAAATCATAAATTCCAAAATCAACCACTGGAAAAATAAAAAGATCTCAAAGAGATGGGTGACTTAATATTTCAAATCAACAACAGAGTAAGATTTTTATTTTTTAAAATTTTTTTATTATTATTATTTTTTAAGATTTTATTTATTTATTTGACAGACAGAGATCATAAGTAGGCAGAAAGGCAGGCAGAGAAAGAGGAGAAAGCAGGCTCCCCGCCGAGCAGAGAGCCCGACGTGGGGCTTGATCCCAGGACCCCGGGATCATGATCCGAGCCGAACGCAGAGGCTTTAACCCACTGAGCCACCCAGGCGCCTGCAGAGTAAAATTTTTAAAGAAAATATTCAACAAAGTTTCTTTTACTTTTTTGCTTTCAAAAATGTTCAAATACAAGCTTTTCTATTAAAGGGGTAGATTTGAAAACCATATAGTACTAAGTTTAACTGATACTATGTTTTAAAGCTATGCACTAAAACCAAAGTTAAACTCATCTGCACCCCTGTGAAAACAATTTTGCTTAATGTAAAAGCTGTTAAAGAATTCCAGCTATAATTCAGAACTTCTAAATAAATATCTAGCAACCCCCCAAAACTAATGCCATATCAATAAGAATATAATTGGTCCCTAATGATACTATATATATATATATATATATATATATATATATAGCAGCAGTATGCTAGCTTAAAATCAAACTCTGCTTTCTCTTTTCATATTATTTGAGAAAAATCAAAATCAAAAACAAAAATGCAACCCTTCCCAACCCTCAAAAAAAAGTCTATCCTGAATTATATGGGCAGGTCCTAAATGCAAGCATATGTATCTCTGTAAGAGAGAGGCAGGAGTTTTAAGAGACAGACATATACAGAAGAGATGATACGAACATGAAGCAGAGTGATCCAGCCAAGACAGATGCCAACAGCCACCTGAAGCCGAAGAGGCAAGGAAGGTTTCCCCTTTAGTGCCTCTGGAGGGAGCATGGTCTGTCTATACCTTGACATCAGACATTTGGCCTCCAGAACTCAAATGTGAGAATAAATCTCTGTTGTTTTATCACCAAGGCTGCAATAATTTGTTATAGCATCGAGAGGATACTAATACACTGAGGAAATGACTGTACTAAGAGAGTGATCCTTAGAGCATCCAAACTTAGAAGGAAAAGGGTAACCCCATACTGTAAGTAAAATATATTGATGAGACACAAAATACAATGACACAGTAAGCCCAATTTTTAACAGTTGAAACTTTGAAGCAGACAATTCTATAAGATTTTATGTGATGACGTTAACATTGTTGAGTGGCCACAGAGGGGGACCGTAGAAGTTTTTTTTCTTTCTTTTCTTCGTATTTTTTTTTTTAATTTTTAATTTTTTAAAAATTTCTTTTCAGTGTACCAGAATTCATTGTTTATGCACCACACCCAGTGCTCCATGCAAAATACGTGCCCTCCATAATACCCACCATAAGGCTCACCCAACCTCCCACCCCCCGCCCCTTCAAAGCCCTCAGATTGTTTTTCAGAGTCCGTAGTCTCTCATGGTTCACCTCCTCCTCCAATTTCCTCAACTCCCTTCTCCTCTCCATCTCCCCATGTCCTCCATGCTATTTGTTATGCTCCACAAATAAGTGAAACCATATGATAATTGACTCTCTCTGATAAGCAGAAATTTTACCTAATCTCTACCTGTTCAGCTACAATAATAAACTGCAATAAGCAAGAGAAAGGAAAATAATTCATCTTTCAAATCAGACTAAAAAGTGAGAAGTTAAAAGAAACTTAAAATATCTGCAAATTACCTACAAGTAAACATTGCTTCTGAAAATATTCATCACTAAGTATAAAGGATCCAGCCTATGATCTGCTTTGGTGGGCAGAACTACTCAGAAACTGACAAAAGGGAAGAGAGTGACATCTGGGGAATTATAAATAACACAGGTCATAATGTTGAAAAAGGCTGTTTGAAAAGAAGAAAACAATAAATCTTCATCATCTGGCAACAAGTTGGTCATTCTGAGATTTAAATAAGAAAAGAAAAATAATCAGCTCTGGAAACCTCTCTAAGCCTTAATAGCCACCTTACAAAGTGGGGTATTAGTACCCAGCTACTTCTTAGTGTTCACAGCTCCTCACAGGGCCATTCTGAGGATGAACTGTGATTACACACAGTGAAAGATCATGGTATGGGTCACAGCTTCTTTCCATAAACTGGCTGAATGGAGCTAATGACACTAGCTTTCTCAATGAAACATGTCAGGGAACAATTACCAGATAAAAAAAAAAAATTAAAACATAAAACCTGTTGATGTCCAGGAGTCCCAGCACTTACCACATCACTAGCACTGGAGAACTCATTATTAACCAGACTTTCCAGAGCCATCCACCGAACTGGCCTATTTTCATTGTCCCCCAGACAGTGATAATCCATGGGAAACAAGTCTCTGGAGAGGGCATTGTCTGTGATCTTAACTTGGAGTGTGTCATCAATGCTGAAAAATAAAGACATGAACATTAAATCCAATTGGTGTATTTAAAACATATGGATCACAGTTACTCTAAAATACCATATAATGCCCACTGTGACTCCTGGACAGGACCCCAAATCCAGAGAAAACTAAACATGAAATGACAGTGACAAGCTCATGGCACCCACACACAGTTCCTGGCAGCCAGGTCTTTGTGGATAACTTCCCGTCTGGCCAGATAGCTCATTCCACAGGCAATCTGAATAGCCATGTGTACCAGGTCTTGTTGAGAAATTGCCTGTTGGGGGGGGAAAAAAAAGATGTTTGGAGGTAGCACAAAAATGATGATGGCAGTCAGCTACTTATTTTATCCCACAATCCTTCTTTATCCCAAAAGACACAATACTTCTTAATCCCAAAATACTTCTTTACGTCTACACTGTAGTTTTAAAAAGCTATTTCTTGACCAAGAATATGTTCCCATAGCTCTCTAATATCTGTATCTACTACAGTCTTACCATTCTGTAATGTAACTTACCATTTACTTCACTGCCCCTCTCATCTGTCAGGTATAGCTCCCCAACATCTAGCACATAAAAAACTGCTCAATAAATACCTGTTTCATGAATGCCGGATTCTCAAGGTAAAATTTCAAATGCTTATTATTCAATAGCCTGTTCTTTTCTTAAAAACTAAAAAAAATAGTTTTTATTAGATGATCTCTGAGGACTATTTTCAAGCTAATAGAAGTCTACAGCTCTTGCTACTGACGTGCTCCTGTAGAGCCAGGATGCCAGTCTTGTGGGCTGAGGAATGAAATTCTTCCTCAGGTGATACTGATGGGCTACGGCCTCCAACAACTTGTTGGAACCCTGGCTTTAATCCTGACATATTAAGTCAAACACCCAATGCAGCCTTTGAATCCACTTTCTCCTGGCAACTGTAGTAAGTACATTATTATAAACCCTAAAACAAACTTAATGTGGCTACCATCATGTGTCTGGGATGTAGCCAAATGCTCCACAGCTATGTACACAAGCAGTGAAGAGAAGGAAACTCTTAGGTGACTGACATCTTAAGCCAAGCATATTAAAAATAAGTGGATTATCTCCAAAATCCAGACTTCCAGTCACCACCAGGTTTTGATACAATATGTACCAAATGACTCAGTCAAATGTGTTTCCATTCCTAGAAGGGAGATCTAGTACTAGTACCTTCAAAGAGTTATCAGGAAAATGACTGAGATGGTGTTAGAGTTGAGGTGATTATAAATAAACACACAATGGATAAAAAGGAAAAACTTTAGCATCAGTAAAGTGCAATCTTCAAGACTGGAATTATAAACCATCTTCCTCTAAATCAACAGGTTATAAATATCTTCTGGCACATTTTGAGTTTCTTTTTGCAGGCTTTTACACAGTTTATATTAAGAAGGTTAACATCTACTTTCAAAGATACAATCAGAAGTTCCTGGTAAATAATTGGTATATGGGCAAATTTTTCTCACCTGTGGATTATTGGCCTCTACTAATTTGCACTGCCGTAAAAACAATTTAAGATTCCCCCAATTCATGTAAGGCAATATCACCATGGGCTTTTCTCCTTCTTCTATACACACATGCGTAATAGGAAGAAGATTTCTACAAAATAGTAAGAAATCAGAACAAGTGAAATCTAAATCCTCAAGGGCTTATTTTTAATAAAAAGTAATAAAGATAACCTAAAACAAAACAAGAAAATTTCAAACATACTTAAAAACATGATTACCATTAAAAATGTAGTAAAATTAACAAATGCCCTTTGAAACTAGACGTCAGTATTTTCCACATACGCACTTTCTTGATAGGGAAAAGCAGTAAATTCTAAGTTGCTTCTTGTGAACTGGATTCTCTGAAGACACACTCTAACATTACATACATACACTAAATCTTTACTCTTAAGGGGTAATCAGAGACATTTAAAAAATGACTTGACACATCATGAGTGTATTATGAGATCCCCTTAAGTCCTTCAAAACATTAAAGAAAAAAAAAGGCAGACTATGAATCAGAACATGATAATCAAGAAGACCTCAGAGAGGCTGGAACTGCCACAACAGCCAAGATGTCCTTAGCTGGTCACATGGGACTTAGAATCTGATTTCTAAATACTAAATTTACCATTTATGGATAGTCTGTGCGACTCTCTCTCCTGACCTTAGTTTCCATATCACTAACATGGCATCACGCCAACCATAAAATGCTGTTATGAATAAAGCCAAAGCACGTAGTAACAGCCTTGTTTCTCTTTAAATTTCCATGGCACACATAAATACCTTTATCCTATTGCCTAATGACACCTCTTTCCACTGGTATCTGGAAATTATTTTTCTTCAAGGTTACGTAACTTCTTACTTAATTATCTCATTGATAAAATCATTAAAATCCCTCCAGAAGAGGTAACAATCTGCATGAACATGCTTTAAAGTACAAATGGCTGGTTTTCATTCTGCTCTTTTATAAAGGAAAGGATAAAGAGGAAGATCTGGGACCTAGAGGAAGAGTGGATGAGAGAAGAAACTGGTTCTGCAGACAAGAACAAGGCAGACGAAGGGAAGGTTTTGTGGGGACCTAAGACAAGAACTGCATCCAATTCTCAGTCTTGCCCAGTGTGCTTGCAGAGTGAGAGCTCGGAGGTACTCAGTGTTTAGAAGGTCGCCAACAGGCAACTTGGGCCAATGGAAAGCCAAACTACAAGCAGAAAAAGAATTCAAGAGTACTCTGTCAGGAAGTACTTCTGATGTAATTAAAATAAGTTGTTATTAAAATAAATAAATTTTATTTCTACAGCTATTTTAACCTACAGTAAAAATTATTCTCACAAAGTCCAGTGGAAAAAAGAATAAAAAGACTTTCAAAATGTTTTAAAATATTTCAATGCTTTACAATTCTTACTCAAGGAATGTTAAGACACAAAGTAAACATGTTTTGCATGTGGAATTATACACCACAACCAGTTCTAAAAAGTTAAATTCTAAACAAGGCATCATTTCTTACTGAGTGTATGTTGTTTGCTTGAAAAGTTCTGTAATATGAACACTGAAACTCATTAGTTCATTTTTATTCCTCAGGCCTAGCAGAGTTGCAAATGCAAAACTGGCACTTCATGAATGAGAATAAGAGAATGAACAAAGAAACGCACAGACACCCATGACACCAGGGATCAAAAAGAAAGCATGGTAGGCCCTAATCCCCTTAAAAATGAAACAAACTGCGACGCCGGGTTGGCTCAGTTGCTTAAGCTGCTGCCTTTGGCTCAGGTCATGATCCCAGGGTCCTGGGATCAAATCCCACATAGGGCTCCTTGCTCAGCAGGGAGTCTGCTTCTCCCTCTACCTCTGTCTGCCACTCGACCTGGTTGTGCTCTCTCTCTCTCTCTGACAAATAAATAAATAAAATAAAATAAAAAATCTTAAAAAAAAAACCAAACTGCGATAATGAGTGGAAAGAACAATAATGTACTTTCTACATATTAA
The DNA here is from genome assembly GCF_902655055.1 of Lutra lutra. Taxonomy (NCBI): domain Eukaryota; kingdom Metazoa; phylum Chordata; class Mammalia; order Carnivora; family Mustelidae; genus Lutra; species Lutra lutra. The sequence goes on along the minus strand of NC_062278.1, from coordinate 130,757,270 downwards.
CAATGTGTTTTGCTCATTAAAAATTAGGAGTCCTGGGGCTCCTAGGTGGCTCATCAGTTAAGCATACAACTCTTGATTTCAGTCCTGTCTTGATCTCAGGGCTGTTGAGTTCAAGCCCAGCACTGGGCTCCATGCTGGCTGTGGCACCTACCTAAAAGCAAACAAACAAACAAAAACCACAAAAACACAAAAAACCTAGGAGTCCTAGTATTACTGTATAGCCAGAAAAAACAATTAACTATGACTAAACTGTACAATCTGCTTCTAGAAGACTTTCCCCAAACACTGAGTGTCCAGTATCGACCTTATTCAGCATGTGGAATTCTATCACTTAAGGGTGTCCTGGGGCTGCTAATTCATCCTGACAGGATGCTTGCTGGAAAACCCTATAGCTGAAAGCCACATGAGAAATGCTGCAAATACTTGCTCTAAACATTTTTCTGCAAAAGCTTATTTGGGCTACACAGGATATAAAACTGCTTCTTAGAAAATCCTAGCTTTGTCTTCCACTTCTGAAGTGGTGTGGATCTTCTACTTAAGAATACAAGGTAGGCACCAAAGTACTAGATTAACATTACATACTAGTATTAAACACTTTTGACTCTTCCCTCTAGAGTCAGTGTGAGAGAACATCGAGCACTTCTAATACTGCCAAGAAGGACATTTCCCAAATGACCATTACCCAATTCTTGTTTTGTTACTCAGAGGAAACAAAATGTGTTTTTTAGAAAATAGAGTCTCAGGAATGAGTTATCCATCCATTCCTCTGTAAGTTTTACACTTGGACTGAATCAGGCCAATGGAAAATAACATTCTTCAACCACTTGACTTTAACCCTTAAGTCCCTCAGTATTGTACGTTCTTTTTTTTTCAAAGGCCCCTGGGATTTTTTTATACTCAGTGAAACTAAAAAGTTTATCTGTTCACTGTATTAATCAATGCCCCAAGTATATGATAAGCTTAATGAGGCAGCTGCCTCAGAATTTGAAACTAGAAAATCTTTTTTCTTCCCCAAGGAATATTTATGTTTCTTTCTCTTCTAATATTGAGATTTATGATCTTTTAATGGTTCCTCAGCTTGGCTGCCCAGAAGCTAAGACATGTTTTATGTTCATTCACAGCAAAAATATTTGTATCTTTATTGTTGGATTATTTGTTTTTTCTTCCACCATTACAATGCCATAAAACTCAGTTTGATTTTCATCACCATTTTCTTGATCTTACTACTGCTGCCTTCTTTTTAGGTTCTCAAATTTTTTCCAATATGAACCGAAGTATAAATGATATTCAAAACCAAAACTATGCACAGTCATCTTATTTTTTGGCAGAACCCAAGTAAGTGCTTAAAGTACCCAGAAATTAAAATGCATGCTGCCTTTTGCATGCATCACTGTCATGTGTTTTTTCCCTAGAAGTCCATAAATATCTTCCAACAGGGATGGTCACTGTCCCATTTTTGTAAACATACACAACCAAATCTGCAAGAGGCATACAAATGAAGTTGACCTTACATGCTATTTTTTTAAAAAAAGCCCTTGACCCAATATTGACACTACAGCACAGTGCAATACAATATAGAAGCCCTTTTTGTCTCAGAACGTAGAAGCTTTCCTTATAGCTCTGTGAAAAAGACTGATAATTGGGTTTTTAGGGAAAAGTTCTTTATATAGAACTGTAAGTATTTTTTAAAATCATACTATGACCTAACAACAAGATACTGGTTAAATAAAACACAGTACATCCATTCAATGAACTGTTACATAGCCTTTTAAAATGTGGAAATAAATTCATAGTTACTTATACGAAGAGTTAGGTACATTTTGTTATGTTAAAAAACCTGTTAACCAAAAAAAAAAAAAAAAAAAAACCAAACAAACAATAAAAGCACCTGTTAACCTTATCAAAGATAGTAATAGTGTTACAATTATTTAAGAAAACATCCTCTTGTTGGGGGGGGGGTGGAACTGGAAGTGTTGAGATACCCAGTTTACTTTAAAATATTTCTACACTTGTAAATATCTACTTATCATCTGGATAGATAACAGATATAAACAAAGAAGGCAAAATGTTCACTGGTGTTAATTATGCTTGTCTTTGGTATTTTTTGTTTAAAAACTTCTTAGCAAATATTTTTTAGCATATATATATATATGTATATATACATATGTATCACTATTCTATTTTTTAAAGGAAAATATGCATAAAAGTATGTAAAACCTCTGGAAAGCTTAGCTATGTTTATCCAGATGTGAACTTATATACTCTGCCTTATTTTTTTCTTTATACTTTACTGCATTTTAAAATTTTGTACACTAAGCATGCATTTCACTTTGATATTCTAAAAAAAAATAAGCTATTCCAAAAACCTTTCAGTTCAGAACATATCGCAACATTCTTAAAATAAAAATGTAGCATACAATGTTACTATGCTTAACCTTTAAATGCTGGGTGGTTTCTTCTCTCACCTGTGATGAAGACCTCGTAGCTTACAACTTTCAGTGAGCATCATTGTCACCTGAATTTCAGAAGCTTGATCTATATAAAGAAAAAGACTAATTTGTATATCAACAGTAAAAATAGTCATAATAATTTATAAAGCTTCTAATCAATGCAACAAGAGAGACAAAAAGAAGCCAAGATCCACATCCGAGCTCTACCCAGTAAAATACTGAACCAAGAGCAAAATCCAGAACACTGAAGTCAGGCACTAGGAGTCTGTGTCACATTCGCTCCTTAAAAGTAGAGCTGTCAAGGGACGCCTGGGTGGCTCAGTTGGTTGGACGACTGCCTTCAGCTCAGGTCATGATCCCGGAGTCCCAGGATCGAGTCCCGCATCGGGCTCCCAGCTCCATGGGGAGTCTGCTTCTCCCTCTGACCTTCTCCTCGTTCATGCTCTCTCTCACTGCCTTTCTCTCAAATAAATAAATAAAATATTAAAAAAAAAAAAAAAAAGTAGAGCTGTCGAAGCAAAACCAAGCGGAATCACTCCCTCTTCCACACTTGCTAGTTGTGTCCACATTTCCAGACAGCTTCATTTAGTTTAAAACCTTTGTAGGCATGTAAAATGGGTAGGCAAAGAGCCAAAAACTTGAAACACTTCGTACTTCTTTTGGAAAAAGGTGCTTCACACCAATGGAATAAACTCCTTGTCTAAAAACTGCTCAAAATTTAGGATCATTTAGGAATGGCAGAATGTGCCTTTATTTCTAAATAAATTTTAATTAAATTATGGCCAGGATGATTTGGGGACCAAGAGTGTCTTTTTCAGACTGCAAACTAGTAACAGTTGGAGGTCTGCACCAAGTTAATAACTGTTTACTTTCCTGTCAAGGGTATGAAGATCTAAGTAAAAATATTTTAAGGCATGTCATTTTTTTTTTTTTTAAGATTTTTATTTTTTATTTATCTGACAGAGAGAAATCACAAGTAGGCAGAGAGGCAGGCAGAGAGAGAGGAGGAAGCAGGCTCCCCGCCGAGCAGAGAGCCCGATGCGGGGCTCGATCCCAGGACCCTGAGATCATGACCTGAGCCGAAGGCAGCGGCTTAACCCACTGAGCCACCCAGGCGCCCCAAGGCATGTCATTTTATGCATAATTTTTTTCAAATTCTTAACTTTAATAAGCATACTCTATTAAGCAAGGGACATTTGAACTGGATAATGATTTAAGAAACTTTGAGTTGGGGAAAAAATAATTTTATCCATTTAGTAAGAAAAAATCATTTTCCTGGAAAAAAATCTTTTAAAATACTTACATTCCAAAAAATTACAAGAAAAAAATGATAAAAAATATTTATTTCAAAATTACAAAATATTAGCAGCTATAAAACAAGACCCTAACACCAATAACCTCAAATTAATTAATTCTATGGAATTCAATTTTACAATATTCATTGTGTGAAATTCAGATTCCTAATTTTAATTTCTGTAAATTTATATCAGAATATCCATTAAGTCTCTGTGCACATTTATGGAATTTTTAAGAAGCCAAACTGCAATTTCTTGCTTACACCTAAAGGCAAAGGACAAAATCTTTTAAAAACTTACTTCTTGCATTTTAAGAAGCACTTCTAATTGTGTGGCATGTAACAAAGCATATGGATTTGTGAAAGAATTTGGTCAGCTCTACATATCTTCAATTTAAAAAATCATAACATTCCAAAAGAGTAAATCTCAGAGATACCCAATCGTGTGGAGTCATCTAATAATTTAGAGGCAAGGACTGGGGTCAGTGGATTTCCTCTTCGTTTCTCAAGCAAACCATGACCTCATCTTGGCTAAGGACTCACTGTGCTTTCACTTATTTCCGGCTAGCTCAGAAGGAACGTTATAATTACAGTGGTAAGGCATAGAAACAACCAAGTGCCTACAACTTCAAGTGTGTCCAGAAGGAGAAATCTTATCTTGTGAAACAGCCCCAGTATCCACGTTGTGTTTTCTTATCACTATTATTTTCCCTCCCCCTGCTTCCAACCCTAAATCAATCCAATTCTGTATAGAAAGCTCTTTTGCTAATTCAAGATTCATTCAGAATAAATTAGTAACAGCCCAGTTGTAAACTGCCCACAGATTACGTATAAACTTCAGAAAAATATTAAAATTAGAGAAATATTTCCTTAAAAATGGGGGAAATGGAGGTGGCTGGGTGGCTCAGTGGGTTTAGCCTCTGCCTTTGGCTCAGGTCATGACCTCAGGGTCTTGGGACAGAGCCCCGCATCAGGTTACCTGCTCAGCTGGGGGCCTGCTTACCCGCCCTCTCTCTCTCTGCCTGCCTCTGCCTGCATGTGATCTCTGTCCGTCAAATAAATAAGTAAATCTTTAAAAAAAAAAATGGGGAAAATGTAACAAATATCAATAGTTACCAAACTTAGGGTTCAAATTTTACATTTACAAAGAGTAATATGTAAAATATCCTTCAAAACTAGTCAGGAAATCTAATGGACCTAACTTAAATATTACCCTTTAAAAGTGCTTTGGGGCTAGGAGAGGTAGGCAGTTAAAATACATACTGAACAGTAGAGTAAGTTAAACCACTTTTTTAGAAAACATAAAATGTTTATGTATGTCTGTGTGTGTGCATGTATATGAAGGATCCTTAAGCAAGCAATCTTGCTAAATTAAGAGAAATCAAATTCTACATTTTTTTGTTAGATTAGTACAGCTTTTTAGAAAAATAAACATAAATCCTTCATACTTTCTACAAATTCATTTAAGAAGACTTAGAAACATAAGTTCTTATAACTTCGAAAACTTCGTAAAACTGCTACCTCCTACCTATAAAACTGAATTTAATTTTCCCCTCTATTTCTGCATCAAAATGCTAAATTTGTTTTTTTCAAAATTAACACCCTGTCATCTCAGTCTATATCAGACACTGTCAGATATTAGATACCCTATAAATTACCACTTTTTTCTTTCTCTTAAAATGAGCAAATAGATTTAACATATAAGCTTTTATAAATATGAACTATAAACTGAAAAATTCAGCATTAAATTTCTCCAAAATATTATGTGAATATAGGTATTCTGTTCATGATAACATAAACTAGTGCTACCCTTTAGCAAACAATCAGACAATATCTATCAAAATTTTGAATGTAGGGGCGCCTGGGTGGCTCAGTGGGTTAAAGCCTCTGCCTTCAGCTCAGGTCATGATCCCAGGGTCCTGGGATCGAGCCCCGCATCGGGCTCTCTGCTCGGCGGCAAGCCTGCTTCTTCCTCTCTCTATCTCTCTGCCTGCCTCTCTGCCTACTTGTGATCTCTGTCTGTCAGATAAAATAAATAAAATCTTAAAAAAAAATTTTTTTTGAATGTAAACACTTCTTACAGCAGCAATGTCAACTACAGCTGTACCTATAAAACTAAGCCAAGAAGTAGACATACACACATGGATATTTTCTGCAGCATTATAGCAAGGGGAGTGTGAGGAAAGTGAATAAGGCTATTCACATAAAGTACTCTGAGTCTGGGGGTCAATTTTTTATTCATTATACACTGCAGAACTGGGAGTGGGAAGGAGGAAAGGAGGGAAAACTAGTAACAATGTTTTTAAGAGGAAAAACCCAAAATTTTTATCAAGGAAAAACACAGTATTAGATATAGCAACAATGAAGTCAAATGGATGTAGTTTAACTACAAACCTGGGTAATACCTAGTGTTTTAACATCTTAAACTATTAAACCTCTATTTTCTATACCTTATGAGAACAAAAGAAGTTAGTTTCATATGAGCTAAATTAACATGGACTGACTGAAAGGTCTAGCACAGACTGAGAATTTGAGACAGAATTTCACCGGCATGATCCACCTTAGGAAAGCATTCTGAAAATAGTATGAAAAAAAAAATCCTACCTTTAACTGTTTTTACAAATGCTTGCTTTTCTTTATTTGGGTCTTTTTCATCTACTAAAATCCCATGGAAAATACGCCCAAAAGTACCTAAAAGAAAAACAGTAATTAAGGAGATCACTAATCATCCCCTGCAGTGGGCTCCCTGCTCAGCAGGGAGTCTACTTGTCTCCTTCCCTGTGCTCCTCCCTCCTGATCATGCTTTGCCCTCTCTCTTCTGCTCTCTCTCAAATAAATAAAAACCTTTAAAAAAAATAATATATTTTTAAAAGAAAAGAAATTTTTTGTAATTAAGAAATGTTTTAACAGCTTTTAGAAATGCCATATTTAAAATAAGTATATGAGAATTCTTTCTGAATTATCCTAAATAAGCTAATGATATAGCCTGGAATACTAAACTGCATAATGAGGCATTTATGAATTTCTAGGCTTAGCTCTGGAATAATAACAAAGGAGAAAAATGGACTCCCCTCATACACTCAAAAACAGACCTAAAATACTTGCTTCTTCTCATTACTATTTGTCACTGGAGGCAGTCCAAGCCCCTCTCTTAGCTGTGATTGACTTATAAGCACCTCAACCAAGAGATGAATTCAGAATGACTCATATGTATTTAAAACATTCCAAGCTGGACTGTGGAAAGGGGGAAGAAAAACGTAATTCCTTTTTAACAACTTGAGGGGCTCAATGAAGTACTTTATTATTAATATCTATACTCCTCCATCAGCATTTCCCCAATTAATACCCTATAACTCAAGAAAGAAAATAAGGAACACCAAGTGGGGAAGGCATGGGTAATGACATCTATAAAATATCTATTTTGTGTCAGTTCACTTAATGTACATCATTTTATCTGATCCCCACAGCTAGTTCAAGAACAGACAATGCAGTCCCAATTTACAGAAGAGGCAACTGGACATGGAAGACAGTAAATGACTTCTCCAAGGTCACACAGGTAATAAATCCTGAGACTGGGATTAGAAGTTGGGTGTAACTCCAAAGCCCATGCTTGCTCTGTCTGCTAGAGTCCCTATACTATCTGTCACAGCAAACTGGCTTGCTAGGTGATAATATCACCTTTCAACAAAAACGAAAATATATTTAAAGGTAACAAACGCTTATATAAAATATATGCTTTAGTATATTTGAAAATTAATAATTACACCAGAGCTGTATCAAGGCAAATTAAAGATCTAAAGAAAGAGAAAATAAAAATCAGTTTTATAAAGGAAATAAATTGTGCACTTCTATCTATCCTTAGACACGAAGAGATGAAATTCTTAAAATTTGAATTAAAAAAATTTTTTTATAGTGCTAACACTAAATCTCCTTTGAGAAACTGGTTTTGAGATAAATACCTTCTTGGAGTACATCTTTTAAAGTTATCCTCTCCCTGGATATTGCTATATCCTTCACCTTAGCTTTGGCCTCCAAAAGAGTGACACTTCTCAGGTCGTTCTTCTCTATCCGCAAGGTAGGATAACCTGAGGAGCCAACAAAGCGAAACCAAGAAATATAAATACCCTTATTATGCCATCAGGGTCAACTAATTCAGTCAAAACCTCAGGACTCAAGTCACAGGAATACATAAATGGAAGAATCATACAAGGAAAAAGGCACACACATGAACAGGGAAAATTACTTATAAAAGCCACACTAAATTTGAAAGAAAACACTTTTCATCTACCCCAAAAATCTTAAAATGAGTAATTAAAATAAGAAACACTAAAATGAGTATTACCATTACCACCACTTCAACTGCCTTTCAGCCAAATGAAACAAGCTTTGACTCACAGTGTTTAATTTAATCCCTTCTATGGACTGTTTTTTTTCCCCCAAATTTTCTAATACAGTTTCCTAACAAAAAAACTTTTCAAATGAAGAGATGTCATAAAACTATCTTTTCTAACAAAACATCTAATCAATGTCATTTTATAGAGCCTAGTCTTATCACTGTGAGATACATGTTATTCAGTTCCCACATTTACCATTCTTATGATGGCAGCAAAAACAAAATTTAGCCATAACTTAAACTCTCATTCCAAGAAAAAAAATGTTAGAATAAAAGAAGGATTCGGTGTCAGCAAGTAAAAATTAGAATGGTATCTCTAAGATTTATGCACTTTGGTAAACACATGGGAAGAAAACTCCCTGAAGATCAGTTAGCAGATCTGGATGGCAGTCACCAAAGGCTGCTGCAAGATCTAGATGATAGGCCTGAGAGCTTTGTGACCAATGGATTAGGCTGACATCTGATCCCACTCATCAGCAGTCTGAACAGACAGGATATACGCAGGTGTGTGTCTGTATTTGTATATGCTTAATCCTATCTGGAATTCTTGGGAATTTCTTGGATCTGTTGTGTTTCATTATTTTGGAAAATTCTTGGCCATTATGTCTTCAAATATTTTTTACTCCTCTCTTTGTCTTTTTTTATTTATACTCAAATGAATTTCCATTGTTTTTAAAAGTGTTCGTTTTTGCCATACATAATAAACCATCTATCTCCTTAAGATAATGTCCATAAAAATAAGTACATTTCTTATCGATAGTAACTAAAAATATTTTAATACATAATTTCAATGAACTAAAGTATTTTCCTTTTGACATATAATAATCGAATCTCTACTTCTTCAAGGTTACAATCACAATAAAAAATTGACTAATGAGCAAAGCTTGTCATCTAAACATTAAAAGCTATAATGTGTTTCTTCTGAATAGTCTGAACTACTTTCATAATTGTCATCATATCTTCTGAAGGACATATAATCCTTTCTTTTATTGGTAATGATGATAACTACTGTCATTTCCTTTAAATTTCACTTAATCTTGAGCATTCCCTCTTCCCCCTTTTCTTTCTCTTGCCATTCTTGTTAAAGAAACCAGTGCAGGGGGCGCCTGGGTGGCTGAGTGGGTTAAAGCCACTGCCTTCCGCTCAGGTCATGATCCCAGGCTCCTGGGATCAAGCCCAGGCTCTCTGCTCCACAGGGAGCCTGCTTCCTCCTCTCTCTCTCTCTGCCTGCCTCTTTGCCTACTTGTGATCTCCGTCTGTCAAATAAATAAATACAATCTTTAAAAATAAATAAATAAATAAATAAATAAACTTTAAAAAAAAAAAAAAAAGGGACCAGTTCAGTTATCCTAGAGAATGTCCAGCATCTGCTGCTTCCAGTATCATTTAACTTGTTCCTCTATCCCTGTATTTCTTGTAAACGTCCAGTCAGTTCCACAGCTGTGATTAGATCCAGGTTAACTCTTGGGGTAGGGAGAGGAGACAAAAATACAGCATGGGTGGTGTATCACATGGGAGAGTACAAAATATCTAGCTGTCCTACAGTTAGTGATGTAAAGTTTCATTAATGGAGTCAGGCTGTGACAGTCTGATCCCTCAAATGATCCCATTTCTCTTTGTTCACAACGTTTTATGCACTGATGATCTTTTCCTCAATCAAATATTTTAATTGACGTTGCAAATATGATTTTAATTCCATCACTCCTTTCACATTTATTAGGCAGGATTCTTCTGTAAAGAAGCATTTTCCCTCACCAACCAACACTACCTGGTTACTCTGAAACCGCTGAAATATGAAATATAGTTCATATAGCCAGTGATCAGAATGAGGCATTATTGGTACCTCAGTTACCTCTCATGATGATCAACTTTTTCAAACATATTAAAACCCATGGATTTTTACATATTCAATGTCTCAGTTCACTAAAGTCATTCTTTTTGAAGCTCAATGCCCCATCTCAACCTGTCCATCCTGACAGTCCTGAAATCAGCCACTTCCCTAAAAAATTCTACTTCTTTTGAATGGGAAACAGTACTGAAAGACTGCAGCAAGAATATAAGAACCTAATTAATCAACAGCACTACTGAATTTAACCCTGATTTTGGTCCACTGTTTATGCTGATGATTATGTTGGTTTTTTATTTATGTGGAGACCGATTTTTCATTATGTCTAAATTATATTCTAAGAATGATTATTTTCCCAAACATCAACATGTTACGGTATAAAAACATTCATCAAAATCCTATTTAAAGAAAAAGGAAATCAGATTCTATGTTCTCAATTCTTTTTTTTTTTTTTAATTTTTTATTTTTTCAGCATAACAGTATTCATTATTTTTGCACCACACCCAGTGCTCCATGCAATCCGTGCCCTCTCCAATACCCACCACCTGGTGTCCCCAACCTCCCACCCCCCACCCCTTCAAAATTCTCAGATCGTTTTTCAGAGTCCATAGTCTCTCATGGTTCACCTCCCCTTCCAATTTCCCTCAACTCCCTTCTCCTATATGTTCTCAATTCTAATGGCAGCTAGCTTCCTATTATGATTAAAAAACAATGTGCCTGGCTGGCTCAGCTGGTTAAGCATTGGACTTTTGGTTTCAGCTCAGGTCATGATCTCGGGGTCCTGGGATAGGTTCCACATTCAGCGCAGAGTGGCAGAGTTTGTTTGTCCCTTTCCCACCCCCTCTGCCCCTCCATTCCCGCCGAGTGCTGTCTCTCTTGAAAATAAATAAAATCTTAAAAAAAGAAAAAAGGGTAAAATCTACAGCCCTTAAGATTATCAAACAATTCATTAAAATCTAAGACTCTGTTTTCATACAGCTCAATAGCTTATTCTATCTAACTACCTGAAAATATTCTCTTTGAATTTCTACAGAAGTAATTCAGTATCCCTTTTGATGTAATTAATGTATGGAAATCTCCCCCAAAATTAAATCTAGCAATTAAACCGAAATTTTTTTTTAGAATGTTTCACTCAATGCTCTAGAAAGCAAAAGTTGAAGGTCAAACGCAATTCTGTGCATGTTAGATACTATGTACACAGGATGGTACACAAATAACGAAGCACACAGGTACCACTGGCAGAGACCACAGACAACTTCAGTAAATCATCTTTACAATTAACTCTTACTGGTGATAGGAGTTGCATTGTTGGGTGTGTCGGCTCTCAGATACTGAGTCGTCTGGGTAGATGGCTGAGACAGCCCTTGGGAACTACTGCTGGCACTGATGCTGCAAACAATTTTTAAAAGAGAAATAACTGGTAAGTCAGCTTCAATGATAAATTTCCTTTTTCTATATATACAAAAAAGCATGCAGCCTTTATAACCAGCTCAAAATCCTGATGGCAATCTCAATAATGTATGGATGTCCATCACAAACATTCCATGTTGAAATTTTAATCTCATAATGAAGAGCTATTTCTCTTTTCTATCTCCACAGTCTCAAGCAGGTTCATCTTATCAGTCATTCAGAAATGCATGTATTAATCCTCAGACACCAGACACCACAGTCCTGAACCTCACAGAAAGACATGTTAGGGACCTATGGGTCATCTCTCAGGAAAAGAGCCCATGCTGTTCAGTTAGATTTCTTTTTTTTTTTTTTTTTTAAAGAGTGGAATGAAAGGCCTCTTTCATTAATGGTCCAAAATCAAATGGACTATATCAAATAAGGAATATCAAAGCAAATCAAATATACCAACATGCTCAAGGCTTGGGAAGGGTATCATATCATTTACTGAATCACATACATTTTCCTTCTCCCTCAATCCTACCTTTTTAGAATTTATGGGACTTACCAAAATTTTCTAGTACCTGAAGCATTCCATTACACCATATTATTCTTTAAATAATATGGGAGATCCAGAAGATCGTAGGCTCAAGTAAATGCTAACTCTGTACTCAAGATTACTACAAATTAATACCTCTTAAGCATATATTTCTGCCTTTTCAGTAGGTAACCACAGAACACCTGTTTTTGGAGTTCTAAGTACTACTCAAAGATCAGACTGAAAATCAATGTTGTTAAAAATCCAGAGGAAGGAAGAGAAACATCACCAACCCCAAAAAGGGGAAAATAAAGGACCTCAATTTACTTACCCATAAAATGGAATTAAGAAAACCTACCTCCCAGGATTTTTGTGAGGCTCCAGTTGTATAATATATGTGAAACTACTACTTAAATAATACCAGCAACCAACATACCCTGATGGTTAAATAAAGGGCCAGCCTCAAAATTATTTACTGGTTGTTTCTCTCCAGTAACTGAACAGTAGGTGGCACTCTTGTACCACTTCAGAATTCTTGAAAAGCCTACAAAGATGCTAAGTACATTATTAGCCACAAAGCTAATTAAGTAGAACTGCCAGAATTCAGAGATGCTTTGGCTCCAGAGTCCATGGTCTTAACCACTAGGTTAAACTCTGAAAACAAGAAATAATGTAAGTTGCTTTTATTCAATGTCTGGAAACCTTTGCCTGAAAACAGAAAGAAGCGGAACACCCAAAGCATGAGTGGTAACTGATTATTTTAGCAGACTAATATATAAGCCCTATATAATCTGACAGTTTCTGCCAACTCTGTCCAATGTGTGTTCAAAGCCCTAGTACTCATGTAACCATTCAAGGAAAGTGTGTGGACCAAGACTCTTAAATGCCATGCTCCTCAATGACTCCTTTAACTCCTTTAACTCTACTCAAAGTCTTATCTAAATGTTCCTGTTACTTTACTCCCACTCAGAATCTTCCAAACGCCATTACTTCTTCCTCTGTAAACTAATTCTAACTTCAACATCACCATATACACAAATTCTGAAACACATCACCCATGTATTTCTCTTCGCATTCTTACCTCCTTCCTCTTCCTTTTCTACTCTGATAAAGCAAGTACAACAGAGGGGACAGAGACACCTTAGAGGCAGATATCAAACTCAGCCAGTTCCCTGTCCCCTTGCGTTTTTGTTTATGCCACTAATATGCCTATCCACTGTGCGTATGACAACATGTAGGCCTGCAGATTCAGCAATGAGTGAGACATACTGCTCCCTAATTGGACAAAGCTTACAGTCTAGTGGGAGAGACAAGTACACAAAAAATTATTATAGGAGAAAAAAGTACAGTAACTGCTACCAAAGAGAAAGAGAGGGAAGGAGGGAGAGGAGAGGCACAGGGTAGGAAAGAGAGAGAAACGGAGAAGGGAGAAATGGACAGTTGGGAGGCTTAGAAAAGACTTCATTAAAGAAATGGCAATGGGGAGGTGAGAGCTGAAGAAGGAGCAGGTTTGGACTGGTGGAAAATGCAGGGACCCCTGTGGGCAAAAGGAAAGCAAGAACTAAACTCCCAACGGGCAAAACATAGGGCCAAAGTGCGGAACACATAATCATGTGACTGCAGCATAAGTAGGGGTACAGTAATAAAGCAAGAAAAATTCAATGAATATGGGAGATACCTCTCCACAAAAAGGAGAAAGCCAAGTCACGAACCTGGAAATCTTTCAATCATCAAGTGGGAATCACTAAGGAGGAAAGTGAGAATTATGTACTGAGAAAATAAACCTGTCACTCAATCTTTACCTGTCACCCTATCCTGGCTATCAAGTTCTCCCTGTCATCTCTGATCCACCTAGGCTGGGACAAGCACCTTTTCTATTCTCACAGTATACTACACAAATCATTTTCATCAAATTTATAAACTTTTATAATTACAGGTTAATGTCAAAGATGAATATTTGAAGCTATAAGGTATATCACCAATTTTTTAATATTCCCAGCACTGGGCAATCTAACCCAGCATATCTCCAAGGCTACACATCAGAACCATCCAGGAAGCTTTAAGAAAAATAGTGATGCCCATCACCACCCCAGACCAATTACTTCAGAATCTCTAGAGGGTGGGACCCATGTTTTAAAAGCTTACCCACGACTATAATGTGCAACCATGTTGAGAACCAATGGTTTAAATCACAGCGGGTTCTCAATACATGTTTATTGGATGGATGGATGGGCGGAAGATGGATGGATAATGATGGAGGGATGAACTAAGAGGAAGAAACAGGGCTGTTTTAAAAAGGTACAAGGAATCTGGAATAGAGTCACGTTAAAGGGGACAGGAACAAAAATGTGATCCTCACTTCTTAGAACTGTAATTTCTGTCTTCAAAAAATGTTTTAAATAGACTCAGAAAAACACAATGACAATAATCACAAGGATAACAGTTTTTCTTTTGGCAAGACCTGATCATCCTCCCTCCTTCCCCTGTGCACTGCAACGCATGGGTGTGTGTGGGCTCCCATGTAAATGCAGATAACCACTTTAATTTTTTTCCTTTCCCAAAATAAGTATAATACCTGTCATCCAGTTCAATTCTTTTCATACTGTGAAGGTGCAAAACAGCTAATATTATTGCTACAAGAAATATCACTGCACAGCAAACGCCCACGCTGATATAAAACACACGTGTAGAAGTGGTTGGAGCTGCATGCACAGGATCATCTAAAATAAAAACGAAAGGTATATTAAGCTTTTTAAACCAATATTATCAATTGCTCTATGACTCAATATAAACAATGAGTATCTTGTTCTACGTAAAAAAAAAAAGTATTTTCATTTCATGTGCCCCTCTTTGGTAAGATCAGTCACCATTGGTATGTTGGTATAAGTCCTTAGAATTTTTAAAATTCTTTAAATGATGGGGCGCCTGGGTGGCTCAGTGGGTTAAGCCGCTGCCTTCGGCTCAGGTCATGATCTCAGGGTTCTGGGATCGAGTCCCGCATCGGGCTCTCTGCTCGACGGGGAGCCTGCTTCCCTCTCTCTCTCTCTCTCTGCCTGCCTGCCTCTCTGTCTACTTGTGATCTCTCTCTGTCAAATAAATAATAAATAAAATCTTTAAAAAAAAAAAAATTCTTTAAATGTTGTTTAAGTTTTTAAAACGGGTTTTAAACAAAAATTTTCATTGATGAGTACAGAAGTCCCAAGTTTTACATGTATGTATGGCTGTGCTGTCCAACAGAACTCTCTGCAGTGATGGAAATGTTCTATAGTATGCTGTCCAATACAGTAGCCACTGGTCACCTGTGGCTATGAAGCCCTTGAATATAGCTAGTACTACTGAGGAACTGAAGTTCTAATTCTATTTCATTTTAATTACTTTAAAGTTAAATAGTCACACATGACTAGCAGTTACCACAATGGACAACACAGATCTATATATCCTTCATATTTCTTCAATAGTGACGTCTAGAGTGGAAAGATCAGACATCCTTTTGCCAACCACTGACTCACAGAAAGAATATACAACAGAGTGACCCACATATATATAGTCTTTTTCTCTTGTAAGAGTAACAGATTGTTTTGCTTATTTATTTTCAAAGGTAAGGGCAGGATAACAAGACCCCACTCATAATATAGTGTTCAATTTTGTTTTATTCAAAACACAGAGGGAGAGAGAAAGCAAACCTTGGCAATGGGGGAAATAACTCAAAGACAAAGAGACAGATAGATAGATACACACACACACACACACACACAAACTGAGGAGAAGATGCACAGAGATAGATACATGTGATCTGAGCAAGCACAGGAGAAGACAGAGAAATAGAAGCAGAACTGGTGTAATCAAGGCATCAAGTAAGTTTTGATAATGAGTACTCACATAATTCTATTGAATAAAACCTGAGGAATCTGGGTTTTATCCTACATAAGACAGGAAATCATTATTAAGCAAAGGAATGACACACATGATGAGACTTGAAAAAAAAAAAAAAAAACCAAGCTGACTGCACACTGTGTACAGAATGCTTTGAGGAATGAGCAGGACAGAGGCAGGGAACAAGTTAGAAAGTTACTACTGTAGTCCAAAAAAGAGACAGCAGTGGTGTGGGCAAGAGTGTTGCTGAAGGTAAATTAATGGACTGGAAGCACTGTCAACAGACTCTGCTAATTTTGGCTTAAAGAATTAGGTGGATAAGGGTACCTTTACACAGATTGGGGGAAAAAGGCAGGTTGGGGGAAGAAAGCGAGATGATCAAGAGTTTTGTTGTATCTACGAGTACCCAGCACACAACTACGTGGTTGACAGAAATACAAATGTAGAGTTCTGGGGATAGTTAAGGACAAAAAAGAAAAGCTAAAGCTTTCAAAAACTTTTAAAATTGCTTTCTAAAATTTAAACTGAATCAACAAACAATAAACCAGAACAAATTAAAGCAAAGAGACCAAATAGCTTCTAGGGCAGCTACACTTTACACAGCCTGAATGAAGGCCTGACTTTCCTCAAGGATAACCCGGGCTCAATGTTCAATGTTGGGAGGGACAGAAAAGGGAGGTCCCAAAGGTCATGGCTGGCGGTATCAACCCAAGCAAACACGAGGGCAGAGAAGAGGACACTGCTCTGGCTGGGAAGATCCCCCTAGTTGTATCCTGCTTGTTTACCTCCAACTTCCAGGCCTGTGAATGCACTGTTCCCACTCCTTCACCTGGACACCTCACCTGCCACCGCCTGGTCACCCTTCGAGTCTCAGATGAGATACACTTTTCCTCAGGAAGCTGTCCCTCACTCCCTCAGAGATTATATGGCCCTCTGCAGGGTTCCCAAAGCACCTTGCACTTGCCTTATCTTAGCTTGCCATGCTATGTTATTATCACTGCGTTAGTGCCTTGTCCATCTCATCCACTAGAGTACAAGCCCTTAAGGGCAGGGTCTGTTTGGCTCGTTTAACCCTCTGCTTTAATCTTACCACCTGACACATCTCAGACTCCAAACAGATGTTGGCTGGATGGACAGAAAGGGAGGGAAGGAGAGAGGTACTGAGGAAAAGATAGCCAGAGACCAAGAATACACAGTATTCTAGTCTCTGTGTGAAATAACAACCTACTAGCATAAAAGAAATGGGTAAAATCACCAGAATTTTCAAAGTAAATTTGGGGAGCAGCGATTTTTTTTTTAAATAGTTTTTCTTTCTTCTCAGAGATAAATCCAAATGAAATATTCTAAAAAAGTTGACAATATATAAAATGAGCTGAGGGTTAACCAGTCTAGGTCACAAGTCAGATTTTCTTAACTTCTGCTACTGAAATGAGAATCTGACACGTTTTTATGTTCACACTTTAATTATAACCATTCAAAATGACATAATATAAAGTCTTGCTTCAGATCACTTGTTATAAAATATGTATGAATTTTGCTTCACAAAAATGTCAATATTCTAATCATTTCCCCTGACTATATACCAATCTACAAAACATCAGTGAATAGCAAGGCCTCAGGTATCTTTGACAAACTGGACACAACAAGGCCTCTGAGCCTCATATAATTCCATGCATTTGCAATCAGCCATTTTTCTTCCCTCTGATGGAGAAAGGTAACACAGTAACACTTACAAATAGTTCTGCTAGTGTTTTTGTCCAAGGCTGAAGTTTTTACTTCTTCAAGTTCTGAATTTTAAAAAAAGATAAAAGATGCTTTAGAAATTCTTCCTTTCCCATGAAAACCCTTAAATACTTTAATTACATTTTCTGAGTTTTTCTCTAACGTAGTTTTGTGTTCTACTAGAATACTTCCTGAAGTAAGTCATAAGGTACTTGTTATAAGATAATAAATGCTACATTAACTATTCTGATAATCATCACTATAATCACCAATCTCTAGTCTCTGGGTGTTGCTTATAGATGCTCAATAAAAAAGGGTTTCTGTGGTCAAGAAGTTTGGGGGAAAACATGTATTTTCATCTCTATGGAGGTGCATAATTCACACTAGCAGAGTATAAAGGCTCTAAGGAGTTCTTAAGTTATGAAACTTACCTGATCAAGCAGTCCCACTCTCACATAAAAAAGGAACATTTTTGGGGTGTCTGGGTGGCTCAGTTAAGTGACTGCCTTCGGCTCAGGTCATGATCCTGGAGTCCCAGGATCAAGTCCTGCTTCAGGCTCCCTCTGACCCTCCCCCCACTCATGTGCTCTCTCTCTCTCATTCTCTCCCAAATAAATAAAATCTTTAAAAAAAAAAAAAGGAACATTTTTCTTGCCAGTAACACTCATTAACATTCGATAAAAGTATAGATATATTTTCTGTTGTCACTTTCTAAACATAATGGGATAGAAAACCATTAGGATCACATTCTAAAGTAAGAGTCATGAACTGGATGACTGGGGTGGCCAGAAGTATGACAACCAAATGAAAAGGGGGCACTATATCAAACTTAAGTCTAAAACAGCAGAAAATTACACCAACTGTATTTTAATGTTAATTTTCATGTACACATAAAGAAATGGAGAAAGTATGGGATCATTCTGAATGTCAGCTGATCCTTAACCTCAGTGGCTATCAAGAAGTGGGCTCCATCAATCACACCACCTTTGCCATCATCCTGCCTTAGGCATTAGGCGAAGCACCACAGTACAGTTTTATCCCCTCCCTAGGGATCAGGAACCGGGCCTTCTATAGTCCTCACTGACTGGCTGTGCAAACTTAGGCCCAGTCTCCTCGTATCAATTATATAATGACTAGACTGAACTAGAGAGACTCTAAAGTCCACTTTGGCTTTAAAGTCACATGAAAGTAGGTACATAACTGAATATATTAGAGCTGAAAAATGTATCAAAACACTGAAGCTAGGGGCGCCTGGGTGGCTCAGTAGGTTAAGCGGCTGACTTTGGCTCAGGTCATGATCCCAGGGTCCTGGCATCGAGCCCCACATCGGGTTCCCTGCTCAGTGGGGAACCTGCTTCTTCCTCTCCCTCAGCCTACTGCTCCCCATTTGTGCACGCTCTCTCTAATAAATAAATAAAATCTTAAAAAACAAACAAACAGTGAAGCTAAAAGGTGCCTGCTCAGTTCCCATTTAAAAAAAAATGTCCATTCTAATGCAGTAGAGCTTTTTTATTGGCATGTATCTGAATAGCACCCACTGTAACTCACTTGCTGGCCTTAAGTACTTTGATAATAGTCAGTACTAACTTCAATTAGGAAATGTACTAAGAGAGAGTTTAACAATGGAGCTAAGAGCTCAAGTTTGCATCCAGCTGCACCACTTAGCTGTCTGACCTTGGCAAGTGGCTCAGATGCTCTGAGCCTCAGTTGACTCCTAAGAAAATGAAGGTAATGAGAGAACTACTGCCTAGGGTCATTGTAAGTATTAACTAGGCTTAACAGAAGTAAAGTGCCCATCAGATAGTAGGCTCTCAATAAGTTTAGAGGGCTTTATTTTCCCTATCTTAGATAGTAACCTCAGTGACTGTGCAAACTCAGGTTACTTTACCTGAGTGGGTTGGACTAGATGACCTTTAAGGAGAAACTCTAAAATTCTTTCCCCTACAGCCTATGTGCTGGGAATTCTCATAGCCACTATAATTTCTTGAGTAACTGATCATTCAAACCAAAGCTACTAACATCTATTAAGTATCCACACATGGTATTCTAAGATTTAGGTTTGATTCAATTAATCTAAAACAAAATAAGAAAGAACAACTTCTGAAATAGGTTATTATACCCAGTTTACAAATGCAAAAACTAAGGTTAAGTGACTTGCTCCCCATCTCAGGCCCAGTCCATCTGGCCCCCAAGGAATGCTTCTGCACAAGAGCACCTCTATAAGGAAAACACAGTGAACACTCAGTTATTCAGGGGCCCCTACCACAATTACGTGACCAGCTACTTGAGTACAATTTCATATCCCTAATGGTAAATCAGCAATTCTGGTAAAAGATTCTGAGAATGAGGGGCCCAAGGGAGATTCCTGGCAACAAGCTACCTGGAGATTATCTCAGTATTTCCTGCTAGTGCTCTTTGTTTTCTCACTTGGCAACTAACATAAAGATTTGGTCACAAATCTGTAGAAAGATGATAAACGTATTTTTTACCTCATCACATCTATATAAAACACACTCTGGTAAATATGCCTTACTTTTGTAGCACATTTTCCTTCTTTTGAAGTTTAAGACTGTAAAGTTTTTTGAAGAATTTACTGTCAAGTTGAGCTGCATTAGTATCATAACCTCAGAATCTACTTTGCCAGTACAGGAAAGCTCGACTCGAAACACTGTTTAAAAAACAAAAAAGAAAAGGTAGTTTACTTTTCTAAAAATCAACATTAATACCTATTAAGTATTTTAGAACTCTCTATTTTTGTTGCATAAAACTAAAAATAATTCATTTACATAATACTAAACAGAAATTTTCAGAGAACTTAATTTCAGACTACACAGTTTTAGACATTATTTCTTCATTTATTATAGATATAAAAGTTATCATTAAAGAAGCCAAGACATAAAGGAAGAGATTATTTTCAACTTTTGCTCATGATTTTTAATAGATCACTTTGTCTCATAAGTCCTATTATAATAGAGCAAAGCTACAGAGTAGGGCAAACCCTGCTACCTTACCAGTCACATCAGCAACAGAAACAACAATTACTTAAAAAGGAGAGACAATTTAACACCAAAATGCAATTATGTATTGCTCTTAATTAAGAGATTAAATATAAACCTGTAAACTGATAAAGCTGATAAATTAATCAACTATGAATTTAAAAAAAAAAAAACCACCTCTTTAAACAGAAACTGGCTTTAATAATCTAAACAGAAATTGACCCGTAAATATGAGCAAGGCTCCCTATACTTTCCTAAAGCTTAGTGTATGTCACTAATAACAGATGACAGCTTACACTTTCAAGTTTGAAGAAGTTCGGTTGGCTTTCCTTAAAATCTCACATCTTCAGGAGGCTTTCTCAAAAGGCTAGCTCAACAGTAGTTAAACTGGGGTATATGTGACACTTAAATCGTTTCATCAGACATGTATTACATGACTATCCTGTGCAGAGGCAGTACTGGGCACCAAGAGCAGGTGGCTGAAAAAGACAGCTCCTGCCCTCAGTGTAGCCAATGGCCAGCAAGGAGAGACAAGCACAAAGAATTACAAGATAATGGATCAGTTCAACAACAGTCAAATTACAAGATCCTACAGGGTAGGAAGAACAGAAGAAAGAGTTAAGAACTGGAGGGAGAGAAGGAAGCAAGAAAAGGACAGCACAGATTTTGAGTCTTAAAGAATATTTAGTATGAATGAGAGTTTAATAAGCAGAAAAGAGGAAAGGGTGGTTCCAAATACATAGACCGGCACATGCAAAGGCAAGGATGTCAAAACTGCATGTAGTACAGTGTCCCTGGAATGCTGGGCAAATGCAACAACAGGGCCAGAGGATAAACATACAGCACTGTGGCCGGACAGAGAGTCTGCAATGTACTCAGTTGATGGGGGCAGGGGCCCTGATGGGCCTGATGTCATTAGGTCAGACATGAGTGTTCAGTGATGATCCATGCCATGTGTGGCAATTAGTCAAAGAGGAATAAGACCAGACACAGAGACCCATGTGGAGGCCAAGGCCAGCAATGCAGAAAAGGAGACAAGGAAGAAGTGAGCACAGACAGCTCTGGAAGGGATGGAAAAGACAAAATGGTTTAAAACACACTGCAAATAATCAGGATTTTCAAAAATTACTTTCCAAAGTATTTACACATCTTAAACCTACCAAGTAAGACACACTACACATCAATTATTAAACTGTTATTTTGGGGATATGGGGGATGCAATTGAAGACAGTATGTTAACTCTTACAGACTCACCTGATAAAGTACGTGGAACTTCCCCCTGAGCAGAAATGTTGACCTGGGGCATGTCCATAGCCACAAAATTGTCTACTTGGAATCCCAGCTTATATTCAACCTGTAAAATGTGGAAATAAACAAACTGAATCTGTGATAATAGAAAGGACACTAACAGTTTGACTTCACTTATTAGCTCATGAACTAGTATATGCATGAGTCTTTCATATGTACAAATAATCTAGCTATATCAAAATTCAAATTGTCAGGAGCAGTCCTAGGAATTTTCAACCGGATCAAAACTCAACCCAGTAAGTCACCCTCTATTTCACGTCCAGAACAGTACTATCACTCTCCTGTAGAATCTGCATTCTAGGTAGGATTCAGAAATCTTGTGACAACTACACAGCCACTGACAGAGCGGCCCTGGAGAGACAGATATGAAGAGCCAAGTTGCTGAGATGTGTCATTTAGACCACTGACAAGTCACCAACACGGTCTCTGATTGATAAATGCCAGGCTCTGAGGGCCTCCACGTGGCTGGCAGAAGAAGCTCTACTCTGCAGATCCACCCACTCCACAGATTACAAAGCACAATTTCTCATAGAATATCTCTAGTCTAGCTCTTACCATAAAGAAAGTTTATGTTTGGATACCTATCTTATTTCTGCATCTATTTCTCAAGTTATTCAGAATCCAGAAAGGAAAAGAGGTGATTACAAAGATATAACTGGAACACCAGTATTAACTATCAATACCTGGCCTACGTAGTGGCTGGGTGGCTCAGTCGGTTAAGTGTCTACCTTCAGCTGAGGTCATGATCCCAGGGTCCTGGGATTGGGTCCCACATTGGGCTCCTTGTTCAGTAGAGAGTCTGTTTCTCCCTTTCCTTCTGCCTGCAGCTACCCCTATTTGTGCTCGCTCTCTCTCACTAACTCTCTGTGTCAAATTAATAAATAAAATCTTTAAAAAAAAAAAATAACTAACCAGCATCAACAAATACTGTCCTATTGCTAGACTGATGGTCACAGAAGAAACAGCTCAGACTGTAAAACAAGAGCTGAAATCCGGAACAGCTGCCATCTTCACGGCCTTCAATGAGGACTTTTATTTCACATTACTCTTTGTACAACCTGCTGGGGTCTTGATAAGAACAGTACCCCTCTCCCACTCAGTGGTCACAAGGCTGATTTTGGTGAAGAGCTAGAATTGGCAGAAGCCAAGGAGCAATGAATGGGTTGGGAAAAGAGTGGTAGGAAGGTTTACGAAACCATTCTTTAATAAACTTAACTAGGAAAAACAGAACCAGTTTTGGGGTGGGGGGAGGTGAGGACAGATTCTGAGCCTTTTCTTTCTTTCTTTCTTTAACGGGAGGTATTAAAATGTGTTGGGTGCCTGGGTGGCTCAGTTGGTTTAAGCGACTGCCTTCGGCTCAGGTCATGATCCTGGAGTCCTGGGATCAAGTCCCGCATCGGGCTCCCTGCTCGGCAGGGAGTCTGCTTCTCCCTCTGACCCTCTCCCCTCTCATGCTCTCTTATTCTCTCTCTCTCTCTCTCAAATAAATAAATTTAGTAAATAAATAAATAGGTAAATAAACAAATGTATTTATATGCTAATGAAAAAAGCCAAAGAAATGGGACACAACAACGATAAAAAGAAACAAGAAAAGAGTATCATCCTAGTTTACAGAGAAAGGGATAGGCTGGGGCAAAGGGTGTCCACCCATGGATAAGAAGCATTCATGCCAACGAACTTAACTCCCCCTGAGTGGGTCTCTTTTCACACTTTCATACTTGAATGTCCCTGAACACTGTAGGGGTATACAAATATCATATTACTACTTTGCAGTAAGATACACATACAAACAATTGTTCAAGTGCCACGTTCACAACAAAGAAAAACGTTCTTGGCGCTGCATATCACTGACTTAGTGGTACCTTGAGCTAGAGTGTGTTCACGCTTACCTTAGTACGTCACAACACTGTCACTGCCACCAGGGGGTGCAAGAGAGCTGGCTACACCGAGGTTGAGTTTGGGCCAAGAAGGAGCAGGCTTTCCAGCAATACTCAACGACTAAGAAAATGGACTTGCTATATTCCTAAATCCATGCTATCTTTGAATAGGGCAGCACATGAAGGGCAGGTGCACAAAAGAAATTAGGCAAGAATTGGACTGGATCCATGAGACTGTGTGACCCTTACATAAATGAACTTTTCTGAGCTTCAGTTTTTGTAAAACGGAGCTACTACAATGCATTAGGAGGATCAAGTAGGATTAATTAATACAACACGCCCATCACAGTCTGGCACAGGTCCCTCTGATAACCGCAGACCCCAGTGGCATCAGTCGTTCCAGAGTAGCTACCCTACCGCCCCACTGCATTCCCCATAAGCACCAGCTTACTACTGATCCGACATTCTGACACAAGCCTTCTGTGCTCTGCCAAGAACACTGCTGTAGCCGTTCTGTTCTGTCTTCCATCCCAGGGTCCTCACTATTCTAAAACCACCTCCTACACTCTTAGGCTTTTCAAAATTGTCTTCCCCACCTTCTTCTGCAACCTGGCTTTCCTCAGAAGTCTTCTCTTCCCCTATCATTCAATTCTTACAACACCTGACCCTCAGGGCCCAGACAGTAGGGTCAGCATTCCTTTAGGATCATTAGGTCCAGACAAAATCCCCTCTATCCTGAAGCTCACGAATTCTACTCAAGATGGCTATTTCTCATAGCATCAACATCAACAACAGACAAAAACTTTTTTAGAGGCCTTGGCCCTTGGTTCACTTTGTCTCCTGCCATCTTCCTGGTGGCTTCAATATTAAGTATTCAGTATTACTACATAATAAAGAATTACTCCAGAACCAGAACAAATGCACAAATCCCAATCAAAGATCCTATCACTATTTCTGATCCCTACAAAACCAGTCCTTTGTCTCCACCACTCTGATTCAGCCAACATTTATGAAGCACATCTGTAAGCCAAGGGCTGTGCTCAGAGCTGGAATGCAATGGCTAATTCAGCTATTTCCCTCCTCTCCAGCTCAGCCAGTGACTTGGTTTCACATTCCCAGGGCTAGGGCTCCAAAGGTGCCTATGTTACTGACACACTCATACTGGCACCCTCATACCTCAGAAGGGTGCACTAGCACCCTAACGATCTCTAACTCTACTCCTGCCCAGCACTGCTGGAGGATCATATCTACCATTGCTGAAGGAAACCACTTCCCTGGAGAGAAGGGTGCTTCTACACAAAGATGACCTCCAGGCTCAGGGCTGGCCCTTAAACCTGTCAGCAAGCCCTTCTTCACAGACTACTTTCCCTCCCTAGTCAACTCATTTCAAATATCACAGGACCTCACCACTCCACCACCTGCTGCCCTCACCATTTCCTCACTCTTCAGACAATGTCCTCATCTCCTTTAGCTAGCCCACAGGAACCTCCTTTCTGTCATTCTTTACAGCATCAGAGGTCTGTCAGAGCACTCAACCTCTGTACTCCAGTCCCACGGAAAGCTATAGCCTCCTCTCCAAATGAACTCTCTTCTCTGAGTATACTAGGTTCTAGTCCATTTCATCACTGATGGGATCTCGTATCACCCACTGGTCTCTCACTCTCTTATACCTTCAACTTCTCCAATATGCCCAATTACCTACTAGATGCATATATATTATAATCTTACAGCTCTCAAACTTAACACATTCAAGGCCATATGCATGTTTCCCTATATTTGCTCTTTTATTCTAGGTCTCAGTTATTGTAAGCAGAGATACAGCTAACCAGAGACCAAAACTTCTAGGAAAGCAGAGACTGGCAAACGGGGTCAAAGGCCCTAATGGCAATGCAGAGGGCAGGAGACAAAATTAGCACCCGAGTATCTCGGAGAGGCAAGGGGGAGAGAAATGAGCTTGTGAATGGAGCTGGATAGGAGGACTGAGAAGGCTGACCCTCTGGCTAGAAAAGCAGGCTGGAGGAATAAGGAGTATGAAAGCACGGAAGACTGCCCTTTGCTGGCTCCCTTTCTGAGGGACTACCTAAACATGTAAGGCATTCACAAGGTGATTCTCCTCTCTCTGAAATCCTTAGGATACTAATTTTTAAATTAGTTTCTGGGGGCAGAGAACAAACTGCCAGTTATCACTGTCCAATTTTCTTTATTTTGCCATATATTGATCTGTGTGGAATCTCACTTGCCAGTGATCCTTTGAAGAACAGATCCGTTCTAAAGCTAACATTCATAATCTACTAGAACAAAGGAAATCTGAACAGCAGTTGTTTATCAGAGAAAAGAGTGAGCCAAAATATTTCAGAAAAGAAGCCGGAGAAAATATAAATATTTGAATAAGCTAAAAAATAAACATTTTTGGTAATCTTCCCTTACTTGGAAACAAATGGCAATTGCAAATAGCTGATAAGTAAAGCGATTTCCTTCTGGAACATGGTACAGATTTAAAGTGAATACATTTGCCTATAGCCATATAGCTTTTTAATTTCTCTGAATTCACCAGAAGTGCTACCTTTTTCACAGAAATCCCACTCTGCAGGAGATACTGCTTTCTGGCCCCCGGAGCTGCTGTAGGAACTCTGGACAAGTTCCCTGCAGACCGTCCTGACAAGGATGAAGAATTCCTGAAACCAGAGAACAGCTACAGAGTGGATGTGAGTTGGGGGAATATTCTGCTATATTTTGGTATATTTTTGCCTTCCAGATACCTAAAATATCTACTGACAATTAACAGATACAGTGGCATGCTTCTTTCCCAGATATCAGAGAATGTTCTGGACCATACAAGAAACTAATTATTTGTTAAAACCACCTAGTAGTCTTGGCTTTTTTTGATCATGTGGTCTTGTGAAAGAGAAGAAATACGAGAGTTCTCATTCCACCTGCAAATGCAATTAACCAATAGCATTTAACAACTACTCACTAAGGTTATGTGACACAAATGTCAAGAATAAGATACAGCTTCAGCCTCTCAGAAGACCACAGTCTATTTGGAAAGACAAAACAACCAAGTAAACACTGAAAAACAACACTATTGGCAAAAGCTTTGATGTGTGAAAACTAATATTAAAATATCAACAGTGTGAACAGACATATCAAGGAGAGCCTGGAGATCTTTGGAAGCAAATATTTTACCTCCCAGCATACCTTAAAAAGTAAGAACTGAGAACTTCTGATAACGTGTTAGCCCTTAGGAGCTGTGGCCTTCCTCCAGAAAGTTCATGACTGCATCCCAGAGCCAACAGAATCAGGTGAAGAGCTTTCTGTGTGTTCTCAGGTGAAGAAGCCATGTCTCTCTTGCCCCTTGTGTGACCTTCCCATTTCAAGACACCTCTACCTCCTTTGTCTTTTGCTTCTACTACCTTAAGCAAGTCCCTTCCCAAATCTGGGTCTTATTTTTTTTTCTCATAATAACTGATCGATAAACTAAATTATAACCATATAATGTATTTTTTAGTGATTTGAAAGAAAAAAAAATTCAACTCTATCTGCAGTGACAGAGAAACTTTACCAGGATATGTTGTTCAATGCTCTGCAAACTGCAGAAAGTATACAGTATGTTACTTGTTAAAATACACACACACACACACACACAAAGATGCTTATCTGTGTACAGACTATCTTTAGAATGGGAGACAGGAATCAGGTAACAGTGGTTGCCAATGGAAGGGCAATTCAGTGTCTAGATTGGCTGGGGATGGTACCAGCAAAGTTAAGAGGACTTATTTTTCACTGTATACGCCTTATGCCTTTTGAATTTTGTACCATACGTATACATCATTACCCAAAAGATCAATTTTTAAAACAAACGAAGTCCAATTACCCAACTGTGTTAAAATTACCAAAGAGATTATGACTTAAAGTCAGGATTAGGAGTTGCAATGGTGGCCAAAGCCTGAAACTGGATTAACACAAACATATTCCTTAGATTTTTATTATAAAATATTTTAAGATAGAAGATGATTACTTTCCCATATGTTGTAAATCCTGTTACAGATGAACTTGTGAAATTAGTTTAGCTATATACTCAATCTGTGAACTCCCTTCATGTCTCCAAATTTTTAACTTTATTCACAGTGAAATACCTGACAAATCGCAGCTGGACAACTGGTGTCAAGTACTCAGCCTATGTTTCACACATCTAGAAACGGGAAATTCCCCATTCCTAATACATTCCAACTTTAAAAAGCTCTAACTACTCAGAAGACCCCCATTTGTTGAGCTGTGCCCTGTGGCTTCTATCTATGCATCTCTTCTGTAGTCAGTAGAACACCTGTATCAAAGTGCCAGGTGCTATACACCAGGCACAGGGAACACAGAGACAGAAGAAAAGAAGTTCCTCCCTCTGAAGTGATTTGCATCTAGAAGGGAGATAGAAAAGAAGATCAACCATTACAATACTCTTAATAGAGTATGACAAGGGCCATGAGGGAGGAAAGACAAGGGTGCCGTGGGTACAGAAAGGAGCACCTGACACAGCCAAATGAGAGGTGACACCAGGTCTGAGATTTAGGAGATGAACAGGAGTTCATGAGGTAAAGAATGGGGAAAGGGCATTTCTAGCAGTGCAAACAGCAGCAATGTAACTTCCCGGACATTCAAAAAATTACCAAACAAAATGGCACTAGTCAACTAGCTGAAGAGGAAGTAGAAAAGAAAGGCAGAATCAAGATCATAAAGGCTTCCTAAGAAATCAGAACTTTATTCTGGTGGCAACTGAGAGCCCCAAAGTAGTTTGGGTGGGTAGGGCATATGGGGTAAGATAGAGCAGCAGCACAGCAAGAAGTCAATCCAGAGGCAAGGAGACTGGTTAGAAGACTATTTCCATCTCTTGTTAAGAAACAATGAAGGCCCAAACTACAGATGGGGCATCAGATCCAGAAAGAAGGAGGTGAATTTAAGGTATAATTATCACAGACAGTCAAATGGACTTGGCAGGTATAGCGGAACTGTCTGACCCCTTCTAGGATTCTGGCTAGATGTGTAAATAGGTGGTGATGCCCTCCAGCAAGTCAGGAAACATCTTTCTGCCTTACCAGGAATATCATACCAGCAACAGTAGTTCAATGTGCACTAATGATGATATTTAAAACCTGACACAGAAGTAGTTTAGAAATTATTCGTGAATGGGCGCCTGGGTGGCTCAGTGGGTTAAGCTGCTGCCTTCGGCTCAGGTCATGATCTCAGGGTCCTGGGATCGAGTCCCACATCGGGATCTCTGCTCGGCGGGGAGCCTGCTTCCCTCTCTCTCTCTCTCTCTCTCTCTGCCTGCCTCTCTGTCTACTTGTGATCTCTCTCTGTCAAATAAATAAATAAAATCTTTAAAAAAAAAAAAAAAGAAATTATTCGTGAAGAATTTGGAAAGTCCATAGACTATACCAGGGCACCTCCTGACCCAACCTGTGCCCAGGGCAGTACAAACGTGTGTGTGTGTGTGTGTGTGTGTGTGTGTGTGTGTGTGTGTATACACATCATATATATACACATATACACATGTATGTGTGTGTATATATATGTGTGTATGTATGTGTATATACATATACACATACAGATACATACATGAATATATATATTCATCTGAACCCTTTCCTCTCTCCTCTCCTCCACTCCAACCTCCTCCTGTAACAGGCTCTTAAAACTCCTCAGACATCCACTATCAGCAATATCAGATCCCTGAAACTCACTCCAAATAAAAACATCCAATCTATGTGTATATCTGAAAAAGAATGATTAAGGTTTAAATCTGTTCAATTCTAACTGCCACATGCCACACTGCCTTTTTCTTCACAAGTTACTACCCATATACTTGCCCAGGAACCATTCTCATGATGTATCATTATTTTTCCTTAAGTGGGCCCAGAAATAATCACACCCTAGTCAAGGTTAGTAGAATAGTAGATTTTCTATTTCATTAGATTTTTCACTACTTCAAAATATGTATATCGTTTGTTTTTATATTTATCAACATTATAAGTAGGAAAAGTAACAAAGGATTAAATATCAATTTTTTGGAGACTATAAGAAGCTTCTCTGACTTAAAGATGTTCACAGAACATAGGATCTCAGAGCAGCAAGGGAACTTAAAATTCAAGACCAGCTACTCCACAAATGTTTGAATTTCCATTCCCTCTACCACATTCCCACCAAATATTTACCAAATGTGGATCTGACTCTTCCAGTGAGAAGGAACATACTAATCTCTTCGACAACACTGGCTAAAAAGTGAAAACTAATTCTAAACACAGATGTAGAAACTAGTAGTTGAAAGCATAATAAGGAATGGAATTTTTTAAATATAATATCACAAAATCTCCCTACAATTACTTATTCATTATTAAGGAGAAAACTTTACTGTGGAGAATCCTGTGAATTGAGTGATCAGAGATCACCAATAATGGGGCAAGTTGACATCATGTGCACTGTGAAGGACAGCATTTTTGTGGTGTTACTAATGAAGAGATGTTCCTGAATCTAATCACAAGAAAACCTCAGACAACTCAAACTGAGGGGCATTCTACAAAATAACTGGATTGTGTGTTTCAAAAATGTCAAGGTCAAGGCACACAAAGAAAGGCCAAAGAAATGTTCCAGATTAATAGAGGACTAAAGGTACATCAACTGCCTGCATGATCCTGAATTAGATAGAAAAAAGAACTATGAAGAACATCATCAGGATAACTGATGAAATGTGAATTCTGTACTTTAGATAATAGTACTATATCAATATTAATTAAGTTTCCTGATTTTGATCACTGTCCTCTGGTTATGTAAAGAATGCCCTTATTCCTAGAAAATATACATTGATTATTTAAGGCTAAAGGGACAGGATGCTTGCAATTCATTTTCATACAGATCAAGAAAAAAACTGTGTGCATGAGGGTGGGGAGAAGAATGAATGATAGAGTAAGCAAATGAAGCAAACCAGTAACAATCAGTGAATCTGGATAAAGATATAGGAGAATTCTATTATTCTTGTAATTTTTATGTTGGAAATTATATCAAAATCAAAAGTCACCCCACCCCTAAATAATAAGGTCACATAATGTTGTATAAGAACACTGGAAAATGGGGGCGCCTGGAGGGCTCAGTGGGTTGGGCCGCTGCCTTCGGCTCAGGTCATGATCTCAGGGTCCTGGGATCGAGCCCCACATCGGGCTCTCTGCTCAGCAAGGAGCCTGCTTCCTCCTCTCTCTCTGCCTCCCTCTCTGCCTGCTTGTGATCTCTGTCAAATAAATAAATAAAATCTTAAAAAAAAAAAAAAAAAGAACACTGGAAAATGTGTTAGCACAGTTTCTTTGAAGAGTTCAGGTGCCTACTCATTGAAACCAACGTATCTCAGATTAAAATGTCTCATATGAACTTTTTTTGAATTATCTGTACCTTTTGGCACTTCAGCATATCCAGGTTTCCATTTACTAAATGTTCTTAATTGTTTCACATAAATTTTCACTCTTGACCTCTGTTTTTGCAGTTTTTACCATAAAGAGATAAACCCACCACTAAAAAAGTAGGCCCATATTTGGATACCCCAAAGCAACAATGTTGGATGGTTCAGGTGCTCCAGACGACGAGGCATATATGTTTTACCAAGAATCCAAGCTAAGTCAACTTTAATCGTATTACTGCAGCTATATTTTAATGCCTATATGTATATACATATAATGTTTCTGTAATGTATGCTTCAACCTATATATATATAGTTGATACTTAAGTAACACCAGTTTGAACTGCACAGGTCCATTTACTTGGATTTTTTTTTAAGATTTTATTTATTTATTTGACAGAGAGAAATCACAAGCAGGCAGAGAGGCAGGCAGAGAGAGAGGAGGAAGCAGACTCCCTGCTGAGCAGAAAGCCCCATGCGGGGCTTGAACCCAGGACCTGGGATCATGACCTGAGCCGAAGGCAGCGGCTTAACCCACTGAGCCACCCAGGCGCCCCTACATGGATTTTTTTTTTATACTGTAATACCCTAAATGGATTTTTACTTCCTTATGATTTTCTTAATATTTTCTTTTCTCTAGCTTACTTTATTGCAAGAATTACAAATATATATAACATATAAAATATGTGTTAACTAACCATTAGTAATTAAGTTTGGGGGGAGTCAAAAGTTATATGTGGAGTTTCGACTATGGGGGGGCATCGGTACCCTATCAGTACCCAATATACCCTCATGTTACTCAAGGGTCAACTGTAATAATAATAATAGTTATATAACCATTTTTACTCATCTGATTAGCAAACAACTATACTTAAGATATTTAGTGTTAATAAGTGAATTAAAGAAGTAAGCACCCCTATTCATTTGATAAGGAGTGCTGGTTCACTGGTACCATCTTGAGAGAGGGAAGAGAGAAATATCTTGGCAATGTCTACCAAAATTTTGAACACTCACACTCTGACCCTGTGATTTCACTACTTGGTGACAAATTACTACTCAAAAATAACTACAAGTGCACAAAAATTTCTCAATGTATGTATACATACACACATATATATACATACATACATACACCCAAGTACGCATTCGCACACATATATTTTCTGTTTCTATATTCATCAATAACAAGTAGAAACAGCAACAAAAGACAAACTACCAAGTTTTTTCCCCAACCCCGTACAATGGATTTTGCCTGCCAGATGAAGTGAAGTAAACGATCTCTAACAGTGAAAGGAAGCATTGTTTGAAATAGTGAAATGCTATCAAAAATCTATGTGTCAATGAGGCACTTAAGAAATAATCATATATCCATACAATATCATGCTATCAAGCCATTAAAGACAAGTTAAATAGAGAGAAATGGAAAGATGCTAAAATATAGTGTAAGAGGAAAAATATCATATAATATAGGTATGATAAAATCCCCTTTTTGTTTAAAAAAATTTTTTTAATGAGTGGTGAAGTATACCAAACTATAAACAATGATTACTTTGGGGTGTAGATCTACAAAGTCTCAACAGTTCTAAAAATAATTCTACTAATACTTGAATTTTCCTAATACTCATTACTATTTTCTAAGTAGATAAAAAGATCTATATTAAAGTCATCAAATTTAAACGACTTTGCAACAGATATCAGGACAGACACCACTTTATAATTCTTTAAAAAAATAAAACTCAAAGAGATTTTAGTAGCAAAACTATTTTTATTTCCCAAATAAAATTCTATTGTTTATTATAGTGTTAATAAAAGAAATTAAAGTTGATTAGAGGAGATGGGCTCTACCCTCAGCCCCCACTCTTTGACCTATGAGAAAATTTATCATGTTCAGGGAATCTAGTCAGTCAGAGAAAATGTGAAGAATTTAGCAACAATAAGCCAAGCAGTAAGTCCCTTACCATTAAAGGAGCTTAGCCACAGCTCATATGGGTGCCTGTGTCTGCTATATTCCATTTTTACCATTTCTCCATAGATGGCAGAACTTTAGCCATTACATCAAACAGGTCCAAAGCACCTATCCCATCAATTTCCCCATCCTACACTCCTATTAGTTCACAGTAACAGTAGTCATTAGCAGGTCCAAATGTTCCCTCTTCAAACTAGATCCGCATCCCTGCTTGAAAAGCCTGAAAGGATGTAAATGTTCTATCATTAGCTAGTCACATAAATGATGGCTACCTTCATTTTAAAAGGACTTGAGAAAGTCTAACAGAATAGGATACAGAGGGGTGCCTAGGTAGCTCAGTTGGTTAAGCATCTGTATTCAGCTCAGGTGAAAGGATCCCAGAGTCCTGGGATCAAGTCCCACAATAGGCTCCCTGCTCAAAGAGGAGTCTGTTTCTCCCTCTCCTGCCACTCCCCATGCTGTGCTCTCTCTGTCAAATAAATAAATAAAATCTTAAAAAAAAAAAAAAAAAGAATAAGCTAAAGATTTAAAACATTAATCTGAAAAGACCCAGTGCTGCTGCTATAGCCAACCACCCACAGACCCTTTTATACAGATGGTAGCCCATCCCTAAGATATAGATAGCCCTTAGATGGTAGCCCATCCCTAAGATATAGCCCATACATGGAGCTCTGGGCCTGAGTGGTCCTGTCTTGGCATCTCTGGTTGACCACTCTCTTACCTTGGACTTTGCATGCCAAGTGAAGTGCAGGAAATTTGTCTCACTGGGTACTAACAGGTTAAAGGATAGAGCATAGTGACTAATAAGGTCATTTCTCACATAATAAAGTTCTGCATCAAGACCTAGAAAAAAAGAGAAAAAAGAATTAAACACCTAAAATGCACTCAAAATCATTAACCATCAGTATTTCAAATACTAGTAAGAGTGGAAATAATATGGAAATACAAATGTACATCATAAATGTCTCTCACATATTCTGTCTAATGAAGCAAACTGGGCTATACGGTCATCAATAAAAAAGAAGAACCTGGGACTCAAAACAATTAAGTAGTTATCCAACTAAACACAGGTGTGCTAGATCCAGAACTCTGGGAGTCACTCCGTCTTCTGAGAATCAATGTAACTTTCTTTTGGACACAGTCCTTCTCAGAGTTCTTCCTACAAACAAGAACCCCTTCTCCCCTCAAAATTGATGGAGATTTAGGAAAAGAGATTCAAGGTGCCTGGGTGGCTCAGTGGGTTGAGCCGCTGCCTTCGGCTCAGGTCATGATCTCGGGGTCCTGGGATCGAGTCCCACATCGGGCTCTCTGCTCAGCAGGGAGCCTGCTTCCCTTCCTCTCTCTCTGCCTGCCTCTCTGCCTACTTGTGATCTCTCTCTCTCTCAAATAAATAAATAAAAATCTTAAAAAAAAAAAAAAAAAGGAAAAGAGGTTCAAAATAGAAGGAAGAAAGACATGTAATTTTGTGAAAACATTAGTTTGAGCCACGGCCTCAAGACCCCAGCCAGAGATGACCTCCCCTTCCTCACAGGCAAAGACATCCTGGCCACTCACTCTGACAGCATTTACCATCATACACTCACCCTAGTTGCCACACCAACACATGCCCTCTCCCCTACCTAGACGACAAGGTAGAGAACAGCAGATTTCTCCTCATATTCTCAGGACACTTCTCTGCACAAAGCAGATGCTCAGAAAACACCAGTTAAACAAGTCAGTTCCACAGATAAAGCTGAAATAACCAAGACACCTGAGAAATGCTGGAAAAGCAACTTCCAAATTTCACTCACTCCCATATTATCTTTTCCATCAGGGCCACATCCAACCTCCAACATACACCATGTTCTTCAATTCTTTCATTCCCCTTCATCCTACCTGAACTTAACATTTTCCTTTAACACTGATTCATTTTTTTTTTAAAACAAAAAATTTTATTTTTTTAAAAGATCTTATTTATTTATTTGACAGACAGAGATCACAAGTAGGCAGAGAGGCAGGCAGAGACAGAAGAAGGGAAGCAGGCTCCCTGCTGAGCAGAGAGCCCAATGTGGGGCTAGATCCCAGGACCCTGGGCTCATGACCTGAGCGGAAGGCAGAGGCTTTAACCCACTGAGCCACCCAGGTGCCCCTTAAAACAAAAATTTTAAAGGCAAAGTTTAATTACTATCTTGAGTGGAAAATTAGTAATTATTGTGAAAAAAATAAGGTAGCAAAAAGAATTACTTAAAGGGAAAACAAAATATTACTAAATTTTAGCTAAATACTGGTGCCTAGCAATGCAGTGAGTGGGCTTGAGTCCAGTTCACTATTTACAAAAAGCAAGTATTTGATATATGTAAAGAACCAAATAGAAGCTTTCTCCATGATAATCCAAAAGAACTGAATAAATAAAAACAGGGTTACTTTCTCTCAACCGATCTGCTGTTATATAAAGTTGTGTCTAGGTGTCCCTCTAGTAATGCATGACATATATATTCCACACATTGGAGGGAAAGGGTACAGGGGAGATCAACCAATTAGTGAGTCTATACTGTGAACCTGAAACCTTATGGTATGAAGAGGTCAAGACGGAGATCTCGCAGTCATAGTTGGAGACCAATATTATTTCAGAAAACAAAAGATCAAAAGAGAAATTTAGTGTGGATATTCTGTCACCAGCTGGACTCTGAAACCTGACCTTTACTGCTCACCTACATGTACTCACTGACCTTCTTCCACATTTTTAAGCTCTTCTTTCCAGCTTATCTTTTAACTCAAGCCAAGAACCCACGGGCACAGCATCCCATGATGGAAACCAAAACTACCTCTCAAGCAAAAATGACAGGCCAGCCGAAGCTCTGGCAGGCCCAGACCACCCAGACCAGTTTGAGCTCAAACCCCAACTCACACCTGCACAGACGGAACACTGAATGACAGTTACTTTTACCTCACTAGAATGCTGAAACCTTCCCCCCAGGAGGAGCACAAGCCTCATTAACATAACATGTAATGTAGGTATAGGCCTTTTTCCTTAAGGCGCTTGCACAACTTTATGCTCACCTCTACTTACAGTGACAAAGTTCCCCTTTCTTAATATTCATCCTAACCCTAAATAAAAGGAACCCATTAACCCTTGCTTGGGGAATCAACTTTGGAAGTTATTCCTGGTGATCTCCTTATTTGCTGCAAATAGTTTCCTTTGTGTGACAACTCTACCTAGTATAGTCTCTCCCTCACCAAGGTGCCAACTCAAGTTATTGTGGTTACAATATTCTTTGAACAATGTAATTATGGGACATAAAACAAAGGGGTTGTAGAGGCTCTTTTAAGCAACAGGTTTGGGCAATGGAAACTTGAGCAAGGCAAAAGGGCCCACAGAGACCACTGGGCTGAGAGCAGACAGGCTCATTAAGTGACCCACCTTGAAATAGCCATAAGCCCTAAGTGACCAACTGCAAACAGGCACAGTTCCTCAGATTACCAAAAATGGAAAATTCCATTTGCCCCCACTCTCCCTCACTCTGCCCTCACCACTGTGGCTCCTTACCACTGCCAAGCGGCAGTTTCCCTTCTGCAGTCCTGCCTGGCCATCCCCTTGCAGTGTACTCAATAAACTTCTATCTCTTTTGTTCTGCCTTGGGTGTATTTTTTCACTGCCCCCCCACCGCCAGCCCCCACCCAATTGGGACACCCCACAGTTAGTGCCCCTCATCTGATTAACACTCATGTGGGTGTTAATCATGAGTTAAACCATATATATTTTTAAAAAATGGATTCTAACTAGACATAATATAGGCTACCTTCTTAAATATTATAAAAAGGAAATTAACTAAAGATAAGGATAAAGCCAAAAGATAATTATTTAAGACTGATGAAAGTTAAACCCTTTGCAAAACTGATTAAGAAAAAAAGAAAGAAAACACTATCAATATTAAGAATGAAGAGGAAACATTGCTACAAATCCTACAGATGTTAAAAAAAATAGAATCTTACTATGGACAACTTTATGACAATAAATTCAGTAACTCAGATAAAACAGAAGAATTCTTGTAAAACACAATTTAGTAAAATTGACAAGAAGTTGTTAAAAATCCAAATAATAAAAATATCCCCACCAAGGGGCACCGGGGTGGCTCAGTGGTTAGTTAAAGCCACTCCTTCGGCTCAGGTCATGATCTCAGGGTCCTGGGATCCAGCCCCCGCATCTGGCTCTCTGCTCAGCAGGGAGCCTGCTTCCCTCTCTCGGCCTGCCTCTCTGCCTACTTGTGATCTCTGCCTGTCAAATAAATAAAATCTTAAAAAAAAACAACAACAACAAACCCAAAGCTCTGGGTCCAGATGAATTCTATCAAATACTTAAGGAAGATATAATACCAATCTTGCATAAACTTTCAGAAAATAGTCAAAGAAAACACTTCCTAACTCATTTTATTAGGCCAGCATCACAGATAATAAACCTGACAGAAACATGATAAGAAAACTACAGATTGACATCCCTCATGAACAGAGACATAAAATTCTCCATAAAACATTAGTAAACTGAATCCAGCAATATACAGAAAGGATAATTACATATGATTAAATGTATATGAGAAGTTAACCTTGAAAAATCACTAATTCAAAAAAATTAACTAACTCACCACATTAAAGGAATAAAAGATAAAAACCCAGATCATCCCAGTAGGTGCAGAAAAAGCATCTGGTAAAATTAATGACAAAAACTGTCCACAAACTAAGAACAGACATAAACTTTCTCAGTCTGGTAAAAAGCATCCATAAGAAACCCTACAGCTGACATCATACTCAATGGTAAATTATTAAATTTTTATTTCTAAGATCAGAAACAAGGCAAGGATGTCTACTTCTACAACCTTTATTCAACCTTGAACTGGAGGTCCTAACCAATGTATAAGAACAAGACAAAAGCATAAAAGTTGGAGTGGATGTACTAATAAAACTCACAGATCATGGGATTATGTGTGTAAAAAATACTATAATGTCTACTTATATACTACTAAAACCAATCCGTGAATTTAGCAAAGTCTCAGACTACAAGGCCAATATTAAAAAATGAATTGTATTTCTATATGTTAACTGGAAAATATAATTTAAAATCAATACTGTAACAAAAAAACACCAGAACCTAGAAATAAATCTAACTAAAGATATGTAAGACCTCTACACTAAAAACTACCAAACACGGCTAAGAAAAATTAAAGATTACCTAAGTAAGTAGAGATAATCATTCTTTTAGATAAGCCTCAATAGTCAAGATGTCAAGTTTCTCAAATTGATCTATAGATTTAAAGTAATCCTAGTGAGCCACACCGTCTTTGGGGTGATCCGTGGTGGACGTTTTGAGGGCAGCTGACCTGCAGCCTGCGCGTCCCGGACCGCCTCCCGTGGAAGCCTGAGCCGGCCGTGTAGCTTTCTCCCTTTGTCTCATAACCATGTCCACCAACGAGAATGCTAATTCACCAGCTGCCCGCCTTAACAGATTCAAGAACAAGGGGAAAGACAGTACAGAAATGAGGCGGCGTCGAATAGAAGTTAATGTGGAGCTGAGGAAAGCGAAGAAGGATGACCAGATGCTGAAAAGGAGAAACGTAAGCTCGTTTCCCGATGATGCTACCTCTCCACTGCAGGAAAATCGCAACAACCAGGGCACTGTAAATTGGTCGGTTGATGACATTGTCAAGGGCATAAATAGCAACAATTTGGAAAGCCAGCTCCAGGCTACTCAAGCTGCTAGGAAACTGCTTTCTCGGGAAAAGCAGCCCCCCATAGACAACATAATCTGGGCTGGTTTGATTCCAAAATTTGTGTCCTTCTTGGGCAGAGCTGATTGTAGTCCCATTCAGTTTGAATCCGCTTGGGCTCTCACCAACATTGCTTCCGGGACATCAGAACAGACCAAGGCTGTGGTCGATGGAGGCGCGATCCCAGCGTTCATTTCCCTGTTGGCATCTTCCCACGCCCACATCAGCGAACAGGCTGTGTGGGCTCTAGGAAACATTGCAGGTGACGGTTCCGTTTTTCGAGACTTGGTTATCAAGTATGGTGCAGTTGATCCGCTTCTGGCTCTCCTCGCGGTTCCTGATATGTCATCGTTAGCATGTGGCTACTTACGTAACCTTACTTGGACACTTTCAAACCTTTGTCGCAACAAGAACCCCGCACCCCCGCTAGATGCCGTCGAGCAGATTCTTCCTACCTTAGTTCGTCTCCTGCATCACGATGATCCAGAGGTCTTAGCAGATACCTGCTGGGCCATCTCCTACCTGACGGATGGTCCAAATGAACGGATTGAAATGGTTGTGAAAACAGGAGTTGTGCCCCAGCTTGTGAAGCTTCTAGGAGCTACTGAATTGCCCATTGTGACTCCTGCGCTAAGAGCCATAGGAAATATTGTCACTGGGACAGATGAACAGACTCAGGTTGTAATAGATGCAGGAGCGCTTGCTGTCTTTCCTAGCCTGCTAATGAACCCCAAAACTAATATTCAGAAGGAAGCCACGTGGACAATGTCAAACATCACAGCTGGCCGCCAGGACCAGATCCAGCAAGTTGTGAATCACGGATTAGTCCCATTCCTCATTGGTGTTCTCTCTAAGGCAGACTTTAAGACACAAAAGGAAGCTGTCTGGGCTGTGACCAACTATACAAGTGGTGGGACAGTTGAACAGATTGTATACCTCGTCCATTGTGGCATAATAGAACCATTGATGAACCTCTTAACTGCGAAGGATACCAAAATTATTCTGGTCATTCTGGATGCCATTTCCAACATCTTTCAGGCTGCTGAGAAACTAGGTGAAACCGAGAAACTTAGTATAATGATTGAAGAATGTGGAGGTTTGGACAAAATCGAGGCTCTACAAAACCATGAAAATGAGTCTGTGTACAAAGCTTCATTAAACTTGATTGAGAAGTATTTCTCTGTAGAGGAAGAGGAAGATCAGAATGTTGTGCCAGAAACTACCTCTGAAGGCTATACGTTCCAGGTTCAGGATGGCACTGCTGGGACCTTTAACTTTTAGCTTGTACAGCCGACGCAGAAAGTTGTTTGTGGTGTGCTTTGTTTGGTAGAAGTTTGTCTTACTGTTTCTCTACTAAGAACTCTTTTTAAATGTGTTTTGTTATTGTAGCACTTTTTACAACAAAACTCTACTTGACCAGTTCCAAACTGTAAAAACTGTATGAAGCTCCTCCTCCCAGTGGGTTTCTTATTTCTATGTGGACTCTCTTCTCTTGCAGTGTCCTGTAAATAA
This sequence comes from Lutra lutra, assembly GCF_902655055.1. Taxonomy (NCBI): domain Eukaryota; kingdom Metazoa; phylum Chordata; class Mammalia; order Carnivora; family Mustelidae; genus Lutra; species Lutra lutra. The sequence goes on along the minus strand of NC_062278.1, from coordinate 130,716,933 downwards.
AGATTAAATTCCACCCTTTTCTTTAAAAAAAAAAAAAATTAAAAAAAAAAAAAATAAAGTAATCCTAGTGAAAATCCCAATAGACCTTTTTGAAAAAACAAATTAATTCTAAAATGAAATTGAAATGCCAAAACAACCTTGAAAAAGAAAAAACAGTGTTAGAAGACTTGCATGACCTGATTTCATAACATGATTAGAATTATAGTAATCAAGAGATTGTGGTTACTGATAAAAAGACAGACATATCAGTGGAACAGAACAGAATCCAAAAATAAACCTGCAGATATAGGTCCAATGGAATTTCAACAAGTACTATGGCAATTCAATTAAAGTGATGCTAAGGCAACTGATAAAAGTAAAGGGAAAAAAATCTTGACCCTTATTTTACATATCACACAAAAACTGATTTGGGATAGATTATAAACCTAAATATAAAAAATGACACTATAAAGCTTCTAAAAGAAAATGTAGTGGATATCTTACCCACAACCTAGGGTAAATAAAGATTTCTTGGACTGGTCACACAAAACACGAACCAAAAGAGAAAAAAAGATGAATTTCCCATCATCAAAATTAAAAACTTCTGCTCCTCAAAAGACACTGTTAAGAAAATGAAGTTTAAGTAAAAAACTAAGAAAATATTCATAGCAAGACTTTCTTTAAAAAAGGACTTGTTTCTAGAACATATAAAGATCTACAAACCAAAAATAAAGGAATAATACAATTAAATAATTGGGCAAAAGATGTGTACATACATAAGAAAATAAAAGAAAATGGAAAATAAACATATGAAGAAGTGCCAAACATCTTAGTCATCAGAGAAATACAAATTAAAACACAGAGATATTATTTCCACCTATAAGAATTACTAAATGTTGGTAAGCATGTTGGAGCTATTCTATCTCTCATATTCCTGGGAGCATGAAAATGTTAAATTACTTGGTAAAACTGGCACTTTTTTTTTTTTTAAGATTTTATTTTTTTGACAGAGATATAGCAAGAGAGGGAACACAAGCAAGGGGAGAGGGAGAAGCAGGCTTCCGGCAGAGCAGGGAGACAATGTAGGGCTTGATCCCAGGACCCTGGGATCATGACCTGAGCTGAAGGCAAACGCTTCACGGACTGAGCCACCCAAGACCGCCAAACTGGCTGTTTTGTATAAAGTTAATATACATATACCCTATGAACCTGTAATTCCAAAACTAGGTCATTACCCAAAAAAATGAAAACAAACGTCCACAAAAAAATTTATATGTGAATGTTGATAGCACTTTTATTCAGAAGAGCCAACGCTGTAAATTATACAAATGTCCATCACCAGATGAATGAACAACCAACTGTGGTATGTTCATAGGAAAGAATACTATTTGACAATGAAAATAAACTGTTGAGACCTTGTAACAAAAGGGATGAATCTCACAGACTACATGAGCAAAACAAGCTATACGTGAAAGACTACATACTATATAATTTCATTTATACAAAATGCTAAAGCAGGCAAAGCTAATTTATGGTGCTAGAAATCAGATCAGTGTGGTTGCCTGGGAAAGGGGGTGAGAGATAGGCGAATTGATTGCAAAGGGGCACCAGGGAGCTTCCAGGTAATTAAAATGTTCTACATATCTAACTGGGATAGTATTTACATCGGTGTATGCATTTCCCAAAATTCAATCAACTGTACATTTAAAATTTGTGCATTTCATTATGTAAAGTTAGCCTAAAATTTTCAAGAGGAAGAAAAAAATTAATAATAGAAAAATTAGAAAATTAATAAATAATAAAAAATAAATAATAAATTAAATAAATAATATATAATAATAAATAAAATAATAATAAATTAGAAAAAATTATTACTTTTTTCTAATCTCAGAAAGCTTGCATACCACAGTATGTCACTAGCACTAAGGTAAAAAGTTTTTAAAAAATAATTTAAAGTGATCAACAACTTCCGAATTTAAACTTAATACATCTTTCACAGAGAAATAAAGAACTCTGTTTCTAATAAATAACAATTGTAATGCTATTACTGGTGGTGGCGGTAGTAGTAGTAGTAATAATAACAATAGTAATCATCACAATGATAATGTATAAATACTTAAGTTTTCCAGACACAGTTCAAAGTATCAAAAACATCTATGGGTTCTGTAAATTCAACTCCCTATAAAGCCAGATGAAAAAGAGCTATAAAAGCAGAAAAGAAATAAAAAAACAAGAAAGCAAACACATCCTCAAGCCATGCATGCAGTCCTTAATAATTCATGATTTTAGTCCTACTAAAAATTCTCTGAGTTCTTACCTCTCAAAAGTTGAGACAGGGATATGGCCAATTCCCTTTCCAACATCCTAGGGGCATCTGCTCTCCCCCAAATTGCTCAAGGTCTCTCCAATTTTACCAATTGAAACTCTAGACAGAAACCAAGGTTCCTAACTAGAAAACATTTTCTTTGAAGACAACAGAACAATTTTTACACAACACTCCAATAGAAGGTTGAAAAAAGACTACAGTCTACTAACTTTCTCAAGCTTCAGAAAAACCTATTTGGAACTCAACCTGTGCTGGCATGCTTATTACCCTATTCATCCATCCATGACCCTCCCCCCCTCCCCATGACTCTTTTCTATACTGTCATCCCCTAAAACCACTGGGACTTTCACCAACTTCCTCCCCTTGAGGCATAGCTGACCCTGTAGAGCCTTGAAGGACTCATTCTCCCACCCTCAGTGGGCATTGCCCTGAATCTCTAAAACCACTTCAGATGTTTACTTAAGTACCCTTATCAAAAGTCCTGTTACCTTTCAGATACATACCACCAAACTATGCCACCTTCTAGTCTTCCTAGTATTTTAGCGATCTCATTCATTGAGGACTCCGGAACCAGTTTATAAAATTTCTATGCATCCTTATTCTCTTACTTGTTATGGCAGGTTCCCACTGTCCTTGAGACCAAGGCACTCTTCAACCTGTCCTTCAATGTTCCTTTTGTTCCTCAACTCCCAACAACCTTCTCCTGTAACAAAGCAATCCGTTTCTATATAGGGGCAGTAGCAATATGTAAATTGCTCTACCTCTAAAATCTTGAACCATAACATCTCAATAACTAGTAGCTCTTCAGCTCTTTCCCTTCATTGTCACACCTGCTGTTTCCTGGGCTCCTAAGTTCTCCAGTATTCAAAATCCTCTTCTTTCTCTCATTTTATTATACCAATCGTTTCTTCATTTTCTTCTTAATGGCCTCAACCCCAATTACCTCAATTACTTCCTTACTAATATTCTCAATTTTCCCCCACCAACCTATGTAAGACATGCATACCCAACCCTAAAAAACTGCCATTCTTGAACTGACCTGACTTCCCTACCCTCTGTCTTCTCTGTTGCTATAACTGAGTGCTGCAGAATCCCAGATGAAGCCATTCCCACACATGAGAGTCACCACAAAACCGTATCTTCTCCCCTCAACAAACAATATCCATAAGCTGCTGACAGTCTGGAGTCCTGGGATCCATATCTATAAACACTTAATGGCCACCAAAATAAATTGGAAATTTTGAAATTTACTACTCTAGATTAAGGTATTTAAATTCTAATGTGATCGTTAAACAGAGCTGATGTTTTCCGACTACAGATTTTGAAAACATTTATCAAATTAACAAAAATAGTGTTTTGTCATAAGATAGGTTCCTATAACACCAATTAGCTTGTAAGTAGTTATTAAATACAATAACAACGCCAGTATAATACAAAAATTATGATGGTTCACATTTGAATTTTCCCAGGCAAGGGGAACAGAGTTAGGAGGTAAAAATTTTAACTTCCTGTGGAAAACTAAAAGACCCTCAATCAGGCTCAGCTACTGCCAAGCAGGAGCCCTCTCTGCCCTATTTTAAGATAACTAAAAATGAGCACCTGCACCCAGGGCTTCCTGCTCAGAGGAGCACAGCCAGCCTACACAGTTCCTGGAACACAGCAAGCTGTACTTCCTCTTGTGCCCACCTCTATGGCAGCTCCACTGGCTTAGAAATCTACTTACATCTGCACTATCTCAAGACCATACAGACCAGCGATTTCCAACCTATTACATTTTAATATCTTTTAACTCTCCTCTGAGGCAGCCTCAGCTGTGCGAAGTGGTTTGACTGGGCTGTCCAAGTTATCTCATAAGGTACCAATTATACTTTTGTTAGTACTTGGTTTGAAAATTGCAGAGGTCTTGAATGGTCTGCCTTTAACCTTATTTTTCCCATAAGTCCTATTATTTTTAGTGAACAGGCAATCCTGAAGGGTTTTTTTTTTTTTTTTAGGAATGCATTTGATGTTGTAACAGAAACGTTTATATTCTTTAACTATAATTCTGAATGTTAGCATAAAGCAAGCAATTTGTGAATATATATCAAAGTTTCATAAATATTTATGCTCTTTGACCCAGTCATTCCACTTCTAAGAATCCACCCTAAGGAAACCAAATATAGATACAATTTTTATGTATGAAGATATTAATCAAAACAATATTTAAAATTGAAGAAAAGATGGGGCGCCTGGGTGGCTCAGTGGGTTAAGCCTCTGCCTTCGGCTCAGGTCATGATCTCAGGGTCCTGGGATTGAGCCCCACATCGGGCTCTCTGCTCAGAAGGGAGCCTGTCTCCCCGCTCAGCAGGGAGCCTGTCTCCCCACACCCTGCCTGCCTCTCTGCTACTTGTGATCTCTGTCTTTCAAATAAATAAAATCTAAAAAAATAAATAAAAAGAATAAAATAAAATTGAACAAAAATAAATGACCAGCAACAGAGCAGCAATCAATAAACTATAATGCTATACATCCATAACAGAAAATAGTTTTCAAGAGTTTCTCTTTCTTTTTTTTTTAAGTTTTTTTTTTTTTAAGATTTTATTTATTTATTTATTTGTCAGAGAGAGAGAGAGAGAGAGAGAGAGAGAGAGCGCACAGGCAGGCAGAGTGGCAGCAGAGGTAGAAGGAGAAGCAGGCTCCCGGCTGAGCAAGGAGCCCGATGCAGGACTCGATCCCAGGATGCTAGGATCACGACCCAAACCAAAGGCAGCCGCCCAACCAACTAAGCCACTCAGGCATCCCAAGTTTCTCTTTCTTTGGAGAAGGAAAGAGGTGGTACCCCAAGCCATCACACCCCTTCAATCAAATCTCTCCCTGTTCATCTATGTGATATATTAGGCTTCCCCTTTAAAGACAGATTTTAGTGGCTAAAAAACACTAAGAAGTCATGAACAGGACTGTTACAAATAATAAATTGGGTTTTGCTTAGACTGCAACATAAAATAAAAACAGGAAAGATACAAACCATATACAGCACATTTTTAACAATCTGGCACCTAGAATACATCATCCATATAATAAGCGTTAAATAAATGTTCAGTGAACTAAAGTTAAATGTACATGTATACAAATGATGTGTGCACTCCATTTCTCAAAGAAGAAGGGAAATATCAATAAATATTAATAGTGATTGATTATAAATGGTGGATTATGGATTATTTTTTATTGTATGCTTTCATTCTTTTTCTTTTCTTAAATTTCCTATGAAAGTTAAAATGGGAAAAAAATGGTTTTTAAAAACATGTTTAAAGAAATACACATATATCTGTAGCAATTCACTGAACAAAAATCCAGTTACTGCCTAAAGTAATCCATGAAGGTCAGTAAGAACTAGAGAGAAAGCCTTCAAGAAATGAAATTCAACAAAAACCACATTGGCAAAGATAGTATCTTTGATATAGTAATGTTAACACTAGTAATGATAAATTATTAGTTACTAAAACACCTTCCTCTTTCCCTTAAAATACCCAGATATACCAAAAGGTAAAATCTGGTAAAGCACTAAGAACTGGAAAGAGAAGATCAAAGAATTTTCACATGCAACACTAACAATGGGCTGAAATGAGAAGAAAATCCTTGGAATACCCATGCTCACTACCTGAGTGACAATAATACGGGAAACTCTGAACATGACAGGGAACGCAATAAAGCATTATCTTTCAGGGGAATAACAAGCAGGCGGGAAATTCTATTCCAAGACAAATTTTCATCAGATGTAAAGGCAACAGATTATGAGAAGCCCTCAGAAAGTAGACCAAATACATTCTTTCACCGCCCCCCAAAAGTGACTCTAAAACATTAAGATATTAATAACAGTTTTATTTTAAACAGGAGATAAAGAAGCATTGTATACTGAGAAGAGGTATAATTCATGGCAAAAGTATTATAATCCTGAATCTTTACAGCTCTAAACCACAATGTCAAGCATCCAAAAATCCTGGGGCACCTGAGTGGCTCAGCTGTTAAGCATCTGCCTTCAGCTCAGGTCATGATCCCTGGGTCCTGGGATCCAGCCCTGCATCAGGCTCCCTTTTCAGCAGGAAGCCTGATTCTCCCTCTCACACTCCCCCTGCTTGTGTTCCCTCTCTCACCGTCTCTCTATTGCTGTCAATTAAATAAATAAATAAAATCTTAAAAAAGGAAAAAAGAAGCGTCCCCAAATCCCCAAATATTAGAAAGACAAAGAGAACCCAATGGAAGTAAAACCTTCCCCAAATATTAGAAATATGGAGAGAACCCAATTTAAGTATAATCATGGTACAAAACTATTAGTCTATGACTGATACTAGCATATAGGGTATATAATTTATTATATATATATATATATATATATATATATATATACACACACACACTCACACATATATATACACATATATATATACAGCTATAATTAATATGATAGATATATAGACACACCAAGAAAGCACTTTATAGGAAATTCAATTCTTTCTTTCTTTTTTTTTTTTAAAGATTTTATTTATTTATTTGACAGACAGAGATCACAAGTAGGCAGAGAAGCAGGCAGAGAGAGAGAGAGAGAGAGGGAAGCAGGCTCCCTGCGGAGCAGAGAGCCCGATGCAGAACTCGATTCCAGGACCCTGAGATCATGACCTGAGCCGAAGGCAGCGGCTTAACCCACTGAGCCACCCAGGCGCCCCGGAAATTCAATTCTTTCAAAGGATCTGTAAGATACTCAGAAAAAGTGATCAGCCATAAGGAAAGCACAATCAGTTTTTTAAAGCAGAAAAAGTACAGGCCACAATCTGGCCACAGGGCATTAAGAAGGAGGCAGGGAGGAAGGGAAAACTTAACACTACAAATTTTGAAGTATTCTCTACCTCAAAAAGTTACCTATATTCTTAACCATTACATAAAAGTTCAACTACATTAAAAAAAATGAGAACATGGAAAAAATATTTAAAAGATATTTACCAAAGATTACCAAGGCATGGTAAAATAATGTGTATTTTTCTTCTTTATGGTTTTATACACTTTCCAAATAACAAAGTATGTTTTTACCTTGATAATCAGAAAATATAATTAATGAAATAGAAGAATTTTCAACAAGCTGATTTTTGGAAAAGATAAAATCTGTGGAGAACATCATGCTTTGTTTTTTAATATACTCTTTCTCTTTCCTTCCCCATCATATGTTCTCAAATTTTTTTAATATTTTAATTTTTTTATTTGAGAAGAGCAAGAATAGAGAGAGAGGGATAAGCAGACTCTCCACAGAGCAGAGAACCTGATGCAGGGTCCATCCCAGGACCCTGAGATCACGACCAGAAACGAAGGTAGATGCTTAACTGACTGAGCCACCCAGGCACCCCTTACAAAAAATTTTTTTAAAGAAAAAGTGAAAGAGGGTGGAGCCTAGGTGGCTCAATTGGTTAAGGGGCTGCCTTTAGCTCCGGTCATGTCCCAGGATCCTGGGATTGAGCACAGCATCTGGCTCCCTGCTCCATGGGCAACCTGTTTCTCTCTCTTTACTGCTTGTGCTCTCTCTTGTGCACACTCTCTCTCTCTCAAATAAGTAAATAAAATCTTAAAAAAAAAAAAAAGAAAGAAAAAGTAAAAGACAAATGAAGATGGGATCTAGATAATTAACTCTTTTCTAACTGCTACCAATTATTAGTTTGTCAAATATGACAAAAGCAATTAAATTCAGTCTCAAATCAAAAGTAGCAGATGACAGGAGTTATAATTGTCTGCAAGTGATGTGGTAGGCTCCAGAGGTGAAGTGGGCAATGGGGAATAGTTAGATAGGCAACAAGGGAAACAATCTATTCAGTAATGCTTTATTGAGCCAGTCTGCAGCAAGCCAGGAAATATGTAACTCTAACAGACCAGGACACAGAGCCTGGTTTCAGTAGAAGGGAGCGATTGAGAAAGAAGGTTGGTGTGCCCTGGTGAGAAAAAGGAAGTTCCAAGGGCTAAGAAGTGGACCTGGACCAAATGTAAAGTGGCCATATTTCAGTGTCTTATTTGGAAAATAGATCTGGGAATTACAACACCAACATGGTCAAAGGAATAATAGCTGAGAAAAAAATCTGGGCGGGTTTTAATATCCTTTGGGATAAAGAGAGAGAAATAAGAACAACTCAGGGTATGAAGTTATGAAGGATCATCTTATAGAAGTCAGGTGATTCCAACAAACCTAACAGGTCAAAGATCATATAAGTAAATATCACTGACCTCAAAAAGGAAGAGTATGCGGAGTCACGTCATGGTCTTTGGGCAAAACAATCAAAATAGTAAAGGAAGGATGTAATGCATGATAAAAACTGGTCCCTTAATAACAATCCAAAAAGGAAATTAAGAAAACAATTCCATTTACAATAGCATCCAAAAGAATGAAGTTCCTTACAATAAATATGAACAAAGGTTTAACAAAGAAAACTACGAAACACTGCTGAAAGAAATTAGACCTAAATAAATGAAAAGTCATCCCATCTTCATGGATTGGAAGACTCGCTATTGTTAAGGTGGCAATACTACCTTAAGGGATCTATCTACTGGTACAAATTCTATCAAAATTCTAATTATCTTTTTTTTTTCTTCAGAAACGGAAAAGCAGATTCTCAAATTAATACGGAATTGCACATAGCTCCCAAGAGCCAAAACAATCTTGAAAAAGAACATAGCTGAAGAATTCACGATTCCTGATTTCAAAACTCACCACAAAGCCACAGAAACCGAAACAGTATGGTATCAACATAACAACAGACATGTAGACCCATGCGGTAGAACTGAGAATCCAAAAATAAACCTACATATTTCTAATTTACTGATTTTTGACAAGGATGCCAAAACCACTTAATGAGGAAAGAATAGCCTCTTCAATAAATTATGCTGGTACAACTAGATAACCACACACAACAGAATGAAATTAGACCCCTACCTCATACCATATATAAAAACAATTCAAAATAGATCAGCAACCTAAAAACAAACAGTTTATGATCTTGAATTTGTCAATGGGTATGTCACTAAAAGCATGAGCAACAGAAGTAGATAAACTAGACTTCATAAAAATTTAGAACTTCTGTACATCAAAAGACATTATCAAGAAGGTGAAGATAGGGGCACCTGGGTGGCTCAGGGGTTGAGCCTCTGCCTTCGGCTCAGGTCATGATCTCAGGGTCCTGGGATCGAGCCCCGCATTGGGCTCTCTGCTCAGTGGGGAACCTGCTTACCCCCCTTCTCTCTCTCTGCCTGCTTCTCTGCCTACTTGTGATCTCTGTCTCTGCCAAATAAATAAATAAAATCTTAAAAAAAAAAAAAAAAAGAAGGTGAAGATAATTTACAGAATGGAGGAAAATACTGCAAATTATGTGTCTGATAAAGGTCAGGTATCTACAATATACAAAGGACTTACTCATCAACAACAACAACAAAAAAAAACCTCAAAAAATAGGCAAGGAACTTGAGTAAACATTTCTTCAAAGATACACAAATGGCCAACAAACATATAAAAAGATGCTCAACATCATTAGTCATTAGGAAAATGCAAATCAAAGCCACCACATGGTATCATTTCAGAACCACTAGGACAGCTTTAATTAAAACAAACAAACAAAAAACCAGAAATAGGAAGTGTTAGCAAAGATGTGGAGAACTGAAACCTTTATACACTGCTGGTGGAAAAGCAAAATGGTTCAGTCACTGAAAAACAGCTTGATGGTTCTTCAAAAAGTTAAACATAGGGTCACTGGGCTGACTCAGTCAGCAGAGTATGCAACTCTTGATCTCAGGGTTGTTAGTTCAAGACCCAGGTTGGGTGTAGAGTTTACTTAAAAAAAAAAAAGAAAAGAAAAGAAAAGAAAGGTTAAACATAGAACTACCATATAGCCCACAATACCACTTCTAGGTATATATCCAAAATTGAAGACAGTCAAGTACATTTATACACATTCACACCAGCATTATTCATAATAGTAAAAATGTGAAAACAGCCCAAAAGTCCATCAACAGACAAATGGATAAACGAATTTTGATATATATATATATAGAATGGGGTATTATTCAGCCACATAAAGAATGAAGTACTGGTACATGCTATATGTGGATGAAACTCCAAACCATTAGGCTACTAAATAAAAGAAGCCAGACACAAAACTCTCACATTGTATGAGATACAATATATAAAATACCCAGAATAAATAAATCCATAGATACAAAATGCAAATTGGTGGTTGCCAGGGGCTAGGGGAAGGGGGAGGAAAAGAGTGCTTTATGGGTAAGGAGTTTTTACTTTGGAGTAATGGAAATGTTTTGGAATAAGAAGTGGTGGCTGTACATGGTACATGTACTAAATGTCACTGAATTGTTCGCTTTAAAATGGTTAGTTTTATGTTACGTGAATTTCACCTCAATAAACGAAGAAGAGCTGGCCTCTTCCTGCACAAATGGGGAGGGAGTATAATAAAATTGGCTTTCAGTGACTGGAAAGAATTATGAGGAAACTATCACTTACAAGAGAAAATCAGGTCTCAGTTAAGCTGAAGAGATAAGAGAGATTATGAAAAGAATCAGAAAGGACCTCAAAACTGAACTAGAGCTCTGCAAGATAAAGTGAAAGGGCCAGCAGAAAAGAGAACAGAGCAGGCAAAGGAGAGTGGGTTGAAGGATATAGGGGCTGCTGGAAGATGGACAGGAGTAAAAATGGACAGCCACAGACTGAAGAGGTAGCATTTTGTTATTTTAGTAAGTATAATTTTTCTGTTCTAATAAAGAACAAAGAACATTTCAGCTGCTCGATTACACTAACCAGACTTAAATTTTTCACTGCCAATTCCAGCAAAGTAGAAACGTTGCTCTTATTGGAAATGATGGCATTTGTTCATAATTTTATTTTTAAACAACCCAAATTCCAAGCAAAGAAACCAAAGTTGTTACCCAAAACTCTCAACTCTCATTAAGAAAATTTCATTTTTCCCTATACAATCTTAAGTCCAAACTGTTGTTTTGTTTTGTTTTGTTTTAAAGATTTTACATATTTGTCAGAGAGACAGAACAGGCAGGGGGAGCAGCAGGCAGAGGGAGAAACAGGCTCCCCGCTGAGCAAGGAGCCCAGTGCAGGACTGGATCCCAGAACCCTGGAATCATGACCTGAGCCAAAGCAGGTGTTTAAGTGACTGAGCCACCCAGGTGTCCCTTAAGTCCAAACTCTAATTCAAGTCCTGTGTCCTATATGATCTGGCCTGTCTAGCTGAAGTTCAAATAATTCAACAGTTCAAAAAATTTTCCAAATGATTTTAAAAGTTAACTATTGGTTTCTCAAGGCCACAACAACAACTGAATAGTGCCAATGAGGAAACCATCTCCCTTTATAAAAAGAGCTACCTTTAATAGCACTTCATAAAATACATTCCAAGAAGCTGTTCATGCATCTGTCTTCCCTATTACCCTGTACACCTCACAAGCAGGGCTGGGGTCTTAGAATATTTGTAGCTATTCAAATGTTAGATGCACAAATGGCAGCCTGCTGATAAACAACTACATCAAAGATGAACTTTAAGGGAAATGATATTTTAAAGAAAACACCCGGAATCAGTTAAGGCAGGAAAACAAAAATGATGTAGTGGAAACAGAGCTAAAGCAGAGATTTTACAAATAAGTAACTGAGTGAACTTTGGCAATCAATTATTTAACCACTTTCTCTAGGCATCAATTTTCTCAACTATAAAACAAGAGAGTTAAACCAGATGAGGTTAATGTCCCTCTCCAGCCACAAAATTCTATTATTCTATGATATCATCTATGATTTCCAAATGTCAGCAAAACTTCTATTAAATTCTATGATATCATCCAGTTTCTAAATGCTAGTCAAAACTCAAGTAAAAAATTTATTTAGTCAAGTTAATCTAAGTTCTGAGTATAGTGTAGAACATGAGCCAGAGGAAAAAAAGCCAACATTACTTACTATGTATGAAACCGCTAAATACTCTGTATTTTAATCAATGCTGGAAGAAAATAAATAAGGCGATCTTATTTCAAATATTCCTGGTTTATGGAAACTAATAAGCTGAAATAGATACAATAAAATAATTTGCCCATTAGAATCTAATAAATCTGGCTATAGTCAAATTATAACTAGGAAATTGGCTGAGACCTAATGTTTAACTATACCATAAGACAAGGAATTTACAAATATTAGACTAAAGGAAAAGGGCATCCTTTCCTCATAATTTAAAAAGAAAAAGCACATAAATCTTCAATCTCTGTAACTGTTTATACCATAATCTCTTATAAATAAGATTTTTCGTGTAATCCTCTACCATTTCATCATTTTCCTCCAATCTTTCTCCTACAACCTTAAGTATCTCCACAGAACTCAACTGAGAGCATATACATGTACACAGAGAGAGTAGAAAAAGAATAAAAGTGAGCTTTGAAGAGAAAAAACGGTATGCCCGATTAACAATAGAAGCCAATAGTAAATATGCTCCCCCCTTCCCTTTCTCCAGACTACCTCCTCATCTCCTGCCTAAAACTGGCCTCCTGGGAAGAAAGGCAAGCAGGCCCGCCCTCTTGGTCCCTGAGGTATCGCTAAGGAGTAAACTTCACAAAAGGGAATCTCTTGGTCCTCCCAAGGAAAAGCCAAGCATCTGCAATCACAGAGCACCTTTCCTTACTTTGCCGCTTCAGAAAATAAACATGATAACACGGTCAAAATCAACAGTCTACTTAAAAACAATCCACTGAGGTGGCTATTTGTTGCCACTGATTTAACAGATCAGGAAGCTACAGGATGCAAAGATGTATTTTACTAAGCACCTCTCCTCCCCTCTCCTCCACAGATTTCGTTTCAGAAAGAAGCTTTCGATATAATTCCATGATCCCTGAAAATGGAAGCCCACAGCTATCCATCATAAATATGTGCTCAGGTTTATTTCTCCCGTACCTGTGATGATATCACCTGTGTGGAATCAAAGGTAGAGTAAGATCGCTTTTGATTTCAAATGGATGACTCAAATGATGAATGTCACCTTCCCCATCTGAAAATACTACAGTAGATGAAAATACTATAAGAAATTATAAAAAGAGGTAGACACTAAAATAGAAGATAAAGGACAAGATTTTGGGTCTAATCAACATATTTGTCATCTAAAAAAAAAAAAAAAATCCATAAAAGAATGCCTCCAAAGATGTGATCTGGAGAGGTGATAAAAGTGCTTCCCAAATCCTTTCCAAATCCTATCCCAGGAAAACAAGAGATAAAAACAACCCGTAATCTCTAGCACTATAGCATAACATATGAAGCATGCCCTGCCATAACACTGCAATGTTCCAGTATCTGGTCAAAAGATACTCTAGAAAATAATTTATCATTGGTTCCTGTCTTATTTGAAAAAGAAAATAATCTGACCAGCTCAAACATGCACTGCAGGTACAGCTCTGTAATAGAGATGGAATAAATTACCGTTTGATGTGACCATCAAACTTACTTCAACTTACTTCATAACCAACTCCTATTAATAACTCAGAGTCAAAGGGCTCAAAGCACAATGGAGAACTCACAAACGTCACTTCTCCATGCCAGCAACTTGCATTGCAAAGTGCTAACTTGAAGTCCAGTTACAAAGCTACACAAATTCTCTTCTCAGGCAAGTCACTTAGCTCTCTGCTAGAAGTCAGTTCCATGAGGGATATTTATCTGTTTTATTAAAATATTATCTATTTATTAAAATATATTAAGCCCCTAAAATAAGGCCTAGTAAATTGACATCAGTAAATAATTGTTTGGAGCTTGAGTTTTAAGTGTTGCTAATAAAGATAATCAATCACCCAAGTTAATGTCTATGTGACCTCTCTTTCAAACACTCTATGATTTTAGTTTTCAGCCAAAACCATGCAAATCTCTCACCAATAACTAAATTTTCACATACATTATACCAACTGTGATAAAAGACATCCTGTTGTAGTTGAAAAGCATCTTGTCTTATATATAAAGAAACCAACACTCACATTAATTAAATACATATGCCACAAAATGAAATTAAAACTTAAAAATGCAGAATTCAGTATTGTTCCACACCACATTATCTACTATATTCCCATATTTGTGCACATGTGCATACACACATATACAAACCATAAAATGTTTTTCTTTAATTTGGACTAAATTCTCTTTTGACAAATAATTTGTTAGAAAAGATGTAAACAGTCATAAAGATAATCCTTGACTACTTCCACTTCTAGATAAGATAGAATATTAGGACCAGACTAACTCCCTTTCTGAGATAACCAAGAACCATAGAAAATATGAGAGTTCAGAAAGACAAAGACAGCTGGAGAAGGCAGGATGAAGTACCACAGAAGAGAAAGCAGCACAGAATACTTTAATAAAGATCTGCAGACGGTTGACCTCCAGTCTTCAGCTAAGTACTGATCAGAGGATGGATAAGGAAGCTATACAAGGTCAGAGAAAGGATAAAATGTACAAACCTACTTACATAGGATCTGGAATATCACTTGTTCCCAGCAGGGAGACTGGAAAACCTCATGATTCACACAGGTCACCAGAGAAAGTACACAAAGGGGTCTTAACTGAGTAGTGGGGAACAACTAGCCTACACAGCATTGCTCCTGTCCTACCTAACAAGTCCAAAAATCAAGGTCAGAAGGACCACACTGCTGCCAAGTAACTCAACTGAGTTCCGGAACAAAACCCAAGAATATTTATAGGAATACAAAAATATTCAGCACCTACCAGACTAATAATCACAATGCCTGTCCTTTGCTCAAAAGCTACCAGGCATGCCCCTTCTCCCAAAGGAAAATACATAAATGAATAGATAGATAATAGATAAATTAATTGAAACTAATCCAGAACTGGCACAGACATTAGAATTCACAGACAAGAACATTTAAACACTATTGCAACTGTACTTCAAGTGGTCAAAAGCAGAGACATGAAAGATCTAAAAGGATACAAATTAATCTTCTACAGGTAAAAACTGCAATGTGTCTGATGAAAAAATGCACTGGACAGAATTAAGAGTAGCTTAAGCATTTCAGAAGAGAAGATGAGAAACTACACTTCCCAGCTTTTAATAACTGGAAAAGGCTTTCGCCAGAATCTCCCTTGAATACTTTCCATCCTTCAAATGTCCTGCAGACCAGAAGCCTGCTGGGAGTTGCTAGTCAAGCTTTGGGGTGGCCTTAAGTGCAGTATATGGTAAAGACAGAACGTGGTAGGTATAGTGATACTGATTTGTTTATACAGAGTGTAGAGCTATGGAAGGCAAGATGGGGGACACCGTACCCAGAGAGAGGGCTACAAAGAACAGAGATGGGAAGATTAGGCAACCTCAAAGAAAATAAGGCATTAAAAACTGACTTACTTAAACTCCCATTCATAAATACGAGTAAGTCCAGCCCAATTTCCCTTTGGATAATAACTCAGAAGGCATTGGAAAATGATAAAGAGAATGAAGACCCCATAAGGCATAAGACAGTGAATCTCCCCTAAAAGAAGTATGATTTATTCATTCACTGAACTTTTACTGAACATCTACTACATGCCAGGTATTGTTTTAAGTGGTGGGGATATACAGTAGAACAATATAAAAGGTCTTTACGCAAACAGAACTAACTTTTGTATAGGGAGAGACAGAAACAACAAAAGTATGACATGCTTAAAATAAAACAGGGTGATAAGAACACAGTGGCACTGGGGGTCAACCCTAGGAAGGTAGGGCTCTCTGAGGCAGTGACATTTCAAGTTGAGATCTGTAAGGCTCCAGGACTGTAAAGATCAGGAGAAAGTGTGTGAGGCAAAGCAACCAACAAATGCAGAACCTAGGGTGAGAAAGAGCTTGGCACCAGAGGAATTAAACACACAGGAGGTGAAGGGGGATAAAAGAGGAAAGAGGTGGCAGATAAGAGTCTCCATATAAACATTTATCTATAAATCAGAAAGATCTGGGGGCACCTGGGTGGCTCAGTGGGTTAAGCCTCTGCCTTTGGCTCAGGTCATGATCTCAGGGTCCTGGGATCGAGGCCCCGCATTGGGCTCTCTGCTCAGTGGGGAGCCTGCTTTCCCCCCTCTCTCTGCCTGCCTCTCTGCCTACTTGTGATCTCTCTCTCTGTCAAATAAATGAATAAAATTTTAAAAAATCTTTAATCAGAAAGATCTGAAACAGCATAGATACTTGATATTTATGAACTGTTAATTTCTTAGGTGTGATAATGGTTATTATAAATTTTTAAGTCCCTATCTTCTAGAGATACACACTAAAAAGTATTTACAAAATTATGTGTCTGAGTTTGCTTCAAATAATCCAAGTGAGGAATCAGGGCAGTGAGGGCAAAGGAGTAGATTAGGAAGTGGAGAGATACAGGCCCCCCAAAAAAAAATTGGCCATTAGTTGATAATTGTTGAAGCTGGATGATGGGTGCACATAGGTTCATTCTATTACTCTATTTTTGAATATTTGAACTTTTCCATAATAAATACATTTTTAAAAGCAAATTTATTTCAAATAAATCGGGATTTGGGGGTGGTAAATTTATTCTATATGATACAATGGTGGGTACATGATACTATACATCTGTTAAAACTCATGCAACACAATTAAGTGAATTTTAATGTATGCAAATCTTTAAAATTTTGTGGAGGACGTCAAGGAATACCAGGATGAAATACAGAATGTAGTGTGCCCACTTCCAGAATCAGCTTTTGTGGGACACAAGATACAACCATAAGCTTTCATCAGAGGTCCCTATAAAGCCCCCAAAGTCTAAGTCAGCACAGTACACAAAACTTAATACAGCTGGGTATCCATGCCTTTGTCTAGAGAAAGGCCAGAAAACTTTGACAAAATGAGGTTGAGAACCACTGATACTTCTTTTGCCAGCAACTTCCTAGCTGATAACTGAGTTACTATTGCTTGTAAACTAAATGGTAGTATTTCACTGCCATCATCTGCTTTCCTCCAAGGACATTATTACACAGCCATTAGCACAAGCAAGTAATAAATACCCTCAGTGAATTTTACAACTCTGAAAGAGTTCTGAGAGGTATCTCCCCCACGCCCCCCAAAACAGGAAGGTGGCAATCCTTTTACAATACCATTTTCATTTAATCGAAACTGCACCATTATTTTTTGTGCCACTAAGAAAGATAAAAAAGAACTGTCAATTAACTGATGACTCACCATTGATTGGAAAATGGTTCCAATTTCAGAGATGTTCAAACATGGGAAAACTGGACACCTTATAATCAGTGAAACATGACATTCAAAAAAGGTCATGAGTTGGGCCCCATCTTTGATCACCTAAATAAATTGCTCAGGAAAGGTCTAGGAATCCATATTTTATTTAAGCCCCTTAGATGATTCCAGAGATAAGGACTAAGTAAACTGTTAACCTTCAGAGGCAGCACAGAGAGAAAGTATGCACTTTGGAGTCACAAAGCCCCAGACATCTCTGTGACCTCCTGTGAATTCTATAATTTCCCAGAACCTCAGCTTTATCTATTAAAAAAAAAAAAAAAAAAAAAGTCAATGCCACCTACTTTGTATGGTTGATATAACAAAAAGAGAACACATATGAAGTACTTGGCATATAGCAAGAGGTATACTAAAACACAAGAGGTATACTAAAACTAAAACATATTTATATAAGAATGTATTTCTTTATAAACAAGACATAACATATTTATCTCATGAACAAGCATGAGACCTATGAAATTACTTTTCAGAAATATTCTACCACTCAGCAGTAACGCTTGCTGGGCACAGTAAAAGAATTGTTCACTAAGTATTTATTATGTAACTCAGCAATACACACACACTTGTTTTGGCACATCACATCTTAAGAGGTCACACATAAATGAGAGTTATTTAATAACATTTTGATCAGAAAATATTATACCTGATTTGCATCAACAAGGGTGACACCAAAAAAGCACTTTTAAGTATAATATAATTTCAGGGTAGCTAAAGGCTGTGTTTTAAGTCTAAGTATTTGCTTTGTTTTGTTTCGGTAGGTACAGCTGGCAAGTTTTTTCACAATACTGGCATAACTGCATTAGGCCACAAAAGTAATGCCATACAACTTCTCAATTCAGGATGCTCAAAAAATTTCCCTCAGATTTGTTTCTAAAGTGACCCTTAAAATCCAAACAGTGTTTTAGGCAGCACCTTCAGAACTGACTAGTCAACTCAGGATGTGACTCATAGGGGACAGGTTTAGCCATAACTGGACAGAGTTCTCCCACATGTGTAGCATGAAGAAGGGGGAAAAAAAACTCAAAACCCACAATTGCACAATGTCTCAGACTTGCTCTCCCAATGAAGAACACATGGACTCAAATTAATGCTGCATTAATGCCACCAACCCCACCCAAAATGCCCAGGGTTAAGAGTCTGCTGCGGGGTGCTAACCGACTTCACCAGCAAGCACCCCATACCTCTCAGGTTATGCCAGACGCATCAGTAGAGAGAACCCTCTCACTGCCCTCCCCCATCAAGCACTTGGCCTGAGGTTTAAGAGGAAAGAGAGGTGCTGGGAGGAGAAGAACACATGGCTCATTTTATTTTTCTTTTCCTCAACCACCTCCCAAATGGAAAGAGTCCCTCAGTTCAGCAGCCCAAATCTGAACCCTGGCGTTCTCTCTAACTCCTCTCTTTGCTTTAACGTCAGGTCTCCTCCACTAAGTCTTTTCCAAACGCCCTGCACATTCCTCACAAATCCATCCCACTCCTTCACTACCCTAAGTTGATCCCTCTTATCAGCACAAGGCTGACTTTGTCCCATTCCCAAATCCAGCTTGTCTTTCTCCAACCCCCTTTCCACTGGGGCCAAAAGTCATCTTTTCTGAAACCCAGTCCTGTTTGTACACTCTCCTTTCCTAAATTCTTCCAACAGCTCCTCATTACCTACGAGATGAAATTCAAACTCCTAATCCAATCTCAACCTACCTCCCAGCTTTACATTCTGCCACGCCCTGGCTTTGCCAATTTTTCTCATTTTAGCCACATTAGATTTTTCCTACTTCCTGATTTCACACCCATCTACTTTCATACATCTGTAGCTTTTTCATGCTGCTCTCTCACTCGGCGAGAACTGCTCCTCTTTTCTGCTTATCAAACTCATCCTCAAGAGGAGGCTCAAATGTCTCCATTCCTGGAACACTTTCCCTAAACGCTCTATGGCTCTTTCCCCTTTCCCTTTCTAGAGTTGAAAGTCATCACTCCTGCAATAACTTACTTATGTCAGTCAGCAGTATGACTCTTATCTCACTGTTACAGTCCTCATTATAACTGTTAGTCTCCCCTCCGAAATTTTGAGTTCTTCAAGAAAAGGAGTTTAATAATTTTGAGTCACCATTTTCTACGACAAAATATGATTGGGCTTCAAAGATTTTTACTGGACTGATCTGAGAAGCATTGATCTCAACTTGTATTTAACTGATTTTAAATAAGATGTGAACAATGCTTAACTCTTGCAGAGGGTACTTACTTTAATAGAAAAGCAAGTTACCCCAAGTGAGTATCTAATGGGCAGGAGGCATAGTCTATTCTTAGAAGACCCCTGATCCTTACAGAGTCCCTATCACTACCACCACTGCTGCCATTTCCAGTTTATACAATAGCCCTCACCCTTCAGCATCTCGCTAGGAGCAAACTCCTAGCACTGCCCCAGCCACATACAAGTTTCACAAGCCCTGGATTCCAGGGAACTCAATACTATTAGAACTATTATTAGGATACATGGAATTACGTATTATTATCTAATACAATTAGAGCAGGAACATGGGAAGATGCAGATTATGGTCAAGAGCACGAACATGTGGCCACCCGCTTTCAGATTCTACTTCTTGAATGTTTTGGTTAATCACGGCTCCTCCAGAGCTGACAAAGAGGCAAGATGGATTCTGGATTCAAGCAGGACTGAGTCAAGAGGGGACCATTTACTCACTGCCCAAAGGCTCCCAAATCAACATCCTCACCAGTAAAAATGGGGAAATACATGACTACATTGCAGCCTGTTAAGAAGAGTAAATGAGAGCAGTGAAACTGGGCTTGGGGACACAGTAATGCCACATGGAGAGTAAAAGTCCCTGTGGCTTTTGGAGCCTCTGTACAGATAGACTTCCATCAGGACTATATGTCCCACAACCAAGGAACTGGATTAGCTACATACTTCCTCCAAGTCTGTTTCCTCATCTATAAAATGAAAATAACAGTATATACTTAAAACAGGAATTACCTTTGTGCCTGACAAAGAAAGGCAAAAGACTGCTACCTGCCAGCAGCATTCTAAAAAGTTATCAACTACTACTCCTAAATATTATTACAAAAAAACAAAAAACCTATTACACATCAAAAGCTCTTCAATACTCAAAGCCCAGGGGCGCCTGGGTGGCTCCGTGGGTTGAGCGTCTGCCTTCAGCTCAGGTCATGATCCCAGGGTCCTGGGATGGAGCCCCGCACCAGGCTTTCTGCTCAGCAAGAAGCTTACTTCCGCCTCCTCTCTGCCTGCCTCTCTGCCTACTTGTGGTCTCTCTCTGTGTTAAATAAATAAATAAAATATTTAAAAAAAAAAAAATACTCAAAGCCCTACCTAAACTGTCATTTATATACTGCAGAATGACCACTGACCTTTATCCCCATTTCATCCCCAAACTCCTCTGAATGATACTAATGAAATCACAAAGACATTAAACCACAAAGAGAAACAGAAAGGGAAAGAAGACAACATAATATACACTTCAACAAACTTTTCCAAGAGGGGAGTCACTGCACCTCAGGACCCCTGAGGCACCAAAGGCCAGCCTGAGGCTCAGGCTTGACAAAGGGGAGCATCTAAAAGGGTGGGCCACCAGATCCAACAGAAGACCCTAAGTTTTTTCTGAAGAAACTGAACCACAGAGGCAGGAGAACTGTAAAGGGAAGTCAAAGTCTACAGCTCGAATGGTGGCATTCCTCCTCAACCAGATAACCCAAACCCAGGCAGCCAGTGTATTACCAAACACATCAGAGGCAGGCTATTCAAAGTATCTTCTCTGCAGACGCTGACTGTTCTCAGGTAAGATGTGAAGGCGCGGATCTGTGGGGTAGAAGCGCAATGAAAAGTCTACCTGTACTTGAAAGGAAGTCACTAGACCACCACCAGCACACAGTCTCTCTCCTGATCAACTTAATTGCAGACAGCCAAGGATGATCAGATGTTTGTGATCTAAACAACCATAACAAGAACCCTGAAATGAACAAGCACACTGGAGGAAGCAGAAGAAATATTAAGAACATATTAAGCACACAGAAAAAATGAAAAATACTTACACACACACCTCAAAGACAATACATCCATAAATAAAATGGAAACAGAAAATGAAATTAAGTGGAAATGAAAACAGAGAAAAAGAGCTCCTGAAACTTAAAAACATCATCATTAAACTTTAAAAATAAAAGTTTAGAAGACAAAATTGAGACAATTCTTACCCACATACTTTCTACCTCCAAATACAAAGATATAAACAAGAGGCAACATAGGTTAAGAGTATTTGAAGATCAATTCCAGGAGATTCAGTAATCAAACCAATAGATGTCTCAGAAAGAAACAACAAAAAATGAAGGGTAGGAAATTATCAAAGTAAGAGACATTTTGGAAAACTGAAGAATATGAGTCTCTAGATCCAAAGGGCCTACTAAAACAAGATAGACAACAAGCGAACAGAAGGAAGGACCCACACAAAAGTTTATAAAATTTCAGAATGCCAGGGGTGCCTGGGTGGCTCAGTCAGTTAAGCGTCTGCCTTCAGCTCAGGTCATGACCTTAGGATCCTGAGATTGAGCTCTATCGCTTTCTCTGATGAGTGGGGAGTCTGCTACTCCCTCTCCCTCTGTGCTCTCTCTCTCTCTCTCTCTCTCAAATAAATAAATAAAATCTTTTAAAGAATAAATTTCAGAATGCCAAAGAAAAAGACCCTGAGCCTTAATAAAAACAGAAAAATAAAAACAATCAGATGGCTTTGAGTTTCTCTTCAAAAACCCTTAAATCCAAAAACAGTGTGAAAATGCCATCAAAACTATGGGAAAAAATACACTTTTTGCCTACTATTCTAAATGTAGCCAAATTATCTATAAAGGACCTATAAATCATCTATAAAGCATCTAGGGTAGATACCTTCAGACATGCAAAGCCTCAAATAATTTACCTCCCATGCATCCCTTCTTAGGAAGCTACTGAGGATACCTGTTAACAAAATGAAGCAAACCAAGAAAAAGAAAACAAATGATTCAGGAAACAGGCTCCAAGGCAGGAGAGAAGGGAACAGACACCACAAGAAAAACAATCCTACTGTCCAGACTGGAATAAGAGGATGGAAGGCTCCCAAGCAGGGAGTCTCTAAGATGAAACCAAGGAGAACTGAGAGATGATTTGTGCTACCTGGAAAAAAAAAACATCAAAAGGCACTGAACGTATTTCTTGGGGTATTTGAGGAATGTAGCCATAGATATATGAAAAACTAATCAAAAAGTTGGAGTCAATTATTTGCTCCAGGGAAAACATAAAAGTATAGGGGAAAAAAAAAAACCCATAACCTGGTATCACTATTTAACTCAGAAGTGAGAAATAAGGATATACGCAACAATGTAAATACTGATTGTTGGTTTTACCAAAAATTGTTATGTAGCTATACCGAGAGGACCAGAGAACAGGGCAAGTACTCAATTATGATATTAGACAATCAAATGCTTATTCTACATTAATTTCAAAATATGAAAGTAAAAAACAGGAAAATAAATAAATAAATAGAACTAGTATGAGATGGTCACTTCCACTGGAGAGTAGCACCTGAAGGATAAAAGGGCCAAGGGTAGGATACTGCTGTGTTTTATGCTAAGCCTTTTAGCACTATCTGATTTTTAAACTGTGTACACGTATTAATTGGATTAAAACAACTTATTCTCATATCAAGGGCAATTAGTGCAATTTATGAAGCTGTCACTATCAAGTTCATTTATAAGTTTCTTTTATTTTTTTAAAGATTATTTATTTATTATTTATTCGACAGAGAGAGATCACAAGTAGGCAGAGAGGCAGGCAGAGAGAGACGGGGAAGCAGGCTCCCTGCTGAGCAGAGAGCCCAATGCGGGCCTCCATCCCAGGAACCCCAGACCATGACCAGACCTGAAGGCAGAGGCTTAACCACTGAACCACCCAGGAGCCCCTATTTATAAGTTTCTTACTTGGAATTCCAAACTCATCGTCTTAGAAATGTTATAAAATGATGATTAGTTTCCCAGACCAGCTTTCAGAGGCATTTAACCTATAATGATGCAAACACACAGTACAAACTATTCTATCAAGTAGTCTTAAACATTTTATTAGAAACGGCAGTCTGAGAACTCAAGATGCCTGGTACAGGGGCACCTGGGTGGCTCAGTGGGTTAAGCATCTGCCTTCAGCTCAGGTCATGATCCCAGGGTCCTGGGATCCAGCCCAGCATCGGGCTCCCTGCTCAGTGGGAAGCCTGATTCTCTCTCTCCCACTCCTCCTTCTTGTGTTCCCTCTCTCACTGTGTGTCTCTCTCTGTAAAATTAATAAATAAATAAAATCTAAAAAAAAAAAAAAAAGATGCCTGGTACATATCTGAGTCTTACCCACTTGTTCTTCCCCACCTAGGATCAGCCAAGGAATACTACAAAGGTAGAGTGGATGAAGAAGATGGGCCTAGATCTGGCAAGGAGAATCAAAATTTAACAGGTCAACTCTATCTGTATTAGAAAAAATACCACTGGAAGTCCCTCATGTCCCAGAAGTTGATGGTGAAGGGGTCATCCCTCCCTGCCTCCCAATTGCCCATTCCTGGGCAAAAGGTGGATGCTCATCAGTCAGGTGACAAATACATATACATTATTTCAAGTATTAATTAGCAATGACAAAACTTCTATATAAACAAAGTCTTCATTAGATTTAATAAAACTTTGTGGCCTATGTCAACACTATGTTTAATTTTTTTAATGATTATAAATTGTGTGACCTTGAAAAGGCTAAAGCCTCACTTTCTTCAACTCTAAAATGGGAGTAATGGTATCTACTTAACGGGGTCACAAGAAAATTAGAGGAAATGATGTGTACAAAACATGCAGGGGCCAGTAAATGGCAGGCACTCAATCACTGTCAGCCTCTGGTTGTTCCCTATCCCCTACTCCCACCTGGCTGGTTTCTAACATACACTCTTTTATGTAAACAAAGTCACAAATTATATACAAGCTTTTAACCAAAAAACCTTTAAAAACCATGCAGAATGCATTAATATTTTTAAAATAATTATGTGACAGGAGTCTATTTGTAAGCATTATTTTTCCTTAACTTTAGTCTTGTGCTCCAAGTATTAACATAATTTTCAGTTTTAATTCATCTCAACTAAATTTAGCTAATTCAACTAGACTAAAAAGAGGATTAAGAAGGGCAGAACGTTACAAAAACACAGCATTCTTCTTTGATTAAAGACTACAAACCATACATGTAACAATGTCTAAACAAGACTGCTAAAAGCAATACCATTCCAACATTGAGTCGACTTCAAAAAAATCTTATAAACTTAAAAAATAAAACTAAAACTGACAGATAATGGATGATTAAAAAAAAAAAAAAACAAAAAACGGGCGCCTGGTTGGCTCAGTGGGTTAAAGCCTCTGCCTTCGGCTCAGGTCATGATCCCAGGGTCCTGGGATCGAGGCCCGCATCGGGCTCTCTGCTCAGTGGGGAGCCTGCTTCCTCCTCTCTCTCTGACTGCCTCTCTGCCTACTTGTGATCTATCTCTCTGTCAAATAAATAAATAAAATCTTTAAAAAAAAAAAAAACCATCACTCAGATGTACCACAAACCTGAGATTAAATAAATGCTATTTTGTGCCACAACACACAAAAGAAAGCCTAACGCACAAAGAATATCTAGGTATCCTTAACACCAAAGACTTTCCCATTTGGGGCCATTTTTATCAGACCTTTCTCTAAGGGCTCATTTCCAGAATCCACAGTCTCAGCACAAAAACACCATTATTTTTCAAATTAATTCCCCAAACGACAAAGCTAATTAGGTGGAACCGAACAACCAACTGACCCAAAGCTAGTTCTCCTTTCCTTACAAGGTATTCAGAGCAGGAGAGTGGCCCTGAAATACAAATCGGTCCACAGTCCTGCACATCCAAGACAAGAACCGAAAAGATACTGAAGAAGTTAGCAGATCTGCTACCCGGAGATTCATTCTCCATTTAAAAATATGCTTATCCGTCACAAGACTTGGAGACTGCCATGAACATGCAGTGCCCCTCTAACTTCTCCCCTCCCCTCACCTCAATTTTAAAAACAAGTATGATAACCAGAAAGTGAGAGCACAGTATTGTGGCCTCTACTGGGGCATCAAAACCACAGCCAAGGATTAGCAGGCTAGGTCTAATTAAAACGTGGACTTCAGAGATATCCAAAATCCAGGGCCCTACAATGACACGCCTAGGAAAGGTCAAAGGAACTTGATGCATCACCGAAGAAAAGTTTGGGCGCTTTGAATAGGGAATAGAGCGAAAAGCCTAAGAGGCTGCGGGGAAGACGGAACCGGGTGGATTCCCGGTTTGTCTCGGCGGGACAGCAAGGACGTAGGGGGTAGGCCGGAAGGCTGACCCCGTCCGGGGACCGGGCAGGGACCACACCTCCTGGCCAGCAAGGCAGGCAAAGGCCGGGGCCCCAAGACAACCCCGGGTGCTGGGACGGGGCAAGGCACGGGGCAAAGGCCGGGGCCCCGAGACGACCACGGGTGCTGGGACGCTACCTGGCCGCGGTGCCCGCTCTCGGGCCGGGCCGCGGACGGCCGGAAACAGCCGTGATCGGGCCCGACTTGCCTACCCCGACGCAGACGGTCCCACTCACCGATGAGCCGGCGCACCTCGTCCTCGCTCAGGTAGAGGCTTACGCTGGGCCCCGCGGCCGCGGGCGACAGCGCGGGAGGCCGCGGGGCCGGGGCGGCGGCGGCGCCCGGCGCGGGCAGCAGCGGCAACAGTGCGAACAGGAGCAGTAGCGGCGGCGGCGGGGCCCTGAGGCCGCGGGTCCCAGGGAGGCGGCCCCGGCCCCGCGGCCCCAGCCGCGCCGCCCCGCGCATGGCCGCCGCCGCCGCCGCCGAGGAGGAGCGTTGGCCGCCCGCCGCGCCGCCGCCACCCACCCCCGGCCCCGAGCCCCTCACAGCCCCGAGCCGGGGGCGGCCGTCCAGGTCATCGCGCCGCCGGCCCGTGGCAGCCGGACGCCGCTTCAGACCGCCGGAGCGCGCCGCCGCCGCCTCGGCGGCATCGTCTAGGGCCGGGGGCTGGCCGCGGAGGCGCGCCCGTGCGCGTCGCCGCCGCCCCGAGACCGCGCACGCACGCACCGTCAGCTCCTTGCTGGCGGCGGCCAGGCTGGGAGTGCTTTGGGTTTCAAGTGCTGCGGTCGGCCGTGGGCTCCCTGGGCACCCTTTAAAAGGAGCCCGTCTTCGTCCCATGCTGTCACCAGCCTGATGTTTGCTCGCCTGTTGTCTGTAACACACGCCTCTCCCCGCGCGCGACACAAAGTCCAGGCAGTTAGGCCCGGGCCGCGGCTGCCACTGAGTGGGATCCCCAGATCCAGAATAATGCCTGGATGCAGCCGCTCTGGTAGCAACAGAGAAACCTGATTTTTCTTAGTGAGAAAATGGTGAAAAATAGAAAGCACCTTTTATCCCCCCCCATCGGAGGTCACCATTAAGATTTCTGTGTCACTTCCCATGGGTAAATACTGCGCATTTATTCTCCAAAAAGATCCTGTTCAGCGAACTTTAGTTTACCCTTACACGTTATGAATTCTTACTTTTTACGGTCGTTCTGAGTCCCCATTATCAACCCTCATCTGGGGTTGTTAACCTGTGGTGTGCAGTAGTGTGTGTGTTTCTCTAGGTACGTTTCATCATTTGTTCTACCGAGTCCTGGCCCCCTAAAGAGGGTAAGAATCGCGGATACACCTCGGCTTTTCTAAACGCTGCCGAATGAGCGAGCCCATGCGCGGACCTCCAGGTCTCGGGGTGCACTTTTGTGAGCACCCACCGTCGCGCTCACACTTGCTCCAGGGAGCTCCAGGTGCTCCCCCTCTTGGTTGGGACTGTGGAGTGTCCCTTCCTGGCCGGCTCACCTCGCCCCTGCGGGCAGGTCCGCGCCCTGACCCCCCCCCCCGCCCCCGCCACCAACAGGCCCCGCGCCTCACTGCGCAGCTAATCCCGGAGCAGGCCCAGTTTCCCAGCGCAGTTGCTGCTCCCGCAGGCAGGCCCTGGGAGGCGGTTTTTTTTGTTTGTTTGTTTTTTGTTTTTTGTTTTTTGAGGTGGCTATTTTTATCCTCCCGGGAGGGTGGGGGATGAGAGACTGATGAGGCGGGAAAGTCCTGGAACTTTATTTTCTCCTTCTCTAGTGAGAACGATGGATTCCATTTAGAGATCGGCAAGCCTTGATTTGCCAAGCTTCAGCCCCGGAGTTGTGTCCATCATCCTACAGGAGGAGGCTGAGAGGAAAGTAAGAGCTGAGGAAACGTGCTGCCCCAGAGAACGGGAAAAAATCACAAAGGTCAGGAAAAAGCCTTATGTTGGGGCAGCCGCTGCTACCTATTGGGGGACCAGCGCTGTTAAGAAGAGCTTGGGGCTGGAAATGTGCTGTGTGAACAAGGATGTCAATTCAGACAGGAGGCATTTTTTTAAAGGATGGCATATTCCCTGCATTTTTCAAAATGGCTCACAGTCCGCAAGGGAGGAAGCTCCTGTCTTGAAGGCAATCTTCTCGTATCAGTGACTTCTTGACTGTAGTCTGCGTTGCAAACACAGCAGAGTGGTCAGTCAGGCCTGGCTGGGCTGTGGTACTTGTTAATCCTGTGACCTTGGGAAAACTAAACCCCAAGCCTTGGTCTCTTCATTCATAAAAGAGGGGTGATAATGCCAGACTCACAGGGCTTTCCATAGGATTTAATTGGAGAAGATGTGAGTAAAACCCCCAGGCAAAGTGTCACACCCATTGTTATTGTTATTATAATGAATCTCTTCCCTATAATGACCGTTTCCTGAAAAGTTTAATCACCAGTTACCAACAAACCTTTGAAACCGGAGATGCTGAAGAACTTCATTTCATACCTCACCATGCCTGGCCTAGAGCTGAGCTCAGTGTATCACGCTTGGTACCTGGATACAGGGGTAAGGAAGATGCTTCCTTGAGGACGTGTGATAAACACATGTTCATTGCACATTTTCGTCAGGGCTGTGAAGAAAAAGTTGATGGTTCTCAAAGTATGGTTCCCAGACCAGAGGTACTATCACAGGGCAACATGTAGAAATGCAAATTCCTTGGCTGCACCCCTGACTAATAAAAGTATCAATCTCAGGGGGTAGAAACACAGAGAGGTGGTATATAAATTTCATTATTTGTTCTAAAGAGTCCCTGTCCCCCAGAGAGTATCCCAGGCCCTTCAGGTGATACTAGCCACTGTCAAGAAAATCTCAACTCTACGGGCTCTCCTTTGGGTTGTTGTAGGCCTCACTGGCCTCCCTGCTTTCCCCTTACTCCTTGACTCATCTAGTCCATTCTCAACATAGCAACCACAACTATCCTATTATACACAACCAAATCATTTTGCTACTTGGCTCGTAAGACTGCTAAGGGCTCCCTAATTCATCTAGAATAAATGGCAAAGTCCTTACAAGCTGTCAAGGCAGTTCTCATTCTCCATCTTCCTCCCTTCCCTTCTGATCTATCTCTTACTGTCCCTCCTCCCACAAGGACTTTGTTGTGCAACGCAACAGACTTCAGGGCCTTTGCCCTGCTGGCTCTGTACCTGGAGTACTAGTCCTTCTGACTTTCACAAGGCTGTATCTCTTACCTCTTCAAAATTGTATTCAGATGTTAACTTCTAAATAAGTTTAAAATTGTAAACGTCCCAACACTTTTAACTTCCCCAGAGAACAAACCAATTCCCAGTCTCTCCTGTCTCTACAGTGTATTTGGTCTCACACAAAGTTCTCCCTACAATCCCCATCCCATCCCTGGATAAGGAATCATCTGCCCCCAACTGTCCCCTACCAAGGTGTGGGGCTAAACTTTGGAAATTTCCCAGTAAGTCTCAGGGTAAAAATGCTGGGAAGCCCTGACTTCAGCCTCCTGAGGTTTCTCTCTCTAGAGGAAATGAAAACCACAATCATCACCATACTCTACACACTGCCTCGTTCTTGGTTTTTTTTGTCACTGCGGTTGACCTTATTCTACCCCACGAGACAAATTTGAGAGGGCTAGAAAACACTATCATCAGGGCTTCTTTCGCTGTTCCTAAAAAAAGGGTTGGCTTGGCCTTGAAATGCAGCAGGGTGGGTGAGTGGGAGCCCTGGGCCAGTGCTGGGAGGATGGGGCATGCTGGGATGAGGCCTCCCAGGTAATGGAAATGACTGGGCTGTTCCACACATGGAGACTGATGCTCCACTCAGAGTCCCAGCTCATGTCCAAGAGGATAGATGCCTGCTCACAGAACCCTGAGAACAATACTTCTCCCTGTGCCTTGAGTTCACTCAGCTAGGGAAGGGCTCCAGAAAGGGATGGCTCTAAGTTTTGAAGACATCCCCTTTCTTTGCAAGGAGCTGTTGGGAATGCTGCTCTGTCTACTTTAGAGCAGTTTACTTTTAAATGTTCTCCATCCACAAGTAATATATTAACCCGTTGTGTTGTGAAAGACTCAAGCATCACAGAAGTACATGAAGTTGGGGCGCCTGGGTGGCTCAGTGGGTTAAAGCCTCTGCCTTCGGCTCAGGTCATGATCCCAGGATCCTGGGATCGAGCCCCACATCGGGCTCTCTGCTCAGCAGGGAGCCTGCTTCCTCCTCTCTCTCTGCCTGCCTCTCTGCCTACTTGTGAACTATATGAAGTAAGATAACATCCTCCTTGATACAAATCATCATGTCTCTTCCCCACCTCCCAGTCTGGTGTATGTTCTTATAGGCCTTTCTCTCGGTATTTACACACACACACACACGTGTATCTGTATATGTGTTTAGACATACAACTATGTGTTTATGCGTGCTTTCAGTTTTATTGAAATGAAATTGCACAAAAGGTAATGGTCTGTATGATTTGCTATTTTCACTGATCAAAATAAGTTGAGGTCTTAAGGATGCTTGCATAATAGTATAGAGAGGTATATCCACGGTATTCTTTTGGTTGGGATGGACCGTGATAGATTTCATGGTTCTGGAGATGGACCACACATCCTTGCACAGGCATCTTTGTGCATATTGTATATATTTGGAAGGGTAGTTCTCAGAAGTGGAATTGCTGAATCAAAGGGAGTTACTTTATAATGTTGATAGATTCTTGAATTGCCCTCCTAAAGGCCAATATACACTTTTCACAACTGGTCCTAGTTCTCTACCTGGTGGGCGTGACCCAAATCTTCTTTCCTAAAGGGTCTGGCCATTACTGATCCTACCTGGATTGAATTGTCATAGTTTGCCATTAACCTTAATTAACATGATAAACTAAGAGACCCCTTAAGGGATCTCATGTCATCCAGACATACTCTTCCTTACCTGTCTTCTGGTTTCCATTATTTCAGTTGGAAAGTCAATTGTAAGGCTACCTGCCACTTTGACACATTATCTCTCTGCTTATTCTCTGTGGCTATTTTAAGCTTTTTTTTTAATACTGCTCTGCAGTTTTATCAGGATATATATGAATGTGGCTATCTTTCCATTTACTTGCTTGAAATTTATTGAGATTCCTGGATCTGGTGTCTTTTGAAAATTCCAGGAAATTCTCAGTTCCATTTCCTTTATCATTAATAGTTAGTTAGATGGATAGATAGACAGATACGGAATTTTCTGAGCCATTTGAGAATAGGTTGGAGACCCCTACCTACCCCTAATAGGTTAATGCCCCCTTCCCCCAAATGCTTCACTGTGCATTTTCTAAGAAAAAAAGACTTTCTTTTTCATAACCACAGTGCAACTTTTAAAATACAGACATTTCACATTGATACAATACTATTTTCTAATCCATGGTCCATATTCAAATTTCATCAGTTGTCTCAATAAAGTCTTTTATAACTATTTTTTCCTGGCCCAGGATCCAATCTAGAATCAGACATCGCATTTATTTGTCATGTCTTTTTAGGTATTTTTTTCCATCCCTTTTTGGGGGGCGGGTAATTAACATATAATGTATTATTTGCCCCAGGGGGACAGGTCTGTGAATCATCAGTCTTACACATTTCACAGCATTCACCCTCTCCAATATGCAGCACCCAGCCACCCTATCCCCCCCACCCACCCTCCAGCAACCTTAAGTTTTTTGTGTGAAATAAAGAGTCTCTTATGGTTTGTCTCCCTCCCCAGTCTCATCTTGTTTCATTTTTTTCCCTCCCTACCCCCACGATCCCCCACCCTGCCTTTCAAATTTCTCATATCAGTGAGATCATATGACAATTGTCTTTCTCTGATTAACTTATTTCGCTTAGCATAATACCCTCTAGTTCTATCCAGTCATTGCAAATGGCAAGATTTCGTTTTTGATGGCTGCATAGTATTCCATTGTGTGTGTGTGCGCGTGTGTGTATAAGTGCGCACGTGCGTGTGTATATAAGTGCGCACGCACGTGCTCATATATACACCACATCTTCTTTACCTATTCATCTGTCAATGGACATCTAGTTTCTTTCCACAGTTTTCTTTTTTCCCCCATCTCTTTTAAAAGTTCCTCAACCTTTCTTTTGCTGAAGTTCTTGACTTTAACGAGTTATTTTGTAAAATGTCCCTTAGTTGATGTTGCCAAATGTTTCCTCATGATTAGATTCAGGTTATGCATTTTCAACAGGAATATCACTGAAATGATGTATTCTCAGTATATCATGTCAGAACATGATGTTGGGGTATGTGGGTAGTGTAGCTGGTTAAGCCTCTGACTCTTGTTTTCAGCTCAGGTCCTGATCTCAGGGGCATGATCTCAGGTTCATGAGATTGAACCCTGTGTTGGGCTCCATACTTGGCGTGGAGTTTTCTTAAGACTATATCTCCCTCTCCCTCTGCCCCTCATTCCCATATTCTCTCTCTCAAATAAATAAATAAAATCTTAAAAAAAAAAAAAAAAAAAAGAAGGCAGCACATGATTTCACTCTGGCCCTTACCGGTGATATTATCTTTGACCACTTCATTAATATGTTGTCTGATACATTTCTTGCTGTAAAGTTACTATTTTTCCCTTTATAATTAATAAGAAATTTGGGGGGAGATACTTTGAGATTATGTACATTTCTGCTTCCTCCTCAAACTTTTATCCACTAGTTTGATCACCCACTGATGATTTCCTAACTAACTATTCCTTTCATATTTATTTGGCATTTAACCATAGGGAGACCTTTTTCTTTTCTCTTATTTATTTTTTCATTTATTTATATCAGTATGGATTCTTATTTTATTCAGTGGATTATAAACTGTTACTATCATTATATGTGTTCATCCTCAAAATGTATTTGGGGATATTTCAGATTTGGCCAGTGAGAACTCCTTCAGCTCATTCCTGTGTTCTTTGGCCAGGTCTCTAGCATTCATTGAACATTTTTCCTTTCTCTACAAAACAATAAAATATTCCTGTCTTCTCTTATACATTTCTGTCCCAGCCTGGAATCATTGCTTTTTCTTAGGTGCCCCAGGTCCCTTTAGTGGAGAATGGTATTTAGAAACCAAGATTTGGGAGGTAGGTGTGATTAAATTGCTACTGTGATATAATTGATTCTAAGCCCTCTCAGGAGACAGAGTATGGAAATAAACAAATTTATGCATGTATATTCTGTGTGCTTATATGCCTACATACACATATAGATCTATAAAATCCACGAGTTCATATCAGTACTCCTCTGATTCCAATCCCACACCATTCCTTCCTCATTACCTATTTGTAACTCTTCTCCGACAGTAAGAAACCTGACTCCCATTATCCGCACATATCTGCTTATTTGCTCAATCCTTCCATTGTTAATTAAACTCTTGGCCCTGGTTGCTGAAAACTCAGCCCCAGACACACCAATCTCCACCCCAACTCCCCATTCCCAGGCATTCCAGCCAAAACTTTGCCTCCAGCAGACTAAAGGGCAGTGGGGTTGAGGGCAGAATGGGAGGGGTTCTAGAGCAGCACAGAACCGTCCGTATCTTGAGAGGATATATTCAACACCTCTAATCTTTATGTGGCAGCCCCACTTCAGCACAGCCCAGTTCTCTCCAGTTACTGAGTTAGTGAGCTGGGATCTCCCCATCCCCAAGGCTTTCCTCAACTTTCTTTCCCTTCTAGTTGCCTTCCAAATCCCTAATTCCAGTCTATTTCCTCTGAAGAGTTCAGCTATCTCTTTGTGTTACATTCTCAACTGTTCACCTTCTGCATCCACTCAGGTGTTTTACCAGAGCCCCGTGCTCAGGAGAAATGCATGCCTTAGGAGACGATGCAGGTATGGTCAGTTATGATTTTAAAATATTTAGCTTCCCTCCCTCTTTGCTATGATTATAAGTATTACTAAAACATGCTTGGGAGAGATGTGACAGGCAGGCAGTCATGTTAGGTGTATAATTTTGGTGAAGATTTAGAAGATGGACTGGAGGGAAAATGGTTAAGATCAGAGGCTGGGGAACTAGGCAGCATGACTTTTCAATACATAGGTGAGAGAGGATTGGGACTGAACAGGGAGGGCAGGACAGTGAGGATGGGAACAAGGCACCTGGTATGAGAGATATTTATGGGATAGCATCAGTAGTCTTGATGATAGATTGAGTAAGGTTGGCAGGAGGCAGTGAGGTGGAGGTGTGGGTGAGGGGTAGGGGCCAGGGGTGAATCCCAGGTGTTTGGACTGGGAACAGGTAATGGCGGGTGCCTAACCCTCCTCACCATCTCCTTCTCCTTCTGCTACTACTAATGATGGGGCCATTTGGTGAGCAAGAACAGTATGTCAATGATTCTCACAACTGCTAGACATACGTCATAGACATAATGAGACCATTTAATCCTATAGGGAATATATTATCATCCAGTTTCCCAGATGAGAATGCAGTAACTTCCTCCAAGATTTCACAGATTGCAAAAAGCACTTCATGCAAGTTTAGATTCTGAAATAGTGGTTTTGTCTTGGGGTATGCTGAGTTTGGGGTTCCCATGGACTATCCTGGCACAAATGTCCTGTCCGCAGATGGAAATCCATGTCTGAGCTCAGCAGAAAAACTAAGGTAGAGAGACAGCCATCCACACAGAGGTGCTAAGAGAGACCAGGTGGTTAGTGTGGGATGAATGCAGGAATCTTATGGAGAAGGAGAGGGAAAGAGGACTGAGATGGAACACTGGGCACATGAACATCAAGCACAGGAGAGAAAGAGAAACTACAGCAGAGAAGGAGTGGCCAGAGAGTGAGGAGAACCAGGAGAGAAGTAGTGCAGTCTAGGAAACCTGGTGGGTCAGGGAGGCATTGGCCCAGCCTACTAAATAGTGCCAAGTAAGCCAAGAACTGCGGGATGCCCAACACATGTGTCCACCAAGGGGGCATCGGTGAGGGAGACTGACAGGCGGAAGGCTGAGTGCAAAGGTCTAAGCAGTAGGGAAAGATAAGGAAATGGAGATAATGAGCACCAATGTTTCCAAGAAACCCAGTGAAAGGTTAAGGAGAGAAAGAGAGCGAAGTATCTAAATGGGGATTTACAGAGATTCTTCTAAAGTGGAAACATTTAAGTTGTTTCTAAGCTGAAAGGAATGTGCCAAAACAGGGAGAGAAGTCAAAGATGCAAAGAACAGGAGGCAGTAAGTCCCAAAGACGCAGACGGAGCTGGTTTTTGAAAGCCACAGTGTGGTCTACGTGGTGGGAGGAGCACCTCGAGTAGTTTCAGAAGCAGAGCCTGTTAAGTACTGGCCCTAAGTGTATTGAAGAGAGGGTTGTGGATGGGTTCAGACACAGATTCCTTCATAGAGTAGACAAATAAGGGAAAGAAGTTAAGGAAATCGACATTTGGTTGCTTCCATTTTTTCCTGAAATATGAAGAAAAGTCATTTTTGGATTAAAGCACAGAGGAGGAATACCTGGGTGGCTCAGTCATTAAAGTGTCTGCCTTCAGCTCACGTCATGATCCCAGGGTCCTGGGACCAAGTTCCACACCTAGCTCCTTGATTAGTGGGAAGCTTGTTTTTCCCTCTGCCTGCCGCTCTCCCTGCTTGTGCTCTCTCGCTCTCTTTCTTTCTCTCTCTCTCTGACAAATAAATAAAATCTTTAAAAAAAAATAAAGCACAGAGAAGTAGGATAGAATTGGGGGGTTGGTAAAAGGGTTGAATGTCTGCAATTGCTGTTAAGGTGGATGGAAGATGGTACTGACCAGGGATCTTTAAGCTCTTCTGGGCAACTGTTGAGAGTGAGGCTGAAACTGACAAGTGTGGTGTCTGAGGTCATACTGATCTGTGTGTTGAGCAGTCTGTTTGTAAGAGGAAAGAAGATGGCCTGTGGGATAATCCCCATTTGGGTCCAGATCCAGAGCAGTGGAAGGAAAAAGGAGTTGGGTTATAGAGGATGTTTAAAATGCTACATCATAGCATCTAGCTTGGATGGTTCCCAAGTGAAAGCAGAAAGGACTAAAATAGAATGAGACACTTCTGCTTAAAGATGGCAGATTGTACACAGTTTTTATCTTTCCACTCTCCCCAAACCCTACTAAAATGGCAGGAAAGGGATTTTTTCTTAAGGGTATAAACAAATGACAAAGGAAAGCGGGGGTAGGGACAACACTCACTACATTCTGGAAGCTGACAGCAGATGATCAGTGACAATTGACTTCACTAAAACCTAAGTCAGGAGTTAAGGCATCAGGTAGCTCAGGAAGGGGGAAATGCAGGGTGGGCCGAGAACAGGAGGACTGATGGAGGAGCATATAGATCCTGGGGTCTTAGCCCCAGTCTGAGCACAAAACTAAAAGTTTGTATCTGGGAAGGATAAAATAGAGGCCTTTGAACTAGAAGACGTGAGGCACTGATGAGAGCTGAGATACAGTACTAAAAACGGTATAAAGTCCAAGTCTGTATACTGACCAGAAAAGATGGCCCCCTCCCCACTCTGCTCTCTTCTCCAGCCCTCTTCCTACACTCAGCTCCCTCAATGTTGACTGGAGATTGGAGATCATTCCACAGGGAATCTGAGCAGTCCAGGAAAAACCAACAAAAGATACTGACACCTACTGCTCCCTCTACCTTTATTACTACAGGTCAAGACCACCAGTCAACAATCAGATTTTTAGAACGGCAGTCCCAAACATGAAAGGTTAAGGTGAGGACCACTAGACATTTGAGGTAGTCCTTCAACATGAAAGGCAAAGACCAAAACAAACAGGAAAAAAAAAAAAAGGACTCTGTATTAATAGAGACAATGCCAAGAATAAATATTTTAAATATGATAATTAATCATATTCCAGAGAAATTAAAGATAACATAGAATCTGTGAAATAGGAATGGTTGCTTTAAAAAAAAAAAAAAGTCAAAAAGCAAAGAGCACTCAGAAAATAAACCATGACGGTAAAAAAACTTACAGGCCAAAAGCGAAGTTGAAATAAAAGGCCAAAGAAATATCCCAGAAAGTAGAACAAACATGTAGAGGTAGCCAATAAGAGAAGATGAGAGAATAAATAAGAGATGGGAGCTGTGCTATAGGCCAAGAAGGCTGTGGTCCAGAGGGTTAGGTGGGAGTATCTGGGAGCCAAGTCCTCAAGGAGAGGACAGGAATTTAGATGTAAGAAAACTACACAGAAAACTAAGCAGAGGAGGAAAAGGGCATTTATGAGCTCCAGGGAAAACAAACCGTTGTTTGAGAAGGGAAAGGCAATTAAACTCTACCATCTGGCTCACCAGTGACTAGCATTTATATCATCAAAACAAAGTAAACCTTAAGTATTGATAGAAGGAGGGTAAATTAGTATGTGTGGGAGTCTTTAAACGAAGTGCTATCTTCATCTCCCTACTTTGAAATCCGTAAATAATGCCTTTAAGTCGAGCAGCAGCCATATGATCCCAATTTTAGGAACATAGAGGCAAATATCAAAAGAACCAGCTAAAGGACTAAAGGGAGAATGGGATGGAGGACAGGAGAGGGGCCCAGAAGACTGCCGCTTTTCTAATGGTCTAGAAGATTATTTGACTGCTAAAATTATATGTATAATGTCGATTTGATAAAAGTTAAATGAAAAGATTGGAATGGGAAATAGAAGGGTCAAGGGCCGCACCATGAAGGGGCTTCAGCCCGCTCCGAGAACTGAGCAGGCTGGTAGCGCTCCTTTGCAACTGCAGTAACATGGTAAAAACCCGTGTAACTCACGAGACAGGATAAGACATGAAGTACTAATTTGTGACAGACTGATAGCTGAGACATCAAATGGCATGTTCATTCCTCCCAGCCACCACAAAAAAAAACCCTGCTAACAGGAATGGCAGACTCCTTTGCTCATCATTTCAAAGAACTTCTGTTCTCTGGTGGACGGGAGACAGTCTGGAAAGTATGCACAAACTCAGAGAACTGGTTTCTACTGTGTGTGTGTGTGTGTGTGTGTGTGTGTGTGTGTGTGTGTGTGTGTGTGTGTGTGTGTTTGTGCGCGTGTACAAGTCCCTTCCACCTATGTAGAAGGAGCTTTGTGCTGGGGAGGACAGAGATGGAGAAGCAGAGCTATGTAGGAAGAACAAGATTATAAGAGGTGAGACCCTCCTCTCAGCATGAGTTTTCATGAGAGGAGAAAGAGAAGGGAAAGAGGAGCACTGTCCTCAAGGGCAGCGGGATAGAACAGGAAGGAAGATGTAGGGGTTCAGGTTCCCAGCTGCAGTTGCTCGAATGGGTCTTGCACCTCTGATTAGAGGAAGCAAGAGGGATAATGGCATTGTCCGTCTGGACAATGAGGGGGACCTGGTTTTTCATAGGACCAAGTTTGGCTTAGAGAGCTTCTATGAGTTTCCGATGAGCCACAAGTTAGCTAGGAATGAGAGACAGCTAACCTGGCAGGGTGTGGGGAGTGAACTCAGCTTGTCCCAGGAGGTAAGAGGGACAGGCCTGGTCCATGGGATGAAACCAAATGTGCCAATGACTAGAGCTGCCACCTCTCTCAGAGTATCATCTCTGAGGGAGCACCACAACCACAGGACATCAGTAGCATGGGTCAACAAAAAGCATGGGTCCCAGAAGCATAGAAGACCAAAAAGAGTTCCCAGTTCTCCCTTTACATGGTGACTATGCTAAGGAGTAAGGCTATTAGATTATGCTGCACCAGGGAGAAGTGTAAAATGTAAAATATAAAAATAAAAATGGAACTCTGAGCTCCAATTTGATAATCATCCCAAATGTGGCCAAGAAATCTTGGGTTGGGACAGCATGCCCCAGGATCAGATTGTCCTGTAGAGGCTAGGACAGAGCCACAGGGTCAGAAATTAGGGCTGGGTCAAGAAATTACTAAGGTTCCAATTTGCACTCTTGAGTTTTGTGCACAGCCATAACCAGCTATTATTTTTGTTACACCTGTTTATAGCCTTTGATGTGAGAAGCCACGGAGGCCTGAAGACCTACTTGTCATACTAGTGGAAGAGCTATTGTTTATTGAGTGCAATACTAAGGACCAAGTGCTTTATACCCAGAACCCTATTAAATCCTCAAACACCCAGTGACGTGGCCCCATTCCAATCCCCATTTTACAGGTGAAGGAGCTGGGATTTAAACAGATGAAGTAACTTGAACCTACTACCAATGTTAAGTAGTAAAGGGCAGAGCCAGAATTCAGACACAGTCTGTACTGGTTCCAAGACCTGGGGCTGACATTGAAGAATAACATGTTTAGACTGCCCTCAGCCACAGAGCCTGGGTTTCTAGAAAGGAGAAAGTGTCCGGACATCCATGAATGAGCACACACATTCACTTTCTGGGAGTCTGTGAGCACCCCAGAGAGGTGGTGTCGGAGCAGGAAGGTAGGGTCGATGGCATGGAAAGGTTGCCAGGTAAAAACCCTGCTGTGTGGTTAGACACTCGAACCCAGTCACTGTAACAGAAGCTAGTATTGAGAAAGAACCCTAAAAGTCTTGAAGCTCGAGGCACACTTCTTCCTAAAGGGATTTTGAAACAGTTGAGGAATTTCTTAAATTTGGAATGGGTTCAATAAATGTCTGTTAAGTGAGGTATTCAGTTCAAGCTCTTTAAACCTGTGCCAAGAGCTGTCAACTCAGATCACAAAAGATCATAACATTAAAAGCTCTCTGTGCTGGCAAGCTCCATCAGGCCCTGTACATTTCCCTATTAAATACTTCCACATCTGTCTTCTCTTTCTCAGGTCCCCATGCCGCCTGCACCTCTATCACATCCAGCCAAGGCCATTCACAGTGATAGCTTTATCCTTTCAGCAGGTATGGATTGAGTACTACTGTGGGTTAGCCAGGAGGCTCAGCGAGGGGACCAGAGATGAGGATAGTGTGGCTTCTGTCCTCAAAGAGCTCCTAGACTCAGAGAAAGAGGAGCACCTGTGGCACAGACTGCTACTGCCCACCCCGAATCCCTTCCTTCCCTAGTGATAGAATTACTGTCCCATGTGGCTGTCCAGCTGGACCCCACTTCCCCAGCCTCCCTTGGGCTTAGGTGAGGCCATGTGACCAAGTTCTTGACAAAAGCATGTGAAGGAAGTAATATACACCAGTAGTGGGTTAGGAATGTCAGGCCTACCGCCTCTCTACCTCTCTTCCCACTTCCAGACTGTCCGGAGCCTGGATGTGCTGGTGACCAAGTCTTGACCGTGCAAGCTAGTGACATTGCCCAAGGGAATAGCAGAGCAATGACTTAGAAGGGCTGTGTCCTTGAATGACTACGAGGGGCAGGTCTATCCTCTGAAAATTGTTATATGGGAGAGAAAAAGAACTATCCTCATGACTTAAGCCACTGTATTGGGGAACTCTGTTATAGACACTTAACTTTTAGCCTAATCATAATAGGAGTGTTAAAAAAAAAAAAAAGTGGAGCCCAGAGTATTCCTGGTGCTATGACAAAAGCAGAAAAATCAGTTCAAGTGAGGCCGAAGGCAGGAAAGTTAGAGGAAGCAGAGGAGGATGCCTGGGAGGGAGCACCCTTGCCCTGAATCTTGAAAGACGAATGTTTTTAGCAAATCTTGGGTTTCTCATCTACTCTTAATTCTTTTGATTGGCCATTTTTGTCCACATTACTTCTTTCAGGAATATATTCTCTCTTATCCCTACTCTCTACCTGTTAAAGCCTACCCAGGATTCAAGACTTAGATTAAATCCCATTTTCTCCAGGGAACCTTCCTTGATCAGCTCTCCGCAAGTGTTATCTTCCTCTTCCAAAATCCTATGGCACTTTGTCTTTATTATTTATTGACCACACATTTTATATCTTCTCTATAAGTATCTGGCATTTTTCAACAGCTTCCCCAGCATCACACTACCTAGATTTGTTCTGGGTTCCCCCAAGTGTATACATGTACCCTAAATGTCTATTGCCTTGTAACAAACCCACCTCAAAACTTAGTGGATTACGATAACTATTTTTTATTGCTCGCAGTGGTAAGAGTTGGCTGGTCTCAGTTGGATGGTTCACACTGAAGGCCTTGAACGCTCTTGCATTCAGACAAGTGAGGCTGGAGTCAGCTGAAGGCCTGACTGGGCTAGATGCTCAAGACTGCTCACTCCTGTGGCTTGTGGTTGAGGCTGCTCTCAGCTAGGAGGTCAGCAGGTCCTATTAACCAGAGAGCCTACATTTGCCGTCTCCACGTGACATGGGCTCTCACATAATTATAGCTTGATTCCAAGACAATCGAGCGAAGCCCGTGTAACTTAGCCACGAGAGACCCAGAACATCACTCTCATCACATTCTATTGGTCAAGGAAGTCACTAAGGCCAGCCCAGGGAGGGGAATTAGACTCCACATCTTGTTGTGAGAAGCAGCAGGTGAATTCAGGGAGATAATTAATGACAGCCGTCCTCGGAGACTATCTTCTCATACTGTGTAAACCTGGAATCTGGAGTGATGATAACTCCCAGATCAGAACATGTGGCCATCCTGTATTTCATCTGCAAATCAGAGCCCCAGGGAAACATTGCTTCCCCTCCTCCCTGAGACAATAAGAAGAATTTAATGTTAGTCTGTCATTAACCTGGGATGG
The DNA here is from genome assembly GCF_902655055.1 of Lutra lutra. Lineage (NCBI taxonomy): Eukaryota > Metazoa > Chordata > Mammalia > Carnivora > Mustelidae > Lutra > Lutra lutra. The sequence continues at coordinate 130,675,402 of NC_062278.1, read as the reverse complement.
GCTAGATGTTCAAATGCCAGGATGTCCACCAAAATCTGGATGATTCAGTGTTTGTGAGCCAAGAGATTTCCAGGAGAGAATGGAAGCTGTCATGGAGAGAAAATGTCTCTGGACTAGAGCTCAAGTATTTGCTTATCTGTGTTTCTTCTAAAGATCACTTACCACCCATTGTTGCCCAACCACCCTTAACATGGGGGTAAAGGACAAGGATTGCAGCAGAGCTAAAACTGAGAAAGGGTTACATGATGCTCAACTTGGAGGAAGACTTTAGCTAAGCCCTTAGCCACTCACTTGAGTTGAGTTTAGGGCCCAGCACAACATCTCACCTGTGTAGCCTTTGGCTATAGGAAAGGAGACCATTCCCCCACAAACCACCACCAGCCACACTGGCCTTTGAACTTTGTGGTAGACAAATAATGGCTTCCCCAAAGTGTCCATATCATTAATCCCCCAAAACTATGAATATGTTCTGTTATAGGGCAAAGGGGAAATAAGTTTGCAGATGGTATTAAGTCTGCTCATCAGCTGAAGATAGGGGGAATATCCAGGATTATAAGGGCAGGGCCAAAGTTCTTGGAAGCTTCCTTTAAATGTGAAAAAGGGAGATAGCAGAACAACCAGAGTCAGATAAGGAGATGTAGGGAAGAAAGCAGAGATCGGAGCGATGTGGTTGCTGGCTCTGAAGATGGCAGGGGGCCAAGAACCAAGAATGTGGCAGCCTCTAGAAGCTGGAAAAGGCAAAAACCCAGATTCTGCTCTAGAGCCTCTAGAAAGGGTCACGGCCTTGCTGACACCTTGAGATCCATTTGGGAGTGATGAATTATGGAACTGAAGATCATAAATTTGTGTTGTTTCAAGCCACTAAATTTGTGGTAAGTTGTTACAGCAACAATAGGAAAGTAATCCGAACTCCAAGGGCCTGGGTGATTAAAATGAGAGTCCTATCACAAGGGACGGTGTACCCATACACCTGTTTTGACTGATAATATTCAAGAGCAGGAAATCTCTGGTCAGGAACCATCAGGACTGCTGGGGTTAGGGGTGGAGAGGAAGGTGGCAGAAGCTGACAGCAGGCCTTCCTGAGAAAGCGAGGAAGAAGAGAGGGCAGTGAGGAGCCAGTGGCCAGAGGAAGAAGTGAGGGCATTTTATGGAAGAGATAACTTCTCTTCTCAAGAGGAGGGACTGGGACAGATTGCTGTGTTGGGTGACATAATTCTCCTTTCACTGCCCCTTTGGGGAGAACATTCAGTAAAAGCTGTCTTGTTCTATAAAATTTATTTATTTTTAAAGATTTTATTTATTTGACAGAGAGAGACAGTGAGAGAAGGAACACAAGCAGTGGGAGAGGGAGAGGAAGAGGGAGAAGCAGGCTCTCCGGGCAGGGAGCTCAATGTGGGGCTCGATCTCAGGACCCCGGGATCATGACCTGAGCTGAAGCCAAACGCTTAATGACTGAGCCACCCAGGCAACCCTCTATAAGCTTTTAGAGATGGATTTGTGTATTTCTGGATGTCCCTCTGGGCAAAGTGTGGCCACAGAGCGCCAAAGTTGCTGACTACATGAATGTTGCATTTCCTTGGCTAAAATACAGAAATGTATGACCGTTTGAGCAATTGCCCCAAGTCTGAGAAGGAAATGTAAAAAGAGCCACAGACAGAGGCACGACAAACAGGACTCAGAGAGGTTGTCATATTTTATAGTTCAGTTTGCTTGAAACGAGGTGTGGCTATATCAAGGAGAGCACACTACCTGGTGTCTTGGGTTTAGAATTCAAAACCCACAATAAGTTTCTTTACCTCTCAAAGCAGGCAATTTCTCCCTCTGAGCTTAATGAAAAAGAAGTGGATCAGAGAGATAAGGTCTGTGGCTTGTGTACTGTTCTCCTCTCTCTGCCTGTCTTCCCTGGAGAACAAGGGAATTGTGGGGAGGGAGAGAAGACATGCCACCTTTGGTGCTTCTGTTGGTGAGGTAAGGACCCCCCCCCACCATAGGTGACTGGAACCATCAGGGATAGTTCTGGCTTTACTCTTGTGGGAAAGACAAGGGACAACGGCACACTGCTTACAAATTCTGATGTCCAAAGTGTCACTGAGGCTACTCCCTCTTGAGGCTACTTTAAGGGTTTGTCCACTCAATTAGGGCACTCACTTATGTAGGTGGTGGTAGGCAGACCCCAATCTCAGCCATCAGATGCACTGCTCAGAAATGGGGCTCAATTTCCCTCATCCCTCTCTTACCTGTACCCTAGATCCCTGCCTTGATCTCACGACCCTGAAATCATGACCTGAGCCCAAAGCAAGAGTCAGACACTTAACTGACGGAGCCACCGGGAGCCCCAAGAAATGATTCTTGCTTTTAAAAACTCAGCCCCTGATTTAGACCTAACATTTTTAGCTAATGTCCTTCTCTGCCATTGTCATAGCTGGATAAAGGCCATATATAAAAAATACGTGCAAAATGTAAAACAAATTACTTCCTTTTGATAATCTTCTCACAAAGTACTCCATACTCATGAAATCAATCTCCACAGCCTCCTGAACCAGAGCTGTACTCAATACAAAATACTGTAGGTAGGGAGTAGAGCTGAGGGTTGTGGATTATGCCCCAACTTGATTCTTCCAAGCTGCCTGTCTGTTCTCTCCTTGAAGAATTGCTTAAATGCATTATCAGGTTCGCCGTCTTCATTTCCTTGCCTCTCTCAAATTCATTTGTCAGTTCATTCTGATTCCATCTCCCTATTCAATGGAAACTGTCCACATCTTGGTGGCCTGTTACCACACCCAATGGTCAGTTCTTTTTTCAGTTTATTTCACTCCTCAGCAGTATCTCACACCATTCTTTAGGAAATCTTTTCCTTGGTTGCTTCCTACCTCAGTGACGGCTCCTTCTCAGCCTCATTTCCTGACTCCCGCTTCTTACCTGACCATTAAGTGTGGGTGGCCCCAGAGCTCAGCTGTCTGCCTGGTCCATTTTTCTTTTTCCCATAAGTGATCTCATCTAAATTTGTATCTCTTGCTCACCTCTTCTTACCTGTCTTTGTGAGTGGCTTTTCCAGCTCTATGTGTGTCTTTATATAAGCAGCTCGTACTTAATATGGTTCAAAATCAAACCTGGTTTCCCTTGAATGCTGTTCCTCCCCAGTATCGCTCACCTCAGTTAAAGGTATCCCTCCTGTTCACCATTACTGAAGCTGAATCCAATCTTCTACCTTTCGCTCCCCTCCTCTTTCTAAGTCATTAGCACGTCACATCTTTTCCATCCTGAAAACATATCCTGAATTCCCTCTACTTCTCTCTAGTTTCAACCACTCCTTGAAAAGCTCCCTATTTCCCCACCCTGCCTCCACCATCTACCGCTATCCACATGCTCACACACACATACACGCGTTCTCCCAGTCTTTCTCTCTTCATTCCCCAGAGATTCTCTACCACAGTTGCCTCTGTAGTGTTCATCCCATTCTGCTATTCCGTTGCTTACCTCTTGACCTTTGTGTTTACATTTGGTGTCTTCAGGCCCAGGTCTAGCGCGAGTTGAGTGAGACACTTGCCTTGGGCCCAAAACTAAAGGAAAACTCCATAATCAAGATAAGTAATATTTAATATTAATTATTAAACATTACTATAATATTAATTATAATATAATAAATTAATATTATATTATCTTAATATTTAATGTTAATATTGTATTATAAATAAAATATAAATTATAAATTTATATTATAAATTTAAATAGTTTATAACTGATTATTATATTATTATATATTATATTATTATGTTAAATTATAAATTTAAATATACATTATAAATAAAATATAATAATATAAAATATTAATATGATATTTAATATTACTTATAAAATATTAATATAATATTTTAGAAAGTTAAAATACAAAAAAATCATGATGAGCAAAGCAAATTCCAGCATCATACAGCTTAATTTTATCCATAAATTCTTCAAATGTATCCTTATAGATAAGGACGATGAAAAAAACAACAGAATTCCATTATCACACCTTATGAAATCTAATAATTCCTTAATATCCTTTTATATCTAGTTCATGTTCTCTTTTCCTTGATTGTCTCACAATGTCTTTTACAGATGGCTTGTTTGAATTGATTTCCGAAGTGTTCATGTGATGGTTAATGTTGGGTATCAACTTGGCTGGGTTAGTGGATGCCCAGATGGCTGGTGAAACGTTTTTTTTGGGTGTGTTTGCGAGGTTGTTTCCAGAAGAGATTAGCATTTAAATCAGTAGACTGAGTAAGACGGTCACCCTCACCAGTTCAGAGTAGGAATCATCCAATCCACTGAGGACCTGCACTAAACAAAAATATAGAGGAAAGGCAAATTTGCTCTCTCTGCTTGGACGGAGATGTCCCTCTCCTGCCGTCAGATGTTGTCACTCATGACTCCAGAGCATTCATACTCAGACTGGGACTTATGCTATTGACATCCCCAATTCTTAGGCCTCTAGACTCAGACTGAATTATACCACCAGTTCTCCTGGGTCTGTAGATGTTAGACACAGATCATGGGACTTGTCTGTCTCTATAACTGTGTGAACTGATACCTATAATAAAGCTCCTCTTATATACATCCTATTGGTTCTGTTTCTCTGAAGAACCCTGACTAATATAGTCCACACATCACAGGGGAAGATATATCTCCGAATTTTATTTTTGCACTTTTTCAAGCCATTTGTGTTTTGAAGAAATTAGTTGACTTATATGTAGAGTTTCCTACATATCCTTTGTATTTCTGGTAAATTTGTAGCTGGTGCTTGATTTCAAGTTCAGGTCTTTTCCTTTCCTTTCCCTTTCCTTCCTTCCTTTTTTTTTTTTTTCTTTAGCAATAATACTTCATAGATAATGGTGCAGACATCTAATTACGTCACACCAGAAGATGAGTAATGTCTATTTGTCTCTCTTTTTGTAATGTTAAGATTGATCGGTGGCTGAAGTGATGTGGTGTCTGGGATTTACTTTAAGGTACCTGGTACCATGATGGAGTGAGGGGAGTTGGGTGCTGTTATGGATGAAACAGGATTGGCCATGAGCTGGTAATTGTTAATGCACTAGTGATGGGCGTATAGAATCCAGCCAATTAATGTCTATACTTTTTATATCTTTGAAATTGTACATAATAAAAAATTCTTAAACAAAAAAATTTTTTTTAAACAAAAATTTAATAAGTTGTTTTTTTAAAAATTTGATCACTCACACTGTACCAGTTAGTGAGGATATTTTGTAAAAACAGTTTCTTTCTCAGGGTCTGGAACTCCAGTGATACATTTGGTCACATAGGCACTATAAGTTTCAGTAATTGACCCTAGACCCCTAGATTCAATCCAGTTTTCCTGACTGACAACACTTTGCAGGGGTTTTCATAATTTGTTCCTGGTCAAATTAAGTGTGTCTTGGGTGACTCCACTGAGAGAGACTCTTGGAAGTTTGTGCTCAGTTTCCTCTGGATTTCACCCTTTGTTGAATTTGCTCTGTACTCTTTACCATAATAAACCGTAATTGTGAGTATGAAAATAAATATTTTTAAAATTTCATTCCTTAGTTCAGATACTGAGAGCCTATAGACCCATCAGTTATAAAGTTCTCCTTTAGTATGCGCCTTATGGTTTTAGCAGTCACTGATGAGCATTGCTAACATCCAATTATGAGGCAGTACAAATCTATGATATTCTAACTCTGTCATCCCTTTTATTAGTTAGCAGTTTCTGCATAACAACTTACTTCAAAATTTAGTAGCTTAAAACAGTGAGCATTATCTCATAACTTCTGTGGGTCAGGAATCTAAGAGTGGCTTAGCCAGGTGATTCTGCCTCAGAGTCTCTCATGACATTGCAGTCAGTCTGCTAACTGGGACTCCAATCTTTGTGGGCTGGAGGACCTACCTCCAAGTTCACTCACATGGTTGTTGGCAGACCTTAGTTTCTACTGGCTTTTAACTGAATAACTCAGTTCCTCACCTAGTGAGGTTCTCCATAGACTACTTAAATGTCTCACAATATGGCAGCTACCCCAGAATGAGTAATGAGAGAGAGACAGAGAGAGAGAGAAAAGGAGAGAGAGAAGAGAATGAGAGAACCAGATGGAAGCCAAAATCTTTTATAATCTTATCTCAGAGGTGACATATCATTATCTCTATGTGCTGTTGGTCAAACAGGTCAGCCCTGGTACAGTGTGGGAGGGGACTACACAGGGTGTGAATACAGGATCGTTGGGGGCCATCTTGGAGACTGGCTACCACATTCCTTTGCATGTATTAGCTGGAAATCTATAATGGAAATCTCATCTTCATCAACTACTCGGTTACTCTGGAATACAGTTCATGTAGAAGAAGCAAAATTAATTCTTTATTCTTTTCTTTACTACTTTTCAAAATAATGAGTTGATGTCCTAGCATCCACTTACCTGGCCAGTGAATTATCTTTTAATATCATTATGAACTCATGATCTTAATATGTTTATTATGTTTTAATCAAGAACATACATATGTCATTATTTTCTCAGACTTTTTGTTTGTTTATTTTTAATATTCAAATTACTCCATTTTTGATTAGTGGAAAGTCCTTACTGTTGGCTATTGTGTGCTTTTGGCACAAACCCAACAATTTCTGACAGTTTCCTTGTTTTCTGGTACACAAGATATTTCAGACTTGTCTTGTAATTTCCTGCCCTAGCCATTTCTCCAAAGTACCCTGGTTCCTTTTAGTTTTGGGTTTTATTATTCCATTTTTTTCTTTTTAAAAAATACCATACAACCAAATCTCTCTATCTAAGTAGATAGATAGATACAGTTATATATCTCCATATTTCTCTTGCCCTTTTCTTAAAGTAAAGGTAGCAAACTATACACACTGTTCTACACATTGCTTTTTTCACATAACAATATACCCCAATATAAAAAAGCAAAATATATTGATATTTCTGATTACTTTTTATCCAGTCCCCTATTGATGGACAGGTAATATATTTGCAAGCTTTGAAATGAAAACAAAACAAAATCAATGAAATGAAAACAAAAAAGAAAGGAAAGAAAGAAAAAGGAAACCACAAAGGAAGAGACTGACAACTTTGAATTAAAAAAAAAAAAAAAGCTTAAACATCTGTACCACAACAAAAACAATGAAAATAAAGTAACCAAAATAAAAAGGCAAATAGACCAGAACAGGGGTTGTAAGGTGGAGTGGAGGCTCTAAGATGCAACCACCATGGCCAGAAGACTAACATCTTTGTTATATAAAGAACTTATTAAAAATGTTTTGAATCAATAAATAAACCAACATCTGTGCTAATAAATCATATTAGTAAAAACATTCCTTGAAACACATATGGCAAAAGATTAGAGCCTGTGGTAATCACAGAAATGCAAATTAAAACAAGGAAAAAGTATGATTTTCGTCCATCACAGTGATAAAATTTACAACAATGGTTATTCTTCATCCTGGTGACAGTGCACAGAAACTGATATTACTACAGAGTGTGCTTATCCACCATCCAAATTGTGGAAAACAATTTGTCAACTTGAATTAAGAGCCATAAAAAATTTTTAATCCTTTGACCCAATTATCCCACCTCTGGGAATAAATACTCTAAAAGAAGAAAGAAACTTTTCTTGGTGATGTCCACTGAGTGCTCCTGACCTCTGAGGGGGTTCTGGATGACCTGGAGACCATGAGTCTACAATGGTCCCGGTGGGTGGCATTAGGGGACGTGCCTCTCCACGAGCATGTGTATATATCAGTCGATGTACATGGCAGCTTTGGCATTTGGTGGAAGAATGAGTGAGTGTTTTCTAGGGAGGATATCGGTGAGGACCATGGGCAATAAGAGAATTTGAATCTCTACCACCAGTAAACAGAGAAGTGGAAGGAGAAGAATTAACGAAGGACTATGTGAGACTCCACATCCACGCAGAGCAGCTTCGGGGTATAAATGGTTGAGTGCATGTGGTGCAAGGACAGGAGTATTCTCCGACCCTCTCCCCTCTGCTGTAGACCAGTAGACGGTCAAGAAACAGTTCTTGACAGTACACAGATTGCACAGCTCCGGGCAGCAAAGGTAGAATGTCCCCATATGTGTGTCAAGCATAGTGCCTCACACTCAGTGTATAATTCCCTAATGAGTAGAGGAATTGGAGTATCTGTCACCTACCTGAGGACTCTGAGAAGGAGCTGAGGCTGATCTGATTGGGTGGGGGTGAGAGCTGAGGCAGTGAATGAGTAGGTGGAGGCCCGGACCTGATAATATGGCAGATCAGTGCCAGTGTGGCTGCAACTATGAGCATAGTGAAATTGGGAAGTTCTGCTTGTATTTATAATATTGAAATACTGGAAACAATCTAAATGTCTAACCATAAATTATGGAGTGTGCAATCAATGAAAAGTTACACAAACATAAAGTTGCATGAAAGATGATGCAACAGTACTTTCAATTTTCTTCTTCCTGGACACATGAAAGACTCCATTTCCCAGGCCTCCCCACACTCTGCTTTGCTGTAAGATATGGCCTCATGAATACAAAGTGATAAATATTCTTCTGGGCTCGAGCATTTAAGAGCCCATGCATGATTCTCTATCACAGTCAAGAAGACTGTGTGTTGAGATGGAAGTGCCATAAAGTTCAAGGTGCCTTCATCTCTAAGTCACCACATGGCAGATAGCTGCACAAGAGTCACTAAGGACCATAGGGGGAATTGGGTAAATAAGGAAAAAAACCCATATTATGTTAAGTTTCTGAGATATGCTTCTGATACTGAAGCATAACCTATCCCATACCAAAGAGGCAACACAGAAAATGTTTCAAAACACAATATTTAGAGAATGCAAACTGACTCTTAAGTATGGACAAAGCGAGATGTTTCAGTTACCATACTGAGGTTATGAGTGTTTCCTTTACATTTTTCTTCTTTTTTTTTTTTTAGATTTTTATTTATTTGATAGAGATCACAAGTAGAGAGAGAGAGAGAGAGAGAGAGGAGGAAGCAGGCTCCCCGCCTAGCAGAGAGCCCGATGCGGGACTTGATCCCAGGACCCTGAGATCATGACCTGAGCTGAAGGCAGAGGCTTAACCCACTGAGCCACCCAGGCAGCCCTACATTTTTCTTCTTTACTCCTAAACTTTTTTTTTTCATTGTTGCTCTACTGTCTTTATAACTAAAAATAAAGTAATGTGACAGAAGGAGGAAGAGAGGAAGAAAGGAAAAGAAATTGGGAAGGCCCTGTTCTCATTTCTTGCGCTCTCATCTCTGAGCCTCAGGGTCCCATTGGCTTGCTCTGAACCATCCAGCACCTTATACAGACAACTTCTATTTTTTATTTTTTTTTTTAAATTATATCTATTTAAGAGAGAAACGGGACGCCTGGGTGGCTCAGTTGGTTGGATGACTGCCTTCGGCTCAGGTCATGATCCTGGAGTCCTGGGATCGAGTCCCACATCGGGCTCCCAGCTCCATGGGGAGTCTGCTTCTCCCTCTGACCTTCTCCTCGCTCATGCTCTCTCTCACTGTCTCTCTCTCAAATAAATAAATAAAAATCTTTAAAAAAAAAAAAAGAGAGAGAGAGATAGAGAGTGAACGAGTACAAAGTTGGGGGAGGGGAAGAGGGAGAGCGAGAAGCAGACTCCCACTGAGCAGCAAGCCAGATATGGGGCCCGATCCCAGGACCCTGGGTTTACAACCCGAGCTGAAGGCAGATGCTCAACCTACTGAGCCACCCCAGCACCCCAGAGAGACAACATTTTTATGATAACAGCTACATGTGAGCACCATAAAAGCTTATATACATTATGTCCACACAGAAGTCTATAAAGTGGGACACCTAGGTGGCACCATCAGTTGTGTGTATCAGCTCAGGTCTTGGTCTTGGGGTTGTGAAATTGAGCCCCATGTTGAGCTCCATGTTCAGCATGGAGTCTACTTGAGATCTCTCTCCTTCTCCCTCTGTAGTCCTGCTTGTGCTTTCTCTCTGTCTCTAAAAATAAATAAATTTAAAAAATAAATATACTAAATATAAATAAATAAATCTATTTTTATGGTTATGTAGCAAGTTAGTGGCAGACCCAGGATTCAAATCCAGGGCAACCTTCCTCGTAACCAGCCTGTTCAGCTCTACAACTTAGCTGACTAGTAGATGGGGAAAGAGTACGACGTTGAAAGATAAGCTTCCTTATCTTTCTGCTTTGAAAATCCACTTTGTTCCCTACCTCCCACCGGATAGCCGGCTTTCTGTTTCCTGAGCAGAGCTAACTTTTACCTAACGTTTATATCTTAACCCGTTTATGAACAGCAAAGAGGCAGCAGTAATGGTTTCCTATGTATGTGGTGTGGCTGCAGAGATCCATGTGGAAACAGTGTGTTCTTCCTCTCCCCAAGGCCCTGTCAAAGGAATTGTGATGTGATGATGAGCTCTGCACCCGGTAGAGGCAAACAGAGCTGCTGAAGTCCCAGTTATGCCTCCTATGAGCTCTATGACCTTAGGCAATTCTCTTCACATTTCTGAGCCTCTGGTTTCTCCTTTATAAAAGTGTCAAAATCTCTGCCTACTTCTTGTGAAAACCACATGGAAGGAAAAGCTCTGTCAGTGTCAGAGAAGCAAAAGATAATGTTATTATTTTCCATAGAGATATGGGATCAGGACATGGAGAAGGAGGCACAGTTGGTACCTGCGTTAACTAGAAAAGTATCTTATTTCCCTCACTGCTATCTGTTATGGTTCTGGTGCTCAGAGCTGGCTCCCATTTGATCTCTTTCTCTTGTATAGCCAGGCCTCATTTGAGCTCCCTGAGCTCTGAGAGGAGAAGTGGATGAGATGAATATCTGTGTTTGAGCAGACCCCTCACACACTGTGTTTCTCCTCCCCTTCCACAAAGTTGTCTCTAGGAAGAGACATCTACTTCTTCTTTTTTTTAATTAATTAATTTATTTGACAGAGAGAGAGAAAACAAGAGATGGAACACAAGCAGTGGGAGTGGGAGAAGCAGGCTTCTCGCTGAGCGGGGAGCCTGATGCGGGGCTCGATCCCAGGACTCCAGGATCATGACCTGAGCCAAAGGCAGACACTTAAAGCCTGAGCCATCCAGGTGCTCCAAGACATCTACTTCTTATCAAATAACTCTATGCTCTCCTAGCCCTCCTGAAATTATGTGGGGCCATGTGACTGAGTTCAGACAAAGGGTTGTAGGTGGGTGTGATGCCCCCCTCTTCTAGTCTGATGCACTTAAGAACCAGCATGCATCCTCTTTCTCTCTCCTGCCCTGCACTGAAGAGGATGACCAGATGGCTCAGCTACAATTCAGAAGAGTCCATTGGTCTGGCTCTCTAAGACTCAGTAAATAGATCCTGCCAGTTGAGATGGGACATGTATCATGAGCAAGAGGTAAATTCTACTTCATGTTGACTAAGATTTTGTGGCTGTTTGTTACCAAAGGAAAGCCTCTCTTCTCCTGGCTAATATAGACTAGAGCATGGGTGATTGGTTCTCCGCAGAGAATCTGAGTGTGGGAAAAAACACAAGGAAGACGTCCCGTGGCATTTGCTCTTGGCTGTGAGAGCCTCCAAATCACTCCTCTTTGGCATACAAAGAACATAAAATGTTTTTAGAAATATAACTCCTTCATTAAAAATATTAAAAACACAAGTGTCACAGAGAGATAGAGAAGGAGGGAGGGAGGGAAGAAAGAAAGCAGGGATAGAGAGAAAGAGAGAGGAAGGGAGAGCAAGCTGAGCCGATCAGATCATTCCAGTCTTTTGATGGTGCCCCTGAAAAGTCTTGGTGAGATGTGGGAAGGCAGCCAAAGGGGGCGTTGAGCAAGATGAGTAAGTGGGGAAAGATTAGAGCAAGCCTGCAGAGAAAGAAAAACAAAACAAAACCTCCTTGTTTCTGGGCTTTCTTGGCAATGCTTCTTGCCCTTGGTTTCATCATTGGTTCAACAAATATTTATTGATGTGCCAAGCAGGGTTCTGGGGCTGGATATCCAGCTTGAACAAAACACAATGTCTGTCCTTGTGGACCATACATTTTATCAGGGAGCTGGAGAACAAACCAACAAATATGTGTAAATGTGGTATGTTAAAGATGACACATGATGGAGGAAAAGCAGGGGGAGGTGATAGAGGATAGGATGGCTCCAGTTTCGAAAGGGTGGTCAGAGAAGGCTTCACTGAGAAGGTAATCCCATCTGAACAAAAACCAAAGAAAGTAAAGGAGCTAGCAATGCGGCTGTCTGAGAGAAGTATGAAGCACGACAAGGAAGACAGTGTGGTTGGGTTGAGTGGCAGAGGAAGAGAGTAGGAGTGGATGAAATTCAAGAAGAACTGGGGACTTTGCTCAGAGATGGGAAGCTATTGGAGCAAATGAATGTTATGACCTAATTTACATTTTATTTCACTTTAATTCCAGTTAGTTAACATACAGTGTAGTATTAGTTTCAGGTGTACAAATTAGTAGTTCAACGCTTCCATGCAATACCCGGTGCTCATCAGGACAAGCACACTCCTTAATCCCCATCATCTGTTCCCCACCCACCTTCCTTCTGGTAACCATCAGATTGTTTTTTATAGTTAGGAGTCTGTTTCTTACTTTGTCTCACTCTCTCTTTTTCCCCTTTGCTCATTTGTTTGGTTTCTTCAATTCCACATATGAATGAGATCACTTGGTATTTGTTTTTCTCTGACTGACTTAATTTGCTTAGCACAATACATTCTAGATCCATCCTTACTGTTGTGAACAACAAGATTTCATTTTTTATGACTGAATAATATTCCATTATGGATATTGCTATTGATACATGCACACACAACCACCACTTCTTTATCCATCCTTTTATTGACGGACACTTGGGCAGCTTCCGTATCTTCGCCGTTGTAGGTTATGCTGCTATAAACATAGGAGTGCTTGTATCCCTTTGAATTAGTGTTTTTGTATTTTTGGGGTAAATATCCAGTGGTGCAATTCCTGGATCATAGGGTAGTTCTATTTTTAATTTTTTGTTTTCCACAGTGGCTGCACCAGGTGCTTTCCCACCAACAGTGCCTAAGGCTTCCTTTTAGTTTTGACTTGCATTTCCCTGATGATGAGTGATATTGAGCATCTTTCCATGTGTCTCTTGGGCATCTGTATGTCTTCTTTGAAGAAATATCTGTTCATGTTTTCTGTCCATTTTTAATTGGCTAATTTGTTTTTTTGATGTTGGGTTTTATCAGTTCTTTATATATTTTGGGTGCTAACACTTTATCGGATATGGCATTTGCAAATATCTTCTATTCGGTAGGTTGCCTTTAAGCTTTGTTGATTGTTTCCTTCACAGTGCAGAAGCTTTTTGTTTTGATAGAGTCCCAGTGGTTAATTTTTACTTTTATTTCCCTGGCCTGAGAAGACCTATCTAGAAAAATGTTGCTGTGGCCGATGTCAGAGAAGTTACTGTCTGTGCTCTCTTCTAGAATTGAGCTAATTTACATTTTAAAAGGATGACTGTGGTTGCTACATGGGTAGGATTGCCAGATTTAGCAAATAAAATTTAATCATGTCCAGTTAGATTTGCATTTCAGATAATTTTGAATTATAATGAATAATTATAATTGAATAATAATGAATAATTTCTAAGTAGAAATAGATCCCATAGATATATGGGATATCTTATATCTTTGACATATCTGTGATATATCTGTGACATCTTTATGCTAAAAGAATGATTTGTTGTTTATCTGAAATGTGAATTTAACAGAGTGTCCTGTATTTTATCTGGCAGTCCTATACCTGGAGAAAGATTGGGGCAAGAGGTGAAAGCTGGATCAGCTTGGGTGTTGCAATAAACCAGGCAAGAGATGAGGATTATTCAGACCGGGGGTGGTGGTGATGGTGAGAAGTTGTTGGTTGTATTCTAGTATATAGGGTCCCCCATGTACTCTCTCACTCTTTCTCTGGCCTTTTCTATGAACTATTTTGATTCATTTTGCAACCCAAACTTAGGAGGATGTGGGTGGGGGCCATTTGGCATAGGGGAAGGATGTGGGTTTAACTGCAAGTTTCATATAGTTTTAGAGAATGCATGAAAATAGAATTAGTCACTCAAAGGTAGAAGGGAGCCAAAGGCCAGTGACAGTCCTGAAAGAGCTCCCTCCCTTCCTGCTCAGGGACACAGTGATCAGCCCCTGGGGAGATGGGAAAACGCATTGACATGACACTTCCTTTTTGGTTTCTTCTCCTTAGCTTGGCTCTAGCAGACACATCCTGGCTTCAAAAATAGTAGAAGATGGCCTATGGGGGAATGGTGACAGTAAGTGGATCTTTGTATTTAGTATTTTTGTTCTGTACTCAGATCTTTTGTTCTGAGCCAATATGCTGAGGCTATTCTTAGAGAACAAGCCAACCTCTTCTGGATTGTTGGAGTTGCGGGCAGGGAGGGCCCCTATAATGTGTGCTAAGTGCTAGGTGTGTCACTCACAACAAGCCAGAGCCAGACATTATCACTTTCTTTCATGGTAAGGAACTGGCACAGAAAGGTTCAGCAGCCTCCCCAGGAGCACTTTGCAGGACCCACCAATTTTCCATCGTCATTACTGAATCCAACAAAAATCACTTCAGTGCTAATGAACTGAGAACTCGAGAGGAGACGATATGGCAGCTGTACAGTTTCTATTCCACAGAGTTTCAGACCAAGTGTTTGGTCAATAAGAGACCCTCATAAACATAATCCTTACCAGCTGGCTTCCCTCCCTGCCTACCTCCTGCTTCATTCCTTCCATTGTTCAACAAAAGTATATTGAGCATCTTCTATACGCCAGTTCTATGCGAGGCCCGAGGATTCACTGGTAAACAAAAACCAAGCTGTGAAGCTGAGGTTTGAAGGAAAAGGGTAATTCATCAGGTCAGAGGTGAGTGATGGGGAAATTGTTTCATGAGGAAAGCTAGTGCCAATGGGCTGTGGCAGGAGGGGGTGTGGCTAATAGTAGGGGGCGGAAGAAGGCTGGAAGGGAGACAGGCAGTTGAAGGATGTTGTGTGAGGTTGTCCAGCAGTTATGATTAAGGACCTCATTTTTTATCCCAAGAGCCAGGAGATGCCATGGAAGTACTTTACACCGGACTGTGACATAATCAGCTTTGCATTTTGAAAAGATAAAACCCAAAAGTCTGTCACTAGAGAACTGGTTAGATCATTTAGGATACATCCATGTGGGGAACTCCAGGCATCTGCTCAAAAGAATGAATATAATAGCATGATCTCTAAAAACATTGTTTAAATGTAAGAGGTGCAGAACACTGCATTGTCTACTATCATTTGTGTAGGAAACATCTACATATAAACAGTTGGTTCTTGTTATTCATGGTACTTATATTCTATAAAGTTGCCACAAACACTAAATTAGTTTAACATCTGCTAATAAAAAGTTAAGTTCCTGCCAGCCTTGGTCACAACATTTTCAGCGACTGATCCATACATATATAACCTGATTTTATGTGTGTTTCTGTTTGCAAACATCTTATTTCATATATATTACTGATTATAAACATTGAACTCATGGCCAACAACGCCATGACTCATGCCTGAGAGAAGCTTATCCAGCATGTGTATTTTCTCCAGGAGACACAGCACAGCCTTCCTGCTCATAGGAGCACTAGACAACACTTTAGCGCTGTGATTGGAGGCCATTTTGAACAGCAAAGTCATCAACAAAAAGCACAAAAATGTGAAAAACCCGGGACCAAACAGACGGCGAAAAGGACAGTTATTTATAGTACGAGAACCAAAACCAGAAGGCAGAACACCGCCTTGTGTGACCTCAGCTGGGAACGTGTGTTGGGCAACCCAAATCTCTCACATCTCTGTAGAAGTCTGCAGACGACTGCGGACATGCTTAGATGTTGCTGCCAGGGTTAAAGGTTAGCAAGTAGATGAATTTGCAAATAGGGAACCTGCGAACATGGATATCAACTTTTTAGAGGAAAGAAGCTCAAACTTAGACATATATTGCGAAAACAAAAATAATACAAGAATGTTCATCAATACTTTACCCAGATTTACCTATTGTTAACATTTTACCCCATTTGATTTATGCCCTCTGTCTCCCTCTCATGTAAACACACCCACCCATACAAACGCACACACACATTTTTTTTTTTCTGAATCATATGGGAGTCAGTTATATACATAATGGTATATAATGGTATATAAACATAACCCTTTACCCCTGAATATGGCAGTATTTGTTTTCTAATAAGGGATTCTCTTACATAGCCACAGTACACTTATACCAACTTTGATAGCTTTAACGTGAATATAATGCTTTTATCTAATCTACCAGCCTTCTTAATTCTGGAACACATTTACAGCCTTTCTTTGTGTTTTGTGATACTGATGTTTTGTAAGCATCACTTTTTATTTTATTTATTTTTTTAAAGCTTTTATGTATTTACGTGACACACAGAGAGAGCACGTGCACAAGCAGGGGCAGCAGCAGAGGGAGAGGGAGAAGCAGGCTCCCCGCTGAGCAGGGAACCCTACACGGGGATCAATCCTGGGACCTTTGGATTATGACCTGAGCCAAAGGCAGATGCTTAACCAACTGAGCCACCCAGGCGCCTCTAACCGTCACTTTTTAAAATAACAATATTTGGGGTTTATCTGATGCTTCCTTATAGTCTGGATATGCATTCTCCCCCAGAATTCTGTGTAGGTGCTGAGGTACAATGTATTTGCTCGAAAAGCACATGGAGTACCTTTGAAGGGAAGCTAGGGACAGTTAGCTAGTGACAGGGGGATTGTCTTTGGAGAAGACAACTGACAATCTGGAGGAGAGAATGGGGAAGGAGGGTGACTTTTCATTGCATACACTTATTTGAATTGTGCATTGGGTGTATGTGTAGTACCTTTTCAAAAACTAAATTTTCAAAATCCTGGAAGGTCAGTGGGTCTTGTGTTATTACCCTTCCCCTCCCCATTTTCCATATGGAGAAACAGGCTCAAAGAGGGCAAGTGAGCAGCAGGAAGCCTCCACTCTGGGTGCCATGCCTGCTGTCTGTCCATCAGACTGCTCCTCGGAAACTAGACATGCGCACGTTGCCCTGAGTGCTGCAAGAGAGGAGAGCGAGGGGGGGTGTCAGGCAAGGCTTCCCCTTCCCGCAGAAGGACACACCTGAGCTGAGTGCAGAGAGGTGAGAAGTTAGCCTGTAACCAAGGGTGCCAGGGCCAGGGGAAGGAAGGAAGAAAGGGGAAGCAGGAAGGAGGGTATTTCAGACAGAAAGTGTCTTGGATCCAGAGGGTAGCAGACTGGTAAGTGTAAACACCCCATCAGATACACACAGAAAATTGGGATCTTCCCTAGCAGACCCCCCCTCTTATGTAGTGGGGATGCCTGGGCTTGCTTTTCAACAATACTGTCTCTTCCCAGTCAATAGTCTCTTTTCAAGCTGAGCAGTCCGTCTACTTGGAGTTGAACTCCCTCATGTGGCTGCTTTCCATAGACTCTCAGAAAACTCACTCTGAGCTCTGTCTGTCCCTTTCCCTTCCTCACCTGAAGATGTCATCTGGCTATCTGAGTAAACAAGGATCCTTACCATATTCACTGACGTGGGGACCCTCAGTACACTCAGATCCTACAGACCTCTGCTGTTTTCTGTGAGGAGAGGGGCATCGGCTCCTGTCAGTGAACATGAGTGCTGGGATTGGTCCCATTTGGCTTCCTGGGGCAAATGTGCTGCCAGAGCCAGTACATCATTTGCAGAATTCAAGGTAAAATAAAAACACAGGATCCCCTTGTTCAAAAAGTAGGAAAAAAGTACTACTATGGGTACTAAAATAGTAAAGTATTCCTTTTTCTTCTGAGGTCCCTCTCTTTACTTGTTATTGTGTTTTTTATTTGTTATTTAATGACATTTCAAGTAAAACATATTAGTATGACCTTTACCATTCATCTTTATATTGTGCAATGCCAGTTTTAAATACAAAATCCAAAGCATTTAACTAATATGCAAAACCACAGGAATTATACAATTTCTATTTTATAGATTGGGCATGCATTTGTATTTTACTCACACCCCAAAGTGGAAACTTTGTGTAAAACCAGCACTTCAGTTTTACCTCCTGATGTGCTTGTGTTGTACCAACATTCTCTACCTTCACCTTAACTGACTAGTAAACAGGGGCTGAATGTGAAATATACGATGGGTTTCCTTATCTTTTATCTGTCATCATTTTCAAAGTGAGCTATTGGCTAATATAGGGAAGTAACACAAGTAAATAAGGATATAATAGGTCCTTGGTGTTTGTGTTCCTTAGAAAGCCACTGCCTTCTTTCTGCATTTCAAACAAGTTCAGGTTCAAATGGAAAACAAGTCCTCTTGGAGCTGTCCTGCTTACTCAGACACAAACATAACGTGCTTACCTTGTCCTAGCTTGGAATCTTGCTTAAATCCCACACATCTCGGGTCTGCTGGAAATCTGTGCTCCCAGTACATTGCAAACACTGTATGCATATGCAGATGGGTGGCAAGGAACAGGAGGCACACATAATGCACATCGTTCATAAAATCAGTTAAAAGTTCAGAACAGGAATAGCAAAGAATTAAATTGATGCTTGCACGGAGGCCCCATCAGAAGATTACGGGGATCGGAGCACATGATAAGCATTTTATGGAAGACGTATATAGTAGGCATGACCCATGTCATATTAGAACGAAGTCAGCAAGGACCAAAGACCCACGTATCACAGGTATCCCCTCTGCTCATGTGCACCCTAGTTGTCCCATTGGATCTCACTTATTAAACACTAGTTCAAAGATAACGTTATTCAGAATTTCAAAATGGTGACAGGCCATTAAAATAAATGTGGACTCTTCTGAGTGAGGGGCTTTAGGCAATCGCACATGTCATACGTCCATGAAGCTGGGCATGGGGAGGGCTGCCCACTTCTGTTTCCTGCCTGCCGGGTGTGGTGAATAGAATGGTTCAGCTTCAGCAAACACTTTGGACTAGGTGGATAAGGGCCACATCTAGGAAGAGCAGAGAGAAAAGATGGGATGGACCCGGGTCTCTCACACTTTATCAGCCCTGGATAGCCAACCTCCAGGCTTTTACATGACAGGATAAATCTGTATGTGTGTGTTCTCTCTCTCTCTCTTTTTTTTTAAAGATGTTATTTATTTATTTGAGAGAGATAGAGCAAGAGACAGCATGGTAGGGGGTGGAGAGAAGGAGAAGCAGACTCACCACTGAGCAAGGAGCCCAAGGTGGGGCTCGATCCCAGGACCCTGAGATCATGACCTGAGCAGAAGGCAGATGCTTAACTGACTGAGCCACCCAGGTGCTCCCTATGTGCATGTTTTAATCCATAATTAAACTGTGCATTTTTAAGCTACTGTAATGCCAAAGCCAATCCTACATGATATAGCATCTTTGTGTTCTTTCACCTGGGATACAGAAACTTCTCACGAGCCACTCAGAAGCCATGAGGATCCAGAGATGGGACCTCTGACTCAAACCTCCAGCTATCCAGCTAACTCCAACTGTGGCCGCTGCGCCATTTTTCTGTGCCATGTCTGAAGTGCCCTCCTGTGGGGTTTGTGTTGCATGACAGGTTGTCAAACTGTGTGGCCCATGGGTTGGCCACCTATCTTACAAACAGAAATTTTAGGGGTGCCTAGGTGGCTCAGTTAGCTAAGCATCTGTCTCGATTTTGGTTCAGGTAATGATCTCACGGTTGTGAGCTGCTGCTCTGCATTGGGCTCTTCACTGGGCAAGGAGTCTGCTCAAGATTCTCTCTCCTTCTCCCTCTGCCCCTGCCCTCTCCCGACTTGTGCACGCTCTTGTATGCCCTCTCTCTCTCTCTCTCTCAAAAAAAAAAAAAAAAAAAAAAAAAGAAGTAGTTTTATTAGAACAGAGTCACATTTATTCATGTAGGTATTGTCTGTGGCTGCTTTGGGGCTGTACTACCTGAGTTGACTAGGTCCAAGAGTAGTTACTTTTGGCCTTGGAAGATTTCACTGTCTAAAGAGTGCCACTGGTTCCCCCCGTCTCAGTCCATCTAACCCTGAGGGTTTCACCACCTTCCTCTTTTCCCCTCACAATCCATCAGGCCAGAGACCTAGGCTTTCCAACCGATAAGCCAGTAAGTATTCAACAAAGGGCTCTCTGGGAGGACAGAAAGCCTTCATGTATAGAGTGCCACCATATCCGTGGTGTAAATATTCCCACTATGGCTAATTTCAAGCCAACAACATAACAACAATGAGGAGTTGGAAAGAGAGGAAGACAATCAGCTCTAGGGAGCAGTTAAAGACAGTTCCAGTATATCACTGGAGCCACTTCCTTTACATCTGGCCTGGGCTTTTACCCCAGTTTTGCATTTAATGGAACCTTAAACTTTAATCAGCCAGGTCTGGCTATACTAATTGCAGCTAAAGGAATTTAGAGAATTTCGTTTCAGGCTTTCAGCATGATATCCCCCTCAAACTTTGTCAAGGTTTATAATACTTACATTCTGTTCTGTTCATTTCGTTGCATGTTTTGTCTACAGATTGAGTCTAAGATATTAAACCCCATATAAATCACATTATTGTAAGATATAATTACAATGTTTTAATTGTGTAAATATTGTTGGCTGCAGAATCAAGCAGTGTGACTGGAGAGCTTAAGAACAAAACAGCCTTAGATTACTAAACATTTGTAGGTCGAAGGAGAATGTTCCAGGCATCAAAGTTCAAACTAGTATGGGTTCATTTTTTTTCTTTGTTTATATTTCGTCTTATACTCAGCTTCTACTTTTTTAAACAAATCTCACATATTTCTTTTTAGATTACTTCATTTTAGTGGGACACCTTCCTGAGTGATTTCTTCAAAGACTGTGCATGAATGGCAAATTTTCTTACTCTCTGGATTTCTGAAAAATGTCTTTATTGTATCTTCACTTTGGGTAGAAATTTGGCTGGTTCTAGAATTCCAGATTCAAATTAATTTTCCTATAATATCTGATGTCAGACTGAATCTCATTTCTTCATATATAAGCTGGTTTTTCTTTCTGGGAGTTTATATGATTTTTCTTTTTATGCTTTCAGTTCTGAAATTCTATGCAAGTGCATTTAAATGTGATTTTTCTTTAGTATTCTCATTGGCCTTCTGTGGGTCCCTTAAAAAAACACAAAACCAAAACAAAACATGTATTTGGTTTAATACCAAAATACATTCTGAGGAAAACTAAGATGGCAATAATACCACCGCCAAGATAACTCCAGTTATCTGGTAAAGAAATAAAATACAATAATACAATATTACGCAAAGAGTGAAAACAGTTCTGTTTCACTTAACGTAGTCAACTTTCCCTTATTCCACTCGTAGCTGTACCATCATGGACCTAACCAGTACCTTGCTGATGGACATCTCAAGTTTTACATTGCCATAAACAATACTGCAGTAGACACCTTTGAACCATTACTGATATTTTGACATGCTTTAATGAATATATGCAAGGAAGAAATTCCTAGTAGTGACACTGCTGAAATAGTGAGGAAGAACATTTTATTTATTCATTTTTAAAGGTTTTATTTATTTATTTATTTGAGAGAGAGAGAGAGAGAGAAAGAGGGGAAGAGCAGAGGGGAAGGAACAAGCAGACTCCCTGCTGAGCGCAGAGTCAGACCCAGCGAACCTGAGATGATGACCTGAGCCAAAAATCAATAGTCAGACGCAACCTACTGAGCCACCCAGGCACCCTGAGTAAGAACATCTTGAATTTTGATTATATTTTGCCAGTTTTCCTCACAAAATGTTTGCATTCTCAATAACATCTGAGTGTCTCATTCACTTACTGATGCTAGCTATCATCGAGCTTTCTAAGTATAGCCAGTTCGGATGAGCGAAAACATTGGTGTTTTCCTATGTATTTCTTTAGCTGAATGTCTGGCTTAGTATTGTTTCCTGTGTTTATTGGCCATCGGAATTTCTTTTCCTTAGCTCCCCATTCATGTTCTTGACCTCTGTGGACCCTTGCCTGGATGATTTGTGTTTTTCTTTACGTCAGGAGAATGTTCTTTGGTTACTTCCTCAACTCTCTCCCCCTGCCGTCCTCTCTGACTTTCTCCTGCATCCAGACATCTAGATTTGTTCCTGTGTCATTTTATTTTTATCTCAGATGTTCCATCTATTGGTTTTTACTCTGTTTTAAAGGAAATGTTTTTCAATGTTATCTTTCCACATTCAGCTTGTGTCTAAAATTTTTCCACTATTATTTTTCAAAAATCGAAGTAGTGCATGAAGGTTATTTTAGAAATAAAATATGGCTTTCTGGTTTATAGATAGAACTGTCCTGCAATTTCTTGCTCCTGATACCCTTTCCTAAACCTTTTAGCTATTTTTTTTTTCCAGTATGTACTTCCGTATTTCTCAACTCTCGACATTATCTTTTGACTTTGTATTATAGAAAGTGAATGATTTGCACTAATACCGCCTCCTTGCTTCTGCCTCCACAGTTCTCTCCGTCCTGCTGTGATTGTTACAACCAATTTTTTTTGTTACATTATTAGTTACTTTTAGGGGGATAAATATAGGAGTATAGTTTACGGCTGAGCCAAAGAGTTCATTATGGTTATGTTTCCTTTGTCTCCTTTCCCCCTGAATTTAATAATTACCTTTAAAAAAGATTTGGCTTAGTTTTATATATACCTTTAACTACAGCCTTCTAAACCTTCTGAGAGAACTATCAAAGACTTGAATTTGGATGAGCCCTTTTCTATGGATTGGCTCCTTCCTTTGTTTCTCTCCTTGTTGAGGTTTGAGGACAGAGCCAAGAAAGACAGGACCAGTGTGTCAGGGAGTCAGGGAGAGAAGAGAGGCAGGAAAAGGCTGGGGGCCTGGGAATGGAAAAACAGATCCACAGCAATCCTGGACTTGGAGCATTAGGACTCTGTCGTGTGACCTCAGAACATCTCTACAGAAACGTTTTCAATGGTGGGTGGTTCCCAGCCTGTTTCCCACACCAGCCCATCTCCAAGCTGAACAGCTGTTTTGGACCTTTGCAGGAGAGGTATAATTTTGTACAATTTTAAAAGTGTTACTTTTCAAACTAGCAAGAAAGCAGAAACATTGAAGCACCAACAATTTTGCATTTATCTTGAGTGGTGATGCCGTGGGCAGAGAGGATATGTGATGGTTCTTGCTTGGTGAAGGCAAAAGTGGGCCAAAGGCAGGCCCTTAATGCCACTGGCAGGCCAAATAGGGTAAGACGGGTAGGAGAGAAAAAGCCCAAGTCAAGAGAAGGGGAAGCTTCAGCCTGGGCAGGAGACTTCCCTAACCTCACCACCCATCCTTCTCTACCCGTAATCTGGTTAACCCTGCCCAGCACATAGTAGGTGTTTAAGAAGTACATTAAGCAGGAAATACTGTAAGTTCGGTGTGCCTCTCAAGGGTGTTAAGATGAGTACCCATAAATCAGAGCTAATTTAGAGGCAGGATGCAGAGCACAGGAACAAATGGTCCATGCCTTTTGATCTTTTAGTGCATCTGGACAAATGTGTAAATTCTTCCAGAGTATGGAAGGACTGAGAGTCCCATAGGGACCCTACCAGGTGTTGGCAGATCCCGTGTACCTCTCTGGGCCACCAGCTCCTCTCTCCTTCTCCATCAGCAAACCTAGGCGAGGCCCACATCCCCTTCTGAAGGTGGCCAGGAGAAAGCTGGAGAACACTCAGAGGTTATTAGCTTTTCATAGAACTGGATTTCAGGTGGAGGGTGTCCCAGGGATGAAGCAGGGATTGGGAGAGTGCCCCTCATACATATTTTTCTGGCTTATTCTGGACCATGTAGGTCTAAGCACATTCCAAAGGGCTGAAGGATGCCACAGGCCGCCTGAGTAGGAGAAGCCTTGCTCTGCCAGGGACTAGCTTTGTGCAGCATTTCCAATTGTTCTGTCCTGGTGACTGCCCGGGATACAGTGATTAGTCTGCAGACCACCAGTTTAGACTTATGCCTGCCATCCCCACTGGGTAAGAACCAGTGCTGGTCTGTCTCTATTTGAAAGTGTCTTGTGATGGGTGTTTATTCAATTTTGTTAACTCTGCCCAGCACATTGTAGATGATCGATAGGTAATTATTGTTTGAGTTAATGAACTCTTTTTTAAAGCTTTTATTTATTTATTTGACTGAGAGACATATAGTGTGACATGGAACACAAGCAGGGGGAGTGGGAGAGGGAGAAGCAGGCTCCCCATTGAGCAGGGAGCCTGACACAGGGCTCAATCCCAGGGCCCCAGGATCATGGCCTGAACCAAAGGCAGACGCTTAACGGCTGAACCACCCAGGTACCCCTGAGTTAATAAACTCTTATGCTCTCTCAGAGTTTAATTCTGCAGTGTGATTACAGGTGTAAGTGACACTGGCTTACTATATGTCACCCCTGCTCCCTTCTGGAATATGCACTGAGCATCTCCCATGGTTCACTGCCTTTTTACTGTGACCATGCCATCCACCTCCAGACACACCTGCAGGCACACACATGGGCTCACACTGCCCACACCTATTTTGGACACGTTCACTGCTCATCCATATCTATTAGCACAGAAACACATGAGTTCCTGCTCAGCATCTCCCACTCTCCCTCCAGGGCTGTGCCTAGAGACATTTTCCAGGTGCTTTTAGAGGTCTAGAGGCATCCGCATCCATCACCATGACCACCGTCAGAGCACAAGTCCTTCCTGTGTACTAGGCACTGTGTACTAGTTTTCATTCATCATCTCATTTACCCCCTAGCGACAGCTCTAAGAAAGAGGTCTGCTTATCCCATTTTAACGCTGAGAACACTAAGACTCAGAGAAGTTAATTTGCTTGGGGTCACACAGATGAACCCAGCTAGAAACCCAGGTCTTTCCTACCCAGGTCTGTGCCAATAACCATGATACTTGACCATCAAGGACAGAGTCTGGCAAATCTTAAAGTAGGAGGGATGAGGAGGTTCTGAGGCATGGCGTGTTCTCGCCACCAGGGGCTGCTGTTTCCCCGCACTCGCGACACGAACTTGGCTGCTGTCCCGACAGACCTCGAGAATGCAGTCCAAGCTTGGACCAGAGAGCCTAAGGGAGTCCCCCAAACTCTGTGGTCCCGCCCCTCCTTACCATGATCCTCAGCACAATCTTTAGGCTCCCCAAACCCCAATCCAACAAAAGAGAGCACGAGGAGCTTGTCAATTGCTGGTTCCAAAGTAGAAGTATAAACTGGAACATGGAATTGTTCGGCTTCCGGAACGCCTTCCAGGTGTAGGGGTCTACTTGCCTGGCTTCTGGGGGTTGGTTAACGACTGCGTCCTGCTCGCCCCCCCTCCTCCCCAGAGAGGAAGGCTGGCTCCCCGGGGTGGGGGTGGGGGTCCCTCGGGTGGCAGGATCCAGTTAGGTCAGTGGTCTCCAACTCTGGGTATGCAAGATGATGTTGGAGGTGCAGGTGGAAAATACTCGAACTTTTATTTATGTACTTATATTTTTGATCTGAAAATAAGAATACAGTTTCTCTAATATTTGATATCTAGATTGGTGCTGCCTTGGCTCCTTCATTGGGCCGTATGTCCAGTAGCCCTCTGAGTGAAGAATGAGTGGTGCTCTGGAGAAAGAGTGGGGCACCGCCAGGACCCAGTATGGTTTATGTGGTCCTGGTGGACTGGACTTACAGAGTATATTACATAATTTAACTAAAGCAACGGCTTTGGCGCAGACTAGTAGCTTTTACAGATTCTTCGGAAGAAACCAAGTTTCGAAGTTGATACTAACAGTTCCTGCACCAGGGAGCTGGAGACAGATCAGTGACTGAGCTGTCACTTCCTCTCCTCGTCTGAGTTCTTAGCTGCTTGGTAACATAAAAACAATGACAGTCTCAAGAGATCTAACATGACACAAGTCTCCTAATTTCAAGCCTGTCAAAACTATTTGAAGTTATATCTATTATCATTTATGATGAGCCTTGCTACAGTATCAAAAAGAGCTGCCTTCTATCAGCAGCATCTAGTGATAGGAGGGCAACTGGACGATATATTGGGGTGCAAGCGAAAACAGGTTTGGAGGCTGAGGCGCAGATCGGAAGAGCTTGGCGATCGCCAGTGTCTGTGGCCACCCACAGGTCGGCGCTCCTTGTGCCCTGACAATTCTTAGATTACGGCCTGAGTGCTTGGTTTGGTGAAGATTATTGCTGACAGTGTTCAGGTGCCAGACATTGGAGCTACGACACTTTGCGATTCCAATGGAGGCATTTTCAATCGGGTGGTTTTTGTTTGCTTTTGGTCTGCTTCATGTGTGTCCTCCAGGAGGGGGAGGAAGAAGGGGACAGGGAGGTGGTAGCCCTTTGTTGTGTGGCCCTCCTCTGTGCTCACTGGACTATGTCTACTCTGTGGGACTCCCAAGGGTCCACCCTGGTTTTCCCAAGTGTCCCCATACTGCACCATAGAGGGGTGTCCCTCTCAGCCCCACTCCCTACATGCTTCCTTTCAAGGACAGATTAAAAAAAAATTATGGGATTTGTCCAAACTCCAGAGGGAGAGTTCATTCTAAGTGGACATACTGAGAATAGATGTTAGTTTGCCTTTATCAGTTCTTGTCCAAGTGCCATGCAAAGACCAATGGTATCAGGATGCCTTAGGACAGGTTTTAAACATGCAGATTCCTGGGCCCCACTTGAGACCTCCCCACTCAGAATCTGTGAGTGAAATACATTTTAAACAAATCCTTACTCCCTAACCCCCGATGACTGGTGATTCTGAAGCACACTCACATTTAAGAACTGTTACTCTATATAG
Source organism: Lutra lutra (assembly GCF_902655055.1). Lineage (NCBI taxonomy): Eukaryota > Metazoa > Chordata > Mammalia > Carnivora > Mustelidae > Lutra > Lutra lutra. Next base: position 130,648,630 of record NC_062278.1, on the reverse strand, counting down.
CAATACTTTGGGAAACTATGGTTTTTCAAAGAGTTTATGGGATACTCATTTTTCTTAATAGGGGATAGGTAGGGCCTGGTCACCCTCTATTGATTTTAAGCACAAAAATGGAGTGAAACTCAGAGGGGGATCAGCCATTCACTGAAGTGTACCAGAGCGTTTACAGTGGCTGGGAGCTGGCCCTCCCTGCCCAGGGCTGCCACACATGCTGGACACATAGATTGTGAGGGGTGAGATGACATTGCACACATCGGTGAAGAGGGCCCTGGTCTGCAGTAGCTCCATGGCAAGGGGGTATGTTTCTTTTTCTTTTTCTTTCCTTTCCTTTTCTTTTCTTTTTCTTCTTTCTTCCTTTTTTAAAAAAAGATTTTCTCCATTTATTTGTCAGAGAGAGAAAGAGAGTGAGAATACAAGTTGGGAAAGCAGCAGGCAGAGGGAGAAGCAGGCTCCCTGCTGAGCAAGGAGCCAAATGTGGGACTCGATCCCAGGACCCTGGGATCATGACCTGAGCTGAAGGCAGACGCTTAACCAACTGAGCCACCCAGGCACCCTGAGGGGGTACATTTCTGAAGCAAATTCATCCCTGAGACCAGCTCCCTGCTTGGGCCCAGTGGAAATTATAATCCCGCTCATCTTTGCCAAGTGACCTCAGAACTCAAGGCTTAAAGGCTAGCCAATCTAACCACAATCTAGCACAATCCATGGATATTTTTTAGCAAAAAGTCAGCACAATGGCATGTTGGTCTCAGAATACTAAAGAGGACTCTGGAGTAGAGGCCAAAGTTAGAGCTTCCTCTTCCAGCAGAGCCATCCCCCTGTCCCCACATCCCCTGGCCAGTCCCACCTCTTTCAGAACTTCACAGGAGCACAGCCCCTTCCGGAGGCCCCATCGTGCCCACACTCTGCCCCAGCCTGGGCCTGCACTCTCCCCAGTCCTCTCACAGCTCTATCACGCTGTGTTACATAGGCCAGGCTGGGTGTCTGCCTCCTGCAGTGGGCAGTGTCTCCAGGAGGGTAGAGCCTGGGATCGGTAACTGTAAAATGAGTACATTCATCGCTGGGGCTTCTCCTGTGGTGAGCTCGAGTTATGATCACCTCTGGCACCCTCAGACCCCACTGAGACAGAGCCTGGGTCTTGCCATGTGATGAACTGCCAGAGGGGTGTGAAATGTCCAGAATGTTCATTTTATGTGTCATGGGGAAGAGGCAGACTGGGAGCCATGGCCTTGTCACTCCAGGCCTATCTCCAGGCGCTGTAGGTCAGACGAATGTTAGCCCTGCCAGGTAGGAAGGGACAACTGTCTCTTCCTCCTCTTTCAGTCTGGGAAACCAACCAAGCAAGGCCGGCTAGCTCTCCAACCTGGCCACCAGTCCGGCTCTCTTGACTCCCCACCCCTTCCTGCAGCTGAGACAAATGAGAGTTCGGCTTCTGCTTTCCCACCTTTCCTGGCAACAGTCACAACTGTCCCCGATCAGGGTGAGCAATGCAAGTTCCAGGCATGCCTTGCTTCATTGCTGGCTTCTCAGGTGTCACTTGAACCACAGGATGAGTCCCTAACTGAGGGTGGGGGGGAATGACAAACATGCAAATTTCTGTAGGAAGTGTCAGGCTGCAGTTTCTTTCCTCCTCGGAAAGATACATCTTAACAAACTGAGCAAATGGGTGAAAACCCACGCCTTCCCAACACTGTCCAGCATTCCCGGTAAGCAGGTATCTGGGGAGCTAGCTGCCTGGCCCCTCATGCAGATGTAAGAGAACAGTACACACTCCTCTCCTTCAAGATCCTGGGGTGGACGTGACTTAAACAGTACAGCCCAGTCCTGGTCTTGGGTAAAAGTACTTCTCTAGTTACTCATGTCAGTGGTGTTTAATGTTGGTGCAGTTGTATGAATGCTGTGATGTGAATGGTTTCCTCCTCGTGGTGGAAACTATCACCCCCGGCGGGGGGGGGGGCTTTCCATTTTCTTCGGCTTCAACTGCTCTCAGTAGCAGTGACCCCCCCCCCCCTTAAGGGACAATGCTGCTTTTCTCCAGTGGGGGCCCAATGAGCAGAACTACAGACCTGCTTGGCCATCTTTTCAGTGTCCACCTAAAGCCACAGGGACTAGGGCCAGGCTGAACTTCCTTTCCCTAAGCCCTCCGCGGAGCTGCGGGAAAAGTTACTGTGTGGGCCCAGGGTGACTGGCCCAGGATGAGGCCTGCAGCTCCTTCATCTGGTCTCTGGCCCCGAGGTGTCTGTGGGTAGGACATGACAGGCAGGGGTGGGTGCTTCCTGCAGAGGTGCCAGAGCACTGGAGAAGGTCAAGGCCAGCAACCGGGTACAAAATGGGAAGCCAGGAGAGGAAGTAACTTTGGAGTTGGGATTTTGCTGTTAGGGCCATGGGGAGCCACTTGTTTTCACCTGATTTGACTGGCAACAAGTAAAAAACAAAAACAATAACGGAGTAGGGAGGTTGCTGAAATGGAAGTAACAAAAGGCGCCCTGGAGTCCCAATATAGTTCCCGGAAGGTGGAAGCTTCCGGGGGAAGAACCTGGTGGTGCAGTGTGGAGGGCATTATCAGCCCCATTAAGAGAGACTGCATGCTGCTGGAGAGCGGAGGTTGGAAACGTGGAGGGCCAGGGCAGGAGGCAGGAGGCCCGCTAGCCTCTGGCTGCCCCGCCGCCAGGGGGCGCTCGCGCGGGCTGGGGCCACGCGTGCCGGCGGGCGGGGCCTGGGGGCGGGGCCGGGGGCGGGCGCGGTGAGGCGGGGTGGGGCGGGGGCCCTGGCTGCGCTCCAGTAGCGGCCAGAGGAATGCGGCCTTTGGCGCGTCTCCTGTCCGCATTTCCGGCCGGCGCTGGAATGTGAACAGCGTGTTCACTACGCGCCCTGAACGCACTAGTTCGGTCCCCTCCCGTCGGAGAACGCCTGGCAGCGGCTCCTGGGGACAGGCCCCCCTGTGCCACCGTACTGCCCCAGCAGCACATCCCCATGGAGGACAGGGCCCTGAGGCTAGAGGGGACTCAGCTCCAGGCCCTGGGCAGGAGTGCTTTGAGACCAGGTGTGGTTTAGGAAAGGAGGGAAACCACAAGCCGTCTACTGAGGCACCGAGAAGGAGACAGGACCGACCCTCTCTACCACCAGCCTTAAGGGGCCCAGAATTCAGACTCTAGAATGTCTTTAGGGCATACTGAGGATGGCAAGGTCTGGAGAGAAGAAGGGAAAAGCAAGCGATCCAGTCTGGGAGTGACTGAATACCCAAGAGTAAGCATTTCATTCGTTCAACAAAATATGGACCGAGCCTCTGTGCTGTGCTTGTCCCTGAGCCAAACTCTGGGAACACAGGGATGAATAAAGGATCTCCTGATCTTAATCCTGGAGACAGCTGCTGAAATTCCCAGGAGAATACAGAGGAATAACCCAGATTGGGGTGGAGATCCAAGAGGTCTTCCCAGGGGAAGCTGCAAAAGGACCTGAAAGGCTAGGAAGAGTTAGCCCCAAAGAGGGTGACAGGGGTTCTAGACAAAGGGAATCTTGCATGTGGAGGCCAAGGGAACAGGGTGGCTCCCAGGCAGAGTCTGGGCTTGCCCTCCCTGAACGTGACTGCCAGAGGGCCAGCTGAGTCACTGCAAGGATCAGTGTCTACCTCAGTCTGATATCAGTTGGTTTATGGAGCCCCATTCTGCAGGAGGTCCCAGCTTGCCTGTGAGGAGTGTAAAGAGCATCGGGATTCTGCATGCTGCCTTGAAATATCGTGGAGACTGAGAGATCAGGCCCCTAAAACATCTGGCAGGCAGCCTTGTATCTAGTAGGTGCTCACTAAACACTGGCTGGTCTTTCAAGGCCTTGCTTGGTTCACTGACTCCTCTTCCCTTCAAGGCAGCCGTTTCTGCCTCTGAAATGGGCAGCAGTCCTCCAGCCCTTCATCTCTGAGGAGGTGCCTGGCTGAGGGGTGGACGCTGCCGATCTGGTCAGGGAACTTCCTGTTTTCTTGTCCTTCCTTGGTTGAGATGGGGGAGTGTGCAGGAGATAAGACAGGTGTGGCTGGCCATGTCGAAGGCCCCAGAGTATATCTGGGGAACCTGGTGCTGCAGGTGTGGAGGGCGGGGAGGGGAGAAGGGCCTCCCCTGGAGGTGCAGTGTGGGAAGGTGACCCTTGGCTAAGGATAGGATGAACAAAGCAAGAAGGGTCAGGGCCAGGAAAGACTGATAAAGCCTGATAGGAGCTGAAGGGGGGAGGACAGAAAGCAGCGCTGGGAAGTAGAATCCGAGGAGGCGAATGAGACCTGACTCTCAGTCGCTTGGCTGCAGGGTGGGGCCAGGGCCCCAAATCCAGTGCCAGATCTCCACCTGCGGTGGGTCAAGATGGATCTTCGTGCCCATAGGAGGCTGCAGGGGATCATAGCCTATGCGTCCTAAACATCCCTGAGTGATAGAACAGGAATGTTTACTTGCAGAAATTCCTTATCGGGTCCCCCTCCCAGGACTGCCCTGGGACCTAAATTCTTCTGTGCAGAGGAAAAGTGCAGGCCTTGGAATGGCCTCTCCAGCATTGTTCCTTGGCAAACACAGGAAGATGAGTTTCCTTTAGCTTTGTGGTGCTGACATCTGAATCCGGACCTCTTCCCCAGCCTTTGGGGTGGGGGGCAGGGAGGCAGGGGACCAGGCCAACCATGGAAAATAAATAGCGTCCTCTGCTCCTCTGACTTATTTCATGTTGTTAGAATTTCCTCCCTTGGATTCTGGCTTTGTTATTTTAGAGTTCCGTGCATTGGTTTCGGGCTGGGAAGATCCCTTAGTGCCGTTGCTGTGGAGAGGCCATTCCATGCTGGAGCCCAGTCCTGGTGCCCCAGGAGAAATGGCCCAGCCAGTGGGCCTGCAGCCCAGAGTCCAAGTGAGCTCCTGAGTCAGCCCGTGTGAAGGAGGCTCTTGGGGCTGGGTGTGGGCGCCTCTGTTGTGAGCCTGTGCTAGTCCCACAGTGGGGACGTGGCAGTGTTTTGGTTCCAGCTGGCCGAGCCAGGGCCCAGCCAGAATAGTGATGGCTTCATTGGGAAATGGTGGGGGCTTCCAAAGGGGGCTCTGGGTGGGCCTGTGCTATGTGTACACCGAGAGAACTCCCTGGCCCACTGGAGAGCTGGCCCATCCCCGCATGGGGACTTGGGCCACCTCTGCCCCGGGCTCTGTGTGGTGGACACGTGGGCTTCCCTGTTCATCTGTGCTTGTACCCCTTGCACGCCTCTCTTGGCGCTCCCCACAAGAATGATCGTCATGGTGTTTCCTTCCTCCACCAATTCATTCATGCAGTCATTCATTCTACAAATACAGACTGCGGGCGCACCAGGTGTCGGGCATTGTGCTGGGTGAGGGAGAGACAGACGAATAAAGTGGAAACATCGAACAATCTGAGGATCCCAACAGTTAGTGATACAGAGTATGGACCGCTCATCATGTGACATAGGACGGGGCCTGAGGGGGAAGCCGGGAGGGGTTCTTGCTTTCAGTACAGAACCTAACAGATGCCAAAACCCACCAGAGTCAAGAGACATGATATTTTAACAGATAAAATCAGTCCATGGTGAACAAAAGAGAAAAATTTTAAATAAAGAGAGGATCTGTCCCAGTTCTGCACTCGGCCTGTCGGGGTCAGAGGGAAAGCCAACATCAGTGCTACCGATCTTATGTTCAGAATTGAAACAGCATGGACAGATGATCAGGCAAGCATTCAAGCATGTCATGGAGGGGTAGCTTCTTGGCATAGAAAGAACTCATGGCATATATTGTTGAGTGCAAAATAGGCAGTTACAGAACCCTGTATGAAGTCCGGTCCTATTAAAAAATGTTCAGATATTGGAAGTTACAAGAGTGTAACCTGAAACATGAACAGCTCTTTCCTCTCTTTAATGGCCTACTCTTTGTCTGTCTGTGTTTCCTGGTTATTTTAATGGTGAACCTATAATACTGTATGTTTTTCTTAAAGACATTTTAAAAAACCTCAAGAGAATCGTAGCAGAGCATGCAGGTCTGAACAGCAGCTTTGATCATGGGCTTTCTGACTTGTGGGAGATGGGAGGACTCCCCGGATCAACCCCTTCTCAAGGCTGGCAAGGGGGAAGGCCCAGGACTACCCCTCCTACTTTACAGATGAGAAAGTCAAAGCCCAGTGAGGTGAGAGGACTCAGAGAAGAGGACCCATTTGGGGCGAGGTGGAACCAGCTTTGGCCTGTGCTCTGTGTGCTAGAACCCACTTCGCCCTTAGCTTGGCACGCTGGCGTCTTGCTTCCCAACTTCTTCCAGGCTGAACGTCTCATTCTCTGTTCTTTGTGGCCAGCTGCTCTCCATTGACCTACCTCTGTTCCGTGGGTGCTTTCCCCTTTTACAGTGCAGACATATAGGAAGAAAACCTGCAAGAAATATCTGGGTAGATGTGCCTGGCCCCTTTCCGGGCCTTCAGCAAATGACAAGTGGCCTTGTGAATGACTGAGTGAAGAAATGAGAAAGCGTTTCCAATGTTATGCTTTCTCTCTGACCTCCCCACCCTGGGCAGCCTGGCACGAATCATAAGCAATTCTCTAAAGCCCCCATTTGCCTGGAAGTGCCTAGTGGTATTTCCCAGAGTTCAGAAGCCATTGGCCCTGCATGCCAGGAGGCTTAGCTACTCCCCACCCAGCCATAGACCTGTTGCCTGCCGCCTGGGGAAGGCACTGAGAAAATAGTGTTCCAGGCAGAGATGCCACCTCTGGAAGCAGGGGCCACTCTGGAATGATGCTCACACAAGCCTTGGAACCGAGACCCTCTTGAATACTCTCTTAGTAACTTAGTAGACCTACCATCTTAAGCATCATGCCTGTGGGGACCAAGATAGAGACCCTTTCTCTCCTAAGCTGTGGAGTCCCAGGCTCCAGCCCACCCTTAGCTGCATGTGGTTTTTCCTTTTCTGTTGAATGCTGCAAAGTATGAGTGCTGTTCTTCCTAAGAGTGGGTGTGGCAGATTGCATTTCCCAAAGACCGCCCTGACGATATTTTCCTTGTAGCTAGCTGTGGCTGTGTAACCAAGTAATGGCCAATGACATGTAAGTGGAATCGGCATGTGGAAATTTCTGGGAAGTTTCTTTCAAAGGGAGGTGGAGTGCCCTTCTTCTCCCCTTCTCCATCCTGCTGCTAGTAACATGCACGATGGCTAGAGAACTAGCAGCCTTCTTGGATCATGAAGACTTGGGGCAGGGGAGAGCTCTGACAAATAACCAGAAACCCAGACGTTGTGAAAGAAAAGACGAGTACATTTAACTAGATTAGAATTTTAAGCTTTTTGTGGCAGAAGATAAACCAGAGGACAGATAAAGAGAAGTGGAAACTGTATTTACAAAGCAGTACAAAGATGCAAAGAACTTCTACAAATTGACAAGAAAAAGTTAAATGACCCAATAGGAAGACTGGCAACTTATGGGAGAACAATTCCAAAAAGCCAAAAATATGAGGAATCGCTGTAGTGAGATGGTTAGGTCAGCTTGAAAAACAATGAAAAGGATTGGTAATACCTATTGCTCGTGGGCCTGCAGAGAAAGAGATAGTCATATACACTGGTGATAGAAATACACGTTTTTATAGCCTTAAAAATCTGGCAACATTGGGGCGCCTGGGTGGCTCAGTGGGTTAAGCCTCTGCTCAGGTCATGATCCCAGGGTCCAGGGATTGAGTCCCTCACCGGGCTCTCTGCTCAGCAGGATCCTGATTCCTGCTTCCCTTCCTCTCTCTCTGCCTGCCTCTCTGCCTACTTGTGATCTCTGTCTGTCAAATAAACAAATAAATCTTTAAAAAAATCTGGCAATATCAATGAAAATTATTATATAAGGTTAATAATTTTATATATCATAACTTGTATAAATTATGTGTATATAAGTATATTTTGATCACCAATCCATTCTTTATCATCTGTCCTTAAATATCCATACAGATAATGATAATTATGGCAGCATTGTCCAGAGTGTCCAAACTTGGAATCCAAGTGAATGTCCGTCCACTCATAGACAAATGGCTGAGTAAGTTACATACATAGTTCCATTTCTAGGAATATTAGACAGCCATTTAAAAATGAACCAGAGCTGTATCAGTGATAAATTTCATTAGCTATGATGAGTAGAAAAGCAAGATGAAGAAAAACATATACAGTATTTAGGTAAAGCAATGATTTAAAAACCATGTTTTGTTAGTTTGGGTCCTCCGAGAATCAGTCACCAGAATGGGAATGAGGTTATCAGGGAAAACTCCTGTTAGTAAACAATGGGGAGTTTGCTTGAGGAGGCGGGGAGCGAGTCAGGCTGAGAACCACAGTGCTGTTCAAAGAAAGTTCAGCAACTTGGGTGGGAGTCCTTGAGCACAAGTCTTGGATTCTAGAGTCCTGTGTCCTGGGAACAGGCCAGCCTTTCTGTCCCTGCCCTGCTCAGTCACTGGCTGGGGAAGGCTGGCATCAGTGCAACACTGCAGAGGTCCAAGAATTGCATTCTCATGCTGCTGTGTAGTCACACATATGGGTGTGCTTGTGTGTGTGTGTGTGTGTGTGTGTTTCTCTACATACCGGTATAAGTGTGTATATGTATGTGTATATCTGTATACGTGGGTGTATATGAGCACAGAGACAAGTCTATGGAAGGATATGCATTAGGTTGTCACCTGGGTAATGGGTTGGGGGGGCGTGGTTCCTACACACACACACACACACACACACACACACACACACACACACACATGAAAGAAAAGAAGAAAAATTTGCATGAACGCCCGCCCCTCCATATTCCAGGTATACATTCTGGAAAATTCCAGGTAAATTCTGCCTCTGCATTCGAAGAAGGAACTCAATGGTGACACAGCTAAAGAATGAATTCCCCAGTCTCCCAGCCCTACCCTGACCCGGCCCACTCTTCCGCAGCCCTGCCGCTCTGATTCCCACTGTACGCGCGCCCTGTTGTCTTCTGCTGTCTTCCTGCCTGAGCCCTTTAGGCCCCTTCCTTCACGCCAGGCCTTCTGGAATCTCACTACCACTTGTCTTGCTGCGGGTCTTTCCTCCTTTATTGTTCTAGCTACTCCACAGGCACTTAGCTGCTGTCCTTTGGTCCAGGGCCATTTTCCTGTGATATTTTTACATATCATTTCCTCCTGCTCCCTCCCTCTGTGCTTGCTTTCCAAGCAGAGGGCCTTCTGATGAAGCTTCTGAGTTTTCCCATCTTTTCTCCCCTGTCCTCTCTTTTTCTTCTCTCTGGATGATTTTTCTTACCACTGGATCTTTCCATTAAATCTTGTCTGTTTTTATTTTAGAATCACCTGTTTCATTTTGGAGAGTTGGGTTTTTTCTCCTCTGCCTTAAAAAAATACAATTCTGATCTAGTTTTATGGAAGCCATTTTCTCACCTCTCCGAATATATTATTGTCTTTCTTGACGTTTTCTTTTACTCTGTACATTACCTTTTGTCTGCTTTTATTCTGTTTCTCTGATGTGGTTTCTATCTTTTGTGTTGGGGATTTTCTCCAGGGATGGGGGACTCTGACATATTTGTTCATAATTCAAGGGGGGTGCTGAGAAAGTCTAACTAGAATCTCTGTGTGCTTAGGTAGAGCTGTGCTTCATGGAGGGGGGTAGGAAGACCCAGGGCTTAGTCTCGGGCTCTGTTTTTCTGAACCCATCCAGTTTCTTCCGAGGGTGGTGCGGTCCCCTGGCCCGCGTGGGTAGGACAGGCATCACTGGGTGGCTGGCTGGTGGTGGTTGGGGATGTGGGGGAAAGAGGTCGGTAGGTTTGCCCTTCACAGGTTGACACTCAATCCCTGGTTTTCAGTGCCGAGTCATCCACCTCCCCACCCTGTTGTGTACGTTGCTCCTATATCCAGTGCCCCTTGGGTTTAACTTTTCGGTAGTCTCCTCTGGATGACGGAGATAAGCTAGCCCACTGCCCAGCTGGGGAGGGAGGCAGGGTGTAACTGCTCCTGCTTTCCACTCCAGCACCTTCCATGGTGATTGTGTCCTGATTCCTGAGTCTCTGGGTGTGACGGGCAGGCTTCTTGTGGGCAGCCCCACTGGACTGGCGCTTGGCATTCGGCTTGCCCATCTGCCTCTTACTTTTCTTCTTTTATTATACATGAACACTTTTCATCTCTTAGTTTCTCCTCCCTCCCTCTGCTGGCTAAGTGTCCTTGTCAGATTATATGTGTATTTTTGTGTCATCATATATACGTATTATAATTTATTAATTATATGTTGTGATAGAATATATATTATAATTATAATATACGACTTATATGTAATGTGTATATATATGTGTATGTGTTATTATATATTATATATACACATATATATTATATATGTGTGTGTATATACATATATGTGTATATATATATTTGTGTGTGTGTGTGTGTATATATATATATATATACATAAAATTCTGCAGTTTGCTTTCTTTACTCAATACTAGATCGTGGCCTTATTCTGTACTAGCACATTCAGGTCTATCTATCCACCCCCTGGACTTATTTAACTATTCCCCTATCACACTGACATGGGGTTTGTTCTGAATTTTCACCCTTGAAAATAGGTTGCTGGGAGAACTTCCTTTGTGTCCTCTCTGGGACTGACGTTTCGTGGACTCTGCTCTCCACCCTGACCGTCAGTCCACCAGGACCCTGCCACTCCCAGCAGGATCGGATGCCCTGCATGGGGTCTCTGCTGGGAGGAGTGCTGAAGAGGAATCTGGAAGATGGCTTCTGCCCTTCTGGAAGGAAAGGGGTGCAGGAAGCCACCAGCTAGAGGACCTGGCTTTCCCACCAATCGGCCCATTGGAGTGCCCACCATTGAGTCACTCTCATTATCTCTACCTTTGTAGGGAGGAGACCTTGCCACCGCACCTGGGGCAGCGTGGTGAGTCAAGAAAGGAGGCTCTGGTCCCACCTGCCCCACCCTCCAGTCCTGCTTCCAGGCAGCCTGGTGCAGAGATGCCAGTAAGAGGGTGTTCAGGCTTAAGATGACCTGGTCGCCTGGACTGAGGAGGTCTTTGTAGTATTGATTTATTTGCTGAATAAATACTCTTTAAATTCAGGATTCAAATACAGTAAAATTGCCCCACGTGTTCCTGCTGCACAGTCAGGCAGCTCTTTTATTAGAGGCAACTGGAGCTATTTTCTTGTAGATCAAGAGATATTTTAATGAAAAAAAAAAAAAAAGGTGAATAAAGGTCCATACTTCCTTAACTGAAACATTTTGGGGCCAGTGTTTTTGGGAATTCAGAAGTCAAGGAGTGTACAAAGAGTGCATGTCGAGCCTCCGCAGAGTGTATAATAAAGCATGCTAATGTTTTTGCACCAAGTAGATTAAATAAAGTCGTAATCAGCCTTAAGTGACTTTACTTCAGTTCAGGTTTTGCTACCAAAGGTGTTTGTGCCAAATTTTTTTTTGGAAAAAGCTCTTCTACTTCTTCTTCTTTTTTTTTTTTTTTTTTAAGAGACTTTATAGTTGAAAAGAGAATTGAAAATAGAGAATTTCCTAATTGTGGCTAGGCCATGTGGACTTGTGTTGATTCTCTTCTTTACTTAAAAACTTACAGCAGATGGGGCGCCTGGGTAGCTCAGTGGGTCAAGCCGCTGCCTTTGGCTAGGGTCATGATTCCGGGGTCCTGGGCTCTGCTCAGCAGGGAGCCTGCTTCCCCCCCACCCTCTGCCTGCTTCTCTGCCTACTTGTGATCTCTGTCAAATAAATAAGTAAAATCTTAAAAAAAAAAAAAAAACAACAACCTACAGTAGGATTCTGTACACACTGGATCCGTGCTAAAGAGCTTCTTTGCCACTGCTTGGCATCCACATAGTATTGCATTATACATAATTAATTTAGCCTGTTTATGGATATTTGGACTATTTCCAGTTTTCCCCGGTTGCATCAGTACTGCAGTGAATAATACGGTACACTCCCTTAGCACATGTGCAAGTGTGTCTGTAGCATACATTCCTAGCAGTGGCATGGCTGGGTCAATTAATAATAATGATAGTTAACATTTGCATGGTATTTACTAAGAGCTGGGAACTGCAGTACGTGCTTTACAATAATTAATGTATTCTAATCCTCAAAAGAATCTATCCCATGAGAAAAAGTGAGGCAGGGAGCAGTCAGGTGACCTGGACAGCTGGGATTTGGACCAGGGTGTTTTGGCTCCAGTCCGTTCTCAGAACCATTCCATTTTACTGCCTTTTGAAGGTCATGGGAATTTGTAACCGAGAGGGCTGTCGCTAAGTTGTCTTCCATCCAGCTTTACCAGATTCCCACCTGTGAGTGTGCTTGTTTCCCTGCCAACACTGTGCTGAATCAAACTTTCTGATATTTGCCCATCTGATAGGTGAAAAATGCTATCTCTGTGTAGTCTTAACTTGACTTTCTTTCACAGTGAGTCAGATTTAACATCTCTTCACCTAAGGGCCATTTGTATTTCCTGCTCCATAAGCCATCCATTCATACCTTTTGCTCATTTTTCTGTTTGGTTACCTCTGTGACGTATGTTGAGCTTCTTTTTTGTCTTAGGAAGGTGAGTCTTGGTGATTCAAGTTATACAGATCTTTTCCCAGGGAGTGGTGAGTTTTGGGCAGAGTACTGTGAGGGGATAAATGAAGGGAAGGGCTTCAGTGTTGGGAAGAAGAGGGAGGGAGAAGGCAGACAGGATCCTTGGAGAAAGGTGCCCTTTGTCCAGCGAGGCAGGAGGGAAGGAAGGTGATGGATGGAGAGTGAAGGGGACTCCTTATGGACATGGGGCATGGGGTTCACACACACCAGGTGTGACCCATTCAGACGAGAGGCGGGGAGAGGATGGTGTCAATGGCAGATGGAGAAGATTTCTCTCTAAGCAAGGACTGTCCAGCTGCAAGGCCATGGTCAGCTGGCTGCCTACACTGTGGACTCCTGCAGGTCCACCTAGATTTTGGACCAAATTTATGCTCTTCTTGGGGTGGCCTTGGCCAATGATTGAGCAAGGTGGTTGTACAAGGGCCCAGCGGTTTCCACATTTCCACCCATCACCGGACCTCTCTAGCAGTCCCTGGCAGACTGACAGAGAAACCAGTCCTCATCACAACCTATAGGTTCCAACCCCGTTTCCCCCCTTTTCTTTCACAGGAGTTACCTCCTCCCCCCATAAGTCAACTTGAACTCCTAACTCCCTCTCAGCACCAGCTTCCTGGAAAATGCAAACAGCCCAGATTCCTAAACCTTTGGTAAAATTGACATTAAGGAGACATTCCTCTGTTTTAAATAGTTACTAAAATATTTCATATTGTTTGAATCTCACTAAAGATTTGCTTGTTTGTCTTCTATGTGGTGGTGACTATGAATGTCCTTGGCCTTGGACATAAGTAGAAATGTTGGCCTGAGAGTGAAGGCAGCTGGGGGTGGCCATGCCAACACTTGGGGAATTCTGATCTCAGCTCAGAGGCTGGAGGAGCCGTGTGGAGTAGATGGTCTGAGTCTGGGGGTGACTGGAAGGGTCTCTTGGGTAAGGTATGTGGGAGCACCTCCAGTGCTGACCCCAGGCCCGAGAACACACCTGAGGGCATAGGGCCCAGAAAGATCTTCCCTGGCAACCACGCAGGGGCCTGATTGGGCCAGCCCTTGCCCACAGCCTTCCCCTGGCCCAGTCACCTGCTGTCGTGCCCTGACCAATGTCCACTCTTATGTGTTACCAGAGGGAACCCATCGTACCACCTCTTGGTCTTCTGCTTTGGATAATGAATCCTGGAGTCCACCCCCTTCACCTATGATTCAAAGCCCTTCCTACCCTGGCTGTGGTCCTCCTTTCCAGCCTCTTTTTGTCCACCCCCATCCTCTACTCTCATCTTTCCACACTCACAGGATCACTGGCCATCCTGAGAATCCAGTAAGCACCGTGCCCTCTGCTAGTCTCTCTGCTTAGACCACCCTTCCTATTTCTCTTTACCCTTCAAGTCCTAGGGGGTATATCAACAATTCAGATGTGATGTACAGGGCGGGGATCGGGGAGGTAGAAAGGAAATTAAATAACTGAGAGTCTCAGTTCTTCAAGTTTCCTTAAGAAATGGCAATAAATATTCCAAGAGCTCTTCATTAGAAAGTGCCCCATTCCTGCCCAGTACCCTGTGAAAATGCCACGGCTTTGAAGATGCTTGGTGCGGAGACAGGGCCACCACGAGGCCTGGGTTATAGCATTATGCATACATTCCTGGAGGACAGCCTAATGGGCCTTTGGGGAGCCTTTCTTCCTGCAGCCATTCCCACCCCTGCTGCCCGCCATATGCACCTCCATGAACACAATCACTGATCAACATTAAAATCACTCATTTGTATCAGATATTCTTTATTTTTTTTTTAAGATTTTATTTATTTGTCAGAGAGAGGGAGAGAGAGCGAGCACAGGTGGACAGAATGGCAGGCAGAGGCAGAGGGAGAAGCAGGCTCCCCACCAAGCAAGGAGCCCGATGCGGGACTCGATCCCAGGACGCTGGGATCATGACCTGAGCCGAAGGCAGCTGCTTAACCAACTGAGCCACCCAGGCATCCCTCAGATATTCTTTCAACTCTCTCACCAAGATTGCCTGAAATGTTGAAATGTTGTGGAATGTAAATGAACCCCCAAATACTTATGAAGCAACTGATATGGCAGTGAGTGGTGGTAAGTGATAGGTCAGTGGGTTACGAGGAAGCATGACCTGCCACAGAATACCTGTCCCAACCGCACAGGTTACCTTATTGGCAGACAAGGCAACTGGTCGACTGATGGCTAAGCATGGTAAATGACAGAGGTCCTAGGGGACAGGGGACCTCAGGACCTCAGACACATGCTCACTGCAGCTGCCGCAGCCAGGATGGGCTTGCCTCGGGTAGAGGGGCACGGGGAGGATTGGGGTGGGTTTGAAGAATGGTAGCAATTTGAGAGACTAGAGAGCAAGGAAGGCCTCTAGGGAGAAAGTGGCTCCATGAATCACTCAGGAGGAGCCCTGTTTATTTTGTTTGATGAGCCTGGGACACATGAGATACCTCTTTAAAGCCCTGGTTCTCAACCCTGGCTGAATATTTTAGTTACCCTGAAGCCCTAGGAAAACACTGATCCCTGAGTCCTACCTCCAAAGAGTTTGATTGACTTGGTCTGGAATACAGCCTGGGCATCTGGGGTTTCAAAAGGTCTCCAAGCAACAAGTGACATGGGGGCAGGGCTGGGAGACTCTACTCCACAAGACAGGCAGTGTGAGAACCCTCGGCCTGTCAGCCCTCGGGCACACACACCTGTTGGACTCTGACACTTCTGAGGCATGCCATTCATTCTCTCCTCCTGGACAGTGGCCACCACAGGGAGGGGCCCCAGCCCTCTCTTCAATCCCACCCACACACCTGGCATCAGCCTCCCTGCCAGTCTCTCGTCAAGCAGTCTCAGGGTGGTCCACCAGTCCACACACTGCTTGGCCTTCCTTCTGCCATCAATGCCACCATTCTGGTGCTTTCCCGAAGTTCCGAAGGAAGCAGTGAAAGTCGTGGCCATTCAAAGGGCCCATAAACCAGGACAGCGCCATTTGCAGTGGGCCTCAGGGCCAAGCTTCCTGAGGACACATCTCCACCTCCCAGCAGAACAGGGACCTGGTGCCGGAAGGGGAATTTCTCTCCCTGCCTTTCCTGGCAGTGAGTGGTGTCAGAATCAAGTCCAGCTAGTCTTTGAGGCAATCTCCATTGAGTGGTCTCAGAAATGCTGTTCCTCATCTCAGAGAATTCTGTAGGTGTGACTATTGGCCGCTGACCAGCATGCCCTGTGAAGAATGTGCACCAGCCACAGGCTGACCAAGAGGTTACAACCTCTACTTCCTTTCAGCAGCTTGTCAGGGTATCCAAAAGCCTGCAGGAAAGGGTAGATCAGGGTGACATGACTTCCTGACAAGAAAGATTGCTGTACCCCAGGGCTTAGAATAAAGGCAACAGATGAAATACCCTGACTCTGAGTCTTATTTATTTATTTATTTATTTATTTAAAAAACTTTATTGATTTGTTTTAAAAGGATACGTGTTCTTATATTAAAAGGAAAAAAAAAAAAAAACAAGCACATATCAGAAAAAAAACCCAGAAATCCCAATGTCTTGAGAAAGCCACTGTCACTAACGCTTCATGAGCAACTCTAAAGGCCAGCTCTGCAGGCACTATGTGTGCTGTGCTGGGCAGGGGTATGGAGAACATGGACCTCTGGAAGCACTCTTTGTCCTGGGCTTGCATAAGTAAAGCAGACTCTCCTCCAAATAGCCCCTCTAGAGACTTCCCACCACCCTGCCTTCTTGGAAAGAAAGTCGAGCATGTCCCACACCAGAAGCCATCCAAGGAGAGAAGATGCCGGGGCGGTGGCTCAATCTCCCTGGGTCAGGAGAGGCCTCTGAGGAGTCCTCTCTGTGCCTCAAGGCCCTCCAGCTATGCGAAGAATTCGAACCATTTCCCCTGGGACCGGCAACCGCGAAGCAATTCTAAGCCCAACCTCCCCAAATATCTGTTTTGCAAACAGATAAACAGAGAAGCATCCTGAAAATGTGATCTTCGGCCATTCACCTTAGGCGGTCGTGCATGCCTGCTTGCAGGAGTGTTTTCTACGGCTGGAGTCTCTCTTAGAATGGCTGGGAAACCAACTTTGGTATGTGGCTGTGTTCCCCCCTGAGGGGCAGAGAGCTGAGAACTCTCTGGAAGGGACCTCTCAAGGGAACAGAGACCAAGCAATGCCCCAGGCCCCTTAGCAGGGGTCTGGCTCCTACTCAGTGCTAGGATTATTACAGACCATTCTGGGGTCATGGCGCCTTTTGACTCCTGAGATGTCTGGGCCTGGGGCTGCCTTCATTAGCAGCAAGGGCTCATCCCAATGAGCCCTTCCCCCGTGAGCTCACAGTTCCTCTGGTTTACCTCTGAATGCTTGGCTGAGCCCACTATAGGTATGATCAGGCTCCAGTGACCTACATAACCTTCCAGACGTAGGGCAGACGGGAGCCCTGACTCATCCCAGAGGAGCCTGCCTTGGGAAGGGTGGGGGTGGGGAGGATTTATAATCCGGAGACGTTGAAACTACCTAAATGTTTGGTGATGGCTCAGTGAATCATCATATGTGCACAGGGTGGAATATTATGTAAAAGTGATTATTGTAAAGACTATTTAGCAATATCACAAATGTTTATGAAGAAGATGTGCACATTTTTAAAACATGAACAAGAGAAGACTAAATGGGGATTTTGAAAAAATAAGTTGCTATGCTACCGTGGTGTGATTTTGGACCTTCTGCTTTCAAAGAAAGCGGTGGCTTTAAAGTCAGACCGATCTGGACTAGTAGCTTAGTTGTATTTCTTACTAGAAATGACCTTGGAGAGTAGCTTAATGTCTCTGAGATTGCTTCCTCATCTGTAAAATGGGTACAATGATTCCCGCCTTACCAGATTCTTGGAAGGATAAATCAGATGATGTGTGCCTTCTTGCCTTCCTATCGTCCTCCTCTCTCTCCCTCC
Source organism: Lutra lutra (assembly GCF_902655055.1). Lineage (NCBI taxonomy): Eukaryota > Metazoa > Chordata > Mammalia > Carnivora > Mustelidae > Lutra > Lutra lutra. The sequence goes on along the minus strand of NC_062278.1, from coordinate 130,631,143 downwards.
CCTGCATATTTTTCACTAATACAGCACAAAGCAGTTGCCCACAAAGGATTCCACAACTGAGTCATCCTTGGGTCTGCTTAAATCTCTCTCACTCTCAGGGTGAGAGTTTGCCTGTCTGTGCTCCAAGTTGAGCTGGAGCATGCATGAGTGAATGACAACCATAGTCCACAGGCTACCAGGGGAGGGGAGGCTCGCCTAGTCTTTGTTTTCAGAGCAGCGACCAGGGTGTGCACTCTCCAGCCCCCCTACGCCCTTCCCGTTGAAACAGGGGTTTGGGAAGCTGACCTGGCGACAGCAACGGAGAAGACCCCTCTCCCTTTCCTTCTGCCATGGCCTAGCCTCAGGTCCTCTGAACTTTAGCAGGAGCTGCAGCAGGATTGATGGCTCCCAAAGCTGAGGCAGGTGTCCGTGGTGGGCAAAGAGGTGATTTCTAGTGGCGATGTGGACATACATTTTTTGTTTTAAGAGTATAGGTTTTACATATATGTTAGGAAAAAAATGAAGCAGCTGTTAAAGTGGTACAACAGAGGAGACATAATAAGAGTTAAGAATAAGCCAACATAAAGGAAATATTACATAAATAATAGTTGGGATTGGGAATGACTGAAGCTTGGGAGGCCACTGCCCAACCCGCTGGCATCCATCGTCCAGCTCTGACCCAGCCTTTGTCTCTTCCGGTGTCTGCCTCCTGACCCTCCTACTACAGCCAGAGAGTTTCCTAAAAGGAAATCCTGCACTATAGGGCAGTGCCTCTATGGAAAGTCTAGACTTCTCCTTGGCAAGGTCTCCAAGGCCTTCTAGGATGGGACTCTGCTGGTCTTGAGAGCTTCCATGTCACCCTTGTCTTCTCCCCCTGTTTTTCCCCAAGATGATGATTATTATTATTAACAACATATAATACATTATTTGTTTCAGGAGTTCTGTTCCCCTTTTAGATTCCTACACCCTGGACTTCCAAACCCAGCTTGCTGGCTGGACCTCTGAGTCTTGGGATGTGCTGTCTCCTCTCCTTGTGATGTCCTTTCCCCTTCATCTGTCTAAAGGACTCCTATTCAACCTTCAAAACCTTTGTAGGGGTATCTTTCCTCTGTGAAATCGATCTCCTTACAAAGGGCTACTCTTGCCTTTCCTTCAGTCTCAAACACCATTTTATCCTGTGTAGCCCAAAGCTTCTGTTTTCTTAACTGTCTCTTGGATGAGGTGGCCTCTGAGGGCCTAGAACCTCCTATAGTAGTGAGTATAGGACCGGTGCTCCAGTGCTAATGAGGAATGCAGGAGTTAGATCTATTGTTTGTGATTTGTCTTTGTACATTATCTCACTTAATCCTCACAGTCGGGCTGGGACAAAGAACCTATTGACACACCCATCTTAGACACGAGGAAGCTTGGGTGCAGAGGCAGAACTCCTTTGCTGCCACAGCTGATAAGTGGAGGGGTCAGAATTCAAATGCAGGCTGCCTGACTTTAGTGCTAGGCCCTTAGCCAATCACTACGCACTCTCCTGTAGGTCAGAGCTACTGCCTCAGTGTGGCAAAGCGGGTGCTTGGGTTAGGGGAAGACTTCCAGCAAGCTCGGACAGAGGCAGAGTGCAGGTCCCTGGGGCTGCTCTTTCAAGGTCATGAGGGTAGAGGTGGGAAAGTAAGAGGAAGGAGAAAATAGAGTTGAGTCAGAGCCTTGTGGAATTCTGGCCTTTTTTGAATTCTGGGAAGAGAAAAAAAAAAGGCCATACTTATTCCAAGTATGTCAAGATAATAAGGGGCCCTTTACTGTTTACATGCAAAAATCTCTGGCAGCAACACCTGCAAGCAAGAGGCCAGGAATCTGGTGAGACCCAGATGCCCTGAGCAGAAGGCCCCCGGCTCCAGAGAGAGGCAGCTGGCAGAGATGGGGAGAAGCAAGAAGGCAAGGGGCAGACAGAACTGTCCTCATAGCCCCAGCATTTCCTGCAGGAAGGATCTGTGTCTGTCCCTGGAATGTGGGTGGACCCTTTGTGTGTGTGAGGAAAGGGAAGTGAATGGCTGCCTCTCCCCAAGCCTCCACCAGCCCTACCCCTGGCTCCCCAGGCCCAGCACCCTCTTCCTTTTGGAGCACCGGGCTGTCTAGTGAAGTTGCATTCCCAGCAAACCTCTCATCCACGGAGAAGCCCCGCCCAGTCCAAGCTCCGCAGAAACACACTGCTGTTATGAAAGGCAATATCCCGGAGATCCTCTAAGGATAGCCTTCCTAGCCTCCCTGCGCTCCCCCTCCTCTAGGGCACATCAAGTGGAAGCCAATGAAGGGGAAGAGCCCCAGAGAAGAGGTAGTGGCACAGCACATTTTGGGGGTTGTGGGGGGGAGCAGCAGACAGCAATGGCCTTTGACTTCTCATTCTCTGGAAAGCTCTTTATTACACAATTCCAAACACCTGAGTTGAAAATGGAAAAGGGCAATTAATTAGCTCTCTTCATGCACTTAAGACACCCATGAATTCAATCAACAAACACTTATTCATTCATTTATGTGTCCCCTGGGGCTGGATATGATGCCAGGTGCTGAGTATTTGAAAGTATCTGGGAATGTCTACACTGATGTTTCTCGCTGGGGGTGGGTTTTTGTGAGACTCACATACTCATGCTGGCCCCACCCAACCTGGGAATCAGGATTTGGCGGGGGGGGGGGTGGGGGAGGGAGTGTGTCTGGGTATGAGGACTTTGAAAAAGGCTCTGAGGGATATAGGACAAGAATCTCTGATCCAAACACAATGACCAGATTGGAAATATATTTGTCTTGAAGCATTCACGGTCCTATCTCTCTGGGAAGGTATGGGCATAATCTCTGTCTTGGATTCATTCATTCATTCATTCATTCAATCATCATTTCACTGGCATTTCCTATTTATTGAGCTCTTGGCAGTTGCAGACTGACCCTGCCCCCATGGGGCTCTGACAGGCGTGAAGTCCCATGCCATCACTACCCTCTTCTGCAGGGCTCTGCCTTTCTCTTCATAAAAACCAGAGTTGTGGCAGTGAACCAGGCCCCACGTGATCCCTTCCCTATTCTGCCACCCTTCCCTCTGCTCCCTCTTCTTAGTCACCTGGCCTCCTGCCTCTTCTGGCCACAGGCCTTCTACTTACTGCCATGCTCCCCCAGGGGTCCCCTCTGCTAACTCCCTTGAAAGCTACAGCTTGCCCCTAGTCCAGGACTACTTGCCCTGCTCTTCTGAATGTTTTCCCTAAGCCCTTGTATGTTTCTGGTGTTTTCTGTCCTTTCATTTCATGTGAATATCGTTTCCTGTTGTCTGTCCCTCCCTCCCCTCCCCCAGAATGTAAGCACCCAGAGGCAGTGTCTTTGCTTTGTCACTGACGGCACCCAGACTACATCTAGAATAGTGCCTGGCTTGTCGTGACTGCTCAGTAAATATTTGTTGAGTGAATTAAGCAAATAATAACACAGAGAAGGGTGAAATTACTAATGTAGTAAGTGCTAGCTAGAGAGAAGGAGCAGGATTATCTGTGAGCTCCTCCCAGCTCATCAACCCTATAATTTTACTTTTGTTTCTCTTGAAACACCATTCAGTGTTGACAATTATCCTACGTGGTCAAGACCGTTCTTTTCTAATTTTGTTGTCATTGTGTTTTTCCCATGGCCTGGGACTCAGGAAGGGAGAGTGTGTGGAAGACCCCAAAATCTCTTCCACTGCTCTAGGGTCTCTGACATATTTGTGAGTGAGAGCAGCAGCGGACTTGGTGGGCCAGTCACGGATTCAGCCAGGCTGAGTCACTGAGCCTGTTCAGAGGCCGAGATAATGGATTTGAGAACAATTGTAAAAGCACCTAACATGCCAGCAGAGAATCAGTCAGAGAATCAGGATTCAAGAGACTCTAAGGCTTCTGTCCCTTCATGGAAGCCGAGGGAGAGAGAAACCCAAGGAAAGAGTGGCTTTGTGAAAGGATCCTGTCCCCAGGATCCCAGTAGAGATGGGAATAGCCACTTCTCTGAAATAGAAGGACTAACCCATGAAAGAAAGGATGTGTCAGTCAGAGCCTGGAGGCAGCCAGCCCCGTACCAGTCCTGCCCCAAGGGCAGAGGGACATAAGTCTTAACCCAGCCGTCTGGACCCTTATCCATCCCAAGGATGCAGTGGGGGCAGCAGGTCACTGCAGTCTGATGCCCTCAGTCAGACCGCTTTCTTCTGTCTCTACCCTCTCACCCCAGGTGGCTTTTGGACATCTCCCAACTGCAAGGGAAATGAGTGTCCAAATCCTGGACAGGCTGATGACTAGGGCGAAGTCCTTGCCTGATCGATGTGCCGCTTTCCCAGAGGTCGAGAGACAGGTCCAGAAAGCTGAGTTGGAGAGCAGACTGAGCTGAGGAGAGAGGGCCATCCTATGTTCTCTGGAGCGGTAGCGGGGAGGCACTGCCAGCATTTTCTTGATGCCTAGACATTGCTTGGTACCCCAGAGTCACTACCCGTCCTTTTTTTTTTTTTTAAGATTTTATTTATTTATTTGACTGAGAGAGACACAGCGAGAGACGGAACACAAGCAGGGGGAGTGGGAGTCGGAGAAGCGGGCTTCCCGAAGAATGGGGAGCCCGATGTGGGACTCGATCCCAGGACCCTGGGATCAATGACCTGAGCCGAGGACAGACAACTTAATGACTGAGCCACCCTGGGCCCCATAGCTACCCTTCCTTAAATGTGTTGGGGGCCACACCTAGTGAACAGGTGTCTGCAGATGGTCCCCCTGAGGCGGGGGACCTCCAAAGGGAGGAATCCTGGAAGCAGCCTGTGCAAGGTTCTCTTTTAGGGCCGTGTGAGGCCATCTGCGGGGAACCAAGGGGAGACACCAGGCCAAGGAGATGGTAGGGAGGGAGGAGGAGGTAAGAAGTGGCATGGGCTGTATCAGAGCTGGCACATCCAACAGGGGTGAGTTGGGAGGTCACAAGCAGTGACTAAGGTCATGTAATGGGGGGATGGGAGCAGGTCCTGGGAGCTCATGGGGAGGAAGGAAGGATCGAGAATGATTAGGCTAGAATTATTTGTGGATTGATCAAGTCACTCAAGTTGTCTCAAGCAGCTTCTGTGGTTCTGATATTCCTAGATTCAAGTCCAAATCCCTTTTGGATAGCTTTCAAAGATTCCATTACTAGCACCAGCTCCCTTTCCTGGCCCCTCCAATGTTGGTTCCCATGGCCTTGGTGCTGCCTGTAATGTGGCTTCTTCTCTTGTGCCTTTGCTGTTCACCCACTCATCCTTCACAGAGAAAATGTCACCACTTTCTGGAAGCATTCCCTAAACATGCCGGTGCTTTTGGTGACCTGGAATGGCCCTTTTGCCTGGGGTTGTCCCTTCCTGAACCACGGACAGGTGATCCAAGGCCACAGGCAATTTGCACAGAGTGAAGAGAGCTCTTATGAAGGCTGGGGTCAGAGGAGCCTGGCCCTCTCCATTCTGCTCTACCAAGCTCATGTAAAACCCCCCAGTGAACCAACCCTTCCAATATAAGAACAGCACTGTGGTGAGTGTGCACAAAATGTAAGCAGGGAGGCTCCGAAGTTCAGTCTCCAACTCTACCATCCAGACCAGCAGGCCCTGGATGAGTTCCTTAGAGACAACAGCTCCAGCAAGGGCAGAAGGATTCCATGGCCAAACGCATTTGGGAATCTCTCCATGCTGTATATCCCTTATCACTGGTTAGTACATTAAAGACCCCGAAAGTCCTTATTTGAGTTTAACCCAGCCTCCCAAGTTTACCTGGACAAGGAACCTGTTGTGTATGTGTGTGACCCAGGTGTGACACCTATTAACATTGCCCGAGCTCTGGCTTCAGACAGGCTTGGGGCCATCTCTGTGCCTGATGTGCCACATCCTTGGAGGTTCTGAACTTCAGGGTGCCTATTTGCAAAATTTGTCCCTTATGTGGTCCAGGAAAGCAAATGCAGGTTTGGCTGGGGGTCCCAGGAAGATATTACAGGATGCTCCTGTGGTTTTCACCTTAGAGTTATAGTCCAGGGCTCATGGGCGGGAAACAGGAGTGAGTGCTCTAAAGGGCATGATCCTGGGGTCATGGCCAGGAACACTGGCAGAAACCATCTTCCCCAAACTACCCATTTGCTCTCTGACCAAGAGCTCCCTTCCAGGCAGTGGGCATTTCCTGGGGTTCATGCTGACTTGACCCTACTCTCTCTAGCACAGAGGTGTCCGCCTTGGCCTTCCCCATGCCTTGCTCTCCCTAGCCTTCACCTTGGCCATCTGTCTTCCATTCTCACTCCCCATCATTAACTGGCCAGTTCAACCTCTAGGCCTGACTGAGATGTTCTTCCTCCATGAGGTTTTCTGGTTCCTCCCAGGCCAGGGATCTCTGCTCTGAGTCCTATGGAACCTCTTCTTCCTACTTCAGAAATACCTGTTTCACATACTGTGAGTGATCTATTACTGCTTCCAGCCAGCTTGAGTTCCTCCAACGCAGGCCTGCCATGCCATCTGCGCTGTGGCTCAGTATTACTGAAAAGGGGCTTGGCCATGTGACTCCCTGTTCCCTCTCACCCACTGGGCTTTTTTCCTGGTGTCCCTCTCCCTTCCTCCGTTCTTCCTGTAGGGAGCTGTATACTATGTCATCCTTTTGCTGTTGAAAGTGATGAATCACCAGTCCCCACATCAGCCCCTCAAGGTGAAAATCCCCCTTCCCAGGAAGCATGGAGGAAATGCTCAGACTGGGCCTCGGCCTTGTCATAGGGAACAAGTGGGGTGGGGGGCAGATACCTGTGCGGTGGGGAGGGGTTGGGGATCCCAGGATCCCTCCAACACTGCCCCGAGCATCTTCTGGTTCCGTCAGCCAGGGCTGTGCAAAGGGGCAGTGGTATGGTCTTTCAGCTGAGGTGGGTCTTGGGGAGCTTGATATCCTTAGCAGATGCTGAGCAGTGGCAGAGGTGGGGAGAATGGGGCTCAGAAGCTCAACCCAGCCACACTGCCTGACCGGTGATGGGATCAGGGAGCTCTGGGGAGCTGATGGGTATTCAAGGTTCTGCTGGCCTCTCCTTAAGCCTGAAGTGGGAGGCAGGCAGCCCCACTGACTGATGCAGGTAAGGGCAGGGCCCAAAATGGGGCCCTGAGGCCTTCTAACTCAGCCAGACCAGGCGAACGGGAAGCCAGGGCTAGTGAGCCAGGAAGGCTGGGGTAGCTTGCAGGCCAGGCCAGTGCCTCAAGAAGCCAGTGGGCTGTTGTTAAAGGGGACTCCATTCTGGGTGAGGCCTGAGGCCTGATAGTCATGCTTCATTCCATGCCCAGGGTCCTGGCGAGTCTGAGCCTGGTCCCTCCCATGGTCACTGCCCAGCAGGGAATCTGCTGGGGTGGGTACCCCCAGGGGTGGAGCTGCCTTTGGGCAACTTGCCTGCCCAGGCCGTGACTACCTCCCCTGCGTCACAGTTGGGAGCTTGAGGCCAGAGTACCTAAGAATACCATGTTGTCTAGTGCTGTAGGGCTTGGGGTGGGGATGGTGGGGGCTGATAGGGTGAGTCTCCAGTCTCCTAAAATGCAAGACTGTCCTCCCCACTACCCTGCTTCCAATCTTCCGCCCTGGTGCCCTCCAGGCAAGCTTGGTCTCTGTCTCTGGTCTCTGGCCCCGGCCTGGGAGCCCCTCTGGGCTGTGGTTCCAGTCCCCTTCTCCAGCCTCCCTCTTACTCTTCCTCCCTGGCAAATCAGTTTCTGTTTCTCTCTGCTCCAGTGCTTGGGCCTCTGAGGCCACCCAGCACCCAGTAAGTCCTGCTCACCCTCCACTTGCCCTGGGAGCAGAGAGGCTCTGACCAACCCGGTTCCTTCCTGCAGCCCACAGCTCCGCTCAGTGCACTGCAGGTGGGCTCAGATGTCACGCTCTTAACCAGGTCACTGAGGATCCTATGGTAACAGTCCCTCCTGCATCCCATGCCCAGACCTCCTCAGCCTGCAGGCTCCCGCAATGTGAGCACCTGTCCGACAACACGGGCACCTGGGTCTACCAGGAGCCAGCTCCCCAGCTTCCCTAAGTACGGGTTCCAGCGCGCCCCGACCCCCCCGCGGCTCCTGGGGTTCACTGAGCCTGAATGTGGGGCCTTGATCATCATGGGTGTTAGGGAGATGTCCTGGCCAGGACTGACATCTTCATGTTGTCATATTAGGGCTCTTCTATGGATACCCAGGCCCCTGGGTCCCTATTTTCTGCACTGAGCCCCCTCACCTGTGGATCCCCTCTGCCCCTGTAGGGCTCCCTTCTGCAAGATCACCTCTCTGCATCTCTGTTCTCTCTGCTCTGGGTGTCTTCTGAAGGAACGCTGCTAGGGAAGACTGGACTTGCTCACCCCAGAGCTGGTCTCCTTCAACCTCCCCGGGTCTGAATCCACTGCATGTCCTCTCTGTCTTGTCTGAGACTTTGCTCTCTGGTCTCTGAGGCTGCACTGACCCAGCACCTGCTCCTCATTCTCCTAAGTTTCCTATGAGAGCTTCTGAGGTGTTCATTATTCCCTGAGAACTCCCACTCCCAGCCTCTGGCCCTATGCCCAGCCGAGGCTAGGGCCGGGCCTGCCCTGTGAATGGCAGGTCCTGTCCTCGGGGCTCTCCCAGCCTGCTGGACCAACAACTTATAGCATCAGACATACCTGTTACCATAGGAGGTTGAATGGGGTGCTGTGGGAACTAGGGGGGCAAACGGGACAGAGGGTCCAGAGGATGTGTCTGAGCCCTCACAGACTGGTTATTTGACCTCTGCCCTCCACCTGCTCACACTATCTCTGCTCAGGGATGTTCACTGATTCCTGATCGCAACTCTGGGCATGTGTGTCCAGATAGTCCCGTTGCGTGAGCTGGCCACCTGTTCTTGGGACCCCATCATTGGTTCCACGGGGCTGACCTCTCGGTTGCCCCTGGAGGAAGGTCTTTCTGCTTGGTGTGCTGAGTTGCGAGGGAAGGGCTCTGGTCCCCAGAAGAAGACCACCTCTCTGGTCCTATGTAGCTGAGGGTCCTCCGGAGAAGTCCTCCCTCTGCATTCTCTGCCTCCCTTCCATGTGAAGCAAAGCGCTCACCTATTGTTGTTGAAGTTGCAAAGCAAGATGTGTTTGTGGGCAGGGCGGTCTGCTCCAGGCCTCCGTGGGAGCAGAGAGCATGGTAACTACAGCAAACCCAGCCCACCTGATGTGACTGCTGGCCCTTGCCTGCTGCTGTGTGGGGTCAGGATGTACAGAAGGGCTGGCCCCCGTTGTCCTGATGAGGGTGCTGGAGGAGGCTGAGCTGTCTGCGGGACCTAACTCCGCTCCCACTAGCTGGCCACCTCCAGATGTATGTGGCAAGTTGCAGGGTGGAGGCTATAAGTGGGAACTGAGTAACGACCCTGATACCCTGTGAGCAGTCCTGCGAGCCCCTGGCCTCACTGAGTGCATCTCGGACCAGCTAAGAATGACCCTGGAGGCACCCAGCTCTGTAACAACTGCCCCTGTCTCAGTCTGGTCCACCAGGCCCTTCTGACCTGACCCTACCTCCTTCTCCACCTGAGCCCCAGCCCCAGAAAACACCTCTGTTTCCCAGAGGGGCTGCATTGATCCACATCCTAGGTCTCTATACACCATGTGAAGGCTTTGTCTAAAATGTCCCCCCATCTTCTCCTCACGCTCCTCCATCATCAGGGAGACTCACCAACGGGCCTGAGGCCCAGGGTGGGCATCTCCCCCAAGCAAAGAGGAGCATGCCTGCTCTGTGACAGCCTCATCATGCTGCCTGTACCCCGCCCCCTCAGACTCTGATGTTCCAGAGGAGAGGATCCAGGTCTTTTCTGTTGTATCTCCAGGGTTTGACAAAGGGAATTGCTTGATAAACATTGAACAAATCAACCTTTTGGTCAACCTTGGTCAAGACTCTTTTGGTTACAAGTTTAGACAAAGAGAAATCTTTTGGGGGCAAGTCTTATAACTGCAGGAAGCGGTGAGGTAGGCAGGTCTCAGACAAAATTGGAACCGACAATGGACACAGCTCCAGGATTCTCTTGCATTTCCGGTCTCTTTTCTGCTTCTTCCCTGTGGTGAGGGACATGCCCACCAATGACTCCAGAGCTTTCTGGCTCCAGACTTTTGGGGAGAACTGGGCCACCTCCACATTCTCACATTTAAAAAAACCCCAGGGAAGAATGCCAGTTGGCCCAACTTGAGCCAGTCACCCATCCTTGAACCAGCTACTAGGAGGAGAGCATCCTGGAAGATGGCAGTTCCCATTCAGAGCACGTGGTTGGAGAAAAGTCAAGAGCAGATCCTAGGAGGAGGGTGCACTCTGCGCAGACAAAACAAAGTTAAACATTGCATGACGGACTGACTGAAAGAGCCAAGAGCAGCGTGTGTCCTAATAGACAACGGTATAGCTTCTGGGTGTTTGCAAACCATTCTTATTTACTCTTACTGAACTCCTATCACCCCACATTTCACAGGTGAGGAAGGAAGCTCAAAGTCACTCAGTAAATAAAAGCAGCCAGGATTCCACTTCCATTCGGCATATGACACGTGTGTCCTTGGAGGCTCTCCTCCCACACAGATCTGGGCAGCTAGACCTCTGTGGGCAGTTTGGAGGAGAGGACAAGCGTTGGCCTGCGAGGGAGGGAAGAGGGGACTTTGCCAAGGCTCATCTCCGAGCCCATTTCTTTACCAACTCTCTTGTTGGACAATCTCCTCTTGCATCTGTCAACTTTGCACATGAGGACATACCTGGTTCTTTGGGGATTTGAGATCATGCCATCCTTGTTGTGGGGTTAGACCACGATTCCCCACGATGATTATCTGAGCTTGTGGTGAGCCATAAGGGCTCAGGGCATGGGGGTCATTGTTCAGAAGCAGATGAAGGTGAGAGGGTCCTTGACCTGGGATGTGGTGGGCCAGGGGGCTGCTCAGTCATCACCTCCTACTCCTTCCCTGCACCAGGGGATCCATTGCCTTTGTGCAAACACTGGGACTTCCTCCAGCGCATTGTTCATCAGGGTACACTTGTTTCTTTCTTTTTTTTTTTTTTTTAAAGATTTTATTTATTTATTTGTCATAGAGAGAGAAGCGAGAGTGAGCACAGGCAGACAGAGTGGCAGGCAGAGGCAGAGGGAGAAGCAGGCTCCCTGCCAAGCAAGGAGCCCGATGTGGGACTCGATCCCAGGACGCTGGGATCATGACCTGAGCCGAAGGCAGCTGCTTAACCAACTGAGCCACCCAGGCGTCCCATGGGTTACACTTGTTTCTTAAGGGCAAGGACTGCAACTGTTCATCTTTCCTCCAAGGATGTTTGGAGGCCTGGGAGCGGCTATTTGCAAAATGAATTTGGTAACTCCTCCTATCCCTATGTGTATGCCCCTTAGAGTGTGACTCTGCTGCTTCTTCCCTGAAGGGCTGGAGTCTATTGCCCCACCCCTGAATCTGGGCTTGCCTGTGACCAGCTTTGATGGTAGGATGCACCAGCCTAGATCTCAAGAATCTTAGAATCTGCCAAGCTGCATGGGAACATGCTGGGGCTAGCCCGCTGGAGCACAGGAGACCACGTGACCAAGAGCCAGACATGAATAAGGTCTTCTTGGACCTGCCAACCCCTGCAGAGCCCTCTAGAAGACTGTAGCCGCCTAATGACTCCAGTGAGGCTAGCAGAAGGATCTCCCAGCTGAGCTCAGTCCAAACTGACTCTCAGAATTGTGAGCTGATACAATGGTTCCTGTTTACAAACCTGTGGGGTGTAGCACAGTAATAGATGACGGGTACAGCGCAGTTCTTAGTTGTAGAGGGTTGATTGTGTGTCCCACAAAGCTCAGTTCAAGTCTTAACACCCAGCACCTGTGAGTGTGACCTTCTCTGGAAATAGGGTCTTGGTGATATAATCAAGTAAGACGAGGCCATTGGGTTAGAGTGAGCCCTAAATCCAGTGGCTGATGTCTTAATAAGGGAAGGAAGAGGGAGATCAGGATACAGAGACACAGAGGGGACACAGAGAAGAAGGCCATGTGACAAACCAAGGAAGGACAGGGATTGCCAGGAGCCACCAGGAGCTGAGAAGAAGCAAAAGGATTGTCTCCTCCTTCCTTTGGAGGGAGCATGGCTCTGCTGACACCTCGATTTCAGACTTCTAGCCTCCAGAGGTAGAGCATGAATTTCTGTGGTTGCTAATTTGTGGCAATTTGTTATAGCAGCCCTGGGAAATTAACACATGAGTTCAAAGTCTTTGCTCAGAGAATGCCGCTGGAGGGTGGAGACACTGAGACTCATAAGGGAGGTAGGCCACCTTGTTGGCACTGGCTGCTGTTACCACTGTCTAGGGCTCAGAACTGCACATCTTCTCCCCAGCTCTGGAGGGTCTGGCTCCCCGGCTGTCAGGCACAATGCTCGTGGTTTCTCTGAAACGCAGATGTGATCGTATGTTTGTATGCACACACACTTCATTTCCTGCCCATAAAAGCAGTTTGTGAACCTTTAAATAGGCTTAGCAAATATAGCAAAGCGAAAAGAAGAAAGAAAAATGCCCCGTAACTTTATCTTCGAGAGACAACTACAGTCAACACTGGCTCATAAATCATCAGTCTCTTCATGTCTGTGAGTATTAACATACTGTGTGCACACTTTGGTTCCCAGCCTCCCACTCAGTAATTACACCATGGACTTTTTCTACATCTTTACCTATAAGTCTTTTTACTAAGCATGTATTTATTGAATATCAACTATGTTTCAGAAGTTTAAGGAACCCCAGGATGCAAGGATGAAAAGACAGTGTAGTCACAGTCTCTGTCCTGTAAAGCTGAGAGCCTAGCAGGGGACACAGGCATTGAGCAAATAGTTACACAAACACGTCTTTGATTTTCTATTTTGTGACCGTTTTCACTTACTGAGGAGTTGCAAACATGATGCAGAGCTCTCGGTATATCCTTCACCCAGCTGCCTGGGCCTCAACATCTCCTACAACTAACTGTATTCTAATTCTGAAAACCAAGAAATTTACATCGGTGTAATACTACTCAGTATGGACTTTCTTTTCTACGTGTGTGTATTTTCTCCCACTCCAGGATCTAACCCAGTGTCTCATATTACTCTGAGTTGTCATGTCTCCCTAGTGTCCTCCAATCTGCGACAATTCTTCAGTCTTTGGGGAACTTGGAGACCTTTAAGAGCGCTGGTCAGTTACTTTGTAGAAGAGCCCCTAATGTGGGTTTGTCTGATGTTTTTGCACAATGGGATTGAGGTTATGCATTACCAGAAGGATGCCACAGAGTGGTGTGACCTTCTTAGTGCATGAAGATACGTGATGTCAGAATGTCTTACTATGGGAGATGTTATCTGTCACTTAGCCTAAGACAACATCTGCCAGGTTCTCACTCTAAAGCTAATAAAAATTCGTTTGGGGGAGAATACTTTGAGACAATGCAGATATCTTGTTTCCTCTTAAACTTCACCCACTAACTTTATTATTTTCTTTTCCTTTTCTTTTATTTAAAATCAATTAATTAACATATAGTGTATTATTAGTTCAGGGGTAGAATTCAGTGATTCATCAGTTCCATATAACACCCAGTGCTCATTACATCAAGTGCCCTCCTTAATGCCCATCACCCAGTTACCCCATCCCCCACCCACCACCCCTCCAGCAACAGTTTACTTCCTAGAGTTAAGAGTCTCTCTCTCTTTTTTTTTTTCTTTTTAAAGATTTTATTTATTTATTTCACAGACAGAGATAGGCAGAGAGGCAGGCAGAGAGAGAGGGAAGCAGGCTCCCTGCTGAGCAGAGAGCCCGATACGGGGCTGATCCCAGGATCCTGGATCATGACCTGAGCCGAAGGCAGAGGCTTTAACCCACTGAGCTACCAGGCGCCCCAGAGTTAAGAGTCTCTTATGGTGGGTGCCTGGGTGGCTCCGTCAGTTAAGTGTCTACCTTCGGCTCGGTCATGATCCCAGCGTCCCAGGATTGAGCCCCACATTGGGCTCCCTGCTCAGCAGGGAGTCTGCTTCTCCTTCTGACTCCTCAACCACTCGTGCTCTCTCTCTCTCTACTATAAATAGAATAAAAATCTTTAGAAAAAATTCTCTTATGGTTTGCCTTCTTTTCTCTTACTTTATTTTCCTTCCCTTCCCCTATGTTCAACTGTTTTGTTTCTTAAACTCCACATATGAGTGAAATCATATGGCATTTGTCTTCTCTGACTGACTGACTTTGCTTAGCATAATACCCTCTAGTTCCATTCACCTTGTTTTAATTGATGGCTGAGTTATCTATCTATCTATCTATATCTATATCTATAATATCACACCTTCTTTAGCCATTCATCTGTGATGGAGATCTGGCTTTTTCCATAGTTTGGCTATTGTGACATTGCTGCTATAACATTGGGGTGCAGGTGCCCCTTCAGACACAACATTTGTATTCTTTGGACAAAATACTTAGTAATGCAATTGCTGGATCATAGGGTTGTTCTATTTTTAACTTTGAAGAACCTCCATCTGTTTTCCCAGAGTGACTGCACTGGTGTGCATTCCCACCAACAGTGTAAGAGGGTTCCCCTTTCTCCACATCCTCAACAACATCTGTTGTTTCCTGAGTTGTTAATTTTAGCCACTCTGCCCACTAAATTTAATATCCGTGGGTGGCTTGTCCTGTAGAGATCTGGTATTCTAACGGTCATTTTGTATTTCCTCATTTCTTCTAAATTTATGAAGGAAATTCTTCTGTAAGGGAGAGCTGTCACAAATATTTCTGTGACAGCAGTGAAGAGTTTTCCAAGGATACAATGAGAACATAAAACAAGAATGCCCTGACCTAATCTGCGGTAGTCAGGGTAGTCTTCCCTGAAGAAGTGACATTAACCATAACTTCTTTTTTTTTTTTTTAAATTTATTTATTTGACAGATCACAAGTAGGCAGAGAGGCAGGCAGAGAGAGAGGAGGAGGCAGGCTCCCTGCTGAGCAGAGAGCCCGATGCGGGGCTCGATCCCAGGACCCTGAGATCATGACCTGAGCCGAAGGCAGAGGCTTTAACCACTGAGCCACCCAGGCGCCCCTAACCATAACTTCTGTAGGAATAAAACGCATTAGTCTGGCAGAGGGTTGGGGGTAAAGGGGAGAATATTTCACGTAAGAGAACAGCATGACCAAGAGATCTACACCAAAATCCGAGAGACACAATGTGAGACTGCATGCTTAGCTTTGGCCACATGGAACCTTAGCCACCTGCAAGCCTTTCTCATTTAAAGGGAGCAGGCGGCTGCTTCTGACTCTGGCCAGAGTTTTACCGAGTGGCCATGGGGGCCCAGAATTGCCAGGGTTTCTGGTGTTCAAGAGAAGCTAGAGATCTGGATATTTTTTTTTTCCAGAAAATTCTCTCAATCTTTTAATGTTGGCAAATAATCCCATTCTCCTTAAAGCCAAACAAAACCTGTGAGATTTCAGGTTTTTTTTTTTGTTTTGTTTTGTTTTGTTTTGTTTTGTTTTTGTATTTTAAGACTTAATTATTTTAGAGCAGTTTTTGGTTCACAGCAAAATTGAGAAGAAAGTGTGGTGATTTCCCAGATGCCTCCTGGTCCACCTCATGTGTAACCTCCTCCCTATCAACATCCCCCCCACCAGGGGTACATATGTTGTAATTGATAAACGTCTACAAACACATCATAAACACACTAAGTTTGTAGTTTACATCAGGGTTCAGTCTTAGTGCTGTATATTGTATGGGTTTTGATAAACATGTAATAACACATATCTACCACTATCGTATCATACAGAGTGGTTTTACTGCCCTAAACATCCTATGTATTCGGCCAGCACATCCCTCCTCTGCCCCCTCCCCTCTCACCCCAACCGTCAGAGTTCACCTGTGCATGGCTGAATCTTAATTTAGTTATCTGTCTCCGGTGGCTGGACCTTGAACTTATTTTCAAGTGTTCACTGTTATTAACAATGCTGTAAAGAACATCCGTGTACAGACAACTCTGACACCTTCCCTAGCCATGAAAATTTGCAAATAGTCATTCATGGCCTCCTCACTGCCAGGCCCCACTCTCCATCATCCTCCATGCCTCCTGTCCCGTGATACCTCCGTTCTCCCTCTTTTGTTCCTGGGGTTTTTGTTTGTTCGTTGTTTGTTTATTTTCCCATTCCTTCAAGGTCTCAGTGAACTTGGCCAAAACATACTGCAGTCCACACCACTGGTAGAGTCTGTGAGGTGGCCTGCAATGTGGTTCCACAGAAGGTGCTCAGCTGCTCTCACCTGGGATGAGGGGCACAGCTGGTCCTGGTCTTGGGGCCTATTTCAGCCAGAGCCCCAGCCCAGCTCACTCGGTGGGATCTGCTTCCTGGAAAAGAAGGGCCCAAGGCCAGCTCTGCAAACACTCTGCTTGCTGGAAGGGCAGCACAGGCATTCTTGGTGGAGTCACTGGATTGCTCAGATAAGGTTAGTGTGGAGGAGATAAGGAGCTCCCTCCAGACGCCAGAATCCAGGAAGGAATTCCCGCCACGTGGGGACAGAAGAAGCAGGGATCGACTCTTAGAGCAGGAGGGCAGAGGCATTGCCAGCTCTCTGGCCAGGCCCAGCTTTCTTCCGGTGGTGCCCTCTGTACCACTCCCTTTGTGTTGTGACTGGACAGTTCTTACTGTAGGAGTCGAAGGCCAGCCTGACACATGGTGTGGGGGGGAGAAGGACAGAGGGGGCAAGAGGAAGGGCAGCTTTCCTTACCCCTGAAGCTCCTACTGAGGGAGACAGGGGGGGAGATGTTTCTGCTTATCCCGAAGAAGGCTTCACCTGTGCCCACGTAGGAGGTGAGGGTGCAACCTTAGTGGTTGCTCCTGGGATGTTCTCTGGGTCTTGGATTGGTCCAAGTGGCACCTATGGGGGATTTCTAAAGTTATGAATAAAATGAAGCTACAAGAGAATCTGGCTGTCAGTGGACTTCCTCCTAGAATAATTTATTTTTTTAAATATTTATTAAAGATTTTATTTATTTATTTGACACAGAGAGAGACAGTGAGAGAGGGAACACAAGCAAGGGGAGTGGGAGAGGGAGAAGCAGACTCTCTGCTGAGCAGGGAGCCTGATGTGGGGCTTGATCCCAGGACCCTGGGATAATGACCTGAGCCAAAGGCAGATGCTTAACAACTGAAATACCCAGGCACCCCTCGCCTAGATAATTTTACATACTATTTTATTTAAGTAATCCCCACACCCAATGTAAGGCTCTAGCTCATGTCCCCGGGGTTCAGGATTCACATGCTCTGCTGACTGAGCCAGTTCTAGAATGATTTTTAAAATAATAAAAATAAACATTAAAAATGATAGGCCTAAATAATGATGATAAAAAGTGATTACTGCACATTACTCTATTCCAGGCATCCTACTAAAGGCTCTTCGTACATTATCTCATTTAACCCTCATGCCCACTCCCATGGTTCATATTAATAGTCCTGGTTTCAGGATGAGCTTACAAACCTGCTTAGAAGTTGTATTAAGGCCAGACCTGTCAGTGGGACAGGCTTGGCTGCTGCGGTATCCAGAACCCGCCTTCACACACCACCTGCCCTGGACCACAGTAGTGAAGACCCTTCTGTCCCTAACACCTACACTTACCTATCTTTTGTTTGCTCTCAAGGTCCCTAGAGTGCATGTTATCACCCTGAGACCTCCCCATGTTTCCCCAGCCTAGGGGGAACTGCATGGGCGGGAAGGCTCCGAGTCCCCATAAGCTTCTCCCTCTAGAGTCTGGGCCCCAGGGGGGATACCCTGGACTGGGGGACCAAGCTGCACCGTTCCCCTTACCTGGGAGAGGGCTTCATTCTAAGCCTGGATTTTTCATAATCTCCCCTGCCTCCATGGTTTGCAGGGATCAGCACGCTCAGATATTTGTGATAATGTAATGGTCACTATTTTTAATGTGAGCTCTTTGGAGGCTGTTGAGAGCCTACGTTTTTGCAGATTCGTTTTTCTGTTTGTTAAGGCTTACTGAGTACTCACTGCTCTTGGTGCTGCTATAGGGACTAAGAATCCTGTAGTGAGCAGGGCAGCTGTAACCTCAGCCTTCTTGGGCTTATATTCCTGCGGGAAAACCTGCAGTGAAATACTAGCAGAATGAATCATGTAAAAAGATTATATCCCATGACCAAGTGGCATCTATCCTAGGAATGCAAAGTTGGTTTAGAACCTCCGAATCCATGTAATCCTCCATTTGAATAAATCTAATGACAGAACGCATGATCATTTTGATAGTCACAGGAAAAAGCATTTGATAAAATATCCAACACTCTTTCGTGATGAAAAGAACCAACAAACCAAGAATGGAAAGGAACATCTTCAACTTGATAAAAGGCACCTACAAAAACCCCACAGCTAATATCATAATTAGTGGTGGAAAACAGGATGCTTCCCCTAAGATCCGGAGCAAGATGGGGATATCGGCTTTTACCACTTCTACTCAACATATGTACTTGAGTTGTAGTCCGAGCAATTAGGCAAGAAAATTAATATAAGGCATCCAGAATGGAAAGGAAGAAGCAAAACTATTTTTGTAGATGGCAAAATCTCATATATAGAAAATCCTAAGAGGGCACCTGGGTGGCTCAGTTAATTAAGCATCTGCCTTTGGCTCAGGCATGATCTCAGGGTCCTGGGATCCAGCCCGAGCCCCACATTGGGCTCCTTGCTCAGCCCTCTCTGCTCCTCATTACCCCCTTCTACCCTGCTTGTGCTCTCTCTTTCTCTCTCTCAAATACATTTAAAAAATCTTTAAAAAAATCCCAAGGAATGCACTAAAAAATGATTAGAACTAATAAACAAGTTCAGCAAGGTGGCAAAAACACAAAACCAATTTATAAAAAATCAGTTTTACTTCTGTATACTAACAATAAACAGCTCTCAAATGAAATCAAGAAAATGATTACACTTATAATACTATCAAAAGGAGAAAATGCCTAGAAATACATTTAACAGAAGACAGGGCAAGACTTATACCTCGAAAGCTACATTCCAATTGGAACAGTTAAGACAATGGGAACATCAGATGGGCTGGGCCATACCACAAGGTGGGGGGGAGCAGGCAGACCCAGCACGACCTCCCTGCTGAGTCCCAGCAATTCGTGCCAGTTTGCAGAGCTCCAGAGCTCTGTGCCCTACTGCCTGGCTCTGTCTGCCTTCGGTGCCCTTTTGTCCCATTGAGGAAGGGGATTCAGGTGCCTTGGATATAACAGCTCTGTGATGAGTGTCTGTACTTCAGGTGGTGCGGGGGATGGGAACTCAGTGCTACACAATCCAAAATGGCCTTTTCTTTGAGAGAGGGCAGCAAGACACTTTGCAGAGGCCCTGCCTCTTTAGGCCTTGTGCACAGGCTGCACTTTGGAATGTAAGTCCCTGTGGTCTCCTGCTCTGGTAAAGAATTTTTTTTTCTTTTTAATCAGCTTTTAATTTTAGGACAGTTTTAGATTTGCAGAGTTATTATGAAGCTAATACGAAGAATTCCTGTGCACTTGCACCAGTTTTCTCTATTTTTAACATCTTCATCAGTAGGGTACGTTTGTTACAATGAATGAACCAATATTCTTACGTTACCGTTAAGTGACATCCATACTTATTCAGATAGCCTGTTTTCCCTAATGTCCTTTACTGTTGCAGAATCCCATATAACATACCATAGTACATTTGGTTGTCTTATCTCCTTAGGCTCCTCTTGCTTGTGATAGTTTAAAATGGAAGTCTTGGGGCGCCCTGGGTGGCTCAGTGGGTTAAGCCGCTGCCTTCGGCTCAGGTCATGATCCCAGGTCCTGGGTTCGAGCCCCACATCGGGCTCTCTGCTCAGCGGTGAGCCTGCTTCCTCCTCTCTCTCTGCCTGCCTCTCTGCCTACTTGTGATTTCTCTCTGTCAAATAAATAAATAAAATCTTTAAAAAAAAAAAATAAAATAAAATGGAAGTCTTAGCTTCCACATGGGGATGTAGAAAGAGTCTGAGCTCTGGAGTCTGGCAGACCTGGACTCCCACTCTCCTTCTGCCTTTATTAGCTGGGAATCTGGAGTCATTTAGGTAAGCCCTCTGAGACTTAGCTTCCTCATCTGTGAAAGGGAGTTAATAATCTCTAATGTGTAAAACTGTGTCCTGCAAGGGCGTACACAGGGACACCCACACAGTGCTTACTACGCAGGGCAGTCAATACAGACAATATCAGGGATATGTCCACCTGCCTCCCCCATTCATCCCACATTGCAGCCCCTCCGAAGCTGTTGTCCTCTTCCCCTCAATAGAGGGGAACCTCTTGCACCTCTTGCACACCCGGCAAGAGTGCTTGCCCCCGACACCTGCTTCCTAGGGCTGTGTAGACCTAACCAAAGGGCTGGAAGGAAAGGCAGCCCCTATTGAACACCTGCTGCCCCATGAGGGTTGGGTTTTCCCAAGTTTTTTTCCAACTGACCTTAGGTCCGACATGTAGGCCAGCCCTTCCCGTCATGGTGACCTACTTGTCGGGAATGCACAAGGCTGTCTGCTCTGGGCCTTGAGTCAGCAGCCAGGAGCTCTGCCATACTCCTGCCCGAATCTGACCCCACCCAAGCCTTGCCCTCCTGAAGGCCTAGTGGGAAGGGGCCGAGCCTGCTGTTTGCTCCTCTGTGGCGGTGTTGGTGGAGACACCTGGACACATTAGGCGAACTTTTGATCCCTCCCTCTGCCGCTCCCCACGGATGCCGTGTGTTTGCTCCAAATAGAAAACTCTTTGGGTGGGGAGTCTCCACATGTAGGGAGTATGGGCGTGTTTCTGGGCAGTATGTGTTTTGGTGGACGTCGGTACGGGTCCGGGTCCACAAGAGCATGTACATGGGTGTGTGGACGTGTGCACAGCCACATTAGTGTACCCGAAAGTTCCTGATGCATGTTTGTGGGGAGATGTCGTGGGAGTATATTTCGAGTCTGGGCATGCGTTTGGGGTGCAAATGTGTGTATATGACTACATATGCATTTGCAGGTGTGAAAGTGTGTTCAACAAGAGAAAGGAACCTCCACACATCCAGTGTGCCACATTTGCTGGGATGAGATGCGGAAATGAATCTGATAGACTGAACTTTCACTATGGTCAGGCCCTGTTCCTACCAGGGTTCAAACCACCTCCTGTGCTAAAAGTGCCTCTTCTCTTCAAAGTTGGAGTCAGATGCATTGAGCATGGAAAAAAATGTCTTTTTACCAAGAGAATGGCCTGTGTTTGGTGTCCTGGGTGACCCTATTATCAGGTACTGAGAGCTGGCTCATGAAGTAAGAAGGTCAGAAAGGAGGGAGGAACCAGCATCAGGAAACTGTGTTCCCGTTCAGGATCACAGTGCCTCCCGGGAGGCCCTGTCTGGCTTGAGAGGCATGTGGAGCTCTTCCGGTTTATGGGGACCCTCCAGACCCACCCCAGGCACAGAAGCCACCTCAGGGAGCTTCGGCCCCTGCAGGATTCAGGGTCATTGTCCTTAGGGCTGCCCCTGACCAGGAATCCCCATTTCATCCCCTATTACCGTGCTCCCTCACTTCCTACCCCTGCCCCTTGCCTAGCAATAAGGCCTCAACCAGTCAAAATCCACATTGGTAAAACTCTACTTTTTATTAAACCTTGAATACAGCTTCTTCAGACTCATGTGTGGCCTTCTCCCTCCTTTCCTTCAGATCTTTGCTCAAACGTCACCTTCTCAATAACCACCCCTTAAATTGCAAACTCTCCCCCTAGGCCTGCCACCTCATCTCTCTTGCCCTCTTCCGCTTTTCTGCAAAGCTCTCACCACCCTCTTGCACAGTGTGAGCCAGCGCCGCATGAGGACGTGAGTGCAGAAATGCGGAGCGAGCATTTAGGAACTTCTGCACTGTGGCATCTGTAGATACTACAGAATTTATAGCAATTTACAATGCCCAGAAATCCAAATGTAGATTAGTAAAACAAACAAACAATAAAACTGTCTTCTTGCCATACTGGGTTTAAGAGCCATATCTAACAGACACATGAAAAAATGTTCATCATCACTAGCCATCAGGGAGATTCAAATTAAAACCACATTAGATACCAACTTACCCCAGTTAGAATGGCCAAAATTAGCAAGACAGGAAACAACGTGTGTTGGAGAGGATGTGGAGAAAGGGGAACCCTCTTATACTGTTGGTGGGAATGCAAGTTGGTGCAGCCACTTTGGAGAACAGTGTGGAGATTCCTCAGGAAATTAAAAATAGAGCTTCCCTATGACCCTGCCATTGCACTACTGGGTATTTACCCCAAAGATACAGATGTAGTGAAAAGAAGGGCCATCTGTACCCCAATGTTCATAGCAGCAATGGCCACGGTCGCCAAACTGTGGAAAGAACCAAGATGCCCTTCAACGGACGAATGGATAAGGAAGATATGGTCCATATACACTATGGAGTATTATGCCTCCATGAGAAAGGATGAATACCCAACTTTTGTAGCAACATGGACGGGACTGGAAGAGATTATGCTGAGTGAAATAAGTCAAGCAGAGAGCGTCAATTATCATATGGTTTCACTTATTTGTGGAACAAATAGCATGGAGGACATGGGGAGATGGAGAGGAGAAGGGAGTTGAGGGAAATTGGAGGAGGAGATGAACCATGAGAGGACTGTGGACACTGAAAAACAACCTGAGGGTTTTGAAGGGGCGGGGGGTGGAGGTTGGGGTAACAGGTGGTGGGTATTGTAGAGGGCACGGATTGCATGGAGCACTGGGTGTGGTGCAAAAACAATGAATTCTGTTATGCTGAAAAAAAAAAAAAAGAAAAAAAGAACCATATCTAACACAATCTGCAAAAGGTTTCGGGTTTCCTGCTTGTCTTTCCCTACCCCACCACTGTGTGAATGAAAGTTCCAAAGGGCAGGGGTTTTGTCTGCCCTATGATCTCCTCAGCACCTAGAACGGTGTCTGGCACACAGTGGGTGCTTAACGGATATTCGCTGAATGAGCGAATGTGGAAGAGGTGGTCTGAGAAGGTGATGAGAGCATCATTAGCTGGACATGGGGTGGGATGGCAGCATGCTCCTTGTCCCCCACCCTTATTGGGCTATGAGCACGGTGCTCTGGGTCTGAACCCTGTGACTTGTTCTTGGGACTCCAGTACATAGGGCATGGCTGGGAACGTCGTCCTGATAAAAAGTGGTCCACTCTGTCTCTACCTCTGCCCCTCCCCTGTTCCTGGAGGGAGCCCAGGGCTGGCAGAGCCACGCCAGAGCGGCTGTCTCAGAGGTGGAGGGAGTTTGGTTCCACCGGCTGTTCCCACGGCTGGGGCTGCCCGGGCCCCACGTGGTTGGCAGTGCTGGGGCCTGCCTCATGGGCCAGCCATCCTGCAGGGCCGGTTCTGGGCTCACACACCCACAGCTGCCTGCCCAGCCCCTCCTTTCCACCTTGCCCCAAGCCCTGGGGCTCCGCTTCTCCTTCTCTGACCCCAGGACTCCACCCACAGAGTCCCTTTCATCCTTCCCTACCTCCAATGAACGGTGGGGGTTTGGCGGAGAAGGAGGGAGTGGGCCCTAAGGGGCTACTGTCCAGACAATGTTCAGGGCCACTTGTGACCCAACCCGGGAGTCACCAAAAAGGCCCGTTGTACCTTCTCCCCTGCTCCCTGTTGAACTGGCACAGGCACAGACTAATGTCTGCTCAGTCTGCATGTCTCCCCTCACATCCCTCTCACGGTCCTGGGGAAGTTCAGGGAATTTGAGAGGGGAAGCTGCCATGAGGAGGTGAAGCTCGAACTGGATTTTGATGGATGAGTTTAAAATTAAACATTTAAAAAAAGATTTATTTATTTATTGGCAGAGATCACAAGTAGGCAGAGAGGCAGGCAGAGAGAGAGGAGGAAGCAGGCTCCCTGCTGAGCAGAGAGCCTATGCGGAACTCGATCCCAGGACCCTGGGATCATGACCTGAGCTGAAGGCAGACGTTTTAACCCACTGAGCCACCAGGCACCCCAGGATGAGTTTAAAATTAAATAGGCCAAAAGATGGGCGTCGAGAGATGAAGAAGCTTTTCCAGAGAAAAGGAACGTCATGTGCAAAGGCCTGGCGGTCCGAGAGACAACAGGCAGGGAACTCTCTGCCATTTCCCCGGCGTCCACGTGGCCAGGTGTGCACAGGAAGGCAATGGCAGCCAGTGCCAGAGAAGTTGACATGGGGGCCGGTTGTTGCCAAGACTGCTCTTCTAACCAACACTTTGGAGCACCCCTGTGCCAGCCCCAGCACGGGGTATAAAGATAAAACAGATGGTAGGAGCATGAAATGTTTGGACGGATGAGCTGCTTTCTTCATCACTGCGCCCTGAGGGCCTGCCACGGTGCCAGGAACACGGTGGGCGCTCAGCAGACATCTGCGATGGCCACGAATGAATGAGTGAGCGAGTGAGTGGGTGAGGGAACAAATGAAACGATGGCACCTACTTCCACAGAAACAGGATGGGGTAAAGAGAAGGCAGTATCGCTGAGGCCAAGAACCCAGACCTTAGAGGAAAGCCTCTGGGAAGGAGGGCGGTTTCTTCTTCGTCATTAAAGAAGGTTGCTGTCGTTTTCAGGGCGAACCGTAGCTGTGGCCTGTGCTGTTAGTCACTCTCCGGTTGAGATTTTGGCATTCTTGCCACTGATGCAACGTGCCATGGTGATTTCCCCAGCACACTGTGTTGAGCAAGTGAAGGCCACGGAGACTGGGCGGGGCCTCCCAGAGCTGGAGAAGCAGCCGCCTTAATGCAAGAACAGGCAAACCTGTGCGGGGAGGTGGCCCCGAGGTTGCCCAACCATCTGGAATGTGGCCCCAGGTAGGAGCCTTTGGATTTACAAGAGGCGTTTATCTGAGGACAGTCTGTGACATGGGCAGGTCAGAATCGAAAGCTGACAGGCCCTCAGAGGAAAGAATGTATAGAGAATGTCGGGGGCACCACGGAGGGGCCTGGGTCCCCAGGGCCCTGCAGAACTTACTGGCAGGGGTCTCCCCCTCTGCCAAACTCTGGCTAGGGGCCAGAGACTGCTTGGCAGGTGAGAGCAGGGCACGGACGTGGGCCGGCCACGGCGCTGGTCCTTGGCAAGCTAGTTGGCCATATTATCCAGGTTCCATGGTGGGATCTCTCTGCTGGACTCCACATATGTGGGCACCGCTGCCCCTTGGGGAGAGGGTTTGGTTGAGGTGGGTACCTGGAAGCACCACTCCATCTGTCCTGGATGGGAAAAAACTGGAGCTTCATTGATCCCCAGCCCTGCGCCTCCTTAGGCACAGACAAGGTCAAGCCAGAGACATGGGTGTCTGTCAGAAGATCTCTTCTTTGTGGAAACACGATGCCCATGCCTGGATGCAGACGCCCTGTGAAGTTAACAGGGCTTATGCCTCCAGGTGCTCGCTTGAAAAAGACCCTTCCAAGACCCTAGACCTAATTTTGCATTTGCCCATTTTGGTTTCTTTTTCTTAAAAAGGGTCCCCAAATTATATAAGCTTAAGGCTTCACAAAACTGAACCCATCCCTCCCTGTTAAAACTCCTTGACTCTGGAAAATGTTGAGGAGACGGTGAGTGGTTGAGGGGTCCAGACTCTAGGACTCACAGGTCTCCTTCCAGATCTCTGGCTGGGACCTCTGCCCTGGCAGCCGCGGGGGTTCGATGGTGGAGGGCTCAGGTTCAGCGTCCTCTCTGCGGCCCAGAGGGGTGACCTGGAGCTGCCGAGCTGGGCCAGATGGAAGGAGACTATCGGCTATAGGAAGGCCCAAGTGTCATTCTGAGAAATGGCCGACAAGTGTGAGTGTACCAGATCGAATAGCACTTTAATTCCGTCCATTGGCCCCGTGGTGGGGCATTCGCTGACGACCCGTGTTTGGCCGCTGGTTGAAAACAAATGCTCTGATATAAAATACCACTGAATTGTAGACTTTAAAAGGGTGGGTTTTATGATATGTGATTTATATCTAAAAAAAACAAAAACGAAAACAAAAACCACACCATAGGGATGCGGAGAGTCTGGTTACTGTGGTGCTTTTCTCTTCCATTGGCTCCAGGCAGATGGGAAAGCACTGCTTTGGTGCCAGGGTTTCAGGGCTGCCTTTTGTGGTGTCAGCCACACAGCATTGTTCAGGGACCACTGGTTCCCAGCTGCGTCCTCAGTGGGTAGGAAACAAGATGGCGGTACTGCAGACAAGGTTCCTGTTCCGCTGGGGTCCCTGGGAGCAGTAAAGTGGCGTCTGCCATTTCTGGGTGGCTGGTCCCCAATTTACCGCTGCTAGTTTGACACGTTTGCCAAGCCCTCTGAGCCTGATACATGCCCTGGCCAGGGGAAGAGTTAACCATTAACTGGGAGGTGAGAGACAGAGAGAGAGAGATGGCTGGGACAAGTGGCCTTCCAGCCCTCTAAGGCAGGTGGTGTGGTGCCCCTCTGAGCCACACCCTGAGCCCTGTTAGTGGAGACGCTGGGTGAGGATTGGAGAGGAAGGGCAGGGCTGTCCCTCGCAGAGAAACTTGGCCTCCAAAGGGCCCAGCAGAACTACCTGTAGGACCTAGGCTCCCTCATCACAGATGCCTGGGCACATGGGCAAACACTCCTGTCCCCAGCGGCCTGCCGTTCTACCAGTTCCAAAACTTTGTTAGGCTGACTGAGCAGCCTGCTCAACACCTTTTCTGAGAAGAAATGGCTCCTCAGATGCACTGGTAACCCTGTAGCTAGAGGGCCCCACTGCCCTACAAGGGGACCAGCCAGCAGGTATTGGGGCCCTTCACATCTTTTTCTGCAACACATGCTCAGGCACACACGTACACAGATACATAAATAAATACACATGCATGCCCATGTGCTGGGTACACAGGATGGATTTTTCTTTGTCCCTCCTGGTCCATGCCAAGGAAATACTAAATGACTCTTACCGATTAGCTCCTACAAAAGGCACAGGTGCTTTGAGTCCCCAGACAAAGGTGCTGGGAATGGGATGGCAGTCTTGTCAAGGCTTATTGCACCCAGGTGTGGGCTGTCCTCCCAGAGCTCTTTTGGGGGCAGATGGAGGTGAACAGGAACGTCTTTGCCGAGGGTGTTCTTTGGAATGCCCCGCCACAGGCTCCGCCATTTTGTTGGGACACCACATCTTAGCAGGTGCAGCTGTGGGCTGATGTGTTTGAGGGAAGAGGTGTGGGAACGGGAGCTCTGTGGCATGCATCTTCAGAGAGCAAACTGTCCACACAGCAAACCCTAAGCCAGGGCCTGCTAACAGGAAGACAGGCATTGATGCTGCCCAGGCAGAGGAAGGCAGCCTGGGGAAGGGTAGAGTGTTGGTGTGGCCACAGGGTAGGGAACTGCTGCATTGGCATTGTGTTGGGTGAGGATCCTGCATGGACAGCTCCCCATCTGCTGGGGCCCATCAAAGTCGGGGATGCAAAGTTGCTGGAAAAAGTCCTTGACTATTTCCAATTCTTCCACTTGTTTGATTCCCTTTCTTGTGGGCAGGTAGGCCGGCTCAAGAAGACATGTTCTCTAGGATCCTACTGGGTTTCTCATCAACACTGCTGCTGAGTCCCTACACTTGCCCTGAGAATAATTCCCCCACAGCCGTGGGGGCTGAATGTTCCCCTCAAGTACCTACAGCCTGTGGGGCTGCCTGCTGCCTCGTTGTCAGCGTGACGGCTAGCCCACATACTGACTGGGAACCTGATTGTGCTGCCTGGCCCCTGGAGACAGACACTTTCTACTCCAACATCTGAGACTGAGAATGGTTTTCTCTTTTATGGATTGGAATGACACGCTTTTTTTTTTTTTTTTTAAAGACTTCATTTGTCAGAGAGAGAGCACAAGCAGAGGGAACAGCAGACAAGGGAGAAGCAGCCTTGCTGCCGAACAGGGAGCCCGATGCTGGGCTGGATCCCAGGACCCTGGGATCATGACCTCAGCCAAAGGCAGATGCTTAACCCACTGAGCCACCCAGGCGTCCTGGAGTGACATGTTTTCTTGGGCACAGGGCAAAAATGACACCACAGCAAGACAGAGGCAGAGCCCCAGAATGTGCCACACATGGACACCCTCTGCTTGTGTACAGGCAGAGGACAAGCATGGTGCCTGGGCTCTTGGGCAGCTCTGGGACTCCCTGTGCTGGGTGGAGCTGGGGGCGGGGGGGTAGGATAAAGCCGCTTTGGGACTCCCAATCCTACCATGGAGTCACCACAGCATGTGGCCAAACAAAACCAGCTGGGACAGAGCTACCCTTGGGGAGGCTGCCCACTTGCCAGCCCCTCCCAGACTGAGAAAAACATTATGTTCAAGAACAGCAGTGACCCTGAGCTGCCCCTCATGGGTATGGTCTGGCCAGTGTGTAAGGAGCACAGGGTGAGGGAGGAGGGTACGGTTCAGAGCCAAGAGTGCTTAGGACTGTGACACGGGTGACTCGCCAACTCCCCAACCCTTTCCTTTCCCTCCTTCTGTCCCCACGTAGTCTCTCACTTGAGCAAAGACACCACTTTTAATTTTTTTATTTATTTATTAAAATACTGTTATACCCAGTGGAATGCAGCAGCAGTCCTGGTACAGGGTGGCATAACAAAACAGCCATGTTTACATTTTAAATATTTACGATAACTTAAACATACAGACACACGTCATGGTCTTTGGCAGAAAACATTCACAGCACAAAAATACTTTAAAGAAATACCAAATATTAATTCAAAATATATTAAGTTGTTTTTTTTTCTTTCACAATATTTTTTTGCCATTTTTTCCTCTTCTTTTTCTTGTTGCTTTGTAAACAATGCACATGAACCAAATGTATTTTTCAGCTTTAAAGAAGGGTAGAGGGTTTTAAAAAAATATGCAATTGTCCAGCAAATGCAAATGTTTAAAAAGGAAACTTGAGGAATTATAGGAATAAAAACACAAACCGAACCTAACAACAGTAAAGGAAAAAACAAAGATTCAAGGAGAACTAAAAACAGTCAAGACAAACTACTAAACCCCACCAATCGGTCCTCGGGCTGAGCTGGGGGACTCTAAGACCTGAAGTCAAAGTCACTGTGGCTGGCAGGCTGTCACGTGGACACTTTGCTCCGATTCCGAAATACTGGCCCTGCTGCAGGGCGCTGCTCACCGGTAGCTTGAGGAACCAGCCTCACGGGCGCCATTTTGTGCTGGGGGCTCCATTTAGAGGACGAGTTGAGTCACATCTTGTAGCTCACTGACCAGTTTTTCACCAGCATAGCTCCCTCTCCCAATCCCTCCAGGTTGGGAACAAAGACTCTGATGAGAACAAAGCAACTTCTCCAGTTTCCTTCAAGAGAATTGGTGCTGGGATGCCCCCCAGATGTCTGTGTGTGACGGCTCATTTCATCTGGCTCAGGGTTCATAACCAAACCGACAGAATGTCCCAGGGACAGGAGCTGTAGAGCCATGTCAAGAGGCTGGTAATGGGGGTCCCGTGGGCATTTAAACAAGGCTCAAGGTGGAGGAAGACAGCCAATGTCACGTGGATCAAACAGTATCAAAATCCACGGGCCAAGAACTTGAGAAAGGGAGAGAGCTGAGAGGCTAGTCAGCAGTTACAGGAACCGTGGCGGTAGGGACAGGCGAACAGAGAGGACACAGATCCGAAGCGGCATGCTTCAATCTTCTGCTTCACAGGAAAGGGGGGTATGTACAAACTGCACAGCTTATCTCAGTCCACTCAAATGGCCCCTGCCCACTCCAGCTGAGGGGGTGAGGCTGTGGCTTCTTCGGACTAACACCCTCCACAGTGCCCCGAAGATGCAAGTCTCAGTGATCTCAGGGAGGCAGTGAGGAGCTGAGAACAGATGAGGTGGGTGGGGGCCACATTTAGCCACAGGGGAACAGCATGGCCGACTCTGCACTGAACCAGCCCACCTGGGGTCCATGGGCAGCCATCTTGGGAAATCAGTCTCCCAAACCAATATATCCCCTCCCTTCCTGCCTGAGTGCCAACTGGGGGTCCAGAGAGGGCTCAGATCCCTTCTGGGTTTCCAGTTTCTACCCCAACAGTCAGCCTGGGAATCCTCATTCTGCGTGGGCTCAGGAGGAGGGATGTGGGGCTGAGAAGCAGGGTCTTCTGCACGCAGGTGTTCTCACGGCTCCCCTCACCCCTGCAGCATCCTTCTTAAGCCCCAGGGCACCAGCCGGTCAATGGGAATGAGTGCCTGGTTTGGGGAAAGCCGGGCAGCAGTTGGGAGGGGCTGCTGGAATGGCTGAGAGCGGCAGAGGGCAGACGAAACGGGGAATGGTTCGGAATCCCCAAGCACTACCTCCTTCAGATCAGTATCTCCACCATGTCTGACAAGTCCTGGACTCTGGATATAGCAACAGAGTCTGGAGAGAGATAAGAGCACAGGCAAACGCCAGTGAGCATCACAAGATGGCCCTTTTAAATCCTGGCACTTTTTCAAGATAGGATCTCCCTTCACCAACGTTGCTTTCCTCAGCAACCGGGTACCCCCACCCCATCCCACTTGACCAACCAAGCACAAGGCTTTGCGCCCCCCAGCTCTCCACCCAGACCGTCAGCGTCCGACGTGGAGGACACATTTATTTATAACTTTAAATTGGTTGGAGGCTCAGAGGGAGGGGGAGCCCTGAGGGAAGGAGGGAGGCTGCAGCATTCTTTCCGCGCCTGTGGTTTTCTGGGACGGTGAGGCGCAGGCCCACACCCGAGGGCTAATGTGAAAGGGAAGAAAACATTTAAAAGGCATCTTCTCAGATATCTCAGTCTTGGACTCTTTTTCAACTAACTCTTCTAACCTGAGATTGCCATCGGGTCACTTGCCAAGCTGCATGATCTTAGATGCTTAGATTGGAAACGAAATATGTAAGGAAGGCTACGAGAGAGGAGACGAAGGGCCTCCTACACGGCCGCTTTCTTTCTGAACTCGGGATCTGTCTGCGGTCGAGCTTTTCAGTTCCTCCCATCCGTGCATCCAAACAGCCCTCACGTCCACATGGAGGGGGCCACACAGCCCGCTCACCCAGCACTGTGTGCGGCTCCCCATGGCGTGCAGGGAGCCAAGGGGTCTGGGAATGAAGGGCCCCATGCTCCAGCTCACGCCCCAGCGCATCCATAGCCCTGTGCGGCACAGAGGTCCCAGGAAGGGGGACTTACCCAGTGAGGCTGTCCTCTGTCCCCCGCTGTACCCCAGGAGGCTGTCGGGATCCAGTCCGAGGCAAGTGGCGGCACTGTCTGGGGGACTGTCAGTCTGGGTGCTCCCGTCTCTGCTCCCGTGTTTGGCATGAGCAGGGAGGGGAGCTGCAGCCACTGGCTCCTCCTTGGGGGCCCGGTCCGCTGGAAAGGCAGGAGGCTGACAGTTATTGCCTCATGAAACTAGTGGTAGCCCCATGAAGGACAGACACCTCAAGTTAACTGTACCCACTGGGGGCACGTGGTGGTACGGGTTGCTCTTGATTTTCAAGAATTTCGATCAAGATTTGGTCGGTACTCCTGTTTCCCAATAGGAATAACTATCAGGCCGATTGGTTTCCAAAGCTCTTCAGTGGCAGAAGCGTTCTTAGTGGGTTAAATCTGAGAACCAGCGGGGACTCTTGAATTTCTGTGGCATCCGCTGAGAGAGGAGCGGAGGACCTTGCCTGCAAGGTCCCTCTACACAGGAAGCTCTATTTCTGCTTAGATGGCGGGTGGCTGGGGTCCAACGTGCTGGAATTTACAGGGGTGGGGGCTAGCACATGCCCCCTCACACCAGCAGGACAGCTGTGGGCTGCCGGGTTACCGGAGCCAGTATGGAAGCTTCAAGGATCGGGAAGCCCTGTCTGAGCCTCAGTTCTGGGAGCAAAGGCCTGACAGCAACCTAGCCCTCTACCTATGCCTCCCACCAGCCTCCTCTCACCTGTAGCCAGCCGGGCAGGGGCATCCACTTGCCGCTCACTAGAGGACAGACCTTGCCAGCTCTGGGTCCCTGCTGCGGCAGCCACGAAGACAGATGGCACAGACTTGGCGGGCCTCAGGGAGCCCTGCATGGTCTTGCCCGGGTCTTTCCTGGAACGCTGCTGAAGGACCTTGATCACTGCATCCTTCTCCAGGATCTGGGCATGGAGCACCTTCAATCTGAGGGGAGAGAGACCACACTCACATGGTCAGACCCGCCGATCCAATGGCCTCCACCCTCCCCACCTCATGAAAGCCGGAGAGAGCCTTCAGAAAGGTCATCACAGTTTTGGAATCCGAAGCCCTGAAAACTACCGGGGCACAAGGCACTGGGCCTTTCTTATACCAGCAAAGGCAGGTCAAGGGGTGGGTTGGATTCTTCAGATGACAGCAAGGGCACGACCCTTGCCCTGTGGGGCAATGCTCCAGAGCTGCTGACCATCTAATGGGCTTAGCTGTCGTGCTTGGCCTTAGAGTCGGACATATGTCAAACAGAAATCTTGTGGGGCCTCTGAGGTTGTTTCTGAAGAGAAAATACTAGCTATCCGAAGCCAGGGCCCTAGTCCACCTTCCTTCTGGGGTGGCTCATGGTGTGGACCCCACTAGAAAGTCTTGCTCTCCCGACTAACTGGGGGTGGGAAGAGCAGACAGAGGCCAGAGCATTAGATAAGCATCCAACACCTGCACAGCCACAGTCCCCTGGGCAGACCAAGGAGTAGGCTGGTATCTCTGAGAAAGAACACGTGCGTGATGCCTGGTGTGCCAGACCCATGGGAACTGGCCCAGAGGGAGGAGGGACTGCTGAGCCTCATGGGGAGAGGGGTGTTTATCAGGAGCTAGGGGCACGGCAGGGACTGGACAGTGCCAGCCGGACCCTTCAGGGGGCCTGGTCCAACCTGCTTTCCATCTCCTGATGCCTGTGGCCCCCGGTGAGCAGGCCCTCGTTGAAGCTGCTGCTGGGCGAAGGCTGGGGGGAGTGTCGGATGAGAGTGGTGTCACGCTGTGCAGCAGCTGTGGCGGCTGCATCCATGGCAAACTGCCTCATGGCACGCTCCTCCAGATACTTCTGCTCCCACTTGGTCATATCCGCCTCGAGCGCCAGGACTTGCTCCTCCTTCTCTCGCAGTTGTTCTGACAGCTGCAGGGCACTGAGCTCTGGGGACCCACCGCTGCCACTGGCACCAGAGGGGGGGCCTGCCTGTCTCTGTGGAGAAGGGAGCACTGTGTTCAAGGGCGGAGGCTGGGGTGCAGCAGCCCCAGGTCCTCACCCCTGCACCCTCCCTTAGGCACAGGGGCTTCCTCTGCCCTTCCCAGCTCACCTGCCCCCCCCCATCCCGTGCCCTGCTGCTACCAAAGAGGAAGCAGGTGCTGTGCCTCCCGACACCCGCGTGGCTGAGGGCATAGGAAAGATCAGGCCTGCCTCTGCATAGGGGACCTGAGAAAGTATACTCCACATGGGGAAAGGGGTGCTCTCAATAATCACGCCGTGACAACTGGTGCAGACCAGCGCCCACCTGGGCAGTCCAGGGCCTGTGGTCACTCTAGTCCCGTGGGAAGGGTCAAGTGGGGAGTGGAGACAGAACTCCATCTGGCTTGTAAACACTAGCATTACTAACACAGCCCAGAGCGAGGATGAAGACTCAGGATCTGGGTTACCACCTGCCCTCTCCAGTCGGGGAGACGCCTGAGAGCTGGCTAGTCTTCCGCAGGGAGGCTCCTGGGCTCTCTCTCCAGAGACAAAGAATGCCAATCCCTGCCGCTGCCAAGGACCCAGGCCCAGGTCCTGAGAGCCCACGGCTGGCACCCGGCCAAGAGGCAAAGCCTCTTCTAAGGCTGGTGGCTGGGAGGAGCTGGGGCGAGGCTGGAGCACAGATGCCCCTGCTTTCCAGGGGCGCCTCCACCCGGATCTCAGCAGGAGCTCCTCAGATGCCGCCCTCCCCACGCCACCCTCCTCGGGTCTCGCCACCTTGGGTCTCGGAGCTCACCTGCTGGGCACGTAGGGCCTTGAGCTCCTGCTCCAGACGCGTCCGCAGACGCAGCTCCAGCAGCTCCCGCTTCTCACAGGCCGCCTGCAGCTGCCCCAGGGCCTGCTGCAGCCGCTCCACCTTCTCCACGTAGGCCTGCTTCTTGCGCAGCTCCTCCTCCGCGCGCGCCGCCCGGCCCTGCGCGTTGCTCAGAGCCTGCTCCAGCAGCTCCGCGCGCCTCCGCTGGTCCTCGATGGCGCCGCGCAGCAGGGCCGTCTCCCGCTCCAGCTTCTCCTGCTCCTGCTGCTGCTCGTAGCCTGCAGTGGGGAGGCAGGGGCGCTTGGTCAGGGATGGCAACCACCCCACCTGGTCCCACGGGGCGCCCACCACATGCCGGGCTCTGCATGGATGGCTCCATGGATGCGTCTGCGTCCTGGCCTCTCCGCAACCCTGGGGGTTAGGCGCTATTGTTACCATTACCATTTTATGGCGGAGGAACAGGTACCGGTGTTTGCAGTAATAACTGGACTATGCTGCCTCTGCGGGGACCTACACAGCCTCAAACACTGTCCACCTGCACCTCGTGTCACCATTTCCAAAACACATTCACCCTGTTCCTTGGGCCTCAGGAAGACACTAGAGACTGGCCAGATAGGAACTGTGATAAGGACCCACAGATGAGAGAAGGTGCAGGTGGACTGTGACAGGACCATCCTTCACACGAGAGAAGTAACAGGGAAGAGAGGAACCGCCAGCCGCACCATGGGCCAGGCTCTTACATATCTCATTCCCTTAAGCCTTCAACTACAGCCCCTCAAGGTAGGATACGTGACCGGCAACATATGGGGGGAAAAACACAGGACTGGTGCTGCTAAAGTGGGGACCCAAGTCAGCCTGGCCTCCCCCCAAGGAACAGGCTGCTTCTGGCTGTGGCGGGAGGCCCCCAGGCCCAGAGGCCTCTCAAAGCGGGCTCCAGGACTCATTCCGTGGACCCAGAGACCCCCAGAATAAGGCTACATTTCCCTCCTTGGTTTGGGGGACCACTGAGATGTCGGCGGACGGGCTCATAATGAATGCAAACTTCGTGGCACAATCAAAATGACTATGGTCTGAAGATTTGCGTCTAAGCTCCTAGCTAGCCCAACTTTTAAATAGGTTTTTTTTTTTTTTTGCTTGCTGGGAGAACTCTGCTCAGGGACCCACTTCACACTGTGGGGCCAACCAAGGCCCAAGCCAGACCATGAAGTCCTCCAGCTGATGCTCTAGGTCTAAATTCACCTCCCACCTGCCTGCCCTCTGACAGTCCAGCCGGCTCCCCCCACTCCCAAAAAGCGTGTTGGCTGTTTGTCTTGTTGAAGGGTAGAAGGGGATGGATGGGCTGTAGGGCCTGCCTGATGAACTCCGAGGCACTGTCTCTAGAGTGTGCTCTATCACAGTACAGTGGGATTTTCTGCTGTAATCAAATTGTTCCAACCTGTGCCAACAGTGCCGTAGCCACTAGGCTCTCATGGCTACTGACCGAGCACTTACAATATGGCTAGTGGGAGGAAGGAACGGAATTTTTAATTTTATCCCATTTTATTTAATTTTAGTCTTTGGGCCACATGTAGCGAAGTACCTACCACAGGGGACAGGTTCTGGAATAGAAGAGTGAAGGCTTGGGACCTGGGCAGGCCAAGGGAAGATTCACTTACTTAGGGCCCTAGGACTGGAGGAGGACACAGGCAACCTAGGCCAGCTCTGGCTCAATGTGGAATTTTTCAAGGCTGGTGGGTCCAGGCTGGCCTTACTACTTGGTGTGGAGGGAAAAGATGAGGAAGCTCAGGAATATGGAAGCAGGGGCATCCACAGTGGGCTGACTTAGCATCTAAGGAACATGGTGGAGAGGCCAGCAGAGAGAGTACATTGTGGATTTGGGCCTAGAAGCGAAGATCCCTTCCTGTATGTGCTCCAAGGGCCCACAGCCCACAAGGCTTACAGGAAGCAGCCTCTCCTCCCAGTCTTTACCACAACTGCCCCATATTCCAGCCCCAGAACCTGAGGCTCAGGTGAAAAGAAAATGCTCAAGGTGGACAGAGCTAAGAGAGCTCGGCCTCAGAACTCAAGGCCAGATCCCCAGAGAGGGCAGGGCCAGACGAGAGCAGTCAAAGCGGGGGTGGGGTGTGGGGGGGGTCTGTACCAAAAGTAGGTGACATTGGTGACAGTGATCACACTTTCCTACTACTGCTGACTGACCCCAGAAAAAAGGTGAGGTCAACCAGAAACATTTTCCCTGGGAGTTTTAGGTTTTCTCCATGTGTATTAAGGAACAAGGAAGAGCTGCTTCACTTTCCTTAGTCCTTGGGAGGAGTTGGGGGACCCAGCCTCTGTTTCCCCGCAGCTTCCTGCTGCCTTGCACAACCTCTAAGGCCCTGGCAGGGGCCATCCCCAGCCACCAGGATGGAACCACAGGCTTCTCTTATCTGTCGGGTAGGAGAGCTCCTATGCGGGCGGGGGATGGGACGGGGACACAAGTTGGGAGATGGGGAGGGGGAGACAAGTTGGGAGATGGGACGGGGCCAAGGGCAGGCAGAAGGGGGATTTGCCTTCTGCCCTGGAGAAAGCCACTGGCTGGGGCCCACCAGCTCTCTCGCCCTGTCCCTTTGTCCCAGTGGCTCTAGGCAGGGGAGGGAGCGGCGGGGGAGGGGGGGGGGGCGGCAGGAACAGCCCAGCGGCTCAGGAATGCCAGGCATCCAGGTCACCCGCGGCTGCGAGATTAATGGCTCCAGCGAGGAGCCAAGAACAGCCTGGCGCTTGCTCCCCAGGGAGCGGAAACGCCTCCAGGCCAGCCCCCCCCCCCCCCCCCCCCTGCACTTTGCCTCTCCTCTGCTGGCTCCCAGAAATCTGTCTAGCGACTTCCTTTCTGCGGCAGTGTGAGACCCCAAAGCCTACCCTCTCCTCCAGGAGGCCCCCATTCTGCCTCCTGCTAGTAACCCATCCCCCCAGACTTCCAAGGGCTACACCAAGGGCTGCCCCCACCATCACCTCCCTCCCAGGCACCCAAAGTCATTGCCACCTTGCTCAGCTCAGTATGGCCTAGCCTACCTCCTGCTCCACCCCAACCCCTAATCCCTTCAGGGTCGTGTCCCCCCACTTGCTGTCCTGGGCAGCCCTGTCTGGGGCTCTGAGCCCTCCATGCAGAAGAAGGAGGTGCTGTCAGCCAGAGCTCAGTCCTCAAGCTGCTCCCTGACTTCTGGACGCCCCATTCTATCCAGACCCCTCACATACAGTAGGCTTTCTCAAAGCCACCCTCACCAGGACACCAGCCACCCCCATTCCATTTCTCTGCAAAAGCCCAAACACCATTACAGCACAGTAGGAACTTACTGCCTCTGTCTTTTCTGACTGGTAGTGCTTCTTCCTGCTGCCAAGCTTCCTTTAGTCCCACTCTACGTACCTCCCCGAGCCATCCCACTGCCTCTTCCCCTGTGGGCAGGTCTCTGTCCCTGCCATCCCCACAAAGCCTCTCTCAGGCCAGTGGGAACTTCCCACTCACTAGTCTCCAAGGCCAGGGGCACCTTTGTTACCTTACATCTGTGGTTAGAAGACCCTGCTTCCTTCTCAAGCTCAGCCCCTCTCGCTTGACCGCCCCCCCCCCAGCCTGGTGCCATCCAGTACCTGCTCCCACTCTCTGCCCAGTTCCTGAGAGGGGCTTAGCATGGTTCTGCTAACGACCAAGTGACTGACTGAATAGACCAGTCAACACTGAATTCATCCACTCTCTTCCAGAAGCCTTCCACCACCCCTGTTAGAGGGGCTTCCTAAACCCCTTCCTCAGCCTGGTTAAGCTCCAGGAACCCACTGTGGGTTGTCTGCAGGGACCCTCACCTGGCCACCTTGTTATGGCCGAGTTGCACCATCCTCCCCAGCTTCTCACATTCCAGCTGGGCACCCCTAACCTTCCCGCGCCTAAAACTCCCTGGGGAACTCAACATTCCTTCTCTCTGCTCCCACTTGCCTCCAGGGCTATCTGGCCTCCCCCATCGCCCACTGCACCTCTAGTTCTGAAGGATACTGTACCGACACAGCAGCACAGTTCAGCAAATCACTGCACCCCAGTGTCCCTCTGCTAGCCACTCATCTCTCCAATAAATACAGAACATCATCTTATCTTTGGAAGCCACCACTCCCAGCTGAGACACCGCAGTGCCCGGTACATAGTGGGCATTCTGGAATCCTGTGTTCGAAGCACTGCTTTGCCAGGTGGGAGGGCCAGTCCTCTGTGTCCACAGTCACTGCCACAGTCTCCCCATGCACTTATCTGTGCGGGCCTCTAAGCGGGATCCCCACTCACTCTGAGCAAGCAGCTTGGCCACCATGTCCTGACTTCCTGCCTGGGCCTCCTGGGTCTTGGTTGCTAGACGGCGATTTGCAGATTCCAATCTCTCTGTTTCAAATGAAGGAAAAAATGTTTTAAGGAAAGATGTTGGGAGTATCAGGTGAAGCTGCCTGCCCGAGTGTCCCCTGGGGTCCGTGTGGGGCTGCACCCTCCAAACCAGGGACGGGCTGGTAGGGAATCCCTGGGTGCGCTCTGAGCCAAGCGAGGAGGGAGACTCTGGGCACATCAGTGAGGGTTCCGCGAGAGGCTCCAAGGCACAGAACAGACACAAGCACCCCCCTGTCAAGGTGGCTCCCAGGAGTTCCAAGTTGGCCCCCTGTGAGCCAGTTTACACTTATTTTTGCAGAAGGCAGAGATTCTCCATTCCTCCCTAGACCAGAGCAATCAGGGCCTCCACAGATGCTCGCCAGCCCCTCACCCTGGGTGCTCTCTCTCACCTCTAAGATCCCTGTTGAAGTCCTGCAGCCTCCTCATTTCACTGTCCATTTTGTTCCGCATGGTCTTCTCCAGGGCCTCCCGCTTAGAAGAGGCTCTCGTCAGGCTCTCGTGGGCCTCGGAGAGCCGCTGGATTTCACCTTCCAGCTGCAAGAGGCAGACAGGAGAGCTGAAGGAAGGGGACAGATCCCAGACAGTGTGTGGCCTCAGGGTCCCCTCCACAGGCCCAGACTGCTCTGCTACGCCATCATAAAGGGTGAGTGAGAAGGAGATAAAAGGCAATGGCAAAAAAAAAAAAATCCAGGGGGCTATAGTGAGATGTTCAGAAGCCCAAATCTGATACTAGAACCAGCAAGCAAGGGTCCCCGCAATTGTGCCAATGCTGAGTGAACCCAGGGCCAGGTTCTCTGGAAGAGGCTGCCTTGGACTGACCCAACACAGCTTCCCTGCGCCCAATGGTCCAGAAGGAAGTATTTTACTTTTGGTCAGTTTCTACTGAGAGTCTGAGCCCCATGGGATAGGACTGGGCACAGAAAGACTCCAGCCGTGTTCTGGGAGTTTTGAGCTAGCTGGGACACCACAGGAGGCCAGAGGCCACCTGTCAAAGCTGAATGCACAGCAGGTAAACCTTCATGAAAGAAGGGGTCACTAGCCTCCAGCCTCAGTTGCCTGTGGCCGGAGCATTTCTTCCTGTGGCCATCACCCTCTGCTGCAGAGGGCCAGCCTGGCCCCAGCGGCCCTTCCCACTTGGCTGCTGGCAGGTTCCGCACGTGCTCCAAGCCCTGCTCCAAGCTCGGCTGGGATTCCAATAAGTAGCTCGTTTTTTCCAAGAGGAGGGGCTTTCTCTGGGGCCAGGGCTGGCCTAGAACAGACTTGCTGTTGTGTGGGGGACACAAAGGGCTCTCTGTGGGAGGTGTCCGCAGGAGGGGGTGTGTGCAGGGGAAGGGCGTGCAGGGAGCTGGTGAATGGGCTCTTTTTATCACTGCTGGGCAGCAACTGCTCACACTGCAGGGCTGCTCTGCTGGCCTTGAGGTTGCTCCCCAGCTGTCTAGAGTTAGCGAGGGAGGGCATGGGAAGGACGAAGGGGTGGGCAGCAGCTCCCCTGCCTCTGACCATGTCCCTCTCTTCTGAGGTCCCAGCGGGGCCTACCTTCTCAATGCGGCCAGCCTTCTCTGCTGAGCTCTCCAGCTCCCTCTGCAGCCTCTCATTGTCCCTCTGCAGCCTGGCATTGTCCCTCAGCAAGGTCTCCAGCTGGGCCAGGTGAGCGCTGCCCGAGGTGGCAGAGGGGGCCTGGGTACTTGCTGGCCCCTCCATCTCGGGTGGACCGAGAGAGCCTAGGGGGCCATGGCTGAGAGCAGCTGGGTGTGGGGGCAGGGGGGGCTCCTGGGGCTGCTGTAAGTACTGGTACTGCTGTTGCTGCTGGAGGAACACGGGGGGCACCTGGGCCTGCAGGATCCTGAGGAGCAGAAAAGACGGTGTTCAGAGACGGCACAGACCCCTGTGGCTCCCACCCAAGCGGCCCTGAGTAGGCCCAGCCCTCCTGGCATACAGGAGAGGCTCCACACAACATCAGGCAGTGACCAGCGGGGAAGGCCTTTTCCCCATGGTGTCTACCCTAGACCATTAAGGGAGTCTAGCAGGGGTTAACATCAGGATGCTGTGTCACACCTAGCATCACTGTTGGCTGGGACCTTATGAGCAACCAGCAGATAAATAAGGCATCTTAAGCATTGCGCACTTGGCCTTTCTAATTCACAGAAGGTTCTTTTTGGGTCTGGAGGCCACATTGATCGTGATTGAGCACACAGCCTCCCAGACCCCTGGGCCGCTTGATGGCTGGACCCCAGGAGCTACCCCTGTGTCTGTCTGTTCTAAGCCTCTCACACCAGCACGTGCCAGTTCGGCACAACCACGTTTTTCTCCCTATTTGGGGTCCCGTCACCCATCGCAGAAACATTTTTTGAATACTGTGGCTAAGAGCAGAGTGGTGAGATGGATGTCTGGGGAAGTAGTCTACAAAATCGACATTCAAGTCTCTGGGGTGCTGGCATGCCTCTGCTCCTCACGAGGGTTAGCATTCCCAGCCTCAAGGGGCTGGCCAGGCCTACACAAAGCCTGGCAGGATCCTGGGCCTACAGCACGTGCTCCCACCATGGCGGCCCAGCCTCTATCTCTCCCAGAGGTAACTGCAGCGTCTTGTCTGTTTAAAGAGTAAATGTGACCCACACACTGGTTTTCTTAGGCATAGGGGCTACCTCTGGACCACCGTGATAGCCCGAGTTTAAAGAAGGTGTTCCACTGGCCTCTAACAATGCTGTAATGTCACTCTCAGAGCCCCCTTAAGGGAAGGAGCAAAGAGCAAGAGGCATGGGGTGAAGCCTGGTCACAGGGCCTTTCTGGGGCCTTGGAACTCCAAGTGTAAAAGAACAGACTGCCTCCATCACACCAGGAATTTTCCAAGTCCCAGATGCTCCGTGAGGGTTGGATGCCACTCGTGGATCCATCAACTCAATGCTCATGCCCTCCTCTGCCATTACCTCCCCTCCCCTGCTTCCCTGAGGATCCTAGGCTAGAAGAAAAGTCCCTGCCCCAGGTTCCCAATGAACAGTCCTTATGTGATCAGCTGAAAGGAGAGGCTAGACAGATCTATTTCTCTCCCTGCTTAAGGTAGAGCTTCCAGAGAGAGCTGAACAGAGGGTCCCCACAGGAATGTGCAAACTCTCCTTGCACTGCTAAATGTGGCGTTCTTGGGGTTGCTTTCTCCCCCCTGCACTGCGCCAGGCAGACACAACTGGCATTCTTTGTGGATGACTTAGCTCTGAGAAAGAATAGAGTCTCCTTTCCCTTCACACTTGCTCTCCCTTCCCCTATTCTGCCCCCCCTCCCTTTTTTGTTCTCCTGTGGTCTACTTCCTTTCCACGATATTATCTTTTCCTGACAGGATTCGGTAAGGCTGTTCCAGAAGAAGAAACCCACGACTCAGCTTCCGAAACTCTCCCTGACCAAGCTCTGAGAAAGGAGCTAAGGTGGCGGGGGTTTGGGGGGGCTGGGCACGAGAGGTGGAGGTTGGAGAAAACCCACAAGGCTCCATCCTCTACTCCTCCATACCAACACCATGGCGTCACTCATTTCTCGAGAGCAAGGAAAGGCATCTATCCCAGGAAAAGGCCAAATGGTGGGAAAGTGGGTGACTAAATGAAGACTCATCAAGCATGATGAGAACCAGAATTCATCCTTGAGCCTTCCAGAAGAAAGGAGGCTGCGAATCCTCTGGCCCCTCTGGTGGGGTTCCCTAGATCAGCACGCGGGGAAATGCGGTGTGTGAATGGAGCAGTGTGTGTCCGCTTCTCAGGAGGTGCTGGGCCAACGGAGAATCCGGGGCAGAGCCCCGTTCCTAGGAACCATTATTTCTGCAAACTGTCTGGGCTTTCTGCCTCCTCCTGGTCTCTTGCTTCCATTCTTGCCCCTCCAAATCCTTTCCCTCTACCTGCAGCCCCAGGGACCTTTTGAAAGAGGGAAGCCAAATCGCATCCTCTAACGTCATCCCTTCACACTCAGAATCAAACTCTGCATTCCCCAGCAGCCTTTTCCCAGTGTCCCAGAAAGGGGCTCGTCTGGACCTCAAGTCCTCTGCCTCAAGGGGCTCCAGCCACCTGGGGCACGTAGGGAAACAGGAAAGGAAATGCAGAGTAGCAAGTGGTCAGCTCCTGCCTGGGTGTAGGATAGGGGGAGGTCTCTAAGGATGCCATCTGGCCCTTCCTGCCTCCAGTAAGGAGTGCCTCCCACTAATCACAGAAAGCAGACTGTCCCCTTGGGTCTTAAACATCTCCGGGGAAGGAGGTCTCACCTTTTTCCCACTTAGCTTGGAAACAGTTTGGCAATGATTCCCAGCCCTTGTCTTGAGCAAGTTCTTTCAAAAACCTAACCTTTACCCTGCTGCTGTAACTGGTACCCCCTGGAAACTCTAGTTACTTGATAGCTAATCACACAACGGTATCCATCTCCAAATTAAAGCAAAAGACACCACTAAGTTCTCCTGTGATCTGGGCTACGTCCTACTCTCTCTTCCAGGAATCAGCCCCTCCTTGGGAAGGAGAGGGGTACTGGTGGCCTTCCTCTGGGGCTTGCCAGCCTTGGCACAAGGTATCGTCTGGAAGAAAGTCAAGAGCTTGAAAGATCAGGGTGGGCAGTTACCTGACTTCAGCATGCTGGAAGTGTGGGCTTCCGCGGGTGCGGTACCGTGGGTCGGTGACAGCAGTGGCAGTCTCATGAGCTAGCATAACGTGGGGGTACTGAGGTGGAGGTCCACGGGGCTCTGGGCCCTCGGCTGGGAGGGGCCTGGACGCGGGGCCCTGCTGACTGCGGGCCAGCTGCGGGAAGCTGTGGGAGGAGCTCATGTGGCTGGGGGCCCGGGCACCGTTCCTCTCCAGGGACAGCTGAAGGAGCCGCTCACTCAGGGAGCGCACATGCCCGTGGCGCAGCTCCCGCAGGGCCTCGTCCTGACTCCGATGGGCTCCTGGGGCCACTCGGGGATCCCGGTCCCCGACATGCGGCCGGGGACCAGCCTGCTGGGCCGCATAGTACTGGGAGTGGGCTTTGGCCTCTTCATAGGTGGGCAGCTCCTCACCCTTGCTGGGCTGCGGGCACAGCCGGTAGAGGGTGTTCTCTGCCAGGTGGGTCTCACCGCCCTGGTGCTCCTGGCCCTGGGGCTCCTGCCTGGTGGCTTGCTGCAGCACCTGAGCGTCCTCGGGTGCCAAGACCTCCGCGGAGGCTTGGGGGCTACCCGTGCCCCCGGCCCCGGCCCCACCCCGCAGGGCCTGCTGTTGGATGGCCAGCAGCGTGCGCGTCTCCGTCAGGTTGCCATAACGCAGCTGCTCCTGGATGAGGCGGTGTAGGACTGTCCCGGAGGAGTCTTCCAGCGTCCTCATGCTTCCTTGGCTGCCACACACCCGCTGGCGGCTCGTGGCACCTCACCCCAGGGCACCTAGGAGGAGAGAAAGAAGAGCAATGAGGGGCAGCACACAGGAAAGAGCATGGCTGTGGAGGGTCACCCAAGCCTGGGCTCAGCTGCCAATGCTGCCACCTACTGATGAAGGCAAGTGACCTAACCTGCGAGACTCAGTTTCTCCATTGGAAAAATGAAAGAGTAATACTTGCCTGGTGGAGTTGAAAATTAAATAAGCCAAGAGCTGCCAAGCTCCTGGTGCACTGTAAATCCTTGGCAGAGGACTGCCATTACAGTCCTATTTGCGGAGACTTACTAGGCCCAAAGAAAGACCCCAGTAACT
Source organism: Lutra lutra (assembly GCF_902655055.1). Lineage (NCBI taxonomy): Eukaryota > Metazoa > Chordata > Mammalia > Carnivora > Mustelidae > Lutra > Lutra lutra. The sequence continues at coordinate 130,587,258 of NC_062278.1, read as the reverse complement.
TTGAAGGCAGTCTATCACCCAGGAACCACAGCCTCCTGCAGTCAGCTTCCCAATGAAAAGGCTGATGAAAGACCTCAGCGTAGGGGTAGATCAGCTATAACCACTAAGCACACCAGTCCAGGGTTAGAGAGGGTCCCAGCTTCTTGGCACCTGGTGAAGAATCAGTCCAGCCTAGTAGAAGCCCTGGGCAAACAGCCCATATGTCCCTCTAGAATGTAGCACTCCTGAGCCCTAGCCTTGGCACAGTTAACTCATCACCCTTTACCCCCTTTCCCACGCTGTGCCCTCCCTGTCATGGCATGACCTTGGCAGTCACTCTGCAAGGTGAACGGGAAGAAGGGAGAAAAGTCATCTGGTTTGGTGAATAAGGGATGAGAGAAGACAGGCTAGCTACCACAGGACCATGGTTTTGTGAAATGAGGCAAAAAGAGGCCACTCATCAAGGTTTATGGGCCAGTCACACAGTCTGTGTGCGGATAACAAATGCCTGGGTGCACTCGGAAAGACAAAGGATGGCACCGTCTTTGATTTTTGACCGTCCGACCGACGTGTACACACACACACACACACACACACACACACACACGCTACTTAGAAAAAGACCTGGATGGTCCTCTGCCACATTGTGGGAGTGGGCACTGGGCATCTTGACATCACTAACACCCATCTGAGCCAACTGAAGGAGTAAGGAAGCAAGGGAGAGGCTCCTGGTTGCTGGGGCTCGGGAGCCTGCAGCGCAGGGCATGTGTCCTGAGGAAGGGATTCTCTTCTGAGCTTGGGCTCTCAGTGGCTCAGGTCCTGGAAAACTGCCCGCCTTACTGGGCTTCCTTCCCACAGCCTCCTCCAACACAAACCTCCAAAGGAGATTTGGGGAAAACCAAACAAAACCCACATCTCCATAGGTCCTTATTTATGGGGGGAGGGGAGTGGGAAGAACATGGCCCCTCCCCTGCCTCAAAAGTAGCCCCAGGGCCCCACTGCATTTTGGATTTGGGAGGCTGGCACTCCTTCCTCCTGGCGGCCCAGAAAGGAGGAGACGGAGTGGAGTCTGGAAGGCATCTCCGTCCCCATCCTTCCTGGCACTCAATCACGCTGTCCCCTCTCCCTACACACAGTAGGTGTGGAGATCCAAGACTCCAGAGTTGCCAGAGGCAAAACAAACCGGAATCAATTCACCCTAGAGTTTCATCCACGGGGCATTTTCTAAAAAAAAAATTAAATTAAAAAAAATATTCAGTTTGGGCTGACTCCCGCTAACAACGAAGAGGGGGGTGGGGTGTACCGAATGCAGAGTTTCCTGGACAGATTCCTAGTCTCCTCCCCGCAGCAATGTGCCTGGGAGCGGGGAACACCTCCCCGGCCTCTCAGCCGAGTCTGTCCCCGTCAGACCCCTCGGATGCACATTCTTTCACCTGAGCCGTAGTTAAATCTGGGACCACGACCCCAGCCATGCACCTTTGGTGCACCAGCGCACCCAACTCCCTGAACACCCCACCTCCTTTCCTAAGTAAGCACACAACTCCGGCTCTCGCTGGCCTAAGGAACCCAAAGCGAAAGTCTCAAAGTCAGACTGCAACCCAGCCAGGATCCAGCCCTACCCGGACTCCAAGCCGACCACGAACACCCGGAGGCCGCCGGGGCGCTTAGAGTGAGCAGGCGAGGGTAGCCCGTAGCCCACTGAGTTCTTTAAGCTTTGCGGGTCCGCCTCCCTCCCTGCCTCCCAAGCCCTCTTTGTTTTCCAAATGCTCCAACGCTGACGTCACCGGGCTGGACGGCCGGCTGCATTCTTTCTAAGTGAGAGCCATTCCGCGGCTCCAGAGAGGATTTTCCAAGGAAGACAAAAAGGAATTCTTGGACTAGTTGGGGGCAAAGACACGTGTAATTCCCACCCAACCAATTCAACCCCAGGGCCCTGCAACTTGAACTCGGAGCGGCGCCTCCTGCCCTGTTCGGCGCCCCTCTTCCAGGCCCACGACCCACAAGAGGGGACCCCGCTCTCCCCAAAGGCTGCCCCCCTGCCCCCGCCCCAAGGGACCGGCGCGCCAGCGACAGCCCCGGACCCAGGCACGCTGCGAGGGGCCGGCAGCGAGGAACGGCTCAGGGTCGCCTCCGCGGCTTCTTCGAAAGGGCGCACTTCACCCAGGGGACGCTCGGTACGTCGGGCTCCCGCTCCCGGAAAAGGGCGGGCTGCACGGGGTCTCTGGCTCCGGCTGGACGCGTCTCCCCGGGCCCGCGCGCTCCCCGAAGCGCCCGAGCCGCCTTCCTTACCGCTGTGGCCCGCAGGTGCTCGGCGTAGTCAGACTCGACGACCCGACCCGACCCGGCCCGGCCCGCCCGGCCCGGCTCGGCTCGGCAGCGGAGGTGTGCACTCGGCGGTGGCGCCGACGCTCTGGCCGCTCGGGCCCCAGCGCGCAGCCCCAGGGTCGGCCCGCGCCGGAGGCGGCTGCTATGCCAGGAATGTGAGAGTTTCAGGTTCCCCCTCGGGATCAAAGCGAACCACAAATAACCTCTCAGCGCGCCGCCCTCCTCCGCCCTCCGCCTCCTCCCGCTCCCTCCTCCCGGCCCCCGCCTTCCTCTCGGGAGGCGGCGCTGCGGGCTGGGCCCGGAGCTCCCTTCCCCGGCAGCCCAGAGCCCTCTAAGGACGCCTTACACCTCTCCTGCCTCCACACCCCACCGTCACGCTTTGCCTTCCGGGCTGCTGCGGACGAATTAATCTCCTCGGCCATTACCGTTCCGCAAACCCGTCCCCGTCTTCCACCCACTCTTTCATCCCTGTGCGCGGACAGGGACACCCGAAGCTGGACAATCGCGTGTCCCTGAGGGGTTCTGGGTTTTGCTGCGGCGGAGGGGTTCGGGGAGTGTGTGCGTGTGCGTGTGCTTGTGTGTGTGTCTGTGCGCGCGCGCAATGTGACTGCAATGATGTCCATACCTGCCTGGCTTGACCCTAACCCCCGCCCCTGGTGAAGAGAAGCCGCTTCCAGCTCTAGTCTCTTCCCTAACCCCTACTGTTTTCACTGCCAGCGGCAACCTTTGAATTGCCCTGTTATTGTTTACAAACACCTTCACCAGCTCTTTTGGGGCCTGTCTCCACAGGAAGTGTGAATCTGGGTTGAAAATCTTCCGGTTCATTTGATCCACCTAACCCACTGAATCATCCGCCGCCAGGCGGTCTGTCCAACTCTTCCGGAAAAGGGACTAATGGGCACCCCGAAATTTACGCAGGGCGCACGGTGTGCCACCACCCGCTTTTCGCCTCGTCATCCGGGTCAGCCCTCCTAAATCATCGTCCCAGGGAATTCTGTTATTCTTTCTGTGTTATACAGGAGGAAGCCAAGACTCAGGGAGGTTAATTAGCTTGATACAGAGCAGAAGCGATGAAGCCAGGTAACCACTGGCTGCTATTTTTCATTCTCAAAACCCTTCCGTTGCCACCAGGATCCAGGCTCCCTATAGAGGGACAGGACAGACCCTTGGAGACCAAAAAAGGGGCTCCATTCCAGTCTCTTATTCATTTACCCCAACACTCCTGCCAGTCAGGGGCCTTCCTTGATGTCTACCTCTGTTGCTCCTGGTATTCTTCTTCTGGGTGGAGTGCTTTCCTCTGCCCTTCTGACCCTCACTACCCCCAGTCCCCTGAGCTGGTCCATCCATGTTGGTACACACCTTTTCAGACACACTCTCCCCACCTGCCCTCCCACCCTGTCCCCACCTGCCTTTTTCCTCCATGACCACAGTTCAGGGTGCCATTCCTGAGCCCTGACCACACTGGGCCTCCCACTGTCTGCATGGGGGACTCAGGCCTGTCCACTGAGAGAATCAAAGGCTGAGTCCTACCCCCCACCACCACCTCGCCCCAGTAGGGTCCTCTTTCCCTCACCATGGAGTTTACAAGTCCCAGATCTGCTGGAGAGACCCAGGACAAGAAAACTTTGTTAAGTTCAAAGAGCTATTTACTAGCCAGGGACATTGTTAATTTTTAATAAATCCCTCCCTGACAATGTGTGTATGTGTGTGTGATTTACTTGTTAGCCAAATAATTGCATCACAAATAATGATTGGCTCCAAGACAAAGGAGAAAATAAGTCACTTATGCCAGGCTAAGGGATATTTGGCTTTCCAAGGACCACCTCACAAAGAGAAGCTAAGGCCATAATGCCATTGTCCCAACTGGATACACTTGGTAGAAATTTTAGAAATGAAAAGGAAGAGAGAAGAAGAGGTTGCCAGATGGCCTTACCCTGTGGACAACATTCTTCTTGGAGATACTTGGTGGAGGTATGCGAGTAGGCGGGGATATGCTGCACTCTGGGGTTGCAAAATCAGGGGAAAGGTCATATGGTAAAGTCCCATCTTTCAGGGACATTTGGGGGAGCACCTGACAAAACGCTTGACAAACACTTTTGAGATGGTTGCAGAAAGAGGCTGCTCGAGGCGGTTAGGGTCAAGGAAGTACATCTTGGAGAGGGTAAGCCTGCTGGAGACCTAAACGTGCCTCCATGGGTACTCATCTCTGTGTCCCAGAGCAATAGGAGTGGGGAGGAGTCCCAAAACCTGGGTAGGAAATTTACACACATTTCCTCTTCTTCTTCCTCGTCTTCGCCTTCCTCTTTCTTTCCTTCTCCTCCTTCTTTTCCTTCTCCTTTTCTCCTCTTCTCTGTGAGCAGGTTGGAGGGCAGGGCCTCTCAGGCAGGGCAGAGCCAGGGGCCTTGGTGAAGCCTGCCTGAGCTGGTTGCCACACTGGCTGTGCAAGTGGTTGGGTGAAAGGGTCACCCCGGCTCGGAAGTGCCAGAGGCAGGTGTGCACAGGTAGGCACTGGGTTGGCAAGCCGGCTAGTATGTACATCTTCACTCACAGGAGGGGAAGAGGGGCTTGCCTAGTGAGCCGGTGCTTTCTTCCTCCCAGCCTTGTCCCTCTCCACCTTTCTTGTCCCCTTCTCTCTTATACCTCTTTCCCTGCAGGTAACAATTCTTCCCAGATGACAGTGTGGCTGGCTAGGTCTGGAATCTTGCCCATGAAAGATGCAGAGGTGACCCAGTTCTCAGAGTAAGCCGGTCTTTATGCCTTTGCTCTGGAGAGTTCAGCTCCTAGGGGTGTGGTTGCATCATAGGTGTGTACAGGGCTTAGCAAGGGATCCTCCTTAGCCTAGACCTGGGCTCAGGCTTGAGTCTGTGTCTGTGATACAGCCTCAGTCTGGCATTGCATCCTGCTGTACCAAACAGGAACAGGAAGTAAGGTTTTGAACTGAGCTCTAATGGCCATGGAGCTGGGAAGAGAATGGTCCCCTTATTTCCCAAATGGTTGATCGGTGGAGGAGGGGCTCCAGGGCCCATCAAAGGAAGACTCTGGTAGTTGTGAATTCTCCCTTTCAGCCTCCCCTGGACACCTCCTTTGGCAGTTTATGGGAAACAGGAAGCCCACCAGAATCTGGAGCAGGTAGCAAATTCACAGGAAGAACCTAAACATTGGGGTGGGAGTTCCAGTGCTCCAGTTCCAGGAGCCAAGCTAGAGCCTTCTTCTCTTTGTTCTTCTGCATTCCCCCTTTTCTATGTCTTCCCCCATCCAGGTTTTTTCCCCCAATCCTCTCCTACCATCTACTACCTCTCCTACTTCTCCTTTCCCTTCCATTCCAGGAGTCAGGTCCAGAATTTCCATCAGGCTTGGGTGGCCTCACAGAGTCTTTGTGTTTGGATGATTAATTCCTCCAGACTCAGAGAATCAGTGAAATTAAGCCCCACAATGGTTGAGGTTAGAGAGTACTGTCCTCCTCCTAATGGAGGAGGCCTGACTTTCCACATGTCACTTGAGCCCCTAGTCTTCCTCTGTGACCCTTGACTTCTGATGTTTCTGCAGGTCCAAGGCTGGGAGGATTCCTGAAGGTGGTACACTGGGGAGGGAGCTATGAACACTGCTCTCATTTCCTCCCCTTGCTCTGGGGCTATAACAGCCCAGAACATCAACAGTCCTTCGTCCTGTGAATAAGCAGATGAACTGCAGGAGTCACGCTGGGGTTGGGGATCTAAGAACTGACACACTCAAGGCATTAAAGATGGGGAGATCATACCCGAAACATTGATGTGACCCCAGATACCTGGCTTTTCTGCAAAGCTACCTTGTACTGAGTGGGTACTAGTTTGGTTGGAAAAACCCTCTCTGTTCAACAACATGCTGCGGGGCATGTAACCGACACCCTCCCCTCCCACCCCACCAGCTTGCAGGGTCCTGGTAGAAAACAGCCCAGGGCTGGTTTCTGTGGCCCTTGGGGCAGGGCCAGTGTGATGAAAGGGTGCCCCCTAGCGAACCTCCTCTCAGCTGCTTCATCAGCTCCTCCGAGGGCTCCCAAGGTGAGTCTTGGGTACCTGAGAAGGGTTGAGAGTGGGGGTTGTTTGGAACAGGGTTTCATGCAGGGGACAGGGGTCTCCCAGGCCCCTCCAAGAATGGATGAATAGCTCCAACTGTGTTTCTGAGCTTTCCTCTGATGTCAGCCTCTCCTGGGCTTTTGCATGGGCCTCAAAGAGAGAGATAGCATCTGTTTTCACACAAACAACCTTAAATCATTGGCAATGGGAAAATACCTTGCATTTACTCACCTCTTCTCCTTTCCATGCATTTCTTTTTTGTATCTCATGTATTCGTTCTACAATTTCCAGACCACCTGCTCTGAACCAGGTCTTATGAATGGAAGGAGGTTTCCCTCCTTGCAGATGCATAGGTCACAGGGTACAGGGGAGAAGGAGGGTAGTACACTAGAGAGTGGAGAGTTCCATCTGGAAAGAAGGTACTAGGTACACAGGGAAGGTGTCATGGCAGGCTTCCTGAAGGAGGTGCTTCTTGAGCTGAAGGCCAAGATGGTCTGTGAGGTGTCTTTCCCAGGCTGGCATATGGACAACTTGCACTGGAAGCACAGACTCCCTGGTTCACTAAAATAGGAGCAGGAAATGTTGAGCTTCTGAGCTCCAGCCACCCATATGTCCTTCTCCAGGAATATTCCCAGGAAGGAGGGATTACAAAGGGACACTTTGTGCTATATATATGCCAAAACATCAAATAGTGTACTTTAAATAGGTGTAGTTTAGTATTGCAATTATACCTCAATTTAAAAAAATTAAAAAATCAAAGAGCACTATACCATAAGAAGTAGTGCCCTGGGGCACCTGGGTGGCTCACTGGGTTAGAGCCTCTGCCTTCGACTCAGGTCAGGATCCCAGGGTCCTGGAATGGAGCCCCGCATCAGGCTCTCTGCTCAGCAGGGAGCCCGCTTACCTTCCTCTCTCTCTGCCTGCCTCTCTGCCTACCTGTGATCTCTGTCTGTCAAATAAATAAAATCATAAAAAAAAAAAAAAGAAATAGTGCCCTGTTCCACTCTTTCTTCATCAAGTTCCATTCCCAAGACAACCACTTTCAAGTCTTAGGTGTTCTATCATTTAAACCTAAATTTAAAAAGATAGACTTCTTTATTTCATGATATTTCTGTTATAGGTATTAACTATTATTTCCTACTAACCACACACACACACACACACACACACACACACATACACTTAAACATATGCACACTTCTCTTGCTCTATTCTCTCTTTTTTAAAAAAAAGTGATTTTTGTTTGTTTGTTTGTTTGTTTGTTTTTTAAGATTTAATTTTTAAGTAATCTCTACACCCAACATGGGGCTCAAACTCACAACCCCGGGACCAAGAGTCTCACACTTCTCTGAGCCAGCCAGGGGTCCCTCTTCCTCCATTCTCTTGATGTGGCCACATGCCATTTTTTGGGGAGTAAATTACTATTCAGTGTTTATATGATTGTGACTATTTAAATAGTATTGCTAGCTGAATTACATGCTGTGCCATGTTTCTTACACACCTTTTGTTTTTATTGGCATTAAATATCTGCCTCATTCTTCATTTTCTTGGTGTGCTGTATATTTAGCTTTAACCTGTGCCCAAATGGATGGACAGAATCCTAAAATTCCATTCCATGCCTGTGGTAGGCCTACTGGTGCTCTATCCGGTCCAGTTTGGTCTGACGGCCTCCCTTCTGGGGAGCTGGGAGGGGTTGCTGTCTGGTCTCACCAAACAGCATTCACCTTGAGACCTTCCTTTATCTCCATCACAGGCCCTTCTCCCACTTCTCTGTTCACTTGTTTCCCAGATTCCTTGTCTTTGTCTTCTGGTAGCTTCCTAAGAACGGATCTGTGGGAGGCACAGAATCTTTTGTGTGTTAAAACCTCCTCATTCAGGGTGCCTGGGTGGCTGAGTCGTTAAGCATCTGCCTTCAGTTCAGGTCATGATCCCAGAGTCCCGGGATAGAGCCCCACATCAGGCTCCCTGCTCAGCAGGGAGCCTGCTTTTCCCTCTCCCACTCCCTCTGCTTGTGTTCCCTCTCTCACTGACTCTTTCTGTCAAATAAATAAAATAAAAATCTTAAACAAAACGAAACAAAAACCTTCATGCTACTCTCATACAGTATTGTTACTTGGCTGGGTATAAAACTCTAGGTTAGAAATCATTTCCCTCTGTATTGGGAAGGGCTGCTTCATTGTCTTCTTGCTTCCCTTGTTGCTGTTGAGAATAATGATGTGATTCTAATTGCTCATCCCTGGATTTAAACTGTTTTCTCTTGCTCTGGAAACTCTGAGCATTTTCTCTGCATGTCTGATGTTCTGAAATTTCCCAGTGTTGTGCCTTGATATGTTTTTGTCCTTTGTTCTGGGCCCTTTGTGGGCCCTGCAGTCTGGCACCTTGTGTCCCTACATGCTGAGTAGTTTCCCACATAATTTTGTTGTTACTGTTCTCCAATGTAACTGTTCTCTTTTTTGGAACTCCAGTTATTTGGATGTTAGAACTCCCAAAACAATTCTCTAAATTTTAAGTGATTTCCCCCCCTGTTATCTTTTATTTTTCTGGGAAATTTCAACCCTTCTATATTTTTGTTATCACTTTTAATTTTTAAGAGCTGTTTTTAATCCAGTGTTCCCTTTTATAATATCATCTTGTTTCATGAATTAATTATCTTCTTATATCTCTCCAGGAGTAGTAATTATAATGAAAATTATTTTCTTATCCAATCTTCACATTATCTCCGTTTCCTTGGAGTTCATTTTTTCTGCTTGTTTGTTTTGGTCTCTGTGTCTTATAGCTAAGGCTTCCCTCAAATGACTTTGATAGTTGGCTGTCTGGTCCTGTTTAAGAAGGAGGCATTTGGGGCGCCTGGGAGGCTCAGTGGGTTAAGCCTCTGCTTTCAGCTCAGGTCATGATCTCAGGGTCCTGGGATTGAGCCCTGCATCAGGCTCCCTGCTCAGCAGGGACCCTGCTTCTCCCCGCCGACCCCCGCCTGCCTCCCCACCTACTTGTGATCTCTGTCTGTCAAATAAATAAATAAAATCTTAAAAAAAAAAAAAAAAGGAGGAGGCGTTTAATAGCTGATGGAAACCCTGTGTAGACACAGAGCTGGTTTCTTGGAGGGTCTCACAAAAAAAGGCTGGGATAAGGTGCTGGCTTTGATGATAGGGATGCCCAAATAACAGAATGTGTAGGTCATTTCTCTTGGGCTGGTCAGCTTCCCAGGAATGGACCCTCCTAATCTCTGCCTGGAAGCTGAAAGCCCGGCCGCCAGTGTTTTGAGAGCAGAACAGGGACGGGAAGTAGAAGGTGGCTGAAGGAGTGAGCTATGCCAGACCCCCCCCCCCCCCGCCTCCCCAGCATACCACCTGCAGTTTCTCCAGGTTGGCAGCAAAGGTGGAGGGAGGAGAGTGTACAGAATAAGGTGCTGATCTTCTCATGTGGCAAGAGAGGGGACTCCTCTTCATAAAGCTTTCAACCAGCCCGCCTGGTTTCAGCCTCACCCTTGCCCCTGTCTTGGAGGTGTCTAGTGGCTCCATTTGCTAAGATTGTCTGAGGCTCTGGGGAGCTTGCTTCTTTCTCTCCCCAAACCCTCAGCTGTGGGGAGAAAGCTAAACCCTCATCCGTCTGCATTCTATTTTCCAGAATTTCGTTGACGTTCCTCTCCTGCTCTCTCTCCTCTCCTGACTTCTTTTGCTAAGGGATCAGGCTTCTTCCTTTCCTCTCCTTCCTGCCCAGTAGGTAGGTTTGGAACAGAGCCAAGGTGAAGGTGCACCTCTCTCCTCCCCATTTGGTTGGATTCAGGCTCCTCTTGATTTTTCTCACTGAGGTTGCTCATTCCAGACCTTGTCGGGACTGGTGTGGGCACTTGGGGCAGGAAGCTGGCAAACGCAGGATTGTTCAACCAGTTCTACGACTAACTTTAGGGCTTGCTTTCCCTGCTGTGAGCTGGGTTCCCAAACAGTTGCCAAGGCTAAGACTGGGGTCGGAGTGCTCTGTGATGGTGGTCCTTTGGGTGGTGCTCTGCTGCACTGGTACCATGGGGCTGCCTTTTTCAGCTGGAGGGGATTTAGAGGTCCAGGGCCTGAGCCCTGCTTCTAGGAGGCTTGTGCTACTCCCTTTCTTTGCCACCTCACCTTCTCCACGCCTGGGCATCCAAGGCTCGCTTCCACTCTTGCCCCTTTCTTCTTGGTGCATTCACAGGAGAGGGTGGCCAGAAGAACACTCCCTCTCCCAGGCCCACCTTGACTGCCTGTCAAGGGCAGAGCATGGCCTTTCAGCCCCACGGAGAAGTTCTATTGTTTGCCTGGGCAGGGCACTGGAGTCACTGGGAAGGCATCCTAATGTCTGGCTTACTTTGTGCGGAGACTCTCGTGGTGTGCCGTGTGGGTGCTGGCCCTGTGAGGTGCTCCCGGAAACCTGTGGTCAGATGGGCTAGAGAGATTCCATAAACAGTGTTCTTCTCTTAGAGATTTAGAATGGCCTTGATCTATACAAAGACTCTAAAAATCCCTGCAGGAAAGCAAACATATATTTTGTTTAAGGCACCCACATAGGCAAGGACAGGCTGAAAGAAACCAGACTGATCTTAGGAGGTATCAGGCTGGGCAAATCAGAGTACAGAGTCTATCCTGGTGGAAAAAAAGAGAGTTCTAGGACTGGAGACAAGGACAATGCAGCCCACGTTTAGGTTAGTCTGTGCCTAAACTCGGTTGGAAGCCCAGTGGGTCTTGCTGCCTGGCTTGCTTCTTCATATCCTTTCGGCAAACCTTTCTCTAACCCCAGCCCAGATCCAAAATGGCTAATGGTGGAGGAGATTGGAAAACTGGCACTGGGACAAAGGAGTGACCCTGGATAGGCACAAGGAGACTTTCCTCTGAGGTCAGAAGGAACATAGGTACATTGGCCGCAGGAAGGAGAAGGCAGGAAGATAGAGAGGCAGAGATCTCCCATAACTTCTCCCTAGGAGACCTAATGCCTGCTGTACCTTCCAGACCCCTCCTTTTGGGTCAGGGTCCTGTAAAAGTGCTGCCAAGAAAGCCATCTCCTCTCAGTGAGGTACAACTGGCCAAGGGAGGAAGGTCCAGTGTAGTAGTAGGGATGGCAGAGTGGGATGGAAGGGTGGAATATGGCAGAGCTGAGGGCAGAGCTCCTAGTCTCTGCAGCTGGGAAGCCCTTAATGCTGAGACCTGGCCAATTGTCCCTTGCATCTCTGCTGCCACTACCCTCAGGGACCCTCAAACCCCTGTCAATGCCACAGTCAGGAGACAGGGGACAGGCTCAGCCCAGGCCTTCCAAGGTGGGAGGGAGAGGCAAGTCTTCTGGATCTCCTTTCCCTTTCCTTTTCTTCCATGATGTCTTCAGCCCTGCTTTTCCTGCCTGTCACCGTGATGGGCGTTTGCTGGAGATGGAGGGGTGGGCCTGTGAGGTGAAGCCTCCCTTTGTGCCCATTGGCTTTGCTGCCTTGGGCAGAAAGACAAGTCTACCTCTCTTCTTCTATAAAACAAGCCTCATAACAGAACCTACCTCAGACAGGTAGGGTTATTTGGGAGCATGAAATGGAATATTCTTTCGAGTGGTATCCAGGATGTACACAGAATAATACCCTCTCCACAGAGCAGTTCTCTAAATTCTCACCTCACGGCAGTTAGCAGTGGGACCTCCCACGTGTCACGTTCCCCCTTGCTAAGGACTCAAGGGCTGTTCTGCAGCAAACAACAGCCTCGGCCAAAGCCAGCCATGAAGACAAGTTATATCCCTCACAAATCTTTCCTCTTGCTTTGGCATAAGCTGAGTGAAACATACTACCTTGTCATTTTTCCCCTCCTTACCCACTTTAGGTCTTTTACCAAATATCATCTTCCAGGATGACCTTCCCTGATCATACTGAATGATCATTATTTATGTTGCAACTTACCCCATTTCCTGTTCTCTTCCTTCCACTTTTTCCTCCATAAACTTTTTGACCTTTTACATGCAATTAATCTCACGTATGTATTTGCTTATTGTTTGTCTCCCTCACTAGAATGTGAACTGTGCGAGGCTGGCGAGCTTTGTGTTTTGTTCATTGCTGTATCCCTGATGGCTAGCACAATGCTTGGCACAGAGTAAGTGCTCTGGGGCTACTGCTGAATGAATGGAATAAACTAATGGACATTTTTTCTTGCCATGGCAAGATCCGTATTGTTTTATAACTGTTGGCTGCCTACAAGAAATAGCACCCACCCAACTCATTTAATTTTCTTATGAAGCCCTATAGCAACATCCCTTTGGCTGTAAGATGGGCACTTAGGGGAATTTGTGTGACTGGTCTCAATCCATTAAACTCCCCTTAGGTCTAATTGGTCTAAGCGGCCTCTGCTCTTATAGTGAGGTCACACTGTAATCCTCAGAAGCTTTACATGGTACACAACCCAGTGGGTTTAATTGGTTTAAGGTCAGTATTGACGTCGAGTGAGTTTTGCAGCTGTAACATCCTAAACCTTGTGTATCAGGGATTGTGCTTGGGTGTGAGTATTAGACACCAACACACAAAGAGTGGCTTGAACAAGTTAGGGATTTATTTTATTTTTATTGACATACATTTGAAATACAGTGTGATATGGGTTCAGGTGTACAAGATTCACAGTGATTTGACAATTCTATCCAGTGCCCTATGCTCACCATGGTAAGTGGAGTCATCATACATTATTACAATATCTTTAATTATATTCCCTCTGCCTTGTTTTTCATCCTCTTGTCTTATTTATTTTATAACTGTGGGTTTATACCTCTTAATTTCTTTTATATATTTCAGCCATCCCTCTAATTCCTTCCCCTCTGGCAATGACCAATTTATCCTGTTTTATGATTCTGTTTCTGTTTTTTGCTTTGTTTGTTTAGATTCCACATATAAGTGAAATCATATGGTATTTGTCTTTCTCTATCTGACTTATTTCACCTAGCATAACCCCCTCCAGTTCCATCCATGTCATTGCAAATGGCAAGATTTCATTCTTTTTTATTGCTGGGTGATATTCCCTTGTATATGTGTATGTGTGTGTATGTGTGCATATCACATCTTCTTTATCCATTCATCTATGGATGGACACTTGGGTTGCTTCCATAACTTGGCTATTGTAAAAGAAAACACCACAGGACACCTGGGTGGCTCAGTTGGTTAAGCATCTGTCTTCGGCTCAGGTCATGATCCCAGGGTCCTGAGATCGATCCCTGCATGGGGCTCCTTGCTCAGTGGGGAGTCAGCTTCTCTCTCTGCCCCCCTGCCCCCCACCCCTGCTCATATATGCATTGACACACACACACTCTTTTACTCTCAAATAAATAAATTTCAAAAATCTTTAAAAAAATGCTTCAGTAAACACAAGGGTGCATATATCTTTTTGAGTTGGTATTTCTGTTTTCTTTGGGTAAATACCCAGTAGTGGAATTCCTGGATCACATGGTACTTTTAATTTTTGAGGAACCTCCATACTGTTTTCCACAGTGGTTGTGCCAATTTACATTCCCACCAAAAAAGAGTGCCTGAGGGTTTCCTTCTCTCCTGGCAGAAAAATAAACACAGAGATCAATTGAACATAGAGACCCTAGAAGTAAGCCCATGTGTATATGGTTAATTCATCTATGACAAAGGAGGCAAGAATACACAATAAGGAAAAGACTGTTTCTTCAACAAATGGTGCTGGGAAAACTAGACAGCCACATAGAAACGAATGAAACTGGAGCACTTTCTTATACCACACACAAAAATAAACTCAAAACGGATTAAATATTTAAATATGAGACCTGAAACCATAAAATTCCTAGAAGAAAACATACGTTGTAATCTCTTGGACATTGGCATTAGCAACACTTTTCTAGGTATGTCTCCTTAGGCAAGGGAAACAAGAGCAAAAATAAACTACTGGGACTACACCCAAATAAGGAGGTTTGCACAGCAAAGGAAACCATCGACAAAATGAAGAGTCAACCTACTGAGTGGGAGAAGTTAGGGATTTACTTTTCTCTCACAAAGCATGAACTCTGCAGGTAGGTCTCCGGTGGCTGTTATAGTAGCTCTCAGCATTTTTGGTGTCCCAGGCTCCTTTTATCCTTCTGCTCCTTCATCCTTTGCCCACAGTTCTAGAGTGAGCTGCAAGGTAGCAAGATGACCACAGCAGCTCCAGCTATCAAGTTAGCCTCCCAAATATTTAGAGGGTTAAGGCTAAGAGGAGTCAGGAAAGAGGGTACATGTCCTCCGAGTCAGTCTTCCTTTGAAAAAAAATCTGGGCTAACCATTTTTTATTTTAACTGGAGCATTTAGCCTATTTACGTTTAATGAAATAACTAACATATTTGGGTTTATATCTGCCATGTCACTGTCTTTTTACTTGTTTCACTTGTTTTATGTTCCCTTTATCCTCCTTTCTTGCTTTATAAGTACTTTTTATTATCCTGTTCCATTTGGCTCATTAGTTATGTAATATTTTATTAATGTTTTCAGGGCTCACCCTAGAGATTACAATACACTCCGTGACTTATTAAAGTTTAATATAAGTTTCTAGTTTTGCCACTTCCGGACAATGCAAAGATTTCAGAACATGTTAACCTCATGACTGCCCTCCCATCCTTATGTCATGAATTTTAATTCCGCGTATATATTTTTTACAGATTTTATTTATTTATTTGAAGCAGGGAGAGGGGCAGACAGAATCTCAAGCAGACCCTGCGCTGACCACCAAGCCCAATCCCAGGCTCGATTTCACAACCCTGAGATCATGACCTGAGCTGAAACCCAGAGTCAGGAGACTGAGCCACCTAGGTGCCCCATCATTCCATGTATTTTAAACCTCACAAGACATTATTAAGATTTTCTTATATATCGTCAATATTTATTTGGTTTTATCCATGTATTTACCCTTGTCATTACTCTCCATTCCTTTCTTCATCTCCATGCTCCCATGTGGGATCATTTTCCTCTCGCTCTGTAAGTGTTCTTTGAAAGAGGGCTTGTGGTAGCACCGCTCCCCATTTTTATTGGTTGGGAATATCTTTATTTCATCCTTCCTCTGTGTCTGGAAGACCGCCAAGGGAAGGCCCCTATAGAGCCAGCCTGCCCTTCTGGATGACATGGGCTGGGTGGAAAGCTCACACCCTGTTTCTTGGGTGCGAGAGGCATCAAGTAAAGCCAGTGTTTGACAAAAGTCAGAGGCAATCATTCAATTTGGACTGGGGCCAGGGGATCAGATCTGGCTCTGGTCAGATTTGGGAAGGAGAGCTGCTCTTGGCAGCCCCTGGGACAAATCAGCATTGTCCATCGGGCAGCCCTGGCATCAGGGCCTCAGTGTCCAGCCTCCCTGTGAGCAGGTGGTGTGGGGAGGAGAATTGCTGTGTCTACCCAAGCCTTCACTTTCCCACACTTCCCACCTGATAAAGAAGAACTTTATCAGGCCTACTTTCTTTCTTTCTTCTTCTTCTTCTTCTTTTAGATTTTATTTATTGGACACAGAGAGAGCAAGAGAGAGCCCAAGCAGGAGGAGCCGCAAGCAGAGGGTGGGAGAGAAGCAGACTCCCTGCAAAACAGGGAGCCTGATGCCGGACTCAGTCCCAGGACCCTGGGATCATGACCTGAGCTGGGGCAGACGCTTAACCGACTGAGCCACCTAGGCTGCCCAGGCCTCCTTTTGTCATAGGGCAACTCAAAAAACATTTTGTGAACTGTTCTCCCCATGAATTCCTCAGATCAGACTAAGGCCTCTGCAGATGCAAGTGAGGGGTCTTCTACGCCCCCAACTCCAGCCAACGCTCAGCAGCCAGAGTGGCTCTGGCTGGAATTCGTAAACCCTGAGAGGGTCGGCCCAAAGCGAACTGGAGGCCCCAAGGATCCCAGAGTGAATCAGGCAGTTCATGTCTTCTCCAGGCGGGTATCCCTCTGGGCTGGGGTCCCAGCAGCCCAGCCCCCACATCCTCTCCTCCATATCAGGCAGGAAAGCCAGCAGGCAGAGAGGCATCTGATGGGCTCCTTCCTCCCCTCAAAATCACAAAGCCCCACCTGCGGAGCTGAGTAACTGTCTCTACCAAGGACACAGGAAACAAACAAAATAGAAACACAGTTACCTCTGTCTGGACTCTGAGCTCTTTCTGGAGCCTGAAGAAAGCTGGAATGCATTTCTGGTGGTCTGCCTATGTTTAGTTATTTTTCTAAAGGCTAAAAAGAGAAGCTGAAAGTCTTTCCTTTGCGAAGGTTATTTTGCTGAGCAAAATGAAAACTCATTCTAGACTGTTCCTCTGTCTGGAACACTTTTCCCCCAGATGCCCAGGGGTCATGCTCTCCCTGCAGGGTTCTGCTCAAATGGCAGCACCTCGGGCCTCTCCAAATGTCCCATTTAAAAAGCTACAACCACTGTCCTTGCTGACCCCACCCCCCGCCCGCCCACCTCACCAGCCACCCAAAACCCTGGCAATTTCTCATTCCCTTCCACTGCTTGATTCTTTTCTGTGTTTATTTACCATCTGCCTCCCCTTCTAGACTGTCAGCTACACGAGGGCAAGTTTTGTCCTGTGCTATGTCCCCGGGGCCAACAAGAGTGCTTAGCACATTGTTGGTGTGTGAATTCTGTATTGCCTCATGACAAATCACTCTGAAATGTAGAGGCTTGAGACACCACCACTTACTATCTTACAGTGACTGTGGGTCAGGAGCATGGATGTAGGGGGCTGGGTCTCCCACTCAGCCTCTCTGGCCAGGACTGCTGTGGTTGAATTCTCCTCTGAAGGCTCAAGTGGAGAGGACCGGCTTCCAGCTCCCAGGGCTGTTGGCAGCATTTGCTGTCTTGCAATCTGCTGACCAAGGACCTCAGATCCCTGCCAGGCTGCTGGCCAGGAGCTGCCCTCCATTTCCCGGCACTCAGGCTTCTCTTCAGAGCATCTTACAACGTGGCAGCTGACGTCATCAGCGTAAGGAAACAAGAAGGACCTCAGAGAGAATGTGGGCAAGATGGAAGCTGCTGCCTTTGGTAAACTAATGTTGAATTTGATTTCCCATCACTTTGTATCCTAGTCATTAGAGGCAAGTTATTAGACCCAGGGCACGCTCAAGGGGAGGGAATTCCACAAGAATGCAAGTACCAGGAAATGCGATCACTGGGAGCCATTTTAGAAACTGCCAACCACATTGGACTTTCAATTAGTGTTTGTTAAATGGATGGATGAGTGAATTTGGATATATATGGAGGGAGAATAGAGAAAGGTAGGGGCATACTGCTGCTAAGAAATTGTTTTCTTAGCATGTGGGAAAAGCCAGGAGACGTGGACCTCTAAGGGCTTGCCTCTTCCCACTTGTCACATGCTTCACTTTCAAGATTGGTTAACTTCGACTCTGATTCCGTCCTCCTCCTTCACCCACAAATGCATGCGCGCATAAGACATATAGACAGGAGGACAGTTCATTCTTCAGAGAGGCGAAGACACTGGCAAGCTTAGTACTGGGCTCAGAGGTTTGTGAGTTGTTTTCAGAGGAAAGGCTGGGGAATTTGTTAATTTGGGGAAAAGTACATTTTTTCCCACTTGCACAACTCAAGTAAGGCTGAACACTCCCCTCTGGAATTTTCCAAACCATTTCTATTTCTCAGATGGAGAGGAGGAAATCTGCACAAAGCAACGTCTTATTTTTGAGGGAGACATGGATTATAACTGTGGCATACCTTCTGTGTGCTCAAGCATGAACTTGCACCTCAGGCATACAGAAGAAATAAAGATGCAGGAGGAACACCTAAGTTGCTGCAGGGACCAGGCTAGCATTAGGGGGACAACAGAGAGGCACGGGGACAACACTGTCTCAATGTAGTGTGCTACTGGAGATCAAGAAGAGGGGATTTATAGCGCTGACATGGCAGAGAGAGGTTCTGGAAATAGGTGGGTTAGAGTTTTCCTTTGAGTACGAAAAGTGTTTGAATTGGAGGGCATGCTAGGCAAGGAGCAGCATAGGAGAAAGGCCTAGAAATGGGAATTGGTGCAGTATGACCTTGGGCAGGCAAATCGGCCTGAATAAATGGAAGGTATGTACGTGATCGCAACTCAAAGTCATGAAACTCTGAGGGGCAGGACCTTCCTGAGTTTAGAAGGTGGGATTAGTGAAACTAGTTTTGGAAGGGAAGCGGAGAAAATAACTGAATTTTGGAGGGCTAACTACCTTCCAAAATTTAGTATTTTCTTCATTTCCCTTCCAAGACCAGCCTAGCTACTTCCAAAGACTAGCCTAGCTACTGGGCCCAGGGCTGAATAGCCCCCAGGAACAACCTGTGATGGGGCAGTGGGTGGGTGGGCGGGTGGAGGGCACCGTGATTTCTTCCTGTCAGAAGCTGCTGAGGAATACAGGTGGGTCTTGGTAAAAGCTGCCAGGGGAACAAGAAAGTTCACCTGGACTCTTCGTGGTCTGCTCTGAGGGAAAAACTCACCACAGAAAGAAAAGACAGGGTCCCACTAGAACTTCTTGTGACTTCCCCGCTTTCCTCTCCTGGTTGTACCCACACCCCCTCCCTTGCTTCTCACCTCCTGTCTCTGCTTTATCTTGTGGCACTGAATTCGCAGCTCCCTGACACTTTGTGTGTTTACGTCTGTCTTGTATATGGTCTGTGTTTCCCACTGTGATATAAGCTCCGTGAGGGCTGGGACTTGCAGACGAGTTCCTAGCATAGGAAAACACTCAGTATCGGTTGAACGGAAGAGGGCTTGTTACAAGGTGATTAATGGTACTAAGAAGGAGCCAGAGCTGCTTAGGAAGACGGGATCCTCAATTTGCTGCTGCGCCAGGGCCTTGGCCGCCACAGCTGTGTATGTGTGTGCAGCTTTACCTGCAGAGAGGAGCTGGCCCTGGCTGGGAACAGCCTCCACCTCCATCTGGACAACAGGGAAAGCACACACAGCCTCCCTGGGCCTCCCTGCAGGCGCCAAAGCTTTGACTCACCTGAATGGCTCAACTTCCCGTCTCTGAGTTCAGGGCTTCTTTTCTTTTCTTTCTTTCTTTCTTTCTTCTTCTTTTTTTAAATTTTATTTATTTATTTGACAGAGAGAGACAGCGAAAGAGGGAACGCAAGCAGAGGGAGTGGGAGAGGGAGAAGCTGGCTCTCCTCTGAGCAGGGAGCCCGATGTAGGTGTCGATCCCAGGACCCTGGGATCATGACCTGAGCCAAAGGCAGACGCTTAACTGACTGAGTCACTCAAGAGCCCTTGAGTTCGGGGCTCCTGTACCAGCCTGCCTCTACCTCCCTGGATGCCTGTGGGAATTCCATCTCCTCAGCCCCCTTCCTGGCTTCCATGCTGGCCTGCCTCTGCGTGAGATCCTGGCTGGAAAGGGCAGGCAGAACTGGGTCTTCCAGCCCAACGAGCAGTAAGA
The DNA here is from genome assembly GCF_902655055.1 of Lutra lutra. Classification (NCBI taxonomy): domain Eukaryota; kingdom Metazoa; phylum Chordata; class Mammalia; order Carnivora; family Mustelidae; genus Lutra; species Lutra lutra. The sequence continues at coordinate 130,567,551 of NC_062278.1, read as the reverse complement.
AGGGCTGTTGGTGGTGTGTCAGAGGCTCCATGACCCCATAAAATATGCTTCAATTTTTCTCAGAAAATGAGCCATTTTTTCCTTCTTGTGTTTTCATTTGGTGCCCAGAAGTCCCTGGATTTCCTGGAATTTATCTGAAGAATTCCAGCTATTCCAGCAGTAGTTTTCACACACATACAGCTCCTGCCAGCAGACTTCGGCCATCTGGGGGCAGCCTGTGGCGGTGGAGTGAGCTCTGCTCTTGAGCTCCAGCGATCTGGCAAGGGCTTTTCTGCTGAGCCCCTACAAGCTTTTGGATATTTAAAAAAAACAGTCTTATGAAGGTACCATTGGCATGTATTACACTACACTGAACCATGTGTCAAGTGTTGGCTTAATATATACACCCACGAGATTGACACCACAATCAAGGTAATGGAGATACCCATCACCTCTGAAGTTTCCTGTGCCCCTTGGTTGCCCCTCCTCTCCCCAGGTAACCACTGATCTGCTTTCTGTTCCTATATATGAGTTTGCCTTTTCTGAACTTCTACAGAAATAGAATCATCCAATAGGTGCTCCTTTTATCTGGCTCCTCTCACTCAGCATAGTTCCCTTGGGATTCATCCACACCATTGTCCGTCTCAGTAGTTCGCTTTCTTTGATTCTAGGTAGCATTCCACTGGATGGTTGTACCATAATTTGTGGATCAATTCATCTTTTGAGGAACATTTGCTCTTTCTGCCCAGTTTTTGGCTATTTTACACAAAGCTGCTATGAATAATGAATAACACGAAGTCATGAAGATTTACGCCTTTGTTTTCTAAGACTTGTATAGTATCAGCTCTTACATTAAGGATTGTGATCCATTTTGAGTTAATTTTTATTAGTGGTCTATGAAGTGACTCCAAGTTCCCTCCTCCCCAGCCCTTCTCCTCTTTCTTCATTGTCTTCATTTTGCATGTACCTATCCAACTACTCCAGCACTATTTGTTGCAAATTCTGTCCTTTCTCCAACACATTACTTTTGTGCCTTTGTCAGAGACCAGTTGTTTTTATATGCATGAGTTTCCTTCTGGATTCTCTATTCTAGTCTATTGATTTCTTTGTTTATCTTTGCCCTTCCTTCCTTCCTTCCCTCCTTCCTTCCTATCTTATGACAAGATGACTTTATTTTTTGAAGTTTTTATTTTAATTCCAGTTAGTTAACATATAGTGTTATTTTAGTTTCAGGCGTACAATATAGTGATTCAACAATTCCATACATCAAACTGTGCTCATCACAAGTGCCCTCCTTAATCCCCATCACCTATTTAACCCATCTCCCTACCCATGTCTCCTCTGGTAACCATCAGTTTGTTCCCTATAATTAAAAGTCAGTGTCTTCATTGTCTCTCTCCCTTTTTCCCTTTGCTGGTTTGTTTTATTTCTTAATTCTGTGCATGAGGGGGACCTGGATAGCTCAGTCAGTTGAGTGTCCAACTCTTGATTTTGGCTCAGGTAATTATCTCAGGATCATGGGATCAAGATCCGTGTCATGCTTGGCGTGGAGTCTATTTGAGATTTTCCTCTCCTTCTTTCTCTGCCCCTCCCCCCACTCTCACCCTTCTTTCTCTCAAATAAATAAATAAAATCTTTAAAACAAATTTCACATATGTGGGAAATCATACGGTATCTTTCTCTGACTGATTTATTTCACTTTGTATTATGCTTTCTAGCTCCATCCATGTTGTTGCATATGGCAAGATTACATTCTTTTTGATGGTTGAATAATATTCCATATATATGTGAGATACACACACACACACATAGGATATGTATATCCTATGTATATAGATATCTATATAGATATCTATACACATGTATATCATATATATATGTATATATAGGATATTCTTTATTCATTAGTCAATGAATACTTGACCTGTTTCCCTAATTTGGTTATTGTAAATAATGCTCCTATAAACAGAGATGTGCACGTATCCCTTTGAATTAGTGTTTTTTGTATTTTTTGGGTAAATACTCAGTGGTACAATAACTGGATCATAGGTTAGTTCTATTTTTAACTTTTTGAGGAACCTCCACACTGTTCTCCACAGTGGCTGCACCACTTTGCATAAGCAAAGTTCTTTTTTCTCCACATCCTCACCAACACTTGTTTCTGGGGCTGTTGGTTTTAGCCATTCGGACAGGTGTGATATCTCATTGTCATTTTGATTTACATTTCCCTGATGATGAGTGATGTTGAGCATCTTTTCACATGTCTATTGGCCATCTGGATGTCTTCTCTGGAGAAATGTCTGTCTGTTCATGTCTTCTGCCCATGTTTTCATTGGATTATTTGTTTTTGGGTGGTGAGTTATATAATTCTTTATATAGTTTGGATACTAGCCCTTTATCAGATATGTCATTTGCAAATATCTTCTCCCATTCAGTACATTGATTTTGTTTTGTTGTTTTGTTGATCTGTTTTGTTGATTGTTCTCTTAACTGTGCAGATGCTTTTTATTTAACACTAAGTTGTTTTTATTACTATAGCTTTATAATAACTTCTAAAATCACATGTTAGCTCTCCACTTTTACCTTTTTCCTCAGAGTTGTTTTGAGTATCCCAAGTCATTTGTATTCCCATATGAATTTTAGGAGCAGCTTGCCAATTTATATTTAAAAATGTTTGTCAAGATTTTGATTGGGATTGCTTTGAATTTATAAATCTTATATATTGTACTTTACTTCTTCCCTGGGCTTTAATCTCCTCTTCTTTAATGTGGAGATGATTCCTGCATTGCAAGGCAATTGGGAGGTCCATATGGGCTCATACTATAAAATTTCTGACAGTGCCTGGGGCATAATAGAAACTGAAATTTGTTAGTTTTTTTAAAATACCTTGTTCTATAACAAAACCTTGCATCTTTTATCCCTAACCCTCCCTGTAGATTTCCCTCTGTCATTTTTGGAAATTTCACCATTATATCCTGGTCAGGAATATATGTGACACCCCCTGCCTCCCTTTTTTGACTTTTTTTTAAAAACTTATTTATTTATTAGAGAGACAAGAGTGTGGGGAGCAGGGCCTGAGAGAGGAGAGTCTTAAGCAGACTTAGCGCTAAGCACAGAGCCCATCACAGGGCTCTATCTCATGACCTTAGGATCGCAACCTGAGCCAAAACCAAGAGTTGGATGCCTAACTGACTGTGCCACTCAGGTGTCCTGGCTTTCTGTCTTTTAAGTGGCCTCAAAATCAATGTCTTCAAGGTCTGTTTACTCTCAATCACCACAATAAAATCTCAACTCAAGTTCCAGTCATTACCTGCTGGATTTCCACAGTCAACCTACTGCCTTGACTCTTCCTCTCTAGGTTTGATTCTCTTTGAAGTTGTCTGACCTCCAGTCTATTGGTTAAAAATGCATTCAGTTGCAAGTCACCGTGAATTTGGATAATGGTACCTTGAAGAAATAGGGGTTTATTTCACTACATAACACAAGCAGTGGAGGTAGGCAGTTGCTTGTGTTGGCTCAGGTTATTTACCAGAATAACAAAGGCCTTCCTTTTCTGATCTGCCATGCTTAGCCTTATTAGCTTTCACTCTTGGCTCATTTTCTCGTAGCCACAAGATAGCTGCCATGGCTCCAGACAACATATTACTTTAAGGCAGAAAGAAGGATGTGGAATAGAAGCTTTCTTAGAATACTTCCTTCCCCACTAGACTTCTGCTTATTTCATATTGTCTAGATGAGGCTTGCATAGCCAGCCCTAGCTGCAAGAGAGTCTGGGAATAGAATTTCTGTGAGCTGTCACCCAGGCTTAGACACATTCTCACCCCACACAAAGGAGCAAAGAAGATGTAGAGAATAGGTATAGGCAGGCAATGGATTGGTGTCTTTTACACTTGGTTTTCTTACCTGAGAATGGAGATAATAATGAGGTCATTGTGGGTAAATGAGGTAGTACATAGAAGGTGCTTACTGCTGTGCCTGGCCCATGTTAAGTGCTGAATAAATGGTATATATTATTTTTATTATAGTTAGTATCTTCCTCGACAGAGTCCAAAGATGGCCTTCATTGCTCAAAAAGGCCCATTTGGTTCCCAGTGAAATTAACTCCTTTCTCTGGACACGATGTCTTGCCAATTCCTTTCTGACTCACAAAGCATGGCTGCAGCAAAGCATTCAGGGGCATTCAGTACATTCTAGACAGTGGTGTTGTGGCAGAGGATGAGGCCAACCCAGCTCCTGCCCTCATGGGCAGCAGGTCATAAACAGACAAATAAATTAAACAGGAGTGTGATTACAGTTAGTGATGAGTGGTGTGCAGGAAATAAACAGGGTGAGAGCTGGAGGGCTGGGAGGGTGCTTTTAGATAAGGCACCCTAGGAAGGCTCCTCTGAGGACCCCATCTGAAACTGAAGAATGACTAGGAGCCTCCAAGGGAAGAGTATTCCAGGCCAAGGAAAAACAAGCAAAGATCTAGAGGCGTGAAAGGGCTGGTGTACTTGAGGAGGTAGGAAGGGGGTTAGACTGTCCTGAGCTCAGGGAGAGTGTTGGAAGAGAAGGTACGAGATGCTGTGGGCGAGCGCCAGCATAAGCAGGTTTTGTAGCCATGGTAAGCAGTTGAGATTTTAAGTGCAACGTGGAGCTGTTGAAAAACTTTTAGCTTGGGAGAGATGTGATCTGACCAAAGTTCTCAGATGATTCCTGTGGCTGTTCATTCATTCATTCGACCACTATTTATTGAGTGCCAGGCAATGTGAAAGGCACCAGAAAAAGAAGTCATGAACAAAATAGAGAAAAAATCCTGCCCTGTAGGTAACCTATAGCCCAGTTTTCCAAGGATTTCCTGGGACACAGTAATTTCAGTGCTAGAATAGGGACCACACTGGCCAAACTGGGACCACACTGGCCAAACATAGAAAATAAGCAAAACAAACAAGTAAATTGTTTAATTAGTTAAATAATGGTAAGGAAGGGATCTGAAAGTTTGGGTGAAGGGTGAAGTTTTGGATAAGAGGTTAGTGGGAGTTTCTCGTGGGGAGGTGAATCAAGGAGACTAACAGTGTTGAAATTTGGGGAGGAGGGTTTTCAGGTAGATGTGAACAGCAGATGCAAAGGTTCTGAGGCAGCAGTGTATGCCCAATGGTGTTTGCAGAGCAGTAAGAAGGGCGTGTGGCTGGGAGAAGAAAATGTGAGACCAGAGTACTAGAGATGGTGGAGGAGGAGAGGCAGATTATATGGGGCTTTGTAGAACATTATAAGGACTTTGCTTTTCTCTGAGATGGGAACCATGGGGATAAGGAGCCGAAGGTCTAGAGCTTCTGAGTATCACTCTGGTCGCTGTGTTAAGGAAAGACTGAAGGAGCAAAGGCAGAGCATGGAGAGTGGTTTATGGAGATAACGATAGTCATATCAGGTGCTTTGCACCAGGGTGGTCGGCACACTGTGGAGACAGCCTCAGGTTGATGAGTCAAGTTGGTGCTGGGGGTAAGGGAGAAATGGGTGAAAGGTGATGAGCCTGTGTGTCTTATTTGAGCAGGAGGGTAGAAGGAGGGACCACTGCTGAAGTCAGATTTGGGGTAGGGTACAGGAACCAGGAGTTTCACTTAGAGAAGTGCATGATATCTGTAAGTAGAGATGGGGGTGGGAAGGTTGTTTGGAACTTAGGGGACAGCTGTGGGACTGGAATGTAAGTTAGAGAATCCTTAGCAAATGCATGGTATTAAGGCCATAAGGATGGGTATTATCTAGGCAGGGAATGTAGAGAGAAGGAATTGAAGACTGCTCCTAATTCTTGGCTCCATGGCAATACATACCTTTGCCACTGTTTCAAAACTGGGTAGAGTGAATCTTATTCCTTGACTTTGGATTAACCATGTGACTTAGTTTGCCCAATAAGATGTTAGTAGATACTATGCATGTGTAGTTTGGCTTCGTGCCTCATGCTTCTGTCATTGCTGGAAGAATACCCCCTAGGGAGCTGACCCCTCAGTCTAGCCCCTGAGTAAGACATGTGGAATGGAACCACTCCTACTACCCCACAAATTCACCACCTCAAGCAGAGTTGCAGCTGACCCACAAATGCTAAGGAAGAATAAAATCCTTATTGTCACATACAGTTTGTGGTTGTTTGTTATGTGGCATAACCTGACTGACACACATACCTCCCTTCAACCTCTGGTTCCCATTTTTTCTTAACTCCACCTGTCTTCTGCATTGTAACAATTTAGAGTCTCCCAGTTGCCAAAGCTTTCCTCTTCTTAAAAAAAAATTTTTTTTTTATTTGACAGAGATAGATCGTGCACAAGCAGGAGGAGCAGCAGGCAGAGGGAGAAGCAGGCTCCCCGCCTAGCAAGGAGCCTGATGTGGGACTCAATCTCAGGACCTGGGGATCCTGACCTGAGCCAAAGGCAGATGCTTAACTGACTGAGCCACCCAGGTGTCCCCAAAGCTTTCCTCTTCTTATCCAAGATCTTCAAATCGCATTTCCTCAGATCTTGCTAGACCAGGGGAGGGGTATGAGAAAAGTGCTTTGTTTCTAGTAGTGGTAACTCACAATGCTTCAGCAGTCCTAGAACACATTTTACATGTTCTCATTGGTCCTTGTTGTACTGGGGAGGTAGTGGAGGGTCAGGGAGAAGGAGAGTCTTGTACCAGACCCCACAGCTGGAGGAAAGTCAGGAGCCCAGAGGCCCAGAGGGAAGTCTAGTTTTCTTGGAGCCAAGCAGAAACAGAAAACCAAACATGGATCTTATGGGTACAGGGTGGAAGGGAAACTTGTTTTTCACAGAATAATCATTTGTTCCTTTTGAATTCTGTACCATGTGCATGCATTACCTACACACACACACACACACACACACACACATATACACACACACACGGCCCAGGAATCATGTGTAATATTAATGCATTTAAAGAATCCATCTTTGAGTTGAAGGGGATTGGAAAAGGGATTCCCAGAAGTACATTTTTTCTGTTTCTAGATCTGTCCAAGGGAGGAGGCCTGAAGTACATTATCCAAGCAAGGCTCCTCCATGCCTAATTCTGATTTCTCCCTATCAGGCCCTTGTTTGGATGGGGAATTATGAGTCAGAAGCCCTGAAATTTCTAGAGGAGGAGAGCCTCTGCATGGGATCCTGCCCTGCCTTGTGTGGTAAGCATGCTTCCGGGTTCAGAAACGTCTGGGGTGCCAGTGCTTCCTTTTTCTGGCAGCAGGCTGGAGAGACAGACAGCTATTGACATGTCAGCCCAGAGAAGCCCTACCTCTAACACCCTAGAGCTCTGACACCCCTCTTTGCATGGAAACGCCTGCTAGAAATAGTAGTCCCAGTTGCATATGGTTGCTTTTTGTTGTAAATCCAGGGAGGTAAAATCCACATCAATCCACAGCCTCTCCTGTCTGTCTGCTTTTGGATTCCCATCTATGAAAAGATGTGATGGGGGTGGGGCGTGGTGCAACGACGGCGGGGTGGGATTGGGCGAGGGGAGGGTGTGCTCCTCAGGCTGGGGCTGGAGAGGTATCTAGGAGGAAGGGAGGATTAGAATCTTTGAGGGGGACAAAAGTCCTACTCTGAAAAGGCAAGCTCACAATGACCACAGTGAGCATAGCTCTGTTTTGTTTTGGTATGTTTGTTTTCTTTTTGGTCGGGATACATCAAAGCATTTGAAACTTCCAGTGACATTAAAGGAAGATAGATGTGAGATATTAAACAAATGTGGGTGAAGAAAGGACTGCCAGGACAGCAGGCTGGCTGGTGGGACTTGAAAAGGTTGCATTTGCAGTTGCAGAAAAGAGAAACTCTCCTTTCAATCCAGTGTCCCGAGAGGCCTGGACAATCAGGGTAGACTTGGAGGATCAGACGCGCAGACAAAACCAGCATCTGCATTTGAAACGGGCTCCCAGGGGCTCTTCTGGGAAGCTAGAGCCGGGATCAGCCAGCTGACAGGTTCCGCCAGTCCAGAGAACATCCCACAAAGCTCAAGCAGGAGGCTCCCGCTCTGATAACGGCTCCTGGGTGTCCGGGTCCAGGAGGGGCCCCAAAAGAAACCCTGCGCCAAAAGCTGGAGCTGGAGGGTGGGAGAGTGGGCGGGGGTCATGTGTTGCCCCCCCCCCCCACCCGGCTTGGTTATTTTGCTCAAAGTCACCCCCAAACGCGAATGGGAATAAACTCTCCTTGTTTGCCTCTCGCCCGGCCTAAGCCCCGGGTCCCCTTGGGTGTCGTCCAGGACGCCGGCACGGCTGCTTACAATGGCGCTCAGACGACAGATGGCGGGCGGGGAGAGGAGGCGCGCGGGCAGGTGCGCGGGGGGGGGGGCGGGGGGGGAAGACGCGCCGCCGCAGCTCGAGACGCCGTCTGTCGGCTCAATGGCTTGCGGCCCGCCGGCTGCAGCGGCTGCCGCCCGGCCCTGCGAACAATGACCGAATTCTCCGAACCCCCCACACCCCCCGCAGGGCTGGGCCACGCGCCAGCCGGGCGGGCGGACCCTTGTGCGGCACGGGCAGAGCTCGCCCATGCCAGTGCGCCGGAGCCTCCCGGCTGGGCCAGGGTGCCCAGCCGGAGCCGCGGAGTGTGCTCGGGGCACGCACACGCGCACCACACCTCCGTGCTTCCGCTCACGCGGGGCTCAGGGCCAGGGAGGCCTTGAAACGGTCACAGGTGTGGCGAGCCCCGCGCACGAAGGCGCAGGGGCTTTCTCTGCTGGCACAGAGGGCGTTTTGCTGTGGAGCGACAGGCCCCATTATCAGGGGTGTCAGAGGGTCTCAGCCAGGGCAGCGACACAGAATGCCCTGGGTCAGAGCTGGGAGGGGCTGCAGCCTGGCCCTGCCACTTGCTGGGGCCAAGTCGGTGCGCCCGCGGCAGAGCGCCTTTTCCAGAACGCTCATTTCGCCCCGAAGCCCGCAGGCTTTCGCAACCGCTGTTGCAGGCCAGGTCCCCTCCCTGGGCTTCGGTGCCCCTTAAACAAAGCGAACCGGAATCGGGCAAAGCAGGAGACAGGACCGCAGCCCTTTCTGCCCATCCCTCCGGCCTCAAGTTTTCCTGAAGTCAGGGAGGCACTCTGGTGAGCTTAGGGGAGTGTTCAGCCCTTAGGGCAGTCGAACAAATCGGGCGAGTCCAAGGCAAATGGAGGCAGGACCCCAGCACACCATGTGGCAGGCCCACTTTTGTTGTTGAGGAGCTAAAGGCAGCGGGGGGGGGGGGGGGTGCTGGATGACTGAATGTTTAAGGTGTGTGTGTGTGTGTGTGTGTGTGTGTGTGTGGCTTTGAGGTGGGTATGTGTGCCCTCAGGGCTTCTAAGAGGTGCTGCAGTGACCTTCCCTCCCCCACTTCCCCACACTGCCTGGAGGAGTAACAGTGAACACTGTACAACCAAGGCAACACAGGAGGCTCTGAGTTTGAAAGAAATTCTTCCCTGCGGGTAAATGGAGACGATGCCCTGTGAGAGGAAGTCCCTTAGGATGGCCACAGCTCTGATCCTGCCTTTCCCTAATAGGGCCCAGGTTCTGCGTGCTTGCTGCTCTCAACTGGGTTGTATATAAAACATTATAATCCCTGCCTGCTTGCTTTCTTTAATTATCAACCTTCATTCTGAGATCTATGTATATGATATATGTATGATACATATGTATCATGCATTCATGGTACTTATAAAAATAATGTATGTGTATATGTGTGTGTGTGGTGTGTGTATTTGTAGATATGGCCCACCTGACCACGGAGAAGTCATTTCACTAGTCAATCTTGATTGTGAAATCCCCCTTTTTCCTTTAAAGGGGTACATAACGCTGTTGGCAGAGCACTCGGGAATTCTGCTATACAGAGTAATAACACACCGGAGTTGGAAGGGAAATTCAACATTTTTCTGGTGCAGTGTTTCTCAGGCTTTGTCATTCACACACCACCTTTGTGACTTTTGGCATATCATGTACCACCTATATTATTTACTTAATATGTTTTTGTAAATCCTCTTGCTTTTTTACCTTAAATTTATTTTTAAGGGAGGGGCACCTGGGTGGTGCAGTCGGGTTGGGCTGCAGACTCTTGGTTCCAGCTCAGGTCATGATCTCAGAATCTTGACGTAGAGCCAGTGTAGGCCTCTGTTCTCAGCAAGGAGTCTGCTGGAGGATTCTCTCTCTCTGTCTCCCTCTCCCCCGTCCCCCTCTCCCCCATTCCCACCTCTAAAATAAATAAATCTGTTAAAACTTTTTATTTTTAAGGGATATTTTGGAGGTGATTCTGAGGACATGGTAACATGACTGTGGCCTCCTTTTCATCCACTTCATAGTTAATTTCTCTCTTTTTATCTCTCTCTCCCTCTCCCTTTAATAAACAGTTGTAGGGACCAATGGAAAGAATGAGAGATAGTTGCTCAGCTCCATCAGTTCATACATGAAACACAGTTCAAGAAGAGGTGGAGCCTGAGGAAGTTGGACCCTGATCCGTGGCCCCTCAGAAAGGTTCACACTGGGCCAGATAGAGACACCTGGTCCCCTGTGCCTCGTCTCAGCAACTAAGAAGTTATTAAACTGGTAGGGGTTAAGTTCCCTTGTTTCTGAGGTTGGAGACTCCTTGGAATGCAATTCAGGGAAGGATTTTCTAGATGCTTCCACAGGAGATGGGCAGCATGTCCACATCTAAGCTGCCTCATTGAGGATAGCGTCCTTTCCCCCTTTTTCCACCGGCAGAATGCCCATCCCTTAGGGTGCTCCAGCACTTGGACCTGAGCCTCAGTGAGCTGGCAGAGAGATGAAGGACAAACAGAGCATACATCCAATGAGCTAGAACTGCTGAAAGAGACAGATGGTAACATGAATCAAAAAAAAAAAAAATAAGCCCTACAGATATTTAAATACAGTAAAAAGAGACTGTGGAGCTAAAAATGTGATTTCCCAACGAAACAGTTCAATTGATGAGTTGAAGGAGAAAATGATCACCACTGAGATTTAGATAAGCAGCCTGGAAAATCAAGGTCAGCAAGTAGCTTCAAGTACAGAACACAATTATAGAGATGGAAATTGGGAAAAATTGGTCTTGGAGGGCAGATCTAATGACCTAACATATGAATAACAGGACTTCCAGAAGGAGAAAAGGGAATAGATGAAAGAAATAATTAATGTCATAGAAAAAGATTGCCCTGAGCCGAAGGAAGATTTGAATCTGCAAGACTGAAAGGATTTTCTGAATTTCAGGCTGAACGAACAAGAAAGTACCTGCCTCTTTCTGAACCATAAGGATAAAAGAGGAAAATGTTATAAGATCCAGACAATTACCTCAACTTATCTGAAAAGAAAAAAGAACCGTGTTGGCATTACACTTCCCATCTAGTACTAGAAGCTACAAGCTGATGAAACAGACTCCATAGGACTGTTCCTGTTGAAGTGATTCACCTGGTGAGGACAAAGAAATATATTTAAGGCTAACCTCACCTGCTAAAAATATTCTAGAGAGGATGTTCCCCAAACGTAAATGACCCAGGAGAGAATGGAATGGAAAAGTAGATAGAACTTCCAAATTAACAGAGGGAAAAATGGAAACCAGCAAAAATAAGAAAAGACAAAGGAGAGAAGAAAATAATTATTCTCATTATTCTAGGACTCCATATTTGCAAATGCACCTACTTCCTAAACTTTTTTTTGTAACCTTAAAATCAATACCGCTAAATGCCAAATTGCAAATGAACATTCTGCCTTTGCCTCTGCTGTCTTTCCTTCTCCCACATATCTATGGCTCTATTTGCACACAAATGCATATATGTATGTGTGTCTCCATGTTGTTTTAGCTCTCATGGAAGCAAGTTTTGAATTTGGATAGAAGTGACCTAACCACAGTGTTGTGGCTTCTGCAAACTGATTTTCCTATGTCTAAAAGTAAGTTTCACAAAATGTTAAAATTAGAGCTGCCCATCTCGTGAGCGCGCCTCCTCTGTCCCAAACCTGGCAAGGCAGTAGGCAGAGTGCTGGGCCCAAGAGGGGCACTTCTATATGAAATCCCATACGACAGCTCCCCTTCCTCTGTGAGGAAGAAGCAGTATAGGGCATACGTATAGGGCATACAAGGTGTACAGCCATTTTGGAAGATGGTTTGGCAGTTTCTTACAAACTAAACACACTCTTACCATATGATTCTAATTGAACTCCTCAGTATTTATCCAAACAAGCTGAAAATTTGTGTCTACATAAAAGCTGCACATGGATATTTATAGTAGTTTTATTTGTAATTACCAAAACTTGGAAGCACCCACAATGTCCCTTAGTAGGTGAACGGATAAAATAAACTGAAGTACATGAAGACAATAAATACTAATCCGTGCTAAAAGGAATCATCAAGCCATGAGAAGATATGGAGGAACCTTAAAGTATATTATTAAGTGAAAGAAGTCAATGGGAAAAGGCCACATACTGTATGATTCCAACTATATGACATTCTGGAAAAGGTAAACTATGGAAATAGTAAAAGATCAGTAGATTCTAAGGGTTGGGAGTTGGGAGGGAGGGGTGAATAGGTGGAGCACAGAGCATTTTCGGGGCAGTGGAACTACTCTGTACGATGCTGTAATGGTGGATACATGTTATTACATGTTTGTCCAAACCCACAGAATGTACAGCACCACGACTGAACCCCAGTGTGAACTATGGACCTTGGGTGACAATGATGTGTCAATTTACACACATCTCTGGTAGCAAACATGGCACCCTCATGCCAGATGTTGATAATGGGGAAGGCTGTGTGTGTAGGGAGACGGAGGTATATAAAAACTCTTTCTGGAGTGCCTGTGTGGCTTAATCAGTTGAGCGTCTGACTCTTGGTTTCAGCTCAGGTTTCGATCTCATGGGTCATGGGATCGAGCCCTGCGTGGGCTCCGTGCTCACCGGGGAGTCTGCTTGATTTTCTCTCCCTCTACCTTTCCCCACACTCACGCTCTCGTCTCTCTCTCTCTAAAATAAATAAAGAAAATCTTAAAAAAAAACCTCTTGTATATTTTCCTTGGTCTTTTCTAATATTTGGAGAGGTTAATCCTGATAGGTTACTCAAAGCACCTCCCTACCTCAAGCCCTACTTCCCCCGCCCCCGTAAAAATGGGAAGCCCTTTTTCCACAAGAAATAAAAACTGAAAGGAAGCTATATTCACCATAAATAAAAAATTAGATATAGCTAAAATAAGCAGAAGATAGCAGAAAAAAAATAATAAAATGAAGTTCTTAAATTCCAGCTTCTATCGCCAGCAGAGGGCTTGGACCTAAGACCTGCTCAATCTGTGGTAAAGGAAGATCAAAGTCATTAGAGAAGGCATTAAAAACCCCCTGGCGCCAAATGGAGACCTTCTCTTCCCACAGGATTAATGAACCAAAAGGTCACTGCAAAGGAAGCGCTCTCTCAGTGCCTGCTTCCATTTCCTTTGATGCTCCCCTCTGTTGGTCACCTAAAATCTCTAGCACTGGAACTCCAGCCCTTGAGAAAATGTGGATTTCATCTAAACCTTGTTTCTCCCATTGAAAGCCAACCCCTGGAAAAATGGGTGCCTCGTGCCAGGTCATACGCCGGGTGGTAGTGCGTCCTTACTGTCGTACTGGGCTGGCTTACCCGAAGCAGGATTCTCTCTAGACGCCTTGAAGAAGAAACAAAATCAGGAGATGACGTTCAGTTCTATTCTTTGCTGGTCATAGAAAATAACCCCTTGCTCTTTCCTTTCAGTCACTTAGAAAAATAATTTCATGTACGTGAAAATTAAAATAGATGTTCGAGGGGTAGCATGGAATATATAAAGGTCCTAGGAGGAGAAAAATCCTCAGCCAAGAAACCATTTCAAATGCTTTGTCTTGTTTCTCAGGGCAGGGAACGTATTTAAGAATAGAACTCACGGAAGCAAGGTTTTCAAATGGAAGAGAGCGGATGGCTGGTAATTATAATGTGATGGGTCATTATGGTTTTCCAGGAAGTGCCTAAATTACAGTACAGGTGTCATTTCCCTGTTGCTTCCTCCTGAGAAAATAACGCAAGCCCCAAAAATCGATGTCTGGCTGGTAGGCATTTGGAAACTGTACCCACTTTGTCCAAGGCAAGGTGGTTTTACCTCAGGGACTCGTGGCTTGCCCCCTCCTTCTTCGGCCCATGTCACCTGGCGTGAGGGGCAGTGGTCAGTGCCTTGTCCGCCTCCTTGACCGCTCTCTACAGTGAAGGTGGCACTGTTCGCCAGGCTCCTCCCTGCCGCCTCTGCGGCTCCGAGAGAGATGAAATGGCGAGAAAGTCAACACCGATGAGGTCATGGAGAATGGGCTCTGTTTCCCCCTCCTCTGTACAAAGGCAACCTTTCATTCCCCTTGAAAAAATCCACCGTGGCCCTCGTGAAGAAATGGTCTTCCCCAGGACTCCTGTTTACTTTAGCTCTCGCCTGGGAGGCCAGGACTGGCTGACACAAATGCCACCCTTTTTTAAGGCATACTGACCTCAAATTGGCAGAGAGGAGAAATGAGAGTTTGTGTGAGGGGGACCCACAGGGAAGGTCCGTGGAATTTTCCTGCAGCATCTTGACTGCAACAACAGCAGCTGTTGCACACAGTTGTCTTGATGAAGGGACATTTTGACTCAGTCTAAAACCCAGCCATTAAACTTTAGGCTTAAAAAAAAAAAATGGCCAAGTCCCCAGACATTCCTATTCTATTCCTGAGCCTCCTTGGCTGGGGTGAGGATGGGGAATGGAGTAGGCGTGATAAGATTCTGTTTTGCCAATTGATGATTTTATAAAGTGTCAAGAATTTGGTGTCAGAGTGACCACCTTAAAATAGCCAGCTTCTCATCTGGCCCCACTCTTGCCCCCCAGTGTGGCAGCCCTCTTGTCACATTGCCTTCTATGTTGGTTCTTGGCCCAGCATGACCTCCTTGGGGCGGGCACCCTTTCTTCTGAGTCTCCAACAGTAACAGCTGCTCGGTGTGCGCTCACTTGACTAATAGAAGAAAACGTGCTTACGTTCAGCTGGGACTTTCCCACATTGCTGAAAAGCAAAGATAATGAACAAAGAAAAGATCTCTAGACCAGCGGTTTGGTTTCTTCAAACTCGTTGACCGCAATCTATAATGAAAAAAGGCATTTTAGGGGTGTGTGGGTGGCTCAGTGGATTAAGCCTCTGCCTTCAGCTCAGGTCATGATCTCAGGGTCCTAGGATCAAGCCCCGCATCAGGCTCTCTGCTCAGCGGGGAGCCTGCTTCTCCCCCACCCTGCCACCTGCTGCTCTGCCTACTTGTGATCTCTCTCTCTGTCAAATAAATAAATAAAATCTTTAAAAAAAAGGTATTTTATATTGCAACCCAGTCTAAGATATACTAAGACACACACACACACACACACACACACACACACACTTGATACCCCCCAGGTGCTCCTGCCTCGGTGCTCACCCTTGCCCCCAATGTGGCCCCAGCCCTCAGCCCCGGGTTTTCTTTGAAACTCTTCAGTGACGTGTAACTGACATATAAACTAGACATATTTAACATATACAGCTCAGTGAGTCTGGGGGTAAGTTTACACCTGTGAAACCATCACCACCAAGACCATAGACGTGTCCATCACCTTCTAAAGTTTCCTCTTGCCCCTTTATTATTACTACTACTGTTGTTGTTATTACTATTTTGCGTGTGGTCAGAACACTTAATGTAATAAGATCTGTCTCTTAAAAATTTTAAGCAATACAATATTGTTAGCTATAGGTACTTTGCTGTGCAGTACATCTCCAAAACTTACTTATCTTGCACACCTGACACTTTGTACCCTTTGACCATCTCCTCTCCATTTCCTCTGCCCACCCCCCAGTCCCTGGCAACCACCATTTTATTTTCTGCTTCTATGAGATTAACTATTTTAGATTCTACATAGAAGTGAGATCATGCAGGATTTGTCTGCCTGTGTTTGGCTTATCTCAGTTATAATAACCTCTAAATTCATTGTATTAGTCAAGGTTCTTCAGAGAAGCAGAACCAACATGATATATATACATATCTCCCCACTATATCCATATATATATATCTCCTAACATGATATACATATATATACATATATATGTGTGTGTGTATATAGAGAGATAAGAAGACATTTATTATAGGAACTGACTCACATTGTTAGGGAGGCTGAGAAGTCCCAGAGTCTGCCATCTGCAAGGCAGAAACTGGGAAAGCTGGTGGCATAATTCGGTTCAGGCCAAGGGCTGGGAACCAGGGGAACACTGGTGTAAGTCCGGAGAACCAGAGCTCCCATGTCTGAGGGGCAGGAGAAGGGGGATGTCGCAGCTCGAGAAGAGAGCATATTGGCCCTTCTTTCACCTTTTTTGTTCCAACTGGGTGCTCGATGGATTGAATGATGCCTGCCTGTATGGGTGAGGGCTGACCTCTTTACCCAGTCTACTGAATCAAATGCTAATCTCTTCCGGAAGCACTCTCACGGGCACATCCAGAAATAATATTTTACCAGCCATCTGGGCATCCTTAACCCAGTCACGTGGACACATAAAAGTACCATCATATCCATACATGTTGTCCCAAATGGCAGGATTTCCTTCCTTTTTTTCCTTTTAAGGCCAAGTAATATTCCGTTGTATGTATATGCCGCATTTTCTTTACCCACTCATCAGTTAGGTGTTACTTAGGTTGTTTCCATCACTTAGCTATTATGAATCTCAGCCCCTTATTTAGCCCACAATGCCCCATGTGACAAAGGTCCTGATGAGCTGGACCTTGGATCAGAATATCCCTGCCACTACATGTGGACAATCAGGGAAGATAGAATTTGGTGCCCATATCTTCTGGATAAGATCCAACTGTTGTGAAGGAGACACAGTTTTAGCACAGAACTAGAAGAGATTTGAGCCATCATCTACTTGAAAACTTCCTTTTTTTAAAAAAAAATTTATTTATTTAGAGAGTGAGTAGAGGGGAGGGGCAGAGGGAGAGAGAGAGAGAGAGAGGATCTCAGACAGACTCCTTGCTGAGCACAGAGCCTGACTCGGGGCTTGATCTCATGACCCTGAGATCATGACCTGAGCTGAAACCAAGAATTGGATTCTTAACCAACTGAGCCACCCAGGGGCCCATTGGAGTCTTCATTTTACAGACAAGAAGGTTGAGGCTCAGGGCTTCAGGCCTCCCCCAGATCTTCACGTTCCAGCAGCGTGTGCTTGCCCAACACTGCAGAAATTCTCCCAGCCCCATCTGGGCTGGCCAGGCCGCTAGCATGGGACCCTGTCTGCGGCACTCATAGCAACCCGTGGATGTCTGACGTTGGGCAAAGCTGTTAGCTTCCATGACCTCAGCATACTGAGCCATAAAAATGGGGTAGTAATCCCCGTCAGAAACAGTTGTTATCCTGATAGTTCTATTCATTGATTCATTGAACAAGCACTTATTAAGTTATGAATTACTATATGCCAAGCTCTGTTCTAGATTCTGTCGTCATGGGACTTATGTTCTACTTGGGGAGACAGTTAATACACGAATCAGTAGGTACATATACAAGCTAATATTCAGAAGGGATAGGGCGATAAAAGATAAGGGTCGGGGAGAGACTGACCGAAGGAAAGCATTTGGTAAATTACACATCACCCAAAAACTGCCTGGGACGTAGATGTTGCTCATCAAATGCTAATTGCCTTCTCTTCTTGTCTACATTTCTCATTTCCACCTTCTCAGGTGATTCCACGCTCCCTGTTCTTCTCAGGTTGCCCATAAGCCCTCTTTGGGGGTTCCTTGCCGTGTCAAATTTCATTCAGCCATCTGCCCAGCCATGCTGTGTCGTTTTCACATCTCACCTCTTCCAGGCCCTGTGCCGCTCAACAGTAGCAGGGGACTGAGAGCAGTAATGTCTGGCAGAGGGAAGGCAAGGAAGGAGATGCATGCGATACAGCCATGAGGCGTTCCCCTGGGCGTCGGGGCACCTGCTTCCTTGCTGGAGCCTTGGCTCCTCCTGGACAGGGGTTTCTATTTAGAATAGAAAAGATTTTCTAAAAGTATCACACTGATTATCAAGGATCAAGTCTCTTTCCCAAATTTATTTGTAATAATGAAACTTAACAAATTTAATTTCTCTTACCCACCAAAGAGTATAAAAAGCAGTTCCAAAACATAGAGCAAAGGCAAGGAAAAGAGTATTTTATTAAAAAGATAACAATGAGAAAATAACAATGAGGGACACTTGGGTGGCTCAGGTTGGTTGAGTGTCTGCCTTCAACTCAGGTCATGATCCAGGGTCCTGGGATCGAGCCCTGCATCAGGGTCCCTGCTCTGCTGGGAGGCTGCTTCTCCCTCTCCCTCTCTGCCGCTCCCCGTGCTTGTGCTCTCTCTCTATCAAATAAATAAATAAAATATTTTAAAAATTACAAGGAGAGAAAATAATGTTTTTTTCACTTGTAAATATGTACTCTGTTTCATTGTACTCTGTCACTTAATTATGAATAGCTCCAGGTGTGAGTTGCTTGTCTAGTCTGTTTAGAGTTCAAGGTTGGGAATGTCTTTGATGAGTTCTGCTTTGGGTTTCAGAGGGACAGACAGCTTACCTTTTCTGGAGGAGGAGAGTCTAAACCAACCTCTCTTCTGTGGCAAAGACTCCTTTTTTTTTTTTTCCCCCTTCTAGAACTCGAATCTCAAGCCCCCTCTTTGGGGCGGGCACCTCGGATCCATCTCTGAGCCAGTCTGGGAGCTGGCCCTGGAGGTCACATAGAGTTGGAGACAGGGAGTTCTCAGCGAGAATCTTGCATCCAGAAGCTCTATTGTCAGGTCCAGCTCAGCCTTTTCCACTACTATGACCCAGACTGCATTTGTAAATGGAGGGGGCTGGCACAGATCAGCATTTCCCCCAAATGTTATCCACATACAGCAGCCTCATGAGATGCTCTGGGGACAATGGTAAGCAGAGTAATCTTGCCAGCTGCTGATGCCTCTAGGAGCAATCTGGGAAGGCCTGCAGGGGTGCAGGTGAGGGGGCAGGTGAGCGGCACTGCATCACTTCTGGCCTGGGCCACCTGCCCTGGCTGGGACATGGGGCCCTTCACTGCTGGGTTCCCTCAGGCAGCTTTCTGGGAAGAGCCAGCTGTGGCCTTCTAGAGGTCTGTCACATCAGAGAGGACTGGCTATGAGCCCCATCCCACGGCTGTGAGGGTCTGAGCACCCTCTCTGACCTACAGCCTATGGTCACCTCCTGCCCCCACTGAGAGGCTCTAGCTGACTTCTCTGTGGGCTGGTGGTTAAGTGGGCAGACATGTCTGGGTGTAGAGCCACTGCCAGTCCGGCCGTGGCTGTGAGCAAGCGGGAGTTCCGTTGCCTGCTGTCTCACACAGGGTGCCTCATCCTGGCCTTTCTCACACCCTCTCCCAGTTTTTCCAGAACTCCCTGGGGGTAAGTGAGACTCACTATGAAGCTCAGACTCTACTATGGAGGGGCAGGTCTGCCTCTCCCCGTGGGGCCCCCTGTCAGGGTCACTGGCAAGGACATCTCCTGGCTTCCAGAACTGGAAGAGGGGCAGGACTGTCGGAGAAGTTAGAATTCATCTTTGGTTCCCTTCCTTCTCCTTCTGGTTCCCCCTCGAATTTACGGTTTTCCTCCTTTCAGAAAGAGGTGACAAATGAACCAGCCTTGGTGAAGTAAGGACAGCGCACCAAGCTCCCTGAGACTGAGACAGTGGTGGTGAAGGTCAGTCAGGGAGGGACCGTGACCTCAGCCTGAGCATGTGCAGTGTCGGGGGGCCTGGGAGCCCATCTGGCATGGTCCGTAGGAGACGGCGGGAAGTCTGGCTGGGGTGTAGACTGAGTCATCTCGGCACAGCAGAGTCCCGGGTAGTCACGCCTGTGAGTGATGAGCACCTTGAGGAAAGACAACGTCACAGACGTGTCTGGAAGGTGAATCAGGGAGCCGCAGAATAGAGGTCTCTGCATTCCCGGGGGCGGCTTCCTTTTACTGCCTACTTCTGATAGGTTTTCTCCCCCGAGTGACCTCAAAGGAATGATAGCTTTGCAATTGACGTTTCTGTGGCAATATGAGTTAGTGTGTCTCAGAGCTCCGAAGGGTGGAAACCATGGGGTTTCAGAGGCTGACAGCCCTTCTCTTTTTACCTCCTTCCCTTCCTGTGTCCCCTTCCTTCCTCCTCCCTCCCTCCCTCCTGTCCATCCTTCTTCCTGTCCATCCTTTTTTCCTCCTTCCCTTCCTTCCCTCTTCCCCTCCTGCCTTCCTCCCAGAATGTCTATATTCATCTCACAAATATTTATTAGACAACTACTATGTAGCGGGGACTGGGGACACAGTGGTGAATGAGACACAGATGGTCTGTGCTGTCATACATGGTGTAGTCTCCGGTGGCAGAAGAACACCAAACAATCACAAATGATTCCCTGCAATTCGAGCCTAGTCCAGGGAATCTGAATGCACCTAACAGAGGTCTTGGCTGGACCTGGAGGGCCAGGGAGGCCTTCCTTGAGACACTGCAGTTAGGATGAGACAGGGAGGATGGGAGGTTCACCAGGGAAGAGCATCCAAGCAGAGGGAATAGAGGAAGTGGAGAGCTCAATGACTTGGAGGAACAGGTTATTAAGTGTGGCCTGAGTGGGAAGGGATTGAAGGGCTGAGCCAGGATTCAGCTCAGCCAGAACCTGGGAGGCTGTGTTGAGGATCCGGGGCCCTCCTTAGGCAGAGATGGGTGAGGACTGGTCCCCATGGGCCTTGCAGGGGACCTGTGAGAGTCTGCTCATGGAGTGTCTGATTCCCCCACCATCAGTCACACCACATAAGGACCACGTATCCTACTCTAGGAGGCTGGTTTCTAGGGATCATCCCACCCAGACCCACCATGGGGGACTGTGGGCAGGTGCTTTCGGTTCCCCCTGCTGTTTCTAACAGTAGGATGAACAGTAGTAGTGGCTGCTGGGGAGTCTTTTCCTCTTTTAAATGGATAGTCCAGGCCCAGAGGGAGGCTGCTGACTGGCCCCCCTCCAAGCCAGAAAACCCTGGGATCACAGTAACATAGCAGCCTGTTCATTGTGACATGGCACCTTATGCTAGGGATGGGAAAATCCCAATGAAGAATGAAGAAGTTCACAGATACCTTCATATAGTAGAAGGAGTCAGGCTTTGGGGACAGAAAGACTTGGATGTACATTCTGGGTCTGCCACTAGCTGTGTGGCCTTGGACAAATCACTTAGCCTCTCTGAGCCTCATGTGCTCACCTGTAACTAGGAGACAATTGCCACAAGCTACCTTCATCCTGTTGTATGAGGATTACTATGGTAGTTGTACGATGTTCAGCACAGCCCAAGTTGCCCTTCAGTATCTGGCCGGGGTAGGAAGAGTTTAAACCTTCTTAGACAGGTGGCTTTTCACTTGTATTCTGAAAAAGGAGAAGCCTCCTCTGCCATCAATACTCTTACCAGCCCTTTGTGAGCCAAGCTGTCACTGCTAGGACATCCTGCCTTTTGTTTTTCTGCATGGCAGCTGGACCCCGTCTCCCGTGGTCTGCCTGAAGCTGAGCCTGGCAGTATCAGGGCAGAGAGAGAAGTACCCAGACCCCTCACCACTTGTAGGCCCTCTCCCCTTGTTCCCACGAGAGAGCTGAAACAGCAGGTCAGCTGCCTGGGCTAAATCACGTCCCACACAGGCACAGTTTTCCCCTTTCCCAGCACCATTCTTGGGCTACACACCAAGGCCTATCAGACCAGGCATGAACCCTTCTCAGGACCAGGGAAGGAGAGACCAACTGGGTTTCTTGGGCTACACACACACACACACACACACACACACACACACACACACAAACACACACATAAGGCATAATTATGTAACACACATACACAGCTGCATACAGTGACCTCAAGCCCAGAGACACCTAGATAATTGAACACATGATACTGTCATTTAACTTTTCCATTGGGTCTTTTATCTGAAAACAAGGATGATGATAAAAGGGTAATGCTGTCAGATTGTCACAATTACATGTAAGGAATGTGAAACACTGCCTGGACCAGAGTGAGCACTTAGCTTTTGCTAGCTATGATTTATTACAGCTGGAAATCCTCATGGGACACAGACAGATATGGGACCACAAGTACGCTCAGACCCCGCAGGATCAGATGCCATGTCTGTCCACAGACAGAACGTGTAGGGGCCCATCCAAGGGGAGCCCATCGGTGGCCCACGTGGTAGGGCTCACAAGGTTTGGCCTCGGCTCATTTAGGCCTGATCGATTTCAGCTTCACTGCACCCAAGGGAATGAAATTGCTCTGTAGATTCAAATGAGCAGGGTTTTGAGATGGAACATGGAGGGAAGGTGTGTGGAGAGGCAGGAAGCTGGGCCTAAGAGGTCAAAGCCTCTTCTAAAGAGGGCAGATAGTGTCTTTTAAGCTGTCTGATGGCTGGGCCTGCAGTGTAGACCCCACGCATCTCTGACTCTTCAGTGTAAGGTGTTTTGCCAACAGCAAAACACCAGGCATGACAGGTATTTGGAGATGATCAAAGAAAGGGGGCTGCTTATCATATCTGAGTTAAGGTGCCACTGGCTACACTCAGAGGCAAGAGAGAAGAGACGTGGAATTCAGTGGGAGCAGGAATTAGAGCCAGCAGACCAGGAGAGGGAAGAGACCCCAGGCCACTGGAAGATACCATCAAAAGATGGGTGTTGGCACCGTTACGATGACTGGGCGCGCAGGACCGTCCAGGTGGCCAACTTCTGGAAGACAAGCTGCAGAAATCTGAGCACTTATGTCCAGCTCTCTTTAAAACAATGTCCCCACTTGCTAAGGGAGGCTGGAAGGAGGGGTGTGGGAATTGTGTGGGTTTAGTGAGGGAAGGCTGGGTGAAAAGTGGTGCGGGGCAGAGGAAAAGCTGCGTTGTGGTCAACTTGAAGGCACTATGGGATATATCTTGAGGGCAGTCCTCTAGGAACTTTCTCTGCAATTCACCAAGACATTTCCTATGACTGCACACTGATTATATATTTTTTATTTTTATTTTTATTTTTATTTTTTTATTTTTTTTAAAGATTTTTTATTTATTTATTTGACAGAGAGAGAGATCACAAGTAGGTGGAGAGGCAGGCAGAGAGAGAGAGAGGAGGAAGCAAAGCAGGCTCCCTGCTGAGTAGAGAGCCCGATGCAGGGCTCAGTCCCAGGACCTTGAGATCATGACCCTGCCGAAGGCAGAGGCTTAACCCACTGAGCCATCCAGGTGCCCCCGCACACTGATTATATTTAAGAGGAGTCTGTGTGCAGCCCTCAGTGATTAGTCCCTATCACCTTTCTTTCAAGGAGGAAGCTACCTCTTCACTCCATGATTGACACACAAGGAGTCTGGATGGCAGTGGAATTTAAGGAGGAGATCGATTGCTTTTGAAGAAAAGGTGGCCATCTTGATGTGTGCAGGTGCAAGGAAGCCGGGCTGCAAGGTGGCAGATGGTTTGGTCCTCTGAAGACAAATTAGGGAACCCACATGATGACAGATGGGCAGATGCTGGGTCATTGTGAAAGGGGTTTGCCCAGGTGAAACAGATTTTTTTTGTTCTATTTAAATTTGACCCAAGCAGAAGGATTTCATCGCTATTTATTAACTGCCTTTCAAACTTTGCCCACAAACACAGTTGGAATCTCTTTGCGGCAGATTAGCTTAGAATTTATCTCAAGCAACAAAAAGAAGAGAAAAGAGAGGCCAGGCAGATCTGTCATCCCTTACCTGCAATTCCCAAAAGTAAAAGTGCTCTGAAAATTCTAATTATTTTTTTTCTAAAATTTTTTAATGATCTTATTTTTTAAGTAATCTCTACACCAAGTGTGGGGCTTGAACTTAAAAACCTGAGATCGATAGTTGCATGTTCTACCAATTGATCCAACCAGCCAGTCCTGGAAGCTTTAAGTTTTTAAAAAACTCACGTGGCAGCACAACCTGGCCTGAGTTGACCTGAAGCTCTTTGTTGTCTTTATCCCATGGAGTGGAAACTTTTTGATGGAGAAATATTGAGGTAATTGACTCTTGAGTATTACCTCCAGACTCCACTGGAGTGGAGTTTTACACAATGTGGATAATGTGCACTAGATTACCTAAATTTAGATTATTTATCTAAAATCCAAAAAGTTTTGGATTCTGAAACCCACTGGGTCACCAGGGTTTATAGATGGGTCCTGCCCACCTCCAGGGACAACTGAGAATGAATGTTCTGTTCAGAAGGCTACCCGGGGGGGTGTCTCTGCCTGGGCTGCATGGTTGTAAGTGAGAGAGCCAGAGAGGCTCCAAGGGAAAGCTCCAGCTCTTTTTATGGGTACAACTTGGGTGGAGGAAACTGGGGTACGTCTGGGGAGGGGGGAACTAAGGGGTATGCCTGGGCAGGGGTGGAGCTGGGATATGCCTGGGGAGGGGGGAGACTGGGGTAAGCCTGGGGAGGAAGGAGCTAGGCTATACCTGGGGAGGGAGCACGGGGAGTATACATGTCCAGGTTGGTTGCACTGGACTTAGGATGTGAACTGAATGAAGAGGAAGAGAAACCCTTAGGAAAACCATTCTCCTGGATGAAATGATACTTTAAAATAGAGCCAATAATGAAAACATTTTTGATGGCAAGATTTGTAAAGGACCCATTCAATTAGGCCCACCTGCAAAGCCACACCCCCCCTTTTCAAAACACATTTCAGAAACCTGGGATGTGACTTTACTGTCGGTTGACTCACTTTTCTGGTCTCCATCAGGCAGGTCCCTGTCCCGTAGCTCCTGCGGGGTCTCTTGAAGGGGACCAATGAAGAGGAGGGCTGAGGTGAGAGGAAACGGGGTCGGGAGGACGGAGGAAGGAGATTCTTCGGTGCCCATTCTCCCTGAGGCACTGGGAGCTTCCCTAGACAAAGCTGCAGCTGTGGCACCCGGAAGTGTTGGATGCAGTATCAGGTAAGAGAAGGGATGGTTGCCAAGGAGGGGCAAAGTCAGGAGCCCTGCTGGCTCAGAGCCTCAGAGCGGCTGATGGGCTAGGCTAAGTGAGCCAATACACAGACACATGCCCACCGAGTAATAAAGGAGCAAACATGTCTGGGGCAATTTTTAAAAACCGCTTCATTTAAAAAGAAATGCAGAGAACCCTAGGTGACTTGCATCTTTAATAATGCTTTTGCCACGGATACAGAGGTGGATTTTTAGTGATTTTTGTTGATGTTACGGACAATAGAAGACTTTCAGTGGGGCTCTGATGGGGAATTCTTTGGGGGCCACCATGAACATTCATTTACAAGCACTCCCTGTAACAAAAAATGCAGGAGCTGGCCACGCTAGGTGTCACACATCGGGCAGCTCCTGTTAGGGAGGCGAGGCTAAGACCAGGTTGGGGACCGGGAGTCCTCTTCACTGATGCAAAGAACTTCCAAAAGGAGATGGAATCAGAACTGGGAGCAATGGATGGAGTCCCCATAGTCACCTTTTGTCTGACTCCATTGAAGAAATAATGCCACCCAATGCTAGAATGGGCTATGGGGGAAGAGGCGGGGGAGGGGATGGTTTCCCTCATCCCTGGAGAGGCTTCAGCTGAGGCTGGCCATGCCTTGACAGGCATGTTGAAAGGGGGCTCATGCAGCAGATGGGGGTGCAAAACAGACAAGTGATTCTCCTCAGGAAAGGTGGAGGGGGGAGATTCCAAATCAGAGGGTGGAGGGGGCAGAAAATTGTCTTCTGGAGCCACTGCCCTGTCCCTCCTCCAAATCTCAGACCCAGTGTAGCTGAAGCCAGTGGGCAAGCCTGTGCCTCCAGCTTGCCTCCCCTCAACCTCCAGGTTGAGGACTGATGCTGCCACCTGGGGTACTGGGAGCAACAACAAATCCTGGCGTAACTGTCATGGACTAGAGAAATATTGAGCCAGAGCTTTCTACCAGGGTTTCAGCCTGGAAACGCAAGCTGAGCTCACGTTCGCAAAAAAGGGGACTTTCCAAGGTGGCTGTTCTTCTCCTTGAGATCAGGACCCCCAAACCTCCTGAGACCACCTTAACCTGGTTATGGGGCTACTTCTTTTTTTTTTTTTTTTCGATTTTTATTTATTTGACAGAGAGAGAGAGATCACAAGTAGGCAGAGAGGCAGGCAGAGAGAGAGAGGGAAGCAGGCTCCCGGCTGAGCAGAGAGCCCGATGTGGGGCTCGATCCCAGGACCCTGAGACCATGACCTGAGCCGAAGGCAGAGGCTTTAACCCACTGAGCCACCCAGGTGCCTATGGGGCTACTTTTGATCTGTAGGTGATAGAATACAAAAGACCATGGTGTCAGCAAGTATTCAAAATGAGGAGAAATGTGGAACTATCTCATTTATGTCTATCTCTCCCCCACTGTGGCCATGCCCAACACAACCCAGCAGAACTTTCTGCCATGAGGGAAATGTTCTCTGTGGTCCCGTACGATAGCCATGAGCCACAGGGGGCTATTAAGCACTTGTCGTGTGACCAGTGTGAATAAGAAATGAATTCTTTATTTTATTTAATTTTTGCTGATGTTATGTAGCCACATGTAGCTAAAGCCCACTATATTGTCCAGCATAGTACTAGACTATTCTTTGAGAGCTCTAACTGTATTTTAAAAAAATCTTTGTATCTCCAGCTCCTTGTGTAATGCCCACAAGCAGAGATTCCATGAATAAGCAACGGCGGAAGGTGCGGAAGTTCTGGGAAGTTTCTAGAGAGGGTGTGGCTGAAATCTGAACGTGAAAGGGTTCTTTTTAGTAGCTTGATGAAGACAAAGTCACAGGGGATTGTTGGCTGGTTCGTCAGCACTTTTGTTCTCCTCGGTGGCCTTGGGAATTCCTGCCATTTTAACCCCAGTTCGATGCCTTTTGACAAATGTACACAAATGTGTAACCACCACCAAATTCAAGATACAAAAGATTTTCATCACCACAGAAAGCCCCCCTGTACCCAGGGTTGGTTTCATGGGTGTGCAAGCAGTGTGCTCACACGGGGGCTCGTGCTCAGGGGGGCCCCACACTTGCTTGATGGCTCTGTGGCCACTGCCTTGAAATTCTTAACTTTTTGAACAAGGGGCTCCCTGTTTCCATTTTGCACTGGGCCCTGAAAATTCTGTAGCCTGTTCTGCCAGTACACCTTTTGACCATCCCAACCCCAGGCAACCACTGATCTGCTTTGTTGATGTAGGTCAGATTCGTCTTTCTTAGAGTTTCCTATAAAATGGACTTGTAAAGTATGTACTCCTTCAAGTGTGATTTCTCCTAGAATGATGCTCTTGAGATTGTGTGTGTGTGTGTGTGTGGTTAGCAGTAGTTTGTCCCTTTTTTATTATTGAGTAATATTCTATTATGTGGCTATACCACAAAAATTTATCTATTCATTTGTTGATGGACAGTTAGGTTGTTTACAGTATTTGTCTATTGTGAACAAAGATGTTATAAACTTGTGTGTGCAAGTTCGTTGTGTGGACATAGATTTTCATTTCTCTTGGGGGAATACCTGGGGATGGGATAGCTGGGTTGTAGGATAAGTGCATGACTAACTTTCAGAAACTCTCAAATTGTTTCCTAGACTGCTTGCGCTACTAAACACTCCTACCAGCAATGTATGATCCCAGATGCGCCACAATTTTGTTAATGCCTTGTATTGTCCATCTTCATAATTTGAGTCATTCAAAAGGGTAGGCTATAGAGTAGGCTTATTATGGTTTTACTCTGGCATTTCCTGGGCATAATGATGCTGAGCCTCATTTCATGGGTTAAAAGCCCATACCTTCTTTTGTGGTTTCTGTCCAAGTGTTTGCCCATATTTGTTTGTTTCCTTATTATTGAGTATTAAAATAGATTCTGGATATAGGTCCTTGGTCAGATGTGTACATTAATCAGACATATTTTCTCCCATTCTGTGGATTGGCTTGCCATTTTCTTGACAGTGTCTTTAAAAAATAGAAGTATTTTTAACTTTGGTAAAGTCTAATTTAATATCTTTATCTTTTATGGTTTGTACTTTCAGTATCCCGTCTCAGAAATTTCACCTACCCCAAGTTTACAAAAATTTACTCTCTAAGTTTTCTTTTAGAAGTTTTGTAGTTATTCTTTATCTTTAGGTCAATGATGCATTTTGAGTTAGTTTTTGTGTATCATATGAGATAAGAGTAAAGATTCTTTTGCCCACCCTCCCTCACTCCCTCCTTCCCTTCCTTCCTTTCTTTCTTCCACTCTCTTTCCTTATCATATCCAATTGTTCTAGCACCATTTTCCCCCCAAATTTCTCTTCCACCATTGAATTCCTTTTCACTTCTGTCAAAAAACAATGGCCACATGTGCATGCATTCATTTCTAGATTCTGTTTTGTCCCACAGATTTATATATTCTGTCCTTATGCTATTATCACCTTGCCTTGATAAATTATAGTATTTAGTAAGTTTTGGAAATCAGGTAGCAAAAGTACTCCAAATTTGTTGTTTATAAAAATTATCTTAACATTTCAGGTCCTTTGCAGTCCCATATAAATTATAGAACACATTGACTCTATAGATCAGTCCAGGGAGAATTGATTTCTTAAGAAGACTCAGGTCTTCCAAATCATGTGCTCCCTTTCCATTTATTTATCTTCTTTAATTTTTGTCAGTAATGTTATGTAGTTCTCAGTGCACAAGTATTGTGCATTTTGGGGACTACATTTATCCCTAAATAGATAATGCTTTTTTGATGCTATTGTAAATGGTATGATACATTTTTTTCTAATTGTTTATTGCTGCTATATAGAAATACATTTGATTTTTGTATATTGACTTGTGAATTGTATGATATAGAACTTATTACTTTAGGATCATTTTGTAGACTCACAATTGTGTCATCAGAGAATAAATTCAGTTTTACTTAAAAAATTTTTTAATGAATTTTGTATTGTGGTAAAATATATATAACATATAATATAAAATTTACCATTTTATTTATTATTAAGTGTGCATTTCTGTGGCATTAAGTACATTCACATTGTTGTGCAATGTAACCACCATCCATCTCCAGAACTTTTCTATCTAACGCAACTGAAACTCTATATGCATTAAACAATATAGCTTTACTTACTTTTCAATCTGTCTGCCTTTTATTTGTGTTTTCACTGGCTAGGCCCTCCCGTACAATGCCGGACAGAAATGGTGAGAACTGACATTTTTGCCTTGTCCCTAATCTTAGGTAGAAAGCAGTCTATCTTTTACCACTAGATATGGAATTAGCTGTAGGTTTTTCATCGATGTCATTTACACGTGGGGGGTTCCTCTCTGTTCCTAGTTCGTTGAGTGTTTCTACCACAAATATATGTGGAATTTTGTCATATGTTTTTGTTTGCTTTTTTGTCCATTTTCTCATTTCCTGAGATGATCATGTAGTTCTCTTTTATGCTGTTGGAATGGCTAATTGTATTGGTTGATTTTGGGGGGGAGGGGTGGAGGAAGAGGGAGCAAGGGTAGGGGGAAAGAATCTCAAGCAGACTCCCTGCTGAGAGTGGGCTGAGCATAGAGCCCGACAAGGGGCTCTGTCTCAGGACCCTACGACCATGACCTGAGCTGAAACCTAGTCAGATGTTCAACTAATGGTGCCACCCAGGTGCCCCTGTTGATTTTCTTTTCTTTCTTTTGTCTTTTTATTTAAAAAAAATTTTTTTTAAATTCATTTTTTTG
Source organism: Lutra lutra (assembly GCF_902655055.1). Taxonomy (NCBI): domain Eukaryota; kingdom Metazoa; phylum Chordata; class Mammalia; order Carnivora; family Mustelidae; genus Lutra; species Lutra lutra. The sequence goes on along the minus strand of NC_062278.1, from coordinate 130,537,959 downwards.
ACAGATCACAAGTAGGCAGAGAGGCAGGCAGAGAGAGAGAGAGGAAGCAGGCTCCCTGCGGAACAGAGAGCCGGACACGGGTCTCGATCCCAGGACCCTGAGATCACAACCTGAGCCGAAGGCAGAGGCTCAACACACTGAGCCACCCAGGCGTCCTATTTAAAAATTTTTTTTAAAAAGATTTTATTTATTTACCTGACAGAGAGAGAGCACAAGCAGGGGGAGAGGCAGGCAGAGGGAGAGGGAGAAGCGGGCTCCCTGCTTCCGGGTGTGGGCCCAGGACCCCAGGATCATGCCCTGAGCCAAAGGCAGGTGCCTAACTGACTGAGCCACCCAAGGCCCCTGGTTCATTTTCAAACACCAACTTTCCATTCTTGGGAGAAACACTACTTATTCATTGTTCATTATCCCTTTTAAATATTGCTGAACTCTTTCTACCATTTTGTTGGAGACTTTTTTGTCTCTCTTTATGACAGATAGTGGTCTGTAGTTTTCTTTTCTTATAATTTTGTACCTTTGCCGGGTTTTGGTAACAAGGTTACACTGCCCTCATAAAGCAAGTTGGGAAATGTTCTTTAGCCTCTTTTATGAAAGAATTTATGTAGTACTAGTATTATCTCTAAGATGTTCAAAAGAATTCATCAGTGATGCCATTGACAACTGGATTTTTCCTTATGGGAGAAGTTTATTTACAAATTCAATCTCTTTAGTAAGCATATGGTTATTCAGATGTTTTATTTCTTCTTTTTTGGTTTCGGTAAATTGCATTTTTCAAATAATTTGTCCATTTCATTTACGTTCTCAAATGTATTGGTATAGAGTTGTTCATGGTATTCCCTTTTATCATTTGACTATCTATAGTGTCTGTAATGATGTGCCCTCTTATACTCCTGATACTGGCAATTTGTGTCTTTTCTCTTTTCTTGATCATTCAAGCTGATCAGTCTAGCTAACAGTTCATCAATTTTATTGATCTCTTAAAAACCTAGAGTTTTATTTTTTAATTTATGCTCTTATTGTTGTCCATTTTTACTGATCTCTACTCTTTTTACTTTGGGTTTAATTTGATCTTCATTTTTAGTTTTTTAAAGGAGAAGCTTGGATAATTGATTTTAGGTGTTTCTCTCTTTCTTTCTTTCTTTCTTTCTTTCTTTCTTTCTTTCTTTCTTTCTTTAAGTAGGCTCCATGCCATGGAGACCAATGTGGGGCTTGAACTCATGATCCTGAGATTAAGACCTGAGCTGAAATCAAGATTCAGACACTTAATGGACTTAACTGACTGGGCCACCCAGATGCCCCTAGACTTTTTTTATTTCTAATATAAACATGTGGGGTGCCTGGGTGGCTCAGTGGGTTAAAGCCTCTGCCTTCGGTTCAGGTCATGATCCCAGGGTCCTGGGATCGGTCCAGGGATCGAGCCGTGCATCGGGCTCTCTGCTCAGCAGGAAGCCTGCTTCTTCCTCTCTCTCTGCCAGCCTCTCTGCCTACTTGTGATCTCTGTCTGTCAAATAAACAAATCAAATCTTTAATATAAACATGTAAAGGTATTAAGTACTGCTCTAGCTGCATTGTACAAATTTTGATATGTTCTGTATTCATTTTCATCCCCTTCAAAATATTGTCACGATTTCTTCTTTGATCCATAGATTATTAAGAAGTTTTTTCTTGAATTTTCAAATATTTGGGGATTTTTTCCCTAGCTATCTTTTTGTTGTTGCCTTCTAATTTAATTTTTAGTGGCAGAGAATATATAATTCAATATTTTTATATACTGATACTTGTTTTATGGCTCAGAATATGGTCTATCTTGATCACTGTTCCATATGAATTTGAAAAGAATATGTGTTCTGCTGTTTTTGGTGTTCTATAAATGTTCATAAGATCATGTTGGTTGATTATTGTTCAAATCTATATACTAGCTGGTTTTCTGTCTACTATAAATTAATGAGAGGAGTGTTGATATATCCAACTATAATTGTGGATAAGGTCTATTTCTCTTTCTACTTTCTTTGTTTTATGTTTCATGCATTTTGAAGTTTTGTTGTTAGGTATATAAATGTCTAGGATTGTTATGTCCTCTTGATGAATTGATTCTTTTATCACTATGAAATATTCCTCTTGATCTTTAGTAATACTCTTTGAATGAAAGTCTACTTCATCTAATATTAGTATAACTGTGTTAACCTTCTTATAATTAGTGTTCATGTGGTATATAATTTTCTATAAAAGATCTTTTTACTTTTAACTTTTCTGTATCTTTTTTTAAAAAAAGATTTTATTTATTTATTTGACACAGAGAGAGAAAAAAAGAGAGAGAGAGTGAACAAGTATGAGCAGAGGGAGGGGCAGGCAAAGGGAGACAGGCTCCTCACTGAGCAGAGAACCTGATGTGAGGCTTGATCCCAGAACCCTGAGATTATGACTTGAGCAGAAGGTAGACTCTTAATCGACTGAGACACTCAGGTGCCCCTACTTTTTTGTGTCTTTATGATTAAAGTGGGGTCCTTTAAAACAGCATATATTTGGGTCTGTTTGTTGTTTTAATTGAGCTGTACTTTGATTTATATCTACTTTTAGTTTTTAGCTATATGCCTTTGTTTTATTTTTTTAATAAAGTAACAAGAGGTTTAAAATGTATGTAAGCATTTAAATAATATTACATCACTTCAAATATAATATAGAACTTTACAACAACAAATAATCCTTCATTCTATTATTATAATACATTTTACTTCTGTTATAAATCCCCTAATTTATTGTTATTTTTTTTCTTTCAACCGTTATCTTTTAAATACATTTTTTAAAGTTTTTATTTATTTATTTGACAGACAGAGATCAAAAGTAGGCAGAGAGGCAGGTAGAGGGAGAGGAGAAAGCAGACTCCCCGCTGAGCCAAGAGCCCTATGCAGGGCTCCATCCCAGGACCCTGGGATCATGACCCGAGCTGAGGGCAGAGGCTTAACCCACTGAGCCACCCAGGCGCCATTTTAAATACATTTTTAAAGGAAAAAAACTTACATTTTTATCCACTTATATAGTAAATTCCCTTATGTAAGTGCAAGATTTCATCAGAGTCTTTTTCTTCAGCTTGAAAAACTTCTATTTATATTTATTAAAATTTTCCATTTGTATTTGTAAGAAATGTTATTTGTAGAATATGTCTGTTATAATGAATTCTTTCAGTTTTTGTTTGTCTGAAAATATCTTTACTTCCATTTCCAGTTTTGAAGCACATTCCCTTCTTATAGAATTCTAGACTGATATGTATTTCCTTTCAGCATTTTATTTTATTTTTAAAGATTTTTTTTTTTTTTTTAATTTGAAAGAGAGAGAGAGACTCCCTGCTGAGTGTGGAGCCCTACACGGAGTTCAGTCTCATGACTCTGAGATCATGACTTGAGCCAAAATCAAGAGTCAGAGGCTTAACCAGCTGAGCCACACAGGAGTACCTCCTTTCAGCATTTGAAAGATGCCACTGCACTGTGTTCTTGCTTGCATTTTTCTTGATGATAAATCTATGGTAATTCTAATTTTCTTTCCTTATTGTTGTGTGTCTCTTTTCTTCTATTCGCCTTTAAGTTTTTCTCCTTATCCTTCGTTTTGAGCAATGTGCCCTCATGTCGTTTTATTTATGTATAGCCTTCTTGGGATTAGTTGAGTTTATTAGATATGTGGTTTGAAAATTTTACCAAATTTGGAAACATTTCAGACATTGTTTCTCCAAGTACTTTTTTGCTCCCATGCCCTTATGCATATGCTCAGCTATTTAACATGTTTCCATGGTTCATTCATGGTTTCCATGATTCCAGGTTCTATTAATTTTTTTTCAGTTTTTTTTTCCTCTATGTGTCAATTTAGAGAACTTATATTTTTATACCTTCAGATTCATTTGCCTTTCTCCCATGTTTATGCTGCTGGTAATCCACCCACTAAACTTTTCCTTTCAGACATTGTGTTTTTTATCCCTAGATTTTCTGTTTTCTTTTATGTCTTCTATTTCTTTTCTCTGTATTTCTATTTCTATTAACATATTTATAATACTGTTTAAGACACTTATTTGCTTATTTCAAAATCCCCGTCATTCCTGGGTATGTTTGATTTCCCCCCCCACCTAGTTATAGATCATGTTTTCCTGCATCTTTGTATGTCTAGTGATTTTTTAATTGGGTTCTAGGCATTGTCACAGTTACCTTTTTGAGTGGATGATTTTTGTTTTTCTCTTTAAAGAATATTGTACTTTGTTTTGGAACTTAGGATCACTTAAGGAACTTAGTATCAACTCAGTTTTTTGGAAGGTTTGCTTTTAAATTTTGTTAAGGCATATCTTGTTAAGGCAGCCCTCCTGTATATTTTAGTCCTACTACTAAGATGTAACCCTTCCAGATTACTAAGTGCCCCAGTTGCCCAATGAAACCCCTCTTCCCTGGCTGGATCTCTGCTATCTCACATCCATGTGTAGGCTTTGGATGTTGTTCTGCACAGATTCCCAGTGGTTCTTTGCATAGCCTCTTAGAGTTTTACCCTGAGCATCCACAGAAGTTGATAGCAATAGATTCAAGGAGACCTCTATGTGGATTTCTGGAACTCTCTGCATCGTTCTTTCCTATCCAATATTTCATCCCATAGATTCCAGCTGCTTCTGCCTTTCTGAACTCTGATCTTGGCTTCACTTGGCAAAATTTTCATGCTATGCTTGTGTTTTTTTTCTTCCATGCCACTGTCTGGAAAAGTGGCTCCTGGCAGAAAGCCAGGACAACTGTAAGTTTTGATCATAGTCCTGACTTGGTTGTTGTCCAGTATTTGGAAACCGCTGTTTCATATATTTTGTCCAATTTTCTCATTTTTTTTTTTATAGTGGGAAGATAAGTCTGGTGCTGGTTACTCTATCATGACTAGAAGAGAAAGAGTTTTCTTCCTTTAAAGATTACATTCTCAACAGTAGTGACTCTAAATGTTTTTCATACAGCCACAATCTGAGGGACTTTGGGAACTGGAAAGGACTTTGTAGAATCTGAGGTGTGGCGATCTGGCAGTGGTTGTAGAAGTGAAAACAGGACACCAGGAAAGAGATCTCAGCAGAAAATCGACTGTTCAGTATGTGTCAGTTTAGAGAATTTAAATTCTTATATCTTCAGATTCATTTGCCTTTCTCTATATAGGCTGAGAATAGGATGGGAAAAGAATTTTTGCTATATAGGCTGAGAATAGGATGGGAAAAGAATTTGAGTATTTTCTATTTAAACGTTGTTTGCTTCTTTTCGAAGCATGGAACCCAATATGAATTGGACCAGGGCCTTTTCTTCTAAGAAATGGATCTTGGTTTTGGTTAAATATTAGAATATCAAGAGAGATTTTACAAATCCCGATGCTTAGGCTGTACTGAAAAAATCAGTCAGTCTCTGGAGTGGGACAGGCATCTTTATTTTTTAAAGCTCCTTAGGTAATTCCAGTGTGTTTCCAGGGTTGAAAACCACTGCTCCAATGTGCCACACAGCCAGCCTGGGCCTGAATATCTTTCTCCTTGGGGAGCTGTATCAAGTGTTTTCACTCTATCACTGTATCAGATGTGTATCTCATCTGCTTATCAAAACCTCTTTTATTTTCCAGAGCATCTTCTCACCTTATCCTTGTTCTGCTCAGAATCTCAGCTGGTGACTATTCAAGGTCTTCTGCTTATACTTCCTGTCCACAATCCTCCTTCTAGGTGATGAAAAAGATTGTGGAAGTCCCTTCCTCTTTATGGAGGAAACATGGGCTTGTCTCCTGGGAATAGAATCCACAGACTTTCTGTGATGAAAAGTGCAATGGGCCAGAGTTCTTGCCTTGCCACCAACTCTCAAAGTGACCTGGGTTACTTCTCTTGTATGCACCCAATTTCTTCACCTATAAATTTAGGGGACCAAGCTGAACAGTCCTCTATTTCTGACAGTCTGGACAAGTGAAGGCAGCCTTGCATTCCTTTGAGAAGGTTCTAGAACCAGGCTCTAAGGCTTCCCCTCAGAGGTAGGTGATGTCTGGTGGGTGTTGCTTCTGACCTCCCCTACTGAATGTGCCCAACTTTGAGGGACAGAGTTGGAAATGGAGAACTTTGGTGCTGAAAAGATGTCAGGTAGCTTGTTAGATGTGTAACAAAGTATGCAGTGGAATTAGATATTAGCATGGTCTTTTCTTTTTTTTCCTTTTAAACTGAGAAAAAAATGACTATTTTGAAAGAATTATATTAGGGGCAGCCTAAATGTCTGTTTTGAAAAAGACCACTTGGCACTCCCACTGGTGTTGTGGGAAGAGAAAGGCCTGCTCTCTCTAGGCTGAGGGTGTTGTGTGCCATGGAGAATCCTGGGGATTGGGTCAGGTGAGGGTCAACAAGCCAGATGGAGGATGCCACAAGAGGACCCTGTCCTTGGAGGATACCTGGAAACCTGGAGAAGCCAGTATCACTACGGACTCTTTAGGAAGGCTGAGCCTGGGAGATCTCCAAGGAGAAGCATGGAGCAGGAGTGGAGGAGACCTTCTCCTCATGGAGTAAGAGGCCAATGGGAGAGCCAGGTCTTCAGGCGGGGGGCTCTGCAGCAGGGCTCTGGCAGGGCTCAGCCCAGCCACCAGCAGGAAGATGTCCTCACAAGGACACTGGGCAGAAGGGGCAGCACTGCTGTGGCTGAGGATGAGTGAGGAGCCTGTCTGGAAGCTTGTCTCAGGCCTGGTTCCAGAGCCCACAAAAGATGGCACCTGGATGTTTCTAGGGAGCAGACCTTCAGAGAGAACAGATTCTCTGCATTGAGAGGGCGAGGGCTGGGGGGAGAACAAGAAGTAGCCCTTCCTTTGCAACTAGAGGGCTGTTCCTCACAGCATAGGCTCTGCGGCACACAGAGATAATTCACAGAACAGGACAAAGAGCTGATTATGTACAGGACCAGTGCCTCTGGTGTATTCACGGAATTGCTGCTGTGATTATCATCATTGCTACTGATCTGTCATGGGAATGTTTTCAAGAGCTGTGGCCCAGCTTACATGGATCCTTTTGCTGATTTCTGCTTGGTAACTAGGGTACCATTGCCCAGGCCTGTTCCTTTACGTTTATGGGACCCAGGCCAAGAGTGCAAAAGGAGGCCTACCTACTTAACCATTATAAATTCAGCTAAAAACCAAATGTCATAACCATGTGAATTGTTTAGTATTGCAAAATGCTCCTTAGCCACCATACATCTACAACTACTGTGAATGCAATGCTAATTAGTGACAGCACCTGGAAGAACATACTGGAACACAAAGAGAAGCAAGAAAGTGGCTGCTCAGCACTACTGGGGAATTATATTCTGTTATGCAAGAATCTATTGTATTCATGCTCTCTGAAAGGAAGGATTGGGTAAATCCATAGTCTTTTTTTTTTTAAATTTTTTATTTCTATTCAGTGTAACAGTATTCATTGTTTTTGTACCACACCCAGTGCTCCATGCAATCCGTGCCCTCTCCAATACCCACCACCTGGTTCCCCCAACTTCCCACCCCCCCGCCCCTTCAAAACCCTCAGATTGTTTTTCAGAGTCCATAGTCTCTCATGGTTCACCTCCCCTTCCAATTTCCCTCAACTCCTCCTCTCTAACTCCCCTTGTCCTCCATGCTATTTGTTATGCATAGTCTTGATCTAAGCACACTGCCTATGTGCCTCACATCCATAGCCATCAGCAATCACCTTTGTTTCAGGCTACCAAATAAAAGGTTTGGAATTGGTTTTATTGGGCTCTCAAGGGTGATCATCAAGAAGGTGGATATTTAGGTTCTGTGTTTATAATGTATGGGGTGCTTGAAAGCATGGGGTCCCCTTGTTGGGTCAGCATTATTTAGTTTAATTTGATTTTGGACTTTTGATACAGAGATTTTAGTTGAGCAAACTCCCCATTTCACAATACAGCCTAAACTTTGGTGTATCCAAGGGCCTCTTAACACTGAATGTGAACTTCAGGGTTAGTTTTTCAGAGAACTATCAAAGTAGACTATATGATGGTTTGCATCTATTTAGAGAAATCCAACTTTAAATTAGTTTAAGATAGATTCAGTTTAACTCTTGGATTTTTTTTTTAATCAAAACAAGTTTCAGGGTTTTTTTCTTTAATATCAGATAGGATGTGATTGAGGATCAAAAGGATCAGTACCGTTGAATGTAGATAAGTGTTTATATAGAGGCAGGTGTCTAGGTCCCCAGGTGAGAATATAGGGAACCAAGGAAAAGGTGCTGGACCCGTGGGTTGGGCTGCCTCTATGTGAGGAGCACGTGGTGCGTCCCATCCTGCTTCCCTATCACTAGCTTATCCACTGTGGTTCTCCTGGCAGTCAGCCTCTTCTTGTCTCCCCGGCCAGCAAGTATAGGCCTTCCAAGCTCTGTATTTCCTGCCCCCAGCTGTCCATTTGGCCATTGTAGCTGGCACCATTTGAGCCTTGACAAGGCCTCTGATATCCCCTCAATTTCCCCAGGACCCTGCCTGTGCCCTGTGTGCCCACCTCCCCAGTCTCACCCCTACTGTCTTTCCTAGATGCCAAGGCTCTGTTTGCGGAAACTCTCCTGTGGCTGTCAATCGCAGTAATGGAGAATGTCCCTGTGAGTGAGAGCACTTCCACAAGCTAGATTGGGGTGGCAGCTATGGGGGTGTGCCGCTCATCCTCCTTTCAGGAGGGAGCCAGTTGATAGGAGCTTCCAGGAGCAGTGCCTTCAGAATCAGTGTCTGTGTTCAAGCCCTGCCCACTCTCTCCCAGGCAACAACAACCAATGACTGTGTTCAATAGGGGCCACGGGGTCTGATAATTTCTGCCCAAGGCAGGACTCCTTTAATAGCCAATCTTTGTTCTAGAGCTCCCAGTTGGGTTGCCAAGTTTTTCTTGGTGCTGAACAGCTCCGAGGATCTTTCTGTTTAATTCTCCTTCTACCTTTCTTTCAGAACTGCACCACGGTCTGAAGGGTCTCCCTACCAACTCCACTCATTCCTCCCTGTCGTCCTTCGTAATCATCTCCCCATGTAATCTCTTGCACTGCTAACTCCATCTTGTCGTCTGCTTCATGGAGGACCTGAACTGATGTAACCTGTAAGAAAGTCTGTGTTGGGGCACCTGGGTGGCTATGTGTGTTAAGGCTCTGCCTTCAGCTCAGGTCATGATCCCAGGGTCCTGGGATCGAGCCCTGCATCAGGCTCTCTGCTCAGCGGGGAGACTGCTTCCTCCCCTCTCTCTCTGCCTGCCTCTCTGCCTGCTTGTGATCTCTCTCTCTCTGTCAAATAAATAAATAAAATATTAAAAAAAAAAAAGAAAGTCTGTGTTAAGAAAAATTATGTGTGGCTTTTTAGCTGTTGGCAGAGAGGGTAAAAAATGGTTTGGGTTAGGGTGAGCCAACGGTGGCCTTCTAGAGTCACTTGCCTAAAAGAGCATGGTTTGAGCCAAAAATGAAAGGGAAGAAAGGGATGGACCTCTTGGTTTCTGTGCTTTCTTGGATCTAGCCTCTTTTCTGTACAGAGTATAGGAAGTTTGGAATCCAGGTCTGGTGCTCACCTCCTTCCTTTGCCATCCTCCCCACCACTTGCAGGGGCTGTCAACAGGTAGGCTGGAACAGGAAAGAATCTGTTACTGAGGCCCTCTTTTCTTTTGGCCAACTTCCTTACATATAAATTTATATCTGTTTTTAATTACTTGTGCAAATATCTCTTAAACGCCTGTCTTCCTCTCTAGAACGTAAGTCTTACGAGCAAAGGGACCCTGTCATTTTCAGTATTGATTTCCTAAAACCAAAAATAGTATCTGAAACATAATAACTATTCAATAATACTGGTTGATGAATACATGAGTGAAGAGTAGAGGGTAGATCATATTGTTGTGCTTCCAGCAGCTAAAAGAACAAAAGCAAGAAATAAAAGCTTTCTCAACATTTAGTATTCTAGCCAAAAATTAGACCGACCATGGCCACCATTCTAATGGATACGGTCCCTGGGATGTATCTACTCACTCCCTCACTCCATCACTGAGCAATCCCTCTCTCCCAGATGGTGGCCCCAGTGCTGGAGATGCCACTTCTATATTCCAGATGCTTTTTAAAAAATTCCTTTTGGGAGGCCTATTTCCCCACCCGCTGTACCCAGAGTTGCCCAGTATGCTAAAGCCTCTATCTGTGTTGGCCAGTACGTTTAGGGTGCCTTGCAATTGCTCCCAACTCAGGAAAGCCTGTGAGATGACATTCCAAAGGGTACTCCTCCCATCTTCTTTCATTTAAATAATTACAGGTCTCTTCCTCCTGAAAGAAGTTCCCCATGGGGCAAAGTCCTTCGGAAGGTGATCCAAGCCTGGCTCTGCTAAGGTGCACTCAGACTTTAAGAGCCATGCTCTATCAAGTATCTCAGGCACAGGACACACTAGCAAGTAATTATTTGTCTCTACCAAGGGGAAAAACAATAGCCACACTCAAGAGTTGAGTTTGACTCAAGATTTACTGGCTTTCACAGAGTAGAGCAGGGAGGGCTCTGTCTATGCTCATCTTCACCAAGGACCAAAAGAGAGGCAGTGGGTTGAAAAGACAGTAAGTCTCAATGGCTGGTTGCTGCTGAGCAGTGGCTCCTTTAAAAAATAAGGTCAGCTAACTCTTATAGAGTATATTAGATGTGCTCACTGAGGAGGCGGTGCTCTGGATAAAGTCCTGTGTTCCCTTCCTCCTTGGCACCTCAGGACACTAAGCCAATTAAAGAGCAAGTTGCCATACCAGGACAAGTTCTTTCAACAAAAGAGTATCCTTCTACCTCAGTCACTCACTTGCTCTGTCTTCCAGAAAACATATTATATAGAAGGAAATCTCTCCAAGATCAAATTGGCAAAGAGTAGGTTTACTCAACCATTTATTCATTCATCAAACTTTCATGACATATGAACCATGTATTCGCAATTGTTTTAAGAGCTGAGGATGTGTCAATGAACAAAACAGAGAAGGTCCCTGTTCTCATAGAGCTTATGCTTAAATGGAGAGGAAAGACTATAAACAAGAAAATCAATAAGAAAGACGATTTCCAATAGTATTGAGTTCCAGGAGGACAATGAAAGGGATGATGAGATATAGAGGATGGGTTCTCTTTGGGTAGGGCTATGTGCTGGGGATAGGTTTGCTCATTTGGATTAGTGGTCATGAAAGAACTCACCAAGGATTTGCCATTTTTGCTAATACTTGACCAACCCCGTGAAGTCAGCCCTAAATGTAGAGCTTTCTGGGTAGATGGAAGAACAAGAGCCAAGGTTCTAAGATGGGATGAACTAGGTGTGTTGGAGGAATCAAAAGAAAGTCCATGTGGCTGAAGTGTAATATACTGGAGGAAGAGGTAGAGGTCAGAGGGGTAGGCTAAGTGGTGAAAATAACCAACCTGCCCTACTAATGCTAACTTCAGCAGTCTGTGCCCATTTCAGTCTCTGGGCACCTGACACTAGGTATGTGTTGGTACAGGGATCATGGATTGGTAATAGGATGTGGGCCCTGAGCTGACTTCAGTCACTTCCACAGTCACACATACACCCAGGTGTATCCAGAATCCCTCATTCTCACCAAACTTCTAGATGACCTCTTCCATGTTTTGCTCTTATCTTAGCCAAATCAACAGAAGTGGCTTTGCAAACTCAGCATTCCCAACCAATGGCAGAAATCCTATTTAAAAAATTTTGTTTTATGAGAGGAAAGTGTTCAGTTCTCAGTGCTTTCCAGTGCTTTCTCTGACTTCCGCATTAATTCTGTTGCTTTGCAGCATTGGGCTACAGACCAAATCCAATTCAGAGTATTAGCACCAGAGCTTCTCACTGATCAAGCCAGGGCTCTGCAGAGTTTTACAGCACCTCCTCTCATGTTCCCTAGTGATTGTTCTGACTCCTAATTTCTGTTGACTTTTAGAGTTACAAGAGTCCTTGAGATTCACACTTTCCTCCCAGTGAAGGAATCTCAACACCAACATTCTTGTTGGGCAGTCACCCTTCCTTGACTGGATTGTTCCTCTAATGGAGGGTTTACCTCCATCTCTAGCAGTTGGTTCCTTTGTTGGGCAACTTTAGTTATTTGAAAGTCCCTCTACCTATTGAGTGGAAATTTACCTTCTGGTAATATTTATGTAGGGGATATTGGAAGAGTTACCTTGTAGTCTTAGAGTCTTCTTGTCTCAGAATTACATAACCAATTCCTCATCTTTCTCTCTGATGAAGTCTCTAGATTGTTCCAAGCCCTCAGATCTACTCATATCAGGACTTCTTTCATAACAAATGGCTGCAAATTCACATCAAATTGATTTAAGCCAAAAAGATAATTCGTTGGCTCATGTAACTGAAAAATCCAAGAAAACCTCCAGGACCATCTTGGTCCAGCATCTGTTTTTCCCCTGTCTAGAACACAGGCTCAGCTTTCCTTTGTGCTGGGGTCATTCTAGCACTCCATGGAGTAGCCCTTGGAACTCCAGGTTCACAGCAGTTCACGAATGATGTCCTGGTTGGCTGGTCCTGGTTGCATTCCCACTGGTAAGGCAGGCAGGGGGTGTGAGTCAGAGGCACAGAACAAATGTGCTGAGAATGAGGAGAGATGTTCCCCCAGAAGGGAAGTGCAGTGTAACTACCTAGGGAAAAAAAGAGAATAGATGCCTGGGGGCAGAACAATAGTATTCCCATTGAACCACGGATTTGTCCACTGGCGTCTTCTGCCCCCGTAGAGATCCGGAAGTGTATAATTCTAATCTCAGGATGATTTCATGGGTGATCAGAGTTCTTTGGTAGGTAATCAGCTCACTTTAGGGGACTGGTTGAAACAGCACCTCTTACTTCTCTGCCATCTTGTCTCCTCCCCCTGAACCACGGATTTGAAAGTAACCAATATGTCCCACTTTATCTGCTTGGGGTTCAATTAAGGTCACATCTCTTTTTGCAGTATTCAAGTTAAAGACCTTAAGCCTCCAATCTCAACTCATCTTTTCCCTCCTACTAAGGTCTTCCCTTCCAGGATAAACAGAGAAGGGTCCCAGTTGTTAATTTGTGTTTACTTGTAATGTTGTCCTGCCTCATGGTGGGAGTGGAATTCAGACCATCAGAAATCAGACATCACAGCTGATGCCTCTGAGGTTCCTAGAGACTTCTGCTCTGCTGCTGCTGTCCCCCTTACTGCACAGGGTGTCACCCTACTGGTCACAGGTGGAATCTGGGACCGCTGGGACTGAGTCTCCCATTCAAGTGTTGCTCCGGCAAAGGGCAGGGTGCCCTTAGGTTGGGAAGGAGGCCTACTTCCTATGCCACTCCCTTCCCGTGCTCTGGGCCATAGGCTCAGCCAACAGTGTCCTCAACAAAGTATGGCCTGGGTTCCAAGCATGTACATAAACAATTTTTAATGTTTGAGGACTTTTGAAGATGGAGGAGAATCAGTACTCCTATGTTTCGTTTAATGGTTCATTTATCAAAGTTCCAAATTTCTCAAATGACTAACATTCCATCAACTTTAAATGTTCTGTATTTCTCTACATAGCCACACAACACTTACACAATTATACATCAAAACTAATTGACTCACAAATTAAATTTCTCCAGTCATTTGCCCTTGATGACTTAAGTTTCTAAACATTTGTCATATTCTAAAACAAATCCATATATCAGACTTTCTTAAATGCTTCCAATACTTGAAGAAATAAAAATGGAATGTAGTTATTTTACAACTGGTTATTAGACTTTTATTAAAACCATTTATAAAAGTGCTAGTATCTGGATTTATTTATTATTTCTATTCTTATCCTCATTCTTACTTTTATCCTAATATTTCATGGAAGCTCTCTTCCTAAGAACATAAAAGCCACCAATGTTCCTAGCTTTCTCTTTGTAGACTGCTTGAAACAAAGGATGCTTCTAGAAAATTTAGCTTAAACACAGTGAAGTCTGATTTATTTCACAATGTTAATATAGGTTGCACCTAGGGAGTGGCAGCAGGAGGGAAAAAAAAAGAGGAGAAACTTTAATTTTTCCTGTATATACTTGTATATTGTTGGAGTATTTTGTTATCAAGCATCTAGGACCTTTGTGGTGATAAATACAGTTTTAAGAGCTCTGAGTAACAAAAACTAAATCACCCATGGCTAGCACTTTTAATATTTTTTCTACTCCTTTTGAGTTCCCCCACCCCCAAGGCACCTCTATTTCTTTTTACAAAATACGAACTACAACCCACATTTATTTGTTTTTCCTCCTGTCACAAGTACTTTATCATGTTCTCAAATATTCTCTGGAACCATGGACCTCTAACAGCTGCAAGACACTCTATCATGGGGACGCACCACAATTCACTGAGTCATCTTGCTTCAAATCTGGGAAGTCCACGAAAGATCATTTAGTTTGAGTTTCTTGTTTTCCAGCTGAGAAAGCCACATTCCCTGAAGCTAGCAATTTGTTCCAGTGTGGCCAGCTGGTCAAAGCCTTGGCTGGGACCAGGCACTCCCAGACCCTGGCCTCCACTCTTGCTGGTGTCACACTGCCTCCTGGGCTTCTGTAAGGCATTTTTTGGAAACTAACTGTAGGGCACTGCCTACATTCTTTCTAAATTACATTTTGCAATTTGGGGCCCATTATTCCTGCCTGTCGAGATCATTTTTTATCTTCTGTCATATAACCATTAGCTAATGGGGGACCCTGTAGCCAACATCAGAAATTGTGGCTTTCCTCTATCGTGATGGGCCTCCTAAGTCATCTTGGTGCCCATAAAGGGGAAATAATGTCATAGCTTTTATCAGATAATTCCAATAGTCACCAGCAATTATAGGGAAGGGTGTTAATTAGCATACTCTGGTCCATGTTTCTCAGGGATCCCTTGGGTTCTGACATTCTGGGATCAGCATTCCAGCAGATGCCTGGGCTCTGCCCAAGTGCCAGTGCTCACAGGATGGAACAGGGATAATTATTGGGTGGGGAAAGCAAGGAGAGAAGAGAACTAACATTGATGACCAACTCCGGACCCAGCTCTGAGTCCTGGGGTGTGGATGACAGAAACATTATGGGAGGGGGAGCCTGGAGAATGAGATTTTATGGTTTTGGATGAAAGCAGGTGGGTTAGGGTATTTCCCTTTTTACTCAATATCTTATTCTGAGACTGTGTCATTAAACTCTACATGGAGGAAGTCACCATGGTAGAGGAGGTCACTCTTGGAGGGCTGGGGCTTATTCTACTTTTTCCTTTACGTTTTATGAGGCCCATTCTATCCAATCTTTACAAATGCATCTTTGATATCAGGGCCGGCCTTCCCAAGAATCACTTTTGGCTCATGTAATATGGATTCTTCCAGAATGCCATGTTCATTCTAACCTAAGTTATTTGAGATACAGCCCCTTCAAAATCTGTCTTTGGAAATGTTGTGGTATGGGTTAACATTTTTCATGTATTGCTTTCAGAAAATACTCAATTCGTACAAATGCTATTGGTAGGCCCCACAGGATGTGATGGTTTCTATTTATGGTTAATGTTAATCCATTGACCATATGGTAGTTTAAATTTCTGGTACAAATTCCTTTTGTATGGTGTTATAGCTCATTCCTGGACTGCTATAATTGTGTAATTTATTAATGTGAAAAAATGGACTTTGAAATGTAATAGTCCAGAGCTAATATGGAGAGCTGCAAGGGAATTTAGTGTGCTTAGGGAAGAGCTGTTTCCATGGAAACTAATTCCTTTGAGTGACATCCAGGGTCCCCAGGCTGCAGGGTGGTTGTGTGTCCAGATGATGCAACTGGAATCCTAGGCTCAGCCCTGACATGAATCTCCAGGTGCCAAGGGCAAGTCCCAATCTCTTTGTTACTTAACCTTCTCATTGGTGACTTGAAAAATTCAACCTAGTTCAGTGTTTACTAGGCCTTGGAATGTTAGTGACCACTTCTATATTTATTTAAAGTTTTTATTTTGGAATGATTTTAGATCCACCCAGAAGTTGCAAAGAGAGTACAGAGAGTTGCCATATACCTTTTACCCAGCTCTGATGTTAACCCCTTACATAACCACAGCACATTGTCCAAATTATGAAATGGACATTGGTGTAATACTATGCACTAAGCTACAGACTTCCTTTGGATTTCCCTAGTTTTTCCACTGATCTCTTCTTTCTTTCCCAGATATCCAATCCAGGACACGACATTGCATTTAGTTTTCATGTCTCCTTAGACTCCTCCAGTTTGTGACCATTTCAAAGTCTTTGCTGATCATGACCTTGTCACTTTAATTTCTTTTTATTTTTTTAAAGATTTTATTTATTTGACAGACAGAGATCACAAGTAGGCAGAGAGAGAGCGGGGAAGCAGGCTCCCTGCTGAGCAGAGAGTCCGATTCGATTCGGGGCTTGATCCCAGGACTCTGGGATCATGACCTGAGCCGAAGCCAGAGGCTTTAACCCACTAAGCCACCCAGGCGCCCCGATGACCTTGTCACTTTTAAACAATATTGGCCACATATATTGTAGACTGTCTCAACTAGTAATGTTTTTAAAAAGTAGAACACAATTAGAAGATTAGGATTAGAAAAATTAAACAAGTGAGGTGTATGAATGGAGTCTGTGTGTTGCGAGTGACAGAAAACTCACCCTGAATTGTCCTGTCAAACAGGGAATTCATTGGCTCATATAACTAAAAAGGCCAAGGGTATTTGTAGCTTCAGAATGCCATTTTGTATCCAGTTCCACCTGTCTCTTGGCTTGGTTCTTCTCTCCTCTGAATATTCAGGTCATTCTCAGATACACACTCACCACAGACTTAGTTACAAGATGGGTTCCAGCAGCAGCTCACACAGTTATTTCCACCCAGTGTGCGTGTGTGTCTGTGTCTGTGATACTCACCTCTCCTCCACGTTCACAGCTAAGCTCTCCGAAGCTGATTCTACCATCTCTGATTCTACCATCTGCCCATCCCAGAACCAGTGGGAAAAGATAATCACTTTCTGCTTCTGATGTGAGGACGTGTTGCCCAGAGTTGTGGCCACCATCTTGTTACCATGAAGGGAGCAAGCTGACAGCTGAGGAGGACACGAGAGCCTTAAAGATGGATAAGAACCTGGGTTCTGGATGATATCATTTACTTGTGGAATTAATCAGCCCTGGATTTGGGTTGGTTATATGGGGCAATCAATTTCTTGGTTGCTTAAGCTTCTGCTAGTTGAGTTCCACTTTTCTTGCCACCCAAAGCATCCTAAATGATACAATGAAATTGCATATTTCCTTGTTAGATACAGGATATTACCTGGATATAAGTTTGCTTGTTGGGCTTCGCTATTTGACAGCACAATACAAACTGGACTTCAGTGCTTTCTTGCTGATAGTTTTCATTAGAATTACTGTTGGAAAATCCAGTTTCACTGAGACATTTTGGCAAAAACAGAAGTGATCCTTGTCAATTTCACACACTGTAAAGTATTCGAGTAATAGCTCCCATGTTTCTGGTTTAACTTCTTCCCATGAAGGCAAGAAGCAAGCCATGGGACAGGCCAGGGAGGGGGCAGGAAGGGTCCAGGGTGCTCCTCACTCAACACAGCTAGTACATGGGCTTCTACTCATCCAGTGGGCATAGTCTGCTATTGGTCAGAAAGGGATGTTTTGCCTGGAGAACACTTTCTCATGACAAACATTTGGGCACCTGGGCTGAGATGATCTCCTCAAAGGCCTTTCAACTCAGGCTAGCAGTGTGTGATGTAGTGGTGCGGAGACTCCCATGCCAACAGCAAGGGGTCCTTTCTTTCAGTGTACTAATCCCTGAAAGAATGAACACTTCAATAAAAAAGTTTTTAAATAAAGATTTTTATAAAAGTATAAAGGTTTTTTTAAAAATAAAAGGATAAAAGTGATTTTTAAAAAGGTTTAAAATAGTTTTTCGAAGTCACTGAAATTAAAAAAAAATGATGTAATTACTGAGAGAACAAACAGCAGCCCATCGTTTCCCATTAAAGAGTAATGTTTTAAAGAGCTAAAGGAATGGCAATTTGGAAATGCATTGGTTTCTCCCATCATTATGCCCTATACACACTCTCTTCTTCTTCTCCTTCTCCTCCTTCTTCTCCTTCTCCTTCTTTTTTGAAAAACAACTTTCAATCACTTTTATGTACAGAAAACTCAACAGTGTACACTTAGCCCAGTTTTGTGGCCAGATCTTTAGTCTTTGCCTTTTTCAGCTTGGCGAAGTGAACCACCCACTTTAGACCCAAATATTGCCTCCCCCCGTGATGGCGGATCTCATATCTGTCACTGTCATTGGTCCTGACAGCTTCCTGTAGTCAAGGAAGAAAACTTCCTTCCAGGAAGTGTTGATAGTTCCTGCTTAGCCAGAACTCCTTTGTTTTCCGAGTTAACCTGTGTGAAGGCGACAGTGGTGCAGGTCTTCCCAGGGACCAGATGCTCCAGCCTGGCCTTCCCCCGGATGATGCAGTAGGGAACCCCCATTTTACAATGCAGGGCAGTTGGGAGGACAACCAGCTCAGTGGGATCCACGTCGTGTGCAATCACCACCAGCTGAGGCTTCTTATTTTCTGCAAAGGTGGTGACAGTATTAACCCCTGCTTGAAGGACAGGAGGCCTTAGTGGGGACATCCCCTTTGCCAGCAGCTTTCTTCCCTACCTGTTGCAACAATCTCTGCTTCTTCTCTTGCTGTGTCTCTGGTCTGTATTTGTGGGCCATGTAAGCAGCTGAGTGGCTGGTGGCCCAAGGCCTGGGTGAATTGGTTAATGGAAGGAGGCATTTTGAAACATTTATAGAGAATAGCCCTTTGCTGCCACAGCCCCATGTAACTGGGCCATTTGACAAAGCAGGTGAGGTCCCTTTTGGTTGGATGTCCTGTCAGCTGCCAAAATTCTTGGGCTTTTCTCAAATGGGGGAGATCAATTGCCTTCTTGGCTTCCTGCTTCTTCACGACAGGGGACCCAGGGCCACCTTCTTCCCCTTTGCCTTCTTGCCTTTCTGCATGGTGGATGGCTGGAGGAAAGAACTACACTCATTTCTTTAATGATGCATATGAATAGTTGTTGCTTGTCCCTCTAGCTTTTTAAAATGAAAACAATTTCTACTCCTTCCTTCCCTCCCACACACACTTTCTCACGAGCAGATACATACTTAGCATGAGTACGCTCAGACGTCCTGTGGATCCGCATACTTTGGGCATGTACATAAAGCCATTTATAAGGGTTTAATCCATGAATCATAAACAGAAGATTCTCATTAGGAATGAGCAGTGGCCTCTTGAAGCTTGCCTAGTGCTTATAGCATTTGAAGGTGGACGACGCTCAACATTTTCTAAGAGGCTCATAGATTCACAATGGACCTTGCATTTGAATAGTAAAAACTCACAAATGGCAGGAAGTCCAAGCAAGAGGCAGGAAGAATCCGATATGATGGCAGCACTGTGCTCAGGGGCTGGCGTAGACCAGTTGTCAAAAACATTTGCTGAGAAAAAAGGACAGCTTCTCCCCCATTTTTAATGTCCGAATAAGAGAAATAGAGGTTTTTCCCAATAAAAAGTTACAAAGCAGAGCTTTAGGGAGAATCGGTGACTTCAGGACTCACAGCAGATATTCCTGGGTTAAGTGCTGAAACCGTTTGTAAATTACTAGGTAAACTTCAACAGGGCTGTGGACAGCCTGGAGTGGATTTGTTATTTTCCAGGGAATGACACTTCTTTTTTTAAAAAGTGTGAAACTGGCTCTGTTTCTTGAGCTCATTTTTTGGGGACTGCCGTTGTGCTCAGCGGCCCAGATCCAGCGCTGGGGCTTATACTTTCCCTCTTGCTCTCAAATTCCTTTTACTGAAATCCTATCTTTATGTGGGTCAGGGCTTCCTTTTTCCTTAAAACTTTTTTTTTTTTTCACTTTAAAAACAAACAAACAAAAAAAACACTCTCCTATTTCCAGAACTTCCTTGCACTGTTTATTTCCTGTTGGCTTATTCAGAGGCATTTTTTGCTCATGAAGTTTCAGGATGGTTTCTTGAAACCGTTAAAAAGTTATGTAACTCTGCTGATTTAAAACTATCTTCTTTGCTAAATTCTTAACTGTTGGGTCTCTTTCTCCTTTCAGAGCAGAGGCTCCTTCCTACCTAACGACAGTCTTAACAGCAACGCTAAAGTGGGCCGGACACCGCGTGGCTCTCAGTTTTGCAGAATGCCAATCCGTTGTGCATATTCCTCCTCCCCACCCACCCCAGTCTGATCCCAGAAGTAACCATCCTCTGTCCTGTACCAATTGTTATTACCTCCTGTTTTAATCCTCCTGATTGTCACTGTTTCACCTAATCCCCCCACTGTTTCACCTAACTGCTGCTGGCTTGTCTGGGAGCTCCTGGGATGTGCTGTCAAGAAGAGAAACTTGTACTGGACATGGGGCTCAGTCCCCAAATCTGCCTTGGTTTCCCCCTCTGCAAAGCAAGAAGCCTGCATTGGATGTTTTATAGTTCCCTTACTCTCAGGCCCTGATCTGTCCAGGCATGATGCCAGCCCCTCTATTTCTAAAGACCTCAGAGAAGAAGATTCTAGAGGTTGTGGTTCTTTAATTCTTCAGCCCAGTAACTGGAAAAACTTCTTCCTCCCATCGTATAAATCTTTGCCCACTCAGTCAAGGCCCACCTCTGCAGCTACATGGATGAATGGCTCTTATCTGCCCACCGAGAGGTCTAGGACTCATTCCTTCTCTTCTTCATAAACGCTGACTACCGCAGTTATTCATTTGTTTCCAGAATGAAGATTACAGGTACAATGGCATGGTGCAAGGACGATGGGCTTGGGCTGGGGCAGAAAATCCTTCTGTTTCTGGGTGATCTTGGCTCTCTGAATTTTGTTTCCCCATCTGGAAGGTAGGGGTCTGGCCACCCTGGCTGCAGGGCTGTTTTAGAGGCTGTGTTGAGAGGATGCACTGAAATGCCCGCAGAGAGTAGCTGTCCTCAAGGTATGTGATCACGCTGGTGTGAAGACAGGGATCTGGCTGGGCACTGAGACCCCTCAGAGAGGCTGTTACCTCACAGAATCTTCAGTGGAAGGGGCGGGGGTGATAAATGAAAGGAAGAAAGTGGAAATAGAGCCCCAGAGAGGGGCTGGCTCTCTTTGACTCCACTGGGGTCCTGCAGGGAGGATTTATTCGGAACACTGTGACTCCCTCCTGTGCCTTCCCCATCCTTGGGTTAAAAACAAAAAAAACTTCCCCCAACTTTCCCATCCTTCCGTGGCCTGGCTGCGAATGCTGAAATTCCATCTCGTGTTTGTTGTCACCCGCGGGCCTATTGTCATGGTTACCCAGATTCCAGGCCCTGGCCCAGGGCCCACCACAACCCATCTCTCAAAGTCTCCTTGGCAGAGTAGAAACATTCCTCCACACTGTGAACTCTGGAGCTGAGAAAGGCGCACTCCATCTCTCCACGGCCCGTCCCAGCCCCATTCCTGTGCGATGGGCATGTTCTAGGTGGTTCTGCTCAGCGTCAGTTTGGGGGGGGCAAGCACAACATAATGATTTCCTCCATTTCTCTTTACCTCATTTAAGCTGAGGAATTACTTTCTTGTACCAAACATAATAACCTTGACAAACACTCCAGATGGTTCTCATTAAAATTCCAGTTCCTTTTTCTGCAATTCTTTTTTTTCTCCATTCTCCTTACACTGTTATGTCAAAAATAAACACCAGGATGAGGACTGAATGAAGGGTCTTGGGGATAGCAGCTCAAGTGAATGGAATCCTTGCAGAGCCCCCTGGCGTCGCTGTGAAGGAGCCCCCAGGTCTCCTTCTTACCAATGGCCACCTCACGTTCTTGGGGTTTCAGAGATATGAACTTGTGGGAGGGCATATTTGATAGTCAAGGTGCCCTAGGCCATGAACTTTCTATAGGAAAAGGGGCAGAGGGCCAGCTGGGTCCCCGGCCCTGACCGTTGCCTGCAGAGAGCTGGGGCAGGAGCGTGCTGTCAACCCCAGTTAGTGCACAGAGGCTTCCTCAGGACCCTGGCTTCCAGACTGGGGTGCACTTGCCCTAAGAAGTCAGTGGGAAGGACTGCCGATGTTGTTTTGCTTTTTTAGCAGCTTTGCAAGCCACAGGTTTTGCCCCCACCTCTGGAAATATCTGCATGCACAGGGAAGGCATGTGTCTCCGAGGATGTGTATTTGGTGTGTTTTTATTCTCAACTTTTTATTATGAAAAGAGATTTAGTATACGGAAAAGTTGAAAGCACAGTGCAATGAATACTCATATATATCTTTCCACCTAGATTCGATATGTGTTAATTTTGTCATATTTGCTTTCCCCCTTTCTAGACAAATAGACAGATAGATGACAGACAGATCAATCAATCTCTATATATCTTTTGCTGAGGCATTTGAAAATTGGAATCTTGCCCCTACAGTGTTTTATAACTTTTAATTTATGCATTAATATAATTACATAATATACGACATTCTAATATAATACATTCTCATTGAAAATGTTCAAACCTTCCGAGAATACAGATGAGAGGGTAGAAGCAACAGACCTGCCCAAGGTGCTACTCTGCCCACTGCCCACTCCACAAATGGTAGTTTGGCTTCTGTCCCTCCTGACCTTTGTCTTTGTTTACCCAGATACATGAGCATGTCAATAGAAATGTGTTTTGTTACACGTGTTTTTAAGCACAAATGAGATCACACTATATATGCTATTTTGTCATTTATTTTTCACTTGGAAATACGTCTGAGATCTTTCCATATTAGTGCTGGGAGCTCTGCCTCATTCCTTAACGACTGCTGAGTATTCCAAAGAATGGTTGTACCATAATTTTCTTAACTATTCCCTCTTGATGGACAATTCAGCTATGTATTGTTATTTTTCCATTACTGACAATGATGCAGTTAGTATCTGTGGAAAATGTTTTTTTAAGGACCCGGAGCAGTATTTCTCTTTGACTGATGCCTGGAGGCAGAATGTTGGGTTTGATATGATGCACATTTTATATTTGGGTAGATTCTGTCAAAATGTTCTTCAAAATGGTTGCATTGACTTATACACCCTCCAAAAGGGGGCCCATTTTCCCTTACCCTCAGCAACACTGAATTTGAGCCATCTTTTTGTGTTCACATTCTGATGAAAGAAATCATTTCCTTGTTGGTTTAATTTGCCTTTCTTTAATTTTTAATAAGGCTGACCATGGTGTCAGAGTTCAGCTACAGATGACAAAAGCCACTCTGCTTAGTTTGCATAGAAAGGTAGAAAGAGAGTAGGGGAATGGCTTGTTTAAAATAGGGAATTGGGGGATGCCTGGGTGACTCAGTTGGTTGGGCCGCTGCCTTCGGCTCGGGTCGTGATCCCGGCGTCCTGGGATCGAGTCCCGCGTCGGGCTCCTTGCTCGGTGGGGAGCCTGCTTCTCTCTCTGCCTCTGTCTGCTGCTCTGCCTGCTTGTGTTCTCTCTCTCTCTCTCTCTGACAAATAAATAAATAAAATCTTAAAAAAAAATTTAAAATAGGGAATTGGGTGCTGAAAATTTTGTTAGGTCAGGTGAAAAAGTAGGACTGACTCCCAGAACTCCAGCTCAGAACCAGCCTGCCAAAGGAACCGCAACTCCTTCCATGACAATGAAACTGGAGATTTGGGAGCCTGCGCCCAACTGCTGACTTGGGAATCGGGGAACCAGGAAGCCTCCGACACACCTAGCATCCACCTAGCACACCACCTCAACTGCATTCTAGACATCCTCCATCTTGTCTACAGCACCCGCGAAGCTGAGAGACTGCATCTAGACTGCTGATTGCTGTTAACGTTGATGCAGGGAAAAAAACAACAAAAAAATAAGGATTCCCCTACCCCTGCCCCCCCCACCCCTTCTGCTACCAGAGTCAGTAGAGCTCTTGAGGGTACATCTGCCCAGGGGAAGCCAGGATACATGCCAAAGCTCAGCTCTAAGGAAGCCTGGGAATTGTTAGGCATTAGCTTTTTAGGCTCCAACAATGCCACAAGACAAGCTACAATGGTCGTAGGCATGGAGTTGAGTGAATCAATCGAATATCTGCCATAATCCCATTTTCATGTTTTATATCGTTTTTTCTATGAATTGCCTGATTAGAACTATTGCCCATTTTTCATTTGTGGCAGCTCTTTTTTCTTATTAATTTATAGAAGCTTTGTAGTTTATCTGGAAAACAATCTTTTGCCTCTTATATATGTTACAACCAGCATCTATTTTTTTTTTTTTAAATTGACTTATTTGACAGAGAAAGAAAGAGAGAGCATGCACAACAGGGAACAGCAGGCAGAGAGAGAAAGGGAGGAGCAGGCTCCCTGCTCCGCAGACTGATCCCAGGACCCTGGGATCGCTATCTGTGCTGAAGGCAACATTTAACCCACTGAGCCACCCAAGTGCCCCCAGCTTCTATTCTTGTTAACTTATTTGTTATATAAAAAATCTTACCTATTTTTGTACTTCATGGTTCTTCAGTTTTGTAGCTTACTTAGGAACGCCTCCTAAAGTATTCACTATGTTTTTCTCCTAACATCTTAAAATTTTTTTTTTAGGTTTAATTCTTTAAACCATCTTGACTATGGTGTTGAGGTAGGTAGATGGATTGAATGTAATTTTTGTTTGTTTGTTTATCCAGAAAGAAAGCCAATTGTCTCCGCATAATTTGTTGAATGAATTTATTTTTTTGAATCCTTTACATTTGGACGCTTTTAAAAATATAGAATGACTTAGCTTTCTGTGGTGCAGGACAAGGGTAAAGCTTTATACAAAATTAACTTATCACTTCACATTTTGGTTCTTTTTAAAATAGGGATTTGGCGTTTCCTAAAGCACAGATATGACAAGATCATTCCTCTAGTCAAGACCCTGACTGTGTTCCCTTTCCTTGAGACCAAGGGTCTAACCTCTGTTGAGTAGTTCTCTGTTCAGCACCCCCATGGGCCGTTCTAATATGACTTCCCTGCTTCTTCCTTAGAAAGGAGATCACATGATTTGAATTGGGGACAAAGCAGAAAAGATGTTAGATATCTTTGTCAGCGACTTTCTTTGTAACATTGTAATAATCTATTCACAATACTTCGCTCACCTACTGTATTTCTCAATGTGGTCACTGTGGGTAATTGGACAGAAAAATTCTTTTTTGCAATATAGTTAAGAGCCTGGCCAACAGACTACTAAAGCTGCAGTGTTCTCTGATGCCCTCTTTTCCATCATCCTAGTAATTGTGACCACCAAAAAAAATTCCCACCTGTTTCCAAATGTACCGGTTCTACTCTTAGTTGGAAGGAAGGGAGAGAGGGAGGGAAACATTAGGATTAAATGGGAAATGACAGGATATCATCACCGAAAGTCCCTTTGCCAACACTGCTTCTCATCTCTAGATGTATAAATCTAGCCTTTCAAAGGCTGTCTTTTTCATAAAGCTTCCTAATCCCTTGGCTGTAGATTATTCCTCTTCTTTTGTATTTAGTTATTTATTTATTTATTTATTTATTTATTTATTGTTTACTTTTTCGATGTAATGTCTGCTCCCAATGTGGGCTCAAACTCATGACCCTGAGATCAAGAGTCACAGGTTCTACCAACTGAGCCAGCCAGGCGCCCAGATGATTCCTCTTCTGATTCCCCTCTTCCATGGCATTATTTCTCTCTCCATCTGTTTAGCTGTCCATCCACCTGTCCATCCATCCATTTGTCCATCTATCCAGTAAGTACTCAGTGAGCACTTACAGTGCACCAGGCACCCTGAGCACTTTCTTCTTAGATTATTGCCCTTGGCACAAGTGTTTTCTCTTCCTCAAGAAGTCCCGCAGTTTAGACCATGTGCCAGAGTGAGCACTGGTCTCTGCCCAGGTGGTGGCTCAGGAACACTGAGATGCAGACGACACATGGGAGGAAGCATGGGCAACGATGCCAGGAGAGTGGAGGCATGATCATGGAGTGGGTGGAGGAACCCCCTCTGCCTTGGGTGGTGGCCCCACGATAAACGGGATCTGAGTCACCAGGGAAGGCAGGCAGTAACTAGGATGGGTTTATACATCAACCTCCTCACTTCCTTTGGAGTCACTGGTTGTTTTCAAATTCTCCACCCTTTGCTGGCCCCTCCTCCCTCATCACATCCAGTGTGTGTGTTGTGTGTGTGTATGCGTGGACATGAGCAGTTAGCTAAAAACAGGAAATTGTGCCATTTTTGACCTATAAAAACAGCTTTTTTTTTTTTTTTTTTTTGGTCAGAGAGAGAGGGAGAGAGAGCAAGCACAGGCAGACAGAATGGCAGGCAGAGGCAGATGAGAGAAGCAGGCTCCCCGCCAAGCAAGGAGCCCGATGTGGGACTCCATCCCAGGACGCTGGGATCATGACCTGAGCCGAAGGCAGCTGCTTAACCAACTGAGCCACCCAGGCGTCCCTAAAAACAGCTTTTCATATGGTTCAGCACATTGAGTAAATGGAAATAAAACCCAGGCTGAACTCTTCATGAGCTTAATGTGTTGACCATGGTTCTCAGCTCTGTAATTGTGCTCTCGTATCTTATTTCAATCAGAGGCTCTATTCTGAGGACAGTCACGTTGCTGTAGTGTTAGCACAAGAGAGTGTGAGTTCATATAGCACTTGCCTAAAAGACAGATGAAATTTAGGCACAGAACCTGCTCTGGGATTGGGTGATAACCTTGTTTTAGTTCTCTCAACTGTCCACAAACCCTGTTTTGTTGCACTTCTAGTGTTTCTCTATCTACCCTCTCACTGTGGGTAGGATGGGCTAGCTTTCAGGTGGTGACAATGACAGAGGACTGGATCAAGCTCAGGAAACAATTTCAGCAATGGGTCTGTAGGATTTCATGAGGAACAGGAAGAGCTTTCAGGATGCCTGCTGGTCTGCCAGGCCTTTTTCCTGCCCCTTCTCCTGGATGTGCCTGCATTTTGGATATCCCAAAGCTAGACACTTGGTGGCTTGAATTCTCATTCCCAGTTGAAGGCGTTTGCTGGATCCATGTGGTCACCATCTGACATGGAACTCCTATAGATGGTTGCCATAGTTTTAAGGACCAGCTATATAATTTATGGGGTCCCTTGTTCAAAGATGGTTAAGAATTTCAAGACAGCCTCAGCAGGTTCTTCTGAGCCGGAGTCCTGTGTGGCTACACAGGCTTCATATCCATGGAATGGGTCCCAGTTGGCTCAAGGGCAGAGGCCAAGGCCACTATCAGGGCCCAGAAGGTCACAAGATGTGAAGTCTACTCAAGAGACCATCCAGGTGGGCCTGGGTGGCTCAGTGGGTTAAAGCTTCTGCCTTCGGCTCAGGTCATGATCTCAGGGTCCTGAGATTGAGCCCCGCATCAGGCTCTCCATTCAGTAGGGAGCCTGCCCCACCCCCAGCCTGCCTCTCTGCCTACTTGTAATCTCTGTCAAATACATAAAATCTTTAAAAAAAAGAGAGAGAGAGACCATCCAGATACCTTTCTATGGCAGCCCCTTCCCCTTGTCCACTACTTTCCATACGAGCTCACAGAGGGGGTGCAGCATGGCAAGGAAGTGGGGAACAAATATAACTGTGGGTAAAACAGGGCCAGATCAGGACAGGAGAAACTGGCTTTGTAGAGCCTAATAGATCGTCCAGGATAATGCCAAAATTCTCCAAATAACTTAACACAGACAGCTGGGAAATAGCTTAATGAGAGAGTCCCCAGGCATGATCATGAATATTGGTTGGGCCAGAGTCTGTCACAATTGCTGTTTCTGGCTATCTTTCCTCTGTAATCAAAGTTCTGAACTGCCCTCACCTTCCATGTGCCCTCACTTGGGCCCCTCACAAAGCACAAGCGAGGAGCCCACGAAAGGCGGCCAGTCAGAATCCCAGGGATTCACACGAACCCCTACCCTGCACTTTGGGCAACGCAGATCTGCAGAATCACTTCCAAGCCAAACACCACATTTATTCAGCATCCTCAGTTTAGTTTATCAAAAGGGCTGCATGTGATTGAGACTTTCTCAAAGGAATAGAGCGCCCCCTGCTGGGTAAATGGCATCGCCGTTAAGCTGTCCGTTACCAATGCACCAAAATCTGAAAATACACCTTTAGTGAATTAACATCGTATAAGACCCAGAATCAACAGTATGACTCATAGTGATAAAGTTGTCAGTTATAGGAATTATATATGGATTTGGTGATAAGTTTATTTTTTACATGTTTCATGACTCCTGAGTTCCTAACAATTTTTTTTAGATCTTTATCTCAATTATGGAAACAAGGAAAACATTTTGAAGTACTCAATGTTCCAGTAGGATTTCCCACTCTTCAGAGAAGAGTGGTCACAGAAGATCTCACAGGGGAGGAGGCTGCATGGTCCAAGGAGAGGACATGGGCTGGAGATCAGCCAGACTAGGTTGCTAGAGTGGTTTCAGCTTGGAACAAATTGTTCGATTTTGAGTTACCATCTTGTGATCATGAGGACAATAATATCCACCTTCAAAAGTGTATGTGAGGCTAGAGATCCTGTGCCTGAAGCACTCAGAAGCGCTCAGTTAACTGTGGGTGTCATTGTTACTGTTACTCTATTATTATGAAGTGGGTCTAATTGGGCTTCAAAGGATCTGCCGCTTCCAGACACAGAGCCTACCTTCCCAGGGGGCAGGGGCTCCATCTGGCTCAGAGAATTTGCCCCTGGGTCACAAGGGCAGTGCTCACACTGGGCACTCCACTTTCTTTTGAACCCCACAACCACACTTTGGGCACTGACTTTGTGATATACACCTCTTACTGGGCCCATCTGGACAATTCTCCTTGTAAGAGATCCCTCCAGTCCCTCTAATTCCACATCTGTCTTGTCAGCTCAAGCCACCTTCATCTCTCTCTTGAGCCAGTGCAAAAGCTCTTCTGTCATTCCATCTCTGCTCTTAGCTGCTCAAACTCAGAGTAACTTCTGTTTGATAAAATGAGATCCAGTTGGGGCCACTCCCCTAGCTCCCCCAGCTTACCTGCCTGCCTTGCTTGTAATGCCAGTCTCACCCCTGGGCTTTATGCAATTTGCTCTCCCTGCCATCAATCCTCAGCCCCAGATTCCTCCCCTGGCTACTCCTTCCCATCCTCCAGGTTTTGGCTCAGACACTCAAGGTGGGTACAAGAAATAGCACACTTTCTTATTTTCTTCAAAGCAAATTGAAATTTTTTGGCCTCATTCTGCTGTGCTGCAGCAGAAATTAAATCTGTGGTGGCCACTAGGGTGTTTCTTCCTTTTAGGGTCTCACAGTTGTTTGGGATGTTCATGAGTGACCTCGAGAGTGGGCGAGGACTTCTATTCTTCAGCTTATCTGGGTCACGGCTGCTATCCTCAAGGCCAATTCTGAGGGGCTCCGGAAGGAGGGGGCTCCAATGCTTGGGAGTCCTTGCCTACGCTGGAAAACACCCCCAAAACACGAGCCTCTGAAGCTCATCTCACTGGGTACCACCAGCAACTGGGGCACAGCTTTCCACTAATTTGAAGCTCCTCTCTCCTTTCCTCCCCTGCTTCCCAAGCAAGGATTAGGGTTGTTTTTTAATTCATCTGTTCCCTATTGGGAACAAGAAGCTCAAAGGACCTAACCACTTACTTGGAGGAGGAAAAATTTCATAAACAAAATTACTATTTGAAGTTATGTGCTAGAAGTCTTGTTATAACATCTCACCATGATCATCCAGTCTAAGTCAGGTCTCCCAGACCCACTCTCTATACCCTGTGGTATAGGGCCGTGCTGCTGGGGCCCAGTCTGGTCTGTCCATACACCCATCCTCTGACTACTGGCTCTGTGTTGGCTACCAAGAGTATGGTCACACTGTCCTCCAGGTAGCCTTGAACCCCGGCAATGCCTGCGGTATTTCTTCCCAGGGGACAGCGGGAGGGGAAGAACCAACAACTGGGCATTGCACACTGGATACAAAGGTCTAGCCACTTGCCTCCAGCTGGGGAAACGTGGTGACCTCACATTCCTAGCACCCATGGAACCTGGCTCTTGACTTCAGCTTGGCGCTCTTTGTTCAGCCTCCTCCTCTGCTCTAGCCTGTTTCCTTCACAGGCTACCCCTGAGAGCACAACCTCAATAAATCCCTTACACACGAGACTCTGCCTCAGGCTTTGCTTTCAGGTACCCAACCTAAGTGACAGCCTATTATTTCCCTTCCACACACATGTCACAATTTAAAATCATAGATGTGAAGAACTATTGGCTTGATGTTTGTTTCCCCCACTAAACAAAGGCAGATGTATTTCTGTTCACTGCTATACTCCCAGCACCAAGGGAGATGGCTTTTATGAAAGGCGATGCATTGAACTGGACACTGCACGAACACAGCCTCTCAAACCTCGCTCTGCAGACTTCCCTCTTGGGTGCTGTGCGACATTTGCTTGAAAAACCGCCTAGCATCTCTTGGGGCCATCATCCTCAAGCCAGTCCTAGATTCCCAAGCCGCAGTGGACAGTGTGGCCCAGGTTTGGTCACCTCATTCCTGACACAGTGAGCTGTGGTTTGGGCACCACATCACAAGTCAAACTTGGCGTGGGGGGACTGTTCTTTGATGAGGGTGTAAGCCAAGCAGATACATCAACAGTTCTCTATCTTTACAGGCATCATACTGTGATTCAGTGAAAATCAAGACAGCTTTCACATTTTACTGGTCTACCTATATCCCTGGGAAAGGCTGGATTCATATGAACATGCCCTAGATTCCTTGATGTCAGCGTCTTAGCTGTTACATACAAAACTAGTTATAGTAAAACCCTTATTTAATTAGAATGTGTAGGAACCATGGCATTCTAGGTACTTTCAGTTTTTGAAAAACTGTTTTCTCTTAATATACATTTTTCCTGAACATTAGACCCCTCTTTTCTACTGGGTTGTCTGTCTTTTGTTATTGAGGGACTGGTGACTTGGGGTCTTTATTCTGAGATGACTGACTTGTAGCCAAGACATGATGCACAGGGAGATCAGCCTGCATGTGTCTGGATTACAGGAGTTGCTACAACCCCATTTCCGATTGAAAACCTAAAATCAGCCCATTTGTGATATACTTCTTCCTAAAAGCTAGGTAAACAAAAAGACCCCTAAAAAAGAAGAGGGGTGCCTGGGTTCAGTCAGTTGGGCGTTTGCCTTCGACTCCTGTCATGATGCCAGGGTCCTGGGATGGAGCCCTGTGTTAGACTTCCTGCTCAGCAGGGAGCTCACTTCTCCCTCTTCCTCTGCCCAACCCCCTTCATGTGCACATGCTCTCTCAAATAAAATCCTAAAAAACAAAACAAAACAAAATGCAGAAGAGACACTTCAGCGATTCAGTCTTTCTAGTTTTTGAATGAGGGATACAGAAATATAAGTCAGGGCCTCTTCCCACAGTTCACAACCTAGGTAAGAAAACGCTGAGATGCCACTTAACAGAGGCAAATGATTCCAGGAGATAAATGTCCATGTTTTCAAAATAGGAGTTTTTTTTTTTAAAGATTTATTTTTGAGAGAGAGCGGGAGAGAGAGTGAGTGGGGGGGAAGGGCAGAGGGCAAGAGAAATCTCAAGCAGGTTCCCTGCTGAGCATGGAGCCTGACCTGGGGCTCCATCCCAGGACCCTGAGATCATAACCGGAGCTGAAATCAAGAGTCGGATGCTGAACCGACTGAGCCACCCAGGTGCCCCTCAAAATACAAGTTCTTATATAAATGTATAACTGAACATGGGCTTCATGGTGTTTCCATTGTATCTGAAAGGGCTGTGAAAACACAAAATCTTGTTACTGAATAAAACTAGTGGTCCAGATAGCCAAAGGTCCTTTCCAATGGCACCTAATTAACTTGTACAGAGCAGAAGTACCTGTCAGATAACCTTTAATCTATGAATTTATCCAAATTTTGAAAATGCCACAGGGGATCTGAGAAATCGCAACAATCCCAGATATCCATCCTACAGTGAGGGGCTCTACACTGCTGTTCAGAGGGAGGCATGTGAGAAGTTAACATCCCCTCACACCTGGCTCCTCTGTCTTTGCCCAGCCCTCTCATCTCTTCAGTCACCTATGTCACGGGACACAACTCTGACAGGAAAGCAAAATCAGAGTGAAAGGCAAATGTTGAACCAGTCATGTTCAAACACAAGCTAGTGAATGAAGAACTTTTGGTTCAAAGGGCCAAATATTCTGCATTCCTGAGAAATCTCAACCGGTTTCTCATTCTGGTGTTTTCACACTGCATTTTGTTGTCACAAAAACTAGTTGGGTGTATATTTTTTAGTGCAGATTTATCATGTCAAGATCTGAATGAGGAGACAGAAAGAAAACATTTTGTATCTATGTATTTTTCAAAAATCTGTCCATGAGAAAGGAGCCAGGTGTTAGTTTCCTACAGGGGGAACATTCTCATGGAGATACTGTAAGGCCAAGTCGGTCCACTTCATTTCTTGTTCTTTAACAGATTCTGTGGTGCCACCATTGTCCTGTTCAGGTTCAGGAAGCTCATTCTGCAAAGGTACAATAGACATTCAGAATGCTGGTACACTCTGCATTAAGAAACCCCTTAAAACTCAAGAGCACTGGGGCACCTGGGTGGCTCAGTGGGTTAAAGCCTCTGCCTTCGGCTCAGGTCATGGTCCCAGTGTCCTGGGATCGAGCCCCACATCGGGCTCTGTGCTCTGCAGAGAGCCTGCTTCCCCCTCTCTCTCTGTCTGCCTCTCTGCCTACTTGTGATCTCTGTCTGTCAAATAAATAAATAAAATCTTTAAAAAAAAAAAAAAACTCAAGAGCACTTAGAAATCAAACCTCTGAGTTCTTAGAAACAGGCAGTATAACTGACAGAAATCTATCCTAAAGAAAGAACTGGGATGAACGGACCTTTTATCTCCTCTTGGGCAATCAGAGGAAAAAGTAGCCATCACCTCAGAGGACAGCTGTGAAACTAAATGGGGTAACTGAGATGGAGTGCTCACCCCTGCAGGCAGCCATCTGATGCTCAAGGAACGGCTGCTCTTATTACTAGAGGCTGGGCTCACCGACAAGACCCAATACTAAGTCCTTTTTTGGGAGGCTGCTTTCATTGAATACCACATTTGCTGGAATATTCCTTAAGTATAAGAAATGTATTTTAACAAACTATCCCGTGCCCATCATGCCTATGTTCTTACGGAGGTGGGTGGTGAGGGCTGAAAATGTTAACATACTAGGTGAGGTGTCGCCCTAGTGCTGGAGCACAGCAACACAAATCCTGGCAAATGACCAGTTCCTCCCCTGCTAGCATCTGTCTTAGAATGGTAAGCCATGGACCACACTTACTAGGGAATGTGACATATAGTGTTTTTTTTCAGCTTGAGCTTTAATTTACATAGAACACTGTGTGAGTTTAAGGTGTACCACACGATGATTTGACACATACATACTATGAAGTGATTATCACAATAGGGCTAGTTAACACACCTGTCACCTCATATAGTTAACTATGTTTTTATGTGTGTGGTAAGAACTTTTGGTAGTTTCCGTATATTTTAAATTTAAATTTCTTATTACCAGGAGTCTGCTTTATACTGGAGTTTACTGACACCAATATATCTCTTTTCAATTATTTCATTTTATACTTTTTTGGGGGGCAACAAACTGTTATTCAATATTGAGACTTTCAATTTCCCACTGATTCCAGCAGCACATGAATATTTTTCTCTTTCAAAAATATGCTCAATATATATAAAATGACTTACAATATGTACAAATGTATCTGAACACATGTTGTTCTGAGCACATATGTTGTTTTATAAACATAATATTGAGACTCAAACATATTTGTATGAATTACAAAGAACTATCATTTACTGTAGAGCAATCATACATTCAAACCTAAAGAGTAAGTTTGGTTCCAATAATTATTTATAGCTCACAAAGCACAAACAAGTCCTTGGTTTGTGAATTATTTAACTGACAGATGAGTAACTTAATTTCATCTCATCTGTGGTATGTGTTCTTTTTTTTTTTTTTTTTTTAGGATTTTATTTATTTTGAGAGAGTGTTAAGGCTAGGGTTAAGGATAGAGAGAGAGAGAGAGCATATGTGTGTGTGTGCACCCAAGCAGACTCTGAGTGCACTAAGCCCAGAGCCCAATGCTGGACTCGATCCCAGGACCAAAAGATAATGACCTAAGCTAAAACCAAGGGTTAGATACTCAACCAACTGAGCCACCCAGGCGCCCCTCTGTGGTATAACTTCTAAAACAGTATCTTTCATTTGGTCACTACTGTCTCTTACACTGAATGCCAAGATGAAAAAATGTGTACGTGCTCTGAAACCAACACAAAGTATCATAAACTATCATAAACACAACTATCAATTATGGCTTATTGCAAATTGGCCTCAATTCTTGGCAGCTACTCCCATGAAAAGGCAGAGTCTTATTTCCCCAATTTCAGATTGGGACTGACTGAGTGACTTGCCTTGGCTAGCAGAGAGCAGCCACAGTGTCCTTGGGCCCATTCTTGGCTAAGCTCCATGAAGCCTCACAGTCCTTCTCTTGCTGTTCTTGGAACCCTGAGATGGCCAGGTGCAGTCTAGGCTAGTCTGCTGGATAATGAGGCTTTGGCCTCATCATCCCAGCTGACCTGCTACCTACCAGATGTGTGAAAAGTCTCCTCATCCCCCAGCCTCCAGACGGCCTGCCAACTGACTGTAGAACACCAGCAAGTCCAGCAGGGATCATCCAAGCTGGAAAGACTGGAAGACCCTCTCAGCTGAGTCACAAAATCATGAGATAAACAGCTATTGTTTGAAGTCACTCTGTTTGGGGGAGATCTGTTAGGCAGCAACAAAAGCTAACCAGTGCACATTCCCTGAGAGTCATGAGACAGGAAAAGACACAGAATAACAAGAAGGCCAGGCTACACCCTGGAAACTTCCTTCTCCCTCAACCCCTTCCACAGAAGTGGTCCCCAAATCCTGCCATATGCCTGCAAAATTCAGCAGTTCCCCTCCACCTACGTGCCTTTGTTCAGGTTCTCCTTCCCATACTACTGCGATCACTTCCTCACTGGTCCCTCTGCCCTATCACTCGCCCCTTTCTCCATGGCACACAATCCCTAACAATTCCCTTCTGAACTAACATTCTAAAACTCAAATTTGAGTGTGGCAGATTTCTAATTTGAAAACCACTCATTCCTGGTTATCCTCAGAATGAAGTCTAAGCATGGCCTCATATACTTGTCTCAAAATCTGGTCCAAGCCCATCTTTTCTGCCTACCTTAGATGACAAATATAGTCTCTGTCCACAATGAATGTCTCACCATCCCCCAAAGCCTTTCAAAACTCTGAGCCTCTGCACATCTGTCCCCTCTGTTGAGAGTGCCCTTGTCTACCCCCACTACATTTCTGGCCCTCCCTTACGGCCAGCTTAAATATTACATCTCTCTGAAGCCTTTCCTGATGCTCAACAGGCATCAGCCACTTCCTATCCTACGTCACTATTCACAACCTGGCTTATAACATTTATTACTGTAATTACTTATTTCTATGTGTTGTCTCTCTAGATCCCCAAGGGCAGGAATTGTGCCTGCCAAGTGAAAAAACAAAAGTTTGCAAGACAGGATCTAGAGGCTTCACACAGACCTAAGTGTGAAGTCTAACTTAGCGGCTACACAGCTTTGCACAAGTTCCTCTCTGATTCTATTCCCTTGCTGTAAAATAGAGATAACACCACTACCTTTGTAAGAGTATTTATTTATTTATTTTTATTTTTATTTTAAATTTTAAGATTTTATTTATTTATTTGACAGATAGAGATCACAAGTAGGCAGAGAGGCAGGCAGAGAGAGAGAGAAAGGAGGAAGCAGGCTCCCCACTGAGCAGAGAGTCCTATGTGGGGCTTGATCCCAGGACCCTGGGATCATGACCTGAGCCGAAGGCAGAGGCTTTAACCCACTGAGCCACCCAGGTGCCCCTTTAAGAGTATTTAAACAGTTAGAAATAACATATGTCAAATTTCAACCTTAGTCCGTGGCATAAAACTGGTATTGAATAAGTGGCAGCTAGAATTCTCATTGTGCACTCCCTTTTCACTGTTTTTCTAAACTTGAACTAAGCTGTGACCTATTATCTGATATGTGTATTATTCACTGAGCATAGTATCATCTCTTAGTCTTAAATGAAAATGTGGGTGAGCGGAATTTTATTTCTCAGTAGGCAGCAGCAGTCTACTTGGAAGGTGCATTTTATTAATAGCTCTTCTCAGGGCACTTGGCATGATCTGAAGATAAACAATCCCTGGAGTCTGTTCTCTGTGTTTTTTGTTAGGCCTCTACGACATAAATAGGATTGAAAATAAAAATTAATGCACAACTTTTAGATGATTTATTATGGGAGGGTCAAGAAACTCCCTGCAGGAGCGTTCTCTAGAGATTGGGAAAGAAGAGTGTGTCCCAAGACCCGTTTGGTCTAAATCCAAGAGAAAACCCAGCTGTCTTCCAAACATTTTCCAGGGAAACTAGGATAGGTGTGTGTTTCAAGAATGTCTCTAAAAATAGCAAATGATCAATCACAGGTAGACAAATAAGAAATATATTGTAAATGCCATTGCTTCTTGTTCCTCTCTATCTTTTGTACACTGAACTCTCATCTGGTTTACTAACTTTGGTGTGGCAGACAGAACATGGCTCAGAAGTCTTGAGTCTAGTCCTGGCATGACCCCTAACTGAGCTCCTCATATCAACTCTCTGAACTACAGTTCTCTTCAAATAAAAAGTCAAACTATTCAGTGTCTTCTAGAGTTATAGGAATCCACATCTTTGTGGATTTCTTTGCCCTACTAGTTGGTCCATTGACCTCCTACTTCTAGTAGGGTTCACCAGATCATACCTTTAACCCACCATCCTTGGCACAAACTATAGCCTACCAGTGGTATTGCAACATCCTCATATGGCAGCTTGTCTTCTCGCCAAGCATCGTCAATCAAATCCAAGATCCTTCCATCTCTCTGTACCTCACTGTCCATTCTTCTGCAGCTTTGATCTTGTCAGATCTGTAAGTCAAAGAGATTATTTCTTAAGCATGAAGGCTGAGGAGGTGATGTAATCGAGCATTAGGCTTCCCCAGGCTTTTTAGCCTGCATGTATCTTTTGCTATAACACCATCCTGGGAAATGGGAAAGACTCATCTTCTCATCTGGGTCAGGTGACAATCTAGTTCTAAGATCCCAGTCTCTCCCTACTGCCCATTCCCTTCCCCCAACCCATGGGTGCTTTATAGCCCATACAGGACAGACAGCAGACATAGCCTAGTTGACAGACCAGTGTCACAGTGTGACAGAAGCCTTGTGTACAAGGCCACAGTATATCTAGAACATAGGTTTTCTCTCCTAATTTGCATATTCACCTTTCCCTGTTCAGAATGCCTTCAATGAATCCCTAATAACCAAGTCTCCTCTCTTTCCCTGTTAGCCTTTTTCTGCACTATGTTTTACAAAAAAGTCTCTACCTGCCTCAGCTTTAATATTAGCATTCCTAGGCACAGGAGCTAAATGAACGTATTGAGATAATGAACTGGGCTATGCGAAGTGACCAACTACAGAGCTGACAGAAATCCTCAGCTGAACTTTTAAAGGAAACTGTCTTTCTTAAAATAGTGCCCAATCCAAGTTCTGAAAGGAGCACCTGCAGCAGGTGAACAACAGCAGCAGGACCCCCTGCCGCTCATTTCTGCTTCCCTTTGGGGTTCTTTCCTCTTTTAATGCTGTACTCCCTTCAACGCCTGGACCAAGTGGTCAAGATCTTACTTAGCTCCTTGGCCATGACTGACTATTTTTTCTCCTAAACATCTGCAGCCTACCTCTGGATTCCCTGTTTCCTAGTGCGGGCTCTGCTGCTCCATCATAGGTTCACTTTATTGTGTTCCCTGTCACAAAGCAGTCATCCTGATGGCCTGGAAGCCAGTGGCACCAAAGGCACTCCCAGTCACTCCTAGTTTCTGAGGCTAGGAACATTCATAAAAGGAACAATCTTTAGGGGTGGACTCCAACTCCTTCATACAGACCTATGCTTGGCCCCAGTAGCATGACTGCATAATAGCCCTAATGCCTGGGTAATAGTTATTACAGGTTGGGGTTGGATAAGAGTTTTTAACCCCATGGTAAAGAGTCAGGCAAAACTGAAGCAGAAGGTGCCCAGCAATTTTGGCTACCAGTCAAACAGTTGAAGCCTTGAGGTTTCACTCAAGAATTAATCCAGCACTACCCCACGGATAACTCAAAACAAGTATAAGGATATTGTCTGTAGAAAATGTACACACAGTTCCAGTTATATTTTTGGAATTCCTGTCCCACAAGAGCCCTTTTTCCTGCTGCCAGTCCTGTGTCCCTGCTGCTCTGTCCCCTGCAATACCCTCATTTTTCCAGTTGATCAGAACTAGCTAATTCTCCCAGTCATACACAGATTCCACCTTTCTGTCAAGTTTTTTCAAGCCTCAGTGAGCATTTGGCCCTTGAATGTCTCCTTCTTGTCTTTATGATCCACCTAACAAGTCAGGTAGTCTTTGTAACAGATTTCTCAGGTATCAGTGTCTACAATTATTATGTGTAAATATTGCAGACTCTTTCCCAAAGATGTGCTTTTGCAGCACATCTTCCCCAAATTTGGCCTCAAATTTTTCTCACCGTCCCTTTTCCAAACACCACTAACCCTGCCATACTTTCCAGCCTTTGCACTTAAAAGCCTTTTTCCTCCTCAGTAACGCTTATTTTCCTTTCAAACTCAACACTAGTGTCAGCTCATCTGGTTAACATCTCATTTCCAGAGTCAGGCCCTACGGTGCCTTCACTCTTCAGGGGCTGGCAGCGTGGAAAGCATCAAGACAGCCAATGTCCAGGACACAGCCACTGTCCAAAGCACCTGCCACACTCGACAGAATGAAACACTACCACCTTCCTGAGCAAACTTTTCTTACACATGTAACAGTTCCGATGCCTAGAACGCTCGTTACAATTCCTTTGTTTCCAGCTAAACTCCAGTCTAAAAAATTTGGCTCCCAGGTCGTCTCCTGCAGGAGGTCTGCTCCTAGACCCAGGGGGGCCACGGTACCCGTCCTTCCTGGAGTCCCTTATCTCCCTTGGCGCAGCGAATGGTCCCAACTGAGAGCTTGTCACACTGTCCGTTACAAGGTTTTCCCAAACCCGCGGCACGTGTCACCCCACTCCTGTGCTCTGCAATTCTACAAACGTAGAATCACAGGAATTAAACGAGACGACCTTCTACCTAGCTAGAATTGACCCTCGCAGGCCACCACCATCCGTACACAAGTGTGGGCCCGCCCCCGTCCCGGCTTCCGGTTGAATCTACCAAATGTGGAAGCGGGGGAGGTCCAGAACTGCCCCGCCAGTGCCCTTCCACTCTCCATGGCGTGCCGAAAGGAAAGTGATTGTGAAGATGAAGTGAAACATCGGCCTCAACTGACGGAAGGTTGGAAAGGGCGACGCTAAGGACCCCACACATCCTCGTCCCTCCAAAACCAAGACTTGGGGCGCGGGAAAACCTTACCCGCGCCGGACCCAGCGCCGCACCCGCTTCCACACAGCCCCGCCCCCTCAGCCTCACGTGACCCGCGCGCCTTTCTCACCGATCCCCTGATGTGGGTGAGCCCATATGCTTGCACGGAGGGGAGGGAGGACACTTCTTCAATTCAAAGTGAGGGGGCGGTGGGCGGGACGAACGTGGCGACGCCGGAGGCTGGACGTCGGGTCGGCGGTGACGCGCGTGCGCGCCCCCGGCCGGAGGTAACGGCGGGAAGTCTCGGGGGCGCGCTCGCGCGGTCCCAATAACCGCATGGGCGCCTGGTGGACTGGCGAGGGGCGGGCGTGTCCTGGTCCGGAGGCAGCTCTGGCTGCGGTGGCGCCGCGGACTGCGCGGCCATATGGCCCGGGGCCGGCCTCCGCAGCAGCCCGCTGGCCACCAGGCCCGCCCTCGCCGGCCCGGGTCCGCTGCGGCGCCGGGCCCGTGGGCCTCCCCGCGTACGCCCTGCGGACCCGCGAAGGCGGATATGGCCTTGCCCGGCGCGCCGTCCCGGCCAGCCAGGTGGTCAGCCCCTCCCCAGAGGCCGGGCCGGCGGGAGGGCGGCGGGGGGTGCGAGCAGCTGCCGCCGAGTCCACGTCTACCGCGGCGGAGCCAGCTGCGGGCCGCTCTTCCTTTGCAGAGGAGGGACCCCCGGCACAACCCTCCCGCCTAGGCTGCCTTATCTGGTTAGCTTCCCAGCATTGTTGTGACTTAGGCCATTGACCGCACGTGATGCCGGTTCTCTTAGGGGGAAATTTTAGCAAGTCTTAAAAAGTGAGTTAATGTTAGTACAAGAGGTACGGAAATGTGGCAGAAGTCTTGAAGGACTGAAGAAGTTCAGAAGGCCTGAGTTTGCGGATTGATCCATACAAATCAGGGGTGGGAGATAAATGATAGGCTGAGTGTTTAAAAGGGGACAGTTCCTTAGGGGCACTTTAATCGTGAAGATATTTGAGGACAGTAAATCTAGGCTCAGTGTTTTTCTTACATTCCTTACAACATCAGAGTAAAAATGAGTCTGCTGTCAATGACTGGTTTTCATTTACATTTAGGGTACCCTTATGTGCACGAAATAGTTTTCATTGATCCTTACATGCAATTCCTTCAATTTCATTCCTTTAATAAAACAGTATTGTAGGGTAGGTACACTGCTGTTACAGAGTTCCCCTCGCGCTTGCGTTCCATTTTATAGATGTGAAGAGGAAGTCATAATAAGGATCATCAACTACATATTACTTTCAAATATTTACATATACTTAATCATAGCTGTAGCTTAATGGTATAACAAAATACATGTATTTTCTTACTTGAAATGCAGTGCCGCCTTTAGATTTGTGCAGCTTCTTGCCCTTTGGCTATGTCACTATCCGTGATCAGTATAGTAAAAATGAAATTAAAATGGGTTAGAGATTCATAAACACTTATTAGACATTCACACTGCCCTTAAAAATGTATGTAGATTCAGGTTTTTAAAAACTATTTCTAATAATTGTATATGTTAGTTGTACTGTGCCATTTTCCTCCCATTAGAAGGTAGAAGACCTTTGCTTTGTCCTTCCCTTTCTCATTTATGTAGTAGTGGTAGCCCGCTGGACAGCATCCGTAATCCACTCTGATATATCAGAGTTGCCTCCTTAACCTTTTCAGCCACCCAGATGCCTCCAGAGATACCTACTTTAAAAAAAAGTCAGCTTGATTTGAAATTCATCTGAAGCTAACATGAACAGAGGTTGCAGAGATTGAATTTATTTTTAGGTTGTTTCTTTTTTTTCCTCTGAAAGCTAAATTTGCTTTTTTGATTTATAAAAGTGGATTACTGTCATCACACCTATGAAAATTTGTACTGTTAGTATTCAGTCTGGGTTCAGATTTCCCCATCTGTCCCTTTGAAATGACCTTTTACAGTTAGCTCCTTTAGATCAAAATCCCATAGAGGTCCACATGATGTATTTGGTTGATACATTGTTTAAATCTTTTTTAATAGGTCAGTTCCCTTGTGTCCCTTTCCCCCCTCAGTATTCTAGATTTAGCTTAATGCATCTGCATGACATCCTTTTAACAAGTACATCTTTCCCTTTAAACCAGTAGTTAGATCTAGAATTGCACTGTCCACTATGGTAACCACCAGCCAGCTCTGGCTATTTAACTAAAATGAAATAAAATTAAAAATTCAGTTTCCTAGTTTTGTTAGCCATATTTCAAGTGCCCAATAGTCAAAGGTGCCTCTTGGCTACCCTCTAAATGGTGCAGACATAAAATATTCCAATAATTGCAGAAAGTTCTGTTGAATAGCTCTGCTCTGGAAGATCAGACTTAACCTTAAATTTATTTATTTTTTTGTGGGGGTGAAGACGATTCCTAGGTGATGCAGTAGATAATCTATTGCATTAATTATCAGAGCGGCATGAAGTGTCTGAGCTCTCTTGTGTTAAGATTGAGGAGTGTAATGCGTTCAGGTATTGTTAACCCATTCCAGGTATTGTTAACCCATTCCATCCATCCTGAAATTCCTCATGAGCTTTTCACTTAATGGTGAAATCTTTTTATGGATTTAGATCGCCTATATCCATTATTGCATTATGGATTGCAGAATGGTGATTTTCTAATCCTATCATTCCTTCAGTATTAGCTAAAAATCTTTTATGAAGAAGAACTCTACCCCACCAGTTATTTGACTGCCATCAGCTATATGAAATATAGCTAGTACAGGAAAGGCAAGAAGAATGCTTCTTTCCCTGTTTTCAGTCTATAGTAATGAGGTGGTGGCCTACCAATCTCCAAAGGCAACCATGAGGGGGTTTTGCCTTTTTTTTTTTTTTTTTTTAATCTTCATGGACTTGACTATATTTAAACTGTTTCAATTTGTTGCAGTCTTTTTTTTTTTTTTTTTTTTTTTTTTTTTTAGTACTCAAATTGCTCTGCCTTTGGTCAGTGGCACCTCTTTATGTTGGCTCCTGTCCATCTTCACATGATCAGTAGTCTTTGATAATTCATTTCCCTATTTTCTGGTAAAACATGATCTTTCATCATTTATACATTAATGGCTACCAAAAAGCCCTGGTTCCTTTGGGTGGGAGATGGTATTTAGAGACCCTAGTCTGGGTGCTAGAGGTGCTCATGGTGCCAGGTTGGTCAATGGTTCTAGGATTTACAGTGGCCAGAGTTAGGAAATACATATATTTTTAAATATACAGAATTCACACTGATACTTATATTTTAATTTAATTTTTTATATTTGTTTTTATGTTTGGGTCTTTTTGTCTTGCTGAAAATCTTGGAACCTAATATCGTTAATGTAATTACTTTTTCCCCCTATCCTATATTACATATATTGATTTCAGATTATACCAATTTTATTATTAACAATAGGATTCCTGAATAGTGTTTAGGATTTCTTTGCAGTTCTTTTTTATCTTTAGTTATATTCCACTTGGGATTACAAGTACCATAGAATTATTGCATTTTAAAGGTATGTGAAACATTTTTATTATATGGTTTGTTTTCCACCTTGATATCTAATTGATAGTTGATTTGTTTCATTTTGTTTCCAGTTTTTCCAAACTGCTCCCCCCCCATTTGGATTTGATTTATTATATGTAAAACATTAACATAAACTAGTACTATAAAACACAGTTATCCAGACAAGTTTAGTGTTCATTCCTCTTTTCTCTACCCTAGTTCTCTTTCTTTTTCTTTCTTCCTTTCTTCCTTCCTTCCTTCCTTTTTCTTTTTTTTAAAGAAAATATTTATTTTGAGAGAGAGAGAGTGAGAAAGGACAAGCAGAGAAGTGGGGCAGAGGGTGAAGCCAACTCCCAACTGAGCAAGGAGCCCAGTGTAGGACTTGATCCCAGGACCCTGGGATCATGACCTGAGCAGAAGGCAGATGCTTAACTGACTGAGCCACTTAGGCACTCCCTAGTTCCCTTTCTTATAGGTATCATATTTAGTAGCTTGGGTTTATCCCTCCATAAAAACAAATGCATTATCTGCTTGCTTTTCCCCCCTAGTAATATATGCCTTGTAGATTCTCCTAAGAAGTATGTTCTCTGTTTTTAATAATATTTCATAATATTCCACTGGTAGATGAATATTCAGTTAGTCCCTGTTGATAGGCATTTGTGTTGTGTGCAACTGTTGCATATAGTGCTGTACTTTGTGTCCTTGTAC
Source organism: Lutra lutra (assembly GCF_902655055.1). Lineage (NCBI taxonomy): Eukaryota > Metazoa > Chordata > Mammalia > Carnivora > Mustelidae > Lutra > Lutra lutra. The sequence goes on along the minus strand of NC_062278.1, from coordinate 130,494,331 downwards.
ATATGTGATTTTGAATTTTTGCCATTGTGGCTTTGGGAAAGCTTCCTAGAAGTGGCATTGTTGGATCAAAGGGTAAAGGCATATTTTTAAGGTGCTAAGTATTGCCAAAATCTCAATAGAAATTGTACCATTTTCCATTCCTGCCTACAATGTATGTGAGGGCCCTTTTTCCCATAAATATACTTTGTCATAAGAGTATATTGTCAAATTTTTGAGTTTTGGTTAATCTAAATACAGAAGAAAAGGTAACTTGGTGTATTTTAAATTTGTATTTCTCTTCTTGTGAACAAGATAGAGCATCTTTTCATGTGTTTTAGTTAATTAATTTTAAGTATTTTAATTTCCATTAATTAACATACAGTGTTTTATTAATTTCAGGTGTACAAAATAGTGATTCAACAATTCCATACATCACCCAGTGCTCATCAGGACAAGTACACTCCCTAATCCCCAAACCTATTTCACCCATCTCTCCACCTACCTCCCCTCTGGCAACCATCAGTTTGTTCTCTATAGTTAAGAGTATGTTTCTTGGTTTGTGTCTCTCTCTCTTTCTCTTTCTTCCCTTTGCTCATTTGTTTTTTTCTTAAATATATGAGTAAAATCATATGGTATTTATCTTTTTCTGACTTATTTTACTTAGCATTATACTCATTATACTCTCTAACTCCATCCATGTCACTGCAAATAGAAAGATTTCATTTTTTATTGCTGAGTTATATTCTGTCATATGTATATATCCATGGAAATATGTATATCAATCCATTATGTCTATGTATATTTATATATCTGTCTCACCTCTTCTTTATCCATTTGTCAATTTTTGGACACTTGGGCTGCTTCCATATCTTGGCTATTGTAAGTAATGCTGATCTTATATGTTTAAGGTCATTTGCATTTCTTTTTCTGTGAACTACTTGTTCATAATTTGTGTGCATTTTTTTATAGATTCCTTTTCTCCCCCCTCAATTTTTATTTTTACCTTATTATTATTTTTTAAGGATTTATTTATTTTAGAGAGAGACAGTGAGTGAGCTTGGGGGAGGAGCAGAGGAAAAGGGAGAGAAAAACTCAAGCAAATTCCACATTGAGCACAGAGCCAGATAGGGCCTTGACCTCAATACCCATGAGATCATGACTTGAGCCGAAACCAGAGCTGGATGCTTAACTGACTATGCTACCCAGGCATCCCTTCTCCTCAATTTTTAGAAGCTTTTTATATATTTGGATAAATAATCCTCTCTGATGAAACTTTCAAATACTGTGGCCTTTAGACTTCGCTTATGGCAATTTTCCTACGTAGAAGTGTATTTTTACCTACTCTGATTTCTTAGCTTCCTCCTTATTCTTTCTGGATTTTGTGCCATAGTTTGATCAGTATTTTAAAATTCCACTTTTATTTTGGAAAATTTCTTTGTTACTGTATCTGTGATTTTTTTTCCACCTTAAGTTTAAGTAGGAACCTTTCTGGGCAATGGTAAATTATTATTTATTGGAGCAGCCAGTTTATCAACCATAGTAATTCTGACAGAGCCATAGATCTTTGTAATCATGGTAATGCCAAGACAGGTAAGGGACAGAGCATTGTTACCCTCCTTTAAATGAGACTTGTTGAGTAGGCATATCCCTTTTGTTAGTACACATTAATTCATAATTCTATCCAGAGTTTTTATTTTCTTCCTGTGTCCCATTTTGTGAGTAATTTGATCATGGGTTTATACTTGGAATATTTTTCCTGATCTGTAAATGAAGAGTTTAAAGAGGAGTCCTTCAGATCCTTTCTAGCTCTTAAATTCCAGTGTGCTAATGAATTTCAAAGCTTTGCCTTTTATTAGATATCCTATCTGGATTCTTTTTCCCCTAAGATTTAAAGTGTGTTTTCCCTGCTTCCTACCCTGTGTTCCCTTTAATTCTTGTATTCTAGATTTCACTGATTTAAAATAGCCTTCATTCCAAAGGAGAGTTACAATAAATAACTTACAAGAGTTATAATTAATAAGTTATATTTGTTGATGTCTTGGCTTAACTGCAGAAGTGACAAATGTTGAGCTACACAGTTTTTTGGTAACCATGTTAGCATTTTACATTAGTGGCAAGGAGTAGTAGATTATCAAATGGTGAGTAAATTTGCATTTATTATTATGAACAAAGAGTATCTAACTTTACATCACTATTACATGGCACAGGCAAAAGAAGAAAGCAGAGTGACATAGCATATAGAGGTGAATGAGGCTCGGTGTGGTTAGGAAGGAATCAGTGATGTAGTTGTGAGAAACTCAGATGAGAAAAGTCCACAGAAAATCCGAGCCCTTGCTATTTACCTGATCCTAAACAATGAGAACTGGTGGTGTTTGGCAGCTGCTCAAATAGATGGTGAAGGTATTGGTAAAGAAACGCATTACACATTAGATCATTTTCTAGAGAGAATGTTGCTGGTCCTCCACCCCCAATTTTTAAAAACAGAGATCTCTGTTTTAGTCTTGGAGCATTAGTTTTACTTCTGAAATGGCAATTTCCCAAGGTGTGGGTTATTTTCACTATTGTGTTACTGCCATCTGGTGTCCATGGTGGTGAGTTTGCATTTTTTCGTGTACCCAGACTTTTTCGTTTGGTTTCATTTATTGCCAAGAAGACACTATTAAACTGAAAGGAAAGATGAAGGTATTTTAAGATCTGGAATCCTGTAAAATTTATGAAGATTGCACATTGGTTGGGACTTAGGAGTTACTGCTTAAATTTGATCCTATGACTCTAATGTGTAGTTTACTGTAGTCAAACTATGTAACCCTCTAAGCCTCAGTTTCCTCAAAGTAATTGTGTCTGTCTTTTATGAGTGTTGTGAAGAATGAATTAAACAGTATGTAGGAGGCAGAACAGTTGTGTACTCAGTGACTATTATCTTCTGTCGTAAACATTGCTAATTATTAATAATATCATCTAGAAAATTACTACATATTACTAAGTGTGTGTTATTAATTTATATTGCTAAATATATTAATATTTAAGAATGAGATGACCTAAAGAAGTATACTTTTACTGATGATAGTTTTTAAGTCTGTAGTAGTGCTGTCCTTAGGAATTCTTACAGATTTAATAAATATCCGTGTACAGTAGGAGAGCATGCTACTTACAGTGGACATTGGCTACTAGAATGCCATGACACCTTGGGGACTATAGTTCATAGTGCTCATTTTACAAATGCAAAAACTGCAGTCCAAGGACACAAAGCTACTTAGTTGCAGAATAGGACTCTCTCCTGGGTTTTTTATTCAGATGGTACTGTGTAGACTGGGCACTGCCTCGCAGCTCCCCAGAGTAGAATAAGACATGGAATCGGGATTGTGCTGTAATTGACCATATCAAGGTTTGAAAGAAGGTGGATTAGAACATGAAAACCTCCATCTTTAGGTGTTTATTTAACATTGGTGTAAGGTGAAAGATAAGCCAGCTGGAGAAAAAGCCTCTCTGCCATATTTGTGCACAAATAGTTAAATTCTAAAGTTAGTAACTTTAGAAATGGATGCAAATAGCATGCAGTAGTTGTATTTTCCAATCTTCCATTCTCCTCTCTGTCTCCAGGACGCTCTGTCCTCACCTTTGTCACTACATTTATCATACTGAGGGAACATTCTGGGTGTTCTTTCACATACTGGACTATCAATTCCTTGAAAAGGAGCATGTCTTTCATCCTTGTGTATCTGGTGGTTAGTATGACACTGAATTCTCTGTTAAATGAAGAAATCCCCTTCCAGAGCATTGTAATTTTTGGATGAGGCATTAGGACGAAGGGGTAGAACCTCCCACCACAGCTTTTGAGAATTACCTAAAGACTAATTCAGGGCTGAACCTTTGAAGGCTTAAGGAAAAAAGCAGTGTCTCAGGAGTGAGAAGTAGTTTGACATTGGTTGATGTTTTGTAGAAGTGAGAAACCAGCAAAGGGTACTTTTTTTTTTTTTTTTTAGCAAAGGGTACTTCTATTGTCATTTCTGAATTGAAGAGTGATCTTTACCTCTCTTCCTCACCTTCCTTTCTTCATGGTGTGTCTTTCCCTTTCTATGGCAGCCTGTTCTGTCTCCTTCCTTTCTTTCTCTACTATACACTTCTCTATGACCAGCTTGTACAAGGAGGTTGGGAAGAGGGAGGGGAATTGTGGTAAGTTCAGCCAAAAACATCGAACATGTGCCATACTGAAACACTAGGCTCTCGAGCTGGAATACAATTAGATTTCTGCCCTTGAGGGCTGAATAGTAAGGAAAATGTGTGTGCAAAAACCTCATTCCCAGATCAGTGTAACTCCTGTGAAAGCACCTGTTAAGGACTAGCAGTAGGGAAGTAGAGAGGAGGGATGGCCTATAGAGATGCCTTTGAAGGGAGGGAGAGTGTTCTAGGAAGCTTCACCGGCCTGTCATCTGAAGGGTATAAGATCTCCCATGATGGACCAAGGAGTTCAAGCTCAGGGCATTTAATCTTCTTATAATGTCTCTTAAAAAAAAAAAATCTACTTTTCCTCTGACGTGTGTGACCCCTAATTCCACTCATTTTGTGAGAGGCTTTGTATCACTGTCCCTCTGCTTCTAGCCCCCCTGGTTCACAGGGGTACAAGAATGAGGTACGATTGCTATCATGTGGGGAGAGTATCAGCACAATTCAGATCATTGTAAGTTACTTTCTTTCAGCCTGAAGTGTATTTGGTTTGAATATTTCTTTAAGTGGTGTTCGTTGACTGCTTCTACAGTCATCCTAAGAAGTGCTACATTTTCTCAATGTTATTTGTTATTGTGTGCTTTCACATTCTTAGGTTTTTAAGTTGGACTGTTAGAACTTAAAAAAGGTATTTTCTCCTGACTTTTTTTTTTTTTTTTTTTTTTGCTTTCCCAGTTGCCAAACCAAAGGGGATTTGGCGATGGAGGCTTTGTTGGAAGGAATACAGAATCGGGGACATGAAGGGTAAGTTTGTTATTGACCTTAAGCTTCTTGCTAAGTTAGTTAGTTAGTTTATTTATTTATTAAAGATTTTATTTATTTATTTGAAAGAGAGGGAATGAGAGAGACAGTATGAGACGGGGAGGGTCAGAGGGAGAAGCCGACTTCCCACTGAGCAGGGAGCCCCGATGCTGGACTGGATCCCAGGACTCCAAGATCATGACCTGAGCCAAAGGCAGTCACTTAAGCAACTGAGCCACCCAGGCACCCCTCTCACTAAGTTTAAAAAGCATATCCAAGTTATGCCTCTGATCATTTTGTGCTTTGGGTATAGAAGCAAAAATGCTGAGTGGAAGCTCAGCCGATTCACATCCTGTCTGTGGACAGCATCTCTTTCTGGGGTGTTTGCCTTATCTCAGCAATGTGGAGCTAGCTGCTTGCTTTCAACCCACTCTCAATTTTCTCTTCAAAAGCAAAAGTCGAAGTTCAGAAGTTTTGTACATTAAGAACAAATGCTTTTATAAAAAAGTATTTAAGCCTTCCAAGCTATAGCTTTCTGTGGCTATTTCTGGAAACCTGTTTGAATCCAGTACTTCTTTGTCTACTTCTTTTTCTGCCTCTGAGATATCTGGCATCTCCTGTAACTGTGAAGGACAAAGGTCAGTTTACAATAAGGTCGGTTGCAATAAGTTTCTAGTAATAAGGTGGGAAGAAATAGTTGAAATACATCTGGCTCAAGGATGTGTTTCTTGAAACAGCTCTTAAAATTGTATTGTCATTTTCCCAATAGCTTCCTCACTTCAAAGGCTTTTTATTTTGGTTAGCTAAAAATGTGACAAACTTGCCTGGATTCTTCCTGACAGTGTTTCTGAAACATTACAAAAGGGCTAGTTGTTGGTTGTGGAAGCATTGCTCACAAGCCTGACTTACACATCAGTCTTGTGTTTGACCAAATGACTTAGGCTTCAGAGTTGGATATTAGAGGAAAGCAAGGTACTTAGGGGAATAAGAAATCACCTTAATATGAACATGGAAGGGAAAAGCTCAGAAATCCTTTTCTTTGTCTCTAGTAAGTTCTTTATTGACATCATTCTACCTCAGCAGAGTTTACATCTGCTATATTTTTATACAGGAAAGAGAAAAAATCATGGGCATATGTTCTTATTTACAGGGGATTTTTGACATCCTGTGAAGCAGAACTACAAGAACTCATGAAACAGATTGACATAATGGTGGCTCATAAAAAATCTGAATGGGAAGGGCAGACACACGCTCTTGAAACTTGCCTGGACATCCGTGAACGAGAACTTAAGGCCCTTAGGGGTCAGTTGGATATGAAACACAAAGAGGTAAAGCTGTTGATTCACTCCTCTTTTTGGTATTTGACCTTGGCTTTTACATTAAATATATTTCTTTTTTTAAAAATTCTTTAAGTTCAACTTAGTTAACATGTATAGTATTACTGGTTTCAGGAATAGAATTTAGTGATTCATCAGTTGCACGTAACACCCAGTGCTCGTTACATCACGTGCCTGCCTTCAAGCCCATCACCCAGTTACATTATCCCTCACCCCCGCTCCCTCCAGCCCTCAGTTTGTTTCCTAGAGTTAAGTTTTTTTTTTTTTTTAATTTATTTATTTGAGAGACAGAGAGAGAGCATGAGAGGGGAGGTCAGAGGGAGAAGCAGACTCCCCATGGAGCTGGGAGCCCGATGTGGGACTCGATCCCAGGACTCCGGGATCATGACCTGAGCCGAAGGCAGTTGCTTAACCAACTGAGCCACCCAGGCGCCCCCATTTTTTTTTTTTTTTTCTATTTTGCATAACAAGTTTATTTTTTTAAAAGGCATATAGACAATAAACAAAGTAAACAATCAGATCTTCACTTCTACCCAGTATTATCTGTCCCAGAACATTAAGTTCCAGTCTCTAAACATCTTAAATTTCAATAATCGTCCTCTTCGTCAGAGTCCATGACTTTTCTTCTGTTGAATTTAACTGTGGTTTTCTTTTCTGTTTGTTGGCTTACTTTTTCAAGGATTTCTATTAAACCTTGTTCTGATACCTTCCCACTTAGTTGTCCATATCTTGCCATCTGTATGAGGTAATTCTCTACTGCTTTAGTTTTTTCGGGCTTTACAAGTGCTAAGTTACTTAAACGGGCCCGGGCTGACTGATCCAGGACTTGGGCTAAGATACTGTTTCTCATTTCTGCTTCCCTGTGCTTTGCTTCCTGTTGTGCTGCATCGCCAGGATCCCCATGCTTCGCCTGCAGTTCGGCCAGCTTCTGCTTCCTCAGCGCCTCCAGCTCCTCCTCCGCCATGGTGCGGCAGACTGGGGTCCAGCAGCCGCGACCACGCTCTGAGGGCTTGTTTGCCCTCCTCTCAATTTTCATCTTATTTTTTTCCCTTCCTTTCCTCTATGTTTATCTGTTTTGTTTCTTAAATTCCACGTATGAGTGAAATCATACGGTATTTGTCTTTCTCTGACTGACTTATTTTGCTCAGCATAATACCCTCTAGCTCCATCCACATTGTTGCAAATGGCAGGATTTTGTTCTTTTTGATGGCCGCATAATATTCCATTGTATATGTGTGTCTCCTCCCCCCCCCCACACACATACACCACCTCTACTTTATCCATTCATCTGTCAATGGACATCTGGGCTCTTTCCATAGTTTGGCTATTGTAGACATTGTTGCTCTAAATGGGGTGCATGTGCCCCTTTGAATCATTCTTTGTATCCTTTGGATAAATACCTAGTAGTGCAATTACTGGGTCATAGGGTAGCTCTATTTTGAACTTTTTGAGGAACCTCCATACTGTTTTCCAGAGTGGCTATACCAGTTTGCATTCCTAAGTATGTTTCTTAAATATTTGCTGAAAAAAGCATTTGTATGTCAAGTTAGTGTGAATTTTAATTTTCATGGTTTCTTTTAGGAGAAGAATTTGTTGTGAAAACACATAAGAATATTAATATTTATTTCAAGTTATATTTATATATCAATATTTATTTCATATTACCTTGTACACATATAATACCTAACTTCTTTAAGAAAATGTAGAGGGTGTATAGCCGTTATCCTACTACATGCCTTTATTAACATTGACTTGAGTTTGGTGAACATTGCTTTTGGCTTCATTTTATGGCTAGGGTAAAAAAGTTAAGCCCAAAATTTAGTAACTTGCCTCTTTGGGTTTGATTTAAAATGAAATTCAGAAAACCCTTTAAAAATTTTTTATTTGCCCTTGTTGAAAATTGGGAGAAAAGAAAGAAAAGAGAAAAATAAAACTTACTTGCAATCCCACCACCACTAGTTATTGGTGATTTGGGGGAAAAATTTACTAATATGCTGATTGATTTCTCACAGTTTAGCTGGTACAGTAAAAAGAAGAACATGGAATATTGGAAGGAAAGCATAAAGCACTTCTAAGCCCAAGAATTGCTTCTAAATGCCTGGCATCAATGTCCACGTGAGAGTTGGAAAAATTGTAGGGAGGCCTCGGTCCCAAGCCCCACTCTGCTGGACTTTGCTACCAGTAGAATCACCACACATGAGTACTGTTGACTCAGCTTACTCGGGGACACTTCTGTGAGTCTACACACTGACACTATGATTCTTTTGATGACACATAGCAAGAGTGTCATTTTAAAAACGTTTCATGTAATAAGGAAAGGATTAGTCTTCATAAAAAGTGTTTTATGCTTGTCAGGGGAATCTCTCAGTGGCTGGCCATTTGCACTTTGGATCAAAGCAGTACAGAATACAATTGGCCACATCAAATTCAGTTTTCTGTGAATGTCATTTGCTAAACTGGAATTTATTTTAAAACTTGAGTAGACCTTAAAGAATGTATTTTAAAATTATACCTCATGCAAAGATGTAGAAGGTGGCAAAAAAAAAAAAACATGGAATGATAATCGTACTTGATTTTTTAAACATTGTAATTTAGGTAGGGTCAATGCTCCTTGTCTGGTAAGCTACTTTAGCTACCACTTCTTTATTTTTCCTGGGGCGAAACAAAAGTAGTTTTGTTTAGTAAGTTAAAGTGATTTGGTTTCCTAGCTAAGGAAAACACTGTATGTATATATAGATACCTAAGTTGTTTATTTTGTTAGAAACCCATTAAAGAAATTCCCACGTGTGTGATTATGAGAATATTTAGTCACTCTGAAACTGTTTAAACTTATTCCTGTAGCTTGGTTTTAATCTCAGGGGCATTACTACCATTACTTAATACCTTAAAAAGAAATTAAAGGGATTGAATGGATAGGTTCCATGGTAAGGATGTGAAGATTACAGTTTTGGCCTGGGGACATAAAAGAAATTTAGAATTGTAGCTGTCTGGTCAATTTACTGCTTCATTGATTGGGTTGCTGAAAGTTGATTAAGTTTCTAGAAGTAAAGTGCTTTTACCAAATGCTAGTAATGGGACTCTATCCCATAGAGTTCTTCTGTGAAATCGTGTTGGTCTTTAACACATTCATAATCTACTTTGATCTAAGAGTTAGAAAATAGAGCTTTTTTTTTTTTTTTTTTGATATTTTAATTTTTTTATTTTTTCAGCATAACAGTATTCATTATTTTTGCACCACACCCAGTGCTCCATGCAATCCGTGCCCTCTACAATACCCACCACCTGGTGCCCCCAACCTCCCACCCCCCACCCCTTCAAAATTCTCAGATCGTTTTTCAGAGTCCATAGTCTCTCATGGTTCACCTAGAAAATAGAGCTTTAAGTTTTTGTCATTCTTATTCATTTGAAAATTCCAGGCCTAGAAGCCACGCTATGGTATGAACAAGTGCTACTCAAACGACACTGAGATGGAAAGCTTTCACCAGATTGTGAATCAGTATATTGCATCCTCCACTTCATAGAAAGTTTTGCTGCATAAAAAAATGCCAGCTGCACTAAACAGTGTGTTTGGTGATGTCATTGCTTCACATTCTGCCTCAAGCTCCTTATCTTGCGCTGGATTGCTGTAGTGATCAGCTCCAGCCTATGTGCAGATCATGCTTGCAGGAGCACTAGCATAAACAGTTCATTTTGTAAGTGAATGCTTTAGCTGTTTTCTAATTACATTGTTGGGCTTGGCCATTTCTGCTGGTGATAACTCCTAATGCCATGCAGAGCAGGCTGACCTGATGAAATCAGTGAGGAACTTGGGAGTCCTAACTCTCTCTCTTTTCTGCTGATTGGCCTTGGACAAATAGTCTAACCTCTCTGAGCCTGTTTCATCATGTGTAAAATTGGGATATAGTGTTTATGTCCCAGGTTGGTTGTGAAGAGTGAGTTACTATTTAAGAAAGCTCTCGGAAAACTCAGTTGTATCTCAAACGATCTGTTATTTCACCTCTTTCTTCTCTCATCCATACTGGCAGTTTCAAACCTTAGCTCCTATTTCTCTGCCCAATGCCATTCCTCACTCTCAGCATTCAACCTCTTTTTCTCCTTTTTTCTTTAAGAAATTTCAATATTGGTGAGTGCCCCTTATGAACTGGATCTTGGTACAGAAATAAAATTAAGCAATCTTATCTTCTCATTTAATACTTATGCTTTCCACTTGTAGTAAATAAAAAGAAAAATGGTTCTGTAAGGCTGGTAAGAAAAACCAGTAATCATCTGCCCGCCCCTCAGAAAGTGGGATTCTGGCTTCTCTGAAGCAGTCATTTCAATGCCTTTAGTTCTTTCTTTTGGTATTTTCCCCATGTTTCTAAGTGGCATTCAATACTGATTTTTCCTCTTCTTCTTCTTCTTCTTCTTCTTCCTCTTTTTTGGAGCTTGCCGTTCTCAAATAAGGATAAACTATTCTCTAGGTTAGCTGGATAGCTGTCATTTTGGCAACTCCCTTCACCATTATTCTGAAGTTTTTCCTGCTTTTCTCCTTTTTCTCTCTTTGGATTCTGTCATCTTTGTTTATTTCTCCATTTTGGTAGAACATACTTTTGAGACCTTACATGTATAAAATATCATTATTCTCTTTTTACATCTGATTGAAAGTTTGATTGGATATAGAATTCTGCTTTCAAAGTAAATTTATTCAGGATGTTTTCAGTTAAATATGAATCTTTCAGACTTTAACATCCGGTAAGGACAGGCTAGTTATTTTGGGCCAGCCCACCCACTGAGGCCAACTACATAAACTAAATTAAAGGGAAAAAAAAGTCTGCTTGAAATAGAGTGCTAAACAAGCTAGTGAAGAACCAGGCCGAGATCTCTGCTGGCTAGAGGTTGAGGGAGGAGCCTAGGGCTTGGGACAGTTGAAACTAGAGAAGGAGCTCAGAGGATAGAGACTAAATGGGGTTTTTGATAACTTCAAGGCGCTAAGAGAATAAATAATTTGGTGTCCAAGGCAGCTCTGACTCCTCCTCACTTTGGATTGGGACCCCAAAAGGCAGCACCCTAGGAGGGAGGATGGGCTGGATATAAAACAAGCCCTCTTGAGATCACCACTCAGTCACAGTCATTTAAATTTCTGAAATTAGTTTAAGGTGATCTTAGAGTGCCACTGTCCCTAAGCATCTCCTAAGTGCTAAGGCTTCCGGGAACCTGGAAAAAGTAAGCTTAAATTTTCTCCAAAGGGGGGAAAACACCATTCTGGGGTTTAAATTGTTTCCTCAAATAATTTTGCAAATACACACTTGGTACCCACTCAGAAAGTAACCCCTGACACAGAAAGACAAGCGACAAAAATGCAAAAAGGCAGAAGCAACAGAAGATAGAAACAGGCCCATGGCAAATCTAGATACTGGCATTACCATGCTCCAACTTTGCAATAGCTATGTTCACTGTGGTCTAGAAGATAAAAGATAAGATTGAGCACTTAAAGAAAGAGTGGAAAATAAAAAAAAAGTAAAATGAATGGAAATTATAATATTGAAAAATAAAGTGACTGAAATTAAGGCCTTAAGGATTAAAAGATAATTAGTGAACTTGAAGATAGGTCAGAAGAAAATGTTTAGTATAAAGCATGGACAAAGATGGAAAATATAGAGGAAAGATAAGAGAAAGAAAATTCAGTGAGAAGGTATAATATGAGGGTTTTTGGAATCCCTGAAGGAGAAAAAAAATGCAACTGGACAGAAGCAATATTTGAAGATAAATTAACTAAGATTTTGCCAAAAGTGAAGAAGGCCATGTATTTAAGAAGTCCGAGAATCTCAAGCAAGATAAATAAAAAGAAATATTTACCTAGGTTGAAAACTAAAAAACATAGAGGAAATCTGAAAAACAATCAAGAAAAAAAAACATTATTTAAGAAGAAAAAAGATTATCTACAAACAGCTCCAAACAGCTGACTTGTCTGCTAAAACAGTGAAAGCCAGAAGACAATAGAATGATCCTTACAAGGAAATGACTTTTCCCCCCTGCCAAACCAAAAATATATACCCAGAGTAAAGATAAAACAATTACATTTTCAGATTAATAAAATTGAGAATCTGTCATTGACAGACCCACTCCAAGGAAATACTAAATATTCTTCAGGCAGAAGGAAAGTGATCTCAGATTGATGCTCCAGAGATAAAGGAAGAAATGAAAGGCAACAGTAAATATTTGGGTAAATCTGAGTGAATATTGACTGGATATAAAATAGCAAAGCATTTTTAGTTTAACATATATGTAGAATTATAATGGCATTTAAGTCTGGTTGGGGGATAAATGGAATAGAAGTATTTCTTTAGTTCTTGAGTTGCTTGGGAATTGGTAAAAATGACTAATTAATGTTAGATTTATTAAGTTGCAAACCCATGTTTTAATCTCAAGAGAACTGTTTAAAGTATATACTGATACGTTAGTAGAGTACATATTTTATAATCTAATAAAGGGAGAAAAATGAAATGATAAGTTGCCATTTCCAAAGAGGCCAGAAAGATGAGAAAACTGGATCATAGAGCTCAGTAGGTACACATTGCACTTAATAAGATGAGAGATTTAAATCCAGATGGGAGGTTCCCTGCTCTCTGAAAGTGCGCCTGATACCACTTTGCTCTTACGAAAGACTTATATCAGTACCTGTTTTCGCTAGCTGACAGAAACCTGAAGAGAATTTCTACTTTCATGAAATGATCACTGCTTCTTTGCTATAGCCATTTTGACTTACAAAAGGTTTCACAGGAACACTCTATTTTCAGATAATGGGGGAAACCTTGTAGGTCCTTTAAATGTAATTGCATACAGTGGCCTCATTAAAAGATGAAAATTGTCTAACTGGGTAAAAATAAAGTCAATTATTTGGTGTTTATAAATATACAGCAAAATTGAATTGTTCTTGTAAGAATTTTGTTTCTGGTTTTTTATTTTTTAAATTTTTTATATTTATTTTATTTTATTTATTTTTTTTAAAGATTTTATTTATTTATTTGACAGAGATCACAAGTAGGCAGAGAGGCAGGCAGAGAGAGAGGGGAAGCAGGCTCCCCGCTTAGCAGAGAACCTGATGCGGGACTCGATCCCAGGACTCTGGGATCATGACCTGAGCTGAAGGCAGAGGCTTAACCCACTGAGCCACCCAGGCGCCCCATGTTTCTGGTTTTTTAAACTAAGATAAAACATATTAGTTTCAGGTGTACAATGTAATGATTCAGCATTTGTATATATTGTGAAGTGATCACCACAGTAAGTCTAGTTATCCTCTGTCACCCTATGTACTTACAAAATTTTTGTGGGTGTGTTGAGAACTTTTATTGCTCCAAAGATTTAGATGCCTCTATTTTCTCCTTTATTGGTATTGCTTATTAGAATATGAGTGCTAAGGCATTTGGTGATTGATATTTGTATTTTATTTTAAATTAATACATACAATATTATATTAGTTTCAGGTATACAACATAGTGATTTGATATTTATATACTTGATGAAATGCTCACCAAAACTGTAGTTACCATCTGTCACCAAAGTTATTATAGTATTATATAATTATGTAACATAATATATAATATTAAAGTTATTATAGTATTATTGACTATATTCTCTCTGTAGTACTTTTTGTCCTTGAGAGTTATTTATTTTATAATTGAAAGTTAGTAGCTCTTAATTCCCTTCATCTGTTTTGCCCATCCTCCTGCCTTCCTCACTTCTGGCAACTACCAGCTCTCTGTATTTATGAATCTGTTTCTGTTTTGTTTTGTTCGCTTGTTTTGTTTTTTAGATTCCACATATAGGTGAATGATGAGAAATTTTAAGATCTGTTTCTTGTTTGTTTTGTTTTGAAATTGCCATTCTATATTGTGATTATTTTCTAGTATTCCCCATTTTCCCTCTCCCTCCTCACCTATTAATAGATGAAATTCTAACCAGTTATGGAGAGACATGGAGAGAGACTGATGGGTATTGATGGAGGTGAGGGCTGGTCATGAACCAGCTGTGGCTGGTATTAAACTATTGAAGAATGGTTTAGGATAGCGTCCTTACTCTGGTTGGTGGAACTGATTTCTCTGAAGAGAGGTAAATGATAAAGTTTCTAGGCTCCTGGTATCTTTCCACCTGACATTACTATTCTGTTCTTTAATTTATATATTTTTTTCTTGAAGCCTCACTGATTTTTATTCAGTATTCTTAGTTTCCAATGTTATTATAACTTTGTATATCTAATTTTTTATGAGTTTTTTTTAAATAAAAATTGTTAGGGAGAATAAATCAAACAGCAAGTTTCCATTTAAACCTAGAGATTTTAGAAAGTTGATTAAATAATTAGATGTTTGACTTCCTAAGGAGTGGGGTATTACCATATACCATTGAAAACTTGTTTTTATGGATAAGTACAAGGGTTATTTCCATTTTTTGTGTTTCAGGGGTATTGTTTCAATAAATTTCAGTAATGAAAAATACTACTACCTTTTTGCTTCTAGGTTGGAATGTTGCGTCAACAGTTAGAGGAACAAGAAAAAGTCAAACAAGAGATGGCCATGGACTATAAGCAGGAGTTAAAGAAACTACATGAAGAAGTGAGATTTTAATTCTGTTATGTGTTGTATAACTCTTTCTCTTTAACCACTAGAATTTTGTCAGTGTGCCCGTTTCTGCTTGATAAAGTAGGAAGTATATAATCCATGGGAGACACAGGGGTAGAAATCTATTTCTCTGTTCTGTGAATCCAGGCAAAAGAATCTTATCAAATTATATGTTTGGTACTATCTAAACAGAGATTCTAAACTGTGTTTATCAGTTGAGTACCTGAAAGAAATAAAGCTGTTTTTATATAATACTATGAAATACTGATACCAATATTGATATCAGTATTGAAATCATGGTATTTTAGTTTTTTTTTTAAGATTTTATTTATTTACTTGACAGAGATCACAAGTAGGCAGAGATGCAGGCGAGAGGTGAGGGGGAAGCAGGTTCCCTCCTGAGTAGAGAGCCCGATGCGGGGCTTGATCCCAGGACCCTGGGACCATGACCTGAGCTGGAGGCAGAGGCTTTAACCCACTGAGCCACCCAGGTGCCCCGATATTTTAATTTTTGAGTTAAATCAGTTACTAGATTTTAAGTGATGGAGAATCCAATGTATTCAGAAGTATTTTGGGATAAATAAGGAAAGTAAGAAAATTCTAGCAATTTAATATTATTCCTCAGATTGGGAGAAAACACTGCTTTTATTTTTATTTAATTCCAAAATACTCCTGTCCTGCTTATTGAATATCAGTGTTCCACAGGAGAATGGCTCAAGAACCACAGGGGAGGAATTTTTATTTGCTGCTTTTATCATGGGTGTGGTTTATGGGGTCCTTAAGTGCAAGGCTATTGTAATAAAAGCTAAAGTTTTGTTTAAAGAGTATTTTTCCGGGGTGCCTGGGTGGCTCAGTGGGTTAAAGCCTCTGCCTTCGGCTCAGGTCATGATCTCAGAGTCCTGGGATCGAGCCCCGCATCGGGCTCTCTGCTCAGCAGGGAGCCTGCTTCCTCCTCTCTCTCTGCCTGCCTCTCTGCCTGCTTGTGATCTCTCTCTGTCAAATAAATAAATAAAATCTTTAAAAAAAAAAAAATAAAAAAAAAATAAAGAGTATTTTTCCCTCAGTTTTTTTCTTCAATGCAGTATCTTTCTCTTCTAGTGTTTATTTTTTATATGCAGGTTTGAATTGTTTTGTATTTAATTTGCAAATCTAACACGCTCAGTCTATTTTCAATAGTACTGTTTAGCACTGCTCTTGCTTTCATGATACCAATTTGTTCCACCACCACTGTTTACAAATTCTTAAATTTTAAGTCTAGAAATAACTGTGTCTACAGTTAGGCAGACTGAAGAGAAGCTATGAAAAACTACAGAAAAAGCATATAAGGGACTTCAGAGGAAATGCCAAAAATCACAGGGAAGATCGTTCTGAAATTGAGAGGTTAACTGGAAAAATAGAGGTATGTTCATAGTAATAATTTCTTCATAGTGGTTGTCAGCCTTCCTGTAGGAAGGTGCTTTTTCTAATAGTCCTAGTTCTGAAGCCGATTTTCTACCATCTCCAGGACTGCTGTGGAGCTATTTCAGAGGTACATCCTGTCATCTGGTCCCTTGGGGCTGATGGGGTTACTAGCTAGCTATCTGTAGTTCTCACTAGGGCAGTACCACCCTTTGAGAGCATTTGGAAATGTATGGAGACATTGCTTTGGTTGTTCAAATGACTGGGAGTGAAACTGGTGTTGAGGAGACAGGAACTAGGGGCACTAAACCAGGGAATGCCCAGGACCATTCCATACAGGAAGAGTTATCGTACCCAGAATACCAATATTGAGAAGTATTGACCACCAATTCCTAGCAGTCTTCCGTGGCCAGTGTCCTTGTCTTACTTATTGCCCAACAGATTTGGGGCTGAGTAAATGTTGAAAGTACATGGCTTTTTGTACAGAGTACTGTGCATATCAGATTGTTTATCCTCAGTTCCCATTTAGATATAGTACGCCCTTTACCCCCTCCTTGCTGACTTTGTTTTTATTAAGACTAAGTAACTCTGCAGTTAGTGTGTATGTCGATTCCCAAACAATGTAAGGGAGGCGGCAAGTTAACACTGCCAAAGGTAGGTGAAGCAACAGCGCAGGGCTGTCACACTTTTCCCTTTCATCTGCCACTCCCCTCCTCTGTCCGTGCCATTGGTTCTCCAATGTCCCTAAGAATCCCCGAGGTCCTCTTTAGGCTGTCAGAGATTCTGCTCCAGTGTTATTACGTGAGATCTAGGAATCTGCATTTTATCCACCTCCCCTGGCTGATTGTAATTTGAGGAACATTGCTCAGCATCTCTCTGTGATTGCTTACAATTTGTCAGAGTGACCTTTCACCCACAGAAATGCAATTATTACTACTTAGAATCATAATTTCTTTAATATTCTTTTACATCTTAATTTTTTTAATTCTTTTTTTTTTTTTTTAAGATTTTATTTATTTATTTGACAGACAGAGATCATGAGTAGACAGAGAGGCAAGCAGAGAGAGAGGGGGAAGCAGGCTCCTTGCTGAGCAGAGAGCCCGATGTGGGGCCCGATCCCAGGACTCTGAGATCATGACCTGAGCCGAAGGCAGAGGCTTAACCCACTGAGCCACCCAGGTGCCCCTACATCTTAATGTTTTTATGCATTTGAAGAGCTTAGAATCAGAGGGCTGTGCAGATACTGCTTCCTTTCCAGCCATCTTTAGTGACACCTGGGTTTTTTTTCTCCCAAACGCCTTATCTTCCTCTTGCTGCTCATTACCATTCTCCTTTATTTCTACCTCAAAACCGCATCTTTGATTTTCATGTCACAGGCCGGTACCCCCAACCAGTATATGTACAACCAAAGTAGTCATCTTCTGATCCCTGAGTTTCTTCCTGGCCCAGAGGTTTCTGTGCCCAGGGCGTTGTCACTCTCTTCAGTGTTACACTTGTCATAATTCTTGAGGATTTCAGTATCTATAGGGATGATGCTTATAATATTTGGCTCTTTGAATTTCTTGGTGTTCTTTCCTCCATCCACATCTTGATCTCCTTCTTGTCTCATCCATCCATTCCCACTGCCATTCCATGGGTGTCAGTCATTACCAAACTTACAAACTTCCTGGAATCACATTTTTAATCATCTAATTCTTTAAATACCATCCTTCTCGTTTCAGTTCATGCCCTCTATTCTCAATAATCTCTTGGCTGTCAATAATCACTTGACCCCATCCCCAAGTGATTGAATTCTGCTACCTTTTCACTGCTCGATAGCTACCCCATGTCCTCACATGTCAGTCCTTACATGGCTTAAATTCCGTGGTTACATTCCTTACATTCCCCTTCAGCTCTTGTGTCCATTTCTTCCCTCATGATATTTGCTTGGCAAAACCATTAATCTACTTAAGTCCAGCTTTGTGCCTGCTCTCTACTTGCTATGTTTGGCAGAACATGGCTGGAGAAAAACATAATCATGCCCACTGGCCTCATTTTAAATTCATGTTCATCTACCTCAAAGAGTTCCTAATGCTTCCCAGAATCATACTACATTTCCCCTCACTCTGCTACTTTCCATAATGACTATTTTATACTTTCTCTTTTCTCAAACTTTTAGTACTTTTTCCCACATTCTCAGCATTGGGTGATGATCTTGCTTTCCATTTACTTGAGAAAATGGAAGCAATAAGAAGAGAATTTTCACAAACTTCCAACACTATCTGCCCCCCTGTTTGCATCTGTGTCCATATGCTCTGCCTTCCTGCTAGTGGAACTGACCATACTCTTCCTCGGCCCCTACCCGAGACCTGGCTCCAGCCATTCTTTTCTTTTGTGCTTCCTCCCTTCCTTTCTACTGAATGTTTTCTGCCACCATCCAGTTTTCTCCTCTGTTAAATATCCTCTCTTCACCTCTCTCTTCCTCTGGATGCTGCCCCATTTTTCCCTTTCATTTTATAACTAAACTACTTTAGGCACGTATACCTGTCTCCAGTTTGTTTTTGCCCATTTTTTTGCATCCACTCAGTAAGGCTTTTGCCCTGTCACTCTCTGGAAGCTATTTATGTGGAGGTCACCAATGAGTTCCACCTTAAAACACTTTCTTGATTTGACTTAGAGAACAGTCACGCTTTCCTGGGCTTTCTCCTACCTTGTTAGCTACTTCTTCTCAATCTCTTTTGCTATCCACCCTTTTAACATTGGAATACCCTAGGGGTTATATCATTGGACCTTTTCTTTTTTGTATCTGTGCTCACTCCCTTAGTGATATCATTCACTCTCTTATTTTTAGGACTGTATGTATGTTGATAATCCCCACATTTATGTATCCAGTCTTGACTTGTCCTTTTTGCTACAGAGTAATTTCCAACTGCCTGGTTCAGCTGTTCCACAGCTCTACCTTGATGTCTAAAGCTGTGTCAGACTTGACACATCCAAAATAAACTTCCTGGTTTCCTCTTCCCCATCCCCCAACACCATTCCTGTTTAATGGCAACTCCATTCCTCAACTTCTCAAGCCGAAAGCCTTAGAGTGACCCTTGACTTCTCTTTTCTCCACACAGCAGCCACCATGATTCTGTTGTAAGTTAAAGCATGTCCTCTCCTTTACAAAAACCTTCCAGTACTATCTCTTAAAAGCCAAATTTATCCTGATGACCTATATAGTCTCGCTCCTTGTTAACTGACCTTTCTTTACCTGCTTTTCCCTTACTCCATTTGAACCACACCAGCCTCCTTACTTACCCTTAAACATACCACGATGCTTCCACTTCAAGCCTTTGTACTTGCCTTTCCCTTCCCAGAATAGTGTAATCTCATCCCCATCTCCCTGGAAGTTTACTTAAATGCCATCCCCATTTAAAATTGCAGCCTCCAACTCTGAGCACTCTGTGCTCCATTTTCTGCAAAACAGGTATGATCATCTAATGTCTTATACACTGAATGTGTTGTCTATTGTCAGTTGAGTTGGGCTTGACTTTTTGTGTGTTTTGTTAACTTTTGTAGGCCTACCACTTAGAATAGTTCCTGGCATACATAGGAGAATGGATGAATGAGTGACTCTCAGAAAGCTGGTTAACAGTGATTATCCCAAACTCACTTCTGACTGCTGGAGTTGAGAATCCCGGAGAACAGTGATATAGAAATCCCTTTGATTTGTCCCATTTTCATAAATATTGGGCTCATTTTCTTATCAACAGGAAGTGATCTGTGATTAATTTTGACTGTTTGGCTTTCGGTTACAAATATCTTTATGTCTTTTAGAATTCAGTACAGATATCCCCTTGTTATTGAAGTTTTTGCAGTTCTGTTGAGATAGTAAAAATTTGGATATCAAAGGGTATTACATTATCTGAGTCTATTTTGTTCCTGAATTTCAGATACTAGAAGTAAGAATTGGGCTACCCATGTGAAAATTTATTTGATCTGTTCAGTTTCTGGGTTTGATATCAAGAATTTGGGTAGTGGTATCTCCCCATAATCATATTTTGAGATTTTAGTTCTCTTAAGATCAGTTTTCTGTAAAATCACTAAAAATGATAACAACCTTTAGGTGGCAGCAAATCTATGAAAATCATCACAACCTAGGATTTAGCATCTATGTTTCATACCCTTCACCATTAGGGTGTTAAATTTAGAAAGACAGATAATCTAGAGGCATAGAATGTCAGGAATTCAGTATTGCTCCACAGTTCTATCAGTTAAGTGAGTAATGGGGCTCCTGCTGGGGAGAAAGGTGCATGTGTGCCCAGGGAGGAAGGGGAAAATTAAAGTAAAATTGAATCAGGGAAGCAGGGACAGCAAGGGGAAGCACTTACAAGTTAAGTACCTTAATTGCCTCTTCAGGAATTTCGTCAGAAATCACTGGACTGGGAGAAGCAACGCTTAATTTATCAGCAACAGGTGTCTTCTCTGGAGGCACAGAGGAAGGCTTTGGCTGAACAATCAGAGATAATTCAGGTAGGTTTAAGCCATTTTAAAATAATGAGAGGCTGAGAAGTCTTGATGGCTTTGGCACTAGCTTAATGTGGTCCGTGTTTGCTCACTCATGTCCACACTCATGTCCATGCATGTCTTCATGCCACACACTCTTTTGTTTTCTCGCTCCTCCCTCATGCTTTCTCTTGCCCTCTCTGTCTTGCATTCTCCTGCTCACTCCACGCTCACACTCATGTCATTTTCTCCTGATCTTGGTCTTCCCTTTTTCTCCCCTTCTGTCCCTCCCCATCTCTCTCTTTCTACCTTGGTTCTTTCTCTCTCTTTCTACTTCTTTGGGTCTCTGGCTTACTAGTCTGGGTGTTTCTGGCTTTTGCCTTGGCTCCATTTCCGCGTCGTGCTCCATCTCTGCTAACTGGGGGACCTTGGCCGAAATGCCTCAGTTGGGGAGCTTCAGCCCGGCTGCTTGGGCCTACAGGTACCAAGAGACTGACACTGTATTGATTTGCGTACTAACCAAAAGCAGTATCTTTGTGACAACAGAAACATGTTCTAGAACTCTAGTAAAAATCTTTTTTTTTTTTTTTTTTAATTTTTTTATTTTTTTCAGCATAACAGTATTTATTATTTTTGCACCACACCCAGTGCTCCATGCAATCCGTGCCCTCTACAATACCCACCACCTGGTGCCCCCAACCTCCCACCCCCCACCCCTTCAAAATTCTCAGATCGTTTTTCAGAGTCGATAGTCTCTCATGGTTTACCTCCCCTTCCAATTTCCCTCAACTCCCTTCTCCTCTCCATCTCCTCTTGTCCTCCATGCTATAAAAATCTTTTTTTAAATAAAGAACTAGTGACTTAAGCAGACCCAAAGAATAGCTATCTAATTTAGGGATATTTCTTCCTAGAACATACACTGTTTTTTTTCAATTAAAAACCAAGAACACAAAAGGAAATGAATATAGAGGGGAATAAATATTTGTGACCATCTGTTGTGTGCTAGACACACTCTTAATGCCTCTTTTAGATTGCAGTTATCTAGAATATGTGGTTCTATGTTGTCTGTTTAATATCATGGTAATCTGTTAAGGTTATCTCAGTTTTATAGAATGAGGGAATTACTGGATAAGTTAAAAGAACTGAAGAGAAGCTTAAAAAAAATTTTTTTTAAACAATCTGCATTATTTGCGCTTTAACTCTCGGTAATGTTTTGGCTTGTAATCATTCCCCTGAAATATCAGCTGGCCAATTAATTCCCGTGAATGGCTCTGTGACTCCACTCAGGATGGGAGGAGGGGCCCACAGCAACCTCAAGGAAGAAAATTATTTACTAGGCTGCTGCAAGCTAAGCAGTCAGAGTGGGCCAATAAAATCCTGGCTGTCTAGACCACAGTTTTTTTTGACCTGAATGCTAAAGCGCTGTGCAAACATAAATAGCTCTAAGGCACTGTTATATTCTAATTGTAGCTTTCAGTTTGGAAAAAAAAAGAAAATCAAGTCCTGCTTTTTAGTTCTCAATTACTCATCTGTGGAGTATGCTTATTATTGATTGCAAATCCTTTTTTCAAATTACTATTGTGATTACTCTGCATAATTAAACTTCATTGTTAGTAAAAGTGAGATTTTTATTTACCATAATTTAGGGAGACCAGAATAAGAAGCCTTTAAAAAGCCAATATTTGTTTTCCCTGCTAAGGGTATTTGAATCATTCTCCTGGTAGTTTGTTTAAAACTACTTTCCCTGCTTAACTCGAAAAATATTACTATAATATATTTCTCTCCCCCCCTTAGCAAACTAAACAAAATTAAATCTTTCTGTGATTCAGTATGTGGCAATGCTGTATGACCATCATTTAAAAAAACAAAACAAAACAGAACTTTTAAATTTCTGGATAGTTGTTACCCAGCATTAATAGTTACTATCATTTTGCTAGTTTTTTTTTTTTTTAAATTGTGGTAGAAAACATTAAAATTTACCATCTTGGGGTGTCTGGGTGGCTCAGTGGGTTGAAGCCTCTGCCTTCAGCTTGGGTCATGATCCCAGGGTCTTGGGATCGAGCCCCGCCGGCGGGCTCTCTGCTCAGCAGGGAGCCTGCTTCCTCCTCTCTCTGCCTGCTTCTCTGCCTACTTGTGATCTCTGTCTGTCAAATAAATAAATAAAATCTTTTTAAAAAAAATTTACCATCTTAACCATTTTATTTAAAAAATTTTTTTTTATGATTTTATTTATTTATTTGACAGAGATCACAAGTAGGCAGGGAGGCAGTCAGAGAGAGGGGGGCAAAAAGGTTCTCTGCTGAGCAGAGAGCCCTGTGTGGGGCTCGATCCCGGGACCCTGAGATCATGACCTGAACTGAAAGCAGAGGCTTAACCCACTGAACCACCCAGGCGCCCCCTCTTAACCATTTAGTATAGTAATGTTAACTCCATGCATGTTGTTGTGTAACAGAGCTCCAGGACTTGTTTTACTTGTAAAAGTAAGACTGTACCGATTGACAACAGCTCATTTTGCCAGTCTTGTTTCATCCTTCCACACTTTTTACCTTTGGATGGAATATTACAAAGCAAATCACAGAAATTGTCATGTTTCCCAACAGATAAGGACCTTAAAAATTATAATATACCTGTATTACATTAACAGAATAATTTATTAACATAATTTAATATTCAGTCTGTTCAGACTTCCCCAGTTGTCTGAAATGATATCTTTGTACAGTTGGATATTCAAATTGGAATCCAGTCAAGGTTGACATGTTACATTTTAGTGATATGTGAGTCACCATTGAACAGTCAAGCAAGAAAATCTGGGAGGATGGATAAGTGGAGATCAGCATCCACACTTCCCCCAGTTTTTAAAAATTTTATATAAACTTTATTCTTACATATTTTTTAACATCTGGAAGTGGAGTTCCCAATAACTTCTCAATCTTTGAGTCCTATGTTTGCTCAGGTTCTTTTCATCAGCTATTAAAATTATTGAATACATGTTCATTTTGGAAAAAACGAGAAAATGTCAGTGAGACAAGAATTAAATAAAATCACCCATAATTCCATAATTTAGAGATCTCTCATGATTAACATTTTGGTGTAAATTTTGTCCAACTTTTTTTATGTTTCTATGCAGTGCACGTTGCAGTCATGTACATTTACTAGAAAAACACAGTTGTGTGTTAGGGGGGTAATATGTATGTTTGGTTTTTAGATTCCATGATAGATGAAATCATACAGTGTTTGTCTTTCTCTGACCTGTTTCACTGAGTATAATGTCTTCTAGGTCCATCGGTGTTGTCACAAGTGGCAAGATTTCATTCTTTTTTAATGCCAGTAATATTCCATTCTAATAGAATACAAATACACACCAACACGCATTCCCCACATCTTCTTTAGCCATTTGTCTATTAATGGACACTTGGGTCGTTTCCATATCTTGGCTAGTTTAAGCAGTGAGGTAGTGAACATAGCGATGTGGTTATCTCTTTGAGTTGGTATTTTTGTGTTCTTCAGATAAATACCCAGAAGTGGGGTTACTGCATCATATGGTATTTCTTTCTTTTTTTTTTTTTTAAAGATTTATTTATTTATTTGACAGAGAGAGATCACAAGTAGACGGAGAGGCAGGCAGAGAGAGAGAGAGAGGGAAGCAGGCTTCTTGCTGAGCAGAGAGCCCGATGCGGGACTCGATCCCAGGACCCTGAGATCATGACCTGAGCCGAAGGCAGCGGCTTAACCCACTGAGCCACCCAGGCGCCCCTCATATGGTATTTCTAATTTTGATTTTTTTGAGGAGGTGCCAGACTGTTTTCTATAGTGGCTGCACCAATTCACAGTCCCACCAACACTGTATAAGATCTCCCTTTTCTTCACATCCTCACCAATACTCGCTATTTTGTCTTTTTGATACTGGCCATTCTGACAGGTCTGAATGGTGATATGTCACTGTGGTTCTGATTTGCATGTCCCTGATGAGTGATGCTGAGCATCTTCTCATGTGTCCGTTGGTCATCTGGACGTCTCTGGAAAAATGTCTGTTTATGTCTTCTGCCCAATTTAAAATCAGATTTGGTTTTTTGATATTAAGTTGTGTAAGTTCTTTATATGTCTTGGATTTTAACCCCTTATCAGATGTATGACTTGAAAGTATCTTTTCCCATTCAGTAGATTGCCTTTTTGTTTTGTTTACAGTTTCTTTTATCATGCAAAACCTTTTTAGTCTGATGTAATTCCATTTGTTTATTTTAGCTTTTGTTGCCCTTGCCACAGGATACTGGTCCCAAAAAATATTGCTGTGACTGTTGTCAGGGAACTTACTGCCTGTGTTTTTTTCTAGGAGTCTTAGGGTTTCAGTTCTTTTTTTTTTTTTTTTAAATTTATTTGACAGAGAGAGAGAGAGAGATCACAAGCAGGCAGAGAGGCAGGGGGAAGCAGGCTCCCCACCGAGCAGAGAGCTCAATCCCAGGACCCCAGGATCCCGACCAGAGCTTGAAGGCAGAGGCCCCACCCCCTGAGCCACCCAGGCGCCCCAGGGTTACAGTTCTTATGTTCAACTCTTTAATCCATTTTGAATTTTGTATGTAGTATAAGATAGTGACCTGATATCATTCTTTTGCATGTAGCTGTCTAGTTTTCCCATCATTTATTGAAGAGACTCTCCCCGTTGTTTGTTCTTTCCTCCTTTGTTATGGGCTAATTGACGATATAAGTGTGGGCTTATTTCTGGTCTCTATTCTAGTCCATTAATATATGTGTCTGTTTTCATACCAGTACCATACTGTGTTAATTACTATAGCTTTGTGGGATAGTTTGAAATTAGGGGGCATGATACCTCCAGTTTTGTTCTTTCTCAGTATTGCTTTGGCTACTTAGGATCTTTTGTAGTTCCGCACAAACATTAGGATTCTTTGTTACAGTTCTGTGGAAAATGCCATTGATATTTTGATGGGGATTGCACTGAATTTGTAGATTGCTTTGGGTAGTATAGGCATTTTAACTATTAATTCTTCCAGTTCATGAGCATGGAATATCTTTCTATTTATTTGTGTTGTCTTCAGTTTCTTTCGTCAGTGTCTTACGGTTTTCAGTGTACAGATATTTCACCTCCTTGGTTAAATTTATTCCTAGGTGTTTTATTCTTTTTGATTCAAATGTAATGGCAATTATTTTGTAATTGCAATTTTCTGATAGCTCATTATTAGTGTACAGAAATACACTAATATGTTAGTATGTTAATTTTGTATTGTACAGCTTTACAGAATTCATTTATTCTAACAGCTTTTTCCGTAGTCTTTAAGGCTTTCTATATATAGTGTTATGCCATCTGCAAATTTTGATAGTTTTATTTTTTCTTTGCCAATATTGATGCCCTTTTATTTCTTTCCCTAGCCTAATTGCTGTGGCCAGGACTTCCAATACTATGTTGAATAAAAGTGGTGAGCGTGGGCATCCTTGCCTTATTTCTGATCTTGAGGAAAAGCTTTCAGCTTGTTGAGTATGAAGTTAGCTGTGGATTTGTCATTTATGGCCTCTATTGTGTTGAGTTGTGTTCCCTCTATATCCACTTTGTTAAGAGTTTTTAATCGTAATGGATGACGAATTGTCAGATGCTTTTTCTGCTAGTGTGGAGGTGATCAAATGATTTTCATCTTTCATTTTGTGGTGTATCACATTGATTTGCAGATGTTGAACCATCCTTATACTACTGGAATAAATCCTACTTGATAATGACCCTTTTAATGTATTGTTGAATTCAGTTTGCTCATATTCTGTTGAGGATTTTTTATACCTATGTTCAGGGATATTAGCTTATAATTTTCTCTTTTTGTGGTGTCTTTGGTTTTGATACTTGGATAATGCTGGCCTCATAAGTTTGGAAGCTTTCCTTACTCTTCAGTATTTTAGAATAATTTGAGAAGGATAGGTACTAACTTTTTTTTTTTTAAAGATTTTATTTATTTATTTGACAGAAAGGTGGAGAGCACAGGTAGGCAGAACAGCAGGCAGAGAGAGAGGGAGAGGCAGGCTCTCTGCTGAACAGGGAGCCTGACGTGGGGTTCGATTCCAGGACCCTGGGATCATGACCTGAGCTGAAGGCAGAAGCTTAACTGACAATTACCCAGGTGCTCTGGTACTAACTCTTCTTTAAATGTTTTGTAGAATTCACCTGTAAAGCTGTCTGGTTCTAGACTTTTGTATTTTGGGAGTTTGAAAATTACTGATTCAGTTCATTACTTGTAATTGGTTGATTCACATTTTCTATTTCTGTGTGATTTAATCTTGGAAGGTTGTGTGTTTCTAAGAATTTATCCATTCTGAAGGTTTTCCAGTTTGTTGGCATGTAATTGTTTGTGGTAGCCTTTTATGGTCCTTTGTATTTCTGTGGTGTCGGTTGTAACTTCTCTTTATTTATTTGTTTCTTCTCTCTTTTGTTCTTATCTATCTGGCTAGAGATTTATCAGTTTTGTTTATCTTTTCCAAGGACCAGTTTTTAGTTTCATTGATCTTTTTTATTTTTTAAGCCTCTATTTTATTTATTTCCTCTAACCTTTATTATTTCTTCCTTCTACTAACTTCAGGCTTTGTTCTTCCTTTCCTGTTTCTTTTATGTGTAAAGTTAGACTGTTCATTTGAGATTTTTCTTGTTTCTTGATGTAGGCCTCTATCTTTATGAACTTCCCTCTTAGAACTACTTTTGCTGCATAGTGTTTCCATTTTCATTTATCTAAAGGTATTTTTTTCTTTTTGATTTTTTTGTTGACCACTTAGTTGTTTATAGCATGTTATGTAGTCTCCATGTTTGTGTTTTTTCCAGTTTTCTATTTATAATCAATTTCTCTTTTCATATTGTTGTGGTCAGAAAAGATGCTTGATATGATTTCCGTCTTACTGAATTTACTGTGGTTGGTTTTGTGGCCTAACATGTGATCTGTCCTGGAGAATTCCATTTACACTTGAGAAGAGTGTGTGTTTTGCAGTTTTTGGATGACATGTTTTGTTTCTATCTGTTAAATCCATCTGGTCTAATGTGTCATTTAAGGCCAGTGTTTCCTTATTGATTTTCTCTCTGGATGATCTATCATTGATGTAAATAACGTGTTAAAGTCCCCTACTCTTTAATATATTACTGTCAATTTCTCGTTTTATCCCACTTAGTATTTTTTTTTTTATTATTTAGGTATACTAAACACTTAATAATACAGTATTTTATTCAATTATCATGCTTAAATTTTTCCTTTTTAAATATGACAGATCAACAAATGTGTAGTCATAATGATGCATAGAAGTCCAGTCTACCATTAAATATACCATAATTAACATACTGAATCCCTTATTGTGATAGAACATTTAGTTTTTTACTTTTTTACTCTTGTAAAATAGTGCTTGGGTGAATGTCTTTGTCTAAACATCTGGGAGTATATGTCCATTTATATTCTTAGGAAATGACCCTAGAAGTGAAATTGCTGCACCAGTGTACTTGTAGATTCTTAAAGATTTTAATATATATTGGCAAAGTACTCTCCAAAATTATGTTGATCCAGACTTTCACCAGCAGTATTTGGAATTGTCCATTTTCTCACACTTTCCCAATATTGGGCACTAATATTTTTTTAAATTTCCCCTACTTTTAAGCTTGTCTTTGCCAGTCTGATAGGGGAAGAATATGATACATGATTATTACTTTTTTTTTTAAATTTTATTTATTTGAGAGAAAGAATGAGAGATCATGAACAGAGGGGAAGGGTAGAGGGAGAAGCAGACTCCCCATTGAGTGGGGAGCCCAATGTGGGACTCCCAGGACCCTGGGATCATGACCTGAGCCCAAGTCAGACACCTAACCAGCGAGCCACCCAGGTGCCCATGATTATTACTTTTAATGTGCATTTCTTTAATTATGAATAAGGTTGTGCATTTTTTTCATCTACTTGCAGACATCTCCATTTTTTGTAAATTGTTTGTGTCCTTTGCTCATTTTTCTTTTAGGAGATTTATATTTTACTATTTTGAAATAGCTCCTTCCTACATTAACTATATTATTAACCCTTTGTTGTTTTGTTGCAGTTCTGGGTGTTTCCTAGTTTACCTTAATTTTTGCCCAATAGTTTCAATGGAAATATGGTGGTTTTATAAACAATTATTTAGAATTGCTTAATTCTCTTCTAATTTTTTTCTGTAGAGTTTCTATCTTGATGTCGTAGTGTAAAGCTTTATCTAAGCCAAGATTTCTTCTGCTTTATAATTTCTTTTTTATATATTTGATCTGATCATTATTATTATACGGTATTTGATAAGCTAAATTTGTTTCTTTTCTACATGGTTATCCACATATTTTATTGACTGTTAGATTTTGAGAACTTGACAGAGTGATTCTAAAATTTTTATGGAAGAATAAATGAATGGTACTAAGCAGCATTTTCTAAAAGAGCGAGGGTGATGTTCTATCAAATATTAAAATGTATTGTATTAAAAAGAACAGTTCTTAAACAACGTGACATTATTAGATGCAATGATAGAATGATGGTTATATATGCATAGAGAAGGATCCGTTTAGTCACTAAAACGTAAGGCTATTTCTGTTTAGAAGGCAAGAAATCACGTGCTACTTTCCCTCTTGTCCATATAGAAATGTTGAAAGGAGATATTAAGGGAAATCTTTGAGAACATTAAAACATTTAAAAAATTAAAGTATTAAGCCAGCAGAGAGGATAAAATATTTAGCTGATAAATGTTATATGAGAAAAATAGAGGTTGCATTAAATATACATGTTTTCCTTTTTGAAATATTTAGATGAGCTGTGTATCATTCAAGTTAGTTTTTAAATCCACTTCTCAATTTTATATGTATATATATACATATGTATGTATATATATAATATATATATATTATTTTTAAAGCATCCTTTTCATGTTACAACCTATGAAGAAAAGATGATCCTAACTCAAATGTTAATCTGTTGTCTTGGTAGAAATATCAGAGTTAATTGAATTGGGTCAGACCTACTGTTGAAGTTTATGGTGACATAGACACAACAGTGATAAGAGGGTGTTACTGTGAGCCAGTCTCTTAATGGGCTCTTCAAGCTGCTACCTGTTGGAAATGCTGCAAGGCTGTAGCCTGCACTGACACGTTTGGAGTCAGCACTGATGGGGAGGTTGGTAAAGATGGATCCTGCCACGGTCATAGCTTCATTCTGGGATTCTTTGGAAGATAAAAAGCCCTTGTTTTTTCATATCACATTGTTCTCAGGAATCTCACTATCTGGGAAAGCCATTCCATTGAAGCACCAGGATTACAGTAAAGCCAGAGAAGGATTTGACCGCAGTCCCAGCCCCCAGCCCTTTCCCTACTCTCACACTTCCATTGCCCACCTTGGATTTTATTCCCATCTCCTTGACATAAATTGCCTCTTTAATTATTTCTTTACTTTTAATACCTCTTCTATGAGTTGTATCGTTGAGATAATTCCACCCATTCCAACAGAGTAGTTAGAATGCCACATGTTAGATTAATAAGAGGAAGTTCTACAGAGGGGCAGAAGGAAGTATAGAGGGAGAGATGTATGGGGATGGGTTCATATTTACATTTTAATGATAACTGTTATTGTGTTTGCATCTCTTTGGCTGTACCATAGGAATACTTAAGCGTTTCAATGGAAGTATACCTCCCTGCTAATATTTGAATAGTATAAATTGGATAATGAATTCTTTTAGAAGCATTATACGTTGTGTACTCTGTTACTTTATGTCTCAGTTTAAATTGAACATTAAAGGAATGCAGTATTATAATTGTAACTAGAGGCCTGTTGCCATTTTTGTCTTTTATGAAATTTTTTTTCTCCAAGAAAGGCAGGATTACATTTTTTTTTCTTTCAGATGGAGTTGGTATAGTATATTCTTGGTTATCCAAATACTCATAGTTTGAGGATTTTTAAACAATAAATATTCACAGTGTATAAAAAAGCATGATACATAACTGTATGATCTTAATTACATTAAAATGCTTACTTGTGTAGATACACACATGGGACCCAGAAGTCAAACTGTAAACTGCTTGTGATTATGGATGACTTTGTTCTTTGCTTCTTGTGTTTTTCAGTTTCCTCTTATGCATGTGTTAACTTTTAAAAAATAAATTTTTTGAAACCTATGAAAAAATAAGAAGTTCTGGTTTTGAGTTCAAAAAATTATTGGCAGTGGTTATTGCCAAAAAAGCTCAAAAATATATTAGCCTCAAGATTCCTCTAATGCCAGATATTTAAGAGAAATAATTGTTACTTTATAAGTAGTTTATATGGTTGTTTCTATTAGTCTTAGAAGAGGTATTTTGGAGATATTCTAGTGTAGTTCTGTTCAATAGAAATAAAATGAGAGTTATATGTAACTTAAAATTTTCTAGAAGTCACATTTAAAAAGTAAAAAAGAAAGAGGTAAAGATTTTGTTTATTTGAGAGAGAAAGAGAGAGATAGCAAGAGCAGAGTTAGGTGCAGAGGAAGAGAGAAAAGCAGATTCCCCAGTGGGGCTCAAACCCAGAATCCTGGGACCATGACTTGAGCTGAAGGCAGATGCCTAACCGACTGAGCCACCCAGGCGCCTGCTACTGCGGTGTTAAACACATAATGCTAGTGTTTTGTAATTACGTTTTGTCTTTCATCTCGAGTGTCCATTTGGGCAGAGGCTTTCTAGCTCTGTTCTGCCAAGGCCCAGGGCGGCTGTGCAGTTTAAGGTGGGGTCGGGAAGGTTCAGCAAGTTGGACTCCAGCCTCTCCTCCACACCCTCATCCAATCTCTTCAGTTATTTTTTCTGTATAAGTTTCTTTATAAGAGTTTCCCTTGGGGCAGAAAATGTATATATTGCATTTTTAAAAGTTTGGACACAGTTGCATGCTTGGCAGTTATTCTTGTGCACCTAAACCTATTTGATTTCTTTTTTTCAGACTGTTACAGGAATCTGGTAAGAAGTTTTTGGTTCTTTACACCAGAATCTTGATCCGTAATTTCTACAAACATTATTTGCCTGTTTCTTCACCTTTCTCCTTCCAGCATTCCTCTGCCTTATGGGCACTATTGAGCATCTACTTTATGTGATCACAGTATAAGATTTGGGTCCTGTACAGTTTACAGTAAAATCTTTAATCCATGGCAGATTGATTTCCTAGAGACATTTCCATTTAAATTGCTAAAAATAAAACTGGATACCTTTACCTTTTAAAAGTATTTACAGTAAGACAGTTTTACTTACACAGACGGTTCATGTCTGTCTTCAGTATTTAGATGAAGTACCTATCTGGATGCAGGATTAAAATTTGTGAACGCTAGAAAGTTGGAAACTAGAAACTAGGATAGCTGGGATACACAGCCTAGGAACTATCGAAGTCTGCTGGAACTTTACACTATAGGTCTGTGAGATAGTCACTAACCAGTTTTAATCAATGTACCTCAGTAGATAAATCATTGAAAGAAACTAAATTTTTTTGTAAAGAAACTAATTTGAGATACACTGTATTTGGTTAAGTCTTTTAGCTCAGGGATTGTCTAAATATTGATGATAGAACCAATCTTTCCTCTCCTCCATGCACCTTTTTTCTCAAGGAGCAAAATTCCTCAGTTCCCTCCACCCCAAATTTAAACATCTTGTGGTCATTTTGAATCGTCTGAATATGCATGTTTGTAATGTATCTGAAAATACAGAATAATTAACTACATGTAACATGTTCTGGGAAAGGAAAATTTGACCTGGAAAGTTAAGAAGTTTAGTGTTTAAGAAAAAAAAAAAACCAATTTATGAGCTTCCATAAGAAATAAAATAATACACTATAGTTCCTATATTTCCTGTGATATAAAGAGGAGAGGAATCCAGTTTTCCTATGTGATAACTCAGATGCAGTTAGACTTCTGCACTAGTGGGAGAATAATGCAGCTGTTCTTGTAGTAGGTGGGCAGCATCTCTTCTCCTGAGGAATCCCTTTACTTTCTCAGTTTTTTCTTACCGCTTCTCAAGGTAGTTATTATATGATTTCTTAAGATTTCATTATTTGAGAGCAGTTTTCTGTTTGCAACAACATGGAGAAGGAGGTACAGAGGTTTCCTGTGTGCTCCCATGCATGCATGGCCTCCTCAACATTCTCAACATCATTCACCAGAATGCTACCTTTGTTACTCGGGATGACCCTACACTGACACATGATAGTTTACTTTAGGGCTTCCTCTTGGTATTGTTTGCTCTGTATGAGTTTGTACAAATGTGTAATGACAATACCCATCATTGTAATAGCATACCAAGTATTTTCATGACCATAAAATTCCTCTGTGCTTTCCCTGTTCATCTTTCTCCTGCCCTGCATCCCCATAATATTTTTATTGTCTCTCTAGTTTTGCCTCTTCTATAATGTCATATAGTTGGAATCATACACTATATAGTTTTTACAGACGGGCTTCTTTCCCTATTAATGTGCATTTAAAGTTCCTCCGTGTCTTTTCATGTCTTGATAGCTCATGTTTTTAGCACTGAATGATATTCCATTGTTTGGATGTACCACAATTTATTTATCCACTCACTTACCGAAGGACATCTTGGTTGCTTCCAGGTTTTGGCAATTATGAATAAAACTGCTGTGAACATACATGTGCAGGTTTTTGTGAGAACATAATATTTTCAACTCCTTAGGGTAAATGGCAAGGAACACAATTGCTGGATCATATGGTAAGAATATATTAAATTTTGTAAGAGAACACCACATTGTCTTCCAAAACGTCTACAACATTTTGTATTCATACCAGCCATGTATGAGAGTTCTTGCTGCTCCACATCCTCACCAGCATTTGGTATCATCACTGTTCCAGATTTTGGTCATTCTGATAAATGCGTAATTATTGTATTAATTTGCATTTCCCTGGTGACATATGATGTAGATCATCTTTTCATATGTCTGTTTGCCATCTGTATATCTTTTTTGGTGAGATGTCTTTTCAGGTCTTTGGCCCATTTTTTATTTTATTTTATTTTTTTATTATTTTTTTTAAATTTGATTTATTTATTTGTCAGAGAGAGTGAGCACAGGCAGACAGAGTGGCAGGCAGAGGCAGAGGGAGAAGCAGGCTCCCCGCCGAGCAAGGAGCCCGACGCGGGACTCGATCCCAGGACGCC
The DNA here is from genome assembly GCF_902655055.1 of Lutra lutra. Taxonomy (NCBI): domain Eukaryota; kingdom Metazoa; phylum Chordata; class Mammalia; order Carnivora; family Mustelidae; genus Lutra; species Lutra lutra. The sequence continues at coordinate 130,460,450 of NC_062278.1, read as the reverse complement.
GGGATCATGACCTGAGCCGAAGGCAGCCGCTTAACCAACTGAGCCACCCAGGCATCCCCTTTGGCCCATTTTTTAATGGAGTTGTTTGTTTCCTTATTCTTAGGTTTTAATCTTGTTATATTTTGTATAATGGTCCTTTATCAGGTATGTCTTTTGCAAATATTTTCTCCCAGCCCCTGGCTTGTGTTGTTGTTCTCGATACTGTCTTTCAGGGAGTGGAAGTTTTTAATTTTAATCAAGTTCAGCTTATCAGTTATTTATTTCAGGGTTCATGTCTTTTGTGTTGTATCTAAAAAAGCATTCCTGGATGCCTGGGTGGCTCAGTGGGTTAAAGCCTCTGCCTTCAGCTCAGGTCATGATCCCAGGGTCCTGGGATCGAGCCCCACATCAGGCTCTCTGCTCAGCAGGGAGCCTGCTTCCTCCTCTATCTCTGCCTGCCTCTCTGCCTACTTGTGATCTTTGTCTGTCAAATAAATAAATAAAATCTTAAAAATAAAAAAGCATTCCTATACCCAAAGTTATCTAGGTTTTCTTCTATGCTATCTCCTAGGAGTTTATAGTTTTGCATTTTACATTTAGGTCTATGATCCATTTTGAGTTAATTTTTATGAAGCGTAGAAGGTCTTTATCTTGATTTATTTTTTTGCTTATGGTTGTCCAGTTGTTCCAGGACCATTTGTTGAAGAGACTGTCTTTGTTCCATTGTATTGCCTTTGCTCCTTTGTCAAAGATCAGTTGACTCTGTTTATAGGGGTCCATTGCTGGGCTCTCTATTCTGTTCTATTAAACCGTTTCTCTTTTCTTTCACCAATTATTTTGAGGTCTTAATAATCATTGCTTTATAGTAAATCATGAAGTCAGGTAGCATCAGTCCTCCAACTTCTTTTTTTTTTTTTTTTAAGATTTTATTTATTTATTTGACAGAGAGAGAGAGAGATCCCAAGTAGGCAGAGAGGCAAGCAGAGAGGGGTGGGGGAAGAAGCAAGCTCCCTGCTGAACAGAGAGCCCGATGCGGGGCTCGATCCCAGGACTCTGGGATCATGACCGGAGCCGAAGGCAGAGGCTTAACCCATTGAGCCACCCGGGCACTCCTCCTCCAACTTCTTTCTTCTTCTTCTTCAATATTGTGTTGGCTAACCTGAGTCTTTTGCCTTTCCGTGTAAACTTTAGAATCAGTTGGCCAATATCCATAAAATAATTTGCTGGGATTTTGATGGGGATTGTGTTCAATCCATAGATCACAGTGGGAAAAACTGACATCTTGACAGTATTGAGTTCTCCTATCCATGAACATGGAATTTCTCCTCATTTTCTTAGTTCTTTGATCTAATTCATCAGAGTTTTATAGTTTCCTTTAAATGGATCTTGTACTTATTTAGTTATATTCATACTTAGATGTTAATATAGATGATACCATGTTTTTAATTTAAAGTCCACATGTTCATTATTGGTATATAGAAAAGTGATTGAGTTTTGTATATTAACCTTATATCCTGCAACTTTGCTATAATTGCTTATTAATTCCAGGAGGGTTTTTTTTTCTTTTTAAGTTTTTATTTTAATTCCAGTTAGTTAACATACAGTGTAATACTAGTTTCAGGTGTACAACATAGTGATTCAGCAATTCCATATATCAGCTGGTGCTCATCACAATATGTGTACTCCTTAATCCCCATCACCTATTTAACCCATCTCCCTACCCACCTCTCCTCTGGTAACTATCAGTTTGTTCTCTGTCATTAAGAGTCTGTTTCTTTCTCTCTCTTTTTCCCTTTGCTTCTTTATTGTGTTTCTTAAATTCTACTCACGAGTGAAATCATATGGTATTAATCTTTCTCTGACTTACTTCTCGTAGCATTACACTCTTTAGCTCCATCCATGTCATTGTAAATGACATGATTTCATTCCTTTTCATAGGTAATATTCTATTGTGTATATATACTACCTCTTCTTTATCCATTCATCAGTTGATGGACACTTGGACTGCTTCCATAGCATGGCTATTGTAAATAATGCTGCTATAAACATAGGGGTGCATTTGTCTCTTTGAATTAGTGTTTTTTATTTGTTGGGTAGATACCCAATAGTGGGATTGCTAGATGGTAGGGTTCTATTTTTAATTTTTGAGGAATCTTCCAGGAGAGTTATTTGTTGTTGATTCTTTCAGATTTTCTACATGGACTATCATGTTATCCTTGAGCAAAGGCAGCTTGTGTCTTCCTTTCCAATCTGTATACCTTTTATTTCCTTTTCTTGCCTTATAGCATTAGCAAGGTCATCCAGTTGATATTAAAAAGGAGTAGTGAGAAGTGTATCCTTGACTTGTACCTGATCTTAGTGGGAAAGCTTTGAGTTTCTCATTATTAAGTATGATGTTAGCTGTACAGTTTTTTTTTTTTTTTAGATCATCTTTAGCAAATTGAGAAAGTTCCCTTCTAGTCCCAGTTTTCATCATGAATGGGTTTTTTGGGTCATGAGTAGGTTATTATAAATAAGCTAATGCTTTACATTTTTTGGCAGTAAAACTCACTTTATTTTAGTCTTCCTTATTCATCAATTCTTCTTTTATTATTTCACTTCTGTCTATTGGTAATCTGTGTTTCTAGGCTCAGCTTGTCAATCGGAAACAAAAATTAGAATCTGTGGAGCTGTCCAGCCAGTCGGAAATTCAACACCTGAGCAGTAAGCTGGAGCGGGCCAATGATACTATCTGTGCCAATGAGTTGGAAATAGAGCGCCTCACCATGAGGGTCAATGACTTGGTTGGAACCAATATGACTGTTATGCAAGAGCAGCGGCAAAAAGAAGAAAAATTGAGGGAATCTGAAAAACTATTAGAGGTTTGTTTTAAAATTACTATAGTTAGTGAAATGTGTGTATGCATGTTTTTAAGAGAAAATAACCCAAAAGTCCATTAATTGAATGGATAAAGAAGATGTGGAGTGTGCGTGCACACACACACACACACACACACACACACACACACAAAGGAATATTACCCAGCCATCAAAAAGAATGAAATCTTGCCATTTGCAATGACACAGATGGAACTAGAGTGTATTATGCTAAGTGAAATAAGTCCGAGAAAGACAAATACCATGATTTCACTCATATGTGGAATTTAAGAAACAAAACAGATGAGCATAGGCAAAGGGGCAAAAAAAGAGAGGGAGGCAAACCATAAGAAACTCTTAAAGATAGAGAACAACTAAGGGTTGCTGGAGTGGAGGTGGGTTGGGGCGAGGGGATAATTGGGTGATGGGCACTTTTGATGAGCCCTGGGTGTTATATGTAAGTGATGAATCACTGAATTCTCTTCCAGAAACCAATATTACATTATATGTTAACTAACTAGAATTTTTTTAAATTTATCTTTTTATTAGTTTCAGAGGTAGAATTTGTGATTCATCAGTTGCATATAACACCCAGTGCTCATTACATCACATGCTTTTCCTAATGCCCATCACCCAACTATCCCTCCCCCCCCCAACCGTTCTCCCCTCCAGCTAACCCTGAGTTTGCTTCCTAGAGTTCAAAGTCTCTTATGGTTTGCCTCCCTCTCAATTTTCATCTCATTTATTTTTCCTTCTTTTCCCCTATGTTCATCTGTTTTATTTCTTAAATTGCACATACGGCTGAAATCATATGGTATTTGTCTTTCTCTGACTGATTTATTTTGCTTAGCATAATACCCTCTAGCTCTATCCACATCGTTGCAAATTGCAAGAGTTCATTCTTTTTGATGGCTGAGTAATATTCCGGGGTGTGTGGGTATGTGTGTGTGTGTGCGCACGTGCTTGTGCACCACATCTTTATCCATTCATCTGTTGATGAACATCTGGGCTTTCTTATTTTGGCTATTGTGGACATTGCTGCTATAAACATTGGAGTTCATGTGCCCCTTCAAATCACTATGTTTGTATCCTTTGGATAAATACCTAGTACTCTAATTACTGGATCATAGGATAGCTCTATTTTTAACTTTTTGAGGAACCTCCATACTGTTTTCCAGAGTGGCTGCACCAGCTTGCATTCCCACCAGCAGTGTAGGAAGGTTCCCCTTTCTCCGCATCCTCGCCAGCATCTGTTCTTTCCTGAGTTGTTAATTTTAGTTATTCTTACCAGTGTGCAGTAGTATCTTGTTGTGGTTTTGATTTGTATTTCTCTGATGCTGAGTGATGTTGAATATTTTTTCATGTGTCTATTGGCCATTTGTATGTCTTCTTTGTAGAAAATGTCTCTTCATGTCTTCTGCCCATTTCTTGGCTAGATTTTTTGTTTTTTGGGTGTTAAGTTTGATGAGTTCTTTATGGATTTGGGTTAGTAGCCCCTTATTTGGTAAGGCATTTGCAAATATCTTCTCCCATTCCGTGGGTTGCCTTTTAGTTTTGCTGACTGTTTCCTTTGCTGGGCAAGAGCTTTTTATCTTGATGAAGTCCCAGTAGTTCATTTTTGCCCTTTTTCCCCTTGCTTTTGGCAGTGTGTCTAGTGAGAAGTTGCTGCAGCCAAGGTCAAAGAGGTTGCTGCCTGTGTTCTCTAGGATTTTGGTGGATTCCTGTCTCACATTTAGGGCTTTCATTAATTTCTTGTTTATTTTTTTATATGGTGTAAGAAAGTAGTCCAGTTCATGCTTCTGCATGTGGCTGTCCAATTTTCCCAACACCGTTTGTTGACTAATTAGAATTTAAATAAGAACTTAAAGAAAATTAACCTCGAACTAGGTTCGAGAATCTGTGGTTTCTTCCATATTCCCTAGCTAATGGATCAGACATTGATAGCCTTATTAATATTGTATCTGTTATAGTCTGACTCCCTGGCTTTCTTTTCTCATGAAATAGAAAAATTGTAATAACATCTGACTTTTTTCTATTTTTCAGATTCTCCAGGAAGAAAAGAGAGAATTGAAAGCAACACTTCAGTCTCAAGAAAATTGCATGCATGAGGAAAGAATGCAAAAGGAGAAGCTACAGGCAAAGTTAAAGCCAACTGACACTCAACACACACTAGAGACTGTAAGGTATAATTAATCTTCAATATTAATTACATCCACTTGGAGTTTTGGCATTGAGCACCAGTTTTAATATTATTATATATTCATAATTTTGTGTTTGATCACATTATGGGTTTTCTTATTCACCTTTAATTTCTTTTTTTTTTTTTTTTTAAGATTTTATTTATTTATTTGACAGACAGAGATCACAAGTAGGCAGAGAGGCAGGCAGAGAGAGAGAGAGAGAAGATGAAGCAGGCTCCCTGCGGAGCAGACAGCCCGATGTGGGGCTTGATCCCAGGACCGAAGGCAGAGGCTTTAACCCACTGAGCCACCGAGGCGCCCCTCACCTTTAATTTCTGAGTTAGATTTTTATAGCGTTATACAATTTTGTGTGGTTAATTTTTTTCTGCCTCCAGTTTGGGTCCCTAACGAAAAGACTGTAATGTTAGAAAGTAGAAACCACTTGGTCAATCTGTACTCTTGGTAAAACTCCAAATGTGGAAGGAACTGTAGTCCATGTCTCTTGGAATGCCTCCCTTTCTTGGTGGACTAGGTCATGACAAGTGGCTGCTTGTCATCAACATCATCAATAAGGCAACTACTGAGATAGCTCATTTAAAAATATCCTTCACCTCATTGTATTTCTATATAGGAATTATTTCCGTGAGGCTTGTAGTGGAGAGTAATAGAAGGAACTCTGCTCCTTTCGCTTGATTTAAGTCTGGTATACATTTCTGTCCTTGCCAGAACTTTCCTGTAACTTTTTCAGCTTTTTTGGCTCAAGGTGTATCAAGTGGAAACAAAAAGTTTTGTCATTTTGCCTTTTTCCTTGAAAAACAGGCCAAATCTCAGTTGAAAAAGGAGTTAACTGCTGCTGACTTTTTTGGGAAGCATCATCTGACGCCTCTTTATTCTCCCAAGTGTTCTTTTCCTGAAGCAGGAGACAAGCCGAAGAGTTCCGAAGAGTTTCATTACCAAAAACAAGTGGGAAACACGAACTGATTGTGCATTGTTTTATTTGCGAAGATCAGAGGTCTTTAACAGCCCTCCTCTGTCTTTAGGTCACTGGAGGAGTCACAGGCCGAAAGGAGGTACACCTTGCAAGAGCAGGGGGACTTAGGCAACATGCTGTCCCATCTGGATTTCACCCACAGTAGTGAAGAACTTCTGCAGGCAGAGGTGACTCGTTTGGAAGGCAGGTAGATAATTACATACACATTTCAAGAATGTTCAAGTAGCTAAAAATGATTCTTGATCATCATATTGATAAAGTAAACTAATGGAAGTCTTAGTGAAGGGATACCTGCATAGTTCAGTTGCTTAAGCAACCGACTCCTGATTTTGGCTCAGGTCATGATAGCAGGGTTGTGAGATGGAGTCCCATGCCAGGCTCTATGCTTGGTGGCAGTTTCCCGTCCCTCTGCTCCTCTCCCTGCTTGTGCTCGCTCTCTCTGTCTCAAAGAAATAAATAAAATCTTTAAATAAATAGTCTTAGCGAAAAAATAAGTGTTTTTTTCTCTAGCATCCACAGATAGCCTAACTTTTTATTTCATCACGAAAACAGAAGCAGTGAAAGGAGAGTTTCCTAATTTTTCTACCACCAAATCTACCAGTCTGCCTGCATATGTGCCTATAGTCTGTTAGAACACATGAGCTGATAGATGACATGTCTGTTCCCCTAAGATTTCACTATCGTCCTGTTTGCACAGTTTTTAATTTTCTTTTTACATCATCAAGTTCTTCCTTTCTGCTGAATCATTCTCACTGGTATAAAGTAGGTTTTAATCTTTTCCCATATTGGGAAAAGATTTAAACCCTCCTTGAATCCTGTATCCCTGGCAAGTTCTTCCCACATTTCTCTGCTCTCCTTCAAAAAATCAGATTCTTCAAAAGAGCTTTCTATACTGACTATACCAATTTTAATTTTGCATTTTACCTGTGTGGAACGTTTCCAGTTAGACTCTGCCCTGTACCAGCCATCTCCCTGGAGCCGCTCTCAGCGAGGGCACACTAGGCACATGGTGCTTCTTCCTTCTGTTCCGAAGTGCTGCTGATCGTTTCCTTGGTGCTGGTTGAATCCCGAGCTATGCTAGAGCATACCCAGCTCACCTGTTCCATCATCGTACTTGTGAACTTCTGTTTGTCATACCTCTAAACTCTGTGACTGGGGAGAGTTTGATAATTTGTTTTAAACATGAAATGTCATTATTTGTAAACTAATGTTTTCTGTATGTAAAAGATTTAAAAATGTATGAACTGTTAGCCTTTAGGCAAACAAACAACAAGCATTTTGCCCTTTTCCCTTTCAAGTTTATCTTTAAGTTTTACATTTTTTTCTTATTATTTCTGTTTTTGGAAACCACCAGTTATTTTCTTTATATATTAAATACCATGCAGACACCGTTTTTGCTTTATTTGTTTTGCACCTTGAAAGACTTAAGATATTCTTGGTTATCATTATTGAGGTGGATGTGTATGCTTTATTTTTTTAAAAAAATATTTTATTTATTTGAGAGAGAGAGAAAGAGTGAGTTAGAGATAGCACCAGCTGGGGAGAGAGGTAGAGGGAGAGGGAGAAGCAGATTCCCCACTGAGCAGGGAGCCTGATGCCAGGCTTAGTCTCAGGACCCTGAAATCATGACCTGAGCCAAGGTAGATGCTTAACCAACGGAACCACCTAGGCGCCCCAGGTGTGTACACTTTAGAATAAATAAAATAAAGCCCTTGCTTTATTTTGTTTATTTTTAAAATTTATTTTCTTTATCTTTATTTTATTTTGCCATCAAGAGCAAGAGTCTGTGAGTGGCTGCGGGGAGGAGCAGAGGGAGAGAGAGAATCTTAAGCAGGGTGCACGCTCAGTGCAGAGCCTGACATGGGGCTTGATCTCACAACACTGAGATCATGACTGGAGCTGAAATCAAGAGTCTTGATTAACAGACGGAGCCACCTAACTGCCCCAAACTTTATTATTCTTTTTGACATTGGAACTGAAATTTACATTTTCTAGCATAGATTTTCCATTGATTGACTTTTTAATATCTTACATGTGGGTATGTTTTACTGTGCTCCCATCAGACTCTAAGGACCTACTTCTTATTTCTGACTTGCAGTGTGACCTTACACCCTTAGCCTCTTTAAGCCCCAGTTTTCCCATCAGTATCTAGGACAAGACTATCTGTGATTTTTTTTCTCTCTCTACCTCAGTGTTTGACACAGTGTACTAATGTACTTAGTACCAAATAAGCGATCATTCTAGGATATTGGGAAATAGGTAAAATTGAGATAAATGGAAATAAACACCAGTGTTCAGTAATAACCAGTGTTCAGTAATAAAAAATGTCTTTAAAAAATTTTTTTTATCAAAAGAAAAAGGAACCCATATTAAATAGTTTATTTGTATTGTTTAGTTTAAACAAAATATTCCCTGAGAAAGGAGCAAAAGGATTTTATTAGCAGAAATGAGTGGTGAGATCTGAGAGTTATGGTGCCCCTGAGGTTCTCATATCTGGTGAGGGATTGATTCCTAAGTAAGGGTGACAAGTTGGAAGCTATGTGTAGGCTGGAATTGTAATTAAGTATGGTAGAGATTAGAATTAGGATGGTAACTCCTGTCCAGTTTAAGAGAAAAGTGGTAAAGTTGCTGTAATCTTCAGAATTTTATAACCAGTTAAATTTTAAGCAGAGGCAAAGGGTGTCGATAAACACAGAAATGAAAAATATCCCCAAAAGTTTGAATTGGATTTAGTTGCCTCTGTTGATGAGGAAATTGGAAATGAGTTTTAAATTGGGGTGGGAGGTGCTATTTAAGATAATTCTTGGACACCAAAAGGTAAGTTAGATAATTGAACCTGTGGGCTTCAGGGTGTTTGAAGTATGTGATCATATTTTTGTCTCATACAAAGCTTGGAGTCTGTGAGTGCAACATGTAAACAACTGAGCCAAGAACTGATGGAAAAATATGAAGAATTGAAGAAGATGGAAGTACATAACAATGAGTACAGGGCAGAGATTAAGAAGGTAAAAATCTGCCTGTCTGCAGTCGCCAAGTTGTATATATTAGTGGACTGAGCTGTGGGTTGGAAGGTCACAGGAGTTATATTTAATGAGAGAAAAATGTGGTCCAAGGAGCCACTTGATATTCGGGAGTAGACATGCACCCACAGCGTGCTTAGGGAAAGTCTTTGTCATCCTCAGGGATGCCATAGAAGCGTTTTTGAGGTAGTTGAAGCCTCTCCTCTCTGAACTCTAAGCTTTATTTTAAACATGTTTTGATGAAAAACTTTCTAAAAGATTTACACTCTTTTGCTTTCAAAAAGGTTTCATATGAATGAGCACTTAATATTTTCATAGACCGAAGGTGGTTGTGGGTATGTATTCTGTGCCGTGGTGTCCTCAGTATCCTCGTTGGCTACTGAGGTGTGCAGCGCTGTCTGCATTCATGGGCCCCAGCTGGTGTGTTTGTTGACTTGTAATTTTTATCACTTATTTGAGATTACTTGTAGTTTCCTTCTTCCTCTTGCCTTTCTGTTGTCTTTTATGGACAAGGAAGCCGTATAAACAAAATTTTTAGCTTTGCCACTGAAAAAAAAAACAATGAAGGGCACAGGTGCTGTCTTCTAAATAATGTGCGCATGGACTTAGGTTCTCAGCATTCGAATAAACCATCTCTCCCCATTTTCAGATTAATAAATTATTGTGGGTGTAGCCATCTGACCTTCAGTGTAGACATACAGCTTGGTAAATTGCTAATTTTCTGCGGACTGAATTAAGGAAAAAATTCATGTCTTGGGGTAAGGTAAAAATTGCCCTATTATTTTAACTGTTGACATATTTATCTGTCTGTGTGCTTTCTTTTTATTCTTTATGCTTTCCTTTCTGTTTCTTTGTAGTTGAAAGAACAGATTTTACAGGCTGAACAAAGTTACAGTTCGGCATTAGAAGGAATGAAGATGGAAATCTCACAGCTAACTCGAGAGTTACACCAGCGAGACATCACTATTGCTTCCACCAAAAGCTCGTCCTCTGACATGGAAAAGCGACTCAAAGCAGAGATACAAAAGGCAGAAGCAAAAGCCGTAGAACACAAGGTGAAGCTTGAATAAAAACTCTTCAAGTATTTTTGAAGATTGAATTCAATATAAATATAATTTCCACAGTATTTCATTCAACAAATTTTTATTAGACTCCTGCAGTGGGCTGAGGTGTGCTGGTTCACAAGCATTCTGTGAGGATTGGTGGGGAGGGGAGAGGGGGTACAGAGTAAGAGGCTGTGTCTTGTCATGCATGGCAAGAGTGTGATGTGTTCACTGGAACAGACTGGAATACACATGGGTGAGTGCCCCAAGGAAGGGAACTGAGAAGCAGGGACTGGCTTCCAACGGGCCCTGCTGGCATGGGAAGGGCTTAGTGTTCTCTTGAAGCCAGTAGGGAATGGCTGTAAGGAGGCATCAAGGTTCTCTTGGTTGTGATACGGAGAGTGAGCAAGGAGGCAGAGAGACCACTCAGATACTCTTAGAGCAGTAAGGTGGTGGCTCTAGCAGTGGGCAGGGAAAGTCGAGGGGAATGCAGGAATTCTGAGGTATGTGGCTGGTAAAATTGACTGGGCTTTGCATTTGATTGGACCGGGAGGGCGAGTTAGACAGAATTAGGGGAAGATGTCACTCAGGATTGCAATGTGGGCAACTGAGTAGAAAGTGATGCCTTTTAGTGCAGGAGAGAAAAGATAGGGAGCAGGTGAGGGAAGATACTGAGTTTGTTTGAAAGTATCACAAAATAGGGAAGCTGGTGGAACAGACACTGTTTTGAGATTAAGGTTGGATGTTTGTAGGAAATACCTAATAGTCAATTCCACAGAAGACCTGGAGTTCAAGGTTAGAATCAGGGTGAGGCATTTGAAACACCCTGAGAGACTTAAAAAATGTGGTGAGAAAGCATAGAGATGAAGACAGAGATTGAACCACATTTGGGGAACTACTCATTTAGGGTAAAAAGGCATTAGAATAGAGCTAAAAAAAAAAAAAAAAAGTAGCAATGAGGAAGAAAACTAGATAGTTTTCACAAAGGAAGCAGTAAACCAAAGAAGGCCGGAGACTGTTTCAAGTGGGAATGGTGGAGCAGACCAGCCGAGGAGAGTAAGGAGGGAGAGTAAGTCACAGGCACACCTGGTCTTACTGCACTTTGCTTTATTACGCATTGCGGATTTTACATTTTTCACAGAATGAAGGTTTGTGGCAACCCTGTGATGAGCAAGTTAGTCAGCACCATTTTTCCAACAGCATTTGCTCACTTCATGTCTCTGTATCACATTTTGGTAATTCTCGCAGATTTCAAACATTTTGATTATTACTATATTTGTATGGTAGTCTGTGATCAGTAATTACAACCTGCTGAAAGCTCAGGTGGGGGTTAGCATTTTTTAGCCAAAAAGTATTTAAAATTAAAGTGCATACATTGTTTTTAGACATAATGCTATTGGACACTTAATAGACTATAGTGTGTAAACACAACTTTCATATGCACGGGGAAACCAAAGTATTCATTTGACTCATTTTTTTGTGATACTTGCTATATTGCGGCACTCTGGGATTGAACCTGCAACATCTCCAAGGTATGTCTGTAGTCTCTTGTGAAAGGAGTGCAGTCCCTATGATGTCGGAGGTGGAAGCTGCATGAGAGGAGGCTAACACTGGAGAGTGGGAGGGATTGACCAGGGAACTTGGTCATCTTTTTTTTTTTTTTTAAAGATTGGTTGATTGATTGGTTTGAAAGAGCGAGCACGAGCAGGGAGAAGGGCAAAAGAGAGGGAGAGGGAGATAATCTCAAGCAGACAGCCCACTGAACACAGAGCCCCGATGTGGGGCTCGATCTCAGGACCCTGAGTTTGTGACTTTAGCCAAATCAAGAGTCCGCCGCTTAACCGGCTGAGCCACCTGCGTGCCCCGAACTCATTCATCTTATATTTTAAATACATGTGTGTTAATACATCTTGACACATCTTTTTAAAAAATCTTTTTATTTTTTAATTTTTTTGGTGATTTTATTTCTTTGAGAGAGAGACCATGCATGCATGAGTGGCAGGGAGGGAGAGAGGGAGAAGCAGACTCCCTGCCAGGCAGGGAGCTTGATTCAGGGCTCTATCCCAGGAACTTAACCAACTGAGCCACTCAGGTGCCCTTAAAAAATCTTTTTAGAAAGATATTTATATGTATAAATATGTTATATGTTTATTAACATATTAATATATTTCTATAAATGAATAATGCATCTTTGCCTAAGGAAAATTATATATGGAAACATTTTGTAGATGCATTTGATATATTTGTTTGTTTTTGTGCTTTTCCCTTCTCAGGAGATTTTAGGACAGATGGAGTCACTCAAGTTAGAAAATCATCATCTCTCTGAAATGGTGATGAAATTGGAATTGGGTTTACACGAGGTACGTAATAGAAACTTAAGTTTATCTATTATCCAAGCCTTTAAAAAAAATCACTTTGTAAATACTGACATTTTAAAGAGAGAGTGAAGATCAAATTGTGGAATGATCCTTCTGCAGAAACTTGCTCAAATAAAAAGAAGTCAAGACAGTGATGGCAGTGAGCAAAATACCACTCCCCACTTCAGCAACTGGCAGATCTTTATATATTATATATATGACAAAATACATGTACAGTCTGTGATCTTAGTAGGGAGCATGTACATAAAGTGCTTAACATTGTGCCTGGCATTTAGTAAGTGCACAATTCACGTTAGGTGCTATTATTATTATTGTTACAATGATTATGTTCATAATATCTTTTTCTTATAAAGTATATCATCTTTTATATAATTTGCCCTTAATTATATTTCTGTAAGATATAATTCATTTAGTCAAATATTCTGAAATCTTTTGTGTTCAAAGTATTTTCATAGGTAATGAGACGGATGCAGTGATGAGTCAGAATTCTTGGCTGTAAGAGATTGAGAGTGAACTAGTAGGGGAGCATGAGTAGTGTGTATCAGCTCCTGTGAAACGGGGAGACTGTGCTTAGTTAACAGTGAGCTCATAAACAGTATGGCTGTCCTTTCAGCTATTTTGTTATAAAATCTTTATAATTTGCAAAATGACCCATCTGTTCTGACCCATTTCTTCTTAATGTAGGTCAAATGCTCAGAGATTGTAGAAATTTTTTCTCTCTGCATTTCCAGAGACTCTGTGCCCCAGAGACGTATGGCCATACAACACCCCTATTCACTACTAAGTAGTTTTAATTTCACAATCATGGATTATGGAGGCTGCAGTGGAAAAAAGTGCAAAACGTTAAATGAACACTTTATTTCAAGTAAAAGAAAATATTGGGGACTGTTTTTATAATCTTTTGGGACAATAAGATTCTCTTAGCATCATAAAACCATAAAGAATTTTACAACATAAACAATTTTGCAACATTAAAATGTAAAATTTGTGGATGGCAAAAGACCCCATAAAAAAAGACTAATAGACTGGGGGAAACAATCTATAAATAGACAAAAGTTAATATATTAATATAAGGATTTCCTGGAAAGATAATTAAAAGATTAGAATCCAGTAGAAAAATGGACAAAGATCAGGGATAATTCATAGAAGTAATGCAAAAATCCAGTAGACAAGAAAAGCTGTTCAGCATCCCTAATAATCAAAACTAAATAGGTAAATACTTTTTTGCTAACTGGCTTGACAATGATTTTTAAAAATGAATATAGCCAGTATTGGCGAGGATACAGGGCAACAGGCTCTTGTGCTCTGTTAATGCGAAAGTGAATTGGTATAGCCTTTCTAGGGGACAATTTAGCAATATCCATTAAACTTGTAAGTATATATAGCCTATAAACTTCTGGGTCATGTGCATTTCTGATTTTGATAATTATTGCAGAGTAGTTTTCCAGAAAGGTCATATCAGTTTGCATTCCCAAAGAATCCATCCTACAGGAGCAAATGTGCTGAAATAGCCATTTTGGTGTTATTTGCAATGTACAAAATTTTGAAGTAAACTAAATGTTAACCTGTAGAGGGATGATTGATCTGTGGCTGTCTATACTATGAAATATTATGTCATTTAAGGTGGCAGATGAAAATATGCATCTAATCTTGCTCCTTCCCAAATCCCTCTAACACTGTAATGAAAGGATTTTTTTTAAGTGCAAACCAACAAGGGAAGGGAAAAAGAGGAGAGGAGAGAGCAGCTAAGCCCTTTGTAAGGGGGACGTTGGAGGGAGAGAGGAAGGAAGGAAGGAAAGAAGGAGATTTTATTTGCCCCTGTAAAGCCTATATGAAGCTAGTATGGAGAAAGCCAAGGAACAACTTGATTTATACCACAGAAACTTCAAAAGGCTCAGGATTTGTCTGGCAATACCTGATTGAGAGAATCTTATCTTATGCAGTGATTACCTGTTCATATTTAAGAGTTGGGAACCCTCAGGGGTTCTTAAACCAGACTATGACCAGAGATTCTGTTGAGCTTAATTTCTCCTGAAATCCCCATCTAACAGTGATAATCCTGTCCTTTCTTCACACAGCCCAGCATGTGCTTGGCACACAATTTTTATATTACCTCTCACATTAATTTTTTAAAATTGTTAATAAAATAATTAATTTGAGAAAACTTTAAAAGATGCCTGCCAAAAGTAAAGCACTGTTTTTTTTTTCTTTTATAAAAAATGTATATTCAGTGACATCAAACATCAGACCCTAACTGGTCAAAATCCCATCAAGCAGTTTAAACTTCCTCTGGTTTTGAAATTACACACAGTATGAACATGTTGTATGTATGAAGAATAATTTTTAGAAAGTTCCTTTTTTCATTTTACCACCTAGGAAGGTAGAATTACTTTTACAAATGGATGTTTGGATTAAATAACTATTTTAATGAAATAATCTAATTATTTTAATAATGAAAACAGTAGCTCTGGTAAAATTATTTGCCACCTTTAAAAAATTCACAGTAGTTTTTCATTTACTCTTATGTCCTGCCCACCCCCCCCCGTTTTTTTTTTTTTTTTTTTTGAGATTTTAACTGGCATTGACAACTGACTAAAAAATTCTGTGACTTATTCTCACTACTGGTATACAGATAGTCGAAGGCTACATTTTAAAGTTTATGTTTTAATTCTGTTAAACTACTTCGACCAACTTATCAGAAAATTCTTTATAGAAAAGATCAAGCTAAACATCATATTAAATTCCAAAGAAAATTATCATAATTTTTCAGAATGCTAACAAAATATTTTATCATTAGAGAAAACACAAATGGTCTAGACTACTGTGTTTTCAGGTAGTATTACCAGGAAACACCTAGAAAAGCAAAATTCAGGATCACAGAACCCAGACCAGATCAGAATAGTATCACCTACCTTACACCTGAATGCTGTCTCGCTGTGTACTTCAAATTGATTTCTCGTACCACAACAGGTGCTGATGTTAAGTAAAAGTCCTTAAGACCAGAGAGTACTTATTTAAAAGTTGTCCCTGCCAGCTGGAATTCCTTTTCTTAACCGTCTGTTCAGATGTCTTTCTTTGAACTAGGTCTCTCAGTTTTCTTCCATAGATGCTCTGGAAGAACCCATGCTGCTATTTTCTTTCTTTTTTCTGTTTCTGATTCTCTCTTATAGCTCTCCGCCCTCTGAGTTCCAGCCTCCCTCTAGCTCCTTAGATCTTCCTTGGCACACCAGGGAAGCCCATCGTGCTCCTCATTTTCCACCCCCACTCACTGTAAGAAACACTTGTTTTCTCATAAGGGAGGGGCCCAATCACAAATAGTCACTTTAACCAAAGCAAAGCCATAGATGAACTAGTTACAACTAAAAAAAAAAAAAAAGTAATTTCCCACCAGCGGTATCACAGATCACAAGTATTCTTTACAAATTAAGTAACTCTAGTATTCTTTTTTATTAGGCAAAAGAGATTTCACTAGCAGACCTCCAGGAGAATTATATTGAGGCATTAAATAAATTAGTGTCTGAAAATCAACAACTACAGAAAGATTTGATGGATACTAAGTCTAAGCTGGAAATTTCTACTCAGATGTGCAAAAAAAACCATGACAGGATCTTTAAACCGATACACGGCAGAGCACCTGAGTTCAAGAACACAGAGTTCAAGTAAAATTTCTTCACAGTTTACTTAAGATGTGTACCATTATAATTCTCATTTCTTTGAGAGTAATTTTAGACTCACAGAAATTAAATCTTCCTCAAACAGCTCTATGTTTGACTCTTAAGTACAGTGTAGACAAGTAAAGCTACTATGAAGTCACAAAGTGTTGGAGGAGGGTTATAAAGCACTTTTTTTTTTTCAAAGATTTTATTTATTTATTTGTCAGAGAGAGAGAGGGAGAGAGAGCAAGCACAGGCAGACAGAATGGCAGGCAGAGGCAGAGGGAGAAGCAGGCTCCCCGATGAGCAAGGAGCCCGATGTGGGACTCGATCCCAGGATGCTGGGATCATGACCTGAGCCGAAGGCAGCTGCTTAACCAACTGAGCCACCCAGGCGTCCCTATAAAGCACTTTTATTCAGATTTGAGTCTCACACACTCTGGACGTATATATGAACAGTGTCCTCCCTCCCCTGAACCTTTCCATGCTGCCTCCCACCCACTCGAACCCCCACTGGTACCATAAGAAGTCAGAATTGGCTTTTTTATATTAAGAAAGCTTCCTTTGTATTTTTGGTCAATTAATTATAAGCTGTTACCATAAGAAGTCAGCATTCCAGGAAAACCCACCTGGCTTCAGCTCTTACTATATGGCTCAAGTGTTTTCCTACCGACCTACCAAAGCCTGTGCTGATGCCTCACTTCCACTGCCAGCTTGACACCAGGTCCCCTGTGTACAGTAGTTCCCTCTGCCCTAGCACCAAACACACTAGATGACTCTGGCAGCTTGTCTTTCTCACTGTATTGTCCATGTATGAGGGCCGGGGCCTGGCAGCGGGGATTGGATGTGGGCCTGAATGGATGGGAGGAACAGGGGGTCTGAGTGGGCTGCTCATTTTATCAATTACAGCCTTAAACTGGTTAGCTTGTTCCTTTATTTTTAAGTTCCTTTATTTTAACTTCCTGTGACAGTTCTGTATTAAAAGGGAAAAGTCACTACAATTTATATTTGTTCTGTTTTCTAATCTGCTATCCAGGCCAACCTATGGCCCGTACAGACATGATGGAATGAAGACTGAGCACTACAAAACAGGTCTTCATTCTCCGAGACGACAAGCCTTGGATAGTATAGAGCCCATGTCTGGGGTCCTCAGCCCCCTGAGTTCTCAGATCACCCCATGCAGTTCCGTTTCTCTGCCTTCTCACTTTCTCTACAAAACTAACTCTCTGCCTTCAGTGCTAGATACAAACGAAGCCAATTATTCTGACACTGTCTCTGAGAGTATAAATGACCAAGAGGAGTTTATGTCTTCGGTATGGAAACTTTCTCATCTTATTATTTATTAAGTCTGTTTAGTTTGGTTTTAGTTTTTATTTGAAGGATAAAGGAGGGTGAGGGGGGTGTGTTGGTTCCTTTCTTACTAGTTCTCTATCTCAACTACTCTGTATTTTTCTCATGTATTTCTGTCTTAGGATTTTGCTTGCGAAGACCCATTCAGCTGTGATTACTTTTTGAAGTACATCTTAGTTCTGAAAGTTAATAGCCATGCCTTTGTTTGTAACCCTAATTGGAAATTCTTTTCCTCCCTTTTTCAAAAAGAGAAGATCAATTTTGTAATTGGAGTGATTAGTTCAAGGAGTGTCTCTGGATGCCAGGATAGTCGTGAGGTCTGGACAGTGAAAAGAAAGGGAAGAGCTGTGGGAAAGGGAGAAGGGTGGGTGGAGGCAGAGGAAGGAAGTGGTCTGACGCAGCCAGAGCACGGATTCAGTACCACGTAAGGCGACGCTGTGCTGACCTCATGTTCCTGCAGCTGCCGTGCAGACTGGAAACTCGCCTCCGGCCAGTCATTGCCCTCCCCAGTTAGTGGTCCCACACCTGTGGAGGTTCAGTATTTGTGACTTTTCAGTGTACCAACAAGTCCATGGAGAGGTTCTCTTTTCCTTTTTAAAATAAGTCTCTGCTTCACTTACATGTAATTCTGAAATCCAAAAACATCCTACATTTGGCACAAAACTTAGTTGGCTCTAAAACCTGACCTGACCTAAACAGATGTGGTAATATGTGTAGGCTTTATTTTTCTACTTAACATTTCTACTAGCATTTTACTTCAGAAATATCAATATGTTTGATTATGGAACATTACCTCAGACTCCGATAAGGTAATACAGTAGATCCTTGTTAATCATGGATTCTGTGTTTGTGAATTGCCTACTTACTAAACTATTTGTAACCCCCTGTCAATACTTGAGGGACTCCTATGGTCATTTGTGGTCGTGCGCAGAGCTGTGAGAAATCTGAATCTCCAGACCTGTGCATTCCCAGCTGAGATTGGCCAAGGTGGCACTCTGCCCTCTGTCCAGCTGTCTCACAGAGGTGACCAGACTGGGGAGGAAGTGGGGACAGCACAGTGTAGCATCAGGAGCGTGGGCTCTGGGGCCTGGTGAACAGGGTTGGAATCCCAGCTCTGGCACCCACTAGTGGAACGGCCTCAGGCAAGTCTGAACCTCGTTTTCTTTTGGTAAAATAAAGAAAATTGACTCTACCAGGATGAATTGTTTTAGGATGATTGTGTGTGTGTGTGTGTGTGTGTGTTTCCCCAAGGAGCAGTGATGCTTTATTCAGTAACTCATTGTTTGAGGTGACTCTAGAAATAATGACTGTGTGCGAGGAAGGACTGTGTGCTGTACGTGTCCTATATTCCCTTTATGAGCTCTGGATTCTGAAACACCATGGCCCAGGAGTTTCAGATGAGGGATTATGGACTGAGGTTTTGGAGGTGGGAAAGTACTGATTTCACTTGGTATCTAATATGTTATCAGTAGTTTGTTGTACTTTAAAATCGAAGTAACATATTCAGATTTTAAAAGTGAATTTACAGTAACAGACAGTAAGTATACTCTCTTCTGGGGTATTAAAGGCTATTAAAGGCTATATGTGTACTTTTTACAAAGCCTAAGCAGATATTCTTCAGATCCATAACTAATTTATTTATTTAACACTTTACATTTATACAATTTGGGTCAGAAAGGAAGAGGTCTATATTAATTTTTCCAGGACATCTCCCTCTCTCCCTCCCTCCATCTCTCTCTCCCTCTCTTCCTTCCTCTTTACTAGTTTTATCATTAGGATAAAAAGAAATATCTCTTCAGAAGAAAAAGTAGTTTTCTAAAAGTCACATTTTAACATTTCTGGTTAGAAAATAGCATGAAAATATATGTGAGAAGCATACTGTTCAACTTATGTATGTCAAAATTGGTTTCTCCTGCAGTGTCCCTTGCCTGTATCACCTCTTGGTTCAATAGCTACCAGATTTTTGGAAGAGGAGGAGCTGAGGTCACATCATATTCTAGAGCGCCTGGATGCCCATATTGAAGAACTTAAAAGAGAGAGTGAAAAGACAGTGAAACAATTCACGACCCTAAAGTAGCCTCTAAAAAAAATCACAAACTTGGAAATAAAAATAGACCCGGAAGAGTTACTGTCACCCGGAAGTAGCAGCTCTACACAGCACGAACATACAAAAAACCTGAAGACGAGACATCCTAACACTGTTATGAAGAAACCTGAAAAACCGACACTTCTCTGAGGCATTTTCGCTGCACTGGTTTGTCGGAAGAACTTTTTCCAGCAATTACTTGTAAGAATAAACCACTTTGCTAGCCTTTTTTTTTTCTCACATTAATATTTCTTATAAAGTGATATTTTCTCTTGATGACTTAAATGTGACTAGCTATAGACTAATTAAAATAAAGATTTTATGATACAAGTTGAAGATAAAGTAAGAAGTATGTAGTAGAAGCCTGGATTTCAGAGGCAGACCGATCCAAATCCAGGGCAATGGCCTGGCCTTGCTGCTTACTAGCCAGCCGGGCTGCTAGCATGCACAGGCGCAAAAGAATTTTGCCAGGAAGTCCCCTCTTGCTCCAAACGTAAGTATAAGAGAGAGGTGGGGGGAGGGGACGGGCTGGTTTTAGGTATAGGGTGCCTGTGGAGCGTCAGATGAAAATGATTGGCCTCTGCCTTTCTGAGATCTTTAAAGGGGAGACGAAGGTCTCAGTGGGCAGAAGGTGTTCGAAACCAGGGAGAGTTGATGAGGTCCACCTGATGAGGTCCCCAGGGAGAGTGTGTAGGGAGAGAAGAGCAGAAGGCAGGGCCGGGGGTGCTGAAGGACACCCGCATCTGAGGGGCACAGGCAGTGCATCCCTGTGCAAGCCATCAGGAGGTCCTTTTAGTTCTGCTTCCAGAACCTCTCTCAGATGCAGCCATTTCTCTCCTCCAGTGCCTCCACCCTGTCCAGACTAACCCAGTCTCTCACTTAGATGCTGGCAGGAGCCTCCTACCTAGCATCCCTTCCTCTCCTGACCCCAGTAAGTGGAATGGTGTCGCCGCTGCCTCCCTTGAGACCCTTCAGAGGCTTCTTGTTGCACTCAAAAGGACACTGAATTACCTCCCAGAGCCTACAGAGCCTTCGGTCACGGGGCCTGCCTGCCTCGTGCAGTGCATCGTCTTTCGTCCACGGTGCTCCAGCCATGCTGCCCTCCTTTATGTTTCCAGTGCAGCCAGCTTCAGCCTGTTAGGGTCCTTGTCCTTGCCGTGTGCCTGGAATCCCTCTCTCGCCTCACCCATGGTTCGGGTTTCTTGCCATCAGGTGTGCACTCTGTCTCACCTTGAGGAGACCTCTGACCAGCTTCTCCCAGTTTCTCTAGCTCGCTGCCTTGAGTTATTCCCTCTATGGTACTCCCCACTCTGAAATCATTCTGTTACTTGATTTTGGTTTTCTGTTCGTTTTGTTTTGTTTTGTTTTGTTTTAAGTAGGCTTTATGACCACCATGGAACCCAGCACGGGCCTTGAACTCACAGCACTGAGATTGAGACCTAAACTGAGATCAAGAGTTAGATGCTTCACTGAGCATACAGGGGCCCTTTGATTTATGTTTTTATCATCTGTTTTTACCCATAAGCTCCTTGAGGGCAAGAACGTTACCTGTCTGGTTTGTGGTGGGGACCTCATGACCCAGCACAAGCCTGGCCCTGTGCAAGTGCTCTGATGGATAAATGTCCTTCCCCAGATGCACCACGCTGTCCCTTCGTGCCTATGTATGTGTTGCCCCCAGGGTCAGCCTGCTCTTCCCATACTTTCACATGGCCATGCTGTCTTGTCGGCAAGGCCTTCCCCCAGCCCGACCAGAGACTGCCCCTGACCATTAAGAAAGCTTCTCATTTCTTGGCATGCCCTGTGTGTGCCCTTCTCAAAGCACTGACCACACCATGCTAATTTCTGTCTCTCCCAAAGACTTCTTAAAAGCAGGGGCAAGGTCCTGCCTACATCCAGGGTGCTGCCTCACACATAGTAGATACTGAGTGACTTCTCAGTAGATAACAATCGCTACCATTCTTGGCTTCATTGCACTTACCTGCAAAATGGGGACGATACCTCACAGGGTGGAGAGGATTTATTGAAAAAACATTTCTGAAAGGGCTTTGCAGACTCTAAAAGTATTGTACCTATCTGGATCGGTATGCAGGGATTTCTGAGTTTCAGACTGTCCCAAGCTTCCATCTATAATACGTAGGGTACAGCCCCAAATTTCCATGGCTCATGCTGACTAGGAGGAACAAGGACAGACTCGAGTCGCTGGAGATACTTAAGGAATCCTGAGGTACTATGTACTTCTTAAACTTCCACCGTGTTGTTAAAGTTGAGGGAAACAATCTAGATTTGTCAGAATGTTTGATTGTAATTTAATCTCCCAACTTCATTTTTCATAAAGATATACCAAATACTAAAATGTGTCAGACTACATTTGAGCTAGTTTCTTAATACACGTTTTACAGAATCTCTGTAATCAGGATACTCCCATGAGACGGAATGGTAAGGGGGCTCTCATCTACTTTTGGTGTTTACAGATGATGTTGTGTTGGGTCAGTTGCCTCGTTCCTCTTGGTCAGCACTCTCTGTGAAGTTTGGTCTGGATTTCTATGCAGATTTTAGCTGAAGAGGACAAAGTTGAGTTCTTACTGTGAGTGGGATGCTGCCTTTCCATGGAGCCTCCTTTGATCTCAATAAGTCTAGGAGGCAGTGGGTGTCACTGTTCCAAAACAATGGTGAGGATTTAAGTGGCTTGCCCAAGACCTGAGAGCCCCGGCTCTCTCTGGCTGAGCCTAGGTAGAGGTAGAGAGTGTGGACTCTGCAAGCAGGCAACCCCGTTCCTAATCCTAGCTCTACCGCTTACTAGTTGTGTGACCTTAGGCAAGTTAATTAACCCCCCCCCCATACCTCAACTTTCTCACCTATAAAACAGGGGAAATGAAAATCATACCTCCCTTTTAGGGTTTTTGTGAAGATCAGTATTTGTAAAGTACATAGCACAGTATTTGGCCCAATAAGCACTATGAAAATATTTTGTTGAATAGACAAAGAAATATACTGTTTCTTTTAAGATTTTGGGAGCGAGCACAAGTTGGGGCTGGCACAGGGAGAGGGAGAAGTGGGTGTCCCACTGAGCGAGGACCCCAGTGCGGGGCTTGATCCCAGGACTCCAGGATCATGACCTGAGCCGAAGGCAGATGCTTAGTTGACTGAGCCACTTAGGCACCCCCAAAATACAGTTTCTATTATGTCTATTCAACTTAAAAAAATTCTACCTTCCCTCTCATACACAGACACATGACACCTAGTAAACTATGGGTGATGGTAATCTGTTTGCACAACACCCCTGAGTCTGGAAACTAAAAGTAACATGTGAGAAAAATAACTGTGAAATAAGTCTGTCATTAAGAAACACATAAGCATTCAGTTGTCATGAATGGCAGTCAAGTACAGAAAGGCAAGGTTAGGAAGAGATTCGTTGACTTGTTCTAGAAACCGTTTGAGATAGGATACAAAACGTACTAAAAAGAAATGAAGAGTGGAATCAAGGCAAAGGGAAAACGAGAGCCGTAAACGTCCATTTGCAAACTAACCTCTAGTTCAGCTGCTAGGGCAGGCGGCAGATTCACCTCTGAGCTGCTTAAGGACAAAAGCAGAAAAAGAGACATTACTTAAAAGCTTGATGGTGCCCACAAGATCAAAACAGACCATGGGTTCAGGAGAAGCACAACTTCTCTGAGAGTGTATATGAACACTTGGCTGCTTGTCTGAGCGTTAGGAGAGCTCCTACAGCTGACAAGAATGAGAGCATCTGTACGGCTTCCTTGCAGCGGGCCTCAGTAAGGGCTGATGGCAAAGGCTGGAGAGCAATCAGACCCTACAGCGGTCCCAGATGGGATGGTGTAAAGCTCTCGCAGTCTGGCCTGACCCAGGGGAAAATTTAGAGAAATGATGGGCTGCGGGCCGTCAAAGCAATCTTCTATAAAAGCTATTTCTCCACAGTGTGATTTCGATAATCTGACAACCAGTTCACTCTTCTTCTGTGGGAACCGAGAGTTTGGGCATTTTGTGTTGCCCATTAAGGCTAGGTTCAAATGAGTGGACAGTACAATCAGAAGTAAGTAGATACTCTTCTTACAAAAAGAAATAGCCTTATCAAGGCAGTGCTTGAATGGTGGAAGGCCCAGGAACTCCCTGATAGAGATAAATTTGCATATGTCCGTTTTTTTGTCGGAGAGTATCCACCAGTTTAGAAGAACCACCACTTTAGGGACTGGAATTTTCCCAGAACTGTGTTCTGTTTTCTGGGGAGAGATGCAAAATTGTAGGAGTCCAACTAATTCGTATTAGGGCTAAGTTTTAAAGTGTAGTTGAATAGTCACTGGAACCTCAGGCTGTTCAATAATAAAAAGGCAAATAACCCAATTTTAAAGTGGGTTAAGGATCTGAATAGACATTTCTCTAAAGAAGATCTATAAATGGCCAAAAATCATGTGACAAGATGCTCTGCCTCACTAGTCTCCAGGAAAATGCAGCTCAAAACCACGTGCGCTCCTACTTTGCAGCCACCGTAATACAAACGATGGACAATAACAAGTGTTGATGAGGATGTGGAAATGTCACAGGCTTGTGGAGTTCTCTTCTCACCGAGTTGAAGAGTGAATCTTGCAGACACAAAAGAGTGAAGTGGAGGTTTATGAAGTGAAGGTGAGAACAGAAAGGAGAGAGCGAGCTCTCTAGAGCGAGAGTGGTTCTGAATGGGCTGCCGCTGAGGGTTTTTAGGCCAGTCTTTTATTGAAGACTAGACCAGCGAGCTTGTGGCCTTGAGATTCTTGCTCCCTTTTGGTCTGAGCAAGGACAATCGATAACACCCTTAATGGCTGACTTCTTTGAGGTTTGGTCATTTTCTGTGATTACACTGCCGCCGCCAAAGAAAAATGCTCCCTGACATCCGAGGCCTGGTGGTCTAGTCTATTCCCTGATCGCTTGTTCACTGTTTCAGAGCCTAGTCAAGGGCCCCCATCTCTCCCGGAACCCTTTCCTTACTCAGAGAAATGGGAACCCTTATATGTTGCTGATGGCAAAGTAAAATGGTGCAGCCACTCTGGAAAACAACTGGACAGTTCCTCCAAAAGTTAGAGTTACCGTTACGCAGCCGTACCAACCCTAGGTGTATGTCCAGGCTCACAAAAACACATGTCCACGCAAAGAGGAGCACATGAATGTTCATAGCGTTACTCCTGGTAGCCACAAGTAGAAACAGTGTAAATGTCCATCAATCCGTGAGCCCATATACAAAACATGGCATATCCAGACAGTGGAATATGTTTTGGGAATAAACAGGGATGAAGTACTGCTGCCCCAACACTGAACCACTTTGAGAATTTTCTACTATGTGACAGAAGCCAGTCACGAAAGACCACATATGTATGATTCCATTTATATGAAGCGGCTATGATGTGCAAATCTGCAGAGACAGATAGTAGACTGATGGTTGCTAGGGGCAGGGAGAGGGAGGGTTTGGGGGATGCTGAAGACTAAAGGGTAAGGGGTTTCTTCTGGGAGGATTCTGAAATGTTCTACAATAGGTTTATGACAGTTGCCCACCCCCAAATATAACATCTCCCGAATCTATTGAATTACACACTTTAAATGGGTGAAGTACATGGTATCTGAATTGTATCTTCCTAAAGCTGTTACTCAAAAAAGCCTCCCTGATGCGTAGCAATGCCTAGAAAATTCAAGTTTATATTCAAACTACATCACCGCATGTACAGCACACGCGTGCCAAAGTCTCGTCGTTTCCACTCCGTGCTCACACTCAGGAGTAACCGTGGTGGCCCTCTGTAGAGAAGGGGTGACCAAGCTCCGTGAGCGGAATTACCTGTGAGAGGAGCAGTTCCTCACTGCAAGATAATGTGGGCAAGGGCTTTGGCAGGAGCTGGGCGCACTGCGAGTCTCCTGCCCTTCCTCCTGCAGAGTGTGCTCCTGTGCTGCCTGCGAGGGGAGCAGTTTCCAGCATTCCTGAGAGTCCTGGCAGCGAAGTTGAAGTCCGTAATAACCAGCCAGGCAGAGTTTCTTGGCTCAGTATCTCGTATGGAGGGGCTGCAGGAATGCTTGGCACTAACCTCAGTGGTGAGGAGGGCTGCGTACAGAACGTTTCGGAGAGCGTTACAGACCAATGATGGGGGAGTGTGTGAATATGGGACTTGTGCCCTAACACTGCTTGGCAAATCCTCCAATATCTCTCCAAGCATGACTGGGAAAAACAGAGAAAGAAAAGCCAGATCCATTACATAAACCGGCTCATTTCTTCAGCTATGGAACCCAGATGAGCTAAGACCATTTGACACTAGTTTGCCCAATGCTTTCATGGAACAGCCACTCCTTTGGGAGGCATCTAGTGTGGCTAAGCTAGTTGTTGGTTCCCAGAGCTGTTCTAATTCCCACGACATTGGCTTCGGGAAGCAATGAGGGCTTCTCGGTAGGCCACCTCTTGGATTTGCCTTGCCCCTGATGGATACCATGTACTAAAACAACTCATCAGTCCCTGAATCTTTCTGGAAACTAGAATGCATATTTTAGGTCCTCAGCTCCAAATTCAATCCCATAAACAAGACAAGAAGTGTTTTCTACCAGTTAGTTTCCTTTTTCTTTTTTTTTCAATTAATGAATTTATTTATTTATTTATTTATTTTTAAGATTTTATTTATTTATCAGAGAGAGAGAGGGAGAGAGAGTGAGCACAGGCAGACAGAATGGCAGGCAGAGGCAGAGGGAGAAGCAGGCTCCTTGCTGAGCAAGGAGCCCGATGTGGGACTTGATCCCAGGACGCTGGGATCATGACCTGAGCCGAAGGCAGCTGCTTAACCAACTGAGCCACCCAGGCGTCCCAATGAATTTATTTTTTAAAAATATTTGAGAGCGAGAGAGAGAGAATGAGAGGGAGGGGCAGAGAGAGAGGGAGAGAGAAACCCAAACATACTCCCCACTGAGCATAGAACCTGACACAGGGCTTGGTACCATGACCCTGAGTTCATCACCTGAGAGTCCGATGCTTAACCAACTGAGCCCCCCAGGCGCCGCCCAGTTAGTTTCTTCAACCATGGTGGAATATATAGCCTGATCCCAGCAGGAGCATATACTCTGTGTGCACAGTTCCCCCTATAACCCAACAGATCTGTGGCTGGGCAGGAGTCCAGTGGTTTCCCCAGTGATCTCCCTCCTGGCTGACAGGCCCTCCGCCCAGCATGGAATCCTAACCTATTCATATTAACAAGTCCTGGACCATGAGCAAGGATGGGAAGGTTTCTAGGTGGCTTGTACATTCAGCCTGTGACCTCCTGAGTGAGCTCTCATTTGTAGACTAAGAAGGCATCACCTGATCTTTTTATTTTGTTCCAAAAAGTCTTAATATGAAAACATTTTTAAATAACACCGGGCAATTACAATCTTCTCAGGTGAAGTCATTCCCTAAATCCATATTTTTCAAAAACCACTTTCCAGAGATCTGAAATTTTTCAGTGTTAATATGTATTCCTTAGAAATATGCCAAAGCAGAATGGGAAATGCTGCATATCTTATCTCCTAGGGCCAGAACAGAAGTGGCAGAACTGCATCTCCTCCTTTCACTGGCCAAGATCCCTCCACTCCTCCACCCTGCCCCAGCCTCCCATATTGCTTTCCAAATCACTGGGAGCGGATGGCCTTAGACACTTAGCCTTCTTAACCTTTTGTGTGCCAGGGACTTCTGTGCAGAGTGGGGAAGCCTATGGACCCCTCAAAATCATGACTACTTGCATAAAATACATAGTGCTAAAAGGAAAACCAGTTATTTTAATGTTCTGTTATCAAAACCTAAGAGAAAACAAATTTGTGATACGGTATTATATATGTTTATTTATTAACTCATTAAATAACAAGACCAAGTGGCAGGTCTGTTGCAGACTATGCTTTCAAAGCAGGAGTGCATGAAAATAATATTTTGAGATGTCTACAACAAGTGTAATGAGATATGAAAACATCTGTGATTTCTTTTTGAATAAAGCCCCAGGTACTGGTAGTTGCTGTGGTTTATGGCTTATATTCCTAATGAAATAAAAACCAAATTTCAGTTAGAGCTTGTTGGGAATTAGGGTGTCGGTTTTCCCCATCCAAGTTCATGGAGCCCTACATTCTCTCCTTGGCCCCATTTGTAGGAGGTCTATGAACTCCAGTTTAACAAATCCAGAACCTTGGGGCACCTGGGTGGCTCAGTGGGTTAAGCCTCTGCCTTCGGCTTGTGTCAAGGTCTTGGGGTCCTGGGATTGAGCCCCGAGCCCCGCACTGCATCTGGCTCTCTGCTCGGTGGGGAGCCTGCTTCCCTCTCTCTCTCTGCCTGCCTCTCTACCTACTTGTGATCTCTGTCTGTCAAATAAATGAATAAAATCTTTAAAAAAATGTTTTAAATAAAAAATAAAAAGAAATCTGGAGTCTTAGAGCTTTCTTATGGTTTATTTATACCTGGTCAGTCTGGTTCTCTGCGAACATTCATTATTATAGAGGGGGTAGTATTTCTTTTTTGTTTTATTTTGTTTTATATTTTATTTATTTATTTGAGAGAGGGAGAGATAGCGAGAGAGAGAGAGAGCGCGCGCGCGTGCACAAGGAGGAGAGGGAGAAGCAGGCTCCCTGCTGAGCAGGGAGCCCTACTTGGGGCTTGATCCCAGGACCTTGGATCATGACCTGAAGGCAGACACTTAACCGACTGAGCCACCCAGGTGCCCCGAGGGGGTAGTATTTGTGCCTAGTGTCACCAACTTACACAACGGAACTTTTTTTTTTTTTTTTTTTTAATTCATGGCATACCTTTGGGCATCTTGGAGAACTAGTGTTGTGCATTGGCGGGTCAGAGCATCCCACCTGGGTCATTGGGGTCCCTGGGGTCCTAGAAGCTCTCAGCATTTGGGACAGCCAGGTCAAGCCAGGGATGGGTGTGTGACCAGGGAGAAGCTGGACCACTCGGACATCTTCGACAGAGCTGCAGAAGGTGCTGCTGTCCACAGCAGACAAGGGCCCCATGGCCCACTGGAGGAGCTGGTGCTCTGTGCACCCAAGGAGAATTTGCAGCCCAAGTGCAGCCGTTTGGAGACTGGGGCAAGGGACAGGTTGGGGGTGGTTGATGTAGGGGGTGACCAGGTTGTATTCTTCTGGGTGCAACTCTAGAGGGCAGACCCAAATCTGTCTTCGCAAAAACAATCCAACAGTCTCAATCTTTCTGGAATCTCAAGACATAAATGTTTAAATACTGCAAACAAGGCAAAAATTATTGTCCTGCCGAGGTCAGATAGTCATAGCTGTCTGCTGATGTACCCTGCCACCCCTTACTGCAAGCTAGCTACAGGTTGACTGCTCCAAGATTCAGAAGTTGTTCAAATTAGTGTTTCACATTAATACTAGATCTAAAAGTGTTCGATTGGATTAAAAGTCTATCCATAATATTACTAGAAACGTCAACAATAGATTTGTCAATGAAAGAAGATAAATTACAATTAGTCTTTAAATACAATCTGGATTATAATTTCCAAATTAATGTTGTAAAGAACATTATCACTACTTTGCAAAGTTTCTCATCAAGGTGGACTATGAAGAATTTAAAGACACTTAATTAAAAATACCTTGATCAGGAATTGTGTGTAACAGTTTTAAGTATAAATCCTTATATAAAAAGTTCAAGTCAAAAGAAAGCTCAGGTTTTCATTACTTTTTTTTTTTAAAAGATCATATTGGAAGTTTTATATAAAGTCAATGTCTCTTCTGATACTAGCATTTGTTTTATCATTATAGTTACATATTGCACAGAAAATGTAATGAATTTTGTCCCATATAGACACCTTAAAATCCTCTCCTTTTACCCCAGAGGGTTGCACAAATATCACTGTCTGTGCTTCTCATGCGAAGTCCTCTGTGAAATGTTCCTCTATGAGATGAGACCTCGTGGTGGGGCCTGGCATGGGTTCTGGCACGTCTTAGGCCCACCCTTCCTCCTCTTCCTTTATATGCCTCAGCTCAAATATTTCTGCAGTTGAAATCTATTTTGATTAATGGTTAAACATATGTGGGCTACTCCAATGACAGCTCATCCATTTATTAGTTCATTCATCAAACATTTGATCAAGCAAACCCTTCATCTTAGAGGCCTGAGCTCCGGCTACTCCCTGCAGATGCCAGCACAGGTGACACGGACCCGAGCTCCCTTCCTGCTTCCAGAACCTCTGACAGGTGCGCAAGGCAGCCTAGTAACACACCTGAGCCCTTAGCAATTTGCATCACCAATGCTTCAAGACAGCCCCCACTAGTGCCCACGGCTATGGGGCCCTGTGGAGGGACGCTGAGAGCAGAGCGGGAGGGCCTCAAAGCCAGAGGGCCACTTAGCAGCTGTACACCCTTGGGCACTTTCCTCCTATGCAGAGTGTGGACTTTGATCCTGGATCAGCGGGGCTGTCAGGAGGTCAGGTGAACTACTGAAAAGGAGGGGATGGAAAAGCTGGAGGTGAGGCCTTGCAGGTAGCATCAAAGAGGGCAGCTGTAGGAAAGCAGGCACTCAGGCAGCTGACCCTGGCCTCAGGGTCTGGGGGACAGTCAGAGGAGCAGGTGTGGGGTGACCTGGACAGCCAGCTTGTCCAAAGGGGGTGCTGCAACTCAATCCCCTGTGATGATCACAGGCTTCTTGAGAAAAGTTGGCCAGATTTTGATGTGACTTTCTTGATTTTTAAATGTTGGCACTGATAAACGCTTTTTTTTAAAAAGATTTTATTTATTTATTTCACAGAGAGAGATCACAAGTAGGCAGAGAGGCAGAGAGAGATAGAGGAGGAAGCAGGCTCTCCGCTGAGCAGAGAGCCCGATGCAAGACTCGATCCCAGGACCCTGAGATCATGACCTGAGCCGAAGGCAGAGGCTCAACCCAGTGAGCCACCCAGGTGCCCCCCCCCCTTTTCTTAAACACTGTGCATGCTGAACAGAAAAGTTTGCAATCTCTGCCCATACCAGTGTTAGGGTGACAAGGATGACCGGGGAGGCAGGGTCCCTACCACAGGTAAGGCCCCTTGGAAAGGGGGTAGGGAAAGCACAGTAGGAGAAAGGGTCATCTTCCTTGTTGGTGGGGCTCCAGGGGAAACTGATGCCACAGAGCTTGATCAACCACCATGCGTTCGTTCCATCCTCCTTGGAGAATGGGGCTCATTTTGCAACAGCAACTTCTGTTAAGAGCTAAAACCATAAAACTTCTAGAAGAAAACAGGAGAAAATCTTTGAGACCCTGAGTTAGGCAAAGATTCTTTTTTTTTTTTTTTTTAAAGATTTATTTTTTAATTTGAGAGAGAGAACACGAGCAGGAGGGAGAGAGAGAGAATCTCAAGCAGACTCTGCACTGAGCGCAGAACCCAATGTGGGGCTCCATCTCACGACCCTGAAATTACGACCTGAGCCGAAACCAAGAGTTGGACGCTCAGCTGACTGTGCCCCACAGGCACACCACCCTTTTAAAAAAATAGTGACATGAATGGTTTCTTTCCCCTGGAATTTAACAAACGCCAACATTTCAACGTATATTCTTCGAAACTTACATAGAATAAAGGATTACTGAAAATGTCTTTGTTTTGGTCTAATTCCATGCCTTTCTTCTGTTTCCAGAAGCAAATGCTATCCTGGTGATGGTGCTAACACCTCACAACTATATTTTTGGATTTTAAACATGTCCACAAAGAACACACAGCATGATTTCACGTAGTATACTCCTATGTCTATGTCTATGTGCTAGAAAATTAGAAATTGCACTTTAAAATTGGTACCATGAGCACATCATGAAAATACACCTGTAAATACTTAGAAATGTACCTAATAAAAGATATGCAAGACTCCACAAAACTCTACTAAACATTACTGAGAGAAGGGAAGAATTTGCTACCTCATCCTTAAAACTGGGAGACAGGAAAGGGGGCTGGGGATGGAATGGCATGAGATGTCTGAACGCACCATCTAATGCACCATCAGTATTTCACATTTATGTTGTTAAGAGCCTGCAAATACTGCATTTAGTATACTGGGATTAATATGATATTTGGGGTATAATCTTTCTTCATGAAATTAGCATTTACTTTGTTTCAACACAGCTTTCACCAAATAGTCTTGCAAACTCCTCAGTGTCATTAAAATAGCCAAGTGAAGTCACCTATATCGGGTAACTGAGTCATTGGTCTCATTTTATGTTTTCCTATGACATGCCTCCTTTCAACGCTGGGTCCATCCTCCTTGCTGGGCAGCTGTTCTCCAAATTTGTCCTATTACCATCCTCCTGGGTATCCCCTTGTCCCCCCTTTCTGTAGGAGCTTCCTGGTCCTAGTGCACCCCATTCCCTGTTTATAGGAGGAAGAGTTTTAATCTTGAACATCACACACTGTGATTTCTGTCATGTTCTATTTGTTAGAAGAGAGTCACTAAGTACAGCTCCCACTTCAGGCGATGGGAACTAGGCTCCACCTTAGGAAGGGAGGAGTACCAAAGAATCTGGAGATTTTTAAAAAAGCACCAAGATGCACTCGCAAACTTTCTGTGTGTGAGTGTGTGTGTGTGTGTGGCGAGGGATTCCTAGAGGTGGTCCAATTGGGTTCTGGTCCTGTCACTGCAGTGCTGCCTGTACATTGTACCTATGGGTCGTTTTTCTTGGGTTGGTCAGTTTCCTCAGAGAAGAAATGCTTGGAGCATATAAGTTAGGAAGGCCAGGTTCAGGGCATTATATGGGATGAGGACTTGGGGTGGGCTCACCAGACAGTATGCAGATTGTGTAACTTTTCTAACCATTACTTTAGTTCATGTAGTCTCGGATGCTGATTTGCAGGCTCTCTTGAATGGGAGATTTTCCTTTTCTTTCCTTCTCTTTGGGCTCTCCTTCTTTACCTAGGTAGCTGACAGCTGTTCGAGCCAGCTCCCAGAAGCCACAGATGAGCTGGGTTTTGTACTGGTGGCTCAGGCTGCCAGCGCTGTGGTCACCTTGGACCTATTACAGCTATGTTTGTGGACCATTGGGTGGATTGACTCAACTGCTTGAATATATGGCAGTCATATATAGGGAGGGTCTTTTTTTTTTCCTGTCTCAACAAAACTTCTTTTTTTTTTAAATTTTATTTTTTATAAACATATATTTTTATCCCCAGGGGTACAGGTCTGTGAATTGCCAGGTTTACACACTTCACAGCACTCACCATAGCACATACCCTCCCCAGTGTCCATAATCCCAACCCCCCTCCCAACCCCCTCCCCCCATCAACCCTCAGTTTGTTTTGTGAGATTAAGAGTCACTTATGATTTGTCTCCCTCCCAATTCCATCTTGTTTCATTTACTCTTCTCCTACCCCCTCAACCCCCCATGTTGCATCTCCTCTCCCTCATATCAGGGAGATCATATGATAGTTGTCTTTCTCCGATTGACTTATTTC
Organism: Lutra lutra; assembly: GCF_902655055.1. Classification (NCBI taxonomy): domain Eukaryota; kingdom Metazoa; phylum Chordata; class Mammalia; order Carnivora; family Mustelidae; genus Lutra; species Lutra lutra. The sequence continues at coordinate 130,427,506 of NC_062278.1, read as the reverse complement.
GCTAAGCATGATACCCTCTAGTTCCATCCACGTCGTCGCAAATGGCAAGATTTCATTTCTTTTGATGGCTGCATAGTATTCCATTGTGTATATATATCACATCTTCTTTATCCATTCGTCTGTAGATGGACATCTAGGTTCTTTCCATAGTTTGGCTATTGTAGACATTGCTGCTATAAACATTCGGGTGCATGTGCCCCTTCGGATCACTACGTTTGTATCTTTAGGGTAAATACCCAGCAGTGCAATTGCTGGGTCATAGGGTAGTTCTATTTTCAACATTTTGAGGAACCTCCATGCTGTTTTCCAGAGTGGTTGCACCAGCTTGCATTCCCACCAACAGTGTAGGAGGGTTCCCCTTTCTCCGCATCCTCGCCAGCATCTGTCATTTCCTGACTTGTTAATTTTAGCCATTCTGACTGGTGTGAGGTGATATCTCATGGTGGTTTTGATTTGTATTTCCCTGATGCCGAGTGATGTGGAGCACTTTTTCATGTGTCTGTTGGCCATCTGGATGTCTTCTTTGCAGAAATGTCTGTTCATGTCCTCTGCCCATTTCTTGATTGGATTCTTTGTTCTTTGGGTGTTGATTTTGCGAAGTTCTTTATAGATTTTGGACACTAGCCCTTTATCTGATATGTCATTTGCAAATATCTTCTCCCATTCTGTCAGTTGTCTTTTGGTTTTGTTCACTGTTTCCTTTGCTGTGCAAAAGCTTTTGATCTTGATGAAATCCCAATAGTTCATTTTTGCCCTTGCTTCCCTTGCCTTTGGTGATGTTCCTAGGAAGATGTTGCTGCAGCTGAGGTCGAAGAGGTTGCTGCCTGTGTTCTCCTCGAGGATTTTGATGGATTCCTTTCTCACATTGAGATCCTTCATCCATTTTGAGTCTATTTTCGTGTGTGGTGTAAGGAAATGATCCAATTTCATTTTTCTGCATGTGGCTGTCCAATTTTCCCAACACCATTTATTGAAGAGACTGTCTTTTTTCCATTGGACATCTTTCCTGCTTTGTCGAAGATGAGTTGACCATAGAGTCGAGGGTCCATTTCTGGGCTCTCTATTCTGTTCCATTGATCTATGTGTCTGTTTTTGTGCCAGTACCATGCTGTCTTGATGATGACAGCTTTGTAATAGAGCTTGAAGTCCGGAATTGTGATGCCACCGACTTTGGCTTTCTTTTTCAATATTGCTTTGGCTATTCGAGGTCTTTTCTGGTTCCATATAAATTTTAGGATTATTTGTTCCATTTCTTTGAAAAAAATGGATGGTACTTTGATAGGAATTGCATTAAATGTGTAGATTGCTTTAGGTAGCATAGACATTTTCACAATATTTATTCTTCCAATCCAGGAGCATGAAACATTTTTCCATTTCTTTGTGTCTTCCTCAATTTCTTTCATGAGTACTTTATAGTTTTCTGAGTATAGATTCTTAGTCTCTTTGGTTAGGTTTATTCCTAGGTATCTTATAGTTTTGGGTGCAATTGTAAATGGGATGGACTCCTTAATTTCTCTTTCTTCTGTCTTGTTGTTGGTGTAGAGAAATGCAACTGATTTCTGTGCATTGATTTTATATCCTGACACTTTACTGAATTCCTGTACAAGTTCTAGCAGTTTTGGAGTGGAGTCTTTTGGGTTTTCCACATATAGTATCATATCATCTGCAAAGAGTGATAGTTTGACTTCTTCTTTGCCGATTTGGATGCCTTTAATTTCCTTTTGTTGTCTGATTGCTGAGGCTAGGACTTCTAGTACTATGTTAAATAGTAGTGGTGATTACGGACATCCCTGCCGTGTTCCTGACCTTAGCTGAAAAGCTTTTAGTTTTTCTCCATTGAGAATGATATTTGCAGTGGGTTTTTCATAGATGGCTTTGATAATATTGAGGTATGTGCCCTCTATCCCTACACTTTGAAGAGTTTTGATCAGGAAGGGATGCTGTACTTTGTCAAATGCTTTTTCAGCATCTATGGAGAGGATCATATGGTTCTTGTTCTTTCTTTTATTAATGTGTTGTATCACATTGATTGATTTGCGGATATTGAACCAAACTTGCAGCCCTGGAATAAATCCCACTTGGTCGTGGTGAATAATCCTTTTAATGTACTGTTGAATCCTATTGGCTAGTATTTTGGCGAGAATTTTTGCATCTGTGTTCATCAAGGATATTGGTCTGTAGTTCTCTTTTTTGTTGGGATCCTTGTCTGGTTTTGGGATCAAGGTGATGCTGGCCTCATAAAATGAGTTTGGAAGTTTTCCTTCTATTTCTATTTTTTGGAACAGTTTCAGGAGAATAGGAATTAGTTCTTCTTTAAATGTTTGGTAGAATTCCCCCGGGAAGCCGTCTGGCCCTGGGCTTTTGTTTGTTTGGAGATTTTTGATGACTGTTTCAATCTCCTTACTGGTTATGGGTCTGTTCAGGCTTTCTATTTCTTCCTGGTTCAGTTGTGGTAGTTTATATGTCTCTAGGAATGCATCCATTTCTTCCAGATTGTCAAATTTGTTGGCGTAGAGTTGCTCATATATGTTCTTATAATTGTCTGTATTTCTTTGGTGTTCGTTGTGATCTCTCCTCTTTCATTCATGATTTTATTTATTTGGGTCCTTTCTCTTTTCTTTTTGATAAGTCTGGCCAGGGGTTTATCAATCTTATTAATTCTTTCAAAGAACCAGCTCCTAGTTTCGTTGATTTGTTCTATTGTTTTTTTAGTTTCTATTTCATTGATTTCTGCTCTAATCTTTATGATTTCTCTTCTCCTGCTGGGTTTAGGGTTTCTTTCTTGTTCTTTCTCCAGCTCCTTTAGGTGTAGGGTTAGGCTGTGTACCTGAGACCTTTCTTGTTTCTTGAGAAAGGCTTGTACTGCTATATATTTTCCTCTCAGGACTGCCTTTGTTGTGTCCCACAGATTCTGAACCGTTGTGTTTTCATTATCATTTGTTTCCATAAATTTTTTCAACTCTTCTTTAATTTCCTGGTTGACCCATTCATTCTTTACAAGGATGCTGTTTAGTCTCCATGTATTTGGGTTCTTTCCAAATTTCCTCTTGTGATTGAGTTCTAGCTTTAGAGCATTGTGGTCTGAAAATATGCAGGGAATGATCCCAATCTTTTGATACTGGTTGAGACTTGATTTAGGACCAAGAATGTGATCTATTCTGGAGAATGTTCCATGTGCACTAGAGAAGAATGTGTATTCTGTTGCTTTGGGATGAAATGTTCTGAATATATCTGTGATGTCCATCTGGTCCAGTGTTTCATTTAAGGCCTTGATTTCCTTGTTGATCTTTTGCTTGGATGATCTGTCCATTTCAGTGAGGGGAGTGTTAAAATCCCCTACTATTATTGTATTCTTGTCGATGTGTTTCTTTGATTTTGTTATCAATTGGTTTATATAGTTGGCTGCTCCCACGTTAGGGGCATAGATATTTAAAATTGTTAGATCTTCTTGTTGGACAGTTCCTTTGAGTATGATATAGTGTCCTTCCTCATCTCTTACTATAGTCTTTGGCTTAAAATCTAATTGATCTCATATAAGCATTGCCACTCCTGCTTTCTTCTGATGTCCATTAGCATGGTAAATTCTTTTCCACCCCCTCACTTTAAACCTGGAGGTGTCTTCGGGTTTAAGATGAGTTTCTTGTAGGCAACATAAAGATGGGTTTTGTTTTTTGATCCATTCTGATACCCTGTGTCTTTTGATTGGGGCATTTAGCCCATTCACATTCAGGGTAAGTATTGAGAGATATGAATTTAGTGCCATTGTATTGCCTGTAAGGTGACTGTTATTGTATATTGTCTCTGTTTCTTTCTGATCTACTACTTTTAGGGTCTCTCTTTGCTTAGAGGACCCCTTTCAATATTTCCTGTAGAGCTGGTTTGGTATTTGCAAATTCTTTCAGTTTTTGTTTGTCCTGGAAGCTTTTAATCTGTCCTTCTATTTTCAATGATAGCCTAGCTGGATATAGTATTCTTGGCTGCATGTTTTTCTCATTTAGTACTCTGAATATATCATGCCAGCTCTTTCTGGCCTGCCAGGTCTCTGTGGATAAGTCTGCTGCCAATCTAATATTTTTACCATTGTACGTTACAGACTTCTTTTCCCGGGCTGCTTTCAGGATCTTTTCTTTGTCACTAAGACTTGTAAATTTTACTATTAGGTGACGGGGTGTGGACCTATTCTTATTGACTTTGAGGGGGGTTCTCTGAACCTCTTGAATTTTGATGCTTGTTCCCTTTGCCATATTGGGGAAATTCTCTCCAATAATTCTCTCCAATATACCTTCTGCTCCCCTCTCTGTTTCCTCTTCTTCTGGAATCCCAATTATTCTAATGTTGTTTCGTCTTATGGTGTCACTTATCTCTCGAATTCTCCCCTCATGGTCCAGTAGCTGTTTGTCCCTCTTTTGCTCAGTTTCTTTATTCTCTGTCATTTGGTCTTCTATATCGCTAATTCTTTCTTCTGCCTCATTTATCCTAGCAGTGAGAGCCTCCATTTTTGATTGCACCTCATTAATAGCTTTTTTTATTTCAACTTGGTTAGATTTTAGTTCTTTTATTTCTCCAGAAAGGGCTTTTATATCTCCCGAGAGGGTTGCTTTAATATCTTCCATGCCTTTTTCAAGCCCGGCTAGAACCTTGAGAATCGTCATTCTGAACTCTATATCTGACATATTACCAATGTCTGTGTTGATTAGGTCCCTAGCCTTTGGTACTGCCTCTTGTTCTTTTTTTTGTTGTGAATTTTTCCGCCTTGTCATTTTGTCCAGATAAGAGTTTATGAAGGAGCAAGTAAAATACTAAAAGGGTGGCAACAACCCCAGGAAAATATGCTTTAGCCAAATCAGAAGAGATCCCGAATTGTGAGGGGGGAGAAAGGGGATAAAAAGGGGTTCAGAAAGAAAGAAAAAAAAAAAGAAAAAAAAAAGAAACTATTAAAAAAAAGAAAGCCGATAAAGAAAAAATATAAAAAGAGGAAAAAATATATATATATGTTAGATAAACTATTTAAAAAAACGTTAAAAAAAGAAAACGATAAAATTTAAAAAAAATTTAGCAGAAGAAGAGAAAAAGAAAAAAAAAATTGAAAAAGAAAAAAAAATTAAATTAACTGCAAGGTTAAAAAATCATGGGGAGAAAGCCATGAGTTCCGTGCTTTCCTTTCTTCTCCTCTGGAATTCCGCCGCTCTCCTTGGTAGGTGAACTTGGTCCTGGCTGGGTTTCCCATTGATCTTCTGGGGGAGGGGCCTGTTGTAGTGATTCTCAAGCGTCTTTGTCCCAGGCGGAGTTGCACCGCCCTTACCCGGGGCCGCGCTGAGTAATCCGCTCGGGTTTGCTTTCGGGAGCTTTTGTTCCCTGAGCGCTTTCCGTAGAGTTCCGGAGGGCGGGAATGAAGATGGCGGCCTCCCGGTCTCAGGCCCGGAGGACCCGAGAGCCCGGGGCCCCACTCCTCAGTGCGCCCTCAGAGAACAGCGCCCAATGACTCCCGCCACCCTGGCCTCCGGCCGCGCTCCAAGCTGACCGAGCCTGCGACCGGTTCAAGGCAACCCCGAGCTGAGAGTCACTCCTCGGCTCTGTCTCTGTAGCCGGCTTCCCCGTTCTAATACCGGTAAGCTCTGCGACACTCAGACACCCCCGATCCTTCTGCGACCCTGCGGGACCTGAGGCCGCGCTGACCCCGCCTGGGTTTCACCCCAGTTAAGCCTCTGGAGCGATGTCCCTCAGCGGAACAGACTTTTAAAAGTCCCGATTTTGTGCTCTGTTGCTCCGCCGCTCGCCGGCCCCTCCCCCCGCGGTCTATCTTCCCGTCGCTTTGGATTCACTTCTCCGCCAGTCCTACCTTGCAGAAAGTGGTTGATTTTCTGTTTCTGGAATTGCTGTTCTTCTTCTCTTCAATCTCCCGTTGGATTTGTAGGTGTTTGCAATCTTTAGATAAGCTATTTAGCTGATCTCCCGCTACCCGAAGTAGTCTCAGCCTGCTACTTCTCCGCCATCTTGACTCCTCCTACCTGTTTGGAGATTTTTGATGACTGTTTCAATCTCCTTACTGCTTATGGATCTGTTGAGGCTTTCTATTTCTTCCTGGTTCAGTTGTGGTAGTTTATATGTCTCCAGGAATGCATCCATTTCTTCCAGATTGTCAAATTTGTTGGCGTAGAGTTGCTCATATATGTTCTTATAATTGTCTGTATTTCTTTGGTGTTAGTTGTGATCTCTCCTCTTTCATTCATGATTTTATTTGTTTGGGTCCTCTCTCTTTTCTTTTTGATAAGTCTGGCCAGGGGTTTATCGATCTTATTAATTCTCTCAAAGAACCAGCTCCTAGTTTCGTTGATTTGTTCTATTGTTTTTTTGGTTTCTATTTCATTGATTTCTGCTCTGATCTTTATGATTTCTCTTCTCTTGCTGGGTTTAGGGTTTCTTTCTTGTTCTTTCTCCAGCTCCTTTAGGTGTAGGGTTAGGCTGTGTACCTGAGACCTTTCTTGTTTCTTGAGAAAGGCTTGTACCGCTATATATTTTCCTCTCAGGACTGCCTTTGTTGTGTTAGGGAGGGTCTTTTAACAGAGGTGTCCAGTAATGGGATAGCTGTTTCACAGAGCAATGAGCTCCTGGTCTCTGGAAGATTCTAGAAAAGGCAGGTGACCAAGTGTTGGAGACAGGATGTCTTCTTTTAGAGGCTGGCATCTAAGTGATGGCTGTGATTTCAGGAGGGGCCTGTGACCTCTGGATTCAAACCACAGCACAACACATGGCACTTGAGTCTCATCCTCGTAACACCGAGGACACCCGTGGTGTGGGGTGATGACAGCTGACATTCACGGAGCAGGTACTATGTGCCAGGAGCTATCCTGCTCCCTGCATTCATGTTCACTCATTCAATCTCACAGGAAACTTGCATGGAGGCTGTGACGATTATCCCCAGATCACCGCTGAGGAAACGGGGACAGGGAGGGTCAGCACTTTGCCAAAGGCAGCAGGAGGTGGCAGAGCTGGGACAGGAGCCAGGGGGCTGATGGAGGCTTTGTGTCCAGCCTCATGTTGGCAGACAGGGTCAGAGGTCTGGGGGCCGGCCAGAGCCCAGTGAGGAGGGGTCTCCAGCTAGCTACGAGGTGTCCCCAAGTCAAACCAATGTTTACACAAAGAAACCGAGGCTTCAATCATACATTAATGGCTCCTGATGGCACGAGACAGCTTTCAAACAGGGGACCAGCAGCTAAGAGGCCAGCTTTCCAGAAAGATGCCCATTGTCTTCTTTTTCAAATGGACTCTTAACAGTCTTCCTGAGCTTTAAAAACGTCAAGTGAAGCTTTGACTGACAGAATGCATTTCCTCCTGCAACCAGGTTAACGTGTTCTCTTTGCTGTGTTTCTCCTGGGAGGTGGGGAAGGAGGTCTGATGCTAAAGAAATGGATGCCAAGGGGTTCACAGTGCTCACGCTAGCCGCAGTTCCTGAGGGCGGAGCTATCATGAAAGATATGGCAGGGGAGGGGACAACCTCTAAATTTAATTTAATTGTTTACTGTATAATAAACATTTACAAACATTTAATTGTTTACTGTATAATAAAATGTTAATTTTCTTATCCCCTTGGTGTTCACAAACATGCAAATACATCAGCCAAGTATTCAGGGTGTACTTTATAATCCTGCAGTGATTTTGTCTTAAATAAACATCTCCTCCCCACCCCCCAGCAGCCCTCCCCATCACTCTGCTTTGTCTATGTGGGAGCCACCAGGGGCCCTCACCCCCAACACCTGCACTTCATTCATCAGGCGGCCCAATTGTTCTTGGCCATTTGCTGTGGTGGCTGCTCGCGTGTCTTCCTGCCGCGGGCTTCTCCACGGTCGTCCCTGCCACCCTGGAGCAGGGCGCCACCGCCTCTGTCCCCGCACAGCCGGGGTGAGGTGATGGCTGATTCCTTGTGTCAGAGAAGCAGTCAGCCGTCCCTCCTGATGGAAACAAAGCAATCTCGGTGCAGGCCAAGGGTGGTGGGCTCCTGCCGAAGAAGGGCACTCCTCTGATCGATCGGGAGCCCTGATGGCTTCCTGGTGGCAAACCGCGCAAGCACTCCCAGCTGGTGGCAGTTTCTGTCTTCCAGTAAACAGACATTTCCCATGGGGGGCAGAGCCACTCACTCCTGGGCCTGTGCTTTTGTAGTTAGTTGAGCAAAAGAGGGAAATGACTTAAAGATGTTGTAACACAACAGCCATGTAAATAAATCCAGTGATCTATGAATTCACTCTTGAAATGACAGATGGATGTTCACTTCAAAAACGTATTGATCATTTATCCTAAATGCAGGTGTCCTGTAAGCATGGTGATGAAACAGCGAGCAAATCCAACCGGCTGCCTTCTTCCTGGAGCCCAATGCTGGTGTGCAACTCCATGCTCCGAGTGGGTATGGTGGGTGGCGCCCTCTTGGAGCCCAGAGGTGTCAGGAGGCCTCCAGACCATCCTCAGACCGATGGATGGATGGCTGACTGGTTGTCAGTGGGCTGGCTTGTTCTGTTTGCATGGCTGTCGGTAGGACCGGCAGACACCATTAGCTACGTTTGTGTGCTGCTAAACAGAGGCACCCAAAGCTTAGGTTATAGAAGCTCTTTCAAACAGGGTCCTGGAGGGGAAGTCTGGGGCAGGAACTGCAATTAGGTAGAGGAAAGGCAGTTTCATAAAGTTATCCGTGGCCAGAGGGTCCTGACCGCTGCCTGCCACTGGCAGTCACAGACAGGGTGGTCGTTCTTCTCTTGTCAGGGTGGTCGTTCTTCTCTTGTCAAGCTCAAGTCATGTGTTTGAGTTCTGATCTGTGGTGTAAGTGCGTGTTCTCCTTCAGAGCCTTATAAATAAGTGTGGGCTGCTGGTCTTGGTAATAAGGCCACCAACTTCCTTGAAGACCCCCATGAACTACTTCCTCAACCATCCCCAGGGTTCTCATTCCAGTATCGCCCCCCATCCCAGTTTCCCAGCCCTTTCTGGGGGGTGGCCCTCCCTGAGAACATCTTGGGTTCTCCTCGCAGTTCAGGCTCTGGTGTCCAGAGCTGGGCAAAAGGCACAGGGGCCAGTCTTTGTGAACTGGAAACATGATTCGACAAATTTCAGTGAATGGTTATTGGACTGCTGAGTTATGTTACTTCGCTGGTCCTGTCTTCATCTTCCCTCTCTGTTGTCCCAATGAAACGCTTACCAAGCATTTACCAAACCCCGATTTTGTGCCATGGAGAAAAATCAAAGTAACTATGTTTAAACAATTCATCACCAATGCACGAGCCTCCAAGTACCCCCCAATTTCATGCATCATGCAGCAAGTACCTGGTTGACAGATGAGCTGACAAAAGGCTAAGTGAGCATGGAGGGTGGGCAGATAGGGGCTGGTTCAGATCCCTGAAGACCAGGCAGGGCTTCTCCAGACAGAGATGGAGGGAAGGGCTTCCCAGTGAGAAGGAACAGCATGTGTGAAAAGCACGGTGGTGAGAGGGTCCATGGCCTGTTTGGTGTCATGTGGTTGATTTTTGCAAAAGTGATCTCATGGAGAGTCATGAAAGACAAAGCAGAGAAAACAGTGGGAAGCCACAGCGGGGATTATAGATTAAATGTTTGTATGCCCCCCAGAATTCATGGGTTGAGACTGAATCCTCCATGTGATGGTGTTTGGAGGTGGGGCCTTTGGAAGGTGATTAGGTCGTGAGGGTGGAGCTCTCATGGATGGGAGTAGCTACCTTATAAAAAGACTCCAGAGAGTAAGCTTGTCCCCTCCACCACGTGAGGATGCAAGAAAAAAGCAGCCATCTACAAATCAGGAAGTGGGTTTTCATCAAACACCGAATCTGCAAATGACTTGTTCTCAGATTTCCAGCCTCCAGAATTGTAAGCAACGAATTTCTGCTGTTTCTTACCCACTCCCATCTCTGGTATTCTCTTACAGCAGCCAGAACAGACTAAGACAGTGGGGGACTGAGTCTTAGCCCTTGGACAATGGGGAGTTTTCGGCAGGTTTTAAGTGAGTGTGTAACATGAGCAGATCTTTCTGGCTTTAGTGTTAGGGCTGCCGTGGGTGACATTAAGCAGGAGGCCAAGGAGGAGAGGGAAGGAAGAAGCTGCCTTCTGTCAGTCGAGTCTCCAGCACATTGAAGGCAGCCCTTGGAGGACGTGTTCCTCCTGCCAGACATGGATCCCACCCCTGTCCCTTCGACAAACCATTTGGTGGCTTCTCACCAGTGACTTTGAGATGAAGCTGCACCCAATCTTTTCTGAATCCTTTGTGGCAGACACAGAGGTGTGCTGCTCAGCTTTCCTGTCAAGAGAGAACTTGCTGGTTATCTGCAAGGGGTATGTCAGATAGCTGAGAGCTCTCAGTCGGCAGTCCCTTCAGGGTCTGCCTTAGCTTTTATACTGTGTTGGATTCAGTTTGCTAATGTTTTTGGAGGATTTTTATATCTGTTTTCATGAGAGATATTCATGTTTTTTTCTTTTCTTATAATGTATTTTGTTTTGGTATTAGGATAATGCTGGCCTCAGATGAGTTAGGAAGTAAGCCCTCTGCTTCTATCTTCTGGAAGAGGTTGTAGAAAATTGGTATAATTTCTTCTTTAAGTGTTTGGTGGACTTCACCAGTGAACCTCTCTGGGCCTGGTGCTTTTTTTGTAGAAGGTTATTGATTATTGACTCAATTTCTTTAAAAGATTATAGGCCTATTCAGATCACCTATTTCTTCTTGTGTGAATTTTGGCAGATTGTGTCTTTCAAGGAATGGGACCATTTGATAATGGTAGGTTATCAAATTTGGGGCATAGAGTTATCTATAGTATTCCTTTATTATCCTTTTAATGTGCATGGGATCTATAGTGATACCTCCTCTTTCACTTCTGGTATTGGTAATTGTGTCCTTTCTTTTTTTCTTCACTAGCTTGGCTAGAGGCTTATAGATGTTATTGATCTTTTCAAAGAACCAAGCTTTTGATTTTGCTGATTTTCTCTATTGATTTCTTATTTTCAATTTATTGATTTCTGTTCTTTTTGAATTTTTTCTTTTCTTTTGCTTACTTTGCTCTTCTTTTCCAAGTTTCCTATAGTGGAAGCTTAGATTATTGATCTCAGAGTTTTCTACTTTTCTAATATATGCCTTCAATGCTCTTAATTTCCTTCTAAAGAGAGCTTTTGCTGCATCTTTCAAAGTTTGATAAGTTGTGTTTTCATTTTCCTGTAGTTCAAAATATTTCAAAATTTCTCTTGAGATTTCTTCTTTGACCCATTAGCTATTTGGAAGTGTGTTGTTTAATCTGCAAATATTTTGGGATTTTCCAGTTATCTTTCTGTTACTGATGTCTAGTTTAATTCCACTCTGGTCTGAGAGCAGACATTGTGCAATTTCCATTATTTTCAGTCCATTAGGGTGTGCTTTATGGCCCAGAATGTGGTCTTTCTTGGTGACTATTCCGTGTGCAATTGGAAAGAATATGTAATCTGCTATTGTTGGATGAAGTAGTCTATAGATGTCAACTGTATCTAGTATTTGGGGGTGGTGTTGAGTTCAACTGTTTCCTTACTAATTTTCTGCTTGTAGATGGATCCATTCCCCCCACCACAGAAGCATGAGGGGATTTTTCTCTGATATTCACTGTGATACCTGGTAGAGATCCAGGAGATAAAACTCACAAAAATGTGGGGGTTCTGATGACTGGGTCACCCTGGAGAGTTTTCAACTCTCAAGATTGTCCACATTGAGCCCCAGCAATTTGTCAATTACAATTCAGGTTTTCCCACCCAGGCAATAATTCCCTGGGAGGCTTCTGCTCTGGTGGGCTGTGATTCTTGGTATCAGCTGTCAGTCTCTCCAGTTTGGGAAGGGGACAATGGTTTACCTTGTGACTTCACTTCTCCTACAGACATAAGTTTGATTTTTCCATTTGTCAGCTTTTTACCTGTTGGAGGGAATGATGGCATCTAGGCTTCTTACATGCTGGATCAGAAACCAAACATGCGTCTTAGCTTTTGAACTGGGGCCAAGCTCTTCCTGGTCAGCCCATAGCCAATGACTGAGCAGACTGGGGTCTATATGGCTTGGCTGTTTAGACTTGGACCGCTGTCCAAAGTTCTCTCTGCGGATCCTGCTTCCTCCCCCTTTATCTTTCATGGGCATTACCCTCTAGTACCTTGTTTGCATTCCTAACTCTGTCTTGGCATCTGCTTGCCAGGGAGCCCACCTGGCACATTTGAACATATGATCAACACTGTTTTGGTTCCAGGAGGAAAGCAGGGAAACCTGTGAACCACGGGTGTGGATTATCTGATTTACAAGGTGTAGCTTGCTAACTTTCGGTCTAGTCTCCACCACTCACCCTGTCACAGGTCCCTCTTTAGGTGTGGTTCTATGAGCTACCCCATATAGTGCTGCCCGGAGTGAAGACCTTAGTTAGCACCTGGCCTCTTCAGAATCCAGGTAAAGGAGGAGTTTCTGCTTCTGTGTCAAAACCAGTTTTTGTTTGAAGACCTACCTTTTCCATCAGCACCTGACACAAATTATCCTTTCTCCAAAGACAGCAGACTTCTTCTGGAAGGCTTTCATGGAAACCTTGTCTTAACACAACCAATAGTTCTATGTTCTTATAAGAAGATAAACAGGGAGTCATGGGGCAGCTGGTGGTGGTGGGGCTTATATCATCGTGGAAAGCAATCACCACAGTGGAGCTGCGAGATGATGAAGGCTTGAATTATGGCAAAGGCTGTGGGAGTGGGATTGGATGTGGGGCCGGGAGAGTGGGTCAGAATGGCCCAGATTTCATCACTGAGGGGAATGAAGGAGTCACTAGTGACCATCATGGCTCTGACTCGAGTACCTGGGGGATGGGGATGCATTTACTGTGCTGGGGGCCCAGGAGGAGTTGGAGGGAATGTGGGGGAGAAAAGTGACTTCAGTATCTTTTGATTTGGGGATACCTGTGGGATATCTAAGGGAAGGCATCCCAATCCCTGACTTTTCATTTTCTTTTGTCCTGCTTGCAAAATCAGAGAGAAGCAGCATCCTGTCAGGGGCTGTTGCTTTCCCTTTGGTCCCTCTGCTGGGTTTGCTCCAGCCCCTTGCCCTCAGGCAAGAGAGGAGCAGGCAGCTCAATCTGCTGGAGGCTGCAGGGCAGGCTCTTAACACAGCAGGGCCCTTCAGACGTTCCCAAACACAATCCCAGGTCTACCACCTGCCAGCATATGTTCACAGAGAGGCAGCATCACAAACTCTCCGGACTGGAAGGGACGTTAGAGGTCATCCGTTCCAGCCTCCTGGTTGGCATTCTCAGACCATCCGAATCATTTAAGAGTTCCTTTTCTGAATGCGAGAGACTCTCTTCTGACTTCTCCTTAAATATGCTATTAAAGACACGGTCCACCCGTGCGTTTCCTTCCTCGGGAGACGTGCGCAGGGGGCTCACGTTGGTGGGTCCAGCGGGGAGAGGTGCTACAAGGCCAGATTTGAGAACACAGTTCTTTCTGTCCTTCACACTACAGCTATGACGATGGTCTCCATGGTTACGGCAGCTTCTCAGGGGTACCTGGCTGTTCATGTTCTCTATTTCCCTAAATGTCTAATTTATGAATAACCTGTTTAGGTAACCTGCTGGGAAGTTTCTGTATGTATCTGAGAATCAAGACATAGATATATACTCAAAACAACAAAAAAAGAAGGCTGATAGGCATTTTGGGTACATTTTTTTTCTTTTACTAATAACAGAAATTAGGATTGACTTGAAAAATTTCAAGTTAAACAAGATTCAATGAAAGAAACACTGCCTTCATGTTCTTCAAAGGCATGTGAGCCAGAGAGGGGCTGAGCTAACCTAATTATGTTTTCTTTAATGTGAAATAGCTATTTACCTGACATTCCATTTGCATCTTCCCATCACATTCAAATGGCTGGGACATTTATTTTTTTTTTCCCCCTAGGGCTCCCTTTGAACAGGAAAGTGTTTTTTCCTATTCTGCCCCCCCCCCCCCCCCCCCCCCCGTGAGAGTAGTGATAAGAACGGATCGATAATTACATTGTTGGGTAAAAATGAATATAAATTTTATTGAAAAACAACACCAGCAACAATGTGGGGAAAGCCTACTCAACAGCCACTGGCCCACACAACTCAACACACATGTTATGAAAAGTAATCAGCTCTTAAGATTTCTGGCTACTTCTTTCCAATGAAAAGAAATGATAGACCCCATAGAAACTGATGTGGGACACAGACACACACACCCCACCCCTGAACACACTACTAACAGCGAACGATGTGGCAATCAATACTGTTCACTTTGTGTTTGTTGGGGACCATCTAGTGTACTTGAAGGATTAACGGGTTTAGAGAGAATTTAGTCCTTCCAGTTAGCCTAGCATCTAAAACCCAGCCTACTGGGAAAACTTTTCCAGTTTTCAGAGTCCTTTGAGAAGAGGATTTTTCACAAACTTTCTTGGCACCTTGCCGCTCCTGCTTGAAAACAGGAAATAGTTTTTTATGTCTAGCCTAAATCCTTCATGCTTCAGTTAATCTATTTATTTCCTTTTAATCTCCGCAGGCCATGAGGAGTCTGTCTGGGTGGGGCAGTGCAGCATATGGGGAACTCACAATGACCATAATCAGATTGAAACGGCGTCCAGCTGTGCTGCTGGCACACTGAAAGGAGTTAATTGCCATTGTGGTTGTAGCCCATTTGCCCCCCACTCCCACACCCTCCCCGATCTTCTGCACCCTTCTGCCTGTGGCCAAAGCCCTGAGTGTGATCAGTCTCGGTCCTTCACCAGCGTAGTAACGAGTGCGGTCAGAGCGGTCCTTTCCGGTCCCATATCCAGCGTTTCCATTTCAACACGTGATTTCTCCGGAAAACACCCCCCAGTATTACATGCCGTGTCTTCTCACCCTGCCAGGCAGGCCCCGAGCTCGCCTCACGGCTTGCGCGTGGCAAAGATGTGCTCCGTGGTGTACATGAGGAAACACCCAGTGAACTGAACATAAACGTCTCAGCAGCGAATTTCAGATTCTGCCTAAAAACCCAGGCGATCCGCTCGGCCTCGGTTTCGCTCGCCGGCAGCTCCACGCTATGGGCACCAGGGGGCGCCCGTGCCATTCCACCAGACGCCGGGACTCGGGTACCAGGAAACAAAGATGGGGATTTGAATAAAAGGCTTCAAAATGCAACCCTGAATTCTATCCTGAGCAGCATGCGCGTAAAAATTCATGAAGATTGGATTTCATTCCATGTATTTTTACTTCGGTGGAAAGAAATTCAGGTGATTTCTGACAGTGCCTACAGCTGTCTTTACAAGGTGGGGGGGGGAGGTTAACACAGAGGGAGGGGTTCCCCGTTGCTCTGCAGACCTTTGGAGAGGTTGGGCCTGGTCTTTCTGGGGCAGCTCCCGTTGTGCCGGGTAGCATCCTCTGCCCGCTCCAGAATGTACTGATTAGTTATATTATTTTTAAAAAGGTACATGTTGTCCTCATCAGGACTAGCCACGGTTCTGGGTCCAGGGAGTCACATGAGTCATAGAAGGCACTTGTTATTTGGATAAAACACAGCACATTTCTTTCAGCCCATAAAATCAAAGGTGTGAAAAAAGGCTGTTTTCAGGGTGTTAGAACTCCCCTTGTTTTCCCGTTGTGGTTACTGCACAGTGGTTCTGCCTTGGGGGCCTTTGTTCATTTTCCAGGCGTGAGTGACAACAGTGCCAAAGGCTTGGGTGGCAGAGCCTGCCAGGGGGCACAGGACACAGGCCAGGGGAGAGCGCAGACCCCCATGGTGTGCTGCCCTTGTGTTCTAGGGCCTCCCACCTGGTGAGGGCTGGGCATCCCTGTCACATGGCTCAAGGTCAGGTCCAAGTTGGGTGGCAGTGGGGACCTTTGGGGAGGTGATGAAGTTTTGGGAGCCTGGAAATTTAGGCAGGCCTCTTTGGGGGAGGCTGCTGCCACTCACCCTGAGCTCTGAGATGGCAGGGGCAGGACCCCCTTGGTTCCCTCTGTTACCACAGCATCTCACATGGAGCCTGGTGCTTATGAAGTGCCCCGTGAACCTCTGCTGAATACACAAATGTGAGGATGATGGCAGGGAGGGAGGCATGGGCGTCTGGCTGGCTTGGCTGTCGCTGATCCGAGGACATGCAGAAGAGTAGTTGAGGGGGAGGGGCACTGGGCAGGGCCAGTTCTCAGGGTGAGGGCACTGAGACTGGAGGGGGGCCGCCAAGCTGACAAGCCAGGAGGCAGGGAGCCCCGGCAGGGGCTCCTCGTGCTGGGAGGGTGCTGCCATGGCCACACAGGGCCTCTCCCTCCTTCCTTCTCCCTTGCCCTTGCAGGAAGGAGCCAGCCTTGCCGCCGTTGCCACGGCAACATGGGCCTGAGGTGCTGCTGAGGGCCGCTGGGCAGCTGAGGCTCCTAGGGATAGAGAAGGTGGCGTGGAAGGCAGGACCCCAGGGGTCATTCATGGCAGAAAAAGGCCAGAAGGGAGATGGGATGCAGACAAGCCCCAAAACAGCTCCCAGAGCAGGTGGAGGTCCCTGTGTGGGCTTTGCTGGTGGGGACCCTTGGGGGTCGGTAGAGCCCTGTTAGCTCATGAGTCTTCTTGACACTGTGGTATTTGCTCTACTCCCTGCCTGGCCTCCCTGCCCAGGTCTTGATTTAGGGTTATCAACAAGACCCCCCTCCCCCCAAGGGCCTAGCAGCCTCTTGAAGCAACCCATGCAAGTGCAGGCCAGGGCCTGAAGGAAGCCCAGCCTCTGAGAGGGCCTGGAGGGCCACCGACTCACTAGACTGAGCCGGACTGCGGGCGCTTCTGAGAGCCCTGAGTCAGAGGCCTCGCACTCTCACATTCAGGGGATGGGACTGCTGGGGTGTCCCCCGCCCTCTGGCCCTCCACCCAGGGCACCCAAGAGTGGGCCCTGGGAGCCCCCTTCTGACTCTTCTATTGCCACATTCTCAGTGTTTCTGGGACTGTGGAGCCTCCAGCCAGACGCGGGCTGGCGAGATTCCTCTTCCGACCTTCCTTCCTCTAGGGCTCTTAAAGAGCAAGAGGCAGCGGGAATGCAGAAGATGGTCAGGCCTGGGGGAAAAAAATGGTAGTCCGACACTCCCTGGGGTCCAGGAATCCGTGAGAGACGCTGAGGCTACCTGAAAGGGGCTCTGTGATTCATTCAGGGTGACTCAGCCTTGCAGACCGGTCTCTCTTGGGCATGGAGGACAATTCTCTCACCGTCGCGTGAAAAGCTTTCTGCCAAGGCAACCTCCCTGCTTTCCCACATCAACCCTATAAAAACAACAAGAGCATTAACACGAGAAGGGGGCATCTGTGCGTGGTGTATGGTTCACAATACCTTGGATTTACATAGCACCTTTTTCTTCTAAAGGGCCTGTGCCTCCGTCCCCTCAGCCACGGCCACAGCCAAGTGAAGCCATGGGATGCCCAACATCCCCGCCTCCGTGGCCGAGTGGAGAGACTGAGGCAGAGGCCTTGAAGTGGTTTCATGCAGGCTCAGCGGCGTCCAGGGCTCTCTGCACCTCCGTCGGGCCCTCCCTGGGCAAGTATGGGCTCGGCCCTCTGGGAAGGGGTGGAGTGGGTGGCCGGGGCGCCAGACCTCACTGTGCGTTCACTTTGTACTTCAGGATGTAGGAGTAGAAGTTGTGGTTGGCGTTCTCCAGCACCATGACGTAGATCTCGCGGCAGCCGGCCGTGCTGCAGCTGCCCTCCCAGTAGCCCTCTTGATTCAGGGTCAGGGGCCACGTGTCCTGCCCCTTCACCAGGGCTTTGGCAACCCCGTGGAGCTTCAGTTTGAACGAGACGTCCCGGTTGGCGGGAAGCACGCCTGACAGAGGCTCCAGCAGTTCATTGTCCTGCCCCCAGTTGCCAAAGCTCTCGGGGAACATGGGCCAGTTCACTTTGGTGTTGGTGCAGCACAGGAGGTAATTGAAGACGAAGACGTAGTTGCCTGGCTCCAGCCTCTTCTTGACAAAGATCTTGAGGGCAAACTTGCCCGCCTGGGGCAGCTGGACCTTCAGCTCGGCCCGCTTCTCCCGCTGCAGCTGGAAGATGTAGCGTCGCTGCGTCTCCTCGGTGATGGGGCCTTCGTCCCCGTGCAGGGAAGCCAGGACGCTGATGCCCTCCTCCACACCGAAGCTGACAGAGCAGCGCCCGTCACTGGTGTGGATGATGGGGTCAGGGTGGGAGGGCTTCACAATGCCCATCTGCTCTGAGAACCAGCTGGGGCCCACGGGCTGGTGCAGCTCGGCCGGCAGCCGGACACTGAGGTCCACGTAGTTGCACTTGAGGGTGTACTCCAGCACCGAGCTGTAGACGTCGGAGTTGCCCTTGGCAAAGATCTGCAGCTTGTGGGTGCCCACCGCCGGAGGGTATATGTCCAGCTTCATCCCGTTCTTCCGGAGGCTCAGCAGCCCATGTTCCTGCTTGCCGTTGAGCATGAACATGAAGAGTGTCGGGGCGCGGCTCTCAATGGTGATGGTGGCCTTCCCGTTCACTGTGGAGAGAGAGCCAGGGTCAGGGGCGGCCCGGGATGTGCCGACGTGCTGCTGAGTGGTTAACACCTGGCTCTCGGAAGAAGAAGCCCTGACTCTAGCATCTGCCCATTTCCACGGTGTAAGTATTTCCAGCACGATGGATTTTAGGTGATCGAGATGATGTCCCCGAACACCGCGTAAGCCACTCGCGGGCTGCAGGTGGTTCTCTCAGGGTGAGCGTCTGGGCAGACAATCTGCCCCAGCTCTACTTGTTTGCCTCACCCAAGCGATTCTGGATTCTCATTAGATGAAAGTGGCCTGGAGGCTTAGCCAGATTCCAGCAGGGGAGAGGGCCCGGGGGCAAGGAGGGCCTGTGATTGCTTGGAGGGGCTCCCTTTGTCTTCTTCCAGTCTTAAGCCTTATTTCACATGCTCCCTCCAGCCTCTGTTCATTACAGCGGCAGTGTCTGTCAGGTCACACACAGGACCTTCAAACCTGGCTGGGAGGGTTTCATTTCCAGAAGCTGTGCTCGAGGGGCGGAGCTGCCTCCTTGCTCCCCTCACTGCTGCCACCCCAGGACTCTCACTTGGCTGTGGCTTGGTCTATCTCTGGAGGACTTTTGCCTCCCCTCCCCCTCTCCCCTTGCCCTCTGGTTTTGTCTTCCTCTGTCCTGGTCCCTGTTTTTCAGGGATAGGTGGTCAGTTCTCCGGCTCTACTGACCATGGGCACTCCCCTACCTGGTCCTCCCTTGCAGGACCATAGGGAGGGGCTGTGGCTCCTTGCAGAGCCTCAATCCTCTTCCTCTCTGAAGCCCCACGCCTGTGCCTTGTCCCAGCAACCTCCCCAGCCCCAGTCGGGTTCACAGGTGAGTGCAAAGGAAGGGGACAGACTACCGTTAGAGCCACTCTCACCAGGAATCTTTTCCCAGTCTGAGGTCTAACACTTTTGCTGGAGAGGCCATGCCTGGGCTCTAGAACAAGTACCTCCAAGACTTCCCCTCTAATCTGCTCCAAGGCCCTGACTCCAGGCTGCTCTGCTCCTGAATTCAGTTCTAATTCCCAACTAGCCAGTGAGAATCCCAAAGTGGCCGCAGGAAAAGGATGGGCGCTCACTGTCTGGCTCCCTTCTGTTTCTTCAGGGACTTCTTCATCTGGAAACTTTTCCCGGCCTTCCCTTGCAGGGAACCCCTCCCCACTGCAGTCCCCTCCTTCCCTTGCAGGGAACCCCTCCCCACTGCAGTCCCCTCCTTCCCTTGCAGGGAACCCCTTCCTCCCACAGTAACTCATCTGGCCTCTGTCCCCACTCTCCAAAGACTTCGGTGACTTCCTTGGAGCCTCTGGGCTGCTGGCCCACCCTCCTGGCCGCACTCCTCTCTCACAGCCGCTGCCCGCTGCACCCCCTGCCCGCTCCAGCCCCGTCCGGCCACCGCTGCCCATTCCCTCTGCTGCCGTTCCTTCCCTCTCTGCCAAACTGCTTGTGGGGTGCTTTGGGCTATCTTCTTTGTCCACTTTCTTTCTCCACTGCCTCCAGCCACTATGGAACATCTGTCCTATGGTAACCTCCAAAGGAACGTGCCCCAGAGCAACAGACTTGTTACCAGTCTCTCTTTGTTGAATCTCTCCTCTCCCCTTGCTTCCTCTTATAGGCCAGCTCAGTGTGCAGAGGCTGTCTCAGCCTTCAACAGCTTGTGGCCCTGCCCTGTTCCATCTTGCTTAGGAGTTGGCTGTGAGATGGCACAGAACTCACCTTTGATGTGGAGTCCCACCCGAGGGCCCCTGGCAAATTAGCTACCTGGTCACTCCTGCGTTCACTTGCGTGAGTCACCATCAAACTGGAGACCAGTGAGAGTCCTGTCCCCTCCTGCCTGGCCTGAGTCAGGACCTCCTTTTCGGGACCACAGCGCATTCTCCTGCCTCCTCCAGGGTACACATCCCAGAGCCCTCACACCTGTACTTCCCTCCACCCTTTTTCCCCAAACCAGATAACACCTTAGCACACGTCTGACTATAGCCTTTTCCTGAGCCTTCAGTAAGGTCCAGCTCCCCTGGAGGCCTTTCTTGCCGCTCCACATCCCCTTTAGGAACCTTAGCATTGTTGTACTGAATTAGTTCCTGCGATGTCTGTCTTCTCCACAGGGATGAGCGCTGCGGGGAATTGGCTTCCTGCTTGCTTTCCTGTGTGTCCCAGGCCTCACCAGGGTGCCTGGGCCAGCAGATACTCAGCAAAGGATTGCAGAATGGCTGGAAGACTTGAAAGAAGGACTGGCGGCCCTAGGGACTCTGTGGGAGCCTGTGACCTCTCCTGCATCCCTTCCCTTCTCCCTCCACCTCCCCTTACCCCTGTTGCTGGCATCCCGCCCCCCACTTCCCCTGTCCTCTTCCTTCCTTGCTTTTCACCCACCTGCTTCTCTCTCCTGCTTTCTTCTCTTCCCCACTCTTAACAAAACTAGCTCCAACAAAGAAATAGTCCTTAAATATGCATCACGAATATGGGATCAAATTTGAGATTACTGTATATTAAGAAACCAAGTGTTTACATTTCTGTGTCTCTTGCCAAGGCAAGTTCTACTCCGTGGCATTAATTTGACTTTGGTGTGGCCTGGTCCATTCTTCCCTGTGGTTGCATGGCCCACACCAGTCAGAACAGGCTCCCCATCTGATCTGTGCCCAGAAAACATGTTCTTGAAGACAGCAATCTCACACTGTCATTTTAACAGCAGGAGCCTCCAGATATTTGTAGTTTTAGAAGAGTATTCGAGAGCTCAGCAAACTGGTTAAGGAAAGCATTGTGAGGCAGAAGGAAGAAATCAGCTGGAAGTAACTTGGGGACACCTGTGCTCCCCGTGCCCCTATCCCTCTACATGGGGGATGGGGCTCACCAGCAGACCCGCCCACAGACCTCTCCGTGCTAACAGCCAGTGCCAGCTCAGGCCCTCCCTCCTGGGAGTATGGAGACCCCTTACTCTCCAAGATGGTGCCAATAGGCAGGCCTTTCCTGAAATGTGGGGGTGTGTGTGGGTGGGCTTGGGGGGGGGTTAGGTGCACCAACTAGGCTGTGGTGAGCCCTGTAGTGTGTCCAGGTTATGTGCCCAGCCCTGGACCAGGCACCAGGGTCTTCGACATACATAAGACAAAGGTGATGAGGCTCGTGACCACAGTTCTGTACCCTCTCCCTCACAGCTGCCCCCCCAAACCTCAGAGTGCCCAAACACACCTGGCTAGGTGCCTGTGGCCCCTGTGGGGATGTGGGGAGCAAAGGTCAGTCTAGGCCAGCCACAGGGACAGCTCAGCTATGGGTCCTGCCCTTCCTACTCCCAGGGAAGTTGGGAGGAAAAGGCTGGACTCTGCCTCCAGGAGGGAAGCTGGCAGAGACAACAGGCATCTGAGCTTGTCAAGGGAAGGACAGAGAGGAAGGCAGGCTGCGCCCCTGGAGCCAGCCCTGGTCTGGGGTGCTTGAGTTCAGACGTTGGAGGGCTTGCTGTGTCCTTCTAGAGCGTGTCTGTCCCTGCCTGTGGTGACGCCTGCTCTCTTCCAGATCCTAAGGTCCCGCTCAGCAGCTACTCCCTGATAAAGCCTCCCCCAGTCCTCTGTCCTGGGAGACCCCCGCTGCTCTCCCACTCCCTGCTTGGACCGCCGACACACAGAGCCCAGCTTGGCTGAGCCAACATGTCCTCTTGGTCAGGAGTTTGGGAGAACACAGCAGGCTAGTGAGCTTCTGTCAGGATCCGAACTGGGAGGTGGGGACAGCCAGGCCTGAGGTGATCCTTTACCTGCTGCAGGAACTGAGAGAGACTCACCCAGCTGGGGACCCTCTGTTCCTGGCTCCCTGACAGGCCGGGCTATAATTGGGGTCCTAAGGTCTAGGGAAACCCAAGCATTTCCTATGCAGCTGCTTTTTGGTTTATGCTGCCACGAGGAGGTGTCTGTCCCTGCAAATGTGACCTATGGCTGTGTCCTCCCCCGAGGGCCCAATGGCCTTGGCTGCCTTAGTGGGCATCTACACATACACACAGCTCACAGGGAGCTCCCGGGCCCCGGCTGGGTCCTCTGGGTGCCCAGATGCCTGAGGGGCAGAGCTGGCTTCCCGTCCCTGCTGCCAATGTGGCAGCCACCAGCTTTGGGCTTACCTGTTCTGAGGATAGAAGTCTCTGGGTGCGCGCTCAGCATCCCCTTGTTGTAGAATTCACTCTTGTGATACATGTTGCTCTCAAACTGCCTCAGGGATTGAGGTGGCTTTAGCAGTTGCCAGTTCTTGTTGTCTGGGAAGTGGTCCTCGATGAACAGCGCAGGGTGGGTGAGGAAGTAGAATTCATTGTAGCTAGAGGTGGGGGGGTAGCTGGTCAGTAGTCATGGGGGTAAGTAGGCCTCAGCTCTGTGGAGGAGGTGGGGGCTCGCAGGGGGACATTTGGGGCCTTCTTTTGTCTAGCACCTCCACAGGAGGGGTCCTGCCAACAACCCAATGGGGAGAGGCACTATCTCCAGTCTTATCATGGGCACAGCAGATGGCCCCTCCATGGCTGCTTGCAGAAATAGGGGCCATGGCAGGAAGGCCTACTCCAGGTGGAGTGGTGTCCAGGTGGGTAATGGGTTCTGCCTACTCTCAAAGCCCAGTAGAGATTAGAGGGAGCAAAGGCATAACCCAGGCACCCGGTGTCAGCCAGCATGATGGAGGGAGGGCAGGCAGCGGAGGTGCTGGGTGAGCAGCCCTCTTGGGATCCTTGGGCCCAGTGAGACACGGCTCTCTAGCGGTCAGTGATGGAGAGCAAGAGAATAGGGAGACTCCTCTGAGCTAAAGCTTCATGCGTAGCTTGTGTTTGGCTTGTGTGCCGGCCTGTCGAGATTTAAACTGCAAAAATCATAGACAATGCTCTCATTTTTCTAGATAAAAAAGAATCTGAGTCGCTGAGAGATGTTATGATCCCGGGTGGATGTCATGGCTGTAGGGTAAAACCGGAGTTGGCCAGAGCCTTGGAGAAGAGACGTGCTGCAGTGCCCTGCGGCCCAGCACCCTGCCCCACCGTGGCTCACAGGGACTCTGTGCACCCACAGCACCCCTTCCCCCAAACAGAACCCCTTCCTCAGTGGTGTGATGTGGCTGCATTGGGCCCAGAAAAGTGGAGGAAGGGAATTCTGACTTTCCTGTGTTGTAACACAGCCAGTGGGTCCAAGGCCTGAAGGGAATCTGCCGACGGTGAAGCAGCTCTCAACTTTCCTTCCGCTCTTGTGTGGCCGGTGGGCAGATGCGGGGCTTTCAGCCCTTGGGCCAAGGCAGCGATGGGGAGCCAGAGGAGGGCTTTAGGCAGTGGACAGTGAGGGGACAAAAAGATCCAGCTCTTCCTACTGGCTTGGACCTAGCACACTACAGAGCTGGAGGAAGCCTGGGAGTGGCCAGCAGCAAGGAGAGGTGCCCTTGGCCCTCCCGGCCCTCCCACTTCCTTCAACCTCGTGCCTCCCCGCTTTCCACCAGCTGGACACCCAACAGACCTGAGATTTCTACTTACAGGAAGGTGAATTTGGAGGTGCTAGAATCCACCAGGCCACTGCCCCAGGTGCTGTCCACCAGGTGCCATCTCCCCTCCAGGTACACAGCATTCCAGGCATGGTCAAACTCCCCTGAGAAGCTCTGCCCCATCTGGTAGCCAAAGCCCTTGGAGTAGCCAGGCACAGTCATGCACTGCACTCCAGCGATCCTGGGGGCGGGACAGGGGTCTGAGAGGTGGCTCCTGCTGGGGTTGCCGGACCCCTGCAAATCTGTCTATGGCCCCAGGCCTCAGGCAAGTCTGCTGTCAGTCCCTCTGTGTCTCTCCTTTTCCTTCCCTTTCACACAGTCCCATACAGACAGCCTGAGGGCTGTTATTTCCAGGGCTAGGAGACGGGACACAGGGCTGGTCCTACCGGCGCAGACTGGCTTCAGTCCCCACTGCCCACTCCTCCCTAGAGACTGAGCAAATCACTTCAGAAACATCTTTCCCCGGATCGAACCTGCCTGAGTGCTCCACCTGAGATCTTCAGGAGGATAATGGGTGCAGTGGCGAGGACCCCCCAAGAACATGGAAACCAGGGAAAGGATGATGTTTTTGAAGGATCAGAAAAGCTCGAAACACGTGGCTGAGGAGTTGGGTCTGGGTGACAGGGATAGGGTGTCAGGGAGGGGTGGGGGATGAGGGTACAGAAGAAAGCTGAGCCCTACTCTCTCCATGACATCATGCTTTAGGACACCTCTGTTAAGACAGTCAGGGCAGGCCAGCCAGTATGTCCAGCCCTTCCCAGGGCAGACTGGCCCATGGCTAAGATCACTCAGGTCCACCTGCCAGGGCTACCACAGTGCGTTCAGGTCATATGCTGACTGACTGTCTTGGCCACAGTTTCAGTGTCCCCCCATAGATGTCCTTTGAGGGGTGGAAACATTGGCTCTTCGGCCTGAGTTATCCAGCCCTCTCGACTGTGCTCCTCCATGGCTTACAAGCACTCTGGCATCACTTCGGGTGGCCAGGAGAGTGAGGGATGGATGGCGGTCACCTGTGGGGACCACAGAAATCATGGGCAAGCTACAGTGTGGGTGTTTGTAGCTGAAACCCTGAGGCACCACCCCAAGACCAAAGCAAGAGCCCGAGAGTCCTTCCATGAGCAGCTGGCGTTCCTCTGCAGCTGCCTGCCCACGCCACGGCAGTTACCAGGGCCAACTGCTGTTCTGACCCAGGGGATGCCCTGTGTGAGCCCTCTTGGGGGTCTTTGTGTGAAGGACAAAAAGGTATTCCTTCTTTAAGAGACTTTTCTTTGAATTCTGGCAGCTTGGTATAACAAACACACTGTCTATGCTCCCTAGGATGTTCATGGTGGCTCCCTCAGTGGGGCTCCTCTAAGCATCGCCAGCTGCCCTACTCTGCGCTCGCCTCACATGAGCCAATTCTGTACTCTCTGTGTCAGCCAGGCTTGGTGGCCTCTGGTGGCTGGGGGCCTTCTGTGGGCCAGCACTGCGGACTCCAGTGCCCTCAACAAGAAGGCCAGGGGCCTCTCAGGGTGATGGAGAAAACAGCTCCACATTCGTTACAGGAACAGGGGAAATTTTCCCTATAAAAACATATGTTTCTAAATCTTTTTTTTTTTTTTTTTTCTTTTTTAAGAGAGTTAGAGAATGAGAGAACACCTGCATGTGAGCAAGCTGGGGAACGGGAGCGGGGAGGGGAGAGGCAGAGGAAGAGGCAGAGCCTTCAAGAAAGCTCCACATTGGGCGGGGCTCCACCTCACCACTCTCTGAAATCCAGTCAGATGCTCAACCGCGGCTGAGCCGCCCAAGCGCCCCCAGAAAGTTTGATTGCCCACTGGAATACTGGATTAAATACTACTTATCATTCGTTGAGAGAAGCTGTGAAGCGAAACGGGGAGCCTGCTCGTTTCCACATTCCACCCTGCTTGACCCGAACACTGTCCTGTTCCCACGTGTGTCTGGGCTTCCCTCCTCCATGGGGTACAGGCCTCCCCTCCTGCCTGCGGCTTCACAGAGGAGGGCCAGGCCTCCCAGGCTCTCTGAGACATGCCAAGGGAACAGAGCAGCCAGACGCCCCAGGAAGGACTTCAGGAGCACTCGGGGAACGGGGACAGAGAGCAAGAGGAACGGAATCCCGATGTCAGGTTTTTCTGCTGATAAAGGCCAAAACCTACTCCTGGAGCAGAAGGGCAGCCCAGAGGCAGGAAGTACAGGAGGCAGCAGGCCCAGCAGAAGCCCTCGGGGTGGGGTGGTGGGGAGTGGGTGTGAGGGTGGGGGGCTGTGCAAGCCTGGCGAGTCCCCTGCCTCAGAAGCTGCAGAGAGGGTGAGGGGGTGATTCTGGTGGTCGGAACTGAATGTGTTCACTGTCTCAAAGTAAACAGGCAGCAGAGGGGGAGGGGCAAGAGCAAGGCTAGAAGGGTGGGATGGAGGGGCCCACTGCGGGGCTTCCCTCAGAGGCAGGGCTCCCCCTACTGAGAGTGAGTGAGAAGAAGTGTGAGGTAAGACGTGCTCCTGACACAAGAGGAACGAACAGAAGCCTACGAAATCCTGCCGTCAGCACGAGGCCTGAGTGTATGTGTGTGTGTGTGTGTGTGGGTGGGTGGGTGGGGGGGGTGTGCGTGTGCAGGGCCGGAGGCGGAGAAGGAGGGCAGACTGCACTTGGTCTTCTAGTAATGCCATTATGGGCAATTGTAATTTTCTTCTTTAAACTTCTCTAGATCTTCTAAATTTTCAATAATGACTATGTGTTACTTTTAGAATTGGAAAAAAGCCATAAATACTCCTTGAAATTACATTCTTCGGTGAGTTATTTTCCTTTCTTGCCCAGAAACGTCTGTGTGCATCCATTTCCGGGCGCATGTGGAGGGATGTGGAGTTCCGGGAAGAGTTCTGCACTAAGGGACTGATGGAGGGGAGCTCTGGCCCTCTGGATGTGCTGCCCGTGGGGGCCCGGCCTCCGCTCATAGCACCTTGTGGTCCAGGAAAGAAGGGAAGCCCTGCACATCCCCACAGCCCTGGGGGTCGCAGTGAAACAGAGCAGGTGTCACTGTGGGCAGTGTGGCAGGCCGTGTGCCTGGGCAGTGGGCCTAGGGTACCCTCCCAATGAGGGTGGACGTAGGATTTGAGAACCAAGTGGGGGAGCAGCAGTGAAAGCCTGACCCCAAGCCTGGGAAGGGCGGAAGGAGGTAGAAGTGCGTGCTTGGAGGGGCAGTCACTGGGCCAAGTCAGGGGATCTGGGCTCAGTCTAAGCTCTATGGTCGCCTCCAGGGTGACCTTGCCAGGCCCATCATGGGCAAAAAGAAAGGTTGGCATTACGTGGTTGATAGGCAGGGCGATTCTCCTAAGACAGGCTGGAGGGAAGCTGTGAAGGCCATGGAGAATGCCTGGGGCAGAATAAAGAAGAAAAAAGAATCTTAGCTGTGAGCTTACGCCATGCTTGACTATGATGGGAGGATATTTTATTATGTGGCAGCAATATGCAAGGTGAATTGGACAAAGAAGTCATGATGTAAAGCATTATTGTTAATAATTCATAATTCTCATGCAAAATTGTGGGACTAGTAATTCCAGCTGCTGGTTGCTAGTCAGGATGACCCACAAACATTTCTTGCCATTGAAAGACCACTGACTTTTGTGCAAAGCATTTACCAGGCACCAGGGTTAGGGTTAGGGTTGTCATATCATATCATATCATATCATATCATATAATAAATACTATAGCCTAATAAAATATTCTGAAAGGAAAGTTCATTAGCTGCCCTAGATAAGTAAATCATCACTAAAATGCTAGTGATGCACACAGCCCTTTTAGGGGACCCAAAGGATGAGGAATTTGCCGGAAAGATCTAGGAGAGCATGGAATAAGAGCTAGAAGATGAGAAATGTTTCCACCTCCTCATGAGATCTGATTGGCCATTCTAGAGCCCAAAATTCCATTCCAGGACATCGATCTGATAACCTCAGGCCGCAGGGTCTTGGTTTGTACCTGTGGTAGCTTTTAAATGGCCAACACCTGTGGTATCAGTTGCAGAGGGGGTGCAGCCTGTCTGTGACTGTTGTTATATACAAACAGGGTCCGCGGCCTGCCGTGGGAACCTGGAACACTGCATTAGCCCCACCACTGCCAGGCCCCCTCCGGGTGGCTGCGTTCTCTGGGGTGGGCCATGTGCCCTGCAGGGGCAGGCTCTGACCTCAGTGTACTGCTCCAGCTCCCATCAGCTCTCCAGGGAATGGGATCCACGTGGAAAATAAGAGAGGGAGGGAGGGAGGGATGTAGTTAATGGGAGATGCAAGGAAGCATGCTCTTCTTCCTTTTTTTTTGTACCTCGATGAAAATGTTGATTATTTTCTATCCTTTTTAAAAAAGATCTATCTATCTATCTATCTATCTAGAACACGTAAGTAGTGGGGAGGGGCAGAGGGGGACCGAGAGAAAGATTCATGAGCGGGCTCGTGCCGAGTGCAGAGCCTGATGTGGGGCTCGAGCTCATGACCCTGAGATCATGACCTGAACCCAAACCAAGAGTTGGCCACTCCACCAACCGAGCTACACGGGTGCCCCCCAAATTTTGTGATTTTTATACCAAAGCAGAACAAGCAGAACCATAGCTTATGTTTCGCTGTTTATAGAGCCAATTTCCTGTAAATCTGACAGTGCCTCTATTTCCGCTGCACGGTCTCATTTCCCCTTTCTCGCACCACCCTTAATGGTGAGGTCAGTAACTATAACTGCAGTAATTATTCTCACTCTGAGGCCCTGTGTCAGGCCTTTTGGGCGTGTGACCTCAAGGCCTTCCTCTCTGACAAGCGAGGAGTCAGAAGAACAGAAAGGGAGGCTGACTTGCTTGGGGACACACAGCCCACCAGTGGCCAGAGCAGCCGCAGGACTCAGCTGTCCTGACACACACAGTTCAGGAAGCTTTGTGATGTCCTTTAGTATGCCAAGATATGTTTTAATTTAAAAATGAATGGGTGGAGCAAAATTAAAGGATGGTTTGTTGGAGTGACATCCTTCATCTCCGTGGGCACTAGCCTTCAGTGTATCTACAAGGGCGGGGGAATTCAGATGTCCTTTTCAGAGACTTTATATGACAAAGTCAGATCTGGGCATAACTTCAGGTAAGCCAGGATATCTGCCTTTCTCAGGAGGGTGAAATGGTCACTCTCCAGCCTTTGGGGCCTTTGGAAGCAAATGATGTGTTGGGATCGTCTGGGACATCAGGTTGAGGAGAAGCGGGCCACTGCTCTTGCTCTTTGTGACAGCAGGAGGATGGATGGGGAACCAGCTGACACCTGACTGGTGACAACCAGTCTCCCCAGCATCAAAGCCTCAAAGGAGCACTAAGCTCCAGGCTTTCCCCAGTCTCTGGAAACTCTGCCAGCTGGTGGTGCCAGAGTCATGATAACAGGGGGAGGGGTGGTACTGGAGGCTTGACTTGGTGGCAGGAATCTGGGAACTGAAGCTTGGCCCCTGCAAGGAGGTTAAGCAGAATTCATGAAGGCCGAGGGGAACTGAGGCAAAAGAAGGGACACTAATGCTGGATGACGGGAAGTCAGAAAGAAGCCAGACCAGCAGTTAAAAGCAATGCACTAACAGAAAAAACTCACATCGGTTACCTGGGAAAGACGATGAGGAAATGAAGGATGTTGCAAAAATATCTGAGTTCCCCACCAAATTACTCTATTCAATCAGTCTTTAATGAGGCTGCTGCAAGGAGGCAGAATGGACGGGCAGAAGTAATGATGGCCGTGTGGGTACTACTCTTGCTAAGAGGCCATGCTGACAGCCGAGCCAGGATCAATCAGCAAGTGAGGATTACATGTCTTCTGTTATTAAGGACTCAGCTAATGAATTTACCAGACCTCTGGCAATTATTCGGAAAGTAGGGGAATTAGGAAAGTGATGCATGGACGAGGTTACTGATCTTTAAAGCCAAAGTTAAAGGGATCCAGGGAACTGTGAGCTACTGTTAACCGTCTGAGCAGTGAACAGAGTTTTCACATGCTGACTGCCAGGTTAGAACCTAGCTTGAAATGATGCAAAATGTTGGGATGTGATTTAATCATCAGCTGCAGCCCAGAGGAAGGCCATTGTTAAGCATCCGGATCGGGCCCAAAACTGACAGGTTCACTCGAGGCAAGTGTCAGTTTTCTGAGTCTATGTGTATCTGCGGGACAGTTCCACTGAGTAACAGTGTTCCCATACTCGAGAAAGACAGGCAACGTTAAAAACAAAAAATGAAAACAACCCAACAACCACAAAGTCAGGTGAGCAAACTCCAAACTGCATGTTCTCACTTAACCCTAGCACTGCCAGCAGACACTACGGTCCCCATGTACAGATGGGAAAACTGAGACTCTGAGAAGTTAGTGCCTTTCCGGAAGGAACGCAATTAACAAGTGGTAAATTGAGGACTGGAAATTAAGGACAGGGGAGCTGAGGACGGCGAACGTCTTTCTGACTTTCAGTCTGGCACCCCTCAGCACCATGCTTGGAAGGCTTATAACTGGATAAAGAAGGATGTATCCTATGACTGAAAAATCTTATGCCTGAAAAATCAAGTTGGCCAGCTAAGATGAAAATTACACTTTGAAAGGTGCCAGGCACAAATAGAGCTGAAAACAGACTGAGAGTTAGTCCATGATTTAAAATGAGAGGGAGGCCCATTTCATATAAATCTGCTATGAATATCTTGTCATTTCTGGTCATCCTGGGCCTATGGTGTGTAGGATTCTGAGCTGGGTATTCACAGGGGTAGCAGAAACAAAGAGAGGGCGGCTGAAGACACCTAAAAGACCTATTAGCCCTACAAGACAGGTAAGAAAAAATGAGCACAGGTAACATGTATATGATAGAACAGAGTCTGGGAAGGAATGTGACAAAATGTTAAGTGTTATCTCTAAGTGGTCAGAGTGACCTAATTTTCTTCTTTTTGCTCCTGTGCCTTTTATAAATCATCTATAATTAATAAGTTTTGTTTTTTTTTAAATTTTGGAAAAGTTACTAAATAAAAGCATATGGCAAGCCCGGAGGCCGTGTATATGGTGTGTTGATGACATCAAGGGAAGGGACAATGTGGGGGTGGGGTGGGGGGGTGTTTGACCATCCAGGAGTGGGGCTGGAAGGAGCATTAGAGAGAGGGGAGTGGAGTGAGCTTGAGGACACAGAAGTGCAGACAGTGTCTCAGGGTGCAGGGCTGGAAGGCAGCCAGAGGTCGGATTTTGGAGGACTTTATAGGACAGTATGAGCCTATTGTGGGTCCTGTTCAGGAACCCAGGGCCTAGGGAGTCTGGGCAGATGGCCAGTGAGGATCCCGTTTCCTGGAGAGGCCCCCAGGCATGTTGGGGTGCCCAGGGCCTGGAGCCGGGGTAGGAATGGGAGGGGTGGGAAGGAGAGCCCGCTCTGGTGGAGTGGATGGTCTGCGGAGGGGCTGGCATCCACAGGGGCCTGACCTGTCCTGGTTGCCTCTGGGACAGTGGTGTCAGGGGTGGGGCGTGGAGGTGGGGGACACGAAGAGCACGTGGTGTGGGGAGGTGGGAGAGCCCAACAACAGGGCGGTGGGGGAGGGGTAGAGGGTTAGGCCAGGAAAGAGCTGCATGTCTGCAGGAGCAGGACGTCTTGGGCTGTCTGCGTCAACATGTACACACATCCCCGACACGTCACAACTGCCCACCTGTGGACCTCTGAGTGTCTGTTGCTGCACTTGGTTTGACGAATCTGTACCTGAGTCCTGGTGGGCTGACATGGGTGCCTGCGAAGGCCCACTACCAGAGGCCTGCGGACATGGTGGGCGGAGCCTATCCATTTCCCCGGGGAAGAGGTTCTTCAGTGGCCTCCTGGGCTCCCTGACTGTTTCCCGAGGAACCCAGGAACCCAGCAGACCTTGGAGGGTGGGCACGGGAAGCTGTGAGGTCAGCGGGGCTCCACCAGCCTGGAGTCTTTCTGGAGGTCACCTAGAACCAGCAAAGGTGCCTCCGCACACAAGTGGTTTCCTTAGCTGCTGTTACCCACTCGGGGGCCTGGCCAGGAGCTCATTCCCAGAACAATGAAAATGGAGCCCAAAGCCTCCAAGAGAAAAGCCTAACTTCCTACTTATTCAGCTCCTCTAGCTGACAAATCCTTTCAGGTAGGAGATCATCTGTTTCCCCCGAGAGAGGGACTCCGTGCCAGCCTGAGGACAGGCTTTCACTGTCCCCTTGGCGTCAGCAGCCACTGTCCCACTGCTCCCAGACCTGCCATTCTTCTAACCTTCAGCCAAGCAGAGATCAGAGAAGGTGGAAAAGGGGCCTTTTATAACCAAATTATCTCTGCGCTTTCATCTGCCATTATGTTAATGCATCGCGAAACCCGGCAGATGGTACAAAGTCAATTATGCTGGTGTTAAAGAGGGAGAAATTGACCTTTTCAGGACTCACTTGGATTCCAGAGCAGAGTTTGCAAACTCCGTTTTCAGGCCTGGCATGTGGGCCTTGAAGGTACTTGAGGCGCTTTGGAAAGGGAGAAGGGAAGGAGGGGTCGCAGTGGTCAGCCCAGAACTGCCTGCCTTCCATGGGACCCCACTTGTACCTGCACATTTTCTCAAAGAGTCCAGCGTAGCCATCACAGTTGGTCTTCTGGGTCCGCAGGATGTCTGTGGGCTTGAAGCCCTGGCGGTCCTTCTCCTGGGTGGCCTCGACGTCATACTCTGGAGGGCAGAGAAGGCTGTGAGTAAGCAGGTCCTGGGAGGCAACCAGGGGTGGTTGCCTGTGGCCTGTGACACTGTCCCCACCCTCTGCTGGCTTTTCAGCACCATTTGGACTGGCCTCCCTCAGGTCCCGGAGAAACCACCGCAGGCTGAAGGGAACCAGGCCCAGCCAGGGCAAGCTCTGGGAAATGTCACCTCCTTGTGCAGGTGGCAAGCTCTGGGAAATGTCATCTCCTTGTGCAGGTGGCAAGCAGGAGAGCGAAGCATCGGCAGAGCAGGCTGCCTGGCTCGTTAGGCCTCTGAGGAGAGGCTGGAAGGGAAGGGGGCCAAGACAGCACCAGGGGGTGAGGCCCTTGTCCTCTGCCCTTGTTCTCCCCACCACACAGCTCCGTAAGCAGTTCCTGGGAGGCTGCTCACCACCGTGCTGCAGCTGCTACCCCAAGGTCTCATGCTGACCCACAGGGGGCGCTCTGAGCTACCGCTAAACGGGGCTGCTGGGTAGTGAAACCTGGCAGGAGGCCCTGAGGCAGGAATCACTGTGGCCGCTGACGGCATGAAGGGAACATGTGTGAGGGTGGCAGGCAGGAAATGTGTGTCTTACTAATGTTCTGTTTCTGATTCTGCCCCCTTAAGGCCCAGGCTGAACGGAGCTGCTGGCTTTGGGGAGGGAGGAAGTGGCCTCTCAGGCTCTGTGGTCAGATACCCTACCTGTGTCAGGTGAGTTCATCCTCTAAGCTGCATCCCTCACTGCTGCTCTGGGAGGACAAAGGAAAAGCCCAGTGGGAGCAGATCAGGAGAGCCCCTCTGCTGGTTAGAAGGTCATAGGGAAAATGCTAGAAGTCCACCGCACCACCTGGCTCTTCCACTGACTGCAAGAGGCAGCATCCAACATCCAACATCCCCCTAGCAGCCCCTGTTGGGCCTGGCTTAACCTGGCCAGACTCTCAAGGCTGTCCTGTGCAGAGCTGGGGACAGGTGCACAGGCCCAGGCCCAGGCCCAGGCCCAGGCCCCCTGAGGTTGCTCTAAGTGCCTCGAGATGGGGCTGAGGTTGTGGGTGTGGGAAGAGGGAGAGGGAGGGGCCAGCCCACTCTTTCTGGCACTGGTGCTTTAAGGAACCCTGGTGTTGCAATAACTTTCCAACATCTATGAACCTTCCCTGTCCTTCTTGGGGATGACCTTCTGTCCTGGGTTCTCAGGTCTGTGCTGCAGGTTTACCAGGGAGCCAGGACTGAGGGAATGCTGCCCCTGGGTAAAAGGCCTTAGCTCTGGTCACTGGCTGTGGGCAGATGGCCACGGGGGATCCCCCACCCCATGACCCTTTATGGAGACTGTTAGTACAAGGCATGTTTTACCCTCCTTGGTTAGTCTTTGGTAATTCAACCTAGCCATCTGGGAACCCTTCTCCTCTATTGTCCATCTCACGCCATACACACTTGTGGTCAAGTGAATCCCAGTCTCCCCTAGGAACAGGGTCCTTCAGGGAGTGGTATCAAGGGAGTCCTAGAGCCAGCGGCACCACAGGTGGGCCTACCTATGTGGTGGCAGATCCAGATCCAGATCACTCGGACCCTCTCCAGGTCACTGTGGGCCTCCTGGAGCAGGTCGCTCACCAGCTCGTCCAGGCCACTCTTGACCGTCACCTGGGGGGTGGGAGGGGTGGGCTATGTCAGGGCCTGGATGAGGGCTGTGGGAGCCCCAGTGCCTTGCTACTGGCAGCTGGTGCTGCTTTTCCTCCAGGCAGAGAAGGAGGAGGAGAGGGCCAGAGGCACAAGGGCTCGGCTGAGGGCAGCCTTTGGTTGGGGGGCTGGACAGATCAGGGAGTGCTGACCAGCTGAGTCACTGGCCCTAGAGCCACACACCCTTTCTTGGCAGACC
This sequence comes from Lutra lutra, assembly GCF_902655055.1. Classification (NCBI taxonomy): domain Eukaryota; kingdom Metazoa; phylum Chordata; class Mammalia; order Carnivora; family Mustelidae; genus Lutra; species Lutra lutra. The sequence goes on along the minus strand of NC_062278.1, from coordinate 130,392,995 downwards.
CTTGGAGCCATCCAGGTGGGTGGACATTGGGCAGCTGTAGCAGCTCCTACCCATATTCAGTACTACCCAAAGTGATCTATGGACTTAACACAATCCCTACAAAATTCCAACAACCTTTTTTTGCAGAAATGGAAAAACCAATCCTCAGATTCATATGAAATGGCAAGGGGCCCAGAATAGCTAAAACAATTTTGAAAAAATAAGAACAAAGTTGGAGGACTCACAATTCTGGATTTCAAAAGCTACTATAAAACTATAGTAATCAAAATAGTGTGGTACTCACATAAGGATCATATAGGTGAGTGGAATAGAATTGAGAGTCAAAAAATTAGCTTATACCCCTATGACTAACTGACTTTTTTGTCAAGGAAACAAGTCTATTCAGTGGGGAGAGAATAGTCTCTAACAAATGGTGCTAGACAACTGGATATACACCTACAAAAGAATGAAGTAGGACCCCTACCTCATACCATATACATAAATTAACTTGGGGCGCCTGGGTGACTCAGTCAGTTAAGCAGTCAACTCTTGGTTTTGGCTCAGGTCATGATCTCAGGGTTGTGGGATTGAGCTCTGTGTCGGGCTCTGGGCTCAGTAGGGAGTCTGCTTGAAATTCTTTCTCTCTCTCCCTAAATAAATAAAGAGATCTTTTAAAAAAGTTAACTCAAAAAGGATCAATGGCTTAAATAAAAGAACAAACATGATAAAACTCTTTGAAGTAAACACAGGAATAAATAACCATGACCTTGGATTTGGCAACAGATTCTTTGATAGAATGCTACAAGCACGAGTTACAAAAGAAAAAACAGATTTATTGGGCCTCATAACAATAAAAAACTTCTGGGCATCAAAGAACATGACTGAGAAAGTGAAAAGACAACTTATGGAATGGGAGAAAATAGTCACAAATCACATTTCTGATAAGGGATTAATATCCAAAATATATAAAGAACTCCTACAACTCAACTCTTGTGAGGGATTAATATCCAGAATATATAAAGAACTCCCGCAACTCAAAAAGACAAACAACCCAATTTTAAAATGGATGAAGGATTTGAATATACACTTCTTCAGAGATATATAAATGGCCCATGAAAAGCTTCTCACATCATTAGGGAGATGTAAATCGAAACCACAGGACGCCACTTCACACCCACTAGGAGGGCTATAGTAAAAAAGATAGTAAGGATGTGGAGAAATTAGAACCCTTGTGCCCCGTGAGTGGAAATGTAAAATGGCACAGGTGTTGTGGAAAACAGTTTGGTGGTTCCTCAAACAGCTGAGCAGGATTATCATATGATTGGTAATTCCACTCCTAGGTATATACCCAAGAGAACTGAAGAGAGTGAGACAGATACTTGTTCACCTATGTTCATTGCAACATCATTCACAATACACAGAAGACAGAAACAATGCAAGTGTCCATCACAATGAACGGGAAAACACATGAAGTATATCTCTACAATGAAATATTTATCCATGAAAAGCAATGAAGTTCTCACACATGCTACAACACGAGTGAACCTTGAAAACGTGAGGCTATACAAGCCAGACACAAAAGGACAGGTACTGGGTGATTCCACTTATGTGGAATATGGAGAGTAAACAAGTTCAGAGAGACAGCGAGTAATCCGGTTACCAGGGAGAACAGAGAGTGACAGTTTCATGGGTATAGAGTTTTTGTTTGGGGTGATGGTTGTACAATATCATGAAGGCAGTCAGTGCCACTGAGTTTCCCACCAAAAAATGGTTAATGTGGCAAATTTTAAATTATATGTATTTTACCACAATTAAAAGAAAGAACATATGAGGTTTTCTTGCAGGGGCCCTCGGGAGGAAAAATGGCTGGGGTTGTAGGCAAGGCAGCCTTGACTACGTTTAATCTTTCTAGAGAAGCTGGGGCAACTGGGTGCTTAATTCTTGCCTGCGCCTCGGCCAGCCCCCACCCTACAGTACTCCCTGAGCTCCTGGATCCTTTCCACCACCCACCTCAGCACTCCAGGATGTACTGTCTGACCACAAGGAGAACTCGACCCCACTTCTGCCTCCCACCCACCCAACTGCTGTCTGCCTCCTTTTGTTCAATGTCTAGCTCCAACCCCACAGTTCTCGTCTTTGTGCTTTTCTCAGGGCCAAGGACAGCGCCTGACGCATCGCAGGGCCCACACTCCAGCCTGGGTGACTCCTGACTTAACCTCCTGGCTTCTGGGCCATTGGTCCTTACCTCCCGGCTCTACCAGGGCCTGGCAGACTCTGGATACCCACTGCTTTGTGGCTGGGTCTCTGGCCTCAGCTGGGCTCCCAGCACTGCTCTCCAAGCTTGGCCAGCAGCCTGTCCTGTCCCTTGTGGCTGCCATTACAACACATCCCACCCTCGTCAGATGCTGACATACCACCCTTCTCTCCCTCTGAGACAACCTGGCCTCAGACTCAACAAGACTGAGGCAGGATTTCCCCTCAATGAACCTCCTCCCGTGCAGCCAGCCTCTCTGTCAACCTTCGGTCTGGGCCTCTTGTCTTTGCAGGCCTTACTCTTTTCAGGCAGTGCCCCTGCTCACCTGTGTCCTCACCTCCTCCCTTCCAGTCCTGGCTGCCCTATCCCCTCCTGTCTGCATCCCCTCCCGAGATCTCCTTCTTAGGGCTACCTACATCTCACCTCCCTTTCTCTGCCAGGTTCCTGTGGGGTCTTCTCTCCACTCCCTCCTCCTTCACCCCTGCTTTGCTCCTCAGCCTGGCTGAGTCTGGCTGAGGATCTGACCCTCCTCTTAACTCCCCCTCTGGGAATAGGAAGTGCTTCAATGAGAAAGTAGTGGAAATGAGTCTATCCTGACCTCACTGGACCAGACTGAACGGCTCATGCTCTTGACCATCCTTGACCTCAGGGAGCTCTCCTCGTACCTTCGAGAACATTGATCCTTCCTGGTCTTGCCTTGGTCTCAGGTGGCTCAGGGCCCTTTTGGACCTCGTACCCTGTCCTCCCCAAGATGACACCCACCCATGGCTTCAGCTCTTAGCTCAATCTGTTGGTTCCTGGATCAGTATTTCCTGCCCAGATCTCTTCAAGCTGGAGAGGGCTCCGGGCTTGGAGACGGGCTGCCCAGTGGTCACTTTCCATGCTGTTCCCCAGGTACTAAGGCCCACTGCCCCGAAACGAGCTCGTCACCCCGACCCTTGCTCCCTGTATCGAGGAGCTATCCCACCCTCCCTCCATCCCTCAGTCCAGCAGCCTGTGAGCCCCCTGCCTTCCACCTCCCTCACATACACCGGGATGCCGTCCTCCCTTCGTCTCCAGCTCAGTGCTGACCTTTCCACTCCTCTCTGCTCTCATTTTTCCCACTTAATCCACATCACACCTGCTCCTTCTGGGACAGTGGACCGCCCCCTGCTGATGGTCCTGCCTCAAATCTGACTCTGCATTCAGGTCCCTATCCATCCACTCATCAATTCACCAAACTAGCTTCCTGAGCACCTACTAGGTGCCAACCACAGGGTGGTCTTTTTAGACTATAGATGACCTCCCTGCTTACCAGCCTATGATGACTCAACTTCGGCAATCGGCCTAGCTTTGTGGCCCTTCCAATCAGACATGCCTGCAGGGTGTGCACCCTGGGTGGGGGGTATGTCAGGACCCCGTGGGCAGCACTGGGGGATGGAATGGGCTTCTGTCCTGGGCAGGGGTCTGGTGCCTCGGCCTTCTTTTCCCCATCCGTATGATCTGAATAAGCACTCTAGGCCATCTGCCCAAGGGACTGCAGGTGCACTCAGAAGGGACCCGAAGAAAGGCTTCATTACTCTGACTCGGGAATTGCCAAGCCACATTACACAGAGGGGTTTGTTCCCTTACCTGTGAGGCATAGGTGTCCAGTTTCTCAAACTGCCGCAGGTCCAGGGGCATGGATTTCAGGCTGGACCGATCCCAGGGGTAGGCTGCAAATGCAGGAAGGCTTGGTCAGCTACTGAGGCCTGCTGACAAGGGTGGCCTGGCCCAGGCCTTTCTGTCTTTTTGAGGAGCTGGGATTTCCTGACCTTCAACATGCTTCCCAGAGCCTGACACACTGCTCCCAAAGGGCTAGATCTCCTGGAAGAGTTCTTTAGTCAAATTGGCTTGTGAACAATGGCAACTCCTCCAGTTCTTCTGGAGACTCACAGGGGATCTAAGCCTATTTGCAGACCCCGGGAAGTCCGCTGTAAAGAAACTGGTTTCCCCTCAATGAACTCAGCAGTGTTCAGATATATTAATGATGGAACCCCCTTCTCCTCATCATACAGTTTTCTGCAGATTTCCTGCTAACTGTTCCAGGAAAGTGTGCTTCGTGGGAAGCGTCCAGGAATGCTGCCAGTCCCTGGTGGGCTCAAGGAGGGAGGGTCTATGCCATAGCCACGGCGCCCAGGGTGGAAGGCACCCTGGGTATCGAAGGAGGGTGTGCTAACACCAGGCCATGCAATCTTCTGTGGGTTTGGCACCCAGACAAGCTTCCTCCCAAGCCCACAGATAGCTGGAGACTGGAGGACCCCAGGAAAGCCAAGTGTGTGCTAGTGACATGCACCCCAAGTGCTGTGGGCAGGCTTCAGAGGGAGGCTGGGCCCCAGAATCACTCATCTGTGCTTGCCTTTCACATAGGAAGCCAGGACACAGCACAGCCCCAGTCAGCTGCTGCAGGGCTAACTGACCGGTGGTCAGACCAGCCATGGATGGGCAGCAAACTCCTGTCTCAGGCTGACAGGGAGCCTGGGCTCTGGCAGGGTCCCTCTTATTCAGGGTTCCCTTATTCAAAAGGCCGACCAAAGCAGGCAAGGTGGGTGGGAGGCCAGGGTGTAGGTGAGGACAATGGGTCCAAAGGGACACTCATCCCGGAACTCGCTGATAACCCAACTCCCCTGGGATGGGTGCTCCTGGGTCCCCAGGGATGGCAGCCAGCTTGGAAACCACAGAGCAACATGGGAAAGTATCTGCTGGGGGCTGCATGAAGCCTTGGTTCTCGCAGGGGCCTGATCTTCAGGACCTCCCCCTCCCTGGGGGCTGCTGGACTCAGCCACCGGGCTGCAGCACACATCTGTGGGGCCCCCGGGAGAGTGAAGGAGATGGTGGATTGCGTTGTAAGGTCAGTGGCACTCTGTTCTCTGGGAGGGTGTGGGCTGGGAGTCCCCTGTGGGCAAACACAGGAGAGAAGGTATAAAGCCTCGGTGCCCGCTGAGGGGGCTATGGCTGCCTCTGCCTGTGCATCCCTCAAGGTCTATGAGAGACCCGTGCCTTGGTGCCACAGGCCAAAGACATGGGGTGAGGGAATGGGAGGAGCTCCTGCACAACCCTCCTGGGCCAGCATCAGCTGAGGGGCAGTGGCAGCTGGTTAGGGAGCTGGCCAACTTCCAGCCACAGAGGAGCTCTCAAACTCCAGTCAGCTGTCTGAGCAGGCCATGTGGGTCCGCCCGCACTTCCCCACTGCTGCAAGGTCCCTTCCTGTTAAGAACCCGGCCTTCCTTCCTCACAACCCCATTAGCTCTGGTACATTCCCCAAGGCTGCTTTGCACTGCATTCTTGCTTCTTGCTGACTTCTGCAGCGGCCCCTAGAGGGGTTTGGTCTCTTTGACCCCAAGCCTCTGAGTGGGTCCTCACCACCTCACGGGCTCAGACACAACCAGAATCTGAGGGCTGTTCCTCTCCCAAGAGGGGGCACAGCATGCTGGGGGTGGGCAGGCAGGCTGTGTAAACCAGACCCTGAGGCTGTCTGTGGTGGTCACTCACCAACCCAGCATTTTCTTTCTTTGTTTTTCTATTCCTTCTAAAAGGGCCAAGACATTTCCTGGACCCTTTCCAAATCTTCTGCCCAGTACACTCTTACCCTGGGGCTCCCTGGAGGCCCAGCACCATTGTGGCTCACATCTCTGATTCTGGAGCTGGGATCTCTTGTCTCTTATTACTTAGATCACTGTCAGTCCCTATCCTGTGTGGTGTGAGCACAGCCCTTGTCCAGTCACCTCCAAGGGAGGAGTTAGGGACCGGCAGCAGGCTCTCAGTGTCTTCTACCTCCACAGAATCTGGCTCCTCCCACTCTCTGACAAGGGCTAGCAGGCTGACCTAAGTGGATATGAAGTGGACTTACATTTAACAAATTTCTGCTCAGCACAACTCTGCAAATGAGGTCTCCCCCGCCCCCACTGAAAAGAAGGATGACATTTCTAAAATAGGACTCAAAACCCTATTACTAATTTTACCCTTTCTTGGTTCCATTTTACAATATCTGAACATTAAAAATACCCACAATGATTTATGCCTCATTAAATTTACCTTCTGAAGAGATTACATAAGCTCTAAATATGATTTTGCATAAATACATTTAAAATACCAGTGGCATTAACTGAATTATTCTAATTTTAAAGCAAAACAATGGGAAGAAGTGCCAAACTCTGCCGAACCTTAGACGTCATCTGGTCTACTGAGAGGAAAACTGAGGCCCACAGAAGGTGAGTGAGGGACAAAAATAGAATTAGAAGGCAGGCCATCTATCATCCCATTCAGGGTTTTACCCTCTGTCCTGTTCTGTGTATTCACATGCCTCCTACCTTACAGATGCTTGGCATTCCATTTAAAGTTAACACAGCTCTGAATTCTGTTTTTAATATGTTTTCTGTAATGGGTTGCCTTGTTATTGGGGTTTATGCTTCAGCTTTGGGGTCACATGGTGTGTGAGCTTCTCATTACCCTGCCTGAGTCCATGGCAGACATTGCTAATCAATCATGATCCTCATTCCCATCCTGAGCCCAGGGGTGGCCCCCAACTCTCACACAGATTGGCCTACGAGGCTAAACCAATTCACCATCCCACAGAATGGCCCTGGAGCAGGCGTTGCAACTCACCGTGGGCATCTTTCGTTCCAGGCTGCCGGGGTCTTGTGTTTCCATTTTTATCACTTTGTAAACCTGCAATATCCCAAAGGTCAGAAGTGGAGATGCTTCAAGAGAAATCCAAATGCAAGCACAGACAATAGTCTAGGTGGTGGTCCTGGCTTCTGACCCCTCTTTCTCACTGTCTTCCCCCCGCCTTCTTGCTCCCATATCACCCACCATCTATTACTGCTGGAATGACTCTGGACTTCCTCCTGTGGTTGAGGAAGCACTGGGAACCAGGGAGGGAATGGCAAGAGAGAGAACGGTGGTCTGTGAGCAAAGGCAGGATTTACTCTGACATCAACACTTAGTGTTCCTCTGTGAGTCTGCCTGGATCCTGGAGCTCCCACCTTGCTCTGGAGTCCCCTGCCATCTTGGAATGCATCTGGGGTTGCTAAGATCACCAGTGCATTCATTGCCGGATAAGAGTGGACCACGGGAAGAAATGAATGTGGGGTGAGGGAAAGGCAGTTCCTACGGAGTTGAAACCCAGAAAGGTCAAGCAATCATTAAATGATTCCTCAGGAAGGCTCAAGACAACCAAATCCTATTAATCCTGGACTGTTCACACAGAATGGTTGCCAAGGGTTATTAGACTCCTCCAGGAGAGGGGCTGCTGCTTTGAAACCAGGTCAGGAAGATGTGGGTCCCTGATGGAACCAGGAGGAGGTGGGGAGTAGGGTGTCAAGGTGGGCTGTTTTACATACCTTGAAACCCACCAAAGGTTGTAAATACAACAATGGAAGATTGCAAATGAATAGAGGCACAGAGAAACAGTGGTCCTTGTGTTTCTTACATCTATATTTTATTTCCATCTCCATTCTTTGGTAGAGTGATGAGGGTTCAACAAGAAGCTAGCGTTTATTGTGCACTTCCCATGCCTGCCTTGTGCTTTAGACTATCTCATTTAACTTCACAACAGTCCTATGAAGGAACGTGAATTATTTCCCTCCTTCCATAGATGAGGAATTTGATTCCAAAAGGAAAGTTAAGCTACTTGTCCAAGGTGAGAGCAGAGATCTGAGCCCAGCCAGTTGACTCCAGGGCCTGTCTGCTCTACACCTGACTGCCTTTCTGAGACCCTGACCACCGATGGCTGTAGGAGCAGGCAACCAGAAGGAACCTACCTTGCCCATACATGGACATGGAGAGAACCTGAGCCCTGAACCTGAGCCAGAATTTCCCTAGGCCCCTTTAGCCATAAGGTAGACAGATGTCTGGAGAGGACCAGACATCTGGAATAGACATCATGGGCCTGAGTCTATGCACCTTGCACCAAAGCCAGCCAAGCATATGGCTAAGAGTACAGGTTTCAGGCAAACCTGGTTCTGACCCACTTCTAGCTGGTCCTTTGGGCAGGTATATTACCTTCCTGGGCCTCACTTTGCTGTCTTATATGGTGGGGATAATGTTGGTTTATACAAAGCACTAAAAAGTTAATGAATATAAAATCTTTACCATTGGGTCTGCCACTTTTGGGGCAGACAATAAATGGTATCTAAAAACAACACTCTTGTGATAAAATTCATCTTTAGCTAAATGCCTTGGGTTACCCACACTTAATTGCACAGACTCAAGAACAGTGGGTATCACTTATGGAGAAAAGAGGCCCCAGAATGAACCCGTCATGCCTTTGCCTCCTTCCAGTGTGTAGACCTACGTTATTCTTCTCCTGCCCCCATAAGAGGCCTAGTTTGGGCTCTGGCCCATTAAGTGACTTTGATTCCTCCCTGCCAGCCCTCCACACACACACGCAGCCCTGTACGTACGTACGTTTAGCCAAGGAGAACTTCTTGAGCAGCTGGGGCATGGCGTCTCGAGGGTGGACCTCCACAGTCAGCTGTGTCCCTGCAAAGGACCGGGAGGTGACATTCTCAGCTGGATGTTGCCAGGAAAGGGTGCAATGTCCCGTGACAGATGTTTGAACAACAAAACATGACTGGTTTTAAGCTTTCTTCTGAATATACAAATAACTCTTGTTTAAAAAATTAAAAAAACAAAATACAAGCAGACAGTTTTCAGATCCAGGCAAGATGGAATAAGAACATTCTACCTTGTCTTTCCCACGGAATGTGACTATAAATGTCGGAAAGAATGCATGGAGCGACTATTTGAGGATTCTGTAAGGTAAATCAGAGAAGGCAAGCTGGGGAATAGGATTAGCATTTAAAGCACCACCAGATTTGCAGTGAGCTCACCATTCCCCTCCCTGTCATATTACTTAGACTGGACTCAAAGGCAAACCCAAATCCAGAAGTACACAAAGGGTAGAGAGAAGCAGTGCTCCATGAGAAGTCCTTTATTCCAGCTTGTGGAGTAAGAAAGGAAACCTCTAAGAGTCAGAGACTGTGGGGGAAAATCCCTTGCTGTACCCCCACCCTTTTATCTGTTATTTCCTCACTCAGCCCCTAGCAAAGTCTGTTGGTAGCAGTGTAGCAGTGATTTTGTTGGTCAGACAAAACTTTAAGCACCCGAGTCTTTGAGGGGGGGCACTAGAGAAGTTATGATTCCCTAGAGTGTGGGGGCAGATACTCAATTTTTTCCTCTCTCTCTCTGTCCCCCACTGATTGTCTCTAGGTGCAGACAGAGTTGTAAGAAGTACCTGGCAGGGTGGGGAAACTGAGGTCCAGCTTTTGTGCTGGAGAACTGGGAAGTGAATTGTGAAGGGGAGGGAGCTCAAGAAAGCAAATCTATGCAGGTATGGATGAACTCTTTTGGTCACCTCTGTGTTGAACATACATGGATCTCATCCTAAGGATCATACCACAGTCTTTGGGAACTAAACTGATGGGGTAGGCCAATGCCTCGAGTGGCCACTGGGAAGTCAATGTGCAGGGCAAGTCTGCATAGCATTACAAAGGCTGCAGTCCAAAATTACCCAGCATGGGTAGAACCAGGAGTAACTGTACTTGAAAGGAAAAGATAATCAACAGATGGTAAATCCAGGATGACACAGATTTTGGAATTATCAGACAGACTTTCAAAAAGCCATAGTAACTATGCTCTAAGAAGTGAGGGCAAATTGTCTTGAAATAAATGGAAAGACACCAAGAATCAACAAAATAACAGAAACTATAAAGATGAAACAAATAGAAAGTTTAGAACTAAAAAATATAATAGATTGAAAAATTATCTGGATATACTAAGTATTAATATGGAGATGACAGAGGAAAGAGTCAGTGAATTTGAAGAAAGATCAATAGAAATTATCCAATATGAACAACAGCAAGAAAAAGTGAACAAAACTTCAGGGACCTGTGGGATAAATCTTAAATGTCTAACATTCATGTTATTAAAATTTCAGAAGGAGAGGAGAAATAGTGTGGTGTAGAAAAAAAAATGAAGAAATACTGAGATAATAATCAATGAAACCAGAAGCTGGTTCTTTGGAAAGATCAGCAAAATTAAGAACCAGATTGACCAGAAAGAAAGGGAGGTAAGACACGAATCAGGAATCAAGACACCAGGATCAGGAATGAAATATGTGAGACCCTACTGATCACATATGTATTAAAAGAATAATAACGTGGGGTGCCTGGGTGGCTCAGTGGGTTAGGCCTCTGCCTTCAGCTCAGGTCATGATCTCAGGGTCCTGGGATTGAGCCCCACATGGGGCTCTCTGCTCAGCGGGGAGCCTGCTTCCCCCCCTCCTCTCTCTGCCTGCCTCTCTGCCTACTTGTGCTCTCTGTCTCTGTCAAATAAATAAATAAAATCTTAAAAAAAATTAAAAGAATAATAAGGAAATACTACAAACAGCCCTGTGTACATAAACTCTACAATGTAGATGAAATGGACCAATTCCTTGAAAGTAACAAACTACCAAACCTCATCTAATGAGTAGATAACCTCAGTATCCCTGTACCCATTTTAAAAACTAATTGTAGTTCAAAACCTTTGAGAAACAAACAAATGCCAGGTCTAGTCACTGACAAATTCTAAGAAACATTTAAAAAGAAATAAGACCAATTTTTAAAATAAGATCTTTCAGAAAACAGAAGAGTAGCAAATATTTCATTACCCATTTCATGAGGCCATCATCAATCTGATGCCCAAACCAGACAAAGATAGCACAAGGAAGGAACCCTACAGCCTGATATTTCTTTTCTTTTTCTTTGTGTTTTCAGACCGATATTTCCTATGAACACAAAAATTCTCAAAAAATATTGGAAAATTAAATCCAGCAATATAGCAAAAGACTAATACAGCACAATCAAGTGTGATTTATTTAGGCAATTCAAGCCTGGTTCAATATTTGAGAACCAATAAATGTAATTCACCTAATAATATTAGTAGGCCAAAGAAGAAAAACCATGTGATCATATCAATTGATGCAGAAAATGCGTTTGACAAAATTTAACATTGACAAAACCTCTCAATAAACTAGGAATTGGAGGGAACTTCCTTAATCTGAAAAAGGGTATTTATGAAAAATCTATAGCTAACAGCATATTTAATAGTCAAAAATGGAATGTTTTCCACCGAAGATTGGAAACAAAGCACGGATGTCCACTCTTACTGCTCTTGATAAATATTACACTGGAAGTTCTACCCAGTGAAATGAAGCAAACAAACAAAAAGCAATAAAAGCCCTATCGATTGGAAAGGAAAAAATAAAACTCTCCTTTTTCACATATGACACATCTATCTATATAGGAAATATCAAGTAATCTACAAAGAAATTTCCTAGAAATAATAAAGTTTAGCATGGTCACAGGATACAAGGTTAGCACCCAAAAATCAATTATATTTATATTTGCAACAAATGATAGGAAATTGGTTTAAAAAATTACTATTTACTATAGCTCCAAAAAATTGAAATGCCTAAAAAAGTTTAGGAGCTGAATGTTGAAAACTACAAAATATGATTAAAAAATTAAAGAAGACATAAATAAGTGGGAGAACATACCATGTTCATGAATTGAAAACTCAATATTGTTAAATTGGCAATTCTCCCTAAATTGATCTATATAAATTTAATGCAACTTCATTCAAACTCCCTGGAGGAATTTTATATATTTTAGATTGAAGCAAAATGATTCTAAAATATAGATGGAAAGATAGAGCAACTCGAGTAGTTAAACCGATTTTGAAAAAAAAAAAAAAGTGGAGGACTCCAGCCAGCTGATTTTAAGATGTGTTATAAAGCTACAGTCATCAGTGTGATATTGGCAAAGGGATAGATACATAGATAAATGGAGCGCAGTTAAGAAATAGAGCCATCCAAATATGGCAAATTGATTTTTTCACAGAAGTGCAAAGACATTCCAATTAGAAAACGGGTAAAAGAACAGATACTCACCAAAGAAGAGATTACAGATGGCAAATAAGCATGAGAAAAGATGTTCAACATGATTAGCCAAACAAATTAAAACCACAATGAGGTATCATACCTATTAGAAGAGCAGTAATAAGAAACAGTGATAACATACTGACAAAGTTGGAGAAGTCAGATCTCACACACTGCTGGTGGGATTGAAAAGTAGCAACTCTGGAAGATGGTTTGACAGTTTCATATAAAACAAAACATACACCGAACATATGACCCAACAACTGTACTCTTGAACGTTTATCCCAGAGAAATGAACACTTACGTTCACACGGAAACCTAGACAGAAACGTTACAGAAGCTCTATTCACAGTGACCCCAAACTGGAAACAACCTAAATGTCCTTCGGTGGGTAAATGGGTAAACACCCGGTCCTACATCTATATAAAGGAATACTTCTCAATAATGCAAAGAAACTCTTAGGAGAGGCAAGAGGATATAATTATGGAGATTCTGCACAAAGGAATTTTGGGGTGACAGAAGTGCCCTGTATTCTGAATGTAGGGGTGGTATCATGAGCAAGCGTTATGCATGCATTAAAACCTGTTAAACTATATACAATTTGAATTTAGTAATTTAAAACAAACAAAAAAATAAGTACCTACTGAACAAAAAAGCCTGAGCAGAATTAAAACAAGAATCTGGATGATACAGGAAGATATAAAATAAAGAGTGAAAGTCCAAAGCAGTAGTATAGTAAACATGTTCTTCGTAACCTGCTTTCTTTTCTTGACTCTTCACATGTCAGTGAATATAGTCCTACGTCATCAGTTTCAGTGGGCTGCATAGTACTCTATTCTACACAGGGTTTATAATCCACATAAGCCATCCCTTTTGGTAGGATAGTTAACTTTTCCCCAATGTTTTGTTCTTATAATCAGCGATGTCTGAACATTCTGATACACATCTCTTTATGCTCTTTTCAAATCAGTTCCTTTGAATAAATTCTTAAGTATGGATCACAGCTTATAGAGATTTTTAAGACTTTCGTTATATACTAGCAAACTTCCGGTGAATGATTTTATCATTTGAGGACCACACCCTCAGCACGAGAGGATGCCCGCTGTGTTTGCTGTATTTGAACGAAGAACTGGTCACAAAACTCTGAGAGGTCTTTCGTTCTGTTCCTTGAATGTGAGCTGTCTGTCCTTACGATGTGGTTTGGCTAGTTAGCATATGATGTTAATATAAGTGATTCTGGGCAAGCTCTGAGCCTAGGTCTCAAGAAATTTTGCAGCTTCTGTCCTCATTCTTGGGATTCTAGCCACAAATGCCATGTGCATGAGCCCAGGCTGGCCTGCTGGAGGAGGAGAGACCACGTGGAACAGAGTAGAGGCATCTCAGGTGAGGCCGCCCTACCCTACCTGGTCTCCAGCCAACTTACCAGCTGACCACGAATACAGGAGCAAACTGGGCCAAGACCTGCGGTGAACTGGGTGTGTCTCAGGCAAGCACGCCTGGCCAACCTGTGCCCTTGTGAGCTGGTAAACGCTTACTGGTTTAAGCCACTGAGTTTTGGGGTGATTTGCAATATAAAAATAGGTCACTGATATACTCACTGGTGTTTGATTTTTATCAATCTCGGAAATTTTTATTAATGAATAATGACATCTCATCTTTGTGTATTTAATTTTTAGTGTATTTTTCATATGTTCATTAGCCATTTAAAATTCTTCTTTTGTGAATTGTTTATTTTCCTACTCATGTATTTTTTTCCTTATTAATTTTGTAAGAGTTCTTTTTATTAACAGGTCCCCTGCTAAATGTATTGCAATTATTTTTCACAGAGTAACAATATTGACTTTCTTGTGTGGCTCATAAACTTGCTCTACATACCAAAGAGGGTAATTCTCAAATAATTTTGTAAGATACAATGTGGCCTTCCAAGTAGCATTACTCTGTAGAGGTTAACATCACTTTGAGTGTAGTTTCTAGCACATTCACTGTGAAAGAAAATCAGTGTGTGATTTTATAATTGACTTTAAGTATTTCAGAATTCAAAGCATAATTCGGTTCTGGTCCTAGGATCGGGGTGCCATTGCCAGAAGCAAGCATTTCCTGTGTGTCTTCTCATGCTGCATGGGCCGGTCGTCCTTTGCCTTTTCACTTTTTCCATCTGAAACACTTTCAGGTGTTTTCCAAAGTGAGTGCCAAGCTGTACCTGGCTGCAAGATGCCTTACAAGAAACGGATTTTAAAAACCTGCCCACTGTCTCTCCTTTTCTCAGGTCTCAGCATGTAATGCTCTGAGAAGTCCTGCAGTGAAGAAGTCAGTATGACCCAGTACTATTTTGTGAAACACAATTCAGAAAATTCTGGACTGGAACAATACCCAGAAGCTGTAAGAAGCTGCAAACCCGAACAACTTGGTTTAGGGCTCAACAATAAACCCCTTCCCCAAATTTCTCACATCTAACATCTAGGCCCTTCCAACCACCCCCAATTCAGCCATGCTTCTTTGTCAAAGAAGGAGTGAGCTGAAGAACAAGGGACTATTAAAGCCCTGGCAGAGGGTGGCTGTTGAGATATTCTGATACACTGATGTGGCCTGCAAGGTCCAACCAGCCATTTCCAATCCCTTCTCTCTTTCCTGTACTTCCACTTCTCTACCTGCTCATGGATAGGAGCTCAACTTCCACTATTCTCCTGAGCCCCATTTCCTGACTCTCCCCCAAAGCAGCATTGCTTATCAGCCCCCTTTGAGGAAAACAACAAAGTTCCCTGGCCTCCCTGATCTGTGGGAGTGTGATACCCACTCTTATCACACACACACAGGTGTGTGAGGACCCTTGCCAGGGTGGCTGGAGGGGGCACTTCTTTGCCTGAGAAACTGGGCCTGGGTGTGCTGTCTTACATAAGCAAGAGTCACTGAGGAGCTCTGTGCTTCCTAAAGGTGTGAAATGGTAAGATTTTGCAGACTACTACATTCCTGTATCACACAAAACTCTTAATTTAAGACAAAAATTAACTTGACCAATATTCCGATGATAAAATTTTGGAGCAAAATTTCAAGTAAGGACTAAAACCCAAGTACAGTCAGATACCATGACACCAATCTTAACGGTCATAGCCAAACCCACAGGAGACCCTTCCTGGGATGTCAGGTCACCTGGCTAGCTCTCCCACGGTGCCCCTCCCCGGTTCTGCCAGTTGTCACCCAAACAACACCCCTGAAGCTGCAGCCTTGGGTGTGTTAGGAGCAGCACATTCACAGGTGTCTCCCGCTCCCCTTGACAAGTGGTTGCTGGGGCCCTTTCCCAGATGCCACCAGCTCTGTTTCCTTTTCCCTCTCCTCTGAGATATGGAGATGCAGCCGGCAAGCCCCAGCACGGCCATGGCCGACCGCCTGGGGTCTACCTTGTACCTGGTCAGGAGACTTCTCCCCCTTAGCAACTTCTCCCCAGGTCTCTGCAGGTTTGAATGAGGGTTTGTCTCCAGGCCTAATTTGCTCAGAATATCTAATGCAGAGATGGCAAACAGATTTCCCGTTGTTCATTAACTCTGACTGACTGGAAGTGGCTGCCTGGAGTGTCGATTAATTAGCGAGGACTGTGGGAACGTGAGTGTGTGTGTGAGTGTGCACACATGTGTGGGTGTGTATGTGTGTGGCTGGGGGCAGGGGCTGGGGGATTCACGTCAGATACTTGCCACCCTTGGCTGAAGGGGCCTCACTAACGCTTTTTGGAACTGGAACTCGGGTTAATAACCGGGTTCTTTGCCTGGAAATCTTTCCCTGCAGGAGTCGAGAATCAGGAAGCCTCAGCTAAAGCATCTGTAATTCAGAGACACTCAGAAAGAGCTCCAGGGTAGGTGCTTGGCAGAGGCATGCTGTGGTTTCTGCCTGGGGAGCAGCAGTCCACACCCAAGAAGAGGTGCCCCTGCTACCCCGGGAGCACACGCCAGAGGGCGGCAGGGGCAGTCCAGCTCTGCAGACTCTTCACCAGTCTTCGGCCAACGCAGCGGGAAAGGCCCACCCAGCAGTTCTCATCACAGATGACCCCTGATAGCAGAGTGTGCTGAGACCACTGTGGGGGGGGGCACCCGTGAGGCTTGGGGGGATGACAAAGGGCGTCTCTCATGCCCCTAACTTGCTAACCCATTCCAGCTTTCACTGGGCTCTTGAAACTCAGAGCCCTTCAGGGTTCCTTCTGCAGAGCAGAGCCCACTGGAATGTTCCAGGTCTGGAAGTGCGGGCAGTGTGACCCTAGTGCCTGCATTATCAATGAAGGTTCCAGAGTGCCTGCGTGTGGACAAGGGTGCAGGACCTGGAAGGACAGAAGCCTCAAAAGGAAACTCAGGAGTCACTTTTGGGGCCTGAAATCACAGGGACTCGGGGGATCACGGTCCTGTCATTCCACCCACCCACCCATTACAGACTGATATTCTGAGGCAGCCCTCTCAGCCCTCTCACAAAGATCCAAGATTCCAGTGATCTGTTTGTCACCCCCTTCGTTAGGTTTCTCATACCTGGTGCTCCTGCTGAAAGCTCTTCCCCGATGCCCATAAGACAGGCCTCCTCATCTCCTCCCTTATGGAAATGTCATCTTCTCAGGGTGGCCTCCCTCAATGACTCTGTTTTACATTGTCCTCACGTGGCAGGCTGTGTGATAGCCCTTAAAGACATCCAGGCCCTCATTCTGGGGACCTGTGAATGTTACCTTAACCAGCAGAGGGGACTGTGAGATGTGCCTAAGTTAAGGATCTGGAGAGAGGAAGATCATTCTGGATTATCTGGTGGCCTCAGTGTAATCCCAAGGATTCTCATAAAACGGAGTCAGGAGATTGAGCTACTTATGTGGAGAACAGGCAATGTGACAGTGGTCACAGACAATGGAGTGATCAGCTACAAGTCAAGAAGGACCAGCAGCCTCTGGAAGCTGGAGGAGTCGAGGAACAGATTCTCCTCTGGAGCCTCCAAAAGGAAACTTCCCTGTGGACACTTAGCCCAGTGAGACTCACTTGGGACTTGTGGTCTCCAGAGCCCTTGAAGAGAATATCTGCGTTCAGCCACCAAGCTTGTGATAATTTGTTAAGTAGCCATAGGAAACTAACACACACCCCTGGGAGCTCACTCTCCCCCCATCCTCCTCCTGGCTCTGTTTCCTCCTTCAGCCTCATTCAACACCCTGCACTTTACTTCTGAAGGCTGTCTGTCTCCCTCAGCAGGGAGGGGCAGGAGCCCTTGCCCGTTTTGTTCTGGACTCCAGTTCCTCCCCAGAGAGGCTCAGCCTTTCCCTCACTGGGGCTCAGGCTCTCACAGGACCCCACTGGGCCCATCTCATTCCAACCTACAAGGCTCTGCTCTGCACCTAGGACACCAAGCCCACCATTCTTTCTGCTCTCTGGAAGCCTCGAGTGCTAGTAGGGGGAACGTGAGTGGCCTTCACGTTGACAGCCTGAGAGCAAGGGTGTGGTGTGCCAGGTGAGGCTCTGGGGCCTGGTGGGCCCCTTCCCACGCCCATCTTCCTGGGACACGGTGGGGGCAGTGCCCTGTGGAGCCCTGGCAGGTGCACCAGGCTCGGGGACCACAGCATCCCCTGTGCACAAGCAGGGATAACACCATGACCCCAACGCTGAGTGTAGCCAGAACTAAGCAAGATGAGTGATGTAGTGGTGAATCCACTTTCATGTTCGTGAGGTGTTGGTTCTTTTTGATTTGTGGTGAGGTGTGTGCTGCTGGTCCATTTCGGGGAGGCAGGGGGCTTAGGTTTGTCTTGGCTGTGTGCTCAGGGGGAAGGCAGGGGGCCCGCTGAGTGGGGCCTGTTCTGGAGCCATCTGCCAAGAGGTACAGTGGCCCTGGTTGCAAGGAAGCTTGGCCTCCTGCTGCTAATCCATCTTGACAGGCCTTTCCTCACTGCCTGCCAGGGATTGTCTGTGGGGATGCTGGATTAGTCTGTTACTGAGGGCAATTCCCCGAGAGACTCTAAGTCCTCCTGGGACTCCTACTTTGCCACTGCCCCCTGGACATGGTGAGATAGTTTCCTTACAAGTCAGGGCATCAGCACTGAGAACAGCAGTGGTGCAAGCTTAGGGATGAGTCTATGAGAGCTCTCAGCTACCAGGCCCTCAGTCTTTAACACAGAGCAGGAAACCAAGGTGGGAGGTTAGTATGTGGGTGGGGGTGGAGTGGGGTTAGTGGGGGGGTGGCATCTCTATTTAACCTGGTCTCCCCTCTAGCTATAGCTGTAGAGTCCTCCTGTCTCTACCCCTGCCGCCTCATTCCCCCTAACGCCCACCCCCCGACACACACCCTGTGTTCTCAGATCCGGTCAACTGCAGAGTCAGCATGGTGACACCCTTGTCTGAGGCTCCCAGAACCCCCCAGAACCCATCCCTGTGAAGTGAGGATTCTCAAGGAAGTGCCCTCTCACTTCCCTTTGCTGAGTTAAATTCATCCCTGGTTGGAAGGCCCTGGAAGGCTGCGTCTCGGAAGGAGAGGCTAGGGAACCGCTGTGACTCAGGAGGAGGGAAGGCTTGGGCAGTGAGCAGGCAGGGGGAAGGCCGCTTTCCAGAAGCTCTGTGGAAGCATTGCTGTGTGAGGGTTAACAGCAAAGGTCTTGGGGGTAGCTGTGGGGAGGTGGGGGTCAGGTTGCCCCCCACTCTGATGCTTTCTGGCTCTGTGCTCTTAGACATATGACAACCTTTCCAAGCCTCAGTTTACTCATCTATAAATCGAGGCCAGCTGAGAGTACGGATCACATAGGAGTGTGAAGTTCATTTGAAGGAGGATAATTATGTAAATGGACCACCAGGGTGCCTGGCACATGGTTAGCACTCATAAATGTTAGCTCTGGTGATGACAGTTAGGGCCCTGAGGACAGCTGTGGGTTCTGTGGCCCAAGGACTTGATCACTCTCTCCCATGTCATCCCGCAGCCTCTCACAGCTTCCCATGGGATGCGGGGAGAAGGAAAGGGAGAGGGTGCTCCAGCATCCACAGGGCAGAGAAGAAAGTTTGCCTCTTCCCTTGCTGTGTTTCTGGCCTGGAGAGCAGAGACAGACAGATGGGAGCTGGAGGAGAGGCCACGGGGCGTGGGGAATCCTTACCTTGGTTGTCGTAGGACGTGATGACCTGGGTCTGCTGTGGATGCTGCTTCTCCGCCAAGCTTCCTGTGAAGCAAGACAGATCCGAAGTGACCACTGGGACAATGGCGGAATTTGCCCCGGGCCGACCAGGGAACTGTGTGCATCTGCAAGAAAGGCAGGCTGATGGGGGATGAACTCATGCCAGGCCTGACCTAAATGTGTGCCCATCTGTGTGCACACACGTGTGAATCAGCCCCTTTACACACCCGAATGCAGAGGCAAGTGACTGTGAACCTGTGGGCACACACCCTTACATCTCTCAGCGGTGCCAGTAGAGGCTGGGTTTCTTCTCGAGAAGTTGGGTGCCCCTCCCATGGGTCCCAGCTTCAGTGTGGCCGGGCTCAGCTGCCAAAGTGCAAAGGGATGCCTTGCTGATCATCACCCTTTCTGTGGAGTGGCCCGGGGAGTGGGGCTCCTACCCGAATTTTATAGCTGATAGGCCTGCAGCCTGGGCCTAACTTTTGGCTAAAGACGTTGCCCCCAGGGACTTGAGGCCCCAGTCTCCTGATTCCTAGGTCAAGCTCCTGCCTCCCTCTGAGCAGAATGGGGACAGCTTGCCTTCTACTCCAGCTTAGGAGTTGGGGTGACCTGCAGTATGGGTCAGTTTCACGGACATTCGCAGGACCCCCACTATGTAAATGTTCTCTCCACGCACTAGGGATCTTTATGTCTTTGGAACATAGAGCTGTCCTCAGAGCCTAGTGGGGTCAGGTTGCTGTGAGAAAGGCCCCATTCCTGCCACAGGCCATGAAGGGGAAACCCACAGGCTTACCTGCCCCTCTTATGGGAAGCAACGCCTTTTCCTACATCTTTCCCTTACCAGCTGCTACGGTGGCCTGGTCTTGCTGAGGCTGCTGCAGGTATGGGGTGGGGGTGTTCGGGAGGGGCTGGGGAAGGACCAGGGTTGTGGCAGTAGGGCCTTCCCCTACAGTGACCACCCTGGCCTGCCACCTTCTCCCTGGCCTCCCACTGGTCTGCAAAAAGTGTCGGGCCTGCCACTGGAAGTGGTCACTAGGGGTAGGGCCTGTGTCTGGAAATAGGCCTGTCTTTGGGGCGCTGGTCTCAGCAGGTTCCATTCAGACATCTTCCTTTGTGCACCCAACCAGATCCGCCATTCAAGGCTTCCCACACCTGGGCCCAGGCAGAAGGTGGTCAAGGTGGATAGGCAGGTCACTGAGCTGGGCTGGATCTTTGATCCCCCTGGCAGGATCTTGCCCTGGAGAACCTGCCTGCTCTAGTCTATTCTCCTATGAGCAGGCCCAGCCAGGACCCTCACTCACCCTGAGGGCTAAGGTCGGTGGGCTGGCCTAGGGCTTGGAGCACTGAGTGTGCCAATCCACGGTGATGTCTGTCTGGAGCTCTAGGCCAGACTCAAGCGAGGACAGCGAGGCTGCCTCCTTCAGGCACAGCTGGCTACATCTCCTGCTGGGCTGGGAGATGAAGGAAACAGGATCCGGGAAGGGAATCCTCAAGGAGGACGATTGGCTGGCATAGCTGCTGTGGGTATTTATAGTCAGGGCTGCACAACTGGTTTCCCTGTGGCTATGGGGTGTTGGTCCCCATGCTGCTAGGCAGACTTCGGCCAGGACCAAGGAAAGCAGCCAATCACAGCAGGGGAAGCCCGTTGCTGGCTAGTGGGGTTGGCTGGGCCTGAACACCTGCTGCTCGGAAAAGTTTGGAGCAGTCCAGGCTCCCCCCACCCTGCCAACGCCCCGGCACAAGGAGCACACAGGGCAGTGAGAAGGGGAACATGTGCCTTTTTGGATCTGCCCCATGTTCGGCCACATTTGTGCACACTCCACCAGCACAAGCCATCAGCTGCCTCCTTTGCAGATGAAAGCCATCCAGTTTCCAGGGCTGGGTGCCTTGGACGCCAGTGAGGGAAGTATGTACGCAGAGTCTCACCGTCAGAAAACACAGAGAGAGAAGCCGTGATTTTAGTTTCTGCATGCACATGTGCAACTTGAAAGCATGCATAAAATTTTACTTTAAAATACCTATACTGGTGGAGTGATGCAACCCTTATCTTTTCCAGGCTCTGCAGAGCCTCTCTCCAGGCCTCCAGTTACCTGTAACTCTCAGTTTTCTCTGGTGGTTTGGCAAGAACTACTTTCACACTCCTCATTTTTTAAAGTTATTTTTAAAAAAGATTTTTATTTTTTTAAAGTCATCTCTGCACCCAACATGGGGCTCAAGCCCACAACCGGGAGATCAAGAGCCGCACACTCCACCGACTAAGCCAGCCAGGTGCCCCGTGATCCGCTTTATTTTGTTGTATTTTCCCACTAACCTTCCCTCAAATCAGGGGCCCTACAGATGGTAAAAGTAGGATAAATTCACTGTATTTCAATCATCTCCTAATGTAATAACATGGCTGAGAAGCCTTAAGATGAATTTCTGACAACTCAAGGTAAGAGAGCTATAACAAATGAAGATGGCTGTGTTTCTTCCCTCCCACCTCAACCCACTTTTCCACTCACCCGCTTGTACGCTGGCCAAGCGTGCATATTTGCATTGCCTGCTGTGCATTTTGGGGACAGGTCGCTGGTGGTCTGATTCTCAGAATTCTAATGAGCCTGCAGTCTAGTTTTCTAACTTTGGCATCTGCTTTGGTCCAGGTAGAGCAGGTGCATCTATTGTCTTATGGCCCTGAAGCAAGGGTCAGGAAGCCATCCCACCATGTATGCCCATGAGCCGGGACTCCAAGGGCTGGTCCCCAGGGCAGGAGCATGTCTCAAGTATGATCTGTCTACGTGCATAGGGCAAGGAACACAGGAAAGCTCTTAACCTCCAGGGAGCTGGGATTCTATTGCAGTGAAAAGCATTATGACTATAATCAGTAACATGGTCCCATGAGGGCAGGGGGTCTTGACTGTTTTTATTCCAACACCTAGAATCCTGCCTGGCATGAAGGAAACACTGCAGATGAACGCGTTTACATTTAGAATTTCATCCTTCCCTTTTGCTACTGTCAGGAGGGCAGAGCATAGCTGTTTGGTCTCATTCAGCTGGGGGCCCGATTCTCCACCTGCAGAGGATTCTTCATGCCAGCATTTGATGAGCCCAGATCTGAATGTGACCCCTAGTGGGGCCCCAGGAGTGGAGAACTGACTCTTGTTAGAATTCTCACGTGCCCATAGTGCAGTTTCGCTGATGTTTGCTCTTGGAAGGTGAGCTTACGAATCTCTGAAGGGTACAGAAAAAGACCTGGTAGGGCCAGTCCATGGATGGCATTCCCAGAGCTGTCCTGGGCCTGCAGGGTGACAGACAGCCGGCACCAGAGAAAGGAGGCTTTGGAAATGGACTTCTCTCAGATCTTACTATATTCTGGGTCCCCAGCCAGACAGGAACACAGCACCCATCTCCCTAGGCCTGGAGTAATAATGTCCCCAAACAAGCCACCTCCTTTCTGAAAAAATTTTCCAAAAGATGGATTCCGGGCCTGATGTGAGCAACCCCACCTCCAGGGGAACACACTCAAAACTTGGGGGATGCAATGCCAAGGAAAACTTTCTGGGGTCACAGTGGCTCCAGAGGCATGGCGAACACGAGCAACCACTTTCTGATTGATTAGATATCTAGAGCCAGTGAAATCGAATGTTTCCATCATTTTTCAATGTGTTGAATTACAGAGACGTAAAGAAAATAAGATGAAAAGAGCGTTACCATGCACGTCATTTCCTTCGAATCTCTGCCATCTCCGGATTCCATTTCCGACGCCCTGGAGTCCTGTGGAATACAGGGTCTGGCTTGAGGGTCTCCACGGTGGGAAGACCCAGGCCAGCAAGTGATGGGCCAGCTGCTAATGCATCTGGGTTGAGGTGGGGCTGGAGGAATCCAGCTCTGTCAGCATCCGGGAGAGGCTGCCCACAAATGAGACACACTTTAAAACATTAAAGGAAAATATTAGAATAGTAGTTTTCAAAGGTGGTTGTCAGGATCATTTGGGGAGAATTTTCCCAGTACAGATGCCCATTTTTCACTCCATATCTCTGCTGCATGAATATGGAGGCACATTGTGGAAGCTGCCCATCATTCATTTTGCCTACCTATTTCCCTATGCGGGGAATCTCCCGCTTTTAGAGCTATGATGTAAGGTGGAGGGTGGGCAAAGAGGGTCTATCCTTATAGGAAACTCAAGTGATTGTTGGAAAACTGTGAAAATTCTCCCTGGATGATAGTCTCCCAGCCTCCCTTGCAGCTATGGACAAGCTATGGACCTATGCACCATGGACAAGTGTGGCCCAGGCACAGCCACTCTGAGGAACCTGTGTCTGCTTCCACCTTAGGACCTGATGATGCAAGAGAGAAGCGCTCGCTCTCTCTCGCTTTCTCTCGCTCTCTCTCTCTGGTCATGGCTGGAAGTGGCGGCTGTGAGGTCGAGTTCCTGGCACAGAAATGGTGTACGTTCTGGCAACGGGAGCAGCTGCGGTAAGATCAAGCTCCTGATGAGGAAGGAGTCCCTAGGGTCCTTTGGTGGCAACAGAGGTTTCCTCAACAGACCAGCTCAGCTGGGCTGCGGATGGTGCTGTTCCAGGAAGCTCGGCCTCTAGCCTGGGTCTCCTGCCCTTGTAACCCCTGCAAGTCCCCCAGTCCCTTCCCAATGCTCTTCTTTTCTCCCGTGCTCTCTGCAGCCAGGATCTGGGCTTACTGCTTGGAACCCTTGCTGACACCTGTGTGGAGTGGAATGCACACATCACACCAACTTGGAGGAATGAAACCTGACTATGGGGCACTTTTAGACTGGGTGGAGGTGGCTTTAGGCCACCTCCTCCAGGGCAAAGGATAGGAGGTGAGGGTGTCCAGGCATGCTTTTGAGAAGCACTGTGTAAAGGAGAATGGAAGGGCCATAGAGGAAAGAGCAGAGAGCTCTGCTGGCACACACTCTCTTTGCCTCCTTGTCCTTCTGGCTCTTTCTGCCACAAGGACACAGCAGAAAGCCACCCGATCACATCTTTACTTAGCCCTCTGCATTGTGACAATTATGGAGCTCAGGTCCTCCTTCACAGAGCCAAGGACCTGGGCTGGAGGGGAGATAGGAGGAGATGCCTGGAAGAGGTGTGGGGACATTTTGGATCTTGTGCCCCAACAGGAGGCCTCGGAACATGCTAATTTAATTCCGTGTTTCCCTGCCTTCAGCTGTGTGGGCCCATAGGCCGGCTTAGCCAGGGGTCTCTTGGACATCAACACTGCCCAGCAGCCTTGGGGGCTGGACACTCTCCCTCTGCTTCAGTACAGAACTGATTGTAAATAAGTGACACTAGTCTCTCTGCTGGCCTAGTGTCTGAGAGAAACCTCCTTCAGGAAAATTTTAGAGACAAACAGGAGAAATAACAGACCCTTGGCAAGCAAGGTCTTCTTCCCTTGAGTCATGGTCATGAGTGTGAAATGTATTGGTCTGGAGTCCTGTAGGGTGTGTGCTAGGGGTGGGACGCCTCAGGGAACAGTCCTGATCCCTGCCATTTCCGGGGCTTCTCTGTGTTCCTCTTCCTCTCTTTCTAGTGTTGGAGCCTTTAGGAGAGATGCAATCCGAGGTGGGTAGGGAGGAGGGGGCTCATAGGCTGACCAGGAACTGGGCCTCTTGGGGGCCCTCTGGCCTTGCCACACACTGGGGGAGGCCTTCTCAACCACAGTGTCTGGAGGAGAGGCAGCTTCTTTTCTATCAAGGAGCAGGTGGACTCTGCCTATTTCCTCATTACAAATACCCGGGTGTGCCATTTCCACCTCTCCTAGGAGCAGCTCTGAGAATGAAAGAACCAAGTAACCCAAACAACTGGCCCCAAATCCCTCCAGAGACTGGAGTACCTGATAACATGCACAGCCCTCCAGAATCTATTTCTTTCCCCAAGAGGTCACCAGGAAATATGGGGCAGCTCCAGCCTGTGTGACTGGTGGGGGCCAAGCCAATCACGGCACCACTGCTTCCGCAGGGCAGGTAGAAGGTGGGGGTTCAGTGCACACAGGGCCTTTGCAGACAGAAGAGCCAGAGGCAGACTCCGAGGAGCTCTGGAGCTGGAGGGCAGGTAGGAGGCAGAAGTCATTCTACCCCATGGGTTATTAAACATCACTCCCAAGGCACTGGCCCATGGTCAGCCTAGCACAAACTTCACACCAGCCCCCCAGAAGGTTCGGGAGGGCTTCCCCTTAGACCTAGGACTGATTCCCTAACTTCTGAGGGGCTCATCTAACATCTGTGATTTCCCCATCTGTGTTCTCTTCAGTGTGTCCTCTTTGGAGATTACAGTGAGTGCTGCTTTCTGCAACTGCTCTATAAAAACAATCACTTTATTTTTCCAGTCTACCCTTCCTCAGACTTTCCTCAGAAAGTCTGTAGGAAGAGTAAAATTAATAGATCCGTGAGAGTGGAAGAAAGCAGATTTTAGCTGACCAGACCCAAGCCTGTGTGCCTTTTACACCACCCTTTATGGCTTCTACTGTGGGAGGCCAGGAGAGGCTTCAAGATAGGGGAAACTGAGGCCAGGAGTTGTGCAAGGACACCAAGGGAGCTCCGTGTCAAAAAGTCTGATTCAGCACACAGACTTCCCTGGGTCCCCTGTGCTCCGCAATGTGCCATGTGAGGAGCAGGCCTCGGCCACACAGGGGTCAGGTCTGAAGCTCTGGCCCCCTTCCTCCAAGGCATCTTCTAACCCTGCTGTGCACCCTTCAGAGAATGGCTGGGAGGAAGGTGGCTCCCCGGGGGGCTGACGGAAGCACCGACCAGCCCACGCAGGGAGTCAACCCCGGAGCAATCACGGGGCTGCGCGTTGCCACGGGACGCCGGTGCCAGGGCGCAGAGGCGCAGGCAGCGGCGGGGAGAGGGTCGGTCTCGCTGACCTCATTCGGGGGTGCCTGAGGCGCCCCCCGGCGGGCGGGCCCCAGGGCGAAGAGGCCGAGGTGCGGGGGCCGGGGGCCCGGGCCCGGCGCGCGTTACCTCCTCTGCGCTGCGGCAGCGCGCCCGGGTCCGCCTGCGGGTCCGAGTGCGTGCCCTGCGCGGCGCGCCGCTTCTCCGAGTGCACAATCAGCAGCATATCGATGGACACGGCATTGCTGTCCTTCTTCAGCTCCATGGTGCCGCCTCGCTCCCTGCCGTGGCGCCGCGGCCGCTCTCGAGGCTGCCTGCGCTGCAAATGGCCCCGTGCGCGCCGCTAGCTGGCGCGGGAGACGGCGACGGCGCGGGAGAGGGCGCTCCCCTGCCGCCGAGCCGCTGGGCGCCGCGTTTCGCTGACTCTGCCAAACACGCCATTAGGGCCCGCCCGGGAGGGCGCTACCCTAACGAAGCCGCTCTAAGTCACCTTTGAAAAGAAATCCCCAGCCGAGCCCTGACCTGCACCCGGGCCTCGGGCGCCACAGCTGCCGGCTCCAGAGAGCCTCTCACCCGGTGCGCTTGGAGCGCTCGTCCCGGCCTCCGGCGCTGTTCCCCGGCTGGCCAGCGCTGCCTCGTTCCCCGCGGGCTCCAGGGATTCCCGGGGCGCCTGCGGAAGCTGCTGCAAACACTGACACCACACAGCGCTGTCAACAGTGCGAGTCCGTTCTGGAAAAGGAAAAAGAGCACGGGTGGTCCCCCTTTTTCCCGACGGCCTCCTCTGTAGGAGGGAGATGGGTAGGGTGTTGGGGTCTGGACCTCTGCGATTACGGCTGCACCAGGACTTGGAACGTGACCACTGGGCATCAACTCAGCAGTTCTTTTTGGCTTGTGGTGGAAGTCTTAACATCTCTGTTCCTTCTAGAAGCCTGGCTCATGCTTGGTGGGGCAGGGGGGAGGGGCGAGGAGGAGGCTGGGGCAGGGAGCAGCCTGCCCGCTGTGCTCAGGGAGCTGGACTCCAGAGCCCATCTATTTTTAGTGGGGCCTGGCCAGGCCAGCCAGCAGCAGCAGGGCCTTTGGCTCCCAGTCTCAGGAGTGTTTACAGCCGCATCTGCCTGGTAGCCCTTGGCACGGTGGGCCCACCCAGCCGGGGCCAGTCCCCTAACTTAAGTTTCCACCATTAATAAATGCCATGCACACGGAAGCCTTTGCCCTGGGGCCCATCCCACTGGAGGTTAATGACCCTGTGTGGCAGCGTGGTCCCTGAGGGCTCCTACCTCCCCCTTGGAGGCAGACTGTATTATGCTAGATTGTAGCTCTAGCTCTGCCACTGGATGCCCATGGGACTGTGGACAAGCCGTTTCCCCCCATGTCCCCACCCCTCTCGTGGGCATTAAATACAGGCTCGCACAGGGTTGTTGTGAGAATGAAGTGTACTTAAGCTGCTTGGCGCAGGGTAAGTGCTCTCCCAATGGTAGCTGTGGTTCGTGCCTCATTTTAAGGATGAGGAAGTGGACAGGCAAAGCGACAAGTCGGTGATGGAGGCAGGGGCCGCCCAGATATACCCTCAGTCTCTGAAGGTCTTTCTCCACTGACTGTGACTCAGTAAAGGCCACTGCCTTGAGGCCACGCCTTGCTCACTGGGCGTCCTATGAAAGCGGATGTCCCTGGTCTCTGGCAGTGCTGAATTGGAGTCCCTAGGGAGATGAGCTGTGGGACTGGTGTAGGTGGGTGACTCCCAAGGCAGGTTTCCTCATGCAGCGAGTTCTGTCCTTTAGTGTCATGTCTGCATGTGTGTGTATGTGTGTGTGTGTGAGAGAGAGAGAGAGAGAGAGCACGCATGCACACACACGGCTGGGGGGCTGGCTGAAACTTGCTGCTCTCTAGATGGCTAGAAAAGTAAGGGCTATGGGTTGTGCAAAGTCCCTGGGGTCTTGGAGACTGCCCAGGCAGCATCCCCTCATCAGACCTGGGACAGTGTGTCCTAGCTCCTTCAAGGGTGTAGGTCCCAGCAAAGCTTCTGGGCAGCACCTCTCACTACAGAATGGGGCTGAGCGGGAAGGGCAGGGAAGCTGAAGCCACCTTGCCTGAATTTGCATTCCCATCCTTCTCCCTTGCCCCTTGCTGGAGAGTGTCACTGTTAGGAGCTTGCTCACATGGCATCCCTTTCCAGAGCTGCCCCTGACGGAGGCGATGATAACCTGGAGATATATCAACCAGAGGTCTAGGAAGCCGGTCTAGGGGCCTCCTGCCTCTCCAGGATGCCTGAAAACAGAGCCTTTGGAGCTGGGCTTCTTGTCTGTGCTGCTATGGATGTTTGGGGCCTGAGAATTCCTTGGTGTAGGGGGATGTCCTGTATGTTGTAGGATAGCAGCATCCCTGGGGTCTACCTACTAGATGCCAGTAGCACCCACTTCCCAGTTGTGACTACTTGGAATGTGTCCAGGTGTTGACATATGTTTCCTGGGGGACAAAAATGCAGGGAAGACATTGCTTTGGAGCAAACCCATGAAATGGGTCTGTGTCACATTGGCTGTTCTGGAAAATACTGCTGCTCCTGGATCCTGATGCTTTCCAGAACCTGGACCCACTCCTCAGAGGTTCCCAGCCATGGCCCTCAGTCCATAGCTGGCTTCTTGGGCATGCACAGCTGCTCTCTGCCAGCAGCATGGGCAGAAAGATGAGATGCTCTTCTCATTCTTCATATACCCCCACTGGCCTCTGTTGACCCATCCTTTCATCCACACTAGCTGCTTTGGCCGAGAGGGGGACACCACATCACAGGAAGGTGTTGGGGTGTATCTGGAAAGGGGAGAGGGAGTAGGAGAGACTGAGGTTATGAAGTATCATTCAGAGGGTCTATGCCTTCTGTTCAACAACCCCCCACCCCAACCAATGGGACTGAGAACAGACCCTCAGCCTGTGATTTATACCCTGGGTCCAGCCTAATTCTATAGAGTCATCTCTTACTCCTTCCCTGCCAACTCACACATGCGGCAGCCACAGCCGTGACCATTACTCCCCAAACACATTTACTTCACCTTTCTGCTTCTAGCACCTTTCCTCAACATACTAGCACCACCATCCTACCACCATCTTGAACAGCATGGAATTCAAGAACTTCCACAATCCGACCTAACAGATTCATCCACATCCTTGTTTAGGCTTTGATAAACCAGGGTCTATCTCTATTCTCGGGCAGACCTTTAATTATCTTAATCACAATGAGTTGGAAATTTCAGGATGTGAAAAGACAAAGAACAGTCAAAATGGTGTGCTGTTGCCTTTATCCTCCATTACAGGAATACTCAGTCATGTCCTTCTGTCATCTACACTGCTTCCACCCTTTTGCTTGAAGATGGGATATATCCTTGGGCCCAGTGTTCTGAGCCCTGAGCTGTCTTGGAGATGGGGAATGGTTGACAAGGGGAGGCTTGCTTCTGGCGATGAGGTTTTCACCAGAAAGGGTATGTCCTGACTCACATTTTAGCTTTTGCTAAGAAAGAGTGATGACCACTCGTCTTAACTCTTTCAGCCCTCTAGAGATCTCAGGAGGTAGGTTTCTCTCTTCTCTAGACAGATGTGACAGACAAAGCCAATACATGGAAGGCTTTCTGCAGGCAATATGAAGACATGACATGGTATTCTGCATTGGTACAGTGGGGGAGGGGTGCACAGAAAGTGGGGCAACTCGGTAAAGAGCACGGACTATGTTGTAGACTCTTCAAACCCTTGCTTCTGCTGATATGGACAAACTGTTACATGAGGCACCAAAGAACTTTCCCAGAAACCTTTTCGGAAGCTGAGACTTGCTCCTTAGGCTGCCTTGACCAGCCTGGCTTGGCTCGCTCCCACTTCTGAATTTGCCATTGCTGTCACTTCTTCCTGAAATGCTTGGACATTCCTGACAAGTACAGTGTGGCCATCCTTTGAAGTCTGATGCTGGCCCTCACCCCCACCCTGAAGCCTTCCTGGTCACGCTGATTCTTGGAGCTCCTGAAGGATGCCAGTTCTCTGAGTTGCCTCTCTCTTTAACCCCCCTCATTTCCCCTTTTGGAATCGCATGGACATTTAAAAGTCAGTTTGAGGGGGCGCCTGGGTTGCTCAGTCATTAAGCCTCTACCTTCTGTTCAGGACATGATCCCAGGGTCCTGGCATTGAGCTCCCCGGCTCTCTGCCCAGCAGAGAACCTGCTTCTCCCCCTCCCTCTGCCTGCCACTCTGCCTACTTGTGCTCTCTCTCTCTCTTTCCGTCTCTGTCAAATAAATAAATAAAACCTTAAAAAAAATGTTAGTTTAAAAAAAAAACCCAACTCTTCCAAACTACCTCAGGTCTCTTCTACTTCATAGCACAGTGTATGGTGAAGTGATTGCCTGGCTTCAGACCACATTAAGCTCTTGGAGGGCAAGGTCCGGTCTTCCTCATTCTTGAATTCCCTCCCATCTTCCTCCCCCACACCCCACACTGGGCCTTCCATGTGTATCGCACACAGGAGGTGCTCAATAAATGTTTGACTCAAGCTGGACAGAATGAGTGATCCCCGCCAGCCACGACTTCCCCCTGTAGCCCGGAGGCGTACCAGCCTTCTGGAGGTTTATAGCATTTGCTTTTCTGTGCCTTTTTCTCAGACCGTCAGGGAATGGAAGAGGAGGTTAACCGAGGACAAACAGCTCTAAAGGCACCTTCTCCCACTGCTGACAGAACCATCTGGAGCATGAATTTGGGGAGTGCTTAGTTCTAACAGCACTGCTCAGTCCCATGCAGCTGCCTCCACCCTGCCCCAACTAGGAGCTAGTAGCTGTGACTTTCCTGTTAAACAACATTCCCTTTCCCAGCCGTTCTGACCTGTCTTTCTCCCTGACCGGCCCGACAGCCCATTTCAGTATTTCTATCTATGACGCCTTCATTGATTCTCCCTATTTTTCCGGTCCATAGCTTAGTACAATCCCATCTCCTTGACATCACAATGTGCAAATGCAGGAACACTCCATCCCAAGTCCCGGGGAGTTTAAATTTTAGAGTCTTTATACACTATGGCATTCTTGGCCTTTTCCTGTGGATGGAGATGATGAGAATCAATTTGTCTCTCACCACCACTTCCAAAATATCTCCGGGCGTGCCAAGAGAGGTATCCAGTGGCACATGAAAGCCCATGGAGAGATTACTTCTTCAGCTTTGCCAAGTGTTTATTGCCGAGCTATTGAAATGCCCCTCGCATATTCCTCGGTCCGTCTCTCTGAGGGAAACAAGAGTCTGCACACGGACTTCCTGCGGCAGGGTTCCTTCCCTGGTGCTCAGTGATTCCTGTAGAGGAGACTGCATTTTGACTTCCACAAACTCACGGATTCCCACAGTAGCCGAAGGCTGGCCTGACGCCTTTATGCCCCTTTTACTGACACCGAAACCGGATTGAGAAATGGGATCGCGCAGTTCTCCCAGGGAGTCAACATTGGCTTCTAGATGGGCCCATGGCTCCCACCAAGCCTAA
The DNA here is from genome assembly GCF_902655055.1 of Lutra lutra. Lineage (NCBI taxonomy): Eukaryota > Metazoa > Chordata > Mammalia > Carnivora > Mustelidae > Lutra > Lutra lutra. The sequence goes on along the minus strand of NC_062278.1, from coordinate 130,361,409 downwards.
CACACTTGCCGTCCTGCCTGCTTTAGTAAAAAGGGGCACAGAGGTCTTTTCCACTTGCTGGCTAAGATTTAGGCCAGCCTCTCCAGCGGCGGGGCCCAGGGCAGTGCTCTGAGTGACGTGTGTCGCCTGGGGAGAGAGCACTCACACCTGGGTGCTGGGAGATTGTCTAATGAGGTGGTGAGGAGGGTCAGCCCTGGGAGACAGCCTTGGAGTGTCTGCATGAAAACACAAAGGAAGCCAGAACAGCCTTGTGATTTATTCCTGAAGACCCCTGGCGACTGTCGGAATGAGGCGTTGTGCCTGTTGACCCCAAATGGGATGGGCACCATGACCTGGATCCCAGGGGGCCAGTTTCCAGTCAGTGCAGCCTCCATCCTTGCCTGTCCCCGGGGCACAGCTTCTAATAGGAGCCATGGGTATTTTTAGTCTCACGTGTGTAGGCACAGGACAAGGAGAGCTGGACAGGAACAGCTAATAAGCCATGGTCCTTATTAAGTTGGGAAGGGTGAAATAAGGGGGAGGACAGGGAGCCCAGTGGAACTTTTGCACATGTCTCCTTTTCAGAGAACTCTTTTTCCATAATTCACCGAGAAAGATTGAGGTCAGGGTGATTATGCATAGTTCCAGTTAGAGACATCTGAAAGTGGAACGTGCTCCCCTCCTGAGGCCTGCAGGTCCCCTCCCAACAGACCCCACTCTACCCTCTGAGAGACAAGGCCAGGCAGAAGGGATGATCAGCTTCTGGGCTTGGCTCCCCGGGGGGGTAACTCAAAAGGACCAGACGAGAGGCCAATTCCCAATGAGACCCTCGCAGCCCAGCAGAGGCTTGAGCAGTATCAACTATTATCCTGATTTCACAGGTGAGGGAATGGAGGTTCAGAGAGGTGCAGACCCTTGTGCAAGGCCACACAGCTGGGAAGTGGTAAAGCCCGGATTCAAGCTCAGTGTCCTAGATCAAGGTCTACCATTGTTTTCTAATACATCCCTCTTTCCCCGAAGTGACAGAGTGTCTAAGACTCATTGTCCATTTTATTTAAATGCAGACATTTTTTCCTATGCCAACTCTGTGCCAGGAATTCCATCCCTGGAATGAGCAGTGAGGACAGTACAGTCGCTCTCAAGACCTTTGGGCTTAGCGACGGCGGCATAGAGACAAGTCGCGGCTGAACCTCCTCATAGCCCACATGCAAGCTTGCGCTGTGGCAGAGGCAGACCAGGAGGTGAACTTGAAATTGACAGGTTTCCAGCCTTTGGTGCGGAGCCCGAGGACGGCCAGCTCTGCTCGCATGGTCAGTTCCCTTCTCGGCAGCATCTTCCTGGGATGAGACCGGTAGAAGTGGCCAGGGAGGGGCCAGGGTGCCCTTGGCCTTTCTCCAGTCCTGTGGCTCTGAACACTGGGATGCTGGCAGCCTGGGGGCCGGACTCCCCGAGCCAGTGCTTGGCAAATCTGCAACGAAGATAGTACCAGGCTCCAGCTGCTGTCAGCCACTCCCTTCCTTCCCCACTGCGTCTTCACAGTGTGAGAGCAGAAGGAGACAGTGAAAACATTGATTTGGGATGAAAAGCATCCACGTGAGCTCTCTGCACCCCTCTGCCTCAGTGCAAAGCCAGCCATGACACGTGCTTCTGTCCATCTGTTTACCCTCCAACAATCCATGCTTTCCCATACTCCCTCACGTCGATCCGTCTGGGCCGTCCAGGCCCCCTCTCATCCATCCATCTCTCAGTCATTTGTTCACACATGCCTCCCTCTCGACCTGGGCATCACCCCTCAATCTCTCTGCCAGCCCCATTCTCTTGTCCCTTGCATCTAACTGGTTCCACCCACCCACTCATTCATCTCTTCGCCCATTTGCTCCCCACCTGACCCATTACCATATCCTTCGTCCCACCCAGAACCAGACACTGCTCCAGGCCTTGTGTCTGGTGGCGTGGGGACACAGAGATGAATGAGTCTCTCTCATAGTTGACCTAGAAAATAGTGCGGATCCACTGTTGAAGGGAGCAGTGGAATCGAAGAGAGTCCTGGGGAGATGAGGGAGAAGAGGGGGCTGTAGGAGGCTCAACCAAGATACTTAGACCCTGCAGTTTGGGAAGATAATAATGGAAAGAGAGAGAGAGGGTGGATGGAGGATAAGGAAGGCAGGAAATAAGAAAAGGAGCCAGGGAGGGAAGGAAGGAGGGAGGAAGGGTAGGAAAAAATATGTGTTGGGTACCTGCTTTGTGCTGGACCCGTGCTAGGAGCTTTCACTAATCTTACTTATTCCAACAACCTTTTGAGGTAGTTCCCTGCATTTAGAGATGAGGACCTGGGACTCAGGGCACGTGTTCCACATGAATAAAACATGAAGAGCAAGGAGAGACTGAACATGCTTGCTAACACAGAGCATCAGAATGAGAGCCTGAAGCAAACAGGTCCAGGACAAGTGGAAAGCATGCTGTCTGACAGCTAACTTCTGGACCGCGTTGCCTGAAGTGTGTTTGGATAGGAACACACAGTCACTCACTCCAGCGAGAAGGAGGTTGGGGGGAGGGGGGCGTGGACTGCTGTTGGAGTCTGATGCCTGATTGTACCTGTTTGATGTGGAACTGGAGCATCCCTTTGTGGCTGGGCCAGATCCAGCGTCCTTCTGGAAGATTCTTGGCCCTGAAGTCTCTCTGCGAGGATACACCAAGCACCTTAGGCAGATCTACAGGCATTGGCACACCAGTCCAACGTCCAGTTTTGCTTTGCGTGTCTGGTCCAAGCTCTCCTCCTGAGAGGCTGGGGGCTCTGGAGTCCCAGGATAGCCCCAGGGAAGAGAGCTCAGCTTCACCCGCTCTCTGTTAGGGCTTCAGCCAGGGGTCCATGAACCCCAGCCCTAGGTCCCTCTGGCATGCAGGAGGTGCAGTTTCCCACCGACATATCGCTCCTAGCACTTTCTGGATCCATACCCAGTTCTTGTTGTTTGGTGCCACTAAATTGTTCCCTGGCCACCTGGTGAACTGTAAGTGTTGACAAACCCCGTCCCAGGGCTGGAAGACTTCCAGATGGTTAGATGGGTGGCCCAGGCAACCACGGGCTCTACGGCCATTCGGGGAGAGGGCTCTGGGTGGGGTCAAGTAGCTCTGCAGTTGACCAGACTGAGGGTTTCTAGAAACAGCTATGGAGCTCATGGAGTGGGAGATATGATGGCATTGGGGGAGGGGCATGCAGATGAGAGATTCTAGAATTACACAGGTCTCATTCACATGAGCCCTGCGGTCTCCTCCAAACTTGCAGGTCTTCTGTTCTCTGAAGTCAGTCTGTCTGTCTGTCGAGATACTATTTGACTTTGGCTTTGCCTACCCTGCGGAGTTTAGGGGAATGGAATGCAGGCGCCTAGGTACTGGAGCTGGGTCCCGTGGCCCCAGAGTGGCTGGGAAGAGGGGATGTGTGCGCAGAGGGGCTACTCGAGGCCCCGGATACCTCAGCCATCCTTCCTCCTCAGCTTTCTCCCTCAGCATGACCAGGCCACCCACCTGCCAGCTCAGCTGTCCTCCTTGCTCACCATGTAATCCCTGCCAGGAAGAGAGCGGGGAAACATGAGCCAGCCTTCTCCCACTGCATCCTGCCTATCCTGCCTGCCAGGAGGGATGAAGGGAGGGGGTTGGGGACAGGGAAGGGTCGGCCCTGGAGGAAGCTACCAGGCTCAGTGGCCTCCAGGATGCATGAAAACCACAAAATTCAGGCCTTCCGTCTGAGCCCACATGGCGGGGACTGCTCTTGCCTCCCTGGCATCTGGACACCTACTAGGCCTGTTCCATCCAGCAGAGCCTTTCCTGCCTCCCCTGGGCTCTGCCTTCCTCTTCACTTCCCTGGATCTGGAGTGGGGGTGGGGGGGTCCTGCTGGCTGTTTTTGCTTTCATCCTGAAAAGGTCACTTATGAGGGAGCTCTAGTCCCAGCATTGCCAGGCAAGTGGGAGCCTCAGTCTTCTAATCTGTAACGTGGCCGCATTGATGTCCGCAGCCCAGGGTAGACGACGAAGTGAGAGGGGGCGGGTGCCGCCCAGCGTGGGGCTGGCACTCAGCGGCGCCTGTTCTGAGACGGGGCCCGTTCTGTCCCCGAATACGGGATACAACCACAGACAGGCAGCCACTTCCTCATCGTGAGGGCACCTCTGGGACACCAGATGGGAGGAGCAAGGACAGAAACAGCCCCCGTGGGTGCACGTCACTATGGGGTCTCAGGAACATTGGGAGGCAGTGTGTATAAGGCAGTTCTCAAGACGGTGCTGTCCATCTGTGCCTTCCTCAAGCAGCCTACCTCCCACCCGCAGCACGGGTTCCTTTAAAGCAATCCCAGGGGCGTGTGTGTGGTGTATAATGAAGCCACCTGGGGTCCCCCACTGGTGCGGTGGGACTTTGGAAGCCTCACATCACCTCTCTGGGCCTTGGTTTCTCTTCCGAACAATGGGAGTGTTGATTCCTGCCTGACGCAGCTGTTCTGAATTCAGCAGCTGGTCTCCTCCACGGCACACAGGAAATGAGGGATCCTGTGACATCCGCCCCCTCTCCCCCATCCAGTGCAGAGGTTTGCCCCAGGTTGCCTTGGGGTCTGCTCCAGGGAGGAAGGGAGAGGAACAGCCAGAACACAGGATGGGCAATGGGAGTGGGGAGCCCTGGCTTCTCACCAGAGTCCGGAACTCTGCCGATTGAGGTCGGGCTGGGCTGGGCTGGCCTAAGGTCCGCAGCACGAGGCCACTGCGGGTCCCACCCTTCTGGTCTGGGAGAAACCAGGCAGGGGACATCAGGGCTCTTCTGCAAGCCTGGCTTCTTCTCCTCCATGTCCTGGTATGAAAGGGGGAGCAGGTGAAGGTCTGTGTCCATGGAGGAACCCCGGCTCCCAAGGCTGTGCCTGGGATAAGCTTGTTGGGCGGAGGTCTCTGCCCCCACCCCTGCATCCCCCTGCCCTTCCCCTGAGGCCTCTGGTCCATGGAGAGGCTGTTGCATAAGCAATGTCGGGACCTTGCCTCTCACAGGGTTACCTGAGGCAGGCTGGGCCTGGGCTGGCCAGGCCCTGGAGCACAGTGATGACAGGGACCTGTTGGTGGCAGGACAGTTTGCACTCCCCAGGTGGTGGCTGAAAAGCCGCCACTGAGGGAGGAGCCTGTGATGACATGTGCCTCTGGCCAAGGCCTGACAGCCATCTGTTCCCAGCCAGCAGCCTGGAGGCCTCCAGGGACAAGGAAGACAGGGAAAGGAATACAAAGAGAAACCGGGGATACAGAGACAGAGACAGGGACACAGAGACAGAGAGAGACAAAGAGATGGAGGAACAGAGAGAGGAGAAAGGAGAGAGAGAAAGAGGCAGGCAGAGAAATAGCAGGGCTCAGAGACAGACAGACAAAGAGAGACAGAAGAAGAGAACAATAGGAACAGAGGAGCAAAGAGAGTAATCAAAAGAGAGAGAGAGATGAGGGGGAGAGACATGGAAGTAGAGAGACAGGGGAAGATGGACATGGAGAGAGAGACCCAGTCAGAGAGAGAGACAGAGAGAGACCGATTCCTGGAGGTGGTAGATAAAGAGGGGGCATGTGCTCTGGTAGCTGGAGTTGGAGGAGGAGATGGACAAGGGTACTTCTTCTGGTCAGGCTTCTGGTAGAAGGAGAGGCCTCATAAACCATGGCCTTAGCACATTGAGAGGAAAGAAGTCATACTTGACCCTGGGCTCCTGGGTCTGGGGTCCTGATGGTGGTTTTTAGGGGTTAGTGGGCAGAAGAATCCCTGGGGGGGGTACATTCAAGTTCAGGTGCCAGGCCCATCCCCGGAGTCTGACTGGCTGGTCAAAAGGAAGCCAGGAATCTGCATTTCCATCAGGCTCCCCAGGAAATTCTAGTGTAGGGTCACACCAATTACATTCAGAAACATTGCACCAGGAGGAGCCAGGAATGGGTCTCCCTGTCCCGTCCCTACCTCCCCACCCTGTGGGTCCTGGATGGCCAAGGGCAATGGCTCTGAGGGAACTTTCTCCACAGAATTGGAGGCTTCCCATACCTCTTGGTTCACCAGACAGTGACCCGGGAAGGTTTGGGGCCCTCTGTCTACCCCTGGATGGACAGACGGGGAGGTACCTTGGAGGTCACGAGTCAGTCCCAACCACTATGCACTTGAGGAAACTCAGCAGCCGGGCCAAGGCCATAAAGACAAGATGACAGTTAATTTATCCAGCTCGGGCTGTGGCCCGGGTTCTGTGCTGAATATTATTTCCATTCATTGCTTAAACAGGGGAAAGGCCATCACTGTCTCTATCTTAGAGGAGAGGAAATGAGGTCGAGATGAAAAGTGACCTTCCCGAGGGCACACAGCTAGTAAATGGCAGAGCCTGGACTGCCCTCCATGTCTGTCTTACCCTAACACCCATGCTCAATTCCCAGCTTCTCACCTATTTCTGTTAACAGTTCTACTGGCTCTCAGGCTGAGATCCCAAACGCAGCTATCTTAGTTCCTCCCCTGTCCTCATCCAATCAGTGTCCCAGGCCCACCAGTGCCAGCTCACGGTGGTCGTGGCAGACACCAGTTTCCCACTGTAAGAGCTCATCCCCAGGTCAGACTTCATATCTCTAGCGCAGACCCAGGCAGTACTCAAACTCATCCCCTCGCACCCTCAAACTTCTTACCTACACCCGTGGAAGTGAGGAGGAGGATTTTCGGTAGCTGTCTTTCCAGACAGTTCTAGAAAACAGAGCCTGGCTGGAGCAGATTTTTGGGCTAACACTTCCTGAGAGGGGTTGGGGTGGGCTGTAATCTCAGGACGGCAGGAGGCAAGGGGGAATGGTTTCAAGGCAACAAGAAAGGGAAGCACATTTAGGAAGCTGTGTCACTCAGCTGGCCATAGTCTCAGGAAGCAAAGCCCTTTTCTTCAGGCACACGGGCTGTTTCCAGAAAAATGAGTGGGATGTCATTCTTTGAAATGGTGTATTTCAGCAGCTCACAGAACACAAGAAAGAGTTTACTTACTCTTGCTGATTTATAACACAGGATATTTTTAAGGCTAGGAATGAACAGCCAGGTGAAGAGATCTATAGGGTGAGGACTGGAAGGCTCCCAAGTGCGGGAGCTTCTGTCTCTGCCAAGTTGGGGTGCACCACCCTCCCGGCATGTAGACGTACTCACCGACCTGGAGGCTCTCTGAGCTCCGTGCTTCTGGGCTTTTTATGGAGGCTTCCCCACACAGTCATGACAAATTATGAACCCATTTCCTTGCTCCAGTCCCCTTCTCTGGAGGATGGTGGTTGGGTCTTAAGCCTGTAATCATGACTTGGATTTTCTGGTGACCCGCTCCCATCCAGGAGGCCTCCCAGAATCCTCTCATCCTAGCCTCCTGTCATCCAAGAAATTACAAGGGTTTTAGGAGCTTTGTGTTGGGAACTGTGCTCAGAGACCAAGTATTAGCAGACTCTGGAGGCAGAGATTAATACATATATTTTAGTATTTCACAACTCGGCAGTATGAAAAACCTAGTGGAATAGCCATGCGTCTGCGTAACGGGCATATCTGTCTAGTGACACATCCTGGAAGGGGACTCCTTGCCTCCAAATGAGGCAGCAGGCAAACCTTGTGCTCCAGTCACTGAGGAAGGACTTGTGGGCAGCCAACACATATCAGCTCCCAGGCCTCTGCTCAGACCTCCCTGATGGAAGTGCCATGACCTGGAGATGTGGTCTTCCAGGGTGTGCTCAGGGGCTGCATTGTGGGGCTGCCCTGGAAGGAGGAGCTTGGGGCCTATAAAATCCAAGTCTGTACTTTGTGAACTCTTGGGGTGCTCTGACATGCTGCTTCTCCTGTGACCCTGGCCATGGTCATGGATGGAGGAAGCCATGAAGCCCATGACCATGGGTCTCCCCATCTATGCAGCTGTCTACCTCACTGTGAGGAGGAAGGTGAGGACTGAGAAAAGTTGACCTAGTGTGAGCCAGTAAAGAGGGGAGCTGCCAGGTGGCCCTTGACCCCCAGGAGCTGGGTCCACCCAAAGCAGGGAGGACAAATAGGGGGTGGCAGTATGAGTTCACTGTCACCTTGATCTTTAAAACAAGGAGCTGCTTTTAGTGAAGTGGGCCTTCCTAACTTCTAAGTGGCTTTCTGTCCAAGTGGTTTCCAGTTAACTCCCGTGATAAAATCATTTCTGTTTCTTCTTTTCACTGAACTCAACTCTTCTTCAGGTGGACTTCCAAGTACTCACATCTTATAGATTTCCACAGAGGTGAGTGCATTCTCCACTTTTTCCTTGGACTGGTTCACTTTCCTATCAAGAGGCTACCATCTTCCCCTCTACTTCCACCACCATCACCACCACCCCCTTCATCACCATCATCGTCTCCACTTCTACCTCTATCTCATCTCCACCCCATTACTCCCTCCACCACCATCACCATCTCCCTCACCATCACCATCTCCCGCACCATCACCATCTCCACCCCATAACCCCCTCCACCAGCATAACCATCTCCGCCCACCACCATCGCCAATACTACCTTCACCTCTACCACCAACACCATCTCCACCACTAACACCATTCCCATCACCTCTACCACCTTCACTCTCACCCTAACACCCAAAAGAATTTGTCTTATACCTCATAGACCCTCAATCTTTGAAGTTGCAGGTAGTGAAAAAAGGAGACTTTACAGTAGGCAGAGGAACACAGGCCATGGATTTGGAGGAACAGCTTTTTCTCCTCTTCATGAGCCTGTTTTTGGGGGTTCTGGTCAGACACTGTGCTGGGGTGATGTCCTGGCTTCTCCTTCTACCCACTCATCCAGCCCTGATGCCTGTCAGCCACATAACACAAGGGTCTGGCAGTGCAGGAATGACCAGCGGTTCTTGGGCCCCACTCTGTGGCTGGTTTGCCTATGGAATGGGTGCACCAGGCTGTTGACAGCTGCTATCTGCTCTGATTGATCAGCTCCCGTGTGGTGTGGATCATTAAGCATTTCACATAACACCAGTGCTGCCCCAGGCTAACTGTGCCTCAATTCTTGTTACTTACTGATTAGGCTGATGGTGATTTCAGTCACGGTGAAACTCTTTAGTCATTGTTCCATCATTTCTGAAGGACTGAAGTGCCTGGGTAATTGGGTCAAAGATCTTAAGTAAAAATAGTGCCAATGCGTTTTAAAAAGATGGAATTTAGGGACTGAAGAATAATTTCTGAGCACAAGAAAAGGTTTTTATCTATTACTAACTAGATAAACCAACCTGGATATGATTTTTGAGACTCTACAAGATATTTTCACAAATAGTTTTGCAAGTTATTTGCCTCTAATATGAAAACACTCCTCCCAAAGCCACACACAGCCACTCGCCAGGGGCCAGGAGTAGGGGAAAATGGGGGAGTGACTGCTAATGAGTACAGGTTTTTGGTGGGGGGATGATGGAAATGTTCTGGAATCAGACAGAGGTGAGAGTTGCCTAACATGGTCAATATAGTTAAAATAACTGTAAAATTTTAAAAGGGTGAATTTTATAAGTATATTATATCTGTTTTTAAAAAGAAGAATAAAAAAAGGTGCATCTGTTTGAGAATGGGGTCGACAGAGGAATCTGAGACAGGAGACAGAGGGAGAGAAGCCAGATCCTGTGATCTGGCTTGAGCCCCTAGATCGGGCCATGCCAGAATTCAGACTTCCCTGGAATGTTTCAGTTACGTGAGCCAACAGATTCTCCGTTTCTTAGGTCCGGGTAGATCAGGTTTTCTGTCACTTACCCCCAAAGGATCCCAGGCTGGCACTCGTGACCTCTGACCTCCCTGGGGTTGGGCCTTTCAGGCAGCACCTTTTGCTCCCGTCCTCCACACCTACCCCTGCTGGTCCGAGTTCATACTTCTCCCATTTAAAAATTAGTCCTCCCCCGATTCCACATGCATACCCCTTTGTCTTCCCCATTTCACTCACATCTCCCAGAGCATGGTCCATATGTGCTAGTCTGCTTCCTAGCCACCCCTTCCCCTCTTCCCACAAGGCCTGGGTCATGGCCCACAGTCCATGGGCACTCTACTGCCCCCCTGTGGCCAAGCCTTGCCACATCCTGTCTTCCCTGGCTTCCCAGAGGTCCCTTCACCGTTCCCTCATTCCTGGACACTTGCGCCTCCCCTGACCCTGGGCTTGGCCTCTGCTCTGATCTTCTGATCCCTCTCCCTGGGCTGCTGCCTCCATGCTCCATTTCGGGACTAAGAACTGGACCCCCTACCAGAATGGCCGACTTGTCCTCCTCTAACCCCCTTCTCTTTCTCTTTCTGAGACACCCTCATGGACCCAGCACTCTCCCCCTCTTCATATAGTCACCCGGTCACGTCATGCCATGCATGTCTTTTGTAAGTATTCTTGGTGTCCTTGCTCTCTCCATAACCCCATCTCTATGGCCCTCGTTCCTGTCTGCTCCTGGTTCACTTTCCATTCTTCCCTCTAGAGTTCTCCCCTCCATTTCCACCTCTTGTTGGGTAGGTTTAAACCACAAATCTAAGTATGCTACTCCCTGCTCAGACCCACATGGGATCAAGTCCAAGGCCTTGGCAGGGCACCTGAGCATCCTGGCCCTCAGAAGTGTCCTTTGTCATCTCTACTTAGGCATGAGCTCATCCGACCCAGAACTGCTGGTTGGTTGCCAAGGGGACCATACTGCCCCATGTCCCTCTGCATGTGGTGTCCTCCTACCTTCAGCCCTCTCCGAGAATATTCCTACTCCTTAAGACTGGACCAGGTGATGCTTTCCTGGACTTGCCATCCCATGTCTATCCGCTCTCCACTTCCATTCAGGCCAGGTCATGTGCTCTTCCTGGTTTCCATAGGTGTTATCTCTGAGAGACTGTTGATAAATTGTTTAAGCAGTTTCACATCTATGCATACTGTGTGCTTCTGGAGGGCGAGGCTGTGTGCCTAGCATAGTGCCGGGCACATACCAGCTGCTTAGTCAATGCTTAATGAAGGAACAGGGTGAACTGTGACAGCTCCCTGGCCACTCACCATGGTCCAGCCGCCACTCTAAGACCTCTTCATATACGACCCACTTAAACCGCACCACAGCCTTATGCAGTGGGTGCCATAATGGTTTCCATTTCACAGATGAGGACACTGAGGCACAGTGAGGCTAAGAACCTTGTCCAAAGACGTGCAGCTGGATTCAAACCCAGCTCTAGGGGATGGCCAGTACTCACCACCCCGTGCTGCTTCTGCAGATCTGCCCGCACCCATCATAGACTTCTGCCCTGCCTCCGCTCCCCGGGAATGCCAGTGCCTGGTCATGTCCACCACATTGCTGGGGACTCGGCTCAGGCCACACCTCTCCCTCTGCAGAAGCAGTTCCCCGACCCAGCAGGGATGAACCCTTGACACATACCATTCACTGGAACAAAGCCAATACCCACCCCCCAGAGCTCATTCAGGTCCTAGGACAAGTACAGCTTGTGACATATGGACCCATGAGACACTGGCTCTTAAGAAATGTCACCAGCGATAGCCATGCTTTTGGAGAAGTCCTCTTTTGGTGGGGAACATGTTTGGTTACTCGAAAAAGAAACACGAGTTTTAATAACTTTCCCTTATTTGGTGTAATTACAGTTCGCAGTTCACAGGAGACTGCCCCGTATTTGCTTTATCTTATTTGCTCTCCCCTGCTTCCCCGTGAAGTGTTCAGGACAGGTTAGCCCCGTTGTCCGGAAGGGACAACTGTGTGTCAGCAACACTGAGTCACTTGCCCAAGGCTCATTAGGACGGGGGTTTGTTGGTTCGAAGCTTGCACTTGTTCCTTGCTTGATGGAAGCGTCTGAGCGCTCTCTGGCCGCACGGTGACCTGCCACAGCAGTGGCTCGGCCAGTGGGTGACAGAGGAAGTCCCACCCTCAGGTGTCTCAGTGCAGCCGGGGTCCTGTCCCTGGGGATTAGGACCGCAATATAAGAATTTGTGCATGTGTGTTGGGGGTGCACAATTGAGCCCATAGAAATGTATATGTTCTTAAAAGAGAAAAATGTAACTATTTTGTTGAAACAAGAGCCCAGCAGGGAGCCCTTGTGGGAGGGCAGTACCATTCAGCACGTTTTGAAGTCCTGACTCCAGTGCCTCAGAATGTGACTGTATTTGAAATAAGACTTTTAAAAGAGGTAATTAAGGGAAAATAAGGCCATTATGGTGGCCGTAATCCAGTGAGACTGGTGGCCTCTTCTTATAAAATGCACCCCAATGTGCACGTCTGGACAAAGGGCCATAAGAGGCAGAAAGGCACCCTCTCCCCAAACCCCAGAAGCTCAGGAGAACCCCACCCCACGGACACCATGATTTCAGACTTCTGGTTTCCAGCGCTGGGGAACAATAAACGTGGGTCGTGTCAGCACCCCTGGAGCAGACGAAGATGTAGATACATTTTAAAAAGCTCTGTGTTGGGATGCCTGGGTGGCTCAGTCCGTTAAGTGACTGCCTCTGGCTCAGGTCATGATCCCAGGGTCCATGATTGAGCCCCACAGCGGGCTCCCTGTTCAGCGGGAGGCCTGCTTCTCCCTCTGTCTGCCACTCCCCCTGCTTGTGCACTCTTTCATTCTATCTGACAAATAAATAAATAAAATCTTCAAAAAAATATAAAAAAAACAAAAAATTAAAAATCTCTGTGTGACCATCTATTTGTGTTCAGTTTTTGATAGTCCTAGACTTGTCAGCACTGCGAAGTTTCCCAAAACACAGGAACTGTGTGAGGAACATTGAGGAAGAGTCCTGCGAAAGCACCATCCAAGGAGGCTGTGAGGGGAGCGACACAGGGATGAGGTGAGGATTCTGGACCATGGTGAGCATGTCCCACAGGGCCACTCCCCCCCGAGAGCTCTGGGCCGACAAGAAGACTTTCCTGAGCCTGTCTCCTGTCCAGCTGGTTGAGCCTGTGCAGACATATGATCGAGTCCCCCTCCAGTTCAAGATGGTCATCATTTCCTGACAGGAGAGGGTAGAGAATTTCCAGCTTAGCAGGGTTATGAGACATTCACGTTTCAGACTGGGAGGGTCCAAAGCCCCCCACCAGTCTCTTTCCACTGAAAAGCTTTAACACAAAAGGCCCTTTGGTTTTTTGGCAGGACTGGAGCTGGTGGCCAGGCGAGAAGGCGGCTCTGAGATCTGAAAGGGCCTGGGACTGCCGGCTCACAGAAGAGGCGGCAGGAGCTCTATGAGGACTTCAGCGCGAGCCTTTGAAACTTTCTGCAGTTCAAGTCTGCTTAGAGTCTGCTTCTGAAGCCTGCTCTCTTTCAACTCTGGTCTCTTAATTCGTCCCCCTGCCCCGGTGGCAGAGCCCATAGGAGCTTTGCAGGCCAGCGGCACTTGTCAGTGAAGCCCAGGGACAGGTGGCTCTCAGGACAGAGGTCTGGGAACACACAGGGGCGGGCCTCGGGATGAGGGACGAGGGATGAGGCTCGGGATGGGGAGAGCTGGACAGAGAGGGGAGGTGGGCGCTTTGCAGGCCCAGCTCCTGGGAGGGCCCTTTGATTTGAGGAGAGAGTCAGGAAAGCAGGTCCTTTGAGGAAGACCTGCACAGAGCGGGATGAGGAGGTGTGGAATTAGCCTTCCGTGACTGTTCGAGGGAGAACATGTCACTTTGTTCTGTGACACTTTGTTAACTGCGGGGCGAGGGATTATTACTCTGCTACCGTTGGGAACCAGCTAAGAAAGCGTGGGTCGCAGGAGCACTGGCCAAGCAAAGACAAGAGGCCCAGAAGCCACAGTGAGTCAATTAAGGTGGAGGATCTTAATCTTGGGGTGCACATGGCCCCAGGGCAGGGAGAGAGGCTTCATGGAGGCTACAAGCCTGTAGAAGTCACATGCAAAGGTGTGGTTACTTTTCCTGCCTGGAAGTTAAAGCAGGAGATGGCAGAAACTGGGAGGGGATCAGCAGGAAAACTGTTTGGAGTCTGTCCATCTCTGTGGGGGGCAGATCAACTGGATCCAGGGGCTGATGCTGGCTGTAGGCACAGAAATATTTCCCAAGAGGAGGAAGGCCGTTCAAAGCCACGGAGGCGTACCATTTATTGGCGTAGCAAGTGCTTTACCTGTACGATCTCAGTTCCCACTGCTGCTCCGTGGGATGTGAGTATCATGGCCCCACTTTGCACTGGGAGAAACCAGGGCTCGGAGCAGTTAGAAATTTGCCCAAAGTCACCCAGCTAACAAACCTTGCAAGAGTAGCAGCCCAGTTCTGCGGGCCCTTGGCCTGTTCTCATTTTGCTCTGTATGCTCTTTGGAGGGTTTATGCCTCCAGATGGGCCAGCCCACTTTATTCTGCACCCAGCGAGCAGCCCTCTGGGGGCCCAGAAGGTGAGTCTTCTGGGCGGGAATTCTTTACGTGATACCGGGGACTGGGGATCTGGTCCAATCTGTTTCCTATTACTCTCAATAAATGGTCTTTCTGAGTCATCCATTGTTTCATTTGAGAGCAGGTTAGGAGAACTGGTTCCCAAATCCTGTTACTCTGGGTGCCCCAGGGAGTTGAAGTGTGGGGTCAGCTGCTCACTCTGGGTATCTTTCAGCCTACATAGACATGATTGAGAAATGAGTGTGCAATTGTCTTGGGAGCAGTTGGTATCAGGCACCAAGGGGAGAAAATGTATACCAAGAGCTACAAATCATCATTAACTGGAAAGCCTAGGCCCTGAGGGCCGGTAGCAAAAGCTCTAAGCAGAAGGGATTTGGTGGGGACTTGGGGGTGGGCAGAAATGGCAGGAAGGGGAGCAGGCCATGTTCTTTACTCCTTCTGAATTGTTGCATTTATGTCTCTAGATCACCATTGATAATAAGTATTTACTGATAACCTATAGGTTATCAGTAATGATTTCTGAGTACTTCATGCTTTTAACCTGTTTGTTCCTATCTCGTCCAAGCCACCATCCGTTGGCACTGAGGAGTCCCTCCGGGATAATGATGGTGAAGATGAGAGCAAACACTCATACGGAGCTTATGGGCACTGTTCTGGGATGTTCCTCAATCAGGACTCATAGCTACCCTCAGAGAAAGGTACTATTATCCTCTTATCTTACAGATGAGGAAACTGAGGCCCTGTGAAATGGAGTGATGGGCCAAGGTTGTGCAAATAGGCAGGAGTGGGAGAAGGGAGGGGAGCCTGTGAGCAGGCATTTCACCTGGCACCTGGGTGACAGAGAGTCGCTGAAGGGCTTGGGGAAGGGAAATCAGATTCCATGGACAAAACAGCCACAGTTTGGTTTTTAAACCCGTCTGAGGATTATTAAACTGTTATTCATATCCCATCTCTGAAAGGCCCAATGGGATAGATGAGCTGCAGCCCCACCTGGGAATTCCTCAGGAGAAGGGACGTGGGAGGGGGTGGGGGTGGTGGCATTTTTCAGGCACCGGCACCTAGCAGGTGCCCCAGCCACACGATGTGGTTCTATGCTTTGCGAGAGGAAAGAGGCCTTGCGTGGTTTTCATCATCTGACATTTGATTTAAACTTTTTCCAGTTTTATTTTAATGTTTTGAATCCACTCTCTTGAAGAAAATAGTTTTGTATCTAATTCTGAGTGTGAAGGTTGCTAAGAGACTATTCATAGAAGTCCACAGTTTCAGAGCTGGAAGGAACTTGTGAGATAGGGCCCGATGCCCTCATTTTCCTGATGAGGGCACTTGGATAGGACCCTGTTCAAGGTCAGGCAGCAGGCAGTTAATGACATTAGGAATAACCTGGCTTTTATACAGGACTGAGAATTAAATAATGAGCGAAGGAAAAATCACTCTCTTCTAAGGTTGAAATTTGTTATCAACCCAAACTCCCTCTCTAGCAAGTGCTAGAAAACCAGCTGAAGGGATAGCGCACCTTTAGAGAATGTATCATTTGTATGGGTCCGTGGAAAGGCCCGGTCACTGGCTTTGGACACGGTGCTCGAATGATGTAAAAGGAACTCAGTCTGTTTCTTCCTCTGCTTCCCTCCTTCTACATTCACTTCATTTTTGGCCGATTCTTCTCACAGGCTCCCCAAGGAGCTCCAATGTGGCTAGCACATTTATAGGCTTAGGAGATGAAGAACCTCCTTCTCCATATCCCCCTACCACCAGCTCTATCTCGTTAGCTCAGATAGGCCAGTTGGGGTCATCTGCCCACACGGGAAACAATTACCCTTGGCCGGGAGATGCAATGAATGCTCTCGTTGACGGACCTGAGCCCCACGCCCGGCCTTGGACCTAGGGTAGGGTCCCACCCACTGCAAACCAAATTGCCTCAGGGCAAGATGGGGAGCTATTAACAGACCCGGGAGGAAGGGATGTGAGGCAGGCACCACAACAGATGGGGACTCTAAGGTTTCCTGAGAGCAAGTTGCTGGAAGACGCTTTTCTTTCTCATTTGGCTTTTGCCATGGGAGGAAACGTCGTGTTGACTGAGGCCTCGAGAACAGCTAAGAACATCTTCTCTTGGACTGGGAGAAAAGGAAAAAGATCTGTCTCTTGTGTATCAGGGCCTGGAAGGAAGCCCCTGGCAGATGGTACAAGCAGCCTATGAGGGCTGTAGTTTCAGACTTGCTCACAGACCCTAGGAAGGTGCCCAGATCCTGGGTATGTGAGGTCACAGGCTGGTTTGTGACCATGGCGGCCGATTGCGTGTCCCCTCACTGTCCTCTCCCATGGCGCTCACTGTCTCTCCCCTGCTCCCACACTTCTTCCCTGAAAAATGGGGCTGATTGTGTGGTTCTAGCTATGCGAAACCCCTCTCCACATTGACCTTCCTTCCCCCTCGGGGACTGGGGCTTGGGTCTATCTTGGGTCTATCTTGGGTCCATCTTTCCCCCTGATTCTCTGGTCAAATAACTCCATGTGGGGAAATGTCTTTATAGCTGAAGCTCCGGCCCCATCATGGATCCTGTACCTTCTTGCACGACCTCCTTCTTTGCCTCACTATCTCAAGAGAGTCCCTCCCCTTCCATTATCTCCAGACATAGCTCCTCCCACACAGGGATGCTTTCTGCTGTAGAAAACTCCCTCTAATTTGGCAAAGGAGGGGAGGTTACCATCCTGCAAAGGGGGAGTACCGAGGTGGGGCAGAGTGCACGGCACAGAGAGGCCCAGGCTCCGGCTCCCCGGGATCTCTCTGCTCTGCTTTCCTCCGTTACTGCTTGTTCTTGGCGGCCTCACTGGTGCCGGCAAGATGCCCGCCTACAGCAACTGGGACGCCGTGCTCTGTGTCATCGCCCGGCAAGCAGCTCTCTCCTCTACCCGCAGGATGAAAGAATGTTCCTTCAGTCCAGAGAGCAACTCAGGTCTCACCTCCCTCCCTGGACACGTGACAGTCACCAGAGGGATGCCAGGTGCCAACTGGATTCCTAAACTCAGCACTGGTAAGAGGTGTGCTCAACCTGCTGGTTCCCATCATCAGGACCTTTCCTGGAGCTGGGGCTGGTCCAGAGGTCTCTAGGTGTCATGTGGCCGGAGTGGAGGAGGGCAAGGGTTGGAGCTGGGTAGGCATTATATCATGTCTAACTGGGCTGTTTGTGTTTACTGTGTTCTAACAAAAAGGCATATTCACTGAAAGACACTGTACTGCCAACATAGTATGGCTTAAACGGACCTTTATGGATTTAAACTCATAGCCTCAAGGTCATGGATAAAATTGTTTGCATGGAGAAGATGCATGACCTCATGACAAAACGTTTTATTTAGAAATGCATTTATATCAACTGAAGCGATGTTAAGTTGAAGCAATTATTAGGAAAATTAAGTCTTTATTTGGGGAAACGTGGTCCCTTGGACCCCTTACAGGTCTTTGTTTGACCCATGCCATCTGAGTGAGCGCACACACACAGACACACACCGAGGGCTCCTCCCTGGGGACAGTCACCATATGCCTTGGCTGAGGGTTCTCATCGGCTTTTATCCTTTGCCCTTCGCCCCAGGGTCTGGGCAAGGACATGTGCTCTGTGGCTTTCTGTGTATCGATAAGAGTCTGTATTTGGGGGCACCTGGGTGGCTCAGTGGGTTGAAGCCACTGCCTTCGGTTCGGGTCATGATCCCAGGGTCCTGGGATCGAGCCCCGCATCGGGCTCTCTGCTCAGCGGGGAGCCTGCTTCCTCCTCTCTCTCTCTCTGCCTGCCTCTCTGCCTCCTTGTGATCTCTGTCTGTCAAATAAAAAAATAAATAAATCTTAAAAAAAAAAAAGTCTGTGTTTGGAACAAGTACCTTGGAATCTCATCTGGGTGTACTCACCTTCAGCCCTTTCTGGAGAATGTTCTGGATTTGGGGGCAGGAAGACAATTTGGGCAATAAGCAGCTGTCAGTTCCGTCCCCTATCAGCTGGTGCTTTTTGTCTCTTTTGGGCTGGAATCCTGAATCCAATAATTTACTTCTCTCCTCTCTGTCCACCAGGAGAGTAACGGGCTGGGGAACACAAGCCAGGCATCCCGCAGAGGACACAGTGGGTAAGACCGGAGCCTGTCAGAACGCTTCTGGTTCTGGCTGAGTGTGTTTTTGTGTCCTCGTGCTTAAAGTGGGGGCCCTGCTCCAGTGATGTATTCGGGGCCATATATTGACGGTTTACCCTGTACCAGGCTCTGGGCTACCGATCTCTTCGACATCACTTCATCTCATTCTCAAAAGCCACGTGAGGCAGGTATCATCAGCTGGGGTTTACAGACAAGGAAACTGAGGCTCCAGGAGGTTAATTGACTGGCTAGGGGTCAAACCATCAGCCTGCGGCAGAGCTGAGGTTCAAGGCTGCTCCGCATGACTCTGGGGTCTCTGCTTCTATCAGTCATTCTGTGCACAGGGCTGCGGGGAGGAAGAACAGGGAAACAGCACGAGAAGGACCCGGGGGCAGTGCTAAGCACCATGGTCGGCTCAGCCAACGGTGCTGGTTGCTGCCGCCGTTGTTGTTATGGAAAGCAAAGGTCCTGGATAATCCCCAAACTGACAGCCGGCCCTGCAGAATCCTGAGCTGGCCATGGTCTCCCTGAAAACTTGTTTATTGGCCTTGTGGTTGTCTGAAGAAAGAGTTGTCTGTCCTCTCTCAATTGCTCGGGCCCTCAGAAGGTAGGCTCGGGTTACTGAGCACATACACCTGTTGTCCTGGGCTGGGAGGGGTTGGGGCGCTCAGGCGACCAAGCACACATCTGACCTGGGCTGGGGTCAGCAGCGTCCTTGGCAGGCCGACGTGCCGGCTGGCCAAAGGCCTTCCAGCAGGGGCTGCAGCGGGCTCCCGTGGCCAGAGGCCCTACAGTTTGCCCTCCTGTCATCCTGGTACCCCATTGTCCACCCTGACATAGTGCAGGCCCCTCCTGGAGGCAGGCCCACCTCAGCAAGGCTAAGGGCAGCCCCTGACAGGAGGAAAGGTCAGAAAAAGCTAGTAACATTGGGTACGCTATCAGCCAATGCTAGAGAGTCCTGCGAGTGTGAAAAGCTGGGCTCAGGGCTCTCGGTTCACTGTCTCCTCAGAGTCTTACAGCACATCTGCCGAGTGGGGCACTCTCATGGGCAGTGCTGCAGGGCTGCAGAAAGGGGCTAACGAGATGGGGTAACCAGTCCACATGCACCCAGCAGGCGCAGTGTGACTTGCACTAGGCACATCCACCGTGGAATTTCATTCTCTTAATTGCGAAACCTTAGCATCTCCCCCAACGCAAAGGATTGGGGTGGGGTCATTTTATCCTCCTTCCCTTCAGTAATCTTTGGCATGAGGACAAAGCTGAGAAAAGTGTCATCCGTGTGCCAGACGTCATGTGGGTGCTGTCCCTATCACCAAACCTTGCAACAGTAATGCAAACCCCAGCTCAGAGAGGTCAGGTGATTCACCCCAGGTCACACAGCTCTTTCGGCTTTCACGGAAGCAACTTTGGTCACCTGGGAAGAATGTACCATGGACAAGTTCCCAAACTACACCAGGACACGCATCTCCTGATTCCCACCAACTATACCTCCATCTTCATCGGCTTTCTCCAAGGCTGCCAGCTCTTCTTACTGCTCTATGTGCCCCTTTGGGAGAAACTAACCTAGCCCAGCCGAGCCTGCCGCCGGCTCAGGGAGGGGAGTGCGAGGCTGGAGGAGTGTGCCGCTTATCACCCCCGGGGGACCCAGAAAGCGGGGCGGTGGCACCATCTTCCTTGTTGCTGCAGGGGATCCCCCAGTGTTTGTCTCCACTGGGAATAAATCCTGACCCCATGGGGCCAGGGTCAGGAATAGGAGGCTATGGGAAGTAGGCGGTTCACATGGAGCTGTTGCAAGAGACGGAATCGCACTCAACCTCACCCGACTTTTTAAAAGCCACGTAATAGGAAGAGCATGGGGGTTCGAGCCCCACAACAGACAAATCCAGGCTGCCTGGCTGCTGCAGTAGGATGGGGCACTGCGTCCTTGGGGTGCGGCTCTCAGGATGGGCCAGCCCCTGGGCCAGGCCTGCCCTCACGTGCCTGTATGTCAGTCACTGGGTTTTAGGTTTCTGTTGCCAAATGTGGTTCCTAAATAATGCAAGGTGTTGTTTGTTTTCCTTATTGGCTAGAAAGATGCTTTCTATAAAGTGGCAAGGAGCAGAAAGCGATGGGCTCACTTCTGGCTGGCTTACAAACGCACTTGGGGCCCAGATATTGCCAGGAGGCAAGAGCCTCTGCGGAGAAATGATTCGTCCTTTCTGCCCACAGTCACCAGACTCTTCTCTGAAGATACGACAGAACTGGAGCGAAGGGCATCCAGGGAGAGGGCTGTCTTCGGGCAGCAATCTTCGGGTGCTTTCACCTCAACTGCACGGACACAGTCTGATTTCCTGGGGACCAGTGGGTGGTGAGATCACAGTCCTCCCCCTCCTGGTGGTGGGTCAGAAGAAGCCCCCACTGATGGCCACTGGCTGCACAGGTACTGGAGCTGGGGGATGGGAGATGCTCAGGGTTCTGGGTGCTGGGAGGAGGCAATGGCATCCTGAGAAGTGTTGGCAGCCATATTGTGGGCATGAGGGCAGCGCTCCTCACCCAGGCCCTGATGCTAACCTTCTCCATTGGTCCCCTGGCCTCTAGCCCCCACCCCAGGAAGCAAATCCTCTGGCTCTTGAGCATAGCCACCATTTTCTGTAAAGGACGGGGGGTTGGCATGGGCTCCATGCTGATGGCAGGCAGGTGTAGTCACCGGGGGCACGTTTCATGGCATCTGCACGCTGGCCCTTCCGGTCCAGGAGCAGGGTGCGAGTACTGTGTAGCAGGTGCTCCCGCCCCAAGCCATCAGACCAGGCTCCTCCTCATCTGGCCGTAGAGGACCCTTCTCCTCTTGGCTTATATCCTGCTCAGGAAATGCACATTGCTGTTCTGAAAACCCTACCTGAAGTTAAGGAAAACAGCACCCAGGTCTCCAAGAAGCTAGCTACCCTGCTGCTCTTGCTTCTTCCTTCTTTCCATCACCAAAAACATTTCCTGAGCACTGGTCTGGGCCTGGACCTGTGCTGGGGCTGAGGGACGGAGATGTGTAACTGCCCTCCAGGGCTCCCAGGCTATGACCGGAGCCAGACTCACGAGCCAGCTACCATGTTGCCATCATGCTTTCTCACCGAACCTTCCTCCAGAACTCGTTCTTGAGCGTGGGCTCATCTTACTCCTCTTCTGGCCCTGTGTCCATTTCTTTCACTGGGTTCTGATATCCCGCAGGCTAGACAATGAACAATTCCTTTGTCTTATGTGACAATGAGTCCTTCCCTGTGATTATCGCAGGCAGAGAAGCAAGCATTTAGTGTGTGTGTGTGTGTGTGTGCATGCGCGCCCCTGTGTGAGTTTCAGGAGTTCCATCATGCCTGCAGAGGAAGAAGGCTGGACCTGATTCTGTGCTTGGGGGACAGTGATTTGAGGAGGGACCGGGTAACGGGTTCTTGCCAAGTTGAGTTAACCAAGCTCCCAAACAGACAGCATGGGGCTCTGAAATCTCAAGCAGCCCTGGGTTAGCCAGCCGTGACCTGCCTGAGCCGTGGGGGTGGGGAGTGGGAGGTGGGAGAGGCTGGGTGCTCTGTGCTCCAGGTGTCCCTGAAAAGTCAGAAGCCACTAATGGAAATAACCACCAGGGCATGATTTTTCATGCCCTGATTCCAATCACAGACCTGTCATCCAAGAAGAATATTGAAGGGGAAATTCCATTTCCTTTTAAACCAAATGTTCCCCCACAGAAGCCAAAGGCTTGTGGGAACAGTCCTGATTGGAAAGGCTTGAGCATATATTGTTCTGGCTTCTCGAGTGAGATGTGACAACACTCATCATTTATTGAGAGATGAGTTTACAGAGAGCGGGGGCCTGCCCGCACGTGGCAGTGACCTTTCTTGCTGCCTTGGACCAGATACTCAACTCATAGGAGGAGCCTGGGGCCCAGCTGGTCTTTGCGAGCAGATGGATGTGGGTCCTGGCAGGTGGGGAAGCTGGGCCTGAGGTACCGCTCAGCAGAGGTGCCACATTAGGGCCCAGCGGAGCCCCCGAGGGCAAGAAGGCGCTCTGCACCAGTCCCGGAGAGAAACGCAGAACCTGGTGTGCATGTCCTTCTGCTTGTGTGTGGTTTGTCCGCACACAGGGCATTTATTCAAGGGCAGAGAAAGAAGGGTGATAGGCCCCATGGCCTGAGCAATCAACGCAGGTCCCCTCCCTGGTCTGCCCCATGTGGCCAGCAAACACTGATGGCTTGTAGTTTCTACTCTGAGTGCTTAGAAGAACTGCACCAGTGAATCCTCGAAGCCACCAGCCTATACAGTCCAATGATGATCCTCCTTTTGTACTAAGAGAAGCTGAGGCTCAGAGAGGTTGAGTAACTTGCCTCAGGTCACACAGCCAGGAAGGGCTTCCGGGCTTCTTACAACTTCACTGGACCCCTCCCGTGGTCTCCTGGCATTGCTGTCCTCCCTGTCCCTGTGGAAGAGACAACCTCCTGAATGGGCTCTTTTACAGATTCACGGAGACTTCCCGCACAGGTGAGATGCACCCACGGGGCCACCCTTTGCGTATGGTAATGGCCTGGCAAAATCTGGCCCCAAGAGGAGTATGTGAAAGGCAGGCCTGTTGCTGCGGGCGGTATTTTTTTTTAACTCCACAACCATGACTTACTCTTGAATCATGATCTCCTGTCTCCTGCTGCGTGTGCATTCTCTGTCTGGGACAAGACTTGCTTGGGGCAAAAACATGTCCCGTGGTGTTGCCAGCAGGGGTACTGGGTAAGGGCAGTGCCTCCAAAACACCTCAGGGCAGTTGGCTGCGGATGGGTCTGTGCCTATCAGGCTTCAGGACATGGGAGGTGAGGACACAGCCTGGAGGAGTGACTGATGCCCTGTGCTGGGCCGACAGTATGAGGGCCTTGTGTCCAGTTCTATTTTAAACAGTAACTTTTCAAGTTGCAAACGAGAAGTAGTTAATGCTCATTGTAGAATATTCTAGAAATACAGACAAAATAGGAGAGAATCTTCACTCAGCATGCCACCGACACATATTCCCAGTGCTCACATTTAAGGGTGTTCCTTCCTGTTTTGGGTGTGGGTCTGTGCATGCACCTGTGAGTGTATGTATGTGTGAGTGTGCAACATGGGTGTGCGTCTGTGTCATACTGAGCATATAATTATGCATCTTGCTTGGTTCCCAATTCCTCACAGAGACAGTGCTTTATGGTTGTATAATGCTGCATCACTCTGTGGACAAGACATAACTGATTTCCCCCCCTTATCATGTATTCCTCTTGTAATAAAGGCCAGCACTTCAAGGGAAGAGCTGTAAGAGCAACCCTAGGCTACATATGTTGATCATTTCTTTAGGGTGGATTTCTAGAAGTCAGACTATGGAAGTAAGGCTACGAACATTGTCAGGGGCCTCGGTATCTTTCGCAAAGCACCAGTCCACGTTCAAGGGGCTTTGACACAAAAGGACACGTCCAGGGCCAAGTGATTGGTCTGACGTGGATATCCACTCCCTTGAGGGACGATTGAGAAGATGAGAACCCCTTCACTTTTAAAAGGGAGGTGGTGCGAACAGAGAAGCTGCCCTGGGATGTTTGAAGGACATCCTGTGAGAAGGGGAGTGAATTCTTACCACGAGTCCATACGGAGAAAACCAGCCCCATGGAGTAGCATCTTGGCTTAAGACAGGAAGAAGTGCAAGAAAGAAAATCTTAGTGTTGGCTGGAGGCTTTGCCTCATGCTGCGGGACAGAACTTGTCATGGGATGTTCAGGATGGCGAGGCACACGCTGCCCGCTAGGGCAGAGGCTGCCTGGCTGTGGGCTCACACCTTCCCAGAAGTGTTCACAGAGGGGCGGGGTGTAGACAGGTCATATGGTAGAGTGTTTTGATATAAAAGGGGCTGTGGAGTAGGGGGCGCCTGGGTGACACAGTCGCTTAAGCATCCAACTCTTGGTTTTGGCTCAGGTTGTGATCTCGGGTCCTGAGATCAAGCCCTGCCTCGGGCTCCCCGTTCAGTGTGGAGTCTGCCTGAGATTCTCCCCCGCCCTCTCCTCACCCTTCAGATACATAAATAAGTGAATAAATCTTAAAAAGGGGGGGGTGGGGGAGAGGAAGGAGTTCTGGGGGGCTAAACATAAATACCATTCCTACAAGATATAGTCTTTCAAAGTGTATTTTCCACAATTCTCTTTAACATGTTCTTGCTTCTAATGACATGCACACAGCCTGCTGCCGGTCTGATGAGCCTCCGTGCGGGGCTGCAGGTTTGGCTCCTTCAGTAAGGCCCACGGCTTCTCACCTCCATGTCAGCGGCATGAAGCTTCCCAGACCTGTTCTCATTGATATTAGCACTTTGAAATAAACTACTGCGCTATCGGAAAAAGCAACACAGATGAAGCTGGCAGGGCTGGGAGAGGAGTGGCGGCCAGTTCCTGGGCAGGCCGTAGAGCGGGGGTGGGGGAGGGTTGTCCCCTGACGCAGGTACATCTCCACATTCAGACAGAGAAGCTGTGGGTACCGCATGGTTGTGCAGGGGTTCCAGGTGTGGAGGACCATGTGCACGGGCTGTTCTGCCCCGGGGGCATGATGCAAGCTGCAGCCAGACCCCCAGCGGCAGGGCCTGGGTGGCACACCTCCCAACCTGACTTCAGGAGGGAGCCCTCAACAGGATTGTCTTTAAAAACAGCAGACTGGGTATCTATGGGGCCATGTGGAGAGATTCCCAAAGCAGCTCGAGGCTGGGGTAACTATACAGGTGCCTGGACAGATGACTCTGGAAAGTTCTACAAGGCTGGCTGAAGAACTGAGCAGTCCCTTAGCTGAACCATGGTTCAGGAAGTGGGTTCTTTCCATCTGCTAGCTTCTCTGGCTTCCATGTGAAGGGGATTGTGGTGCTGCAAAGGCTGGGGCTGCCCTCCCCACCCTCCACCTGCAGGACTAGTTTCCATAGGGATGAAATCCAGAGGCTTGGAATCCCCCTCCTGCCCCTGGGAATACAATCTCTTGCTGGGTCTTTGCAGCTGCTGCCTGTCAGGCCGAGGTTGTTGAGAGGCGGGTCCAAGCTCCAAATGCCGCTAAGGCCACTTGCTCTGGAGAATGTGGGGTGGAGGGCTAGCTCCAGGACCCGGGCTAGCTCCAGGACCCAGCCGAGCATCAGGCTGCAGATGCAATAGGGAGCAGGTTCATGGTCTCAGTCTGGGCTCAGGGAGTCCCACAGGGGCTAGATCTCTGGGCTTCCCTTGTCCATTAGGCAGACCGACCCTGCACACAACCCTCCCGCAGACAACCTTCATCGTCGTCTCCCATGAAAAGATTCCTTATGTATTTGTTTTTGTTGTTGCCAAAGATCATTGTTATTTTAATTCAGGGCGGGTACTTCATTTCATCCATCCACCTTCCAGACACCACCACGTGCCAGGCACCGTACAGGATCTGGGCTGAATGGGCACATACTTCGGCCTCTCCTGGGCTTGCCTTTCTGCAAAATGGATGGGTCTATGTTCCAATGAGCCCACATGCCATGGGAAGGGAAATGTTTGGGTTCCTCATCACTCCAAGGAGTTTCACTGGGCCTTCCTGTAGGTTTGGCCAGAGGGCTTAGAGCCAGGGTGCAGACTTGGGCATGTGAGGAGTTTTATCTGAAGGCGCACAGAGCAGAGAATGTCATGGCAGGCAACGAACCCTTCAGGGTAACTACTTTGTCCTAATCACCTTTGTATTCCCTGTGCCTGGTGCCATTGCTGGCACATTAGATGCTTCATAAACAGTCATTGAATGGATGACCCAAGCCCAGTCCTTAGGAAGCAAGGGTGAAGACAGGAGATGCGTGAAGTCCTGGGGAATGGGTAGACCACAGCCTGCAGAGAAAGGCAGTGACCCAGAAGCTGGGAGGGAGCAGGACTGACGGTGAGGCAACACCACGGATGGAGAGAAGCTGGAGTTACCCAGAGTCCTAGCTGGACACATGGACGCTGGCCTTGGGTAAGACAGGACACAAGAATTTTGTCCTCCTCACAGAGACAATCTCTGTAAAGGGGTGGGGAGTGAAGTTTTCTGGATGGTCTCCTCTGCAAAGGCTTTCTTCTTGGCTTTGGAACACCGGCCTCTCCTGGCTTCCTTCCTATCTCCCTGCCTGCCCTTTCTTCGTCTACCGTTACCTTCTTTACTCCTCATTGTTACAGCCTACAGTGTCTCAGATCTGGCCTTTCCGGTTCTCTTGTACCCACTGTATCTGGGTTATCCAGTCTTGGCCCATGACTTTAAGGGTCTCTCTATGCTGAGACCCTTGAATTTCCACCTCTACCTGACCGTTCCCCTGAGCTGCAGACTTGTACTGCTTGAAAACTCATAGCTGTTCAAACTAAAAATTTTTCACTCTCTGTCCTCCCTTGTGACTTCCTATGCTTTTGCCACTCATTTACCCATCTCAGTAAATAGCACTAGAACCTTCCAAGTCAAGGCTGGGACCAGAGTGAGGTAAGCACAACAGTTCAGGAGGCCCTCGTCCTCAGGTGCCCTTCTGTACCTGCATGGCCCTGAGCACAAAGGCCTCCTTGAATATTGTGCCCTTGGCACTTGCTTCTTCACCCTGACTACACCAAGAGGCTCCAGCCACATGCCTAGAAATTACATTTGATTCCTCTTTCTTTTTAACACCTATATTCAGTCCTCCAGGAGGTCTTTTTGACTCTGCCGTGAAGTTAGCAAATGCATCCCGTTCCCTCCACTTCCATTCCTACCACCCCAGCCTGTCCTCATCATCCCTCCCCTGGACCACTTATGGGGTTCCCCTGGTCCCATTCTTGCCTTCCCCCAATCCATTTTCCACACAGCAGCCAGAAATGCAATTTTCATTTTTACAAAAGTAATATACGGACACAGTGTTAAGAGACGACTCTTTTATAAGCTTCTAATAGACAACAGCAGGCTGCTGTCCCATCCCTCCTCGGTCACATTTCACGCTTCCCAGAGGTGAGAACTTCCAGCTTTCAGCAGCTGCCACCATCTTTATACTGCTAACATTTGACTTTTATGTTTTACCTATTTTCTACTGAATTCCAAATATGAAATAAGAATTATCTCTCTTATCCCCTCCACCCATCACACAGACATGTGGTGATCACATCTTTCTAATTTAGCTACATCCCAAGTCAGATGAAGTCTACTGAGGTTGCTGTCCAGGTGGGTTGGGAGGGGTGTGGGGTCCCACTGTCTCTCACACAGGTCTTCAACCCATTCTATGTTCAACCCCACCCATGACAGCCTTCACAGCCATCTCCTTTCTTCCAGTTCTAGATGCTGAGGCAGGAACAGGCTTCTTCCTGGCTTCCTTCCTTTCAGACAAGCATGGATCTCCCTTGGTCGGTGTGCCAATGTGGCTAACCTTGTCCATCTGCTTTCCATGTTACACTTTGTTCATAAGTCTTGTCCACTGTCATCTCCCTCTTATTCTTTTTGTCTTTATGGGTTTGTTCTTCTTTTACCTCATCTTTGTCATTTTGTTGGGATTTGGGGAGGACACATGTAGTCAATCCATCATGCTCAACTTGGAAACCCAGGTAGTGCAATTGTGTTCAGCATACAATGTTTAAACTCTTTTTTTCAAAATGTCTTCTCTTTTCTTTCTTTCTTTCCTTTTTTTTTTTTTTAAAGAGAGAGATTTGTTTATTTATTTGAGAGAGAGAGAGAGAGAGAGAGAGAGCATGAGTGAGTAGAGGAGCAGAGGGAGAGAGAAAGAATCTTAGGCAGGCTCCACACTCACAACCATGAGATCATGACCTGAGCCAAAATCAGGAGTCAGACCTTTAACCAACTGAGCCACCTAGGGCCGCCTCAAAAAATCCTTTCTGGAATGATCAAGTGACATATGATGGATGTAAATAATGTCATGTATAATGATTGTCATGACCTATGGTGATCTAGAGCATAGCATAGAAATTTAAAAATTATCAATACATTCAACAGTGTTCATTCAAAAATACTAATGGAGCATTGACTACATGCTAAACACCTCTTCAGGGGTTTGACATAAAGAGAACAAAGTAGACATGACACCCACCCTCACAGAAATTCATCCACATTGGGGGACAGGCCAGATGATAATCAATTACTGTATGATAAATGGGCAGATTGTAGAATGTTTTAGAAGGTGGTGAGATCTATAGAAAAAATGAGCGGTAAAGCTGGGTAAGGAGGATACAGACTGTCAGGATGGGGAGAGTTGTCATGATGCAACAGTGTAGACAGGCAGGGCTCGGCTGAGTGGTGACATTTGAGCCTAGATGTGCTGGAGGAAGGGAGATACATTGTGGGCTATCTGGAGAAAGAGTGTTCAGGACAGAGGGAATCGTGAAGACCCCAGAGCAGAAGCATTATTTGTGGCCAGGATCCCAGGGATGGAAAGAGCAAAGGGCAGTGGGAGGTGGTGAGGGGAGAGAAGTCATGAGGATGGGATACCATAGAGACCCTATAAACACTCGTAGGAACTTCAGATTTTATCCAGAGAAGATGGAAACCAAAGAGGCTCTCTGAGCATGGGAGTGTTGTAAACTGGTCTGCTTGGCCATTCAAGAAATTCGCTCTGTGTAGCAAAAAGACTGTAGGGGCAAAAGGAGAAACAGCTTCCTGTTTCTGTTTAAAGTAGTTTTGATCACCCAGGTGGGGGATGACAGTGCCTTACATGGGGGTGGCAACAGAGGGGCTGATGAGAAGCATTGGATACTGGACATACATCAAAGGTAAACCCCACAGAATTTTCTTAGGGTTTCAAAGAAGTAGATTCAAAGGATGACTCCAAGAATTTTGGCCTGAGCCTTTTGACAAAGGGTAAGGGGTAGAGGAATTTGGGGAGTGGAGGGGATTCATGAATAGCCAGAGATTCAGGGCCATGAAATCAAGCCTGAGGCAGTAGGAAGAAATGTAGAGGGCTCTTTTGTGTAGTTTAGATCCCTGATGACTTCCTGTTGCACACAAAATAAGGATCCATGTCAAGATGATTGAGAACTTATAGAACTGGCTTCTTCCCCCTTTTCCCACCTTCCTTTTTAATTCCTCCCCCCAGCACCCACCGCCCTCTAGCTACATCAGCCTTCGGGATATTTGCCTTAGCTCCTCTGCTTGAAATGCTCTTTTTTTGTGAGGCAGGGGAGGCTGACATGCTCCTAATCCAGGTTTCCCCATGTTTGGCTCCTTCTTACTATTCAGATCTTAGTCTAAATGACACCAACCCAGAGAAGCCTTCCCTGGCCACCCAGTTTACTACTTTATATTGCATCATGCCATTTTAATTTCATCATCACATGTTCCACAAACTGGTATTTTCTTGCTTGTGTGTTTATTTACTATACAAAATTATTAACCTGCCTGAGATATGTCAGAATGCAAGTAGCCTTGCCTGTCTTGTTTCCTGCTGTGTGCCCAGGCCTAGACCTATGCCCGGCACATAGTAGAGGTTTCACATTGCTGAATGAATGAGCATCACGTAAAGCTTTCCCTCTGAAGGGAATTCCCCCCGCCCCCAATCCCACCCCACCAGCAGCTCACTCTTTGGTTTTAATTTTTTTTTTTTTTACACAGTCTTGAGGTTCTTTATTTTCTTTATATTTATGATGCCATGAATTCATAGGGAATGGGTTCCAGCAATTCGGGCTCCTTTCCGTTGGTTCTCACGAAATGTGCTTCTCTGGGTGGAGCAGGCTGACGCTTCAGCTGAACCCAAGTACCTTTCTCTTTGGCTTCCTTCTTTTTCTGATCATTTTCCTTTACACGCTTCAGGAAGCTATCTCGGCTCTTTGAATGTTTAATATGCTCAATGTGGACATTAATTCTCTTGGAAAGAATCTTGCCCTTAACTTGTTTGTTTACAACAATACCAACAGCATGCTGAGTAACATTGTAGACTCTTCCAGTTTTGCCATGGTAACATTTGTGGGGCATTCCCTTTTGAACAGTGCCCATGCCCTTGATGTCCACAATATCACCTTTCTTGTAGATTCGCATGTATGTGGCCAAAGGAACAACTCCATGTTTTCTAAAAGGCCTAGAGAACATGTACCGGGTACCTCTCCTCTTTCCCTTTGTGTTGGTCATTTTGGCAGATTACTGGAAGATGGCGGTTCCGTGGAGTGGTTTTTTGCCAGGACCTGGATGGGCTGCACTTCACAACTTCTGATCAGCTAGAAACTTCTGGGTTCCCAGGAGGGGCGTTGGTGGTGCAGAATCTCTGCTAACATTCTGGGGACCAGTAAGAGAAGAGATAGTCAGCAAGCTGGGTTGGAGCCTGGAATGTCTCCCTCCCTGCTCAGGGAAGAGCCAAAAATCTGGAGAAACTTAAAGTTTTCTTCCTCCTCTCTTCCTTCTCTCAGCCAAACTAGAAATACCTTTATTAGAACAAATGAAGAGACCTGGTCTGACCCTGAGATGGGGATGTTCTCCAAGAGACTTCTGAATTAATTTGCTTTCAGTTGAGGAAGGCTATGGGGGGGGAGGGGCTGAATAAGTTCCTTTTTCCTTAAGGAGGCAGAGAAGAAGGCTTTGGGTGCTATTTGTTCCTCATCCTGGCTGCTTTTAGATGACCTGAGAAGGCAAATCTCTACTCATCCCCTAAATGTATTTTGACTTCAATTTTTGTCCCCAGCGATCCATCATATAGCCTGTAGCCAGAATGATCTTTCTCTCAGATGAATCTCTCTGTGCTTTACTTTAGATATTTTCCATTACCTTGTTTCTAGGTTCACTAAGCCTCTATTCAGCTGTGTCCACTTTCTTTAACATATTAATCATAGCTGTTTTAAAGTGTTCTAATTTATTTCTCTTATTTGCTTTTTCTCCTTACCATCAATCACATCTTCTTGTCTCTTTGCATATCTAGTAATTTTCCATTACATATTGGTCATCATGTATAATAGAATCATGGAGGCTTTGGATGGTCTTCTCAACCAGCAAGCATTCCTTCTTTGTAACCTGGATAGGGTAGAAAGACTACCACCTCAATCCAACTGAAACGGATTGCAGTTTTAGTAAGACCCAGCATATCTATAGTTTGTCCTTGTTCCTTGGGTGAAATCTTTCTGAAGTTTTGATTTACAATCTGCTGGTGGGGCGCCTGGGTGGCTCAGTGGGTTACAATCTGCTGGTACTCAGCCCTGAAAGTTCCTCCTTCCTATCACAGGACCAGCAAACTAATGGCTCACTAGTCACATCTTGCCCACTGCCTGATTTTGTATGGCCCACAAGTAAGAATGGTTTTTACAGATGAAAATTTGCAATCTGTTTAGTAACGGGGAGGATTAACTTAGTAGGGGAATCCCTACAAGTGAAATTCTATCTTGTCCCAAAAAGTCCATTCTTGGGGCGCCTGGGTGGCTCAGTGGTTTAAGACTCTGCCTTCGGCTCAGGTCATGATCTCAGGATCCTGGGATCGAGCCCCACGTCGGGCTTTCTGCTCAGCGGGGAGCCTGCTTTCCCTTCTCTCTCTGCCTGCCTCTCTGCCTGCTTGTGATCTCTGTCAAATAAATAAATAAAATCTTTAAAAAAAAAAGTCCATTCTTCTTATTGGTAGACCTATATTACAAAAAAAAAAAATCATGTCTACTGCAACTTGAATTTAATAAAAAATTTGTGGAAATCTGTTTTCTCTTTTGTTATGAAAATACCTTTATAATATCCTCACTTTTGCCTCTTGGTCTGCAAGGCATGTGAGTAAATATTTACTATAAAATAAATATATATTGGGGCATCTGGGTGGCTCAGTTGCTCAGGTATCTGACTCTTGATTTTGGCTCAGGTCATGATCTCAAGGTCGTGGGATCGAGCTCTGTATTGGGCTCTGTGCTCAGTGGGGAGTCTGTTGGTGTTCTCTCTCTCCCTTTCACCCCTTCTCTAAAATAAATAAATAAATCTTAAAAAATAAATAAAACAAATATATCTCTACTACATAATAATACTTATTATTATTAAATAAAATGTTTACGTAAGAAGTTTGCTAACCTCTGGTGTATCAGTTAGAGTTTGATCAGAGCAGCAGAGCCAATGTGAATGACAGGGAATAATAATTACATGGATTAGACCTTATGTAGTTGTGGAAGCTGGTGGGGGAATCCATGGATGGCTACTGCATCTGTGTCTAGTGATGGGCCAGAATTTGCTCTAGATCAGCAGAGTACTGTTGCCTCAATCCACTTTACAAATCTCAAATTTATCTTGTGACCCGCCCCCCTCCCCATAACCTGGTACCAAACATGGAAAAGAATTCTGGGAAAGGCATTTCCAATTTAGCTAAACTACCACAGTGAACACCACTGATATTTTGAGCTTAGATCTTTATCTTTCCACTCTGGGTATATTCAAAGTCTGGCAAGTGTCCTATTTTTTTTTTAAAGACTTTATTTATTTATTTGACAGAAAGAGAAGTCACAAGTAGGCAAAGAGGCAGACAGAGTGGGTGGGGGAAGCAGGCTCCCTGCTGAGCAGAGACCCTGATTCGGGGCTTGAGCCCAGGACCCTGAGACCATGACCTGAGCTGAAGGCAGAGGCTTAACCCATGAGCCACCCACGTGCCCCCAAAGTCTGGGGAGTATCCTAAATGAGACTGGCATGTTTATCACAACCCCCCTCCCTCTGATTATGGTGGGAGGGAGACTTCATTCCTTTTTCCAGTCCTGGTACCCAGCCTCTAGTGCTGTCCTAGGTCAAAATCAGCTTTGCCTGCAGGCTCCTCTTATTTCCAGTCCATCAGCCAGCCCGTATGACCTTGAAGACTTTCCTTGTTCCTCTTCTTTGGTAAGGTTCCTCTGGCTGGGCCAAGTCCCATCACCAGCCTGTGCCCTGAACTGGCAAGAGTCCCCAAGGAAGAAGAGAGCCAACATTCATCAGCTCACCTAGGAAAGGCTTTTCTTTCCCTGGACTTTAGTTCATCCATACTTCATTGCCTCCATCGTACTCTTAGATCTTAAAAAAAAAAAAAAATTAATAAAAGATCTTTAATTTTTTCCCCAATCTTTCCTTTTTTCCCTAGTCATTGCAGGAGGAAAGGTGGCGTGCAGCTACTTTCCATACCCTGCCTGAATGCAGAAGTCTCTCTGGTCAAGCCAGTGGGCTACTTCCTGCTTCGACTGAACTTCCCCTTTGGCCTCAGGAGAAAATCCTGTCTCAGCACACATGGCTGTCCATGTTCGCTACTTACTTATTCAGTCTCACCGCCCAGACTGACACTTTCCCATACACTGCATATTTTCTCGGGCCTGGCTGCTGGGTCTGCTGGAAATGTCCTTACCTGATTTCCTATTTAACAAACTCAATTAATCCTTCAAATTCCAGCTCAGATGCCAAATTCTCTGTAGCAGGCTTGGGTGCCCTCTTCCCTGTGCTCTCGACTGCCATGTACTTCTGTGTGTGTAGGTTTATGATCTCCATTTCCTGCTGAGAGCTCGCAGAAGAGGGACTGGGCCTTGCTCATCTCTGTGTCCCGGCAGCCAGGGCTGCACCTGACATCCAGTAGACATTGACACTTGTACACAGAGACAATGAAAGCAGAAGGAGGGAAGGGAGAAAAGAAGACAGAATTAGATAAATAACAGAAAAGACAAACAGAAAGAGAGTGAAATTGATGGAAGCCCATTTTAGAAGGGCGTCTTGGGTGACTCCAGAGAACACCGTGGTGAAGAGTAATTCCAAACCCAAGCCTGCCACGGGAACATGCTTATACCACAGGTCTCTCTCCTTGGGGCCAGGGCAAGCTCACGCTTGCTATTTCCAGGAGCCTCTTCTCAGCGCACCTCTCCGATGAGCCAATCTGCCATCATGGTCCTTAGGTGCTTTATTTGGACCAACTGGGCAAGCTAGGACTTGTCCATGGGCTGGAAACTTCTGCAAATAGTGTGTGGATCCCAGAATGGAAGGGCCATGGCTTGCGGGAGAGGTGGGGCCTGGCAGGAGTTTGTAAGCTGTATCTGGAGGGAGACGGCCCAGGGTCTGCCAGGCCCACAGAAGCAGACAGAATGGGCTTTGTTCTCCCCTAACTTCTTAGACCTTGTACCCAGGCTCCAGGAATGACAGGGTCCATACAATGTCCTCAGGCTCCTCCTAGCTTTTCAGAGCCATTTCTATTTACTACTTTAGCAGGTGCATAACCAACCCTGGAAAAGCAACAAAATGAAACAAAAGTAACCTCCAGGAATCCCACTGTGCAGCCTTGGTGTACCCAGGGTTCATGGACACGACTGAGCCACGGTCCCTTCACATTGGTAAGTGCCCAAGCAGATTCCAACCGTCCTTCCTGGGACCCAAGTCCCCAGAGCAGGTGCTGGTTGCTCACCTGTGCCTGGGTTGGACCACCAATGGACCATTCGAATTAGCCACACGTGGATGGTTGTCACTACCCTGGAGGGTACAAGTTAATGATATTCATTGAGATTGACTGGAATCGATGGCTGCTCGGCCCTTCTCTCACCCTGGCCTGAGGACCCTCTAAGATACTGCTGGTTGGGGTCAGGTTTTCCCGGAGCACAGAAAGGGCCATCCCAAGAGGGCTGATAGGGTCCTCCTTACTCTAATACCTCCCCATGGGCTCAAGGTCTTCTGCTGTCAGGAATAAGACTTCCTTCCCCCAATGGCCATGCGATAGAGGGAGGGGCAGGTTAACCCAGGGCAGCCACTAACCCTAGGATGGCAGACAAGCAGCACCCGTGATGGCATTTTTCCTGGAGGGCTTGGGGCAGACATCCTGAATCGATCCCGGTACTCTTGCTTTGCTGCACTAAGCTCTGGCCACAGCCTGCAAATGAGCACTCCAGGTAGCCTTCCCAATCAATCACGGCTGGCAGCAGAAATGAAATCCATTTGCCATCCTTACATTAATCTTTTATCACAGATTAATTTGTCCGATTGGTTAGGGATTTCCTACAACAATAAAGCTTTGCCTAGCAGAGGCCAGGGCCCTGAGGGAATAGGGAAGATTTTCATTATCTTGATGGGTCACCAAGGGAACGATCAGGAAGGCTGGAAACTTAGAGGCTCAGAGTGACTGAAGTGGTTGTTGAGAACCCTGGCAGGGACGCCCCTCTAGGCTTGGCATGGCCCTCACATTTTCCTTGTTCTCCAATGTCTGGCTGGTTGAAAAGCATGTGCCTTTTATCCTATCATGGCACAAACACGGTTCTGGCAGTATCTCCCATTTTGTACATCTGATTCTATGTTTCAGTTCTATTCCATAACCATCAATTGCTACAGATTTGTATCTCTTGAAATTTTGGGGCACTGTCCTGAGGTGTGGGGAGGACACGTGTCCTTCTGCAGCCTCCCACCCAAATGATAAGGTCTAAGAGTGTTGGGCCTTGACTGTGGAAGGATGACCAGTCCGGATGGGTCAGGGTGGGCAAGAGGGGACAGCCGTGCATGTGAGTGAGGTTGTGTGACATGTCTGTGTCCTGGGGCATCAGCCTACCGTTGGCCCCCAGCCACATCAGTGTGTATCTGGAAGATTCGCTGAGGCGGGATTGGACTGTTTTTATGAGGGACCAAAGAGCTTCTTGGGAAGAGGGAGACAGACAGGAGTTAGATTAAGGAGAAAAACCTCTGTCTTTAGAGGGACTGTCACTTGCATTTGTTCCCAGCTCAGTGTCCTATGGACATATTTAAAACTTCAGGTTCAGATGAAAGGAGACTTTTCAATGGAGACCTTGAAAGACTTTCGGTACAGGAGTAGCCTTGCTGTGGCCCTGGGTGAGAGAGTTTCCCTTCAGGCCCAGAAGGCCATGTGGCCTCAGCCGTCAGGTTCTAGATGCTACAGCCCCATTCTGGAGGCTTCAGGACTCCAGAGCTTTCTTGCTGTGGTGGCCGGAGACAGCCGAGGCCTCAGCAGCAGACAGCCCTGGACAAGAGGGAATGAAGTGGGGGGGAGCAGAATGCCTGCTGCTAAGTGGCCAGTCATGGGACACGTCCATAGCACAGGAGAGGCTGCTGAGGCCTTCTGGAAACCAGCGGGGGGCCAGATTTGCTTATCGCAGAGCTGTGCTGATTTGTTCTAGTGTCTTCCTTCCATATGGGGCTGTGGCCTCTTTGAGTCTAGGCACTGCACTTAGCCTCAGACCTTGCATAAACCATTCTTGAATCAACAAAGGAACATTGTGTAGTATAGTGATGTTTATAAATATTCTCCCAGGGAAAATTTGTATCCCTCCTGGGGATAAAATGTATCCCTCTCCACCTTTAGAGACAGTCTGGAAAAAAGGAAAGAATTCAGACTTTGGAGCCAATAGAGCTGAGCTGGTAGTTATTACCTATTGTGGACAGGGGTGAGTCATTCAGACTCCTTGAGTAAGAAGGTAAAAGTGTGTAGCCCATTCCTGGTGCCACTGGACGGCAGAGAAAGAGATCATAGATACAGCTGGTTGGTCTTAGGTGCGGATTTGAACAAGGGGTCTTTTTGGTCTGGATTCAATTTCCTTCCACCCACAGCACTGGCTTCAGTGGGACTGTGAGTGGGAAGGCTGGCTGGCACAAAGAGCCCGAGGTGGAAACAAGTGTGCTGCGTGGGGTGAGGAGGTCTGGGGCTGGGCAGGGTGGGGGCACCCGTGCTTGATTTCTGCCTGGCCAGGGCCTCATCCCGGCAGATGTAGCCCAGCTATAGCCCAGCACCGGCCCTGAGACCCCAGGCTATCTGGAACCCCAGAACCTGCTCACAGTCCCTGGAACCTTGCACAATAGGCCTGCCACTGGGTGTCAGGGAAACAGAAAGGTCACACTGGAGGCATGAGGCCTACCTGGAAGGGGCTGTTTGGTTTCTCCCTGGGAGTTTTCAAAAGCTTCAGTGGTATCAGTTGTTCCAAATGAAGATTGTGCGGGAAGCCGATGGTGGGCCCCCCAAGAGTGTTGGCCTTTGGCACAGGTCATGATCCCAGGGTCCTGGGATGGAGCCCTGTCTTGGGCTCTTTGCTCAGCAGAGAGCCTGCTTCTCCCTCTCCCTCGGTTGATCCCCCGCTTGTGCTCTCTCTCTCTCTCTGTAAAACAAAACAAAACAAAACAAAACAAAACAAAACAAAACAAAACAACAGGAACAGAGTTGAATAATTCAAATAACACTGTTTGGCCGATGGTGGCCCTCCTTTACTTCTTCCACCCTAATGTGCTATTCTCAGGAGAGTCCTAGCACTGGTTTCTTCTTTTCACCTCTCTTGAAAAGACACAATTGTACTTTGTTTCTTGATTTTCCAGCTTCAATATTATCTCCGGACTTGTTATTTCAAGATTTGGATTTAGCCCTTTTACACACACACACACACACACACAAACACACAAACACACACACTTCTTTTTTTTAAGTGAGATACTATTTATTTTTTTCTTTTTTTTAAATTTATTTTTAGCATAACAGTATTCATTGTTTTTGCACCACACCCAGTGCTCCATGCAATCCGTGCCCTCTCTAATACCCACCACCTGGTTCCCCCAACCTCCCACGCCCCTGCCCCTTCAAAACCCTCAGATTGTTTTTCAGAGTCCATAGTCTCTCATGGTTCACCTCCCCTTCCAATTTCCCCCAACTCCCTTCTCCTCTCCATCTCCCCTTATCCTCCATGCTATTTATTATCTTCCACAAATAAGTGAAACCATATGATAATTGACTCTCTCTGCTTGACTTATTTCACTCAGCATAATCTCTTCCAGTCCCGTCCATGTTGCTACAAAAGTTGGGTATTCATCCCTTTCTGATGGAGGCATAATACTCCATAGTGTATATGGACCACATCTTCCTTATCCATTAGTCCATTGAAGGGCATCTTGGTTCTTTCCACAGTTTGGCGACCGTGGCCATTGCTGCTATAAACATTGGGGTACAGATGGCCCTTCTTTTCACTCCATCTGTATCTTTGGGGTAAATACCCAGTAGTGCAATTGCAGGGTCATAGGGAAGCTCTATTTTTAATTTCTTGAGGAATCTCCACACTGTTCTCCAAAGTGGCTGTACCAACTTGCATTCCCACCAACAGTGTAAGAGGGTTCCCCTTTCTCCACATCCCCCCCAACACACGTTGTTTCCTGTCTTGCTAATTTTGGCCATTCTAACTGGTGTAAGGTGGTATCTCAATGTGGTTTTAATTTGAATCTCCCTGATGGCTAGTGATGATGAACATTTTTTCATGTGTCTGATAGCCATTTGTATGTCTTCATTGGAGAAGTGTCTGTTTATATCTTCTGCCCATTTTTTGATATGATTGTCTGTTTTGTGTGTGTTGAGTTTGAGGAGTTCTTTATAGATCCTGGATATCAACCTTTTGTCTGTACTGTGGCAGGATACAAAGTCAATGTACAGAAATCAGTGGCTTTCTTATACACTAACAATGAAAATACAGAAAGGGAAATTAGAGAATCGATTCCATTTACTATAGCACCAAGAACCATAAGATACCTGGGAATAAACCTAACCAAAGAGGTAAAGGATCTGTTCTTGAGGAAATACAGAACACTCATGAAAGAAATTGAAGAAGACACAAAAAGATGGAAGACCATTCCATGCTCTTGGATTGGAAGAATAAACATTGTTAAAATGTCTATACTGCCTAGAGCAATCTATACTTTTAATGCCATTCCGATCAAAATTCCACCGGTATTTTTCAAAGAGCTGGAGCAAATAATCCAAAAATTTGTATGGAATCAGAAGAGACCCCGAATAGCTAAGGAAATGTTGAAAAACAAAAATAAAACTGGTTACCTGATTTCAAGCTTTACTACAAAGCTGTGATCACCAAGACAGCATGGTACTGGCAAAAAACAGACACATAGACCAGTGGAACAGAGTAGAGAACCCAGATATGGACCCTCAACTCTATGGTCAAATAATCTTCAACAAAACAGGAAAAAATATACAGTGGAAAAAAGGCAGTCTCTTCAATAAATGGTGCTGGGAAAACTGGACAGCTATATGTAGAAGAATGAAACTCGACCATTCTCTTACACCGTACACAAAGATAAACTCAAAATGGATAAAAGACCTCAACATGAGACACACACACACTTCTACTCCTCCCTCTCTCAATATGCTTTGATCACAAGATTTGATTAAATAAATATTCAGTGTTCACAATAGTATGACTATAAGTGTAATTGACAATTAAGCAGCCAATTGTTCCAGGATTACATTTCCATTCTTTAACAACATATTGCTTATCGTTTTCTGGGAGGGCGGGGAAGGGGGATAATTGCCTCGTTTTTTATTTGCTTTAACTTCCCATCTCTATCACTAAATCTCTGTTTTTCTTTTCCCAACATCGTTGGGACATGCCAGCTTCATGTCTTCTTGGGGACATTTGCTCCAGACTCTTCCATCCCTCCCCGTTTCTCTCCAGACCTTCTGCACACCCGTGGCTGTCACCCAATGGTCTTCCTTCGTGCCATCTCAGGAATTTGCCTCTATCCCGGGTCTGATTTCCTCCTCTCCCTT
Source organism: Lutra lutra (assembly GCF_902655055.1). Taxonomy (NCBI): domain Eukaryota; kingdom Metazoa; phylum Chordata; class Mammalia; order Carnivora; family Mustelidae; genus Lutra; species Lutra lutra. Next base: position 130,321,597 of record NC_062278.1, on the reverse strand, counting down.
AGCATTTTCCCTTGTTTGGTAAGTCATGATCTCCAGTGACTCCCTGAGAAAGGTGCATGATTCTGAGACCTTGAATGTCTGTTCAATATCTGAAAATGTCTTTATTGACACTGATCGATAATTTGACTATTTATAATTATTTGACTGAGTTGTAACATGACTATTTGACATCATTTTCTCTCATCCCTTTGAAGGCCCTGTGGTGCTGTCTTCTGACTCACTGTGAGAAGTTTCTGGCTGGAGGTCCAATGCCGTTTTCATTCCAGATCCTTTGTGGGTGACATTTATTTGTTTCTCTCTGGAAACTTTGCTAATATGCTAAAGCTTCATGATTACATGACTCAACAGCATTTGCTTTTCAGTTTCTGGGGTTGTACCCTAGGAGAGTTTTTCTTCCCCCACAGTCCTGAATGGTTTCCTGGGGAAGGAACTAGAGAAGTCCTCCCTTCTTCTTCCTTTTTGGCCAAGTCTCAGTTGTGTTGGACTGTCCACATCTCCACCAGGGAGGGACCTCAGGGGTCCATCCAAGTAGGCTAATCTCGTCCAGTCCTTCCTATTTCCCCCTGGCAGCAGTTGGTTAAGGGACGGGCATGTCGCCTACTTCCAGCCAGTGTGACAGGAGGGCATGTCTGTTGGGAAAGGCCCCTCACTCTGAATTAGGAGATGTCTGGCAGAAATAGCCTTTCTTCTCCCTGTCTGATCATGATGACAGCTGCCATCTTGTGAGCACGGCCGGAATCTGGAGTGGTGATCTTTCAGGAGAGAGGTACAAGCCGAGATGATGGGGAGGAAAGAGGGAGAGGACTTGTGTCCTTCACAGCACCATGGAACTACTGCCTTAACCTGTCACAGCCACCCTACCCAGAAGCCCCTTGTTAGAAGAGGTGATAGCTTGTTCTAGGCCCATTAATTTATTCCTTGCACCTGGAAGCTTCCTGACAAGGGGAGTGATGTTGCCATGAATAAATTATAGTCCCAGCCTCAAGGGCCTGGATATACACTTAAATCATGGAGTGAGGCACAGGAATCCAAGCCAGGTGCAGCTTTGGTCCTGGAAGTGAGATGTCCATCAGAGCCAGACAAGGGACACAAATGTACAATGGGGGTGTCTCGTGGTTAGGGCTTCATGGTTTGGAATCCTGGCTCTGATACTTGCTCACGTGGTAAACTCGGTGAGCTGCTTCACCACGCATCTAAGCCTCGCTTCCTCATCTGTCAGATGAAAGGAATCACAGTACCTGGCATTGAAATTATCAAATGACATAACCTGCAAGAGCCTGGGACTTGGCTCGTGCAGAGTGAATGCTCATGATCACCCGGGGCCGGACCCACTGAATACTGAGTCTCGGCCTCTTCATGTCCTCTGTGTGAGGGATCCTGAGCACGCGAGCCTGGCTGCAGCTGAGATGGGGACCAAAGGGGTGCCAGCTGTGGGAAAACACACCCTCCCCCAGGTGAGGAGGCGGGGACTCGCAACACCCTGGAATATCACCAATCCATGGAAGTCACAAGTTTGAAGGTTTAAAGAGAATGCATTAGAGCAGTTGTTCTCAAACGTAAGTGGGATCATTTAGGTGACCTGAGAAGCCCAGTTTGCTGGGTCCCATCCCGGAGTCTCTGATTCGATAGGTCCCTGTGAGCTTGTGAATTTGCCTTTCTTGGAAGTTCCTAGGTGATGCCAATACTGCTGGTCGAGGTCGCAGAGCTGAGAACCACTGTGTTAGGGGAGGTGGGGAGAGAGCAAGACCATTAGGGAAAATCATTTGTGGTTAATGTCTTTTTAAATTTTAAGTTGTATCTTATTAAAATGACGTTATTATGGAAAAATGCAAAGATACACAAAAGTGGAGAGGTGTATAAGCCCTCACGTTCCTATCACTCGTCTTCTACCTGTACCAACTCATGTCCCATCTTGTGTCACTGGATGCCCTCTGAATGCGCCTCTCCTCCACCCCAGCCAAGAGCACAGGCCCGGGCCCCGTCTCTGGCTTGCTCCCGGTGCTCAGAAAGTGCCCACCTCTTCAGGGTCCAGCAGCATGAAGAGATGACTGAGTCAGGCTGTATTTTGAAGAGCTGGGACAGGCATCTCTTGACAGTCCTCTGCCACCCTCAAACATCCACCCCCACCATAGGTAGGCATCTAAGGCAGTACCGGGTTCTCCCTGGCCCGCAGCTCGGCTGGATGGCCACGGGCTCCGTAGCTGTCACCACCAGTCTCGGACTCTGAAGACTAGATCTCCTCCAGACAAACCGAACCCTGCCATTCCACCATTCAATCCACTACAGCGAGCCTGGTTCTGCTGGGAACTGGGGTGACTACAAAGAACAAGATGCAGTCCAGCTGGGAAGGGTAAAACAGCAGGCTGAGTGCCTGGGTAAGAAGCTTCTGCAGAAAGTATCATGGGAGCCCAGAGGAGGATGCCCAGACCCCAGCTGGGGGGAGGCGGGAGATCTAGGGAAGGCTTCCTGACTGGCTGATGCTGGCCCAAGTCTTCAGCGCCGAGGAGGAGAAGTGCCCGTCACCCTCGTGCATGTGCCATGTGTGTCTTGCTGTGAGAGTCATCGCGCCTCTTCTTAGCTCCTGGTTCCTTCCTGGAGTCTGTGTGCATTCTCCTTGCCGGTGGCCAGTACGCCACTGTCCTTCCCCCTCCACATGGAGCCTGCGCCTAGCTGCAGCCCCTCTTGTGAGAGACCGTGAGGAGGAGGCTGAGAGAGACGGTGGGGAGGAGGCGTGTTGGGTGGCACTGCTGAAGGCTTGGGGAATGTTCTGAACCCTCTACTTAGGCACAAGGCTTGGAGGGCAGCGACTCTGGAGTTAAGCAGTTTTGCACCCCTCTAATCTCTAATAAATCTCCTCTCTTATTCATCAGAGCAATGAATCTGGTGGTGAAAGGCTCTCCTCCGAAGAGTTCCCTCTTCTCCTGGCTTGCGTATAGAATGTGGGGGTTCCTGGCATTGCCTGCTCCGTGCATGATGGGTGTGGGGTGGGGCCTGTGCTTCTGCACATTCAGGGTTGGGCTTGATGTCTGGAGGGCTGTGCAGCTGGGGCATGGGTTTTTCTCTCTGGGGTGGGGTCAGAGACAGACAGACCCCAGAGGGCCTTGACCAAACAAGGGGTCTTGGGAGAGTATCCTATCCTGTAGGCAGTTCTCAATTGATGCTTCGCGAATGTCCTCTTTAGAAAAATGTCTGTATTTCCCAACATTCTTATTACACCAGAGCCCTTGTTCTAGATCTCTCTTCCCATGACTAAATAAAACCCAGCAATTTACCATCATCGTTATATTTAATTAAATTGCTGCTCCCCACTTAATATTTTCAATTAAGCTCCTAAAGCCAGATCTTACTTATAGATCTCCGTTTTACATTGCAGATTCTTTCAAAGGCTTTGTCATGGGAGCCTTTTTTTTATTACTATTAATCCCCTATAATAAATAACATCGACTCCAATAATGCTACACTGGTTGCTTTCTCCCGACTCCTGTCTCCTTCCACATTTATTATTGACTCAATTTATGTTCCTTTAAATCGGTTTCAGTCTGGGTGGCAAAACTCTCGTTTACTGACTGATCAATTTGAATTTGTTTTATAAGATTCCATTAATTACTATGTCCAATTCTCTTGCAGTGCCTGGAACCAGGGCATCCCTTTAATCCCCCAGAATTCCCTCTAGTCTCTCTGGCTGCATATTTTCACCAGAACGGTGTCTTCGAGTTAGGGCTGGTAGGCTGGCAGATTCTTACATTAGCAGATATTTTCAACCTTATTTGCAGCAAGGAGCAGGTGGCTGAGTCACAAGTGGCCTGATTCTCCCTGATACCTTAGCCGTCTTGGTCTGGCCTCTTCCCTAGTGAATCCCCTGAAAATCCTGCAGGGGGCAGATGCGAGGTTTGGAGGGGGGTCAGTCTCTGAGCAGGGCCCTGGGGGACTGAAGTGCAATTCCTTTTGTTCATGGCTGGGATTTCCTAGGACTGGTCCAGTCAGCCACACAGGCAGCCCCGTTCTCTGGATAGAGCCTGGACATGCAGGCGTGAGCCCCCCTCTCCCACAGGCCGGAGGTGCAGAAACACTCAAGCTTTGATGAGTTTCTCCTTTTCCTTAGGCAGAACTCCTCTCCCAGCACTGTCTTCAGAGCCATGTGCGATAACTTCCCGACTTCCTCTGCCCTCGTCATTTGGAAAGGCCTTTATTCCATGTTGCCTGATGGCCTGATCAGTCCACACCGTTTCAGTTGGTTGGTAACTTACAGGGAGGACAAGAGGCAGCACGCCCAAATCTGTGCAATACCCAGGCGCAAGAGGAGGGGCGCACTTGACCGATCTGGGCTGTGCGTTAGGGGACCACCACGTTCCAGAGATGTTACCTCCAGACTTACTGAAGACCAGCCTGGGCTGTCAAATTTGTGTCTCCTCTCTTGGCCACAGATATCTGGAGAAGGGTAGAGCTTTGGAACAGGGTTCGCTTATTGTCTGGGGCAGAGCAAAAGCTGGTCCGATGATATTCCTCTTCCCAGACATGAGAACAAGACTGAAAAGCCAGGTCAGCTGGTGGCTGCGTAGGAAGAGTCAAACATGTGGCCAGTGGCTAACTAGGTGAATAATGGCAGTGTGCTGGGCAAGCATGTGGATCTTGCTGCTGACGTCCCAGGGCCATCTGATTGTGGGGACTATTTCTAGCTTCTGTTGAGGACTGCTGGCTGGCAGCCATCCTGTCCCAGATGCCCCCAAACACTGCCATATCTTTACAATATCTGTCCTGCTCCATACACACACGTGCAGGCATGCCTGCGTGCACACACACACACACACACACGCACTCCTTTCTTCAGTTAGCTCGAGAGATCTTATTTTCTTGCAAAACAAAGCACCTCACCTTGAAAAGAGGTGACTTGCCAAAGAACAATACCCGAGAGATGATAATGCCCCGCTGAAGCTTCACTCTGTGTGTCCTTGGGGATAGCATCTTTAATTATGGTAAAGACAAAAGGCTAAGGCCAGTCACGGAGAGAGACCGTACATCCAGGCCATGAAAAGTGGTGTAAGACGGAAGACAAAAGGAATCGTGTCTATTTCTCATAGGGCTTGAAAAATTCTATGTAATATGAATTGGGAAGCTTTTTCATAATGCAAGGTGTTTTGAGGTAGAAGCAAGGGTCCGAGAGTGAGAAGAAGACCATGGAGAGTCGTTGTGCTTAGAAATCATTGTGTAGGATTTGACTCCCATCCACAGCTCCCTGCTGGGTAGGGCGCTAGTAATCATTTAGCCTCTGCTGGGATGTCTCCAGAGATGGGGATCTCTCTCCATCCTCCCTTCCCAAAGAAGCCTCTTCATTTTGCAATTTATGGAAATCTGTTGGTTTTGTTAACAAACTTCTCTTCTCCCTTCAGTAAAAAGGAGCCAGGCTATTTTCTTTTTTTCTTTCAAGAGTCACCTCTCCTCCAGTCTCAGTCCTTGTGGTGTGGGCAGGACACACCCTACCTCTCAGCCTCAGTGGCAGGCACATGATCCGAGCCTGGTAAATTGTCATGTTTCCCACTATGTCCACAGTGATGGCTTATGTAACCCAGCATGGGCATGTGACTCAGGCTGGGCAGCAGAAGTCAGCCTGGGAGTTTTGATGGAACCCTTGGGCAGGAGACAGTCACCTTTTGTGTTGTTAAACTGATAGGACCTAGGCCTGGTGCTGCTAGTGACCACGTTGGCACCCCCAAAGGAGGACATGCCTGGAGATGAACTTAACATAGAGAAAGACGGTATGCAAAGAGGCAAAGCCTGAAACCGATCTCTGGGCTTTCGTGATACATGAGAAACAAATCTCTCGTTTGGCTTAAGCCAATTTGTGTTTGGTTTCTGAGTCCCAAATGACCTAGGAAGCTTTTAACTATTAAAATTGTATTACCTTTTTATTTATTGGAGTGACTTCCCTGCAACCTCCCCCTTAAATCTTTGTTCTGCCCTCTGGATCACAGAGATAGCTTTTGTTATCTCTTTCCTAGGCTGGCCCTCATGTAAGGCCAGCATCACTTGCCTGCATCTTTACTTCTGGATTATAAAACTCAACAGGCATTTCACCAGTTCCCCTTGTGACAAGGTTTCCAATCTTCTCACCACTCAGGGTATCTTCTCCTAGGCCAACTATCACTTCCTAGGGTTCCTCTTCAATGTGGCTCCCACATCTGGACTTGGGACTCTGGGGGCCGTCAGATCAGACTGGAGTCTGACTAGGAAACAGGACTTCCTCCCTGGGATGGACTCTCCACTTCTAGTAATTAGGTTTCGGCCTCCAGAGTCTCAGTGCCTGGGATGAACTCTTGAGCCATTGAGGTCATGGTTCCAGAGAGCTGTTCTCACACTTGAGAAGCCAGGCCTCATCCACTGTTCACTTCACCGATAGTCAGCAACTCTGCTGTCACACAAACGGAACGCAGGCTTCCCGAATCTGCTCGTTGTCTGACCCGGAAAGAGCTGTTTAACCACATCAGGGCCCTGCTCTTCAAGACATGGGACAGGCAGCTTGGCAGAATGCCAAGTTTTCTGCTCCATCCCAGACCCATGCATCTGAATCCGCCTCTTAACAGATTCCCTGGTGAATTGCCTGCATGTTAAAGTATAACAAGTGCTCTCCTGGATACAGTGCTTTTTTTGTACCTGTGCAATCAATTTTTTTTAAAAAAGAGCTTTATTGAGGTATGTTATATACCACACAATTCATTTATTTAAGTATACAGTTCAGTGCTTTTTATTTTACTTAAATTTTTTTTAATTAATTTTTTTTTTTTTTACTTATTTGACAGAAAGAGAGACAGCGAGAGAGGGAACACAAGCAGGGGGAGTGGGAGAGGGAGAAGCAGGCTTCCCACCATTGAGCAGGGAGCCTGATGTAGGACTTGATCCCAGGACCCTGGGATCATGACCTGAGCTGAAGGCAGATGTTTAACTGACTGAGCCACCCAGGCGCCCCTGGTTCAGTGTTTTTTAGTTTATTCACAGAGCTGTACAACTAATACCACATTTGAATTTTAGATAATTTTTGTTCCCCTGAAGGAGAAAACCCCATGCCTATTAACTGTCAGTTTCCACACCCTTCTTACCCCCAATCCCTTAACCCTTAAATAACTACTAATCTACCTTCTGTCTATGTATTTGTTCATTCAGGACATTCCATATAATGGAATCATACGACATGTGATCTTTTGTGTCTGGCTTCTTTCACTTAACATAATTTTCTTTTTGTATTAACATATAGTGTGTTATTTGCTTCAGGGGTACAGGTCTATGAATCATCAGTCTTACACACTTCACAGCACTCACCATAGCACATACCCTCCCCAATGTCCACCACCCATACACCCCATCCCAACCCTCTCCCACCCCCCAGCAACCTTCAGTTTGTTTCCTGAGATTAAGAGTCTCTTATGGTTTGTCTCCCTCCCCAGTCCCATCTTGTTTCATTTTTTCCCTCTCTGCCTCCCCACAAGACCCTTCCCTGCCTCTCAAATTACTCATATCAGAGAGATAATATGACACTTGTCTTTCTTTGATCGACTTATTTAGCTTAGCCTAATACCTTCTAGTTCCATCCATGTCATTGCAAATGGCAAGATTTCGGGTTTTTTGATGGCTGCATAGTATTCCATTGTATATATATATACCACTTCTTCTTTATCTATTCATCTGTTGATGGACATCTAGCTTCTTTCCATAGTTTGGCTATTGTGGACATTGCTGCTATAAACATTCAGGTGCACATGCCCCTTTGGATCACTACATTTGTATCTTTAGGGTAAATACCCAGTAGTGCAATTGCTGGTTTGTAAGGTAGCTCTATTTTAAACTTTTTGAGGAACCTCCATACTGTTTTCCAGAGTGGCTGCACCAACTTGCATTCACACCAACAGTGTAGGAGGGTCCCCCTTTTTCCACATCCTCGCCAACATCTATCATTTCCTGACTTGTTAATTTTAGCTATTCTGACTGGTGTGAGGAGGTATCTCACTGTGGTTTTGATTTGTATTTCTCTTTATGCCGAGTGATGTTGAGCATGTTTTTATGTGTTTGTTGGTCATTTGGATGTTTTCTTTGCAGAAATGTCTGTTCATGTCTTCTGCCCATTTCTTGATTGGATTATTTGTTCTTTGGGTGTGGAGTTTGATAAGTTCTTAATAGATCTTGAATACTAGCCCTTTATCTGATATGTCATTTGAAACTATCTTCTCCCATTCCATTGGTTGGCTTTTGGTTTTGTTGATGGTTTCCTTTGCTATGCGAAACTTTGGATCTTGATGAAGTCCCAATATTTCATTTTTGCCCTTCCTTCCCTTGCCTTTGGCAAGGTTTCTAGGAAGAAGTTGCTGTGGCTGAGGTCGAAGAGGTTGCTGCCTGTGTTCTTCTTAAGGATGTTGATGGATTCCTGTCTCCCATTGAGGTCTTTCATCTATTTTCAGTTTATTTTTGTGTGTGGTATAAGGAAATGGTCCAGTTTCATTCTTCTGCATGTGTCTGTCCAATTTTCCCAACACCATTTGTTGAAGAGACTGTCTTTTTTCCCATTGGACATTCTTTTCTGCTTTGTCAAAGATTAGTTGACCATAGAGTTGAGGGTCCATTTCGGGCTCCTCTGTTCTGTTCCATTGATCTATGTGTCTGTTTTGTGCCAGTACCATACTGTCTTGATGATGACAGCTTTGTGATAGAGCTTGAAGTCTGGAATTGTGAGGCTGCCAATTTTGGTTTTCTTTTTCAACATTCCTCTGGCTATTTGGGGTCTTTTTTGGTTCCATATAAATTTTAGGATTATTTGTTCCATTTCTTTGAAAAAAATGGATGGTATTTTGATAGGGATTGCATTAAATGTGTAGATTGTTCTAGGTAGCATAAACATTTTCATAATATTTGTTCTTCCAATCCATGAGCATGGAACATTTTTCCATTTCTTTGTGTCTTCCTCAATTTCTTTCATGAGTACACTATAGTTTTCTGAGTACAGATTCTTTGCCTCTTTGGTGTCTTATGGTTTTGGTATCTTATAGTTTTGGATGCATTTGTAAATGGGATTGACTCCTTAATTTCTCTTTCTTCTGTCTTATTGTTGGTGTATAGAAATGCAACTGATTTCTGTGCATTGATTTTTATATCCTGACACTTTACTGAATTCCTGTATGAGTTCTAGCAGTTTTGGAGTGGAGTCTTTTGGGTTTTCCACATAAAGTATCATATTATCTGAAAAGAGTTAGAGTTTGACTTCTTTGCCGATTCAGATGGATTTCTTTCTGTTGTCTGATTGCTGAGGCTAGGACTTCTAGTACTATGTTGAATAGCAGTGATGATAGAGGACATTCCTGCTGTGCTCCTGACCTTAAGGGAAAAGATCTCAGTTTTTCCCCATTGAGGATGATATTCACTGTGGGTTTTTCTTTGATGGCTTTAATGATACTGAGGTATATACCCTCTATCCCTACACTTTGAAGAGTTTTGATCAGAAAAGGATGCTGTACTTTGTCAAATGCTTTTTCAGCGTCTACTGAGAGTATCATATGGTTCTTGTTCTTTCCTTTATTAATGTATCACATTGATTGATTTGAGGATGTTGAACCAAACTTGCAGCCCAGGAATGAATTCCACTTTGTTGTGGTGAATAATCCTTTTAATGTACTGTTGGATCTTATTGGGCTAATAATGGTGAGAATCTTTGCATCCGTGTTCATCAAGGATATTGGTCTGTAATTCTCCTTTTTGGTAGGGTCTTTGTCTGGTTTTGGGATCAAGGTAATGCTGGCCTCATAAAATGAGTTTGGAAGTTTTCCTTCCATTTCTATTTTTTGTAACAGTTTCAAGAGAATAGATATTAATTCTTCTTTAAATGTTTTGTAGAATTCCCCTGGGAAGCCGTCTGGCCCTGGGCTCTTGTTTGTTGGGAGATTTTTGATGACTGCTTCACTCTCCTTACTGGTTATATGTATACAAAAAAAAGGGTAAACATGATGAAGGGATGGAACATGCTTGTAAAGATGAAAATTTTAAATGATTCTAAAAAAGGAATTGATGAGATAAGAAGTTGGTTGAAAAAGAAAAAAAAAAAAAGGAAAGAATGTGATCAGGCTAGAGATTAAAAAAAAACCATGAGCTAGATTTAGGGTATATTTTGATTTGTTAGAAGAAACTGTATCCTAAAATTTTAAAGAAAGAAAAACCTATTTGTATACAAAAATAAGGCTAAATACAATGAAGGGATAGAATATGACTATGACAATGAAAATTTAAAAAGATTTTTAAAAAGGTATTGATAAGATAAAATAGGTAAAAACGTTAAAATAGGAAAGGGGAAAATTTTTTTAAATAGATAAGAAAAAAATAAAACTAAAAAATTTAACTTTGAAAGACTAAAGGATCATGGGGAAAAAGCCATGAATTCTATGTGTTGCATTCCTCTATCTCTGGAGTTCTGCAGTTTTCATTGATTGGTGAACTTGGTCTTGGCTGGATGTTCTTGCAAATCTTCTGGGGGAGGGGCCCATTGCTGTGATTCTCAGCTCTCTTTGTCCAAGGCGGAATTGCACCACCCTTCCCTGGGGCCACGCTAAGTAATCTGCTCTGGTTTGCTGGGGAGATTTTGTTCCCTGAAGCTTTCCATACAGCTTTGGAGCATGGGAATGAAAATGGCAGCCTCCCAATCTCCAGCCGGATTTACTGAGAGCTTGGGGCCCCACACCTCAGTGTGCCCTTGGGGAAAAGCAGTCAATCCTTCCTGTCTCCCTGGTCTCCAGCCGCACTCCATGCTCACCCAAGCCTGTGACAGAGCATTTTTATCTCTGGTGCACGGCCCTGTTTGAAGTCTCCAAACCCAGCAGATTCCTGCTGTGTACTCTGGTGCTGCTCCTCCCAGAGAAGAAAGGGGGCGGTCTCTCTGGATCTGCTGCTTGTGGGGTTCCTGCCAGAAGAGTAGTGGTCTGACTGTGCCTCGGATCATGCTTTAAGGTAACCTCAAGCTGAGAGCTCATTCCTGGTTCCGTCTCTGCAGCCGGCTTCCCTGCTCTGGTACCTGTGAGCTCTGCTACACTCAGACACCCCCAATCCTTCTGTGACCCCACAGGACCTGAGCCCACACTGTCCCTGGGTGGGTTCCACCCCCCCCCACCCGACTTAGCCTCTGGAACAACATCCCTCAGTGGAGCAGACTTCTAAAAGTTCGGATTTTGTGCTCCACTTCTCCACTGCTTCCCAGGAGCCAGCCTCTCCCCCTGCTGTCTCTGTTCCCATATATCGCTTCAGATTCACTTCTCTGCATGTCCCACCTTCCAGAAAGTTGTCACTTTTCTGTTTCTAGAATTGTTGCTCTTCTTCTCTTCGATCTCCTCTTGAGTTTGTAGGTATTCAGAATGGTTTGATAACTATCTTGCTGAACTCCTGTACCTGATGATATTTAGGTCTCCTACTCCTCCACCATCTTGCTCCTCCCTCTAGCATGTTTTCAAGGTTTGTTATGTTTTAGCATATAAGGACTTCATTTCTTTTTACTATTGAATAATATTCCACTGTATGGATGTACCATATTTTGGGTACTCATTCATCAGTAGACAAATATTTGCATTGTTCCCACTTTCTATGCTGGTTTTTTTTTTTAATTTTATTTTTTATAAACATATATTTTTATCCCCAGGGGTACAGGTCTGCGAATCGCCAGGTTTACACACTTCACAGCACTCACCATAGCACATACCCTCCCCAATATCCATAACCCCACACTCCCTCTCCCAAACCCCCTCCCCCCATCAACCCTCAGTTTGTTTTGTGAGATTAAGAGTCACTTATGGTTTGTCTCCCTCCCAATCCCATCTTGTTACATTTATTCTTCTCCTACCCCCTTAACCCCCCATGTTGCATCTCCTCTCCCTCATATCAGGGAGATCATATGACAGTTGTCTTTCTCAGATTGACTTATTTCGCTAAGCATGATACCCTCTAGTTCCATCCACGTCGTTGCAAATGGCAAGATTTCATTTCTTTTGATGGCTGCATAGTATTCCATTGTGTATATATACCACATCTTCTTTATCCATTCGTCTGTTGATGGACATCTATGTTCTTTCCATAGTTTGGCTATTGTCGACATTGCTGCTATAAACATTCGGGTGCACGTGCCCCTTCGGATCACTGCATTTGTATCTTTAGGGTAAATACCCAGCAGTGCAATTGCTGGGTCATAGGGTAGTTCTATTTTCAACATTTTGAGGAACCTCCATGCTGTTTTCCAGAGTGGTTGCACCAGCTTGCATTTCCACCAACAGTGTAGGAGGGTTCCCCTTTCTCCGCATCCTCGCCAGCATCTGTCATTTCCTGACTTGTTAATTTTAGCCATTCTGACTGGTGTGAGGTGATATCTCATTGTGGTTTTGATTTGTATTTCCCTGATGCCGAGTGATGTGGAGCACTTTTTCATGTGTCTGTTGGCCATCTGGATGTCTTCTTTGCAGAAATGTCTGTTCATGTCCTCTGCCCATTTCTTGATTGGATTATTTGTTCTTTGGGTGTTGAGTTTGCTAAGTTCTTTATAGATTTTGGACACTAGCCCTTTATCTGATATGTCATTTGCAAATATCTTCTCCCATTCTGTCAGTTGTCTTTTGGTTTTGTTCACTGTTTCCTTTGCTATGCAAAAGCTTTTGATCTTGATAAAATCCCAATAGTTCATTTTTGCCCTTGCTTCCCTTGCCTTTGGTGATGTTCCTAGGAAGATGTTGCTGCGGCTGAGGTCGAAGAGGTTGCTGCCTGTGTTCTCCTCAAGGATTTTGATGGATTCATTTCTCACATTGAGATCCTTCATCCATTTTGAGTCTATTTTCGTGTGTGGTGTAAGGCAATGATCCAATTTCATTTTTCTGCATGTGGCTGTCCAATTTTCCCAACACCATTTATTGAAGAGGCTGTCTTTTTTCCATTGGACATTCTTTCCTGCTTTGTCGAAGATGAGTTGACCATAGAGCTGAGGGTCTATTTCTGGGCTCTCTATTCTGTTCCATTGATCTATGTGTCTGTTTTTGTGCCAGTACCATGCTGTCTTGATGATGACAGCTTTGTAATAGAGCTTGAAGTCCGGAATTGTGATGCCACCAACTTTGGCTTTCTTTTTCAATATTCCTTTGGCTATTCAAGGTCTTTTCTGGTTCCATATAAATTTTAGGATTATTTGTTCCATTTCTTTGAAAAAATGGATGGTACTTTGATGGGAATTGCATTAAATGTGTAGATTGCTTTAGGTAGCATAGACATTTTCACAATATTTATTCTTCCAATCCAGGAGCATGAAACATTTTTCCATTTCTTTGTGTCTTCCTCAATTTCTTTCATGAGTACTTTATAGTTTTCTGTGTATAGATTCTTAGTCTCTTTGGTTAGGTTTATTCCTAGGTATCTTATAGTTTTGGGTGTAATTGTAAATGGGATTGACTCCTTAATTTCTCTTTCTTCTGTCTTGTTGTTGGTATAGAGAAATGCAACTGATTTCTGTGCATTGATTTTATGTCCTGACACTTTACTGAATTCCTGTACAAGTTCTAGCAGTTTTGGAGTGGAGTCTTTTGGGTTTTCCACATATAGTATCATATCATCTGTGAAGAGTGATAGTTTGACTTCTTCTTTGCCGATTTGGATGCCTTTAATTTCTTTTGTTGTCTGATTGCTGAGGCTAGGACTTCTAGCACTATGTTGAATAGCAGTGGTGATAACGGACATCCCTGCCATGTTCCTGACTTTAGCGGAAAAGCTTTCAGTTTTTCTCCATTGAGAATGATATTTGCGGTGGGTTTTTCATAGATGGCTTTGATAATATTGAGGTATGTGCCGTCTATCCCTACACTTTGAAGAGTTTTGATCAGGAAGGGATGCTGTACTTTGTCAAATGCTTTTTCAGCATCTATGGAGAGTATCATATGATTCTTGTTCTTTCTTTTATTAATGTGTTGTATCACATTGATTGATTTGCGGATGTTGAACCAATCTTGCAGCCCTGGAATAAACCCCACTTGGTCGTGGTGAATAATCCTTTTAATGTACTGTTGAATCCTATTGGCTAGTATTTTGGCGAGAATTTTTGCATCTGTGTTCATCAAGGATATTGGTCTGTAGTTCTCTTTTTTGATGGGATCCTTGTCTGGTTTTGGGATCAAGGTGATGCTGGCCTCATAAAATGAATTTGGAAGTTTTCCTTCTATTTCTATTTTTGGGAACAGTTTCAGGAGAATAGGAATTAGTTCTTCTTTAAATGTTTGGTAGAATTCCCCCGGGAAGCCGTCTGGCCCTGGGCTTTTGTTTGTTTGGAGCTTTTTGATGACTGTTTCAATCTCCTTACTGGTTATGGGTCTGTTCAGGCTTTCCATTTCTTCCTGGTTCAGTTGTGGTAGTTTATATGTCTCTAGGAATGCATCCATTTCTTCCAGATTGTCAAATTTGTTGGTGTAGAGTTGCTCATATATGTTCTTATAATTGTCTGTATTTCTTTGGTGTTCGTTGTGATCTCTCCTCTTTCATTCATGATTTTATTTATTTGGGTCCTCTCTCTTTTCTTTTTGATAAGTCTGGCCAGGGGTTTATCAATCTTATTAATTCTTTCAAAGAACCAGCTCCTAGTTTCGTTGATTTGTTCTATTGTTTTTTTTAGTTTCTATTTCATTGATTTCTGCTCTGATCTTTATGATTTCTCTTCTCCTGCTGGGTTTAGGGTTTCTTTCTTGTTCTTTCTCCAGCTCCTTTAGGTGTAGGGTTAGGCTGTGTACCTGAGACCTTTCTTGTTTCTTGAGAAAGGCTTGTACTGCTATATATTTTCCTCTCAGGACTGCCTTTGTTGTGTCCCACAGATTCTGAACCGTTGTGTTTTCATTATCATTTGTTTCCATAAATTTTTTCAACTCTTCTTTAATTTCCTGGTTGACCCATTCATTCTTTACAAGGATGCTGTTTAGTCTCCATGTATTTGGGTTCTTTCCAAATTTCCTCTTGTGATTGAGTTCTAGCTTTAGAGCATTGTGGTCTGAAAATATGCAGGGAATGATCCCAATCTTTTGATACTGGTTGAGACTTGATTTAGGACCAAGAATGTGATCTATTCTGGAGAATGTTCCATGTGCACTAGAGAAGAATGTGTATTCTGTTGCTTTGGGATGAAATGTTCTGAATATATCTGTGATGTCCATCTGGTCCAGTGTTTCATTTAAGGCCTTGATTTCCTTGTTGATCTTTTGCTTGGATGATCTGTCCATTTCAGTGAGGGGAGTGTTAAAATCCCCTACTATTATTGTATTCTTGTCGATGTGTTTCTTTGATTTTGTTATCAATTGGTTTATATAGTTGGCTGCTCCCACGTTAGGGGCATAGATATTTAAAATTGTTAGATCTTCTTGTTGGACAGTTCCTTTGAGTATGATATAGTGTCCTTCCTCATCTCTTACTATAGTCTTTGGCTTAAAATCTAATTGATCTCATATAAGCATTGCCACTCCTGCTTTCTTCTGATGTCCATTAGCATGGTAAATTCTTTTCCACCCCCTCACTTTAAACCTGGAGGTGTCTTCGGGTTTAAGATGAGTTTCTTGTAGGCAACATAAAGATGGGTTTTGTTTTTTGATCCATTCTGATACCCTGTGTCTTTTGATTGGGGCATTTAGCCCATTCACATTCAGGGTAAGTATTGAGAGATATGAATTTAGTGCCATTGTATTGCCTGTAAGGTGACTGTTATTGTATATTGTCTCTGTTTCTTTCTGATCTACTACTTTTAGGGTCTCTCTTTGCTTAGAGGACCCCTTTCAATATTTCCTGTAGAGCTGGTTTGGTATTTGCAAATTCTTTCAGTTTTTGTTTGTCCTGGAAGCTTTTAATCTGTCCTTCTATTTTCAATGATAGACTAGCTGGATATAGTATTCTTGGCTGCATGTTTTTCTCATTTAGTACTCTGAATATATCATGCCAGCTCTTTCTGGCCTGCCAGGTCTCTGTGGATAAGTCTGCTGTCAATCTAATATTTTTACCATTGTACGTTACAGACTTCTTTTCCCGGGCTGCTTTCAGAATCTTTTCTTTGTCACTAAGACTTGTAAATTTTACTATTAGGTGACGGGGTGTGGACCTAGTCTTATTGATTTTGAGGGGGGTTCTCTGAACCTCCTGAATTTTGATGCTTGTTCCCTTTGCCATATTGGGGAAATTCTCTCCAATAATTCTCTCCAACATACCTTCTGCTCCCCTCTCTGTTTCCTCTTCTTCTGGAATCCCAATTATTCTAATGTTGTTTCGTCTTATGGTGTCACTTATCTCTCGAATTCTCCCCTCGTGGTCCAGTAGCTGTTTGTCCCTCTTTTGCTCAGCTTCTTTATTCTCTGTCATTTGGTCTTCTATATCGCTAATTCTTTCTTCTGCCTCATTTATCCTAGCAGTGAGAGCCTCCATTTTTGATTGCACCTCATTAATAGCTTTTTTGATTTCAACTTGGTTAGATTTTAGTTCTTTTATTTCTCCAGAAAGGGCTTTTATATCTCCCGAGAGGGTTGCTTTAATATCTTCCATGCTTTTTTCAAGCCCGGTTAGAACCTTGAGAATCATCATTCTGAACTCTATATCTGACATATTACCAATGTCTGTATTGATTAGGTCCCTAGCCTTTGGTATTGCTTCTTGTTCTTTTTTTTGTGGTGAATTTTTCTGCCTTGTCATTTTGTCCAGATAAGAGTTTATGAAGGAGCAAGTAAAATACTAAAAGGGTGGCAACAACCCCAGGAAAATATGCTTTAGCCAAATCAGAAGAGATCCCAAATCGTGAGGGGGGAGAAAGGGGATAAAAAGGGGTTCAGAAAGAAAAAAAAACTATTAAAAAAAAGAAAGCCGATAAAAAATATAAAAAGGAATATATATATATATATATATATATATATATATATATTAGATAAACTATTTTATATATATATATATATTAGATAAACTATTTAAAAACTATTTAAAAAACGTTAAAAAAGAAAACGGTAAAAGTTAAAAAAATTTAGCAGAAGAAGAAAAAAAAATTGAAAAAGAAAAAAAAATTAAATTAACTGCAAGGCTAAAGAATCATGGGGAGAAACCCATGAGTTCCATGCTTTGCTTTCTTCTCCTCTGGAATTCCACCTCTCTCCTTGGTATTGAAGCTGCACTCCTTGGTAGGTGAACTTGGTCCTGGCTGGGTTTCTCGTTGATCTTCTGGGGGAGGGGCCTGTTGTAGTGATTCTCAAGCGTCTTTGCCCCAGGTGGAGTTGCACCGCCCTTACCCAGGGCCGGGCTGAGTAATCTGCTCGGGTTTGCTGGGTTTGCTTTCGGGAGCTTTTGTTCCCTGAGCGCTTTCCGTAGAGTTCTGAAAGACGGGAATGAAGATGGTGGCCTCCCAGTCTCCGGCCCGGAGGAGCCGAGAGCCCGGGGCCCCACTCCTCAGTGCGCCCTCAGAAAACAGCACCCAATCACTCCCGTCACCCTGGCCTCCGGCCGTGCTCTGAGCTGACCAAGCCTGCGACCGGTTCAAGGTAACCCCAAGCTGAGAGCTCACTCCTCGGCTCTGTCTTTGTAGCCGGCTTCCCCGTTCTAATACTGGTAAGCTCTGCGACACTCAGACACCCCCGATCCTTCTGTGACCCTGTGGGACCTGAGGCCGTGCTGACCCCGTCTGGGCTTCACCCCAGTTAAGCCTCTGGAGCGATGTCCCTCAGCGGAACAGACTTTTAAAAGTCCCGATTTTGTGCTCTGTTTCTCCGCTGCTCGCCGGGAGCCGGCCCCTCCCCCCGCGGTCTATCTTCCAGTCGCTTTGGATTCACTTCTCCGCCAGTCCTACCTTTCAGATAGTGGTTAATTTTCTGTTTCTAGAATTGCTGTTCTTCTTCTCTTCAATCTCCCGTTGGATCTGTAGGTGTTTGCAATCTTTAGATAAGCTATTTAGCTGATCTCCCGCTACCTGAAGTAGTCTCAGCCTGCTACTTCTCTGCCATCTTGACTCCTCCCCTGTTCCCACTTTCAAACTATTATAACAAATGCTGCTATGAACATTTGTGTACAGGTCTTTGCGTGAATGCGTGTTTTCATTCCTCTTGGCCATATACCTAGGGGTAGGATCGCTGGGTCATGTGGTAACCGCACATTTACCTTTTGAGGAAGTGCCCAACTGTTTTCCAAAATAGCTGCACCATTTAATTCCTACCAGCAACACATGAGAGTTCTAGTTTCTTCAATTCTTCACAAACACAAGTTGTCTGTCTTTAGTATACTATCCTAGTGGGTATGACATGGTATTTCACTGTAGTTTTGAGTTGCATTTTCCTAATGACTAGTGATTTTGAGCATCTCTTCAGGTATCTGTTGGCCATAGCTTCCATGGGTCAATGTCTTCAAGTCCTTTGCCCCTGTTTAAATTGGGTTTTTACTATTTTTACTTTTGATTTTTTTACTATCTTTTTTTACTATTTTTTTTTTTTTTACTTTTTACTATTGATTTATAGGGATTATTTACTTTTTACTTTTGATTTATTTTTTTTTTTACTATTTTTTTTTACTTTTTACTTTTTACTATTGATTTATAGGGATTATTTACTATCGAGATAAGTTTTATATCAGATAAAGGATTTGAAAATATTTTCTCTCATCCCATGGGTTGTCTTTTTACTTTTTGATAATGTCCTTTCAAGCACAAAAGTTTTTAATTTGGCTGAAGTCTGATTTATATGTTTTCTCTTTTGTTACTCATGTTTTTGGTGTCATCTCTAAGACTCTATTGCTAAATCTTAGGTCATGAAGATTTTACTTTTATGCATTATTTTAAGAGTTTTACAGTTCTGCTGCACACATTTAAGTCTGTGATCCATCTTGAATTAATTTCTATCTATCGAATGAGTTAGGGGTCCAACTTCGTTCTTTTGCATGTTCAGTGGTCCCAGCACTATTTGTTAAGGAGACTGTTCTTTCTGCCATTGCTTGGGGTTGGCCTCCTTGTGAAAAATCAATTGACTATAAATGTCAGAGTTTATTTCTGAACTCTCAGTTTGATTCCATTGATCTATATGTCTGTCCTTATGCTGGTACCACCAGCACTGATCACTCTAGCATTGTTCCAAGTTTTGAAATTGGGAGATGGGAATCTTCCACCTTTGTTCTTTGTTTTGAAGATCATTTGGACTATTCTGGATCTCTTCAATTTCTATATGAATTTTAGGATTAGCTTTCCACTTTCTGAAAAAATAAAAACCTGGAAGCTGGGATTTTGATAGGAATTGTATTGAATCTGGAGATTAATTCAGGGAGTAATGTCATCTTAACATTGTTAACTATCCCAAAGTTAAACATGGTATGCCTTTCCATTTATTTATATCTTCCTTTATTTCTCTCAACAAGTCTTGAATTTCTTTTGTTAAAGTTATACCTGCGTAGTTATTATTTTTGATGCTATTGTAAATGGGATTGTTTTCCTAATTCTAATTTTAGTTACTTAATTTAATTAGTAAATGTGAACAACTGAATTTGAATCACTAGTGTAAAAAAATACATTTATTATCTAATAGTGTTTAAGGGGATTCCTTAGCATTTCTATAAACAAGATCATGTCATCTGAAAATAGAGTTTTACTTCTTCCTTTCCAATTGTGATGCCTTTTATTTCTTTGTCTTGCCCCACTGCCCTGACTTGGACCTCCAGTACACATTAGACAGAAGTGGAGAGAATGAACATCCTTAAATTGTTCCTAGTCTTAGGTGAAAAGTGTTTAGTTTTTCACCACTTGGTATACTGCTAGCTATGGATTTTTCATAGATGTCTTTTAGCAGATTGAGATGTTCCCTTCTGCTCCTAGTTTGTTGAGAGTTTTTATCATAAAAGGGTATTGATTTTTGTTAAATAATTTTTCTGCATTTATTGAAATGATCTTTTTTTTCTGCCCTTTAGTCCATTAACATGCTGTATTACATTAATTGATTTTTGAAGATTAAACCAACTTTGCATTCTCTGGACAAATAACATTTGCTCATGGCATATAATTCTTTTTATATGTTGCAGGCTTGGGTTTGTTGCTATTTAGTTGAGGGTTTTTGCATCTAATGTTATAAAGACAATAATATAGTGTTATAATGTTATAAAGACAATAAAAAATTTTAAAAAACCAATAAAGAATATTGTTCTGTAGGATTTCTTTTTCTTGAGACATCTTTAGTTTTGATATCAGGGCAATACTGGTCTCACAGAATGGATTAAAAGGTGTTTCCTCTTCTTCTAACTTTCCTAAAGTTTTGTGAAGAATTGGCATTAACTCTTTATTGAATGTTTGGTTGAATTTATCAGTGAATGCCTCAGAGCCTAGGACACTTATCTTTATAGGAAAATTTTAAATTTCCAATTGGATCTTTTTACTTATTACAGGCCTATTTGGATCTGCTATTTCTTCTTGAGTCAGTCACAGTAATTTGTGTCTTGCTAGGAATTTGTCCATTTCACCTGAGTTTTCTCATTTGTTGATGTACAATTGTTTATAGGATTCCCTTATAATCCTTTTTGTTTCTGTAAGATCAGTAATGATGTCTTCTCATTCATGATTTTAATTAGAGTTTTTTTTTCCTCTCTCTCTCTCTCTCACTCCCCCTCCTTCTTTGCTGTTGTTGATCAGCATAGCTAAAAGTTTGTCAGTTTGGTGGATCTTTTTAAAGAACCACCTTTGGTTTTGTTGATTTTCTCCTATTGTTTCTGTAGTCTCTCTTTTATTAATTTCCATGCTAATTCTTTATTTCCTTCCGTTTGCTTGATTTGGATGTAATTTGTACTTCTTTTTCTGGGATATGGTTTTTTAATCTGAAAGAAGAGCACAATATTTGCTTCAAAGTGTGTTGGGAAGATTAAATAAAATGTGTGCCTGGCACATAGTAGGTGTTCAATAAATGTTAGTTTCCTTTTTAAAATTTGTTCATCTTTGTTATTTCAGGCTCATAGACCCAGCCTGTTGATACCAATTTGAATTTTGATTTCATCATCAAAGGGCATTAGTCATGCCTCTCAGCTATGTATCATCTGCAAATCTGATAAAACATGATTCGAATACTTACATCCAAGATGTGGATGAAAACCATGGAGCAGAGTAGAAGCCCATGGTATGCCACTGCAAGCTTCTTCCAGATGGACGTCATCCGTTAGTCAATGCTCTTTGGGCACCGTGGTTCGGCAATAAATCTACCCAGCTGTCCACATTTGCCCCTGCCAAATGCCCTGCTAAAGCTGTGTTATCTGTGGCACTCCCCAATTCCCTCATCTTTACAGTGGGCTGCTGGCCTTGTCCATCTGTCATCTGTGCTCCTTCCTGGGTGCGGAAGATTAAATAACTATTTCCAGTTTTTCACGCCTCTCTGCATTCACACCCTTGCCACAGACTTATGAGTGGAGTACCCTGTACATCCCTCACATTGATTTTGGCTGTATGATTTGCTTTGGCCAATGGCATGTGGATGGAAGCCATAGTTTGTCAATTCCAAGCTGAAGTCTTAAGAGGTCTCACATGTTTGTGCTCATCATCTTGTACCTTGGCCATGACCTCAAGAAGAACATGCCTAAGCTAGTCCTCTGGTCCAAGGAGGATGAGAGATGTGTGGAACAGACCTAGACACACAGTCCTGTAGCGGGAAGCAGAGCCTCTCTAGCCAATCTGACTCCTGAGAGTAAATGATGGTAGTTTTAAGCCAAAGGGTTTGGGGTGGGTGGTTACACAACACTAAGCAACCCCTGATCAATACACGAGGCAAGACCCACGAGAAGGCTGTGCTTGTGTATTTGAGAAGAGATGAGAGAGTCACCTTCAAGCTGGGACTCTTCTCTGAGCTAGTGGAAGTAGCTCTGGGCTGAGGATGGCTTAGGGGGAGTCTAATTGTGGCCCCAACAACTGCCGGCAGTTCTCCCTTCTCTCTACCTGTAGCATCAGGGCCTCCCACCAGCGCAGCAGGCCTCTGCCATTTTTCTGCAGGAGGGCCATAGCTGGTGGACCATGGCCATATGTCAGATGCATTTCCTCCACAAGATCTGGATTTTGACAAAACTCAGAAAGATAAATTTGGGGAAATTAGGTAACTGACAGTAATTGACAAAGTCCCCAACTAGAGGGGCTGCTGTACAGGGCGCTCACACAGTGTTATGGCTTAGATCCTAAGTGCGGGTCTATAAGTGACTTTGCCTCTTTCTTTTCCATTTAAGAAAGCAGGGGAGTGATATTGTTATTACCCACTGGAGGCCAGTTCACCTGGAAGCAGGTGAAGCTTTCAACATCAGGCCCCTCCCTTGCCAGGTCGCTTTCAAGAGTCCTGGGATGGACCTTCACCATGTGTGCAAATGGCTCTGCATTTTTATTAAATTTGCAAAGGTCAGGGTTTTGAGTTATAATAGTACAACCACTGTCCCTGTTCATTCTCTCTTCTGTTTAACCAGACTTCTTTGTATCAGGTGGCTTTGGAGTGGCCAAGGGCTTTGCTAGCATCTGTAAAGGGGGTTGAAGTTGGGATGCATTTAGTTTGGGTTTAGTGGGATATATTTCTGGGGTTTGTGCCATTCTCAAGGATAAGTCATTGCTGGCCCTGCTGGTCTAGGAATGGCCTCCAAGAATGTTCTTCCTACCCATTTTGTGACCTCTCTCAGCGCCGTGATACACATGCAGGTCCTGAAGCATTTGGGGAATGCAGGAAGAACAAGGCTTGAGATGTACAGAGACTATGGCAGGATCCTCTTCGGATGATCAGGCCCATAAAATTGTAAGCAGTGGATTCAATTCTTATCAATGCCTCGCCAACACAGAAGTTCACTGATGTAAGCATATACAATAAGGCAGAGCATACAATTATAATTGTACTATCCTTCCTCCCCCCCCCTTTTTTTTTCTGGTAAGAATTATGTAAAATAGAATCGATTAGAATTCCTATGCCGCCGGCACAGGCTCGGGGAAGTACATCAAACTTCAAGTACAACTGGAGCAGCTCATCGATGAAAGGAACTTGACAGAAGGTTTTCTAAATTTGACAACAATCATAAAAATGCACATAACATTACCGATAATGAGGGGCCAAGCTAGAAGAAACTTCACTAAACTATCAATAATTTAAACCAAATTTTAACCAGCTGATCTAGAGGAAAGAGTGAATGTCTATCTGCCCTCTCTAGAGAAAATATTATAAAATCATTTTGTATGGAGATAAAATCAGAGTACACAGCCAAAAACTATAGGAAAAAGGTAGTATAGAGCCGTGTCATGCCATGAAGTATTATTTTTCTAAATTAAATTATTTTTCTAGATTTTGTGTGTAGTGTGTGGGTATTGTCATCACTTTTTAATTGTCACCAGTGGTGTTTGTCATAAAAAACTGTAATTTGCTGTCTTTCCTTTTCTCATTCTAAATATTTATTTTGCATTTAACTCTGTGTATGTAGTTTTTTTTTTCTTAAGATGCACCCCCAAATTGTGTAGGTTTTAGCCCCCAGGAAGTCTGCTCCTTCCCCTGCCTGCCAGAGGTCATATTCCAAATGCCTGTCAGAGGCCGGGAAGTGGTGTGGCCACTCAGGGACTCCCAGTGTCCCTCGGAGAGAGCCCTGCTTCCTGCTGCAAGGGCAGAGCCCCTCAGCAACCTCCGAGGCCTGAGGTTTGGGAGCCAAATTGGGGAGCACCAACCCCAGGTTTTCCAAGAGAAGCTGAAAACATAAATCGTTATATGAATAATACCGAGTCTTAAAAGTTAGCAGGCACATACTGTGTGGGCTGCCATTTCCCGCCTTTCTTGAGAAGAACTTTCCCCTGTTCTAATATACTTTTTAAAAGGTACACAATTTGTAAGGGCCCGAGCTTTACTGTTGAGAACAGGGACTTGCCCTGGGCCTCACGGTGACACTGGTAGGTCAGGACACTGCAGCCGGCACTGGGGCCTCAGGAGTCTCTAGGGTCCTGCGGCTCTGACGCTCCAAGCTTTCTCTCCAGCAGGCTGCCTGCCACCTGGCAGCGGTGCTGGTGAGGAAAGGCTGTGAATGGTGGCAGCCAGGACGTTCTCCTGGGCCCAGGGAAGGCCTGGGGGCTCGGAGGAGCGAGGGCAGAAGAGGCCACATCCACAGAGCTGGGACTGTGTCCTCTGCCGCCCTGAAGGTGAGGTGTCCGTGGAAGAGCAGGGGGATTGCAAGAGTTAATGTGATAATGTCCGTTGATTATTTTAAGCCACCTGGAGGAAAAATAACATTATAAATAGCAAGGGCCATAACAGATTCAAAGGGTAAGTGTATTGATAGCGTTTTCCTCTTCCTAAGATTTCTGATGTTTCAAAACAAGATTATTTCGGGAGTGCATCTATTTTAATTCCAAAGATTCACCTATAAACACGTTTCATGGTGAGAGAGCCTGTCTTCTCCTGTCCTCCCCTAGCTTTTTCCACGGCAAGGCAAAGCTCTGGTTTCACACACCTCGTGCCGACCTAGAGTCTTTAAAAACTTTTTTGGGTGCCACCTGGCCACCATGCCTGTTAGCAAAGGCCTGGCTTTGGGTCGGGTTTGACATTTTAATTCCCAGAATCCACCTTGTTTACCACTAGACAGCAGGCTTCATTTTGAACAAGGGGCTTTGCAGCTTCCAGGTTCCAAAGTGGGACGTGGCGTTGTGTGCGTGCCCACACACACACACACACACACACACACACACACCACCGCCACAATGTTACTGTTATTAGGGGTAGGCTGAGCGGCGACAGGCTCTCCCTGCAGCACTCCCCGCCAGGAGATGCTAAAGGGTGGGCCTAGGGGGAATGCTTGACCTGAATGCGAGTGCTGGTCAATGAAGGGGATTTTGACTTTTCTGGAGGGGGCCCAGGACCCAGGCCATGGCTGGTCATGGGCCTTGACAAACTGCCATTTCTTCACTCCCACAACATGATTTCCCCGGATCTCCAGCCCCAGCGTACCGCGCCAGATGCTGAAGTCAGGCCGGAGGCTCAGATTCCAAGGGCTCCTGTTCCTCTCACCAGGATTAGCACAGGGTACGGCTGGCTGGAGCTCAGGGGGGTGGCGTGGCCTTCTCCTCTTCCAGCCTGGCTGCAGTTATGTCTTTGCAAGCACTTATTTTTAAAAAACGACTTTTGCTGTCTTGCCGACATGTCTTCCTCACAATCTCTCTCTCTCTCTCTTTCTCTGTCCTTTTCCACCCTGCACACCTCTAGTCCTCACATGTGGGGCCGCTTGCTTGGATTCTGATTTCTACAGAGACTTGAAATTGGATAAAAATGGTTTCAGCAGAGGAGATAAGATACTGTCACCATCTTGGAGTTCTGCTCACTACCTGAAGCCCAGTTTGCAAAGGGGAAGGCAGTGGGATTTGTGGCTTCCAACGTGGCAGAGAAAGCTCCATTTAACAGAGAGGGAAAGGGAAGAAACCCATTTGCTCCTCTCGACACAAGCCACCGTTTAATGAAGACGAACTAAGATTTAACGGTGTTAATGTTGTTGAATTATGAGTTTGATTAAGGTGGGCAAGCAGTTAGTAAAACACAGGCCTGGAGGTGAGTGGTTTACGTCCTCAGCAAATGCAAAATTGGTGATTCTCCTGTCCTGCCTATCTGGATGACTTTGGCAAGGCCTTGGCCATGCATTTGTCCTAAGTGCGCAGCAATGATATTTCAACAATGCCCCATGGAAAACACACAGGGGGGCTGAAGAAGGACAAAGGCCACGTTTGATATAAAGTATCAACTAAATGTGGAGGAATGATAGAGGGCAGCATTCTGAAAAGTTATAAATAAATTCCTAATTGTGGAGTCAATCCGTGCACTTATATAGAAATACTCATATGGCAGCTTAAAAATTCTTAAGATATTTATGGGTAAAATGCTATGATGTCTAGGATTTGCCTAAAATACTCCAGAAAAAAAATTTTTTTAAATGTCTCTATGTGTGTGTTGGGGAAGAAACAGATAAACAGATGAAATTGTCAAAGTGCTTGGAATCGTTGAAGTTGGGTGATGGGAACGTGGGGGTACATTGTACTATTTTCTCTACTTTTGTGTCGGCTGGAAATCTTCCACAGTATAAATCTTCCCTAGCCTCCAAAAAATTCCCTGGAGACAATTAGGTAAACTGTGAGGGGAGAGATATGCAGGGAGATTCAAAATTTAAAAAGAGAAAATAAGAAAAACTTGAAAATCATGAAGGTCCAAAGTGGATAGACGAACACAGTGTGTGAGCAGACAACTGGTTAAAAATATCATGTTTCATAAGATTGGAGAGCCTGTTTAACCTCATTGAAACAATTAAGGACATTTAAATGAAAGCAGTAGGTTGCTTTTGCTCTTCCCATGCAAGGAGCAAAGATTTAAGGAGCGTCAGTACCAGGCCTCCTCTGAGCAGCTGCTAAGAGTGCATACCGGGACAACTTTTTGGAAGGCAAATTAGCAATGTGATTTCAACAACCTTCAATTTTTTCCTATCCATTCAGCCAGTAATTCCACTTCTAGGAATTTTGCCTAAGGAAACAAGTGAAGACACGTGTCATGATTTGTGATCTATGTACACAGATGACTGTGCTAGCATTATTCAGGTGAGTAGAAACAACTGGAAATGACCCAACACCCAACGGTAAGCAACTACTTAGAAGATTTTGGGATAATTAATTTGGGCATGTCTCCAACACATATTTATCAAGATCCCTCAATAAGCCACACACAGGAGACACAAAGATGGAGAAGACGCAGCCCCTATCTTCAGGGACTTGATAGGGCCATGGGAACATAGACAAGTGAACAGAAGAGAAAGGCTATTGCTACAGTGGAGTATACTACACATATTAAAACAGAAGTTGAAAAGGATATCTTTGCTTTTAGGTATACTGCCCTACGTAAAAATGCTTAGATAGAATTTTAAGATTGATAAGCAATATGCAAAATGTTAACAGATTTACTTCTGAGTGGTGGGATAACGCATGATTCTTTTTCCTTAGACTTTCTTCTGACTTGCAAAGTTTTCTCTAATCAACTGTATAATTTAATAATTAGAAAAATAACCATAAAAAAGGGGAGGGTGCTACATTTAATGAATGACCATTATATGCCATGTAGGTTTCTGGACACACACACACACACACTACACAAACATGCATACCATGTATATACTCTCACTTAACTCACAATTTTTAGAGGTAGACTTTGTGTCAAATATTTATTTATTTACTTATTTATTCAAGTTTTTGTTTAAATTCCAGTTACTTAACATATCATGTAATATTAGTTTCAGATGTAGAATTTAGTGATTCAACACTTACTTACAACACCTGGTACTCCTCACAAGAGCCCTCCTTAATACCCATCACCCATTTAACCCATCCCTACCTACCTCCCCTCTGTTCAATTTTCAATTTTTATTTTTGAATAAGTTATCTATCTATCTTTTGAAGAAGTTATGTAAGTTGCTCCAAAACAGTGTAAAATGATGTCATATAAAAATCTCATCTCATCCCTTCCCTGAACCACTACATTTTCCATCCCCCATCTTCACACCAGATTTAACTACTTTTATTAAGTTCTGTGTACTGTTTATATAAAATAAGAAAATGAAATATATTTTTATATTTTTCTTTTCTTATAAAAAATGTTGCATGCTATACACACCAGTTCCCACCTTGCTTTTCTCATTAAAATAAAATCTACCTCTTATTTTTGTGAAGATTAAAGAACTTCCTGATTTGTAATGCGTACATAATATTCCATTGTGTGGATATCTTATAATCAGCTAATCGGTTCCTAGTTCTGCTGCAAATGAAGCTTCCAGTTTTTTTCTGTTAATCATTATGGTTTCTAAAAGGCTAAGATCTCATTCAAATGTGAAGTTCACAAAATTTCCCCTCAGCAGTCTGAATGGTTTCTAATAAGGTAAGGTGTGGCCCAAAGGAGTCATTTGTACTTGTCCATTTTATAGACGAGGGAAAGACATCTCAGAGGTTAGCTAATTGGACCACATCACAAGCTAGTAAATGATTGATCGAGGCTTCTGACTTAATCCTGTTAGAGTTGGAGCCCATGTTTTCTCTGAGCTGGACTGAGACATAATCACAGATATAATGGAAGAATATACCAGGGACTTAGAGTGTTATGCAAAATAGTTAATTATTAGCTTATTATAATTAAATTTTAGGAAGGAGAGGAAACAGTGGGGACCTCTGAATAATTGTGAGCAGGAAAACTCATAAGTAAGGATTTGGAGGGGGGAGGGGTGACCAAAAGATCCAGGAGGCCTCTGCAGTGCAGTCTAGGGGGGACCTAGACCCACTGGAATTAATCCATTTGTCGTTTTTTTTGAGTAAACGATACCCTGCTGCTCAACTGGTTAGCTGTCTTCTCAAGCTCGGGGTGGAGGCAGTGTCTGGCCACGATCGCTCAGCGTGGGGTGTTTCTGGTCAGTGCCAGCTTCTGGGGTCCAACCTGGGCAGAAGGTCTAGGCGTATGTGTGTGTTTGGTGGGGGGGAGGTGGTGGGAGAGTTGTTAGCAAGGAGCCAGACTGGAGCCCCTTAGGGCTGACTCCCTTAGGCTGAAGCGCATTGGCAGCAGTGTCCCTAGATTAAGTACTAAAAGGGCCCCCGAGCGAGTGTTAGCAAATAGGAGACAATGAGTCCTGGGCATCTAAATAGAGGATGTACATTTCAGCTCAGTTCAGCAGGAAGGAGGCCGGAACTGTACCGGGAAGAGCCCTCTTGCTCTCCTCTACGCCCCAGCGTAATCCATGGGTGAAACCACATGAACTATAGGACACAGCTGTATCTGAATCCCAGATCAGCAGCATGTAAATTTTTAGTATTAGGATATCCTATGTCATATTTTTATATGCTAAGTCTGAACCTCTATCACAGGGGCTCGGGTCAGACACTCCTGTTAGCACCCATTCCTTTCGGCACCTGTTTACTACGCATAAATGAAAACATTTAAGGGAGGAGGGATTGAGCAGTTTCCTCCTTCAGACCACTTCCATTTTATGGCTGTTGATAAGTCTACCTGGTGGTAACAACATCAGTTCCATATAACTTATTTATTCGTTTATTTATCCATTTATAGATTAAACTATCTCTAAATAATTTTTATATTACAGAGTTCATATATGCTCACTATAGTAAAAATATATATAAGTAGATATGTGTATACACACACACAAGTATGTAACAATATATTTCATTGTACTTGGATTTGACAGAAGAAAAATTAAAGTGTAACTAATAGAAAAACTTAACTCCAAGTAACCGTTTTTTTTTTCACAGCAAGAGAAATGAGTTGCTTAAAAAAAATCTCTAAATTAATAAAGAGTAAGTTATTCTATATAAAAAGTTATTCTGTATAATTATTCTATATAAATTATTCTATAAAAATTTTATATAGAAAAAATGAATCTATATATCTATAATCACAATAGAAATATACCAAACTCTGTAGCTAAAATATAGAATTATCAGATTCAATTAAAAAAATCTATACATATTCTGTTTGCAGAAGCCACACTAAAGAAAAGGGCATGAAAAGGCTGAAAATCAAAGGTTGGAAAATATATATTTGCTAGGTAAAATAACCAAAACAAAGCTGGTATACCTATATTAATATCATATTTTTTAGTAAGTTTCAAATTTTAATTCCAGTATAATTATCATAAAGTGTTGTATTAGTTTCAGGTGTACAATATAGTTATTCAACCATTCTATACATTACTCAGTGCTCATCATGAAAAGTGACCTTTTAACCTCCTTCACCTACTTCACCCATCCCTCCACCCACCTCCCTTCTGGTAACCATCAGTTTGTTCTCTATAGTCAAGAACCTGTTTCTTGGTTTATCTTTTTCTCTCTTTTTATCCTTTGTTTATTTTGTCTCATAAATTCCACATATGAGTGAGATCAGATGGTATTTCTTTCTATGACTGACTTATTTCGCTTGGTATTATACTCTTCAGCTCCACCCATGTTGTGGCAAATGGCAAGATTTCATTCTTTCCTATGGTTAAATGATATCCCATTTTATATGTATGGCACATCTTTTTATCCATTCATCTATCGATAGACACTTGGACTGCTTCCATAATTTGGCTATTATAAATAAAGCTACAATAAACATAGGGATGCATGTATCTCTTTGAATTAATGTTTTTGTATTTTAGGGGTAAATTTCCCACAGAATGATTACTGGATCATAGGGCAGTTCTAATTTTAACTTTTTTGAGGAACCTCCATTCTGTTTGGTTGTACCAGTTTGCATTCCCACCATCAGTGCGCAGAGATTCCTTTTTTCTCCAGATCCTTGTCAACACTTATTGGTTTTTGTTTTTGATTTTAGCCATTCTGACAGGTGTGAGGTGGTATCTCATTTAGTTTTGATTTGCATTTCCTTGATGATAAGTGATGTTGAGCATCTTTTCATGTGTCTGTTGGTGATCTGTATGTCTTCTTTGGAGAAATGTCTGTTCATATCTTCTGCCCATTTTTAATTGGATTATTTATTTTGGGGGTATTGAATTATATAAGTTCTTTATGTATTTTAGATACTAACCCTTCATCAAATATGCCATTTGCAAATATCTTCTCTCATTCCGTAAGTTGCCTTTTAGTTTTGTTGATTGTTTCCTTCACTGTGCAGGAGCTTTTTATTTTGATGTAGTCCCAATAGTTTATTTTTGCTTTCATTTCTCTTTGCCTTAGGGGACATAACTAGAAAAATGCTGCTACAGCCAATGTCAGAAAAATTACTGCCTGTTCCCTCTTTTTTTCAGGCCTCATATTTAGGTCCTTGATCCATTTGGAGTTTATTTTTGTGTGTGGTTGAAAGAAAGTCATCTAGTTCCATTCTTCTGTATGTAGCTGGCCTGTTTTACCAGTACCATGTGTTGAAGAGACTTTTCCCCATTATATATTCATTCTTTTTTGTCAAAGATTAATTGACTACACTATAAATTGTGGGGGCTTTTTCTACTGGGTTTTCTATCCTGTTCTATTGATCTAGGTATTTATTTTTGTGCCAGTACCATACTGTTCTGATTACTACCACTTTGTAATATTACTTGAAGTCTGGGATTGTGTAACCCCAGTTGTGTTTTTCTTTTTCAAAATTGCTTTGGCTATTCTGGGTCTTTTGTGGCTCCATACAAATTTTTGGGTTGTTTGTTCTAGTTCAGTGAAAAGGGCTGCTGATATTTTGATAGGGATTGCACTGAGTCTATAGATTGCTTTGGGTAGTATAGATATTTTAACAAGTACTTGCCCTTCAAACTCATGAGCGTGGAAATGTCAACCTAGAATAAATGGACAAATTCTTAGAAATATCTAACCTACCTGAAGCAGAACTGAAGCAGAAATAGAAAATTGGAACAAATTGATCAGCAGCAATGAATTGAATCAGTAATCAAAAACTCCCAACTGACAAAAGTTCAGGACCAGATGCCTTCACAGGTGAATTATACTAAATATTTAAAGAAGAATTGACACCTTTTCTTCTCAAACTATTCCAAAAACTAGAAAAGGAAGGAAAACTTCATTCTATGAAGCCAGTATCACCCTGATACCAAAACCAGATAAAGACACCACAAGAAAAAGAATTACAGGTTAATATCTCTGATGAACAGAGGTGCAAAAATCCTTAACAAAATACTAACAGACCAAATTCAACAACACATTAAGAAAATCATCTACTACAGTCAAGAGGGAGTTATTCCAGAGATGCAAGGGAGGTTCAGTAGTCATAAAACAATCAATGTGATACATCACATCAATACGAGAAAGGATAAAAACCACATGATAATTTCAAAAGTTTCAGGAAAAACATTTGACAAAGTACAACATCCATTTATGATAAAAACCGTCAACAAATTAAGTCTAGAGGGAACATATTATCAACACATTAAAGACCTTATATGAAAAGCTCACAGCGAACATTATACTCAATGGTGAAAAACTGAGAACTTTCTCCTTAAGGTCAGGAACAAGACAAAGACATCTACCCTCACCACTTTTATTCAACATAGTACCGGAAGTCCTAGCTTCAGCAATTGGGCCACAAAAAGAAATAGAAGACATTCGAATGGGTAAGGAAGAAGTAAAACTTTCACTATTTGCAGATGTCATGATAGCATATTTAGAAACCCCTAAAACCTCCACCAAAAAACTGCTGGAACTGATAAAGAAATTTTAGTGAAGGCACAGGATACAAAATCAATGTACAGAAATCTGTTGCATTTCTATATGTCAATAATGAAACAGCAGAAAGTGAAATTAAGAGAACAATCCCATTCATAATTGCACCAAATCCAATAAAATTTCTAGGAATAAGCTTAACCAAAGAGGTGAAAGACCTGTATTCTGAAAGCCATAAAACACTGATGACAGAAATTCAAGATGATGCAAAGAAATGGAAAGACATTCCATGCTTATGGGTTGTAATATCAGATTTTTTTTTAAGATGAAAAGGGGCAACATATAATGATGAAATCTTCAGTTCATTAGGAAGAGATAACCAGTAAACTCAAACATACTTAATAACATAGTCTCAAAGAAATATATAAAGCAAAATTTGACAGACCAACAATGATAAATTAACAAATATATATCATACTAGGTTGTTATACCTCTCTGAATAATTAATAGATCAGCCAGACAACATATCTTTTGTAATATTTGAACAATATAATTAACAAACTTCATCCAGTGGATATATAGGGAGAGCCATGCAACAAAAAACTGGAGCTTTTACATTCTTCTCAAGCTCACAAGGATCATGTATAAAAATGAATCAAAATACCACCATTAATTAGGTCTCTGTATATTTCAAAGAATCAATAGCAGAGACCACATATCTTTTTTTTTTCATTGTAACAGTATTCATTGTTTTTGCACCACACCCAGTGCTCCATGCAATCTGTGCCCTCTCCAATACCCACCACCTGGTTCCCCCAACTTCCCACCCCCCACCCCTTCAAACCCCTCAGATTGTTTTTCAGAGTTCATAGTCTCTCATGGTTCACTTCCCCTTCCAGTTTCCCCCAACTCCCTTGTACTCTCCATCTCCCCTTGTCCTCCATGCTATTTGTTATGCTCCACAAATAAGTGAAACCATATGATAATTGACTCTCTCTGCTTGACTTATTTCACTCAGCATAATCTCTTCCAGTCCCGTCCATGTTGCTACAAAAGTTGGGTATTCATCCCTTTCTGATGGAGGCATAATACTCCATAGTGTATATGGACCACATCTTCCTTATCCATTCGTCCGTTGAAGGGCATCTTGGTTCTTTCCACAGTTTGGCGACCGTGGCCATTGCTGCTATAAACATTGGGGTACAGATGGCCCTTCTTTTCACTCCATCTGTATCTTTGGGGTAAATACCCAGTAGTGCAATTGCAGGGTCATAGGGAAGCTCTATTTTTAATTTCTTAAGGAATCTCCACACTGTTTTCCAAAGTGGCTGCACCAACTTGAATTCCCACCAACAGTGTAAGAGGGTTCCCTTTCTCCACATCCCCCCCAACACATGTTGTTTTCTGTCTTGCTAATTTTGGCCATTCTAACTGGTGTAAGGTGATATCTCAATGTGGTTTTAATTTGAATCTCCCTGATGGCTAGTGATGATGAACATTTTTTCATGTGTCTGATAGCCATTTGTATGTCTTCATTGGAGAAGTGTCTGTTCATATCTTCTGCCCATTTTTTTTTAATATGATTGTCTGTTTTGTGTGTGTTGAGTTTGAGGAGTTCTTTATAGATCCTGGATATCAACCTTTTGTCTGTACTGTCATTTGCAAATATCTTCTCCCATTCCGTGGGTTGCCTCTTTGTTTTCTTGACTGTTTCCTTTGCTGTGCAGAAGCTTTTGATTTTGATGAAGTCCCAAAAGTTCATTTTCGCTTGTGTTTCCTTTGCCTTTGGAGACATATATTGAAAGAAGTTGCTGTGGCTGATATTGAAGAAGTTACTGCCTATGTTCTCCTCTAGGATTCTGATGGATTCCTGTCTCACATTGAGGTCTTTTATCCATTTTGAGTTTATCTTTGTGTACGGTGTAAGAGAATGGTCGAGTTTCATTCTTCTACATATTGCTGTCCAGTTTTCCCAGCACCATTTATTG
Organism: Lutra lutra; assembly: GCF_902655055.1. Taxonomy (NCBI): domain Eukaryota; kingdom Metazoa; phylum Chordata; class Mammalia; order Carnivora; family Mustelidae; genus Lutra; species Lutra lutra. Next base: position 130,287,475 of record NC_062278.1, on the reverse strand, counting down.
AAGAGACTGTCTTTTTTCCACTGTATATTTTTTCCTGTTTTGTCGAAGATTATTTGACCATAGAGTTGAGAGTCCGTATCTGGGCTCTCTACTCTGTTCCACTGGGAGAGACCACATATCTTACCTCAATGCAATTAAGAGAGGAAAAAAATTGGTAAAAATAATTTAAAAGCCCCACACATTTCTAAATAACTATGTATCAAAAAAGTACTCAAAATGGACCTTTAAAATACTTAGAATAAGGGAGAGCTTCCAGGTCTGAAAAATCATGGCAGCTTCTTGATCTCTTTAGCTCTATACATCACATGCAAGATCAACTAAGTCCAGAGAAAGGACAAATAAAATCATCGCTGACCCACACCTTTACATCACTGGAGATGGAGACTACCATAAACTTTCAACTAACTGTAAGCTGAGGAATAAACGCTGTGTTCCAGCAGAGCTTCTGCTGTCGCCACAGAGCTGAGGGGAGGAGAGTAGAGGAGAAGAGGCTTAGAAGAATGTGTGAAAAGGAAAAGAAGGAGAAGCATAGAAAAAGCACATACAAAATCACTCCCAGAAAAATAAAGGCAACACTAAGTGTCAAAATACTGAAAGCAGGTCCGGGATACAGTAGTTCACAGCATCAGCTGAAGGGAAGATGGCTTGGAAGTGAGCTGGGCTGGAAATGGCAGCTGCAGAGAAGCATAACTCCTAAGAGATAATCAAATAAATGGGGATGAATTATGCCCTTTATAGACTGACATAGTAATCATATCCAAGTGTATTATAGTACGTCACAGTAATATAGTAAGAGAGGAGAAATACTGATCTTGCAGAAATGAAAAAGGAACAAGAAATGCCAACCTTTCTCATTCCCTTCATCATCATCTATAAGGAAATTGCACTTTATCAAACCGACGAAAGAGATACTTTTAAACTATGAACTCAGTCCACACTATGCTCAGGAATAAAAAAAGAAAAAGATAAAAAACAAGTCAAACTAAGCCCATATAAGACTACTAGCTGATTAAAATTCTTCCCTAACAAACACCCACAAAATGGAAGAAACTGATAACACATGTTTCAATCTGAATTAAATACACTTTAAAAAGCACTTGGAGATTTAAAAAATTAGAACCAAAATTAAAAACCTAAAAAGAGAAATGAACAGAACATATAAAGAAATGCAATAAGAATTGACCAAACTTAGGAAGGAAATTGAAGAAAAAGGCAACACAATCTCAGAAATAAAGAATAAATGAGAAGGCATGTGAGAAAGAATATGTTGAAGTGAAAAATTTTAAAGAACACTGAAAAAAGGCAGGAAAAACAACCAAAACAACAAAAATAAAATAATGAAAGAAGAAAATGCTTCTGGGAGAAAGTGACTGAAATGGAAGATGGGCAAAGAAGTTTAGTCTACCTATATTTGGAGTCCCTAGAAGAAAAGACCAAAGCCCAGGAACAAAGCAAATATTTAAAACTGTATTCAAGGAAACTTACCAGAAATAAGAGAAAATTAAATAACTGTATTAAAATGGCCTATTATGCTGTTAAGTACTGTGTAGAGTCTGATATTTTATCCTACCTGTAAGCTAATAAGTTAGCTTGCCAGTTTTATGGATGTCAGTAGAAAATATGAGCCCCCTAGACCAGAGACTAAAGATAAGATATTTCTCACAGCAACACCCACTGTATAGTCATGTCTACATTGGTTCCCTAAGCCCTGGTATTCAAGGGTGGCATGCAGAGGGCTGGGTGCTATCTGTACATACAACGTGGCAGGAGAGAAGTTCTGAGCTTAGGGAACCTGCATTTTTATAATGGGTGAGAAACATTCCTTCCCTTTGCTTCATTATACTGCCCATAAGCATGTCTTCTCTTTGTCCCAGAGGGCAATAGTGTTTCTATCTTCTGAAGCTGTTTGCTCCACAAACCTCCTTGAAAAGACCCTCTAGAACAGAGGGCAGTCAACACCTCACTTGAAATATATACAGATACATGAAGGACTCATTGACAACTGTCTCCCAACACATTTACTTGTGTAAATGGAAGATTGTCCCCAAATGATCAAATCTTAAATCTGAGACATAAGCTATTAGATGTCATAAGCTATTAGAGACATAAGCTATCTGAGACATAAGCTATTAGATTATAGACAAAGAAAAATCCTTAGGGCTTCCAGGAAAACTATGAAACTTCTTAAGTGCATAAGAAAATTAAGTTTCTGTCTGTCTTCTCAAGAAAAACGTACAAAGGAAGGCAGAGGGTCCTTGCCAGTGTAATTAGTTAAGATGAGGTCATACAGGAGTGTTGGGGGGGAGCTTAAACCTATATGATCATTGTCTTTATGGGAAGAGACATAGAGACAGAGACTCAGGAGAGAAGAACATCACGAGACAATGGAGGCAGAGACTGAGGTGCTGCAGGTGTAGTAAGCCAAGGAACATCAAGGACTGTTGGCAAAGCACCAGAATCTGTGAAGAGGCAAGAGAGGAATCCCCCCTACGGGTTTCAGAGCGAGCGTGGCCAAGCCAGCCCTGATTTCAGGCTTCTAGCCTCCAGAGCAAATTCTGTTGCTTGAAACCCCCCCAGTCTGTGACACTTTGTTATGGCAGCCCTAGGAAACCAATTATTTCCTTAGCATGAAAAAATAATATAAACCTCAAATCCTAAAGTCAGAGTAGTACTCAATGGGGAAATGCTGGAGGTAATTCCCACTAAGACAAAGACGGCCACTATCTTCAGTATGATTTAGCATTGTCTTTGAGGTATTAGCCAATGGAACTGGATAAGAGTGAACATTCAGGTATGAGAATCAGAAAAGACGCTGTCTCTATATATACTTGTTATGAGACCCAGAAATCTCCCTCCTGGACACTGATCGCAGAGAAATGAAAACTTATGTTCACACTCAAACCTGCAGAAGGGTGTTTATAGCACCTTTATCTGGGAGGCCCAAACTAGACACCACCAAAATGTCCTTCAACAGGAGATTGATGAAACAATTGCACGCAAGGAAACAGATTTAAAATTTAAACAAAATACTACAAATCTGAATCCAACAGCAAGTAAGAAAAACATACCATGGTCATGTTAGTTTTATCCCAGAAACGTTTATCTAGCTTTCCCCTCTCCCTTTTACCAATTGTCTCGAGGTCAGGGTGGACCCCACAAATTTCCCCCTTTTTTCCTGTCTGAACATCTAGACCTCAGATCCTTAGTACTCAAAATGTGGTCTGCCGGCTAGCAGCCTGGGAGCTTGTGAGAACTGCAGGCGCTCAGCCCTACCCCAGAGCTCTGAAACTAGAATCTTCCCTTTAACAAGGTCCTTAGGTGATTCCTTTACATGTGAAAGCTGAGGAACACTGATTTGGAACTCAAAACTAAGACTGATGCCATTGCCCTCTGGTCCCTCCACGCTAACTCCCCTCAAGCAATGAGGGCTGACATTAAGGAAGAGACTCAGATAGTACCCCGCAGCGGGGAGGGCTGCACCTGTAAGTGACTATTTGACAAATCTTCCAGGGCATTTTGTTCCTTTCAGCTTGTTTTCTGGAGCACAGAGGGAGAGGTCCTGAGCTGGTTCTATCTGGATGTTACTCATCAGGCGTCTGAGGAAGAATGGTAGTGGGCAGGCTGGTGGGTGTAAGCTGAGGGGAGCTCCCAGTTTCACCCTGTAACATGAAACCCCTCTCGACAGAGTGGGGTACCCAAGGGTCTCCCTCAGTCTCAGTGGCCTCTACCTCTGCCTCTCCCTGCCTGCCTCCACACTCTGCCTGGAGACTGGGGTTTGTGGCCTTCACTTTGTTTTCTCCCTGCTGTCAACATATAACAGGAGGCTTAATACTCAGTTGTTGAGCCTCTGGAGATCTGACAGGAAGTCCCTCAAACCTGCTGGCATGGGTTCACAGTTCTTCCAGGGCAAGGGGACACTGTCCTTCAGCTGGGATGTGTGCTCGCCCTCCTGACACATCTCTGTAGGGTCTCTCTCCCTCACACAACTACCCCCAGCCCTTTCTTCCTCCCACCACCCCACTGCTGGGCCCAGGGGACACTGGAGCTGAGATGCTGATCCAATGGCCTTGGAAGACTTTCGTCTCTCAGGGAAATATATGTCCCAGGGGCAGGCTGGCTGTCAGCACCCACACTGGCTGGCTCTCTGAACCTTTTTGGCCTCAGCTTCTTTTTCTGCAAAATGAGGGTTATAATAATTTCTCACTTAGTCAGATCCGATCATCATTTTCTTGATGGTTTCTACGTTTGCTCCATGCTTCGAAAGCCTTCACCGTCAAATGATTTTTAGAAAAGACATCTACCTATTCTTTTTTTCTAGTTGTATCATGGTTAAACCCATCTCAGTCTGTTTTGGTGTGTGACAGGAGTTTCTTCTAACTGTCTCAGGGCAAATTATTAAATAGCCCATTATTTCCTTGACAGTCCTGGAACAAAAACGTTATCATAAACTAAAAATGTAAGGACGTTCGTGTGTTTCTGGATTGTTTGCTCCCTTCTGCTGCTCTTCCTAGGCCCTGAGGGGGTCCTCAGACTTGCCTCTTGAAGGGATTCTCAGGAAATCTGCGTTTCTGCCTCCGGAGGCTCACTCTTGACCACAGGGAGACAAACAGTACTCTGAGGACGGGTGGGGACTGGGAGCAGGCCGCGGGAGAGGGAGCATGTGAGTGTCCATGCACGTGTGGGAGTGTGTGTGAGTGTGCATGCGTGTTCTGAGGGATGTGGCCTGTTGGGTTGCAGTTTTTAGTTGATCCTGTTTCCTACTTAATTTAGATAGTGGGGGCTGAGGACATAATGTCCTTCAACTTTCATCCTCTGTCTTCCAGCCTATGGGCAGTCAGGGGCCACTCTGTCCTCCCGGCTTCCACTGTCCTTGACCCCTGGGCCTCCTTCCTTCTGTCATTCTCCCTCTCTCCTGCATCTTTACCACTCCCTCTCCTCTGGCTCTGTCCCCGCAAAACACAGAGGATGAGAGGGTCTGGCATGGGGTGGATGGTGACAAGTCCCGAGTGGCAGAAACATGGGACTGGGTGGATGGGAGACGCCAGGAGGTGTGTGACTAAGGGTGGCTGGGGGCCAGCACCACGTTTCTTCAGTGGGCAGCACGAATCGTGGGCGTAGTTGTTTTAGGAAACTCTCCCTGGTAGCAGGAATGGGCAAGGCTGGCCAATAGGGCCCAGGGCTGGAGGCAGAGATGTTGCTGTGGGAACGCACGTGAGGGGTGGGAATTCGGGCCAGGCTGTGGGAAGAGAGATAAGGGGGTGTTAGAACTTCTCGAACTGTTTAGGTTAGGATTCTTCCACATTCTGAGCACCTGGTACTACTGGGCTTATGTCATGGAGCCACTGGACTGGACCTGAGTCTTCTCGTCCCACCTGGAATGTCATAGGATGGGACCGTTTGCAACAGCCATGAATGACATCAGACCAGCTGTCTTTCTTCACTCAGGCCTGACACCCAGCTCGAAAGCTGAGCCTATCTGCCTCAGTAGGAACCTGGCGAAGGCTGCCTCCCCCGTTCCTCTCCCAGACTCTCCCTCCTGACACACTTCCATCCACATTCCAATGGAGCACAAGTTCTCCTTATCCAGGGCCCAGGACTTCCTAATGTAATCCTCTGTAATTTATGACCTTGTCTCCCATAGCACCCCCTCTCCTCCCGCCCTCCTGCCCTCACTCCCAGAAGTGTTGGGGTAGGAGACAGAGCCTAGGAAGCCATGGTCGGCTTTGCCGTGCTTTGTGTGGGCCACCCTGAACTATTAATCTGAGCCTGTGGTCACCCCAAACACACCCTGTGCCCACTTTCATTTGAGAATTCCTCTGGGAAAGAACAGAGCCCTGGACACAACTAAGATTTACTTATCTATAGCTTGAGGGTAGACTCAGGGTTGGGGGTTTGGGGGGTGAGGAGGCAACGTATCCTGCAGACTGAGGCCAGATTGTCAAGAAGGGCATCAGGGCCCTGAGGGGAAAAAGAAAGATCAGATTAATACAGAAGGGATTTGGTGCTATGGCCAGACTTAGCCTCAGGCCTCGCAGAGAAGAAGAGAATACACCTCAGCATAGCCCCTTAGGGACACTTTTGGTTTCTTAGAAGGAGGTGGTTATAAGATCAAATGGAAGGCACCTGGATGGCTCAGTCGGTTGTGTCTGCCTTCGGCTCAGGTCATGATCCCAGAGTCCTGGGATGGAGTTCCACATCAGGCTCCCTGCTTCTCCCTCTGCCTCTGTCTCTCTATCTCTCATGAGTAAATAAATTTTTAAAAAATCTTAAAAAAAAAGATCAAATGAAAATAATTGTTTCTTTAAGAACTTCAACTACTCTTCTAGGGAAATTGGTGGTAAATTGGGAGGAGTCATTTGACCAGACCCAAGCAGCTCTGCAGGGGCCCTCCTCCTTCTCCTTGCCCAGAGCGGAGCAGTGGGAAGGAAGGGGCTGTGTGACCCGTGAAGGAACCAGGGGCTCTGGCCATTGAGCGGGAGCCTGAGCGGTCCTTAAGCATGGTGATGGGCGGGTGCAGAGAGCATCCAACAAGAGAGATCTCAGAAAGGTAGTGGTAAGGATGCAGGTGTGGCAGGGCAGCTGTGGGTAGGAGCCACCTGGGGCTTCGCTGTCGGAGGCAGTGGAACGTGGGGAATAAGGTTAAAACTCCAGAGGAAAATAGTCTGGTAGGTGGCCTTGTGAGCTGGATAAGCCACTTTTATGGCAACTGGCTTGGATCTGGATGGGAGAAAGACTCATGTGGGACTTAACAAATGTGTTTCTGTTTCTCTGGGCCTGCTGGCCAAATCCTGAACCCTCCCTGGAAACTGGATACAAATTTTGGACGAAGATGAGCATCTTGCCAGAAAGCTATGGGTTGCTTATACACTCTTTAATGAGTTTCTGCATGTCTTTTTCTAATGTAGATTATTCTTCATTACCTGAGCAGAACTACCAGTCCCCTCAAATGTTAAAAATAAAGCTTTATTGAAGTATAATTACGTACAATAAAATGGCATAGTTTAAAGGAAACAATTTGATAAGTTATAACATATGGATATATCTGTGAAATCATCTCCATAGTCAAAGTAGTGATCATATCCATCACCCTTAAGTGTTTCCTCATGTCCCTTTGTGATGTGTCCCCCAATCCCGTACCCCCCACCCCTGCTTCCTACTGCTGCCTGGAGACTTTCCATGAGCATTAAACCAGGGCCATCACAGGGCTCATCTCAGTTAGTTTCCTGCTTCTCAGAGATAACCTTTCTCTACTGCCTAATGTCTCGAGAACCATTGTTTTGTATATTTTGTGTGGGCTTGTAGTTGTTCCAGGACAGAGGACAAACTTGGTCTCTATTACTCCAGCTTGGATGGAAAAGGAATTCCAACTCCTCATCTTGAGTGACTCTCTACAACTTGATAAGAAACCAGTGCATTCTGTCCTTTGATTCAGAAAGTCTGAGTAGTGCTGCGGTTGATTTCCTGGGTATCCACTGTGGGAGAGGTACTCTCTCAACAAATACAGGCATTCAACAAAGAGGTGGTTTCGAGAATGTTCGTGGGCAGAGCTCTCTCCACTGGGGATACAGGGATGGGCAAGACAGACTTGGCTCTGGCCCCGTCTGGTAGAGACACAGAGGGCTATGCAATCTCAGTTCAGAGGAACAGGGTCACACGAGAAGTGGTTGTGGCTTTCTGTGGGAGCGTATGTTCACAGACAGGAGCAGATGCTTTTCTGCCCCATTTCACATCTTCCCAGCCCACCTCTGATTTCAGCTGCAGCCACGGTGGAAAGTTCCACATGAGCTCAAATCCCACCACAAGTGCCACTCACACGTCTCTGCTTGTCTGTGTGCAGCGTTGCCTGAAACCTACACATCTGCAAGCTGGAGCACCTCAGAAGTACAGTCTGGAGGAGGGAGGGGGTGTTTGTGGGCATGTCAATCCTTAACCAATGGGAGACGGGAGGTCTTCCTCTTGTCCTTTGGATGGACAGTCTTGGGGGGCATTCAGTATGCTTCCCATACACTTCTCAGGGGTTCCAGCAGGATGGAGGTCTGATTACTTACAGCAATAGTTGTATTGGTGCTCCATTTCACCTGCCTTGCCTTCCCCAAATCTTTTCTCCCACTCTCTGTGCTAACGTTCTAAGTAAATTGCCGATATCCAAGTCCTTGTCTCAGGCTCTGCTTTCAGGGTGGATTCAAATTAAGATGTACACTTATCCTGGGGCACCTGGGTGGCTCAGCTGGTTAAGGGACAGCCTTCGGTTCAGGTCATGATCCTGGAGTCCCAGGTTTGAGTCCTGCACTCAGCAGGGAATCTGCTTCTCCCTCAGACCCTTCCCGCTCTCATGCGCTCTCTCAAATAAATAAGTAAAATCTTAAAAAAAAAAAAAGACATATACTTATCTAAACTTAGATCTATAGTTCTATTTTACGGGTGAGAAAATGGAGTCATGGAGCTTTTCCTGAGGTCCCAGGGATAGAAAGTGGCAGAGACAAGGTACAAACACACGTGTTTGGACTCCAACTCCCTCCTTCTTTCCACACACCTGGATGCCCCCAGAAGCCATGTTAATAAGGGCACGGGTCTGGAAGAGCTGCAAGGAGCTTGTTGTATGTCCTCCAGGAGCCCAGCAACATCTCTGTAGTGACAGCAAACCCAGTATTAGAGGGAAACAGTCATGCCTATGTGGCAGTATGTGTCTAGGGAAATTGTGACAGCCCAGGGAATAGGGCTTGAGTTGTGGCTTTGACTCAGGGGCCATATATACGCAGAGTGCTGGGCCCAAAAGTGCAAACTCGTGGCCTTGCCCTCCAAGAGCTCATAGTCTAGGAAGACAGAGAGGGATAGGCTGATATTGAGTAGTAGGTGTGTAGACTAGGCTGGAGGGGACACCCAGAGAAGGAGTGGCCAGTGTGCTCTGAGGAGAAGGGAGAAGGGCACCCTAGCATGAAGGGACAGGGCACTGAGGCCCACAACAGCCCCTGTTGAGGGAGTCTTTGCCAGGTGGGAGGAGTTGAAGCAAGGTACGCTGGGGGTGGGGACAGTAAAGTGTGGGGAGGAGTCAGGATTCAGAAGATCAACAGGGAGTCGGTCCCAGAGGTTCTGGGAGCCATGCCAAGGAGTCTGGGCCTGGCAGTGGGAACCACTGAAGCTTTTAAGTAGGTCAGTGGTTTTCTTTTTCTTTCTTTCTTTGTTTTAAATTTTATTATTTTTTAAAGACTTTTTAAAATTTATTTGACAGAGAGCAAGAGAGCACAAGCAGGCAGAGCAGCAGAGGGAGAGGGAGAAGGAGGCTCCACTGAGCAGAGAGCCCGAGGTGGGGCTCAATCCCAGGACCCTGAGATCATGACCTGAGCTTCAGAGAGTCGCTTAACCAACTGAACCACTCAGGCGCCCCAAGTAGGTCAGTGGTTTTCAACTTCAGCAGGTATCACAAACACTTGGAGAGCTTATTACAACACAAATTATTGGGCCCTGCCCGGAGTTGCTGAATCGGTAGGTCTATGGTGTGTCCTGTAATTTTTTTTTTTTTTAAACCAGTTCCTGGGGGATGCTGAGGCTAGTGGTCCAAAACCACACTTTGATGTGGGGAAGGGAAGTGCTCAGATGTCCTCTGGGATGGGATGGAGAAGGAGGAGCTGGGACAGAGAGGCAGGTGGGCCAGAAGGCTGTTGGCTGCTGCAGTGATTCCGGGGAAAGCCGGAGGGTCCTGAAGCAGTTTTGTGGAAATGGGGAGAGGGGAATGGGGAGGAGAAATGGAGAATCAACAGGACTTCAGTTATTTGGGGAAAAAACAATATAAAAATCCAGGTGGATCCTATACCTATCTCAAAATCTCCAGATTATATGGAGAGGCTGACAGACCCCCCCCTCCCCGCCCTTCCCTTTGTTCCTTCTATCTCTTTCCCTCCTAGTTAGAAGAGTGACAGGAATTGTTCAGGGAAAGGAAAAATGCACAGGGAAGATAAAGTGGGATGATGAAACAAAATGAGAGACAAGCAGAAAATTGATCTCCAGCTGGAATCCGGAGGCCAGGAAACTAGGCAGACATGGACAGAGTCAAGAGGACAGACAGACAGACCTGAGCTTCCAGCCCTGGACCTTGCTGGTGGAGGAGTGGGTTCCCCAAGCCATTAATGGGTCAGCTCAGCTCTTGCTACCAGCCACTGCTGGACTGTAGTTTGGCTTTGGAGAGAGGGGCACTTGGAGGCAAGTCCCCCACTCGGTCAAACATCACTCTCCCATCTCATCTGCTTTACCTGGCTTGCTGCTTTTCCCGAATCCTGCAGCCTGCATTACCCTAGATCCGCGTCAGCATCACCTGGCTAACAGTCCCAGGGCAAGCACTTGGGGGCTCCTTCCAACATGAGCATTTCTAATCACGACCAGGCCAGTCATTGACCAAGGCTGGAAGGGTTGGTGGGGAGGGGCCTCCCACTGGTCTCCAGCCTGCTGCTTGTCCAGAGCCCCTCCCTCCCTGCTAATAAATGTCCTGACCCTAGAGGCAACTTCTGGAAGATGCAGCCTCCCCATGGGGGCAGCTGCGGGGAGGCCAATTCCTCTGAGGAAGTGTCTAGAGGAGAAGGGGGGTTTCTGTAAGGCATTTCTTGATCCTTTGGCTCTCTCTTCCCTCCTGAGTGTCCACACTGCCAGCCTTTCTTGCCTGGAAGTGCTGGCATTCCTAATCTGGTAACAGAAAAGGGTTTATGTCTGAAATCAATGGGAAAACCTTGCAGGCTCCTTTAAAAATATTGAAGTGAAATTCACATAGTATAAAATTAACCACATAAAAGTGAACAATTCAGGGGCATTTAGTTCACTCACAATGTTGTGCCACCACAGCCTCTATCTAGTTCCAGAATGTTTCCATCACTCCGAAAGAAAACCCAGCAAGCATTAAGCAGTTACTTCTCATTTCCCCTTCTTTCCAGCCCCTGGCGAACACCAGTGTGCTTTCTATCTCTGCGGATTTGCCTACTCTGGACATTTCATGAAAGTGGCATCACATAATATGTGACCTTCTGTTAGCAGGATTTCCAGGCCCATCCACGTCGTAGTGCGCCTTGAAACTTCAGTCCTTCTTGTGGCTAACGAGGATGGCCTTTCATAGACACAACCCATTCCATTTATCCAGTCGTCCTCTGAGGAGCATTTGGGCTGTTACCACCTTCTGGCTGTCGCGAATAGTGCTGCTACAAATATTTGTGTACTAAGATTTGTTTGAGTGTCCATTTTCAATTACTTTGTGTATTTACCGATGAGCTGGAATGGCATGTATGGGAATGGGTTATATGAGAATTCAATGTTTATCTTTTTATCTTTAACTTTTAGTTCAGGAGTTTTCATGCCCAACCTGACCCTGCCGGAGCTTTCAGGACACCATGACTAGTGTAGATGGTACCCAAGTTGTAGCTCAGCCAACCGGACCAATGGCTGAAGGGTGGTGTTGTCACTACGGGGAGCACAGCTGGGGATGGGTGATGCGTTCCACTGGGATCTGTTAGATTTTCAGTGCCTGTGATGCCCACATGGACTGGCCTGTGGGGAGGGATAGGTGTGCAGCCAGAGAGGAAGGTGTTAGCTGGACACTGGTGTGGGTCTCAGTGTTGACTTAGGCCGTCATACCTGTCTTCACTCACTAAGCACTGACCATTTTCCTGGGTTCCGTTGTGAGCGCTTTCCACTACTTAACCATCCGGATACCTGTCTGAGGTTCTATGAAAACCTTCATTTTTCCACATAAGGGCAAATATGCTGGGCTCCCTCTACCCTTCTTATATCCCATGAGCACACCGAGATCATCTATTTTATCATTGCTTTGTTTCTGGATGTTCTTCTGGAAGACTGAGCTCCTTGAAGGCAGGGCCTGGTCTTTTCTCTCTGCTCCCCTGGGCCTGGCTTAGGGGCTGGTGTTCTTGGGAAGTGGGTCCTGTGGGTGAATGGATTTCCTGAGTTAGGGTTTCAGAGTGACAAGAGAAGACAGCCGAGTGGCACCTGGGGAAGACTGACATTTAAGGGCAAGTGGAAAAACAGTTATCAGTAAGACAGACCAAGAAACATGCTCAGAAAGGTAGGAGGGAATAGGAGAACTTCAAGAGGACATAGTTGAAGGTAAGACAACTCGTCACCATCACACCTTGCGTGTGGTCACCAAATACCGGTCCCCAGGGCAGAGGCTGTATCCGATGTCACAGGCTTGTAGGGTTCTTATCCCACTGAGTCGAAGAATGAATCTTGCAGACACAAAACTGTGAAGTGAGAGTTTATGACGTCAACGTGAGAACAGAAAGGAAGGGAAAAAAGCTCTCTAGAGTGAGAGGGGCCCCTACACAGTTGCTTACCTGGGGCTTTTATGGTCTGTAATTTACAGAAAACTGACCAGGGAACTTAAATCTTCTTGGGGGTCACCACTGGTAGCACCATGTTTACCTCTCCTTTGAGGTTTGCTCACTTTCAGTGGTCAATTTGTCACTATCATGAAAATATCTTGTCTGTAACAAGAGAAACAAGGTGGTCTGGTTATGTTCCCTTCTCTCTGGTTTTGTCCACCTCAGCATTTCTCCACATCTGGGATGGCTGTGAGCCTGGTCATGCAGCTGCCTAGCTATTTGTCCCTGCCTAGCCCCGCATGTCCCCTACTCAGTGTGACCATGACTGCCACGAGCCCAGCACTGGAGGTAAATACACAACACGTGTGTGAGCACGCAGCATGACCACCGTTCTCCCCTCAAGGAGCGGGAAGATCCCCCCTCCCTCCCCTTGTCGCTCCCCCCCCATTCCATAGCGGTGGACAGCTGCCGACTCCACTTCTGGGTGAATTACCAGAGGGATGGCAGATGATTAGGTACACGGACAGCATGTTCGTTTATCCCCCTTGGAAGGAGTTAATTACAATCATAAAAAGAAGACAAAGAATTTCCACTGCACTCCCCCACAGAGTAGGTGAAGCCAGGACGGGGAAGAGGTATAGGCTCCCAGGGCCAGGAATCACAGAAGAAAAACACCTTCTCCAGGGAGAAAATTGTACCAGGTCTCATTAAAGCCATTAACATGCAGGGCTGACAAGTGCAGGCCCTCCGTGATTGCCCGCGGCCCCCGGGGGACAGAGCTCTTTGAAGCCCGTGTCTTCCTGCGCCTCCTGCCTGGGCTTGCCGGTGACCTGCGCTGCCCCCTCCCGCCTGCCCCCGCCGGGCTCTGCTGCTGCCCGGGCACGGAGCAGGTCTGGTGGCCAGCGGCCTGGCAGAAACTTAGTGCTGGGAGAGAAAGGTCCTTGGGGTGTCCAGGCAGGAAATGGGCCCAGAGGTCATGGGCGGCCGGGACTCTGTGTTTCCATCCTTCGTCCCTGTGCTCACGTGGGCGCCTGTGCCTGTGTGGGGACTCAAGCCCATGGTCCTGGACGGCTGTCCTTCTCTCTGTCTGTCTGTCTGTCAGGGGCTGTCTTGTCTCTGTGTGGCCTTCCTAAGCTGCTCTCTCTACCCAGGCCATTTCTGCTCATTCCCTTTTGCATCTGTCACTGCTCTATTTACAGTTTCTCTTTCTCTATATTTATCCCAGCTCTTTCCCCCACATTGTCTCCCTGCAGGCAGTGCCTTCCTCCACGGGGGCCTCGTGGTTCAGTGCTGGGTCTTCCCCACAAGCTGCAGGCAGGCAGAGGTGCTCAGTTCCATCCCTCTTGACATGGGAAACAAAGGCAGAAGAAAGATTATTAAATTGCCTTACTGCCTAGAACCCACTAACAAGTCCTTGAAACAGGCGGAGTGACATTCCTCTGGGGACTCAGCTACCTTGATGTTAACACTTTGCTAAGGGCAAAAGACAATCCTAGCCAACCCTCACTCCCTCCAAGGGATTCTTTAAGTCTACTTTAACATATAAAAACTTCTTTGGAAACTTCCTTTAACTCTAAACCCCCCAAGACACATGTTGGCAATCATCCCCAAGCATATGACCTACCCATATATATCTGAAGAGGTTTTATTAGACAGTAATAAATGACCCTTTCCTAACAATGGCTAGCCCCCTCAAGGTCCTGGAAACCTTGCTTCCAAATTCCTTAGAGACTTAGGCTATCCCTAACCCTCTTCCAACTTGAAAGTTATATAATGGGCCATTCCTCAGGACCCCAGCACGGCTCTTTCTGCCCATGGGTCGTGTCCCTGTACTTTAACAAAATCACCTTTACACCAAAGCCATCTCAAGAATTCTTTCTTGGCTATTGGCTTTGAACTTTAACGTTCTTTCCTATATCACCTCTGACAGTCCCCATGCTTGCAGGCACTCTGACGCTGGTTGAGTTTTCCACAGGGGCTGCTGGATTAGAAAATTGACCTAAAAGCAGTGATGGCTGCCCAGGCCATGGTCCATAACTGAGAGAGTGGGCGAACGCCTTCTTTTTTCCAGACCCCCCCCACCCGCCCCCACTGAGCACTGTCATCCTGGGTGTCCACACACATGGTCAGTCACAGATCTCAGATGGGGGCTCTGTAGACCAGCTTCCCATTCAGCTCCCGTAATTAGCCTTGGAGGTGGATGGCTCTGCCATATGCACTTTAGCAAATGAGAAAGCAAAGGCTCAGAGAAGTGGGGTGACTTCCCCGAGGACCCAGAGCTAGATAACAACAGAGTGCTCTTGGCCCAGGGTCCACCCATCTTCGCAATACTGCCTCGGGGCACTGTAATGTGGATCACAAAAGTATGCAAGCCACACACTGGGGTGGGTGCTCATATTGTATCTGTGAGCTTTATATGTGCACATGAGTGTGGGACTGTTTGTTTATTTGTTGCTATGCGTATTTTAAGATCCACTTCCTTTTTAGGGAGCCCCTTAGGACAACATAAAATGCTCCTTCCAGTGTTTTCTGAATATTTGACAAAACAGTGTCTCTGAGCCCAAAGGTCTTGCCAGGCTCAGGGCCCCTGCCTCCTGGGCCGAATGAAGCACACTGCTACCCACCCTAGCATCCTGCATCCTGGCACAGGACCTGGGCCTGGGCTGGGCAGGTGAGGCCATATCTTGGCCTCAAGGAGTCCTTGTGTCTGAGACTATCTCTGGCTGAGCCTGTGACAGCCAGAGTGGCAGCGGGGCTCATGATCAGAGACCCTGGGCTAGTAGGTTCCTGCCTATCAGGAACCTACTTAGATGGCCAGAGTTTTTCCCAGGGTTTTTGCGGATGTCACAGCTTATCTTGTCAACAGACGGGCTGTCCCAATGTGAGGAGGGTCTCCTCCTGCTTCCTAACCCTCTTCCCTTTACTTGCCCATGTGTATTGGCCTGCAGATGCCTGGTGTTATGACCATGCCCAAGGCCTCAGGATGCCTTGTCTTGTGATTTTCGAACTGTATCCTTGAGATTCTCAGCCTCTCCAAGAGGCACTCAAAGCCAGGGGTGGAGAGGTTGGGTAGTGTCGGGCTACTCAGAGGGTGGGATTCATTTATCCTCCTCTGAGCAGAGCAGTCCTGATTTTGTGTATTCTACAAACTGGGCTTTCTTCTAAGAGCTTCACTAAGCCAGCACCTAGACTCATGCCACATTTTCATTTGTCTTGTTACATAAGGCTCCAGGTCCTACTTTGTGACTCTTAGCTTGGGATAAGCAAGATGTCAGACCCGTAAAACCCTCCATCCTTCCCCTGTGGTTCTGAGAGAAGCAAACCTCTGGAGAATTCTGGAAGGGACATTCAGGGGCCGCATGGGCTGCTCTGACATGCTTCTCAGATCTCAGCTGCACCCTGGGTTCCCTCTTCACTACAGAAGAGGCCAGGACATCTGGGCCCTCTAAGACAGCAAAGTGTGAGGTCAGCTTGTTCTGACCTCAGACGGAGGGTGCTGGGCCATATGGTTTCAGAGACCTGATTTATGGAGGACCCAGAATGTACGACAGTGGAGGGGATGCCTCACCCTCCACCATCTGGGAAGTCCTTCCAGAGCCCTGAGTCCTGAAGGCCCTCAGAGCTCCCACGACGAGCAGCAGCGCCCCGCTCAGAGCTGCCCTCTAGTGGAAAGTCTGCAAATGGCACTGAGCCCTCACGTCTCAACTACTAGAGGGCATCTGTGGGGGTGAAGGGGCTCTGCTGGAGACAAGGAATGGGGTCCACCATATTATATGCACAGAGCAATGTGGCTTAAGGGGTGTGACAGAGCTACTCCAAGGCTGATTGGCCTCTAAGATGGGGAGAGATAATTTCTTCCTTCTTCAGTGTCCCGTACCAGCTGCTTGGGGCTGGGGTCTCTCCACGTGGCAGAGCTTGCCCCAGCCATGCCCAAGGTGTTGCTTCTGTGGTTGTGACCAAATCTCGGCTTCCTTCCCTTCTCATTTTCAACCTGGCTCCCTTTGGGGAGAAGATCCCTGAGAGGAACCCCAGCTTTGGTCACATCCCTGCACTGCTGGGATACTGCGGCTAAGCAGTTGGAAGTTGAATGTCCACCTGGCTCTCTGAGTGTCTGAAGCCAGAATGATAGCAAGAACTGCACCGGAGCTTCGCATGCCCCCAAACGCAAAGTTCCCATAAACAGTCGCTAATGAAACAGCACAAAGAGGTATTCACACTTTGCTTCTTAGAGGTGGTGGGGGGAAGATTGCCTCTGGTTTGGAGAAAGGCCTGCAGATGTGGTATATGGTTAGGCCAAGTCCCATGCAAAGGGCAGGAGGAGCTTGTGGTCTTGTGCGAACCTGGAGTCATCGGGGCTGGAGGTAGGAATGGACAGAGGAACTCCTGTGGGTCACTGAGTCCTTTGAGCTGGGACATTTGCCCAGCAGAGGGGAAAGTCTCCGCTCAACACCCCAAAGGCTATTTTGAGTGTTCCTGGTCTGGATGGCTTTCTATATTCTAGCCTACCTGAATTCAGTTTAAGATCAGAGGAGAACAGGGCCCATGCCTCTGTGTAGTGACCATTCCCAAAGGGATTGTCCATGGACAGCTGGGGAATTCTCCTCTTAGCACTGAACACTATGCAAAGTGCTGGGGGTTGGGCCCTAAGTAGTTAAGAAGAGTATCGTTATCAAGACCCTGGTGTGGGAAGTCAAGTCCTACTATGTGCAGGGATGGAGGGCTGCAATGTTTGGTACATTTCAAGGACTGGTATCATACAGGATCTGGAAACCAGTCCTGTCCTGACAGCTGAATTTCCAGCTAAACCTGGAAAAAAAGGAGCCACAGGGGACAGGGAACATCTGACACATCTGAAGACTTGTCTGGCACCTGTTCTTCCAGTTCAGAGGGACAGGTAGGAGAAACTTCTATATGGGCCCAGATCATAACCCAGCAGCAGAGAGACTCTCATAGCACTATCTGGGTGTCTGAGTGGAACTGGAATTGGGACCCTGTGGACCTCAGGGTCTGTCCAACTCCCAGCGTTCTGAGCCTCTAAATGTAGGCCACTCTTTTCCCATGGAGACATCAAGCAAGAAGATGCCTTTCCTTTTTGCGACTTTGGCACGGCAACTTTTGCATGCAGCTTTTACCCATGGCTGGTGATGACTCTAGGACCAGGAGGACCCACAGGATACAGCACACGTCACCCTTAGGCTAGGACTGGCCGCCCAGGAAGCTTATCACTACCCAAGACAGAATCATGGTTTTGCCAAGGAGCACAAAGAGACTGGATAATGAGTGGGTAAGGGACAGTGTTTGCCAGAGTCCATAAAGCTCTCCTATTTCAAACCCCCCCTTCACAGATAAGCTCACTGAGATCCATAAAGAGTTCCATAGTCAGTGTTAGACCTTGTTCTAGAACTCAGAACTCTGTGCTCCCACCACAAGGTGATTTTATCAACACTTCAATTCAATGATATTTATGAAATAGGCACAGAATTTGGTGCCTGGCAGAATATTAAGGGCAGGTGTAGGAAAAGAGGAATTAAGAATTATTCCAAAATTTTGAGTCCTCAAAAGAGGAAGAATGCAGGGTCTCGCTGAAGAGGAGCTAAAGGCAGTCTGGGTGCTGAGGATGTGAAGAAGGAGCCCTAGCCGTGAAGGGAAGGGGGCAGTGGAAGGTCACCTGGGGGTAGACAATCAGGGAAGGACGGACTTGTAAGACTGGGGGTACCATAATAGAGGTGGAGGCTTTGGCGGAGGGGTTTGGGGGTGTAGAAGTGAGTGGATGGATGGGGGAGGGAAGGAAGGGGGCAGAAGCGGCCCTGGAGCTGGGTGAGAGGAGGGGTTGATGTGGGGGCTTCAGCCCTGGAGCCAGATGAGGGGTGAAGAGAGCAGGGAGGTGGTGAGAGCCAAGGGCGGGATGAACCTGTATGTGAGCACACATGTGCCCCCATGTGCCACTGGGCGCCTGGGCCTGAGCCAGGATGGGGCCCAGGCAAGTGCTTTGTGTAGAGACGGTACAGCAGAAAGCTTACAGTCCCAACTTGTTTGACAAAGTCACCCTTGATTGTAGCTATTATTGATTATCGACCATTTATGGCTCCTATTGGGGAAAAGATGTGATCCGAGTGTCACCTGGGGGACCTGCTTGGCCCTCGGAGAGCTGGGTAGGATGTACCCTGGCTCACCCCCACTGTACAGTCTGGGAGTTCCCAGACTCTGTTCTGTGACTGCAGGGGTCTGGACACAGGCTCTTCATGGCCTTCCCTGTCCCCGACCCTGCTTATGTCCCCTCTTGTATTGTCCGACAACCACACCAAATAAACCTCTCCTTGGAGCTCTGCAGAGACTCCAGCCCTGCCACATCTCGGTCCCCTCCCTAGCTTGTCCCTTCTTCCTCTTTTCTCTTCTCTGCCTTGTAGACTCTTCCCCGGGGGGAGGTAGCCTTTACCCTGAAGCCTTGGCTCCCACAGACATGTATCAAGAGGTTCTTGTCAAAAGGAACATCAGGTTCCATCAGAAGAAGTTTGCATTCAGTCAGTTTTCCCCCACCCACTTCTTATTCACATTTCGGGTTAGCTTTGTTTTCAGGGGCCCTTGAACTCCGTGCTCAACTCTGATCATGTCCGTCATGTCCTCTGCCACTCATAGGGCCAGATGATTCTCTGAGTCATGTGGTCACATGATTGTGACTCCTCAGAACACAGGAGACAGTGACACCGTCTATGCAGAGGGAAGGGCCTGGACCAGGAGCAAAGAAAGGGCTTTAACTGCATCTGCCTCACAAACCATCGCAGCTCGAGGGGGGAAGCAGATGGTGCCTCTCCCTGGACTCCATTCCCTCATCTGTAAGGCGAGGCTGCACCAGTCTCCCTGATGGGCCATTTCAGCTAGAAGAGTCCGGCTGCAGGTTTCCAGCTGCCTGGCCCTCTGCAGCGCCACTTGCTGGGCCCATCTCAGCCTGGCTCTGGCCCCACTTGTTCCGATGCAGCCACCCCTGCAGACCCCTAGATGAGGCTCTGATGGCTGTGACTGCAGCATCTTGACCCAGCCTGGGACCACTCCCTGGACACTCTTTCCTTTCTTGCTCTTTGTCACCCGAACCTCTGGCTGCTCCAGTCCACAGCAGCCCTGTTCCCCTGATGTTTCAACCACACTCAAACCCACTTCTCTGGGGACTCAGCTTGAGCTTTAGGGCCAAGCTGGGGATGGCTTGGGGTTCTTCCGGACCACAGACCATCCCTGAGTGGACCTCCCCATGGGATGGGGTCCTAGTTATTAAGGAGAAGGTACATGCCGTGTTCATTAACTCATGTATCCAACAATTCCTTCTGTAATGGGTTGAATGGTAACCCCCAAAACGTTATACCCACACCCTCAGCCCCAGTACCTATGAATGTGACCTTATTTGGAGCAAGAGTTTTTGCAGCTATTATTAAGGATCTTGGAGTGAGAGCATCCTACATGAACGGGCTGGACCCGAAATCCAATGACAAGTGTGCTTACAAAAGGCAGGAGAGGAAAAGACAGAGAGAAGGGGGGAAGGCCCTGTGGAGGTGGAGTCAGAGATTGGAAGATGCGGCCACAAACTGGGGAAACCCCTCAGCCCCCAGCAGCTGGAAGAGGCAAGAACACTGGTCCCCTAGGACTTATAGAAGGCGTGTGCCCTGCAGACACCTTGATTTGAGACTTCTGATCTCCAGCCCACGAGATAGGAAATGTGTGTTATTTTAATCCGCTGAGTTTGCAGTCATTTTCTAGAGTGGCATCAAGAAACAGACATAGTCTCTGACCAAAAGAGTTTGGCTTCTGGGTTAAAAGAGCAGCCCTCCTTGCCCGGGGTCCATGACTTCTAAGGCATCAGAGCCTCCCCTTGTTGGCTCATCTGGCCCAGGACAGAGGACGCGCTTTTGCCTCCGCTTTCGCCTCCGGCCTCATCACCCACTGGGTTTTCCTGGCAAGGGAAACCTCATTCCCCTCTCGGGCTGTTACATGAGCCCGTTCGACTCCCAACAACAGGAAAATGCATCCAAGTGAGCAGAGAACAGGCAGGCCCACCGCTGACTTGTAGCACTTGGATTTTAAAACATGAAATCAGGAAAGCCAGCCTCGCAGGACTGTGGTGTGGAGAGAAGCCCTGGTTCAAGGGGGTGGCTACCATGGGAGGAGGGGAGACCAAGTCACTTTCCCAGTGTTCTGGTTTTTATGTAGGGGGCTGGGTCTCTGGCCTTGCCGGGTAAGCACGAGCCCTAAAGGAGGAGATAGGACCCCAATTGTTGTGTGTGCAACTATTGATAACAATAAGGACAAAACCTGCAATGTAATAAGACTAACAAGGGTTTACGATGTGCCAGGCACTCTTCTAAGCATTTTGCTCAACTTTTTTTTTTTTTTGTCCTTTGTCCAGTCCGCATATGATTTTTTTCTATTGAGATATCATTCACACACAACATTAGTTGTGTCACACAATATTAGTTTCAGGTACACAACGTAATCATTACATATTTGTACCTATTGTACAATGATCACCACAATACTAGATGACCACACATAATTACGGGTTTCTTTTTGAAAAAACTGAAGGTGGTCACAAGCTACAAACTTCCAGTGAAAGAAGAAATAAGTTCTGGGCATGTAACGCACAGCATGGCGACTACAGTTAGTAACACCGCATTGTGCGTTTGAAAGGTGCTAAGAGAGTAGATCTTAAAAGTTCTCGTCCCAAGAAACAAACTTGCAAGCATCTGCTTTTTCATCTTTGCGGTCACCTACACAACGTTTGCTTTTATTGTTCCTCTGTTGCAGGTGAAAAACGGACACACAGAGAGGTTGAGCAATTGCTTAAAAGACAGTCAGAATGCATGACGAGTCTGACTCTAGGGAACGTGCTCTTGAATCAAGTGTAAAAATATATACCTGCCTCATCAGGGATCCCAGAGCACTTTCCTTTTCTTGGTGTCATTTTGAGGCCTCGAGCAGCAGGCAGTAATCCTCGCCTGCGTTCTTCAGATGAGAAAAGGGGTTGAGATACTGGCCCAAGGAAAAGTCACCACTCCAGTCCCTCTTCAAAATCTGTCTCATGTCTCTCTGCAGAGCATGACCCCAAGCCAGTGTTACGGGGAGGGAATACAATCATTGAAAGGGCTAGTTAGCATTTACGTGCCTGCTAGGGATGATGTTCATGCATTATCATGGGCTCATGCTCTTTTCATAACAATGCCCTGAGGTGGAGACCAGAGAGGCTAAGGAATTTGTCTGAGGTCACACAGTCAGAGGCCAAACCAGAGCCAGAAATGCTCTTGGGCTCCTGGGTTGAGAGGAGCTCAGCATTCAGTGCAAATAGCTTCCTCATTGATTCTTGCAGACCTAGAAGGGGCGCAGCTGTCCTGGGGCCTCTCTCCATGGCTGCAAGGTGACAGAGGTTCACGCTTGCTTCATGCCTCAGAGCCCATGGCCCTCTTTCCCAGCAGTCTCTACAGGATTCTCATGCCAGGACCCTTCCCCAGATTTGGAGTTTTAGTTCTTTGGAATGACTGAACTCGTTGCTCAAAAGACTGTTGCTAAAATTGCACAGAAGGGTCTTTTTTGCTCCTAAATGATAACCCTCTCAGGCAGAAAGGCTTCAGCTTTCTGTCTGAGGGAGGAACGGAACTGGCTGCCATGGTCACTGGGGTGATGGGTATGCACAGGTACTGTCTTTTTCCATTTAAATGTTCAGACAGCCCCAGCCCCGAGCCTGCAGTCTTCCTCTGGCTGACCACCAAGCTCTGCCCACTCGTTCTCCCAATGCGTCCCCCTAATTAAATCTCAGGGCTTTTAATTTTCATAGACATGAATATGGAACATGGGCAAGGCTGGGAGAGGATCCGGCGTGGAAAGGCTTGCCGCAGCTGGAAGGGCAAGGTCAGGACTTGGACTCCTTCCAGGAGGCTCCCTTGGCATGGTGCAGCCTTCAGAGAGGATGGCTCAGAGGAGGTGTCTCCGGGATTCACCTTAAAGCGGAACCAAGAAACATACATTTTGTCTGAAAGGGCAAGGGAGAGTCCGTGCTTTGGCTGAGAAGGCTGTCAGCGAAGGCACCGCCACTCTGGGCAGCGAGGGGTGAGACACTCAGGGCAGGGGTCTGACGGCTGCTGGGCACTGTCCACCTGGCCCGATGTGAAAGCTTCAGATGGGTCTGAGAGATGCAGAACACAATCTCCCAAGATGTGCCTCTTTGTCTCTACAGTATTTTTCGCTCTCTGTGTAAATCCTAGTAGGTGCCCTAGCCCTTCCTCTGTCCCCCACCTTTACCCCTGAGGTAGAGATGCTTCTGGGAGTTTCTCTAAAGCCTGGAAAGTAAGGGGGACCCTGTGGGATTTTCTCTCCATATTTTACCTACAACACTCACTTCCTTTAACTGTGTGCCTGCTCCTGATTATTCCTGCAGGAGCAAAGCCTTCCAGCAGTTCTTATCCTAAGATTTAACAGAGTTGCTGGCAGGGCAGAATGAGAAGTGAGAAACCTTGCTACCAACCTCTTGGTTATATAGTTATGATGTGTGGGACCAGCAGAGTCATCGATGCCACTGGTGGGGAAGGTCCTTGCTTCTAGGATGGTTAATACAGCTGTGAACATAGGCCTATAAGCCATAGGCCTAGCCTACAGGTCCAGTCTCTAAATTTATCGGTGGGCCGAAAGGGAATCAGTCTGAGACATGCCAAGTGCATGTCCTCCTACTTAGCTTTCCCAGGGCAGGTGTTACTGGGGGTGAGTTTTGTATCAGGAGTGCAAGTTTCTCCCCTCCACTGTGGAAATGTGCCATTCTCTGGAGGAGTGGGCCAGCTAACGTGGCCCTCTCACCCCCCACTTGGCACAAGTGTCCATGAGTGAGGTTGCTGGATGTTAGGTGTTGAATTGTGTCAAAATTCATATTGAAGTTATGACCCCCTAGAGCTCAGAATGTCATCTTATTTAGAGATAAGGTAATTATAGAAGCAACCAAGCTAAAATGAAGGGTGGTTTCTAATTCCATATGACTGGTGCCCTTGTAAGAAGGGGCAATTTACACAGAAGGGAGATGCCATGGACAGACACAGGGAGAAGAGAGCCATCCACCAGCCACGGAGCGATCCTTCCCTCACAGCCCCCAGCAGTGTGTGAGACCTTGCCAACCCTTGGTTTTGGAGGTGGAGCTTCCCGAACCGTGAGACACTATGTTTCTGTTGAATCAGCCACCTACATTGTGGTATTTTGTTATGGGCAAATTAATACAGGGGATGTCATCAGCACAAACAGAACAGAACAAAATTAAACAAACAAACAAACAAATCTCTAGCAAAAATTTTAGGACTGAGTAAGTGGGGATGAGAAGTTCCTCCTGGGGTGGTGTGGTGGGGGGCAGGTCCCAGAAAGCTCATCAGGTGACTTTTGGCAGTGTACTTATCACATTCCTAATAGCGAAGAAAAAGGCAAAGGCACTTCGTCAAACCCAACTGAAAGGCAAGAATGCTTTCATCATTAATTTTTAAAAGTCATTTACAAGGCTCATTACAAACTGTGGCGTTCCCATAGCTCAGGGCGATGTTGTGGCATTACATACTGCCTTCCTTTTATGAAACAGGATTCAGACAACCCGGTCTCCATAATCGAGAGGCCTGAGGTCAGTACCTCTAAGAGTTATTGGGTGTCTATGAGAGATACCGGGACACCTTGTTTAATTCTAAAACAACCCTGCTTAGGAGATTTTTATTTCAGGGTTGAGACAACCCTGAGAATCAGAGGGTCTGTCACTTGCTTGAACTCACACTGTAGTTGGGTATTGGAGGAATATCTACCTCAATAACACATATTCTTTCCCCAGCAGTTGGTTTCCCTTGAATCAAGTTGTTTCCACCAGATATCTGAGGGGATCTTGGGATTTCGTCCCGACCTTTGGCCTAACTTAGGATAAGTGATCTATTTAAATAAGGTCCCTTTCTCAGTGA
Source organism: Lutra lutra (assembly GCF_902655055.1). Classification (NCBI taxonomy): domain Eukaryota; kingdom Metazoa; phylum Chordata; class Mammalia; order Carnivora; family Mustelidae; genus Lutra; species Lutra lutra. The sequence goes on along the minus strand of NC_062278.1, from coordinate 130,263,207 downwards.
CCCAGTGAATGATTTTCTGGCTCCATGTGGCAAATCTGCTTTTAGTGGGGGGGGGGGGGGATCCCACCCCTCCCTGCTCCTTTCTTGGGGGTAACACCACACAGGTAGGGGGCAAAGACCACAGATCCATGCCTTCTCTACCCACTTTTGGGGTCCTAAAGGCAGCCCAAGGCTAGCTTCGTTTACTGTGTAGAATATGTTCTGTTGGCTTATGAAGACTGAGAGCAAACTGTGCAGAGGTGGACAGCTGAGAAGCATATGGTAGATCTACAGGGTGCCGCTGGTCAGGTTTCAACAAGCAAGGCTAGACTCTTCTTTCCATTTTGCTTCAATGCCCAGTGGCATGAGTTGACAGGTGCCGAGTCTTTAAAGGGAAGTGAGCACTTTCTGGTAGGACTTCGGGGACAAGCCCCCCACATTCAGGTTGGGGTTCTTCTTTCCAAAGCCTTCTGAGGCCACCTGTGTTCTGATCTCCCCTAGATCACAGGGCCTGGCCTCTTTGACCCTGACTTTGGAGAGAGTATGGGACAGTCTTTGCCTTGTGCAGTGCCAACCCCCTCCATTTGTTCCCATCCGAGGCTTTGTCATTCCCAACCCCTCCTGTGGCCCCACTCTGGGCCTGGAGCCTCCTCATGAGCCCTGAAGTGCCGGTGGCCATTTGCGGGTCACTTCTGCAGCTCTCACCTCTCATGCCTACTGTGCTGACGTCTCACAATGGGGCGGCTCACAGAATTTGGAAATGCTTGCTCCCCCAAGCTCGCCAGTGAACTGAATAACTCCCCAAGCCCGTGCTTCTGATTCTTGCCACGAAACTAACCTTCAGCTCACCTGGGTTTCCTGGTCGCTGCTTTTCAGTTTAATCTGCAAATTATTCTCCTGACAGAGCGATTGTCTCCCCTCCAAGCTCTCTTCATCTGCAGTGACTCCTCCATCCTTGGAGTAACTCTTTTATAAATATTAATAATTTGGATAATTATGGGCCCTACCTGGATTACTAGGGGTTACAGCTCCTCACAAGTGTAGACCATCTCCAAGACCTCTGTGTAGGAGCGTTCTCAGGTCAGTGCCCTTCACCAAAACCTGTGAGTGCTTTGACCTTTAGAATACTTAAATATTTTCACTGCTTTGAGGGCTTATTATATGGCAGTGCAGTGGTTCTCAAACTTGAGTGTGCTCTGGAACCACTAGAGCCTTAGTAAAACCAGATTTCTGGGCTCTGCCCCAGAGCTTCCAACTCAGTGGGTCTGGGGTGGGGCCAAGAATGCATTTCTTTTTTTTTTTTTTTTTTTAAGATTTTATTTATTTATTTGACAGAGATTACAAGTAGGCAGAGAGGCAGGCAGAGAGAGAGAGAGAGAGAGAGAGAGAGAGAGAGAGGAAGCAGGCTCCCTGCTGAGCAGAGAGCCCGATGTGGGGCCCGATCCCAGGACCCTGGGATCATGACCTGAGCCGAAGGCAGAGGCTTTAACCCGCTGAGCCACCCAGGAGCCCCCAAGAATGCATTTCTAAGAGGTTCCCAGGTGACATGGATGTTACTGGGGGAAATCAAATCTGGAGAACCACTGTGGTAGTGTAGGTATAAGGTATTAAAATCCCATCTATAATGAATGTAAGCTAATATCTCCATAAGACAATGATCGAGTTCATGTTGTTCATTCATTCTACAAATACTTGCTGAGTACCTGTTGCTCCCTGCTCAGGCCTTGAAGATGAAATGGTGACAAGGGTGATCTGAGTCCTGCCCTCACAGAGAATCAGTCAGACCAGCTCTGATGATTCAGGGCACTCAGGATTATAGGAGGGACATGCAGGCTGCTTCCGAAGCTCAGAGCAGGAGGCCCAGCCCAGTGTGATGTGTGAGAAGCAAATAAGAGAGAGGAGAGTAGTCACGTGGGGCTTCCTGGTGGAAGTGACATCTATGCTGGATCGTCCAGCAGAGATAGGAGTGAGACAGAGGAATATGGGGAGGGATTTTGTTCTAGGTAAAGGAGAGAGCATGTGTAAAGATCTGTGAGAATTAGGGCATGGTGTGACATGGAAACTAGAAGTTCAGTAGTAGTGGGAAGGTGTCTGTGTGTGAGAGGAGGTCATGGAGTAGGGAGAGAGGCTGGAGCTGGCCATGGTAACAAGGTAAAGTGAGGGCAACAGCTCCCCTGGTAGTCCTTGGACCAGCAGCTTCACCATCACTGGGGAACTTATTGGAAACCCAACTTCTCAGGCCCCATCATGGACCTTTTGGGTCAGAAGTTTGGGGATGAGGTCCAGCCATCTCTATTTTAACAAGCCTCCAGGTGATCTGATGCCACTCAGTTTTGAGAATTGCTTGATTGGAGAAGCAGGCAGAGGCTGGATAGACACTGTAAGTTGTCCTGGGGCATCTGGATTTGATCCTACAGAACCCACATCACAGAATCATTTCTCGGTAAGCACGTATTTATTGAGTAAGTAAACAAGTGAAAGAATTTAAACAAAATGGTAATGGGACGTACTTGCCTTTCCAAGAAACCGCTTGGCCTCCTTGAAGGATGCCTTTAACAACACTTCTGTGTGTATCTTTATTCTCAGGCTTAGTTGTCGTTTCATCGCAGTAAGGTCAGAAGGTGAAGATATTGGCCAAGCCTGGCTCCCCATGACTTTCAAATATGTTTATTAAAATATAGCTACAATAGAACCAACTCAATCAACTTGTGTGGAAAGTAAGGATGTTCTGGGTTGAACATGCTCATACCATAGAAGGACTTGGGAACAGGGTGCTGGGCCCCCTCTTTCTCTGTTTCTCTTGGTATTAGGATCTACCTCCCCCATGGTTTTCCTCTGCTGACAGCTCTAATGGGAGAGGGTCAGAGATGCAGCAGAGTCTCTGTGACTAGGAGTCAGGTCTTACTCTGCCTTTTCCTGCACCTAATTCTGGTGTCTGCTTCCAGACTGGAAGCCCTTTCTTTGATTCTTGAGAGCCTGCCCTTTCCAGCATGAAGATTGTTCCAGTGCCACTGCCTTCCTGTCCGTCCACACCATTAACCACCAGGGCAACCCTGCAGGGACTGCTCTGTCTGGTACTAGAAAGGGTCCTTCCTGCCTACCTGCCCTGCCCACACCCTCAGGGGAGGCTGCATGGGCCCGGCTGGGGTCTATAACCCTATAACCTATCACCTGCGCATTGCTAGTTAGACCAGTGATGGTCTTCTATCACTGTCCGGCCAGCCACGAAGGCCTCCATGCCTGGGCTCATGTCAGGCAAATCAGACTCCTCCCTTGGGAATGAGGGACACACAGAGAATGGGCCAGACCATAGTGGCTGAAGGAGCAGAGCCACAGTGCAGGGACAGAGAGCCCAGCACAGTGTGGGTAGGTGGGTTGGGAGGCTGTTGCACGGTCCCAGCTGTGTATGAACAGAAACCACTTGCAGCGGAAGGTGCTGAGCAGAGGGAACATGTGGAAAGATGACACAGAGATACTGAGGGAGAAACCTATGCTCACAGTTTCTTTCCTCTCTGGCTGCTGTCAGGTCAGGTCCAGGTTTCCCGTGATCTGGAGCCCCCCCTCCCCACAACCCCACACTCTGTGGCGGCAGGTGAGAGCTTCTCCACCCCCACCCAACAGCATTTTAAAAAACTGGCTTAGAGACCTCTGTTTTTTGTAGCTCTTGGCCCCTCAGGGGGAGTCCCATCGTTGGTTGTGTGCCTGGGACAGACTGCTTCTGTCCAGAGCCCGCCCCGCTGCCCCCGGGATGCCCCCCTCCCCATGCAGACTCTGCTGTGCTCTGGGGCCCCAACCGGTTGGCACCGCAGCCCTGCCGGCTGGCTCCATCTTGCTGCCCGGCATCCTGTGCGCCCAGCTGCACAGAGAGGCTGGCTGTGCACGCATGCGCATTGGTGCGACCCGTCCTTTTCCACCACTGTGTCCCAGCTGTCTGGGTCCCTGGCTATTGGCATAGACGTGCAATACCACGTGGCTGGGGTCTTTACCTCTTCACTAAAGGGGAGGCTGAATTATAGTCCCCCTTCAACTAAAAGACCACATCAAAAGGTTAAATTGTTAGGCATTTAAAGTCAGGCTGGAGGGTTTTGGGGAGATGGAAGATGAGGGCTGTGGCCCGCGTAGGCCGACCCTTCAGCCCATGTCAAGATTGCAGGCTGGCAGGCCGACCTTCACGGGCACAGGACCTGCAGAGTCACGTGGGGCTCCACCTTTGCAAACAGCCTGCTTGTTTTAAAGTACTGCTGTCTTGAAACTTCTGATACATCTTAACAACAGGCCCTGCCTTTTCATTTTGCAATGGGCCTTGTGTGTGAAGAAACAAGGTCTGCAGACTGAGCCCTGCTCTCGCTTTTCCCTGACACCCACGCTATTCATTCCGGTGCACAGATCTGGGTCTGAGTTCTCCACGTTCTTGCCACAGGCGTTATTTGTGTTCTTGTAAGCAAACATCTTTGAGTGCCTATGCTGTACCGGGCAGCTGGCTAGTGCAGGGTCCTCTTTGTCTAGGGGAGGCGATAGATGCATCACTGGAAATCAACCTCCAGGGGTGCCTAATCCGGCCTAGCCATGGAGACAGAAGATCCTTTTTGAAGGATTAGACATCTGAGTTGAGTGTTGGGTGATTAAAGACTCTCCAAAGACCGGGTGGAAAGATCTAGGCAGAGTCAGCCAGAGCAAAGATGTGGAGATAGGGAGTGTCACAATGTGCCTTAGGAGTTTGGAACACTCAAGCAGGACAGTGTGAGGCCAGGAGTGATGAGGCTGCAGGGACCAACAGGGGCCAGATTGGGGGGCCTCTGACAGACTCAAGGAACTTGGAATCTTTGGCATCGAGTGGGGAGCCACAGGAGGATGAGTTACAGGCAGGAACGTGATCAGATTTGCATGGCAGATAATCCTTCAGTGGCTGGGGTGTGGCCAGTGGGCTAAAGGCCATGAGTCAGAAGGGTGTCTGTAACATGCTACCCCATTATTGAGGATTATCTCTAGCTAGTCAGACCCAAATTTCCCAGGAACAAGGACCGCGTTTATCTTGCTGCAGACTTTGCCTACAGATCTTAATTTTGCAAGCCTTGCTTCACTGTTACTGGAGCTCTAATTAAGGCAATGAAAGGCTTGAATGGTGACCAGAGGCATTTTCCCCTCTCTTCGTCTTCATGGTGCCAGAAGGCTCTGAGAACCCTTCTCTCTTCTCAGTTGGGATTGGCATCCCTCCCTATTTCTGGGCAGGCCTGCGTGCTGGAAGTGCTGTGTGTCCAGTTACTGACTGCTTGTGTGTATGACACTGGGAAAGAATAGTTTCTCTGAGTCCTCACTCAGGCGGAAGCAGGACAAGCGGGTAGGAGCAAGGGGAAGGCACCAGTCTGAAGATGTGTCTCCAAACTCCTGCCCTGTGGTTATTCAGTCAAATGCTCATCTCGGGTACTGCTGTGTAGGGACTTTGAAGATGCATTACGGTTGCCAGTCAGCTGGCTTTAAGGCAGGGAGATTATCTTCGGCTATCCAGGTGAGTCCCCATGTAATCCCACAAGCCCTTAAAAGCAGAGGAGGGCGCAGGAAGATTCCAGGCATGAGAAGGATCAAATATGCTATTGCTGACTCTAAGAGGGCCATGTGCAAGGACCAGACTGGTTGTTGGGCACTAATTCGGAGGAGCCCTGGCAGCCAGCCAGCAAAGTGATGGAGACCTCAGTCCTCTAAGTTCAAGGAACTGGATTCTGGTAACAACCTGACTGCACTTGGGAGAGATTGTCCCCCAAAGTCCCCAGCAGGGAATGTAGCTCCCTAGGCTGGCTACCCTTCTTCTCCTGGGGAGGCTTTCTCCTGTATGGTAAGCTGTCACCAAGTGTGAGTGGGTCCTTGCCTTTGTACTCCAATAGCCAGGCTTCTCTGATGGGTGGGTAACAGAGAAACCCAAGCTACAGTTCTAAAACCTGGCTGCCTATTGAAACCTCCTGGAAAGATTAGTGAAAACTCATACTACTAGTTCCCCTCAAGACCCATTCAGTCCCTGACTGATGTTCACGAGTGACGCTCTTGATTTTCTAATAGAACCCTCCAGAGACTGGTGTCCCTGGCGCATGAGTGTTTGGGGATCACCGCCTCCTAATATACTCTTTTCCCAAAGTTACTTTCTTTTTCTAGAAAATGAAAACTGGTCTTAAAGTTGTTAAATGTAAACTGCCTCTGGCAAAAAGATTGCATCATCAAAGCTGCGTTATTTATTGTAGAAATTAAAGATGGCAAATATTCAGAAGAGTTGCAATCCTTTCTACTCACCTTCCATTTCTTTTCCACTAACCTGATTCTATTCTCGGGACTTGGTGGTCCTTCTCATCCTCATCTCTGATTTTAGGATTTACTTCTCGTCCCCTTGTGATTTGGGGGCTATTATATACCGGTTTGTCATCAAGCACCATTCGAGATGCTTCTACTTTTTCCCCTTGCAAATGCAATCACTGCTTAGGTGTAACATAGCGGATGGGAGGCGTTGGAATTGATCTTCCTACCCACAGGGTCTTTGCCATTCTCTCACTTAGCATCCACCTTCTTCTTATCAAGTGGCAAAAGAAAACTATAAATAGTTAAATAACAGTATTGTCACCCACTCAGGAATTCTCTTCTTGTGTCTGTTTTGTCTTACTAGTACATAGGCTAATTAACTTCAAAGTCTTTCAAAGTTACAGCTTGTGTTGATGCTAATTTGGAAAACAATGATAAGATTTACATAGCAAACCCTTTTCTCTCCATTCCCTTAGTAACCATCCCCAAATCTGAAACAAAATTATCAATCCACGTTGGCCAGAAAGCAACGTTAAGAATGTTTTTGGACAGATGCTAACAACGGGAGTCAACTTCCTCACTTCCACTGGGCGCTGAGACTCACAGCTGGCTGAGCTTCTCAAGGTAGGAAAATCCAGCTTCCTGCTTCCACACCATTAACTCTGCTGGATTTCTGACTCCATCCAAGAGAAGCTTCTGGCTCTGTCTCCACCCTCGCAAGGCATCAGATCCAGAAGACTTTATCTTCTAATGGCTTGCCACTGACCCTTGAGAAATATTGAGAATATTCTTAAAGGATATTCTTACATCCATATGCATTCTGATCCCTGACTTGGGCGGGGGAGTTATGGGGTTGAGGGTTGTTTGCAGGTACGTTGGTGAGATCAAGTTGCAGACATCTTTGTGCTGGAAAGTGGATCCAGACATCCAAGGTGGGCAGGGTAGAAGCGGACGTAGGCACGCTGAGCAGAGGCATCCGGGCCAGGCCTGTCTGAAACATCAGTCTTGGCCACCCCATTGCCTTGTCCCCTGCGGGCACTGTGGGCATTATGTTGTCTCGGTGCCAGGAGAGGAGGTGGATGGGAGAAACCTGACCCTTTCCTGCCAGACACCCGGTGCAGCTGATACATGGCTGGATCCTCTTGCCAGACTTGGCTGGCCTCCCTCTCTGTTCGAGGCAGCATTAAGAAGATTGATTTCTGTTAGCCAGCCATAATGGGGGACTGTAATGGCTGTGAGGGAGACACTTGGCTCGTGGACACCTTGTACGGGTGCCAGTCGCTTTGGGGGAGACCAGCTGACAGAGAGCCAGGCAAGCCTTCTCTTTAACTTCTCACTTTTCTGCTTTTTTTTTTCCTTCTTTCTTCCCCTTCTCTTTCCCACTTCTCTCCTGTTCTCCATTTGCTTCTTCCTTTCCATTCCCCATTATCTCCCCATGTGGTTTGGAAATGTTCCATGAAGAAAGGACTCAGAGCTACTTTTAGCTTTGGATGTGGGGTGCTCTCTCTGAGCGCCCCTGCCAAGTGCACCCATGGGGGGTGGGTTTCTGCAGCACTGCTGTGAGGGGCTCTCACCATTTCACTCGACATTCCAAGATGGCCCTCGGGCTCATCTGCAGAGGGCAAGCGTTTCCTTATGGAGTTTATTCCCAAAAGGGAGCAGAGAGCTTGGTCGTCTCAGAAGCTAAAGGGTAGTTCCCAGGAACTCGGCTTGACTGTCGCCCAGTTTATACCCCTGGCAATCTTTTGGGATGAGGAGAAGAGAATTTGGCTTTCGGTTGGTGGAGATAGCTAACTGGGCCTGTGCTACCAAGGCATTGTGGTCAGTGAACATCTCCCAGGAAGGGCTGTCTATTCCAAAGCATGGGTGGCAGCTTTGGCCTCTTCTTTCTCATACCCCAGGCTGTGCCCACAGATGCCCAGACCCCTCTGGAGCGTGCTTGCCAGCCCCATTCTCCCATCGGTGCCTACATGCATGGAGATGTCTCAGGAAGAGAGCACGTGCAGCTGCTTCCCCACACGCGTCCCCACCCCCAGGCAGCAGGATCCTGCTCCCGTTTGCTGCCACCAGCACTCAGAAATGGGGCCAGGCCTCAGAAAAGACAGGAAACCCAGCCATCACTGCCAGGTGGGCAACGTGGTGATCCTCCCTTCCCACCGGGGCCAGTCTCTTTTGGAGCAAGTAGAGCCTTCTCTACGTGGTCTGGCTGGGAGGGACTTTTGGAGCCCATCAGGCCACTCCCTCAGTCCAGAAAAAATAGCACCCATAGAGCCAAAGCTATTTTGAGCATTAAGTTCTGGGCATTGCTGTTATCATGGGTAAGGGTGGGGGAAAAGTCAAGTGTACCTGCCATGTTACCCCCAGTCCCAAGTGTATCCCCCAGCCAACATCTCCATAAATACCATTTTAGAGCCTAACCCAGAGCAAAGATGGCCGCACACAGGTGAGCGCTGACCATCTTTCCAACCTCACGTCAGACTCTTTCAGCTCTTTGCTCTTCACTAGGCTCCATCCCCACCACCTCCCCCTGGCCTCTGATAGTTCTGCTTACTGATTAGTGTTATGTCCTCACTGATGCCCTCCCACGTGGTCCTGGGTACAGTTGCGCTCCTCATCCCAGCAAAGGCGCCGCTTTCTCAGGCAGTGCTTCACTTTCCACGTGGGTCTTAGTTAGCATCTCTGGGATAATCTTACTTGTATTGTTTAGTTTCTTGAGGGGACGGTCTGTCTCTTCTACAATTTAACATCTGTGAGAACAGGGGCTTTGTCTTCTCCTTGTTTCTCTAGTGCCCAGCCTTGGTGCCCAACATCCAGTAGGGGCTCACAAAATACATGCCAAAGAAATCATTGACTAACACCTTGTCTCGCCTCGCTCCTGTAGAGACGGGGCAGGGGTGGGAAGCGGTGATAAGTAACATCCTCTGGGGGCCAGAATCAAGGAGACAGCCCCCCCCCGGCATGTCCCAGGGCATCATTTCCTATCAGACACCTCTCTCCCATGTGGCTGTGTTGGTTCACAAGTTGGCCCCCATACACGGAGGCCAAGGAGAGGTTGGAGAAAGAGGCGGGCTGCTCCAGATCGGTAGGTGGCAGGTTTCATAAGAAAGAGAACTTACATGTGAGGCTTGTCTTGGCCCCAAAGCGAGATTTCTGCATCTTCCTGCCAGAATCTGAAAACTGTGGTAGAGAACTTAATGAGGTTCAGTCACACATACCGTCCACATGGTCTCAACAATCCTTGAAAACAGCTCCCGCTGTGGGAATAGTGGTTGGACTTGTATTCCAAGGACAGGGGAGGGGATGACAGACCTTTGTCGCCCAGGGTCTGCCTCAACCAGCTGTCATATCCTCAGTGACCTCCTGCAACAGGCGGATGTCGACTTCCTCCTGTTCTCGGTCTCTTCCACAGGCTCTCTGGGCGCTGCCGGCATCTGCATTCTTGCTCCTTCCCTTGTGCTAAGTAATGAAGCAAAGAAATGATGCAAAGAATTTACTCTCCAATTTAGCATACAAACTTAAAACTGAATTCTTAACTTAAGGCAGTATAATGACATACCACGATACTAATGCAATAGAGAGGAAAATTGCTTTATTAATCCCTAAACCCCTTCTAAGGAGAGCAAATCCCGTAAACTGAAAGGCCCTTGAGCCCTCCCGAATCCCTTATAGGCTCTGGTCCACATGGGTAGCTTGGAACAAGAACACAGAATGTTATCTCTGAGGCCGTTTCTATTTCTGCCAAGTAATCACCTCCTTCATCACTGCTGAACCCTTGGGGAAGTCTCCATCACACACAAATGCTGTGTGAGAATGGTGAGTAAGGGAGTGTGTGTGTGTGTGTGTGTGTGTGTGTGTACAGAGGGAAGGCCAAGTCTGTGTGAGTCAGTTTGGTACCTCAGTTTGGTACCTTTGGATATTGTGGACGTCCATGCCTTGATCTTATGAAGCAGAAGTTAATGACTCAGCATTGAAATCTCTTACGCCCTGCCCATGCTTCCTTAGTTCTAGCACCTCCATCAGTGGCTTGACTCCCAACTGCCAGCTTTGGGGCCCAGGGGCTTTCTCTGGGACGCTGGAGCCCCCCCCCCCCCCGCCCACCCTCAGGCAGCTGGAAGTGCTATGGAGTTTATGTTCCCCACCCTGGTGGTCTGACCCAATGTCTGGGGAGAATTGGTAGATAAATACCCCAGTTTCCTTGCTTCCTTTGGGTCAGATAACTCTTAAGTATGTGTTCTACACTGTGCAGGATAAATCTCTAGTCACCCACGGTGGTGACTGGCTTGATCGTACATTGGGATTGGCTGCCTCGCCTTTGTTGTTTGGCTTCCCCCCTCACTGATCCACATTTCCTTCCTGTCTGGCCTTAGTGAGATCCCTGGGAGCAGAGTCTGAAAGGGTGTCTTACTTAAGTGACTTAGTGGGAAGAAGAGAGAGGCCTGTAGGAAAGGGCGGGGGAAGGGGGCTGAGCAAAGCTGTGGTCTTAGTTGGAGACTGGCTTCAGCCAAATCCCTTGGGGAGCTCTGGAGTACTAATAGTACCACAGAGTTGGTCTATCCTGGAGTCAAGCGAGCTGGCCTTTAAACCCCCATTTCAGTTAGACATTTCCCGAGGATTGCCCTGAAAGGTGGGAGAGAGCAGGCAGATCCTTCCAAGTGAGTCAGCGCCCATTTGGCTAAAGGCAATGCTCCAGAAAAGGGCTCAACTGAGCTGTTGGCAGCCAGCATTCCCAGCTGGAGGTTGGGTGCACCGGTCAGTAAAGTGTGCCTCTGGATGGGCTCTTATTCTAATCTTTGTCTCCAGATCGGACTCTGGGGTACTGAATAAGAGAAATTTATCTAGATCTCCAGGGGAAGGGAAACCTCAGATCCCTTCATAGTGTGTTCAAGTTCCCATTTGTCTCTTTGGTCCTGGAAGTCATTCTGGATAATTGGGGGGGTTATTCAGACAGTGAGTCCTTCTCTCTCCATCATTCTTTCTGTGTGGAATGGTAGGTCTCCTCCTGGAGTGATCCAACCTCTTTTTCATTCTTCTCATTCAGCTATGGATGTGCGGCTCTGCATCTGCCCTAACCCCCTTCTTTCCCACATCAGGTCTATGTAGAGAGCACTAAAGGCTGAAACAGCATAAATGCCAGGTGTTACCAACATGGCAGCTGCTTCTTCAGCAACCACTTGCCCATGCAGTCTTCTGTGGGCAGAGATATCTGTGGTGTAGTAGGACTGGGTCTCTCACCCACCTCCCTACAAGTAGCCTACCCCTCTGGGATGCCCTGCACCACAGGCCCCTCTGTGGGGCTTGGATACCCCTGAATCCTTGTGAACTCCTGGCCCTGGAGAGCCAGATTCTGTTTCCCACAATTCCAGTCAGCAGCTGGTTGGGGAAGAAATATAACGTAGGCTACATATTTTCTAGTAAACACACTAAAAAAAGGTTAAGAAAACAGGAGAAATTCATTTTAATAGTTTAATATATTGGTTACAAAGTTAACATGAAATCAATAGAAAAACTATCAATGAGATACTACATTTTTTCATACTAAATCCTTGAAAGCTGGTGTCAATTTCTGTATATTTGATACTGAAAGTACATTTCAGTTTGGACCAACCCCATATCGAGTGCTTGGTAACCACGTGTGACTAATGAGAACCATATTGGGAAGCTGAATTCTAGAGGCTCTGGTAGTAACCTGGCCTGGCTATAGGGGTCCAGGCTGGACCAGGAGACAAGCAAAGCTGAGAGTACCTGATGTTCTTGAAGGTGTGGGGTAGCTGGGTTGGGTTGAAGCTGGAGGGTGGTGGTGAGGAGTAGGTGAAGGAGGGGGTGCTGCAAGCCTGGCTGGTCCTGGGCCAAGAGGGGAGTTAGCAGAGGTGGGAACTGTAAAGGTGGGGCCACGTCTGGTGTTGGTGGCTTTCCAGACTGGGTGGAGATAGGGCCCAGGTGCCTCGGGTGGTAAAGGAGGTTTCAGGCCAGTGGTTTTTTTTTTTTTTTTTTTTTTTCCAGATTTTATTTATTTATTTGACAGAGAGAGCACAAGCAGGCAGAGCATCAGAGGGAGAGAGAGAAGCAGGCTCCCCACTGAGCAGGGAACCCGATGTGGGGCTTGATCCCAGGACCCTGAGATCACGACCTGAGCCGAAGGCAGTCGCTTAACCAACTGAGCCCCCAGGCACCCCTGGGCCAGTGTTTTAAAGGCCTGTGAAACCACCCCCGATGCTGGCAGGAAGAGGAGCAGACAGACAAGCCAGGGCACACGTGCCCATGCTATTTGGGGAACCAGGACTGCGTTTAGATGAGGTTAGATCAGAGCCAAACTCGCCGGTCTGTGGCTTGTCAATTAATCATTAGAAAAACCAACCATCCTCAGTTCTGTTTTTTTCTAAGATTTCAAAAGGCAAGAAGTTTAAGTAGCATGCTTCTCATTGCATTATCAAGTCCATGGTGTAGTTGTTGAAAATGGCCCACGTTTTGTATTGACCCCTCAAAAGCACTTGTGGATTTTACCATTAATAAGTCCCCTTTGGTCCTCCCTCCAATTAGTTGTGTGATCATCCAACCGTATTTTGATCTGGACTGTATTTCTTGTTATAATGTTAGCATTTCATACTTTGGACTCTCTGTGCAGAGCAAGATAAATCGCCTTCATTTCTTCTCCTTGATCAACCACTCAGAGCATTCCATAAACAGAAGGATTGTGAACTCTCACGCACCCACTAACTGACTTTTGAGCAGAGTATATACTCACTTCGTTTTTCAGATGGGTAAGCTGAGGCTTTGAACAATCACTGGACTCGTCCCGTTGACTCACTTTTTAAAAAAAAGTAAAACCCAAAGAGTTTCCTTCATAAAAAGACATGGAAGCGATTAGTAACTGTGATTTCCAACTCTCACTTCTGGCAAAATTCAGTCCTTCACAGGACTGAATTTTGTAAAGAAGGGACTTTGTAATTCTCTGCCGTACCCCAGATTCTGACACATTGTGTGCCCTCAAGAAATACTTTGTAATAAATGGATGACTTGTATCATCTCTTCATTTAGTCTTAGCTGGTGAAGCCTCTTATTGGTTTAAAAATATTTCTAAGGTTAATATTTGAAAGCAATAGTTGCTCATGTAGGCTTTTCTAAATGGCATATCCTTTTTGGAAACAACTCAAAACATACAAAACAGGTACACATACACACACACACACACACACACACACACACACACACACACAGACAACTGGATGAGGTGAGACACACACACAGCCTATGGGAAATCTAATACCGTTTTCTCTCATTTCTTCTGCAACTTGCCCTTCCACGGGACACGGGGTCCACACGGGGTCTTGAAGACCTACTCACATTAAGCCCCGATACATGCACATTACTCTTTTTACCCTTGTATCATCTTTAGTTGTATGGCTGGATCAGAGTTTAGTCCTCTCCTTAATTAATGGCATCTAGGTTATTCTCAGTGTTATGCTATTTTAAAATTTGCTGCACCAAACATCTCGGCTCAAGGCCTCCTTACGTGCCTCCATGGTTTTTTCCTCTAGATTAGTGCTGAGCAGCGAACAGCAATTCACAGAGATGCCCAATTTAGGTTTTCTTAGATACTGCCAAAATGCCCTACAGAATAAAACTGCAATTTATACTTTTACTGTCCATCTGCCCACATCCTTGCCTGCATTTATTATTAACAAACATTTGTTTTTACCAGCCTGTCGGGTGAAAAATGATATATAGTTCATTGTGAGGAGGTAACTTTACTACGGTAGGTATATACAAAATAATGAATAGAAGTTCATATATGTGTATATATGCGTGTATAACGCACAATTTAATTATTAATACCTACCACTCTGTTGAATATTGATGTTGCCTTAGGAACATCTTCCCAATAGTGTGACCGTAATTCGTTCATTTTTGCTCCTGTATAAGAATATACCTAAATTTATTTATTTTTTTTGTTTCACAGTGATGGGCATTTGAGCTGTTTGCTTGTTTGCTCCTATTATGAATTGCTCAGCCACGAACTTCCTTGTGCATATCTTCTGGTGTGCATGTGTGTAAGTGCTGCTGAGATGTACTCCGCTGTGAAACTGCTCAGTCCCAGGGTGTAGTGCAGATCACCAGCTGTGCACCCACATCCGTTCTTTCCACCTGCCCCCATGCTGTCCAGCCAGACATCTCTCCCAGCCACCCTTTTAGTTGCATGTGGCTATGCAACCGAGTTCTCACCAATGGAATCTCAGCGGTTCCCATTCTGCTACTCTGGGATCAGAGCTTGAAGGCTATGATTGTACCTCCTCCGTGCTCTCTTCTCTCTTCCTACAGCCTAAAACCCAAACGTGGTGGTGATCCGACTTCAGCTTTGCAGAAAACAACAGAGTCCTAGATGCTGGCAGAGCAATGACTTAGAAAGAACCAGCTACCTGAATGACCATGAGGGTCAAAGTTGTCCCACTGAGCAGGATGGTAAACTTTGGGACTAATATGTGAGACAGTAACACATTTTTTACCTTCGAGCCATTTTATCATTAGTATCTGCAATATGGCAGACTGTATTTACTCTGATACGTAAGAAAGCACATGCTCGACTCCCCCGAGTGATGTCATACTCCTATTCAGAATGTTTGAACCCACTGATACTCCCACTAGCAATGTATGAAAGCTCCCATTGCTCTGTCTCTTATGAACTCTAGTTGTTGTCTGAAAAGTCTATTCGGATCTATCCCCGTCTTTAATATTGGGTTGTTTTAAAAATTATGGTTAAATACATAGAATATAAAATTTGTATTATAAACATTTGAAGTGTACAATTTGGTGGCATTAATTATATTCACAATAGTATGCAACCATCACTGCTATCTATTTCCAAAACCCATTCATCACCCCAAATAGAGACTCTACCCATTGAGCAATTTCTCCCCATACCTACTTCCCTATAACCTCTTAATCTACTTGCTGTCTTTCTGAATTTGCCTACTTGAGGTATCTCATATGAGTGGACTCATACAATATTTGTCCTTTTGCCTGGTTTAAAAATCAGGAACATGTCACGAGTCTGTGTGTCATCTTTGTGTGGGTGCCATGCCAATCCCCATATAGAGAATAATGCATTTTTTGCCTTGAAATCAATCCTTTCAATTTTAGTGTATGTTCTGCCAATACAAGCAATTGGGCACTTTTCAAAAAGTTTATTTCTTTCTGGTTTGTACAAGTTCTTGATATAATCTGTATGTTAATTCTTTTTAAATTAAATGGGTGGCAAATATTTTCCCAGTGTGTGGCTTAACTATGTTTACGGTCTCTTTTAGTACCAAAGTTTTTCATTTTAGGCAGTCAAATGTGCCTATATTTTCCTTTGTAATTTGTGCCTTTTTGTGTCCTGTTTATGAAATTCTCCTCCACCCACCCCGCATCATTAAAATATTATCCTATATTTTCTTTAAAAATATTTTGAAACTTTTGCTCTTCATAATTGTTTTTGATTCACTGGAATTGATTGTGTTGGGTGTGAGAGGAGCTTAATTTTATTTTTTCAAGTTGTCTCAGCAACATTTATCGATTGGTTGATTTTTCCCCCCAGTACTTTGTAATGCTTTCCTTGACATGGATTTTTCCTCCACATTTTTCCCATATTTTTTAAGTTATGCTGTCCATTCTGTTTGTCCTCAAAATTTGTTCTTGCTTTTTACCTTTGAATTTTGGGTCAAATTGTCAAATTCTTCAAAAATATTGTGGGTACTTTTCTTGTATTTGCACTAAGTTTATATTTAAAGTTATAGAGAATTACTGTCAGTTTCCTTACAAACATAGTGTATCTCCCCCATGACTTACATGGTCTTTAAAGATTTTATTTATTTATTTACTTGTTTGAGAAAGAGAAAGAGACAGAAAGAGAGAGAGAGCAGGGGGAGCAGCAGAGGGAGAAGGACAGAATCTCAAACAGACCCTGCACTGATCGCAGAGCCTGACACTGGGCTCCATCTCCTGACCTTGAGATCATGACCTGAGGCAAAATCATGAGTTGGACACTTACTTACCCGATTGAACCACCCAGGCATTGCTACCCTTAACAATTTTAAAGCATGGTTGACTTGACAACATCTAAAATTATCCAGTATCTCTGCCTGCTTCCAGAATGGTATCTGGGTTTTAGAACACTTTTAGTTCTTAAACTCCTAACTTAGATGCTGCTCTTGCTCAGTATTTTAGTATTATCTTGCTTTTATAAACTCCAAGGATTGACCCACATTGATCTGTTCCTTTACTCATTATTGTGTCGTTCATCTTACTTTGCTTTTCTGAGTTCATTTCCCTTATTCCTGAGCTATTTCCTTAAGTAGGTCTCAAAGATAGCACCTGGATGGTAAATTCCTTTAGTCTTGCTTTCAGTCTTAAAAAAATTTTAGCTGGGTATGGGATTTTAGGTTACATAACATTTTAAGTGTCTAGTTCTTTTCTTTCTGTACCAAACATTTTGCTGCTTGGAAGAGAAGTAACTTGTCTTTCCGCTCTGATGGCTTTTAAGATGTTTTTCTGTCTTTGGTGCCCTAAAATGCATTATAGTTTGCCTGGTCATAGATAGGTTTTGTTTCTTCTACTCAGGACTTCCAAAATCTGTGTTTTCTCGATCTGAATAATTCATTTCCTTCATCGGTTCTATAAAGTCATCTGCTATTTTCCCTTAATATTGTTTATCTCACCCCCCCAACATTCCTTCTATGATTCTCTCCTGAGTATTTAAAAAATGATAGCCTTCTTTATGCTGCAGTCATATTTTCAAACTCTTTTTAATGTTTTATATCTCTTTACTTTTCTCCTTTGCCTTATAGTTAATTTTCTCAGATTTAACTTGAAGTTCAGTGAACCTATTGGGGATATAGATCCTCTTCAACCTATCCAGCTAGTTTTTAGTTTCCTTTTCTATATGGTTCTCTCCCAAATCTATAGGGTTTTTTAAATAGTGTCTTATTCTTTAAAATATTGATATTTAAAAGACTTTCTCTGCTAGTTCTATACTCATAGGAGTCTAATCCTGTTTGTTTTGCCTGCTAAGTTTTGCTCGAGGTAGGTAGATTGGTTCTTGTGTTTTGTGATTTTGGATTGTGAGTTCACGTCTGGCAGGGCTTTATCTGTGGAAATCTTGTGGAAGAGGTGTTTTTTTTGCTTTTCCCCTGGCCAGTCCATTTACAACTAATTTTTTTCAGTGGAGTTCTTGCCTTTGGAGATGTGAAACCAAATAGTATGTATCTGAACTCAAACCGAGGTAAGTGAGGGCCGTGATAGGAATTCTGAGGGGAACTGTCCAGGCTGAGGGGCAAGCTTCCTTCCTCTCCTCTGTGAGAGTGGTAAACGTTTCTCTCAGTCCGTTCTTTCAGTGGAGCTGTTGCAACTTGAGGCCTCAGCTTTCTACGGTGATTGCCGTTCCAACTTTCGGCCTTGCACTCATTCCAAGCCTTGTTTCCAATTGATGTACATTAAAATCCAAGCTATTAGATTTCCCAGAACAGGGACTAACCCCGACCCACACTGCGGGGTAAGCTCCCACATTTATCATTCAAGATTTTAGTGCTTCTTTGTTTCTAGGCCCTTGGGAATACTCCTTCTGAGCTTGGCAATATATTGAGAAGCAGCTATTTTACATATTATTGAGTTTTTCTAGCTGTGTTTAGCAAAACGTTTTACTGGTTATAATATTACCATGAATGAAAATTATTCTATTTATTTTTCTCTTTGTTTTAGGTGTAGTTATTATTATTATTATTAGCCAATATGAGTCTTTTATTTTTTTTATTTTTTTTTAAAGATTTTATTTATTTATTTGACAGAGAGAGATCACAAGTAGGCAGAGAGGCAGGCAGAGAGAGGGGAAGGGAAGCAGGCTCCCTGCTGAGCAGAGAGCCCGATGCGGAACTCGATCCCAGGACCCTGAGATCATGACCTGAGCCGAAGGCAGCGGCTTAACCCACTGAGCTACCCAGGCGCCCTGCCAATATGAGTCTTTTAAATCAAGAGTCAGTTCATTTGTATTTGTTACTGGAAATGATTATGTACTTTCTTGTAAATTCTTATTGTTTAAACAATAAATTCCCTTCTATTTATTTAACATTTTTCTATTCCTTTTTTAAAAAACATAGGAGTATATTTTTTCTCTTTTCTAGTATTTTCAAAGCACACATATTTCTTTAAAGTGTATTTGTGAAAACTTTTAACTATTTAAATTGGTTTTAAAACAACTTTATTTTTTAAAAAAAAATTTACTCATTTATTGGAGAGAGATAGAGAGAGAGCACAAGCAGCAGAGGGAGACGGAGAAGCAGACTTTCCATTCAGTGGGGACTCGATGTAGGGCTTGATCCCAGGATCCTTGGATCATGACCCGAGCCCAAGGCAGATGCTTAACTGACTGAGTCACCCACACACCCTCAACTTTAATTATTTTAAAGCAATTTCAGTATTTGTAAGATTTGAGCATTTAAAAAAAAAACCCTCTTCTGAATCCCACCCATAGGAATTTCAACATAGCTGTGCTATCCCTCCTAAAATGGCTCTTCTCTTTGATCTTAATTAATATAGTTCGAGTTATTAGATTTAGGGTTTTGTAATTAGAATTTTAACAACATGTATATTCTTTATTGAGACTATTTTTGACATTTCAACTCAATTTATAAGTGGTTTGCAAACATTTAGATTTTGATTTTAATTGATTTTACTGCTTGTCACCAAACTTCATCTCTTTGTCCTTTGGATATATTTTCAAGTAATTTTTTTCTGAATGTTTACAAGTTTTCTGGTACCTGAAAATGTAAATGAAAACATTTATTGCTTTCATCTTCTGGAAATATATTTTTTGTGTGTCAAAAAGTATAGTTTTCCCTCATAAAACTCTATATCTCTGATGCCATTTCCCTTTGGAACTTAATGTCATGAAGTTAATCTTTATTCTACTGTAGGCAATCTATTTGTTCTTGTGTGTCCATATACAGATGTAAGATTTCGTTAAAAAACATCCTTATGGTTCAAAGACATTACAAGATAGATGTGACTATCAGGTTTTTATTCCGCTAAGATGGGTTTGATTCCTTCATAGCTCTGCCAAGACTTCCATAACATTTGTACTGGTATCTTTTTTAAGAATGCTCCTAGGGGGTGCCTGGGTGGCTCAGTTGGTTGAGCAACTGCCTTCGGCTCAGGTCATGATCCTGGAGTCCCGGGATCGAGTCCCACATCGGGCTCCCTGCTCGGTGGGGAGTCTGCTTCTCCTGCTGACCTCTCTACTCTCATGCTCTCTCTCAAATAAATAAATAAAATCTTAAAAAAAAAGAAAAGAAAAAGGAATGCTCCTAGGGACTCTTTCAAGTCCTCCATACTTTGCAAGTATGGACATAATTTTATATGCGTTGGTTCTCAATTTTCTGTCTTCCATGTGTTCTGTATTCTCTCCCAATGTTTTTCCTTTTTCTGTCTATTTTGTATTCACTCTTGGAAAGATTCTGCAGTCTGTCTTCTCTATCATTCATTCATTGCTCGACAGCTCACATCTGCTCTTTACTCCTACACCAGTGTGATGGTAGATCCCGACACTGTGTGTTTTGTTTCCTGAAAACGCTTCTCTAGTTCCTTCCCTTCTCTCATTCCATTGTCTTTTCTGCTTAAACTCTTTCTTGTAAGCTTGTTCCTTTTACATGGAGTTTTCATGCATGCCAAGAAGCTTCCTGAAAATATCTCTTGACTGTACAGAGCCTCATTTTCAAAGGGATGCTCCCCTCTGGGTCTTAGAGGTGCTGTTCCTGCTGTTTATTCTGAAGCATTCTAACAGACCATGGATGTCTTGACTCTTCTTTGAGACTCACTAGTTCTGGCTGTTTTTTGATAGGCAGGATGAGTAGATTGGCCTTGGGCCCTCCATCTCTCTCTTGCTTGATGGTTGAATCATCTGTTTAGATCTACACTGGTCTACAACCAGCCAATGTCCAACTGCCAGTTGCCAGCAGGCTTTATCGAGTGTCTATCCATTCTACTAGGTGGCATCTTTCCCTCACCACCATCCTGACTCTCTGGTGCTCTGAACTTATGTATCATAGGAAAACAACCCTCAGAAGACTGCCCAACTTCCATAGTTATTACTGTGTCTTCTCCAGTTTCTTGGCCATTCTTCACATCCTGGTACACTGTGTTTTCACCAGTCCGTTTGTCTGCCCAGTTGCCTTTCTCATTCCTGGGTATAAGAAGACCTTGGGGAAGGGAGGAAGTTGGCCAGGGAAAACCGTTCTTCATTTGGTGTGAAACTGGAGCAACAAAATAAAGAACATTTACTCCATTCTCTTGTTAGTAGAGATCTTGGGTGTCTGAGTCAGGTATTGACAGAGAGGGAATTACAACATATCTTCCTATCTATTTCTTTAAAGCAGGTTCTCTTTATAGAGGAGAACTTGGCATGTGTCATACATGTGCCTGATAGGTTGTTCTCCATCCGGCTTCATCTGCCTTATAAGTATTGTCAGTGCCTTCCACATCCTGACAATTAGGTTGCCTGTCAGTGTTCATTCACTTCGTTAGTGGGAGTCTTCATATTTGTCTGTGTTTGCTGGGATATGTTCCTGAGAAGCAAGGAAACGCTTGCTGGAAACCTTTAGCCAGAGGCCATTTTGTACAGAAAGTCCCACAATGCATTTCAATGTCTCTCTTCCCAGGGAGACCATGAGATCCTTAAGGGGAGTGACTGAGTCACAAACATCACTGAGTCCCCAGCACCTTGCAGGCTTCCAACACAGCACTGCTGTACAATACATGTTGAAAGAACGAAAGAGAAAGGAAGATTCTTGTTATTTGTCTATTACCCATTGTTAAAATGTTTTAAATGACTCGTAAATGGTTCACCTGCTTCTCCAAAAAGAATCAAGGACAGTATATCTTGCAGCTTAAGAATCAAATTAAAGGTAGCTTGGGTCATGGAGCATATAACTAAACCTTTCATTTATGCAGTTAAGTAATATTTAAAAAGAAAAAGATGGGACAAGGGAGCAACTTAATGTCTTCTCGTGTACAAGATAGCCATATCATCATCCTCAGGATGGCTACTATTTGTCTACATGCTTTACAACTGGGTAGAAAAAGGAAAACAGGCTTAAACTACAACAGAGGGGATGTGAATTAGTGGTGAGCAGGTGTTTCCTATAGGGTGGCTTTATAAAATATAGAATTATCAGGGGAAGTTGTACAATTACATTCCCTTGAAGTGTTTGTCAACCTTTTAGACAGACTCTTTAGCGGTGGGGGTGAATTGGGTGGCTGCCCCAACCTTCTAAGCAAAAGGGCTTGTGAGCTCCAGAAGAAGGGTCAAATTACCCTTGGGTCCCTGGGACTCCTTAGCTGCTGGCTCGGAGGCGAGTATCTGTGGCTTTGAAGGACTGACTTAGTGATATCAAATAGCTGGGTGATTAATCAGGAAAACAAGTGAGCGTTTGACATCAGAGAGAAAAACAAAGTAGCCAAGAAGATGCTTTGGGGAAAAAAGGCACCCAGGTTTGGATTGCCCAACCAATGGTGCTTTCAGGGATATTTGCAAATCACAACCCATTGCAAGCGAAAGATCAATTTGCTGCACAGCTAAATTAATATTTAACTTGCTCAAGAAAAGTCAATCCCTTGGGTTATTAGAGAAATTAACAAAAGCCCTAAACTGATGCTATTCTTATCTGAACCACCAGCATACTCTCAAAGTCATCAATGCTCATTTTCATTTAATGTGTCCCAATCCCACCCCAATCCAACCCTTTCCTTTAACCCCTCTTCCTTCCCCCTTACCTCCTCCTCTTCTTGCCACAGCACCTTTTCTTCCAACAAAACCTGGTTTTGATGCCCTTAAATCCAAAAGCTACCAGAACAGAGGTGAGGTCTGCACCCCCGCTTCCCCGCCCGGGCTGTCCCCTGAGATGAACTGAGAACACAGTTTTAAATACCTGGACAAGAACGGTGACTCTCAAGCCTCCTTGTGCAGCAGAATCGATTAGCAAGGGGGCCATAGAATCATATTTGTGGGTGTCCATACTGACTTAAAACCCTCAGGGGTAAAGCTTGGGGGATTAGTAGACCTTAAGTCAGAGATTCTTGTGTTATTTGCCTGGTACAGGTGAAAGACCCTGGCAGAGTTCTCCTTGGGGTCCTTGTTCTTATGATCTGCTGGGGTCCTCCCAGGAGCAACATTTTGCTGTTGGACACTAGTCACCTCTTCTTCAGGCAGGTCTGGAAGAGCCACGCAGTACCATCCAAAGAGATGTAGCATGGGTGGGAGTGACCAGCTGAGGGACATCAAGACTTCCAGGGAGAGGAGGGGTTTGGCAAGAAGCAGAAGGCAGGAAGCTCAACTCACTCCATTTCAGGGTTAGATGGAAACTTCCAGGGCAAGGCGTGTATGCAGAAGGTGTATAAACAGAAGCCATTCCCCTCATGTCTAACGGCACCATTACCCTTTAACTGCCGGTTGCTTTAGTCTCCACCTGACATGCTACGGCCTCTTTGTCACCCTTCACGCTGTACTGTAAGCTCCCTCAGAGCAGGGCCCTTGTCTGCCATGTCCCCACAGTGTGACAAGGGCCTGCCTGGTTCATCACAGGTACTGGATAAATATTTGTTGAGTAAGTGGGTGAGTGTGTGACTAGCCAGGTGCAGGAAAAGGGGAGCCTGGGGGTGGGGGGTGGGGATGGTGAGGGGATCAGGCTGGCTGAGCCGCCCAGGCCCAAAAGCAGGTTTCAGGGAGCCCGTAGAGAAGTCTGGATGCCATGCCAGAGTGGTTGGTCTTTCTTTAGCAGACAGTGAGGAGCCACTAGTTTTCTGTGCTGGTAAGAGATAAGATCAAGTTTGGCTTGAGAAAGATTAGGTTGGCAGCAGAGTGCAGAAAGATTAGAGGGGGAGGGGATAGAAGCTGGGCCGCTGTTCAGACTCTCCCGTTGTCCAGGGTAAGGAGCATGGCGGGAACTGGGACAGGCTCACGGCTTTGGGACAAGGGCACTGGGAGGGAGATGTGGCAGAGGTGGACTCTGCAGGACATGCCTCTCAGAAGTCTGTGACCTGGTGAAGAAGAGAAGAGTCAGACTCTTCCCTCTGTCTAGGAGTGAGGGGATGGCTGGCCATAGAGCAAGGAGCTGTCCACGGACCTAGAGAGCAGATGGTCCAGGGACAGAGCTGGTGAGGGGGCTTCTGAGAGCTGAAGAGGGATCAGGAAGAAGTGGTAAGACAGGAGGAACAAGGGGACCCTGGAAAGGGAGGCAAAGGCTGCAGGAAAGCTGCTGGTCACCCATGCGGGAGGGTGCTGGGGATCCATGGTGGTGATGGGTGACCGAGGCTGGGTCGTTCCCATGGGGACTGCTCCAGAGATGTTGGGACACGTTGGTGGTGCGGAGCAGGGCAGAGGGCAGCCGGCATGGCATTGAGGTGGATTAAGAGGGAATGGAGACAGATGGGATCCCCCCTTGCAGGTGCCGAGGCAGGGTGGGATGGAGGGTGGGGGAGGGGAAAGCAGCGTGAATGAGAGCATGAGGGCTGTGGGGGTGGGGAGGGAAGTAAAACAGTTTCAGGACAGGGAGATGAGTCTGGCTGTGACTGAGGGGGTGCAGCCCCAGCAAAGGAAAGACTACACACACACACACAAGTGGGAAATGGATTTAGCAGAGCTTGGGGAGGACAGAGTCCTCAAGCGGTCACCACATCTGCCCATGGTTAACTCACTCACTGACAGCTCTGGGGAAGTCTTGGTGGGGTAGAGGCATTTGTTGCTGTTAGAGAAGGCCACCTAACAGGTCCTCCCTGACCCTGTAGGACCAGGCCATCATCAGGTCTGGGGTGGGGGTGATGCGGTGAGGACATGTCTCCAGCACAACATGACAGTCTCAAGGCTGGTTCTTGATCTAAAACACTGGCTACATCCAGAGACAGGAAAAGAAAGTAGATCCATGGGAGCTGGGCTTGGGAAAGTCACTCCCACCTCCAAGGCCCTGTCCCCTTGTTGCTGTCTATTCAAGTTCTTCCAACCCATTCTCAAGGCTTCACCCACAATTAGGGGGCTTTTCTCTGTGCCTCACCTTGCAAAGCCCTTTGCTGTCCTTCTTTCCAGCCCCATGCGGCCACTGGTGTCTCCCACCTGACTTGACTCTTGGGGTCAAGCTTTCCGTGGACGTTCACAGAATGCATTCAGAAGTGAAAACTAAACACAGCCAGAAACTTGTGAAGGGTTAGAGCATCAAGGAGTTGGGCAGGAAGCATATCCAGGGCCCTGCTCACACTGGAGCAGCCATCTGCACATTCTCTGAACCCCATTCATTCATTCATTCATTCAACAGATACATGCCATCACCTTCTACGGGCCTGGCACTTTTCTAAGCACTGGGCTTTCTGTAGTGAACAAAACACACACGAATCCCAAGAAAGGAAACCCTCTCTGTTCTAATAAGGAGAGACCCACATTAAACAGAATTAGTAAAAGCCATACCCTATTAGAAGGTGAAGTCCTATGAATAGGAGGGGTAGGGTGTCCCTTCCGGTTGCGCTATAATGGGTAGTCAGGGTGTGTGTCGTTAAGATGAAATAAGAGGAAAAAATGATCACTTAAAGCTCACCGAGTCCTGGTGGGCTGTAAGGAAGGGTATGGGCCTGAACTGACTGCTTCGCTAGGACCCCTAGGTCCCCTGCAAGGGGAGCGGGGCGGGCCCGTGCGCTTCTCCGAGAGCACCACGAGGGGGAGCCCGGACCCCTCCTAGCGCCTTCCAAGCCCTCCCGCACAGCCTAGCAAGCAAAAGTTTTTCTTAAACTAACAATGCCTGTGTAAGGAGGTGCTCGCGCCTGATTGGACGCGGGAATTTTGCAGGTTTGATTCCTTGATTGGACAGGAGGTGTTAGGGGTGGAGAGAGAGCTGATGGTGGGGGATCCCGCTCCCTCCCCCGTCAGTCTGGCCGGCTCCGTCCTCTCGTAGGCTCCGCTATAGCTCGCAATGTGACACCAGGACGCACACGCACTCGAGCGCTCTCCCCAGCTCACACTCCTTCGCCCTCTCTCTCACATACACGCGCACGCACACACCCACCTCTCCCATAAACACACACACACACATGCACACCCACACCCACGCGCGCCCGCACCGCCCCACGCGCGCACACTCCCGCCCACGCCCACGCCCACGCCGCGCTCCGGGGAGTCCGGTCCCTGCGAGAGCGCGAAAGGATACGGAGAAGCCACCGGCGGGGAGTGCAGCGGCGCCCCGGGACGCGGCGCCCTCCCCGCGCGGCCGCCTCGGCTTGGGCTCGGCCTGGGGGCCGCCGGCCGGCGATGGCCCCGGATTGCCTGCTGCTGCTCCTCCTGGCATCCGCAGTGGCCGCGATGGAAGGTAACGTAGCCTCCGCGGAGCAAGTTGGCGGCTGGCGGCTGTATCCCCTGGCTGCTCTGGCTGCTTCGAGCCGTCCGCCTCCCGCGACCCGGCGGCACGGCTGTTGGGGAGCCCCGGCCGCGACGGAGCGCGAGGCTGGGGCGGCAATCCTGGCGCGCCCCTCGACTGGCTCCCAGCGCCCTCAGCCGGTTCGCGGAGCCCCCGGCCCTCCCGCGCCCCGGCGCTCCCGGGCAGCTCGGGTCTCCCGCAGCCTCGGCTTGGCTTCGGGAGCGCGGAGCCCGCTGCATTGCGGTGCAGGCTCCTAAGCTCCGGGGGCACCGGGCTTTGGGGACCAAGGGGCTTCTCGGGCTCTCCAGCCCCTGGAGTGCGGACGCTTATCGGGTCCCCTCCTGTCCTGCCCACGGATGCGCTTAGGTGGCCATGTGCCACCTCTCCTTTTCCTCAGCTCGGGCTCCACGGGCTCCGGTACTCTGGGCTCCGCGGGCTAGCGCCGAGCGCTGGGACCAGAGGAGCTCTGCCCCGATGCCCCGAAAGTGGCCGCCGGAGAGGGGCTGAGTTCACTGCCGTACTCTCGGTGGTCCTGGAGCCTGTGGAGCTGCAGCTTTCCTGAGTCAACTCGGGGCGAGGCGGACACCTTTGTCGCCTCTTGAGCCTGGGAACGGGGATGCGGTGGGTGGGTGATCTGTGTGGCCGAAACTCGCCCGGCATCGCCTTCGCCCTGGAAGGGAGACTCGCCGGTTGAGAGGCGACGGGCAGTGACACTCCCCCTGCTACTTAGCCTTGGCTGAGCCTCGGGCAGCGGCCGGGCCAGCGCGCCCCGCGGGCACCGCGCCGGGCGCAGCGGGGAGCACCCGCTCTCGGCAGCGCCCGCGAATCCCTGTGGGAAATCCCTGCCCTGCTCCCCGCCCCCCGCGCCTCCCCCTCCCCCGCTCCCCGCTGCCGAGAGAAGGCTGCAACCCCTCCTGCGAACGCGGCTCGGCCCGGGAGCCGAGCGGAGTTGTCGAGGTGGAAGCAACTGTCGGGGGCGGTGAGCCGCTGCGGCCCGGCTGGCAGCAGCGCTTCTCGGGAGCGGGCGGGCTGAAACTCCACCGAGGGACCGGGCGCCCGCGCCGCGTTGCCAACTAGAGGCTCGTTCGGCCAGGCTGCCCGGTCCCTCGCCAAGCTGCTACCGGTTGTCCGGGGGAAACGCCCCCACCTCGGATACCGTGGCCCAGCTCCCCTGACCCCTCCGGAAAGCGCTGCCCTTCTCCAGCCAAACTGGGGCATTCGGGATCCCGGGGCGGGGCTGATTCCTTCCCGGTGTAGGGAAGACCAATCCGTCCAGCGTTCGTTCTGGTGACGGCCCCGGGGTGCGACGATGAACGCCTAGAAAGCTCTCACTTGCTTTAATGAACATGTTTTTGGTTTTTTTTGTTTTTGTTTTTGTTTTGTCTACCTCCCGCTGCGCTTCCTGGCTGCTGGTCTTTGTGCGGAGGGGTTGCATTTGGGGACGTGCGGGGACGAAAGCGGGGTGGAGCGCGGGAGACAGACACCCCAGAGCAGAGCTGGCCGGTCGGGTTTGACTTCCGTAGGGGCAAGGGCAGGAGCAGGTGAGATGGGACGAGCACAGCGCTGTACACTTCCAAAGCAGACAGGACAACCTTGGTGAGCGAGCATGAGCAACGGGCCAGGCAAGGCTGGACTTCGTCGCGCTGGGACGGCATGTCCTACCGGCCGCTGTTCGCGCCCGCCAGCGGGCCCGGGGCTGAAAGCAGAGGGTGCCCACTTTGGGAACCTGGTCTTGGCACTGGGTCTCCATCCATGAAGGAGGGCACGTGCGTGCGAGCAAAACTGTTTGGAGAGCAAGTGTGTGGCAACACACCAGGCGTCTGGATGCCGGCAGTTTCCTTCCTAGACCTCTTCTTGGTTAGCTCTACGTGTGTGCTGGGCTGGAGCTGCCCGAGGGAGGGTGCCCTTGTGTTGGCACACCCAACCCTGTATGTGGGCCCTGTCACTAGGTCGCCTGGAGTGGCTCATGTTGTGGGAGTTGTGTTCCTTCTCTCCGCACAGCCCCAGAAACTTTGCCAGTAACCTGGCAAGAGGAGCCTGAGTCTCTGGGCTGGAAATCTCTCCAGCAAGGGTTAAAAGAAACGCCACATTCAGCAGAATATTAAAGCAGCCCCATCGTCCCTGCTCAGTGCGCAGGGATAGTACACACCATTCACTCCCATCTCTCCTCCAACGAACACAGGCAGGTTCATTTTCTCCTCTTCACACACGGAGCCGCCTTCCCGCCTGCCTGGCTGGGCTGGGGCCAGCGTCATTTGGTTTGTGATGAGTGAGGAATAATTATCAGAAAAGTGGATCAATGAGCTGCCTACACAGACAGCAGATCCCTCCCAAACTCTGCTGTGGCCAGGGGCGCCTCTCTTTGCGCCTTTGGCCCCTTAACTAGTCCATCTTCTTTCCCTTGGGTGGTGGGGGATCTGGTGGAATTGCTCTAGGGCCTTGTGGCCCAGGGACAGCAGCTCTAAGACCAGGCAGGTCCTCAGCCCTGGCCAGGGCAGGAACAAAGGGACAGTGGAAGCTGTGGGCCAGCTGGGGACCCTTGGCCAGACAGGCAGGTCCCTATGAGAACCTCTGCCTGGGTGGAAGGAAGGAAGGGTCTAGTTGACACGGGGTGTGAGAAACCCGCACTGAAAATGAGCACCCCTTTTCTCCCCTTCCCTCCCCGTCCCCATTTCCAGCCAGTGGCTCGGGCTTGTGGGGAGAGAGGTGCCATTGCAGGGAGAAGGCTCTCTGGGGCTTTTAAGGTCTGTTTTCAGGGGGGAATGGGGGAGTTTGGGAGGCAGGGATGCTGATATCATCTGGCCTTCTGGACACAGAGCCAGGCCTCTAAGTCTCCAGATGAGCCGGTGTCTTTTCACACTGGGTCTGGGAGCTTGCTCAGAATGGGCTGGTGAGGTCTATGAGGGAAGGCCACCATCTGCATTCTCTGAGCTTCCGTCTGGCCTGTGCTCTTCCAAACAGGGTCTGGAGGCCGGGGCTTCTTTGGAGGTGTTTCTGCAGCCATGGGACATGTGGGGCTGGCGGCAGACACCCCGCCCTCATAGTGGACTAAGCATGTTGGCCTTTCTGGGTGGCAGCCTTCCGGCATCACTGAAAGCTTATAGCATCCTCCCAGCCCCACCCCTGGCATCCACGAATGACCATGTACCTGCAGGTGGCCTCAGTGTCCGGACACTGGCTGGCCAGAGCACCCCCAGGAGACCTGTGCTTAGTGTGGCCGGGAGTGAAGCCCTGGGCTTTCCATCCTTGAACACCCTGGTGCATTTGATGTGGTGGTAGATTTCTTGGGGTTTGACAAATACTGGGTTCACGGGAGAGCTTGCTGATGCATAGATACAAGCCTCAGTTACTGTACCCCTTTGTGGCATACCCCACCTTAAAATGCAAGGGCACTGAGTTACACCATACAGGCTTAAATCTCCATTACAAGTTCGTGGTGAAAAACCCCCAACCTCAGCCCGTGTGTCTGCCACAGGCTGCCGGGTAGGCACTGATTGGCCGTTTCTGCATTTTATGCGACTATTTCTTTGCTGTGTGTGCATCTGTTGTAGGCATCTGCAAGTGTGCCTGAGCCTACCAGCGGTAGCAGGCGCCAAAGATTTAAAAAAATGTCTGGAAGAGAAAAGTAAATTTGAAGAAATCCTATTAGGTGATTTTATTTTCTGTGCATCATGGAAAGGTGGCTATTACTCAGTGTTTGCGGAGGGACCCCTCAAGCCGGTGAAGGGAATGCTGGTGAGATCGGGCAATACAGCTCTGGGTAATTGCTTGAGAAAATTCTTGGCAGGGCAAATAGCTGTGGAGGTGGGACCCAGCCCCAGCTCGAACCTTCTGGGTCGACAGAGCAGAGTTGCCACCTGTGGTACCCAGGAGCGTGAGGAAGGCCTGCTGGGCCCCAGAGTACCCTGCCCCAGTCTCTGCAGCCTTCTGTTGACTTGTGCAGACCCAGACCTAACTCTCAGAGCCCCTGCCCTGGCCCCTCACCAGTATGGATCCTATTTACTAAGCTGTGCTTTGGGAAAAGCCCATGAGGCAGAGACGTGATATGGCATCCTTTATAATTTTACCCATCTAGAAGGAATCTTTGATAAAACAGATTGGACCTAAGAGGAAGGGTGGTGCCAGGAAGCTCAGGACAGTGCTATGACCCTTTCCTCTGGGTCCTATTTACCAGACACTACCTATTCTCTAGTTGGTTGACTGAATTTTGTGGACTTGGGTATTGGAAGGAGGTGCAGGGTTGGGAATGGGGTCTGGCTATGAGGATGGGGCTGAGGTCCGCGTGAGGTGGAGACAGATGGCTGGATTGTGCAGGAGCCTCCACCCAGAATTTTCATCTCCCTACTCTGTGGTTTGGGGAAATCTCCTAGTCCCCTGGCCGAGTGTCTTTCTCCGTACAGTGGGTTGTGGTGCTTACCTGTTCCAACCTTAGAAGTTGGACAGGTCACATAGGTTGTGAGGATATACCCATACTTGTTTAAAATTAAGGTGCTGTTAAAGTCAAAGACACTTTTTTATTATTGAATCAAAACCATCAACTGTATCATGTATAGCTAGTCTCTAAGAGGTTCTACTAACACTCAGATTCAGGAGCAACGTGTGTGCCCACATGAGCAAAGGGTAGAAGCAATTTTAAAAGCCAGAAGAGGGGAGGATCATCTTGGGCAGTGGTTCTTAAGCTTCAGGAAGCCTCATGGCAACTAGGCAATTTGTTATAGACTCCTGGGTGCTCACCTCGAAAGTTCAGGTCTGGAGGGACTCTGAAAATCGGCTTCTGGTCTCCCTGAAGATCCTGATGTAGGTGCTTCTTGGAAACCCCCGCTGCTCAAGGGGAGGTTCTCAGCTAGCCTACGGTCAGAAATCCTGGGTAGTCTGGCTCCCTTTTGCACTTGCTGCATCAGAACGGCCTGGACATCTGCATTTTTAACCAAGGGCTCCAGTGGTTCAGAGGCAGGCAGCCTGGCACCAATATATTTGGGAATTGCTGATAATAGCCAACGCTTTATACTAGGTGTTGTTCTAGGTGCTTGACATAAGCTAATTCACTTAATTGGTACAACAACTGTATCAGGTAGGTGTTGTTATCAACCCTACTCCCATTTTTCAGATGAGAAGACTGAGGTACAGGGTAGCTAAGTCATTTGCTAGGGTCATGCTGCTAGTTAAGTGGCTGTGCATTTGAACCCACGAGGTCAGGTTCTGGAGTCTATGTTCATAACCATCCACCTTCCTATACGACATCTGTGTGTTTTGCATGAAGAAAAGTTCAGATCCAGCCGGGGACAGGAAGAATTCCAGCTGCCCATCAGCCATTGGCCATTGGGTACTTCATTGATTACTGGGCACTTCATGTTTGGGTGATCATGAGAGAAGAATGAGTGTTGAGATCATCTTAGTGCTTCAACTAGAACACCAGTCTCCATGTAGCTCCCTTCCTGCCCCTTTTTCCCACCTCCTACCCTTACTCCCGCCCTACACACATACACACACACACACACACACACACACACACACACACACACACAACACTGTTGGAGACCTGCACCACCTCATGCCTTCTGACAGGAATCTAGTAGAAGGACTAGAATGTCTTTCCTCTTCTCCCTGCCCTGGCCAGTTCTCCCAAGGAAGAAATGACTATAGGCAAGTGGCCCCAGAGGAGATGGGCCTGGGCACCCCATGCATCCCGGGGTGGTGGATGGGGCACACGGTACCCTTACCTGTCTCCACTTGACAGTCTAGAACACATCCCTCCACCTGGATTTCAGGAGTCTGCATTCCTTGGAAGAGTTCCCTTTATGTCTCCCTCTTCTGCACTAGCCACTTTAGCAACCTGAATATTTCTATCAGATTTCCATGTCTCCAAAGGTGGTGGGGAAACAGAGCATTGGATGCCTGCCCTTCTGAGGAAATTACTATAGTAATAAAGTAACACCCTGGGAGAGATTTCATATTTAAAAGCAAAATAGTACATGAGAAATTCCTCAGCTCCTTCTGTGGCTTCCACTTCAATTTCAGCAACAGTTGGGGCTCTCGGTCAGAGTGTGTTTGTGCTTGGAGAGGGGGCATTGACTGGCCTGATCAGGGCCACCTGCTCCACCAAAGACCTCTGACACCTGATGCCTGAGCTGCCTCGCTGGTTTTGTTGATCGCTCCTCTGAGGATTAGAGAAATGGGAACACACTTGCCAGGGAGGCCTGGAGGATGGAGCACAGGGGTGGGGGGGTTGGTGTTGGTTCTTTGCTAATGGAAAACTGCTTTCCACCTGACCTAAGCCACAGGGAGCGGCCAGACACACGGTTAGCTCTCTTCTCTCCTTGTGCCTCAGTCTTCTCGTTGTTGACTCAGACTAGAGGAGGGGTCATTATGGGAGAGAATATAGCGGGGGTTGGGAGTAGGGGGCAAACCCTGGGGTAGAAGCTGTGTTAGAAGCAGGGGAGTAGACAACTCTAGAACTGTCTGGGGCATGGTGACCCCCTGGGTAATTGTGGGTGGGGTCGGACTCCTCATAGGCTGGTGTGGTTTCTGCAGGGGTGGCTCAGGACCCTGTTTTGGGGCATCGGAGATGAGTGAGGGCGAGCTTGGCTAGCATCAGGAAGGGGCTCAGCCTGGTGCCCTCTACAAGCAGGCCCTGTTCTAGGGCCCTCCCACCAGCCAGCAGCAGGCCCAGGCCCATGTGGGCGGTGCAGACAGCGTTGGAACCATAGTCCCCATTGGTCCCACGTAGTAGCATGTCAGCTGTCTCAGTGCAACTGGCTTGTCAGTTTGCCTCCAGCTTAGTGAGCGAGAAGGCTTCACTTCCACAGCCACGAGAAGGCATCTCGCTCAGTCACTCCCCAGCCGGCAAGGAGTGTCCCTCAGCTCTGTGAGAGAGTGCCCAGAGCTGAAGGTCTGGGAGCCCTTCACCGTGCTCTAAGAGCCTGCTGATGACTAGGGCTTCAGCACAAGCCATTTGCTAAAGGGGAAGAAGGGTGTGAGGAAGAAGGACCTGTTTCCCCTTACATCACCTGTAAAAATGTTCCTCCAGGTCAGATGAAATCCCAGCAACCCAGACACACCATTAGCAACTGCTTAGGGAGGCTGCGCTGTCCCCTCATGGAAGGTTCCCCTGGAGTTCTCTGTAGCAGAACTGGGCCAATGTGGACACGCGCAGGAAATTTCTTGAGAATTACCAGCACTCATTTCTGCCTGCAGATTGCACCTGAGGCCCAGAGGCTCTCCTCTCTCCCCTCCCGCTTCCTGACAGCAAGTGACAAAGTAACTGATTTGAATTTAACCTCCTTGCTCTGCTTCTCCATCCCCCAGTGGAGGTGAAAATAAGCAGAGAAATGGGCAAGGCAGGTGGCCAGGAGGGGAGGGGGCATGTGAGGGGAGCAGGGGTCCCAGGCTGTAGCCTAGCACTAGCCTCTGGGGGCTCTCGGAAGTTCTGGGGAGCTGAGACTAGGGGTCGGACTTTAAGGGAAGGAACTTTTCCAGAAATCCTGTATCCTGGTGGTACTAGAACCAGGACTGAACTAAACTCCACCTGCCCATGGAACATTTACCACATGCTGGTCCCTGCGTATACCCTTAATATCCAGGCATCCATTCTCCCATTTTACAGGTGAGGAAGCCAAGGCTCTGAGAGGTTAAGTTAACTGACTCAAGAGCTAAGACTCAAACTGATGTTTCGACAAGTGGGACAACTCTTCAGGCCTCTGCCTCCGGGTCAGCACCTTTTCCATTAATGTTGCTTATTCAGGAATTAACTCAGGGAGCATCTATTATGCGCCAGTTGTTCACTGTCCTGCCAAGTGCTGTCAGAGTTCCCAGACAGTGCTATGGGTCTCCACATTCAGGCTTCTGTGGCCAGGCTCTCCTTATCTCTCTGGAACTGCCCCCCCCACCCCCATCCCTGTGCCCCCAGCCGGAAGAACCCTTTTTTCTGTCCAGTTTGCCTTTTCCTGCAAGCATTTTGTCTTTCCTGTGTGCTCCCCAACAACCAGACCCCCACTGTGGTCATTATTGGTTTTTTGTTTGCTGTATGTCCATCTGGCTCTTGGCTCTGATGAGCTCTTTTGCTTAGGTGGTTGTAGTTCGGCACCTGTGCCTGGCTTTTAGTGGTGGGTGTTGGCGGGGTGTGGGGGTCAAGGCCACTGTGGGTCTCCTGGAGCTGCCTTCACAGGCTCAGCTTCCAGGGGGAAGGGAGAGCTGAGAGTGCTCATCTTTGGGGACCTCCCCAGCTTCTGTCCTGTGGGTCCTGTCCTGCTTGGGGTTATGTTTCTTCTTGAATCCTGGCTGCTCCCACCCACCTGGCCAGGTGCAGACAGCATGACATTGTAGGAAGACACTGGGATTTAGCATCAATTTTGAACATGGAAGGAGGTGTGGGAGGATGGGGAGAAGAGCAGCCTCTCAGTGTCCTCATCTCATTGGCCTGTGACCAGTCCCCCTTGGGGCTGTGACTGCGGAAAGGGCTGAGCAGTAGGACTGGGAATAATTGCGGGCAGCTCCACCGGACAGTGGCAGCAGAGAAAATGCCTTATCTGTGAGAAGCAGCCGGCCCTGCAGTTAATTATTCTGTTGTTTTCCTCTTGCTGTTTTTCTAACACATCAAGGTAAGACCTTTGCCCTTGGCTTTCTCATTGATGCTGAGGCTGGAACTGGGTGGTGAGCTTGGAGGAGGGGAGAAAGAGAGGAGGAGCCTCACTGGGCAAGGGAGGAGGGGGGAGACATCCAGGGATGCTTTCAGCCCCTTTGGCAATGCATCCAAAGGGTCTGGATGGAGGAGCACAGACTATAACTTTTGGGGCAAGGAAGAGGGCCTCAGCCTCATCAGAAAATCCAGTGAGTTTTGGCAGATGCCCAGGGACCTGTATTGGGCATTGATCAAACCGAACTTGGGTGTCAGATCACAGCTTGGTATTTCAGTTTATCCTGGCCACTGCATGTGTGGATCTCTTTCAGCATCTTCCCGACCAATCCGAGACCCTTCCCAGTCCAGGTCGTTCTTTCCTCCTGTCCTTCTGAGCAGCGGCATCTTCAGCTGCTTCCTTTCCCCCTGCTCCACCTGGGCACACGTGTACACGCACTATACAGGTATACACACTGGGCATTGTCCCTTTTTCTTTTTGTCCATCTGTGCAGAGGCCAAAATGAGCTTCTGCTGCTCTGTGCCTCTGGGTCTGCGCCCGCCTGCTCCACCTTTGTTGCGATTTCTCACTCAGCTTTTCTTGGCGAACCCTAGCTTATTCTTTAGAATTCCCTACTGTGGTCCCCTTCCCCTGGAAGACTTCTTTCCAGCCCCAGGCTGGATTAGGTGGCTCGCTGTCCCTGCACAGCTGCCTCTACCTCCCTCTGTGGGAGCACATTCCCCACTGGTCTGCCATTGCGTGTTGCTTTCGCTGGGTACTCCACAGAGCTGTGAGCCTCTGAAGGGTGGGGCTCTATCTTAATAGGCACGGTATCCCCTGCATGTGGCACAGAGGTAGCAGCAGTAAGTGTCTAGTGTGTGAAAACCTGAGATCATGTCTCATGCAGCAGTTTAAAACATCTCCGTAAAATTTTTGATGTCCTTCTTATCAAATATGAAGTCCAGCTCCTCTCTCCTGAAATATAGGTTGGCCTTCTTATTCACTCTAATGAATGGAATAGGGCAGAAGTGATCCTGTGTAGTGTAAAGTTGGAGCTGAGGTCATAGAGGACCCCAGCCTCTGCCTGGCTCTCTCTCTCTCTCCTGGCATGCTTGCCTTTGTGACCCAGCCACCATACTGTGAGGAAGCCAAGGTGCCATGGAGAGGCCATGTGTAGATGTTCTAGTGCCACAGCCCTAGCTTAAATCCCAGCCCCCTGCCAGCACCAAATGCCAGACATTAGAGCAAGGGGGTTTCAGATGGTTGTAACTCCCATCCTTCCACCTATCTGCTGATTCCCAGTGGGAAGAGACAGGCTGTCCTCCCTGAGTCCTGTCCAGATCACAGATTTGTGAATAAAATAGATGTTGTCACTGTGTAAAACTATCAAGTGTTGGGTTGGTCTGTTACGCAACAATT
Organism: Lutra lutra; assembly: GCF_902655055.1. NCBI lineage: Eukaryota > Metazoa > Chordata > Mammalia > Carnivora > Mustelidae > Lutra > Lutra lutra. Next base: position 130,227,500 of record NC_062278.1, on the reverse strand, counting down.
GATAACCAAAATACCCTGGCAGAAGTAGCAGAAGAAGAATGGTTTGAAGAAGACGGGAGAGGACTTAGGGAGAAGCTGGGGAGGGGGAGGAGATATGTCATGTCATTCATTCAACATCTAACACATATTTCTTAGCTTCCTGCTATGTGCTAGGCTCCATGCCCAGAACAGGAAGTGTCCCAGCTCTTGGGGGGACAGTCATGAAGACGACAAATGACATAGAAGAGAATTTTAGGAAGGTGCTATGAAGGGATAAGCAAAGTGTTGGGATAGAAAGTGATGTGTGTGGGCTTGGATGACTTGGCATGAGGGAGAAGTTGGGGAAGGGAAGGCTTCTCTCTGTGAGCACGTGAAGGCTGGTCTTGCCAAACAGGCTTAGCTATACTCGGCACGAGAGACAGATTTTGGCTTGATTACGGTGTTCTTTACAGCCAGGCTGGACCAAGGTAGAATGGGCTGCCTTGAGGGATGATCAGCCCCATCCCAGGTCTCCAAGTGAGGGCTGAGCCGCTCCCAGACCTGAGAGCCCAGATCCTATAGGAGGGACATGAGAAGTGGGAGCAAAGAGACAGAACTGACAGCTTCGCGTAGGAGCCGTGAGTTTCATGAATACTCATGCGGAACACATTTATGGACCATCTACATGAGAAGCATTGTACCTGAAGCTGAAAACCTGAAGGTAAAGAAGACATAGCCATTCCTTCAAGGAGCCGCCTATTAACAGACTGGTGGGGGAGACAGAGCATGTGGACTGCAGATAACAAGACGTACGACCGATTCTGATAGATGCGGTATAACAATTACATGTCAGCTGCTAGGAGAGACCAGATGAAAGGTCATACTTCTAGTGGGAAGGATTTGGGGAAGGAACATGTGTATGTGCGTGTGTGTGCTTGTGTATATGTGTGAGAGAGAGACTGTAGAGAGATCCAGGGTGCAGCTCCTGGGGGATGGATAGAAATGTGTCAGATAGAGATGGGAGTGGGTAGGAATGAGAAAGTGAGACTGAATTATTCTTACTCTCTGTCTCATGAAGGTGGACATCTGCAGCTCTCCATCAAGGGTTTTGCCTATTTTATTGGCCATGTCTTCGGTTGTAGAGACAGATGTTCAACTCAAGCTGGAGGAAAGCAAAGGATAGGGGGTGATTACAGGTGCTTGTTATTACTGGATAGTGGACTTCGGTTATGAGGATGTCTAGGGCCCCCAGGGCTGTCTCATGACTCAATCTCCCTTTTCTCATTCCTTAGCTCTGTGTCTGTGTCAGCCAGGGTCTTGGCAGAAAACAGACTGCACTCTCAAAGGGTTGACTGAGGTGAGTTTAGTGAAGAGACTCTTTACAGAATTATGAATAGGGTTAAGGTACTCCCTGAGGGGAGAGATGCAGCAGGGGCTGGTGACAGTGGGAAGCCAGGACTCCCCATGGCTGGGAGGGCAAGGGAAGGGAGTGAGGCTATTGGGACCTGGCAAGAGCTATAGCGTGGGAAAGGGTTCCCTGACAGGAGCTGTGGGCATAGATAGAGGACTTCAGCTGCTGCACAGATCATGCAGGGTTGAAGAAGGGACGCTGTAGTTCCTGAACTCCTTCACCTCTGCATTCTCTCTTCCTGCCAGCACTTACCATGGGATGAACTCAGGAAGAAGGCAGGGGGCATGGAAGCCTGGTTCAGAAAGGTCAGTCTCCTGAGGCTCAGGAGAGGAGAGAGAAAGGTAGAGAATGGATCTGATGGGACAATGAACAGAATGATTTATGTAGACTTCATCTTCAGACAGGCCTTCTGCAAGTCCTATGGCCACTGGCAGCTCCAACTCACATTCTCTGGAAACTTCCACAGACCGAGAAATGCTCACTTCCAGAAATACTCCTCCTAGCAAAAGCCCTGGAACTTTTGTCTCCTTGGCCTTCCTTGGGTCCTAAGCCCCTCTCAGGAATCAGGCTGTCACTGGGATAATGCAATGGCCAGGCTTGAGGCGTGCACTACCCATCTCTAGAGCTGGGAGGAGAGGGTTGGTCCAGACAACCCCCCCCAAACACCTGGCCTGAAATGAGGACCGGCTCCCCACAAAAAGTCAGGGTGCTATTATAAGAAGCAGGGGTGGGTGCTAGTATGCCACACCCATTCAACCTTCTTGCAGAACTGAATCATGGGACATAATGGAGAGCAGTAAAGAAAAGGATGGGGACTGTGGGTGGAAGAGGGGCAGATGGGGGGGGGGTGCTGTGTCTGTGGTGCTCCGGGTGGAAGATCTGGGAAAAGATGGCGAAACTGAAGGTCATGGAGAAAAGTAACAACCCAGGATGGCTGGGCAAATGGCTTCTTTCTTGATGAGGATGTTCCCTCTATCCGTGAGCATCTAATAGGGGACAAATAGTAGTGTGTTTGCCTAAAGGCAAAGTGATTTTAAGGCAAGGGTATCTGAATCACGCTCTGAAGAAGAAGGGCTCCTCTTGGGGGCAAGTTGAAAAAATATGGTGCGAGGGACCCTCTCTCTCACTGTAGCTCTTTGGCTTGCGACATAGATATCAGAACATCTTAAGGTAATCATTACATTTGAATTGGATACCCAGTGGAGAGCAAGAATGAAAGAAATGCCAACTCCTAGGAACAATGGGATGGCTCATTTCCCTTCATTTCCCCGCCTTATCCATCCTGGCTTAGTTTCACCTGGAATTTCCGTTTTACATCAGAAGAATATTTTGTTCTGGGTACTTTTTGTCAAGGCTCTGAGACCTGTATAAAGATGGAGGGTCTTCAGAGTCCTTTGTAGACTTCTCCCCTCATACGTTAGCCGTCTCTTTCTCTCTTGAGGAATCTGCTTAGAATACATCAGAGGAGGACTCCATTTGCCCTTCCAAGTTCCCTGCTCTTGGCTCCAACTTTCCTCTACTCCTAGCCAAGCAGAAAAAGAACAGTTCATTTTTTTTTTTCACACAGTAGCACAATGCTTCTGCTCTGCATGAAAACCCATGGTTTTCTTTTTCCAATCAGAAGAAAGTAATTTTCCTTTCACTCACCTGACTAACTTGTTCAGAGCGTCCCCTCCCCACCCTTTTCTGATATCTTGCTGCTAAGTATTTGCCAATTCATTTGCATCTCAATGGTTCCTTAGCAACTATCGTACCCTCAGGATGAGGTACAAAGCTGCTCTCTGACACGGACCCACCAGGGCTACGTTGCCCTCTTTTATGGTGTCTGAATTATGAAACTGAACCCTGCTCAGACACGAAAAGTGCTTACTCAAAACAGCACACAGGTTCGGAATTACAACGCGGTTCCTCCTCACCTTAACTGAGCATGTGGGCTTCCAGGCAACCCTGGTGCCCAAGTGCCCCCAGGAACCTGTTGGCTCCTGAAAACTCTCCTCTGACACCTGCCTTTGGAGGAGAGAGAATCTCAGATTTCAGCAATGGAGTGAGTCTTGTCTTCTTCAGACGGACCATGAGTTAGGTCCATTTTACAGATCTGGCAGCTGAGGCTCATAGAAGTCAAATGACCTTCCCAAAGAGGAGCAGACACCTGGAATGTTTCAGGGACAGACCTGAGCTCAGGGCACTGTAGCTTCCAGGCCCACCATCATGTGCTGCCTCCTGCAGAGTGACCACCACCCTCCCCTTGCTACCTAGGTGATGATCTTTCAGAATCAGTGTAAAGAAAGTTCTTTTTAGTGCACTTACACTGCTCTATTCGTCTGCAGTCCTAGGACATCTCAGTACTCACTTAACTGGAGAATAAGTGCCCACCTGAATATCTCTAGTGCGTGTGTCTTTCTGCATGTGTGTGTGTTTTTGTGTGTGTGTGTGTTTATGCAGATGATACAGACAGACAGTGACCCTGTACCATTTAGCAAATTAGAATATCCCACCCTGAGGAGGTGGTGCTGTTTCTGTAACAGCTCCGGGCCTCCGCCGCCAGGGCTCACGGGCCTGGAACAGCCTGGCAAATGGAAGACACTATTCAGAAAAGGACAATGAGAACAGAGCTCATTCTCTGCTAGGGCTGACCTTTGCGACTCCCACTTCACGTTGTTATTAAATATCGGGAGGAGACTGAAAGAACAATTATGGTATTGTCATAATGTATAAGCCTACAAAGCCAGCCATTCCCGAGGAGTCTCGGACTCGGCTGAGCTTGACAATAGCGGGCCACTCAGCCACGGGGCTGATTTTCTTCTCCTCTGGAAGTTGTCTTCATTATTTAACAAGGCAGAAAACCCTGAACCTGCCATTGCGGGTTCCAGAAAGCTAGGACATCAGGGAGGAAAGGGGTGCGGTGCTTGGATTTCTACTCGGGTGGGTCCCCGCAGACCGCGGTGTGGTCTCGGTTGCAGCCGCCTCGATGGCCTGGGCTTAGCTGGGTGTTGGCCCCGGGGGTTCCTGGGGAGAGTTTGCTGAGCCAGTTGAGCTGGCTTCCTGGCTTTCAGAGGAGGCCAGTGAGTGACTGACTGGCTTTCCCATGAAGAGGTGTCCTGCAGAGGGAAGGATCACGGGAGCTCCTGTGGCCACCCTCTCCTGCACATCCTAAGTGTGTGCATATACCCGCATATCCACCTAAGGACGTCACCTGACTACCGATGACCTGGGGCAGGGGGCACTGCAGAGGTCCTCTTAGCAGGTGGCACTTCCGCACCTGGGCCAGGGCTCTGCCTTGTGGCGTCACTTTCTCCATGGAGATCTGCATCTAGACCACTGTTTCTCAGCCCCATTCTTGTTGTTGCTGCTTTAAGGAGTCTTTGCAGACATTTTCTTCTTAAGCACTCCAGACGCTGTGAAATGTGAATACTACAGACACACTGTACATGTGTTTATATACTGGGGCTTTTGGAAGGACCTTACACCATTGTAATATCTAAGTGTTTGAGTTCCCCTGTACCCCCCAAGAATCTGTTTTCGCCCCTGTTCAGAATGCATGGCCATAAAGATACAAGCCTGGCAGCAAAGTACCCAGCTCTCAACTGAGTTAGAGCCCTGCCTCGCACCATCTGTTTCTCCATCTAACTTTTACTCTGGATGTCACTGACCTGGGAATGGGTGTCTGCCTTGGCTGATCCAGGAGGACCCCCGCTGGCTGGGATTAACCTTTAGTTGTTGGGTCCTGGGAGACAAGGGTATAACCAGAAGCCCCAGGCAGTGGGGATTTACCAGTAGGGGTGGAAGTGTTTCAGAACCTGAACAAGCATGGCTGTGTCAGCTTGTACTTTCTGAATGTCAGCCCTGAGTTTCCCAGATTTGAAAATCATTTCTTGAGTCTGTAGGTTCATTTTTTAATTTTAATCTTAATTTTTTAAGATTTTTATTTAAATTCTGGTTCGTTAACATACAGTGTAATATTAGCTTCAGGTGGACGATATAGTGATTCAGCACTTCTGTGCAACACCCAGGGCACCTCACAACAAAGACATACCTTGATCCCCACCTGGGTCCATTCTTTTTTTTTTTTCTTAAGATTTTATTTATTTATTTGACAGACATAGATCACAAGTAGGCAGAGAAGCAGGCAGAGAGAGAGGAAGGGAAGCAGGCTCTCCACTGAGCAGAGAGCCCGATGCGGGGCTCGATCCCAGGATCCTGAGATCATGACCTGAGCCGAAGGCAGAGCCTTAACCCACTGAGCCACCCAGGTGCCCTGGATCCATTCTTTTTAAAGAAATAAATTTTCTTGAGCTGTAATTTATGTATAATAAATTTCTCCAGCTTTAATTGTATAAATCCCTTGAGACTTGGCAAAGGAATATGGTTCTGTAGCCCCTGTACAGCATGATACAGAACATTCTCAGTGCTCTCCCATCCCTTCACTGTCTTTCTCCTCCCTCTGCCTCTGGCCTCTAGCAACCACTGAGCTGATTTCTGGCTCTCTAGAAGTTCATGTAAATGGAATCACAGCATATGTTTGCCCTGTTTCACTTAGCGTCATGCGTTTGAGATTGTTGGTGTGTATCACTGGCTCCTTCCTTTTTTAAAAATTTTTTTAAAGATTTTTTATTTTATTTATTTGACAGACAGAGATCACAAGTAGGCAGAGAGGCAGGCAGGGTGGTGGGGAGCAGGCTCCCCACCAAGCAGAGAGCCTGATGTGGGACTCGATCCCAGCACCTGAGATCATGACCTGAGCCAAAGCCAGAGGCTTAACCCACTGAGCCACCCAGGAGCCCAGGTTCCTTCCTTTTTATTGCTAAGTACCATCCCATCACAAATGCATCACGCTTGGTTCAGCCATCCAACAGTTGATGGGCATTTTTTTTTTCTGGTTTTTCTTTTTGGGCTTTTATGAATAAAGCTACTGTTGAGTACATGTCTTCATGTGGACACAGAATGAAACATAGGTTTGTATTTCTCTTGGGCAAGTACCTAGGAGTGGAATTGCTGGAGAAGATGGTAAATGTAGGTCTGACTTTATGAGACCACCAATTTGTTTTCCAGAGCGGCTGCAGCCCCTTGCATTCCTACCAGCCATGTGTGGGAGTCCCAGGTGCTCCACATCCTTACCGACAGCTGATGTGGTCAGTCTTTTAAATTTTAACCATTCTGGTGGGGACATAATGGCATCTCATTGTGGTTTCCATGTACATTTCTTTATTGACTAATGATGTGCTTCTCATGTGCCTCTTAGCCAGTCATATATACTCTTTGGTAAAAGGGATGCTCAGATCTTTTGTCCATTTTTGTGGTTGGGTTGTCTGTTCCAGGTCCGTTTTTTACTTGAATGGTTGTATGGAGGTAACAGAGGAATGCCACCCCACCTCTGCCTGACTGTGTTGCTGTGTTGTGCTGAGAAGACCATAGGTTGTTATGTGCTGGGTGTTATTCCTGGAGTGGGGCTCGGGATGGACCATGATCTTCTCCCAAGGATGGTTATTAGTTATCGGGGATGAAATACATCCCTAGACAGGGGCCAGGACCTTGGAGAGTGGACTGTTGCTATGGGCCTGGGTTAGCCTCCATAGAAAACCATTGAGTGATCCAGGATTGTGTTCCCCATGTTGATTTCCCATACGTCATCCCCAAGTTCTAACCTCTGGGTCTCTGCCATATTCCTGGGGGTCTATGAAGGAAGGACTTGTGCCACCACCCCTGCCCAGCATGGCAGGGGGAGCTGTGTGTCCATGGTGGCAGCAGAAATCAGGTAGACATCCTCATCCCCTGCTTCCCCAGGGTTTTCTTATTATTTTTTCGTCCTCCTCCTCCTCCTCTTTCTTCTTCTTCTTATTTTTTTTTTAGAAACATTTTTTTTTTTATTTGACAGAGAGAGAGAGAGAGAGATCACAAGTAGGAAGAGAGGCAGGCAGAGAGAGGAGGAAGCAGGCTCACCGCTGAGCAGAGAGCCCGATGCGGGGCTTGATCCCAGAACCCTGAGATCATGACCTGAGCCGAAGGCAGAGGCTTAACCCACTGAGCCACCCAGGTGCCCCTCTTCTTCTTATTTTTTAATGAAGAAAGATGTGATTCTCCTAGGAAAGGTGGTCTGATCCTACACAGGGAAGCATATGCAGGCATAGGCCAGACTCTCAGGGCTCGGCACCCCAGGCTTCTGCTCACCTCGCTCCTGCCACTCCAGCCCTGGGTGGTGTCACAGCCGTCCTGGTTTGTGCTGCATTCAAGCTGAGGAAGGTTCTTTCTACTCCTTTCTGAACTTTCAGTGACAGACTCAGGATTCCACAGGCTTCGCAACCCTGGTGATGATGTGCGGGCTTCAATAGGGCTTGTCATCATTTGCGTGATTATCGGTGATCACAGTAATTGAGGGGGAGGCAACACGTGACAAGGATGCTGAGGCCTGCCATGGTGTCATCAGGGATTGGTGTGCTCAGCTTGGCCTCATGTCGCTTCTCACAAGCCTCTCTTGTGCCCAAGAGCAAAGCTGCAGTTGGTGCTGTTACCCTTCTGGCTGTGAGCGGTGTGGGCTGCCTGAGGGTCCCCTAGGATCCAGCCCAGGGCCTGGCACACAGCAGGCACTTGATGACTGTGGAGGGATGGATGGACAAATGGAGGGACTGGGTCTCTGTTACACTTCATAGGTCACTCAGGGAGAGGCTGATGCTGGTGTCCCCACAGCATAAAGCCAGGGACTCAGCTCAAATCAAAGCAATGACAACAGAGGAGGCCCTGAATATCTGGTTGTGGAGGCAAGACTGGGACACCCGGTGCTGGGTGGAGAGACCCGAGGATAGTTAAGATGAGGAGATGCTGTTGTAAGGCCTGTTTCTAGAAGAATCTTAGGGGCAAACTGGGCTTCGCATAATGGAGATGGAGATTGGTGGCGAGTACATCATGCAAGAAGTAGCAGAAGTGGAGGCATGGCAACGGGAGAGGAAAGGAAGGTACTTAGCAGGGAAAGGCAGGTGCCTGGAGTAGCAGTTACGGTCAGGTGAGTGCTCAGAGGTACGAGGCAGTCAGTGCTGTGGGAAGTCAGAGGACAGAGAGTTTGGAGTAGGTTAGGGTAACCAGGGTGGCTTCCTGAAGGAGCTTTGAAAAGGAGAACTTTGAAAGAACAGGAGAGTTTGCAGTGGTAGGGGAGGCAGGGCATAGATCTTCCTTCCAACCAGACTTGTCCTGCCCAAAGCTGGCATCATCTAGTGTGGGGACCTGGCAGAGAGCTCTGTCTCTATGGTGTATGCCCTTCTGTCTTGGACCTCGTGGCTCCAGAGAACCCAGGATCTGTTCCTATAGGGAGGGCTCGGCATCACTCTTCCATCCTGAGTCCTGGGGCTGGGTTGACACTGCTGAGATGACTCACCTAGAGGAAAGCAAGAGGCTTCCTGCGGTGCTCTGGACCAGCTTTCCATTAGCTGTTTTCTTTGCTCTCATGCTTTGTGGGTGGTCTATGCGCTTCACCTGAGAGCCCCTTGGAACTGCCTCATAGTGACCAAATTCAAATCCACCTTGGTCAAGTCCCAGGCTCTCAATTTCTGAGTCAGGGAAGCAGCCTCTTTTTTTTTTTTTTAAAGATTTTATTTATTTGAGAGAAAGACCGAGAGCTTAAGCATGTGCAAGTGCTAAGTGTACATGAGCAGGGGTGGGGGGTGGAGGATGAGAGTGGAGGGAGCAGGGGGCGGGGCAGAGGGAGAAGCATACTCCCCACTGAGCAGGCAGCCAGTAGTGGGACTTGATCTCAGGACCCCAAGATCGTGACCTGAGCTGAAGGCAGATGCTTATCCCACTGAGCCACCCAGGTGCCCCAATAAACCTTCCTTTGAGCATTTATTTAAAGGAGCCATTCCAGATTTTAAAAGAACTAAGGAGACCTAAGAAGTAAATATAATGCATGATCCTTTACTAGATCCTGTATTGAAAAAAAAAAAAAGTTGTTCTAAAGAACAGTATTTGGACAATTGACAGTTGACCATGGGCTCCCAACATTAGGGGAGAGGTTCTTAGATGGAAGTGTCATAGCAATGTTAAATGTTCCAAATGTGAGAACCATTTTGCAGCCAAGGAAGAGAATACCCTTGCTGTCTTGATGTATGCACTCTCCTCTCTGAGGGCTCATGGAGGAAAATAAGCAAAATAATCAACGTGTGTGTATATACTATAAGGAAGGTAATGTCTAACACAATAGCATATATGAAATATGTAATATCCTACTATACCATAAATATGTGTAGAAAGAGAGAATGAAAAAAAATTGGCCAAATGTTAAAAATTGGTGAATCAGGATAAAAGGCATATGGGGGTTCTTTGTTCTATTCAAGCAACTTTTCTGTGTGAAAAAAAGTGTTTTTAAAATACATGGCTTGTTTAAAAGTTTGATGGATGTTTCAGGTTACCCTCCAAAAAGGCTGAACCAATTTATATTCTCACAATGCCATGAGAGGGTTGGTGCATCTGTTTGACGGAGCTATTTTTAGTCTGCTGTTTTGATGCCAGGGACTTTTTCTGATGCAGTCATATATCAGTTTTGACCTGGGGACATTTTTTTCCCCCAATTTATTATGAATATTTCTAAAGGTACCGCAAAGTCATAGTGCAATGAGCGTCTCTGTCCAGCACCCAGATTCCACAGTTGTTAATATTTTACCGTATTTACTGGTCAGTGCGCAGTTTTGGGGGAGGTTGGGAATGGAGACTCGGCAAAGTTCAGAACTTGCCAAAGTTAAGTGAAGGAGTCGGACACCATATCCTCTGTACCCGGTTTCTTCATCTCCTGCCACCCAGATTTTCCAGAATTGTTTCCAGGTCAGATAGAGCTGATCTTTTTTTCCTGAAGCAGTCTGGCAGAGCATCTGAGGTAGATGGATCTGAACTTAAGCTCCATCTCTGGCCTGGGGCAAACTCTTCACCCTCTCCTTGCCTCAGTTTATTCATCTGGTCAGTGGGGATGATACCACATACCTGTTAAGATCACTGAGCGTTATTAATGAGACAGCCCTCTGGAAGCGTGCAACAGTCATTATCATCCTCATTTCTCCTGTGTCCTTCTTTTCATCTAAACACATCTCCAGGCCACCTCCTCTAGGTCCCTGCCTTTACCCTGCCTGCCATGCCTTGTCTGGCCCTTGGGTTACTGGTGTGTGGCTCTGTCTCATCTAGTCCATTAAATGGAGGGCCAGGGCTCCAAGTCTCCATAAGCTGGTACACAGACATGAGGGCTGGGGTGATGTTCAGAAGCCTGCCATCAATGACCCCGAAACCCACTCCAGGGCAGCAGGGTCTCCCAGGTCACCAACCCCTAGGTGAGCAGGTCTGGACTAAGTCCCAACAGCCCTGGATTAGCAAGGAAACAGCCTGTGGCCCATTGTTCCCTTCCTACCATGTCTCTAGGACTTCTCACTGGACCAGAGTTCCAGTTTGTGGGGAAGGGAAGGCACAGGGATAGGACTAGGGTGGGGAGAGTGAGGCATTCATCTTGTGTGCCCAGTTTAAGGGAACATCCAAACCCTCAGTAACCAGGATAAATATTTTTTGAAAAAAAAATCTTTATTTTTTTGAAAGATTTTATTTATTTGAGCAAGAGCAAAAGAGAGAGAGAGAGAGAGATCACAGAGGGAGAGGGGGAAGCAGACTCCCTACTGAGCAGAGGTCCTGACTCAGGGCTCCATCCCAGGACTCTGGGATCATGACCAGAGCTGAAGGCAGATGCTTAGCTGACTGAGCCACCCAGGTATCCCCAAAATAAAATCTTTCAACTCTGGCCTGTTCCTGGCTGCCTGTTTTTGTGAATAAGAAAGTCAAGTTTAAAAATGTTTGAAGGCCTCCCTCAGTCTGCTGACATGCCAAGTTTATGGCCCTAGAAATTGGGGGCAACCGGAGAGCACACTCCTGGTACTTGTTCTCAGTACAGCAATATCAGTGAGTCTCCAACTCTAGAGTTAGTGTGGCTCCTTCATCCCTTAAAGGGCCAGCCATTCCCGATGCTCTCAGGCCTGGGGCGGTGTGGCTGGGAAGGAGGCACGTGGTGTGGTGGCTTCCATTGGTGCTGGGTGGCACTTGTGTCTCTGTCATGGTGGAGGGGAAGTGCAGAGTCCCTCTCTGGCCTTAGACTGAAAGGATGCCTCCATGAGAGAAACATGGTGCTGGGGATCTGAGAACTGGCTCACATTTCCCTTCTGGTGAGCATGGAAAGCCGCGTCATGTCTCTGAGACTCTTCTTCATCCTTAGTCCAGTGGGGCTGACAGGCTTCGACCTCCTTCCCTCTGGGTTCAAGGATCAAGTGTGTGTGTGTGTGTGTTAATCTCGCTATTTTATTTTTCGCCTTGTCCCTTAACTGTGACGTAATGGATTTGCTATTTCAAAAGCTGGGAAAACGGGAAGCCTAGCTGGCCCAGAGGAGGAAGTTGCAGTAACAGGTGGAGGGGCTCCTTCTTGTCTAGCCAGGTTCATGGACTCCTCTCGAAATCTTCTGCCTGAGCTCCTAGCCACCTACTTCTCAAACAGATGGTTCTCCAGTGCTGCCCCACTCCCTGCCCCATTCCCGGTTCACGTAAGAATTGTGAGGTTATCCATCCCCCTGACTCCACTAAGAGCCATGGTGGAGAGGAAGGACATAGAAAGGGAAGACGTAACCAGGTACCAGGATATGCCTGTGGGGGGTTATCTCACGCGCCTGGGTGATTACAGGCCCATGACTACAGATTTTGTTTTCACCTTCCTTTGACTTGTCACTCCGCAGGAAGGGACACCTGTGGCTGGCTCCTGGGTAATGAGGTTGGAAGTCCCCGTTGCTGTGGTTTTTTTTTAATTAATTAATTAATTTATTTATTTATTTGATAGAGAGAGATCACAAGCAGGCAGAGAGGCAGTCAGAGAGAGAGGAGGAAGCAGGCTCCTTGCCGAGCAGAGACCCCGATGCGGGGCTCGATCCCAGGACCCTGAGATCATGACCTGAGCCGAAGGCAGCGGCTTAACCCACTGAGCCACCCAGGCGCCCCCCGTTGCTGTGTTTTAAGAGCCTGACGGGCAGCCAGCCAGGTGAGGTGGGTTTGCTTGGCTTGTGGTAGGTCACCTGAGCATGCTTTGACCATGCTGTTGACCACAGTGCTAGGAGCCCTCCAGGCCCCTGGCCTCCTCTCTGGCAGGACTGTGTGCTAGGGAGAGCAGGGAGTGGATCAGGGGTGGAGGAATGGAGGGGAGCAGGCAGCCTGGCTGGAAATGGGGTGGAGGTCTGAAGTGGGGGCAGCTTCAATCTTCAGATTACCATGAGAGGCCTAGTGGTCAGTATATGAGTAGAAGTGGTCATCCGAGCAGGATAGAAATGATCTATACACATAGGATACCAGATAGGAGAGTGCTTTGTCAGGTGGGAGTTTTGCCAAATGCAGAGATGAACTCATCACTGAATACAGAGAAATGGGAGTAGGGTAGGCACCATCACAACTTGCATTTCTGTAATGCATCGGGGTTTTCCATTTGATCTATCTCTCTCCTCTCTGTGCTTCGAGGGCTGGAGCCTCCTGTTTGTGCACGAGTTGCCTTGTACAGGCTGGTAGGGGTAGGCAGGATGTGTGCCTCCACGGGTGACCCCCCCCATTTCCCAAGTGTTGGTTTGCAAACTGGGTCCTATTTGGAGGCCAGAGAGAGACCAAAGAAAGAGGGAGACTGCTCTAGATCGGTAGTGGCAGGTTTACTAAGGGAACTTCTGTATGAGGCTGGTCTCAGGTGTCACAAGACACACAGATGTCCCCCAGAATCTTAAATATCTTATATTGAAGCCTTAACAGGGCTCAGTCATGTACACCATCCAGATAGCCTCCACACTGCATTGCTCTCCCAGTGCTGTGTCCTTGACAATGGCTCCCACCGTGGGGACATGGGCAGAGTGTACATTCTAAGGATGGGGAGGAGGAGTGTGTGGCTGCCATTGCCCAGGTCCAGCTCATGGGTCAGCCAGCGGTCATGTCCTCTTACTGACCTCCCCCAACTCCACAAGGGACATAGAGTGGTGCTCCTTGGGTGTCTCAGAGAGCAGGTACCCATCTTAACTGGGCCATTCTTGAGGTGTGGGCCTTGGGCAGTCAGCTTGACCTCTGCAAAATGGAATGAGTAATACCTCCTTAGGGGGATTTCAATATAGCCTATGTCTGGTGCCCACTACAGTGCCACATATGTAGTAGGCACTCAATCAATGCTTCTTTTCTTTCCCGTGCCTCTTCTTTCCCTTCTCCTTCAAGGCTATAGTGTGGGGGCTCTGCTTGGAGAAGCCAGGTCTCCCTCTTGTACCCATTGGAGACTGGAGAGACACTGCCCTCACAGCTTCTTGTGGTGGACAAGGTGATTATCCTAGAACGAGTTCTCCCGCAGCCCTGTGCCTCTCATCTCTGCCCTTGTGGTGTGCTTCCCTGGGACAGGCAGCCTGGAGGATGGTGGCTTCCTTCCCCACCCTGCTTTTGACACCCTACCTCCTGCTCGGTGCCTTGCTCGGATGGGCCCAGCTCAGAGGACAGATGGACACACCCCTGGTGCCAATTTCCGATCTGGCCAGTGTCAGCTAATTGCTGTAACAACTGATCCCCAATGTGTTATCCAACAAGTTAGTTTATTTCTTCCTCATATCACAAGCCAATGAGGGCCAGTGGACGCTCTGTCCCCTCCCATCACTTGGGGAACTATGCCAGTAAAAGAGATGGCACCCCCGTTCCTTTCTCCCTCGGCCGGGGGGTGATGCGTCCCTTCCTCTCTCCAGCGGTCTCACCCAGACACTTGCTGAGAAGTGGAGTAAGGAAGAGGGTGCTGGTTTGGAGAGCAGGTGGTGTTATCAGGCCAGGGACAGAGGTGAAATCTCCCAGCCTCCAGGGGAGGCCTGCCCACCTGAGAGGGCTCAGAGAATCCCTCCTTCTTCACTACTTTCCTGTCCTTCCTCCTTCCTTCCAGTGTTTAGAGAGCAGCTCCTTGGACCAGAAACTGGCTGCCTTTCTGAAGTGGAGGCAGAATATGGGAGAGTTACTTCTCATGTTATTCTACACAGAGACAAGCGTCTAGGATAATTAGGGCTGAAGGGCTTCTTCAACAGCAAGTTCTTGGTGCTGTTTTCTATTTACTTCTGTTTGCCTGGGCTGCCCGTGGTGCACCCCTGCCCTGGCTGCCTCTTCTCTTCCTGGCACTCTCCACGCGCTTCCTCCTGCCTCCTAGCATTGGCACCTGCTGTTCCGTGGCTGGATAAAAGCACCAAGAATCGATAAGCTTTGAAAGGCAGAACGGATTTTAAAAATTAAGGAAACGCATTAGAATTAAGAATCTAGAGACATTTAAAAAATGATCACGAAGTGGTAACAACCAGGGAATTGAACTGCTTAAAAGAATGTGTGAAAAGTGAAAATGGCTCAAGTAAAGAAAAAAGACAAGGATAAAAATAATGATGGAATAAAAGGGTAAACCCAAATGGATGAGAAAAAAGGTGAAATCTGGAAACTGAAAGTACCATAAGGCTCACTGTAATAACACAAGAAGACAAAATTCAGAAGCAAACCACCCTTTCCAAGCCATAGGTGAGGAGGGTGAGTGGCATGGTTCTGTGATTGTTCTGGGGGGCGCTTGTGTCTCTTTCTCTGAGGACTTTCTGGGTGTGTAAAGTTTAAATGCAAATGGAAACCTTGTCCTCTGTAGGAGGAGGGGGCTCTAGGTGGGCTCCATGAAGCTGGGGGAACTGGGAGGCTGGACATCTTGCGCTATTTGTCGTGTCCCTGGGGTCCAGCCCTCTGGGTCTCCCCCTTTCTCCCTGCTTTTGGGGCAGTTGTGTGGGGCACAGAGGTTGGGGGGTCAGAATTTGGGGCTACTGAGAGCAGAGGAGCCCCTCTCAGCATATTCAGGAGAACATTGGTCACACGGCAGGTGACACAGTGTTAAAGTGGGGCGGCAGGGGGGAAGGGGTCACCAAAGGTCTTGTGCTGTCTGGAGCGAGTGCAGAAGCTGGGAGGTCTCCCTGCTGCACTTTTGGAATTGGGGAGTGTGTGCCATGTCTAAAGGGTTGCTTCGGCTGGCAGACACACCCCGTTTCCCTCCCATTGCCCTCCTGCCTGGAACCGGGTCTCCTGGTCCCCACCCGCCATGTCACCACACTGGAGGCTGCAGGACTGTCCCCCAGGTGTGGGCATGCTCCAGACACACCCCGTAGCCTAGGCTCCCAGGTCCCTGGCATCTGTCCACTCTGACATGGACCACCTGTCACTCAGACCTTGGCTCCAGGTGAGCTGAGCTGTGACAGGCGGATGGCCTGTGAAGGAGGGTGGGGGCAATGGCCAATAGGTAGGATTCCTTTCTCATTCCCACTGTGAAAGGATTTATTCCCTAAAGTCGGGACCTCGCCCTGACCCTTCCAGAATGCCCGTGATTCTTGTTTTAACGTGTAGGATATTTTTCCGTATTGTTTGTGAGCAAGACCACTCCAGCCTCCCCGTCCTTGTTCTGATGAGCCCTCCAGCACCAAAGCACGTCCCTTTTTTATTTTGCCTCATTTTGCAAAGACGACAGATCTAAATTACATCAGGGACCCTTCTGTTTTTAAATAGCATACTTTTTGCTGTTAAAAAATTTTTCCCCCCAGTCACCTTGGAAGAGATTTGTGTCCTTCTCAGAAGTGCTGGTATGGTTCGTGGGAATTGGGGGAGCAGATTGTAGCTTTGACTTGGCATAAATGAGCCCAGATGGTCTACCCAAGGATCACACTGGGCTGATTTCTCAGCAGGACTTGCAACTTTGCCTCAGATCCGGCCAAGATGGAAGCAGAAGCGCCCTCCGTGCGTGGACTCGTCCGCCTCTCACGCCCCTGCGACACCTGGTTTCCTAGTTCCCTTCACTCTGCAAGCTTCCACGTACTGGGTTGAAAGTCTCAAGTAACTTGTCCCTGAGCCTGTGGCCTCTCAGATGATTGCTTTTGCTTGAAAGCCATTAAATCTCTGAGGAGAAGGTGTGAACTGGTGTAGCGAACTCACCTTCCTCCTTAATGGAGGAAGCAAATTTGGAGAGAAGTGTCCAGAAAACAAGGACAGGCTGGGGTCTCCCAGAAGGGAAGTGTTGTCTGTGAGTAATGAGTGTGGTGAGTGGAGTGGGCCGAGCTTGCACAGAAGGGAGAGGGTGGAGGAGGTCACTCTGGACTTGAGAACTGGAAGGAGCAAGATGTTTCCAGAGAAAACCAGCACATTTCTCTAGCAATCTGGGGTGGGAGCCCATCCAGGAGGCTGGAGGGAAGCCCCCGTGCAATCCCCAGAGCCTGCCTAGAGCATCCGGGGCTGCTGGGGTCTTCTCGGATGGGGCCACTGGGGCTAGAAGGGGAGTGCCCAAGATGGTGGGAGAAAGATCTTTCTGGACTGAAGGAGGGTCAGGTTCTGAACTGTGGGGTGTGGGAAGTGAAGAAGGAGAGAGGGAGGGAGGCATGGAGGGAAAGAGGGAGGGAAGAACAGGAGGGAGGAAAGCAGAGAGGAGCATGGGGAGGTAGAGTGGAGCTAAGGATGTCCTTTGTCTGCTTCATGCGGCCCTTTCTGGGCTGACGTACTTGGCAGAACGAATTGGAGAAAGAAGAGAGAAAGAGAGGGAGGGGCCAGGCACAGCAGAGTTGTATCATCACGGCTCTCTCAGGAGCTCAGAATTTCCAGCTGCCGTCCCAGCTCCCCAGTACCTGCCAGGGCTCCTGCCAAAACGGGCCACACGTGCTCTTTAAGTCAGCTCTGGGGGGCTGGGAGAAGAGAAGGCTTCCCTGCCGAGCCCCTGCCTTGCCCCAAACTCTGCAACACCAGGCCCATACGTACATCTCATAGCAACCCGAGAGGCTAAGCCTTCTTATTTCCCTTTTACAGTTGTGGAAACTAAGACCCAGCTTGGCCAAAATAAAGGCAGGTTCTTCTATTTCCATGAGGCAATCAGTGGCGTGGAACTTAATGACTACTCTGCGAGCTGCTAAGTGTCACACTGAACATTGTCCATGTGAAGATCCACAGTGATGTCCTCTCAGGAGAGTGTAAATACAAAGAAATTCTATTATCTGAAGTCAGAGTCAATTACAGCATCAGCTTCCATGGCAACAGGCTATGATGTCACAGACAGGTACCTTCAATGGCAGAGGGACAGCCGGCAGGGCAGCAGGAAGCGGTGGAGGAGAGGAGGTCAAACGTGGTCTGTTAGCACAGATGCTGAAGGCCTTCCGTCCACCCTTCCCCCAGCATCTGCTGCTGCTTTTTAAAAGGGAGACGCACTGACACTTGGAACAAGTACATGAGCTTTATGCATCATTGAATTCTTCAGCTTGCAAACTCACTCAGTAATCCAAAACAAATATGATTTCCCTGAATGTTTTCTTTGAATATTTGCAAAAAGAACCATACTTTGTTGTTGTAATACTGGGCTCTTGCAGCCGACGGAGTGCTGGTTGGTTCTCTGTGTGTCCAGCATGGTGAGGTGATTAATTCCCATTGACATGGTGTGCCAGGGTGGAGATGGCAGTGAGACAGGACCGGCTGGGAAGCTGGTCAAGTGCCGGGAGGTGAGTGGGTTTCTGGAAGGAGACAGGAAGGTGGAGAGCAGATGCCGAGCACGCTGGGACAGAGTGCCAGCTGGTGCATGTTGGATTTGAAAGGTCTAGGTCTGGGGTTAGCAGGGTGTGACACACATCAGCACTGCCTACCCTTGCCACCTGCCATTGTTTCATGGTGCCTCATGGTTTCAAATCTGTGGCCCATTATATTGTGCAGAGATGGCTTCAGCTGTATCTGCCATCCCACCTGCTCTTCAGCACTGGGCCTCTGCCAGCCTAGATTCTCATGCCCCTCCCCTTGAATCTGGACTGGTCCTGGTGACTCACTCAACCCATACAATGTGGTAGCAGTGATGTTCCGGGACTTCTGAAGCTAGATCATACACAGCCTCACAGCTTCCACCTGGGGCTCTGGGAACTGTGATCTTAGAAAGCCCACTCCAGGGACCCATTTGCCATGTTGTGAGATGCCCAAGCCACATGGAGAGGCCCTGTGGAGGGACACCAGTTGACAGCCCCGGGTGAGCTCCCATGTGCCAGCCAGCACCAGGTGCTGGCCATGTGAGTGGGCCACTTGGGCATCAAGCTGGCAAGAACTTTCATGACTGTAGCTTCTAACAACACTAGCTGCAGGGTTCTGAGCAATCCCGGGTGGGAACTACCCAGCAGAGCCCCATCAACCAACAGAACCATAATAACACATTATTGTCTCAAGCCACTCAATGTCCAGTGTGATTTGTTACACAGAGTAGATAACAGGAACACAAGCAATCCCTTGATATTGTCATGAGACAGAACCCAGGAAGGCCCTAGCCCAGTGACCAAAGGGGCATGTGATCATTCCCATAGTGAGCCCTAGGGTTCAAGGCTTTACACCTTCAAAACCCAAGGACATGGCCAGTGGCATGTCTGTTGGGGAATCCTGCTCTAAGAAGGGCATCCTGGAGATGGGGGATCATCTGTCAGTCAACTCCACAAGCTTGGAGGTTGGTCTGTAGTTTGGCAACATCAGTGCCCATCAAGCCAGATCTATTCCAGCTCTGATGGGATCATTTTGAACCTAAGCGTGCAGGACTGTTCATTTCATCTGGTTGGTTTTGGCTGAGCATTCCAGCAACTGAGATTGGATGAGTGTCCCTTGCAGAGTTTCATCCAAGTGGCTGATGAAAATGCCAAAGAGAGCAGAGCCTGCGAAATCTTGCAGGAGATGCTGCTTCTACTGGGCCCTCTTTGGCTACGGTTCTGCCAGCTGTGAATCCACCAATTTGTACTTGTCTCTGCCCGAAGCTCTCCAGCTGATCCGCCATTTTGTGAAGTGCTTCACTGAGACCCACATACACCACCATCTAGTGGCCTAGGAAGCCTTTTGAGAAGGAAAGGAGGTAGAGTTGTTGGTTCTGACTCAACTCATGGTGCCTCCAAGTCATCTCCATGTTTCCTCCATGTTTATATATACCCCAGTCTCCACCTTCTACCGTGGCTTGGCTCATGGCACATGGTGGTGGTTTTTCTTCCTTAAATAATACGTTTGTCTCCCAATTTTCTACCACGTTGTTCATCCTCTGCTCTTCCTTGAGGAATATGGTCATTCTTTGACAGTATCTGTGTTGGCTTTCTATACTGTATTTTCTCCCTGATAGGATTATGTCGTAAAATGTGCTGGAAAATGTTTTCAGATGCCTAGCTTGGAAGTAGTGTATGTTTAGGAAGTTCTTCCTGTTATAATTTTGATGTCTAGCCTAAATATCAGTCTGGATGCATGGCCATCTTTTTTCTGCATTTCTTTAACCCACGTCGCATAGGGGCCAGGGCTTGGGCCTCTGCTCAGCATTGCTGCTTTGCATGTAATTGACGATGCTTGCTGTGTCCTTCATCTGCCTTCGCTCGTTCTGGATAAATAACCCCCAGCTCCTTTTGCATTTCTGCACCACTCCTGTTTTTCAGGGCCCTAATCAGTTTTATTTCATTCTCCACTATAAATGATTTTAAAGCCCCTTGGAAATATAAAGCTTGTCTAAATAATAAATCATCATTTTGGCAAATGATACAGAGACATTTAGAGACATAAAATTAATCACCCCTTGTAGCTACCTCGCAGCTTTTCCACAGGGAGTATAAGGTAGTTTGTAGAGCTACCTTAATTCACCACCCAGTCCCAGAGAAAGAGGGTAGGGGTCGTTTATCTGTTTTACTGGGGAAAAGACGGCTGAGGTACGGTGACTTCCTTTTCAGCACCATCCCCCTTCCCTGGCAGGTGCTGTCCATGGTGTGAAAGAGGCCTCAGCTCTCTACTCAACATCCAATATGGCACCCAGGGGGTGTGTTGTCTCTTCTCCACCTGGAGAGCAGCATGAGATGGGCTTCCTAGGCTGGCTTCACTCCCTCTTCCCAGCCCATACTGTGCCCACACTGACGAACGTGATGCACATTTTCCTTCAAGTGAGTTCTCTCCCCAGAGTGCTGCAGCATCTCCCACGGCATCAAGTATAAGCGCCAAGGATTCTACCACTATTCACGGAGGCTCCATTCCCGCATACATCAGCTGGTGTATTACACCCGTTTCGTAGATGAGGAAGCTGGGGCTTGTGGAACCTCAGTGGCTTATTCAGACTTACACAGCTGCACTGTGGTGGTGCCAGGATTGGAGGCCAGGTCTATCTAACACCCTAGTCTAGTACTTTCTCTTCTCTCTAACCTGAGCTCATGGCTGCGTCCAGGATGATTCTTTCGGTTCTGAGTGATAGTAAGCCAACAATGCATCTTCACACATAGACGCACCCCTTAGGGGCCCGTGTAATTACAAGCCCAGGGTGGTGCTGGTTTCAGGCATGGCTGGAGTCAGCATGCTTGCTGGATTCAGCCTCTGCCCCACTTCCTCGGGGCTGGCCTCATGCTCTCCCATCATGGGCAGCAGGTCTGTTGTTCTCACTACAACAGCAACAGGGAGATTCTCTTCTTGGTTTCTGCACTGTGCTGAGGGTCATTCTGGATCCCAGCCTAGGTCACATGCTTATCCCTGAATCAGTCACCATGCCATAGTGCTGAAATTCATTGATGGGACCAGATGACTCCTTTCTCTAGGGAGCTGGGGGCCGTGGATGGGGGTAGGGATGAAATTACATTGAGTACAGGGGGCAGTTATGAAAGTAGGACAATAGTTCTCTGTTGGCTCCCCACCCTGAGTCCTCAAGTTCTGGCTGGGGTGCGGCTCAGATGGGTGTTCCCCTGCCCCACCAGCATCTCTTTGCTGATGCTTTCTCCCTGCTCCTGCTGTTTGCCCCTCCCACATGAATCCCTCATACCGCTTTGGCCTATTTCACACCTCCTTGGACTGAGGAAGGCTTCCTGGCCACCAGGCCCCAGAGGCTTCCTTCCTTGAGGTCCTGTGATCTGTTTCTCCATTTTCCCTTATTTGGTACCCCATTGGGGAAAGAAATCTGTTTGGTACCTTGGACAGTTTTCAAGAAAAGAGATTATGTTCAAGTTGGAATAAATGTGCAGAATTCATATCTCAGTGCTATTTGGGCTTTTGGTAAATAGTTGGTGAAAATCACTGCAGCAAAGGATGGAGGCAAAGACTATGTAGGAGCGGGAACCAAAAAAGATCATGGGATCTTAATAGACCAGTGATGAATATGACTGAACATAGTGATATCACGAGAAGTCGAGCATGTACTTCCCAGCTCCCTAAGTGGGATTAAAACAAACAGGGCCTTTTGGGCTGGAAAGTTGTCCTTATGCTCTGTTCCTGGTCAGTTAGAATCTTCTTAGAGACTAGTCCTCAGTTGGGCTACTATCCATGAAAATCTGTATTAATTCCCAGCATTTGACTCAACCTAATTACTTTACAGATTAGGAATCTGAGATTGAATTCATTCCCCAGGAATCAGGCAGTGGGTTAGTGGCACAGCCAGAAGTGGAAATCCTGTTTGGTGCCCTTCCCAATCTCTGTGGTTGTCCAGGGAGCCCAGCAAGATGCTTAAGGCCAGAGAATGCCTCCGTCAGGCTGGCTTGGGGACTCCAGGCTGTCCCCAGCCAGGATGCTGAAGGTCACGGAAAGGGTCTGATGGTGCTTTCTAGGAGACTGGTCAGCATAGTCTTGGCACATGTGGATAGTGAACCAGTGCCTGGACACCTGAATGGGCCTGATGATACCTCTCAAGCTTGGAAGTTTCTAGAGAGGAAGATGCCATGCCACTGCTTTCTGTACTGCAGGAGAATAGAACTGTGAGGGTGACAGAGGCTGGGGTGGGCCACTCAGGGTGACTGCTGGATCCCGTCTCTGGAGGCATTAGAGGAGGATGTCTGGGTGGCTCAGAGAGGAGCTGCCTGAGGCTGGCAGGTTGGGGCTATCCCTCCCCTGGCTCATACTCTGGGATGTACCTACCGTCCCCATCCTCCTCTCTGTCGATGAAATATTGCTGTACAAATTTGCTATTTTTCAAACATGATTTGAATAAATGGAAAACTCTCATATGGAGTGTGCTATTTATAAGAGATACTAGTTAAGGAATAAAATTCTGTGAAACACACAATTATTTAGCGTCTTTGTTTAGCAACACTCTTCTAATTAACCACCACCAGCATCTATTGAGACACTGGGCAAGTACACCAGTCTCTATGCTTGTTTCAAAGGGGAAAAAAAATTAGATCGTGCTCTTGACCCAAATCCCGAGTGAGCCTCCCCTTCAGGGACCTGAGTCTTTCTTTGGGGTGGGTATCTTTCTTTGTCCTGGGGCATGGGGACTTTTTCATCTCCCCTAGGTGCCTCTCAGCAGCTGCCTCTCTGGTGGGCTTTTACAACCTCATGGATCTGAGATGGTTCCTCCAGTACTGCTGTCCTCCCCTGCACACCTTCACCTTCCCCTTCAGTGCTTCTTAGGTAGAGCTCCTTTCCATTTACCTTTTTAAAAAAACTTCTAATTTTGAAATAATTTCAGACCTACAGTAAAGTTTTAAGAGTAGTATAAAGAACTCCATTATACCTTTGTTATAGGTTGAATTGTATCTCTATCCCCCTCCCTCCCCCTAAAAGATATGTTGAAGTCCTTCCCCCACCCCCACACCTCGCAATGTGATCTTATTTGGAAGTAGTGTCATTGCAGAGTTATTAAATTAAGATGAGGTCATACTGGAATAGGGTAGAATCCTAATTCAGTATGATGGGTGTCCATACAAAAAGGGCAGATTTGGACCATTTGCACACACAGGGAGAATATCATGAGAACACAAAGGCGGAGGTCAGAGTGATGCACCAGCAAGCCCAGGGATGTCAAGGACTGCGAGAAAACTAGTGGAAGCTAGAGAAGAGCCCTGGAACGGATTCTTCCCAGCCCCAGAAGGAACCAGCCCTGCAGACGCCTTGACCTTGGACTCCTAGTCTCCAGAACTATTGAAAGATACAACTCCTCTGTGAAAGCTCCCCCCACCCCCCCACCCCTGGCATGCAGGACTTTGTTATAGCAGCCCCAGCGAACTCATACACCCCTTTGCTCAGATTCCTCAGCCGCGAATGTTCTAACACTTTCTCCCCTGCACACACACAGGCACATACACACACATAGTTGTTTTTTGAACTGTTTGAAAGTTGCCTGTACAATGCCTGTTCATTCCTAAATACTTCAGTGTTTGTTTCCTAAAAGCAAGGAAATTCTCTTACATAATCATAGTTACAAGGATCAGAAACAGGGAATTAGCCCTGATATGATATTATGGCAGTACTATTTCAAAGGTATAGACCTCATATTTTGCTAATTTTTCTATTAATGCTAAAGGGAAAAAATATTCATTTTATCTTTTTTTAAAAGATTTAATTCATCTATTTGGCAGAGAGAGAGAGAGTGAGAGAGGGAACACAAGGAGGGGGAAAAGCAGACCTCCTGTGGAGCAGGGAGCCTGATGTGGGGCTTCATCCCAGGATCCTGGGATCATGACCTGAGCCGAAGGCAGACGCTTAACCAACTGAGCCACCCAGGCACCCCTTCATTTTTTTTTTTTTTCCAAATGCTGTCAGTTGCTCAAATTAATGCCTTCATTTGGTTTGTTCCACGTGTGGATGATGCCTTTCGTGTCCTTTTTCCCTCCTCCTTTCCCTCCTTCCCTCCTTCCTTCCTTTTTATAATATATGCCAATATCATATCCCCAGGTTCACCCTATAATAAGTTTCCCCCAAGTGTTCCCAAACACTCTATCACAGTATGGAACTGAGACTGCACCCCCTCATTTTTCAAAGACTTATCTCCTAGAGTTCTTCACCCCTTGTTCCAGTCTGGGCTGGCTTTCTGTAGAGCTGCTGCACAGCACCCCCTCTCCCTGCAGGACTTCTCAGCTCTGATCTCATGCGTGGATTGATCCACTCTCTTCGTCCTGGACCCTTGTCTTTCTCTTTCATGATTGGCACACTTGTTCAAGTGCAGCACAACCTTAAATAGCCTCTAAGAGAGGGTGCATAGAAAGTAGACTTGGCATTGGCAGCCTGAACATGGGAGCTGGATGCCAGGATGGGCCCCACGACTCTGCTTTTGCTTTCCTGTTCTGTGTGGGGAGAGCGCCTTTGCTTCACCCAACAACCATCATTTGAAAGATATGTCTATTTTGACAATAATTTTCTAAGCTTTATAAGATCACTGTCTGTATTTCCTGTGTGTGTGTGTGTGTGTGTGTGTGTGTGTGTGGTGTCCTGTTCTTGCTGCTTGCATCCAATGCCTTGTTTCTATCCGAAGGTACCAATTAGAGAATTTTTAAATGGGGGTGGAGGAGTGGAGAAGGGCCAAGAGAAACTATTTCTTGAATTGACCATTTTTCCTGTTTGTCTGTCTTTTGTGTTGCGGGGCTCCTCAGAGATCTAGTGCACATTTAAGAATCGAGGAGAGAAGAACACAGCCCTTTTCTAGATTGTTTCTTAACTGTAACTCTCTCTGTGTTCTTGCCGATGACGTTTTCCATCCTGCTTTGAAGGAACCACTTGTCTGTGGGCTTTCATTGAGGAATTTAATGAAGTCTTCTCCCTATTCATTCTCTCTGTGGCTCTGGGTTTCTGCCCCCCCACACACACTTAAAGGAGGAGAAGAAGATCCTGTGTGTTCAGTTTGCTGTTTTCTGAAGGCTGTGGTTTCTTAAGACTGCTGTCTGTTAAACATGCAGACTCATTAGCTATCATTGGTCCTATTCCTCAGTGTGAAGGGATCCCTTTTGCACAGCGGGTGTTGGTGCAGATGGGCTGGGAAAGGGTGGAGAACATGGTAGAGAAGGTGCCTTCTTCACAGGAGGCCCTTCCCATCCTGAGGCTTCAGGACTTGGGGTTTGGATACTTTGCATTGGCTCACATGTCACTGCATCCTTTTCTGAAGTGGACAGTGATTTCCTACTCTCAGGCAAACTGTCATGGCATCCCTAGCCCAACTAGAGAATTGCTCTTAAACCCTTCTAGAATAAAGAAATTTCAGAGTGCTCTCTAGGGAGGAGATGAATCATTCAGAGGGCACCTCATAGGCATAATTGAGATCCAGTGCCCTTTCCAGACAAATTGCTTCCCAGGGCTCTGAAAACACTTATAGGCATGGCCTCCAATCTTCTCCAGAGCTTGGGAGAGCAGCTGGAAGACCAGGGGTGGTCCCATAGGGTTCCAAAATCTAACAAGGGAGCTATGGCTTATTGAGCTGGAACCCCTATCCCACAATCCTGGACTGGCTCGCTGAGCCCATAGCTAGGCAGATTTATGTGCCTTCCCATCCCTTCCTGACCTCACTTTTTCCAGGTTTACAGACTGGCTTATGGCCCTCCTAAGCAAGCAACGCATGTCTGCTTCTGGTCTGTCCTTCCCCTCTGATGTTTCTCCCTTCTTTCCCAGCATCTTCAACGAAGTTTCCACAAGCTTCCTCCACTTCCTTGAGGACATATTTTCCTATGGCTGGGGTCAGTTTGACTCTTTATCTCCTTGCTTTCCTAAAGGTGGCCTCTATACAAATGGAGAATTACCTTCTACCTTCTCTGCCTTCAGGCCACTGTGGCTCGGCCCAGTGCTCCTCCCCACAATTTTATATGATTTATTGGCTCCCCTGTCCCCTGTTACAAAGGAGAAATATGCTTCTGAGCTTCCCTTATTTTCCAATGTGGAGATTCCATGTCCAGTCCATGGACATTCCATGTCCATGTCCAGATTCCATGTCCAGAACAGGGCTGAAAAGAAATCTGGGACAAGTCACGAGACAGCTGAACTTCCGGATCCTCAAATGAAGTGTCTGAGTCATCATACCTCCTCCAAAATTTGCCGTATTAACTGGGGACACTCTTCTGTCCCCTAGATCCTGCCATCTGAGCATCACTTCCATGATTCCCCCTAAACCCTATTACCATCAGGGCTAGCGTACACATGATAGCTGTCTTTAAGTCAGTCCACTGAAATCTTGAATAAATCTATTTCAAAAAGAAAACTTGATTTCACCACTGTCAGGGAAAAACAATCTCACTTTTCACAAATTGCGGGAGACTGTAAACATAAGGACATGGAGATTGATGGTATTGAAATCTAATTTTTGACTCTGAGTCTGAAACCTGCTCTTGATTGCTTAAAAAATTGAAATGAGTAAGTGATAGGTGCTAATGACACCCTGGTCCCCAGCTGAAGCTCTCTTCTTGACATAATCAGAAGAACCAGAGAAGAGTTGCAGAGGATGCCTTTGTCTAACCCAGTGAGTCCGCGTACTTACTGCTATGGCCATGCATTCGTGGTCGATGTGGCTTGCGCTTCTAGGGAGTGCTGGTATTGGTATGGTTCAGCAGTAGTCAGTAATGCTGGTTTGTTCTTTATTTATTAATTCACAATTAGTTAATTACTTAAAAATCCTTTATAAATGAATTTAATTTCTCTGTAGAGAAGGAGACATCTGAATGTTTACAGTCAGGAGTCTGAGTTTCTTCAGAAGCTGTGATTTAACCCAAATCCTTTGTGCTCAGCCTCTGGGATAATGTCCCAGGGCCATGAGCCAACATATGGCAAAAACCATCTTGGGGTCCTTTGGGACTCTCTCTCCCCCATGAGTGAGGCTGCAGGGGCAAACCCAACTCGACTCTGCAGCTTTGATCTGCTGGTGGCCCCACACTGACCTGTGACCCTGCCAGGGCCTCTGGTTTGATGGGAGGCCCAGCACAGGAAAAAATATGCTACATGGACCAATCTTTTTTGTCACTGGGACTGTGAACGGGCAAGCCGTGTCCCTGACAGGCCAGGCAGAACTTGGAGCACAAATTTCCCATGGAAACAATGTACTAAAGGGTGGTTAGGTTTTATGATATGGTTGGTTCAGGATAGTAAACTTTCATTGAGCACCTAATATGTTCCAAACACTTTGCTGGGACTATAGAGCATTTAAAGCACTGTTTCAGGCTAAATGGAGTTCAGTCTCGAGAGAGAAAGAGCAAATGAGCAGTAGTGGCAACTCAGCAGGGTGGATGCGGGTACTGAAAGAAGCCGAGGGTTCTGTGGGGTCGAGCAGAGGGGCCTGGCTGGGCTGGGTGGCATCTGGAGGAGCTGTTCTGAAGCCGAGTCTTGAAGGGTGAGGCATTTGACCCATGAAGAGCAGGGATGTGGGGCATGCACGCGGAGCCAATGGCCAACAGCCAGGCAGACCAGCACTGTGTGTATCTCTCAAGTGACTGAGCCTGGACGGCTAAGCAGAAGGGACTATGGAAGCCCACCAGGACCGGTTAGGAATCACGGACTAGCCATTTTGGGCGGGGAACCATTTACCTTTAAGAAAGTTCCCCAGGCAATTGTGTGGTTGATGGCCAGAAGTCTGCTCATGCGGAGGAAACAGACCAGCTTCTGTGACTTTCTGGGCAGGGTATGGAAGTCTGGACCAGACAAATCGCTAGGCTCCGTAGAATGCCAATGCCATGACGACAGGGATCTTAAGTCCGTTTTGTTCAGACATATCTTCAGAGCCTAGAATAGAGCCTGATAAATGGTAAGCGAAAAATCAGTGTGTATTGAGTGAGAGGCTCAAACTGAGGGGAGATTTAGGGGCTCCAGTTCTATGGAGATGAAATAGGCATTTGGTGTTCCAATCTGGATTCCTAAACTGTCCCCTTTAGACCTCTAGGGTCAAGGTCTTTTTCCTTTCCTTTCCTTACCCTTCCTTACCCTTCCTTATTCTTCCCTACCCTTCCTTTCCCTCCTCTCCTCTCCTCTTCTCTTTTCCTACACAAACCAAACTGACTTGTGGGTGATCTTTTGGGATGTGAGGGCAGGTTGCCTGGGACTGTCTTTGCTGTGGTCATCTCTGGGGTCCACTCTTGGCTCTTTTCTGCTGCATTCAGATTGGCTAGTCCCAGTCTCTCTTGCTTGGTACTTAGTAAAGACAGAACAGGGCTCTGTCTTTTTTTTTTTTTTTTTTTTTTTAATGCTCAGAACACGTCACCTTCTAGCTGCTTCTTAGGGATGGCCCTACCCTTTGGGCCTTTTTTCTCTGTTAACATCAAGTGGTCTTTTCAAATATTCCCAACTGGAGGTTGTCTTATAATCTGTGAGTTGAGGACACCCAGCCAAAGGTCTTCTGGCCATTTGGGCAGTTTTGGATGTCACCCAGTGGAGGAACATGAGCAGCCATACCATCAAAATCTGTGATTAA
The DNA here is from genome assembly GCF_902655055.1 of Lutra lutra. Classification (NCBI taxonomy): domain Eukaryota; kingdom Metazoa; phylum Chordata; class Mammalia; order Carnivora; family Mustelidae; genus Lutra; species Lutra lutra. The sequence goes on along the minus strand of NC_062278.1, from coordinate 130,198,977 downwards.
TAGACATAATCTCCACCAGAGCATTAATTTTGGGTATAATCAAAGCCTGCTGAATTACTTCAGTGTCAGACCTTGACAGAGAAGTCAGCCTGGGATTAGCATTTTGATTTAAAGTTCAATGGGTGGTATTTATCTTTATTTCTGCCACATACGAGTGATTGACTGTCTGTCCTGGAAAATAAAAACAAATGCTTCTTCCCCAGTCAAGTGAACAGGGGGTAATTTAGAGTCGTTCCCTCATGGTAAGCTGGACATGTGCATAATGGTTTGGCAGCCTGTCTTGGCTTCCACAAGGTGTCTGGGATTCAGGTTCTTGATTCTGTCAGAGATCAGGTGACCAAGGGGGAAGCTGTGCTAACATCTGAGCAGGTGAGCAGGTCTGTTACTCCTGATGCCTTAGCCATACTGTTGCTTGCAGGGAGAGATGCTGGCATGTCAGATTGGAGGCGGTAGGGACTCTGAAGAAACCAGGTCTGTCCCAGTAGGTCTGGGGTCAAAACCTCAGAGATCCCTCCTCTTTCCTGAGCTGGACAGCATTTAATGGTGGTAGATTGCAGAGGCCAGCTCATATGATTGCTCCGGCCAGCCGTGCAGAGGAGTGGATAACTGGAACACATTCACATATAGGTGCGTATGACATTTATTGATGTTGACCCTGTAGCTGGCACTGGGCCAGTGTCTTTTCCCTGTATTGTCTTGAATCTTGACCACATCGCTTTACACTTGAGGACTTGGAGGCACACAGAGGCGAGGTGACATGCCCAACATAAGTAGAAGTGGCAGCCAAAGTCCAGTCCAGAGGAGTCTGGCTCCAAAGCCCGAGTTCTTCCTGTCCTAGCATGTGATACCTCTGGCCAAGGGGGACAGACTTGCATGGAGGTGAGAGGACAGGCTACCAAAGCTCAGTGGTGGCTCTGGGAAGGATGAAGGGTGAGGAAGGTGTATCGAGGCTGCCCAGGCTTCCCCACATCAGCTCTGGATTCTCAGCCCCACATCAGCCTCCCCTTTGTCAGAACTTGGGGGTTCCTGTCTCCCTGCAGGTGGCCTCCTTTGGTCACAGGTTGGAGGCTGCAGGTATGGGAGCTGTTTTGGTCCAAATATAGAAATGACTGGCGCCCTACAAAGAGTCAGCAAAATTCTTCATAAATAAGGTTTTAGAGGAAGGTTTTGTCATAGTCAGCAGTTCATGTCTTTTGTGCACATTTCGTTTGAAGGCGGGAGTTGATGCAGAGGGAGTCTGGAGATGGTGAAGGGATGGGTCTTTGCTCTGGGAGAGCTGTCCACCTGGTGGGCACAGCCATCCGCTCCCTCGGGCCATGCCAAGCTCCCCTTAAGTACCATCAGTCCATAACTGTTCCCAGGTTGATTTGATAGTGAGAGTCAAGGCAAGGCATGATTTCAACACCTATTATACTCAGCTTTTTCAATTAAAAAAGTAAATTTTTAATAATAGATTAATAGATTTTAGCTTTTAGCTTTTCATTAATCAGATGCAGGGTTTTTTTTTTTTTTTTTAAGGTGCATTTAAAGAATTAACTTCATTTGTCTGTTTTTAATTTTGCATCCGAAAAATGCAGTAATCTTTTAGGAATTTTCTCTATTCACACAAATTGAAGCAGATATTTGTAAATTAAGAGGGATACCGTCTCCAGTCTAGCAGAGAAGTGATAAATATTGGGTGAATTTTTTAAGCGATGCTTTATTAGGCAAATAAAGTATAACAGAAATAACAGGCATTCAAATTATTTTCTTTGGTTAAAACCACATATTTATACATTATGAATATCTACATTCAGCAAAAGCACATTTTAACAAAAACATGCACACACGTTGTTAGTATTTCAGTTATGAATATGAAATGCGGGCTTAAAAATCACAGTAAATATGAATCAGCTTAAGTTTAATCAAGATAAGAAACTTAATGTCTTTTATTACATAGCGACTTCAGCATTTACCTTCTTCTTCCTGCTAATTCATTGACCGGAAAAGAAATAAGAGCTCTCCTGCCTTTCCAATTCCCAAGTGACAAATGTCGAATAAATTTGTCGGAAGAAGGAAGACATTGTTTCTCTATTTATAGAGGGGGCTACTGTTAATGAAAGCTTGGCTTATCATTAAAATATTCTGATGGGTTTAGATAAATGAGTTTAACTTGTTGAAATCAGTCATCAGCAAATACCTACCTCTTGACGCGTTCACCCTGGGGTTTGACTCACAGAGTTGATACAGAGAAAGGATGATCGCTAGTCCTTCATGTCGCTGCAGCCCATTCTGCATGGAGACTAGCAGCAATCAGTGTGTCAGGAGCATATTGGGAACTATTTGTTGGACTTTCCATTAAAAGATTAAAATAACCTTGTCTCTCAAGTACCTCCTAACTGAAGAGCATATTTCCTACTTCATGATTCTGTCTTTGAGCTGTAGTGTATCTTTTTGGCTATAAAAAGGCAAATTGATGTTTTTTAAATTGAGGTTAATTAAGAAAAAATAGATGTTTTAAAGCCTGGTTTGCTCCTAAAGAATCCCTGGTTATCATTTCTCTTGGTTCATGTGGGTGCAGATATTGTGGGTATAAACTCAAAAATGACCACCAGCTGGTTCCTGTAGGGTTTGGCGTACTGTGCCCCAGCTGCCTAGGTGCTGGCAGGGGAGGGGGCCACCATTCTTGCCCTGGAGACTTTGCTGGAGCAGGGGAGGGGTGCGGCTATGCGAAAGGATGCCTTCAGGGCTGAACCTTAGTGGGGAAAGGAGAGGCCTTCTTGGTCTGGGGCTTCCTTAAGATTGCTTGCTCATGTTTATACAAGCTGGTTTTTTTTCAAAGGAACAGAATCTTACAGAAAGTTCTCCCCTGGCTGCCAAAGATTGGGAATCAGCCCATATGAAAAAGCTAGGTGTTAGGGGCTATTTGATGTTTTTTGTTTGTCTGTTTGTTGGTTGGTTGGTTGGTTTGTTTTACCCTGTCCATACAAGGAAAATTTAAAAGGAAAGCAGGGAACACAAATAGTCTCATTCATGCTGTTTCTCCTTTGGGCATGCTCTCTAGTTGAGAAAGCAGTGATAACTGCCCCACAGAACAGATACTGGACGTTACCCAGCCATGGACATGGCCATGTACGTTACGAAGAGGACGTGGCACCTGGGTCAACCCCAAGAACAGGCAAGTGGTGGGGGTGGGAGTTATGGGGAGCAAAGAACAGGGGTGTGCTTTGAGTGGGATTGAGCTTCGGGGCTGTTGGGGAGGTTTTAGGGACTCCTTGGTCCTGGACTGTGCTGGTATCCCACTCTTGCCCCTTAATATCCTTAGGCCCCCAAATCAGGTTTCATGCAACTGTCTGGGATCTGCCTGTAGGTGAGGTTTGTCATTACCTGGGAAGACAGAGCCAAGGATCATGGAAATGCATCACAGAAAAGTAGAAGTTTCATGTCAGCTGAGGTCACAGGAGCCATAAAAGATCATTTATACCGTCATTTCCTTTTATAGCGAGGAAACTGAGCACAGAAAAGTTTGCTGATCTGGCCTGAGCCTCACAGTGTATCAGAAGCAGAGCCCAAAGGAAATCCTGGTTTCCTGATTTTCTGTTCTAGACTTTTGTCTCCTCACAGCTTTCCTGGGCTTATTTTTGGCTCTTGGGGACATCTCCTGGGTGTCTTCTCTACAGAGGCTCCTAGCAGTTTATGCTAAAATGTTATTATCCTGTTGGTCTTCCTATTATGTCATCTATTCTGCCCAAATGTAAAGTCTTTTCTCTCATACTATGCTTGAAAGTCATGGGAGAATAATTGCTTAACACTTTCCTTTAAAAACAAATCCTTCACTCAACAGAATCTTCAAATCAATCATATATAGCCTTTCTTGCTTTTTGAAAATTAATATCTGGAAAATTCTTTGTTGTAGCTGAATCTAAGACGAGTCCTGAGCACCAGCGGCCCCCTTGATGTTGAGCCCAAAGCAACCACCACCACCTTGTGGTAGTGTACCCTAATTACAAGAGAAGTACATAAAAAGGTGGCAGGTTTTTGGCATGTAACTTTTTTAAAAAATATTTTATTTATTTATTTGACAGACAGAGATCACAAGTAGGCAGAGAAGCAGGCAGAGAGAAATGAAGAGAAGCAGGATCCCTGCTGAGCAGAGAGCCCAATGCGGGGCTTGATCCCAGGACCCTGGGATCATGACCTGAGCTGAAGGCAGAGGCTTTAACCCACTGAGCCACCCAGGCGCCCCAATTTGGCATGTAACTTTGATGCTAGAAAATAAAGGTGAGCACTCCACGCCCAGGGAGATTCTAACAAAAACAAGAATGGAATAATTAGAAGTGGTCTAGCACATGTTCAAGTAAATTCTTTTTTCCACTATATATTCATCCATTGATTGATCAAATCATGTTCAGGTGGAAGAGAACTAATATTTACATGATGCCTCCTATGTGCCAGGTACTGTATTAAGTGTTTTGCATATGTCACCTTGTTTGATTCTCACTGTACAAACCCCAAGTACGATCCGTCCTCTGCAGATGCAGAGGTTAACAGGCCAAGACATAACCTGGAACTCTCAGGGTTAGAATGTGAACATGACTGTGCGGGCCCAAGTAATTGCCTTTCTTGGCCCCCTGCTGCTGCTTCTGTAGGTCCTGTGCTCTCCTAGCATCAGTGTGTGGCAGGCTCAGCCCTGCCCTGACCGTCCTTGTTGTTAGCTGGTGGCTGTTTCTTGCATTGCTAGAATGAGTGATCTGACCTCCTCCTGGACTCTAGAGTCTGTTCCTTTGTTGTTGGCTGTTCTGGCTGTGTCACCAGCCACTGCTGATCATGAGACAGAAGTGGAAGAGAGTAAGTCCTGGGGAAGAGAATGTGATAGGAGCTAAGGCAGAGGTTTTCGGTTTCAAGGAGAGGGTTCTGGCATGTCTTTAAAATTTCTCTGCCCTTGGACCCCTTGGAAGCCCCGCTGTACCATGCCTCAGGCACAAGACCAAGGATGCCTAATCCTGGCCTGTTGATTGGGTCATAGCCTCAGGCCAGGAGGTCCCCGAATAGAATGAGCAGTACCGTGGACATCTCACAGATGTCGAGACTTTTCTATGTCCCCATGAGCAGACTCCTCTCACCCCCACAAAAAGGGAGCCCAACTCCTTAGATGGTGGGACCTGTCTCTGTGAGGGATGAAAAAGCTTCCAGGTGATTCTACTGTGTGCCTAGGGCACTTTTGGGGATAAACAAGTGAAAGGTAGAATGTGCTTCTGATTTGTTGAGGATTAGCTTAGGATGGGCTGGGACTGACACCTCATTACGGACCCTGGGACTTCCCCCTAGGAGGTCTTGGGGCTGGGGCAGGGGGTGCTCCTCTGTCTCTCCCTATGAAATCTCCTTATCTCCACTTGGCTCCTTCATCATTGTCGTCTTCTCATTCCTCATTTGGTCGTTACTTCTGTGTGTCTGTCTCCTCAAGCAGAATGAATCACTAGGGCACAGATACCAGGTCTGACTTGATTATTTCCCTCATGGTGCCTGGCACAGGGCTTGGCCTGTGGGAGACTACTGTGTTAGTGTATGTGGTTCATCTGGAACAGGGCCTTATGCCTGTCAGGCACTACGGGTTTTGTAACCGGTAGCCCAGTGGGGACCATGGAGACAATTGAGCCCATGCCCCATCTAGTTATATGGACATTGCCTCGTCTTCTGGATTTCCAAGGGGTTGATACCCAATTTTTAAATGTTGACAAAAACATGTATGTATGTATGTTTTCTTTCTCTCTCTCTCTCTCTCTCTCTCTTTCTCTTTTTACATCTCTGTGCAGGCCAAATAAAATCAGTCTGGTTCTTGGATGCCTTAAACACCTCTAAATTAAAGCACTACAAATAGTCTGTGTATGCTGTCTTAGCGTGCTGTAATTAAATGGGCCTTGGCAATTGAACTTCTGTCTTTCAAATGAGTGAGTGTGTAACAGCATCCTCTTCCTGAGAAGGAAAAATTTTATGAAGTTGTCGGAATCAGGACCATAACAATACCAATAAAATGTATTTTATGAAGTTGGTAAGAAAGTTGTAATGTGGATACCGTTTTACAGCATGCAAAACTGGTACATGTTGTAAATGCTAGTTCCCTGACTCCCTGCCTCGGCCTCTCCTTTGGTGGCAGATATGAGGCCCCCTCCCTTCAAGAGTCCCTGGAGAAGCTCCCGGCACCGTGGTGGACATTAGTGGGTCTGGCCACTCATGGCTCCCTAGCTCACTTCCAGACTGGCTCATTCTGAGCTGTCATTGACAGGTATTATTAGGAAGGGTTTTTTTTTGTTTTTTAAGATTTTTTTTTTTTAATTTTCCAGAGAGACAGAGAGAGAGTGAGCGCACAAGCATGGGGAGCAGCAGGCAGAGGGAGAAGCAGGCTCCCCGCTGAGCAGGGAGCCCTATGCGGGACTGGATCCCAGGACCCTGAGATCATGACCTGAGCCGAAGGCAGACACTTAACTGACTGAACCATCCAGGCGTTCCATGGGAGGGTGGGTTTTAAACTGCATGTGATGTGCTGCCTCATCTAAGGGCTCTTTCTAGGAGATGGGCTCTCTCCCTGGACTCCCACACTTTCAGCAGCCCACCACTCTGTATTCATCTCTCTGTACCCCACCAGATGAGGATGTGTGTATCGAGAAGGGGCAGAACGCACTGGCTTTGCAGTATGGCTGGAAGCCCCTGTTTCTCCTGGGGCATTTTTGTGATTTCTGTGAGGAGCTCTGATGGGAACAGCAAACAGTGGCTAGGATGTCTCCAGAACCACTGGGTGCTCTGCCTGCCTCTTGTTCAGACCCAGACGGGAAGCCTTGGAGGAGGCGGGGCTTCCTGTCCCAGCAGCCATGTTACTCTTGCTATTTGTGCTTTTGGCCTGCAATGGCCTTTTGGTGGCGCTCTCTTACCTGAAAAGTTACATGTCCCTGTGTGTGGGTGGGGGGCAGGTAGGTAGGTGGGAGGTACTAGGCTGCTCACCACTGAGCAATGCTGAGCCTGGGTGTTTCGCTTTCTAGGGAACACAGACAGAGATACAAGATTCCTGAAAGGAAGCAGGAGCGAGTCTAGCTTAAACAGTTTCCTACTCATTTCACCATTGATTTGATTGCAAGAGCTGATTCTGGGAGTGGGGACCTTCTCACCTGAAGAGGTGACTGAAATGGTGGGAAGAGTGAGCAGTGAATCAGGCACACACAATCTTGTTTTGCTTTGCACGTGTGTGAACCTTAGATCAATATTTCCTCAGTCTCCTCCTTTATAAATGCATTTAATAAAATCTCCCTTTCAGACTTAAATGAGGGAATTTAAGGTGCTTATCAGAATGTCTGGCATTGTGTATAGATTTATTTAATTTTTTCATGGGGCACTTGTGTGGCTTTGCTGGTTAGGTGTTGAACTCTTGATCTCAGTTCAGGTCTTGATCTTGGGGTCATGAGTTCAAACCCCATGTTGGGCTCCATGCTGGGCATGGAGCCTACTTAAAGATTTTTTTAAAAAATTAAATACTGTTATGCTGAAAAAAAAATAAAAAAAATTAAAAAAAAAAAATTAAAAAAAAAAAAATTCTCTTACTCCCAGGGGTGGGGGGTGGGAGGTTGGGGGCACCAGGTGGTGGGTATTGTAGAGGGCACGGATTGCATGGAGCACTGGGTGTGGTGCAAAAATAATGAATACTGTTATGCTGAAAAAAATAAAAAAATTAAAAAAAAATAAAAATAAAAATAAAAAATAAAATAAAAAAAAATTCTCTTACTCCCTTACTTATTTGAGGGTCCACTCTTTGGGGTCTCCCTCATTGCTTTATGCTTTGATGGGCTTATCAGAAGCAACTTTGAGAGCTAGAGAGAGAATAAAAGTAAAAGGATGTCATAGACATATAATTCCGGTGGGCTCCTGCAAACCTCCTTATAACGAGCCTCACTCTTGCATGCCCATGCCATCTGGAGCTCGTACCATTACAGCACTCATTCCATCTGGGACCTGAGCCATTGCAGTGCCTATAGCCAGAAGACACTTCCTGAGGCACTGATTAGAAAGATTTATTTCTCTAATTTAAAAACAAAAAACAAAACAAAAAGTCCTCCAGTTTCCTTTTGAATGGGGGAAAAATCAGTCTTGTTTCCTTAGTCTGAGTCTCCACAGGTCTCCTTAAGTTACCTGCAGGCAACTCTTCCAACCTTATCCAACCTGGCCCTCAAATCAGACAACTTGCTCTGCCTCAAACATGACTTTCCTGTCTCCACACTTTCGGCAGTTTGGTTCTCTCTGCCTGGAATCCTTTCCCCACTGTCACCACCTTGTAATACCTCCAGCATCCTTAGTCACCTGGTTGAAGTGGTGCCCTCCTGTCCTTAGTGACATTCCTATTGTATCTGTTGCATTTATAGATGCTATAAACTCAACAATACAGTGTCATAATTATTACTTTATGATCTTATGCTTTTAAAAGACATTAAGAGAAGACTGACATACTTACATATATTAACTTACTTGCTTTCCATTACTAGTTCTTTCCATTACCAGTCTTCCTGTGTTTTCACGTGACCTTCTGGTTCATTTCTTTCCATCCTGAGTGACATCTTTTACTATTTTTTTGGTAAGGCAGGTTTGCTAGCAATGTATTCTGTCTTTGTTTATCTGGTAATGTCTTTATTATTTTGCCTTTTTTTGTGGATAGTTTTACTGGATATAGAATTTTTGGTTGGCAGGCTTTTTTCTTTGAGCACTTTGAATATCATTCTACTATCTTTGGGACTCCATTTCAGGAAAGGAGTCAGTATTAATTGGATTAATTTCCTCTGTGTGTGATAAATCATTTTTGCCTTGCTGCATTCACATCTTCTCTTTTGTCTTCTAAAAGTTTGACTATGGTGAATCTATGTGGGAGTCTCCCTAACTTTGTGTTCATTGAGTTTCCAGAATGTGTATAGATCAATGTTTTTCATTAAATTTGAAAAGTTTTAAGGCACTGTTTTTCAGAAATTTTTGTGTCTCTTTTTCTCTTCTTAACCTTGTGTAACTCTCATCACACATATATTGGTGTGCTGAATGTTATCTGACAGGCTTCCGAGGTTCTGGTGCTTTTCACTTTAATCTTCTTTCTGTGTTCTTCAGATATGGTAATTTCCATTGATCTGTCTTCAAGTTCACTGATTTTTCCTTTTTCCATCTTGAGTTTTTGGCTGAGTTTCTCTAGTAAGTTTTCACTGCAGTTCTTATACTCTTTAACTCCAATGTCATTTGGTTCTTTCTTTATAATTTCTGTCTCCTTAGCAAAAATCCATGTTGAATCATTGTCACATTTTTTCTAATTCAGTAGACATGGTTTCCTTTGGGTTTTGAACATATTTATAGTAGTGTCTGAAGTCTTTGCTGAATCCAATATCTGGGGACTCAGAGGCAATCTGTTGACTTTTTTTTCTTGATTATTGGTCACACTTTCCTATTTCTTTAGGTGTATCATAATTTTTAAACTTGAAACTGGACATTTTGGATAATACATTCAGCAATTCTGGGTTCTGTTTTTCCCCTTGAAGACTGTTACTATTTTGTTTATTTGTTTGTTTAGTAACCTGCCTGGGCTGAATCTGTGAAATTTATCTCCCCTGAAGTGTGTGGCCACTGATGTGTTGGTTGGGTTTTTGTTTCTTAATTTGTGTTTTTATGTTTAAGCTTACTTTCTGGGAGTGGCCCCCCAACCTGGGTAGCTGAGGGATCTTCTAGCAGTCAAAAAGAGTTTGTGTTCCAATATTTGGTGTCAGTAAGTCTTCCATTCTCTGCTCATGGATCTGTGTGTGGGTAAAAAAGCACATTCAAAATTCATACAATCCTGAAACATAGTCTGGCTTTGACTTTGCTTCTCCTAGGAGAAAGTACAGCACTAGTGCTGACCAGTAAGTATGTGGCTATCTTGGGTCTTCCTCTGGTTTCATTGAATATATGCATAGCCTCTGTCAGCCAGGAATGTGCTTGTCCCACCCATGACCACAGCCATGCCTGCTGAAATCTTTACTTCTACTAAAAGTGCTCCTGCATGTGGACATCATCAGCTACTCCAAATCAAGTGAGTCCTCTTTGACCCCACACCTCTGCTATTCTCATGTCATTTCCTTTCCTGGCAGAATCTCCATGTCAGCTGAGCTGGGGGATGGGTGGGGAGGAGGAAGCAGCCCTACCAAGAATGACACAGATTCCCACTGTTTTTATCCAACATTCCACCTTTGAAACATAAACACTTCTCAGATGGTCTCTGATAAATTTCCAGAGTGCTGAAAGTATTGTTTTGTTACTTTTGCCCACCTTTGTAGTTGCTTTTTGAAAAAGAGAGTTAGTAATCTTTTCCCTCTGCTCTGGCCATGCATCTCTACCTGGTTGTGAATTTTTTGATGTGATCAGCTTTTTCTTGGCTGGGGAGTCTGTGGAGAGCTTGAGTTTCCTCCCCTACTAACCCAAGAGCTCCATCCAAATCCACTTTGGATTTGTCTTTGAGTCCTCCATGTGTGGCATCACGCCTGGTGCACAGTAGGTGCCCAACAAATGTTTGTTGCACTTAAGATCTGAAAGATGGTTGACAGATGGCATGATCCATTTAAACACTGGATGTGGACTCATGCAGATCTAGCTTTGGGGCTCAAGTATAGTGCTTTCTCTTATTGATCCTTGGTTTCTCATCTGAAAAAAATGTATAAAATAAAAAGCACTTCTTGGGATATTTGTGTGAATAAGATAAGGTATAGAAGTCATCTACAACAATACCCAGCCTGGGGTAGTAGTTTGCAACTATTGATTTCATTTCTTTCCATAAGACGTGGGATTGATGATGATAATACACCTTGAGTAATCTGGTTTATCCATCCATCTATCCATCCATCCTTCCATTCATCTATCCATCCATCTATTCATTCATCCATCTTTATACAGATGCAGAAATAAATGAAACATGATGCATGCTCTGGAGAAACACATCTAGTAGAGTAGACAGCTATATAAATAGACAATTTGTAATCCTGTAGGCAAGAGCTATGGCAGGCATCAGTGAAGAGCTGATGGAGTGACATTGGGTAGAGGATCTGGTGTCCGTGACACTTTGCTGTGGCTTTGAGGCTCTCTGGTCAGAGGCAGGGAGCCAAGGTTAAGTAGAGACAAGACAGCCTAGCCACTTCCTTCATCCCCTAGAATCTCAGGTTCTTATCTCTTCTGGGGAGGTGACCCAGCTGCTGTCACATGGTGGTGGTCTTCTGTGTGCTCACACTGACTTTGTATTTTTCTTGTCCCACTGATCACTTTTATCCATTTTTTTTTTTTTTTTTTTTTTTTTCCCCAAAGCCCTCACATCATAGTGTTTCTGTAGAGTCCGGGAGGGCTCTTGCAGGAAGCTCTGGCTTTTCTTTCTCCACCCCCGCCCCAATGGAGGAAGCATCCTCACATTTGAGGTCAAAGGTCACTAGGACTATTTCCCCCCCGACCCCCCAACACGCACACACACACTTTGGACTTGGCGGTTTCCTTGCCCAGATCGGAGAGAAGAAGACCTGTGGTCATTTCTCTCTACATCTGCTGAAGGTCTGCTGCAGTGGGCCACAGCCCTGGGGAAGTGGGGCAGCCAACCTGCACCCCAGAGTTGCATTTCCTTCTCCTTCTGTTGCCTCTTCTCAGGGGCCCAGGGGACAGGAGGGCAAGGATCAGCACACAGGTTTTCCCTAGGTCTATCAAGCCAGTAACACTTTCTCTCTGCAAGCACAGACCCATTTTAGAAGATAAGTACCCAGCACTGTGCATGAACAGAAGCCCGTTCAGAAGTGGATCGCTGCTTGCACACTATGACCCGCCAGGGCAGGGCTCCGGGGTCCCATTTGGAGGGGTCTTAGTGTAACCCAGTGCAGCCCAGGTTGTCCATAATGCTGCCTCCACGAGCCCTCCCAAGCCCTCCATTATTCCCTTCATGCACATCACCAGGAGCGTTGCCCAGGTACTCCTCTGCTGGTCCTGGGAACTCTGTAGCCCATATTTACTGCTCATTATTGTTGCCAAAGTACCTCTTGTGTGATGCCTGTTGAGCAGTAAAATGACCTGCCTCTTCTCCATGGAGTTAATTCACAAAGTTAATTCACAAAAAAACTGCTCCTGGCGGAGGGCGGGGGACCGTCCTCTTTAGGAACGCCTTTGTGGAGGATGGAAAGACATGGAGGCCTTGCTCAACATTGCAGGCCATGGTGTGGGAAGGGAAGGCTGAGGGCAGCCAGGGCCACTCGCTGGTCCATTTTAGAAGTTGAAACTGAAACTTCTGGATATTTACCCAGCCAAGTCACCTGGCGGAGGAATGGTTCAGGAGGGTCATGTGACGGGAGTCAAGGCGAACACAAAAGAATCCATTTATTATCCTGGCAGGAAATTTGTTCTTTTGGATTCTGGAGCTGCAGACATAATGATTTCATTTCCTTCAGTGAAGGGAGATTAATGGCCCTTACCCCTGGGCCTGTGTGGACTGCCATTTCCTTCATTTCCCTAAGTGTTGTCAACTCTGGTATGCCTGCCTTCCCGTGGGGTCAGAGGGCATGTGCCGGTTCACACTGATTAATACAACGTGGCCTTCCCTGTGGAAGGCTCCAGGATACCCGGAGGTGACCCAGGTTCAAGCACACACATCATGGAAAAACACATCTGAGACAGGGAGACTGTTCGCGGGAGCCCCTAAGAGTTTTCAGCACAAGCAGGACAAGGCTTGGTTCCCCTCCTACTACAGAGGTCGCTATTCATCCGGCGGCTGGAGAACTATGCCAGAGCACCAACTCCCCAGGGGACCAGTTGCCTTCAGATGGCACTGCCATCGGCCCATTTGCTGTGTGACTTGGAGCAGGGAACCTCACCTCACTGAACCTCAGTCCCCCTGTCCGTCAGTGCACAGATGACACCTACTTTCCCAGCCTTGGAGAGGATTAAATGAGATCTGTGCCAGAGTGCTTTCAAACCCAGGTCCTCTCCAGGAACGGTGGCCTCTCACGGCCCCTCCTGACTCCTGGAGGCTGCAGGAGGAGGACATGTTGAATCAGCCTTGTTTAAAGGACATGAGAAGGTGGGTGGGAGAAGGTGGGTGGATTGAGCCTGTTGGTCTTCCTTGGATGAGGAGCTCAAGAAGAAGGCTGAAGGAGGAAACCAGAAGGCCCTTGGCCAGGGTGCCTCTCCCAGCAGTGTCATCGGCTGAGCTAAGGTGGCCATTTCCAGCTCACTCCAGTGTTCCGTAGTACGTGGGGCAGATGTCCTATATGGGGACTCACATCCCGTGTCTGGATAAGGATCAGTGTTGTGTTAAAAAAAATCAGGCTTAAGCAATTTTCCCACTGTGGCCTTTAGACATGGTGTGCCCCAATCCCCTGCCTGGAGTCAGACCCTGGCTTGTGAGGCTCTGTGGCTTCCTCCCACTGAGCCTGCTCATGATTGGTGCTTAATGGCTATTTGCTCATCATACCTTCAATTCCAAGGAGACGCAACGTGACTTATTTGGGGAAATATTTGTATTTCCGTAGGCCTCAGTTTCCCATCTGTGTCTCCACTCTGTCCCAGCCACACATTCCTAACAGAGATTAATGAGATTAATTTCTTATGCTTTGCATGAAGAGATGTCAGATTGAATATTGTGAAAAGAAACTGAGTTAAACTGACAGAGCTGTTGGACCCAGGACTGTGTGACCGAGACTAGGGCTGTTCTCTGGGGGCCCTCGGGAACAGGGTGAAGCTCTCCATCGAGGTGGATTTTAGGGAAGTCTTCCTGGAGGCGGGGGTTATCTCCATGAAGCATTACTAAAAGTACGTTAAATATGGATAACAGAGCAATCTTAATAAACATTTTACTTTTAATATGTTTATAGTGTTGTTAATTATCTCTCTAAGTGGAGAAAATAAGAATTGTAGCACATTGAACAAAGATTGCTGATTAGGATAATAAAATGGAAATTTTAATCAAGATGATAACTTGAAGTCAAAGGGGGTTTTCTCCTAGGCTGCTGGAGCTTTCATCTTTATTAAACACCCCATTTATCATCACCAGTCCATTCATCGTGAGCATTAGATTAATATTGACAATTTAAAATAGAAATAACTTTTTCTTGCCATTATGGTGCTGATGTGATAATGGTGCAGGAGACTTCGAGGGAGCCATCACCAGCTGTCACTTCCCTCCCCTGCTGCAGTTGGCTGCCACCCTCCAAGCCAAGCCTCAGGGCACCAGCTGCCCGGCAAGGAGGGCTTCTCCTGCAATGAAGCTCCTCCAGGACCTGCAGCCCACTAACATTCCCCTGTTCTTCCCTGAGAGAGAAGACCTCTGGTGGCTTGAGGTTGTCTCTTCATGGTGTGAATGTGCTGCCAGAAGTCATAGCCTCTGTTTCCCTGTGCCCACAGAGCAGCCACAGGTGCTCCCCAGGGAAGGGGGTGTGGGGGGATCGTGACCAGGGCAAGAGATACTTGCTGAGCCCTGGCCAAGTACTGTGGAGTGCTCACAGAGGCTGGACAGCCCCGCCCTGCGGAGACCACACCTGAGCCTAAGGCAGAAGCTCTGAGTTCCAGATGAACTGCTTGGACAGGTGCATCCCAGAGATTTAAGTGGGGGGTCTTCAAGTGTGGTGCCCAGGCCACCTGCATCAATGTGCACACCGGTAGCAGAGGTCTGCGCTCCTGACCAGCGGGTCTTTCACTGCAAAAGAATCATCGGGAGGATGGGGCGGGTGCTTGTCCAAACCTATTGCTGCTCCCCTACCTTGAACCTCTGACTGGCATGGCTTTTGGGTGGAATCCAAAACAATTGCTTCTTGAACCAGGTGATACTGATGACCACACTTTGAGAACCACTGATTTAGACTCAGGAGAGACTGCTAAGAAGACAACCAGGAAGACTTGATGGAGAAGGGTCTTTAAGCTTTTGTAGAAGTAGAGCCTCCCTACGTAGAGACGAGAAGTCCCCTGGAAGGTGAAGTGGCCAGGGTCAGAAGGGGGAGGTTTGGAGGGCAGCTGGCCCAGGGGAGATGTCTGGCTTCAGGGCCCCTGTGGCTGGCACGGAGAGGGGCCAGCAAGTGGACCTGGGAGTTGGACAGAGAAGCCCCGTCTCTGGCTCTGGAGAGGGGAGAGTGCACAGGGGGAGCTGTTGGTGCCGCCATGAGAAGGCAGAGGGACGCCGAAGGCAGAGTGAGGAGATCAGGGTTTAGAAGCCATTCAGACCAGCTGGACAGCTGCTTCTGGAGATTCAGCCAAGCCCTCACCACAGACCCCTGTGCTGCAGGGCCCATCACCCCATGCCTGCTTTTTGGGTTAACTGTGTTTCCCTACATTGCTGTCTTTGCTGGGCAGGGGAGGGGAAGGGCATGGACATGGGCGTGTGTCCCAGAGCTTTGCTCCACAAGCCCCCTGCTGGGGGGAGAAGGACTGCCTTGGGAAGAGGATCACCCCTGACTTGGGCTAGGTCTGCTAGGCCCAGCTTTGGGGGTCACCCAGCAGCAGGGGTCCCTCAGCTGTGTCAGGAGGCACTGGGGAGGGGACGAGGTCACTGACGCCTGCATGGCTCTGCCTTCTCTTTGGAGCCACTACATTCTCTCACCTTCTACCAATCCTCTAGGGCTTCTTAAATGTGCTACATTGCTTCTTAAAAGGCCTCTTTCTTTTCCTTGATCATAAAATTGCCAAGGAACAATGGCTGTCATTTAAAATAGTAGCATTAAAACTCCTTCCCACCAGTTACTGCCATGTCACCGCTGTTCCACATCAAAGCAGCACGGAGCTCCCTGAGAGGAGAGAGAGGAGGGCCCCGGCCTCTGTCCTCCCCAGTGCAGCGGGGCAAGCCAGCCTGCGGGCTGAGACCTTCTCTGAGTAAAAAGGGTGTCCTCTACATTGGCCCCTGGGGAGACTGCCCAGGTCTGGGGCTTGAGAGAAAGGAGGTTGGGGGCCTAGAGGGATGGGGACCCCTCAGTCTTCTTGAGTATCCTCTGGGCTTGCCCTCACAGACTGCTCTCAGCCAGGGCTGGGAAACGGGATGGGGGGGCATGGGGCAGGAAGGGGAGCATTTCCCAGGCATGGAGGTGAGAAGAGGTCACAGGACCTGGGGGCTGATGTAGGCATCTTGGTGCCAGCCACTCTTGCTGGCCCTAGAGGGCTTTGGGAATCATGCCTGAGCAAGGAGAGGCAGGTTATGCCCACATAAGCTGCAGGGATTCCTGATTTGCTGTCTAATGGGGCTGGGGGCGTCATAATCCACCCCACTCACCCTTCGCTGGGGAGCCCTGTGGCTGCTGTGTGGGCATAGGGCAGGCCAGACAGTCTCCCCACGGAGCAGGCTCAGCCACATCAGATGCCCTGGGCTGGTGTGTCCGGGGTCAGGAGGGTGATTGCCCCCTTCCCCTTGTGGACAGCCCTGCAGAAGCAGCTGGAAGGGAAATTGCATCACAATAGAAGGATGGGCCTTGACCTCCACCCCATCAGGAACTGCCTTTCTCCACTCTCTTCCCTGTTGGATCATTGCCCTGTTTCCTCCTGGGCTGCAGGTCTGAGTGTATCTGGGAGAGAAGATGCTGGTTCTGTGTCCCTCCAGGCTCTGGCTGGGTCCGGCCAAGAGGGAAAGGGAGACCGGGGCCCCCAGGGCTGGACAGGCCTTGTGTGGAGGGAAGAATCCTGGCTGCTGGGAGCCCACTGAGCAGTTGCCCCCAGGTCTCCTTCATGCAAATCCACCTTCTCAGTGATGGCTTTCCGAGAGCAGTTAGATCTCTGGAGAGACTCCTTTCAGGGCCCTCCTTGGGGTCTCTTCCCCTGTCCAATCTTCACAGCCTTTTCCTCGCAGGGCCCCAGTCCTGTGCATTCCAGCTCCTCCTGGCGCTCCCCCTGCTTTCTCCCCGCCCACCCCTTTTTCCTCCATTTCATTCTGCCCGCTCACCCTCCACTCTCGCCATCCCCCCACGTCCTCCTCCTGTAACTTCTCTTTTGGAGCCCCTCTTCCGACAGCAGGCCCCACTTCCTGGTGGATGTCCGCCTCGAACTCGATGCATGCGTGTATGGCAAGGCCACGTGGGCTGTCTTTGCTTCCGCACCCTTGTTCCTTGGGCCACTGCCAGTTCGTTGTGGGTTCGTGCTCATTGTCCTCGGTGCTCTGCCCCATGGGCCCTGTGGTCATTTTTCAGGGCCTGACGAGGGATAGTTTGTTTCAGAGGCTGGTTCACATGTTGTCTTATAAAAGAAGGCATAAGTATGCAATCCCGCCTGTTACACATTTCATGAATTATGTTGGTTGAAAACCCTATAATGGTGCCAAATCTTGAAAAACAAAAACAAAAACAAAAACCCAACAACCTATAACCTTGTTTAGCATCTTGTAGGTAGCTATGTCCATGCTCACAGCCAAGCTATCGTCCTTTGCCAGGCTCCGGAGACCTGACGTGCGTCTGTGGACCTGAGGACCAGCCCAGGATCTTAACACATCCTTCTTAGCTCGCTGTCTGTTTTGAAACTCTGGCCCAAGGTGGATGTGCAGTAGAACCCCAGGACTATCGGGGTCTGTCCAAGTTCAGATTCTGAACTGAGGTTCAGATTCCCTCATCCTGTGCAGGTGGGCTGTGCACTTAACCCACCTCGGGGGTGTTTTCATGCCTGTTTTAAGCGGTCGCCGCAGGACCGTGCACAGCCATCTGCCGTCATCCCCCCGTCCCCACCTCTCACCGCTGTCCTCAGTGGTCCCCTCCTTTTGGCCGCCCACCCCTCTGGCAGTCTGCCCGGGCCCTAAATCTGCAGCCACAACACCCCCTGACACTCCCACCCTGGCGAGCAGCATTCTCACAGATGGCTGTGGTAAATCTGGATGGGTTCCGAAGATGTTATTGGATTTCTGCAGCCCTTTTGTGCCAAGACCATATGGGGCTACAAGGAGAGAAGGGCAGAGGGTCAGGCACTTACTCCCCACCCCACCCCCACCCCCGTATTTCCTCTGGGCACCCTTTTCGTGGTATTTTATTAAATCCTTTGTGGCCAAGTGATGGGATTTTGAAGAGGATTTTTGTGGGCACAGCCAACTATAGCAGAATACGTCAGCCTCACTAGGAGGAGAACTGAAGACCTGAAAAGCCACAGAAGGAACATTTGGAGAGGGTGAAAACGCTCTCCTCCGAAATTCTGGGTGCAGGTGTGCATGTGTGCAGTAAATGTGGAGGAGGAGAGAAAGAGACACATGGAATCCCCAAGCATCCTGATTATTGACTTGTGTTGTAGGAAGAATGACTGGCTCTGTCTTCAACAGTGGCTCACAGACATGGAGTAAGGGACAGGGACAAGGAAAATCAGCATTGGGTGGGGTCAGGGTATTCCTACCGTTGACCTTGGTGACTGCCAACCGCGATGAGAATGGGGAGCCGCTTTCCCACCCTGAGACTTGTGTTCCCACCCATAAAGTCAGATGGGCAGATGATGTCACCAGCAATTCTGAATTTCTGTGACTGTCACATCTGAAGACCAGGAAGAGAGTGGAGTCGGGGAGAGAGAGAGAGGGGTGGGAGAGAGAGAGAGAGGAGACAAGGCCAAGGAGTGGGAGAGAAAGAAGCAGAATAGAAGGTGAAAACAGAAGTGGGGGCAGACATGAAGGAAAAGCGGAGAGAGAGCAAGGTGAGCCTGCCCCGGGAGCTGGTGTTGTCAGAGGGAGAGAGAGGAGGGTGGCAAGCGGCCGGCTTGAAGAGCCGCTGTGCACTTGGGCTCCTCTATGCTGTGTGGCCCCCTGCCCCGCCTGGGTCAGCAGAGTCGGTGGAGGCTGTGGGTACCCCCGAGGACACCCCCGTTCGTGTGGTGCCTGTGGGCAGCCTCTCAGAGTGCCCCTGGAAAGGAAGAGAAATGGCAGACACATTTTGGGGACAAAATCAACAATTTTTAGTGAAGGCTGTGGAAGGGGGGGAGAGGGAGTTGTCAAAGATGGCGCCCCAGATTTTTGGCTTTTAGAGCCAGTGGATGGTGGTGCCACTTGCTAAAATGGGAAAGGATGGAGGACTGCCATGTTTGGGCGGCTTGAGATGGGTGTGTAGATCTGGGTGTCGGAGGAGAGGTCTGTGGTTTGGGTGGAGCTGGAAAGTTGGTAGCTATGTCAGACCGATGGGGGACCCCCAGCAGAAGCACTGTGGCCCAGCGGTATTCCTGGCCTCTTCTCATAGGAGTAGGGAAACGAGGAAGCCCTGGGGAAGAAGA
Organism: Lutra lutra; assembly: GCF_902655055.1. Classification (NCBI taxonomy): domain Eukaryota; kingdom Metazoa; phylum Chordata; class Mammalia; order Carnivora; family Mustelidae; genus Lutra; species Lutra lutra. Next base: position 130,179,786 of record NC_062278.1, on the reverse strand, counting down.
GAAGGCTGGGTCCCACCACCCAGAACTAAAACCAAACTGGGAAATACAAGTAATGGTTCCATGCGCGAGCGACCTCACACCTCTGTGAAGCATGTTCTCCTCCACCAGGACCAGAGCCCAGCCATCACGCAGTCCTTCCCATGAGCCCCTACTGTTGGTGTGCAAGCAGGCACACATATTCCTCTCCTGCCTGGAGATTAACCCAAGGCTTCTGTGCGGAGGAAAAAAAAAAAAAAAGGTGTTTATCTGGCTGCAAGCTCCAAGATGATGTCAGGGGCAGAGGGCCTGACTGGGGCCCTGGGCGTGTGGCAGGTCTGGGATTACTGGGAGTAATTGTGTGACAGAGTGCCCAGGAGGGGCTCAGCAAATGTGTGTGGAATGAACAAATGTCTAGAAGAGTAGGCGTCTGCAGCCTCTTTGGGGCAGAGAGGTAGGATCATGCCTGCTGACCTAGGGGACTATGTGAGCTGGGCTGAGAGAGCCAAGCTAAGGAGGAGGCTCCTTGAGAGGTGATCTGGGTCCTCATCTTGACCCTCTAATGTCACCCTCTTGATTCAGTCCGATTCACCGTGACCCTTGCAAGGAATTGCTTTGACTGCTCTGCCCTTTGGCAGGGCGCCGTCAGCCAGCAGTGAGGGATTTTAGATGAACAGCCCGGGGAAAGTCTTGGTGGTGTTTACTGTGAGTGTGTCGTTGCCAGTGTTCATCGCATTTCATGGCATCCTCTGTGAGGACCCGTGGGAGGCATTCGCTTTAGGCTTCCATATCAGAAACGGCTGGGCTTTTCTGAGTGATCATTCGGTTTATGTCCTGCGGACCCCGTGACCTGGGTAGCTGATCAGGGTTTCCTCATCCACTGACTGTTAGAAAATCCAGCTCCAAATATGCGGCTTTGCTATAGAAAATGAGTTATTTCAGCCTCACTGTGGGCTCCAGATTATGCCTTTATTTTTGGTTTGGTTTTATTCTTTCCTACCTGTGTTTCTTTAAAGGCTTCTCATTACTTTTCTTCTTCTTCTTTTTAAGATTTTATTTATTTATTTGACAGACAGAGATCACAAGTAGGCAGAGAGGCAGGCCGAGAGAGAGAGGGGAAAGCAGGCTTCCTGCTTTCCCGCACAGAGAGCCTGATGCGGGGCTCGATCCCAGGACCTGAGACCATGACCTGAACCAAAGGCAGAGGCTTGACCCACTGAGCCACCCAGGCACCCCTATTACTTTTCTTCTTATAAAACAAATATAGATGCTCGACAAAAAGTTAAGAAAATATAGAAAAGTGTAAGGAGAAAAAACGAAGTCATTTATAATCCTTACCCCTCCTTGTGGCAATCTGTTAAATGTTGTGTTTAGCTTACCTGTGACTCTTCTAGACATGCATGTGCATACAACACATATGCACAATATTCAGACGATTTCACCACATTATATATAGAGTATGGTAACTTACAAGATAACAATATGTATTTTTTATGAGGTTGCTTAGATATCTTATAGTACCTTACATAATTCTTGTAAGACCTGCCTTACATCTTCTAGAACAGAGTGGTTTATAAATAAAATAAAATGTAAGATTTCAGGCAGAGACTTCCAGTATGCTTTGGAACCCACAGTGAGGCCAGGCCTGCAGCTAAAACCTAAAGAAGGGTCCAGAGGGGCTCCCCAGGAACTAGAGGCTCTGGACTGGGGTGAGATATGTGGGCCTGGGTTGGAGTTGCCTTGGCAGACTTGCCTCAGATCCTTGAGGGGGTTTTGAACACACTGGAAGTTCACAGGTGCCCATTGGATCCCACAGATGGGAAGAAACTTAACCTGTTGAACCTGTAGACAGAATATGGGGCAACTAGGACGTGTTAGAAATGAGGGGAATGTGTATCCTCTGAATGATAGCCTGCCACTCATCTGAGCAGAGATATGAGAAGTCACCTTAAAGCAACAAGCTAGCTCTTGCTTACAGAATGGGCTGTGACCTGATTGATATATATTGACTACAATGGGAATGATATTATAGAAATATCTCCTGATATGGGCTCCTGGGTGGTGTAGTCAGTTAAGCGTCTGATTCTTCATTTTGGCTCAGGTCATAATCTCATGGTCGTGAGCTCGAGCCCCTAGTTGGGCTCCATGCTGGGCGTGGAGCCTGCTTGGGATTCTCTTTCCCTCTCCCTCTGCCCCTCCTCTTCTTGCTCTCTCTCTCTCTCTCAAATAAATAAATCTTTAAAAAGGGAATATCTCCTGATACATTTTTCTATATTTATAGACTTCTTTATTTCCATGCAGTCCTTCCTCTAATGATGGTGGCAGAAGGAGGGAGGAACATACGACACAGTAGGGGAAAAGGAAGCTGGGAGCTAGAGAAGTTTCTGCTCCACTGTCGTAACTCATGTTGTTAAGCCCTGACCCAGTAGCAGGCATTCTTCTGAGTGTTTTATGGGTATTTGCCGTTCAGTCGGCAAAGCCGCTCCAGAGTTGGTAGTATTGAGCTTATGCCCATTTTGTAGAAGAGGAAAGAGAGGAAGAGAGGAATCCTGTAGCTTATTCTAAGCCATATAGCTACTAACGGGGGGAGCCAAGATCCAAAGTCAAGTGGCCTGACTACAGACAGCAGCCTTAAATTATGAGGGTCTAGGACCCACTTGGGAATACAAATAAGAAAATGCTTCTGGTTCCTGGAGGAAGACAAAAAGAGAGGAAGGCAAGGGTGGAATTGAGTGCCAGTATCCCGGAACCCCACTTTGGGATGGGGGAAAAAGAGGGGTTGCCATGGGCTTGGATATCCATAGACAGGTTTAGGGGAGTGGATGTGTGGTCCCAGCCAGCAGCTGGGACCAGGTCTGCAGTGAGGCTGCATCAGGAGAGGGAGAACCCCTGGGCAGGCACCCATGAGCCTGATGGGCCAGGTTCTTCAGGCTCCCCTTGGAGACCAGCCCTGGCACTCAGTGTGAGTGGGGATAGGAGCTGATGGCCACACCCCTTGGGGATAGCTTAGCTTCCCTGCACCCCACTCCATCTCCGGCCTAACTGAGGTGCTGTAAGTTAAATATACTGTAGGTTTTGAAGACCTGGTATGAAAGAAAGGAATAAAATATCTTAGTAATTTTTGTATTGAGTACATGCTTAGCTGGTAATATCTTGGTCATATTCGGATAAATAAATCATTAACATTAATTCTGCTCTTTTAGTTTTCATAGTGATTCCTGAAAAACTTGAAATCATATACATGACTTGTATTATATTTCTATTGGACAGCACTGGTTTAGATAAGAAGGAAGGTTAAAAAAAGGAAGGCTTTACTTTGTGCACCTCTCACTGAAGGATGTGAATTTCTGTTGCATAAAGTGAATCTCGAGAAGCAAGTGCAGGAATTGAGACCCTCCCAAGCGGCTGGCCAGGGCATTGTGGTAAAGGCCTGATGCCAGGAGGGGAGGGAAAGCTGGATGAGCCAGCCCTGGGACGGCAGTGTCCCGTGAGCTCTACTAGGGCAGGTTCCTGGGAGAGCCTGGGCTGCTCCTTGCCCAGCCTGAGGCTCAGAGTTTCCTCGTGCTGTCCCCTCTGTGTCTGCTCCCCACCAGGTGTGTGCTGTCCCTCTTCTCTCAGTGTGTTCTCCCTCCTTCTAAGTTCCTTCTTCTTTCCAGCTTGGCTTCCATGTGGCCTAGGCTCCCTCTAGCTGCCTCAGCCTGGCAGGTCTTACTTCCTAATGCTGATACAGGCGCTCTGGTTGGCGAGTCACCTTTCCCAGCTGACCATATCATGGCTGATGACTGGCTGAGAATGTCGGCCCGGGATTGGTGCTGGCCTCTGATCCACTCAGTGGTTTCCTCTGATGTTAGGAGAAGGAAAGGAAAAGCGAAGGGGGTGAAAATCGGAGGGGGAGATGAACCATGAGAGACAGTGGACTCTGAGAAACAAACTGAAGGTTTTAGAGGGGGAGGGGTGAGCCTGGTGGTGGGTATTAAAGGGGGCATGGATTGCATGGAGTACTAGGTGTTATCAGTAAACAATGAATCTTGGAACACTACATCAAAAACTAATGTTGTTAAAAAAAATAGATGTCAGTTTGGCATGTACCCCTGAGCAGAGGGCAAGAAAGTTGGGCCTGATGGCACTAGGTAAGGAGAGGTGGGGTGATTCATCATGTAAACAGAAAGAAAACTAGCAGTGTCCATCCCAGCACCATGCTGGTGGGCAGTGCTTGTCCCAAGCACCTGTTCAGAAGTGATGCCTAGGGTGGAGGTGAAGTCAGAGCCTGTTGGAGTCTGATGCTGCTAAGTATTTCATTACTTTTTTAAAGATTTATTTATTTATTTGAGAGAAAGAGCGAGCATGTGCACACACGCATGTATATGCAAGCGGGGAGAGGGGTGGGGGAAAGGGAAAGAGAGAGAATCCTCCAGCAGGCTCCCCAGTAAGTGCAGAGCCTGATGCAAGGGTTGGCATGGCATCGCGGGGAGGGGGCCCAGCTAGGTCCCAGGACCCCAAGATCATGACCCGAGCTGAAATCAAGAGTTGTGGGCCCAGCTGATTGAGCCAGGCAGGTGCCCTAAATACTTAATTCTATCATCAATTGCCCTGTGCCTGTTGGGTGATGTGACTCTCCATGCAGCTTGTCTGTAGGGAGAGAGTGCATTGGCTAGCTGATAGAGGATTTCTAGTTACCTGGATGGGTACTCATTTCATCTGAAAGCAACACGTTGGCATCCTGGTTATACATCACTCTTTGTGAATGTGAATGTTATTAGCAAACATGACTGCAGTTGTGGGTCTGACCTGGTCTGGGATGATTTCGTGAAAGATGATACCAATTTGGCAGGCTTTCTGGAAGCCATCCAGGGGGACTTAGCTTGTTCCATCCCCCACCTAACTCTGCCAGGACTGCTTCAGGCTGACAACTTTTCTTGCAAGCATTGTGGGGCCCCATCAACATTATTGTTACCATTATTGTCAACTCCAAGATATCACCGTAGGTTGGGGTGATATGCACTCCTTGCTTGGGGTCCAGACCCCCATGCTGCTGTCATCCCAAGTGCTCATTTGGTTCTCTGAGTGGGCAGAATCAAGGGCAATGCTTCAAGTGTGTTTATGTGAGCACTCAAAGCGGCACATGGGAGGGCATTTGGGGCTACCACAGCTGAGTAATTAAACAGGGAGGATGTATCTGATGTCTAGGTAATTACTGCTAACATCTGCTAACTATGAAGTTTCATTGACGGCTGGTGTTGTTAGGCACGGAAGTGATGGTGTGTTTGCACTCAACATGGCAAAGGATGACTTAAAATCTGTTCCCATCAGTAGCCCCAACATAAGGAGCCTGGCACTTATGTAACCTGACTCAAAAACCACTTCCAGGAAAGGGCATGGGAAAGCTTCTCTACTTTGGAAAGGCTGCTAGAAATAACAGCAGGAAATGACAGACACAGGCACAAGGAAGGACACTTGAGAGCTGGTCCAGTCCACTCATCTGACGGTTGAGGCAATAATATAGCACGGGGAGGGTGAGTGACGGCAGAGTCCGCCATGGCCCTGGAGCCAGGACCAGTCAGCCCCTCACCAGCTAGGACCTCCCTCCCGCACAGCTGGTCCCCAAAGACCAGCCTGCAGACCCCTCAGAAGCACTGGGCCATTTCCACCGGAGCATGGGAATCCAGGTCCTCCCCACCTGCATGGTCACAGGAGCTGAGATGCTTGGGAGGAGGGGAGGGGGAATTCAGGGAGTTCCACCTCTGACTTAGAGGGCTTTTTATTCCTCCCGTCCGCTTCCTTGGGGCTGGAAAACACCCTGAATGTCTCCTGATTTCTTGTGTCCACCTTCTCGTCAGCCTCTCTTAGTTCTGACTGTTTTAGGGGCTGACCTAGGGTCATGTGATGTAGCATCTTCTCTCCTCCCTCCCTCTCCAGGTATTTCTCCTTAGGTCTCATTGGGTGGCCATCAAGTGATGGTTGCCAAATAGAGAAAATTCTTCTCGAACCCAGCCTCGGGGTGGTGGTTATCAGAAGGCGTAAACGAAACTCATTTGGGCAGCACCTTCCACCCCAATCATCCTACTCAAAGTTAACTTGGGGAGTGGCAGAAGCTTCCAGACTGTTCTAGCTCATTTGGATCAAGATGTGTGGCAGGTCTGCACCCTGATGTGGGTCCAGTGGTCCCAGACTTGAGATCTCTAGAGGACCTTTTCCCAGGCTACTGCTTTGTGAAGCTTGATGCCCCCAACCCCCTGGTGGAGATCCCCGCTGTCCCCTTCTGCTGGAGCCTGCAGCAGCCAGTAATAGGATTCCTAGCATTTTCTTTCCCAGCCTCCAGACCCTGTCTTCTGGGTCCATGGAGCCTGCCAGCTGCACCATTAGGACTTCGAATTTCCCTAAGCAAGGGCAATCCCTCATTCAATTAACAGGCATTTATTTGCAAATTTTCTCCTTTTTTATGATAATGATTGATGTCAAAAAATCCCTGAGTTCATTTTTTGGTGACTTCTCTTCCAGTCTGTCCAGATGCATACAAATTTAATGTTCATATTTTCCTTGCTCTATATAATCTCTGTAATTTTCATTTTTTTGATCACTTTGTCTTTGTCCATAAAATGGCTCTATAATATTTAACCGCCCCCCACCCCTGTTTCATGAAATTAGGATAAGAATATCTGTATTTAGCTTTCCTTCATAGGGCTTTTTCTTTCTTCTGGTGAACTCTGAGTGGATAATTTCTGAATACCTTTATAGCTGTTCAAAGTACAGAGTCACATCACATGCACGTTTAATTGACCATAATTCAGCTCTAACAAAAGAGAAAGGGCAGAAATACACACACACACACACACACACACACAAACACACACACGCACACAGGGTAAGGAGCACAGGCTCTGCTGACTCCTCAGCCCACCTCCCTTCTGTAAGCCTCCCATTCTGGAAATCTCTCCCCACACCCTCATTAAAGTTCCTGATGTTAAAGATTTGTGGTTTTTGTGTTCTCTGGCACCTAAGTGTGTACCAACTGCTTCATTGGGCACCCAGCCAAAGAAAGGGACCATCTGTTTTCTGGGCTGCTTGGAGATGTGGAAAGATGACCTGGTGGTCTCCAGTATGGTGCCCTGGGGACCCTCAAGCACAGTTTTGACCGTAGGGACCTTCAAACCTAACGCTAGCATAAGAAACAGCTCCACTTAATGCATTCCAAAAAGGTTCCTTGGTGCTGTCACTGTGAGTGACACTAGAGCCTGTCACCAGTCATCACACCCACCATGCACCCCGGCTCACCCTGGATTTAATAGGGTGAAAAGTAGTACCTCAGGGCTCACTGCTTAATCTGCATGAGTTTGCTGCCTGTTTGTTTTACTTCTTGTGCTCCCCAGGAGGCACTTGGTGCTCACCTGGGTGTACCAGAGGTGGTGAGGAGGGGAGAGCATGAAGAATGGGGTACCTGGGAGGAGATCAGGGTACTGGAGTGCCAGGAAGAGAGCAGGACTGGGTTTGCACGTGTGGAAATCAGGAGTGAGTGGAGTGGGGAGTGGGCTCGGGGGGATCATATACATGCAAAGCCACCTTGGGGTCCAGAGGATCTGGGGGTGACCCTGGACCAGGAAAAAGAAGGTGATGAAGTAGGAAGATGATTTTGTCATTCTAGAGTTGGTGAGGGCCAGGGTGCTTAAGAAGAAAGTAGTCAAGTCCATGGGACGTCACTGTGATCAGCAGTGAAAGGGGTGGAAAGAGTGAGTATGGCAAGCTTGCTTCCTGGCATGGTGGGGGGGGGGGTGGCTCCACAGCAGGGACAACGAGGCTGTGCACCTCTCTGTAGGGAACATTCACTGAGTTTCCGTGATCTACATCAGAGGATCCCCGGTGCCGGCTAGAGGAGGTGAACAGATCACAGGGTATGGAGAGCCATGCCGGTTCCAGAAAAGGAAGCTATCCTGGAAAGAAGGGATGTGGAAGAGTTAGGGCATGGATTGGGGGGGGTGGGGACGGGGAGACACAGGAAGAGAACACCCCCCAGAGGTGGGAAAGATGTGTTTCAGCACTGTTGGGTTAAAAGAAAGGCTCATCCATGATTGTGGTGGCGGTCCCTGGCCTTCTGGGACCTACCTCCTGGGATCTACCTAGGGTATTCATTTTGGAAAGGTGAAGAGGAGCCCTCAGAAATACTTAGCAGCCTCCCAGCCAGACGAAGGGTGGGGTCTCTGCTCTATAGGGATTCCTTAGGACATCCATTTCGGTCTCACTGCTGTCCCTCACATGATCAGTTCTGAGTCTCAGATACTGCTGACTGGCCCAGGTGAAGGAGGGATGCTCTGGGAAGCAAGAAAGCATAGGGCTTGCCCAGGGCCTTCCATGAGTGTGAGGTCCAGTGTGCAGGGTGGTAGAACTTCTTGGCAACACCAGCTGGGTGTGTAGCACAGGGGTAGGTGTCCAGGAGAAGCCCCTGGTTCTCTGGGGAAGGAGTGGTTGGGTAGGCTTGGAGTTGGGGTCAACAGAGAGGGAGAGGGCACAGTTTGAGTTGGGCCCAAAGAGGTCAGGGAGGTCCTACGGATTTCCCTGGTCTTTCTCCTTGGAGCCCTGTAATAGATTTACGTCTGTCTTAACCGCAGTTTTCCCAAGGGATGCTGGCTTGTTTGGTCATAGATTTATTTTTCTGGACAGGCTGTTAGTCTCCCTTTGGTTTAAATCTTGTAAGTTCAAAAAAAAAATAGATAACCAATTAGAATAAAACTTTAATTAAATCGAAACGCTGCTTAAAACATATCATCAATTAAAATAGAACACTAAGTGCTCCCAACCACAGCAGCCAATATGGTCCGGTGAACTGGCAGCACCAGCCTTGGTCATGGAGTGGCTGGAGGTCCAGCTGGACAGGCTGTTGCAGATCTTGGGGTTTGGGGATCAAGAAACTGAAGGCTGGTTTTGGACCCTGGGAGCAGGACATCTCCCTTACTGAGTTTTTCATTTCTCTGGCATAGTCGGTGACACTTTTGCTCCTCCTCCTGGAGGCAAAGGGGCTCCCAGCAGGTACTAGCTGGCAGAGACTGTCCTTCTGGGGCCCAGAGTAGGATGGGCTGCAAGACACACTCTAAGACTTTGCATCCACCATGCCTGACAGTCACTTGGACTCAAAATCATAGGGACATTTGTGGGTGCTGTGTTCCTTCCACTTAGAATGGAACTTGGGGCTGTCCTTGGGGCTATGACTGTAAGAACCACTATGTGTGTGTGTGTGTGTGTGTGTGTGTTTGGCTTGGCTCCAAGGAACCCTGGACATCTGTTGGAGTGGGTCTGAGGCTCCCCTGACCTTGAAGACCTGGCATTCATGGCTTCATGTCACCCAGGCCCCCCTACTTTCTTCATCTCTCAACATGCCTGGGTGTAAAAGTTTCTCTATTCCGCCACTCCAGTCTCCCAGCTAACCGGTGAATTGCTGGAAGTAATAAGATGTTTCTCTGAAGCTGTCCTTGACCACCCAGTCCCCACGGCCCACTTAGACGAGTCTTCTTGCACTTCCTCTAAGTCTGTTGGCCTCGATGGGTCTGTTTGCCATCCCATTGCAATTACTGATATACACAGCCGTCTCACTTCCTCTGTAGAAGTCAGAGTATCAGTTAAAAATAGCCTGAAGTTGTATCTTTCTTGTGTAGTTGACCATTTTTTTTTTTAAGGGTAGCAGTTGAACTTTACTTATCTTTTTATCCACAGTTTTTTATAATTACCCATCAACTTTTAAACTTGAAGAATTTTATATTTCAGTCTTCTAAGGATGAGTTCTGTTTCGCCAGGAGCAAAGTGTCAGTGTGTGAAAGAGCCGCTTCTGTCTCTGTCCAGCACTTCCTGCCTGCGGGGGCTGGGACCACTGGGCCAGAACCCAGACCCCTGCTTACCTGACGTGAGCTCACTTCAAGGGCAGGCAAGTTCTTAGGTCAAAATCAATATGACTTCATGTGCACTAGTCTTTTAAATCCAGGGCTCTTAAGTGGCAGCTAGCTCCACCAGGAACAAAAGAAGGAAGAAATTAGGTAAAAGGAGAGTCAATATTTGTGTTGGGTTTTTAAAGACTTAACAGTCTTTCACTCTACGTGGTTCCGGGGAATAGTGGCTATTATTCCAGAGCTCCTGGAACGAGCTTTGGGAAAGAAACTCGGCATTATGAATTTCCTCTTTCACCTCAGAGCCTGGAAACGGAACAGGTGTGGTATGCCCTGCGAAGCATTGTTCCTTCTAACATTGTATCTTCTTACCCAGCTTTGTATTTAATGCGGAGACCAGGAAGAACAGACCTGCTGCGTGTCAGTTGTCCTCTGCCCAGACCGTGTCCCTTGTCCCACCCACCTCCTGCATGAAACGGGGAATAACAGTGGGCAACACGGTTGGTCCCTTTTCAAAGCCTGGAGTTAGTGTTCATTCGGGAGGTGGGCGGCGGGCAGGTGGGGCCCGGGGGCAGCGCTATGGGAGATCAGAGCACCTCCGCTCTTGTCAGGATGAAGGCTGTCTCATTGGGAAAACACTTTAGGGACCATGGTGCCTTCTGTCCTCTGTTCTGCTAACAACAGCAGAGATGGTGGCTCAGGGGCAAGCCCCTGCCCCAGCACTGGGCCTTTTTATGTTTATTCGCCTCCTCTATCTGTCTTCAGAGCCCCGCTGCCTTTAGTTGCTTTTGTATGAGGTTCTGTTCACCTCCTTTCCTTTAATCCCCTATTCTGTGGCTTCTGAACCGTGCTTGGCAATCCCAGTGTTAGGAGAAGGCTCTGGAAGACCTGGGCCTCTGTTCCCAGCTGTCAGGAAGGGCTTCTTGACTTTAGAAACGGGCTGGCTGTGGTTTTTCCCTGAGCTGGCTGGCTGGCCTTTCTTCCATTTGCTGGGATACCTTTGCACACACACTGCCAGTTCCTCTCATTCTAGTTTGCTCCCCTCCCTCCCTCTGCCTCCCCGCCCGCTCGTTCTCTGATGGCTCTATTTCTCTATGGAGCCATAGGCTCAGAGGAAAAAAGCCATCAGTGCACTTGAAGGAGAGATATTAATGCTTCTATCTCCCTGAAACCTGCTCTTTCTCCTTACTTTTCATAAGAACCAAAGCAGCAGGTGGGGGACCGTCTCACGATGGCCAGAAAATCGAGGGAGCAGTAGAAGGCACATGGAGGTGATATGTCAGGAGGAAACAGTTGTTCATTTCTTCAGTGTAGCAGATGTCTTCGGAATGCCCATTCACTGCCAGCTGGGCTGACTGTGGTGGACGTGAAGACAAAAAACCCACCAGCCTGTCCTTGCTTGGCTCCCAGTCGTTGCCTTAGGCAATGGAGGGGGTGGGGCTTCCTGCAGGGGCCTCCCAAAGGTCAGAGACTTTTGACACTTTTTCTCAGAAGCATTTCTACAGTTTTCCTCTGATTCTTAAAGAGGTTCAAGATCTAAGATTTTGAATTTTTTGACCATGGTGTATGGCAAAAAAAATTCCTATCTTGACTATCTCACACCTCTGTGTATGTATGTCTGTGTGTGTGTGCCTGCGTGTGTGTACGAACATGTGTGGGTGCGTGTGTGAGTTTTCCGGGTGTATCTCTATCTACATCTGTATCTCATCTCTAAAACAAAAGTTGTCCAAACATGCTTACCTTTTCTACATGTGAGTCAATATGGCATTTAAAAAAATATTTTATTGAGGTATAATTGACCTAATATCACATTAGTTTCAGGTATGCAAAGTAAAAATTTGATATGTGTACACATTGTGAAATGGTCACCACAGTAAGTCTCGCTGTCACCAGTGGTCACCACAAGAACTATCTGTCATTATTCACAATTATCTTTTAGGATTTATTCTCTTGGTACTATTCAAGTATTCTCTACAATAGTACTGACTCTCATCACCATGCTGTACATTATATCCTCATGACTTATTTCTGTTATGAATGGAAATTTGTGCCTCTGGACCCCCCTGCGTCCCTTTCTCCCACTGCCCCATCCCCTTCCCCTCTGGCAACCACCATTCTGTTCTCTGTATCTATGATTTTTGTTTTGTTTTGTTTGTTAATTTGTTTTGTCTCTTGAATTCCATATAAGTGAAATCATATGGTATTTGTCTTCCTCAGATTTATTTTGCTTAGCCTGATTCCATCAAAGTCAATCCATGTTGCTGCATATGGCAAGATTTTATTCACTTTTATGGCAGAGTAGTATTTGTGTTTGTGTGTACACCATATCTTCTTTATTCATTCAGTGGACACAAATTGTTTTCACATCTTGGCTATTGTAAATAATTCTGTGATGAACATAGGGGTGCATATACCTTTTCAACTTACTATTAACATTTTCTTCAGATAAATACACAGAAGTGAAATTGCTGGATCATATGTTAGCTCTATTTTTAACTTTTTGAGGAACTTTAGTATTGTTTTCCAGAGTGGCTGCACCAGCTTACATTCCCACCAATAATACGTGAAGGTTTCTTTTTCTTCATATCCTTGCCAACCTTGTGTTGTTGATTTTAGCCATTGTGACAGGTGTGAGGTGTTATCCCATTGTGGTTTTGATTCCCATTTCCCTAATGATTAGAGATATTGAATATCTCTTCTTGCCTCTGTTGGCCATCTGGATGTCTTCTTTGGAGAAACGTCTGTCATGTCTTCTGCCCATTTTTAATTGGATTGTTTATTTTTCTGCTATTGTTTTATGAGTTATTTTTATGTATTTTGGACATTAACCTCTCATCAGATATAAGATTTGCAAATATCTTCTCCTTTTAGGTCAGTTGTGTTTTCATTTGTTGATGGTTTCCTTAGCTGTGGTCTGGTTTCATTCTCTTGCATGTGGCTGTCCAGTTTTCTCAACACCATTTACTAAAAAGACTGTCCTTTCCCCACTGTATATTTTTGCTTCCTTCTTTTGGTAAATTAATTGATCATATATGCATGGGTTTATTTCTGGATTCTCTATTCTGTTCTATTGATCAGTGTCTTTTTTTATACCAATACTGTACCGTTTTGATTACTATTGCTTTGTGATATAATTTGAAATCAGGAAGCATGATGCCTCCAGATTTGTTCTTCTATTTCAAAATTGTTTTGGCTTTTGTGGTACCATGAACATTTTAGGATGTGTATTCTTTTTCTGTGAAAAATATTATTGAAATTTTGATAGGGGTTACACTGAATCTGTAGATTGTTTTATGTAATGTGAACATTTTAACAGATCAATTCTAATCCATGAACATGAGATATCTTTCCATCTTTCCATTTATTTGTGTCTTCTTCAATTTCTCTTTTTTTAGTATACAGGTCAATTTCTCAGTTTTTAGTGTATAGGTATTTCACCTCCTTAAAGTTATTTGTAAATATTTTATTATTTTTGGTACAATTATAAATGTGATATTTTCTTAATTTCTCTTTCTGATAGTGCATTGTTAGTATATAGAAACACAACCAATTTTTGTATATTGATTTTGTACCCTGCCACTTTACTAAATTTACTTATTAATTCTAATAGTTTTTTGGGGGAGTCTTTAGGGTTTTCAGTATATTTAATGATATCATCTGCAAATAGTGATAGTCTTGCTTTTTCATTTCCAGTTGGATGCCTTTTTAAAATTTCCTTGCCTAATTGCACCAGTAAGGACTTAAAATATGATATACCATTGAATGAAAGTGGTAAGAGTGAACATCGTTGTCTTGTTCCTGAACTCAGAGGAAAAGCTTCCAGCTTTTCACCATTTAATATGGTGTTATAAGCTGTAGGCTTATCATATATGACCATTATTATGTTGAGGCATGTTCCCTCTATATACACATTATCATGAGTTTTGATTATAAATGGATGTTGCATTTCATGGAATGCTTTCTCTGCATCAGTTGAGATGATCATATGATTTTTATCCTTCATTTTGTTAATATGATGTATCACATTGACAGATTTGCAGTTGTTGAACCATCCTTGCATCCACAAGTAAATCACACTTGATCATGGTGTATGATCCTTTTAAGGTACTGTTAGATTTGGTTTGCTTTGTATTTTGTTGACAATTTTTGCATCTATGTTCATCAGGGATATTGGCCATTAATTTTCTCTTTTTTGATGTCCTTGTCTTGATATTAGGCTGATGTGTCCTATAAAATGAGTTTGGAAGCAATCTCTCCTCTTTGATGTTTTGGAAGAGTTAGAGAAGGATAGCTATTAAATTTTTGAATTCACCAAATTCACCAAATTCACCAAAGACATCTGGTTCTGGACTTTGTTTTTTGGGAGGTTTTTGACTAAAAGATTCAATCTCCTTGGTGGTTAATGCTCTATTCAGATTTTCTATTCATGATTCAGTCTTGGGAGACTGTATGATTCTAAGAATTTGTCAATTTCTTCTAGGTTGTCCAATTTGTTGGCATGTAATTGTTCACAATAGTCTCTTATGATCCTTTGTTTTTCTATAATATTAGTTTCTCTTTCATTTTTAATTGTTTACCTAAGGCTTATCTCTTTTTTTCTTGGTGAGTCTAGCTAAAGGTTTGTCAATTTTGTTTACTTATCTTTTCAAAGAACCAGCTCTTAGATGCATTAATCTTTTCTGTCATCATTTTAGTCTTTGTTTCACTTATTTTTGCTCTGATCTTTATTATTCCTTTTCTCCTACTAATTGTATGCTTCATTTGTTCTTTTTCTATTTCCTTTAGGTATAAAGGCAGATTGATTTTTGAGATTTTTCTTGTTTCTTGAGGTAGGCCTGTATTGCTATAAACTTCCCTCTTAGAACTGCTTTTGCTGTGTCCCATAGATTTTGGTATGTTGTATTGCCATTTTCTTATGTCGGTGGGTATTTTTTAATTTCTCTTTGACCCAGTGGTTTTTCAGTAGTATGTGGTTTAATTTCCACATGTCTGTGATTTTTCCAGTTTTCTTCTTGTAACTGATTTTAAGCAGGTGGAAAAAATTCTCGATATGATCTCAATCTTCTTAAATTTATTGAGACTTGTTTTGTGGCCTAACATGTGATCTGTCCTGGAGAATGTCCCATGTGCACTTGAGAAAAATGTGTATTCTGCTGCTTTTAGAGGGATTGTTCTGTACATGTCTTTTTAGGTCCATTTGATCTAATGTGTCATTTAAAGCCAGTGTTTCCTTATTGATTTTCTGTCTGGATGATCTATCCATTGGCATAAGTGGGGTGTTAAAGTCCCCTACTATTATTGTAGTGCTATCAATTTCTCCCTTTAGGTCTGTTAATATTAACTGTGTATATTTGAGTATTCTTATGTGGGGTGCATAAATATTTATAAATGTTTTATCTTCTTGTTGAATTGATCCTTTTATTATTATGTAATGCCCATATGTGTCTTTTATTACAGTCTTTGTTTTAAAGTCTATTTGTCTGATGTAAGTACAGCTACAACAGTTTTCTTCTTTTAGTTTCCATTTGCATAAAACTTACCTTTCTACCTCTTCACTTCTATTTGCATAAAATTTATTTTTCTACCCCTTCACTTTAAGTCTGTGTGCCTTTACATCTGAAGTGAGTCTCTTATAGGCAGCATATGGATAGGTCTTGTTTCTTTATACATTCAGCCATTCTGTGTGTTTTGACTGGAGAATTTAGTCCATTTACATTTAAAGTAATTATTGATAGGTATGTGCTTATTGCCATTGCCATTTTGTTTATTGTTTCCTAGATGTTTTGTAGTTTCTCTCTGTTCCTTTTTTCTTCTCTTGTAGTTTGATGACTTTCTTTAGTGTTATATTTAGATTTCTTTTTCATTTTCTTTGTGTATTTACTACAGGTTTTTGTTCTGTGGTTACCGTGAGGTTCAGATACAGCATCCTATGTGTATGTAACAGTGTATCTTTAGTTGATAACAACTGAAATTTGAACTCATTCCAAAATTCTACATTTTTACTCCCTCTTTCCACATTTTATGTTTTTGATGTCACATTTTACATCTTTTTATTTTATGTATTCCTTAACTAGTTATTTCAGTTTTAATTTAATTACTTTTGTCTTTTAACCTTCATACTAGCTTTAGAAGTGATTAACCAACTACTTTTATTATATATTTACCTTTTCCAGTGACATTTTTACTTGCATGTGTTTTTGTTATTAATTAGTGCCATTACTTTTCAGCTTAAAGAAATCACTTTAGAATTTCTTTTTTTTTTTTTAAAGATTTTATTTATTTATTTGACAGAGAGAAGTCACAAGTAGGCAGAGAGGCAGGCAGAGAGAGAGGAGGAAGCAGGCTCCCGCTGAGCAGAAAGCCCGATGTGGGGCTCGAACCCAGGACCTGGGATCATGACCTGAGCCGAAGGCAGCGGCTTAACCCACTGAGCCACCCAGGCGCCCCTAGAATTTCTTTTAAAGCCAGTTTAGTGGTGATGAACTCCTTTAAATTTTGCCTATCTGGAAAACTTTTTTTGTTCTTTAATTGTGAATAAACTCACGAAGTTCAGTATTCTTGGTTGGACGTTTTTTACTTTCAGTACCTTGAATATATCTTACCACTCTCTTCTGGCTTGCAAAGTTTCTGCTGAAAAATCTGATAGACTTAATGGAGTTTCCCTTGTACATAATAGGTTGATTTTTTATAACTACTTTTAAAATTCTCTTATTATCTTTAACTTTTGACATTTCAATTATAATGGGCCTTGGTATGGATCTCTTTGGGTTTATCTTATTTGGAACTTCCGTGGACCTGGATGTCTGTTTTCTTCCCCAGGTTAGGAGAAGGGTTCTATCGTGTTTTGGTGAACAACCTTGCCCTTTCTTCCAGCTTGCTGATCCATTCTTCTGTTTCATCTAGTCTGCTGTTGAACTCCTCTAGTGTATTTTTTAGTTCAGTTGTTGTATTCTTCAGCTCTGTGACTTCTGTTTGGTGTTTTCTTATATTTTCTATCTGTTTGTTGAAGTTTTTATTGTGTTCATTCATTCTTCTCCCAAGTTCAGCAAGCATCTTCATGACCATTATGTTGAATTCTTTTGGGATAGATTACTTATCCCTATATCATTAAGGTCCATTGGTGAGGTTTTGTCTTGTTCTTCTGTTTGAAACATATTCCTCTGTTTCTTCATTTTTCTTGGCTCTCTGCGTTTCTTTCTATGTATTATGCAAAACAGGTACTCTCCCAGTCTTGAAGGAGTGGCCTTGTGTAGGTGATGAACCTTATTGTTCAACTTCCTCCTAGATCTTTGTTACCTCCTGAACCTTTGTGATTGTTTAAACAGTCTGATTTATTCTTGATATACCCCCATAGTTGAGGGTGTGCCAAGACATGTCAGTGTTCCAAAGGGAGGGATCTCATTTAGCATCTAGTTTCAGGTCCATTGGCAGTGAGACCCTCAAGAAGCAGCTTTTAAATTATGCAAATACATACAGTCCTGTAGAGCTTTCGCCAAAATCCCTGTCAGCCACTAGACCAGGAGATCTGGAGGTGGCCCCAGGTGATAGTTAAAAAAACTGGGGCTCCAGACAAGAGTATAATCTTCTTTCTGGGAGGTACTTTTGAGCTGTTGCAAGACCACAGGAGTGTGCAAGTGTATCTCCTTGCTTATATTCCCTGAGGGTGCTTCTGTATCCCATAAATGTATGGCAAACCCTAAGCCTGTCCCTCAGACTGAAGCTCCAGGACACATTAAATGGGCCTTTTCCACAGGAAGACTGGTGGTATGTTTCCATCTGCTGTCTGTGCAGTGTCCTGAGGGTGGTGGCTTGCCAAAAACTGTCTTTCCAATTGTTACAGTCCCATGGAGCCCAGGAATGCAAGCCCCCTTGGCCACAGGGCCAAGTTATCAAGGAACATCCCCTGTGTGGATTGCATGTGCCTACTGCCCTTAATGAGGCAAGCTGGAGAATGTATGGGGTAGAACACACTTGCCAGCTTCAGCAAGGCAGTTGGGAAAATGCCATGTCTCTGCACCCACTGGCTTTAGCAAGAGAGAAGAGTGCCTTGTCTGCATAGGTCTGTGGGCTTTCATAAGGGAGCCCGAGAATGCTGTATGACCCATGCTCACTGGCCTCAGCCAGGAGTTGGGGGACCCCCACAACTCTTTGTTCCCACCAGCCTAAGTAAGGCAGCAGTAGGTTGCCACGTCCATGGGTGCCCACCTGTGTTAACAAGGTTGGTGGAGAGCACAACAGTGACATCCACCAGCACCTCTGTCTCCATAGAGAGTCCCAGCTGTCCCCTGCCCCTCCAGCCAGTCCCTCCAGATTAGCATACGAATCTCTTTCACATACAGACTGGGTGCTTTTGCACTGGGTCCCTGCAATGTAGTATTTTTTATTTTATTCTTGATTCTATTATATGCTATCCTATTTTATTCCATTAAGAAATACTGATTGCAACCCACGGAATTGATTTCGTGACTCAGTAATTAGTCACAACCTGCACTTTGGAAAACACTGATGTAAAGGAAAAATGTTAAGAATCACTGATCTGGGAACTCTCAAACATCACTAGTGGGAATGTAAATTAGCACATTCTTAATGAAGGCCTTTTGGCAAAATCTATCAAATTTACAAATACATACACCCATTGACCCTGATGTTCCATTTCTAGGAATTTATCTTACAGATATACTTGTGCAAAATGATGTTCAAGATAATTCTTTGCTCTGTTGTTTATAATAGCAAAAGATTGGAAACAACCCAAATGTCCATCATGGGGGACTGATTGAATAACTAATGGAACATCGACACAATGGAATAATACTCTGCAGCTGTTTAAAAAAAAAAAAAAAGGATGCTCTCAATGGCCTGGGTTGGAAAGATTGCCAAGATTTATTAAGTCAAACAAGCAAGATGCAAAACAAGAGTATTTAATATGTTACCTTTTGAATAAAAAAAGAGTAATTAGACTCTATATTCACACCTGCTTATGTTGGATTAAACCATACTAAATCCATTTTTAAAGGTTGAAATGATTGAATACTGGCAATTTCACATGGTTCACTGTAACCTATGCATACAAGAAGGATAAGCTAAGAAATGGAGTTATCTGGGGAAGGGTGGGACTTTCTCACTGAGGCTTGTTAAAATAAGGAATCTTTGAGGTCGTTAATGGGAAAGGAACGGGGATCACTCTGAGCTAGGATGCAACCAGGGACACCACCATGTCCAAGTGGAGGGTGAGCAGAGTCCTCCTGCCTCTGGCCTCACACCTGAGTCCCAGGCAACACCATGTCTAGACAGTGGGCAAAAGGCTGAGACAGGCTATATCAGTTACAGAAAAATGCCTCTGTCTCTCTCCTTAATCCTCCCCCCTTCTAGATATTGTGTGTGGACGGCTTGGTGAGAATGAGTTAGAAATTTAGCTTTTTCAAAATCGTAAATTTTGAATGCAATTGCATGTGGCAAAGGAAGTATCTAGTTCGGAAAAAACCAGAAGTCAAACCAGTGAATCACTGAAGTACTAATTAGTAAAAGTTTATTGTGCACACATGAAAAAGACAATTTGCAAACTGGGAGCATTCAAACCAAAACATGGAATGAGGCTCAGATATAATATTGTTATAAAGTAGCATGAAGGCAGCGGCTGTTCTTCACGGTGATTGGCTAGAATATTAGAATTTTCTTAAATGAAAGTGAATTGTTTAGTGGTTACCTCAAGTCAACTTGGGGGAACACATTAAATTTCACTTATATTTTCAGACACATTTGCAGGAAGTGACCTAGGTTGACTCAGCCTCACTTGTCTTGCAACATAAGCTAAATCAGGCTTTGCTCATCTGACTAACCTGGTTTTGTCTGCTCAGGGGATTTTCAAGGCGGGTCTCCATTTGTGTTTGATTTTAACAAAAGCATCACCCAAATAGTGTCAGTCATGGAAGTCGGGACCAAGTGGGCTTTTTACTTCTCAGAGCTGGGGTGGAGAGGGCCCAGGATTCAGGCGAGCTGCCCACAGGGAGGGATCATTTCTCTTATGCCTGGTACTCACTGCCTTCTGCCCAGCCTGGTGGTCAAGCTCTGGGAGGTTTCCAGGGCCCTAGGGTCATCTGAACAGGTGTCATGAGGAGTTAGCCCTTGCTCAGGTGAGAGTGGGTAGAGGGGGAGCCTGGTCTGTTCATTCCAAAGCTCATGCTGATTTTTGTCAAGTTTCCAGGACCAAGGAGGATCCGCAGGCAGCTGGCCTGTATTTTGCTAGGTCTTCATAGGGCCCTTCACCACTGTGGAGAGCTGGATCTTAGCGCTGCAGACCTGGAAATTTGTTTTCCATCAGCATGTGGAGGACAGAGCCATCTCTTCAGGGGAGAATCACACACTTCAGGCTCCCAGGGTCTTATAGGTGGACCCAGCCCTATGTATTTGTTACCCTGGGAGCAGAACTTCCAAGGACAGCAGATACCCTAGCTCTCTGGAAAGGATACCCTGTATCAGGCAACTACAAAGGGGCAGAAAACCTCCCTTTAGCGGGCAGGATTCTGAGCTATGCAGGCCAGTCTGGGGCTATGGAACACTAGTCCTGATATATCCCTGAATACCTCGGGACTTACCCTTTCCACCGAGAATGGGAAATGCATGTGTGCATGTGTGTGGGGGTGGGGCAGCCTGGAAAGGCCATGTCTTAGTTCTGAGAAGCTTCTTTTTATTCTCTGGGTGTGACCATTCTCGCTGATGGGGCACATCCATTCATTCACCTTGTGAATCCCCCTAATTTAGTTATAGTTGATTCTAGCTGGACAGAGATCGTTAGTTTCCCTCTGAAAATACCATGTTGAAATATTGACATCTTTCTACTTTATATGTATATGCATATATGTATGTGTATGCATGTATATATTTTGTCAGGGGAAGATATTATGCTCCCTCTCATTTTCTGCCTGTATTTTATCCAGTACCCCATGGCTCAGATCACAGAAGCACCATCAGACAGTGGCTAGTAAAGAGGTTGGTGTGACCACAGTAGGGCTCTGTTGAAATTAATCAGGAAGTGCTGGGCAGACAGAGTGAGACCAGGTAAGAAGCCACTGCAGAAGCTCCAGGAGCATCCCAAGGTCCCAGGCTGGGAGGAGCAGGTAGGCGAAAGGGAGCGAGAGGTGCTGGTGGCATTGAGAAGGAGGAGGCAACAAGCTCCAGAAGCTGACTCAGTTTCAGAGGTAAGAGGACAGACACCACATGACTCCGGCTCCTCGCCTAGTGTTGGCAAGTGTCACAAAGAGCCTTGGGGGAAAATGTGCTCAATTAGTTCAGAGTTGGGCATTCAAATTTGACTTAGTGTTGGGAATGGAGAATTCCACTCTCCACCTCCCTTGGCCCCGATTTCCTGATGCTGGTAGTTAATCTCAAGCTTGGAACTGGGTTCAACATTTTGGTCAAAAGTTCACAGAAGCAAAAGATAGTGATTCATTCAGCTGACGGAATGGGTGAACTCTTCTAAGAGGGAGCACAGAGGAAGTAGGTGGCCAAGGACCAAATCTTGGGGAATGCCTGATTGGGGATTGCTGTGCCATGACACATTTTATTGGGTCCTGTGCTGACAGTGAGGAGAGAAGGTTGAGGGGACAGTAGGCTGGTCTCCTGGGGCATCTGAGGAAAATGCTATGGGCACCGCATGCTGGAGTCTCCTTCCAGGGGCTCTGGTACCAACAGTCCCTTCTGCCTGTAGTGGAAATGGAGCTTGGGGCACCGGGGGGTGGGGGGAATTGGAACCCTCTACCATGTACCCTAAGTGTACCCTGAGGACCATGAGCAAGACCTCATCTCTAAATGTAAAATCAGGGAGATTTGAAGGAGGGGTTCTGCCACAACCAGGGAAGATGATGAAGGTTGGATGAGGAGTTGATCGATGAGTCAAGGTTTAACAAAAAGATACCAAATCGTACTTAAGTGCTTATCTTTCTTTGCCTCTTGTTCTTAAATTATGTATCAGATTTTAAAATGTGGACATGATTAATGCTACTTAGGATCTCTGCCTGGGCTGTTTTAACAAAGAGTTATATTTTAACTTAAAGAGTATAACTGAGAGGAGACTCTTATCATTTTTTCATCAATTAATCACCATGCGTGAAGCTCAGCTGTTTGGACCCCAAGGCCACATGCAAAGGCACCACTGCCCCCTGGGTGGTAATTTACCCTCCTTCCAAGTAGGATACTTTGGAGGAAAGAAACAGCCTCGTGGGGGCTGCAGCTGTAATGTGTGGTAAAGGTTACAGAGAATGCAAAGGTTCTGTGCTCCACAGGGAAGGGAAACAGATGTAGAGGGTGGGAATGGGGAGAGTAGTACAGTGCTGATGCGGGGGCAGGGAGTAGTCTTAATGTCTAGACAAATCAGGGAGAGTCCTTGGAGAAGCTGGTCTTTGAAGGGAGCAGGTATGGTGGAGGTTTGGGGAAGTGGAATATATAGAGTAGGGGCCCGACTTGCATAGCTCAGTCTGTTAGATGCTTATTAAGCACCTACTGTGTGTCAGGTTCTGGGGGTACAAATAGAATAAGACCCATTCTTGGCTTCAAGTCATTTATCATATAGTACGGAACATGGACTACTGAACAGTGGGATACATACCTATGGCCTTTTGAATAATGGACATTTGTATAAGGCAGAGAATCAAGTCTCCTCATGGGAAAATAATGAATCCACAGAGCAGGCCTTCTGTCATGCTATGCCCCTAGCTATCATGGGCCCCATGGTGCATTTGAGGCCAGGGACCTCCAGGGCTTGATGAACTCCAACCAGAGGGATGAGTTTGTGGGTTCCTATCTTGCCTCTGCCTCTTGCAAGTTGTGTAGCCTTGAGAAAGTCGCTGAATGTCTCCATGCCCCAGTTTCCTCACAGTGATTCTTCACAGGACTGTTGGAAGGAGGAGATGTGTTCCACAGTGTTAGCTTGGATGATGGAAAAGAAGGAGAAGGAGAAGTTGTCCAGAAAGCTGGACTGGAAGAGCGATCATAGAGAAGAGAAAGCTAGGTAGGTAATAGAAAGCCCAACCCAACCTGGTTGAAACCAACAGGGAATTTATGAGTCTCCCAGTAGACCAGGAAGATCAGACAGTGCCGCGGATCTACTTTCTCTCTCCACCTTGTTGGTCACTCCCTCTGGGATGATGCCATTCTCCCAGACCATCCACGTGACCTTCCAAGATGGCTGCAGGCAGCTGAGGGACCATTGCCTTCCAGGATAGAGTCAGTAGGGAATGACAGCAAGAGTTGTTGTTCTGGAACTGCTGAGAAGAGTCCTTGGATGGACCTGGTCGGGTTAAGCCCATACCCCACCTTGAATCACTCCCCGAGGTCAGTTAAGTGCTCAGGGGTCACTCTGCTCTGGCCACCTAAAGCACTCCCTTGACAATGGTCACTTCTGGTTTCTTTTAATGGAGCAAGAACTTGAAGACCCTCAAGAATTTTGAGTGCAAAATCCTAGATTTTTCATGCTGCTGTTTCTGATCTTTTAGCTTTGTCTTGCCCTGTCCAAAACGGGGATAATTTCTTAGTAACTTGCATCTGTTATCTTTCCAAAGCATTCAACTCCATGTCATGGAAGCAACAGCTCTTTTGCACATTTATACTTCATAGGTTTATTCATAGCTAATTAAATTAAGTATACAACTGACAGAGTGGGGACACACACAGCATACTGAGGGTAATTGGTCTACTTTGCTCATGGGCCCTGAGTATAACAGTCTCCTTGAGCTGCCACAAGGCTGTGGGCATTGGATCAGTGCATTTGACAGAGCAAATAGAAAAAACAGGTAGAATGGACGAATCAGATAAGGTCATTGAAGAGAGTTGCCACTGCCCGAGTTTGTTCTCCAATGACTGACAAGGATGGCCCAGTTGCAGTGGATATTGAGAGGGTGAGCTCTGGCTTCCCCGAGGAGAGCCAACAGTCTAGAGGGAGACATAATGATGTGTAAGTCTATCTCCAGACCTGACATCCAGGGTCTGTGGATATCCCATCTGAACTAGGAAGGTGCCCAGGGCATGGGGCTGGTGTGTAGCAGGGGAGGTTAGGAAAACATAGCCCCAGCCTGCCCACTCAAAGCATATTCCATTAGGGCATGGGGCGGAGAGGAGGAGGCCATCCTTTGGCAGAGCAAAGCACGGGGTAGCTCTGGCTCACAAAAGGGAGTGTACCCCTTGGGTCACCTGAGAAGTTTTCAGAAGGAGTTGCCCACCCAGGAAGGCCAAGATGCTGCTGACCCCTTTGTACAGGGACCCAGGCAGGCACAATATTTTCAGATCCTACAGAGTTCAAAATCTCAGGCAGAGGCTGGCATCACCTAACGTTGCCTGGGATGGCTTGACCCCAGCCTCAGTGTGCTAGAACATTCCAGCCTCAGAAAACCCAAGACGTCGGTGGGTCATGTTTCAGAATCCTCATCAGTAGGATGGGGACAGGGATACCTACCTGAGGATTAAATGAAATGAGAACCACCCTGTTCCCAGTATAGAGTATGCACGTAGGAAGTATCAGCTTCCTCCTAGCCATGTCTCCCTGGTCTTCAGTGTGGAAACAGAGGTTCGCTGAAGTTAAGCAACTTGCCTCATTTACATGGCTCAGGAGTGGTAGAGCAGGATCCCAGAGCTCCCCCTTTTCTTCCCAGCCCAAGTTTGGTCCACACATGGGGCAGGCTGCTGCTTCTCGAAGAGCTCAGCCCTGTGTTCCAGCCCCTGTGTCGACCATGGCCCTTCATGGTGAGTTACTGCATGGGGAGTGAGGCCTCTGCTTACTAAAGTAGCAGAGATTAGAAAAGTAGAGGCCAGAGGGAGGCCATAGAAATACCTGGTAACTAAAACAATATCAGGTAACAACCTTCTCAACCAGCCACAGCTCAGGGGATGGAGTGGAGCTGGGTAGTATCTAGGGCTCCGGGCCTGACGAGGAAGCCATCTCTTGTTTACGACCCCACCTCTCCCTGTTACTGCCTGTGTGCCCCCGGGGCAAGGCAGGTTGTCTCTGTTCACAGTCAGAGCCACACCTGAGTCCATCCAGTCAATTCTCTGGGCTAGAGGACTGGCTGCGGCCGAAGGAGGGAAACATTCAGCAGACACCGGTCCCCAGACACTGGCCCCAGCCGGAGGGGATGGGGTGGGAAGCTCTGGAGTTTTCAGAGTTCTTTGTTCAACATGGATTCAGTTGCCGAGAACAAATCAAGAGGCAATGGGGTGGTTGGGCGGCCATCTCGCCGTATTCATTATTCATTGTGTATGGTCGTTATTATTATAGCCTTTACTGAGTGTGCTGTACTCTATATTCCAGGGCTCCCTAGGGCATCTCAACCACTGTCTGGACTTTGAAATACTTGCGAAACACAGATGACTCCCAAACTTCTTTCCAGTGCAGATTGTCCACTCACTGCAAACATTTCCACTTTGTCTCCAGGTCCTTCCTCGGGGATGTCTGACAGGCCCCTCCACCATAGCAGGTCCACAGTGGAGCTGTTCTTCCGCCATTCTTTACACCACAGTCGATGATGTTATGATCTACTTGGTCATCAGAGCCCCAGAGCATTGGGTCACTTTTAGTTCCTCCTATGCCCTCATGGCTTTCATGTGGTCTACCCACGGACCCTGCCGGCTCTCCTTCCAGAGTGACTCCTGGATCTTTCCACTTCCCTCCACCTGTACCACTCGGTGCTAGCTGTGACAGTCTTTGGCCTCCCTACCAATAAGCATCGTGGCTTCTGGTTCCTTCTCACCCATTCTAAGTCAGGAACTCTCTCTCTCTCCACTGCAGAACCTCCCAGTGTCTTCCTGTTACACTTGATATAAAACCTCAACTTTGGGCTATGGCCCTCAGGTCCCCGTGGACTCTGGCCCTTACCGTCTCTGCAATATTGCCTCCCATGCCTCAGGACCCTCCAGGCTACAGAGACCTTTCCAGCCGATTATCAGACCATGCTTTTTTTCATCTGAGGCCCTCTGCCTGGAATGGTTTCCTTCAGGGCTCCCTAGGCATGACTCCTCCGGACTCAGGGTCTACTAAACACCATCTTCTCAGAGAGGGCTCTCCTGTCCACCTTAGTTAATTAAATAACACCCTCCACCACTCTTTATCCTATCCTCTTGCTGTGTCATACATATAGCATTTATAATGATCCAAAATTATCTTACATGTTTACACGCACTGAGGTCTAGACCCCACTGGAGCAGGAACCGTTGGGGTGGGGGTGGATTCTGCCCTGAACAAGGCCTAGCACGGTGCCTGGGATGTAGTGGGCTCTCAGTACGTGTCTCTTAAGTGAATTCATGAACAAGTATTTTTCTAATTTCAACAATAACCTACGAAAGTAGGTTTCATTTGCTCAGTGTTACAGTAAGTTCGAGTTCAAAGATGTCGGGTATCTTGCCTCAGGTCATCCAGACTTAGAGGTGGCAGAGATGCATTTCAAAACCAGTTTCATCTTGCTCCAACGGTCTTCTCTAAGGCCATGTCACCAGGACAAACCCACTTGGGTGCTACTCTCAAAACAGTGAGTTTGGAGAGGCTCCCCTGGGAAGATATTACTTAACTGGCTTATGGCTAATGCTATAGAGGGTTACTCTTCCTGGACCCTGGGTCTTTGCAGTTACCATCATCACCATCCCACTAGCTGCAGACGAGGGAGCACGTGTGAGTATGTGGAACGCAGGTGGAGTAATTAGTGGCTGGTCTGCAGCTGTGGGTTATCCTCACAGGGACTACATCAGCGTGGCCCTGTGGTGGCCCGCTGCCAGCCTACTTGGGGTAGTTCATACAGCTAATTGCACTAAGCTACCAATGCAAGCAGGGGCAGGCTCTGAGAAAAGTCCAGAGGCACTAGAATGGAGCCACTTGGGTTACTGGTTGATAGCAATCATTGGATGCTGTGTTTCCAGGTGGTAGCACAGGTGCCGCCAAATTGCCCTTCTAGCCACCTGCACCTGCTCTTTTCCCCCATGTGGAGGATCCCTCCTTCTGTAAAATCCTTGGCTTTCTGGTTGTGTCTCCCCTCTTCATTTTGGCTTGGGTACAATCTGTTTGCTCTGAGCCTCACCTGACACCTGAGAATAAAAGTGACCTCTCACAACAAATTGACAAAGGCTTGCTGAACTCAGGGTAAAGGCTTTGCCTCTCTAGGAGAGAACTGATGGTCCCGCCCTCACAGGGGGCTCCAGAATACCTCACAAAGTAACCTTGACGTGGTTTACGTGGGCCCTTGTAGGCACGTCTGAAATATGGCTCCCATTCAAGGGAGAGGCTTTTTTCCTAATAGTGTCTTAGTTCTCTCTCCTCTTGCCTCTTCTCTTCCTTATAA
The DNA here is from genome assembly GCF_902655055.1 of Lutra lutra. Classification (NCBI taxonomy): domain Eukaryota; kingdom Metazoa; phylum Chordata; class Mammalia; order Carnivora; family Mustelidae; genus Lutra; species Lutra lutra. The sequence continues at coordinate 130,152,632 of NC_062278.1, read as the reverse complement.
TTTGGACCTAGCGCAATTAATCAGATTGTGAGAGAGCCCAGGAACAGTAAGCAGAATCTGCTGTTTTCATGCAAAGCTGAAAGACATGCAGCGATTAGACATTTTTATGACCAACCTATCCCATTACACCACAGTTTCCCAATAAATAAAGGAGAGGTGGAGTGGGGGCTGCCAGTTGTCTAACAATCCAACTAACAATATTGTGGACAGAACAGTGTTTTCTTGACATCTAATTTACTCAATTACATGAGTAATCATGTCACTCCCTGCTTAAGCCCCTTCAATGTGTTGCCATAAATTAGAATGACAGGTGAATACCCCAGTGGTTCTCTCCATCTTGGCACTTATCACAGAGCACTGGAGGGGGATCTTCCCTCACGCCTCCTCCCCACCCCCCAGGCTGGGTGTCCCATGAGGCAGGGACACACTATTTTTCTTAGTATCCGTTGACTAGCACAGGCCTGATGCCCCAAGAGAACCCTCTTGGGGTTGTGAGTGGCTTGCACAGTTTGCTGAGTGGATAAACGACTGAATGATTAACTCGAGGACTGTGGGCAGGAGCGGGGATGGACTGGGAAACACTTCATGGACCCAACATGGCTGACATTCTAGCCAAAATTCATGAAGTGACATTTCTGGATATTTGACACATCCGTTGGAGTTCTCTGTCTCAGCGTAGACCCTTAAACTTGAATTGTTCAATTAGAATTATGCCAACTTAACTGCTTGTGCTATAACGGGGATTGAGAGAACATGAGAAAACTCATGCCCAAGAGAGAAAAAAGGAGGGAGGAATGGGGGTGGAGGAGTGGGGCAGGGGAGGAGGAGAGAGAGAGAGAAAGAATATGAGGGGCAAGGTAGGGCTATCACTTCTGTTCTGGTTCTCTTGTGTTCCTTGACCAGAACATCTTGCTGCTCTGAGTATGATAAAGGATTTGTAATTTAGACTGGCCTTAATACCTGATTTACCCCACCCTCACCTCAAGTAAGGGAAAACTTTTCTGGGGGTATATTTGCCACATTTGAGTTACCCAGATGGTTTGGGGATGTATACTGAATTTATCTGTATCCTAATAGCCAATCCCAGTAATTGTTTTTTTATCTAGTCTGCATCTCAGCAATAATAGTGTTTATATTCATGGAAGACATATGGTCGTGGGGACACATCATATGCTCTTGCCAATTCACAAGGTTCTGCTTGGGGCTACCAGTCATGCAAATGGGGATGTCCTGCTCCTTAATTCAGTGGGGCTCCCCCCGCCCGCTGTGCTCCTAGAGAAGCAGGCTGCCATGGTGGTGCCCACAGGGGGGCTGGGTTGGCTGGTGGCCGCAGGGTGACTGCTGTGGCCTGCCACTCACCTCCAGCAGGAGCAAGCTGGACCACATCTTCAAATGTCCTTTAACACAGTCTGGAAATTGGGATTTTTTAAAAATGTGAAATCTTTGCTTTTTTAACACTAGCAACAGATTTCTAAAGCATCATGGGCTGCTCCCTTGCCTCTTGCTATAAAAGTCTGTGGATAACACTGGAATCGTGGCTCCTTTGGCTCCAGAGGCAGCAGGGAGACCTGGCGGACCTGGGGAGACTTGGAGGTTGATTTCCTTGTGGGCACACAGTAATTCCCTTTGTCCTTGTCTGAGAGTATAGAAATCAGTCCTGATGTGGAGACAGGTCCCTCTTTTCTTGCTGAAGAATTTTCAGGATGAGGAACCCCAAGCCGTGGGCCATGATCATTACTGTAGTCATCTGATGGCCAGTTTACACAGCACAGACTGTCTCTCTGCGGTCACCTAGGGGCCCTTCCTCTGCCCGCCTGTGGAGTGGACTGAGCTGGTGCAGCTGGGTCCAGGGGCCCATCTGCGGGACACAGTCCACTTCCTCCTGCTTCTTCATCGTTGTCTGGCTTCCAGGGCCAGCAGGCAGGGTTTGTGCATCACTTCCGGGATGTCGTCCAGAGCTTGGCTCCCAGGATTCTTAGGAACTCATCTTCCCAAGGGATTGGGCTCCCCTGGCGCTTGCTGGCACCTGGGTGGAATCCTGGGTTATGCGAGGCGAGGAAGCAGGGCCGCTCCGCTCAGATTCCCGCCTGCAGCCCTGCTGGCTCCCTGGGAGAAGCCGAGCGTTGTCTCTGATCCCTTTCCAGGTGAATCAGCCAGGAACAGCTGACCCACCCGCCTGCTCTCTCTGCAGGACTGTGTGCCGGCGGGTGGAGGGGAGGAGAAGGCCAGCTGGGAGGCAGAGCGGGGCAGATGGAGGCACCGCCGGCAGTGGAGACGGGTGCTGTGGGCAGCGGGGAGAGGACGCCTGTGGAAGGCGGGGCTCTTGTGGAACTGCAGGGAGTGGAGGCGGTGGCCTTCAGGGGACTGTCTGGACGCCCGTGCCACGGTCATAGGCACCGACGAGCCTCCTTCCGCGTGGAGAGGATGCCCATGGTAACCACCTCTCACCGTGGTGATGAGCTAACGCTTGCGAGCAGGCTGGAGATGCCAGGGCTCGCTGCGTCTAAGTGACGAGGTGACGTTTACCTATTTCTATTCCAGTTCTCAAATACTTATTTTCCCCAGGTCTTTAAAGCAAACATTTTAAGGACCTCTGAAATGGAGCGGGTCAGGGGAGTGGCCACAGGGCCTCTTCTGAGCCTTCGCTGTGGCCTGCTGGCACCGGGACTGTTGCCTCTGCCCCTCTCGGGCCTCTGGCACCCAGCCTGGCCTCCTCTGCTCCTGGGTCCACACAGCCTCCAGAGGGAGCTTTGGAAAATCACCCTGATCACCTTCCCGCTTCACGACCCCTAGCTTGTCAATTCTGCTTTCGCATGAGAGAGGCACATAAGCCGTGAGCTAGGTGGGGGCAGGGATGAGATGGAGGGGGCCCAGCTGTGCCCCCGGCTTGTCGGCTGGGACTCCTCAATCCCTTCAGGACCAGAGTCATGGCTCCCAAGTTCTCTGGGGCCATCCCTTGCCCCCGCCCGTCCTCTTCACGAGCCTCCTTGTTAAACTCCCAGAGCTGACTGGCCAGTGCCGGCCTCAGACCACGCTGGGGGTCGTGCATGGCTCCCAGGCTTTGCCTGCTCATCTCCCATGTGCCCTTTCTTCTTCCTTCATCCCTCTTCATTTGCCAGGCTCCTGCCCAGCCTTCACGACTCAGCCTTTGTAGGCTTGGGAGTGATAGAAATTTAACTCAAAATAACTTAAAGGAAAAGTGAATGTATTGATTCGGCTCCCTGAGACTGGAGCGTGTGTCCCACTTAACTCTGACTCATCATCTGACCCTGGGCCTGCACCCCATGGGGCTCAGTGCCTGTGAACCCACTGAATGAGGTCCAGCCTCTGGCTCCTGCGCCAGTGGATCCGCGCTGACAAGAGTCTGGAGTCGGCTGGCAGACCTGGGGGTTGTGATCCTGGCAACAGGCATGGACCCTTGCTGGGCACCTTGGCCCAGATCCTGCAGGTCCTGTGCTCTGCTCAGAGCCTCCATTTAGATCCACTCCTTTGTGAGCTGACAATGTTGTGTCACGGACACGATGACAGTGCTGCCCAGCGAGGATACTGGTGCATAGCACTTTGCCACAGGAGCTGGTCCTTTTCCTGTGGGAGAGAAATCAGTCCAGCACCATGAACCCCCAGGGGCAGGGCCAGCCCTGAAGCTGTGTTCTTCATTTCTGAACACCTCTCCTTATCTTCTCTGACCCTCAGACCTCCGCCTTCAGCCAGTTCCCTTGGGCCCTTAGCTGAACATACATAACACCAACCTTTCCAAAGGCACTAACTACGGAAACACGATCCCTTCCATTGGGATATATGCCACAAGAAATTGTTTCTCATAAGAAAGAATTGTTCCTCATAAGAAAGAACCCAAGTTTGTGAAATATAGGGGTTCAGGGTTATTCCCTATAACTTCTCCCTCCCTCACATGTGCTGGGTGGCTCCACTGTAGGGCGCTGGGAACTGTGTGTTACCTCAGCCTCTTATTATCTGGGGTTTCTAGGGAGGCTGTGCTAGGCCTGACAGTGTCACCCATGAGGCAGGGAGTCAGGCAGTCAGGCTGAAGTCACTGTCCTAGGCCTTCCTCCTTTCCTTTAGCAGTAGGAGTGCTTGTCCCTGAGCACTTGGGGCTGCCAGGTGAAAGTTGGGGTGAATCACATGCATCCCCAGGAGAGTGGCTGAGAGAAGGCCAGCTCCTCCTGTCTCTGGGCACCAGTCCTCCCAGTGATGGTGCTGGTGAGCCTGAGGGAGTCCGTTCTTCACCGCCCAGCTGAGGATGGCCGTGGGAAGGCTGGGACTTCTGGACAATGTTCTGGTCCCATCTCTGTGGATCTTTCTGAGGGACATTTGTGACTTAAGAACAAGTTTCAGACTGTTCTTAAAGTAGTTTCTTAAGAAAGTGGCTCAGGTAAAATGAGCTCTTCTGAATAATTCATTTTCCTTCTTCCAAACTTAAACTTGCTCGTCTCTTAGTGGAGAACCAGCCAGATGTGAGGTAGGGGTAGTTGGTGGCTTATATCAAAGTAATTAAAGATCAGAGGGAGGCTTGAAACTCGTGACTGCCATGGAGAGAAGTGACACCAGGGGTTGGCATCAAGGGTCCACCGCTGGAGGGGAGAGCTTCTTGCTGAGCACCTGGCAAGCCACGAGGCTGGAGGGCCGAGCCCGTGGGGACAGGGTCCTCTCGGCTGTGACTTCCTCTGGCCTCCAGACAGCTGGTAGGAAGGCAGGCTTGGTGACAACTGTGACTATATACAGGGATAGAGGTTTGCTCAGTCAGGAGACCCATGCTGAGGGTGCAGGGGACCTTCAGTGCCACGGACCCCAGCATGTCCTGAACTTCTGTCATTCATACAGCAACCACCTTGTTGAATTTTGGACAAAGGGCCTTCTACCTGTACCACTATTGATTCGCTTTTTAAAACAATTTAAGTGTGTTCATTTGTAAAAAGCAAGTTTAAATCACTCTCGTCTGTGGAAAATTGGACATATGCAATAAACAAAGGACAAATGTCATGACATATCAAACAAGAAATATGATATGAAGCTTTAGCTAAAGCCTGTTTTCTTACATTTGAATATCACGTGTTCAAGAGGTATTAAAGAAATACCACCCCCAAACTAAGACTGTCTCCCTGAAGGCAATCAGAAGAATTGAAAGAGAGTTGAGAGGGACGTCCACGTGTGTTTCTCCCTCACCCACTCAGTATGGTTTAGTGTGGTGTTTGGCATCTCACCCTAAAATTGCTTTGTGTGTCACCAGTAGTGCTCACGCAGGAAACCATACTTCCCCCAACTCTCCATGCCCATTTTGCAGAAGGTGTGCCTGAGGCTTATCTATAGAGCACTATATCCAAGGTACCCAGCTGGCCAGATGCAGCACAGAGTGAACCTCAGGTCTGAAGACTATCTAAAAAACTGGAATCATTGGGTCACTGCTCAGCCTGGAAAACAAACCATCTGATGCCAGTTTCAAGCCAAAAACATTTACTAAGCAGAGAGTCCATCAAGAAATGCAAAGGGTAGGGATTCAAGGGGGGAAATTGGCCCCATTTTCTGAACTTCAGAGGAAGGGAATCTGGTTTGGACAAAGTTCTGGAAGAGATAAGACAAGTCCACCAAGTTGTTATAGAATGATTTATATCGAAACCTAGACTGATGCCAAGATAACAGGCAAAATCAAATCCCAAAAGGACATTGGTAGGGTCCATCCTTGAAGAAATTTCCAACATAAAGAAGGTCAGAGAATAATAGAAATGAGGCTTGAAAAATCAGCATGCCCCAAAGGGCATCTTAGATTTGAAGCACAAATAATAAGGGACTTCTCTGAGGATCTTGGATTCCTGTTCCTTTATATATACCCCAAATGCTGGAGTTGGTAGACCTTCCCTGACACCGCACATCACTCCTTTGTCTCAGCTGTTACAACTGTGTCTCTTGCTCCGGGGTTAGAAGCGGCTTTATTGACGAGGGGGAAATGCTCTGCTCTGGTCTGAACTGGACCACTTGGCCAAACGATGAACACAGAACCAAAGGTGAAGAGGATGTTGCTGTTCTCCAACTGCTGAAGGCCTGACTGGAGAATGAGAGGGTGCCATGCTCGCAGACTGGGCTGCTTTGCTCCCAGAATCCTGTGGAAGTTAGCAGTGGCTAACACTCTGGGTTTATATCAGTCTCCTCAGCCAACAAAGGTGCTTTGGTGAGGATGCCTTCAAGGGCTGGTTTGTCAGGCACCTCCTGTGTGCTCCCCATTGGAGGAGAAGGCTGGTTCCGTTTCTTCTCCTTTGTCCATCCCTCTTTTCAGTGGCCTTCAAGGTTCTTGGTGCAGGTTTGCTAGTGGGGGCCGCGTGTCAATACAATCAGGAGTTCTTCTTGGAGACTGCAATAGCACTCCCCGCCACTAAGACGTGGCCCCAGTCACTTCAGAGGGAATGGCATTGAGGGCCCATAGGCAGGAACCACAGGGCCAGACAGCTAGGCCCATCCCAGTGCTCAGCCTAGACTCCTCTTCCAGGGCCACTGTGAGAGCCCCCAGCCAGTTCCTGGCAGAGTAAGGCCACAGCAGATGAGCCTCTGTGGTGTAGAGCCTCGCTGTGAGGCTGGCGGCCTGTGGTCCTTCCAGGCACACACACCATAGATGAGAATCCCAGGTGTGTCCTCACAGGAAGGTTAGGCAGCTTGGAATTGGGATTCTGGGTCCTTCCTTCAAGAGGGAAGAGCTGTTATTGCTTTATCTTGAGAGGAAGTGGTGGTGTGAGAATTACATGGCCAAGGGTTCTGAAATTGGGAAGCAGTTAGGAGAAATAACGCTGTTCATCACTGGATTAACACTGGTTCCACACTGCCTCTGCAGATCAAGGGTGGGGTACCACACAGGCCTTTGTCCAAACAGTTTGAACACTCTGCCCTCGTGGGGGATTCTGGGTAGCTGAGCCTTTGCTGGTTGTGGGAGGACCCTTTGTTAGCCGTGGCCTAGAGCCTTCCTATTAACATCCTTAGTGTAGGGAATGGCACCTCCTAGAGAGGCAGAGGGTCCAAAGGCTCCATGGGAAGAGGTTTGTGGGTGTGTTTCCCATGGAAATGGATAGCAGGTGTGTGGCATGTACCTGGTAGCATGTTGTATGTAGATGTGTGTGTAGTGGGGCAGGACACGGAGGTGAGTGCCGGCAGATAGGAGCAGAGGATTCTCTGAAAGGAAGGCCCACCAAGAAGCAAAACGCAGACCCCAGGCTGACTTGAAATCAAGGTGCCTTGGTTGATAATGGATGAGATAAACCCCCATTCCAGAGTGGCTTCCTCTGGGGCCTCACATGCCTCAGGCTGATGGGGCCGTTGGAGAGACCACTGGCCGAGATGGAGCGCTGGCCATCTGCAAAGCCAGTCCAGAAGGGATGCTCTCCCGAAGGTAGGAATTGAATGTTCCTTGTTGGACAGTGCATAGCCAGAAGAATTCTGAGTCCATGAGCCTCTCATAAACCAGGCAAGATCCACAGGGGAAGGAGGCCTGACAAGCAGTGCTAATTGGCTTATGTCCATCAGCAGAGCTGCCTCAATGGACGTCCGTGCCAGAATGGTAAATACATGAATAATTGAGAGTGAAGAAGAGCCTCTTAGAGAAGTCAGCCCCTTAACACAGGCATAGATCTTATTTTTAATCCCCGGAATTCTGACTTTTTAAAAAGAGCTTGACTTGGCAGGTGGGAGAAGAAAACGTGGGAGTGACTGCTATGTCTGACCGTGGGCTGGCACAGCTTCCAATCAAAGAGGACCAAGCAAAAGAAAATAAGGGTTCGCGGAGGGTTAATAAAGCTTTATTGCAAAAACCCAACAAAGAATTCATGGAACGAAATGATAATGGGGAGCTGTCCAACAATATTCTTTGGGATGCATCCAAGACTGTAATCAGAGGCAAGCTAATTCAGTACTAATTTCAGGAAAAAAGATGGGGAAAAAAATGGGTAATTAGAAAAGAAAATGGAAACACTAGAGGAATCATATAAACATAAATTAGGTCCCAAAATACTAACACAATTAATCACAGCCAGGGGTGAATCAAACCTCATCCTATCAAGAAGAACTGAATATTTCATAAGGCATACAGAAGAAGGATGAACTGAGGGGCATATAACCAGCTGTAACTAAAAAAGAAAAAAAGGAAGAAAGAAAGAAAGAAAGAAAGAAAGAAAGAGAGGCACTTGTCAGAAATTGACTGAAAAGTGAGAGAGAAGTAACATCTTCATTAACTAGTGGGGATGAAAAATGGACTCAGGAAATACAACAAATACTCATATTCCTCAAAGCCCAATCTCCTTCTATTGAAATTACAGCCATAACTTTCGAAAATCTTTTTATTTTTCCTCTCTCAGGAACAGAATGATTCATTGTATATAAAAAAGAAAAGAGAACAGAGGAAATAATTAAAGCTATAAAAAAATTTCCCAATTATGAAGCATCAGTGTCCAGATGGCCATACCATGGATTCACCATGAAGAATCAACTTGCGCATGATGTGTGTGTGTGTGTGTGTGTGTGTGTGTGTGTGTGTGTGTTGGGCGGGGAGAACATCTCCTCTAAACCAATGGAGCTGGAGACCTGCAGAAGGATTTCCAGTGAGAACAGTTCTTTCTGCCTGGAATGAGCATGTCTTAGGAATGGTAAGGAATATACAAGCTCACATATTCCTGATTTGCTCACCCATATTCCTGATTTGCTCATCCTGATGTGTTAGCACTCTACTTTGAAGGAGGAAAAGCAAACCATACTCTGATCCAAGGAGTAGCACTGGAAGTCTGTCCCAAGAAGACCCATGGAGGAAATGAGGGCAGGCTGGAGAGGAGAAACCTCAGAGGCAGATGTAAGAGTCCCTGCAAGGGAGGGCTCCCAACCGCAGATGTGAGAGTCCCTGCAAGGAGGGCTCCCAACCACAGAGCGTACACCAACTCTCTGATCTGGGTCCTGGCTGTCCCCCATCCCTGGCATGGGGATCATGAGCCTTCCATCCCAACAGGGATTGTGCAACCTCCTGGCAGAAATATCGAGGGGGATTCCAGTACTGAATTTGAAAGCATCCTGTTTAATCCTTGTATTTCATAATTTTGGAATTGCAAGCTGGTCCATCCTGAAACCCTCTTAGAAAGGTCAAGTGATATATTTAAGATTTCTGGAGGAGGACAGGGAAACACGGCAGGTTGTTAACAACTGGCCCTGAGAATTAAGGACATTGCTTCATTCATGAAGAGGAATCCAGGAGGGGGTCTGGACATGGGGATGGCTCCCTGTTCTGAGACTGGAGCTTCCTAAGTAACCTCTGGTTATCCTTGACCCTCTGTGGCAGCTCCCAGTGGGGGCAAGATGCTGCAAAGGCAGGAGGTGTCCTGCCTTGGTTAGGGGGAGAGAGTGGTCAGGGAGAGTAGCCCTTGAGTACCTTCCTGGGGCTGGGACTAAATGTATTTCATACACCATCTCACAATAACTCTCTGAGCCACAAACCATTTTCCTGAGTTTAAGAGGTGAAGAAATGTAGCCACCTAATTTAAGTGGTCTAGGCAAGGCCACACACAAGGTAGGTGGTGAAGGGACAGGATTTGAACCCCCATCTGCCATTCTGGAGCTGAGTGGACTGCCCCATGCTGCCTCCTATTCTGGTTTCTAGGTCTTAGGCCCTGTGGCTGACCAGACTGCTGGGACAAAGATGTCCAAGTGTCCGTGCAGTGTCCCAGCATGAAGCACCAGCTGCCGAGTCCCACATGTCAGAGGCTGTGGGCCCCACTGCCGCATGTTGAAGTGCGGTGACGGTGTGGGGAAGTGGGGAATCGAACGTTCCTTGTTGAACAGTGCACAGCCGGAAGAATTCTGAGTTCATGAGCAAGCACAATTCCATCACTTCATGAAGCCTCAAAGAAGCCTTTTTATATGCATATGCTTATTATAAATCAATGAGCGTGAGCTTTCTTTTAACTCTTTGAAAATATATGCTTGAAGCCATCGTTTCTCAGATGCCCTTCCTGGGGATTCAGAAGTTTGTTTGATCAGAAGGTGGTCTGTTCTTGCTAGAGAATATGGTGGGTTCTAATTAGTTGAGGTTCAAAGTCTGAGCAAGCTCCGCACACAGTTCTGTTAGTTAAACAAAATATCGAAAATCAACATAAACAAGCAACAGGATATGAGTTAATAATACCATTTCCTTTCAAAAGACTCAGATGACCCAAACCGTATTACCTTTGGCCAGTTTGACTCTTTCATTTTATGAGGCCGAGGGACCGGGGCATTAGAATATTGGCCAGCCGGCCTCTTGGTTTCCTCTGTTGCATGGGGTGAGCTGAGTTGTGCCCACATCGACACGTGAGAGCCCAAGGCGGGTGCTGGACCAATGCACAGAAACTGAGCCATCCACCTCTTGAGAGCTGCTCTCCCAAATGCAGTCAGTCAATCAGCAAACATTTATTGAACACTTACAGAAAGAAAACCCTGCTGGAAACTGACGTCCATTCTTGGAGGAAACACAAGCAGTAGATACAACGATGTCCATCCTGCCTTTGGCTTGGATTTCCCAAGTAACTGAAGGAAGAAGTCTTAGATTCTAAGAGGGCAAAGAGGTATTTCTGCTCTCCGAGAAGATGGAGGAATGCATGAACACAGGAAGGAGAGACATAGAAGATAGAAAAGTGTCTGCGTGGGACATCTGGAGATGAACACCTGAGATGAGAAGTGCACCAGGTAGGACTGAAGGAAGGTGGGGGCGCTGCAGAAAAGATCGGTGCATTCAAAGACATACTCATAGGAACCATCCGAAAGGAAATATAGGAGGACGGAAGATGGAAGAATAATGCTCAGAGCGTCTGTGAACTGTGGACCTTAGAAAAATGACAGCGGAATAGTATAAGCATAATGTTTCACAATTCAAGCAGCAGACAAAAGTGTGGCATGAAAAGCAGCAGCCTTTTTCCCCAGCTGGCCTCCCCATTTCTTACCCCAGCAATCACAACAGGGAACAGTGTCTCAGGCTTCTTTTCTGAAAAATAAATATGCCCACATCCACCTGCTTGTATTTACGTATTTGAGAGGTGATCCCAGTGAACCAGGAGGCAACAGACTCTCTTCCCCACTCCTGTGACTCTGGCTCTCCTTCACTGAATTGCCTTACCTGGCCTCCAAGGAGCATTTCACAGAGCAGGACAGATACTGCGAGGAAGAAAGGTTCCACAGCCTCGAAAGTTTGGGAAACCTTGGAGACAGTCATGTCAGGGAGTGGGCTTAATTGTTGCTGTCTTGGCTGAGCATCCAACTCCTGGTGGAGGAGAGAGTGAGGCGTGTCCCCCAGGCTTCTCTGATTAAGGGGCTCCTTTGAGGAAATGTGTGTCCTGTCACTCCTGAGGTCGGTGAGTTCTTTGGGGGCTGCGACCCTGCCAACACGGGATAGAGGGTGGCTCGGCTGGAAACTGAGCTGGAGTGACAGGGGCCGTGGTGTGTGAGCCTGAAGAGGGGGCAGCGTGAGAGAGCTCGTAGCCTGGACAGCAAGAACCCAGATTGGGTGGGATTGGACGCTGACCCCATGTACAGAAGAGGTGCTGCAGGGAGCTGGGGGTTGGTGAAAGAGCTGATTAAAAAAAAAAACAAAACAAAATAACTTTTCTGAGAGAAGCCCGTGATTCAGCAGGTGAATTTAGCTGCAGAAAAAAATAGGAGGTATGAAGAAGTCGGCTCTGCTGCTGGAGTCCAGCGGAAGCAGCAGGGTCTGGGGGCCCATTTTCACAATGTGACCGTGGCAGGAGCAGCCTGCATAGAGCCTGATAGCTCTTTGGCTTCTGACCTGGTGACCCCACTCACCTTACTCATGCTTGCTGAGCCCTAGCACCATCATACGAACCGGGAGATTATGATGTGTGGCTCTTCCTTCTTGAACACTTCCTGGGTCCTGCTCCTCTCTGCGTGCTTGACGGGAAAGAATGGCTTTACTTCTCACAACAGCCCCGGAAGGGAAGTGCACTTTTTAATCTCCAGGCTTCACAGGTGAGAGAGAACTGAGGCAGAGAGAAATTGAGTCTTTCATCCCAGGTCACACAGCTTGTAAGTGACAGAGAGGACAGTCGAACTCAGGCACTGTTTTCTGGCTATGCCCACGTGGCGAGTCAGTGTAAAGACAAGAAGAAATAAGGATCCGTGCTACACAGAAAGTGCTCCATAAAATGTTGGATTCTTTTCTTCCTGCAATTAACCGTGTGGTAGAATGTTCAATAAATGTGTTTCCTGAACAAATGTTTTGTGGTTTTAATAGCAGCTGATATTTTTTGAGCACTCAGAATGGGCTAGGAACTGGGCAAACTGATCGCATGTTTTCTCTTATGCCCCAGCAACCCTGGGTTAGTACTATGGTTATCCCTATCTTATAGGTGAGGGAGTTGAAGCAGAGCGAGGTTCAGTGGTTTACTGTGAGTCATGCAGCTAGTAGTTGGTGGGGTCTGAGGAGGCATCATGACTTCTGGCCAAGACCAGAGGCTGTTATGAAGTGATGTACGTCAGAGTGGTGCTCCTTTCCAAAAAGTGTGTTCACCTGGAAGAAAACTGGGATATCAGAAAATAGAAATTAGAGATGCAGAATCATGGCATAATAGACATAGGGCAACAGTTTTCCATTGTTGTCTAGCAAACCACCCCAAAATGTAATGGTATAAAACACTTTCTCCTCTGGCTTTGCCGGAGTTCACCTGTACAGCTGCCTTTAGCTGAAGGGTCGGGGGCCCTAAGGTGGTCTTGCTCTTGTATCTGGCAGTTGGTGCTGGATATTGGCTGGGGGCCTTGTTCTCCTCCATGTGACCTCTCGTCTCCGGTAGGTCCACTGGGCGTCTTCATGGCATGGTGGACACGGTGTTGGAGGACAAGAGTGGAAGCTGTCAGGCCTTCTGAGTTCCCGAATTCACACATCACTCCCACACATACTACTGGCCAAGGCAAGCCACAGGCATAGCCTGGCTTTGAGAATGGAGGGAGACAGATCCCATCTATTGAGGGAAGGAACGGCAAGTCACATTACAAGAGGCATAGACACTAGTGGCAAGATTCCCTGTGGACCATTGCTTTAACCATCTACCACACTGGACTGGGAACACAGGGTATCCAGAAAGGGAATGACACTTGCATAGGAAAGAAGAGCAAGTATTTATTTTCTTTTATGTCATTTGATGTTAGGCCACCAAGACAACTCCTTATAAATCTGAATAATACAAAGAAGTTGTATGGGGAGTGAGGATAGAAGAAATCAAGTTTTTATTTGTTTTAACTCAGCAGGATGGTCCATTTTATAAGTTAATAAAAGTTGAAGATTAATGAGACTATATCCACGAAGTATTTAGAGCTCCTTGTAAGCAGAGAGAACTATATCGTTATCAGAATTGTCATCACACAGCTATCAAAATGCCATTCTAAAGGGGACAGGTCATATTTTCTATCTGGAAGGACTTGCTTCTGATTTTCGGGGGCAGCCTGGATTTGTGTTGAGGGTCTTCCCCCATTCCTCTTGGCAAAGGTCGTAGTGAAAAACCTGTGCTCCTCTTGCTGGGAGTGCTGCATGGGAAGCTACGTGGAAGGTTCCATTTCTGGGGCATTGCCCCCTTCCCTTGAGGCAGCCATTAGAGGTAGCTAAGGCATGCTGGGTGGAGGGAATCCTTTCTAGGGCTAGGGGAGAAATAGCCCCGGACAGGCAGCATCTGTGGTTTCACACAGGGGCAACCCGCTGGAGCATAGGGTCTTTCTGTACCTGGCCTCGTCTGGCCTCATGCACAGCTCAGGTGCACTAGAATGGCCTTGGTTCCACACCAACCTGGAAGGTCTCCATGGTGAGCTCAGTGTCATTGGGGAGGGATTCTTCAAGGCAACTGAGGATCTGCGGTTAAAGCATTCTGTGGTCTGTTGTGGCCTCTATCTCTAGTTCCTCTAGGAAAAGTTACCTCCTCTTTTGTGGAAATAAACCATATCTTCCTGTAACGTCAGTCTGAGCCACATGGGCTTTGCTTATTCATTAGATATATTTAGTGACGCATACTGGGCACCATACTAGGAACAGAGACACAGGAAGGAACAAGGCAGACAGAACATCTGCTCTCCTGAGCTTCGAAGAATGTTCTAGAAGGGGAAGGAGGATAGTGTGAAAGTTCTGAAAGGGTTGGGGTTTGGCAGATTCCAGTAGCAGACAGACGTTTAGTGCTAGGGACTGAATGTAAGGGCCTGAGGGCTCAGCGGGGGGAGTTGAGGTAGACCCCTTAAGATCTAGTCGTATGTCTGGTGCAGAATTTAGATTTTCCACTGAGTGCCATGGGATGCTGTCGAACAGTGTTAAGCAGGAGAGTGAATGGATCCAGTCTACATATTTAAAAGATACCTCTAGCCATTGATTAGGGGAGTGAGAGAGGAAATTGGGGGAGGGGACCTGCGAGTAGCAGGTGCAAGAGGCCAGGCCTGAGGAGATAATGGCCTGGGCTGGGGTAATCACAAACAAGAACGTATTTTTGAGTAGATTGCACATTCTGCATTCATGACAGCAATAAAGCTTGAGTCTTGAAAGAAGTTCTGTCCCCATAGTGGACCACATTGGGCTGCGGTCCCATACCTGCAGATCTCTGTTCACCACCATTTGTCAGGAGGGATATTTGGGTGAAAAACTGTGAGGAGGACTCCCATACAGAAAGTGTTGTGTTAGGAGGAATAGGCAGCCCTCTGGAAAAAGAAAGGTGAGAAAATTTCTAAATGTTCTATTTTATCCCATTAACAGACAACTTTCAATGCAAATACTACATTGACTATGGCATGAGTATCTGTTTGAATATCTGGTGGGACTAGTGGCCTCTTATTGTTCTTTTATGAAAGCTTTCCTGGCTATTCTTTCTAATTTATCTTACCCTAGAATGTTTCAGACCTATAAAGAGTGTGGAGAATAATGCCACCTTTAAAAAAGAGAGAGAGATAATGTGTTAAGAGACACTGACCTACCTACCATGCAGCTTCTGGAATGTCTCCAGTTTCGTCTGCAAATGCAGAAGCCCCCTTCACCTCACCTCAGCTCCTGCCCCCCCCTCTCATCAGGTGCTCACTGAATTCCATGCTTTTTATTTCTGTGCATTTTCTTCACTTACAGTGCCTGTGTATGTGGGCCTAAACAAAACAGTAATCTAGATATATCTAAATGTTATGTAAATGGTGTTGTCCTTTATGGATTCTTCTGAATCTCTGCCCTTTTTTCCCTGTACTCTACAGTATGTTTGAGACAGTCATCCGTGTTCAGATAACTTGCTCTAGTCCATTATTGCCACAGCTGTGTGGTATTTTATTGCATGAAAATACCACAGTTTGTTCATTTTATTGTTGATGGGAAATCAGCTTGCATATGATTTTCTGCCATTATAAACAGTACTTCTGCTGACATGCTTGTACATGTCTAAGAATTTCCCTTGGATCTTTTGGGTCTAGACCTAGGAATGGAATAGCTTGTTCACAGCTATTCAGCCCTCCTAGCTGGAGTCTAACTGCTTTATACAGTGGGTGCAGCTGTTTGTTTTTCTGTTTTAACCTTATAATTAGCTTTACCATTTCTAAATGATCATATAAATAATGGTTTTATTGGATAAAATTTATAGATTGATTTAGGAATAATTAACATTTTATGATGTTTAGAATTCTTATCTGAGAATATGGAACTTATCTTTTTTCTTATTGAGTGTATCTCCAGGTATGTGGTCTTTTTGTTACTTTTATAAGTGAGATTTTATATGAAATTTATATATGAAAAGCATATGAAATTTTTGTTCTATCTTATGATTGGTTGTTGTTTGTAATGATAAAAACCATTGCTTTCTATATATTACTTTTGTAACTTACCGCTTTACTCTTCGGAGCAGATTGTAAGTTGATTGTTGGGGTTTGCTGCAGGTACAGTCATATTACCCACTGGTCTTGACCATGTTTATGTCCTTTCAAATTTATACATCTAATTTCCTAGACTCATTGTTTTGCCCACTGTCCCACAACACTAATGGTGGTAAATATGGACATTTTGCCTTGTTCCTAATTTCTATGGGAAAAATTCTGGTGTCGTTGCATTAAGTATTTTGTTTTGAGGAAGGTCTATAGCTTTTCCATCCATTCATGTGTTATTATGAGATTTTAAAAATCAAGAGTGAGTATTGAGTCTTACTGCTTCTTCGGTGTCCATTGAGATGTTTTTGCATCCAGTAATATGGTTAAATTGGATTATGGATTCTCTAATATTGAACCATCCTTGCTTTATAATCAACCCCATTTGGTCCATCAGTATGTTGTTGGATTCTCTGTCAGTAATTTATTTAGGACTTTTGCACTGAAACTCATAAGCAAGCTTGATTTCAAAGGCCTGTGTTGGTGTTGGGGAGCTATATGTGAGGCACCCTGTTAGAATCTGGGTGCTAGAATCCTCAACTTACACTGAGAGCCAGTTCTTATGATTATTTGGGTCCCCAAATGTTCCATAGACCTTCATCCTTCTAGATGATTTTCTCCATCAGCTTGTCACAGAGTAGGATAGCATGTCAGAGAGGAGGGGGTCTGTTCAGGTTCCTTGGGAATGGCCTTGAACCATAGCCTCCTGTTATATAGCTCATGTTATTCTCTCTCCAGTCGGGCTTTCTTCCATATAAGTGAGTTTTGGAGAACTGTGGCATGACTCATTGTCCAAGTGGACCCTCTCCCAACCCCCTTCCTGCTCTGTTTACTGTTTCACTAGAAGTTCTTCCCAGTTTTCTAAGCAGGTTCATTTTTTGGAGTTGAATTTATAAGGGAGCTGTTTGGATTCAGAAGTGTATTTTTCCAGAGAAAGGATGTTTTAAGTAGTGGTGGAACTACTTCCTTATCCTGGCCTTGAAGCCCATTTACTGCTTAATGTCCCAAATAAGGGGTGTGGGTGTGACAGTCCCTACCACAGCTTGTCATCCATTGTCATGGTCTTGTGACAAGAACCTGAGCTGATTTCCATGCTTGAACCCTCCCCAGAAGCTCATTCTTTTCTGACCTTGGCCAGCCAGAGCATCTTTACTTTCAAAAGGGCAATGCTTCTGGGGGATTCTTTAGACTGGACTGCCTACTTGCACCAGGAACAGGTTAACTCTGCATTTAAGAAGAGGTCCCTTTCTCTATTTGCATGAGAAAAGAGAATTCTGTGCATTTGCAAGGGGAAAGCAACCGCCCATCAATCAATCCCTAGGTGACCCCTCAGGAGAACAAAGGGCAGTTGGTTTTTTAAGTCAAGGGTTTGTAAGTTAGGGGTTACCAGCAAATGGCTTCTCTCTTGGTAGGATGCTTTTCTTTTTCTTTTTCTTCTTGACAGACAAATTAGGCTCCATTTGTATTTCTTTCTGACTCCAGGCATCTCTGTAGGTCTCTATTCTCTGGCTTTCCCCATACTCTTCCTCTTTATTCCTGCTTTCCCCAATTGGGTACCACTCTGCTCCCCCTCTCTCCCTCCATCCTATCTTTTGGTGTGTAATTTGTTTGCAGTCAGGTTGTCTCTTTGATTTACTGGGCCTCTTCGCAGCAGAATTATAATAATTGGATTGCTTTGCTGAGCCCCAGCTAGTTCAACACCATTTGCTCAGCCTGGGTCAAGCCCCTTGCAAACAGAGGGTGCGTCCAGCCTGCCCAGAGACACATGCTCGCTCTCGCTCTCGTTCTCTCTCTCTCTCTCTCTCTCCCACACACACACACGGTATCCGCCCTCTGCATCGTTTTCTAGCCAAACATAACGAAAAATCACATCCATTTGAGAACCAATTAATTTACAATAATGTGGGAAGAGATGTCCTCAGGACAGTCTGCCTCCCTGTAGTGCTGTCCTAGGTGCTGATGTTCTTGGGCCTAGAGATTGTCCTGATTGCAGACTTAATTAGTTGTACAATTAGTAAAGGTAGACTTATAAAACCTTTCTTGTTTGCATCCAAAATACACATAAAGAGAGTAAGCCTGAACTCTGATAACTGAAATGAGGAATAAACAAATCCATTCCTGGACCATTCTGCTTCACACTCTCAATGGTTTTCCTCTGTGCTGAGAATAAAGTAGAAAAACAAGCAAACAAGCCATAAATCCAAACAAAGAACATCTTGATGTGGCCTGTGAGACCCAGCCTGCCTGTGCCCACCCTCCCGTTCTGTCCAGTGCAAGTGTGTACTCCCAGTTCTGCACGCGCGTGCACACACAGACACACACACACCCATACCCCCACACACATGCCAGACCCCATGAGGACTTTGGCCTCAACCTTGCCTCTGCCTGACAGTCCTGCTAGGTACCAGCTCCCCTCTTTCATCAGGCCCTTTTGCTCATCCCCCTAGGCTTAGAAAGCTGCTTCCTCCAGGAAGCCTGTCATCATCTATGTGAGGTAAGTCCTGTTATCTTCACCACCCACTGTCATCTGTGTCATTTAGCACAGTGGTCATGACATGAGTATTTGGGCTACTCCTTGAAGATGATCTATCTGTCCTTCCAGACCACACACTGCCTGGGCTTTGGGCTCCTGTCTGTTTCATTCTGGACTCTATCTGCAGAGCTGCGGTTTCCTAAGTACCTGCGAGCAGGACCGAGTGAAAGAAGGAAGGAATGCCAAAATCAACTGTGGCTTTGTCTTCCTTCACTAAGTTTTTGGAAGAGGTTTGCGTCGAAGATCTCCCTCTGGTTTCCCTCCACACTTACCCACTTTATTCCTGTGCATGGCCCATTCTTTCTGAGGTGAGCCCATGTTGGTTTCTCCCCAGCAGAGTTAGAGCCTGAAGAATAGGGACTGAGCCTCTCCCAGCTTGGGATTCTGCAGCCCGGTGTGCATGGGCTCACTTCACAGTTACAGAGATGGGCTGGTGACTTCATCCAGATGGGGGTCTCTCCTTGTCACCACATCTGAGCTTGGTATGGTGTGGCTTATGGGAGCAGCTTAGAGTGGTGGCCCAGCCCCCGCTGTGGGCGGACCCAACTCACTGCGCTCCCTCAATACCTCCCACTCCTAGGAGTAGCTTCTGCGTCTGAGGCCCTTCCAAGGATATGATTTGGACTCTCTGAAGCAGAAATGCAAGGGCTGAATCTGCTCAGCCTACATGCCTTCCAAGAGGTCATCTCAGCCGCCCCTCCCCTCCAGGAAACATGGCACCTAGTACGTCTGTCTCTTCTCTGACGTCTGTACTCTCTCTTGTCCTTCTTCCTGTGCAGTGGTGTTCATGAAGCCCAGAGTTGTTGGTTTGGTTGTTTCCTTGGGTTCTGGCAAATGAAATAAGGTTCTGGAGGAAGGATGGAGAGTTTTGTTTGGACCAACGGCTCCGCCGTAACACACCCACCAGCCTCTCTCCCCAGACTCTCTGCCGTGGGCTTTTCGAGATGCGCTTTTTAGTTCCGTGTTTTGTGAATACATCAGTCAGAGAAAGTACATTTCCCCTGCCTCCTCCTGTGGTCATCTCTGATCCACAGAGCTATGTTGAAGAGCCAAACGCTTTGTTCCTAGAAAACATCCCCTTCTGACGGTTTGATTCCCCTAACTGGTATTTTTCTCTGTAGTTTCTCATTTTCTCTTTGTCTCAGGGAACGAGGAGCTGTGGCTGTTCTGCTAGGCCCTCTCCCTTTCTTGTTTGAGTTCAGTAAATCTCCAGCATCTGAGAGGAGTGACAGCCTCCAGCCTTGGGCTTCTGCGTGGAAACAGGCTGCCTAAAGCAGAGCCAAACCTTCTGCTTTAACAATCAGCCCCCTCTCTTTGGAGATTTGCAGTTTAAAAGGTGTCCTTTAAAAGAAATTAATGCAAAATAGGAGTCTGGATCAGGCAAGCCCTTTGGCCTCCGCTTGCCCCTGCTTTCCCCATGGCCCCGTGGGCTGTCTTCCTTTTTCTGGCCAAGCCTGGCCCCCAGGAGTTGACACCCACAGAGATCAAAGCCGCCTCTATCTTGTCTTCTCACTCTGCATTTGCTGGCTCACTGGATGCCCAGTGAGTTAAACATTTTTCCCAGTGACAGAGAGCCAGGGTCCAGATGGACACAGGAATGGTCTCAGTGGCCAGTGCGGAAGGGGGGTGTTGGAGAGTGACCTCCTGTCCTTCCATCGTTGCGTGCAGGGGTGGGTGAACTCCGAGAGACTCATCTTTAACTGTCATCCATGCATTTTTCCCCTCAAAGAGAATAAGAAAACCACAGCTTTGAAGTGGAAATTTTCTAGGCTTGGAAGAGGCTGGAAAGTAAAATATGGTGCTAGGGACATTTTGTGTGCAGATACAGAATCTGAAAACATGTTTTTTTCCCATTAAACATGCTCAGATATCTTTCTAGTACTCATGTAAGCAGAAGTGAATTTGCCGTGTATAAGCTCTAAGAGGAAAAACCACCCGAATGTTAAGAAGGGCAGTTTAAGTTTCTATTCAGGTTTATACTGCTGGAGAAAGTGGGCTAATCATAGGGAAAAGCATGCCAGGTTTTTCTTCTGCATTTTGAAATGGATGGGCAGGGAGAGGGGAAGTGGGTACAATTCAAATCCAAAATGAAAGGTGCACGGGTCCTTCCATGAAGTCACCCTCTGCCTTTCCAATTTCTGCAGCCTTTGCCGATCTTCGTTGGAATGGGCAAATGAGGCTTGAGGGTGAGGAAGGGGTTGGGGAGAAGCAAGGCACTGGAATCTTCTCTTGGGTTCCTCCAACTTCGTTCCATGAAGCCAGCTGCAGGGAGTTGTAGCAAGAGGGAGATGTGGGAATAGAAGAGTTTGAATGGCTCACCACGTCTGGTGTATGGCATATCAAGGCCAGGGGAAGAGGTTCTGAGATACCAACCAGACCGCCCAGACCTCCAGGCTGCCCACAGTCCCAGAAGGTCCTCTGACTCCTCCCTGCTGAAGTGACCTCAGGGACTCCCAGTCTGTGCTTCATGTGCATCTGCGGGGTGTTGTTGAACTGTTTGCTTCTTCGACCAGTTTCCTTCTGTCTTGGCGCCCTCCTTCTCATAACCTGGCACACTGGGTGCAGGTTGTCCCATCAGTAAAGGGGGGGCGATCACAGACCCTGCCGCCTGGGGTCATTGAGGACTGTCCATAGAGGCACAGAGACCACACCAGGAGCATCATGATTACATGATAGCTGACATCGTGGCAGTGGACATTGCTATTATTACCCTGACAGTCATCCTCTCCACCCCTGTTGGCATGCCACAGCTCCCCTTTCTCCTTGCTGAGTGACTTGATGGTTTCCTCCCGAGCGGGCTGGTCTCCACTGTTTCCCATAGTCGACTCCCCTCCAGCCCATGTCCTCTGCCCTGAAGATTCTTGGATGCTTTACTCCTCAGGAGTTCCCTGTAGCATGAGGGAAGCCGTTCTCAGGCAGACTTGCTAGAAGGCACCATGGGTTCGGTGTTGACTGAGGTGGCAATCTGGGTGCAGGGCTGGCGTTTGCAGGCCCCAGTCCTGGGGCCCCACAGGAGCCCTCTGATTCAAAGGGGCAGAGAGTGGTGAAGGGTCAGCCCTGGTGGTTCAGCTTTGTGATGGCATGTGGGAGAAGCTCAGTGGAGAGATTCTTCCTAGCAAATGTCACTCTCTTCACATGGTATCTGTCTTGTCACCATCAGGACTGGGTGAGAGTTGGGGCATGGACCCACACAGGCTGTTTATATGGGGGGGAGCTCTGGTGTTTTGGTGAAATGACTGTGCCTTGGAGAGCTTTCCTGAAAAGGCAGAGTTGTTTCCTGATTCTTTCTCACAACCAGGGTTCTAGTTGGTGGGTCTAGGGCACACCCCGTCCCCCTCACCATATTCATTCTTAGAGAGCAGTTTTCTTCTTGGTCTGTTCGTCACTCTTTGGAGTTGGGATTCCATCTCCCTTTGGCCTGGGAAACCATGAGGGGCTACAGCATCTTTAAGGGAGGGATGCCACAACAGGTGCCCCCTGAAACCCCCCATCCCCCGATTCAGGCCAAGAGCCATGGCGGAGGGAGGCCAGGGTGGCGGGGTGATGCCCAGGCAGCAGCAGCTCTTCAGGAGAATGAGACTATAAGCCAGCAAAGCAGAGTGGTGGGGTCACATATAAGACCTGAAGGTCACCCTCCCCCACAGGTGTGTCCAATCCTCGGGCACCGTTGTTCCTCTGTCCAGAACGTCTTCCCCGCCAGTCTCTTCATGACTCATCTAGAACTCAGAGGGGCATTTCCTCTGCCCTGCCTCTCCTGACTCCCCCTGGCTCTGAAGTAGCCAGCCCCCGTCCCTTCTTTACACTGTTGACTGACGCACGGAATGGATGATGGATGGTTGGTCACTTCTCTCTTCAGGACCTTTATTACCTACCTCAAAGGTGCCTCCGTCTTGGCTTGGAAATCCCCGGACTAGCTGGGTAAGATGGGGGCTGCTCTGGGGCACCAGCCTGAGTGGGTTGTGTCCATCTGCCCTCCCTCTGCAGGGGGAAATGTCTTTCTGGTGGGCAGCTGGGTTTCAGTGCTGTGATGAAGGGAGCGGTTCTAGAGCCCCTTCTGTAGGCAGCCTCCCTTCCCTTCTCTTGGAGCCCAAACTGCATGTGGACCCTGGCCCAGGACCGTGGTACTCTCTGGGTTTCACCATTAAACATCCCTCAAGGATCATGGCTTGGGCTCAGTGTATCCTGAGAGGGACACGAATGCTCTCTCCTGTGCCAGTGGCAGCGGTTGGTATGTCCGCTGGGCGGGCTGCTGCGAGGATTGTGGTTGGTGGGTTGGTGTGCCTGGGTCTGCTGCAGTGTCTGTCATGGCTGAGGGGAGAGGTGTGGCTGCACAAGGCCAAGTGTTTCGTGATCCCACCTAGCCACTTCATGCCCAGCCTCCTATAAGTTACACTTTTATAGTCATCGCCTCCAAGGTTCATCCTATAAAGGGACTACATGAGCAGTGCCATTTTCAGATGGGAAAAATGATTTCATCATAGCGGCACTGAGTGCCAAAGGCAGGACTGGAAGGAGAAGCCAGGTCTGTGGGATTTCCAGCCCACTCTCTACTGGTTCCTCCTTCCTGTGGACCCCATGGTCTTGCTTGGTGGCACAGATCTGGCTTCTCTCTGTCGCTGGTGGCAGGCCAGCCCCAAAGCTGCAAACTCCTAGGAGATCCCAGGCAAGCATCGGCAGTCAGCATGCTAGCAGGTGATCTGGGCCTTCGGCACAGTCTGTGGTTTGGAATTGATGCTGTGTTTTCTAGGTGCCCATATGTGGAGGAGAGCAGGGTCTGTCTGCTCATTGAGACAGCTGATGCTCAGGACTGGAAATGTCTGCCCTCTTGTGTGTGTCATTTCACGTCCAAGCTGAGAAGCTCCGGAGCTTTTTAAGAGATGGATCCAGCCTCCAGGGGCTCAGCCCCCAGGGTGTGGGAGAGCCCCGATATCTCCCTTCCTTGTCAGAACCAGACCTGCAATGTTGGGTCCTTGGCATGCTGACTGGGAGCTCAGGTCTAGTGTGCCCCTAATTCTGATTCTGGCCAGTCTCCAGAGTGAGTGAGTGCAGGTGGAGGGCACTGTGTGGGGCAGCATGATCTGGAGGATGTCCTGTGCTGGGTCTTACTGGGCTCCCAGCAGATGAGGTAGGCACCCCTATTTAACAGTTCCAATTTTCTTAATTTTCCAGTGCACTGATCTGTGGGGCAGAGGGTGAGAGGAGGCCCTTGGACTCTTCATACGTAGGCGCTTCTCAGGGGTTAGGAGTAGAAAAGACATGGTGGACTTGTGTGAAGTTCATCATTGTCCTCCTCATCACCATTTTTTAAAAAAGATTTTATTTATTTATTTGACACAGAAAGAGAGATCACAAATAGGCAGAGAGGCAGGCAGAGATAGAAGGGAAAGCAGGCTCCCTGCTGAGCAAAACCCCTATGCGGAGCTTGATCCCAGAACCCTGAGATCATGACCTGAGCCGAAGGCAGAGGCTTAATCCACTGAGCCACCCAGGCGCCCCAACCTCATCACCATTTTTATCATCATCCTCAGCCATGGGATCCTGGCGATTATGGGACATTTTTGCTGGATGTTCTAGACAGAGAATGAAACAGTTGCTAACTCAGGTTGGCTTGAGTGGTCATTTGCTCTTGTCAGTGCATCTGAGATCCTACACTGAGCAGCATGCGGGTCCCCCGCACACACAGTTCTTGCATGCCTCACTGTTTTTGCCCTTGCTGTTCCCTCTGCCTGGAATTCCTGTCTATGCTTCTTTGACCAGCATACTTCTACTCAGGGGCTCAGACCAGTGCAAATACCCCTTTGCGTCTAACAGAATAAATATACTTCCAAAGATAGTGTTGATCACATTCTAAAGTTTATCTTTTCCTTATTTTCAGGTACCCAACACACACACACACACACACACACACACACACACACACCTTTGGATTTATTGAGGGGAGGGCTTTCTAGGTAGGAGCAGAGCAGAAGCAGTGGTGGGGAGTCATAATGCTACCTGGTGAGTTTGGGAGGTGATGGGGAAACTGATGGACCCAGAGCTTCTTTCCAGGCTGGGAGTGGCAGGACATAGGCCAGGTGGGTCATGGATGTCACCGGTATCTAAGCTGATGAATCCATCATAAGAGAATGGCCTTTAGGGTTGGACAAGACCTTCCTTGGAATCAGGCTCTCGTGGCAGTATGTTCTGAGGCCTCATCTCTGAGCCCAGTTTCTCTATCTATAGGAATGTGATAATACAGCCCATCCCTTAGGCTGCTGGGGAAAGCATGTGGGGTGATGCGGGTAAGCTCACAGTAGATGGGGTTGCTTTGACTATGAGAAACCGAGGCCTTTGGGAGCAGGGATCTTAGCGTATACAACTTTCAATCAGCCAGTAGGCCTAGCATGATGCCTGTGTCTATTGGCTGCTCATTTTTTCTAATTGGTTGAGTAGAGATTATACCCTAAGAAGAATTTTGAGCCAAGAGGAGGCCAGGTGAAAGTGGTGGTTAAGGAAGAAGGCTCTGGCAATGATGTATATGTAGGGTGGGTTAGAGATAAGTCAGGGTGATGGAAGGGAGAGGAAGATAGGTAAGGGTATATGAAGCGCACTCCAGAGTGACCTGGAGGGGCCCATGGAATGTCATGGAGACTTCTTCCTGCTTAGGCTCGTGGGGTGTAGTGGAGAGGTGGCCTTGGGAAGAGAGGAGGGAGGGGCACGTGTGTGGGTGGAGGTGCTTATGGGTGTGTGTAGGGTTGTGCATGAGTGTGGGTGTTGCATACATGTTTCCAGAAGACCCCACACTGACCAAATGACACATTCTGCCCTCATACAGCTTACAGTTGCCTGGGAAACAATGGCATTAATGAAATCATTACTTGAAAGTGTGGTGAGGGGTCTGATGGGAAAATTCAGGGCTTCTTTGAGATTTCACACAAATACCTCGTTCATACTTAGAAACTTGGGGAAGGCAACTTGTTTTCAAAAAGCATTTATCCTTTGGTCTTATCATACTAAGCAGAATTTAATAATTTTTACATGGATAAATATGTTCACATTTTCTTTCCCATAACCACAATGCCATTATCATATCTAAAAAAGTTAACACTAATTTCTTAGTGTTATCGAATATCCAGTCAGTGTTGAAATTTCATTTGGTCTCATAAAAGCTTTTATAGTTGGTTTATTTAAATCAAGATTCATATAAGATCTACCTGCTGTTGATCTACCTGTGGTTGACTTGTCTCTTCTAATCCATAGGTTCTCCTATTTTCTCCCATAATTCAGTTGTTGAATGAGACAGTTGTGGATCCCAGAGAGTTCTGCGGGGTCTGGCTTTTGCAGGTGATGCCCCCATGGTGTCAGTGTGCTGCTGGGTTCCTGGACACCCTGTACGCTGAAAGTTAGAGTCGGAGACCCGACTGGGTTTGGGTTGACTTGGTTTCCCCCCAGGCTTTGCACCTGTTGGCTCAACAGCCATTGGTGGCTATGACCTAGATGGGGAGACATGTCATTGATGGCAGCATCCAGCTGGGCTAAAGCCAGGTGCCAAGAGGAGTCACCATGGGAAAGGGAAGGCGAAGGAGGGGGCCGTGAATCAAGGCTTGGGTGTAAGAGAGGACCTGGAAGCACTGAGAACAGCTCTGTGCAGTGGGAAGGCTGACGCTCTAGTGAAAGAGGGCTGGGGCAGGGCACAGAGACAGCGCTGAGCTGCGGGAACCTGTGAGGTCTTTTAACTTCTTTTGGGCTTGTCTGCAGAGTGGACAGAGTACCTGCATCAGCTCAGAAAGGATGGTGGACATTCAGAGAGGTAGCAGACGCAGGAAATGTAGCAGCAGTGCCTGGCGAGAGAAAAGGATCAATGGGTGTTATTGGTAATGACGATGTGGAGGAGGAGGGGAAGGGAGCTAGGACTCTTCCACCTGGGTCCACAGAAGCTGTTGAAAGCTTTAGGGTCAGAGAGTTATGATCCCATTTGTATTTTAGGGAGCCTGACCTGTCTGTCTGTCTGTAAGACGGAGGGTGGGTTTGGGAGGGACAGAGAGTGGGTGAGACCGAAGTTAAGTTGAAGCTGTTGTCCAGAAGAAAGAGGGGTCTGGCATGGGTGGGTGACGGCAGTGGGGGTGGAGGCAAATGGGCTTACTGGAAGGTATCCCGAGAGTAAACACAGAGAAGAGGTGATAGACAAAACAGGCAAGAAGAGGGAGCGGTGAATCTGGAAGAGTAGAGGGTGTCGGCTTGAATCTCCGGCAGAAGGATGGCGGTAAGCCTCAGGGATCCAGGGTCGGGCACGCCCTCCTGTGCTTGTACATTTATGTATTGTGTGGACATGTGTGCACGCGGCTATACTAACATATGCTGTGCATTTTAATATATGCACTAAAATAAAAATTATGTAGAAATCAGATAAAGATGAAATAAATAATATTTTAAAGTATCTTGCCATGATTAACATGCCTTCTTAATCTCATTAGCTGGTACAGCCAGGCAAAATATACATTCAGGGAAAGGTGCATCATTAGCAAGAGCAGGTACATATCCATATTTCAAATAGCCTTCCTGATTATTTGATGTTTTCGGCCCATTTCTTTCCAGATCTGATTAGATGGCATGGCTGTTGGCTCCTTGTGTGGCTGATGAAGAGTGATTACTGGGTGTAGGGCAAGTGTCGACAACCTCACACTCATGGGCTTTATTTACACTTGTAGTACGGGGATGGTGCAACTTGCCAGTTCTTTGCAGGAAGGTTTTAAAGGTCCTAGTCCATTTTGGTAAGGGTTAGTGCAGTCTGAGCCCGGTTATGGGACCTGTCAGTGCTCTTCACGGGCCATTAATGTCACCCTGCAAATGAGCACACAGCTCGGGCCCTCTGGCCACCCTTCTGCATGCTGCCCTCCCGGGCTTCTTCCAGGACCCGCTCCAAAGCTGCACTTGACGCATGACCCCACCATAGCCCAAGGGAGGGCATCAGGGGCCATCGGTACACTCAGCGTGACTCAGCTCAACTTCTTCCTTTCCTTTTCGTTTATGTATTGAGAAGAAATAGAAATGGATGTGCAAGCACCCCACTTTGAGTTCCGGGTTGCTCTGTGACAAGCCCAGGACAGCAGAAGGTCTTGTGCAAGGTGGTTAAGGCAGGTGAGACCCTGAGGAGCCTGCTCGTGGCTCCAGTTGGGGCTCTTGCATTCCAGGTACCCCTGCAGCAACTAGCATCTGGCTGTGGCGGTCGGTCCTATTTGGCAGGGAAAGCCGGGTGGTTGTGCGAGGAGGGGAGGGGCAGGGAGCAGCGGGGGGCTTCACGGCTCCCTTCTCGGGCCTCTTTGGCCGTCTGCCCAGAGAGAAGCACCAGCTTGCCCCAAGGCCTGCTGTGTGGGCATGTGCAGTGAGACGAGCACATTTAGCCGCGTGACTTGCCATTCAAAATGAATTTGCCTAGGCTCATTGCTGCCCTTTCTGAGAATCCCCTTCTCTGCAGGTCCTGGGGGCTAGAGGTCCAGGGTGCTCTCGCTCTCCTCCCTCCCTGCCAGCCAGAGCGCTGTGTGCCTTTCTAGGGATGGCCGTGGTGAGGCCTCTGCAAAGAGAGGGGCCCGGCACCTGCCTGAAAGGGGAATCAGATAACGGATGAACCAGGCAAGGCTGGCAGCAAAGAGATTTGTGAGGCTATTTAAAATCGTTCGGGGTTCTAGAGGCTGGCTGTGATGCTCTCTGCTCATCCCGGATGCTGACGAAACTGCAGGAGACTGCTGGGCTCGCATGTCTTTCGCAGGCCGAGCAGTTTGGCCATAACCCCACCACAGCCCAGTGTGCCTGAGACGGAGACAGACTGGAGGAATAGGGGCCTTAACTGGTTGTGGCTGTAACAGTGCAGCTTGAGCGGGTGCAGGGGCTGTGCGAGCCCTGCGGCTCCCCGGACAGAGGCACATACCCGGGCACTGGCAGGAGGGCGTGTCCACCTTCCAGCTGCTGCCCTGCCCAGAGGAGCTCACCGCAAGTCCAGCCCCCGTGGAGTTTCTGGCCCTGGATAGGAGGTCGGCTGTGCTGAGAGGCGTGCTCCAGACCAATTAGGAGCCATGCTGCATGGGGTTTTCCTCCCCCCAGTGATCATTTCCTTCTGAGGCTGGGTTCTACCCTCTGATTATCACAACGCGTTGCCTGTTTGGTTTTTCTCCGCTTAACTCCCACACTCATTTTGTGCATGAATGAGTACAATGAAACCAGTTTAATTTGCTGTTAATTCTCTGTTCAAAATATTCTCTTGCGTTGAAGGGACTGGGTCCTTTTCATCTTTCTGTGGTGGTTCTGGAAAGAAGGCACCTGTTGGGGGGGCAGGAGGGTGGTGAGGGCAGGGGGCTGTGGGAAGGAGGCACAGTTCTTTGCGGAGCAGGTGAGCGCCATGGAGAGGGACATCCATCACAGCCTGTGTGGGAAGAGGGATGCTGTGGAGCTAGGGGTCAGTTTGTGGTGGGGACGAGGTCATGGTTAGGAGAAGCACCTCCCAGCAGAGGGTCTATGGTGGAGGGTGTAGGGCCAAGCTGGCTTCTGTGGCTCTCACAGGTGGGCATGAGGAAATGAATGCTGAGCTGATCACAGCTGCGAGGTGGTCAGGGAAGACATCTGATGGAATTTACAGAGATGAACTTTAAAAATTGCTTTAAAACATCTGAGTATACACAAAACAAACTGAGGGTTGATGGGGGGAGGGGGGTTGGGAGAGAGGGGGTGGGGTTATGGATATTGGGGAGGGTATGTGCTATGGTGAGTGCTGTGAAGTGTGTAAACCTGGCGATTCGCAGACCTGTACCCCTGGGGATAAAAATATATGTTTATAAAAAAATAAAATAAAAAAAAACATCTGAGTATAGTGTTGATAGCATGTGTTCAAGCTTAGCTAGTTTGAAAGAGATCTTTTTTTTTTTAAGAGTTTATTTATTGACAGAGAGCAAGAGAGCACAAGCAGGGGGGCTGCAGGTAGAGGGAGAGGGAGAAGCTGACTTCCTGCTGAGCAGGGAGCCTGACTCAGGGCTGGATCCCAGGACCCTGATCTATGACCTAAGATGAAGGCAGCCACTTAACCAACTGAGCCACCCAAGCGCCCCAAGAGATCTATTTTTGACAAAAGTTGCTTGTTTCAGTCAATCGTGCCTAGCTCTTCTTTGTACCTGGGGTAGGTATCCAATTCCTATTAGAGGGGCTGCATTCTGAGTAACGAATGATCTACACAGACATCAGATCTGCCAGGCAAAAGTGTTGGGGAGAGCAGCAGCTTTGCTGGTTGTCACCGGGCAGTCCCTCAGGCCATGTGGAGGCAGAGACAGCTGAGTGGTAGGTGGGTGAGGCTGAGCCATCATAAGGGCCTGTCTCATCCTCCAGTAACCACAGAAAGACCCCCTCCCTTGGGGAGGGCATCCTTTTGAATGCTTTTGTAAGTTGCATTTTGTAAATTTCTTCTATAACATGGAAGAGGTTGATAAACCCCCAGGGATCAGCTGCCCTCAACTTTCCTCCATGGGGCTACCAAAACTGCTGGTAGAGGGAGCCCAGGAGCCTCCCAGAGGCTGTCGAGCTTTCCTCTGGTGACCTGGGCATTCTTGATTCCCAGCCACTGCCAACCCAGGTAGGAGGTGGAGTTCTGCCTTGGGAAACCCACCGGCTTTGTCCATCAGTACATCTGTAGAACCACCCGCCTGGTAAAGAGACTCGGGTGAGTGCAAAGAAAAGGGAGAAGAGCAAAGGCAGCCTGTGGTGGGTAGATTTATAGGGGACCAGCCAATATGGCCTGTCAGGTCTTCCCACACTGTACAGCCTACTGTACTTCCTGGCTAGGAGTGGGGAGGGAATTGCAGAGTCCCAAGATGCTAGGAGGCAGGGATCTTTGGAGCAGATGTGTCTCTGAGGATGAGGTAGGGGGTGAGCTCCGCTGGCTTGTGCTCAGGGAGTGGTCAAGCACCCCACCCCAGGCATGGGCTTCCTTCCCATTGCTGCCTCTTGAAATGAGCACAGTCTGGGGAGCTGGGGCAGAGATTCCACCACAGATTAAGTTGAGAATGGACCAAATCAGGATCAGTGTACCATTTGGGGCATGATAGTTGGGCCAAAGTGGAGCATTGTCGAGACATCTGGGTGGCTTGGTCAGTTAAGGGTCTGACTCTTGGTTTCAGCTCAAGTCATGATCTCAGGTCATGAGCTCAAACTCCACATAGGGGCTCTGCACACCGTGTAGAGTCTGCTTGTCCCTCTCCCTCTGCTCTTCCCCACCGCTCACATGTGTGAGCTCTCTCGATCTCTCTTTCTCTCCCTCTCTCAAATAAATAAAAATTTTTTTTAAAGGAGCATTGTCATTAAGCTCATCTTTAAAGGATATAAAATGAAGATTAACGTAGTGCATGCCTTGTCATCTTGCCTTCTTCTGTTCGTTAGGGAATTTTCTTCTTCCCCAGAGAAGAGATAATGACACTCAAGCTCCTGCTTCTTACCAGGTGTATCTCTACCACACCCTGGACCCTCCTTGCTTCTCGCTTCACACCCAGCTCCTGAGCCATGTGGCTGGAAGACTGAGAATGGTGAGGACGGCGCCCCTGTTCTGCCGACCCCCTCCCTGAACTGGCCCAGCCATGGCCACTCTCTGCTGCCCACTTAACCGTCCCTCTCCTTGGCAGCGAGAGTACTTGTCCCGTGGCAGCTGCTGAGGAGGGTCTGTTCCCGGAGCCCCACTGCACAACCCGCCGCTTTATCCTTACTCTGAAGAGTCTTGCAGTAAGGACACTGGTTTAGCTCACTTTTCTAATTTTACCACTTCCCTGGAATATATCTTCTCATTTCCCAATTCCACAGATCACCCTTTGGGAAACGTTGCTACAAACTCTCCATTCTCTTATTTCTTCTCCCATCCAAATCCTTTGCATAATCCAACCTGTGCCTGGATTTTTTTTTTTTTTTTTTTTTTTTCAGGAAATCTTCCCTGACCACTCCAGGCTCTTCCGTTCCTCTGTCTTCCCCAGGGCCCTGGTAGTCTGTACTAGTAAATTGCAAGGATTCTTTTGGAGGCTGATATGATAAGGGCATTTTTTTTTTTAAATTTTTTTATTTTTTTCAGCATAACAGTATTCATTATTTTTGCACCACACCCAGTGCTCCATGATAAGGGCATTTTTCAAAACAGTTAAAAGCCCAAGGGTCATGGCTTTCTAGGACCCAGTCACTACTTCCAACAGGCCTTCCAACCTCTGCTGTCCCTTGCCACATTTCCTTACTCCACTGCCCCAGCGCCCCTGAATTTGGGACCTCCCACCTAAGTCAGAGAATTCCACAGCCTTAAGGCCAGTGCCTCGACCAGCTCATCTCCACCCCTGGTCCCACCCTCAGGCCCAGGCACCGCCCATCAGCCAGCTCAGGGTCTGCAGCCACCCTCGCTGTCCATGCACTGAGCAGGTAGTGAATATTTACAGTGTGCCTGGGCCTGAGAATCTCGGTATGGATAAGACAGATGATGCCCCTGGGAACATGGGGGGAGCATTCCATGCCTGGCTGGATTAGCTTCCTAAGGCTACAGTACACAATCCCCATGAGCTGGAGACTTAGAACAATAGAGGTTTAGTCTCTCATCCTCTTGGAGACCAGATATCTGAAATCAAAGTGGGGCCACGTTGGTTCCTTCTGGAAGCTCTGAGGGATAATCCATTCCATGAGTCTCTCCTAGCTTTTGGGGGTTGCTGGCATTCCTGGTACTCTTTGGTTGTAGCTGCATAAATTCAGTCTTGGTGGTGACGGGGGCCTTGCTGTGTCCATTACCTCCCGGCTGCCCTCTAGGCTGTGGAGGGTGTGCAGACCCTTGCCATTTCCCCATGATTTCTGGGCAGGCCTTGTTCTGTATTGATTGAGCATCTTACTCTTGGCTTCCCTTTCAAAGCCCCCTTTGCCCATCTGCTGGCTTCTCTCCTTCTGCCACCTGGTTTCACTATGTTGCATTTTCTCTCTCAACTGATCGCCTTCTTTGTGCCTTTGATGATGGCTCCATCAGATCAAAGGGGACTCTTCTCTAGGCCCAGGGCCTGCGGCCCTCCTGAGTGTTCCTATGGCAACATGTCTCCATTGAGGTGCCAAATCTATAGACCTCCAGCTGACAGACAAACTAGTTACCCATGTTTCTCTGAAAATTTAGTTGTGGTGAGTGAGACTTGGGCTCCCTGCGTTTCTCCTGTTTCCCTTCAGACCTTCTAGGAAGGACTTAAACTCCCTCCTGAATCTGGTACAAACCAGTTAGCCCATGAGGACAGCATCATAGACCAGAGTTAGGTCCGTCATCTTCCATGGGTATTCTTTGCTTAGAATACCTATACATATAAACTGTATTTAATTTTGTTTTTGTTCACTAAATATCCCCAGGGTTGCAGCTGGTATCTTTCTGGTGTTCTGAAGGGTCACACAGATTTCTGTAGAAGTTCATAAGTGTGCTGATAGCTTGAAGACTATTTTATCATTGTATGCTAAAATAATGAATGAGTTGATTAAAAATTACAAGAAAAAAATTAAATCTCACTGATGAAATTCTGTCAGCACATTTGCCCAGGCCAGAGCCCTTGCCTATCTAGACGATGAGTAGGGCAAACAGTAGGTCATGGGCCCAGTGGAGCCTGTAGACTGTTTTCATGCTGTAATGGTGACGGTAGATTTACATAGGTGCAACAGAAATCTTATGGCTCACAAAGCCTAAAATATTTACTCTTTGTCCCTTGACAGAAAGTTTGCCAACTGCCAGCATAGACCATTGTAGTGGACATCATTCAGCCCAGGTCCTGGGTGGTAAACTAAGGCCACCTAGAAGGATGTGCTCCTGAGCAGCTTGGAGAACATCCCTTAGTGTGTTTTCTTTCCCAGACAAGCTGGTGTATCACCCGCAGAGGTCTAGGGAATGCAAGCCAAGAACCATTAAATTGATGGTACTATGGCTAGTGTGTGTAATAAGATCTAAAGTAGTGGGGCACTTGCCTATCTCTCAATAGTCTTCTGAAGATGTGATAATGTCTGTGAAAACATTATTTATAAACTCTAAGGGCTACTTATTAAAAGTATATATTTGCATCCCCTTAAAAATGAAATATTTGCATATAAATCTAACAAGATGTGGATGAGATATTATGAGGAAAACAGCAAAACTCTGATGAACAAAGTTAAAGAAGAACTAAATAGAGAGGTACTCCATGTTCATGGATAGGAAGACTCAATATTGTCGAGATGTCAGTTCTTCTTCCCAACTTGAGCTATAGATTTAACACAATCCTAAGGAAAGTCCCAGCAGGTTATTTTATGGACAGAGACAAAATGATTCTAAAGTCTATAAGGAGAGACAAAAGACCTTGAACAGCCAAAACAATTTTGAAGAGCAAAGTTGGAGTACTTCAAGACTTACCATAAAGTTCCAACAATCAGGAGAGTGCAATGTTGGCAATAGAATACACAAATAGATCAGTGGAACAGAACAGCATCCTTAGATCTCCATATGCCTTGAGAAACAGGATATTGTACCCATGTTATCAGTGAGAAATCTGGGGCTCAGAGAGGTTGTGTGGGTTGCCCAGAGTCACACTGGCATTATCTGTCTATGTGAATTAGAACCCGTGTCTTCTGACTTCAACTCCATTGCTCTCTTAAGCTGCACCATAGCTGGCTAGGTAGGGGTCCTCTAAAGGAGGCAGGTATGTATTCTCTTTGTTGATAAGTGAAGCTTTGCATCATTTTTTTAAAAGGAAGGGCAGGTGGGCCTAAGGAACATGGTGAAACATGAAGAAAACACAGCTCAGTTGTCTCTGACCTTTCCTAGATTTAACCCTGACTTTTGGCTGTTATAGAGTGAATTTCCATGTCATTTTGCTAAGAGGTAAATCCAAGATATGAGACACTGAGGGGCCTTCCAGGAGGGACACAGTTTGCTGTTTGCCGTTTATCATCATTCCATTCGTTACATACATTAGAGAAACTTAGGATGTGGAGAATGATGACCCCTTCCTTCCCGAGAAAGCCAACCAGTAGTGCTGGTGATGAAAATCAGGATGAGGTTAAGGAGAATTGACATTTTACAAGAATTAGCATACACTTGATTGTATTACACAATTTAAAAATTAATAAACGTCCTAGAACATGACCGCATTAGATATTACCAACTGAATGTCCATGGGAGATGAGGAATAACCATCCAGGCCCCTGGTTACTTCATTTGTACTATCCCCCTCCCACACACCTCAACTTGGCCTTCCCTCTCTGAGTCTCTAACACATGGCTGCCCTGAAATTTGGGGTCTCCTGGCACAGAGTTTGGGACTAATACATTGCAGATAAGCTTTCTCCCCTGTAGGCTGGTGGCCTCACCAGCATCTTGGTCCCACGCTGATTCAGTCACTGGCCAATTCACCCAAATGTGAATGGGCTGCGGGAGCTCTCACCCTCTTCTGGATGCATTTCCCCAGAGAACCCACAGTGCCCAGCACTGCGTATCCTAACTTACTTTTTGCAAACCCTTACTGCTTATATTCTAAACACAAGATATGGGGCCTTCAGGGAATGCATCTAGAGACTTCTGTGTGTCAGACACGGAGGTGCTAATATTCCCAATAAATGCATGGAATGGGGGCCTCGCCCAGCCTCTGGGAGGTCTGACTAGAGAGGGGCTGGCCCTTGTTGTGAGCTTTCCTGGGGTCCAGGACCTAGGGCTCTAGCCTTGCTTGCACAGGGACCCCATGACTGTATCCCATTTGGGCAATGTGCAAGGAAGGGGATTTGTTCCCTGTGCCTGTTACTCTGCATTGCGTGGAGGGAAATGGGGCTTTTGTGAGTTCTAAGGGAATCTACTGGCCCATTGTCTGGGCCAGCTCTCTACAGAACTCTACCAGTGCCCATGAGGACGGGAAGAGGCTGGGAAAGGCCGGATGTATTCCCAGCCAGGGCTGAAAACACCATTCATCCCAGAAACACCCTATTAAGCAGCAACAATGGTACAGAGAGGGAGGAGGGTGCAGGCAGAAGGAGAAGGCTGGAGAAGTTGGGGGGGTGGGGAGTGAGGAAGGGGAGGGGGCTGCAAAGGAAGAGGGGTTGCTCATCATGTCCTGGGACCTGGGGAAGGATTCAGAGCATTGCAAGCTACATTTCTCCTCAGGAGACCCATGCCAGGAGACCCTGGCATGCTCAGTGGAATTCTTAAGGGAATTGATAGGGAGATGAAAGGGAGGGTGTGCCCACCAGGGAGGTGATAGTCCCCTTCTCTCCTCTGGGCCGCTCAGACTATGTGAAGCATTTGAGCTCCATGGTGGGTGCTGTCCCATCAGGACAGTACAAATGAGGCAGTGGGGCTGAAAGAAGAGCTGAGGGAACCCAGAATGTGGGGGACAGAGAAAACTCAGAAGGTCGTATCTCTTCATCATCCAAAGGGCTGCCATGGAGAAAGAAG
This sequence comes from Lutra lutra, assembly GCF_902655055.1. Taxonomy (NCBI): domain Eukaryota; kingdom Metazoa; phylum Chordata; class Mammalia; order Carnivora; family Mustelidae; genus Lutra; species Lutra lutra. The sequence goes on along the minus strand of NC_062278.1, from coordinate 130,116,799 downwards.
AACAGTTGGTTCTGTGGGTACACTTTCAGGGGCACAACAAGGGCCAAAGAAAGGAAATCCCAAGGAGCCAGCCTTCTGACCGTTGGAGCAATCTGACAAGAAAACAGTGAGCCTGGAAAGGTAGTGAGTGGCTCATCTTTGGTGGAATGTAAGCAGACACTGTATGATCAGCTGATGAGGATGCTGTATCAGAAGCTCAAGCTTAGGGTGGAGGAGAGTACCAAGCTTCTGGAGCTTTTGAAACCTTGAGAGGTTCCGAACAGAGAGTGATGTCCTGATTTGGAACCTAAACCCCAGTGTATTTGGATATGTGATGTAAGTGAAATCTGGACAAGTCTATCATGTTCAAGCTGGAAGACATGGAACAGAGCTCCAGATCCTGATGCCCCTGGGCATGATCTCTTCTCGGTTCAGAAGGAAGAGTACTGCAGGTGTCATTTTTCCTGAAGCCTGTTTTTTTGGCCAGAAAACCGAGAAAAAGAGTTGAGTGGTACCAGCCTCTCAAGGAATCCTCTGCCCCAACCTAAGAGGGAAATGGAGGGCCAAGTTGATGAAGGACTCTCCCTTGAGCTTCCGCCTTGAAGAGGAGGAGGTGACTTCCAGGTGCCCCCCCCACTGCCAAGTGTTAGATGAGGAGCCACTCAGGGTAGAGCCTCAGTCCAGAAGGGCCTAGAATGATCAACCACCTTATCTGTCATCCACCAGGGGCACTGGGCAGAAAGACATCCAGGCTGACGCCACATGCTGATGGCAGAGCCAGGCCTAGACCCCAGGTCTCCTCTGTAGTTGAGCGTGTTGTCCTCTGCCTGCGACCCCTAGGTTATGATGTCGAATTTATCCAGTTCCTACAAGGCAAAGCCCTGGAAGCTGCGGGAGGGTCACAGCTCCTACCCTGGGAAGTTTTAGGTCCCAGATATCCCCCCTGCCATCCCTCCCTACTGTGAAGGGCAGATTAGGTGCTCACAGCCAGAGCAGGGGCTGGACCCTGTGGCCACCAGACCTGCTTGCCTCCGGTTGTGAAAACCCAGCAGCATCCCTTGCAGGCCAGCAAGGGAGCTTTGCCTGGGACTTCAAATCCCTCTGGAGACATTTCTGCACAAAGACATGCATTGCAAGAGTTTTACAAGGCCAGGGAGGACATTTGGGACATTGAAACTATTTGGGGTCTCAGGAAATTCTGGATGCCAGGAGCCCATCAATGCTATTGATTGGGAAACACAAATAGAAATCTTCCCGGGGCTCTCTCCAGACACCTTGGTGGTGAGAGGGAGGCCTTAGGGGCACGAGTGACAGGCAGGTAGGGATGGACTTTCCCTGACAAGGAGAAATGGAGGGGCAAGAGGTCCATTCTTGGGGGCAGGAGATATTCGTGGAGTTCGAGGGCAGTGCTGGAGGAGACTTGGAGATCACCCCATTCACCTCCCACAGCAGCACAGTTCGGGGAGGCCAGAACCGTGATCTCACAGCTAAGAGGGAGCCATTCCCTGGCAGGCTTCTCTTGGGGTCGGCCGTTGGCAGTCCATTTCTTCCATCACTCCTTGCCTCCCTTTGACCCTCTGTGCAGTTAACAGCAGTCATGTGGTGCAGCAGGACAGGGCTAGTCCTGGACAGATGGCAGGTCGAGAGCAGTTCCAAATCAGTCCTTCAGTGCAGGGTGAAACAGTGAAAGCAGACCGTGATCAAGGCCTGCACTGAGTGGCGGCTCTGTGCGGAGGTGAAATGGGACAGTCATGGTGGCTTGAGTCATCTTTGAGGGCTTTTCGGCCCCTGGATGGTGTCCTTGTTTTTTGACACTCCACCTGGGCTCCTCTGTGTGCATTTATGTCTGGCCTGGAGAATCCAGGTCTGACCCCCTGGGTCAGGGCCAGGCTTCTGCCTTGCTGCCTATAGCTGTTTAACCCAGGCCTCATCCACACAGCTGTGCCCATGGGTCAGCCCTCCAAGGGCTGTGCCTCGCCACTGCCAGGCACCATGCAAGGTGCCCGCAGAGGGGAGTGGTGTCACAGAAGCTACAGGACGCTGGGCCAAGAAACCACAGAGAAGATGACACTGAACCCAGGCCCTACAAAGCTGAGGTGCAAGTGGGGGTGGGCTACATATTCAGGGCAGGAGGAAAGCAAAGTCAGGCGGGCTTCCTGGAAGAGGAGAGGGGAACCATGGCTGGAGGAGTTTGGTTGGGGGTGGGTAGTTAGGGTGGAGTGAGTCAATTCGGGAGTCCTGGGTGGTGATGCCTGCAGCCTCCCCACAGGGGCTGCAGTAGGCCAGGCTGGCTCTCCGGAGAAGAAGGGGGAGGCCTGTGAGTCGGGGTGGGGTGCGCAGTGAAGAGGCATGAGGCCACATGCGGGGAGAGCCTCAGCGTGGGCCACAGTAGACCTAGCCTGGTGGTGCTGAGAACAGGGGACCCCTAGAAGAGGATGTCAGTAAAGAGGGTCAGCCGCTGGGGGCAGGTGGGCTTTGGAGCAGCCCCAAAGCGTGCTCTGAGGGGTCCCTGGGGGACTCAGCAGCCCCAGCCTTGTCCAGGATGTGTCCAGGAGAATGTGGGAGCCTGCCTGGCTAGCCCTGTTCCTCCCCTGTCTGACGGGGGAGGCCCCCTCCTGCAACACATCCCCTGAACCCTGGCTGTAGCCATCCCCCCAGCTGGGGGCACTGGGTTTTCTCTACTGCTACCAGTGCACGCAGAGGCCCCGGCGGCAGTCCGGGGTGCCAGTGACTTCAGAGAGGTACTGTGCTACCGATCAATCCAGGATGAGGGCCCAGGAAGGCCTGGAAGGGGAGGCAAACGGCAGCGCGTTCCTCTGATGAACGAGCTTGGGCCACCATCCATTGCTGGCCTTCATGGGGACTGCAGACAGTCATTCTGCATGGGCATGTGGGCTCTCCCCCCAGTGCTTCTCCCAGGTGATTGATGCCCCTGGTGCCTGCATCCCCTCAGAAGGAAGAGGCCATCTTGCTTTGTCCCTATGAGAAGCGGGGGCGGCGGGCTTATCATGTGCGTTTCTTTCCCACGTCCCACGGACACCAACTCATGGGCACGTCCGAGTGGCTGGGGCCAACAGAGTTCATCTCCATCAGAACTCATGGTGCCAGAGGGCTGGGAAATGCCAGGCTCCTCAGTTTTCACTGTTCTTTGACTCTCCTCACACAAGTGCAAATAGGTAAAGCACTGAGCGGCCTTGGGCTCCCATCCGGGCCTGTACTGTCAGTGGTGGGTGCTGATTTCAGTGATGTCCTTGGACCACCGCATCCCCATCTTGTTCCCCTTTCTCTCCCTGTGCCTGCTGTGTGTGTATGTGTGTGTGTGTGTCTCTCTCTCTTTGCTGCTGGACTAGGCAGAAGAGTGTGTCCCATGTTGTTGTCAGGGAGGAATCAGAGTCAGGAGGAGGGGAGGGCCCGAGAACCAGCTCAGCAGTAGGTCTGGTTAAATACTCTCCCCCCAACCCCCCCCGCAGGACTCCTGTTGGTCCGGGAGCCGGTGGAGCAGCCCAAAGTCAGGCCTCAGCCAGAGGCAGCCTCAGAAGCCTGCTTTGCCTCTGCCCGCTCACGTGATCTGGTCAGTGTGGCTGGTGCCTACAGATGTTTGATACCAAAGAGATCTGGAGATCCCTGGCCAGGGCTGGCGACTCCCAGTTTTCCTCTTTGTTCTCTGCCTGTGGCATATTCTCAGGCAGCGGAGGGCGCACGTGGATCTGAGAGGGTGTCGGGCCATCTTAAAGGATGAGGGAATACAGTTATCAGAATGGGGAATGAGATCAGATGGAGATCAAAGGCAAAGAAGGTGGAAGAAGGAATTTGGCAAAACAAAGATTGTGAGTGTTTGTGGGATTTTTGTACATCAGACGGAAGGCTTTTAGTCTCCCCCTTTCCTTGTTCCTGTGTTAGTCTCACCTGTGCATGGCTTCTCCCTTGTTGGAGAATGGCTCAGTCCTTGCACGCCCAAGTCCCCCACCTGTCATTGAGTCACGTGGAGACGGGAAGTTGTGCCCTGGGTGGGGAGGCCAAGGTGGGGAGCACACAGAATGGGTGGTGGCTGTGCAGGGGTGGTGTGGGGGTACATGCAGGGTCCTGTGTGCCCAGCCCCTCATGAGAACAGTCTCCCATGGGCAGGGCCCAGCACAGAGCTTCCCCCTCCAGGTAGACAAGGATACTGCTGAAACCCTTCCAGTGTCAAGAATGAGCCCAGCAGCCTCAGACATTGGGAAGACTGGCAGCATCTTGTCGGGGAGGGTCGAGGGACAGACACTACTGTTATCCTGCCTTGGTTCTGAGGATTACCCCCAACCCACCCCCTTGGGAAAACTCTATGGGTAGTGGAGGGTCTGCTTGCTGACCCCCTCCCAAGGGTGTGGATGTAAGGAGAGACTCTCATCCTAAGTTCTTGGGGGCCTCCCCACAGGGGACATGAGACAGTAGATGGGAGAGGAACCCACTGCCTAGCGCCATCATGGGGAGGGGAGCGGGATACAGACGAAGGTGATACTGGGAGCACTGGGTTTGGGGTGTGGCCCATGAGCCAGTGACGAGTCCCTTCAATGCCAGCTTGTGTTCTGTTTGAGCTCAGGGCACCCAGAAAAGCCCAGAGCTGCTTTCTGGGCCTCAGTTTGGGTCTGGGGGTGAGGCAAGGGGGAGCCACTTGGCTGTTTGGGCTCCTCCTTGGCCTTGCCCATTGCTTCAGACAGGACAGGGCCACACAAAGTCCAGCTGGTCCTCAGCAGGAGCCCGTGGAAGAAGTATTTAGTGAGCTCTTACAGAGGCTGTGGCCGCACCCCAGGTCCCTCCATGTACAGTGTGTGTGGGGAGAAGGAGGCTGCAGCCAGTGGCCTGTCTGTGGTGGGACCGGAGGGTGGCTGGGGGTTGAAGTGTGGCTTCTCCACCACCTGAGGCTGCCAGGGCTGGGTGGAGCCAAAGCCCGTCCTTCAGAGGGGCCTTATGGTGGGAGACTGGCGACGGGCCCCATCCCACTGGGTGTAGCTGAGGACGCTGCACCCCACACCAGGACCAAACATGGAACCTAACCGCATCTGCGGTTTGAGGACCTACTCCAGCTCATTGGAGGCTGCAGCAAGGGCTTGGTGAATAGTATCTCGCTGGCTCCCCACGAATGCTTTGTACAAGACGTGGGCGCTGGTATCCTCATTCGGGGGCTGGCTGGGCGGGAGGCGCAGGGCTCTGAGTGACTCGCTCAAGGTCAGGCAGCCGGAGAGCCATGGGGCTAGGATGTACCTCTGGGCATATGTGATCCAAGTCCAGTGTGACCAGGCCTCTGCAGGAGGCCAGCTCCCATGTGCCGTGCCGCAGGACATGGCCAAGAGGTATAGGAGGTGCAGGACTGCCTGCCTTGGGCTATGGATGTAAGCCCTGAGGGTCATTGGGGGCCTAGCGGGAGCACCTGGCAGCCCCAAGAAGTGGCTGAGGGGAGATGAATGAAGCGGCTGGTCACGAGGGTTTGGCGGGTCGAGCAAGGCAGCAAGCATGGCCAGAGACACTTAGGGAGCAGCAGGGGTGGGGCACCCTCCCACCTGTGGCCTGAGGGCAAGGGGAGGGGCCCTGCTGGCAGAGAGGGCCACCAGCCAACGCCAGCTCCACAGGGAGGGGCCAGGGATGTACCCTGATCTCTGTGTCCCCAGCCCTCTGGGCTCCTGTGGTGAGGGGCCCAGTGGGTACCGTCTATGAAGGTCTGCCTTCTGGGAAGGAACAGGAGAAGAAGGGTAGCCAGGGGATCTGGAGGAGCAGAGGGACACTGTGCCTTACCTCCTAGAAATGTGTGTTTGAAGGAGGCCCCAGCCTTATCTGCATCTCTGTTTGCCAAGATCCCAGCACAGGGCCTAAGTATTTGTTGGAGAAAACCTTACAGCTTGATTCCCTGGTATCTTACCCTTGTGCTACGGACTGACTCATCCCCCTGCCTCACCCCCGCAAAAAAAAAAAAAAAAAAAAAAAAAAAAAAGTTGTGTTGAAGTCCTAACCCCCAGCATCTCACAATGTGAACTTATTTGGAAATAGGGTCACTGTGGGTATAGATACTTAAGATGAAATCATACCGAAGTGGGATGGGCCCCTAATCGAACTTGACGGGTGTCCTTGCAAGATAGCTGCGTGAAGACGGACACACCAGGACAATGATAGGTGCTATGCAAGCAGAGATTGCAATGATGCACCTGTAGGCCCGGGAGTGCGAAAGGTCGCCACTGAACCACTATATGCCAGGAAGGATTCTCCCCTCTGGATCACAGAGGGAGCATGGCCCTGCTCACACTCTGATGTTGGACTTTTAGCTTCCAGAACTGAGATTATACGTGTCTGTTGTTTCAAGCTTCCCAGGTTGTGGTGCTTTGTGGCAGCCTTGGGAAGATAGCACATCTCCTGAGAGAGTTGCTCCTTGCTGTCTTGCTGTGTTTCTTAGAGACCACTTTAAGAACCAGGAGCCAGAAGTGACCCTCTGAGGCCCGAGAGGACAGAGGTGGTTTTGAGTGGTGTACCAAGTCTAAGGCCAGACTGGGCAGAGACGGCAGCCTTCTGAGGCTTACCTCCAGCCCGTTCCAGCTGCGTAGTCGAACAGCCCATGTTCTGTCCCCATGCTCCGGTCAGCTGCCCTGTGACCCCTGGCAGAGCCCTCGGAGGGAGGCAAACCCGAACCAGGACCCTGGGCCTTGTACATGTTCTCAGGTTGTACCCTGTGTCGGCCGAGTGCAGATGGGGAGCTGTCCCAACTCCTTGAGGCACATTGCTGTGCGGTGACCCATCCACGCTGTGGCTTCCTTCTGTTTACAGTAATTAATTGCACTTTGGAAAATAAAAGAAATGGAAAGAGAAGGGGGGGAGGCGACTGCACTGATCTGTGCATTCCTTAAAAGAGCAGATTTCACAGTTTGTATTTATCATTCAGATGCCTGTTCAGACTCAGTCCGTCAGTCAGCAGATGGGCTGGAGTGGTTCATCTGTTTACTCGAGCTTGCTTCTCTTCCTCGCCGGCCACTTCGACGCATCCATCAGTGGAGACTTCTCTAATACTAGCTTCTCTTACCTAACAGTTCACACTTGGCCAAGACGGTAAATGAGTGTTAGCCTGATGCGTGTAGCTAAGACCAGGCGGAGCATCTCTCTGGGCGTGGTTCTGGGTGGCTCATGGATGCTGGTGGGGAGGCCTCTGCCTGTGGAGATGAGGCTCTGGGGCTCACATGTGACTTGCTTGGCGTGTCTGCTGTGGCGCTGGGACTGGAACCCAGGACTCCAGAGTTGGCTGAATGTTTTGCTTGGTGGGGCTGTATCGCTTTTGAAGCATTTGCATTGGCCACGGACGGTTGAGATGGGGGCTTCTGCAGAGACATCTGTGTGGTCCCCGCGTGCGGACCACAGGTAGGTTGCCGAGAATGGAAAGGAATTCTCAGCTGCAAAAGGCCCTACAGAGAGGGAGTCCCTGGTGCATGGCAGGTGCTGTGAAGAGACTAAGGGGGAACAGGGAATCACAGCTCAATGCCTCTGAGGCTTCTGTCCTGGGCTCCAGGGAAGGGCGGCAGAAAGACAGGGAGGGCGGGGGCAGTGTGCATGAGAGGAGATGTGGCATAGACAGAATTAGTTGGACTGGGCACATGGGGTGGGATGTGCAAGGCTTCCTTGGAATACTCTCTTGCTTTAGCCTTTTGTAGCTGTGCTGGGCGCAGGCCGGTTCTGCCAGAACTGGGGCCGTGAGACTGGTGGGTGCCCTCAGCAGTTCACATTCAACCAGTTCTTCCCAAACCCAGAGTTGGCAAAGCCTCTCTCTCCCCTGATCCAAGAAGGCAGCTTGAGGCCGATTCCAGAGGAGCAGGGACGAGATCACAGAGTGGCTGTCCTGTACTGGCAGCAGGAAGTATGCATGAGGTGAGAAGCTATTGGTTCTGGGACCCTGTCTCAAGGGCTGAGAGACCAGAGGGAAGCCATGCGGGCATCATTCAGTGTGATCCATGGAGACAGGACACAGCCTTGAAGAAGGTCAGGCAGGGAGGCTGGGCTGAGTTCTCTGCAGGCAGGCTGCTGTGATGCATGGGGCAGCGCCAGGGGTGGGAGGCCCCAGGGGAGCTGGGTGGTGGCTGGTGAGTGTGGGCTCCAGGTGAGGCTCAGGCTGCCCTGCTGAGTCCAGGTCTCAAAGGCAGCACGGGCATCCCTGGAAAGGCAGAGGGCCTCGCTGTGGTCGGATGTGCCCAGCACATTCTGGTCCCCAGCACACTCGAGATGTGGGAGTGGGGGAGAACTCTGTCTTAGGGCAGGTGCGTGTGTTCGTGTATGTATGTGTGTGTGTGTGTGTGTGTGTGTAGGGGAGGTGATCAGGGGGATGGGAAGGAAGGAGGGAATGCCCACTGAGCACCAGCCTCCAGTACCCCTGTCATTTTATTCCGTGCTCACAACTGTCTGGGATTCCCCCTCCTGCCATTCACTGAGGCTATAAATGCAGATTTATCTGCACGGTGGTTTGGTTAATTTCTGTTCCCCTGCTTGCCTGCAAGCTCCCTGAGGGGTGGGATGTGTGTCTACCTTCTGTTCCGTCTCTGATGCCTGCGCGGGGCTCACTCTGCTCTCAGGAATTGCTCAGACAGCCTTCACTGAGTGGACCCCAGAGCCACTTGATACCATCCTGTTTCAGGCCTCTCCCAACCATCCTAAGCCCTTGTGGAGGCTCTGGGAAGGAGCCGGGCAGTGAGGATCCCCTCAGCAACTTGCATGCACGGAACCACAGCTTTGCTTCTTGTAGGAACACCCGGTGTGGTTTCTGGGCTGCCCGAGTTCCGGGAGCCCCAGAGGGTGGCACACGGCAGTGACTGCATGACTGTTGCTGGTTCTTCCGTGCTCCGCAGGTCCACGGTCTCGCCTTATCCAACACACACGAGGCCCTGCTCCGAGAAGGCCCGGAAGCCCTGATTCCATCTGTATATGTTGTCTTATATTGTTACCACCATGGAAGGATATTGTAAATATTTTCAGCCAAATGTCTGATTAATGTCTCTCCAGAAAGAATGGCAGAGCTGTAAGGAGAGGGTTTATTTATCTCTCTCTCACCATGATGGGTATCTGATTCTTCCCAAATGTCAGTACATCCCAAGGTGCCCATCCAGACAGAAAGGGCCACCAGGCGGTGGCTGCCTCTTCCTCCACACAGAGGTCTCTGACCCAGCCCCCCACCCGGACCTCCAGGCACCGGGCCCCAGAGTAGGAGGGGGCACCCAGAGGGTTACCATATCAAAGCCACTGCAAGGAAATTGTTCCCTGGGAGCATGGGGTCTCTCCGCCAGGCTTTTCTTGTGCCTGAGTCCTCAGGTTCTTGCCAGCCTAGCCAGCACTCCCCAGAGGGCCCCTTCTCTCTCCCCTCATGGCCCCCCCCTCCGCTCTTGCTCAGGTTTTCCTCGCCCTCTCATATGTTTGGGGGTAGATGTCTCCCACTTCATTCCCATCAGCCTGTTTCTGCCACTGCCCTTGCTGCCCTGGGGAGTCGCTCTGAGATCTCTGTCCCAAGAGCCAAGTGGAGTTCTCCATCCTTCCTCCCTCCCCACTGCTCACCACCATCCCAGAGAGCACAACGTCTCCCTTTGCCTCCACATGGCCTGCATCTTCCATCCTCCCTGTTGGGATGGGCCCACTCATTCCCCACATGGAAGAACCCCATCCGTTCCCTTGGATTTCTGTCTCCTTCTCCTGGGCTCGCCCAGAATAGGATGCCCCGTGTGACTTTGCTTCTTGTCCCTCCCAAAACTAGACCAAATGATTCCAGGGCACCCACCCCTCTGACTGGCTGCTGTATCCTCAGCATGTTACTCTTTGGTCTTTACAACAAGGCAAGGAATAAGGTAGATGAGATATTATTAGATATTTAATAATGTTGAGTCTTACAGATATCTTCCGGGTGTCTTACAGATAGCACCATTAGGGTTTTTGCATAGCTAAGGAAACCGAAGCTTGGAGTGGTTAAGTATCCTTGACCACTGTCCTTAATCATAGTAACAACTACAACAACAACAACAGCATATTTGCCTGCTTCATCACCCCTCTCCCCCGCCCCCCAAGTCCTGTGTATTAGCTGGCTCTACACCATTCACAGTTGAGGAAGAAAGGGAGGGAGGGATGGGGGGCGGTGCAGGGAGATGGAGGGAGAGAGAGAGGAGGGAGAGAATGGGGCACAGAGAAAGAGAGTGGTGACGTGGGACCTGGACCCAGGCTGCCCCCAGCAGCTCCCTCTTTCCCCTGGTGTGCGTGCCCTTCCCAGCATTCCTTCCTCCTGTGGGCAGTGAGGACTCGCTCCCAGAGGGCAGAGGCCAGGCTGTGGGCGGAAGTTCCAGAGCTGCATCCCCCGTAGGCATCAGATCTGACAGCAACACATGCACCTCCAGCTGGTCGGTCCCCACGCCACTGTTCGAGAGCAGAAGTGATGGTAAATATTTAATTGTGCTTCCACCATAACTTTCTGCCAGAGCTCTCAATATGCTTTATAAATGCAAATGAGCGCTCTTTTCCTCTCCAGGGAGATGTAAACCTCCTCAAATCACTTTTATTCAGCCCCCACCAGAATGTAATGCCATAATCAGGAGCTCTCTGTGCCAGCAAAGAAACTGTCCTTAATCATATCGAGTGGATGGTTTATGGTTTTGTGGTCTTCTGTCTCCACAACCGACAGGATGCAGAGAAATGGATCCCTCTTGCTGCAACTTCCGTCCAGTAGGGTGGATGGAAAACATTATTTAGAAACAGTTTCAATTATGGCCCTGGAGTAGGTGACTGTGAATATAATGAAGTCTTAGATTATATTAATGGGGTTAACCGGACGCACTAGTCCTTGGAAGGTTTAGAAATGACGGCTACTTCTTATTTTTGATTCTGGGCTCCATTTTCCTTGCTGCCTGCTTCCTCTATCTCTTTACCACTGCTTCAGCTTGGTCCCGAGGTGAAAGTGAGGTGATGCATTATTCTGGGGGGTTTTGTGGTTTCTCGGCTTTATGAGCAAAGCCCACCATCCTGACTCCAGGGCCCCAGTAGAGTCCCTGAAAGTCCATATGTGCCTGGTGGGCGGCAATCTGGGGAGCTATGGCATCAGTGTGGGAGGCTGTGTGACCCCGCAGAAAGCACCGCACCTTTCTGTGCCCAGGTCCCCAACTCTGTCAGAGGAGTTCACTGGCTCCTGCTCCCAGGCCACCTGGTGGAGGCATTTTAATCATGGAGATGAATTTCTGCAGAGCCTCATGGAGTGTCTTCTGAGAAGCGTGTTATGTAAATTCGGTGTGTCATTATGATCATTATTAGTGCTGTGGAGTGGAGATGAGGGGGAGAGGGAGGGTTGCTCCAGGAAGGGCCCAGCCTCCCCAGCTGTCAGAAGAATCAGAGGAGAAAACAAACTGGTCTGTTCCAGTGCTCGCCTTCCTTCAGATAAGCGCGGGGTAGGACTCTTAACCCAAACCCAGACTCGAATGGGCAAGAAAATACAGCTTGCTCTATTTCCTTTACTCCCCTCAATTTGCTTTTTAGAGCCTACCCTATTCCCCCTGGGGTGACAGAAGTGTCACCAAGGGTATAGGCGGGCTGTGTAGTACCAATTTGTGGAGGAAGCTGCCTCATTGGTCTTCTTAACTTATGTCCACAATGGCAGCCATTAAGACACGGCACACCCCATCTGACCCTTGCTTATAGTTCATGCACATCATCTCTTAGTGGTTCTGGGTCCCTTTTGTTAGCCCTGATGGGACCTAAGGCTCCCTCTGCTCCGTCCAAGCCATGTCAACCTGGTGGGGTTGCTCGCTGCAACACTCAGTGTGCAAGGCCCTGTCACCTCGACAGGCTCCCACGATCCCTTCTCTGAGGCGAGGCACTAGGAACATGAGAGCATAGCGAACTCGTTTTCTCAACACAGATCCTCATTCATCACTGCAGTTTTCATTCTGTCTGCCCTGCCCATAGGGTGGCTTTCTTCTCAAACCTCTGGTTTGTGCCAGGAGTCCTTCTGCTTCCCAAGTGGCCCACAATTTTGTGACTGCATTCTGAATTCATGTCTCCCTTCTCCTGCCTGAAGCAGTGAACACAGAATAGGGGGGTTCAGGAGAAAACGGAAATAAATAGAGGAGGGAAAGGCCGAAATGACGTATGTATGGATGTTTCCCCCTCCTCTGTTTGTTGAGCACCTGTGCAGCTGGGCAGTTCCTTTGATACATGCCCTGGGGGGTCCCAGCCTAAACAGCACCACTGGGTGAATTTAAAAAGGTGCCCATCTGGAACAACTGGATATCCATGTGACAAAAACAATTGTACACTTGATTTGCACCTCCCACCTTATGCAAGAAGAAACTCAAACTAGATCATGGACCTACGTAGGACCTTTGGGACCTTGGATTAGGCAAAGATTTCTCAGTATGACACCAGACCGTGAAAGAAAAAGTTGATAAAGTGGACCTCCTAAGCATTTAAAACTTCTGCTTTTTGAAACACACTGTTAAAAAAGGAAAGAAAAGACAAGCTGCAGAGCGGGAGAAAATATTTGCAAAGCACATATCTGATAAAGGACTGGCATCCAGAATGCACAAAGAGCTCTCCAAACTCTTTAATAAGAAATTTGAAACTTGCAAAATCTTGAACATACTGCACCAAATAGGACATGCAGATGGCAAGGAAGCATGTGAAAAGATGTGTAACATCACTCATTAGTAAGGGAAGGAAAAGCCACAATGAGCTACAAGCACGCACCTGTGAAGATGGCCCAGGTGAGAAGTGACTGAGCCCCCCAAGTTGGTGAGGACGAGGAGGAACTGGAACATTCACGCACTCTCGTGAATGCCCCCAGACTGGGGGCAGCAGGTGCATGGGGAGACAAGCCTCAGTGTGTCCTCGCAGGGGACTGCTACTCAGCAATAAAACAGAATGAACTGCTGATGCACACAGCACAATCAGTTATTTTAAAGATTTTATTTATTTGTCAGAGAGAGAGAGAGAGAGAGAGAGAGCATGAGCACAGGCAGGGGGAGCAGCGAGCCCAATGCGGGGCTCAATCCCAGGACCCTGGGATCATGACCTGAGCCAAAGGCAGAGGCTTAACCAGCTGAGCCACCCAGGCATCCCAAGCACAGAGGGAGAGTGGGGGAGAGGAAGAGGGAGAGGGAATCTCCAGTAGACCTCCCACAGAGGTGAGAGCCTGATGCGGGGCTCAGTCCCAGGACCTTGAGACCATGACCTGAGCCGAACGAAGGCAAGAGTCTGATGCTTACCCAAATGAGCCACCCAGGCACCCACAACGTGATCAATCTTAAAATTATGCTAAGTGAGAAAAGCCAGATGAAATACAGTATATGCTCTATTTATATAAAATTCTAGAAAATCCCAGTTAATCAATCTATAGTGACAGAAGGCCAATTATTGCCTAGGGACAGTGATAGGGTGGGGCGGGGGCAGGAGGAAAGGAGGGTTTACAAAGGGACAAGGGCACCTCTGGGAATGAGAGATAAATAAAATATATTTATTATCTTGAGGCTGGTGACAGCTTCATGTATAAATATATGTCAGAACGTATCCAGTTGTATGACTTAACCATGTGCAGTTTACTGTGCATCATTTCCACCTCAGTAAAACTGCTGGGGGGGGGGGGAACCCAAAGAGGCTTTTGGCTTTGCTGATCAGGAGCTCATGGGCAGCTTTTGGGGAAGAGTTTCCATTGAGAGATGGGAGCTGACAGCAGTCAGCAAGAGACTGAAGAGAAAAAAAGAAAAAAGAAGGAGGTGCCTTGTGCTCAGGACGCTTTACTGCTCTCTCCCAGAAAGCTGTTCTCCTGAAGAACAAGTCTGTGGTCACCACATGCCCGGAGATCTTGGTGTATGAACTGTAGCTACTGTCACAGCTCCCTGGAGCTCACAGCTGAGTCAAGGTGCTCTTTCCCTGAATGGCCAAAGGGATCAGTAACCAGGAAGCAGGCCACAGGGACCTGGGAGGTGCATTTGTGTGAGCCCCGGCTGAGTCTTGGGGGAAGGGGTGGCATGGATTTGGGCCCAGGGGCAAAGGGACCTGCAGGGAGGCTGAGTCTTGGGAGAGTGGCTGGGGCCAGGGGAGCTCATGGGACACCACCCATGGGTGTCAACATGGATGCCTGAAAGGGAGGCAGGGGACAAGGTGGGGGAGAAGTGTGGGCAGACAGGTGAGGCTGGAGAGCAAGCCCAGTGGGGAGGAAGAGGGCAGAAAGACGTGGCCCAGGAAGGTCAAGGAATGAATTAAATTTGGTTACTGGATTGACATGGCCATGGAAGAACCTCTTGAAGAGGACCCTGGGAAGAAGCCATGTCTGGGGGTGAAGTTTCTGGACAGGTGGCTTCATCCTGTGCAGGCAGCTTTCAGACTTCCAGGCTTCTAGGGCGAGAACAATGGATGCAGCATCAGGACCCCTGAGATCTGAGCTGTGCCTTCCTGATGAACCTCTTCTCCTCTCTGAGCCTCAGACTTCACAAAGGGGCCCAAGGCTCCTAACACTGACATTTGTAGTCATAAGTAATCTTGTTATCATCATAAGGGTGACTATCTAGCAATCCTCCTGACTCACCAGATTTTCTCTTTTGACCCACAGAAACTTTAATGGATACCAGGACAGCTACTGCAGAGCTGGGTTGGACGGCCAATCCTGCATCAGGGGTGAGTGTCATCCATCCATCCTTTAATCCTGCTGTATAGTCCCGGGCCTGTAGGATGGCTGGGGGAGCAGAGTCTGGCTAGAGCTGGACCTTCGGAAGGGGATTGGGATAGAGGTGTGAATAGCTGTGTCCCCTGCCCATATGCTTCAGGGGTCTCAGACCTGAGCTGCTTCCCAGTGTGGTGATACAGGCCATCTCCTGACACAGTCCCTCAAAGAGTTGACCCCCAGGGAACTAGGACTGTACCTGTGTGGGGACAGGGGCAGTGGCTGCTAAGAGCTAGGCACTCAAGCTGGTGGTGCTGGTGCAGATCAGAAATTAGTGATGTCCACAGGGTTGCCAAGACATAAGGGCATAAGGAAGAGCTGGAGGTCAGAAGGGCTGAGGCTTCCTTTCACCTGGAGCTTGCCTTAGAGAGTTGCTCTTGATTCACTTGTTCGGTGTTCGTGTGCCTGGCCAGGCTCTGTTAACTATAAGAATGGACCAGCTCTGAGGACCTCATGGCCTCCCATGGGTGTGGGGCCACCATGTTCATGGATAGGCTGAAGTACATCTTTTCTCTGTGGCAGTAGAGAGATCAGCAGGCAAGTATGGCCCAGAGCTGGGAGTGAGGAACTTAGGAGGGACCCATGAGGCTTTGCAGAAAAGTTACATGCCCACTGGGGTTTACAGAATGTGTAGGGGGTTGATGGGTGATGAATGGGAAATCTGCAAAGATATTCCAAGTAGGAGCCATAGTTGAATGGAGGGATAGGGTCATGAAAAGACATGAGAGAGGGGAATCTGTGTTTCTGGAATGTGGCGGGTATGGACAGTGCAGAGGTGGGGCTGGGTATGGGTTGGAATGGGGCATGGTGGTAGAGGACTGTGCCTGCCATGCTGAGGCTGCTGTGTCCATTCTGTCCTGCAGGTAATGGACAGATCCTGGGCGGGAGAATAACACGGCCACACCCGCTGATAGGATTTCAGGGAACAGTTGAGAGAAAGCATTTAAGAGCCTCTTCCAGTTGTCCTGCGTGGGTCAGAAGAGTGGGATGAAAACAGGATACTTAGAGGACCATTAGAACAAAGCAAAGGCGGAAACACTGGCAGCATTTGGCCATGGATAGACAGTAGGGAGACGGAGCAGGAGACAGAGGAAGGGAGATGATGTTCAGAAGCCTGGCCTGAGTAACTGGCTCACTGAAGGGTTTAATCACCAAGGGAGAGGGCAGGGCAGTGAGTGGACCTTTCATCCCAAAGAGGGAGCCAAGTAAGCTGGGGTGGGGAAGCCCATGCCTCCTCCCAAAAGGCCCATGCCTTTGGTGGCCTCTAGCCCAGAGCCTGTCTACATCCTGTGGCACACATCACAACAAGGCACAACCAGACCTGTCATGCACCTGTGCTGTAGGGACAGTTCTCAATGGGCCAATAGGGTCCCAGCAGGCTGTGCACACTCCCTGGCTCTCACTCTCCTCCCAACAGCCCCAACACTTACGGAATTCCTCCAACCACTAGGAGCAAGCATCTGTCTTAGGGCAGGAAGACAAGGATTAGGATGGGTTGGTGGTTTCCAAGCTGGGCCCAGGGCAGGGGCCAATCCTGCCCACAGTGCCCAAGTCCCAGTTCTGTTGGGAGCACTGTGGGCTACTCGGGAGTCTTTCCCACTTCTGGGAGGGACTATGCAAAGCCAATGAGGCAGCCACTCTTCAGGCTGCTGGATATTAAGAACTTGCCACTCTTTTACAAATTACATTATTGTTTGAAGGCCTGTGTTTTCATAAGGCATTGACATGATTTATGGTTAATTTTCCCCTTGATTTTTGTACACACCACCTGTCTTCTTTAGACGTCGGCTCTCCTTTCCCAAGGAAGATTGTCCTTTAGGAAAACACTCAAAGTCAAGTGGTGCCCTTTAGAGACAGCGGCTGGCTGGGCTGCTCTGTTTTTGCCCTCCCACTGGTTAGCAGCCCGGTTTAGCCACCGTTCCCCAGGCTTTTCTCTCGAGAACATACAGCCAGGTAGTTCTTCTCTTTGTGCCCTGAGCAGCTTCAGAGCCTGGTTGGTTTCTAGAGAGTGGCGGGAGTGTCAGGCTGACCCTCAGCTGGGTCAAGAGGGAGGACCAAGGACTATGCTTCCATCTCAAACCTTCTCTTTACCTCTCTCTGTCCTCATCCTAGATGGTTGCCCCCAATTCCCTGAACACTGCATGGCTCCCAAGCATGTGTCTTTAGCCCATCTTGCACTGGATGCCCATGGGCAGGTCAGTTGAAGCTTGGTCCGAGCAGAATTCAGCCCCTTCTTCATCTTCCACGAAACATGTGGGCCCCATATCACCAGGTTGTAAAGGCCAAACACTGGAGCGATTCTTTGTCATCTCCAGGCCCATCTGGAGGAACACCTTCGCAGCATTCCCGACCACGCTGGGTCCCCATCCCAGCTCCTTTGAGGGCCAGGGAGCTTTCCCCTGTAGCACTGTGCACAGTTGCAAATTTTGCATCTTTATATATTAGTGTGGATTAGTGTCTACCCCACATTTCTATTACCTGTTGGTTATCCCGTAACCTCTGAGGTTAGCTGGAATTCTGCCTTTCTGTTTACCATTGGAGACGGACACCTGGTTCATGACCTGACTTGGCTACTTGTTGACAGCTTCTGACCTGGACAAGTGGGTAGATCCTGGTGCCAGTCTCAGAGTTGGAGGATACAAGAGGAGCAGAAAGCTTGTGCAGGAAAGAGGTTGTGCTCAGCATGGGACCCGTGGAGTCTGCAGGGCCTCCACAACCCAGCTCTGCCAGCGCTTGACTCATGGGCAGTGGAATCAGAAGGCAGGCAGCTCATGTCGATGGGAGGGGAGCCCGGGGCATGCCTGCTCTCTCCCAGGGAGTGTCTGGAGCGGGGAGAGGTGACACAGCACTTTGTGAAGGGGAAGGAAGACCAAACACGGGAATGGAAGGAATGGGGCTGTGGACATGTTGACCTTTCAGGGAAAGGGACTCCTTTTCTGTGGAAATGGCAGGACAGAGATAAGGGGCCTGCACAGAGATGCAAGGTTTGGTGCTCAGGTTTGGTGACTGAAGCCGTAAAACAGAAAATTCTTTCAATGATCTATCTTCTCACCGACGTTGGAGGCTGGGTTCAGACAGTGAGGGTGGGGCGAGGGGTCTTGGGCAGCAGTGTTTAGGAGAGCGGGGCAGGTTTGAAGGAACCGCCGCCGTCGGAGGGCTGGAGAGAGGCTGGTGTGTTTAAGAGTGTGGCCAGGCTGTGGCTGCAGGCCATGTGTTTGTGACGCCCGATGGGTAGGCCCCCGTCAGCTGCTGACTGTACAGGAGGAAGTGTGCTGGTGGGATCATCCTGAAGTATGGAGGTGCAAGAATGGTGGGCCTGGAGGAGTGAGGAGCTGAGGACATCGGTCGGAGGTGGGTGGCGTCTTACATCATGGCATCTACTCAGCAAGAAGAAGATTGAAGCCGGGAGGGGACTGACCGCTGTGACAAAGTGCAGGGGCCCAGATGGCAGTCTCATGAGCCTGGAGGAGGACCCCAGACTGTGGACTTGAGTCAAGGTTTGGATTAAAGAGATGCAGAGTACTTCTGGGTGGTCAAGAGATCCAGGGAGAGGGGCCAAGTTCAGGCATTTGAGAAGCCAAGAGGCGGGATGGGTGACCCACATCTTCCAGGACCCACTGGGGTGGTGACACCCCCTACCCCTACCCCCAAAAGGGGGCAGAGGCCTCAGAGCCTGTGTGCAGCCAGGAGACTGTGCCTGCAGGCTTAAGATGGAGAAGGGTAGGCTGTTACTGTTCTGGTAGCCGGGGCAGGAGGCCCGACTGGCATTACAGTGCACCCTATGCACAGTGCATGGCCTGGGAGGTGGGCTCCCCATGGGACACTTCCTTTTATGGGGCTCGCTGGGTGTCTTCCCTGCTGTGTTTGAGAACTGCCAGCTGTGGGGAGGAATTGGACTGCCCACCCACACAGAGCCCACAAATTGTTCTCGGTTATATTGCTGGAAAGTAGATCATAATATTCCATGTCAGAAACGGAAATTATTTGTGCCCAAATGCAAAATGTTGCTCTCTGATCTAATTGAACCTTTAATTCACGGCCTTTAGGTTTAACCTGAATTGGAAGCCTCCTGGTGAGCAGAAGGAGAAAGTAACGTTTATAAAGTCACAAATGCCAGGGAGGAGCTCAGCTCCCAGCAAAGGGTATCCTGGGGACTCCCACCAGTGACACTTGGTGACCTCTCCCTCGGGCTGGCTTCATTTATTTCTCCCATACCCTTGATTCCAGAAGGTTCCATGACCTTCGCTGTTCAGGGCCTCTGGGCAATGGGAGAGTTCAGGGAGGCCCCCTGGTGAACACTTAGTGAGTACTGGTCTTTATGGCTTCATGGTCCCCTCCCAGCTGTCTGCCACCATTTCTGGATGCTGCCTGACCCTCCGTACTCTTTTTCTTCCCCACTCCCACACTCTTGGGTGTCAGCTCTGTTCTCGTCCCCTTGGGGAGCCCTCCTGGATGCTCCTGTCCACCAGGGCCCAGTAAGGTGTCCTCTTCCTAAAGCCCAGAAGGCTTGGTGCTGACTTCTGACATACTGTCCATCACTCTGTGAGCCCAGATGCTGACATGTGGTCTTTCCCATGGGCTGGAGGGTAGAACAGCTTTATCTCTGCACCCCTGGTGCCCAGCACCAGCTCAGTAGGGAGTAGGCTCCAGGGGACAGGCTCCAATAAATGTTCGTTGGCCCAGTAATGAGGAGCATTCTGGATGCTTCTTGCATCGTCAACCCAGGGTCCTGAACTTAGAAGATGTTCAATTTAGGTTTATTGTAGCCTGAGAAAATGTTTTTGTAGGCCTCTCAACACCCAATTAGTTGTCAGTATCTGCTTACTTATTTTTAAGGATTTTATTTACTTATTTGTCAGAGAGAGCGAGAGCACAGGCAGGGGGAGAGGCAGGCAGAGGAAGAGGGAGAAGCAAACTTCCTGCTGAGCAGGGAGCTGGACATGGGGCTTAATCCCAAGACCCTGGGATCATGACCTGAGCCAAAGGCAGGTGCTTAAGCCACTGAGACACCGAGGCGCCCCGGTCAGTATCTTTTTAGAGAGCTTACTTGGTGATGGAAATGGTGCCAGCTCTCCTGAGGTGATGATAACGGAGACCAGGACATTAACTAGAAAGGGCCAGTTGCTCTCAGATGCTGGGGTGGGGGGTAGGTTAGAAAAGCAAGCCCTGGTCGCTCTGATAGGGAGGCTTATTCTGCCTGCTTATGGGGAGTCCAGCCCCAGAGTTCTTTTACTTTCCAAGTTTCATCAGGGCTTGCCAGCCCGGTGCACTCGGGAGGCGGGTGGCCTCTGTCTGTGGGACATGCAGCGGGAGTGTAAACACCTATCAGAGTTATCTTCAAAGGCCATTCCATGGGCATCTAGACTCCAACTCCATCTGCACCCTGGGGAACCACCTTCATGGCCCATGACATATACTATTCACTCCTTTAATTCTGGCAAATCTTTATCATGGGAAGTTGAATTTGATGAAAAAAGGAGGGAGAGAGGAGTCCACATCCATGCCCGATGAACCTTCAGGATGAGCTTGCTAGCTGTGTGTGCCCCTGCATATATGCGTCTGTATGTGCCTGTGTATGTGTGTCTGTCTATATGTGTGCGTGTGTATATACGTGCATTTACATATATGTGTGTGTATATGTGTATACGTATGTGTGTATGCTTGTGTGGATGTATATGTATATGCATGTATATATGGTCATCTGCATGTGTATATATATGTGTGTGTGTCTGTGTGTGGTTGTATATTTGTGTGTGTGTGTGTGAAGTTAAATGAGTTGATTTCATTTCATGCCCCTGTTGTAGGCAGTAGGCAGGTCCTAGAGTTCTGAAAATATCTTAAATGACTGGAGGGTTATTGGACTTAGTGGCAGAGCTTCCAGAGCTTTACTGCATGGCCATTCCTTGCTGGCCGCCTGTGGACCCCCGTGGACCCTTGGCTGTCCCTAGCTGCCTCTCACTCCATGTCTGTCAGTCCTCCAGGCATGTCCGCTGGCTGCCCCTATCATGGGAATAAGGAAAGCATGCTCAGGAGAGGAATCTGCTCTAATAACACCCCGTTCGTTCCAAGGCCACTCAAAATCAATAGAAATTTGTCTGTCTGATGGATGAGAAGCTCTGGAGGAGCTCTGAAGCCCCCAGGCCTTGGCATCAGGTAAACTGGCTCCCATTCCAGCTGTGGGATCTTGGGCTGGGCGTTCGGACCTCGCAGTTGCAGGTTGCCCCTCTCCTCGGTCAGGCAAGCATGGCACCTTTCTCCACAGATGGAACAAGTCAGTAGAACATTTTCCCCAGTAAACATTCATGAAGTGTTAGTGTAGTACTAAGCCTGTGGAGGGCTGGATTTTCTCTTTTCTTTATTTGATGACTCAATCATGTTAATGAAGACAGAAAAGCCTGAGCTAAATTAGGCAAGTCCAAGAGAAATTTAGCCCTGGGCAAAATGATTTTGTGAATGGCGCTTTATGGTGTTTGAATTTCAGGCCTTGCTGGGGGACAGGCGGGCAAAGGTGGTTGGAGTCTGTCATCCTTTCTGAGACTGGTACCACTGCCTGGGACCTGGGGGCCTTTGGCCTGGTTGTTGATTGCTGGAAGCCACTCTTGTATTGGTCAGGGTTCTCCGGTGGCCAGTGACACAAAAGCCTGACTGAGTCTTTTTTTTTTTTAAGATTTTATTTATTTGTCAGAGAGAGAGGGAGAGAGAGCGAGCACAGGCAGACAGAATGGCAGGCAGAGGCAGAGGGAGAAGCAGCCTCCCCGCCAAGCAAGGAGCCCGATGTGGGACTCAATCCCAGGACGCCGGGACCATGACCTGAGCTGAAGGCAGCCGCTTAACCAACTGAGCCACCCAAGTGTCCCAGCCTGACCGAGTCTTAAAGGAAGTGCCCTGGCTTGTACGAAGGCTGGTGTGGCTTCTTGTGTGGGCCCCACACATGTTAATCCTCACAACAGCCCCATTTTACAGATGAGGAAACTAAGGCACAGAATCAGCTATGAAATTGTTTCCAGGCACATGGATAGAAAGTGCCAGAGCAGACGTCTAACCTCCTTCAGGCTGCTTTCCTGCTGACAACCACACAGTACCATCTTTCCCAATGAAACACTGCCCACTGTGGCAGCTCCAGACACCAGCTCCAGAAGGAACTCCCAGGTTGCGTTGCTATGGGCTCCTCAAATTCAGGCTCGGTATATAATGGTTTTCTCTCACAGTGCGAGAGATGGATGGTATCCTTTTCTCGAGCTGTTACCAGGAATGGATATTGCTTTCTCCACTGAGAGAGGCCTGGTCTCCCAGGGAGTGGGCCTCTGACCTCCCTGCTCCCTCCCTCTGCTCCTCCCCTCCCCTGGCCTCCTCAGGTAGACCTCAGAGATAAGTCAGAGCTCCCCACCCTGGGCCTCCCACCCACTCTTTATCTTTTTCTCTCCCTACCAAAAGGCCTGTAATTAGGAAACATTAGCAGGCTCCAAACAGCTTTCATACCTCAAACATCCTGTGTAATTGCACTCAGCAGTGCTCTTCCCTGGCTATTAATGTCACTTTTATGAAGCAATGAGGAACAAAACACCCCGAGGCACTTAAAACATTTTTTTATATAATATGCGTCTTTTAGGAATGGAAGTTTAAAAATCACCTGCCTGACAGAGACAATGATAGACAAAGGCATGGGAGCCAGGCAGGTGGGGCCCTGGGGAGAGGAAGAGAGTCCGAGAGGAGCTGAGGCGCCCCATGCTGCCCTGGGCAGAGTGTGGTCTCTGGGGCTGGGTGGGTCCCCAGGGGAGGAGAGGTGGGTCAGATGAATAGCAAGGGCACCGTTCTATCCCCGCTTCATCAAGTGTGGTCACTCTCTCCTGGGGCTCCTGTGTGAGATCTTCTTCATGGGCATGTGTGGGCCTCTAACAGAGGTGAATAGAAGGTTACAGATGACCAGTGTCCTCGAGTAGAAGACTATGATAGTGGTTGCAGAAATACGTGGGGTATGACTGTGTACGTGTGTGGAGATCAGGTAGGAGGGTAGGAGGGAGAGAAATGAAGGGAGACATGCTTCCCAGAGCTTGTTGTTAAAGAACTTTGGGAGTTGTGGTGGGTCACCAGAACCTTCCCCATTGTGGAGGTAGGCTTAACCTTCATTTGCCCAGACAGACAGGTGTTTTCCTCCTCTCTAAAACCTTCCCCAGAAAGGCAGTCACCCCACCACATCCCTTGTTCCAGCGCTAAAAGCCTCCTGCCACTGATAGGTGAGCCCAAGAACCAAAGGCCTGATGACAGATCTCCTCAGGTTGAAGGCAAGAGTGGCCCTCAGGGCTGTGGAAGGAAATGGGGCTCCTGACTCAGGTCCCTGGACAGAGCTGAGGCGGGGCAGAAGGGGCTCAGTGCCCTGAGAGCCTAACTCACAGCTCCCTCACACAGCCTGCCTTGGTGAAGGAAAGAAATGGGGTAAGACAAAGCTTTAGAGGGAAGGCGAGGCAGAGTTTAGAGGTGTAGCAAAGATGGGTAGGAAGAAAATGGAAGAAGAAGGGAGGGTAAGAGTGGCATAAACAGGTGGGGACACTGAGTGTGGCTCAGGAGGCAGGATTCTGGCCTCAGTGGGAACAGAGCAGCCCTCCCATGAGGCCTTTGGCTTTCCTTCCCCTTATGGCCATAAGTACTAGAATACTTAGGCCCAAATCCCTCCGTATAGGAATTGCCCCTTCCCGCAGTTTTACTTCTGTGGTTTTAGTTACTCACAGCCAACTGTGGTCCCGAAGCAGAGGATCCTCCTTCTGATGTACTGTCAGAAGGTCAGTTGTAGCCTAATGCTAGGTCACAGTACCTGCATCGTTTCCCTGCCTCCATCTCATCCCATAGACATTTAAGCCTTTAGTGCCGCGCAGAAAGGCATTTTAAGAGAAAGACACCACATTCACATAACTTTCGTTACAGTAGATTGTTGTAATAGTTCTCTTTTATTATGAGTTCTTGTTGTTAATCTCCTACTGTGCCTGATTGATAAATTCAACTTTATCCTAGGTACGGATGCACAGGAAAAACATACATAGGGCTGGGGACTGCTCGCAGTTTCAGGCCTCATCCTGGGGGTGTTGGAAAAGGTCCCTACAGATAAGGGGAGGACTCCTGTACTGGTAGCATAAAGGAGCAAGCCCAGCATTTGGAATCTCATGTCCTGGGTTTATTTCCATTTTCCTTTAAGTTTTTTAATTTCTCTGAGCCCCTTTTCTGCCCTGTCGCAGAGTGTAAGATCTTATTTATGCAGTGCTTGGCAGGATTAGATAGTGTTTACCTTCTTTATAAACTCTGAGGCTCAGACAGGACCACTTGCCCTGGCTAGTACTAGTGGTTGCAGTGGCTCTCGTTGGAAGGTCGTAACTGGCCTGGTGTGCGGGGTGAGCTGGTGGAGGGAGGCCCCGGAGGCTCGAGATCAGCATTCCTGCACCACTGTTGAGAGACTGCTTTTGGGTGGATACCGTTCCAGGATGCACCTTGTTATTAATAACCGGGTTGCTGTTCGTAATAGTGGGAACCACTGCTACTACTCGTCACCCTTAATTAAGCACCAGCTGTATACCAGGCACTGAAAACAGCCTGTATGACCTCACTGAACTCTCACCAGGGCCATGCAAGCCAGATGGTGTTTCTCCCCATTTTACAGAGCGACCCTGAGACTCAGGGCAATTTTCCAGAGTCACAGGACTGTTTAGGGGTGTCGTTAAGACTGATCGCAGGCTTGTCTGATCACAAAGCTCACTCTTGTACATCTTTCCCCGAAGCCATGTGAGGAAGGGATCTCAGAGTCCTATATCATTGAGCAACTGGAGAAGAGGGGCAAGGAGAGGCCAAAGTTTCCCTGTTTTCTACAAAGGGAAAGGGTAGGTTTGGGAGAGCTGGGTGTTAATGAGTAGGGTGCTTTTTAAGCAACCCATGAATTTTTTTTTTTAAGCACAGATAGTTGGTGATGTGTGGATTAGGAGGAAGGGAGCAGCAGGTCCAGGAGGACCTGGAGGGGGACCAGGAAGGGCTGGCAGGTATCCAGAGGAGCACACAGGTAGCCCCTGGGGATGGCTGACTCCAGGCCATGATGGAGGGGCCTGTGGGTCAGTTTCCACCCCTGGGCCTCTGCGAATGTTCAGGAAGTGAAGACTCCTGAAAAGGGAGATACGTGATGGGATGGGTCCCATTGAGTTGCTCTGTCCTCTCCAGTGGCCTCAGCAGCAGTCTGTAGGACCAGCCCCTGCTCCATTGGAGGTGCTCTTCTGCTGATAGAATAGAGAGGGGTTCTGGTCATGCCACATCCCCATCTCCTTGGACCCTGTCCCACTCACCACTCCGGTGGTGACAGGCCTGCCTGACACATTTCCCAGTGTCACAAAGGACAGCCAACATGAAAGATGGGGAGCTCTGCCTTTAAGCCAGGATGGTCAGTGGCAATGGGCTGCATTTACAAGTAGGTGTCAATAGCTCATTAGGCAGCAACAAGCCAGGGGTGACCCAGGTAGGCGGGGCTTCAGGGGGTGGGGCCTTGTATATGGCTGGTCTCCTTTCCATGGGAAATGACCACAGGATGCAGAAGCAGGAGAGGCCAGACTGAACGGGTGGGATTTGCAGTCATCTAATACAAGTCACAGATGATGGCAGGCCCACTGTGTGCGGCCTGGCCTGAGTGCCCATGCCATGATGGGTTCATTCTGGGAGCTGAGTTTAAAAGAAATCTTGGAAACTCTAGAGCATGCCTTGAAGAGGGTGACCATCGATCATGTTATTCAAAGAATGTTTATGGACCTGGGAACCTCAGCCCAAAGACAATCTGTAGCAAAGTCGAGGAGGTAAAGGAGTGAGATCAGAGTCCTCCCCAGGCTTCCCAGACTGACCACACTTGAGCAGCCACAGTCCCAGGAAAAGATGCCCTGATGTGAGTCACACACAGTGGCCACAAGCTCACTGTCAGGAAGGAGTAGACAGAATGGAGGGCGCTGTGTCCTCTCCCTGGGCTAGATTTGATTTTAGTGCACCCGGAGAATGGGAATTCTCCACTCTGAGAATGGCTGGAAGCCAAGAACTTTAGGGAGGCCAACCTCTTCCTCCCGCTATGGCCTCCTCTCTTGTCTCCAGGATGGCTCCAGCTGGCCACAGACAGCCTGGTCCTCATGCAGTGAAAACTCTCCACCCCCATGCAGTGAGGAGCCCATGTCCCTAGCCCCTCTCCCAGTGTGGTGGCCCGGCTTCGGGCCTGCCTCCGCTACTGAGCAGAGATCCCTCGGAGCTGCAGGGACAAGTGCTCAGCTTCTCCCAGTGGTAACTATGCTCCTCTCAGTGGAACCCAGATCTGGGCAGAGTGGGATTAGGCAGCTGGGGCCTGGGGCCCTGCAACTCCCGCCCCTGCCTTGTTCGACAAGGCCTTGTTGGACACCAGTGAGGACCACATTCAATCGACAGCTTAAGATAATCACATGTGTGAGGCACTGGGATAATGACAGCTGAATACCCTGCCATGGTTGCCATAGTGACCAGCCAAGCACTGGTTCCCTCCTTTTTTTTCTTTCTTGTTTTCTGGGCCTCCTTGTTATGGGGCTGGCTGGTGGGGTGGGGGCTGAGTTTGGGAAATGGGAAAGAGGAGGAAAGGGGGAGGGGAGACCCAAGAGGGGCAGCCCATTATCCTCTTTTTAAATACCCCAGCTGGAGGTGTTTTAAATCCCAACAGAGACAGAGAGAAACAGTGTCTTAATCCCTAGCTCCCTGTGAATTATTTAAAGGGATCTTGTCAGAAGGATGAATTTGTCACTGTTGCAGTGTCAACAGCAGCAGCAGCTGTCATAGTGGCTGAGTACCCCACTCCAGGCAGGGCCTGGTACGAGATGCTGCTGCCTGGTGGAAGTTACAGTGGCCCCGGGGGCTGTGGACCAGGAACCCCCTCCTGAGGCACAAGCCTGCAGTGTTTCTCCTGGCATGCTGGCAGAGACCGGGGTGTGAAATGTGCCAGGATGCAAAGAGATGCATGCCATCTGGACCTTGGGCCCAGCCAGCCTCACCCTCCCTGAGTGGGGCTCCCAGAGCCCTGGGATCTCTGAGCAGTGAGAGGTGTGCGCCCTGGCTGGGAATGGGCAGAGCCCACCGGTGCCCATAAGACAATTGGTAGGTGGGCATACCCAAGGGAGGGCAAACAGGTCCCACCTGGACCACAGTCAGCACACCCAACCATACATGGGCACACACATACACACACACACACATACACACGCACCAAAGATGATACACAGGGGCAAACAACCAGACAGACAAGGAAGAGTCATAGATCATACACACCATGAAGGAGAGTGGAGACTGTTTTTTTCCCAGATTTTATTTATTCATTTGAGAGAGAGACAGAGAGAGCACAAGCAAGGGGAGAGGCAGAGGGAGAGGGAGAAACAGATGCCCCGCTGAGCTGGGAGCTGGACATGGGGCTTGATCCCAGGACCTGGAGATCATGACCTGAGCTGAAGGCAGATGCCCAGCCATCTGAGCCACCCCGAGAACCAAGACTTTTAAGGAAAAATAAGAGACCTGTGCTCAGAGAGAGGCTAAGCATGTTTCTCTGGAGGGCTGGTACCCATAATAACTGACTTGCAGGGGTCCAGTATGCCATGAACTGTCATATTTAATCCTCATGCCCATCTCCTGAGGTAGGTCCTGTTAGAGCAGCGGAGGCTAAGAGAGGTTTAAGGACTTGCCCATGGTCACACTGCATCTGGTCTGACTCCAGAGTCTGGACTCTTGGGCTAAGCCAGGGGTCACCTGACTTTTGGAGTGCAAGAGTTAGGCATGGTGACAGCAGTGCCACTTAATCCCAACCAAAATCTCCTTCCCAGCCATCAGGATGTGTTCCGCTCGGGGGCATCTCTTCTGCTTCCACCTCAAGACAGTATTTCTTGCATTTTTCCCTCCAATCTTTTTTTTTTTTTTTTAAGATTTTATTTATTTACTTGACAGACAGAGACCACAAATAGGCAGAGAGGCAGGCAGAGAGAGAGAGAAAGGGAAGCAGGCCCCCTGCTGAGCAGAGAGCCCGGACTGGACTCTGGCAGGCAGATCCCAGGACCCTGGGATCATGACCCAAGCTGAAGGCAGAGCCCTTAACCCACTGAGCCACCCAGGCGCCACCCCCCCTCCAGTCTTTTTTAAAAGGATTTTGTAGAGACTTTTAGAGACTGCATTGGGAAACAATGAGTATGTTTTCCATATTCTAATTGTTTCCATATCTGTGTCCCTTCTCCCCCTCCCTGTGCTTTTCTGCATCACAGAGTATGTAGTTGAGGGAATGCCTAGCCTTGTACCCCTGTAGGAGGAAAGCCCTTTAAAGCAGTCCTTGATAGCAGGTCCAGTTCTGGGGCACACCACAGGGAGCCATGGTAACGAGTGGGGGGCCCTTCCTGTCCTCCCAGCCCAGCACATCTGGGAGGGAAATGAAGGCTATTGGGAGGTGAGCTCTCTCGCAGCCCTCAGGGGGGCCATTGAGTAAATCACTGCCTTGGTTGGTTGGTGTACTAAATGGCAGATCCCTCAGGGCTTGTAGGAATTTATGCCCCATGGACCACATTTTACATTTTAATTAGCCCTCCAGCTTGTTTAATATCCCAGCTCTTTGAAGCCTAGTGTCCTGTCTCTACCGGAGCCTTGGAGTCCAGGCTGATTGGGGGAGGGGGGTGTGTGGATCTGGCCCAGCCCAAGAAATCTGCTTCTCCATGAGAATCGGGGGCCTCCTGTGGGCTCTGTGAAGTTGTGTGCTGTCCCAGCCTCAGTGGGCTTCTTGTTCAGAGAGGCAGCCATCTCTAACTGGGGTCTGAAAGTGGGTCTTTGGGTTTTCTCTGATTGGGCAGTGCCAGGGACGTTCCATATGGTTCCATGGTGTGTGTTGGCAGTGACAGTCTGCAGAATAACAGGTTCCTTCATACAGCAGTTTGTGCCCAAATACAGACTGCCAGATGGGACCAAAGCCTGGGCGCCGTGTCCAACTTCCTCTCCCTGTGGTTTGAGCTGGTAGTTGACGATGCCTCCGGGGATTGCCTAGCTGAGAGGAGGGAACCCATGCTGAGCCCTGCCCAGAGGACGCCTTGGAGATTCCAGGAGGGGCAGGAAAGGGGGCCCTGGTGGGCCCTCTGCGTCTCTGGGAAGGTGGAACTCGGCCCTCTCGTCCAGTCCTTCTGCTGACCAGAGTGGGATTATTTATTCAAGATGGAAGAGATGATTTCCACATCCCGATGCGTCAGCCAGAGGTGGATCCTGCGGTTGACGTAGCAATGGGGCTGCTGCTGACACTAGTGGGAATGATAATGGGTCCTTACTGAATGGAAGCTCCGTTCAGGCCTGGAGCAAGATGGGTTACTCCCATGATCTCAGTCCTCTAGGCACCCACAGAGGTAAACAATCTTCTGCAGATGAGGAAACTAACACTCAGGAAGTCATTCATGGTTACAGAGCTGCAGCTGACAGGCATCCGGCCTCTGGCCTCTGGCAACCTGTCCTGCCTCTCCTCCTCCCTGTCCCTTGTCTTGTGCCATCTGGCCATCTCTTGGCCCTGAGCTAGGCACACTCCTGCTCCAGAGAGTCCGTTCTTGTTCTAGCCTGGAATGCCCCTCCCTCGTGTGCCCTCCAGGCTGGGGGCTCTGGTGTGTCATTTCGATCTCTGCTTCAGAGAGGACCCCCTCCCTGAGGACCCCACCGCCAGCCATCCCTCTGTCCCCTTACCTGTTCCTTAAGACTATGGGACAGTCTGATACTGTTCCTTTGTTGGCTTGTTCATCTTTGCGGTCGCTCTGTTAGAGTATGAGGCCCCCAAAGGTGGGGGCTTTGCCTCTTGCTCACTGCTGGGTCCCCCTGACACCCAGGACACTGCTTGGGGATGTAGTAATTATGCAACCCTTTATTTAAAAAGTGGGTTTAAATGCACTGGGCTTCATACAAATCACAATAGCTAGGTTCTTGTTAGGCTCTTAGAGGCCACAAAGCCAATTTCAATGATCTCTTCCTTCTCCACAGTGTCCAGAGGAAGTGGCCTTCCTGGCCAGGTGCCACGGAAATGGCTTATTCGGGGCAGTTAATAGGATGCAGAGGTGGTAGCCTCTGGGCATTCGGGAGGGGCAGGGTCTACACAGGGTGTTGGGGCAGCAGTCCAGGTTGCTGGTAACTATCACAAATCTTTCCCCAGCTGCGTGCTTGGAACTGTCTTCAGAGACATACAGGGGAATCAGCTCGCTTCTCTTAACTTCATTCTGTAGCAGTTCTTCATTTTTGAGCAAGGAATATTCTTTCTTAGCTTGTTCATCCATCTGACTCATCAGATTTGGCTGCAAATGACTTTTGCCTCTTTTTTAAAATCCAGATTCGCTCTTGGAGGTTAAAGAATGCATTAGAGTTTCTGAAGGTTGTTCTAGAAGTCAGGGTAGATGGGCAGGTAGAATTCATGGCAGTGGTTTTGAAGGGGAACAGCATGTTTTACACACACACACACAGACACACACACACGGCCAGCCTGCATATAGGGGATATACTGGCCACTCTGAGCAACAGACCTACGAAACCTGACTTCCAGCAAGCAAGTTTAACAACCGCTGATCTTGGAGGAACCTAAAGCTGTCTTTCTCGTACATCAAAGTCATGGTCTCAAACTGGAACAAGTACTTTCTGATGGATGTCATTGTTTTCTTTATTACGTTTATCTCAAGGATTCAAGGATGGGTGGTCCATTTGCATCAATAATAGTGCCCTTTCAAAGGCTATTAATATTCTGCTGGTTGTGCAAAGCTGCTTTGTTTCTTTTCCCAGGCGCAAGTTAGCCAGGTGTCACCTGCACTAAGTCCCCAGAAAGGATCAGGGGCTAAGGAGGCAGAGAATTTAAGAAACAGACCAGTTCCTTGCTCATTTCTTCAATCTTACAGTAATTATTGAGGGCTAGGTGCTGGGATTAAAGAGAGGTCCCCAACACAGTGCAGCCTGCTAAGGGCCAGCCCATGGGGAAAGTGGATTTGTGTTTTAGAAAACTCACTAGGGCAGGGGAGCTAAAGAGAAGGACTGGCAGAGTGACTAGGAGGGGGAGGGACTTCAGCAGGGGGCAGGAGAGGGGGAAAGGGCAGCCTTTGTGAATGAGCTTTGGAGGAGACAGGAAACATGGGTTTGGCACCTCCACCCAAAGATGGGGAACAGAAGTGGAGAGGGCAGAGTCTAGAGTGCTTCCTGGATAGCTGGCATAGGGCCTGGCTGGTGGAGGGGCCAACTGTGTGCAGGAGGACTGCAGAGAGCATGGGGGAATGCCGAATGTTCATCAGGAGGCATCCAGCAGCCAGCTGGGGTAGAGAGCCTGGGGTGCCCGGCAGACCTGGAGGTCAGTGATGGGTGAGACCTGAGGTGGTTGCAGCCTTGGGTGTGGTCAGCATCTCCCCGGGCATAAAGGGAAAGAAGCGATTCCTGAGAAACCAGTGGATTTCATGGGTCCCAGACATTACTGAATAAAAACGCAGTTGTGTGATACCAGTGCTGCAAAGCTAAATGCATGGAGTTATTTTGCTTGTCGAAATCAACTAATAAATTAGTCAAAACATAATTCCCTGTCCTCAAGGAGCTCACAGCCTGGTAGCGGAATCCACAGTTGTACACGGAGCAATTAACAAATAGTTCAAAACAGCGTCTTATGAAATGCTAAATTGTGTGGAATAAGCTCAGTCATGCTGTAAGCATTCAGAAAAATGGTAGGGGCATACAAGCCAGGAAGGTGTCATGGAGGACAGAATACTTGAGCCCCCTCACGGGAGGGAGCCACACTGAGGGCTCGGAACTACCACCCACCAGCTGCCTGACTTCAAGCCAGCTATGGGATGTCCCTGGGCTTCAGTGCACCCATCTGTCAACGAAAGGTTTTCGTCAGCATGACCTACAGTGGTTTCCAGCCAGATCTGTTCTTCTCTGGCTCTGTGTCTTGGAGGAATGGAGATGGCATGAGGGTGGGGTAGAAGAAAGGTGTCAGGAAGATCAGAACCTCAACAACAGCAGCAAGAGGCGGGGACGGGCACTGTTTCTGGGCACAGATGTGAGAGGATGTGGCCCTGGTTTGAACCCTTGCCATCTCTCGCCTGGTCTGTTGTCATTACTTTCTGACAAACAGCAAGTCAGGGCATAAGTCCAGGCATTAAGTAATGCCATCCCTAGTTCGTGGTCATGGGGATGTGAGGGAGAAGCCAAATAAGGAGAGCATTGTTCTGGAAGAAATGGCAAATTACAGTGACAAAGTGGGTGCGTTAGACACGGAGGGTGTTTTGGCCTGATACCTACCTGACTCCAGGCTGGAAAATTGAGGGGTCCTTGAGTGAGCTCCTGGGCCCAAGGTTCTGATCTCATCTTTGGACCACGCTGGTGATTCTCCTTAGGCTCCCAGCATCAGTGATGGGGATTCCACTTCCTTGGCCACCTGTCCCCTCTCTGGTTGCCATCTTTGCCTCACCTCGGGCATCACTTGTTCATCCACAAGTAAACTTGGTCAAGCAAATACTGGTCACTTGGGATATAGGGATGAAGGAGTGAGAAGGGCATCCCTGGCTCAGTGGCTAGGTCACACAGGGGCCTAAAGTTACAATGGGCATGCCTTTTGTGGGTGTCAAGGTGTAAGCTGGACCAGAAAACAAAGAATTTTATTTTAAGGTTTATTTATTCATCTTAGAGAGAAAGTACACATGAAAGAGTGTGAGCAGGGGGAGGGGCAAAGAGAGAGGGGGAGAGAGAGAATCTCCAGCAGACTCTCTGCTGAGCGCAGAGCCTGCCTCTGAGATCAGGACCTGAGCAGAAATCAAGAGTCAGACACTTCACTGATGGAGACACCCAGGCGCCCCAAAGAGGACTTTTTAAAAAAAAGGCTACATTGAAGTATTAGTTACATGTCATAAAATTTACTCATTTGAATTGGACAGTTCAATAATTTTTAGTTAAGTTTATGGAAGTGATATAGTTATCACCACAATCCCATTTTAGAACATTTCCATCACCTCCACAAAAGACTGTTCATGCCCATTTGAAGCTACTGCCCATTCCCATCTCCAGTGCCAGGGAAATACTAATGCTTTCCTATCTATAGATTTGCCTTTTCTGGACAGTTCATATACATGGAATCATGCAATATGTGGTCTCTTGAGTCAAGTTTCTTTCATATAGCACAACGTTTTGGAGTTTATCCTTGTTACATGTATCAACACTTCATTCTTTTTTATAACTGGATAGTATTCCATTTTCTGGCCACGTTACATTTTATTTAGGTGTTTACTAGTTGATGGACATTAAGAAGGGTCTTAGGTGCCATATTGGAATCCGGTTGAGAGCTCTAAGAATGGGGGACTAAAGTCAGAATGGTGTGCTTTATAAATCTTAGCCCACAAATAAAGATGCACAAGAACAATCCTGGACCTTGTTTTCTTTTAGTCAAATTATTGCAGACTCTCAGTAGTCCCTGTCCTACTGGTTGATGAGAATTTCAGTCTTGATTAATGGTTCTTCCTACAACGCTTGTGCAAAGCTCCCAGAGGCCCCACTCCGAGCAAACTGGAGAAGGCGGCTACATGGTCCATAGGCCCATGATCCTCTGAGGCCCAGCCACCTCCAGGTGTTCTGAGCAAGCATAAAATTCTAGAGGTGATGGTAGCTGCGGGTAATAACTATTCATACCTATCTTTGTATATATAAAAGAATATCTGAGGCTTGATCCTAGAAGTGAATGGCTGGGTCAAAGGGTATATGCAAATATAATTTTGATAAAGAAAACCAGAATTCTTACAGAGCCTCTACCAATTTGCCCTTCATCTAGTTATAGATCAAGTGCTTAGTTTCCACACCTTCTTTTTTTTGTTTCCTTGATTTTTTTTTATATTCTTTTTTTTTTAATTTTTTTTATTTTTTTCAGCATAACAGTATTCATTATTTTTGCACCACACCCAGTGCTCCATGCAATCCGTGCCCTCTACAATACCCACCACCTGGTGCCCCCAACCTCCCACCCCCCACCCCTTCAAAATTCTCAGATCGTTTTTCAGAGTCCATAGTCTCTCATGGTTCACCTCCCCTTCCAATTTCCCTCAACTCCCTTCTCCTCTCCATCTCCCCTTGTCCTCCATGCTATTTGTTATGCTCCACAAATAAGTGAAACCATATGATAATTGACTCTCTCTGTTTGACTTATTTCACTCAGCATAATCTCTTCCAGTCCCGTCCATGTTGCTACAAAACTTGGGGATTCATCCTTTCTTTCTTTCTTTCTTTTTTTTTTTTTTTTTTACAGCTTTATAAACATATATTTTTATCCCCAGGGGTACAGGTCTGCGAATCGCCAGGTTTACACACTTCACAACACTCACCATAGCACATACCCTCCCCGATATCCATAACCCCACCCCCTCTCCCATCCCCCTCCCCCCATCAACCCTCAGTTTGTTTTGTGAGATTAAGAGTCACTTATGGTTTGTCTCCCTCCCAATCCCATCTTGTTTCATTTACTCTTCTCCTACCCCCTCGACCCCCCATGTTGCATCTCCTCTCCCTCATATCAGGGAGATCATATGATAGTTGTCTTTCTCCGATTGACTTATTTCGCTAAGCATGATACCCTCTAGTTCCATCCACGTCGTCGCAAATGGCAAGATTTCATTTCTTTTGATGGCTGCATAGTATTCCATTGTGTATATATACCACATCTTCTTTATCCATTCGTCTGTAGATGGACATCTAGGTTCTTTCCATAGTTTGGCTATTGTAGACATTGCTGCTATAAACATTCGGGTGCATGTGCCCCTTCGGATCACTATGTTTGTAGTTTCCACACCTTCTCCAACACAGTGTGTTATCAAACTTCTATCTGACAGATTAAAAAACAAGTATCACAATGTGGTTAATTACCATTTTGGTTATATTGAATAATGTTCAGTATCTTTTCATATGTTTATGAGTTCTCTTTTTTTAGTGAGCAGTTAATGTCCTTTGCTTATTTTTGTATTTTATTATTGATATATAGATTATCTTTATATATTAAGGGAAATTAATACTTTATCCATGATAAATTACAAATAGTTCCTTCCTAGCATGTTTCCTTTTTTTTTTTTTTTCTTTTTGATTTTACTTCTGGCCATTTTTGTTCTGCCATTAAAAAAAAAAATTGTATGGAGTTGAATTGATCAATCTGTTCATTTGTGGCTTCTGAGTTTCATGTCATAATTACTGCACATAAATTGTCTCCATAGTTTCTTTTAGAATTTTTATGGTTTCATTTCTAATGTTCAAGCTTTGACTCACTAAGCATTTATCCTGAAGTAAGGAATGAGATATGGAGGCAAAGTTGTTTTTTCCCAGATGGCTACTCAGTTATCACAATGATTTCTTAAAATGATGTACCTCTTCCCTACTGATTTGAGTGGTGGCCAACATTTTAAATGTTGAGTGAAATTATTGATATGGCTTCTCAAAGATTGCCCTAGTCACACTGTGACCAGTAGGCTTGTGAGTACCCTTTGCTCCAGATTCTTACAAAGACTTGATACTTTATCTTTCTAATTTTTGGCCAAGCTGATAAAAAAGTCATGGTGCTTTGTTGTTGTTTTAATGGAAAAAGACAATTATAGAAAGGAACACAAGAAACATAGGTCAGATGCCTGGAAGGAGAGGCTGAGAAGCTGTCACTGAACAGAGACCTTTAGGAAATCAGCTTTGGGACAGGCAGTGAGAGTGCCTCCCCCGGACCTGGGCTAGCCTAGACCTTGGCTGAAAGAATCTGGGTTCTACACATCTGTGGGGTATGATATCCAGAGCTGGTAAGGCTCCTCTTTTTTAGAGAGCTAGAATGCAGTGTGCCTAGGAACACAGCATAGCTCAAACTGTGGTTGGGGAGGTAGGACTGATGAGTGGAAGAGTGCTGAGGGAATGCATGACCTGTAGTCTTATCAAGTCCCTCTCTGGCCCCTCCCCCACACTCGCCCCATGAGAACCTAGAGATTCTACCCCAGGATACCTTTTCAGTTTCTACAGGTCTAGTTCAACCTACTGTCCTGTGTTGTTGGTACTGCTACACGCACATCCAGGTGTCCTGACCATCTATTGGGGTGGCCCTCCAATCCAGTTTCTACATCACAGAAATCTAAAAACTCAGCTCTGATCACCTGTGCTTCTCTTCACTAAAACTCATCAGTGACTTCCAGTTACCCCAGGATGAAATTCAGAGTTCTAGACCAGACTCATCGTCTCCTCTTCCTTGTTCTTGCACCTATAGCTTTTTATGACTCTTCTGTTACACAGGTGACATTACTCAATGGCACCAGGCCACATTTTCCCACCACAGGGTCTTTGCACTTGCTGTTCCTGGGCCTCAATGCTGCACTCCTTCTCTGTTTCTCTCAGCCACCTCCAGATACACACTTCTAACTCCTCTCTGACCAACCTCTCTCAGTTTGGAGGGTCTTCCTTGACACTCCTCTGTGTATCAGGTATATCCCCTCTCTTGGCACCCTGTAATTTTCCCTCATAGCAGTTAGTCCAAGTGTCATTATTTTTTTTTAAAGATTTTTATTTATTTATTTGACAGAGAGAGAGATCACAGGAAGGCAGAGCAGTAGGCAGAGAGAGAGGAAGGGAAACAGGCTCCCTGCTGTGCAGAGAGCCCAATGCGGGGCTCGAACCCAGGACCCTGAGATCATGACCTGAGCCGAAGGCAGTGGCTAAACCCAATAAGCCACCCAGGCGCCCCACAATTGTCATTATTTAGTTACTTTAATAACCATTTGTCTAATTTCTATTTCTCTCCCTAGATTATAAGCTTCATATCATTGTATCCCCAGTGGCTAATAGGATGCCTGGCATAAAGTTCATGTTCAGTAAATATTTTTTTTTCATTGATGAATGAATGAGGTATAACTCTAAAGCAAGGAGGCTGATTCCACATATCACAAACAAATAACAGTGTTTGTCCCTCCCCACTGGGAATGCCATTCCACTCTCTCTCTGTCTGCTGAAATACTCCCTTTCTTCAAGGCCCCCAACCCTAATGGCCACTTGCCTGGAAGTCGTTCATTCCTCCTCTAGCCCGCTCTGAGCACGTTTATTTTTCCAAACCCTCTCTTACCCACTGGCAGGGGAATGAAAGAAAGAAATGAATGTGAGACTTTGTCTTGGCCTTTCCCCAAACACTTTTTCTTTCTCTCAATTTCTCTCTGCCCTTTCCCTTTGAATATACAGTATTCCTCCTAATTCGCTTCGATCGCCCCCTTAGGAGCTGCCGTGGAATCAATTAAATCTGTGTAGAATTTTATAACTCAGGGTAACCTAGTATGATTCCTCATTTTACAGATGAGAAAACTGAGGCCTAGAGAGGTTACTGTTGGAAGCGATTACCTCTGTTGGGTCTTATAATACCAATCAGTGTCATTTTCTAAGATAAATGTTCTCTATATCCCAGCTCCACAAGAGTAGAAATGCCTCATTCTCTCTACTTAAGACTCACTAGTGGTGACAGTCTCAGGGCTAAGGTGAGCCCCGAAAGGCGGCCTTCCAGTCCTGCTCCCACACAGTGAAGCTGCAGGAGTCTTGACTACTACAGAGTCAGGGACTCTGCCTGGGAAACTTCCTCTCCTAAGTGGGGCCACAGGCTTCACCTCTGCGTTGACAAAGGTGCCCCGTGTTTGTGCTGAGACTTTACACAGCCCGGTTGAAGTAGAAGATGGGGACTCTGATGTTTAAACCCTTGCAGAACAAACCCGTCCTTCCCTCTGAATTCACATAGGGTCCACGGGGAAAATGTTATTTCAAAACAGCCATGAAAGGGAGAGAGGTCTGAAAATAGGAACTAAAACCACTGTCAGCAACTTCGCCCTAATATATTTGCTTCTGGTTCCAAAAACCCAGGCAAGCAGAAAGTAACTTTAACAAACACATTGAAATAGAACATAACAGTCTTTAAGAAGGAATAAAAAGGGATTCGTTGACTTCTAGAGAAATTAAGTAGAGTTCAGCTGAGGTGTGCAGTGTGCAAGGATCTGGAAGGAGCTCACCTGGGACGTTGGGCTGGGGAAGGGACTTTCCCCGGGGGTGCTGGCAGGGGTGGGGGGGAGAAGGGCCTTGGATGGACCGCTACTCAGGTGTTTCGGGGGAGGGGCCCTGGGCAGCAGGAGTGGCTGTGATGTTACTCTGCAGGCCTGGGTGGGTAGGGTCAGCTCTCCATTTGCCCATTTTTCCCCCATGCCATGCCTGGTCTTTAGATGCTCTGGCATTATGCTTGAAGGATGGCCTGGCCCTCTGGCTCCTTCAGGGGACTTAATTCTGTGCAGGAAGCAAGTGCATCTATTTCCCATACACCCCAGATTGACTTCAACTTTTTAAGTGAAGAATTCTAATTTATCCATTTCAGTTCCACACTGTGAACAATAAGCAATTAGCACAGTATTTAGAGAAGTGGGTACTATTTTCTACCTTTTTTTTTTTGTCACTGCTAAATATTAAAATCAAGGATCTTAATTTATTTTTTCTTTTCACTTTAGGAAGCTTAATTTCTTCTGTCCCTTGTTTGTTTCTGGCCAGCTGAACAGAATTTAACAGATGCATTGAAACTCCCTGGGAATACTCCTAGTTCTTGAGGTCAGGGTCCTGAGAGCTCCCCAGTAGGTACAGCTATTTCTTCTTCCAGCCCAAGCAAGAAAGAAGGACCCGGTAGATCTTCTCTGGTTCTTGCCACAGAATGGGGTGGTTAAGGAAGCTGTGCCTTTGTGGACATCTTGCCCCTTATTACCTGTTACAGAAATAAGTTAGTAGGTGCATCTGGCTGTTCAAAGCACTTTCCTATCTCTTCTCCATCCTGTCTCCTCTTATGGTGTGACCATGGGTGAATTGCATATCTTTTCATTAGTAAATTGGGGGTGACAGTATCTAGTTTTCAATGTTATAGGGAAGATGGAGAGACAGCACTTAATAAACGCAATGTTTCTCTTCTTCTTCCCACCTACAGGACTGCTAAAAATGAGTTTTCTTTTC
This sequence comes from Lutra lutra, assembly GCF_902655055.1. NCBI lineage: Eukaryota > Metazoa > Chordata > Mammalia > Carnivora > Mustelidae > Lutra > Lutra lutra. The sequence goes on along the minus strand of NC_062278.1, from coordinate 130,078,125 downwards.
CAGTGTGAAGCATGCTGTCTCTCCCCTGCTAAGAAGCCCTCCTTTCTCCCTGCATGATACCCTCCAGCATTCCCTGCCATCCGGTCCCTGCTAGAAGTTTGCATACAATGAAGCTTGATTTGCTTCCTCAAGGATCTCACTTAGCAGGCCCTACTCCTACAAGTTTTCTGGTCTAACTCTTTCAAAGGGATTGATGTTATAAAATAAAAATTTTTGAAAGTCTACATTTGTTGAGAAATTCTGAAGAGCCTTATATTCATATGCTTTTCAGGTCCCTAACAGAGCTTCACCACAATAAAGGAATGAGGTTCAGAACTGATTTCCAAGGTGAGGGGTGTTCTCTAGTCAGATCCCTAATCCACGGAGTGGCTGTGGGGAAGAGAGGCCATGGCACTGAGGTCTCAAGTCCCTGCCGTTGCCCAGAGCGGGAAGCTGCAGGTTGTCCCTGTGACTGTAATGAGCCGTAGTCCCAGTAGGGGCGCTGTTGGTTGGATGAAGGCAGGCTTTCTAGAGGGAAGTCTGTTGTTATTTCCGGGTGGCCAGCAGAGAAATTTTTGAAGTCGGCTCATGAGGAAGTGTTTAAAAGCAACTTAGGGTTAGTAGTGTTCCTGTCTTAGGTCAAGCAGCCGGGCTGGTGAGCTCATAAGGCCCCCTCTAGCTTCTCTGCTTTGCCTCTCTTGGTCTTCTTCTTACTCTCTCTTGTGTTTTCGCATGTGTGCACCTGTGGCCCGCCGGGTTCAGTGGGAGGAAGTCAGTGGCTACGATGAAAACCTGAACACCATCCGCACCTACCAAGTGTGTAACGTCTTCGAGCCCAACCAGAACAACTGGCTCCTCACCACCTTCATCAACCGGCGGGGGGCCCACCGCATCTACACGGAGATGCGCTTCACTGTGAGAGACTGCAGCAGCCTCCCCAATGTCCCCGGCTCCTGTAAGGAGACTTTCAACTTGTACTACTATGAGACTGACTCGGTCATTGCCACCAAGAAGTCGGCCTTCTGGTCTGAGGCCCCCTACCTCAAAGTAGACACTATCGCTGCAGATGAGAGCTTCTCCCAGGTGGACTTTGGGGGAAGGTTGATGAAGGTCAACACGGAAGTCAGAAGCTTTGGGCCTCTGACTCGGAATGGTTTTTACCTCGCGTTCCAGGATTATGGAGCCTGTATGTCTCTCCTTTCTGTTCGTGTCTTCTTCAAGAAGTGTCCCAGCATTGTGCAGAATTTTGCCGTGTTTCCAGAGACCATGACGGGGGCAGAGAGTACGTCTCTGGTGATTGCTCGGGGGACATGCATCCCTAATGCAGAGGAAGTAGATGTGCCCATCAAACTCTATTGCAACGGGGATGGAGAGTGGATGGTGCCCATTGGGCGCTGCACCTGCAAGCCTGGCTACGAGGCTGAGAACAGTGTGGCCTGCAAGGGTAAGTCCAAGGGCCTTGTAAGGCCTCTGCTTCCTGTCCACCCGGGGCAGGGACCAATCTTCGAATTTTCCCCTCCTCCAGCTCTGGGTCACAAAGGAACAGAAGTGCCTAATGGCTAATTATAAAGCTCTGGGGAACCTGTGTCCACAGTGTGAGGCATGACGTTGTTTCAGTTGTGTCCAACCAGAATGTCAAGTGTTCACAGTGAGGGAGGAGATAGAGGGTGTTCCAAACAGTAGATAAGAACTTAATAACCACTCAGTTATATTTAGTTTGGGGACATGAACTTTCATATTCTCTCTCACATGCATACGTGCACTCTCTTCCCCTTCCTCCCATCCTCCCTCTCCTAGACACACACACCCCTGCATAGCGTTAAGCCTGTGCTCTAAGGCATGGAGGATTGGGGTGGTCATGGACAATTCACTCAAGTGTAGTTGAGAAGTGACTGTATTTGGAAACTATTTTAGGTCATTTTGGGTCAGCTTCTCCATTTTACACAACTTGGTCCTGGACCTATGCAGCTCGTGAACTCAAAGTCCTATGCTTAGTGGTCTTGCTCCAGTGGCTCAATGCCAAGTCCTGGGGCAGGGACAGGGACTCGCTTTCATGTGTCCTGGCAGGAGATCTGTTTCCGGAAATGGGGGAAGGTGGGTACTAGCTATTGTATTACCTTTGCTTGAATGATGCTTGGGGCATGTTGGGGAGCTGTGTGCTCACATGGGCTCCCCTCACTCCAGGAGAAATCATGTCTAGTACATGGTAATAAATGAGCTGAACTGGCTGGAGATTCTGCTCTGAGAGTCAATAGGAGGGTCTAGAGAGCCCTCAGCTCATTTCTTTAGTAAGTTCATAGAAGGTGAACATGGGTAGAGGGTATCCAGAGTTGGGGAAGAGAAGACTGCTTTCTTTTATGAAATTTTGCCTATAGCTGTCAAAGTTTCAGATTCACATAGACCTTAGAAATGACAGCCTTGACCCTAGTGCATCATTTAGGCTGCTCCAGACCTTTGGGGGACAAACTGGAGTTGGAGCTGTATTAGCTCCATCGTGACCATCCTGTCAGCTGTCCTCCCTGATGTCACCCCCCTTCTGGCCTGAGCACAAGGCTGTCCTTGCCTGTCTCCTTTCCCATTTCCCTGCTCCCCAAATGCCTGCAGCCAGGCACCAGGCACAGGCTCACTAAGGCCCATCAGCTCCGCAGTCCTTTGGACTCAGCTAATTGCCTGGGCTGGGGCACTCATGTGGCCTTTCTGAGGCCTGCTGAGAGCAGAGTGTTAGGCCTTTGTGTCTTTATTGGATTTCTTGGTTATGGTACCCTGATGGATGGTGTGGAAACAGAGGAGAGAGAGTGCCAGATCAAGTGATGATCAAGACAGACAGTTTTAACACCAGACTTGCCCGGCCCACCGTGCTCCTCTTTGTCCTTTTGGTTGGGGGTGGGGGGTGTGTGCCCTCTTGGACATTTGTCAGGGCCTGAGTGGGGACCCAGGCACTGGGCTGGATTCTTAAAGGTACAGGTGCAGCAGCTGCCAGGCACACTTGCAAGGGTTCTGGTGGTTTCTCCAGCTTCAGAGGGCTGCCATGTTGCACTTGCCAGCTGGGGCCCTCTCCTTTCTCTCATTATTTCTCGAGCGGAATGACAGGAACCAGAGCAAGCATTGATTGGTTCTGATTTAACTGCAACTCCAGGAACAGGTTCTCATTTCTTTGGGCTAATTGGAACTTTTCTCTTGTGGGGGGTTCTGCCATCAGTGTGGCATGTCAGTCACCTCCTGTGGTTTGCTGTGGGAGGGCCTGTGGAGACAAATATGTAAATCCAAGTGGTTTCTTTCCAATCTCCTCACCCAGCTTCAACCCCCTTCTGACTGTTGGTGGACATGCTTCATCTAGAGTTGTTATGAACCTGACTTGATTTCACGGGTTGCTTATTGCAAATGCACTGGAGATTGGAGGAAATGCAGAGGCCATGCACAGTCACTTTGCTATTTTAGGGACACAGGCAGCCATATTTTGGGGACATTTCTAAGAGTGGAGAGTTGCAAGCCCGGTGGCATCATGGGTCTTGCAGCCCAGCAGCCTGGCTGAGCTTAGTGTCCAAGAAGGGCAGAGAAGCACCTTTTTTTTTCTGTCTCAAGAACTTCAAGATGCTTCCTCCAGATCTTAGCCATTGGCTCTGCTGGCCATCTGGCTCTGATGGCTGAGCCAGAGCTCCCTTCCCAGCCCTTAGCAGGCTACCCCAGGGAGGTGAAGAGGCCTTGGCCATTGGTGGTGATCTTGGGAGGACTCTGTACCCTTTAGAGGGGGATGGGCAGTGCAGGTGGGAGGATTTGTGACTGGTGCCTGAAGTGTGTCTCCAAGTGAGAGTACCCCACCCATTTCGTCAATTCCATGCTGTGCTGTCAGATGGGCACCATGTAGCCCTTCACAGGCATTGTGAGGCGGCCTGCCCAGTGTAGCCAGTTTTCATGAGGCCAGCAGTGCGGAGAATGGGGGATGCCAGAGAACTGTGGGTGAGTCTCTGTCAGGTGTCCTGGATGGTTCTGGGCTTCACATATTTATATTGAACTGATACATTTTCTTTTCTGGATATTTGAATCTGGGCCTTTGCCTGTGTCAGATCTGTAGAATACACTTTACATTAATTTTTTGGCAAGACAGATTTTCAACATGGGCAGGAATTTGATTCTGACCTTCCCTTTGCATCTGCTGAACCCTCTCCTGTCAGAGTCATGGGGACCAGACACTCAGTTGTGCAGAAACACCTGGTGACCAATGAGGCAGCCCTGCCAGTGAAGAGTGGTCCTGGCCTAGAGCTGCTCCTGTTCTGAAGAGAGTAGTGGTGAGAGGGTGGACAGGCAGAGGCAGCTGTGGGGGGGGGGGGGAGCTTACACATTAGGATGTGTGGCAAGTGGCAGATGCACTTTCTAGAGGGTTCCATTACCCGAGGTCTTTGCCAAACTCATCCTTTCTGCTTACACAGGTTGAGCCGATCAGGCAGAATCATAGTAACCTGCTTAGCTGTCCAGTGACTGTGACCCCATCTATGAAATTGTTAATTACTAGGAAAATGGTCCATCTGCCCCAGCTTCAAGCCTTATGCTCATAGTCTAGTGGATTAATGAGCAATCATGGCTTTGTCTTTACCGGCCCCATACCTTCCCTACTCAGGTTGATGGCTATGTCAGTTTTCTGTGTGGGTCCCTGCAGTCAGTCAGTTCCTGGGGCTGGGAACCCTGAGAGCTGGTGCTTGGCAAGCTCTCTCTGTGGACCCTGAAATGTTGCAACATCTGAAGTCAGTGTCAGGGAGGACGGCTGGGTGGAGACTTACTGATGCTAGGGGGAACCTGGCATGGGCAGGCCTCTTAGCTGGGCTATAGGATCCCATTGAGGGGTCCAGGGATGGGTCTCAGGTGCTAGGATAGCCTCTGGCAGACAGATCCTAACTGGAGCAATGTGCCCATGGGGCTTGATTTTGTTTCTTGATCTTGTTTCTTGATTTTGAGTGCTCCTTGATGGCCTGGCTTTCCCTCCCAGGTATAGTCCCTGGAGCTTCCAAAAGGAGCTTCCTCATTAGCCTACCTTTCCAGCCCCGTCCGGGGCTCAGGGAATGACAGTGACCTTTCTATCCATGACCTTCCTTGTCATCCTCCCTTATTCCTGCTCCAGGAGGAATAGGCCAGCCCGGGCTCATCACTGTTGAGGGCACACACTGACCCACGGGACCCAGGCCTTCGTTGTTGGTGCTGTCACTCGACGGGGGTTCAGGGACATGAAAGGGGAAGAGGGTGCATCTAAGCGGAAGAAGCCTACCCCAGAGACAGGAGCTGGTTTTAGGTTTGGCTCTGCTGTGACCTTCTGGTGGTTTTTAGGTAAGTTCTTCCCCATGATAGCCTCGTCTTCTCTGCCTGTTTCTCAGGGTGTGTAAATCAAGTAGATAATGGATGTGAGAATGCTCTGGAAGCCACATGATGCCATGTCATTGCCCTTAAGCCTGAAAACACACCATCTGACTCTGGCCTCTAAGGCAATAAGATTTTAGAAGGAAAGTGGTGTGTGGAATCCCCACCCAGGGACACAGGTCAGCAGGTCATGTGAACATTCAGTCATTACCTGCCTGCGCCTGTGCAGGCCCAGCTCCATGACTGTCCGGCAGTGACCAGGGATCTGCACATGTGTGAGCCACTGTCCCTCAACAAGTCAGTGGGTCAGTTAACACACATTTGAAAGGTGTGGCTCATGCAGCCTGCCTTGAGGCAGGTGGGGTAGCAGGTGGTCTTTGTGAGCTGAAGGTCTAAGAAGACTAGAAGATGATGGTTATCTGAAGCAGTGATTCTTGATCTTAGGGTGAGTGTGGGAACCCTCAGGAAAGGTTTTATAAAATGACATCCCCAGGTGACCCCTTCTGAGATGTACTGTTAGGCCAAATGGAGCCCAGGCCAAGAACCCCAGATGTAAGCTGTAGACCAGAACCATCCGTGTTGCTGGAGTATAGGAGAAAGGGGGTTGGGGGAGGTCCCTGAAGCCTTCTGGGGCCTGTGGGATTTGCAGAAAGGGTACCCCTAAAGGGATGTAGAAGGTGCCTGGGAAAAGGGACTGAAGGAGTGGGCTAGAGGTGGGGTGGACTGAGCACAAGGCCAGCGGGCCAGCTGGGAGGACAGGCTCAGAGCATATCTGCCCCTGGAGTAGGGACTGGGAAAACTGTGTAGGGTCCTGACATGCTGAGCTGCTAGGAAGCCTGCAGAGGAAAGAGGGGCAGAAAGCTGAGGGAGGACTGTCTGGGGTTACTGAAAGGAACGGCCCTCCTTGCAGCTGACTGACACCAGCTGGGTCACTTGGGACCATCCTGAGAACACTCATTGGGGGTGCCACTGCTGTCCTCAAGGGCACGGTCAAACCTGCAGGACTCCTGTGCTCTGCTCAGGGCCTGCCAGTCAGGCTTGGGGCTGAGGATTCATGTTCCAGAACCAGGAATCCACATGGCTTCTCCAGGGGGTCCTCAGGTCAGCTGAGACCATTCCAACTCCAGATGTTGGCAGGGCCTTGACAACTTCTAGAGAAGACCAGAGCAGTTCTTCCAGCATCCCTGTCTCTCTCACTAGAGAGGACCCCCCCACCCACCACTGTGTGTGTCAAAGCCCTGAGGCAGGGTCTGAACCCTCTCCAGGGGCTGTCTCATGCAGCCCTCCTAGGCTCTCTGCAGGCCAGGCTCTTGGCTGCCATTGCCCCAGAGGCCTCCTCTCTTTCCTCGCTGCTTCTGTACTCTTCTCTCTCCAAATAGGGACTTTTTTCCTTGGTAATTTTCCACCTACATGTAAATTCCTTTATGCCTGGAAACCCAAGGGACATTTTGAACCTTTCAACAGTTTCGGCGCCTTTGTCAACTTGAGCGGTGGAGATGAGCCAATTTATAAGCCTGGGGGAATTGAGACGAAAAATCTGCAGGATTTGAAGGTGGAGGAAAAATGTGTCTAATTTTGCTCCCCTTGGAAAAAAGTTCCTGGGGCCAATTCCATCTCCCTAGGGGTTGCTGGTCCCAGCTTTGGGTCACTACAGCATCCTCATCCTGGTGCTGAAAGAGAAGTTGGGGTCCTGCGGGGGAAGGCATGTGCGTGTGTGTGTGCACATGCACACGTGCACAGAGCTGACAGCTGCATCCAGGGTACTGGGGAACCCTGTCTGCTGGCTCCCGCCCATCAGCTGTTGGCTGGGAGTGAGGGGAAACCTGCATTAGACAGCTTCCTCTCAAGCCCCAGGGATACCAACTCTGCTCAGGGGTTGGGGAGGCCAGGGTTATTAACACCATAGCATTGTAAGATGTGCTTCATAATAGGATTTCCCAACAGGCTACTTCATTTAAAAGTCTCTCGGGCTTCCTCTGCTCCCTACGGTGGCCCTGCCCAGCACCCTCCAGAGAGGAATCCAGTGTAATTGGCTGGATTTAATGGGCTGTGACACCGGCATGAGCAACAGCAAACAGAGCTGGAAGGAGGCCCCACTGCCTCGTGAACTCCAGTGTATGGGGTGTGAGCACTCGTCCTGGACCCTGGGGGTGGTAGGGCATGGCAAGGGGGGCGGAGAGAAGGGGAGCGTTGGGTTCCAAGTCCCATTGTGTTCTGCACTGCCCCTCTGCCTTTGAAAAACAAGGCTAGAAGCACCCCAATTCCACTAGTGTTGAATAAACAATTGTGATTCTCCCAGGTCAGTGCTGGAGAGACTGGAACTGATTTAGCAGTGCTCGGTGCCTGAGAGCTGCCCTGGGTGGGAGCCCATGACTTCATAAATGTGTGCCATCAGAGATGCTGACATTCACACCACGCGGTCATTACTCAAAGGCTGTAAGCAGTGGAAATGTCACTGGGCTAGCAGTCCAGTTGGGGCCACGCACGGCAACTTCACTGACCCATGAAGACCTAGAGAGTCTGAAACTCCCTGGGCTGGGTGGGTGTGTGGGATGCTGAGAAACCATTGTTTCTGACCACCATATCATCCATGAAGAGAACGTTTGTGGGTACCAGTCTGGAGAGCCCTGGCTGGTTAACATTGGAGCAGGGATCAGAACCCCTGGTCTGGGGAGACCACCATTGGCCTCTGCATCTGAGACTGGATTTTGTTGAAATTAATCAACACCCAACACCTTCAACACCCAACACCTTCAACACCCAACATGTATCTTCAGGACTGTCAGACTTCTCAACTGTTCTCTCATGGATTCCCTCCCTTGCATCTGTGTTGTCCCTTGTTTGTTTTTTTTTTTTGAGTTGGGCTCTCTGGCGCCATGTTCTCTGGCTTACATTTCCACACTGTATATAGCACAGACTTCCACATTGACCATCACTCTCTGGGTGCAGGACTGTCCCTCCCATGCTCTGATATGTTGACCTGCTTGGGAGGCCATCCAGAAGGTGCAAGAGTTCTCAGGGTGGGGGGCAACCCCAAGCTCCTGGGGAAGGTTGAGGGCTAAGGCTTTATGCCAAAAGAAAAGGGCAGAAGGTTGGTGGTGAGGCTGGAGGCCTGGTTGTGGCCCTCTACTGGGTGTCAAGTACCAGCATGGCCCCCTAGGGCTGAATCCCAGCTTAGACAGGGTAGTGGTCAGACTTAACCCTTTGCTTCCTGTCCCCATCTCTCTCTGGAGCTGGGAAGTCCTTACCTGAGCATAGACACTGGCACAAAGTCCCTTACCTGGATGAAGAATCACTACATTTGATTTTGAAGCATGAAGATGAAAATCATACTTAATTTGAGCCTGCTTGGTGTGGAGTCTTCCAGTTCTGGGCCCTAGGAGCTCTGATAATCTGAATTCTTTTTCCACCACCTTTGGCCACCAGCAAGCTGTGTTGACAGTGCCCTGGGTCTCATTTGCTCCCCGAATGCTCAATGCTCCCTCAATGCTCCTGGGTCTCATTTCTCCCTGAATTCACTATGGAAGGAAGACTGAGAAGAGTCAGCCCAGGGAAGTTGCCAACAGAGAAGGGTTGCCTCCCAGATACAGGAAACCACCAGAAGCAAGCCTTAGTTTGCCAAGAGCACTTTGACAGGAGCAGTGAGTGGGGTGCACTCTTGGCCTTTTCCTAGGGGAGGGGTCTCTACCTGCAGAGATCCTGTTTGCCCTCTCCTTGCTGGCTGAACTAAGAGTGTGAGTATCAGTTACCTGATGGGGCAACTGAGCCTTTTGCTTCCAGGGCCAGCTAATGAGGGCAAGGCACCAAATCCTGGGGAGATGTGGCTTTGTATAGAGGACTATGTCTAGGTTGGCTCTAGTCCCCAGGAACTCTCCCCTATGACAGGGAGCATCCCGCCTTCTTGTGTGCCCTCTCAGCCTGCTGCAGAATGAGTATGTGCAGCTGTAGATGTGTGGGACTCATGGTGTGTGTGTGTGTGCCCGTGCACACGCGCGCATGTGTGCTCATGGTCAGGAGGGGCTCAGGAGGAAATCGACTCGGCCACATCAGGCCCTGGAGAGGTTGGTGAGGGTAAGGGGGCACTATGAGGAGTCTCAGGAGGCTTCTTGAAATCATAGGACAGAAATTCAGCGCCAGGGAGGGCCAAGCCTAGCCCTAATAAGTTTTCTTTGAGGGTAGGGCCCAGTTCAAGGAAATAGCTGGTCAGGGAAATAGGTCCTTTGATTTTGGCCTGTCCTTGGCCTCTGCGGCAGGCTGGACTTACTTGGTCTTTGGATATGACCCTTGGGGACCTGCTCTGCTCACATCCTTGCAGGCCTGGGCAGTTTTGGCCTTCCATTCCTTAGTCAAGTTGGATTCCACTAATGAGTTCATGTGGCTTGACTAGTGCCTAGGCTCATTGTTTCTTTAGGCACTTACTGGGCCGCTCCTGATGCCCTTTATGCTTCTCTACTCAGATGGAGTGGTTTCGCTTCTAAGAATTTGCTACATTCTTAGTTCTCAGAAAGTGCTTGCAATATCCAGAGGACAAGGGAGCCACAAGGGGCTCTGTGGCCCTGGTGGGACCCAGTGGAGGGTAGCCCCTCCCAGCTAGGTAAGAACTCTGAGGACAGTAAATTCAACCCACCAGATAACACTTTGCTTCTCCACAGTGGTCCCCAGCCTGCTTCTCAGCGCCTCCAGTGATGGGACACTTGGACTTCCTGAGGCAGCCTGGTTCATCAGATCCCTTCGTCCTAGCACTGAATCAGGGGCTCACTGATCCCATCCCTGGGGTGGAACTTCTGTGCAAATCTCTCTTCCCCCAGGTTAACCTTTGCTGTTATTTTAAAATGTTTTGGGAGGCACCTGGGTGGCCCAGTTGTTTAAGTGTCTGACTCTCGATTTCGGCTCAGGTCATAATTTTAGGGTCCTGGGATCGAGCCCTCTGTGGGACTCCCCACTCAGTGGGGAGTTTGCTTAAGATTTTCCTCTCCATCTGCGCCTCCCTGCTCATGCTTTCTCTCTCTGTCTCTCAAAAAAGAAAAAAAAATGTCTTGAACGGGTAGTACATATGAAAAGACAGTTTCCCTCCCACTCTGGTCCTTAATAGGGTCCTTTGCTGTTCCAGTTTCTGATATTCTCTTGTGGAGAATGGGTATGCATTTGCACCCCCAAATATAGATCTATCTTTTCCCCACTTGCACAGGGCCATATTACATGAGCTTTCCATCTAGCTCCCCCCCACCCCTTTCTTATTTAATAATGAAGGTTAACAGTAGCTTGGCTGTATCATAAAGACATTTGCCTCATTTTTAAAATGATTCTGTAGTATTTTATTGAACAGGTGTGCCGTTTTGGTCCTTCACATACACACATTTAGGTTGCTTCCTGGTGTTTTTTGTTGTTGTTATTTATTTCTAAACAATGTTTCAACAAATACCCTTACATTTATCTTTGTACTTGTGTGCAAGCTTATCTGTGAGTCAAATTCACTAATTAATTTATTCAATGAATATTTATTGAGGACTTTCTATGTGCCAGGCACTTTTCTAAGAACTAAGGATCGCAGGAAATTCTTAGAAAATTTGCTGAATCAGAGTATAAAAAAATTTTAATTTTGATAGCTATCCCCAAACAGTCCTCCCCAAAAAGATGTTTTCTACTAATTTTTCTCCCGCCAAGGGTGTAAGAGAGCTCCTGTTCCCCACACTTTGGCCAAGAGAATGAAATGTCCATCATTTTTATCTTCTCCAATCTGATAGATGAACACCGGTCTCCCACTGTGGTTTCAGTTTACATTCTTCTTGCTATGAGGGGGCACTGACCGTGGCAGAGTCCCACATGTTGCCCAGTTCAGGAGTTGCTCAGGACTTGACAAGTGTGCCTGTTTGACACATCATTAAATCGGGTGAGTTTGCTCATGCAGACGTTTGGGGTTTGCTGCCTCCATGCGTGACATGGTCTACTTTTCACTTTCCACTGTCCCATTCGCTCCCGCAGGGCATCCTGCTTTTACCTGCTTTGTCCACCCATAACATCAGGCCATCTTGGTGCATGACGCTCATTCATGAGGGCATGTCTCAGTCGGTGGCAGGTGACCGGTCTGCAGATGGGACAGGGCAGGTGCAGATGCTGGTGCTCAAGGGCCAGCCCCTTCCCCAAGTCCAGTCCCAGGAAAGCCAGCCAGCCAGAGTTGACGGGAAATACACCTCACTTCTCCCATCCTTCCTCTCCTGCCTGAGCCAATTCTGGGCTTGCTGCTTGTCCTGTTCAGCCCTGCTGTGCCCCACACATCTTTCACGGCTCTCTCTCTCTCTCTCTTAGATTTTATTTATTTGACAGAGAGAGATAGTGAGAGAGGAAACACAAGCAGGGGTTGTGGGAGAGGGGCTTCCCGCCAAGCAGGGAGCCCAATGTGGGGCTCGATCCCAGGACCCTGGGACCACGACCTGAGCTGAAGGCAGAGGCTTAACGACTGAGTCACCCAAGTGCCCCACCTCTCACCCTTTGATCCAGTCCCCCTACCCCACATTCTTTCTTCAGTTCTTTCAGCTTACTTCTGGGGCCTCGGGCTTCGGCACTCCCTGGTGGATCCTTCTAAACCTCCCCTTCATAAGTCACCAGTGCATAGCCCTCACCTGCCTCAGACTTCTCTTTATTTCTTCTGCACCAACCCACCCTCAGCAGACCTTCCCAGCAGCCTCAGCCCGGCCCCTGAGCAGGCACATGCTGCACTCCAGGCCCCAGCTCAGCCCTCCCACAGCCCTGCTTCTGCCAGCAGGCTTGGCCTGAGCCCTGGGAGGCTGCTCACTGCCTCCTTCTCTCTGTGGCTTTTGTCTTCCAGCTCTGTGGGTTTTCTTTCTCTCTGAGGCCAAAGACTTCCTTCCTCCCTTCCTTGTTTCACTCCCTCTCTGTCCCTTCCTTGCTCCCCTCTCCTCTGTGTTCTCTCCCCTCCCTGCCCCTTCCTTTTCTCTACCCACTTCCTTCCTTATGAGTTTTCTGTTAAATATATTCAGGTTAAAAAAAAAAGTCAACTTAAAGAAAAATAGTAAAAAATACATTAAAAAACCTAGCTTGTAGATATGGCCAAAACCAGTAAAGATGATATGCAAATGGCTGATGTTTGAAAAGAATGCTGACTTGCCCCAGGAACTTGGGCTAAGGAAACAGTTCACACACTCTTCAGGCTAGTGCCTCGGTTCATTGTCAGACCATGGTGAGGGCTGTAATGTGGGTACAGAACCAACCTTTCTGGACTGGCTTCCAGCTTGCACTGAGCCACTAACACAGCTTGGCTTTCTTTTGCAAAGAGTATGCACCAGAAGCTCTGCCTCCATCTTTCCCTGCATTATCTCTTAAATCCTTACAACAGCCCTTTGAGTAGCTATGGTTATCAGCCTCATTTTTCAGTGGAAGATACCGAGGCATAAAGAAGCTAAGTAACTCTGTCAAGGTCACACAGTGTAAGGACTCTGGGGCCAGCTGGTAACTACCGTTCTGTGCTCTCCCCCCCACACCACCTGCCCTCTAAGCTGGAGAAAAACAAGATTCCTTAGGGGCACATCTGTGATTTGTGGTGGGGTTTGGGGCTTCAGTATCCCATCTGGGCTGAGATACAATCCTTCACTAAGGGACCCAAGGAAAAGTCCTCAGTTAGATGTGCATTTCCCGTTGACTAGGGATGGTCCAGGAGGTCCCTGGAGGGACTGTGCTGGAAGTGGGAACCCATCCACCTCCATCTTCTAGCCAGCCTCAGTCTCCTTCTCCCCACACTCCTCATGGGCAGGTCCATGCCTGCTGTGTCCCTGCACCCCAAGTGGCCATTCTGTGCCATCTGTTAAATGGGGATCAAACAAAATGCATCAAAAACAAAATTTGTGAGGGCAGGGTGAGCGCCGAGGAGGGAGAAAACCTTTGCAGGAGGATGTGTAAGGAAACATCCAGGAGCACGGAGTAACACAAGCTCCGAGGAAACCAGGCAGGGACCAGGCAGGAGTCGCTGATGAGGCCTGTGTTTGTGGAGGTGATGATGGTAGAGCCAGATGGAGGAAGTAACCAGTGATGGCAGAGGCCTTGTCTGTCTGTTGTCCAATATAGTGACACGCTGTGCACACACACGCCCAGAACAAAATCAACAGAATGGCCTCAAGCCCATACATCGTGAAATCCTTTCACTAGAAGCCGGTGATAATGCCTCAGTTTGACAGAGGACATAAGGTCAGTGCAACGTGTGTGTTTCAAGTGAAAAGTGACAATCTGCTCTTTGCACAAGATGGATAGAGCTTCTCACTGAAATTGTAGGGAATATGCGACAGCCCTGCCAAATCATGAACTTGGCAAAAATTTGTCTGTTCTGGGAATTAGGCGATTTGAGGGTTTCTGTTTGGTTTTTGGGTCTGCCCCACGCATGCCTGCATTGATCCGAACATGGAGGTCCTTGGGACGTGGGGCTTTTTTTTCCCTGCTGGTTCTGTTTGTCTTCCCCTTCACATCTTGGGCCACGCTGGTCTCCCTGCTTTCTTTTCCTCCATTTATTCTATTCTCTTGTCTGTCTTCTCTCTGGACTTGATTCAAAAAGGAAGAAAAGAGAAACACATTTCATTGGTAGGAGTTGAATGAATGGATGGTTTTTTCCATTCACTGTTTTTATTTTTTCCCTAGGAAACTGTTTAGGTGCAAATTGCAATAAAAACGAGTTCTTTCATTTAGCAAAATATAGGAAATCAATGTTTATCATTGAAATCAATTGCAGATATTACAAGAGTGATTTTTATCATCAGAATTATTAATATATAATCACACATGTTGATAATGAGATCATTTATTAAAAAGAACTAACTTTTTTTTTTTTCTTTAAGGTGTCTTTATAGAATGCCCTGCTTCTCTGTGCTCATTTCTTTGCTTTTCTGGAGCATATCCTGCTTTTTTTCAGCTTTTTCAACCCCATTCTTGATTATTTTCCCCTTTGGAGAATTCTTTTGAGGTTCCTTTTTTTCCCTTACGTCTTTTAAATCTTTCAGTCCAGCTACCGGTTAAAAGCAGCAACCAAAGCTGTTGATAGTTGAATTTAACTTTCCCAGTCAGAGTGACTGATTCAGTCTTTGGGGTTGATGATGTCCCCCCACTCCTTTGTGGGCACCTCTGCCCACTCACCTAAGAATTTCCTTTAATGGAAACTCAAGTATTTGGGCCTGACGGCACCAAAGTGAGCAGTAGATCGCCCTTCCCTCCAGGACTTTCCACAGCCCTGGGGGCAATGACTTGGCTCCCCAGAGAAGGTAGCCCATTAGTACACAAGCCATACACCCACTTCCTAAGGACCCAGGAGAAGTAGGCAGAGGAGGCTGCCCCTGGACATCCAGTGGGTTGAGGGCCCCCATCCCCTCCCTACCCTGGCTTCCCCCAGGGGCAGGGCCTTTTCAGGCCTCTCCCCACAGGCTCCTTCCCTGCCCAAAACTGTGTCCTGGCCCCTCCTTCTAGGCCACAAAGAGCTCTGTAGACAGACATTATGCGCTGTTTGCCAACACGGGGGCCCAGGGACACAGAGGGGGCGAGGGAGAAGCCATCTGCTCTCTCCTTTCACACAGACCTTTGCTTTCTCCCTTTCACTCCCCTCGCTCTCTGTCTTTGAACGTGCATACAAAAATAAAAAAAGCAGTTGCTAATTAGAGCAAGAGAATGAGAGTAAGCCTGGAAGGGGGTGCTGGGGAGAGGCAGCCCCTGTGCAAATCAACCCGCTTGTTAGAGCCGCTGAGGAAGGGGGAGGGGGCGCTGAGGGGGCTTTGGAGGGCTATTTTGACAAAATAAGCAACAAAGCTGCTGCTTCAGAATGGTAGAGGGGCTTTGTCTTAACTTGTCATGATAGAAGGGGAGGAAATAAGAAATGACAGAATTTCTTCTAACTCCCACTGCTGGTGCCCACCGACCTTTGCTTTCCTATTTTCACTCCCTCAATAGTCCCGTAAACAATAGTCTCTATGGAGGGGGGGTGCATTTAAATGTGTCCTTTTATGGGTAATTTTTGTTCTGGCTGATAGCTAGTGGGAAATCACTGGTTTGGCTTCCCATGGGGGAATTGCTGGCTGAGGAGAACCTTCCCCAGGCGGGAACAGCTGAGTCATCAGGAAGCCTGAGCTGGGAAATAGCCCCTGACAAATCAAGACTTTCTTTCAGGGCTTCCCCACTCTCCCCACTCTTTCCTATTCTTGGTTTACCAGGCGATTTCTTTGCCCAGCCCGTGTTGTTGAATTGGCCAGGAGCAGCCCTGATGTGTGTGTGTGCTGAGGTGCGTGGCTGGGGGAACAGCAGCCTGTGTTAGGACTGGACATTGCCCCAGCCCTGAGCTCTGCGAATCCACCCCTCACCCCTGTCCCGCTCATAGAAGGTTCTGGACACCACAGCACAGGGCTAGGGCCATCTGTCCGGCAGTTCTGCCATGGCTTAGAATGGACCCTTCCCACCTTCCAGCCAGGCTCACTCTGAAGGTCAGGAAGTCCCTGGAGGACTGCCTCTGGAGAGCCAGGTGACCCAGTGGCTAAGCCTCTACAGAGGTGCAGTTTTTTCCAGGCAGAAGCTCAAAGGACGGATGATACAGATAAGGAAAGATTTTGATGTCAGTACCCTGTGCATTCAAAGAATGAGGTGATTTTTCGAGTTTCTTGTGAAGGTGAACAAACGTGGACGAGAACAGGGAAGCCTCGTCATGACACACATTGGTACTAACTCACCAGCGGGGAGGAAAGGAAAAGGACATAGAACGTGGAAAGAAGGATTATCATTAGTTCGTTCTCCTCCATGGGCTGTTTAAGGTGGTGGCTACCCATAGGAACACAGAGTGACCTCTCTGGAACTTTCCAGCTTTCCCACAGTTTCCTTATCCCCTGACCCTGGGATGAGGCCCCAAACGAAGTTTTCAGGGTTCCATACTCAGAACACCTGTCTCTGACACACAAGGATGCTTCCCAGGAAGCTCAGTGCAGCCCTCCTCAGCCCTGCCCGAGGACCCCCCTGGAGAAACAAGGGCACCACGCAATAAAGACAGACCAGCAAAGCTGTTGAGAAGATAGCCATGGATGGGGCGCTGTTCAGAGCCTGCGGCAGGAAAGCTTGGGTTGTTCCATCGTGGCTTTGCATTTCTTAGCAGGGTGTCTACCCTGGGCCTCAGTATTGCTCTGCATTAATGGGTTGTGTAACTCTGGGCTCTAGCTGGCTGTGAAGATGCCATGAGAGTCTGCCTGTTTGGAGCTCTGCAAAGACCTTGACACATGGCAAACATTCAAAAATGGATGTTGATGTTACCAGCATTTTTGTTATTAAATAAGCCAGAGGATGATTTTTTCTTTGGTGCTGGTTCCTTTGAGGCACAGAACTGTGGGAAGAATGTGGTAAATGCACAGAGATCCAATGAATATTAAGAAGGCTTAGATAACATGATCTGGGTCATGGGTCCATAAAGTATTTTAACACAGAGTCACTGGAGAGAGGGAAAGCCACCCATCTAGTCATAAATGGATGTGAGTTTGCTCAGTTGGTCATGGCAGGGTTAAAATCTTTATTGAAATTCTTTTTATTTTAAATTTTTTGTGACTTTAAATTTCATTTAAAAAATTGTCTTACAGAGGGGCACCTGGATGGCCCCATCGGTTAAGTACCCGACTCCTGGTTTTGGCTCAGTTTCTGATCTTGGGGTCATGAGATCGAATCCCACATTGGGGGGGTCTGGGCTCAGCGGGGAGTCTGCATGAAGATTCTCTCCCTCTGCACCCCCCCACTTCCTCCCTCTCTCTTAAATAAATTATCATGAACAGATCTTGAAAAAAACTGTCATATAGAAAATTTGACTTTTTTCGGGAGAAAGTTTTATGAATCTTAATGCATGCACAGATTTGTGCAACCACCACAAAAATCAGGATATAGAAGACCTGCCTTATGATCTTGCTTTCTAGTCACTGACTCCTCCCACCCCCAGCCCCGCTGCCAGTGATCTAGTCTCCATCCCTTTGCATCGTCTTTCTACGTGGAGCGATACAGCGAACCGTTGAGACTGGCTTCTTTCACTTAGCCTAATGCCCATGATGTTCACGGAAGGGGCCGTTTTCTATCACTGGTTTGTTGCTTTTTATTGCTGAGTAATATTCCATGGCACGGATGCTCAGTAATTTGTTTATCCAACCACCTGTCGAAAATCATTTGGATTGTCTCCCAAATTTTCGGTGATCATGAATAGAGTTGCTGTAGGCATTCACAGACAGGGTTTGTGTAGACATCCGTTTTCACTTCTCTAGATCAGATATCCGAGCGAGGGATTGCTGGGTCATCCAGAAATTGTGGTCTTAATTGCCAGATGGATCTTCAGAGTGGCTGTTCCCTTTGGCATTACTGCACCAAGTTTTCTGCCTCTTTTGCAGCCCTCAGTATGATCGGTATTTGTTATTTTAGCCATTCTGTTAGGTGTGTCGAGGTATCTCAGGGTGGTTTTTCTTTGTGTTTCTCTAGTGAATAATGCTGTTGAGTATCTTTCATGTGCTTATTTGCCATTTGTTTATCCTCCTTGGCGAAGTGTCTATTCAAGATGTTGGCCCAGGTTTTAATTAGGTTGTTTGTTTTCTTACTATTGGGTGTCGTGGTTTCTTTATATATTTTGGATATGTCTTTTTGTTGAATATGCGAATGTGTAGCTTGCAAATATTTTCCTCCCTTCTGTAACTTGTGTAACTTGTCTATTCTTTTCTCTTAATAGTGCCTTTCACAAAACAGACATTTTCAATTTTGATGAAATTTATCCATTAAATGTTTTGTTTTGTTTTTATTGAAGGCTTTGTTTTTCCTAGAGAAGTTTTAGATTCATAGCAAGATGGAGGGGAAGGTACCAAGATCTCCCATGTGTCACTGCCCACACACATGCATGGCCTCTCCCATTTCAACATCCCCACCTGACTGGGACACTGATCACCATCAGTGAACCTACAGTGGTGCTTCACAGTCCCCCAGAGTCCATAGTTCACATTAAGGTTCTCTCTCAGTGTGGTACCTTCTGTGAATTTGGACAAGTGTATAATGACATGTATCCACCATTATGGTATCATACAGAGTAATTTCACTGCCCTAGAAATCCTCTGTGCTCCACCCATGCATCCCTCCCTCCCTTAACCCCTGACAACTGCTCATCTTTTCACTGTCTCCACGCTTGCGTCTTTTCCAGAATGTTATATGGATATATACAGTATGCGGCCTTTTCGGGTTGGCTTCTTTCACTTAGTAATATGCATTTAAGCTTCCCTCATGTCTCTTCATGGCTTGACAGCTCATTTCTTTTAAAAGCTGAATAATACTCCATTGTCTGGAGAATTTATTCATTTTTTTCCTCAATGTCTCCAACCAATTATTTTTTCCGTTGATCCAGGTTTATGGATCTTACTTCTGGTGTCATGTCCAGTAAAGTAATTCCTTGCCTAAACCCAGGTCACAAAGGTTTTCTCCTAATGTTAATCTTCTAAAAGTTTTATACTTCTGGGTTTTACATGCACGTCTGTGATCCATTTTGAGTCCGCTTTTGTTTAAGCTAGAAGGTTTGGATTGAGGTTCATTTTTATTATTTGCCTCTGATGTCCAGTGTCCCAACACCAGAGGGTTGTGGGGATGGTTCTTTCACCTCCTTCAAGGCTTCCTTGGATATTACTGTCTCAGTGATCCCTGACCTGACCACCCCACTCACGGTGTGGGCCACCCCACTCACAGCCTTCCCACCTCCCTTGCGTCGTTTTTCTCCATAGCACCGACCACGTCTGACGTAGTATACAGCTTACTTACTGATTTTGTTCAATAGGGCGGCCTAGGGCACATGGCTGCAGAGGGAGAGGGCGCAGGCCTTCCTGTCTCACACGTTCGTCAGGCCAAACAGGTTTGTCAAAGTTAACACTCAGCTCTGAGCTCTTCGCTCACCCACCCGCCCACCATATTGTCTGAGACAAATAAGAACTTAAGCAATTAAACCGTTTTCCCTCTCAGTCTTAAAGTATTTGTCCCTTGAAACTTAAGCTTTATCCCTTTTTCACCCTGATACTCCTTGAAAGAAAGAAAGAGCTCTAATGCCCTGGGAAAATTATCTTAAATTCTAATCAGCCTTCACTCCTGGGTGTTGGGAGCAACTTGGAGATGAGGTGGTTGTCAGGGCAAGGGGAACGCAGGAAAGCTGTTTGGGCGGCAAAGTTGGCTAGAATGGAGGCTTTCAACTGGCTAATAGTGCTTCAGTTCCAGCAAGGAGGCTTAGCTTATCAAGTGGGAGGCCCAGGGAATCCGAGAAGCAAACAGTGCAACGATGTGGAGAGACCCAAAGAAAGGAGAGCGGATGAAAGAAACTGGGGTGTAGAGTTGAGTGGCTTCCCGTCCCCCGCAGTGGAACCCTCATATTTATTCTGCCCCTACCCTGAGTTGTGAACATCACTCTGCCCCAGGCTTCTCCAGTAGCAGGTGGAGTGGGTGCATACCCTCATGTCTCCCTGAGGTCTGCTCTAGAAATTCTTTATCGGGTAGTTTGGGGGCAACAGTGTGGTTAGCTGGGTGGGGAGGGGGCTGCTGGGCACTTGAAGCCTGCATTTCCACAGCAAGCACACTGTTCTGAAAGTGAATGTTAATTTGGAGTTGCGGGGAGGATAGAGAGGGCACTAGAGGGAAGGGGATGGGAGGGCTGCCACTGTGTCTGTCAAGAGGTGCTGGTGAGGGCTGGCGGGAAGCATTTACAGAAGGAACCGGCCCTCTAGATATCCCCTACCCCCAATCTCCTGCCCTAAACTGGTCCCCTGCAGGTCCAGTGGGTCCTGGCAGACAGCCTCTGTTCAGCTAGTCCTGCTCTTTGGTGATCTCGGAACAGCTAAGGCTCCTGGTCTGTTTGGAATCTGGTCACATACCATGTTTGTTCCCGGAAAAGCAAACCCATGTTGTCTCCAATTTCTGTCTCATTTCTACCACTGGATGGACCGAGGCGGCTACTTTTCCCTTTTGATAAATTTGCTTCAGTTCAGTGGGAGGAGCTGGTGATTTTGAGTCATCAGACCTATGAGGGTGGGGGAACCCAACTTGTAATATTTCTTCAATTATACTTTAATGAAGACACCCATTAACACTTGTAATAATTCACAGAAAAGAAGCCCAAGCAGAGCTGGTTGAAATGTCTTCCTTTATCTTTTTTTTTCTTAAGTGTTACCAGCTTAAACAGAGATCTTAATTACAGAACAGAAGCAGAAGCTAGCAGGGTCTGGGAATTTCCTTTCCACCGGGGGCGCCAGTCCTTGGCCACAACTTCCTCCTCTGGCTCCTCCCAGAAGACCTGCTCCAGGAGAGGCTTCCTCTCCCCCTTGCCCTCCCTTCCTCCCCCTTGAGAGCATCCTTGCTATGAGCCAATGCTGTGTGCAGGGCTTCCTGGCTGGACAGAGAAGGTCTAGGTCTTTGAGTCTTTCTCAGTGGTGTATGTGTGTGTGTGTGTGTGTGTGTGTGTGTGTGTGTATGTGCACGCGCATGTGCGCGCGTGTGTATATTTAAAGAGGTAAAGTCAAAACAAGGTTATGAAAAATTGTGGCATAATTTAAATGTTTGTTTTCAACAAATAAATGCTTTTAACACAAAAATTGCAACACTCTGTGTAATGCTATGAAAAGATACTCATGGGATTCATGAAATGTACTCATGTCCAGAACCCTAGAGGCAGGCTAGTTGGGTAATGGGATACAGTTTTTTTTTTTTTAAGATTTTTATTTATTTATTTGACAGAGAGAAATCACAAGTAAGCAGAGAGGCAGGCAGAGAGAGAGGAGGAAGCAGGCTCCCTGCTGAGCAGAAAGCCCGATGTGGGGCTCGAACCCAGGACCTGGGATCATGACCTGAGCAGAAGGCAGCGGCTTAACCCACTGAGCCACCCAGGTGCCCCAGGGATACAGTTTTAAGTTGTATGGACTTCTCCTTTCAGTCCTGTGAATAGATCTCACTGAGTAGGAATTTGAGGCCTTTCTCGAATGGGAATGAGGCCAGATCGTCTCCTTACCTTGTCTGTGACAGCCCTGCTGGGGCTCTGAGTCTGGGAGGTGGGCCCCATGTGCGTTTGCTCATCCCGGCTCAGCCACGCGTTCCCATCTCAGGGGAGCCTGGTCTGACTCTTTTCACACCTTCTAGAGCTAGGGTGGGTACTCCATCAACTGAAACATTTGGAGGCAGATTCAGAGGACAAACAAATCTGATGCCGGATTGGACTGGGGGCTGCTGATGCAGTCCCTCTCCTTCCTCGGGTATGGGGACATCCCACCCCATGGTACCCTCTGTGGGCTCAGATGCTCGTGGGCCTCTGGGTGCCGTGACACCTGGGTCTGCAGCCTGTCGTAAGGCCAAGCACGGCAAAGGGACTTCTTTATCTGGCTGTGCTGGCCGGCTCCCTTGCCTTCCCCAGGGTGCAGGGCAGGGTGGGAGTAGATGGGTGTGGGCAGGGTTGACTAGGGTTCAAAGCACCAGGCCAGGCTCTGCTTAGCTCCTTCTTTTGTGCTGAGCAGAGCTCTCCTTGTCTGTGTTCTGCTCTTCAAAAGGAATCATCTGGGTAGATTTAGAATGCCCAAGAGTGCTAGGGCTGGGTTGGCGTGGGCGTTGCCAAAGAAACCAATTGGAATACTTCAATACTGACTCCTAGAGGAAAATCCTGCAGCTCTAGGCTCTAAGGCCTTATCCCTTCAGGGAAACCCTAGGAAGCATTGTCTGACCTGGAAAAACACAGTAAAGCACATCTGTAGAAGGGATGATCCAAAAGCCGGTGGAAAGTTGGTGCTTTGGTTGGGGAATAGTCTTCAGAGAGTGCTAGAGAATGATTAGAGCTGCACCTGGGCTGGAGGGCCTGCCCTGTCTCTGCCTTGATCTTGCTCATTAGAGACCCTGCCAGTAGCAAAGGTCACCACCCAAACCCTGCCCCGGTGCTTTGCCTTCACCTCCTGTCTTCAGACACGTTTTCCTAAACCCCAGACTGGCCCAGTCCTCCCCCATGCTTGCAAACTCTTACAGCTCCCCATTGTTATAATTATGAACTCCTTCTCAGGCAAGAAGTCAAGAGTGCGCACATATACACAAGTACCACAGGCCCCAAGCCCAGCACGGTTGAGAGTGTGAGCTCTGGGTTTGAATGCTGTTGCTACCTCCTATAGCTGTCTGACCTTCGGTGGGTTATCTTACCTTTCTGCACCTCAGTTTCTTCAGCTGTGAAATGGGCATTACAATAACCCATTTCCTAAAGTGGTTGTGAGAACTGAGTGAACAGACATTTGCCAAGTGCCTAGGCCGCTGCTGCGTCTCAGGGAGCCGTGAACATGTATTAACTGGGGCTGTCTTCCAACCCTGTCATGGGGAATGGGGAGCACCCCCACCTTCAACTCAGCAATTCCAACTTCAAGTCTCAGCAGTCCTTCAAGGCCTACCTAAACTCCTGCCTCTTCTCTTAAGAGTTTTGGATTTCCTCTTCAGTTGACAATGGGACAACCTTTTTGTTCTCACCCACTCACAGCACTTTGCCTATCTGTTCCCCATCCTGTCTGTCCCCGCTCATCCCTGCCTCCACACACACACCAAAAACCAGAGGCCACCCGTGGGCCCTGGAGGGTCAGCAGCCCCATTCCTGTGTGGCCAGTTCCTTGCTGGCAGAGCTGCTCTGTTTCCCTCCCACATGTCCCCGTCCTTCTTCCTGTTGGCACTCTTCTCCTGGTCACCACCCAGCCTCCCTCTTTCTCTTGTCTTCCCTGCTCTCCATGTCTTCCTTTTTGATTCTCCTTGCTTCTCTGACCTCCCCCACCTCTCTCTTAATGAGAACTTTCACACATCATATTGATTTGGAGTTTTAAAAAGCCAGAATTGATTTTTCGGGGGGGACTTTTCATGATCTTATTTTTAAATGTAGGAAGAAAGCTGTTTCCAGAGCTGTTGACTTTGTTCCATTGAGTTAGGAGTCGATGGTGGAAACTCTTTTCCGGAGACTCATTGAGCTCAGGGACCTCCAATGCTACATCTAATGAGCCGTGGGTCAGGGCCGCCCTCCCTTCCTCAAGCCCAAGTCTGGAGGCAGAGGGCCTGGCAGGGGGAGGCCTTGCACACCAGCCTGGGTTGGAGGATGAGGTTAAAGAGCATATCCATAGAGTGAGCACAGACAAAGCATATGTACTGTAGGCCTTATGGAGTAGGGGGCAGGCTGTGGGAGAGCAGTGAGGGGAATCTGCTGGTGGGACCACAGTTTCTGCTGCTCTGCCATCAGAGATGGGTTCCAGGGACCGTCTCATTTCTTCTTATGTGTGTAGCATGTACTGATTGGACACCCGTGCTGTGTGTCCGGCCTTCGGCTGCAGATGTGTGTGTGTGTGTGTGTGTGTGTGTGTGTGTGTGTGTGTATGCAATGGAATATTACTCACCCATAAAAAGGAATGAAATTTGGGGCACCTGGGTGGCTCAGTCAGTTAAGCATCCACTTTCGGCTCAGGTCATGGTCTTGGGGTCCTGTGATTGAGCCCCACATCGGGATCCCTGCTCAGCGAGGACCATGCTTCTCCTTCTGCCTCTGCCCCTGCCACACTCATGCTCTCTTTTTCTCCTTCTCAAATAAATCAATAAAATCTTTTAAAAAAAAGTTAGTGAAGGGAAGTGGGCTAAAAAACGATCTGAAGTATAGAGTAATGGAAAGATCTAAGGGAGCAGAATGAGGGGGAGGAAAGGCAGCATCTTGCCTACAGGGATGTTTGTGTGTGCACATGTGTTCACACATGTAGGCTGCATTAAATCTTTTTTGGGAATGAGGCTGGGTGTATATAAATAAACCCACAGAATAAATGGAATAGATGAGGATATTGGATGAAGAGAAAATAAAGGCAGGGAAGTAAGATGATCTGTAGCCAAAGGTCCTGGCTCCCTTGCTTGGGGTGGATCTTCTGGATGGATTGGTTGGTTGTCACCAGGCTTGACCTGCTCCCCCTCCTTGGGTGCCGCAGCTGTGCACTGTGACCACCCTGTACTCACATAAGTTCAAAGCTCCATGGAAGCAGCCGGGAGAACAGGAGACTTGCCACAGCCTATCTGACCTGGCCTCTGGGCAGGGGCAAGGGGGAGAGGTCAAGGGCATTCCTGGGTTGATGCAGCAGTCCCCCTGGGCACTGAAGCCCAGGAGCCTTCTGGCAAATGCAGAAAAGCTTCCTCCTCTGGCTCAGTAAAGGCAGCACTGGGCAGGGTCACTTCACAGGCAGATTGAAAGGTGATCAAACCATCCTGAGATGCCATGGGACCTGCTTGCCGACTCTCATATTGTCTCGATTTTGTTGCAGAGCAATTTTGCTTCCTTTTTCACCTGGCGAACTGCTCATTGTCAGATATCCACTCTGGGGGTCATTTTCTCCATGTGCCTATGATACTCCAAATGGCCAAGGCATTTCTTCTGTGACACCACCATACACTTCCCTAAACAACATTTTCTGTAAAATTGCAGTCCGGGATAACAGTGCTTCTGGGGAAAGAAAGGTTAGGGCTTGTCATTTAACACCTGCAGAACTTTATAGCTGAAGCCATAAGAGAAACAACAATCCTAATAAAACCAGTAGCCCAAATACCTCTCTTCTGGTGTTTGTCCCCAGCCTCACCGTAGGTGGAGGCTTTGTAGCTTTGAACCCTGGGCCATGTCCTTTTTCTTCGCAATGTCAGCCCTAGAGGTCATTCACTTCTAGTTGAGACCCATTGTACCAAAATTATACATCCAAGATTTCTTTGTGGATGTTTTAGCACAGGCAGATGTGTCTTTGTAGTTTCTCCATCTGCATTCCCACCTCCGTGCCTTAACAGAGTGGAGGACTAGAGGTGCTTGAAGCTGCTGACCCATAGCTTACGCTAAAGGAAGCACCGGGTGGACTTTCAGCTTGAGCTCAGCATTGTCACAGGCTCTGTCACAGTGCATGGACTGAGATGTGGAGGAGAATGCATCAGAACCCACCTGTGCCCCGCCCAGCTCCTGACCTGTTTTCTTTCAGCAAAGAGGTGCTCTGGGGTGGAGCAGGATGGCCTACAGGAGCCGTCCTGGGCATAATGGACATCTTACATCTCTCTCTCTCTCTCTCTCTCTTTTTTTTTTTTTTAAGATTTTTTAAGAATTTATTTACCTGAGAGAGAGAGAGAGAGAGCATGAGCAAAGTGAGGGGCAGAGGGAGAACCAGACTCCCTGCTGAGCAGAGAGCCTGAAGTGGGTCTTGATCCTGGGATTCTGGAGTCATGACCTGAGCTGAAGGTAGATGCTTAATCAATGGAGACACCCAGGTGCCCCAGCCCGCCCCCCCCCGCCGCATTTCTTTAATAAAACCTCTGGGGCCCACACCACAGTGACTCATCCCAAATCTTCTCTCTTTTTCAAACTTTCTTCTCAGGAATGATAGATAGGCAAGGAATGTTTCTGGCAGACTCTTTTTCAGTGACCAGGACACCCTCTTGTTCCTTCCTCTCCCATGTCCCCCAGCCGGTTTTTCATCGGTCATCCCAAGCACAGTCAGTCTTCGCCAGTTCCCCAGAGTTACGGTCCCCCTGCCCAGGGTCCCTAATTTGCTCCTGGGGTGAGATGCTCCCTACCAGGTTCATTCTCTGTGACTCTTCCTGCTGTCTCCTCTGCCTTCTCAGCTGCTTTTCCCTCCCACCCCCACCACTGAAGGAATGAGTTTTCTTTTTTTTTTTTTAAGATTTTATTTATTTATTTGACAGACAGAGATCACAAGTAGACAGAGAGGCAGGCAGAGAGAGAGAGGAGGAAGCAGGCTCCCTGCTGAGCAGAGAGCCCGACGCGGGACTCGATCCCAGGACCCTGAGATCATGACCTGAGCCGAAGGCAGCGGCTTAACCCACTGAGCCACCCAGGCGCCCCAGGAATGAGTTTTCTATTTTTCCCAAGATGCCTCTGGCATCCCTTGGGTTACCCATGGTAGAGGCTTGCTCCCCCAGTGAATGTAGGAAACCTTCAGGGCTGGGAAGAGAGCCTTGAGCCTCTCCAGGCCAGGCTGGTAGGATAGCTCTACCCGCAGAAGGAGGAATGACGGGGACTAGCCCAGCATCCTCTCCGTCCTCTGTTTTCTTTCCTGTGGTGTGCAGGCCTATCTGGAGGGTCCTCAGACAGTGCAAGTCAGGCTGAAGGAGCCTGGCATCTCCGCCTCACCCACACATCAGCCTGTGGCTGAATTAGCCCCTTCTGAGGGGGCTGGGGCTGCTGGTGGAGGTCCAAACTTTTCCCTTCTCTCCACAGGGGACCACCCCCCACCCCCTGCCCAAGCCATTGAGCTACCAGATTCTGTCCATTCCACTGCTGAAGCTCTCTGGAGCCTTCCCTTTCTCTCCGTTGCCCCTACCCCACTGGAGATGGCCCTCTCTGGTCTCCCTGGCCCCTGTCCTGACCATAGCGCATCTGCCCCATGGCTGCCCCAGGGGTTTCCCTCAAAAGTAAAGCTGGCCCTGGCTGCCTGTGCCGAACCCTTCAGGTCTCTCCATAGCTTCCGGATGAAGTCTGACATGCTCCCCACCACCAACCCCATAGCGCCAGGGCATTTAGTAACCTGGTCCCTGGCTATGTCTCCAGACCCTCTCCTGAGCCCCTACTTCACGCTTCCAGTGAGATAGGGCTCGGGGGTTCCCAGAAGTGAGTCCTGTCAGCCGTGCTGTTGACCCACTCTCTCCTCTTCCTGGATCTCCCTTCTCTTTCTCTTTGACTGAAATAGCTCCAGGTCTGCTCCCGTGGCTCCATCCCTCCAAAGCCCTCCCAGTCTTACCCCCACAGAGGCATGTGAGCAGCCCTTGCTTCTGTGTCCCCAGGGCTTTGTGACTATGAGCTCCAGTGGCAGTCCCTGCTCTGTGCAGCAGAGCATCCTCTCTCCGGGTCCCTCATAGTGCTGTGTGCTCCCTGAGGACAGGCAGCCTCCAGGTCACTTCCGCACCCCCTCACCTGGCCCCGTGCAGGTGTCACAAGCATGCATGATCTGTGGGATGAGTGAATGAGCACGAGGAGGGTGTGGGAGCTCCGCAGAACTTGAGCTGCCATCTGGCTTAAGGTGCGTAAAATAGAAGTGGCCTCCTTGACTCTCCTCCCACCCCCCAACATGCTGTCTGGGCCAAGGGTGGAGCCAGGCAAGGGAACTTGGTTCTGGCATCTGGAAGCTAGACAGACACTCAGAATCTCTGGCCCCACGACACAGCTCGTCAAAGCCCCTGGGGGAGACAAAGTCAAGAGATGTTGGAGGACTTTTCTTTGGGGAAAAGAACTATTCTCAACTTATATATTTAGAATCGTGCAATATCTTCTACTGATGATTTGACTGATGGAAGAAGTGTATTTAAGCTATTTTTAACCTGGAATCTTAGGAGGAAGAAATCTAGTGATTAGATATTTGGAAGCTATTGTGTAATTTTAAAACTTTGGTAAAGGAGAGTGTTGAAAGAAAGAAAGAAAAAAAAAACTCCAACCAGATTGACGTGTTTCAGTTCTCTCTGTAACTTTAGACTTTTGTTCTGAAGGAATCCATTGTCTTCAGAAAGGGGCAGCCAAGGGTGTGTATGTGCGTGCACACACACATGCGTGTGTGTGCATGTGTGTAATTCACTCCCTTCTCCATAAATAGCTTAAGACTACATTCTTTGCGTAAAAAAAAAAAAAAAAAACATTTTACAAAGGGCCTCTTTCACCGTACTGACAGCAACAACAAACATTTTACAGGGCTTGGCAGTCTGTATGTTGTCATTTACTTTTTTAACGTTCCTGTGAGGAAGTTACTACTGTGATCATTATTATTCCCGTTTTGTGGAAGGAAAATAAATGGAAACAAGAGTGGCTGAATGACCAGCCCGAGACCATCCCAGTCAGGGCATGGTTATAGATGGTGTTTGAGTCCAAATCATCCCGCCCTAAATCATCTGTTTTTCGCTATTTCTCTGAGACCTGAATGTGAAAGGTATTAGGGCTGTCCCCACAGAACATCACTGGGACCTTAACTGGCAGAGTCCCTTCTGTTACCACCATTTTACTCCTCTGAGTGAACTCCTTCTTTCAATAGCAACCATTTTTATTATGCTCACAGGTTGTCTGGATCGGGAATTTGGACAGGGCACAACAGGGATGGGGTGCCTCTGCTCCAAGACGGTGGGGGCCTCAGCTGGGAGATGGAATCATCTGAAGGCTTCTTCACTTACCTGTGTGGCCCCCAGCCTGGGATAACTAGAAGGCAGAAGTCAGCTAAGGGTTCTAGAACTGGTGCCCTCTCCATGTGGCTTGAACTTCCTCATAGTGGCATTAGAGCACAATTATCCTTTTTTATTTCCCATGGCGGTTCAGGGCTCCAGAAGAGAATGTTTGGGTGTAGAAGGAAGAAGTTACGTGGCTTTTGTGACATCATCTTAGAAGCTACACCTCATCATTTGTGCCCTACCCTCCGGGTCAAAGAAGTCACAAGCCCACTTAAATTCAAGAAAAGGGGACACAGACCACTACCCCACAATGGGAGGGGTATCCTGAATTTGCAGCCATGTTTTTAGAACCACAGCAGAGCTCTTTTCTTGTGCCTAGATTGTTCTGGCTTCAGTGCTGTCTGTAAGAAAGTGAATGGACCGGAGAACATCTGGAGATATTTACTAGCAGTGGGCTCTGGGGATACCTTAGCTTTCTCCATCCACATGGGAAGACAGGCCTTCTGGATTGTCCCATTTAGTTTTCCCTGGCAGTACCAGGTCAGAAAGAAAGGGGCCCTTGCCACCCTCTGCTGGGAATAAATACTCAGTGCATGCAGGTGTCTTCTTGGGTGCCTTGCTGGGCCCAGGGCTTGAGTAATATATGGTTTGGGGATTCTCTGCCCATTACCCCTAAGCTAGAATGCTGCACCTTGGAGGGAGGATACCTCCTCTGGCAGAATCCTTAGGAATAAAGGGATTGACAACCTCTCTGAAAGAGAGAGGCTGCAGAGACAACTTCCTGGAAATTCAAAATGCTGTATCTGTGAGCTCCTTCTTCAAGGTTGGGTCGGGGAGATGATCAGGGACAAGCAGGGGATCAGACCCTACAGGGTCTTCCCTGTTGTGCCAAGCCAGTGCTGACACATCAGGGTCTCCCTGGGACACGTGTTGACCAATTTCTTCATTCTTGGTAGTCAGTGGTGGCCCCAAATGACCTTTCTTACCTTGTTCCCCACACCTGTTCTTCTCACCTGCCCTCCAGCCACACCAGATTTTGTCATTAGATTTTCATGAGCCATTGTGCTTGTACAGGTCAGCATAGGCTAAGTTATACTGCAGTAACAAATAGTCCCCCAACAACACATGCTTATTTCCCCCTCATAGTGTTGTTTACCATGGGTTGGCAGGGGTTCTGTTCCATACCGTTGAAAGTCATCTGTTAGAGGTGAGGGAACTCTGGTGGGTCCAACATGATAATTAAATGTCCTGGCTTAGAAGTGACATACATCATTTCTATTTACAACTCATTGGCCACACTAGACTCATGGCGTCGCTCCTACTTCAGATGGTCCAAGAAGCGCAATCCCACCATGTCCCTGAAGCCCAAGTGGAAGAAATGACGAATTGCATTGATGCTACATGATTACCACAATGTTCTCCTTAAATCACAACTTTGCCCTCTTTTTAGAATGTCCTCCTCCTCCTTTCCACATTTTCATTCATGCATGCATGTCTACAATGCAACTATCCATCTACTCAGCCACCCACATAATACTTAGTGAGCATCCATCCTGGGTGCTCTTCTCTAGAGAAGTTTGTAATCTTACTGGAGTTGTTCAAATCTATCCACCTTTTCCAGGCCATAGCTAGACTCCCCATGAAGACAGTCCATATCAATGGGTCCTTCCTTGATATTACATCATTGGTGGTTAGTTAGGCATAACAACAATTATTATTGAATTATTATTGAGCCCTTACATTAAGCCACGCATTTTGCTAAAAGTTCACCTTAACCCTCACTACAATTATGAGTTGTTGGCTGTATTATGCCCATTTACAACCGAGGGGGGTTAAGTCACTTTCAAGATCTCACAGCTACTAAGTGACAGTGTTGAGGTTTAAATTTGTCCTGAGTCCATATCCTTACTCTTCCATGGCTGCACTACAGTTATCTTTTTTTAAAGAAGATTTTATTCGTTTATTTGAGAGAGTATGAGCACAAGCTTGGGGAGTGGCAGGCAGAGGGAGAGCCCGAAGCAGGCTCCCTGGTCAGCAGGGAGCCTGAATCTCAGGGCTCACTCCCAGGAACCCCGGGATCATGACCTGAGCTGAAGTCAGACAGTTAACCAGCTGAGCCACCCAGGCACCCCTACACTTAACTTTAATGCTCATGCAGTTTTTCCTCTGTGTCTGAGACCTGTTATAACACAAACCAGGATTATTCCCTGCCATTGTACTATGAGCACTTAGAAAACAGAGATCGTTTCCAGTGATTTTGAATTCTTCGATTCCTTTTTGATGAAGGAATGAAGGAGGGAGAGACGAAGGGAGGGAGAGAAGAAAGGAAGGGAGGCAGGAAAGAGGAAGAAAGGAGCAAAGGAGGGGAGGGAGAGGAGCTGATGTTCTGAACCCCGATCGAGAATCTTGGCCAGCGAGGCACACTGCGGCGGCGGCGTGGCTGCTCCTGGAGGCGGCTCCTGCTCTGATCGCGGAAAGGTGTCCCATAAATCGGGGTGCTGAGCTTTAACCCAGCCATCAGCAAAGTCTCCGAGGCGGCGCTGCTCTTCTAACCCCACTGAGAGCGAAGTTCCCCAAGTCTTGAGTAGCGGGGCTCGCAGCCTCCGCGTGGCTCATTACCGCTGAAGAGCTTCTCCAGTCTACCACGTCTGAGCCGACTACAATTAAATACACAGATGTATTCCTCCTCACTCGGCTGCTGGAAAGGAAATATTTTTGAAAACTATGACAACTCAGTATCACAGCTCAGAGAAACTGGAGGAAAAGGAAGAGAGGGCTACGAAGGAAGCATTAAACAGAATTTTTAAAGGTCACTCTCTGATTTTGGGTATTACTTTTCAAAGCGGTATTTTGAGATTAAAAAAAAAACACACACACAGAAACAACAACCACCCAGAATGACAGTTAGCCTCCACCCTGTGCAGTCAGATAATGGTTTCCCGGGGGGCATCCACAATGGCGAGGCCAGAGAGCGCCTGCCTTTGCTGCAGTCCGGCTCTTGAGTGCCAGGCCCAATTTGTTTTCTGCGACTGCTCAGTCTTTATCAAAAGACACGTCTGTAGTCCTGCGCTGCTCTTCTCTGGGCCTGGAGCCTTCTTAGACTGGGTCTCCCACATTGGTGAAAGACTTGGCTTAACCTAGATTCTTCTAAGGCAGCTTCTTGATGTTTTTTAATCAAAGGACCCTCTCTCCATAGTGTCTTTTAGACTCCAGCCTTGAGAGCCAAATCACTTTTTCTGTGTTTACTCCTACATCGGGGAGTGTGTTGCATGCTCCTGCGTATGTGTGAGTACGTGCGTGTGCCCTGTGTGTGTTTGTTCTTGTATGTGTGTGTGTGTCCCAGAATATGTGATCGTGCTCATGGGTGTGTGTGTGTGTATGCGGCAGGTGTATGTGTCTGCTTGTGTATGTGTGTGGTTCTCTAGATAATATGCATGCATGCCCGTGTATGTGTGTGTGTGCGCGCATGTGCATGACCATGCATATGCTAGTGACTACTGTGTTGGCAACTTTCACCCTGGAGATAATGTGTAAGTGCCTAATTGCATTTGCTATTTAGCAATTAACCACTTGCAGGTGCAACTAGTTGTAAGCACAGTTCTGCATGTGTGACTAATTGCAGGTGTAAAATATTCACCTCTTCAGTTCCCTTCATGGCTCAGTGGGGCTCAATGCTAATTCTCCCTCACCATCTGGGTTCTGCTTCATCCTTTGGCCAGACCATCTCTGCAGAAGAGGGGCCCATGGGGGAAGTAGGAAAGTTCCTTCCGAGCAAGAAGGGACCTGGAGGCGAAGGGGAGCAGGCTGGAGTTGGGAGGCATGGCAGAGATTCAGAAGCTTAGCTGTTGAGTTTCCTCCCCACCATGCTGCCCATGCAGAACAAGGGGGCTAGCTGAGTCCTTGGGCCCCAAAACCTCCCCATCAGGAGCCTGGCATCTCCTCAAGGGAAGCCCTCAGGGGAGGGTGTTGGTTTTCTGAAGGGTTTCCCTCTCCTCAGACCCTTTGCCCAGAAAGTGATGCATATCATCGTAGAGCTGGTTTGTGGAAGTTTGGATAAGAATTCGGGAAGGGCGTGCCTGGGTGGCTCAGTGGGTTAAGCCTCTGCCTTTGGCTCAGGTCATGATCTCAGGGTCCTGGGATCGAGCCCCGCATCGGGCTCTCTGCTCAGTGGGGAGCCTGTTTCCTCCTCTCTCTCTGTCTGCCTCTCTGCCTACTTGTGATATCTCTCTCTCTGTCAAATAAAATCTTAAAAAAAAAAAAAAAAGAATTCAGGAAGCTTGGATTCTCTGCAGTATTGCCGCTACCCTGTGTGATGGCTGCACCTGTGCTCTCAGCTGTTGATCTGCAAAATGGGGGTGACCCTCTTCCATACGTTCCAGGTCGGCCCCCGGGGTGGCCTGAGGGTGAGGTGGATGTGACTTGTTTTGGACTTGTCTGGTGAAGAGTATATTCAGGGAGGTAGGGGTGGGGGGGACAGGTGACTCTTGGGTGGCCCTGTGGAGTTTCTTACCTGTAATGTGTTCATGGTAAAAATCTCCATGGGATGTCCAGGGGATGAAGAAGTAGGAGCAAGGACAGAACTCCTGGCCCTGAGCTTCACTCCCTGGGCCCCTCTCACCACTAGTTGCAAGGGCAGGCCTGAGAACAGGCCCTCTTCCGGGCAAGGACTCATCTGCCCAGCATCCCCCAGCTGTGAACTCTCTGCTGCCTGGCTTTCTACCCCTCGCACTGAGGCACACCCTCCTTGTGGACAGTGGCCTCGACAGCAGTCTGCAGAGAGCCACTCTCCACAGCTTGAGGCGTGGATAGAAGGCCTGGGAATGGAGAATGGAAAAAAGCAAGGTCCAATGGAAGCAAGAAGGCCAGGAAGTAGCTGGGACAATGTCAGATGGTGAGCAGGCAACCAAATGGAATATCAAGCTCTCCAAGGAGCTTCTCTGGGAAGTCTGGCGGGAGAAGCTACTGCCAGGCCCCAGCAGGGAAAGGCCCTGTCCCAGAGCTCCAGAGGGTTCAGAGCTCCCAGCCAAGGGCCTGCCTAAAGCCATTCTTGCCACATCAGACTGATTCTCACTGCATCTGTAGACATGCATTTCCTGGGGTGAGGGGACAGGGGAGTCATGGGGAGAACGCTTCTGGAGGCAACAGCTTGGTGTACTGCCTGGTGGGGTGTGTTATAAGAGGCCCAGTGAGGAGGGAGTGAGGGTGAAGCCTGAGGCCAAGGGAGAGGTAAAGCGGCAGGAGTAACAGTCATGTCATACGCCCCCTTGTGGCCAGGGTTGGGGAGGTCGCTGGCCTCCTTGGGCACTGGCAGAAGGGTGTGAAGCCTAGTCAGGACCTCAGGGAGTTTGTGGCTCCCAGACTTTACTCCAAGGGGGCGCTGGTCCAGGAGGAACCATCACTCTGGAGTCACATTTTGAGTTAAGTCCTTTGTATTGTATGGCTGAACTATGGCTTCCCGGTCCTGACACTTGGGTGCCTACTCTGGGCAACTTTCAGTAGTTAAGTAATATTAAGTAAAACTTACTTTGACCCCGGGATCCTTGGCCTGTCTCTCAGTGGGGTTCATTGGAGTGCAACTAAAGATGGCTTTCTGATGGGATTGATTTGAGCTGGCCCTTTATACCTTATTTCTCCAGAGATTCAAAAACTTGTTGAAAACAGGAACAAGAACTTTTCTATATCTACTTCACCACTTGCTAGTTATGTCTCAGATTTCTCATCTATAAAATGGGATAATAATAGAGCTTACCTGATAGCGTTGTAGGGAGGATTAAATGACATGAGTAAAATGCTCATCATGTTAGCTAGCATGGAGCAAACCCTCGCGAAGTATTAGTACTCAGGTTACTTGTGTGATTGTTGTCGTTCTTAATTTTATTGTACTGAGGCTCCTTCCTCCCAAGAATGCCTGCCCCTCCCTCCCCAGGATGGCTTAGGGTCAGTGTTGTCTGTTGGCTTTCGATCCCAGCACCTCATAATTCTGAGACCAGTGTGGTTTGAACCCAAATCCTTGGCTTCCTCATGACAGCAGATGGCTTTGGGGACTGCTGGGAAGTCTTTGGTTAGGAGTCACACACAGTTCCAGCCAAGCAGAAAATGTGCTTGCCCCAGATAGTGGCCATCAGACCCAGACTTCACGCGCAACAACTCAGGAATGAGACAAATAAGAATGTCTGCCTTTTGACCGTTGCTTTGGATGATAAATTCAGGATTAGCATAACGGGTCTGCATGTGGTCATTCAGAGGCCAACTCCTCAGCTTCATCCCACCATCACAGGGAGTGACTGTGTTCAAGAAAATTAAAGAATGTGAGTTCTGGGAGAATCCCTCATGATTATGCCATGAAACCATCTTTCTCATTTGGGAGAAGCGGTGACAAAATGTTCAGAGAATATAGCCAGAGTTCAGGCTGCTCAGGGTGATTTATCTTTTAGCTGGTTCTTTTAAAGTCATTCCCGTCAAACACAATGCAGCTTTAAAAGAGGCTTTCTTAATTGCCAACCCTCACAAATAAGTGTATGCATCGATATGTGTCTGTGTGTACGACATCAGGCATCCCAGCCAACATGCAGCTGACCCCGGACGTTAGCCTGAAGAACCAGCTAGGCTTCAGCATCAGCTGGATTGCTTGGAAACATCCAAGTGAGGTCATGGTCCTACTTACGTACCTGGAAAATGGAGGCTGGGGACAGAGACCTCTGCTTTTTTGGTTCACATTAGACCAGAGTCCAGCCTAGGGGGCTCCAGAGTTTTAAACCCAAAATGAGGTAAAGAATACCAGTTTACGAATAAAAGCTTTCCATTAGGGATATTAAAACATACATACATACACACATACACACACACACAGCCCAAATAATAACATGAGAGCTGTTATCTCTTGTCAGTGCATCATTTCTTAAAGGGAGGTTAGTTTCACACTTAAACAAGGACAAGGCAGGGGATCCCTTTGTCTTCAACTTAATGCATGTAATCGGAGTTCTAGAAAGCCTAATTACATGTTTCCAAAGTAAAAAAGGGGAAAAATATCATCCCAAAACTTAAACACTTCAGAATTTAATCTTTATGAAAAACTTCGTGAAAATGTCACCTTTGTGAAAATCTCACTACATTACATTTATCCTTTGTGTTCATACAGCTTTGTCACTTCTGGCAGCTCTAAGTGTGGGAATAGCTGTTCTAACCGATCTTAAGATGAATGATATTTTCTTTCTTACCTTATATACCTTATCCGAATACTCACCTGGAGGGAACCATGAAATATTGGGCAATTGCTGTTCTTTAAACCTTAGCTTATCATGACCCAGTATTCTGAAAACAGCAATCTCACTCATAGTAATTGCTAACATTCACGATGCATGTGGTGTGTAGAAACGCTGTCCTTCCTAAGTACATTACGTACATTAGCTCATTTAATCATCCCAGAAGTCACTGAATTGTGTCCCCACAAAATTCACATGTTGCAGCCCTAACCTTCCACGAGACTATGTTTGGAGAGAGCCCTCAAGAAGGTGAGTAAGGTTCAATGCTGTTATAAGAACAGGGTGCTTATCTGATAGGATTGATGCCTTATAAGACGAGGAAGGGAAACCGGAGCTCTCTCTCCGTACACACCCAGAGAAAAGGCCATGTGAGGACATAGTGAGAAGGTGCCATCTGCGAGCTCGGGAGGGAGCTCTCACCTGCCGGCACCTTGATCTGAGACTTCCAGCCCCGAGAGCTGTGAAAAATAAACGTCTGTTGTTTAGGCTATCAGTTTGTGGTGTTTTGTTAGGGCAGCCCAAGCAGACGAAGACAGCAACCCTTTGGAAGAGGTACTTCTGTCAGCTCCGTTTTCCTGAGGAGGACCTTGAATCCCGGAATTGTGACTAGCGAGTCCAAGGTTGGACAGGAATTATGGAGGTTGGCCTTGTTCCAGAGTCTGAGCTGCTAGCCAGGAAGGAGCTGCCTTCTGCTGAGACGGGAGCAAGGGGGCGGTCCTCGCTCTTCTGTCAAAGCCAGTACCCCCGTCTCTCGGTGCTGCTGCACAAGGCTCTGTGTTTTGAAATGCCTGTCAGGAAGAGAATGAACACAAAGTCCTGGGCGCCCAGCTGGGCACAAAGTGGGCGAGAGCTCAGGAGATGCTAATGAGGAACAAATAAATGAATGGTACGCTGACATCCCTATGTCTTCAGCTTAATGTGTGTGACCGTAGTCCTAGAACAGCCTAACGACATTTTTTTTGAAGAGGAGCTGTTAGCCTAATGAAATGGGTAAACATGAGCAGAATGAATCACTGTCAGGTTCTATAAATTGTGTCTTGAAGTGCTAACTGCCCTAATAAGAGCAACCGGAGTAAATGAATGCACCATTACACTGAAAACAGGACCATCGATACAAGAAGACGCCTGCCCCCTCACCCTCTTGCTTATTGCTAATGGGTGCTAGCCGGACGGGCCATGGCGGATACGCGGCACAAGCATTCAGGTGGCCATCTCCATGTGCTTTTTACTTGTATTACTTACAGGGATTTGTGTGTACGGTAATCCCTCCCCAAACACAGATTCTCTTTTTATGAAATTTTGGTATCCTTGGATTTATTTCTGTATACTTTGAGAATTTCTGTTCCAGGATCCTTAGGTTTTGAGTCACTGCTGCAGGATATAATTTAGAAATAGAGGAACTGGTGGGCGGTAGGAGAAAAGAGAGTGAGTGGAAGGCGAATCGGCACCAGACGCTTCACAACACGGTCTTGGAGGAGGACCTGGGATGCCTTCCCGTTCTGAGTGTGCCCTGGGAAGGGGACTGGGATGTGCGTGACCCGGGATCAGAGTTCTAGGCCAGGAGCTGTCTCTCCCACCATGTTAAGCAGGAGAGAGGAATTAGTCTCGGCCTAAGCAGGCTGAGGGATTAGATACCCAGGGAGCTCCTCTGAGCAGATTACATAAAGATTCCTGAAAATGCTTCAAACTTCACAGTCCCTGTGTGTCTCCGGCATCCCGGTGGAAGCAGAGAGTCAGGGCCTGAGTGGTAGGTGACATAAATCAGAAAGGCTCTGAATATTTGACTGGGGGACAAGATGAGGCAAAAAAAAAAAGAAAAGAAAAAAAAGTGAATTAGTATGTGCATTACTGCACCAGAGCAGAATTACAAATGCCTTTTTGAAACTGTGACGAGGGAGAGATTCTGAAAATGCTTTAGCAAATAGAGGCTAGTAAATAAGAATGACTAACATGGAGATCAGGATTACTACTTTGAACTTACACATCATGGTATGGTCTCCTTTTCATGTGACATTTATATGTTTAGGAAAGTGGCATTGTTTTTATTAAAGGGGCACATTTTTATTAACATTTCAGAGAAGAGAAGAAAGAAAAAAAGTATAGTGAGGAAAAGTTAAAAATGGCTTAGAAAATCCAGAAACTACCATTGTTAAATTGAGGTAAACACCACTTTATATATGCCTCTATCATCCATCTTCGCTATGACTGGAAAGATAGATGGAGAGTCAGGACTAATTTTGGGAAGCCGTGATAATGGCAATCTTGAAAACATTAATTTAATTTTGCTTAAATATATCTGAAGAAAAAGAAATGAATACAAAATGGAGGAAATCACTCCATTTGATAAGTGTTTCTTCAGCACAAAATATATTATTTTCTGAAAGATTCTCTTAAGATTAAGAAAGAATATTATAAAAACATTGAGATTCGATTCATTGTTCTAAACTTCATATTTCAACTTTAAGTAGCCACCTGTTAACCCCTTTCTCTGCCCGACGAGAAAATCCGTATACTTCTCTTTTTTCTGTCTCTTTCCCTGGCCCTGCGTCCTGGTTTCTGTTAACTTTTTTTTTAAATTATTTTTTCATGATGAGGCTTATAGCAACATCCGAATGTTTGCATCGTATTTCCATATTTAAAAGACCGGAATGGCTCCCAGTTGCTCGCTCAGGACTTCTCTATGCCGAATTCATGATTTGGATTTATCTCTTGGTTGAGTGAATTTCATTATCAAGTAATTGTTCCCCGTGGCAGGACTCTTCGTTACCTGAGGTGCTACATCGATGGGAACACCTGCCTGCGAAATGTCACTATAGACGCGTCTGCCGCTCGCTTACGCCTCCCCTTGGAGTGACTTGCTCGCTCCTCTCCCGGCTGATCACTTCTTTATCTCTGAATTCAGCAACTCCACCAGCCTGTGCCTTTGACTCTGCTGATTATTCCTTCGTTTTTTCAAAAATATTTTTTCCTATTAGCTCTTTGAATACCTTCCCCCTGCCTGCCTCTCCCCCCGTCTTTACCCACTGGGGCCTCTGGTTTAGGAATAACACTTGTCCTCCATAGATTCTTTGGAGCCTTTTCTTTGCTATCACTTATTTTTTATGTATTGAACTCCGTGTGATCTTAAACTCTATCAATTCTGTAGCCATTTCTACTAGATTCGCTTTGTGATATTGTTCTCTTGCTCCATACCTCATTTCTTTAACGCTGCAATCTCCCCTTCTAATTTTATTCTGGTGTTTTTATCATCTGGTCTTGAGCTTTTGTATTATGGAATTCTCCCAAGAGTGAGTCCTTATGGAGACTCTTCTTCTCTTTCTTGGGCTGAATTTTCTTCCCTACTGAATTCTTTTTCTGTTTCTTTTCACGCTCTGTTTCTGGATTTCCTTCTTGTTTTTCATACAGTCAGTCGTGAGTTTGCATATTTACCCCACAGCTCCTTTCTTTCTTTCTTTCTTCTTTTTTTTTTAATCATGTTGTTGTTGTTTTAAATTAACGTATAGTATATTCTTTGCCCCGGGGTACAGGTCTGTGAATCATCAGTCTTACACACTTCACAGCACTCACCATAGCACATACCCTACCCAGTGTCCATCACCCAGCCACCCTATCCCCACCCCCCAGCAACCCTCAGTTTGTTTCCTGAGATTAAGAGTCTCTTATGGTTTGTCTCCCTCCGGATCCTGTCTTGTTTCAATTCACTGTGGATGCTCTTAACAAAGGCAGCACCTTGCCGCTCTCTGTTTTCTCTGCCCATTCTGCCTGAGCCACAGTTGAAGGGCTGGGTCAGCCCTCCCCTCCCCTTTCCGGACTCCGGAGGAAGAGGGAACCTCTTCTGGGTCTGTTCACAGTCCTGGAAGGAGACATGACGTCTACTCTCTGTCTGGGACTTTGTTAAATGCTTCTAGCCAGGGCTGGTCTTCCTCTAGTTTGGGGTGGGAGTGGGGGTAAAGCCTTGGTGTTTGAATTGTTTCACTGCTTCCGAGGGGAGCCCTGCTACTTATCTTTCTGTAAGGCCATTAGCCCCCAAAAGAAATAGATTTTTAAAAAGACCCTTTCAGCTTGCTCCTTTTCAA
Source organism: Lutra lutra (assembly GCF_902655055.1). Taxonomy (NCBI): domain Eukaryota; kingdom Metazoa; phylum Chordata; class Mammalia; order Carnivora; family Mustelidae; genus Lutra; species Lutra lutra. The sequence continues at coordinate 130,038,275 of NC_062278.1, read as the reverse complement.
CACTCAAAATAAGGGGTTCCAGAGGGTTTCTCAGAACCTTAACTCACCGGTTGTGCCAGAGTGACCCCGCAGACCTGTGTAGACTGCCTTCCTCACACCTAACCCCCGTGTGCACCACTGCCCCCCTTGCTGGCTGTCCCTCCTGCGGGCCTGCTTCCAGTCTGTTGTCTGCCCCACATTCCCTTCTTACTTGAGGCCTTTCCAGTGTTGATCCCTCTGCCTGGCTCATGCCTCCTTGTCTTCCCGCCATTCCCGAGTCACATCTCAGCTCAAATGTTGAGGCCTCAAGGAACCCTCAGAGACCTGTCACAGGAGACCGAGCCTGTTATTTGCCAAACTCTGCTTTCCGCGGTGAAATTCTCTTCTCCAAGTCACAGTGTGTAGTTACTTTCTTGGGACTTCCCCTGGATGGCTGAGTCTGGAAGCAGGCCCGTTTCCACGGCTGTTGATTCCAGTTCCCTGTTTCTCCCCGTGACTCACTAAGCCTCCACTTTTTCCAGCTGCATTGTAGAAAGTTTAATCCCAGGTGCCCTGTGAGGAAAAACTGACTTTTTCTTTTTCTTTTAATTTTTTTTTAAAGGTTGTATTTTAAATGAGCTCAATGTTGGAACCTAGAATGAGACAGGTGGCTGTAGAAGCCCATGATTTATGGTGCTGAGACACCAGTCCAGCACGTAAGGGGGTGGTCCAGGGGGTGAGTGGGCGGCCCTGGGAGGAAAATGAAGGTCTGAGATCTGCTTTCACCTGGTGCTGTAGGAATCTCTCACTTCAGGCTGCAAGCCTATGAGAACTTGGTTATGCCTCTGGGACCAGCCTCTCCAAGTGAGTGGCCAAAGATGCATGCTCCCAAATTCCCTCTGGTCCCAGGATGACGATGCCAAGTTTCTGGTCAGTGTGGTGAAAGCAGTGTGACTCAGCTTTCCTGAGACAGACATCCCACCAGGATTGACTGAGCAGCTACTATGTGCTAGGCACTGCCAGAAGCCTTTGAATACCAGCAAAACATGATCCAGCTCTAATGAAAGGCATCTTTACCAGTGCTTGGGCTGCCAAAGTAATGCCCTCAAAATCTCTTGGACTCACAGCCTCAGGAATTGCTTCCTGCAGAAAATAGTGTCTAGAGTCAGATGGTAGCAGGGCCGGGTCTGACCATACTCCGCCTCCATGCTGGGAGCTCCCTGAGGGCAAAACCTGTCTCATTCATCTGTCCACCTGCAGTGAAATGGCAAATGGCACAGAATCGTGCAGGCCCTTTTCTTCCCCTGAAAACAGCAGCTCTGCTCCTGCAGCCCCTAGAGACCACTAATGAGAGGAAACTGTCTGTGGGTTTCTGCCTCTTGTTTCTCCCCAGGATTTGGGGCTGACCAGTGTTCTCCCCACTCCGCCATCCCAGCAGCCCCTGGCCCCACTTCCTTTTCTGGAAGCCTTTGCCCAGATTGCACGTGTGCCCGGCAGACCTCTCGAGGCCCGGAACGAAGCCTGCCTGGCCAGAAAGGGACCATCCTTCCCACCCCCCGCATGTCCGCGCTGCCAGGTGGCCTGTCCACAGCTCTTGCCCTGTCTCTTTTGAAGCACAGCAGCACAGGCTGGGAAGCTAGCCAGTCTCATCCCTGTGCCAGGCGAACGAGACCTGGGGAAACAGATAGATCTGCTCCTGGCCTCGGAGGGGACAGCTAAATTGTCAAGCAGCACACTAATGGGGGCTGCTGACTGCACAGGTATCTCTGGGTTATAAATGCCCAGCACCAGAGAGCCTCCTAAGTCACACAGAGGACAACTTTATGATCCAGAAAGTAAAGAACTGGAGCAAGATCAGCTTGTGACAGGGAGCAATTGATCGGGGATGGGAGAGAGCTTGGCCCAGGAGCTCAGGACTCCATAAACCATCGGAACTCTGTGCTTCCTGGGGGCCATGTGCTGACCGCAGCACGGGATGCCCAGGGAACTGTGTGGGAGCTCTGGAGGGCCATGCAGTATAGTCCTGGAGCACAGGTGGGGGTTGGAGCTGGGATTCCCTGCACCACCCCAGTTTATTTCCCTTACTGCCCTCGGAATGCTCTTCCTCTAACCCAGGTCTGATCATGAGCCTCTTTTGTGGAAAAGGTGTCAGTGGCCCCCCCCATCCCCCTAAAAGTCAGGCCAGACTCCTTAGCGTGGCATTCAGGGTGCTGTGGGATCTGGGGTTTGATGAGCTCTTTGGCTACATTTAATGCTTGTGTTTCCCGAGTTGTGACTTGTGTTCTTACCTCTGGGCCTCTGTACAAACCGTCGATTCCTTTTACCTTGAAGGCCATCATCCCCCACTTTCTACTCATTTGGCTTTCTGCCACTCATGCTCTGGCTTTAGCCCAGATGTCACCTCTTCCAGTTAGCCTTCCAGGTTTGGATGCCTCTTTCATGTGCATCCCCTGTCATAGCATTTATCACACAATCATGTATTTGCTATTTCTGTTCGCTTAGCCCTGCTTCAAGATCTTGGCTGGAGTGGAGTGGGCAAGGTTAGTCTTTTACTTATCATTTTATCCCTAGGGCATGGTGCAGTATCTGTCACATGGAGGATATTTGTTGAAGAAGTGAATGAATGAATAAATAAATAAATAATATGATATGATATGATAAATAAGTAAAATAACAAAGTGGGGGAAAAAGTTGGGCCCTCCCAGGGCATCCTCTCTCCCTGTCTGTCCTGCTTCTCATCCCTCCTGGAGATACAGTTATCACAGGGTCCCAGGCTGCTTCCCCATCTTCTGTTGCTCTGTGCCCAGGAATGCTCTGGCTGATTGCAGTTCCTGCAGAGTGCAACCTAGGAAGGCCTTCTCGAATCGCTTGTGGGGCAAGATCCCTGCTGTGCCTCTCCAGCTTCCAGTTTTCACGGGGGCTTCTCCCATAACTCTGGCTTGACACATACTTTGTTGCACTTTCTTTGTACATTTTTATGTACCATTGTTTAACTTTTTACTTGGAGATAATTACAGATTCTTATGCAGTTATAAGAAATAATATGGAGAGAACTATGGGCCTTTTATCCACTTCTCCCCAGTGATAACATCTTGTAGAAGTGTAGTGCAGTATCACAATGAGGAAATTAACATTGAAACCCTCTGTTGAACTTATGCAGATTTCACCAGTTTTCTATGCACTCGTGTGTATGTGTATGTACTTAGATGTACTCCGTTTTATCACATGCGTAGAATCAGAGTCACCACAGTCAAGATACAGAGCAAATTATCACAAGGATCCTGAGTGATACCCTTTTACAGCCACAGTTGACTCTCTCCCTCCTCCTTCCCCCTCATCCCTGCCAACCAAACTACTCTCCATCTTTATAATTTTGTCTTTTTAAGAATACTGTGTAAATGAAATTATACAGTTTGTAACCTTTAGGGATTGACTTTTTTTTTTTCGCTCAGTGTAATTTAACTGAGATCACTAAAGTTGTGTGTGTATTAATAGTGTGGTCCTTTTTATTGCCGAGTGGTATTCTACAGTATGGATGTACTGTAGTTGTTTCCACCGTTCACCTATTGAGAGACATTTGCGTTGTTTCCAATTTTTGGCAGTTATGCATAAAGTTGCTCTGGACATTCACATACAGGATGTTGTGTGAACATAAGTTTTCATTTTTGTACAGATGGACAATGAGCACACGAAATGGTGTTCAACATCCTTAACTCCTAGGGACAAATCCGGTAAAACCACACTGAGATATCACTGCATACCTATCAGAACCGCTAAAATTAAAGATAGTGATAATACCAAATGCTGGCAAGGATGTGGAGAAACACTCTCCTTCATACAGTGCCAGTGCCATTCTGGAAAACAATGCCATGCTTTCTCACAAAAACCAAGCGTGTGCTTATTACATGACCCAGCAATTGCACTCTAGGCCATTTTAATTGTATTTTAAAATACGTTTCAAATAATTCATACATAATTCATATTCATGGTAAAAAAAAAAAAAGTAATACAAGTAAACATAAAGGGAAAAAAATCTCCCGTCATTTTGCTTTCTAGACAAAACTATTAGTAATGTTTTGGCATATTGTATGTGTGTTTCTTTTATAAAAAATGATCTCATATATTTTCATGACTTTTTTTTCTTTCTTTTTTTCTTTTTTTTTTTTTTTTTGCAATATATTGTTTCCCCCTCTATGTCAGTGGGTGTCTCTCGTATCTTGTTAATGTTAAATTCAGTGACTTATTTCACTAAACTGAGATATCTAGATCATTTTACTTTTTCTTCCTGCTGCTGTAACAATACCAGATGAAGTCCCTTGTTCACATATTTTTGATAATGTCAATGGATGTTATTCTAAAAATAAATTCCAAGTAGAATTCTTAAAGTTTTTCCTATTTTTAAGGCTTTTGATAAAAATTTCCAGTTACCATTCAGAGATACTGTATTAATGATGTATCCTTCATATTCTGGATGCCCACGAGCGACTCCCGCCTGTTTCCAACAATGGTGGTTATAATTCTTTTGATTCTATGTAAGTCTGATGGCTGAAAAATGCTAAATTTTAGCTTTTTGAATTTAAATTTTTAAATTTGATTACCAGTTGGACTAAATACATATTTATATTTTCATCTACTGTTAATTGCCTGTTTCTATTCTTTACCCATTTTCCTACTGATTGGAATGATACAGACTTCATCGTATATATTTCATTTTTTCCTAGTTTTGTAATTTGACTTAGAACTGTATTTTTGCTGCAGATCTTAACATTTTTATGTTGTTAATCAGTCTTTCTCCTTGTGCGTTATTCCCTCTGGTTCCTTCTTTAGAAGTTCTTTCTCACCCTAAACTTACACAAATATTCATCTCTGTTTTAACCTATTTACATTAATGGCTCCATTTTTTATTTAAGTATTTAATCCAGTAGGGATTCATTTGGGGGATTTGATAGAAAGTAGGGGTTTAACTTGTTTTCCAGCAGCTGACCTGTCTCTGAGTCATTCACAATTTGCCGGGACCAGAAAGGCCCCCTGCGTCACTGCCCATGTTCTACTGTACCCTTGGGTCTGTTCCATGTCAGGTGTCTGAAGCCTCCTACCTCAACGTGGGAGCAGCCTGCTCTCTCTCTCCAACATTATCTTTATTATTTTCTGTGATGTGCCTAGGGTCTCTTTTCGCTGACTTTGCCTGGTGAGCCCATCTGTCTGTACACACAAGCCTTTATCTTCAGCTTGGCAACATTTTATTACATTATATCTTTCATTTCTCTTCTGCTTCATTTGTGGATTCTATTTTAGGAACCTGCATTATCTACACGTGGCTCTTCATTCTCTCTTTTCCAGCTCTTTCACCTTCTGCCATATTGTTGTAATTTCTTTCCCATTTGTTTTCTGTGTTACTGACTTGATATTCAGAAGCTCCGCTGCTAGTCTTCCCTGCCTGCAAAGTGGCTTTGCTTCTGTGATTGCAGTTTTCATTCCCTTGCTGTGTCTCCGTTTGGAATGCAGCTTCCTTTCCATCTCCTCCTGCAGAAGGGCCCTTCTTGTGGCTTTGTGTTCCTCTGGCTTAGAAGCCAGGCTTTCTTGTATACTACTGAGGAGCTGTACAGCTTCCTGGATTTTTCTGCTGCATTCTGGGCTATCTCCTTTTAGAGGTGTGCTCTTCCTCTGAGTCAATCGAATGATGTCCCTGCTCTGGTGTCTGTGGGCTTTTCCCTTTGACTCGGAGCATGATGGACTTTGGTGGGACTTGCTGAGGTCTCACAGACAGGGGGAGTGACTTGCCCCGGGGCTCTCTTTCTGCCCGCTTTCAGGGTGATTTCATTCCCTTCTCATTTCCTTGCCAGCCATGGAGACCGACGCGTGCAAGTCCCCCTGCCACTTGTTCATATCTAAAATGTCTCCCTCGATGTGTCTCTTCTCTGCTTGTGGGGGGCATATTCCTTTGGCCTGCGGTGTCTGGTTCTTTGGTTCTCCTCATCTGGTGCAGTCTGTGAAAAGGAGAGTTCCCTGTGGGCACCACTTCTGGGTGTTTCTATCCTCACTGCTACTGCTTCCCCTTTTGGGCAGCAGCTTTCAGATGCTCGATGGCCCTTGCAGACTTTGGGCAGCTGTGATCTGTGCAGCATGTTCTGGAAAGGGAAGAGAGCATTAGGGGTGAAATGGAAACTTCCTTGACCTTCAGCGCAGCCCAGCTCCTCACCGGTGGCCGCCCTGGGCCTTTGAGGCAGGGACAGCGGGTGGAGCTTACTGCCTTTTCTCTCGGGCATTCTGTTTCAGGTAGTCGAGTCAGGGCCCTAAACCTGGAATCCATCCCTGGCATAGCTCTACCTCTCCCCAACTCTGACACAGGACTATCTTTCAGTATTAGTTTGAAGAAACGTTGTCATGAGCTTTCCCTGTTTGTCTGACATCATAATACTTGTACTCAAAGATTGTGAGTGTCTTGGGGGCTGCTAGCCCCAGTTTGAGCCCCAAACTCTTCTTCTATAGTGTGTTAAATCATTCATTTATTGCCCCCCCCCATACACATTTGTCTGTCAGCTTTTTGAGAGAATTATAACTCACCACGACATCAACAGTGCTTAAAACAGGGCCTCGTGCATAGTGTTTCACAGGTGTTTTTTAATTAAACTGGGATATGATTGCCAAGAAAGGGGACATACAGAGGAAGGGAGAAAAGGAGAGTGGACAGAGGGACTTTGAGGGACATGGCGGCAGCAAGAGGAAGAGCATAAGCCAGCGAGGGAGACTACAGAAGTCACAGGCAGGGAAGTCACAGGCGGAAATGTCGGGAGAGCAGAGCAGGTCTGAGGAAGCCCAGGGGGCCGGGAGGAGGCCGATCAAGGACCGGTCAGCCCTGGCAGGCTTGGCCAGCTGGCTGAGAAGGGCGGTGAGGGAGGTGCTGGCCCTCCTGGGCCATCACTGGCGATGTCTTTTCAGAAGATGGAGACAGTCCTTTCACAAGTCGGAAGGCTGAGTGGGCTGAGGAAGAGGAAGCAGTGCCGTGCAGATTTAAAAAGAAAAAGAAGAGAAAAAAGAGGGCTTGAGGGGAAATCAGCATGCCAGAAGGTTTTTGTTTTGGTTACTGATGTTGCTGTTGTTGGAATGGGGAAGATTTGATCAGCTTTATATCCTAAGGGAAGGAGGTCGTGACTAGAAAGAGCAATTTGTAGACTGAGAAGGAGTATTTGAAAAAGCCATTCTGACTCTGCTCCGCAGAGGGTGAAGTCAGCCTTGTGGAGAGAAAGCTTGGTCTGAGAGCTCCTGAGGGCAAGGGCTGCCTCCCACTGGGTGGGGCAGGTGCCCAGCAGGATGTGCACATGGCACCTCTCAGGGGGGACAGGAGGGCCGTGGGTTGTGGTGGGTCACCTGAAGGTGGCAGGAGAGAAGGGGAGGGTGCCCCCTTTCTGCCTCCTTGTGAAGGAGGGGGCAGGGCACAGCCAGGCTTGGGGTAGAACAAAGGAGAAGAATGAAAAGGCTTCCGGGAAGCCCTGAGGCCCAGCCTAGGGGCAGAAGAAGCCTCTCCCCTGGATGCTGGGTGGCCAGCAAGGGAGCCTTGAAAGCCTCCTGCTAGGGGGGTGGGAGGGGGGCTTCTGCCATGTGCTAACATTGATTTCCTTTCTGGAAGGCTTGAGGAAGGCTTTTAGGAAGTAGCTTTGATTTAGCTGGGAGAGGGAATTTTCTGGACCCAAACCCACTTTTCCTCATCCTTCGGGTATTATGGGGTATTGCTTTACATTCTGTCTCCAGAGATGTGAGGTGTATGGGCTGTGGGCGCAGAGCAAACCTCTGTGGAGATGGTCCTTGTCCCAGGCCCCCTGCCCTCCAGACATCAGGCAATGGTTGTCCTTTTTCCCCTCTGTGTCCCCGCCCACTGCCTCATCAGCCTCTCTGAGGACCGATTTGAACCCGACTACACTGGCTTGGCACTGTCAGCTGGACAAGAAAGCTGGTCATGAAAGTGCCAGCTCTAAACAGTGACTTACAATAGCCTTCTTGGGTTGAAAAACAAGCTCTTACTTAATTACCTAATTAATCAATTAATAGATAAAACATCTTTGAGAACTTTCTGTGTGTCAGGTACCAATACCATAAAGGTGATGAGGCCATCATCCTTGCCCTCGAGAGTGTATATCTAGTTCAATGAGGGAAACTCACTTAAATAAAGGCCTTTAAGCAAGGGGACAAATCATGTGAGGTGTAGACAGTCCATTTAAATGAGAGGCAGAGGGATGGATTAAGTAATCCCTGGAGTCCTGTCCCAACCAAGCAGTTTCATTATAAAGCAGGACCTGCAAATTGGCTTTTCCTTTCAGTATTCTTCATTGCCCTTTCAAACAAATAATTAACCATGCAAAAATCATGCAGCATATTCTAGAACTCAATTCCTAGTACTGCTCTCCAGAGTACTTGAACCGTGCCCTGGGGTTGGCATTGTTACAAGAAACTCTTGATGAGAATAATGCCTGATACTGTGCAATTGTGTGCAGTTGGCCTTCCTTGCATGATTCTGTGTATGCACATCAATTACATGCATTCGGTATAATTTGTCTTTTTAAAATCACACCTTCTATTTCACCCCAAGAAGATAAATGGATCCTGCCTCGGTCCCAATTCCATTGATTTTTTTGTGGTCCTATGGTGAAGCTATTATCAACACTAATCTCAAACCCCGCTAGGAGCCAAGAAGTCCTTAGAATACAGAGCACCAATTTCTGCGACTTCCAACTTCTTTTTCTTTTCACTGGCTTTTGTTCTGACTCCCCTCTCCTCATCTCATTTTCAAATATGATTTGATTATCATCCTGTGAGGTCCGTCCCCCTGGCTCTGTGCAGAAACCTTTTGGACGTCTCCAGGGGTCTCTCCGGATGGAGCGTGACCCTCCCCGGGGCAGGGTAGCCTGCCGACTTTGAAGCCTCGCTCTGCGGCTTCCCTTTCCAGCAGGGTGGGCCCACACCTTTCACCTTGCTGCTCTCAAAATGACTTTTCTAGGGAGAGGTGGAAGAAAAGAAGAAACACGGGGATTGGAATTGAGAAACTACATGGCACTGGGGAGGCTTTTGACGGTGAGCTCAGTGTTTGAAGGTGGGGAACCAGTGATGTTTCTCGGACTTGAAGCGATCAGTGTCAGATGGGCATTGGCTTTAACTTTCCAGGCGGCCCCCTGGCTGTCACACACCCCTCCTTCTGCTGGACCTGGGACCAAATTCAAGATCTGAAGCAATCACATGCCAATTAAAAATCATATTGATTAATTTTCTGAAGGCAATACATTCAGTTCATTAAAATATTTCCAACAGTACAAAGGGCATACAGTGAAGAGTAAGTCTTTTCTCACATTTGACCCTGAGCCCTGTGGCCTCTTGAGCACTGCTCTCACAGGCTCCTGTGGAGCCTTCCAGAGACAGTCTATAAATCAAGCACGCACTCAGTTCCTCCTGCTACTGCCACTGTCCACGCTGCTCCCTCTCCTCCCCTCCTCCTCCTTTTCTCCCTCCCTCTCCTCCCCTCCTCCTCTTCTCTTTGTATGTAAGATCTTAGAAATGATTCCATACCAGAACTCGTAAGTCTCCTCCTTCTAAGGGGCTGCATGGTACTCTCGTGTGTGGATATACAATAATTTATTTAACAAATCTCCTATTAATCGCTATTTGGTTTGTTTCCAATTTTTTGCCATTAAAAAGAATACTGCACAAAAGAATTGAAAGCAGGGTCTCAAACAGCTATTTGTACAAAAATGTTTATAGCAGCTTTATTCACAGTAGCCAAAAGGCAGAAACATCCCAAGTGTCCATCGGGAGACGAATGGAGAAACAAGAGGTGGTATATCTACAATGGAATGTTACTCAGCTGTAAAAAAGAAGGAAGTATTTATAGATACAACATAGATGGACCTCGAAAACAGTATGCCAAGTGGAAGAAGCCAGACACAGAAGGACAAATATGTATGCTTCTACTTGTACGAGGTACCTAGAATAAGCAAATTCCTAGGGACAAAAGAATAAAGGTTATGGGAGATGGGGGAAAAGGGAATGGGGGTTATTATCTGATGGGCACAGAGTTTTATGTTAGGGATGATGAAAATGCTTTGGGTGTAGATAGTGGTGATGGCTATTGTAAATATATTTAATGGCACTGAATGAGATACCGGCAAATAGTCAAATTGATAATTATCCTATAATATAGGATTCACCACAATACAAAGAAATGACAAAGAAAGACAGGGATATGCTACTGAAGCCTTAAGAAAAAGAGGATACTGCAGTGAACCTCTTCATACAACAGAGCGCTCTGTAGGGATGCAAGTGTATCTGTATGATACAGTCCCAGAAATGAGGTTACAGAATGGGAGAGTGAGTGTATTTAAAATGTATACATTTAAAATTTTACATTTGGTGTATAATGCCAAATTTTCTTCTAAAAGATTGTGCTAAGTAATGCTCTGACCCATGAGATATGAGGTTGGTTTGATGCCAAGCACAGTGGGATAGCCAGCGTTTTGATCTTTGCTACCTGGACAGTGGAAACATGGTGCCCCTTGTAAATTTAGTATGTTTTTGTCTTAGGGTCTTATACCATATGTGTGGGGAATGTCAGAGACTTCACAAATCAGGAGTCACCCTGGTCCCAGGTCAAGACAGAGACAGGTCAGGAGCAGCCTGGAGGCATAAGGGAGGGCTGGCTGGCTGGGGTGTGAGAGGAGGATTTCTCACTCAGTTTACTCCTTCCCCAACCTCCTTCTGGTTAGGTTGGCCTGCTGCCTTGATCAACCTTATCATGTGATTCATGGACCCATGGAATGGCACCTTGGAAGAGAGTCTGAGATGCCCAGCTACCTAACACAATAAGAGTCCTTGATATGCTCCCTTCCCAGCCTTGAAAGCCTCTGTACACAGCTGGTGACCCGAGGCTCACTCCTTCCTGATCCTTATGAAGGCTAAGCTCCCATTAAATGCACCTCCTGGTTTCCAACCCATAATCCTAGACCTTCGGAGGAACCAGGACAAGTGTGGTCCTTCTCTTAGCAGCTCTTGGGCCAGTGACTTGCAAAGATAAAGCCTGAAACAGGATGGTGGTGGATGGATCCACGAATAAATGAATTCTCGGCACACTCTGGTCACTGGGTTCTTATTATCCTGTGGCTTCCCTGACAGCACAGAACTCTTTAGAAGGAAACTTTTCAGTTGAGAAAATAGTGGCTGGCCCTTTCCGGAATGTGGCTCTGTCCTGGGTCAGTGTAGGAAGCACAGAGTCACCCGTCATGCTTCGGTCTCCTTCATGTAGTGCACCGCGGAGCCAGGGCTCCTTGATTTATGTGCATTCGTCCTGTCTAGAGAGCACCTTTTCTTGGCTTCAGTCCAGAATTCCAAACCCCCACGATCAATCTGAGTGAATCTTAGCTCACTCACTGGCACTTTAGTCATTTCTTCCAGCTTTCTGTCACTTCCTGATTTGATATACATTCTGTTAAATATTTTTTCCTCCACTTTATGGATTAAAATGTTGATTAGGTCAGGACCAAGGCAGTGTCAGGTGATAACATCCCATTTCTCAAGGCTGACAGGATACAGTTACTTAACAGAATTATTACTAATGGCTGAAGTCTCGGCCAACTATCATGTTCATGGTGAAATCATGCGGGGCTCAGACTCTGCTGAAATCAGGATGACTGGGACTGTGGGAAGGGATTGGGGTGCCAGGGACAAAAGGGGACAGCTACTATTAGAGCCTGAGTTCTGACTGCCATGGAAGAAGTAGATTCTGCAGTGAAAATGAGGGGACTCAGGACAAACATTGGCTTGGTGTGTGAAACTGAGAGAGGAGAGAAGGATGGTTGCCTTCAGACATGTAGGTACAATATGAGAGCAGAAATAATGAACATATGTGTGGTGCTTACCACATGCCAGATGCCAGGCATGGTCCTAAGCACACTTGCGTACGTGAACTCATTTAATTCTCACACATCCTGTGAGTTAGGAATAATTATTACCCCACTTGACAGATGAGGACACTGAGGCACAGAGAATGGTTAAAGCATTTACCCAGAGCCACACCTCTGGGGCTTAACCCCAAGCAGACTGGCTCCAGTGTGTGTACTCCTAAGTGCTTCACTTCTGGACCTTGGGAAGATCAGCCTCCATCGTACTTCTAAGGGAATTTCAAAGAGTGCACTGGCATGTTCAACTTCTAGAAAGAGAATTTGGCAAATCCCAGGGATTCCAGATCTCAGGGTAATCTCTCCAGGGCCAGCAGTGCCTATGGAATTTCCTCTGCACAAAGTGGGGGGAGGGGAAGCAACTGCTAGGAGTTGTTAATAATAATAGCTGTTGATAATCTCTCTCCAAAGGTGTCCCCCTCTGTTCTGAATGCGTGGTGGCATTCCCTAGCACAAGGCTAGCAGGAAAAGGTCTGGCTGGAGGGAGGGCTTTGCCACCACCTGACACCTTCGTCTTCAGTGGCTTCAGGTGTGAAAAGATGAGACTAATCTAAAAGACAACTTCAGTGTAAGTCATTATCTTCAGCAACAGTTTAGTGGGTCTTCAAAGGGGAACATAAGTCACATATCTGGGTGTCAGCAAGACAGTACATTCAGTGCCAGCAGACCCCTTACTGGACAGGCATGGTCAGCCGGGGGATGGACTTGCGTAGCCATCATACTGTGCTACAGAGACTCAGGGTGCTGGCTTGCCTGGGGAGCAGGAAGCAGCATAAACACGCATCCTTCTTAGATCCAGGAGCAGATGTGATCTAGGGCAGGGGTTCTCAGCCCAGCAGCCATGAGAACCTTCCAGGAAGACCGGAAGTCTACCAATGCTCAGCCCCATCTGCAGAGTCTGATTCAGTCCTCACACTTAGAGGGGGTGGGTGGGCATCAGGACCACCTAGAAGCTGCTTCCAGGTGTGATTCTGATAACTCTCAGAGTTTGAGTACCAGTGGTTTCAGAGTCATTTCTTAGAGCTCCAAGTGTTTTACTGTGAGGCTAAGGTAGTATAATCTGCAGGCTCTCCTGTATCTAGGTGTTGGGGTGCAGAGGGGAGAGGGGAGAGGGAAGCAAAGACAGGCCTTGGTCAGCTCACCTGGGATGGGCCACTTTGAGGATGGGCTGCTGCCAAGGCTATAGGCACGTGCCCAGGTAGCCAGAGAAACTTCTTATTGCAAAGCATTGCAAGGTTGTCCTAACATCCTGGTACTGGAAAATGCTATTTGTTGCACCTAGAATAGTTCAGTTTTTAGCTGGCTTATCTCCCAATTTGACTTCTTTTAACCTCATTTTAATTATTTTTTCCTTAAGATTGATACAATTTAAGTACTAATTAGAACATCATTGAAATCTGTTATTCTAAACAAAGACCTTTCTGATTATGCTTTTTAAGAACTTTTTTTTTTTTAGTGAAGCAAATACAAGCCCGTTATTTGTTTTTTTTTCAATTAGGTAGTATACAAACGTGCCCAAAAAAAGAAAAAGAGAAAGAGAAAGAAAAAATTACTTCAAATTCCACCGCAAAGAAGAAATTAACATTTGGTGAACATTATCACCGCACTCTTTCTCTGATAGAATGATAGCTAATTAGGTAAATTGAACCACTTTTACAAAAATAGAATATTACTGTACACATTTTTAAATTAAAAGCAATATGTTTAATTTGATTTGAATTTAATAGATAAAAAAATTCAAATGGAACTTCAGAAAATGCTGAAGTTCAGAAATATTTTTCTTCGTTGCAAGTTTTCAATTTCTGAAAGAATTTCTGTGAAGTTGTTTATTTGAGGGAAGGATGTGATTCTCCCCCCTACCCCAGCCCAGTTCTAAAATTTCACAGTGTCTGCTGCTCCCTGCACCCCAGGCTCTGGATGTCTTCCACCACTATTTTTACCATGACAAGGTTTGTGGGCATCAGTGCTCTGTGCCCTGCCCAGGGGCTTTGCCATGTCCCCCACCCCCTTCAGTGCCATTCCCTGCCTTTATTCCAGCCGAGGGAGTCCCAGGCCTTTCAGTGCATAGGAAGTGCTTGAGGGTTTGGTTAAATGGCAGATTCTGGTGCGGTAGTTCTGAGGTGGGGCCGAGGGTCTTTATTTCTAACAAGCTCCCTTACAAGGTCAATGTTGCTGACCCAAGAACCACACTTTGACAGAAAGGTTCTAACATGTTTTGTTCACTTCAGTGTCAGCCAGATTCCATCGCCCCCACCCCCCACCTTGCCCTCACAGCTCTCTGGTGCTGTGTTCGCTGAATGGCGGCATTCTTGACAGTGCCTGCATCTACTTGCCTGTTGGTGTGCATGGAGGGGTGGGTTGAGCAAACTGCCTGGGTTTAAAATACAGAGGTGACCTAAAGTTGTTTTGCTCAGAATCGTGGACCTTGCTTCAGGGTCTTCTGGCATTGAACATTGCTGTGGTCAATTGAGGTTAAGTGTTAATTAATTAATTTTCTTTCTTTCTTTCTTTCTTTCTTTCTTTCTTTCTTTCTTTCTTTCTTTAAGGCTGTTTGCCTTTCTCCACCGGGATGTCCAGAGGAGTCCCTCTTTACCCCTGAGGTTTAGTGCCTCACCAGGATGTGTCTTGATTTGATTTTGGGATGTATTCTGGCTTTTTCAAATGGCAGCTTCAAGCTCTTAATTCAGGAAACCTTTCTCCCATAGGCCTTTCTTTGAATGGTTTTTGCTCTACTTTTGGTGTCTCTTCTGCAGAACGACAATGATGCATATGTGTGTGGAGGGCCAGGGGTACATGTTTTTGTCACGGGTGCTGTGGGCTGTGGCCCACTGAAGCTCTTTCTCTGCATCCTCCACACTCTCTTGTGGAAGTTTCTCTGGCCCAGGGGCTCTCTGCCCAGGAGCACTGGAGATGGGGGCAGCAGGAGGCCGATACAGAAACAGAAGAGCACCCTCTGGGCTGGACCAGAGGTTCCCACCCTTTCTTCTGCACTTTGCAACTCTCATGTGCTGGGGGGCCTTTCTCGATGTGACCTTTGCCTTTAAAGAAATCCAATTCTTGCCCAAAGTCTGAGGGGTTTGCCAGCTTTCAGTATTCTCCCAAATTCCCCTGCTTTTTCTGTATGTGGTTTATAATGATGGCTGTCTCTTTATTTTAATAAGAGCTGATATTTCTTCTCTTCCTAGAAGAAAAATCCCTTTTCCTTTGTGCATTTAGTCAGAGATGTGGGGAGGGGCGAAGTAGAAGGTCTAAGGAACAGTTTATTTTCCTCTACTGTTCTGTCTTAGCCCAGTCCAGGATGTGGTTTAACTTGGTCCACATTGAATTGGCCTATTTTCCCAGATCAACAACGTTATTGGGGAGCAAGGGGGACCCATGACCCACAAGTGCCTGGCACTGTGTCCCCAACGGCCCCCGTTCCTGTAGCTGTAGCAGCTCAGTCCTGAGGATTCCCGGAGCCAACTCCTCCTTCACAGGGGGAATCATCTTCACCCCAGGTTTCTTAGCTTGTGTCTCTGGGAAGGTTGCTTTATTGGCAAATGGTGAATGAGAAAAAAGGCAGAAACTACCAAACCCACTGACCCGGCTCCTTGGGTGAAAGCCAGAGACACCCATCATTTCACATGCAGTTCTTTGCAGATTTGTGCTTTCTTAGAAAACGGGATGTTGGCTGGAAGTACCTCGAGGTGGGCCAGACCTCCCTTCTTCAGTTAATTTCATGCCATGACATCATAAAAAAGTGTGGCACCTGACCACTCCAGAGTGAAGGCCTTTCTGTCTCCAGAATCCCCCCTACCTTTAACCCATTTAGTAGGATCATGCCAACCAGGAGGGGTGTCCTCTCCACTTATGAGATAAGAAAGTTGAGAGCAGGGAAGTGGGAGTCATTGACCTGCCTTGTTTGTATGAAAAAAAAAAAAAAAAAAACATGAAATGGACGATGGTAACCCCATCATCTCAGGACCCTCTTTGCAGCTACTGGGGGTCCAGGAAGATGCAGAGTGTGCTCTCTCCCCGTGGTGCCTCCCCAGCCACACTCTGCTTGCCTTTCTCACGGGACGGCTGTGGAATCTGTGCTTGCCTGCCGGGGAGGACGGGAGGTGAGCAGATTGCGAGCCCTGGGAGAGAGCAGCCTGACTCGTGCATCACCTCCGTGTGCTGACGTGGCTCCCAGATGTCAGAGGACACATCTGGGAGAGCTGGCTGCAGATGTAGACAGATACTCTTTGTGTGATAGCAGTGAGGGGAGTGGGAGGAGGTGTCAGCCACTGGGCTGAGAATCCCCAGGGCTAAACTCCGCTAAGAAAGAAAAGTCGTTCTGTCCGTACCCCTGCCTTCAGCCAAAATTGCAGCTGCTGCTCCCACCACACCCAGGCCATGGGCTGGAAACAAGCTCGTTCCTAAAGGTGCTTACCTTCTGTCCAAACACCTCCCCTAGACAGTGTCCCCACCGTGTCCCCAGCCTTCCTCGATAACCACCGGCTGAAGTTACAATGGCAGCTGTTTTCTCTTGGCTGTGGATTTAGCACATTGTAAACACTAGACTAACACTGACTCAGTTACACACCTAGTGAGACAGCTTATTCCTGCTTCAACTCTGCTACTTCTAAAAAGTCTGATGGAATAAAGTCGCTGTGGAAGTTGAAGATGGGATTCTGTGTTGTAGTGGACACATGTCTGGGTGGGTAGGGGCAGCCTCCCGGAGTTGGAACACCCCTTCCTGCTTGGAGGTGGGGAGGGTTGTCTTCCTGAAGAGTGTGAGGAAATCCTGGAGAGTTCTTCCTCTCCACCTCTGGGGAGCTAGAGTCTGGGTACCTGACCGGCTAACTCGGCCACCTGGATGCTCCTGACTAAGGCTTTGACTTTGGAGGGATGGGCTGGAAGATTCAGGAAAGCTGGGACATTTGTCACAACATTAAGTCCTGTCAGATGCACCTGCATCGTTTGGAGGGTGGGCAGGGCAGAGTGGTTGTCGGAACGTGTAGCCGAGCCCAGACCGTGGGGTACCATCTAGGCTCTGGGGCTCAGCCTGTCTAGTCTCCCACCCAGCCTTTCTGATGACTCAGAGCACTGTTCCATGGCTTTCGAAAAGACTGCCTTCCTTTTCTGTTTCCTTCGTTTAACCACAGTCATTTTCTATTACTATGGCTAGGAATCTTCACTAATATAAGAGTGGTTCTGAGTTTGAGTCTGCCTCTTTGGGGAAAGCTGCTTCTAGCAGAAAGACCACACCTACTGAGTGGATTAAGAAATACCCATTTGTAATTCAGTCAGTGGTTATCAAGTGTATGCTGGAAGCAGGCACTCCACTAAACACTAGGAAACATGTGCCTTCCTGGAGCTTAGGCCCTGGTGGAGGAGACCAGCTTGTCCAGCTTCCAGATCACCGTTCTACATGGGTCCCATCTGGAAGGCTGCCTGGCTGGTGGGAGCATGTACCATATGTACACGAAGCAGGTGCCTAGCAGGCCTCTGGAGAGTGTCAAGCAAGGTTCTGGCATTTCAATAGTGACAGCTCACCTAGAGCCCGGCTTTCGTGTGGGCACAAATCACCCATTCTTTTATGGGTTATTACAGCTATTTCGTCTAGTTTTTGCTTTCTCATTTTATTTTCCTTTCTTCTTATTTAATAGACCTTAAGCGGGAGAGAATTGCTGGGCATGGCCAATCGTAGATTGACTCTCTGTGTCTTTAGGAGTGAAGGGACACTGGGCTGCCAGGTGTGTACATGTTTGGGAGTGTTAGGATCCCCTAGGCAGCATCCCAGGCTCCCGCATAGTACATTGGCTCCAATCCTGACTCCTTTGCAAGGCAGTCCCATTTGGGCCTGGAGCTTGACTGCGGTCTCCTGCAGGCTGGGCCATAGTTCCCACCTTCCAGTTTCTGGCTGTTCCAGCTCTCTTCTCCATCCCTAAAGGTACTGGGCTTCTCAGTGCCCATCAGCCAGAGTGTCAGACTCCCTGGCTGGTCAGCACTGGCACAGTGGCCTTCGGCATGTCCCAAAGAGCAGGCAGGGGTCATCCCCCAAAACAAAGCTGTAAACATCCCTAAAGTGCTGATCTAGGGGTTTCTAACCTGGCGGAACTTGAGAAGCCTGGGGGAGATTATAAACACATACTAATTCCAGCCCCCTCCACTCCCCTGTCATTCTGACTGAACTGGTCCTGGGTGTGGGCAGGGCATTTTAAAAATCTTTCCAGATTGTTCCCATGAGCTGCCAAAGTTAAGAAGCAGTGTTTGAATTTTGTTTTGTTTTGTTTTCCTAAGATAACCCTTCAAAGAAGAACCAAGAGGAGGTTAAGAGAAAGAAGGATCAGGTCAGAGGTAGAGCCTGAGGAAAAAGTGGTGGGCATGGCTAGTGGGGCTGAGTAGAGAGACTAGGAGTACACACTGGACTGTTAGGCTCTGCCCAGATAGAGCCACAAGCTTGATACATCTCTCTAGCAAGAGGCGTGTAATTGTTTGTGTTTAATGGATCTTCTCTTTGGCCATGACCCTGGAGAAAAGAAGAGGGAAGCAGACCCTTTTAGTCTCAATCCCATCCTGTCTATAGCCCACCCCTTCTCTGGTGGGAGGGAAAGGGGCTGAGCAACAGAGTAACAAGGATTTCAGCTTAACACAAGGTCTGGGAAGGAAAATGGAGAGAGAGTGCCTGGGGCTGGGGCTGCTTTAGAGGAAGTCCTGTCTGAGCCGAGGGTGGGAATATTTGAAACCAACCATGAACTGATACTGGGGAAGAACATTCCAGGCAAACCCAGCAAATGCAAAGGCCCTGAGGTGGGCTTGGCAAGGTTGAAATGAGGTCTGAGAAGTGAGTATGAGTCAGGTGGTGTGGGGCTGATAAGTTGTCCTCAACTTACCTTTCTGACAAGCAGAAGTAACCCTGCTCCTCTTCAGCCCTGCCATGCCCCATCCTATATAGGTAAAGGTGGAGATTTGGAAATCGAAGAGCCTTCATTCACTCTGGAGTGGTCAGGTGCCATATCAATGACGCTGCCATGGCTTGAAACTATACAAAAGAAGGGAGGTTTGGCTCATCCTGAAGTACTTCCAGCCAGCATTCCCTGTTTTTCAATAAAGCACAGATGTGAATTGCATGTGAAATGCTGGGTGCCTGTGGTTTTCACCCAACGAGCTGGGTCAGTAGGGTTTGGTAGCTTCAGTCTTTTTTCTCATTCACCATTTGCCAACAAAACAGGCTTTCCAGAAACACAAGCTTGGGCTGAAGCTTATTTCCCCTGTGAATGTGAAGGAAGCCCCTCCAGAGTCTGGAGGAGGGAAACAATGGTCTGACTCAGGTGAAATAATAATACTAATCACCACAAGCACCACCACTCTGGCCAGTGTGTGGGGAGAGCCACGTTCAGTGGAAGTCAGAATGGAAGGCGAGGGTTCAGAGGATGAGAAGGGCATTGCCCTCCCAGGGCCACCCAAGAATGAGAATGACAGATGGAATATGGCCTGGCAACCTGGGGGGTGGGGTGGGGCACTGCTATCCCTGCTCTGGCCCAGGCCCTGAATCCTGGGTGACAGAGTCCCTTCTTCCAAGGGCTCGGGCTCCTCCCACTTGCCAGGAAATCAGTAGCCTTCCCCCCCCACCCCCTTCTTTCAAGATCAGAACAGGAACTTCATGAGACATGCATGGCCTCCATCCCATCCTTTTTATGATGTCTTTCCTTTAAAAATGTCTTTTAGGCTTATTTCTCAGGACCCTAGCCAGGAGTATTTTCTTCCTTCAGAGATTCCCAGGCAGTTCTCCCCTCAGGTCTGGGGCTTTCACTAGGCAATGACTCCTTTCCCTTCTCTCTAAGCAGCGGATGAAGGCCTTGAGCTTGATGGGGAGGAGGAGGCAGAATTGGCAGACGTTTTCCTCAGGCAGGCTGGGAAAGATTGTTTAAATTTAGGCCTTACCCTCCCAGAATGAAAATAAGTTATTTTTATGTGAGTAAGTGTTAGTTATTGAATTAAATATAAGTACAGGGCACTTCTCCTAATTTATAGCTCCGGTCCAGGAGCTGAGGCGGCCTGCGTCATCCCGGCGCCCTCCTCCACAAGCCGCACTGGCTTCTCAGCTTCTCCCACCCTCTGCACTCATCTGTCTCGGTTGTCTCTCCCAACTTTGTCAAAGGCAATGTGGAAGAAAGGGAAATTAAAGGAAAACAAAAGAGAGATTTTCCAAGAGGGGAAATCAGATTTATCCTGAGGTAATTAAATGTGTAGGAAACTGAGAACAAAGGATTGCAAATAGTGTGTGTGTGTGTGTATGTGTGTGTGTGTGTGTGTGTGTGTGTGTGTGTGTGTGTGTGTAAGTGAGAGAGAAAATAAATAATTATTTCCCAGGCAGCCGGAGCCCTCTGATGAATCTTAAATTCAGGTGCCTATGAGGTGGTATTGGCAGGAGAAGCCAAACGTGGGCTTTGTGTGACGGAAGTGGAATGCTCAGGTGTCCCGACAGCTGCACAGACTGCTGTCAGCTTCCCGTGGCTCCCTACAGTGCCCCAGCCGGTCCAGGGTGGGTGGGGGGAGCACTGCAGGACACCCCAGCCATGGTGGGAGAGCCCTTTATGTGCAGCCTTCTGCTCCCATGTCCCTGTGGAAGTGTCTGTGCTTAGGGCCCTCCACACTGGACTTCTCTTTAGTCTTTCTTGTCCTCTAGAGGTTGACTACACTGGTGTCAAGGGCTGTATCTTTTTTTTTTTCTTTTTTTAAGATTTTATTTATTTATTTGAGAGACAGAGAGAGAGAGAGTGCAGAGTGCATATGAGCAGGGGGAGGGGCAGAGGGAGAAGTGGACTCCTCACTGAGCAGGGAGTGAGATGTGGGGCTCGATCCTGGGACCCTGAGATCATGACCTGAACTGAAGGCAGACACTTAACTGACGGAGCCACCGAGGCACCCCAAGGACTATATCTTTTACTGTGGCATTCCCAGTGTCTACCACAGGACCTGGCCCACCGTGGTCACTCAACATGTACTTGTGGGGTGAATAAGTGAATGAATGAACAAAGGGGCCCAGGAGGGACCCTCCTTCATTAAGGTTAGACATGTTAAGTTCATCTCACTGCTGTGTTTGGCAGGTGCGTCTCCTGCGCCTGCACTTTGAGGCGGGGCATGACGGGAGCTCCAGGAGGGACTAGGAGGGGAGGAGAAGCAGGGAGGTAGAGGTGGTGTTTACTCTAGGCTTTCACAGATTGGCAGTTTTTGTGAAGCTCCATCATGTGGGGCGCTTGCACTTCAAGCGAGCGGCAGTCACCCCCGTCTTCCCTACACTCTGCCCTACTTAGACCTGCGAAGGCGTTGGTCCTCCGAGAGACAGTGCTGGTGACTAGCCAGCAAGTCTTTCAAAAGCTGCTGTGATGGGTGTGCTGAGAAAGTACCGACCTCCTCGGGAAGCTTTCTGGGGCCATAGTCTACCCAGCCCGTCTTCCTGTCTTCCAGCCTCTGGAACACTCTGATGCTGTGAATTCCTTCTTCAGTAGCCTCCCACTCTTTCTTCAATTCCAGCTCAGATATCCCCCCTCTTCCCTTAGCAGATTCTTGAAGCTTCCATGTTTGCCATGGCCACTCTCCACCCTGTCTCATGGTTGCTCCCAATCCACCTTTTCCTATGACGCACCCATCCATGAGCTGCATGGGACCTAGAGAGCCTCTCATTTGGTGAGCCTAGTGGCTGCTGAAGGAACAGGGCTGATATCCTTTATAGACCCATTTCCGGATGCTTTTCGAATGGCACTGTGTGACTGGGGTGGTACATGGGCTTTGCGTGATGACCTCATTTATTCCTCAATGCTAGACAGGAGTGAGTCTTGCCAGCTGATGGGAACTGAAGGATAGAAAATTCTGGCCTGAGGCTGTGCCTTAGAGAGGCTGAGGCCTTTGGTAAGTCCTCGTGAGAACCTATGTATTCAGAGTGATCCTGCCTTTCTACCAAGGCTTAGCCCTCACAGACGCCCCAGCCGAACTCCGCCCGCAGTGCTTCGAACCCCCGAGAGGCTGTGTATGGCATTCTCCTGCCTAGTCTGTGGCCCTAGCCTGGGGTTAGGGGGCAGCTAACTACCAGCAGCAGGCTTGGGGACAGGGAGGAGAGTCCTCCCCACCTCTTCCAGACACCTAAAATTCCACTGTGAGCTATTATTATTATTTTATGTGGTAAAATACACACAACATAAAACTTACTTTCCTAACCATTTTCTAAGTGTACAGTTCAGTACCAAGTACTTCAGTAATAAGTACATTCTCTGGTTGTCCCACCATCCCTGCCCTCCATGTCTAGAACTCTTCCATCTTGCCAAATTGAAACTCTGTCCCCATTACACACAAACTCCCCATGACCCCCTCGCCCCAGCCTTTGGCACCCACCAACCACCATTCTACTTTTCTCTTCTCATTTCCCCCATCCTCCAGCCTCTGTGATTACCATTGTACTGTCTGTCACTGTGAATTGGGTGTGTGTGCATGTGTGTGTGTGTGTGTGTGTGTAGAATGAATATAGAATGTGTACATATATAGAATGAATATATATTCATTCTACAGATGAGTGAAATTAGGCACTATATGTATTTCTGTGTCTGGTTTACTTCACTGAACATAATGTTCTCCAGGTTCATTCATCCATGTTATCACTGGTGGCAGAATTTCCAGCCCTTTTTAAGGCTGAATAATATTCTATTATATCATAGTATATACAATGGAATATATATATTCCTTTATGATACATATATCTCTCTCTCACATTTTCTCTAATCATGCAACATTCTTTGCACTGGGTTCTAAAGGTTTTTCAGAGCTTTTAATGTGAGCCCTATTAGAATAAACACCACTTTGGTCTAAAAAACCTTTAGGCTGCTCAGTGATATCAGCATTATTATTCTTTGTGGACTCAGCCCCACAGAGGCAGAAGACTAGATGAGCTGGAGCATATGAATGAGGGACCCTTAGTGTTAGGGTCTGAATATTCATGCCTTTTCCCCCAAATTCATACGTTGAAACCCTAACATTAAGGTGATGGTATTAGTACGTAGGGCCTTTGGGAATTGACTAGTTGTGAATGTGGAACCCTCACAAATGGGATTAGTGTCCTTATAAAAGAGGCCCTGGAGAGCTCTCTCGTCCCTTCTGCCACACGAGAACGTGGTGGGAAGTCTGCAGGCAGGAAGAGGGCCCTCCCCTGACCATGCTGGCACCATGATCTCACACTGCCAGCCTCCAAAACTATGAGAAATACAATTTCTGTTGTTGGTAAGCCACACAGGCTGTGGGTTTGGTTGTAGCGGGTTGCATGGACTAACACAGTCAGCCTGGTCAGCAAGAGTGGAGCAGCCACCGGGAGGGTGGGTGGCCCTTTGAGCCTGCCTCCCCTGCCATTCTCGGGGGCAAGGGAAGAGGGGTAGAGGTAGGTACCAAGCAGATCCCAGCTTTTAAAGGACTTGCATTGCCATTATCCATCCCTTCTGGCCAAGGACGTATCTGCAGATGAATATTCCAGAAAATACCATTTCTTGTTTTCAAATTACAGAAATATAGTGTGCCTGTTGTAGAAAACAAGGATGATACGGGAAATATAAAGAAAAACTGAAAATCACCCAGAATGCCACTGCCTAGAGATCTTTTCTGCCAGCCCTTTGGTGTATTTCATTTTAGTATTGTGTGTGCACGGGATCATATTGTAAGCAATTTTATATCCTTCATCCATTGAACATTACATTGTGATCATTTTCTCTGTCATTAAATTTATTTGAAAACATCATTTTTAATGGCTGCATAATATTCAGCCTTGTGGCTGGTCCATAATTTATTTAACCATTTCTCCCCTTTTGGGCACTGATGTTCATTCTAATTTGTAGATATTATAAATATCCACAAATAATGATGCCGTGAACACCCATAACACACATAAATCTTTGGGCACTTGGTGCTTATTTCTTGCAGACAGATTCCTAGATGTGAAGAAAGGGGATGCGTATTTGGGAGTAGATCTGAATGCTTATTCCCACGCTGCTTCCCAGCATGGTCTGCAGACGAAGTCTTTGCCCCAGAGAAGAGAATGTCCTTGCTCGGGCATCTTCGCATCTTCTTCTGCCTTGAGCATTAACCCTTTCTTAAATCACTGCTAACGTGATAGAATACACACCGTTTGTGAACTTCTTTGTCATTTATTGTCTGTTCATCGATTTTGCCCAATTTTCCAATATGAGTCATCATTTTTACTTACTATTCTTTTTTTTAAATTTTATTTTTTATAAACCTATATTTTTATCCCCAGGGGTACAGGTCGGCAAATCGCCAGGTTTACACACTTCACAGCACTCACCATAGCACATACCCTCCCCAATATCCATAACCCCACACCCCCTCTCCCAAACCCCCTCCCCCCATCAACCCTCTGTTTTGTGAGATTAAGAGTCACTTATGGTTTGTCTCCCTCCCAATCCCATCTTGTTACATTTATTCTTCTCCTACCCCCTTAACCCCCCATGTTGCATCTCCTCTCCCTCATATCAGGGAGATCATATGATAGTTGTCTTTCTCCGATTGACTTATTTCGCTAAGCATGATACCCTCTAGTTCCATCCACGTCGTCGCAAATGGCAAGATTTCATTTCTTTTGATGGCTGCATAGTATTCCATTTTGTATATATACCACATCTTCTTTATCCATTCGTCTGTTGATGGACATCTAGGTTCTTTCCATAGTTTGGCTATTGTAGACATTGCTGCTATAAACATTTGGGTGCACGTGCCCCTTCGGATCACTACGTTTGTATCTTTAGGGTAAATACCCAGCAGTGCAATTGCTGGGTCATAGGGTAGTTCTATTTTCAACATTTTGAGGAACCTTCATGCTGTTTTCCAGAGTGGTTGCACCAGCTTGCATTCCCACCAACAGCGTAGGAGGGTTCCCCTTTCTCCGCATCCTCGCCAGCATCTGTCATTTCCTGACTTGTTCATTTTAGCCATTCTGACTGGTGTGAGGTGATATCTCATTGTGGTTTTGATTTGTATTTCCCTGATGCCGAGTGATATGGAGCACTTTTTCATGTGTCTGTTGGCCATCTGGATGTCTTCTTTGCAGAAATGTCTGTTCATGTCCTCTGCCCATTTCTTGATTGGATTATTTGTTCTTTGGGTGTTGAGTTTGCTAAGTTCTTTATACATTTTGGACACTAGCCCTTTATCTGATATGTCATTTGCAAATATCTTCTCCCATTCTGTCAGTTGTCTTTTGGTTTTGTTAACTGTTTCCTTTGCTGTGCAAAAGCTTTTGATCTTGATAAAATCCCAATAGTTCATTTTTGCCCTTGCTTCCCTTGCCTTTGGTGATGTTCCTAGGAAGATGTTGCTGCAGCTGAGGTCGAAGAGGTTGCTGCCTGTGTTCTCCTCAAGGATTTTGATGGATTCCTTTCTCACATTGAGATCCTTCATCCATTTTGAGTCTATTTTCGTGTGTGGTGTAAGGAAATGATCCAATTTCATTTTTCTGCATGTGGCTGTCCAATTTTCCCAACACCATTTATTGAAGAGGCTGTCTTTTTTCCATTGGACATTCTTTCCTGCTTTGTCAAAGATGAGTTGACCATAGAGTTGAGGGTCTATTTCTGGGCTCTCTATTCTGTTCCATTGATCTATGTGTCTGTTTTTGTGCCAGTACCATGCTGTCTTGATGATGACAGCTTTATAATAGAGCTTGAAGTCCGGAATTGTGGTGCCACCAACTTTGGCTTTCTTTTTCAATATTCCTTTGGCTATTCGAGGTCTTTTCTGGTTCCATATAAATTTTAGGATTATTTGTTCCATTTCTTTGAAAAAAATGGATGGTACTTTGATAGGAATTGCATTAAATGTGTAGATTGCTTTAGGTAGCATAGACATTTTCACAATATTTATTTTTCCAATCCAGGAGCATGGAACATTTTTCCATTTCTTTGTGTCTTCCTCAATTTCTTTCATGAGTACTTTATAGTTTTCTGAGTATAGATTCTTAGTCTCTTTGGTTAGGTTTATTCCTAGGTATCTTAGAGTTTCGGGTGCAATTGTAAATGGGATGGACTCCTTAATTTCTCTTTCTTCTGTCTTGTTGTTGGTGTAGAGAAATGCAACTGATTTCTGTGCATTGATTTTATATCCTGACACTTTACTGAATTCCTGTACAAGTTCTAGCAGTTTTGGAGTGGAGTCTTTTGGGTTTTCCACATATAGTATCATATCATCTGCAAAGAGTGATAGTTTGACTTCTTCTTTGCCGATTTGGATGCCTTTAATTTCCTTTTGTTGTCTGATTGCTGAGGCTAGGACTTCTAGTACTATGTTGAATAGCAGTGGTGATAACGGACATCCCTGCCGTGTTCCTGACCTTAGCGGAAAAGCTTTCAGTTTTTCTCCATTGAGAATGATATTTGCGGTGGGTTTTTCATAGATGGCTTTGATAATATTGAGGTATGTGCCGTCTGTCCCTACATTTTGGAGAGTTTTGATCAGGAAGGGATGCTGTACTTTGTCAAATGCTTTTTCAGCATCTATGGAGAGTATCATATGGTTCTTGTTCTTTCTTTTATTAATGTGTTGTATCACATTGATTGATTTGCGGATGTTGAACCAACCTTGCAGCCCTGGAATAAATCCCACTTGGTCGTGGTGAATAATCCTTTTAATGTACTGTTGAATCCTATTGGCTAGTATTTTGGCGAGAATTTTTGCATCTGTGTTCATCAAGGATATTGGTCTGTAGTTCTCTTTTTTGATGGGATCCTTGTCTGGTTTTGGGATCAAGGTGATGCTGGCCTCATAAAATGAGTTTGGAAGTTTTCCTTCTATTTCTATTTTTTGGAACAGTTTCAGGAGAATAGGAATTAGTTCTTCTTTAAATGTTTGGTAGAATTCCCCCGGGAAGCCATCTGGCCCTGGGCTTTTGTTTGTTTGGTGATTTTTGATGACTGTTTCAGTCTCCTTACTGGTTATGGGTCTGTTCAGGCTTTCCATTTCTTCCTGGTTCAGTTGTGGTAGTTTATATGTCTCTAGGAATGCATCCATTTCTTCCAGATTGTCAAATTTGTTGGTGTAGAGTTGCTCATAGTATGTTCTTATAATTTTCTGTATTTCTTTGGTGTTCGTTGTGATCTCTCCTCTTTCATTCATGATTTTATTTATTTGGGTCCTTTCTCTTTTCTTTTTGAGAAGTCTGGCCAGGGGTTTATCAATCTTATTAATTCTTTCAAAGAACCAGCTCCTAGTTTCATTGATTTGTTCTATTGTTTTTTTGGTTTCTATTTCATTGATTTCTGCTCTGATCTTTATGATTTCTCTTCTCCTGCTGGGTTTAGGGTTTCTTTCTTGTTCTTTCTCCAGCTCCTTTAGGTGTAGGGTTAGGTTGTGTACCTGAGACCTTTCTTGTTTCTTGAGAAAGGCTTGTACCCCTATATATTTTCCTCTCAGGACTGCCTTTGTTGTGTCCCACAGATTCTGAACTGTTGTGTTTTCATTATCATTTGTTTCCATAATTTTTTTCAATTCTTCTTTAATTTCCTGGTTGACCCATTCATTCTTTAGAAGGATGCTGTTTAGTCTCTATGTATTTGGGTTCTTTCCAAATTTCCTCTTGTTATTGAGTTCTAGCTTTAGAGCATTGTGGTCTGAAAATATGCAGGGAATGATCCCAATCTTTTGATACTGGTTGAGACTTGATTTAGGACCAAGAATGTGATCTATTCTGGAGAATGTTCCATGTGCACTAGAGAAGAATGTGTATTCTGTTGCTTTGGGATGAAATGTTCTGAATATATGTGTGATGTCCATCTGGTCCAGTGTGTCATTTAAGGCCTTGATTTCCTTGTTGATCTTTTGCTTCGATGATCTGTCCATTTCAGTGAGGGGAGTGTTAAAGTCCCCTACTATTATTGTATTATTGTTGATGTGTTTCTTTGATTTTGTTATTAATTGGTTTATATAGTTGGCTGCTCCCACGTTAGGGGCATAGATATTTAAAATTGTTAGATCTTCTTGTTGGACAGATCCTTTGAGTATGATATAGTATCCTTCCCCATCTCTTATTATAGTCTTTGGCTTAAAATCTAATTGATCTGATATAAGGATTGCCACTCCTGCTTTCTTCTGATGTCCATTAGCATGGTAAATTCTTTTCCACCCCCTCACTTTAAACCTGGAGGTGTCTTTGGGTTTAAGATGAGTTTCTTGTAGGCAACATATAGATGGGTTTTGTTTTTTTATCCATTCTGATACCCTGTGTCTTTTGATTGGGGCATTTAGCCCATTAACATTCAGGGTAAGTATTAAGAGATATGAATTTAGTGCCATTGTATTGCCTGTAAGGTGAGTGTTATTGTATATTGTCTCTGTTTCTTTCTGATCTACTACTTTTAGGGTCTCTCTTTGCTTAGAGGACCCCTTTCAATATTTCCTGTAGACCTGGTTTGGTATTTGCAAATTCTTTCAGTTTTTGTTTGTCCTGGAAGCTTTTAATCTCTCCTTCTATTTTCAATGATAGCCTAGCTGGATATAGTATTCTTGGCTGCATGTTTTTCTCATTTAGTACTCTGAATATATCATGCCAGCTCTTTCTGGCCTGCCAGGTCTCTGTGGATAAGTCTGCTGCCAATCTAATATTTTTACCATTGTACGTTACAGACTTCTTTTCCCGGGCTGCTTTCAGGATCTTCTCTTTGTCACTAAGACTTGTCAATTTTACTATTAGGTGACGGGGTGTGGACCTATTCCTATTGATTTTGAGGGGGGTTCTCTGAACCTCCTGGATTTTGATGCTTGTTCCCTTTGCCATACTGGGGAAATTCTCTCCAATAATTCTCTCCAACATACCTCCTGCTCCCCTCTCTGTTTCCTCTTCTTCTGGAATCCCAATTATTCTAATGTTGTTTCATCTTATGGTGTCACTTATCTCTCGAATTCTCCCCTCGTGGTCCAGTAGCTGTTTGTCCCTCTTTTGCTCAGCTTCTTTATTCTCTGTCATTTGGTCTTCTATATCGCTAATTCTTTCTTCTGCCTCGTTTATCCTAGCAGTGAGAGCCTCCATTTTTTATTGCACCTCATTAATAGCTTTTTTGATTTCAACTTGGTTAGATTTTAGTTCTTTTATTTCTCCAGAAAGGGCTTTTATATCTCCCGAGAGGGTTGCTTTAATATCTTCCATGCCTTTTTCAAGCCCGGCTAGAACCTTGAGAATCATCATTCTGAACTCTATATCTGACATATTACCAATGTCTGTATTGATTAGGTCCCTAGCCTTTGGTACTGCTTCTTGTTCTTTTTTTTGTTGTGAATTTTTCCGCCTTGTCATTTTGTCCAGATAAGAGTATATGAAGGAGCAAGTAAAATACTAAAAGGGTGGCAACAACCCCAGGAAAATACGCTTTAGCCAATCAGAAGAGATCCCAAATCGTGAGGGGGGAGAAAGGGGATAAAAAGGGGTTCAGAAAGAAAAAAAAAAGAAACTATTTAAAAAAGCCGATAAAAAATATAAAAGGGAATATATATATATATATATATATATTAGATAAACTATTTAAAAAACGTTAAAAAAGAAAATGGTAAAAGTTAAAAAAATTTAGCAGAAGAAGAGAAAAAAAATTGAAAAAGAAAAAAAAATTAAATTAACTGCAAGGCTAAAGAATCATGGGGAGGAAGCCATGTGTTCTCTGCTTTGCTTTCTTCTCTGGAATTCCGCCGCTCTCCTTGGTATTGAAACTGCACTCCTTGGTAGGTGAACTTGGTCCTGGCTGGGTTTCTCGTTGATCTTCTGGGGGAGGGGCCTGTTGTAGTGATTCTCAAGCGTCTTTGCCCCAGGCGGAGTTGCACCGCCCTTACCCGGGGCCGGGCTGAGTAATCTGCTCGGGTTTGCTGGGTTTGCTTTCGGGAGCTTTTGTTCCCTGAGCGCTTTCCGTAGAGTTCTGGAAGACCGGAATGAAGATGGCGGCCTCCCGGTCTCTGGCCCGGAGGAGCCGAGAGCCCGGGGCCCCTCTCCTCAGTGCACCCTTAGAGAACAGCGCCCAATTACTCCCGTCACCCTGGCCTCCGGCCGCGCTCCGAGCTGACGGAGCCCGCGAGCGGTTCAAGGTAACCCCGAGCTGAGAGCTTACTCCTCGGCTCTGTCTCTGTAGCCAGCTTCCCTGTTCTAATACCGGTAAGCTCTGCGACACTCAGACACCCCCGATCCTTCTGCGACCCTGCGGGACCTGAGGCCGCGCTTACCCCGCCTGGGCTTCACCCCAGTTAAGCCTCTGGAGCGATGTCCCTCAGCGGAACAGACTTTTAAAAGTCCTGATTTTGTGCTCCGTTGCTCCGCCGCTCGCCGCCCCCCCCCCCCCCCCCCCCCCCCCGCGGTCTATCTTCCAGTCGCTTTGGATTCACTTCTCCACCAGTCCTACCTTTCAGATAGTGGTTGATTTTCTGTTTCTAGAATTGCTGTTCTTCTACTCTTCGATCTCCCGTTGGATTTGTAGGTGTTTGCAATCTTTAGATAAGCTATTTAGCTGATCTCCCACTACCTGAAGTAGTCTCAGCCTGCTACTTCTCTGCCATCTTGACTCCTCCCAGTCTTTACTTACTATTCTTAATCAAGATTATTTATTCTTGATTCTTCTTCTATGGCAAGGTTGTTAATATTTTCCCAAATATTTCTCCCAGCTGGGTTATCTGCCATTCCATTTTTTGGTAACAGCTTTATCGAGATATAATTCATATACCATACAATTCACCCCATTAAAGTGTACAATTCAGTGGTTTTTGGAATATTCATGGAGTTGTGCAGCCAGCACCACTATCAATTTTAGAATATTTTCATCATCCTAAACAGAGACCTCATACCCAACAGCAGTCACTCCCCATTTCACCTCCGCTCCCCCCTCCCCCCAGCCCTTGGCAACCACTAATGTTCTTTCTGTCTCTCTAAATTTGCTTATTCCGGACATTTCATACAAATGGAATCATACAATATGTGGTCTTTTGTAACTGGCTTCGTTCCCTTGGCAGAATGTTTTCAAGGTTGTAGCAGGTCTTAGCACCTCAATTCGCCATTCAATTTTGCTTATGATTTTTACTAGTAGAAGTTTAAAATTTTTATGTACTAAATGTTCTGAGCTTGCCTTTCGTGATCTACCCCCTCACTCCTCAGGGCTTTTATGCTTAGAATGTCCTTCAGTTAAATTTACAACTATATTTTCTGCTAGTTTTTTTTAATGCTTCATTAAAACATTGGAATAATTAAATCTCAAAGTAATATATGGATATAGTCCCATTTTAAATGGCTTTAGTTTTTATACCAACTCTTCAATCCACCTGGCATGTATTTTAGTAAATAGTAATAGGGCGAGAGTCTAATTTAATTTTTTTTCCAATACCCAATTGTCCCGGTGTATTTCTACCCCATTTACTTGTACAGCTTTCTTGGTAATTTATTAAGTTCTTAAATGTACTGGGTCTATTTCAAGACTCTTCTATTGCAGGGCTCTGTTTATCGATGATTGCGCCAGTGCTGTGCATTTTAATTCCAACAGCTGTAAAACAGTGGACCGTCTGGTTATGAGACAAGTTACCTCTCTTTATTCTTTCTACAGAGTTTAATTCCTTCACCTTACTCGTCCCAGCAGAAGAGCTTGGAATTTTTTTTCCCCACAATTCCTTGTCTTCTTTTTAACAGTGCCTTCCCCTCCCCAAACCAAACAGCCACTTGTAATTTCATTGCTTCTATTTTAAAGTCATATATCATTTTAGGAATTAACCACATTCAGTCTTCCATCCAGGCGCACAAGTTCCCATTTTGTCAAATCTTATTCTATATATTTTAGTGATGTTTTTAATTTTCTTCATTTTGGTGCCACAATTTAAGGCTATTCTTATTTATGTCTTTGATTGCTTTTTCTATTTTTTATTGCTGTTGTGAGCAGATTTTTGAAAGTGGCTATTTCTTATGGAAGAAGGCTCTTTCCCACCCTCCCTTTGTAATAGTCTACAATCCCTGAACCCTCTTTCTTATTATAAGATATTTTCCAGTTGTCTCTTTTGTAATTTCTGTGTCTGATCATACAGTCTGAAATCATGATTTTTTTCTTCCTTTCTAATAGTTACATCTCTAATTTCTGTTTCATTTCTTATAGCCTTAGTCTGATCTTCCAGAAAAGAGTAAAGCATTAGTGAGAGGGAACAATCTCATTTTCTTTCTATTTTTAATGAAACTGACTTTAATTGTTACATTATTAAGGACAGTGTAAGTTTAAAAAATAGAAAACTAAGAAGAAAAATAATGTTTATTTACCTGAAAGAATAGTAAAGAAGGATATATTTAGTATGTTTTGTTAAAAGTGTATTGTTTTCCTTGTTGCTCAATTGACATGTTGTTTTGATTAATGTTAATAAAAATAATAAAATCTGTTTTTAATGTTGAGAATAAACCTTAGTTGGTCATAGTGAATGATGTATTTGGTACCTGGTGCTTTTACTGAGATGCTCACATCTGCATTTTTTTATTTTATTTTATTTTATTTTTTTAAGATTTTATTTATTTATTTATTTATTTGACAGAGAGAGATCACAAGTAGACGGAGAGGCAGGCAGAGAGAGAGAGAGAGAGAGAGGGAAGCAGGCTCCCTGCTGAGCAGAGAGCCCGATGCGGGACTCGATATCAAGACCCTGAGATCATGACCTGAGCCGAAGGCAGCGGCTTAACCCACTGAGCCACCCAGGCGCCCCTCACATCTGCATTTGTATGCACATTTTTATTTTAGTTTTTTTAGTTGTATCAGCACATTTTGGTATAAGGCCTTACTAACTTCATAAAACAGACCAGAATTTTATATATACTTTAATATCGATATTATATATTAATATCTAATATTAAATAATATGCTATATTAATTATAATGTATTTAAAAATGTAATGTTAATAAAGCACAGAGCTACCTGTTTTTTAGAAGTTCAAAAGACTCTCCCTGTCAAAGTATTTAGTCTTGGAATCTTTTTCAGATATAAACTTTGGTAGTTTTTTTTTTAATTCTACCCTCACAACGATCTCTCTTTTTTTTTTAACATTTTATTTACTTATTTATTTGACAGAGAGAGAAAGAGGTAGCCAGGCAGGGGTGGGGGAAGGCCTCCTCGCTGAGCAGAGAGCCCGATGCGGGGCTCGATCCCAGGACCCTGAGATCATGACCTGAGCCAAAGGCAGAGGCTTAACCCACTGAGCCACTCAGGCACCCCTCACAACAATTTTTTAAGGTTTTTGTTTTATTCTGTGTCACACTCTGATAATTTACATTTTCCAGAAAAACTATCCTATTTGTTGAGATTTTTTAATTCTTCAGCAAGTACTATACAGAGGGATTTTTTTGGACAAGAAGAAAACACTGTCTGTGATTGTGTCCCCTTATTACTTATGATATTTGTTTTCTCTCATTCTCATTATTTACATTAATCCTATAGACAAATTTACATGTAAATGGGTTTTATCGCTCACCTCCAGCTTCCCATTCCAGAATGCTTCATTTTGATTCATCACTCAGTCAGTGGAGTACGCTTTCAAGTAACATTTTCTCTTCCAAAAGATACCTGTTAGAATGTTAGAGTTCATGCATATCTTGAAATGCCTCTGTGGCTCTGCATTTAGACCATGCCCCGTATTGGTTGAATTGAACATTTCTAGCCACAACCAATTCCTGCAGAACTCGGCAGGTGGTGTTTGCTCATGTCTCCTGTTCTTGCCTTTGTGTTATTGCAGAGGTGGTCTGAGGCTAGTTCTCCACTGGTTAGATCACTTTTTGTTTTGCTTTGTTTTTGCTTTGTTTTTTTCTTGCCTGAATGGCTGTAGATTTTTAACAGTTCTTGTAGATAGCATTATTAGGGCCTTCAAACCTAATGTATTGATGTATATGAGCTGTGTGTGTGTGTGTGTGTGTGTGTGTGTGTTGTGTTGAGACAGAGGGACAGAGGGAGACAGAGAAAGAGAGAGGCAGTATGCTGGGGAAATAGGCATTCTCGTTGCCTTCAAATACATCTCCCTTGCACTACAGCAGTTTTCCCCATCCTTGGCACTGCTGACATCCTTGTCTAGACACTTCTTTGGAGAGCCATCAGTGCCTCCCAGGATGGTTAGCGGTTCTCTACCTATGAGATCCCAGGAGCATCCTTTCCCTCGAAGTTGTGATAGCCCCAGAATCCCTCAGACATTATGTCCTAGGGAGCAAAATGGACCTCTGTGGAGAATCTCCCCAACAGAGGGACGCATGAACTTGTGTTCTGAACTCAGATGCGGGAACTGAACATCTCTCCTTATCTTATTTCAGTTGGGCTCCAGGTTAAGCAAAAATGTCTCTGTGAGCCTTGGTTTGTGTTTTCACTTCCACTCTGCGGCTTTGTGATTGGTGGACCTTCCCCAAGGTTTAGCACCATATCAAACTGTAGTTAATGTAGTAACATTTGAGTTTTTACTTGCTTGGTTTTTACTGGTCTTTGATGGGAACCGGGGAGAAACTTTGGGAGGCGTGGCCAGCTGACCACTGTTTTACACCACTCCCCTTTGCCGTGGACTGTCTTACTCCGTGCATTTTGATACTCAAACTCTTTAAAAAAATTTTTTTTGTTGTTTCTTAGGGGAATTGTTTTTAATATAAATGCTGGTGTTTGGGGTGAATGTATCACTGGTTCAGATGGTAATTTGGGATGGCCGGTGAAGTAGTTTGCTCTGGGCCACGCTGAAAAATGACCCCTCTGCGACCTTAAATACACGGTCAGCTGCTCCCGACCCGAGGACACTTTTCTCAGGCCACACGCGCTAATGATGACTGAGCTGCGCTCGCAGCTTGCCGTCTACACCTAGTCAATTCTGAAACCAGGCAGTGATGAAAATCCCCTCTAAATGCAAAGAAGTGTGAGACTCAGTCAAGGCATGGTGTGAAAAACAGTTTGGCTGCGTACCCTTTACCCAACTTCATCTCAAGAGACTCGGGAAAAACACAGAAACACCTCCTTTCCAGTATTGTTTATTTTCATGTCACAAACTGTGCGGTGGAATGAAAACAGGGCCCTAGTGTGGCTCTGGTTGTGAAATGTGATTTTTACTTCTTCTATTTTAATCCCGGAGAGGGAAAATTCCAAATTATCTGCTAAAGCCACCTTCTTTGAAACCTTTCAACAGCATGGTTGAGAAACAAGGAATTGATGTCACCGGCATTTAGAACGTATATCCCTTCCCAGCCAGAACAGAATATGTGTTTTGAGGGGGGGTTCTTTTGTGTTTGGCTTCCCATTGTCCCTCCCCAAGGGACGGACTAGCACCTTCTCCTTCCGCGTTGTGGTGGGACCCCCTGGAGGAGTGGCAGCCTTTCATTGTTTGAATTGATTTTATTTTTACCAAAGTAGTGGATTTAAAAATTCAATTTGTACCAAAAAGAAAGAGCATCTGTCTCCTGCCCACCTCTCCCAACCCCACCCTGCTCCCTGACACTTCATTCTGCTTTGCATACCTCCTTCCATTTTTTGAATTATATGCTTAGCATGCTATTTATTCATACCAATTTGGACCCTCTGTTTTGATGGCTGAGGATATGGCTCTGTATTTTGCCTTTCTCCACATTTTTCCTCTTCTTTGGCACACATCTCTCTATTGTTCTGTTACTTGTCTGTAATGTGTTGGTTTTATGTATGTGACTTTGGGATGTGATATGTGTGCAGCAGGGAATATATGATTATCAAGTTTGTCCGTCTCTATTCATAACTTTTTGGTGAGATCCATATCATGCTCACATGATTATATTGGTACAACTATTTTTCAATGCTGAGCTGAGTGGAGTAGTATATGGTGACTTTCCTTTTCACACACTTTTTATAAAATTTGGGAATAATGGTTTCCCCGTTTTTTCCATTTTATCCGGTTTTTTGTGTACTGCCTATGGTTTATCCACAGACTCAACCGAATCTGCCCAATGAAAACCAAGATCATTTCCCAAATGCTCCGAAGGTCCAGAGTGTCTCCCACCTCCGTCCCGAAAGTGTGTTCTGTGTTACCACCCACTTGCTCTCCCATCCTGCTGCCCACTTAGTGGTTTAGGTCTTGTCTTTGCTATTTTCACACATTGCTGATGTGATCTCTGTGTCCACCTGGGGTTTTATTTATCTGCTTGTTTGTTGGAACAGAGGCATCTGTACCTGCACCCCTCACACCCCCATTCTGAGAGCTGTGCCTCTGGGGGACCCAGCGACCCAGCCACTTACACAGCCCCTTTAGAGGCATGGACATCGTGGCCCTTTTCTCAAAGTCAGTCTTCACTCCTCCCACCAAAAATGTATACAGGCCTTTGTGTGCTGAGTCCCCTTTCCCCATTCTCCTTGTCTGTGAGAACTCACACCTTTTCTGTTGTGTATTGTCATTTACTGGGTTTGAGTCAGAGATTTGAATGCAGATGGCTTTGGTGGCAAAAATCTATGTGTCTGAAGACCATGGCTAACACCCTGGGGAGGGGAAGTGGAATTTGAGGCCATTGCCAGAGAAGGACTACGAGTCTCCAGGCTTCATTTTGTGTTGGGATACGGTATTGCAGGAGATTCTTTTTTTTTTTTTTTTAATCGCAGAAGATTCCTTTCCTGCATGTTGACAATCAGGGTAGAATCTGGAATCCTTTGCTGAAGGTTTGGCTGGAAGGCAGAGGAGAGACTCAAAGAACTCAACACCAAAGCTCACCTTAAAGACAGGGCAGCGGCCTCTCCTGGGAAAGGTCATCTCCCCCTGGGACCTTCCATTGTTAGAGCTGCTTGAGTCCCCAGAATCAGCTATCACCCCAACCCTGCAGGAAACACGCAGCACAGCTGCTTTGTCTGCTGTGTGGATTCTCTAGGCCTCGACCCTTCTGGCTACAAAGTGGGGAGACGGTTTTCAGCCTTCTGGGGAATATGCCTGGGAAAAACACAACCTGCACAAAGGTTTGGAGGCTCCAGAAGAGCCCGTTGACTGAGAACTC
Source organism: Lutra lutra (assembly GCF_902655055.1). NCBI lineage: Eukaryota > Metazoa > Chordata > Mammalia > Carnivora > Mustelidae > Lutra > Lutra lutra. The sequence continues at coordinate 130,001,410 of NC_062278.1, read as the reverse complement.
TGAGCCGGGCCTGGTATTGAGGACCCAATTCCTCATTCACAATGGATTTTAATATCTTCCCAGGAAAATGGGAAATAGCTCAAATCAGAGTAATATCCCTTAAAAAGGAGCAACTGCTGTTTCTGAATAAAATGTTTGCAAATAGGTTGAGAGTGAGAATCCGGAAATGAAGACTAATAAATCACTCAACCTCTCCTGTTGCATCAGGAAGGTTCCGTCTGATTCCTGCCTGCTCCAGCCCTGGCCCTGGAGCACTCAATAATGTGTCACAGATCCTGAGAATTTAGTTGCTAGAAGGGGCCTGAAAGGTTCTAGCAAAACGCCTCCCTTTGTAGCTCCTGCTGCAGCGGAGACATCGTGCCACACACTCTCCCTCACACCATTAGTGTCAAACCTTCGTCAATATTTAAACATTCATTATTCAGAATTTCATTTCTCTGCTCCTCTTCTTATTTTTTGTTTTTTTTTTCCTCGGAGAGGGAAAGAAAAACAAGGTTAGCAACTGTCTCCTGCATTTCTGCAGGAAAGAAATGAGCCAGTTCAAAGCGAGCTGATTTACTGGATAAATATCTATTTAAGCATTTGGGGACTTTAAATGTATATGATTTAGCAGGGAAATAGGGGGCATCCTTCAGAATCCACTATGCAAAGATATATTGACACAATCTCAACTGTAGGGTTATGTCTCTGATAAAACAGCCTGCCTCCTTCAGACCTTCATGGTCTACTGGAGATAAAATATGCACCCCCTTTTGGGGAGGGCAGAGGGCAGGCAAGCTGGGAGGTATGGCCTGGTCTGCTGGGAAGGATCTCACGGGGATACTCCTGAACCTGGGAGTCTGGGAATCCTGGGCAAGGGCTTGGGCTCCCAACTGGGCGTCTGTAACCAGGTTCCAAGGCAGTGGGAGGCAGCTGCTGTCTGCTTGGGAAAGGACCAGAGACTAGAACTCCAAAGGGGAAACCATGCTGGTGGATTTAGGGCCTTGACCAGGCTCAGCTCTGAGCCACAGCCACAGGGACCTAGGCCAGGTCCTGCCAGGTCCTGCCAGGTGGCTTTGCCCAAGGAGGCCATGGGTTTGAGCTCAGGTGACTGTCAAGGTGGCTGTCATGACTTTGGACAGCAGTGTTTCCTAAGGTTGCTAGATGGGGAGCCTCGTACATGGCGCCTTTTGAAACCACTCCTGTGAAATGGACCTGCTTGTAGGACCTGAGTAGGACTTACTGCCAGAAAGGAGGAGGACAACTGACAGGGATTTGCCAATGCAGCTGAAGAAGGACAGAGTCTGTATATTGGAGGCTGAGATGGAGGCCGAGATGGAAGCCCAGTTTTCATAGGCTATCCAGGCTGGAGCGATCTTCCCATGGGCATACCCACTTCCTGCTGAGAGCTCACCAGCATTTCTAGGCTAGCCCTGGATTTGTTTCCTCCGTGCCCACATTCTGAGCTCATTCTTTTAACCCCGCTGGGATTTGGACCCACACAGCCTGTGCCCTAGGGTTTGCTGCTCACAGAGTGGGCATGAGTTGTGCCAAACAACCCTTTTCCCTGTCCTTCCTCTCTCTCCTTGGGGAGGCTGCAGAGAAGCCTACAGTCACCCTTGTTAGGGGTGGTTTCTTTTATGCTTAAAGCTTTGTCTGATGCCCCTTCCTACTGAGAGGGACTGGCTTATTATCCATGGAGTTGGGATTTTTGCTGCCTAGTTCCATGGAAGGGAATGCTAGAACTGCTTGAGGAGAAAAGAAGTCTCTTATTCCAAGCCAGTATTTACAATAATTACACGCAATGGTAAATGGGCCTGGGAAAGCGAATTACTTTCAATTAGGGGGTCTTTTATTCTTAAAGTAGATTCTAGGGAGCACATCCTTGGGTAATTCAAGAAGGTGGTTGGAATCTAGCAGATTCTGCGTTTGAGCATAGTCTCCCCCTCAGGACTGTCCAACCAACCCCACATCTGCTCTCATATGTATCCCATTGGCCTGGCTCCTGTTGCTGAGAGAAGATGGATCAGCTGGAGGCCTGGTGTCCATCGGCCCTGAAGCCCCATCTTGGCATCTCCTGTGGCCACAGACATCCTTTCATGATGCATGAGTCATAGGTCATTCTAAAACCTATTTGCTTGTGCAAGGGTCAGGTGACTAGCCCACATGGAGGCCTGTTGGTAACATGCCAGAACTCTGCTGTGACACAAAGAAGAGAAAACTGGTCCCTAGGGAGGTTGGTGCATGGGACTTGTCAAAGTATCTGGTCTGGCAGGGTCCACAGGTTTGAGGAAAGGAGGGACATGAGTGCATGGAAATCCCATTAGGAACTAACATTAGTTTACCTCTCTGTCCACCTTCCCTCCAGCCACCCATCTCCATCCTCTCACTAATTTCACATATATCCACTGAGTACTCTCCAGTGGATACCAGGCACTGGGCTAAATGCTGAGGCTGCAAGTGAGAAGCTATTCCTGACCCCCAGGAGCCCACTGTTGGGTGGGGAAGGCAGACCAAGCCACTGACGTGAACAGTATGGGGAGGTTGGTGGAGCACTGCCTCTGGTTGATCAGAGCCTCGGGCCCATATTACACTTAAAGGGTGGGAAGGCTGAGGCCAGTCCAACCAAGCTGCTAGGGCTTGCTTGATTTGGATAGGGAGGGAATTAATCAAGGAAGTGGGAATTGGCACACACCCGTCCAGACTGGCTAAGATGGAGCTGGGGGACAAGCTTGATGGCCTGTGAGGTCAGGAGCTCCTCGCTACTTTCCTATTCTGTGCCATGTCTACCATGTGTGTACCCTGCTGTGTACAGATTATTGTGCCCTGAGATTGAAAGAGATGTGTCCCCTGTAGACTGAACATCTTAGATAGAGCTATCTTTGCTTAATATTAGCCCCTGCCCTTAGACAGAGGGCATCCTCCTACCTCAGCCGCCATGACAGTGTCACTGTTAGGTGTTCTGGCCCTTGCCTTCCCCTGAAGATATGCCCAAACTTGGGATAAGCCCTTAACCTTTCTAGTCACTGGGGACCTTGAGCCTATTTAGGAAACTTCTAGAATCATAGGATTTGCTGATGACAGGCAGCCAGTTCAGGAAACCCAGAGGTGGACACTGCGGTTGGGATCTGGAGGAGGGTATAGCAATGGATGGAAGTGGCCAGGATCCGAAGCTGCAGAGGTCAGCGGAGGTTTACAAAAGTGGGCACCAGGCTTGATGAGCAATCATGATATAGCCCTAAACGTCGGCTTCTGCTCTTTTGATTGATTCAGGTAGTGGAATGCCAGGCCAAGTGGGCAGGACTGGAGCTCTGGGATGGTAACTGGACTCCCAGAAGATGGATGGGTGGTTATTCTGTAATCAGACCTTCTCAAGGCACGGGGCTCTGTCCTGACCTGGGATGCCACCAACCTCACACCAGGCCCCTGAATGGGAGAATTAGCACGGTACCAAGGAGCTGATGTATCTGCTCAGGCCTGGAAGCAAAAAGAGAGGATTTTCAGTGCCGCGAATCATTTGAAACTCCAATCTCTTTACCCCAGATGTACACTAAAGATGAGAAGTTCACTCTTTGTTTCAAATCTCTATGAGACGGGATGAATAGTGAGACGAGACTGTGGCCTCTGGGGGATTTGGTAGAATTCTTCATCGTCTTGGCCTTGAAAACTGGAGAGGGTTCAGCCCCTCGAGGTGATGTCCTTTGAAGATGAATATGCAGAGAAGCGCTCATTAGTATGTAAGGGAGAAAATGACTGGTTTGGCATGAGTTTGACTTTTAAAGGTCATTGGCACTAGTTCCCAATGTCAAAATGTTGGAAAGGATTTAGAAATCATGTAGACCAAGTCCGTTTTACGTAAGGGGAGACCGAAGTTCAGAGTGTTTGGGGCCTTGCATATGGCGGGGGAGAGCATCTGCCCCTCAGCCATTCCTCAGCCCTCATCGGTATTGACTTGAGTAGAGTGGATATTTTGCACTCCTTGCTTGAAAAGGGAGGAACGAACCAGCTACAGTTTGCCATTGTATCTCATCTCACTTGGGATAACAGTCTCATTACCGAGCAAGCCAAGAGATACAATGTTGAAATGTGGATTTTCATGTCTGCACGGAATGGGTACTGGTTGATCTGTGTTGGGTGGAATAGTGGATTTCATCAGGCCACATTTGCTCAGCTTCCTTAGCCTGTGAGTGGTTGGATGACTTCTGCAGAAAAGTGACAGGAATTCAGCAGTTAGTGTTGGAATACTTCTCTCGTGTCCCTTATCAGGCCCCACCCCTTTATTGTCATCTTCAATGTCTACACTCTCCAGATCCCCCAGCTGAAGAGCCCCAGGAATATCTGGCCCTGTCACAGAGCTCTGGTCTGACCCCCCTTTATGCAAGCAGGCTCCTCCCATCCCCCTTGCCAGGATAGATGTGAGGAGCATGTTAGCCATTGGGAGCTCCAGTGGGGTAGCCTGGCCAGGCCCTGGCTTATGGAACACCTGTGGGTTTACTTGTCTCTTGGGGTGGTAAAGAGATGGCAGCAAATCTTCACTTGTCCCAGGGAGAGATGGGGCCCATTTACCTTCCCCTTGAATCTGGGCTGCCCCATGGCTGCTTTGACCAACAGAGTGTGGCAAGAGCAACACTTCTTCATTTCTAGACCTTGCTTTTAAGAGCGAGTGCTGCTTCCTTCTTGGTCTCTTGGTGCCGTGGGCTGCCATATAACACTCTAGCTTACTCCGAGACATCCTGACACTGATGCCAGGGAAGATGGGCCTGGCTGAGAGCAGCTCGCCAGCTGGCCCTACCAAGCTGCCAGCAGGAGGGTGAAGCCATCTTAGAGCCTCCAGCTTGGTCCTGCCGCTAGGTCAGTACCACTGAGGGACACTGCTCAGGGCCATGTGGAGCTCAAGAATCAACCCACAGCTCTCTGTCTGAATTCCTGACCCACAAAAACTTTGTACATAATGAAAATCTGAGTTTGGAGTCTGACTTTCTGGGTTCGAATTACAGCCCTGCCACTTTCTGGTTGTGTGACCTCAGGCAAAGTCTGATCCTCTCTGAATCTCGGTTCCAAAACCTCTAAAACTGGGGCAGCACTCCTTTCCTTACAGAATTGTGAAGCATTCTCCATAGTAAGGCGTAAAGGGCCTGGTGTGGTGTGTAGTAGGTGTGCCTTAAATCCAAGCCATCCTTTCAACTTTTTTCAGTAAACCGGAATTCTCTCAGGCAGAGTTGCCCGAGGCATGGCACCCCCACATGCACTGTGATGTCCCGAGAGCCACCTGGCTTGCCCTTTTGGGGACTGGCGGTGTTCATGGGGAAGGGCCACCCAAAGACACTGAGTCCTGGGAGCCTGGGGCTGTTTGGTGAGCCCACGTGCCCACCTGCAAGGAGCACAGGACCCACACGTGGTGTATGGGTGAGACACATCTGTGTCTATGGGCATGTCCAGGTCCCCGGGGGTGTGCACGCATGCGTGCACCCACACGTGGCAGAGGACAGAGGCTGAGGGTGTTCAGGCTAGTGAATGTGACTATAAGGAGCACTGAAGAAGGAGCCATGAAAAGCCCACACAGGTCACTGCTCTGTCCAGCCTCAAAGGTCATGCCCTGAAAGCTCTTTCTAAAGTGTAAAGCACTCTGCGTGCACCAGGCATTATTCTTAACAGCTTGACAAGGAGGAGGAGGAGATAGAGGAAGTCCACGAGGAGAAATCCGCCTGAATCCTCCTGATAACAATGTTACATCTATAATTCCTTCCCCTTCTTACCGCATTGGAATTTTATGTGGATTAGTGAGCATCCAACTGCAAAAGGCCCGGAGCCCCTTAGGAAAGGCTCAGTCTGGACTTTATTTAATGAATCCCCTCAGAGGGGATTTTCTTTTGTGTCCAAATGTTCCCTGCTGGGAAGGGATGTGTGTTCCACTACCTAGGGCCCCTTCCCTGGGTTTCTGTCAAACAGGAGGGGAAGGATCCTTCCACCCTTCAACAGCTCATGGTGGGTGTGTTGGTTGAATTACTTAAAACTCTGGAGCTAGGGGCGCCTGGGTGGCTCAGTGGGTTAATGCCTCTGCCTTCGGCTCGGGTCATGATCCCAGGGTCCTGGGATCGAGCCCCACATCCGGCTCTGCTCTGTGGGGAGCCTGCTTCCTCCTCTCTCTCTCTGCCTGCCTCTCTGTCTGCTTATGATCTCTGTCAAATAAATTTAAAAAAAAAATCTTAAAAAACTCTGGAGCTACAACTACAGTTCCCTCCCTTCTTGTCTCTGCCCTGAAAAGAAAAGCTCCTGGGCCTCTCATTCCCATGCCTCCCCTGGGTAGCCCTGGAGTTTACTCATGTGGCCCGGAACTGCTCGGATAGGGGGAGCCTTCTGTGGCCCACGGACATGTGAGCTGTGATGCTGGGTTCTTTGCCTTTGTGTAAGTCATTTCTCCAAAGGCAGTTTTTCAAATCCAAGTCTTCCAACTAGTGTTGCATGAAGAACCCCAAGGTCCTAGCCTCCCCTCGCAGCCTTGAACAAAGACACCCCTCTGAAAACAGAAAGGAAGCTCCAGACCACCAGGTATCATAAGCAAGAAGGTGAAAATGTGAAGCCTAAGGTTTGAGACCATGAGAATAGGGTGGCCAGACAAAATACAGAACACCTGCCTAAATTCAAATTTCAGATAAGCAATGAATAGCTTTTTTGTATAAGTATGTCCCACATGGACTTCTCACAAAGAATGATTTTTCAGTACATATCCTATGCAATATTTGGGATATACTTGCACTTAAAATAAAAATTACTGAAATTCAGATTCAACTGGGTAGGCCTCCTGTATTCTATTGGTAAATCTAGAACCCTTCCAGAGGACTGCCCCTCCCGCAGTGGTGGTCTGGTCTTGCTCACTGACCTGAGGTTTGCTGAGTCTGCAAGGCAGCCTTTCCTGGGCTGGTTGTTTCTTCTCAAGAAATTCACTTGCACCAAGGTCAGTGGTCACAGGTAGGCAAGGTGCGCCTTATTATCTGGCCTGTCCAAACAGCAAGTGCGTTCGTAAGTTGATCTGGAAAAGCCTCATGACTCATCCCCTCATGCCCTGTCTTTAAGCATATTAATAGCTCTCCATGCCAAACAGCAAACGCTAGACTATTGAATTGGAGATAGAGAAGTTGACGTCTCAGATTTTATTTTCTTGTTTATATGCTACCCTCAGTTCAAAAGGAATATGGAATATCTAAACCCCTAAATACAGTTAGGTTCTTTTCTCTCTAATGTGTTAACTGTTAGTTAACCAGTCTCGAGCTTCATCAAGGCTAGAATGGGGCTCTGTATTGTACACAAATATCTCTCTCAGAATGTGAAAGCCTTGAGGCATGCTTATGTACCTGGGCCTCCCCGGGGCCAAGATGTGGGATGGAGAATCTTCTGGCATCAGCTCTCCTCTTTTGTTCCTTCTGGCCCTCCACATCTTCTCCCTTGACCTCCCTGTCTAAGGAAGGATCTGTCTCCAGGCCATCTGCCTGGTTTGGGACGCCCTGAGGACTCCCTGTCTCTACCATGCTCCATCCATTCCTGCTCCATCTCCATACCAGAAATTCCCAAGATGCATTCATTTGGCGGAAGCCTTTTGCATGTGTGGAAATCCTGCCTCCAGTCTGCGTGGTTCGTTCCCTGTACCTCAGACCATGTTCTGCAGGTCCTTTCCTGAGTTAGTGCCTATGGAGGAAGAAGCAGGAGAGAGGCTCACCTGCCTGTGGCCCAAAGCCTAGGGCAGGAGGAGGACAGTGAAGCGGGGAGCACTGAGAATGGGACATGTCAGCTTCCCCATGAGCCCACCCCAGCTTGCCCATGGGGTCTCCCCAGGACTCCACTCTTTCCAGGCTGCCTTTGGCTGGGGGTGGAGGGTGCAGACTCATCTGAGAGTGAGTAAGACAGTCACAGATTGGCCAGGTAAATTTTTTGTAATATATGTCCTGATTAGTGAATTTATCTGGAAATTAAAACTGAAATCGTCTTACTTTCAAGCCCTTAATTTAAAAAAGAGAGGTGTGCTCATATTTGTTGCCTAATTCGCTGCAGTTCCCCAGGATGCCAAGGGGCAGACTTTTCTGGGTATGCATACATTGGATACAAGTATGGTGGGGAGCCCTGTGGTTGGTGGCAAGTTAGCTGCTGTCATTACCGCTGTACTAAGTAAAGGGAATGGGAGTCATCTTGGTGGCAGAGCTGGGCTGTCCTCGAGGAGAGCAGCTGTGCCTGCATCTGCCCTGAGGGATAGTCCCCATGGATGGAGGCCAGCATCTTGCCCCTGGCAAGCAGCAGAGTAACTTCAGCTCAGCCCTGTGGTCAGCTGTGCCCAAGAGACTGCAGCACTGAGGGGCTAAGAACACTGGCTTCCTGGTCAGAAGCAAGCTCATAATCACAGTTTGGCTTTCTTATTTACTGTTGTTCAATTCGGGGCACATCACTTTACCTCTCCAAGTCTCAATTTCCTGGCCTGTAAATGGAGGTGATTACATTTGTTTCATAGGGTTGTTGGGAAGATCAGGAAGGATAACATAGGCAAAGGTTCTAACACAGTGTCTTCCCTTAGTAAGTGTTTAACAAATGGTACTGATTATTATTAGAAAACACATTAATTGGGTCTGTAATGTCTTAACACATTTGGTTGTTTTTAAAGTGATGTCTTTGGCACTAAATTAAGCTGCCTGCTTAATTCAACTATATGCTTACTGCCTGCATTGCAGTATAGACTGTATTTTGCCTGAAATGTTTTCCCCTACATGTCTACCTTTGTGTTTTCTTTTCTTGATGGGCTTAATCTCTTGACGCATCTCAGAGGCAAGGCTGGGTATGACCAAGATAGGTAAGTGTTTAGGAGGTGTTTGAGAAATGCTGAGGAATTTAATGATGCTATGGTTCAGAGGTTCTCAAAGTGTGCTCCACGGACCCCCCATGGGGTCCTTTTAAGAGGTCTTTCAAGGCCAGAGCTATCTTCGTAATGAAACTTACATGCCACTTGCCTATTTCACTGTGTTGATATTTGCATGCATGGTGGGTAAAAATGGGATCTGCCCGACTGAAGCTGGCATTCTTAATTCTTGCCCAAGCAAGGATTAAAGCAGTGGCACCAGAGTGCACTAGTAGTCATTCTGTCCTTTATCAGCAATCATTCAAGAACAAACAAAACGAGCCCCCTCCTACCAAAAAACCGATGCCAGTTTCATTTAAGAATGTCCTTGATGAAGCAGTGGAAGTTAGTAATTCATTTACCTCTTGACCCTTGAGTACATGTCCTTTTAATATTCTGTGTCATGAAGTGGTTAAGTCCACATAAAACACTTCTCCAGCGTCCTGAAGTATTATGGTTGTCTCAAGGAAAAGCATTCACGTGGTTATTTGAGTTGCAAGCCGAACTAGCCACTTTTTTCTTTCTTTTCTTTTTTTTTTTTACACTTTATTTATGAGAGAGAGAGAGAGAGAGAGAGTGCATGCAACGTGGGAGCTAGTGAGTGAGGGGAGGGACAGAGGGAGAGAATCTTCAGGCTGACTTCTGCTGACCACAGAGCCTGATGCAGGGCTCAGTGCAGGGCTTGATCCCACCACCCTGGGACCATGATCTGAGCTAAAACCAAGAGTCAGATGCTTGACTGACTGAGCCACACAGGCACCCTGGAACTAGCCACTTTTTTCAAGGAACATCATTTTCAGTTGCAAGAATGTTGGTCACAAAAATTATAGTTTTTCGGACTTGGATATTTGGCAGAGATTGCATTGAAAATTAAGGAGTGAGCTTACCATTCCAATGAAAAAGCACTGCTGAAGGTATTGGTTGCTAATGATAAAATTTGAGCTTTCAAGTAAAATCAGAGTTTTAGGGAATTTGAAGGCTTCCTTTTTTTTAAAAAGTTGTATATATTTTTTAAAATTTTTATTTATTTTTAAAAATTTTTTTCAGTGTTCCAGAATTCATTGTTTATGTACCACACCCAGTGTTCCATGCAATACATGCCCTCCATAGTACCCACCACCAGGCTCACCCAACCTCCCACCCCCTGCCGCTCCAAAACCCTCAGATTATTTTTCAGAGTCCATAGTCTCTCATGGTTCGTTTCCCCTCCAATTTCTCCCAACTCCCTTCTCTTCTCCATCTCCCCATGTCCTCTATGTTATTTCTTATGCTCCACAAATAAGTGAAACCATAAGATAATTGACTCTCTCTGCTTGACTTATTTCACTTAGCATTCTCTCTTCCAGTCCCATCCATGTAGATACAAAAGTTGGGTATTCATCCTTTCTGATGGAGGCATAATACTCCATAGTGTATATGGACCACATCTTTCTTATCCATTCCTCTATTAAAGGGCTTCTCAGTTCTTTCCACAGTTTGGCGACCGTGGCCATTGCTGCTATGAACATTGGAGTACAGATGGCCCTTCTTTTCACTACATCTGTATCTTTGGGGTAAATACCCAGCAGTACAATTGTAGGGTCATAGGGAAGTTCTATTTTTAATTTCTTGAGGAATCTCCACACTGTTTTCCAAAGTGGCTGCACCAACTTGCATTCCCACCAACAGTGTAAGAGGGTTCCCCTTTCTCCACATCCTCTCCAACACACGTTGTTTACTGTCTTGTTAATTTTGGCTATTCTAACTGGTGTAAGGTGGTATCTCAATGTGGTTTTGATTTGAATCTCCCTGATGGCTAGTGATGATCAACATTTTTTCGTGTGTCTGTTAGCCATTTGTATGTCTTCTTTGGAGAAGTGTCTGTTCATGTCTTCTGCCCATTTTTTGACATGATTATCTGTTTTGTGTGTGTTGAGTTTGGGGAGTTCTGTATAGATCCTGGATATCAGCCCTTTGTATTGGCATTTGCGAATATCTTCTCCCATTCCATGGGTTACCTCTTTGTTTTGTTGACTGTTTCCTTTGCTGTGCAGAAGCTTCTGATCTTGATGAGGTCCCAAAAGTTCATTTTCGCTTTTGTTTCCTTTGCCTTTGGAGACATATCTTGAAAGAAGTTGCTGTGGCCGATGTTGAAGAGGTTACTGCCTGTGTTCTCCTGTATGATTCTGATGGATTCCCATTTTTAAAGGGAGATATTAATGAATATAGTTTTTTGATACTGTGTGATGTAAAGTGTTAGCATTTGGAAGATCTTCATAACTCATTATACTGATATTTGCCAAAGGACCAATATAGGATGTGACTAAATGAAGCATAGGTAAAAGTTCCTTTGAAAACTCAAAATAAATGAACTTATTTTAATGCAATGTGAATGCAAAATTTCCATTGATCAGGTTTAAGAATACACATTACAGCTAAACTTACTGAGTTTTGGTGTAGTATCACAGAATAGCCCCAATTATCTGAAAAGGCTACAACAATGACTTTCTCTTTACCTTTTTTCCTTTTTTTTCTTTTTGTCTTTTATCAATTTTCTTCATATATGTCAATCAAAGTGACATATTACATTGTATTGAATGCAGAAGCAGAAGTGAGGATCCAGCTATCTTCTGTTGAAACAAATGTAAAGAGATTTGCAAAAACCATAAAACAATGCCAGCCTTTTTACCTTTTTTGAAAATGTAGTTATCTTTTTAATAAAATTTGGTTATTTGTGTGAACATACAAGGAATTTATTATTGGGGTTCTCAATAATTTTTAAGAATATAAAGGGGCCCTGGGATCCCCCCAAATTGGGAATGGCTACTTTAACAAATATTTTGTTCTTTCTGAGCAAATCTCTATCTTTATTATAATTTTTTTGGGGGGTGTGTCTCTCTCCCTCTCTGGATGCATAAGCTCACGGAGGACAGCTTCCTATTTTTGTGTGCATTTCAGCAGCTCACACATGGCAGTGCATGTAATAGATGTTTGGTAAATATTTAATGAATGGGATAATGAGTGTTAGGTTGTCTCTCCATCTATAAAAATGGGGTCTGTTGCCTCATAGGGTTACCTGAAATGATGCCAGGTTATTACCTCTGACACTACCATCCAGGAGACCTGATTCCCATTCATATCTGCCCCTTGGCAAATGTGTGATAAGTAAGTTATTAGATTTCTAGTCTAAGGCATGAATCCTCCAACTGAGAAATACAAATTCTTAGGCCTTAACCCAGACTTACAGGATCAAAACCCCTGGAGGTGGGGCCCAGCGATCAGTGTTTTAACAAGCCCTCCCAGTGATACTGATGCACCCTTAAATTTGAGAACTTCTAAATCCCTTTTGTTGTCCTATAAAGTGAAGGATAGAACTCTTGCTCCATAAGGTTGCTGATAGATTACATGAAATCATAATCATAAAATGCTTGGCATTGCCCAGACACTCACTAGGCAGGACCTATTCTTAGCTTAGAGAACAAGAAAGCCCAGACTATTTTACCTCTTCCCGAGCTATTTCCTTGTCCGCATCCCCAGCCCTGGCTCACATTCTGCGGCCCTGAACCTAGGGTGGAGAGAGAACAGAGATGTCCAGAGAGCCAAGCGGGGGCAGTGCGTGGCTAGACCCTTGAGCCTTCTGTTTCCTTCTCCCTTCCTGCTGGAAGTCTGCTGACCTTTAACAGCACAGGTTCACTGCTCCTCCCTCAGAGGGAGCCCCCAACAGACTAGTCCACTCCAAAAAAGGCCCTGATGGAGGGAGAGAGAGGAAGAGGAGTGAAAGCTTAGAGAGAGGTCAGAGGAGGAGAAGTGCCGGCAAATTAGAGCAAGTAACCTTTGCAAATGGCAGCTGGGGAAACAGAAGGTGAGAAACTGTCATTCCAAATTGCAAACTTGACAAAGAAAATGAATCGGCGCCTTCACCGACAGGTGCCTGAGCTTCCCTGTGTCATACTCTGCAGCCCGGGTTATCAGAGGCCCCATTCCTGTGACCCTATTGAAGGTCCATTGGCATCTGCAAGTCTTCTTATTAATTGGAAATGCATCAAACTGCACAGTCAGCAAAAGCCCATTGAGGATTCAGGATGACCTATTAACTGCTTCTCTGTCTGTAGCTCTCCGTTTATGCACCCAGAGCTCCCCAGGGGCGGTATGCTTCCTTTCCCGTGCATTGATCGATCGACTGATTCATTCATTTATTCATTCCTCTGTTCACTTGTTCTTTCCCTTAACAAACATTTATTCACACCCCGTAACTGCCTCTTTTCACTCTAGGCCAGCAATTCTCAAACAGGGGTTTCCCTGTTTGAGAATTTTTTCCCCTTTTCCCCTGGGGAGGGGAGTTGTTTGGCTTTTGGTTATCAAAACTGGAGGGTGTACAGGCAGATAGTGGTTGAGATGATGCTGTCAAACATTCTGCAGGCGCAGGACAGCCCCCAACAACAAAGAATTATTTGGTCCCAAACATAGATGGGAGATGATTATTCGAGGGTTATGGAGGGAGTTAATACATGGAGATGACAGATATCAGACTGCATCAGCAAAGGCAAGAGATACTCAGAGGAGTGATGGCTCTAGGAAGGAGCATGGGGAAACCTGAGATTGTTCTCTCTAGAGGTCGGTGGAGGGCAAGGGCAAGGGTGCTAGAGAGGACAGGTATACTGCAGACTGAAGTCTCAGGGGAAGAGGGGAGGGATACCTTCCTTAGTCTGTCCAATGACAAGTCTCTTCCTCTCACTAAGGGCCCATGACTTGGGTTTGAAGCAGGTGCTGTGGGGAAAATGGGGGAATGGTAGCCAAGTCTTCACACCAACAACTCCACCATGGGCACACTCATGCTAGGAGGTAGCTCCATTTTCTGTGTCCCATGGCCTCCACAGCTGGGCTGAGGGCCCCTTGATTATGGGACTCCTGTGGCTTCTGCTTCTTCTGGCTTTGTAAGGAGGCACAAAGTCAGGTCACTCCTACCTCCCTCCCCTGTGGGCTTGCTTGTTAAGCCCACACATGTGATCACAGAAGAGTAAGCACATGGCTGTTCATTCATTCATTCATTCATTGATCAGACAGTCCTGAATACCCACTTTGGGCAAGGCTCTCTGTAGGGACAGAGCGGACTAAGCCATGCCTCCTGCCTGGGAGGCATTCAGGGCTCGTGGACTCACATCTAGACCTTTGAACTTTGTGTTCGGAGTGTTCTTCCTGGTTGGAAACCTGAAATGGGACAAAAGTTGAATGAGCCTTGAGTCTACAGTGTTGTTCTGCTGTGAGCTTCTGATGGTACCCTAGGACAAGCAGTCTGTGGGCCCTGACCCTGGGAGTGAAGCCTGCCTCTCCTCCCAACCTTTTAATATTCACAGACCAATATGAATGTAAGCTCAAGTGCAGTGGGTGTTCTGCCTTCAAACTGACCTAAGAACAAATTAGAAGGAATGATACAGGGATGCAGACAAGCTGTCGTGTGTGCATGGTTGTGATATTGGCTGCTGCAGGGGGTTTGCCTTAGGTGTTGACTTTATAGCCTAAGCTTGGACTTTGCTATGACTCCCTTAGGAAGCCACTAAAATATAATGGCTGTCCACAGCCATTGTTGATTCTGTAAAAGAGAAGACATCTTAATCTTCAACCCCTCCCCCCAAAAGTGGCAAGGACGGAATAATAAAGGACAGTCCTTTCGATGAAAACAAATTTATCTTTATTAAAATATACTGGCATTTTCTTATTTGTGTCATCATACCACAGCCTAATAATGTTGTAGCCACGATCGTCCAGGGGCACATCCTTTCCCTTTAATTACTAGGTCACGGTCTCTGCCCCTCACGGCTATGGGCCTCACCTCCTTCAGGAGTATGTCCTCAGAGCCTCTGATCCATCCTAGCTGCTGATGGAATAAGTCAAGTGTCTACTACCATATGTAAGAATCCCTCTATCCCTGATTTTCTGGGCTCTATTATCTTCACTTTGAGAATGGCCAGAAGGAAGGGAAGTAAGAAATGCAACAAGGTAGATGCTAGCTTGCAAGGATCATTTCATTCTGGCCTACCCTTCCTCAGGGTCTGGGTCCTTAATCATCCTCACTTTGTCCCAGAGTTTATTTTTTCTTTGCAAACCTAAAGCAGGACAAAGACACCAGGTAGTTATTTCCTAATAATAACCACCCTCCAGCCTCCTTCCTATTTCTGTATTAATCTCTGTATTAATAACTTAGTCCCTTGGAGGTTTCCTCTTGGAAATTTAGGAATGGCTCAAGCAAGCTGTCATCTTTCTAAATCACTTCTGATCATAGCCTCAAGATTGATTAGCACCTGCTCTCCTATTTTCCCCACCTGCAGACATCTTTGAGAGCAACGTGCTAAAAGATGACAATGGTAGGGGTCTATGTAATTCATAAATGGTTTTGGCTCTGTGGGTTTTGATGGGGCAATATGGAAAATGATTGCATTAAGCATTGCTATTTATTTACTTGACTTTGTACAGGACAATCAATTTGTTCACGTTCTGGGCTCCTGTCAGGAAGTTAAACAGCAGAGAAGACAGGCTGGAGGCATTACCTCATTGCTCTAAGAGATGCTGTCACTTCTCAGATCACTTTAGATTGTTTTTAATAACAGCATCTTTCATTCTTGTCCACCGAGGGAGCAGAGATTCTCTTTCTGCAGAAAACAGGACACTGAGGAAGGTGAGGTCTGACCAGGAAAAGATGAGCTCATTTTTTTCTTGGACTGTATGAAAATGCTATTTCTGTAGGTCAAACATCAGCAGTTTTGTACAGATCAACCTAATAGTTTAGCACAACCCCTTGTCAGAACAGAGCTAATCTGTCCGAGGCAGGCAGGAGTCGGTCCTGTTGGAGCCTTTGGGAAAGAAAAAAAAATTCCAGACCCTTGCAGAAAGAGCCAGTCAATATTCAGCCCCAGTCACAGCAGACATCAGACTGGGGTAATGGAAAAAGGCTGTGGGTCAGAGGCTGAAACAGACTCACGGGATGGGGCTGATGAGACCGTGCACGCATCTCTGCTGTGTGTTGATTGAATATTTTTGGAGATTCTGGAAAATGTATCAGCGTGATAGATGGTCTCTGAGTTTGAATAAATTCTGGAAATCAGACTTCTAGTTTGGAGGGAAAGGCTGGTTAGAGAAAGAAAAAGACAGAAAAACTGCTTTTACTTGAGAAGAGTGGAAGAGAGAAATTGCTTAGACATAAAGTTGAATTCAAGTTTAGGCTCTGTCAGCTCTGTATAGGCAAGTCCTTTTGTCTCCAAGGACCTGTTTCTTTTCTTCTTTTCTTTTCTCTCTTTTTTTCCTCATCGGTGAAAGAATCATGTAGATGTGATGGTTAATTTATTACATCAACTTGGTTAGGCCACAGGATCTGGGTGTTTGGTCAAACATTATTTTAAATGTTTCCGTGAAAGTATTTTTTTAGATGAAATTATCATTTAAGTCGGTAGACTTTGAGTAATGCAGATTACCCTCCATAGTGTGGGTGGACCTCCTGCAATCAGCTGAAGAGCTTAATTTAAAAAAAAGATAAAATGAAAAAAGGCTGACTTCCCCCAAGGAAGAGGCAGTTACACCAGTAGACAGTTTCTGTACTTGAGCTACAACTCTTTCCTAGGTCCTCAGCCTGTGACCTGTCTTCCAGATTTCAGATTTGCCAGACTCTATAATTGCATGAGTCAATTCCTTAAAATCTCTCTCTTTGTCTCTGTCACTAGACACACACACACACACACACACACACACACACACACACACACAAACACACCCTACAGAACCTTGGTTCTGTTTCTCTGAGAACCCTAATACTGTGGATAAAATAATTGTTAAGTTGTCCTCCTCATTCATTCAAGGCCTAAGGCACCTGCTCTAGGTCTGACTTGGCACCAGGTACCTTGGTGTTAATCTAACCTCAGGGAGACCATACCTGTCCCATTCCTCACTGGGCCTCCAGTTCTCTGCACAGCACTTAGCACATTGTTTCGAGGAAATGATCACGTCTTTTCCATCTTCAACTCTTACATCCTGGGTCTGTTGTAGAGGATGGGGTGGGGCTTGACTTGGGACTGGAGAAGGATGGTCTTTCTGGAAGACCTGGAAAGCCAGGGCTAGAGAGGAAAATTCAGAGAGCTTTGGGCTGATACTGGGAGGGCTCAGGGTGGGAGTGCTTTGAGCTGAACAGGGCTCATGGCCGGAGGGCTTCATGGCCTCACACATAGGTGAAGGAGGGCGAGCCCCTCTGCACATGGCCAGCTGAACTTGCCACCGTTGCAGCAAGCACCCTGATCGTCTGCAGGGAGCCCTGGCCTTCACACAGCACCCACTAGCATGCTTGTTAGCTCGTCGGATCTTCACAGATTTATCATAAAAGATTTACATCGTATACATATTTATCGTTCTTTTTTCCAGATGCAACACAATTTCCACAAACACTGCATATGTATTCCTTATAAGCCCAAATTTATTATAGATTCAATTTTCTTTTTCTCTGCATGGGTTTATCTTTTCCTTTCTGGGTGTTGTCCTGATTTTAGAGATGCTTTCTTCCAAAGATGTCCATTTGTCCTTATGCTCCCCGTTGTCTTCTAACTCCTTATGCCTTCCATCCTACATAATACTTCTCTGGCTCCCAATTTTCATTTTTACTCAAGTAAATTAAGCTTTTTAAATATGTAATTAACAGATGCCTACTGTCAAAAATTCAAGAAGTGAAACACAATAAAGGAGTAGGCAAAATAGTATCCAGGGTTCTGTTAATATTTTGGTGCGTGTTTACTTTAACTTGTCGCCTCTCTTTCTTGTTTATTACCCTTTTGTGCCTAACAATCTAGTCTAAGCCTTTTGATATAAAAAATCATGAACCTTATTTTTAATGGCCATCCATTTGGCTGTCTACCTTTGGGTATAATATCCTATACAAAACAATTTCCGTAATGTTGGACATTTGGTTTGAATCTGCTTTTCATAAAATGACTATGCATAACACTTCAAGGAACATATTGCACCTACATCTCGTCTGCCTTTTGGGGTACATATTTCGGAAAGACTCCGTCAGAATGCCGGCTCGCGTCTGGTGAGCCGTCCCGCGGGCCAGCCCTGTGCTAAGCGCGGTCTGCTTGTTTTGGAAGCGGCCGTATGGAGTCGATGCCACGCCTCCCATTTTTTCAAGATGAGAACGTATGAGGGGTTGAGGTGGCTATAGGCTTGTCCGTGATGACTACTCAGTTAGCAAGTGGCAGAGCCCAACTCTGAAGATGAATGGGCCCATGCAGTCAAGGCTGGCACGATCCTGACCCTTGGGACTGCCATCAGGGATGGCGGCTGTCATTTCCACCATGAGGCCTCCACTGCACAGGTGTGAAAATAGGCCTAATTTCCCCCCTGCCTAGAGGGAATTGCTCTGTATCCCCATCGTGCCCCTGTCTTGTGGCCCAGAGGATCAGGAAGCAGGAGGCACACAGTGCCGCTTCCCCAGGTGCTCACCCACTTGGGGTTCTCCCTCACACCCCTGTGGCCCGGCCCATCTCTTCCATCTCCCCCGTCTTAGCCCCAGTAGCCCACTGATCAGACACTAACTGCCCCATAGAAGGAGTGGCATCCACTTCTGAGCCCAGGTCACCAATACCAAGTAACCAGAATACCAGAGAATATGGTATATCACTTAAAGCATTGGGCTGCTCCCAGCACAGCTGGATCCTTCGGCCCCTGAAGCCCCCACTAGGTGGGTGCCTACCACTGCTGGCAGGAGGGGTAGGGCTCCCTCCTGCATTGCTGGTGTGCCTTATGGGCCTGCTTTCGGCCCCGGGCCTCCTCTGCCTCCCAGGCTAAAGGAGATCTGCAGAGTCTTAACACACCTCTCATTGCTTTAGACAGAGCAGCCTGGCTGGGCTCATCCCAGAATGCATCCGCCCGGCAGGCATGCGAGCTCCCTAGAGCCCCTGGAAGGGCCTGTGGTGGGCAGAGCTGAAGCAGTGCTGTGTGTTTGACCCTAGAGGGTCGGAGCTGGCGTGGAGACCAGCCCAGGTTGCTGACTGTGCCCCGGGGCACTCCCGAGCAGAGGCAGACCTCCAACAAGGCAGACAGGAGATGGCAACATTAAATTCAGGGCTGGGAGCAAGAAGTTGAATTCCGCCTTTCTGTTCTACTCTGCTCTCATTAGATTTCCAACAGATTTCATGCTTCCAAATGCATTGGCCACACAGAGCTGCTTGGGGTCTCTTGGAGCCCTCGCAGACAGATGGTGGGGAGGGGGTGGAGGCTGAGTGGTCGGAGGCTCTGCTCTGGCAGGGGGGCTATTTGGAAGCAGGGAGCCTGAGGAGGAGGGGAGGGGAGAGACGACACGAACCCTAGGCCTGCTCAGCTGAGAGAAGATTCCCACCCAAGTGCAGACTCACAGCAACCTGTCCCTTCTCAGCTCTGCTCAACAGCAACCCAGGTAGGCTGGGAGGAGAACATCCATGTATGCAGAGGGTGACATGGAGAATCCCCTCCCGGCCTGCTCAGTGACTCCTGACGAAGTGGTTACTGGGCATCCTGGTGACACCATTAGACCCCACACAGCACGGCCACATCCTTCCTGCTGCCTCAGATCCTGGGAGCCGGTGAGGCGGGGACCTGGGAAGGAGCCAATGCAAGCTTGGAGGCATCCTGGTTTCACACATGGGCCCCAGGGGCCACGTGTTGCCCAGGGTATCTTTGGAGAGAGTCCTTTGAAGGAGAAGTCCCTGGATGAGGAAGGCGTATAGGAGAGGGGAATGATGAGGAAGAGATCACAGGTCAGAGGGGCTGGTGGCAGGTGAAGGGGATGGAGAGTGGTCTCTATCAGTGTTGCTCCCGAGCCCTCTGCGTCCAGTGCTGAGGCCAGCGGGTTCAGTCTACCCCCTGCTTGGGGGACGGCACCCCTAGTCTCTCCCCTCTGCTTTCTCCTATCTCTTTCTTCCCTCTCTGTTATTCCTTTCTCCTCTGAGTAGTTTCTGGTGCACCCTACCAGTGGGGCTATCACGTCCCCCAGACCCCACATCCCTGAATCCCCAGCCCCATACAGTTCTTAAACAACCCTCCTGGGTCTGTGGAGGGATCTGTCTCTGCCGTGCCTTCCATCTGTGACGCTTGGAAGTGCCCTCCTGCCCCTCCTTCTCTCCAAGGGACTGGCTCCCCCATCCAGCTTTTCAGAAGGGTTCTGTCCCCCCAGCTCCCAAGGCTTTAGTCACTGTTTCTTCCTTGCAGGTTTCCTGAGCATGGCGACCGCATTTTCCAATCTCAATATCCAATTCCCTGATATGCGTGAACATATGTCATATGTATGCGTATGTCTGCACATACACGCAGGCTGTATGTGTAAGCATGCATATGTCTGTAGGAATAAACAAAATCCTGTCCTTTGTTGACTTTACCGAAAGCTCTGGACAACCTAGGCGGTAGGGCTGAACCCCCACCCACTAGGGCATTGTGCTCTGGCTTTGTCTTTGACATGAGCTTCATTTGAGCTGCCTTCTTTTAGTGAGTTTATTTTTCTCTCTCAACTGGAAAATCACATTTGATCAGCTGTAGAGAGCAATCAGATACCGAAACATTGGGATTTTGCCCGGAGAGGCAGCTCCCTGAAAAGCCCGTACCGGTTCTCCAGGGCGAGATGGGACTCCTGCAGAGGCACACCCAGGTTCCCGGAGCCATGGGTCAGGCAGATGGTGGACCGGCACAGCTGGGGTGAGAAGGGAGTGAAGCAGCCACTTCCTGGGCTGGAGGAAGCCAACCCCAGCTGAGTGCTGGCACCCTAGGCTTCTGGGTTTGGCCCGGGGCTCTGTCTGCCTCACTGTCTCCCTCATTCCTCGGCTCTCCATCTCTCCCGATGACTGTGACGTCATTGATACATGCTGTGAGTGATTGCCCTGTCTCAGCACCGATGTCCAGCCCCTCTGCTGGCTGGGGCCGGGCTGTGAATAGGCCTGGTAGCGGTCTGCCAGGCCGGGCACTGAGCTCGGCCCTCTTTTCCTCCCTGCCCCTTCCTCTGCTGCCCGTGGGCCACTGCAGGCCCTGGGGAGAGGGAGGGCCTGGCCACGATAGGGTCTCCCTTGCTGACTTGCTTTTCCCACTGCAGCGGATCTCCTAGGCAGGGCTCTCTGGCTATTGTGAAAACAGTCTGAGCAGCCTCTCCAGCCCTCTTCCTGCATAAGCCCCCTGGGGGTCACGTGGCAGTCACAACCCTGAGGGCGCTCCCACCACCCTCCTCATCCCACCTTTGTGTGTCAGCCCTGAGTCTACAGAACAGCCTCCTTGCCACTGCTGTTCAACCATCCCCAGCATCAGAAGCTCCTTCAGCACGGGCCACCCCTGCCCTCCCACCGGGCACCTTGGCTCAGCCATGCCATCTCCCACTGACCGGCCATAGAGCTCTTGCTCCTTCAGCTGACACAGGGGTTCTGTGGAAAGGGGTCTGTGGTCCCCTGAGAGCCCCTGAGGCTCTTCTGCAGGACCCCACAAATCTTTTTTGTCTTCCAGGGTGTTCCTTGAGGTTCCTGTAGGGGCACTTAGTGTTAACCCTTTCCTAAAATCTTTTGGCCCCAGGAGGCCTTTCTCCTCAGAACACCCAATGACACCTCACAGAATACAGTTTGGAGAGGCGTGTGGGAGAACCTCTTGGTTTTTAAACTCGACTCCTCCCTCACACTCCTAAAAATGATCCTTGTGGATCTTACCAAACAAATCATATTAGCAAATATTTTTCATGAACCGCCTGCAGTATCTCAGCCCGGTCCCTGTGGTGTAGCAGATTCTTCTGTGCAAATTCTGTTCTGTGATCAAACCAGGCAACTTATGTTCTGCCTCTCTATAAGGTTCGCTTCTGAGGTGGGAACAATTTTATTACAGGAGTCCGCTCTGAGTGAACACAGTCATTTACTGCTTCACAGCAACTAAGCTGACATTTAGAATTCAGGTGTCACCAAGAGTGCCTGAAGTACCACGTTATCTGTGATATTATGACATGGGTTACTTTCCTCCTGTCGGGTGATCCCTGGTAGCTCACCCCATTACAGGGAGGTCTCCTGATTTGCCATTACTTGAGGAGTGAACTCCCACCTGCTTGAAACAACTCAAAAGCTGGGTGGGGGGCGTTGGGAGCAGAGAGAGGAGGGGAACAGAGCGAGGGGGAAAGGACGAGGGTAACCAGGAGGGGAAGGTGAGGCACAGGCAATGCCTTGCACCCCGCGAGGGCTTTGGGGAGCAAAAGCTGCCGAGCCCCCCAGCTTCACTGTCAGTGTCTGTCAGGTGATCATGGGTTTTTTACCTGCTTTAGGTACGGCCCTGTTTTGCTTCCTCATGGGAGTGGATGAGGGTGGTGATAGTGTAGACAAAGAAGCCAATGCGTGTTTTATTCTGAATAGCATTCCAAGGCTTTAAATTCCTAGGGAAGTGGCGCAGGCTCTTAAAGGCCCTGAGGTGTGAGGATACGGGCTCTGGTTCCAGCTGAGCCACTGCTAATGTGTGACCTTGGTCAAGTGTCTTGGCCTGTTTGGGCTCCACCGTGCTCATGCGTAAGGTGAAACTCAGTCCCACCCACAGTTCTCAGATGGAGTGCTCATGAGGCCTGAGCCAGGAGCACCGCGATGCGGATGGACGCAAGCGCTTCTAGTACATTCACAAGTTTGTGCGATCACCAGCACTGTCTTGATCCGGAATATTTTATCCTCCCAAGAAGAAATTCATACCCATTAGGAGGCTCTCACCATTTCCTCTCCCCCACCCCAGCTCCTGGCACCACTAATCTGCTTTCTGTCTCTATGGATTTACCCACTGTGGACATTTCCCATAAATGGAATCATATAATATGTGGTGTTCTGTACCTAGCTGCTTTCACTCTGCATCATGTTCTCCAGGTCCGTCCACACTACAGCATATACTGGTACTGTATTTCTTTTTATAACTGAATGCTATTCCATTGGATGGATATGCCGTACGTTGTTTATCTGTTCATGAAATGGAAGTTGAGCTGTTTCTGCATTTTAGCTCTTATCAATAATGACAAACATTTATTTGTGTGTATGTTTTCATGTGGACATACATTTTCAGTTCTCTGAGGTTCGGAATTGGTGTTTCTGAGTCATATGCCGACTCCATGCTTAACTTTTTGAAGAATTGCAGAACTGTTTTCCAAAGTGGAGTACGATTTTTTATTTCCATTAGCAATGTATGAGGGCTTCATGTCCCCACATCCACTCTAATACTTGTTACCGTCCATCTTTTTTATTAGAGCTGTCCTAGGGATGTGAAGTGGTCTCACACTGTAGTTTGAAATTGCATTTCTCTCATGATGAAAGTGATTGAGCATCTTTTCATGTGCTTAGTGGGGCTATTGATATATTTTCAGAGAAATTATTTCATTTTTTGCCCATTTTTAATTAGGTTATTTGTCTTTTTATTGTTGAGTTCTAAGAGCTCTTTTTAAAAAAATACTTCATTTATTTACTTATTTATTTAGCTGAGAGAGAGAGAGTGTGTGTGCATGTAGGCAGGGGGAGGGGCAGAGGGAGAAGGAGAGAGACTCAGGCAGACTTCCTGCTGAGCATGGACCCCCCCCCCCCGACCCTTCCCCAATGCAAGACTCTATCTCATGACCCTGAGATCATGACCTGAGCTGAAATCATGAGCTGAGCTGAAATCATGAGCTGGATACTTAACTGCCTGAGTCACCCAAGCTCCCCTAAGAACTCTTTAAAAAAAAAAAAATATATATATATATATATATATATATAAATATACATACACATATATATATGCATACACTAGTATACTAGATACTAGTAGATACTAGATACTAGTCCCCTGTCAGATATATGATTTGCAACTATTTTATCTAACTCTATGGGTTGTCTTTTCACTTTGTTGCTAGCATCATTTAAAGCTCAAAAGCTTTTAATTTTGATAAAATCCAATTTGTGTATTATTTCTTTTTGTTGCTTGTGTTTTTGGTGTCATATCTAAGAAACTATTACCTAAATTCAAGACTGTGAAGATTTATATCTGTGTTTTCTCCTAAGTGTTTAATAGTTTTAGCTCTTAAATTTAGAGATTTCATGCATTTGAGTTAATTTTTATAGTGCACTCTCTTAAGACATTTACCTCAAGTAAAAACAAAACAGAACCTCTGAGTTGAGCCAAGCCAAACTTTCCTGTGGGTCGCCAGGTGCCAGTTTTGATCACGTGTTCTCTAAGGGCTCTCTGTTTCTTCTCCGTCAGGCTGCCTGCTTTTTATGAGTTAGTGGAGAATCACCCAGAACCTAGGGGAAGAGAATTTGGAACAGGACCTCCAGCAGCAGGACAGGTGGATGGGGGCTGTTGTGGGGCAGGGAAGCATACTAGATCTTCCAAAGAGGAAAGCCACATGGCCGTGAATATGCTTGCAAGCAGGCCTCAGAACTGGGTAAGGGCTTACCAGTTTAGACTGAAGCTGACTATAGGTTCTGTGGGCTCAGGCCTGGCATGCTTGCTCTCACATGTCCTCCCAGAGCCCGAGCGCTGGCCTGGTTTCTGGAGACCCGTGTGCTGTTGTTATTTCTACTATAGTCAGCTGTGTGACCCTAGGTCACTCACGGAATCACTTTGATCCTCCAGCTCTTGCTCTGAAACAGGACGTAGGTGACCTTGTATTAAAAGTTTTGGTAATTGTTTGAGTCCCACTGACGTGAGATGCTTCCAGAATTTCAGCTGATTGGATCATGGAAGTGCTGACTGGTGTTTCCCCAAGTGTCTTATGCAGATGTGAGACACAGTGGTTGTGTCGTCGAATGACTGAGAAATACTAAATCAAACACGGACAGGTTTCTTTGTTATGGGACTTTCCAGAGCCTTTCTGAGAACATGTAGCCTGAGTCTGTTGCAGGAAGATGTGCTATGCAGCATTTCCTAAATTAGTTTAACTAGGAAAGAAATATTGTCAAATGTGAATGCTACCAATTTCAAACAACGTGAATGAAACCACAGTCATGGAATGGGACTTGTGTGTGTGATGCTGTGTGGGTCAGAAACCACAGTGTCCAACCTGGTATAGGGAAATACGCCTCCCAGAGGAAACCTTGCACATGGGTATGCCTACCGAAGTCCGTCAGTCTGGCCTACGTTGTGAAAGGAGACTTTGGTCAGCTTCTGGGGTTTTCTGATTTTCACTCCTGGCTAATCTGCCATTCAGGGCTGCCCACATTTGTCTCTCAGGTAGCGCTGAAGGGCCACTATGCCACGAACCCCAGAATCCACCTGACCTGTCCCAGATCAGTGGTGCTTTGATCTTTGATCATGTCCGAGGTAGAAAACCTGGTGTCTCTGGGCTCACCCATCAGCATTACTGGCAGTAGAATGGGCCAGGCCGCTGGGAGACTGAGCTCTAGGATTTTGGAAAGAGTCCCAGCCACAGGGAGGTAAGGCAGGGACTGGCAAGACCACTGCAAGGTGACCTTTCTCATTTTATCAGCCCAGGTCATTTGCTTATTATTGTGAGGATTTTGGGTTGGGATGGTTAGAGGTAGAGATGTTGGAAGAACTTATACACAAAAATAATTTAACAGTTTATTCAATAATAATTTTATAATATATTCTTTTTATATTTAATTTAATTCCCCGATTTTGCAATGTTAGACAAATGTTTGCATTATTTTACATTCCTAAAATACAGGTTGAGATTTGCTTGATGGGTTGGAGGTGGGCATGGGGGCACGGAAGATGAGGCTCTGCGCCTGAGACAGGTAGGTGAAAAGGAACATTAGACTGTAGGCTTTATTTTGCACATAGTCAAAAATGGTGCATATGGACAAGTGTTCATTATATTATAGTGTAAGTGTGGCCCGTTGGGCCAGTTGGCCTATCTGGTCTGTGCTTTCTCTTCTCTCCGCAAACCTGGAGGCTTTTTGAAGTCAGCAAAAATCACTTCCTTGCATAGCATCTTCCTCAAACAGTAAGGTGACCTGACCTCTGTCCACCTCCCTTTGCTGACCTTATCTGTCTCTGCGTTGGCACAAGGCTTGTAAACCTTCTTCACCAACAGAATACGTTTCGCTGGTAGAACTGCTAAGGAGTTCCAGGTTCCAAACGTCCATTCCGTTTGTGCTGGGACAAATGTGAGGCTTCTGCAAGCTCTGCTCCCAGGAGACTGTGCCCACATAAACACTGCACAAGGCTGACAGCAGTAAGATCTCAAAGCAGGCAGGTTTAGAGAGGAGTGGGAGGTTGTTTCCCACTAGTCTGAAGGACAGGAAACATTCATGAGAGTAGAATGACTTTTTAAGAGAGTCTTTTGGGTGGGTCAATCCTCAAGTGTCTGCTTTTGGCTCAGGTTGTGATCCTGGAATCCTGGGATCAGCTCCGTACAGGGCTCTCTGCTCAGCAGGAAGCCTGCTTCCCCTTCTCCTACTCCCCCTGCTTGTGTTCCCTCTCTGGCTGTCTCTCTTTCTCTCTGTTAAATATAGAAATAAATAAATCTTTATATATATATATATATATATATATATATATATATATATATATATATATGTCTTTAAAGACAGTAGTACTTAAATACACTGAGATGGGGGAAGGGCTCATGTGGACTCATGTGGACCCATTTCTTCCAAAAACCCACGAAGGGGAGCTGCAGTGATAGGACAAGATAATGCACTGGACCAGAATGAGCTCAGCCTTATATACTGGGCTCTGGATGTTGACAATTTAAAGCAGTGTGACACCTCTTTCTGTTCCAACACCATTGTATTTGAGGTTCAGGGGTGGCTTCAGAAAGGAGGGGTTGTTCCTCTTAGTGCTTTATTTTGGTAATGAGTGAAAAGCTCATAGCTCTAAATACCATCTATATGCTAATGACTGCAGAATTTACATCTCCAGCCAAGACCTGGACTCAAGAATCATATATTCACCTGCTGACTTGACATCTCCCCTAGGACAGCTAATAAGCTTTTCAAACTCAATGCATCCCACTCAGAACTCTTGTCTCCTTCACATCGATTACACCCCACCCTTTAGCATCTCAATAAATGGCATCATCACAGATCCAGGTGTTGAATCAAAAAAGTTAGGTCATTCTTGGTTCCCCAGCCCTGCATCCACTCCACCAAATTCTGTCAACCCTATCTTGAGAATGTGTTTCTGTCTCTGCTTTGTTCCATCTCCACCCTAGGGCCATGGCCTCTCCTCTTCTTCATAAAATAAGTTCCTTACCAACCCTCCTTGACCAGACCCCACTCTGCTCTCTGATGTGTCTCCTTCCTCTCTGTCCAGGCCCATGGGGGTACAGCCACATTAACTTTCCTGCTGTTCCTATCACCTGAGTTCATTCCTGCCTGAAGCCTTTGCATTTACTACCCCCTTGGTCTAGAAAATTATTTTCCCTGATCCTTTGTGTGACTGACTGTAACCTTAATGTCTAAAGCACCCTCCACTCCTCGTTCCGGACCCCTCATTTCCCCTATTGTCTTCAAAGCATTTATCAATATATGAAATTTGTTTGTGCATTAACTTATTGTCCGTCTCCCCGTCCCCTTTTCTTCCCCCATGAGCCTTGTGAGAGTGATTTTATTCTTTGTCTAGCTTGTTGTTGTATCTTTTGCACCTGCCACCTCGTTGGAGCTCAAAGATCTTCTAACATATTTATTTTTTTTTTAAGATTTTATTTATTTATTTGACAGAGAGAGATCACAAGCAGATGGAGAGGCAGGCAGAGAAAGAGAGAGAGGGAAGCAGGCTCCCTGCTGAGCAGAGAGCCCGATGCGGGCCTCGATCCCAGGACCCTGAGATCATGACCTGAGCCGAAGGCAGCGGCTTAACCCACTGAGCCACCCAGGTCTTCTAACATATTTATAATGCAAAATCTCAAACACACAGAAGTAGAGAGAAGAGTATAATGAGCCCAATTCTGCTTATCACTCAGCTTAACAATTTATCAACCCGCGACCAGTCTGTTTTCATCTATCCCCCATGTTGAAGCAAATCCCGGTTATCATATCACTTCATCTGTAACTATTTCAGTGTATATCTCGCAAAGATAAGGGGTTTTTAGGAAAAAAAATAACTACAATACCATTATCACATAATTCACAAAAAACCCTTAATATCAAATATCCAGTGAGTTTTCAGAATTCCCTGAATGTCTTGCTTTGTTTTTAAGTTTGTTTGAAGCAGGCGCTAGAGAAGGTCTTTAAATGACAATTGATTTATGGTGCCTTTTCAGTCTCTGTTAATCTATAGCTCTCTCTGCAACCCTCTTGTTTTTTTCTTGAAAGCTATTTGTTGAAAAAACTAGGTCCAGCAGGGTACCCCCTAGTCTACGTTTGCTAATTTCATTCCAGAGGTGTTGCTTGATGTGTTCCTCTATCCCCTGCATTTCCTGCAAATTGGAAGTAAGAGATTTGACTAGATTCAGGGTGGTTCCTTTGAAAATAATACTACTGCAGGCTCATATTCCCCCATCAAGAGGCACAGTGTATCTGGTCATCCTTTTGTGACACTAGAGGTATTGATTCTTATTGTCCAGATCCAATATTTCATTCGAGTTTACAAAATGTTAACATTATAATTCTGTCATTCCTTTTGCATATTTTAGCTTGAATACTTTTAGAAGAAGTTTACCGTCATTAGTTATTTGATTACCCTAAGATATAGTTTCTACAGAAAAGGCAGAGAAAGGTTTGATTCTTTCTTTTATCAGATTTCAAGATAACAATTTGGTTCCTACATCCTCCCAAGTTGACCAGTGAGGATTTTTGTTTTAAGTATCATCAGGAGCTTGTAGATTTAAATAGACTTGATGCATTTCAATCGATAGAAATATGTTGAATTAATGAGTGAATAATTGAACAAATGCAAATTTAGAAATTTCTATAGGCTTTCAGTTTTTCCTTTCCAGACTTCATAGTCCCAGATTACATATGCAAAACCATCGCATGATTTTTTTCTTGAGTTAATTCTATTCCTTGAATTTTTACTTAGTACTCTGGGGTTTAATTGAATAAGTAAAAAGCAAGCCCTGCTTTTAGGAATATTCCTATCCATCTGCTACTGAACAAAACAGTTTTAATTAGATCTTGAATCACCTCATTATTGAAACCTACTGATGTGTTTCCCACCTGAGAAGCTGCTGGTCACTGGCCCAGAAACAGCAGCACTGACCTGAGTCTGGTTCATGCTCTTATGCTATGGGATTGGGCCAGTTACCGTCCCTCTCTGCCTCAGTTTCCCCACTTGCACATGTAGGGATGACACCAGGTCATTACCAGGGCTCTTTCTAATTCTTCTATGATGCGGGGTACCCAGGTGGCTCAGTCTGTTGAGTGCCTGACTCTGGGTTTTGGCTCAGGTCATGAGATCAAGTCCCCTGTGGGCTCCATGCTCAGCATGGAATCTGCTTGAGATTCTTTCCCCCTCACTCTCCCTTCCCCCTGCTCCTTCCCACTCACGTGCTCTCCCTCTCTTAAATAAATAAATACATGAATAAATACATAAATAAATAAAATCTTCAAAAAAGTAAATAATTCTTATATGACGGGAACCTCTCCCTTTTTCCCACTACACGTGACCTCTAGGTAAAGGCCACGGGAACACGTCAGAAGGGGCAAGCAAGGCAGCAGTGCAGGGTGTGTGTTGGGGGGAGTTAGGACAGAGAGGCCAGGAGGGAGAGCCCACCAAGACATACTTCAGCCAGCAGCTCACAAGGAACCATGACTGGAATACATTTGTCATTCTGTGTGCTGTTTTCTCTGAAAGCTTTCTAGAGTTTGGTGGGAGAAGTGGGTTGGGTGCTCACCAGGTTAAGAAATATTTCTGGGAGTGTTTGGTGGTCTCTGAAGGAAGCAACAGTGAGTGCTGTGTGTAGGAGCCTGGAGCTTTAATGCCTGAGTCATCCTGACCTCACACTTCCTAACAGGGCTGCTCCCTCACCTACAGTGCACCCCCCACCTGTCTCTGCAGCCCTCCCTGGAGGCAGAAATAGTCTTGCCAGCCCCTGGCAACATTGCCCGTCTGGGAATTCAGACATTCAGAATGCCAGAGAGTCCGCTGGCATTTTCCTTTTGTCTGCAAAGGGTTAGATTGCATGAGAATCGATAGCCTGCATTACGGGAGCTTTCTGATGAGCAGACCTGCTGCTGAGTTGTTGTCTGCATCCCGTCCTCTGATCGCAGGGCCCCCACTTTCCCATCTCTGTCAGCATGTGACCCAAGTTCCCCAGAGGAAATCCAGCTTATCTGATGTTCACATGCACCTGATGAGGTATCCAGAGGTGATGGAATGTTTCTTTTCCCTGCTTCCCAACACTAGCTGCCAATAGCTGGAGGATGATGGTCTTTCTATTAGCCAAGGATGAGACCTCAGCTAATAAGAGGGTATGGTGGCTTATGTGTCATCCCCTTCAGCTCCTCTCACCCCCTTTCTGGGAGGAAGGGAGGGTGCTATCCTGCCTCCATCCACTACCTTCACAGATCTCTACTACTGTTCTCTTCCCGGGTGTGCAATGGTGGGCAGCAGGCTCTAAGAGGGTGAAGGTATATTCTGGACCCTGCAAGGGGCTGGCATGGTAAGAGCCCCACACCTTTCTCCTCAGTACCTCGTGAGTACTGTCATACTGTTCTCCCACTTGAGGCACCTGGGGATGAACGGATGGTCAGAGTCCCATCAGTGGTGGAAAGCCATCCCACAAGATGGCTCCAGGCATCCATTTAGAAAGAAGAGAGAGTGGTGAGACCATTGAAGATCCATATGGAAGGCAGGCATATGCAGACCCTTTCCTCATACCACATGCAATTATTAAATCAAAATGGATCATAGACCTAAATGCAAAAACTAGAACTATAAAACTTGTTGGAAAAAAATTGTGACCTTAGGGCAAAGACTGCTTAGACAGGACTCCAAAAGCACAATCAATAAGAGAGAAAATCGGGGTGCCTGGGTGGCTCAGTGGGTTAAAACCTCTGCCTTCGGCTCAGGTCATGATCCCAGGGTCCTGGGATTGAGCCCCGCATCAGGCTCTCTGCTCCGCGGGGAGCCTGCTTCCCTTCCTCTCTCTCTGCCTGCCTCTCTGCCTGCTTGTGATCTCTGTCTGTCAAATAAATAAATAAAATCTTAAAAAAAATAAGAGAGAAAATCGATAGATTGGACTTCATCAAAATTAAAACTCTTGTTCTTCAGAAGATACCATTAAGAAAATTAGGAGATGTGGCATGGACATGAGAGGAAAAAAAATACTTGTACTTCATAAATCTGATAAGGGACTCATATTCAGAATATGTAGAATCCTTAAAACTCAATTAATAAGAAGTCACACAGGAGTACTGGGGTGGCGCATTCAGTTGAGTGTCTGACTCTTGGTTTCAGCTCAGGTCATGATCTCAGGGTCCTGAGATCAAGCCCCACATCAGGCTCCAAGCTGAGCAAAGTCCACTTCAGATTCCCTCTTCCTCTCCCTCTGCCCCTCCTGCTTATGCTCTTCCCTCTTTCTCTCTTTCAAATAAATAAATAAAGTCTAAAAAAAAAAAAAGTCAAACAACTCAATTTTTTAAATGAAAGAGAGTTTTGAATAGGCATTTTGGCAAAGAAGATAGGCAAGTAGTTGATATGCACATAAAAAGATGCTTATCATCATCCGTCAGCAAGTAAATGCAAATCAAAAACCCACCGTGAGGTATCACTTCACACCCACTAGGATGGTTATAAATTTAAATTAAAAAAAAAAAAGAGCGGAACCCCTGTACACCAGTGGGAACATATAATTGCACACCTACTTTGGAAACCAGTGGTGGTTTCTAAAGTAAACCTAAATTTACCATACAACCCAGTAATTCCACTCCTGGATTTCCACCCAAGAGAATGAAAATATGGGTCCGCACAACTTACATGCAGAAGTTCACAGTAGCATTATTCGTACGAGCCAAAAAGTGGAAATAATACAAATGTCAGTAATGGGCAGACTGATAAATAAAATGTGGTATGCCCATACAATGGAACATTATGCATCAGCGAAAAGAAGTGAAATGCTGATCTGTGCTATGGTATGGACAAACCTCAGAAATATTAGGTTAAATGAAAGAAGCTAGATGCAAAGAAAATAGAGCTTGAATCCATGAGGTATCCTGAAAAAGCTAATTGGTAGAAACAGTAAATAGATGGGTGGTTGCCTGGAGTTGGGGCTGGGAGCAGATCTTGGCAGCACAGGGGCATGAGGGAACGTTGGGGGGTGATGGAAGTGTTCTAAAATTGGATTTTAGTGGCTGCACAACTCTACAAAGTTTTATGAAAATACCTTCGAGCTGTATACTTACAATTAGTTTTATAGTATACGCATTGTACCTCCATAAAACTATTTGAGAAGAAAAAAAGAAGGGAGAGAAGTAGATTCCAGCATGTGCTTTGTCAAAGGTACCAAGGAGGAGAGGGAGAAAAGGGGAGACTGGGCTCAGGACCCCTCGGAACATGCAACAGGCATGTCTCAGCCTCTGGGGAGGGTGCAGAGCCAGCCTAGTCCAGCCCATTGAGCTGAGTCCAGAGAACCTTCTGCTTCCACCTGCGGGAGTGGCAGCCTCAGCGGCAGGCAGTTCAACACTTAGGCCCCAGCTCCTTCCAGCCTCCTCCCATTAGAGCTCCTTCTCTCTCCCTGTCCCACGTGGCATGGGTGTCCTGTTCTCTGCACCCCCTTGGCCACCATGCCTCTCTGTTGTCACAGCTCCCGTCCCCAGCTCTGATGTCAGTCATTCCTCCCACCCTCTCCATTGTCCTAGAACCTGGGGTTCTGGCCTCTGATGGGCTCACCCTGTTTTTCTGGTGTACATCCCTGGGCGATGAGCCGGCTGGGCTTGATCTTGTTGGGGAAGGGTCTCAAACAAAGGGAAGAAGACATGGTAGAAGGAGCAGACAGGGTGGGGGGAGTGTGGGGTCAGGAGAGCTGAAGGAGCAGTGTGTGGGACACAGAATGCACAGGAAGAACTAGAGAAGTCCATGGAGTACATCTAGGGACCATAAGCCAGCAACTGGAAGTAGGACACTCAGGAGCAGCTAAGGCCTTTTGGGTTCAATTTGCTGAAGTTTAAGAATTGAACTCCCCAGGAAGGTTGACCCTTGCTGTTGGCTTATTGTCCTTTATTTCTGAGTATGAACCAGGGCCTCAGAACTCAGAGGCCAATTTTGGAGCCCTTATTATGTAGTAGACCCTATAGAAAGCATGTAATAGGCATCAATTCACTTAATCCTTACAAAATCCTTTGAAGTAGGTGCTGTGTTATCACTGCATTTTGTAAATGATGGAACTGAAGTCTAGAGGGGAAAGCAAGTTATCCAAGGTTTGGGAAGCCATCAACAGCAGAGCCTGGCTTGGAGCCCAAGCAATCAGTCTGGTTCTTGCATACTTGGCCTAGTGTGGGTTTGATAGGGTAAGAAGACAGACTCTTAAAGGCCCACTAGAGAAGGCTGGAGGTCTTCAAGATAAACTCATCCACTGAGTCCAGCATGGGGAAGAGGAGGGAAAGGGGTAGGAGAAGAAGCTGATGTGCTCTGGGCAGAGGAGAAGCATGGGTCCTTCCAGGGTCATGTCCTGGGAACCTGCCTGCTGGAGGGAGGGGAGATGGATGGGCAAGGCAACTGAGCCTAGCTCCCTGGCCCCAGATGCTGCATCTGTAGTGCACACATAGATGGATGCCTGGGCCAGCAGCTCTGTCCATCCTTTTGCACACTCTTGTGTGGGCACTGCAAAGCCAGTACTTTTTTGCCCACAGCCAGCTTGTGGGAAGGGGGTGTCTTATAAAAGAGCAGTCTATGAGGTCAGGGTGCTGATGGCCAAGAACCAAAGAGAAGGTACCACCTGTGTAAGAGGGAGGTGGACTGAAGCAGAGGGAGGTTGGAGCTGCTTTGTGCTCTGCCCAGAAAAACCTGATCATGCATTTTTCTTAGGGAGATTGGGGCTCACAGCAGCAGGGGACTGGGCCTACAAGAATCCAGTGACAAGAGAGTCTTGAAATTCAGGAGACATTTTACCTTCTCCTGGTGTGGCTTCAGATTCAACTTGTACTTTCTGAGCGTCTTCTATATGCTTGGCTTCCTGGGCAGAAGCTGTCTCATGGATCTTGCCAGACTCCCTCTCTTCTCTGATCCTTTTTTTTTCTTTGATTTCTGCAACTGCAGTATCCTCCAGAGAAGGACCTCGGGATAAGAGTACTTGTGAACGGTTACCTCCAGCACCCAGTGTCTAACAGCACAATGCTGAGCCCAAAACAGTGTCCTGGGGAGTTTAGAAACCCAACTAACAGGTTACCCACCATAACGTATACTTAGAGAATTGTGTGTCTCTTGGGCTTGGCAGTGATGACCCACAGGGCTAGAATGAGTCGATCATAGAGCTCTGTGTCTGCAGAATGATGGTCACCTGCTTATGGGGTGTGTGTGCATCCAAATGGGTCCCATTCTTCCTTCCAGTTTGGATCCATACTTCCGTCTACAGGCCCATGCCTCTGTTCACAGGGGCACCGGCATCTCCCATCTAGGTGTGCCTTGTGAGGACACTTCTGCCTACTGCTGCCACCACAGAGTCTCTGACCCCATTAACACAAGTGCTCTGAAAGGCTCTGCCTCCAAACCCCGTGTAAGAGGAGGCTTCAATCCGCTTCCTGCCTCCTGGAGACCAGCCTTTTATTTAAGATTGTACCAGCGGAGAACTGGGCATGGTGGCCCTTGAAGAGTGGTCCTGAGCTCCCTCGGGGCTGTTCTTCTTCCCTTTCCCTTCAGCTTGATTATTATTCCAAAGGCCTCGTTATGGAAATTACAAAATAATGGTTCTGCAATTTGTGCGTGTGCGGTTGTGTGCACGCTAATTGTCATCCGTGTACCCTCTCTCGGAGGGGCTGCAGAAGGTTCCAGACGCGGCTGTCTCTCTGCCACACCCCCGCCTTCTTCCCCTCCTGCCTTCTGTCACCTGTCACCACAGCCATCTCCCTTCCTCAGGGCATAGGGATGGCATGGAGTATTGGACCAGAAATGACCACCCCAAGCCCATCTACGTATGTCCAGAGGGGCCCCGGCCTCCGAGATGTTCCTTGGCTAGAAGAGGAGATGTGGATCTCTCTGTGAAACACACCCACTGTTTTAGCAGAAAGCCTGTTTATTTGGAGTGGCTTTGAGGGGCTGGTGGAGATGAAGAGGCGCACTGCTCCCTGGACACGGTCATTGTGGCCACTCCTCCTCCCTGGCTTGCCCCATCCTCCTGGGAGGGGGTCGGGGGTTACTTGCATGGTTGGGAAAGGGAGAGTGGGAGAAGAGGTGGCTGGGGGGAGGGGTATTATTACCACGAATCCTGGTCCAGGTTGTGTTGCTCTGAGTGGGGAGACATCTTGGCTTCAGGGGGAGATTCCCAGAGTTGGTGGAAGGTCTCTGAGCCAGATGGAGTTAAGAAGGGACAGAAGGCAGACAGAGCAGGGGAGATCCGAACAGGAACCACCTGCCCCCAACCCAGATTAGCCAGATTTTTCTAAAGGAAATGGTTTGGGGTGAAAGCTAAGTTTTCTTTTCAAGAAGGGTTCAGTTGCTTTAATAGAATTACCCTTGGGGACACTCAGGGTGGGACAAAGGCAGAACCTTCACAGGGCCACGTTAGGACAACACAAAGAGAGTGTGGTCTGGGGGTGGGGGGCAGCACGCATTAGAAGGAGACAGAAGGGGCACCTGGGTGGCTCAGTGGGTTAAGTCTCTGCCTTCGGCTCTGGTCATGATGTCAGGGTCTTGGGATCCAGTCCCACATTAGGCTCTCTCCTCAGCAGGGAGCCTGCTTTCCCCTCTCTTTCTGCTGACCTCTCTGCCTACTTGTGATCTCTCCCTCTGTCAAATAAATAAATAAAATTAAAAAAAAAAAAAAGGAGGACACAGAAACAGGTCTGTCCCAGCAGACGGGACAACTTGGCCTCACTTGCCAGGGAGATGGCTGGAGGTCATGATTGGAGGCTTCAGCCTCCACCTGCTCTAAGCTTCCATCGGGCTCCAGAGCCACACAGGCCTGGCTTGAATGTTGATTCTTCCACTTACGGCTCGCTGTAGGGCCTGGAATGAGCCATTTAACCCCACTGCACCTTGGTTTCCACATTTATTTAAAGGTGTAGTGATAGCACTGCCTTTGTAGGCTGGTGGGAGAATCGAACATGACGACGTAGCTAAGCCCTTAGCGCAAGTCCTTGTCCACAGTGGCCCTTTGGCGTTATCACCGTGAGTGGTTATTGGGTTGTTTTAAGAATTCGGTGATATATTTGTTTATAAAAAATAAAATTAAAAAAAAAAAAAGAATTCAGTGACATAGTTATAGGATTTGCTGAGCTCTCGCGCAGCCCCTGGTGTGGAACCCTGTGTGTTCTGTGTCAGTTCTTGCATACCCAGCCTCTTCTGGTCCAGATAGGCATCTCCCATTCCAAATCTCCACCCCGTCTCCTAGAGAAGTGAGGAGAGACATGTGGGGAGAAGGGGCAGCCCAGCCTAGGGTTTTACCTTACCCTTTGTCTGCCATCCGCCAACCTCACAAGGTCTTTGAGGAATTTCAAATTCTTGGTACCTTTGGGTATGCTCCTCACAGGTTCTTAGGATGTGTGGCATAAAAGGAGGTCTTTGGGAAGAATTAATTTTAACCTATTTTAGTAAAAAGCTGTGCGCTGGGAGGAGGAAGAGAATCGACATCAAAATATGGCAGGTGATTTCAAGTAGCATCAAATTTGCTAGAGGAATGCAAAGCTCCTGAAAGAGTGGGGGAGATAGAGGTCAGACTAGGTCACCAAGCCCTCTCAAGTTGGCCACCAAATTCAGAGAATCTGTAATCGCAACACCCTGTAGACCATGGTCATAGCTGCCTCTAACACTGAGGCAGAACCAGACGAAAGAGCTGGAGGTCGCTGCAAAACATCCCATGTGGCCAAACCCATGGGCCGCTCCCCACCCTTGCCCGAGAGCCACAGCCAAGCTGCTGTCTCTTTCCCCTCTCACTGGCGAGCTCTAGTCCAGATCCACAGGCCAGCATTCTGGGAAATGCTGTGCCCCTGTGAGCCTGAATGAAGCATAAAATGTGGTGGGGGCTGATTTTCCAGCAGATAATTCATGGAGGTGGGGATCTGCCTCTTTTAAGATCCTAAAAGCCTTGCTCACTCACGAGTACAGAGACAGGAACTGCATCAGGACAACACCACCGTTTTTTGTGGGCAGAGAGCTCCAAGCTGTATGGCTCATAGGGGAGGAGGTGGAAGGAGAAGCAGAGGCCTGGGTACCTCTCTGTGAGGCAGAGGGAGCAGTGGCAGGAATGGGAAGATCTCAGCAGGAGATCCAGGCTGGAAGGCATTAAATGCAGGCCCTCCCCAGCAGAGATGATGGGCAGGGTAGGTGAGATTCAGCATTATGGGAAATTCTGTGCTGCCCCCAGAGGACCCCTGAAACTGGGTCAGGGCCAAGGGAAGAGGCTGGGGAAGCCAGGGGCTCAGTGGGAGGACTATAGGCTCACCAGGGACTGACACGAGAGCCATAGAGCCAATGGGGATATATGAACAATCTTATAATGAATTTGATTCAACAAGTACCCAAAGTCACCACCTGGGTTGGGCAGGACCTTGGACACGTGACCTGGAGACAGCCTGTGCCCTCAGAAACTTAGGGTTTAGCGGGAAACGATGATGACGGTAGTGGCCCCTGGTGGTGAGGAGGAGGAAGGGGAGGATAGTGATGAGATAAATCATTTGACTGCTTAGTCTATAAATAATTTTACATAGAGTATCATACTTAATCTCCAACAGTACCAGTTAGTACTCGTATTATTATGTACTAGCATTATATGCTGTTATTATGATAATAGGAGCTGTGATTATTCCTAATATACAGATGGGGAGCCTGAGGCTTTGGAGAGGTTGGTGACTCGCCTGTGGTCCCAGCTGGTAGAGGGGGAGCCGGGATCTCTCTGTGGCCTCCTTGACTCCATATCCTGTTGCTATAATACAAGACAGACAGCGTTGGTGGGGAAGACAGCATGCAAATGCACCGATGGTGCCCAGGGGCATTCTGGTAGGAGACATTCATGCCAACCGGGAAGCGAGGGACACAGTCCTGGCTAAGGGGAAATGTGAGGTAAGGAGTAGGGGATGCGCACATTTCAGGGGCAGAGATGTGTGAGAAAAGCATCCAGAGAGTGGGATCTGTATTAGCAACATCTTGGAAGGTCATTGACGGTCACATAGTAGGGAAAAGTTAAAAAAAAAAAAAAAAAGTCTGAGTCTTAAAAGTTTGTCTTGCCTATAGCCGCTTTTTTGCTCATTTCACACGAGTATGTGGGCCCTGTTAGGTACCAGTGGGCAGAGATACGCAGGGAACGGGGAGCAGCATGGAGGGGGTGGCAGGCAGGTAGACAGCCAGCTCGAGATGTAGAGACAGCAGGATGTGGTGACTTTGGGTTGCGGGGGAGGGGAGGGAGGGTTGGGGAAGCAACAGGTCATGGGACGTTTGTTTGTGGGCCTTCCACAGGACATATCTTATCCACTGAGATTGAAAACACAGAAGAGGGGATGAAGCAATTAGGGCAAGCCTTGGATCCCAGCAGAAAAGGCGTGAAATGGGGCTGGGACTGAGAGGGGGTGAGGTGGAGTGGGGTTCCTCTCTGTCACAAGGAGAAGATTCTCCTGAGTTCATTGCAGGTTTGGGGGAGTGGGTGGCAGATGGGAGGTGGTGAGCCTCCCATTTCTCTAACTGGAGCTTTTAATTGTGCCTTGTAGGTGGAAGTGAGTGCTACATGGGTCAAGTTAAAAGCCTACACGTTAAAAATAATGATACTAAAGGCCAAATGAGTCCCTCACATTATTGGTTCCTCTTGCCCCATTCCCTGGCTTTCCAGGAAGCCTGAGGCAGTCCCAGAGGCCCTGGTCTCCCCAGATTTCCAGTCCCATCCTAGGGCCCCCTCACTTCCCGGGAGCAGGTGACAGTGGCACTCACACAGGGTTGTGTTTGTGGTGGCAGAACGGTGAAATAATTCTTCTAGGCAGAGAGTAAAATCTTTGCTGGATATGGTTCCTCCCTCTTCCTTTTCAGGAATAGATTTTTTCTTAGCTCAGAGATATGCCAAGAAAATGAAATAAAAGTAAAGGGGAAAGAGAGGGGGAGAGACAGAGAGAGAGAGAGAGGACAAAGTGCCTTTAATTTGAATAGCTTTTCCCCATGTGAAAAAGGGACAGTTCATTGCAAAATATTTATCTTCATTACGGTTGGTATCATTATTGATGGAGAAGCCCCACGGACTAATGGGAAAATCTCTCTAGGAGGTCTGAATCCAGATGAGCTCAGTCTCCACCTTGCCTTCAACATGCTGGGTGAGCACGGCCTTTAATTTCTAGGTGCCCCCGCTGACCCGTGGGTACAGCCCGGAAAGAAAGGTCCTCAGGGCTGGATCAACCCCTCAGAGCCAGGGGAGGTCTTCCCGATCAGGGCGGGAGCTGCTTGCGGCACAGACCGCTCCTTGCTTGTCTTTGGATCATACAGGCCCTTGCTTAATACCGGTGTGGGTATTGGGTGATGGACAGATGGTGTGAGAGCGGGCGTGGGTGAAAGGGTTAGTGGATCCATGAATCCAGTTGAACCATCGTTTCTTCAGAGGCTCAGTGTGGTCCAGAGAGGAGGCTCACACCCATTAGTGGCTGAGTCGGCCTGAGGTTCAGCTCTCCCTTCCCAGGGGCCTCGCTGTCCCTGTCCCTTCTGCTGAGAGATGTTGTAAAACATAAATGAGAATGTGCTCTTGCAGTTATTTTTGCTATTCAGAATAAAAGGAGCTTATAAAAATCAAAGTATCATTTATCATGATGGATGTTCGAGAGGCTCAGGTTAGCAGCCTTGGAAGCTGTAATTCATAGTAAAATCAAGCCTCGTGTGTGTTCACCAATCAACAGCAAAGGCAGGGAGTGCCCCACGACGAGCCCACTGCGGCTCAGAAAAGCTACAGCGGGACTTGCTTAGGACTTCACGGGTAGCAAGGGCTTAGAGCTGGTTCTGGCCAGCCAGGAGTGTGCAGTCAACCCTTGGGGTGCTTTCTGCCACCTGGTTGCCTCCTCATGTGACGTTCTGGGGCCGCAGGTGGAATATGCAGCCATGAGCCAGAGGGTCCAGGGCTCAGAGCTCTGTCTTCCGGTGCCTGAGTCGGGGGATTAATGCACAAGGTACCGAGAAGATCTCGGACTTTGAGGCATTCCTGGAGGGGAGCCAAGTGTCTTCCCAAGCTCATTACCAGGTCCCAGCACTTTATAGCCATACCTCGTAAACTGGACCCGTGTGACATTCGGCTGTTTGCTTGGAAGAGACGTCAGGGGTGATTTAGAGCTCCTGCATGAGGGTTTCCGGTCTGTGTCAGCACACGGGAAGCTTGTGGAGGATGGGGGCCTTTATGAGTTGTTTTCTCCCTTCATCCCCAGCCACCTTCGGGCCCAGGTTTATGGCTCTGAGATTGTAAAGATGCTGAAGGAGGGACACTGTGGCTGCCTTGGATGGCATCTGCTTGTCTGGACAGAGAAAAGCATCACACACCTCTGATGGGGGTGGCTCACCTGGTCCCGGGGTGTCATCCAGTGCCCCAAGCACACACACTCATTCCAGCAGCTGCAGCGGCCAGCCATCCAGGCCGCGCCCTCCCTGCCTGTCCTCCCCAACCCCCTGCCACCCCTCCCCCACTATGACCAGAATCCCCCACCACATGTCCGTCTCAGCGCATTACCGACACCCCCTTCTGTCTCGAACTGCTTGCCTTCCCCCAGGGAGTGCTGTGGGTTGGAAATGATGGTCTTTAATCATTTCTTAAGTGACCAGCCCAGAAATCATTTCTTAGTGCCATACACACAAATTAAATCATAAATCCACACTGGGCCCTGCCTAGGAAGGACTGAAGTACAGCTCTGATTCAGAGCAGAGAGGAGGCCTCCACGGGGGAGGGGAGGAAAGCAGCATGCACCTGGAGGAGAGGCCAAGGCCTTGGAGAGAAGGAAGATGTGCCTGTGCTGTCAGAGCTTGGGCTGCTATAACCAAGTATCACAGACATGGATTTCTCACAGTTCTCAAGGCTGGCAGGTCAAGGTGCTGCGGTCTGATTCAGTGTCTGGCGAGAGCCCGAGTCCTGGTTTGCAGGTAGGTGTCTTCTGAAATCCTCATGTGCCCTTTCTTTGGTGCTTGTACTTGGAGGGTGGTGGTGGTGGGGGTCTCTCCTGTCTCTTTCTTTTTTTGTAAGGCATTAATCCATCATGGGCGGGGGGTCAACCCTTATGATGCAAAGGTGCCATCTCCAAATACCGTCACGTTGGGGATTAGGGCTTCAACATGAATTTGGAGAAAGGAACACAAACACTTATTAATAAGACTCTTTCATAGAAGGGTCCCTTGGCACTTCTGTTGTCTTGATCTCACAGAAGAGGTCCCAGAGAATGCAGACAGGTCCGCTTTGGGCATGAGGAGGGTACCCATCCGTCTCAGGGATAAGAGGTCTGGGCAGCCCCATTCCAGGCTGAGCTCTCCATAGGCCATCATCCAGAATCATCCAGGCCCCAAATATTCTCTGCTTATTCTCTGAGAGACCAGAAGGAAGAGGGCAAGAAGGATTACCTGGGGATGCTCATCAAGAGAGACGCCTTAGTGGGGATTGAGTGAGGTGTTCCTAAAACATGCCTATGATCTCTACTTATTTCGAGACTCAGTTTAACATTTTGGCCCCCTCTAAGACTAATTCCAGCCTATTTGGAACCTCTGCTATCTCTCCCCATGAAAACAGTCTTCCGTTTCACTAGGTGGGTAATGGGCATGCAGTAAGGACTCTATCAAACTTCTTAACATCCTTGACTCTTTCCTACCACCATGCCTTTGCACATGCCATTTCCTTTAACTGGAATGTCTCCTTTCATTTTACTACCTAGT
The DNA here is from genome assembly GCF_902655055.1 of Lutra lutra. Classification (NCBI taxonomy): domain Eukaryota; kingdom Metazoa; phylum Chordata; class Mammalia; order Carnivora; family Mustelidae; genus Lutra; species Lutra lutra. The sequence goes on along the minus strand of NC_062278.1, from coordinate 129,959,676 downwards.
AAACTCCTATTCATGCTTCAAAACCCAGATCAGCCACCCTCTCCTTCAAGGGGTCTTCCCTCTCATCCAACTGTCATAGAGAGGGGACTGCCTCTTTTCTCCCAACGACGATACATGCTTCTCTTTTCACATTATTCAAGCTAATTACAGTTAGCATTTGGTTCTTCCATCAGGCCTTGCATTCCTTGAGAACAGGGACTCCAGCATACTCTGCTCTGTATGTGGAGTGGCCAAGCCAGGGCCTGGATCCAGGCAGCAATGTTACCAAAGCCGTGTGGTGAAGCAGTTGGGGCCCTGGAGTGAAAGAGGCACCGCATATCTTTTCTTGGCCCCCAACATGTTTGGTTTATGGCAGTCACTCAGCTTCAGATTTGAGACTCTGAGTTTCTTCATCTGCAAAATGGGAGAAATAAAATTAGTAATTTGACTATTTCAGAAGCCTACAAAGAAGATGAATCTGACAGTGGGTTGGTGGGGGAAATGTGTCAAAATGCTTTAGCTCCTTGAAAAATTCCATTAGAAAGTCAAGGTGTTGGTATTGCAATTATTATTTGATTCCCAAATGGTGAGAGTGCTTCCAGAAATGTGCTTTGCCTGATGAACCAATACATTTCAGCCCCCACTGATGAATTTGGGAATCAAATACCTGTCATCTTGAAATAATTGACACATCTTGGTGAAGCGCTTACATTCCTCTGATGAAATTCTGGATTCTTATTGAAAGCGAGGAGAAAGACGTGTTACATGGGAGCAATATTGTTTTATGGACCTTTATCTTGGTTATTAACAAATGAGCATTACGTGTCGAAATGGTAAAGGGGGAATTCAGTAATGAAGTTTCATAGGATTATAATGATTATTAGCCTGATGATGATGAAATCCAGATTATATTGTATGAGGTTTCCTTGGCACTCACTGTTCCATGGCCCCTAATGCTGACGGACAGCAGGCGGGCTTCTTCTGTCCCTATTCTCCACCCTGAAGTTATCTGGGAAGTGGGCATAAAGGTTGATAGGCTCCTTATGCATATTTGCACTGGTTGTCAGTAAACCATAATAATTATAGGTGCCCATATGTCAGGTCAGTACCTTACATACTCAGAAACTGGCACACATTTGAGGTAGGAGCAGTTAGTGTCAGTGACCACTTACCCATAGGCACACCCTACTGCTGAGCTGCTCGAGGATTCTCCAGAAAAAGCAGCCAGCCCACCATTTGCACCCTTTTCATTTCCCTCTGGTCACCAGAAGCCACTGGGAAGATGAATTTGCCTTTCGGAGCTGGCCTCTGCAGAGTATGCAGTGACCACATCCATACATCACCCTTTTACATCTGGTCGGGAATGCAGGCAGGCAAAGACTCCGAGGTGTCGGAGTCAGCACACAACATAGCTGTACTTTTTTTGAGAACCCCCCCTGACACCCCTTTGGAAGTAGGAAAAGGAGGGCAAGGTGCCTTCAGTAAGCAGAGACAAAATACACTGTCCCTTCCCCAAGCTTCTCATCTGGACTTGTGTGCACTTGACTGTGTTCTTGGACCTTAGCGCACATGCCCATATACAGGGTGCCCCCACGCCCATGAATAACCTACCTCAGTAAATAACTGCAAAGAGCATCAGCTTTGAAGCCGGACAGATCTGGTTTTGAATTCTGCCTCTGCCATGGACTAGCCATGAAAATCACTAGCTCTTTTACCTCTCTGAGCCATAATGTCATTGCCGATGAAATGGGAGACCAGGACGATCGTTACTCCATTTTATGGATGAGGAAGCCAGAACTCAAAAAGCTGACAGAACTCAGTCCCTGTGGCTATGAGTAGAGCCGCCTATAACTTCGAAGCTCGTACCCCGGTCTCCACCGGTGATGTTGCTATAGTCTATATTCAACGCGATCTGCACTAGCTTTTGTTGGTTCAAAGGAAATTTACTTGATTAATAAAACACTCCCACCAATGAGCTCTCAAGTCTCTGGAGTCAGCTGGGAAGCCTGGGCTCAATTCCCGGCTTCACCACTGATGGAGGGACCTTGGACAAACTGCAGACCTTATTTTGAGCCTCAGTTTCCAAATGTGCAAAATGGGAATAATTGTAGCACGTGTCTCTTAGGGCTGTTATGAGTATAAAATGAAGTCATGCTGAGCACCTGGCCCATAAAAAATGGTTATTTAAATAATGGTTATTGGGGCATCTGGATGGCTAAGTCAGTTGAGCGTCCGACTCTTGATTTTGGCTCAGATCATGATCTCAGGATCAAGGGATCTAGCCCCAGGTCAGGCTCCCACACTCACTGTGGTATCTGCTTGAGATTCTCTCTGTCCCTCTCCCTCTGCCCCCCACCACTCGCATATACACATGCTCACTCGCTCTAAATAAATAAATAAATAAATAAATAAATAAATAAATAAATAAAACTGGTTATTATTATTATTGGCAACACTATTGCTGTTAAAACCAACACAATTTTATTTTATTTTATTGTATTTATTTATTCGATAGAGACAGACAGAGATAGTGAGAGAGATCATGAGTGGGGAGAAGAGGGAGAAACAGGCTTCTTGCAAAGCAGGGAGCCCAATGTGGGGCTCAATCCCAGGACCCTGAGATCATGACCTGAGCTGAAGGCAGACGCTTAACTGACTGAGCCACTTAGGCACCCCTCAACACAACTTTATAACCAATTTCAGCAGGGTGGTAGTCAGTGTGCCAACCCATAGACCTCACCTTAGAAAGGTGCAGAGGGTGGGGGGGCGAGCTGGCCCACATCCCACCCTACCCTGTGCTCTGTAGTACACGTTAGTCTCTCATTTAGCATAAGGGCTTTACTGGCCTGGCCCAGAGGCGTGGGGGTGGAGGGTGGGCAAGGAAGTGCAGGCCCCTTCCGCTACAGTGGAAGCAACCAGCGTAATGGGCTCCTGTCCAGCTTGCTGCCTTTGGGCAAGGCCTTTCCCAAGTTGCTCAGCAGGACCTGCCCCTACTTGGCCCCACTCCTCCCCTCGACATTCCCTTGGGTCCACACCTGCTGCTCCTTCCCTAGGCCTTCCCTGACGTGGCCTTCAGCGGAATGGCTCTTCCCATAAGTGCACATTGAGATCTAAGTGCTAAGTGCACCCTTAACACCTCTGATCTTTGCTGCAAGCTTCTCCCTTAATCATGTTTAACTGACAGACCTAAAGGCAGTTCGTAATGCTAATGCTCATCCAGGAACTGCAAATAGGGAGGACACTGAGCGTTCTGGAAATTACCTCTCAGCACCTGGGAATAAATGGTCACTCTGGAGAACACAGCTATCCCCTGTTCTGCCTCCCCCCTGCAGCAGGAGCCCTCTCGCAGCTGCTGCGAGTGCAGCCGCCACGGGGCTGATCACGGCCTCCTAGTGTGGGCCCTGCTCAGGGGCTCAGGAGGAGGGCACCCTCCCTGTTCTAGAACCCATGAACCCCCATTTCTCCGATCAGAGGCTATTGCAGTTTCTGTGAGGTTCTGGAGCAAGAGCCATGGGGCAGAAAAAAACGAATTCTGCCAAATTTGTCTGCCTTCGGTCCTTTGGATAAATGTCAGGCAACTGTCCTGCCTTGTCACCTTCACTCCTGCTTGGAGAATCTTCAGGGATGAGTATAACCTTATTATTTCAGTATTGATTATATTACATACGGTTGTTTCACTTTTCCAAAGACGACTCTGGGACTTGCAAAGGGCTCCTTCCCCTGTCCCTGCAAATGAGGCTCTGAGATGGGGCGGAAAAAGCCTTCCTGGCAAGGGTGTGGCAGAGCCAACTAGACCAAACTGTGATTCCTCTGTGACCTTGGACAGGCCCCCTTTCTCTGACCTTCTGCCAGAGGCCCAGGCCACACTGTTTGCTGACAGGCAAGGCTAAGGCAGGGTGGAGGAAGGCTCCTGTCTTTCATCTGTCAAACAGCCCTGGTAATACAGCTTGAGCATTTCAGCCTCAAAGCATTTGCTCCATCATTACCGTAAAATAAAAATCATTTCTTAGGCTCACTTGTTCCAATTGAATGGTGGGTAATATCATTACAGATTTATGTGTTTATGACTTTGTGACCTGGGGAGAAGCTGGAAATTCCACTGTGCCCATTTCTACTCCTGGGTTTCTGTAAAGGTCACAGTAAAATTATTTTATCAAGTACACCACAGAAAGGGAAAATCTTAATCTTATATTATACATATGCAGCCCTTGACCTTCTCCTGAGATGTGGCACCTCTTAGCTACACTTACTTAAACATAATGCAGCTCTTCCTCGGATGCACACAGAGAGCGTAATTAGGTGCCCGGCATCCCAGCCGGAGAGGTGGCTGTGCTGTGGGGCTGACCCCACAGATGAGGAGGAGGAGGCGAGGGTGGTGGGGGCAGGGATGGGGGTGAGCCCTGCAGAGAGGCAGCAGACTTGTTCTGATAAGGGGCCACGTGGGTGGGTGGAGCAGGTGTTGTGTCTTTGTTTTCTCCCCTGCTGACTGTGCGCCTTTGGCCAAGTCATTCATTGCCTTCTCTGGGCCTCAGTTTCCCTATCATTGGTACAGGATGCGCCATCTTTGGTCCACAGGAGCCCATGCCTGGGGCATTGTGTTAAGGATTCAGAGCTCTGGTCTGGGTGGAGTGGGAGTGAGAGCTGTGATTGATTAGCGATGTCTGCCACGGCCCGCGGTAAGGTAGTGATGGTAGTCCTGCTGGCTAACCTTGTTCTAAGGTATTTCTAAAGTCTTTTCCCTACTCTGGTTACCTGTGTTTCTGTGGACCAGCTGAAGCCCCAGGGTGAGGAAGCTTGGAAAGGGAAAAACAATAACAAACTCTCCCAAGAGGAGAGTATATGATTTGCTTTGTCAGGTTTTGGAGGGGAAGTGATATTTGTGTGATGCCCCCAAATATGGTTGGGTTTTGCTGTCCTCTTTCTTTCTTTCTTCCTTTCTTCCTTTCTTCTTCCTTTCTTTCTTCTTCTTCTATCCCCCCCCCCCCATATACACTCTGAAAAGCAGAGAGAGCAGAGGAAAGCAGTGCTATTTTTCTGGGTGTGATGACTCACCAGACCCAGCCATCTGTGTGTGTGCAGGTGGCCAGCCCATGCCTCTGGCCCCCAGAAAGAGTGAGGAGCCCTGGGTGGCTTCTCATCATTGTCCAGCCTGAAGAAACACAGTGAGAAGTCACCTTCGTTTATCTGAAGAACTTGGTTGGTTATAAATTATTTTTTAAGGGAATCCATCAAGGTCTGTGTCAGGGGAAGCACTTAAAAATAGGTTTTTCTCAAAGGGTAAACACTTCAGTCTCAAAATGTGGGAAGCCGCCTGACTACCAGCATATGTCCCCCTAGCCTGCTGCCCAGAGCTACCAGATTGATGGTGTTTTTAGAACTTTGGCAGCCAAGCTCTGATGCCGATGGAGACAGGGCCTAGGGAGGGGACATCTGGGGATTCCCTGCCCACCCCCCTGGTGTAAAAATGGAAATGTAGGCCTGGCATCCCTGGTGGCCCGGTGGGTCCAATCAGAAGAGATGACCTTGGGGCCCCTTGGAGTGGCTGATCTGACCCTCACCTTCCTTTCACTGGGTCCCAGGGGCCCTGTGAAGCATCCCCCTAGGGATAGAGAGGGAAATGAGTAGACCATACTTCCTTAAAGAGGCCTGTCCTTGCTGCTGGCAGGGTGCTTCTGCTCTTTTCTAAAGGGTAGGCCCTCCCACTCCCTGCCCCCGCCTCAGCCCCCTGCACAGGCTCCCCCACCTCTTTCACCACCTGGCTATGACACTGACTGTCCTCCTGCCCTTGGAGCCCAACACTTTGAGAATTCCATCCCCATCTGGACATTTGCTGCCTCTGGACTAGGGGTTCTCCCAGGCTCCCTCCCACCTCTAATCCCCTGTATATCTGTCCCCACTCCTCAACAATAGCTCCGTTGTCTCCCTGATGTAAGGAAAGTGACTCCCATCTCTAACTCAGGGCACCTAGAATGTGCCCTCAGATGCATTGTGTGAAACTGAAGGAGACTCACATGTCAAAGGGAAAATCTTGGTTGGGCTAAAGCTTTAGGAAGCAACCAGGGGCTTTCAGCAGCTACTGGCTGTCAGGTGGCCTGTAGGGGAGGGGCTCAGGTAGTGCTGCACCCTCAGGGTCCAGGGGAAGGAAGTAGGGACAGGCCTGGATCTCCTCCTTGTCCCAATACCAAGTCCCAGAGGCTCTTCTGGCTGAGGATTCCTGAGTGTGAAGACTGATGACTCCCCTCCTTGGTGGAGGGTCTGCTTGAGCCCTGTTTGCAGGCTTGCAGTTAGAGGACAGACAGACTTGGGGAGCAGTCATAGCCAGCTCCCAGAGGAGCCAAACCAATCCTGGTTTTTGAGTGAGCCCTCATCCCGCCTTCCCTGCCTGGGCTCTTTCCTAATGTCACTCCCAACCACCTCAAAGTCATAGAGACAGGGCACACATGACCAGGGCCCTAGAGGATTAAAAGGGAGCTCTAGAAGGAAGCAAATGTCTAGTGCAAGTGAATGGAATATGGAGGGTGGCCTTTCTGGCAGCAGAAGGGACTCAGTGCGTATCTGCTGAATGAATAAGTGGTCTCAGTGAGTCACCAGGTTTTCCTAATGATTCTCGAATCCCTCTGCTTCTCTCTGTTCCCACTACCCTGGTAATTATCACTCTTTCTGGGCTCCTGTCTCCCCCTAACTGTCCCCACCCCTCCTGTCCTTTCTCTTCCCAGCAGCCAGTGTGATCTTTCAGAAACAAAAACCTGATTGCCTTTCTCCCCAGTTTTAAGCTCGTCAGTAGCTTCCATGGACCTAATGATAATAAGGCCCAGAGACTTGATGACACGAACTCAGGTTCCCTCTCTAGACAGCCTCTTCCTTGCCACCTGCCCCCTGACCACCTCACGTCTGTCCCCTGCCTGGCCACAGAAAGGCTGCTCTTGGAGCCCCATTCTTGCCCCTGGGCCTTTGGACATGCTGCTATGTCCATGTGGAGGGTTCTCCATCTCCCCTCACTAACCTGTCTTACCTCTGCCAATCTGTAAGGCTCTTATTTCTTCTTCATGTCTTGGATGCTGCTTGTCCGAGACCCTCCCAGACAGGGTTGGGTCCCTGCTCTGGCCTCCCCACATGGATTCCCACCACTGGAATTGCTAGTTTAGAGTCTGCCTTCCTCCACTAGGATGTCAGCTCTGTCAGGGAAGGACCTCGGTGTGCTCATCCAGGTAGCCTAGTGCCCAGCACAGCTCCATGGTAAGGGGTCGGCTTAAATACTTTGAATTCAGCCTGCTCCTCAGCCTGAATCACAGCTGCTATTTACTGGGGAGCTGCCACATTCCAGAAAGTTTATGTACATGACAGGGATCTCCACAGAACTGTGAGAAGGCAGTTATCCTAGCACCCTGTTTTACAGAGGACAGGGCTGCGATTTGGGGGGTTAAGTAACTTGCTTAAGATTATACAACCTGTTAGGAGTTAGTTTTCTCAGAGCCCAAGGCCATAGTGTTTTTACTCTACCAGGAGATCTAGAGCAGTGGATTTCAACATGGAGCTGCTTCAAGGTCTCCTGGAGGGCTCGCTGCTACTCATTCTCTGGGCCCCACCCTAAAGTCTCTGGTTCAGTAGTTTCGGACTGAGACTCTGCATTTCTGCAAGTTCCCAGGGGCTGTGTCTGCTGTGGGTCAGGAGACCACCGTTGGAGAATCCCCGGCCTAGATCATTAGGAAACACCTGAGTTGGCCTTGTGGCAACCCCCCTCTCTAACCACACTGACCTTGGGCTGAGACTGTAGGACGGAGCTCTGAGCTCCCTTCTGAGAGGCTCTGAGGCCCGAATAGCCTCCAGCGTCTGAACCGGAACTTGGCTGGGCTGTGCCTGGCTGCCATTGCTGATAAGAACCTAAGTGCCTGCCCCTCCCCGTTGGGATGCTGCTCTTCTGTTAGTCATCCTTCAGTCCTGTTTGGTGATCTCCCCACTCCCATTCCACCAAGGCAAAGGCCTCCGTCCCCACCCCACCTTTTTACCAACTTCCATACTGACTGATGCATTCTAGGCTCGCAGCTGCTGTTGCCGTCTGAGCAGCTTAATAGCACGGGAAGTTACAGTCTTGTCTGCGTCGTGGTGCCTGCAGCATTCATCAATTTCAGCAAGTGTCACCACGAGTGATACAAGTGTGTGACACAGATAAGTATCCCCTCTGCACAGGCCATTACAGCTGGCACCCAGCCCAGGGAGGCAGAAACTGCAGGCCCATTTGGCTTCATTTGTGCAGGTCGACAGAGAAGTGGAAATGCCTCCAGCCCGCCTCGTGCATGGCTCCTTTAAAAGCTTTGGGTTCCTAAAACCATCAAAAGGACCCTCCAGGGTTCCTTAGGCAAGCCAGAGCCCTGCTCTCTCTGTCTGGGCACATTCTTTACCCATTGCCCCACCTTCCCATTTCTGCATCTGCTGTTACCTGTCCTTCAAGGCCTGTGCCTGTCTACCTTCTCCAGGCAGCCTTCCCAGCTCCCCTTCACTCTCCTCAAGACCTCCACCATTGATGTAGGGTTTTTCTCTGTAAACAGCCCACTCTGATATGCCCTGCTCAGCTGAGTTCCCATGGCGATGTCCTGGGGTTGTTCAGGGAGATCCACTTCTGGGAGAAGCAGACTGCCCGCTAAGAGTGGACAGGGGAATCTCAGCACAAGGGGGCAGGGCCACCTCCCTTCCATGGAGCTTTGTGCCTGGAGTTCCAAAGTCAGTCACCCATGGTGCCCACCACGAATCATGGGAAGGTGTTGGAGAGTCAGTCACAGGGATGACTTCAAATACCAGGCTCCACGCAAGGCCGCAAGACCAGTGGAAGGGCTGTGCAGAGCTGTGCCTGTGCACCACAGGAACCGCTGTGTCCCTCCCCACCTGTCACCACCTTACCCGTCCCGCAGTGCTCAGCAGCTGCCCATGGGGACAGGGTCTGGGGCTCTTCTGCCTTTCTCACAGAGCGGGAGCAGACTGTGGAGAGGAAGGGGAGGTTTTGGGGAGCAGAGAGCCTTGCTAAGGGCTCTGAGCCCCTCTTCCTGACCGGGAGTGAGTGCCTGGCCCAGCTCATGGTCGCCCCTCCAGGCAGAGAGGCCTCCTGAGCCAGCTGCTGAGCTGCACCTGCCTTCAAGAAAAAAGGCACCAGGTTTTTAAGCAGGGGATGAATATTCATTGGCATGAACCTTTGCAAACTCATTTGGGGAAAAAAATTAGATCAGGAGAAGTAATCAGATTATTAAAAAGAAAGCCAGGACAGAAGGCAGTGGTGGAGAGAGAATCACATTTAAAATGCAAGGAGAGATTTCCTTCCTGCAGAATAGCTGTGACCCCCTGCGCCATGCACCGGGAATAGTTAAGCTCTCCTGCATTTCTGCTGCATAAAAATGTTGTATTTTGAGGCTTCCCTGGATGGGGGAGGGTCAGAGGCAACACGTGCCCTTCATGTACAAAAATTATAAAATAATGTTTGGAGGTTTTCATTTTATCTTCCTCAGATATCGGGGAAAAATCATGAGAGCTAAAGAGGCTCCAGTGAGTGCTGAGTGACAGGTTAAAGGGCCCCAATAAAGATTAGATGGTCCACTATCTCCTGAGGAAATTGCATAAAAGTGGTTATTCCCTCTTGCTTCTATTAATTTCCTTTTCCTGGCTGCTTGGAAATGCTTCATAACCCGATGCTGCAGATGGGGACGAGAGGCGCTTTCCATTATCCCAATCACTGCACTGTTTATGAGACACTTAATCTGTTTCTTTATAAAGTAATAGTACCGTAGGTGATGGATTTAGTGTCACTGGAAGCCTCCGCGCAGGGACAGTGGGGAGGGGGTTCTCCGGAGCATTGTAAGCACCAGGCCATTTGTTACATGGTTGAGGCTCTGAGAAGTTGGGTGGGCATTTCAAGGTGACCTTCGGGTATCAGCTATAGGTCCACTGTACCGGTCCCTTGTCACTTGAAAGGGGAGAGAAAGGCTGTGTGTTTTGCCCGGGGAATGGCAAATAAGCACAGGCTTAGGGACCCGGAACTCGGGTCTTGTCTCTTCCTCTCTGCCAGAGTTGGGGGAGGGGAAAGAGGCCTAGGTGAGGAGGTGCCACCTAAAAGCTCCAGTTGTCACCTGTCTGAACTGCGATTACTTGCAATGGAGAGAAGCAAACCTCCTTTTCTTAAGGAAAAAAAGCAATGTGGGCTGCACTGAGGACAGATCCCAAACCCCACCACCACCACCCTCCGCTCACAAGTGTCTCGCTGACCAAGGTCTTGTGCCAATTCACAGCGCATGCGGCTCTTCTCTTCCCACCCACCTCCTGGAATAGTAATGAGACCCTTCCGGCTGAGATCCTGACATCTGGGCTGGGCTGGGCACTCTCTGACCTCATTTCCCTTCCTGCCTCTCCTGTTCTTCCATCTCTTCCCTTTTTGCTTTGTCTTTGCCTCTCCTGAGACTGGCCTCCTAGTTGCCACAAGAAAGTGCTGCTTATGGTCCTCATCTCATAATGACGGGTCCTCGTCATGAGGCACATCCCGCCTGACCGGCCCCACCCTCCCCAGCCCGTGTACACACAAGTATCACACAGATCATGCCATGCAGGAGTCAGCCTTCATTTCCATTGTCTGCCTCCCCCACCTGGAAGGGTGCTTCCCAACGCCTGCCCCCCCACCTCCTACCCTCTGCTCTGGCCTCCCAGCAAGGTGCCTAGCTGCGGGCAGGTCTTCTGTAAACATCTGTTGAATGAGGGGCTCATTCATAGCTACAGTGAGAGTGCTGACCATACTTTTTTTTAATCAAGAGATCTAAAAACCCTGAGTTTTGCTTTAATGATATTAAAATTAAAAACTGTCTTATCTACCTTGCAATGACTTGCAAGTGTGGCGATGTGCTTTGTTAGTCGATCCCAGTATTCTTATTTTTGTGAAACTGTAGAGCTTTTAGGCAGGTATGTTGCTGGAGGCTGTCGGAGTGCCTGCCATTCTTCACTGTATTACTCCCAGCGGCTTTACGTACTCCTGTGACTTATCCGGGCTAAGACCATTTGCTTTTGCTTCCCTTGGCCTAAACACTCTTTGTTAGAATCTCCCCGGAAGCTCCATGTATCACTTCTAATTAAAGCTGCATTTATTCTCAAGGGGCAGCATAATTTTCTTATTTATTTTTCTGTGTTAAATTTCTAGTAAAATAACAATGTTGTTAACTTCTATTTCTTATTAGTGGTGTCTGATACAAGATGAGTTAAAAAGGCTTTGTGGGCTAGCCTGGCACTCTAACCATTATTTAAAGCATTAATTCTATGAGAAAATATAGCTCAAGTGTGCTTATAATTGACGATCTGAAAGTTTAATAACTGAACCTAGAAATGTTGCTTCTTTATAAATAAGGGGATGCCTAGACATAGGTTTTTATTAAAATGTTAACTTACGGCATCTATTAAGGAGATTCATTCATTTTCCAATTGCATGTAAAATATATTTTACGGATATAATTATTTTCCATTATACAAAACAGAAATAATCTGTTCAGAAACACATTCTTCACCTGGTTCCAAGATTGATTTGCCTGCTTTGGGACTCTAAGCTTATATTCTGACCCTGCATTCTGACAGTTCCAGCCAAGAAAATGTGTTTCTCAATAGGGAGTGGGTAAGCAGATGTAGAGAGAAATTAGCATTATTTAGCATTTAATGCTAGGTACACTTTCATATTTGACTTTATTAAATTCTCATGACCTGTGGGAGTTGCGAGAAGTGTGTATTTCTTTTTTATAGATCCATCTTACAGGTCAGCAGGTTGAGGTTCTGAGGTATTACATAACTTTCTCGTGGTCACCCAGCTAGGAACCAGCAGAGCCAGGAATGGGACCCAGGACTGATCACTGCCCAGTGTTCACTCTCCTGGAAAGGATCGAATCACAATCCTTCCTGGGACCTCTCTCCCCAATCTTTAACCTTCTTGCCCTAAAGTTCAGCTTGGACCTGCTTTCCTTCATTTCTTCTCCTTGTGGACTCTGCAGCCTCTAGAGACTTCAGGGCACCCAGTTCTGACCTTCCCCCATCAGAAATCTCAGAGGAAGTCACTTCCTAAATCCGCTGTTACTTGTGAATATCAGGATGATTGTTTATGCTGTTAACTTATTAAATGTAAACGAAGTAGGCTTTTAAATGCTTGAAAAGAAAGTGAAAACACCTTGTTCCTCTCCAGCTGGTACATTAAGGAAATTACAGTGTAACAGAGGACCCAATGAATGCATGTGATTCACCACTCTCTCCTCCCCCACTCTCCAGGGAAAAGGCTTCTGCAGTGTTTGGGCAGCACGGGCCTGGGTTTTCTCTGTATTCTTTAGCTCCAGAACTGAATGGCCCATAAACGCTGGGTGATTTATAAGGGAAAGGGTCAAATGTTTCTTACGGGAGACAAGGAAGAGATGTGGGAAGAAGAAAGGCAAGAAGAGAAAGAAAGAGGGAAAGTCTTTCCTCAGTGGGCTTGGAAAGACAGATCAGTAAGCCATATTCTAGGCTACTTTAGGTTTGCCACTCAGGGACACTGCTGACATGTTATTTGTTGAGTCTTTAGCAAAAATGTAACTTTTTATTTCTGCTGAGAAGTTCCTTGTGAATGTGCTGAGGTGGGTCAGCAAGTGGTCCATTTTTATGTAGGTTGCAAGCAGAAATCTTTAAGAACCTTATTGGATCATCTAGACAACATTTATGCTAGTGTCTTCTATGGAACTTGAATCTCAGGGGATGCTCTACAAAATAGGGCGTCTTGGTGAGAAAACAACATTCTATATTCCATTTTTTGGAAGTTCAGAGAGATTCTGTAATAAAAAATGAGATTAACTTTTTCAATACACATTTTCAAAATATTTGGCCTGTAAGTGACAGGCGTTAACAACCGAAAGAACACAGACTCGGAACACTCTTGGGCTATGCCATCCCAGAGCATTCTATTCCAGAAATTACCTTGCGTAAGAGATGAGCTCCTGCCCCAGGGCATTTCCAGTGTAACTGATACCCTGTACTTTACTTCTAGTGAGCAAAGGGCTGAGAAAACTTTTCTAGCGTAGGAAATAGTCCTTCTTTGTCTCAGTAGAAAAGCTGTGGATATTTTTTAAATATTTTATACATATATCATCACTCTCATTTCCCCCACTGTTTGATTCTGGGCAACTTTTTTAACCTCTCGGTATCACGATTTCCTCATTAGCAAAATAGATATAATAATAGCTACCCCATAGAGTAATACATGCAAGGCACTTAACAAGAATGTTTAACAGATGGTGGCCACTGCTATTATTAAAGAATATTCAGTACTTTCCAGAGGGAACAATATATTTGATAAGATGAGCTTTGTGTAAGTAGAAGCCATTATAATAGTACTTCTGTTACAGCAACAGTCACCCTGTGTTATAATTGTAGGACTACGCTAGATCAAGAGCTCCTTGAAGGCAGGCTCTCTTCTCTAAATTCCCTGGGTCAGATTCTCAGAAGACTCACAATAAATGTTTATTGAATGAATTAATGAGAAAGCCAAATAAATTAACCATGCAGTAAGTTTTACTCTGTCTCCAAGGAGGATGAGTGTGAGCAGGTTTCCCAGGGACAACAAGAGCCCAGATCTGTGAGGATGAGGAAGGGCCCCAGGGAAGTAGAACAGACAGGAGCAGTCTTTTGAGGAATCTGCAGTGAGGAGCCCAGAAGTCTGGAGTAGAAGGTCTCTGTAGATGAAGCATGGTGAAAGCCCAAGGGATGGCCTGGAGCCAAACATTTTGGGGCATAGCTCCTCATAGACTGACCACACAGAAGACTAAGAAAACATGCTTCATGTCCAAGGGTACCTCTAGTGGGCTTTGGGCTGTCCAAGTCATTCCCAACCTTCTCCACTGCCATATACATGGTAGACGACACCAAGTGCATGACACATTCACTGGAGCACTGCCTGCAAAGCCATATATTTTTTTTTTGCCACACCCCACAAAGCATTTAAAAACGCAATTAAGGGAAAAGGATGTTGTTAAGCCAGTGACCTTGAAATCACTTTAATTTCTTTTTAAAGAATCACTCATGAATTTCAGTTCTTTACTCTCATTCATAACAAGTGCTTGTTAACACAGCTTACAGTGACCCTCACGTGTGTTGCAACATGACATTTAAGAACCATGCATACCGTTCATTTATAAACCAGGAACCCTTCCCATTCGAGGATATTAGGAAAGATTTTTTTTTTTTTCAGTGAGTGGTTCAGGGTAAGGCCCTGGCAGTTAACCAGGTGGAAGAGGGAAGGAATAACCATTTATAAAGCACTTATGTCCCAGACATTGAGCTACACATTAGATTCATTTTCTCAATTAAATCTCTCGACACACCTGAAAGGGAAGAATCATTATTCATATTGTTCAAGTGAGAGAGAACATTGGTACCATGGAAGGTATTCCACTAAGGATGTTTAAAGAATTGGAAGTATTAAATATGGGTTTCCTCAATCAGAAATGCTCACTTTGTTTAAGGAGGTATATCTCAATGTCTTTTTCAAGGGGGGCAGAATCTTTCATTTTCCCTATCGAAGGAATTGATTCTTATTGCCACTCTTCCATTAATTCTCAGATGGTCTCTTTGTGTTCCAGCCTGCCCCGCCGGGATGTTCAAGGCCAGCCAGGAAGCTGAGGGGTGCTCCCACTGCCCCTCCAACAGCAGATCCCCTTCAGAAGCGTCTCCCATCTGTACCTGTCGGACCGGCTATTACCGTGCGGATTTTGACCCCCCAGAAGTGGCATGCACTAGTAAGTGTCTAGAAAGGACTCTGGGCTGTGAAGTTTGGTTCCCTGACAGTGCAAGTGGTAGGCAGGGGAGACTAAAACACCAGATTGCAGTACAAAGCAGAAATGCTGATTGTGGTGCTGAAGCGGACAGCTCCGAGATGGGGCATACAGAGCCCCTATGCTTAATAGCACAAGGTCAAGATTATTACGTTCTTTCTTACCTCTTCCTCTCAAATGGGAGAGTGTTCACGGGGCGCCTAGGTGGCTCAGTTGGTTGGGTGACTACCTTTGGCTCAGGTCGTGATCCCAGAGTGCTGGGATCGAGCCCCGCATTGGGCAGAACCTGCTTCCTGCTCTGCCTCTGCTGCTCCCCCTGCTTGTGCTCTCTTGCTCACTCTGTCAAATAAATAAATAAAATCTTTAAAAAAAAAATGGGAGAGTGTTCCTCCCACTGAAGCAAGACAACTTCTGCCCACCAGATGTTAAAAATGACAGCCTCAAGAGTTCTTGAGTGCAAAATCAAGATCCACTAGGCTGTTATAACAATTCCTAGCCACCTCCTCGAAGAAGCCCTCTTGGTCTTGACAGCTGACAATATTCTCTATCTTCACTGAACTTCCTGTATCTCAGTGTCCAGGCCTTCTCAGAATCTAATAATTTTGTTAATTGCCCAGGTATTTTGTAATAATTCCAGTGCCCTTCCTGTGCCCAGTAGAGTGTAGCACCTTTGCCCCTGCCAAATGATAAGACCAGAGTTCTGGCCACAGCAATCATCTCTGAGGCAGAAATTCTAGAATCTGGGGCTCATGCCTCAGCTTCACCTCTCTCCCATTCTCTGTTGTGGAGGGAAGGGCAGTCATTTTACCAAAAGTGAATGGGGGCAACTCCACTTCCTGGGTGGGATTCAGGGAGGGGAGAGGGGAGAATTTTGTCTCATCTTCTCTCTCACAATCATGGAGGGATAAGAAGAACTGACTATGACTTCACAGCGCTTTAGAGAACTTGTTCCCACTCTCTTAAGTGTTGTAGTCCTGAAACAGGGATTTTCTTTTTTTAAGTATTCTCATCATATTTGGAAGTCAGTGTTCCAGGTCAGCCTCTAGTTTTGCTACAACTTCCTTCTGCATTAGATGCTGTTGCCTGACTCCCTAGACTTCCCTTTACGTCTTTGAACCAAATTCTTTCCTCCCACCCCCAGGATAGAAGGGCACAGAGGGAATGTTTCAAAAACACTTGTAGTTTGATGGACAGAAAAAATGACTCAGCTCTGAATAGAAGAACTTCTTAATTCTGGCCTTGCAGTGTATGTAACTTTTTCTGGGGAAAGAAGAGGAATGAAAGTATCTTCTAGATCAAGGTTCTGAGATCGATCAATGCTTATAGATTTGAACTGAAGAAAAGCTCATCCTCTTGTAAACGGATTTTCCCCAGACCTCCCTCTCTGGTGCTTGATATGAGCAGAAATTACTCCATTTCTGCTGACTGGAGTCCTTGTCTTCCTGTGGTGGTATCATCCCCACTGATTTCTGGGGTTCCTCTGTGGGTCTCAGTGAGCATGTGAAGCATGGTTTAATGCACTTCCTTCGAAACTGAATCACTGCTGGCTGGATGTTCATACTGGAGACTGATCTCCATGAGTTCCAAAGCATACTCCCAGGGTCTCACAGCTCCCTTCCTAAAACCATTCCCATTTGCTTCTGACATGAACTCTGCCTTGTTGTCTGAGTTGTCTCTGCAGATTAACTCAGGCAAATAGAAGTCTGGGCCCCCAGCTTCCCACTTCAGCAGACACACCCAGTAAATCCATCCAGCCCCTGCCTAAGGTCGCCTACACGGATGGTAGGCCGATGACCAAATGCTCAGGATGCTGATGTGAGCTATCTTTGTAGATATACAGCTCCTCTCCCATCCACCTCTCAAGCCTTATCTTCCAGCTTCCTGACCTGAAGCACTTGAACCAAAGGACCGATTCCTGGAATAAATAGCAATGTCCCAAAGCTTTCAGTCTGCACATTGCAGATCCTCATTCTGCTTTGCCTACCTGTATCCTGAGTTCATTTCATGAAGATCACACTTTACGTCTTTTTCTCTCCCATCTCTGGTCCAGCTAGCTGTGGGGGTAAGCACCTCTTTCTCATCCCCCGTAGCCCCACTAAAATCTCTCCACCTCGTCCAGAGTGGGGATGAGCGCTAGACTTGCCTGTATGTGTCCCTACACCCTTCCCATGCTTCTCTATTCTTATGCGCCCAGATGTGGGACGCTAGGGCCAGACCAGAAATTGCCAAGTTCAAGCCACACTTGTCTGTGTGGTTGGGCCCCAGAGAAGCTCATGGATGCATTTTCTAGCCACTGGTCCTGGCCTGCAGGAGCAAGCCGTTGATGAGGGACCCAGAGGCCAGGCTGGGCTATAACACAACAGTAGGCAAAACAAGTGTAAATAAACCTATTATTTTATTGAGGCTCATTATATATTTGATTTATTGTGTGCCAGGGAAGTACTGTATGAAAAAGTCAATTTGTTGGCTTTTATAATCTCATTAGGGTTTCCTTTTAAAGCATTCTAATTGGAGGTGCCATCTGTTCTCTTAAAAAGGCATCACACATCACCACAGTAAATAATTTTTCAGATACAGGAAGCATATCTGGAGCTCTTGAAGCCAGGCATGACCTTGCCCTATAACCTTGGGGGCACCGACTGGTTCCTCAGGTGGAGCAAGGCAGCCAGACATGGGCCTGACCCGCCCTGGGAGGCCATGGTTGGGGAGGGGAGGACACAGGTGCTTGTTAACTTTGCAAGTGAGGCTCCCCATCCATCCAGCCAGAAAGCCACTGTGGCCCAGCAGGGCACAGGGAAGACCCAGGTAAGGGGGAGCTCCGTCCTTCAGTGGGCTTTTGCAATGTCTAGGTGGGTGGTGGAGAAGTCCAAGAGTTCAGGCCTTGAAGTCTGGAAGGCCTCAGGCTTGGCCCATTGCCATCATCTTTATATGGGGATTATATCATCAGTCATCCTCTTTCCCTGACAATATTGAAGATTTTATAAGGAATCTAATGATTTAAAATGTGTTCTTTTACAAAACTAAAATACCTATAGTGCAGTCAAATTAGTATTTTTTAATGAATCCATTTAGCCTCCTGGGATCAGCCCATATACATTCATAGTAGTTCTATAGTGTTCATTTATTCTCAATTAATCTAAACATTGAGAGTGCCTAATGGCTTGTGTACCCTTGAGTGGGCATTTCTTCATTTTCTTCTTATTCTCCTGGGAGAACCTAGGATGCCCTTGACCTCTGAGAGTCCCTGGCAGCATGCCTGTGGGTCCAGTGTTGTCTTTGACGAGCTTCATGGACTCAGCAGGGATTCGGTTGTACCTCAAAACAGTGTCCCAAGGACCAGTATGAGCTCTGAGTAAAGTCAGAGGAGGGAGCCTGATGGGCCCTGTGCTTCAGTCTGGTAATGGTCCTGATCCCACTCTAGGGACACACACCTTCCTTCTTCCTTCTCCATCATCCTCACACCTCTGCTAGGATTAAGCAAAATAGTTTTATAGAGCCTTTGGCCTGATGCCTGGTTCATAGTAAACTCTCAGTCTATGTTAGAACTTGCTTTAGTTACATCCCTGGAAAGTGTGAAGATTACAGCAGATACAGAAGCTTCCAGCATGCGAGGATGTTGGAGCTCTAAAAATAAAAAAGTGACATTCTTCCAGTCCAGGCGGACCCCTGCTCTGGGCATTCCAGCAGAACCCACGGTGTGGCCCTAGACCACACAGTTACCTTGGCCTGATGGAAACAAAGAGGGGATAGTCATTGGGACCAGATGCACTGTGGAAGGAGGAAGGAGGTACACCCTGAGCATCCCAGACTCCAGCTGCTCCCTAGGGGCCAGGAAGCCAGGCAGGAGTGGTGGCCAGCAAGACTGGCTTTCAGTCCTTGGGGAACAGGTACTTGTTCCTCTCCTCAGGATCAGACATGCTTCTTTTCACAGGAGGGTCTGATGGCATGGGGCACATGTGACAGGGTCAGTGGAGAAAGGGAACTGCCAGGAGCACGGGCGGTGGGGGGGCAGTGGTGGAGAAGGGCATAGCTGTGTGAAGCCAAGCACCAAAATGCACATCTTCAGTTTTAAATAATTTCTAGTTTACTGGGGGACGAAATGGAAAGGAGGAATTTATGAGGCAGGTGAAAATAGATAATTATGCCTTATAAAATTGCTGTCTGTGAAAAACTATGCAGAAGGAGTGGTGTAAAAATAATTTCTTTGTTACATTTCTGACCACAAAACCCTTTTTCTGTCACCCACATGGAAGAAACTTTGATGGATCACAGAGACAAGCTAGTGCTTGTCTTGTTTCTTTATTTCTTCTTCAAATGCTCCCACTGCAGTTTTGATCATAGAAATGTGATGAAGAAGGGGCTTCAGAGATTATTGTCTTGTCCTCTGGAACTTTCTGCCATCCCCTCATGTGAGCCCTCTGGGGTACCCCGGGGACCCCCTGACCCCCCCTGCTGACTCACACGGAGAGGCTGGGAGGCTGAGTGATAAAGCAGGGGCTCTGGGTATGAATCCTGGTGCCCAGCACAGCCGGTGTGATCAGGATGGAACTTCCATCAGGAGCTTGTGAGAATTACGTGACGGATGTCAGTGAAGCCCAGGGTTGAAGGCTCAGGACTATCTGCCTCTGAGGCCATGAACTCACATGTGAGAGCTAAAATTTGGTAGCTCTTAGGAGGTTGTTGCCAATAGACATGGCAATGGTGGTGATTTGCTTTCACTCTAGAATTGACCACCCCCAGAGAAGGACAGAAATCCATTCTTCCTTCCCCAATCTCTGCACACTCCACTTTCCCTCTCCTACTGCTCCTGCTTCATTTTTTTCACATACTCCCCTCTTTCATCCCAATTGTCCTGGGCAGCAGGGTGGTCCCTGCGACACAGGGGTTATGCCTTCTGGATGGACTGCGTCAGGGGTGTGGTGCTGCCCAGACCCTGGTCCTCCCCAGCAGGCTGGGTGGATTGGAGGAGGATTGGAGGATTGGACATCAGGGGGACACCAGGCCCTGGAGGGCTTTGGGATGGCAGGAAAACAAGGAAGTCCTCTGCAGCCAGGCCTGATGGCCTTCGGGGCATTGTGAAAAGTCTGTAAGGACAGAGGCTTATAAACCTCCCACCAGTCTTGAGTCCTCCTGGGCCACGCTCCCCAAGATCGCCTGTGATGGTTTTTGTTTCTGTTTTTTTCCTGCAGTGGTGTTTAAATACAGTCCTTGGGCAAGCAGCCTCGACATCACCTGGGAACTTGTTGGGGATATGAATTCTCAGCCCCTCCCTAGACCTGCCAAATGAGAAACTCAGCGAGTGGGGGAGGGGAGGTGGTGATCTTAGTTTTAACAAGCCCTCTAGGTGATTCTGAAGCATGCTGAATTGTGAGAACATTGCTTTAGAATTAGGTTGAGTTCCTCTGCCCTCTGCTTTATGGCTCCTGGGAGAGAAGGGCCACCAGGTGAATTTCTGCAGACAGGAACCACAGTGCCTGCCCCTCCACTTAGCACCCGTGTATCAGGCTGGAGAGAGACAGAGACTGCAATACTTGCGTGTGGAAGAGCAGGGGTGGGCTGGGAGATGGGTGTGTGAGTGTGCATCCGTGGTTGTGTGCTTCCGGGGAGGGTCTCACTCATTCTCAGAATACCCCCAGCCGTCCCAGCTCGGTGTCTGCCTCCTTTTCACTTTGGGTGGTATAGAGACTCCAGGACACAGCATTAGCTGGGGCTGTGGGCAATGATGGGAAACAGAAGAGGGAACATGGCCTGATTAGAGCAGGCTCAGAGAGGGCTGAGAGGGAAACTGAGGCAAAAGGAAAGTGAACGGTGGGGAGCATTCACTTGAGCTCAGAGGGTCACGCAGGGAAAGGATATAAAGGGGTGATGGGCTCATTACTCAGCTGGGCTTCCACCCCAGCCAGCAAGAGCTCAGCCACGAGGAAACCTTTGAGGGTGTCAAACTGCAAACCAACAGGGCAGGGAGGCGCCCCCTCCCCCAGGATCATAGACAGACCTCCCGAGACAGGGGTCCAGTTTTGTCAGCTGGGGACTGCTGGTTCATCTGCCTACGTACTTCAGGGCCCATCTTCAAAAGTGTCTACCCCTGTAAATCTTGGAATTGCCATGTACTGAGGGAGGGTTGCTTTACTCCTTGCCAACCAGGGCTTTAGGAAGTGATACCCCATGTTTCCCATTCTGGAGGTAAAGGGCTGCTTGAGTTTACTCTGATGCATGATGCATGATGCATGATACATGCTGCCCACGAAGAAGATACATCGTTGTTTTCATGGGGGAGGCAGACTGTGTTTTCCTTGAGGTAAAATTCCAACAAGGGTCATAGCTGAATGAGAGTCGGAGGGTGCCCTGCCCTGCTAGCTGCCTGGATTTGGCTGGTTCGTCCACCTGGGTGCAGCTTTGAGGGATGGTGACAACCAGCTGAAAGCTATTTATAACTGTCACTGCTGTCTCCGGAAGGGTCAGCGCTGCCTTCATAAACAAACTTCTACACTTCTATCATTTCCAGTTTCCTTTCACAGTTGTTGACCCAAGTGGGTCTAACCCTCAGGAGACATCGGCGAGCTCAAAGTTTTAAGCTGACAGCCAGGGACACGCTCCGTTTCTGTTGTGGGCTTTTCATCACGAGGACGTTTGGAGTCCCAGATTGTTAACATTCGGAGCCGCCTTCGAGGTCTTGCCACCCAAATCCGTCCTCAGTGTTGACCTCTCTCTCCAACAACCTGAATATTGCAATGACAGACAGCTGATAGATTTTGCAAGACAGCTCAGCTCCATGGCCAGGCAGCTGTCATCCCTCACTGGGGAGTCTTCTGGCCCCTGGGTTGGGGCCTGCCTTCCTCCCCTCCTCACCGTGGGTCCACCACTGAGGACCGATGTTCCCTGGGCCAGCAGATACAGTGTTTAAGGACAGCTTCCTCATCCTTCCTGAATCACCTACTCTAGGCTAAATGCTTGTTAGGTTCTTTGTTCCCCATGACACATGATGTCCTGAACTGCACCGGCCTAGCTGGCCTTTCCTGAGTCTCTCACATTGATCAAGAACATTCTCAAGATGTGGTATGGTAGTCAGAAAGAACCACGGGATCCTCATCCGAGAGCATGGTTTGGTGGAAATGTGATGGGTCTTCTCCTGTGCCTGGGATACTGTTGACTGTTTACTGGGGTGCAATCTTCGTGCCCTAGTTCCCACCAGACACTGGGCCACCACACATCCAGTGGTCTCATTTGTCCTTCAGGAAATACTCCCCATTTGGGTCTTTTTTTTTTTTTTTCCCCCTGCCCTGATGAATGTGACTTCAGAAATTTTGTCTTGTGGACCTATGCATAGGGCTCTTTCAAGTCTAGCTTATTTTGAATACCGATTTTTGTCATCTTTCAAATGAGAAGTGTTAGCATGATGGTTAGGAGTGTGGGCTCTAGAGTCTGTGCCTGGGTTCAAGTCCTGCTTTGCTATTTGCCAGCTGTGTGATGTGGGGCAAGTGACATGGCATCTCTGTGTCTTCCTTTTCTCATTCATACAGTGGGTATGGGTGTCTGCCTCCCTGTGTTGTCAAGGGTATATTACATGTCATAACACTATTTAGGACATGGTTTGGCATAAAGGAAGCACCCAGTGGAAATAAACTATTTTGTTTTATTACTATTACTAGAGTCACTTACCCTACTTTGAGCTAAAACCCAAGCAGTAGCATTCCCATGTAGTGAACATTTCCTCCTTTGGTACACGAGGATTTGTTTACCTTTTTCAGTTATTGTTGCTGAAACCTAGTCCTGCTCTCTATATACCCTTGTTCTCTGCAGACTCATAAACATTTGGAAAAAGAAACAATGTCATTTGGCCTGACTTACACTTAGAGACACATGCTGGTTCTTGTCCCTCTTGGCATGAGGCCCACAAAGCACTGCTTTAACCTTGCAGTTTCAGAAGGAGGAGGGGATTGTGGTAAAATATATTCATTTAATCTGCTCTCTTCTCTTGTTTGAAAATGTGGAAGGAAACTGCCACCTGCATTGGGGTTCTAGGCCCTGTGGTGGCATGAACGCCCCTTGGCGGTCTTGGAGTGATGGCTCCAATGCCAAATTTGCCAGCTCTGGTTCCAGATGGTCCGGGAGGCATGCTGGAATTTGATGGGAGCTGCAGTTCCTGGTTCCTAAATCTTCCTTGCAGACAATCAGAAATAAGGATCTCTGAATCCTTGGTCCTCTGCCCCCATCTTACCTCATCCCCAGGAAGGAAGGAAGATGCCTTGCTTTTGCACATTCTTGAATATTCTACACTGGTTAGTGCTATTCGGATATAGGGCTCTCTCTCCGTCTACTGGACAGGAAGCCCTGTGACATGCCGGTCTGATTTTTTGGATCCTCTCCAACACAGTAGGTACCCCACATGGTCAAGTGGTAAGAGCCCAGCTAGTGGAAGCAGATTGACCAGGGTTGACTCTCGGCACCACCCTTCCCTTGCAGTGTGCTCTTGGGGAGATTACTGAAACTCTCTGAACCTCCATTTCTTTTCTATCAAATGAAGATATTGTTTGTTATTGTCCCCACTGTGATAATGTATGAAAAATACCTAACTCAGTGTCAGACATGTGGTAAGTGCTCAGTAAAGGACTGTCCTTGTTTTGGTTACTGTGAATAAGGGCAAGAGGGGAGTCTGGGTCACGTCAAAATTGCATAGACCAAAATAAGAAGAGACTAGAATTGGGGGGGGAATGGGCATTTTAGAGCAATACTCCTGGAGAGCCATCCTTGGTTGGCTGTATTGTGACAGCATCCCTCCCTGTCTCCACCCCCATCTTAATGTGATCACAAATCTTTGTATCATTTGTGCAGACCACCTTGGTCCCCAGATCCTCACGGGTGCTTTCCGGATGGCCTTCTGATTTCCTTCAGTTTCCTCCCTTCCATCCATGTAGATCAGTATCAGACCCTGATCCACTTCTGACACCCAAGTCAGAGCCAAGCGCAAGTCTCATAGTGGATTCTGGATGTATCTCCTTCCTAGACTTCTGGCCACTGTTGTCTTTATAGTCACCTTTCAAGGTCACCACTGTCAGCTCTGAATCCCATATCGCCCCACCCCATCCCCTTGCTACTGACCACTGACCCTGTCTGAGAGGTTCAGAATCAATCCTCAACTCCATAATGGGCAACGGGGGGTGCGGTCCCTCGCTCTACCCTCATCTTTCATTCCTTGACCCTCCATTTGCTCTGTTAGAAACCTGGTATCAGCCAGTCCTTTCCCAAACCGGAACTGTGACCTTCTAGATTTCCCGGTTTAGTAATACGTATGAATATGTCAAGGAAGCCTGAACCAGAGACCCACATACATCAACGTAGCTTCAGTTGTGTGTGACAAAGACCAGGACACCAGTTGTCTTGGCCTGTCATCAAAGATTTAGAAGGAAGCCACTTTCAACTTAGTGTGAAGGCATACAAATATTGTCCAGAGAACAAAAGCCCCCTGAGTAATTAGAGACCACCCCCTAACTGCAAGTTACAAACGAGAGGCTTGTGATGCCTGCTGAGAGGGCTTCTGAATTGTGTGGGAAGGTGGGCCAAGTGAACAAAATGGGTCTCATAGTCAGTTTGGCTATGCCCAGGCTCTCTGAATTATGTGTGGCATAGGACTGGGATTGCAGGCATTTTGTAGTGATTTATTTTGAAACAGTGTGTCTCATCTTCTGAGAAACTTACCACACAGTTGGCTGGAAAGTGCCCCATCAGAGCCAGACACCTGAGAACTATTATGAAATGGGATTGGCTATGGGCTTAAAGGCTGGACTCCCCAGAAATGATCACAGATGACTCTGCAGAGAAGGAGAAGGCTACAGTCTGAAGTCAGCCCGTGGAAGGACCAGGATTCCCTGCAGCCTGTGCCAGAGGCCATGCCACTGAACACAAAGGTCCCTCTGTCCTCCCACCCCGTTCTGTAGAGAGAAGGTCAGGGTCATGGTAGTAGTGGAGTTCTGCCCTCTGAGATTTGCAAGAGATGCCCAAGACAGCCTTTTGAGCAGTTCCTCTGGGTCACCTCTGAGCTCTGGTCACCTTGGAAATGGGGACAAAGGATGTTCAATTGTGCCGTCTGGAATGAGGCCTTCATGGCATCTGTGTAGTGAGATGAAGCTTGGTACAGGCCGGCTGTGCTGGGCCAGACGTATGCAGAAGGTGGGTGGTTTGACAGGGGCCAGTGGGCCGTGGGCAGTGGGATGCTGTGGTTGCCGCCAAGCCCTGACAGTGCTCAGTGAGCACAAAGGGAGGGCTGCTCGATTTCCACAAAGAGCACACTGTCTGCTGGCCAGCAAAGGGGGAACTGTGTGTGAGGTGAGAATTCACTCTCCTTGTGAGCAAAGGGCAGTGTCCATGCCCGTGCCCAGTGGAAAGATCTGTGCTGAGCTCCGATGAGGGCAGCCGTGCGCCTACCCGCAGCCCCTGCTCCGGGACTAAGACCTCTTCTGAGTGGACCTCAGGTGCTGTGTGCTCCGGCGCTCCACAATGACTGATGAGATCGGGAATGTACATGCCTAACAAGAGGGACATAATAGCCAGCACGGATTGAGGTCTCTCCACGTGGGAGGCTGTGCTGAGTCCCTGACGTGGGAGATCTCCTCAATCAGTCTCACAGAATGTAAGCTAGGTGCTACTGTTATCCCCCATTTACAGGGGAGAGAACTGGGGCCCAAAAGGATTTGCACGTAAGTAAGTGAGTGAGTGGCTGGGCCCAATTTTTGCCCAGGCTGCTTCAGGGCTCTCTCCCCTCAGGGTGAGGCTGCTTCCCTCAGGAAGGAGGATCTCTGTCTCTGAGGAGGCATGGCCCCAAGCTAATGACACCCCGCTTGAGACAGCACAGGATGGCATTTCCTTGGCTAAGACTCGTCACGTGATCTGCATGCTGGTGTCTGTCCTCTGTGAGGGTGGGGCAGAGAGAATCGGGCGGGGCAGGCACCAGTGCCCTCTGCTATGTTAGAAGGGCCCCCTGGGTGAGCATTTGCGCTGACTCCATCGGTTCCCTAATAGAAACAACCCTACTGCACAAATGCTCAGACACACCTCAGGGGCACACACGCTGGTGTTCGTGGAAGAAATTCACCTAGAAATAGAGTGGCTGGGTTGGTGGGCGCATACACTCAACCCATCTACACCTCTCTCGAGGATTTCCATCTTGCTTCTCCATACACAGGCCAGCTTTTACTTTTGGCCAATTTGACTGATCTCCTAGTAATTTTGACTACTATTTCCCTAATTGTAAATCAGTGTGTATTTTTCATACATTTCTTGACCAGTTTATTTTGTCTTCTGAGAATTAACTGTTTATAACCCTTGTCCATTTTCTACTAAAAAAAATGTGATTTCTAGGTGCCCATTAATTATATGTGACATCTGTCCACCCCCCCACCCTAGGCCTCTGCTGATTTTTAACTCTATTTATGGGTATTGTTTTGTTTGGTTTGGTTTGGTCATATTGATGTTTTTAATGTTTAAACTCAGATCTCACCATCGTTTTCTTTCTGATTTGTGTATTGACTTTTTGCTTGGGTTTTGTATTTGTCCTTCCACTCTAAGGTATAAAAACAATCTCTTATATTTTCTTTCAATTCTTTATGTAATGTTTATGTTTAGCACCTTCCTCCATCTGGCATTTATTTTTGTCTAAGATGGGATACTGGTGTTCTTATATCTTATTAAAAATAACATCCCATCAGCTCCACCTGAATTGTCCACATGTTAGTGAGATGCCTTTTTTATTATCTACTAAATGCCTGTATATACTTATCTTTATTTTTTTCCCATTGAAAGAATTTTCTGTTCTGGCATCATTTCTAAACTGTTGTAAAGATGATAGCTTTATAAACATGTCGATAACTTATAAATCAAACCCCTACATATTATTCATTTGCCAAAAATGTCTTGCCCATTCTTAACCAACTGAGCCACCCACGCGTCCCTACTGTCTTGCCCATTCTCAAGCATTTTTTTCTTCAAGATGAACTTTGAAATCAGCTTGGCGCCTTTCATTAACAATCTTATTAAACTGAGACTGGGATTGCACTGAATGTATGGACTGCCCTGGGAAGGTCTGTCATTTTTATGATTTTTATGATATGCCTCTCCATCCAGGAGCATGGTATTCAGGTCTATTTTTGTGCCCTTGAGTAAAGTCTTATAGTTGTCTTCATGTGGGTATTATTACACAGGCCTTGTGAGATTTAATCTTAGGTATTTTATGGGTTTTGTGGCTATTGCGAGTAGGTACTTTCCCTTCATTATATTTTTTATTTTATTTTATTTATTTATTTTTTTAAAGATTTTATTTATTTATTTGACAGAGAGAAATCACAAGTAGGCAGAGAGGCAAGCAGAGAGAGAGGAGGAAGCAGGCTCCCCGATGAGCGGAAAGCCCGATGTGGGGCTTGAACCCAGGACCTGGGATCATGACCTGAGCCGAAGGCAGCGGCTTAACCTACTGAGCCACCCAGGCGCCCCATTCATTATATTTTTTAAATAGATTATGGTTATCGTTAAGAGATGGCTCCTTAGTGGTGGGAGCAGTGAGTTCCCCATCACTGGGGGATCAAACAGAGGCTGGCCAAGCACATAGAGACTGTAGAGGGCATTCACCACCAGGGACACACGGTGATCTACAAGGTTTCTCCCTGTTCTGAGAATAAGTGTGTCTATGAATTCTCAGAATGAGGACTTGATTTTGGATGACCTATAATTTTCTGGGAGGAATATCTACTTTCTCAGTTTCCCTTCTTATTCCCTTAACCTTGGATTGTTGTCTGTAGAAACCCAGATCTTTCCTGTATACATGGAGAGGGACAGCACAAGTTTCTTTAGGAACTGAAAGGGACAATGGCTGGAAGGTCCTTCAGTATATTCCCAAGGAAAATTGAATGAATAATCCATGCTTCTAGGGGTGCATCTTGACCAGCCTTGTCAGTTAGTGGGGCTGTTGTAGAGGTGCTCATCTCCACTGGAGACTTTGAACTCCTCAGGGCAGGTATCTGTGAATTTATGAACAGCATAATCTTATATAGAGGGCATAGCACATTGTGGTCTCCATAAATGTGTCAGATTGATCAGTCACACGTCAATGAAAGATTAGGCTCAGAGAATGTAAGTGACCTGCCTAAGGTCACACTGTGGCAAAAGCTGGCCCTCAGCCCTGATCTTCTCTATGTGCTTCTTTCACGACTCCACAAAGCCTCTGAGCCTCATTTCAGGGCTAGGAAAGAGGTCTGGAAGTCCATGTCTTTAGGATGACATGACCTCTAGCTTTCCTTGATTTAAAGCATTCCCAAGGAATCTGTAGGAGGGAGTCATGTCAAAGCTTCCCTCTCTCCGGCCTCACCTCTGACCATGAATAGAAGTTTAGTCTTGTGTCCCTCCCCCCACATAGGCAGTGGCGGGGGACAATCCTACTCAGATGAGCTGTCTCTCTAGGTCCAGGGAGCTCAGCTATCCTCCCTGAGGGCTTCTGCAGCCTTGTAGCAACTAGATACTTGGGCTCCAGCTTAGACCAGCTAGAGGCCCTGTCTTGTTTCCCAGAAAGTGAAATCCACCCCCCCTCTCTCAGACAATTAGCTCCGTTGAAGCAGGAGAAACAAGGAGTACTTTCTACCAACATTGGTGTTTGGTGAAATGTGTAACACTGGGTTCTCTGATGCTCCCGAAATCCCTCTCAGCAGGGTCCCTCCTTGTTTTGACTAATCATTTCTTCTTATTAGTAACTGTTATGATTAGGAGAATTGCCTGAGTACAGGCCCAGTGTTTCCAAGACCCTAATGAGCAACACGTGCAAACTTGCTCAGTGCAGTGCTGGAACCGCCGTGGCTCTGTGTCTCCAGGGAAGCCCCCGAAACGCTTCAGGAACAAGAGCTTCCTGGCACCCTGAGAGACCCATCTCCCCTCCCCCCAGCACCCAGCTTCATGGGCATCCATCCTACACCTTATGCCCTCAGGTGCCCCCGCCCGGGGTAAAAGAGCTGCTAAGGATGAGCTTTGGACTGGCCGGGCCTGTCTTCAAGTGTTGTTTCCACCACTCACCAGCCACGTGACTTGGGCAACCTCCTTAATGTCTCCGAGCAGCAGTTTCCTCAGGTATAAAATGGGGGTAATAGTTTCTACCTCATCAAATGTTGGGAAGATGGGATTTTATCAAAAAACATACCCAAATACCTAAGATCATACTTTGCCTACAGGATCTGTTATTAAAACAAAACTCAGAATTCCATACAGAGCACCACCAAATGGAAACCAAAGCTCTGCTCTTTCAGAGGCCCTTGCAGAAATCTGCTCTAGGAAACCAACCGCCATTAATCACTCACTTAGGGGTATGACGCAAGTGATTTCCACCAATCGGTGTCTTGTTCTGATGTCTGTGCAGATGGCACAGGTGTCTGTCCACAGGAAGCCTATGTCCCTGGGTTCATTTGAAACTGGTTCCAAAGGTGGCATGAAATTGTCTCTGAGAATATCAGGATCCAGAGGTGTTTGGAAAAGAGAAGCAATGATTTCCCCAGGTTTCATCAGCCTCCCGTCCTTACTCCAGCAGGACAGCCTACATTTTGAGAGGAGCAACCAGGGTTCCTGCCCCACCCCTCAGCTTTCTAGCTCTGCTGCCTCAGGCCTCCAGCATGACTGCCTCTTTGGAAGGGACACCTCAGAACTTTACACACTACTATCTTCACAGTAAGCAAATGGTGTTCCAAATGGCTGGAACTCTCACCCACAAACTATAGACAGTCCTTGGTCTGCCTTTCTGTAAGGATCCCAAGCCTCTCTTAGCTGTTACTACTGAATAGAGGATACCTCACTAATCCATTTCTTTTTTTTTTTTAAAGATTTTATTTGTTTATTTGACAGAGAGAGATCACAAGTAGATAGAGAGGCAGGCAGAGAGAGAGAGAGAGAGAGGGAAGCAGGCTCCCTGCTGAGCAGAGAGCCCGATGCGGGACTCGATCCCAGGACCCTGAGATCATGACCTGAGCTGAAGGCAGCAGCTTAACCCACTGAGCCACCCAGGCGCCCCATCACTAATCCATTTCGATTCCCCCACTTTGCACCAGGTCTCTGATAAATTATTTGTGGTTTTCTGATATGCCCTCGAACAGCTACCCCATATCCCCCAGTGAGAAGAGCTGACAACTCCTGCTGCCACTGACTCCTGTTACTGTGGTGCCTGACATAGAGTCTTAGGAACTGCCCCACTGCCATCCAGGGCGCCTCTGTGAAGGGGGCTGGGAGCCTGCAGGCATATGCCCTTCTCCAAGGTTCTGAACCAGCATGAAGCAACCCATCACAACCTTTTCCTCTAGGACAGTGGTCATTCTCGTCCAGTCTCTCCCAGGAATTCTACACCTTGTGCAAGAACAATGGAAGAGGAATTCATGTCTCAGGAGGGAAAGAGAGAGAAATAAAGAGAGAGAGAGCTGAACTTAGCCTGGGAAGTATCATAGTCACACATGGCGCTTAAGGAATAGAGGGTTTTTTTGTGTGTTTGTTTAGTATTGTTTTCCAACAACAAGTTACCAAAGAAAGAACCACAACTGATCATGAAACTGACTTCATGTTTATTCAATAACTCTACCATTTTTCTGCAAAATTTCTCTCGTTTGGCTTACGTTACCTTCCAATTCATCCTGCGTTCAGCCCTGAGTGCTATATTAAGGGCAAAGGTATAACAACCAGCCTGACCTAGTTTTCTGCACATTTTGCCTCCATACAAGACCTCATCATACATCTACAGCCCCATTTCCAGCTCCGTCTCTGTCTTTGACTCCTGTCTATCTTTCCATAAAATCTCAAAGGATTTCACCCTTTCTCCAGGAAGCCTCCCAATTATTCAGACATGGTTCCTTATGTAACTATGTCATGGTGAGCAGTAAGTAAAGAGTTGTCCCAATAGTACTGCCACTTTTGATAACCAGTCTGGGCCTACCTGGGCTTTCACACCATACCTTTTGCACATCCTTATCCCAATGTCATTTTTCAATCTCCTTCTTTGTTGGTTCTTAACTCTTAGCCCACATAAAGTATCCAATCAGTTTCCCAAACTATCATCTTGACTCTTCTCAGTCACAAGAACATTTCTGTGCATTCTTTTGACTTACAAAATTTAAGAGTCTTGAGTATCAACTCTCCTTCTTGGTTCCTTCCCAGACCCTATCTCAACCCTTTCTCCTAAAGGAAGATTGAGTAGAGGACATAGTTTGCTGTGGGAGTAAAAGAGGGCCTTCCCTGCCCACAGGGTAAGGGAGAACAAGGAAGCCCAGATACCATGTCAAAGCCAGACTACTTCTTGGGCAGTCAGGGAGCAGATATAAAGATGCACAAAGAGGTTAAAAAGAGCAGGACCCATTCTGGAGATATAGCCCCATATCCAAGATTGGGGTTCTCCCCCTTCCTGGATGTGCTTGCAGGTGTTAGGGGACCTAAAGTATATACACTGGAGCACATAGCCTCCAAGGTGTTCTCCTCCTATAGCTCCAACCTGTAGACAAGACACCCAGACACCATCCCTGAGTATTTTGTTCCACGTTGACCTAACCTTTTCTCAGACATCTGTAACTCTTTGTGTCTGCATTACTTACATTGATCCTTACTGGTATGTGTCCACAGTTCCCAGTACACCATGGGTAGGGGGCTCACCTCCCTAAAAAGCATCTGGGTTTCCCAGCATCATGGGCTGTAACTGCCATATCTTCATGGCTTTCACAGGGCCCAGCACAGTTCTGGACATGCGGTCTCTGTTCAAGGAATGAGGGCCTACATAAGATCAGTCTTAACTGGATAAGCATTAACTGGATGAGCAGTTTGGGGTTCCAAATCACCTAATAATGACAATACTTTTAATAATAGAAGATGATATTTATGGAGGTCTTCTGTGTACCTGTCACGCAGCTAAACTCTTTGGGTATAATATCTCATTACATCCTCAAAACTACCACTTTTTTCAGATGAAACTATTAAGACTTAGAAGATTGTCTTCTCAAGGTTCACCAACAAGAGAATATTTGTGAATTTGGTTGCTGTGAACATCAAGGGGGTTCATTGGTTAGTTACAAGGAGCTATGAATCCCTGGGAACCTCTAAAAAATCACGTGTGTTCAAGCATTTGTCCATTTTTCTGAGAAAATCTTCATTGCTTTCATCAGATTCTTCAAGGGGTTGTGCACACAATGTGGAGAAGACTGTCTCTGGCTAACCCAGAGCAACATGATCCCAGCCTGCACATGGGGTCTCCCAGGAAAGCTTTACCACATCACCATTGTCATCCACCAGGTCCCCAGGGGAAGGGATGCAAGGCTGTAGACCCTGGCTGTAGCAGTATACAGCTGGCTGCACCCTGTCTGGTTGGCACCTTGAACCAGGCTGAAGTTCACATCTAAATTCTGAGACCAGGAAACTGGCCTTATTAAGATTCCTGATAAAGGAATTGGCTTTCAGGGCTTACCTATCTTCAGCAGATTTTCCCTTTGATTACTCAGGAGTGCTCTTATTTCCAGCTTAATGCCTACAAATACACTCACCCACTCTCTCCCACCCACCCTGTCTTTCCATTCTTCTAAAAAAAAAAAAATCATCTGGCCTAAATCACATTAAAAAGCAGGAGATTCTCTCTCAATATGGCAACACTTGGGCCAATTTTGTGTCTCCGGAAGGATGTTTTCTGTTTAACTCTTTGGGGTCCCAATACCAACTGTATTCATGCAGGCTGAGCCAACCTCTGGCACATTCTGGAAGACACAGAGCCCCAACCTCATAACCCAGGACCTACCATGCCCCTCCCACTTCAACCAACTCAGTGGTTTTCCCATCTTTTAAAAGGACTGAGTCTCTTTAGCCCTTTACACAGGAAGCTTTCATCAGTAGTAACCGTGGCAACAGATCAGAGAAGCTTCAAAAAGCCTGTCTGTATGTAATTAAGAAAAATGAGGACATGGACGCAAGAGCAGGGAGCTTAGACAAGGAGACTGTGGCTCCTAGCCTTGTCACTGCACGCACTGAGGGCTTTTGCTGACAGAGATGACAGATTTTCTTCTCCCTCTGACTTCTCTCTCTACTCCCCCTTTTTTAGCATTTTTGTGTGATTGTCTCATTTGGCCTCATTCCTGGGGATGTTGCTGGGAGCTCTGGTATAGGACAAATGCTCCCTGCAGGGGTAAGGACTCAAACCCAGGGAGTGCAGTTTGGATGGGGAAGGGTGGCCTACCACCTCCCCCTAAGGAGGTTTATTCAAGGGCCGAACCTGCTCTGATCAGACTCTCCAAGCACAGGAGATAGGGACATGGCTCTTAGCATTAGGCCAATGGAGCAGAGACCAGGGACCATTGGTGTTTTAGGCACCTAAACATTGGACCCTAGCTTGCTCTGCCCGGAGCCAACCTCCTGAGAAAGGGAGCAGGAGCTAAGCATTGTTGGGAGGCAATCTTTACCTATTTTATCTCAGAACCCTTATTCTTACCCGAGTTATCTCACTTATCTCAAGGTTTCTGTTTGGCTTTTTCCTAACCCCTGAGTGCCTAGAACCGCACCGGTGTATTTGTTAAAGGAATGAATGAGTGAGGAATAGGATCACAGCCAGTCTTGGGCCACCTGCACTGTGAGCCCAGGCATAGTGCTGGGCTCAGAGATAACAAGACATACCCCTACAGTTGCAGACACACAGCAAGACATATTGGGTTCTCCCAGCGCTCTTCGAAAAGAAAAGATTCACTATAAGCCGTTCTGGACCCAATAACTGTGGGACCTATAGGCCCCCATTCACATCCCCGCAGATGTCCTTCTCTGGAATACAGCCGTGAATGAGAAGGGGACCATAGTTGCTTTATATGAAGGCTATTTCTAAGTAAATATGAAAATAACCTTCCTGGAAATGCACCGCTTTTCTTCCTAAGTGGGGAGCAGACATGGGACAGCACTGACTGGGGTCTTCCCAGCTGCTAGGGACACCACTGGATTAAGGGACAGGGAAAGCCTCTCCCAGCCAGCTCCTCCCTTGTTGCCTTTATTTCACTAAAGCCTCCACCACTCAGGACCACAAGCAGAGGTCCTCACTGCTACCACATCTGTATCCTCCCCCTACCCCACAGCAGGGCCTCTCAGACTGGAGTAGGATGCACGCAGGTGATCTCCCAGGCAATACAGGTCCCTGCGCCACCGCCCAAGGCTGCCCTCCAGTGAGAGCCTTACCACGTCCCAACGACGCAATAAGACAACGGTGTTAGCGGATTCGCCCCGCGCCCGGCAGAGAGCGAGCCCTCCATGAACACACCTATTATGAGTATGAGAGATGGTGGTCTGTGGCAGAGGCTGGGCTCTCTGCAGAGCCTGGGAGTGGTGGCGCAGACCACTGGGAGCTTGAGGTCCAAATCTCATCAGTCCGAGCAAACAGATGTGTCCAAGCCAGGCACTGGCCAGTACGCACGTGAATGAATAGTGCAGCGTGGGGTGGAGCTGGCCGGCCCAGTAAGACCACGCCTATCACCCTTCCAGCCTGGCTGCGAGCTGATTCCAGAGAGGTGATGGATGTTTATCCCTGGGCAGATGGGTGGGGGCATTCTCGAACGCTATTTGCAAGACTTCAGTAGAAATGCTTCATGAATCCTGCCCTGTCACAAGCATGCAGGAAAGTTGGGCTTTAGCTCAGGTCTAATGGGCTTTATATAGTACAGTACTGATTTTCTTTCACATTTTAATAGAATCCGATTTAATATTTGCTTTCTGCTCTAGCTGCTCGCTGCTGACTGATTCAACACAGAATCCTTCCCTGGTGCCCCCCGACCTTGTTGTTATTCCCTCATTTTGTTTGTTGGCATTTGATTCCTGTCTTCAGCATGAACCATTTTACACATGTCTTCGTTCAGCTGGCGACAGTCACGTGCGTGAATTCTGAATGCATTACTATCCAGCGCGGCTGCTCCAGCAGACCCACCATTCAGAAGGGGGGCTTCTGGGTAGGATTCGTTTTCACCGTGATATGCATCGAGGTGCATCGAGGATAGGCAGCGCTCAGCTGGGGAGGGGCTGTGATCTGTTCTGTTTTTGGGCAGATTCTCTGACTTCATCAAATGTCCAGCAATGTGGCCGGTGATTCAGAAATAGGTTGCCTTTCCACCAAGGACCAGGCTTTCTAGAATTTCGTATTTAACAAGGCTTTTCCACCTTTGCCATGGGATGAAGGGGAGCCCTAGACAGAGCTGTCCAGAGGGAAAGGGCTGCTCTCCTTGACTCCCAGTGAGCTTGGCTGATTTGTAGGAGAGAGAGTCTGTTCAAATCTCCTGTTATCCAGGAACAGATCTGACCATCAACCTTTGGAGTACTGTACTGGTGGAAGGCCAGACTGGAAGACGGCTTTTTTCTTAGTAGGGAAAGATAACTGGTTTCATTAGCAGGCAGCACAGGGCTGTCATGGAGTGCATGAGCTATGGAGTCGGGGGGACATGGGTCTGTATACTGGCTTCAGTTCTTATAGACCACGTGATCTACAGCCAGCTTTAGTTTCCCTTTCTATACAAGTGAATTAATCATTGTATCTTCCCATGTAAATGTATATAAAGCAGCCAGTAGAGTATCTGGAACAAACCCCTATGCTCTTCGTATGTTGTTGGGTCAAAAACGGTGGCTTGTATGAAGCTCCCACCCAACTTTGCATCTTGTCTTCAAGCACCAAAGCTTGGGCGCTGTGAAGATTCATCTGTGCAGGTGGTCCGGCAGCCTGTCCTTCAGAGAAACAGCCCAAGATGTATACACCACACAGACCCCAAGTTGTGTGGGGTTTTGTGCAGGATGCCTGTTGGATCTGTGCAGGATCTGTTTGGGCTTTTGATGGGCCACTTGTGTCCCTCAACCCTTGAATTCTACAGGAATCCAGTGTCTAATATACATACATATTATATACATATTATATAATATACATACATATGTATATACATATTATATACAGTATACTATATTATAATATACTATACATACTATACACTCAGGTTGGCTAGGGGAAGTGGCATAGTCCTGAGAACAAAAGGGCCTGAAACCAGGTCCTTGCATTTCCTCTCCTTTGGCACACATGACTGAAAGAAGTCGTCCCAGGGGAGTTTGGGACAGGCTGTCATCTCTGTCCACCACATTTTCTCGGGATGGATTGGAGTGTGGAAATTTGGGATTGAGGGTCAGGAGACGATGCGTGCAAGACGATGGTGTGGTGGGAACACACCAAAGATGGAGAGAGGCTGGAGGAGGAGGCTTCTGTCCAACCTCACTGGGCCCCTCTTTGTCTCCTACAGGTGTCCCGTCAGGCCCCCGCAATGTCATCTCCATCGTCAATGAGACGTCCATCATTCTGGAGTGGCACCCGCCCAGGGAGACAGGTGGGCGTGATGATGTGACCTACAACATCATCTGTAGGA
Source organism: Lutra lutra (assembly GCF_902655055.1). NCBI lineage: Eukaryota > Metazoa > Chordata > Mammalia > Carnivora > Mustelidae > Lutra > Lutra lutra. Next base: position 129,923,483 of record NC_062278.1, on the reverse strand, counting down.
AGTGCCGCGCGGACCGTCGGAGCTGCTCCCGCTGCGACGACAACGTGGAGTTTGTGCCCCGGCAGCTGGGCCTGACTGAGTGCCGAGTCTCCATCAGCAGCCTGTGGGCCCACACCCCTTACACCTTCGACATCCAGGCCGTCAACGGAGTGTCCAGCAAGAGCCCCTTCCCCCCACAGCATGTCTCCGTCAACATCACCACGAACCAAGCTGGTAAGTCTGAAGGCATCTGTGCTCCTTCTGTCTGTCTGTGTGGCTGGCTCCCTGTCCCTCTCTCTGAAGGAACAAAGCTGTAGCCACACCCATCCTGCCTTCCAGTCTCCTCGCAGGAGAGAAGGGGTCAGGCCGCGGGCATTGATGGCCATGGAGGAAACAGGTGTAGCGTTTCATCCCTGAGGGTGATCTGGATTCTGAGGGATATTCTCGAGCTCAGCACAAAGGCAGAGGCATCTATCCAAGTCGGAGTAGAACCCAGTACTCTGCATTCAGCTGGGGCTCAACAAATGCCCTTGGAAAGATAGATGGACAGACAGATGGGTGGTAGATGGACAGACAGATGGGTGGGGGTTGGGTAGGTGGATGGGCGGAAGCCCTGCACGGTATTAAGAACCCCAGTGCTACTGTATCAGAAAACCCAATGAAAGAAACATCTCAGAAATCATGTGATAGAGTTACTTTTCAATTAAACCATGTAATCCAAGAGTGTGTCCTCCTGTGTAGCTTGCTGAGATGAATGCTACACTGCGATAGAGACCTCTCATCATTGGCAATAGATCACTGCCGAGAGCCCATACATCCCTGTGGCACACACAGCTCAAAACACATTTGCTTCTCTCCTCTTTATTTCTGTATCTCTTACTCTTCTGACCTTTTCTCTTTATTACTTTTTACACCTCTTGCAACAACCCATTTCTTTTTATATCCATCTAATCAGTCCATTCATGCACTCACTCCCTTCCTTATTACTCCCTCCTTATTAAGGGAGAGTTAGTTAGCCTCTGATGTGTGTGCCAAGCTGTGGGTTAGACACCGTGAGGGATATAGTGAGACTTGGACACCACGGTTGCTCCCAGAAAACTCATTAACTGCAGAATTTGCAGGACATAGACACGCAATCCAGATCTGCAGCAGGGTGCATTTGAGGCGTGTGTACCGTGCATGTGCAGTAAATACCGAGGGAGTTAGACAGAAATGAGCAATCTCCCCCCTGGGGTGACGGCGCAAGACTGCAGAGGGAAAGTCTATAGGCAGTGGGGGTCGTGGGCAGTGGACTGTGATCTTATTTGGAATTATGGATTTTTCTCAATCAACAGATGCTAGAAGGACAGCTTGTTAGTGGAATAGCTGGAGCCAAGCACATCCCTTTTCTCTCTCTCTCTCTCCCTCCCAGAGCTCCCCCTTCTTAAACTCCTCTTCCCTACTCTGTCCTCGTCTGCTCCTCACCTCCCCATCCTCGGGCTCCTTCTGCCTCTTTCAGTACCAGGCGTCTCTGATGGCAGATGATTCTTGGGTTTAAGCTGTCAGAACTCAGGAGAAAAAAAGGTGTTGCAGGAGAGCGTGGCTGTCCAGATGGCTGCGTTGTTGCCGTGAGCAAGTGTGTGTTCGTGTGTGCGTGTTTGTATGCATGCGTATGGTCACGTGTTTGCATGCATGCGTGTTCAGTGAGAAAACAGGCGTGGAAGTGTGGAAGACTCCAGCTGGTGACCACAGCCCCAGCACCATGGAGACAAAGGTTGTGACAGTCTGTCTTACCCCAAGAAAAGGGGATGGTAATTTCTGGATCACGTGGAGCATGGAACACGGGCAGCCTTTGTTAGCAGTGTTCCCCTTGGAGAGTTTAAGGCGGAAAACTGGCTGAAATATTTTAGTGTCCCAGCTTCTGGGACTAATAATCCTGCCAGGCTGTCATGTCATGCTGGGCTTGGCTGTCTGCTCTCTCTCTCTAAGAATGTGCGAACAAACCTGCCACTTATAGCGGTTTGCTTTGATTCCTGCCCCTCCCTTTCCTTACCCTGCTATTCCCGAACCTGCCCATCTGCTTATCTTGCCATCTGCACCTTCCCAGGCTGCAGAGGCGCAGAGGGATCAGGGCTCCTGCAAGGGGCCCGGCATTGCCAGCATTCAAGATAGTTGTCGTCATCCTCACTCACTTGCTTCTCCAGAAGTGGATTTCTCATGCCCTTTGTTCCTCCTCTGATAGTCCCTTTTCTCTTAACTTTCCCTGATTTTGGAGTCCCAGCCCCATCAAAATCTTCCAATGGGGGATTTCTTTTTGGGAATCTGGAATTCCGGTGTCAGAAAGTTTACGATCTTGGTGGCATGTGGTTATAACGAGACAAATGACAAGGTGACACACGGGTCCTGATTGGTGGGCTGTGGGGCTCTGAGGAGTGTGGTGCTTTCACAATGCTTGGGGGCAGAGCTGTGTGGGAATGCAAACTTTTTAACCATCAGATCATTCCTTTAAAGGAGGAGATCCCCCAAAATAAACACTTGGGCCTGTACTGTCCAAGAGAAGTTGAGAAACACAAACGGAAGTGACACTTTTGGGGGGCAGGCAGGGAGAGGGGAAGAGGGAGAGGGGGAAATCTTAAGCAGGCTCCATGCTCATTGCAGAGCCTGATGCCAGGCTCGATGCCACGACCCTGAGATCATGATCTGAGCCGAAATCAAGAGTCAGATGCTTAACTGACTGAGCCCCCCAGGTGCCCCTAAGTGACATGTTTTATAAGAGGTGAAAGAGAGACTAAGTAGCAGGCATCATGAAAGCCATATCACTCTGCTACATGAAGGGCCAAGGTAGATGGACCCATGTAAGTCCATAAGTCATGCCACGTCTCTGTGAAACGGAACCCTAGAAGACTTTTCCCTGCCTCTGGATCGAGATGGAGATGACTGTGTATCTGTTAAGTGATCCCCGAGGTGATTTGGAGCTTGACCGTGGTTGTCAGTGAGGGTCACATGAGAGAAGGGCTTGGCAAAGTTGGTTGCTAAGTGATCTTGGACTTGATCAGAAGCCTGATGTTCATGAATAGCAGACTCGATCCTGGGAGGCCGGCTTGCTGCTCCGGGCTGGCTCTTCCTTTGGTCAGAAGCTACAGACCATGTCTGCAGCTGGGCATGCAGCTCTAACTGTCCAGCAGATCCGAGATTGTCATGCTCCTTCTTTCTCAGGGCTGCCCAGACATGCCACACTGATGCTGCCTCCCACTGCTCTTGTGAGGCCCGCCCAGTGGAAGCAGGCAGCTCATTGAGCTGATTGAGGTAACTAGTAAAAAGGTTATGGTTGGCATCAGTCCACCAGAGGGAGTTACCAAGAGGCTTTTCTTGGCCCTAAGGGCTGATCTAACACGAGACTGTGGGAGGTTTTGTAATCATCTTTTGGTCCGTAGGGTACACAGAGACAAGCATCCCTGGGGGAACACTGAGGGATCTCTTGGGTCCTGAGAGGCAGAGGGCTTCCGTCTCCTGTGACTGCCCCAGTCATGTCTATAGTCTTGACTACGCAAAGATATTGTGTCACTTGGAGAGTAACAGGATCAGATCCTCACCCAGCCCATAGGCAGTGGCAGAAAACTGCCATTTTGAGCACCTCTAATGTGCCAAGTCCATGCCGAGTTCCTTATTACCATTTTAAGCACCTCCAGTGTGCCAAGCCCATGGCTAATTGAGGTGACCAGAGGAAGAAACGGGCCAGAGTGCTTTCAGAATCTGCTCAACATCTCACCACCGGCAGTGATGTTTCTAGGTTTCAAACTCAGATTCGTGGCCATTTTATTCTCCGACTGATCAAAAATCGCATTATGGTGAGCCAGGGAAGTTGTAAGCTCTCTCTAAGCTATTGCCACATAGCTGGGCTACTTCAGCTGTCAAAAAAAATGTCCATCATCTTTGGTCGGGGCTGGTCATGAATTATGCAAGCTCAGATTTACGTGAGGTCTTCGGGGATGCAGCCTTGCACTGCATACAGCTGCTTGGAGTTTAAAATAGACCAGATCAGATGGAACGGTCTCTGTTCCAGTGGCCAAGCGATCTGCACAGAGCTGTTATCACCACTGACTCCTCCAGCCACTCTCTGGCACCTGGCCCCAGATTCAGACTGATGGTCGGATCATCTGGCTGTCAGAGAGAATTAAAGTGAATGACAAACTTTACTTCTTTTTCTTGCCAACTAGATTCAGAATGTCAGAGTTGGGGAAGGGGACCTCAGAGGAAATCTTGGGGAAAATCAATAAGACAAATCAGACCGGCACATCTAAAAAATCAACTTGCCACAAAATAAAATAGAGTCAGTGAATTTGGGACCATCTGAGCCAGAGGGAACACAGTCAAAGGCCCAAGAGGCCAGGCAGGCAGTGGAGAGGAGCAAAGCAGGGCCACGTGTCAGGCAGTAGAGAGTGGTGAGGGCCGCAGAGAACCGTGGACAGGCCAGCCTCCGCTCTGCTCTGGCAAGTGGTGCCATGCCCCTCACTGCCAGAACCTATAAGCTGAAAACCTAGATTTGAAATGTTAACAACTAGGGGTGCCTGGGTGGCTCGGTCAATGAAGCCTCTGCCCTCAGCTCAGGTCATGATCTCGGGGTCCTGGGAGAGAGTCCCGTGTCAGACTCCCTGCTCAGCGGAGAGTCTGCTTCTCCCTCTGCCTCCCGCTCCCCTTGCTTGTTCCTTCTAAATAAAATCTTTAAGGAATAAATGAATAAATAATAAAATGTTGACAACTAATTAGGAAATTTTAAAGCACTTGAGAGCCAAATACACCCAATACTGGATTTGCCCGATCGGCTGTGGTTTGTAACCTCCGATTCAGAGGGCTAATCGGATTTACCCAAGCCTGAATGGCAAGAGTGCTGTGTTGGTCTAGCCTTATTCCACTATGGAGCAGTCACGTTTCTCACCTCTTTTTTTTTTTTTTAATTATTTATTTATTTGAGAGAGAGAGAAAGCAAGAGAGAGCATGAGCAGAGGGAGGGGCAGAGGGAGAAGCAGGCTCCTTGCTGAGCAGGGAGCCCCATGTGGGACTCGATCTCAGGACCCTGAGACCATGACTTGAGCCAAAGGCAGATGCTTAACTGACTGGGCCACCCAGGTGCCCCACCTAGCTCACCATTTGGGTCCAGTGCAGCAGAGGTAGAGCGAGGGACCCTGCCGTTGGGCCCCCTCTCTGTTCTTCACAGGACTCGGGCAAGTTCACTGAACTGCCATGACCCCTTCTTTCTCAACCGTCACATGGGAGTAATGAGCCCTGCTTCCTAGAGCTGTTATGACAAGCAAATGAGATGAGACAGAAAGTCACTTTGTGAACCACGCTATGGACTGGGGGATGAGGCTCATTTCTGAGCTGGACAGTAGTTTGCTGTCCTCTCTTCCAAAGCTGTTTCCTTCCGAGGCCCCTCCATCACTTTGTTTGGGACTGATGTCATCCCCATCAAATAAATGATAGGGATCGGTTTGTCCATTCTCCAAGGGAGGAGTGGGCACCAGAAGGGCTAGTGGCAAAGTCCCAGGGAGTTGATGAGGGCACTGGAACCAGAGCTATGGACCTGTGCCAGGCTGTTCCTGCCGCTCAGAGGAGCCCGTCCGTCTTTCCTCCTCGTGTGTCTAAAGAAGCAGCACTTGCCCTCTTACTTTTATGAACACATCAGCCTCACTTATATCTGACATGTATATTACCCCCGGTCCACGTGTGACCTACTGTGCCTACTGCATGTGGGATATTAACATATTCACTGTGCCCACAGACACAACCCATAACTTAATTTTGTTTCAAAGATACTGCATTACTTCCATTAATGGTCATAAGCCCCTATAGTTTGTCCATTTTTAAGGTGTTTTTGAAGCTCCTAGACAATTAAAGTCACTCAGAGATGCTACTTTTCCTACAAAAGAATTACCTAGACCACCAATTCTTCTGAACATATCACCTAATTTGCATTATTCCTTGGTTAAATATAGTATTTGCATGCATAAAGAATAATCTTTGAATATGAAAAAGAATTTTATGATATTGCAATATATCGAGCTCTTTGGAGGAAAGATATTATGTAAATCTCAAAATTAAATATTAAAACAATATTACAGTGCTGCCTGTAGAAATTTGGAGTGTTAAGATCCATATGCTGAAACCAGTTCATTTTTAGGGGCTGGTCTCATTGGAAATTAGCAGGCGAAATTTGCTCCGAAGTAGAGAAAAGATTGAGTCAGAACTTTAAAAAGACTGGAATGACTTTAAAGAAAACTTTCATTCAAATTAATAAAGAAGAGTTTAAAAACCTTAAGTAAATGAAATTTTCACTGTTCTTAATTCAATTTCATAGTTAATTTCATTGCTTTCTTCCCATTGTTAATTCTAAAAAGGTTGTTTTTATTGTTTCTTAAGCCCTGACACTGAGAAGGAAATTTTAAGTGGTCTCAGAAAGGTCCGGGCCATATTTTGCCAATCACAGTGTGTTGTGTATTGAGCTGAGTAGGTCAGCAGGTGACACTGTACTTGATCAAAGTCCTGGCTTCCACCCTCCTCAACCTTGGGGCTCTCCACGAGACGGTGAGCTCTAGGGGAAATCAGCCTTTCTCACTTACCCCAGCTTCAGGAGGGAGGGACCACACCATGCTAGGCACAGGGAACCTTGAGAAGTACTTGCCAGGATCCTTCAGTCCCTATATCGGAGTTAGTACAGAGATATTTCTCTGGGTGTGGTGATAGCTGGCCGACCAGGTATCTCCCTCTCCTAAAAGGAAAAACTGAAAAGAAAAACAAAACAAAACAAAACAAAAACTGAAAGGAAAACTGAAGGGAACAATCTTTGGACGATGCCAGGAGCCCCAATCCACTCAGAGGAGCACAGTGAGATTCAGCCGTACTCAAAGGGGTTTATTTAGTTAGTTAAACACTCTAACTTTGGGAATGTATTCATTCATCCAACACAGTCTTTGTGACTGCTTTCCACAGCCTGACTCATGGGTTCTTGCTTCTAAGGGCTCCCGTCTGTTCTCTTTCTCAACAAATATTTATTGAGGCTTTCTGTGCGTCATGCGCTGCTCGAAGCACCAGGAACACAGGAGCAAACAACACAGACACAAATCTGTGCCTTGCGGAGCTCACATTCTAGTCTACAGCACTCACTGGGACTGGGGTCACAGGCCCAGACGAGTCACAAGGGAGCAGACAACTAGCTGGGAAGCAACACTAGGGAACTGTCAGCTGGGCTCTTGGTCCCACAGCATGCTGTGGTGCCAACCTTCACTTTCCAAAAGTTAGAAAGAAGGTAATCACATTGAGAGAGAACATCTCAGTCTATAGCAGCTAGGCTGAACATTGACAGTGTTGGGTGGTCTATTTCATGGCTCAGTAACTGACCAGTTTGGGCTTCTTGTGGACAGATAACACCTGCTGGACTGTGCAGTGCTCTCGTGTGGGTGTTCTCCATGTTTCCAGTCCTGGCCAATGCCTGGTGATGCTGCTGACAGCTGGGGAACAGCTGCGAATGCCCTACTCTGCCTCCAGGCCGGGATGACTAGAAAGCCCCATGCGGCCTGGGGCTCATTTGCTCACTGTACTCCAGCTTGGGCCAGGCACTGCAAGTCCGTGCTTTGTTGAGTGCAAATGGGACAGGCTGCTGGCAGTGAGATTGTAGTATGTTTCTTACCCTGTCCCAAGTCCAAAGGACATTGCAATAACCCTCCTCCTAGAGGGAACCTCACAGAGGGAACCTCTAGTTGGATCATGAGCTAGTTGCTGTTCGCCCCATGGCCTTGGCAAAGGAGGCAGGAGGGAGGAGGGGTTCTGGTGATGCATCTGCCCTGCACTCCTCCTGCAAATGTCAGCTCCGTGAGCCACAACTGTAATCTTCAGGACAGCATGCCTGTACCCGTCTTATTGGCTATTGTTCCCCAGGGTCTAGCTAGATGCCTGAAATAATAGAAGTCAATAAATGTTTATTGAGGGATTAATAAATTATCAAGCAAATGTATGAATGAGAGCCTTAGTCTTTCTTAGACTCAGCTCCGGCGTCCGCATGCGGAGCAGCTTGAGCCCTCTCTGTGGTCTTCCCTTCATTACACATCACACATCTCTGCTGGGTTTGGAGTTAAGCTCCAACATTCTTCCAGATGTGGCTGAGACCTGGAACTTCCTGGTGGCATGTCCTCCCAAAACATGGCCCTCAGAGACCCTGTGCTATAAGCCGGGCTGCCCCTCCCCTGTGGGCAAGCCCCAGCTACTGAAGTGAATGCATAGCTGGGGGTGGTTGGGACGGCGTTCTGACGCGCTGTCTGTCCACCGGCGTGCCAACTCCGTGCCTGTCATTTTCACAGCGCCAGCCATGTTAAACAGGCGGGAGCACCAGGGGTTTTTGAATGCTGCAATTAACAAAACAGTAATCAAGCTAAGTGTTTAATTTCAGAAAATTAACATCTTCTCTGAGCGGATGTGAAAGATGGAGAAAAAAAGGCGCATTAAATGTTCTGGGTAAATAAAGGCAACACCAGTCCACAAATATATTCCAGTTCAAAGGAGACTCTTGGCCAACCCTCAGGCCTTGGGATCAGTTTCCTTCTGAGGCCCAAGCTGCAGGACATCAGTGAAAGAATGGAACCCTAGGATCTTAAAATGTGTGTGCCTTTCTTTCCTTCTTTCCTCTCCTCTCCTCTCCTCTCCACCCCTCTCCTCTTCTCTCCTCTCCTCTCTTTTTCTCTCTTTTCCTCTCCTCTCTCCCATCCTCGCCCCTCCCCTCCTGTCCCCTCCTGTCCCCTCCTCCCTTCCCTTCTCTTCCCTTCCCTCTTCTCTTCTCTTCTCTTCTCTTCTCTTCTCTTCTCTTCTCTTCTCTTCTCTTCTCTTCTCTTCTCCTCTCCTCTCCTCTCCTCTCCTCTCCTCTCCTCCCTTCCCTTCCCTTCCCTTCCCTTCCCTTCCCTTCCCTTCTCTTCTCTTCTCTTCTCTTCTCTTCTCTTCTCTTCTCTTCTCTTCTCTTCTTTCCTTTCCTTTCAGAACAGAGCAAATGCTTTGTCTGTCCAGAAGAGCTCAAGGGCACAAGACCCCCTGGGAACCTATCTGTCCCATACAAAATCCTGATGTGTATATTATTGGTCTCTGAACTGTACTAGTTACAAGGATGATACAATGAGTTCTTGCACGTGCAATAGTTTTTCATGCACATAGGCTGTACTTGTCCTGATAGACTTTATGGCTCCCAGGGGAAAAGACCAGGTCTCACTCCTCCACTAACCCCTGTATGTCAGCACAGTGTCCTCTGTTCTGGCCTTACTTAACATTCATGGTCTTGTGGTGCCTCATAAACCAGCCAGCTGGCTCTTGTTTGCAGGTGCATGTTTGCTTGTGGTGGAGGAAGCTTGGGAGGGGGTGGGTGTGCAGGGCACTGGCTGGGGATAGGACCTCCCAGTGTCTGTTGGCTTATCTGATGCCCTGGGAGAGAGTGAGGGCCCAGGACAAGGACTGGAAGGACAAGGGAGATAGCTGTGCCACAGGAACAGGGTGAAGTTTGAACACAACAAGCAGCCTTGAGGCACGGTGATGAGGTGCCACAGTTCGGAAGGGAGGAAAGGCTATCAGGGTTTGTGGGTGTTGGGCTGGCCACGGGTCCTCAGGGAGGGGACTGGAAATGCAGCTTAGGGAGCAGCTTTCCTAGGGGGCGTCTCACAGACAACTGACATGGAGAAGAGAGAAAACAAAGTAGGAGAATGAGTGGATGGTTTGCAAATACATTAGAGACATGCCAGGGGCCCCCGGAAGTGTTCAGGGACGGTGGCAAGGGGAGAGGGGATTCAGTTCTGTGCATGTGTGATTTGTTGGCATTTGGAGTTCCGGAGTCCAGGTACTAGTTCTGCATTTGGATATTTTCTCCACAAAGTGGGAGATGAGCTTTGTTGCAGAGGGTGCACGAAGTACTGGGGTCGACGGTTCGAAGAGCATGGCAAGCTTGGCAGGGCCGTTGCAGAGAGGGGGGGATGGTATTGAGGAGAGAAATCCCTCATTTCCAGGAAGCAATGAGGGCTCCATGGAAGCTGGGGATCACGTGTTTACGAAGCTGTCCACCTGCCCTGTTACGTGACCTTCTCAGCAGTGCATAGCTGACCCTGCAGGAAGTTAATCATGGATCTCTCTCGGGATGAGTTTTGCTGGATGTGTCCTCAGAAAAGATAAAGGCGACTCACGCCTGAGGGTTAAGGGATTGTTGCCAGTTAGGTTATTACAAAGATGGAACTGGGCTGGATAATGAGGGATGCACATAAGGAAGAGGGCTGACGCATGGGGTGGAAGTCAAGGCCGAGAGGGCTGGGTGAGCCAGCCAGAGTTGCAGGGACTTGTCAGAGGTTGCTGAGAGGAAGAAGACCTGAGTTTGTGGCTTTGAAAATGGAGCCACTTCAGGTGAAGCTGAATCCAGGTGTGCCATGAGAATGGGCAGATGTGGAAGAGTGGTGGGGGGTCAGGGAACAGGAAGTGGTTGGACATGGAAGTCATCCACCAAAGGGCAAGTCCTGGGATGGAGCAGACAGAAGCCCAGGTCTTCAGTGAGTCAGGACTGGTGGTAAGAGGGAGTACACAGTGCTCCCAACATGAAGAGCAGCAGCACTGCCCAGTGACATTTTAACAGAGGGTGCCAGAGAGGGTGAGCCACAGTGTGGAGGTGGTGACTGGGAATAAGGAGGACACGGCCCACTTCCTGACCCTGAGGTGTGCTAGGCATGAAACTGTCCACTGCCACATTTCAGAGGGCTGTAGGGCACAGGGTTCCCAGGCACCAGAGTCAAGAGGAGGAAGACCCATACAGTTGTGGGGATAGTGGCATGCAGAGAGGGCCTCACAGCTGGGCATTGCAGGATGGAAACCTGCCTGCAGAACAGGACAAGGGGCTCTGGGGCTCTGGGTCCTATGGCCAGGAGCCTTCCATCTCCAGGATCAGGAAGGACGGTCCCAGAGACTGCAGACACAGCAACTCTGCCTGGTGTCAGTGGTGGCATTACCAGCCTTAGGGGGGTGGTGGAAGGTTCCCCCGATGTGGGGGCGCCCTGCTGAACACATGTGGGTGAGAGCCAGGGAGGAAGGGACACAGTCTGCTGCAGGGTATCCTTTGCTCTCTCCCATGACCTCACCAGGGGCAGGGTTTCTGGGAGCTGCCTTCTGTGATCAAATGTTCAACAAAGTGGAACGGTCCTTGCGCTTGTCCCGTGCCTATGGGAGGCGGTGCTGATGGGTCTGTCCTTGCCCTGTGACCAGGCACCGCCTGACAGGTACCCCTCATGGATTCACAGCTTCCCATCTGCCACGGATCCACAGCACTCTGGTTTGCCATCCTTTCCACAGCACAGGGCCACTTCCCAGTGTGCCTTCTGGTGACCCCAGCAGCGGAGAGGAGCTAGGCATGGTGACCTAGGAGGCCACCTAGGACCCCACGAGCTGGATGCTTCCTTCCTCTGGCCCAGGGCTCCACCCACATCCACCTGTCTGGATTCCCCTGATCTCCCTGAGGCACTGCCCTCCCCTGTGCCGGGCATCCCCAGGGCTGGAAGCCTGAGTGTAGGAGGAGGGCAGAGATGGCCAGCACCATCCTTTCTGGTGCTGCTCTCACCTGCTAAGGGCTTAGGGAAGTCACTTCCTCTCTCGTCGTCAGTGCTCCAAACCCATAAATTGGGAGAATTAGCAGAAAACTGAATAACCTCAGATGTCCTTTCAAAATTTTATATTCCAATTTCTAGATTTCTAGACAAATAGTTCTCAAATTGAAATGTACATCAGAATCCCCTGAAGGGCTTGTTAAAACACAGATTGCTGAGCAACCCCCCCCACCCCCGAGTTTCTGATCCAGTAAGCCTGGAGTGGGGCTCGAGATTCTGCATTTCTCACCAGTTCCCAGGTGATGCTGACCAGGGATCCCATTTTGAGAACTAGCAGGGTCAGTTGGGATGTTCCCACTACAGAACCACCCCACATCAGAGTTAATATCACCAACGAGACCCTCTGCTATAAACCTGCATCCCCAGAGCAGCCCCCAGCTCCTACCCCCAGCTGTCTTACCCCCGCCTTTGGCTTGGAATCAGGACCTTTGTGGATGGACCCAGGAAGGAAGCACCTGTCAGGGGTATAGGGCTGACTCAGCCACCTGGGCCTAAGACCCCCATTTTCTCTCCCACTCCTGCTTTTTTGAGCCCAGGGGGAGATTCGGCCAATATTCTACAACAGAATCAAAATGATGCCATCCCCGCAAAGCAGTCCTCTGTCCTTAGCTGACTCCAAGGTAAAGAGGGAGATTGGAAGGGCGTGTGAGGGTCATCTCAAGGCAAGCCCGGAGCAAAAGTCAAGAAGCCAATGTCCACAATAGAGGAAAACAATTAGAAAAATAATTAATTTTGCTTTTGTATTCATATCCAGTCTCCAGACTAATTGCTTGTTTGTTTAATCTACTTTGGCCAGAAGTGTTACTGCACCAAAAATATTTAATGAGTCAGGCTTCCTAATGTAAAATTCAAGCATATTTGTGCAATGAAATGAGTTTTCATCATCAGAGGGAGAATCTGTTATGTGAGCAGTACCTTCCTGAAGTTATCTCCCAGAATAGAAATGTCAGAGGAAACACAATTCGTCGTTTGCACAATTCATCGGTGTGCAAACTCTTCTTTGTCTTCCGTACTGGTGGGCCTGAAGTCTTTAGCTGACATTTAAATTGAGATTTTAGGGGCGCCTGGGTGGCTCAGTGGGTTAAAGCCTCTGCCTTTGGCTCAGGTCGTGATCCCAGGTTCTTGGGATTGAGTCCCACATCGGGCTCTCTGCTCAGCAGGGAGCCTGCTTCCCCCCCCTCTCTTTCTGCCTGCCTCTCTGTCTACTTGTGATCTCTGTCTGTCAAATAAATAAATAAAATTTTTACAACAAAACAAAACAAACAAACAAAAAAACAAATACTCTTTAAAAAAATAAATTGAGATTTTAGTTTTTTCTGAAGAATGTGTTTCATGTAAGGAAAAGGTAACCCACCACCCCCCAACCCCTCACTCCCACTCTTTTCACCCATGCCTTTTAGGAGCACCCATAATTTAATCTGAGGCCTCAAGGGGACATTTGGAGGCTTTCCAGAATTTTTGGATCTCTCGGTGAGCCGTTCAGAGTCTGGGCTGGGGAGATAGGAAATGGGACTGGCTTCAGGGCTCTGGGACTCCTGCTTCTGATTCACCCAGAGCGTCTCTGAATTGTTCTGTTTCTCCTTTAAGGCTTCAAGGAAAATTTGGTTGGGAGAAAGGTTTCCACAGCACCTAAAAAAGAAGAAAAATTAGAAGGCTACTAACATTAGGGTAGCATTTCAGCTGAAAGCTTTCAGTGAAGTGAGGATAGCCCCAGCCTCCCGGCTTCTGGCTCTATGCCGTGTAAAGGCACCCCTGTCCCGGGCCCCCCAGAACTGCTCTATTCAGCCCCACTCTGTATTCCTCCCCGGGAGCACCCTCCTCAATGCTGCCCTCCGCGTGCTCTGTAGAAGGCAGTTCACACCCTTGTCTCCCCTCCCCTCCCCAACCTTCCTCCCTGAAGGGCCACTATCCATGTTAGGTATCGGTACATGATTTTCTGACCCTTTTACTTTCAGTGTCGTTAGAAAAGAGCCTGCAATCATTACAGTAAGGGCACACTTTTATGGAACATCTATTATGTGCTAACACAGTGGGAAGAGGCTAAAGACATGACTTATGCCCTAAAGAGTTTATTCCAGTGATGGAGAGCAGAGATGAGCACCTGGAAAGTTAGATCACAGTGCACTGTCCCAAGATGGAAATTACAACCAATGAGAGTCACTAAAATAAGGGCTTCGAGTTGGGAGGAGGGGGGACAAGGTGCCCTGGTGGGCGTGGCCAAGCGGGACTAAGGCAGGGCAGCATGTGGCCTGATGTGTGCCTCTGAAGGCTACTGGGTCATGAAGAGATGTTTCAGAGATCCCCCAAAGCTGGGTTTTACTGGAACAGGGTGTGTGGAGGAGTTAAAAGAAAGCAATGGGCTCCTCTAGGGGGAAATGGGGGGGCAGCCTGGACTGGTCAGGGACTGCCATGTTGTTAAATGTTAGAGGGGACATTGGGACTTTTTCCAATGGGAAGCCATTGAATTGTTTTTTTAAAGACCTGTTTATTTTAGAGGGAGAACGAGCACAAGCACCATATGGGGGTTAGGCAGAGGAGAGAGAGAATCTTAAGCAGACTCCCTGCTGAGCACAGAGCCTGACTAGGGGACTCCATCTCAGAACGCTGAGATCATAACCTGAGCCAAAATCATGGGTCAGACCCTTAACTGACTGAGTCACCCAGGCACACGCCCACTGAAGGTTTTTGAGCATCAGAATAACATGCGTGAATCAAGCTTTGGAAAGAGTAATCTGGTTGCTATATAATTTGACATGAAGAGGCCCAGGAGTATACAAGGGAGGTGGGACAGGATGTTAGGTGTAAGGAGATACAGGTGACAAGACCAGGAGAAAGGCAGGGACAGAGCAAAGAAAGCATCCATGACACCTGGGTCTGAGTCACACTATCAGATGGGTAGGCCATGGTTCATCCCCTCACAGAGTCACAAGATCCCCGTGTCCTCAAGGACAAGGAACCTATTGTTTACATCCTAGATTACTTTCCAGAAAAACTTTAGGTCATTGTGAGATGTCACAGGAAACAATCTGTCCTCTGGAGCATCCATCATACCTACCTCTAGGGAACCCTGCTGTTAACCTTCCCCTTCTCCAAGCTCATTCTTCTCCATCATGTCCATCTTGACTGGGTAGACATGTTCATTTATCCCCGCAAAGATATTTATCAGATAAATGCCCAGGACTGTTGCTGGGTTGTGCTTTTCACATTTACATCAGGAGCTATGCCCAGGCATTGCTTTGCCTATGTAAAGAGGAGTGGACCCAGAAGGAGACTGTGAGGTGGTTGCTGAGATCCCATAGGCTAGCAGACTAGATTTAGGTAGAAAGAGCAAGAGGCTGTACAGGGCATATCCACAGAACATTTGAAAAATCTGTAACACAAGGATCAGTACTCCTGTTTTATAGTTGATGAAGTTGAGGCACAGAGATGTTAAGTGAACTTAGTCCAAGATCGCACAGGAAGCAAACAACAGAATAGGAACCCACGTGTCTCTAGAGCATCTGTAGGGGCCATAGTTCTTCTCTCTTTCTGCCAATTCCTACTGCCCTGGGCTGCGCTCTAGGATCCAGACTATTCCTCACCCTGCCTTGTTTTCCTCATAGCTGGGGTCTGTGGTATACAGATTGTGGGTGGTTAGTCCAAGAATAATTTGGCTGGAAAATGCTATTCTAGAAAGAATAGAAGAAGTTAGCATTACCATGTGATCCAGCCATTTTACAATGAGATATAAACCCAAGAGAAATGCAAACCTAGGTCAGCACAGAAACTTGTACATGAATGTTCCTTAGCAGCCTTATTCCCAACAGCCAAAATGTGTACACAAGCCAAATGTCCGTCAGCTGAGGGATATTCCTCCCAGCAAAAGCCTATGCCCAGGAAGGTAGAAGAGATTACTAAGCCTCAGAGTACATTGTTTGGTGTGGGACAGCAGCATCTCTCTGAGGGGTCGCTGTGACGACCTTCCCTCTGCCACGTACCACGCGGAAGGGCCAGGAAATACTTCCCCCACCTGCCCAGCATGGCTTATCGTGAGCAATGCAGATGGGCTCTTTCTATGGGCCTCCTTGGAAAATTCACATATGACAGTCCCCTTAAGTAGAGAGGTCATTTGGGGCGCCTGGGTGGCTCAGTGGGTTAAGCCGCTGCCTTCGGCTCAGGTCATGATCTCAGGGTCCTGGGATCGAGTCCCACATCGGGCTCTCTGCTCAGCAAGAAGCCTGCTTCCCTCTCTCTCTCTCTCTCTGCCTGCCTCTCCGTCTACTTGTGATCTCTCTCTGTCAAATAAATAAATAAAATCTTTAAAAAAAAAAAAAGTAGAGAGGTCATTTATCTTCCAGGAGACTTACAAGGGTTGTCACCTGAGCCAAGGTGAAGGGGACTCAGCCATGACCCTCACCATAGCTCCTAAGGCAGGTGAGAGGTGGCCTCAGAGCAAGGCTGTCCCTGGTCTGCTTTCTACCTACAGAAGCATCATTGTTTTCCCTTAAGATGAAATCTGCCAAAACTTGAAACCCAAGCTTCATATTTTTTATAAACTCTTCAGGCATTTTACTCCAATAGATCCACTTAATTTTGAATGTTTGTGTGTATTGCTATTATTTTTTTAAACTGCTTTAAGTACTTTTGATATCTTAAATAAAATATTTTAATACAGTAAACTGTTACATCATTTATTATATCCCCAAATCGGTTATGGTTAAAGCTGTTTGAAAGAATTATTTTGACACAAAAATCAATTAAGACATTAGGAAGCAATTTTTAATAAGCAAAGATAATGCATTAGAAGTCAGTAATTGTCCTAGAAAAAAAAGCATCGAATCATTCTCATATTTTGGGATTTGAGATGCTTAATTGTTGGGGGGTGGAAATGCCTTTATTAAATAAGGAAAACAAAATGAATAAGAGGAAGACTTTGGATATGGCTGAGTCAGTAACTAAATTAAAGGGTTTAGGAAGGTCATAAACATAAAATACATGGGCCAGGTGAACCGGAGGTAGGACAGCAATGGTTCCACACACAAAGACTCAAGGTTTGGATTTTGGGTTGACTCTGAGATAGATACACGCCCCCCTTCCCAGACCACAAACACTATGGTCTCCTTTGAAACCCTCCTAACAAATGGAGGGCTGGCCAAGGCCACGGGCAGGGATGACCTGTGACTAGTGTGGGCCCCTGTTTGCCCTGTGTCACCTGTGAGTTCTTTCATAACTTGCAGTCGAGGCCATCCTGTCTCAGCAATATATCCACATCTCATTTGTCAGCTCAGGCGAGAACATTCCGCACACTTTCTCTGCTGTATGTGATATGCTATCTTGGATCTGCCTGCTTCAAAAGCAATTTGGGAGTATGATCTCCCCAAAGTCTTCCTTGGCGAGAAAGAGACAGTGACTCACTGACTCAGCCCGTCTTTGCATTTTCTCCATCCCTGAGCCCCTTGACCAGTGGAGGTTAAGTCTCTTGCTGCTTCTGACACATTTAAAGGGCCTCTTATTACTGACAGTAGCTTCCCTTATCATACGCTCCTGCTGCCGGTTCTTTTTTGAACCCAGCTGATTTTGCCTGGGTGCTTGACAGGACACTGTGCATTGCCTCCCCACTCTTCTTTTTGCATCTTGATTTCTTATCAGGTCCAGCCTCTGTATTGTGCTAAGAAGGAGTACGGGGCAATTTTGATCATATTTGGGGCTTTGGAGCATCTCCTCTTTAGGAGACTTCTTGAGCCTTCAGTGCCCTTTCCCCCCCAAATAGCCCCTAAGCTAATTCTTATTAATTCTAAAAGAAGTTCCATATTTATTTCTTTGCTAAATTTTAGTAGTTTCATGAACTCTTTATTTTCATTTTCTTCTCTCCATAGAATGTACAGTTTAGTCAAAAGTGCTCTTGTGAGGGAGAGACTCTTTCAAGCATTCATTGAAACCATTTCTTCATCTGAGGAGGCAAGTTTATGGAGAAAAGACAACAGGCCAGGACTTTCTGTTGAAACCAGCATATTCAGGGTTCATGGGGCTGCTGCTTTGAATTTATCTTCCCAATCCTCTTTATTCTGCCTAGTTTTGCCAGAAGAAGATGGTGTTTGTATGGATATCTGAGCTCATTTTTTATTTTTTGTTTTGTTGGAATGTTTCATAACGTGTAAAACACCAGATTTAGAGATGGCATTTGCACTTGGAGAAGGAAAATAAATCCATATTTGTCACCCCAAAAAACCAAATTGGTGATGACCCATGTCAGAGCACCAAATGTAGGCTGCCCTTGATTTTCAGGGAGGAAGAGTAATACTCTCCCATTACCCTCCCACGTGTTAAATCCCACTTCAATTAAAACATAAGATATTTAGAGTGACCTGTGTGAGGATAAACAGCCCGCAAGGGGGTCTGGGAATGTTGTCATCATCATAAATCTGAGCAGCGTGGGCAGTGGTGACCCTTACCCTCTGGCAACTTCTCCCGTGTCCACGTGCCAACTGGCTGCAGAGGTCTTTGCCATCTGTGGAATGGGGACTTTCTTCTCAGATTTGGCTCTGGATTGCTTCTGGATCACCTGCCCCATGATTGCCTCTTTACCACCTAACCACAGCTAGATGCCAGGGATCTTCAGGACAGGGCTGTGACTTTTTTTTTTTTAACTCATCCTTCTGTCCCCAGTGACTAGAATGGGGGCCTGGCACAGTGGTTAGCAAATATGTTGAGTCTTGAATGGTGGTTTTCCAGGGATTAGAGGCCAAGGAAAGAACCAAGTCCATCAAAATCCTCAGGCCATTAGGTTAATCTTTCCAATTTCTAATGCATGGTGCTTTAGCTCTCAAGGCAGAGGAGAATACCTATATGGCATTGACGTAGTTGGCAACGCATAAATCGTGTGTTCACGCGGGCTGTGGGCAACGTGGAGCTGGGCAGCAAGTGTGGCAGGGGTGGAGGAAGCAGGTGTCCCTAAACTGCCTGTGTTGATGGCCCACCAGGATCCCCTTGTGATCTGGCCTGACTCCAGACACTGTGGCAACTCCTCCTCTCCCTGGCTCTGCCCAGTGCCCTTGAGGTCAGGAATGCCAGCCATGAGCCATCCCCACTTAAGCATCCAGCCTGTTGCTAACTCCGAGCTCGGTTCCTGGTTTCCTTTTACATAACTTTGAGGTAGCATTTCACACCTTCTCTCCTGAGGACACTCCTTGCCACTTGACTTCTAGGTAATCACACTCCCCTGCTTCCTGCCATCTTATTGGCTTTGCCTTCTCCCAGGTCCTCAGCTATTTCTCCTCCTCTCCTGAATCTTAGACGGTATATTCTCTTCTCATTCCCGCGAGGGCCTCTGTCTACCCTGTGGCTTTCGGCATCTCTGAAACACTGATGGCTCAACACCACTGTCTCCAGTCTGGATCTCCTATCTGTGCATCTGCCTGCGCAGAAGCTTCTACTCTGTCTTACCGCATCTCAGTTCATGGCAGCCCCACTCTTCCAATTGCTCAGGCCGAACACCTTGGAGTCATCTGGGCTCTTCCATTTCTTCCCCACCCCACATCCAGTGAGAGGTGCTAAATCTATTCAGAATCTGACCACCCCCATTCTCACCCCCTCCACCACTCCGAACCTGGTCCAAGTAGCCACAGGCTTGCAGCTAGATCGTTGCAATCGTGTGAAGCTAGAGCTTTCAGCCTTGGCACAGCCCCTGCATTCTATTTGCAGGGCAGCCCAGGGTGAAGCTGTTAACATGCAGGTCAGATGGTGTCACTCCTCGGTCTACCCCCTTCCTGTGGCCCTCCATCTCACTCGGGGTAGAAGCCATTGTCTGCAGCCTCATCTCTGCTCTAGTCCCACTGGCTCTTGGCTGCTCATCTGGAACACCGGGCTACTCCCAGGTTAGAACTGTGACCCTGGCCTTTCCCTCTCACAGGCTCTTCTCCCAGGAGTCTTCGTGTCTGCCTCCCCTCCTCCCACCCCATGCTTCCACATTGACTTCTCAGGCAAGGCCTTGCTGACCCAGTGGTTTGGAACTACAGCCTTCTCCCAGCGGGCCTCCTACACTCTGGCATTCTCTGTAACCTTCTCCCCTGCTCCACTGGTTCCCTTGTTACTATTTTAAAATCCCTTGTGATTGATCGATTCCATCAGGCCTCTGAATCTCTCCACTAGAAAATAAACTCCATGAGGGCAGGGAATTTTCTTTCATTCACTGTGGAATCTCCAGAACCCAGAACGGCGCCTGGCACATGGCAGATGCTCCGTGAACATTTGTTTAATGAGTTCATTAATGGATCTGGACCATGATGCTAAGTTAGGAGGAAGAGAAGGTGCCTTTGATGGTTGAATCAGGATCAAAAATTATTTCAGTTTACCAGATTCATAGGCCAAATATAGCCCCATAAAGGTAAAAACATACATGTAGATCCCTGTAGTCAGAGCCAGAAGCTTACTCTACAAACAAAAGAAGAGGAACGTACCATGAGGAAACCTAAAGGTTAGATTTGACAGTATTTCAGAATCAAATGGCAGGGACATTTTTTTTTATTTTTTTATTTAATTTTTAAATTTTTAAATAAACATATAATATATTTTTATCCCCAGGGGTACAGGTGTGTGAATCTCCAGGTTTACACATTTTACAGCACTCATCATAGCATGTACCCTCCCCAGTGTCCATATCCCTACCACCCTTTCCCATCCCCCCTCCCCCAGCAACCCTCAGTCTGTTTTTTGAGATTGAGTCTTTTATGGTTTAAGGGACATGTTTTTGATGCAAAAAAAAGAAAAAAAGAAGCTGATGGTCCCATTAACAGATGTATAATGCACAGATTATGGGATATGGTAGGTTTGCCCTAATAATCTTTGCTGCTTAAACAGCAGTGGGAGAATTGAATTTACCTCTGGGCCACATGCCTAAAAAGACAACATTTGGACAAATGGAGCCCCATTTGGACAAGAGCCACCTCGGGTAACTACATGTCATGGGAGAAATGTTCATAGTATCTGGCCATTCTTTTCAGCAGGAAAAGCTCAGGGGAGACCTAACTAGTTTCTTTAGCTATTTGACAAGCCATTCCATGGAAGAAGGAGCATCCACTATTACTTTAGTTAGTAGAACGGAGACTGTTGAGAAGAAGACGAATTTGAGATAAGGATAGGAAGACACGCAAATTGGTGAGAGCTACCCAAGTATGAAGCCACAGCTCCCAGAGGCAGTGAGCAACCCATCCCTGGAGACACAGCAGGGCCCAGCAGAGAATCCTTGATAGGGGGATTCAGGACTGCATAAAATCAGGTCCTCCATGAAGCAGACACCAAGATGGGATTAGAGGCGCCAGAGATTGGGAAAATGGGAGGGCAGGCCAGAGAAAGCCGGGAGAGCCATCAGATTACAATGAAGGAGAGAGGGCAGGAAGGAGGACTGGATGGGAAGACTTTGACCACCACGCTGTACAAAGAAGTATCGGTGAGTCCGATGGGGAGTTTTTGGGTGAAAGCTGCCCAACAGAAGGGTCAGGAATGGGTCTTTGGAAGCATCCTCACTGCTCTCAGTCAATGGCTGGAAGCAGCCTGTGGAGGGTGGGGTTCTAAGTGGCTTCTGAGGGCAGAAGCCGCCCGGGGCCATGAGTCGGCTATGTTCCCAAGGGTGGGAGCTCTTGCAAGTGTGTTTTGGGGGCCCCTAATGGGAACTGTGCAGGGTCCTGGGTGGACTCCATGATTCTAAGCCCTCCTAACACCGCATCTCACCCTGTGCTCTCCTGGGGCTTCCAGGACTATGGGCATCTTCGTGACAAGAGCTCAGCATCCCCACCCCTGGCCTGGGAGCCAGCATGTCCTCGGTGCTCCCTGAGAGCTCAGCAAGCCAAGAGCAGAGAGCAAAGTGATCCCTGTGCCCAGACCCGTAGCCGTGTCTGGACGGGGATCCCTTCTCTTAAAGTGAGGCTAGTAAGTGTCACTCCACCACAGTCCCCGGAGAAACCCGTGTGAAGTGGGGTTTGCGTGAAGATACAACCTTCCTATCGCTGCAGAAGTGCCAGGACAAAACGAAACAGCCCCAGAGCAGAGCTCAGATGGAAGCCTCATCCATTACCCGCCTCTTCCCCTAGAAAGACAACCCTCATTTGTTATTTCCAGACTGTTTTCATTTTACTTACAGCGTGTGAAAAGCATCGAATTGGGAAATAAATAATATTTTTTCCGAACAGAGGTTTTGGAATCACTTCACAGATTTTGGAATTATTATCCTGTTTCCAAATGTTTGGTTTGTGTATCATTTCTTCATTTATATTTGTGAGCTCTCTGTTGCAAATGCCCTCATTTGGAAAACTCTGACAGAAGTCTGAATGAACTCGGTTGTTTGTCTGTGTTCATGTCTCATTGAGAGATGCCTCCTCCCTGTATTTTGAAGTGCAGCAAAATCTTGCATGCAGTTTGGGAAAGAGGTGTTTGCTAGAACATTCCTTTCCATTGCAGTAGTTCTGCACTGACCAGTTCTCCTCTCATTAGCATCCTTGTGTCCAGGTTCTCCTCTCTACAGTAGCTCTTCCCGTTAACAGGAAATTAAGATTCCTTCTCCACCTTCTGTTCAGAAACTTTCCCTTGTCCCTCTTGTCCCACTGTCGGAAGCCTAGACTTGCCCTGGCTGTCAGCCCCCTCCCTAAATGGCTCCAGCGTCCCCAGGCCACACTGTTTTCATGGGATTCCTCTAGCCATCTCCTTTGGGTCAAGCCTTTCTCCTCCCTGCACAAAAAATACTGTGCCCATTCCAGCCCGACCCCCATGTATGCTCCCAGTCCTAAAGAATCACCTTTTCTCTCCTTTGTTATCCGTACTCTGTTCATTAGGCAAAACCCACAGGGAGCCCAGCTGGTGAGAAAGAAAGGGGAGGTTCAAATCCAGAGATACTTCTTTCCTCATTTATCTCTGAAAGACCAGACTTGTCATCTAACTGAGGGTCTTTTCACCTGCCCTGTCTTCTCTCTCCACAGCCCCTTCCACTGTTCCCATCATGCACCAGGTCAGTGCCACCATGAGGAGCATCACCTTGTCATGGCCACAGCCAGAGCAGCCCAATGGCATCATCCTGGACTATGAGATCCGGTACTATGAGAAGGTGAGGCCTGCTGCCATTCAGTGGAGGGTGGCCCGCGGAGGGCACATGTGGGCAAGCTGGAGGAAGTCCTGAGGGAAGGAGGAATCTGCCGATGGAGGCCAGAATCTCCTTGGGAGAGTTTGTTGGGTCTTCCTTGGCAAAACTCCCCAAAGTCTGGACACTGTCCATGCCATTCTCTCAGGAGAGAATCTTCCAGACTACTACCCTGCTGTCTAAATGGCTCAGTGCGGGGGCGCCTGGGTGGCTCAGTGGGTTAAGCCTCTGCCTTTGGCTCAGGTCGTGGTCTCAGGGTCCTGGGATCGAGCCCCACATAGGGCTCTCTGCTCAGCGGGGAGCCTGCTTCCCCCTCTCTCTCTGCCTGCCTCTCTACCTACTTGTGATCTCTGTCTGTTAAATAAATAAAAAATATTAAAAAAAAATAAATGGCTCAGTGGGCTGGTAGGGCCAGGACCAACCCCATTTTCCCAGGCGTGTGTTTGCTGTACTGACACAGATGCCACAACACTGCCACGTGTCCCCGAAACTTCCCAAGAGTTTGTGATTTTGCAGACCAGTGTTTTCCAAAGTGTTGGACCGTGTTCTTCCGATATAAGTTTGTTTATTTATAAATCGTATGCTTGTAACACCGCGCTAGTATATTTATAGAGATTAAAACATGTAAACGGAAATGTAAAAGGATCAGCTAGAAATTATTAGAAATAGAAATTTGTGTGTTATCTACTGACTGTTCTTTAGCAGCTGTTCCTGGGACCCACAGCAGGGCACACACTGCCAAGAGGAGGGAAATGGTGCCCTGTGGAGCAGGCCCCCTTGGTCTCTGTGGGGGAGGCACCATGTTAAACTGTACCATTTGCAAAATCCCAGGAAAACACTGACCCAACACGCTGTTTGTGAGAACACCAGATTCATTTCCTTGTTCTGCAAGCATTTATCGAGTGCCTGCTATTTGGCATGTACTATTTGTGATATATTAATGATCTAAACAAAGATTCCTGCCCTCCCAGGGCTTACTTTCTGACTGAAGGAGACAGAAAATGAACACAATAAATAAGGATATCATAGGGTATGTTAGAAAATGAACCATGCAAAGGAAAATAGAAAAAGCAGAGAACGGCAAATGTGATCAAGAGGGTCAGGATTGGGGGAGGAGCAGGTTGTGGAATTAAATAGAATGGTAAAGGGAGGCCTCTTAGAGCAGGTAGGTTCCAAGTAAAGACTTGAAAGAGGTGAGGTTATTGTGAAACGGGGGAGAGAGGGTCAGATGCCTATGCAAAGGCCCTGAGGCAAGGTCATGACTAGTGACTCTAGGAGCAGGAAGAAGACCAGCATGACTGGAGTGGTACAAGCGATGGGAAAGTAGCAACAGGTGAGAGAGATAACCATGAGAGGTGACCATGCGGGACCTTAGAACTTCAGCTCTCCCACTGAGATGGGCTCTGTAGCAGGGTTAGGGGCTGAGGACAGACAAAATCTGACTTATATTTTAAGAGGATCATTCAGCCGTCCCATTAAAAACCAGCCTGCTAGATTACAATCAGCTAGAACAAGGATGATGGGATGGAACAAGGATCCACTGGGATGGAAAGAGAGGACCAGGGAAACAGTAAATTTCAGATACAGAAACCAAAGACAGAGCAGCTGGATTTCTTTTTTTTTTTTCTTTTTTTTTCCCTTTTTTTTCTTTTTTTTTTTTTTAAGATTTTATTTATTTATTTGTCAGAGAGAGAGAGGGAGAGAGAGCAAGCACAGGCAGACAGAATGGCAGGCAGAGGCAGAGGGAGAAGCAGGCTCCCCGCTGAGCAAGGAGCCCGATGTGGGACTCGATCCCAGGACGCTGGGATCATGACCTGAGCCGAAGGCAGCTGCTTAACCAACTGAGCCACCCAGGTGTCCCGAGCAGCTGGATTTCTAGCAGGTTGGAGTTCAGACTTGGGAAGGTTTGTGCCCGGCCTGATAGAAAGATGTCCTTGATCATTTACCTAAAAGGGGACTTGCTATGGTAGAGCATGATTGAGGTAAAGGAAGGGACAGAAACAGCTCAATGTCTAAAACACCTCTGAGAGGGAAACAGGAAGCTAGAGGTCCATGTTTGCAGTCCAGGAGAGAGGACCAGCTTAGACAAATCCATCTGGAAGTTGTCAGTACATAAACGGTATGAAAGCCCTGAGGCTGGTGGAATCACCCAGGGGGCAGTGGAAATCGGAAGACGATCAGGGATGGAGACCTGCAGCCCTCTGGCATGGAGGTTGTGTTGAACAGTGGAACATGACTGCCTTGGGAAACAGGACCCTAGTTTCCGGTGTCCTCTGTAGCTAACCAGCCATGCAGTCATGCTTAAATTACTTAGACACACTAGGTCACAGTTTTCACTTCCATAAAATGGGAGCAATTTACATCCCCAAAAGTGGAGGGCCAGATGGATCTCTAATCCAGTCTGTAAGGAGATACACCCTTTGGCCCTTTCAGAAGAACCTACGAGCAAGGTGAGAATTAGGGAGCATTCTGTTCCATTTAGAGAATATCGGGGTTTCTAGACAGTCAATTCAGATAATTCAGTGAATTGGGGGTAATGTAAACCATCTGGATTTGTAAGCAACCATTATATCCAATCAGCTTTGAACTTGGGCCCCTCATTTGCTAGATATCTTCTATCAGTTACTAAAGTACATGTTGGGTTTCCACAAGATTTTGGACCAATCTGTTTGGACCAGTTGTCCACATAGTCTCATCTCATCATCAAAGTCGCCTTAAGAGTCCAGTAGAGGATCTCGTGTGACCAGTATATGATGCAATGTCAGAATCACCAACAAGATGCCCACTTCCCACACACACTTGAACTGGAGCCTTAGAAGATCATCTCAGAAAAATCACAGGAATTTCTCCCTAGTCTGCCCCTATCGGGTATCAGGAGCTTTGTAAACATTACCTACTTTTCTCCTCACTACCCAGTGTGGTAAATGTTTGTATCATTGTTACGGGGAAAGGAACCACTGCACGAAGAAGTTCAAAGCAAAACAAAACTTGCTCTCAAACACACAGCTAGGAAGTGAGCCTACAGCCAGGTGTGGCAAGTGGCAGGACTGGAGAGGGGCTGTATACATGGGAGCCACCTGCCCTCCACCTCGTCCGCCGGCTGAAGGCATCCACCCCAGGATGGAGGTGGGCTTCCTGACAGGTGCCTGCCGGGATCCCTGGGCTCCTCCCTCCCCAGCCCACACCCCAGCTCCTCAGCTACTTTTCCCTTTACATGCACACCTCCTCCTTTGAAACACTGTAATTAACTTCAACTTCTGATGCTATGAAGGAAGCTTAGTCTCCCATTTCAGACCACGTCCCTACTTTTCAGTAATTTATCCTAATTATTAACAGACACACGGGCACAGCAGCTCCATGCCTGAGGCAGCTTCCACACCTCAGTGAAGCGTATTATAGTCCTCGCTCCAGAGGATGGAGTGCTTTCCTTGGGAACACGGAAGATTCTTTGGCAAAGCATTGGTTACCATTCAGTATGTTACTATGGAACTCTAAATTTCACTTACAAAGTGCTGGACCGTAAGATCTGTTCCATTGCCTAGACCATTTCTAATGCAAATAAAGAAAAAGACACTATCCTACGAGGGTATTTTGAAATAACCACAGTGATCACAATTCACCATACACTAAGTACCTATTATGTGCCAGATATACACGGATCCATGAACTCTGAGCCCTAAAAGAAATAAAAGAAAGATGCTTGCGAGCCAGGTATAACCAATTTATAGATGATGGCACTAAGTCCCAGGAAGGTCCAATGACTTGCCCACGACCACAAAGAACCAGAGCTACGGACGTTCTTATTATATTCCGGTGGTGCAAACTTCTGAGCTCAGTGTTGAACTGGATAATAATTCTGCTGATGCCAAGGATCTCAAAATGAATGTGGCCTCTGAAATATGAGAGCGCATTTTCATTTTAAATGCAGATACTTCAAAGCAGAGTGAATTGTCTTAAAAGATGCAAACACAGGAGAACTCAGCCTGGTAGACATCCTGGGTTCAATCCAAAGAAACAAAACCACAGTGCCTCCATTCTGTGTAGCTTCTACTAAGCCAGGAGTCAGCAGAGTTTTTGCGTAAAGGACCAGAGGAGAAATATTTAAGTCTGTGGCCACACAGTGTCTGTCCCGACTACTCAACTTGCCTTCATAGAAGAAAAACAGCCGTACACAATAGATCAGAAGGCAGACATGGCTGGGTTCCAATAAAACTTTATTTATAAAAACCAGGAGCTGGCCATGGACCATAGTGTTCCAACCCCTGAAAACCCTCCCTGGGTCTCCTACCTCACGCCACCCTCTCGATCTGTGCTTGGCATACCTCTCCATTTCAACTCTATGAATAGAATCAATGAGGCTTTGGCCTCCTCCAACAGCTCATTAATAGAGAGCTCAGATGCCGTTGAGCTGATGACACTCCCGGAGCCTCTCCATGCTCATCTCCTTCCCATTTTAATATGCTCCCATTCATCATTCTCTCTTGTTTACTGTCTTGTAGCACTTTTCACTCCTGGTGTCAGCGCTTGTAGGCAAACCATGGGAGGGGCAGCTACACCTGCTCTCAGCTGTCTCCATGATTAAGCTTTCAGACGTTTACTTGCTCTTCATAATAACTGTCTGGGCCGGAATGGGTTGGGTGAGGCCTTGGGACTTTCTGCCCTTCATATTTTTGGATCATTTTCTCCTAGAAACCCTTTCAGAGCTTGGCAATATCTTGTGCTCGATCGATGGGTCCCAATAACCGGTGTGAAGTATGGTGTTTATTCATTCATTTAGCACAGAATCCTTGAGCACCCTGGCGGTTTGGCGTCAGCCCTGTCCTGCGTGTCGGGGATGGGCGCCATGGTCTGTGCCCTCAACAGCTAGTCTCCTCCTCGCTCATGCTTACAAAATCAATCATGACACCATATTAAAAAAAAAAAAAAAGGCAAGCAATCATGCTCTTCGCTCTCACTCATTTGTCTAAGGTTGATTAATGGTGTTGGAGGGAACAAGGACGACGACTCATTTTAATCACTGAACTTCTTGAAGAATGTGTGGGCTATAAAGTGATTATGGGGTAATGTTTTCGTCCTCACAATCAGAAGACAAATACACCAAGAAGCAGTTTTCAGGAAAAGAGTGGCCCCGTCAGTGTTTTAATTCTTTCAAGCGGCACCTAATTCCACAGATTCCAGCAAAACCAGAGAATCCAGACAGCTGCCTGCTACCCAGATTTTGTACCGATGGCATTTTATCCTAATTTGCAAGGCGGTGAGGTGCTTTTTGT
The DNA here is from genome assembly GCF_902655055.1 of Lutra lutra. Lineage (NCBI taxonomy): Eukaryota > Metazoa > Chordata > Mammalia > Carnivora > Mustelidae > Lutra > Lutra lutra. The sequence goes on along the minus strand of NC_062278.1, from coordinate 129,895,485 downwards.
AATTTCGGGTCTCAGATCTCCAGTGTGTCGAGATAGCAATGACCAGAGCTCTGGATGCTATTCCTTCTGTAGAGGACAGCCTTCTTTCTGCCAGATCGCTGTCAGCCTCCTTATCAGCCTGATGGGTGACCCTCTGCTGTTCCCCCGAAGTCCCCCAAACCGCCTTCTGCCAAGTCACTCAGTCACTACTACTGTTGGCATCTGCTCATTTGCTGGTCTGTCCCACAAGATTTTGTGTCCCAAGGAAAGGGGCCGTGCCTTGGTCCCTGCAGCCTGTGTGTAGTGTGGTAGTGTGTCATGGTAGTGTGTCATGAATGCAGCTGCCTGGCCCGAAGATTGAGTGAATACCCATCAGGTCACCCTTGTCTTTATATATTTTAAAACACTGGCATTTAAAAAAAATCATCACACTATATTCTTTTGTCCTGGGTCAATTTCCCAAACTTCTGGGGCTTGTCTGAGCATATAGCTTACGCACCTCTTACCATCAGCTTCCCTGCATTTGTCAGCATGCCTCTCAAACTGTTGTGTCGAGAACTCATCACAGGACCCCAGATGTGCACACGGGGCTTGGGAGCTTTCCTCTCCGTGACCCAAGCTCTTCAGTTTCACCGATGCTCCCCATTCTGCTCCAAAATTGATGGTGCAAACAGGGGCAGACCCAGACTCAAAACTTTTGTTCCTGCACACTTGGAGATAACCCACAATCTCTAGGATGTGCACATGGAAACGACCAGAGGCCAGGCTGGTATCTACAAGGGAGCTGAGAGTAGGATATAACGATAAAGAGGAGCAATGAAAACAGTCCATGGGAAGCCTTCCTGGAAGAGGAGGCCTTAGAGGTGTGGGCACTGGGAATGGGCAGCTTGCAGCGGAGCACTGGAGAGAAGCATTTTAGACAGGCAAAACAGCCTAAGCAAAAGGCCGTGGGTCTGGGGGTGTGGTTCCTGGAGGGACGGCAAGGTAGCAATTTGGGGGATGTGAGATTAGAACTGCTTCCTTATGACAGGCCTGTCAACCTAGATTTAGGAATTTTGTTTTTATTAGGTCATAGCTTTAGGGAAGGTCAGAGATCTTTTTTAGAAAAGAAGTTGGGGGATTTGGTGGGGTGAGAGTAGCAGAAGAAATGGGAGGCTACAAACGTGTAGGCAGAAATGAAATGTTCCATAAGATCCGTAGCAAAGAGGAAGCACCCAAGAAGGGGACCCCCACAGGTGGAGGAGTCGGAAGGGTGAGAAGCAGAAGCAAAGCCTGTGCGGGTAGCAGGGACTATCCAAAATGGCCTCGGGCTCTGTTGCAGAGTGGACACCAAGTCACTCAGCTAAGGACTAGGACTTGAGGGGGCTTAAAGGGTGATCTAGAACAGGCACGGTGAGGAGTGACCAACTGGGAGATCTTGAGTGAGGAGAGAAAAGACGAGGCCTCAGTAGGAGCAAGAAAAAGGGCAGATGTTGTCCAGTTTGCTTCTACTGACCTCAGAGACGCCACAGGGTTTTGCAAAGATGCATGTGTTCTGTTATTCTGTCCGTGAAACCCTGGCAGGGAAAGGAGCAGAGAATGACAGTGAATCCCCCAGCCAGGCCAGGAGAGCCCAGCCGTTTGCTCAGAGCTTTCCTTTAGAGAGCAACCCCCCGCCCCACAACATGACACACAGCTGATTCTTCATGTCCTTGGTCCAGGCCAGACTGTCCCCCATTCAGAGGGAGGGCCTGGGGCTGCTGGCAGCGTCCCACTCAAGGGGCCTGGGGGCTCCAGGGCAGAGCAGGGGGGATGGGGCTCTCAGGAGCGGGCTACAAACTGTTCTTGCTCTTGATTTCAGGAGCACAATGAGTTTAACTCCTCCATGGCCAGGAGTCAGACCAATACGGCACGGATTGACGGCCTACGGCCCGGCATGGTGTACGTGGTCCAAGTGCGAGCCCGCACGGTGGCCGGCTATGGCAAGTTCAGCGGCAAGATGTGCTTCCAGACACTGACGGATGGTAAGAGGCGGGCCGGTGAACTGGTACAGGACCAGCACTTGGGGGTGGGGGGAGTCAGGGGGAGCCCTCAGAGGCTGCCCTCGCAGTCCCAGTATCAACCTGTCACTGCGTTCTGGTGCCGCTCCCTTGCCTCTGGAGGGGCCGTACACACTTTCGTGACTTTCACAAGGCAGGGCATCTGCCTGAAGTCTGGCCTGTTTCTCTCCCAGCATCTCAGGGGTTGGCCTTCGAAGGGTCTCTGCTCCCTGAGCAGAAGGTCATAGCATTGAGACCCACACGAATCTTGGGGGCCATGTGCCCTCCTGCCTCTGGCTCAGGGCCTGGTGCCTCCACTATTTTATCCTTACTCCCACTTCACCTCCTCTTCTGGGGCACTGGGAGCTGAGCCTAATTGCTAAGGTGCCCAGGAAGGAAACAGAAGGGCAAGAATGGGGACCCAGCAGTCCCTTGTACCCAGCAGCTCAGCTTATTTGAAGCAGCTTCAGATGGGACTTCAGTAGGTTCTGTGTCACCAGAGATAACAGACACTGTCTTCCAAACGATCCCCAAGGCCAGAAAGTCTGTCCCTCAAAATACTTCCACCTTTGGGCTTTGTTAGTTCCCTGTTATAACGATCTCTCCCAGTCCTCTGAGAGTACCCTTTTGAATGGTCATGGAAGTCTGATTTCCCTGAAGCCTGAGCTCTGAGCATGGCTACCTTCCTGGGCTCACTCACTCCCTTCACCAGCCATTTACCATGGTGCGTGCTTTTATTTATCTACTTACTATTTATCTATTTTATTTATTCATTTATGAGCTGTTGCCTGATAGTTTTCCAAATATCAGTCTATCCTCACCCTCTTCAACTGAAAGCCTTTCATTTTTTATGTATTACTTACATTGTGTACAAAATAGTTTGCCCTTCCAGAACCTATTACTTTAGGCCAGCACTCTCAGACTAGACACGTGATAGGACTTATGGGTTTTTTTTCTTTTTTTTATTTACTCCCATTAAAATTTTTAACAATTTAAAAATCCAACAGAAATATTTTAAAGATCAGATGATTTCACGTGAGAACAATAATGTGCTTATTCTTGGGAAAAATTTCGAAGAAGCCAGTGCTGGTGGGCTCTGTACCCCAGCTGGGAGGGGGCTGCCCCGTGGTGGGCCTGCGCCTTCCCAGTGATTTGTACCCAGATGCTTTCATGTGAGCTTTCACGTAAGCTGGCTCCTGTAGGTTTGGTCTTTGCAACCCGTTTTGAGGGTGTTTTTTTTTTTAGGTGAATCTTCACTCATAGTTTAAGGATGGTGAAATGGGGTGGAAAGGCCAACCAGTTTGCTCAGATGAGTGACGCTGCCAGTATGAAAAGAACGCAGGCTGTCGTCTCCTGTTCCCGAAGGACTCTGTCCTCTCTTTGCACCTCACTTACCATCTCGATTTATGGGCACTTTGGCATCAGGAAGTACACAGGGTTAAAAACCCAAAACTCAGAATGCTCTGAGCCCTTGGCAGTTCTGCTAGACAAATCAAGAAGTAACAAATTTCTCCCAAGAAGACTATTCCTTTTACATTTGGCAGTTAAGTTTTATAAACCCAAGAGGGACTAGATGTAAGAGAGTTTTGGTAAGTGGCCAAATTCAGGAGTATTTATCTTAATGACTGAGGTTCACACATCGGTAGTAATTAAGTTCACTTAGGCTTCAGGCCCTGTGTTTAGCACGAAGGTGAGTCTGAAGGGTGATCAATGGTAGGGTTGTTGGAGCAGGGAGGACCTGTGGGATTCTGCCCAGGGTCAAAGACCACACTTTGGGGGGCAGGGGACCACCACATGCCTGCAAAGACATCATGGCCCTGGGCTGCTGTTAGCTACAGTGTGCCTACTTTTGGCTTAGCTGTCTTTTTTTTTTTTTTTTAAACCCACTCATAAAGTATGGTATTTGCATGTTTATCAAACAGTCCAGGAGATTCTTAGGCTCCCTGGTGTTTGAGAGTCATCCTTCAATTCCGTGAGCGGAAGGAGACCCTTCTACATATAAGGATGTTGGTTCTTGAAGCTTCTCATTCTTTAGAAATCAGTTTTAAAGACTGAAGGTCACATTGCTTTATGAAGTTTTTAAGTTATAAAGATGTTTTTTATGGACTCTTCACTGTGATTCCTTGAATTTTCTTTATTTTTTTTTTGTGCCAAATTATTTTTTGTTAAACATACATGTTCCAGAATGCTCTCAGCTGAGGGAAGTTGAAACTCTACCCTCAGTCTTTAAAATTGCTGTCTATGGAGTGGTTGGCCTCAAGAATCACATCCTTGTCTTTGGAAGGCTTTCTCCACCCACAGACATGAAGAGTGGTTCTTAAACTCTGAGAAGCATGAGAAGCACCCGGAGTATTTGGTACACATGGAGATGTCCTGCTCTCCACTCAGAGGTTATGATTCAGCAGATCTGAGGAGAGGCCCGGAAATAATCATATTTAATCACTGGGCTCAGATGATTCTGATGCAGGGCACGGGGAGCGTCGCTTCCAGAACTGCTGCCATCAGGGTTGCCGGGTAAAATACAGGATGGCCAAATAAATTGAAATTTCAGACAAAGAGTCAACAATATTTAAGTCTGAGTATCTTCCACACAATGTTTGGGGCATACTTCGACTAAAACATTATTCATCGTGTATCTGAAATTCAAATTTAACTGGTGGGTCCGTGTTTTTATTTAGTGTATCTGGCAACCCTCACTGTAACAGAACATATAATATTGATCTCCATGTGCCTCTGTCCTGAGCACCCGGTGAAAGAATGGCCACAATTATTATTGTGCCAGCCGGGCCAAGGGGTTTCTACGGGTTAGGGCAAAAAGTATTAGTATTGGGGGCACCTGTGATAGTGTAGATGTTGTGAAATATGCCTCACATAATTTGATCATTTTAATATTGCTTTTTTTTTTTTTTTTTTTTTAAGCAGAAAAGAGTCTGCGGGTCAGAGGGACTAAAGATTTTGTGCAAGAGCACAGGGCTCTCATGCGGGAAAGCCAGGCTCTGGGCGAGCTCTCGTCCTCTGTGACTCAGGGACTTCCCTTCCCCCTGCGTCATACAGCACGGTTCTGACCTTGGCAGAGGCCTTGATTCTGTTCTTGAATGGGAACTGTGGAGTGCTGGGTCATTTCCGGCCATTCCTTTGCACCTGGTGCAGGGCTGCCTGGCCGCAGATATTCTGGAAATATCTGCTCCATGAGTCTGTGCGCTCTGCTGTGTTTCAACACCTTTCTGTTTTAGAGATACTTCCGCAGGGGTTTTTCAGTCTTCCCCTTAGTGTGACTGACCCGTCTTGGAGAGACCTTCCAGATGAGGGGATGTGGACTGGTGTCACCTCTGCTGTGGGGACAGATGTCATCAGCATTTAGTTCTCAGCTTCTCTCTGTTGCTGCTGTTTTGTTTTTTTGGTGGCTGTCATCTGGTTTTAGTTGTTGTTACCTGTTTGTGATTGGAGATCACTCTTTGCTTCCATTGGGCTTCCAGCTCTGAAGCAGAGAAGCTATACTCTACATGTACATGCAGATGTCTATTTATCATGTCTTTGGTGTCCTGTGCTGAGTCCCAGTGGTATGGGAAGGGCATGTGGGAAGGACTTAAATGCCTCTTTCTCCCCTAGATGACTACAAGTCCGAGCTGAGGGAGCAGCTGCCCTTGATTGCTGGCTCTGCGGCTGCCGGGGTGGTGTTCGTAGTGTCACTGGTGGCCATCTCCATCGTCTGCAGCAGGTAGGCCTTCCGCTTCCATGCCCGCCAGCTCGCCTCGGATCCAGGAGGCCCCTTGCCATGTGCAGGCCCCTCCTGGGCCACACAGACTGGACGGGGCCTAACGGTTTGCAGACATGCTGTCCAGCTCATGGTCATCCCTCCGTCTCACTCCGTGGGCAGCCTAGAATTCGCCAGATTATGTGTTTGCTCTGTGCCTGAGAGCTGGGCGAGGCTGTGAGTCAACAGCATCTGTCCTTTCATTCCCCCTCCGTGTCAGAGTGACAGTTCCCAAATTGCATTTGACCCACCTGAGCATCGCACGCCGCATGACAGCCCATCCTCTGGTTAGAGAGCGGAGGCCCCCGACAGAGGGCACAAGGCAAGCGGGCAAGAGGGGAGCCATGGAGGAAAACAGGAACTCTGAGCTCTGCGGAAGGGCGGGCCCTTAGGCCTTGTGAATTTTTCATTTGGTTTCTCCTGCCTTCAGGGCTTAGCCCAGATTCGGCTGCTGTGGAAAGCGGCGGAGCTGGCTTCCCCGGAGTTGTTCCCGCGAACTGATGGCTGTCCTCGCGAACTGATGGCTGTCCTCAGCATCTCTGCCCCCTACTGATGGGGGACCCACGGCCCCGCCTGGCCTTTGAAAGACCTTGACTGGAAAGCTGATCTGGGTGCTCACGGTGGTGGTCAGGCCAGGAAGCAGGATGGGAGCTAAATGTTAAAGTGAGAGAGCTCCCGCTCCCAGCTCCGGGGGATGCCTGAGTGAGCCTCCACGGGGACAGGGGAGCTGGGCGGACACCAGAGCGGGGCAGCGAGCCTGGGCCCCAGCTGAAGGAGCTCCTCTTGCTTGCCTCCACAGGAAACGGGCTTACAGCAAAGAGGCTGTGTACAGCGATAAGCTCCAGCATTATAGCACCGGCAGAGGTGAGTAGAAAGAACACACCCACCGCGGGGTACAGGAGGTGAGCGCTTGGACTACTCCCTATAGCCAGACTGGCTGGTCCCGACTGCAGAACCCCTTCTAGCCCCCAGAGCCCCAGCAGACGCCTCTCTCTGCAGGTTCCCCTGAGCCACAAGCTGCCTGCCCCTTCTGCTGTCTGCCGTGGTGGGCACTCATTGGGTGCCCATTGGGTAGATTATCTTCCACATTGATAAGCCCATATAGGACACAGAATGCAGGGAGAAGATTGGGTTTAGCAAGTCAACGAATCCTGAAATCAGACTCAGTGGGAAAGGATGGAGGGTTCTCTATTAACATCTTCTGCCTTATCTTATCCAATTGAGCGGCTGGGGAATGTGTTAGCCAAATTCACAGATAAGTCAGAGAACATGAATGCAGGGAATTAAAAAGATAGCAGAGCCCAAGAGGCCGTCGTGTTGGGATATCTCCCAAGTGTTTTCTTTTAAGCAGTACGTTTAAAAGTTTTTCTCACTCATTATCCTACCCATCTCTCTTTTTAAACCTATGTGTAATATTTTTCTAACTAAAATTCTTTGTCACCAACGTACAGTGTAAAGTCCTGTGTCAAAATGATTCTTTTATCTGTGTCATTACAACATTGCAGGATCTGAACAAGGTCCCCCTAGGTCAGCTGGGCCACTTCCCCACTTCCAGAAAACTTAGCTCCCCAGGCCATGTTCTCATTCTAAATAACTCCCTTGGAATTCCCCAGATGCCCCCAGAAATCCATGCCAGCCCTTTGCACTGTGCTGTCACAGGCTCCTTCTGGAAGCTGCGTCTCACCTAAACTCCTCCCTGCTCAGTGCAATGCCCCCCACTTCTTCCTGTTTGCTCAGCAGTGAGCATGGAAGACAGACCTTGTGGACACACATGCATACACACCCTCAGCCTGCCTTCCGTGGGCAGCTCCTGGAGCAAACACGGGCTCAAGGGTAAATTTTCTCCCAGACCACACTCTTCCCTTCTCCAAGGGTTCACCAAGGCAGGAAGGTGAGGCTGGGACTGTCACCCAGCAGCCCCACCTCAGAGGAGCCGGTGCCGGCTGGGGCGGTACAAAGGCCACTCTGGAAAATCGGCTTTGTTCTCTGGGAGGCTTTCAACCCAAGACCAAGAAACGGCCATGGGTCTGTAGAGGACGGAGCCTCCAGCGGCTGGCTGCTGTTCCCAGGCACTTGTTACTGGGAGGGAGGTGGGGGCTCTGGGGCGCTGAGACTCTCCCACAGGGGACCAAGCAGCAGCACCAACGGTTCGGGACTGGGAGAGTGGCCCTCGTCTAAGGTTACCAGCAAAGTTCCTGCAACACTCAGAATCCCATCTACCTTCCTTCTTTCCCTGTCCTGGCCACTCTGTCCTCCATTTTAACCAGTTGTAACTGGTTTCCCAGGGCTGTGTTCTCAATCTTTTCCTACGTCCTGACTCTGAGCCTCACTGCAAAATCTATAGATGCGTTTACCTATTTTAACATGTGCATTTGCCCTTCCAGCCAAGGCCTTAGCTTCCTCAGCTGAAAAACACAGACTTGGATTTATCTTTGATTCTCAAGGGAGGGTTCCACAGCCCTCCCTCTACTGAGCATCAGAATTACCTGAAGGCCTTTCTCTACCCACCCTGCTTTCCCACCTCTGCCTCGGGATTCTGACACCACTCCCACCCACCCCCTGCTCTGGGCTAACTCCTGGCCATACTAAGAGCCACTGTGAAGTCCAGTTCCAATTTGGCATCTTGTGAGCTCTTTTGAGGACACATTTAGAGATGGCCATGTCCACCTGATTGCAGAGGATGCCACATCGGGTTCAAGAGGAGGAATGCCATTTTGGAGCCTAGAGATGACATGGGGTGAGAATGGGGTGCCCTAAGAAGGAGCTCCCCTTTTTAAAAGACCAGCAAGCTAAGCCTTGTCACTCTTTGGGCAGGGTATACAGAGGGTCCCCAGGCATGGAGTCCAAGTGCAGCTTGGTGCCTGTTGGGCCACTTCAACCTGAAATCTGGCCACCCTCCTGCTCTGGAGGGGTGGGCTAGGCCGGCCCACCACGGGGCACCCACGTGCACAGAGGTATGCTGCCACAATAGCCAGAGCCCCTTTGGGGGGACTCTGTCACCTCTGAGGCCAATAGAAGGAGGCCTCCCTAGTCGTTAGGGTGCACAGAGAAACCAGTCTGCTGTCTGCAGTAATGGTGCCTGCTGCGGCCAGCAAGGGGGGCTGAGCGCATGGCATCCCCTGTAATGAGCTGCGTGGTTGCTGACCCTGGCAGAGCCAGAGTTCGTTCCCATGGCTGCTTTAGAAGGCTGTCTTCTTTTCCATTCCGCTCACCTTTTGTAAGCATCCTTGCCCCTGTTCATGACTGTTCTTTTTATCTTGTCCCCTAACCCTGGCTCCTCCTTGCCACCTGCTTCCCTAAACTCACAGTTGCGTGCCTTGAACTGCGTCCGTGCTTTTTCTGCTGTGCACATCCTCACTCTGATCCAGGCTCTTCCTGTTGGAGAATCACAGCTGAAAGGCTGTAGAGCTGGGGTCAAGCTCGGCACACTTGGAACGGAGGAGAAAACTCCCAGCTCAGATGGAGGACATGTCTGCCCCCGGATGGGGAAGGAGTAGGAATATTTAGCCACAGAAAAGCCTATTTTGTGCCCCAAGTTGGCAACTTTATTCTGGAAGCTCCCTTCGACTCATCCCACCCTGACAACGCCTTGGGAGGCAGGCACTAATGCAGGAAGGTTAAGGGACTTACCCTGGTCACACGGCTCCTAGGCGGCAGAGGCTGATGGCACACTAAGTCTGGCTATGGAGCCCATGCTCTCCCCATGTGGTAGAAGCTCAAGCTGCCGGGCAATCAGCAGCAGGTGAGAACCGACTGAGGACTAACCCTAGGTGTTCTGGCTGGTAGTTTGTTGGTTCCCCCTCCGCTGGTCCCACTGTAGGAGGCAGAAAGGTCAATTATGTCTGATCCACATGTGGGCATGTGGATTACAGACTCTACCTGGACCGCCCACACGCATGCCCCTCATGGTGAGGTGTGGCTAGCAGCTGCAGCTCTGAGGACCTCCCGCCCAGGGAGTGACAGGAAACCTACAGCAGCTTCCTGACTGCATTCATCAGAGTCCCGCACCTCTTCCCCTTGGGCAGGGCACAGAGTGCCGTAGAGGCCAATGGTCCCTGCCCTCCCAGGCCCTCCTTTCAAGCTGATGCAAAGGCCGAAGGAGAAATAACAGGAACCTTTGAAGATGGAATACCTTTTCTAGCCCGTCCAGACATGGTAGAGCTGTTCGCTTTGAGAGCAGTGTGCTGTCTGGGACACCAGTTCATGGCCCTCCTCTGAGCCTGCAGCACATGAACAAGCGTGTCAATGGGAGGCTGGATTTGGGTGAGAGAGATTAGAGGGAAGGCAAGTTGGGAAGAGAATCTGTTGGATGCGGTGCTGGATGCTTGGCTGAAGAGCCTGGAAGCCTGTGGTTCATGTTCAAGAGTGGGTGGGACCGTGCTTTTCCAGTGTCCACGGAGAGGCAGACATATGGTTGTGTATTCTCATGATTTCGGGGAACCAGATATCAGAAGGTGCTTGCCGGCAGCCTAAAAACTGCCTGAACAGGATGACCAGTGAATAGTAGGCCAGGGAATCTATCTTAGAAAAGTTCCAGTGGATTCGGCATTTGGGAAATACTACTGGTATTTATGGAGGTTGTACAACTATGCACCAAATAGTAGCTGGTGCCTCCCTGATTTCTGAGTTGGCTGAACTGGGGAGGGGCAGGGAGAGAGGAAGGAAAGAGTTTGGGAAGGAAAGAGTTTGGAAAGCCCTTGCCTTTCAGGAAGCAACCCTAACACAACCATCTCCGGGTTGTGGGCAATTGCAGATAACAGTCACGGAGCTGTTCTCAAGCCTCGAGAAAAGCAAAACCAAATAGGGTATGTGACCAGGGACTAGTGAAAGCTCTAATTTCCACCTCAGGCAAGAGGACAGAGCACTGAGATGACAGAACAGGAGTGTGAGCTGGATCCCTGCCAAATGCTTGTAGAGACCAAAGCACGTGGGTCGTGGGTGGTGGGCATTTACAATCTGAATTTGGTGATCATGAGGAAACACAGATGATCAGTAAGAAAAAAGAATGGGGACCTCGTCTCATTTACTAGAGTTATACATTTAGTGATTTCAAGAGGAATTGCAGATGTAGTGAGTTTTTATTTTGGCAAAAGTATTTGAAGATCTCCTAGGGGAAAGCAGTATAAAATGAGTACGGAGCTTGTCTTCAGACCCAAAGAAAGTGGGTTAGCGACTCTGTCAGCCAGGAAGGAAGTCACTAGCTTTATTCTAGTCCTTGTCCAATTCAAACTCTTGTTCATTTGATTGTTTTTTAAATTCATGAGTCAGGTGCAAGCAAGCCTAGGGCTGCTCATCAAGCTTGTAGGTAACAGTTGGAGAGCACAACTAACACCGTATAAAACAATCAGAATTCAGAACTATCCAACAGCTTTGAATGCTAATTTGAAATCTGCAAGATGAAATGTTAGAGGGATAAATCTAGAATCTAATGTTTAGGTTAAAACAAAAATAAAGCAACACAGAAAGGAGGAGACCTGACTCGCTATTCATTTGTGTGAAAATGTGTAGGTAGTTAATTTACCACATGTTTAATATGAGTGATACAGAGCTGAGTGAAAAGCCAAGCGCTGTTATTGATGTAAAATAATAGTAAAAATAATATCCAGGTTTGAGTACCTACTGTGTTAAACACTTTACTTCTGTTAACTCATTTAAGCCTCATAACTGTCCCAGGAAGTAGATTTTGCATGAGAAAAAACAACCTCAGAGAGGACAGGTATCCTGTCCAGAATCTTGGAATTCATTGCAAAACAAGGTTTTAAACTCAGGTCTGTCTGACTCTGTGGTCCCCCAGGTCAGAGGAGGCGATACACAGACACACTATCCTCTGTGCTAGTAAGAATACATCTACAGTGATCTTCTTGGTTCTGAGGACCCCATTATGAGAAGAGTATTTTTGTCCAAGCATTCTGCCCGTGGAAGGTGGCAAGTTCTGATCTCTTACCTTAGAGACTTGGAAACACCCATTCGGTGCTGGAGAAACACAGGCAGGGATCAAGCATGATACCTTTATGGCAAAGGAAAGGAGAAGATGTTGTTGTTCTTCATGAAGTTATATAGAACCATCGAGGGAAAGATCAGAGTAGGTAGAGGTTTGATTCAGTAGGGAGCACCCCCACCACAACTGGAGCTATTCAACTCAGAGCCAGGCTGCTTTGTGGGGAGGTAAGCTCTCTGTTCCTGGAAGCATTCAAGGGCAGGCTAGATTGCCAACTGCTGCTCTAGATGGGAGACTGGACTAGATTAGACCCAGAAACACATCTTGCTCCAGGATTCCACGCCCATCCTTCCTGACTCTGGGTGGTAGATGTATTTCAAAACTGTAGAGGACGAGCAGCCAGCCCACTGGAAATCACCTTGGGCACTGGGGTAAAGGTCAGGGGGAGCCTGTTGGAGGAGGAAATAGACTGGATACTTGGCTACATCTTCTGGGGGTAACAGGAACATTAGTAACTTGTTGTGAGTAAATGAGGGCCTACGAGGAGTAGAGGAAAGGCCCCCAGGGGCAAAAAGTGGCAGAATTTTCAGTGGGTGCTTATTAAATGTCAAGGAAATTTATGAGCAATGCCTTGGCTGTTGCCTTTGGGTTCCCAAGACTTCGATGGCTTAGAACCAGCGGGCCTTGCTTGCAAAGACCTGCCTGTGCTGGTCATTGATGCCAAGAAGCAGGGAGAGGTTACACTCTGTTTCCTGAAGTATCTTCTGCAATAGCAAGTAGCCTGTGGCCCGCTTTCCTTCTCCCGGAGACTCGTCTGAGGCAATTACTGTGGTTTTAAGAACAAACTAAAATGGGTGAAACTTCCAAATACAAGGAGGGAGGAAGATCCTCCTCAGTCCCTGCTTTTCCACTGAGGCCCTTTGCCTCCCTTGGGGCTCCCCTCTTGGATTCTTCCCCAAATCCTTGCTGGGCACGCAAGAACTCTGCTCCTTCCTGGAAACAAAAACAAAAAAAAAACAAAAAACAAACAAACAAAAAAAAAACAAAAACAAACAAAAAACCCAACTACCTATTGCACTCTTCTTGGCTCTCAGAAGCAGGCGGAACAGACTGTGTCTAGTTCCCACCAAGCTTTCCTGGTAGGTTTATTCCAAGAAACTGCCCATCACATCAACAGCTTCAACCATCACCTGTGTTCCTCCTCAATCCGTAACTCCAGACTTAGACGTCCGGCTCTGTTTCCATTCTGAGCGTTATGACAGACTTCTGGGCATTCGTGTATTTCATCTGCATGTTCAAAGAGCAAAAGCACATGTGCAGACTTCCCTGACAATGGGGTTTCTGGCCCAAAGTCCCTTACCTGGTGAAGGGCGCTGCTTTATTCCACACGTCTTGGCATTGATTTGGCTGCTTCTGGTCCCTCTTTAATTCCCCATCTTTAAATGCTCAGCAAGTGCTACCGATCCTCCCTTTGACATTTCTCTTGCCTCTTCAGTTGTCCTTACTGCAGCACTCTGGTGGAAAACCCTGTATCTTGTGCTTTAACGACCGCAACAACCCCACAGCTATTTTGTCCACCTCCAGCCCCTTCCCCACAGCATCCAGGTGATCGCGGCAGCCTGCCGGCCAAAGGCATTCCCCAATGCCTTGTGCTCAGTGCATCCCTTCCTTGCAGATGGAAGAGTTGTCAGCTCTGTGTGTCCGATGGCATTGATCTTAATGCCTTTGGTTTCGCGGTCAAGGCCCTCCCGTGCTGGTCCATCAGTGCTCTGCCTGCTTGGTCCCCCCTTCTGCCACCCTGAAGCTGGCCACGTTCTCCTCATCATGCCATGGTGGGCTTCTCTCTGGCTTTGCCCTAGATGCTCCAGGCTTCTCCCTCCGCAGTGCATGACCGCGGGACATGTCCTTCTAGAATAGTGACCTGGAGCACTGGCATCCACGGCCCTCTGTCTTCTCTGGTTTCTGCTGCATTTATAGCTCTTTCCTGGTGTGGGCTCCTGATTCTAGACTCTCTGGCACTATTCCCCAGTACTGCCAGTCTTCACTGTCAGAAGAACCTTATGAGCTCTGCTTTTTCTATAGCTCCCGTAGTCCCTAGAACAGCGTCCTGTCGACATTGAGGCTAATGAGGGGGTGATCAATGTACCGCGGCCGAGCATTGGATGAAGTCCCTCCCAGGGACTGGATTTTATGTGCTGATCCCTAAACTGCTTCCCTCTTGTGCTTAGATATCTGGACAATGTTTAGGTGAGTCACAAAGATGACAAAGTCTGCCTTGGATCCAGAATGGGATCCGAGGAAGCACCCTTTGCTCTTTCCCGTGGCTCCATCAAACCTTCTGGGACACAGGGTATCAGTGACTGAGGACAAGCCAAGTCACTACCTCTCTGGAGCCATACTGTAGGGTTCCAGGAATCCTCAGCCTACAGAGGGGCGTCAGGCTCTTCCTGGCACTCTTGAAGCCTCCTGGGCTGTCTGCTCTCCATGGACCCCGTGGCACTGATTTTGTCCTTTCTGAGTGCACGAGAGGGCTGAAGAGGAGCACTCCATCTTCTTCTTCAGCTCTCAGTACTCCTATGTCACCCACTATTTAGAACTGGCCCTTTCCCAGCCTGCTTCTGCTCAGCCCTGAGACACTGATACTTGCAAGTAGGTCTAACTGACATTTTCGATACACCCCACATATCTGCCAGCATCCCCAGCATTTGTCCCCGCTGCTTCACTTTTGAGTGCCCCCTTATGGAGTGATGTAGGGTCACTAACAATGGCCAGGAGTTTCTTCTCCTTCCAGGAGTGCTCTGTGCCACACAAGAAGACTCTGGGTAGTGGCTAAATCATTTGTCCCCAGACTTCTATGCCTAAAGCAGGGGTTGATGGGTAAGATTTGGCCAATTTCCTCAGACTCTGATCTTTTAAAGCTGGAGGCAGTCCAGGCTGCACCCCTAGCCATAGCATAAGTGGGTTTTGAGGTCAAAGAACAAACATACCTACAAATCAGTTTTTTAAATAGAAATTAGTGAATTAGAAGAGCATAAAAATGAAGAATTTTTCTGTCTCTCAAGGCACTAGCAATCAGAAGTTTAGATTCATACACACTGCTTTTGTGCCAAAGGTATGTAACCTATGTTAAACATAAGGGAAAAAAATCGATAACTGTAAAATAGTATAAATATATAATATTAACAACAACAATAATGTGAAACACCGTCCGGAGCATTATAAAACACCTTATATTATGAGCTGTATTGCATCTGATATTGTTATTACTACCACTGATAATATTTCCCCAACACTCATAATCTGAGAACAATTTCTGAGCCCGGTCTCCAAATGTTTGGCTGTGCCTGACTCCGCAGCTGACTTGAATTCCTTGTTCACTGTCTGGTGATTCATTGCACTAAATACCATTTTCCTGATAATTAAAAACTGCTCACTGGCAAGTGGGAGCAGAAACAGGCTGATGCAGGATTTATGCAGAAACACAAAATGAGCCAAAAGACAAATGACCTGTTCTGCCTAGCTAAAGCCTTTTTTTTTTTTTTTTCCCCCTCATCATCTTCAGGGACTTGAGAAAGCCTAGCGGTAATACAGGAGAGAGGTCTGGAGAGCTGTGTTATTCCAGGATGAGGTAGATGCCAGGAAGCCGTGATGGGCACATGCTTGGTCACATCACTCTCCTGATTTCAAGCGCTGGATCCCTGTCCCCAGCCGGAGTCAGGCCAGGACCCTCCGCTAGGGCAGCCCTCTCAGATCCTCATCAGGGGAAAAGCGCCCACATCTCAGCCATTTGGTAGACCTCTGATTTCAGCTTCCCTTCCTCAGTGTGACACTGGTGTCTTCAGTTTCCGGGAAAACAAGTCCTGATTCCTACCGTCTCCCAGATGTGGAATTTCACAGGCACTTTGCATCTCTCCTCTTAGGCTCCTCCGTGCGGCCCCCTCAGCTGCTTGGGAAGGGCTTTACTGGCAGTCGGGAGCCCTGACCCAAATTAGCTGTGACATTGCCTCCCCACCCCCATTTCTGTAAGCCAGCAAGGTAGCAAACCTCTCCGTGTTAGTAAACTGCACCCATCGTTGAAGTGTGGACTTGCTAACATCTTGGTGCACTTGGTGGCCTGTTCCTGGCCTGGAAGAATGCCAGCCCCATCAGATGAGCCGTTGTCCTCTGGGAACAGGTCCTTCCCAGAATGGATGGGGGCTAATATCCGTAAAGCTCATTAACTCAGAATCCTTTCTCCTTCATCCTTATATGTGTCTGTGCTTGCAAACCATTCATTACCGCACATTCTAGATTGTTTAATTAGACTTTGCGGAAGAGTTCCTGTAGGACAGCTTAGCATACATCGTTTAAAAGCCCTTGATCTAAAATAACAAGGTAGTTATTTTTAAGGTAACTAATAAACTCTAAGTGTCTGACATCCTCCACTGACCACCCCACCTTGCTTCTTCTTCCTACCTCCCCAAATACTTCCTAGAACCGTTTACTGATAATCACCATGAGTACGTCCATGTGTGAGCCCTCGTGTACATCAGGCACTGGGCTGGGTATGTCACTGGCAATATGTTCTGTAATATCAGAGTCACCATGGGAGGGAGGTGCTAGCTTTGCCACCAGCGGAAGAGAGACCTGTTCTGAGAGAAGGATGGGGCTTTGCTGCATTATGCCAGGCTAATAAGAGGCTTTGGGATTCTGTCCTCGCCTAACGGCCCCAGCATCTGGCTCTCACCCTCCTCTCATCTCCGCACAACACAGAACTTGGGCAAAGTCACAGGTTGTGACACTGACCTGCTGTCTGCATGGCATTTTGAGTGGGTCTGTGGTTGCCTCACCTCCTGCCCTCACCCCTTCAGCTCATGCTGGCCACCTTCCACCTGCCGCATCTGTTTCTTCCCCAAAAAGCTCTCTCCCCGCTTACCTGCACGGCGGCTGATCGGCCATCCCCGAAGGCTGATGGGAACCTGGGCAGTAACAGCACAGCTCCCTCCTTTTAGGGTGGGCCAGCCCTGGAGCATATCGTCACCCACACCAGCTCCTACAACATCGCTGGGGTCTTCAGCCTGCTTCGGGAGGAAGAGGCTTGAGAACATGCTTTTTCTAAGCTGACTGCCTTGCCCGATCTTACTTCCCCACCAGCTGCCCCGACTGCTTTGGGAGCGTCTTTCACATAAGCCACTGGGCTCTCGGAAACTTGTCCCAGGGGTTGCTTCTGGTGGAACCCCAAGTTTGGCTGCCTGGTGCTTATCTGCTTTCATTAGACACTTCAGTCTGGTTTCAATGGTTCGTGCTCTTCAGTTGTTCTTCATTCCAAATGAGAACGAGATGAACCCCATCCCTACTTTCCTTCTAGTCCACTGTTGGCAAAGGAGAACACCTGCCTCTCTCTCTCTCACTCTCTCCCTTCCCACCACATTCCCCACAGATAAGAACATTCCACATAAAGGTGAGGATCTCTCTGTCTGCTTTGTCCAAATCTCAGTCGGCAGATGGCAAAGTCAATGTTGTCATTCCCAGGTTCCCAAGGAGCGTTCTACCATGGTCTTGACCAACTTGAAGCAAGCAGCCTAGCATGCTAGGAGTGATTTTATTTAATGATTTGGAATGAACCATCTTTCAGAAAGAGTCGTTCTTCTGGGCATGGCACCTGGCTCTCTCAGACTTAAAAAAAAAAAAAATCCCCCTTCACTTCTTTGCTGTATCTTTCTTCTCTCTCTGGACTGTGCTCTAGCACTTCGAATCCTTACCTGAATGATGACCAAAACAACACTAACTTGGGGGAGCTGTAGAGTCCTCAGTTTTTTGGATGAAAAATGTCAGGACTAGCCTCTGCATATAGGGCTGGGAGTCAGCTAGATGAGGTGCAGTGGGGATGGGCGGGTGGTGCTCAGGGAACCTGGGGGACTGCCTCAGACTTGGGTCCCGACCGGGGACGCTCAGCACCTGTGCCTTTCCAGACCCACCTACCCTGCTGACCTGACTCTTCCACCTACCAGACAGCAGCAAAGGGCAGGCAAACCGCTTCCCCTTCATAAGGATGCCAGGCTAGACCATGTGGTTTCGCTTTCAAAGTCCTCTCCTGCCCACCACACCACCACCAAGTGAACAGTGTCTAGTTTTTGCCTAATGACACATCAGACATGTTGAAAATTACATTGTGAGTGAATCCATTTGTTTCTTGGCTTCCATTTCCTTTTTTGTCCCCTCTTCTCCGCTTTCTGAATGTGTTTTTTCTGCAGTGACAATTCTCTCTTTTGTCCCTGTGCACACCTATTTATCTTGCCACTGTAAACATCAGTGACAAAGTCTATATTCCTTTTTGTATTTCTCATTCACCATTTTATTCATTTTTCATACTTCAGGGTGTCTGAGGGCATGGGCGTTCATTACCATTTTTCTTTCATTCCACCTCATTTTTTTTTTCTCTGTAGACTTTGCTCTTTTCTCTATCAGCATTTTCTAAGCTTTTCTCTTCATGTTTTCTCTTCTGGTGTTCTGTCTTGACACTTCTAACTTGAGGTTTTTCTAATAGCAATTTCTCCTTCTCTCTCTCTCTTTTTTTTAATCCATCCTTCTCCCTCTTGCAGCCTTGGCCACAGCCGTCAGTTATAACCTTAACGGTGGCCTCCACTCAGAGAAGTTGTCAAGTTGATAAATATTGATATCTACCCTACCATTTTACCACCGCTTTTCTGCTAATGCATTTGGTTGGCATCAATCAGTTTCTTTGCCTTCTGTGAGTGCTCAGTGTGGGAACTGGTCCCAATCTGTCACTTATAAGTAATCTGCTCCACATTTCATCAAGAGCTCAAAAAGAAAAGAAAATATGGAGGAGAAGTAGAGGACAGAGAACCAAGCTAGTGTGGCCCATAGGGAAGGGAGATGGGAAGGCCTGGCCAGGCACAGAGAGGCAGTCTGTGTAGGGGGAACCTGCCCGGCCATACCCTTGCTGCTGGGGACAGCAGCCAGGACTTACTGACCACCGTATCCTCTTTGGGATGTTAACCCTGCTTATCTCCTCTAATAAGGCTCCCCAGGGATGAAGATCTACATTGACCCCTTCACTTACGAGGACCCCAACGAAGCTGTCCGGGAGTTTGCCAAGGAGATTGATGTATCTTTTGTGAAAATCGAAGAGGTCATCGGAGCAGGTATGGCCCTCCCCTCCCCTCGTTTCTGTTCTCTTGGTGTCCAAGCATCTTCTTCCCGATGTCCTAGGTATTCTCTTTCAGCATAAAAAGTCATCCCATTGAGAAGGAGCTTCTAACATCTTTCCCCCAGAAGATGAGTCTGACTCATCTGCAACGTGTGTCTAGGGATCTTTGGGGGGTCTTGATCACGGTGGCCAAGCTTGACTGGTGTTGCAGAGAAGTCAGCTGCAGTTTCAAAAGACTCAGACATAGCTCTGGAAATGGACTGCCAAATGTGGACACAGAGAGAGAGATCTAGGGTACACAGTGGAAAAGACTGAAAGAAACAGTAATTTTTAGAAGCTGGACATAGTGTCTCACTCACTGATAATCTCTCCAGGGCTCTGGATCAAGATTCCTTCCTCCAGTTTCTCTTTTCCTATATACATGCATTTGGAGAGAGATCATGATAAATTGAAGAGGGATCGCTGTTTCCAGGAGAAAAACCTCCCCCTAAGTGTATTTTCTACAAAAGATCTATGATATGGACGGTAACCCAAGACAGATTTCACTTCCAAGAAACGTGTGTGCTCGCAACCATCTTACTGTGTTGGAATAGAAACTCAGCCCAGCAGAGGACTAGCTGCCCGAGATGTTCTCAGGAGATCCTACCTAAAAACTGACCTAGATTTTTCATCTTTCCTTAATGGATCAGTAGTTGAGTCAATTTGGCAATGGACTCACATTAAAAAGTGAACAAGTAAAATAACCCAAAATATCATCACTTTATAAGTAACCTCTTTATGCCTCTTCTGCTGCCTGTTTTGAATCTTCTTAAAACTGTGTCTGCTTTGTGTCCTCTTTCCTACTTTTTTATTTTCTTCTACAACATTCTTTGTCTTTTCTTCTCCAGTTCTTGTTAGCTGTTATTCAAGCTCTCTTCATGCATAATGCTGTTGTCGTCTTTTTCGTCCCTATGCTTAGAAGTGCTTTATTCATACCAGTATTTGGAGAGCCATGGTGTTGCCTCTTCCTGTAACATTTTAACTTGATAAAATACGCTCAGTCGAAGTCTTACAGACAGCCACTTCATGTATTATCTTTAGGAGGAAAGTCACTATCCTTCCATTCACTGCTTCTCTTAATGCACTGAGGGGTCACAAAGCCATATGTGAAATTGGAAGTCACATTTGAAAGCTTGCCCCATTAGGCCACCATTTTCATGCTCTGGTTTCTCTCTTAAAGAGCTCCGCCCTCATGGCATCTCTGGGGGGGCTGCTGGGACTGTCCCTGTTGGGACACACCTCTCCCCTCCCACCAGCCCCTCTGAGTCCCAGCCCACTGGTCGTAATCTGATCCACATGAGTCTATCCGTGTTTCGCATTGACTTTCATTAAATATGTTACCGAACCACGACTTCCACTTCTGTGCAGATAATTTTCTCTTCCTCCTTAGATGCTGACTTATTTAAGGATCATGCCTTGGAAGGCTGGATACCAGATAAATTGGATTACTCCTAGGGGCTCAGATTTCTGCAGTGAACTTGAAAGAGTGTCGGGGAGGTGTGCTTTCAGTCCTGTGCCCTGTTTCCTCACGTTATTAATTGTTGTTATGTCATGTGGTAATGGTGCTAGTGATTTTAATGTTGTTATTTATGTCATGTGCTTCGAGCGATGTGTTCTGGACTGCATGTCACCCCAGAGAGCATCCATCGTCCCCCTCCCGCCTGTGTCAGGGGAAGAGTAAAGAGGCTTTTCACTTTATGACCCTGCCAGGGAGTGACGATTGGGGGTGAGCTCACCCACCGCTGGCCTCCTATAAAGGGATAATTGACGGCCCGGCCCCATCCTTTACTTTCCCTTTTTGTGTAGCCTGGGCCGCTGCTGCTGGTGCATCTTCCTCAGAGAAGGTCAGTCCTCTCTGAGGCTCACGTGGAAGTGGGGAGTGATGCATACATCCAGCATTTCATGAGACACCCAGCGGTATGAGGTAAAGACCTGCGCCTGGTCGCTGCCGACCACCCTCTACCAGACGCTCACCTCCTCACAATCCAGAAATTCCAGGGCTAATCCCTGTGGATATTAATTCACTATGTGTAACTCGATGCAGTTTTACCAGAAGACGCTTCTAGCTGGAATCAGTCCCCACTCTCCAGTTCTTTTTCTCCTCTCTCCCCACTTTTGCTTCTCCACACCCCGCCTCACTGAGACTGACTTTAGTTTGTGCTAAAAGAGCTGGTGTGAAGGTCAAGTTAAAAAGAAAAGCATTTTGTAAGGTAATGTTTAGACAGTGTTGTTGGCATTGCTGCCCTTAACCTCCCGACTGACTGAGAGCAGGGGGCAAAAAGGGGGCTGCAGATCCTAACAACACAGCAAAAGAAGGCTCGGAAGTCATTCGTCCTTTCTCTGCTTGGGTAGCCCCCACAACAAACTCTTATTGAATACTTCTTGCATGTTGGACGTGGGGCTCCAGAGATAGACAAACAGCAACCCTCTCTCCTCCCAGAGCTCTGACAATCTTAGTGGGATATAGGCCAGTCATATGTTCACTGTTGGGCCAACCCAGAGCAGCATTCAGTCCCTTGCTCTGGGAATGAGCGGGGACATCAGGAAGGCTTCACAAGGAGATGACCTTTGACCTAAGCTTTCAAAGATGAAAATTGGTAAAAAGAACAAGATTTTTGTGAAACTCATTAGAGAATGAGACAATGACAGAAGAGGAAAATTGCATGACTTAAGGAGAGAAATGAACATGACCTTCCAACAGCAGGCTGCCAGAGGCAGCTGGCACCAGTTCCCAATAGCTGATAGTGTGTGTCTCTTTCCAGCCCCGTGTTCAGTGACACCTGTTGATAGGACCACATCAGCCCCAGTAGGGGTGTTTACATGATGGGAATTGGCAAATGCTACAAAAGGGGGGTCGTTGTTTCTTTGCTTTCTGGAGAGCTCCCCAGTGAACACTTACTAGCACACCCCAGCTTCACAGACCGTGCAAGGTTATTTCAAAGGATGCAGAGGACCCCCCCATACCTGCTGAGTCCCCCCCACTCAGCAGGTGGGGCCCAAGAAATGGTTGTGATTGTGGCTGAAGAGGTTCCATTTAGAGTTCAAGAAGATCCTCGTTCATTAAACACTGACCATGTTCCTAAACTGTGGTGGATTCTGGGAAATGCACAATGCCTGACAACCCCTGCCCTGTGGGGTGATAGTCTAACTCACACACCATGCTGGTCCACGAGAGGACAGTGGGCCACTGACAGCTGAGAAGAGGGCCCCAGGAACACATGGGCCTGGAGATGGGAAGAGAGGTTTGAGGGCAGGAGAGAGTCCAGGAAGGAGAGATGTTAAGGGCCCTTGAGGATGTGAAGGCTTTGGATGGGCATACTCTCCACATGACACATCCTGAGAACAAGGAGGAGAGAAGGCTGACAGGGAGGTGTTTCCTGACAGTAAGCATCAAGTACTGAGTCTGGGGAGTCAGGCTGAGATCCGGCATTCCAGAGGTGTGGGTATGGGTTTTATCCCATGGAGGATGGTGGGTTTTAGGTAGGCATCTAAACAGGCTGGGTGATGGGAATGAGGCTCTAGGGACACAAACTGGATAGAGGCTGTGTCTGGATTAGACCAGAAGGAGATGATGGGAAAGAGTGGGTGAGGCCTCGGAGGCATGGAGACAAGTTACGAGACTTTGCTTGGAAGTGTGGAGAGGATGGTTGGGTGGTAGGGTAGCTCAAGTAGCCTTCAACTGGAGTGGATCCAAACGTGGTGAATAGAACTGATGGGGGGGCAACATGAAGGTTGTGGCCAGAAATGTGGGGTAGGATTAATCCCGTTGGAGGGAGGGAACCCTGCCAGGCCCTGGGGGTAGGAGTTGGCGGTCATGCATGTGAGTAAAGGCAGTAGAGTCAAGTCTAGGTATTGAAGCTGGAGAGTTGTGGCAACTGTGGGTTTTCTCAACATCTGACCCTGTTTCTCAACATCGCCCTCCAAGTTCCATGAAAGGGACGCATTCTCAGAGTTTTTGTTCATCCCACGCCAGACCTGGTGTGGCACTCAGGAGCTCCATCAACTGTTTGTTACATACGGTTGAAGGAAAGTAGATCCTTGGTGGGGCGAGTAGAGCAGGGAGGAAAATTGGGGGCAACTAGGCAGAGCTTAGGAGAATGGAGAAAACCTAGAGGAAGGTGAAGAGTCCTGATTCACTTGGCGCTCCAGAAGTGGCTCAGTGAGATGAAGGCTGGCCTTTGTCCCCCACAGCAGATAATGGATATCACTGGTCTCTTCAACGAGGGCCACAGGCCTTCTGGAGTCTTTGGCAAATATCAGCTCTTCATGACCATGAATCTGACTCATAGGAGCCCTCCCATAGATCAACTCCAATGCCTTGGTTAATTCTGATCAGTTCAATCCACAGATTCACCCAGAGCATCAAGCATGCCCTCCAGCGTGAATGGCAGTCTGGGTTGTGCAGTGTGCAACCTATGTAGCTGTACACAGCAGCCCCGATCATGACTGTCAAGTGCATGGAAATGTAGGTAGAAGTGACACTAGAAGGTGGCTTCCAAAGGAAGATATGGCAATTGTATTTTATTAACAAATCTCCTCTTCTGACTCCAGTAGCTGCCAATTCAGCATTTTTACAGAAAACCTTTTTGAGAAGGAGGCAGGCTTATGGGGAGAGGGTTGGGTGGTGGGGACCTGTGATGTGCACCAATTGGGAATGGACCAGCAAGGCTCCACGGTTCTCTCCTTTGAAGAAGAAGATGGGTTCTTGGGGATGTTTTGGTAGAAAGTCCACCTTCCAGTCTGATTTTCCCAGGCTTAATCAAAGTGGGGGTGGCCTCAATACTGGATAAGAGTCACAACAGGAAGGGCTTCGAGAAGAGGATATCAAGTAGATGTCTTGAGTACTTATAATTAAAATAACTGGAATGTATTGAACACTCACTGTGGACATACTTTTCAAGCATTGCCTTACTTCACTCCCTTAATGTGAGATAGGGTGTGTGTGTGTGTGTGTGTGTTTAAACTGGTGAGGAAATTGACATTCAGAGGATAGCTTGCCAAAGATTGTGTCACCAACTGAGTGAATAATAGAGCAAGAATTGAAACCCAGACACAGTCAACCAAGTCTTGTGAATGTAACCCCCTACATAGCTGCCACTTTGGGCACTGTTCTGGGAAAGAGCAGTGAAGTATACAGGGACGTTACTTCTGCCTGGGGGTTTGGGATATGTGAGCTCCCTTATTGATAGTGACGATTTGTCCTAGAATTCAGTATGCCTGTGGGGTAGGTGCCCCTCATTTCCTGGAGAGAGCACATTCTTCCGTCCTCCAATCATCTTCTTCCAGTATAATCAGCTACCCACCTTAAGGATAGCAATGAGGACCAAGACAGGCAGCATTTTCAGTCATATGTGCTTGCTTACATTATGAAATAATGTCATCTATAGGTGGACAGTTGTCGCCTGACCATTGGCAGCCCTAAGAAGAGGGATAATCAGTTCACTCTCACCATGTAGGTATTAAGTATCATGCACATGCACACCATGGCCATCAAGCACATTCCATCTTGTCCGCTAACTCCAGGAGCCCAGTAACGGGGACCTGGGGAGCCCTGCCAAAAGGAGGAATGGCGCTATGATCAATAAGGAATGTCTGTCCCGTGTGCGGGGCTCGGAGGTGGCAGACCACCTGCCATGGTTTTACTCTCCTTGGTTTAGCCATAACCTACTCACCTTGCCCAGGCTAGTGTGATAAAACTGGCTGGAAATCCTACTTTAAAACCTAGTTTAAATTTATTCTTTAGAAGTTCCTTTTCTGGTGGAAGCTTGAATTAGTAACTAGAAGCTCTGCTTTCCTTTCTTCCCCCCAAGGCAGTTTGTGACTTCAAAGCGCTGCTCCTAAAAAAAAAAAAAAAAAAAAAGTGCAAATGTGTGTAGATTCGCACTGCACATAGCCAACAGCCACCAGTCGAAATACCTGCTAGTAGGTTAGATGTTTCATTTTCAAAAATTGAAAATTCTTCCCTTCTGATTTTATATATAACAGTTGAGACATTTAATGCTACTGAACCACTTCTCTCTTCCTCATTTTGTCAAGGGAAGGAGGAAAGAGGAACAGGCAAAGAGCTGAAAACTTGTAGGGGATAATTTCAGGAGCCGTCCGGAGGACAGACGCAGGAACTGGCTAACTTACCCTCAGAGGACAGCCTGGAGGGCCGTGGTTCTCAAACTGGAGCCCAATGTCAGAATCCTCTTCAAGGCCTATTAAAACTCCGGTCACAGGACCCCACCTACTGAGCTTCCGAACCAGAAGGTCCAGGTCGAGCTGGAGAATCTGCATTTTCTAGCAAGTTCCCTGGCGATGCTGCTGCTGTTGGGTGGAAACCACACCCGGAGAACCACCGCTGAGATCCCCTGGCCCCCAGACTGGCCTGAAGCCAGAGAGAGGTCCTGGCCAAAGGGAGGTCTGGTGGTAGGAGAGGCTCCAAGGTCAGCTGCAAAGATGCATGCCAATCGAAGTCCAGCCAGACCAAAATTAGGCTGGCTGCAATCAGTCAGGGAAGGATCCGCGTAGAAATGATCAACCCTAACCACTACCCAGTCATCTCCTATAAGTATCTATTTTAAATATAATGTTAATGCTTGATTTGTGGAGAAAATTTTAGGTATTATGAATTTTTATCGAAAACTGCAAAGTGTATGGCCGTGCTTTGGAGCTCGTGGAAAAGGAAGCTCTTAGAGCTCAGATTCTGGCAAATCAAAGCATCCTGGACAGGAAGCTCTGGCCTTAATGACAGGCAAGGTGTCAGGAAGCAAAAATAATTTCTTGAGAATGGTGTCTGAACCTGAAGTCGAAGAGCAAGGGGACAGAGCCTCTCAGGTTGTAAGCCACGCAAGGCCTTGGTTTTCTGTTACTAATGATGGCAGTATGCCCACCGACCCCCACTCCCTAGGAGCCTTGGCGGTGCTAGAGGACCAGAGTCCCCACACTTTAGCTCCCGAGGCTGAGCTAGGGACATCTTCCACACCCCGATATCTGGCAGTTGGACTTCCCCACCACCCCCAGCATAAAGCCCTGCTTTGTCATCGGTCCCACTAGTTTGCAGAAACCTGCTCCTCCTCCTTCTTCTCTTCCAGAGTCCACCCCCTACGTGCCATCTCCCCTCACACCCCACCCCTGGCTTGTCTTAAATCGCCACCCACATGTGCTGCTCACAATGTGTAGCCTACAAAACATCTTCTCCAATACTCAGCACCCCCTTAGGATGCCCCAGTGGTCCTTCCTTTCTTTTTATTGTGTCGGGCTGAGAAAGCTGACCCTGGGGAGTTGATGTGCCCCGAGTCGGGTGGTCAGGCTGGTGCCCACATGAGCTTCTCCCTCCACTCCCTGCCCCAGTCCCTCTCCCAGTATTGGGGCCACGTAATGACAGGATGGAGCACAGCCACCTAGTGAGGACGGTGGACTAAGTAGCTTTCTTTGTAGTGGGTCCTTTGAAAACCTCTGGGCTTGGAGAATATGAAGTCATTTCTTTGCCAGACAGGAAAGGAGCTATCTTTACAGAACCAGTATGAAGCCTCTGCTTCCCATGCTGGCAGTAACACTGCTCCCACCGTAGTGACTGACGACTAAGCCCGGCTCTCCCTACCCAAGGAGACCACATGCTTTGAACATCTTTTTTTTTTTTTTTTTTTTTTTTTAGAGCAGTTTTCGGTTTGTGGCAAAATCAAGGGGAAGGTACAGAGATTCCCCACATACCCCTTGCTCTGCACATGCACGGCATCCCCCACTCTGCAGCCCTCACCGGAGTGGTACCTTGGGGATAAACCTACTGTGATGCATCATTATTACCCCAAGTCCATGCTTTACAGGAGGGTACACTCTCGGGGTCGTATACTGTACGGACTGGGACAATGGTCTAATGACACGTGGCACCGTGACAGTTGCAGGTAGAGTGGATTCGCTGCCCTGAAAATCCTCTCTGGAGAGTCCATTTCCATTTTATCATCTTAAAAACCTATATGATGCAATGCCCGTGGAGCATACAACTTCAAGCTCGGGAGTAGGAGCACTTTACTTGGAAACCAGCCAGCCACAGGGTTAAACAGTGAAATAGCAGTTGTCAGTTCAGAAAGGAGTGTGAGCCACACTGGTCTAGGCAGATAGGACTTGCCAAAGCCACACTTTCACCGGTCTCTTGCCTCTTGTTCTTTCTTTCTACTCAGGTGTATAAAACCTTCATAATTTTTGAACAAGCCCTGCAGTTTCATTTTGCACCTGGTTCTGACCTACAAATCACGTAGCTGATCCTGCAGGTAAACTTGAAGTATGTCCAGGCTCCGGGTGTACCCAGACAAGTGAATCAGAATTCCTAGAGGTGGGATCCAGGCCTCTGAACTTTGCTCAGAGTACACCTGCTCCCCAGGGTTCTGCGGTGGGCAGCCAACTTCAGGAACCACTGATGTAGAAGAGAAGTCTTAAACCGGGGCATTCCTGTGTGTGTCTTAGGGGACATCAGAATCACCTGGGGCATTGTCCCCAGCTCCACACACTGATGCAGACACTGATGAAGATACTGATTCCTAAAAATTCTGACCCCATCCAGCTCCCAGGCAGGAAGTCTCCATGAATGTGAGATCTGTCTATGAGTAGGCCCACTGTGTTTGCGGTTCCCCACATAAGCGTTGCTGTGACAGTGACACAGCTGGGGCATGATGGTCCCTGGATGGTGACTTTATAGGCAACTGCTGAGCATGCCTGCTGAGGGGCACTGGAGGGAAAAGGGCTCGGCATCGACAGCAATTCTGGCTCTGATTGCAGCTGCAGGGTTTGGGGTATGTTTTCTTTGTGGCCCAGTGTCCTTACCAGTAAAATGAGCATAATGACACCCAACTCACGAGGGTGCCTGAGGATTAAATGAAATAAGATATGCAGAGAGCCTAGCACATTGCCTGGCACGTGGTAGGCGGTCAATAGACATCACTGTCCTGTCTCCTCCAAGAAGAAATATTACTGTATCTTTCCCTTCAACCACTGTCTTCTCACTAAAAGAAAATGTAACTTGTTATTATAGCAACAAGGAGGAAATACTAACCGATAGTCTTCAGTTGGTACATTTATCAAATGTGCAGTCTGTATCTGTATTCATTCAGCTCATGGTTACTGAATACTCACTAGGTCAAGGTGTCAGAAGGATGGATTTTGGGACGCCTGGGTGGCTCAGTTGGTCAAGCGGCTGCGTTCGGCTCAGGTCATGATCCCAGCGTCCTGGGATCGAGTCCCACATCAGGCTCCTTGCTCAACAGGGAACCTGCTTCTCCCTCTGCCTCTGCCTACCTCTCGGCCTACTTGTGATCTCTCTCTCTCTTTCTCTCTCTCTCTGACAAATAAATAAAATCTTTTAAAAAAAAAAAGAAGGATGGATTTTATAGACGCACACTCATATTATAGATTACACATATACACATACACATACATATGCATACATGTAGACATGTTTATACAAATATATACACATGTGTATACACACATACTATACACAAGCACATATACACACATATCTGACAGGTCCCCTGCTGTGCAGTACCTTTAAAAAAACTTTTACTCAATTGAACAACAAAAGTAATGCTCGTTGTAACCATTCAAATAACATAAACAGCATTAGATTAAGTTGATTGGCTTTATTTCCCCACTCTTATTCCCAACCTTGAAGGGTAACCGTTTTTATAATTTTTTTTTAATTTTTTATAAACATATATTTTTATCCCCAGGGGTACAGGTCTGCGAATCGCCAGGTTTACACACTTCACAGCACTAATCATAGCACATACCCTCCCCAATATCCATAACCCCACCCCCCTCTCCCAACCCCCTCCCCCCATCAACCCTCAGTTTGTTTTGTGAGATTAAGAGTCACTTATGGTTTGTCTCCCTCCCAATCCCATCTTGTTTCATTTACTCTTCTCCTACCCCCTCAACCCCCCATGTTGCATCTCCTCTCCCTCATATCAGGGAGATCATATGATAGTTGTCTTTCTCCGATTGACTTACTTCGCTAAGCATGATACCCTCTAGTTCCATCCACGTCGTCGCAAATGGCAAGATTTCATTTCTTTTGATGGCTGCATAGTATTCCATTGTGTATATATACCACATCTTCTTTATCCATTCGTCTGTAGATGGACATCTAGGTTCTTTCCATAGTTTGGCTATTGTAGACATTGCTGCTATAAACATTCGGGTGCACGTGCCCCTTCGGATCACTATGTTTGTATCTTTAGGGTAAATACCCAGCAGTGCAATTGCAGGGTCATAGGGTAGTTCTATTTTCAACATTTTGAGGAACCTCCATGCTGTTTTCCAGAGTGGTTGCACCAGCTTGCATTCCCACCAACAGTGTAGGAGGGTTCCCCTTTCTCCGCATCCTCGCCAGCATCTGTCATTTCCTGACTTGTTCATTTTAGCCATTCTGACTGGTGTGAGGTGATATCTCATGGTGGTTTTGATTTGTATTTCCCTGATGCCGAGTGATGTGGAGCACTTTTTCATGTGTCTGTTGGCCATCTGGATGTCTTCTTTGCAGAAATGTCTGTTCATGTCCTCTGCCCATTTCTTGATTGGATTATTTGTTCTTTGGGTGTTGAGTTTGCTAAGTTCTTTATAGATTTTGGACACTAGCCCTTTATCTGATATGTCATTTGCAAATATCTTCTCCCATTCTGTCAGTTGTCTTTTGGTTTTGTTAACTGTTTCCTTTGCTGTGCAAAAGCTTTTGATCTTGATAAAATCCCAATAGTTCATTTTTGCCCTTGCTTCCCTTGCCTTTGGTGATGTAGGGCAACCGTTTTTAAAAAGAATCTGAAATTAAAAATAAATTTTATGTGGATTTTTCCCATTGTGTTCCTTTTTTTTTTTTTTAAGATTTTAATTAGTTATTTGAGAAAGAGCGAGAGAGCACAGAGGCAGAGGGAGAAGCAGGCTCCCCGCTGAGCAAGGAGCCCAAAGTGGGACTTCATCCTGGGATCCTGGGATCATGACCTGAGCCGAAGGCAGAGGCTTAATGACTGAGCCACCCTGGCGTGCCCTCCCTGTTGTTTTTCTTCTACACACACACACACACACGCACACACACACACACACACACTGCATTTGGGTACATACTGCGTTCACATTCTGTAGCTTTTTTCCCTTTTCTTCTTCAATGAACAAGACAGTGTGGACATCTTTTGAAGTCAGTGCGTGTGACTCATCTACTAGTTTTCCGTAGCTCCTGGTATTCCACAGGACAGATGTGTCATTTTCCAGCCGTTCCCTGGCTATGGGCCTATAGTGTTTTGCTGTAGAAGAAGATGCTGCAGTGAATAGTCTTTTATAAAAATGTAAATACTGGTACTTCTACTTTTTTGGTTAGAGGAGTCTCCACCAGGTCATAACCCAAGAGCAGACAAAGCAGAAGCAAACGGGGAACAGTAAATATGCTCTCCCCACTTTGATGGGCACACCTCCCCATACCAGGGACCACAGTGGGCACTACAAGCTAGGAACATGAACGAGACTCCATCTGACTTCAAGCAGTTCGGCAAAGCAGCATGTGATTCCTTTCGAAACCAGTGTCACACATGGTCTGTGTCCTCAGGTCCGCGTTGAACTCATCCTTATGGTGCTTGCGCCAACCTCTGCTCTAGCCCTAGCTTCCGATCGATCTCCCAGACTCTGGAGCAGTTTCACGCAAGAAACCCTTTCCTGCAGCTCCCTTCCAGTGACTTCCACAGCAGAAAACAAAGGGAACTCCCAACCGAACCACAGAAGGGATGTTACCTTGCTTTTCTAATTCGGCCTGTCATTGATCTGCCCCCGGTTTGCGCCATCGTTTTCCTCTGGAAGCTGAAGGTGAAAGAGAAGGTCCCCCCAGCAGAAAGCTGTCGGGCCCCATCTCCCGTCAGGCCTTTGCCACACATGTCAGTGACACACTTCCGAGTAGGCCTGAGCCGCTTCACGTGAAAGAACTCAAGTTACAAAGCCAGGGGAGATCATAGAACAGCTCTTGAAAGCACATTTAAGAGGATTCAACAGATTTTGTAAAGCAGCTATGAAACAGTGCCACCGGAATTGCTTTTACTCTGGGTCATGGTCCCGCACAAATGTTGAAATGCTGTGGCACGCGTGGAGGTGTGCTGCTCATGTTCGCTCAGAGAAACCACGGCCTGTCCAGCTGCGGGGGGCGCAGAGAGCCATTGGCTTCCAGCTTCCCTGCCTTCAGGACCTGCCTCAGCTTTCCCTGCAGAGGCCAGCTTTTCCTGGCAGCCTCGGGCAGTGACTGAGCATGGTGGGGAGGCTGGAGCCTGGGCCTTCCTGACATGGGTACTCTGTACTCTGGAGTGGCCCAGGGGTGGAGGAAACGGACAGTCCCACAGCAGCCAGGGTGGCATGGCGATCTGGAGCTCTTTTTATCCATGCCTGCTTCCTCCTTTCTTTTCATAAGGTCAGGTTTGCATCATGATTTGGGAGTCTGGCCAGTCCTGCTCCCTCCTCTTCGATCCTGCACGGTGTCTGCTAACTTCCCTTCCTGACTTCTCAGGGTCTGCTTTCTGGGTGACCCAGTAGACGCAGAAGCTATCAGGCCAGTGTAGGAACACACATGCTATCCATCTCATTCAGAGCACGAAAGAACCTGAACATACCCCCGGGCCCCTGGATGTTCTTGCGTCAGGCTCTGCTAAAAATGAATTATGGTCTGCCAAAGTGGAACTGACCGTTTCATTTCAATTATTCAGCTGGGACACAAATGAAAAACCAAACGCGAGGAAAAACAAACTCACGTAGACTCTGAAATTCCATTGTAGTTACCTGAACTATTTTGAAGAACTGAGGCAAGGAACTTATTGTAGTGTAACCTCTGTGTTTGCCGTGAACTGATCGGGGCCAGGATACCGTAGTTAAAATGGGAGAACACTGTTTCCATCTCTATCACTTCCACCACAATTCCACTCTGAGCGCCACTGTGCCCACCACTATTGTGCCCTTGTGGTTCCGCAGACTGAGAAGGAGATGGGTAATGATTGCATTCTTGTTGCAGGGGAGTTTGGAGAGGTGTACAAGGGGCGTCTGAAACTCCCAGGCAAGAGGGAAATCTACGTGGCCATCAAGACACTGAAGGCTGGGTACTCAGAGAAGCAGCGTCGGGACTTTCTGAGCGAGGCCAGCATCATGGGTCAGTTTGACCATCCCAACATCATCCGCCTAGAAGGCGTGGTCACCAAGAGTCGGCCGGTCATGATCATCACGGAGTTCATGGAGAACGGTGCTTTGGATTCTTTCCTCAGGGTAAGAGCGGCTCGGGGGGCATGGACGGCATGTCGGATGCAGGGAGGGGGTGTCTGCATGAGGATAGCCTGCCACTTAGGAATTGCCCGATGAAATGTGGGTGGGCGTTGGAAATGGTAGCGGGGTTGACGGATTTGTTCCTAAAAGCATAGAACAAGAGGAGCCTGTGGACCCCTCAGTAGGAGGAGAGTGTGGAGTAGGGCCTCGATAAATGCTTGTTGGATGACTACGAATGAATAGAGGCGAGTGAAATGGCCATGGGCACCTGCATGAATCACGGAGATTGAGGATACTCTCAGCGCCTGCAATGCAACTGTGTGACTCCCGCAGACACCAGTGGCCGTTGCTGCCTTTCCCCAGCACTGTCCACCCAGCCTGTTCCCTTCATTCGCAGCTCAGAGATAAAATGGGCTGCCCTTTCCAAAGCCTGGGCCACCCACCCTCGAAGGTGGTGTTCCTGGGTGGGAGAGGAAGAGACTGTCACAAGCATTCACAGGTCTTCTCTGGGCTTGACTCCAAATCAGCCTGCAGCAGAGGTGTGGGGGTCCTCGAGGCCTATGGCTGGGAGATGTGTAAATGGTCATTGTCAATCATGCTCACATGGAACCACACTCGAACCACTTGCCTTTCTGTGGGACATCAGAGTGACTCAGCGGGGGTGGTGAGGACGGCCACGATGCCGGTGTCTGGGGAGTGGCAGCTGGTGGAACAGAGGCCAGCCAGCAAGTCCTGCCTTGGACCAAAGCCTCAGCTGGGGACTAGGGGGAGACTGAGAGCAGAGGGTGCATGGGCAGCATCTCAATGGGGCAGGGTCTACTGAGCAAGGACTTGAGGATAATATCAAGCGGCAGGCTATGTTTGTCACCAAAGCTACTGAACAGTGGCTGTGGCTGCAGATCAAAGGATCATTCAGATACTTGGTCTTGAAATATTCATGGGGTGACTCTGCGGTCACGCCCTCTCCTGGGTTCTGGGCCTATAGACATGAAAGGGACATTGCTCTGATGCTAAGTAACAAGTCACCCAAGATTTCAGTGACTCACCACAATTTATTTTGTTCATGAATCTGCAATCTGGGCTCGTCGGGGACATCTCTGTTCCATGCGGTATCAGCTGGGGCAGTTCAAGATCCGGGACCTGGAATCATCCAAAGTCTTGCTCACTCATCTGTCTGGCAGCTGATGCTGGCTGTCTGCTGGCGTCTCTCCGGGTGGGCGGCTTGCGCTTCCTCACAGTGAGCTGCGTCCCAAGAACGAATGTCCCATGAGAAGAAGGCAGAAGCTGGACCACTTTTGTAACTTAGCTTCAAATCCCACAGTACCCTTCCACCATTGTGATGGGCTGCCCAGATTCGGGGTGGGCGGAAAAGGGCCCCACATTTTGATGGGGACAATAACATGATGTCATTTTACACATAAGAGATGGGAGGTCCTGTTGTCCCCATCTTAGAGACTACAGCATGCCCCAGCGGTCCCTTCTCTGAGGACCCTAGTGCCCCAAGCGTCCAGCAGTCATCTGCCAGGATTCTTTATGTTTCCGTGTGTGGTGTGAAGAGGTATCATGAGCCAAGAAGAATGGAAATCTTCCTGCAGGAGCCAGGAAAGGCTTTAAAGAGGATGGAGAATTAACTGATACTGGAGACTGAGGGGGAGAGGAAGCAGGCAGGTACAATGGAACAATTGAGCAGTATGTTCAAAGGCCAGAGCCAGCATGGCCTAGCTCTGTAGTGACTCAGGGCCGAAGGCCTGCAGCGTGGAGGAGCTTGTCTGGAAGCTGCATTTGCCCAGACTGAAGCTACTTGAGCAGGGCAAGCACACACTTTTGCCTCCTCTGGGTGCATAGGCAGTAGTGGCTTATTTCTGGTGGGGGGCATGGGATGACAATGGGTGGGGCCAGTGTACATTGCCTAGTATGGCCTCCTTGAGGGTACGGCTTAACGTCCTTTATTCTGAACACCCCCCCCTTCCCTCTGAGTACCTAACCCAGGAAGCACCTGATAAATGTTGGTTGAGTGAAAAACATGAAAAGCCATTTCTGGCACCAGAGTGTTTGGGCATAGCAAGAGAAATGGAGTCTTCCTGAGTGTACGTGGTCTCTCGTTCTTATAGCCAGACCCCTAACGTCAGAGTGGGGTATAGACCATGCTTTCCTGGGGGCATTAATTCGTAATCAGAGATCTCATGAAGACAGCCAAATAAAAGTGAATAGCAGACAATGTTAGGAGAAAAAGTATTTTCTAGAACCAGCCTCCAGACCTTTTTAGGAGCCATTTATTTCCTACGAGTCACCTGACTGTACTTCACCAAGTCACAACATGACTTGAGGACTGTGATCAGACTCTCTCCCTGAAACGTACAGGGGAACGAGGAGATTTGTTCCTAGGAGGCTGCAGAAAATCAAAACCCCGCACAGACGCTCTGCACGTCCTTCCGGGTGGGGCCCAGGACATGCGGGCAGGTCGGACACCAGGATTTTTCATGATGATGAGGCCCAGGTGGTGGAGAAGAGCCAGGGGCGAGTGAGGAATGCAGGGAAACGGAGGGTAAGGGATGGCACGGAAGGAACGGCCAGAGCAGGCAGCGCCAGGAGGAGAGGGGAAATGAAGCGTTTCTGACTCCTCGCACAGCATGGAGGCAGGTAATCTATAAATCTAATTTCAGCCTTACTACCAAACCCTGGAGCATAGCAACATTAATTGATGTATCTGCTGCTTGGTAAAATTGAAAAGTAGGTCATCAGTGCAGTTCTGCAGGGCCCATCTTCTGGGAAGTAGTGTAATTTTAGGATCACCATTCAGAGAAGAAAGGAAAAGAGTTTGTGAAACTGACTGCCCCTCCCCCCACAACCAAACTGGTTGTGGTGATTTACACTGGACATGGCAGCTTTGGAGAGTGGCTGCAGCTCTGGCTCCAGGTCAGTGTCCGAGAGGCTGCGGGTATCGGGGATCCAGTGAGCACATTGGACATGGCTTCTCACCACCCACGCGCTGCCCCTCTCTCATTGCAGGACATAGAGTCCTTACTTTCTGGAAGGATTAGAAGCATTATTATTCTTTAACTGCATGTTCAGTAGGTTCTTTATTGTTCAATTTTGAAAATATCCGCGCCATGGATTATGTAACATGCAAGTCCATAATTAAATATTTCCTTCTGGGGCGCCTGAGTGGCTCAGTGGGTTAAGCCGCTGCCTTCGGCTCAGGTCATGATCTCAGGGTCCTGGGATTGAGCCCCGCATCGGGCTCTCTGCTCAGCGGGAAGCCTGCTTCCTCCTCTCTCTCTCTCTCTGCCTGCCTCTCTGCCTGCTTGTGATCTCTGTCTGTCAAATAAATAAATAAAAAATCTTTAAAAAAAAAACAAAACAAAAAAAAAAAAACATTTCCTTCTTGGCTCTCCAAACTTAGAGGATTCAATGTGGTGGCTCCTGTATGGTCGTAGGAGCAGCCCCTGTGGCCCTCATCAGTGTCTTTCCCATGTCATAGCCTTGCTTGGCCTTGTGGTCACTGCTGGTTCATCCACAGGTGGTCATAACTGGGAGACTCTTAGAAGCTACTGAGCAATGTCAAATGTGGACATTTCTTATCAGGGAGGCTCACTCATAGGCTGGAGCTAGATGACCATAAGCCGGAGGTCAGGAAGAAAATACCAGATTGGATGCCCTGAGACCTCGGTTCTGCTTAGGGCTCCATTGTGAGTCACCTGGTGGCATTGAGCAAATCTGTTAACTCAGTTTCCCAGTCTATAAACTAAATGCTTTGAGCTGGATGATCTTGAAAGATAGGTCTCTTACAGTTAAAAAAAAAAAAAATCTATGACTCATTCTCTTCAAACAAATCAAATAAGGGTTTCATTTCCTGAAGTGGATTTGTCAATGAAAGTTGAAATACCTAAATCCTTCCAGCCTAATAAAAGGACCAGCAGTGGCTTCGTGAATTTGCTGGAAAGCAATTTCAGCAGAAAGCACTTCACGAAGGAAAGAAAGTTTAAATGACTTCACCCAGGCCTGTATTTTTTTTTCTCTGTATGGTGTTTTTACCATCTGATCAGCGTGGAGGCTGATCCTCTTCCAAAGTCACCAAGAAAACATGGTCTTGTTTCTCTTTGGATGCTGGTGTTCCTAACTTTCAAAGTTCTTCTTGGGGAGTTACACCCATGACCTGAACATAAAACAGTTGAACACGGCAGGCGATCTTCATGTGTTTATATCTTTAAGTTTTGCCAAAATCATGAACTCAACAGGCACCATCCTGTCTTATCGTGATACGTGATTCCTCTGCAGGTTCTGAAGGAAATGTGTAGCCCTTGCAAAGTCAGCATATTCCGTGGAAAAGACCCCAGATGCGAGTTAAAAGATTCAAATCAGAGTAGCATATTTGAGGTACACATGCCTCTACTTTCTGTTGCTGTGACCATGGCAGACATCAATAATCAATCATGTCACTTTTTGCTGCAAAGCTTATATGCATTCTTCTCCACACATTTGAGGAAGTCGTTACCATCAGAGATGGAAAGCCACTGGAGAAGTAATTTACTATTCTGGACTTGTTTTAAGTCAAAGCCACATAGAGTGATTTAAGCCTGATCAGTTACACTTTCTGGACTTCCTTTATCTCCTCTGCAAAGCAATAGACTATCCCCTGCCTCGCACAAAGGAGGATCAAAATGTATTCCATTAAGTGTGACTTGCCATTTAAATGTCAAGAAATGGAAGAAATCGTGTTTGTTCATTAACTGATCCAAATGTCCAGCCTGCATCATGAGGCCCCAGTCATCCACTATTACAGTTGGGGTGTGGACTATTGGGGGTTCTACTACAGATGCCAACCCATTGAGCTCAGAATGCACTGCAGGTGAGGTTCTCCTATGGTGATGTCCTAAGATGTCTCCAAAACACACCAGGAAGCTGTGGGAACCTGGAGTATTGGCCCCAGGTGTCCTCCATTCCTCTCACCAGCTGTCTGAGTACATGGGCCAGCTGGTTTGTGAGACATTCTGGCCTGGTTGATAATACCAGCAATCCTTGCTGCTGTCTTAGGATTTACAGGCACCGAGCCAAGCCCTTTCACATGTATTGTCCCACTTAACTTCACCAAAATCCTATGAAGAATGGACACCGTGTACTTGTTTTACAGGTGTGGGAATGACAGCTCTGGAAGTTAAGTGACTTGCCCAAGGGCATCCAGCCAATGAGCGGCAGAGCCTGGACCCTAGGCTGGGTCTGTCTGTCTCCAAAGCCTGGACTTTTCACCACTTCTCGGCCTTTGTTGACCCCAGAAACTCTAAGGGTGACTGATCTAAATATTAAAACAAATCAGATAGTAAAGCTGTTCCGTGTCGCTTAAATGATTTAAAGTAGAAACAGACATATTGCCGCACATTCTTTCATTATTTCTTTTCCCAGAGTTGTTTACAATCACCACCAGTCCCCTCCCCAAAATCTATCTACAAGCTGGCTTCTTTTGGGAGACATTCATTTTTAACCACATTGTTGTCTACACTTACAGAGAGGAAGTAACAAACTGAATTGGAAAAATATGACCCTTGTGACTCTCAGCTGAGATACATTTTCTAATATACGGAAGTTGCATGACAACTTTCTGGGGAGGCGGGTCCCCAGAGATCTACTTAGAGAAAATGAATGGTGCTAGCAAGAGCCTGGCTAAGTTCTCGAGGAGGTGTTGATTGAAGTTCATTAGTGAGAAGGAGGATTCGCACCGCTCACAGCCCATCCAGCTCTCGCAGATGGGCGCCATGTGCCGAACACCAGGCAGACTTTCCAAAAAAGCAGATCTTCACTTCCTTTTGGAGTTGGTTAGAAGAAAATATTGCAGAGAGAGCATTCCAGGCAGGCTGAGAGGGGGTTAAGGTTTGAGTTAGAAGCAGCCTAGAACCTGGGGTGTGTTGATCCTGGTGTGCTGGGGGCTTCTCTCGTGGGTGTTTTGGGAAGAAGTGGAGGGAGGTCGGGTGGCTCGCTCTAGCAGATCCAGCAGCAGGACCCTGGGACACAAAGCCAGGCTTACAATCTTGCAGGAGGAAGTCTTCAACATTTGTACTATGATGGCTAGACTTTTTGATGGCTGGGGTTTTCTCTAATAACCAGGGTATCTTTGCAATCTTTCCTTTTTCCTTATTGATTGTTGCATAGAAAATGCTTTCGTAGAAGCGCATGCATATTTAAGTGAGGTAGCGTGTGCGAGTGCCTTGTGTACCAACTCACAGGCAGCAGGTGCTCCCTAAATGGGAGCTGTGCCCACCATCTCTGCTTTCTGTGTTTCACCTGAGGGCACTGGGGAGTGGCTGCCTTGCCCTGTGTCCAGCCATACCTAGAGCAGACCCAGGGCGTTCCATCTGCTCCCACCCCTCCGCCAGTCAAAGCATCTCAGTGCCTGGGCCATGATTTGCTTACAGAATACAACTTAGAGCCCTTTGGAAGAACAGCTGGGCCTGGACAAGAAGAGAAAATGTGTTATTGGCAGCATGGGGACCAATGATATTACCAGTGGGTGCAGAAACCAAGACTCAGGGACTTTGGGGAGGCAGGAGGAAGGCTGATTCATTCACTGAGGTTTGTCATCAAACCATGAAGGAGAGCAGCCCCCCAGGAGATGGTGAGCCCACCGATGATGGGAGAGAGAGCAGCACTGCCGGTTGGCCTGAGGAGGAGAAGCCCCAGCTCCCGTTCACTAAGAGGGTCCACATGCCAGACACTGTGTCTGTGCTTCTCTTGCCACTGACCCCTTTGCGGTGGGTGTGGTTATCCCAATGTCAAGGTTGACAGCTCTGGTAGGACCCAAGGAAGACACCTTAAGCATTTAATTCTGGAAACAGAGTGAGATGGAGGAGTCATAAATTGAGCATATATTTGTTGAACTTTTTCTATTTACATTAAAGTTCTTAGCCCTGGGAGCACTCTGGTGCCCACAAGAGAGAGGGTCTTGTCTTCAAAGAGCTTAGTGTCAAGCGGCAGATACAGGCAGATGTGCACACACACACGCCCCGAAACTTGTGATGTATGCTAAGAAGAAAAATAAGAGCATGCCCTGGGGCACCTGGGTGTCTCAGTCAGATAAGCATCCAACTCTTGATTTTTCAGCTCAGGTCATGATCTCAGAGACATGAGCTCCAGTTCTGTGTCGGGCTCTGTGCTCAGCAAGGAGTCTGCTTGAGATTTTTTTCTCTCTCCCTTCTCCCTCTGCCACTCCTCCCTCAAACAGATAAATCTTTAAAAAAAAAAAAAGAACATGCACTAAAGACAGTGAAATAGAAAGTGCTAGTTATATTTGGAGCAAGGGAATAGTTATGGAGACATTGTCTCTGAAGAAGGGACACTTAAAGGGACACCTGAAGGCAGGTAGGTGTTGATTGTGGGGAAGAGCAGCAGGGATGGCATGTGTAGGGTCCTAAGGCAGGAAGAGCTTGGCTTAGAAAAAGACTGAGAGGTCACCAGTCACTGTGGCTGGCAGGTGAGGCAGTGGCTGATCCCTCTGGGTCCCATGGGCCCTGCGAGGGAATTTGGAGCTTTTCCTTAATGCAATGGGAAGCTGTTAGAGAGCTCGAAGCCAGGGAGTGGCATGGCCTGATTTATGTCTTGCAAAGATGGCTCTAGCCACTGTGTAGAGAATGGATTGGGAGGGGGGCAGGTGCGGGGAGGCTGTTACAGGTGATGGATGATGGTGACTTGGTTAGAAGGGAGGCAGTGGAGATGGAGAGGCATGGATGGCTTTGAGATGTAATTTGGAGATGGAATCGACAGGGCTTGGCAAGGAGGAGAAAGCAGAGAATTCAAGGAGAGGGATGCGGGTGAGAGTGGGAGGGAGTGGGGGAGGGAGAAGGGCACAGTGAGCAGCATGGCTGGTCGCAGACAGAGGCTAACAAGCAGCAGGGCTATGGTACTTCGGCTTCTGCTTAACCACTGAAGCCCATCTTGATGCCAATGCCCTTTGCGTCTTGTTACAGCAAAACGATGGACAGTTCACAGTGATCCAACTGGTGGGGATGCTCAGGGGTATTGCCGCGGGCATGAAATACCTGGCCGAGATGAACTATGTGCATCGAGACCTGGCTGCTAGGAACATCCTGGTCAACAGTAACCTGGTGTGCAAGGTATCCGACTTTGGCCTTTCCCGCTACCTCCAGGATGACACCTCAGACCCCACCTACACGAGCTCCTTGGTGAGTCCTTCCTGGTATTCTCAGGTAAAAGCGTGGCATGAATAAAAAGTGGCTGCCCATGGCTGGGCTAGTGACCTGTGGCAGGGCACAATGGGAGGGGCTGGGACCTGAACTTACCTCTCCACTGGGGGAGGTGGGCGCCAGAGGGAGAAACAGCTGCAGCTGGTTGTGAGGCAAGCATCTGGGTATAGGCTGTAAGGAAAGTCAGGGTGTTCCTTGGCCAATGGAAAAAGAACATTCTGGAACAGGT
The DNA here is from genome assembly GCF_902655055.1 of Lutra lutra. Classification (NCBI taxonomy): domain Eukaryota; kingdom Metazoa; phylum Chordata; class Mammalia; order Carnivora; family Mustelidae; genus Lutra; species Lutra lutra. Next base: position 129,854,929 of record NC_062278.1, on the reverse strand, counting down.
GATGTGGGGGAATCCAGGCATTAGATGGTGGCATCAGAGACATCCATCAGCAGAAGTAGGTGCTGATGGGGTTGGGTTCTGTGTTACCAGGCAGACCCTTGGTGCCCTCCTCTTCTCCCTCCCTACTGCTTCCAGACAGTTTGAAGACAGACATCTACATGATGGTTCCTCTTACATTTGCACTTCCTGCCCAGCTTCCTCCTCCACAGCCCAAGCAGCTCTGGTCACTTATGGCCAGCACCTAGTTCACACAGTTCCAGTCAGAAACTGTAACAGGTCCAAAGCCAAGCTCCTGGTTTACTCCATTTCCCTCCCCAGTCTCTGCATCTCTGTGGTTGCACCAACTCATCTCATGACTGAAATTTGAGAAACAGCCTCAATTGTTTTATGCCTCACCATCCACATCCAATCCCTCCACAACTCCCATAGTTTAATAGGCTTAAATAAAATCTGCCCCTTTCTTTCCTTTGCTACAGTCCCGACCCTATTCCAAAGCACTGGTCTCTTTCACCTGATCCCTTCTAGTAGGTTCCTAACTGGTCTCCCTGGTTTCCTCTCGTCTCTTTACGTCCACTCCCAATATATTATAAAAATAAAAACAATACAGAGAAGTAAAGGGGAAAAAAGTAACCAAGAAATCACAATTGCCCTGAATCAGGGGTCAGTAAGCTTTTCCTTCAAGGCCAGATAGTAAAAATTTTAGGCTTTGTTGGCCAAGAGGCAACACCGAGGATATTACGTAGATTAATATATAACCATTTAAAATGTAATCCTTTAAAAAGGTATAAATACCATTCTTAGCTCATGGGCTACAAAAATTCAGGTGACCAGACCAGAGTTTACCAACCCGTGTCCCAAAGCATCAATTTTAATAATTAGGTGCATCTCTTATCACATTCTCTCATTGTTCAAAATGTGAAAATTTTTATTTTGTAAAAATGGGATCATACTAAGCTCATTATTCTGTCCTGCGTGTCTGATGGGCATTCTTCCTGCCCAGCTGCTTTTCTAAAAGTCTGTGAACATTTACACTCTGCCAGGAATGTATGGTGCCCATCTTCCAACATCCTTACCAGCAGCAAAGGTGATCAATCTTTAAAAACTTCCCAAAGACGAAAAATTATACTTCATCGTGTTTAAGTTTGCATTTTATTTTTTTTAATTATTCATTTACTTTTTACATTTCTTTTCAGTGTTCCAGAATTCATTGTTTATGCACCACACCCAGTGCTCCATGCGATACGTGCCCTCCTTAATACCAACCACCAGGCTCAAGTTTGCATTTTCAACTGGTGCTAGGGATACTACTTTACTATCTTTTCACATGATTGCTAGGATACATGTTTCCTCTTCTGTTAATTACCTATACACGTTTTTACCTATTTTTCTATTGGGTTGTTTGTCAGTTTCTTAGAAATTTATAGGAAGTCTTTTTATATTAGGGATGTTAACCCTTTGTCTCCACATATGATACAATTAGTTCCCCTCCCCCCATCTGTTGTTCTTTTGCTATTATTGATGATATCCTTTGGTTTCCAAAAGTAGTTAATATTCATATAGTCAATAAAATGCATCTTTTCTATGTCTTCTTGGGTTTTCTGGTTTATTTAAAAATTTCTCTCTATTGCAGGGTTATAAAGCGCTTCTTAAAGTTTTCTGTACTCTCTTACTGGAGGTTTTGCTCTATTATTTAAATATTAAATACACCTGAAATTTCTTTTTCTCAAGGTCTTATTTTGAAGAGTTTCAAGCATACAGAGAGCTTGATAGAATTTACAGAGGGTAGCCATTGACCCACCACCTGGGTTTTAGAATTAGTATCTTGCTGGGTCTGATTTATTATATTACTATCAATCTGATCTGTCCCTCTGTCCATTCTTCATTCCATCCTGTCTTATTGACGCATTTCCAGATTTCATGCTACTGTTGGCCATCATTATGTCTGTCTTTTTTGGAAAAATGTCTATTCAGATCCTTTAGCCATTTTTTAAAATCAGGTTGTTTGTTGTTGTTATTGAGTTACATTAGTTCTTTATATATTTTGGATATTAACCCCTTATTGGATATATGATTTGCAAATATCTTCTCCCATTCCATAGCCTGCCTTTTCATTTTGTCGATAGTGTCTTTTGCTGTGAGGAGACATTTTAGTTTGATGTGGTCCCATTTGTTTATTTCTGTTTTTGTGTCCCTTGCCTTTGACACCAGGTGCAATACATAACATTGGTAAGATTAATGTTAAGGAGTTTACCATTGGTTTTCTTCTAGGATTTCTATAGTTCTAGGTATTACCTTGAACTCTTTAATCCATTTGGAGTGGATTTTTGTATATGGTATAAGATAATGGTTCAATTTCATTCTTTTGCATATAGCTGTCCAGTTTTCCCAACACCCTTTATTGAAGAGACTGTCCTTTCCTCATTGTATAGTCTTTGCTCCTTTGTTATAAATTACTTACCAGGTAGGCATGGGTTTATCTCTGGGCTCTCTATTCTGTTTCTGTTTTTATGTTTTTTAATGCCAGTACACTACAGTTTGATTGCTTTAGGTTTGCAGTGTAGTTGGTAATCAAAGACCATTTTCTTCCTCAAGATTGTTTTAGCTCTCTGAGGCTTTGTGTGTGTCTGTGTGGTTCTATATAAATTTTAGAATAATTTGGTCTAGTTCTGTAAAAAATGCCATTGGAATTTTTTTTTTTTTTTTTTGCCATTGGAATTTTTATAGGGATTGCACTGAATCTGTAAATTGCTTTGGGTAGTATGGGCATTTTAACAATATTAAATCTTCTGACCTATGGGCATGGAATAGTTTCCCATGTATTTGTCTCATCTTCTGTTTATTCATCAATTTCTTGTAATTTTCATTGTACAGGTCCTTCACTTCTTTGGTTAAATTTATTCCTAAGTATTTTACTCTTTTTTGATGTGATTGTAAATGGGATTGTTTTCATGATTTTTCTTTCTGACAGTTTATTAGTGTATAAAAATGCAACATATTTTTGTACATTCATTTTGAATCTTACAACTTTACTGAATTCATTTATTAGTTCTAACAGCTTTTTGGTGGAACATTTAGGGTTTTCTATATAACATATCATGTCATCTACAAATACAGTTTTACTTCTTCCTTTCCAATTTGGATGCCTCTTATTCCTTTTTCTTGCCTAATTCCACCAGGTAGGACTTCCAAAACTATGTTGAATAAAAATGAGAAGAGTTGGTATCCTTGTCTAATTTTCTTCTACGAAAAGTTTTCAGCTTTTCACTACTGGATATGATATTAGCCATGGGCTTGTTCACATATGGCCTTTATTATGGTGAAGTACATTCCCTCTATACCCAATTTGTTGAGAGTTTTCATCATAAATGGTTATAGTTGTTGACTTTTGTCAAATGCTTTCTCTGTATCTACTGAGATGATGATATGATTTTATCCTTCATTTTGTTAATGCTGTGTATGATGTTGATGGACCTGTAGATGTTGAACCATCCTTGCATCTCTGGAATAAATCCTACTTGATCATAGGGTATGATTCTTTCAATGTATTATTGAATTTAGTTTGCTAATATCTTGTTGAAGATTTTTGCATTCATCAGGGAAGGGGCACCTGGGTGACTAAACTGATTAAGCATCTGCCTTCAACTCAGGTCATGACCCCAGTGTCCTAAGATCGAGCCCCACATCAGGCTTTCTGCTCAATGGGACCTCTCTCTCTCTCTGCCTGACACTCTATCTCCTTGTTCTATCTCTCTCTGTGCCAAATAAATAAATAAAATATTTAATTAAAAATAATTGGGAATATTGGCTTGTAATGTTTTCTTTTTTTTTCTTTTCTTTTCTTTTTTTTTTTAGTGGTGTCTTTGTCTGGGTTTTGTACAAGTGTAATGCCAGTGTCATAAATTGAGCTTAGAAGTGTTCCTTGAAATTTATTGAGAGTTTGAGAAGGATGGGTACTACATCTTCTTTGAATGGTTGGTAGAATTCACCAGTGAAACCATAGAGTCCAGCATTTATATTTGTTGGGAAGTTTTGATTACTGATACAATCTCCTTACTAGTAATCAGTCTATTCAGATTTTTCTATTTCTTCATGATTCAGTCTCAGAAGATGGTAAAGTCTATTTATTATTTTTTCTAGGTTTGCCCAATTTTTGGTGTATAATTATTCATAGCACTTTCTTATGACTTTTTGTTTTCTGAGGTATGAGTTATAACTTCTTCTCTTTCATTTCTGATTTAACTTACTTGAGACCTCTCCCTTTTTTTCTTGGTGAGTCTAGTGAAAGATTTTGCTTTTCAAAGAATCAGCTTTTAGTTTCATTGATATTTTCTATTGTCTTTTCAATCTCTATTTCATTTCTTTGTGCTCTGATCTTTATTATTTCCTTCCTTCTACTAGCAATGGGTTTCATTGGCTCTTTCCTATTTCCTTTAGGTGTAATGTTAAATTGTTTTTTGAGATTTCTCTTATTTCTGAATTTAGGCCTGTATTGCTATGAAATTCCCTCTTAGAACCACTTGTGCTGCATCCCAGAGATTTTTGGTAAGAAATGAAGAAATCTTAAGTGTACATCTATAGAGTTTTAACGAATGCATACGACAGTGTGACCCAAACTCCTGTCAAGATACAAAACATGGCCATCGCACTAGGAAGTTCTCTCGTAATCCTCCTCATTCCATTCACAACCCTACCCATGCCCACAGGCAACCACTATTCTGATTCTTTTCTCAACCATAGGTTTGTGTTGCCTGTTCTAGAACTTCACATAAGTAGAATCAGACAGCATATGCTCTTGTCTGGCTGCAGTCTGTGAGATTCATTCATATTATTGTGTCCAGCAATAGTTTGTTCCTATTTATTGTAGTGGTTCATTGTGTATCTATTCTTTTGTTGACAGGCACGTGGGCTATTCTCAAACTTGTTTTTGAATATGTATTAGGATATACATTTTTATCCTGTTTTCATACAGGTGAATAGATAATTATGTCAATACCGTGTATGAAATATATTGTCCATATTTTATTGAATCACTTACCATCCTTGTCATATGTTAAGTTGCATATATGAACTATGTTTTTTTTTTTAATTTAAATTCAATTCGCCAACATGTAGGACATCTATAAGTTTCACTGCAGAGTTCAGTGATTCATCAGTTGCATGAGCACTGGGTGAACTATGTTTTGATTCTCAATTTTGTTCCATCAATCTATTCTTTATTCTATGCCGAACCATATTGTTCTGATTGTGATAACTTTGATGCAAGTTTTACTATCTGTATTGTTTTGATTATAATAACTTTAGCAAAAGTTTTACTGTTCAGATAAAGTAAGTTATCCTTCATTATTCCTTAAAAAAATCTTTGTTGGCTATTCTCAAATACTTTTCTTTCATATATAATTTAAAATCACTTTTTCCAATTCTGAAACATGCACTCACACACACACATACACTGACATTTGGAGTTTGAATGGAACTTTATTCTACTTTTGAAAAGACTGACATTTTAATGACTGTGAATCACCTAAATAATGATGTGAACCAAATATCTGTATATGCCTTATATTAAAAGTGTTTTAGGTAAAGGTTTCCCCACCTGATTTTTTTTGTATACATTAGTTAGATCATTTGTTGTGGTTTTTGTTTTTCTTCTAAATGATGAAGCTTACCAACTCTAAGACGTAAGAGCTCTCAGGATTCTTCTCAGCCATTATGTTCACCTGCCTCACTATATTTATCATATTATTTCTCCAGGCTTTGCTTTTTATCCAAAATAGAAACAAATAACATGTTTGCTGTTCAAACAATTTGTGTTTCTAGAAATACAAAGAATTTACTCATGTGGAAAGTATTTATTCAGCATCTACTATGTGCCAGTACTGCTCACAAGCTAGGGACAGAATCATGATCAAAAAGAGACATTGTTACCACTCAAACATCACTCACAAGTTACTGAGGAAAGGAGACTTTAGTCAGACACATATGCAAATAAGTGCATAATTATGAGTTCAGATAAGAGCTATTACATTCTGTGAGAACCTGAATAAAACAATAAATAACAATATAATCTGACCATACCTAGCAGAGTTAAGGAGGGCTTTCAGAAGAGGAGATGGTGCTCCAGCAGAGATTTGAAGAATAAGTCACCCAAATGAAAGGAGTAGGTTAGAACACTGAAGGATATAAATAGCACATACAAAGGCCCTGTGGCAAGAGAGAAAATGGAACATTAGAGGAGCTCCAGGACCCCTATGCCTGGAATTTGGAAAAAGAGGAAGAAAGTAGCCAAGAAGATCAGTGGCAGCCTCTTGGTCCCTTGTAATGGAATTTAGGGCCTTAGAGCAATGGGAAGTCATTCCAGGGCTGTGTACGTTTGTATGTGTGTGCATACATAGAGAGATCCACATGACACAAAGATGATGAATTTGCATTAAAAAAAAATAATAACCTGGTTTTTCTCTTGCCTTTTCCTTCCAATCTCTTCTTTTCCCTTCTTTCAAAACAAAATGAAATTCTTTATTGACTTTCTTCCTTTAATATTTAACCAAAAGCCACTTGACAGGCCCAGTGAAGATAGATGTCTTGAATAAGGAAGGCATCCCTAGCAGCTATGTAGACCCACCCTTGAGGGAACTGGCAGCTCAGCAAGGTTGGGAAATTAACTATTTACAGGGAAACTGAGAAATATATTGGAGATAATGGGAGCTGTTGGAAAAGGGGGTACAAATCTGGAAAACATCAAAACTAGAATGAATTATGTGGTGTTGAATTGGAATTGAAGGCATTGGTGTGAACTTGCGGTTTTTAATATATAAGGAAGCAGAGGAAAAAAATGTAGGTGTAGAGTGCCTCAAAGCAATGACACCATGTACAATACAAGCACCTGTATATAGAACTTGCAAAATTGTTCCACAGGTTCCTGAGGCTCTGCTCATTATTTTCTCCATTTTTTTCTCTTTATTCCTTATAACTCTCTTTAAGTTCATTGATTCTTTCCTTTGCCATCTACATTTTGGTAAAAGAAAGTTCCACTAGTGATTTCTTTTCTGATACCATCTTTTTTAGCCTTACAATTCCTTACTAATCTTTCTTTCATAGTTTCCAGTTCTCCACTGGGGTGTTTTATCATTTTATGCATCATAAGCATATTTTCCTTACCTCACTGAGCATAACTATAACAGCTGTTTTAAAGCTGAGATTATCCTGAGGTTGTCATCTTTCTTTCCGATGAAAATGGGATGCATTTCCTTGGCTCTTTGTATGTCTAGTAGTTTTGGATTACATACATTATGAATGTTATGATGTAGAGACTCTAGGTGCTGTTACATTGATCCAAAGGGTATTGCTGTCTCTGATTTAACAGGAAATTAACTCGGTGAGATTCCACCTGCAAACTGTCATGTCTGCAGCAGGCAACAGCTCAGATCTCAGTTCCTGTGGTTTTCAGTCTGTGTCATACATGCAAGATTCAAGGGTCAGCCAAGGAGTCAAGAAAAGTTCATATGCAGAATTTGGGATTCCCTCTTCCTGGCTTTATTTCCAGGGAGTCCCCCTGCCCAGCCTCCAACTCTCCAGCCACCCTGATTATCCTGGGCTCCTTCCCTTCATTCCTCCACCCAAAAAGGGGGTGGGATTTTCAACTGGAGTTTTAGCCACAGGGCAGACCATCCTCAGACTAAAATTGCAGAAGTTGAAACACACCTTGTGCTGTTCAGTTGCTGGAAAGCTCAGATAGTTTTCCTTTACGTTTGTCCTCTTATTTCCCTTTCTTTTCTCTTGTATTTTGTTGTTACTCGCTGGAGATTCTGGTTGTTGGAAGTGTAGCCCCCCCCACCATACACATCAAAAGTGAAACCTTCTACTTGTTACCCTGAATCAGCAATACTGTAAAACAGTCCTTAAGACCTCTGTATTACATCTTAATTCCCCTATTTCATGCAGTTCTTTCAAGACCTTTTTAACATCATCATCTTCTAATACATCTTGCTTTACTTTATAAGTGAAGACCTCATTAATAGCTATTAAAGTTTTCTAGTTTTCCCTACTTGGCCCTCAGCTTTCATTTCTCATTCTGTCTTAATTCTCCAACATACTTTTCCCCAGGTCTTCCTTCTCTAAATTGCTATTTCTAGCCCCAGGATCATTTCCTTCCCACCAGGCTCCTGGAATAATGAACAGATAGAATTTGTTCCTTTGTGCTTTCTTATGGTTGGAATAAACCCACTAAACTAAGGAAGGGTTCTGAGTTACTGCAGGTAACATTCCCGCCCTTTAAGAGGAACAGATACGTGAGCTGGTCTGGACTCTAATACTTGTATGACTTACAGAACATTTCTGAACCCTGTGAAGGGTGTTTACATTTACAGCCCCACATGTCTTGGTTTGCTCAGGCAGTCCTAACCACATACCATAGACTAGGGGGCTTGAACCACAGACCGGTATTCTCACAGTTCTTCTGAAGCCTGGACAGTCCAAGATCAAGGTTCTGGCAGATTTGGTTCCTGGTAGGAGTGTCCTCTTACTGGCTTGCAGAAGTCACCTTCTCCCTAAATCCTCACATGGCAGAAAGAGCCAGAAGTCTGGTCTCCCTTCTTCTGCATCTGAGGACACTGAGTCCATCATAGGGATCCTGCCCTTGTGACCTCATCTAAACCTAATCACCTCCCCAAGGCTCTACCTCCAAATAGCATCACATCAGCAGTTAGGGCTTTAGCACATACATTTGGGGAGGATATGAGCCCACAGTCCAGAACACCATGCTTGTGTTATAGACCAGTTCTTAAGGTTTGACTTTAGAGGCCTCATTCTGGTTATTACCAGGTCCTATCTTCTGTTATCAAGAGGAAAAAAAGGCGCACACACACGTACCTGGGGAGGTGCCACATCTTTGATTAACTCTTTGTATTGGGGGCTCCTGTGCATTCACAAACCCAATCTTCACCCTTTCTCGGTTCACACTGGTGGACAGAACCCCAAAAGGATCCCACAGATCTCTGTGTGCTGACTTTCTGTTGATTAAGTCAAAAGCTATCCTCCATCAGGGCTTGCTTCTCTTCTCCTCAGGAGGAAAAGGCCCCATCTAGTCCCTTTGTGAGAAAAATCTTCCCTTCTTAGTATTCAGCCAGGTTCCTTCTGCCAAAGTAGTGTCAACTCTCCCATCCTTCAGAGCCCCAGGCTGTCTCTCTGAGAAGTCTCCAGCCTTGCACTGTGCCTTCCCTTGGCCCTGCTCCCGGCAGGCCTCCCTATTTCATCATGAACTGTGCTCCATCTTCAAGGCGCCTCTGATCTCTCTCAGTCCCTTCCCCTTTGCTCCTCCTGCTGTTCCATCCTCTTGTCTCAGGCTCAGGCTCCTCCCACACCCTGTGTTTCTGTAGCTTCTGATGCTTTCTGCTGTCCATGCCTACCAGTCCCTCCTTCTCCTTGTTTTCTCTCTTCTAATGTCTGCTGGCATTCTCGGCCCCCTTGGCCTCCTCTGTGAACCTCATACAGAGCTGTTCCTTGGGTGTCTGCCCCTCCTGGCAGGAGGCAGAAGCATCTCAGATGATTTGTCACCTGCACCTTTGTCCTTCCACGATGGTTGTCCCATTGCCAGATCTTTCATACCTGCTGTGCTGTTTTTCACACCCCTCCTTCCCCGCATTGACTGCCTCGACTGACTTGGGGACGGCTCGGCTATTGCACTTCCTCTAGAATCTGCCCCATCTGTGTCAGATTCATCTCTGGCACTGCTCTGGGCCCTGGGCTTGGAGGGCTCATCCTCACCATGGGACAAGGGACAGCCTCTCCTGGAGGGTGATCCCTGTGAGAAGCTAGCCCCATGGCTCATCCTGAACCTGCTGGGGAAGACCAGTCCCATCTCTCCTGTGCTCTGCAGAGGCCCTTGTTCCCCTGTGATGAATTTCAGTCATCCCAGATCATGATGGAGGCAGGACCTTGTCCCTCCTCCCCCATTATTCCCAGGAATCACATGTAGGCTGCAGCCTCCATCCTCACTGTGTTTCTGGGGGACAGGACCTATTCCAGCCATGATCCGTTCTGTGCTGAAATCTGTAGGGCCTTTGCTTTCACAGAAAATCTTACCTTTATTCCACGATATTATGCTGCCCATCGGAGCCCTACCTTCAGCAATGTCAACTGCAAAAGGGGCAAAAAGACCCTCTCTAGAACTCTCTTGCTCTCTGGCATGGCAGGATAGTTCTTGGGCATGATAGGACTTGCATTCAAACTGTGCTCTGGAAATCAGGCCTTAGGTCTCCTCATTCATCAGATGGGAGGTGTGAGAATTTGTGACATTCATAAGACCGTATATGTTAAACCGGAAACAACCCCCAGTCCAGGTACTGCTCTTTTCACAGTTTATGTGACCCTTGTGGATGCTGCCATGAGTGCTTTTCATGCTCTCAGGACCCGTACCCCATGTAAGACATACACGGATGGACATACAGGATAACTGGTTAAAAAAAAAGAAATCCTCTAACTTTCCCTATTCTCAGTCACTCCAAAACAAAACAATAAAGCGGAGCACCTCCAGATCCCAGGAAAAAAATGATACTCACCAAAACAATTAAGGGCCCTTGAGATAGGATCACCATGGAAGGATTTTGAAGAAAACTTCTCAGGACAGAGCAGGAAGAAAGGCAGCCGAAAACTGCTTTTTTCCCTTTTTTTTTCCCTTTCCGTTTTTCCCTTGCCAGACCTCACTATGCACCAGAATCCCTGCAGAGCTTGGGAAAGCACAGATTTCCGGGCCCCACCTCCAGGGTCTCATGGTGGTCTGAGGTGGGGCCCGGGAAGTGTGGAGCACCCAGGCGATGCTGATACCAGTACTCTGGAACCGTGCTTGGAGGACCACTGCATTGAGGCTATTTTAGGGAGCATACATACTTCATATACTTGCATTGCAGGAAATGTCAATTATTTTTCAAAAAGCAAAGCAAGTCTGACAGAGTCCTCATTTTGTCAGACTGGAAAAGGAAATGTATTTTCCATCATCTTGGAAGTCTTCCTCCCTCCCCAATCCCAGGAGAGTGGGAAGGCCCCGGGGCCACATGTAGATGCCTTGTCTCTGCCTAGTCTGGAGCCTCTGTTCCTCTGGCCCAGTTTCACCTTTGTCTGAAGAGGCAGGGAAGGCACGGTCCTGGCAGAGGTCCCCACCACAAACCCCCACGCCAGCACCTGCTTCCAGGGCTCAAGACCCTCTCTCTGATCCTGCCACTTGGCTCCCCTAATAACCCAGTTCCCAGAGCCTGAACCCCCCTTCCATTCATCAGCTGCTTTGGAAGGAACACAAAACCAAACAAAAGATTTAATTAAATCAGGCCTAGAGATCCCTGGGGGCTGGAGTGAGGTACATGTTCGGTTTCTTGGGAGCACATCTCTATGATTACCCTCAGTCTGGAGAGTCTTCCGTTCCATAGAATAAAAATCATAAAAATGAACAGCTCAGTCATACTGGTTGTTCCGGTCATCAGTGATATGGCTGCCCATCAAGTGGGGCTCAATCCAGAGAGGGTTTTCTTGCATTGTGTTTGTTTGGCCCCCGTCTTTTATAAGTAAGTGCTTAAGGAAGAAAAATAGTTCTGGGCGCCTGAGGGGATCACCTAAGTCTGGGATGGAGAGTTCTTACCTCTCTAGGGCACAGGCTTGGGAATCTTTTAAAGGAGGGATCCACAGAGAAAAGATGGAGGGAATCGAAGCCTCAGCCTCCTACCAGGCTCTGAAGCTGACATGCTCAGAAGTGGTGCTGTGAATAGTCTGAGCCCCCTTCTCTTTAACACAGGCCAGAGGAATGGCGGACCTGCCTCACTGTTCCCTGAAACAGCAGGGGACCCAGGGCAGAGCTGGGAGCACAGGCCTTTCCCTGCCCAGGCTGCCAAGACTCCCTGCTCCACCAGGTGCCACCAGTGTCATTCACAGCCCTCCCGGGGGACAGACTAGCTAGGTAATTCTGTGGTGAGGGCCGGAAGACTCTCTGTGTTTTCCTAAAGCCTGGGGTGAGCGGCTCCCACCACCAACTCACCCAGGGAAGGCGCACAGAGCGAGCGCATGCGCACACATGTATCCACGCACACGGGGGCATGCATGCGCATACACCCATCCACTCACAGCTGGTATAGTATACACATAGCGATGCATAAAAGCACAGAGACACAGCGAGCAATGCGCACACAAACCCTCGACTCCCCAGAGCGGACATACACAGACACAAACCTAAGCTATTGCAGGGTGCTAGGTAGTTGGGCGTGTTCCTTTCCTTACTGCTGAAGAGTGGGCTCAATGCTATACTGCTGTTCTAGATTTTTTCTTACAGTGTAGCTAATGCTTAAAAGGTGCAAAGAAAGCAGAAAATTATCTCGACGATAATCCTTCCTTTGAGGATTCAACAGAAAGCACCTCTGTTTGCACTTAGCAGCTCCAACTTGAAGAAGCTGCTCCTAAGCAGGCGTCCGTCTGTCTGACAGGTTTCAGCGCAGGCTGGGACCTTCAACCTTCTGAAAAGGTTTGCTGGCTTTCAGACCCGTGACCCCACGTCCAGCTCTGCTCACCACTGCCTCCCCCCCCCCCCGCCCCCACATAGTTCCTGGCGGTTTTTACATTTAAATCACGATTCTCCTCCCTGTCTGATTCACAGCTTCCCTCACGAGGCCGTTTTCAAATTATGATTCCTCGCTCTTCTTTCAATCATCGAGCTTGGGTAACAGGCTATCTCTTGGGTGGATGGAAAGTGGAGAGGAATGAAGACAAGCGAGGAGAGGAGGGAAGACCCTTTAATTGCAGGCAGAATAAAACCGAGTCCTGGTCCCCTGGAAATTCACTGTAGCATTAATTAAGCTGAAGGAGGAATCATTCAAATGCCACTCTACCCCGTGCTCCGCAGCTCAGATCATTCTTCTTCCCGCAGTCCTGCCTCCTCCTCATTCTGATATCTCTCCCGGGTCACTTTGTCACCAGATGCTCAGTTAGGGATATCCGGCCCTGACTGAAATGCCCTTTTAAAAAAGACTCAGCATAATTATTATTAGTAAGGCCAGTATATTATTAGCACAAGTGAGATCAGGATGGGATTTCAGAGCCTTTGGGGGCTAGAGTGAGGTACGAGTTAGGTTTCTGCATGGAGCCTGGTGTGTAGGGCCAGGCAGGCCCAGCCCTACTCTCTCTGTGCCTGTCATTATGCCTGTCATCACAGAGAAGAGGCCGGTCGCCTGGGTGTAGGCCCATGAAAGCCTCCACTAGCTGTTCTCCCAGCCACCACATTTTTATGAAGCACTTAGTATGTGAAAGCACAGCAGTTAACACACAGATGGCTCGTGAGCTCCTTGCTGTTCTTTCCTGGCCAAAAAAAAAAAAAAAAAAAAAAGACATGAAACAACTAATTAAGCAATTAGCTATGTAATTATAATCACGTACTGTGGGGAAGTATGTATTACCGGACCCCGAGGAAATAACCCCTGGGCTGAAACCCAAGCATAGAGAGCAGAGAATTTGGGGGACAGTATGGCCAGTGCCTCATAGGAACTGCCCCCAAACTGGACACAGCAAGGACAGAGTGTGGAGGAGAGGAGGCTGCTGGCTGAGATTGTGTTCAAGCCCAGGGCGGGGAGAAGCAGCTGTCCTGTAGGAACAGCCGTGGGTTGTTGAGGGGAATGGCAAGCCAGGGTGAGTCAGCACCGAGGAGCTGGGACTGTGTGAGCCACCCAGGTGGGCCCACAGTAGTTTTGGGTCCAGAACTCTGGGATTCTAGGAAGAGAGGAAGAACCAGAAATAAGACCCACACACCAGTCTTCAGGGACTGGTCTGGGGAACCCTGTGAAGAAACGCGACATTGAACTGTGAGAGTGCCTGGCATGATGTGCTCCCAGCAGAGGGTAGTGAGCCAGGTTTCACCTTCTCAACAGAGGTTCCAATGAGAGTCAGTTAAGAAGTCAATAAGCCAATCAATCAGGGATCATTGATTTCTGGCAAGAGGCAAGGACCTCTGTTAGAGAAGGAAATAAACTTTACTTATTTTTAATATGTTGATTGGCAGTAGTGTCTGTAAATCATTCACTAAGATGTAGGCTTATTTTTCTGATTCAGTGCTTAGTAAATAAGAGTGTTGAGCCACAGGCTTAGAGGAAAGAGCTGGCTTTCAGCTGAGATGAGAGGGGGATGGAGTAGACTTCCAGATGAGTTAGATAGGAGCTAAGCAGTAAAACTGGGCACATAAAAGGTACTCAGTGACTGTTTATAGAATGGATGGATGGATGGATGGATGGATAAATGGGTAAGGTTATTATGAGGGCTCAGATGTTGAGGGTTTTCTAGAAAGAAATAATAGCCTGATCAGAACTGAAAAGGTTAAAATGTAGCTGGTGTGCTCACTGAACAGGCTGATTTGGCTAGTGTTGGGAAGAGGGTGTGCTGGCCGGTAAAATCATGCTATATTAGTCTTAGAAGATGAACTGTATTCTCCCAAAAAAGATGCACTGGAGCCCTAACCTCCCCCCATACTGGCGAATGTGACCTTATTTGGAAATAAGGTCTTTGCAGATGTAACCCAGTTAAGACAAGATCATACCAGATGAAGGTGGACCTTATAACCAATCACCAGTATCCTTATAAGATGGGGGAAATTTAAACAGAAGCACACAAGGAAGAGATGGCCATGTAATGAATAAGGAGGAGATTAGAGGGATGAATCTCCAAACCAAGGAAGGGCAAGGATTGCCAGCAGACACCGCGAGCTAGAAAACGCAGGGAAGGATTCTCCCATATGGATTTCAGAGGGAGACTGGCCCCATCAATGCCTTGATTTCAGACTTCCAGCCCACAAAACTGTGAAACAATACATTTCTATTTTTTTAAGCCACCCAGTTTATGGTACTGCGCTACGGCAGTTCTAGTAAGCTCCTTCAACTCCTAAGAGACCAACTCTACCCTTATCACTGGACAGGTGCATAATTGGACTAGAAAGGATGGAATGTAGGACATGACATGAAGGGTCTTGGATGTACATCTGAAATTTACCCAGATTCAGGAGAACCTTACTGCATGACAATTAAGCAAAAGGTAAAAAATAAATAAATAAAAAATAAATAAGCACATTGGAATCCTTGCTTGTTGAGTTCACTGGGTAGTGGCTTTTTTTTTTTTTTGCAGGAGCACTGCCTTCAAAGACCCTTAGTAGTCCTAAGGGTTAAGTACCGGGAACTGCTCAAGTTTCAAAACCCCTGACCAACACTGAGATTCTGAGAATCTTTGCAAACCTCCCTCTAGTTCTTCAGGAGTCCTATCATTGTTAGAAAAGTTGATTTGGAGGATGGAGATGCCCTCCTGTGCCCCTCAACCTAATAGGGCCTTCTAATAGGGCTTGGCCTATGAGCCCTTTGAGGGACAGAGCCGCCTCACTAAAAGAGGCCTGTGGGTCTAGCAAATCTCTCCATGGCGAGGTGTTTATCCTGGAAAGGGAAACCAGGCCCTTCAACCCAGCCCTTCGAGAGCACACAGAAGCAAGAATGATTTTCAAAAGACCCCAGTAGCTCGAAACCAGCACTCTCAAAGGTGAGCGTATTACACTTCCTCTGAGAAACCCAAATTTGAAATCTAAAGGCAGCCAAGACACTCTCATCCAGTACAGTTTACAGGTCCAGAGGTAAAAGATAGAGTCAGAGTGGGAGTCTAAGGGAGAGAGAAGAGAGAGCAGAATGAAGAGGGAAGAGTAGGAGGACTCCTGATCAAAGGCCACTCGCTAACTCACTCCGAATATAGTCTAGCTACAGGGGAGCGGGCCAGGAGGATTGTAGAGGTGAAGAATTTATTTTAATCCTCCTACAAAAGCATTCAAGTAAACCCTTTCCCTGGGAGAAAGTGAGAGAGTAAGAAAGAGGAAAAGAAGTTTCTCTTTGAAAAGATGCACATAGACCTCCACTAATATTGCTCAGTTAGAGAAGACATGCCATCTGGGTGTTCGAGAAAATGAAAAAGAAAGACGAGTCCAAAGCCGTGGATTCGGCTGGTGAGTTGCAAGCAGCTCTCCTCTCCTCCGTGGCCAGCTCTTGGCTTTGTTGGAGGTGGAGAGTTCTTTTCTGGGTCAGCATTGGCTTCTTTTTCAGAGTGACCTGTCAGGGCTTCATTCCTTTATTCTCTTGTGGTGGAGGAGCTGAGCAGTGGGGAGAGGGGAGGCGAGGGGACACGGGGGATCAGAGCAAACCTGACCTTCTAGTCATTGATCATGTGAGAATTCTCCATGAAAATGCAAAGCCTCAGCCTGGTTTTTGCCTGGGGCTAGCCCCACAGCCTCCCATCTTGCTGCTCCACGCCTGATGGGTCAAGGGGGCCTGCTTCATCCACGCACATTGTCATACTTCATGTCTATCACAGTTGCATATTTTGGGCACACGGCCCAGGGCTCTGACCTGTGACTTAGCTGGGAGTGGCCATGGGGCCCTAACTTTAGGCTCCAGAATTTTTCGAAACTTCTCCTTTGGGAAGAAATCTGGCCTATCCCCGGGATCCTAGCAGATGGGAGGAAATCTAGGGAGACTCCACCCCAAATTGCCAAGCAGTGCGAGTTCATGTGCTTTTAAACCAACTTCACCAATAAAATGGTATTAAGTGGCTTTGTAGTTAGATATTTGACCCAGAGCAATTAAAAGGGCAAAGGTTTGGCCAGGTAATGCTGGAGTAGAAGGGGTAAGTGGGGGTGGAAATAGGGGAGGGGGGGGAGGCTTGACAGAGGGAGGGCCCAGTATGCCCCCTAAATTACTTTTTCCTATTATACAATATGGTTCTATTTTCTTTAAATGATGATTAGTATTCTAAGTAATTATCAGTATTAAAATTTATTTTAGTAAGCAAATAAAACACTATCATTTAAAATCCATTATTCAGGGCTCCTGGGTGGCTCACTGGGTTAAAGTCTCTGCCTTCGGCTTGGGTCATGATCCCAGGGTCCTGGGATCGAGCCCCACATTGGGCTCTCTGCTCCATGGGGAGCCTGCTTCCTCCTCTCTCTCTCTGCCTGCCTCTCTGCCTATTTGTGATCTCTGTCTGTCAAGTAAATAAATAAAATCTTTAAAAAATACCTATTTAGAAAAATAAAATAAAATCCATTATTCAGGGGTTTTTTGGTTGTTTGTTTGTATTGGCTTTTGATATCCATTATCCTACCAGTAATCATTATCTTCAATACAAACACACTAAAGTCATTCTTTCCTTGTTTTATTTTTCAATGTTTTCATTGAATTTCAATTCACATAGCATAACTCAGTCCAGTAGCTTTAATGACAATTTCAATGCACAGGACTTCACGGTAGGTAATTCTGAAGGGTGGTCCCCTCAGAAGGTCCCCTTATAAAGACAAGGATGAATTTTGAGCCAGAAAACATGGTTTGGGTCCTGGCTCTGCCAATTATTAACTTGGGGTAAGCCTCTCCAAGGCTCCGTTCCATTATCTGTCAAATGAGAAGAGTATCTTATACTTGGTCTATATCACATTATTGTAAAGATCAAAGGAAAAATATTATGTTGATGGCGACTTAATAAATTTCTAAAGTCCTATAAAAATGTAACAAAATAAAAGCTGATGAAATAGAATAAATTATTCTCGATCTCAGTAAAACATATTTTTTCCTGATTTGGGGCTAGGGTGGGGGGGTTGGAGAAGAGGAATCTGTTCCAACAACACATGACAAATATAATTAGCAGTGCATGAACTAGTTCCATTAAACTAGTTAATAACTCAAGTGGTAGGATATTAATCTAAAGTCTAACCAATGTAATATAAAGAACAGAAACTTGGATAGCAATGGGACTGAAACCCTCTGGCTAGGCTGCTAACACACTGTGTAACCTGTGTGAAGTATTTACTTCAGGAGCCTCAGCTTTCTAACCTGTAAAATGGGGATAAAAACCTACTTCTCAGTATGACTGTGACAGTTGGATGATATTAAATACATTAAGTGCCCAGCAGGGCAGCTGGTGCCCAGTGGATACTTGACAAAGTTCCATGTGCTCTTTCCAACTCTGAGCTACCTCAGAGAAATGGGAGTGGAGAGGGGCACATGGGTGGCTCAGGTCATGATCCCCGGGTCTTGGGATTGAGCCCCACATCAGGCTCCCTACCATGCCTCAAAATTCTGAAGGGATCCTGCTTCTCCCTCTGCCGTTCCCCCTGCTTGTGTTCTCTCTCTCAAATAAGTAAATGAAATATTTTTTTTAAAAATGGGAGTGGAGACAGTCTGTTCTTTTACACTGCCTGTTCCCTCGATGCAAACTCATTCAGTCAGTGATTGGTAAATGGGGGGCACGATGTCAGCATCATGTGGGAGTCCTATGCTTTCATATGCTTTTTCCCCAGATATTTACATCTTTTTTTTTCTTTTTAAGATTTTATTTATTTATTTATTTATTTATTTATTTGAGAGAGAGAGACAGAGCGTGAGCTAGTGAGCAAGCAGGGGGAGGGGTACAGGGAGAGAGAGAAAATCTTCAGCAGACTCCACCCTAGGGCAGAGCCCCACATGGAGCTTGATCTCAGGACCCTGAGATCTTGACCTGAGCCAACCAGGCACCCCAGACTATTTACGTCTTGAAGCAATCAGGGACAATGTTTCTTACAATGAAAGAGAAAACCTTATCATAAGGAGAACACCTTAAGAAAAAAGTTGAACATTGGCTGAAAGACCTTTCTTTTACACAGATAGGAGTTAGTTTAGGCATTTCCAGAACTATTGTATTTTCCACTCTGTGACCTGGTGCATCTGGAGGTGTGGAAACTGTGGAAGCATTTTCTTTTGTGTTAAATTTTAATTTGGGAGCAAAGAAGTCCACCTTCCAGATCAGATTCATAATTTTGATGAAACTGATCTCTGTAAGCTGTGTCTGCCCCTCCCCCACTCCCCTAGACCTGTGTCTCTTAAATGGAAACACAAAACCCAGGGCTTAGGCTACAGAAGCAAGGACGGACAGGCTGGCGCAAATGCAGGTTGTAATTTACCCATGCTGCCATTTTGTTGTTGTTGTTTTGTTTTTTTTTACAAAAGCAGATAGGTTTTTTGGTTTTTTTTAAATTTAATTTTGTTTTTTCAGTTTTCCAAGATTCACTGTTTATGCACCACACTCAGTGCTCCATGCAATACATCCCCTCCTTAATACCCACCACCAGGCTCACCTGACACCCCACCCCCAACCCGTCCAAAACCCTCAGTTTGTTTCTCAGAGTCCACAGTCCCTCATGGTTCGTCTCCCCCTCCAATTTCCCCCAACTCACTTCTCCTTTCCATCTCCCAATGTCCTCCATGTTATTCCTTATGCTCCACAAGTAAGTGAAACCATATGATAATTGACTTTCTCTGCTTGACTTATTTCACTCAGCATAATCTCTTCCAGTCCTGTCCATGTTGATACAAAAGTTGGGTATTCATCCTTTCTGATGGAGGCATAATACTCCATTGTGTATATGGACCACATCTTCTTTATCCATTCATCTGTTGAAGGGCATCTTGGTTCTTTCCACAGTTTGGCGATTGTGGCCACTGCTGCTATAAACACTGGGCTACATATGGCATTTTTATTAGGAGTGTCCTATTTTTGTTACATTTTAAATGGTCTTCTCCAGATGTAATTTTTTCTCATAGGCCCTGTTATTTTATCGTGCCACTTGGCAGAATATGAGGTTTTTTCAAAATGTCTATATGACATGTAGCAGAAAAGCCTGGATTAGGAGATTAGAGTCCGTTTAGTCACTTTCAGGAAACATGCACTCCATTTAGGCAAAATCAATACTTGAACCATCAGCAGGCCTAGCCATTTGAGACAGGGAAAATGTTTAGGTCATTAATAAGATCAAAATGAAAACAGTTATGTTCATATCTGTGCATTAAAGGAAAGGAAAAAATGTGGTGTCTCCTCTTGCATATAAGTCTCCAGAATGCCTCTCTGCCCATGTGGCCCATGATCTTCTCTCCAAGTCTGACGTTAATAGGAATTTTTCTATATTCTCATCACATTTCAAATGATGTAGCATTACTCAGTCTAAAAGTTCCATTGACAGACAGTTCAGTGTGTAGGACTTCACAGGAGGTGATTTTTCAAGGGTGGTCAGGAGTTCTGCTGGGTGATGGGGAGACAGAGCTGGGCTCCAGACCACTGCCCTGCTTTAACCATAGCAGTCTCTCTTTTATCAAATTTAGATATTAAACTTTTACTAAGCTTTCCTTTCAAATGGGTTCTGCCTCTACAAGTAGTATTTGGAAACCATAGGCAATCAGTTGTAATGAGAATAGGTTATTTTATGTAGTCACTATTTCTGTCCCTAATCATACTTGTTCCAGACCTGCACAGGAGTCTACAGACCATGCAAATTTTGGTCTTTAAAGAAGATCCCAGGGAAATTGTATTACATTTTTGGGAGCTTCCAAGCTAGGATGCTGTCCATATTCCATTTTTTTTCTTTTACTGTCTGCATTGAAACCATGATAGAAATGTCTTGAGGCTCTCTTCTCTGGCTTCCCTGTAAGAAAAGCTTCAAAGGAAATGCCACGCTTTGGTCAGAGAACTCCTTTAGATACCCAATCAACTGAGAGGAGATTTTTTCAAACTTTATTTGAATAAGATTTCCAAAAATAGATATGATTTCAGTTTATCAAAACCAGTCTCTCCTGGAAGGGAATGCCCTCCAGCTCCTGCAGCCTAGGGTCAGGTCTCAGATTTAGTTGTTGTGTCTGTTTAATCAATCTTCTTCATTCTGGAACAATTCCACTGTCTTTCTTTGTCTTTCATGACACTGGCCTTTTTTTGTTGTTGTTGTTAAGGAACACAGTCACTTTTTTTTCATTAATAGAACAATCTTCCTTTGGGGCTTTTCTGGTATTCCTCATAATTAGCTTTGGGTTCTACATTCTTGGCTATAATCCTGCATGAGTGATATTGTGTACTTCCTAGGTTATCATATCTCAAGACATGTGTGATCCATGTGCCCTTCATTGGTGGCATGAATTTTGATCACCTGGTCAAAGTTTTGTCGAACTTCTCCACTATATATTTGCACCCAGTATACATTACATTGTTTTCCTCTGGTAACTGATAAGCAATCCATGGGAAGACAGGCTGTGCAAACATCCTGCTCTTCATGGAAATTCCACCCCCCCCTCACCTTTAGCATCCATTGATGATTCTGATCTGAACTAATCTTTATTATTATGGCTGCAGAATGAGTATTTTCCAACACTAGCTGCCATGTCACACTTGTCACTGATATTTTGGATGGTAGTTCTATAATCTGATTCAATGTTCCTTCATTCTACTTGGAAAGTCAGCCCAATAACATTCTGAAGATCACATTCTCTTTGATTTTTGCCTGGGAAAGTTTTGGAATAACCTTTGGCTAAAAACATTAAGATTCTCATCTGTTCCCAATTCTTGTTTTAGACTGTTGCTTTGCAGACCTGGTCTTATTACATTGCTATCCGCTCTGCCCACACCTTTGATGTAAACAGTCTGATTTACTTGCAGGGTTGGAGGGGCAGAAGAAGGGGGAAACAGACAAGCTCTTCTCTGCCCACAGTTATGCTGCCTCATTAATTCCTACTTCTCCGCCTTCATGCCTGCTCTGCTCCAGACTTGGAATGTCCTGTCCTTCACCTGTCCTAAACCCACCCATCCTTTGCCACAGGGAGGAAAACACAGCCCTGGAGGGCCCCCCAAAATGTGAAAGTCTTAAAGGACTTGGGAAATATTGAAATATTCCTATAGGATGTAGAACCTCTAGGAGGTTCTCCAACAAGACCAAATGAGAAGGCTTTTCTTAATCACATGCACAGGCCATAGATTTTGGATACTTTCCAGGATTTCTCCTGACTTGTGGTTGAGGATTATCTCCTGAACCTTTTGGGCTCCCACAAAATGGTGAGTATGGGTTCGAGGCCTTGGGAGACCATGAATCTAGTGGAAATAGTAACTGGGGTTTTTTTGGGTGGTGGTGGTTCACAGTTTACCAGCCTCCAGATAAAATGGAATCTTAACCCTCTAAAAATGGGGTGTTTTGGACTTGAGCAGGAGGTGCTGCCATGACTCTCATAATTACAGAAAATTCTGGAACTGAGACCCCGCAGTCCTAGACAGAGCTTCAAGTCTGAGGCAAGATTATGAAGGCCCCAAGTCCAGTGAATGGAGCTGGTGGTGACAGCCACCAACAGCCACAGGAAAGGCTCAAGTGAGGGGTCTCTCTTACCACTGTGAAGAACCCAGCTGGCTTTAGGACAACCATATGGTAAATTTGTTCATGGGCAGGGAGGTGAAGACCAGGGGTCTAGACCCACCAGATTGGGGAAATTAGGTCTGGGAATGTAGAAACAACTCCATTGTTGTTGGTTTTCTAAGGAATGGGGAAATGTAGTGTAAATCCTAAAGCATATCAAAAATAGATCAGTCACCAGTGAAAGGACACATGAGATCCTGGCAACATTGGCCAAAGTCTAAATCAAGCTGGAGACCCCAGTGCACCCTAACCAAAGGTTCTGTCGAGCAGACCTACACATGACAGATGCATCTGAGGCCAAAGGGTGAGAGAGATTGAGAGCAACCATGCACACTCAGGCCCAAGGTCCAGCCTCTGCTGTGCTCTCAACGCTATTCTCCCAACCTGTACCTGGCTGCATGTCAGTACCCACCCCACCCACAACTGCTCAGTTACCCTCCTAAGCCTCTGCCACACTCTTCATGTTCTAGCCAGCTCTGCATTATTCTCTCCCCTCTACTGGCCTGCCTTCCTCTTTTATCACAGTATCCCCAGGCTTGCATGTACTGCTCAGTTACTGTTTGTGAACTGAATTAAGAAATTGATTAATGAGTGACAGTATGTTTCTGGTAATCTGAGATACCAAGTAAGAAAATGGTGTACCCAGGGAGCAATATGGCTGTCCAGGCTGCTGAGCTCTTCATAGTGGGAAGAGACCTCTTGGTCTCTGCTCCTCCAACCCTGGACTTGAGCCTTTCTCTCTGGCTCTTGGTGGCCATTATCACCAGCCCCCTCATCAGAATTTTGGCTCTCATAACCCCACTCCTTCCACCCACACCTGGAGGAGGACTGATCTCAGAGTAGCCAGAGAAAAAGGAGCTTATAGTCCAACTTGGAAGGTCAGCCCATCTGAAGAGAGAAGTTTCTAGAATGCCTTATTTTTTTTTAAAGATTTTATTTATTTATTTGACACAGAGAGATCACAAGTAGACAGAGAGGCAGGCAGAGAGAGAGAGAGAGAGGGAAACAGACTCCCTGCTGAGCAGAGAGCCCGATGCGGGACTCGATCCCAGGACCCTGAGATCATGACCTGAGCCGAAGGCAGCGGCTTAACCCACTGAGCCACCCAGGCGCCCAAGAATGCCTTATTTTTTTTTAATGTTATGGTTTTATGTATAAAAGCTATGCTTAAAAACATTAAAAAATCAAAGTATGTTTAAAGCACAAAGGGAAACAGACTTTCTCTTCTCAATTCCTGGAAGTCACTGTCAGCAATAGTTTGGTGTGGGTATGTATATCTCTCGAGGGTCCTCAAAATGGTCTCATCTTATATAAACCACCTCTTTATCAACTTGCTGTGTTACTTAAGAACATGTCATGAATGTGACCTTTTCCTCTCTTAGTACCTTAGTTCATGCCTTTGGAGACTTTCTCTGCTGTCCTTGTCAGTGTCTCGGGCATCCTCTGTATGAAGGAACCTTGGAAACTAACTAGCTGTCTCTGGATGGCCATCCTGGTAGCTTCTGATGTTGTATCATTTCAAACAGAGTTTCAGTGAATGTTCTTACATGGATGTCTCTGCACACCCATATGGATATGTCTGTACAATAAATTCCAAGAACAGAAATCCCTGGGCTGAAGAATTTGCACATTTTACATATTTTAAACACTTTCAAGCTTAAATAAAAATGCCAAGAATAAGACTGATACACTCATACCCTTTTTTCCAGATTCTTTACCTATTATTAACACTATTATTAACACTTCACCTCCATTTCTTTATCATATGTCTGCTTCCCCACTCCCTCCCAAAAAATATAAGTTGGCTTTTTTTTTTTTTTCTAAATTCTTGGAAGAAATGCTGGCTACCTCGTGGTTCTGTATCTCCGTATACTTGAGTGCAACTTCTGCATTTCCTGAGAATAGGGACATCCTCTTATATAACTACAGTACACCTATCAACTTCAGTCATTTGATGTGGATCAAAGTATTTATTTTACAGTAAAGAATACTTTACTGTCTGTATTCTAATTTTGTTAACTGACCCCAAAATGTCCTTTGTAGCACCTTTTCCTCCCACTACAGCTTCTAGTCTCAGATCAGATATTGTATTTTGTGTCATGTTCATTTAGAGTTTTTTAACCTGGGGTCACAGCCTTCCTTTGTTTTTTATGATATTGACATTTTTAAATAATACCATCTTTAAAAACATAAAATAAAACCTCTCTTATTCTACGTTTGTCTGATTAGACCTAGGTTATGCATCCTGTATTACTTAACTGGTGGTGTGTCCTTATTGTTCATCTGCCCCTCGTGGTGATGTTAAGAATTGCAGATTTTAAATTTGGGTAGAAAATAGTTTATTTCCCAAAATATTTTGCCAATTTAACTCCCGCCACAGCTGGTGAGAGTTCACCCATGTCCCTGTTCCGTCGCTCACACTGAGCCCCACCAGTCTTCTTATTCCTGACCTGTACACTTCCCCTCTTGTGAATGCTTTATTTTAAAAAGAAAGCAATTGGATGTTTTTTTTTTTTCCATTTCAGTTGAAGATACACTTTAATATTCTTGTCTCTCAGCAAATGTTTCCCAAATACTGAAAGTGCGGTGCACTCACGTGGCCTTTTGTGTCCCAAAGCTTACCTGGTCTCGGGCAGTCTGGGTGGGAACAGCACAGGTGGGATGGGACCCCTCGCTGAGAGTCCAGGGCTCCATGTTCTGTGAAAGTTAAACAGAAGCCAATCCTTTTCCCCCCCATTTGTCAGAGAAAAGACGTCACCTGCCCTCCACATAGGGGACACATTCCCCCATTTATACCATTACCGCTCTGAGGAGAAGGCAGTGCAGGATTTGGAATGGGAGGACCCAGGTTCAAGTGCCCTCCCCATCCTTGATCAGGCAAGGATGCAGGCTGCCCTTCTCTCCTCGCCAGCTCCCAGTGCTTGCATAATGAACTTCAGAAAACTGACTCACATGAGCAATGTGCAAGGTACACGGAAAGGAGCGGGTCTCCCTGAAGGGTCTTTGGGGCTGGCTCTGCCCTCCCTGCCACCCCTTGTGCCCACCAGAGGAGGACATGTGGCCCAGAGAACAGGACTCACGGCTGGAGGCAGGCAGAGCAGCCTTGCCGCACACCTCACACTCTGCCAGCATCAGCTAGCAGCTCCTCATACGCCCCTCTGAGATAATTAAGCATTATTATCCCTATTGGCAGGTGGAGACAGTAAGACAGAGTGGTTAAGTGACTTGGTTATAACTGCTGGGATTGTTTGTGAGCGAAGCCATGCCAAGAAGGGAGTGTGGTTCAGAAGGCCAGAAGAGCATAAGCTATTTAATGTGACTGATTATTTTCAAATAGCTGTTGGAGAGTGGGGACAGGAAGAGAGACTAGAAGTGTAGCTAGTGGACATTGGTCAGGCACCAAAAATTACACTGTGAATAAGGAACATACCCAGCATATCTATTAAAACGGTTGCCATGGATAATCTGTCAGATGCTTACATCAGGTGAAGAGGAGGAAAAAATTAAAGGGTGATAGTCAACTCAGTGAGGATGATGGAATAAACCTCACAGGCTTCCCACATGGCTGGACAGAGGTCTCTGAGCTGTGCCAGCAGAGGCCACATTGTCATGGGAGGGGCAGGCCCAGTCCAGGAAGCCTGAGTGCCCTCGTGCACAGAGCAGGAGTGCAATGCAAGAAGAGTGTGATGCCTGAGCTCATGGGGGAGACACAGGGGCGAAGGTGGGACGGCCCTCACAGGTAATTGACAAAGACAGGAGCCACAGAGACGTGGGGACAAGTGGGAAAGCCCAGGGGTCATCAGTGCCTAGAAAAGGAGAGAACTGTAACTTGTTAGGGTTGTCTTGGGGCTGGGAGTAAGCAGCAGTGAAGCAGTGGGGTTGGGAGTGGGGCTCCAAGAAAAAGCACAGATCTTGCATTTTTCAGAGAAGCCGTGGGTATGTACTGGACATGGCGCAGGAAAGGGAAGGTAGAGAGATGTGGCTGCCTAGCCCCCTCCTCAACCCTGCCCCTCTCCTGTTCTCTGATCCTCCCCAACAACCTTGTCAGCCAAAGGTCCCAGAGGCCTGCTGTCCCCACCCCACCTTGGGAGCTGGGCTGTTTTCCTCTCAGTGGCATGGCAGATTCCTTCTTGCTGAGCACTGGCTCCCTCCCTAGTTACCATCAGCCCACCCTCTGGGAAGGCCAAGCGCAGAGAATCCACAGCCCTCTGGGTCACTTAATCCAACCACTCACTTGAGAGGCTGGCTTTTCAGGAGCATTGAGAGCAAGGCCCAGGTTTCTGGGATTGCACCAGGAGAGACCCAGTCAGGCGCCATCGCAGAGCCGATGACCACTTCCAGATTCTCTGAAGAGTGCCCTCTTCAGGGCAGAAGTGATATTGTTCCCTGGCTTGGACCAGAGAGGGTACCCATGGTCAAGTGAATGAAGACAGCCCGTGAATTATTTATCTGGGGCTCTCCACACTTTTTTTTTTTAATTATAAACTCAAGAAGTGCTATAAGACAAAAATAATAAGAAGAAGAATGTCTACCCACATCTCAGCCATCGGGGGCTATTTTGAGGGCGAATAGTAAAAGACAGCTGTTTGCCCGGCTGCTATAGTACAGAGAGACAGCGTCTGGTTGGTTGAAGAGAATTTTTTTTTTCCAGCTGGGAAACGTCACCGAGTGGCCTTTCTGTTCTTCACACATGAAACACACACTATCATCCGCATATTTTTAGTTAATTTATGTCCAAATAGGCCTTTCTCTAGCTGCTGGAAAATGATGTTTGGGCTGCAATTACCTTTTGCAGCAGCTCACAGAAGGGTTTCGGCACTCACAAAGCTCAGGGGACAGGTAGCAAGGACCCCACCGACTGTAAATCTCTCCATTTGTAGTTATTCAAATCACATATTTTATTACTAGTACAAAATACATTGTGTCATTCATTTTGGAGGAGCAACTAACGCTTCAAGAAAAGCTTTGAAAAACATTCTATTTAGAAACAATTTTGTCTGCAGCCAACGCAGTGTGTCTTTTTGGGTTGTCTTTTCTCCCAGCCCTTTTCTCTGTTATTTGTGTCATTTGCATGACAAATAAGACCATCCTCTCCAAAAGCTCACCTGTTCCTGCAGCCTGTTTCCCACCTCAAGTTCTAATTCTCTGTATGTTGCATCATAATCCTTAGCATGGTAATAAATTACAGTGTCACCATCAAGATTGTGGCTTCTGGAAAGAAATAAGCAGCAGGGCCAGATGAACTCTCTCAGAAGATGGAGAGACTGTTTTCATGCAAATTCCTGGCTTCCTGGGGAACCAGGAACAGCCTCTTTATTATATAGACTCAATTGCAATTCTGCAGCCAGAAGCCATTTCCACTGGCTGTTAGAAGCTGGTAACACTCAAGAAAGATAACCTTTTAGGCAGAACCTGCTTTTCCTTCCTGGCTGATACCGGTCTTATCTGGAAAAATCACTTTGCTGATTAGGTTGGGGGAAACGGGTCAGTGTACTTTCAGAGAGCTGTTAAATAGAGACGTTCATTCTAATATACCTTCTTAATTTAATGGTTAGACCCCTTGGTCCCGGGCAGTGGCCAGTGACTAGGGAACCAGAGGAAGGTGTGACCCATGGATGCACCTGAGGACAGGGCCATCAGTGTCTGGACTGTTTGACAGTTCATGGTAGATGTCTTACCCAGGCTGGCCAGCTGCACAGGTCAGGATGGTCACTGCTGCACAGTGAGTGTCCAAAGGCCACTCCGGAAGGACATTTTCTGTGCAACGGAAACTTCACTTCAATAAGCCCTGCATTTCCCTTCGGTCACAACTATACTTCATGGAAACTTTGGTGAAACCAGCTTGCTGACTTTTTCTCCCCCATCATTTTGAGATCTTTCAAGGCTTAGTGCAGTGTTGCCAAACACTCGCCATATATAGAGCCATTCATTCCCTCTCCCGTGGCAGACATCGCTCATTAGTCATGGCCCTCTTCCTTGCTGAGTTCAGATGAAGTCTCAGAATCCTTCTCAACCGAGGCACTAACAATGCCCAGAGTCCATAATCAAGAAACCTCACTCAATCCCTGATTTATGCTGGGCTGGTCTATGCCAGTGGTTCTCAAATTGTGGGAACCACACTGGGAATTTGTTAGAAATGTAAATTCTCAACCCCACTTCCCCCCCCACCCCCCGCCCCAGAACTGGTAAATTCGAAAGTCTGGATTAGAGTTCTGTGATGTGTGTTTTAACAAGACTTCCAGATTCTTATGTACACTCAGATTTAAGAACCACTGTTCCAGGCCAGTGGCTGTGACTAATGACTGCACATTAGAACCACTTGAAGCATGTTAAAATGTTAAAACCTACCAGTGCTTAGGCTTCACCACAACCAGAGATCCTAAATAAATTAGAATACCCACTGGCATTTAAAAAAAAAGAAAGAAAGGAAATACAAAAAACAAAAAAAGCGAAAAAACCAACCTTCTCCAGGGTGATTCCAATGGGCAGCCAAGTTGGAGAACCACCAGTCTGGGTTCTCTGGGTCTGCCAAGAATAAGGGTATCGATGCTGCCTTGAACTCTAGCTCTACAACTCAGGTGTGGCTCCCTAGGCCTGGAGCGGACTCTCTGGTAAAGTGCGGGTGGACTCTCCCACCGGTGTGCCATGCCCCCCAGTGAGTAGGAGGAAAGTCATGGTCAAGGCTGCCTTCTGACCCTTGTCCTCATTACCACAGCGGGGTAAGTGCCATGGAGCTGCCTCTTGATGTCCTCACCACGCAATGCTCACGTGGCTGATCAAAGGGAACGTGTACACCAGGCTGGGTCAGATCACCAACACGGAGGCAATGTCACTGAGGACCCCGGGGCTTCTCTGCTGGCTTTCAGTCTAAATGGTAGAAGTGCCTCTCACTCCCAAATCCCACTGCCCCCTAAGGGCCGCGGGAGGTGGCAGAGCTACCTGGGAATTGAGCCGCAGTGCTTCTAAGCTAGGGCCTGAGAAACATTTATATACTCAATTGTGTTAGTTTCCTGTGACTGCTCTTACAAAGTAGCACAAACTGAGCGCTTTCAACCACAGCAATTTTTTCTCTTGCTGTTCTGGAAGCTAGAAGTCTAAAACCAAGGTGCTAGCTGGATAGCGTTCCCTCCCAAGGCTCTAGAGAACAATTTGTCCCATGCCCTTCTCTTAGTTTCTGGCTGTTGCTGTCAATCCTCGGCCTTCCTTGGCTCACAGGTACATCACTCCAATCTCTGCCTTCCCTCCTATCCGTCTCTGTGTATTCACAGGACCCTCTTCGGATACCAGTCCTTGGCTGCTGGGTCCACCTCTCTATCCAGTATGATCTCATTTTACTTGGTTACATTTTGAAATACCCAGTTTCCAAATAAGGTCACATTCACTGGTACAGGAGGTTAGAACTTGAACATATTCCTTTGGGGAAGGGGGGCTGAGTGGGATGCAATCCAACAAACACAACCCAATAAATCTTGTTTAATGGTAACAATAATACATTGAGTGGTTCACACATATATCATGCTGGATCTTCCCAACAATCCCAATATGTTTTATATGCTGTAAACCTTTTGGAGAGTTGTTTATTGTAGAATTCAGAGATATTACATGATGCTCTTGGTCATAAACCTATCGCTTCCAGACTTCCAGGGGATTCCTCATGCAGCATGGCCCCAGTATTTGACGGACAAGTCTTTTATCACCACACTCAGTATTCATGAGTGTCTGGATTCCTGCTATATGCCCACTGAGACTTCATCTCACACAAGATGGCAGAGAAAAGCACTGTAGCAAAGCCTCTCACCCACGCAAGTGTTACTTTTATGGGCATCATTGGGATAAGTCGTCAGCAAGGGGAATGGGTGTTATGCTCAGACTTTGGCCTCCAAAGCTCCACAATTGACTGAGTTTTAGAACCAAAGCTATGAGCTGTTATGTTTAATCTCACTGTGACAAGAGAGTGAGCTGACTGGGGGACACTGGGGCTATCCACTGATCACTGAGATGGAGCTGAGTCTCACCACGGACTGCCTCCTCTCTGCCAGGGTGCTGGGCAGCATGGGTCCCGCCTCAATGCTTTTGCAAGGCTGGCTGCGGCTGAGGGACTGATGGACTTCTATGCGGAGACCTTCGACCTGGTGGTCCCACGCAGGTGTGAGTTAGCTGCGTGATACCCACTGCTGAATTAATCCCCTGCTGAATATCTTCTCTTAGTTCATCAAATTACACATACACGCACACACACTTTAGAGTTTGCCTTATACCAGGATGAAAGCATGATTATTCTAAAGCAGTGGATTTCAAACTTTTGAAGAATTTCTCAGCAGCACAACCACTCAGTGTAAAGCTTCATGTGGAAGGTCAGGGTCTGAAGTCCTGTTGGGGAGATTAGGGCCTTGACGGTGATGAGATGCTCCTCCCTCCTGTTCTCTTCTTCCTCCCCCACATCCCAGCAGTGGCCCCTTGGCAGCTCTGGGGAAACTGGGTCCCTGCAGAATGCAGACTGTCTTCACGTCCCTGGCAATAGCAGTCATCTGGTGTCTTGGAGAAAGAAACCCTGTGCTGGGGACAGCACGCCCTTGAAGACCAGTGTCACCCTTTCTTTGCCCATGTGGACACAGTTTCCTTCCCAATGAGCCTCATCTGATCCTCAACCCCTGAGAATTCTTCCCTCCTGCTCCTTCCCAAATCACTCGTTCTCTGTGCTCCTTCCTCATGCCTGCTTTGGTGAGAGCCAGTGACTCCTAGAGCACTTTGCAATCATATGAGTACCTTGGCCCTGGGCCTTCCAGCCCAGACTTCTCTTCCAGCAGGAGGACTGTCCTCTCTAGCAGACCCCTGCCTGCTGTAACACCATTCCATTAAATTTTCTTCCAGTCTCCCTCCGTGGGGCTGGTCACTACACCTAAATTAATAGTTTTCCTTTCACATAACCAAAGACAAGTTAAATAATCCTCACCATAATTACCCCTGAGCATCAGAAGGCAACACAGATGACGTGATGTTTGAAAGGCTGAGAGAAGTTTAAAATTCCCAGGAAGGAAAGCAGCCATCCCTGAGCTGCACCCCGCCGCCCGCCCACTTTCCCTTCCTCTTGTTTGCCTTGGAGGTCAGCATCGGCCTGCTCTCTTGGCTAAGTGAAAGAGCTGGTATGACAAGCTGTCACCTGTCTGTCCAGGGCAGCTCTTCTGGAAGGCTCTGCTCCCTACTGGGATTGGTGGGGGGCGGTGGCCGTGACAGGCCAAACTCAGTGTTCAGTGAGGCCCGGCAGCGCAAGGTGGCGGGAGGGCTGAGGCGCTTTGCCAGCAGGCCCAGCAGGCCCAGCTCCACCACTTTACATGCAAGAGGGAGCAACTCAACAGCTGTCACCAGCAGCCCCTGGGGTCCGCTCCAGACTTGGCAGAGAGGACACCTTCAGACTCCCAAACCACCTCTTTGAAATTCAGAAGAGCCACTTCACACCCCCTCCCCCTCTCTGACACACACATACACACAGAAGATAAGCCCGAACTCTCTTACCCACAGACCTACACAGCCAAGCTTTCTCTCCGTCTCCCACTCTGTTCTCACACATACTGATAAGTAAGTACTCAGTCACAGAGCCCCGTTCTCTCTCTTTCTCTCTCACGCGCACACATACACACACACAGTCACATTCCCTCCCTCCCTCTCTCTCTCTCTCTCTCACACACAGTCACATTAATTAAACTCCTGTTCTCTCCTGCCTCACTTGACCCAGGTATTCTGAGAGAGCAGAAACCCCTCCCCTGGGCCCAAGCCTTCTCTGGGTGCGGAGTCCACTCCAATGGCAGACCCTGGCCTCCAGGCATTCTATGACTCCTGGTTCACTGGCTGAATTTTCATCCCTCTCTTCCCAGCCATGGGCGCCTGGTAGATAAAGCTGGTGAACCCACTGCTATTCTGGGGACAGCGAGAACAAAGCAGCTGGGTGCAGCAGAGGCCCAGGCCTGCCCTCCAGGCATTTGTCATGCTGGCACTTGAGCAGAGGCTATCTCCCACTGCAAAGGCCTGCTGTCATCCTCAGGGGAAATCAGGGCTGGCTCCTTTGCAGGAAGCTGGATGTGTACCTGGGGAGGTCCTGGCCGGGTAGGGGATCCCTATTCCTCCCAGACCCCGTCAGGAAACCAGATATAAATACACTTTGCTGCTTGCTCCTTTTTCTGTCACTCGCACTCAGATTAACCACTTACACATTTTAAGGGTATTTTTGCCAAAGTCCGACATGCATCTTTGGTGACTGGAACAGATCCGGAGCGGTCAGTATAAATATAGCCTCTTTCGGGTGGAGGCTTGAGTCCGCTGCGGAGGGGAGGGAGGGAGTCTATGTATTGTGCAGGCAGAGCCCAGGCAGAGGGAAAGGCTGGGGAGGGAAAGCCTGCCCCTTGGCAAGAAGACATGAGAATGAGGATCGTATTTGTTCTAGAGAGGGATGAGCTGCGGAGGGCAGTTCTGGTGAGTGCCCCCACTTCACCCCAAGGAGCCAAGGGCATCCCCTGCTCTCTGCCCCTGCCCCTCTCTCCCCCTGGGGGCGGCTGAGCTCCAGCCATGCCCAGCTCCCCTTTGCAGCTGGTTATCATCCCCGCTCTCATCTCGGCACCTGTGCAAGCTCCTCCCTGCCTAGGCTTCCCTCCTCCCCCGTCTTTGCCTGGTGAACTTCTGCTGCTTGTCCCCTGGGACTGAGGGTAGAGTGGAGTAACAGTTCTCATGCATACGGCATGCCAGGCCCTGTCCCAAGCACTGTGTGGATAGGAACTCACATAATCCCCCCAACAATCAGATGACATAGGTGAGACTGTTCCCCCCATTTTGCTGATGAAAAGGAGTTGCACAGAGAGGTTAGGTAACTTGCCCAAGGTCACATAGGTTGAGTGGGGCTGTACTGGTTTCCAGACCCATGCAAAGGCTCCAGGTGCTCTTAAACCCTCAGGACACTGGTCCTCTGGCTGCGTGGCCACCTTCGCCACCCACTATTACGTTAGAGAGTCTACTCTAGTCCTCAGACACCCTGTCTCCGCCTCGGCCTCACCCTCCTCACTTTCTGTCTTGCGAACGACACATTTTCTGTGTCTGTTTTCTTGTCTTCCTTCCCCACTCCCTGTGCAGCCTGAGGGCAGGGACCATGCCTGGCTCATGTCTGGAACACCAGCTCCTCAAAAAGGACCTGGCACGTAGTAGGGCTCACTGCCTAACGTTGACGGAGAAAATGGATGGATAACCATCCTTTAGGTACTCAAAACAGGCCAAGGTCTGGCAGACAAGCTAAGGGCCAAGCAGAGAGCCAAGCTGGAAACATCCAGTGTGGGTTCGGAGGGCAAGAAGGAGAAGCAGACATAGGAGTGAAAAGTCTATCTCCAGCCTCCAAATATCAACCTCCACCGAAAGGCAGGGAAGGTGGCCAGCGCCTACAGAGACCTGGGCACTGGGCTGCTCAACCCAGTGCAGCCCAGGGCTGTCCTCAAGCTGCAGGGTGAGGAACACCCCCCCCCCCGCCCCGCAACCCCGGCAGGTGGAACACGAAGAAAATGGGGTAGGGGGCAGCAGGGTGTGACCTTGTAGTAGAAGGCCCCCAGGAAGGACTGCCTGTCACGTTCTTCCTTTTTGTGTTTGTTTTGCTTCCCCCTGACTCAACATTAGGATCAGCATGCAGGGAATTGGGGACCAACAAAACCTCAGTACAGCAACCACCTCACAAGTGGCGTGCCTAGATACGGTGTGAGACTAGCACGGGCCACACAAATCCCCCACCACCACCCAACCCCTGTACGTGGGTGCAGAATGGAAGCTGGCCATACAGGGCGGGCTCTTCTGGCTACCATAATTCATGAGGTGTAGGAGGCCCGAGGGGAATGGAAAGGACATACAGGCCGAGTTCATTTTCTCCTGCCTTCAACTAGAAACCTGACAGTTGGGCTGACCAACTTCTCTGTCTTCCAGGGAGGGAAGATCCCCGTGAGATGGACAGCTCCAGAGGCCATCGCCTACCGCAAGTTCACGTCTGCCAGCGATGTCTGGAGCTATGGCATTGTCATGTGGGAAGTCATGTCATTTGGAGAGAGACCCTACTGGGATATGTCCAACCAAGATGTGAGTATCGACGGTAACCGATTGCCACAAATCCCCAGCCAAGGGTTCTCATAAGCAGTGGCATGCCAGCCCTCCTATCTGGTGTCAGCTCAGGGCCTTACAATCTGAACCTGAGATGTCTGGGCAGGGGTACAAGGAACCCCTTGACACCAGTGTTTGGGCTAATCCAAGAGTCCGGCATGGAGATGTGTAATGCCAATAGCCCCACAGGCACCCGTAAAGGTGCCTGGGCCAACCCAGAAGCCCCAGGGGCTGGTTCTGAATGACTGTGGACCATGATCTAGGGCAGGCCCAAATGAAGAAGGAGATCCGGCCTGCCGTGGGTGACAGAGGGCGAGCGGAGCTGTCTGCTCTAACAGATGTGATGCCTTGAGCCGGTTGCAGTTTCTCAGTCGTTCACACTCTGCTTTAAAGACAGGAATCCTAAAGGACGCTTCTTTCCTGAAAATCTACTCTTTGCGGGGTGGGGGGGGCTCTGTCACCTCTCAGTGAAGGAGGAGCTGATGGGGCTTCCCAAAGCTGGTCACATTCAGATGGCCCACAGGAGCAGAGGTGTCTGAGCAGAGGTGATCAGCACCCCTCCAGGTTGCCCTCCAAGGACAGAGGTGGGCAAGGAAGGGGAAGAGTCATCTGGAATGCTTTAAGCAGAGGTGTTCCAGATGGGACCCTTTGCTTCATAACCACTGCAAGGTGAGGAAGACTTCTGAGGATGATTTGCTTTGCTAAGGCCCCAGTTGAAAGTCATATCTGGATTTCCACACCGCCTTTGGTCCTGGGCTGTTCCTCCAGACCATTCCACTTCTGTATTTTCAATACCTGCCCTTCTTCTGGAGCAGAGCAGATTGCTAAACCTGCATTGCTCCATTCCGCTTACTCCGCCCATCCCCTTGGGGGCAGTTATTGCATTTCCCAACCTAGCGGCTGGAGGGGCAGGGCCATCCCCAGCGCACGTCTGCTCCACTGGGCAACCAGCTCACCATCCACACCTCCCTGCTTGGGTGGCTCTGAGGTATGGCTGACTTGAGAAACCTGGCCTTGGCAAGCCCTCTGTCCCGCCCGAGGTTTAGAGCCACAGTAGGTGCTGAGATCAGGAGAGGTGGCTGTGTAGGGGCTCGGGAAAGCTTTCCCAGGGGGAGTGTGGGTACGGGCTGGGCTCCTCCCAGCCTCCAGGGGTGCTACGGCGTCAGCCCGGGGCCGGTAAAAGGGCTGCACGGTTAACTAGGTCCCAGGGCCTTGTGAGGCATGTGGGTTCCCTCTCATCTCTGATTATCCATGCCTCACCTCCGCCCCCGGAACATGTCAAAGCAGAAAGTGTCAGAATTGATGCTGAGGCTGCATTCATGAAATCAGTGGCCCCCCCAGTCCCATCCAGACCGTCAGAGTAATAAATGGGATCCAGAAACATGGGAGCCCTTCCCTGAGACTTTAATCCCATTAAGAACAATTCAGCACGCAAAGAATGGATTCTGAAACCTTCTGCCAGGCGAGATTTGACATTCAAGATCTTCTCAGCAGATGAATTCACCTAGGCTGAAAACAAATGGAATTTCCAATAGCAGACTTCCAGAATTCCCAAATCATTCATTCAGCAAACACTCATCACTGCTGGGCATGGTGCTTGCCGTTTCTGTCCCTGGGTGTCCACGGTCCGGCGGCGCGTACACGGAGCAGTGGGAACACTTAGAAGGAGGAGGTAAGGAGGGCTTTCCGTATATTTGACTCTTGAGCTGCATCTCAAAGGGAAGAGGAACATGTGCAAAGTAGCAGTTTATTCCAATTTTGTGGTATTTCTCCCACACAAGGCCCCTCAACATGGCCCCGAGGGCAGTTCTGCTCTGGATGGAAGGTGGGGCTGCCTTTCGCCCCCTGGCAAAAGGCCTGGCCTGAGAGACAGCCAGGAGGGGCCACGGCTGCCCCGGGCTGCAGCCCCACTCGTCAGAAACCACGGAGGTGGTGGCAGTAGAGGATTCTACAGATGACAATTGAAAGGCTTTAAGAAAGGGAATTGCAGAGGCAAGTCGGAGTGCTGGTAATTGGGCTTCCGGAGCCCAGGAAGGTCTTTGAACATGTACAGAGAGTTTGTCAGCCAGAGAGAGAACTTGGAAGTTCTGCTGCTTGGATCTGATTGACAGAGATAATGAGAGTGGCAGTGTCTGTGGAGAGGAGCTGCGGTTTTACTGAAACATCAGAGCTCAACTTAACCCCCTCTGCCCTGGTTCCTCCACGACACTGAGCTTCTCCACTTCGGTCTCCCCTGTGGAAGGTGGAGCAGGTGCCGCTGGACTCGCTAATGAGAAAGACCTGTCTGGGCGCCACTGGTAGCCCACAGAGGATGGGAGGACCCGGGGAGGGGCCCCGCTCCTCTCCCAAGAAGCTCCAGTCATTTTCTCTGAGGCAGTGGGGTCACACCAACAGCCCCTGTCCCCTCCCAGCCCCTGCCTTCTCCGGGTCCAGGGGAACAAAGGCAGCCCCTCCCCCCTCCCTGCCCCAGCCTCCTAGGGCCCAGGGTGCTGGCTTGTGCTGGTGTTCAGGCCCAAAGGTTGCTGCAGAACATTCCAAGGGAGCCAGCCACCTATTCTGCCCGAGTGACAGTTACCTCATGTGGTTCTCTTACTCCCACACCCTCGCTCTCCCTTCTCTCTGGAGATGCTATCTGATCTCGTTCTAATCTCCAGTGTTTTCAACAGCCATTTATCCCATCCTGCTACAGACCAAGGAAAGGGACCCAGGACTCACTCCGATGAATTCCAAGTCTGCTCAGAGGACCACTCTATGCCCCCAAGCTTGGCCTGTATCTTTTCACACAATTCAAACATGGTAGCTGGTGTTTACAGCCCTTGGCTGGCCAGATGGAAGGGGCTTCTCCCTGTCTCCTCCCTGTTTTCCACACCTGTTAGCAAGGCAGGCGTGACCAAGAATGGTCCCCAAACCCCACTAGAGGACCACAGTTCTTTTTTTGAAATGTTGATGTTTTAATTTGATTGTAAGTTATATACTCAGAAAATTTGGAAAATACCCAGATCCTTAAAAAGAGTCAAATTCTCCAAAGTGACAGCATTTCAATGAAAGACTTAAGCAGCAGATAAATCAATTAATGACCAAAATAATTTTTTCTTTGGGGTGAAGGGTAAAGGCTTTTTTTTTTTTTCAATGTACAAAAGGCAGCCATGCTTCCAGAATATCAATTCAAGTAGTAACAACAAAATTTTCTAATAGAAATAGCAAATGGCATGAAGTTCCATTTTGTAAACACAAGTGTGACTATCCTCTATCCTGGAAGGTGAGAAATAAGGATCTGGTATTAATTAGCTCCCCCACCATGTGCTTGGTGCTTCTCAAACACTACCTTCTAGGCCTTCAAGTGACCAGAAGTGCAACAGTAACCCCCTTTGCCAAGACAGCTACTGTGTTACACATGGTAGGAATGACAGCCCCCATCTGATGATATGATGCCTTCTGCTGTTCACGTGTATGGTGCTGGACATCGCCTCGTCGTGTCATCTAATCTTTTTACTAACCTCATCTGTGAAATTTCCAGAAGTCAAGTGACTCTCCCAAGGTTCTCAAGCAAATAAGAAGTGAAACTTGGATTCAAACCCAGGCCACCAATGTCTTTGTCCTTAGCTATGATGCTGTACCGTCCCCAGCACTGTGTGTGGGTCTGCCTCCTGGCTGACCTGTGGGGAGGAGGGCTCAGTGGTTCTGATGTCCTCTTGAAAAGAAAGAAGGTCTACCAAGCAAACAAAGGAAACACAAAAGCAAATGGCGGGACGGTCTTCAACATGTCCAATGAGGGGGCGTGCAGAGGAGACATGGGAAACGTAACTCAGTTGCATTTGATCCAGAGATTACAGACAGATGATCCACTGTGTGCACGGGTCCCCGAGGCTCGTTCATGGCGCTCTGTCCAGGAGTGCATGGGTCAGCGGGTCACGCCATAGAGCTGGGCCTCCTGCTGAAGGGCCCTGACTCTGGTGCTCCTTCCGGTAACAGGCAGATGGGAGAGAAACTTGCCAGTGGGAATACATACTATTTGGGGCTCTTCCATAGAATAATTTGAGCAGAGATGCCAGCAGTTTAGAGGAACGTGAGCTGCCCTACACTGGAAGACTTTGGGGGCCCCTAGCCCGATGAGGATTTGAGAATAGACACTAGACCCTCCCACTGGCCCTACATAGCTCGTCCTTAAGGAACCCAAGAAGAGCCATTCAGTGGATAATCCCACTTGTCTCCACAGTGACTAGGGACTCTGTGACAGGGCCCCTCAGTCTGGCTGCCTAGAAGGAACTGGAAAAAGGTGCCAATTTATGAGCCAGGCTTATGGGAAGGCTGCCCGGCCACCCTTCCTCATGGATGACTTGATTGAGCTCCATACCCCTGCTTGCTGTCATGAAGACATCAACTCCTGGACTGTTCTCCAGGCTGATTACAGTGGCAGCCCCACAGAGGCCTAGGGAACGTGGGCTTCAGGATACTCCAAATTTAAAATCAGACCCTCCTGCAATATCTTCTCAGTCCTACCGTTTCCTAACTGTTGTTCCCCAGGCAGGTTATTTGCGCTGTGTGCCTCTCTCTGTTTCGTCCTGGGGAAGTGGGGCTGTAATGCCCTCCTAAGAGGAGAGAAGGTGATTTGATTGGCAGGAGTTTGGCAGAGGTAAAAATCTGTCAGGGGCACAACATATTATGCAAAAGTGAATGTTCCCAGTCCCCAGTTTGTGGATAGTGCTAATATTGGTATGGTTTGTATGCTTGTTGGTTTTCCCACCACCTAGAAGGGAAGGAATAATACACCTTGATTATCTCTAATGACTTCAGGTCGTATTATTTCATGCCCCACTTCATGTCCTATATACTGGGCATAGAATTTGTAAAAATATAAACTGATTGAAAATGCTTAATTTCTGACGGATCTACAAGGTAAAAAAGAAGAAGAAGAAGAAGAATCAGTTGAAATGAATGTGACATTTTTTTAAAGTAGAGGCAAAAACACCTGAAAATCCCTGAACTCCAAATTATTTCCTTTGTTGTTTAAGGTGCTTGAGCTGTTTATTTTAATATAAAATCAATGTATAATTATTATAGAAAATAAAAACACAAACAGGCAAAAAGAGAAACATAAAGAGCACTCCTGGGTCTACCTGCCCAGAGGCAACCGTCATTAACACCATGGTATGTATCTTTCCAAGGTCTTTTGTATGCATGGGTGTAATTACTGTTTCTTGTTTTGTTTTGATTTTTGTTTTTTTTTTTCAAAAGCAAGATTATACTAAACCTGCAGTTATGCTGCCTGCTCTTTTACCTAATATTACAATGTGAGTACATTTCCATTTCAATAGGTACATTTTTGCAACATCACTCCAAGGCGCTCATTGTATTCCAGGCATTCCATTGTGGTAGGAGGGAACCATAATAAATTCACATGTTTAGCACTGGGTTGTTTACAATTATCTTCACGATGACGGAAAAAAACAGAGGAGGCATAATTGATTTAAATGAATTGGAAATTAAGAAGTAAGGTGTTTAAAAAAAAAAACAACTCTTACAACATATGAAAAGTAGGCAGAAGTACTTAAAGATCTGGAAATCTGAACAAAATTGTCCTCCGGAGACTGCGCAAATTACCAAAACCTGATCAGGAAGGTTCATTTTAGCTCACTTGCCAGGTTATTTTGACCGCTGTCATTGTACTTAACCAGTTTACGGAGCCAAATTATCTTCAACCCAGTGCATGGTGCTGCATCGTGGAGAAGAAGGCAAACAGAGCACCGGAAGCTTCAAGAAGGGCCCTGACACAGAGTAGGCTCTCTATCAAATGCTGATTCCTTCCCTCCCTTAGCAGTTTAAGGACCAGGCCACCGCAGGCTTCGCAGGGTATCCTTTAGAACTAACAGACTCACTAGGTTTCCCGAGTGCCATTGCTTCATCACTGCCCCGTGCCACCAGCTGCCAACAAGGCAGAATGGTGCCTGATGTCCCGGTACAGTTCAAGCCATTCACCAGCTCATCCTTCAGTAAGCATTGACAGATATTCGGTGTGTCAGGCCTTGCTGCATGTGCTGGGGACACGAAGGAACAGTGAGACATGATCCCTACTTTCCAGGAGCCCACAGTCTAGGGCAAAAGGCCAAGTACATATACAGTCCATTATGGTGAGAGGTACATGAGCATGGAAGGAGAGCCCCTGATTCAGGGAAGCTCCATCCTTAGGGGCTAATATGAATTTATGACTGCTGGTGTCTCTTCACCCCATCTTACCTGTCCCCATGTGCGTCACTGCAGGTCATCAATGCCATTGAGCAGGACTACCGGCTGCCTCCACCCATGGACTGTCCAGCTGCTCTGCACCAGCTCATGCTGGACTGTTGGCAGAAGGACCGCAACAGCCGGCCCCGCTTCGCAGAGATTGTCAACACCCTGGACAAGATGATCCGGAACCCGGCAAGTCTCAAGACTGTGGCAACCATCACCGCCGTGTGAGTCTCACAGAATGGCGTGGTTCCTAGGTGTGGGTGGTCGCACTGCTGGGGGCAGGCCCAATAGCAAGGCTGCTAGCCTTTAGATACGTTAACAGTAAGGGTGAGGTGCCTAAGTTTATCCACTAATGGAAGAAACTTCAAGACATCTTTCCTTTTTTTTTTTTTGTTCCACCTCTCTAAAGTATTCCTCACTCCCAGCATGGGCTCTGGGCAGAGATCAAGATACCCATCTGGGTTTCCACCTTCTGCTGGCTCTGTAATAATTGAGGAGTGGTAATGAGGCCCCACTTCTGGGAGATCCTATTTCCAGAAGGCACCCTTTCTGTTAACCACACCAGGTAGAGCTGCAGACTTGGAACCTTGGCCTACTTATTGGCAAATTAAAGCTCTGATTGCTGAGGGACATAGACAAAGCCATTGGATTGTTATGAGAGAATGCACAGAATGACTTTGGGCTCCTGTCAGCAACAGTCAGCTGTACGTTACTTTCTAACATTGCAGTGTTATTGGCTGATTGGTTGATCTTTTCAACCAAAGTTTACTGGGCACTTACATGCTAAGCTCCGTGCCCATTGCCAGCAGTATAGAATGAACAAGATAGACCTGATTCCTGCCCTATTGGAGCTTAGAATCATTTAGGAGTGCCAAACCCAGATGATCACCCAAAGGAATGCAGACTTGAGACCTTGATAGCCACTATGACAGGGAGGTGCATGGTGTTGGAGAGCATGGACACATACCTTACCTGGTATCAGGGACACATCCCTGATGAGCATTCTTCCAGTTGAGTGATGAAGGGAGGGAATGCATGAACCAAATGAAAGGAAGATTTGAGGAGAGGGACAGGTGTTCTCAGCCAAGGAACAGCATATACAGAGCCTCAAGGATGGGAAGGACAGGATCAATGTGTTCAGAGTCCAGTCTATGAGGGGACTGGGTCAGGGCTAAGGCTGGTGAGGTGGGCAAGGGCCAGACACTCAGAGTCTGTAGGCCCTGCGAAGGCTTCTGGGCTTGATTTTCAGAGCAGCAAGCACCCACTGAAGGGTTTGACGTGGCTCGGGATCAGGGTGAGGGTTATGCACATGATGCACCTGCATTTTTCAAAGAACACCCAGCTACAGTGTAGACCTTATGTCGAGAAGAAGGAACATGCGTGAAGAAGATGGGCAGGAGAATATTGCAGCAATAATGATGGAGAAGGTAGGGCCCTAAGTCGGAGCAATGGTGCAGAAAGAGGTGGACGAGTTCAAGAGATTTTGGAGGTCACATCTTTAATTCTTGGTGAAGGACTGGGCATGGGTGTTGGGGGTTGACGGATATGTCAAGGGGGAACCCTGCTTTGTGGGTTGAGTTGTGGGTTGAGTGGCTTTGAGAATGTGCCAGAGAGGGTCAGTGGAGGGCTGCTCTGTTCCATTGATTTCAATTAGCTGAGGATAGAACCAGGAAAAAAAAAATGTTACCTATAGATTTGGGAAGGTTATAGTATATTTCATATATTTTTAAAAGAACCATATTCTTGGATGGTGAAGCTCCTCAATCCCAGTTTGCAAAGGAGGTACAGGCTTTCTCTTCCCTCCGGACTGCATGCTGCCTCAGTCTACCTGTCTGGTCCAGCTGATGTGTAGCAGGGCCCACAGGCAGGGGAAGGGCCACCTCGACTCCTGAATTCTGAAGGAAAGAAGAAGGGTCAGTGCAGGCCTCCCCAGTAATCTGCATCCTGTCAGCAAGGAATTCTCAACCTTCATGAAGTCTGCTGTCTGCCCAGAGTGTGGCTCTGTCCACACACCTTTGAAGTTGTGGGCTCACTTCCACCTTGTCTGTCTGTCTCTTTCTGTCTCTCTGTCACAGGCCTTCCCAGCCCCTGCTAGACCGCTCCATTCCAGACTTCACGGCCTTCACCACCGTGGATGACTGGCTCAGTGCCATCAAAATGGTCCAGTATAGGGACAGCTTCCTCACCGCTGGCTTCACCTCCCTCCAGCTGGTCACCCAGATGACATCAGAGTAAGTGACACGCGTTCACCTCTGTGCCACCTGTGGGCGGGGACCAAGTCTCCTTCCATGCTGTGGCTCAGGGGACCAGTCCTGCTCTCTGGCCTCACCCCCAGAGCTCCACTTCTGTATAGAACCCGGCCTGGTAGGGAAGGGCCCTGGAAAGATGGAGGGCTCGGGTGGCGAGG
Organism: Lutra lutra; assembly: GCF_902655055.1. Lineage (NCBI taxonomy): Eukaryota > Metazoa > Chordata > Mammalia > Carnivora > Mustelidae > Lutra > Lutra lutra. The sequence continues at coordinate 129,811,940 of NC_062278.1, read as the reverse complement.
CTGAGATCAATCCTGGTCCCAAAGTCACAAGTCACAGCCATAGGTCATTTGTCTCATCATCAAGGGTCTCTCCTCCATCAAAAAGAACATCCAGATGGAGAGAACACAGCCAGCCAGCACCTTCAGCAACATTGCAGGAAGGGGTACTGCACTGACTCAGCAACAATTCCAGACGTGTGGGGAGCTCGGATCCGTACTTAGATAGCACTCGTGAATGAGCAGATGTTTCCATCCCCCACCAATTATTTACCAGTCTGCAGCTCCCACAGGAGGATGGAGGAATACGGAAACTAAAATTATTCAAATACAATGAGAGCCAGGAAGGGTCTTTAACATCCATTAGTCCATCACTTCCCCAAGAATGTTCTGAGCAGCACCCGTTTTGGGAAATGTTAATAGGTTCTCCTTGGAAAAAAGGTCCCCCGGTCAAATAAATTTGGGAAATACTGAACACTTTATCACCCTTTTGGAGATTTGCTACACTTATTAGCATTGTAAAGGCCATGAGAAATCCTGAAAGAAAGAAACCCATTTAAAATTATTAAATACTGTGGAACCATCTTTTGGATGGGTTTCGTGGCGTGGTAGTTTGGGAAATAATTACTTAGCTCCTCCCTTGCATTCAGCAGATTCAGAAAGGAGGTCAGTTAGCACCCGAAGTTTCAGTGTTCACGAGTGGCAAAGCAGGGGCTAAAGCCTTCTCTCCTGAAAGCCACTTCCTTCTCCTCCTACCAGTTCGGCCTGGCAGCACAGCGTGCCCAAACTTTGTGGCACCCTGAAATGACCTGGGAGTCTTTTCAAAAAAAATATGGATGCCTGACTTCCACTGCTAGATTTTCTGGTTTAAATTGGTATGAGCTGAGCCCTGGGCATCGGGATGTTTAAAACTCCCCACGTGACTCTCATGTGCAGCCAAGGCTGGGAAGCACTGGACTGAAGTCGGCAAGGGTTAAATTTTGAATACACACATCTGGTTAGCGGGCGCCTCACAGGCCACCTGACCCGCAATGTGTATGGACAATATGGGACTTGGTGGCCTGTGACACACGTTTCCCAGGTTAGAGGATCGGTCAATCCTCCAGGCAATTGGCAAACACTTACGGGTCCCCTGTTATGTCCCAGGCACCATACTAAGTGCTGGGATTTCCTCCTGTGGTGGGCCAGCTGCTGGGTCCCAGGGGAGAGGGGTGGTCCCATCCAGCCCCAGGAGCTGAACCCCAGAAGAACAGCTTCTGTCCTGGGCAACAGCTTTGCAGTCAGTCTTCCCAGAGTCCTGCTCTACCTCTCTGAGGTTGATTCTTGCCAGAAACGATGGAATCTCCACTTTCTCCAACAAGATGGCTTGAGCATGCATCTAGCCTACGATCCACGAAACAGCAGAATTCATTTTTTAAATGTGGGTTCATTTTTCTGTTGATGCCTAAAGAAGGCACTCCCTGTCACCATGAATTATTGTCAGGCACCACCAAAAACAAACAAACAAACAAACAAAAATAACAGACAAAAAGAGAAGAAGCACTTACCAGTGGCAAACCAGGTTCTTCATCTTGCAGAGCTAACATGGATGTCCTAGAGGATTGGAGAGCCTGGATTCAGGGGCAGAAGTGGGTGCTCACGTTGGTGGGGCTGCTCCTGCTTCCCCACCGTGATACAGCTGAGTGTGAAGCCATCACCCCCTAATCCCCCACGACTGAAGGAATCAAATGTAGTAATTTCCTTCAGTCCAGAAAAGGAAAAATTAAGGGATTAAGTTTAAAGTAAAAAATATCAGCACACTATTGGAGCAATGTAGTTGGTTTCTTGAGAGATAAAAGATGGAAAAAGTACATGAGCAACTAAATAAAATAGATTGCAGGACAATTTGTGAATTCCAAATTCAAGCATGCCTCTCAGAAGTGTTTGCTGAAAAGACATGGACAGTTCGACAAGCTGAGCCAGCTGCTTCCCTGAGGTGCTTGACCACCAGCTGAAAGGAGGGGTTGAGGGGAGCATAGGCACCTAGAGGCAGGAGCTAAGAAGAGTTTTAAGAGCAGCTCTACAAGCGTGGCTAAGAACCAGGTAGTCCTGAGTTCTAACCCAGCACCACCGCCAATTGTCTATTGTGTGATCTTGAGCATGTTACTTAACTTCTCTGAGCCCTACTTGCCTTGTTCACAAATGAGCAAACAGTAATAGTACCCATCTCATTGGTTTGTGGTGATAGGTTAATGGACTAGTGCAAGCAAAGCATTTGGCCTGTTGCCTGTCTACAGGATGCACATGAGAAACAATTACTGCTTAAACTATTATTATGGACTTTGAGTGCTTTGTCAATATTCGTTAAATGCTTCATTAGGTATAAATGAGATAGTATACAGCACATGAGAAGTGCTCGAACAATGCTATATTATTATTATTTTATTACTAACTAGGGAAAGATGCATGGGTCTCCCCAAAATTAAATGTAAGCCATGAACTTGATCCTAATAAGACTCACAGCTTAAAGATGAAGCCGATCCAAACCCCTATCCTAAACACATTACTTGGATTCCTGCTTGGGCAGATATTTGAAAGTTATTTTGAGATCACCCTTCTTAAAAATTCATGACATTAAAATTCAAACAGAGGCAGAAAATGGAAACTCAGGGGAAAAACATCAGAAAACCCAGCAAACCCCACATCTTTCCGATCTCAGTGGGTGATCACTAATTTAGGCAGAAAGCTCCACAGCATAACTAAAGCCCCATATAGTGTATGCTTGGAGTATTAAAAAAAAACAACACAGAGGAAAGTTCTAGTCCACGTAGGGTCAGGGACACAAGGAAGGGGCTGCTTCAGAACCCAGAGGTGAAGAACTGGGCACAACACTTCCAGGATTGTCCGAGTGGGAGAGCCATTGGGGATGAGGGCCACTGCATAAAGCAAGTGAGATTGAACAAGAAAATATCTAGGTAGGCACTTGCCAAAGACTTGGGTAAACTTGAGTGTTGGATTTTAAACACTTTTATTTGTCTGTCCAACTATATCAAGAACTTGCCTTCTGTGACTAGCTTTGATCTGTGAAAAGTTGCCCTAACACTAAAGTGCCTTTTTTGTGTGTGGCTTTCTCCCTCCCAGAGACCTCCTGAGAATAGGGGTCACCTTGGCAGGTCATCAGAAGAAGATCCTGAACAGCATTCATTCTATGAGGGTCCAGATGAGTCAGTCACCAACGGCAATGGCATGAGAACTCTCATTTTCTGGGGGGAGGAGAGGAAGGAAAAGGACCAGTCTCAAGAGGACACCAGAGGTTTACCACTGTGGAATGTTCTGGAAAGATAGGCTTCTTGGCTGAGAAATGCATTACATCAGTGAAGAAGAAACTGGACCTGTTCTTAATGGGCAACCTTCATTTCTCAGTGACAGAGCATGTTTCAGATGCCGTGGGAAACCAAATCTGTGATCATAAAAATACGAAAAGGTGACGTTCAACGAAAGTGAAGACAAAACAATATGCATCAGGGGAACCAAGAGTAAACTCGCTCCCACCCTCGGGGGTCTGGAGTCACCCATCCACAGGAAGAAAGGGAAGGAGGTAGAGGGAAGAAACAGGCAGTTTTCCATTTTCTTCCTCACCAATGACATTCTTTTCTTTTCTCCTTTTGTACTCCTCCCCACGAGCCCTCTCCCTTCTCCCACATCCATTTCCCTTTGCTCATGACTCGTGTAGGGAAGTTCCTTCAAGCAAACCCCAGCTCCTGAGTCTCCAGATGTCGTCTGTCAGTTGCCAAAGGACTTTGCTGACCACTGCATGGGGGATCCAACCAATTCAATTAATGTCTTCATATTGAAGAAGAGATGTACCTTCAATTGAAAACCTTGTTTCTCTTTTGTTTGCATTTTCTGCAAAAAGGAAAAAGAAACCACAAATTGGGGAAAAAAAAAAAGAAAAACCTGTTTCTGTGTGCAGGAGCACACACATGTATGTCTGTCTTCTAAAATGACTGTGCTTCGTAACAGATGCAAACAAGAAAGAAGAACCGGGAAGTCTTTGCCCCCCGGAAAATCCCAAGGGGCTGGAACATGTTGTTGGTTTGGTGTTCTGACTGGCCCAGTTGGCCCATGGGCTCAATGGGGAGAGAGGGCAGGGAGAAAAATAAAATGAAAGGGGAAAAAAAACTCTCAGGAGCTTGCAAATTCAGACAAGAAACAGGTGAGTGGTTTGAATTGGAGGCAGTGTGGGCCATTCTAGAATGATACTGACTGATTAGTTGTTCTTGGTAACATCTGAAGAGAAGGAGAAGGAAAGTGTTTCTGGAGAATGTTCTTCCACATCCCTGAAATCTGCAATTCAAGAGATGGCAAGGGAGAATTCTTCTTACCTGATCTGTGGACTGGCGTAAGCCGTGTGGCATCCGAGGAATGTTTCAAATGTGTCTGTGTTTCTCTGCATTCCTTCTTGTACCTCATTGTTCAATTCACTTTTGTAAATTCCACCTAACATTTAAATATTTTTAATTTCTCCTTTTCTCTTAATCTCCTTGCTAATTTTATCTGTCTAATTAAAATGAGCAGAAGCATGTCTGGGTTTACATAGAATGGTGTCAGAGTGTGTGTTCTCAGACCCCAGTAGGTCCATTCCCAAGTTCTAGGAGAATCCTTAACAGGTGTCCTTCTTCCCCACAAAGGGGAGTGAAGGAATACCTTCTGTACCTTGTGATTCCCAAGAAGCAGAATATATTAGACTCTCTCTCACTGATGGAACCCAAAGGGAGATCTGAATAAAATATGAGGTTTTGAAGCCTCAGATATGCAGCTTACAAAGCCACTGGCAGATAGATATAAACAATCACCAGTAATAGACCATCAGCCCGGATTTCAGTTTGCATACTGCATTTGAGAAGTTCATATCCAGGCCAATTCTGTAAAAGCCACTGAAGCCTATTTTAGACAGCTCGCTTGTGCTATGTCTGTGAATACGCAGTTGGGTGGGTGGGTGGGGCATGAGGCAGTAAAAGGAGCCACAGTTCCCATGTAGCTTACTGAATGCAAATTTAAGGTGAGATGAGCCTTTTCCCCCAGTCCTAGGGAACATTGTACAGGGGGAGGTCTTACCTTCTGAAGACCCTTCAGAGAGGTTCCTGGCCTAGGAGTACAGCTCTGATGCGGGGGGGGCCCCATCTCAACACATCACCCTTGTGCTTATCCCCTGGAGGCCAAGAGGAGATGGACAGAACTGTCCCAGCGGATTTGTTTATGGTTGCAAAGGGTCTCAACCCAGCCATGTAGCAAGTAGAAGAGAAAACTTCCCTTTTTAAAAGCTTGCCAATTCCATGCACAATTTGCTAATTACCCCAAAGACCTCAATCCATGAAGTGTCTTACAAGTCTAGGCAGTTCGGCTAATCTACTCCTAATTTTCCACAGGAATGAATTTTAACTTACCACCCAATTCCTCAGGCAGCATCTTTAACCCAAAAATTCTCACTGTGCCTCCACCAATGCCAGCCAGCCTTCTGACCGTCCACAAAGCAAGGTCAAGGTGAAGGTCGTGCCACACACTTGGGTTTGGTTTCATCGTAAAATCCCACCAAGGAGACAGAGAGTGAGAGAGAGAGAGAGGGTCCTATAGCACGGGGTCCGTCCTTAACCTCTCTGAGCCTCTGTTGCCTCTTGTGTCTAATCCGATAGTAGTATCAGCCTTTGATGGGGCCTAACACTCCTAAGCAGGTTCTGTCTGCCAAGTGCGGTAAAAGTACTTCACATCTACTAACTCTCTTCCCCACAAACATCTTGTAAAGTGGTAGCTGGTAATTGACCACCCCCAATTTTCAGATGAAGGAACAGAGACAAGAACTTTCCGGCATCACACTATGGTGGAGTCAGGATTTTGACTCAGGCAACTGGGCTCTTGTTCTCATCCACGATCCCAGTGGGTCTCGTGCTTGAACACACATTGGCATCGCCTGGAAGGTGTGTCAAAACACATACCACTGGGCCCAACCGGTGAGTTTTCTGACTCAGCAGAAATTGCCTGGTGGTGCTGCTGCTGCTGGTGCAGGGACCACACTTTGGGAATCTTGGCACTCCACTCACTGGAATTAGTAATCAATGTAAAGTTCTTGACTCTGGCGGTGATAGTTGTTAAAGCTCTTGAGCTACCCAGAAAGATAGGAATGAACCCTCGCCCTCTTCTTGGGCACAAAGCGATGGGGGAGGCTGGTCTCCAGCACAGAGGTATCTGGCCCATTGACAATTTGGAGCCAGGAAACTTTACTCACACCCTCAGAAGAGCTCCTTGGGGAGAGTGCTCACTTGCAGTGAGATCCCAGGCTTTTGAATTTTGGTTAGATCTGCTACTTTTGTGTCTGGCAGAAGATGAACTCCAATTCAGATGGTTTCTTAAAAACGCACTTTGCCCAGTGGTGGTGGCCTGTGGCCCTCTGAGCCAGGCTAAAAAGATAGAAACTATGGCCATGCTGGTAGCCCAGGATATGGCTGATGGGGGGGGGGGTTCCTCTGCCAGGGACATCCACAGCCCCCAAGGGTCATGTGGGTGAGGACTGCACAGAGAACAGTGGGCAATGTTTCCCTAGTGCTCCTGGCCCAGGGGCTATGGGAAGGGAGGTGATTTATGGGAAATCCTTAGAGACTATGACCCAGCTTTCTGTGCTATCTCCCTGCCCTCCTCAAATAAAGGAAGGTAGGGTTGGAGCGAGTAGATACATCTACAGAGCAGGTGTTTATTTTATTCTCTGGAGATCACTGGAGCTCAGAGATGTCAAACAGGTACCTATACCGCTGAAATCACATGTTTGCTCTCATTTACCACCTCTCCATGCCCCCACCCCCCACAAAGTTATGTGTGGAGCTGGGCCAGTGAGGTAGGTCCCCTAGGATCATTGAAATTGCTGAGGTTCCCAAATAGAATGGAAATCAAGTAAGGACAGAAGTTACCCTTGGCCATGCTTTTGTGAAAAGAACAGAAACCAGTGAGATTTGAGGACTAGAACGCCAGGAATAGTGGGGGCAGGAGGAGTGAGACATCAGGCAGGAGGGTGAGAATCTACAATGTGCCAGTTAAAAATACATGATTCTAACAGCTAGATTTTGTTCTAAGAAGACCTTTGTGAGCTAGCCTTAGAACCTCATTATCATTTCAGAAATAATAATGACCTTTACCCCAACCGAGTAAGGGTATGATTAGGTCCCTGGCAAGTGAAGCAAGGGAGAAGCACAGGCATGATGTAGTACTAGCAGCAAACAGGCAACAGCCAGGTTTCTCTGCCACCAAGAAGGCTCAAAGCATGCTTAAGTTCCACATCACAGGGAGTTCTGCACTCATTGAGATGCCTTGTGGTCCATATAGAAGTTTCTGGGTCATTTTCAAGAGTAGCCAGAGGTTTTTGTATGGTCTAAGATATCAGTAGGGCTGGGGGTTGGTCATGGGAGAAGGGACTCACTGAAGCCACAGAAAGGTCATCCAAAGGGGGACAGGGTGGCTGGATCACACCAAAAGGTCATTCGAGTTGATCGAGGTCAGATGGCAACTTTGTTCACCACCAGGGAATCCCTTGAGACTAGTGATCTCCCAAATGAGAACTGCTCACCGGGCTCTGAGAAGCAACTCTCAGTCCCTCTGAGAGAGTGCCAGCCTGGTGGGGGACAGGTGGGGCTTGATGTGTTCTGCAGATCCCGTTGAAGGGTGGGACCACTTTGAGCAGAGGCGAACGGACCTCCATGACACACCTGGGAGAAAGGGAGAGCTCTCTGCTCCTTTCCCTCACCCCTGCATCCCTCCTGGGCTGACCTTGTTATTGCAGGCCCTTGGTGGGTTCCCGCATTGCTAGGAGTCATGACTTGGCACACAGCATTCCTTATCTTCCAGAAATTTCTGGCAATCCCCAGAGTGAGAGTAGACTATAGACTCAGGTCATGTCCTAGTCACCTCTATACCCGGCACGCAACACACTGCCTACACATGGCAGGTGCTCGATATGTATTTGGTGGCTTAAGTAAATTTGAGTTGAGAAAGTTTTACATATCATTATTTTACCTACAGAAGTCCATGACCTCAAGCAGCATCCTTTTAAAAAAATTAATCCCTAGGTATTTAGTTGCAATCTTTCTCATTTATTCTTAGCAGCTGTCAATTGTAGGCTATTCTAATTTTAGTTTTGCAAAGTTTAACACACTCCTCTTCAACGCTGTCCACATCTTTCACACGATGTCACAGTCTTCCCCAGAGGACCGGCCGGGGAAAGCAGCAGCCCACCGAGTGTCAGTCACTGGGTACAGCAATGCACACAACCCTGTCCTCAGTACAACAGAGGCAAATTAGGAGGTCAATGAAGGGCAGCCCATCCTTCTGAAAGTAGAACCAGGGTTCCTGTCTTGCAAGGCTGGTATCTGGCTGGGCAGAAAGGATGGCGGGACTTTCTTCCAAGAGTTGTTTTGCCTTTTAATATCTACCCTTCCTCCAAGATTCCTGTAGTCACCCTTTCCCCAGAGGGGGGAACAATTAAATTAAGGAACTAAAATTATGGACAGATAAACCACTTCCAAGGTACTGAGATACTAAGCCCATGATATTTTGTTCTTTTAAAATATAAAGATTCTCTTCTCTCTAGTTTTCTTTTCTGCTATTTAAATTCAGATTTGCATGTACATTAGGAACAATGAGAGCTCTGGAAATGGCTTTCTGACCCAGAATAGGTGACAAATTCCAGTTACAGTCATTTTAGCAGGACTCAACTTTGTACATGACTTCAACAGAGAAATAGGGAGCACAAAGAACTGCGCTGCCATTGTCCTAGCATCCCTGAAGGTGGGTCTGCTAAACTGCAAGCAGAGTGAAGCACTTACCAACTGGAGAAAGGAGATGGGAGTGGTAGAACTGGTCTTGTAGGTGGAGGGAACAAAAGTTTCAAAGCCATAAAGTAGGTGGCGTGTTTGTGGGATGATAGGCTGTTCAATAAGGCTGGAGATTAGAGTGCTGAATGTGTGTGCCTGAAGGGGGAGGCAGGGGCTAGATCATGAAGGATTTTATATGGCATAAGGAATCTGGATATTGTTCTGAATGCAGTTGGTGGAAAGTGGGTTAGAGCAAGGGAAGTATATTTTATATAAATCACTTGGGTCGCAAAATGGAAAATGGAGTGGGGGTGGGGTACTAGACTCAGTTCTGGGAGGCTAGATAGGAGACTGATGTGATAACGTAGGCAAAGGATGATGGTAGCCCGGGTGAATGCGTGAAGTAGCAGTGCGGATGGGCTGATTTAAGAAACATGAAGAAGGTAAGATCAATAGAAGATGAAAGGGGATTGGCTGTCAGTGGAGAGGAAGGGCAGAGTCAAAGATGACATCATAAGTTTCTGGTTTGGGCCACTGAGTGCCTTTGTATACCATTCACTGAGCTAAGGGATAGGCAGGAGGAAGAAATTGAGGGTGGGGGAGAACAATATGAATTTGAATTGCCCATGGGCCATTGGATACAGGGGTCTATAATTCAGCAGAGCGATCTGGGCTGATGACGCAGATTTGGGAGTCATCCTTTATCCAGATGGCCATTAAAGCTGTGGGAGTGGAAGTTTTTACTGCATGAGAATGTAAGAGCGAGGAGAGAAGTGGGCCCCCATGGAACCCTGAGAAACAGCCGTATTTAAAAGATGTCCCGGCAAAGGGAGGCTCACAGAGGCATCAGGATGGAGCCACTGCAGAGAAGGAGCGAAGGCCAGGAGTGGGCAAGGTCCGTGGAGACAAAGGAAAACCTTTCAGGGGAGACAGTAGCCCCAGGGCCCAGCCCTGCCAAGGAAGGCCAATACAAGGTAGAGGTTGAAAAGTGTCCACGGGTTTAGCCGCCAGAGGTCATGGGTGCCCTTCGTAGGGCAGCTGCAGCAGAAGACACTAGCTGGATTGAGGAAAGACCGGACATTACAACCTTTCAAGAAGCTTGACTTCAAAGGGGAGAAGAAAATCAGGAGGTAGCTGGACTTCTTCCCCTTTTGGTGGTTGTTATTTTGTTGTTTTTTAGTGGGAAAGACTTGAGTATGTTTGAAAGCTACTGAGACAGAATTCATGGAGAAAGAGAGGAGGGTCACCGGGAGAGTGGGCCTGGGAAGGCAGAGAGAACCACAGGGGGAGGAGCAGCTTAGATGGCACAGCCCGTCCAGTTGGATTTGGAGAATGAACGAAAAGGAGGATGGCATGAGCTCCTTGCAGAACTCCGGCTCACTGTCCAGCCTCCTCAGAGTCTCCTCATTACTTAGTTCCCACAGCCTCTTGTGCAGACAGTGGAAGAGCCACGGTTGGATCCCTGGGCCTTGCCATCACAACCTAGCATGACAGGCATTCCTGTTTCTGATGAAGGGGATGGGCAGACAGTGTCAGGGTTGACTGAGAAATGAATAGGAAGCATCCCAGTCCCCTTTCTTGCTCAGAATCCCCGGGGCTACCCCCCACTAATGGGACTTTGACCCCTCACCAACAGGACAAAGTTCAAAGTCCTGACCATGGAAGGGAGGCCCATCCCCACCTCTCCAACCAGACTGCCCACCAGCCGACACCTGCTGTCTGTCCAGAGTCTTTCCAACTATACTCATGGCTACTCCTGTGCTGGGGACTCCCCTGACTCTCCCCTCCCCCTACCCAAGCCTTCAAGCCCATCAGGCCCCAGCTCAGGTGTAATGGGTCTGGTGAAGGTGTACCCAGAGAAAGAGGCTGGGCTAGGATGGTAGTGAGAGGCCACAGCTGGTCACCGTGGGATGGGAACCAGGACAAGTTCATGGACATCCTAATACATGGAAGGGCCTGACGACAGGACCAACCAGGCGGACAGTGGGATGGGGATATCTGTGCTTCAAGGTTAGGTCTTAGCCATAGGGCAGAGCCGAGGGTCAGGATCCCAGATTCCCAGGAAATACAGTAGTGGGATGGGGAGCAGAGACTGTTAATAGCAAAGCAGAACTCCACACATTAGTTCACCCAACATGTGTGAGACTGCTACAGGCCAGGAAGACAGGTCCGATGGTTCAGGGAGGACCCTCAGCTTTTCCACTCAAGCTTGGTGCATGCTTGGGCAGTTCACCAGCCTCTTCAGCCGCTGCTTCCTCAGCACTCATGTGGGACAGACCCAACTAAACCAGGTAGAGATGCGGTTTGTTCTTGAAGGATCTCACTGCTGCAAGACACAGTCCTGAGTGTACACAGCAATTTTGACTTGTTCAGCTGCTGGGGCATGTGTTGAATGAGTGGGTGGGCAACTACTCGTGAGCTGGGGACCCTAACTGCTCTCATCAGGAGCACAGGCGAGAAATAAAGACTTCAGAAAGTGTCCCACATCTAACCTGTACAAACCAAACACACTGCTTCCAAATCTGAGCAGTTAGCCCATCTCTTGCTGGATTGTTGTGGTTCCTTGTTAACCCTCTGAGACCCCCCCACCCCACCCCAGCCCTGGCCCCATGTTGAAACAATAGGCTTGGTGAGAGCCCAGTCCTGCTACCCCAGCATGCACCATGAAAGGTCCGGACCCAGGACACAGAGCATGCAGGTGCCTGGTGTTCAAGGCCTGTGGGCTTTGGCATGTCAGCTGGGCTTCCACTGTTTGATCACAGACATCTCTGGGATCTCTGACCACAATAAGGAGATTTTCAAAAGCAGATAAGCTAATTAGGGCTCCCATACCAGATTTCAGTCTGACAGTGAGAGCTGGGAGTGTTCTACATTTAGAATTTAGAGTGAATCTTTTCATCAGCTAATTAAAGGAGGTGCTCCTGGGGTGGGGGCTGGAATGATGGCCACTTGAGAAGTTCTCAAAAATAATAATCACAAATTTAATTATGTAATTGGTAATAGAAATTTCTGCTTTTTTTTTTTTTGAGTGTTTGCTATGAAACAGGAACACTCGGTATTTATACAACTGGTATTATTATGCCCATTTGAAAAGTAGTTAACCAATAAGGCTCAGAGAAGTTCCAGCTGCTTGTTCTAGATCACACTGAAGAGCCAGGATTTGAACCCACGCTATTTACCTGGAGTGTGTTCTCTGAATCATTCATCATTCTGCTGCCCGAGACTCCTGGGAATTTCTCCTAGTCACCCCCCGTACTGGCACATAGCAGAGGTGACTTGTTTATACTCTGAGGCTCTGTGTCTGTAAAATGAGGGTGATATTATCTACTCCACAAGGTTTTTGCAAGGGTGAGATGAGGGGCCACATATAAATCACTTGCTCTAGTTCTCGGTTCTTTGGAAGTGCTCAATAAATAGTAGCTTTCAGTTAGTTTATTTTACTTCTAGGGATTTGGGACCATGACCTAAAAATAGAAAATGAATTAGTGCCTGAGGTTTGTTGTAAAAAGTCTTCTTGCTTTCTGATAAAGGTCAATCTTTAACCTCTGTGGATTTGGGTTTTTGTTTTTTTTTTGTTTTGTTTTGTTTTTTTTTTAAACTTCAAAGTTGCATGTATCTGTCATCTTAATCATTTCTGCCCTTCACCTTGCATGTTTACCGAGATTGGAATCGAGCTTTGCCTTGCTTCTGGGTGGATTTCCAGGCTGCCTGTCATATTGGACCAATGGTTGGGTTCTGGAAGCTTCTCCAATATGTTGCATAGGCACTTACTTTCTTATTCTCATGGGCCAGGGGCCTGTCTTCCTGACACTAAACCAAATCTCTTCTTTGTATTAAAGCCCAGTGTTTGGGCCTATCAGTCAATAGGGGAGGTTTCTTCTGCTCATAACTTTTCAGAGATTTTTTTTTTTTTTTTTTTTTTTTTTTTTTGGTAACCAGAAAGCCATTTTCAGAGGCCAACCTGCTGGGTTTCCAAAAGAGTGCTGAATGTACCAATGGCAGGCAAGTGGGTTTTAGGACATACATGTCCAAATTCTTCAAATAATAGTTATACATATGCTTTAATGTGCACAACGGAAAAAATATATCACATAAAATACATGCATTTTTCACATGTATTATGAAGTTTCCTTTCAAAATAAATTTATTCAAGTAAAACAGTATCTTGGTTTTAAGAAAAAAGTAGCAATTAAATGATAGTACAGTTAATAGTGGATATGGCAAAAAACTAATCATGGAGGAGAGGATTGAAAAGCAGAGGCTAAGAGACCTCTGAATCCTTCTCACTTCTCTTTGCATTTCTCATACCCCCCCACATACATACACCTCCCACAAAACCCATTGCCCTGACAATTGTCCTAGAATTTTGGCCGGAGCAACCCCTGACCTGCCTCTTCTCTCACTTGGTGGCCTCCTGGACACCCTTCAAGCCCCAGCTCCATTCAAGGGCATCCTGAGGTCCTCCACGTGGGTCTGATGCTTGTCCTCAAGGCCCTGAGTGCCCTGTGCTTCTCACCATCATGGTGTCAGCTGTCTGTATTATGATGCTCTGTTGACGCATCTGTAATCCCACCATCCCAGACTGGGAGTTTCTCCAAGCCGGGGAGCATGCCTTCCTTATGGCTGAATCTCAGCCATCACACAGTCGATCTGTTCAATAAATGAACTAATAACTGAATCCATGCCCCTTTGCTCAGCCATCACACAGTAGATCTGTTCAATAAATGAACTAATAACTGAATCCATGCCCCTTTGCCATCAGTCACCTCCAACAGGGAAAGCAAAGGCCCCCAAATACATATGGATTACAATGATTCTTCTTGAATTTACCTCACCCCAGGCTCAAGGTTGGGCCACTTCTCCTACAAGTCTTTGGAATCATGTTTACACCACCTGCTCACTTGGTTTTATTCATGCTTTCACTCAAGGAAAATGCAGCAGCTGAGCAGGGCACATGGTGACGGGTCTCCCTGCAGAACAGAGCAGATGGCACCAAGCCTCGAGTCCACTTCGCCCAGGGTGGGAAGGGCTGCTTGGCTCAGTGGTAACCTCTTGTCTTACTCACAATCTGATATTTTCCAAACACAAAGGGTCCACTGCAACTTTGAAAGATATTCTCTCTGACATCCACTTTGACAATTAACAATTTTTTTATTGTTTTTTCCCACCACGGGATTCTTCTCCTGCTAGGATATTTCACAGAGAGGGCAGTTTGCCAAGCATTAACTTATCTTGCCCAGGGGGCCATAACTGTACAGCTGATTTCATCGGCATGATCATCATTCCTTTGGTCTTATTTGCAAACTGTTACGTGGTGATAGGGCTCAGTTAACCATTTGTGGTTCTGAGTCATGTGACTAGCCAGAGAGCAAAAAAAAAAATCCAGAGCATCTCTTCTAGACTCTCATGCAGCAGATCTAATCCAGGGGATGGTAGAACTTCTGTAAAGGGCCAGTGAGTAAATATTTTAGACTTGTGGGCCATCTGGTGTCTGTCACAACTATTCAACTCCACCATTGTAGTGTGAAAGCAGTCGTAGATGATACGTAGATGAATGGATGTGGCTGTGTTCCAATAAAACTTTATTTACAAAGACAGGTGGCAGGCTGCATATGGTACATGGGCCTTCGTGTGCCAGGCCTGGTCCAACTGGTGGTTAGAAGCCCCCGCTCTTGAGTCAGGTCAACCTGGACACACCTTGCCTAAGGGAGACTAGAGAGACAGCAGCTGGAGTCAGGGAGGCTGTGACAAAGTTCAGGAACCCAAAATATTTGCAGAAGCCCTACCAACTGAATGTCGATCCTGGGACTGGCCAATCAGCCTTGTCAGATAGTCCTTACCAGTGGTCTCTCACAGTCATTCGTGAAAGTGGTTTCATGAGAATTGCATTGTACTGTAACTGGATTGTAACCACCCTTAATATGGAAAAGTAGAAACGAAGGAAGTTCCTCAGGATATACCTGTGAAGTGAAAAGTAGGTGATGGCTCACAGCCAGTGTGAAAATGATCGTGGTCCTGGACTAAAGCATCTGGAAAGGGAACAGTCTGCCACCATGGACTCTGTCTCCTTGGCTGATAAGGGCACTTGAGGACCTTCTCCGATGGGATCGCGGGAAAGGAGATACATGCAAACAGGTTACTTGGGAGAAGGTGATGGCAGTGAAAGACTCAAAGAGAGTCTCTAAGAGGTCCCAAATATCTATTTGCCCATGCGTTATTCATTCACGGATCAATACTGACTCCTGTAAATGCCAGGCCCAGTCCTTGCTCTAATGGCACCACAGTCTCACAGGGGAGGAGAGACAAAATGAGGTGAGAAGGGCTGCCATGGAGGCAGGAGTCCCGAGTGGGGGCGAGGAGGCTGGTGTGTGAAGGATGGGCATCCTGGGTGAGGGATCTGGCGGAATCGGATGGCCGTTTCCAGACAGCCCCTCGCTGTGCACAACCCACCCAGGGAGAGGTTGGCTTGAGAAGCGGGGCCCATGGCTGCTAGCACCCTCCCTCACAGGGGACCTCTGTCACCGGCCTCAGTGAAATGATCCCATGGGTCCATGTGCTGTCTGCCCCCTCGCCCTGGCCCTCAGAGCCATCAGCCTACCTCTGTGACCTCCGAGCCCCCAGAGGACGTGTCCTGAGAGCTTGGTAAGATTTACCGCCCTTCACCTTCCATGAGGAGTCTGCCCCTTCTCCAGAGTGAGAGGAGCAGCAAGCGGGACGGACTGCCTCACACATGTAATTAGAAGATATAAGAGCAGTGAGAGAAAATTGGTTAAGAAAACCCAAGATAACTTTTTTTTTTTTAATAATAAAGGAATAAATCTCAGGGAAAAGAAACTACATTAAGCCGAGTGCATCAATGTGTTTTCTTCTGCCACACATCAGTCAGGTTTTCAGAAGGAATCACACGGTCACACAGCCAACCAAGGGCCTTGCCTGACCCACACCGGAAAGTTGGGGACTCCATTGCTCAGGGTGAGGGTGGATGGGACCTGGAGGTCTCCATGTGCTTTGCTGCATTTCTGGAGTGCCTCTGCTACTTGGATGGGCGGTTCCTGCCCCGTGATTGCATGATCTCAGCCCTGCCCTGTGGCAGGCTCTGCGCTCCAAGGCCAGGACCACATCTCAGCATGGTCTCCTCCAGGCATATTTGGTGTAACTGCCTGGTGATCAGCAGCCCCTCTCATGGCGTTTATCACCCCTCACGCACCTCTCACTCTCCGTCCCCTGTGCTCGCGGAATGCTTCTCAGTTGTCAGATCCATTTCTATATTTCTATGGCAACAGCAACCCCCAGCCTCATTGCTTTTTCCCTCCTCCTCTCCACCTCCCCCCGCCTGCCTTTTGCAAGTAGGATTTGCAGGGAAGCTGCTGTCAGACTGGTCTTCTAGTAATTTCCCTCATAAAACAAACAGCTGAGGAGAGGGAGTAGAGAGGTGGGGCTGTGTAGTGGGGCCGGCTCCTCAAGGGGACAGGGAAACCGAGAGTGGTGCACCTGCAGAGTCCTGGGGCACGGCGTTGACAGCAGTGTGAAGTCCAGTCGTTCCTAGCCTGGGGCACCGTGGAAGGCTCCCTCCAGATGTGCAGGGACGGTGGGCTAAGTGCTAGCATGACTGTGGGCCGTCACCGTGGGCCGTCACTGTGGCCCCAGGGAGGCATGTGGGCCCGGCTGCTGTGGCATAGACCAGAGGGAGCAAGGGCACAAGCTGCAGCCCACAGGGGAAATTATCCCAAATATCCTCATTACCGAGGCAAGTGCCTCTGAACCCAGTAGCGCTGAACTGCGGAAATGCCCTCTCTCTGGAAGATGGGGCCATTTCACCGACTCTAATGGCAAATATTCCATCCATCCCGGTCTGCTGCGAGTCACAGGTTCCTGTGTGGGCTGGAGGGCTTGGACAGGTGTCAGGGATAAGGCAGGTGCGAGCAAGTGAAGGCCACCAGGAGGGCACGCTGGTGGGGGCCGAGGCAAGACAGCAGCTTACGTTGCAGCAAGAAAGCGTGCCAGAGCTCAGGGAGGAGAGTAAATATTAATAGCTTTATTACATGCCTTTTTTATAAATAAAAGAAATATGTTTTTGGCTGCTAATGACCTTCAAATTAGCAGCTCTTTCCGAAAGCACTTATGTATTTTTAATTCCAAACGTAGCTGAGTGTCAGTTGCAGCGGCAATGAAAGCAGCAGGGCAGCTGGGTAGTTTTAAATAAGAGGAAACCCAGATCATTATTTTTGAAACTGTCAGCTTTTACGCCTTTTAATGGATTCACTTTTCTCTCATCTCTCCCCCCACTTCTGTGGTCTTTGAAGTTTCCCAGGCATTCTCTGTGGGAGAGAGGAGCAGAGGCACAAGGCCTGCCATATGGTAGACCTGGGTTTTAGTCCCCACCTTGGCTCTCAGGGTGTCACTGTCACACGCGGGGAGGCTTTAGCACCAGGGCCAGCGAAGATCATCCAAGAGCGTCGGAGAGAAGAGAATGCCATCCCAAGACGCAGGATGCTGGGTAATAGGACTTGGGGCTTCCTTGTCCATCCTGCTTCTGATTTCAAGTCGCAAAAAAAAGAGAAATTGGAGATGTTAGGGCAGCAGATGGAGAGATGGGGAGATTAGTGAGGACATAGAGGAGACACAAGACAATGAGAGGAGACAGACAGGCAGAGGTGGATGGAGAAACACAGGGAGAAGTCGAGCAGTGGGTGGCAAGAAGGCAATAGAGCAGTGTTTCTCAAAGTGTGAACCCCAGACCAGCAACAGCAGCATCCCCTGGGAACTTGCTAGAAATGTAACTTCTCAGGCCTCTGCCCAGAAGTGAGGGATCAGAGAATCTAAGGAATGGTCCCCATGGTCTGTGTTTTTATAAGTCCCCCCCCCCCAAGGGATTCTGAGGTTTAGCAAGGCATGAGGAGCTCTGATCTAGAGCAGAGGAAGAAAAGGGGGAGCTCGGTGAAGAAAGTGAGAAGGAGGAAGAGACGGTGTCAAAGGAGGTGGAGGAGGAGACGCACAAGAGACATGAAATGTGGAAGGAGTCTGCAGGACCCTGGACCTCCTGCTCCACTCCCATGCTCCACGACATGCTCAAACAGCTAGCTAACAGGTTTCTGTTCCACCAGCCCCAGAGACATGAGCTCCCAGGCTTTGCCAGTGACTTCCTGCGTGGAGCTGACCTCCAGTCACCAGTGACCCACGGCTGTATCAGGCTTCCTCTGACCTTGGGAGAAGATGCAGTGTCATTTTGCTGACCTGAAAACTGAGGATGGGTTTCCTCCTCTGCTCATCTGGGCTCCCGAGCCACCCTTTCTGATGGACACTTCATTTTTACTCGAACTACTAGAAGGATCAGTCTCCATGCTCAATTTTAGATAAAAGTTGAGCTCTTGGGAACACCCGGGTGGCTCAGTCGGTTGAGTGGCTGTCTTCGGCTCAGGTCAGGATCCCGGCATCCTGGGATCAAGTCCCACATTGGGCTCCTTGCTTGGTGGGGAGCCCGCTTCTCTCTCTGCCTCTGCCTGCCACTCTGCCTGCCTGTGCTTGCGCGCGCTCTCTCTCTCTCTGACAAATAAATAAATAAATAAATAAATAAATAAAATCTTTTTTTTTTTTTTAAAGTTGAGCTCTTGGGGTACCTGGGTGGCTCAGTCATTGGGCGTCTGCCTTCAACTCAGGTCATGATTCCAGGGTCCTGGGATTGAACCCTCTTGCCTGCTCCCTGCTCACCGGGAAAACTGCTTCTCCCTCTCCCACTCCCCCTGCTTGTGTTCTCTTTGTTGCTGTCTCTCTCTCTCTGTCAAATAAATTAATAAAATCTTAAAAAAAAAAAGTTGAGCTCTTTTCCAAATTGTCAGGCTGATGGACAAAAAGCAAGGATATTTCCCATTTGATCATGGATTTCTTGGTGTCTAGGCATAGTTGCCTCTACATTTAAAGTTGACAAACACATTCCAATTTGTCTCCAATCCAGCCAATAGACTTTTATTAAGTGTCTACCCCATGCAGAGACAATTCAGCCTAACTGATCCGCCCCACCACCCCTATCCCCCCAGGGGCTTCTGATCTCCTAGACGGTAACTAAAAATAAGGACTCCTTCTAGAGTCCTCCATCCCAACCCAGACCTCATCATGATTTTGCCTTCTCCAAAGACTGCCTTCCTCAAGCAGCCACCCTGGCACCCTCAAAACACCTTGGGCTCCCAGGACCTTCTGATTTTAGCAATGATAAATATAACTATTCATTTAAGAAATGTTTATTTAGTAGGAACTCTAAGCCACCTGGAAACAGGCATTATTTCCAAGTGCTTGGAATACATCAGTAAACAAAGCACAGATCTGGGTCTTCCAACAGGAGCCAGCAAAGGGAGAAAGACAACTAACAATAAACATAAGTGAATTATCCAACACCTTTGAATGTGAAAGTGCTATGGCCAAAAGAAAACTGGAGAGCAATAGAAGAGTAGTTTGCAATTTTCAATAGGGCAATCAGGACAGAACTCAGGGAGAAGGTGGCATTTGAGCAAATATTTAAAGGAGTTAAGGAAGTGAGCCAGGATAGAAGAGTCTACAAGCAAACTGTAACTGTAGCCAGGTATGTTCTAAAAACAGGGTGGTATATTCAAATAACAGCAGGTAGATTTTCCATATGCTATCTAATTTAAGCCTCACTATGTTCTAATGTATCCGGTATTATTAGTAGCATTTTACTGATTTAAAACCTGAGGCTTTGGAAGTCTTCATGTTTTGCTTAAGGCTGTTTAGATAGTGGTTTGCATAACTGGGATTCCAGTCCTTATTGGACTGATCCTAAAACACACATTGTTTTCTAAAATCTACCTTACCTCCAAATGAGTCAAGGTGGATCTTGGAGTGTTGATAATAAGTGGGACACAGAGCCCAGCCCTGCAGACAAAGGGAGACACCACAGCCAGGAGGCACGTGTTTCATGGCAAGGTCATTCCCAACAACTCTGACCCAATTTTCAGAAAGGGTGGATGCCTCTCTGCCAAGGGGAATGGTCTCATACTAGAAAGGGTAAAACTCATGGCCAAGAGAAAATGCAAGTCTTAAATGTCAACAAAATAGTCAAGGAGAAGGCCAGACATTCTAAGTGATTTCCAATCTTTCAGTGCAGATCACTGATATTACAGGACTGTACTAGAAGTTGTCTGATGGCAAGAAGCTGAGGCAATCTGGGTGCCCATTGTCGAAAAAACCGTCCTAGACACATACCACTGAGTGCTTGTGTTTCAGATAAGAGACTACTAGATTTTTACACAGCAGCCATATGGGTTTTAAGATCAGAGGGCTGAGTGGGCAAAGCAAGAACTAGGAAGGATGGATAATATGACAACATCTGTTTTACAAGAACATGTATCACCAGAGTATCTGCATTGAGCCTGATAGAATGGATGCCTGTGGTTGGAAATAGTGGGGATAATCTACCCATTTCCCATTTATTTCACTTGCAGCTTTGCATCTAGAGTCATACATGTCTATATATACCTATTTCTGGATATCTGAGATGCTTCATTTGCCTGCCAACTCTTATTCCAGGACAGCACTATCTTAATTATTGCAGCCTCATTGCACGCTTTAATGTTGTGTAACATGAGTCATCCATCCTTATTCACTCTCATAATACTCGTAACTATTTCACCTGCATATTTTCTAATTGAATTTTGAGATGATTTTGTAAATTTCCAAAATAGTGGTATTTTTATTAGTATAGTTTTAAGTATTAAATTAATATGGGAGAGTAGCAATCTTTACTAGATATATTTCCTATTTACAAATACGGCATTTCTCTGTATTTCAGCAATTAATCTTTTATAACCCTTGGCAAAATTTTATATTTTTCTTATAGATGTTATATATTTCTTCCTAAAAATTCCTATAATTTATATTTTGCTATAGTTAAGAGAATCTTCTTTTTCATTATACTTCCTGATTTTAATGTATTTTTTATCATTATCCAACATGTTAAGCATAAATATCATTAAATATTTTTTCAGTGGAATTTATTATTCCATTTTTTTGTTGTTTTTATTCAGGCATGTAATACAGTCTATAATAAAAAATAGTATTAATTCCAAGTTGGCAGTATTTTAAATTTAATTTGTTTTCCTGCCTTATTGCATTGTCTGGGACTTCTAGAGAAATATTCAATAATAGTAGTGGCACACATAGTTATCTTTTGTTTATTTAATGGAAAGGTCTTTATTGTTGTTTCATAATCGAGTGTGATATTGGTTGCTGCTCTGTATAGATATTCAGATAAAGAAGTTTCTATCTTCGCTGTACTAAGAATTACTATTTTAAATGAGTATTTTATTTTTTCAAATGCAGTTGAGCATCTATAGAGGAGATGATATATTGAACCAGACATGAATTCTTGAAATAAACTTTACTTCATCATGGCATGTTTTGCTTCTAATTTACTGGTGAATCTGACAAATTACAATTTTACTTGGGGTTCTTGCTTCTGTATTAAGAAATGAGATTAGTGTGTAGTTTTCTTGTTTGTGTATTTGTGCTAGCTTTTTCAACATTTTATTATCAATGGCCCTGATTATTTAATAATCACATTTATTAAAGTACAATAGAGAGGAAAAATTATCCAAATTATTGCTCAACAGCTTGATAAATTTTCATAAAGCAAATTCATCCATATAACCACCACCCAGATCAGGAAATAAGAGGACTACTAGCATCATGGTCCTTCTCAGTCACTATGCCCCAGTTTGTAAAAGTAAACAGATTCTAAACCATAAATTGTTTTGCATTCTTATGAACTTTACGTAAGTGGAATGATATAGAATGTTATTATTTACTATCTGATTTGTTTTGCTCAGATCATATTTGTGAAATTCATTCATGTTCTTATAACTTTAATTAATTCATTTTAATAGCTATACAATATTCCTTTGTATGAATATAACCACAATTTACTCTATTGTTACATATTTGAGCCATCTTCAGTTTTTTATTATTATAATTGTATTAAGAATATTCTCACATGTCTTTTGGTGTACATGACCTTCAGTATACACATTTATGCATTTCTGTTAATATACACATAGAAGTGAAATTGCTGGACCAAAGGGTATCTGTGTGTACTGTTTTAACAGGTGCCTTCAAATAGTTTTCCAAAGTGTCTCCTTAGCTGTCACTTTTTCATGTAAACCCAAGATGCAGCTGGGCCAACCTGGTTGAGTACTGGAATATGCTATTTCCATTTGACAAGGCAGCTTACTGGGGACTTCCAAATTTGTTAATCATTGTCTGAATCCCAAGGACTTTATGAATCAGTTGCTTACTTTCCACAAAACAAGCTAATAGATGCTTTTCAAAAGGGGGGTACTTGAGCACAGTGAATAGACACACATAGTCCCAAGAAACTTTACACAGAGAGCAGGGCTTGAATTTTGTCAAGGTTGTGAGCCCCCCTGTTGGCAGAGGTGTGATTACACCACAGAAACATTGAGACTCAGACTTCTGAGTTACCAACCAACAGGGTATCATTTATGGAGTGAAGGCTTTGGACATCAGAGAGTAGAGATAGTCATGTTGAAACCTAACTCGTTCACTGGTGGCAAATTACAGCACAGTTTGGGCATCTGTGGGAAAATACTAAAGGTTTCTTGAACATTTCTCTTCTGATTAGAAGACCCTCCTCTGGACTTTATGAACATTCAAAATACATGCATGTAAAATATCAGTATCAACTATACATCCAGCAGCACAAGCCACAATAGTATATTTAATTGGCCCAAAGGGTCCCACCCACAAAATCATGTTAACTTCCCTTCCCCACTCTGAAACTTGCCCACACCTCATTAGCTAAATCCTGGCAATGGGTATGATGGTGAATTGGGCATCTGTGTTCAACAGAGACATAAAGATCCCAGAAGATCCCTAGTGTGCTCAGAGAGGTGCATATTGCCTTCAGTACTCCTGGGGGCAAGAGGAGATCTTGGCCACATGACTAGTTGTCTTTTGCAGCTGAGGTAGAAGGGCACAGATGAATCAAGGGGACTGGACAGAGAGGGGCTCCGCACCAGTAAGCAATGCATATCTACTTTCCATTATGAGCAGTGCAGCAGCTACTCTCAGCTCAATCAAAGGAGTTCTCACTGTTTTCAGCCTACCCAGTTCTATACGGAATGGTGAGGTCCTCATGGCTAATGCCCTGTGTTTCATCCTCGGGAACTCTAGACTTGACAGCCACAGCCTCTGGGAATTCCAGCTGGGGCTGTGGGGCTCTGTCCCCTGGCTGGCTTGGGCTTAGCTCACACGGCAGTGGCAACTTCTTCGAGGAATCCACATTAGTCTGAGGCATCATTTCCCATTACTAAAATAACATCTCCTAAGTACTCATTTGATTTCCATGCAAGGGCTAGAGAAATTTTCCAGGGTGGCAGGACTGACAGTGAGCATTTATCTAAATTTCTTTGGGTCAGTTTCTCATTCCGCAGTGGGTCACTTCCATCATTATTATAAACCCAATTCGGGGCAGTGAGAACCTGAATACTAGTTAATGACTCATTTATGGTTTCCCAGGGGAGTATGTCCATTTTAGGCAAAACTCTCTTAAAGCAGCCAGAACACACTGCAAAAAAAAAAAAAAAAAAAAAAAATCTCTGAACCTTTTACTGCCGTATCCAAACAGCTCCACGGTTGACATGATAGACTGCAGATGTGGCTGAGCCATAAGATGATCCAGCTATTCCCATTCTTTCTTAACAAAGCGTTATGCAGCGTGCCCAGTGGCTCAGTCAGTTAAGTGTCTGACTCTTGGTTTCTTCTTGGGTTGTGATGTCAGGGGTGTGATCTCAGGATTGCAGGATAGAGCCACAAGCCGGGCTCCACACTCACTGTGGAGTCTGCTTCTCCCTCTCCCTCCCCTTCTGCCCCCACCCTCTTTACCCTTGCCCCTCCCCACACTCTCTTTCTCTCTTAAATAAATAAATAAATAAATAAATAAATAATACCTTAAAAAAAAAAGCATTATATATCCCAACTCATTCATCTCTCAAGTGAACCAGCGAAAGATCTTAGACTCCCAGTTTCTATACACAGTGATCACAAACCTCCTCCTTTCAACCTCTTGTCCCCAGGAGACATCTAAGTATTAGTCTTTACGATAGAGTGAACTTGAATCCAACCACCAGATGGGCAAAGAAGTCCCCTCACCAGAGCGGAGTTGCATCATATAAGGCCCAGTCCATGCAGCTGTTTTGAAATCTGCTTCCTAGTACTTGCCCTGCGATGCCTTCCCAGCTCCTTCTCATTAACAGGCAACATAGCAGAGAACAATTTATTGCCTGGTTGAACATACATTTGGTCATGCTTGCTAAAAGTGTCCAAACTGTGGAGGGTCAAATATTTTATTCTACTTACAAACTAACAAGTCACCCCAGCACTGTTTCATGGGTGCTATTCTACAAGAAGAGGTAAACAGAGTACCAGAACTTTTGGACCAGTTCCTGAGCCCCAGTTCCCATATGATGACATGACGTGGGCCAGAGGGAACAGCTCATACAGTGTGTTGCATGGCAGAAGAGGAACCCGAACCTACTCAGCAGTAAGTTTGCCTTTTGTTCCAGAGGAAGACATTAACTTTATTATACTGGACAGTAAGCACGCCTGCATTTTACTCTAGAGAGTGACACTATCTGTGTCTACCAAGGCTATTCACTATGCAAACATTCCTGAAAAAATAGGCCAGATAAAAGGACAATCGTTGTCTCCTCATAAGACATGCAAGAACTCCATGGAGAAATGTCTCTCAATGAGTATAATTTACATAAGGTTTACCCTTTTTTTAAAGTGGTACATTCCTAGGAGTTTTGAAAATTAGTCATATAATCACCACCACAAGCAATATAGAAATTTGTTCATCAACCCCAGAAGTTCCATGTGATCCTTAAGCCACTGATCAGACTTTGGTCTCTATAGTTTTGCCCTTTCCAAAGTGTTATATAAATGAAATGATCAGAAATATACCCATTTGTGTTTGGCTTCTTTCATTAAGCACAATAATTTTGAAATGAATCCTTGGCGTTAGTTACATGCATCAGTAGTTCACTTATTTTTATTGCTGTATAGTATTTCATTGTATGTTTATATGATTTCTTTATCCATTCGTCAGTTGATGGACGTTAGGAAGTTTATGGTTTTTTACACTTGGAAATAAACATGCTATAAACACCCATGTACAGGTGTTTGTGGGAACATATGTTTTTATGTCTCCTGAGTAGTTTGGAGTAGATTCTTGGGCCATAGTGTAAGTTCATGTTTAACCTTACAAAAAAACTATTATTTTCTGAAGTGATTGTACCATTTTTCATTCCTAGTAGCAGTGGATGAAAGAATGTGACTTCCTATCCTCACACTTGATATGATGTGTTGTGGAGTTGTTTTTGTTTTTAATTCTGGTCATTCTAATAGGTGTTCGGTGATATCCCATCATGTTTCTCATTGCATTTCCCTGATGGTTAATAATGTCAAGCCTCTTTTCATGTGCTTATTTATCATTTCAAATGTCTCATTTGATGACGCATCTGTGCAAGTCACTGCTTTTTAATGGGTTGTCTTTTTCTTATTGAGTTTTGAGAATTCTTTACATATTCTAGGTAAACTTCTTTTATCAGACTTTCTTTCCCCACACTTGAGACATTTTCTTCCAGTTTATGACTTATTATTTTATTAACATTCAAAGAGCTTAAGTTTTAAATTTTAATTAAATTCAACTTTTTAAAAATTTATTGTTTGTGCTTTTGTGTCCTATCTAATAAATTTTTGCCTAACCAGAAGTAAAAAATATTTTCTTTTGTGGCTCTTGGGTGGCTCAGTCAGGTGAGTGCTGAACTCTTGATTTTGGCTCAGGTCATGATCTCAGGGTCATTAGATCAAACCGCACATTGGACTCCATGTTTAGTGGGGAGTCTGTTTGAGTTTCTCTCCCTCTGCCCTTCCCCCTGCCCTCTCTCTCTCTCTTTCTCTAAAAATAAATAAATAAAATCTTCTTAAAAATTCTCTTTTATGTTTTCTTTGTTATGTTTTACAGTTTCACATTCTATATTTAGGCTTATAAGCCTTTCGGACTTGTTTCTGTATATGATACAAAGTACAGGTTGAAATTGTTTGAGAGAATTTTTTGGTTGCTATTTGATTTTTTTGTTTTTTTTGCATGTGGATATTCAAACATTCTATCAATATTTGCTGAGAAGAATAGGTCTTTGATCTAGTAAATACACTGGGACTTTCATTTAAAATCAATTGAACATATATGCTTGAATCTAGCTCTGCCTTCTCTCTTCTGTTCCATTTACCTCTGTATCTTACCTCTCATCACTGGTACACTGTTTTAATTATTGTAGCTGTACAGTAAGTGTTGAAATGAGGGAGTAGGTGTCCTTTTGTCCTTCTTAAAATTATTTTGGCTATTACATTTCGTTTACTTTGCCATATAGATTTTAGAGTCAGCTTTCTAATTTCTACAAAGTGGCCTGCTGCTGTTTTAATGGGATTGCTTTAAATTTATAGATTTATAGGTATAACTCTCTATTTATTTAGTTCATCTTTGATACTTTCATTAAAGTTTTATAGTTTCAGAATACAAATATTGAGACATATTTTGTTAATATTTTGCATTTATGATGTCATTGTAAGTGGATCTTTTAAATTTATATTTCTTAGTGGTCATCTCTAGTACACAGAAATACAATTAATTTTTCTATATTGACATTGCTAAATTCACTTATTAATCCTAGGAGCTTTTTTGTTTAAAAAAAAAAAAAAGCTAAAACCCTCTAGGACTTCCACATAGAGACTCACATTATCTGTGCATAGTTTTATTCCTTCCTTTTCAATCTGGATGCCTTTTTTTTCCTCCCTTGCCTTTCTTCCTTCCTTTCTTCCTTTCTTTCCTTTATTTTTTTCTATTTTTTTTTCTTCTTTCTTTTTCCTCACTGACCTGGTGACACTCAGACCCTCCAGAAAATGTGATGAGATGAGAATAGACATCCTTGCCTTGTTCCTGATCTTAGGGGAGAAGTCTTTCACACTAAGTATGGTGTTAGCTGTAGGGTTTTTTTCTATGCCTTTTATTAGACTGAGGGAGTTCACTTCTCTTCCTAGTTTTGATGAGAGGTTTTTTTTTTTTTTTAATCATGAATGGATATTGAATTTTGTCAAATGTTTTTTCTGCATCTGTTGAGATGATCACATTTTTCTCTTTTTTAGGTTATAATATAGCAAATTTTGTCAATTGATATTCTAATGTTAAACCAGCCTCACATTCCTGACATAAAACCAGTTTGGTAATGATGTATTTCCCTTTATAATATATTCAGATGGCTAAAGTTTTGTTAAGAATCTTTGCATCCGTGTTCATGAGGGATATTAACCTGTTGTTTGCTTTTCTTGTATTGTCTTCATCTGATTTTGGTTATTAGTGTAATCTTCCCCACATAGAGTTATGGTCAACATTAGAATGTGTTTCTTCTTAAAATTTCAAAAAAAGTCTATGCAGAGTTGGTATTTTCTTCCTTAAATGTTTGGTGGAAAACCCCACCTGATGTGAACCAGGCCAGATTTCTTTGTAGGAAGCATTTTAACTACAGATTCAATTTCTTAAATAATATAGGGCTACTCATGTTATCTACTTAGAAAATTTGCTAGTTTGTGTATTTCAAGAAAATTTACTATTTCATCTAAGCTTTTAAAAATTTGTAGGAGTGAAATTGTCTATAATGTTTTCTTAAAAATCTTTTGATAGCTGAGGAGGAGTCAAGATGGCGGAGAAGTAGCAGGCTGAGACTACTTCAGGTAGCAGGAGATCAGCTAGATAGCTTATCTAAAGATTGCAAACACCTACAAATCCAATGGGAGATCGAAGAGAAGAAGAACAGCAACTCTAGAAACAGAAAATCAACCACTTTCTGAAAGGTAGGACTGGCGGAGAAGTGAATCCAAAGCGACAGGAAGATAGACCGCGGGGGGAGGGGCCGGCTCCCGGCGAGCAGCAGAGCAACGGAGCACAAAATCAGGACTTTTAAAAGTCTGTTCCACTGAAGGACAATGCTCCAGAAGCTTAACCGGGGTGAAGCCCGCACGGGGTCAGCGTGGCCTCAGGTCCCGCAGGGTCACAGAAGGATCGGGGGTGTCTGAGTATCGCAGAGCTTATAAGTATAAGAACGGGGAAGCCGGCTACAGAGATGGAGCTGAGGAGTGAGCTCTAAACTCGGGGTTACCTTGAACTGGTCGCAGGCTCGGTCAGCTCAGAGCGCGGCCGGAGGCCAGGGTGGCGGGAGTCATTGGGCGCTGTTCTCTGAGGGCACAGTGAGGAGTGGGGCCCTGGGCTCTCGGCTCCTCCGGGCCAGAGACTGGGAGGCCGCCATCTTCATTCCCATCCTCCGGAACTCTACAGAAAGCGCTCAGGGAACAAAAGCTCCCGAAAGCAAACCTGAGCGGATTACTTAGCCCAGCCCCAGGTAAGGGCGGTGCAACTCCGCCTGGGCCAAAGACACTTGAGAACCACTAGAACAGGCCCCTCCCCCAGAAGAGCAACAAGAAACACAGCCAGGACCAAGTTCACCTACCAAGGAGTGCAGTTTCAATACCAAGGAGAGCATCGGAATTCCAGAGGAGGAGAAAGCAAAGCCAGAGCTCATGGCTTTCTCCCCATGATTCTTTAGCCTTGCAGTAAATTTTTTTTTCTTTTTCAATTTTTTTCTCTTCTTCTGCTAAAGTTTTTAAACTTTTACCCTTTTCTTTTTTAACGTTTTTAAACTAGTTTATCTAATATATTTTTCCTTTTTATATACTTTCTTTATTCATTTTCTTCTTTTAATTGTTTCATTTTTTTTTTCTTTCTGAACCTCTTTTTATCCCCTTTATCCCCCCTCATGATATGGGATCTCTTCTGATTTGGTTAAAGTATATTTTCCTGGGGTTGTTGCAACCCTTCTAGTATTTTAATTGCTCCTTCATATACTCTTATCTGGACAAAATGACAAGGAGGAAAAATTCACCACAAAAAAAAGAACAAGAGGCAGTACCAAAGGCTAGGGACCTAATCAATACAGACATTGGTAATATGTCAGATCTAGAGTTCAGAATGACGATTCTCAAGGTTCTAGCCGGGCACGAAAAAGGCATGGAAGATATTAGAGAAACCCTCTCGGGAGACATAAAAGCCCTTTCTGGAGAAATAAAAGAACTAAAATCTAACCAAGTTGAAATCAAAAAAGCTATTAATGAGGTGCAATCAAAAATGGAGGCTCTCACTGCTAGGATAAATGAGGCAGAAGAAAGAATTAGCGATATAGAAGACCAAATGACAGACAATAAAGAAGCTGAGCAAAAGAGGGACAAACAGCTACTGGACCACGAGGGGAGAATTCGAGAGATAAGTGACACCATAAGACGAAACAACATTAGAATAATTGGGATTCCAGAAGAAGAGGAAACAGAGAGGGGAGCAGAAGGTATGTTGGAGAGAATTATTGGAGAGAATTTCCCCAATATGGCAAAGGGAACAAGCATCAAAATCCAGGAGGTTCAGAGAACCCCCTCAAAATCAATAGGAATAGGTCCACACCCGGTCACCTAATAGTAAAATTTACAAGTCTTAGTGACAAAGAGAAGATCCTGAAAGCAGCCCGGGAAAAGAAGTCTGTAACATACAATGGTAAAAATATTAGATTGGCAGCAGACTTATCCACAGAGACCTGGCAGGCCAGAAAGAGCTGGCATGATATATTCAGAGCACTCAATGAGAAAAACATGCAGCCAAGAATACTATATCCAGCTAGGCTATCATTGAAAATAGAAGGAGAGATTAAAAGCTTCAAGGACAAACAAAAACTGAAAGAATTTGCAAACACCAAACCAGCTCTACAGGAAATATTGAAAGGGGTCCTCTAAGCAAAGAGAGACCCTAAAAGTAGTAGATCAGAAAGGAACAGAGACAGTATACAATAACAGTCACCTTACAGGCAATACAATGGCACTAAATTCATATCTCTCAATAGTTACCCTGAATGTTAATGGGCTAAATGCCCCAATCAAAAGACACAGGGTATCAGAATGGATAAAAAAACAAAACCCATCTATATGTTGCCTACAAGAAACGCATTTTAAATCTGAAGACACCTCGAGATTTAAAGTGAGGGGGTGGAAAAGAATTTACCATGCTAATGGACATCAGAAGAAAGCAGGAGTGGCAATCCTTATATCAGATCAATTAGATTTTAAGCCAAAGACTATAATAAGAGATGAGGAAGGACACTATATCATACTCAAAGGAACTGTCCAACAAGAAGATCTAACAATTTTAAATATCTATGCCCCTAATGTGGGAGCAGCCAACTATATACACCAGTTAATAACAAAATCAAAGAAACACATTGACAAGAATACAATAATCATAGGGGACTTTAACACTCCCCTCACTGAAATGGACAGATCATCCAAGCAAAAGATCAACAGGAAATAAAGGCCTTAAATGACACACTGGACCAGATGGACATCACAGATATATTCAGAACATTTCATCCCAAAGCAACAGAATACACATTCTTCTCTAGGGCACATGGAACATTCTCCAGAATAGATCACATCCTAGATCCTAAATCAGGTCTCAACCAGTATCAAAAGATTGGGATCATTCCCTGCATATTTTCAGACCACAATGCTCTGAAGCTAGAACTCAATAACAAGAGGAAATTTGGAAAGAACCCAAATACATGGAGACTAAACAGCATCCTTCTAAAGAATGAATGGGGCAACCAGGAAATTAAAGAAGAATTGAAAAAATTCATGGAAACAAATGATAATGGAAACACAATGGTTCAAAATCTGTGGGACACAACAAAGGCAGTCCTGAGAGGAAAATATATAGCGGTACAAGCCTTTCTCAAGAAACAAGAAAGGTCTCAGGTACACAACCTAACCCTACACCTAAAGGAGCTGGAGAAAGAACAAGAAAGAAACCCTAAACCCAGCAGGAGAAGAGAAATCATAAAGATCAGAGCAGAAATCAATGAAATAGAAACCAAAAAACAATAGAACAAATCAACGAAACTAGGAGCTGGTTCTTTGAAAGAATTAATAAGATTGATAAACCCCTGGCCAGACTTGTCAAAAAGAAAAGAGAAAGGACCCAAATAAATAAAATCATGAATGAAAGAGGAGAAATCACAACGAACACCAAAGAAATACAGACAATTATAAGAACATACTATAGCAACTCTACGCCAGCAAATTTGACAATCTGGAAGAAATGGATGCATTCCTAGAGACATATAAACTACCACAACTGAACCAGGAAGAAACAGAAAGCCTGAACAGACCCATAACCAGTAAGGAGATTGAAACAGTCATCAAAAATCTCCAAACAAACAAAAGCCCAGGGCCAGACGGCTTCCTGGGGGAATTCTACCAAACATTTAAAGAAGAACTAATTCCTATTCTCCTGAAACTGTTCCAAAAAATAGAAATGGAAGGAAAACTTCCAAACACATTTTATGAGGCTAGCATCACCTTGATCCCAAAACCAGACAAGGATCCCATCAAAAAGGAGAACTACAGACCAATATCCTTGATGACCACAGATGCAAAAATTGTCACCAAAATACTAGCCAATAGGATTCAACAGTACATTAAAAGGATTATTCACCACGACCAAGTGGGATTTATTCCAGGGCTGCAAGTTTGGTTCAACATCCGCATATCAATCAATGTGATACAACACATTAATAAAAGAAAGAACAAGAACCATATGATACTCTCCATAGATGCTGAAAAAGCATTTGACAAAGTACAGCATCCCTTCCTGATCAAAACTCTCCAAAGTGTGGGGATAGAGGGCACATACCTCAATATTATCAAAGCCATCTATGAAAAACCCACCACAAATATCATTCTCAATGGAGAAAAACTGAAAGCTTTTCCGCTAAGGTCAGGAACACGGCAGGGATGTCCATTATCACCACTGCTATTCAACATAGTACTAGAAGTCCTAGCCTCAGCAATCAGACAACAAAAGGAAATTAAAGGCATCCAAATCGGCAAAGAAGAAGTCAAACTATCACTCTTCGCAGATGATATGATACTATATGTGGAAAACCCAAAAGACTCCACTCCAAAACTGCTAGAACTTGTACAGGAATTCAGTAAATTGTCAGGATATAAAACCAATGCACAGAAATCAGTTGCATTTCTCTATACCAACAACAAGATAGAAGAAAGAGAAATTAAGGAGTCCATCCCATTTACAATTGCACCCAAAACTATAAGATACCTAGGAATAAACCTAACCAAAGAGACTAAGAATCTATACTCAGAAAACTATAAAGTACTCATGAAAGAAATTGAGGAAGACACAAAGAAATGGAAAAATGTTCCATGCTCCTGGATTGGAAGAATAAATATTGTGAAAATGTCTATGCTACCTAAAGCAATCTACACATTTAATGCAATTCCCATCAAAGTACCATCCATTTTTTTCAAAGAAATGGAACAAATAATCCTAAAATTTATATGGAACCAGAAAAGACCTCGAATAGCCAAAGGAATATTGAAAAAGAAAGCCAAAGTTGGTGGCACCACAATTCCTGACTTCAAGCTCTATTACAAAGCTGTCATCATCAAGACAGCATGGTACTGGCACAAAAACAGACACATAGATCAATAGAACAGAATAGAGAGCCCAGAAATAGACCCTCAACTCTATGGTCAACTCATCTTCGACAAAGCAGGAAAGAATGTCCAATGGAAAAAAGACAGCCTCTTCAATAAATGGTGTTGGGAAAATTGGACAGCCACATGCAGAAAAATGAAATTGGATCATTTCCTTATACCACACACGAAAATAGACTCAAAATGGATGAAGGATCTCAATGTGAGAAAGGAATCCATCAAAATCCTTGAGGAGAACACAGGCAGCAACCTCTTCTACCTCAGCCACAGCAACATCTTCCTAGGAACATCGCCAAAGGCAAGGGAAGCAAGGGCAAAAATGAACTATTGGGATTTTATCAAGATCAAAAGCTTTTGCACAGCAAAGGAAACAGTTAACAAAACCAAAAGACAACTGACAGAATGGGAGAAGATATTTGCAAATGACATATCAGATAAAGGGCTAGTGTCCAAAATCTATAAAGAACTTAGCAAACTCAACACCCAAAGAACAAATAATCCAATCAAGAAATGGGCAGAGGACATGAACAGACATTTCTGCAAAGAAGACATCCAGATGGCCAACAGACACATGAAAAAGTGCTCCATATCACTCGGCATCAGGGAAATACAAATCAAAACCACCATGAGATATCACCTCACACCAGTCAGAATGGCTAAAATGAACAAGTCAGGAAATGACAGATGCTGGCGAGGATGCGGAGAAAGGGGAACCCTCCTACACTGTTGGTGGGAATGCAAGCTGGTGCAACCACTCTGGAAAACAGCATGGAGGTTCCTCAAAATGTTGAAAATAGAACTACCCTATGACCCAGCAATTGCACTGCTGGATATTTACCCTAAAGATACAAACGTAGTGATCTGAAGGGGCACGTGCACCCAAATGTTTATAGCAGCAATGTCTACAATAGCCAAACTATGGAAAGAACCTAGATGTCCATCAACAGACGAATGGATAAAGAAGATGTGATATATATACACAATGGAATACTATGCAGCCAACAAAAGAAATGAAATCTTGCCATTTGCGACAACGTGGATGGAACTAGAGGGTATCATGCTTAGCGAAATAAGTCAATCGGAGAAAGACAACTATCATATGATCTCCCTGATATGAGGGAGAGGAGATGCAACATGGGGGGTTAAGGGGGTAGGAGAAGAGTAAATGAAACAAGATGGAATTGGGAGGGAGACAAACCATAAGTGACTCTTAATCTCACAAAACAAACTGAGGGTTGATGGGGGGAGGGGGGGTGGGAGGGGGGGTGGGGTTATGGACATTGGGGAGTGTATGTGCTATGGTGAGTGCTGTGAAATGTGTAATCCTGGCGATTCACAGACCTGTACCCCTGGGGATAAAAAGATATTATATGTTTAAAAATAAATAAATTTAAAAAAAAACTTAAATTAAAAAAAAAAATCTTTTGGGGTGCCTGGGTGGCTCAGTGGGTTAAGCCGCTGCCTTCAGCTCAGGTCATGATCTCAGGGTCCTGGGATCGAGTCCTGCATCAGGCTCTCTGCTCAGCAAGAAACCTGCTTCCCTCTCTCTCTCTGCTTGCCTCTCTGTCTACTTGTGATCTCTCTCTGTCAAATAAATAAATAAAATCTTTAAAAAAAATCTTTTGATAGCTGTAGTATCTGTATTGCTGCATATCTCATACCCAATATTGATAATTAGTGTCTTCTCTCTGTTTTCCATAATCTGGTTAAAGGTCCATTCATTTTTTGATCCTCTCAAAAACACAGCTTTTGTTTCCATTGATTTTATCTGTTTCTCTGTTTTCTCTTTCATTGATTTCCTCCTTGGTCTTTATTGTTTTCTTTCTTCTATTTACCTGAATTTAGTTTCCTTTTCTTTTCTTGAAGCCGAGGTCATTGATTTGAGATCTTTCATTTTTTCTTTTCTTTTCTTTTCTAGGAGTTTAGTGTTATAAATTTTCTCCTAATTACTGCTTTACCTATA
Source organism: Lutra lutra (assembly GCF_902655055.1). Lineage (NCBI taxonomy): Eukaryota > Metazoa > Chordata > Mammalia > Carnivora > Mustelidae > Lutra > Lutra lutra. The sequence goes on along the minus strand of NC_062278.1, from coordinate 129,777,476 downwards.
ATCTCAAATTTTGATATGTGGTATTTTAGATATTTTAGTTCCAAATATCTTCTAATTTCCCTTCTGATTTTTTTCCTTGACCCATGAGTTTTTGTTGAAAGTGTATTATTCATGTAAAAATATTTGGGAATTTTTAAGATATTGTTCTTTTATTGATTTCTAGTATAATTCCATTTAGGTCAAAGAACAAAAGTTTTATCATCACAATCTATTTAAATGTATTGATAACTTATTTTATGGTCCATAATATGGTCTGTCTCAAATATCCCATGTATACTTGAAAAAAAATGTATTACACTGTTGATGGGGCAGTGTTCTAAAAATGTCAATTAGGTCAAGTTGACTGATAGTGTATAAGTGTTCCACCTCTTCACTAATGTTCTATTTACTTGTTCTATCAACTGTTAAGAGAGGAGTGCCGGAATTTCCAACAATTATTGTTTCATTAATCTATTTCTTTTTTCAGTTTGTTAGTTTTTGCCTATATACTTTGAAGTTCTGTTACATGTCATATAAACATTTAGAGTTGTTATGTTCTCTTGATACACTGATGGCTTTATTATCATGAAACGACCTTCTTTATCTCTGGTAATATTCTTTATTTTGATTAACGTTAGCATGCTGTATTGTTTTCCATCCTTTCACTTGTAAATATGACTTTATACTTAAAGTGCATTTTTTTATAGGTAGCAATAGTTGGGCTTTATTTTTTGTCCAACTGATAATTCTGTTTAATAATTAAGGTGATTAGACTATTTGTATATAGTGCTCGCTTCGGCAGCACATATACTAAAATTAGACTATTTGTATATAATGTGCTTATTGAATAACATTGTTATGAAAGTAACTCTAAAATATTATTGAGAGACACAAAATAAGTTTTTAATAATTGAAAGGCCACTGTATTATTGGATACCAAAACATCAGTATTATAAGACTTTAGTAATTCCTAACTTAATATCTAAATTTAATTTGATCCCTATAAAAGCAGCAGATTATTTTTGAAATACATAAGTTGAATCATATGTTGATAAGGAAAAATAAACATGTAAGAATCTTTAAGAAAATTCTGAAAAGTAAAAATAATGTGGAAAAATTGGTCTTACAAGTATCAAAATATTTTATAAATGTATAGTAATTAAATAGTGTGCTATTGAAATGACTGGAAAAATCTCTGAAAGGAGCAGAAGAGGGAATGGAGAAATAGATATTCATTGAATATTCATGCAAAAATTTTGTATATGAGAAAAGTGTATCAGTGTGGAAAAGATGGATTCTTCAATACATGGTGTTCAGACAACTCAGAAGCACTCAGAAGAAAATAAATGTGAATCTCTTCTTCACACTTTACATTTATGTAAATTACATTTGAATCAAAAATTTAAAACACAAAATACTAACCAAAGACATAAGAATACTGAGCAAAGATGTGAGAGAATTTTTAAATAATCTTGGAAAGTTAAGGCCTTTATATGCACAACATAAAACCAGAAGGTTTAAGAAAATTGATAATTCTGAAAACATTAAAAAAAATTAGGACAAAAATATAGTCAGCTGATCTTTGACAAAGCACACAGGCAATTCAATGGAGGGAATATATTCTCTGCAACAAACAGGGCTGGAGGAAATAGACTTCCATATGCAAAAAAGCAAAGAAAAAGAAAAAAAATAGACACAAACCTTATGTCTTTCACAAAAAATAACACAAAGTGGATCCTAGACCTAATGTAAAATACAAAATTATAAATGTTCTATAAGAAAATACAGGATAAAATCGGGGCACATGGGTGGCTCAGTTGGTTAAGTGTCTGCCTTTTGCTCAGGTCACAATCCCAGGGTCCTGGGGTCGAGCCCCTAGTCTGACTTGCTGCTCAGTGGGGAGCCTTGCTTCTCCCTCTCCCTTTGCTGCTTTCGTTGCTTGTGCTTTCTCTCTTTTTCAAACAAATAAATAAATAAAATCTAAAAAGACAAAGAAAAAGAAAATATAGGATAAAATCTACATGACCTTGGGCTTTGTGATGAGTTTTTAGATACAACATCAAAACCACATTCTGGGGGTGCCTGGGTGGCTCAGTGGGTTAAGCCGCTGCCTTCGGCTCAGGTCATGATCCCAGGTCCTGGGTTCGAGCCCCACATCGGGCTTTCTGCTCAGCGGGGAGCCTGCTTCCTCCTCTCTCTCTGCCTGCCTCTCTGCTTACTTGTGATTTCTCTCTGTCAAATAAATAAATAAAATCTTAAAAAAAAAAAAACCACATTCTGTGAAAGAAAAGTTGACATGTTGGATTTTATTAAAATTAAAAATGTCTGCTCTGTGAAAGGTCCTATTAAGAGAATAAAAATGAAGTCATAGACTGGGAGAAAGTATTTCCAAACAATATCTCATAAAACCTAGAGTCCAAGATATTAAAAGAACTCTTAAAATCCAAAAATAAGAAAATGTCCAGCTCAATTTAAAATGGGCCAAATATCTGAAAAGACATCTCACCAAAGAAGACATAGAGATGACAAATACATAAGTGAAAAGATGCTCACCATTATGTATCATTAGGAAAGTGTGACTTAGATACACTACATACCTATTAGAATGACTGAAATTCCAAAGAAATGACAATACTAATTTCTGACAAGGGTATACAGGAACAGGAACTCTCATCAATTGCTGGTGGAGATTTAAAATAGAAGACATTCAGCTGTTTCTCACAAAGCTAAATGTACTTATTATTTGATCCAGCTGTCACACTTCTAGGTATTTGCCCACCTGATCTGAAAAGTTACACACACACACACACACACACACACACACACACACACCAGTGCATGCTTATCTATAACAATTTTATTCATAATTTTCCAACACTAGGAGTGACCAAGATGTTCTCTGATAGGTGAATGGATAAACCAGTTGTGGTACATCCATACAAAGGCCTACTATTCAGTGATGAAAAAGATGAGCTCTCATGCCATGCAAAAACCTGGATGAATTTTTTTTTTTTTTTTAAGATTTTACTTATTTATTTGACAGATAGAGATCGCAAGTAGGCAGAGAGGCAGGCAGAGAGAGAGGAGGAAGCAGGCTCCCTGCTGAGCAGAGAGCCTGATGCGGGGCTTGATCCCAGAACCCTGGGATCATGACCTGAGCTGAAGGCAGAGGCTTTAACCCACTGAGCCACCCAGGCACCCCCTGGATGAATCTTAAATGCGTAATGTTAAGTGAAAGAAGCCAGTGTGAAAAGACTACATAATTCATTTGCATTTACATGAGATTCTGAAAAGAGCAAAACTATAGAGATGCTAAATGGACCAGTGGCTGCTAATTAATGATTCAGTTCAGGGAAAGAGGTCTGAATTGGGGAAGCACAGAGATTTGTAGGTTGGTGAAATTGTTCTGCATGCTACTGTAATGGTGGCTGCATGACATTAAATTGACAAAACACACAGAGCTTTATGGCACAAAGAGTAAACCTTAACCCACAGACTTTTCAGCACAAAGAGCAAACCTTAATATGTGCAAATTTTAAAAACTTACCTAAGGGGGCGCCTGGGTGGCTCAGTGGGTTAAAGCCTCTGCCTTCAGCTCAGGTCATGATCCCAGGGTCCTGGGATCGAGCCCCACATTGGGCTCTCTGCTCAGCAGGGAGCATGCTTCACTTCCTCTCTCTCTGCCTGCCTCTGCCTACTTGTGATCTCTGTCTGTCAAATAAATAAATAAATCTTTAAAAAAAACAAAAACAAAAACAAAAAACAAAAACTTACCTAAGATATTGGGGGTGCTAAGTTGGGAAGTAGAATGTGACAGAACAATCTAACTGCATTAGAAATGCATGAAACAATCTCACTAAAGAGGGTGAGGGGAAAGGTGCTGATCTAAGCCAATTTGGAAATGAGTAGAATCTGTAAGACTAAAAGCAAAAGGACCTGTACTTAAACATTATACTCTGGCTGTTAAGGTTTCTCCCATGGGGGTACAGGTTAACAATGCTGAAAACACTATACACAGATACACGTATAATTAGACAACTAAGTAAATGGATAACAGCCTAGGGGCAAGGTTTCTCACTGTTAGAGTGGATTTTACAGCTAGGCAAGGGAGGAAGCTAGAAAGAGCCATGTGGTACTGGCTTAGAGTTTGAAGGCACCAATATGAACTCATGTTTGGCTTAATATAGATTCAGATGTTACACAGAGAAATATTTATAGATATGTGCATATATATGAGTTAGCATACACACATACATTTCCTTGCTCTGTCAGCTGAGAGGGCCTACAAGCAAGGACATTCCAATAAAAATGAGTACACCTAGAACCTTAGTTTTGGTACTCTTCTTCATTGAAAGGAATAGGACTCCTTCGAGAAATGATAGATTCTAGCACTGGATCAGGAAATGTACAAGATGAGAGCCTGGGGCATCTTGCAGTAAGGAAGTGCTGAAAACCACAGCAACAAAGACAGGAGTATGTTAAAGGGACATAGGAACAGACTGAAAGAACTCCTCCAGTGGCCAAAGCAGAATGATGTGAGCCACCAAATAAAGTAGTATTGGATTATAAACCTAAGAATATAATAAATATTCATGAGTCCATACTGACATAAATAAACCACTGAATAAATAAACAAACAAATATGTACATAGCTACATAAATCATAAATGAGGGGAGAACAGATATGCCGAGTAGAATTCCCAATAATTTATGAAGATACTCTGTTTCAAGAAGGTGAAGTCTAAGTCCCCACTCCCTAGGTGTGAGCTGCGCATAGAGACTTCCTGCCAGAGTCCCGTATGGAAAGAGTGACTTCACAGTGGGGGAACCTAACCACCTCAGCCAGGTGATCAAGATTAACATCAATGGCGGTGAGTCGTGGTCATGGTAAGTTCACTTTACCGGAAGTGATGAGAATGGTACTTTATCTCTGTGGACTTCCTCCCACTCTAACCAGGAGAACAACATCACACCAATCCCAACTGAGGGACATTTGACAAAATACCTGACTGGCATTCCTCAAAGCTGTCAAGGTCATCAGAAACTAAGAAAGTCTGAGGAAACATGACAGCCAAGAGGAGTCTAAAGACACATGGTGGTTGAATACAATATGATAGGATCCTGGCACAGAGAAAGAACAAAAAAGACAAAAGCTGAGGAAATCTGAATAATAAAGTATGGACTTTAGTTAATAATGATGTGTTAATATTGATTTATTAATTATTACAATTGAGTCATATTCATCTAAGATGTTAATAATAGGGGGCGCCTGGGTGGCTCAGTGGGTTAAAACCTCTGCCTTCGGCTCAGGTCATGATCCCAGGGTCCTGGGATCAAGCCCCACATCGGGCTCTCTGCTCCGAGGGGAGCCTGCTTTCTCCTCTCTCTCTGCCTGCCTCTCTGCCTGCTTGTGATCTCTGTCTGTCAAATAAATAAATAAAATCTTAAAAAAAAAACAGGTATTAAAAAAAATAATAGGGTTGGCTAGGGTAGGGTGGACAGAAACTCTACTGCCTTCATGATTTTTAAAAAAATCCCAAACTATTCTAAATTTGAAAAGTACACTGGAAATTTAGGATGACAAAAACTCCATTAATAGTATCTAAAGAAATGCTTTCAACTCACATGATAGCAAAGGACTATATTAATTTCTTTCTTTTTTTTTTAAGATTTTATTTATTTATTTGTCAGAAAGAGAGAGAGAGCTCACAAGCAGAGGAAGCAGCAAGCAGAGGGACAAGCAGGCTCCCCACTGAGCAAGGAACCTTTTGTGGGACTCGATCCCAGGACTCTGGGCTGAAGGCAGATGCTTAACCAACTGAGCCACCCAGGCATCAGCAAAAGATTAATTTTTTAACACATAAAGAATTCCTATAAAACTTCTAAAATATCAGTAACTTAATAGAAATGTGGCCCCAGTTCAGCAAAATAGTTAACAGAAATAGAATCACAAAAGACTTTTGAATTTAAGGATCACTCATAATAGGAAAATGCAATTAAATGACAGTGAGACACCATTTTTTATTGATGAGACTGGTCAAGCCTGATAGTATGTTTTGTCGGGGAAGAGGGAGTTCACAGAACTCTCTTCACTATTCATGGGAATTGTTAATAGAAACTCAATGGGTAAAGATTCGGCAACTGCTTAGTATACTGTTTAGGTGCTCATTCTTTTTTTTTTTTTTAAGATTTTATTTATTTATTTGATAGAGCGAGATCACAAGTAGGCAGAGAGGCAGGCAGAGAGAGAGAGGAGGAAGCAGGCTCCCTGCCAAGCAGAGAGCCTGATGCGGGACTCGATCCCAGGACCCTGAGATCATGACCTGAGCCGAAGGCAGAGGCTTAACCCACTGAGCCACCCAGGCGCCCAGGTGCTCATTATTTTTACCTTTAATTGTCGAGGTGCTATTTTTTTCAAATGAGATATAACTGACATAACATTATATTAGTTTCAGGTGTACAATGTAACGATTTACTATTTGTATATATTCCAAAATGGTGACCACAGTAAGTCCAGTTAACACCCATTACCATACATCATTACAAATTTTTTTCTTGTGATAAGAACTTTTGAGATATGCTCTCCTAGCTACTTTCAAGTATGTAACATAGTACTCTTAACTATAGTCACCATGTGGACATGCTAAACATCGCACTTTTTACAATCAGGAGTTTATTCTACTGAAGTAATAACCTATATGCACAAGATATTCATACAAGGAGAATAATTGTAAAATTGTTTGTATGATATCAATTTTTTTTAAAAGCCAGGTGACCAATAAGGAACTTGTTAAAGAGTTACACAGATGTAAAAAAGAAAATTAAATACAATGTAACTATTAAAAAGAATTAATTAACCCTATGGGTACTGACATCCAACAAATGCCAAGATAAAATGTCAGGTGAAGAAGAACAAAATTCAGAATATTGTATGCCTAAAAATAAGTCTCATTAGTATATATAACAACAGTTTAAGAGAAATTATACCCCTAAAAGAAAATACTAGATTACTTAAAAAGTGCAATCAGAAAACAAAAAGTGTTCTCAGTAATCAAATGATTGCAAAAATAGAAAATTAAATTGCATTCTGAATAATAAGCACACAGCTAAAGACAAAGTTGGTCCTCTGGCAAATAAGCTTATGGTAATGTCTCAAAACATAGAGTAAAATGAAAAATTTAATTGCAAGGTAAGGTACTATAGGAGGTGTAGCAGCGCTAACATTTATACAAAAGAGGTTTAAAAGAGAAAACTGGCAGGGGGTGGGGAGAGATAATAGCAAATTATCAAGGAAATATTAGAAGAAAATGTTCTGGATCTAAAGAAAGAAGGCATTCTTCTAATTTTGAAAGATCCCAACCAAATCCCGATACAGGTTAATGCAAAAAGCTCACATTGAGAGAAATCTTAGTGACATTACTGAATTCCAAACAGTAACAGAAAATCCTGAAACTTCCTTGAAAGCAAAAAAGAGATTACTTAGAAGGAGAAAAATTAATCTGATCCAGACTTCTCATATGCAACAGCGAATTCTAGAAGACAAAGGAGAAATGCCTTCAAAGTTCTGAGGGAAATGGTTTGAATCCAGAATTCCTTGCCAATCTAAATGATCAGCCAAATGTGAGAGTGAAATAAAGACATTTCAGGCACTCAAGAATTCATAAAGCTTAAATTCCATTCATATATATTTTCTGAAACAAAAATGCTCAGGGATGGGGGCACCTGGGTGGCTTAGTCAGTTAAGCCTCTGCCTTTAGCTCAGGTCATGATCCCAGGGTCCTGGGATCAAGTCTTGCTTACGGCTCTCTGCTCAGCAGGAAGCCTGCTTCTCCCTCTGCCTTTGCTGCTCCCCATGCTTGTGCTCTCTCAATCTTTCTAATTAATTAATTAGTTAATTAATTAATTAAAATCAATCTTTAAAAAATGCTTGGGGATATATTCCAGAATACCCAAAAGGCAGCACAGGAAAGAGGGACACATGGACCCCCTCATGAAGTAACTGCTGTCTAGCCATCTCAGAACCTAACCAGCCATCCAAAAACAGGCGCATGAGGACTTCCACGAAGAATGTTTTGGAGGAAAAAAAAGGGGGATTCTGTTCAATCGACAGTATGACTAGGAGGATACTTTAAAGATCATCAAATGTGAAAAGGATCTATTAGGATACTAGGAAAAAATGAAAGGCTGCCCAAGAAAAACATGGTCTTGTCTTCAAAAGCAAATTAGAATGAGGCATGGTTATGAGCTGAAAGGGAGGTAAGTAAAGATAAAGCATTTGGCTTTTAGTTTCTTTGCCCTCTTTCTTAATGATGAGGGATATATATATATTTTTTTGGGGGGGGGGGAAGTGCAGTACTGGTTGGCCATGAACACTATTTCCATGTTCATAATATTTTGAATGATATATATTTATTTTGGGAATAGGATAAGTGCCAAGAGAACTAAATAATATTTGAGAATGAAAACAACCATTACAAACTTTGACCGTGTCAAAGGCCCAGGGGAGAGACATGAACGTTAATTTCTTCTCCATATGTGTGGGCAGTAGATAAGGTATAAAGTTAAGAAATTAAAAATAGAGGTTTTATTATGTTATTTTGTATTTATTGTTAATAAAGGTAGCAATTTTAGAAACTGATTCTCAATATGTTAAGTTCGAACAATAAGCATGTTATTTAGTGATGCCGTGATAACCATCAGAAATGCTAAAGGCAAGAAAGGTTACATGTGTCCAACCCAGGGAGGGGATTGTATGTTTGGGGTGAAGGGGGACAACTAGGGTTATCACTTTCTCTTTTTTAAAGATTTACTTTTTTATTTGAGAGAGAGAGAGAGAGTACGTACACATGCATGAATGGGGATGGGGCAGAGGGAGAGGGAGAGAGACTCTCAAGCGGACTCCATGCTGAGTGTGGAACCTGAAGCAGGGCTGGATCTCACAACCCTGAGATCATGACTTGAACTGAAATCAAGAGTCAGATGCTTAACTGACTGAGCCTCCCAGGCGCCCTGGGGTTATTACTTTCTATAGGAGGCTCTACTGTACAATTTTAAATTATTTAACTGTGCATGTTTGCTTTTATAATAAGATAAAATAAGTCCACACAGATTATTAAACCAATGATCAAGGAATGAAAATAAATCAGTGATCAATTACAGCCATCTCAGCTAAAAAAAAAAAAAAAAAAATCTCCTAATGTGGTGTGAGGAGAACTGAAGTGGAAAGTCTGTATCCCAGTCCTTGCTTTGCCATGAACCCATTTGGACCTAGCCATTTCCTCTCTGGGACCTCAGGTTCCTTATTGGTACAAAGGCAGCTTGAACCTGACAATCTCTAGGTTCTTTTCAGCTCTCACTTTCTAATATTCTAATTCAAAATTCATATATCTCACATTTGATAAAATCACTATGTTGGCAGGTAAGGGTCTCCCACAGATACTTGCATTTTTGTGCTAAGAGGGTGTTTGTCTTCGGCTGGTCTTTCACGGTTCCACACGGGGTAAGGCGGAACCCCGGGCTGGAAGACAGGCACTTCCAGTGGGTAGGATCATGGGCTTTGGGCAACATGGAAAGGAGAGAGCTCCCATGGAAGGTCCTGAGCTCCGTCTTTATGGACAGGGTTATCAGTGCATCCACATGGGGCCTGCAGAAAAGTACTCAGGATTCATTTTTTCTCTGAAGTCGCCAGAAGTATGAAGGAGTTTTCAGGTAGTAGACCCCAGAATCCAGAAAGGAGTTCCTGAAGGGGAGGAGTGGGGTGGGAGGGTGACTTTGCAACAGCATCCTGTATAGGGAAAGGACTGATTCTAAAGGAGGAGAAGGTAAGGAGAGAGCAAATCTCACCTGCTCACTCACCCTCAAGGTCAACTGGACCCAGCTGTTGGGGGCAGGGGGTGGTAGTGACAGAGCTGTTATCTCCAGGGGTACTGAGAGGAACTGAGGCATGGCCATAAATCCCATGTTGGGATTTATAGTAAGAAATGTATATTTGGTCTTCATTCCCATTCCTGGCACAGAGCTCCTAAAACTCTTGGAATCTCCTGTGATGAGGTTGACAAAGGTGTCCTTTGTTATGCTAATGAGGTGACTTTTGAAAAGCCCTAGAATGTCACCAGCCTCTGATTAGAGAGTTAGAACTTTCAGTCCCATTCCCTGTGCCTCCTGGAGAGCAGAGAGGGCCTGAAGGTTGACTCATTCACCACTGGCCAATGTTTTAGTCAATCACACCTAAGTAATGAAGTCTCCAGAAAAACCTGAAAGGGTGGGGTTTGAAGAGCTTCTGGGTTGGGGAGCACATGGGGATCTGGGGGAGCGTGGAGGCATGGAAGCTCCCCGCTCTTTCCCCATACCCCACACTCCCATCCCGCTGTTCCTAGAGACATGTCCTTTCGTCATAAACTGGCAATGTAGTAAGTAAAATGTTTCTCTGAGTGCTGTGAGCTGCTCTAGCAAGTTAGTCCTACCCAAGGAGGGGGTCCTTGGACCCTCTGTTGTTCAAAAGCACTGGTGACAACCTGGATTTACGAGTAAAATCTAAAGTTCGGGGAGATGGGGCGGGGACAGCCTCGAAGAACTGAGCCCTTACCCAGGGAATCTGAAAGGACCATCTCCAGGCAGGTCCTGTCTGAGTTGAGTGCAACTGTAGGCTACCCAGCTGGCATCAGGGAAGGGCTTGAAGTGGAGGGAAGCATCCACCTATGGTAATAGGGTGCAGGATCTGAGGTGGGCTCAGATCCGTGTGCTGGAACTGCCACAAGAAGGTACCTCAAACTGGGGGGCTTAACAATGGAAATGGATTGTCTCTGACTTCTGGAGGCTGGAAGTCGGAGATCAAGACTCTGGTCAGCAGGGTTGCTGCCTCTGAGGTTGTGAGCAAGAGTCTATTCCAGGCTTCTCTCTGGGCTTCTGGTGTTTTGCTGGCCATGGCTGTCACTCCTTAGCTTCTAGAAACAATGCCCCAGTCTCTGCCTTCATGTTCTTGTGGTGTCCTCCCTGTGCACAAGTCTGTCTGTGTCTAAATTTCTCCTTTCTAGAAGGACACCAGTCATTGGACCAGGGCCCACCCAACTCTCCTGTGACCTTGTCTTAACTAATTACATCTGCCGTCACCCTTGTTCCACATAAGGACACCTTCTGAGGTCCTGGCAGTTAGGACGTCAACATATGATTTTTGAAAGGACATAATTCAGGTCAGAACAACTCATAATTAAGGCGGAGGCCAGAGCGCTGCCTATCCTACAACACAGGAACTTTTCAAAAAAAGAGCATTAGGACCAGCCAGGAAGCATGGCTTTTCCTCTTCATTACCTGTGACGTAGGCAATGGTAAGAGGCAGGTCACTTAAGGGCAGGAATGGCAGCATAGCATAGCTCGAGGGGCTGGTGGGTGAAGCACAAAGCCAGAGGAGAGCACCGCAACAGCTGGAGGAGAATGTATACCTCCCCTCCTTACCCACGGGGGCTGCGTCCTAAGACTGACAGTACCGAATCCTACACATACTGTTTTTCCCCATATATACAGACCTATGATAAAGTTTAACTTACAAATTAGGCACTGTAAGAGATTAGCAACAATAACTAAGAGTAAAATAGAATAATTACAGCAATATATTGTAATAAAAGTTATGATAATGTGGTTTTTCATCCTCACAGTATCTTATTGTGCGGCACTTACCCTTCTTGGGATGATGCAAGATGATAGAATGTCTACGGGATGAGATGGGGGGAGGGGAAGGTCACAGGCACCGTGACACGGCATTAGGCTACCACCAACCTCCGGATGGTACATCAGAAGGAGGATCGTCTTGTTTTTGACAGCGATTGACGGCAGGTCACGGAAACAAGGCAAGCAGGACGTGGAGAAGAGAGACTACTGTGCTGTCAGAACTCATCAGTCAGCACGGGCGGGGCCGGCTCTCCCTTCCAGGCTCATTACTGTAATTGTGCTGTCAAAGCAAAATAAAACAAAACTTCCTAAATTACATGGATATTTCTCACTCAGGATTCTGGGGGTTGATGGGGGGATGGGGATCCCTGCCTCAGGCTATGGATCTAGTTCACACCTGCTCCAAGGGCTCTCAGTTCTGGGACCAACTGTTACCCAGGCCATGCTTTCCTCATGGTGGGGGTGCACTGCAGGGATACGAGTGACAAGACCACACCACACAGGCAGGTTCAAGCCCCTGCTCAGATCGCATCAGTTAACATCATGTTGTCATAGCAAGTCCCATTGTCAAAGCCCGTATCAATGGGTCAGGCAGGTATACAGTACTTGGTCCACTGCAGGTCACTGCAAAGTCTTCCAGCAAACGGAGTGTGTGTGTTGTCTCTTTCAGAAAGACAATGAGGAGGCAAAAACAATATCCAATCTATAACACTTCAGCTTTTATTTCTTTTTTATTAATGACACAATGAACCCAGGCTCATGGGTCAACCTTTTGAAAATACAGAAAAGTAAGAAGCAATGGCTGCTCACATTTTGGCACATTTTTAGTTCCACTCTTTGTTAATAGTGGCCCTCCTAAACCATCTGTGTTCCTGGTCCCCCAGCCCTGCAGTCCTCTCCTTAGGCCTGGAAGCCAGGGTGCACTTACTAGACTCACAGAGGGGAGTGCTCCTGTGCTTTAGAGTCAGGAGTGAAAAAGCTTTAACTCCCTGGAATGCCAGAACCATCAGCATGAAACTCAGTAAGAAGACATAAAATTTCCTACATTTAGGTGAGGAAAAAAAAAAGAAACTGTACAAGATGGAGAGATGAAAACTTGATAAGACTTCCTGTGTGAAAGATCTGGGTGTTCCAATTTGTCATAAATTCAATAGCAGCCAATCACAAAGCCGCCTTAAAAGATGTATCCAGGCTAAGAGTGGATCATGCGTGCATTATATCTGTACCTCTGTGTGTGTGCGTGTGCATGATTCTAAATGCAGAATGCACTTTTTGAAATCTATGTAAGACTGCTAACAGCGGTTATCACAAGGTGGAGGAGGGCTACAGGTGAGAGAATACTTTTCATTTTACAGCCATTTGTGTGGATGAATTTTTTTTTTACCATGACTATATTATTTCTGCATTGTAAACATCATTTAAATTGAAAGAAAATCTAAGAAAGGCGGTAGAAATACTATTGGGGCTGGCCAAAGCTGGGCTCAGTCTCAGAGGAGCTCTTTCCTATTATTTTTATCACAATAACACAACGTGGCAGCATTAAAGAGTACTTGCTACATCTCCTTATAGCTGCAGTCATGGCTACACGCAGTTCTGTAACTGTGGCTTTATCATTTGGCTTTAGCAGGGGCCAGGCACAGAAGCTCTGAAACGGCCTGGGCTCTGGCTGTGTGACCATGGGCAAGTTACTCACCCTCTCTGGGCCTTTTGGCCCCTTTAAAAATGGGAATAACCATGCTATCTACCTTGTGGGGTGATTGTGATGATTCGAGGAGGTAATCACTAATATGCTTTAAATAGAGCCTGGGGTACAGTCAGTACTCTCTTTCAGTGTTAGTTCAGGTTTCTAGTAGTTTCTATGCATGATGCATAATATCTCATAGCCTTAATATGTTGCAATTAATAAAGCATCCATTGTTTGGTATAGAGGTTACATATAAGCAGGGGCTCGTGTTGCTATGAAGATGCCATTGACCAGTAATTCTCAATCTTAATGTGTGTATAAGTCATATAGGGAGCCTGTGAAAATACAGTTCCAAACTCTGTGATGGGACCTGAGATTCTGCCTTTCTAGCAAGCCCTCAGGGGATGCTAATATTGCTGGTCTGCAGGTTGCACTTTGAGCATCAAAGAAACCTGAGGGCTTGCTTGCTAGTGCTAACACTCACCATTGAAAGAGAGTGCTGACAACACCTTGGGCTCTATTCAAAGCATTAGTGATTACCTCCTAGAATCATTACCATCACCTTAAAGGTAGCTAACACTGTTATTCCCATTTTAAAAGTGATTTAAAAGTCCCAGAGAGGGTGAGTAACTTGCCTGTGATCACACAGCCAGAGTCCAAGCAGTTTAATTCCAGAGCCTCCGTGCCCCACTGCTATACACATCTAGCGAGAATAGGAAGATAAAGAGTTTAGAAACAGTTATTGGAGAAACAAAGGGTGATTTGCCCAGATAATATGGATACTGTGACTTGTGAGTGCCTTCAAAGACTTGGAAGACTGTCACACAAAGAGAGGCCTGATTTTTGGAGCTGCAGAATTCCCACTAACAGATAGGAAGTGCAGGGAGGAAATGTTTCCATCAATACAAGGAAGGACTTTCTCACAGTCCCCTTTACCGCCACAGCTCAGGGGTCTGTGCACTAACATTATTGGCTCGGCCAGTTACCACAGCAAAAAAGCTGACACCCTTCAGCAAAGCAAGGCAGGGTGCAGGGATGTATGTCCCTAGAGCAGTGGCAGCCTGAAGGGCACCTTCCAAGAGAGCACATCGGTACAACCCTTCTGGGTGTCATCAAGGAGGAGCCCTGGAGTCCCCACCCTACACTTCATGCCCCTCTGCGGTCTCACTGGGCCTTCTATTGCTCTGAGCAAGTGTCTGAGAACTTGTCTTGTGGCTGGGTCCTTCTGTCCCTGAGTTCTTCCCGGGCCAGACTCCTCTGGTCTGCCTACAGCCATGCTGCTTTCTAATTCATTTCCTGGCTCCTAGTCCCAGTGAACTTGCAGCCTGCAGACTGCCAAGGCAGCAGACTTCAGTGACAGATTTTTGCTCACCATGTGGCCAGGAAGGATCTGGGCATGTCCTTCAGTGGGATGTAGACATCTCATCCTCCTGCTGGCAGGAGTCAGTGGCACCTAACTTCTGTCCTGAAGTGGCAGGTCTGGTTCTCCCCATACCGGGCAGGAGCAGCTGTGCATTTGTGCGGAAGGAAGAGCACAGCTTCCTGTCCCCTGTCTGCTTGGAAGCTGAGTATCATTAAGGTCCTAAGGCAGCTTTTGAAGAACCAGGGAAAGAGGCGAAGCGTTCCAGGAGTGAGTTGGGGGCCTTCAAGGACAGCATACTGTCTGAATGGAGCAGTGCCCACAAAGCCAGTGGGAGAAGATCTGTTCTAGTCTCATAGAGTCTGGCCTGGGCGGAGGGGGGTTGTCACAGGAGATACCCTCTCAGTAATCCCATACAGCAGTATCACTTTTGTCCTGAGAGACAGCTCTCTCTCCAGTTCCAGAACAATCTCTCTTCTTCTCAACCCAGCACAAAACCTACCAAGCAGAACCTTTTCCTCTCCTGCTGGTCATTTTTGCAATGAGACAAACTGGGTACAAGGTTAGAGAGACACTGCAGAATTAAAACTCAAGACTCCTATCCTTCTTTGTCCTGTATGAGGCACTAAAATGAGAAGAGTGTCAGGAAAGCAGAAGGCCACCCTACTGGTGTTTCACAGACATGGCCGTGAGAGACATCGGGAGAGCAGGAAGCACTCACACACCATTCTGTCTTGTCCCAGTTGATACTAGTCAGGTGGGTGGTCTTTCATATGTGTATCTTCTGGTGGTGAGTCTCTGAGAGCAGACTCAGACTCTGAGAGTTGTGCCCTATTAGTCTTGTATCCCCAGTGCATGGATCTGAGCCCCACGCAGAGCTGGTTCTCAATAAAACCTTGTTGAATGACTAAATCTGAATCAAAGGGAAGGGCCAAGATGGAGATAGGAAAATAGTGTGGAAAAATCTAGCACAGGCTCTGGCACAGGGTAAGTGTCCACCCCCCATAATAGTGGACCACATCATTAGGTGGCCCTTCTTTTCCATTACCATCTGAGAAATGGGTGCCATTTCTCTCAAGGCCAAAGCACAGGAACAGTGAGTAAATCCACTGAAGATACTCCTTGAGCACATACTGTATTCCTTCCTGTGCTCATTGTGTTCAAACTATACGCAGCCCTCATCTCAGAATGACTCAACTTGACATGACCAATTGCCTTGAGATGGCTTCTAAAGAGTCTTCATTTAATGAATGAATGGGAAGCACGAATAATAAAGGGACTTAGCATAAAGCCTTGTATTCAGTATATTTCCAACAGGGGAAAAAGAAAGATGTGAGAAGAAGAGAGAGAAGAAAGGAGGGATCCCCAGCTAATACCTAAGTCAGCCTGAAGGAGTTTAGTGCTGAGCTCGCATGTTGGGCTTCTGGCCAGGCAGAACTCTAGCTTGACTCCTGGTGGTGGACACACACTGACGGGGTGGAAGGGCTTGCCAGCACCCCATCGCATGTCCCCACTTATTGTAGGTTCCGGCCCTCCTCCAGCCCTCCCTGGCCTTACACAGATCTCCCTCCCATTGAGTCTCTTACAAACATACTCATTAGACAATTAAATGCTTAATTTGGGTAAAAGAAGAGAGGGTGTGAAAGTGATAGTTCACACGCACATCTGATTAGTATCAAGTGGGACAGATTGCAGAGGTCCAGTTCAGATGCACAAAGAGAGGAAAGCTACAGCTGGAGAATCACGCTCTTTGTTGAAATGGGGAGGGTGATGGGTGGTAGCCTGACTTTCCCACTGTTTGCCAGGGACTTTGCTCTTTGGTCCGCCTGCACATTCATGTTATATTTTTGTTGTCTTGAATGGGAATTTTGCAAAGTTTTGTGTATGGTTTGGTCTGTGGCATCTTCTAGAGCTGGGGTCCAGCCCAGCAAGGGAGAGCCAAACAATGCATTGGCAGGACCCAGAGATCGGACCAGTCCTCAGGGCCTAGGAAAGGCGCAGGTCCAAGCATCAGGTAAC
This sequence comes from Lutra lutra, assembly GCF_902655055.1. Lineage (NCBI taxonomy): Eukaryota > Metazoa > Chordata > Mammalia > Carnivora > Mustelidae > Lutra > Lutra lutra. The sequence continues at coordinate 129,760,770 of NC_062278.1, read as the reverse complement.
AGAAAATTGACCAAACAGAACAGTAAAAGGAGAGTGCCTCTTTCCTGAATAAAAAGAAACCCCGATCACCCAAGTTGGGAAATAGATTAAATTTAACAGATACTACTTATTGAGAATTCACTATGTTCCAGGCACTGTGCTGTTCAGTATGCATTATCTCAATTAAGTGCTATAATACTTCTGTGATATAAATATTAGGGTTTTTACTTTGTAAGTGAAAAAACTGAGGAATAGAGAGATTAGGTAAACTGTCTGAGATCTTAAACCTAGTGTGTGACAGAGGCGAGTCTGTGACCCGGGTCCATCTGCATTCAAAGCCCATGCTTGAAGCCACTCCAGCACCATGAGCCTCCAAGCCAGAGGGGAGGTAGAAACAGTCTTCTCAGCCTCTCACTAATGGTCCAAACCACCTTTGCCTGGTGGTTTCAGGTGCTCTGACTTCCTTTCACATTTCAGCCCAAGTGGAAACCCTGAACCCAACCTCTTACAGCTAAAACCAGACCATAAGGTTGGGATAAGACTTTACCGGCTATTCAGGTACCCACCACACCCTCCCTGCAGTCAGGGTGGTCTTTCTTGTAGTAGGTGCTCTACAAATGTTTTTAGCATGGCATTAAGTAATCAATCACAAAACAATTTTGAGACTTCATTGCTCTAGCCCTTCCTACTGACTAGTCTGCACCCTTCTGGTGGGCAGCATCAGAGCACCCCTTACAACCCAGGAGCATATGTGTAGCTCTCTTAGCATAAAATGTGGTCCCTCTGATACTTCTCGAGAAGTCAGTGATGTTATGTCTCCAGCTGGCTGACATAAAGCTGGCATCTATGGGACTGTCCAGAGGGATGGTCTCACCCTTTAGGACCAACCCACAGACAGAGGGTACCACACAAGCCCAGTAGGTGGTGGGGTAATCAGTGCAGGCAGCAGTGAGTGGGAGGAAGTCTCACCAGTATCTCCCAGCACACAGGACAGTGGGAGGAAGCCAGGAGGTAGCGCTAAACCCACCAGCTAGGAGTTGGGAGCTTAGACCATGAGGTCAGGGAGGTAAGTGAATGACCAGTGAGCACCGCATTCCAAGATGTAGCCTGGGAAGATATTTAACATGAGGATGGGGACAGGTGCTCAAGTTGGGAGCAAAAAGCCCCTGTTGGGTGTACACAGCATTCAGGTGTAAAAATGTATAGGTTTAGTGATGAGACAGAACCCACAGGTTGGAGACAAAATCTCAGAGATGTCAAGATCCCAGACACAGACTCATGGTTAAAAGAAATCTCTGGAAGGCTTGACATCTACCAGGGTCCACCACAGTCAGAAGGAGCTGAAACCCAGAGACGGGATTTCACCATAGAAGACGAGGCAGGTGTCTACTAGGTCAAGTGAAAATAATGGGAGACACTGATTTAAGAAAAGGGGTGAATAGTTCAAAATCCAGGACCCTTGAGATGGGGCCACAAGACTGATGGAATCCCAAGCCAACAAGCCACACAGATATGGGACTCCTTCCAGAGTCCCTGCCTAGAGTGGGACATGAGCCCTGATCTTGGGAGGGCTGAGCTTACTGGTAAGGGTTAAATAGTCCAGCTATGGGGGAGAGCTGCAGGAGCCAGGATCTGAGCAGAAAGTTTGTCTTGTCACTCTTCTTCTGTCCAGTGCGATATCAACTGACGATCAGCCAGCTGTGGATATCCAATAGACATATAACATGGACATGTCAAGTAAATCAATCTCCAATTGACCCGGACCAGCCGATTCTGCTTCTCATCCTAAGCAGGCGCCACTCAGAACCTGGTTGACAACACACATCACAATGTCATGACCTTCCCACAGATGCCTGGGCTCCACTTTTACTGTGCCAGGATCTTCTCCCTGGGGCCAGAGTGGTTTCAGGAGTGTGTGTTGTCTGATAGCCATCTGAGACTTACCAAGGAAACCTTTAGGTCAGAAGCCATGCTATGTCATGCCAGTGTCCTCAGCAGGCTCGTAGGACAGTTACTTCACAACCAAGAGGAAGCAAGCCAGCACTTGGCCATTAGAGGTCAAGCCACCAATCTAGAAATTTGGCTCCTTCCTTAAGGGTCTCTAATGGCTCTGCATCCTCTGGTCAGGAAACTGGAGGCTAAACCCCCAGCACTGGTCCTGAGGCTGCTCTCTTCCACCCTGTTTGGCTCTGGGCTAATCCCAACCTCACCATCCAAGAGACAGAGAAGCCCCCTACCCTGGCCTGGATATGGGGCCTTATTTCTATCTGTCCCTTCCCCAAGAGCTGGGCCTTGCACTACAACCCAAGGAGAATGTGAGATTCTGGAAGTCAAGGCCTCCTATTAGAGTGTGGGTCTAGCATTGGGTAGGCTGAGGGATGAAGTAATGACTGAGTGAAGGAATGAAGAAGCACATGAATGGAAGTTATCCTTTTCCATGAAAGGTTTTGCTGAGAAGATGTGTCCAGGGAAAGAGAGCCGTTTTGTTGTTGTTGCTGTTTTTTCTGCCAGGACCCAGACTTTCCTAGACTATGACTATGCCCTGATGAGAGAAAGGCAGGTGTCTATAAGCCACTATTACCAAATCATGAATCAATTAGGGATTTATGTCCCACTCTTTGATCACCCAACAAGAGAACTCTGTCAGGACTTGAAGCCTCTTCTCTCCTTCCAGAGGTCAATGTGAGGCTTTTGCTCCTATACCTTCATCTTGGTTCCTCCTCCTCCTCCTCCTTCTTTCCAACCACCTCAATGCACTACACACACACATACACACACACACACACACACACAGCCACTCGCAGCATCCTTAATTCCACCCACCCCAACATTAGGCCTCCCTCTTCTCTCCTCTGTTGTTTCTGTGTCTTCAGATGCCACTAGAATGAGGCTCTTCATTATCATTTGGGCCAGGTTTGGTGGTGGCTTGTGGATGGCAGACAAGGTTAATTGTTCATCCTGAAACCCATTCATTTTGCTATTTGTTGTTCCCCAACCCTGCAGACCACACAATAACATGACAGCCTAAGGGGATGCTAAAGTGATGGGGCTTCCTACGGGTGGTGCAGGGGCAGGGGAGCAATCCGTGCACCCTGGCCTCTCTAGCTCTGTGTATAGCTCAGGGAAGGCAGTACCATTGAGACCCTGGTGGTCACAGATTCCATACACTAGCCAGGATGGACCAGCACTCGGCAGTCTGGAAAGGAGGCCAAGCCCTTTCCCACAGCCCAGTCCTGACTAGGTTTGAGCAGAATGAGTCTGCGTTCAGCAGCCTGCAGACTTGCATCCTGGCCTAAAGCTCAGTTGGCCTCTCAAAGGAAGATCAAGATCAGTTTTGAGTTCCAGGCCTGTCCTGCCCTTGACAGGAGACATGGCCAGGCCCTTTGTCTTTCCTCCATTCCCACCCCAGATACATGGATCCCACTCCTATATTACTTTACATTGTGAAGGCCTTTCACATCAGCCCCTAAGAGAGGACAATTGTGGATGAGCCACTGGGAGAATCCCATCCCACACCCAACTCCCAGCTCCAGTGGAAATGCCCTGCCTTTGAACAATAAAACATGGAGAGAACAAATGGGCTGCAGGAGGGAAATTTGAGAAGGGGATGAGACTATTCTGTACAACGACCACGGAAGTTGATAAATGACCCTATGCATTTGTCAAAACTTGTAGAATGCTAAATCTCAAAGAGTTGAGTTTTATGGTATGCAAAAAAAATTAAAAGTATAACAGCCTTGAATCACAAAGATGAGAAGCAAATACAGCGGCATTGTAAGCTGTGCCATCCTCTTGCTTCCTGGGCCTGTGTATCTGAATCTAAGAGAACTAGCATATGGACCACATCTTGCCGGATAGTGCCCACTTCTTACAGGGTGTCATGTCCCAGCTGGTGCCTGCAATGGAGTCTTCCTGCTTCTTTCCTACTTCTGACTTATGGCTGGAGGACATAATCCAGGACCTTATGGTGTGTGATTGTAAGGGCCTGGATATTTTCAGGCTCTGGACCTATCTGAAGTTTATCCCATAACCTTCTGGTCCTGCTCCTTCTAAGATTTTAACCACCCATCCAATCCATTGGGATTAGGACTGTATGGATACTAACCTCAGCTCCTCTCTCCTTCCAGGCAGAATAGGCCAACTAGAAGGGCTTCCCCTGCTCAGGAATGCTTCAGGTCACCTCTAAGTGGGAGGTATAACTCCCCAGCATTTCTTGTTGGTGGTACTGACAGATGTTGCTGGAACTATCTGAAAGCCAAACTCGAAGTTTTCCCACTGTCATTTAAAAGGTCACAGAGGACTTCCCCACAGGGTCAGAGGTATTGTGTGATACACAGGGTAATGTGGTACCCAGGAATGAGTTTTGTTTCCCAAGTATTTTCAGTTCTCCACCTTTAAAGACACAGTAGCCTATATTTTCTGGCCTCCTGTTGGTTGGGTAGGACTCTGTGTCTCCTTCTACCCAGTGGGAAATTACGCATCCTTCCTTGGAGGCTGAGGATTTAATTGCTGGTACAAGAACCTCTAGGTTACCCTTTCCTTCTGGGTGTGACTGGCATCATTTGACATGGTGACTGCTTCATCAGCTTGAGCCCCTGCATAACTGTGAAGAACACAGCCCCTTCTGGAACCCTCCCCCTGACTAACCTTCAGTGGAAGATGGCAGAGAGTAATCGAGATTTAGACCTTTGTTGGTTTAAGCCACTGAAATCTCAGGACTTGTTTGTTACTGCAGCATAACCTAGCAAGACCTGGCAGATACAGATGCTGAGATGGTCACAGTCTCTGGGATCATCTGATCGACTGATCATGGCTCATTACAATAGCTGCATGTAAGACCATTCACTGAGTCCCAAACACCACCCTTACAAAACCACCCTGTCAATGGATAGAAGCAAAAGGGTGGGTCTATGAATTCCCTTCTCTGTGTTACTGCAGAGCTTTCTGACCTTTTGGTTTCACCTAGCATGGACCAGTCTCCAGTAGAAATTTTTATTAATAAAAGCATCGAATTGTTGGGATCCAGCTGACTGTCCAAGCAGGCTCACAGCAGGTAAAGTATCCGATGGGCTCACCTATGACAATAGAGTCTGCCTCATTTAAAATGATGTTTCAGTCTCATTAGTTAAGCATTTTCAAAATGTGTTACCTCAGTTACTCCAGATGATGGACTTACAATTACTTCTAGACACAACTTTCTCTTTTGTATCCTGCTCATTCGTTTCCCCTTCCAGGCCATGTTGAGTCCAACTCTCTTTCACAGAGCCATCATGAGGTGGGGCAGAGTGTCAGACATTTCCGTAGGCAAGAGAGGCACGGGAGGAGTACTACAGAGGGGTTCCCAAGTCCTCCAGCTCACAGATGTCCCCATCCCAGGATCATGAGTCCCACCCACCAGCACCCCTGGTTTGTGAGGTTGCAAATTAACTAGTGTTGTCATTCAGAAGCCAGAAGACTCACTCCTTGAAATTTTTAAGAGCTTATCACCCCAATAGCCACAAGGAAGGAGAGACTATTTACTGTAAGACATTTTTGATGTTTGAGCTCAGGTTAGGACTCTTGTCTTGGCTATCAGATGCTCTCCTGAGGACCCATCATCCTCATGTCTCACTCCCTTCCTTGCTCTGTGGCAGGGGCTACTGGTCTCTAGGGCTGGGCCATCACTGGGTTTGTGGTCATCTCAGGTGAGCACAACAGGTAACTGAGAAGTTGCTCCCTCTCTCTATACTTACACATTCCTTTTGGGCCTAGGACCAATTCCACACACCCCGAGGGCCCACTCCCTACAACTAATTTCTGGAACCAATTTCTCTGTCAGCCAAGATTCTTCTGCAACAACAGAAACCAATTTTGACTGACTGAAGCAGAGGTAAAAAATAAAAACAAAAAACAACAACAATCATAAGGAAAGAGGGGAGTGTGTGTGTGTGTGTGTGTGTGTGTGTGTGTGAATGATTAATTAGAAGGATTCTGAGGCAGCTCACAGAACTGAGGAATGAAAAGCTGGCCTTGGATCTCGGGTCTTAGGGATAGGGCTGTTCTATGCATCTCAACAGCAGTGGGAACCAGGAGGCCTTCTTAGACACACACCAACCCTTCTTCCTTTGCCCTATAGTTACACTTCCCAGGATGGGATATGATATTGGCCCAACCTGGATGTGTTCTGTGTCATGGGAATAGTCATAATCTGTTGCCAGTAGAAGGGGAAAAAATGGGTGACCAAGGGAGGAAAGCCTCAACCACTTCACCTGGCCCCAGGCTGCATAGCCTCCCTCTCCTGAACATTATTCTTCCCACCCAGCTGGGGATCTGGGGGTAAGGGAATGAGGATGCCTGGCAGTAAGTGGGCCCTTTGTCTGGAGAAGAGGTTTGCATCCCTGAGACCCTAGACAAGGGGACCCCTGGGTCACTCGTTCTGGCCCTGCCCACAAGGAATTCCTCTGAGCCTCTCTCCACCGGCTCCTAGATTCTCCTGCCTTCACTTACAGAACAGGTTTCCCAAGCATTGCAGGAGCCTGGAGAAGGGTAACAGACCAGAGGGGATTCTTCCCCTAGATGACGGCCTGAGATCTGGGCTCTCTCACTTCCAGCCCTGCTAGGAGACATTGTCAGGAAAAATAACATTCTCTATTTCCACTGGGTGAGATTAACAGGTGAATGAACCCTCTTAACACACCTGGCAAGAGGGCGGGCTTTACTCAGGAAACTCAGCACTCAACCAGCAACAGCCTCTCTCAGGAGGACAGAACCCATTTGAGTCTACCGACAGCATCAAATTTCCTCTCTGGAAGTGTGAAAGCTCACTTCACTGACAATATGCATCCCCTCAGACACAACATGGGAGGACTGGGCTCCAGGGAACACTACACTTTGGAGGAGAAACACCCATAAGGCTCCATATCCCAGCCTGACAGAGTACTGGCAACAGTCCATGGCCAACAGTCCTGTGTGTTTCCGGAGATCTGTTTGTGTGACCAGAGGGTCTGTCCCATTGTGACCAAATGCCTATCTCCCCACAGCCCAGCGCCTGGTCCTCACACCAACTCAGCCCCATGCCAGTGTTATCGTTACCTTCCAGAAGGAATGCTGACAGGAAACAGGCTCTCCAGGAATCTGCAGCGAGGTATCTCCTTCATGGCATGAGCTAAGTAAATATCTGAACTGCCCCTCCTTGCCAAAGCCCATACTGTCTCCCCCTGCCTCCTTGCCTGTTCCATGTCTACACCTGAACTTCCTTCTCCCCTTCCCACTTCACTCCCATGCCCTCCACTGTTTATCTTTCCAGGTCATCCCCTTCCCATCCCTCCTAACGACATCATCAGCTCCTCTCCCCAGGAGAAGTGGCTACTTTTCTGTGCCCAGCCTATCCCCTATTTCTAAGAGCAAGTTAGCATTTTTGGCAATGATTCATTAAGTGTCTGCCTTCTCCAATATACTGAGAGCCCCTCCAGGGTAAATGCTGATCTGAAGGCCCAGCCCAGTGCTTGACATAAAAGTCACTCAAGCATTTATTTATTTATTTAGTGAATGGGCAGAACAGCCCATACCCTGTGTCCCCTGGGCAACACTGTGAGGCAGGACCCAGGGCAGGGGCCCCGTGCTCAGTACAACTGGACCCACATCCCTGGCTCCCTTCCCTTGCTGCCACTTTGTGGATTTTCAGATCATTTAGAAGCTTTGGCTTTTTACCAGCCATCGCCTCACACCATCTCCGGTGACAGAACAGCGAGTTGGGAGGAGGGTTCTGAAATGCATCTTTCCGTTTGTAGTAAATTCCAAGTTTGGGAAAGCCAGGTAGCAGAGTGAGCTGGGAAGCAGTGTGGAATGACAGAGAGAGAGGAGCAGCCTGGCCCGTGTCTCCGTGCTGGCTCCACTACTTCCCTTCCTAATCGCGGGTTTTTCCAACTGTACAAGAAACAATCCTTCCTCAAAGGCTTGCTGGGAAGTTGGATGGAGTAAAATAGGTTAAGTACCCAGTAGTGCCTGACACATAATAAGCAGGTGACTGTCCCAAATGTAAGCAGTCATGAGACTGGCTAAATGAGAACATCCACAAAACCTAGGAAAGTCAGCAACATGGAATCTTAGGAGGAACTTGTGAGAAGATGCCATAAGCTGATTACACTTTGCTATCGGAAGCTCTTTCTCCCTAGCAAAAGCCAGAGACCCTATGCAGCTTTCCCAGAAAGGCCTAGTCCGGAGCCCCGAGGGCAACAGGTACTATTGATTCTGGGGAGGAAATGTCTTGTGTCACATAAAGCTGAACATACACGCATACTTCATGAGACAGCAGTTTCATCCAACACATTCATAAATTTGTCAAAAATCATGTACGAGATTATTCATAGCAACACTGTACATGAGAGCACTTGAAAGTATCCAAATGACCATTAACAGAAGGATGGGAAACTAACAGCGGTGTATTCATCCAATGGAAAACTGCACATCAGTGAGAATGAATGAACTACAACCACATGTGTGGTTGTGGATGGATCCCACTATCATAAGTGGGATCTTTCACTGAGTGAAAGAAACCAGGCACAAAAGACTATGTGCTCTATGCCTCTATTTACATAAATTTCAAAAGCAGGTGAATCACATAGATGCTGTTAAAAGTCATGAGAGTATAATGGATCAAGAATAAGTAATACAGACACATACACACACACACACACACACACACACACACACACACACACGCGCAGGAATAGGATTCGGCCATTAAAAGAAGGAAGTTCTACCATTTGGTGGACCTGGAGGGGATAATGCTAAGTGAAGTAAGTCAGACAGAGAAAGACAAATACAATGTGGTCTCACAAGTGAAATCTAAAAAAAACAAAAACAAAAACCAAGTTCATGTAAACAGATCAGATTTCTAGTTGCCAGAGGTAGGGGATAGGGTCTGTGGAGGAATGTGGGGAGCATAGCTGAAAGGTACAAACTTCAGGTATAAGATAAGTAAGTCCTGGGATGTAATGCGCAGCATGGGGACTATCGTTAACAATACCATATGGACTGCTAGAACGTTGCTGAGAGCAGATGTTAACAGTTCTCTTCATAAGGAAAAGAAACTTGTGACTATGGGAGGTGATGGGTGTTGCCTGGACTTATTATGGTGATCATTTCACAATATATACATATATCAAATCATTATGTCTATACTTTAAACTTAGATAATGTTATATACACCAATTATATCTCAATAAAACTGGAAAAAAGGTCAAGAGAGCGGTCATCCTTCAAAGGGGGAATATTGAGAGTAAGAGGGTCTCTTACGGGGTTTGAGTAATGTTCTGCTTCTTGAACTGGGTGCAGGTTACACGCATGGGTCCAGGTAATGAAACCTCAGCAAACCAGACATTATTTTTTGTGATTTTTTTTTCTATATGTATGTTATACTCAAAATTTTAAAAATTACTAAACTGTTACCACACACACACACGCACACATACACACACACACACAAAGATGGCTTCTGGCAAGGCCTCTGAAAGAGAGATCATGTAGGGTACCCAGGTGAAACACAGTTCCTAGATCTGTGACAATACAATACCCATGTCATGCTAGATGAATACAGCATTTTCCCAGTGATGATGAAATATCTAATTAACTGCCTGGAGCCAAGGAAGAAGGCTTTGGGATTCTGATTCCAGGATTCTCTTACACCTGCTCTGGGTTGTGGACTCTGATTCTGGCAAAACACTTTACTCCATGAGATTGGGCAGGTTTGGTCTTAAGTCTACTTAATGAATTTAAGGAGAATAATCCCCTGCTCCCCCAGATTTTAAGTACATCAGCCCATTGAGAGCTGTTGCTGGCTTGGTTTTAGACAAACTATAGGCCTGGACCCCTTAATCTGAAATACTGTGTGAGGTTCATTTCCCCTAATTGGAAATGCAAGTAAAGATAACCTAAGGCCTGGAAACATGTATTGATCTTGTCATCAAACCGGTTATGCCACGGACAGAAATCAAACCTGACCCAAGCCATAGAGTCTCATTATTGACCCAAGCTTATTTAACTCTCTTTCAAAGACTTTAGTGTAAGACTCAGACTGCAAAACATTCTCTTATATTTCACAAAATTACCAATGACATGAAAAATACCTGTGCCCTATTCCCATTTTGATGGTTTTTAGATGATTCAAATTTATTTTTTGTCTGCTGAAGCAGAGAAAGATAGTCATCATCTGTTGTCTAAAGATGAAGTAGCATTCCCAGGATGGGGCCTCATGAAGCAGTTTCTGTCACTAAGAACAGCTAATGACTAGTTATGCCTGTGGCCGACCCAGCAGCCTTTCCCAACGCCCTTCTCCCCTGCCACTTTTGACTATGAGAATATGAAGAGTTAAATACATTCCCATTCTCTGCCACAGCTAGAGGTTGTCCTAGTTGGACCAGTTATGGTCAAGGGGACTTTAGCAGAAGTTTTCTAGAAGGTTTTTTTGTTGATTAGTGGGAAAACTAGCTGGCATCTCCTTTATTGTGTCTTCCTGTGTTGACTATGAATGATGTCTGGAAGAGCACCTCTCTATGCTGTAAATCAGCCTGCTAAGGATGGGGGGGAGGGAAAACAGAAAGGGCACACACTGCCTGACTCCTCGTGTGAGGGACATGGTGGAGATATGAGCCAGCATATTTAGTAGAACAGGAATATAAACTATCCAGACATTAAAATTGTAGTAGTCTACTTCCTGTGGGTACAGCTTATCATGCAGAACTATCTGTAAACTAGACCCTCATTTTTGTTGGGGTGAGGGGGTCAATTGTCCATAAGAAATTTCTCATGATGCCATAGATGTGTCTGGAGGGAGATGGGTGAATGTACCTGGACTTGGTGCCATAGGAGTCTGAGTTACCTGCAGATTTAACTTACTTGAGCTTCCTGTAGCACCTGTGTGAGCTTCATCATTTGATTTGTGTCATGTATATTCCCACTTGATAATGAATTGTGTCTCTGCATATCTAACCTTATGACCTGAAGGGTCCAGTGACACTCAATTCATGATGAGTAGCTCAGATCACATGGAGGACCTTGGTCAGACATTCAGGAGGTACAAGGGGCACATAGCAACCAAGAAGCTATTTGTCAGGGCAATAATTGTCTATAGAAGAGAGATGAGTTTTCTCCAAAATCTGAAGGCTCTCTGCAGTGATTCTTGCCAGAAGACACATAAAACTTCAAAACTTTTGTGTGGTGTGAGATCTTCTAGGTCATAGGGATCAAGCAGCAGAGGAGCTTGCTCTGAAGCCTGGACCTTCTGCAGACCCTTCTCCTTCTCTGAGACCCACTCAGAATTTTCAGTTAGCTTGATAAATGGTTCTAAACATCATATGTTGCCTCTAAAATGTGAAGAAGCCCATCTCCCTCTCCTTCACTCCCCACTCAAAAATGTTGTTCCATTATCTTTAGTGGTAGATGATACAAGGTACAGGCACTTATCTTTCACATTGAAGGGCATATCCCATATGATCTAGATCATAGGAATTCCAGACATGTGTCTGAAGTTGTAGGTCCTTTAAATCTTATGTGACCTGTCTCCAATCCTCTGGCACTAATATACCTCAGTAAAACTTCTAAGGTACTTGATACTTTCCAATTTCCAAGACCAGCGGTGACCAGTGTGATATTTTGTGGACTGTCAAAATGATTAATATCTCTGGGTTAGATTATAGCAAAGAATAGGAGAGTTGGCATAGCCTGCAGGAAACAATGAAGGTGTACTGTGCACATTGCCAGGTGAAAGAGAACCTTCTTGTACACCTTGTAAACTGATATAGTGCTAAAAGCATATTCTATATAAACAGCTATGCAGTGGAGTCCAGGAATTGTTTCGACCTGTTCTAGGAGAGATTCCACACCTGGAACAACTATAACTGCTGTTAGCACATGATCTAATTTTCACCATTCTAATCATTCTCCAAGATCCGTGTACCTTCTGCACAAACCAGCAGACCAAATTCAGTGGGATCTGAGCAGAATTACCACCTCTGCATCTTTTAAGTCTTTAATGGTAAGTTTACTGTGAGATGTGGTTTGACTTTTGGCTTTATTATCTGAGTCATGGGTGGGCAAGTTCCAGAGGCTTCTGTTTGGCTTTTCTGACCATAAGAGTCCTAGTTTCTTGGATCAGAGAGCAAATGTGGGTGTTCTACTAGTGGTTGAGTATGTCTGTTCTAATTATATATTTAAAACAGAAAACAAACATAAGGAAAATCTATAGACAATTACATTACTTACTATGAGACAGAGTTGGACCTGATTTACCATAAGCCCTCCATAAACTCCACTCTGCAAGTGGACAATGGTGGCATTTTGGATCCTTGAGGATTAACATTAAATCCAAGCCAGTGTCTAGGTAAGTCCTGAAAGATCTCGATATTACCCATTAGTCTGTGTACAATCATTTACATAAATGGCTTCATATCCCCTTGGAGAATTTGTGGAGGAATACATGAAGGGGCTTATCTCAAGAGAACTCAGTCTTCTCTGCAACCCAGAAGCTGTGGGTCTGTGAAGCGACTTAGGCTTTGAAACTGGTTGGGACCTCCAGGATTCTCCATTGTGGCATCTCTCTCTAGGTTTCTGATCAATACTTTGTAGTTTTTCCTGCTATATAAATTAAGTAGCATTTTAGTAGGCTGCCCATACATTTCATTCCTAGGGATATCGTGATCAACTAGGCGCTGCCAAAAATCTCTATAGGTTAAAACTGTGCAGATGATGATTATGAGTTCATCCTTGATGCTCATTATGGTAATTTTGTTCACCGAGTCTCTGGCATTTTGGTGTTACCACTTGGTTTCTGCTACTTCAGAATTCTATCAATCTCAGCAAAATCAGGAAGCCATTTTAGCGGCATCACCTTCTAGCCTATAGATGACCACAACCGAGCTATTCTAGATTTTTGGGGATTCCCTCACTGGTGCTCTTCTCAATATCTTAATCAGGAAAGTACAACCTGAACCATTTCCATGGATTTAGTGGGGCTGTTAGTGAGTGTGAAGGCTGCATGAGATAAATGCTTATGTTCTTTTTTTTTTTTTAAAAAGATTTTATTTATTTATTTGACAGAGAGATCACAAATAGGCAGAGAGGCAGGCAGAGAGAGGGGGAAATCAGGATCCCCACTGAACAGAGAGCTTGATGTGGGGTTCGATCCCAGGACCCTGAGATCATGACCTGAGCTGAAGGCAGAGGCTTAACCCACTGAGCCACCCAGGCACCCCTATAAATCCTTATGTTCTTAAGCATTTTGATTCTTTCCTCTGTATTATGTGAGGGAAGTTTGAACATCTCAGCATTACTGAGCTCAGGATTCATTCAACTAACCCGGAATCATATGGATAAATTCAGCCTGATTCACTGCTATGGAGGACCCTTCTTGCTCTATTACCTTATAAATCATCCCCAGACTATTTCCCAAGTCTCTGCTTATGTAAATTAGAAAATCTTGCACTTTTTTTGTTTGTTTGTTTGTTTTTGTTTTTGTTTTGTTTTGTTTTGTTTATGTATCAGTTATTTCCCTCTGGGATAGACTTTGCAACTGTCTTCTGATGTAAACTAAAGTTAGATATATGTGCAGAAACCGTAAGGATGAAGAACTAGAGGTGATGGCTCAGGCAGGGATGACACTGGGAGGACCAAAAGAAACTGGGGCTGGAGCCAAGTTTCTGCTATTATTGGAGGGAAAATGAAGGAAACTGGAAAACCAAAAGAAATTGCTCCTTTCCCCTCTTCTTTTCTCTCATCTTCCTCTAGTCATTAGCATAGCTTAATAGGAAGCCAGCTGACAAGAGAGTCTGGGAAGTCACATCTGGAGAGTCTCAGCACCAGCATCACAGAACAAAGTATGAAAGAGCAGTCTGGAAGGTGAGAGGCAGTGGGTGAGCAACTGGTCCTGCTACGGCCCCAGCATTGTTTCATTTATTTATTTATTTTGCTGCACAGCATCCATTCACCTTCTCTGGGAAAAAGCAATACTATTGAACTTTTTTGGAAACCACCGTTTTCTCATTCCCAGCCCATGAAAATTAGGTAAAATGTCAGACCTGCTGCTCCAGAGGTGAGTCTTAGATGGGTTTAAATCAACCAGAGCATCACATCACACTGGTCAGAAAGAATGAAGAGACAGTGTAACACAGACCAATCAGAATGAATGAGATGCATCAAGACTTTCTTAAGAATTCTGGGATAAGGGCAGAAGAAGCTTAAGGTGGATCCTGAAATTTGTAGATCTGAGCTACTACCACTATCTTGCTGGAACTTGAATCTAAGCATAAAGTCAATATATGAGAGAGAGCAGAGCTGAGGCAGAGACAATCCAGGTCCCAGTGACATTGTATGAGTTCCAATCAACCTTTGCTTAAAAACAGCATCATTATCCCAGAACATTTCCATGTACAGACTATGCTCCCTTTTTGCTGGGCCAGTGTGCCCCATCGCTTTTGGTATCTACTCAACACATTGCTCTGGAGAATAGCACTGAACAGTAGGATCTGTTACAAGATGAATGGCCTTTTCTATAAGAGACCATCCACCATTTCTCCTACCTTTACACGTATATTCAGTTCTCTATAGAGAACTAAATTCTGAGAGCTACCAGACCTTACTAATGTGGTGCTGATAGCCAAATAAATTTACAATAAATCTATCATGGACTTAAATCTACCAGCTTCAAAAGCATATTTGAGGTGGTTTATAAAACATTAACGCAGGCAATGTAGAATGAGGCCAAATGAAACCAGAGCTCTGAAAAATGAACACAGAAGAGGTGCTGGAGGACCTGTAGTTCAGCCCTACATTAGCTCTGAGTTCCTGACAGCAAGGAGGAAATGAAACAAGCTGTTTTCTCTAACCCTAGCACTCTGATGAGATGAAGCCCATGGGTTTGTTTGCAGAAGGAAGAAGCCATCAATATTCATTCAGCGCCTACTATGTGGCAAGCACCTTCCATGTATTTCATTCACTCCTCTGAGTAAGAAGGTGGAGTGTTACTCTCTGAGACTTACAAATAAGAAGGCAGAGATTCATAGAAATGAAATACCTAGCCAACAGAGTCAGTTACGGCACATGGTGGAGTCACGCCTGGATCCATCCATCACCTCCTAGCATTAAAGCTGCATATGAACCACAAGAAGTTAGTAGATGCTCATTTAGTACAAGAGAATGCACGAATCCTCACCCATGTGGTCACAGTGGACCTTCCCAACAGCTCAGAGAGGTAATCACATGACCCCACATAAAACGTGGGAGAGCCATGTTGGCTGTGTTTCTTGGTGCTGAAAAAAGGTAGTCCTCAAACCAGGGATATTGGCTATTTGATGGACATCTCCTTTTAGTTTGACAAAAACAAAGAGCATCTTTTCAGAGGGATGGTTCTTATATATAATGAAATATCATTAAATTCTAATTCCACAATGGCCTGTCTGTGGGGGACCTAAAACAGCCCAGGCTAGGCTTTTGGTTTCTGACGACTTTATTAAATAAGGGTACAGAGCTTGGAGGATCTGGGGAAGTGAGGAACCAGCCTGGTGTTCTGAATCTCTTTCAAATTGCCTGTGTCTTGGGCAGGCCTGTGGGATGGGCTGGGTTTCTGCATACTGCTCCTGGGTTCTCTAGACTGTAACTAGAATGATCTTTCTAAAATGCAAATCCGAGCATGACATTATCCTGCTTTAAAAACCCTTATTAAAGCTGCACATGGCCTGGATAAAGTCCAAGACTCTTAATGTGTTCCTTTATGACTAAGCCCTCACACTCCGGACTCATGTATCACCCCTCTCATCCCCAAACTCTGTGCTCTAGTCACACTGAGCTACTTTTAGGCCCGTTGCACCCTCCCCTCATCTCCTGGCATTTCTCTGTGCCGCTTCTTCCTCCAAGAATGCCCTCTCTCTAGCTGCTCCCTCCCAGGCCCTTCTCAAGCCATCTTTGCCTGGCTTGCAGCCACTCACATTTCAGGAGCCAGATCGGGTCTTGCCTTCCCTGGGACGCCTCCTCCGACTCCCACTTCTGGACTGAGATGGCCACAGTACTGGCGCGCATCCCCGTCCTGGCACTCCCACACTGAAGTGTTGTTAACCAGATTTTACACTGGACTCCGTCATTTCTCGGCCAACCTCCCAGGGCAGTCACTCTGTAGAGGTGCTTGCTGGGTGTATAAGGTGCTGGCAGGTGACGCCGTGCATAAATGAAATGTCTCGAGCATGAAGTATTTGGACGTTCCAGGTAAAAGAGATGATGCTGGTTGTGGATGCTTGGATTCTGAGTTAAATTCTGCCTGAGGCATGGGGATGAAGCTGTGGATGGAAATTAATGACGTACTGGTGTGAGTTCCAAATGAGCTGGAGTTGAGGCACTGGAAGGCAATATCCCCATGAGCGCCTCTGAGCCAAGGGCCTAAGGGACAGAGCATTGGATGTTCCTGTTCTGGGGGTGCGGGGGTGGTGGAACGGGCGGGCCTGGGAGAGTCCAGAGGTGGGAGCAGTCACCCCAGCTGGGGGAACCTATGGAATTTGGGAGCAGGAGATAACACCTATCAATGCTGAACTGTATTTCTGACTTTATTTTGCTTGTTGTCGCAGGGGCGTTGTCCCTGTGGATCTATCCCTAGAAGTTCCCAGAAGTGCCCACAGAAAGCCTCAGAGGGCACACAGGTCACAGACACTGGACAGAGCCAACAGTGAGTCTTTTGGTCGCACCAGCTTCACAGTCCTGGTCCCCCAAATGCCAGTTAGGCAAAGCGATGCACTTTGGTAGGAAGAGCCCTGAGACAGCCATCAGAGCCTCGACAGCACTCCAGTCTCCTTTGGTTTGGGGGGCCTGTCCCATAGGACAGGACAAAGCTCTATCACTCTGCGACCCAGATTTCTCATCTGGAAAATGGGGATGAAGATACCTGCCCTTCCTACCTCAGAGGTTGTCATGAGAATCAAATAAGATAATGGCTGCAGGAGAGCTTTGAAAACTGTAAAGTGCCATGGAAATGCCAGAGAGTGTGAATAAGAGACAGCGATGCTCCCACACTTACTTCAAAGGGGAGAAACAGGGTGGAGAAGGCTGACACGCTCTGCTTTTGAAGTGCACAAGAGCAGCTCTCAGCAGAGAAAAAACAGCGTTGCTGCTTAAAAGGCAACTTTCAAAACAACCATTTTCTCTCTGAAGGGAGAATATAGTTGGGAGTACTTCAAAGGCTGGGGAAAATTTCCAGAAAAAAAAAACGACGTCCTCAATCCAACTTTTAGTCAAGTCAGAGTTATTAAAAAACCTTCAGAACTCCTCACTTATTCAAAAAGAATTTTAATGCCTTTAAAAATTAAAAACCGTTAAGAGGAGGCAGACAAAGGCACTGTTTTCCCTGTTCCTTTGGATCACACTGTAGAAGGTGGGGATGTAATGGGTCTGTCCATCGTCCATCGTTTCCTCTGATTAAGCATTCTCTCCAAGGCTTTCCTCTCTGTCCTGATAAATTTCATAACAAGAATAAGTCACCAGGAATAGGCCCTTCTCTTCCCCTATCCATCTCTGACACCTAGCTATCAAGCATAGTGAGATTATTTATTCGGTTTTTCTTTCTCCTTCCTTTAAATATGGCAGCCTATGAAAGATCAACTTCAAGAAGCCAGAGCAGAATGTCAATATCCCACTTAAAGGGAAAAGACATCCTCACCTCCAAGCAAAGAGAGAACCCCTTTTCAAATGACTCCACACTAAAATAAACAACGTCCCTGGTCTTGGTCTTAGTCCCCACGAGCAAAAGGAGTGCCTGGCCTTGATGGCCGGGAGGTCAGCCAACTGGAATGTAGCCAGACCCATATGGAAATGTGACCGTGCCCTCCTCCCAGTCCCCCACCCCCCTCCACTCCCAGTGTTGTGCTGAGGAAGAGGCCTGGGACTGAGGTCCTCAAGATCCTGAGGAATCAACTATTCCCCTTAATTCTGCCCTGGAGGGACTTTCTGGGCGCCTGTGCACATCACAGCGATGTGGTTACTGGGAGACAGGGCATGTACCCCTACCTGTATAATATAATCAAATTAGATACTTCTGAGACAATATGCAATGCTCAACCGGGTGGTCACATTTTCTACTTTTATTAAACATATACAATGTTTAGGCAGGGCTAGAGGGTGAGCAGGAGAAAGTACAGAAAAGAATTCACTCTTTCCAAAGGGACAACCCATAGAGAGGAAGCTCTTTCTGCCGCCACTCCCCACCAGATCTGCCTCCCAGTTTATTTTTGCAAAGAGCTTTGAAGGCAGAAGTTAAAGAAATCTCAGTGGTCTGAAGTCAGAGAATGGCAGCTGCCAAGGGAAGATTAGTCTAGAGGAAAGGAGAAAGAACACCCTCGAGCAGGGTGATGTCATAGGAGAATAGGCTGTCTGAGCCCCAGCTCTTCTGCCGCAGTTTTAAGCAACTCCATTTAATTAAAGTTGTGCCTCGCGCTGGCGTGAGAGCAATGGAAGTGTCAGTTTGCTTGTCAGGAGCTCCTCTGCCTGGAGCACAGATCAGAGCACCCGTGGCTGAGTGCCAGGCTTCATCTCCAGCACAGATGGGAAGGCCAGGGATAATTACCCCACCCTGGCCACTCGCCTTCCCGGGTGAAATTACAGAAAAGTAGGAGACAGCAGCTCCATCTGATTCTTATTCAGCATCATTCCCAGGGAAGGAATGAAGACAATCAAGCATGACGTCCTGATTTGGGCAGGAAGGCTGTCCCTGAACATTTCTACTCCATGAACTGCTTTGCGGGACAGTAAGTCAGAGATGGAGGTATGCTGTGATCCGGCCTTGCAGTGGTCCACTCTGGCACTCAGCTCTACAGATGTAACTGGTTAATTGACCTGTCTGAACTCTGTAGGGCACACATATGAAGACGTTTCCCTCCAATCTCTGCCTTCAATTGTGCTTTGTTAAATCTCTTCCCTTCTTTCAAGTAGAGCTTGGAAAATTCCAGGCGTTTCCAGCCACTTCCAGTCTAGATTGCAACTTGCCCTCTCTCGTCATAGACCAGGCTTTGGCCAAGGGGACATGAAGTAGGGAGGAGAGGGTCTGGTGTGTCTTATTACCCCCACACTTTTCCTGCATTGAGGACAGTGTGACCTGCCTATGGGGTATGTCAGCCAGCAGTTAGTGTGCCCAACGCCCTTCCTGAGACTGTTACCCTCTCCCTTGGTGCCCTCCTGTACAGCAATAGAGCTGATGCTACTTATTCATTTTCTCCGTGCTCCACAGAGACTGTCTGGGGCCACTTCTGCATCTTCTGGGGACCACTGGCAAATGTAGGGTGCCCCATCTTCTTTTTGAGCAGACCATTCCACAGTTCCTGCTTGTAGGTGACTTTGAAAAACTCTTCCCTCCAACTTGTAGAAGGGCTCTGTGATGTCACCCTCCTCCTAACCCTCGCCATCCATTTGTAGACTGGGAAATTCCAATTCAGTAAGCATAGGACACCTTAGTGTCACAAAGAGAGTCTATGGCAGAGGGGGACCAGAATGTTTTTCTTAGTATACACTTTGTTTGAAGTTGGTGCTGATAGACAGTAAAGGTCACTACGTGTGGCTCTAAAGTTATGGGGGAACCTCGTTCTATGCCAACCAACCGGGACCAGCATGTACTTGACAAAGAGTGAATGTGACCTTGGGCTTACATTAATTTTGATGATGATAAGAAGAGAAATAACAAAAATTGGCCAAGCACTAAGTATTGGGCACCTCTTAGGCCATCTTTCACATCTTTTTAGTCCATGTTTTACTGCAGCTTTTGCTGGAACAACCAGTTTTATGCAAGTATAGCTTGATGGTGCCTTGCTTCAGCTGTACCTTGTCACTCTTACTTTTGAGACTCAGATTCCTTAGTTACGAGATATTTGGGGAACCAGAAAGTGTGAGGAAGATTACACAAAATAAGGCCATCTTTCGCCAATGGGCAACAATAAATGGGCTCCTCTTCCATCCTGAGGTGGACAATTCTAAGATACACTGCTTTGCAGAGGATCCCAGTAGGACAGCCCCAGCTGACATCAGTGGTAACCAACTCAAGAACATAACATGTATTGGTCTTCTCTCCTTCCTGTTTCCCTCTTCCTAGGACTGGTATACGGACCTCCCAGCCCCCCATTTCCATTCCCTGCCCTCTCTTATCAAAATAAATTTCTTGTCTACGTCAAAATTCTTTGTCTCACATTCCAGACGTGACCCATGCTAAGTTGTTTAACCATGTTTAGTCATTGTTAAGTGCTTTATGTACATTATTGCTTTAACCCTGAGGCAACCTTGTGAGGCAAGTACTATTTTTATCCTCCTTTGATGGATCAGGAAAGTGAGATAGAGAGAAGTGAAATAAGAGAAGCCAAGTGCCCTATGGATGGATGGGTTGATAACCCCAACAAACTCAGGTAAGAACCTTTCTCCAACCTGGAGTGCTAGTTTTGGTTCTGGACTCAGACCTCATCATAGGGAGTATGTCCATAGGTAGCCCCCAGGATCGTGAGGGAAAGAAAAACTAAGCCTTAGGAGAAAGGATGGGGAAAATGGGTGGTTGAGTCCAGAAAACATTCAGAAGGCACATGAGAGCAACCTTCACTTCAGGACTTCATGTAGAAGTCAGGATGCCTTGTTCCGAGTCATTGGAAAGATAGAACAATCACAGTACAAGAAGGCAGGTTGATGCTCAACATAGGACAGAACTTCATAATGGAGCTGCCCAGGCTCAGAGTGAGTAAGGCTGGCATACAGCAAACCTGAAGTTGCAGGTGGAAGAGCTGAGGGTGCATGGCCAGCCATTTCTTGGGAAGGTTGTAAGGAAAGTCTTATGAAAAAATTCTATCTGATTAGGACAGGATTCAAATTTGGGGTTGACAAAGATTTGCCTCTTCACTCACCAGTCCAAGACAACCTTACCTGGCAACACCCTGGGGCTCCTTGAATCCTCACTGTTATAGAGCCACCAAAAGTTGAGATTTCACTGGGGGAGAAGGGACAGGATCCATTTCTAGTCAGGAAAGACTACTATTGCCTGAATCAATAAGGGGTTTATTCCACTGGGTAATGTGTAAAGGTGAGAACCTACTTTGAGATTAATTTTTATTCACTATAGTACTTAGAACAGGGATAGGCACAAAAGATAGTGCCCAATAAATGTGCATAATATGCAAATGAGTTGAAAAGGTAATTGGTCAAAAGCCAGTTGTGAGCTCCAACTTGGCCTGATGCCTCAGATGTAGCCCAGCTCTGTCCCAAGTCCCCCTGATGTGCTTGGAGCATCCTCCTGACTATGGAAATTACTTCTCTTAAAACCCAGTGAAAGCTCTTCAAACCCAGAGAAGGAGCCCTAGGCTAGAAACAGAGCAGACATGACTGAGCCCAAGAAATGGGCTAGTGGGCTGGTAAGTAGATTGTTTGTGGTCATTTGGGGGCTACAAATGCTGAGTGGATGAAATCTTCCTGCACGGAGGTGATGCTCCACGCAGGAAGGACTGTCATCACAGATATGTGAGTTACACTCACAGGGAGTTGAGCTGGAAGGGGACCATTACCTCTAAGCAGTTCTTCAGAGAGAAGAAGAAATGGGCTGGAAAACAGGCAGTTTAGAAAGGAATTTAAGGAAAGGAGTAAATCAAGGCCTAGGGTGGGAGAGTCCCAGCCCTTGTCAGATACATTCTCTTTCCCTCACCTAAATCCACTGATTTCATACACAGTCAGTGTGAGTGGTCTGTGGCCTCGGATAATTCTGCCCCAGTGTCTGGAGGAAAAGGTCCAGACAATCAGGAAGCTCCAAGGAAGAAAGACTGAATCAGCAAGGTTTTTGGGTCAGAAGCTACCCCAGCTCTAGTCCAGCAGGACTCAGGATGAGGATAAAGGAAGCTCAGTGATTAAGGAACAGGGCCCCACAAGAAGTTGTCTTTAGACTGAGAGGAAGCCTGAGGAGCGTTGGGCCCCCTCTTGCTCTCACTAAGCCAACTGGTAAAGGAAATACCCCCAGACTCTGTCCAGTGCTCTTCACCCCCTCTACTGACTCCTGATCTGCATGGCTGCAACATCCTCTCCTGGGCTCCCTGTCTCCTCACATGACCTGGGCCAATCCATTCTCCACATAGCAGCCAGAAAGAATCTTCTCAATAATGGGTGTTCCTCAGACCATGCCACCTACAATCCAGTCCAGATGCTTCACTGCAGTCTTTAGGGTCCTGCATCCTCAGCCCCATATCCTTCCCTTTAGCTCATCTCAAGTCTCTCTGCCCCTCACTCACCATGCTGCCTTTCTCTCAGTTCCTCAATCACAGCACAATTTCTCCATTCCACCTGTGAGTATTTACCTGTTCCTGGAGCCTGTGGTTCCCCATTCTTCAAATAGTCTCTTCCTCTCCTTCAAGGCCCAGCTTGAAGTCACCTCCTGAGAGGACTCCCTGACCTATCCAGATAAAGTAGATCCTACACCTATGTACTTCCAGGTCCACTCCATATCTTTCCTCTGAAATTTTGTATCTTGGAGGTGGGGGCAGAGGGAGACAGACCCCTGCAGGTAACGTTTCCCACGGCCCCTTAGCCACTGCATCTGATCAGGCTCACCCAGTGGGAGGCACTGACAGTGTGTTAGAGAGCAGGAGGAAGGGAAGTACAGTGGGGTTGGGGCGGGGTCCACATTTCTCTCTGCTCACGTACACTCTCTTGTAGTTTGGATAGCTTTCAGGGCAATTGGAAGCCTTTGAAGCATGTTAAACAGAGCAAGGACACCATCAGTTTTACTTTTTCTAAAGATCACAATAATTGTTTTGGAGAAAATGTGTTAGATTTGGGAAAGGATTTAGGAGGCTGTCCCAGTGAGAAATGATAATGGCTTGGACTAGGGTGATTGTAACTCAGACGGAGAGAAGTGGGCAGATTAAAGCTGTCTTTGAAGGAAGAATTACCAGAATTTGGTGATTGTTTGGCTGTGGTGTTTGAGAGGGAGGTATGGTCAGGAATGACTTCTAGGTTGCTGGCTTGAGCAAACTGGGTAGACAGAAGTACCATTTATTATGATGACAAAAACCAGAATGGAACAGATATTGTTCTGCTCATGGAGGAAATGTTCATATACATTATTGTGATCTACTTTTTCCCTTACCTGGAATACTTTTTATCTATCTATGTTATCTATTATCTATCTATCCATCATCTAACATACCTTGAATTTTGAATTAAAGTATGTGTACTGGGCTGTGATTTCATTTTCCCATTGTTTGCTGCTATTTAACAGATATTCATTTGTATTCTGTATTGACTGCATATTTTGTACATTGCCAATTTCATAAATTAGATTTTGTAGGGGTTTTTGGTGTGTGGTAGATTCCTTAAGGTTTCTACATACACAATAATGTCATCTGTGAATAAAGACAATTTTACTTCTTTGTTCACATCTTTGTAACTATTTCTATATCTTGCCATATTACAATGGTTAGAACCTCCAATGCAAAGTTGAACAGAAGTGATGAGAGTGACTTTCTTTGCCTTGATATCAATCTTTGCTGAAAAGTGTTGAATACTTCATCATTAAGTTCAATATTTAGCTAGAGGATTTTTTGATAGGTGCTTCTCATCAGTTTGAGGAAATTTCATTCTATTCCTAGTTTCTGAGAATTTTTATCATGAATAGTTGTTGAATTTTGTCAAACATTTTTCTGTATCTATTAAAATAATCACATTTTCCATTTATCTTATTAATGTAGTAAATTACATTATTTTTTGAAATATTAAGCCAACTTGCATTCCTGGGATAAATCTCAGTTAACCAAAAGGTATTGCTGTTCTCATATAGTTCTTGATCCAACTTACCAGTATTTTGATAAGGATGTTCTGTCTATGTTAATGTCCATTTTTTTCCTTCTTATAAATCACATGATCTTTGTAGCTAAGATGTGGTGCTCTGGGGATCCCTAGAATATTTCAGAAGTTCGTAAGAACTCTTCTTACTGACTCGGTCCAAATTTTAATATCTCCCAACACTGTAAGCCATTGGGTACCTCTGTTTAGCCTTGATTCTGCAGAATCTGCTCCCTGAGGACTTTATAGGTCCTTCCTCTGGGTGTTCAAGCCATCCCTCTAAGCTGAGACAGCAGCTTCAAACCCCAGTACTTACCTCCTCAGTTCAATGAGATAATGCTCTTCCTCTCTGCTCTAGGGCAGGAGAAGTGTCCACAGACAGAAATGCAGGTGAACCTGGGGTCAGCTTATGTTGAGTTTCCCTTCTCCCAAGGATTATAGTTCTGCTCTGCCTATTGTCCAATGCTGTAAACAATCATAAGTATGTGTTCACTTACATGGATGAGGAGGAGAAAGGGGAAGAGGAGGGGGAAAGAAGCTCTATTTTTTACTGGAAACTCAGTTGGTCTTTTTAGCCTGGAAAGACATGCCCTTCAATTCAGAGAAGTTTCCTTAATTTCTTCATGGATGAATGAATGTCTCCCTTCCATTTTCTTTTTTCTTTCTTTTGGGAATTCCTATTATTTAGATTCTGGATGTCTGGGACTTTCTCAAAGTGTTCTGTGATTTCTCCTAGACTATATCCCTTTTATTTTTTTTCTTCTTATTTTTACGTTCTAGGAGGTATCTTTAATTTTATCTTCCCATCCTTCCATTGAGCTTTTCATCAATCACATTTTTATGTGATTTTTAATTTTCAAGATTTTTAATTTTCAAGATTGTATCTTTGCTCCCTAAATGTTAACGTTGATAGCCTCCTCTTCTTTTGTTTCATGGAGATCTCTCCTTCTAGCTATCAGAAAACATTACTGATAGAGTTTTGTTGTTGCTGCTGTTGTTACTGTTTTCTTCTTGCATTTCCCCCAAGTTGCTTTTTCTCCCATTTGGTTCGATCCTATGTTTTAAATTTGAGGACTTTTTCTATTTTCTGGTTATGTTTGATTGTCCCCTTATGTTTAAGATGAGGAAACTGAAAGTCTGATCAGGAGCTCTGTGCAAGTGGTTAGAATGCCCCTATCATGAATGTCACATTGTGAAGTGCTGGCTGAACTTTTCTTTGGAAAACTTCAATTTCATTAACTTGCAGTCTATTATCCTAGCCTTGTCAGGCTCCTCAAAGAAGGTTTTTCTGGTCTCCTTCCTAGAAGGTCAAGTCTGGCTACCAGAGTCCTGAGGGCTACTAGGGAAAAGGGGACTGGCAGCCTCAAATCCAGTACATGAGCTTGCATGTAATCCCTCTCTTTCTCTTATGGCAACCTTGCCTCACATGGGCCTGAGGCATCCAGACAGAGACCTTCTCTTCTCTTCTCTCCAGAAAAGAAGCCTCCAATATTCTGGAAGGGTAAAGAAAGAGCAGTTGTCCACCTTCCCGCAGTGGATGGGAGTTAGAGAATCACATTTTATCCCAATTTTAAGTCTGTTTTCATTTCCACTCAAAGGGTACCGGAAAAAGCATGTCCTGAGCCTTTTGAGAGCTTGTGGTTAGAAACCCGTTCACTTTTCAGCTGTCCTGACTATAGTCTTTAGATTCACTTGCTTTATGCTACGTTACATATGACTTGTACATCAACAATCCAGCTTTCAAAATTATTGTTGTTGCTGCTCTTCTCATAGTTTCTTTGTCCTTCAAGATTTATGCCTTTTATTTTTTTAATATCATTTTAGTAGCATTTTGGAGAAGACCCTTATATTTATAAATAGACAGATAAAATGATGGCTTGATACCTAAGGCTAGAACTGGTAGCTCACTGTTACCAATGGACAGCAAACATACAGAGTTGCCAGGTTTTCCAAAATATGCAGGACTAGGATGAATATAAACCTTTTCCCCTATCTCCAAAGCAGTAGGCTAGGAGGGTAGGCTTTAAATTTGAAGGTGTAAAAGGAACTTCTCCCCACGATAGATGGTGAGCTTAGGAAACTTATTGTCACAAGAATTGGTACAGGCTATTTATTTACATGCAGTTGTTTTTTCAAATGTTCAGAAAAAAAAACAAAAACAAGAAAATGGAGTTGTAGTAGATGACATAGGGAGCAGGTATTTCAGACCCATTAGGTGACCATCTTTCTCCACTCTAGCCCTTGGCTTCTGCCCTCATCCACATTCTGAGTTTAATATCCCAAGAGCCCATCTCTGGCTCCTGGCCACAGCCACTCAACTCAGACCCACCCAGCAGAAAGTTGCTTTTCCATTGTTTTGGCTGGCTGATAGAAGGAGCATCCCAGTGTCTATGTAAAGAACTCTAGCTAGCTATGTTCTTAGCTATAGCTAAGTAGTTAAGTACTATAGCTAAATAAATAGTTCATTCAGGAAAGTAACTGAAATAGTTATCAGCTGTTTCCCAAATCTTTGAGAGAGTCTTTCTCTAAGACCTCCTTTAATAAAAAAAGCCAACACCATTCCCATGATCTGCAAAGCCCAGAAGATGGAGAAGGGCCTTGGTACAAATGGACCAACATAGCACAGAGGTGTCTGTGCCTCCTGGTTCAGAAGGTAGGTCTCCCCCTGGTGCCAGACCCCGAGCACTACAACCCACCTCACTTTCCCAAGGGCTTCGGGCACCCAGCCTCCCTGGGACCATTCTTTCAGGAACACAAGCCAGAAAACCACAGGGTCTGAAGCAGCCGCCAGCCTCCAGAAAGCCACGGGCATGGACGGGCCACCCCCTCAGTCTTGTCCCTTCCCGTTCACCCTCAAGGGAATATAAAAATATAGAAAGGGCTGGAGAGAGGGCACTACCAGGTAAAAACTTCTTCTGCAGGTTGAGAGATTTCATTTTGATCCTGTCTTCAGTGCTGTGTTATGATACAGCAATGTCATGATCACTTCACAGCCATGGAAGGAATTATTTTCACTGACATCTTTCATTTCTGATCCCCTCATCCTCATGTGTCTGCCTGCTGACAAACCAGAGCTGTCAGAACTACCTGTCACTGCAGGGGGAAAAATACCTTTTTGACAACTGTATCTTCCTCCAGCACACTCTTTGTACCCGGTGTCTGCTTCCCAACCCGTGTTTGTGACATTTTTGTTATTTCAAAGGGTCTCATGAAATTCTCCAGAAAGGAATCTCAAACCCAATTAATTTAAATTCATTTTTGTGTTGAATGTGCTACATGACATATTTAGGAGGGAGCGTGTGCATCATAAAGTGAGGCAGTGGGAGGGCCTTGCTGTAAAGAAACAGCCTCCCTCATTAAAAGCAAACCCAGGACTCTCCAAGGACCAGACCAGGGAAGGGCTCCAGGAGGGGCCTCAGGGTGGCGGCTGCAGGGTTGGGTGGGGGATGCTTGATTCTAATTCTGATGCTAGCTCCATGCTGGTGGGGAGATTTTTCTAGGTGGAAATAAATAGTCCTTCCTGAATTTTCCCCCAAATAACACCACGCAGTGACAATAACAACTTGCCCTTTCCTCCGCCAATCCTGCCTTCCCATTCAACAAGCCACGTCAGGCCCCAGAAGTCTGCCTCTGCATTACAAACTCCCAGCTTGCCTGCTCCGTCCTCTGATTCCTGAGTCAGGCTGTTTTTGTTTGTTTTCACTTCTGGTTTAATAAAGACCAACAGCAAATAAAAGGGAAATATGGTTTGCAGAGAAGACATTTCAATGGGGAATTGCTTGTTCTCCAAGTTCAATAGCAACCTTTTGGCTTTCGATTTGGGATGGCGGCCTTTGAATATGCTTTATCCTGTCCCCCTGCAGGATCACACAAAAGTGTCAGTGACACTTGGCAAAAAGAATAAATCCATGGCAGCCCCTTAAATGTAAGGAAGAGTGTCATCAATGGATCAGAAACGATAAAAAATTCATGGACAGTAGAACACAGATGTGACTGAATCATTGCCCTCGGAACCATGAGGGAGAAGGCTCTAGCATCCCTGATAGAGCTGCTTCCCAGGGGAGCCCCAGAGGGTCTGCCAGCATGAGTTTAGCTGTGGAGTGATAATCAGAATCACTAGTTGGAGGACGACCAGGACTACCTACAGCTGTGGTTTCCAAATTGTGTTGAGTCACATGCTCTTGTCATTAAAAAGAAAATAATAAGCACACATCCACAATTAATATAAATTTATTTATAAATTATATATATATACACTATGCTCATTAGCAAATACTTCTGCATAATGTATATTTAAGTGAGATTAGTCGTTAAGCATCACGAGTGAGACGTTATCTTCCAAATAGTCTTCATGATAGTTCTGAATTTTAGGGAGCCCATCCCCATCAGAGCTCATGAAGTCATCATTATTTTCATCACATAATGCAGTGAATGAAAGAAAGTATCGGCTTTGCGATTCTCCGGTTGTTTACTAGTGTTGGCATTTTGAAATTCTCTTTGATTCACATTTTTTATGCCGGAATTTTTAATCACTTAACCATTTTGCAAGGATTACATTTTTTTAAATGGAATGTATTATCCATAAATCTCCTTACCCAAGAAGATACAAACTGCAATTCAGCACAAGACAATCAAACAAGCAAACAAGTGGATTAGGAATTCCTATTCTCACTTCAAGAATGACAATCCATATGCTAAAGTTAGGAAGCCTTACCACCTTACATACTTTAGATAAATTCATGTCAGTAAAAGTGCTAAGCTTTTCTTTGCCCACCTAAGGGATTGATGTCACATAACTCTCCAGGAGAGCACGCCTGGCACTCACTGGGGTGTTAGCCTCTGGGGTGGGTGACCCAGTGCCTCCCTGGGTCACAGAGGGGTGGTCTGCAGCTTCTGTACCTGGCTGGCTCTGAGCCCAGTGTGGGTGTCGGAGACAATGGGCAGGAGAGACTGTGCATCTCCCACCCTCCTCAGCAGACCAGGAGACAGAGATGAGGGCTACGCCACTCAAGAGTAAAACAGTGCTGTGACCAGGGTCAAGGCTAATGTATCCAGGCAGTGGTGGGCATTATGAACCTGTGTGTCTGCCCAAGTTCAACAGCAGCACTCCCCACGAGGTCTTGCACAGTGCAAAAGGGCCCTTGTGTGCCCTCCATACCAAAAGGCCTTGTCTTCCACTCATGAATGTGAAAAGTCAGCCAAGGGTCGCAAAGCCTTTGAGAAAAATCAGCAGCATGGAAGAAGAAACCAAGATGAACCAAAACCATAACAACAACAACAACAAAAGAATCAAGGAAAAGAAAACAATTTAAAAATGGTACTTCTCGGAGGAGTCAAGATGGCGGAGAAGTAGCAGGCTGAGACTACTTCGGGTAGCGGGAGATCAGCTAAATAGCTTATCTAAAGATTGCAAACACCTACAAATCCAACGGGAGATTGAAGAGAAGAAGAACAGCAATTCCAGAAACATAAAATCAACCACTTTCTGCAAGGTAGGACTGGCGGAGAAGTGAATCCAAAGCGACGGGAAGATAGACCTCGGGGGGAGGGGCCGGCTCCCGGCGAGCGGCGGAGCAACTGAGCAAAATCAGGACTTTTAAAAGTCTGTTCCGCTGAGGGACATCGCTCCAGAGGCTTAACTGGGGTGAAGCCCAGGCGGGGTAAGCGCGGCCTCAGGTCCCGCAGGGTCGCAGAAGGATCGGGGGTGTCTCAGTGTCGCAGAGCTTACCGGTATTAGAACGGGGAAGCCGGCTGCAGAGACAGAGCCGAGGAGTGACTCTCAGCTCAGGGTTGCCTTGAACCGGTCGCAGGCTCGGTCAGCTCGGAGCACGGCCGGAGGCCAGGGGGTCGGGAGTCATATGGCGCTGTTCTCTGAGGGCGCACTGAGGAGTGGGGCCCCGGGCTCTCGGCTCCTCCGGGCCGGAGACCAGGAGGCCGCCATCTTCATTCCCGTCCTCCGGACTCTACGGAAAGCGCTCAGGGAACAAAAGCTCCCGAAAGCGAACCCGAGCGGATGACTCAGCGCGGCCCCGGGTAAGGGCGGTGCAACTCCGCCTGGGGCAAAGACGCTTGAGAATCACTACAACGGGCCCCTCCCCCAGAAGAGCTACGGGAAACCCAGCCAGGACCAAGTTCACCTACCAAGGAGAGCGGCGGAATTCCAGAGGAGAAGAAAGCAAAGCACGGAACTCATGGCTTTCTCCCCATGATTTTTTAGCCTTGCAGTTAATTTAATTTTTTTTTCTTTTTCAATTTTTTTTTCTTTTTCTCTTCTTCTGCTAAATTTTTTTAACTTTTACCATTTTCTTTTCTTTAACGTTTTTAAATAGTTTATCTAATATATATATATTTTTTCCTCTTTTTATATTTTTTCTTTATCGGCTTTCTTTTTTTTAATAGTTTTTTTTTTCTTTCTTTCTGACCCCTTTTTATCCCCTTTCTCCCCCCTCACAATTCAGGATCTATTCTGATTTGGCTAAAGCATATTTTCCTGGGGTTGTTGCCACCCTGTTAGTATTTTACTTGCTCCTTCATAAACTCTTATCTGGACAAAATGACAAGGCGGAAAAATTCACAACAAAAAAAAGAACAAGAGGCAATACCAAAGGCTAGGGACCTAATCAATACAGACATTGGTAATATGTCAGATATAGAGTTCAGAATGACGATTCTCAAGGTTCTAGCCGGGCTTGAAAAAGGCATGGAAGATATTAAAGCAACCCTCTCGGGAGATATAAAAGCCCTTTCTGGAGAAATAAAAGAACTAAAATCTAACCAAGTTGAAATCAAAAAAGCTATTAATGAGGTGCAATCAAAAATGGAGGCTCTCACTGCTAGGATAAATGAGGCAGAAGAAAGAATTAGCGATATAGAAGACCAAATGACAGAGAATAAAGAAGCTGAGCAAAAGAGGGACAAACAGCTACTGGACCACGAGGGGAGAATTCGAGAGATAAGTGACACCATAAGACGAAACAACATTAGAATAATTGGGATTCCAGAAGAAGAGGAAATAGAGAGGGGAGCAGAAGGTATATTGGAGAGAATTATTGGAGAGAATTTCCCCAATATGGCAAAGGGAACAAGCATCAAAATCCAGAAGGTTCAGAGAACCCCCCTCAAAATCAATAAGAATAGGTCTACACGCCGTCACCTAAGAGTAAAATTGACAAGTCTTAGTGACAAAGAAAAGATCCTGAGAGCAGCCCGGGAAAAGAAGTCTGTAACGTACAATGGTAAAAATATTAGATTGGCAGCAGACTTATCCACAGAGACCTGGCAGGCCAGAAAGAGCTGGCATGATATATTCAGAGTACTAAATGAGAAAAACATGCAGCCAAGAATACTATATCCAGCTAGGCTATCCTTGAAAATAGAAGGAGAGATTAAAAGCTTCCAGGACAAACAAAAACTGAAAGAATTTGCAAACACCAAACCAGCTCTACAGGAAATATTGAAAGGGGTCCTCTAAGCAAAGAGAGACCCTAAAAGTAGTAGATCAGAAAGAAACAGAGACAATATACAATAACAGTCACCTTACAGGCAATACAATGGCACTAAATTCATATCTCTCAATACTTACCCTGAATGTTAATGGGCTAAATGCCCCAATCAAAAGACACAGGGTATCAGAATGGATAAAAAAACAAAACCCATCCATATGTTGCCTACAAGAAACTCATCTTACACCCGATGACACCTCTAGGTTTAAAGTGAGGTGGGGGGAAAAAATTTACCATGCTAATGGACATCAGAAGAAAGCAGGAGTGGCAATCCTTATATCAGATCAATTAGATTTTAAGCCAAAGACTATAATAAGAGATGAGGAAGGACACTATATCATACTCAAAGGAACTGTCCAACAAGAAGATCTAACAATTTTAAATATCTATGCCCCTAACGTGGGAGCAGCCAACTATATAAACCAATTAATAACAAAATCAAAGAAACACATCGACAAGAATACAATAATAGTAGGGGATTTTAACACTCCCCTCACTGAAATGGACAGATCATCCAAGCAAAAGATCAACAAGGAAATCAAGGCCTTAAATGACACACTGGACCAGATGGACATCACAGATATATTCAGAACATTTCATCCCAAAGCAACAGAATACACATTCTTCTCTAGTGCACATGGAACGTTCTCCAGAATAGATCACATTCTTGGTCCTAAATCAAGTCTCAACCGGTATCAAAAGATTGGGATCATTCCCTGCATATTTTCAGACCACAATGCTCTAAAGCTAGAACTCAATAACAAGAGGAAATTTGGAAAGAACCCAAATACATGGAGACTAAACAGCATCCTTCTAAAGAATGAATGGGTCAACCAGGAAATCAAAGAAGAATTGAAAAAATTTATGGAAACAAATGAAAATGAAAACACAACGGTTCAGAATCTGTGGGACACAACAAAGGCAGTCCTGAGAGGAAAATATATAGCGGTACAAGCCTTTCTCAAGAAACAAGAAAGGTCTCAGGTACACAACCTAACCCTACACCTAAAGGAGCTGGAGAAAGAACAAGAAAGAAACCCTAAACCCAGCAGGAGAAGAGAAATCATAAAGATCAGAGCAGAAATCAATGAAATAGAAACCAAAAAAACAATAGAACAAATCAACGAAACTAGGAGCTGGTTCTTTGAAAGAATTAATAAGATTGATAAACCCCTGGCCAGACTTATCAAAAAGAAAAGAGAGAGGACCCAAATAAATAAAATCATGAATGAAAGAGGAGAGATCACAACGAACACCAAAGAAATACAGACAATTATAAGAACATACTATGAGCAACTCTACGCCAACAACTTTGACAATCTGGAAGAAATGGATGCATTCCTAGAGACATATAAACTACCACAACAGAACCAGGAAGAAATAGAAAGCCTGAACAGACCCATAACCAGTAAGGAGATTGAAACAGTCATCAAAAATCTCCAAACAAACAAAAGCCCAGGGCCAGATGGCTTCCCGTGGGAATTCTACCAAACATTTAAAGAAGAACTAATTCCTATTCTCCTGAAACTGTTCCAAAAAATAGCAATAGAAGGAAAACTTCCAAACTCATTTTATGAGGCCAGCATCACCTTGATCCCAAAACCAGACAAGGATCCCAACAAAAAAGAGAACTACAGACCAATATCCTTGATGAACACAGATGCAAAAATTCTCGCCAAAATACTAGCCAATAGGATTCAACAGTACGTTAAAAGGATTATTCACCACGACCAAGTGGGATTTATTCCAGGGCTGCAAGGCTGGTTCAACATCCGAAAATCAATCAATGTGATACAACACATTAATAAAAGAAAGAACAAGAACCATATGATACTCTCCATAGATGCTGAAAAAGCATTTGACAAAGTACAGCATCCCTTCCTGATCAAAACTCTTCAAAGTGTAGGGATAGACGGCACATACCTCAATATTATCAAAGCCATCTATGAAAAACCCACCGCAAATATCATTCTCAATGGAGAAAAACTGAAAGCTTTTCCGCTAAGGTCAGGAACACGGCAGGGATGTCCGTTATCACCACTGCTATTCAACATAGTACTAGAAGTCCTAGCCTCAGCAATCAGACAACAAAAGGAAATTAAAGGCATCCAAATCGGCAAAGAAGAAGTCAAACTATCACTCTTCGCAGATGATATGATACTCTATGTGGAAAACCCAAAAGACTCCACTCCAAAACTGCTAGAACTTGTACAGGAATTCAGTAAAGTGTCAGGATATAAAATCAATGCACAGAAATCAGTTGCATTTCTCTACACCAACAACAAGACAGAAGAAAGAGAAATTAGGGAGTCCATCCCATTTACAATTGCACCCAAAACTATAAGATACCTAGGAATAAACCTAACCAAAGAAACTAAGAATCCATACTCAGAAAACTATAAAGTACTCATGAAAGAAATTGAGGAAGACACAAAGAAATGGAAAAATGTTCCATGCTCCTGGATTGGAAGAATAAATATTGTGAAAATGTCTATGCTACCTAAAGCAATCTACACATTTAATGCAATTCCTATCAAAGTACCATCCATTTTTTTCAAAGAAATGGAACAAATAATCCTAAAATTTATATGGAACCAGAAAAGACCTCGAATAGCCAGCGGAATATTGAAAAAGAAAGCCAAAGTTGGTGGCATCACAATTCCGGACTTCAAGCTCTATTACAAAGCTGTCATCATCAAGACAGCATGGTACTGTCACAAAAGCAGACACATAGATCAGTGTAACAGAATAGAGAGCCCAGAAATGGACCCTCAACTCTATGGTCAACTCATCTTCGACAAAGCAGGAAAGAATGTCCAATGGAACAAAGACAGCCTCTTCAATAAATGGTGTTGGGAAAATTGGACAGCCACATGCAGAAAAATGAAATTGGATCATTTCCTTACACCACACACGAAAATAGACTCAAAATGGATGAAGGATCTCAATGTGAGAAAGGAATCCATCAAAATCCTCGAGGAGAACACAGGCAGAAACCTCTTCGACGTCAGCCGCAGCAACATCTTCCTAGGAACATCACCAAAGGCAAGGGAAGCAAGGGCAAAAATGAACTTTTGGGATTTTATCAAGATCAAAAGCTTTTGCACAGCAAAGGAAACAGTGAACAAAACCAGAAGACAACTGACAGAATGGGAGAAGATATTTGCAAATGACATATCAGATAAAGGGCTAGTGTCCAAAATCTATAAAGAACTTAGCAAACTCAACACCCAAAGAACAAATAATCCAATCAAGAAATGGGCAGAGGACATGAACAGACATTTCTGCAAAGAAGACATCCAGATGGCCAACAGACACATGAAAAAGTGCTCCATATCACTCGGCATCAGGGAAATACAAATCAAAACCACCATGAGATATCACCTCACACCAGTCAGAATGGCTAAAATGAACAAGTCAGGAAATGACAGATGCTGGCGAGGATGCGGAGAAAGGGGAACCCTCCTACACTCTTGGTGGGAATGCAAGCTGGTGCAACCACTCTGGAAAACAGCATGGAGGTTCCTCAAAATGTTGAAAATAGAACTACCCTATGACCCTGCAATTGCACTGCTGGGTATTTACCCTAAAGATACAAACATAGTGATCCGAAGGGGCACGTGCACCCGAATGTTTATAGCAGCAATGTCTACAATAGCCAAACTATGGAAAGAACCTAGATGTCCATCTACAGACGAATGGATAAAGAAGATGTGGTATATATACACAATGGAATACTATGCAGCCATCAAAAGAAATGAAATCTTGCCATTTGCGACGACGTGGATGGAACTAGAGGGTATCATGCTTAGCGAAATAAGTCAATCGGAGAAAGACAACTATCATATGATCTCCCTGATATGAGGGAGAGGAGATGCAACATGGGGGGTCGAGGGGGTAGGAGAAGAGTAAATGAAACAAGATGGGATTGGGAGGGAGACAAACCATAAGTGACTCTTAATCTCACAAAACAAACTGAGGGTTGATGGGGGGAGGGGGTTGGGAGAGGGGGTGGGGTTATGGATATCGGGGAGGGTATGTGCTATGGTGAGTGTTGTGAAGTGTGTCAACCTGGCGATTCGCAGACCTGTACCCCTGGGGATAAAAATATATGTTTATAAACCTGTAAAAAAAAAAAAAAAAAAAAAGAAAGAAAGGATGAATCCCCAAGTTTTGTAGCAACATGGTCGGGACTGGAAGAGATTATGCTGAGTGAAATAAGTCAAGCAGAGAGAGTCAATTATCATATGGTTTCACTTATTTGTGGAGCATAACAAATAGCATGGAGGAAAAGGGGAGATCGAGAGGAGAAGGGAGTTGAGGGAAATTGGAAGGGGAGGTGAACCATGAGAGACTATGGACTCTGAAAAACGATCTGAGAATTTTGAAGGGGTGGGGGGTGGGAGGTTGGGGGCACCAGGTGGTGGGTATTGTAGAGGGCATGGATTGCATGGAGCACTGGGTGTGGTGCAAAAATAATGAATACTGTTATGCTGAAAAAAATAAAAAAATTAAAAAAAAAAAAACCACATTGAGATACCACCTTACACCAGTTAGAATGCCCAAAATTAACAAGACAGTAAACAACAAGTGTTGGAGAGAATGTGGAGAAAGGGAAACCCTCTTACACTGTAGTTGGGATTTCAAGTTGGTGCAGCGACTTTGTAAAACAGTGTGGATATTCCTTAAGAAATTAAAAATAGAGGGACGCCTGGGTGGCTCAGTTGGTTAAGCAGCTGCCTTTGGCTCGGGTCATGATCCCAGCATCCTGGGATCGAGTCCCACATCAGGCTCCTTGCTCGGCAGGGAGCCTGCTTCTCCCTCTGCCTCTGCCTGCCATTCTGTCTGCCTGCGCTCGCTCTCTCTCCCTCTCTCTCTGACAAATAAATAAAAAAAAAAATCTTTTAAAAATAGAGCCTGCAATTGCACTACTGGGTATTTACCCCAAAGATACAGATGTAGTGAAAAGAAGGGCCATCTGTAACCCAATGTTCATAGCAGCAATGGCCACAGTCGCCAAACTGTGGAAAGAGCCAAGATGCCCTTCAATGTACAAATGGGTAAAGAAGATATGGTTCATATATACAATGGAATATTATGCCTCCATCAGAAAGGATGAATACCCAACTTTTGAATGAACATGAACAGGACTGGAAGAGATTATGCTGAGTGAAATAAGTCAAGCAGAGAAAGTCAATTATCATATGGTTTCACGTACTTGTGGAGCACAAGGGATAACACGAAGGACATTGGAGAAGGAAAGGAGAAGGGAGTTGGGAGAAATCACAGGGAGAGATGAACCACGAGAGATTGTGGACTCTGAGAAACAAACTGAGGGTCTTGGAGGGAGGGGTTTGGGGGGCTGGTGAGCCGGGTGGTGGGTATTATGGAGGGCAAAGGCACATATTGCATGGAGCACTGGGTGTGATTCATGAACAATGAATCTTGGAACACAGAAAAAATAAAATAAAGTTTAAATTAAAAAAAAATGGTACTTCTCACTTGGGTTCTTGGAGTTATTGAGACAACATTTAAAAGGATTAACTACCTCTTTTTTCACCTAGGGCTACAGAAGGAGTCCTTGGGTATTATAACTGCTCAGTGGTTGTGGTAAAAACACAAGCCAACCCAAATGATAAAATGGTACTGAACCTAATTCACACACATGCGCATGAGTATAAGCAAAACCAGAGACATCTGAATAAAATTGGTGGGTTCTGTAAAATGTTAGTGTCTTGGGTGTGATATCACACTATAGTTCTGCAAAGTATCGGGAAAATAGGGCAAAGTGTACAAAAGATCTCTCTGTATTATTTAGAAGTACATATGAATCTATGAAAATCCCAATGGCAGGGATAGAGATATATACCTTCTAGCGGCGAGTGGATGTGGACAATAAATGAGAGACAGTGAACAAGGAATAGATACATCTATAAAATGTAAAAGCCAGGTATGAGAACTACAGTTACCAGGAATACTGCTTAACAGTATAGAATAGAGGTAGTTAGTGAAGGCTGGCATTGAATCCAATTATAAACAAAAGACAGCCAATGTTAACGATAGTCACTTAACTCAATAAGCATATGTGGCAAAATAATTAGTAAGAGTAAATTATGATTGCACAAAATGATAAAAAGAACCGTCTAGAAATAAGACACAACCATGACAAATTGTCAACAGAGATCCCATTATGGAAGCTGCAGGCCTAGGAACGTGAAATTCCTTCATGGTCAAATGAAGGCAGATTTGTCCTCTATTAATCAGAAAAAGAAATTCTAAGCACAACAGTAGCCAGCTTTAGAAATCCTTCTTTCTCAACTACAGAAGCTCTCTGCAGTGTAGTATATACCAACACAAATCATGTTTGCAGAGGGCAGTTGGGGCAGGAAGCCAGACGGTGAAAGAGACCAACAGACTTGCAGTGTTTTTGCGAAGATCAAATGAGGTCATATTATTTTTATTCAAGGGTCTAATTTACTATTTAACAGGCAATAGACATTTGTGTTTCTCAGAATAGTATAAGCAATGCTACAGTAACAAATAAACTCCCAAGTCTCAGGGTCTTGACATGAAAATGTTTATTTATTACTCAGATAAATTATAAGGCCGGTCCAATAGCCCTCCTCCATCTTGTAGCTAAAACACAGGGAATATGAGATCTCAAGGTCAATGTGGCTAGGAAAAACTGGTTTGGAGGATTTTGTAAGATGTAAGTGCGAGCCTGGAGCCAGCTCATCAGGACAGTGCACCTGCATCCCACTGGGCAGAATTCTGTCACATGTTTCTAACGTAACTGCAAAGGAGGCTGGGGAGTGTGGTCCTCCTGCCTGGACAAAACAGTATGGAGGGCCCAAATCCCTCTGGAAGCGGTGACCCTGCCCTCCTGCTAGGCTGCCATTCCGCTGCTGTTACCTCTAAGGTCCTAACAGTAACGAGAGCAAAGCCTGACACTTCCTATCCGGCACTGGCCACTTTTCATTGTTTTGGTTTATGCAACAACCCTACCAAAGAAGTTTATAATTTATTATTATAAATCAAGACTTGGGGACGTTGAAATTGCCTGAAGTCATAAGCTAGTGAATATTTGTCTTATTACCAGTACTTTCTCTACTTAGCGTATCCTCCAAGGGGCTGGGGAGCCTCGGCACAGACTCTCTGGAAGGCTCCAGCCCCTCCCAGCTCTAAGCCACCTGCCTGGTACATAACCATTGGAACATCTGTAAAAAGCTTCCTTCCACAGTAATTTTTTCTTTGATTTACTGGTTGTGTTAAAATTGTTGTTCTGTAATGGTCAAGTCTGGAGGATGTTGCACTTAAAGAGAAAATTGCCTTAAATAAAAACAAATGTTACTAAAATCCCTTCTCTCCCAATGAAATGATTCTCCTGTATTTTGTTCTCCTTGTGAGCACACCAAAAAAGCTTCTTTGGTCTATTATTTCCCAATTACCTCCTCTAGTGTTAGCTGAGAGCAGAGAAGGAAGATGGGATCATGAGGCTCATAACATTTGATCTTTTTCCAGGCTTCAGCAAACCTGTAAATCACTTTCATAAGCTAAATCAATATCAGGTGTCACCTGGTGGCAGGTAAGGGCAATTCGATGGCTTTTCTAATACCTTGCAGGCATTGATTTTCCCACAGATCAGGAGAGAGGAGGCTGAATAGGGAATGGAGAAGCAGGCAAAGGCAAAGTGACCGTGCCGCTCGGCAGGTGGGATCGGACGATCTCAGGCCTCACATCTGCCCTGACTTCGCCTCGATTTCCCAGCTGCCACAGGCACGGCCCATCTCCCTTGGAGCACTCCCAGGGCCAGAAGGCCAGAGAAGGCTGCTTAGCACCGGTGGGTAAGAATCAACCCGGACCCCGCATTCACCAACTGAAATAGGGCAGTTCTCTGTTTCAAAGGGCTGAACGACCCAGACAGCCTGACTAAACAATGGCCTCAGAGAATGTGAGGTGGAAAACATTCTCCTCAACGTCTGCTCCCCACCAGCAGCAGCCCCTAGGAACTGGTTAGAAATGCGAATTCTCAGGCCCCACCTCACACCTACTGGGGCAGAGCATCCAGGGGGCTGGGCCCAGCCATCAGGGCTATAACAAGCCCAAGGAGATCCTCTCGTGTGCTACAGTTTGAGAACTGTTGTACCGGAAGAACTTCCAGAGATCATTAGGCTGAGCTCCTCATTTCCTGGAAATGGAAAGTCAGAACCAGAGACAGTTGTGGTCTATCAGGATGGAACCCAGTTTCTTGGCCCCGCTTCAGTACCACCCTTTGCTGCTTCCTCTGGGTGGCTGACCCAGCACGCTGGAGTTGAGTGGGGGGACCCTCCAGAATACAGAATGACTGTCGTGACACGGGGCTGAAGCCCGGAGCCCGGAGCTGGGAGGCCCTGTTGGGGACACAGGTGAGAGCTGCCTCTGCACTGAAGGTAAGCCACTGACTGCTCAGAGAGCGAGCAGACTGAGAATGCCCCAAGTTCCAGCAGCATAGTTGCTGCTGCCCTGAATCCCAGATAGACCCTCAGATGCATTTGTTATGGGGAAGCACGTCCAGGCCAGACAGTGGCAAGCTTGCTTCTTGGGCATGCCTCTTCCCTGAGAAAGGGCAAAAGCAGAGGGATGTGCTTATCTCTCATCCTGGACAGCCCAGATTCTGTTCCTGCTTCCCAGGCCCTCCCATCTGGCCATCTCTCACCTGCTCATTGCCTTGTCCAATGTCACTGCCCTCTAGACACTCTTTATTCAAGGCTAGAGAAAGACACCTCCAACTAACCATATTTAAAATCTTTCCCTAGCTTCCCTCAGCTTCAGGAGGAAACCCATACTCCCTTCCTGGCATATTCTGTCCTCTGCAACTGATATCTGGCCCTCTCCACCCTCCCCTCCTGCTGCTTCCCTACCAGGGCTTCAGCCCACCAGGGATGCTACCCTCCCAGCTCTGCCACTTAATATCCACTTCTTCCAAGATCCAAAGTGAGGTCTGCCCCTCCGAAGATCCAGAACCCCCTCCCCAGCCACATCCCTCCAGAAGCCGTGCCTATTTCCAGCACAGCCCTAACCTCGGATCCAAAATACATTTGTCTGTCACACACACACACACACACACACACACACACGCCCTGCCGCAGACAGTGAGAGTCCAAGTGCGAAGTAATCTCACTGGTGATGACGTCCTGAAACCACTAGCATTTACGTACGTTCAGACGGTACCCGTGTCAGATATTTTTAATTGCTTGGGTATTGCCTCAACTTCTCTCCTTTGAGTACCATCTCAAGTAGGAGATGCAGGGAAATTTAAATTCCTATAGCTTCATGTTTTGTTCTGGTTTTTTTTTTTTTTTTTTTTAATCCTAATTATGCATTATCCTTCCCTGCTGGAAGATCCATGGAGAGGTGACCCCACCCAGCCCCTGCCTCTAAGCAAGACTGAAGGAGGCTTCTGGGCTCCTTTCTACAACAGGTGATGTCTACACCTCAGTCAGCTTGGAGAATGTACGGATCTGGATCCGATGCTGGGGGTGCCGCCTGCAGAGCAGGCCACATTCTCTCAGCCTTCCATTGTCAACAGGCAGAGTAAGAAACCCTTCAGGCTTGGCACGACTCAGCCTAGAGCATGTACCCAGGGAGACCTCTTTAAATATGCTTTGTGCTGCTTAAAATAAAAGTAACCGTGTCTCCTTGCTTTTATCTAAATTTAACCCCATTACTTTCACTATCTTGGTAATAAAGCAGATTGAAGTGTTTCGTGGAAGAGGGTTAAAATAGAAAGCTTGCTTTCCTTCTTATTTTCTTTCCTTTTTGTTTATATCCTGCTTCAGTTAAAAAAAAAAAAAAGTTGAGGCACTCAGGGAATATTGTAGGTCTTCACAAGCTCCCCGACTTACAGATGGAGAAATACTCAAACACCTCCACTTGTCATTTGAAGCCTAGACCATGTTTTCTACAAGTAGAGGCTTCATTAATGGTGGTTCCCAAAGAAACAACAGCTAAGGTGAGGCAGGAATGGCAACTGCCAACCTTGAGCCTGCTGTAGGCACTGGGGTCATCAGAGGATGACCAGGAAAACAAATGAACCGGGCAGATTGGTAAGACTATTCACCAAGGAATCACAGACTTACACAGCCATGAGGGAGGGAAGCAAGTGAGGCCCCCAGTCAGGACACCCCTACCAGATGGGACACCTGGGTAGATCTCCCAGCTGTTCTTTGCAGCACCTCAACACAGGTTGGCCTGAGTGCCAGGACACAGCGCAAAGGATAGGACCTGCTCTTGGTCAGCAGAGAGGACAAAGCTGGCAGGTCTGCCAGGAGACTTTGGGTTCTCCTGAAGGAGCCCCGACTGCAGCTTCATTCAACCTGTTTCTCCACTTGGCATGAGTCATCCTATTTGTGTCTCCTTGCTCCAGAATCTAGCTGTTCTTCCTTGCCTAAAATAGCCCAAAAGCCTCACAGTTGGCTATTCCTATGTACCAGACTGGGAGAGAAGTGTTCCTAAAATGGATGTTTACCAACAGGCCCTCTCTTGCTTATTTTGGTATTGCCAGCCCCAGACTGTTCCTCTGGGGACCACTCCTTTGCTCAGCTCAAAGGAACCTGGGAGAACTCCCCAGAAAGTGAACCTGGGCTAGCTCTAGCCACTATCCTATGAGTCAGGATAGGCCAGGTTTTGCTGCACCAGCAAGCAACTTCAAAATCTCTGTGACATCACATGACAAAATTGTCTTAGGCCCATGGGAAGGTTCTACTCAGATTAGACACTCTGACCCATGGTGATAGAAGCTTCATCTTGACATGTGCTTCCATGACATCACATGACAAAATTGTCTTAGGCCCATGGGAAGGTTCTACTCAGATTAGACACTCTGACCCATGGTGATAGAAGCTTCATCTTGACATGTGCTTCCATAATCATCACAGCAATGGGAAAGAAGTCAGGTTCTTGAAGTCTTCTACCTGGAAGGAGCAGAGTTCATACTCACTCATAGTTCATTGGCCACAGTAAATCACTCAGCCCCATATGGAGGGAGATATAGAAGTACATGGAACCCCACAGAGAAGCCCTCGAAGAAGGACAGAAGCATGGTGCTATTACATGCTCAAAAGGTGGTGAATGAGCTAGAAATATCTGGTGAACAACCATAACCAGCATCAATTGGACCCAGAAAACACACTTTCCCAAACACAGCAAGCCCACAGGTCCTTCTCACACTGTTTGCCAAGAGCTATGTAGAACCATGCTGACACCTCCAGATACAAACCCAGTCTGTTCAGAGACCACACTCTCTCCCGTTTCTCCTAGGGGAGCTTTAATTATAGCAAACAGCCCTGTCATCTCTGCCATGGAATCCCAGGGTACCGGGGGAGAGTGAAAGCAATCTCTGCGTCACACGTCTGCTCTGTAGCCTCCTTGAAGAAATAGACCTGTTCTTTTTAAGGAAATTATAAATAGGAGGAAAATCCTAGAGCCTTCTCTACTCTCCCATTCTTGTGCCAAATAATTAGGTCCTTCCTGTTCCTCCTTTCCGGACTGTTGAAAGCACTTGCAAATCAAAATAGTAAAAACAAAACAAAACAAAACAAAAAACAGTTAACAAAAATTAAATATTGCAAGGAGATATAGTGTGTGTGGTCGGGGGTGGGAGAGTGAATAAAATAGATCTCCTCCAACCCACGTTCTCTCCCTCAGAAAGACTGTCTAAGAGACATACCCAGTTGGGCTGCAGGCTATGATATAATTAGAACAATATTGCCCAATTGCAAAGACATGTGCCTGTTTGCATGAAATGGAAGCATCTGCTGAAATTATTTGAGGTGTCCCATCACTAATTAAAAGAGCTTTCATTTATAGAGGACGCACCATATGGATGCTGTTGATTCTTGGGTTGCTGGATGTGAATGAGCACTGGGGGAGTTGTTGGGGCAGGTGTATGGTAAAGAATATCCAGCAAAATATGATCTAGCCTTCCAAAAATTCTCCTTACAAGGTGGTATGGGGGTGGGAGAGGTGCGTCTGGAAGTTTTAG
This sequence comes from Lutra lutra, assembly GCF_902655055.1. Lineage (NCBI taxonomy): Eukaryota > Metazoa > Chordata > Mammalia > Carnivora > Mustelidae > Lutra > Lutra lutra. The sequence continues at coordinate 129,717,465 of NC_062278.1, read as the reverse complement.
GGAGGCACAGAAACGTGACATGTCATCCTGAATTGGACCCGGTTCGTCTGTGACCGCTTATGAAATTTACCCCTGGAACGTCGCTGTGTGTCTCCCTTTTACTTGTCAAACCACTACCTTGTCCTCACGGAGCCTTCCAGGTAAACAGGATCAGTTTCAGAATTTGTGGGACCCTGCACAAAATGAAAACACAGGGCCCCTTACTAAAAGTTATTAAGAATTTCAAGACAGCAATAGCAGAACATGAAACCAAGTGCAGGCTTTTCTGAATATGGGGCCTGTGTGCACCTGGAAAAAGCAAGACCTGCCGGACAAATAGGGACCAAGACGTAGGGAGGTTAAAGCAGAACCGTGCCAGACAATAGTCACCCTAGCTCATTTTAGCCTCTAAGGGGCTTCCACAGCCACACTGTGCTCTGAGGGCCACACAGCCCGTGCTCTTGGCAGGATGGACTCAGAGGGAAGCAAGGACTTGCTGTCACATCTCTGTATTAGGCAGAGTGATAAAACCCAGATGCTGACTTTTGGCCCCAGGTACTTTCCCCTACTTTATACCTTATCTACTCAGAAAATTGTGCCGCCTCTTGGCTCCACTTTGCATCATTCTCTGCTAGCACATACTGACTCCTGGAGTCCATATACATCCCATTTAATACAGCAAAGTAGCCCAGGAAGTAGCCAGATAGGCACCATGAAAAACAAAGTCAGTTATCAGCTGAGCTGGAAACATGCATTCAGGAGACCCTGGCAGAGCTGATCTCTATCATTCTTTTTAGTTAGAAGGGAGGTAACAGACGATTCAAGACGGGATTTTCACCCAACTTGGGCTAGAGAGTCAACAACTGAAGCATACTTTAAACAATTACAGAATTCTTTCTCTCAAAAAAGATACAATTATCTTTTCAAGGAAAAAGATAATTCAAGGGTCAAGGAAATAAGAGTCACTGAATTCAGTCCTCTGAATCAGGGTTTTTTGTTTTGTTTTGTTTTTAATCACTTAGGGGTACAGCAATACCTCTGTTTTAGATTTCAGCTTTTAAGACGTGGCCTTAAAGAGACAGGAGATCCACAGCATACACTACAGAAATGCAACACATCAAAAATTTGTTCCAGGTAAAGCTGTACTTGGAAAGGAAAATGCAAAATCAATTACCCAGAGTCTCAATTTAAAAAACAAGAAAGAGAAAAGTAGACCCAAAGTAGAGAGAATAAAGAAAATTAGTAGAATGAAAAGTTGGTCTTTGAAAAGTTCAACAGAACTGACCAAGTCTAACTACAGAGATCAAGCCAAAATCAAAAAAGAAAGAATATCACCAATTTAGTAATGAAAGCGCTTATCACCGCTGATCCTCCATACATGAAAAGGATAACAACAGTTGGTTAGTTAGCATTCCCTAGAATACTATTCAGCAATAAATGCTTATAATGAAGTGAAAGAACATCTAGAAACATTGCCAGTTTTACTCAGAAAATCAAGGGCAGAATCAGGATTCAAATGCAGGCAGGTTGATCTCAGTGTTCTAGCGCTCCTATGTGATACTACCCTGCCTCCCTTCCTCTGCCAGGGCAGACTGTCCCCTGGACCACTCTTCTTTCTCTTTGGTCCCTGTCCAGATTACTGATGGTGGCTTTCAAGGCAATAGATGTGTAGAATTGTACCCTCAGTCATCCATTTACACAAAGACGGTCACAAAACAATTGCAGCAGAAAAGAAAATCTTACCTTTCACTGTCCATGGTGGTTCAACATGTAGAACTAATCTCCTTGGGTTGAATTCCCTTCAACAAGGACCGTTTCCCCTCAATCTAAATGTCAAAGAACAAATTGTCAAGAAAGATGTGTGGACCACTTCTTTGGGGTCCCTTGGCGGGATAGAGCTTCCAAGAACTCAAGGAGTTTGTAAATGGCCTGGGGTAATATGACGGGTAATATATAGGAAAAAATGAGAGCCAATATGGGAAGAGTAGCTAAAAATGCTTGTAAAGGCTGAGACAGAGTTCAGGTTATGGGAATTGGGTTGGAAGGTGACTGAGCCCACAAGGAGAAAATGATACAGTCCAAAAACTTCAGGTATGATAAACAAAAAGACAAATCTGTGACTCATTCTCATCTTCCTCCTGGGTCATCTGTTTATCTGGGAGATGGTTTCTGGTTATTCTTTTAGTGGTTCTTCAGAGGATTTGTCAGAAAAGTCTACCTTGGACTTCTTCAAACTCTTGGACCCTGAAGGGCTGGAGAGAAAAGAGAAAGTACCATTTGTGTGTTCTGAGTCTGAGCAAGAAGCAAATCAAGCAGCTGGGAGATCCAGATTGTGCTCAATAACCAACTACAGAGAAGAGGACAAAGAATTCTATAATCTGTTTAAACACAAGATAGGAAAATGATTGTTTTAGCCAATGTATTTTTTACATTTCTTAATTGAAATAACTATGTTTCTGAATCAATCAAAAATTCCAATATAATCAACCTCCTTGATAAAAATACCCCAGACTTATTTCAAGAAAATAAGAAGAATCTCCCTCTTTCAATTTAAATGCAGCAGGAATCAATTTCCAATTTGTCCTCAAGGAAACTTTCCCACTTGACCCATGGTATGCTCTAGGTCATCAGCACTTCCTCAGAACTGTCCTCCTCATCAACAGATGTGTCAACTTAGGACTAGCCAGCAGCAGTATTCCCTCTCTGAGTGCCCCCCGAAGCCCCTCCCCCCTGCCCCTAGACACTCACTCTCTGCCTTGGAAGACAAGATCAAAGTATCAGAGGCTAAGAGGAGATTCAGCCACAGGTGGTGTGCTAACTGATCAAGAGGTTTGTAGGGGACCTGTCAGGGAGATGGGTAGTCCTGAAGTTGAAGAGACACACACAAGAAATTGTTGAAAAAGAATTAAAGGACAAACCAACTATCAGCACTGGGGAAAGCAAAATACAGAGGCAGATCCAAAGTGATGACCAATATCCTTCCTAAAGTATGGAAGAGGTGACTGCTCAACCATCACAGTGACAAAATTGGGATCAGGGGCATGACAGGCGAGCAGCTCTGTTGTCCTGTGTTGGTGTGGGGACCTCAGTGTGGACATCAGATAACCTGTGGGGAAACCCATGGGAAAGAGCAAATGCCTGCCATAGGCTGGATGAGATAAACGTCCTTGCAGCAGGAGTTCCATTATGCCCTTGTACAACAAAGGGAATTTTTTTTAGGATAGTAGACTACCAGTGAGTCTCTGTGGTCTCCAGAATAAAACACCATCTGCCCAGTCTAGACCTCGAGGTCCTCTGTGCACTGATAATCAGGGTGATCTTCCATGGACCAATCAAAATTGATCACTGGCCAAAGTGTTAAAGCCAGGTGGTTCTGGAGGCCCCCAATAGAACTGGATATTAATCTTTAGTTCTGGGTTTGGAGGACTCCTGTGGGATGGGGCTGGTTGTTCAAGGTTGATGACAGTACATGGGCAGATTTCAGTACTTAAACAAGCAGTATGCCCTACCATAGGCACTGGTTGAATCTGCCCAGCTAACAACATTATCTATAGCAGTCCCTAAGTTCGACCCTTGTTCCAGCCAGCATGGTCTCTTTACAGTACTGCCCAGCTTGACATACTATGCCAAGCCTCTCTGACTTTGCATCTGATGTCCTCTTACCTGGAATGCCCTCCCGCCATCCTGGATTGTTGCTTAGAGCAGAGTGTCTATATAACTCCTGCTTTCTCTTTGCTTGAGCTAGTCCAATACCAAGTATCTAAACTGGACAAGTACACACTGCATGGAAGTGTCTTCCTTTCAGATGGCCCGCTCCTTGGAGGTGATGATGCCTCTAATTCTTGTTCCTCCTTGTGGGTCCCCTTTGGAATTGTGGACCCTGCTGGGCCCACAGATGGCCCTCAGTAAATGCCTCCTGCAAGGGACTAACAAAAAAATGATGTTATTGGAATAGTGAGATAAATCAGAAATGAAGAAGAGAATTCCCATCTCTTCCACCCCTACCCCCTATGGAGCTACTTTTAAGCTTACTGCACTTGGTCTGTGTATCACAATAATATCTGATGAGTATTCAGCATTTATTAGCTTCCAAAAGCTTACATGGGCATGTATTTAATCTACAACAAACTTGTGAATCATGTAATATAATTAATTCCTATTTCACAAATGGATTATCTGAGGCAAAACAAAACAAGATGACTTGCCCACAGTGCTTCTGGAATCCAATCACTTAATCCTTTGGTTTGTCAACTCTCAGACAAATGAGGATCTCTCCAGAAGAACTTGCTTCTTGGGTTTTCTTTTCAGCTATTTTAGGATTGATCATTATGTTCCTCCCCCATCCCAAGAAGATGTTGATTCTTCCTGGTAACATTGTAATGGGAGACAAGCCAGCACTCCATAAGATCAATTTCTGTACCAATAAAACTTACCTAAATTTGTTCTGGATCAATGGAAGTTCTGTTCTACAAGCCCATGAGGAAAACAGAATACAGATTAAACCCTTTTGTTGAAAATTCCAGACCACTGCCCACATAATTTTTATCTATGTTGGTCAGGCCATACTCATTATTTTGATGACCCATTGGAAGAAGTCAGCTGCCTATTGCAACTTACCAGTGCTTTGATATTAATATTAATGGACATTTTTTGGATGCACTATGGATGATTAACCATTGCCCTAGAAGATATGCCAATGTTCTCTTTTACCCCTCCCCAGAATCTGAAGAGGTAGGTGTAATTATTACTTCCATTTCAAAACTGAAGTAACTAAGGCACAACAACGTTTACTAAGTTATACAAGCTTCTGCAGGTAGTTGGTAGTGGACCCAAGATTCAAGCCTTTACATGATGATTCCATGTGCTAGAACCTAACTGGGTCATGTGTGTATCTTCTGCTTATTGTTTACAATTTTTCACTGGAACTGGGTGTGATGCTATACCCTAAAATGTGGTGTGTTGGAAAGCCTGCTTAGCTGAGAATCAGACAACGTCCAGAAGCCTGAAACAATCTTCCAAGAAAATTTCTCTTGGGGGTCCCTTAGTTCCAAGTCTGTACAGTCTTGTGATTCTCTGTATCAGTAGATAATATGGTACTTGATTTTGTCGTGGCAACTTGGACTCATGTTCTTTGGGGACAAGTATTAAAAGATAAATATACATATGTACACACATATTAATATAGATGCAGATACTTAGAATTATTTAGCTTTCTCCTGTGCCAAGCCTTATATCATTCGCTTGGGATTCAGGATTGCATATAATGCCTCATGACAAATATTAGAACTGATGTTACGGGGCGCCTGGGTGGCTCAGTGGGTTAAGCCGCTGCCTTCGGCTCAGGTCATGATCTCAGGGTCCTGGGATCGAGCCCCGCATCGGGCTCTCTGCTCAGCGGGGAGCCTGCTTCCTCCTCTCTCTCTGCCTGCCTCTCTGCCTGCTTGTGATCTCTCTCTGTCAAATAAATAAATAAAATCTTTAAAAAAAAAAAAAAAAAAAAGAACTGATGTTACATTCTCATTTTACAAATAGGGAAACTGAGATTCAGCAAAATTGAGCAAATTTCCCACTGTTACCCAGTGAAGAAGTGACAGAACTTATACTCCAGAATCATCAGATTCCTAAACTAGAGCTCAGTAAAGAAGCAAGCACTCTTCAGGTTATACAATCAGTGATCACTTGCCAACTAATTTTGTCACAGGCAAACACCACAGGAATCATCAAAAACAGCGATGACACCTAGTGTTTGAGATGATCTAAGGAAGTTTTCTGCAAATAGCAGGACTACATTGTGGCCCACATTTGCCTTCTTGAATATGCTACGATTCTGTTCTTGTAAAACACCCTTCCCTACATTTCTTGTAAGCCCATGTGCCCTTGAAGAGTTGGTGATTACCTTGGGAAATCTAGCTGGCTGAGACTCCCTACCTTCCCCAGGTAAAGTGAGTCTTCCTCCTAGCCAGCTGCACAGCGCTGGGCATTTACACTTATGGGGCTCTCCTTGGCGTTGTGGCCATTACCTTGTCACCATAGGACCAAAGGTCCATGGCTCAAACTCCATGACTCAAACTGGAAACAGTGTTGGCAACTTTAACAAATGTGCAATGCTTGGATTTGATTTCCAGCTTTTGCACTAGCTAGATAGATGAGCTTGGGCAGGTTATATAACCCTTTGACCTCATTAAAAAAAAAAAAACCAACCTATAAAATGGGGTTTCCAGGTGAGAATCAAATAAGACAGTGCCTGTCAAAGGCTTGGGGCATTGCCTGTCCCATAGTAAGTTCTCCATAAATGGGAACAAACGTTATATTGCCCTATTGCTCTTTGCACATCTGCTTTTTCCTCTGGTCTGACAAACCCCTCAAAGACATGACCCTTTCTTATTCATCTGTGTCTCTTCAGAGACTATCAAGGTGCTTTCACCCAGTAGATGCATAACAGATGTCTGTGGAGGGATGGATTTGTATGCCTTTCATCCTCTGGCATCTCTTAGACTCCGCCTCCTCCACTGCCCAGATCTGGAGCTGAGGGGCTACCCACTCCGGGCTCAGCAGGTGTTTCTTTGTCTGGCTCCAGCTTATGAGGCACCCACTCCCAAGCTCTCTCATTCGCTCTGATTCATCACTCCCGGAGCTCCATGTCCAACATGGCTTTATGTAGCATTACAAGTGGCAGTTCAGTGGTGTGTGCAAGTTTTGCTTTCATTTTGAATCAATGGAAGTTTTAAAAAAATCTTACCTTATTCCTCAAAGGCCCATAAAGCCCTTCATGGGGCTCAAGAGAATTGTTCACTGCTAAGATTTTAAAATTGCTTCCAAGTTACTTATCATTCATTCAGGCTCATGCTATTCTTTAAAATTCTTATTGATTTTGGAGACAGTCCTTTAATTGATATCAAAAAGCAATTACATTTTCCAGGCTGTAAATCTGCTTCACTCCCAGCATTAAATTCATCATCTCTGTAAATAATATTCTCTTATTATGCATACGTATTAAGCAAACTATAAATAGCATCATTAGTGTACCCATGGTTGCCTTAACAATCAGTGACCCCTGCATTTGATTTAGAAAAATTGATTCCTGCTGAAAATTTCCCTTAAATGAAATTGCCATCCCTGCTGAATGCCTGGGCGAATGAAGGCATTAGAGAGTTGTTTCCCTCCACTTCCTCCTGGACTTCAATACAGCAGGTTTAAGTAGGGATTTACATAGATGCACCTGTTGATGAGCAGTCCTTAAAAATCACTGCTGGCACAGCATGCATGATAGTTTAAGATGGTCAAGTTTGAGTTTTTAAGAAAAGAGACTTCTTGGCGTAACATTTCTTTCTAAACATGCAGAGGGACATGGAGCCCTCTTCTTGAAGTTCAGCTGGAGGAGGCTGTGGGGTGGCAGAGTAGGGGGAGGCAGGAAAGCTTGGGGGTCCTACAAGAACAATCTACATCCCCTGAGCATGATTACCTCTAGGGTCCCCAACAACATGGGAAAATTCTCATGATGTGACATCAGGAGAAGAATGCTGAATCCAGGGTGATACCTGGGGTATGATCAAAGAAACATAAAATATGAAGCTATTTGGATAAAGCCTCAATGGAGACTTAGGAAAATTAAAATAGTTGATTTAGAGTGATTAATAAATAAATTTACTTCTTCATTTTTCTTTCTTCCTCTCTTTCTTCCTTTTCTATATTCTTATACTGTTATTTGCTTAATAAATATATAAGTGGGGAAAGTGGAAAGAAAAAAAGGAGGAAAAGAATATTTGAGTAAGAAAGATCTTACTCTTAGATTTGGTCAGAATTGTTTACTAACCCTATGACTCCAAGGAACTGTGGTGTGAAGAAAAGTGGTAGATTTTTGTGTTATACTCAAGAGGGAACCAGCTCACCCCCAGTGAGCAGGCTGGGGAAGCTTCACATCCTACAGGCCTTTTGATAAGTCAAGGAGATAAAGTTTCTAAGGTGCTCAGCACTCAAGATGCACTCTGATCTTCACCTTCCTCATCTGTAAAATTAAGGATATTTTATGCTTATGCTGTCAATATTAGCTTATTTAAACCATAAGGAAAACTACTTTTCAAACTATGAAATTATGTACAAACACACTTTTATTGACCTAGATGAGATTAGATTTTGAAAGAGGAAAGCAAGGTGGTTGTCCAAGTGGACAGAACCTGTAACCTACCCTGCCTAATGACTCCCTTTGCTTGGCTAGGCATCTGAAAAGTTCGCCAATGCATCTGACCCTATCAGGGTCAGGATACCTTTGTGGCATAAAGACTTTTCATTACACTGCAGTTTCTCCATGGGGCAGAGAGGCAAATGGATGGTCACATTTTGAGTCTTTACTCCTGTAATGAATTCTGAAAGGTAACTCTTTGTTGACTTAGAAATGAGACCCTTCATCACTGGGATGGAGACCTGAAGCTATATAGGCTCCTTAAAGGCACAGGTGGAACTGGGTGAAAAGGCATCAAAACAGTTTAGCCTGAAGGAGTCCTCCTTTGGCTTTCTCTACCCTAACATGTGTATAATTGTGGTTTCAGAAGAAGAAACAAAGTAGAGAACTTTTCTATGACTTCTGAGAGTTTCTTCTTGCCTCTTTCTGATCAACTCCCCCTTTTCCCCATTCACAGGGATTCACTATTCAGTTTTCATCACCATAGCTTAGCTTTGCCTACTCTTAAGCTACATAAAAATGAGATTGTGTGGTAGGTACTCTTTCGAGTCTGTCCTGTTTTCCTCAATGTTTTTGGGCTTCATCCATGTTTTTGTAGTTATAAGTAGCTTATTCTTTTTTGTTTCTGAGTAGTTTTCTACCTGAATATAAATAACAGTTTGTTTCCTCATTTTCCTATTTATAACGAAGACTCACAACAAAATTCAAAATGAAGGGCAATTCTTCAACCTGATAAAGGGTATTTATAGCAAAGCTCTAACATGTGCTTCCTCATTCTGACCAATTGGTCCTGTCTTAATTTGTTCAGGCTGACGTAACAAAATACCATAGGCTGGCCAGCTTAAACAACACAGTTCTGGAGGCTGGGAATCTCCAGTCTGGATGCCACACAGCTGTCCTATTCTTATGTCTTCGTATGGTAGAGAGAGAGAGACATAGAGAACTCTCTGGTTTCTTTTCATAAGAGAACTAATCCCATCATGAGAATTCCATCCTCATGACCTCATGTAAACCTAATGATCTCCCAAAGGCCTCATCTCCTAAAACAATCACATTTGAGTGAGGCCTCCAACATATGAATCTGGGCAGTACACAAACATTCAGAACACCACATTCTGCCCCTGATCCCCCAAAATTCATGTCCTTCCTCCACACAAAGTACATACTTTCTATCCCAACAGCCCCAAAGTCATAACTCACTCCAGCATGAACTCCAAAATCTGAGATCTTATTAAATGTCATCTAAGTCATATATGGGTGACACTTGAAGTATAAAATCCATCCTGAGGTAAATTCTTCTCTGTCTGTGAACCTATAAAACTAAACAAGTTATGTGTTTCCAAAATGCAATGATGGAACAGGTATAGGATAGGCTAAACAGGACAAACAGGAAGGAGAAAAGGGTGACAGGTCCCAACCAAGTCCTAGAGTTAGCAAAGCATATTTCATGAGGTCTTAAGGCTTGAGAATAATTCTCTTAGGTTTAATGCTCTGCCCTCTAGGCCCTGGGGTGACGGAAGCCCCCCTACAGCTTAGTAAGATGGCCCTATCCCTTCAGCTCTATGGGCTACTGTTCACACAGCTCCCTGTGATGACTTTGCCCCTGAGGTACTAGCCCTCCAAGCCAGAGAGGTGGCCCCACCCTTTTGAAACATAGTTAGAACTAGCCCCATCCCCTGGGCCTGTGGTGGGAATGGCAGCTCTGATGGATCTCCCAACCACCTTTGGTGTCTTTCTTTCTTTTCCTGGAAAAACACACATGTTTGCAACCTGCCTTCATTTCATTTCATTTTCCATTTCTTTTAGTTCCAGCTTGCAGTATTTCTGCAGGTAAAATCCTTTCTCTACTCCTGGCTTCTGTTGAGATGACTGATTAGGTCCTTGGTTCACACTCACACTAATCTCGTTATCGGTTAGCCACATGCTTGGTGTTCTCTTCCAAACATGCTTTCTCACTTTTTTTTTTCCCCGTATGGATAAACTGAGAATTTTCCAAATATTTAAGGTCTGGTTCCTTTATTTTTAAATCTTGTTTCTTAAATTCTTTAACCAAGATTTAGTTATCAAGCTTCCTTGTGGTTTTATTTCATCAAACATTCCTTCTTTCAATTTATTTCTGTCTTCTTGTACTTTACTATAAGCAATCAGGAGAAACCAAGCCTCTCCTTTAATACTTTGTTTAGAAATCTCCTCAGCTAAGGGGACCTGGGTGGCTTAGTCAGTTAAGTGTCTGACTCTTGATTTCAGCTCAGGTCTTGATCTTGTAGTCATGAGTTCAAGCCCTGCGTTGAGCTCTATGTTGGGCATAGAGCTTACCTAAAACAAAATGAAAAACAAAAACACCTCCAGCTAAATATCCAATTTTATTGGTCACAAGTTCTATCTGCCACAAAACACAAGAACACAAACAGAATCCACCTGAGTTCTTTACCACTCTACAACAAGGATGGCCTTTGCTCTACTGTCTAATAACATATTATTCATCTCTGTCTGAGCCCTCATCAGGATGGACTTCATTGCCCATATTTCTACCAACATTCTGTACATAATTCTTCACGTAGTCTTTTAGAAGATAGAGGCTTTCTCTACAGCTTTCCTCTTTTTTTTTCTGAGCTCTCACCAGCATGCACCTCAAAACTCTCCTAGCTTCTGCCCATCAACCCAATTCCCAAGCTGCATTTCTAGGTATTTGTGATAGTAGCCCCTCAGTTCTTACTACCACTTATTGTTTTAATCAGTTTTATAACATCTGGGTTATTATAACAAAATGCTACAGACCAGGGTAGGGGAGCAGGGGCTTAAAAAACAGACATTTATTTCTCACAGTCTGGAGGCTGCGAAGTCCAAGGTGTCAGCTGATTTGGTTCCTGATGAGAACTTGCTTCCTGTCTTGAAAGACAGTTGCCTTCTCCCCCTGTGGCCACGTGTACATGGGAAGAGAGAGAGGACCTTGAGCAGGGCACACACTTGCTTCCTTCCTCAGATCATCCCCTGATAGGGAAAATCTCACTCTTACCCTGCTGTCTAGCAGCTTACACTGGAGAAGACCTCTCCCCACTATACAGTCCTCAGCTCTGAGCCAGGTTTTCTATTCAGACTTCTCCATCCCAGAATGTCTCCCCACTCTAGGAGACACAGGACAGAAGCTCTTAGTGGTTCTTCTAATGGCTCCATCTCTTAGGTGAAGGGGAGATGAAAACATTCTCCTCTTTCTCCCACAGACAGACAAGGGGACATGCCACACTACTCCAACCACTCTTGCCATAGAAATTCCCTCTTCCAACCTCACCAGACTTATCCTTTTTTAAAGCTGTAAGTGGGTAAATTTTTTTTAAATTAAAAAAAAAAAAAAAGCTTCCAGTGGGTGATCAGCTAACTTTATCACCTTGCTTTGGAATGTGAGGTTACTTGGCACTTACCACATTGTTATTGGATCCCAGTTAAGACGGACTTCAAATGATCTTCATTTTAACAAACTCATATACGTTAAGTCTTGATAAAGGTGGATGGTGGTTCACATGTTCATCTTATTATTTCTATTGTTTTTCTTATTTTTAATACTTCCCAATAAACATTTTTAAAAAGATGAGTATCAAACATTTTTTTAAATTTTTTATTTCTTTTCAGCGTAACAGTATTCATTGTTTTTGCACCACACTCAGTGCTCCATGCAATCCATGCTCTCTCTAATACCCACTACCTGGTTCCTCCAACCCCCCACCCCTGCCCCTTCAAAACCCTCAGATTGTTTTTCAGAGTCCATAGTCTCTCATGGTTCACCTCCCCTTCCAATTTCCCTCAACTCCCTTTTCCTCTCCATCTCCCCTTGTCCTCCATGCTATTTATTATGCTCCACAAATAAGTAAAACCATGTGATAATTGACTCTCTCTGCTTGACTTATTTCCCTCAGCATAATCTCTTCCAGTCCCATCCATGTTGCAACAAAAGTTGGGTATTCATCCTTTCTGATGGAGGCATAATACTCCATAGTGTATATGGACCACATTTTCCTTATCCATTCGTCCGTTGAAGGGCATCTTGGTTCTTTCCACAGTTTGGCCACCATGGCCATTGCTGCTATAAATATTGGGGTACAGATGGCCCTTCTTTTCACTACATCTGTATCTTTGGTGTAAATACCCAGTAGTGCAATTGCAGGGTCATAGGGAAACTTTATTTTTAATTTCTTAAGGATCTTAAGGAATCTCCACACTGTTCTCCAAAGTGGCTGCACCAACTTGCATTCCCACCAACAGTATAAGAGGGTTCCCCTTTCTCCACATCCTCTCCAACACATTTTGTTTCCTGTCTTGCTAATTTTGGCCATTCCAAAACAAAAACAAAAAGTATCAAACATTTTTGACCCTTGATCATCATCCAGTGGTCAAACAAGTTCTCTCCAGGGAGCCAGTATTTTAGCAGAGAACTAAATGAAATCAAAGGTAAGAAGATTGTCACAGGCCATGGGGACAGCAAGGACAAAGGATTAAAGTCATTAATAAGTCCAGCATGTTCCAAAACAGAAAGATGGTCTCTAGGGCTGCAGTGAGGTGAGTAAAAGGCAGAATAACAGATGAGACCAGAGAGATAGGCAGGGACCATTTCCTGCAATTCCTTGCTGACCATGACCAGACTCCAGATTTCATCCTAGGAACAAAGAAAGATGTGAAGGGTGTTGAACAGGAACGCACACTAAGTAATTCACACTTTACAAGATGCTTCTTGGCTCTAGTGTGGAGAAAGCCTCTCCTGGTGAGAATGGGCTCAGGGGACCATTTTCAGTGATCTGAGGGAGAGATGGGGTATGCCACAGACCACCTGGAAGTTATTCTTCCTTGGTTCAAGGAGGCTACATTTCTCAGTCTGTTTTGCATTGAGAGTAGCCATTTTCTTCTTCTTCTTTTTTTTTTTTTGCCAATGAAATAGACATAGAAATGATATGCTTCATTTCTGAGCCCAGGTGGTTAGGAAGCAGTATGTTGTCTCCTCCTTCGCTTTGCCCATCTGTTTTAGGAGTGGTACCTGAAGACTTAGGGGATGGAGGGGCAGTGACATGGAAGTGACCTGGGTTCCTGAAGCCTCCAGGGAGGAAAGCCTCTTGCCAGTCATAAAAACCTTTGTTAAACTCTACTATGTGGAGGAAATAGCTTTGATTGTGTGAAACCACTGAAATTCAGAGGCTTATTTATTGCAGCAGTTAGTATTCATCTAACTAGCAAAGGATGCTACAGTGAGGTTGATGAAAAGTGATCAAATTTAGAATATTGGTAATTTTGAAAGTAGATGTTATTCAAGGACTGTCCACAGACTATTGTAGGCAATGTGAACATTTTGGCTCTAATCTTCCCAAGAGTCCCCCAAAGAAGATATTATCACCCCACTTTTACCATTGATGAAGTAAGGCTCAGCAAAGTTAAATAACTCATGTGGGGGTCACATAGCTAATAGGTAGCAGAGCCAGGATTAGAATTCCAGGACTGTTTATCTCTCGTGCTGCTCCACTACCCAGTATGCTAGCATTGGGGCTGTTTCCATGGAGAAAGTGAAATAAAGAAACTAAAGTGTTCCTGATATGCTGGTTGCTGTTATCATTATGAAAAAGGAGGCAAGGCAGCTGGAGAAGTGAACTTCTTGTCTATGGCATTGTGGGAAAGGCTCATGCATCTCTGATGGGCATCTGCTGGGGTCTGCTTCATGCACTGAAGCCACTCAGGTTGGAAGATAATTGCCCAACCAGACAAAGGAGAGCTTAACTCAACCATTGGAGTCGAAGCTCATGATTCTGTAAGTGTTAGCAATATAGTAACAACCTATGCTCGGCTGTATTATGTGTTGATGATTACTTACTCCCTCTCTACCCAAGCCATGGTTCCTATAGGCACAGTATATAATTCCCTACCACGCTGATTTTAGGTTTGGGCAAGAGGCTTGCTTGGCTAATGAAATGAGAGTGTGGATGTGATATAGGTCTTGTCTGAACAGAAGTTTAACTATTCTTGGAGGATATTTGGCCCTGCTCAGTTTGCTCCTACCCCCTATCCTGAGAACCAGCCTGAGAGTAGCTAACCTCTTCAGCCTGAATGTGGAGCCCAGCTCAGTCCGGCCCAGCAGACGCCAGCCAAAACTACACCAACCGGCAGCTCTCATGTAAAGTCACTAAGAAATACGTGGTTGATGTTTCTAGGCCTCTAACAAACTGGAGATCTTTGTCACCACAACAAACGCTAACTAATACAAACTTTCAAGTGCATAACAAGTGCTTTCCCAAATACTATCTTCCTGAGCTAATACTTGGGTACCTGTGTGTGTTGGGGGTGGGTGAAGGGCTAGCCCAGGCTTCCTTTTCCTCATGATCAAGGGACTGAAACTGAGAGCAACCAGAGGGAGTCTAGTGTCCCTCAGAATTCCAAGCCAGGCATCAGCATTATAAATGCATGGTCCCTGCCACACCTCCCAGCTTCCTTTTCCCGCCAGTCCTGGCCCACCCTCTGGACGACGTATGTCCGAATCTGGGGTGTGACAGACCCCCCCCCGGGGGTTCCAGCTAACCAGCTAGCTTCCCATCCCCCATCCTGACACCGTGAGCCCCTTCACTCCCGGGGTGAGTCTCAGACATCCATATTCTCAAGAGGTGATTGATTAAAAGCCCCAGGAAAGGCCCCAGGTCTGTCAATCAGGAAAAACCATGTGCAGCCACACCTCTGCTCCTCATTAGCTGTGACCATAAGGCAAATCACTTAACCTTTTATCAAAAATTGCAATAAGAATATTTGAACTCTCTTCTTTTTAGAGCTCTTGTAAGAACCAAATGAAGTAATTAATAGGTGTGAATGTGCACTGCCTGTGGCAAAGTGATGGAAAAGGGGGAGCAACTGTGTGCATCTTGGGCCATTAGAGACACCGCTGAGAAGTAGTCACCAATGTCTCTCTCTTTAAGGTCAGTGCCCCAGAGTGACTTGCTTTGCTGGTGTTTGCAGCCAGAGTGGCAGCCTTACCAGCTCAAATGGCCTCCAGTGCCACCCCAGCCGGCCAGGGAGTGAAAGTACAGACGGGTGCCACATCAAGGGGAGTCGTTTGGAAGCTTGGAAAAGACCAACAAAAAACTACCCGAAATAACAGGTCTGAAGATGCCAGACCAGCTCAGCAGTTTACAAAATCATTAACTGGAAAGACTGAAATGGATTCATCTCTCTTCTTTCATTAATCATTTCAGCTTCTTCTTGGGTTTCCGAGAAGCCCTCAGTGCAGGAATGGCGGGAGAGCATCTTGCGAAAAAGAGACGCTCTTCCTGCTGGCATGGGGATTGGGAGCCAACTTCAGCGTTCCACAGTTCAAGCCCCTAATTTTCCAGGTGGGGACCCTGAAGCCCTGGTCAGGGGAAAGGTCTGCCCAAGGTCATACAGCCAACCAAATCTTCTCATTTCCATTTAGAGTCATGTCCACTGCATTGCTGCTCGAGGTCAACACCCTGCCCTCTGGAGCACACTTCTGAGAAGGTGTGTATGTGTGCGTGTTAATATGTGTGTTTGGGTTGTGTGTGTGAGTGTGTTTGAGTGTCTGCATGTGCACCCATGTGTGTGGTTGTGTGAGTAGATTTGAGTGTGCTGTGGTTGTGACAGGTGTGTGTATGTGTGTGTGTCAGGAGGTGGGTAGAGATGAGGGTGTGTCTTGAGTGTGCAAAAGGGTGTGAATATGTGTGTTACAGGGAAAACATGATGAATGGGGGGGGGGAAACTGAGCCACTGCCTGACTCCTCTTACAATGCCCAGTATCAGCTATTGAAGTTTCTTGAATGCAATGTAACTGCAAGTAACATCGGATTTTAGTCCATGGTTTCATAGTCTTCCCATCTTCCATTCTCTCTGCAGCTACTACTTCACTAAAATAATGCACACTGCTCTGAGCTTGTGCTAGACACCGCCCCTGATGCTCCAGCGAATGGACAAAGGGTGGCACCCCATGGGGAAAAAAGGAAATTGCCAAGGAACCATAAAGCCCACCCCGAGACGATCCGCACCCAGGGCCTATACGAGAAATGTAAAGTTTTGACATATTTTCAAATTATTCTTTCTAATCTTACAAGCTTAAAATGGAAATGTTGGCAGGTCCCCGAAAATTAGTAACTTGGATATATGAAAAGTACTATGAAGCTCGCTGAACACATGCTCTGGCATATTTAAGCTATTTTTTAAATTTTGGAAAGGCCAAAAGAGTTTGGCTTCTTTAAGAAAAGGGCTGTCAGAAGAAGGAAGGCAGTCTGATCCCGTTCCCTGCAGGCTCCAGGGCTCAGACAGTCTTCAGCGGGTCTGAGCAGGGGCTATTCACCAGAAAAGGCAGGGCAGGGGAGTGGAGGGAGTTGGGCAGAGGGCAGTGAGCAGAGACTTCCTGTGTCAGTGACTCAGTCATCAGGTAACCGCAACCTGATTGGGAGGGAACCAGACTGTGAACCACAGCGGCTTTTCATTTTCTTTGTGCTCTGACCACAAAAGGAAAGGCAAGAAAAAGTCAATTGTCTCTTAAAGGGACTTGAAGAGAGATAAGGAAGCAGGGACCCCAAGCAAAAGCTAAGCCAAAAGGATCTGAAGGCCAGAAGTTCATGGGCAGGCAGGAGCTGGAAAGAGTGTTTAAAGGATTTCTGGAGGGTAAGAGGAAACCTCAGGTCAAGCCGCAATTAATGACAGCTCCCACTCAGAAGCCTCTAAGCCGTGCCTCACTGTTCTATTTCTTTCTAGGCCCCATTGAAACCTTGAACTTATTCACCTCCTACAGAGTAAAGTTAATTAGTGCATATCATTTTTTTAAACTTGTCTTTTTATAGAAGAATCATGAATGACTGGATCATAGGACTTCACTGCAATATCAACTATTTATACCTGCAAAAGAAACACCACAGAACCCCTCCAGTCCCCCAGTGGAACTTTCCTTGTGTCACCCTTGACATGTGTTGACGGTAATGGTCCTCACGGGAGGAAAGATGTGTTAGAAATAAGACAGGTGGTGGGTCATGGGTCATGCAGAATTACCTTCAGAGCTGTAAATCCATCCCCTTCTATGTCCCTGGAAAGGGATTCAAGTATGAGTGAGCATCGTATCATGATAGTAATAACTCTGAAACTATTGTTGAGAGGTGGGCACGTGAATCATTTTTAGTTATTACAGGTGTGGCCACATATCCTTGTGCTGTGACCTCAAGCTGAAAACATGCTCTTAGAAACATGAAAGAGAAAGTAGCACAAAGGGAAAGCTTCTAGGTGTTTAGGTGTTGCTGAGATCTCGGGCTCTATGTCCCAAGGATGGAGTACAGGGCTATTTCTGGGATCCCTTCCTATTAGCCTCAAGGATACTCTGACACCTGCCCAAGCAGGAGGAAAACCACTTGGATTCTCTTCATTGTATAGGTATGCACACTCACAGAATACTTTTGCTATTCGTTTAGAATATTCTTCAATTCAAAACCTCAGCAAAACACATCCCATTCATACCAACAACAGGACAGTTGTCCTGGTGCTAGGACCTTCTGGAAACTTCTTTATTTTTAGCAATTTTGAGAAGACACCTCTGTCTTATTCCCTACCCAAACAGGCATTGACTCTTTTAGGACATTTCTGACCAATGTTTTAGTTTAGTTTGCCTGTATTCCGATTTAGAAAATAAAAATTGTATGCAAAGATAGTTACTTCTTCTACTATGTTATCTAGCTATTTTATCAGTGTTACGGAATTTACCAAACAGCATTTTATTTCTTTATTTATCTAACCTGTCTTTCTGTCTCTTGCCCAGGTGATGATCTCTTTGAAGAATGGAATCAGGTCTTACTCATATCTCTGCATACTTTTCACCAAAAGGCTTGCATATAGAAATTGATCCATGTTTGGTTTGGGATAGATGGACTGATAGATAATGCATGGACCTCCAAGTACAATATGATCTGTTTCTCAAAATATACAGATATGATCTGCTTCCCATAATGGGAAGGGGGCTATAATTTACTAGCTAAGTCTGTACAGCCCTCCCTCTCCAATTAGAAAATCCACCACTCTGCACCCGTGGTAGCGGGGTTGGCGGACAGCAGCCTAGAAATGACCTTTACTGGGGCAAATTGTGGTTTGTCTTAGTTGTCCAACTAAATTTCACAAACTCCAAGGAGTTGGAAGCCTGAATTAAGTCCCACGGTGCCCCCTGCTTGCTCACAGGGCTGCGGGGAGCCAGCGGAGCTCCACCTGCCTGACTACAACTTCTGTGCTGCACTGAGCCAAGTGCCCTGTGTTGCTTCCTGGGATTGACTGTGATGACATTTTCTAGGCTTAGCCATTTCCTCTCACTCCATATGCCTTTTTAGTTCTCCTGGCCAAAAAGTGTTCTCTGCAAACTACTGAGAAACTCATTTATACCAGAGAGTAAATGATTCACAAGGCTCCGTGCATTACTCCTCCTCGGAATCTTTGCAGCTTCAAGGGGGTGACATCTTAAGTCAGAAACAGAATCTCAGGGGTGCCTGGGTGGCTCTGTCTGTTCAGCATAGGACTCTTGATTTCGACTCAGGTCACGATCTCAGGGATGTGAGATGGAGCCCTGTGTGGGGCTCCACGATGCTTAGGGATAGAGCCTGCTTAAGATTCTCTCTCTCCCTCTCCCTGTGCCCTCCCCCATTCACCACCCCTCACGTGTGCTCTATCTCTCTTTAAAAAAAAAAAAAAACAAACAAACACCGGAATCTCAAATTGTGGCATTGCAGGCATAAGCGTATCCTTTCCAGGGCTATTGGCTATACCACCTTCTTCCCCGACTCAGGGCCACCATCTTCCTGCCATCCTCATTCACCTAGATGGCTCTGGCCCGGGAGTCACGTGACTTCAGGGTCCTCATGGAGCCGTTCCAGTACTCTGACCTCTCAGTCTCTTGACCTCCTCCCCAGTGACCTTCTTCCTTATTCTACATTGGTCACTTACTCCCCAAACTGCTTAAATCTTGTCATCATGATTCCTTTTCTACACCGGTCTCAATTTCCTCTCCAGTTAGCTTGATCAACTTCTCCCCACTGGTTTTAGAATCTCACTGGAACCTCCAGATAATTAACCCCCTTTACTCTGTGCCCATCCATTTTCTAGCTTCTCTCATTCTCCTCTTTACCAAACTTCGAGCTCGTGGGCCATCACTCATAACACTTTGGTCAAGACGCTCTCTTCTTCTGCCTCTCTGGCTTTATAGCCCACCCATCTGGCAAAAAGCCAGCTGTGAAAGCACCAGCTCTTCAGGACTCCTGAGACATAGTGCAAGCTGCCAAGTTTTTTAAGAAAGCACCACTAGGCATGGGGCACCTGGGTGGCTCAGTGGGTTAAATCCTCTGCTTTCGGCTCAGGTCATGATCCCAGGGTCCTGGGATCGAGTCCCACATCGGGCTTTCTGCTCAGCAGGGAGCCTGCTTCCCTTCCTCTCTCTCTGCCTGCCTCTCTGCCTGCTTGTGATCTCTGTCAAATAAATAAATAAAATCTTAAAAAAAAAAAAAGTACCACTAGGCAGATCAATTTCACCATGTATTCCTGGTAACTATTCTCAGATGGATTCCCAACACCACCCGGCAAGCACGATACTTTCCTCTCATCATCTCTGAGGGAGGGAGATGCCCTCCTCAAACCTCTGACGCCCTCACTTCTTGCCTCACTCTTGGCTCACAACCCTACCTCCTATTTCACGGGGAACACTGAGTCTCTGTTCCCCAAAACTCTCGCCCACCCACCACCAAGCACACAAGCCCACCCCCTCCCTCCTGTTCCCTGGCCTTTTCTCCCTCCCACCAACAAAGGCTAGTTTGTCCACATGGCTTAAGACCCATCTTCTCCTGCCTTATCAGGAGAGGTAACTTATCCATAATCCCTCCTTTCTCAAGTTCTCTCTCAAACGGATTTCTCCCAAGGAAAAAGACCATGGTCTTGGGGTGCCTGGGGGGCTCAGTTAAGCATCTGCCTTCTGCTCAGGTCATGATCCCAGGGAACTGGTCGGGCTCCCTGCTCGGCAGAAAGCCTGCTTCTCCCTCTCTTACTCCCCGTGCTTGTGCTCCCTCTCTCTCTTGAGCTGTCTCTCTCTGTCAAATAAATAAATAAATAATCTTCAAATACCCATAGTCTTTTCCACTCAGACACTGCCTTCTCTCAACCTTACATACCCCTCCAGTTACTGCCTCATCCCTCTTTACCCTTGATACCAAACCCCCGGGAAAGGTGACTTCATGCTTACTCCTTACACTTCTCCATCTTCTTCAACCTACCCCCAGCTGCCTTTAGACCCCATCATTCCACTGGAACAGCTCTTGCTTGAGCCACCAGAGACCTCCATGCCCCATATCTTATGGGCACATTTGGGTCCTCATCTCACTCACCTGACCGGTTCTCACTGGCCCTGCTGAATGCTCCCTGCTTCCTGATACCCACTCCATTCCCTTTGCTCTGGTTACACACCAGTGCCCCGCTCCCCGATTTCCTGCCAACATTTGTTCTATCACCTTTGCAAGTCTCCCCTCCTTTGTTGACTCCTTCATACTGGGAATCCTCCAGATCTGCTCCCAGGCCCCTTCTTCCCCACACTCTGAACTCTGGCCCAGGGTGAGCTTATCGGTCTCACGGCTTCAGACGCCACCTGCATACCCATGAACTCTGAAATCTGCCTTTGGCCCTGGTCTCTGATGCTTTCATTCCTTCACATTCTTTATTCTGCCAGACTTTCAGGTCTCTCTTTGAACAGCTTGGGCACTACCACACTCATGTCTTCATCCAGCTGGTTTAAGAAACGTCTTAAACCAGTTCCTGCCATAGCATCCAGCCATCTTCCTCACTCCAAGCTGCTGGAGAGCATCCTATGACATGGTTCTTTCACTTCAACTCAGGGCTTTGCACTGCTATGTCTCAAATGATTAAGGCTGAGTTTGGTGTCCTGGTTAAAACCCTAGCTCTGTTATTTCCTTAGTCGATGCCCGCAAGGTGATGTTATTTGATGAGGTTATATTAGTTAACCTCTCTAAGCTTCAGTTTCCTCATCAAAAAGTGGGGATAAGGATAGTAAGAATGTATGAGAATTGTACTAATGAATTGAATTATCAGAAGGAGGCATAGGACAGTGCCTGCCATAGAGTATGCAATCAAAACAGTAACCTTTTATGATTGTATTTATATCCAGCCTTAATGATTCCATATTGAGTTCTTCTCTGTACAGATCTTAAATATTTCTATTATTCCCAAGTCTCTAATGGGCAGACATTGATCTCTGTATGTTTTTACGAGGATCAAGGCCATCCACCATGTGCTTCCTCAGTAACCTCTCCATACTTCAAAGGTCACTCCACATGGAACTATGCAGTCCTCCTTCCTGCAGGCCCAGGGGATGAACCTCATCTCCTCACAGAGGTAGCCCCCACTTCTGCAGGATATCCTGGCCGCCATAAGCTCAGATGCCTCCCTCCACCAGCGGTCCCCTCTTCTTATCCGGACTCTCCTCCTTCTCCCTCTCCCTCAGGACTGAAATGCCCCCCACCCCCACCCCAAGAGGCTCCCAGCCCAAAGCAAAACCAAACAAAACAAATTTAAATCTTCTCTCCTGGCCACTAACAAGCTTCTCCACCAAAATCTACTCAAGTTTCCCTTCCCATTCTCTTCTTAGCCCCTCACTTTCTGCCCTCTGTGCTCTCAAAAACTTCCCGTCAAAGCTTCCTGTCACCACAAGTCAATCGTGGCCCCATCCAGGGCCGGCAGCCTCCCATCTCTCCGCTCATCACTCTCTCCCTTAGAGCTGCCGCTTCCCCAGAAGCTGCTGGTCCCCGTCCTCCTCCTACTCCGTCTCCCTCATGTTCTCCTCTCATTTAGTAGACTTACATTGGGTATGAATTTCTGTCCAGAGATGGAAGAGTTCAAGAAATACTGCATTTCTTGATTTCCGGTTAGTTAACTGGATTTCAACTCTGAGCTCTCCTCTGGCTGGGTTGGTAGGAAATTCAGCCTCAGTTATTCTCAAGGCTTCCTCGCCTTGCCCTGAGGAGTTATGCCATGGTCCTCATCCAGGACACAGGACTAGTACACAGAGAACAGTCTGGTCATAAGATATTGGTTTTTCTCTGGATTCCCACGGCAAACTCCACTGGCTGAGCAATTTCGGCCCTGTGTGGGCCCGCTCCGTCCCCATCATACTTGCCCAGGGGAGGCTTCGGCAGGGCTGGCAGGCCACTCTTGTCTAGAGCACCAGCTGGGGCAGGGGAAAGGAGGTTGCTGTTCCCCTCCAGGACCACAGTACTTGCTCAGGGAACTCTGTTCAACCACCGGGAAATCCTCCTTATCCCTACCTTGCCCATCTTCTTCAGACAGCCTTGACCTCATAAACATCCAGAGCCCTGCCTCATAAGCACAGTGCGTCTGTGACCTGCCTGGGTTAGGGAAGGAAAAACAGGTGGAAAAGATGAATCGGTATCTCAAAAAAGCCTCCTGCCACCAAACTTATGGGTGTGCTTGCTGGGAGGTTGGGCTTTGGGGTTGTAATATTTTATTCCTTTTTTTTCTCCTCAGTGTAGTGGGTAGGATCAAATATATTCATGATGATGAAAATATGAGATTATGTTATATTTTCTTTGCTTGCAATTGCATTTTTAATGTCTCAAAATGAACAACAAAATTTAAAGTCCCCAATAAAAATGTATTTTCTAAATAGATATTTCCCAAATTATGTCCCTATACAATCTTCCTTGAAGATCTCACCTATTGCCGTGATTTCCCTTTTCCCCACAGCACGAGTGATTCTGAAATTGATCTCCCAGCCTCTAAACCATCTCCTACATGTCAGAGTGTCATATCCAAGTGATCCGGGGACATCTGCATTTGCATATCCGACAGGCAGCTCCAGCTCAACCTGCCACCACCACACTGACAGAGTCCCCTGCCCCCCCATCCTAATCCATCATCACCCAGTCAGCTTGACCTCATACCTCTCAAATCAATCTCCTTCTCCCCATCTCCTCTGCCACCCCAGTCCAAGCCATCCCCACCCTTATCTGGAGACTGTTTCCACTCCTGCCTATTTCCTACTCCCTGTCCAGTCTACTCCATGAAGTAGCCTAAATGAGATTTTAACCTCCACCTCAGACAGGGGTCCCTCCTGCCTCAGGCCCTTCGATGGCTTCCTTCTAGAACTCCATGGAATGGCTTCCAGGCCCTGAGGGGGTCTGAGTTCTGTCACCACTCAGCTAGTGTTCCCTTTATTGTCCACACATGAGTCATACTTCTTTCACTCCTCCAGCCCACCAAGCTGGTTCCCCCATCCAGGACTTTCTACATGCCACCCCCTGTCTGAACACTGCCCTCACCCCCAAAAACCTTCCTGTACTTCCACATTGTCTTTCTAGAAACTTCTCCAAGCTGCCCAGTTTTGAACAGCTCACTGGAGCATGGCAGGCCGTGATTAACATTTAATATTTCCCATTCCTCTTCAGATAAGGTTCACAAAGTTGAGCATGACCTAGGAGATGCTGCAGAATCAAGCCCATGCCAGGCCTCCCTGTTCCCTGTGCCTCAACCACCCTGGCCTGCTTCCAGCACTTCACGTGTGCCGACAACTTCCTTCCCACTTCCAGACCTCTGCTGGTGCTGTTTGTCAGTGTGGAATGCCTTTCCCTTTACTCTTCACCTGGGTAGCTTCTAGCCATCCAGAATTCAGCTGAAGGGCAATGTCCCCAGAGGACACTGTCCCAATTTCCTACCTGAAGCGGGGCTCTTCATATTCCCATATCCCCTTGTGCTAGCTTGATGTTTTGTTAATGTCTGTGTTCCTCTGCATGAGGATAGATATCACTGTCCACTCCATCCCCACCTGGTTTCCTAGCCAGCTAGTTCAGCGCCGAGCAAATAATAAGTACTCAGTAAACGTTGACTGAATGAATAAATGTGTGTCTCGGTTTCAGGCCATCCTATTCCGCTCTCCTCTCCCATATTTTTGTGTTCTATTGTTGCCTCCCTCTGATGCTGGTACTTGAAACCACCCTGCCCCTCAGGCTCAAATTCTAATGTTCTCTCTGATTCCTTCCCCTCCTCCCTCCTTCTGTCCATTATGTAGTCAAAATACATCGTCTACCTCTAAATAAGCCTAACACACTCCCCCTCTTTTCTACTCCCAGTACTTGGCCCAGGTGACCTCTCATTTGGGTGATTCGAGTTGCTTCCTAGCTGCCCCTCCCCCAGTGACTCCAGCCTGTTCTCCTCAGAATCTGCAGAATTACTTTTCCTCAAGTTCAAATAGACCTCATCCTCAAAACAGTTTACTCATTTGCACAATGAAATCTGAATGGAGCTTCATGCAACAATTAGAAGAAACAGATTAGATTTAAACACAGCAGCATAAGTGAATCTTAAAAACAGAGTATTTAGTGAGAAGAGTAAGAAATGGAAGGAGATTATGTAACAATACCACTTACATACATTAAAAATACATGCAGCCAACAGTAAACATTTTATGAAAACATATAGAAGCAAAACAGATTGACATCAAATTCACAAATGCAATTGCCTCCAGGGAGAAAGGAAGTGGGAACATGGTATGGGGGACAATGGGGGAAAGTAAATATATCTTTTAAATTTATTTATGAGAGAGCGCACTAGCCACAAGTGGGGTTGGGTGACCGAGGTAGAGGGAAAAGCAGGCTCCCGCTGAGCAGGGAGCCCAGCGCAGGGCTTGATCCCAGGACCCTGGGATCATAACCTGAGCTGAAGATAGACGTTCACTGACTGAGCCACCCAGGCGGCCCAGAAAGTAAGTAAAGGAAGAGAAGGCTGGGCATGCAGCAGTCATCATAAGGGGGCCATGAATTGAGGAGGATAAACTCCACCCACTGCAAGCAAAGTCCATAAGCAGCAAAAATACAACAATAATGAAACAACTTGTACCCCAGACAAGTAGGATTCAATTCGGTTTTGTATCTCTCTCATCATTCTTAGGACATTTCCTTGCATATAGTTGGGGGAATCAAACAGTGTGCTTTAATCAGGTAAGCTCCCTGACAGGACTCAGCACAGAGAAAATCAACCACCCCCTTCCTGATCTTACCTGACCAGAGACAACTTTCCAGGTACTGGCTTCTCTGCCCGATCACTTCTTGCTAATGATCACTCCACACGAGCACAGTAATTTTAGCAACATGTGCTTAAGGCATCACTTAAAAAAAATCTGATAAACTACTATGAGTCTTTACCACAGATTTTAAGTGCATTAGAGACAGTATCCTAATTTTATCAGATAGAGTCACCTATAACATATAGCCACATATTTCAAAGGAAGTAAGAATTATATTTTTATCTTTGTTTGGTGCCCAACGCTCAAGCTCCTAGCTTGCCAGAAATTATGGAATCCAAAATGAAAATGCAATCTCAGAAGACATGAGGTCACTCGGAAATCAGCTTTGCCGGCAAAATCCAAGTTTCAAGGAGAAGTAATAAATTGTGGGCTGACTGGTCTAGTAATCTCTACTTGTCCCCTTCCAGCCAGCACAGAACTGAAAAGGATAAATAGTTGATCCTAGATTTCTAATTCCATCTGCAAGACACGGAGAATACTTCCTTACCTTGGGATGAGTATGCAATGTTTTCATGAACTTTTGTTTAAAATCTACAGATAAAAAGGGATCTTAGTGGAGAAGCACAGCCTCTCATGGCCCTTGAATCTGGCTAATGAAAGCGTTAATGATTTCAGTAGACATTGTAAAATAAATACTCATAAAAGTTTGCACAGCACACCATTATATGGGCCCATAAAACCCACAAGGCAATTACAGAGTTATGAGCTCTCTGCCCACCTCCCTGGGCACCAAGTGGAAGTGAGAGGTGAGAGAGGAAGCTGGCAAAGGAGAGAGGGAATCACTGATCCAGGGGAAACCGGAGCTCTCCATTCGTCCTTGGTTTCCTTGTCTGTGAAATGGGCAGTTGATCTCCAGTCCCAGCCCCCTCTATCAGTTCTCATCTCTGTGCTTCACAAAGAGGAGAATATTGGTATGGAAAATGCAAGTCGGGACTCCATACCTGTTTCATTTCTCAGGTCTGAGTGACCTCGAGCACATCATCTGACCCAACACCCTCTGGTCATACTTAGAGCCAACGTTCATGTGTTCCTGGTGGCCGTGCAAGGCGCTAACTGCCTCACACTCTGTGTCCCATGTAATCCTCACCTCATGCCTGTGAACTAGGCATTATCATCTCCCCCATTCATAGATGAAGAAACTCATTCAAGGGCCTTGGCCATTAACCACTGCCACATAACAGTTTGTAATAGGGAGAATGTCGCCTACCACATAGGTACAGTGCTGGGCAGATTTCATGCTCAGAAAGTGTTAGCTCACAGCCTATGCCTTTGCTGTACTTCACTCTCAACTTTTGACAGAAAAAAGAGTAAACGTGTCATAATCGTGCAGCCATGGAGCACAGGGGTGGGTGGAAAACTGAGACACAAAAACATCGGCTGGATGTTGAATGTCATACTCAACACCCTGTCCCCCTGTTCTGCCTCTGTCCACCTGCTGCTCCCAGGGCACCCTGAATATGGCAGTCGGCCCTTGGATTGGTGCCCCATTTGGGCATTTCCTCAGCAGCAGAGACTTCATCATGGAAAAAAACTACGAGAATAATCTTACATTGGTATGGTGCTATGGAGGTTACAAAACACTTGGATAGAGTATTGCCTTAAATACTAAAATCATATAGGGAAAAGAGGCCAGTTATTTTGTAGAATGAACCTTGGCTCAGTTTCTTCTAAATTTTCCTCAGTAGTAAGTTCAGGTTGTATATCTTTGCAGAAAGATCACCAAAGTGATGGTGCGTCCATCTGGCAGGTCCTATCAAGATGCACACAGCATTGATCTGTCCCATTGCTCATGGTGTTAAGTCTGATCTCTGCGTGAAGGAGGCATCTTCTCGATTTCTTTACTGTAAAGCTATTCTTTCCTTTCTATAACTAAGGGGATATATTTTGAGACGATGTAAATATCTTCTTATCATTCTTTCAGCCATTAATTTGGAATCTATTGATGAATCTTAACTGAAACAATTATTACTATAGTGGGATAAAAAGATAAAGAAATGAGGGAGAGAGAGGAGGACACACAAGTGTGGTAACATGTTAGCATTTTGGGAATCTGGGTGAAGTGTTTACGGGTTTATTATTTTGGCAGTATTTTACAAATGTGAAATTGTTTCAAGATAATGTTTTTTAAAGGATATTGGGTCACTCACAAAATTGGCAGAAGAGCTAAGGAATCAGACTTAGGAGAGGCCAGCTAAGAGCAATGTTCAAGACGTGCCCAAAATCTTGCTGCCGAATAGTCCACCAAGGTCCCAGTGCCCAGCCCACCAAGGTCCCAGTGCCCTTGTGCGGCTGCGCCCTCCCCCCAGCCCTGTGGCTGCCAGAGCAGCTTCCTTGAGGCTCCTGCTTCCCTACCAGCTGTGTGAACCAGAGTTGGGGGGTATGGGTGAGTAGGGGAGTCCCTATCCTGGGCACCTCCGGGCCACAGGGGAGCCTGGCAAAGTGACAACCTGCTGTTCTCAGCTTCTCCCACCTGGGCTCATAAGACGGAGAATTTTTCAACATAAGTCAGAGAGTTTAGTTTCCAGAGGGGCCAGGAAGAATGAAAAATGCCATTAAGTGCCAGAAAACATCCGTGCGATCTCACTATCTCGCCTGGCTCTCTCTATTGCTTCGTAATCAATCCTTTTATTCTGTTATCGCATTCAGCTCCGTAGTCATTTCTGATTTTTTTCAGCTTCCTAGAGACTGTCCTCTGTCTCACCACTGACCCCTCCCTCGCAGCCATCTACTGATTTCCTTCTACAGAGAAAGGAGGCTCCCCACCATGAGAGTGCTGCCCGGTCCTGTGGGCATTAAGGTCAGGCTGACCTGGGTTCAAATTCTGACTCCTTCATTTACTAACTGGGGACTCTGGGCAAGTTACTTTCTCTGGGCCTCAGCCTCCTTGCCTGTGAAGTAAGCTGGAGACCCTGATCTTGCCGAGAGCAGTCCGGAAGTGAGTAACCTGTGTGAAATGTAGGTATAGTGTCTGGGGCAGAGTCAGTACCTTGAATCTTCCTTCCCTGAACCGGGTCTAAGGACAGTGTGGTGTGTTGCCCACACGGGAACTGAAGGACTTCATCCCCCGCAACAGATGGAAGTGCTCCTGGGGCTGCCCACCCTCGCTGGGCATTCTCCTTGACCCAAGTGGGTTGCCTCCCACAGAGTCACACCTCTTCGTGGGGTAGCCTGCACCCAGCGACTGGCTGATGCAAAGGGAGAAGAGCCCATCTCCCTTGTCCCAACTCTGGACAATTCGGAACGGTCGTCCCAGCTCTGGAGCTCCCTGAGGGGTTGGATGAGGCCTTGTAAAGGCCACCTCACAGTCCAGCTCCTCCCTCTGCCCAGTCTTGACCCATTTCCTTTTCCTTATCTGTGCTAACCCTGAGAGCACCCTCTCATAACCTCCGTGCACACAGTTACCTGTCTGAGTCAGCTTCCTGAACCACGCAGCCCACCACAGCCCTTTTCTTTGGCTCATCTTCAAGCAAGCCTAGCCTGTTCGACAATATACTTCATGGAACCTGGTCCCATCAGTGTCTGATTCCATGTCTTATCATCTCAAGACAATCTCTTCCTCAAATTGGATGTTACCTTCAGTTACAGATGAGTGTTATCTGTCTTTCCATCACCCACCACCAGCCTTATGGATGAGATCCTCTTTCTACTTTGAGGCCCATTGCAGGTGGTGCCTCTTCTAGAAAGCCCTCCTTGATTTCCCCATAAAAAACATCCACTCCCTCCTCTGGGTTCTTTCACTGCCTATCTCCCTCTCCTCTTCTGACACTGGGCCCAAGTTGGTGAGCCAGTTAATTGCCAATGACCTCAGATCCATCCTTGTCCCCCTCACTGCACTGATCTTCAGAAGCCTGACACTGCCACATATTTTTCCCAAGGGCACATACTCACTGGCTGTGGTTAGGCTCTGCCAGCTGGAGGCAAGCACAAGAGTATGGAAGACAGGAGAGGGAGAGAATCCAGGGAATTTCTCCCTCTCTCCACCTTGGGGAGGGACATCACAGGCAAGAGCTCTGCTCACCTGGCCTCAGCTCCCACCAGGCAGCCCCAGTTCCTGGGCTCTAAGGTCCTCGTCTTCATCCTTTGCCACACCAGCCTGAGTGGTGGTGGTTTCTCTTGTTGACCTCTTATTAATCCCTGGGTTGCCCCATCAACCTGTTTTTCAATACTTCCAACTCTGCTGTAACTATTCTTCCATAGCAAACTTCCTCAACTGAACTATCTAGTCTGGGTTCTGTTTTCTTGGATAATAATAGATGGTTATTTTTATATTGCCTTACCCTCTCTTACAAGGTTGGGAAGATCTCAAGAGTAGAGACTGAGTCAAAGCCCTGGGGTCAGCAAAACCAGAGATGACTGTTCTTGTTGGTAACAAGCCAACTGGCAAATACAAGAATCAGATGAGTGAGTCTTTAAAACAAATAACCTCACAGTTAACCAGTGTGACCTCACCTTTTACTCCCCAGTATCATTTAGAAGAATCCAGGAATCCTTTGTCATCTTGTACAGAATCAGCCTTCACCAGCTTAGCTAACCTTCTCAACAACTGGGAAGATCTGCCTTCAGCAGGCATTCTCTGACACAAAGGCTTAGGAAGTTTTCACGTTGAAACAAAATGTGTTTTACCCAACTGGTGTCTCACAGAATTATCTCCAGATCTTGCTTGTGGTTTTGAAGATAAACACTAATAATTAATCTCTTTGTAAATATTTTGAACAGATGCTAAGTCTTTAATTATTTTTTGCATTAAAAATTGACAACAATCGATATTTCCGACCAATGAGCTACAAACAGTGTGTGTGTGTGTGTGTGTGTGTGTGTGTGTGTGTGTGTGTGTATTCTTTTTAAATAGCAATTATTGCTCTGTGATGACTGGGGAAATTGCTCTGAGGTTTAAAAGCGTATTTGCAGCTATCCCCAGGGGATTGTGGAGAGCAATGCCTACTGGATCATCCACCTTATTTAAAATTTGCAATAGGAAACAATTTAATCTAGTGCATTTCTAAAGGCCAGTGGGAAATAGATTGGGCAGCAGAGTCAGGAAATGCAAATCCAATGCTAAACTCGGTCCTGAACCCATCTGCCTGGATTTTATTTGCCTTTTTTCTCCCCCAAGGCCAGTGGTGCTGACTCATTAGTGCATTAAACACAAACGTGTGGGTTTGGACCTCGCCGGCCATTCATCAATGTGCGGCCGCAAAGGCAGCAGCCACGGATTAGAAATCTATTGCAAGGTGCCAGGCGCGCAGGGAGAAATAAAACCAGGCTTTCCAGGGGTAGAAGGGGGCGCGGGCCACTTCTTAATGCTGAGAGGTCCCAGTTGATTGAAAAGAGACATAATGGGGCACCTGGGTGGCTCAGTGGGTTAAGCCTCTGCCTTCAGCTCAGGTCATGATCTCTGGATCCTGGGATCGAGCCCCACATCGGGCTCTTTGCTCGGTGGAGAGCCTGCTTCCCTCTCTCTCGCTGCCTGCCTCTCTGCCTACTTGTGATCTCTCTCTGTCAAATAAATAAATAAAATCTTAAAAAAAAAAAAGAAAAGAGACATAAATCCCAAAAAAAAGTTACAAATGTATGGCGTATTTTAAAGGCTTACATTTAGCAAGTTGACTCCTTTAACTATGGCAAACAATAAAGAAAGAAACAAAAAGAGAGAAAGAAAACAAAACAAAAAGGAAAAGAGCAATGGTTGTGATTTAGCCTCATTTGGAAATAACATCAAAGTCTACACTTGAGAATTTTGGGGAATGTAAAGCCTGAAAGAAGGGTCTCTTCCCCAGCCTCCCCCCTCCCCATTCCACCCCGGGCACTGGGACAAGCAGCTGAGTTCAAGACTCCATCCACCCCTCCCCCAGTTTCTAGAAGCCACTGTGCTGCTGTGCTGGGGCAGAGTCTCATGAGGAGGAGGGCTGGCCTTGGGTTCTTCATCCTGATTTCTCGCCTTGGATTGCTGTTCAGCCCAGAAGGCAGGTGCTTCTCCCCAGAAAGCATCCTGTGTCCTTGGACAAGGGCAGCCTTCTGCTGTCAGAACGGAACTCCTCCTGGGGCCCTCGAAGGATGCAGGATGAGCGCTAGGTTCTCAGCGAGAACGCAGGGCGGAAGGGAAGGCTCAGAGATGATTCCTTCCCAGGGAGTCTCTCAAGGCAGCAACTGCCCTCTTTATCCCCTCCCTGCCTCTTTGCACAAACCACGTGACCTGCACATCCAGCCCCACCTGGGGAGGTATGCAAAGTGCCCATGCATACTGCACATCCCATGCATGTCCTCTCGCGCATGCGTGCTCTTTCTCTGTCATATAGATAAATGTGTCATATAGATATATGAGAGAGACCCCAGAGTCTTGCCTTCATCAGGGGGATGGTAAGCCCTGCCCTGCCAGTCCCCTGCCCCTAATATCACCAGGGGGAGGCAGAGCACCTCGAGCATGGAAGTCAGAGGAACCTCCAGCAACAGTAACCTAGCAACAGTGTCTCAGGATTTGAATGTAATTATACCCCGAGCGTGATAAATACTCAGAAGGGCTCCTTATGTGCAGATCATACTAAACAAGTCTTTGAAATTACCCTCATCAAATATTGATAGAAGAAAAGTTTTTTAAAAAGGAAAAAAACCCGAAGTGCGTGGCCAACCTTTCCCACTGAGTGCCCTGGGCAGTGAGAGAGCAGCAGCCAGGGCGGAAGCCTCGAAAGCCCTTTCACCGTGATGTGACCGGTCTGGACGAGTCATCCAAGTGGGGGACAGCAGTTTTCCTACACACTTACAAGGGCCGGTGGCTTGGCAGGAGGGCGACGTTCAGGTTGCGAGGTCAGGCGGTCCGAGTCCGGGATCCTGACGCAGGTGTTCACGTTCAGGGGTGACGAGGCCGGCAGGGGTGCCGTGAGCCGGGTGAAGAGGGAGATGCGGGAAGAGAAGTCTGGCAGGGGACTGCGTGGAGGCAGCGGGTGGGGGGCATCTCCACCCTGGGCTTCAGGTTGACTTTGACCAGATCCGAGTGGTGAGGACACTGCGTACAGGCCGAAGCCGGAGAGCTGAGTAGCCCTGAGCGCCACGGGCCTGGTGAGCCTCACTGAGGAGCCTGGGCTTTGTTCCGAGTGAAAATGGGAATGGGTGCGGGTGTGGAAGCTGTGAGGGTGTGGAGGCTGTGAGGGTGTGGTGGGGGGGGACTCTGCCAGCTCAGTCACAAGGGCATGGGGGGAAGCAGGTCTGTAATGGTGCCGTGGGCAAGATAAGAGGGCGAGGCCTGTCCAGAGCCTGTGGGTAAAGATCATCGTCAGAGAAGGTGGGGACTTCAGAGCAATGGGCTGGAGCAGCCGCTGGCGTAGCCCTGAGCTTGAAGTGCCTTCACTGAGGCATTTGCCAAAAACCTCCAGGACAAAGCCTGGCGCAGCCACTGTCCACCCAGCGTGCCAGCTGCCTCACGTTGAAGCACTAGGGGATGCTGCGCAGAATCAGCAACAGGATCCTGGGATCAGGGAATGCCTGACAGAAAGCCAGGAGTGAGGCTGTTTGTAAGAGGGAGAGAGGTGAGAGGAGCAGGGAATCTCACAGTGGGGAGGAGGGCGTCTGTCCCTGGCCTAGCAGTGGTGCAGAGCTGGACATACTCCTCAGCCCTGGGCAGCTGGAGACTGAGATCTAAGAGAGGAACAGAAAGAAGTGTGCAACAGAGAAGCTCGGCCTGTGTCTCCGTGATTTGGAAGGCCCTTGCGCAGCCGGACCACTAACCTACTACGTGAACCATGCCAACGCCTTTCCCTCCAGAGCCAAGTGCAGAGTGAGGGCCCCAGCTGGCTCTACCTTCTGGGACCCTGCAATTCTAGGACCGGGCTGTCAGCCAGGCCTGGGTGACACACAGCAAGCTGCAGCACTTCCGGCCCCGCTCCTGCTTGCTCCATCCCTCAATGCCCTCCTCACAGGGGAGAGACCCTTCTCTGATGTCTCTCTCCAGGCCTGCTGTGCATCTGTCTCCTGCCTGTTAAAGGAAATCCTCCTCTGTTAGATGCAAGATCTTTAAAGGCCTCAGATCTCATTTGTGAGCTCTCTTCTCTGGGCTGGGCTCCCTTGACAGCACTCTGGTGTCTCCCAGCAAGCTAGAGGAGGGAGGCAGGGCTGTGGGAGGATGAAAGGCCCCCCTTTCCTGCTGTGGGATTCAAGGCTGGATCAGGGCCAATTACACCGCCTCATTCATCCAGTTCAGTGTTCTTCCTAAACATTGATGCCTCTGACAGCTCTGCTCTGGGTAATAATGGCAGGGTGGACCTTGCTTTAAGAAAACTCTGTTTACAGAAATCCCCTTGAACAAATTAGCTAAAGGAAGGCAGGACTGTCTCGCCAGTCCCTGCCCAGGGGATCTCTGTAAGCCCCAGTAGCCACAGGTCACCACCAGGGAGTCCATTTGGAGAGCACTTTAACATGGGCGGAAGGAGCAAAGGGTAGAAAAACATAAACACCAAATTATTAAAGGTCACTGCCTTTCAAAACTAGTGGAAATGGAAGCATGGCTGACACTGGACAGAAGAGTGGAGAGAAGCATCCGTGTCAAGGCAAAACTTTCCAGGGCTCCCCAGTCAGCAGGAAGAGGACTAGAAAAAACATCTGGCCCATTACTTGGATGGAGTCTCCTAGCTTTGGAAAGCATGTCTTGTCTTCTATATATTTGCTTTCTGGTTCAAGAAAGGAATCATGAGATAGATGGATAGACAGTAAACTAGATATGGCCAAATTGTTCTCACCAGCAACTTGTGATAGTTCCCGTTTCTTCACATCTTCCTAATGTTGGTGGGCTGAAAGGCGGTCTCCAGAAAGATATGCCCACATCCTAATTCTCAGATCCTGTGAATGCTTCCTTATTCAGAAAAATTAAGTCAAGGATTTCAAGATGAGAGCAATCTTAAATAACCTGGATGAGCCCTAAGTGCCCTGTAGAATTGAGACAGAGAGAAATGAGAAGACACATAACAAAGAAAGTGACATGATGGAAAGAAGCAGACGTTGAAGAGATGTGGCCACAAGCCAAGGAACACCAAGGATTGCTGGAAGCTGCAGAAGCTAAAGAAAGCCAGCTCGTGAACCCGTGGTATGGATTTTCCCCTGGAATCCCGGAGGGAGCCTGGCCTTGCCAACACCTAGATTTCAGGATTCTAACCTCCAGAACCGTGAAAGAATACATTTCTTTCTTTTAAGTCACCAAGTTTGTGAGAATTTGTTACGGCTGCCACAGGAAACTAATACAGTGGGTAAAACAAGAGATTGTTTTTTTCTTATTTTAAAATTCTCTTTAACAGATAATTGACTGTTTAAAGCCAAAGTGTTAACAATGAACTAGAGGGTTTATAACATATGCAGGAGTAACAATAGTGCAAAGAACAGGAGAGGGGGAGTGGAGAATTACTCTTGAAGAGGTTATTTTTATACTGTACTTGGGTGATATAATATTATTTGAAGACAGACTTTGATACTTTGATACGTTAAAGGCTTCTACTATACACCTTAGAGCAGCCACTTGAAAGGAAAAAGAAAACTATGAAGTCAACAGAGATGAAATGGAGCCAACGGGATTATTTAACATCCATAATTTATAAGTATTATAATAAAATATAAAATGATTCAATATTGCTTGCTTCTTAAAACAATTTTTTTCTCGAGTTTACTTTGTTTACCTCTGCACATTGTTGTCTATAGTGATTAGTTTATTATGTTCCCCTACACGGCTTGCTAGTTTCTGTGATCCCGGTCGTCTATCCCATCCCATGCCCTCATTCTTGGCTTCTTCTCTTACTTTATTCAAGCAGTCCCTCTTAAGATTTTTGTTTGTTTGTTCATTGGCTTTGTGCTAGTAGAGAAATGTGCTTGGCAAACTGTCTTCACTTTTTGATATCTCGAAATGCCTTTATTTTGTCTTTTCTCTTGAGTGAAAATTTGCCTAGGTGTACAATAAAAATTTGGCATTTCAGGACTTTAAATACATTACTGTCTTCTCTATTCTATTTGTTTCTGAGGAGCAATCTGCTGTCAATCGATTGTTGTTTCCCTCATGCTCTATCTTTTCTCTCTAGCAACTTCTGAGATCGTCGTCTTCTTACCCTTTATGTTCCATGGTCTCGTGGGATGCGTCTCTTTGTGGACTCACATGGAATTATCCGTGAGTACTCCAAAGCTAAGCTAGCTCCCAAGGCTGCTGTCTTTCTTTGATACTGAGCAAGTCTCAGCTATTTTCTGTTTGGCAATTGTTTCTCTACTATAATTTTTATTTTCTCTTAAAATCCCGAGGAAATGTTTGTAGAATCGTCGTAAACTATCCTCCGTGTCTTTTAATTACGCTTTTTTTTTTTTTTTAATTTTTATGTCTTTTCTCCCCTCTGTCCTGGATCCTAAATGTGTTCCTTGGTGCCATTTCCGAGTCATCCTGTTTCTCTTCAGACACACCCAGGTTAGGACTCATTGCACCCAGTGAATTTTTATGTCAGTGGCTATACTTTTTATTTCTAATATTTTTGCTTAATTTTTATTATGAACATCTGTTCTTACTTCATTTTACTGGCTTTGTTTCAATTTTTTTATTTTAATGAACATTATCTCCTTCATTATACAGATTTTTAAAACCAATTTTTCAACTCGTTTTTTTCAGATTCTTGAAGGCATTTCACCAGGAATAAATTTTCTGTTCTGAGAGATATGGTTACTAAACTTCACAGGCTTGACGTTTCCTCCCTATTGGTTGGAATTTTGAATTTTAGGTTCACTGTAAGAGGGCATCTTTGGAATGGTATGTGTAATTTTTCCCCTTTCTCTCTTTCCTCTGTGAGCTCACACTAGCGGGTAGTGTTTCGTGGCCGCTTCTCTTCAGTGCTCCCACTGGGCCGACCTCAATAGAGAAGTCCTGGTCTAACATTGGTGGGCAGAGTCCCTGCTCCAGAAGGAGGTTGGGGGTAGAAGTCGCAAGGATGTGACCAGTCACAAGGATGATGGGTGTCTTGGTCCATTTCTGGCCACAAGGCTGATTTTGCGTTTGAACCATAACCACTCAGGCTCAAGGGGGTTGAGGCCACCACTCTTTGGCTCTTTTTTCTTCGAGATTTTTCCTGATCTAAGATGTCCTTCTCCAAGGGTCTGGTCCCTGGCAGTAGGCCATTGCTGACTTCTCATCTTACATGGGGCCCCTCAATTCTACTATCCAATAGCTAATGAACTAACTGACTCCTGGCTGCAACTGATGATCTCTGTGCTTTCTAACACACCCTGGGATGAGCAGGCACGTGCCTTCAGCTTTTGCTCACTTCATTGCCTTTCTGCTTCCCGAGGCCCACAGAGATGCCTCTCTAGCGTTTGAGCCTGTTGGCATCCTGTGTTTCTTTTTATAACTTATCTGCTGCTGCTTTTCATTTGTGACATTGAGGATATCACCAGTGTGAACCGAGTGCTGGTCTTGATAAGACCCAGCTGTGGCTTCTTAATCCACGGATATAGGACTTATCATCTGAAATTCAGAATAATTCTTAGACCCTCAACCTTTCATCCCTTGGACCCAAGGATCTAGAGCCGCCAGATCTAGAATTGCCGTAAGTTATGCAATGTGAGAAGTTTAGAACTGCCCTTCCAAAATATCTTCACCACAGCCCAACAAAAATACACCTATTTTAGTGTAATAGCATACGGTTCAACTGCTGACCTGTGGAATGTGGACCATGAAAAGATCTCACCTCAGACCCTGAAACTACTAACCCGTTAGTGTTCCATAACAGGAAATTTCCATTTGCTGCACCAACTGCCAGCACGGGGCTAAGAGCAGTGTCCCAGGGAAAGAGACAAGGCGGCCAAATCAGGAAACCTAGGGGCAGGCACGCCATCCACCAAGGTCCGGTCATAGATTGGCCATGACAGACTGGAGCCCATCTGAGTCCTCCAGAACCGGGGAGCAACCAAAGGTCAGGGTCACAATGTGTGTTTCTGGTCAGTCTGTAATTCGGGGCACCTGCTTTCTCACTGTGCACCTGGTGATTTGTAGCGTTCAACAGTCAGATTAAGAAGTCCATCCCAGGGGCGCCTGGGTGGCTCAGTGGTTAAAGCCTCTGCTTTCGGCTCAGGTCAAGATCCCGGGATCCGGTGATCGAGCCTCACATCGGGCTCTCTGCTCAGCAGGGAGCCTGCCTCCTCCTCCTCTCTCTCTCTGCCTGCCTCTCTGCCTACTTGTGATCTGTCTGTCAAATAAATAAAAATCTTTAAAAAAAAAAAAAGAAGTCCATCCCATCAAATAATGGTGTCCTATTTCCACTTTCCAAAAGATTGAGTTAATGGGTTCCAATTTTTTTTTTTAAAGTTTGAATTCTTCCCCCAGAGCATTTCCTTAAACTTTGGGCACAGTGTAGCTCTCAGCCCCCAGTCACTAGTGGAAGTTAACGTAGCCAGTTGTCATCCAAAGTCAGTAACATTATGCATCCTGCCAGCCTCAGTTCCACATTAAACTTGATAATTGGACTTATATCTGTTACTGTTATTCTACCCCAATGTGATGTCTAAAAATGTCTCATGTATTTTTGGTAAGAGCAAGACTGCTTTAATATACAGTAGTGCAGTTCCTCGTTTTCTAAATAATTTTTCACAGAAGGTTAATTCCATTGAGTGTTCTTTGGAATTACCTAGATAAAAAGGGGTTTTGCTTTTTAAAAAAATTCTGGAGGGGGGAAATACTGAATTAAACTTTTTTATTTTTCATTTTACTTGAAGAATTATTAAATCCTTTAATACTGTCACATGCAGTGTGATTCCTCA
Source organism: Lutra lutra (assembly GCF_902655055.1). Taxonomy (NCBI): domain Eukaryota; kingdom Metazoa; phylum Chordata; class Mammalia; order Carnivora; family Mustelidae; genus Lutra; species Lutra lutra. The sequence goes on along the minus strand of NC_062278.1, from coordinate 129,679,444 downwards.
AGACAAGGATCAGGTATTTCTTTTTTCTAAACACACCGGGTCATGGAAACTTGTCTTCCAGGACACCTTCAGGAACTTCTATTCTGCAGAGCCCTCTGTGGGAAATGCCCATAAAGTCTAATGAAAGAGATCCCAGGTGCCTGGGTGGCTCAGTTAGCTAAGCATCTGCCTTTGGCTTAGGTCATGATCCCAGGGTCCTGGGATCAAGTCCTGCATTGGGCTCCCCGCTCGACAGGGAGTCTGCTTCTCCCTCTCCGTCTGCCCCTCCACCTGCTTATGCTCTCTCTCTCTCATGCTCTTTCATTCAAATAAATAAATAAAATCTTTTTAAGAAGGGTGGATCCAAAGTTGCCTGATGTTATAAAGAAGAACGATATTTTATAGTATTTCGTGGAGAGTAAAGTACTTACTTCCAAGTGCTTTGCAACTTTGAGAACCAACCGTTCTTTTTACAACCCCGTCTGGTGGCAGTGCAGAGGATAGGCTGCAGCGTGGCGGCTGGCAGGGGGGCCAAGAAGGCGGACACTGCAGTAAGAAGACCACGCAGTCTGCATTCTGCTGGAGAAGGGTGTGTGGGTTCAGGGCAGAGCTGAGAGAATTTGCATCTCTTTGGATGTGAGCAGTGATGGGGAGGGACACCAGGAATCTGATCACTTATTCATTCAACAAGTATTTATCGAGCTCATCATGAGCCAAGCACTGTTGTTCTAGGTGCTGTGAATGTAGCACTAAACAGGACATAAAATTCCTGACCTCTTAGAATTCGTATCTTTCCCATACTCGAGGGCGAAGAGTTGGGTGCTACATGTCAAGAGAGGGACCACGTGGGGAGAAGCAGTCTCATGCGTGGGGCAGGAGTCCCCCCAGTCTGGGGGGTGCTGGGACAGCTGATGTTCAGACGGAGAGGCTGGTGAGGAAGCATGAAACACAATCTGGAGCTTGGAGAGGGATGTGGGTGAGATGGAGAACTCACATGCACAGGTGGGAATTGAAGCCGTAAGGACATCTGCAGACCCATGGGGTAGTCAGTGGGGTGAGAAGTGGAAAGAGTTGAAAGTTCCTTGGTTTTAATGAGAGGAGTAGAGAAGGGTCGGCAAGTACAAGGGAATTTTCCAATAAATGTCTAGTGAATGTAAATAAATAAGATTTGGCCTGAGAGATGGACAGGAGCCAGGAGAGAGGGGCACTAGGAAGACAACAAAAGGAAAGTTTCAGAAAGGAAGGTGATGTTCATCAAGTATGCTAAGAGCCATAGCAGGGAAAAAAAATAGGGACACACCTTTTTTTTTTTTTCCTGCTCTAACTACTGGCTTCCCTTTGGCTTTTCTTGGGGAGGTCCTGTGGAATCCCCAGTTTTTTATAAGCAGATTTCCCCATGGCCTCAACCTCTTCCCCATCCCACCATCCACTTCCTGACATTACTAAAATTTGGGCACGTGCCTTCACCTCCAGCTTCTTACACAAATAGAGCTGCCGGGAATTTTCTCAAGGGAGGGTGCTCATTCTCCCACATCCTGACTCTCTTATGGTCCAGAGCCAGAATCGGGGATTTCTTTCCTCTTCTGACTTTATAACAATTCGCTGCCATGGAAGGTGGTGGGCAGTGGACACCCCTGCCACCTTTCGTCTTCCATCTTGCAAAACCCCTGCTCCACCTCTCCTGTCATTGCTGCTTACTGACCATGAGCTCATTAGAATACTGATACCTGACTTCCATCTTGAACTTCCGTGCCAAGCCCATCATTGTCCTGGTGATTTCAGTCTCTGTTAATGAACCATCTAGCATCAGCCTCAAAGTCCTTTCTTCTCCTTGGTTATAACACCTTTCATGTTCCTCTCTTGCAGCCTATTTTAGGGACCCACCCCGGATTTTACAATTCCTGAGAACTCTCCCATTTAGGACCTACTTCATTTCCTGCCCTGGATTCATAGTCCTCTTCTCCCTCATTGCCTTGGCTCCCCTGAGGAACGTCCCCAGGGCAGAGGTTGAGAGCCCCAGCTGCGAGGTCCAACTTATTCTGAACACTTGGAATCTGGACACTTGCTCATTTCCCTGGCCTTATCTCCCCACCCTGATTCATCTTCCACCTTGCTCCCTTTTAAAACCTAATACTTTGGGGGACACCGTGGTGGCTCAGTCAGTTAAGCTTCCACCTTCAGCTCAGGTCATGATCTGAGGGTCCTGGGATCGAGACCCACATCGGGCTCCCTGTTCAGCGGGAAGTCTGCTTCTCCCTCTCTCTTTGCCCCTCCCTTGGAATCATATTCTCTCTCTCTATTTCTTTCACATAAATAAATAAAATCTATAAATACATAAACAAATCCTAAAACTTTCATCTGACCCTGGCCCTGCTCTATTAAAATCTACTCAATGGTTCCCCATTCCTTATAGAGTCAAACACAAATGCAGCAGGACAAGACCTTCCAGCAGGATCTAGGAGACCCTTCATGGACTGGTCTCCCTTGTCCCTCAAGCCTTCCATGCCCCTTGCTCCCTGCTTGCCCCCAATGCACCTGTACTGTACAACAGAAACATACCTACACCGCATCAACACTGCTGTCGGGAAAACCCCCATCCGATCTCCCAGCAGGACTCCATGTTCCTTCCAGCTCAGCTCTCAAAACCCCATTCCAGCTACACCCACTCTGTGCCTGCACCAAGAGCTACAATTCAGGGACTCAGTCTCCAGATGCCCCCTGTATCCACTCGACCCCAAACAGGCTTTGATCACAGATCTGCGAGACTCCCATACACTGGAGTGTTGATTTCCCTGTCTCTCCCTAGATACCAACCTTTCTAAGAATAGGCTTGTATTTACTTCACTTCTATCCCCCAGCACCTGGCCAGTGTAGCAGCAGGCAGTATATGTTTGATAAACAAATGGAGATTTAGAAAAATAAGAGGTGAGGGAAAGAACTGAGGTTAAAGAATTCTGATAAGGTATGTTAGGTAGATAACAAATTGGGAATCCAAAGACTCAGATTCAAATCCCAGTCCTGCCATTTACTATTATGTCACCTGGGACTAGCCGCTCGTCATAACAATTGCATTCACTGCCTGCGTGTCACAGGTCGGGCACTGTCTCATGCAAGCCTGATCATAAATCATTGTCATCCCCATTAAAGAGGAGGAGATAGCGGCCCTCCCTAGGTAGGTAACTTGCACAAAATCACAGCTACAAGGGGCAGAGCAAAGGCTCAAACGTGAGCTAGTGTCCAGAAACCCTTGCTGCTGCTGCTCTGCCCTGAGACCCCTGCGTCCTCACCCCAGCAAGGCCCCGCGCCCTCACCCCAGCAATCCCTGCCAGGCCGCCTCCACCAGGCTGCAGTGAGGATGGAAACCGGTGAACACGCATCACAGAGAAATGTAAATGCTAGTCCTCCTTATATATTAAGTCATTCATTCACCAGCCCTCCCTCCGACCTCCTGAAAGCTAGTCATCCCGACATCTTCAGTAACTTAAAAGTAGCTGTTAAATAGAAGCTGAATTCAACACAGGATTGAAGCCAATTATGGCTTCTGATAAAGTTAATCTGTTCTAATTCATTATGATGATGATTACCATCATTGTTATATTAAACCAGAGCCAAAAACTATTCCTGGCTCAGAGACAGAGGGAGCAAACTATTTCTTGAGCCCACGACACAATGACGTCTCTCCCCAAGGCTCGGAGGTGGCCTAATAAAGAGCTCCCGGAGTAATCTTTGCTGAGTTGCATTGTTAACACTCTCCTGAGGGACGCCAGGGGCTGTAATTGCTCCAGTCTAGCTCGGCCTGCCGAGCTACCTGAATTAAGTGGGAGAATTGGAATTTTCAGTGGAACCATCTGGGACATCACCTTTAACCCTCCCCAGTGCTCCACCCAGCCCACGGCTCATTACGAGCAGAGACCCCCGTCACCTCCACCCACCTCCTCCCGTGAGTGTGCACAAGTCTCCCTCTCCTGCCGGACCCCGCAGAGCATTCAGTGAACCAGGTGGGGGAGCAGGGCAGCAGCTGTTGCGTTCGGCACCTGAGCACCAGGACCTCAAAACCCAGCTTTCAACATCATAACCTGCTCAAGGGCAGCACCACGCTTTCAATTAACCACCACGGAACTCCAGGTTAAAGGCCAGCATTTAAGCTTCCTCCTATTGCTCATTATTTCTGTAAATTTAGCCAATCACCTACACTCTCAGGCAGGAGCACATGGGGGATGAGGGTGGCATCCCAGGAGCATATAGAGAAGGGGACTACCTTATTCATCAGGTGGGAGGGCCCGAGAGGCTCCCTGGAAGAGCAATGCCAGACTTAGCTTTTAAAAAGTGAACCAGAATGTGGGAGAGAAGCAAGATAGTGTCCGTGAAACGTGGGTGAGTGGTAAGAGAAGCTGAGAGGTGGGGAAGGGTGAACAGGTGGATGGAGAGGATGAAGGGGAACAACATGTGTAGGTGAAAGGAAGTCACTGGGCAGCTGGCACTCAACGTGGTCTGTGGAGAGCTGTGCACTTAAAAAAAAAAAAATCACCCTTGATGCTGCAGAAGGTTGGAGGTGATCACACATGGAGGAAGCTGAGACAAGTCAATAAGCCTCTGCATTCAGTGAGGTAAGAGACGAAGAAGGAAGTGATAGTAGGGATGGAGGAGATAACTTTCCTTTAAATTACTTAAAGAAAAGTAAGCAGCCAAAATAAAACTATTAAAGAGAGGAATAAGCAGAGGGGAGAGGCACCAGCCAAAAAACCCCAGATCAGACTTCAGCATCCTAAAATTGGTCCCCTTAGGACCGTCTCTGCAAGGCCTTGTGTGGCCTCCTGGCCCATGGTGCGTAATGTCTGGGCAAGTAACATAACACACACAGGTGCATGCACACATGCATCTGATATGTTAGAAGTACACAAACATGTGTACACAGACAGAGATTCATGTTCATTGCATCAGCACACGTGAATATGTGGAAATGCACGCACATACACAAGCAAATGTATTGCATGGCACATACATGACCACATATATGCACACACAAACATGCATGCACACACACACACACAAACCCATGTGTGCATGCACACATCTAACCCATTAAAGAAAACAGTCTTCTTATCCCCACTTTGCAGATAAAAAATCAGAAGCACAGAAGTTACACAACTTCACATCCTGGGTTTGACCACAGGTATCTTACTCCAAATTCTGTCCTTCTAACATCCATATAAATAACTTCTAGAGACAAATGCACAGGTCACATATAAAACAAAAGATCATTCTGGTCTCAGATATTTCCTTTGCAATAGAAGAGGAGCAAGATGGCAGAGAAATAGGAGACCTAAATATCACCCCGTCCCAGGAGTTCAGCTAGATAGTTATCAAACCATTCTGAACACCTAGAAGCTCAACAGGAGATCAGAAAGAAGAAGAGCAGCAACTCTAGGAACAGAGAAGCGACCACTTTCTTGAAGGTAGGACATGCGGAGAAGTGAATCTGAGGAAGATAGACCACAAAGGGAGGGGCTGGCTCCCAGCAAGCAATGGAGCAGTGGAGCACAAAATCTGAGCTTTTAAAAGTTCGCTCCACTGAGGGACATTGCAAAGAAGACATCTAATGGCCAACAAACACATGGAGAAGTGCTCAACATCACTCGGCATCAGGGAAATACAAATCAAAATCCCAGTGAGATACCACCTCACAGAAGTTAGAATGGCTAAAATTAACAAGTCAGGAAATGAGAGGTGTTGGCAAGGATGTGGAGAAAGGGAAACCTCCTACATTGTTTGCAATTTGAATGCAAGCTAGTGCAGCTACTCTGGAAAACAGCATGGAGGTTCCTCAAAAAGTTGAAAATAGAGCTACCCAGCAATCGCACTACTGGGTATTTACCCTAAAGATACAAATGTAGTGATCCAAAGGGGTACGCGCACCCAAATAGTTACAGCAGTGATGTCCACAACAGCCAAACTGTGGAAAGAGCCTAGATGTCCATCAACAGATGAATGGATAAAGATGTGGTGTGTGTGTGTGTGTGCGCACGCACACACACACACACACACACACACACACACACACAGGAATACTATGCAGCTATGAAAAAACCTGAAATTGCCATTTACAACACCATGGATGGATCTAGAGGGTATTATGCTAAGCAAGATAAGTCAATCACAGAAAGATAATTATTATATGATCTCACTGATATGAGAAATTTGAGAAACAAGACAGAGGATCTTAGGAGAAGGGAAGGAAAAATGAAACAAGACGAAACCAGAGAGAGAGATAAATGATAAGAGACCCTTAATCTCAGGAAACAAACTGAGGGTTGCTGGAGGGGAGGGGGATGGTAGGGATGGGTGACGGACATTGGGGAGGGTATGTGTTATGGTGAGAAAAAAATTAAAAAAGTAAATTCAAAAAAAAATTTTTTAAAAGGTATCTCCTTTGTAGCACAAAAGTCCTTAAGTCGGTTAGTAATATCTAGAGTTTTGATGAAAAGAAAGATCTAATCCATGACACATAGCCCATTTGTCTTTCAGCTATAAAAGCAAAGAAAAGATATCCTTAGCTGTGGAAGTGCCAATCTTAAAAGATCTACTCACAGCTATACTTTGAGCAACTAAGGGAAGAAGCAGATTAAGAGTTCAGAGATTATAAAATCAAGGTAAGTGTGGATAGGTGGTTAGTACTGAAATAGTCATAATTGCTAAAAGACTAATAATTGTGCATGTATACAAAATTGAATAACTGTCAAAAATCATTCTTGAAGAAAAATACTTCTAACATATTGAATAATAATTAAATTTTATTATATTTAAAACCCTAGACTATATTGACCACAGACCAAAGAGTGCTTGGTTGGTTAGGGGAAGCAAAAGAAGACACTTAATTCATTATTTTAAAGTAGAAATTCAAAAGATACCATTTTATCCTTAAAAATAGATTAAAGAATTTTTTAAAAAATATAATGGTAATTACTAAATTAAGAAAATTGGAGTTACATACCTCCCAACCTCAAGACAAGATAAAAGTCACCATTGTCCTTATAATAAAAGAAAATAAAACAAAACAACGAAAAAAAAAAAAACAAAGCTAAGACACACAGCTAACCAAGACCATTTAGAAATATGGCATATGTAAGAATAAATGCACATTGTAAGACTGCTGTGTTCAAGGGACTAGGAAAGCCCCAGGTCCCCCTATTTCTCTGCCACCTTAACTCCTCCTGCATGGTAAGAATAAATGTAAATAGATTAAATTTCCTACTATTTGAAAAAGACACTAGGACTCTGTTAAAAAAGAAACAAGCAAAATACTATGGTCTTTTTAAAAGACTTTATTTATTTGATAGAGAGAGAGAGAGAGCAAGAGAGGGAACACAAGCAGGGGGAGTGAAAGAGGAAGCAGGCTTCCTATTGAGCAGGGAGACCGATGCGGGGCTCGATCTCAGGACCCCAATCCCACAACCCCGGGATCATGACCTGAGCCCAAGGCAGATGCTCAACCACTGAGCCACCGAAGCAACCTGCTTTGGGGTGTCACCCTTAAAACAAGTGATACAGAAACTTGCAGGCAGAAAAACAGTCAAAGATATTAAAGCAAATGCAAATCTTAAAAAAGGGTTGTGATATTAACAGTTGACAAAATAGAAATCAGTATTGGTCAAAATAGGCCAAATAAAGGCATTAAAGGATATAAATTTAACATTAATGATAAGAATTTAATATTGAATGATATGAAGAAAAATATGAATATAATATTTATAAACATACTTTACAGGGAAAAGATGGTAGTCATCCATCCTGCACCAATATGTAAAGCACAAGCTGTTAGAAATTCACTTTGCAGAAGAATAAATTTATAAGAGCACAACAGAGTTGGGAAATTTGAACACATCTGTATCAGTCAGGTTTCTCCAGAGAAACAGAAATAACAATATGGAGATATAGCTAGACAGATTTATTTTTAGGAATTGGCTCATGCAATTATAGGGCTGGCAAGTCCAAAATCTTCAGGGTAGGCCAGCAGGCTGTAGACCCAGGAAGGAGTTGCAGTTTGAAAACAGAGGCAGTGTGCTAGCAGAATTCTCTTCTCCCGTGGGGATGTCAGTCTTTTCCTATGAAGGTCTTCAACTGATTGGATAAAGCCCACCCGTCATAGAAAGCAACCTGCTTTACTCAAAGTCTACTAATTTAAATGTTAATCTCATCTAAAAAATACCTTACCATAGACATCCAAAATAATGTTTGGCCAAACATCCAGGTACTATGGCCTAGCCAGTTTGACACATAAAATTAACCATTGCCATACCTTTGTGACTACTGGACATACCAAATAAGGAGCAGCACAGGATCTGGTGATGTGAGTAATATATTACAAGGACAATTTAATTTCATGTATTTGTATGTATTTATGCATATGTGTGATATCTATATAACTGAACTCTATACCCCAAAAGCGGCCCTCTATACCCTTTCTGCGGCCCATGCCATACTTAACAAATACTGATCACATCTCATGTATAAGCCTACAAAAAAGAACAAAATTAAAATTGTACAAATCACAGAGAATATGCGCAAATTTAATTCCACAATTTATAATGAAAGGCTACAACGACTTTGAAATGATCTTAAAATCCACTCTCCTAAATAATTTTTAGGTCAAAGCAGAAATAAAATTTTCATATGCACACGATCTTGAAAAGAACAATAATAGGAAGTCTTCTGGTTAGTATATACTGGATGAATCCAAAACTAATCTTAAAGAAAAAAACATAAATCTCAAATGCTTTCATCATTCTATGAATGAAAATATCTCCTCTTTTAGCTACAGAATTAAAAAGGTCAATTCCAAATAAATGAAAACTGACTTAAAATGAGAAAAACCTAAGTAGATGAATCACCCAGAAATAAAGCTGGCTGTGTTCTCAAAAAATTGACCGCCTTCAATAACAACATCAGGCCCCAAGAGTTTTACAGGCTAAGGTATTTCAAACTTTTAAGAGACAGAAAACTTCCGATGTTACATAAAATGTAAAATTTTATGATTTCTGATTCATTTTAGGAAGCTAGAAAAAGTCTGATTTTGAAAAACATCCTGGCAAAGTTAACCTCCAATATAAACTATAAACCAATTAATTTATCTTTTGAAAACAGATGCAGAACAATTTTAAGTGCAAGTAAAAAGACTTTTTTAATAACACATTTACTTCAAGATTATAATACATCATGTTATTTCACTGAAAAACAGAATTTATATTTGATGAAGATAAAAGAAAACATTTTGATAAAATTCAAATAAGCATGGAGTTAAATAAAAGCAAGAATATCTCTTAGACAGAATGGTCCAACCTGGAATATAACAGGTTGCTTGCCAAAGATGTAGAATCCTGAACCTCATCCTAAACCTAGACCCTGGCAATGAATTCCAAGATCCTGCATTTTTAATGGAAACCCAACTAATTCTTATACACACCAAAGTTGGAGAACTAATCTAAACCAAACTAGCTAATGGCATAGTTAACACGGAAATAATAGAAGCCTTGTACATTGAAACTCAGTAAAAATATAATGGTGTCTGTTTTCAGCCCGATTTTCTCAACTGTGAAAAAGTTTGGTTATTGAAATAAAAAACACAAAATAAGAAAGAAGAGATATAAATATTTGAAAGTAAGATTGCACATTATTATTATCTGAATGATTATCATTGGTAAATCCCAGTTAACTAAAAATCCTTCATTATGAGTAAGAGCATTCAGTAAGTTGGTTATTAAAAATTAAATATATAAAAATAAAAAACTTCCTTATATACTAGCAATAACTGGCTAGAAAAACAATGAGGAGAAAGGATTCAATTTATGATAGAAAAAATAGATGTATAGGAATAAACTTATCAAAAATTGTTTAGGGCCTTTATAAAAAAGAATTTAAAACTTTACAAAGGCCCATAAAAGTATATTTGAATAAGCAGAGAGAAATAACATTTCTTAGGAAGAAAGACTTAATGTCATAAAGTACCAATTAACCCATAAATGATTTAGAATTCAGCCTCCAAATGTGTAAAACTGGAACACCATTGTCTAGAAAAATAAACATACCAGACTAGCCATAAAAATTACCGTAAAGAAAAACGGACACAAAGGACTAGCTAAGAAAATTATGAAAATCGATGACAGGGGTTTACTCCACCTGATATTAAAATCTATCATAAAGTAGAGGAATTAAGATGAGCTATTATTGATGCAGAAAGAGCTGAAAGAGTCAGACACCAAAGATCGTTTACCTGCAAGAATGAAAGGTGTCACGCCCTCTCAGCACTTTTGCATCCCTCCACATCTGCAGTCTCTGAGAGCTGGGGTGCTCCAGGGCTCCATCCTGAAACTCTCTCTCTCTGTTACACTCAGCCCTGGGTGGTCTCATTTCTTTTCAGGCTTCAAAGACCTTCTCTGAGTGTCTGAACCATAAGTTTTCATTTCTAGCTCCTATTTCTCCTAAAACTCCAGATTCTCAAGCCTGAGTATGTGTCTGCTCGACATTCTCCTCGGATGCCATATAAACATCGCAAACACTTTCCTCCCTAGCTCCCCAAACTGAGTACAGGCACCTTCATCCTTTCTATTGCTCCCGTCAAAAGCCCTAGAGAGATTTTAATCTCTCTGTCTTTCTCTCAAACCCTATACCTAACCTGTTAGGAAATCTTGTGGACATACCTGCAACGTGTATCTTGAACACAAACACTTCTCATCACTGATTTGTTGTCACCCCAATCTAAGCCCTGTCATCTCTCCCATGGATCACCAGAAGAGCCTCCACACTTGTCTCCCTGTGTCCCCTCTTACCTCCTTCAGCCAATTTTCAATATGGCAGCCAGGATAATTCTTGGCAACCCAGTGATCCAGCCACACCATTCCTCTGCTCAGAACCCTCTGAAGAGCTTCCAATCACACTTAGAATAAATATACTTACCTTGGTCCACAAAGGCCCTTAACGTTCTGCTCTTGTCTCTCTAGTGGTGTATTGGTAAAAGATGGACAACCAGTTCTCCAAAAAAAAAAAAAAAAAAAAAAAGTATGTGCATACATTCCTGTTTATTATAAATTCTACTGATAAAAAGGATGTATGACACACAATTTGCAAATACTCATAAACTCTACAGTTTTCACCATTGTCAGTTCCACATACCAAATTAATTCTCACAGAATGCTTCCATTTTTTGTTTTTTGTTTTGTTTTGTTTTGTTTTGTTTTGTTTTGCCAGACTTCTGCATCCTGAGCAAACCTGTGCCTGCACTGGACCAACAAGATAGTTCTGAAATTAATGTTGGTTGGTATAAATCTTCACATTAAATTTAAGGAAAAAGGGAAAGAGTGAAAATATGAGGTGGAATTTCCGTTGTTCATCAGTGATGCAAACCATTTTTTGCTGATAATAATTTTTAAATACTGGAGGATTATTTCCTCCATGTTTTGTGTTCTTCACAGTGCGGCAGGTGCAGACAGGACACACTTCCTAGTTTCATCTGCATCCTTAACATTTCCCCCATCACTGTGAATCTGCTCACACAAAACAACAAGGGAAGCCCTGCTTTGTAGATGCTGATTTCCGTGGTGCAAACATTCTCTCCGCCACAGACTTCAAACTACCAACACGATGTCACTGAGCGCGGAGCGATGAAGACAGGCGCGGAAACACACCCCGTGGTGCGGTAGACACAGCTGGCCTCGAACGCAGAAAAAAATGGTCAAATGTAGAAAAACAGTTACAAAGTGATAAAATCCGAGTATTTGTTCCTTCCTTTTTAATGCAATGTAGTTAGTTATTAGTTTACCTAATTTTATTTTTAGCAATGGCTGTTTAACAATGGGAAGGCGAACGTCCTGAGCACGCAACGTAGGGCTCCACTGAGCAGGTGAGAGCATCCCCCGCACAAAACCTCCTGGTTTTCTCGCCGTCATCTTCGCTCTGCTCCTGCCAAGCTGGGCTCCTCGCCCCCTTCCACACATCCAGCACTCTTCCACCTCTGGATGTCCACCTTTGCTGTTCCCTCTGCCTCAGACACTTCTCCAGTTGGCCCCACAGCTGACTCCCCTTACCTCCACTCTCTGCTCTGAAGCTTCCATCATCCCTGGCCCCTCCAGCTAGAGTCACACTCAGGTCATTCATCACGCCCTTGCACCGCTTTGCTTTGCTTCCTGGTGTTTATTATCTGACCTTTCAAATGTTTTATTTGTCTACTGTGTGAAGACTCCACCCTCCAGGAGAAATGAAACCCAGGAGAGGGGGCATTGTCTTCTGTGTCACTGCTATGTTCCTATTGCCTGGGACAGTGCCCAGCAAGTAATAGAATCTAAAATTTGTCTGTTAAACGAATTTGGAATGAACTTAATGCTTTCAAAATTAGTTTAGGACATGTCAAAAAAAACTGTAAAGAAAATACAGAAACAGGCAAAGAAGAAGTATCGTGAATATATAGAAGCTCTTCCAAATCAATCATTATGTAAAATATAAATATAGGGATAATAAAACAAAGGACATGGGGTGCCTGGGTGGCTCAGTGGGTTAAGCCTCTGCCTTCATCTCAGGGCATCATCTCAGGATCCTGGGATGGAGCCCCACATTGGACTCTGCTCAGTGGGGAGCCTGCTTCCCCCCTCTCTCTACCTGCTGCTCTGCCTACTTGTGATCTCTCTCTCTGTCAAATAAGCAAATAAAAATCTTTTTTTTTTAGCAAATAAAAATCTTTAAAAAAAAAACAAAGGACATTAATAGACATGGCACAAAAGATGAGAAATAAATCATTTAAAAATGTCTAATGTTTTGTTATCAAATTCATACAAATTAAAACAATAGAGTTCCTGAATGTTTTTATAGAAAATTTATTTTGTGTGTGTGTGTGTGTGTGTGTGTATATATATATATATATATATATATATACTTTAACATATAAAAGTTGATAATGTAACTTTAGCCCAGTGAGCTAAACACCTCAAGCAGAGATCTGAAGTTAGTATAGACTTTCTGAAGGACAATTTGGTATTTTTAAAAAGCATGGAATTTCTATGCACTATGATCCAGGATTTACTTCTGTGAATTTATACTACTAAGGACCTGATCGAGGATGTATACAAAATGGGGCTTATGCCATCACAATGCATTTTTATAATAATAAAATCAAAGAAGGAAGAAGACCTAAATATTCAACACCAGAAATTAGAAAATTACCTTATGTTATCTTTGTAAGTAGAATATAATGCAGCCATTAAAAACGGAGTTATAAGGGTGCCTGACTGGCTCAGTTGGTAGAGTATATGACTCTTGATCTCTGGGTTGTGAGTTCAAGTCCCATGTTGGGTGTGGATATTATTTTAAATGAGGAAAGAAAGGAAGGAAGGAAGGAAGGAAGGAAGGAAGGAAGGAAGGAAGGAAGGAAGGAAGGAAATCATGATAAAATACCCAGGGCATATTGTTAAGTAAAAACTACAAAATGGTTTGTAGAGTAATATTACATAGGTAAAAAATAAATGTAAACATGGAAAAGCAACTAGAAGGCAACAATATTAAAACATTCACAATAATTGAATAGTGCAACTAAGGTGATTTTCTTAGTTTTTTTTTAATATTTTCTAGTTCTCTACAACAAACATTTGCTTTATTTGTAAGATAAAAACATTAAGGACCCTGTTTTTAATACTTAAGGAGAGAATGACATCATCTCCCGGAAAGTCCCAAGATGCTGGGCAACTGTTCAAGATGGCCTCACATACAAAGAAAGCGCAAGAAGAGACTAGCAAGAAGAAGGCAGGTGGAAAGAGTTATGGGTGTCTTTGGAGTTTGCCTCCCTTACTTCCAAGGAAGAAACCAAAGACAGAGAGCAGAAACACCCAAATGGCTTATGTGGGAATCGCTAGCAAAAGGCCTCAGCTTGAATGCACTAGGTCTTTCCTAAACTCTCTCTTTAACCCCTAAAAAGCATTCAGCAAAGAACAAATAGACTTGACAGGCTGGAGGTGCCCTAAATAAACTTAAACACAGAGAAGGGAGGTATTGGAGTGGCTCCCTGGGGTCAATCTGTGTACATTACAGAAGGACTCCTCTCACCGAGCTGCAGTCAGGAGTCACGTGACCTGAGGTGGCTGCGGGTGCCCATGTCACGCCTGCGTCTCCAGCTGATCCACCCTTGCCTCACAGCCGGGACAGCCTTAGAGCCTCTCTTTATCCTGCCTGGTCCCAGTGGTAGGTGCAGCAGATGAACCCATGCAGGTTCCATTCAATCTTTAATCAAGATGCTAATAAGGCACATTAATGATAAGAAGGGAGGACAATTTTTTTCTAAATGTCAGAAAACTTGAAAGAGTAAGTGGAAAGGATGCCAGAGTGTGAGATTCAAGCACAGCCGCTAGGCAGGGGCAGTGACAGTGGCTCCAAGGCATAATTGGGCCCTTTGCTGTGATGTTCTGCAGGCAGCTGGTGGCCCGGGGGGTCCAAGCAGGGCTGAGGAGTCTGATTAGATTGACTGTGCCTCCTAATGCATGCTCAGAAAGTAAATGCAGATCCTTCCCCAGAGAAGAGTCAGTCCCCTAGGACACAGGGAGGCTTGGAAGCAGATTACATGGGGCTCTCCTATGGATCAGAGGCTAAACCCCAAGCATTTTTCCTATGGCCAATCCTTCCTATTCAATGAACAATTTTACTTCGTGGGGATTATCTGACCTCAGAGGGTATCAGCGGTTTGAGGATATCTTGTCAAAGATGTCCCTGAATTGTATAAGTAAAAGGAGTATATTTAAATAAAGTATATTCGAAAACAACCCCCCAACCCCATCAATTTGGGACATGAGAATCCAGGCCATCTTGGAATTCTGGACAATAAGAAGGTTCCATTGGGGTGACCACCCTAGGTTACCCTAAAATTCTTAGATCCACAGATCAGGTGCTAGGCTGGGGATCTCTACTTTGAGAAGGTACCCATATTCAGCTAGATACAGGATCCATCTCTGCAGATTTTTTTTTTAAAGATTTTATTTATTTATTTGACAGAGAGAGATCACAAGCAGGCAGAGAGGCAGGCAGAGAGACAGGAGGAAGCAGGGTCCCTGCTGAGCAGAGAGCCCGATGCGGGACTCGATCCCAGGACTCCGAGATCATGACCTGAGCCGAAGGCAGCGGCTTAACCCACTGAGCCACCCAGGTGCCCCAATCTCTGCAGATTTTCTGCTGAAGTTTGAAGACCAGTCTAGTGTCCAGTGCCAAATGGCAAGCACTATAGAACCCTTCAAAAATGGGATATAGGGGTATGGATAGGATAGACTTGCCAATAAAATAAGAAATAACAATAATTAATTACCATTTAAGACCATGAATTTAATTCTTTTTTCCCCAAATTCCCACTGCAATAGTCAAAAGACAGAGGAAAAACAAAAACAACAAAAACCCCTATGAGAAAATAGGGAAGACCTTGAGGGTGTTTGGTAATTTTAATTACCCAGGTGGAGGAATCCAACACCAGTTTCTGTTCCACCACAAATGAAGAAAAAACCTCCCTGGAAAGCCAGGATAGGTGAGATTTCCCAGCAGAATGTCCCATCCCCAAACCTCTAAGCTCATAGAAACAGTCTAAAACTGAGGGGGAACAAAGGAACAGTTGGTGGAGGAAACAGTGCTCTTTTGAATCTCTAAGAGTGGATTCAGAGTTTGTCCAGAAGCAATCCTCCTAGAAATCTACACGATGTCCCCCTGGTTCTTATACCTTCGGAATTGTCCTGGGACCTCAGGGCCAGGCCCTGGTTCTAAAAGAGTAGCATCATGAGCAGAATACTTCCATTGGCCAGTGCATTATTTCTTCCATGGCAGAGGGTAAAACTGAACCACCAGAATAATGCTGACACACTGATTTTGGGTGACCTTCACTCTTGTTGGCTACACACTAAGTTCAGTTGTCTGGACTACCACCAACCCTTGGGCTTAGGCTACATACAGGGAACCAAACATTCATGTTTATCCATCCAGGTTCCAAACACATGCCACCAAGTGTGGAGGCAGGCATCTTTCACCTTGTGTGGCCACCACCAGGTTCAGCCCCTTGTGTTAGGTCATCATCTAGGGGTGGCCAGGCCAAGCTCTTCCAAGGCCTTTTGAGATCATTGTTCTAAAATGCCAAAGAGCCCTCTCAGTGTCCTCTCTTGCCGAATGGAATTGGTGGCATCACGCTCTTCTGGATCAGTCTGAAGCTGTGCTGGATGAGAAACAGACACTCCTGTGGGAATGGGACCACTCTTCTTGCTTCGCATACAGGCCTCTTCAGCGATCCTGTCTGTTTGCAGCAGGGGTGCTGTCAACATTGAAAGACATCACATTCTGCGAATGTAATGAACACAGCTGAAGAGTTCAAGGGAAGATGTGGTTGGAAGAGGTGTCATTCTCCATTATGCTACAAAATTTAAAGGTGTAAATTTAACATGACCAGAAAACAAATTATTCACAATTTCTTTCATACTCGGAGGAAGACTTGGTGCTTGTGGGCAGCTAAAACACAGCACAGTAACAGCCTTTGAGAGTCCTTGGAAACCAGTATTGACAGGCAGCTCTGGATAAAGCAGCATCATGAATAACAATATAACCAGCACAAGACAAAGGCATTAGGGAACTTCAGAGTCAAAAAGATCTACACTGTTTTACTACAAACAGGTTCAGAAGAGACATAGCATCGTATATAATAGACATAGCATCATATAAAATAACATAATAACTGGCTTTTTCTCCTGGTGAGACACAGGAAATTAGTCAGGCACTCTATATTTGACAGTAAATAGAGCACTAATAAAGAACAGGACGAGAGGCGTTCAAGACATGTTCGGGAAGATACGGTGCTTGGCCACTGCGGAGACTATTAGATGTACTCACTGGGTAATAAGCCACAAGACTTAAGTCCTTCCTCTCTACCCACTGCTCTAAATCTTCATTGACAATTCACTATTCCTCACGTGGGCACATAAATTCATAATAAAAATTTTAATTAAATTGTTATATATAAAATATTTGCCCAGGACCCTACACAGCTGAGAGAAAGCCCTGCCATTGTAGGTCTGGGATGGAGATTTGCATGTAGGTGGTTCTTTGGGAAGTGCTCTTGGGAACAACACCCAGTAGTGAGTAGATAAATCCAGTAAAATTTAGAGATGTCTAAACAAATACAATGTAAGTATATTTAATGCACATTTAAAAGATAATTCTTAAAAGATATATTACATACTATATAAAAATAAAATTAAAAAGGATACATCTAGATGGCTAAATCATTCCATGAAGATATAATGCATAAGGGAAGTCAGAGAAAATATATAGGTAAACATAATATATCTCCTACCTTATATAGGAAGAGAGTAAATATATTCAGAGAAAAATGTTTTTTTTTTTTAGTTTTTTATTTTTTCAGCATGACAGTATTCATTATTTTTGCACCACACCCAGTACTCCATGCAATCCATGCCCTCTACAATACCCACCACCTGGTGCCCCCAACCTCCCACCCCCCACCCCTTCAAAATTCTCAGATCGTTTTTCAGAGTCCATAGTCTCTCATGGTTCACCTCCCCTTCCAATTTCCCTCAACTCCCTTCTCCTCTCCATCTCCCCTTGTCCTCCATGCTATTTGTTATGCTCCACAAATAAGTGAAACCATATGATAATTGACTCTCTCTGCTTGACTTATTTCACTCAGCATAATCTCTTCCAGTCACGTCCATGTTGCTATAAAACTTGGGTATTCATCCTTTTTTTTTTTTTTTTACAGCTTTATAAACATATATTTTTATCCCCAGGGGTACAGGTCTGCGAATCGCCAGGTTTACACACTTCACAGCACTCACCATAGCACATACCCTCCCCAATATCCATAACCCCACCCCCCCTCTCCCAACCCCCTCCCCCCAGCAACCCTCAGTTTGTTTTGTGAGATTAAGAGTCACTTATGGTTTGTCTCCCTCCCAATCCCATCTTGTTTCATTTACTCTTCTCCTACCCCCTCAACCCCCCATGTTGCATCTCCTCTCCCTCATATCAGGGAGATCATATGATAGTTGTCTTTTTCCGATTGACTTATTTCGCTAAGCATGATAACCTCTAGTTCCATCCACGTCGTCGCAAATGGCAAGATTTCATTTCTTTTGATGGCTGCATAGTATTCCGTTGTGTATATATACCACATCTTCTTTATCCATTCGTCTGTTGATGGACATCTAGGTTCTTTCCAAGTTTGGCTATTGTAGACATTGCTGCTATAAACATTCAGGTGCACGTGCCCCTTCGGATCACTACGTTTGTATCTTTAGGGTAAATACCCAGCAGTGCAATTGCAGGGTCACAGGGTAGTTCTATTTTCAACATTTTGAGGAACCTCCATGCTGTTTTCCAGAGTGGTTGCACCAGCTTGCATTCCCACCAACAGTGTAGGAGGGTTCCCCTTTCTCCGCATCCTCGCCAGCATCTGTCATTTCCTGACTTGTTCATTTTAGCCATTCTGACTGGTGTGAGGTGATATCTCATGGTGGTTTTGATTTGTATTTCCCTGATGCCGAGTGATATGGAGCACTTTTTCATGTGTCTGTTGGCCATCTGGATGTCTTCTTTGCAGAAATGTCTGTTCATGTCCTCTGCCCATTTCTTGATTGGATTATTTGTTCTTTGGGTGTTGAGTTTGCTAAGTTCTTTATAGATTTTGGACACTAGCCCTTTATCTGATATGTCATTTGCAAATATCTTCTCCCATTCTGTCAGTTGTCTTCTGGTTTTGTTCACTGTTTCCTTTGCTGTGCAAAAGCTTTTGATCTTGATAAAATCCCAAAAGTTCATTTTTGCCCTTGCTTCCCTTGCCTTTGGTGATGTTCCTAGGAAGATGTTGCTGCGGCTGAGGTCGAAGAGGTTGCTGCCTGTGTTCTCCTCGAGGATTTTGATGGATTCCTTTCTCACATTGAGATCCTTCATCCATTTTGAGTCTATTTTCGTGTGTGGTGTAAGGAAATGATCCAATTTCATTTTTCTGCATGTGGCTGTCCAATTTTCCCAACACCATTTATTGAAGAGGCTGTCTTTGTTCCATTGGACATTCTTTCCTGCTTTGTGGAAGATGAGTTGACCATAGAGTTGAGGGTCCATTTCTGGGCTCTCTATTCTGTTCCATTGATCTATGTGTCTGTTTTTGTGCCAGTACCATGCTGTCTTGATGATGACAGCTTTGTAATAGAGCTTGAAGTCCGGAATTGTGATGCCACCAACTTTGGCTTTCTTTTTCAATATTCCTTTGGCTATTCGAGGTCTTTTCTGGTTCCATATAAATTTTAGGATTATTTGTTCCATTTCTTTGAAAAAAATGGATGGTACTTTGATGGGAATTGCATTAAATGTGTAGATTGCTTTAGGTAGCATAGACATTTTCACAATATTTATTCTTCCAATCCAGGAGCATGGAACATTTTTCCATTTCTTTGTGTCTTCCTCAATTTCTTTCATGAGTACTTTATAGTTTTCTGAGTATAGATCCTTAGTCTCTTTGGTTAGGTTTATTCCTAGGTATCTTATAGTTTTGGGTGCAGTTGTAAATGGGATGGACTCCTTAATTTCTCTTTCTTCTGTCTTGTTGTTGGTGTAGAGAAATGCAACTGATTTCTGTGCATTGATTTTATATCCTGACACTTTACTGAATTCCTGTACAAGTTCTAGCAGTTTTGGAGTGGAGTCTTTTGGGTTTTCCACATAGAGTATCATATCATCTGCAAAGAGTGATAGTTTGACTTCTTCTTTGCCGATTTGGATGCCTTTAATTTCCTTTTGTTGTCTGATTGCTGGACATGGCTAGGACTTCTAGTACTATGTTGAATAGCAGTGATGATAACGGACATCCCTGCCGTGTTCCTAACCTTAGCGGAAAAGCTTTCAGTTTTTCTCCATTGAGAATGATATTTGCGGTGGGTTTTTTATAGATGGCTTTGATAATATTGAGGTATGTACCGTCTATCTCTACACTTTGAAGAGTTTTGATCAGGAAGGGATGCTGTACTTTGTCAAATGCTTTTTCAGCATCTATGGAGAGTATCATATGGTTCTTGTTCTTTCTTTTATTAATGTGTTGTATCACATTGATTGATTTTCGGATGTTGAACCAGCCTTGCAGCCCTGGAATAAATCCCACTTGGTCGTGGTGAATAATCCTTTTAATGTACTGTTGAATCCTATTGGCTAGTATTTTGGCGAGAATTTTTGTATCTGTGTTCATCAAGGATATTGGTGTGTAGTTCTCTTTTTTGATGGGATCCTTGTCTGGTTTTGGGATCAAGGTGATGCTGGCCTCATAAAATGAGTTTGGAAGTTTTCCTTCCATTTCTATCTTTTGGAACAGTTTCAGGAGAATAGGAATTAGGTCTTCCTTAAATGTTTGGTAGAATTCCCCGGGAAGCCATCTGGCCCTGGGCTTTTGTTTGTTTGGAGATTTTTGATGACTGTTTCAATCTCCTTACTGGTTATGGGTCTGTTGAGGCTTTCTATTTCTTCCTGGTTCAGTTGTGGTAGTTTATATGTCTCTAGGAATGCATCCATTTCTTCCAGATTGTCAAATTTGTTGGCGTAGAGTGGCTCATAGTATGTTCTTATAATTGTCTGTATTTCTTTGGTGTTCGTTGTGATCTCTCCTCTTTCATTCATGATTTTATTTATTTGGGTCCTCTCTCTTTTCTTTTCGATAAGTCTGGCCAGGGGTTTATCAATCTTATTAATTCTTTCAAAGAACCAGCTCCTAGTTTCGTTGATTTGTTCTATTGTTTTTTTGGTTTCTATTTCATTGATTTCTGCTCTGATCTTTATGATTTCTCTTCTCCTGCTGGGTTTAGGGTTTCTTTCTTGTTCTTTCTCCAGCTCCTTTAGGTGTAGGGTTAGGTTGTGTACCTGAGACCTTTCTTGTTTCTTGAGAAAGGCTTGTACTGCTATATATTTTCCTCTCAGGACTGCCTTTGTTGTGTCCCACAGATTCTGAACTGTTGTGTTTTCATTATCATTTGTTACCATAAATTTTTTCAATTCTTCTTTAATTTCCTGGTTGACCCATTCATTCTTTAGAAGGATGCTTTTAGTCTCCATGTATTTGGGTTCTTTCCAAATTTCCTCTTGTGATTGAGTTCTAGCTTTAGTGTATTGTGGTCTGAAAATATGCAGGGAATGATCCCAATATTTTGATACCGGTTGAGACTTGATTTAGGACCAAGAATGTGATCTATTCTGGAGAATGTTCCATGTGCACTAGAGAAGAATGTGTATTCTGTTGCTTTGGGATGAAATATTCTGAATAGATCTGTGATGTCCATCTGGTCCAGTGTGTCATTTAAGGCCTTGATTTCCTTGTTGATCTTTTGCTTGGATGATCTGTCCATTTCAGTGAGGGGAGTGTTAAAATCCCCTACTATTATTGTATTCTTGTCGATGTGTTTCTTTGATTTTGTTATTAATTGGTTTATATAGTTGGCTGCTCCCACGTTAAGGGCATAGATATTTAAAATTGTTAGATCTTCTTGTTGGACAGTTCCTTTGAGTATGATATAGTGTCCTTCCTCATCTCTTATTATAGTCTTTGGCTTAAAATCTAATTGATCTGATATAAGGATTGCCACTCCTGCTTTCTTCTGATGTCCATTAGCATGGTAAATTCTTTTCCACCCCCTCACTTTAAACCTGGAGGTGTCATCGGGTGTAAGATTAGTTTCTTGTAGGCAACATATAGATGGGTTTTGTTTTTTTATCCATTCTGATACCCTGTGTCTTTTGATTGGGCCATTTAGCCCATTAACATTCAGGGTAAGTATTGAGAGATATTTCTTTAGTGCCATTGTATTGCCTGTAAGGTGACTGTTATTGTATATTGTCTCTGTTTCTTTCTGATCTACTACTTTGAGGGTCTCTCTTTGCTTAGAGGACCCCTTTCAATATTTCCTGTAGAGCTGGTTTGGTGTTTGCAAATTCTTTCAGTTTTTGTTTGTCCTGGAAGCTTTTAATCTCTCCTTCTATTTTCAAGGATAGCCTAGCTGGATATAGTATTCTTGGCTGCATGTTTTTCTCATTTAGTACTCTGAATATATCATGCCAGCTCTTTCTGGCCTGCCAGGTCTCTGTGGATAAGTCTGCTGCCAATCTAATATTTTTACCATTGTACGTTACAGACTTTTCCCGGGCTGCTTTCAGAATCTTTTCTTTGTCACTAAGACTTGTCAATTTTACTATTAGGTGACGGGGTGTGGACCTATTCTTATTGATTTTGAGGGGGGTTCTCTGAACCTCCTGGATTTTAATGCTTGTTCCCTTTGCCATATTGGGGAAATTCTCTCCAATAATTCTCTCCAATATACCTTCTGCTCCCCTCTCTATTTCCTCTTCTTCTGGAATCCCAATTATTCTAATGTTGTTTCGTCTTATGGTGTCACTTATCTCTCAAATTCTCCCCTCGTGGTCCAGTAGCTGTTTGTCCCTCTTTTGCTCAGCTTCTTTATTCTCTGTCATTTGGTCTTCTATATCGCTAATTCTTTCTTCTGCCTCATTTATCCTAGCAGTGAGAGCCTCCATTTTTGATTGCACCTCATTAATAGCTTTTTTGATTTCAACTTGGTTAGTTTTAGTTCTTTTATTTCTCCAGAAAGGGCTTTTATATCTCCTGAGAGGGTTGCTTTAATATCTTCCATGCCTTTTTCAAGCCCGGCTAGAACCTTGAGAATCGTCATTCTGAACTCTATATCTGACATATTACCAATGTCTGTATTGATTAGGCCCCTAGCCTTTGGTACTGCCTCTTGTTCTTTTTTTTGTTGTGAATTTTTCCGCCTTGTCATTTTGTCCAGATAAGAGTTTATGAAGGAGCAAGTAAAATACTAAAAGGGTGGCAACAACCCCAGGAAAATATGCTTTAGCCAAATCAGAAGAGATCCCGAATTGTGAGGGGGGAGAAAGGGGATAAAAAGGGGTTCAGAAAGAAAGGAAAAAAAAAGAAACTATTAATAAAAAGAAAGCCGATAAAAAATATAAAAAGAGGAAAATATATATATATATATATATATATATATATATATATTAGATAAACTATTTAAAAAACGTTAAAAAAGAAAACGGTAAAAGTTAAAAAAATTTAGCAGAAGAAGAGAAAAAGAAAAAAAAATTGAAAAAGAAAAAAAAATTAAATTAACTGCAAGGCTAAAAAATCAGGGGGAGAAAGCCATGAGTTCCGTGCTTGCTTTCATCTCCTCTGGAAATCCGCCGCTCTCCTTGGTATTGAAACTGCACTCCTTGGTAGGTGAACTTGGTCCTGGCTGGGTTTCCCGTTGATCTTCTGGGGGAGGGGCCTGTTGTAGTGATTCTCAAGCGTCTTTGCCCCAGGCGGAGTTGCACCGCCCTTACCCGGGGCCGCGCTGAGTAATCCGCTCGGGTTTGCTTTCGGGAGCTTTTGTTCCCTGAGCGCTTTCCGTAGAGTTCTGGAGGACTGGAATGAAGATGGCGGCCTCCCGGTCTCTGGCCCGGAGGAGCCAAGAGCCCGGGGCCCCACTCCTCAGTGCGCCCTCAGAGAACAGCGCCCAGTGACTCCCGTCACCCTGGCCTCCGGCCGCGCTCCGAGCTGACCGAGCCTGCAACCGGTTCAAGGCAACCCCGAGCTGAGAGTCACTCCTCGGCTCTGTCTCTGTAGCCGGCTTCCCCGTTCTAATACCGGTAAGCTCTGGGACACTCAGACACCCCCGATCCTTCTGCGACCCTGCGGGACCTGAGGCCGCGCTGACCCCGCCTGGGCTTCACCCCAGTTAAGCCTCTGGAGCGATGTCCCTCAGCGGAACAGACTTTTAAAAGTCCTAATTTTTGCAACATTGCTCCGCCGCTCGCCAGGAGCCGGCCCCTCCCCCCGCGGTCTATCTTCCTGTCGCTTTGGATTCACTTTTCCGCAGTCCTACCTTGCAGAAAGTGGTTGATTTTCTGTTTCTAGAATTGCTGTTCTTCTTCTCTTCAATCTCCCGTTGGATGTGTAGGTGTTTGCAATCTTTAGATAAGCTATTTAGCTGATCTCCCGCTACCCGAAGTAGTCTCAGCCTGCTACTTCTCCACCATCTTGACTCCTCCCAAGAAACATGTTTTTTTTTCATTAAGCACCAGTAGAATAAAAGTAAGTGTGAGACAAAAAGACTGTGCTCCCAAAAAGACCAAGGCAGGCCACAGTAATATTGCAAAAAGCAGCCAAAGAAAAATTAAAAAACATAAAAATAACAGAAATTAAAATAACAGAAAAAGTACAAAATATATCAGACATATGTTGAATGTATTAAGGTTAAGCATCTACCAAGGTATCTCAAATCAGTTTAGTAAACAAAATGCAAATATTTAATAAGAGACATATTTGAAACAAAATAATGTAAGAAATTTAAGATAAAAGGATGATTGGTCTTCTGTTTCTGGCAATATTTAAGATTAGATATGTAGAGAAACCCTCCTGATACAAAGTATAAAAAATGTAGGATACTATATTGTTTCAGCAAAAATATTTTAAATGTATTGCAAAGAACATGTATTTACAATAAAAATACATGAAGCACAAGAAGAATGCTTCTGTGAACAAAAATCTGCAAGGAAAAACAAACTATACAATAATACCTGCAAAGACAGCAGATGTTAGAATTATCAGAGACTGAATGGAACATATATATTTTTTTAATATTTTAAGAAAAAAAATAAGATACTGAAAGTATAATGAATGAACAAAAGATCGCCAAAATACCTGGTTGGAAATAATACCAAACAAAACTCCAGAAATAAAAAATAACAATGAAACTAGAACTACACAGATTCTAAGTTGAATGTCAGCTGAAGAGATCATTGTGAACTAGATAACACACAGGAGATGTTTCCCAAGTATTCCGCAAAGATAATAAAAATATGACATAGAGGTTAAGGGATATAGGACATAAAGTGAAAAATTCCAACATACATCTAATTGTTATTTATGTTTGAGTGTGTAAAAGTAATAAAGTTATTATTCAAAGAATGGCTGAGATTTTTCCCTAAGTTGAAGAAAGGCACCAATCTCAGAATCAGGAATCCAACAGTTCCCAACAGAATGAAGAGAAAGACATATGGAAAAATTAAGCACAATTACAGATCAAAAACAATGAGAAGATGTTAAAATCAGCCAGACAGAAAAGATAGATTATCTGCAAGAGAATCACTGCTGATTTCTTGAGTGAGGGGTGGGAGAAAGCCAAGAAACTGTAAAATGGTATTTTCAAAGTTCTGGGAAAAAATAAGTGCCCACTGAGCATCATTACACTCAGCACAATTATTTTTCACACACAAGATAATAAAGGCATTTGAGACAAATGCTAACAACAAAAATCCTTCCAGTAGTAACTGACTAGTAACCGACACTGGAGAGAAGGGCACACTTCAATAATGAAAATAATGATCACTGAAAATGTCTGAGATGCAAAAAAAAAAAAGAGTAACAAAAAGATGGTAGGGCGCCTGGGTGGCTCAGTGGATTAAAGCCTCTGCCTTCGGCTCAGGTCATGATCCCGGGGTCCTGGGATTGAGTCCCATATCGGGCTCTCTGCTCTGCAGGGAGTCTGCTTCCCTTCCTCTCTCTCTGCCTGCCTTTCTGCCTACTTGTTATCTGTGTGTCAAATCAATAAATAAAATCTTTAAAAAAAAGATGGCAAACTTGGAGCTAGCTATAAATTATTGTTCTAAAAATAAGAATAATGTCTAAAGTGTGGAAATAAAAAAATCCTAAAATGTTGATCAACTATAGATATCAATGGGGGTGATCATTAACTTAAGGTATTTGAACCTCTTCATGTTGTTCAAGATATAGGTAAGGACACGATTGATAATTTAGTTTAAATTTTATTAACATAAACATGCATGTTAAAATGTCTAAGTTACTAATAAAATAATAGAATTAGAGTGTAGAACATCAAATTAGTAAAAGAAGAAAACAGAATAGAGGTGGGGGACAAATAATTTTAGAAGAATGAAAGAAAAGGAAGCAGGGAGAAACAAACTAGGGCAAGTAGTTCAAAATAATATGGCAAAAAATATTCTACACACACAGTCACAATCAATAATAACAAATCAACTTTTCTAATTAAAATAAAATTGTCAGCCTGGATTTACAAAATAGGCAAGCATATTTTAAAAAACATACACATACACCCACATAAGTCGTAAAAACAACAGAGAGGTTGAAAATCAAATATGAAAAAAGATAATCAGGAAAATTCAAGCTAAAAGAGCACTATTATACATATATTACTATCAGGTAGAATTACTTTTTTTGTTTTTTTTCTTAACCAGGCTCCATGCCCGGTGAGAAGCCTGAGGCAGGGCTCAATCTCATGACCCTGAGATCGTAATCTGAGCCAAAACCAAGAGTCGGATGTTTAACTAACCAAACCACCCAGGTACACCCAGAATTGAGTTAAAAAAAATATTTTTTCAAGATGTAATGAGGCCCATAGCATTTTTACAGTTTATTTTTTAACAGCTTTATTGAAATATAATTCACATATCATACAATTCAGCCATTTAAAGTATGTAATTCAATAGTTTTTAGTATATTCACAGGTAAGTGTGAACATCACCACAATTTTAGACTATTTCATCACCTCAAAAGGAAGCCTCATTCCTAAGTCTCCCTCTGGTTTAAGCAACCAAAGTCTACTTTCTGTCTATGTTTTGCTATCTGGACTTTTACATGAATGGTATGGTAAAATATGAGGACTTTTGTGATTAGCTTCTTTTGCTTACCATGTTTTCAAGATTCATTCAAGTTGCAGCATGTGTTGGTCGACAAATTTTTTTGTGGACAAATAATATTCCATTGTGTGAATATACATTTCATTTATCCCTTCACTCATTCATTGATGGACATTTGGGTTGCTTCCATCTTTTGGCTATAAATAATGCTGCTATAAACATCAGTGTACAAGTTTTTTGTGTGAACATATGCTTTCAATTCTCGGGTATATAGCTGGGAGTGTCATTCCTGAGTCATGTGGTTCGTGTATGTTTAATCATTTGAGAAACTGTCAAAGTGGCTGCACCATTTTATATGCTCACCTGCTGTGGAGGGTTTCAATTTCTCCACACCCTCATCGCTATTTGTGGTTATCTCACTTTTTTATTCTAGCCATCCTAGCCATCCTAGTGGGTATGAAGGGTATCTCATTGTGGTTTTGATTTACATTTCCCTGATGACTAATGACATCAAGCATTTTTTTTTTTTCATGAGCCTATTGGCCATTTGTATATCTTCTTCGGAGAATTATCTCTTCAGCTCCTTTGCCCATTTTTGAATTGCAATTTTTTTTAAGGTTGTTGAGTTGTAAGAATTCCAGGATTCTTTATATATTCTAGCTACAAGTCCCATATCAGATATATGATTCTCAAGCATCTTCTCCCACTGTGTGGTTTGCCTTTTTGGCTTTCTCAGTGGTGATCTGTGAAGCACAAAAGTTAATAATTTTGATGATGTGCAATTATTTTTTCTTTTGTTTCTCATGATTTTGGTGTTCTATCCAAGAATCTTTTGTCATAAAGATTTACCTCTATATTTTCTTCCAACAGTTTTATAGTTTTAGCTCTTACATTCAGGTCTTTGATCCATTTTGAGTTAATCTTTGTATGTGGTATGAGGTAAGGGCACAATTTTATTCATTTGTCCATGGATATCCATTTATTCCAGGTCCATTTGTTGAAAAGACGACTTTTCCCTATTGAATAGTCTTGACAACTTTGTCCAAATCAATTCTCTAGAGATGTGTGGGTTTATTTCTGGCCTCTGACTCTGACTTCTGCCATTGACCTTTATGTCTATGTTCATGATAGTACTACACTGTTTGATTACCATTGCCTTGCAGTAAGTTTTAAAATTAGGAAATGAGAGTCCTCCTACTTTGTTCCTTTCCAGAATTGTATTAGTTATTCTGAGACCCCTTCAATTTCATACTAGTATTAGAATCAGCTTGGCAATTTTCACAAAGAAGTCGCCTGGGATTCCAAAAGGGATTGTGTTGAGTCTGTGGAGTAGGTTGGGAATACTGTCATTTTAAAAATGTTAAATCTTCTGATCCATGAACACAAGACATTTTCCCATTTATTAGACCTTCTTTAATTACTTTCAACAATGTTTTGTTTGGTTGGTTATTTGCTTGCTTTTAAGTTTTCAAGGTATATGCTTGCACTTTTTTGTCATATTTATTTCTAGGTAACTTATTCTTTTGGATGCTATTGTGAATACAGTTCACTTTTGGATTGTTCTTATAAGTGTATACATATACAATTGATTTTTGTACATTAATCTTGTATTCTCCAACCATACTAAACTTGTTTATTAATTTAATAGTTTTTTACTGGATTCTGTAGGATTTCCTATAGTTGTGAATGGAGATAGTTTCTCTTCTTCCTTTCTAAAATGAACCCTTTTTATCAACTTTTCTTGCCTAATTACCCTGGTTAAAATGTCCAATACAATGTTGAATAGAAGTGGTGAGAGGCGGCATCCTTGGCTTGTTTCTGGTCTTAGGGGAAAAGCATCCAGTCATTTACCATTAAATATAAATCAGCTGTGGATTTTTCAGAGATGTCTTTTATCAAGTTGAGGAAATCTTCTTTTATTCCTAGT
The DNA here is from genome assembly GCF_902655055.1 of Lutra lutra. Classification (NCBI taxonomy): domain Eukaryota; kingdom Metazoa; phylum Chordata; class Mammalia; order Carnivora; family Mustelidae; genus Lutra; species Lutra lutra. The sequence goes on along the minus strand of NC_062278.1, from coordinate 129,650,796 downwards.
TTGTTGAGTGTTTTTATCATGAAAGGGTTTTGGACTTTGTCAAATGCTTTTTTTTTTTTTACCTAATGAAAAGATCATGTCACTTAAAAAATTATACTGATATGATGTATTTTATTAATTGATTTTCAGGTGTTGAGCAAGTCTTACATCCATAAGATAAATCTCACTTGTCATAGCGTATGATTCTTTTCTATACTGCTGGATTCAGTTTGCTGGTATTTTATTGAAGACTTTTGCAGCCATATTTATAAGAGATATTGATCTGTAGTTTTCTTGTGATATCTTTGTCTGCTTCAAGTATCAGGATAATATTAGTCTCATAAAATGAGGAGGGAAAGGGTATCATCCTCTTCCATTTTTTTGAAAAAGTTTGTGAAGAATTGGTAGCAATCCTCTAAATGCTTGGTACAATTCAGTGGTGAAAGACATCTGGGAAGCCATTAGTTTTACTTCATGAGAGAGATAAACTATTTAAGTACACAATAATAAATATAGAGAGCAAAAAAAAAGGAGAGGATCATAAAAGAAATTAATAAAACACTAAAATTTGGGGACATTTAAAAGTAAGTCTCTCAGAAACTACTGAATCTATACCCACAAATATTACACATCCCAAAACTTGGGGAAGGCTGTCAATGGCTGTTGGAGCAGACTGTCCCTCTCCCTCTGTGTCTCCTCAGACATAAACCAGTTTTGTGACTGTCAGCAGTAGTCGTATTCAGGTTCCTGGGGAAAAGCCCTGATATCTATTCCATGGATCTGGACCACCTGAACCATGAGGTCCACCTCCATGCCTGCCAAGGGAGCCTCTCTTGCCAATGTCATCAATGATATATTGCTCACAGGTGGGAGAAGAATTTTGGCTCTTAACAAAAGCTAGGAGTGAATGTTGCTCTGATAAGAACAAGGTAATAACCCGGGCTATGTCCATAATCACACTCAATTCTTGTTGGTCTTGAGAGAGGATAAATTCTATGCTTTTCTATCAAGGAAGGAAGAGGTGTGGGGGGGCCCACCTCACAGGAGGCTGGCCTGAGTTTTACAGTGAAGGCTTCTTAGAGGGGCAAATGTGTGAACAGAGTGTGCAGTGTCTACTTGTCAGGAAAGGAGGTGTTATTGGTGGCTCCCTCTGGCTCTCGGTAGATATTCATTGGTGGATCTTGCCCACAGCCATTATTAGTGTACTGATTAGGTGATTTTCTATTTCTCATTCTGAATTGAATTTCTTTGTTACAGCAATTTTATTCTCAAAAAATACAAAGAAAATGACCTGACTTTTATTTCTGGCAATAGTCTGAACTAGATAACCTGAAAAGTCTTTACAAATATTACAAACACCCTATTATATGTGTGGCCATGATCCCAGGGAAGGAAACTCCCAGATGTCAAAAACAAAGAGAAAACTAAAAACCAAAGAAATAAGGACCTGAGCTGATCCTGCAACAGCCCTAAGGGTGTTTTTTGGTCTTGGTAACTAAGGGATTTTGGTTTTAATGACCTCAGAGGAGAATGAAATGAGATCTTGATCCTTCTTATGGTGAGCAACAGAACTAAGACTTTTGTATAAAAGCCAAGTTCCTGGAAAAGCTCTACATTCTGTAAAAGAGTCAACTAGAAAATATCAACCCAATAGCACTAGGATAAAGGAAAGAAAGGTTTTCTGTTTTGGTTTGGCCTCTCAGTGGGAAGAAAGTATCTCATGGGGCTTATGCTTACAGAGTTTTAGGGATGGAATATAAGCTTTCTACAGGACCCCTTCACAACACAAATATACATAAAATAATGGCTTGTTGTATGGCTTCATATAACTGGTAATATCCTTAGAGCATCTGACAGATGCAAAAGAAAAATCACATACTTTCAATCCAGGCTGCATAACTTTCCTACAAATTAAGTCCTCTAAGCATGAGATTACAATGAAAAAATCACAAAATGTATGAGGAAACTATTTAGTTTCATGAGATCAGTAGACACGATGATGTGCAGATAGGAGGTTTAGATGTTCGAAAACACCTGATGATGCAGATATAGGACATGATTGACAAACCAACTATGATTAATATGATCAAAAGCATAATAAATAATGAAAAATAAACAGGAACAATAAAACACTATCTAAAAGAAACCAGATAGTACCTATCAACAGACCCCAAATATAGAAAGCAAAACTGACAGAACTGCATGGAAAAATAGACAATTCAAGGTCAATAGTTGGAGATTTGAATGCCACACTGTCAATAATGGATAGAACAAGTAGGCAGAAGATCAACGTGGAAACAGAAGATTTGAACAACACTATAAATCAGCTAGACCTAACCACCATCTATAAAACACTTTACCCAATAACAGTAAAACAGACATTCTTCTCAAGGGCACACAGATGGAACATTCTCCAGATTCAACCACAGGATGCCATAAAACAAACTTCAGTAGATTAGAAAGGACTGGAATAACATAAAGTATGCCCACCAACCATAACCAAGTGAAATTAGAAAATAAGCACAGAAGGATATGTATGAAATTCACAAATAGGTGGATATCAAACAAAACACTTCTCAATAACCAATAGGTCAAAGGAGAAATGAAAGGAGAAACTAGAAAATACCTTGTTGTAAGTGAAAACAAAAACACAACGTACCAAAGTTCAGGAGGTGCGGCTAAAGCAGCACACAGAAGGAAATTTGTAGCTGCAAATGTCTACAGTAAAAAGGAAGAAAGATATCTAGTCAATAACCCAGCTCTCTACCTGAAGGAACTAGAAAAAAGAAGAATCAAACAAACAGAAGAAATAATGAAGATTAAAACAGAAATTAAATTGAAAATACAGAAAAACGGTGAAACCAAAAGCTGATTCTTCGAAACAATCAACATCAACAAACATTAAGTAGCCTTCACTTGCCCTGAAATTTCATTACTCTACCAGTCTGCACCCACCTGGGAATTAACCTCCCTGGGCTGAAGCTCACCCCACTCTCCCCACGCCTCCTCATTCACATCTCGCATTTTCCTCCCCTACATAACAGCATGGAAGTCCTAAACATTCACAAAGCTCATGACTTCTTTCATTCTCAATAATTTGACTAATTCCAAAGTAGTTTTGAGAATACATGCATACACACACACATACACCAAGAAAAAAATAAATATTGAAATCGGAGCAAAGGAAATTTTCAGATAAAGTGTATTTTATATATAAAATCCAACACATGCACAATAGGTCCTACACACTGTACTGAGAGGGGCCAGAAATGACGAAACTGAGCTTTCTGGATCTTCCCCCACAACCACTTTCATACCTGACCAAAAAAGAGGAGGAGATCCTCTTTGAAGATTCACAAGACCCATGAGGTAGGAAACAAACTTCATGGTGGTGTGTGGTGCTGCCTTTTAAGAGAACCATGGTTTCATCTGATGGAGCAAACTGGAAGGTCTTCCCTTGGACGCACTGGGTTCCGGGTCACTGAGGAAGCACTGCATATCCTGGAGCATCAGCACCCTCAGCCCCTTCCCGTTTGACTTGAACGTCTTATTCCCTTGGGGCTCTCTGTTCACCGTGTTCTATTGGTGGACAAGTGCTAATTAAAGTTTCATAACTGTACGGCCCTGCAGAATATTCTGCTAGCTCATCTTCCCAAACTGACAGAACCAAGCAGGAAATTGACATGCAAGTAGCATCCCAAGGATGGTTCCTATACAAACCCAGCCTGACTCTGAATAACCGGCATTTCAAAAAGGTGGGTAGACATAAGGGAAGTAAGAACAAAGCTACGGCATGATGCTACCAAATGTATACTCTAGGCCAGTCATTTAATTACAAAAATCTGAGAGTATTTTTAGAGTAGTACTATATTTGGCAGACTTTAGAAGGCAATTTGTGAAGGACTTATATTTACAAAAAAAAAGAAAAGAAAAGAAAAGAAAAAGAAAAACTGTCATCTAAATGCACCAGATATTTAAATGTTCAATCTATTCTTTGAGCTATCAAACACCTTTATGTCAATTTCGAAAGAGAGAAAGCTTAGTCAAGATAATAGAAACAATTCAATGGATTCCTAAAACATTTGCTCAAGGAATTATTTAAAACATCAGAAAGATTTCAAAAATCCAAAGAGCAATATATGCTTTCTGAAAAAAAATCAGGTAATGTATGGCAAAAAGAGCTTTTCCTGACAGTCCAGTACAAGTGCAATTTCAGATCTAAAGGTTATGTCATCAAATCATCAAAGACGGTTTATGAACCGCCCCAGGAGCGGGGCATGCAGCGGCATGGTGTCAGCCCATGATGGTGGCGTTTGCTCTCATCAACACGCATGGGAACAACCTAATCTCTGCTCATGAGAAACAACAGAATGGCAAAGCCTGAGCTGAAATCATTTAACAAGAAAGAAAAAAAAAAAAAAGGTCAATTCTTAGTTAAAAAAAAAAAAGTCAATTGAAGAAATACAACTAGTTGCATTTAGAGAAATTTACCCATGTGCTCACCTCAACCCCTGAAAAAATTATTCCCTCTGAAATCTAGCCATTCATGGCATTTAGGGTACACATCTGTGATTCTCAGATTTTTTTTCTTTAAGAGTTGAGACTGATAACCTGTCATAGCTTGTCTGATTGCAGCTGTAACAATGTTGAAATCCTCAAAGGCATAAATGGTAAATATTTGTCACTTAATTAATGTTAATATTTTAGGGTATTTATGACAACTCTCGGGATGATTGACAACATGCTGGAGGTACAGCAAAACCAGGATTTGGATTTCATGATGCAGAGTACTGGTGAGGATGAAGATCAGGTTGAAATTAAGCCAGACCCAGAACAAAGCTCACTATCATTTAATTAATTCAACAGAAAGTGCTGTCAGTCAAGACTCTTGGCTACTGTGTGGTGTAACATGGCAGCCAACAGGCAAAGACGCCCAGTTTTAGGATCTGCGGGGTAGCAGTTTGTTTTCCTGAGGCCACAACTGTGTCTCCTGGGCCACATGCTCTTCCCATGTATGGGAAGGGGCGGAAGCTCTTCCATTGAGAGGTGGAGGCTTACCGTCCTGCCCTGAATCCATCCTGTCCTGATGACCCACTTGTTACCAATTGAATGAACTGAACGATACTGCTGAGTTCTGTGGCCAAGCCAGAAAGGCCCTGAAGCTTCTGCCTGGTTCTCACGTGGCATTCACTCTGGGAGAAGCCATCTGCCCATCTGCCATAGAAGTCCAATTATTCTGAGACCACTGTATGGAAACGGCCACAGAGCCATAGGCGCTCCCTTAGATAGTCCCACCTGACCTCAGCTCTCATTCATTCTGATACTGTACCCAATTCCAACAGATGGCATTTTTTCCACACTACTAAGTAATTCTCCAACACCAGAGGGACGTCCTGCAACTCAACTCAATAGACACTGTTTACCTGGAGACAGCATCAGACTTCATAGGTTAAGGCTGGGTCTTATAAGATGGCACCCACCCTTCAGATGCCAATCACAAATCCAGGTTGTCACGTGGGTTTCTGACTGACAGGCTTTAGATGAGAAAGTCCAGTGATCTCCACCATGGGGTCAACTAATTTGCGAGAGTGGCTCACAAAACTTAGAGAAACATTTTACTTACCAGATTACTGGTTTATTATTAAATGGTTGCAACTCCGGAATAGCCCGATGGAAGCGTTGCACAGGGTGTGGACCTCCTGTGCTCTTTAAGTTTGCCAGTCTCTATGTGCTCACCAACCTAGAAGCTCTCTGAACCCCATCCTTTTGGGTTTTTAATGGAGGTTTTATTACCGCTGCATGACTGATTACATCATTGGTCATTGGTGACTGATTTAACCTCTAGCCCCTCTCTCTTCTCCAGGATTGGGGAAGGGATGGGACTGAGAGTTCCAACCCTCTCAAGACTGTGTTGGTTCCCCTGGCAACCAGACCCTAGCCTTAGGTTACCTCTAAGTTTTCTAAAAGTCACCTTATTAACATTAAAAAGACACCTTCATTGGTCTCATCACTTAGGAAATTCCAATGGCTTTAGTAGCTTTCTCCAAGCAGCAGGGGCAGAGACCAAATGTGTTTCTTGTAATTCCAGTATCATATCCATCCCCCCAAAATATCAGATGTATATGACGTCTTTCACTTTCCAGAATAACAGTCCACAAGCTGAGAAGCACCAAGTGACCTGAGTCCATGCCACAGGGAGCGAAAAAAATAACCCAGTCAAACCCTGCCTCAATGTCAAACCCACCAAATGGAATATAACAAAAAATGGTCATTGTTTTAAGCCACCAACTTTACAGTAGTTTTGTGTGTGTGTGTGTGCAGAGTAGATAACCGTAACATGCGGGCAAATGTTACACATACAGCATCGGGAAAACCTCAGCGGACCCACCTACAAGCCATGACCATGTTCTTTTCCACAGAATCTCTGCAGGACACCACAGGGTCCGGGCCCTAGCCATGTGGGAGTGATCTGCTCTCTCTGAAAGTGTTTATTGAAATGCCAAGTGACCCTTGCACCTTAAGGCCCTTGCTTTTGCACATCATTAACCATTTGACAGGGACACTTGGAGTACAGAGGATACTAACAGGTTAAAAGCTTCTACCCACCGAGTGTTAGAGTAGGCTGTGAGTTAGATTCTTACAGGATACCTGGAGGTCAGCAATGAGGAAGTCATGGCCAGTTATTGGGAAGATCAGAGGCCTCTCCTAGTATCACTCCACAAGAAGCCAGATTGAACCAGACAGGCCCAACATGACAGATGTCATGACAGGAAACCCGACCAAATCAGGAAAAAAAGCGTGAAACCCTGCTTCCCACCCCAAGGAAAAAATATTCCACCCCCTAGTTAACAACTGTTGAAAAAAGATAGAAACCCAACCCACAGGACTTGCAGCTCTCTCTCTGTCTCTCTTGCTCTCTCTCTCCCGCCTGGTTTCATATTTCAAGAGCATACTGCTCCCTTTAAGAAACTTTCCCACTTGGGTTACTCACTCACTGTGCTGCATATCTACCCTTGAATTCATTCTAGTAACAAGACCAAGGACCTTCACAACTCCTTGGAGTCTGGTTGGGCCATGGCCCCAGGGCCCTGGGGACTCCCCAGTTCATTTGGCAACAAGAGGAGGAAGCAGGAAATAAAGTAAGACATTTCTGAAATTGTCATGTGAGTTGGTGCATAAACCTATCTTGTTCTACACGAAAGTTCAAAAATATCTTCACTGATTAAATAAAGAAAGCTGAAGATAGTTGTCAACTCTGTTCTCTGAACACTGATTTGTAACTTAGCATATACTTCTGCAAAAATTTCTAGGCATGAGTCCTAATAACACTACTCTAAACCATGGCCAGAGTCAGAAGCTAAAAAAGAGAAAAAATAATGAATATTGCATTCTGTCTCTTCTCTAAGAGCAGGGCCAGCCCTAGAAGAAATTTAAGAAGGTGTAGCTTTGTCTTCAGCCCTCTGACACCTTAGAATCCCTTCTCCCGGGTTCTTGGGACCCTAAGGTCACCTCCCGATGGAGGAATCATATCCAGGTCTGCCCTCCACTCCAACACCTTCCACCCCCATGTTGCTGGCTTTGAAATTACTTACCTAATTTCTTTTCCCAGCCCCCCAGGGAACAAATTCTCACTGATATATAAATGGTTGATAAATGGATTTAGGTTACTGGGATTTCAGGCTGCTTGGCTAAGTGAAGCAAAAATGACCTGGAGAGCCAGCCAGCTGGCAGAACTGTTCTCCTTTGAGTATCTTCTGGCTTTTCTTGGTGACTTTCCCTTCCCTGCTGAGCCTATGGGTCATCTCCAGCTCCCATAGGTAGCAGCAACAAGGGAACCATGATGGGGTTAGAGGGAAGTCTGGGGGTAAACTCCTCTGTGTGTTTGGGTAGTTTGTAGGTTGAAAGTTTCAAGTGTAGTGTTTATCCTAAGGGTGCATCCACAGAAGGTAGTTCCAAAACCAGCATCCAGTGCTTGAGAACCTGTTCTCTGGAGAAAAAATCCTGATCGGTAGCCTTTGCCAACCTCCCTGGTGTAAATGTTCCCACTATATCTGATTTTAAGCTACCTCTGTGCCATCACTAAATGTGGAACTGGGCAGAGATGTGCACCACCTGCCCTCTTAGCAGGAGACTGTCCAGCCCCGACTGCCAGCATCTGTGGCTGCCATGACCTACTTCCAAGCCTAAGCAACCAAGATCAACTGGACATGGGGTTCCTCCTGAAGACCCTTTTTGAGGCAAAACTGGTCATCAAAGTCCCAAAGATACCCTTCTCCCTTTGCCCATGCCACCTTCTTCAATTTCCTGTCTCCAAAGTCCTTTTCTCATATCTAGAACCTCTTGGCATCTAACTCATTACTAAACGTCGGCTGACCACAGTGGGCCCCTTTCTGGTTACCATGTTCCTAGTTTGTTTTGTGTACCCAGGTTTCTCTTGACCAAGTGACTCCTGGCCCTTAGCCTCTCTCTGGAGACTGGAGTCCCAGCACAAACTGATTCCTACGGCCAGAGCCCTGCTCCTTGATGACTGGTATCCCCAAGGCTGATCCAGGTTGGTCTATCTGGGGAAGGAAAAGGATTCTAACTCGTCTTGAGTGTCCCTCGTGTTTCAGACATCCGGCCAATGTGAGGAGTGGATTCTTTCTGCCTTATGGGTGAGGATGATGAGGCCTGGACACAATCCCAAGGTCACACACTGATAAGCACAGAGCCAAATGTCAAACAGATTTGGTGAGGCCAAAGATGGGTCTTTCTAACTGTAATGCCCCCATACCTACCCTGACATACTCGTGGTTTTTGAAGTGTTTCCCAGGAACTTAGAGTCCAGAGTGGGTGACTTAAAGTCACTAAAAATATTTTATGCCAATTTTGTGTTTTAAAGTGTCTTAATCATTAAATGATTAAATCTTTATCATTAAATCTTAATCTTTAAATCTTCATCATTAAAACTACACAAGTTAAAAAAACATGCAAAGCCTGTGTGTTTTATACCAAACACAGGTGCTGCCAGGTTTTCGTGCACAGAGACCTCAAACTAAAGTTTTCTTATTTTATGAATATATGAAGATACAACTTACGCAGATTTCTCAGTAATATTCCCCCATCATTTCTTGAATGTATTTCTACTTTTTGTGTAGAAAAGTGGGCACATGAATAGAAGGAGAGCAAAGTCATTACATCATGGCCAGTGCCCAAGTTTTGGTTTTTGTTTTTGTTTTGTTTTGTTTTTTACCAGTGAGGTAAGTTGAATGAGACTTCAGCTCCGTGGGTTGGAGGAAATTGCATCTACAATAAGGAAGCACTCCTTCCCTTCTCTTTGTTTCACGTTCTCATCACCTATGTTTCAACCACAGATTTTCCTCTGCTTCCTCCAACATCTTTCCATCAGAGCCTCAACAGGGCTGCCCTTCGATTTCAATCACAAATCACCGCTGACGGATGTACTCATTTCTCTGTGGGCTTACTGTCTATTCCCACAACCCTCCTCTCCTGCCTACCCTCCACATGTAAGCTCCAGGAAGGAAAGGACTTTATTCTATTCCTCACTACATCCATCCAGAGCACTTAGACTGCCGCCCACTGTATCAGAGGTGCTCAGCAAAAAGGTTGTGAATGTGTGGTAAGGTGAACAAACGCACGAATGAATAAACAAAAGTTAACCTGATGGCTTTGAAATTTTGAGTGACTCTATGGCAGAGACAGGCACTAAGATATATGAGATTTTTTTAATGATATTGTTAACATCCCATAATGTTATAGCCTAAATTTGATAAGTGTTTTCTGCCATATAGTTGTGATTTTAAACTAGCTGAAGAACCCGTCCATCAACTCCCTCCGACTTGTACACTTACTGATTGAGGAACGCAGGCCATTCTTAGCTATAGAGATTAATTCAACTTTGGAACAGAAATATCTTGCCACTTCTCTTTCAAATCTCTGGACCTGCCAGAGTGGCATTTAGGAGTATGCTGAGATCATAAGACAGAATTTCAGAAATTAACATGTGCAACTAAACCTGTGTGAATCAGGGTTTTTTTTTTAAATATTATGCAACCTAATAAAATGTAGACATGAATGGAACACTGAGACCAAGACTGCAAATATTATCTAAAAAAAGCAGATTTCAGAAGCTATGTTGATCTAGAATTCTCACTTTTCTAACTATCTGGTTTACAATGGTAAATATTATACATTTGATCTTATAAAATCAATTCATTCCAGTCAAACAAACCTTATGGGTTTTATAAGTCAGGTCTCTTTTATCATTTGAGAGAAAGCGAGAATTCTTCTGCTTAAAGAAATTCAGTTGTGAAAACACAGGCCCTACTCTGCAGTGTGTCTGTTTTCCTGAACTGTAACCACCATGTCTGTAGGATGCTCCAGGGTGATGTTTGGTCCCTTGCCTGCTGAAACCCTGGGTGGCACAACACTGAGACCCACCCCGTAGACAGGACCAGTGTCTCGCCCTCTGTCGTGGTGCCAGCCTGCAGTGAGAACAGGATGAAGGGCATAAGCATGAAGCCAGAGAGCTGGGCTCAGTCCATCTCTGCCACTTCCCAGTTGTGAGGATGTGACTCAACTTCTCAAGCAACACTTCCTTCATCTGGCAAAATAATAACCTTAACTACCTCACAGAGTTGTTGTAGGAATTAAGGAGGTGATGTGGGCGAAGCATTTAGAGTTGGGGTGATATTATTACATTTATTATTTCTATTTTTATTAGCTTTATGTTTTAGCTCTTAGGTTCAATTCATATACATAAGGCACCTTGCTTTATGTCTGTTTGACAAATGTGTTCAGAAGAGTCCAAGAAAATAATAATGAATTGTAAATAAACAGAAAAATATAAAGGATTATATAATGGATGGCAGTATTGCCAAGTTTTGTCATTTTGTATTTGACGAGCCCACTGTTCCTGAAGGATATACCCAGCCTGAGTATTCCAAGTGGAAAGGAAGGGTGCAACCATGCAACCCATTTATCACCCATGCGCATTTGATCTCCACAAGCATTCCTCATTGCTTGTCCCTGGACTGCTCGAGAGCAGTAAAACAAAAACATCCAAATGCTCCCAACTTAAAAACACATCCACAGGGTGCCTGGGTGGCTCAGTTGGTTGAATGTCTGCCTTCAACTCAGGTCATGATTCCAGGGTCCTGAGATAGAGCCCCACATCAGGCTCCTTTGCTGGCCTCTCCCCGCTGCTTGGGTTCTCTCTCTCTTGGACTAATAAATAAATAAAATATTAAAACACGGGGTGCCTGGGTGGCTCAGTGGGTTAAAGCCTCTGCCTTCGGCTCAGGTTATGATCCCAGGGTTCTGGGATCGAGCCCCACATCGGGCTCTCTGCTCGCTGGGGAGCCTGCTTCCTCCTCTCTCTGCCTGCCTCTCTGCCTACCCTTGATCTCTGTCTGTCAAATAAATAAATAAAATCTTTAAAAAATATATTAAAACAAAAACAGAAGAAAAACAACATATTTATATCCTGAGATGGGAGGAAGTTTGAAAAGCCACACTGTATCAGCCCTGCCTTCGGGGAAGGGCGCTTGAGAGGGTTTCACCAGCTTCCTACAGAAGACATGGTACTGAGAGGACTTCCTGAATTGGAGGTAGGATGGCTAAACCACAGGGTGCCCCTGGGAGCCTCCTCATAGGTGACATTCTGGAATTCAGCCTCAGAAAACTGGGTGTGGGGGCTACCCAGCAAGCCCCAGGCCTACTCCTTCCCACCACCCACCACCAAGCTGGCACTGTCTGAGATGTGGCACAATTGGGTGCACCTGCCCCACCCCCCATGGGGCCCCTGCACCAGAGGCCCCTGCCCTCCAGCCGTGGTGAGCTTTAGAAGGCCACTGTCTTTAGAAGAAGTTCTAGCTTTTCCAACCCAGACTCCTTCTCTGACCTTTCTCAGATCACGGCTGCCTGCCAGCACCCTGGCCATTTTGCTCACAGGATCACTGCCTCAAAGAGGAAAAGAAAGCTGAGAAAGAAGCCAAGAGGCCTTTGAAAACTCGGACCCCTCCCGGTACATGGTGACAATCATCAGCCTGGCACATTCATGGGTACCCCCAGCCATCACCTAGTGACTACTTACTACATTAGGCACTGGGGTAGGCACTGGGCATCTGAAAAATGGACAAAGCAGAGCACCTGAGTTAAACTGCTCACAGTGTAGGGAGAGACACAGCACAGAATAAGAGGGAAGCATAGGGGCTGTGAAGGCTACCGAACCCAGCTGGAACACTGCACAGGTTGCCAACTCGGAAAGTACACTGAGATGGTGTCAGCAGACAGGACTTAGTAAGGAGTGCCCTGGGATTGACACCAGTAGAAGGGACAGAACAGAAGTGGGTTGAGCAGAGGGAGAAACCAAATCATGACAGAATGACATAGGCCCAGTGATAGCCTCAACTGACACCATTGGACCTAAAGTTTAACCCAGTACAGTTTCCTATACCCAGACCTTTATACTCCTGCATCAACCTGTCATTGAATTGAGCCACCGAGGAAAAGGCATGGCCTTGGACACCAGTTCCCAAACTCCTGAGTATATGGTCCCCTTTATTCTGGACCATCTCTCAGAACTACTGTCCTGCAGAACACATTTTAGGTTCCCAGTCCCAATGCCCCAATCTCAGAGATCACTCATTTCATGGGGTTGACAATGATGAGCTAGATGGCCCCCTTGGGTAGGGCTGCACTTCAGGCCAAGTCTTGAGTCACCAGAGAAATCCATGTGCACCAGGGGTGGCCTCAGCTACCCAAGAGCTGGGATCCCAGCTCTACTCCTGTACCACCTCAATGGTAGGGCATCCCCAGGAACATTCCCAATGCTAGGATGCTCTCAGGTGACAAGGCCACAACCTCTGCTCAAACTGGTTCAAGACAAAAAGCAGGTTAAGCATTTATTGACTTGTGTAGGGCAAAGTCCAGGGCTAGGTCTAGCTTCAAGAGAAGCTGAATCCAGGGCCTGGCTCCCTTTCCATCCCTTACCACTGCTTTCCCTATGTCCACTGCATTCCTATACATGCTTTTTCTTAGAATTGCCACTTGGAAGCTCCATGCTTAAACATCCCGCCATCTTAATCACCCCCACTAATGCATACAGAGCTTCAACTCTTCCGTATGTCCCATACAATCCCAGATCCGCACCTCACTGGCTTGGTGGGCATGACATACCCAACCCTAAACCAATCCCTTTGTCCAGAAGAATGGAACATCGGGCTGTCTAGGTCTTTGACACATTTTGGGGAAGGAGCATCACTCACTCCAAGTTACATGTCTCTGCAGTGGCAGAGAGAAATGGCTCCCCAGAGGAAAAGCAAGACCCAGCTTCAGGGGAGGCAGTGGATACTGGACTGACAGAAACAACCCATCACAGTACTGTTCACTGACACAGTTCGTAGGTCAAGCACTGGACTCAGCACTCATCTTGGCCTGACAGAGGTGGTAGAAGAGGCCCGCACTGGGACCCCTCCCTTCTCCTACCGTGTCCAGTGTGACATGTCGCGTGTCTCACTGCCAAGATGAGCATCTGTCCGGCACTGAGGAAACACTAGAGGTGCATGTGGGCAGCAGCTGTCTGTGTAATAACCGCAAGGTTCCTTCCAGCCCCTGGCTGGGCAATTTACTTGCCAGGGTCCCTGGAATGAGTTTGGCAGCAGGGACATAGGAGGGGGCCAGAAAGAGGAAAAAAGTAAACACACAAAAACCTAAAAACCTGTGTTAGTCATTAATTTCAACTTCCTCTGCAATCAATCCTCTCTGACAGGGAGGGAAAGCCAGCTGTCTGAAACCGCACAGACTCGAAGATGATGTGGGGCTCAGCGGGAAACTTAGAGACTTTCAGCCCAGACTTCTACCCCACATAAGGCATCCCCTCAGCAGGCTCCCTGATGAGAGTTTGAACACCTCCAGCCACAGAGAGCTCATTACCACACAAAGCCACCTCTTTCATAGCCAAGCAGCATACTTTGAGTCAAAATCTACTGCCCAGAAATTTCCACCCCCCAACCCTGGTCTTGTTTCTGCCCCCAGCATTATCTGAACCCCCTTGTACTAGCATTCCCCACCCCACCTCTGATGCAGGTGCTGCCAGGACAGAAATAAATACTGGCAGCCAAGCAGACACTTGTGAATGTCATCAGGTTTTATGGCCATGGCCATGGGCCTTTTAAAAAGACTGATCACAGACCGGGACCTAAAACAGATCTTTGGCTTTTCCCCACCTTTTATTTGCTGCTTGTGGTTTGGATCTCAACTGGCCCTTTGGAATCTGCTCCTACTCTGATTTCCAACTCAACATACGTGATGTTGGCTCTGTTCTAATATCACTGGACCTGATAGTGCCTTGCTTCACCACTACAGAGGCTCCTGACAGCTCCTGACCATTCTCCACCCCAGAGTTCCAGGGTGGACTGACTTCTCTGCTGTCTGCCTTCAGGGCTTCCTCTGGCCGCTGATGTCTTTGCGTGAATCCCCAGGCTCCTATTCTGGACAGACACCACCGCACCAGGACATGTAGCTTCGTGAATAGGAAGTGAGCAGGGCCTCAGTCTCCCCAGGGGCTTTATCCTTGGGCAATGAACAACCTGCATAGCCGTGAGCAGCAGCCCTGCCTGGCATCTCCCTGACTGACCGGTCACATATGGGGCCCTGGCCATAGGCTCTCTCCACAGGACCTGCCAGATCCGGAGCTGACCTCCCACTGTCTTCTGTAGTCCAACTCACTGTCAGCACTGCCCCAGACCAGGGGGTCCTGAGAGCTGGAGCGTGTCCTAATACTCCCTGAGCTCCTCCCAAAAAGATGAAGAAAGGAAACAGCAGCTCTCCACACCCTGGATGGCAGAACCTTGAATGGGCAAGGGGTTCTGCTTTACTGGTTTCAGCCCTGCCTCTCCGGCACTCATCTCTTCAATCAAAACCTGTGATTTATGGGCTCCCTGTCCAGCGCTCCCTGCTTCTGTCTTAATGGGCCTTCATCAGTCAGGACTGCTACTGAGGAAGAGAGGCAGAGAGGAGCCCCTCATTCCTGATGAAGAAGACCCTCTTCCCTTTGCAGCATTTCCCTTTCTCCTACTGACCCAGAGCTGCAGACAGGGCCACGCCTCTGCCAGAGCTCCTCAGATAAGAATGAATGGCCACTTGGCAGGGATCAATGAGCCCAGGGAAGGGCCTCCGGAGGGGAGCAGGTGTGGGGGCCTGGGAAGGGGGTCACGTACTTTCATGCGCACACTGTGGACAGCCCTTCCTTGCCCCCTCAGCCCCACCTAGAGACCCACTGTCCCTACCAGCCCCACGTGTGCACCCAGCATGGCAGCAGGGGAAGGGCCCAGCCTCGTGGTGTGCGAGGCCTGCCCTCCTGTGAACAGTGTTGGCCGCACACGGAATTACACTGCCGAGGGGCAAGCAGAATGGATGGTGGAGGCTGACAGGCCCGGAGACCCCAGAGCAATTTCACTCGGTTTTGATTCATGGCTTGTCAGAGCGCTAACCAAATAGTCCATTTTCATTTTAGCCCTCCTCTCTCTCCCATTGACCAGCATCATAATTGAAAACTCTTGGCATGAAGGGCTGAGGCCACCTGTCCGCAGGGCCCTCAATCCCGCCTGCTCAGATGTCTTGCTCCTGAAAGAGGGGGACAGAGGGGAACATGAGCAAGCCGATGGCGTGGGGATTAGGTTTGCATGCGCCACCCTCAGGGGCCTCCGCTGCCCCTCAGCGATCTCAGCCGCAGCAGCCTCAGCCTCTCCCGTCCTCCGCTCTCTGCCTGTGGAACTTGTCTACTCCTTTGCTCAACTATGAAAAAGGATGCAGAGCTGGAAAGGTGGGCTGAGTTTGAAATCACTCTTCCACTCCCATTTTGAAGGGCTGCCCTGAGGCCAGCCAGCAAGAGGAGAGTTTTACAGCAAAGCGTCAATCAAACTTAGGGTATTTAAAAAATTTCCTTGTCTCATATAAATATCTCTTTGAGGCTAGCCCAAGTCATAATAACACTTCACGTTTATTGAGCCCTTACAACTTGCCAGCTGTTCAAAAACAATTACATAAATTAGTTCCTTTTTTCTTGGCAAGAACTTGATGTGCTAGGTACCATTGTTACCCATGAAATTTACTTGAGGTCTAGCAGCCAAGAACTACTGAAGAACTGGATTCCAACCCGGCCTGCCATCTTAACTTGAATGTCGTGCTTCCCTGAGCTCAAAGATCAAGACTGAAACTAAATCGATAGAGAAATGATGGATAGATGGATGGATGAATGGATGGATTCTAGATAGATACAGATGTATTCATGTATCCATAATACACAGATAACAGTGGTAAATGCAAGGGTCTAGCAGCATAATAAAGGCTAAGGATGGCACAAAAATCTGAGTTGTCCATATCTGTTGGAGTGATTCAGCTGGACCCAGTTCTGGGGTCCAGTTGGCAAGGGCAGAGAAGGAACAGAAAGAATTAAAGGGCTGAGGTTCTGAGCCCTCATGCTCAGATATGTGGTATAGTTGTAGAAGCAGGAGCTGTCCAGACCTACTGAGCTCACTGACATTGGGCTGCAACTACACCCAGTCAGCTGACTGATACAGGAGTGAAGCCCAGACTGAACATGACTAGGCTGGGGAACCGAGGACACTGGGTGCTCACCCCAGGACAGTGACCTGCTGACCACCACGGAACAGTCAAATTGCCACCAAATGAGGCACTCTGGGCTCAGGAGGAGCAGACCACAGGAGGGCAGAGTAGAAATCCAAGTCAGGGACCAGTCCTGGTTGTGCCTGTGCCCACTGCTGGGACTCAGAGGGCACAAGATAACTCACCGGGGGCAACAAACAGACAATGCCTACCACCAAGCTCCTCAGGGACCCCAGGACAGGACCCAAAACTGCATTTTTATCAGGCACCCAGATTATTCTGGTCCTCAGGCAGACATGGGAACTGTGGAGGTAGAAAAATGAAAGTCTGAAAGTGTCCCATTCTCCTGGTAGCCTGTCCCCAGACCACCTGCTTGGGATGGGTGTCCTGCCCCAGCAAGATGGATGTTCCTGCTGGCTCCTTCCCCATCTGTCCTTCCCATACAGGCAGCCTGCTCAACCTCAAGCTTCGGGGCTGTTCATATTTGGCGTGCCCAGAACCCTGAATCCAGTGGAGTTTAAATTTGAAACCTGTCTAGCTCTGCCACGGTTCTACACCCTGACAACCAGTCTTCCCCCAACTCTTAGAACCTCACAATGCTAGAATGAGCCTCCCCCATCTCTAACTGCCCCCCTGCTTCCTAGACACAGTGGCCAGCCCCAGATGCCACAGGTGTTGCCTCCACAACAGAAGAGGAGACTTTCCCTGTACCTGTCCTGCGGGCCACGCACCAAGGTTACTAGTTAGTACTAGTTGTCATTGCTGCTGTAACAAAGGCCCACAGACTTAATGGCTTAAAGCAATACAAGTGTACTATCTTAGTGTTCAGAATGTCAGTGCTTTGAAGTGGGTCTAACTGGACTGAAAGCAAGTGCTGCATACCTTCTGGAGGCTGCAGAGGGGAGAATCCATTCTTTGCCCTTTCCAGCCTTGAGAAGTCACCAATGGTCCTTGGCTTGTGGGCCCATCTGGCTCAGACTCTTCCTCCACTGCTACATCTTCTCTCACTCTGAGCCCCCTGCCTCCCTGTTACAGTGACCCTTGGGATTACACCACCAGACCCACTCCGATAATCCACAATAACCTCCTCCTCTCCACAGCCTTAATCTAATCACACCTGCAAAGTCATTTTAGCTGTGTAAGGTGACACATCACAGATTCTGAGGATTAGGACATGGACATCTTTGGGGAGCTGTCATGTTGTCTACCACAGGTTAGTAACATGCACATCCACTTCTGGCCCTGGGCTGGCGTGGACTTTGATGACTGCGCAAAGCCTTGCCCACCTGGAAGTCTGAGGAAAGGCCATCTTGCCAGAGGGGAACCCCAGCTGCTCCTGCCTGGGAACCAAGTGAGTGGGCCAACCACAGAGGATGGTGGTGTACCGTGCTGTGCACAAGTATGTGTGTGCTCATGTGTGCACATGTGTAGATGTATGTCAGAGACATGGTTATCTGAGGCTCTGAAAGCAAGAAGTTCTGAAAATGGCAAGCCTCGGAAACAACAAGGGAAAGGAGCTTGGTGGCATTCTCTCTTAAAGTGGCCTAATAAAACATGCATCTCACACTGGGGAGGGTATGTGCTATGGTGAGCACTGTGAATTGTGTAAGACTAATGATTCACAGACCTGTACCGGGGAACAAATAATACATCATATGTTAATAAAATAAAATAACAAAAATAAAATAAAATAACAAAAATAAAAAAAGATAAAACAACAACAACAAAAGTGCAACTCAAGTTCCCAAGACTTTTCTTCATTGTTGAATCATTTCTCCACAGAAGCCCAAGAATTCAAGAATTCTCCCACCCTCATTTCAGAGAGGTCTGAAGAAAGCAAAATGCCTTCCACTCTCTCCTGCTTGACTGCTGTGTAACTGCCTGGGGAGGCTGGGGTGGTGGTCTGACGAGCAGCCTGACCAGGGCCTCTAAATATGGATTTGCTGATGAGACCCAGAACCTCTCAGAACCTTTGGAAACTGGCTCTTCTGCTCCCTGTAGGGAAACATCTCTCCTCAATGGCCCTTCTTGAGCACACCTGGGAGAAAGCCTGTGCAGAGGTGCTCTGGGCCTGGCTGCACAAGGCCAGGAAATCACCAGGCCCAGTGAGGAGTCTCTGTGGAGGCCACTGGGAGGCTGGGAGGACGGCTGCAGTGTAGGAGGGGTGTGCAGAGCATCTGAGAGAGAAGGGAGCCACCCTCTTGGCTCAGGAGAGCCTCTGGAAAGGGAAGGCATCCAAGAGGCACCACTGGCATCGAGGAGGAAGGATAGGAGTGGTCTCTCTGCAAAGCCCACACAATAGGGCACCTTCAGAGCTGCCCAGCGAGGCCCCGGGACAGATGGGGTCCCCAGACCCTCACTCTGAAAGGGCTGTTGCAGGCTTCTCTGGGTCCATGAGGCTCCTGGTTGACCTGGCATTTCTAGAGAAAGGACAAAGACCCTGCCCTGGGCTGTGTGAATTTCCATAATGCTTCAGATGAAACATCCCAGTAACCCAGCTGATAGCCCAAACCCATCTGGGAGCCTGCAGGATGATCTCCATTCTGTTGTGCACGAAGCCAAATTTGTCATGTTTCATTTCTGCGGATCTTTCTTTTTTTTCCTACCTGTGACTTTTTTGCACATATTTCCTCTATTTACATCTCATTTTTCTATCAGTTTTATTTCTTAAATATCCTTCCCCACCCATCTTAGCTTCCCTTCCTTTCCCCTCCCTCATGTTCCATGATTTCCTCTCTACTTCTGAAAAAAAAATATCTCCTTTCCCAAGAGATTTCTCTTTCCTATTTCCAAACCATCCCCTAAATACATGTTTTAATAAGTTCCCAACACTAATCTCCTTACAAATCACTCTTTTCCATTTTGCAATTGAACCAGTGTCTTGGTTAAAATGAAAATTCCCCAGGGCACACAATAAATAATAAAAAGGAAAAACATAATCAAGAGGGTTATGATTCTAAGCAGAAGGAAATAATGTGAAGCAGTTGGACTGCATTTTATGAATCTTATGTTCAAAATGCAAAAACATGGGGAGATGGTGGGCAGGAACCGAGATCTACAAGCCCTCAGACATTCTGGTAACTCTAAGCAGCAGCTTGTGTAGAGGGGACTGAATTTGGGGGAGTCAATCTCTTTTCTTACAAAGACCTGCCCTTTGTGAGATTCAGGAATCATGCTTGGAGAAGGAGGAAATCCAACACAGAAGAAGGTTCATGCCACATTAGTGAATGAGTGATGCTGGGCATTGGGAGCACTGTACACTGGGACTGTGAGGGACAAACAAACAGCCCCTACTCCCTTGGGCCCTGCGAACTGCGCTATGAAGGTGGAGGGCAGCAGTGTTAGACCGCAGCCCTGGTTGGGTCTATGTAGCTTTGGACAAGTTGCTCAACCTAAGATTCAATTTCCTCCTCTGACAGATGGGGACAGTAAGAGAAGCTCCTATTGTCTCAAGGGTGAAAAGAGATCCTCCCTATAAACACCTGAGCCCAGGACCTGGCACCGAGTGAGCACCCATTAGATGGGAACCCCATGACAGGAGTGCATAGGCCCCCATTCAGGAACTAAAACATGAAGTCCACTGGAGCCTGAAGGCAAGAGCCAGAGGCTCGAGCAGGGGTTAAGTGGGGAGGGGGGTGCAGGGTGTTATATGGGTTCCCAGACATGTGGCTCAAACAAGGCCACGGAGCCTCAGCTTGAGGTCAAAACCAGAGCCCTGCTGCTGTAGGCATGAGGCTTCTCCACAGCCCTGGGCACCCCAGGAAGTGAGTCTCTGTGAGCCTCCACCTAGATGGAGGGAGCTCCTCTGACCCAGTGCCCCCACTCCAGGGAGTCAGAAAGACAATTTTTTGGCAGTCTTGGGCAGTGTGTTTCACAGGTGAAAAACTGAGACTCGGGGACAGTGACTGGTCCAAAGCCTTTCAGGGAGGCCAAGGCAGCAAGGTCAGACAGGTATCTGCCTGTTGACTGGATGAATGTGAATACATTTGTCACAACAGGAGGCAGCAGGAGCCTCCTAGAGACAGTAAGGACACTATAGTGTCACAGTGACATAGTAACAAGAAGGCCTGGGCACAGATAGGTGTGGTCCCCCAAGAAATGGCCCTTCATCCCCCAGTCAAGTGGGCTCCAGCACAGACTGCCCTCGCAACTGTGAGCTGGCAGTGGGCCTTGGACAAGTCACTTCTGGTCCCCAACCCTGACTTTACTCAGGATTGGCTTGGGTTTGAATCAAGGTCTCAGACTCACTGACTCAGATTGCAGGGTGCTGCCCCCCTCCCTGCTTCCCCCACCTTCTTCTTCCTCTCCCCTATCTTCCTTCCCTGGCTCCCAAACACCAGCCTGCTTCTCTAAGCTGAACCAGCTTGCCCTTTCCAATCAACACAGGCTCTGCCATCCCACGTTGTCTTGCTCCCATCACTGTCACTCACTGCCCACCTGGCCCTGAATACATTGGATTTTGCAACCAAGGGCCTTGCTACTCAAAATGCAGTCCATGGACCTGTAACACCAGCATTCCCTGGGAGCTTGCTGGAAATGCAGAGTCCCGGGCCCCACTCTAGACATGCTGAGACAGAGCCTCTATTTTAACAGATGGTGTGCATGTTCAAGTGTGAGAAGTGCCGGGTAGCCCGGGAGGCCCCCTCTCAGATCCTTTGCAGCCAATCCCATGTCTTCTCTGCTTCTCAGAGCATACTGGACACCCCCTGAGCATTACCCTCCAAAGGGACCATTCTGCAGATGGAGCATTGGAGAGTTTCCACTGGGCTATCAGAGCACTTTCAGGAATTCTCTTTCGCTGATGATCTTAGCCTGGTCTTCAGAAAGCTCTCTTTTCAGATGCAGTGCCTCCGAGATGGACAGTTCAGCACCTATGGTAATCATAGACTAGATACCCTCATGGAAAAGTGGGGAAGCTAGAAAGAAATGCAAACGTGGCAAATTTTAATCCCACCGAAACATAATCAGCTTTTGCTTCTGCAGCAATTAGCATAATATTACCGATAATGTCGTACATGGCAATTTTGCTGTAAACATTTGTGCTAATTTGCCATGACCTAATTATTTTATGACATATAATTACAAAGTATTTTTCAAGTCGAATATTTTTGTTTTACATTTTTATAATCCTTTTCTGGGAAAAAAAAAAACAAAAAATGTAAAAATCAGCACACCCTCAACTTGAAGTAGGGTTCTCTCCTAGCTGTTGTTTGTGACACCTTCCTTCGCAAACCAGGAGGAATCCCCAGTGCAGAGATGCTGACGATCATGCCTGTCCCCGTGACTCATTTGAATTGGGCATCACTGAATCTGCCTGCTCCATTATTCCGCTGCGAGATTGTCGACACCACACTCCCAGCCTCCTACTAGCACCCACTCACTCACACACACACACACACACACACACACACACACACACACACAGAAGCAAACGGGAGAAGGTGGCAAATGCTCTCAATGAGGGAAAGGGGGCTGGGCTTCATTTTTAATGAATGTGAAAGCTTTGGCTAAGACAAGAGCATGAACATTGATTGCATCATCCTTCCTCAGATTCCTCCTAACAAACTCTTAACTGCTTCTCCAAATCCACAAGAGGCTAAGTGAGCAGCCCCGGCCATCTCTGAGTTCTGGGTGGTGGGGAGAAGGGCCATGCTGCTCTGGTCACCGTCACGAAAGTCCTGGCATCCATCCAAGCTGTCCAGAGCAGGTCTAACTATTGGTAGGTAATAAGGTCCCTGGACCTTCTGTGGACAGCAGTAACTGCCTGACCCCAGGCTCCTGGAATAGATTAAGGTAATGACCAGTCTACTGAAGGCTGGCTCTGCCCTCGGGGGTGCCCACTGAAGCAAGTGCCCAGATAGGTTTCTCCTTCTCTAACCCTCTCATGGAAGGAATGAGCTCTCACAGAATGGGACGATGGAAGAGAGGGCTAGAGGCCAGAAAGCAGGGAGGGTGCGGCCCTTAAGCCCCAGGAAAAGATAAGGCATCAGGATCAGGTAAGGAGTTGACCACATCAGGCATGACCAGGAAGAGGCACAGATGTACGTCTGCAGAGAGGCTTCTCTAGGACCAACATCACCGACAGGGGTTCGTTTCCTACCCAAGTGCAGTGGGTTAGACTTGGACCTTATAGCCAGCTTCAGATCCAGGCTTCACCATTTGTTCAGTAGGCAAACTGGGGCAAGTTCTTAACACCTCTGTGCCTCAGCTGCCTCTTCTGTGAAATGGGAATGATGATAATATTCCCTCCACCCTAAGTTTTTGTGAGGGTTTAACGTTTTTAAAGGTTTTGGAAGAAGCACTGTGTCAATTTTTGCAAAGTAAAATAAAATTCCTTTATTCTAACAGTTTTCCACCAAGAACAGTATCTACAAGGAACAGGTCCCGCCAGACTCAAAGAGGTGAACAGCAGTGGAAGTTAGGTTTAGTAATTATTGAACTGATGATCATTAAACATTTGTTGCAATAAATATTTTTTTATTAAATGGATGAAGCATTTACAGAGCACATACTCTGTGTTAGGCCCTGGCTGGGTCCTGGGGGGATACAAACAAAACTCCAGCCTCAAAGAAGCCACAGTCAGCAGAAGTAGGCTTGCAAAACCAGGAAGAGTTGCACATAAAAAGGTAAAACTAAATGGCACAGACAAATCACTGAAGAGATAGTGTGACTAATACCAAAATCTACGATTTCCTTGTTACTAATTCACATTTGTAACCACAGATTGAATGTACTTCAAAGTTTTTATCAGCTTTATTAAGGTGTATTTTATGATTTATGAAACTCACCGATTTTAAGTGCACGACCTAATCAATTCTAACAAATGTACACAGTCACGTAAATATATCCCAACCACAGTTCGGAACATCCTTGGACCCCTTCATAGTCTCCTTCCCCAGACCCAGATCCTGGCAACCTTGAATCTGTTTCCTGTCACTATAGTTTTGCTTTTTCTACAATTTTCTGTAGGTTGTACCCATTTTTTTTTAATTTAAAGATTTTTATTTATTTGACAGAGAGAGATCACAAGTTGGCCGAGAGGTAGGCAGAGAGAGGCGGTTGGTGGGGGGGAGTAGGCTCCCCATTGAGGAGAGAGCCTGTTGCGGGACTCGATCCCAGGACCCTGAAATCACGACCTGAGCCCAAGGCAAAGGCTTAACCCACTGAGCCACCCAGGCACCTGGTTATACCCATTTTATACTTTTTGGATCTGGCCTCTTGCACAACGCACAGTGTTTAAGATTCATCCATTCTGTTGTGTGTCTCAGTAGTTAGTTTCTTTTTATTGCTGAGTAGAATTCCATTATATGAATGCATCACAGTATCCATTCACCAGGTTGTTTCCAATTTGGGGCTATTACAGAGACGCATGCACATTAAAAGTCTTTGTTTAAAAAAATTATTTATTTTCTTTGGGATAAATCTCTAGCCGTGGGATTGCTGGGTCATGTTTGAAGAGTTTGTTTAATTTTATAAGAAACTACCAAACTGTTTCCCCAAGTGGCTGCATTATTTTGCAGCCACCACAGCAGTGGAGAGGAGCTATGGTTTCTCTGGACCCTCTCCTACTCTTGGTAGCTCATTCTTCTGCATTTTAGCCATTTTAACAGGTGTGTGTGACATCTCATTATGGCTTCAACTTAAGAATGGAGAGAGAGAGGCTGGGGTCAGCTCAGTTACTGACTATGTTCAGCGTACTATTCATGTGCTTCTTTGGTAAAGTATCTGTTCAAATACTCCATCCATTCTGAAGTCAGGTTGTTTGTCTTCTTCTCATTGAGTGGTCAGAGTTCTTTATATATTCTTGATAAAAGAATTTTTATTAGATATCAAATATCAGTTTCACAAATATTTTCTCCTAGTCCGTGGCTTGCTTATTCATTTTCTTAACAACAAGTTTCTAAGAAAAGAAAGTCTTTAGAATGTTGGTGAAGTTCAATTTAACGTTTGATTCATGCTTTTTGTACCAGTAATGTAACCATGGGTTACAGATAGTTTTCTTCTAAAGATTTTATAGTTTTAGCTCTTAACAGTTAGGTCTCTGGTATATCTCAAATTAATGTTTATGTATCTATGAGATTCAAGACTCATTGTTTTGCATATGGATATCCAGGACTATCTGTTAAAAAGACTATCCTTTCTCCATTGAATCACCTTGGCATCTTTGCTGACTACCATTTGACTACATCTGTGTGGAATTCTTTCTCGACTCTTCTGTTTCATCCATCTGTATGTCTATCCTTATTTCAATACCCCACTGTCTTGATCACTGTAGCTTTATAGAAAGTCTTGAAATCAAATAATAATAAGTCCTCCAATTGTGTCCTCTTTCAAAATGTTTTGGTTATTCTAGGTCCTTTCCTTCCATATAAATTTTAGAAACAGCTTACCAATTTCAACCAAAAAGCCTCTTGGCATTTTGATGAGGATTGTGCTGAATCTGTAGGTCAATTTGGTGATAAGTGACATCTTAATATTGTATGCTTTGGCCCATGACTATGATTATTATCAAAACTTGTTATGGTTTCATAACAAGATAATAATATAACTTTACTTAACCATTCTCTACTCTTGAGCCTTTGTACTGTTTTCAGGTTCTCACTCTTTTAATAATGCTTAGCTGATACTGTGTTAAGTGACAGAATTGGGGTACAAAACTGCATGAAGGTTATAATTACAAATAAATACATATGTACGTAAATACACATACATTTGTATATACATGTATACATATATGTTAAACAGCCATAAAGAAAATAGAAGGAAACAAAACAAATTGGAAATATATTAGGGGGCTCTATTAGCTGATTTGTTTTTTCCCTCTCTGCTTTCTAAATGTACTATGACATGAGTATGCATGGCATGGCATGAGATAGTAGCTCCCAGCTATTTCAGGTAGTACAGGTTCGAGACTGCATGACAAAAAGGTGACATCTGAGCAGAGTCGGGGAGGAGGTAGCTTTCCAGGTACACAGCAGCAGAAGAGAAAGGGGGAAATGCCAGGCCAAAGGAATAATGTGAACAAGGGCACAGTGCTGCCCATGAAAGAAAGCATCATGTTCAGGGAAACTGGTTATTCTGTGTAGCTAGAGCAAAGCAGGGTGGAGAGAGGGAGGCTGGGGTCACACCACGAAGAGTCTGAATTATGAAGTTTCCCACATGTGAATACAAGGACTTTGAGTTTTATCCTATTAAGCACTGAGGAACTGCAAAATTGTTTTAACCTGGGCAGTGAGAGCCTTTGAGACTTACATCTTAGAATGACCACTCAGTGAACAACAGGGCGGAGAGGCAAGAAAGACTGAGTTCTGTGGCACAGTGACCAGTTCAGGATTCTTGAAGAAACATGGCTGCAAGAGGAGAGATTCCTGGACTGAGGAGGTGACCATGGAGAGGAAGACAGGTGGGCAGGACCTAGAGATCCTGGACTCCTGTTACAGGAGTAAAGAGGCTGGATGTGGGGGTAAAAGACAAAGTGGCAAAGTGGGTCTTTGCCATTCACTAAAATGAGGAGCCTGGGAGTGGGGTAGGGACAGTTTTAGCCAGAAATTCATGATTATTCAATATTAACTCATGATATTTATTAGACATTCAAGTGCATATGTCAAGTGGGCAGCTGGATATTTGAGTATGTGGCTCAGAAAAGAAGTTTAGGCTTAATGTGTGAATGGTGGACTCCTTAGCATAAAAGTGTTATTTATATTCCAGAGACTGGATGAGCTCTATTCTGAATACCTATTGCTATATAATAAACCACTCACAACTTAGTAATGTAAAACAAAATTATTTTATATGTTGAATCCTGAGAGACAAGAATTCAGGCAGGGCACAGCGGGAATGGTTTGCCTCTGTTCCTCAAAGTCTAAATGGGCAACCTGGTTCCCTAAATGCAAGGAATGTTCTGAGACAAATTGAGGATACGGGAGAGCATAATTACACAGAGTGTTCAAGAAGGCACGGAGGGAGGAATCAGGGGAGAGATGGAGATGTGGAGTCTGATTAGGAGATACATAAAACAGTTCAGCAATGAGAATATTGAAGATTATGGATGCCTTAGAAGGTCTCATTTTTGCCAGTGACAGGGATGTGTGGAGTGGTGGAACTTACAGGAATGGTACTGATGGTTCTTGGAGAAGGGCCTATAATAGCAGTTTTTGCTATGATCCCAAGTGCATCCCATAATGGTATATAGAATGGCAGGTCCCCAAGGCCTGGTCCAATTCACTGTGTATCTGGGACACAGAAATTTGTATGGCTCCTTGAAGCTAGTAAGGCTCACAGGGAGAGACTAAATGAAGTGAGATTCCTTAATTAATAATAGAGTATAGGAGAAAGATAGGTATACAAGTGTTATTCCTGGAAGCAGGGAATAGGATAGTTCCACTGAGGTATAAATGAAGATGGGACAGAATGGACTATGGTAGTGAAATCGGGATGTTAATTCCTGTGTGTTGATATAGGTTCATTAGCAGCAAGTTTCCTATGGATGGAAATTGGTTATCCTTCCTCTGAGGAGCCAGTACAGACGCTGAGGGATGGTGACTAAATGTTATTTTGTGTACTGGTGCTAGTTTATGTCAAAGTTTTGGGGCCACCAAAGAGAAGCCCTGATAAACAATGCACATTTTCAGTTGACATCTCTAAAATGTTTTGTCCCAGGATGAAGGCAAATAAGAACAGATGAGCCCTCCAAAGCATGAAACCAAGTTTTGAAACATTTTTATGCGTTGTAAGATTGAGGCTACCTGCCCATAACTACTGGACAGGAGAAAATTGAATTTTCTATAGAAGAAAATAGCATCAAACAGAATCTCTACAATTTCTCATTTGTAAAGAAAAACAAAGTTTTTCATACATTGTCCAGTATTCCATACAATATAACCAAGCATGACAAGAATCAGGATGAAATTACTAAAACCAAGAGAGGGGGTGGAAAAGAGAAACAAACCAACAGATAACCATTTTGAAATTATCAGATTCATGTTTTAAAGCAATTAGTGTACTATTTTTGAGAAAACACAGAATGGAGAATTTGATCAGAATCTATAAAAAGGAATTAAATGAAAATTTAAAAACTGAAAAATACAATGGCTAAAGTGAATAGTTATATGTATGCCTTTAACAGGAGTCCAGACAGAGCAGGAGAAAGGATTAATAAACTGTAAATAGCAGGACAATAAAAATATACAAACTGAAACAGAGAGAAAGAAGGATGGTAGATACAGAAGAGAGTATATGTGGTATATGGGACAAGTTAAAAAGGCTTAACAAGTGTCTAACTGAGATCCAAAAAGAAAAAGAAGAGAATGAGGCCAAAGCAATATTAGAGGAGAAAATGCCCAAGACTGATCAAAAGACAACAGTCCATTGATTTAAGAATCTCTATAAACCCCGAACAGGTTAAATATACATAAAAGTGTGCTGACACACAAAATGGGAAAGCTGTCATAAATACAAGTCAAAAGAACAAACTGGCAGATTACCCTTTTTTTAAAAGATTTTATTTTTTCATTTAGAAAGAGAGAGAGAGCATGCAAGTAGGGGGAGGAGTAAAGACAAAGGTAGAGGGAAAATGTCAGGCAGACTCCGGGCTGAGTGCAGAGCCCCACATAGGGCTCAGTCTTAACACTCCGAGATCATGACCTGAACCAAAGTCAAGAGTTGGATGCTCAACTGCCAGAGCCACCCAGGCACCCCAAACTGGCAGATTACTCTTAATGGAGATGACGGAGGACTATGAAATGTCATCTTTAACCTGATGAAAGAAAAGCTTCAACCCAGAATTATATACCCTACAAATAATAACCTTCAAAAATAAAACAAAATAAAGACACTTAAGACTGTCAAAAGGGGTTCCTGGGTGGCTCAGTGGGTTAAAGCCTCTGCCTTCGGCTCAGGTCACGATCTCAGGGTCCTGGGATCGAGTCCCACATTGGGCTCTCTGCTCAGCAGGAAGCTTGCTTCCTCCTCTCTCTTTCTCTCTCTCTGCCTGCCTACTTGTGATCTCTGTCAAATAAATATATAAAATCTTTGAAAAAAAAAGACTGTCAAAAATGAACAAATTTGTCTTGTGTTAAAGGAAATAAATACTAAAAAAAAGTTCTATAGCAGAAGGAAAATAACCTCATATAAAAACAGGTAGAGTGGAGATGACCAAAGAAGATCCAAAAGAACAAATGGGTAGGTAAAAGAAAATGAATACTGACTTGAAAATTATAAGTCTTGGGCAGGTTTAGTGTAAAAGTATAATTAAAATGCATTTTTTGTGGAAACTGACAATCTAACACTTATGTGGAAATGCAAAGAGCCAGAAACAGCCAAAACAAAAAAGTTAGAGTACTTCTACTACTAAACAGCAAGATTTTATTTTATTTTATTTTAATTAGTTTTATTTATTTGAAAGAGAGACAGAGCACAAGTAGGCAGAGAAGCAGGCAGAGGGAGAGGGAGAAGCAGACTCCCCACCTAGCAGGGAGCCTGAAGTGGGCCTTGATCCCAGGACTCTGGGATCATGACATAAGCTGAAGGCAACCGCTTAACCGACTGAGACACCTAACAAGATTTTTATAAAGCGAATACATTTAAGACTGCATGGCATGCTACCTATATGCATAAATGGATCAATAGTACAAAATAGTCTATAAACAGATTTGTTTATATTTGGTCACCTGATTTATGACAAAGATGTGACTGTGGTTTATGTGGGGAAATTGTAGTCTTTTAATTTAATATTGCCAGGTCAACTGAATATCCATTTAGGTGGAAAAAAAGAATCTTGACCCCAGTTCACACCATTTATTAAAAAAACATAAACAAAAACAAACAAAAAAACAGTTCCAGATAAATCTAAAAGTAAAAAAGGGGATGCCTGGGTGGCTCAGTTGACTGAGCATCCAACTCTTGCTTTTGGGACTGAGCCCTGATTTGGGGGCGGGTCTGTGCTCCGCGGGGAGTCTGCTTGGTGATCTCTCCCTTTGCCCCCTCCCCATTCATTTACACTCTCTCTCTCTCTTTTTTTCTCTGTCTCTCAAATAAATAAAACTTCTTTAAAAAAGAAAAGGAGAGGGGAGGAGTCAAGATGGCGGAGAAGTAGCAGGCTGAGACTACTTCGGGTAGCGGGAGATCAGCTAAATAGCTTATCTAAAGATTGCAAACACCTACAAATCCAACGGGAGATTGAAGAGAAGAAAAACAGCAATTCCAGAAACAGAAAATCAACCACTTTCTGCAAGGTAGGACTGGCGGAGAAGTGAATCCAAAGCGACGGGAAGATAGACCGCGGGGGGAGGGGCCGGCTCCCGGCGAGCGGCGGAGCAACGGAGCAAAATCAGGACTTTTAAAAGTCTGTTCTGCTGAGGGACATCGCTCCAGAGGCTTAACTGGGATGAAGCCCAGGCGGGGTAAGCGCGGCCTCAGGTCCCACAGGGTCACAAAAGGATCGGGGGTGTCTGAGTGTTGCAGAGCTTACCGGTATTAGAACGGGGAAGCTGGCTACAGAGACAGAGCCGAGGAGGGACTCTCAGCTCGGGGTTGCCTTGAACCGGTCGCAGGCTCGGTCAGCTCGGAGAGCGGCCGGAGGCCAGGGTGACGGGAGTCATTGGGCGCTGTTCTCTGAGGGCGCACAGAGAAGTGGGGCCCCGGGCTCTCGGCTCCTACGGGCCGGAGACTGGGAGGCCACCATCTTCACTCCCGTCCTCCAGAACTCTACGGAAAGCGCTCAGGGAACAAAAGCTCCCGAAAGCAAACCGAGCAAACCAGAGCGGATTACTCAGCGCGGCCCCGGGTAAGGGCGGTGCAACTCCGCCTGGGGCAAAGATGCTTGAGAATCACTACAACAGGCCCCTCCCCCAGAAGATCAAGGAGAAACCCAGCCAGGACCAAGTTCACCTACCAAAGAGTGCAGTTTCAATACCAAGGAGAGCGGCGGAATTCCAGAGGAGAAGAAAGCAAAGCACGGAACTCATGGCTTTCTCCCCCTGATTCTTTAGGCTTGCAGTTAATTTAATTTTTTTTTTCTTTTTCAATTTTTTTTCTCTTCTTCTGCTAATTTTTTTAACTTTTACCGTTTTCTTTTTTAACGTTTTTTAAATAGTTTATCTAATATATATATATATATATATATATATATATATATATATATATTTCCTTTTTATATTTTTTCTTTATCGGCTTTCTTTTTTCAATAGTTTCTTTTTTTTTCTTTCTTTTTTTTTAAAGATTTTATTTATTTATTTGACAGAGAGAAATCACAAGTAAGCAGAGAGGCAGGCAGAGAGAGAGGACGAAGAAGGCTCCCTGCTGAGCAGAAAGCCCGATGTGGGGCTCGAACCCAGGACCTGGGATCATGACCTGAGCCGAAGGCAGCAGCTTAACCCACTGAGCCACCGAGGTGCCCCTTTTTTTTTTCTTTCTGAACCTCTTTTTATCCCCTTTATCCCCCCTCACGATTTGGGATCGCTTCTGATTTGGCTAAAGCATATTTTCCTAGGGTTGTTGCCACCCTATTAGTATTTTACTTGCTCCTTCATATACTCTTATCTGGACAAAATGCAAAGGCGGAAAAATTCACAACAAAAAAAAAGAACAAGAAGCAGTACCAAAGGCTAGGGACCTAATCAATACAGACATTGGTAATATGTCAGATATAGAGTTCAGAATGACGATTCTCAAGGTTCTAGCTGGGCTTGAAAAAGGTATGGAAGATATTAAAGCAACCCTCTCAGGAGATATAAAAGCCCTTTCTGGAGAAATAAAAGAACTAAAATCTAACCAAGTTGAAATCAAAAAAGCTATTAATGAGGTGCAATAAAAAATGGAGGCTCTCACTGCTAGGATAAATGAGGCAGAAGAAAGAATTAGCGATATAGAAGACCAAATGACAGAGAATAAAGAAGCTGAGCAAAAGAGGGACAAACAGCTACTGGACCACGAGGGGAGAATTCGAGAGATAAGTGACACCATAAGACGAAACAACATTAGAATAATTGGGATTCCAGAAGAAGAGGAAACAGAGAGGGGAGCAGAAGGTATATTGGAGAGAATTATTGGAGAGAATTTCCCCAATATGGCAAAGCGAACAAGCATCAAAATCCAGGAGGTTCAGAGAACCCCCCTCAAAATCAATAAGAATAGGTCCACACCCCGTCACATAATAGTAAAATGTACAAGTCTTAGTGACAAAGAAAAGATCCTGAAAGCAGCCCGGGAAAAGAAGTCTGTAACGTACAATGGTAAAAATATTAGATTGGCAGCAGACTTATCCACAGAGACCTGGCAGGCCAGAAAGAGTTGGCATGATATATTCAGAGTACTAAATGAGAAAAACATGCAGCCAAGAATACTATATCCAGCTAGGCTATCCTTGAAAATAGAAGGAGAGATTAAAAGCTTCCAGGACAAACAAAAACTGAAAGAATTTGCAAATACCAAACCAGCTCTAAAGGAAATATTGAAAGGGGTCCTCTAAGCAAAGAGAGACCCTCAAAGTAGTAGATCAGAAAGAAACAGAGACAATATACAGTAACAGTCACCTTACAGGCAATACAATGGCACTAAATTCATATCTCTCAATACTTACCCTGAATGTTAATGGGCTAAATGCCCCAATCAAAAGACACAGGGTATCAGAATGGATAAAAAAACAAAACCCATCTATATGTTGCCTACAAGAAACTCATCTTAAACCCGAAGACACCTCCAGGTTTAAAGTGAGGGGGTGGAAAAGAATTTACCATGCTAATGGACATCAGAAGAAAGCAGGAGTGGCAATCCTTATATCAGATCAATTAGATTTTAAGCCAAAGACTATAATAAGAGAGGAGGAAGGACACTATATCATACTCAAAGGAACTGTCCAACAAGAAGATCTAACAATTTTAAATATCTATGCCCCTAACGTGGGAGCAGCCAACTATATAAACCAATTAATAACAAAATCAAAGAAACACATCGACAAGAATACAATAATAGTAGGGGATTTTAACACTCCCCTCACTGAAATGGACAGATCATCCAAGCAAAAGATCAACAAGGAAATCAAGGCCTTAA
The DNA here is from genome assembly GCF_902655055.1 of Lutra lutra. Taxonomy (NCBI): domain Eukaryota; kingdom Metazoa; phylum Chordata; class Mammalia; order Carnivora; family Mustelidae; genus Lutra; species Lutra lutra. Next base: position 129,618,141 of record NC_062278.1, on the reverse strand, counting down.
ATGACACACTGGACCAGATGGACATCACAGATCTATTCAGAACATTTCATCCCAAAGCAACAGAATACACATTCTTCTCTAGTGCACATGGAACATTCTCCAGAATAGATCACATTCTTGGTCCTAAATCAAGTCTCAACCGGTATCAAAAGATTGGGATCATTCCCTGCATATTTTCAGACCACAATGCTCTAAAGCTAGAACTCAATCACAAGAGGAAATTTGGAAAGAACCCAAATACATGGAGACTAAACAGCATCCTTCTAAAGAATGAATGGGTCAACCAGGAAATCAAAGAAGAATTGAAAAAATTCATGGAAACAAATGAAAATGAAAACACAACGGTTCAGAATCTGTGGGACACAACAAAGGCAGTCCTGAGAGGAAAATATATAGCAGTACAAGCCTTTCTCAAGAAACAAGAAAGGTCTCAGGTACACAACCTAACCCTACACCTAAAGGAGCTGGAGAAAGAACAAGAAAGAAACCCTAAACCCAGCAGGAGAAGAGAAATCATAAAGATCAGAGCAGAAATCAATGAAATAGAAACCAAAAAAACAATAGAACAAATCAACAAAAATAGGAGCTGGTTCTTTGAAAGAATTAATAAGATTGATAAACCCCTGGCCAGACTTATCGAAAAGAAAAGAGAGAGGACCCAAATAAATAAAATCATGAATGAAAGAGGAGAGATCACAACGAACACCAAAGAAATACAGACAATTATAAGAACATACTATGAGCAACTCTACGCCAACAAATTTGACAATCTGGAAGAAATGGATGCATTCCTAGAGACATATAAACTACCACAACTGAACCAGGAAGAAATAGAAAGCCTGAACAGACCCATAACCAGTAAGGAGATTGAAACAGTCATCAAAAATCTCCAAACAAACAAAAGCCCAGGGCCAGACGGCTTCCCGGGGGAATTCTACCAAACATTTAAAGAAGAACTAATTCCTATTCTCCTGAAACTGTTCCAAAAAATAGAAATAGAAGGAAAACTTCCAAACTCATTTTATGAGGCCAGCATCACCTTGATCTCAAAACCAGACAAGGATCCCAACAAAAAAGAGAACTACAGACCAATATCCTTGATGAACACAGATGCAAAAATTCTCGCCAAAATACTAGCCAATAGGATTCAACAGTACGTTAAAAGGATTATTCACCACGACCAAGTGGGATTTATTCCAGCCCTGCAAGGCTGGTTCAACATCCGCAAATCAATCAATGTGATACAACACATTAATAAAAGAAAGAACAAGAACCATATGATACTCTCCATAGATGCTGAAAAAGCATTTGACAAAGTACAGCATCCCTTCCTGATCAAAACTCTTCAAAGTGTAGGCATAGACGGCACATACCTCAATATTATCAAAGCCATCTATGAAAAACCCACCGCAAATATCATTCTCAATGGAGAAAAACTGAAAGCTTTTCCGCTAAGGTCAGGAACACGGCAGGGATGTCCGTTATCACCACTGCTATTCAACATAGTACTAGAAGTCCTAGCCTCAGCAATCAGACAACAAAAGGAAATTAAAGGCATCCAAATCGGCAAAGAAGAAGTCAAACTATCACTCTTCGCAGATGATATGATACTCTATGTGGAAAACCCAAAAGACTCCACTCCAAAACTGCTAGAACTTGTACAGGAATTCAGTAAAGTGTCAGGATATAAAATCAATGCACAGATATAAGTTGCATTTCTCTACACCAACAACAAGACAGAAGAAAGAGAAATTAAGGAGTCCATCCCATTTACAACTGCACCCAAAACTAAAAGATACCTAGGAATAAACCTAACCAAAGAGACTAAGGATCTATACTCAGAAAACTATAAAGTACTCATGAAAGAAATTGAGGAAGACACAAAGAAATGGAAAAATGTTCCATGCTCCTGGATTGGAAGAATAAATATTGTGAAAATGTCTATGCTACCTAAAGCAATCTACACATTTAATGCAATTCCCATCAAAGTACCATCCATTTTTTTCAAAGAAATGGAACAAATAATCCTAAAATTTATATGGAACCAGAAAAGACCTTGAATAGCCAAAGGAATATTGAAAAAGAAAGCCAAAGTTGGTGGCATCACAATTCCGGACTTCAAGCTCTATTACAAAGCTGTCATCATCAAGACAGCATGGTACTGGCACAAAAACAGACACATAGATCAATGGAACAGAATAGAGAGCCCAGAAATGGACCCTCAACTCTATGGTTAACTCATCTTCCACAAAGCAGGAAAGAATGTCCAATGGAACAAAGACAGCCTCTTCAATAAATGGTGTTGGGAAAATTGGACAGCCACATGCAGAAAAATGAAATTGGATCATTTCCTTACACCACACACGAAAATAGACTCAAAATGGATAAAGGATCTCAATGTGAGAAAGGAATCCATCAAAATCCTCGAGGAAAACACAGGCAGCAACCTCTTCGACGTCAGCCGCAGCAACATCTTCCTAGGAACATCACCAAAGGCAAGGGAAGCAAGGGCAAAAATGAACTTTTGGGATTTTATCAAGATCAAAAGCTTTTGCACAGCAAAGGAAACAGTGAACAAAACCAAAAGACAACTGACAGAATGGGAGAAGATATTTGCAAACGACATATCAGATAAAGGGCTAGTGTCCAAAATCTATAAAGAACTTAGCAAACTCAACACCCAAAGAACAAATAATCCAATCAAGAAATGGGCAGAGGACATGAACAGACATTTCTGCAAAGAAGACATCCAGATGGCCAACAGACACATGAAAAAGTGCTCCATATCACTCGGCATCAGGGAAATACAAATCAAAACCACCATGAGATATCACCTCACACCAGTCAGAATGGCTAAAATGAACAAGTCAGGAAATGACAGATGCTGGCGAGGATGCGGAGAAAGGGGAACCCTCCTACACTGTTGGTGGGAATGCAAGCTGGTGCAACCACTCTGGAAAACAGCATGGAGGTTCCTCAAAATGTTGAAAATAGAACTACCCTATGACCCTGCAATTGCACTGCTGGGTATTTACCATAAAGATACAAACATAGTGATCCGAAGGGGCACGTGCACCCGAATGTTTATAGCAGCAATGTCTACAATAGCCAAACTACGGAAAGAACCTAGATGTCCATCAACAGACGAATGGATAAAGAAGATGTGGTATATATACACAATGGAATACTATGCAGCCATCAAAAGAAATGAAATCTTGCCATTTGCGACGACGTGGATGGAACTAGAGGGTATCATGCTTAGCGAAATAAGTCAATCGGAGAAAGACAACTATCATATGATCTCCTTGATATGAGGGAGAGGAGATGCAACATGGGGGGTCGAGGGGGTAGGAGAAGAGTAAATGAAACAAGATGGGATTGGGAGGGAGACAAACCATAAGTGACTCTTAATCTCACAAAACAAACTGAGGGTTGATGGGGGGAGGGGGTTGGGAGAGGGGGTGGGGTTATGGATATCGGGGAGGGTATGTGCTATTGTGAGTGTTGTGAAGTGTGTAAACCTGGCGATTCGCAGACCTGTACCCCTGGTGATAAAAATATATGTTTATAAAGCTGTAAAAAAAAAAAAAAAGAAAGAAAGGATGAATCCCCAAGTTTTGTAGCAACATGGACGGGACTGGAAGAGATTATGCTGAGTGAAATAAGTCAAGCAGAGAGAGTCAATTATTATATGGTTTCACTTATTTGTGGAGCATAACAAATAGCATGGAGGACAAGGGGAGTTGGAGAGGAGAAGGGAGTTGAGGGAAATTGGAAGGGGAGGTGAACCATGAGAGACTATGGACTCTGAAAAACGATCTGAGAATTTTGAAGGGGTGGGGGGTGGGAGGTTGGGGGCACCAGGTGGTGGGTATTGTAGAGGGCACAGATTGCATGGAGCACTGGGTGTGGTGCAAAAATAATGAATACTGTTATGCTGAAAAAAATAAAAAAAAATTAAAAAAAAAAAAAAGAAACAAGAAAGGTCTCAGGTACACAACCTAACCCTACACCTAAAGGAGCTGGAGAAAGAACAAGAAAGAAACCCTAAACCCAGCAGGAGAAGAGAAATCATAAAGATCAGAGCAGAAATCAATGAAATAGAAACCAAAAAAAACAATAGAACAAATCAACGAAACTAGGAGCTGGTTCTTTGAAAGAATTAATAAGATTGATAAACCCCTGGCCAGACTTATCGAAAAGAAAAGAGAGAGGACCCAATAAAATCATGAATGAAAGAGGAGAGATCACAACGAACACCAAAGAAATACAGACAATTATAAGAACATACTATGAGCAACTCTACGCCAACAAATTTGACAATCTGGAAGAAATGGATGCATTCCTAGAGACATATAAACTACCACAACTGAACCAGGAAGAAATAGAAAGCCTCAACAGACCCATAACCAGTAAGGAGATTGAAACAGTCATCAAAAATCTCCAAACAAACAAAAGCCCAGGGCCAGATGGCTTCCCGGGGGAATTCTACCAAACATTTAAGGAAGACCTAATTCCTATTCTCCTGAAACTGTTCCAAAAGATAGAAATGGAAGGAAAACTTCCAAACTCATTTTATGAGGCCAGCATCACCTTGATCCCAAAACCAGACAAGGATCCCATCAAAAAAGAGAACTACAGACCAATATCCTTGATGAACACAGATACAAAAATTCTCGCCAAAATACTAGCCAATAGGATTCAACAGTACATTAAAAGGATTATTCACCACGACCAAGTGGGATTTATTCCAGGGCTGCAAGGCTGGTTCAACATCCGAAAATCAATCAATGTGATACAACACATTAATAAAAGAAAGAACAAGGACCATATGATACTCTCCATAGAAGCTGAAAAAGCATTTGAGAAAGTACAGCATCCCTTCCTGATCAAAACTCTTCAAAGTGTAGGGATAGAGGGCACATACCTCAATATTATCAGCCATCTATGAAAAACCCACCGCAAATATCATTCTCAATGGAGAAAAACTGAAAGCTTTTCCGCTAAGGTCAGGAACACGGCAGGGATGTCCGTTATCACCACTGCTATTCACCATAGTAGTAGAAGTCCTACCCCCAGCAATCAGACAACAAAAGGAAATTAAAGGCATCCAAATCGGCAAAGAAGAAGTCAAACTATCACTCTTCGCAGATGATATGATACTTTATGTGGAAAACCCAAAAGACTCCACTCCAAAACTGCTAGAACTTGTACAGGAATTCAGTAAAGTGTCAGGATATAAAATCAATGCACAGATATCAGTTGCATTTCTCTACACCAACAACAAGACAGAAGAAAGAGAAATTAAGGAGTGCATCCCATTTACAATTGCACCCAAAACTATAAGATACGTAGGAATAAACCTAACCAAAGAGACTAAGAATCTATACTCAGAAAACTATAAAGTACTCATGAAAGAAATTGAGGAAGACACAAAGAAATGGAAAAATGTTCCATGCTCCTGGATTGGAAGAATAAATATTGTGAAAATGTCTATGCTACTTAAAGCAATCTACTCATTTAATGCAATTCCTATCAAAGTACCATCCATTTTTTTCAAAGAAATGGAACAAATAATCCTAAATGTATATGGAACCAGAAAAGACCTCGAATAGCCAAAGGAATATTGAAAAAGAAAGCCAAAGTTGGTGGCACCACAATTCCGGACTTCAAGCTCTATTACAAAGCTGTCATCATCAAGACAGCATTGTACTGGCACAAAAACAGACACATAGATCAAAGGAACAGAATAGAGAGCCCAGAAATGGACCCTCAACTCTATGGTCAACTCATCTTCGACAAAGCAGGAAAGAATGTCCAATGGAACAAAGACAGCCTCTTCAATAAATGGTGTTGGGAAAATTGGACAGCCACATGCAGAAAAATGAAATTGGATCATTGCCTTACACCACACACAAAAATAGACTCAAAATGGATGAAGGATCTCAATGTGAGAAAGGAATCTATCAAAATCCTCGAGGAAAACACAGGCAGCAACCTCTTCGACCTCAGCCGCAGCAACATCTTCCTAGGAACATCACCAAAGGCAAGGGAAGCAAGGGCAAAAATGAACTTTTGGGATTTTATCAAGATCAAAAGCTTTTGCACAGCAAAGGAAACAGTTAACAAAACCAAAAGACAACTGACAGAATGGGAGAAGATATTTGCAAATGACATATCAGATAAAGGGCTAGTGTCCAAAATCTATAAAGAACTTAGCAAACTCAACACCCAAAGAACAAATAATCCAATCAAGAAATGGGCAGAGGACATGAACAGACATTTCTGCAAAGAAGACATCCAGATGGCCAACAGACACATGAAAAAGTGCTCCATATCACTCGGCATCAGGGAAATACAAATCAAAACCACCATGAGATATCACCTCACACCAGTCAGAATGGCTAAAATGAACAAGTCAGGAAATGACAGATGCTGGCGAGGATGCGGAGAAAGGGGAACCCTCCTACACTGTTGGTGGGAATGCAAGCTGGTGCAACCACTCTGGAAAACAGCATGGAGGTTCCTCAAAATGTTGAAAAAAGAACTACCCTATGACCCAGCAATTGCACTGCTGGGTATTTACCCTAAAGATACAAACGTAGTGATCCGAAGGGGCACGTGCACCCGAATGTTTATAGCAGCAATGTCTACAATAGCCAAACTATGGAAAGAACCTAGATGTCCATCTACAGACGAATGGATAAAGAAGATGTGGTATATATACCCAATGGAATACTATGCAGCCATTAAAAGAAATGAAATCTTGCCATTTGCGACGACGTGGATGGAACTAGAGGTTATCATGCTTAGCGAAATAAGTCAATCGGAGAAAGACAACTATCATATGATCTCCCTGATATGAGGGAGAGGAGATGCAACATGGGGGATTAAAGGGGTAGGAGAAGAATAAATGAAACAAGATGGGATTGGGAGGGAGACAAACCATGAGTGACTCTTAATCTCACAAAACAAACTGAGGGTTAATGGGGGGAGGGGGGTTGGGAGAGGGGGGGTGGGGTTATGGATATTGGGGAGGGTATGTGCTATGGTGAGTGCTGTGAAGTGTGTAAACCTGGCAATTCGCAGACCTGTATCCCTGGGGATAAAAATATATGTTTATAAAAAAAATAAAATTAGAAGAAAAATTAAAAAAAAAAAAGAAATTAAAAATAGAGCTTCCCTATGACCCTGCAATTGCACTACTGGGTATTTACCCCAAAGATACAGATGGAGTGAAAAGAAGGGCCATCTGGACCCCAATGTTCACAGCAGCAATGGCCACGGTCGCCAAACTCTGGAAAGAACCAAGATGCCCTTCAATGGATGAATGGATAAGGAAGGTGTGGTCCATATACACTATGGAGTATTATGCCTCCATCAGAAAGGATGAATATCCAACTTTTGTAGCAACATGGACGGGACTGGAAGAGATTATGCTGAGTGAAATAAGTCAAGCAGAGAGAGTCAATTATCATATGGTTTCACTTATTTGTGGAGCATAACAAATAGCATGGAGGACATGGGGAGTTAGAGAGGAGAAGGGTGTTGAGGGAAATTGGAAGGGGAGGTGAACCATGAGAGACTATGGACTCTGAAAAACAATCTGAGGGGTTTGAAGGGGTGGGAGGTTGGGGGAACGAGGTGGTGGGTATTAGGGCACGGATTGAATGGGGTACTGGGTATGGTGCAAAAACAATGAATACTGTTACGCTGAACATAAATTTAAAAAATGATTAAAAAAAAATAATAAATAAATAAATAAAAGTAATGGGCGCCTGGGTGGTTCAGTGGGTTAAGCCTCTGCCTTCAACTCGGGTCGTTATCTCAGGGTCCTGGGATCAAGCCCCACATTGGGCTCTCTGCTGTGCAGGGAGCCTGCTTCCCCCTCTTTCTCTGGGTGCTGCTCTGCCTACTTGTGATCTCTCTCCCTTTGTCAAATAAATAAATACAATCTTAAATAAATAAATAAATAATAAAAGTAAAATAATAACACTTTTAGGAAAGTAACATAGGAGAACATATTCATGATTTTGAAGCAAGTAAATATTCCTAAACAATACGCAAAAAGCACTAAACATAAAGGAAAAGGCTGATAAATTTGACTTCATTAAATAAATAATACAAATAATACTTTGCTCTCTAAATGTACTCTTTATAGTGTGATAGGGAAGCCAGAGTGAGAGAAGGTATTTCCAGTATGTTTATCTGATACGTGAAAGTGTATCACCTATGTGCTATACGTGTGTAGTAGTATCACATATCTTACATCTTAAACAAAATATTTGCAAATTAATTTTTTAAAATACAGGCCACACAGCAAAAAGTTAGCAACCACTTGCACAGGATGGTCAGTTTCCAAGTGGCTAACAAACATGGGAAGCTTATCATAGTTTGTTTAATTAAAAAGTTTATAATAGTAGATAGTAAAATACAAGTTGAATCACAATAAACTGCTACTATATACTCACCAGAATGCCTAACATGACAAGGACTGACAAAATGCTGGCAAGGAGGTAGAGCAACTGGAACTTTCACAAACTACTGTTGGAAGTATAAACTGATACAACCACTTTGCAGAAATGTTTATCAATATCCACTGAAGCTGTGTCAATGCATGCCCTATAACCCAACAATTTTCCTTTGGGGAATCCAACAGAAATGGACACATAAATTCAATAGATGACTGGAATAGAGCACAACAGAAGCTTCTAGAATGCTGGTAATGAATCTATTTACCATGGTGGTAGATACATGAATGTATTCACTTTGTGAAAATTGATCAGCTGTATACTTGTGCTTTTTCCCTGCCCTACTTTTGTAAGTTATACTTCAAAACAGCTTTAGTTAGAAAGAAAGAACCAGCACTCTAAGCATTATACATGTTAAAAGCAACAAAACAAAACCAAAAGTTACTAGCCTGTGAAATTCAGATAGCTAGACTCTAGAGAGATAGCATAAAATAGAGAAGCTAGAAACAGACTCATTTAGTCACTTGATTCATGACCTCTATGTGGAAAATCGTGGTCTTTTCAATTAAAATTGCAAGGCTGGGGGATGTCTGGGTGGCTCACAGTCAGTTAAGCATCTGCCTTTGGCTCAAGACCATGGGATCCAGCCCCTCATTGGACTCTCCTCTCAGACAGTGGTGAGTCTGCTTCTCCCTCTCCCTCTGTGATTTCTCTCACTTTCTCTCTCAAATAAATAAAGTCTTTAAAAATTTTTTTTAAATAAAATCGCAAGTTTGGGGTTCAAACATAAGATGAAATTCAGGGCCAGAGCTTTCCTCAGGTCTTGACTAAATTCCATATGCTATGATTCTCTGAAATCTCAATCTTTAAGCCTGTAGTGGATGGTGGGGGTTGTCTAGGGAAAGAACATAATAGATGGCAGACATTGCCTGTCCCACTGTGCTGAGACATTTGTGATTCCCTGCTTTCTTTTGGTTCATTGGCTACAGTTTCTTCACCAGCCAGGTCATTGGTTAAAACCTACAGAAAGGTCATCATCTCTCTTTGCCAGAGGATAACTGGCAAGTCTGGATTCTGTCCAGGATATACCCTTGAGCCAGTACCATAGTTTCTGGAGCAAAGCAGAGAGAAGTGCCATTTATGTGGATAACGCAAACATCATGAAATTTAAAAAAGGAGAAGAAGAAGAAGAAGAGGAAGAAGAAGAAGAAGAAGAAGAAGGAGGAGGAGGAGGAGGAGGAGGAGGAGGAAAAGAAGATGGAGGCCAAGAATGGGCTTTACTATTACTAAATCATTTGCAAAGCAGATGTATATTTACTACATGGCATCTTCATGAGAAGTTTTCCTTTTAAAATGGATTCCCAGGGGTGCCTGGGTGGCTCAGATGGCTGGGCCTTTGCCTTTGGCTCAGGTCGTGATCCCAGGGTCCTGGGATCAAGCCCATATTGGGCTCTCTACTCGGCAGAGAGTCTGCTTCTCCCTCTCTCTCTCCCCACTGTCCCCCATGCTTGTGCTTTCTCACTCTCTCTGTCAAATAAATGAATACAATCTTTTAAAAAATAAAATAAAATGGATTTCTAAATAGTCAGGGCAGCTGGAAGATCTTAAAAATGGACCCCACCGTTGAACAGATGCTGGAGCCTGGGACTTAAGCGTGGGACTGGTGCATCGTCATTATGGTGCCACCTCCAGGGAAGGTAGGCCCAGAGAAGCAAGAAGCCTGACAGAGCCACTGTGACAGAGCAGCATATAAAGCACATGCGGTAGGATCGTAAGTTCTCACCTCTCCCAGTAAAGGCCTCTTTCCTTGGATTCATCTGGGAAGAGCCCTTTGACATGCAACCCGAAAAACCTATGCTGTCGCTCTAGGAACACATCTGGAAGGTTCCCAGGCTAGTTGTGCCGGAGCTTTACCAAATCTCTCACAAGAAATTGGCTGTTCTCTTAACACCTACTCTCTCAGTTTCCCACAACCAGATCTCTCCTTCCACATTCTTTCCTGCTGGAATGCCCTCCCCATTCTCTCTCACCAGCTATAAATATTTTATTCCCTCCTTATCAGCCCAAGTGAAATGCCACCTCATCCCAAAGGTTTCCTCAAATCTCATCTGACCTAATTATGTCACTATGCTGTTTAAAATCCTCTAGTGTCTCTTTGCTGCCTTCACAATGCTGTCCAAGCTCTCCTGAACCCCATAATGCTATTTATTCTCTAGCTATGACTTTTCATCATAGCTACTATTTGTGCACAGTCCTCCCCTCTTTGGTTCTATGAGGACAGAAGACTCTCTTATCCCTCTCTCTTCTTCATACGGCCTTGCATGGGGCTTGGCACACAGGAGACAACATTTATCGACTAAATGAACAATAGGCAGTAAAGATGGATACATTCACATAGAAAGCTGCAGGGTACATGCTGGAGTCATCCTAGATTCTTCTTGAGCAGGAATATCCAGAAACCAGTATCAGCTTTTCTTAGAAATATTTCTATAAAAACTCCAAGTTGAGAGACTCCAAAGATGACTACTTCTAGGCTTATCCTTCAGCTTTCATTAAGACTAGAACCCACACCTTCCTTGGCATAGCCAGAGGCAAGTCAGAAAGAACCATTACCAAGGAAAATACAATTTCAGGGTGGGAAGTGAGGAGCAGGTCTCCTTCTCCCCTGAGTGGGTAAGTAGGGGCTTTATTTCTTAGCTCTCAGATTTGGATAAAGAAATAACACTCATTTATTCAACATGAGCACCTAAATGAGGCCAAGCCCTGTATGAAGTAATGGCACTATGTGAGTAAATAAATAGGTCATCACTTTGATGAATGGTGTGCCACCCCAAAAAAGGGAAGATGTGGCTGAGTGAAAAAAGAGACATATGTCTCAACAATCTTTGTTAGTAATTAAAATAGCTGAATAAAATTTCATGCTGACAAAGAAGGACTCTACTAACAACATCTGATGAATCTAGAAGGGAAGGCTAACATACACACAGACAAGTACAAGGCATAATGCTAGATGAGATAAGAGTAATGTGTGCAAAAAGGTGTCGAAGTCTCAAGAGGGAGCATGGCCAAGTATACTAGAAGGGGTGAAGGAAGGAAATACCTAAGCTGAGTCCTGTGGGATTGGGGGCTAGAATCAGATGGAGGGAGCAACATTTGCTCAAGTAAGAGCAAAATGTCATAATTGAAGAAATATTAGGATTCAGGAAGTTTGGAACATATCATACAGGATGAAATTTGGCAAAAAATAAGGCAAGATATGGAGGTTGTTGCCAAACTGGCTTTGAAAATCATGCTGAGTCTGGACTTGATCCTGAAGACAGTTGGGGGTAGTTTTTGAAATATTTAAACTGGGACAAAGAAGAAGCTTGGTAGAAGATCACCCAACATCAGAGTGGGTGGAGAACTGAAGTCAGAGAGTTGTAGGGGTAGGGAAGGTGGTCTGAAGTGGAATGGGGGACCCACACTGGGTCTGTGGTAGTAGATTTTATTTAAGAAACACAGGCAAAGAAGACTTGACAGAAGTCCACAACATGTTAGTGTGTGGACAAAGGAAGAAGTCAGTGTAACTGGAAGTTTATGCCTTGAATAATAAGTTAAATAGTGGTCTCATTCATAAACACAGGGAAAACAAAGGGGAAGACTCCCATACGGGAGATGGTGAGTTCAGTATTGAATTTGGTGGGTGTAATGTCCTGCTCTGTCATGTGACTGGGGATAGATTCAGAAGCCATCATTGCATGGGTGGCTGGCCTGAGCTCTCTACCTCCCTGAAGTGTCTACCCCCTCTTACCCCTTCTTCTCACTCCCAGATTGCTTTTCCAATTTAGGCACTGGGATGCCTTGTTAACTTATCTTGGATCCATTGCAGCATGCAAGGAACATGCCATCCTTCTATTCCCCTGCCTCCAACATCTACTCTCTTCAATCTCCCTGTGATGGGCAAGATAATAGACCCCCAAAGATGTCGAAATCCCTGGCACCTGTGACTGTTACCTTATATATAACAGAAGGGATTTTGCAATGTGATTACGGTTAAGAATACTGAGGATGGGAGATTATTCTAGAACATTCAGTTGAGTCCAATCCAATTACATGAGCCCTTAAAAGCAGAGAACCTTTCCAGGTAGTGGAGAACCAGAGTGATGGCAGTAAGAGAAAGATTTATCCTGCCATTGCTGGCTTGGAAAATGGAGGGGCTAAAAGATGCAGATAGCATCTAGAAACTGGAAAAGGCAAAGGGGTAGATTCTCTTCTAGAGATTCCAGAAAGAAAATAGCCTTCCTGATGCCTCGATTTTAGCCCAGTGAGACCCACATCAGATTTCTGACCTTTAGAACTACATGATAATAAATTTGTTTTAAGCCACCAAGGTTGTGATAATTTGTTCCAGCAGCAATACCCATGAAACCTACTATCTTCATTTCAGGGACATTCTCCAAATTTAATTCCCTCCTAGAAGCAATTGACAGCTTTTCAGAAAGGAATCTATAGGAAGGAGAGACCGAGGGCTTCCTTTTAATATCAACAGCCTGGGGTCCCTTGAGGGCCAAGGACTCTAAAATAAAAGTGATTCATATCACGGAAGTAGATGAGATAACCTGGTGAGAGGGTTAGCAGTGAGGTGAGAGAGAACCCTGGGAAAGGAGACAAGTCAGCTAATGAGACAGGGAGGGAGGGAGAGAAAGGGAAAACAAAGATGGCACAACGTCAGCAAAACCAGGAGAGGACAGCATTTCAGTGATAGGTGTTGGTCAGAAGCGTTAAATGCTACGGAGAAGAGAAAATTGAATTTGACAACAAGCAGGTCATTAGTGGTCTTCAAAGGAAGCATTTCCGTGAAGAGATAGGGCAAAAGCCAGAATGTGGAGGGTTGGAGAGAAACTAGAGAAAGAATTAAGAAGTAAATAAGCTGTGAGCGGTCCTTTAGAAAAGACTATGCATTATTCATCTTTATATCCGATATACTCAGCACAATGCCTGGAACACAGTGGGTGCCCATTAAATGTTGAATTGAGTGAAGAAGATACAGACTAGCACTTCTCATACTGTACTGTGCACACAAATCACCTGGGGATTCCAATATAGTAGGTCTGGGGTGACAGCTGAGATCCTGCATTTCTAATAAGCTCCCAGATGACACCGATGATGGGGATGGTCTGTGTACCTCACTTTGAGTAGCAAGAATGCAGATCACCCCACCCAATCACCCAGCAATCATGACCCCTCTTGGTTCCTAGGTAATGTTTGATCCCAGAGACAGGTATGATTTCTGGGACTGTAGGATTTACTGACCCCAAGATAAGCATCTATATGGTGGGGCCAACCAGCATGGACCAAAGCCCAGTGATTAGGAGTAAACATCCATAACAGGATTTGTTCCCCAAATTCTACACATTGCAGCACTTTTCACAAGTCCCTCCAACTTGAACACCATCACCAAGCTCTCCCTCATCAAACAACTATTTACATCTCACCACCGACAACACAAAGGGTGAGGCTTTGATCTCAGGGTTCCAGATGTATAGGTTTCAAAAAAGCCACCTAGATTGGGACATTCCCAACAGAGCAACTGCTCAGAATGGGATATGGCTCCCAGAGCCTAGCCCTCTTCCCAACTGGGCAGCAGGGACATTAGGCTACATGCTGACATCCTACAGAACGAACTTGGGGGATGTGAATAACCCCAGTCTAACTATCTACCTATATTCCAATTAAAAAGAAAAGTGTTAAATATCTTAATGTAAAATTCCAAGCAGGGTGTCACTAAATGGCCCCACCATGTATACTGCAATGTAGGATGTCAGAAGGCAATGTTAACCTTTATTAGGAGATATTATTAAGGGAACTCAAGGGGAAAGTAGTTTGGGCAAAACTGGCAGGATAGGCCTTTCCCCTTAAAGTGAGTGCCCATGACAGTTCACCCCCAAACACATATTAGTAGTTCAGTTTTTACGTTGTCCCAACCCACCCATTAAAGGAATTTGATGCATGGGAAAGAGAAATAGACTAGCAACTAAAGGTCAGTACATCAGCTCTCTTTCAGCTGAAGGTCATATAAAATTTCATTCTAATTGGCTTAAGTAAAAGAGAATTTATTTGCTTACATCAGTGAAATATCTTTAGACGGGGCAACATTCAGGGCTTAAACAATGTCCTAGGGGCACCTGGGTGGCTCCGTTCCTTAAACATCCGCTTTCGGCTCAGGTCATGATCCCAGGGTCCTGGGATGAGCCCTGAGTCAGGCTCTCTGCTCTGTGGGGAGTCTGCAAAGAGGAAAATATTACAAATGCCCACCACACTCAGGCCTGGCCCAAGTCTATTACAATGAAAGAAATCCAAACTCCTGATGCCACACCAAGCTCCCAAATTTAGAGAACAGAGAACTGTCAATGCTGCATGACTGAAGAGTGACTTGAAGGAATGGTGTTTCCCAGCAGGGCCAGCAGGGACATGTTTAGGAAGCAGTGCTGTTGGGAAGTTTACGAGCCTTTCACATTGTAATGCAGTTGTATACACCTGTGCGTCCCACTTCTCAATGATGTTGAGTTGACCAGTCCCTCAAGAAACCAAAGAAATCAATCGAGGCTATTTCTCTTCTCAGTCTAGCTCACCAAAAATCTGAGCTAGCCTAACAACTAACACTCGTGCATTCATTCTGGCTATTTACTGAGACACATCATAGGATGGTCATAAAAAACATGAATTTGAAAGCCAGAAAGCACTGATTTCAAGTTCCTGTTCTATCCCTTTGGTTAGGTAACCTTAGACAGTTTATTTAATCACTTTAAAGCCTCATTTCCCCCATGTTTGTGAGGATTCCCTGAAATGATAATGCTGGTAAAGTACTTAGCACAGTAGATAATAGGCAAAAAAGTAATCAATACACATTCTTTTTTTTTTTTTTAAGATTTTGTTTACTTATTTAAGAGAGAGTGTACAAGTGGGGGAAGAGGCAGAGGGAGAGGGAGAAGGAGGCTCCCCACTGAGCAGGGAACTTGACACGGGGCTCCATCCCAGGACCCCAAGATCATGGCCTGAGCCGAAGGCAGACACGACTGAGCCGCCCAGGTGTCCCTTAATGCACGTTCTTGTGAAGGGCCGACTATGTGCTGGCCAGACTCTCAGCCACAAGGCTGAATAAGATATGACAACAGAATATTAAAATGAGACAAGACATTAAAGACTAGATGGTCTATCCCTGCCTAGGAAATCTAACACTAAGGGGAGGAAAGGACTTGCCTGAAATTGCACGTTAGTAGAGCAGAGCGGGGGTAAGACTCACTACCGTGACTCCATTTTTGCGCAAAGCTTCAAATCTCTGTAAAGATGGTTCTAAACTGGTTAAGATAAGCAGGCATCCAAAAGATTATTGTTTCAAGCTGTGGACACCTGGATTCTTTCTCAGCTCAGATTCTTAAACCTGCCCTGCAGCCCAGCTACCCCAGTCCCCAATTATTATCCGGTGATGCAGGCACTGCCACTTGCCTTTGCCAGCTCAAGTCTGGTGGCAAGGAAAGAAGGGCAATGGCTCTCAGCTCAGCTCTGCCACACTGTCCTGCAGCAAGTGGCTGGTGTCCAGTGCCCCTTGGAGCAGGCAAGGCAAATCATAATCACTGATTAGTTAAGAAAGTGGATCAGGAAAGGAGGGGGACATGTCCCTGGAACAAATTCCCAAAACGTAACAGATGTAATGTGACCCTCTGCAGACGGTGGTCTACTTCGTGTCTCACAAGCACCAACCAATCATCTAATCATAAGTATACCGTGCTCACACTCATCTTAGTCCCTTGGCAAGGCCCTAAGGGTCCCAGCTCAGATCTAGGACCCCAGCCAACTTTTGATGCTATCTTTCATTTGTTTTGGCTTCTGGCAAGGGGTGCTGCTAATGGATATGAACCACCCTGAAAGTCACATACAGGGGTTTTTAATTCCAGTCCAGATGGGTGCCGCTTCTCCAGCAGGTAACCTGCCAGGCATTGACACAGATGTCCTGGAGGTCAGAACGAATCCACGACCAGCATGACACATTTCATAGACAATATGGAGCCCATTGTATCCTAAGCATCCTGGATCCCTTCTCTTATACCTCCCCAAACCAACATCAGGTTGCTGGGCAACTACGAGAGAAGAGAGAGCATGAATTTAGTTTTCAAAATTGATGGAGGTGAGAGAGGTCTGAAAAAACCTACAAAGAAATGGAGTCAAATTAATCTTCTTTCCAGAGATAGCATCTCTCTACCTTGGACACTTTCCTTCCCATCAGATCTTGAACTGGATCGAATCATTCATTCACTAACTTATTTACAGTATCTTTGTTTACTATGAGCCAGGTCCTTTGCTAGGTACAGCATTGTACTAGTGCTCAAGGCCACGTACTGTCTACCCTCACAAAGCTCACAGACTTGCAGAAAACAGGAACAGAAACACTGGAGCATACTACCGATCTAAACTCAGGGTTCAGGCACCCTGGAAGAAGTGAGACTTAACTGAGACCAGAACCATGAGTAGGAGTAAGCGGAGGAAAGAGTGACTATCTCAGGCAAAGGGAACAGCATGAATGAAGGCCTTAAAGTGGGGCTTTATTGGTATCACATATTAATAAGAATGATGATGTTGATTATGATGACGATGATAGCAACTACCATTTACTTAGTGTTTCTTATATGCTGGTTACTTTATATTGACTGACTCATTTGATTCTTACTATTACCATGTGAAGTGAGTGCTGTTATCCTAGCTTACAGAGGATGAACAAAGAATTTGGTGTCGAGTCAGGTAAGTTATTTAACGTTGCCCCAGTCATAGGGCCAGGAACTGGACTTTGATCTGGGCAAGCCTGGCTCTGGAGCCTGCCCTCAGATGACCACCATCCAATCATTCATTTAGTCATTGCTTCATTAGTTCATACTGAGCACCTGGCTAGAAGTTGGGGCTATAAAGAAGACAAAGATAGATCTCCATTTCCAAGAAATTTATAGTCTTTCAGGAAAGGCATCAGGGCCTAGAATGGGGAGCAGTTTTGAAATCTTGAAAGTACTGTCTCCCAGCATCTAGGCCCACTCCTAATGTTAGCAGGGTCTAGGACAAGGGTACAGATGGAAGCCCACTGTGTTAGGTTCCTAAGGCTGTCCTAACAGACTATCACGAACTTGGTTTTTAAAACAGAAAGAATGTACTCCTTCACGGTTCTGGAGACCAGAAGTCTGAAGTCAAGGTGTCAGCTGGGCCATACTCCCACTGAAGGCCTTAGAGGACAACCTTTCCTTCCATCTTCCAACTTCTGGGGCTCCCTGGGTGTTCCTGGGTTTGGGCCTGCCCTCCCCTTCACATGACCTTCTCCGCTGTGTCTCTATGTCTTCTCTTTTGTAAGGACATTTGTCATTGGACTTGTGGCCCACATGCTTAAGCCAGGATGACCCTATCATAAGATCCTTCATTTAATTTCATGTACAAAGTCCTTTTTCCAAATAAACTCAATCTCCTAGGCACCAGGGATTAAGACCAGAACGTATTTTTGGGGGGCCATAATTCAACCCACTATACCCACATATACCTAAATATTTAAAAGTAACAAATTAAGCTAACAAACTGGTAAATAACTTATATTCTCTCTTCTTACCTTGATATTTATACCATCACAAAAACAAAATTTAAAAACATATACAATGGTTTCATATGACCAAAATTAAAATATCAAGGTTGATTGGATTTATTTTTTTTTTAATTTTTTTAATTTTTTTATTTTTTCAGCATAACAATATTCATTATTTTTGCACCACACTCAGTGCTCCATGCTATCCGTGCCCTCTACAATACCCACCACCTGGTGCCGCCAACCTCCCACCCCCCGCCCCTTCAAAATTCTCAGATCGTTTTTCAGAGTCCATAGTCTCTCATGGTTCACCTCCCCTTCCAATTTCCCTCAACTCCCTTCTCCTCTCCATCTCCCCTTGTCCTCCATGCTATTTGTTATGCTCCACAAATAAGTGAAACCAAATGATAATTGACTCTCTCTGCTTGACTTATTTCACTCAGCATAATCTCTTCCAGTCCCGTCCATGTTGCTACAAAACTTGGGTATTCATCCTTTTTTTTTTTTTTTTTTTTACAGCTTTATAAACATATATTTTTATCCCCAGGGGAACAGGTCTGCGAATCGCCAGGTTTACACACTTCACAGCACTCACCATAGCACATACCCTCCCCAATATCCATAACCCCACCCCCTCTCCCAACCCCCTCCCCCCATCAACCCTCAGTTTGTTTTGTGAGATTAAGAGTCACTTATGGTTTGTCTCCTCCCAATCCCATCTTGTTTCATTTATTCTTCTCCTACCCCCTCGACCCCCCATGTTGCATCTCCTCTCCCTCATATCAGGGAGATCATATGATAGTTGTCTTTCTCCGATTGACTGATTTCGCTAAGCATGATACCCTCTAGTTCCATCCACGTCGTCGCAAATGGCAAGATTTCATTTCTTTTAATGGCTGCATAGTATTCCATTGTGTATATATACCACATCTTCTTTATCCATTCGTCTGTAGATGGACATCTAGGTTCTTTCCATAGTTTGGCTATTGTAGACATTGCTGCTATAAACATTCGGGTGCACGTGCCCCTTCGGATCACTACGTTTGTATCTTTAGGGTAAATACCCAGCAGTGCAATTGCTGGGTCATAGGGTAGTTCTTTTTTCAACATTTTGAGGAACCTCCATGCTGTTTTCCAGAGTGGTTGCACCAGCTTGCATTCCCACCAACAGTGTAGGAGGGTTCCCCTTTCTCCGCATCCTCGCCAGCATCTGTCATTTCCTGACTTGTTCATTTTAGCCATTCTGACTGGTGTGAGGTGATATCTCATGGTGGTTTTGATTTGTATTTCCCTGATGCCGAGTGATATGGAGCACTTTTTCATGTGTCTGTTGGCCATCTGGATGTCTTCTTTGCAGAAATGTCTGTTCATGTCCTCTGCCCATTTCTTGATTGGATTATTTGTTCTTTGGGTGTTGAGTTTGCTAAGTTCTTTATAGATTTTGGACACTAGCCCTTTATCTGATATGTCATTTGCAAATATCTTCTCCCATTCTGTCAGTTGTCTTTTGGTTTTGTTCACTGTTTCCTTTGCTGTGCAAAAGCTTTTGATCTTGATGAAATCCCAATAGTTCATTTTTGCCCTTGCTTCCCTTGCCTTTGGTGATGTTCCTAGGAAGATGTTGCTGCGGCTGAGGTCAAAGAGGTAGCTGCCTGTGTTCTCCTCGAGGATTTTGATGGTTTCCTTTCTCACATTGAGATCCTTCATCCATTTTGAGTCTATTTTCGTGTGTGGTGTAAGGCAATGATCCAATTTCATTTTTCTGCATGTGGCTGTCCAATTTTCCCAACACCATTTATTGAAGAGGCTGTCTTTGTTCCATTGGACATTCTTTCCTGCTTTGTCGAAGATGAGTTGACCATAGAGTTGAGGGTCCATTTCTGGGCTCTCTATTCTGTTCCATTGATCTATGTGTCTGTTTTTGTGCCAGTACCATGCTGTCTTGATGATGACAGCTTTGCAATAGAGCTTGAAGTCCGGTATTGTGATGCCACCAACTTTGGCTTTCTTTTTCAATATTCCTTTGGCTATTCGAGGTCTTTTCTGGTTCCATATAAATTTTAGGATTATTTGTTCCATTTCTTTGAAAAAAAATGGATGGTACTTTGATAGGAATTGCATTAAATGTGTAGATTGCTTTAGGTAGCATAGACATTTTCACAATATTTATTCTTCCAATCCAGGAGCATGGAACATTTTTCCATTTCTTTGTGTCTTCCTCAATTTCTTTCATGAGTACTTTATAGTTTTCTGAGTATAGATTCTTAGTCTCTTTGGTTAGGTTTATTCCTAGGTATCTTAGAGTTTCGGTTGCAATTGTAAATGGGATGGACTCTTTAATTTTCTTTCTTCTGTCTTGTTGTTGGTGTAGAGAAATGCAACTGATTTCTGTGCATTGATTTTATATCCTGACACTTTACTGAATTCCTGTACAAGTTCTAGCAGTTTTGGAGTGGAGTCTTTTGGGTTTTCCACATAGAGTATCATATCATCTGCGAAGAGTGATAGTTTGACTTCTTCTTTGCCGATTTGGATGCCTTTAATTTCCTTTTGTTGTCTGATTGCTGAGGCTAGGACTTCTAGTACTATGTTGAATAGCAGTGGTGATAACGGACATCCCTGCCGTGTTCCTGACCTTAGCGGAAAAGCTTTCAGTTTTTCTCCATTGAGAATGATATTTGCGGTGGGTTTTTCATAGATGGCTTTGATAATATTGAGGTATGTGCCGTCTATGCCTACACTTTGAAGAGTTTTGATCAGGAAGGGATGCTGTACTTTGTCAAATGCTTTTTCAGCATCTATGGAGAGTATCATATGGTTCTTGTTCTTTCTTTTATTAATGTGTTGTATCACATTGATTGATTTGCGGATGTTGAACCAGCCTTGCAGGGCTGGAATAAATCCCACTTGGTCGTGGTGAATAATCCTTTTAACGTACTGTTGAATCCTATTGGCTAGTATTTTGGCGAGAATTTTTGCATCTGTGTTCATCAAGGATATTGGTGTGTAGTTCTCTTTTTTGATGGGATCCTTGTCTGGTTTTGGGATCAAGGTGATGCTGGCCTCATAAAATGAGTTTGGAAGTTTTCCTTCTATTTCTATTTTTTGGAACAGTTTCAGGAGAATAGGAATTAGTTCTTCTTTAAATGTTTGGTAGAATTCCCCCGGGAAGCCATCTGGCCCTGGGCTTTTGTTTGTTTGGAGATTTTTGATGACTGTTTCAATCTCCTTACTGGTTATGGGTCTGTTGAGGCTTTCTATTTCTTCCTGGTTCAGTTGTGGTAGTTTATATGTCTCTAGGAATGCATCCATTTCTTCCAGATTGTCAAATTTGTTGGCGTAGAGTGGCTCATAGTATGTTCTTATAATTGTCTGTGTTTCTTTGGTGTTCGTTGTGATCTCTCCTCTTTCATTCATGATTTTATTTATTTGGGTCCTTTCTCTTTTCTTTTTGATAAGTCTGGCCAGGGGTTTATCAATCTTATTAATTCTTTCAAAGAACCAGCTCCTAGTTTCGTTGATTTGTTCTATTGGTTTTTTTGGTTTTTATTTCATTGATTTCTACTCTGATCTTTATGATTTCTCTTCTCCTGCTGGGTTTAGGGTTTCTTTCTTGTTCTTTCTCCAGCTCCTTTAGGTGTAGGGTTAGGTTGTGTACCTGAGACCTTTCTTGTTTCTTGAGAAAGGCTTGTACCGCTATATATTTTCCTCTCAGGACTGCCTTTGTTGTGTCCCACAGATTCTGAACCGTTGTGTTTTCATTTTCATTTGTTTCCATAAATTTTTTCAATTCTTCTTTAATTTCCTGGTTGACCCATTCATTCTTTAGAAGGATGCTGTTTAGTCTCCATGTATTTGGGTTCTTTCCAAATTTCCTCTTGTGATTGAGTTCTAGCTTCAGAGCATTGTGGTCTGAAAATATGCAGGGAATGATCCCAATCTTTTGATACCGGTTGAGACTTGATTTAGGACCAAGAATGTGATCTATTCTGGAGAATGTTCCATGTGCACTAGAGAAGAATGTGTATTCTGTTGCTTTGGGATGAAATGTTCTGAATAGATCTGTGATGTCCATCTGGTCCAGTGTGTCATTTATGGCCTTGATTTCCTTGTTGATCTTTTGCTTGGATGATCTGTCCATTTCAGTGAGGGGAGTGTTAAAATCCCCTACTATTATTGTATTCTTGTCGATGTGTTTCTTTGATTTTGTTATTAATTGGTTTATATAGTTGGCTGCTCCCACGTTAGGGGCATAGATATTTAAAATTGTTAGATCTTCTTGTTGGACAGTTCCTTTGAGTATGATATAGTGTCCTTCCTCCTCTCTTATTATAGTCTTTGGCTTAAAATCTAATTGATCTGATATAAGGATTGCCACTCCTGCTTTCTTCTGATGTCCATTAGCATGGTAAATTCTTTTCCACCCCCTCACTTTAAACCTGGAGGTGTCTTCGGGTTTAAGATGAGTTTCTTGTAGGCAACATATAGATGGGTTTTGTTTTTTTATCCATTCTGATACTCTGTGTCTTTTGATTGGGGCATTTAGCCCATTAACATTCAGGGTAAGTATTGAGAGATATGAATTTAGTGCCATTGTATTGCCTGTAAGGTGACTGTTACTGTATATTGTCTCTGTTTCTTTCTGATCTACTACTTTTAGGGTCTCTCTTTGCTTAGAGGACCCCTTTCAATATTTCCTGTAGAGCTGGTTTGGTATTTGCAAATTCTTTCAGTTTTTGTTTGTCCTGGAAGCTTTTAATCTCTCCTTCTATTTTCAATGATAGCCTAGCTGGATATAGTATTCTTGGCTGCATGTTTTTCTCCTTTAGTACTCTGAATATATCATGCCAGCTCTTTCTGGCCTGCCAGGTCTCTGTGGATAAGTCTGCTGCCAATCTAATATTTTTACCATTGTACGTTACAGACTTCTTTTCCCGGGCTGCTTTCAGGATCTTTTCTTTGTCACTAAGACTTGTACATTTTACTATTATGTGACGGGGTGTGGACCTATTCTTATTGATTTTGAGGGGGGTTCTCTGAACCTCCTGGATTTTGATGCTTGTTCGCTTTGCCATATTGGGGAAATTCTCTCCAATAATTCTCTCCAATATACCTTCTGCTCCCCTCTCTGTTTCCTCTTCTTCTGGAATCCCAATTATTCTAATGTTGTTTCGTCTTATGGTGTCACTTATCTCTCGAATTCTCCCCTCGTGGTCCAGTAGCTGTTTGTCCCTCTTTTGCTCAGCTTCTTTATTCTCTGTCATTTGGTCTTCTATATCGCTAATTCTTTCTTCTGCCTCATTTATCCTAGCAGTGAGAGCCTCCATTTTTGATTGCACCTCATTAATAGCTTTTTTGATTTCAACTTGGTTAGTTTTAGTTCTTTTATTTCTCCTGAAAGGGCTTTTATATCTCCCGAGAGGGTTGCTTTAATATCTTCCATGCCTTTTTCAAGCCTGGCTAGAACCTTGAGAATCGTCATTCTGAACTCTATATCTGACATATTACCAATGTCTGTATTGATTAGGTCCCTAGCCTTTGGTACTGCCTCTTGTTCTTTTTTTTGTTGTGAATTTTTCCGCCTTGTCATTTTGTCCAGATAAGAGTTTATGAAGGAGCAAGTAAAATACTAAAAGGGTGGCAACAACCCCAGGAAAATATGCTTTAGCCAAATCAGAAGAGATCCCGAATTGTGAGGGGGGAGAAAGGGGATAAAAAGGGGTTCAGAAAGAAAGAAAAAAAAAAGAAAAAAAAAGAAACTATTAAAAAAAAGAAAGCCAATAAAGAAAAAATATAAAAAGAGGAAAATATATATATATATTAGATAAACTATTTAAAAAACGTTAAAAAAAGAAAACGGCAAAAGTTAAAAAAAATTTAGCAGAAGAAGAGAAAAAGAAAAAAAAATTGAAAAAGAGAAAAAAAATTAAATTAACTGCAAGGCTAAAAAATCATGGGGAGAAAACCATGAGTTCCGTGCTTTGCTTTCTTCTCCTCTGGAATTCCGCCGTTCTCCTTGGTAGGTGAACTTGGTCCTGGCTGGGTTTCCCGTTGATCTTCTGGGGGAGGGGCCTGTTGTAGTGATTCTCAAGCGTCTTTGCCCCAGGCGGAGTTGCACCGCCCTTACCCGGGGCCGCGCTGAGTAATCCGCTCGGGTTTGCTGGGTTTGCTTTCGGGAGCTTTTGTTCCCTGAGCGCTTTCCGTAGAGTCCGAAGGACGGGAATAAAGATGGCGGCCTCCCGGCCTCCCGGTCTCCGGCCCGGAGGAGCCAAGAGCCTGGGGCCCCACTCCTCAGTGCGCCCTCAGAGAACAGCGCCCAATGACTCCCGCCACCCTGGCCTCCGGCCACGCTCCGAGCTGACCGAGCCTGCGACCGGTTCAAGGCAACCCCGAGCTGAGAGTCACTCCTCGGCTCTGTCTCTGTAGCTGGCTTCCCTGTTCTAATACAGGTAAGCTCTGGGACACTCAGACACCCCCGATCCTTCTGCGACCCTACGGGACCTGAGGCCACGCTGACCCCGCCTGGGCTTCACCCCAGTTAAGCCTCTGGAGCGATGTCCCTCAGCGGAACAGACTTTTAAAAGTCCTGATTTTGCTCCGTTGCTCCGCCGCTCGCCGGGAGCCGGCCCCTCCCCCCGCGGTCTATCTTCCCGTCGCTTTGGATTCACTTTTCCGCCAGTCCTACCTTGCAGAAGGTGGTTGATTTTCTGTTTCTGGAATTGCTGTTCTTCTTCTCTTCAATCTCCCGTTGGATTTGTAGGTGTTTGCAATCTTTAGATAAGCTATTTAGCTGATCTCCCGCTACCCAAAGTAGTCTCAGCCTGCTACTTCTCCGCCATCTTGACTCCTCCCCGGTTGATTGGATTTAATCATCATTGCTTATATATAGGAGGCCCATTGATAAACTGATGATATTTAAGTAATTAATACATACACAATTCATAAATTATTATTTATGTTCCATGAAATTTATTTTTCTTGTCTTCAATAAAATTGTATGTTCCTCTGATCAAGAGTTTCATATAATTTGTGTTAAATTGGCACAGTTAAGGATACTAATACTCCCCTCACAAGTTTGTTGTGACAATGAAATGAGTCCACTCTGCAAAAAGAAAAATACAAATCATATTCAAATTGTGTAGACTTTGAATAAGTTTTCATTTAAAATGTAAATTGAGTATAAAATTTATAAAATTAGGGGTACCTAGGTGACATGATCAGTTAAGTGTCCAAATCTTGTCTTTAGCTCAGGTCGTGATCTCAGGGTCATGAGATGGAGTGCCTTGTCAGGCTCTGTGCTCATTGTAGAGTCTTCTTGGGACTCTCTCTCCCTCACCCTCTGCGCTTGCCTCTAAAATAAATAAATAAACAAATCTTAAAAAAAAAATTAAAATTATTTCTCAAATACTTATAAATATTTTCTTCTAAAATATTGTTTAATAGATATTTAATTTAAAAGGTAAGACATAAACTATAATTAATGAATATCAAATTTTTAAATCATTAGTTAAATCAACCTTAATTTTTAATTAAACTTTTTGAAAATTTAGTTAAAGCTTAATACATTTTTTAAAGTCTTTTTTATTTATTTGACACAGAGAGAGAAAAAGAGGGAGAGAGAAAGAGCACAAGCCAGGGGAGGGGCAGGAAGAGGGATAGGGAGAAGCGGGCTCTTTGCTGATCAGGGAGCCCAATGTGGGCTCGAGCCCAGGACCCTAGGATCATGACCTGAGTTGAAGGCAGATACTTAACCGACTGAGCCACCCAGGCATCCCTAAAGTTTAATAAATGTTTTATAAAAATAAGATTGTTTGTCGGGCGCCTGGGTGGCTCAGTGGGTTAAGCCGCTGCCTTCGGCTCAGGTCATGATCTCAGGGTCCTGGGATCGAGTCCCGCATCGGGCTCTCTGCTCAGCAGGGAGCCTGCTTCCCTTCCTCTCTCTCTGCCTGCCTCTCTGCCTACTTGTGATCTCTGTCTGTCAAATAAATAAATAAAATCTTTAAAAAAAAATAAGATTGTTTGTAATCTGAGCACTGAATGCCCACACAGTTGACCATGTCAGTAATCAGTGTAATATTCCACAGATGTTACACAAAGACCTATATATATATAAATTTAAGAACAGTATAAATTTTTAATATTGCAAAATATTACTTATCCACCACACATAACAGTTGTAAATACCATAATAATTCTGAGTACCTCCAGAACCTCAAACTGAAACATGAAAAGAAACCAAAAAAAGAGGATGTGTGGAACTACTAAAAAACAGTTTATCACTTCATTATGCAGAACCTATTGCCTTCATGCTACCTAAAAGAAAGGATTTGACATGCTAATTTGTCTTTTCTCTTACCTAAGTGCCTCCACTGCTCTACTTCTCCCCAGTTTTTTTCTAGTGACAACAGCCACACACCCACATACCTGAATGAGTTGACTTGTGTTTCAGTGACATAGAACAAGAGACATGGAAACACATTTTCCTGGTATGGTATTATCTATGAAAGCGAATGTC
Organism: Lutra lutra; assembly: GCF_902655055.1. NCBI lineage: Eukaryota > Metazoa > Chordata > Mammalia > Carnivora > Mustelidae > Lutra > Lutra lutra. Next base: position 129,591,563 of record NC_062278.1, on the reverse strand, counting down.
CAAGGTTGTGGGGAATGATATGCCAGCATTAATAGTTATATCTCAAGGGACAGAGGCCCTTATGTGTTCTTACATAAATTTTACTGTGTGTGTATGTGCTTATGATACACATCCCTCTAACATGCATGGGACAGGTTTCTCTCTTGTCCAGGGTAAGTTCTAGAATACAACCCCCCAAATCTAAATCCACCTGATCTCCCCAGGTGGAGGCTGTGTCCTCTCTCCCCACCTCAGAGAGAGAATGTCAGCCTTGAATGCTCTGCCTTGGAGCTACTGTTCGGATCCCTACTCCTGACCTCTCTCCTGCTGACCACCTCCCCACCCACCTTTCCATCACCTGCTGACCTCTCTAAGGCCACCTTTACTTTCCTTTGGAATCAGCTGACATGTGTGTTCCTAGACTGTCCTAACATTTCATTTGCCAGGGCCCCCAGATTTCTTGCCACATATCAGCCTGTTACTGGACCTACTCTCTTTGCTGAGCCTGTTAGCTGACAGTCCAGCTCTGGTTGTCTTTAGGAGTACCACCTGAGATGGATCTCTGAACAACCTCTTTGCTTCCACAGCCTCTTTAAGGCATGGTTCCCCCTCATAGGTTAGATGCAGTTCCAGACTAGTTTCGCTAGCTAACAGCAGCCCATCATAGAAAATGCCAGGGGCACCTGGGTGACTCAGTCAGTTGGGCATCTTGCCTTCAGCTCAGGTCATGTTTTTGGGGTCCTGGGATGGAGCCCTACATCAGGCTCCTTGCTCAGCAGGGAGTCTGCTTCTCCCTCTCCCTCACCCCAGCACTGGCCCTCTCTCTTTCTCAAATAAACAAATAAAATCTTTTTTTAAAAAAGGTGGGGGAGAGAAGAAAGAAAATGCCTGAGGGATCCCTGTCTCCCATCCCTGACTGGGTACAGTCCCTTACCTTATTAAAATGAAACTTGTAAATGGTGAAGTCCAGCCTGCAAACACTGAGAGATGGGAGTGTTGTTTGTTTGCCTAGAAGTTTTTATAAATTTGCTTCTGAATGTCTTAAAACAGGGCTTGCATCCTTCTCCGAATCTTCTTACACTCAGTCTAACTCACACACTTACATGACCAGCCTTGTCCTGTGGGTAAACAATAAAGCATTGCTCTTAGAGCCAGATAGAAGTGGATTTGAGTCTCTTCTCTGTTTCTTACCAACTGTATACTCTCAGATGAGTTATGCAGCCTTATAGAACTCTGTTCTCTCATCTTGCAAAGGGTGAACAAAACATAGGTAGCAGTTTCTGATGGACACCAGAAGAAAAGGTGTTCAGTATAGTGTCTACACACACCAAATGCTCAGTAGTTGTTGGTTCTGCCCCCCTCACACGGGCTCCTTGGTTTTCAAGCTGCATTCTCAAATCTGCCTAGGTTTAGGGTTTCTCGGTCTGGACACTTTATCACCTGGTTCTGAACTGGTGGGAGGGGGGTACTTTCCTTCCTCAGGATGAAGCAGTTAAGGACTCAGGGGGATAGCCCGCAGCCAGGAACCTAAGTCAACTAAATCCAATAAATGACTTCTTCTATTATGTAGAAATCATGGGTGTTCGTAGGTACTAATTGGCTGTCTTCTCCACTTTCCTTTACAGCATTTAAGTAGTTCCTTAACACTATTTTATTTTGGAGCTTCCTAATTATATTACTCCAGATAGCTATTGTCAATGAGCTTGCCAGTGGGGGGAAAAATGGAGTTATTTATGCCTTCTTCTATTCCACAAGCACTTATGGGGTAACTCTGATGATCTCGGCATGGCAGAGCCCACCAAGTACACAATGCAGTCCCTGCCCATGAGGAACCTCAGGGTCACTGGTGAGGAATGACAGATATGGGAAATGATTACATCAAAACTGTCTGAGTCGGGCGACATGTACTTAAGTGGAATAGTAATATACCTGTGGTTAAGTTTTAACTATTTTTATATGAAAGAAATAAAGCAGATAGGGGCTGGGCCCTGGACTGAGGGAATAGCTCTTGGCAACTGGACTGGCCAGCGAGGAGCCTGACCCAGGTAGAGTGAAAGTCGCACACAGATGAGTGCTTTCATTTCCACAGACACCATCAGACTCTAAATGATGGCTATAGTGCCCCCAAATACATTTCCTGCCCCCTGGTCTTTCTCCTAATTGAGGAAATCCATCATACTCTAGTTTGACAAAATATCTTATGTACTGTGTGAAAAAAATCACTCTCTCACTCAAAAACTTTCAGTGGCACTCTACGGCCCAGCGAACCCTACCACCGCTCACTGAATCCAACTCCCCTCATGACCTCCGTATCCTTGTAGATCAGCTACAGTCTCAAGGATTGGACTGAAAGATAGTTTGATAAAGGAAGGTAGCAAACTGAGTTCTAGTCCCAGCTCAGTCATTGGCTAGCTAATGCAGACCCCTAAAAAACAGAATTCCGTTTTCTTGTGCCTCAAATTCATACCTGTAGGGTTGCTGAAGAGATTCCATATCAAAATACAATGAAAAGGCTTAGAATATTGCTTAGCATGGAGTAAACACTCAGGGAATGCTGCCCATTAGTAGAGGAATAGAAGTATTGATTAAGGAAGCAAGTGAACCTGGAGAGAAGTCTCTACTCCCAACCCTTCCAGCTCAGCTGACAGCCCAGTGAAGACATCAAAGTTATACTGATCACATCTGTGGGCAGTATGAAGTGAAGAGGGATAGCAAATATTTTGGATGATGGACTCATATCCCCAAACGATGCTAACAAGCCACTAAAATGGACATATATGGCAAGGTATACGGAAGAGATGGAAGCTTAGTCCAGTTTTTGGTGTGCTGATAACTCAGCTCTGTGGAAGAAGAAAAAAAATAGCCCAGGTTTGTAGCTTTTGCTGATATCCATGGTATGAATATTCCTGCCACAGCCAATGCCAAAACACCGAAGTGGTGTCACTGAACTCAGAACTGTAAAGAGATGCTCTCATGACTAGTTTGAGCTGGTTCCAGTATACCACTGAAAAATTTCTAAACCAGAGTTTGGGGGGTAAAAAAAAAGTTTGAGGAGAAACGTGGCATAGTTCTTACCCTAAAGCATTTCCACTGCCTGACTGGATTCAATGTGTGAGAGAAGCCGGGCAGTCAAATAAATGCCACTGAGCTTGGGCTCTGTAGTCAGACTGCCATGGATTCAAATCCATCCTGCCCTGCTTGCTAGTTGCGTGACCCTTGACAATCACTAAACCTCTAATTCTAGTTTCCTCATCTATGAAATGGTAATACTGACATCTACTTCATAAATTTACTCACAGAGTTACACGAGAAATGTCCTGTGGAGAAAGAGATTTGCAATAAGATAAAGGCCAAGCAGGGCGCCTGGGTGGCTCAGTGGGTAAAGCCTCTGCCTTTGGCTCAGGTCATGTTCTCAGGGTCCTGGGATAGAGCCCCCACATTGGGCTCTCTGCTCAGCAGGAGCCTGCTTCCCCCTCTCGCTCTGCCTGCCTCTTGACTACTTGTGATCTCTCTCTCTCTGTCAAATAAATAAATAAAATCTAAAAAAAGAAAAAGGAAAGAAAAAGAAAAAAGCCAAGCAATCAAAAGGGGAAAATGGGAAAAATGTGTGTGTTAAGGAGCTATATCTGCATAACACATCACCCAATATTTACTGATTTCAAACAGCAGTCCTCCACTTGGCTACAGTTGGCAATCTGGGCAGGGCTCAGAGGGAATGGCTCTTTTCTCCCTTAGAGGGTTAGCTGGGCTCCCACATGTTTGTGGTCAGCTGATGACCTGTGGCCTCACTCATGGTTGGCAGTTGGCAGGACTAATGGAGGTTCCTGGGCTACAAGCATCTGGCCGGCTAGTCTGGGCTTTTTCACGTGGCGGTAGGTGCAGGGTTCCCAAGAGCAGCAAGCAAAAGCAAGCACCACTCTCGGGTCTTTCCAAGCCTCCCATTTTCTCATGTCATTGACCAAAGCAAGTCACATGTCTCAGCCCAGAGTCCATATGGTGGGAACTACGTAAGGGTGTTGTCAGGGTCACTTTTACAGTCTACCACAATGTAAGAAGAGGCAACTGATAAAAGAGAAAGTCTGAATGGCCAGTAAATGCATGAGTTGTCCAACCTCACTAGTAATGAGGAAAATGCAAATTAAAATAAGATATTATTTCATATTTATCAGGTTGATAATTTTTTAAAAGTCTGATAAAACTCAGGGATGGTATGAAAATGGAGAAATGAGCCCTACACAGCTGCTGGGAAGGGGACATATCATGACACTCAGAACGTGGGGATCAAAATGAATACATCCGGTTTCTGTGAATCAATATTGAACACCTCCTTCTGAGTTATGGAATCATCAGACAATAAGATTTGATACATTATATATGGACACTTTATTTTTATAGATGTATATATATGTAATAAAACATAAAACATGGATGGAAAAGATACACACCAATTTCAGAATATTATTTATCTCTTGGGATAAAGAGATGAAGAGCAAAGAATGAAAAATAAAGGAGGCTTTGAATTTATTTGTACATTTTATTTCTCAAAAAAAGTGAATTGACTGTGACAAAATATATATTTGTTGTATTCGAGAGATACAGGTCCATGAGCATTTATGTTTGAGATATTCAAAATACTATATCTTGGAAATATCCCATAATTAAAGCAACATTTAAAGAAAGATATCTGACAGTTCCTTTAGACAAAGGAGAAAAGGTTGGGGAACAAGAGGACTAAGTTATATAACTGATTAACAGCCTAAAAAAATGTAATTTTCATGGGAAGGGGCCAGCAAATGTGGGGTGACCTGACTGGGTGGAAGCCAGTAGCCAGGCAGTGAGAGGATTCACCCAGGGCAGAACAAAGGACATAGAATTTTATCAAATACACCGTAAGGGAGCAGTGGGCAGGACAGCAAAGGAGAGACTGTCTGCCAGGAGGCCATGGTCGGGGGCTGTAGTTAAGGGGGAAGGTGAGGAAGTAGGGGAACATGTGCCCCTGTGTCTGTGTATGAGTAACCCATTGGTCAGTTAGGGCTTATGGATATTTTGAGGTGGGTCATCTAAAGGGCCTGTTTGCATTCAGCCTGGGGGTGAGGAGGGTCACTGTGGACTCTTCTACCTTGCTCATATGTCCATTGTTCAAGCTGCTTGCCTAAGAGTGGCCTCTGTGAGTTTAGGTCCCTTTCATCAAAGTATGGAACACAGAAAGAACGTGTCTACAATCCTGCTGTGCTCTGCAATGGTCAGACTACGCCTGAGCACACTTTGGAAAGGGCAGGCGCTAATGTGAGTGTGACCACTTGCTCAGTCAGCCGCACCATGTGAGCACCTACTGGCTGTCGCAGAAGACTTCATAGAGGACAGAAAACCAGAGGCCCTCCTCTCAGGGGCTTAGCTTCCATCCCAGTCTATGCGCACAGCAGCCATGAGAGCACAGAGGATATGAGGGGTAGGGGATAGGAGGTTGGGAAGTTGATGAAAAACTACCCCCAAACCAAGTTGTGTAGGGAATTCTGTCAAGGCTGCCATCCACCTCCCTCTCCCACGCTGGCTCTGAATCCGTAGGGAACCCTGAAGCTTTCAGTGGAACAGCTCCAGGCACCTTCCTGCAGAGACACACTCAGCATTGATAAGGACAAACGGGTCTGTGTGCCTGGAGTTCTCACCGGAACCTTCACCAAAACCCAACCTTAGCATCCCCATTAGAACTTCTCCCCTAAGTGGAGCAGAGGATGAGAGCCCTTTGCTCCACCCGCCAGTTCCTCAGAGGCTTTATCCCCTCAAGACTGAACTGCAAAGAGTTATTTTTGCTGTACTGTCTTTTTATTTCTTTTCAACCTCTTATTTCCTATTCTGTAATTATTGCCAAGAAATGTTCGCAGAAAACATGCTAGATTTCTGACAGTCTGTCATGTGGGAGAGAGATGAGCTCTTCCTGTGTGCTGCCCAGAGACTGCTGTCTGACTGGGGAGGGCACAGGGAGAGGCCTTTCTGGCCACTGTAAGGGGGAGCTCACGGGCTGCTGGTCCAGAGCAGTGGCCTGCTGCCTCCCCTGAGCGGCACCCAGAGACTAAACAGGGACCTTGAAAAGCAAGTTGTTGACCTTAGAAATTCTACAAATTGTCTTCATTTTTTGATGATCCCAGAATAATTATTGTAAATTATTTAAAAATTATAGAAATGTTTAAGAAGACAGTGTAGCCCCACCATCTCCTCTTTGAGAGAAAAACACTAACACTTGGATATGTATCCTTTGAATTTTTTGACAGATATACAAACTTTTAGATATGAAAAAGGAACCACTCTCTATGTAGATTGAATCACAGTTTGCCCCCCACCCAATTAGGTTGTATCCCAGAAGACTCTCCCATGTCGGGATATGTAAGACTAGCTCATTCTCTTCGTGAGTTGCCTTATTCCTGCCTTCACAAATACCCATCGAATGCAAACACCCACCTAAGGTCAGGCACTGCTCTAGGTGCTCGAGAACCCAAGAGTAGACAGAACAAAGGTTTTGCCCTCATGAGACTTCTTTATATCCTAGCTTAGAGAAAAAAAAATACACCAACAAACCAATAAAATAAAAGATGTCCCAAAGACACATGCCATGAGGAAAAACAATGCAGGTTAAGGGACATCGTACAACAAAGGACATTGCTGGTTTAGACTGCATAGTCATGGAAGACTTTTCTCAGGGGTTCTGTATCAGGTATCTATGGCTGTGTAACACATTATTCTAAAACTTGGAGGTTTTAACCACAATATTTATTAACTCACGGTTTCAACAGGACAGGCATCCAGAAGCAGCTGAGTGGCATCCTCTGCCTCGGGGTCTCTCACAGGCTGTAGTCAAGGTGTCAACCAGAGCTTCAGTTACCTGAGGGCTCCAACAGGGAAGGATCTGCTTCCAAACACACGTGTTGTTGGCAAGAATTAGTGTCCCACAGGCTGTCCTCTGAGGGCCTCAGTTCCTCAAGGGCTGTTTGTTGGAACTTTCTCTGAGTTCCTTGTCACATGGGCCTCTCCACAGGATGGCTCAAAACATGGCAGCTGGCTTCATCACAATGAGTAAGAGAGAAGAGCCAGAGAGAGAGAGATGGAGTCAGCAAGATGGAAGTCACAGTGTTTAATAATCAATCTCAGAAGGGGTATCCCTCATTTTTGCTATGTTCTCTTCCTCAGTAGCTAGTCAGCAGGTCCAGGGCACACTCCAAGGGAAGGAATCACACAGGGTGCACACACCAGGAGGAGGGATTGTGGGAGCCATATTGGATGTTGCCTACCATGGGGTGATATTTGGCCAGAGATACAAACGAAGCGAGGGAGGGAGTCATGTCAATATCTGGGGAAAGAACCTTCCAAGAAGAACAAGAGCAAAAGCAAAGTCCCTGAGGATGGCACAGCCTTGACCTGCATGAGGAGCAGCAAGGAGCCCTCTGTGGCAAGAGCAGTAGAGGGGAAGAGTGGCGGTGAATGAGGCTGATGAGGGAAGCAGAGACGAGACCATGGCCGCCCTTGTAGGCCTGGGGAAGACTTGGCCTTTAGTTCCCAGGGATAAGCAACAGTTTCCCTAGTTTGCATAATTTATTTACCTAACTCCTCATTGCCGAAGGTCAATTGTAAATTGCTGTTTCTGAAAATGCCACACCTTTACACACATGTGCACCTGTGTTTGTGCTACTATTCATACAGTCTATATACTTGTAGGTATGTACGTGTGTGCGTATCTTCAAGGGGGTTTCTGGATAAAAAGGTATGTGCTTAAAAATGTAGTTACACACATACAGCCAAAGTGCACTTAAAACGGCTTTCCCCATTGTCTCTCCCATCAATATTGTGCAAAAGGAGAACCCGGGCCAACACTAACTAGTAGTAAGCTTTTGAATCTTTGTTAATCTAATGTGGAAAATGTGGCATTTCGTTGTGATTTACCTTTGCCTTTCCTCTCTAAAGAGGATGAACTGTTTTGCATCTTTCTGTTTCTTCCTCTGTAGGGCCTGTTGAGGTCTAAGGATCTTCTTCTCTGACAGGCCCCAATGGAAGCTGTCCAGTGCTACTTACCTTTGCTCCCTGGGGTCCCAGGACCTGCTCTGGCCTCCCCACTACTGAGCCATTGCTTACTGCCTCTGCCTGAACTCCTTCCCCCACGTGCATGTCCTCAGCACCCAATGTCCAGCCACCTCCACCACCCTGTCCACCAGAGCCCTAGGGTTCTCAGAGCGCCTTCTCAGGGTACCAGGTAGAATAATGGTTGAGAAAGTATCTGCTAGACTCTGATCAGCTCCAGCTCCTAGAACTCTCTGACCTTGGGCCAAGTGCGGAAACAAAATGGGCCTCCATTTCCTTCCCTAAACTGAAGTCAGAAATAATAGTTGCCTCCTTAGTAGGTTGGCATGAGGATTAAATAGATAGTTCAAGAAAGCTACTAAGAGAAGGCCCAGGCACTTAGTAGGTGGTCAGTACGTGTGAACTGTTGCCATCAGCCTGTGCTGCCGTGCTTGCCACGGAGTTGTTGCAAGGCGGCGATAACATCTTACTCATTTTTCAATTCCTGGAAGCACCTCATGCTGTTGCACAATGCAGCATTTGATAATTATTGGTATAATTATTTGCATTATGTGTCAAATAAAGGAATTCACACCTGAATGAATGAATGAATCGCATGTGTAGTCTTAATACAAAGGGACTTAACTGCCAACTGTTATCTCTTGCACAACTGGGAATCCTTGAAGGATTTCTTGAAGATTAAATAACATAAAGCAATGTTTTAAGAAGGAATTTAAGGAATAAGTAAATTTGCAAATAAGATTTTTTTTAAACCTGAAGATTTCTCCAATCCCTGCGAAGGCAAGAAGCCAATACATATTGGAAGCGTCTTTTCAGCTGTCTGCTCATGCACAGGCTCAGCAGCCTGCCTCCCTTTTCTCTAGCTCACCCTGACCCCCTCCCCCGTTGACCACTACTGAGCAGAGCCCCCTCTGGAAATGAACACACGAATGTGCTTACGTTTTGTTTTTTGGTTGGGTTTTTTGGGGGGTTTTTTGTTTGTTTGTTTGTTTTTTGCCTCTGGCACTCTTTCCAGCATGGATAGTGGTTTAAAACAGAGGCAGACAACCACAGCCCGCAGGCCACATCCAGCTTGTAGATATGTTTTGCTCCACAAACACAGTATTTTCTGAAAAATCGGATTAAAACTCAAGAAGTTTAAATTTTTAAAAAATAATAATAAAAATACATATATATGGCTTCTCTTGCAAAAACAGAGATTTGGCCACAGGGGCTGGCACTCCCACGTGGAAATGTCTGTCTAGGATCACGTAGGAGCAGCCCCCCTTAGACAGGTATGTGTCTGATTCCCAGGTCACCCCATCCCCACCTGCTTAGCTCATCATTTAGGTTGCATGGATGCTGAACCACACGAGCTTTCAACACTGGTGTCAAAACCATCATCCCAAGTAGATACTGGTCTTGCCCGTCACTAATGAATATTTCAGCCCCATAAGAGCCCTCAAAGGCACAGAGCAACAATTCCTTAATCCCTGATACAGTTTTTGAGAAAGAGGCCTTTATACTCAAATACATCTGGGCGTTGTCTACAATTCTAACCTCCAGGTCCTGAGTCCTTGTTTGACCACCACTTTTTATAAGAAGCACCTCCGTAAACATGCTATGGAAGACATTTCGGGGAACACCGCCTGGGAAGGGCCAGAGACCTTCCAGACCTAGAGAAAACCCTGTATTCACAAAAGGAATCTCTGCAGAATAAGGGCAGCATTGCCCGCTTCCAGCCCCTATCCAGAGAGATGACACGTGGCTAAAACAAGCCATCCACTGGGCAGGTCAGCAGCAGATGGAGCTGCGAAAGAGGAGGACCCATTGCCTGCAGTCTGGATCCTGGGAAAAGTCTCTGAGATGGAGACGTGTGTGCAATCATTTGGTCAGGATGCACACTAGGTACCAGAGAGGCCTTGGGCGATCCTACATGGGGCTCAGGGGCTTCTGGCTCCTTCAGAGCTGTCCTCCACATCGAGGCAAAGGGGCCAGGACTTTTGTTAATTTCTGTATCAAATAGTCATGGAAGGGGAGGAATAACCTTGAGGTGGGGCAGCTCTCTCCTGCCCAAGGCAATTCCCAGAGAGGGATGTAGCCGTGAGGCCCCAGCACCCCCACTTGCAGCATGAGCAGATGCACAACAGTCCTGAAAGGGGGATCTGAAACTGGAGCTCACAGGCTCACTGCACCTGCCTTTCTTCTTGAGGGTTAACTGGCACCTTCCTTCCGGCCAGTGGTAGCAGTGACTACCACAGGAGAGTCAGAGGGCGGGGCTTGGAGGCAAAGCTCCATCACCTTGCTTCCAACTTATAGCACTGGTAAATAGGGTGATCTTTCTGAAACATGGTTCTGTTTCAAAATCCTGAATGGCTCCCCATTTCCTTCTGAATGAAGCACAGAATCCTTAACCTGGCATTCTAGACCCTCCACCAACTATCCCGGGCTACCTTTCCAGTTTCTCTCCCATTATTCTCCAACAAAGCCCCATGAAGTCTCCACAGTTCACATCCTTCATGTCTTTGCCCTTGGTGATTCCCTCTGCCTAGAAAAACCTTCTCCTATGTCCATATATCTAAATCTTATTTACTTTTTTTTTTTTTTTTTAGTTTAGTTTGAATCCTTCCCCAGTTCCGTCCAACTCGGAGCAATCTCTGTCTGATCTTATAATAACATTTTTTATCATCCATTATATGTAATTTATCTCATATACTAAGCCATATGCTCCTTGAGGGCAAGATTTTGGTCTTATTCAGTGCCTTGCATGTAGTAAATATTTACTGAATATTGAACGGATGGATCCATGGATGGGTAGGCAGATGGGTGGGTGAACAAGGAGAATGACAGGCACTGGATAGATGTCTTGCTGTTAAGGTGATGCTAAGTCTTGTCCTCACTGTCTTCCTGGGCTCTCTGCAGCTTACTTCATTTGTGAACAAGAGGCAGACTGGTCCAAAAAGAACCAAAGATATATTCTCTGTATCAAAGTATGAAAACTACCTCCTCAATGCTGAAGGCATTGAGGATTCACTAATTTCCCTTTTTAAACTTACTACCAACTTTGCTCATAGGAAGGGGATACAAGTTTCCCTGCTATCCTCAAGTAGCACACTCCTACAAAACCTCTAATAAGCCAAAATGGCAAACACAGTGTGAACAAGTCATTACTATTAATTTTTATGCAAAAATTGTTGAGCATTCCCAGACCCCAAAAAATAACCTTTCTTAGGTTTTTCTGGTACTTTAGGACACATCTTGTTCACAGTTGCACAAAATAAATGGAGCTAAAGCGCAGCTGCTCCCAGACACAGTTCAAAGCTGCAGCGGCTTGATGCTGAGACGCTGGGTACAGTCCCCAGGAAGGAGGTTGGCGAGGCCTCTCTCTCCCTGCTGGCATGCTCTCCATCTCTGCAATGACAGTCTACAAAACAAATGTTCAACACTGTTTGCACTTCTCACCTTTTCTCATAAAGGTGAAAATCTTCCTCGGATTTCTTTCAGTTAGTGAACACAGGTCCTTCCATAGTTCTCTCATAAAAGCCAAAGAGCAGAACTCGGACTTTTGAAAAGTGGGGGGAATCCCTGTAGTACATCAATACCCCTTGAGTGCCCCACAAAACAGCCCCCAATCCAGCTGTTGCATTTCAGGTGGTACCACTCGGAAGATTTCTCGAACCTCAGATAGCTGTTAACAAAACAATATGCTGATCAGTTCCCAAAACATAAATCAGAGGCAATCAGTTTTGCCGGCTGCTTGGCTCAGGAAAGGTGACACCCAGTTAGGGAACATGCTCCACCCCAAGCAGTGTGTGCTTCCAACAGCCCGCAGTATTTACAGCCGCAGTCATGGGTTTGACAGCTGTGGTTCCTGCCTGGAGACACAGACTCTTCCAGAAGATGTAATAATAACCTCTTGCTCTTGTGTGATGCTGACTTGCACCTGAGTTCTCACAAGGACTCGGGAAGGTAGGGACACAAAGTATTCCCATCCCCCTTTGAAGCCCAGACAAGAGAGCGTCAGAGAGGAAAGGCTATCCTGGCAAACTCGGAGGAAAAGCTAGTGGGGAGCAGCAGGGCACAAGGAAGACCTAGCCTTCCATTTCTTCACAGCAACAACCGCCTTGCTATTGTGTGACCTCCACACCCACACCTTTACCTCTGGGTCTATGAAGGGGAATTACCAGATACCAAGTAGCCAGTTTATTCATGACATTTATAGTCATTGTTTAGAATGCTAGCACAATGTCAACCAAGGAATTACTCTTAATGCCTAATCGAAATTATTTCTACAAAGTGTGATCTCAGTCTCCTTTGTCCCATTCTCATCTCTTTGATAGCCTTTGGAAGAAGAGCAAGTTCTGATTTTCAAAGGAGTAAGACGGTCCCTATCAAACTGTGGGGTAGATTGTGTAATAGAGGGAATGTGAACTCCCAAGATGGGGAGCATGTTCATTTCCTGGGACCAATTCAGACTCACTGAGAACAAGGCCACATGAGATAGGCTTGTTGGTGGGATGACCACAGGAGGAATCAGATGCAGTAGATACAGTTCCTATTGATTTTAACAATGTCTTTGATGGAGTTCCCTATAATATCATTGTGAACAAATTACACAGATAGGGACCTCATGATAATACCATTCAGTGGATTTGTAACTGGTTGAATAAATTCAGAGATGATGATTAATGTGTGATAGCAATCCTACAGTATACTCTGAATGATATAATGAAGAATTCTGACCTCTGTCTTATCCGAAACTTTTATCAAGTATTACTAAATTTTTGGCCTCTAGAGCCAATCTAACCCATCCACACCTCTTAAAGCTAAAAGGAGAAGCTGAGGAAAGGAATCACAGAATCTGCAATCCAAAAGCAGTCTGGAGAGATGGATGTATCAGTTCAAACCTGACAAGATAAAGGGCACCTCTGTAGCTCAGTAGGCTAAGCTTCTGACTCTTGATTTTGGTTCAGGTCATGATCTCAGGGTGATAAAGTCAGGATCCACAATGTGTGTGGAGCCTGCTTAAGATTCTCTGTCTCTGTCCCTTCTCCCTCCCTTCCGTACCTTCACCCTGAACCCTTTTGCAGGGGGCAGGCACAAGCTCTCTCTCTCTCAAAAAAAAAAAAAAAAAAAAAAAAAAAAAGTCAATGGCTGTTTTTAAAACCTTGGGGTTCTATTCAAGGGCTCAAGTGCACAAGTAGAGAATGAGGAGATATGTCTCGGAACAGCTCATAAAAACAAGGCCTCAGGTCTGAGTTTGCATGTAGGCTCAGATTCAAGCAGTAGTGCAGGGTCTCTGGCCAAGGAAGCTGCTAGGAACGTAGAGTGCGTGTTTCCGGGGGAAACAGGCTCCCATCTGCTTCTCCCAGGAATCCTGCAGATCTCTGCTTAAGAGGGCCCCTGACCAATTGGAAAAGTGCTACAGGCAGGTGAAGAATAGGGAAAGATGCTAGACACGATGTTAATTAGGTCACATATGAAGGTGCTGGAATTGTTTAGCCTGATGATCTTTGCCTTTAAACACCTGAAAGACTCTCACATGGGATAGTGGGTATTCTCATTGTTGGAACCCTGGAGGCAGCACTGGAGCTAATGGGAAAAAGCTAAAAGGAAGCAGATTTTTGCTCAAATTTAGGAGGACGACCCTAAGAATTGCAATTTTCCAGATAAGGCTACATGTCAGGAGGAGGCATAGAACCACGTCTGAGACAGGCCCACAATCAAGAGAAGCTGTCATGGGGGCGGGCTGGCAAGATGAGAGTGCTCTGAGTTGACACAATGAGAACATAGGCAGTTAGCCTGGGAGGGGGCCATCAGCAAGGTGGCAGAGGGGCTGACCACTTCTCTCTTGCATCAAGGACTTTATGTGGTCTGTCCACACCTCCTTGCATGTTCCAGCCCCTGACGGGAGCCCTAGTATTAATAAATCCTTCAAGCCAGGAGCAGCCTTTCTCAGGGGTCTTCTTCCTCCTCCTCTTCTTCTCCTCCTTTCTCCTTCTCCCCTCTCCTTTCCTCCTCCTCCTCTCCCACCCCCCCCTCCTCCTTCTTGTTCTTCTTGTGTCCATATTGGTTTTTTATTATTTTTTTTTCTTAACCAACCGTTTGGGCTTCTCTCTGGCCCTCTCGAATCACTCCCCAGTCCTCCATGTCCTTTTCAGCTGGGAGGCTCCCCAATGAGCACAGTACTTCAGACAGCTAGAAAATTAAGGATGCTAATAACAGTGGGATGGGTGACGAAGAGGGCTCATCAAATCCCCTCCCTGAAGCTATCTCCAAACAAGAGTCTCCTTTGTAAGGATTTATCAGAGTGGGGGGGGGCACCTAAGTGAACCAGAGGACATTTGAGAGGGGAGGGGAATCCCCCACTCTGTGAATATCATTGCCTGGGTGCTTTTGATACATATTATTGCATGCAATCCTCACAATACTCCCCTGGTTAGGTCAATTCCTCCCTTGGAAATGGAAGGGAACTGAGGCTCACAGGGTTAAGTACCCAGGCTCAAGGTGACATGGCTGGCAAGTTGCAGAGTCAGGATTTAAATTCAGGTCTGCACGGTTACACCCCATTCCCTCCCCACTACAGGTCTTGTCTGATTTGAGAAACCAGAATCTAGCAGGCTTCATCCTACACCCATTTTGAAATTAGTTGTAGAATTTCATTCCTCCAAGAGGTTTGCTTTGCAGCAACACTCCAGGAAAAAATGTCACTCCATGGGGCATTGATTAGCAATATTAAAATGCCTTTAGAAAAAACAGAAAGGAGCAATGCAGGGCACTGGCCCTAAAATTAAATTCAGGATGCTAACACTACTATTACAGATCCAGGGCTGGAAGAGGATGGAGGCTGGCTGGTACAGCTTCAGAACCATCCCCACTCCCCATTTTCCAGTGTGTCTGAAGCTTCCTCCTAGCTGAGGGACTTGTCTCTGCAGTGATTCACCAGAGTCATTTTCTTCACTCTTGCCCAAATCCTGACATTTATAAAACAGTCATAGACATACCACAAGGCTTCCATTTGCCAGGTATTATCAACTATCCCTAAAGAAATTCTTCATTAAATTATAATAGTAAGCACTATAGCATAATGCTGGCTGAGAGTAAGGGCTCTGGAGACCTAGCTACTCCATCACCCACCAACCCAGGCTCCATCCCCACTCCCTAACTACTAACTGCCTTGGGCCTCAGCTTCCTTCTTTGGACTGTCTTGAGAATGTGATTAGTTAATACATGTGACACAGAGTGATATATTGTGGTTTGGTTTGATTTGGTTTTTTAAGGAGAAGGGAAAACATGGTCTTGGGCAGCATGCTTCCAACACAAATGTCGGGAATAACAGCCAACACTCTCAAAGAATGGCTCTCAGGTTAGACTCTACATCCCCTCCATTCATTATTCAGAACATCTCTATAACGTGCCACACCCAAGGCACCCACAACTACTGAAATTCTCCACCAATGAGAGCTGAGTGCTGGAGATTAAGTGTGAAAAGAAGAACCCAGCAATTAATTTTCTCGACATTGTCATTTCTTAATTTGATTTAAAGTTACTATTGACATTGGCTGACTGTATTCACTTCTATTTAGAGGTTCCATTTAGGGACACCTCTTGATTGGGGTAGCCTGAGAAAGGAACAGAGAACTTCTCCAACAAGCTAGAGGTATCCTACATTCATTCATTAACTGATTGACTCATTTATTTGATGAATAATTCCCTGAGAAACTCTTCCTACCCAGCGCTCAGCTGGTTCCTAGAGATTCAGTGGCAAGACAAGAAGACATGGCCCCTGCCCTTATGGTGCCTCTAGTGAGACACATGACAGACAAGTAAACAGTTACAGCAAAAACAGTGTCAGGAGGGAAACAGGAAGAGCTTATGACAGAGAATAGTGGGGGGAGGGCTGATACTTAGAAAAAGTGTTCAGAGAAAGCCTCTCTGAGGAGAAAATGGATAAGGTATGACTTAAAAATTTAGAAGAGGACCAGTGTGGCAGGATTACAGTAGACATAGAGGGAAGTGAGGGCAGCTAAGGTTGGAGACTTAAGCAAGGGACAGGCCAGTTAAAAAGTCTTATAGGCCCAGGTAAGGAGTTTGAATTTTATTTTAAGAGTGAGTCGAGGGGTGCCTGGGTGGCTCAGTGGGTTAAGCCACTGCCTTCGGCTCAGGTCATGATCTCAGAGTCCTGGGATTGAGCCCCGCATGGGGCTCTCTGCTCGGCAGGGAGCCTGCTTCCTCCCCTCTCTCTGCCTGCCTCTCTGCCTACTTGTGATCTCTCTGTCAAATAAATAAATAAAAATCTTTAAAAAAAAATAACATTTAAAGAGTGAGTCGAAACCATTTAATAGCTAATGTATATTCTATAGATTATCTACCTGCCATGTGAGGAAGGGCCTAGAGCAGGGCAGGAGTAGAAACAGAAAGACCAGTAAGGGCCACTGCAGTTGGCTTGGGAGCAAAGATGGCGGCTCAGACTGGGGCAAAGGCATTGGTATAGAGGAAATTTCACAGAAATGGCAGTGTAGCAGTTGGAGAGTACTTGGAGGGGGGAGAGGGTAAGTCAATATAATATGTGAAGAATTTTAATATTCTTTTGTTCATCAAGTCAATCAAACTGTTTATTGCCACAGACCAGGACAGTGAAAAATTAAATATACCAGCTAACATTTATGTGTTACATGCTTTACAGATATTGTTTCATGAATCCTTATAACAGCACCTTAAGGTAGACATTGTTATTATCCCCATATTATAAATGAGCAAAATGAGTTATAATCAGATTAAGCAACTTGCTCAAAGATAATATTGCTAGTTAAGTTAGTGGAACTGGGATTCAATCCTAAGGCTGTCTGATTCTGAAACTCAAGCCCTAAGACACTGACAGACTATTCTAGGGAGACTTTCTATTCTGTACATGCTTGGCACCCCACATAAAATGTCTCCACACTCCCCATGCATGGTGTAGCTCCTTATCATCTGGGCATTAAAACCTGGACACATTTATTGAGCTTCTATTATATGCCAGACTTTTGCATTTATTGTGCCCACTTTGCAGATTGGGAAACTAAAGTACAAGGAGATTATGCAACTTACCCAAAGGCGTAAACCTGATCATCTTCAAACCCAGGCTGCCTCATGTGTTTGGCTACTGCCTCTTCCCAGGGAGTTTATTCCTGGAGAGAAGATCTGAACCTACATGGAAGGTCCCCTGAATGGTCGAAGGGTCCCAGGGGCTGCTGCTTCTCCAAGCCAGGCCTGACCTTGGGGTTGAGTAATGGCAAACCCGTTGAGATTGACAGGTTATTCCAGCCATGTGTAATGTCAGTGGGCCACAAGCCCACAGAGGATCAAGTCAAGCACCAAGATGGCTCTAAATCTAAAATCTAAATCTAAATCTTGTCTCCATCTGGTTCTCCTTTGTCACCTCTTTGGAGAGGCTCTCCCTGATGACCCTAGCTACAGTGGTGCCCCTCCCTCATGCCACCTGCTACCCCATCAATTGCTAGCACTGGTAACTATGTGTTGGCATCACGTATTATTTTTATGTTTGCCTGTCTCTGCCCACTACAATGTAAACTTTACATCCCCTTGGTTTACAATATGGGGCACATAGTAGGCAATCAATAAATATTTGATGAATGAATGATTGAATAAATTAGTTAATTACATTTTAGTTTGCATTTGCACCTGAGGAAAACTATAAGCTTTCTGCAAATACACAGGTTCCTCTTGAGCTTAAGCATCTGGGACAATAGAAAGAGGGGCTAAGAGGCAAACTGACAAGATGGCATGGAAAAACAACAATAGGATTAATGCAAGTGGGCCAGACCAAGCCACTTTTAAAAGCCCCCTTGTTGGCACGGTGGCCTTCTTGTAGTCCCATGGGAGGTACCTCAACACACCACAGAGCAATTAAGTAAGCAACCAGAACCTTGAGCTAGAAGTTCCCACTAAGTCAGAAGGAGCAAAGGAAAGGAAAGGGGCAGTGAGGGGAGGCCTCCCTGGGAGAGGGCCATATGGAGGAAGTGCAGTCCAGGTAGCACCCAGAAGAGGCGGAGGGCCCATGGTCCTCACCTCCTGGTTCATTATTCCCATCAGCAGGAGTGGGGGCTCCCAAGGAGCCATGTTCTCCTCTGCCTTCCACTGTGGGCATCAGCAGGAGGAATGTCATGTGTGCCTAGTTCCTTTAGGAAATCTGTGCCCCACTGAGAATCAGTTCCATTTCGATCTGAAATTCAAAAAAATAATAACAGTTAAACAAAACAGAGATTCTCTGATGAAGATGAGAGTCATCCATTGCTCATTTTTGTCTTCCTAGAAAGAACAAAAGCCAAACATGATCTTTCCCTGTTTGGGGGAACATTTTTGCAGGCTGGCTTTGCTCGCTCTCTTTTGAATACCTCGAGCAGAACACCCCTCGTGTTGTTAATGACTTCAAAGATACCCGGTCCACTGTGCGGCAAGTGATAAAAATGTACACAGCATGTGTTGGATAAATTAATAAACTCTCCAGAGCCTCCGATTCCTCGGGCCCAGCAGCACCGTAATGAAATGTTATTCTGAAGTGGAGGAGGTGGGAAGGAGAAAAAGGGGAGCAGTATTTAATATATGCAAATTAACTAGTATGCAAATTGCCACTAAGTTAAAAATAACGGACTGCGAAAGGAGCCCATTTTTTAAGCAGCTTGTTTATTCATTAGCCTAATTCCCATTATCAATCCTTCTGTTTTCTTCTTTATTAAGTACTCACATTTGGGGAAGTTTGCTTCCTACAAATTGTTTTGCTCCAAAACCCGTAACACTGGTTAGAACAATCACCATACATTAGCTTTTCTCTGTCTCATTCTTGATTTTGCCCCTTGCCTGCATTCTCTTTCTTTCACCTGTCCCTTTCCTTTTGCCTTTCTTCCAGTTCCTCCTGTCATCCTCACTGGCCTTGTTTCTCTGACACCTTTTGTCCCTCGGATGTGTGAGGTTCCCTGGCAAGCAGGCAGTGTGGGGCAGGGGCAAAGGAAGCCTCCTGTCTCAAAAGGGCTTACACCAGGGAGCTCTTCTGTCGAGCACTGGCCATGGGCTGGATTCTCAGATATAAAAGGCTCCAGCAGCTGGCTCCCCATGACCTTGGGGCTTGGACGACCATCAGTCCCCAGCCAATAATATCAGAACAGCCAGAACAATGCACACCCTGGTTCAGGTCTGTATATGGCCTCCGCTCCCTCAAGACAGACCTTACAGGATGTTAAGAGGAACTGGCAGACAAAATCCTCTTTTGTCTCAAGAAGCCTCCACCTTGCTATGTGCAAGCTCTGGTGCCCCCTAGAGGCTGAGAGTGGTACAGGGTGCTGGGCTGGTCCTAGGGAAAGCAGGGCAGGAGGAAGGCTCATGCAGGGATGGTTCTCCCACACAAAGCCTCCCCCACCCCACCGCCACAAGGTGTCCAGAGGGCATATCCAGAAAGTGTGGGTGCCCATGAGCAGCTGGGCGGGGGCTGAAGGTAGAGGCTTTGCTGATGCCGCGCGTGAGCTTGCGAGGCTGTTTTTTTGTGCAAACTGTTGTCATTTTTCACATGGTTTTTAATCACATAGTTATTACAAAGCCTCGAGATCATTTTTTACCACACGCTTCTCTGCACAGGGTGCTTGGCTGTGGCTGTGCAGAGCTGTTTGCACAGACGTGCCCCATGGAGTGCGCGGTCTCAGACATACAAGCATACACCCAGAGGCTCAGAGTCTCTCTGTGCCCTGGAGAAGCTGTGGTGGAGGCCCAGGGTACAGAATTTCAAGGCCGGCCCTGCCAGAAACCCTTACTCCACATCAGGCTGTGCTACCGATCAGATGCAAGTGAGTCAACGTGAACACATATTCCCGCAGCAAAAACCGCTAATTCCCACTCTTGCAGGAGCTCCCACTTGCTAGTGCTAAAAATTCTCCTAGGGGACCCAGAGTAGGGACCACATTTTCCAGGTCTCAGCTCAGGGCCGGAGCTTTGTCATCCCCTTGCTGAAGCACCTATTACTCTAGGACAGTGATGTCAAATGTGAAAGGTCACACTCAGGTGGCTGCTTGGCATCCTGGTCCAGAGACCAGGGCCAGCTGGAGAATGAATTTGCATCAGCTCCTGCTCCTTCAGTCCACTTTGCAATCTCCCATTGCGCTTAAGGGCTACAAATGGTGTCAAAAGGCTAAAGACCTCTAAGAGGCAGGCAGCAACAGAAAGTCACTGACACTAAGCCTGAGATGGAGCCAGAAAAATAAATCATTATCATTTAAGCCTTGCACGTTTTTCTACATACTGTCTTTGCAATATTTCCATAGAATGAGCAAATAAATCACCCCGCTCTTGACATTTTTAATAACTTAAAGAATGCGGTTAGGGTAATACTTAACTTTATTGACATATTGTATGGTTCATCCATCCCATCAAACCTCAATGAAACTTCAATGAATATTAACTGAGGACCCATAATGTACTAGACACTGCCTGGAGAATCCCCAGAGTGGTCCCTGTCCCCCTCCAGGAGCTTTAACTCATTGGCTTGACTCCTGTCTGTGGGAATCAATAGCCCACAGGGCAAGACTCCATCTAGTGGGGTACAGAGGCTGTTCAGATTCTAGCTGGAGGATTTGGCTCCCTGGGTTTGAGGAAAACCTCTTTCTGGACTCTGGCTGCTTGAGAGTGTTCTGAGGGTCAAAAGCCTCCCTTGTGCATTAGAGACAGACCAGATGAATGGAAAGAAGAGAGAACAGAATGCAGCTCAGTAGCCAAATCCCAAAGACAGGAGATGTAGTCCTAGTACGTCATTCTGGGACATGACCCAGCCTGGTCCCTGATTTCCCGGAACATGACTCAGAGGTCCCGAGTGGGACCTTAAACTCACCAGAGTCACACAGCTCTTTCATAGCAGAGCTAGAAGTAAGAACTAAGTGTCTTGATTTTTAAGCTAACACCCTTTTCTGTGGTAAATGATAATGGTGGCACATTTAACAAAGGAGTAGGAGAGTTTTTAAAAAGGAGATCAAATAATTCAAGGAATAATGATAGTATTTGACCCAATTCTCAAACACCTCTAGGAGACACTCTCCAGCACCTCGGATGCTCAAAGGCACAAGTTTTCTCTCTTACCCCAGGACTTTTTTGAGCTGTCACCTTCACAAAAATACTATGACCTCCAACCTTCTTCTCTTAGCCATTCTTTTTCATTCTTCAGCTCTCATTTGGGACACCAATTTGGACATCACTCCAAGAAGCTTTTCCTGATCCCTCAAATCTGCTGTTTGCAAGTCTCCCAGCCCCCATCCCGCACTCTCCTTTACAGGCCCTGCCCCTGCTCCCTGCAATTGTCTTTTCTTTGAATGCCTTCTCCAATCTTCTATGAACCTCTGAAGGGCAGAGACTACATCTGTCTTGCTCCCCTAAAATTGTTTCCATAGACCCTAAAGCTAATAACGCTAAGAATGCGATTAAGGTAATACTCAACTTTATTGATATAGTGTACAGTTCATCCGTCTCATCAAAACTCAATTAAATCTCAGTGACCATTAAACTAGGGCCCAAAATGGCCCAGGCAGTGATGCCTGCCATACAGTAGATGCTCAATAAATATTTTAGAATGTATAAATGAAGAGTGGACCATAGAGCCTCATCAGGGAGAAAATGTCATTAGCCATTCCTGTCACAGAGGGATCCAATTTCTCCCTCTTCCTGAACACATCCTTGGCTGCTAATCTGAGCATTCCAGAGTAAGACTTAAACTGCCTGAGAAAACATATTATAGGCTATGTTAAGATAAGAGAAAGGTACACACATTTAAATATGACCCTTCTTATTTATGGGTACAAACTTTAAACTTGGAAGACACATCTTCTTTATAGCAAAAGCCAAGGAAACAAATATTGGACAGAGAAAGAATTTTGTAGCAAACATTGTAGAAAAGGTTTAATATCTCTGCTACATAAAGAATTCATATAAATTGATTTTTTAAAATTCAAGACCTCAATAGATAAGTAGACAAAGAACACAAACAGAAAATGCATATAAGGGGAGACTTAACTGGTAAGTAAAAATACAGAAACATACCCAACCTTGCCAATTAAGACAGTTGGGAGGTATAGGACCCAAGTGCAGGATGAGAAAAGGTCAGTCGCCCCCTGGCCCAGCCTCCCTCACTCACCGCAGGACTGGACTTGCTGTTGCCACTGTGTGTTAATGTGCCAGGTGAGGTGGGTTTGAGTAAGAGCCCTCAGGTCCCAAGGAGGCTAGGAGAGATGCAGAGGGCAATACAGTGAGCAAGGCCAGGAGGTGAGTTCTGAGCTGGCCGCCAGTGGGGGTGGATGGAGGCATATGACAGCAAGAAGAGGGGTAGAATGGCTTACAAGTAGCTTTGCTTATTAGAGGATGCAGTGCCAAAGGTGGCTAGCACAGTGCCTGACATATGGTAAATACTAGAAACCGTGCAAGTGGAAATACAAGCTTGCAAACAGAGAGGAAAGAATCAAAGGGAAATACATGAATGTTTGAAAACAAGGTGATCTATGTATATGGGCCACAATCACAGGAGCTTCAGGATTTGCTGTCAGCTTCTGGATTTGGCTTGTACAGCCAGCTGCAGGCAGGGTTCCCTCAGGTGCACCCACCAGAAGGGAAATGAGACCCATTAATGCTTTTTGCCAGCATGGCTCACAGGTTCAGAAATGTTTCTGAAAAATAAAACAATAATGAAAATATGATTTAGCCTCTGAAACTTTCAGAAGCTAAAAATAAAAATACATTATGCAGTACACCTTAAACTTATACAGTAATGTATGTCAATTCTATCTCAATAAAACTGGAAAAGATAAAAAATAATAGCCAGTGTGGCAAGCTTGGTATGGTGTAAATAATAAGTATAACATTTTTGGAAAGCAGTCCAACAGTATTTATCAAGCACCATGTATCAATTAGTCATTGTGGCAATAACATTGTTTAACAGACGACCTCAAAAATCTCAGAAATGAAGGTCCTCAGGGGGCCAAGGTGGAAAGTGCATTATAGCCTAAGGCATCCCATGACTATCAAAGGTGAGCACTGAGCTCAGAAAACAATTTCTCATCTTGTTGATTGTTGAACCCTGCTTGCTTGCAAAAATCACCCAGGTCCTAAGGTCCAATAATTCATTTTGTGGAGAGTCACAAAAGGGTCTGTCTACCCATGCAAAGGAGATAGCCCAGTGGAGTGGGAGCTAGAGCAAGCAAGAAGGGGAGACAATCCACTTGATGGGCTCCTTTCCCTAGCTCCAAAGTCAATGCATAGACTTCAACTTACTTCTCATATTTGCACATTAAAACCTTGTTGAAAGGAAGTTTATGGGGTGGTAGAAATGTTCTATACCTTGAATAGGGTCAAACAGCTTTGTAAATCTGTCAAGACTCATTTAAATGATCACTTCAAATGTGTGCATTTTATAGTATGTGACTTATTCCTCAACAAAGTTGGTTTAAAAATAAAACCTGTTGAGAATCATCTTACTATCATATTTAAATTTGTAGAGAAAACTGATTTTATCTGGAAACAGACTGGTAAAATTAAGCTGAATAAAAAACTATTTATAGTTTTTTCACTTCTGGCCAAGATGGAAAGACAGGGGCTGGGTTTAACATACTGTCTGAAATAAACAGTATTTTTAAAGACAAAAAAACATTGAAAGAATAGTTTTCAAGACATTGGATGTCAGACAGTAATGCCTGAGGAATGGGAAGCAAATGTTAAGATTGCCCCAGCTTATTGTCTCAAGAAGGTTTCCAGACCATGGAGAAACAGGGAAACCGGGAAGAGCTCAGTGAATTTCCTGAGTTTAGAGCTTCCAGAGCTGAGAGCCTGGGGACCTCAATGACATGACCTCAATGAATATTTGTGAAATATTCTCCATTCAATGACAGCAGAATACACATTCTTTTCAAGTGTAAGTGAAACATGTACATAAAACAAGTCTCAAATTATGTCTGGTGTATAAAATAGACTCAAATTTAAATGAATTAAATTTTTACAGTGTATGTTTTCTGGCCAAAATGGAATTAAATTATGAATCAACAGCAGAACTCTAAAAATTTATCCAATATTTAAAAAATAAAAAACATAATTCCAAATAACCCATGGGTCAAAGAAGAAACCAAAAGTGCAATTAGAAAGTATTTAGAACTGCAAATATGTGAAAACACAACAAAATTTGTAGGATGCTGCTATGGTTGTACATAGGGGAAAA
Organism: Lutra lutra; assembly: GCF_902655055.1. NCBI lineage: Eukaryota > Metazoa > Chordata > Mammalia > Carnivora > Mustelidae > Lutra > Lutra lutra. Next base: position 129,567,304 of record NC_062278.1, on the reverse strand, counting down.
TTTATAGTACCAAATGCCTATATTAGAAAAAAAGAAATGTCTCAACTCAGTGACCTCAGCCTCCACCCTAAGAAACTACAAAAATATAAAGACATAAAACTCAATGTAAGCAGAACAGAAATAATAATGATACGAGTAAATACCAATGGAAAAAGAAAATAAACACAGCATAGAAAAAAAATAAATGAAACTGAAAGCTGGTTTTCTAAGAAGACCTATAAACCTCTAGCCAGACTAATCAATAAAGAGAGAGAGAGAGAGAGAGAGGATACAAATTAGCAATAATAAGAATGAGAGAGGTAAAAATCACTATGCATTCTATAGATATTGATTTTTAATAGGTAATATTATGAACACCTTTATAACAATAAATTCAACAACTGAAATAAAGTGAACAAATTCTTTGCATAACAAAAATTGCCAAAATTCACTCAGGAAGAAATAACCTGAATAGTCCAGGGTTCTGGGATCAAGTCCTGAGTCAGGCTCCTCGCTTAGGGGGAAACTGCTTCTCTCTCTCCCTCTGCCTCTCACTCCCCCTGCTTTTGCACTCTTGCTTGCTCTCTTCCTCTTGCTCTCTCCCTCAGATAAATAAATAAATAAATATTAAAAAAAAAAACAAACAATCACAAAGCTTTCCCAGAGAAAAAACTCCCAAGTCCAGATGGCTTCCCTGATGTATTCTACCAAACATCTGAGGAAGAAGTAGTATTAATCATACACAAATCCTTGAAGAAACTGAAAAGGGACAAAAACCTCCCCACTTATTCCATGAGGCCAGCACTACCTTGATACTAAAAGCAAACAAAGATATTACAAGAAAACTCCAGACTAATAGATCTCATGAATATAGAGGCAAACATCTTAACCAAATTTCAGCAGATCAAATCCAACAACACACAAAAAGAATAATACATCTTTACTAAGTAGAGTTGATTCCAGGAGGACAAGGCTAGTTTAACATTCAAAAAAAAAAAAAAAATCAGTGTAATTCACCATATTAACAAACCAAAAAGAAAAACTGTATTAATTTCAATTCATGCAGAGAAAGCATTTGACAAAATCAACACAGCCATTCCTGATAAAAAACTTCCAGGAAAGTGGGAATAAAAAAAGAACCTCTTCAATGTAATTAAGAGCATATCTGGAAAATCTACAGCTAATATCATATGTAAATGAGAAAGACTGAGTATTTTTTGCCTAATATTGAGAAAACGACAAAGATATCAGTCTCACCCTTTCAATTCAACATTTTGCTATGGGTTCTAGCCAGTTCAATAAGGCAAGAAGAAATTAGGCATTCTGATGGGAAAAGAAAAATTAAGAGTATATTTATTCATAGATAACATGCTCATCTATGTAGAAAAATTCAATGAAATCTACAAAAATGCTATTAGAACTAATGAGTGAGTTTAGAAAGGTTTCAGGATATACAATCAATATGCAAAAATCAATTGTGTTTCTATAAACTAGCAACAAACAATTGGAAATTGAAATTAAAAAATCAATGCCATTTAGAATAGCATACAAAAATTAACTACTTACAGATAAATCTCACAAAAGATGTGAAAGACCTATACCATTAAAATTTTAAAACATTGCTGATAGAAATTAAAGATGACCTAAAGAGAGTGGTTCTGTGTTCATGAATCATAAGAGTCTTAAGATGTCAAATAGTCTTAAGATGTTAAATATTGTTAAGATGCTAAATCTCCCCAATTAATCTATGGATTCAGTGTAAACTCAATCACAACACAGCAGGCTTTTTTTGGTAAAAATTGACAAACTGATTATAAAAATTCATATGGATATTAATCCCTTATCAGATATATGGTTTACAAATATTTTCTCCCATTCCATAGGTTACCTTTTCATTTTGTTGATTATTTCCTTTGATCTACAGAAGCTTTTTAGTTTGGTGTAGCCCTACTTATTTATTTTTGTTTTTGTGGCCTGTGCTTTTGGTGTCATGGCTAAAAAATCATTGCCAAAACCAATATTAAGGAGCTTTTCCCCTACTTCCCCCCCCCAGGCATTTAATGTTTTCAGATCTTACAATTAAGTCTTTAATCCATTTCAAATCCATTTCTGTGTATGGTGTAAGATCAGAACCTAATTTTTATTCTTTTCCACATGGATATCCAATTTTCCCAGCCCCACTTACTGAAAAGATTGTTCTTCAAACCCTTCTTTTGTGTTGTGGGTGCCCTTGTCAAAGATTAGTTGACTGTATATGCATGGATTTATTTCTGAGCGCTTGATTCTGTTCTATTAGTCTGTGTCTTTTTTTTTGCCAGTACTATACTGCTTTGATTACTATAGCTTTATAATATAGTTTGAAATCAGGAAGTATGATGTCTCCAACTTTGTTCTTCTTTCTTAAGATTGCTTTGGTTCTTAGGAGTTTATGTGGTTCCAAGTGAATTTTAGGGCTGTTTTGTTCTATTTCTATGAAAGATAACAAAGAAAAGAATGTTAAAAAAATGGGGCAAAGTATCAGAATAGACATTTTCCTAAAGAAGATATCCAAATTGGTGGGGGGAGGGGTGGGGCAAGACTGTTCAGTCCATTAAGCATCTGCCTTCAGCTCAGGTCATAATCCTGGAGTCCTGGGATCAAGCCCCGAATTGGGCTCCCTGCTCAGTGGGGAGTCTGTTTCTCTCTCTACCTCTGCTCCTTCCCCCACTTGTCTTCTCTCTCTCTCTCTCAAATAATAATTTTTAAAAAGAATATATACAAATAGTCAATAGGGATATGAAAATATGCTCAACATACCCATCATCAGGGAAATTCAAAACAAAACCACAATCAGATATCACTTCACATCTGTTAGGATGGTTATCATCAAAAAGACAAGTGATAACAAGTGTTGGCAAGGGTGTGAAAAAAAGGTAACCCTTGTACACTATTGGTGGGAATGTAAATTGGTAGATCTATCATAGAACACAGAACTACCATATGATACACAAATTCTACTTCTGGATATATAGCCAAAGGAAATGAAATCAATATTTCAATATTTCAAAGACATTTCCTATGTTTAATGCAGCATTATTCACAATAGCCAAGATATGGAAACAACCTAGGTGTCTGTCAGAAAACAAATGGATAAAGAAAATATAAAAATAAGATACATTGTTATATATGTGGAATATCATTCAGCTGACTGGGGAGCTCAGTTAGTTAAGCATCTGCCTTCAGCTTAGGTCATGATCTTGGGGTCCTGGGATGGAGCCCCTTGTCCAGCTCCCTGCTCAGTGGGGAGTCTGCTTCTCCCTCTCCATCTGCCCCTCCCCCCTCTTGTGTGTTTGAATGCACTCTCTCAAATAAATAAAATCTTAAAAAAAAAAAAAGAAGAAGCAAATCCTACCATTTGCAACAATATGGATGAACCTGGTGGACATTATGCTACATGAAATAAGCCTGACACCGAAAGGCAAATACTGTGTGATCTCACATATATGTGTAAACTAAAAGTCAAATTCACAGAACCAGAGAGTAGGAACAATGGTTGTCAGGGACTGGGGGCCTGGGAGGGATAGAGATGTTGGTCAAAGGATACAAACTAATAAGATAAATAAGTTCTCGGGATCTAATATAGAACATAGAGACTATAGTTAACAATACTATATTGTATATTTGGATTTTGCCAAGAGAAGGGATCTTAAATGTCTTACCACAAAAAAAGGTAATTATGTGAAGCGATGGATGCAATAATTAGTTTGATTGTGGTAATAATTTCACAGTGTATATAACCATTAAATCATCACATTGTATACCCTAATTATATATAATTTTTATCTGTCAACTATACTTCAATAAAGCTGGGGGAAAATCATATGGAAATGCACAGAACCAATAATGGCCAAAACAACTTAGAAAAAGAACAATGCAGGGAACTAAAACTCTCTTATTTGAAGACTTATTATAAAGCTATAGTAATCAGGACAATGTGGTATGGGCTTCAAGATAGGCAAATATATCAATGGAACACAATAAAGAGTCTAAAAACAGACCGACACATTTATGAACAACTGATTTTCAACAAAGGTGCAAGAGAAATTCAGTGGAGAGAGAATATGCAAAAATGAACATAGATCATCGACCTAAATTTAAAGCCTTAAACTATAAAATTTTTAGAATAAAACATAGGAGAAAATCTTTGTGACTCTGGATTAATTATTTTTTAAATATGACATCAAAAGCCTAATATATAAAAGAAAAACATGAACAATTTTATTTCATCAAAATTAATACTTTTATTCTTCAAAGCATATTTAAAAGATATTATTTAAAAGAGTGAAGAAGTCATGAAAGAATTTTCAAAGAGTGATAAAAAAAAAAAAACCAAACCAAGTAAGTGTTTGAAAACTAGGTAGAAGAAAAGCAGGGATAGGAGGAAAAGGGATAGATGAGCCTCAGGTAGTGAAACCTAACTTCCTCAAGCTCATCTGGAGACAAGAGATGGCATAAGAAGTCAGAAGGCATGGGTGGTATTTGATGGCTGCCCAGAAAAAAGGAAGAAGATCCACCAAGGAAACCCTACCTCTGGTTCCCACAACTTAAGGAGACCCCATGGTTGACAGTGACAGAGAAAAGCTACTTGGAGCTTAGAAGATTCTGGAGGCCTTCATAATCCAGCTTGCCCTAAAATCCTAGAGCTTCAGGAAAACTCCAAGAGAAAGAAAGCTTTATAAATCTTCTGGATGACTTAGGTCTCAAAATGATTTTCACTGCAATCCCTTCTAAGGGGAAAAAAAAAATCTGAAGTGGGTCTTCTGAATATGGCCACTTGCTATTAGATTACATTCATGTACTTCTATACTGGCGTACTATATTGGTTTTCAAATAGGCATTAGGAAGTAGAAACTGTAAAAGTATAAAATAAAAACAAAAATCAGAATTATAATGTTTTCTTTCCACATTCCCAATCACCTTGCATACTGAGTGACCACACCTCACTTTGGAGACCACTGAGTTAGATAAAGCACTCTAGTTATGTCCAGTGAGACTAATCAGACCTGGTAGATTATGACTGACAATATTAAGAAAAATAGAAATAGCTATGATAACAAAACATTGTAAATAACTGAACTATCCAAGAAAGAATAACTGGTGAAACATACCTACTTGACAAACTATTAAATAATCATTTAAAATGATATCTTCAATAGTATAGAGGCTCCCCCAAAAATGAAAAATGGAAATATCCTATGATCCAGTAATTTGACTACTGGCTATTTATTCAAAGAAAACAAAAATAATACTTCAAAGAGATATATACACCCCTATGTTTATTGCAGCACTATGTACAATAGCCAAGATATGGAAGTACCCCACATGTTCATTGATACGTGAATGGACAAAGATGTGGTATATATATACAAAAGAATATTTTTCAGCCATGAAGAAGATGAGATCTTGACATTTGTGACAACATAGATGACCTAGAGGGTATTTGCTAAGTGAAATAAGTCAAACAGAGAAAGACAAAGACTGTATGATTTCACTTACATGTGGAATCTAAAAAACCAGCCAACCAACCAACCAACCAAACATACAAAACCAGAAACAGACACATACATAGAGAGAACAAATTGTTGGTCACCAAAAGGGAAAGCAGGTGGGGAGATGGGCAGAATGGGTGAATGGGAGTGTGAGATATAGATTTCCAGTTATGCAATGAGTAAGTCATAGGGATGAAAGGTACGGCATAGGGAATATAGTCAATGGAACTACAATAGCGTGTATGGCAACAGGTGGTAGCTTCACCTTGGTGAGCACAGCATAACATATAGAGTTGTTGAATCACTATGTTGTACACCTGAAATTAACATACATTTGTATGTCAACCATACTTCAAGTAAAAAAATAAAAAGAACAAAAAAAATTAGAATAAAGAATATTCAAAGAATATTCTCTGACATGTCAAAATGTTCATGATGTGGCATTACATGAGAAAAATCAATGCACAATACTCGGGAAGATTCCAGTTTTGTAAAAGGAAAAATTATGGGGGTGCCTGGGTGGCTAAGTGGGTTAAGCCTCTGCCTTTGGCTCAGGTCATGATCTCAGGAACCTGGGATCGAGCCCTGCATTGGGCTCTCTGCTCAGCAGGGAGCCTGCTTCCCCTCTCTCTCTCTGCCTACTTGTGATCTCTCTCTCTCTGTCAAATAAATAAATAAAATCTTTTTTAAAAAAAGAAAAAATTATGTATGTATCATGGAAAAGACTGAGAAGAACTGTGTTGAGGTGTTATTAAATTTTGGATGATTTTATGGACATTGGGGAAAGTATGTGCTATGGTGAGTGCTGTGAAGTGTGTAAACCTGGCGATTCACAGACCTGTATCCCTGGGACTAATAAAACATTATATGTTATTAAAAAATAAAAAAATTATAAAAAAGAGAAAAAATATTAAAAATATTTTTGGATGATTTTACATTTCTGCTTTATTCTTTCAGCCTTTTCCAAATGCTCTGAAATCAACATTTTCCACTTTATAATCGTAAAAACACAGTATTTTTGTAGAGAAAGTGAAAAAGATAACCCCCACCAGGCCATAAAAAATGGTGATACTGACACTCACAATTCTAGTGAGAGTTTAAGATTAGAAAGAAATTTTCAAAATCAGTACCCTAAGCATAAAGTCAAGGGCAATGGGTTCTCAGTAATGATGGAAGACGGACCCACCAGCACTTGGGATCTTCATGCACTTGGTTATAAGCATCCATTCTGTGAGCACTGGTCATGTCACAGACAGCGAGTGAGACCACAGCAGAATAAAGATGCTTCACAATCAGGGGCCCTGCCCCGGATTGCTTCTCAATTATCTTGCGTTCCCATGCTATGCTCACCAAAACAGAAAGCAACAAGTCTTCCTTTATACAAAGCAGCTTTTGTGTCTTCTTGAGAAGCAGGGTGGCTGAGGATGTGCGGCCACCACAGTCCAAAAAGATATGATGAGGAGAAGGAGATGCAGAGAAAGAGAAATAAAATGGGAGTATCAGACAGGCTGCAAGGTTAGGGTCTTCAGAAGGGGAAGGAATTGGAATCCACAGAACCAAGAATCTTGAGGATGCATGGGGCACAGACTTACTTGCCAAATTCCCAAACTCTGTGACTAGGAGATATCCTGTGAAATGTGACCCAGGTTTAGTTCCAGACATAAAAGGAAGCAATTTCTCTCACAGTGAGTAATAAACGGATTGGAACTTATTGGAATTCATCACCCCCAAGAGGTAGTGCTGGCAGGAACTATAAATGCCTTCCAAAAAGCTTTGGACAAATTTATGAATGGCAAAATTATAAATGACCTCTTTTGCTCACTCCCCCTTGCTCTTTCTCTCTCAGGCAGACACTGTCTGTAGAGGCTGAGCCAGTGGTTGCCTTAAGAGATGCAGACCCAATTTTCCCTAAAGGCTAGGCAAGGTCAGGGCCCCCACTTTGTGTTCCCACAGCACCCTGTGTTTCACTGGTCACAGCCCTGACCACACCAAGTTATCATCCCTTGCCAAGGGGCCTGGGGCCCTGCTAGGTTGTCACAGCAACAGGCAGCACTGAGTAAATGCTCAGTAAGTGTGGGTTGGAACAATGGGTGGACTGGACCTGTCTTTGTCAGAGGAAGCAGCCTGGAAAGTAAGCTGAGTGTCACACTTAATCCGGGCCAAATCTTGAGAGATTTTACACTAGCAAGGGTGTTGATTATTTTCTAGTCCTTGCTCACCACTACCATCACCCCCCACTCCCATGTGTACCCAGAACAGAAAATCTGGTGCAAGAGCAGGAAGTGTGGGTGGTTTAGGGTGTACTCTTAGGGGGATACACCCAAGTGAAGTCATGCAAGAACCTCTCATCTGAGAAGGGTTCTTGGAAGCTCCTGGGAGACTAAAGTCTGGAGAGCTCTCACATCCTTCCTCTTCTAATCCCCCAGCCCCGATCACCAGACGGCTCTGTTGTCTGCTGCAGTGGGCTTCTGAGCTCTGATTTGCAAGTCAATTCCCTGGAAACCACGTGATAAGATACATTATCAGATAAGAGATATTCCCCTATGTCAAGGACACAGTCTCCCGCATCTCCTTTAAGCCTTGTTTAATAACATGAGTCTTACTCGTAAGTGTGCCAAGATTCTTTAGGTTGAGGAGGGATTTTAATTTATTTTTCCATTAATGGTCAAGATCCATGCTAAACCTGTAAACACTGTTTCTATAAATGCAGTGCAATACTAATTTTTAATGCAAATAAATAACTAGAGTGAGTGATTCGGAGACACAGTTTGTCCCAGTGGGGCTTTTGCAGATCTCTTACATTTGGCTTTGGAGAAAAGAGAGAATACTTTATATTCTAGTAAGTTGCAGTGGTCACCTAGAGTCCAGTTTCCCCATTCTTGAGATTTCTCAAGGATATATGGGAGAAAGGAAAGATAAATCACAAGTAGAGATCATAACACCATACAGCTGTTAAAGTTAGAAAAAAAATCTTAGAGATTTTCTACTAAAACTCTTTTGTTTTATAGGTGAGAAATGTGGCCACAGAAAGAATAAGGCCTGCCTGGGGATATATGGCCTATGAATAACTGTGCAGAGTCCAGAAATGGCATGTTTCTGAGAAATGTACAGGAGCAGCCATGGTGGCAGAGCACCCCATTGCTGATATTGTGATTATCTCTTAAATGCCAGTAACCCACAAGGGTGGTCATATGGCACAGCTTCTGGTCAGCACTCACTGGACACATTCTATTATATGGATCCCATAAGTCTATTTAAACATGTCAGACATGTACTCTGATTTGGGTTTCCAAATACAGTCACTAGAATTGCATAAAACCTATAGAGGTTAAACAGTATGTCTTGCCAGGAATCCCAAGAGCCCAGAGCCCAGACTCCTGTCTGGACTGAGATCCAGACCCTGGGAACCCAGGGCTGAGGTTCCTCAAGACAGTGGCTCTTCTGTGGGAGAAGAAAAAGACACAGAAAAAGTCAAGGTCAAGTTAACACCCATAAATATTAGTCTAGAGGCCGCAGGAACTGATATTTCTGGGCAGCCCCCAGTCAGCAGGGAGAAACAAGGGTCATAATCACTCTCAGAGTACCATCAGTCACCAAAAGCAGCATTTCTCAACAGTTTTCAAGAAATATCTTGAAATAGTTACGAAGGCTTAGATGGGAAAGAAGCATTATGAACAACAGGTGTGAGGTGGGAGACGGACCATCCCCAGCCAGACTGTGAGGTAGCTAAGAAGATGGACTGCAAGTGATGGCTTCTCCATGGGCTCATACTCCCACCACCCAACAGGGACACCACTGCCCTCTTAAAACCAGCTCATCCTTCTGGAACTGGAAGAGCAGTTAAAGAAAACATGCTGACACCCACCTCTAAAGGGTCTGAGGTCTCTTTGTTCTCGCTGGTTTAGAGGAAGCAGCAAGACCTTGAGAGCAGGAGAGAAAACTGCAGCAGGACTGATGGGGCTATTATATGACCCACTATTTCAGCAGACATAGAAAGCTCATCTTCTTCAGAAAAGGAACGGAGAGAGGAAATGAAAGAAAAAAAATTACTGAGTCCAAATTCTGTCATATGGGATATAGTCACACTTCCTGCACCAAACACCAGTTTCTACTTTTTCTGGTGCTTCTATAACTTGAAGAAAAGAGAAGAAAAAAGTCCCATACGCACTGGTATCTAGCTCTGGAAGGAGGGCCAGGACAAAACGGAGTAGACTATGGTCAGGTAACCAGGAGACATGTGACCTCTAAGCTTCTGTCGGTGTTTTCCACTGTGAAATTATGGAGACCCTGAAAGATGGCCCTATCCTTATAGAACACTACCATGGGTGTTTGGATACAGGAAGCGGAGTCAAGAGCTTAGTTTGGGTTGGAGATGAGAGCTGAACTGCTTTGTTGACAGGAGAATAAGGATTGACTGAGTCCAGGCACAGACTTAGCAAGGAGAACTCAGACACTAAAATCCCAGGGCAGGAGAGGTGTGGCCACACCCTTTAGGGGTCCACCATAGTCCCCCAATTCTGCATTCTCTGAAGGCCACAATCCTTTCAATTTGTCTCCCCACCATAAATATACTCCCCATGGCAATCCTGTTTTCCTCCAAGTGTCCCCCTTGCTCTGGGCTGTAGCCAGAGTATCCAGGCTACTAATTCCTTCCCTGGACACCCACTACTCCCTCTTCCCCTCAATACCCACCAGCTGCCCTGGCAAGAATTCTACGAATTCCTAGGTCCCTGAAATACAGGGCCAGGTCTAGAAAAAACAATGAAGAAGACAATGGAGAAAGTTCATAGATACCCAAGATGCCTAACTCAGCAAGTACCCCTCTTCTTTCTGCACCAGTTATGGGGCTGTGCTTTCCTGCCCACAAGCGCCACCAGCCTTCTGGCTTGCCATCATGCCTCTAATGCTTTATTGTGCTATTGTGCTATTGTGCTGGGAAAGATAACCCTATTGCCCCAGCCTAAGATTCCCCATTCCCTGGCCCTAAGGGATGAGAAAAAATGAAGAAAGACCACTTGGCCAGTAAGATTACCCTTTTACTTCTCAGTTGGCCTTATAGCTGCCACATTCAGAAGAGCAGCGATTTTTCAAAATGGTGGACCTTTGAGTTATACATAGAAGATAAATTTAAAATTAATAAAATATAATTTTTCTTTTATTTGTAATGTTGGTAGTTGATATGATAAAATCAGATTAAGAATATTGTTTCATTTTTGGAAATGGTGGCTTAGTAGAATGTTTTATGGGTGGGAAACCTATTTTCCCAGCAGGCTTGTATTGCCTGTACTTACTGCAGGGTCTGCTAAGAATATTATGTCTGCCTTATCTGTATTCTTCTTGTTATGATACATGAGCTACTACTACTTTCTTTCTCTATATGCTAATCCTCAAAAGCTATTTCTTGGGGCCAAAGGGGGTGGTATTCCAAATAACTGTAAGTTTATGGTTTGAGGCAGAAAATGAAAGAGAGGACTCAGAAGGATAAAAGATGGCAGCAGGCCAGGGATTACGAGGGATTGTGACTAATTTTAGAGTATGATGCCTATACTCAATTTCAAGTGACCTGTCTATAAGCCCTACACATTACTCACAAATAATCCTTAATTAAAAGTCTCTTGTGCACATAAAGTGTGCTAATGATCATTTGGGGTAAATTTAAGGAACTGGTAATGTCTTAGGATTAAGGCAAATATGTACAAAAAATTAATGATGATTAAAGGAAGCAAGACACAGAGTACAACTCCATAATTCAGGAAAGCAAAATATTAAATCAAAATTTAAGTAGGGGAAACACCAGCTTCCAGATAAACTTCAGTAGAAAGATGAGATTTTGGTATAAACCAAAACTAAATTTTAAAAAGGAATTCTCTAAAATTCTAAGGCAAAGTGAAGCAAATGAACCTAAGTTGTTGGCATAATCACACACAGAAAAACTATTCCAAGACATTTAAAAACACATCAGTTGACTTTACTTTCTAAATAGGATATACCCTAAAACAAAATAACTGTAAAAATACTGCAAATTTTATGTATCCAGCTATCATACTATTCTTTGCATTGTTGATTTTATTATTTTCAGACTGCTTTATGTGTTGTGAGATGAAATTAATGAATGCTATGTTGACATTTTTGAGAATTTGGATTTTCAGTATAGGAGTTCTTAAGGCACAAGAACAATGAGGTTAAATAAAAACCCCATAATCCTGAATTTGAATTGGAAGTACCAGACTAACATGATGAATTTTATCTTTTGAAAATGTATTTCCCAGCTCTATCTGCAAAAACATCTAGAAACAATAACCAACTCAACAGCAATGAGCACTCCTAGTATCTAGACTATGGTTTCTAAATATTTTCCCCAAAAGGACTCTCCTTGAAAAAACAGCTGGTTCCAGTTCTGAGTTAAGAAACAAGATGAGTCTAAAGTATCTTGTTATTATCGTTATAAAGCCAGGAGTTAATCAAGGGCAACTAGGGTTTTGTCAAAAGGACTTGAATTGAAAAGTCACACTCTCCAAAACTGGACAGTTTGTTCACTGATAAGAATAAATTTCAATGTTTTAATATAATATCAAGTATGTTTGAGTCCATTAGCCCAACTGGTGCTAAAAAAATAACGGCAAAAAGGAAACCCAGTAGTAACTGATGGAAAATTAGGAATTATTCTGAAAACTGATACAAGGAAAGTATCAAGAAATTAACTCTCCCTTCCTATAAAGATCTATACCTCAGAGTAACCTAAATGATGATAAGGAGAACTTTTTCTTTTTAAGAGGTGTTCCACTTACCAAGTGAAGAAGAAATGATGGAATTAGGAAATAAATATTTGGTAACTACAAAGGAATTGATGGACCTAGATAATGATTATCAGTGCTGCTTGTATCACAAGAGACACCTGGACATTGTGAATCTCCTCACAAAAGTACAGAACTCTACCAACTAAGTGGTCTTGCCCAAAAAAATAAATAAATAAAATAAAATTAATGTTATCAAGCCCCTAGATCTAACTAGCAATTTAGACGAACAGAGGAACTCATTACATGACACCATGGGATTCAATTAGTAAAATCCAGACAGTGTAAAACCCTTTAGGACAGACAATTCAGTTTCTTCAACAACTAAATTACAAAGAAAAAGAGAGTGAAAATGAGACGGAAGAGGAACATTTAGGTTAAAAGAGACTTATAATAGATATCAACAACTGCGATGTATGGACCTTATTTGAATCTGGATTGAACCAAACCGTAAAATATAAAAATAATGAGACAATCAAGGAAATGTGAACACTGATTGAATATTTGGTGATATTAAGGAATATTTTCTGTAATAATAAATGGTATTATGGTTATGGTTAGGGATTCTAATCTGAAATATTTGTAGATAAAATGACATGATGGTTGGAATATGCTTCAAAAAATTGAGGAGGGAGGATTAGAGAGGACAAGGTCAGTGAATGGGAAGACAGAGGAAACAAAATTGACTGTGAACTTAACAATTGTTGAAGCTGGGTAACGGATACCTATGCGTTCATTAAACAGCTCTCTCTTTCTCTTTGTATTTTGAAGTTTTCCCCCAATAAAAATTTTTTAAGAAAAGAAAGAGGAAAGAAAAGAGGATGTTAGTTCCATTGGACATAAGAAAAATACTCAAATCATTAAAAAAGTCATCAGTGGGGTTGTCCCAAGAAGCTGTAGGACTAAAAGAAGGGTCTCTCTTCCTTTTTATCATCTTCCCCCATGGGCTGTATTGTAACCAGATCTCTTCTCCTTTCCTAGGTATATGTATTCCCTCCTCTAGTATGTTTCCATGCACAGAGCAGTCCTCTCAGTCCTCCAGAGCTGACCAAAAAATCTGAAAGCAGTACCAATAAGAGGAGTTGGATTCTGCACCACATAAAGTGGCAAAAAGAGTGGGTCATTAATGGCCTAGGCATCATTAATTAGAACCCCAGAAACCAACTCTAGCTTGAAGCCTTGTTTGTCTGGCTAGTGGAGTATTTTTTTTTTCCAATGTCTTTGGTGAAAGTGTGCACCATGAGCCTCTACAAACCTATACACTGACATTTCATGCCTGGCCCTGGGAGCCTGGTAACCCATGACCCATATCCTCAATACTAAAGGAATTCTGGCTCAAAGATTTAGAGATTTTCCTTATTCTGTAGCACCTGAAAACCTCATCCACCACAAAGCCTTTGGATGCTGCTAGTTTGCAGTTTGATCAAATTTGGTACCTATCCTTTCACCCATCTGTCTCTACCTTTAAATCTTAAATCCAAAAGATTTGTAGTAATATGAACTGACTGAAGAAAATCTCTCCTGTAACTCAATAAAAACTTTTGCTTTACTTTCTCTTGTTTTCTAAGCAAAAATAACATTTGGATTCTTAAAAATCATTGATTTGATCTGGTGAGAAAAGTCAATTCAAAGTAGCCTCCCTTATTTAGATAAAATAATTGCAGTAGGATGAGTAACTTTGTATTCATCCTCTTTGATTAACTTTAAGATGAATCTGGAATTAGCTCACTGATATTACAATAGGATCATTCTAAGAAGAAACCCTGCCTCTGAGGAGAAAGTGATTGACATGCTTTCAAATTGTCTGGAAGGACCACAGCTCGGAACAGTAAAGCAGTGGGAGTGGGGGGTGGGGGTAACAGATGAGCTAAACCTAGAATGAGCTTACAAGAGTTCGAAGACCACCAGGTTTGCCTTGGCCAAGTCATTCACCTCACTGAGCCTTAGTTCCTCACCTTTCTCTAGAAAGTGGCATTTTGTTATAGCAACCCCAGTAGACTAAGACAGAGATGTAACACATTTCTTACAAGGTTTTGGGCTTCTTGATTGCTCTTGCTCCTAAACTGGATGATTTATAGAAAATAGCAGGCTGCATCCAACATGTATTTACTATACCTAGAATGAATGCCCTAACCAATGTATTGCAACTGATAAGATTGTCTCATCTATAGATTTATATGAAGGTCTTTGGCAAATAGCCATGGAAGAAGTATCTAGAAGGCAACATTTATAACATCATTTGAGAGGTGGGATTTAATGAGTTCAATTTGGACCAAGAACTATGTTTGTATCTTTACCAAAGTTGGTCCAAGTGCCTGAGCATTTTCACTATGGCTTCTGTTCCTAAAATTGCTCATTGATAGCATAAAGGTACACCTGGGTCATCTCAAATCGTAACTTACATCAGAGTCCAAGTTATTCTTGTGTGAAACATAGTCAATACTAGGTTGCTTCCCAGGATCCAAAAATGGCAAAAGACTAGATGAAAAAGATCTCACCTTTCTATTTTCTGGCCAAACCACACCTGGAATATTGTGTCCAAATTTTATTCCCCACAATTATAAAGGGACTTTAACAAATGATAGCATGCTTCAAGGAAAGCGAAATTTCTGAAATCCATCATGGATGAGGTCTTCTTAGAAGACTGAATTAAAAGCAAAGATTTAGAGAGGGACAAAGCCCATTCTTATATGTTCCACAGGTTGGCAAAGCACTAGGATTATTTTGTGTGGTCCCAGAGGAAAGGGCTAGAATGAATGGGTAGAGGTTACACATGGAAAAACCTCAAATCATAACAGCAACTTAAAAAAAATTTTTTTAATGCCTTAAATCTGACCCAAAATATAGTAGAAGCTATCCGGAGCAGTAGAGAGTTCTCCAACACCAAAGGTGTTCAAGTAACACTTTTCCACAGGGCTATCGAAGGGATTTTTGAATAGGCTGGAGGTTGTTAGATGACTACGAAGGTCACCCAGCTCTGACATTCTCCCCTGCTTCCCTGAAAGCTGCAGGCCCCGGGTGGCAGCATGGCACAGTGGTCAAGAGCCTGGTTAGGGAGACATGTACACCCAGGTCCCAATCCTAACTCTGCAAATGTGGCCAAGGGTTCTAACATCTCTGAGCCTCAGTTTTCATTTTTAAAATAAGGATAACGGTACCTACATTTACTGCTTTGTAAAAGCTTAGTTAATTATCTTGAGCTCAGCATATTAATACCTTCTCCAGGAAAGATAAAACAGGTCTTCCTCACCAGTCTGACAAATTTGAACCTCTTTTTAGGTGTATCCAGTGATGATCTGATGCTGTGTCTTATTTCATTTTGATTTGTTTTTGTAAGAGCCCAAGAACTTAAAGCAGGCTACTACTGCTTTCAGTAGAAAATAATCTGCAGGGGGAGATATTGGCAATTGTTTGGGCATCAGGAGAAACCTGTCTGCATATGTTGAGTCAAGAGCTTATGCGGTGTACAGGTCATCAGCACAATTCCCAAGGCCCTGCCACGTGGGACGTGGAGATGTCAGACTTCATGCTGGGCACTCAGACCGCTAGAGAAGAAAACAGCTGGCAGAAGGGCTCTCTTGGCTAAAGAAGGGGAGCAAACTGACCCATGGCAGTTCTCAGACTCAGCCAAGAGCATAGCGCACCCTGACCTTTGCCTAAGATGGCAGAAGAAGTGTGTGGGGAGCATGGAAGGAGGGATCCATCAATTGTGAGGAAAGACAGGGACAGGTGGATTTCCAGCTGCACCGCCAAACTGACCTCAGTCATATCAGTTTCAGCTTCCCTCCTTGTCCAAGAATGGAGAACCTATAGCTTATTTCTCCCATCCAGTTCTTGCTGGTGAATAAAGCAAGCTTGCAGCTCCTAATTGAGAGAAGTCAGCCCCACAAGGCACGCCAATAAATGAATATGCACTCCAATCTACTGGCGCATCTCTGAACTTTGATATCACTTCTCAGGAGCCAAATTGCATTATAAGCAAGTGCTCAAGTTTGCAGAAATGCCACAGAGGGAAACAAGGAAATTATACCCCCTTTGTTTGGACTTTGGTGGCATCACAAACCAGAGAAACTTTCCATCACACAACCTCCCCTTAATATGAATATTTACTGCCTGTGTCCCTTGAGTAATATCTTTTTCTTTCATACTCTGTTCAATTTCAAGTTTCAATTTCAGTAATTTTATTGACATGACAATGTACATAAATGCTGCTGGGGTTAATCCAAGAATGCTCCATGTTGGGGCCTGTTTTATGTCATCTCTGTCTTTCCTATTATTCTCTGTCTCTCATTTGGTGATAGGCTGTCACAGAGCAGGGAGGTTATCTGGCTGTCCTTATTTTCCCTGAAAGTTATGGATAATTTTTCCTTCTTAAAAGGCACTCTATTGCCCTTTTAGACAGTTGGATAAAAAGGGGCACTATCTATTTTCTTCACACGGGAGGTTCCTTTTGCATCTCCCTAACCCCCCTGATTACAAAGTCTATCTTACATAAGTTTAAAATTTTCTCCGGTAATTTGTTTTTTGTTGATTTGGCTCATTTTGTTGTCATTGTTCTAATTTTAATTTTCCAATTTTGCTTTGGAATTGTGGATCTTGTATCTGCTAAATGTATGAAGTATGTGTTAGTTTGCTGGGTTGCCATAAGAAATTACTACAAACTTAGAATGGCTTGACCTGCTCTGTTTCCAGCCTGGGTGGGCTCACCCAACCTGGTGGTCCCCTTCTCCCAGAAGGTCACCACAGTGATGCCAAACTGAGTGCGGACACCCGATCAGCATAGCACACTACAGCCCAGAACTCCTGGGCTCAAGAGATCCTCCTCAGATGGCTTAAAACAACAGAAATGTGTTTTCTCCAGTTCTGGAGTCCAGGCACTGGAAATCAAGGTGCTCTCTCTGAAGTCTCAAAGTGGGGGGAATCCTTGCTTACCTCCTCCTAGCTTCTGGTGGTTGGAACCCTTGGCGTTCCTTGGCCTATAGAGGTGTGCCACTCCAATTTCTGCCCCCATAAATGACATTCTCCCTATGACTGTGTGTGTTCAAATTTCCCTCTTCTTATAAAGACAACAGCTGTTGGATTAGGGATGACCCTAAATAAGTATGAGTTCATCTTAACTTGACTACATCTACAAAGACCCTGTTTCCAAGTAAGGTCACATTTGCAAGTAGTAGGGCCAGGACTCGAACATTTCTTTTAGGGGGACACAATTCAGGGCATTTGGTGGAAATAAAATATATAATATGGCATATGATAGGGCATTTGGTGGAAATAAAACAATCTGTTAATGTGACTCTTGGGTGCCCTATTCCAGGACAAAAAACAGTACAATCACACTCTGCGGTGTATAGCCTGAATTTTAGAATATTCTTACAAGAGATACTTAAGTCTGGAAGTGATCCCCTAGTTCCCCCCCCCCCCCAAAAAAATTCTTAGACATTCCTATGTGCACTGTTCACTGGAGTCCAAATACACAGAAGCTGAGACAATATCGACATAGATGTAGTGAAGTACTAATAACTTTGAAACTCACCTCATGCCATCTCCTATACAGGGACCCAGAAGATACAAAATCATCAGAAGTCAAAAGAGAAATATTGCACCACAGAATTCCCTAAAATATATGTGTGTGTGTGTGTGTGTGTGTGTGTGTGTGTGTGTGTACATACACTTCACACATTCTTTTCATTAGCAAGCCTGGTTTTTCGAGGTTTTTTTTCCTGTATAGGATAATTGGCCATCTCCATGCCAATAGCTCTGATGGCTCAGAGAGAGGTCTCACTTCTCCACCATGAAGGTCCAGAAAGCAGCAGCTATAAGCATCTTGTAGATGCTTATAGCCAGGGTGTAGCTGGGTGTAGCTGGGGTGTGCTAGAGGACATTGTCATCCTTACTTCACTGGCATGCCCATCCTGAGCCATCCTCATCAACTTCAGTCACAGCAGCAGAAGTCCCTGAGCCAGGACTCTCCCTCAACTCTCACATCCAGCTGGTCCCTAAGCCCACCTTTTTCACCTCTCTCCTGAGTCTCTTCTCCGCAGTTCCTCTGTTTTTGTAGCCCTTAGGTCCTTGTTGTCACCTTCATTCCTCATCTGGATAGTTGGAACAGCCTCTCATCTGGCGACTGCCACAAGGCTCGTCCTTTCCAGTGCCCCTTCCACACTGATGTAAGAAGGTCTTTTCTTTTTTTTTTTTTTTTTTTATATATATTTTTTATTTGACAGATAGAGATCACAGGTAGGCAGCGAGGCAGGCAGAGAGAGAGAGGAGGAAGCGGGCTCCCTGCCGAGCAGAGAGCCCGATGTGGGGCTCGATCCCAGGACCCTGGGATCATGACCCAAGCCGAAGACAGAGGCTTTAACCCACTGAGCCATCCAGGTGCCCCAGAAGGTCTTTTCAAAGTCCCAACTTTTCAATGCCCAGAAACCTGCTCAGGTTCCTCATCCCTGAAAGCAGAGATTCTAACTGGCGTGCTTATTAGAATCACCTGGAGAGCTTGTCAAACTTAAGCTTGCTGGGCACACTCCCTGAGTTCCTCATTTGGTGGCTGGGGTGGGGCTTGAGAATCTACATTTCTAACCCGTTCTCCGTTGGTGCAGTTGTGGCTGGTCCAAGGCCCATACTTAGAAAAGCTCTGGCCTAGAGAATGGAATCTACACTTTTAGGAATACAGGACAGTGTGCCCAGCCCTGCCTGTTTCTCCAATTTCAGTTCCTTTCACTACCCCCACCGACAGTTTAAACTCCAGCAGAGGGGCGCCTGGGTGGCTCAGTGGGTTAAGCCGCTGCCTTCGGCTCAGGTCACGATCTCAGAGTCCTGGGATCGAGCCCCGCATCGGGCTCTCTGCTCAGCAGGGAGCCTGCTTCCTCCTCTCTCTCTCTGCCTGCCTCTCTGCCTGCTTGTGATCTCTCTGTCAAATAAATAAATAAATCTTTAAAAAAAAAAATAAAAAATAAATAAATAAATAAACTCCAGCAGAACCATCTACTTGTTTCCCCAGCAGACAGAATGCGGTTTCCTGTAGCCGGCACATCCTGTTCGTCTTGCTAGCAGCAATTTGCTTTCCCACTTTATCTGTCTTCATAACTTTGCCTCAGCATCACTGCCCCAGTAAGATCTTCAGAAAGGTCTTCATTTGTCTCCCATTGGGTACTACTGTTTTTCCATTTTTCTATATCCCCGAATCCCTCCATAACTGGACTGTGGGATCCTTGAGGGCTAGACTCATACCCTTTGCCATGCCGCCCATAATACCCAAAAGATGCTCTATCAATACTTGTACTTCTGCACTTAACCAGGAAAATTGGTCAAAGAAGTCTTGCAGCCAATTGTCTATACTCTTCCTTTGTGTGGCTTATAAATCCTCCATTTCATCTGCAAATAGGAGCTCTCTTAGAATTCTACTGGTGGTCATCCAAACTTGGAAGACGGAGAAACATGCAACAGGGTCTGTCTATGTCTAGGGCTTTTCCTTACTTTTATTGATGGAGAAGAAAAGGAAATATTAAAGTATGTCTGAAAGAACTGTGGCCCTACTCAGAGATAAACCAAGGAAAAGCCTTGTACCACAAAATGAAAAGTATAAAGATAGCAGAAAACAACTTGGTTTGGTTTAACATCAACTGAATGAGGAGGAAATTTCCACTCACAGAAGCCCATCATGGTCCGCACACAACTCCAAGAAAGCCAGCCCAGCAAGCCACCACAAAAGGAAGGTGCATGTCAGGAGACCAAAGGCAGCAAGCACCCATCCCCAAGAAGAGGAGCAGGGCTAGAAGAGACACCTGGAGGGAAGGGTTTGGGTTTTGTGTTGCATGACTGGATGTTACTGGGGTTCACCAGACCTGCCACTTCACTTGCTGATCCCGATGAACTCAGTGTAGGTAGTAATCATGGGCATAGCCATACCACCTTGACTTTCTGCCAACCAGTCTGCATCACTGCATGTGAGAAACCATGGACTGGCAAAAAGTGAGAGCTCCCTCTCCCAATGCCGGGGCTGGAGGAGTAGGACGAAACTACCCAGACACCCTATTGCTTGAATGACCCTCCTGGCCCTAATCTCTGCAACCTGTCTAGAGAGAAAGAAGAACAGAAAGCAGGAAGTTGTGATTTCCTACATTTGGAAAAAGAGAATCTGAGGTCACCCTTAAGCTAAATATTGAGATTAAGATAACTTTGTGCTGGTGGGTAGCCCAACCTCGTCAAAGGGAGACTATGATTTCTAATATTACTGAATTCTGTCTCTCCAAGTACGATAAAGCAAGTGACTCAATCATCATTTTACACCCTCTTTTGACCAGGTAGAAGGAAGAAACAACCTAGTAGATATTATGCATTCCTTTCTGGGTAATAGTCATGGGAATATGAGCCAGGAAATGGGGGAAGATCTAACTACAAGGAAGTCAAAACTTATTAGGGTTGGGGGCTGGTGTGGCAAACATTCTGGTCTATCAGCCCCCAGAGCTAACTAGGTATTCCTGTTTCCCCAGAACACAGTTAAACTGGCAAGTGGCCCAGGTCACTGCGGGAAAAGGTCTGTGGAATACTTCCTACACATATGTGCTGTTACACCAGAAGGTCCATCCTGAGGGAGTGTGGCATTCTCTTCAAAGGGGGGACTCAGACTGAGCTGCAACTGGAGGAGGAATGTGGTTTTCTATTGTGGAAGCTGAGATGAGCCTTTGTGTTATTTTACAAGCTGAACAACATCCTAATCTGTCATAAATCTGCCATCACCCCCACCCCTCATCACTGCCCTGATCTCTTTAGCCATTCCTGTAAGTCAGCCCATCCCACTGTCACCTCAGCCTTACAGCATATTACAGTAATGGCCCTATTCGCTTCTGACCCTAAGTGCAACCCCCTGGCCTCTATCATTCTAGAATCCCATTATCCCATTGATATTAGAGAGCTTGGTTCATAGCGGCATCTCCCATAGTTGGCCCCAACCTCCAGAGGGTAGTCACCACCAAATTTCTTAGAGATGCCAGTGTTCCGGGGCGCCTGGGTGGCTCAGTGGGTTAAGCCGCTGCCTTCGGCTCAGGTCATGATCTCAGGGTCCTGGGATCGAGTCCCACATCGGGCTCTCTGCTCAGCAAGAAGCCTGCTTCCCTCTCTCTCTTTCTCTCTGCCTTCCTCTCCGTCTACTTGTGATCTCTCTCTGTCAAATAAATAAATAAAAATCTTTAAAAAAAAAAAAAGATGCCAGTGTTCCCATCAGCTGTGCCTTCTTTACCATCTTAGTGAAGAGGTACCCTCAGGGCCCTCCAAAGGACCATAGTCAAAGTGATACTCATGTATCAGTCAAAGTGACACTCATAAATCCATTCTAACATGCCCATCTCTCTGATCCCCCTGACCCCTTCCCTAAGCACTGTGCCAAAGAAAGTCTGGCTTCTCCATCTCATAAAACCCCATTACTGTAGGCCAGTGGTTTTCAAACTTTAGTGGGTATCAGAATCACTGAGTAAACCTATTAAAACACACTTTACTGGGGTCCACCCAGAACCCAGAGTTTCTGATTCAGTAGAGAATTTGCATTTCTCTGGGTGAGGTTAATTCTGTTATTTTGGGGAACCACACTTTGAAAAAAACAAAAAAACAAAAACAATGAACTGTAATCCACCATCAGGCACGAACTTCAAATAGCCATCCCAGAAAACCATTAGGACCAACTTCAAGAGCAAATATTTTATAAGGCTTTAATAAAGTTTTAAAAAGCCAGCCCACTCTACAACCCTTATCATCATCATCATCCCTATATTATTCAATAGCCATGGTCACCACATATCACAAGTAAACCTAGGAGAAAACATTCATCATTATAATGCTGTGGTCTCCACAAAGTTATTCCTTCTGCACTTAATGCTAGCATAGAGGGTCTTATTCCCATCTAACTGGTGAATAGCACAGCTCCAAAATGCTAGTCAGGGCTCTGCTTTCTGGGACCGTTGCTGGTACCAAATCTTAAAGCAGGAAAGAGAGCCTGAGGCAAGGGCCTTTGGGGTTTTACTTAATTAGGGCATTTGATCTGGGGAGGTGGAAATGAGGGTCTAAGGAAGTAAAACTGGGAAGGAGGAGGAGTGCCTCCAGGAGCAGCAGCACTGGTGATCTGGCTACTTGATCCTGTGGGACCTTCCCTGAGAAGCAGTATATGGGCCACATACCAGGAGGCAAAAGGAGGCATAACTAACCCACTGGATCCCCCCTTGCATTAGAAAAGGTTCATCTCAGAAGGGAAACCTGCGCTTCCAAGGAGCTTCTGCTACTTGAGTGGGGATCTTGCAGCAGCACCAAAAGTAAAACCCTGGGGCACGAAGCACCAGACGCAGGCAGGAGACGTGACAGACAGGTTAAGTCTGTAAAATCCAGTGGGGCTCACACTTACTAGATAACAAAGTGACAATTAGAACAGGAGACAAGCCATATAAGAAATACTTAATACGAATCGTGTACCAAACAAAATCCCTGCTCTCGAGAGCTTACTTTATATTGGCCAGGAAGGTGTGGGAAGACTTGACATGTCACAACTAAATTAATGTATTTATAATGTGTAAGGCTCATCAACAAATGCTATTATAGGAATTTTTTTAAAAATACAATCCCTTCAAAAAGCATGTTTTTTAAGTTTTTATGTATTTATTTATTTGAGTGCCGGGGTGGGGGAGACAGACAGGGAGACCGTGCGGAGCCCTATGTCAGCCTCGATCCCATGACCCTGAGATCATGCCCTGAGCTGAAACCAAGAGTCAGCTGCTTAACCGACTGAGCCATGTGGGGGGTTTCCCCTTCAGAAAGCATGTTTGAGAAATATGAGCTCTTTGTGCCTGGGTGGCTCAGTTGATTGAACATCTGCCTTCTGCTTAGGTCGTGGTCCTGGAGTCCTGGGATCAAGTCCCGTGTCAGACTCTATGCTCAGTGGGGAGCCTCCTTCTCCCTCTCCCACTCCCCCTGCTTGTGTTTGTACTCTCTCTGTCAAAAAAAAAAGAAAAGAAAAGAACAAGACAGTAAAGAAAAGGAAAGAAATATTACTCAGATATTACCATCTATTACCTCTAAAAGGCACACAATTAAGAAACCTGGGTCACTCTCTTACATCTTAGGTGAGTCACCAAATGTCCCTGGATATCAGTTCTCTCATCTTTAAAATAGGTGTGGTAATACCCTCTCATTTTTTGACACCTTTATTGAGATATAATTATCATACAATGGACTTTAAATATTTAACATACATAATTTAATGAGTTTTGACATAATGTACACCCATAAAGCTATCATCAAGATCAGGGTAATAAACATACACCTTCCTCCCAAAGGTTTCCTCTCCCCCATTTCCTCCTACCATTTCTTGCCTTCCCCGTCCCCAGGCAGCTGGTAATCAGCTTTCTACAGATTATTATGCATTCTCAAAATTTTATATAAATGGAATCACAGTGTGTACTTGTGTGCATGTGTGATTTCTTTCACTCAGTGTAATTATTTTGAGATCTGTCATGTTGTACTGTGTATCAATAGTGTCAGGCTTCAGTAGTCTCTGTGTTTCATTTTAGATCATTTCTAGTGTTCAAGTTCACTGATCTTTTATTCTGCAATGTCCAATCTGTCCTTAATTCCATCAGTGAATTTTTCATCTCACACATTATAGTTTTTATCTTTAGTTCAATTTCGATCTTTTTAATATTTTCTATATCTCTGCTAAACTTTTTGTCCTTGACTGTGTGAGTTCTGAATCGGTTTCAGTTGATAAATTTTTCTTCTCATTATGGTTCGTATTTCCAGTTTCTTTGTACATCTGGTAATTTTTTTTATTTGATGCCAGACATTACAATTACCTTGTTGGGTGCCCGATATTTTGTATTCTTATAAATATTTTTGAGATTTGTTTTAGGATCAATTAAGTTGCTTATAAATTGTTCGATCCTTTCACATGTTAAAGATTTGTTAAATGGGACATAGCTACCTAGGATCACTTATTCTTATTACTGAGGAAAGATCCTTCTGAAATCTCTACCCAATACCATATGCATCAAGATATTTTCCATTCTGACCATTCGGAACAGGTATATCCCCCCACTCTGTAGGAGCACTGGGCACTACTACTCTAATCCTTTTGACTGATTCTTTTCCTAGCCTTGGTTATTTTCCTTACATTCAGGCACTGATCAATAATTGAGAGAGACCCTCTGCAGATGTCGGACCCTCTGCAGACCCTCTGCAGTTCTCTCCTTGTTGGTATCATGTTCTATAAACTCTAATTGCCTTGGTCTCACCAGACTCTCAGCCTCCTTAACTCAGGGAGTCTGCTGGGCTCAGTCTGGGGAGCCCTTCCCTACACCATGGTCAGCAAGCTGGGACAATCAGAGACTCATCTTGTTCACTTATCTTTCAGGGATCATTGTCCTTTGTTGCCTGATATCCATGTCTTGAAAGCCATTCTTTCATACATTTTGGCCAATTCTTTTTTTGTTATTTCAGTCAGCAGGGTAATTCTGGTCCCTGTTACTCCATCTTGGCCCAAAGTGGAAGTCCTTTATAATCCTTCTAAAAATTAGCAATAATATATTTGAGGTTCATAGCCCAGTTCCTGGGCATTCAGTAGTGGCCATAATTACAGTGGTGATGGTGGTAGAGAGTAGTGATGGTGTTGATGTCCTCATTATGACTATTATAATAAAGTTTCTTCAGAACTCAATAGCAGATGAATACATATAACGACATATTAGTAGCAAAAACATATTTCTGTCCTATGAGAACTCTCCAGTGTCTCTGGGTGGTTCCAGGGAATTTTGGGAATGTGCTCACAAAGTTCTCCCAGTAACACTGTTCTTCCTCCGCTATTTATCTTGGTCCTTCGTCACTACTTCCCAGGGCATCTCAGACCCTGCATCTTCCCCATCACTGCTCTGTTGGGTTCACAGTTTCATCTGCATCTCTGCTGAGCCTTATGGTCTCCGTCACTGCCCCGACAGGCACAGTGGGCTCATTCCTGCTCTTCTGCCCAGAGATTTCTGCTTTGTTGGATATAATCTTTGCCCTTTTGCCTCCCTGGAAAGTAACACCAATACCCCGGAGACCTCCTGGTGTCAAAGTGCCATAGTAGTCAGGCCCAATTATGGGCAGGCCATTTTCTATTTGACACCTGGTTATAGAGAAAGTGAACTGCTTATGCTCTGATGTCTGCCAGATGGTTTAGAGCCTCAGTCCCTTCAAAATTTACTCTCAGTCACCCTAATGTCCACAGGATAGGAACACTCATTGTCTCTGAACTGTTCACTGCTGCAACTCCACACATAACACAGTGATGAGTACATATTAATGCCTCAATAAAAGTGTTTTGGATGAATGCATGAGTCCAATGCAACTGGGCTAGGAAAAAGTATGAGTACTCTGCCAACAACTAAGGCTTTAGTTCTGGATCCATGAACTATGCCTGGCTCCTTCTCCCATCAGGGTGAGTTCACACAGGAGGCTCATCAGTCTCCATTACACACAGCTATCTGGCAGAAAAACCCCTCCAATTTGCCAGTCATGCCAAAGAACCTTGACTACACCATCAGTCAGTGGCCCAAGGAGTCACTGCTATCATATTTCCCATCTTAAATAATGTCCAGCTATGTCATCCAACCAAGCCTGCCAGACAGTGTTAAACAATATGCAGCAGATGACAACTACATAGTCCAAAGAACACAAGGCTTGCAAAATAAAATGCCCCAAACTGGCCCATAAAATTTAACATTGTTTTCCTTCTCTTTTTTCCAAGACCATCCCTTGTTGGTGCAGAAAAATCCAAATTGTAAAGATATCAATTTCCTATCCCCTGTTACCATTGGTAAAATTCTAAAATATATGCAGAAACCTTTCTTTGACCACTTGATTTCCTTTTGGCTCACCCAAGCCAGAGGGGTCACAAACAGATGGAACCTCCTCGGGTTCCTTCTTCAGTAGCCATGATCTGCTGCACCTTCCCCTGCAAGCAATGATACACTTCTTCCTTCACCTTCCCACTCAGTCTCCCTCATGCTCCATTTCCTCAAAAATCTAGGAGATCGATGTTGAGCTTCTTTTCATGTGTCTGGTGGGAGAATATGTTGAGTAGGTGATGGGGTTTAAGGAGGGCACTTGTGATGAGCACCAGGTGTTTTATGGAATTGCTGAGTCACTAAATTCTATACCTGAAACTAATATCACACTATATATTAACTGGAATTTAAATAAAAACTTGCTAAAACAATCTAAGAGATTAACAGGGGATACATAAGAGCACTGCCTCACCAGTTCTGCCTCACAAAACGGTGAAAATACAAGAAAATCCCCATTGTAGATGTGGTTATTGAGCTAATGTCTCCAGGGAATACGGTGTCAGTCACAACCTAGAATTACCTTGTCATAACCACACTGCAGGGCCATAATGAAGGACAATCCCTGCTCATCACAATCCTGGAGGTGGCCTATTGACTTTTTGAATAAAGTCAGCAGGGAGCATGCTGGCAGGTCATTGCCAGAGTTAACTGTTTCCTGACACTCTGGCCATGTTGAGGGTGATGGTGATTCCAGAGATATCTTCCCTGGGCCCTCTATCTGGAGTGCAAGCCCTACCTGTCTTCTCAAGCCTATTAACACACGTGGACACAGGAGATCTTGGACATCATTCTCATGGTCTTTGAGTCTGCCTCTCTTGACATGCTAAACCTGCCTCTCTTCTGATGCTAAACCTGCTCCTGCCTCCTGCACTGCCAAGCAGTATAAGCTGTGTGAACTCTGCAGCCCCAGTATGGTTAACATACACAGATGGCCTGCAGTCTGTGCAGGCCCACCTATTGATCAGAGGTCATCGCTACTAGTTCTAACCCTGTGTGTCGCAGACCTTACTTGCATGGCAGGCCATACCCCAAGCACCCGAAGCCTCAGTGAAGCATGAAGTTTGATCGAGTTGAGGTACTGCTAGAAAGCTGGGATCCATTACAGAGGCCTGCAGCCAACAAAAGAAAATTGCCACTCTTCTCCTAAGCTGAGGCAGGAACCTGCATTGGTGTCAAATGTAGCAACACCCTCAGCAGGCCAGCCTTCCAGTGTGAAATGATCTCCGGACAATGAGACATGAGGATAGTGAACAGGGCCTCCATGGTCATTTGGTGACTCCAACCAGCCCCATACTTAGGGGAACTAGGGCAGGGAGAGGCCTGCTAGGTCTTATGCCATGCAGTGAAAACCTCTCCAGTCCGTACCATGGAAAGTGATAGGAGCTAGTGGCTTAACATCTGACCTCTAGAAGCATGAGGACCTGTGTTTGAGTATCTGCACCACCATTTCCTAGCTGCGAGACTTCAGAAATTTTCCTCTTAAACCCTCTAAGAGTGTTCCCTCATCTGTGAAACGGGGATGATGATGGAACCTACTTTCCAAATGGAGAATTTTTCATGATGATGCATTTAAAAGCACTTGTCACAGGGCCTGGACGGTGGTCTGTGTGCTTGGTAAATGGAAGCAGTTAGGTCGTACGAAGAGTGTATATTCACACAGAGTTGGCCTTGAACTCTAGCCACACTGCCTAATCAAGCCATCAAGACACACAGCCTTTCTGAAGCTCAGTGTCCCCATCTGCACAAAGAAGAGAAGAATAATTACCTCAGGGTGTTGTTGGGGGAGGAGATGAGATGTTTGTAAAGTGGCTGGTACTAAGTAGACTCTCTATGAATGGAGCATAAAAATCCTGCTGAACCCCATCTAGCTGCTTCCCTGGACAGTGCCTGTGGTACAGAGATTCCTTGCTGGTGGCCTGCCCCTGACACCCACATCTCTGCCTCTCTGTGCTTCTCTGTGCTTCAGCCTCCGGCCAGCTTCTTCTCTAGGGCTGAGTACCCTCCCTTCATCTACAACCTTTCTTTTCCCTCCCTTGCACTTCAAAAAAAAAAATTTCCCCTTTTCTTTAACTTTTTATTAGTTTTAGATTTACAGAAAAGTTGCGCAGATGGGATAGAGTTTTCGAACTTGGTTTCCACTATTCACTGCTTACATCAATAAGGTACACTTGTCACAACTAAAAAAAAACAACAATAGTAATGCATTATTTTTAACTAAAGACCATACTTGATTCAGATGCTTTGAGTTTTCATCTAATGCAAATTTTCTGTTCCAGGAGATTATCCTGGATACAAGCTTACATTTTGATGTCATCTCTCCTTAGGCTCTTTAGACAGTGAGTTTCTCAGACTTTCATTGTTTTCAATGATCTTAAAATTTCAGATATTTTATAGAATGCCCTCTAGTTTAGGTTCAGCTGATAGTTCCTGGTTTTTGGGAAAAGAAGATCTTTGCAGAGGTAAGAAGATCTATATCAAGAGTATAAGCTATCAGTGTAACTAATCACTACTGACACTGACCTTGACCCCCTTGAGGCAGTGTTGTCAGATTTCTCCACTGTTAAGTGACTCTTTATTCCCTTTTTCCATACTACGTTATTTGGAAGGACGTCACTTGCACAGCCCACACCTAGGGAGTGGGGAGTTGTTCCACCTCCTTGAATGTAGCGTCTCCATGTGGATTATTTGAAAGTCTTCTGTGTGGAAGCTATATCTATTCTCCACCATTTATTTATTTATGCAATCATTATTTATAGGAGTATGGACTCATGGGTATTGTTCTATATTTTGGGTTATAATCTAATATTAACTTCTTTTCTTGGTCAATTTGTTCCTGCTTTGACCACTGGGAGCTCTTTCACACGGTTCCGTATCCCTCTGACATACCCCATCATTGTAGGTTTTGAACACTTTCTTTCTTTCTGGCACTACATGATTCTCCAGGCTCATCCTGTGTATTTCCTGCTCAAGCCCTAGAATAAACCATTACTCCAAAGCCTGGTTCCTTTGACCAGAGAATGGCATTACAAACTAAGGTTAGACTCTGGATATGCTCATTGCTGCTGAAGTGTCCTTGTGTCTTGGCCTTCTTCAGCTGATAGAACAAGGAAATATATGTGTGTGTATATAACCCATTTACATATATGTTATTTAAAAATATTTCTCTGTATATTCATTTGTATCTATAGTAAAGCTAAATGAGATCATAGATCAATGTCTCCTATTCTAACCCAGAACCACATGGGTCAGCTCCTCCCTGGTTTATGACCTACCCCTTCACCAGTGAACGTATAGTGACTTCAGAATGCTAACCTACTTTGCCAGCTACAGTACTGTTTGTGCATGGTTCCCTTTGTTTTTATCCTTGAATTCTTTGACTTTAGTCTTAATAGCGAATAAAGTAATTTCCAAAGTTACTAAGGTCAGCATCTTTTCCCTTACACCCTTCCCTGATAAGCACTGCAAATCTAACTCCTTAAGACTCTGTCTTCTGTTGACTTTGTGGCTTTCTCTCCCTCAAGTAGGACAGGAAGGCTGGAGGGACATTCCTCTCCCTCCACTGGATAAGGTTCCAGTATTGTGCTCCAGCTAAGTCCTCTCACACAGGGAAGCTTTTGCTACGGAGAAGGTTTGGGCCCGGCTTCACAATCAATGTTCCTTTCCCCCGCCAGAGCCACAGGAGATCTTTCTACCATTCTCACTGTGAAAATACATTGGGGTTATTGGTGTGAAAGTCTACAAAAATGTGGAGGACACCTAAGATGGTGGCCCACAGGGGTCTGTCACAGTCACACTAGCACATACTCAGCCTCCAGCAAACGACCGAAATTACCATTTAAATGTTCCTACTAGTGTGTGACTCCAGTGGCTTCTTCCCTGATAAGCAAACGGTGGTTGCTTGCTCTCTCTATGGATGCTCTTCTCTCTCTAGATTTTAGAGTGCTGGTTTGCCTTGCACCACGGTCCTTGGTGAGTCCAAAAACAAACTGATTTTCTGTTTGTCTAGCTGTCTCTTGTTCCATGAGGATGGGGCAGATGACTTCCAAGCTCTTTAAATGTCGGAGGTGAAACTGGAAATTCCCTCTCTTGTCATCAGACTGCCTTTCCTCATGTGTTCACCTCACTAGTCTTCCAACCTGCAAGCCCTGCCCCATCCATCCTCTCTGTCAAACCTTATCTGGCCAGCCCCCAGGACTTCTCCCTCCTCTCAACCCTTATTTTATGGTCAATTCATTGGACATTTACTCATGAGCTGGTGTAGACCTCTTTTGTGTCTTAAGCAATTATTATTAACCTACTATGATGATTCTATCATTTTTCTCACATATTTATATAACCTGAGTGTCCTCTGAGCCCACCACTTACAGATCCTGGCCAAGGTCACTTTAACACTATGGTCCTGATCTGCCAAATCAATGACCCCCACTCATCAAATGTTAGGCTTCCTCAGTCCTCCCACTTGTATCTGTGGGAAAGGCCCCGATTGATGGGAAGGAGTTATCTCATGCATGGTTCAGGCTGCTGCCTCCTCCTCTGTGGTCCACCCTTTCTTAGCTCCCTGATGCTCTGGCCACATTGCCTGCCACAATCTATCCACTTGGACACCCCTCCTTGATCTCCAAGGCACAAGCAGCTCTACCTCTGACACCCCATTACTAGTCTTACAATTTCCTGGCCTCACAATTTCCCACTAGAGAAAATGCATGCTCTTCTGAAGTCCCAAGCATGGCTTTTGAAGTTAGAGAGTAACATGGTAAGGGGGAAAACCTGCTTTGGACCCCTAAGTCCTGTTTTTGGGTTTTTTTTTTCCTTTTTTCCCTCTCTAAAGAGACTTTACTTATTAATTTAATATGTTTGCACCATAGATAAGAAGCAACCTACAAGTCTGCAGTCATTTGACCATTTTTAAATATATGTATCCCTTCAATAACTCTGTAGTGTTGGGCAAATATATTTTTTTCTCTCCCTCTCATGCTGAATAAAAGCTGACTGCAATTCTCTGATGTCATTTTTTTTTCTTTATGAACCCAAGTCAGTCAACTGTGGTTTTGAATTTAGAAGGTACAAATATACATACTCCAGTTAAACGTCCATGCCAATGAAACTATTTGGTTTTCTGGAGAACTTTTTCACATTAAATTCATCTGCTCACTGGAAACCCCCATAGGTTTCTTTGGAAACAATATATACCTGCAACTCAACTTAGGCACTGGATTGCCTTTTTTTTTTCACTGACTTATCTCACTTCCTTTGTCTTGTTAAAATTACTGTTCACCAAGCCCCTTATATGTGTGTGTGTGTGTGTGTGTGTGTGTGTATGTGTGCGTCTCCTAATTTTCAGTTTATGCATGAGTCACATCACTTACAACATAATTTAATTCTGTGATGGGAGCACAACACAGTTTTCAGTTTTGATGCCCATTCCTCCCTTCCCACCTAGGAGGTAGATGGGGATCGGTTCAGATACAGCAACAATTTGCCTCCAGCCATACTCAGGTTCTGCTGCTGGGCCCAATACCTGTGCTGGTCCCTCCCCTAGCTCAGGGGGCTTGCTGTCCACACCTGGCATCCACTGGAGCCCAAACAAATGTGTGTAGGTGCCTGAACCATAATGTGGACAAGATTCAAGTTCTATGCTTCTGGGTCACTGTGAATCAGAGCAGATGGCTTGATTATAGAAGACTCCTGTAACCCCAAAGGCTGGCATATCTGAACCTTAGCACTGATCTTGCTGGGACTACAATTTTTGGGTTTTTGTTTTATTTCTCAGTAAACTCTGAGCTTCTTGACACAAGGACTAAATCTCTTTTCTCTCTAGGTCCTCACTATCTAGCACAAGCTTGGCACCCACAAAATGTATTACTTAAATTGATTTTATTATATGTATGCCAACTTCATCTGATTATATGGCATGATAAAATAAAAC
Source organism: Lutra lutra (assembly GCF_902655055.1). NCBI lineage: Eukaryota > Metazoa > Chordata > Mammalia > Carnivora > Mustelidae > Lutra > Lutra lutra. Next base: position 129,535,215 of record NC_062278.1, on the reverse strand, counting down.
TCTATTATGCACTCCCCATACCCCCATCAAAGAATTAGGGAGAAACAAATTTGAACCCTAAACTGTTTCTTGTCAAGTTAATACAGAATTCTTTGTGACATAATCCAGGTAAGGAAGGGGCAGATATTATTAGCATAAGAAGGCCATGGTACTAGTTGGCAAGAAGTAGAATCAAATTTGGGCTAAAATGCAGAATATGAATTTCTTTTATAGATCCAAGAAGGTCAGGGAGAGGTTTCAGAAAGAAACGAATCCTCACACCAGCAGCAACCATTTTGTCTTTGTCATAGAAGCGGATGTTACAAGAAGGAACAAGTTCTAACCCTGAGTTCCAGCCCACCATCACCCCCAATCTCCCTACCACGGAAACAGCTACACTAACACTGAGCCCACTCCTCCTCCACTGCGTCACCTCCTCTAGGTAACTGTAAAAGGGATTGGTTGGAGTGGAGGATCTAGAGAGTGTGGCTGAACCTTGGGGCAAACAGGAAGGGAGTGAGAACCCAAAAGAAGAGTGACAGAGCAGAAGAAATCAAGGAAGAGAGGGGCAAAGAGTGAGGTCACAAAACACACACAGGACCCTGACCCCATCTCCACCTCCCCAAGAGGCCCAGGTGACCTTGAGCCAGTGAAGGTATCATAGGCACCTGAGCTGCCTAGAACTTGTCATTGTGAGTCTCAAATCTCACCCACAATGATATGAAAGATGTATTTTTCTCCTGAAAAAAGTGAATGCTATATTTCTGAGGCAAGTAGACTTAATAAGCCAAGAATAAAGAAATATATGAGTTAAGAGTCTAAATGTACACATTGAGTGACCTCAAATCAGAAATGAGATGGCTGGCTGAATCCTTAGCTCTAATTGAACGGGACCAAAAAAGCTTAGAAAAGACTTAGTAAAGCTGCTTTTGAAAAAAAGCATCAAACAACAACCAATCAAAGTTCTAGGAAGATTTTTTTAAGGAGTTCACAGCAGAGATAAAAAGAATTTAAGGATGATCTTAAGCAAACATGAGCTATAATGAGGAGCAGTCTAAGTCAGAAAATGAAGGAGGTGGGAGGCAGGCCAGCTGGGAGGAGTGATTACAACTTAGGGATGAGACCCAAAACAGTGGGATGGGGCATCTGAGGGCTCAGTCAGCTAAGGTGGAACAGGAAATTCAGGTCCAAACCAGACAAAATTAAAGGTCTGTCAATGTGTGTGATGTTTCCACATGCAAAAGTGTTGCACATGTTGTAAAAATGACATAGACGGGACCTTGAGGTGCCTGTAGTAAAATGCAGATAGAGTTGGGGCTTTGACAGTCTATTATCTTAGAGACATCAGATCAGTGAGCCTGGTCCTTGCCCCTGTTCTGAACTTGGGAGGTCATGTGGCATAGAAGGCTGCTCTTGTGAAAGTCAACCCAGGTTGCCATACTGCTGGACCGCATGGACATTTGAAGTCCTCATCTTACTTGGCTTCTCAGTAATATTTGACATTCCTGATGCTAGTTCCTTCTTGAAACAAACTCTTCCCTCTAACTCCACAGCACAACACACTTCTGGTTAACCCTCTACCTCTCTGGCAGCTGCTTCTCAATCTCCTTTGCCAATTCCTCCTCTTCTATCCTCAGATCCTGGCTCTACTCCCCAATTTCTCTTTGCCCTACTCTACTCTCTCTGAGGAACTTTTCCATCCCCTGACTTTACACACCATCTGAGATCAACCCAGATCTCTCCTTAGAACTCCAGAATCATAAATTCAACCTCATGCTTGACATCTGCACTCAGAAATCTCTCAAGAATTTCCAAATCCCCATGCCCAATACTAAAATCTAAACTTCCATCCCCAAACCCATTCCTCCCATAGTAGTCTCTAAACTGTTGAAAGCTGGGGCGCCTGGGTGGCTCAGTGGGTTAAGCCACTGCCTTCGGCTCAGGTCATGATCCCAGGTCCTGGGTTCGAGCCCCACATCGGGCTTTCTGCTCGGCAGGGAGCCTGCTTCCTCCTCTCTCTCTGCCTGCCTCTCTGCCTACTTGTGATTTCTCTCTGTCAAATAAATAAATAAAATCTTTAAAAAAAAAATTTAAAAAAAAATAAAAAAATAAACTGTTGAAAGCTATAATCCTCTGTTCCTCTTTCACCATCAACACGCTGCACCAACAATTTGTACACAAGTCCTATTGACTCCAACTCCAAAACCCACTTCCATCCCATCCACTTATCTCCATCTCTATAGCCACCTCCCTGCCCCTGGCCTGGGCTACTGACCTACTTTCTTGACTGGTTCCTGGCTTCCCCTGTGACCCCATCAGGCAGTTCTCCAGACAGTTAAGTAAGAATTTTAAATGGCTTCCCATTGTTATGGGAGCACATTCTTAATTTTTTTTTTTAATGGCCCAAAGATCTGCATTACCTACATCTACCTGCTTTTTCACATAACTCTCCAACCTACTCACTAGGCTTCAGTTCCTCGAACTTAACAAAGTCTTTCCCTATATTAAGGCCTTTGCAGATGCTGTTACTCCCTCCTTTTGGAATATCCTTCCTCCATCTCTTAGTAAGATGAGCTCCTTCCCATGCTTCACGTTCTGCTCCTGGACTCCAGTCTAAGTTGACCATCATCCCCTCTCACAGTTGCCTGTTCTTTCCATTTTCAGCATTTACCACAACTCTTCATTACAAAGGTGGCAATTGACTCTTCTGTGTCCACACTGGACCAGGACCACTGCTGTGTTTACCACTGTATAATGGTACATATACATGGTATATATGTCATTAAGTATATCATACTTGTCATAGTAGGTCTATTATAATAAGTATATCATAGTAGGTGCTCAAATTGAATGACAGAATCAATAAACAGTCATTGGACTGGTCTTTGAAGGGAAACACAGGACCCGGGGCTAAGGATGAATGGGATAGCCCTCTGGACAAAAGAGTTGGACAAGGCAGCTACAGAGCAATGAGAGATAAGATTACTCAACAAGGAATTCCAAAATGACAGGAAGCTGTGGGACAGTCAAGGCCACAGTGTACTTGTCAGCCAGAAAGTAGACACAAGAGGGCCTAGAAGGGTAGGAAAGACTCATGAGAAAGGCAAGAACCCAGGCCTCTCTGCAGAATGGGGCAGTGCCTTGGGGGGAGAGCAAAAGCAGAACACTGACTACTGCCCTACGCTCACGCCCAGTGTGAAATCAAACCTTGGAAGTGAACCTGGGCACAGAGAGACTTCCAGATTACGGTGAGGGTCTTCCTTTCTGGGAGTCGACCAAGTGATGGGGAAGTAGAGATGCAGCGGCCCAGATCCTGAGCTCATCTTCTGGTACATTCTGCTCAATTTGCCCCTAAGGAGCTGGATAGCTCCTTCCTTATCTCTGCCTTCTGGTGGTGGCCGACAATCCTCAGTGTTCCGTGGCTTGCAGCCACACTCTCGGGTGTCATCACATGGCCTTTTCCCATCACGTGCTGATGCCACTGTGTCTCTGCTTTTAAGGATACCAGTTAATTTAATGAAGGATGATATCATCTTAACATTTTATCTGCAACAAGTCTATTTCCCAAAGGGTTACATTCTGAGGTACTGAGGTTAGGACTTCAACAGACCCTTCTGGAAGACACAGGTCAATCTGCAAGGATGCATGTGGGAAGGGCATTGTGTCCCTGAATTCTAAAGGCAAGACACAGAAGTCCAATTCCAGGAAACATATACATGAACCCCACACAGCCCAGGAGGAGTGGGGGAGGGGGAAATGAGGAGAAGTATGTTAGTGGGGACTGTGGAGAGAGAACCAATGAGGAAAGAAGGGCAAGGGACAGATATGGAGAGGCTAGAGAAGAATAACTACTGGAAAACTCCTCCTCAATCTCTGGCCAAGCACAGCACAGAAGTGACCATGTTAGCAGGACAGAAGAAAAGCACAAAGAGCCTCGGGCTTCCTATGGCGAAATGAAGGTGACCATGGGCCCCATCCCTGGCTTCTTTCCTACACAGCTGCCTCCTTCCCTTCTTTCAAGGCTCTGGCTGCTGCAGCTTGACTCTCATAATGGGGAAGTTAATGAGACCTTCAGTAAATGGATCCCAGATTCTCTCTCCACCCCGAGTAATTATAAAGCTCAGCAATTTTTTTCCCCTAACTTGCTGCTGATTTTCTAATTACTCTTGCTCCAAATAGGACAGTTAGCATTAAAATGAAACCACGCTGAGGTTGTGGGTTCACTCACATCTGCTTGGCTTATTTCCTTAATTTGACAGCACGGTTTTATGGACAGAGAGCAGCAGGTGGTACCCACATTTTATAATGGGAGGTTTGTGCCCCAAAAACATGGGAAACCATCAATAGGCATCAAGGTAAAATTCTCCTGTAGGAAAAATTCATCAAGACATACCTACCAGATGGAGTTTAATGAGTCTTAGAATACAACAGCCTCTGGTAGGGTACCAAAAAGGGCGTTTTCCTTCACTTCTTCCCAATAAAGGAAGTAGCATAGCCCTTGCAACTGGAAATGCATTTCTGAACATGAAGGAGATTCCTTTCACAAAAGAGCAGAAGTACAGCAAGAGGGAAGAAGGGATAGGGGGACTGAGAGTGGGAGAAGAAAAGAAGGTTTAGGTATAAAGAACAAGTAGGCAATATCAACTAAGCAGAAATGGTTAGAAAATACTTGGGTCAGTGCAAAAAAAACTTTGGTCAGTGTATGTATGAAGAAATCTTGTCAAGAAGGACCCACCTTCAAGCCAAACTGCCCCTGTTACTTTAGTCTGATTAATAGGTATTGTCCTATTGCAAAATTCTGTGATCTCAATGGGGAAGCAAGAGAAACTTTCCAAGGGATGTGATTAAAGGGACCAGCGACATTTAATTGGGAAGGAATCCTCACTGTAAAGTCCTCCATCCATATATCTAATAAAAACACCCTGTAGCGAGTCAATCTCATTTCCTCTTGCCTTAGTGGCAGCTGTGGAGGAGTGACTGCTCCCCTTTGTGCTGAGCCAATACCTGCTGGCCCCTTGTGTCCCTCTCTCTGTCTTCTCACATTCTCAATTGTCCCCCACCAACAGCTCAGAGTCAGTTAGGAAACAAGGAGCGAGGAGTCTTGGGATTCCTATAGTAAAGGGAGGATGTCTTACACCCTCTTTCCTACCTTGTAGTCACGGGTGCTTAATCCCCCACCCCCATTCTCTCCACATTCTGCTCCTTGTTTGGAGGTAAAATGAGTATCTGGATTCAGGATTCTGTAAGTGAAGGGAAGTGAATGTGGATGTGAGACTCTGATAAACCTGCATTCAAATCATGACAACACCATCAACAGGCATGTATCCTTGGTAAAGTTCATTCCTCTAAGCCCCTCAGCCTCACCTTCCTGCCCTGTAAGCTGGAAACAGCAGCCTTCATCTTCAGGTTTATTGGGAGAACCCAACATGTAATTAGTCTCCAGTAAACATCATTAATTCAATAAGCACTTCTTCAGAATCTTGGCTGGGAAAGGACATTGGGTAATATGGTCACTGTCCCCGCAATGGGAGGGACTCTGTGTTCATGCAATGGCATCTTTACTTGTGCCCTGGAATCATCTGTTTCTTTCTTCTCTGCCCTCCTCCCAGTTCTCAAAGGCAGTGCAGGACCGAGCTGGTGTGGCTCGAGGGTTCAGTTCATCTTGCTTCCATACCATCTGGCCTATGACCCACCATTAGTCCTTTTATGTCTCCTGTCTAAAGAAATGTCTTGTATTTTGCCTACGGAAGATGGTTCCCTAATGAATGTCAAATAACAATAAAACTTAAGTGTTTTCATCAGACACTTGAGCAGGCATCTGTCCTCCCAGCAGTAAAATATGCTAGGATTTTGGAAACAGCTAAGAAATTTGACACTGGCTTTCACCCACTTAGAGGAGAACTGTGATCATTTCAGCCACTGACTCAGAAGAAAAGTCTTCATGAGGCTACACCCAAGCTGCAGTGGCTCTTGATGTGAGCCTTCCCCATGGAAGAAGAAAGAAGAGTGTGCCAGGGAGAAGGAAGGATGGGAATCCCTTGGAGCCCACCGCTGGGTAGAGTAGGGCAGGCTCCTGGGTGGCCACAGCCCTCCTTTGGCCTCTGCTGCAGTCCTAGCCCCAGGATCTGTAGACACTGGCCTCATGGGCACCACCTGCCCCCAGCAGCATGCATTCAGCAGTCCCAGTCTGCCCTGAGCACCAGAGCGCATGCTTACTGGGCAAGAGAGGCTTAAAGTCACGAAGAGAAAAAGAACTATTCAGATACTCAGAACTATCATGTGAGTTCAGATGATCAGGAACAGATTAATGATACCCAAAGGCCTTGAAAGAACATGCAAAAAAGATCACTAAGTTGTCCTCCAGTTTCTATGGACTTGGAAAATGGAAGGTACTATGGTTAGATTTGGAACCTGACAGTCCTAAGTTCAAATCATTGTACAGCCACTGGTCAACCATGTGTTTGGGTAAAGTCACTTCACCCCCCACTCTTTTTTTTTAAGATTTTATCTATTTATTTGACAGAGAGAGCACAAGCAAGCAGAGCATCTGCCAGAGGGAGAGGGAGAAGAAGGTTCGCTGCTTAGTAGGGAGCCCAATGCAGGGCTCGATCCCAGGACCCTGAGATCATGACCTGAGCAGAAGGCAGATGCTTAACCGACTGAGCCACCCAGGTGCTCTCATTTCAGCACTTTGAGCCTCATTTCCTAGAATGAAAAGTTAGATGTAGGGGTAGAGGTAGGGGAAGAGGAGGACACAAAATTTTTCTTTCAGAGCTGATGGAGGGAGTGAAGTATGAAAACCACCTACAACATAGCTGGTGCTCGATAAACTACCTCAGAAGAGGAACTCGCAGAGCCTATGAAACTGCAAGGTCCGAAGCCCCTAAGGGAGAAGCGGAGCCTGATCACCCCTAGTGAAAATGATCAAGGCAGAGGTCATTCGTGGCTTCCCCCAAGCTCACCAAAATTGGGCAAAATTCAACAGACAATGTATTCAATATACATTGTTTCCTTCAAGAACTCTGAAAAAGTCTCTTGTGATATGGCGAACTGAAGTTTGGATAATAGCAGCCAAGTGAAATCATCCCCAAGACAGATCCATTTCACCTGCAGGAGGGCCTCCCTGGATGCCGCCATAAGCCTCTTCGGTGTGTTTGTTATCAATTTGGTACCCGAGGATCCCTACGAAGCAGGAGTAGGCACATGTGTCACATTTGTGGATGACAAAGCTAAGAGGGATTTTTGGTCATTGGATTATAGGATTAAGATTCAAAAATATCTCAGTGGCCTTAAATTATGAACTCAAAGAAACAAGTGGAAATAAAATCGTCTGATCATTCCCCTGGGCTCACCGGTAGCTGGGGGTGAGGCCCTCCTGCTAAATGCAGTGACATCCGTGGTTTAAGCAGGACATAAAAACAGGAAGTATGAAGGGAAGGCAAAGAAAACGATTCCAAATGCAAACAATCTGGCCCACCTGTAGAAGTCAGAGGCCACATTATAGGGGCTGCAGTGGCGTTTTGCAGGGTGGATGGCTTCAGATGCATAGGTTGGTCCCTTTCCTTCCTCCGGTGACTTTGAAGCCTATCCACCCCTCTCTCTGCATTTTGCCTCAAGAACACAAGCTACTGTCTGTTCAGAAGAAGGCAACCATCTCAGCAAACTGAAGCTAACTCTGGAGCTCGAATGAGCCAAAGACAAGGTCAGCAGGAGCCCCAGCCTCACATTAGAGCTGCCTTCTTCATGGGAAGGGTTTTACATTCCCTCTCTTCCATGATCCATTTACTCCATTTCTGCTGGCAGGAGGAAATAAAGCACACTCGCTGGGCCTCCAGCACAGACCCCCCAGGGTGGTTTCTTCCTGTCAATGTGTTTGTACCCATCAGAACTACTACTCGGCTCAATCTTCTCCCTTTGGAAACCACGTTGGCAAAATAGCTAACACATATCTAACCTCTTTTGCTTCGTTCTCTACTTTCTGTTACTTTAAATACTAGAATTTAGTAGTTGCAGCTAAATCTTAAACTGAGTGGGCCTTTTTCTGGCCAAACACTCGATACGCGATAAAATGGAATTGGACACATTTGAAGTTAATGGCGTCTCACTTCCTTCCTAAAGTGTCGAGGCACCAGCAAGCAGAGCGACCTTCCCAGTCCCTCAATAACTTCCGCCTGTGGGGAAGGTTTGTGCTGCTCCACAGCGTCTCCCCTCCCAGGGCTGGCTCCAAGTGAAAACAGAAGGAATTAGGGAACTGTGCAGGGCATTTTTATGACATCATGATGTAGGTTCCAGAGCAGGGATAGATTTAAAATGCTTGCCCCCCTTTGGTTTTGACTCCAAACTGGAACAGCAGGGGTGATTTTTATAGGTTACCTGGGGAGTATTTGGGAATAATTTTATTTCTTTTTACAGGAATAAACTGATTTTCAAGAAATTCTACCAGCATCTGAAAGTCAAGCCCACGCTTACCTACAAAACTATTGCTCTAAACCCTGCCACATGAGTTTGCTTATCTGACTTGTATTTACTTTCAGAGCATTTCAGGGAATAATAAATGCAAGAATTTTAGGATTCAGAACTGAATGACATGCAGCCCTGAGACAATGAGATCATTTCTTAACACACAGTCCCATGTTCTTTTCCCTCCTCTTTGGAAATTTTTTCAGACTAGAAGAAATTCCCTGTGTATTATATCAGCATAAACTCATAAAGTTTGTTTTTAAAATAAAAGCATATTTTCATATGGGATTCTGAGGGGCTTGACCTAGTACGGGCTTTTAGGATTATATTTTAGACCTGAAAGTGTTAGGAAAAAATCATATTTTCTCATATTCTGCCCACAATGGTAATACATATTTAATTAACATTCAAAGCTTGTCTATTTATTTTTGTTACATTCTTAGGGAGCCTTAGGTGTCATCAAAACCACCTCTTAACCTGTGGCCCAGGTTCCCCTTCCCAGACCAGGCAGGCTGTTTCCAAAACAGCCTTCCAGAACAATTCTCTGCCCAGAGAAATCCATGGAGGGCCAAAAGCAGGAGCTCAAGGCTACCTCAGGGGTCCACTCTCATCTCCTTAGGCCCTGTTGTTCCCCATCACTTCTAGGTATCCTGGCTGCCGGGCCCCGCCACTCTCCTTAGTCTGGGGCCACCTCTCTCAGACTCGCAGGCCTGCTGGCATCCTGCTGTCTGCTAGTCTGCCCAATAATGGTACTGGCTTCTTTATACTGAAGCCATCTGTCCCTGCCAGTTACTGTCCCTCACAAGGCCCTTAGCATCTGCTAGCCTTTTCCTAACCCTTGACCCCTGCCATCCACTGATAACAAACAGAGTGACCAAGAAGTGCTGATTTGTTCAATGTGGTTTTGTCTTAATGTACATATTTAAGTGCCTCACTGGGGTGAGGGCTGGGTTCTAAAGGGCAGTACGGATGGTGCCTGCCCAAGTGAGCAGGAAGCCCAGCCATGAGCCACGTCTCACTGGGAACGTGAGGGCCAAACTCCAAATCTGGAGGACCGAAAGCCCCAGAAAATTGGGGCAGGGATGAGTCATGGAGCCCAAAGATCATAACTGACAAGAGATTTAATCTAAATTTAGAATGTGGGGGTACAGGGGAGAAGGGTCCTGGGGAGATGAGGGGGAAGGGAGCGGCTACACTACCAGAGTGAGTCCATAGTCTGTCTCCAGGCCTAGTAGAGAGTGAGGGAATGAGCCATGCCATGCTCAGGACCAGAGAAGGCAGACATAAACACCACATACTCAACTATCTGATACACCACATACTCAACTATCTGATACACCACAATCCATGTTTAGCAATACTAATTCCAGCAACACTGAATAATTTCACTGATATTTTGTTGGAGACTGAAAACTTTCATTTTAATTAGATTAATTTTATTAGGTTTACTACATTTTTTCATGTATTTTTATTATGCCTTGGGGTCATTTCCCCCATAGGAGCTATTCCAGTTTTATAATTAAAAAAGGAATCAACATTTTGAATTTAAAATAGGGATTTTTAAGTTTTCACTTTCCTGGATCAAAGTTATACCAAAAAAACGTGCCCGCTTAGAGATTTCAACCACTGGGCTAGAAATGTGTCACGCAGCAATGTTTCCTTCTCACCTGGATGAAATATAACTAGCTCTTACTGACCAATACTGGGAAATGTCTTGGCCTGTGGATTCTTGGTAAAGATTCCAATGTGTCTTGTGGTGAATGTGAGCAGGTTGCCTCAGATCTGGCTATAGCGCACATGCAGGTGAAGTGGCTGCCTTTCCTGGCACTCAGGAGGTGAAAGCTGTCGCTGGATTCTGCTACCTTGGCCCCATGCTGACAAACAACACACTAATAGGCAAGGAACTAGACAACTCTATCTAGGAACCCAGCATGTCTCTTGGCAAAATGGCAGGAAGGTTCTGGTTTCCAAATAACAAAGTTTTGTCAGAGCCAGAGGCCCAACATCCCCCTGCCTAGATGGACTCTCATGGTTTCCTAGCTCCTCTCAAGCCAGCCTTTCCTTCACCAACAGTCTTATGTGCCATGAGCTGAGCTGGGAGTGGGCAGGGGGTCCCAGAAGAAACCTGTGCTGTGGTCCAGTTCGGTTCCCAAAGGCAGTCTTTCACGGAGTTTCCACTAAGGGTCAGGTATGTGTGAGGCCTAGTGGGAAACATCATTACTCGCATTTTAGAGTCAAGGAAACTGCTCTGATACTCCAAAAGATGTAGTGATGTGCCCCAAACCATCCCGCTGGCAGAGTAGAATCTATTTTGAACTCAGATTTGTTCAAAAAGCCCCGGCGTGCTGTCACCTCACTGTCAGGAGCAGAGGTCTCCTGCAGAACCCTGCCCTTCCAACTTGGTACCACACCTACAACACCTGGACCAAGGCTTCTTCCATCCAGCACCACGGGTCCAGTACAAATGCCTCGTGCCTCGGATCAGAACACCGCCCCAGGCCCCAGACTCTGCACCCTGCCCACCACCCAGCCTCGTCATCCCTGCCCAGACCTGGCCCAGGGATCCAAAGGAATATGATCGAAACCAATCCCCCTGCTACTCATACCAACTGTTTTTATATGAACTCTTGATGATATACTTTCCCCCTCATCTTGAATGTGTCTGAAGAGCCACAAACTTCTCAATGCTTATGAAAATGAAATTATCCAGATGTCTTTGCAGATGTTACAAATGGCTGGCCAGTATAGCATAAATGCAAAGAACATCTCCTCTCCCCACATGGGAGTATTTGCAAAAGAGAGCTGGAAAAATGACCAAACACATGCCAATTCCTGATGAAGGTGACTTTTCTTTATCCTTATGGTTAGAACTTCCATTTTAAAAAAAATCTTAAAATTCAAAATTTGACATTTTTTCAGTGGTAATCGAAGATTACTATTCAGTGATTATTACATTGTTATTAACTGGGAGAAAAAAAACAAGGAGATGCAGTGAGGTATGGAGGGCGATTACTTTCATGTCCTATCAGGGTCAGTCCAGAGGAGAGCCTTGTTCACTTATGTTTGGAGGCAGGGAAGGAGGCGGTGTGAGGAGGGGAATGGGAAGGCAACTGGAGGCACCAAGCTTCGTGGAAAAGAAGAAACCCCAGCTGATCATGAACACTGGAGACAACTCGTTTGGCAGAGATGGAGAAAGGCAGCAGTTGGAGAATGCCCTGACCAAGAATACAGGATTGGGAATGGGCCAGGCCCCTCTGAGGACTGACTCATAGATGGTTTTGATAGGAGTTGAACAGTAGTAGGGGGAAAGGAGTAAGAGGCCAGATCCTGGAGGTCCTCGAGTGCCAGGACGGTGAAGCCTGGACTCTTATCTTTGAAGTAAAAGGCAGCATTGGAATTGTTCAAAGAGGGGTGTGACACAATGGAAGGAGAGAATTAGGGAGACTTGAAGGAGAATTTAACCAGAAGGATAAACTGCAAGGGAAATTCTTTAAGTGTACACCTGTCCTATTTTTACCCTACCTCCTTCCACAGAGAAGTTGAGGTCTCCAAAGCTGTTGAGGGATGTGGAGAGAGCCATATCTATCCCTTCTGTATCCAGAGGTTTTCTTCCGAAGTTAGGAGAACAGCAGAGCCAGCGGAAGCCTGGAGCCAGCCAGAGCCTCACACCCTTCCTGCCGGTGGCTGGTTCATCTCTGCTGTCGTCTGGACAACAGACAAGACCTGCGGAAGCAGCTTCCCACCCAGCCCACACTCTGCCCTCCTGTCTCTGCTCTTGGCCGCCTGCCGCTCCCTCGGATTCCTGGATGAAGTCACACCACTCCAGTCCTGCGGCTCTGTCCTTGAGCCTCCCACCGACCTGGGTTTTGGCCCGCCTGCTCACAATCTGCTGCGCCATACACCAGCCTCCCAGCAGCAGCCCCTGCCATGGCGGGCCCCAGAGTCAAGCAAGGGGAGTCCCTCTCCAGGGCCAGCACTGCCAGGGAGGGAGGTGCAGCTTGGGAAGGACCCGTGGGGGGCCACATGTCCTAAATGGGAAAGGGAGGAGAGATGAGAAAATTCTTGGCCTTGAAAAGCCTCCTGGTTCTTCAGGATTTGTCTCCTGTCCCTCAGATGATATTACAAGGACTGAGAGTCTCAGGTCACATGTTCAAGTAGGCAAGATATGTATACAATCTCTTCATCTCCTTCATCCTTCTAAAACAGAATTTCACTACTATTTCAAGCCCCCAGCCCCCTGGGGGACAGCCACCATCTTTGTTAATATGGAGCCCCCCCTCCTGAGCAGTGTTGTGGGATTTCCTTACACAATGCCAAGGTTATGGTGGGAGAAATCTTTCTGTATCCTTGTTGGCATCTGCTAAGCTGTCCTCACGTCATCTGGTCTTGGGTCATTTGTTCATGCAGGTTGCTTCAGGTTACCCCTCATTCCTGACCCTGCAACCTCCTCGAGTCCAGCTCTCTCTCAACTACTATCATGCCCCTTCTATCCTAGGCCACACAAGGCTGAGAGCTGCTCCATGAAGCTAAGTTCCCAGTTCCAGGGAACACCAGAAGCCATTTCTCCTCTGGGGTCTGGCTGCCTCAGGAGGGTTCTGACAAGGCATGAGGGACAAATTCCCTCTGCTTCGAATTCCCCAAACTTCTCTGGGGGTTATCGTTCCCTCTTCAGGCCACACCTTGTTCAGGAGCTATGTCAGTTGGTCCCCTGAAAGCAGACCCTGAGGTGAAGTTAGAGTTTGAGAGGCTTGTTGGGGTAGGGTATGAACACCTATGAAAGATAAAGAGGGAGGAAGCATGATGGGGCCGGAGAGCTTCCCCTGCCAGGAAACTCTATGGTCCCCACCCACTGGAGCTCCAGAGCAAAGACTGCCTATCAGAATGGTCTCATGATGGGCACAAATGACCAAGCCCTATTTCCCCAACTCAGTCATGGTTCATTGAACACCCCTGCCCTCCCGTGCAGGCTCAGCTTGAATGCCGTGGGGAGTCCTAAAGGTGTTGCAGCTGGGCTCCCAGTGGAATGCACTCCTCCCTGCTGAACGGCAGGCTCTTGGCAGAAGGGAGACCCCAGTGGTGCACTTCTGTGGCTCCCCAGGGGAACCCCACACCTACATATACTCTCGCTCAGCTCGTACCTCATGCAAGATGGGGGATCTTAGTTCTGCCCTGTGTTACAGAAGCTTGCTATAAACACCTCTAGCCTCCTAGAGTTCTTTCTAGGCCCCACGGAGGACTATGCTTTTGAAACCTAAAAACCAGAAGTGAATCTTGTTTTCTCTTTTTTACATTATGAAATGTTTCACCTTAGAAAATAAACTCAGCATAGCCTAGCTTGACTGGGAAGAGGTCGTGGAGACAAGGGACACATGTGAGAGCCAGGGAACACCCCCGGTTAAGTTTTGAAATGTCATCTCACCACATGTCTCCTCTTAATGCATCTTCGCATACCCACTACAGAAATTAACTTCTCACCTCCCTCCCCTCCACCAAGGAAAGAACTCTTTCTCCATTTTAGCAACTGCCTCAGGCAAACTATGGCTGTGGGGCAATATGGCCTCCATGATCACCCCAGATTATCAGGCAAGCTGAGATACAGATGAAGCTCTCTCCCACCTCCAGGTGGGTGGTGTGGTGTTCTCCCAGGAATTTCTATCCTCCCAGAACTGGCCCCCTCCTCAGGTGATCAATAAAAGAAATAGCTGAGGATTATATAGTACTTTCCTCATGTCAGGCACTGTTCTAAGCATTGTTGTGACTTATTTAAGCCCCATAATAACACCATGAGACAAATACTACCATTATCCCCATTTTACAGATGAGGAGACTAAAGCACAGAGAAGTCAAGTAACTTGCTTGAGGACATACAGCCACTTAGTGGCAGGACCAAGATTCAAATCCAGGTAGTTTGTCTGATCCCAGGGTTGGAATCCCAAATCTCTATGGTTCACCTCACCATCAAAGCTAAACTTAAAAGGGGGCAGTAAAATGCAGTGGGGGAACTAACCCCCACACACAGACGCCAGCAAGCGGAAGATAAGACCATGGAGTCACAGCTCTCAGGAACCCGAAAAAGACAACTCCCTCAATTTATAGACAGAGACACAGGGGACCAGAGAGACTAGGAAACACAGCTGGTGATAGGAAAGCCTGCATGCAAATCCATCTCCTCTGACCTCCATGCTACAAGCCATCATCATTTCCAGGGAAAATATCACTCAAAGTCCACGTCCTGGAGTGGGCAGCTTGGCCCTTCAGTGATAGTACTTGGTACAGACTTCTTTGATAATCACATTTATGACTTGGACTAGCATAGAGGCATATGATGGGTTGCAGAAAACAGTGACGAAGCAGCATCACTATGAATGGGGCAGTTTCCTATCTTAACAGGAGAGAGCTGCGTCCCCACTCAGTATTTATGATGAGAAGTCATTTACAAAATCTGTTTAATGTGCAGCACGTCCCACAGCCAAGGATGCTACCTTTCAGAGAAAGTAATTTATTACTTCAACAAATATTTATTGAGTATTTACTATATGCAAAGTACTAGACAAACTGGCAGGGATGAAAAAGACAGGATGTCACTTGATGGGCTAACGTGCAGGGAACAGGGCACGTAGGCAAATGGCCACAATAAAGAAAAAAGGGGTGGCCTCCATGCTCTGACCTAATGATCACAGTGAGGAATATTAGAGCACTTATAGAGCATTTATGTGTAATGTACCTGGGACACTAGTCCGTTCATTCCCTCCTCATCCAGCAGCAAACTCCTTTTCATGCTGCAAAACCCCGCTCAAATGTCTACTTCTTTAACTGCCTAGCTCATCCCTAGGCCAACTCCTTTTTTCCTTCCTTCCTCCTTTCTTCCCTACCTCTATTCCTTCCTCTCTTCTGGTTCCTCCCCCATTTCCTTAAGAACAGAGAGTATTTTTCAAGCGGGTCCTAGGCTAAGCACTCCATCATGCTGTGACACATGGGTCCAAGGAACAAAACTGTGCACAATATTCTCCAACTAGACAAAACCATGACATGCCCTCAGGACTGCAAGGGCCCCAAGGGACCACCCACAGGCTGACTCGGCACACTTTGGACAAAGCCCCATGGCACCCCTTGGCAGTCTGCGGCCAGGGCCCAGATTCTCTGTTCCTCCCCATATGTGTGTTTGCCCACTCCTGGGGGCCCCTCTGCCACCTGAACCACTCAGCAACCCACTCCTGGCATCTCACTAACTTCTCAGATGGCTCAGCTAGGACTAGCTCTGAACAGAGATCCACCCACCATGAGCCCTGCCCAATCCAAGCTGTCTGCAGCCTTGTTCAGCTACAGACCAAGACCCTGTTCTCCCCACCATCCTCCCCACCATCCTCCTTTTCTGCTCAGTGCATCTGGGGAAAGGCCTAGCCCAAGTAGGAAAGGCCCAGAGTGAGGATGCACGGAGTTCTCAGAGAGGTGCCCAGCCAAGCCTACTTGGACTTGGAACCAGTTTCTTGGGCTCAAACCCCAGTTCCAACCCCTATTGGTGAGTGCACTGGGTGAGTTACAGAACTTCTCTAAGCCTGGGCCTTGCCAATCTGGAACACAGGGGCAGCAATAATAGCTCTAGAGTTGTTGAGAGGAAAAGTGAGATACTGCCCACAAGGAAAAAGCACTTTGTAAACTAGAAAGTGCAACTGTGTGCATACTTGAGATAGTCACGTAGCTATTATTCTTACCTATAACATTATATATCAAGATGTTAGAGCTCAAAGGTAAAGACCTGAGTTCTAGAACCAAGTGGGCTAGTGTTCAAATCTTACCTTTGCCACCTATTAGTTGTGCAACATTGGCCAAATTAAGTAACTTCTCTGTGCCTTAGTTTAGTTTTTTCATCCACAGTGTGTTGGGAAAAGCAAATAAGTTAATCTACTTAAAACATTTAGTTCCAGGCACAGAGTTGGCATTCCATAAATATCAGTGATGGCTACTATAAGATTCAAAAGATCAGTATATTATTGTGTTAGTTTGGGCTGCTCTGAGTGTCAGAGCCTGTATGGTTTATAGATGGAAATTGATCTCTCTCTGTTCTGGATGTTGGAAGTCTAAGTCAGGGTGCCAGCATGGCTGGTTCTGCTGAGAGCTGTCTCCCTCATTGCAGATGGCCATTTTCTCACTGTACCCTCGCATGACAGAGAGCAGAGAAATCTCTGGGGTCTCTTTTATAAGAGGGTTCCATCTTCATAACCTGATCACCTCCCGGTGACCCCCATCTCCAAATATTATCACATTGGGGGGGTTAAGATTTCAACATATGGATTTGGGGAGAAACGTTCAGTCCATACTAATCATATCTGTCAGTACTCCTTCTGTGATGTATATACTCATATGCATATGAGTATAATAACTAATATTTGAAAGTTTACAGAGCATTCACACACTTATTTTCCAAAAGTGCTAAGGGAACCCAAAGCAAGTGATCACTTCCTACCCAGAGAAATTGATGGAGAAGGTGACACTTACCCTGTGCCTTGAAAAAGGAGTAAGATTTGGACTGATGGAAGGCAGAGAGACCACGCAAGTGAAGCATGGAGGCATCCTGCCTAGAGCGCACGAGCTGGGAACCTCACTGCAGGGTTGGGTGGCAGCCGAGGTCTCCATCTGTAATACAAAATAGCATGCTGGGGGAGCTTATCAAAATATCGCTACCCATGTCCCGCTCTGACAGGTTCCAAATCAGTGGGTCTTGGGTGAAACCTGGGCATTAATGATTTTTAATAGTCCCCAGGTGAAATCAAGGTGCAGCTTGGTTTAAAGACCTCCAGGCAAGCTAAATGTAGCTGCATCAGAGTCACCTAGAAATCTTCTTAAACCACTGCCCATCACTGGTCCCCCATCTTAGAATTCCCAATTCAGGAAGTCTAGGTGGGGTCTAAGAATTTACATTTCCAGCAAGTTCCCAGGTGAGGTGGATGTTGGCAGTTGGGGAACCACACTTATAGCCTCAGGCAAGTGCATAGGACTCATAAAAACCAGCATGAGACGAGGTCATTCAGTTGGCTCACGAGAATCGGCAAGGCCACTCCGCAGAATTTTCAAACTTATTCTGTGGGCATTGGGATGTTGGCGTGAAACATGCTCAAAGCTGTGTATTAGAAAAATAAACCTGGTGGCAAGTTGAAGGAGTGATTAGAGGGAGGAGACTAAAGACAAGGAGACCAGTCTGAGGGTTCAAGCCGGGAACCTCGATGGGGAAGTGCAGCCTGAAGTAGGGCCAGCAGGTGACTGCCAGCAACATGGCTGAGGTCAACTCCGGAAGACAGAGCCTCTGTGAGCTGGGAAGGGAGAGTAGAGAGAAGGGCTGCCTGAGGCATGAGCACTGGGGGTCAGAGGCAGATCCTGGGTGAGAGATGACAGTATGGCTTTGGACATCCTCATCTATGGACAGAGATGGTCCACAGACTGTTGGGATCAAGAGTTTAGTTTAAGGATTAAAGACACCACCTCAAGAAAGGAACACAAAATCAGTGGTGATGATGCGGAGATGGAGTCCAGGGATAGGTCCTGGGATCACCCAGCCCAGACACCTTGGAGAAAGTGAACAGAATAAAAGCTGAAAGCCATAAGAAAAGACAGTTAAGGGGAACAAGGTGGTCAATAGCATAAAATGCTACAAGCCATTGCAGTGATAATTGGAAAAAACATTTAAAAAACAAAAGCAACAACAACAACAAAACCCACAAAATCCAACCTAGTAAAGGAAACTGCTGGGGAGAAAGAACGTACTCTGGTGTCAGAGCCTGCCCGCGCTAACAGAGGGGACAGCCCACACCCGCGCAGGGAGCGTGAGGGTGGGGCACCTGACTCCCTAGTCAGCCCGTGAACCAAGGGCAAGGCCAGTTGGGGCCTTGTTCTCACTCCCAAGCAGTCTGCCCTCCACCCCCAAGGGACACCAAATGTGCTGACAGTGGGACAGGCCCCTGGGCCTGGTATTAATGTTTCCTCTCATCACTAAGCTCAGACACTGGCAGCTGCTTGTCTCACCAAATGCCTATGCCCTAAGGAGCACACTTTCTAGAAAGGCCCAGCTAGGGGACAGAACAGGGGGAAGCAGATGGCACATGGCAGGACACTTGCCTGTGATCACAGGTCTCACGTGTGCCTCTGTGATTGGAGATAGATGAGGCACATACCAAAAGAATGCTTGAGGGACTGCATTGTCCCCCACATCCACAGCTCACTCAGGCCCTGGAACTGGCTCGGGCAGGAGCAGCAAGACAGCTAGGGGTGGTGGGCATGGGCGCATGTGAGGTGGGGGTTGATGGGGGCCAGGGAACCACAGAAATAACATCAGAGGCTTTCTGAACAGCTGTGTTTCAGGATTTCTTTTCCTTCAGTGCTGTGGTTCTTGGTGACGCTGCTCTGAGGAATGAAGAGGTAGACCAGGTGAAGAGTAGTAGACAGCAAAGCAGAGTTCATTGAGCAATAGTACAAAGCTCCTGAAGAGAGAGCAGACCCAAGAGGGCTGCCTTTGGAGTTTCTAAGTCTAGGGGTTTTTATTAGAATGACGGAGGGCTGTTTTAATCTGATTAACCCTCCCTTTGTCACCCAATCAGGTTTTTGTTCACAGGCTCATCTACCCATCAGGTGGTGGTTCACATGGGAAAGGGTGGAAGGCTCCTTCCAGGGTGGTATTTCAAAGCCTTGAGATCAAGAGGGCAGTGGCCACCACTGCCCTAAGACATGCAGGCCAGCCACAGGCCACCTGATCAAGCTCTTTGTTTAAATACCCCACTAGCCATTGAGCTAGCCGCCAAGCCTGGGCTGGGATACCCAAGGCCAGTCCCTTCCTGTCACGTGCAAGTTGTAAGTGCCCCCCAGTAGGAAGACTTAAAGCTGGGGCACTGAGTAGAGCATGAATAACAGGATGGGGTCTTTTTCCTTTTAAGGGTAGTTTCCCTTAAGGACGGGGACCCCTTGCCCCTCCTGCCTTTTTTCCAGCGATCTTCCATTACATAGACCACTGATATTAACTGCAACTGCAAGGACAGCCAAGAGAGAGCCATAGAATTCTCCATCCCTTCAACCCTGAAACACAAGTTCCAGACTTTGCCTCTCACTGAATGAGGTTGGGCCCCTACTTACACTCAGTGGGTGGGATATTGCTCCATCAGAAGCTTTGTTCTCATCAGGTTGGCCTCACAGTCCTCTGTAATAAACCATATGTTCCAGTTTCGCTTATTAGGAAAGAAAGAAACATAGATAAGATTGCAGAGAGCAAAGACAATCCTCTCCCCTTTGCAGATCTCGCTGGTGTCAAAGCTTTCAGATAACAGGTGCAGGTAAACTTGCCCAAGCTTCCCTGGGCACCCCTCAGTCCTATCGCAGAGCCTTTCAGCTTGCATCCCTGGGGCAAGAGCTAGAATTGACCCACCAGATAATGTTACTTTGAATTGTTGAGCTGGTAGAGATCCCTGGCTCCTTCCCTGGGGCTGAGGGAAGGGTGGGTTCTAACAAGCTTTGGATTCAGATTCCTTTGCTGGGTATTCAGAGCTCTGTAACTCATTTCCATGGAGTTTTCCAACTGGATTCTTGATATTTCACATGGATACTTGATACTTGACATTATGAATAAAGGAATAATTGGTTTTCATGCAAACTGGAGATTTCTAGAACGTCTTATATAAGGTGTCTGGACAGCAGATTCTTTATTAAAGAAATAATGTTAAGACAAAGAACATTCTTATTAAAGGGTTCAGGGACGATGGCCAAGAGTCATTCTTAAGTACCAGGTCTTGTGCTGGTAGCACAGCTACCTGGGTTCCCTGGGGAGGATGGCTTCTGAGCTGTCCCATCTGATGCAGGAAAGAGGAGCAGCCCAGAAGCTCTATTTGCCACCCCATCTGCTTCATGTACAAAGAGGAAAGTGAACCCAGAAGGGTAAGTGGCTGACCCAACCTTGGTGTTTCTATGAACTATCAGATGTTTTATGCTGTCCTGTGTGCCCCATAAGTGTCATTGTGCAAACCCCTCTACCAAGAGTCCCTGCAAGGCTGAGAAGATAAAGCACTGCCCTGGAAAGCTAAATGGCAGGCCTAGGAGCTGCTGTAGGTCCTGAGGTAGTAGGTGGACATCTGTAGAGCCCACCAGCCTGTAGTGAGTCTGGGGAATCCTCCAAGCTGGCAGAGGGGAGGGGAGGGGAGGGGAGGGGAAGCCAGGCCAGAGAAGAGCATGTCTGTCCTGCACGCACTTGAGTGATCTTCTTCCCTCTCTTCTGTTACAGCACCCTCTCACCTCCTCCTGTGTGGTTTGAGTAGTCCTGTCCTTCAGTCACAAGCTGGCCTCTGACCCAGAATTACCCAGGGCAAGGGGTTCACACCCCTGGCTACAGTGACCAGCACAGAGATGAGCACATGGCCCATCCTACACCAATGAGCACCAAAGCCTGACTTGTGCAGAAGAATTAGGGGGAAGTTCTCTTTCTGCAGGGATTATGGAGTAGGGTGAGAGAGCCTGGAGTGGCTGGTGGCTGGTGCCTCCGCATACCAGAAGTCCAACCAAGAGAAAAGCAAAGTCAAAAGAGTTAGAGATGCAAATTTCTGATTCGGGGGAGAACCAGCACTGGGCCATGCTTAATGCCAGCTCTATCACTAAACTTTTAGTTACATGAGCCAGTAAATTCTCCCTTTGGTTAAGATAGTTTGGTAGCATTTCTGACACTTGCACAAAACGTATTCTGATCTTTACACCAAGATAGAGCATAATCTTGGGCTTAAAGGTCAAGCATCCTCAACTCACACTAAAGTACTCCGCATCATTGTGAAAGCAGAAAGCAATGACCTGTATGTATGCCCAGCATGGTCTCTGGCACATGGTAGCTGCTTGAGAAATTCTGGACCAGGTGCTGTCCTGAGCCCAGGAATAGAGCTGAAGAATAACTACCCCTGCTCTGGGGCACAGTCCCATAGGGGAGATAGACAATCAGCTGTCAGCTGTGATAGGAGCATTAATAAAGATGCAATCAGGGTGTCAGAGGAGCAGGAAGGAGGGGAGGAAGTACCTCATGGCTCAGTGCAGAGAACACCTGCTTGAGTTCACAATATTGGATGTTAGTGGTCTGTCTCTACCTATGAAGTCATGAAGTGTTTAAAGCTCTCATCAGTTGGTAAGATAGGAGGAGATAGAGGGATGACTACAAGTTATTGAGCATCCTCTATGTACCGTGTACTGTGTACTAGGTTTTCTCATTTAACCCTCTCAATAACCTGATGAAGTAACCATGAGCATTGCCATTTTACAGACAGAGGAATCAGGTATCAGAAAGGTTCACATTCCCAAGACAGATTAATCCACAGGAAGGTATAGCTTCAGGAATAGTTTGATCCAGGGAACTCAACATTTTGAAGACCTGGTTTCTTTCTATTACTCACTTCTTCCTCCTGTGGTGGCTTTAGAACCTTCATACTGGGGGGTTCATGGAATGGCCCCTACAGCTACAGGCTCACATTATCCTTTTTGCCTGAAGTAACTAATGAGAAACCTACCTCTACGCCAGCAGCCCCAACTATTGTATACTATTGACTCTGACTGAATCACATGCTCATCCCTGATCCAAGGAATATGATGCTTGAGTGCCCAAGATGAGTCAAAAGTTCACTCCCAGAACCAAGAAAGGACTCATCTCCCCACACACTGCATATGGATGGAGGGTGGAATTGACAGGGGATCCACAGGAAGAAGTTAAGATACTAGGTGGCATAAATGATAAGATCTAGGACAAAAATCTTTCCTTCCTATGTTCTTCAACATGCTTGACTTTATAAACACAATTCATGCAAACAGGTTAATAGCTCACAGCTCAGAGCAGGAGAGTAACAAGTCACACTGGCTTTGGGTTCTCCTATGGTCCCAAATAAGAATATGGATGTAGTGGCAAATAAAACTACAGACTGTAACTATATCTCTACTTAACTCCAGTCTTTAACAGCCTGATTAGCATCCTTGTCCCTCAGCTCTAGAGTTTCATGCACACAGGGAAGCCCAGCATAATGGTCCTCTACCTATCTGTACATCAGAACCGCTGATGGGCTTACAGACACACACACACACACACACACACAGAGTAAAACTGACAGGAGTACCAAGACACACATCATGTTTGTGAAATTTGTAAGTAACTCATTGGCTCCCATTTATTTTGGACAAAGGATGAGAAGCAAAGAAAAGTGATGACAGTTTGAGTTATGAATGAAGGCACAACATTTGGTTGGAACAGCCATTCATCCTTAGAGTTAGGGGCTGCCTGGCTCAATCTTCACTTCCTCCTCCCTTCATGGAATTCCCTCTGTGTGTTCTTCCAGAGACATGTTCTCTGATCTTAGCATTTATACAAAAAGCTTCAGCTCCCTAGTAAACAAAACCAGACTCCTGATGGAATCCTGTGGGTGGTGCGGATGCCCCAAGCATTGCTCACCAGCCTCACTTACCTGGGGACACCAGTCCCAAAGCAAATTGCTGTTGAAGGAACTACGACCAACAGTAACAAGATCGCCATACATGTAGCCATTGTGCTATATTCCAGAAAATCTGTTTTCCTGAGAAGTTTTATTTATTTAACACCAACACCATAAGGTGGAGATAATAGGAAAATTATCCCCTCAATATGTCCCTTCAGAATTTAGGATTGGGAAATCATTTCTCCCTCCTCCTGATCTGACATGTATCCTTTATTAGACAGCGAAAATCAGATCTCCTAGGTATTTCCATTTATGCCTTAGCTTAGTTTCCAAACCTCCAGAACTAATTTAGCACTTAGTTTTTTGTAGTCAAATTAGGTTAAGGTTTTGGTGTGATTCTTTCCCCCATCCTCAGTGTAGTGTCTGATCTTTTGTTTCCTAGTCTTATTTCATATGTACGCTTTGTTATAACCTATAAAAATCTTCTTGGGAAATAAATAGTGTAAACATTATAAATAAATTGAGGTGCGTGATGCTTTGTTTTTCCTATATTCTCCAGCCAGGGAAGACCTGTGCTTTAACTTGGTTCCATACCCTCCCTACTGCCTCAGCTAATTTGTCCACAATGCATGAGCCCTCAGCCCCACACAGACCCTCACGAAGCTTTCGTGGACTTCCTTTCTTCCCTTTAACCAGCTCCTTTCTCTTTCTTCCCCGGTCCGACTTGTGAGGTAAACTTTGCTTGAGGAAAACCCTAACCAAATACCTCCTTTCCCTCTGCATCCTAGAAGAGCTTCAGATCAAACAGAACAATTAACTCAGCAAACAATACCATTAGCAGAGCTCCCTCTGCACCCAGCCACCCTAAGCCGAACAAACACCTCTTGGAGCATATGGAGACAGGGAATTGCAGGCGGGGATTTTATGGGCCTCTCAGCAGGCCTGCTCCAGCTCTTTGGGAACCAGACAATTTAGCATATGTCACTGTTCCCGGCTGCCTTGGGGCCTTGGCTGGGGACCACAGGCTTCTGGACTCAAGTGATGGCATTCAGAGTCAGGTGGGGCTGAGGCTGCTTTCCTGGCTCTGCACACCCAGAAGCTACCACGGTCAGGACTCAGGCTCCTTGAGGCCAATGACTGAGACAACTCTCCACGAGGAGAAGCTTCCCCCAGTTGTTCCAGAGCCTGGCACATAGTTCACATTCACCGCAGCCTGGGAAACTTCTTGGCTACTTGGGCAGAAATTGAAATTCGTCAAAAATCTCAATGTACCGTAAGAACAGTAGTTTTTACAAAAATCAGAGACTAAAATGACCTATTAAGGTATCTTGTCCACCCCCTGTCAGCCCAGGATTGGTCCCTGAAGAGTTCTGATGGCTCATTTTTAAATAACTCCAGCAATGAGCTTTCTATCACAGAACTCCCCAGGAGAAACCATTCTAATGGATTTCATTCTTTGGAAGTGTACCCAAGATCCATCCTAATTTCTCCATTTCATAAGCTGCTCCTTGTACCATCCAAAATGACTCCATAGCTCTTGCTGTGTTCTCTCTGTGAGGCACTTGGCCATAGCAGCCTTGTCTTCATGTACTTTGTAATCCTTTCTTATTTTAGAGAGGGGCTAATTGATAGGTTTGAAATTTGTTAAGTGCTTGATCGAAATATATATGAAATACATACAGTCTCATAAAGCTTTGCTTTGCAGTGAAAGCAATCAGAAATTAAAGTTTAAACTGCAGCATACAGAAGGTAAACTGAAAACCTGAGACAGTATAAAGTAGGGGTACAAAGCTTAGGCTTTAGAGTCTGACCAGCCTGGGCTCAAACCCTGACTCTGCCACTCACTGCGGGTATGACCTTGGTATGCAATAACCTCTCTGAGCTTCCCTATCCTCATCTAAAAAAATGAGAATAATGATATTGCCTATCTCAGAGTATTGTTGGAGAGGTTAGGTAGAAGATCAAGGATTTGATATACTAACTCATTAAGTAGTATTAATTTTTAACCATAGTAGTTTAGATGCTAGAAATATATAGTAAGGGCAAGAATTTAGAGTAACTCTTCCACATCCAGGGTAGAAAACCACAAACCAAACAAAGGGCTTCATCCATTCCTTTTCCCTGAACCAGTTATGTACAATTGCAGCACTGCGCTGGACTCAGGAGGAATAGTTGGGGAAGTGAGATGCTCTCCGATTAAGAGGTTAACACTATGGCAAAGGCATGGCCCTGCAGAGCCAGCTAGATGCCAAGGAAGTGAGAAGAGGAAGGACTAACTGAGAACTGAGCTCAGGGTTGGTTTCATCTGGACTGGTCAGGGAAGCACTGATGTCCTCCAAGCCAGAGGTTGGCCCAGAACCACTCACAGTTCTGGGGACAGCATCTAATGCAGTCTTGGGATATTCATTCTAAAGGAAAGATCAGCATGGCATCAGATTATCTGTTTAACCAAGTGGTCTATCCCACTAGCCCTGTGTTAGAGCTTTTCAAGTAGTGATAGAAACCTAACTCTAAACCAGCTTAAGACAACCCCCCCAAAAAAAGGTGAATTTGTGAATGATTCTGGGGGAACCCTCAGAAAAACCAAGCCTCAGGAGCCCAGAGAGGAGGATGATATTTAGGAGCACTGGAAAAGGAGAGACGCACTTGTTCCAGACTTGCTCTTGTTTGGAGCTGGAAAGGTGAAGAGACAGGTGAGTGGTGACAGAGAAGGCTGGAATGTATCCAGTGGCAAAGAAAGCGAAAGAGCGGCTAATTTCACTGCAAAATCACAGAAATCCTCAGGAATTGGAGGCACCAGGTGCTCCCTCTGAAAATGGGGGTGCCGGTGGTATAGAAAAAAGTAAGATGTGCTATATACATATAGAAGAAGCACGTTGGCACTCCCACACCCCTATCTCCACCACAGCAGAAAATGAGCTGTTTCTTCTCTGCTGAGGGTCACCTGAGAGCTTCTGGACTGGGGGACTAAAGAGCTGAGGGCTGGGGTGCCACAGCAAAATCAGAGGGAATTAAGTGACAGTGGGTGCACTGAATCAGAGCCCAAGTCCCCTTTCCCATGCTTGGCTATGGGGTGGGAAAGGATGGGGCACTGCCCTGCTCTTTGTCATTATATGCCTTGAGGATTCGTTCTCTTTTTAAAGTGTAGGTATAGATACATCTTGGTCAATACGTGTATTTGTGTATGTACATAGATAGAGACCTGTATCTCTAAAATTTTTGTTAAGCAGGCCAGTTTGGTGTTAGAGATACCTAGATTTGTAGAAGTCCTAAAACTTTCTAGCTGTGTGACCTTAACCAAATGCCATCTCCTCCCTGGATTGCTCATCTATTCCATAAGACAACAGACTTAAGATGGTCAGGAGCACAAGGCTTGAAGCAGTTCAGATAGTTCCTTCTCCTCACCCTTTGTAATTATCATCTTCATTTTCTCTACCCTCTGTCATCTCTGCTGTCACTTACCAACACCCACCAAAGAATGTGAAAGGGGTCAGGTTCTGAGACCAAAGACTCACCAGGTCAGGAGAATGGGAGAAGAGCTGATGTGGGTGGGGCCTGAGGCAGGGGTGGAGAATTGGTTTGAGAAGACTGCTTCCTTCCCCTGGGAAACCCCTACCTGAGGGGCAGTGTTTACAGCACAGGGTTTTATTTGAAACTTGAGGACAAGAATGGGCTAAATTTTCAGGAATTTGGAGCCAGTTATAAAACACATAATAATTTTTAATTATTAAAAATGAGATTATAAAACTTACAATGAAATGTCATATTAAATACAAAAGTACAAAACACTGAAAGCTTAATAGCTCCTAATTATTTGAACATATTTGACTATAATCTATGTTCTTGAAGTTATCTACTGTGTCTGCTATTATTTATGTGTAGTGATGTCATGTTGGTAGCTGAAAGTCAGCCTTGGTGAAAGATTTACATCACAGAAATCAATAAACTCTATAAATCAAGACCTTTTTAACTCAGAGAAATGGTATTTAAACTTTCACTAGCATACCACTGGCTAGAGATCAGGAATACCAGAATCCAGAAATCTGGCTTTCCAAAGGCTCAATAAAAACATATGTTTTGGCAACCTCCTCAGAAAACTCTTTCATTTCCTTGGGTATGATGGTCCCTAGTAACCAGCCAGCATCTGAATGAACGGTAGGGGAGGAAACATTTTTCCTCCAACCCTCTTCCCTTCTGTAACAGGAAAATGCAAATTAAATTGACGGAAGACAAATTAACAGAAGGACAAACATGTTCTGTTTGATGTTAATATTTTTTAAGATTTTTTATTTATTTATTTGACAGACAGAGATTACAAGTAGGCAGAGAGGTAGGCAGAGAGAGAGAGGAGGAAGCAGGCTCCCTGCTGAACAGAGAGCCCGATGTGGGGCTCGATCCCAGGACTCTGAGATCATGACCCGAGCTGAAGGCAGAAGCTTTAACCCACTGAGCCACCCAGGCGCCCCTGATGTTAATATTTTTATATGCACAGGGTCTTCACAGAATTTAAAAAAAAAAAAAAAAAAAGGAAAGAAAGACCCAAAGAAATAACCTCTGGTTTTGTTTTGTTTTTTAAGTATTTTATTTATTTATTTGATGAGAGAGTGAGGGAGAGCACAAGCAGGTGGGGCAGCAGGCCAAGGGAGAGAGAAGCAGGCTTCCCACTGAGGGACTCGATCCCAGGACCCCAGGATTATGACCTGAGCCAAAGGCAGATGCCTAACCGACTGAGCCACCCAGGCGCCCCTAGCCTCTGGGGTGTATGTACCACCTGAGAAAAGGACGATATCCCTGAAGGAGTAAGGAGACAGGAGGGGGGCTTGGGCTCTCTAGGGAGGTGACCTTTGGGAGTAAACACACAGGGGACACCAGACATACACAAGGGTGTGTTTAAGCAGACTCCTCTGGGGACTACCCTCTGTCTCCAGTGGTCAGGCTCACTCTCCTCATCCAAGTAAAGGAAGTGATAGGCAGAACTCATGCCCCCGTCATAAAGGGAAATTTATGCCCTGCTTTTAGGCAGACAGGGGAGGGCAGAGAAATCTTCCCAAATCTTTTCAGCTGCCTCCAGTTCAAAATAATCCTTATGCCAAAGGGGAATATTTTGGGGTGACATTCTGATGTCCTTTAGAATGAACAAAAAAATGAAAGAATGACCATCTAGAAAGCTATCCCTGGTACTCAGAGCATTCTTCAACATGTGAAAATCCTCTTAGTCCTATGCCTCAAAGTATGGTCTGCAGACCAGCAGCATTGGCATCACCTGGGAATGTGTTAGAAAAGCAAAATCTGGGACGCCTGGGTGGCTCAGTTGGTTAAGCGGCTGCCTTCAGCTCAGGTCATGATCCCAGCGTCCTGGGATCGAGTCCCACATCGGGCTCCTTGCTCGGCAGGGAACCTGCTTCTCCCTCTGCCTCTGCCTGCCTCTCGGCCTACTTGTGGTCTCTCTCTCTCTCTGACAAATAAATAAATAAAATTTAAAAAAAAAAAAAGAAAAGAAAAGCAAAATCTTAGGCTCCTTCACAGGCCCACTGACCAGGAATGTGCATTTTAACACAATAAAGTTTGAGAAACATTGCTGTAAATGTCAGCCCCAGCCAAAATATTCCCCAGTTAGCCAGGATGCTTTCCCTTCCTGAAATTCTACCAATCAGAAATCCATTGTGTGGGGGCGCCTGGGTGGCTCAGTGGGTTAAGCCACTGCCTTCAGCTCAGGTCATGATCTCAGGGTCCTGGGATCGAGTCCCGCATCGGGCTCTCTGCTCAGCAGGGAGCCTGCTTCCCTCTCTCTCTCTGCCTGCCTCTCTGCCTACTTGTGATCTCTGTCTGTCAAATAAATAAATAAAATCTTTAAAAAAAAGAAAAAGAAAAAGAAATCCATTGTGGTTAACAAGGCTTTAAAAAGGCAAATACCTCTGAGTGGGTTAATGGCCCAGCCCTGAGGAGAATTTGCTCAAGGAGATTGCTTTCCTCCCTTCGAACCTTTACCTGAGATGCACAGTGCCTACAGAATGGAGGTTTTATTTGGAAAAGGCAGGAGAGAGCGAAAAGGGAAATAGATCAGTGACTCCCCAGGATCACTGCAATAACCTTCCAACTCTGCTTCTCGCTTCCTCCCTCACCCCCTTCAGTCTAGTCTTCACTTAGCCCTTAGAAGAGCTTTTAAAAATACAGAACAAGGGGGCACCTGGGTGGCTCAGTGGGTTAAGCCGCTGCCTTTGGCTCAGGTCATGATCCCAGGTCCTGGGTTCAAGCCCCACATCAGGCTCTCTGCTCAGCAGGGAGCCTGCTTCCTCCTCTCTCTCTGCCTGCCTCTCTGCCTCCTTGTGATCTGTCTGTCAAATAAATAAATAAAATCTTAAAAAAAAAAAAAGATTATTTAAAAAAAAAAATACAGAACAAGGAGCCCGATGTGGGACTCGATCCCAGGACGCTGGGATCATGACCTGAGCCGAAGGCAGCTGCTTAACCAACTGAGCCACCCAGGCGTCCCCATAAGTGACTCTTAATCTCACAAAACAAACTGAGGGTTGATGGGGGGAGGGGGCTTGGGAGGGGGGTGGGATTATGGACACTGGGGAGGGTATGTGCTATGGTGAGTGCTGTGAAGTGTGTAAACCTGGCGATTCACAGACCTGTACCCCTGGGGATAAAAATATATTATATGTTTATAAAAAATAAAATTAATGAAAATTAAAAAAAAAATACAGAACAAGTCATGGAATTCCCTTCCCACTGCATTTAGAATAAAATCTGGATTCCTGATCCGGACCAGAACACCCAGGAAAATCTCCCCCAGCCATGCCAAATCCCACTCCTGCTCTCCAGAGCCCCAGCTGGGCCGAGCTGCCTCCTTTCTCTGGGTACTCGGGCTTCCTCTGCCTGCTGGACTTGCTTTCCCTCTGCCTGGAAATCACTGCCCCTCGATCTTCCCTGAAGATCACTCAGTCTATGCTTAAAGGCCTCCTTTCAGACAGGCTGCTGCTGACCAAACCCTAGCTGTCATTCTGTCACATGCCTTTCTTTCCTTTATTGTAGGCATTGCTATTTGAACTTGTCAGACTTTCTCATTTGCTTATTTTCTGTATTCCCCAAGACACACACACATTCACACACTCACACACCCACCCCCAGACACACACTAGATACAAACTCCTTGAGAACAGGGATGATGTCAGCACCTAGAGTGGTACTAGCATACAGTAAGTGCTCAATAAACACTGTGGGGCAAACGCAGATGTCAATAAAGGTTAACCCCATGGCAGGTGTTCCACTATCCACCGCCGCCCCCAAGACCAGCCCTGTATGCTAAAAAGGAAAAGGAACTGGTTCATCATCCTTATTCTGCGCCCCACACCCTGTGGCCTTTCCCCTGCTCCCTTCCAGGACACAACCTTGCCATTGGTAATATGGGTGTTCAAGTAAGAAGAAATTTACAGAGGGCCCATGAAGTCAAGCTGGTCTGTGGGCTTAGAAACCCTATTAGTGGCAGGTCCCAGAGTGGGTCTGACTCAAGGACACTAACCACACATCCAGAGCTTCATAAGATTCCAAATGCCAACTTGTTAAACCATTAGATACTCAGGAACCCCTGATCAGGGAAGAACTTTCTTGGAAGGCCACATTACTACAAGTCTGCTTGCTAAGTGGAAGTCAAATAAGAAGGCTATGTGGATGTGATGACTGCCTTCCACACAGGCGCACTCCCACACACGAAGCAGATGGGACAACTGTCAGGGAGAGTCCCCGTCTACACTGCTTGCTGCAGGGATGGGCCCTGCTGGGTGGCCTCTGCCATACCTCTTCATTTGGGATTGCACTGTTCACCAGGAGATAGCCTAACTACTGGGCCATTTTCTACACACAGGTTCAGTACGTTCCATCAAGGCTGGAAAGTTTCTTTGCCAACTCTGTTTCTTACACAGGTCTCCCCTGTGGACCTGACTGAGACATCTCTCCAAGGATAGCTTCAGTGGCCCCATTTCTAGGTCCCTAGAGACACATTTCTGTGGCTTCCGAAAACCAGCTATCTGGGCCATCGTGGGACCACTGGTCTTTTGCCATAGGTACCCATCCTCTACTTACCACATTATTTTTATGGGAACAAGTCCTCTGGGTTCTCAGAAACCACTGACAGGACAAACTGAGGGGCTGCTATCATCTCACCTTGCTGTTAATAACACACCTCAAAGGAGGAAGTGCTGTGGGGCTTTTTCCTCCTTCTCCCATGGAGTATCCTTCATGTCCTCTATTTTCATATTTTGTCTTTGTCATAGAGTGTGTGAACAAATCACTTTTCCTTGCTATAGACCTTCCTCCATTTCAGGCTCTTGTCTTATGAAGCTTAATAGGTTAGGGAGTGTCTGCCCACCACTGCCTCTTTCTCCTCTTTTCAGGATTATCCTCTGTCTATTGGAATGTCTGGAGTAACAAAGGGAAGAGGAGTCTGCAGGAGACAAGACTGCACAACAACATGAGGAATGTCTTCCTGCACCTGCACCGATGGGCCCCAGTACCCAGCTCTCCATACTCGGGAGTGTCCCTGCCTTGAGGGCCACATGTCACTACAGATCCAGTAGTCCTGGCCCCATGTGTATAGGGGTTTTCTTCATGCGACCAGAATCAGTCTGAGACTGCTTCATTCTCTGTCCCTCCTTGCTTTGACTCACTTTTCATTCCTTCTCCTCCTTGGCCCTCTAACACCCCTAGGATTGTCAAGTCAGCCGAGGTACCCTTACTGGGCTTGAAGCAAAGGCCTGGGAGAGAGGGATCAGGAAGAGGTGGGTGTGGGGTCTTATGCCCAGGCTTCAGGGGGGGCTTTGCCTGCTTGGTGGCAGGTGGCAGATCTAGAAGAGCTAATGTTCCTCATGTACTGAATTCAGTAGCAGGGGCTCTAGGGTATAGGGAGTGGGAGCTGCTCACCTGGGGGCCTGGCCAGAGGCAGACCACCTTCTCCTCAGGTCTGACCCCTCACTCTTCCTCCCTTTCACCCCAGCCCTGGCCTCCATGCCCCTCTCCTCATTGGTCACCCTCCTTTTCCTCTCTATCCCAGATCCCTTTAAACATAAGCAGAAACAAATTACTTATGAAGAGCCCTCATTTACAATGCATCCATAATGCCTGGGAAGACACTGATAATTTATTTAATGAGCACAGACACGATGATTCACAAATGATGACTTCAGTCAGAAATTAGCTTCATTAATTTGCTGTGAGCCCTCTGCTTTGATTTAGAGCCTCAAGAGTCCCTCAGGCCCACAAATCTCCTCAGCACTTCCGTTGCTCCTGCCTGAGTCCAACCAGCGTGTAGCTCCAGATCACCTTGCATCAAGGCCTTCCCACCTAGCCCCATCTTGTGGTGACCCCACATCCTGCCTCTGGGTCAACCAGTTCTGCCCTGCAGGAACCTCCCCAACCCACTGTGCAATTGGCCTACCTGGGCCTCAGGGTGCCACCTGGGGGTGCTCCAGGCAGCTGCAGACAGTAAAAACTCTGCCTGAGCTTTACTGTCCTAAGTACCCTCCTCCCAGTACTCAAGGACCTCATCTTTATCCCCTAAGCAAACATGGATTACAGTTTGCTGCCTGCATGAATTTTAAATATTTGTATTTTTTAATTTGGCTATTTTTACCCATTATACGAACACATGGGTTAAAGAGACAAACAGTTCTATAAAGCTTGTATTCATACAATAAACAGCCATCCCCCCTCACTATCCCCATTTTCATTTAGTTTTATCTCCCTGTCTTGAAAAAATATGCTTAGATTATGACTTTGACGTTTGTTTTTTTTATTTTCAATTTCAGGCATTAACTCTTGGCTTCCCTGTATAAAATATGAAGGTTTAGTTCTCCTTCACCTCACCTCCTCCTCTACTCACACATACTTCTAGGCCAAACATAGCAAGCAACGGCCCTTGGCCACCACCTGCTTCCCTAAATAAAGTGTTAGTGGAATACACTCACGGCCACTTGCTTCTGCATTGCCTGTGGCTGCTTTAGTGCCTAAACAGCACAGGCGGGTAGCTGCGATGGAGACCAACAGCTCACAGAGCCTAAAATATTCATTATCTGGCTCTTTCCAAAAAAGCTTGCCAACTTGTGTCTGTAAATTGTGTCTTCACATCCCACCCATGCCGTTCCACTCAATTTTGGTTGTAGATCAATACCCAGGGGGTCCGTTATTATCACGGTCTAAATGCCATGGTCAGCTGAGCCACGTAGTATACTAGGAGTACTTCTCTTTCCTCTGCCTTTGGTCTTCACTTGCATTTGTAACTGCCTTTTTTGCCTATTTCAATTTCTTTGTCCTTAGTATTAAAACTCAACACACGATTCACCAGGAGTATAAATCTACTTAAACATATGAAGGTATTAATTTTATCCACTTGAAAATACTGTTTTAAGATCCTACTGACCTGGGGTGCCTGGGTGGCTCAGTCAGTTAAGTGTCTGCCTTTGGCTCAGGTCCTGGTCCCAGGGTCCCGGGATCCAGCCCCACGTTGGGCTCCTTGCTAAGCGGGGAGTCTGCTGCTCCCTCTGCCTGCTGCTCCCCCTGTTTGTGCTCGCTCTCTGACAAATAAATAAAATCTTTAAAAAGAAAAAAAAAAGAGCCTACTGACCTACTCCAATCTGAACAGATTATTCTCTAGGCCGCTGTATGGCCCTCACGCTGCTGCAAGTGGGGGCCTTCACTTCTATCCTGTACTGGATCCCCTATTTCCGGGATTTAGGTCATTCACTTTCCTGATTTACTCTAATTTTAAAGGACCACATATTCCACTATCATCCCAAGAAAAAAATACAGAAGTAGTACAGTTTTTAAAACCCTGAATGTCAGAAAATGGCTTTATTCTACCCTGATAATAATTTATTGTTAGACCAGGAATGCTAATAGAAGGAAATTATTTTACTTTGTAAGTCTGAGGTCAGTTTCCACTGTCTTCTATCAGTCTTACTGTTGAAAAGTCTGATGTCACTTTGATTCCTGATCATTTGGCGAGGGGGGAGGGGTATGTTTTTCTCCCAGCAGGACAAGTGATCTCTATTTTCCTTAGTGTTTTCAAACTTCACAATGTGCCTTGCTTTGGATCGATTTCTTTCCTGTGGGCAGGGCACTAAGCAGGCCCTTTCAGTCTGGAAACTCACCTCCATTCATTCTGGGAAACTTTCAAATTATTCCTTTGATGATTTCCTTCCTGCCAATTCTCTATTCTTCCTTTCTAAAACTCCAGTTGTCTGGATGGTATATCTTATGAACTATCTTTTAACCTTATTTTTTTCTTTCTTATATTCCATCTTGTTGTGTTTCTGCTCTATGTTCTGAGAAATGAATATGAATGGACAGCTAAGAGACATCAGTCAATTGAGGAAGCAGCTAACATGACATAACATGGGGCCAAAGCACATAAACCTAAAACTACTAGGAGGGAACAGAATATTCGAGGAAATGAAAACTTGAAGAAAATTATTATTAATATTCTCACAGAGATATGAAAAAGAACAGGAAGCTTTGAAGAAGTGACATTTGGAGAATACAGTAGCAGCACATGATTGCAAAACTAGAATTTCAACAGAAGTGGAACACTTGGAAACCAAACAGAAGTTCTGGGTTGGCCCGGACAGCCATGACAGCTTGGCTGAACTGCCCCTTGGGGATATCTCTGATATTGTTATCTTTTGGTCCTTCATCTTGAAATGAGCAAAATCAACAGAAAGGGCAAGGATGAATCTGGCCGCTAGTGGGAGGGAAGGCTGGGATCTCAATATTCGATATCTAACTATTCACTTAATCACCCTGCATTCACAGTGGTTCCTCCACATTCAGCTGGGCCAGGTGTTATCCCAGTCCAGAGACCTTGTGTCCATAGTCTCTCCCAAGAGCAAATTCGTAACTCTCCCATTTACCATCTGGCTGTGTACAATGGTGAAGAGGATTGAGGAGGGCAGGGATACAGCTTCTAATATCCTATTAAACTAGACTTTTAACCAGTTCTATTTTAACTCTACCTTTAACCCCACTTCCAAAGGTACATGGTACCACCAATTATAGAGACTTTGAGGGTTCTGGGAGAAAAGTTGAGTTATTTCTTGACTTTCCCTAGTGCTGATTTAGGATTTAGCTCTATTGCTAGAGCTCTATCACTCTATCTAGCTGCTAAGTCAGTTATCACTAATATAGTCTTTCCAACTGCCATATTGTTGGGGATATTGCTCCTGCTCTCTTTGTTCTTATAAAGATGATTTCACCTTTGGGGATCCCTTTAGTGTCTTTTTTTTAAAGATTTTACTTATTTATTTGAGAGGGCAGAGGCAAAGGGAAAGAAAGAGTCTTAAGCAGACCCCCCCCCACTAAGCACAGAGCCTGACATGGGGCTCGATCTCACAACCCCAAGATCATGACCTGAGCCGAAACCAAGAACCAGATGCTTAACTGACTGTGCCACCCAGGCACCTCCCGCTTAGTGTCTTCTAACCAATGTTTCAATATAAATAAAAACTAAATGCTTATGTTTAATGTGCCATCTTTCAAAGAAGTCTCTCAATATAAAATTTATGACTATCCCCTCTTTGTCTACGTCACTGGTGTTTCCTACCAGACCTTACTGTACACAATGCTCAGAGCAGCTACTCAGTAAATAGCAGGCTGGCCCCAAATGAACATTTAGGGTACATTTGTGGAATGGCTAATGTCTCTTCACACTGACACCATTTACTCTTCAGTCTTTCTTTCCTTGGTCCAGGCTCCATCCACACTGAACTGGTGCCTGTGCTACCCACTCCGATAGACACTAGCCACCCAGATTGGGTGCCGTGTCTTCTGGGAAAGCCCCGCCATGACCCATAATTGCACTTGTACATGCGCTCTTCCCTCCATCTGGAATGTGAGCTTTTTTCTCTCGGTTTGAAGTGAAGGTCTTTTCTGGGAGGCCTTTTATCAACCAGTCATCTCTCCCCAAAATTCTGGAATTAGATTCCTTTCCTCTGTATACCCAGAGAACTATCAATTTAGCCTTTTATAGTACCTGACGTGGTTTGTTACAAACATATGTTTACATATTTTTTCTCCACTAGACTATGAATTCATCCAAGACAAGTCCTCATATCATTTATCTCTGTATCCTCAAGACCAACCTCAGTGTCTAGAACTGGATACTCTTTGGGGAAGTAAAGAATGAGAGAGGAAGTATGCAAGAAGGGAAGAAAGAGGAGGAAGGTAGGAAGAATGGGAGGGATAAAACCTGGCATTCAGTTTCATCTGTTCTGTGCCTTCATCACAACTCATTTCTGCTAACATTTGACTTCTTAATTGCTCTCAAGTGTATGCTTCCCATCCTTACAGGAGGTTTATACTTCCCATGTCCTTGACATCAGATTTGGCCATGTGACTTGCCTTGTCCTTTTAAGGAAGGGACAGAAGGGACAGGTGACACATTAGAGCTGAAGCCTCAAAGCTGTGGTGTGGTTCAGCCATATTTTCATTTATTTTTTTGTCACAGGCTGAGTGATCTACCAAATAGGAGCTGATTCTTCTTCCTTTCTCCTAAAAGGAAGACCACATGCAGCAGTGCTATAGCTAGTCTGCAATGGAATTGACCTCCATGTGGATGAAAAGACAAACCTGTGTTACTGTAAACCACCAGTAGAGGGTTGTTTATTATTGGGTAGTAACTTAGCCTAAGGTGAATGACAGACTGGTACAGCTGTGAGCGTGAGGGTCCCAGGGGTGTGCAGTGCAAGAAAAGCCGTAGGATGTGAGAATACATCAGTTAGAACATCATCCTATTAGCTTCCTCTCCAACAGTGAAATCCTCTGCCCAGCACCCTGGGCCTTTGAAATTTCGCCTGAACTCCTTTGGTGCCAGGGTAGGGAGCTTATCAGATTGTGTGTCCATTCATTGCATTGCTGGGATTCAAATTGTTAAAATAGTTTTCAGTTGGTTCTCTCCCACTGGTCCTACTCCTGCCACCGTAGCCACCCAGATCAATCCACTCTGGATTCCACAGGACTGAACTTGAGTTATTAAAAGTTTAGTCATGTCCAGACTAAACATTCCCAGTTCTTACTTTTTAGGAAGTCTTAGAAGATGAGACTGAAGCTATTCTGACTCCTTACAACGAATGAAAATAATCTTTCTAGTCCCAAAATACCGTGACTCTTTGCATATTCCACAAATGGAAATGGCATTTTTTTAAACAAGATTTTCCATTTCGCAACTTTAAAATTCACAGAAACACACAATCAATGAGTTTGACCCTTAGTAAAATAAATCATCAAATTTTGCCAATATGTTTCCAAGAAAGCCTTTTTAAAATGCACATGATTTGTTTAACATGTTTTGAAAACAATGTATATTTTAAATGCTTCCAAATACTCAGAGAGGAATATAGTCCTATGTAGATGCCACTACATTTTCAGGAAACCTATCGTTGTTCTATTCTAATGAGCTTTTCACTGATTTATGCATTGTGTTGCTTTTAAATAACCAAAGAAACAATCATTTGGAGAAATAAACTGAGCAACTCCAGAGGGTAGAAGAAAAAAACAGTATGATCAAATAATGGGGGGTGGGGGGTGATTTCCACTTTGAATAAACAGTTCTCTTTTTCTATCATTGATCCTTCTTATTTAATTAAAAAAGTAAATCATGAATACATACGTATCATAAAAAATTCAAACACTATTGAACTCTACAGAGCACACTGTCCAATAGAACTTTCTATGATGATGGAAATGTTCTATATCTGCACTGTTCAATAAAGTAGCCATTAGCCACCTATGGCTACTGAACATACCAGAAATGCAGCTACGGAGACCAAGGAACTGATTTTCATTTTTACTTCATTTTAGTTAACTTGAGTCTAAACACTCACATGTGGCTAGTGGCTACCATACCGGATAGCACTATTACAGAATAAAAAAGTAAAATCACATTCATCTTCAAAACCCATAAGAAACCATTGTTATTGGTTTGGTATATTCTTCATACAGTTTGGGGGTGGGGGGACAGTGCCATATGTCATGTAAATGCATCACTGGTTTACAGAATGGGCTCTGAAATCAGATAGCCTGGATTCAAATTCTGAGTCTGCAGCATATTAGATGTGTGACCTTAAGCAAGCTCATTAACCTCCCAGTTTCCTCATCTGTAAAATATGGCTAATACCCCTTCGGGATCTACTGAGAAGTAATTAACCAATATATGCAAAGCCCTTAGGATAGTTCCTGGTACATAAGAAGCATTCAATAAATGTTAGGTATTGGTATTATTATTTTTGTATGAGTATGGTTCTGTGGCCTAGTTTGCACTTCTTGTCTTAGAAAGCTTTCTATGTCAGAGCATATAGTTCTACCTCAATTTTAAAAATGTAAACTTTTTATAAAATTACAAAAGTAGTAAATGCACATGGTAAAACAAACAAAATGAATAATCAAAATTGTCTTACTTTTACTTTTTGAATTGGTAGACTAGGAAACTCAGATCAATCATCTCCTAAGATACTATAAGAATTAGACCACATTTTTATTTTTTATATTAAAACCTGCTTAAAAGAACTAGAAAACAAATAAAATTATAAAGAATTACCAAGCTAGAACTGAGGGGAGAAGAGAGGACCAGGGAGGCTAGCCTTGTCCTAAGCACTAATTTTTCCCTAACAGAATAACAAAGAATCCAAATTTAAGAATATTAGACAGTGACTTTGAAATAACTGTAGTTATGCTCAAGGAAATAAAAGACAAATTTGAGAATTTCAGAAAAGAACTAGAAACTTTAAAAAGGAACCAGATGGAAATCCTAACACCAAAAATTATAATATAACAAAAAATAATAAATTGCTCATTGGATAGATTTAAGTGAAGACTGCAAACAGCTGAAGAGTGATTTGTGAGTGGTAAGTTAGAAGAAAATATCCAGAATAAGAATGGAGAGACAAAAAGATGGGAAAAAACAAAACAAAAAAAAAAAAAAACAGAAGAGAAGATAAAAGATATTGGGGATGGCATGAAGCCCAATTTATGTTAATATAGATTCTCAAAAGGAGGCAAGACGGATTATGGAAGATAATAATATTTGGAAGCAAAATGGCTGAGAACTTTGTGAAACATATGAAAGGCATCAATCGCAGTAAGTTCCAGAAGCCCTATGAACCAGAAACAAAAGGAAACAAAAAGAAAACACCAGACACATGGTCATAAAACTACCTCAAAGCAAAAACAATAAGAACTTTTAAAAGCAGCTGGAGAAAAATGTTAGATAAGCTTCTAAGGAGCAATAATAAAAGTGAAAGTTAATTTCTCAACACAAACAACGGAAGCCAAAAAAATTCAGCTGAACGCTCTCTTTAAATAAAGTGCTATAAGGAAAAACAACAACAAACAACAAAACAAAACAAGACAAAAAACTGCCAACCTAGAATTTGTAAAAATGCCCTTCAAAAATAAAAGTTAAAAAAAAAAAAAATGAAAGACTTACAGAAAAAAATCTGAGAGGATTCATCACCAGCCGACTCTCACTAATGGAAATACTAAGTGCTCCAGAGGCAGAAGAATGACCTCTAGTGGAAGGTTAAAAATGTAGGGGAGAATGAAGATCAACAAAAATGGGAATAAATCTGTATGAATGTTGAGTATAAAACCAGACCCTAAAGTCCCAAGAGGCTTAAAGTATATTTAAATTTAAACATGCATATAAGTCAGAGAGGGTAAATGAAAATTAAAGTGTGCTAAGGTCCTTGCCTTATCTTGGACAAGGAAGGGTGCCAGTTAATATCGGGTTTTTGTAAATTAAATACGCAAGTTGCAATATCTAGGAAAACCATCCCTCTATTCCTAATTAACTTAGTTTTTATGGTAAATGGATTTTGAATTCTATCAAATGATTTTTTAGCATCTTTTGAGATGATAATAGTCCTTCTCCTTACATGTGAGGGATACGTTCCAAGACCCCCAGGGGAAGCCTGAAATCATGGATAGTTCTGAACCCCATATGTTCTGTTTTTTCCATACACATATATGTAAGATAAAGCTTAATTTATAAATTGGGCACAGTTAGAGATTATAATAATCATCTATAATAATATAGATTAATAATAATAACAATAAAATAGAACAATTATAAATATATATATATATATATATAATAAAGGTTATATGAATGTGGTCTCTTTCTCTCTAAATATCTTATTGTCCTTATACTTCTAGTGATGCTGTGAGATGAAAAAATGCCCATGTGATGAGATGGCAGGAGGGGAATGTCACAGACACTGTGACCTCTCTATGGATACCTCAGAAGGAGGAGCCTCTGTTTCCAGACTGTGGTTGATCTCAGGCAACTGAAAACATAGAAAGAGAAACCATGAACAAGGGGGTGCTACTGTTACCATCTTGTTTTTACCCGCTGAACTATTGATGTAGAGTGGATGACACAGATTCCTTGGTATTTCAGAGCTGTTTTGCATGGTTAATATTTGTAAATGTTCTCTGTGTGCTTGAGAAAAATATGCATTCTGTGATTAACTGGTGAAGGTTTCTACATACATCTATATTAAATCAAACTTGTTAACTGTGTCGTTTCAAAAATAATTTGCAAAATAATTGCATTGCTATACATCAGCAATAAACAGAATCTAAAATTTTTGAAAGATACCAACCACTTATAATAGCATTAAAAAAATCAGGTACCTAACAAAATGTGGTAAGACCTGTGTTAAAAATTATAAAAGTTTATTGAAAGATAGTATATAAGATTTAAATAAAGACATAATCTGCTCATAGTTTGGAAGACTCACTGCAGAGATGTCAGTTCTCCATGATATGTGTGTATAGTAGGCAAATCAACAAGTGACTCTAAGGTGTGTACAAAAGTACAAATTACCAAGAATATCTAAGACACACTTTAAAAAGAATCAAATGTAAAGAGTTATTATGGGACTATGATGATATAACAATATAGCACTGATACAGTAAAAGACAGACTAATGAAACAGTACAGAAACCTAGAAATAGATCCATTCATCTGCGAATATTTTCTGGCAGCAATGCTGTAATCAATAGGGAAAGGAAAGATATTTCAATAAATAGAGCTAGATCAGTGGTTTATCTTTATAGGAAGAAAAAAAATAAATTTAACACCTAGTTCACACCATATACAAAACTTCTAAGTAGGGGCGCCTGGGTGGCTCAGTGGGTTAAAGCCTCTGCCTTCGGCTCAGGTCATGATCCCAGGGTCCTGGGATCGAGCCCCGCATTGGGCTCTCTGCTCAGCGGGGAGCCTGCTTCCCTTCCTCTCTCTCTGCCTGCTGCCCTGCCTACTTGTGATCTCTGTCTGTCAAATAAATAAATAAATAAATAATCTTAAAAAACAAAACTTCTAAGTAAATTAAAATACTGACTATAGAAGTGAAAATGACAAAACTTTAGTAGAAAAATTTCCTTATGACTCAGGGTAGAAATGGATTTATTAAAAGAAAGAAAAAAACTTAAAGTGAAATAAATGCACCCAAATTAAAATAAATTCGGTTGATCAAAATATAGCACTGAGAAAGAGAAAACAATAAGCCACAAATGGAAAAAGATATTTGCAGTATATATATATGTGTGTGTATATATTGAGATATATATATCAATAAAGGGTTTATACATTCAGTGTATATAACAAATAAACAAGAAAAAGTTAAATCCTTAATGGGAAAATGAGCAAAAGATGCACGAGTCCCTTCACAAAGCATGAAATCTGAACCGTCTATGAACCTGTGGAAAGATGCCCAACCTCATTAATAACAAAAGAAACAAAATTTTATTTTATTTTTTAAAGGTTTTATTTATATGAGAGAGTGTGTGTGTGAGCATGAGCAGGGAAAGGGGCAGAGGGAAGGGGAGAAGGAGAAGCAAGCTCCCCACTTTCAGGGTTTGATCCCAGGACTCCAGGATCATGACCTGATCAGAAGGCAGATGCTTAACCAAGTGAGCCACCCAGGTGAGCTGAGAAACAAAATTTTAAACCAGAGGATATACAAATATGCATTCAACATACTGACATTTTAAAGTCTGGTGAAGGTATGACACAAAGGGAACACTAATATTTTGTCAGTAAACATAAAAATTGTTTGGCCATCTTTGACAACTGGGTTTTTTTTGTAAAGCTGAACGTGCATACCTCATGACCCAGCATTTCCACTCCTAGATCTATACACTGGAGAAAGTCCTGCACGTGTACACCAAAAGACGAGTGCAAGAACATTCTCAGCAGCTGGGATACCATGCAAATATCCACCAGCTTGGGAATGGCTGAATAGATTACAGTACCCATCCACAATCTTTTATCCAA
Source organism: Lutra lutra (assembly GCF_902655055.1). Lineage (NCBI taxonomy): Eukaryota > Metazoa > Chordata > Mammalia > Carnivora > Mustelidae > Lutra > Lutra lutra. Next base: position 129,493,020 of record NC_062278.1, on the reverse strand, counting down.
AAATCTCACAGTGGGATTTTTTTATTTTAGAAAGAAAAAGAATAAACACACACATGTATGTATACATGTATATGCATATGCATATATATGATGCAACACCCCAAATTCAAACATGGTAAAACAAGGTAAAAACATGAGTTTTCACAATAAATGGGATTGATAAATACCGTAAAAACCAGTTGAAGTTTTTTTACTTTCAGAATTTCAAAGAAAAGATGACACACATTCGCTTGATAAAACAACTCCAGAGCAAAGAAAATGAAAAAACTATAAACTATAGGTAAACCATCAGCTTGGGTAACTCAGGAACATGATGATACGTGAAAGAAACAAGTCAAAAATGGCACAACTAGCAATATACTAATTAGGGATACATGCAACTGTGGCAACACCATGGAGTAAATAAAGCCAGGACATTATTATTATTTCTGGAGGGAAGGAGGGGATGTGATCAGAGAGTATTGGTTACCCCTCAATTTTAAATTGTACATGTATATTTTAATTGTATGTTCACACACAAATACACTTTTGCATATGACACATTTCACAATAAAAAGTTAAAGATAAAAAAAGCTATTGATTTTTTATATTGATTTTATAACTAGCCACCTTATCCTTTTATGGTTTCTAATATTTTTCTATCAATTCTCTTGGTTTGTATATGAAAGTATCAACTGTATATAATGATAATTCTGTTTTCTCCTCTCTAATATTGAATTTCTTTTTTTCTTATCATTGCATTGGCTGTTGCCTCTAGATCAATGCTAAAATAAGAGATAATCTTTTTTTCTCATGCCTTTCATGGATCACCTTCTGCAGTTTTACCCCTAAATGTATAAAAAACTTTTGCATGGTCGGAACTGTCTCAGGATGCAGCAGACCACTTGGAGAGATAAGCAGTGAGCCTCCGTGAACTTGTGTTTTACTTCGTTCCTTGTTTGTCGCTGCACATGATGTGGGGACCCTGACATCATCCCAAGGCCCTCCATGAGGCCAAACGGAAGGGGCCAAAATGGAAGGCACGCTGCCTGAATGCAGGAAGGTAGACAGACTGTCACTGATGAGCTCACACAGAGGCCAGGCTGAGCGGCCTTCTCCACAGAGCCCAGGAGTGCTCAAGTCGGGCTCATCTTCAATTATAGAATTGGCTGGCTCACAAACAGACGAGAGGGAGTCCTCCGTCTCAAACCAGACACCTGCGTGCCTGTGACAGATCTGTCCCCACAGGCCATTCTCTGAGCAGAGCACAGCTGAATCCAGAACAAACACCTCTCTCAAAGGGCCTGTGTTTCATTTAATAGAGTTCAAATTGAGTGTCCAGAAACCTTGATGCTTTTTTATTTCTTCAATGCCTTCTGCAGCAGCTGAAGGGATTCCCTGGGCCCCCATCCTGCCCACATCTCAGGACCTCCTCACCTGAGAAGTCTGCCACTACTGCAGCTTCCCAATTGTTCTAAAGCAGTGCCCGAGACTAGTTACTGAAGGACTTGCTGAAAATCTGGGGGCCCACATAGACAATACATCTGTAGAACTTTCGGGCAAGAGCTGTTTGTTAATAATGGTTTCTGGAGCCTGGGTGGGCAACAAAATTAAAACTTTTTTAGAACACAGATTCAAAAGTCCCACCCCAGGCTAATGGAATTAGAATCCCAGATGATAGGGCCCAGGAATGTGAGTTTTTAAACAAGTATTATTAGTTAGCTAGTACTACATAACAGAGCACCCCAAAACCCATGGCTTAAAGTAATTGGCATTTATTATTTCTCACGAATCTTCAGGTCATCTAAGCAGTTCTGATCTCAACTGGGCTCATTCATGCATCTATGGACACCTGTAGTTTGGGTAGGTAGTTCTACTGATCCAGGCTGGGCACCTTCATGTTTGGGGGAATCAGCTAGCTGAAGGCTAGTCTCTGAGGAGGATGGCTAGGTTTGCTGAGCCCCCATCTACATGGTCTCTCCTCTTCCAGGAAGCCAGCCTAGGCCTAGGGGTTCTGAGAGAGAGCTAAAGCAACCAAGACTTCTTAAGATCTAAGCTTGAAATGGGCACATTGCCACTTCTACCTCATTCCACTGGCCAATTAAGTCTAATCCGGCCTCATAAGGGAAAGGGGACAGGATCCACTTCTTCATGGGCGAAGCCGCAAAATTCCACAGCAAGAAGCATGGGTGTTGAGAGGAACAAAAATTGAGAACATTTTTACAATCAATCTGCTGCCTATGTCCCCTGGGGAGCCTAATGCAGGCAGCCTGGCATCAATCTACCGACCATCTGTGTGTTCCAGGGATAAATGGTGTTCTCTCAAGATACCTACAGAGAAGGCCACTCAAGGCCTCTCTCGGTGTCATTCATCCATGGGGCTTAATTAATTCTCACATCCCAGGGTCTGCACCTTTATACTGGGACGAAAACCTCAATGTTGTCAGCACTGCGAAGGTAATCTGGGGCCTGGCTGACCCCACCCAACTCACAAAATCCTCTGTGCTTACTAACCAAGAACCAATTGATTCATTTACATAGAACCAGCTACCCGGACATTTGGGTCAGCATTCTTTTCCTACAAGCAGAGACAAGGAAAGACAAATCAGAACCAGAAGTTTGCTCTATGTATCAGGTAGGATGTTTTCAGCAGCCACGGATAGAAAAATCAGCTCAAGCGACTGCAAAAAGTGCAAGGTGACACATATGTTGTAAGTCTGGCTGTGGGCCCATCTTGATCCAGGAGCTTAAATAATGCCTTTAGACTAGTCCTCTCCATCTTTTGGCTCTCCCTTCTGCTGCATAGGTTCCATTCTCAAGCTGCATTAGAATACTCAACAAAGCCAGACTGACATCCTCATGGGCGCAAGACCTATTGAAAAACAGGATGTGTTCTCTCTCTCAATATTCCAGACAAATCTTGTTTCTTCTTACCGACTCTGAGTGGGTCACATGGTCATCTCTAAGCCAATCACTGTGGAGGAGAATGTGGTATTCCCTATCCTAATGAGGACAGACTGACAAATAAATGGGATAAATAAGGAATTGAAGTATGTCAGACAATAATTAGCATCGTAGGAAAGGAGACTAGGAAATGTCAGAGTAGGGGCTCAATTTTAAACAAGATGGCCAAAGAAGACATCACTGAGAAGCATAGATCAAACATGGGCCTGGGCAAGGTGTGCAGATGCCTAGAGAAGGGCATTGTGGATAGAAGGAAGAGCCAGCATGAAGTTCCTGAGGCAGGAGTGGGATGGTCTCATTGGCTCTTTACTCCCATACATTCAGAGACCCCCTCCCAGCCCTGCACAGGGGACTGTGGATCAATCATCTGGTTTCATCACCTCTTCATACAGATGAAGCCAAAGAAACTTAATCCTTAATTTTTCTGTTTTTGTTTGACATTGACCAGGTCAAGGGCCAGTTACTTAGTAGAATGTCCCTCAAATTAAGGTTGGTCTGATATTCCTCAATATCAGGCCCAAGTTACACATACTGGGCAGAGATACCACAGAAATTATGGTGTGTCATATCAAGAGGCCCATGACTTCAATTTGTCCCATTCCAAGGTGTTAACTTTGATCATCTCATTAAGGTGTTGTGTGTAAGGCTTCTCCACTGTAATGTTTCTAGTTTTCCATTTATCGTCTTAAGTATCTTGTGGAGAGATACTTAAAGATTATGTTAATATCTTATCAAACTTTCACCCCCTTTGTTTTGACAGCTTTTTAAAAAAGTCCCAGGTAATCTCAGCCGGGGCTGAGAACTTTCCCTGGAGCTTCCCCAGTCCTGGATCCATTAAAACTAGGAGAAAGAGATAAAGCACAGTCTTCTCCCAGGACTCACTGCTCACTGTGGGCCACTGTGGAAATAGGCTATTGCAGCACTGCCCACTGTGGCTAAGCATGAGGTAAGGAAGAACAAGAGGAGGAGCCTCTGACCCAGCTAGGGAGGTCAGAGTCAACACTGAGCAGAGTTTACAGCAGCTCTGGCCCGAAGGCTCTTGGCCTGGGATGCTTTCTTATCCAAGTCTGACCTACTGCGGAAGAGGCCCTCTGTTATCTGCTTGGTCTCCACAGCACCCCAAGACCTCAGGCCCCTCTGTCTACAGCAGATGATGCAAGGACCATGCAGGCAGGAAGCGGGTTCCACATAGGGTGACCAAATGTCCCAAGTCACTAAGGACTGATGCCCTGGACATAGGACTTTCAGAGCTAAAATCAGGAAAGTCCCAGGCAAATGAGGATGAGATAATCATCCTCACAAGCCACGGTAGCTTAGACATACCTGGTACTCAGTAACCAAGAACTACATCCAGAAAGCCAGGTTGAAAATAATTGACCTAAAAGATGGGGAGGACTCGGACTGATCTTTAAGACATGGATAGGCCCAGAGGGTACAGAACAAGATTGAGAGAAGGGGTAGAAGGTTCTGCATTTGATACAACTGAGGTACAGAGGTCAAGTGGGACTGAAAGAAGTCCATAAACCAAAACTGGCGGATGACTGGTATGAACGAGAAAATGGAGATAAAGTGCCTTCCCTCCTTTAGGTTCCCACAAGCTTCTCTCCTTCAGAGCTCTGAGAGCTGTCAGAGGATTCAGGCACTAAAATGATTATGATATCCACCCCTCTATACCCCCCACAACACACATATACACACAATATACAATTTCAAAAAACAAAATGTAAGGAATTCCAATAAAATTCCATCTTCTCTTTCTTACTGACTGATGGCCCCCTCTGCTGCTATTCTGACACTGTACCTGATCTACCTGTTGGTCATCCAGACCCGCTTCTCACGCTGCAGTGCCCTGCTGACCTGTTTGTCTCCTGCTCAGCACTAGAAGCTCCCCAAGGGCAGGTATTCTGCCTAAAGTATCTCCATGCTCCCAGCCAGGGCTAAGCACAAGCACCAAAGAGGTGATATTCTCAAAGCAAGCAAACTGAAGAGAGTTTAATAAAGAGCTATTTACAAAGATGAGGGCAACATTTAGGATGGTGACTCTCTAACTTGCTATGCATTAAATGTCCTGGAGAGTCTTAGAAATCCCTGTTGCCTAGGTCTCATCCCCAGAGAATATGATGCAATTAGTCTAGAGTTGCACTGTCCAGTAGGGTAACCCACATGTGGCTACTGAGCATTTGCAATGTGGCTGGTCCAAATCAAAATGTTTTAGGTGCAAGACATGCAGCACATTTTGAAGACTTAGTACTGAAAACAAGAATGCAAAATATCTCATTCATCATATTTCAGAATGATTTCTTATTGAAATGGTAAAAATTTTAATACTGGGTAGATAAAATATATGCTAGAAATTAATTTCATCTTTTTTTTACTTTTAATATTATGTGGCTACTAGAAACTTTAAGATTACATATGTGGCTCAAATTATCTTTCTGATGGACAGCACTGGTCCAGAGGACAGTCTGGCATCAGACTGGAATTTTTTAATGACTCCCCAGATGATTCTAATGTGCAACCCAAATTGAGAAGCACTGGTTTGGAGAAACCATAAGACATAATGCAGTAGCTTTTGACTAGCAACAGCAGGTGATTATAGGAATATAGTGAAAGTAGCTCTATAAAGAGAACTGTCTGGTAAGGGCAGAGGTCTCTTGTAGAAGGATGACATAAACTTATGTTCAGTGGGGAGAAAGCAAGCAAAATAAACACTCAGGTCCCTCTCTCCTCTTGCCTTCGATCTCCAACCAGCGATCCACCTTGTTGAACCCAAATGACAGCCAAATGACAAGGGAGCCTAGTTGATGCAGCCCATGCCAGTGAACCTCCCTGGGCCTGGAATAAGGGTGAAAAGGGTGGAGAGTGAATTTAAAGGGGGCAAATGGAAGATATCCAGCTCAGGCACTTAATGAATGTTTTGGAAATAAATGAAGATAAACCCTTAGAGCAGCAGTACGCTCTAAGAGCATTGATCATAAGTACCCTTAGAGCATTGATCATAAGTACGCTATACACCTTCCATCTCTCCAATCCTAAGCCCTAGACTAATATCCAGTGAGAAATGCAATCAACAGCATTTGGGTTGCCCAGAATAATTTCTAAAGCTAGGAAACTTCTTGGCACCCTCTTTACCCACAAACAGTAATTTTGAAGTACTTGGGTACTTCAGTTCCTGCAGAAAAAAAAAAAAGTTGAATAATAATACTAATAACCAATAAGTTTTTATTCACTGAGTGCTTACCATATGCCAGGCAAAGTGCTTTCACATAAAGTGCTTCAGGTAAATCATAACACAGTGTTGCTCTATGGTTTTTTCCAATTTCACAGTAGAAAATATTTATTATGTATCAGGATACAAAAATGGAACTATTTTTGTCTCAACTCTTCCTAAGTTCCCAAAGATGAAAAACATTTAATGCCAGTTATTCCCACATTCCAAAGGATGGCATCAGTTATTCCCACATTCCAAAGGATGGCATCCAGTGCTCTTGTAGGAGGAACTAAGATATCATTAAGTGGGGTCTCCTGGCATTTTGGCAAAAGGGACAGTAGCTACCTGAGGCATCACCTCCCTATGATCACAGGAATACAAGAGACCAAGCCAAACCACCCAGGCACTCATCAAGCTCTGTTTATGTCATAAGTACTGTGTTTGCATTGGTCAAGTCCAAAATCAATGGGGTAGCAAAGGACTCCCTACCAATTCTAATGAACAGAAATAACATATGACACAGGGAGGGAGTAAAGAATTGTAATCAATAACCAATCCAAATAGTCATAGTAATAATCCAGTAATTCAAAGACAGACAGCAGTTGGCATTCTCTCTGCCACATCAGGCTTCGCACCCCAAAGCAACCTGGGAATGCTCACAGGGAGGAAATGCTTTAAACTTGGTAAGAGTGGTAGAGTGATACAGTTATAGCATTGGGAAGGACCTTTTACTGAAACAAGAACTTTCTTTTTTTTTTTTTTATTTTTTTTATTTTTTTCAGCATAACAGTATTCATTTTTTTTTTAAAGATTTTATTTATTTGTCAGAGAGAGAGGAGAGCGAGTGAGCACAGGCAGACAGAATGGCAGGCAGAGGCAGAGGGAGAAGCAGGCTCCCCGCCAAGCAAGGAGCCCGATGTGGGACTCGATCCCAGGACGCTGGGATCATGACCTGAGCCGAAGGCAGCTGCTTAACCAACTGAGCCACCCAGGCGTCCCCAGTATTCATTATTTTTGCACCACACCCAGTACTCCATGCAATCCGTGCCCTCTACAATACCCACCACCTGGTGCCCCCAACCTCCCACCCCCCACCCCTTCAAAATTCTCAGATCGTTTTTCAGACTCCATAGTCTCTCATGGTTCACCTCCCCTTCCAATTTCCCTCAACTCCCTTCTCCTCTCCATCTCCTCTTGTCCTCCATGCTATTTGTTATGCTCCACAAATAAGTGAAACCATATGATAATTAAATCTCTCTGCTTGACTTATTTCACTCAGCATAATCTCTTCCAGTCCCGTCCATGTTGCTACAAAACTTGGGTATTCATCCTTTTTTTTTTTTTTACAGCTTTATAAACATATATTTTTATCCCCAGGGGTACAGGTATGCGAATCGCCAGGTTTACACACTTCACAACACTCACCATAGCACATACCCTCCCCAATATCCATAACCCCACCCCCTCTCCCAACCCACTCCCCCCATCAACCCTCAGTTTGTTTTGTGAGATTAAGAGTCACTTATGGTTTGTCTCCCTCCCAATCCCATCTTGTTTCATTTACTCTTCTCCTACCCCCTCAACCCCCCATGTTGCATCTCCTCTCACTCATATCAGGGAGATCATATGATAGTTGTCTTTCTCCGATTGACTTATTTCGCTAAGCATGATACCCTCTAGTTCCATCCACGTCATCGCAAATGGCAAGAATTCATTTCTTTTGATGGCTGGATAGTATTCCGTTGTGAATATATACCACATCTTCTTTATCCATTCGTCTGTTGATGGACATCTAGGTTCTTTCCATAGTTTGGCTATTGTAGACATTGCTGCTATAAACATTCGGGTGCACGTGCCCCTTCGGATCACTACGTTTGTATCTTTAGGATGAATACCCAACAGTGCAATTGCTGGGTCATAGGGTAGTTCTTTTTTCAACATTTTGAGGAACCTCCATGCTGTTTTCCAGAGTGGTTGCACCAGCTTGCATTCCCACCAACAGTGTAGGAGGGTTCCCCTTTCTCCGCATCCTCGCCAGCATCTGTCATTTCCTGACTTGTTAATTTTAGCCATTCTGACTGGTGTGAGGTGATATCTCATGGTGGTTTTGATTTGTATTTCCCTGATGCCGAGTGATATGGAGCACTTTTTCATGTGTCTGTTGGCCATCTGGATGTCTTCTTTGCAGAAATGTCTGTTCATGTCCTCTGCCCATTTCTTGATTGGATTATTTGTTCTTTGGGTGTTGAGTTTGCTAAGTTCTTTATAGATTTTGGACACTAGCCCTTTATCTGATATGTCATTTGCAAATATCTTCTCCCATTCTGTCAGTTGTCTTCTGGTTTTGTTAACTGTTTCCTTTGCTGTGCAAAAGCTTTTGATCTTGATAAAATCCCAAAAGTTCATTTTTGCCCTTGCTTCCCTTGCCTTTGGTGATGTTCCTAGGAAGATGTTGCTGCGGCTGACGTCGAAGAGGTTGCTGCCTGTGTTCTCCTCGAGGATTTTGATGGATTCCTTTCTCACATTGAGATCCTTCATCCATTTTGAGTCTATTTTCGTGTGTGGTGTAAGGAAATGGTCCAATTTCATTTTTCTGCATGTGGCTGTCCAATATTCCCAACACCATTTATTGAAGAGGCTGTCTTTGTTCCATTGGACATTCTTTCCTGCTTTGTCAAAGATGAGTTGACCATAGAGTTGAGGGTCCATTTCTGGGCTCTCTATTCTGTTCCATTGATCTATGTGTCTGTTTTTGTGCCAGTACCATGCTGTCTTGATGATGACAGCTTTGTAATAGAGCTTGAAGTCCGGAATTGTGATGCCACCAACTTTGGCTTTCTTTTTCAATATTCCTTTGGCTAGTTGAGGTCTTTTCTGGTTCCATATAAATTTTAGGATTATTTGTTCCATTTCTTTGAAAAAAATGGATGGTATTTGATAGGAATTGCATTAAATGTGTAGATTGCTTTAGGTAGCATAGACATTTTCACAATATTTATTCTTCCAATCCAGGAGCATAGAACATTTTTCCATTTCTTTGTGTCTTCCTCAATTTCTTTCATGAGTACTTTATAGTTTTCTGAGTATAGATTCTTAGTCTCTTTGGTTACGTTTATTCCTAGGTATCTTAGAGTTTTGGGTGCAATTGTAAATGGGATGGACTCCTTAATTTCTCTTTCTTCTGTCTTGTTGTTGGTGTAGAGAAATGCAACTGATTTCTGTGCATTGATTTTATATCCTGACACTTGACTGAATTCCTGTACAAGTTCTAGCAGTTTTGGAGTGGAGTCTTTTGGGTTTTCCACATATAGTACCATATCATCTGCGAAGAGTGATAGTTTGACTTCTTCTTTGCCGATTTGGATGCCTTTAATTTCCTTTTGTTGTCTGATTGCTGAGGCTAGGACTTCTACTACTATGGTGAATAGCAGTGGTGATAACGGACATCCCTGCCGTGTTCCTGACCTTAGCGGAAAAGCTTTCAGTTTTTCTCCATTGAGAATGATATTTGCGGTGGGTTTTTCATAGATGGCTTTGATAATATTGAGGTATGTGCCGTCTATGCCTACACTTTGAAGAGTTTTGATCAGGAAGGGATGCTGTACTTTGTCAAATGCTTTTTCAGCATCTATGGAGAGTATCATATGGTTCTTGTTCTTTCTTTTATTAATGTGTTGTATCACATTGATTGATTTGCGGATGTTGAACCAACCTTGCAGCCCTGGAATAAATCCCACTTGGTCGTGGTGAATAATCCTTTTAATGTACTGTTGAATCCTATTGGCTAGTATTTTGGCGAGAATTTTTGCATCTGTGTTCATCAAGGATATTGGTCTGTAGTTCTCTTTTTTGATGGGATCCTTGTCTGGTTTTGGGATCAAGGTGATGCTGGCCTCATAAAATTAGTTTGGAAGTTTTCCTTCTATTTCTATTTTTTGGAACAGTTTCAGGAGAATAGGAATTAGTTCTTCTTTAAATGTTTGGTAGAATTCCCCCGGGAAGCCGTCTGGCCCTGGGCTTTTGTTTGTTTGGAGATTTTTGATGACTGTTTCAATCTCCTTACTGGTTATGGGTCTGTTGAGGCTTTCTATTTCTTCCTGGTTCAGTTGTGGTAGTTTATATGTCTCTAGGAATGCATCCATTTCTTCCAGATTGTCAAATTTGTTGGCGTAGAGTGGCTCATAGTATGTTCTTATAATTGTCTGTGTTTCTTTGGTGTTCGTTGTGATCTCTCCTCTTTCATTCATGATTTTATTTATTTGGGTCCTTTCTCTTTTCTTTTTGATAAGTCTGGCCAGGGGTTTATCAATCTTATTAATTCTTTCAAAGAACCAGCTCCTAGTTTCGTTGATTTGTTCTATTGTTTTTTTTGGTTTCTATTTCATTGATTTCTACTCTGATCTTTATGATTTCTCTTCTCCTGCTGGGTTTAGGGTTTCTTTCTTGTTCTTTCTCCAGCTCCTTTAGGTGTAGGGTTAGGTTGTGTACCTGAGACCTTTCTTGTTTCTTGAGAAAGGCTTGTACTGCTATATATTTTCCTCTCAGGACTGCCTTTGTTGTGTCCCACAGATTCTGAACCATTGTGTTTTCATTATCATTTGTTTCCATAAATTTTTTCAATTCTTCTTTAATTTCCTGGTTGACCCATTCATTCTTCAGAAGGATGCTGTTTAGTCTCCATGTATTTGGGTTCTTTCCAAATTTCCTCTTGTGATTGAGTTCTAGCTTCAGAGCATTGTGGTCTGAAAATATGCAGGGAATGATCCCAATCTTTTGATACCGGTTGAGACTTGATTTAGGACCAAGAATGTGATCTATTCTGGAGAATGTTCCATGTGCACTAGAGAAGAATGTGTTATCTGTTGCTTTGGGATGAAATGTTCTGAATAGATCTGTGATGTCCATCTGGTCCAGTGTGTCATTTATGGCCTTGATTTCCTTGTTGATCTTTTGCTTGGATGATCTGTCCATTTCAGTGAGGGGAGTGTTAAAATCCCCTACTATTATTGTATTCTTGTCGATGTGTTTCTTTGATTTTGTTATTAATTGGTTTATATAGTTGGCTGCTCCCACGTTAGGGGCATAGATATTTAAAATTGTTAGATCTTCTTGTTGGACAGTTCCTTTGAGTATGATATAGTGTCCTTCCTCATCTCTTGTTATAGTCTTTGGCTTAAAATCTAATTGATCTGATATAAGGATTGCCACTCCTGCTTTCTTCTGATGTCCATTAGCATGGTAAATTCTTTTCCACCCCCTCACTTTAAACCTGGAGGTGTCTTCGGGTTTAAGATGAGTTTCTTGTAGGCAACATATAGATGGGTTTTGTTTTTTTATCCATTCTGATACCCTGTGTCTTTTGATTGGGGCATTTAGCCCATTAACATTCAGGGTAAGTATTGAGAGATATGAATTTAGTGCCATTGTATTGCCTGTAAGGTGACTGTTACTGTATATTGTCTCTGTTTCTTTCTGATCTACTACTTTTAGGGTCTCTCTTTGCTTAGAGGACCCCTTTCAATATTTCCTGTAGAGCTGGTTTGGTATTTGCAAATTCTTTCAGTTTTTGTTTGTCCTGGAAGCTTTTAATCTCTCCTTCTATTTTCAAGGATAGCCTAGCTGGATATAGTATTCTTGGCTGCATGTTTTTCTCATTTAGTACTCTGAATATATCATGCCAGCTCTTTCTGGCCTGCCAGGTCTCTGTGGATAAGTCTGCTGCCAATCTAATATTTTTACCATTGTACGTTACAGACTTCTTTTCCCGGGCTGCCTTCAGGATCTTTTCTTTGTCACTAAGACTTGTCAATTTTACTATTAGGTGACGGGGTGTAGACCTATTCTTATTGATTTTGAGGGGGGTTCTCTGAACCTTCTGGATTTTGATGCTTGTTCCCTTTGCCATATTGGGGAAATTCTCTCCAATAATTCTCTCCAATATACCTTCTGCTCCCCTCTCTGTTTCCTCTTCTTCTGGAATCCCAATTATTCTAATGTTGTTTCGTCTTATGGTGTCACTTATCTCTCGAATTCTCCCCTCGTGGTCCAGTAGCTGTTTGTCCCTCTTTTGCTCAGCTTCTTTATTCTCGGTCATTTGGTCTTCTATATCGCTAATTCTTTCTTCTGCCTCATTTATCCTAGCAGTGAGAGCCTCCATTTTTTATTGCACCTCATTAATAGCTTTTTTGATTTCAACTTGGTTAGATTTTAGTTCTTTTATTTCTCCAGAAAGGGCTTTTATATCTCCCGAGAGGGTTGCTTTAATATCTTCCATGCCTTTTTCAAGCCCGGCTAGAACCTTGAGAATCGTCATTCTGAACTCTATATCTGACATATTACCAATGTTTGTATTGTTTAGGTCCCTAGCCTTTGGTATTGCCTCTTGTTCTTTTTTTTGTTGTGAATTTTTCCGCCTTGTCATTTTGTCCAGATAAGAGTTTATGAAGGAGCAAGTAAAATACTAAAAGGGTGGCAACAACCCCAGGAAAATATGCTTTAGCCAAGTCAGAAGAGATCCCGAATTGTGAGGGGGGAGAAAGGGGATAAAAAGGGGTTCAGAAAGAAAGAAAGAAAAAAAAAAAGAAACTATTAAAAAAAAAGAAAGCCGATAAAGAAAAAATATAAAAAGAGGAAAAAATATATATATATTAGATAAACTATTTAAAAAAACGTTAAAAAAAGAAAACGGTAAAATTAAAAAAAATTTAGCAGAAGAAGAGAAAAGAAAAAAAAATTGAAAAAGAAAAAAAAATTAAATTAACTGCAAGGCTAAAAAATCATGGGGAGAAAGCCATGAGTTCCGTGCTTTGCTTTCTTCTCCTCTGGAATTCCACCACTCTCCTTGGTAGGTGAACTTGGTCCTGGCTGGGTTTCCCATTGATCTTCTGGGGGAGGGGCCTGTTGTAGTGATTCTCAAGCGTCTTTGCCCCAGGCGGAGTTGCACCGCCCTTACCCGGGGCCGCGCTGAGTAATCCGCTCGGGTTTGCTTTCAGGAGCTTTTGTTCCCTGAGCGCTTTCCGTAGAGTTCCGGAAGACGGGAGTGAAGATGGCGGCCTCCCGGTCTCTGGCCCGGGGGAGCCGACAGCCCGGGGCCCCACTTCTCAGTGTGCTCTCAGAGAACAGCGCCCAATGACTCCCGTCACCCTGGCCTCCGGCCGCGCTCCGAGCTGACCAAGCCTGCGACTGGTTCAAGGTAACCCTGAGCTGAGAGTCACTCCTCGGCTCTGTCTCTGTAGCTGGCTTCCCCGTTCTAATACCGGTAAGCTCTGCGACACTCAGACACCCCCGATCCTTCTGCGACCGTGCGGGACCTGAGGCCGCGCTGACCCCGCCTGGGCTTCACCCCAGTTAAGCCTCTGGAGCGATGTCCCTCAGTGGAACAGACTTTTAAAAGTCCTGATTTTGCTCCGTTGCTCCGCCGCTCGCCGGGAGCCGGCCCCTCCCCCCGCGGTCTATCTTCCCGTCGCTTTGGATTCACTTCTCCGCCAGTCCTACCTTGCAGAAAGTGGTTGATTTTCTGTTTCTGGAATTGCTGTTTTTCTTCTCTTCAATCTCCCGTTGGATTTGTAGGTCTTTGCAATCTTTAGATAAGCTATTTAGTTGATCTCCCGCTACCCGAAGTAGTCTCAGCCTGCTACTTCTCTGCCATCTTGACTCCTCCTGAAACAAGAACTTTCTTGAAACTGGAATTGGTCAGAAGACATTTTGTTGCCTAAGAGTGACCTTAAAAAGATTATGAATTTACCTGAAATTCCATCTAAGAACTTGGGAGAACACATCTGCCTGTCAGGTTGAGGTTCCTTGTAGGTGGAAGGATGAGTTTTGCTTTTAGACCCCCACTGAGTCCAGATCATGCAGCAAACCAACCTTATATGCTGTTTTTGAACCTAAACTTGACTGTTTATTTGACATTATTCAAATAGAAAAACCAACACCTTTGCCTTTAGAATATTTATTTTGTTTAATATGTTGTAAACAACAGTTTGAGAAACTGTATTTCTAAGAGAAGCATTTAAAGATTGTCTTTACCCACCTTCAAAATATTTACAGAAAAGATGAGAATCAGAATGTTTTCAACTGTACCCAAAAGAAATCTGTTGTGCTCTAGTTAAGATTCACAGAAGGAGAAAGAAAAAGTCTGTCACAATTAAATACAAAGCAAAAAACACACTGTTCCGAAGCCAGCAAGCATGAGTTCATTCCTCATGGACTTGGAAAAACATCCTCTCCTCAGGAACGCTTTCTTGAAATAAAAGGAACTGAGGGCATTATTAAAGGTATTAAATGGACTAATGTTCTCTTCTGAGATGTGTCTGATAAGACCTAGATGGTGAGATCAAGTTTACTGGGCCATTTCTCTGTACAGACCTATGTACTTAAAACCACCTTCCTCACACCCCTTCGCACCTTGCCAGGACAACTGCTCTAAGGCAGAGTCCCTGCCAAGAAGTCCTTGCATTGTATCAGAAGTTGCATCATATAAAAATTCCAGAAGTCAAGGTACTTACCCCAGTAAGTTCTGGAAGTCACACAGAGCCCATTCCCAGCAGATTCCACCTGCCTCTAAAGGTCCTATAGTCTTGACCTACTAAAATCGATTCACTCTTCCCTTTTCATCTAAAACCACTGAAAAGACAACTGATTTGCTAAAGAATTTGCGTCTTTCCGTGTGATCTTGCTCCCTGAAAAAATGATAAACTGATGCGAGCCTAGCTGGTACTTTCTTCTATCTGGATATGACAACTCACATTCCGCAACTTCTTCACATGAGATGCAGCTCTGCCATTTCTCAAGTTCTCTCATCACCAAACAGAGCTTCCCATGGACAAGCACCTCGTCTTGTTCATTTCTGCATCTTCAGTCCCTGGCGTAGTGTCTGGCACTATATACATTCCATGTTTGAGATTATGTGCATAAATAAAGAAGCCTGGGGCCACAGGAGATTGCTACATGGGTAGCTGGGGATAACTTACTAGCATGAAAGACATGGCTGGCCACAGGGCAGGATGTGATTTCTGCATGCACTTTCTCCTCCTTCCGCTGTGCCTAAGAGCTGAGAAAAATCAGTAGGAAGAGTAAAGAGGTCTGTGGGAAGACAGCTTCGAGCCACTGTGATCCCTGCTGGTTTCTTGGGCTTGTGAGCAGTGTAGGTGTCAGGGCCCTGTGCTCAGAAGGCCCCCACACTTGGTTTCATGCTCTATGTTGCCTTCTTAAAATTCATAATAACTTTTTAAAATCATTTTTTATTTATTTTCAGCATAACAGTATTCATTGTTTTTGTACCACACCCAGTGCTCCATGCAATCTGTGCCCTCTTTAATACCCACCACCTTGAGATACCACCTTACACCAGTTAGAATGGCCAAAATTAGCAAGACAGGAAACAATATGTGTTGGAGGGGATGTGGAGAAAGGGGAACCCTCTTACACTGTTGGTGGGAATGCAAGTTGGTGCAGCCACTTTGGAGAACAGTGTGGAGATTCCTCATAATAACTTTTAAATAAGGAGTCCTGCCCTGCACTTTCATTCTGGGGATCTTGCAAATAATATGACTGGTCTATTTATATTATAATATGGGGAAGTAAAGAACAAGGAGTAATAAATGCTAAGGTTCCTCCCAGCAAGGGCATTCCAAGAATCTGTGGTCCTCATTGGTTTCCTAAGAACAAATACAGGCCTCCTCCAGGGGACATCGTCAACTAGGCACCACCTGCCTCCCCCAGGCATTAAACTCTGGAGTCATTTTTAGCCATCTGACTCCTAACCCCATGGGTTTGAATGGAGAACTAAGAAGTCGATCTAGTTACTTTCCACTTTGCTGCTATACTTATTACAGTTATTTCCCCTTCTAGATAAGAATATTCTCAGGAGCGCCTGGGTGGCTCAGTCAGTTAAGTGTCAGCCTTCAGCTCAGGTTATGATCCTAGAGTCCTGGGATCACATCCCGCAACAGGCTCTCTGCTCAGTGGGGGGCCTGCTTCTCCCTCTGTCTGATGCTCCCACTGCTTATTCTCTCTCTCTCACTCTCTCTCTCTGTCAGATGGGTAAGTAAGTTCTTAAAAAAAAAAGAATATTCTATTGGAGTTTTAAAGACCAAAATATTTCCCCTAAAATATGTGTGGAATTTGCACCCAAAAACTTTCAATTTTTTGTTGAATTTTTACCAACAACCCCACTTTCCCTATATCTACTTTGATTTTGTTTTTCTTAGAATTGTCATAAACAATTCTAAAATAAAATTTATTCATCCTCGGTAATTCCTTGTTCTTTAACTGTTGCTTCAGAGAATCATATTTCCAGGGCAGTTTCTTATGTGGTCACACTTTCTATGATGTAATCAGTCAAATAAAGACTCAGAAAAGTTTATTAACTCAGCAGAGAAAAGCCTCCTGCCAGGTGCTTAGCTGAGTTATTAACATTGGAAATGAGTGCTGAATTGATGATGAGTAGAAAAACTTCTAAGTAGACACAGGTTTTAAAATTTGATTTCCCCATCCCTAATGAAAGAACTGCTCGTACTATATTTCACTGTATAAAAATGTGGTGGAGCTGTACTTCTATTCTGATATCTGGTCTAATGAAAGCCTGATATGTCTTTATTAACTCTGGAGTGTCTGAGCCCTGCTTTTGTAATATATCAATCTGAAATCAGAAACTACATATTTAATATTTGTTCAAAAATCATTGTCGTCTTGGACTGGAAGAGATTATGCTGAGTGAAATAAGTCAAGCAGAGAGAGTCAATTATCATATGGTTTCACTTATTTGTGGAGCATAACAAATAGCATGGAGGACAAGGGGAGATGGAGAGGAGAAGGGAGTTGAGGGAAATTGGAAGGGGAGGTGAACCATGAGAGACTATGGACTCTGAAAAACTGAGAATTTTGAAGGGGTGGGGGGGTGGGAGGTTGGGGGCACCAGGTGGTGGGTATTGTAGAGGGCACGGATTGCGTGGAGCACTGGGTGTGGTGCAAAAATAATGAATACTGTTATGCTGAAAAAATAAAAAATTAATTAAAAAAAATCATTGTCGTCTTTACTTGTGCTTTCATTCAGCTTAATGTCCATTACATGATTGATATCCACAACAGACAATACCACACATTTGTTTCAGTGGGTTTTTCTCTACTGTTCTTCAGCTGGTATCAGGAAGGGCTGCAGCCATAGGCAGGAGGCCATGGGTCTTTGTTCAGCCATCGCCCCATTGCCACGTCTGATCCAGGAGGAGATTCTCTTTCCTCCCTGATCTTTGTCTATTAGTGGCAGCCAAGGTCTGAAGGCAGGCAGAGCAAAGTGGGTCAAGGCCAATGAGGCCACCTGCCTGGAGGAGCATGGCACTCTGCGAGAAGGCTCAGACAAAGGAGGAGGGATACCCTCCTTCAAGCTCACTGCCCTGACAGTAGTCCAGGCCTAAGGGGAACAGGATAGAGCTGAGAGACCACATGACCTCTCCCTTCGCTATTTTCATGCTGGAGTCTCCGATCCACTGAGATTCCAAGTCCCAAAGCTCACTTGTACCTGCAGAGGTTGTGGGGGGTTAGGGTCAGCACCCCATGAAAAAACACTTTCGGGAAGGTTTATCCATCCTTATTAAGATGCAGGCATCCCTCCTGCCTCACATGCTGGTTACATAAACCACATATATGGGTCTAACTGTTCCAGTTTTTCTTGCATAGCTGGAATTCATCGGAATATTTTGTTATCTATAAAATAGCTGAAGGCTTTCTCTAAGTTTCCTCTTAGTCTTAAAATGCTGTGCTTCTGAGATTCAAGGGGAGATGAGGAGGTTTGTCTACCATTTCTCCCTGTCAGGGAAGAGAAGGCAGGCTGGCATTGGGGAGAGCCTGCAGCGGCTCCCAGAGTGAAAAGAAGAGCAGGGAGGACCTCTACACTCAGTGTGTGCTTTACCCTGTTACTCTGTGTGCATCTTAACCGAGCCACAGCAGCTGTTCCCCTGCATCAGGGTTTCCAAAGATCTGTTTTCTGACTATGACAGCTCTCCAAAAGTTTACTTCGACATACCAGAATTCCTTCTGCTTTCTTTCAGCAAGAGCAGTGAAACAGCATCCGTTTTATGAACAAAAGTGAACTACCAACAATAATAATTAAGGACTTGTTTTCTACAGAATTTTTTTAAGGTCTATGTCCTTTTTGTCCTTCATCTATGAGTCTATGAAGCTATGAGTTCTAGAATCCCTCTCTTTTGCACTTGCTCTCTCCCTTTCTTTCTCTCTCTGGCTCTCCTCTCTCTAATACCTTATCATTCTGAAGAAAAGTGAGAAAGAAAGTTGTCTAAAACAGAGGTAGCCAGAATTTGTTCTTTCTGTACTAGCTGAGGTAAAGCTTAGAGAAAAGAATCTGAGAGAAAATTTGACCAACACCCTCATTTTAAGAAACCGAGGTTCAGAGAGTTTATGCTTCCTTAAGTACTGTCCCCATCCTTCCCTGTTCATCAGGCTTCCACATCCACATTCCCTACAAATGCAATAAAGTACAAATGCAAGTCACACATTTGGGGTTCTTTATGATTCAGCCCTGACCCACATTTCCAGCCCTTTCCCCAACTACATCTCATCATGTATCCTTATATTTCTCAAGCTAACTTTCTTTCTTCCTATCCCTCATGTATCTATCATATTTTCATCCTTTTATGCCATTACTTACAGAGTTCCTTCTACTGAAAACACCCTTCCTCTTTCCCCATGTTCTAAAGTTTCAACTTTGTTCATCCATCAAGGTTCAAGTCAATCCTCTGTCTTCCATGGACCACCTGTGATTCCTCCAGACTCCTTGGGAAAAGCTGTTCCTTTAATACATGTCAGGCCCAATGCTGGGTTGGTGGATTTAGAGCTAAACTGCATGCTGTCCTCACATGTGACAAGTAGGCATTTGCAAGACAGGCTACAAAGAATACCAACTGGGTTCTCAGGAGCCCATGAAATAATCTGTAAAATAAAAAAATTTTTAAATCTCTGCTCCACTAATCTCAGAGCAGGGTCCTTTATGTTTTCCTTGTACAAAACAGCTTGACTTCAAAACAAAACCTATAATTCAGTTTTGGCCTTTGTGGCTTTCAATTTGGCCCCATATTTGAATCCTTTCTCTTGGTTCACAATTGCTGAATACATATGCCTGTCTCTCCTAGTCGGCAGTCACAGGGACTTCATTGGAACCTCAATCTCAACTTCTCTGGAAAACGGCTGCCCACTGATTTGAAGTGCCCAAATCTGGCTTCACAAAGAGCTCTTTGCTTAATATTCTGTAGCCTAGATGTTAGGTCGAATCATCCCAAACATGCCCTGTAACCTCATAAATTCCAAGCCACCAAGTGGACAAGCAGAACTTTAGAGCATGCCTCTTGCCCTGGGTGAATTGGGAATGAGTGCTCCCCAGTGCAGAGGGCCCATGGAAGGCCTCTGTGGATCACATACTATCTTGGCATCAATCCACCTGAAAGAAAATCTGCTCCCATCGAGCATGTCCAGGCTGCTGCAAAGAAATGGGCTCTTCTTATTTCACAGGTCACCAAATACTCTATGCTCAGTTTCCCTATCAGAGGCCTTAGATGCTCTTAACCCCAGGATGTAGTCATGAGTGATTTTAAGTGATAAACCAAGTCATCCACCATCGCCTCATTTGGCTCTTTTTTCTGACCAGGTTTTTTTTTTTCTTTTTCCTCCTTTCTTTCTTTGTGCTTCAAAGAACAGAGAATGTAGAGTTGGCATTACTCCTCCTGGAAACCCTGAGGTCCTGAGGGACCACAACTGATTTCCATTGCCTGTGTTCCATCACACAGCAAAGGGATATGAAGGAATGGCCTGTAAAAATATATACAAACTCTTTTTTTTTTAAATTTGTGAGAAATGTTCATGATTTTTAACCACTGAATGGCAAAATGGGATAAGGTGCTAAACAATGCAAACAGCACCATACCTGTTAAAGAAAAGAAAGAAATGCAAAGGAAAAAAACTCATTACTTGGAGTCTTAAATTCCAAATAAAAGAGTTCAGAAAGATCTAACGGGAAGAAGAGGGCCTTCCAACTGTTGTCATCCTGCTATTGTGACCTGAACCCCTCCCAAGTTTTCAGACTCCAAAATCAGATCTAATTAAATGAAAATGGAAAAGGACTTGGAGCCTTTTCAGCTCTAGAGAACATGCAGACAAATAAATTAAAAAGTGGGAGAAGTGGAACTAACCCAATAATCCGTGAAAAGCTCATTTCCCTCCCTGCCGCCACTGATGCAACAGTGTCCTTCCTCCCTCCCTGTTCTCTAGTTCAGGGGCAGTGAGTGAAGAAATTGGCTAACAAGATCAGAAAATTTAATTACAGTTCTGTAGTCCCCTTCCAAGAAGTTGGCTGTCACACTTCCTTTTTGCCAGTCTTCAGGATATGCTGCCTCTGATGAGCTCCCCCTCTGCTCTGTCCTACTCATCTCCCTACCTCAGCTCAAGACAGTGGACACAAGACGCTTTAATCTGGGGAGATGGGAGGATTAGATATAAAGATTAAAAAGGACAGATGGAAAAGAGAATATCACTATCCCCTCATTTCCTTTAGTCTACCTAGCAACTTTTGGGTCTTATCCTAAAAGAAGTATCCCAAAGGCTTAGCATCCTTGCATTCCAGAACTAAAGAAGCCCTAAGATCCTTTCAAAGAAGCACAGACATCT
The DNA here is from genome assembly GCF_902655055.1 of Lutra lutra. Classification (NCBI taxonomy): domain Eukaryota; kingdom Metazoa; phylum Chordata; class Mammalia; order Carnivora; family Mustelidae; genus Lutra; species Lutra lutra. Next base: position 129,472,193 of record NC_062278.1, on the reverse strand, counting down.
GCATTTAAGTGGCTTTTTTGCATGCAGACTCAGGGATACGGGAATGGCTTTCTTAACCAAGGTTTCTAACAAGGTTCTGAACACTTTAGGCTCCAAACAAATGAAAAAGAAAAGAATAACATAAGCGAGTCACAATTTCTACCAAGGGGGTAGAAGGAAGAATGGTGTCAAAAGAATCAGGTATTTGCCATCTTTGTCCTAGGACAGCCAGAGATTTATGACCAAATCCAGTATGCAAATCACTGGAAAATGACATGGAACCGGTGTCTTCAAAATTCAAAATGTAGATAATTTTAAAAAGACTGCTTTTCCATTACAGGAGAAAGCAAGGTAGCCAGACTGTGCAGAGGTTCCTGGTGTCCGTGTGACTGAGACACTACTTCTCTTCACAGAATGTAGTCATCTCCTACATACTTCAGCCACCACAAATAACCTCCCAGATTAGGGCAAGACATATAAACCTGGAAGAGTGACTAAGGTAATAAGGGACAGCCTGCATGCTGGGGCATCAGGGATGCTTTAACTTGGCCCACTCAGTGCTAGTGGGAAGGCAGTGCAGCGGGAGGAAAGGAGCTAGCCAAGGACAGACAGGCAGGAATTCATCATTATGAACAAAAAAGATGAGAGATTTTCTTAAACTCTCTTTCTTAAGAAAGTGTATCAGTCTGGATTACATTTGGCTGCATGTAATGGAAACCCTCCCCTCTCACAACAAGGAGTCCAAAAGTAGGCAATCCAATGTTATTGTGACAGCTTGAGGACGCTTTCAAGGACTCAGGCTCCTTCCAGCTCCCTACTCCTCTAGTTCCAGCTTGTGATTTTCATCCTCATGGTCACAAGAAATAGCTCAACCTCTGTGTTTCCAGGCAGAAAGAAGGGAAATGGTAAAGGGAAAAGGTAAATTGTTTCCACCATTGATCAGGAATAAAATAGGTTTCCTGAAAATATCAGCCAGTAGGCTCTATTTACATCTCATTAACTAGAACTTAGGCCTTACATCCCATTAACTAGAACTCACCACCTCAAACCACAAATATAGCTTCTTAATTAGACATAATGCTGCCCTGCACTAATTGGGGATCTGTCATTAGGCAAAAGAGGATGGATGTTGAGCAGATGACAAGCAGTGTCTGCCACTGAGTGGGTAGTCAAGAGTGCCAAGAGAAGGGCATCTATCTAGGTAGCCCAGTCGGTTAAGCATCCAATGAATTTCAGCTCAGGTCATGATCTCAGGGTTGCTAGATCAAGTCTGGCGTCAGGCTCCACACTGGGCGTGGAACCTGCTTAAGATTCTCTTTCTCTCTCCCTCTACCCCTCCTTGTCTTTCCCTCTCTCTCTTAGAAGAAGAAGAAGAGGAAAGAGGAAAAGAAAAAGAAAAAGAAAAAAAGAGTGCTAAGAAAAGTGAGAAATAAGAAAAACAGTAGAATATGTCAGCCAAGGTATAGGTAGGCTTCTAGCGAGTTGCTTATGAGGAGCAAGGAGTGAGCAATGAGAATACCAAGGCTATGATAAGAATTCTGCATTCTGGAAGCTTAGACCTATACATCTTAGCATATAGATCCACCCTGGCCACAAGCAACATAAACTGGTCATTGTGTCCCCCACCCAGCTATATCAGCATATAGAGGACTTTCTCATCCCAGGGAAAGAGAGAAAGCAGAGTTGGTGAGCTGGAATGTCATGGCAATAGCCCATGTCTCCAAGAACTTCCTTTTTCCCTAGATAGTATCCTTGGAGATGGGCAGGTCAGGTCAGGAAGAGTATCACCTTGGAAGACATGAATGACAGCAAAATGACAGAGGAACCAAAGCAGAGAGAATCATTAAACAGATCTTCAAATTTTCCTCGACCTCTTCTTAGCCTCCTCAGACCCTTGCACCAAAGCCCTCATGTGGCCAGGACAAGATCTGAAGCAAGGTTCTGTCAGTCCAGGAATGGGCTTCTCATGGTAATCCTGGAGTTGGAAAGGCCACTGCAAAGTCTTCTCAAGGACCATAGATTTCTCATCTCCTATCTTATTGTGGGAGCAAATATACAGCCTCATATTCTCATGTCCAGTGGTTCAAACAGCTCTTGGGCCTCCTGAACCACCTTAAGTATTTGTGCATTGAGAAAAGAAAACACAAACAGTGGTTTATTTTTCAAAAAACTGACAAAGGAGCATAACAGGCAAATATGAACTGCTGGGAAATGTTCTTCTGATTCCTTTCACAGAGATAAGAGGGACATAGGGTTGACTTCTTCATCCACACTCACCAGGAGATGGACTCAAAATTAAGATCTCATCAAGCAGTGGTTTGTTTGCACATCCTTGATTCATTCCACCTTTCCAGTGTTCATTGCACATCAACTGAGTTTGCTGTGTACTTGACAATATGCTGGGGGCTACCAGATGGAATTCAGTTATGAGACTCCATCCTAGAGGAGTTGCTCTAGGGACAAACCATTAATAGTAATGATCCTTTAGATCCTTAGTGTACACAGAATGTTTGCAAATCCATCACCTCATTCATTCTGCACCACAGATCTCCAAGGTGGTCTGAAGAGACAGAATCATATGGTGGATCTACACTGCACAGATTTAAAGCCTGGCTCTGCCACTGACTAGCTGTACGAACTTGGGCAAAGTTAATCTCTCTACACTTCAGTTTCCTCATCTGTAAAATGGGAAAAGAAAGAGTTGCTGTCTAATAGGATTGTTGGGATGATTAGTTATTTCATTTGAAGCAGGTTCAACAGTCAACTTCTGCTATGTTAGTATTATGACTCCCATTTTATAGACATAGGGACCACTTAGTGCTCAGAGTGGAATGTGAGAGATAAAGTACACTTACTCACCATCTTTTATGGGCAAAGAAACTGGGCACACCATTCATCAGAAGTACAGTCCAGGCCAGTGCCTTATTCCTAAGGGTGACAAGAAGCAGGCCTAAAACCCTAGTCTGCTCCTTCTCATCAAGTGTTTGAAAGTTCTAAGTCAAAAGGAAACCATGCAGTGTGGCTTCAGAGTTCACATGGACTCCTAAATGCAGTTAACCTGCAGTGGTTAACTGTATGCGTCACCTTGGCTAGCTCATGGTTCTATTTGGTCACATGCCAGCCTAAGTGCTGCTGGAAGATATTTTTAAAATGTGGTTAAGATTTAAATCAGTAGACTGTGGATAAGGCAGATGAACTTCCATAATGTAAGTGGGCCTCATCCAATCAGTTGAAGGCCTTAAGAGCAAAGACTGAGGTTTCCTAGAAAAGAAATTTTCCTCTAACTGCAACATAGGAGCCCTGCCTGAAATTTCAGCCTGCAATTTGAACTCAAGAGTGCAACATCAACTCTTACCTGAATTTCTAGTCCGCAGACCTGTCCTATAGATTTCAGACTTGCCAGCCCCCACAATCACATAAACCAATTCCTTAAAATTCCTTATATTTTTTATATATTTGTATGGCTAATACAGTGCCCTTCCTAAGGGGACAGGGCAGTCAGTGACTTAGCCCATCTCTTTCTTGTGCTCAGAATGCTGTTGGTGATCTGTCAGAGAAGGGGCAACACCCATATGAAGCCCTTAAGGAGAGGGATTTTACAATGTGCTCTTAAGTCCTAAAATGAGGGATCATATCTCAGTCTGGAGGCCACATGGAGATTCAGATTATGTGAGTCCCAGACCAGGAAAAGCCAAGCATGAAATTTACCCTTGGTTCCATGGCAAAAGGAAGACATGGTATATTCTAAAGAAATGTTAGAAAGGAGATTTCAATAAGGAGAAGTGTAGCATCCATGTGCTAGGAAGTCTAAAACGGGCTCACCTTGGGAGGGACAGACATGTGGTATGAAGCAGTCAGGGCGTGGGACTGAGTCCTAAGAAAAAATGCAGAGAAAGAGGGGTGGAAAGTTAAGTCAAGTTTAGGCATCTCATTGTTGATGGGTTGGGGCATTTCCTTATTGAAGATAAAAGGATGTACACAGAGAAACAACCCCTGGAAATCTAGGACCCAGCAAGGCTGGAGATGTAAACTAAACTGTGGAAGTCGTGGTTTAAGCCTAAAGAATGATGCATACACAGAGTACACATAGGAAAGAGCAGAGGACCTTAGTCACTCCCAGAGATAGAGGGTGAGGGAAGAAAAGATATAAACTGTGATCTGAGAGGAGAGGAAATGGGACCTCGTGGTGTCACCTGAACTGGGAAGGAGACACAAGGATAGGATGGGAGTTGGCATCACAGGCACACTGCTATGGTTATGACTTATTGGTTGTTCACAAATGCATTTGCATCTTAAAGAGTGTGGAAAGTTTTGCAGTAAAGAAACTTGTTTCATTTGGTTTAGCACTGCTTTTCCCCAGTCACTGGACACAGTACACTCACTTACGGGATTCTCAGAGCACATTCACAATGCCTAGCAGAACCAGAAAGATGTCCCAGATCCCCCAACAATTAATGCAGCGTTTTCCAATGTATCACACTGAATGCCTTGAACTCAGCAGGGGAACAGCATTATATAAATCCAAATGTCAGGAATGTTAAACATCCCAGACAGCTGGAGCTAGAAACAACCATGAGGTCAGCCCACATCTGGTCTGTCTCCAGAAGCAGGCTACCCATGGCTCCCACCCCCACCCCAGCCCTCTCAGGAAGAAGAGCAAAGAGATAAATAACTCCTTGCAAACATTCTTCCCTTCTCCACTTCTGTTTTCTGCTTCTTCTCTCTCAGGGCTTTACTTGATGAATACACCATGTGCCTCAAATTATTTATTTCTCTTTCCAGCATTTCAACAAGAGGGATTAGAGTACCACATTTTTAAACAGCAGACTCTTGAATACTAGAGGTCACAACCATTATGAGCTGGGACAAAAGACAGGGCCAGGGACCGAAGGGGAAGACTTGCACTAGAAAGTCCAGGTGAGTTCTGGGCATGGGCTGTAGCCCTTCACTTTGCTGGCTGCCTGGGTCTGGCTGGCCTGCATGCATTCACCACCCACCTCACCCTACCACCCACCCAAGACAAAACAGTCCCTCCTGGCTCCTCTTTCTTTCTAGTAGAAGTGGTGCCAACTTTTGTTGTCTGGAGGAAAGGACCTAAGGGCATGGACTTCACAGCAGCCATCTACCCATGATAAACTACCCATGATCCTTGTAGGACTACAGAGTGATTTAGAGGTACCTAAGAGAAACACACCTTGAAGACTCAGAAGAGACATCACAGTTTATTAACTACTTAGAGCAGGGATCACAAACTATGACCACTGGGCCAAGTCTGGCTTGCCATTTGTCTTTTTAATAAAGTTTTATTGAAACACTTTATATATTACATATTGTCTGCTTTTACATATTGTCTGTGGCTGCTTTTGCCCTACAAAAATAGCAGTGCTGAGTAGGTGCGACAGAAACCATATGGTCCATAAAGCCTAAAATATCTACCCTCCGGTCCTTTACAGAAAAAGTTTATTGACCTGTGGCTCAGTTAACATGGCTTAGAATATCCCCCTTGCCCTCATTCATTCATTCATTCATTCTCTCTCTCTCTCTCTCTCTCTCACACACACACACACACACACACACACACACCCTTCTCTCCTCTCATTGTTGTGCCCTGACTTAACTTTGCTTAAGTATCTCCCAGTTCCTGAGTGTCCCTGTCAGTCCTTACTTTTCCATCTCTGGCCCTCCCTGGGATGGTTTCCCTCTATCCCCTCTTGCCTTATCTGTTTCCATTAATAACTGATTATGTATAAACAAAGGCATGTTGTTTTCTCATTTGTTGAACTTACTGAGGGACCTGCTCTAATTATGAAAGTGAATGAGTAGGAGCTTTGTATTTCTCTGGGAAAAAAAAGAGAAAATCTAATTGCTCTTTAGCTCTGTGGTCCTCAGTGTTTTCCTGTTGTGGTTCAACAGCCCACGGTAGAAAGTTTCCTCCTACACACTTATCCCTATAGCTTTAAAATCATCCTTAAAGAATGTCATCGCGTGTAGTCTTTAGTCCCAGTTACCTGAGAAACAGTCAGTAGTGACCCTAAGATATTCTAGCCCACATCTGTAATCCAAGTTAGGAGACATTAATTGGAAGCATGATTTTGTAATACTTTGTCTGGGAGGGTTTCAGTCACTTGAGAGGTTTTTCACAAGTGAGCAATTATGGGGTCAAAGCAGAAATTCAGCAACAGTGGTTCTATTTATTGTAGAGCTCATCACAGTCTGACTTGTATAATTGTGAAATTGAGAGCAAATTGGGAACCGAGAGTCTATCTTACTTATTTGCATAACCACCCCACCCTAACCTATCCAAGGACCTTGCTTATTAGCCAGCCCGTAGTGAAAATGAGGTACTGTCAATTAGAGCTGCTGCTTTGTGCCATGGATGTGTTGAGTGATTTGCATTCATTTTCCATTCTGACAACTACTTTGCTCAGAAGTTATTAGTCCCATCTCACATATGAGGAAATTAAAGTTCAGAGAAATTAAGTAGCTTGCCCAAGGCCTTATCCTTCCATGGCAACTGTGTCAGGGTTTTCTGATGGAGTCTGGCTCAAGTCCCTGCCTTTGGGTCCCCATGTCATGTCTGCCCTTGATGGCCTGACATTGACCCTTGCTTCCTCCCTCACACACACCCCAGTCTGTGGCCCAGCATCAGCTTTACCCTGCACTTCTCTTCTATCCCACACTTTTGTCATGCCTGGCCTGGATCCTCAGAGAGATGGGTGCCTCTGGGTCAGCGAGGCAGAGCTGCTCAGCAAAGCACCACACCACTGTCCTGAGAGAGGCTGTAATTGCATGGAAAGGCACTGATCGTGCTCTTTGTCTACATTTCTGGAAGAAGGAAAAAGAGGGGCTGGAGTATCACCTTAGGAATCCCATCTGGGGACACAGCCTTGTGAGGTTTTCCCAGACCAGCTGACAACAACATGGCTCCATTCTAACTTGGCCCATTCTTCTTTGACTTTTGGGCAAGATGGACATCCCAGGGACATAACAAATTCTGCCACTAAGGAAGTACCTCTGGGACATATTCTGCTTCCGAGGGGTTAACCTCACTGCTGCCACCCACACTCAGCCACCAAGCCATCCATGCCCTATATGAATGTGACCCTGACGATGATGTATCCTGGGTATCTTCCTACTCCCACCCCATCAGTTTTGCATAACCAAGGTCACATGGAGTCCCATGGTGGAACATACCATTCAGGAACCTCACAGGTCCCCAGATGCTGGCAGCAGATATTTTTGAATGGAGGTAGGCAGTCTCCCCATCCACCACTGGCTTAGCTGCAACTAACACTGGTGCATGCCCAGTCTCCAAGGTGTTCTTCCTTCAAAACTGGCAGAGAACATCACCTGCTCTCACACCTGCCATCACCAAGCCCAGATAATCTGAAAATGGTTTACTGCTCTCATCAATCTGCATTCTTACATTCCAGTAGCTCATTTCAAGGTGGTGTTGCTGCCAGGGCCAAGCACTTGGGGTTCTGGCTGCAAAACCTGGCTTCCATCAGCAAGTGGATCTACCCCAACCAGTCAGTAGCTACCAGCCCTCCCTTCCCCTGTCCTTCCCACCCCTTGTCTACAAAAGAAGCAGAGAAGGTAAATTTGGAAAGAATTTCCAAATCACCTAGTGGTGAGGTTTTAAACATAAGATACAGATAGACTTCCAAGAGTTCACGAGTTTCCTGAAGTTATATGGAAAAAACTACCTACACACACATATACACAGTTGTATACTGTTCTGGGGCAACCGTCCATAGTTTTCAATGGATTTTCAGAGGAGTTTATAGCAAAATAAGAGATAATAATGAGCAATTTAATAAGGTCTCCTCATTTTATGGATACAAAAACTCAGACCCCAAAGCAAGCTACAAGACTTATGATTCACCAAAGATCCCCAGCTGTCTTTCCTTTCCCTTTTTATTCCTACTTTGATGTCAAAGAGGGATGCAACAAGATCTGAGCAGAAGCTCTTCCTTCCTGTAAGGAAGCTCTTGAACCCTGATATATGTCCCAAACACCACTGCTTTGAGGTCACTGTAGTAGTTGGTCCTTCATCCACTTGCCCATTGGACCCTTTGCCAATGACAGAAACCCAGTTCTCCTCTCTTGCATCTTCTAAGGGTGACCTCAAAGTGGGGATGGGGTAATTTACACTGATGCCTATGCATCTCCCTGCCCTCTGATCCTTCTGCTACTCCATCTCTCCTTCTTGGCTACTGTTGGGGTCACTCCCTCCTTTTTTTGATTTCTGCCTGCATTTGCCCACTGTACTGTCAAAGCTTAACTTAATCAACAAAGCCCCAGGCCATCCCTCCATTTCACTGTGGTCTCCCGAAGGCTGCTCTTGACCCTCCTGGGACCCCACTACCCTAACACCTCCAGTACCAGTCTAATGTCACTGCTCTATTCAGGTGGTCCAAGTGGCTGGAACCCAGCTATGACTGCTTCGAGCTCTTCATGCCCATACACTATACTCAGCGAGGTTGCCAAATAGAATAACCAACTTCCCCCATTGCCTAAGCCCAAAAGGATTCCCAAGTCATGAGATTACCAAACTGAGACAGTCCCAGGCAAATGGGAATGGTTGGTTACCCTGTGAGGTCAGACAGTACGTGGCAGAGGTGAAACCCAAATGCAGGCCTATTCTGCTTCCAAAACTTTGTTCTTTCAAAGCACCAGCCCATGAAATACTGTATATATGTTCAACACACAGAGCAAAAACATGTAAGAAAGTGACACCAAAATGAGACCTGCTTTCCTCTAAAGAACATGATATGTGCAATGAGCCTATTCACAGGTGTCTAAAAATTAATTGATAAAGTTAATATATTACCTTAGGGTAACCATATGTCCCAGTTTGCCTGGGACAGACTCGATTTACACCTGTTCTCTCGATATAATTATTAATAGCATTCTCATTTTGGTCTCAAAAATGTCCTAGATTAGACAATAAATTACGTGGCCGCCCTGACCATCATATCACAGAACCAGCTGATTAGGCTCTTGATGAATAGGGCCCTTCCCCATGCCTCTAACTAAAACCCAGCATGGCTTCCCCGGCTACTGACAGTGCACGTTCACTCTGCAGACCAATTGCCCTGAACACGCAGTGTTCTTCCAGCCCCATCCCTCAGCTGACCAGAGCTCGCCTAACCAAGGGAGCAGGCCCTCCCCAGCTTTCAAGCAGAACCCAGCCTGAGGAATCAGTCTTCACATCACTTCAAAGAAGCAGACCAGGCATTAATTGGCACTCAGCAAAGATTTATGCACCATATATCATTATCTCCTGCTGAGAAACAAGACAGATATAGGGCATATGGCGGGTCCTTTAGAAAAAGGTGTCTTGACAGATCTTTGAACCTAAAATACCTTAAGTAATTGGGACACCCACTCAGGGACATGCAAGATAAATGACCTGGTTTGTAGAGTACCCATGCCCTTGGCTGCCTGCCCCTCCCCCTCCTCCATTTTCTCCTCTTCCTCTTCCTTTCTAGAGGCCTTAAGAGCCTCCTATAGCCTCTCCCTGCTCATTAGTAGCTCCACAGTGAGACAAATTGGGGCAGGGAGAAGAAGAGCATATTAGTCACTAGGAGTAGGCTGGATGGGAGAGGAGGTGGAAATGAATGCCTTGAATGAAGTTTGAGTTAGCTGGAGGATTTCATTTATTCATTTTATTCATTTACCTGCTATCCCAGTCCCTCTAATTAGCAGGGGCTAGAGCTTTGGAGTTAACATACATACATGTAAACCACTTAGTGTGTGGCCCAGAACACAGCAGATACTCAGTAAAGTGGGAGCAGTGGTAGTGGTGAGGCCTGCAGTTAAGGGAGTAGCAAGATCAGAAGAGTCCATTGTACCCAGTACCGAGGGCCACTTGGGGCCCAGTTCAACTCAGCTGCTAATCGGAGCATTCAGAGCTGGGTCACACACACATCTCCGTTCTCCCCCAACCAACTATCCTACCACACACACTTCTGCCCCAGGGACTGTAAACTCAGTAGACAGCATGGGGCAGGGATGGGAAGAGCTGTGCGGATCTGTCCCAGGGAGTCCCAGTGCTCTCCCACTGCAGTTCAATAAATATTTTGGCCACAGGATGTTGTGCACAGGATAAAAAGAGGAAAGATCAGGACACTGTCACAATCTGCTGGGGTCTCACAGTGGGGTGGGAAACATACTCAAGTAAAAAGCCCATCTCAATCTGATCCCATAAGCTAAACAATAGAGGTGAGTGCAGAGTGTATTGGGAATGCAGTAGGCCTCCTGAGTCGAGGTCTGGGATGACTTCCTGGAAGAATGGAACCCTGATTAAGCCTGAAGCCCTGTAACAATGAACCAGAGGAAGGGTAGGAAACAAATATCCAGGCAGAGGTGGAGACTATCAAGGCCTTAGAGAAAATCAGCATTCTGAGTATGTTTGAAAATTAACCTAACAGACATTCTTATTTTTTAACTTGTAAGATGTTTTCAAAGAGAAAAGCCCTTGGGCTCATTCCTGATTCTAAGAAAACCTTTTATACTGGTTGGGTTCATTATAATTCAATCAATAAGGTCATGGTTACAAGTTAATTATCACAAGTGTGGTGAATAAAATCCACTTCCTATAGCAATCATAAATTACAACTCTAAAAAAATAAATTCAGTGTTTTACAGTAAATGCTCTGACATTCTAAATGAATATTTTCCTTTTAAGTTTACCAGTTACAAGTCAGCAGGCCTTAAGGGTATTGAACAAACCTTTTAATACGTTAGGAAGGCTAGTTTTTGCCTCTTTCAGTAAATACTTATTAGAAACTCAACTTTACGACAAGATTCAGAGTAAGTACAGATTAGCTTAAAACTTTGGTAAGTGGTATATAAATATTCACTAATCATCTTATATTTCTTTCTGAATGAAGAGTTGTAGTTTATCCACTGATTCAAATTTTCAAAAACACTTATATCAAGACCTTCTCAGCCTCTCAAAGTTCCTATTAAACAGTTCTGTCCACTAGCAGAAACTTAATTTTAATCAAAGCCGAATCAAGGATTTGGGGGACATGCATTAACTTATTTCCATAGTAGTGTTAACAGAGCACACCTGATCACTTGACTGGCCCTCTGCTTACTCTCCTGTGAGCTGGATAATTGCCTGCACCCTCTCCTTTCTAGAGGCTTGTGATGATTCAAGATGCCTTGACATATGAACTTGAGCCATGGCTATCTCCTTCACCCTGGTTATCTCCTTGCCTCATGTTAGGAGTGTGGAGAATGTCCAGTACAATATGCAGGCCCTCTGTGAGAAAGAAGGGACAGTTCTATGAGCAGTAGCAATTCCAGAGAGCTATCCTTTCGACTTCCAGTGAAAAGCCACTAAGCAGCCCTCAGCAAATTCCTGCTCCAGACCCAGACTCCTCTCTCCCTTCCATGGACTAATCCTTTCTCTCTGCCTCCTCATCCTTGGTTCACTCCTGTGGCTGACATCCTCCTCACCGCCAGAGCCCTGCTGCCTTTTCCTGCCAGTCCTGTTGCTCTCAGAGGTTTTCAAAGAGAACTAAACAAATCTCCAGCCCTACCTCTTGAGTCCCTAGGTGTGTGAGATCACTCAGTCTCCACCCAGTGCCCATATACTGGGGCCTTTAGCTCTTGGAATTTGGGACACAGCAAGGTGGTGTGTTCCCAAAGTCACTGTCACCACTCACATCTGTGTGGAACTGGGAGCCTGTACCAAGATGTGATTTCTTTCCATAGCTCAGAGCCTGAGAGAGTCTGCAAGCCTAGAGAAACCTCCAGGTAAGAGGCGATTCATTTCTCTGTACCTCTGCACCAAGGCCTTTACCCCCTTGACCAGCGAAAGCCATTCCAGGCCACTGAGGTCATTATCTGAACTAAAGACACAAGGACCCAGAAAAGGTTTTGGAAATGAAAAATTAAAAAAGTAAATGGTCAAAGTGGAGGAGAAATAAGTAGATATGGCATGGATCGCAGTCACAGTGGAAGTGAGACTTGGAGAAACCTGCTATAAAAAAAAAAAAAAAAAAAAAAGACGGAAAAAGAAACCCCAGCCAAAGGAGCACAGTGGATTGGGGGTTTCAGTAAGGGAAGCTAGGCTGGCACACCCTCACAGCCTGCAAGGCAGCTCAGAGCCACACTGAAGGCTGGACACCAACTGCCACATTGTTGGGTTTAAAGGCTGACTATGGGGACTGAAAATGTTTCTACCAAGATCAGAACTAAAACACTGCAAAAGCTTTGGGGAAACCTAAGATGCTTAGTGGCTAACTTCATTAGCCATCCTGAGTGGTCCATGCTAGCAGTTACTGGTGGACTCAAAGGTGCCTCGTGCTCCCATATGCATGCTCCCATGAGAAAACTCTCCTTATTAGAGGAGATCAGCAGCAGATTGGAGACAACTCTGTACAGTATGGAAAAGAGATTCAGCGTGATCATCTTCTCCATCATGTCTTCTTCTCAAAACAAGGAGGGATCAAAGGTGAAAGAACAATTTGGAAGCCATCTAAGGAATGGAAGCTACATGCAGGGAGCAAGTAATCTAGAGAGCAGGAGCAGGAGGCCAAAGTGTTCTGTGTGCTGGGCCAACCTCCTGGAGACTGGGCCCTTGCAGAGCTGGAACCAGCAGGGGAGAGCAAAAACGTGAGCATGAATATTAGAAGAAAGCAGTAGTTGCAAGCCTTATATCAGATCAATTAGATTTTAAGTCAACTATAATAAGAGATGAGGAAGGACACTATATCATACTCAAAGGATCTGTCCAACAAGAAGATCTAACAATTTTAAATATCTATGCCCCTAACGTGGGAGCAGCCAACTATATAAACCAATTAATAACAAAATCAAAGAAACACATCGACAAGAATACAATAATAGTAGGGGACTTTAACACTCCCCTCACTGAAATGGATAGATCATCCAAGCAAAAGATCAACAAGGAAATAAAGGCCTTAAATGACACACTGGACCAGATAGACATCCCAGATATATTCAGAACATTTCATCCCAAAGCAACAGAATACACATTCTTCTCTAGCGCACATGGAACATTCTCCAGACTAGATCACATCCTCAGTCCTAAATCAGGTCTCAACCGGTATCAAAAATTGGGATCATTCCCTGCATATTTTCAGACCACAATGCTCTGAAGCTAGAACTCAATCACAAGAGGAAATTTGGAAAGAACCCAAATACATGGAGACTAAACAGCATCCTTCTAAAGAATGAATGGGTCAACCAGGAAATTAAAGAAGAATTGAAAAAATTTATGGAAACAAATGATAATGAAAACACAACAGTTCAAAATCTGTGGGACACAACAAAGGCAGTCCTGAGAGGAAAATATATAGCAGTACAAGCCTTTCTCAAGAAACAAGAAAGGTCTCAGGTACACAACCTAACCCTACACCTAAAGGAGCTGGAGAAAGAACAAGAAAGAAACCCTAAACCCAGCAGGAGAAGAGAAATCATAAAGATCAGAGCAGAAATCAATGAAATAGAAACCAAAAAACAATAGAACAAATCAACGAAACTAGGAGCTGGTTCTTTGAAAGAATTAATAAGATTGATAAACCCCTGGCCAGACTTATCAAAAAGAAAAGAGGAAGGACCCAAATAAATAAAATCATGAATGAAAGAGGAGAGATCACAACAAACACCAAAGAAATACAGACAATTATATGAACATACTATGAGCAACTCTACACCAACAAATTTAACAATCTGGAAGAAATGGATCCATTCCTAGAGACATATAAACTACCACAACTGAACCAGGAAGAAATGGAAAGCCTGAACAGACCCATAACCAGTAAGGAGATTGAAACAGTCATCAAAAATCTCCAAACAAACAAAAGCCCAGGGCCAGATGGCTTCCCGGGGGAATTCTACCAAACATTTAAAGAAGACCTAATTCCTATTCTCCTGAAACTGTTCCAAAAAATAGAAATGGAAGGAAAACTTCCAAACTCATTTTATGAGACCAGCATCACCTTGATCCCAAAACCAGACAAGGATCCCATCAAAAAAGAGAACTACAGACCAATATCCTTGATGAACACAGATGCAAAAATTCTCACCAAAATACTAGCCAATAGGATTCAACAGTACATTAAAAGGATTATTCACCACGACCAAGGGGGATTTATTCCAGGGCTGCAAGGTTGGTTCAACATCTGCAAATCAATCAATGTGATACAACACATTAATAAAAGAAAGAACAAGAACCATATGATACTCTCCATAGATGCTGAAAAAGCATTTGACAAAGTACAGCATCCCTTCCTGATCAAAACTCTTTAAAGTGTAGGGATAGAGGGCACATACCTCAATATTATCAAAGCCATCTATGAAAAACCCACCGCAAATATCATTCTCAATGGAGAAAAACTGAAAGCTTTTCCGCTAAGGTCAGGAACATGGCAGGGATGTCCATTATCACCACTGCTATTCAACATAGTACTAGAAGTCCTAGCCTCAGCAATCAGACAACAAAAGGAAATTAAAGGCATCCAAATCGGCAAAGAAGTCAAACTATCACTCTTCGCAGATGATATGATACTATATGTGGAAAACCCAAAAGACTCCACTCCAAAACTGCTAGAACTTGTACAGGAATTCAGTCAAGTGTCAGGATATAAAATCAATGCATTTCTCTACACCAACAACAAGACAGAAGAAAGAGAAATTAAGGAGTCAATCCCATTTACAATTGCACCCAAAACTATAAGATATCTAGGAATAAACCTAACCAAAGAAGCTAAGAATCTATACACAGAAAACTATAAAGTACTCATGAAAGAAATTGAGGAAGACACAAAGAAATGGAAAAATGTTCCATGCTCCTGGATTGGAAGAATAAATATTGTGAAAATGTCTATGCTACCTAAAGCAATCTACACATTTAATGCAATTCCTATCAAATACCATCCATTTTTTTCAAAGAAATGGAACAAATAATCCTAAAATTTATATGGAACCAGAAAAGACCTCGAATAGCCAAAGGAATATTGAAAAAGAAAGCCAAAGTTGGTGGCATCACAATTCCAGACTTCAAGCTCTATTACAAAGCTGTCATCATCAAGACAGCATGGTACTGGCACAAAAACAGACACATAGATCAATGGAACAGAATAGAGAGCCCAGAAATGGACCCTCAACTCTATGGTCAACTCATCTTCGACAAAGCAGGAAAGAATGTCCAATGGAACAAAGACAGCCTCTTCAATAAATGGTGTTGGGAAAATTGGACAGCCACATGCAGAAAAATGAAATTGGACCATTTCCTTACACCACACATGAAAATAGACTCAAAATGGATGAAGGACCTCAATGTGAGAAAGGATTCCATCAAAATCCTTGAAGAGAACACAGGCAGCAACCTCTTCGACGTCAGCTGCAACAACATCTTCCTAGGAACATCACCAAAGGCAAGGGAAGCAAGGGCAAAAATGAACTTTTGGGATTTTATCAAGATCAAAAGCTTTTGCACAGCAAAGGAAACAGTTAACAAAACCAAAAGACAACTGACAGAATGGGAGAAGATATTTGCAAATGACATATCAGATAAAGGGCTAGTGTCCAAAATCTATAAAGAACTTAGCAAACTCAACACCCAAAGAACAAATAATCCAATCAAGAAATGGGCAGAGGACATGAACAGACATTTCTGCAAAGAAGACATCCAGATGGCCAACAGACACATGAAAAAGTGCTCCATATCACTCGGCATCAGGGAAATACAAATCAAAACCACCATGAGATATCACCTCACACCAGTCAGAATGGCTAAAATGAACAAGTCAGGAAATGACAGATGCTGGCGAGGATGCGGAGAAAGGGGAACCCTCCTACACTGTTGGTGGGAATGCAAGCTGGTGCAACCACTCTGGAAAACAGCATGGAGGTTCCTCAAAATGTTGAAAATAGAACTACCCTATGACCCAGCAATTGCACTGCTGGGTATTCACCCTAAAGATACAAACGTAGTGATCCGAAGGGGCACGTGCACCCGAATGTTTATAGCAGCAATGTCTACAATAGCCAAACTATGGAAAGAACCTAGATGTCCATCAACAGACGAATGGATAAAGAAGAAGTGGTATATATACACAATGGACTACTATGCAGCCATCAAAACAAATGAAATCTTGCCATTTGCGACGACGTGGATGGAACTAGAGGGTATCATGCTTAGCGAAATAAGTCAATCGGAGAAAGACAACTATCATATGATCTCCCTGATATGAGTGAGAGGAGATGCAACATGGGGGGTTAAGGGGGTAGGAGAAGAATAAATGTAACAAGATGGGATTGGGAGGGAGACAAACCATAAGTGACTCTTAATCTCACAAAACAAACTGAGGGTTGCTGGGGGGAGGGGGGTTGGGAGAAGGGGGTGGGATTATGGACATTGGGGAGGGTATGTGCTATGGTGAGTGCTGTGAAGTGTGTAAACCTGGCGATTCGCAGACCTGTACCCCTGGGGATAAAAATATATTATATGTTTATAAAAAATAAAAATAAATAAATAAATTTTTTTTAAAAAGAATTAAATATAAGTGAATTCTAAAATCAGAAAACAGAATATCTTGAAATGAAGAACATATTATATATATTTACCAGAGATTAAACACAACAGAAGAGAGTATTACTGACCTAGAAAACAAAATAGTAGACAATAAGACTAAACCTTGATAAGAAAAAGAGAACACAGGCTTAGGAAGCTGAAATACAGGTCAATAGAAAATCTGTAAGTACATAAAGGAAAAAAATAGGAAAATATATAAAAGACCATCAGAGAAATGTGAGAAATGATGAGAATGGGACAGAGCAATATGAGAAGAATAATGACCAAAAATTTTCCAAAGTGATGAAAGACAAATCACACAGATTCTAAACACTCCATTAACCCTTAAAAGGGGAAAACCAACGAAAAATACATCGAGGCCCATCTTAGTAACACAGTTGAAAACAGAGAGAGAAAAAAAGTATATTAAGAATTGCCTGCATTAGGGGTGCCTGGGTGGCTCAGTGGGTTAAGCCGCTGCCTTCGGCTCAGGTCATGATCTCAGGGTCCTGGGATCAAGTCCCACATCGGGCTCTCTGCTCAGCAGGGAGCCTGCTTCCTTCCCTCTCTCTTTCTCTCTCTCTCTCTGCCTGCCTCTCTGTCTACTTGTGATCTCTCTCTGTCAAATAAATAAATAAAATCTTAAAAAAAAAAAAAAGAATGGCCTGCATTTGCAATGACATGGATGGAACTAAAGAGTATTATGCTTAGCGAAATAAGTCAATCAGAGAAAGACAATTATCATATGATCTCCTTGATACAAGGAAGTTGAGAGGCAACATGGGGGGTTTGGGGGATGGGAAAAGAATAAATGAAACAAGATGGGATTGGGAGGGAGATAAACCATAAGAGACTCTTAATCTCACAAAACAAACTGAGGGCTGCTGGGGGAGGCAGGGAGGGAGAGAGTGGTGGGGTTATGGACATTGGGGAAGGTATGTGCTATGGTGAGTGCTGTGAAGTATGTAAACCTGGGAATTCACAGACCTGTACCCCTGGGGCTAATAATACATTATATCTTAATTAAAAAAATTTTTAATAAAAAGATAAAAAATAAAAGAATGGCCTGAAAAGAAAAACACATTATCCTCAAAGGAGAAACAAAAAGAAGGACATCTGATTTTGTAAGAGAAATGATAAAAGCTAGAACAATGGACTGATTTTTAATTATGCCAGAAGAAAAGCAAATGAACAAAGGCCAACCTAGAATTCTAAACCCTGAGAAAATACCCTTCGAAAATTAATAGGAAATAGAGTTCTATGAAGTCAAAAGTGAGATTCATGGTTATGAAAACTGGATTCAAAAGAGACAGTAAAAGAATTTCTCCTACAGGAGTCAAAAGAGTGGGTTAAATGACCGTAAAGTGAAGCAAGAAGCAAATAAACCTCTCTGAAAGGACACAGTGTTGACCCAGGGAGCAGTGCTGGAGTCCCACATGTCAGTCCTGCCCAACAGGAGCTCACACAAGGAAATAAGCCACCTTTGCAAGAAATAAAAGAAATAAAAACAGTAGAATTAGACAAGCTAGTGATATAGAGAACTGTGGTTACAGACTGAGAGAATAAGCATGTCTAAAATAAAGCAATAAAAGATGGAACTTTTCAGAAAAGATAAAACAAGATACTAAATTTTTAAAAGAATTAAAAGGAACTTCTGGAAATGAAAAGTATCATTTAATCTAACAATTTTTAAATGTTTTAAACAACAAATGAGACACAGAAAAAATTAGTTAACTGGAAGACAAGCCTAAAGAAATCACCCAGAACAGCACAGAGGGACTGACAAGTGGAACTATCAGAAGTTAAAAGAAATGGAGATAAATTGAGAAGACCTAACACAGCTCTAAAAAGAGAAGCATACCTGAAAGGAGAGAATGGCAAAAGGCAATACTCAAGGAGATCATGGTGTAAAAAGTTCTAGAACTGATTAAACACATTAAGCCTCAGATTCAGGAAGCATAATTCATCTCAAGCAAAGTTTTTAAAAAATGAATCTATAGGCAGACTCATCAAATAGAAAGCGAGTAGAACAAAAGAAATAAAAATCTTAAGACAACCAGAAAGAGAAGACAGGTCATCTTACAAAAGCAAGTAAAAATACTCTGACATTTCCCAAAAGCAACAATAAGAGACAATAGATAGCATCTTCAAAGTTCTAGAGGAAAAATAACTATCAATCTAACATTTTGGACCATGTTAAATTTTGTCAATGCCCTTTAGCCAAAGACCTCAGGGAACACATATGCAGTTAAACACACTGGATTTATTACTTACTGAAGGGAGGGGGAAAGATAGTGTGTTTCAATAAGAGAGCACTAGAAATAATCTATCACAGGATTTAGGCTTTGGTTGGGTAATTTTGGAGAGGTTCTAAGGAACCAGAGGACTCGTTCTGAATGGGGTGTTATCAGAAATTGGAATCAATTCTATGATTGCATATCTCAATAATTACCTCAGCAAAAGAGTGGGATGTTTGGTGTGTGTGGGTTATACAGCGACCTAGTCTGAATGGAGGTTCTGGGAGGCTGTTTATGTACAATAAGAGAAAACAAAGCTTAGCTCTAAGCATCAGATCAGTTTGTAATAATACGGAGGCCTGACTGTGAAGTCAGATCAGTCCCAGAAGTCAGAAGCTGCTTTTTCTTTTTTTTCTCAACTTCCATTCACAAATGAGGGTGAAATAAATAAGGATGAATTAGAGAGTCTGCCACTCACAATCCCTCAATGAAGGTAATTCTAAAGGGTATAACTGTGGGAAGTAGGAAATTGAACCCAGAAGGAATGGGATTTAAGAAAACAGTGAGCAAAGGAATTGGTAAGCATGGCTATAAATCAAAACTCACATTAACAGTATGAAACAATAATAACAAGTGATGGGAGGGGTTAAAAAAATAAATAAGGTTCAACCACAATACTGGAAAATACGTAAAATCAGGGGGACTGTCATGCCAAAAGCATTCTATGAGCCTTGTATTAAGGAAGAAGGTAGCAATCCTGATTAACTCTAAGTTTTGCTAAAGCAAGAATGCATGTTAAAATTTTAAAGTAACCACTAAAAGTACCGAAATATACAATTTGAATTTGGTAGGAGAAGGAATGAAAAAATTCAACACTAAATAAGAAAAAAAAGGGAAACTGATGCCAAAAATGGGATAAATAGTATGTAAAAATATATCCTAATATATCAGTAATGATACAGATGTAATCAGATTACATTTATCAGTTAAAGGGCAAAAATTACCAAAGTGGATTTTTTAATGATCTCTGTGCTTTCAAGTGGCACAAAAAACATAAGGACAAGAAGTTTGGAAGTTTTTAAAAGGATATAAATGAGCAAATATCTTAATAACAAAAGGAAGCTGATGTCTCTGTATAACTTCTGTATAACTTCTCAGAAGTATCTATGCCCTCTCTCCTCATCCCTGTCACTGCCTACTGCTCCATTTTATTGTTTCTGAATTCAAAGCAGTTCTTTCTACCCATCATAACATGCCCTCAAATGGCCTCTCCAGACCCTTTTATACCATGACCTTTCAATTCCAGAAACAACCACCAATAAATTCCTGAACCCTTAAAAAAGAAAATTTTACTGGTTGGAATGAAGGTTTAAGACATCAGAAATATGGGAAGCCTCTGATGAACTAAAGAAGTTTGTGACTGTGTTTCATGTTCACAACAATGACATTAAGTCATCAAGAAAAGTTTAAATGATGAAAATCTCCCCATCAGAGGAATTCCATGTTGGACACGAATGGACTGGCACAATTCTGTAATTCCTGTTCCACAATTCCACATTTGATAGGAATGAGCCTGCCATGCTCACTCATTGGCTAGGACCAATATAGGAGAGGCATGGACTCAGTATTTATGCAGCAGCAGCTGGAAGTGGTCAATCAACTATATTCCCTGAAGTAAGTTCACATGAAGGAAATCTGAATGGCATGTCCCATGGCCACCATGGTTCCTGACTTATACCACTCCATGGTCCTCCTGGTTCTCTGTAAGACAAAACTTAGAAGAGGCAGGTTAATGGAATAAACCATCACCCCCAACACTGCATCCTGAAGGAGGGCACCCTCTCTAGTCTACTAACTCTGGATTTACAGGAGCTAAGCTCATCTATTCACACAGACAGAGTTCATCACTCATCTATACTCCCCACAACAGGTTCGCTTGAAGGAGATCCAAGTGGTACACCTCTATGACCACCACCCACAAAGAAAGACCAATAGGGATTTAAGGAAGTCTTTAGGTAAACACCTAAAAACTATTTCCAGTTTTTCCAACTATCTCTTGCTGCATAACAAATTACCCCAAAACTTAGTGGCTTGACACAAGAAATATTTTATTATATTTAATGATTCTGAAGGTTAGGGATCTGGGCAGGGTTTCCTGGGTTGATCCTTCTCTTCCACAAGGCATTGACAGGTCTCTGGGTGGTGTCAGCTAGAGAAGGTCCTGGAGGGTCCAAGACGGTTTACTCACATTCCCTGGCACTTTGGTGTAGATGGATGGAAATGGGCTTAGCCAGGACTACTAACCTGAGGATCTACACAGGGCCAATCCCACAGGATGCTCCAGAGTAGTACGACTTATATGGTGGCTCGGGACTCCAGTGAACAGGGAAGAAAATACATGGCCCTTTCTGAGCTAGCCTCAGAAGTCACAGCATATCTGCCACTGTACTCCGTAAGTTGAAGCAACTCGGCTAAAAAGGAAGGGAACGTGGAACCCATCTTTTAAGGGGAAGAGAGCCAAACAATTTGTGACCTATCACAAGGCTAACTCTAGTTAGCTAGAGTCATTTCTTACTCAGAACACCTCAATTGCCAACACTGCCAGGAATAAAGTGTGTCACAATAATTTACAATACCTATAATTGCACAAGGCAAGAACAAAAGTATCTATTAAGAGAAAGCATGAATAAATATTTATTATAATCTGGAAGATAAGAAAGGAACTAGCTGGAGTCTCTGATGCCTGTCCCTTTCATGACAAGAATCCCCTCCGCCCCTTCCCCTGGTCCGGAGGGAAGGACAGACTGTCATACCTGGCATCATCCCAACACAGCCCTGCCCTATCACACATCTCCCTTAGAAAACAGAGCTGCAGTACACTCAGGGTCCAAGCCCCTTCTGCAATTGTGTGCACAGTACAAACACAAACACAGCATGAGCCTCGGACTCCCAGTCCTCTCTCAGGAGAGGGTGCAGTCCTCGGTGACTCCAGTATTGCTTTTGAAGTATTATTCCAATTAGCATTCTCTTAATAATTTGAATAATTATTTAAATTATTATTTATTATTCCTGGGAAATAGGTCCTATCCCCCAAAAAGCAATTTGAAAATGGGGGTGGGGAATGTTCTGGTTGTCACAATGACTAGAGGCACTACCAGCATTTTGGGTAGGTCTGGGTTGCCAAATGTCCTGCAATGCCTGGGGCAGTCCTGCACAAAAAGAGCTGCTTTGCCCAAAAGACAAATGATCCTCCCTCAGAGAAGCACCTTCTGATCTCCCACAAAGTTCTCACGGTGGAGCAGCAGGGTTGCTGTGGGGGAGATGAGATCTTCAAAATCAGCCAGTTTCCAGGTTTTCCCACTGTCTGTTCTGCTTATGATTGACTGTGTTCAGGGAGTACAAGTTCCACATTAATATTTCTTCCCCTTTCCATCTTCAAAATGATACCAGTATGGAAATGTTAGGGCTGACTCAACCTGTTGGTATATGGGTGAAGAGACATCTAAGTGAATATGTGTGAAAAACCTTGCAGGCCTTCACATCTGAACATGTCTTCATGTTGCCCTTATATGTGAATGTAGTTAAGTTGCATGTGTGTGGCTCCTCCAGGAATTGGGTGGAGGTAGTTTACTTGCCAGGTGATCCCCGGGAGGAGGAAGGAAGGTGGAATGATCTCAGGAAAATGAGGAAAGTCAATATAAGGGTGTGTTATTGAGGAAGGTCCTGAAGTCAGAGGCTCCATTCTGCCAGGACCATTTGAGAACTGCGTAGAATCACCTTCTAGAATTGTCCCCTTGAAGAACACTGGGCTAGGTGGTTTTTACTAGCTCCCATCACCAACTGATGCCCCCAAAGGCATTAACTCACCTCACTCTTGAGGCAGAGCATCAGGATGGCCATCAGAGATGATCCTGGGGCAAAAAAAGAGAAAAACTCAAAACTTGAGCTTGAAGAGGGAGGCTGTTAGCAGGAGGTCAGTGAGGTCACAGAGAAATGTCCACTGTGGCCTTGGGAAAAATTAGAGGTGGGCTGACCACAGCCACCATTTGCATAGCATAGAGCTGTAATTTCAAAATGATTTCCCCTTAGAAATTAGAAGATGATACCACTGACTTTGAGCTTCCAAGATTAGCAAAGAGGTGTAATGCCCACCTGAAACTTGTTCCTTTATAGGTAAACTATTCTTTTTCTCTCCAGAAGCTTCCAGCATTTTTATTCTTGAGATCCTACAATTTTGCCAATATCAAGATGTGAATTTTTGGTCATTCATTTTGCATGGAGCCTTTTCAATCTGAATACCCATGAGTTTTTTCATTTCTCATGTTGTCTTTTTATTCCTTCTCTTCCACACTCTCCAGTCTCTCTTTTTCTTGCTCCTTTTTTCTTTTCTTTTTTTTTTACTCTCTAATCCATGAATTCATTCTTTATCAGTGTCCATTCCACTCTTCAGCACATCTATTCAATGTTCAAAAATAGGTGGCAATCACGGAATCCTAATTAATTCTTCTTGATATCACTTATTCTTAATTGATGGAGTACCAGCCCCTCGTATCTGATTAACTACACTTCTCTTTTTTTTCTTTAAGATTTTATTTATTTATGACAGAGAGAGATAGCGAGAGAGGGAATCCAAGCACAGAGGAGCTGGAGAGGGAGAAGCAGGCTCTCTGCTGAGCAGGAAGCCTAACACGGGGCTCGATCCCAGGATGCTGGGATTATAACCTGAGCCAAAGGCAGACTCTTTTAAGACAGAGCCACCCAGGTGCCCCTTAACTACACTTTTCTTAAAGTTATTTCTCCCTTCCCAAAGACATTAGTTCTTTTATTTGTTGACTTTGGTTCTTCTTTTTAATGATCTTGTTTTCTTAAATGTTTGGACATTCTTAACTACTGTTTGCACTTGAATTTAAAATGTCTATTTGCCTGAATATGTAAGTACCCATTCCAGCTGCCTTGGGTGACTTGGTGAGACGGGGGGGGGGGGGGGGGGGGGGGGGGGAGAGGGAGAGAGAAGGCAGGAATTGCAAGCTAGTAGCTCTCTCACCTTCCCTCCACTCACGAATGTAAGTCATCTGAAGTCACTGCTTCCCTGATCTGACTCAACTGTCCATCTGAGTTTCCTGGGCCAGGACTCCTTCTTTATCAAGACAGCTGTGTTCAGAGTTTATTCTGGCAGCAAATTCATGAATCAGGCACCCTCTTTTTTTCTGTCTTTTC
Source organism: Lutra lutra (assembly GCF_902655055.1). Lineage (NCBI taxonomy): Eukaryota > Metazoa > Chordata > Mammalia > Carnivora > Mustelidae > Lutra > Lutra lutra. The sequence continues at coordinate 129,448,202 of NC_062278.1, read as the reverse complement.
TCCTTAGATGTCTGGGGTAACTTCCAGCTCTGTTCTGCCTCTCTGGGTTGTCGCTCCTCTTTTGGAGGTTTTATCCTACATCTAAACATCATCCATGCTCTCTGTTCAGTAGGTATGGGGAAGGAAAGGGACCTGGTAGGTTCTGCTGTTACAAATACTAAGTTTTATTAATTAAGCTGGCAGTTGCCCCAAAGCCCCTCCTGATCACTATTTGTTGAGTTTGAGCTTTAAATATTTCTGGAATTTGTATTACTTCCACAGTAGTTTTCTATTGTCCATGTTGGGGGCTGTGGTTTTTTTCTTTCCCTTATGTTTCTGTAGTCTGATCCCATCTGCTTTCCATCTCCCAGGAATTTCTCAGAATCTGTCTAGGGACAGATCCCTTTCTTGTTTCATAGGGCTATCATGAATTCCTTTACCTCCTCCTCCTTTCATCCATGTATCTTATTAACCTTTGCAATGATTCAAAGACTGAGGGAGTTACTATTACCTTATTTTTCAGAAAACTGAGCTTGGACAGGCTGACTTCTCTAAGGGGTCACAGCTTAGCACGGGGACCCTGGTTCATGAAATTCCCCACAGTGTACAAGTATTCTCTCCATTTGTCAAAGACCTTCTCTGTGTTTGCCTCCTGGTTCCCTCCAGCTTGTGACTGGAGAGCTCCTTGAGGGCCCTCGTTGTGTCCCCTGTAGCACCTGCACAGTGCAGACAGCACCAAATACCATGAGCACAGGTCAACGGCAACTTACCCAAGGTCACATAACTATGAAGTAGCAGGTCAGGATTTGAACCCAGAAAGTCTAGCACGGAGGCTGGCCCCTAAAACCACCTTCTACTCAGATCTGAGGTGTCACTCACCAGCTTCTTCCCAGCACCCCCCTTCTGAGAGGAAGACATATCACTGGGCTAATGGCCAATTTATGCCTCAGAAAGACTCCCCTTAGGGGGCTTCCACTGCTGTATTTCATTACAAGCATCATGACACTATCTGACTCTTAAAACCAAGACCAAGTATTACTTTGATGAAACAAAAGGAGAGAAGCAAAAAGAAAAGAATACCAAACATGAGCTGTTGGAGCTATCAACAGACTACGCAGGCACAACAGAGAATGGGAACATGCAAAGCGGTAGAGGCCATGTCTAAGTGCAGAAGGGAGCAGGGAAAATGGACAAAGCAAGACTAGTCCATGAGGAAGCAAGCAGCTGTGGTTCGTGATCTGCCACTAATGACAGCGTCACCTTCACAAGTGGACCTCTGGGACCTTCGGTTTTTCTATTTGTCAGATAAAGGCACTGCTCAGGTCCCTCTAATTTGACATTCAAAGATTCTAAATAAACAGTAAACTCACCTCTAACAGAACTAAAAAATGAATTTATGAGTGTTTCTGACCCCTTTACTTGCCCTCGTCTTTCAGAGCTCCGAGTGCTTCTCCAATTCCACCCTTGTTATTCTTTGCCTCACACTTTTGCCCTGAGCCTGCAAACCGAGGCATAGTTTTCTTGTGTAAGTAGCATTAAAGTTTCTACGTCCAGATCCTTCCCTTTCTCAGGCTGCACCATCCCCTTTCTGACCACTTGCCTACCCTCCCCCCACACACACCCATTTGGGGCCAGGCCAATTGTATTTGTTACTCTTAAGGCTCTGTGTAAGTATCATTTCCTCCAGGAAGACCTCTCTAATATCCTTCTGCAGGCTGAATGAGACATCCCCCCTTTGTACTTCTCTCTGCTGCTCAGTAGCAACCCATGATATACCACAACATTAATCTAATTAAGACCTAACATCCAGACAACTGAATATAAGCTCTGTTTTTACAGATGTGGAAACTAAGTCTCAGCAAGACAGAAGAACCCACTTGACACTGCTAGGAGTCCAACCTGGTGCCATGCCATCTTTTTCAACATCCACCTCATAAGTCTGGGTCATAACTGGGGTGATGCCCCAATACCCCAAGTTGGGGTGGCAACCTTACAAAGGCCAGTGCATAGGTCATGGCAGCTAGAACAAAGCCAGGCTGGGGGACTGATGCAGGGAGCACTCAGGCCCTTGTCCCATTCTGAATGGAGAGGGGAGAACAGGGGCTGCCTGCATGCAAGTCCCACTTCCTAGGCACTGAGCTCATATGTGACCGGCTTCCAACAATACAGGCAAAACTGGTACAGAGACATCTAAGGTGTTCGTTTCATTGTTTCTTCTTCTGGGTCTTGAGGTGCCAAGTCACTTGGCCTTTGGATCTCACACATGGTCTTGGGGGATTAACTAATGACTGGGCTGTCGCCGTGTTGATATGTAGGTTGAAGAGTTCCACTAGAGTCTCTCCCACTCAGGACCACCAAATATAAATTAATGTAATCAGACCAGAATTGTATGGCTTTCAGCCAAATGCTACTACAAAACACCCAGAGCAAAAAGTAATGTAACAAGCTTTTCCCAATAAATTATGGAGATAGAAATAGAGCAAAATAAGTGCAAGTTTCTAAGTAAAGGACTAGGCAAAAGTTTTAGAGCAATTTTAAAAAATAGAAGCATTAGGACTATACATCTCTGTCATTTTAACTAATGTTTAGTTTAGAATTTTGAAGAAGTAAAGGAAATGGGTTTTCTAGTAAGTAACTTACCCTATCTGAAGATGCAATAAGAATTAAAGGTTTAAATATATTATTTAAAATTGGAATGGCTAAGACCATGGGCTCTGGAGTCAGGCTGCTTGGGTATAAATCCTGACCTTAATTCATGTGTCTATACCTCAGTTTTTCTCATCTATAAAATGGAAATAAGGGTATCTACCTATAAGATTGTGTAAAGAATAAATGAATTATGCCCGCTGGACGAAATCTTGGGATTTGGTAAATACTCAATTTATGCTAGTTATTAGTTACTAGGCATTATTATTGGCAATTGAATATAATTAATAGAATAAATTAAATATTTATATTTATACTTAATTTTTAACTCTCCAAAATCCTTTGTTTAATAAAATTGGCAACTTACTTTTTAAACTGTGATGGCAACCTGATTATAAAACTCCAAGTTTTATATTATAAAAACTCCAAGTCCACAAGCAGAATTTCTTATTCTCAAGGAAACCTGTTTTGCTCTGAAGATCTTTCAACTGCTGGGAAGAGGCCCATCAAGATCATAAAAAACGGGGCGCCTGGGTGGCTCAGTTGGTTAAGCGACTGCCTTCGGCTCAGGTCATGATCCTGGAGTCCCGGGATCGAGTCCCGCATCAGGCTCCCAGCTCCATGGGGAGTCTGCTTCTCCCTCTGACCTTTTCCTCGCTCATGCTCTCTCTCACTGTCTCTCTCTCAAATAAATAAATAAAATGTTTAAAAAAAAAAAGATCATAAAAAATGACCTCCTTTGCTTAAAGTCAACTTTAGTCAAATCTCCTTTACTTAAAGGATTGTAAATATTAACCATATCTACAAAATACCTTCATAACGAAACCTAGATTAATTCAATCAAAAAATTAGGTACTATCACCTAGCCAAACTGACATATAAAAGTAAACATTAAGTTTGAGGAAGAGAAGCTGAGTTGGAGGAATGAAAGTATATCCTAAGCAAAGGGATAGTGTGTGCAAAGGCACAGAGAAGCAATAGAACTAACTGTAGGTGTTGGGGTATGTGAGTCTACAGAGGTAAACAAGTAGAACCAGCTTACAGAGGAGTCTTTGCCTGCCATGCTGAGGAGATTTATCTTACACTATGGCCCAAATCAGGCTGATCATCAGAATCGTCTAGAATCTGCTAGGCACCATTTTAGAAAGACAGATTCTTTGGCCCCCTCCCAGACCCAATTAATCAGATTAAGCCTGAAGTTTATTTTATTAAAAAGCCGTGTTTTTGTCCTCCAATCTGATAACCAAATTTGAGAGTCCCTTCTTCAGGCAATGGAAGTCACTTTACTGTTAAATGACAAGCTCCAAATTTTGTCATGTAACTACCTTCCTGGCTTAAATGTTGTGATTTTCACATGAATAGGATAACTTTTCCATGGAAGCTCCAAACATTTATAAAGGTAGAATGTGCCTGGGAAAAACTTGGCTGAGATCCTGTCCGGTATGCTTATCTTTGTAGACACAGCCTAATTGGGATCAGAAGGGCCAGGGAGCTGGGAGGCAGAGGGATGGAGTTCTCTGTCACTGTCAGCTCTATTTCCATGGAGATCTATTCATTCATGGAGCCCTTATTTAAGGCTTACAGAGTACCCGATCCATGCCAGACTCAGTGGGGGACAGCAAGACAGCTGAAGCCAGCTTACAATTTTGCAGACACCTGTATCTGAAACATACAGTTTTGAAAAGAGCAGAACACAGAGCTCTTTTAAGGCAATATTTAAGACAAGCGTGAAGCAAGATGGTACAGACACAAGGCTTACAAGTCAAAGACCTAGGCTTGTTTAACACGGCAATGCATACGAAGTGCCTAATACACACCTGGCTCATAGGCAGCATTCAGTGAAAGTCAGTGCCTCATCTTCCTGAGTTGTTATTAATGCCAACACTCCCTTTTCAGTAGTCATAGTCCTTGGGGTCCTGGAATAAATTTTAGAAAGGAAAAGCACGTCTGGCCTCTAGAATCATAGGAAATCTTATTAATATCATGGTGTTCATCTGGCTGACAGAGAAGACAGGGCACTGCCTGTACGTCGTTGAGCTCCAAAATAGATATTACAAATAAGGTTCACATAGGAAACAGAAACACCCTTTCCTGGGGATCAGGCTTGTCAGTCCTCTCTCAATTGAGACCCCTTCAAGCACAACCAGGAAAACTCATGGCTCATCACTGCCACTTCTACTCCAGCAAAAAGTGTTTTTCTGGGGGAGATCCTCCTTGTTTGTATACCTTCAATACCTTGTGATGCTCAGTACTAGAGCTCTCACATCCAGACTCACATTTGTCCTGTATGTCAACTAGGAGAAAAGTTACCCTTCCCAGAAAATAGGCTAAAGTTTTTCCACAGGTGGTTTTTAAGATGGTAATAAAGTGCAGGAGCACTTTATTGGATGGAAGTTGGCATAAGCCTGCCTCAGCTCTGATCCCAGACACATCCAGGCCCAGGGTTACTCTTCCAACTCTAAAGGGAACTGAGGCCCTAAGCTGCAAAGTGACCCAATGGTATATCTCTGAATTTCTACCCCTTCATCTCCCGTGCTTAGTCCTACCACCACGTAACTAGGAAGGTCTTCACTCCTCTGTTACTGGGCAGACCAAGCATCACCTTCTCAGCCAACTGGTTTGCAGGCCCAAGACCTATACTAACCACCACCCCCCAATCAGGCTCATGTTTACCCACCCCTCTACATAGTTGCAATTCTCTGAGGATCCAACACAGTGAGTTGGAATCAAAAGAAAAGATCTTAGAGTCCAAGGACTGAATTAAATGATTACAAATCAAGAAATGATGTCTGCTAAAATCTGACATGTAAGGAAAGAAGAGAATAAAATCTTGATGAATTTAAAATCTTTTTTTTTTTTTAATATTTATTTATTTGACAGAGAGACACAGCGAGAGAGGGAACACAAGCAGGGGGAGTGAGAGAGGGAGAAGCAGGCTTCCCACCAAGCCGGGAGCCCGATGCGGGGCTCGATCCCAGAACCCCGGGATCATGACCTGAGCCGAAGGCAGACGCCCAACGACTGAGCCACCCAGGTGCCCCGAATTTAAAATCTTGATAAATTCTAGATTGTTACTCCTGGAGAGATATACCTTGAAACACAGGAAAATTCCCTCAGGGTGATGTGTAGACATTTTGCTAAGAGGTACCCAAGCTTTGCCCTGAAGGCTGACCAAAAAGAGGACTCAGATGCTAGGCCTCTAGCACAAAGTTCAAGTATAAGCTCATGTGAAACACATTCTCTTCCCAGAGAAGCAGCCCCTCAGTGGTGTGAGTCAAGGCCTGCTCCCTGAGAAAAGCTGAGAAACATTTACTTTGAAGGGAACATAACTGGCCAACAACAAAGCTGTGGCTACCACAGAATACAGCTGGGTCCTATATTATGAGGAGTGTGTCCCTGACCTGGGCCTCACCAGAATTCCAGGCTTTATCTTAAACCCACATTAGATTGATACTTAAAGAGACATCTGCTTCTGTTGTAGCACCACAACACTCCTGACAAGAACAACTGAAAAAGGGGGGGGGGGGTTGGGGGGAGAGAAAAATCTGTTTTAAGGCACCAGAGACCCATCATACCCTAGGACTTAAAGGCCCGAGATTCTAGAATAAACAGAAAATCACCGAGGTGAGTCCTAATATTCTACCCTGCTTTTCCGCTCAAGGCACTTGCCACTTCTTAAGTGATGCTGCGGGTCAAGCAGAAAGCAGCTGCTAAGTTCTAGATAACCTGAACAGACCCTTGTGCGGTGTCATGGACATGGGGGAATAATACTGGGATTCAGGAATACCAAGACAGCCAGGACATCCGATTCCAGAAACCCAGAGAGAAAAGAAATGCAGAGTGAAGCCAACATCAGGCACAACTTTTCCACTCACAGCTTTGCCGCTTCCTAAAGAAGGGAAACTGAGCAGAAAGGGGCACTGAAAGAGACTACAAAGCTGTGTAGAGCTCTGGGCAAGCTCATCAAGCAGAGAGAGGGAGGGAGATCAAGTACCAGGATCTCTGCACAGAGGAAGCTCCATTCAGCTGAGATACATGAAGAGCTAAGTCCAAGGATTCAATCCAGTCAGGATTAAGGTGTGCGGTAGCTTGGTTTCAGTCTTCCACCTTGGCAAAAGAAGAATTAGTAATCTAAAAGATGAATCCATTTAAAATATTCAGACAGAAACACAGAGAAATATAAATAGAAAATACATAAAAAATGAAATAAATATTCATTATCAGCACACTAACAGAATAAATGAAAGCAATATTGGGATGCCTGGGGACTTCAGTTGATTGGCATCTGCCTTCATCTTGGATCATGATCCCAGGGTCCTGGGATGGAGTCCCACATCAGGTGCCCCGCTCAGCAGGGGGCCTGCTTCTCCCTCTCCCTCTGCCTGCCGTTCCCCCAGCTTTGTGTGCTCTCTCTCACTCTGACAAATAAATGAATAAAATCTTTTAAAAGATCACTATGATCATCTGAACAGATACAGAAAATCATTTGAAAAAATTCAACACTAATTCATGAATAAATAAAAAAAAACACACTCTTAAAGTATAGCCTAAAGATCTATTGATAGAACTACCTCATTCTTCTTAACCTCTGTATAATTTTCATTGTACAGCTTTAATCTCAGTTTATGCATATACTCCCCTATTGTACATTTAGGTTGTTTGCAGTATTATAACAAACAATACTACAATTACCATAATTGTATATGCCCTTTCTGTGCACATTAATGTCCATCTGGGGTATAAACCAAGAAATGAAAAAGCTAGATCAGAATGTGCCCATTTTTTTTTCTTTACTAGATATTGCCAGATTGTTTTCCAAAATTCCCTAGAAGGGCAGGTCAAGCTCATCTCAGTACTCTTCAGTGAAAATATTCCAAATCATTTCTCTTATCCACCACATAGAGACTTGGAATATTTAACTTTCCATAAACGCCTTGTCTAGGCTTCAGCTCCTAAACCATAAATGCTACGTCTTTTATTTTTCTGTATCACACACAGCAACTAGCACTCATATAGTTATTTAATAAATACAGGTGTTCGTTGAATCAATGAGCAGATACATTTTATGTTAATAGTAAAAATAAGTTGGGGAAATAATCATTGTGATTATAGCAACACACAGTAAACATCAAATAAGGATGACAGTGCACAGACCAATTACTATGGGAAGAGCTCTAGGCAGTGGACATGTTTCTCTAGCCCAAATGACACAGTAATGGTGGTCATTAACTGGGAGCACAAAACGATTGGCTAAGTGCCAGTCCTCTTCAGCAGCAATATGTTACCAGTGAGAGATGGTGGAAATTGCACTAGGGAGGGGAAGATGGTTCCATTCCACATTAATGGCACTTTCAATGTTCGGATGATACACAAATGTGACACATAAAGCATTCCAAGGCGAGGACAGTGGTAAGAGAAAGACTTGAGCTTGCTTCTGCCTGAGTCATCTTAAGAAGCAGTGTATTAGAACTTGCTGACCAGTCTGGCTTGCTTTATGCCTAGACAGGTAGGGCTTGGACCCATTACAGTTCTCCAAAGCGGCCTCCAAAAACCCACCATCAAATTCACCTCATTCTAATAATGCTGATTCTCAGAAGCCTTAGTCTCAAAGGTGAAATAAACACTAATCATTAAAGCAAAAGAAATGTTACCCTCTCAGTTCCACAAGTGTCCATTCCTTCCAAGTTTTTCTAATCATTTTCTCATTAGTCTCACTCTCAATCCCACCATCATTAGCATTCTGCTTATGTAATATCACTCACTGAGCACCTTCCAGACTCCTTCCCACCAGCGTGCACAATACATTCCAATTATGTAATTATGCCATTGTAATCAAATCATTAAGATTCATATTAAACATGTATTAAAGTTCACAAGGAAAAAACAAGCAACAGACATAGGCACCAAGAGGAAAGAAAACACACAAACATGCTTGTAATTGCAACTTGCTTTTAATGAGTCTATGACTACAGATTTAGGGTCTTGGAAGGATTTTATAACTGAGAGGAGATGGTTGATTTTTTTTTTCTTTTTTAAGATTTATTTATTTATTTATTTGAGGAGGGGGAAAGAGAGAAAAGAGCAAGCATGGGACTCCCCAGGGTAGCTAATTTCTAAACTGGAAAGCAGAAACTCTCCCCTCCCTACCCTTATGACTCAAGTAAATTAATCCCTTGATTATATAATGGATTGTAAGAAAAAGCTCAAGACGAGTTGACTACATTTGGGGCACACATGCACATGTGCATGTACGTACACACACACACACACACACACACACACAGAGTGAATAAAACAAAAGGACTGTCCAAGAGACTTGCAATCACTCACTGGCCTGGAAGAAATAATACTGTATCTGTGAAAAGCCTCAAAAGCAATTTCCACTGACTTGAATGGTGTATGACACCTACGTCAACTTAGAAATACAAGACTTAGTGATGTTGGTTATTTACTATTGAAGATGGTTCATACAGCACTACCAGCTGATAACATGCAGATGACCACAGTGTCTTGAGTCAAACATGTAAGCCCAGTGGTAGGGCCCATGACTGTCACCTCCTATTAGAGAGCCTTGGTGAAGAGGGGCTTTAAAATAATACTCAGTACTACTGCCCAGGTCCCACCCAGACCTACTAAATCAGAAACCTGGTATACAGCTACAAACCTGTTCTAACAAGCCAAGCCCTGCTAGAGATTCTTGAGTGCACTAAAGTTTGAGGATTATACCTATAAGCCTGGACAACAGAGAGAAGGCACATTGAAGGAGCATTAACCATGCTGTGGCCACTAGGCTAGACCATGCAAATGATTCAGAACACCTGTTAGAAGACCCTTATTTTGTCTGCCTAGGATCTCTCTGAGGAACCATCCCTGTACCCATTTTAATCCTTGTGTTTCAAGTGGTACTGACACCACCTGCCCATAGCCCCCATCAGGTCAATCAGGGAATCTCAGATCCTGGCCACAGTCATAGGTACAGGGCCAACCTTCCTGATGGAAGCCAGGACTTTGGGTGGAATTGCTAGAAAGAGGCTAGAAGGAGGCACCTGGGTGACTCAGTAGGTTAGCTGTCTGCCTTCGGCTCAGGTCATGATCCCAGGATCCTGGAATCAAGCCCCACATCAGGCTCCTTGCTCAGTCTGCTTCCCCCTCTCCCTCTGCACCCCTGTTCATGCTCTCTTTTTCTAATAAATAGAAAAACTCACTCTATCTAATAAATAAATAAATTCTTTTAAAAAAGAAGAGGCATTCTGTTGCTGTAATAACCAGCTATGAAAATAACATAAGCCAAGAACAATAGGTGACCATCTTTCCACCACATGGAGAGTCTGTTTAAGAATGAGGCCAACTCTGAGGACAAAATGAGCCAAGAGATAGAGAAAAACAGAGTCCTGATGATGCTATTTGAATCTCTGCATCCAGGCTTACCAAAGTCCACCTATATTCCTCATAGTTACAAAACATGGGCCAATACATTCTCTGGGCTTTTTTTAAAAGCTCTTTTGAATTGTTTTTCTTTTTCTTTTTCTTTTTTTTTAAGATTTTATTTATTTAGAGAGAGAGAGAGAAAGAGAGAGAGCACAAGCAGTAGGGAAGGGCAGAGGCAGTGGGAGAAGCAGGCTTCCCCAAGAGCAGGGAGCCTGATGTGGGACTTGATCCCAAGACCCTGGGATCATGACCCGAGCTAAAGGCAGATGCTTCACCAACTAAGCCTCCCAGATGCCCTCAAATTGTTTTTCTTTCTTTTACAACCAAAAGGGTCCTAACGAATATGTAAGTCAGTACTAGGAGTGGGATGTAATGAGTAACAGATCTACATGGAAGTGGCTAGATTTAGGTGGACTGAGAGGCAATAAGGATTCCCCCTCCCCATATTCAAGTTGGTAATCCTTTTTATGGGATTGCAAAAGAGCTGGTTAAACTGTCACGTTATATTTTTGGATTCAGCTTAGAAGAAAAAGTATCACAATGTTAGAGTGAGTTGTTATTTCAGTAGAGCAGAAAGGGAAGGCGATAGAACCTTGCTCAGAGACAGTGGCCAGCAATCGAAGAGGGCTAAGAGTCAGATATTATCTTCCCAACGCTAAAGCTAGTGTAAGAAAAGGTAGTTAAGTGGGAAGCAGAGAAATAATTAAGATCGTGATCCAGAAGAAACCACGAAAAAAGATCCAGAAGAAACCACGAACCATGAATGAAAGTGGAGTGAGCCTAAAGGCCCAGGCCCCTTCCTACACCTCTTATAGGTCACCTGCTGCTCAAAAAATACAAATTACCCCCATTGTAAAGAGCTTCAGAGTGAAGGCACATTAGCCTTGCCTCAACCCATTGTTTGAGAGGACAAGATGGAAGCAGTTAACCCAGGGCTAGGAGCTTGCACAGAGCTCTTGAGCCTGTTGCTAAGAGACAGATACTATAAAAACAGGGTCAAAATTCATGGACCATGACTCCATAAGATCTCTGGCTTTGGTTAATATCCCTTGAAGGTTCTGGAAAGCTAACTGACTGGCTAATTGGTCCAACTTCCAATTCCTGAAAAAAAGGCCTGTGATTACTCAGTCCCTAAGGTCAACCCCAGTTCTCCAGACATCCTACAACAGGAAGTAAGCTATGACAATAAATACAGGTCCTGGGGGAAAAAAAACACAACAACATCCCACGCCCATCTCATATGTGGTAATAAAGAAGAGAAGATACAGGGAATGCTTCTGAAACAGAACAAGGATAGAGCCATTTCTTCCCAACAGAGAACTCCCTCCACTATCACATAGGGCATCCTGATTGCTCACCCAGGAGGGTATGGGACATGACATTCACTAGTGCCAACAGCATTATTTCCCGTATTCCCTATTTTTCTTTTCCAAAAAGAAGTATCTTATTGTGGCTATATTCGTTTGCCTCCACATTTCCTTCCTGGTATGCTGGGAGTGATTAAATGTATGATTTGGCCTTTGTTTGCATCTGAAGAGGCAGCACATCACACAGACACAGCAAAGGGAGGATACAGGATAGGACGGATATATAAATGGGGCTACAAGAGATCTGTAATGCATTATTTCTTTTTAAAAAATCTGTAGGAAAAAAATGGGGGGGATTTCTTTTTTCATAGTAAAAAATTAAATGTATTGGTTCACAGAGAGTCCATATGGAATACTTTTAGTATTTTACTGGTTTAAGAGTCAGACCTAGATTTAAATCAAGTCGTTTGCCTTCCCTCCCACATAAAAGGAAACCACTTTTCTTAGATTGACATGTTTTTTTCTGTTTTTATTCTTTTACTACCTTTGCACATGATCATAAATAATATATAATATTTATTTATATTTTTAAAATTTACATAAGTGGTATGCTATACTTAGCCTTGAGAAACTTGGCTTTCTCACTTAACATCATGTTTTTAAGATTTATACATTTGGATATGTTCATTCATTTTAATGAATTGATAGTATTCTAATATATGAATAAATCATCCTTTACTTATTCATTCCCATTCTGATTCACTATTTGGGTTTTTTTTAGTCATCATTATAATTTGCTTTTATAAGCACTAAGGCAGTTAAGATCTTTGGGCACATCTCATATACATGTGACAATTTTCTAGAGCATATACCTATACATGAGCTTTCTGAGTGTAGTGTTGGCTCATCTTTAGACATAGTAGGTCTTGCTAAATTGCTCCCTGGTGTAGTTTTACCATTTGACATTCTTGCCAGTAGTGAACAAGTATTCTTGTTTGTGGTATCTCCTGACCCTGATGTGTGATGGTTTGATTCATGAGGTTTGTCTGTTTTTTATTGTGAGCCTCTCTTCATCAGGGGTATTAGGTCTATGGAATTCTGTATGCCCTGGACTGTGAAAGGATTCCTGCTGAGAAGTTTTATATTTGCTTTTACCGGAGCCTATAGGGTTTCAATGGTCCTTGACCGGGTTTATGATAAATTCTTGGGTGTCCCACACCAGACAGGTAGTGTAAATTTGGATCACATACCTCTACATAGTTCAGGCCTAGAGATTAGGTTTCTCAAATAATTTTTTTCTTCCTTCTGCCTAAATCTCTGGGCAATTGACAAGCTTCCATTTGCTTCCCCTGGCCAATGGATGCAATTTTCTGGTCCACATTTTGTGAGTAGGCAGCTCTATGACTTTCCAGGACATATATAGGATTCCTCCTGCCTCCATTTCCTATGATCTGGAGGCCACATAACTGTTCCTCATGGGGACACTACAAGCCCAGCTCAAGTCTCATGTTGATGCTAAACTCCCATGAGTCCCCTGCATCAGCTCTCCCTCACCCACCCACTACAAAAGCATCCATTTTCCTCTCCCTTCCCTACACCTGAGATGATCTTTTCATTCTTTCAAGCTTGGCAATGCTATTTCACCAAAAGTCCAAAAGTACGTTTCCCTTTTATCTGGCATTTCTATATATTTGAAGTTAAAGGGGAATGATCACACCAATTACCTTAATCTGTCAAATTAAAGTCCTTCGAGGTAATTAAGATCACTTTCTATTTTAAAACTCTACAATTTTAATTAAGTACTCTATAAGAGACAAGAAAAAGAAGAGACTCATTATGTAGGAAGATCTAAAGAACCATATATATATGGGCATAAATAATGCCTAGTTTTCCTTAATATTCCACTCTTGTCATCCGTCACTTACTCTGACTCTGAGAGTCAGCCATTCATTATAAGCTCATTCTTAGCTCAGAAATTTTCCCAGGGTGCAACAATATGGTTGTTCAATCTCTGGAACTCCAGAGTGAAAGCTATCAACTTGTGCTCAAGTTACCTGCCCCACCTAAACAAACATGCGCACCTAGTCAGGAATGGTCAGTGAGTAGGGAAATGCTTTATTCAAATTCCTCCATACAGGATCTTATCTTCCCCTGCAAACAGTATTCATCTTAGTTCAGTGAAGCTGCCACAAGCAACTTCCCACTCTGTCTTCCCCTGCCTCACTGATCATCCAAAACAAAGCTTGAAAACACAGGCCTGATGTGCAGAGACTCTTCAGTGAGGATTTTGACTGCTAACTTACCCTGATTCCTCCTTGTCCCTCCTTCTGTTTCTGTAACAGTTATTCACAGGCCTGTCATTTCCCCAACAAGCTGTAAGTCCCTTCATGGTAGCAGTTATATCTATATACCCAATACCTGTCACAGTGGCTAATAAACATAAAAACAGCTCCTCCTTGACTTATCATGGGTTACATCTCAGTAAACTCATAATTGAAACAATTTAAGTCAAAAGTGCATTTAGTATACCTCACCTGCCAAACATCATAGCTTACGCTAGCCTATCTTAAATGTGCTCAGAATGCTTTCATTAGCCTACAGTTGGGCAAAATCATCTAACACAAAGCCTATTTTACAATAAAGCACTGAATATCTCACATAGTCTACTGAGCATTGTATTGGAAGTGAGAAACAGAATGGTTATATGGGTGCAAACGGTTCTAAGTATATATTGGTTGTTCACCTCACAACTGCATGGAAGCAACAGTTCATTAGTGTTGCCCAGCATTACAAAAGAGTGTCCTACCACATATCATTAGTCCACAAAAAGATCAAAATTCAAAATTGGAAGTATAATTTCTACTGAATGAATAATCATTTTCATACTATGGTAAAGTAAAAAAAAAAACCCTAGATAAAATCATCATAAGCTGGGGACTGTGTACTCGATAAATTATTCTTGGATATATTATAGTCATTCAGACACCATCACTTACGGGGATCCACTTTCTCAATCCCCCTCCTCGGACCCTGGTTGGCCCACAACGCTTCTTCTCATCATTACCTAGCTGTCTTCAACAGCTCCCAAACTTCGGCAAGGGTGAAGGGCTGATGACCAGCTCTTTTTAAGATATCTGCTACATCATGGGGACAGTTCACAAGATAAATGAAGCTTCTTTGGCTTCAAACTGGAGGCAAATGATAAGAAATGTGTAATGGGAGGCTATTCCCCATTATAAGGGATATGAGAAGCCCACCTTTGTGGGAGGAGCAAAAACAAGTGGGAGAATCCAGTGAGGGTATATGATGTGCCCTCTAAGATGACTGGTGAAGACTCAGTGGGCACATGTGCTTTTAGAACCCAACTTCAGGGGTGTCTGGGTGGCTCAGCCAGTTAGATGTCTGACTCTTGGTTTCACCTCAGGTCATGATCTCATGGGTCCTGAGACTGAGCCCCATGTTGGGCTCCATGCTCAGCGGGAGTCTGCCTAAAGATTCTGTCCCTCACTCCACTTCCACACTCTCTCTCAAATAAATAAATAAATCTTAAAAAATAAATAAATAAAAGAGCCCAACCTCAAATATGAATTAGAACCCCTAAAATGTCCATGGGTTTTGTCTGGTTATCTAACTTCTGGAAATAAAACCTAAAAAATAATGCAAAAGTAAGGGTGGTTGGGAACATAACCTTGAACAGTATCATTTTAATGACAGAGTGAAAATTTTTCAATTGCAAACAATCTAAATATCAAAACAATCAAGGAATGGTTATGTAATTTTTTTCTCCACTGAAGGAAACCACACAGTCATTAAAAACTATGGTTATAAAAATCACACAGCACACTGAAAAATGCTCATGGCTAAATGTTAAGTGAAAAAAGAAGAGAAAAATCTTGCATATTCAGTAGGCTTACAACAACAACTTTAGATTTTAAAAGTGAGTGCTTTAGCAGAGAGACTAGTAGGAAATACACGAACTTGTTAACAGCAATTTTGTTATATTACTAGTATTGTGGAGTTTTTTTTTTCTTTTCCTTCATTCCAACATTTTTGTAATGTGGTTCTATTATCTTTGTAATAATCTACATTACACATAAATGTTCAATTTTTTTTAAATTAGGAAACGATTCAATGCTCGCGAAGTGTTCGTCTGTCCTCACTCACTCCTTTATTTATGTCCTTCCTTTCTTCCTCTTTCTTTCCTTTTCTCTTCCTTTAATGGGGCAAAGAGTTCACAAACTCTTTGTTAACAAATTGAGTTTAAGATATTGGATATCTTAAAGATAAACATAAAGATAAACAAACAAATTGAGTTTAAGATATTGGAAGAATATTCTATTTTATTAAACGAGTAAACTTTTGAAGTAATTCTTTTTCCTTTTTCTATTAGCAAAGGTAGAGTAGGAAGTTAGAGAGAAACAGGCACTGAAAGAACCAGTGGCAAAACTGTTCAGGGAGGTGGCCAGTGCACACAGGTACAATCAGTGAGTTTAGGGGAAAGCAGCAATCAGCAGCCTGGGGGAACCAAGTTTCATAGGCATGCAAGAAGATGGCAAAAGTTAATTTGGGAAAGTGAAGGGCAAACATGGGCTAATCAGTGCTGAACAACTGGGCAAAATGCTATTTACAAAACACTACAGATGCCTTCCTGCTTTATTTAACAAGAGTACCAAAAAAGCCCCACTGAATTTTGCTAGATTGTTGTTGGCAGTGAATATGGATTAAAGGATGAAGCAGGGATTGATTGTTGTCTCCTGTGAGCCTCAGGCTTGTACACATGAACTGTTCCCAGACATTTAGTTCAATCTTTGGTCATCAGTCGGGCCATGCACACACCTGGAAACTGATGTCTGATTAACCGCTCCCTCGTGGTGCTCCCACAAGCTCAGCCTGGATGCTTGGCAGGCCCACAACTAAACCCTGGTTTAGTTAAAGATTAACTCTTTCCTACTCATCTGCCTATCAACCACCACTATCCCCTATTCAGCTCCATACCTATGCAGCCTTCCTGAAAGCTCTGCAAGAGAAAAGACCCTAAAATGGAATTTAGGGCCATGTTTGGGACAGTCAGCCAGAGGTCAACATCTGGCCATAAAAAGGCAGAACTCTAATGAACTGGCCAGAGCAGCTTAGATCATGACCATGAAGTCTGGTAGACTTGTATTACCTGGGAAGTGCAGAGCTGAAGACTGTCTTGGAAGGGGTCACTATAACAGATACCTCGGAGCCAGGGATTACAAGTACCTAGAAAAGCTTGGAACAGAAGTTATTCTGACAGCTATCAGGGGCCTCTGCTACATCTAAGTTAATGCTTTCCAGCCCTAACCTCTTATACTGTTTTTTGTTCTTGTATTTAAAACAACATATATAAACACATATAAAGGGACTTTATAGTGGAGCCATATTTCTTGGATAAACAAGATAATCTTCACAGAACATTTAATCCTCCAACACTTGGCACCTGCCATCCTCATCTTCATGATGCTGGTTGATCAGTGCTCCTGACCATAGTCCAGACACTAAAGGGCTGAGCACAGACCTGTGCATGGTGTTGATTGGGAAATCCCCCATGAAGGTCGGTTCTCTCTGAGGGAGTCCATGATGTGAGCCGGCATAGAAAGGGCAAGAGGCAAAGAAGCATCATCTCAGAGTCACGGTGCCTGAAAATGTATTAGGTGTCAGGGAGAGAGCAATAACCCAGAAAGGTGATAGTCAAGGTGGCTCTGGCTCCATCTTACTCATCCAAGTCTGACCAGGATAAGATGGTGCCTTAGAGAGGACTTCACTTCCCTCCGTCGCCCTTCTGGATCCTTCTTATATCTATAGTTTTTCCTCTCTACCTTTTCCAGGCAGGAGATCGCTCACCAAAGGCAGCCACCAACAAATGATCTGTGTAGTGTATTCTTTAGTGAGAACTATTCTAATGGTGTTTTTCAAAGAAGATGTTTCTTAAAGATCCAGGGGTATCACTCAAATTTATTTTAGCTGGTGCACAGTAAACAACATTACTGGTTTACATGTTAATTTTAATATCAGTTAGATATAATAAAATAAAAGCTTCAGAGCAAACGTGATTTCATCGCTCTTACTGGTTAAGAAAAAGCTAAGATTATCAGTTAAAATTAAAATAATTTAAAGGAAAGTATTAAGTAATGTTATTGGTGATACTCCAACACAACAAATACCATTAAAAAATGGGACTTGAAAACCAAAACTTGGGAAACACTCTGTGGTTTACCTCTTTTAGGTAACTTTACATTTAGCCTAAATCAGGTTTAGGATGAAAGGATTTGTCCCCTGTTAATTCACATCAAGCAATCTAGGAAGGTGGACTTAGGAGAGGCCAGCGCCCACAGACCAGAGCCCACACTGCTGAGATGGAAGGCTATCCTTGTTTCTGCAGCACAATGATTGGGAGTTCTGCCAAGACTGAAACAGACTATCCTGCAGCTGTTACTTCATTTGTATGAGTAATAAGAAAAACGCAGCACAATTTAATATGCCATCTAATACTTTTATTCTTATCTCACCAGTAGGGCAGGTGGTAGCATACATGTTTGAAAGCCAGTGCAGATTATTACAGGGGGAGGGCCCCAAGAAATGATGTTAGCTGCTATCTGAGCTGAGTAAAATGATCTGAGCACAGATATTATTTTATAAAGGCAATCTCACTTGTATCTTCGCCAGTGAGATCTTAATCACAGCACGCAATGGGAGTGGATACCTCCTTTCCTGGTTATCTGGGTGCAAGATGACAGCATCCCCATCACTGGGAGAATGGTTATCTGTTATTTCACTTGTGAGAGACCAACGAGAACATTATCGGGGCATTTGTAACCAAACATGTACAGCTCAGAGTGATAAAAGAGGAAGGAGGCGGCTCATCTCCAAGGATATGGAGATAATGCCACTTGCAGGGGGAGGAGATGGATGGCATTGTTGAAAGTGGTTTCAAATATTGGGAACTCACTAGGAATCTCTCACAGCAGCTTAAATTTTGGCTCAGAAAAAGAAAGAAATAAATAAGAGGACCTGGGTGAAGAAAGGAAGCCTGGATGAGAGAGTGATCATCTCAACTCCTTCGACCTTAAGAGAAATGTGGTTAAATAAATCTTCCATGACTCTCGGTATCTGAAGATGAACTACAACAACCTTCAAACTACTGAGGGACACAAATAATATTTCCCCCCTATTCTCGGGCTTATTTATCTTTTCTTATTTTCTTTTCTTTTTAAACAACCAGGATCTCAAAAAAACCCTTCAACAAATAAAGCTGCTAAGATGTTAACAACAAAAAATCAGGGCACAAATTCTTCATTGTAAAAGACAGGCTGAGAGAACCTCACTACTGTAATACTGAGCATTAACCCAAAAACAGCCTGTATCTCTAATTTATAAGAATAACAACCTCAGGTTAAAGAGCCAAACTCTACAGCAGCATTTCTGTTCACTCTTACTGCCTTTGACTTATGACCGCTTTTGCTTGCGGTTGGGGAAATCACTGCTTTCTCCCTCATGAGAATGAAGTCTAAAATGTTAATGCTCTAACCTGTTCTTTCTCTCTCCCCCACTCCCACCACTCCCGCCCCCGCTTTCTCCCTTCCACCCTCCTTCTCTCCATTTTTTTTTAAACTTCACTTCTACCTCAATGGAAGCATTAACTATGTAACAATTCAAACAAAAGAGAAACATACAAAAATGCTAAATCCTAGCTTCCTCTTGCCCTCAGATTCAACCACTGAAGTAATCAATGTCAGTAGTTCGAGGTATTTGTTTCCATAACTCCTTCTAGGTCTTCTGTGCATCCTTTTCAGGAAATACATATAAATCCAAGTCATGCTTTTTAATGGCTTTATAATATTCCATATTTTAAGTTACTCAGTCATCCCTGAACTGATAAACATCCACATTCCCCAAGTCCTCATCCCTATTTTATAAAAGCACTGCTATAATAGGCACTTTTGTATATTTCTTACTATGTACTAGCACTTTTATTTCTCTGAAATTGTGGAATTATTGGATCAAAAGACATGTACTTTTTTATTTTTTAATTATGTTGAAATTACTTCCCAAAAATGTTATAACTACTCACATTCCTACAAACAGTGGATAAAAGACCCCATTTCCCCACACCACCCCAAGCTTTCACAATTCTTAATTATTTCATGTTTTGCTGATCAATTGAGTGAAGATGGTATCCCATTCTTTTAATTTGCACTTTCCAGATTTCCAGTGGGGCTGTACATCTTTCATATGTTTACTTACCATGTTTGTTTCCTTGGGTATGACTTGCCTTTGCCCTTCCTTCCAATGGCTGTATGCCTTTTTCTTAACATTCAGTAGAGTCCTTGAGATACTAACCCTTTCTCTATCACATGGGTTGTGGGTTTTTACCCCCCCCCCATGTTTTGTTGTCTTCAGATTTTGTTTATGGTACCATATGACATACAAAAGTTTTAAATATTTATCTCATCAAATATGTCAATGTTTTCTTCTTTGAATTATGGGTTTCCCGTCTTATTTTAGAAGATCTTCTCCACCTCAAAAAGTATGTATTTTTCTAACACTTTGTTTTTCCTTTTTTAATTCTTAATGTTACTTTGATAAATCCATATAATAAATAGGATATACCTTGTCAGGTATCAGTTACTTTACTTTTGAAGACACAGTCTTCCTGTTATCTCTCTAGCATTATCTGGTCCTTTTAGGCCCAAACAGGTGCTCTTTCCTTCTCTCAAATGAACAAACAAACAAACAAAAAAAAAAAAAAAGAAGAAGAAGAAGAAAGAAAGAAAGAAAGAAAAAGAAAAGAAATTACAAGTAAAACAACTGAACTAAATAAAGTATACAATCTTTAATGAAGGTGCAAGAGGTAGCATCAAAAATAGAGAAAGAATCCAGGAAGGTGATACTCAGCCTCCAAACAGTGTTATACCTGATTCATGGCTGCATCCCCATAGGACCTCTCCCAGGTAGTTAGACAAATTAAACACTTTAACAAGTGTGTTTTTACTGGTTGGATGGCTGGCTGGCTAGAAGGATGATTGGGTTTCAAACACACCTAACAAATATATAACCAACTTGAAAACTAACCAGGACTCAATATGAGGGAATTAATGATTAGAATTAAACTCCTAGAGATAGAGTCTATATGCAAATGATAGTTTACATTTCATTCAACTGTATAATGAAATATATCTCTCAGTTTACTCACAGAGTGATTAAATTGATTTCAAAGACATTTTTCCAGCTTCAAGTGCCAATCAAAGAACTCTTAAGTAATAATTATCTGAGGTAGAAACCACTGAAACCAAAGGCGATCTACTTATCCCTATCTGGTTACTGGATAGCAAAACTTAGCTGCTCCTGATGTGATTTTCATGACAATAATTAACAACCATGACCTTACAGATGACAAAGAGCTCTCTATATGTTACCACATCTGATTCTCACACCTATACTACAGATAAAGAAACTGAGTTCCAAAAAACTTAAGTGAACAGCCTGAAAAATTAAACCAAGAGTCAAATGAAGGGTTCTCCCCCTCTAAATCCCATTCTGTTGTCAATAGAGCAAATGTATTCACCACCACCACTACTCTCATTTCCTAGCAAAGGCAGGAAGTAAGATTATGTGATTATTGTCCCCCAAAGGGGCAGTTTTTACCTTCCAAGTATCTGCACTTGAGATCTCTTTTCTTTTTCATGTTTCATAAAACCCACAGACTATCTTTATTCTGCACCAGATTCTTCATCTTCTCAGAGACAAGCATAGTTGGATTTTAAGCAGCAGAGATTTGTGCTAAGGCAACGGATCATAAGCTAAGGTTACCCCTCCACAGCAGGGGAGGAGGGGGGAGGCTGAACCCAATCAAGTGAGGGATTCTTTTGAACAGAACTGTAGCAAATAAGAATGTCCATCCGCAAACTTCATGTGTGGAAAATTATGATTCTTTTCCATCAATGAGCTTTAAGCAGGATGGGGCTGGGGTGCCTATGCTGGCATCTGCAGAGACATATGGCTCCTTCAGGTTCAGAGGATCAGGCCATGCAGGTCATCACTGGGCCATTCTTCACTTCTGGCACAAGGCTCCCTTGAGGTCCCAGAACCCCTGCCACATCCACTTCACAGTGATGCTCAGGACACTCTGTGTGCCCCTGTCCCACCCCATCTCTGTCTTTTGCAGCTCTGAGGACCTCATGGAAGGATGCTTTCTGCCAGCTGCCCTAGGCCCTTTTCAACCCACCCCACAGATGTTCCCTGTCTGGGGTTCTGCTTTTCCCTGGTTCCTGTCCAGGAAAGAAAATCCCTAGAATAGCTCTAGAGTAGCTCTCAACCAGGATAAGTCCCATTCCCCATGGGGTATTTTGGAAATGTGTGGGTGTATTAATTGGTTGTCACAATCGTGGGAGTTATATTACCTGTGAATTTCATTTTACTTCAAGATAGTAAAGAGAACTTCACAAGATATTTACTACACAAAGGAGTCGTTAAGTTTTAATAGGACTGAGGATAACTGCCTTCAACTGTCTTTCCTTCTCTTCCCAGAGTAATCTGAGGAAGGGTGACCACAGAGCCCTATGTTCCTAGTACCCCTACCATCCCATTCCTTCTCCTCCCCTTCTGACATCCCCTTCCCCTAGGAAAAGACCATCTAATCCAAGGGTTCAGAAAACCTGTCTGTAACTCCCTCTGACTTCTCTATTCCCTGGGCCCTTCATAGTCTCAAGTTTTTTAGCCAAAGCCCAGTCAAGGCTTCTACTGTCACCTCCCTTCTCTGAGGCAAGGATGCTACCCAGACAGAAGAAGTGTCACCAGGTAAGGAATGTACTAGGGAAAACACATCTGCTAGTATTTCCGAACTTTCTCCCACCACATAATCAAGAAAGATTTGCTTACTTAGTAGTCATTTGAACCAGCCTCCAGAATGGTTTTGTGACCTCCTCACAGCCACAGCACAAAACAGGGGAGGTGGGAGAGAGGCTGTTAGGAAGCTGTTAGATGGACCTCACTATAGCTAAGCTGCAGCACCATCAAAACACAGCAGACCCCTAAGCAGAAGGGTTCTAGCCAACCATCTGGCTTCCATCTTCCCACTTCTCCATTAAGAGAGTTCTTACTCACCTTCAGGACCTTGCCCCCAGATTCCCCTGATCCACTTGGGCAGAACCAACTTCTCCTGTTTCTGCACTCCCATGGCACATTTTACAGATTTCAGTCCTAATATGTTACATGGCGTAAGAGATCACCTCTGCATATCTCTCACTAGACTCTTCCTTCAGGAAGAGACCTTGTCATATTCACCAGAATTTTACCAGAATTTGACACTGTGCCTCCAGTTCACCCAAGGGAAAAAAACAAAAAAATCAACATAGTGTCATAAGACAGCTGTGCACCCATCCAAAAACCGTGTTTCTTAGTATTTCTACCACGTAAATCCGATTGAGCCCCATCCACAGGGGTTGGTGGGAACTTACAAAGGACCTCTCTCCAGCTTCTTGAGGTTGCCCTGGAAGCCCTGTGAGTGGTTATGCAGCCCAGAGCAAATGGATCCCCTGTCTTCCATTCACAGGAGACAGAGCCAGCTAATTATAGAGCCCAGTCAGAACAAAAGAAAAATGCAGATCTGTGGTTCAACAGTGACAAAGAATTTCAAGACAGTGTCAGCAGAGCATTAAAGCAAGTGCAACTGCACAGGCCACAGGCCCATGGAGTCAGTCCAGCCAGTGGACGTCTCTCCCATGCTCCCAGCCCCATGGCATGAGTCCTCTGTTTGGTAGCCTGTGACTTCCCTGCCTCCTTAACGAACTTTCCTACCCCTCCCAGGCTGCATACAAATGGGATACCATGTAAACAGGGGCCAGGTGTCTGCCACACAAACAAGCCTTATCTTCCCCCTTGCAGAATGAACCCTTCCCTTTCCAGGCTCCCAGAGATCTTTCACCCTCATAGATCAGGCTGCCCCAGCTCAAAGCCAACCTCAACTTCTCCCCTTCAGGTACTTGTTCTGATGAGCCTATTCTTGTGAACAAAGGCCCAGGATGGGAAGTTTTCCTCACAGGACCCTGGCACAGAAAGAAGCAATGCAAGAAGATTCTAGACTTGGGATCCCAAGCCAGGGGACAAGGCAGGCAATCCGGCCTCATTGCCCATTAACAACAGGGAGCTGTGGGTTTGAAGAATGCACATACTCCCATCTAAGGAGGTAACCACAGCACCACACTGGTAAGCATTTAACAATGGGCTCTCTGAGAGAAACAGGAAAAAACAAAACTGACTTGTAGCATTTGCTAGTGTTCATGATATAAATATCCCCACTACAGCTGATCTCAGTGATCTCAAGCTACCACTGCAGAGTTGGGAAGCTGTGCACATGCTCGTTCTCTCACAGGCTGGCAGGAGCCAGTGCCAACACGCACCAAAGAAAGGGCACCCGCCCAGTACTGCCACGTGGGTGCGGTTGGCAGATCCTTTGAACTTTCAGAAAGACTGGAAACTAGATTTTCATGTTTAATGCCTCCATTGCTAAATATTGGCTACTAATTCAAACCTTTTCAATATACTCTGGAAGTCAAAGCTATGAGGCCAAGCAAGTGTCCTGAGTTTGGAATCCTGACCCGGCCAGAGAGCTCATATTGGTAATGAGATGCAGAGGGAAATCTCACCTCTTAGTCCTTCATATCTCCTACATCGTGCAAATAACACATTAACATTTCAGATTACTCTACCCTACTAGCCTCTCTCATGCATTCACCCATCAGCCTCACAGAACATTCTGAGGCTTGTGACTGCTCAGCCAGAACCATTTCCAGTTACTACACTGAAAGATGCAGAGTGCTCACTACAGCAGCCCATTCACTGAAATTGGAATGAAAGAGCTCAGATAGAGACACCAGTTCTTTGGTATCTTCCCAGTGATATCTACAATATCGGCGAAGTATAAAAGTAATTGATAATAATGACTGATGGTGATGATCAAGGATAATGACGTACTTTTAAAAGCACAAGGCTCCAGGTTTGCTGGGTGCAGTTTTTCCCTTTTCCTCCTCTCCTGTTCTTCTTGGTGATACTTCATGTATATCCCATGTCACTCAGCAGCTACAGGAGACGGATGACTATGGGAGCAAAAGATAACAGGCGGAAGTAGTGAGAATTTTCTCTTGCCTGCAGCAGACAGCTGAATACATTTTTCAAGCCTGAAACATCGTAAGAACAGAATGATTTTTTAAATGCCCTTTCTTTTATTTTCATTCATTTACTTTTTGTGGTTTTTTTTAATTGCTCATTTTGCTTAAGGAGCCTCAAGGCAGGAACACAGGAAAGTACCATTAATTAAAATATTTAAAATTATAGCAGTGGTAACAATGCTCCCAAATAAGCTCAGGCAGCACAGACAGCAAACACAATTATTATCCATAATAGCAGCCAAATCATCACTACTGTGCTCTACTCAGAGACAATGCCTCCTTCCCAGAGTGCTAAGTGACTATGACAATGAGTAAATCATGACTACCTAAAATGAGACTAGATGGGATCTCTGGGGCACTCTTGATCTGTGCACAAACCTTGCCATTCCTCCTCCCTTAACCTCATTCCACATAAGGGTTTTCTAGGTGGAAAACTGCTGCATGGCAGCCACTTCCCCAGCTTTTCTCCAGGAACCTAGGGGGGATGCTCAGCAGTGAATCAGCCAGGGCCCGGTGTGCCAGCTTGTACCCCATAAACAAGTTAGTGCTTCTCCTGCACCTGGAAGACCCCTCTGTAGGAAATTATTCCCATTAAATATTAGCCCACTAGAGTAGAAATGGTAATAATTTACGTTAAAGCTTTTAAACACAGGAATACATAGAGAATAACCAACACTATTTCAAATAAGAATTCCTCATCCATTCATTCACTCAGGACTTACTGTGCACCCACCATGTGGCAGATTCTGGGCCATGTCTTCTTGTAGGCACCACAGAGACAATGAGATAGGAGAGCTGGTCCATATCTCTAGTGACCTCAGAGTTTATCAGGACAGATCCAGACAGTGACAATGCAGTGAAGGATGGGTGGCAAGGGAGCAAAGCAGAGAGGCACCCAACCCACTGGGGGAGAGAAAAGGAGGGGCCATGGAGTGCTTCTCAAAGGAGGCAATACCTAACTTGAATTCTAAAGGTACTCACAAAAAATGCTACTGGTCCCCCTCCCATATCTCCTTGGCACTTCACTCTTCCCTGCAGGACCAGCTTCCAACTGCCAACTGCCAGCTCCTACAACTCTTGGGCCAAGGGCTTCCTCTCTCTACCATATAAGCTCTGCATGCTCGAGTGCCAGGCCAGCATGCCAGAGAATTAACTCCTCCTAAGAGCAGCCCTCAACCAGTGACACAAGGAAATCGGTGGAATCTCATCTCTCAGGTAAGGTAACTCAGAGCCCAGTTCTTCACTGCTCTATACTACTTCTTAGAGTTTTCCAGAGGGATTAGCCAGTCGCCTGTTCAGGTAACTTGGTTTGACTGCCTTTACTTCCCTACGTCTTACCAATGCACTTCCCTCATCTCCAGTATCTCACAGGACCGTCATCTAAATCATCTATTTGGATCAAAATTCCTTGTCTCAAGGAGTGTGTTAGCCCATCTCAAACTAAGACAGTGCTCCCCATGCAGGGAACAATGTGAGAAAAGAACGGACAGAGGCAGGATGTAGTTATGAATTGCAAATAAGTTACCTGGGTCGGGCAGAAGCAAGAAGTGAGTGAAAGAGAAGCAAGTCCCTGCAGTGGTGATGGCCATGATTACACAGACCCCCTCTTAAGGTCTTTCTCAGTTTGAGCCTTTTCACAAGGAACTCTCATACACACATGTTTAGGTTAAGTATACAAAGTTACTCACTTGGTCCCTTATGCCATACTGGCTCTCATCTTGGCTCCCCCTTCTCATTTTATCCTATCTCAATTAAGTGATCTGGCCTCAAACACTCTGTCCTGACACAACTGACCTAGAAGCCCTGTAGGAGCCCCCGTTGTCTCAGTCCCAAAACCACTGACCCAACAACAGTGTCTGTGACCACCAATCTCCAAGATGGCTCCAAAGGACCCCTAGCCCACCCCAATATTCACAGCTTTACAAAATCCCCTCCCACTTTGTTCCAGGGTTGGTCTGAATGACCAAGAAAACATGGGCAAAGTGACAGCATGTGCCTTTCAAGGCTAGATCATCAAAGACATTGTGGTTTCTATCTTGGTCCTGGATCACTTCCTCCAGCAAAAGCTAGCTACCACATTGGGAAGACTCTTATGCAGCTCTTTGATGAAGTCCATGCGGTGAGGAAGAGAGGCTTTCTTCCTACAGGAAGCAAAAACCTGAAGCCTCCAGCCAACAACCAGGGGAGGAAGATATCTTGGAAGCAGGTCCTTCAGCCCAAGCAAGTTTTTGGAATACTGCAGTCCCAGACAACATCTTGACTGCTACTGGAAGGGAGACTCTGAGCTACAAACAAACATATAATCCACTCCCAGACTCCCGAGTCTCAGGACCTGGGCAAGACAACACTTACTGTTTTAAGCCACTAAGTTTTGGGGTAAATTGTTATGATGAAGGAGCAGAAGGCAAGCTGAGGGCAAAGCACAAGCAGACACCCAGCAAGCTCCCACTGCACTCCCTGGTGGGGTATGTGTGACATTCCTCAGGTTCTCCTGGCTGCCCAAAAGCTAAGGGAAGGGAAAAACAAATGGTTAACTGAGAGAGATTGCATTCCTTTCTTTTTTTTTTTTTTTTTTTTTTAATTTGACAGAGAGATCACAAGCAGGCAGAGAGGCAGGCAGAGAGGCAGGCAGAGAGAGAGGAGGAAGCAGGCTCCCCGAGAGAGCAGAGAGCCCGATGCGGGGCTCGATCCCAGGACTCCGAGATCATGACCTGAGCCGAAGGCAGCGGCTTAACCCACTGAGCCACCCAGGCGCCCCGAGAGATTGCATTCCTACAATTCAGGAGTCTCAATCAGTTTATAGATGTCTTCATGATTTCCAAGAAAAAAAGCATTCTTATCAATAGCCTAACTTCCAGAGACCCACAGACTCAATTTCCTGGAGCCCTAACATCACCCTCCCCTCTGTGAGTGATGTGGGAAACAGAGGCAGGAGGGAATGTAAACAAAATTAAATTTCTTTATGTTCTGCAGCACACTGAAAAGGACTTGGGATAGGAAGAAAGTAACATTCCTCGAGGAAGCTCCCAACTATCCTAATGTTAATGCTTTGCTAGGGGGAAAAACAAGGTAAGCTTGACAATAGCTAGGCCTCCAGCATCCTGGAGTCTTCTCTAGCATATGAATGTCCTCTTGGACAGCTCCCTTCTCATTACCTCCCCCAACTCCCGAACAATCAGCCGTTTCTCATAAGCGCCCCCTCCCAGTGCAGCAGCTCTTTCTGCCCATGGGTCCTGTCCTCATACTTTAACAAAATCACTTTTTGCACCAAAGAGTCTCAAGAATTCTTTGGCTCTGGACCTCACCAACATTCCAAAACTATATCAGTTACACAGCAATAGATAACTAATACAGTGTCATATCCCTACTCCACATCCAACCTAGCCCCACCTCTCAGTCAAGACAAAAAGAGAGGAAAAGATTACAGTAGGAGATGAGGAACATCTAAGAGATGATAGGAAGTGGACAGTTGGAGATAAGAGCCTGGTATCTGTGCAGGTTAAACACTAGGTTGGAGCCCCAATATGTAGTAATGAATAGTCAGGATATGGGCAGTCAGCGAAGACCCTGTTATGAAGGAAAAGGCCCAAGAAGTGCGTATGTGGTATATTTGTTCAAATTCTTCCTCCATAAATACTGGTAGAGTCAGTCAGTGTTAATAGCTGGGTTACAAGGAAGCAAACATGTGGCAGGTTTTCCTACTTCAAAGATGAAAAACCTGAAAGTCCCAATGGGGCCTGTATTAGTTACTACCAGTCGCTGCATAAAGACTTATACCATTACTTAATGGCTTAAAATAATAAACATTTAATATTCTCTCACACAGTTTTCACGAGTCTGGAATATAGAAGCCACTCAGATGGGTGGTTCTGGTAATATTTACAAAAACAATTATCATAATATTGTTTAAAATAACAAAATAGTTATCGTATTAAATTTTAAATATTATATTAATAAAAATGATCAAAATGTGCAACAACAGGAAACAGGAAAAAAAACTATGCATCTGCTAAAACTGAGGTTAAAAAAACCTTTTAGTAACATGGGAAACTATTCTTAATGTCATCAAAAAAGCATGATGTAAAATTACAGAGTATGATTCCAATTTTATTAAAATGTTCAAATTATATTAAAAGAATTCCATGTGCCAAAATGGTAATTGGTTATATTAGGTTATATTAAGTTAAGTAACAAACTACCCCCAAAATTAGTGACTTCAAACAAGAACCAGGGATTCGTTTATGATTCTGGCCAGTTTTTCTGCTGGTCTCTCCTGAAGTCTTTCCTGAGCAGCGGAAATCACCTGGTGGCACGACTGAGGCTGGACATCAAAGGGGGCTTCTGACACCTGTATGGTGCCCCAGATGGGATGGCTAGAACAGCCAGATCTTTTCACGTGGTAGTTCAGCACTCCCAAGAGGATTGTTCCAAAATAATAACCCCGAACATGCAAGCATTCGTTAAATCTGTGCTAGCGTTACATTTGCTAATACCCCATTAGTTAAAGATAGTCACATGGTATTAGGGCTATCGGGAAAAACAAAACCAACAGGATTTGTGTGTGTACACACCTTCTCATGTGCACACGCCTGCACACACACATGCCTGAAGCCTTAGGCTAGGCTGACAAACTGAAAGCTAAGGTAAGAGTGGCTGCTACAGTCTTGAGTCTGAAATCCACAAAGCAGCAGGCTGGAAACTCAGGCAGTGTTTCCATGTTGTGATCTTGAGGGGAATTTCTTCTTCAGAAAACCTTAGTCTTTGTTCTTAAGGCCTGTAACCGATTAGATGAGGCCCACCTGCAATATAAAGAGTAATTTGCTATACTCAAAATCTGATCTGATTTAAATATTAATCATATCTTTAAAAAAAATACCTTCACAGCATCACCAAGATTTTTTTTTAAGATTTTATTTATTTATTTGACAGAGAGAGAGAGAGATCACAAGTAGGCAGAAGCAGCAGGCAGAGAGAAAGGGGGAAGCAGGCTCCCTGCTGAGCAGAGAGCCCTATGTGGGGCTCGATCCCAGGACCCTGAGATCATGACCTGAGCTGAAGACAGAGGCTTAACCCACTGAGCCACCCAGGCAACCCCAAGACTTATGTGTGACCAAGCAACTAGGCACCACAGCCTAGCCAAGGTGACAAATAAAATTAATGATCACACATGACCAAGCCTAGTGTCAGTGTGGCAAAGGTCTACACAAAGGCATTAATACCCAGAAGCAATGCTCATTGGCAACCACCAAGAGAACAGGCCACCACATCTAAATGTATCTGGATTGGGGTTGCTGGGTGGCTCAGTGGGTTAAGCCTCTGCCTTCGGCTCAGGTCACAATCCCAGCATCCTGGGATCAAGCCCCATATTGGGCTTCCTGCTTGGCAGGAAGCCTGCTTCTCCCTCCCCCACTCCCCCTGCTTGTATTCCCTCTCTCACTGTGTCTCTCTCTGTCAAATAAATAAATAAAATCTTTTTAAAATAAATAAATAAATGTACCTGGATGGCAGGTTTTTTCCTTTTCTTATCTGTATGTTTCAAATTTTCTGCAAAGAGCATATATAACATTTGGAAAAATAATAAATGTTATATGATTCATATTCATTATTTTAGAATAAGAGACATACAGAAAAGTATAAAAAAATAAATCAACAAATCATTAGGAATCTCGTCAATCAAAAATAATCAGTTTTGGGGCAGCTGGGTGGCTCAGTGGGTTAAGTCTCTGCCTTTGGCTCAAGTCATGATCTCAGGGTCCTGGGATCCAGCCCCACATAGGGCTCTCTGCTCAGCGGGGAGCCTGCTTCTCCCTCTCTCTGCCTGCCTTTCTGCCTGCTTGTGATCTCTCTGTCAAATAAATAAATAAAATCTTAAAAAAAAAATAATCAGTGTTAATATTTTGTGATCACCCTTGCACTTTTATTTATATTCATACAGATGTTAAGAAAAAAAAGGAAAGATGGGGAGAGAGACAGCCAGAGATTCCCAAAAATGAGATAATTGTATATAAATTAAAATTTGTGATTTAATTTGTAAATTTAATAATTTTCTTAAACTTAACAAAAGAGGAAGAAACTGGAGAAAATTTGAAAGATCTACAGTACCTCAAATGTTTTTTCATCCCTGAGAGATATTAACTTCTAAAAAATTATCCTAAGGTTAGGGACATCTGGGTGGCTCAGTCAGGT
Organism: Lutra lutra; assembly: GCF_902655055.1. NCBI lineage: Eukaryota > Metazoa > Chordata > Mammalia > Carnivora > Mustelidae > Lutra > Lutra lutra. The sequence continues at coordinate 129,417,469 of NC_062278.1, read as the reverse complement.
AAGCATCTGACTCTTGCTTTCAGCTTACGTCATAATCTCAGGGTCGTGGGCTAGAGCCCCAGAGGTCTGGCTCCATGCTCAAGGGGAGTCTGCTTGAGATTCTCTTTTCCCTTCTCCCTCTGCCCCTCCCCCTGCATACATGCACTCTCATTCTCTCTCTCTCTCTCTCTCAAATAAATAAATAAATCTTTTTTAAAAATTAAGGTTAGGCAACCCACAGAATGGGAGAAGATAATTGCCAATGACAGTACAGACAAAAGGTTGATATACAAGATCTATAAAGAACTCCTCAAACTCAACACACACAAAACAGACAATCATATCAAAAAATGGGCAGAAGATATGAACAGGCACTTCTCCAATGAAGACATACAAATGGCTATCAGACACATGAAAAAATGTTCATCATCACTAGCCATCAGGGAGATTCAAATTAAAACCACATTGAGATACCACCTTACACCAGTTAGAATGGCCAAAATTAGCAAGACAGGAAACAACATGTGTTGGAGGGGATGCGGAGAAAGGGGAACCCTCTTACACTGTTGGTGGGAATGCAAGTTGGTGCAGCCACTTTGGAGAACAGTGTGGAGATTCCTCAAGAAATTAAAAATAGAGCTTCCCTATGACCCTGCAATTGCACTACTGGGTATTTACCCCAAAGATACAGATGTAGTGAAAAGAAGGGCCATCTGTACCCCAATGTTTATAGCAGCAATGGCCACGGTCGCCAAACTGTGGAAGGAACCAAGATGCCCTTCAACAGATGAATGGATAAGGAAGATGTGGTCCATATACACTATAGAGTATTATGCCTCCATCAGAAAGGATGAATACCCAACTTTTGTAGCAACATGGACAGGACTGGAGGAGATTATGCTGAGTGAAATAAGTCAAGCAGAGAGAGTCAATTATCATATGGTTTCACTTATTTGTGGAACATAACAAATAGCATGGAGGACATGGGGAGTTAGGAGAAGGGAGTTGGGGGAAATTGGAAGGGGAGATGAACAATGAGAGACTATGGACTCTGAAAAACAATCAGAAGGGTTTGAAGAGGTCGGGGGGTGGGAGGTTGGGGGAACCAGGTGGTGGGTATTGGAGAGGGCACAGATTGCAAGGAGCACTGGGTGTGGTGCAAAAACAAGGAATACCATTATGCTGAAAATAAAAACAAAATTAAAAAAAATTAAGGTTAAAGAAAATTTTTAAATTGTATGAAAACCATTAACAGATTACAGTCTTATTTTTAAACTAGAATTTAAAATGATATAGACTAAATCACTGCTCCTAACAGCATGGGGATGATAATACTCTCACACTTCCTCCAGCTTTCCCTCCCCTGCTCCACCTTGCAACTTCCACTGTTTAGGCTGGCTTTACCGCACCTAAGTCTGTAATAGCAGCATTCTATTCCATTCTATGCCGCTGCTCACCTGACCAAACCTGATCCCATTACCAAAGAGCTCTGGCTTCATGCAAGCAGATATAGTGAGGGCTCATACCCAGCTGCAACTTCATATTTAAGGCTGCTTCGTATATGGGCATCTCCTTGGCTGCACAGACTTTCCTTAGGTCTCACTTTCTAAACCTCAGAACTTTATACACATTGCTCCATCATCTTTGAAAGTTACTATGGCGTCTCAGAGAACAACCTAATCTTTCCCACTGGCAGGGACTACTCTGTGCCTAGACACCTGAGGAATTCTTTCTTTACAAGTTCAATAATTTAACCTAGAAAAATTCCGGATGAGGGTCATTCTCTATATGTTTGTCCTGGCATGTGGTACACCAGGCCACATGCAGATCTGCAGATTTGCATGTTCTCTGAATTCTTCCTCTTTGTTGCATTGTCTTTGACAGAGACACCCATTACCTTATTCTGAATCATCTTTGCCTCACTTCCTCTTTTAACTATTTAATTGCTTTTTTCTCTTCCCTCTGTATTCAGTATGATCATCTCTGGCTTTCCCTTCACTCCATTAATTCAGTTTTTAGCTATGTCTATTCTATTCGTTGCTATTTTATGTTACTTTATTTCAATTCATCTCTCAGGTCTGCGGTCTCCTTTTATAACTCATTCTGTAGTTTTATCATCTCATCTTTCAGCTCTTGTTTTATCACATTTATATTCCTACTAATTTTTTCTCTAAAGGAAAACATTCATGTGGAAGCTACTTCTATCCCCTGATTTATGTTTCTTCCAGATCTTACCTGACTTTTCCATATCCACACCTGACTTTCTGCCTAACTGACTTTTCAGTGGTATGTTTGCCTTGTTGTTCTGTCATTTCTTTTCATCTTCTTGGGCTTAATGTGAGCAGGTATCCATAACACTCTTCCCTCCTTATTGGGGCCAGTTTGCCTTCACCCACTCTGAGTTTTGTTTTGAGGCCTGGGTTTTGTTGGTCAAGCCACTTTTCTGCAGCCTGAGAGAGGACAGATCTCAGCCAGGAATGAACCCGGCCTTTGGTAATGGATCTGTGTTCTGAGGTTTCCTCTGAGAGCACTAAATGCCTATGACCAGGGCCCACTCACCATAGCTGAGAGCAGGGCTCAGTCCTATGGACTGTGCTTCATCCTCCAGCCTAACCCAATGTCTTAGGAAATAACAAGCCCTCTACCAACACCACCTCTGGAATTTGCAAACTGATAACCACCTTTCCAGAAAACAATTGGCAATGAGAATCAAGGCCTTATATATCAAGACCTATACTTATAACATTGATCCAGGATCTCTTTTGAGATTCTAGCTGAGAAAAGAAAAAGCAGGAAAACAAAGATTCATTTGCAAAGAAATTCTTTGGAGCACTTTGTATAATAACAATAAACTGGAAACAATTTAAATGTTCAACATCAAGGCATGTTGTAGTAAAAGCTGCAGCAAATAAAAATAGGTTTATGAAGAGCTTTAAAGATAAGATTAGATGTTTCTGATATAATATTAAGTAAAAAAAAAAATACAAAGTTAAAAATCCAACCGATGTTTTCAAAATGCTTAAGAACCATACCTAGGAGAAACCAATAGACTCAAAACTCCAGGAAGGTAAGAACCATGGCTGTTTTGTTCACGTCTATATAACCAGAACCTAACATAGTGCTTGGCATATAACAGAGGCACAATGAATATGTATGAATCAATGAATAAATTAATTCAGGAAAAGAAATTTATCTCAGGATTCAATAGCAAGAATAGTTATTTCTCAATGGCTTTGATTTTACAGATCTCTGATCATGCTCTGACTAGTAAAACTATAACACATTTGGTTAACTGAGATAGAGGCTTTCACAAAACACATTTTGTATATCACTATCTCATTTCCTCTATCCTTATTTTTTCTTTGACAGGAATTCTTTAAAGAAAACAGTTTTAAAGGTATAATTTGCATACCATACAACTGACCCACTGTAAGCATATAATTCAATAATATTTAGTAACGTCATAGAATTATGCAACCATCACCACCATCTGGCTTAAGAACATTTTCATTACCCAGAGAAATTCCTTCAAACTCATTTGTAGTCAATCCCAATTCCACCTTCAATTCCAGATAACCACTGATCAGCCTTCTGCCTATATAAATGTGCCTAACTGGACATTTCATACGAATGAAATCATACAACATGAAGTCCTTGGCAACTGGCTTCTTTCACTTAACATCTATGTGATAGCGTACAACATAACATCCACATTGTACGTCATTTCTTTTCATTGCTGAATAGTATGCCACTGTATGAATATACCACTTCTATTTAACCATTCCTTGATAACCAGTTGATAGACATTTGGATTGTTTCCAGTTTGAGGCTATTATGAATAATATTGCTATGAACATTCTCATATGAGTCTTTGTGTAGACACATGTTTTCACTTCCTAGAAATAGAAATGAGGGGTCACAGAATAAAAAAAAATTTTTTTAATCTTTTAAAAGCTGAAGAATTTTCCGCAGTAGCTATATCATTTGAAATCTCCACCAGCAATGTATGAGGGTTCTAGTTTCTCCACATCCTGGCCAACACTTCATATCATCTGCTTTCTTAATTTTAGCTGTTCTAGTAATGCTGTACAAGTATCACATTGTGTTCTAATTTGCGCTTCCCTAATTAATAATGTTGATAACCTTTTCTTGCATTTCAGAGCTATATGTATGTACTATTTAGTGAAGTATCTATTAAAGTATTTTGGCCATTTTTTAATTGGCTTGTCTGCTCATTACTGAGTTTTAAGAGTTCTTTACATATTCTGGATAGAAGTGCTTTATCAAATATATATTATGCAAATACTTTCTTCAAGTCTGTAGCTTGTCCTTGAATTTTCTTAGTGGTATCTTTTGAAATGGAAAAAGTTTTAGTTTTAATGAAATCCAATTTTTCATTTTTGTTCTTTTTTGCCTTAAGCTTTTGATATCATATCTAAGGACTCTTTGCCTAACTTAATATCACAAAAATGTCCTATGTTCTTCTAGAAGTTTTCCAGCTTATCTCTTACATTCAGGTCTTTGATCATTTCAGTTACTTTTTGTGTATGATGTAAAGTAAATGTCTAAGCTCATTTTTATTTTTCCAGATGGTTATTCAGTTGTTGCAGCACCATTTGATAAAAAGATTATTCTTCTTCCCATTAAATTATCTTAACACCTTTTTTGAAAAATCGATTGACTAGAAAAGTACAGAGCCAAAATTACTCACCCATTGATCTGTATACCTATAGTTATATCAATGCCACAGTATTCTGATTATTATAACTATATATTAAGTTTACAAATCAACTCCTGCAATATGGTTCTTCTTTTTTTTTTTCAAAATTGTATTTCCATATATATTTTAGGATTAGCTCGTCAATTTCCCCATAATTCTGCTGGCTTATTGAGACTGCATTAAATCCATAGGTCAATTAGGGGAGAATTAAGATGTTAATAATCTTGAGTCCTCCAATTCCTAAACATGGAATTTTTCTCCATTTATTTAGATATGATTTAATTTCTCTAAGAAATGTTTTGTAGTTTTCACTGAACAAATATTACATTCCTTTGCTAAATGTATTCCTAAGTATTTTATCCTCTTTGGTTCTTTCATGAAAGATATTAAGATTTTCATTTTTTGGATTGTTAGTTGCTAAGATATATAGAAACACAGTTAACTTTTATATATTGATCTTATATCCCGCAACCTTACTAAACCTTTATCAGTTTTAGTAGTTTCTGTGTGGATTCCTTAGGATTTTCTATATATGAGATCATACCATCTGTGACTAAAGACAATTTTACTTCTAACTTTCCCAAACTAGATGCCTTCATTCACTTATTCACTCATTCATTTGTTCACTCATTTTTGCCTTATTATACTTGTTAAGATCTACAGTACAACACTGAACACACATAGCAAGAGTGGACATCCTTTCCTTATTCTCAATTTTATGGGGAAGGAATTCAGCCTTTCAGCATTTAATATGGAGTTAGCTAACTCTATAAGTTTTTTATAGATTCCCATTATAAGGTGGAGGAAGTTCCCATACTTTGTGTAGTATTTTGATCATGAAAGGGTGAATTTTTGTCAAATGATATTTCCACCTCTATTAAGATAATCATCTAGTTTTTGTCTTGTATTCTCTTACTATCATGTATTTCATTAATGGATTTTTAGCTGTTAAACAAACTTTCGCATACCTTAGAAAAATGCTATCTGATCATGATGTGTAATACTTTTTATATACTGCTGAAATCAGTTTGCTACCATTTTGCTTAAAAGTTTTTATGTTCACAAGGGATAGAAGCCTTTTCTTTTTATGTCTCTCTGGCTTCAGTATAAAGGTAAGATCTGGTCTCCAGAAAGGAATTCACCCTGCCAACAACTTGAGACTCCTATTAGACTTCTGATCTCCAGAACTATAAGTTAAATGAAATGATGTTTTTTTAAGCCACTAGACTTGTAGAAACTTGTTACAGAAGCAATAGAAAACCAATACAGATTTTCTCAACTTCTTTAATCTTCTCAAAGAACCAACTTTTTGTTTCATCTACTTTTTATCTTCTCTTTTTTAAAAGATTTTATTTATTTGAGAGAGAGACTGAGAGAATAAGTGGGAGGAGGGGCAGAGGGAGAAGCAGAGTCCCTGCAGAGTAGGAAGCTGGACACAGGGACTGGATCCCAGGCCCTTGGGATCATGCCCTGAGCCAAAGGCAAATGCTTAACTGATTGCGCCACCCAGGCGTCCCATTTACTTTTTATTTTCTATTCCATTGGTTTTCACTTTGCTCTTTATTACTTATTCCCTTCTGTTTGCTTTGGGTTTAGTTTTACTCTACCTTTTTTCTAATTTCTTAACGGAGAAGCTTAGGTTATTGACTTAAGACCTTTCTTCCCCTTCCATATAGGCATTTAGAGCTAGGTATTTCTCTGTACGTGCTGCTTTATTTTCATACTATAAACCTGGATACATTGTTTTTCTATTTTCATTCATTTCAAGATTCTTTCTAACGTCCTTTTCAGATTGCTTTTTTGACCAATGGGTTATTTAGGAGTATGTCATTTAATTTTCAAACATTTGCCATTTTCCAGAGCTCTTCCTTTCTTTCTGTGAATTCAAGTTGCTCTCTGCTGTCACTTCCTTTCAGCCCAAAGGATTTCTTTTAGTATTTCTTGTAAGGCAGGTTTGCTAGCAACAAATTCTCTCAGTATTTGTTTATCTGGGAATGTTTTTATTCCACCTTCATTTTTGAAGAATACTTTTGTTTGCTTCAGAAACTTTTTCTTTCTTTCAATATTTTGAAAATGTCATTCCACTATCTTCAGACTCCATTGTTTCTGATGAAGTTAGCGTTCGTATTGCTTCTCTGGACATGAGAAATTGCTTTTCTGTTTTTGTTTTCAATATTTTCTCTTTTCTTTGGCTTTCAACAGTAATACAATGATGTGTCTATTTGTGTATTTCTTTGCTTTTCTTATGCTTGGGTTTTACCAAGCTTTTTGAAATTGTAAATTAATGTTTTTCATCAAATTCAGGAAGTTTTTGACCAATATTTCCTCTCTTTCTGAGATAACCATTACATGTATGTTGATACACTTGATGTTGGCTCACAGGTCACAGAGTTTGTTTTCATTCGTCTTTGACCTTTTTTCTCCCTGCTAATTAGTTTGGGTAATTTCTTTCTATTTACCTCCAATGTGCAGATTCATTCTTCCACTATTTAGTCACTCTAGTGAACTTTCATTTAAGTTATTATACTTTCAAATAAAAATTTTTTAATTGCCATATTTTTTTCTTAAGATTCACTTTTCACTAAATCCTATTATTCTACTTTTGTCTACTTCTTTAGGTGTGATTTCTTTAGTTATTTTAAAGTATTTAAAACACCTAATCTGAAGTTCTCATCTATCAAATCCAGCATCTAGAGAAACTCAGTTTCTATTGACTGCTTTATTTTTCCATACCATAAGTCAGATTTTCTTGATTATTGGCATGTATCATAATTTTTTATTGAATCTTGGACATTTTATTTTATTTTATTTTTTTATTTGACAGAGAGAGATCACAAGCAGGCAGAGAGGCAGGCAGAGAGAGAGGAGGAAGCAGGCTCCCTGCCGAGCAGAGAGCCCGATGCAGGGCTCGATCCCAGGACTCTGAGATCATGACCCAAGCCGAAGTCAGCGGCTTAACCCACTGAGCCACCCAGGCGCCCCGAATCTTGGACATTTTAAATCATATATTCTAGCAACCCTAGATTCTGTTCTCCCCTCACCCCTAAAGATTACTGTTGCTACCGCTGATTTATCTGATTCTCTGTTGAGTAACTTGCCTAGAGTAGGTCTGTGAAGTCTGTCTTCTCCATAGTGTCTGGCTTCTGATGTCTCTGCCCAGTTTTGTTCTGACTTTTTTATTTTCATTTTTAAGCCTAGCTTTCTAAAGTTCATTCTGATGTCTGTTCAACCGTGGATTAATTATAGGTTGTGCGCATATACCTTGAGCCAGGAAGGCCTCCATTCTCTGCTGATGGATCGGTGTGTGAGTTAGGGAGCCCATTCAAAATTCAGGACATTTTCAAGTCTCTCCTGGAGTTTACTTCCTGCCAGGCCCTCTCAGGTTGTCTCACATACTCCTCAGTACATCAGCCCAGGCTCTATTGGTCAGGAATGTGTAGATGGCTTAGGCTCACTCCCGTTTCTTCTGTTCATATGCACAGCCTCAATCAACCCAGGGTATGCAGAGAACATATCAAGCCTATAATGGTTGTCTCACTCCCAGAAACTCCCGTTAAATTTCTAATGAGTATGTTAGTTCACTGCATGCCCCAAAGAGACCCACAAACTTAGACTATCAAAGCCACTAGCCTTCCCTGTTTTCTTACTGCCAAGATCACCACATTAATTGACAATGGTCCAAATCAAGCAAGCCTCTTCTGGAAGTGGCAACAAATAACTAGTTTTTATGGCCTTCCCTACGTACATTTAGTAAACTATTTGTAGAAGTAGAGGAGTGATGGGAGCAGCCCCACTCAAGGTTACCACAAACTACCATTCTTAACCCAAAATTCAATCGTTTTCATGAATAAATGCTTTTCTCTATTACCAGTTAGCTAAATGGTTGTATTTTGATAGTGCGACCCAGTTTTATAGTTACTTGGTGGGGAGGAGGGAACTTTGTTGACCCTTTCACACAGGCATGTGAAAGGTGAATCAGGAAAACTTTTAAAAATCAGTTTTGTGTTTTGTGTTCTTTTTCTTCACCAAGTCATATCAAATCCCTTCTCTAACAACACAAAAAAGAAAGAAACAAACAAGAGGGAACAAGAAAGTAAAGTGAGAAAGAATTCCCAAAGTAAGAATATAAGCAAAAATATTTTAAAGGAGATTTCACTGGCTTTTCCTGCCCTTTTTTATATTTTCATTTTCCATTTTGTAATTTTAGCTGTGTATTTTTTATAATCTGATTTTTAAGTAGCTAGCTAATAAATGTTACATGGTTCAAAAATTAACCTGAAAATTGATGTATATAGTTTCTCAGTCCTTTAACCCATTCATCTACTTCTCAACCCCATTCTTCCATGGTTCATTTATTTCATTTTTATTTTTATTTTGTATTTATTTATTGTGTGCACTGCCTGAGTTTCTTTATGTAAATCAAGCATATATAAAGATATATTTTTGTTTATCTCCTTTTTTTAATAGGAGTCAAAACCCAATATACACACTGCTCTGCTCTGGCTTTTTTTCACTTCATAATCAACCCTGGAAAGCTTTCCATATCCTGCCAGTTTCCTCACGGTTTTGTGTAGTTGTGTTGGATTCCATTATAGAAGTAACACAATTTATTTGACCAGTCCATTACTGATGAATCATACACAGGAAGTCTCTGCCCACAGTCTAGGTGAAGCTAGGAAAAGGCGCTTCTCCTTTCAATGCTCCTCTAAGCCATTTTTCAACTAGCTAGAGAAGAGGGGTTGTCACTCCCTCCGCCCTAGCTCAGTCAGTTTATCCTAGCTCCAAGTGCAACTGACCACCAATTAGAATATGATAAGAATGGATGGATTAGGAGAATGCTGAGAGCCCACCTCTAACAGTGGAGAGTTTCTACCTGGGGAGCCAAGCCAAATTTGATCTCGCTCAGCTCCTGCATACACCTGTGGATATGTTTCCTGACTCCCAGTTGTAAAATAAGGTTCTTACTACACAAGAAGAACGCATGCTAAGACTTGAACCTTTACAATAATTTTTAAAAATATACACTCAATCTCTGAAGTTGTAAGCTGAAGGTTAAGCTAGGAGTCTTACAGCAAAGATGTTTCAGGGAACCTGATACTACTTCCTTCTCTAAGAACTTATGCCATAGTTGCTATTGAGGGGAAGGGTTGGATCAATGGGCTACTATATTAGCACCACATGCCTTTGGTCATACCCTCCTCTGTCTGATCCAAGAATGGATGACCAACATCAAGGAGCACAAAGTTTTGACTAGCCAGGGATAAATAGATCTTTCTCAATCAATAATTTATTCCAGAAGACACAGAGCACATAAGGATATAGGGGGCACTTGAACTGAAAAGTGATATACAACATGGCTGGAGAAGTCACCTGCCCAGAAGCAACATTTATGAGCCTAAATTGAAGAAAAATTCTTCTCCTTGATTGCAACCTAAGGCCAACTCTCCCATCTGGATCAACTTCAAAGCCCTTCTGCATTAGCGAGGCCACAATGCTTTGAGGCCACTGCTCAAAGCAAAGGGTGTTTGTATGGCCAGCAATGTCACAAGCTATCATCAAACAGTATTTGTCCTGAGTAGCAAGATCCCAGAATAGAAAGGTCCCCTTAGGTGCAGCCAATATCCGCCAACCCACCCCCCAAAACACCCCCTGACCAAACCCGTCCTCCTCTGCCCTTCAACGGTCTCTCCTTTTTGCACTCCTTTAATTGGACTTGTTTTTGAAGCCCATAGAATTTATTATTCAGAAAACAACCTTCTCTGCAATATCAACCTTAATTAACTGTGTTCTTTTTCTATCGCCTCCCACCCTCCACTTCATGCATTTGAATTAAGGCACTCCAGAGCCCCTGGCGAGCACCCCTCCCCCATCACAGACCCATCAGTGTCTACCAGCCAACCACGACCAGATAAGGGAAAATGGAATTCCTTATCTCTGCCTGCCAATGTGAAAGGGTCAAGGTTACCAAGGAGAGACCTTCCAAAATGTAGGAGAGGAAGAAAGAAGCCCAGCCTCTCTGGTTTCCATGGAAACAGGAGGTTGAATCATGGCACATCCCCGAGAGCCTGGCCTGCTTAGCTCTGCTGACATCTTTCCACTTAATTAGCCTCTTTATCTAGTGATTCTGCATAGGACCAAGTGTATTTTGGTGTCAGGGTGCACTGTAGATGATTCAAAAACAGAATGACCTTTGCCGCAGATCCCCAGTGCCTTGGAGAGCCACAGACATCTGCTCCCCCCCTCCTCTCAGTCCTCTTTAGGGCTCCTCTCACTCCTCACTCTAGTCAAAGCACCAGCCAGCACCATGAGGCCTCGGCTGGGAGGTGCCCCTATCCAGCAGCCCAGGAAGCCAGGACCCCAGCTGTCAGGGACGCCCAGCAGCCGAGCCAGGAGGAAGATTAATGACTTTGCCCACAGAAAACGGATAAAACAGCCCCAAAAAGACAATAAACGAGGGGCCGGCTGCGAGGAAAGCTCTGACAGTAACAAATACTGACTGACATGGCATTGTGTTCTCTTTCTAGATGGCTCTGAGCCGCCAGTGGAAACACAGATTCATTTAATAAGCGCTTCAGTGAGACAAAGGGGCCTTTAGGGGTTAGGATTGATCTCCACCATGTGCGTGTGCACACCAACATTTTGTGCATGAAAAGGAATGTCCGCGTTTGGTATCTGTCCCTTTGGAAATCCAAGGAGCGTGCTGTAATTTCCCAATCTTGTCTCCACGCTTCAGCAAATTTGTCACTAGTAGGTTCTCTCAGCCATGAAAATTCTCCTGCAACCAAGAGCCCAGGGCTGAAAGGAAATCAGTTAGGGGACTTAAAACACCTTTGATAAGTTTGACCTCTCTTTCAGGAACCTTACATTTTGGTGTCCGCAGCGGGACGCTGTTCCTCTTGTACACAGGCTGCAGTGACCTTTACAGGAAGCCTGTTTGGCCAAGGAGCAGGCAAAGGAAGCCAGGAGCCACAGGAAGGAGGCTGACAAGGAGATGCCAGGAGGCCTGGGAGCTGCCTTCCTTGTATTTTGCTTTCTTTTTTCCAAAGCAACTCACAAAGGCTGTGTCATGGAGGCCAGGGAATCTGGGTCCCATATCCTGTGTCAACACCAGCTCCATGTGCTCTTAAAGAAGAGGTTGTTTGATCTCTCTGGGCATCAGACTGCCATCAGAAAAATGGGATGACTAGACCTGAAAACTGCTCAGATCTCTTCTAGCTCTGTCGTGGGGGTCAGCCCTAATGTGACCCTGCCGCCTCTCACACCCACACCCCAGCATGGCTTCCTAAGCCTTTTCCCAAATCAATCCCATTCCCTCCACACTATCTCCACCCTCACCTCCCTAGCTTTGGGCCTGACCAGAGCCTTCACATCTCCTGCTGGACTGGCACCATGACTCCCCACTGGGCCCACAGCCTTGCTCTCCTCCCATTCATTCTCCAGAGCAGCAATTCTCAGGGTACAGTCCTAGACCAGCACCATCAGCAGTACCTGGGAACTTGTTAGAAATCCAAATTCTTAGGCCCTATCCCAAATCAGAAATTCCAGGCTGGGGCCCAAAGATCTGACTCCCCCAGATCAGAATAGTAAAACCTTCTTTGACCTGACCCCTCTGGGACTTTCCAGGTCCTTGTCTGACTACTACTTTCCTTGGAAAATATTTACTGTCTGGCAACACATATTTGTTATTGTCAGATACACTGTGCTGTGTCACAGCCTTGGTCCAGAAGCCACTCCTACTAGCTGGGATGTTCCTTACGGCCAATCCTCACTTCACAGGGCTAAGTCCTTATCAAACTTGAATTCAGTGCAGATGACACCCCTCCAAAAAGACTTTCCAACTTCCCCCACCCCCAAAGCTAGGATCAACACGCCTCCTTGTATTCCCAGCATTCCCTATGTATACCTCCACTTTGTATATCTCACCTTGTGTGGCAGGCAGTATTCTAAGATGGCCTATAAGATCTCCCATCCTACTCCTACCTGCCCCCCTCGAACCCCCTTGTACACACCCTCCATAACCTCTGGTATGGTGAATATGATGGATTTCACTCCCATAATGCTATATTGTATATGCTATATGGTTGATTTTAAAATAGAGGGATTAGCCAGGTAGTCCTAACCTGAACACAAGAGCCCCTTAAAAATAGTTTCCTTGAAAAAGAGAAAGCCAGAGATTCAAAGTGCAAGAGGAATTGAACCCAAAGAAGAGGTTCTCCATTTCTGAGATGGGGGGAGGAGGGCGTATGGCAAAGGCCTAGAAGCAGCCTCTAGGAACTGAGACTAGTCTCCAGCTGACAGCCAACATGGGAATGGGAACTCTAGTCCTACAACCTCAAGGAACTATATTCTGCCAACAACAAAGATAAGCTTAGAAGTGGATTTTTTCCCACGGTGTCTCTGAACAGAAACCTAGTCCAGCCAACACCTGGCTTTCAACCTGAGCAGATATATTGTGGACCTCTGACCTACAAAACTGTGAACTAACTTTAAACCACTAAATTTGGGGTACTTCGTTACATTGCAACAACAACAACAAAATCTAACATAATTTATCATGTAATTGTCGGCTTCACAGCAGCTCCCCCACTGACTGAGCTACTTAAAGCGGAAACTGCCTTATTCATTCATGTCTGCATCACCAGCACCTGTCTTGGGCATGCCCAGAGCTTAGTAAATGGATGGATGAATGGATCTTAGAGCACTGGATGCCATTGTCCCAGAACTTTCTTTGGGATGAAGACAAAGGAAAAGAATGTTTAAAAAAATATGTGTAGTAAACAATAAAATTGGGATAGAAAAAATGGGGTTTTGCCACTTTGTTGATTTTTGCAGTATGAAGATGTCGTCATCTGTTAAGAGTCTGTCCTCCATTTATGTCTTGCAGGGCAATACCTCATAGCACCAGGAGCTAAGGATAATGCCCTGCTATGACATCTACTATGGTTCTATCTAACGGCCCTTCTCTTCTTTTTGTGTACAATACTGGTGGAGTATAGTGACCAGCCTCCCACATCAGAAGCCCAAAGAGGGGCGATTCTGGCCTGTCTCAACTCCCTGGAAGTACAGACAGTGGAACTCTCAACCCAGAAGCTAGGGTGAGTGGTATGAAGATGCTGGGACAATCAGGTTTATTCCTAGTAGCTTCAGGGGCATCTAATTCCTGGTGTCTAATAGAAGGTCAAGTGGCATCGTGGTGCAGCAAAGGTTGTACCCTGGCCCAGATGCCCTATTATAACAGGGTTCTGACTCAAGCTCTTGGTTTCTTCCCATATTTCAAGGGTCTCTGGCTACCCATTGAATCTCTAAACCTCTGATAGATTCCTTTCCTGCTTAAAAAACCTAGAGTTGGGGACACCTGGGTGGCTCAGTTGGTTAAGCAGCTGCCTTCGGCTCAGGTCATGATCCCAGCGTCCTGGGATCGAGTCCCACATCGGGCTCCTTGCTTGGCGGGGAGCCTGCTTCTCCCTCTGCCTGCCATTCTGTCTGCCTGTGCTCGCTCGCTCTCCTCTCTCTCTCTGACAAATAAATAAAATCTTTAAAAAAAAAAAAAAAAAACCTAGAGTTGGTTTTGTTGTTTGCAACCAAGAACCTAATTGATACAGATTCTGATCATGTTGAAGTGACCCCTGAGCACTTTTCCTAGTCCTAAAAGTCTTGGAGACTCTACAAGCTCTCTCAGTTACCTGTTGTACCAGTTGAGGTTCTTAATCACAAATAAAAGAACCCTCTGTAGCTGATTTAAGCGGAAAAGAAATTCATTAAAGGATATTCAGCATCTCTGAGAGGCCCTGAAGTCAGGAACAACAGATAAATTTTGCCACCCTCCAGATTGCTCCCATCGGGTCCTTGCCAGCACCCTCACTGGCACAGAAACCACAGGTTACAACAAAAGTACAGCCTGTGGGAAAATAGCATGGAGGTTCCTCAAAATGTTGAAAATAGAACTACCCTATGACCCAGCAATTGCACTGCTGGGTATTTACCCTAAAGATACAAACGTAGTGATCTGAAGGGGCACGTGCACCCGAATGTTTATAGCAGCAATGTCTACAATAGCCAAACTATGGAAAGAACCTAGATGTCCATCTACAGACGAATGGATAAAGAAGATGTGGTATATATACACAATGGAATACTATGCAGCCATCAAAAGAAATGAAATCTTGCCATTTGCGACGACGTGGATGGAACTAGAGGGTATCATGCTTAGCGATATAAGTCAATCGGAGAAAGACAACTATCATATGATCTCCCTGATATGAGGGAGAGGAGATGCAACATGGGGGGTTGAGGGGGTAGGAGAAGAGTAAATGAAACAAGATGGGATTGGGAGGGAGACAAACCATAAGTGACTCTTAATCTCACAAAACAAACTGAGGGTTGATGGGGGGAGGGGGTTGGGAGAGGGGGGTGGGGTTATGGGTATTGGGAAGGGTATGTGCTATGGTGAGTGCTGTGAAGTGTGTAAACCTGGCGATTCGCAGACCTGTACCCCTGGGGATAAAAATATATGTTTATAAAGCTGCAAAAAAAAAAAAAAAAAAAAAAAAGAAAGGATGAATACCCAAGTTTTGTAGCAACATGGACGGGACTGGAAGAGATTATGCTGAGTGAAATAAGTCAACCAGAGAGAGTCAATTATCATATGGTTTCACTTATTTGTGGAGCATAACAAATAGCATGGAGGACAAGGGGAGATGGAGAGGAGAAGGGAGTTGAGGGAAATTGGAAGGGGAGGTGAACCATGAGAGACTATGGACTCTGAAAAACGATCTGAGAATTTTGAAGGGGTGGGGGGTGGGAGGTTGTGGGCACCAGGTGGTGGGTATTGTAGAGGGCACGGATTGCATGGAGCACTGGGTGTGGTGCAAAAATAATGAATACTGTTATGCTGAAAAAATAAAAAAACTAAAGATGTGGGATATTTAAAAAAAAAAGAAAAAAGTACAGCCTGTGTTTCTGCCAGAAAGCCTGTCACAACTACCCTTGGATGCTCAATGTCTCTGCCTAGTCCCTAGTCTAAAGGGACCCCTCCTGACATGGGCTTCCTAATATCAGTGGCCTCCTAATTGAAGCCTGGCACAGGTGTTATCTGATTGGGAGGACCTTAATTCAAGGGAAACTGGGAAAGCCCATTTCTGGCTTCTCCCTTGAGAAGGCACAAACTCAGAAGGCAAGAAATTCTCCAAACACAGGAAAAGCATCCAAGAGTTCTGGGTGCCCAAGTGCTTGACAGATATCCTCTTGACTACCAGTATATTGACTACATCTGTCACAGTGTTAAAAACACCTTGCATCCAAGAAATCCTTCCTAGAGGCTAACCAAACCCACCTGCTACAAAGCACTAATGTAACCAGAGTCCTCTCTATGCTGCCTTCACTGGAACTGTACAAGAGCTCATCACTGTCTTCCAAATATTTGACACTGACCTTATGTCCCCTTTTCGTTTCCTATTATGCTGTTTGAAAAGTTAAAAATTATTTTCTCCTTCTCTCTTCCCTAGGATTCCTTGTTGCTTTCATCACCTCCGAAGCCATTCTCTCAGCTACTAGGACTTGTCTTCAATTGCTCTAAAAGCTCCATTCCTTGTACTGCTCTCTACCAGATAACATAGCTGCTTTCCTTTTTCTCTCTTCATGCTTTCTCTCCAGTTCAGACCCTTAGTTCCCTGCTCCACTGAACAGCATCCCTCCCCTAGGCTTATACAACTCTACTAGGTCATGGTGCCCCTGTGGCCAAAATACCTAGGAATTTTGCAGTGACTTGTTCTTATGGGGTGCTCAGAGCTAAAAGCACAGCAGCCCTTCCACCCCCTTGTCACTGCATAGCTATAGTGCATACTCAGCTCAGAGGTCCCTGGAATTACAGGGGTTCGAAGAAGATGCAGGTGGGCACACCGCTGCTCTAGAATGAAACTCTCCCCCAAAGACTTCTACCAACTGTGTGACCTCAGGCAAAACACCTTAGCTCCCTGAGCTTCAGATTCCTCACTTAAAAAGTTTAGATACTAATAATATTTGTCTCACAGAACTGTTGTAGGGTTGAAAAGGGTGATACATCTAATGTACATGCACTAAGTGCTCAATCTATGCCACCTTATAGGGATAACTTGGAGACCCAGAGTGATCATGGGTATAAAAAAACCTGTAAACTGGAAAAATCCCATACAATTTCAGGTTGTTACTAACATCATAGTTACCAATATCATTGGTAACTAAGCTAAGTTGTGATATAAGGTTGTGGGTACAACCCCGATAAAATGCACTTCCTAGGAGGACACTAGTCGGTTTCCATAAATTGCCCTGAGAAGAAGAATGAATGTGATGGTTAATGGCTTAAGGGATGCTCAGACACCTGGTAAAATATTACCTCTGGGTGTGTCTGTGAGGTGTTTCTGGAAAAGATTAGCATTTGATTCAGGAGACTGTGTAAAGAATGTGGGCAGTCCTCACCGACATGGGTGGGCATCATTCAATCTGCTGAACTGAACAAAAAGACAAAAGAACCATGAGTTCTCTTTCTTCTTGAGCTAGGATGTCTATCTTTCCCTGCCCTCAAACATTAGAGTTTCTCCTTCTCAGGCTTTTGGACACAGAATGAACTATACCATGGGCTTCCCTGATTCTCCATCCCGCAGACAGCAGAATGTGGACTTCTCAACCTCCATAACCAAATTAGCCAGTTTCTGTGAGGTAGGTATAAATATAGATATAGATACAGATACAGATACATAGCTATCCCACTAGTTCTGTTTCTGTGGAGAACACTAATACAGTGATTATATACCCATTACAGACATTTCCAGAATGGTGGAACTACTCTTGAGATTTACAGAGGCAGGAAGTGGGGGGACAAGACCTTGTCCAAAATGGGCAACAGCAGAGATGGTCCTTGAATCTAGTGTTCTTGACTCAGTCAATATCACCTTGGCAAAACAAGGCTTCCACATTGACCTTTGTGGGCCAGACAGTGCTTCCCACCTCCCCTCACACACCCAGCCAGGTTTCCAAGAGGCACCCAACATCCAGACCACCCAGACCAAAGCTAACCTCCCAGTAACCAGACTTGGTTTTCTGAAACATAATCTGAAGTGTCAAGGAGATGTAGTCAGCAACACTGCCTCCCTTATTCACCTGCCTTTGTGTCTGAAATCCCCTGCACTTGTATTAACCACTTTAGGAAATGTTAAAATGGAAAGAGCAATTCAAGAGTGAACTCTGGAACTGTTATTTTGCTGAGAACTAGTCCAGTAGACCCCTGAGTAAGAGCAAAGATGGCAGTTTGTATGGGGAGTGGGTACAGAGTAGAGTTAAATATAAGTTGACAAGAAAGGTAGAAAAATCATACAAAGAATACTTCTGATACAACAAATAGGACTTCCCCATATTAAAGCCTAAGGTGAGGGCCACTGGGGAAGGTATTAGGCTCCCTAGGGGAAAGGGTTAAAGAGTGTCATCCCACAACTGTCCCTCATTCCAGGCTCAGCCCAGATATCCCTCACCAGGAAGTCTTCCTGGGCCCTCCATCTGCCTTCAAGGATTTCATAGCATTCTGAGCCTCCCCATCATGACTCTTCTATCTCACTAGCTGTGAGCTCTCTGATGGCAAAACTAGGTCCCGCTACATCCCCAACAGAGGGTGTGCCTGGATTTATGCCTGGTGCCTCAAGTTGAGTCAACCTGCCTTAATGCATCTGCAAGCCACACTTGGAGGAAAGCCCCTTAAGGCAAGACTACTTCTTCTGAGACCTAGGGTCCTAGTAATGTTCATAATTCCTTTAAATTCAGAGACCACTCATGTGTGCATCAACTGGGAGATAAGAAGAGAAGCCCTCCTCTCTGGCTAGCCGGGGGGCCAGCACTCAGAGGAGCAGCAGTTTCTGAAACTCTACAGAGGAAGGACGATAATTATGCAAGCTATGTGAGGGGCTAGGCCACTTATCATGGAGCTGGTTCTGCATAGCTGGCTCTCAGTTTTTAATGGGATTACTTGTTTCAGGTCAATTTTTAATTTTTTTTTAATTTCAAGTTTTTACTTAAATTCTAGTTAACACACAGTGTAATACTGATTTCAGGAACAGAATTTACAGATTCATCAGTTATATATGACACCCAGTGGTCAACACAAGTGCCCTCCTTAATGCTCATCCCCCATCTAGCCCATGCCCTGCCCACATCCAACCCCCCCACAATTTGTTCTCTATGATTAAGTCTCTTATGGTTTGCCTCCCTCTTTTTCCTTTTCTTCCTTCCTCTGTATTCACCTGTTTTGTTTCTTAAATTCCACATATGAATGAGATAATATGGTATTTGTCTTTCTCTGACTTATTTCACTTAGTATAATATACAATAACTCCATCCACATCACTGCAAATGGCAAGATTTCATTCCTTTTTGATGGCTGAGTAATATTCCATAGTGCACACACACACCCCGCATTTTCTTTATCCATTTATCAGTCAATGGACATTTGGACTCCCACAATTTGGCTATTGTTGATAATGCTGCTATAAACATCCAGGTCAATTTTTAAAACAAAATTTAAAAATTGCTTTTGTTTATATTTAATATAAGAATGAGGTAATATCGGTGGTCCCCCTCAAAGAATATATATATATATAATATCCATCTTGGGGATGAAGGTAGTCTGGAAAGACCCTGGGGATGAAGGGAGAGCTGTGTCCCTGTGTCCCCACTACAGAACTGCCACTTTCAAGGACACCTAACCTAACCTGCTGCTCTCTGACTTGCTGCCTTTTACTTGAGTCAGAAAATAAATTTCCCAGCTCCACTGCAGAACATCTTTCACCAAGACCTCACAGCAGGACCCAAACAAAGAAAAACCAAAGCAGAAAGAAAACATATCACATCCAAACATGGGCCCTCCTGTGGGCCCTACCATCCACAAGGCCAATTCAGGAAGCTGCTATTGATTTTCCATAGGAAAGAGAACTAAGCAAAGAGAAAGCTTGCAGGGGAGTCAGGCCAGACAGAGACTAATATCTCATCTCTCTGTGTTATCTTTTTCCACAGTTCAAAAATCAATTAATGATGAATTTCTCTGGAAACTTCTTAAACAATGTTATTTCATTAAAGATCTGTGCAAGCACCATCAGATTTGCTTTCCAGGTGTGAATTAGAAAATTAGCCTCATCCTTTTAATAATTTCCTCCTTGGTAACGTTACATCAGTCTACACAATGTCTAGTACCAGCTGAGCTGAAGCCAGTAGGAAGCACATAATTCCTTTTCCCCTCCAGTAACAGAAATAAAAGCAAGCAGGATGGAAAACATGGGTACTTCCTAAAACGGGAGCAGGAGACAAAATAGAGGAGATCCCTGGAGAGGCCGAGAAGAGCCTGGGAAGACAGATCTTCATAGTTACTGGGAATAACCTGCCAACAAATAGCAAAGGAAAGGGGTGGAGAGTGTTTAGGAGGGTAGCAGTACCTGACAAAGGGGCCAAGAGGCAGGCAGAGGGCACGGGGTGGGGAGAGCGGAGCCTGTTGTCCCTGCAATGTGCTGCCTAGGGGAAGACAGCAAAGGTGTTTCTCAGTGTTGTGCAGCTCCCAGCCCAGACCTATCCACCTCTAACCATGGGCTGCACTGCCACAGGTTGGAGAGGTGAGGGCTGCTCTGTGGGCAAGGAGGACCGTCACTGTGGCCAGGCGCGAGGCTAGCCTGATACCGCAGCATGCAACTGCCTTATTCCCTGCTTCCCTCAACAGAGGAAGATGAACCCTCATTAATTCAGCCTAATTTTCTAGAAGGCCAACCTAATAGAGAGTAGTAAGATGCTCTTAAAGGATTCCATTTTATCACTTTCACTTACACATAGTAAAAAGAACTAAGTCTGCCTTTGATGAATAGATAAAAATGATTAGTAGTTAGCTTATTAAAGCACAATTTAAAAATAACTAACATTTTACCGATTGAACAAAATGACATTAAAACTGTGCCATGCAGAGAAAACAACCAAGTCACCATCCCTGTCTTCAAGGAACATGCAATCTGAGTAGAAGGTCAGTATCCAGGTCAGTAAATGATTGAAATAGAGTAAAATGTGTTATTAGAGGTCAGCTAAGGGGGGTGGGGTGATGAGAGCACAGAGAAGCAGGACTTTACCCAGACAGAGCAAGCTGTGCACTAGGAAAGCCTTTTTGGAAGTGCTCCTGGAACTGATTCTTGAAGAATAGCTAGAAGATAGCCAGGTTGTAGGTAGGGGAAGAAAGGGGGAGGGGAAAAAAGGGGGGAACCACATGGTCATCCTAGACATTTGTATAGTAGTCTATGGTTTGCAAAGCTCATAGTTTACTTAGGTTTTCTCATTTTTTTACTTAGAACAGCCCTCTGAGAGAAGTGCTCTTATTTCACCCTTTTGTAGATGAAGACAGAGTCCAAATGACTCCCCCAACCCAGCTGGTAAAAGAGGAAGGAACCAATGTAATCAAGTCCCCTCCACTCCAGACTCCGCACCCTGTCAGAAATCTGATGAAAACCACAGACCCTCTTCTCAGAAAAAAATGCACATATGCTCGCACTCACACACACAAAATTCATATACGATTGGATGGCACTCAGAAACCCTCTAAAGCTGGGATCAGCCCAAGGATCCCAGCTAAGAGCTCCCTTCTCTGAGCAGAGCTGGTCTGTGCTTACGCTGTAGTCACCCCACACTGTTCAGAGAGAAATGCAGACTTCTGGGCCACTACGATGATTCTACTTTCAAGCAAGTAAACAGTCACTCTTCATCTGAATCTATTTAACCTACTGCTGGTGAGCCTTGTGTGCTCAGATCAAGCAGAGTAAATCTTCAGCTCCACCACAATGGAACCATCTCAGATTCTAAAGACTTGGAGTCACATCTTAGGCTGACTGTGTCCACCCAAAATGAATTCTGTCTGCTGGGGCCTTGGGGATCCAGAGTCAGGCTCACATTTTGTGGGGAGGGTCTGGGTGTGAGGGCGAGTGAGTGGTCAGGCTGACAGGGCTGGAACTCAATGAGATAGGCAGACAGACATCTGAGGAAGGAAGCCCTCCAGTTCCTTCTCCCACCTCTAGGTCTTACAATATCATAAGCAGTTTCAGGACTGAACTCCCAAGCTCTAAAACCTTGCTGGAAACAATTCTCTCAGCAGCAGAAGAGAATTTTAAGTGATTAAAATCACTTGGTTTTAAATTTTAATTTTAACCAGCCCCCAACCACCTCTGACTGTGAACAGCAACCTCCTCACCTTGACTGCAGGATCAGGGCAGGGGGCACCTCTTCTTGCTGACCCCTTATGCGCACTGTGGCTTGGTGCCTGGCCCACAGCAGGGGGCTACTAAATATATACTGAAGTGATACATGAATGATGTTCCATATCGCCCATCATTGATTCAAGAAAATCTCTGGAAGTGACAAAAAGGAAAAGGATTTTTAAAAATCTCCTCCCCCTGCAGGTTTCATGTCTCTACAGCACATTTTCAGAGGTCCCTCTCCCTTACCTGGGTATCCACAGACACGATGCGCTAGTGGACTTGTGCATGCACCAGCTGCCTTGCCGTAGGACAGCCCTCTGCCCACGGCTAGCAATGTCCCCATGGGCCATGTCCAGGCTCCCAGGAGGCCAAATGCGCACCCTTGTGGCTTCTGGGGAACCAGCAGCCAGCAGGCCCCACCTACAGCCCTCCTCCCCTAGGGTGAGGACACTAACTGAGAAACTGCAGAATTTAAATGATCCCACAGGAAGGAAATCAACATCTCTTAGAGAACAAATTCTAGGACTGGAGTAGAAACTGAACATTCTGGAAGCGATAATTGGTCTCATTTATCTAAATTTAGAAGGTCTGGAAAGGGAAAGAGTAACTATTAAGACAAGTTATTTAGAAGATAAGCCTTTAATCAAAGAGATGAGTCAAACCCAAATTCAAACCAAAATCCTGCTCAAATCAGGGGTTTGAAATATAAGTTCCTTTGGGGATAAAAGTCAGATTTTATTTAACTTGAAAATGAACAAGAACTTTCACAAAAAGAATAAACACTAGCAACAAAAATAGGCCATCTGATAACTGTGATAACCACCCAAAATCACTAATTGTAAATCAGAAATATTTCGAACAAAAGTGATACACTGAGAGACTGGCTAAGCACTGAAAGTTCACTGTGCTTTGAAATCACCTGCAAAATTGGTCCAGATCAAGTGGGTTAGGTATTCACTGCCTTGTGCTCACTATTGGTGCCATCCAGCTTGCCCTGGATGACCTTGGTCATGCCACTCACCCTCCCTGGTAGGCTCTTCTTTTACCCTCCCCCAGTCTCAACAGCAAAATGGAATTGATAAGCACTCATTTCTCTCCCATCTTTAGTTCAGTTCAACAAACATTTCTCAAATGCCAGTTCTGTGCCTGTAGGTCTTGTAGGTGAAAAATTAATAAGACACTGTCCCTATTGTGCTAGAAACCAATAGGTGATTTTTAAGAATGAAGGTAGGGAGATGTCCAGGGTGCTGAAGTGAGGAATCCAGTGTAAGGGCTCAACAGGAGTTGGCAGGTGAAGAGAGAACATTCTACTCAGAGGAAACATCAGGAGCAGGACAGAGAGGTGGGACATAATCTAGAGCCCGCAAGGAGCATAGGTCCTCTCAGACCTCAAAGGCAGAACTGCAGGGAGGCCGTGAGATCATGGCTAAGCATGTGAACTCTATCCTGTGGGAGGAGCAGAACCATTTTAAAGTTTCCACTATGAAAGTGACTTAGTCATTTGAGCATTTTGGAACAACCATTTTTCCATGAAAAGATGTTATGAAGAAAAAAATGAAAAAAAAATGGGATAAACACATTAACTTTAAAAAACAATGAAGGTCATTATGAAATCTGCTATACAGGTGACCTCACTTAGGGACAATGATCCCTATTAATAATGGCTCAGAGCACACCCAGTAGAGGTAGTTCATAGAACTCATGAAGAAGTTGAGGTCCTCCCAACATTTTCATCCTCACCCCAACTTGTAGCCAATGCAGACCCACTGCAGACTTGCAGACTCCCACCTAGATTTTCTTTGTTGGATCTGGAAGCTCTCTGTGGCTCCCTGCATGTACCTTCATACTAAGTTAATCATCTGGCAATCTGTGTCTCGTGTAGTTCATAGGGCAAACTCAGCATTCTCCACCAGGTCTTGGCTCAGACTCATTGAGATCAGAAGGATAATACTTTTCAGGTCTTGTCAAAGACACCTGAACTGAGTGGGTCCTGGAAACTATGAGAGTCAAGGTCCTGGTCTAGCATGAACACATCTGGCTGAACAGGTCTCCAGAAGGACCTGGCTACATACCTGTTTCAATGAAATTGTAAGTTCTGTATTAGTCACTGTTTCTACTGGTGGAGCTTCAGGAACTGTACTTTTTTCCAAATATAAAATTTAGCTTCTGAATGTTGCAAAATCTCTCTATATATCTTTCTTTGTCCCTCCTTATTTTTCTTCATAACACTTACCACAATCTAATGATATATTACATATCTGTGTGTTTGCTGTCTATCCATCAAACTGTATAAGAAGAAAAGATTCTTTCTGTTCATTGCAATATCCTCAGAGCATAGAACAGTGTCTAGTCAAGGTAAAGCCTCAGCAAATATATGTGAAATAAATAAATGAAGGACCATAGTACTAATGACAATAGTGTTATCTTCCACTAGCAGTTTTGATCTTTTTTTAACTGCTCACTCTTCTACAGAATGAAGTAACAGTACAGATTAGGGAGAAGCATGAATGACTGACAGATTTAGTTATTATATTCATTTCATTAACTCAAAAAACATTTCTAGAGAATTGATATATATGCCAGGAATTTAAAATATCTTCAAAATTTGTGTGCAGCTTTAAAAAAAAAGATACTCAGATGGTTTCAAACAAAGGGAAAGAATATTTGGGAAATCTGTAGCCTTCAAAATAGGAGGTCCAGATCTCATGCATCCCAGAATGTGAAGGGATTTCACCAAAATTACTTACTCAACCACAATAGCAGATGTGGGAAAGAAAGATGAAAGCTATCGATTGCCATAAATAGCTCTCAAAATCCTTTCTTTCGTAACATCAATCATTTCAAAATAACCGAAAAATTAGAAGAAAGTCCCTAGTCAGTACAGAGGATACAGTGACTTTTAAAGAACTAAAATGCCAAGCAGAATTGGGAGTTTTCAACCTGAATACCAAATAGAAAGGTGGTGGGAATACTATTGATAGAAGGCATGCAGCTATAAGAAAAGCATTTGATATAGTGGTATAAAGTGTTACACTCAAAATTAATTCAAATTGGCTTAGTAAGGAGCGCTGCCACATAAATTTAAAACTGGCTCAAAGTCTGCAAACAAAGGGTGATGACAAATGGAAATGTATGGAGTTGGGGAGGAAGCAGGGTGCACAGGGGTCATCTTTATTAATGATCTGAAAGAGGGAGAGTAAACAGCATGTTAATGAAACTTGCAAATGATGCTAATTTGGGAGGTGTTGCTCTGATCATTGTGGACAGAGAGAGAATGTAAATGAACCTTAAGTGGTAATAAATATGAGAGGAAACACAATGAAATTCAAGTGGGAAAACATAAACCATGCCCCCCATGCAATGACTCGCCCACTCCCACCCCAGGGCCCTTTGCCCCTCACATTTGTGGGATGGGGCTGGGGAGGAAAAGAGTGTAACCCTGAATCAGAAATGTTTAATCTAAGTATTTCTCACTTGTGTAATTTTCCTTCACCTGTCCTTTAAATTTCCACAAAAGGCTGTTCCCGGATTCAGAGCAAGAATGGTACTCGCTCTTGGATGATGGGGCTCCATAAATTACAGTGCAAGAGAGGCTGTTAAAAGAAAACAAGCAAATAATGAAGGGAATGGGAAAACTGATTCATGAGAAATGACCCAAAGGGGTAGACTTTTGTTAATTGATGGCTAAGGAGTAACATGATAATCACCTGCTGAGCTCTATTCATGACAAATAACCCCTTGGTTGGAATATTTAGTATCAGTCAAGGAACTTCATTCTGCCTGGCAGACAGTGCCTCCCTCTCCCTTGGGGTTTCCACTTTCCTACTGAGGTTCACTAGTGAAGTTCTGATGAGCTTCGCCTTAAGCAGCCTGCCTTCTGGGTCCTCCACACCCACCCCTGCCCCCACCATTCCTACAGGTCATGCCATCCTCACTTCTGCTCCTGACTTGACAGCATGAACAAAGGGACCAGCGGGAGCTCAAGGAGGGCACAGACACAGTAAGACTGTACACACATCTCTACAAAAAGGAAGGTGGGGGAGGCAAGGTATCAGGATGCTCTCTTCTCAAACAAGCCCCCTCACACTCTAAGAAAATGAATAACTCTATGCAAACAGATGATTATACACAAATGTGATTTCTGACACTACGCTTACTTCCTCAGCAGGTCCAGCCACGCAGATTTCTGAGTTCCACCAGAGAATTGCTAAGCTTCCCTAGTGACCTAGTGGCTCTTTGCGCATGGAAACCGTTAACACAATGTCTCAAGTTCCAGTTCAACTCCCAATCTAGGAAGTTCAAGTGGACGGATGCTTAGAACCTGTTGTCTCACTTCCTTATTTTACACATGAGGACTTAGAACTTAATAAAAGTTTGTTGAACATGTTTGCCCAAAGAGAGGCTGCCTGAGGTCACCATATTGTTTTAGCAAGAACAGTAGTAGCTTAATACATCTCTCAATCCCCTGTTAACCTTCAAAATAAAAGTTACTTTGCCAGCAAAAAATGGATTTATTTGGGAATAGCAGAGGGTTGTAATTTAGGATGTGCAAGTTGTGACAAAAACCAGAGGCAAGACCAACAAACAAAGGAGAGGAAGATTATTTTACAGAGGAAGAGGAGGAAGGTGGGAGAAATTGTTTTAAATGAAAGTCCACTGGAAAACAGCAAGAGTTCAGGGTGATGAAGGTTTCTTCCTGGCTGAGAGGCAAGGGTAGCTGATTTCTTATAGAAGATTAAATATGTATCTTTTCCTGTTTGGGCCTTGATCATTGATCATTCTTTCCTGTTGCCTCTTCTGTTGGGGTCTGTAATTGACAATTCTTTCTGTAATTGACATTAAAGGGTACCCACTTCCCATGCTAGCCTCAGGACTCCACTCCAGTGTTTCACTTTATTAATTTCTCACACCACATTTTGAAGAAGAGAAACTGAAGCCAGACAAGTGAAATCTTTGCTCAGGGCCACAAAGCCAAGGTCCTCTGAGACCCGGGCAATGGCCCTTCCTCTAATCTTCCTACCTCTCTAGAAACTTAGAAATACTGGGAACTTCTGTTACAGGAAGGAGGGAACTTTCCCAGGAACTGAAGCAAAGATCTCAAACCTGAAATTTTTAGACAACTGCTAGATGGAATATCAGCAGCTTTGGTCATTTTTTTCATACACCAACATTAGCACCCACAAGGCAAGCACCGTGCCCCTCTCTTCTCTACCCTAGCTGCACCTTCTGTCATCTTGCCTCTCCTTGGTCTGGTGTCTCCTGAGTCATGATGCATGTTCAAAGAACACAAGACCAAGAGATATAACTCCCCACGCTTGAGCCAGCACCACTAAACATTCAAACAGGTACCCCGTTAGCAGATTCTCCCAGCCACCCTGTGAAGCAAACAGGATAGTTGTTAATAATCATCTCCATTTATTTAGTCAACAAGTATTTACTGGGCACCTACCTACAATGTGCCACTACTGGGGACAGGCAATAAATGAAATAAGGTCCCCAGAATCATTCCATGTGGAGGGAGGTGAGACAAGCAGAAAATAAGTGCACAACAAGAGAAGAATGAAGAAGGTTTCAGATGATAGTTAAGTACAATGAAGAAAACAAACTAGAAGAATGAGGTAGAAAAGGACCAAGCAGAGGAAAGGACAGCTTCTTCAGGAAGAAGGTCAGAGAAGCCCCTCTGAGGAAGTAGCATCTAGCAATGCCTGCATGAGGAGAAAACACAGGCCGTGCACACATGAGGAGATGATATGCTCTGAGAAAGGAAACAGCAAGAACAAAGGCCCCAGGACCAAAATAACGAAGGAGATGTCCCAGTGACAGACGTCACTGAGAAGTGGGCAGAGGCCAAACCATGAAAGAAAGTGCAGGACACGGGAAGGAGTCTGAACTTCATTCTAAGGACTGAAAGGAGGAATGAATGACAGCCTAGCACTCAGAGGGGCTCGTTAGTGTCCCAAAACATCACTCATCTAGGCAATGGCCCAGCCAGAACCCAAGTCCAGCACTTCTCTTACATAATTTCTAAGGGACCGATGAAAGCAAGGAACCTTGGCCCTGTCTCAATATCCTTGCACTCCCTCTCCTAAACCCTCTTGCTGGGCTAGGCAGCAAGAGGGGTACTTCCTGACCTATGCCATAAAACCTCAAAAGAAGCTGTCTCCAAACCAGGCAGGACTGTATCCTTCATAGTTCCCACTAAAACGAAATGAAAGGCGAGGTAACTGAATGTGTATCACTCTCTAAGCAATAGCCCAGATGGACTCTCAGTAAGTTCTAAAAGAAGTCAATGCTTGCATTACAGGGACCACCCACCACCACCCCTACATAATCCTTTCATACCATTGACACCACAACAGGTCAAATGTGACAGTTAAATGTAGCTCTCAGACTGATGGGGAGATACAGGGAACATGGAAGGGGATCTACTGGTTCAGAGATGCCTGTCTCACTAAGACTCTGCCCCTAACTGGCTGGGCCCTACAGACCCAACCAGAGGCAGCCCCTGCCATGATTCATCTTTTTTTTTTTTTTTAAGATTTTATTTATTTTTTGACAGAGAGAGATCACAAGTAGGCAGAGAGGCAGGCAGAGGGAGAAGAGGAAGCAGGCTCCCTGCTGAGCAGAGAGCCTGATGTGGGGCTCGATCCCAGGACCCTGAGATCATGACCTGAGCTGAAGGCAGAGGCTTTAACCCACTGAGCCATCCAGGCACCCCTGCCATGATTCATCTTTGCCTCCATCCTTCCTCCTGTAATAAGGTCAGAGCCCCACAGGTTGCACTGAAATCAGCACAAAAAAGCCAGTGGGGGCCATGACCCCTATTCTCAGATTGTTGCCCAGGACAGGACTCCTACTGTCCAGCTCTCAGCTTCCTGCCCATTCCTGCCTGCCTCTCAGATTCCAAGACTCTCTACTAGATGCAAACTTCTTCCTTGTTTGTGTCATTCAGAATCCCTTCTCTAGCTTCCAGGCCTTAGCCCGGCGACTCCACTCTCTCAATTCTGGACAAAGGAGCTTCTTCCCAGGGTCCTGTGCTCAAACCCACAGGCTCCCTTAGCCACCCTGCCAGGGTACACACCTCCCCAGCACCATCTGCCTTGGGTATGGCCTCCACCTTATCCGAGGGTCACTGACAATTGCCGCACAGAATCATTATGAAGATTAAATGAGATATGCATGCAAGGCATTTCAAACACACGTTGTAAATGATCTTTTTATTTCCTTTCCATCTTGATTTCATGACACGCTTTCTCCAGTTCCCTCTTCTGCTCTTTCCAGCACTCTTGGTCCTCTTTTCCTGTGTGCTGAACTATCGCTGTGACAGCACCTATCTCCTTGCACCCTCAGACTTGACGTTAAGGATAGCCCATGGTTCCTCTGTGTCCTGGGTCCAGCAAAGGTCCTGGCACTGGATGGTATTCAACAAGAAAAGGACAGCTCTTTCTTATGTTTGTTCTGCTTCCCATTTGCTTCCCCATTCATCATGCCAAAGGAAGGTGCAGGTCACCAAGAAGAAAGGAAACCCGGTATTTTGATGATGTATCTTCAGTATAGGTGAGACACTGTACTTTCTAGATATTTTCACACATTTTCTCTTGCTCCACATTGGGGCCTGGGACTGGTGACCAATGACTTCATTACAGTCCCAGACCTAGAGAAGGTCAAAACCTACAATGTGACCACATTAGATGCATGGATAACAAAGGCCCTTCTTGCAGGCACAGATCTCAATCTACAGATTCACAGATATAGAAAATCATACTCTATTTACTTCAATTTAACTTAATTTCTAGCTTTTCCACCCAGTTAGTCAGATTAATTTGAATTTTGCTGCAAGGGACACATTAACCCTGTAATCTCAGTGACTTAAACCCACATTGGCTCACCTCTCATTTATGCTACATGCCTAGCACAGGTGAGCAGGAAGAGTATGCTCCCCATAGTCACTCAGGGACCCAGGCTGTGGAAGGTAAGTGTCATGGGACACTTGTCATCTCAACATGTGGCAGAAGAAGAAGCTGGAGGGTGACAGATGGGTTTTCCTCCACTTCAGTATAGAAGTGATTCATGTCACTTCTACTCACAGCTCATTGGGCTAGTTATTTGTCCAACCTTAAACACAAGAGGCTTAAAGATGTGGTCTTCCTATGTGCTCAGGAAGAAAAAAATAAGATGTGACTTCTCAAACACAAAGTAAACCTCAGTCCCCAGAACTATTTCCTGGTCCCCTAGGTTGTGACACATGTTATTTCTAAATTCTTATCCCATGGCCAAGATACTGAAGTGGGAAAGTCCTACCTGACCATTGGTCATCTGTATATAATCTGTTACTAGTGACATGGCTGCTGTCCCTGTCCATGTGGCTCCTTCAACACTTACAGCTATTTCTGTTTCACGCATGGTAGATGAGCCTTTTTCTGAAATGTGGCCAGTGGCCCAATCTATACCACAGAGTTGCTTTTGCTGATCTCATGGTCTCCTCAAAGCATGGCCAGGAAGCTGATTTCTTTATTGTCTGGGCTCCAAAATCTCTTTCCCTCCTATTCTTACTAGCCTGAGGAACTAAGTTCTAGATCACGACTGGGGTGGGGATTTCTCCCTGAATGTTTTTCTGGAAACCTTTAAGCTATCTTCTCCCTTTAAGAATTACGCCTCTAGAACAAAGTTCTAGAAGAAACTGTTCTGCCTTTTACTCTGCCCCATGCATTCCTTGAGGCAATGAACACAGAGCAAGTATGAATAGGGAGAAGGAACAGGAGAAAATACAAGAAGGAAAACAAAGGCATGGATTAGAGTCTCAAAATCTTATCCAGACACACACAAATAGCACTCTCCTGGGCTAGGAAGAGAGAAGCACTGCCCAGAAAGACAGACTCAGTTTTAGGAAAGCCTGCCCCTAGGCCTTCTCAGTCTACCAGTGGCCAAAGGCACATTTCAGCATGCGGATTCCAGGGCATCTTGAACCCACAAATACTGTGAGGCTCAGGGCTCTCCGTCATCAAGGAATAGAACACAGAACACACAACACGACCCCATAAGCTTAAAACCAGGAGCACAAAGTCCGATTCTTCAAGGAGCATCACCAGCAGCAGAAATCTCCACACACGAATCTCAGGAGTACGAACTCTGGTCCTCCGCTCAGAAAGGGTGAGGTTTTAGCTGAAACACACAGCTTTGGAAACCCAAAGAGGTCTGAGAAGAAGCTACTAGGACACATGAGACAAGGCACAGAGTCAGAGGAGAAGGAACGGCAGCCAGAAGATCTGTGCCCTCTTAGTCGCAAAGAGTCGCACTCCTTCTAGAGGAAAATGATGCCTCCTGTTCACTGTGTTCAGTGGCTGCCCATCAGAGGGCCTTTCTGATACTGAATTCTTCCTGCATGCCTAGAAAAGGTATGACTAAATGCATAGACACTGAGGTATTTCGGCTAAATCTAGTCTGTTATCCTCAAAGGGATTCGATTTCTTTAAAATTCACCTTGGATGGCTTAAATTCCCATCTCTGTTTTATAGTTGACATTGGGCTCTGGGTGTGGTGATGGCTTTTAATGTCACTTTGTTTATTTTAAACTCACCACTGGCTTTCATGAGGATTTAAATCAAATCACTCTGCCCAGCAGTGCTCCTCTTTATTGTTTAAAAGCTGATCACATCTCTTTCTGAAAAGCACAGCGTACTTGTTACCTTGCAACGAAGCAGCCACAATTTACTGGGCTAAAAATCAATATATGATTGAATCCAACTCGTGCTCCTCTCTGGAATTCTTATAGCCTCTCAACTGATGGCCCCACATCACTGTCCCACCCAAGCATTTATCTTCAAAATCTGGAGGGAAAAGAATCCATTTTCCAATGAATAAAAAGAACAGTAAAGGAATGATTTTAAACACCAAAGAGAGATTCAGCATTACTTGGGAGCTGAGCAGACAATCCTTGGGCGAGAAAATAAATGACAAGTTTCAAACCAAACCAGAGGTCTATTCTATAATGCTCAGCTGGCTGGAAGGAGTCGCTGACTGGAACCAACGATGAATTTGCCTTAATGATGTTTTATCACTTCTATCTGTTTTTAAATATATGATCTGGAAGAGCTAGCAACCATTCTATGGAGACATTTTCTAGAACCCACCTGGTATAGAAAGTGAAGCTGTGAGAACTGCCGCTGTCTTCCCTGGCCATGGATTTCAGAAGATGACCCAAGTGAAAAACATGACGCACCTGGGGTGCTTTCTGTTGGCCGTTACTGTCAAACTGCCTACCTCACGGAACATAACCACAGTGCGGCCAGAACGCGGACCCACACAGGTGTTGACTTAAAACAGAGGACGCGCTCCCAAAAGCACCAATGAGCTGTCTGAGCTGCCCGCCAGTATCAACCAATCAGGATGAGGCCCTTCTGACCAATCAGGTGATGAGCCCCTTCTAACCAATCAAACTGAAGCACTTTCCCACCTCTTTTTTTTTTAGTCTTCTGTTGGTCCAGAGCGGGAACCCAGTGTGAAGTTTACATAGGCAGGGCTCCCGCTCTGTTCCCAGGGGCCAATCCAACTATTCTCTGCTGGTTCTGCGTTTCCCTTCAGCGGCAGCCCCAGTAAAGCTTTGCCTATGCCGCTGACTTTTGAGTCCGGCATCCTAGAACTCGACTCCAGTAACAGAAGGATTAGGCTGTCATTATCTGAGTAACCCCACATCAGGAGAAAGCCCTGAAGTCTGTCAGATTCACTTGTCTTCAGTCCCACTCTCACTGAATGGGTGGGGAAGGGGAGTTGTAATAGAAGAGCAGGACTACAGAGCTGCCAGATAGGATTTTTTTTGTAAGATTTTATTTATTTATTTGACAGAAATCACAAGTAGGCAGAGAGGCAGGCAGAGAGGAGGAAGCAGGCTCCCTGCTGAGCAGAAAGCCCGATGTGGGGCTCGAACCCAGAACCTGGGATCATGACCTGAGCCGAAGGCAGCGGCTTAACCCACTGAGCCACCCAGGTGCCCCTAGGATTTTTTTTTTTTTTTTTTAAGGTGGGTTACCAAGCAGAGGAAAATGTTTTACGCTATCTCCCACTGTGTAAGACGGGAGCTGTGAGGTCAGCTAGGAAGAGTAGGGAGTGTTTTTAAAGAACATTGAACCAGCTGTGCTTTATTTCTCATTAATAAAAGAGCCAAAAGGGAAGACAGAAAAAGCATGAGGAAAGTTCTTGAAGAGTCATGATCTTTTTTTTTTTAAGATTTTTTTTTTTTATTTATTTGACAGACAGAAATGACAAGTAGGCAGAGAGGCAGGCAGAGAGAGAGAGAGAGGGAAGCAGGCTCCCCACAGAGCAGAGAGCCTGATGCGAGACTCCATCCCAGGACCCTGGGATCATGACCTGAGCCGAAAGCAGAGGCTCTACCCACTGAGCCACCCAGGTGCCCCCGCCCCGAGTCCTGACTTTTGAATGGGTGTGTTATGGTTGGGGGCAGGCAGAAGGAGAAGAATTTAACTCAGGTTTGCAAACAAGGTTAAAGTCCAAATAGCCAGAGTGTTCAGTAAATGACATGATCAAAGTGTGGATACTGATGCCCTCTAACTCCTACATGGTATTTATGTCAATTATGCCCGATATAACTGTTGTTTATAGTTTTTCACTTTTTTCTTTCCTTCTTTTTTTAACATATATAAATAGGTGCTCTAGCTAGAATAAGCATATCTGAAATGCAGTAGTCAGTGCTCAAAGAGGACATTAAGACTTGCACTGCTTAGGGATAGATAACCATATGGAGATGATTACTTCAAATTGCCTATTGGTCACCCAAGTGAGATAGATAGAGCAGGGACAGAAAATGGTGGGCACTGTAAGCCGCACAGAGGAGTCAAAGAAGCAGGGAGACATTGGGAGCTTTTAAGGTAATGAAATTTATGTAAGAGAAAAAATGATCTGACAGTTAAAAAGTCAACTACAAATATTCAGATTTCAAACACTACAGTTGACTCCATGAAAAGAATGATCATCCTTTCTGACACCAACACTAAAGAGGGTTTATATTTATGGTGGCAACTGAGCAAGCACTGAATACCTCTATTCATTATCTGAATGTGCATAAATGATAGAAATTAAATATTTATAGTTGATAAATTATATGTATATTATATATAATATATATATGACTGGAATATCAACTATATATATATATATATAGTTGATAAACATGATGCTGTGATAGAAACCTAGGAACAATGCCAACTGTTAAGAGGATCCCTAAACCAAAGAAGATAGTAGCCGTAGCATATAAGGGGGCCAAAGCCACCTCACCATGACAATACAAGTTTAGAGATGGACCATTATAGGCATGACTCCTGTATGGAGTCAGAAACTAGAGTCACTGAGACTCATATGACAAAGGGGTGGAGCCATGCCTTGCAAAGTCACCCCTATGAACAAGGAATAGAACAGAATTATCCACACAAGTATCCACCACAGTGACCCTTGAAAGCTCTGGACAAGATAAATCCTCCCAAAATTGTCAGGATTAAGAAAACAACACAAGCTTCCCACCCAGAGACTGTAACAACCCCAAATATATGAAAGAGAAATCACCCACAGAGACTAACATAAACCTAAATTTACTACATATATGAGGAATATCAACAGTATGAAGTAAAAGGGAGAAAATCAAAGAATTTAAGCTCTTTGGCCTGAGAAAATAAAGATAATAAAGCATCTCCTATATTTAAAGTCCTTAAAGTGATTTTTTAAAATAGCATTTAGAAGAAGAACCAAGATGTCCTGAAATAAGAGCAGATACAAATGAAACAAGAACTAGTGGTTATAAAAAGAAAGCTATTGAAATAAAAACATTATGAAGAAGTTACGCTTCCAGCCAAAATGGAGTAGTATGAACCAGATTAATCCTTCCCCAGCTTGAAACAACTAAAAACTAGACAAAATATATAAAATCTCAGTTTTCTACACATTGGACATCAAGGCAGTGAAAGTCAGTGGTCCCTGTGAGACCATAAAGAAAACAAGAGAAGGGCCACGAGTACCCAAACTTATGCTTTGAGAGTTTCCAGGCTACAGCACAGAGAGCACAAGTGATGCCCACCAGGCTCCTTGAGTTGAGGACACAGAGTTGTAAGTCCTGAAGACTAAGGCAGAGTTTACAATACCAGAGAGAAGAGAGTAGCAAAAAGAGAATGCTGGAGAGAGGCAGAAGGTTTGCCGTGAGTGTTCATCAGAGGACTAATCAGCAAATGCATGTGAGGAAACTACCTGAGGCCAGGGAAAGAGCCTTTCAAAAAGGTTAGAGGGGCAGTATTTGGTGGTCACACAGGGCCCAGAAGAGTACCTGAGCAGACCAGCCAGACTGGAAAACCTCACATTTATGAAACGTTGGGTTGAGAACTCAGAAATCTTGCCTTAGCAGTGGGAAAAAATTAGCCATAGGTTAAATGTTGCTCTGGTTTTGTCTGACAAATCTTAAAAGCAAGAACAAGCAAACTGTTTCCAAGTAATTTAACTAAATCTCAGATAAAGCTAAGAATATTTACATAAGTATAAAAATATCAACATTTAACAAGGTAAAATTTACAATGTATAAAATCCGATAAAAAATAACCAACCATGCAAAGCAGCAAGAAAATATAACTTATAATAATGAGAAAAGCAATCAATTGAAATGACCCAGAACTAAAGCAGAATTAACTTAGATGGACATTAAAAGAGTTGTTATAACTGTATTTCATATAACTATATTTCAGAATTGTTATAATTGTATTTCATATTCAAAAAAGCTAAGGAAAAAGTTAAAGGGGGAAGAGATTTTAAAAGATCCAAATAAAACTTCTGGAGATGAAAACATCAATGTCTGAGATTTTTTTAAAATAATAATGCTGGATGGGATTAATAGCAGATTAGATGTGGCAGAAATAAATATTAATGAACTTAAACATATAGAAATAGAAACTATCCAAAATGAAACCCAGAGAGAAAACTTTATCACTAATTATATTAAATATGGATGGGCTGAAAAACCCAAACAAAGAAAAAGATAGATCAAATAAAAATATCACGACCCAACTATAACAGCCTACAAAATACCTACTCTGAAAATAAAGACAATTAGGAGCATCTGGGTGGTTCACTCAGTTAATGTCTGACTCTTGGTTTCAGCTCTGGTCATGACCTCGGAGTCCTGGGATCAAACTGTGCATCAGGTTCTGTGCTCAACGAGCAGTCTGCTGGAGATTCTCTCACCCTTTCTGTCTCCCTCTCCCCTTCCTTCATTCACACTTGCTCTCTCTCTAAAATAAATAAATAAATCTTGAAAAAATAAAAATAAAGACAATTAAGTTTAAAAAAATTTTTAAAAGGGAAAGGATATACCCTACTAGCTGTAATAAAAAGCAAGCTGGGGTATGATATTCATAGAGCATATTTTAGAGCAAATAATATAACCAGAGATGAGCACAATCATTTTATAATGATAAAGAAGCCAATTCGTCAAGAATAAATAACAAGCTGAAACATTTATATGCTTGATAACATAGCTTCAAAGTAGACAAAGCAAAAAATATTGGAAATACAAAAACAAATCGACAAATCCACAAATCAAGTCAGAGATTTTCATTGCTTTCTCTCAACAAGAGACAGAAGCAGACAAAACATCAGTAAGGACACAGAGATTTGAACAGTATTATCAACAAACTTGACCTAACTAACATTTATAGAACCCTCAAACCAACAGCAGAGTACATACTTTCCGAGTTGCATACAAAAAAGTTACCAAGACAGATCAGATAGGCCATAGACAAGCCTTAAAACATTTGAAACTATTAAAATCATACAATGTATACTGTCTGAATGTAATGGAATTAAAATAGAAATCTTGGTATCATTAGATTAGACAAATATTTTCTAGGTGCCCAGGAAAATAGTATATAGTGTAAGATGGAGGGCCAGAGGGAGAGTGCTGAAAGGAAGTACTCACCAGAGATCCTGGTAGAGTGACTGGTAACTGGAAAACTAGGAGCATGGCATCATCCTGAGGGGTGTGAAAATTGTGAAAGGAGTTTGAGAAAAAAGACAACTTCTCTTTGGGTCAGATTGAGTCTGAGTGAGCATGAAACCTCCTAAAAGCAATAAATACAACCATCAGCCAAAAACTCAGAAGTGAGATCCAGAATTCTAAATTTGAAAGTTATCAGGGTGGTATAAGGGTTATCATGCATCATCTTCCTGGACAGAGCAGGAGTTCAGGAACTGGCATGTGACTACATGAAGAGTCCACTGGCAGACAGATTTAAAAGCTGGAAGAGGGCACAGTGTCTCTTCTTATGAGATGAAGTAGAACTGAGACAAACAGAAGATGGAGGTGAAGAGACAGAGATGAGAGAGATGGAGATAGAGCCAGAAGTACTTTTAAGGGAAAGGCAGAGATTCTCCTAACATTATTTAACCCCTTGTCTCAGCCAGGCCTGAAGTCACCCTTTCTGCCTTATAACATGAGCTAATACAATCCTTTTTTTTTTCCCCTTGAGTTATTTTGAATTAAGTTTCTATCACTTGCAATTGAAAAAGTCCCAGCAAACAAATGTCCTCCACCCTTTCTTCTCCCCAACCTCCTTCACTTAGAAATATGCTGCCCATCTTTCCCTAGGAAAATGTTACTTTCCCTGTGATGGCCCACAGGTGTGCTGATAAACCAACTCTCAAAAAAGGAAAAAAAAATTTTGCCATGTTTGCTAATTTCCATGATGTGACTACTCCCACTATAGTCAATTTCAGGCCACTGAACATAGAGTTGAGAAAAGATAAACAGAATCAGAGTTAATTCCATCACACCTCCCAATTCTGACGGCAGAATTAGATATAGGGTGGCAGCTATAAGAAATTGCCTGAGGGACGCCTGGGTGGCTCAGTTGGTTAAGCAGCTGCCTTTGGCTCAGGTCATGATCCCAGTGTCCTGGGATCGAGTCCCACATCGGGCTCCTAGCTTGGCGGGAAGCCTGCTTCTCCCTCTGCCTCTGCCTGCCGCTCTGTCTGCCTGTGCTCGCCCGCGCTGTCTGTCTGTCTGTCTCTCTCTCTGGCAAATAAATAAAATCTTTAAAAAAAAAAAAAAAAGAAAAGAAATTGCCTGACCTTGGGGCACTGGGGTGGCTCAATCAGTTAAGTATCCGACTCTTTTTTTTTTTTTTAAAGATTTTATTTATTTATTTGACAGACAGAGATTACAAGCAGGCAGAGAGACAGTCAGAGAGAGGAGGAAGCAGGCTCCCTGCTGAGCAGAGAGCCCGATGTGGGGCTTGATCCCAGGACCCTGGGATCATGACCTGAGCTGAAGGCAGAGGCTTTAACCCACTGAGCCACCCAGGCGCCCCAAGTATCCGACTCTTGATTTCAGCTCAGATCTCGATCCCAGGACGGTGAGATCAAGGCCTACACTGGGCTCTATGCTCAGTGGGGAGTCTGCTTGAGGTTTTCTCTCTCTCCCTCTGCCCTTCCCATCTCCTCTCTCTCTCTCTCAAATAAATAAGTAAATAATTTTTTTTTTAAGTTGCCTGACCTTGACAGTATACCCTAAGTGCCAAAGTCTCTGAGAATGTCATTTCCTGAATCAGCCCAACCATGCCCACATGTCCTCGTTGTGTTTTCTCAGTTGAACTTTCTTTCTACCAACCTCACTGGTGCTTCCACAGGTCTGTGCATACTGATATCCTAGTACAGACCCTGTGCCTTGGTTACATTTTTGTCCCCAGTGCTCTGTTGTGAGCTTCTCCATGACAAGAACTGTGTCTCCTCGGGGCTGGACTTAGACAAACTGTCAGTAAACACTTACAGGCTGAGGAAGGTAGCTCTAGTGACAGTGGAGCCAAGGGAAGGTGGGGGAGGCCTGTGCATCTGCAAAGGCAGAGTTTTTGCTAATGGATAGGGAAACATTGAGATATATTTTAAAATTCTGGAAAAAGAAGGAGGTTAAGAGAGGTGAGTAGAAGGCAGGATGGGCAATTTGGAAGGGAATGATGACACTCTGCGTGTGGCCAAGAAATGTGCCAAAGTGAGGAGGGGATAAATGCAGAATATTGTTTCCCCTTCTTCCAGGGAGCTCAGAGACAGGGAGGGGGAGACAGAGGCAGAGCTGGGATTGAAACACGGGGTCTGGAAGAACCGTATGGATTCAAGACAGGCCAGAGCAAAGCTTCAGCCCAGATAAGGCTGAGCAGCTTCACATTCAGCCATTCCCACATGTGCCATTCCACACTGTGTTCAATCAACTTCATGATTTCTAGCAATGACCCATGAACCATACTTAAAGCTGTAATTACTCTCTGAGAATAAAGGGCTGGGCCGTTATCCTTTTCTTCCTCCAAACATGTCTCGTTCTCCTGATTTACTTTTCCAGGGCCATGCCTGACAATGCTTCCGGAGCAGGTACTCAGGGTGGCCTTGGCCAGCCAACAGGGGCAGCAGGGGAGAATGAAACCCAGCCAGCTGCAGCAGCCCCGGAGTTATACCACGTTGCCCTGACAACTAATGGGCAGAGCTCGGGAGAGATAGACGGAGATGGCTGAGGTCAATGGGTAATAAAATCCTAGTTAAAGGCTGGTTTTTCTCTCCTTCATTTCTGCTGATATAAATATGAGAAAAAAAAGAAAAAGATAATTAGGAAGCAGATTCCCTTAGAGATGTGCCAGGCAGGAATGGCAGATTCTAAACATAAGGCCCTGGGCTGAATGAAGGGTCAAACGAGGACATATCTAGAGCTTCAAAGATCCTGTTCAGAAATGAGGGCCTCAAAACATAAACCAAAAGCCTTGGGAAGGAGAGACCCAAGCTTTTACTGAGCACCTACTGTGTACAGAATATTGCCCTAGGAAGAGGATATAGACAAGAAACTTCAAAAGACAATAGCCTCAGATCTCATCTCTGACATTTACTGCCCAAGAAGCCCAGCCAGGCCAGATACTAGATACCAGGTCTATCTGAGTCTGAGTCTGTGGGACGGAGATAACAGTCCTTGTCTCGCAGGGTTGTTAGGTGATTGAGGAGATAATGAGAATGAAGGAGATGGCACAGTCCTGGCTTATGGTCAGCACTGAACGGAAGGCAGCCCATAATATCAGCTGACGTCACTGAGCCCCTACTCTGTGCGAGCAGCATTCTCAACACTTTACTCCCATCTTCTCATGACACTCCTTTGGAACAGCTCTGCTACCTTGCCTGTTTTACAGATGAAGATACAGAGGCACAAAGACTTTAAGTAGCCTGCCCAGGATCACATAGGCAGGCTGTGGTAGAGCCAGGGCTTGCCTGCAGCAGGCCATCTGGCTCCAGAACCTGGACTATTCAGTCCCATCAGTAACACAGAACTGTCATCGGAAATGGAGAAGCAAAAGGGATAATGACAAGCTCTTTACATATATTTGTGCACACACATAGACACAGACACATAGTAGCTCTGGAAGGATACACGATTTAAAAATTATAATGCTGTTTGCCACTGGGGAAGAGAAAGGCAAGGAAGGGAGGATTTTTACTGTATATTTACGGTGGGTTTTGAACCATGGGAAGGAATTGCCTGTTTTAAAAATGAATAAATTAAATTAAAATTTAAAAATAGAAGAGTAGGGCAGGAGAGGCCATTTTCAATATATTTATTTCTGCAAGCATTTATCCCTGACGTGACGGTGGAGGAAACAGGCCCATGGACTGGTGACTGCGGAACATGTTGATAAACATCCACGAACGTGAGTATAATGTGCTCTGCAAGCCCTGAGGAGAACCTGGAAAATGGTCCACATCTAGAAGTCTGGGAGCCCTCAGAGAGCAGAGAATTCTAAGATGAGATCTTTCCAAAACCCATGGCCTTGAGTCAAGTCATCCATGAACTAACAGCCCATGTTGACAAAAGCCTTGGGTACTGGGCCCTTCTCACAGATGATCCAACTGAATTCATGCAACATCTTTGGAGGTGGGTACCATTGCCATCATCTCTATTTTCCAGGTGCAGACTTGAGACTTAAAGAGGTTGAGTACTTGCCCAGGGAAAGGCACACAGCTGAGTGATGGAGCTGAGATTTGAAGGCAGCCTTCACTAGAAACTACTGCCCCCCTCACCCTAATCTTCTGCTGGTAGCCCCTAAAGAGACTGAAGAATGATGGGGTGTGCTGGGAGGGCCCCAAAGGCAGATGTCCATGCTGAGAGTCAGGCAGTGGAAGGGTTGTGACCAGACATGCTGTCAGGGAAGGAACACCAGGCGGAGGGGCAATCCAGTCCTGGAGTCCCCACTGTGTGATACCAAGGCTCACTTCTCTGGGCTCTAATTTCTGCCCCCACAGAGCAAGGCAGTAGATGCTTTCTAAATATTGTCACTGCTAATCCTATGAAAAAAAAAATTTTCTGGTTGCTGTTTAGGTTTTATAACTACAGGCCTGATGGGCTGTGGCCTTCAAAAGTCCATCTGAGGGCGCCTGGGTGACTCAGTGGGTTAAGCCACTGCCTTCGGCTCAGGTCATGATCTCAGGGTCCTGGGATCGAGTCCCGCATCGGGCTCTCTGCTCAGCAGGGAGCCTGCTTCCCTCTCTCTCTCTCTCTGCCTGCCTCTCTGTCTACTTGTGATCTCTCTCTGTCAAATAAATAAATAAAATCTTTAAAAAAAAAAAAGTCCATCTGATCTGGGCCTGCATCCTCAACTCTGCCGCTGCCCCTCAGATCTCCTTGTGGGTGCATAAAGCTAGCTAGTGGCAAAAGAAATAGAAGCCTACACCCTGCTCTGGTGGGAAGGAGGGGTAGCCAGGGACTAATTGTTTAACTGAGAAAAGGACATCCACAGAAAACAGTGCAAAAATCAAATGGCTGCTCATGAACCCATTCCAGGAGGCATGCACAAGACTGAGGCCAGAGTCCTATGAGCCCTTCCTAGAACACCTGGGTGCTACTATACAGAGGAGCTGTGTTGGCTTTTGCAGATGCAAACCTTTCTTTGATGAGAATAGGTGTAAGGACATCACAGGTGGAAACAGGAGTGAGAGAGATAGAACAAGACCCAGGCCCTATTCTAGGCTGTACCTGAGGCTTGTGCTGGGGGAGGATGCAGAAGTATTCTGATAACACAGGCCTAGGAGGGAGCAGGTGGGGCAACTCAGTGCAGGGCTGAGGAGCTTCAGGCTCCATAGGAAAGGGAATGGAGAGCCATGGCAGGTTCTTAAGAGAGGGAATAGCTTGATTAAGATTCACCTGCAAGGGGGAGCCTGGGTGGCTCAGTCAGTTAAGCATCTGCCTCCCGCTCAGGTCATGATCCCCAGGTCCTGGGATCAAAACCTGCATTGGGCTCCCTGCTTAGAGGGGAGCCTGCTTCTCCCTCTGTCTCTGCTGCTGCTCCCCTGATTGTGCCTTTTCTCTTTCTCTCTCTGTCAAATAAATACATAAAATTTAAAAAAAAAAAAGAATCACCTGCAAGAAGATTATTTAAGAGTTATTCCTGTTCTAAATGGATGACAAAGTGTCTGAGCTGAAACCCAAATTACACAATCTAATCACAAGAAGGAATATTTAAAACCAGGGAAGAATACAGTGAACACATCCTATACTTCCTGCTCTGTTCGGGATTCTTCCACACCAGCATTTCAAGAGTACCATAATACTCATAATACTCATTCCAGAGAATGAAAATAGTATTACATATATGTGTGTGTACATATATATTTATGTATGTATATATATTACATATATATGAGATATATATATCCAATTTTTAAAAATTAATAGTAGCTAACTAGAAGCCAGACATTATTTTAAGGTGATCCACAAACATCCTTTTATTTAATCCTCTTTATTTAATCCTCAGTGCCCAGGCACTGACACACAGAGAAAGTAATCACACACTGCTCATTTTCCCCTCTGAGGCAAGGCTCACCTCACACAAATTGGAAGTGCTCAAGAGCCCCTCTGGCCCCAGCTTCCCAAGTGTGCTTCGGGAACTGGTCCATTCCCAGCGGTGCTTCACCTCACCCCAGCTCAGAGATGAGCATGTGACCTGGGCAGCCAATGAAAGTCTTCTACCTAAGGATTCAGTGATTGGTCCAGAGATGGACACATGACCCAAATCCAGCCAATGAGATTCATTTTGGGTTTTTATGTTGAAACTAGAGATAAATAGTTCTCTTCCTACTGGACTTGAAATTGGTAGAGTATAAATCTGGGTGTGCTGCCCAAGACCCACCACATACCACCACATGGACAGAACCTACTGTGATCCAGCACCAAGGGAGGCCCAGCTGAGATCAAAAACGCACACCCCAACAGCACTGAGTGCTTAAATGCAGCCATGCCTCAGGGTTGTGTGTGCTAAAATGTCCATTTTTACTTAACTCAGTTAAATAAATTTCATAATCTTACATAGCTAGAACTAAAGGGAATACAGGATTAATACTGAGCAGTGTTTATGAGTTGTAGGGGAAAGGGGAGTATACAGTGCTTATCCACAGGTAAGAAAAGACAGAATACTGGAAACCTACAACCGGCAATTTTCTGATGTACCTAGTACCCCCACGTGAGCACGTTACATACTCCCCTACACACGAACACCACACATACCCACATCCCACATATACATACGCAGGCACACAGGATAACCTCACACATAACAATGCCCACATACGCACGTGCACATACACAACGGCTCTGGCCTCTGAGATCAATCAATCAGCACAAGGCCTTCCCAGCTCTCTTCTGCTCCCTGTCTCACTGCTTCTATCCACAGCCCACCACTGTAGGAAGGCCACATGTTGTGCCATCCCCCTCCAGGCCCACAATCCTCCCACTAGAATTCTCTCCCCCTTGCTCCCTGCCTGCCATGCCTCCCCGTCTCTCAGCGCCCCAGAACAGCTCTCCTACCTCAAAAAGCTGTCCCTGACTCATCCCACTCCATCGTTGCCAAGTTCCCGTCACCACTTGGCTATTTTGCACTTCCACAGAAGGAATAATTTGCACTTCACCCTGTATGGTTTATACATATTTTAACATTATTTTAGAGGCAGCATATTGAAGGGGGTGAAGAGGCTGGAGCTGGACCAGGCTGGGTTCAAATCCAACTGCACCTTCACACACTGTGGGACTTTGGGCAAGTCCTAGCCATGCTTTGAGTCTCAGGTCCCTAATTTGTGGACTGGGGATTTGACCACTACCCATGCTACTTCCCTTTGAGTTTCTCAGCCAGACAAAGAGAAGGCATGAAAGCTTTCATTAAACAGAAAAGACATGTTTGCATCAGTGGTGAAGATGGACATGTTTTTGGTAGTGTGGCAACACTCTAGCCTCCTAATGGTTCTCTCCTGACCCCTAGGCCCCGACCTTCTCCAGGTGATCTCCTCTGTTGGATGTATTGAAGAGCCCATCGGTAGGTACCCCAGTTAGTAGCTGGTCAAGCACCACATGCTGTGAGCCTTGGAGGGCGGGGGCAGGGAATTAATGACTCTCAGCCACCTGGTATCGTTAAAAAGCTGAGGTCTCCTCTTAAAGTCTGCTTGGGTGGGACCCTTGGGGCCAGGAATACACACTGGAGCTGAAAGGGACACTTCCACCCCCTGCCCTTCACCTTGCTGGCTCTCCATTGCTGAAATAGGAATTGGCAAATGAAAGAGAACATGTGTTTGTGTGACTTTGGTCTGGAGAGAGTGGACACAGGGCTGGCCAAGGAAACGAAGACTAGCAACCTACTGCCGGTGCTGGGGAGGTCACCAGCTGGTGCTTTCCCCTGGGACCGTGACTAGGGGGGAGTTTCTGTCTCCTCCTGAGGAAGGGGCAGACAACCTAAGGCAGGGCACAGCTGATAGATACTGTGGGCTGGAGGAAGGAGGGTTTGGTTCTCAAATGTGTCTGCATTTATATCCATTCACTCACTGGTTCCTGAATTTTTTCATTCAACCAGCAAGAATCGGGTGCCTGCTCTGTGCCAGACATTGTACTCAGAGCTGGAGGTGTAAAAATCACATGAAACCTAGTTC
Organism: Lutra lutra; assembly: GCF_902655055.1. NCBI lineage: Eukaryota > Metazoa > Chordata > Mammalia > Carnivora > Mustelidae > Lutra > Lutra lutra. The sequence continues at coordinate 129,372,550 of NC_062278.1, read as the reverse complement.
TCTGTTCAAAGGAAGCCCACAAGAGGAGTGAGGGAGGCAGATAATTAAATCGACTACTGTGAAGTGAGGTGATGAGTATTATGACAGAAAGTGGAACGTGGGAGGGGCTTACCCTTGCCCGGGGATTCAGGGCAGGCTTGAGGGAGGGAGCTGATGCTTGAACTGAGTCAGAAGTTGGAGGTGGCAAAGGGTGGGGTGGAAAGAGATACCAAATAAATAGACACTCCTTCCCAGAGGGGATTCTAATCTAGTCTTGCTGTGTAGGAGCTGGGAGATGAGGAAGAGAAGGAGGATTCAAGACACAGGCAGATTCGGGGAAGTGTGGAAGAGCAAAATTAACTGAGGATTGGCAAGTCGGTTGTGATGCCTGGAGCCAGGGGCCCTGGGAGAATGGAGGGAAGGAGCTCAGTGGGCCTCGTGTGCTGAGCTAAGGAGTGTGGGCTTTCCCCTAAAAGCAGGGGACAGCCCCTGAAAGGAAGACATGACATGAATGCATATAAAATTTCCAAGTGGTGGTTTTTGGGAGTCAGGAGTGCTGTTAGACTCCACCGAATAGGAAGGCAGAAACAAGATAAGGGAAATCCTCCAGGCATAAAGAGTCTGGTGGAAAAGATACAACGGAGAACCCATTTTCCTGGTACACTTCCCGCATCAGAAACCGCTCCTTCTCTTTTCTTTCTTGAAGAAAACTGACCTCTGAAATGTTGGTGTTCCTTGGGATTCTATCTTGGGCCCTCTTCTGGCTTTGCTTCACCCTTTGAGTGAGTCTCTAAGTGTGGGCCCGGGACCAGCAGCATCAAAACCAACTGGAGATTTGTTAGAAATGCATAATCTTAGGCCCCACCCCAGACCTACAGAATCAGAAACTCTAAAAGGCAAAACCTACAATCTGGTTTTAACAGGTTCCACAGGTAACTCTACTGTACTCTCAAGTGTTAGGACAACAGATTTACCCCGCCTGTGGCTATAATTATAATCACCTGTGAAGCTGTTAAAAAAAATATTTAAAAACCTGTGTCACACCACAGCAAACTGAGTCAGAGCCCAGGGACTGGGGATTCTAATGAGCTTTTGGAGTTGAGGGAAAGAACCAGTGGCCCAGAGCAGTCCTTCTTGGACTTTAATGTGCAAATGGATCCCCCAGGGGAGCCTTGTTAAAATGCAGACTGATTCTACAGGCCTGGGGTGGGAACCAAGATTCTGCTTTTCTAATAAAGAGATGTCAATGCTGCTGGTCTACAGACCTCACCTGGAGGTTCATAAGGCCCTTCCCAGCCTCCTTGTTCCATCAGCTTCAATTACCACCTTCATATTAATTAATAATACTCATACATCTAGCACCCCTAGGTCTAGAACTCCTAACCTGTAAGAAAAGTTTTCAGTTGAAAAACCCATCCAAGCCTCAACGCAACACTTCCCTAACTAACCTCATCCTGTCCACCCTCCCCCGAAGTTCTACCTACACCACATGTTCACCATCCCATTTGAGTCGATCCCATCTCCTAAACCAGGCAAGGTGGTATCCTGAAACCAAAGTAAGACGAAGTTTTAAGAACATATTACCCAAAAAGCGCAACCCCAAAGCCCCAGATACTTGCCCCACCCTCTTTCCTGGGAATGCCAGCCCCCTGCAAAGGACCCTCTCTCTTGTATTTGTGGTGCTCCTAAGAGAACCCTTGAGTGTGCTCTACCAAGTCCTTGGGGGCTCTGCCACTACTCAGGATCATGACAAAACAGAAGGTCCTTGGATGGGAGACTGGAAGAGTCCCAGGATACTTTGGGGGAGGGTGACAATGACAACTTTCTTTACCTTAATTGTATTTCCTGGTGCAGTACAGCCAGGCAGCCCTGAGCTCAGACTGCTAGGTTCTGTGGGACTTCTGAGGGTGGCCCAAGGTGGCCCCACCCATCCACCCAGGGCAACTGTGAGAGCACAGCCCTGTCAGTTACATGGCCACTTGGCCCTAATTTCATTCATGGCCTCTAACTGCTTTTCATGCACCACTGTGTCGAGGCCCTGTCCTCAGGGTACTAGGGGTTCTTGAGTTAGCACCTATATTAAGCCACAGTTGCATGCCTTGCAACAAGAGAAATTTCTTCTCTCAGTGTGGTGGAAGCCAGAAGTCCAAAATCAAGGAGTCTGCCAGGCCACACTCCCTCCTAAGGCTCTAGGAAGAATCTTTCCTTGCTTCTTCCAGCTTCTGGTGGTTCCTGGTATTCCCTGGATGTGTCAGCATAACTCCAATTTCTGCCTCTTCTTCATATGACCTTCTTCCCTTGTCTCTCCACCTCTCAAATCTTCCTTAACTTTCTCTCTTTTTCTTTTTTAAGATTTTATTTATTTAGAGAGGGGGAGAGAGAGAGAAAGCACAAACAGGGGGGTTGGGACAGATGGAAAAGTAGAAGCAGACACCCCACTGAGCAGGGAACTGCTGTGGGGCTCAATCCCAGAGTCCCGAGATCATGACCTGAGCCAAAGGCAGACACCCAATGCACAGAGCCTCCCAAGTACCTTCCTTACCTTTCCTTTAAAAGGACATCAATCATTGGATTTAGAGCTCACCCTAAATCCAGGATGATCTCATCCCAAGGTTCTTAGCTTACTTACATCTACAAAGACTCTATTTCCAACTAGGGTCATTGGTACCAGAGGTTAGGACTTGGGCATATCTTTTTTGAGGAGACACAATTCAAGCCACTACAATGTCCATCCCTGTTAAAACATGGTGACCAGAAGAAAGCTCCATACTCTACTTCCCAGATATGAGTGAAGGGATACATACCCACATTTCCTGTAATCTGAATGCCATGTTATTAATGCAGCCTAAAATTGTGCCCCTTCATTCTCACCTCCTGTCACCTCTGATTGATCTCATTACTGATAAACTGCATGCGGACAAAGTCTTCCCCACCTGGCATTTGTGCAACTGATGCTTTTGAACCTAAATATAAAAGCTTACATATATCTCTATTAACTTTCATCTTATTGGTTTCAGCCCGCTTCTAGACTGTCAAAATCACTTAGAACCACTATTGTGTTTTCAATTGCAGAATTTTCCTTTCCAACTTTCTATTATCTGCAAATTCAATAAGCATGCCTGAAGTATGCGGCAGGGAAAAAAACCTTGAACTCAGGAGTCAGAGAGCTAGACACTAGTCTTAACCTTCTACTTAACTGTAGGAAAGTTCTATAATTTCTCTGGATCTCAATAAGATGACCTCTATAGTCTCTGCTAGCTCAAAATTCTATAACTAGTGAAGTTTTTAAAACTTCTAGCCCTGGAAGCAAGCAAATATCTTTGTTTAAAGCCTAACTCTGTGACTTATAGGATGACCTTGAACTAGCCACATAACCACCCTGTGCTTCAGTTTCCTCACCTGTAAAGTGGATGATGTTACAATATCAGCATTTATAAGCATTTAATTATACGATATATACATGTGTATATATATATATATATGTTACATATTATATATAGAACTATGGTTATAATAAATATATAAATATAAAGTACATAGTAATAATAGTATCTAACTCATGAGGTTATTTGGAGAATTAAATTAATGAATTCATGTAAGGCACTCAGCTCATGCCTGGCATATAAATAAGCAGTCAGTGAACGTTAGTCATTTTATTCTAGACAAGCAATTAGAAAAAAATTAACAGGACAGGACCATGATAGACTAAGAGAGAATCAAAGAGTGAATCTTCTAAATGTTCTTTGGAAATACAGTGGCCAGATGTCCTGATTTTCCAGATATGATCCTGGTTAACTCCTGTTGTTGCAATGCCCTGTACCAGGCCCATCTCAGATTCCCATTCAAGGAAGGACTTGCTGGTCCCCTGCAAGGAGCAGTTATCTGGCAGTCTAGAGTGGTTACATCTTTCAGGACCACTTCTGCTTCTGAACGGAAGGCACTCTGGCCAATGACTGAATGCGGAGGTGGAACAAGGGCCCAGCTCTTTCCACTTAACACAGGACTCTTTCAGTGGTCAGTATTTTCCCCAGAGCTCCCCACTAGAATGACAGAGACTTGGACAGGTCTGCATTATAATTTCACAGCTCCCTCATCTAATCCCACTTCCTCCTCCTCTTCTTTTCATAGGTCTTACTCCTATGAAACATCGATCCTCCTAACTCCTTCTCAGAGCCTGCTTCCTGGAGGACCCAGCTGATACAAGTCCCCTTTGCCTCTCAAAAGTGAACCCATTTAGATGATAAATTATATGCTTACGCTGAACTTTGCCCCTCCCCCACTTCCACCATTAGGGCTCCCTCAGTGATGGAATGACATGCAGCTGGGGCATCTGGGTGACTCAGTCAGTTGAGCATTTGACTCTTGATATGGGCTCAGGTCATGTTATCAACCCCTGCATCAGGCTCCTTGCTCAAATGGGAGTCTGCTTGAGACTCTCTCTCTCCCTCTGCCCCTCCCCAACTTGTGCATGCACTCTCTCTCTAAAATAAATAAACCTTTAAAAAAAAAACTGACATGCAGAGCACATTTTACCATATTAATCACAGACATAACATGAGACCGCAAAGTCTCTGACTTGCTCAAGACAGGGTCCCATAGGGATGTCACTTCTGCTGACCTGTCTATCCAGAGATTGCATTGCTAGCTCTGACCAAAATATGAGGTTAATTTGACAAAACTCAGTGAATCCGTGGTTAAGTTCAAATGATCACATCTTTCCTGTGTTTTACCAAACCAAACAAACACTCCGGTATAGGGATTTTTCTGGCTTCCCAGCCTATAACCTTGGTTTGCGTTTCCCAGTTCTCAGTGGGGCACATGGTTTGGTCTGGCCAGAGGCTCTCACTGCCTCCTTACCCCTCTCAGTCCTCAGCCCTATCTCCATGCCTTCGTCTTTGGGTTGTGCATTTCTAGCCTGCAGGGAGAACAGCTTAGTTCCAGGCTCCTGCGTGGTCCATCTCTACAGCCCTTCCTGGGATACACACAGGCTTTCTCTTGATGGGTCTTCTCTGTGCCTCCACTTCCTGAGGTCCTGTATCCCCCTCCTCCATCCTGTCCTCAGTCTGTGCTTCTCCTTCACCTGCCCCTCTGATCATCCAGGCTAATCTCAGGGCCCAGGTCAAGCCCCTTCCTTGCTTGGGAGGCCTCTCCTGCCTCCACAGGAGCAATGGTGATTGAAGAGCATAGATCTAGTCCAGCAAACTCAACTAAGCCTTTCCCTGCAGGCCTTTCATCTTACTGGGTAGTTTCTCTGCCATCCTGGCTGTGTTCTCTGGACTCCCTGCAGTCTCCTGTCAGTCTGAGGCCCTGCTCACCGAAGCCAGGCAGCCCATGGTTCCAGCTGGTTCCTGTGGAACAATGCTCCAGGGCATGAGGCATTTTCAGCTCCCTAACTCCCTGTAAGCTCCTTCCCTTGAGGGAGGGTAGCTCGGCTGATGGCTCCTGCAAGACTCAGGGCTTCCTTTATACTTTGGCACCAACTGTAATGTCCTCCAGTCCCACCATACCTAGAGCCCAGAGAGATGTTCTGGCACCCTAACTGCCTCCCTGCTGAAAGGCATTAAACCATGAGCAGGGGCTCTTGGTCCAGAGCATAGGAGGGAGAAGGAGGGTTGAGAAGGTTAATGATCTACTTCCTGCTGAGGTGAAATTACCTCACGAACATGAGGTAGCGTTCACACATTCCTGCTCCCTTTTTGGGAGGCACTGGTGTTCTCTTTCCCATAGACTCACTTACTTTGCTATCCACAAGGACATTCCTCCTAGCCTTCCTAATCATTTTGTTCATTCACTCACTGTGCAATGTGTTCAGTGCCTTCTGTGTGCAAGGCACAGAGGTGGGCATCTGAGCCTCAGACTTCAGGGCCCAGGATCTAACTACTCTCTTGGCCCCTGAAAGCAGCTTGGTGTTCCTCCTCCTCCTTTCTGATCTTAAAACACCCGTGGGCAAGCACATCATGAGACACTGTATCCGTAGAACCTGAGAGAATCATTCTTGAGAATGGAGTGACCATGCTCAGTAATGATATTCATTTGTTTATTCATTCAGTGAATACTATCAGGTCCTTATTGTGTATCAGGCACTGTGCTAACACCTGGGATACTGTTGAGCAAAAGAGACATCGTCCCTACAAAGACTGGTGTCTGAGAGAGACATTAAACAAATAGGCCCATGAATAAGCTTATCATCATGGGTGGAGAAAAGTGTTTGGAAAGAAAATAACAGATTGTAAAACACAGGGAATACAGGAGTGGCTGTTCGGGGAAGGCCACTTAAAGCTGACCTCTGAGGGATGGTCAGCTCTGACCGAGACAGGATAGGGTGACCTCTCACTCCTTACCCACCTTCTTCCCCAGCCTTCCACCCCTACCTTCCACCATGTTCAGGACCCAGGGCGGAGAGCCTCCCAACCACTACAAGGAGCACTCCCTCCTTGCTTCAAAGTCCTGATCTCAAATAAGGGGAAAGTTTACTCCCAAACTGGGTTTTATGGCTTTACTCGTCTTCCAAAGAGTCAGCTCATGGCATCTGCATCCAGGAAAAGGGGCTAGCTGGCAGCAGCCCAGCCCCCAGCAGCCGGGGAATGCCGCACCATGGCAGGAGCGAAGCCTCCTTCCAGACAGGGGCTTTGGAATGGCTGCATTAAGAATGATTGTGGCAATAAAGTTCTATTAGCCATCTGGAACAATGGTGCACTCTCCAGGGCCAGGAGCTCGGTTGCTGATGGCTGCAGACAGATGTGCACAGAGAAGGGCTCCAAGGGACAGGCTCTGGTGTCTGTCTGGGATGGAGGTCAGTTAGAGGGGGACACCAGCCCTGGCCAGTCTGAGGCGGGGCACCGGAACACTACAGCCAAAACACCTGGATGAATTCTGTTTCCATCTCAGATAAGATCCTCAAGAAAACCGTTAGGGTATCATCATTTAGAAAAGAGCTTGCCTTTACTTGGATAAATGTGAAAGATATGAATGAGGTATCAGAGATAATTAACAGGAAATCTCCCTTCTCCTCCCAAGGCTGTTCTCTGACCCTCCCACAAGGGCTACCTCACTTGGGAGTCAGACAAAGTCAGGTTCAAACTTGGGCAAGGTCACTTAACAGGCTATGTGACCCTGAGGCTCCCATAGAATCTCTGAGTTTCATTTCTCACCTGTACAATGAATGCAATAGCCTGTCTCTTCGCTGGCTTATGGATGGAGCAAGTGGAGTGTTAGCCTCCTCCTTTAATGGGTATTACTAACAGTCCTTAGGAGCAGCCCTTTCAGGGATACAGGCTTGGCCAAAAGTGGCTGGGAATGCAGTTGAGGCTGACAGTGAGGGAGAAGCACCGAGAACCCTGATGTCCCTATCCCATTTCGGGCACCTCTGTGTCCCACAGTTATGGGGACAATTATTCTTTGGCCGTGTGCTTCCAACCCTCACCTCACAAGAATGAATTAACAGGAGCATAAACACAGGTGTCACTATGATTTATGGAGTAATTAATAAACAATTAAGGTGTCTTGGAACACAATTACACATTTTATTTCAGCCGTCTTGTGTGGCAATGACTTGGCTTACCTACAGTCAGGGTTGAAGACAGTGCCCGGCCTGCAGGGTAGAGAGTGGTCGGGAAGGCTCTGTGGGTTTTATGGGATAAATACTTCTTGAGAGGCATGACGTCAAATGAGCTGCCCTCAAAGGCAGCCAGGCCTAAACATACCTTTCAATGACTCTGCATGGATTCTGCTCCATCTAGGGGGCAGAGAAGCTTCAAGGGGTGATCTGCTCACAGGCTCCTGGAGCTGACCTGGAGATCCCAAGGCACACAGACCTATGCCAGCCCTGCCCGGCACTACTGTGCACATTCTTTCCAGGCTTGTGTGGAGCTCTGTTTCTAACCTGGGCTCCTGCCTGTGCCTGCAGAAGGGGAGAAAGCATCAGTCACCTCCCCTCACTGGGGGGCAATGGTTTCCTCAACACTGAAAGCCAACCAGGCTTCCTCCCTCCATCACCATTCTGGTCCACTTACTGGTTCCCTCCAGTCAGGGGCACTGCTAGGTGGCCCTTCTTGGCATGCTCCCTTCACACTCTCCCCACACCTATTTCCACCACTAACTCCTATCTAGTTTCTTCCCAGATGTTGCTGGAACCTACCCATCCAACCCCACCACCACCATGCCTCATCTTAAAACCCTTTACTGGCCTCCCATTGACCTTAACCTTACAGCAGCCTACATGTTTCCCACCCCACCTCAATACCACCATGGCAATTCACCCCACTCCTCACCCATGACACGCCCCCACTCCTCTTCATCCTTACGGAGAACCTCTGCCATGGTCACTTTGAGTGCCAAACCAGACACAAATATTCTCCTCATGGACCAACTCAACTCCTGCGGTCTCCTCTGACTTGTTGGGATGCCACCTCACAATCCACACCCCACTCCTACCATCACCACCCACCCCACCAAGCACTCTCTTTCCACTAGTCCAGCTTGATATTCTCACCACTCAGTTCACCATCCCAAACTCAAACCCATCTGTGGGAACCCAGTTTCTGAGTTTCTTTTTCCAGAGAGCCTTACCTGGCTTATCCGGCCCACACTGACCTCCCCTACCATGATGCTGTCTGATGCCTCAAAGCCTCAGACAGTGTCAGCACTATGCCTCTTTGACTTTTGTTTTGTTTTGCTTTTGCTTGCTGCACCTGGCTGTGAGGTAGTATGGCAGAGAGGGCACGAGCTCAGCTCCCAGGCAGAGGCAAATCTGGGTTCAAGTCCTGACTCCACCCTCTATCTCTATGACCTTAAGCAAGCTACTTAAACTCAGCATTTGTTTCTACATCTGTAAAGTGAGGATCATTGCTTTAAAGAATAAAGGAGCTAGGGGCACCTGGGTGGCTCAGTGGGTTAAGGCTCTGCCTTTGGCTCAGGTCCTGATCTCAGCGTCCTGGGATCAAGTCCTGCATTGGGCTCTCTGCTCAGTGGGGAGCCTGCTTCCCCCCTCTCTCTGCCTGCCTCTCTGCCTACTTGTGATCTCTGTCTGTCAAATAAATAAAATCTTAAAAAAAAAAAAAAGAATAAAGGTGCTAAAGTGCTTAGCATAGGGCCTGGTGTGATAAATGCTCAGTGAAAATTAGCCTTTATTTTCACATGATCTCACAGGTGCACACACACACAATCTTTATGAGATTTTTAAATGTCACAAAGTCAAGGACCCATTCAAATATGTTTCAGACCTAGCAAGAGATAAGCTACCATTCAGAAACCAGGCCACATTTGCTTGAAGGTCTCTTGTTTCTTCCCACTGAAACTCCAGTTTTAAACATCCATCTATAGCTGACATCCCAAAGCCCCTGCAAAATATACCTGTCTGTGGTTCCAAGTTGAGAGTTCAGGTGGGAATCAAGTCACCAGGTAAAATAAAGGACGCTCTTGCAATGTTTGGGACATACTCATACTGAAAAAAATCACTGTTAACATGAAATTCAGATTTAACAAGGCATCCTATGTTTTTATTTGCCAACTCTGGCGACCATAGATGGGAACTTTTGAGGGACCTCCAGCCATGCAGCACTGTCTCATTTCTCCCATTGGGAATTTCCATTGCAACCAAATTGGTTTCCCTGGAGCCCTCTTATATAGACCTCGAATTATGTTTATTATGGCCAACTCAATTCTTCAGTAAACACATCTAAATGCAAATAAGCATTAAAACCCACATAATGGTTTTAACAGCTTTCCTGACATTCTCTCCACTTCCTGCCCTTATGAGTCCCTGCCTTTATCACATCAGGAACACATACAAACTCACAAAGGAAAAATAAATATGATGGATGGTAGCTAGCCACAATACAATTTAAGGTCTCTACCAATTTTGACCTTGCATGTAGAATGTGGTGGAATGTTCACTGGTACCTTATATGTCCAGAATGCCCTAAAAGATGATCATTACCCTGACTGGTAATAGAATTCTTAGATCATAATCCTTTTCTTTCGATGTTGGTAAATATTGTTCCACAGACTTCTGGCTTTCCGTATTGCAAATGAGTCTAAAGTTCTTTCCTTTGGAAACAACCCACTTTTTCCACCAACGGCCTGCAAAATTTTCCCATTTTCTTTGGAGCTCAGTGATGCCACCTGATTGATGTCTGTTTGCGACTATCCTGGAATCCACAGTGAGCCCATCCATACTCCAGACCATGTCTTTTTTTTAGTCAGGAAATGTTTCTTCTGTAATTTCTTTAATTATTATTTCTCCATCCACTCTTCTAGAACTATTGGTTTGTTTGGGTTTGTCCAGATTACATTTCTTGGTTATATTTCTTAGATTTTTAAAAAACTCATGATCAAAAAATAAAATAAAATAAATTAAAAGCCCATGATTTCTATATCTTTGTTTTTACTTTGTGAGCTGTTTATCCCGTATGATCACCCAGAATGTAATTCAGAATGCTAATTTGGTTCCCAGCAGTGAGCAGCCCTCTACAGTTTGCCTACCATTTTTTAAATTAAGAAATTGCTTTTTGTTGTTTTACAAAATAAGTGTTTTCCCTAGTTTTCCTTGAGAGGTCTTCCTTCTATTCTACTAAAGCTCTCTTCTGCCTCATCATTTTGTGCTACCTAAGTAAAAGCCACCTGTTCTTGTTGTTTACTAAATTCCCTTAAGTGGGTGATGAGTTTTCTTTTTCTACTCATGATTGTATGTTCCCTGGGCACTCAGACAGTTTGGGCGTAGAGGAACTCTTGAACAAGAAGGCACCAAAAAGATGGTGGATTTTTGCCTTCTAGTAGGCTGGCAGTTAATGAGCTGTCAAATGATTACCACTCCCATCTGTTCAGTGGGGAAGGAAGGAGCTCTGTCCCAACAGTCCCTTCTTACAGGACAGAGGGGCAGTCTTCTCCTACCTTGCACCACTGGTCAGCAAGGTCAGGCGGCACTTCCAGGGACCACCTGGATCTGGCATTCAGTCAGCAGCGCTCTGAGGAGACTTTGAGCTCTCTTAACAGCTGAGCCTCTCAGGGGATTGTGGAATTCCATCTCCCCTCAACCCCTTCTCACCCAGTCCCTGAGAAAGCAGAGCCTTCTCTGCCCTGGTCACTCTGCCCTCGCCTGAACCAAACTCCCAGCATTACATGCGCTTTGAGCTCACCAGCAGATCCATCTGCCAATCTGTTTGTCCGTGGAGGGAATTTTGCTATGGGAAGGGTCTGGAGGCCACAGGGCTGGGGACTATCTACCCTCAGAAAACTAGCTGCCCCCAGTCTCCACTGTAAATATTATTACTGTCTCCTCTTCATCACTGTCCTGGGAAGAAAACAGTTCCTCTGGGATAGTTGAGTGAATAGTTCCTTTCAAGGCAGTTATAGGAGAGCAGGAAATAACCCAAGTTTAGAATCAAAAGACTTGGGCTTAAGATTCAACTCTAAGTATTTTGTAAATGTTGAAGTACATACATATGTCACCATGAATTATCTCTGTAATCATATTACTGAACAAGACTCATTCCAGACCTAGGTCCTGAGTGAGGCCCTCCCAGTGCTCTCCCTGACAATAGTTATTTTTCTGCAGAGCACTCCACTCAACTCTTTAGGGAAAGGGAACCATGATAAATCAAAGACTAAATAACAATAGCAGAGACTACACCATATTTTCATAGCATGTTTATGAGGACATCATCTAGAAGAGAGCTAAAGGGCTTACTGAAATCAGGATATTTTACGTCTATTGCTTTTGCCTTATCTTCCAGACCTGTCATTCTGACATTGGAGGAAATTAAATTGGTCTGATGTGATTGGTTCCCTGCACAGTCACATTGGTTTTCATCCAGTACCCTCTAGTTTTCTGGTATTTGTAAATTAATTATTGAATGATTTGTTGCAATATCTCTCTCAGGATAATAGTGCCTGTCACAGCACATGACATTTATAATATGTTTTTAAGTTTCTTGGCAATGTGTGCTAAGTAAATGTAAATTCTTATTGTTGGCCTGTATCGAAGGTGTCAGATAATCAGGCATGAGAATGAGTGGACAGGTTGGGCTTTCTCTCTGAGCAGGATATCCCTCCCATCAAGAACTCCCTCTGGGAAAGGAACTGTAAAAAAAAAAAAAAAATTCTATCCTCGTCTAATTTGTAAGATACAGCCATTTTCCCCTTCCTTCTTTTCCTCTTCTCACTCATTTATTCACCAGGTAATAATGCACCTTTCCAGGAAATATTCATTCAAGTGAAGATACCTTCAAGCACACCTGATTGTTTGACCCAAGCAAGATGTGAGGCGTCTCTATCTTGCCCCAAATCTGCCAATTCAGAGATATTAGAAACCAAAACCAAGGCCCCAAGTTTCAGTCACTAACTACAGACAGTGGTCTGTGGCACTTTTTAGGGTCTGTTATGAAAGAGAGACAGAAGTGAAGGCAAAGGGATCTTAGGCTCAATGCCCCCTCAATGCCTGGAGCAAATCACACAGTCCCTCAGGACATCACGTGTCCAATTGGAGTTACTTCACTAAACATCCTCAGAGGATCCTTCTAGAGAGTTACTTGGCTTGATATTAGGTTCATAGGACACAGACACAGTAAATGTACTCTTCAACCAAAGGAGAACCAGATTCTCTGACCATTGACCTGGAAGCCTAGTGACCATGTTGCCTGGTGCGAAACCCCATGGCAGCAGGGATGAATCCCAACGAATTTTGAACTAGGCAATGGAAGACTTTGGTACAGATACTGCCTGCCATTCCCATTCTTTAGTGGTTTTCTCTCTCTCTTTCCTTTCACTTTATATTATCTCTGATAGCTCATGAAACTCCCAGATAAGTATATCTTCTTCAGACAGTGTTCATTGCTCACATCTTTCACAATCTATCTGCAGCCACCAAACTTACCTGTCCTTGGTCCCTATCAGAAGATCTGTGTGGTCATTCAAACTCTTCAAGAAAACAAAACTGGAAATATGGGTGACCAATAATAGCTTATATTATTTTATATACTTTATATTCTAACTAAGAACACTGTGACCTTACAGAGGTAATTTCAGCTATGTGGCAAAAAAAGTGGTTTATGTACTTCTCCATGCACTCAAAACTCACCAGGCCAATTGTAAGACCTCCTATTTGAACTTACATTTCAGCCTCCCACCAATGGAAGAGAGATGGGATGGCCCTAAAAAGAGGCTCAAAACAGAAAACTTACCACATTAGAAGTGAGAAAATGCCAGAATCTGCTTTGAGTTCTAGGCCATGCACTGGAGAAGACATGACTGAATTAAGAGTAACCCTCTCTCCCAGTCTCAGGTATTTGGATCTCTGGATTACTGCAAGGTTCATGAAGGAACAAGCCCAAATTGGGCAGGAGGAGTCCTAAGATCCAGTTCTATTGTTGCCACTTATTCACTGGTGCATAAGGCTCTTCTCCCAGAGCCTGACTTCCATGCTGTAAACCACAGAAGCTGATCTGGAGTCTCTAATGTCTCTTAACTGTTATGCAATGCGGTTCTCAGCTTCACTTGTCTCCTCCCAAGTGAAGAAGTTATAGTTGCAGGATTGGGGGATAGTAATGTAGCATCTACCATTCCTGCTGGAAAAAGATGAAGCCTTTTATTCCAGATAGCCCTTATACTTTTTTCAAACAATGTACCCTGGTCTTTAAGAGCTGGCTCTTGGGGGCACCTGGGTGGCTCAGTGGGTTAAGCCTCTGCCTTCAGCTCAGGTCATGATCTCGGGGTCCTGGGATCGAGTCCCACATCGGGCTCTCTGCTCTGCAGGGAGCCTGCTTCCTCCTCTCTCTCTCTCTGCTTGCCTCTCTGCCCACTTGTGATCTCTCTGTGTCAAATTTATAAAATCTTTAAAAAAAAACAAAACCTTTAAAAAAAAAAAAAAAGCTGGCTCTTGCCCAGATTCACTTCCAAGCAGAAAGCCAGGCTCCCTCTCCTAGCTGCACTTTGAAATGTAAAGTTTTGTTTTGTTTTGTTTTGTTTTGTTTTCACCACTAACCCACATTCAGGGGAGTGGAGCCTAGCTGTTGCTTTTGGAGATGTGCCCTGCATCCTTAATGGCCTCAGCATTCCCACTAGAAATGGTGTCACCTTCACAACCCAGATTCAGCCTAAACTTGCAGGCTAATCAGATAGGAAGTATCCCTGTATACACAGCAAGTGGCTCAGTCAAAGCTCCAGAGCCTCCTTTTCCAGAACTTATGGCCCATAAAGTTACCAATCAAACATCTGCCAATCACCCCACTGGTAACCCCAGGAATGCCACAACTAAGGAAGTGGCCATGAGATCTTCATAGAAAAGAACTTGCTGAATTATTTCTAGAACAGTCAGAAATTCTTGGGTCAAATGTAGCTCTGAGATTATCCCTTAACTTCTCTGTGCTTCAGTTGCCTTTTCTGTGAAACAGGGGTACTAACACCTGTCTTGACTTTAGCCAAGAATCAGCAGAGACGACAGATGCAAAAGAAAACATCTTGTAAACCAAGGCTCTTTGGGGAGGGTAGAATCTTAATTGTCACAGAATTGTTTCAAAATAAACATGTCAAACTCCTTTCCCCACTCTCTAGAAATCGAACTCCCCAAATCCAGGGTGGCACCTGGCCATATGTATTCTGAAAAGACCCCTAGAAGATCCTGGTCCACACTGCCCCATTGCATGCTGTGTGGGTATGAGAGGTGATTGACAGGATGTGAACTTCATTCCTAACTGATGTCTGGGTGACTCTGGAGGAAACTATTCAGGAAATTATGGACTCAAAGTATCTGAAACAGTCATCCATCTTGGCGAAAGGATCCTTGCCCCATGAGCCCAAGGAGGAAGATAGGCCCTCTGTCCAGTTGGGAACAAAGCTATATTAGGGAACGTAAAGACAAAGACAACAGAGTCAAGCGTGGTCCCTATTGTGAGATGATGGCAGGGATGCCCCAAGCTATACTTAGTTCCCAAAAAAACATGTAACTCCCAGGGTTCTCTGAGATTTGTTCTTTTCTTACTACCTTGCCAAAAGTCAATTGAATCAGGCCTTCAGACTCCTAAAACAAAAGCCCGTTCACTAAAATTCAAGGTCAGAACAGGAAGCCAGATGCACTACCTTTTGTTCTTCCATCCTTGTCCCGAGGATGAGATTCCACCATGCAGACATGTGAATGCAATGGATTAACCACTTCCCAACTGGTCATAGATGCCAGGCTCCCTGCTGGGTTCCCAGGTTGCTCCCCAGCAGAAGCATCAAAAACTGAGTCTTTCTCCTGACTGGGCTCTCTGAACCCTCTTCCTGACTGATTGAGCAGTCAGCCAATTTCAGCTCAATGATAGAGTTTTATCCCAGACTCTGGAGTCTTGACTGTTGTTCACTTTGACTAAAGCATAGCCTACTTATCTTTGTCCATATTTACATATACATTAACCTAACACAAGGCCCTTAACAGCTATCATTCATACCCAGCGTGGCATTAGGCACCTTCTTGGACACAGGTCCTTTGAAAACCTGAGTACCATTAATAGTAAATACGTCAATGATACCACACAAGCATGCTTACATGCAAGATATCTTGTATGGTAGTATTTAAAAAATGACCTCAAGTCTTTGACATTTCTCCCATTAAAAGGTGGAATCTCTATCCCCTCCACTTGAATCTGCACAAACTTATGACTGCTTCAACTAGCAGAGGATGGTAGAAGTGATGCTATATGACTTCCAAGCGAGGCTGTGCAGCTTCCACTTGGATCTCTTGGAACACTCACTCCGGGAGAAGCCAGATGCTACGTAAGAAATCTAACTACCCTGAGATCATCATGCTAGAGAAAACACATGTGGGCACTCCAGCTGGCAGCCCCAGGAGAGCTCCTAGGCAGCCCATAAGCACCAAATGCAACCATGTGAGTGAGCCATCTTGGACCTCCAGACTTATCAAGCCTTCAGATGATTCCAGCTCCAGCCAACTTCTGACAGTAACCACGTCAGAAACCCCATGGGAGAGCCACCCAGCCAAACTCTTCCTAGATGCCTGTCCCCACAAAATTGTGAATGAAATTAAGTGGTTGTTTTAAGTTTAGGTAAATTGTTTCACAGCTAAAGTAAGTGACACACCTTCTAATTCCAATGTTTAAAAAATACGGTAATGAATATGAGAGGTAGGCATTTGCTCAGATCACTTGATCTGTCAGTCAGGCACTCTCATACCCTATAGGTGGGGATAAAAGTTGGTAAATCTTCCCGGAAACAATTTTGGCAACACCCAGAGCTTTAAAACACCCATCCATTGACCTCTCAATTGCGATTCTAGGAGTCTGCTCTAGTGATTTGATTATAGATATATACAAAGAATTATCTGAATCAGCTGTAAGGATGCTCATTAGTGTTATCTATAATAGCAAAACATTGGGAATAACCTAAATGTTCCCCGAGAGGGTGGTTAAATAAACTATATTTGCACAAGAAGATGCTTTACACTTGTTTTAAACCAAGTTTTTGAAGCATATTTCATGACAAAATATTCACCATCTAACAATAAATAAAAATTTAGATTACAAATGGTATTTTCCTTATATAAAAACTACACATATCTGGAAGAGAAAATCTCAAATTATATATGTATATATATATATATATATACACACACATATATATATTTAAAGATATTATTTATTTGTTTATTTGTCAGGGAGAGAGCACAAGTGCAGGAGGTGGGGGCAGGGAATGGCAGGCAGGAAGAGAAGCAGGCTCCCTGCTGAGCAAGTAGTCTGATGCAAGACTTGATCCCAGGACCCTGGGATCATGACCTGAGCCAAAGGCAGACACTTAACTAACTGAGCCACCCAGGTGTCCCCCAAAAAACCTCAAATTATAAAACTGATAATGTCTAAATACTAGTCTGGCTTTCTAGGGGTTGTTTTTTTTTTCTATATTTTCTACATTTTCTTTTTTTTTAAGATTTTAATTATTTATTTGAGAGAGAGAGAAGAAGCAGGGGGAGAGGAAGAAGTAGACCCCTGAAGTCAGACATCTAATTGACTGAGCCACCCAGGTACCTGTATTTTCTACATTTTCTATAATCAACATGCACTACTCTTATAATGAGGGGAGAAAAGATACTTTGAAGAGAAAGTAAAAGCATGATGCCCAAACTGCCAAGAATGGGATAAGAACCTCTGCTCCAAGCACCATCTACTTGTAGAGGGCTAACAGGATGGCCAATCCCAGCTACACACAGAACCGAATAGGAAACTGGAGAGCCTAAAACTGAAGCTCAGAAACCAAACGTCCACGGGAAGCTGGGAAAAGAAACTGCAAGATGGAGAACCATCCAGTCCATCATCCAACCAAAGCCCCAAGGGCCCTGGACATATCACAACAAACAGAAGGTGACATCCCCCATCCCACATCCAGTCTGCTACAGGACTATGTGGGAAGGCAGCCCCTCATGTGTGTCCGTGTGTGGGGGAGGGGAGGAGGAACTTGAGTGGGGCATCCGTTTTGAGCTCCTGGGGCATCTATCCTTCTATCCTTGAGCACTTGCGCCAGCAAAATGCGAACTCTAGCACTGCACTGTCCAATCCGGTAGTTGTTACCTGTGCGAACTATTTAAATTTAGACAGATTTAAATAAATAAAACTCAAAACTCAGTTCTGTCACACTAGCCACATTTCAAGTGGCTAATGGTTATCGTATTGGACAGAGCAGGATAGGAATTGCTTAGCTTGGATTCCGAGATTTCTACAGGGCCAGTGACATGTGGAAAGATAGAATGGGAAGTAAACTAGGCCACCTGAAACCCAGCTGTCACACTTACCAAATGTGAAATCTCAAACTCACGATTAACCTCTCTGAGTCTCAGTTTCCTTATCTAGCCGATGGGGAAAATATCTGCCGCACAGCTCCGTGACAGAGAGTAAATGATGCCAAGACCACAGACCGCGAGATGCGAGCCTATACTCAGTCGACGCTCAAACAGCTGTGGTTGTTACAGAGGTGAGGATCCCTGGACCTTTCCAAGAGCATCTCAGAATAACCAAAACAACCAGACCTGCTCAGAAACCAGGAATCTCTACTCTCAGAATCAGGCTGGAAATAAGAGGCCCTTCAGCTTTTAAAAAAAATTTTAAGGCCACCTGGTCTCACACCGAATGTAAGCCCAAGACGATGAGCACCAAAGGAAGCAGGACAGAAGATGCCTGGGAGATTTGTGGCCATCCTTTCTCCCCACAACAAAGCCTTTTGTCCCCATCCTGCAGATGGGGTTCAGCAAGGTTATCGGTGGTGCAACCGGGATTCAAACCCAGGTCTCAAGTGGCCCCCACCTCCCCTGTTACCTGTTAACGGCTTTTTCCACAGTGACATTCAGACATTCACAGTCTAAACCCTTCCTTGAGCAGGACAAGGTTGTCAGGGGAGATAAGGGGACACTGAATGTCTGGGCTCAGGGTGGCAGGCAGCAGGACTCCTGCTAAACCCATGGAAAGGTGAAGAACTGAGTGCACACCCTCGGGGGGTTAGCCAGAGGACACAAAACGCGCTCCCAAGCATTACTTAGTGGGGGAAGAAAAAGAGAAATAGAACACACAGCTTGTGCAAATGGAATCGAGTGTCTACTCCAATCAGAATTGAGCACCGACCTCAGGAAGGAGGAATGAGGAATAATTGGCCTTCCAGGGGTAGGCAGCAAGTATAAACACAAGAAACGCTATTCCCATTCAGCTCGTACATAAAGCACAGTTACGGAGTGAGGGAACCAATTTCAGCATGACAGGAGGAGGCATAAAAAGGATATGTGGAACCGTAAGCCTCTTCCCCAGGATGGCATAACCACGTTATAACTAGACAAAATGCTCGAATGGGCGCCGCGGCTAATTAACAGTGGCCCCTTTAAAAAGAAAGCTCTGCTTATTTTTATGGACATGCTGAACATAACTAGCAGGATTTAAAATCGGGCTCTCCTTACTCATTTATTTTTCCCTATAACTTGAACCGAATTTTCCCTGGGTTCCAGACTAATGAAATGCTTATTTAGAAGCTGTGGCCATCTGTGGCTGGTGCTGCCGTGTTGGTTTCTGCTCCCTGCCCTCGGGTTGATGAGGTTCGGGGGCATGGGGAATTTCCCACGATGCCCAGGCCAAGGAAGCTCACTTACATGGGAAGGGATTCACCAGGAAGAAAAATCAGGCCCCGACGCTCCTCTTGCTCCATGGGGGCTGGCTCCCAGCTGCAGGGGAAATCCTGACAGCTGGCATGCTGGTGGTCTCACCTGCCACTGGGGCATGTTGAGCCACACAGGGAAACAGAAACCTCATGCTGGTGCCCGCCATAGGCAAGGATTCTACACACTGGTGACCCCAAGGGCCCAGGGTACCACTCCCTTCTGCCCTCCACCTCACTTTCTCCTTTCCTACAAGGAAGAACACAAGTCTGTGATGCTCATCTTTGCTCCTTCCCTCCATTTACACATGGGATTTTTAAAAATCAGGTGTATTACACTGTTCTCAATATTGTCAACACTGGGGCCCACCTGCCACTGCTGCTCCCTTGCACACTCTCCCGAGAACACGCCCCTCCCCCAGCATCTCCTGACCTGTGTCCATCCGCAGTGATGGAGGATATAAACAGCTGGCAGAGCACTTGCTGCCCCACTTCAGGATGAGCCCCACGGATGGCAGTCTGCTCATTAACGCCGTCCTTGTGGCACCAAACCTGCTGCCCCTTCTGGCCAGCGCCCTGCAGCCCACAGGATTTCTTTGTGTCTGCTCACTTTTCTCCCCTCCCAGTTCTAGACTCTCTGAGTGATAACAAACAGAAAACAGCTTCCTTAATGTGTCTCCATCTCCTGTCTCTGGCCCCCTGCCCTGCTCAGCATCTCTGGATATCATACCTCCAACTCCATTCCATGAACATTTGATGTGAACCTACTCCATGCCTGACATTATCTGGGCCGAACGTCCTCCCACTTGGCTCCACGAGGGCCAGAGCCCTGCCTCCACTGTCCGTCATGACCCCACACCTGAAAAAAATGCTTGACAAGTAATCTTAGGGTAGATGAATGCCTGCATCAGAGGAGACAGCCATGCAAACAACCAATAAAGCACAATGTGATCAGTGCTATAAAACAACAACAAAAACACCTGAGTACAAAGTCCTTAGGGAATTCAGAAAAGAGGTCAGTTAATTCTGCCTGGGGAGGGATGCATTCCAGGCAGAGGACACCAGATATTCAAAGGCATGGCAGTGCATGAGTATAGGAAGGCCAGTGTCAGCTCAATTAACCATGTTCTTGCTCAACAGCAAAGCTATGAGGCCACACAAGGACTGACCATGATATCTCCATGTGGGGATCAGTGTACACTCTGGTTGAGGTCAGCTTGCCTTCATTATAAGCAGACATGCCAGTCCCTGAGCTCCACACATTCCATCTTATGGGATAGGCTCTGGGGACACAAGGATGAAGCAGACCAGTCACGGCACTCCAGTAGACTAAGGGAGAAAGATCAGTTGGGAAATTATGGTCAAGTGGGATGAGGATGCCTGAGGGCTCTGCCAATTCCGGGCACCTGAGCCATGCTGGTGCCAACTGCCATGAGCTCTGAGGTGGAGGGAATGGACCTCAATGGAGATGGAGACACATTTAGGGAGTTGACATCTTGAGGGAATATACTTAAGACATTGGTTTGTTTTCAGAAGGGCCAAGAAGGCCAGAGAACAGATGGAAGACATCTAGTTCAGGTCCCATGGACCCCAGAGAATAGCCTCTGATGTTGAGAAGGATCTGGGCCCCCCTAACCCCAATCCAAAACCAGACACAGAGGGAGACCGTGTCTTCTGTGGGAAGGCAGACACTTCTGCTAGGCACCAGGTGACCTCATCTAACTCCCCTTTCCTTTTCCACCCACAATGGTTCTCTCTTTCATTCCTTCTTTCTGGTCTTCTCCCTCCTTGGTGGGTGGAGAGACTGGGGAGAGGGGAAGTAGAGAAAGGGGATAGAAAGCGTGTCTGGAGAAAAAATAAAGAGGAACGAATAAACAAGAGGAGGCGAGAGGTGGTGACATCATGAAGGCTTCTTGGCACTAAGTCAGTGCCAAAGCAGGACTTCTCCAAGGGTACAGGAGGGGCCTGGAGACCTCTACTCCAGGGCCTGGCCAGGAGGACCTTCCCAAGAGCCTGCAGAAAGGTCCTGAGGAGGGCTGAGTTCACTGCCCTGGGTTCTAGCCCACAGCCCCACAGGCCTCTCTTCCCATGCCAGGGGGGTACCAAGTGGTACCCTCCCCACAGGGTACTCTCTACCTCCTCTCTGGCACAGAGAGCCAGCCAGCCCAGAGGCCTGGTTCACAAAGGCTGCTCTGGATTTCTTCCTTCCTCGGGGGCCCATTCTGCCTGGAAATTCTAGCAAGGCTACTGCTCTCACCTGACTCTGATGATGGGCAGGGGAGGATTCTGAGACCCGACAGTTTACAGGCCGTCTTCTGCTTCCTACGATTCTGCTCTTCAAATTGCTTTGGTTCAAACTCTGTGGTTTTTCTGGGCTGCTGGGAGGAGAGCGCATTGATTCTGTTTTGATAAGGTCAGCAGTGATCAGCTCTGACAGTCAAGCAGATAACCTGTCCCCTTCCCCCTCCACTAGACGTGGTTCCACATGCAGAGCAGGAGGGAGAGAAACAAAGACAGGGAGGAAGAGGCAGCCTCCTTTGTCTCTGTGCTTCTGAAAACCTCTCTAAACCCCATCAGCAAAAGCAGCCTCCTCTCAGGTTGCAGTCTCAGAGAAGCAGTAAGGGCACACTTGATCTTTTCCGTGTGCAGTTCCATTTTCCTTTCCCTCTGTGCGTTCCTGCCCCGCAGCCTACTCTCCTGGACGGTGACTCACTTTCCTCCAAAGAACCAATTAAGTAGCGCAGAACAGCAGCAGACTCCCGATGACACTGATTAACGTTCAGAACCCGTAGGATTGTTCAGACTGAGGTGCCTAGGAGGACTTGGAGAGGGTCCCTCTGAGGTTTCACACAGCTGATTGGAGCTTGATGAGAAGAGTGCTTGGACCGTTCCCACTTTGCTAAGGTCACTAGAGGGGAGGTTGCTTGGAGCTCCCTCTCCAGGAAGAGTTCACAGTTCCCCCAAAGTGGCGGGCATGTTCCCAACCCAAGCTTGGCAGCCAAGCGCTGCCTCTCCTTGGAGGCCTCCCAAATAGCACATAAAACAGTATCTATGTGCACGTGGGTATATGTCTAGAAAGAAGATCCAGGACTGTCATCAAATTCTCCAGGAGACCCATGATCCGAGAAGGTTAAGGAATATTGTTCTACAAAATCCTTTCAAGGATCCTTTAGAATATACCAGGCAGGCTCCCCAAAACACCTCGAAACTGTCAGTGCCATGGCAGCTGCCCTGAGACATCAAAATCCAAAACAAATAGTGATGTCTTTTTTTTAATAATAATAAAATAAAGTCCTATGTTCTCCTACAAATGGACCTTGAGAGTTTGTTCGGAGGGTCTAGCAAGGGAGCAGAGCTACTCATATGCCCTTAAACAAAGAATAGTCCTCCTCCACCAGGGAAAACCTTCCTCTTTGAGCGAGCACACAGCTTCAAGAGGGAGGCACATGAGGTGGTGATGGAGGAAGAGGCCACTTGCCTAGCCTAACACATCAACCCAAACAACCCTGGTGATCACTGGGGTGACAGATGTCATAGTCAGATCACCTTCACATTGGAGAGTGATGTCTTAAGTGGATCTCGGTGTGTTAATACAATGCCACTGTCCTGATGGTCTGAAGGTGAGCTGAGAACCATCTCCATGATCAATGACTCAACGGACCTGCTGACCCATGGGAAGGAGTACGAATATGGTACCCACATGACAGGAAGTAATGGGCCCCTGCACTGCTGTCAGTCCAATACCAGATTCAATATTCAGATTCAAGAATATTCAGAATATTCAGATTCAAGTTCCATGGGATTAGAACCAGCCTCAACATGTTCAGAGCCACTAACCAGGATAATGAAAGGTCTGAAATCACAATATCAAACACAATAGAATCATAGCTGGGCACAATGTTGGGTGATTCGGACACAAGATCTCATTCAGGACTCACAACATCCCTAGAAGTGCCTAAATCTCCACTTTACTGCTGATGAGACTGGGATTCAGGGAGAATGTGTGCATGATCCCAAGATTGGTATGTAGAGATTGTTGGATTTGAGCTGATGTCTGTGTAATTCCAAAGCCCATGCTTTAGGAACCATGCCATTAAAGGAGCAAAGTCAGAAGAGAATCCATGGAAATGTGACGACAGAGGATTGGGTAAGCTATTGTTGAGAATAAGAGGGGAAGTTACTAGATGGTAGATTTTGGTTACCTGGTGTTCTGTTGTTTCTTTTCCTAGGAGCATTAGGCAGCAAGTCAAGAGAGCTGCCACGCTCACAGTCCCATTCCAAGAAAAACCTCCCCATGGAAGCCTCTGTTGAGAGAAGCCTTAGGCCATTTCCTACATAGAGATAACCATGGGTTGTTCTACCTGATCTTTTTACCACACCTGACTGGACTAGAAGTAGACTCCCAGTTCTGTATAGTCAAATCTAACTGGGGAAAACCCAGTGCTAACTGCTTGCCACTGCAACAAATGAGCCCAAACATGGATGATGGCTCAGACCCGATAGACCTAATTCTTACTTAGTAAAGTCCTAAATGGATGATGCCAGCTGACGAGCAGTTCTCCTTTGAGTGGCGATATGGGGACCCTGGCTATTTCCATCTTGTGCCTCCTCTGCCTTCAACACATGTCTTCTAAGGTCACCATGCTCATCTATATCTAGCCAGCAGAAAGGGAAAGATCATGGAGACTATACTCAATGTTTTTTTTGCCAGGCCTGGAAATGGCACACATCACTTCAGCTCACATTCCTTTTGCAGGAACTCAGTCCCGTAGTTACACTTAACTGCCAGGGAGGCTGGGAAATGCAATCGAAGTGTGTGCCCAGGAAGAAAGGAAATAGTGCAGCTGAGTCTTTGTCAGCCTCTGCTAGAAGCAGAGAGAGAGCAGTAGCTCAGTGGAGGTAGAGTTCACATGTTATTTCTGGTCCTCTCATATTTTTGCCTCTCATATTTGGCCTATCTCCCTGAGGCCCTCAATAAGGAAACAAGTGTCCTTTTCTAAAACAATAATCCTCCTGAGAACTATATACCACATGGCAAGCCCATATGGCCCAGGGCCCCACTCATACTGAATCATACGGATGGCCATTTTACAAGTTGGTCCCCAAGACTGTAGACCAATAGCCCCCAACTGCAAATTGGTAGGATGTCAGACCTCTCTTCAAAGGCTTTTCTCAAAGCCTCCCAAAGGGAGTGGTCATATCTCCCTGAGTCTTGCTCATTCTGCCCGTTGGCTCCTGTCCATCATCGCTCTGTTGTCACAGCCCCAGAAGCACCATCCACGATCTAATCAAGGTAAGTGATACCCCCTGGAGCTGTGTGCCCTGAATCAGACACCAAGAGAGGTATCCCTGACCCCACAGGACAACAGCTCCAAGCTTTGGCTCCTCCTACGTTAGGACCTCGGACACACAGGATAATCTAACTATTCTGACTGACTTTAATACAGAGAACCAAGGCACAGAGAAGTTAAGGGTAATCTCAATAGCACAGAATGAAAGAGATTACATTACATTCCAATCGCCCCATCTCTTTTCACCTGGCGAAGTGAAACTGACCTTAGTTTCAAAGCCAATTAGGAGGTATGTGTGTGTATTTGTTTGAGTGTGTGTGTCTGACTATCTGAATCTGTCTTAACATCCTTTGACACAGAGATCAAAGTGTCTGATAAAAACAGAAAAGTTAGAACTGTTACAGTAGAGTCACTTACTGAAAACACTGGTCTTTAGCTTAAAAAAAAAAAAAAAAAAAGTCTTCATCTGTCACCATGTATTCATTCTGCCATCCATAATTGGTCCGTAACTATTTCCAAAAAGGCTATATCCTCAAGCCCCAGCGCAGTACCGGACACATGACAGGCATTCCCCAAATACTTGTCTAACAATGAATGAGGCCTAGCTTTTACACAATGTGTTCAAAACTGCCCTTGTGAGCCAAAGCCTCCCGGCACTGTCCTGTGCCCAACTGCCCCCCAAGCACCACCTGCAATCGCCCACATCCTGCTTCTCCTCTCCCGAGTCAGTCCAGGCAATCAGAGCTCTGTGGTCCTCTCACTGCCCACAGTAGCTCCCAGGAACTGGTATAGAGCCCCCAAAGTCTGAGGGTAGGGCGGTTTGGGAGCAGGGATGGGCACAGCTATCTTGGGAACGGCTCCCACCCCCTACCCAAGATAAACAAACACCCTCAGTGACCTTAGCCTCCAGAAGTGTATCACATCCTCATTTAGAAAATGTGTCCTGGGCCTAAAACTCGGGCAATGGACCAGAAATGGCCAACAGGCCCAGGGATCCACACTTCCAGGCTCCAGCCTCATCAGTTTAAAATATCAACTCTGAGATGTCGCCCCTTCCTTTCCAGACGAGTGTGTTACCCGGTCTACCAGAGACGACAGATTAGGAAAGCCAGAGAGGATTGGCACGTCCATTGCAAGCAGACTCTCTGGGGTAGCCGATCTAGAAACTGAAAACATTTCTCTTTCATTTATTGTTCAGTCTTTATTTAAAGGGAAAGTCCCCAAATGGAATTGAGAATGTTTGGGTTGTTTTAAGGCCATCTTTCCTTTCTGTGACACGGTGAGCCTGCTCTCCATTTTTCCAAGCTCCAGATAGAAACTCTGCTTGCAAACACTTGAGTGATTTCACCTCTAGTGTTTCCATGGTGATGCACATCTCCACACAGCCTGGAGAAAAGGTGTAGCTCCAAGTGATGATGAACACGAACGAAGCTCGGCAGGCTCCCCCGGCCCAGGGGGCTCTCCAGGAGGAGCTGGGCTGCACCTAGTGCTGGATGCATGGCCTCCGCCTCAGGTAGCCCAAGATGGCCTTCTCCTACCTAAGACAGTGTGGATGCACTCCTGGAAACCTCAGCTGGAGGGGACTCCGGGGCTGAGGAGGGGAGAAACTAGTGGTCCAGGAAATCTGCAGAGAGCATCTCCAACAGAGGAAGCTCTAAGTGGCATACTGCTGGGAATCATCTGGGGCCTCCATAGCCCCTGGAGTATATGGGGCCTTGGTCTTTCTCCTGGCCCGACCCAGGCTGGGCCACCAGCAGGCTGCCATTACATTGTCTAAACATACTTACAGAACAAAAAAAATATTTCCTCAAGAAGCTAAGGCTGACCTCTACCACTGCCAGGCTAGGGGACGGGTCAGGGCCCTCTCGTGCCCTCCCTGAGACAATAATGGTAATAAAACACCATTTACTGAGCACTTGTTATGTGCCACACACCACACTAAATCCAACTGATACATTCTCTCACTTGATCTTCATAATAAAAGCAACTCTATGCAGTAGGTAGTACTGTTTCTACTTCACAGATGAGGAAACAGGGACTCAGAGAGGTTAACTGACTTACACAAGACCACACAGCTAGTAAGTGGTAGAGCTGGGATTTGAATTCAAGTAGTCTCAACTTAGAGCCTGATATCAAGCATTTCTCCCTGCCTCTGTGCCTAGCACCAGGCTGGTCCTAACCCCAAAATGTACAATGACACGATGATTTCCAGAACTCACATTTGTTCAGACTTCCAGTTTACAATGACTACACTTTCCCTTTCTCCAGCCTCTTCTATGTGCTAAACATTTTATAAACCTGACTTAATCTGATCAGCACAAGAATCTTATGAGATGGATGTTGATAGTCTCACATTTCACTTGGAAAAACTGAGGCCCAGAAAGACTGTTTGCTGAAAGTCCAATGAGTGTCAGAGGCTGGTTTTGAACCCAATTCTGACTCCAGGGCCAGCATCTGACTGTGCTTCACCTTCTGCATATCTCATGTCACCCACACTTGCCAGGTCCGAGGTTGAGTATCCAGCCTTCCAAATTTGGGGGAAATCCAGGAGACTACACAGGATGGGAACAACAAAGGCAAATCCACTCCCCTCTTATGCCGCCTGCCTGGTCACAGTTAGCCAACGCCTCCAGGTGTGATGTATCTCTATCTTAGCCTAGTCATTCCTTGTCCTCTTTATCCAATGTTAACAGAACATCTGCTACACGCAGACCCTGTGCCACCCACCAGAAATACCGAGAACAAAAGCCTCAGTCCCTGCATTCTCCCTCAGTGCCCATCTCTGTATATGGCCCTGACACGCAGGACCTTACTGAATTCTCACAGCTGCCCTGTGGGCCAGAGCCTGTGCTCACTTCACCAGCAAGAAAGCTGGGCTTGGCGTGTCTCCTTCATCAGTCCACCAGGTCACAAAACAAGTAAATGGGAAAGCCAGGACAAGAACCCCAGGGTAGCACCTGGATCAGACAGACTCTGGAGACTTTGGTCATGTGACCTATTGTGCTTGGCTGTACAGCAAGGGCTGTGGGCCATGTGAGCACTGAGAAGAGAGTAATTCTGCCTGGGGCTTCAGGAGCAAGACTTTCAGAGAATGGGATTTCAGGTGCAAAAAGATCAGAAGCAAGGAAGAGCAGGAATTCCTTATGGGTGGTCCATAGTCTCCTGCAAGTTAATGGATAAGGCTCGGGGATTTCACAAACCACCTGAAATGAGACCAACAAATACGTACCTATGGGGAACTCTTCCTTTTTCTGGGAAGAATAACCATCATTTTCTTGGATTCTCAAAAGGCTCCCTGATCCCCCAAAATAGGCTAAGGACCATTGCCTTAGAATGATGCATTTGGTTTGTGGGGTGACTAGTGGGAGAAAGCTGTCCTGTTGACAGATGCAGTGTGAGGACCCAACTCACAAGGGTTTAACATCTGCAAGCTCAAAGCCTACCCAGTCTGTCTCCTGGACCTCCTCTTCCTACTGCCGGAAGTGGAGGGAGCTGCCACAACGGGAGGGAGAGGAGAGGAGAGGCATCACTCTTTTCAGAATCGGAAGTAACCTTTCTCTGCTCTGTTTTTTTTGTCTACATCTGCAACCTGGACGGTTATTCCTTTGGGCTCTCAGGTTGCCTCAGGAGACCAGGGTCCCCCCTGGCCTCCTACTCTGACTGATGTGTGTCAAGCTGCATGCTTAATGCTCTATGCTTTCAAATTGGACCCACCAGTGAAGTCACTCCTTCAGAAAGCCTTGTGCGTGGCCATTCGGTGACCAAGTGACTGATGTGGGTGATGCCCACTGCAAGGATGGAGACATTAAGTCCTTGCAGAGTTAAACAGTCTGCAGCAGCCGTGGCTTCCATGGCAGACCTGACCCCCAAGGCAGGCCCTCACCAACAGCATGGCAGAGTTATGCCCAGCTTCTGGGAGTACAGGGTCAGACTGCTTAGCTGGGAAAATCAAAGCATTTCCAGGATGATTCTATTTGAACTCTGCTCTGCTCACTGTCTATGCACACATTTACAAGGCCGGTCAGACCCAGTGCCACCATCCAATTAGCACACACCAGCATCCAGCTCCCCAGAGCCAAAACGAAACAAGTAGGATGAGATCAAAATCCTGTCCCACTATTTTAGGACAGATGCCCACAGGCACATGAGGACACAGAATACACCTGCTGCCGGCAGCTGACAGCGGCTCTCCAGCCCAGCAACCCCGGCAAAGACTGGAGCTTGATATTCCTCCATCAGGGCATCATTATTGTGCCCCTTCTCTAGGCCTGGCAGTGAGTCAAGTCCCGGAGAGTCGGAGATGAAAGACGATCTCTCTTCCGAACAAGCTCACGGTCTAGTGGGAGATGCAGCCTGGTAAAAAGGCAATTTTAACAAAATAAGATAAGGGCTATGATAGAGTAAAGCATAGGGGACTGTGAGAGTTCTGAGGGGAGGTGCCTAACTCTCTAGAGAAGTGGGAAGGCTCCCTGGAGGAAGTGACACAGGCACTGCTTCTTAAAGATGAATCAGGACTTAGCAGAGAGAGTCCCATATTAAGCAGACAGGTTGCTCAGTGTGATCAAAGCAGAGGGGGAAGGGATATGCAGAGAAATGAGGAAACTAGAAAAGGGGATGACTTCCTAAGCCACTGATACTCACACTGTAGTGTGCTTTACCTAAAGATCTTATTAAATAGATCGTTGGGCCCCACGGCCACAATTTCGGATTCAGTAGGTCTGAGCTGGGGTCTGAGAATTTGCATTTCTACCAAGTCCCCAGGTAAGGCTGACGCTGATGTTCCAAGGTCTGCTCTTTGAAATCCTCTTCCCAAAATCATTTTGAGATGTTTGGATTTATCTGGAGGGGCAGGAGGAAAGCTATTACAAGGGGCTGAACGAGGGAAGGATACCAGAATGGTAACTTAAGATCACTCTGACAACAGGTTCAAGGATGGATTGAATTCAGTAGGATTCGGGACAGAAAGACTCATCAGCAGGGGGTTGCAATGATCCCAGGCAGCACAAAGGCAGCTCCAGCAGGAATGGAGACAGCAGTCATACAGCAGGTTCTGGGAGTCTAGAGATGGGCTGTGGGCAGCAAAGCAACCGAGCAATTGAGAACAGCAGCAAGGCTTCTGCCATGATTGAATCCACACTTAGGAGCCTCTTCCTAAGACAGAAAATATGGGAGGACTTTTTTTTTTTATTTTGGCCAGGGGATAGGGTTTGGAGTTGATGAGTTCTTCTTAGCACATGTACGTTTGAGATGCCAGGGGTACCTGGGAGACTCAGTCATTAAGCGTCTGCCTTCAGCTTAGGTCATGATCCTGGGGTCCTGAGATGGAGCCCCCCGACATTGGGCTCCCTGATCAGTAGGGAGTCGGCTTCTGCCTCTGCCCCTCCCCTCCACTTGTGCTCTCTCTCTGACTCTCCCTCTCTCTCAAATAAATAAAAAAAATGTTGTTGGGTTTTTTTTTTTTAAGTTTGAGATGCCTGCAAGCTAGCAGCAGAACAGATAAATGCAGACTTAAAGATTGAGGAGAGATACGACCTGAGAGATTCAGATTTTTCTACTAGTGTTGGGAGGAAAGTGAGAGACATGGAGGAGAATAAAATGATGACCCAAAAACAATGGGTAAGTTGAGAGGAAAAAAGGGCCTAGCCAATGCCTTTGAACCACCATCATTCAAGAAGCTGGTAAAAAGTAATGGCAGGCGCCTGAGTGGCTCCATTGGTTGGGCATCTGTCTACAGCTCAAGTCATGATCCCAGGGTGTGGGATCGAATTCCACACCAGGCTCCCTGCTTGGCGGGCAGTCTGCTTCTCCCTCTACCCCGCCCCCCTACTCAATGCTCTCTCTCTGTCAAATAAATAAAATATTAAAAAAAAAAAAAAGGTAATGGCGACAAAGGAGTATAAGGACTATGTCACTTGGGCTCTCCAGGAAACAAACACAGAAACAGGGTAGAGCAGATGTTTTGCTGGGAGCAAGAGCTGTGAAAGGAAAAGGAAAGAAGCAGGATTGGGTGGGTAGGGGGTCCGATCGATGCAGACCGTACTAAGCCTCCACCACTCTGTGGGGAGCTCCAGAGCAAAGATTCTCGCCACAGAGTCCCACGCTGGAGGGCAGTGTCTGGCCCTTGTACCACAGCTGTGATCAGTCATTGGCCAGGGGCCACCAGAGAAGAGTAAGACTTTGGCCCAAAGATGTAGGGAATCCTGAGATGTAGGCAGTGAGCCCTTCCTCAAGGGCGACCTGAGTGCTGCGTCTTCATGACTGCCACAAGGAATAAATAGGAAAATACCATCAAGAGTTGTCACAAAATCCAAAGGAGGAGCTATTAGGAGAGAGTCATAGACAGTTTCCAAAGCCTCCCAGTAGGATAATACATCACTTACACCACCCCACCTCCCACAGTAGTGAGAATAGCTCTGTCACCAAGGAGCAGCTACACGGAGTCAGAAAAGCCCTAAAAGGGAAGTACTGGAAATGGGAGGAGGCTAAGGGAGGTCCAGACAGTGGGGGGCAGTTAATTCCTTCAGGGAACTCAGCTGAGGAGAGAAGGAAGGTGGAACCTGAAGGAGCTCATGGGACGCAACGAACAGAAAGAGGGGGAAAGGTTTGGGACACTGAAGCAGCTGATGATTCCACCTCAGTGGCTTTCCCTCCAGCCTGCGTTCACCTGTACACCTTTGGCAAGGGGTGGTTGGCTAGTGGGGACACGGGACAGCACAGTGCCCTTGGGAGGGAAGCAGCAAAATCCCACCAGCAGAATAGCTCAGACCACTTTTTCTGCCATTGATCCAAGCTCAGCCCCCACCTTCACGCCCTGGAGGTCTCACTGAACTGCACAATCGTAAGTCATTGTCCTAATAGCTTTATTAGAAAGAGGAAAAAAAAGGTATTAAAACCCAGCTTAATGAAGCCAGGATGCAGAAGGCAGCAGGGAGCACACTCATCGTATCCTTTCCTTTGGCCTCCTGGGAGTCCACCAGAAAATGCTCAGCCTTCAAGGTTGGGGCAATTAACCTCAGACAGAAGTAACACGAGCCATAAACATGTTGCGGGCTTGTTTTCTTCCTTAAAGGCTTTATAATAGGAACAAGCGTCTCACGGTAACATGTCATCATGGGGCAAATAAAGTCTGGTTGGAGCGAGTGCCTGAAGCTTGCCTCCTCTCACATCTCTGCCTTGATCAATAAAAGATCACAACGAGGCAGCTTAGAGCTTAATTATTTACTATTTCTGTGCTTTCGTATAAGAGAAATTTTTTCTAAGGAAATCAAACTGCCTGTTCAGTGCCATATGGAGTCAATATCCTGGACTCTATGAGGAGTTAATGAATTAATTAATCAACTAATGGCAGTGAAGGTCTTCAGAGACCATGGATGCCTAGCTCCCAAAGGGAACACTTTTCACTCATATTGGCAATAATTTTAAAACATTATTTCCTAGAAATCAGGGTAATGTCTTCACCAAGAACTCATTGGATTGTGTATATTTTCAGTGCCGGTTATTTTGATAATGTTTTTCTATTTTGCTGTTCATGTCATTTCCACTTCACAAAGCCAACTCCCCTTTATTTGTGAAGATGGGAGAATGAAAGTCCTCAGAGAATGAGTGTCCATGACGCATGGAGACACCTCCTCTTAGCCAGTCATTGGCAACAGCATCCCCTTGGTCTAGGCATGTGGAAGTCCTTTCCCTGACTTCACTTTTCCCTTGGGTAGGAGCGTTGAAGAACAGTGAAATTAGGGGAAATCCAGGAAGTGAAAGGCAAAAGAGCAGAGGTCTAAAATATTTTACAAACTAAATTATGAATCCTCAATGTAATATTAATAGTAACCACAGGCAAGAAAGGTAGTTTAAGATTTTCCCAGTAGCAGTAAAGGATGCATGAGAAGATAATTACAGGATAGCAGAATAAATTAGGACTTGCTCTTAAAGAAAAGGGGTGGGCTGGAACTTGCTTGCTATCAAAGAAAATGATGAAACTTGTCTAGAAGATTTTTTTTAATAAGAAATAAATAAGGTGCTAGTGTATTGGGTTAGATGCAAGCCAACAGGAGGCACTGAGACAGCTTGGCTGATTTTACAAGATTCCCAACACTTCCAGAAACATTCAAAAAAGAAAAGATTAACCTGGTGGGAGGAGGAATGGCAGGTCTGGAGGCAGGAGATGAGGTGTAAGGAAGGTTATGACGGTCCTTTCCAAATGATACAACAGCTGCGGGAGAGGGTTGGGCAGAAATCTCACTTTTAAAGGTACCTTTTACTGGATGCTTACAAAGTTAAGTCCTGGTCCAACGTGGGATATAAATAGTCACCAAACCATTTTACCAAACCCGTGTCAGCAGCTGGGCTATGAACAGGTGGTAAAAGCGGCAGAAAGGTAATGAGGAGTGCTTTTGCCTTATCTCCAGCTCAGCTACCTGATGGGGGTGGGGGAGACAGTGGAAGGGCGCGGCCAGAGACCAAGACAGGCTGTCTGGCAAATGACAGTGAGAGGCCAAACTCTCACACTGATTCTTTCTCTCTGTCTCTCTGTCTCTCTGTCTCTCTGTCTGTCTCTCTCTCTCTCCCTCTGCTATTGAGGAGAAAAGCAGGGAATCTGGAAGGGCAAAGGGAAATTTTAGCTGCCAGAGCTGAAGGATGTGCTCTTGGCATTGCAATTGGAATTTGGAACACATTTTTCCATAGAAACGTTGATGCAGATGGTGATTGAGAACCATCAGGAGGGCAGGGAGAGTGTGAGACCAGCCAGTCCTGGGGCCAGAGAGACCACAGGGGCCTGGTTTTACCGCGTATGTGCTATGCGCCCTTGGGGAAGTTACTTAAGCTGTCTGAGCCTTGGTTTCCTTTGACACAGAGTTGTGAGAATTAAATCACCAAGAGATAACATATAAAGAAGGAGTAAAGAGTCAGATACAGAAGAGAAGCTCCGTAAGCGTTAACTATGTCGGTATGGTTAATAAATGACAAGGCGGCAGCACATTGTGGAATATGTGGGCTTTTGTGTCCAGATTTGGAATTTAACCATCATTGTTTCTACAAGAAAAAGCATTCTGAATTCAAGCAACCCACTTAGAAAAAAAAAGTTATACTCCCAAATTAATTTACAAATTGAGCACTGTCTGTTCTTGTTTTTTAGCATCCTGTGCAGATCTAAAATCACTTGATACATTTAAGAACATAAAATGTATTATGTATAACTTGGTTGCTCATAAAATTATCATGTTTGATATATTTAGAGATGTGAAGACTAGGGAAGAAAAGAAATTCATAAATATGTGGGGGATTTATTTCCTTGTCTTTCCAGTTTGGGGAAGAAAAAGCAAAGAGCTCTAGGGGATAAAAATTCTTGAGGTCTTCCCCTCCTTATAGGGATCTAACTCCCCTCTTCCAGGCAAGCAGAATCCTGCAGTGTGAGATGAGATGCCACTCATCAGAGGACCAGATGGGTAGACAAGAGAAAAGGGGCCACCTTTCTCTGCTCTACCGAAGAGCACTCTGCAGTTCCATGAATGTCTTGTTCCTCTCTAAAGGAAGAGTGGCTCTGGCATTTATCAGGGTACCCCTTAGAGGTATTCCTTAGTGAGATATCGAGGGGGTCTGGAGAACCCGTCACATACATGTCCTCAAAGGGGCAACAGTTGTGGGATCTATGTGGATGCCTGAACTTGCAAGTGTCAATGATTTATTAAGAGCCTGGTGGTGGGTGTGAAGAAGGGCACATATTGCATGGAGCACTGGGTGTGGTACATAAACAATGAATCTTGGAACACTGAAAAAATAAAATTAAATTTAAAAAAAAAAAGAAGTCTTAATAAAAGAAGCCGAGGTAAGGAAATAGGGAAAGCGATGACAAAGATGGTGACTGCGTGCCAGCTTGGAATCCTTTCAGCTCAGTGACTTGGAAGACATTTTTGAATAAATGAGAGCAAATCACATAAGAGCATTTATCTCACATAATACGAAGGTTGGAACAGGGACATATTCAGCTTCATTCAGTGGCCCAATCATGTTATCAGCAGCCCAGTTTCTTTCTATCTTTTGGCTCTGCCATCCTCAGCATGTTGCCCTTTGTCTTCAGGTTTGAATTCTCATGGCGGCAAGATGACTGCAGTGGCTCCAAGCATCACATCCTCACACAACAATGTCCAAAGACCTAGGGAGAACATCCTTTTTTTGTGCCTCTTTTAAAGAGTAAGGGAATATTCCCAGAAGTACCCCCTCCCTTCACACATACACATTTCAAATCTATCTCATTGGCCAGACTTCTATCACATGCTTATTCCTAAAACAATGACTGAAAAGCAAAATATAATTCATAGGTACTAATGGAGACTGACCTCCTTGGGTTAAGGAGAGGCCCAGTGCCTGACAGCTGGAAACCCAAACAAAACCCGCTCTATTAGTAGGCAAGAGATGTATGCAGCAAGCAATCCAACATGTCAAGAAAGCTAGGGAAAGATGGTGCCCCCCCGGAGGTTGGCTCCTTCTGCATAGTCACTGTAAAGAAACAACACTTTCTGAAATGTTTACCCAGGGCAGGAGATAAGAGTGGGAACTGAATCCCTAAAAGCCTATCCTTTGGATGCTGCCCCAGGTACTGTACAATCTGAGGGACTCATTTAGCTAGAAAAACCCAGGCCCTGAGTTGTTCCAGAATCCCTCCCTTCAAGCCAAAAAGTCTGAGAGCTTTTAGGGACCAGTGAACAGTTTTTTTCTCCATATTCAAAAATAAAAATTCATTAGTTTCAGAAGCATGTCTTACTAAGGGATGAACTCATTCTTCCCCACTTCTTTCAGACCATTAAATCCTTTGAGATGAGGCATTGGATGATAACTAGTCTCCCTGGACAGTTTCTGATGTCATTGGCAGGAGCAGTACTGGACTTGCAGGCACTCTCTTCATTACTCTGATAAGCATTGTGTTTAAGACTAATTCATTAGGATGATATTTCATATTACATTAGGGAATGCGCTATATGATCCAAATGTGAAGGCAATGACAATTTCTCCTCCTCTCTCTGACCAGCTGCTGCAGAATGAAAGGGCGCCATCACCCTGTAAAAGGCAACGACCTCATTCACTTTAATAACCTCTGCCCTTTTGCCCATGATATGTTCATTCTAAACCAAGGGAAAAGAATTTATGTGCACATTTAGGTTCTAGTCTACCATCACCTTTAGCAATCCTAATTAATCTCTGAGATAATCATTCCCATTTCTTATAAATGGGCCAAGTTAATTGGCATGAAGTTCTCTTAAAAATTCTCTGTTCTTTCAGATGTTCTACAAGTTTCTGCAAAGAGCCCCTTAGCATGAAAATTAAAATCTGAAGTTTCTCAGCAGGTGGAGATTTCCAGAAGACTCTAAAAGGTGACATATACCTAGATTTATTTTCTTCGCAGTTTTAGGTTAGTGCAAGTTTATTTTAGAATAGTGAGGGTTGTTCATAGTGGGGATGGGCCCCAATGAGCCAGCCATCAGCACCCCAGCCAGTCAGAGATGCTGGAGTGCATCTCTGTAGAGTTGCTGCTGACATGGTACAATGCCAAGGGCACCAGAAAAATCCTTTTCAAATATCACTGCTGCTCTAAAATGCTGTATATGTCTGCTACATGGAAGAGTTATTCCTTCCCAAGATGCAGGTGTGGTTCAAAGAACGTTCTCTAAGAGAAAGAATAATACTCCAACAATGTAAATCAACACTAGGGAGTAACTAACTATTAATGGGCTCTTCTTTTTTTTTAAGATTTTTTTTAAAGATTTTATTTATTTATTTGACAGATATAGATCACAAGTAGGCAGAGAGGCAGGCGGGGGGCGGGGGAAGCAGGCTCCCAGCCAAGCAGAGAGCCCAACTCGGGGCTCGATCCCAGGACCCTGAGATCATGACCTGAGCCAAAGGCAGAGGCTCTAACCCACTGAGCCACCCAGGCGCCCCTTAATGTGCTCTTCTATGCAAACAAGTTTTCATTAGGGAAAAAGGCTCATGAGAATGATAGAAGGACACAAAAATAAGAGGTGGAAGGAGTTAACAAGTTTTCCTAAAGCCCCTCATGGCAACCAGACCTGTACACATGGGACTCCTAGCAAGACAGAACAAGTCAACAAAACTACTCTATTTTTTAAAAAGGCAGGAAGTAGTCAGGGCTGAATCCTGTTTCATATTAAGAAAAAAAAAAAACTTTCTGTGTTACCTCTAGGGATAGAGTGATCTTTCATAGAACCTATTGGCATGGCCATGTTCTTCTGTCCTCCCCCATGTTGTCAACCTGCTCACCCAGGCCTTTTCTGACCTATCACATGCCCACTGCCCTTTTAACACTCTTTGGTACTCTTATGGTAAGATGCTAGTAGAAAACGCCAGACCCTTGGGTTGGAGATGAAGGACTACTTACTACTCACAGTAATAGTAACAAGAGTAACAGCATTTTGCACCATTCCCTAAATTCCAACTTCCACCAGGTGATGTGAACATGGGCAGAGGAATCCAGCACGTGCAATGAGATATGTTACAGAAGACGTCTAAACTTAAATAATCTGAATCTTTGATCCTTGGCAACATACCTTCACTTTGCTCATGAGGGAGATACAATCTCTCTACCTCCTTTGCTTAGCAAGAACACTATCTCTATCTTCCAAGGCTGATTGTTGTACAAACCCGTAGAGAATTGTCTCCCAACAGAGTGGCAGATGGAGAAGGATTTATTGCACCCAGCCTCGATGGGATGTCAATTACTGATTTCTGGAAATGACACTGAAGAACGCACTTGCAGCATAAATGCTACATATTGCAAAGGACATGATTAGTTACCAAAAAAACATAAAGCCGTAAGAATGAATAAGAAAGTTCAGGGGTAATTATAAAATAAATATGCAAATTGTGCTTTCCAATATACCAGTAAGAACTAGTGCACTAGTTAGAAAACATAATGGAAAAAGATGATATTCAAAATAGCATTGAAAAATATGAAATATCCGGAGACAAAGTTAATAAGAAATATGAAGACTAAATAAAAAGGACCATAAATTTTCACAAAAGGACATAAAAACTAGAACCAGTTGAGAAACATCTTATGTTCCTGGGTAGGAGAATTTGCTCTAATCAAGATGACAATTCTCCCCAAATTCATCGATCAGTTAATGTAATTCTAGTCCCAGAGATTTGGGTGTTAGAGTTTGCAGAAGGGAGGGGTGATTATCCAGAGGAAACATTTGCTTTTACTGGTTGAGCCCTAGATTGACAGGTTGTTCTAATCATCATTAGTTGGCCATGCTACCTAGTTTGTGAGGTTTACAGAGAAATTTCTTGATCTGCGACGCTCTGTGACTTAGGGAGGGCATTAATACAATAGATCCCCTTGAATTCTGCTTCCTCCCTTGCTAAGAGCAAGTTCCACAGCTGTAACCTCTGAATCCTTTGCCAAAAGTCTAATGCCAAAGTCTGAAGATGAAGCCCTCATTTTTTTTAAATTTTTTTTATTTTTTCAGCATAACAGTATTCATTATTTTTGCACCACACCCAGTGCTCCATGCAATCCGTGCCCTCTACAATACCCACCACCTGGTGCCCCCAACCTCCCACCCCCCACCCCTTCAAAATTCTCAGATCGTTTTTTCAGAGTCCATAGTCTCTCATGGTTCACCTCCCCTTCCAATTTCCCTCAACTCCCTTCTCCTCTCCATCTCCCCTTGTCCTCCATGCTATTTGTTATGCTCCACAAATAAGTGAAACCATATGATACTTGACTCTCTCTGCTTGACTTTTTTCACTCAGCATAATCTCTTCCAGCCCCGTCCATGTTGCTACAAAACTTGGGTATTCATCCTTTCTTTTTTCTTTTTTTTTTTTTTTTTACAGCTTTATAAACATATATTGTTATCCCCAGGGGTACAGGTCTGCGAATCACCAGGTTTACACACTTCACAGCACTCACCATAGCACATACCCTCCCCAATATCCATAACCCCACCCCCTCTCCCAACCCCCTCCCCCCATCAACCCTCAGTTTGTTTTGTGAGATTAAGAGTCACTTATGGTTTGTCTCCCTCCCAATCCCATCTTGTTTCATTTACTCTTCTCCTACCCCCTCAACCCCCCATGTTGCATCTCCTCTCCCTCATATCAGGGAGATCATATGATAGTTGTCTTTCTCCGATTGACTTATTTCGCTAAGCATGATAACCTCTAGTTCCATCCACGTCGTCGCAAATGGCAAGATTTCATTTCTTTTGATGGCTGCATAGTATTCCATTGTGTATATATACCACATCTTCTTTATCCATTCGTCTGTAGATGGACATCTAGGTTCTTTTCATAGTTTGGCTATTGTAGACATTGCTGCTATAAACATTCGGGTTCACGTGCCCCTTCGGATCACCACGTTTGTATCTTTAGGGTAAATACCCAGCAGTGCAATTGCAGGGTCATAGGGTAGTTCTATTTTCAACATTTTGAGGAACCTCCATGCTGTTTTCCAGAGTGGTTGCACCAGCTTGCATTCCCACCAACAGTGTAGGAGGGTTCCCCTTTCTCCGCATCCTCGCCAGCATCTGTCATTTCCTGACTTGTTAATTTTAGCCATTCTGACTGGTGTGAGGTGATATCTCATGGTGGTTTTGATTTGTATTTCCCTGATGCCGAGTGATATGGAGCACTTTTTCATGTGTCTGTTGGCCATCTGGATGTCTTCTTTGCAGAAATGTCTGTTCATGTCCTCTGCCCATTTCTTGATTGGATTATTTGTTCTTTGGGTGTTGAGTTTGCTAAGTTCTTTATAGATTTTGGACACTAGCCCTTTATCTGATATGTCATTTGCAAATATCTTCTCCCATTCTGTCAGTTGTCTTCTGGTTTTGTTAACTGTTTCCTTTGCTGTGCAAAAGCTTTTGATCTTGATAAAATCCCAAAAGTTCATTTTTGCCCTTGCTTCCCTTGCCTTTGGTGATGTTCCTAGGAAGATGTTGCTGCGGCTGAGGTCGAAGAGGTTGCTGCCTGTGTTCTCCTCGAGGATTTTGATGGATTCCTTTCTCACATTGAGATCCTTCATCCATTTTGAGTCTATTTTCGTGTGTGGTGTAAGGCAATGATCCAATTTCATTTTTCTGCATGTGGCTGTCCAATATTCCCAACACCATTTATTGAAGAGGCTGTCTTTGTTCCATTGGACATTCTTTCCTGCTTTGTCAAAGATGAGTTGACCATAGAGTTGAGGGTCCATTTCTGGGCTCTCTATTCTGTTCCATTGATCTATGTGTCTGTTTTTGTGCCAGTACCATGCTGTCTTGATGATGACAGCTTTGTAATAGAGCTTGAAGTCCGGAATTGTGATGCCACCAACTTTGGCTTTCTTTTTCAATATTCCTTTGGCTATTCGAGGTCTTTTCTGGTTCCAT
The DNA here is from genome assembly GCF_902655055.1 of Lutra lutra. Classification (NCBI taxonomy): domain Eukaryota; kingdom Metazoa; phylum Chordata; class Mammalia; order Carnivora; family Mustelidae; genus Lutra; species Lutra lutra. The sequence continues at coordinate 129,332,775 of NC_062278.1, read as the reverse complement.
ATAAATTTTAGGATTATTTGTTCCATTTCTTTGAAAAAAATGGATGGTACTTTGATAGGAATTGCATTAAATGTGTAGATTGCTTTAGGTAGCATAGACATTTTCACAATATTTATTCTTCCAATCCAGGAGCATGGAACATTTTTCCATTTCTTTGTGTCTTCCTCAATTTCTTTTATGAGTACTTTATAGTTTTCTGAGTATAGATTCTTAGTCTCTTTGGTTAGGTTTATTCCTAGGTATCTTATAGTTTTGGGTGCAATTGTAAATGGGATGGACTCCTTAATTTCTCTTTCTTCTGTCTTGTTGTTGGTATAGAGAAATGCAACTGATTTCTGTGCATTGATTTTATATCCTGACACTTTACTGAATTCCTGTACAAGTTCTAGCAGTTTTGGAATGGAGTCTTTTGGGTTTTCCACATATAGTATCATATCATCTGGAAAGAGTGATAGTTTGACTTCTTCTTTGCCGATTTGGATGCCTTTAATTTCCTTTTGTTGTCTGATTGCTGAGGCTAGGACTTCTAGTACTATGTTGAATAGCAGTGGTGATAACGGACATCCCTGCCGTGTTCCTGACCTTAGCGGAAAAGCTTTCAGTTTTTCTCCGTTGAGAATGATATTTGCGGTGGGTTTTTCATAGATGGCTTTGATAATATTGAGGTATGTGCCCTCTATCCCTACACTTTGAAGAGTTTTGATCAGGAAGGGATGCTGTACTTTGTCAAATGCTTTTTCAGCATCTATGGAGAGGATCATATGGTTCTTGTTCTTTCTTTTATTAATGTGTTGTATCACATTGATTGATTTGCGGATGTTGAACCAACCTTGCAGCCCTGGAATAAATCCCACTTGGTCGTGGTGAATAATCCTTTTAATGTACTGTTGAATCCTATTGGCTAGTATTTTGGCGAGAACTTTTGCATCTGTGTTCATCAAGGATATTGGTCTGTAGTTCTCTTTTTTGTTGGGATCCTTGTCTGGTTTTGGGATCAAGGTGATGCTGGCCTCATAAAATGAGTTTGGAAGTTTTCCTTCTATTTCTATTTTTTGGAACAGTTTCAGGAGAATAGGAATTAGTTCTTCTTTAAATGTTTGGTAGAATTCCCCTGGGAAGCCGTCTGGCCCTGGGCTTTTGTTTGTTTGGAGATTTTTGATGACTGTTTCAATCTCCTTACTGGTTATGGGTCTGTTGAGGCTTTCTATTTCTTCCTGGTTCAGTTGTGGTAGTTTATATGTCTCTAGGAATGCATCCATTTCTTCCAGATTGTCAAATTTGTTGGCGTAGAGTTGCTCATAGTATGTTCTTATAATTGTCTGTATTTCTTTGGTGTTCGTTGTGATCTCTCCTCTTTCATTCATGATTTTATTTATTTGGGTCCTTTCTCTTTTCTTTTTGATAAGTCTGGCCAGGGGTTTATCAATCTTATTAATTCTTTCAAAGAACCAGCTCCTAGTTTCGTTGATTTGTTCTATTGTTTTTTTTGGTTTCTATTTCATTGATTTCTGCTCTGATCTTTATGATTTCTCTTCTCCTGCTGGGTTTAGGGTTTCTTTCTTGTTCTTTCTCCAGCTCCTTTAGGTGTAGGGTTAGGTTGTGTACCTGAGACCTTTCTTGTTTCTTGAGAAAGGCTTGTACTGCTATATATTTTCCTCTCAGGACTGCCTTTGTTGTGTCCCACAGATTCTGAACCATTGTGTTTTCATTATCATTTGTTTCCATGAATTTTTTCAATTCTTCTTTAATTTCCTGGTTGACCCATTCATTCTTTAAAAGGATGCTGTTTAGTCTCCATGTATTTGGGTTCTTTCCAAATTTCCTCTTGTGATTGAGTTCTAGCTTCAGAGCATTGTGGTCTGAAAATATGCAGGAAATGATCCCAATCTTTTGATACCGGTTGAGACTTGATTTAGGACCAAGAATGTGATCTATTCTGGAGAATGTTCCATGTGCACTAGAGAAGAATGTGTATTCCTTTGCTTTGGGATGAAATGTTCTGAATATATGTGTGATGTCCATCTGGTCCAGTGTGTCATTTAAGGCCTTGATTTCCTTGTTGATCTTTTGCTTGGATGATCTGTCCATTTCAGTGAGGGGAGTGTTAAAATCCCCTACTATGATTGTATTCTTGTCGATGTGTTTCTTTGATTTTGTTATTAATTGGTTTATATAGTTGGCTGCTCCCACGTTAGGGGCATAGATATTTAAAATTGTTAGATCTTCTTGTTGGACAGTTCCTTTGAGTATGATATAGTGTCCTTCCTCATCTCTTATTATAGTCTTTGGCTTAAAATCTAATTGATCTGCTATAAGGATTGCCACTCCTGCTTTCTTCTGATGTCCATTAGCATGGTAAATTCTTTTCCACCCCCTCACTTTAAACCTGGAGGTGTCTTCGGGTGTAAGATGAGTTTCTTGTAGGCAACATATAGATGGGTTTTGTTTTTTTATCCATTCTGATACCCTGTGTCTTTTGATTGGGGCATTTAGCCCATTAACATTCAGGGTAAGTATTGAGAGATATGAATTTAGTGCCATTGTATTGCCTGTAAGGTGACTGTTATTGTATACTGTCTCTGTTTCTTTCTGATCTACTACTTTTAGGGTCTCTCTCTGCTTAGAGGACCCCTTTCAATATTTCCTGTAGAGCTGGTTTGGTATTTGCAAATTCTTTCAGTTTTTGTTTGTCCTGGAAGCTTTTAATCTCTCCGTCTATTTTCAAGGATAGCCTAGCTGGATATAGTATTCTTGGCTGCATGTTTTTCTCATTTAGTACTCTGAATATATCATGCCAGCTCTTTCTGGCCTGCCAGGTCTCTGTGGATAAGTCTGCTGCCAATCTAATATTTTTACCATTGTACGTTACAGACTTCTTTTCCCGGGCTGCTTTCAGGATCTTTTCTTTGTCACTACGACTTGTCAATTTTACTCTTAGGTGACGGGGTGTGGACCTATTCTTATTGATTTTGAGGGGGGTTCTCTGAACCTCCTGGATTTTGATGCTTGTTCCCTTTGCCATATTGGGGAAATTCTCTCCAATAATTCTCTCCAATATACCTTCTGCTCCACTCTCCGTTTCCTCTTCTTCTGGAATCCCAATTATTCTAATGTTGTTTCATCTTATGGTGTCACTTATCTCTCGAATTCTCCCCTCGTGGTCCAGTAGCTGTTTGTCCCTCTTTTGCTCAGCTTCTTTATTCTCTGTCATTTGGTCTTCTATATCACTAATTCTTTCTTCTGCCTCATTTATCCTAGCAGTGAGAGCCTCCATTTTTTATTGCATCTCATTAATAGCTTTTTTGATTTCAACTTGGTTAGATTTTAGTTCTTTTATTTCTCCAGAAAGGGCTTTTATCTCTCCCGAGAGGGTTGCTTTAATATCTTCCATGCCTTTTTCAAGCCCGGCTAGAACCTTGAGAATCGTCATTCTGAACTCTATATCTGACATATTACCAATGTCTGTATTGATTAGGTCCCTAGCCTTTGGTACTGCCTCTTGTTCTTTTTTTTGTTGTGAATTTTTCCGCCTTGTCATTTTGTCCAGATAAGAGTTTATGAAGGAGCAAGTAAAATACTAAAAGGGTGGCAACAACCCCAGGAAAATATGCTTTAGCCAAATCAGAAGAGATCCCAAATTGTGAGGGGGGAGAAAGGGGATAAAAAGGTGTTCAAAAAGAAAAAAAAAGAAACTATTTAAAAAAAAAAAGCCGATAAAGAAAAAATATAAAAAGAGGAAAAAAATATATTTATATTAGATAAACTATTTAAAAAACATTAAAAAAGAAAACGGTAAAAGTTAAAAAAATTTAGCAGAAGAAGAGAAAAAGAAAAAAAAATTGAAAAAGAAAAGAAAAAAAATTAAATTAACTGCAAGGCTAAAAAATCATGGGGAGAAAGCCATGAGTTCCATGCTTTGCTTTCTTCTCCTCTGGAATTCCGCCGCTCTCCTTGGTATTGAAACTGCACTCCTTGGTAGGTGAACTTGGTCCTGGCTGGGTTTCCCATTGATCTTCTGGGGGAGGGGCCTGTTGTAGTGATTCTCAAGCGACTTTGCCCCAGGCGGAGTTGCACCGCCCTTACCCAGGGCCAGGCTGAGTAATCCGCTCGGGTTTGCTTTCGGGAGCTTTTGTTCCCTGAGCGCTTTCCGTAGAGTTCCGGAGGACGGGAATGAAGATGGCGGCCTCCCGGTCTCCGGCCCTGAGGAGCCGAGAGCCTGGGGCCCCACTCCTCAGTGCGCCCTCAGAGAACAGCACCCAATGACTCCCGTCACCCTGGCCTCCGGCCGCGCTCCGAGCTGACCGAGCCTGTGACCGGTTCAAGGCAACCCCAAGCTGAGAGTCACTCCTTGGCTCTGTCTCTGTAGCCGGCTTCCCCGTTCTAATACCGGTAAGCTCTGCGACACTCAGACACCCCCGATCCTTCTGCGACCCTGCGGGACCTGAGGCCACGCTGACCCCGCCTGGGCTTCACCCCAGTTAAGCCTCTGGAGCGATGTCCGTCAGTGGAACAGACTTTTAAAAGTCCTGATTTTGTGCTCCGTTGCTCCGCCGCTCGCCGGGAGCCGGCCCCTCCCCCCGCGGTCTATCTTCCCGTCGCTTTGGATTCACTTTTCCGCCAGTCCTACCTTTCAGATAGTGGTTGATTTTCTGTTTCTAGAATTGCTGTTCTTCTTCTCTTCAATCTCCCGTTGGATTTGTAGGTGTTTGCAATCTTTAGATAAGCTATTTAGCTGATCTCCCGCTACCCGAAGTAGTCTCAGCCTGCTACTTCTCCGCCATCTTGACTCCTCTCTAAGATTTAAATTTTAATTTTAATATATTTTTTTAAAGATTTTATTTATTTATTTGACAGAGAGAGTCAGCAAGAGAGGGAACAAGAGTCAGCAAGCAGTGGGAGAGGGAGAAGCAGGCTTCATGCTGAGCAGGGAGGGAGACCGATGCAGGGCCGAAGCCCTCATTTTTAAGGTTTGCCCTATTGGACCCTTCCACTGTACCCAAAGTCCTGCAGTTGAGATCTCTGCAGCAGTCCATATGTCTAATGAAGAAGGGAGCAATAGAAATGGAGTTAATTATGGTTCCAGTACCAGTGACTCTCTATAAGAGGTTCAATGAGAAACTTTTAGTAACTTTTCAGTGCCCTGTGTTATGATCTCATGGTGTTAACTCAAATGCATCAGTGAAGCTGTTCTAATGTCCAACACACACTCATTCCTCACCAACTCCAGAGTTTTGCTGATCTGCAAATGATAAGAAAAAAACAATGGAGCCTTCTGGCTCTCTTACCCGTTGGATGTTGTCTATTCTCCAGATTTCTCTAATGCCAACCCAATAGCTATTCCCACAATTAATTCCATGCCCATCTGCATCACCTTTGCCTAACAGCTAATGCAGATCCAACAGCTAGGATCAGGAAGAAAAGCCCTGGGAGGTGGTCATATCACAGGGAATTGACTCTTTCCCCACCCTTTCCATTTACCACAAGGCAGGAAAGATCCTCCTCCTCTTTTATAATGGTCAGGAAAGAATTTTCCTGCTCCCTGGTTTCCATGGGCATGACCTCAACTCACATAAAATTGCCAACTAATCAAGTTGCAGGAGCTTCAAAAAAAAAATCCATTTATGTGGTATGTTTCCAATTCTGATCACATTTATGCAAGACAACTACATACTTTGTGGGATTCAGTGCAAAATGAAAACACAGGCCCCCTTGTTGGGAAATTACTAAGGATTTCAAGACAGCAAGAGCAGAGCATTAAATCAAAGATGAGGCCCCTCTGAGTACGGGACTCATGCAATGGTGCGGGTTGCATGTCCGTGCAGTCAGTCCTGCATTTATGTTTTAGTTTTGCCCAGGGTTTGCTGCTTCAAGTTGTCTTCTCTCTTCCAGAGGTTTTACAAGGTTAAGTCTCAGCTTGTATCCACACTAGGTGCAAGCAAGAGGAATACTAATTCTCCCACCTTCTCAAGATGAGTTCAGACCTGGGGTGAATGATGTTGAGTGGAGGGCAAGAGTCTGTGTCCAATCCAATGATTGTTGAAACAGCAGGTAAGCAATAGCAGGTGGCTGCAGTTATGGCCCTATTGACTCAGCCCTGTTCCAGATTTGCAACTGTGGGGACTTGTCACACTGCCAGAGAGGTAGGACTTAGAAAGGACAATCAGACCATCCTGTGGGAGTTTCACTGAATGACCATGGGGCAGGAGAGCCATATATGGGATTCCTGCTTCAGAGAAGAATATACCAGACTGACAGCTGACAGATCCCATACAGCCTACAGACACATTTGTTTGGCTTACCATATTTTAAAAACTGTAAAATTTCATCTTAGATCTGGTTTCATGTCTTTCATAAATAATCAGAAGAGCTAGAATGTCTGAGCCCACATCTTTTATGGCAACAATCAGCTAGAATTGAAAAGCCACTTAGATGTGGTATATGCTCTCCAGGTTGCCACAGTCCCCAGTTTCCTTATTATTCTATACCATCCTGATGAACATATGCATGATACCTGCCTGGCCCTGACCTGGAGTATATGGTTCTTCATGGATTCTTCTAACTCTGAGAAGCCACTAAGGGTCCAGCCTCTACCATGGACCAAAATGGGACAGAATACAACTGAAATACAATTTACTATAATTCTACAGACAACTATCAGACTTACTGAACACAACATGAAATTAAGTGTAAGATACTATTCATATAATACTATATATGAATATATATAGCACATAATGTATACTGTACACATACATATACATATAATGTATATTATATATACATATAATACTATATAATTATGATGACGATACTAGTTGTCACTATTAAGTACTTATTGGACATAGTATAGGGACTGTACTGTATATTATCTTGTTTAATCCTGATAAAAGGAGTGGAGCCTTGACCCAAATACCATCTGACTTAGATATCTCTTGCTTTTACCCAACTTCATCCACCAAGTAAGATACTTCTTACCCCCACTTCATTGGAGTTCCTCAAACCCTGCTATGCCACAGGACAATATGTAATGTGTTCCTTGGGATCCAGGCCACTCAGCTTCTGCCACTCTCTTACCTTTCTGGGTTGCTGAGTGCCAGCAAGACAGAATCCTGAGTCTGTTCAATGGGTCACCTAGTGACTTCTTTATGATGGAATCTCAGAGCACCACATCCAATAAATGGGGTCTACTCCTCCAACCCAACTATCTCAGGGAATTTCCCACCATGGAGAAGGGTCACTTCCAAAGCTAGGTGAGTGGGTCCATGGGAAGGATCTCTGCAAGAAGCACCCAGAAGACAAATCTGACTGGCATCCTCACCAACCAACTTCCCAGCCTTCAGACCAGTGAGAACTTCCCCTTCTCCTCCCAATGTGCTGTCTTCCTCTTCATCTGCAGGGTCTGACAAGTTGTTGCCCAAAAGATATACTACCAAGCTGCTTCCTGAGATATTGCTGTGTCCTATCAGGCAACCCATGTGAGTCCCTTCCCTCAAAGTCTAAAGACACTCTAGGCCCAAAGGGGTTGCTCATTCATCTAGCCTTGGAGTGGAAAGGCTGGTTCCATCTCTATTTTGGGGCACTAACCTGAGTAAGTTTGGGATCCTCACAATGATACTATGTTTAAAAAATGCTTCTATAAGATTCTTGCTCAAACACATCCTTTGAAACATGGTGTTCTTTGAAGCTTAAGACTAGATGGACATGCTGGGTTTCTGGATGAAACAAGATTATGGTCTCCATAAGCCATCAAGGCCACATTATGAGAAAGACTCTGTCTTTTTCAGAGCCTCCCATGTATGACTGCACCAAAGGAGGGAACCAAAGCCCATAATCCGCTCAACTTCTAAGCAGGATCAAGGTCTTTATCAGTTTCAGCAGAGGTGATCAGACAAGTGGCTAAATCATAGGAGCTGAACTCACCAGAGTGATTGATAGACCAATATCCCATATTAGCTCCCAGCAGGAGGGTCCTCTCTGAGAGAACCCATGCTGGTCATCAGCACTCAGGAGGCCAAATTGCAAGTTCTCTGCTGGGTGAGCTGAGAAGATGAGCCAGGGCAGCTGGGTGTTCTTTCAGAGAATTACTTTCCAGCTCTGGTTGCTTGATGAATTGCCCTTCTCCACTGGAGGGATATTTCAGTCTGAGGAACCAGTACAGGTCATCTGAAGTCAGATCATGCTCTCTTCAGGCAACATTAGAGGAAATCTTTCAACGTCTTAGTCTCCTGTGTTCCTTTCTCAATATTCCTTATCAGTTACCTTATCTTTCAAAAGCCACTGCCATTATGTGATCTCATGTTACAATTTCCCAGATTAAGGCTTGTTCTACATTAGCTACATTTGTGATGGCTGCTTCCCAGAACATGAGCGGGGAAGGCCATCTCCCAATCACAGTGACTTATGACTTACTGCCCCAAGCCATTGTGTTTTCATTCTTGTAGCTTCAATTTCTCAGAATGGCATTTTTTAACTTTGTTTTCTGAAGGAGGGAGATAGAAGATAATGAAAAAAGACCAGGAACCAGAATCAGAAGACTTAAGACAATTTCCTTGAAAAAGGAAAAGTCCTGTATCCACAGTTATAAATGGAGATAGAAAAGCCTTGCATGCCTATCTTATTATCAAATGAGAAGGCTTTTTGTAAAACAAAGGTGTTACGTGTATATATTGGGATTATGGCTTTTGGGTGTGGGGGGTGTGTCAGTGGATTCCACTTCAAGCACACTGACTCTGGGGCCCCCGCTCACACCACTCTCTTTTACTGTTTCTCTTAAGCCTGGCCAGCAGCAAAGCATGCCCTCCCCTGCCACCCCACATCATACTCTGGTATCCAAAAAGGCCACAGGTAGGCAGGGATTGGGGTGGGGTGGAGGAGTAGGGGATAGAAATTAAAAGAGCAAACCTAGGTTTAGCAAGTTCCCCAGTCATAATCAGTCTGGAGAAGCAGATCTCCACACCCCAAGACACAAACAGAAAATAATAGAAAACCATCAGATGTTGGCATCCTCAAATCTGGACCCCACTAATTTAGTAGCTTTGAGACCTTGGAAAAGTCACTTAATTTCTCTTAGCCTTATCATACAATAGAGATAAAACACCTAGCATGCCCTTTCTCTGGAGGATTAGATAAGTTATGTAAAGCCCCAATCCATAGTAGATGTTCTAAAGACACTGGCTTCCTTCCTTACAAGGCAGCACCTAAGGCAGCCTTCCCTGACTTAATTAGGATTATAGTCTATCCCAGGATCACAAAGCCAAGCACTCCAGTTCCCACAGGCTTCTTTAACAGGCTCCACTATCTATTATTTATAGTTAACTAGAAACATTCTAAAATGGCATGCAAGGTGTTGTGGGGATATGAGTGTGTTCTGGACAGAATGTCCACAGCCTTCAAAATTGTCCTTGGACCATCAAAATGCCCAGAGTTTCTGCTACAGAGACTGTACCTTCCAGAAAGCAAAGATACCGCCAGTCAGGAAAAGGGTGGACGGACTTGAGGCTGTGCTACAGACTATCCCACCCAGCGAGTTCTGTTTAATATCTTATCTCTATGATTGGCATATTTCCTTAGACATATATAGCCATGATGAGAGTTCACGGTTGTTTGAGGGTTGGTTTGCTTCGATTCAGTTGTTGCTGTTGTGTTCCAGACTCATGCAGTGATGGATGGACTATGAGGGCATGTGGTCATCCATGTCTGACAGAGAGCAGACAACAGGTGTGGGCCCACATACACACACACCATCCCTCTGAGAACACCGTGCTCTCTCAGTTAGAACAACGTGAGTTGGACGTTGGGAAACTGAGGTTTGGGATTACATAACTTGTCTCTGAAAACTTCTAATACTAAGTACCATTTATCTAGTCAATGCCTCCTGTATACCAGGTGCTCTTTCTATAACATCTCTAATTTTCACAACAAACCCATAAAACAGGTGTGAGTCTCTCATCACCAAGGCAACTGAGACAACTCGGGGTTAATAATCAGTCTTTATGCCAGAGAGGATTTGAATTCCAAGTATGTCCAACTTGAGGGAAGTTAGATGAACCATGAGAGACTGTGGACTCTGAGGAACTAACTGAGGGTTTTGGAGGGGAGGGCGGTAGGAGGTTGGGTGAACCTGGTGGTGGGTATTGTGGAGGGCATGTATTGCATGGAACACTGGGTGTGGTGCATAAAGAATGAATTCTGGAACACTGAAAAGAAATTTTAAAAATAAATAAAATTGTTTTTTAAAAAGTATAGAGTAAGACATTTAAGGGTAAAATGGAAACCAAAATAGCATGTGAATGGGAAAAAATAGGAGGTGGACATTGTATAGAGCCGTAAGTCAAGAAAGAAAAACGTTTCTTCCAATAACTACTGCTACATAATAAACCAAATCAAATTTAGAGGAATAAAACAGCAACCACTTTATTATGCTCACAATTTCTGCGGGTCAGAAATTTGGAAAGAGCACGTCTCTGCTATAGCATACTAGGGGCTTCAGATGGGAAGACTTGATGGCTGGAGGTGACTCAGGGGCTGGGGTCTGGAACCATCCTCCGGCATTTTCAGTCATGTCAGGTGTCGAAGCCAGCTGCTACTGGGATCCCAGCTGGAGCTGTCAACCAAAGCACCTCTACAGGCCCCTGCATGTGACCTGGGTTTCCTAAAGGAGTGGCAGCCTCGAGGGGGTCCGACAGTTTAACATGGCAGCTTGGAGCCTCAAAAGCAGGTGTCCAAGCAGACAAAGCAGGAACAGCAGTGTCTTCTTTGGTTTAGCCTCAGAAATTAGACAATGTCATTTCTGGTCCCTTCTATGAGAAGCGAGTCACAGCCATTTAAAGTAAGACCTCACAGCCTTCTGTCCATTTTCTAGGATATAAGATAGATACAAGAACTAGAACAGAAAGGTGACCTGGATGGGATTTCGAGCACTCCAAGTTTACTGAGGCCCCGGGTAGTGGTTGAAAAGGCGGTGCATGGTAATACACAGCAGGAGACCAAGAAACATACATAATTTAAACTTTTTAAAACAGTGTTGATTTGAGAATCAGAGCACAATAAATTCTTAATAGATGGGGCTCACTTATTCCAGATCAGGGCTCTCTGACCAAGACTGAGTTAAAATTTCCTCATGTGCTATCTGTACAGAAAGGCTTCCTCAGCAATTTAATCATGTAAACAAGATGCAGGGTCAGGGAGGGTTTGTCTATAACCTACTTAGGAAAAACTGTTCTTAAGAACTTTAGCATTTTAATCACTTTAATTGTTTGCATGCCAATTAATTGGCACTGCTAATTATAAATGAGTTATCTGTTCATTAAAGCAGGCTTAGACGAATGTCAGCTTAAAAGCATTTAGCCGTTAGTGTGGATTGCTGTGTTATCTGCAAGCAAAAACCACATTCCTTTAAAAATGTCCATATTGTAAGCAAAAACATGTATAATTTTTTCCACAAATTCTGATTTATTCCACTGGGGTGATAAAATAAGATTGCAGTAAATTAGAGTTGAAGTACAAGTGGTAAGAAAGGCAAATCTCCCAATGAGAAGAATGATAGATGCTCCAGTAGACTGAGGCAAAAACAGAACCATGGAGGAAATGTTTTGAGCTGTGTTTGTAATGAGGGTAAAAGTTCGATGAACAAAGAGAGAACAAAAAGTAATAGAAAGGACAAAAGAAGGCAAGTGGTGATGGACGGTCCTAACAGTTAGTCTTTGAAGGAAGCAGCTTTGTTCTGATTCCCTATTGCTGGATAACACGTTACCCCAAAACTGAGTGACCTGAAAGCACCTTCTTGTTCTGCTGTGATTTGGTATAGTGCATGAGGAATGCAGGAAGAGCTCAGCTGGGCGGTTCCATCTCTGATCCATATATTGTCAGCTGATTCAGCTGGGGCCACTAGAAAGAGATGATCCTCTAGCAAGATAGTTTCTTTACTCACATATGTGGCACTTCTGTGTTCCTTGGCCTCTCTCTCCACATGGAGTTTTATCCTCCAGGTTCTCCACAACACAGTGACCTCTGGATGGTTAAGCTTCTTGCGTGGTGGCTCAAGGATCCAAGAGATCAAGGCAGAAGCTACCAGTCTCCTTAGACTGTAGATCTAGAACTGTGTGTGTCTCTCACACCCACACTCCAGCACTCACAAGCCCGCCCAGATGCAAGAACAAGAAAATGGACCTCATCTCTTGATGAAAGGAGTTTCAAAGAATTTGTAACCATTTGTAATGCACTGGATGTCCACCATGAATCTGGATGAAGTCATATGAAATCTAAAGTAGATGAAAAAGGGGCACATGGGTGACTCAGTTGGTTAAGCATCTGCCTTTGGCCCAGGTCATGATCCCAGGGTCCTGGGATCGAGCTCTGCACTGGGCTCCTTGCTCAGCGGAAAGCCTGCTTCTCCCTCTCCCTCTGCCCGCCTCTCCCCCTGTTTATGCTCTCTCTCTCTGTCAAATAAATAAAATCTTCAAAAAAAAAGTTCTAAACTCTTTTTTTACTTAAAAAATAAAGGTAGAGTAGTATAAGTGATGACATGTTAGCCCTTATATCCAAACAACAAAAAGGCAAGGGGGGATGTAAACTAAGACTTTGGAAGGAAGTTCCAGGTCTTCTCCATCTTAAAGGTTTGCTTCAAATATGGCTTCAATGCAAACAATCACCTCTATATAAGCCAGAGTTAGTCTCTTGCCCTGACTAAACACCTTGGTGTGTTGCGTTGAGAGTGGAGGTGTCCTCCCTCTGCTCCTCCAATGTACCCTTAGCAAATTAGTCACCAGGTCACATCAGTTCTTAATTTGTAGCATCTCCTGTAACTGTTCCACCCCCTCCTGTTTCCATTGCCTTGCTTTCCAGAGCTCTTATCAACATGTACCTGATATATGTCATTAAATTTGTTACAGACATCCTTGTATCCTTATATCCTACACCCTCTTTTCACACTCATGAAAAATTAATGCCTCTTTCAGTTAAGAAATTATATATTACATCTCTACTTTTTTAGTATTACTTTAAATTTCTAACATGGTTACTTAATTTATCTACCCTCTTTCTGGATAGTAAAAGGACCCTGAATGCCTTGAACTTCCAATCCTCTCCCTTTATTCTTATATGATATTTCTGTCCAATAATCCAGTCTAAAATGCTTTCATAGTCTCTTAGTCAATACATTTATTTCTTTACCCAATGAATATTTAGATTTATCCATATGTTTAATAATTAGTAGATTTGTTTTTGTTTTGGGGGGTGGTTTATTTGAAGTATAATTGACATACAATGTTATGTTAGTTTCAGGTATACAACATATTGATTCAACAATTCTATACCTTACTCAATGCTTAGCACAATAAATGTAGTCACCATGTGTCACCATGCAATGTTATTACTATATTATTGACTATATTCCCTATGTTGCACTTTTCCTCTCCCTGACTTATTTATTTTGTACCTCTTAATCCCCTTTATCTATTTTTCCAATCCCCCAAATTATTTGTTCATCATTATTTCTTGGGCTCAATTTCATTCTTCATGAAGTACATATTTTTTATAATAATGGCTCTCAAACTTGACATCACACTAGAATCACTTAGGGATATTTCTTAAGTCCCAATCCTTAGGATGTACCTCAGAAGAATTAAATCTAATCTCTAGGGTATAACACAGGTATCAGTATTTTGTAAGTGTCTTCTGGTAATTTTTTTTCTTTTTTTTTAATTCTCCTTTTTTTTTTTTTTTTAAGTAGGCTCCACAGCCAGCATGGAGCCCAAGACTAGGCTTGAACTCACCACCCTGAGATCAAGACTTGAACTGAGATCAAGAGTCTGACACTTAACCAACTGAGCCACCCAGGCATCCATCTTCTGGTGATTCTAATGTGTATCCAGATTGAGCACCTTAATTTTAGAAAATCCTTCAGCAAAGTTCTCTTAGCAGTAAATTGCCTCTCATCTTGTCTGGAAATGTTTATAAAGACATTCGCTTTCATAGGGAATTATAATGAAGTTGAATTTAAAATTCTAAATCAATAGTTATTTTCTTTTAGCATGTAAAATATGTTATTCCACTGTCTTTGGTTTCTATAGTCTTTGTGGTAAAGTCTGCTATTGGTCTAATTTCTTTCCTTAGTTGAGAATTTTTCTTTGTTTTATGGTTGCTTTTACACTTTTCTCTTTGTCTTTGAGGTTTTCAAGTTTCATTAATATGTATATGAATAGGAAATTAGTTTACTAAAAAATAGAAGTGCTTGAAGTTTATTATATTTCCTGAATCTGGAAATTCATGTCTTCCAACATTTTAGAAAATTCTCAAGGCATTAGTTCTTCTAATATTTCTAATATTACCTCCCATTCTTTCTATTGTGTCCTCAGAAAAATCTTATTTCATGTATCTCAGTCTTTTTCATTCTAGTCTCCATATCTCTTCATCTTGCTTTCATATTTTTCTTTTTTAATCTCTCTTCAAAGATCTTCACTTGTTCACTCTTAATCTCTGCATAATCTGCTGCTTACCCTTTCTTGCAGTTTTAGTTTCAGTTTTATATTTTAACCTCTAGAAGTTCTATTCTTTATGAAACTGGCTCATAATTATATATGCTCTATTTCTTTATCATATTTATTCTTTCTTTTGTGTCTTTAATCAATTTAAATAATCTAATTTAGGGAATATGTACAGTAATTCCATTATTTGAAGACGTAGGGACTTAATTCTTTTGTTACTCGTGGTAGGTTGTCCACTTGTGGTAGATTGGTTCCTTCTATATGCTGTAATTTTAAATCATGATTTTAAGTTTGGCAGGGCACTAGCTACAGAAATCTTGTGCCATCTGAATATAAGTGGTGTCCTTCCAGAGTGTTTCCCCATAGGTGCTACTAGTCTGGAACCAATTTCATGTTAATTTCTTTGCTTAAATTTCATGGATCATACAAGTAAGGACAATAGGATGGTCCTTATGAATTCTCATAAGGCATTTTTCCCTGCTAAGTAAAGCCAGCTGGGTATCTTTATAGGGTTCTTAGTTTTGTTTTGCTTTATTTTTTGCCAGTAAATGTTCAGCTGCCATTTTACTGAGAGTGCAGCAATTTGAGGGCTTTATTTGGGGGAGGGGAGTTTCAGTTCAAACATCCTGCTGCAAGAATGCCCAGGGTCTTAATTCCTTGTGGTCTTTAAACTGAAGCAATTGCTTTTGAGACTGGCAACACACTCCAAGGCAGCTGAACTGAATGCCTCCTTGCCACTCTAATTTCCAACTTCCTTGTCATGTTTTGGTCCCTGAGTCTGTCTTTTCCTAACCTCTCGTAAGTTCTGCTATCCATTTAAAAGGGTGCTCATTCCATTTTATTCAATATTCAAGTTTTGTAGTTGTTGCTGTTGTCAGAAGAAGCTTTTCAGGGTAATCAGTTCAGCAACTTGCCATAAATGGAAATCCCCACATATATTCCCTCTAACTTCTGAAAAGAATAGATTATAATTTGTACTATTGTTCACATTATTGGATAAGTAGCATTACTTATTAATGTTAGTCTAAAAAGTGAGTAAATTCCCTTTTTACAAAGAGTTCCCCCTTTCAAAGAACCTACCAAAAAGAGAAGAAAAAAAGTTTTAGCATTGAAACCAAAAAATTATTTTCAAACTATTAAGTACTGACACAAAATTTTTTGAAAAGGAAATTAGGAACTTCCCTTCTGCCTTTAGTTTTTAAGAATCAAATAAGGCATCTATTGGACAAATGTAGAGAAGTCACTCTCAGAGTTATAGCAACTTAGGAAATGATCTTTGAGCATACATTCCATTCTGGTTAAAAACTTGTAAAACCAAAAAAAAACTTGTAAAACCAGGGTGGGTATTTTTTGTATATTTTGCTAATAACCCACAATTAATAGCTCTGAGCAAATTTAACTTTATATTCCTGATGGTGAAATGTAAACCTGGGTAGACTTAGTTTATCCTCCATTTCATAATTCATTTAGTGAAACATCAGAAGTATGAATGAAATTTAAAAGGGAAAAGTGATGTGAGCTAAAACGAAGTTTTTGCAGTAAAAATCTATGGATTTCCGTTATCCAGATTATTTCTAACAGAAATCAGTTT
Source organism: Lutra lutra (assembly GCF_902655055.1). Lineage (NCBI taxonomy): Eukaryota > Metazoa > Chordata > Mammalia > Carnivora > Mustelidae > Lutra > Lutra lutra. The sequence continues at coordinate 129,316,701 of NC_062278.1, read as the reverse complement.
GGTCCACTGGAAGAAAAGAAAAATTTTCTAGTAAGTCCAAACCTTCTTTGAATTACTAATAGCTCCCACACCAACCTTTCATCCTACTATGCCTCAGTATGGCTATATCTTCCCTTTCTATACCAACATAACTTCAGCTCCAAATTTTGTAGGAGTCCATACTCCTTTTTCCTTCTGGTATATATTAAAAAAAAAAAAAAGCCATCCCCAGCACTAAATTGACAGCAAAGATAAATTGCTACAGGGTCTGTGAAGTTTTACTTTACAGAACTCACACAAAAGTATGGTACAATGAATACCTATCACTGTCTGTGGCCTATCCCTCCAGCCAAACCCTCAGCTCTGTGAGAGAGTGAGCCAAGTTCTCATGCTTTTCACAGGTTCCTGTGCCTGACTCAGGACTTGGTACACTTGATAATGATCACCTTGGTCATCATCATCATGAAAACTTCTTTCATCTATTGAGCACATGCTTCACAGATTCAGTTTTAAGTCCCATAATAATCCTGAGTATTATTTTTGTTGTTCTTGGTTGTTGTTGTTATCAGCCCTGAGAAAGTTGTTTCAGAGAGAGTAAGTAATTCAATCCAGGTCACACAGAGCATAGTGGCTTATATAGCATCTTTTAAACTGTTGTGGCCAGATAAATTTTCTAAAGCATTCCCATGGAGTAGACAAATGGGGAAAATGTGTGCTTCCTTCAGGTGAGTCAGAGGACACTGCTGGGATGTCAGCCTCCTCTTGTCCCCTCAGTGGGGAGTTTTATGAAGCCCACCACCTGCACAATCCTATGTTCAATCCCACAAGTCTCGGATTTCAAACCCCATGGTAAGATCTCTCTAACCTCTGGGATTGGTCAGGGATGATGATTCACGTTTGTCCCTAAAATAGCCGGGATTTTGCTTGTTTCCTCTCAGTTACCTCCTAACAAGTTAATGTTTCTTTGTGGATAGCTTGAATTGCCTGGTCTTTGGATTATGGTGCACCATTCTACTCACTCATCAATGTCCACTGCTAAGGAGGATTCCCAGAGCCCTCTTTCCTTGACCTCTGAGCCATTTTGGTGAGTGGGACAATCACCATATTGTAACTAAACAAACCACACCTCCCACCCCTCTAGTACAAACAGTGGCAACATGGCTGCACACCTCCAGCCCTAAACAAGCTCTTGCTAACGGAAACCCTGACAAATCACAAAGCCTAAGCAGCAATAGCAGGCACTGGGGTAATAATTTATTTTTAATGCCATGCTGTCTTTAACAGTGCAATTTCCTCTAGGGTGTTTGCTTTGAGATTGCAAGATAATTACATCTCAGAAACCAGGCTAATTACAGTTAACAGCCTGAAAACCAAAGGAACCCTTCCCTCCACCCGTACCTTTTTTTTTCCACTAGAATACTATACAAATTCTAGTTAAAACGTGCAGCATCATTTAGGAAACCAATTTGACTACAGCTTAGAGGTTCATTCTCCCCTCCTAGCTGCACATGTATAACTTGCATTGATGTGTATCAGAGGGACCTGAGTAACACAGCCTCGGTGATTAGAATAAATAACAGCACTACAGAAAGGAAACAATGACAGCAATTTTCCAATAGGGATGAAAGTCTAAATGTTTCTGGTGGAAAACCAGGGAGGGGGTGTGGATTCATGCTACAAAGATGAGATCACTTGTGGCTCACAGATACCCTTTAGGGTCTTCTGGGATAAACAATCAACCAGTTTGGGCCATTTGTAGAATTAAGGAGCTAGAAGGAATGTGAGAAATCATCTGGTCAATTTTTATTATTCCATCAAAAATGCAAAGCATTATGTGCTGGTCCTAAAAGTCTTTACGAATGACAATTCCATGGCCTGGTCATTGGTGAGAAGACCTTTTTATCATCTCATAGAAACCATGCTTTGGAGCAGGGATATGCAAGTGGATTTTCTGGGGTTTTTTTGTTTTTTTTTTTATAGTCCTTATGTCAGAAAGTACTCCCAACTTTAAATTTAACTTGATGTAACTTCAGACCTTTTCCTCTACTGTGTTTTTGCTAAGATAAAAACTCTCTCAAATTGATTGCGCTAACCCTACCCTCTCCTTTGGGTGATATAACTTTCCCTTCCAAGTCCTTTCCAACCTTTTTATGCAAATGTGCATATTATTTCCCAATTTGTCTCCAGTTTCTGATAGCTTTTGAAATGTGGAAGCCAAACATTACAACTAGCTCTGGCTCAATTTGGCATCTCTTAGAAACTAGGGCCTGGATTTTCTTTCTTCCATTTGTGGAGAAAAGGGGACTAGACTGGGAAAGAGAAGAGGAAATCCAATATTCTGAACTTTCACATGAAAATTAAATTCTGTTTCTATGGTGGCCTGCAGAACTTATCTACATGACATCAGAGTCTTAAACATAGCATAAATAAAGCCAGGCTTCTCCTCCAGACTTCTGCAGAATGCCAGTGGTGTTCCTCTCCATCCACATCCTATTCAGAAAAGCAACATATTGGCCCTTCCCATCAGCCTCCTTGCTAGAGGTTCCCTGTTGCTAATAATGTAAAATTTGCATGCAAATGGTATTTCTCATAGTAACAACTCCTTAGCAACACTCCCTGACTTCATTCATTCTTTTAACCACACGTATTGAGTACTCACCATGTGGGGGAGGGGGGGTACTCCACCATCTCTGTTTCTATTCAGTGGTTCCTCTTATTAGCTCTCCCCTTAAAGAGGAGGAATTACTAATCTTAATTCATCAGGACAGTCAGTGGGGCCACTTTTTGTCAGCAGACAAGATTACTTGTCTCTAAAAGTCAATACCCAGGTAGTGCTTATGTTTCTGCCTCAGATCCAGGTAGGTCTTGGTGCTAGGTTACTGATTAGTCTTCCTCTTCTACTCTGAGGGCTGGCTGGAAAATGTTCACAGAGATCCTCCCAGAACAAGCCATAAGCTTGCCTGAGCATCATGTCCCAAATACTCAGGTTAGAGGCTGATGGAGAGGTGAGAGGCCCACTTTCTCCTCAGATCTAAGTCATGTCTCCTTCCCAGTTTTATCACGGAGTACTAAATTGGGAGTTAGTTTGCTTGTCTGAGGAACCCATTTAATTAGCTTCCCAGGAAGACCTTGGGAAGACAGGGAAGATTGACAGGGCATGATTTGAATTTCCAGGCTATCAAATCATCACATTAGCCCAAAATCTTACATCCAGTCTCTAAAATTTACTGTATATCATGTCAGATGCTAGGCTCCAAGGAGACAGTCACATGAAGCACAACCTCTCCTCCAGGGGCTTATGATCTAGTGGAGAATTTTATCTACCTTGGAAATGAAGTTTCCATTGCCATTATCTGAAGGAAATTTTATCCTTTACAAGAGAACATTTGAAATGAAATTTAAGTATAGTTTAAAATATTTCATAGCAGAAATTTGGGAATTCATGAATGTGAGGTCAGAGCACCTGTGTTATGCTCTGTTAAGATCCTTGTGTTTTATGGCTCTGCCTCAGAAATTTTACTAACCGGTGAAAAGAAGGAAATTAACTAAAGGATATAATTCTACCTCAAGCTCAAAATGTCCAGACACAGTTCTGGAAAAATGGAAACTACCATCTGGTGACTGACTGTTTTTTTATTTATTGGAAGAAGAAAAGAGCTCAGAACCAAGGAGTATGTAGCTATGAGAATCTCCAGACCCAGGAGGGTGTTCTGATCCCCATCACACACAGCATGGGAACTTCCCAAGATTCAGGATGAGAGAGAAAGATTCTAATAAAACTCTGGGGATAGAATTCAAGTTGAATGACATTTTCCTTGATAATAATAGGAGAAAAATAATTTGTTTAAAATTTAAAATACTCTGAAAGTATCATATTAGTAATGTGAAGGGTTTTAATTCTCTGGAAGTTCTAGCTATTTTAAGCAATTTAAAATAGAAATCTTTAAACATGTCTCCTTTGGTCCATATGATTTAGATCATATAATTCAATTGCAAATCATCCAATAGCTGCCCACTTTAATAGCACAGAAAATACGTAAGAGGAAAGCATAAAAGGACTGGATCCCTAAAGGTATAAAGGGATGGAAAGTGGTATAATTTTTAGGAATAACCCAGAACATTTTTTGGTAAGGCAAAACCTACTCTGATAACTTGTTTTTCCAAAATTTCCTTGAGTTCACCTATAATTCCCTAAAGAGATACACTATCAAGTAAGTACATTCTGTTATTGAATTCACCAGTGTAGTAAAGATCTGCCTATACAAAGTTTTTCTCTGATCACTGTCACTGATGATTTTCTATTCATTCATTCATTTGTTCAAGAAAATTATTTTTCTCTAATTGGACCCAGATGCACAGAATTGGATTCATCAAAATCCTTGATTGATGATCCACTCATCATCGGTCCATGCCTAAGCCTCTTCTATTTAGTTATTTTAAATAATGTGTGAAGCATTCCTGAATGCACCATCCAAAAAATAAAACTAGAACCTTGATGGGGATCTATATCTAACCATATGCTTCTTCCCACTCCTCATTCCATCTTCTTATTTCCTTTCCCCACCTGAGATAAGCATCCTTTTGAATCCCAATTTCATTCCCTTCCTTTCCTTTGTATATAGTTTTATTGCATTTATATGTATTATATTTGTACATATACAATTTAAATTATATATACAATGTATATGTATACATGTATATGTATGTATACATGTATAAAATGTATCCATATATATACATATATATTACTGTTTTTAACTTTATTTTTTAAAAGGGGTATCATACTGTAATCTTTGGAAAACTACTTTTTTTCTTCAACATATTTAGAGTCACCCATATTGTTGCAAGTTACTGTGGTTCGATTGTTTTTGGATACGTTACCAGATATGTTACCATTTGTCCTCCCACTCTCCTAATGTTGGGCATTTATGTCATTTCCAGGTTTTTGCAATTGTAAACAATGATACTATGATCATTCTTGTACTTGTATCTTGTTGTACATGTACAACAGTTTCTCTTGGATATATACCTAGGAAATTAATTGCTGGGTTATAGAAATTGTGAATATTCAACTTTAAAAGACAATGTTAAACTCTTTTCTGAATTGATTGCATGTTCAACTCCAGGAGATAATGTCAAACTCTTTTCCAAAGTTATTGTAAGCCTACTTGGCATTGTCAGACATTTTAATTTTTACCCAATTAAATAGCTATAAAATGGTATCTCATCATGGTTCTGATTTGCATTACTCTGTTCACTAATAATGTTGAACATGCCTTTACAAGTTTATTGGTCATACGGTGATTTTTTTTTTTCTGTTCATGTATTTTTCTCATTTTTTTTTGCTGTGTGTGTGGGTGCGTGTGTGTGGGTGCGTGTGTGTGGGTGCATGTATACTTTTCTTATTGATTTGTGGGAGTTCTGTACATTTTTAAATGTTACTCCTTTACAGTTCTGTATATTATGAGTGTTTTACCTAAGTTTATAACTTGTCTTTCAATTTTCTTTAAGGTATCTTTAAATTTTTAATCTATTTGGAGTTGATATAGTTTGAGGCAAGAATCCATTGTCATCTTTTCCCATATGAAGAATGGATAACTATTTTTTTCCAGCTCCATTTATTGATCACTCTTTTTTTCTTACCGTTCTGATATGTCACATCTGTCATACCCTTAAGGTTTCATCTATGGTTCTCTAATCTATTCCTCTGGTCTACTTGTCTACCCCTATACCAATCTACATTATCCTTCCTCCCTGCTCTTGCTTTTCAAAAATAACCTGACCATTCCAGGCCCTCTACCCCTTCATGTGAATTTTGGAATCATTTTATCAAAAACCATGAAAAACCCTGGGGTTTCTATTGGAAATATATTGAATCTGCAGATAATAATTGAAATCTTTATAATATTAAGTCTTTTCCATGAATAAGGGATCTTTCTCTCTTATCTGGGTCTTCCTTTTTTAAAGATTTTATTTATTTGTTTGTTTATTTGTGAGAGAGAGAGAGAGAAAAGGCACAAGCTAGTGCAAGCAGAATCACAAGCAGACTCTATGCTCAGCTCAGACCCCTTCCCTGGGGCTTGACTCAGGATGCTGAGATCATGACCTGAGCTGAAACCAAGAGTCAGATGCTGGGACACTTAAGCAACAGAGCCACACAGGCAGCCCTGGGTCTTCTTTAACACTTCTTAATAAGATTTTGTAATTTTCCCCATAGAGATCTTTCACATCTAACATTAGATTCCTCCCAGATACTTGATATTTCATGATAATTTTGTAGATGTTGTTTTCTCTTTAATTTTGTTTTATGGTGTTTATTGGCATGGAGGAATACAACTGATTTTCATATTAATCTCATACCCAGCCACCTTACTAAACTCTTTTTTTTTCTAATAATGTGTCCATAAAGTAATTTGGGTTTTCTATGTAAATTATTACATGATCTATAAATTATGACTGTTTTATTTCCTTCTTTCTAATCCCTATACCTCTAATATTATTTTCCTTACCTTATTGAACTGTCTAGAATCATCAATATAGTGCTAAAAAAAATGGTAACCGAGAACATCTTTTCTTGTTTCTTCTCAATCTGCATTCTCACCTTGGGTGACCTCTTCTATTCTCATGGCTTCAATCACTATCTAGATCTCTCTCCCGATTCATGTATTCCACTGTGTATTTTGGAACTCTTGATCTGAATGTTCCACAAACACCTCAAATTCAATGTGCCCTTAACGCTTCATCTAGTCTCATCTCTCAACTGATGTCTGCTCTTCTTTTATTTTCTAACTTTCTAGTGGTGCCACCATCCATGTTGGCCCATACCAAAAAATGTGGACTCTCTCCTACCACAGACCCTCTCAGTCAACAAGATCCATTGGCTCTAGTTTGTTAACCTAATGCTTCTTTCCACCCACTCTACCACTGCCCATCAGTGGTACTGTCCTACTGCCTTAAGTTCCTAAACCATCACCTGCATCTGGCCTTGCCTTCTACCAAACCATCTTCCATACCAGACCCTCGAAACTAAATCTAGTAGATGGAGCCCGCAGTAAAATCCTCTAATGGTTCCTCATGATTTATAGAAAAAGCCTAAATCCTTTGCATGGGCAAATGTCTAAAACCAAGACCCTTTTGATCTGGCCCCCATGCCACATGAGTCCCATTTCCTGTTCTCCATGCTCTAACACTCTATGCTTTGGCCATCCCGGGGTCTTGCATTTCCACAGATGTCTTGTACTCTCTCTCTTCGAGGTTTCATACCTATTGTGTCCTCTCTGAATAGTGCACTTTCCCTTCTCATCTTCCTTCCATCTTTTTCTGGTTAACCCCCACACACCCTTTAGGACTTCCTCCTCACTTCCTCCAGGAAGCCTTTGCCCTACTATAATTGACCTTGCCTGTTTTCTCCACTCTTTGAGAGGAAGAACAAATCTTATTCATGTTTCCATCCCCAGAACCCAGTGTAGAGCCTGACATAATGTAGGGGCTCAGCAAACACTTCGGAAATGTACACTGAGTCAGTACTGCTCCCTGTTAAGAATCCTGTCTTTCAAAACTCCATTCAATGTCTTCCTAATCCCCCCTCTGCCCCCTGTGATGTGCCCCACCACTTTGTTTACATCTTTCCTTAGCCATGTCTCATGGCTTGTGCCTGATCCTCTCTACCAGATGCTTGAAGGCTGGGGTTGTGCCTCGTCCATCTTGGTGTTCCTGCCACCTGTAGCCCAGAACCTAGCACATAACTGATGCCAAGTGGATATCTAAGGTAATAAAATTGAATTCCCTCCTGGAGCCACAAACCAAGCAGAGAACATGCTTTGGATTCTTCTGTGAGCTGCATTAGTGTTCAAAGTACAACGATTTCTGCCAGCATCTCCACCTGCACAGCCTTCCGCCTTTACCTCCCCAGTGCTTCTTCAGTTTCATAATGGAAGTCTCCAACAGAATGTTATTCCTTTTACATAATATTACTCATTTCACAGGCAATGCCTCTTCATCTTCCTATTCTGTACTTCAAGGTGCACCTGCATGTTTTCTTGGCTCTGTTTTGGGCATTTTTTAAGGAAAAAGCCTTCATATGGCACTTAGTCTAGGTTTCCCTTCCTAGAAATATCACCCCACTCCTCTGTAGCTGTTTATGAGTGTCACACTCTGCCATTTAAATATTAATGTTATGGAAACAGAGGAGAAAAATCAGTCTCTCATCTGATATGCGATGCTGAGGGAAATTAAGATTAATAAATGGTGACAAGCTCTATAGAGGAAATAAAAGTTAAATTGCCTTGGACTATTTTCAGAAGTTGTTTGAGCAATGAGTATTATATTGAATGCCCCATAACTATGAACGTTCTAAAAGCCCGATTTCTGACTACAGATCTCAAATGATATCTCAAACCCTAGCATTCCCCTCAGAGTACTTGGATTCTGCAAGTTCACAAGTAAGGGAAATAATTTAAGGGGCAAAACTAAGAAAGTCTGAAAACTAGGCTTTCCTTATCAGATCTCAAGCAGCCACCGTAACTGGGGAAAAACAAATTTTAGGTCTAAAACATTAAGTAATAAACCTATCTAGCAGGTAAAAATATCTAGGAAATTAACTAAAACTTTTCATGTCTTCAGCAACATAAATCACATCACAGACACATTGGCTTGGCCCAACTAACTGAGAAAGGAGGGTACCCTCCAACTCCTATTCTAGGTTTGGTTCCTAAAGCCTCTGTTCTGCTTACCGTTGCTAGGGCTATTGGTGAAAATGTAAGGCAGTGATTCCCAAACTGTGGTCCCTGGACCAGCAGCATCAGCATCATCTGGGAACTTGTGAGAGATACAGATCTTCAGGCCCCAGCCCAGACCTACTGAATCAAAAAACTCTGGGAGTGGAGTCCAATAGCTTCTGTTTAACAAGCCCTCCAGGAGATTTTGATGTGCCTTCAAGTTTGAGAGCCACTGATTCTTAACCCCGGCTGCACATTAGTATCACCTGGGGAATTTTTTTCTTAAAAAACTGAGGGCAGGGTTCTATTCCGCCCCCCCCCCACCCCCCGCAGAGAGACTGATCTAATAGGCTTGGGGTGAAGCCAGTGCACTGATACACTCTAATAGTTCTCCAGATGATTCGGAAGTACAGCTTGAGGATTTGATCTTAGGCTCTGATTTCTTACTCTGGTGATAGCAACAACTTCAGAGAAGAGCTTTTGGCTCCAAGTCTTTCCTTTCAATTATTCTCTGCCCCTCCCTTCCTCTCCTCACAAGCCCTGCCCAGGGATTTATCTCTAATCCAGCAGTTACCAAACTATACTACACATCAGAACCACCCAGAGGGATTGCTAAAAACAGTCTGCTGGGCCCCAAGTTTAGAGTTTCTGATTCAGTAGGTCTGGGGCAAGTCCCAAGAATTTGCATTTCTAGCCAGATTCTCTGGTAATGCTGAACTCTCCAGTCACTCTGGCCTTGGTGAGAAGGGAAAATTTCTTACATAAACTTACCCTGAAGGACCTCCAGCCTCTTACAGATCCCCCAGCCTATTACTTGGAGTCCCCTACTCCTGACCAGAAGGCACTGCAGGGTTGTAGACCAGAGTGCAGCCTTAGGGTACAGGCTGCAGAGCTTAATTCTCATAAACTCTCTGTGCCTCAATACCTTATCATAAAAAGGGAGATAATATAGGACATACCTGAAGGGGTTGCTATGAGGGTTACACGCATTGATACATACATGACGCATGCATAAAGAGTGCCTATAGTAAGTCCTCCAAAATATTATAATTAGTTACAAACCTAAAGTTATAATGAATTGTAACTTCTAAGTTGTCAAAATTACAGGTAAAAATAGTTCTAATTATTGTAGACCCCCCTCCCTCTCTAGAGTATAGACACTGATGCCTGGGGCTCCATGCAGACAGAGGAATCAAAAGGACACACACCTTGCCATCCATACTCAGAATTATTTGTCCCACCCTGCTCAAAAATGAAGGGGTTGTTAATGGACTGCTGTGAGTCTGCAAAGGGGTTCTCTCTAGAGAGACTCCACCTACCAGTCACACCAAGTACAGCAGCATCTCTTGGAAGCAAATGAAGGGAGCCCCTAAACGAGCTGAAGAACATTTGCTACAGTTCTAAAATAAATATGCTTAAAATTATTCCATGATTTCCTACCATCTTAAGAAAAAAAGCCAAGCTGTTTATCATTACCTAATGGGTCCTGACCCCTTTCCAGCTTCTCATCCCATAACAAACCATTTGGACTTTTCTAAAAAACACCCTGCCCCATGGAGTCACAGTGCCTTTGCCCCTGCTCTTTCTTCTGCCTGGGTGTCCCTCCCCCTCCTTTCACTCCCTGCATATAAATTCACTACTTCATATTTCTTCTTTCATATTCCCTCAAAGTCAATCTGCCCTAAAACCTTCCTGGTCCACCATCCCCACTTCCACCTAGAAAGAGCTGATCATCCCCTTCCTTGTATCACCTCCCTACCCTATACAATACACTGTTGTGCCAATGAGTGTCTAGGAAGCCACCATTTATTCACAGCCTCTCTCCACTGCTAGACTATGAACCAAACCAAAGAAGTAACCATGTTCTTCTGATTGTCCTTGACCCCCACACCAAGCACAATCACTAGCCCACATTAGGGCTTCATTATTGAGTGGATATATGAAATATACAGTCAATTCTATATAAACTGAAATCAGTTCTTGGATAGTCAAAGACACCAAGAGAGAAGGCATCAGAAGTGGTGCAGAAAGAGGAAAGGGAATGACTACCTGAGAGCCCCCCCCCCACCAAATAAGAGAAGCATGGGACATAGAGCTGGTTACTGCTCATCAACAGGAAACGTCAAGCTATCTGTATTAGTTAAGGCAGTGGTTCTCCAACATTTGGGACTTCTCTACACTCTTAAAAGTTATGGACAACCCCAAAGTGCTTTTATATAAGTGGATTACATCTTTCCATATTTACCATTAGAAAGTAAAATGGAGAAGTCTTTTAATGTTTGGGGGAGGAGTAAGATGTCAGAGGACTAGAAAACCTAAATATGGTCCAGTTCCAGGAGTCCAGCTAGATAGTTATCAAACATTCTGAACACCTACAAACTCAATGGGAGATTGAAGTGTAGAAGAGCAGCAGTTCTAGGAATAGAAAAGTGACCACTTTCTGGAAGGTAGGATGTGTGGAGAAGTGAATCCGAGGCAACATATGGGAAGATAGATGGCAGGAGGAGGGGCCAGCTTCCAGCAAATGAGAGAGCAGTGGAGCACAAAATCAGAACTTTTAGAAGTCTGTTCCACTGAGGGATGTCACTCCAGAGGCTAAGGAGGGGGTGGAGCCCTCGCAGGTACAAAGTAGTCTCAGGACCTGTAGGGTCACAAAAAGACTGGGGGTGTCTGAGTGTGGCAGAGCTCCCAAGTATCGGGAGCTGGCTACAGAGACGGAGCTGAGGAGGGGCTTTCAGCTCAGGCTTACCTTAAACCATGACTCAAGGCACAATGAGGCCACTACTCTTCAGGCAGGGACCCCACAAGTGGCAGATCTGGGGAGAACCCCCTTTTTCCTCTGGGAGGAACAGCGTGGGAATGCTCAGCAGGAATCTGCTGGGTTTGGAGACTCCAAACAGGGCTGTGCACCAGACATAGAAACACTCGGTTACAGGTTGGGTGAGCATGGAGCACAGCTGGAAACCAGGGAGACGGGAGGGATTGATGGTTTTTCTCTAAGGGCGCACTAATGAGTGGGGGCCCAAGCTCTCGGCTCCTCCAGGCCAGAGACTGGGAGGCCACCATCTTTGTTCCCATCCTCCAAAGTGGTACAGAAAGCATTCAGGGAACAAAAGCTCCTGAGAGTGAACCCAAGCAGATTGCTTAGCCTGGCCCCTGGCAAGGATGGTGCAATTCCGCCTCAGGCAAAGACATTTGAGAATCATGGCAAGGGCCCCTCCCCAGAAGATCAGCAAGAACATCCAGCCAAGACCAAGTTCACTAATCAATGAGAACTGTGGAACTCCAGAGCTAGGGGAATACAACACAGAATTCATGGCTCTTTTCCCATGATTCTTTAGTCTTTCAAAGTTAAATTTTTTAAATTTTATTTTTTCTTATTCTATCTTTTAAATTTTTCCTCTTTCCTGTTTTAACCTTTTTAAACTATTTTATCTTATCAATACCTTCTTTAAATTTTTTTTTAATTTTCATTTATACTTTCATATTCTATCCCTTCATTGTATTTAACCTTATTTTTTTGTATACATATAGGTTTTTCTTTCTTTAAAATTTTGGGATGCAGTTTCTTCTAGCAGATCAAAATATACCCTAAATCTAGCACATGGCTTTGTTCTAGTCTCCAGCCTGATCCAGACAGGGTGGCTGGATTATGGAAATTGGGGAGGTTGTGTTCTGCAGTGAGTGCTGTAAATCATGTGGGACTGATGGTTCACAGACCTGTACCCCTGAAGCAAATAATAATTGTATGTTAATAAAATTAAATAAGAAGTCTTTTAATATTTCTTCAATAACTTGTTTAAAAATAAAAAACATGTAAACAGATAATTTTTTTAAAAACTACATCTTCAAAAAGAACTTTTATTGAGAAGAATGGCACTGATTTTTTTTTTACTCTTGCAAACCTCTTTAATATCTGGCATATATTAGTGTATCAGCTTCTGCATTTAATCTGTTATGATACTGCTCATCATGTAGCCTTTGGAAAATTTAGTTATTTGCTTGTAAAAGAATGAGAGTGAAAAAGGTAATACTGTTATGAAGTAGTACTGATCTTTGAGCCTCAGGAAAGAGTTTCAGAGGGAGAGGAGTCAAGATGACAGAGAAGTAGCAGGCTGAGACTACTTCAGGTAGCGGGAGATCAGCTAGATAGCTTATCTAAAGATTGCAAACACCTACAAATCCAACGGGAGATCGAAGAGAAGAAGAACAGCAATTCTAGAAACAGAAAATCAACCACTTTCTGAAAGGTAGGACTGGCGGAGAAGTGAGTCCAAAGCGACGGGAAGATAGACCGCGGGGGAAGGGGCCGGCTCCAGGCGAGCGGCGGAAAAGGGAGCACAAAATCAGGACTTTAAAAGTCTGTTCCGCTGAGGGACATCGCTCCAGAGGCTTAACCAGGGTGAAGCCCGCGCGGGGTCAGCGTGGCCTCAGGTCCCGCAGGCTCACTGAAGGATCGGGGGTGTCTGAGTGTCGCAGAGCTTACAGGTATTAGAACAGGGAAGCCAGCTACAGAGACAGAGCCGAGGAGTGATTCTCAGCTCGGGGTTAGCTTGAACCGGTCGCAGGCTCGGTCAGCTCGGAGTGTGGCCGGAGGCCAGGGTGACGGGAGTAATTGGGTGCTGTTCTCTGAGGGCGCACGGAGGAGTGAGGCCCCGGGCTCTCAGCTCCTCTGGGCCGGAGACCCGTAGGCCGCCATCTTCATTCCCGTCCTCCAGAACTCTATGGAAAGCGCTCAGGGAACAAAAGCTCCCAAAACCGAACCCGAGCGGATTACTCAGCCTGGCCCCGGGTAAGGGCGGTGCAACTCCGCCTGGGGCAAAGACGCTTGAGAATCACTACAACAGGCCCCTCCCCCAGAAGAGCAACAAGAAATCCAGCCAGGACCAAGTTCACCTACGAAGGAGTGCAGTTTTAATACCAAGGAGAGCAGCAGAATTCCAGAGGAGGAGAAAGCAAAGCTGGAGCTCATGGCTTTCTCCCCATGATTCTTTAGCCTTGCAGTTAATTTTTTTTTTTCTTTTTCAATTTTTTTCCTCTCCTTCTGCTAAAGTTTTTTAAACTTTTACCCTTTTCTTTTTTAACGTTTTTTAACTAGTTTATCTAATATATTTTTTCCTTTTTATATTTTTTCTTTATTCATTTTCCTCTTTTGTTTCTTTTTTTTTTTTTTTTTTTGTCTTTCTGAAACTCTTTTTAATCCCCTTTCTCCCCCCTCATGATTTGGGATCTCTTCTGATTTGGTTAAAGCACATTTTCCTGGGGTTGTTGCCATCCTTCTAGTATTTTACTCGCTCCTTCATATACTCTTATCTGGACAAAATGACAAGGCGGAAAAATTCACAACAAAAAAAAGAACAAGAGGCAGTACCAAAGGCTAGGGACCTAATCAATACAGACATTGGTAATATGTCAGATCAAGAGTTCAGAATGACGATTCTCAAGGTTCTAGCCGGGCTCGAAAAAGGCATGGAAGATATTAGAGAAACCCTCTCGGGAGAGATAAAAGCCCTTTCTGGAGAAATAAAAGAACTAAAATCTAACCAAGTTGAAATCAAAAAAGCTATTAATGAGGTGCAATCAAAAATGGAGGCTCTCACTGCTAGGATAAATGAGGCAGAAGAAAGAATTAGTGATATAGAAGACCAAATGACAGAGAATAAAGAAGCTGAGCAAAAGAGGGACAAACAGCTACTGGACCACGAGGGGAGAATTCGAGAGATAAGTGACACCATAAGATGAAACAACATTAGAATAATTGGGATTCCAGAAGAAGAGGAAACAGAGAGTGGAGCAGAAGGTATATTGGAGAGAATTATTGGAGAGAATTTCCCCAATATGGCAAAGGGAACAAGCATCAAAATCCAGGAAGTTCAGAGAACCCCCCTCAAAATCAATAAGAATAGGTCCACACCTCGTCACCTAATAGTAAAATTGACAAGTCTTAGTGACAAAGAGAAAATCCTGAAAGCAGCCCGGGAAAAGAAGTCTGTAACATACAATGGTAAAAATATTAGATTGGCAGCAGACTTATCCACAGACACCTGGCAGGCCAGAAAGAGCTGGCATGATATATTCAGAGCACTAAATGAGAAAAACATGCAGCCAAGAATACTATATCCAGCTAGGCTATCCTTGAAAATAGAAGGAGAGATTAAAAGCTTCCAGGACAAACAAAAACTGAAAGAATTTGCAAATACCAAACCAGCTCTACAGGAAATATGGAAAGGGGTCCTCTAAGCAAAGAGAGACCCTAAAAGTAGTAGATCAGAAAGGAATAGAGACCAATATACAGTAACAGTCACCTTACAGGCAATACAATGGCACTAAATTCATATCTCTCAATACTTACCCTGAATGTTAATGGGCTAAATGCCCCAATAAAAAGACACAGGGTATCAGAATGGATAAAAAAAAAACAAAACCCATCTATATGTTGCCTACAAGAAACTCATTTTAAACCCGAAGACACCTCGAGATTTAAAGTGAGGGGGTGGAAAAGAATTTACCATGCTAATGGACATCAGAAGAAAGCAGGAGTGGCAATCCTTATATCAGATCAATTAGAATTTAAGCCAAAGACTATAACAAGAGATGAGGAAGGACACTATATCATACTCAAAGGATCTGTCCAACAAGAAGATCTAACAATTTTAAATATCTATGTCCCTAACATGGGAGCAGCCAACTATATAAACCAATTAATAACAAAATCAAAGAAACACATCAACAGTAATACAATAATAGTAGGGGACTTTAACACTCCCCTCACTGAAATGGACAGATCATCCAAGCAAAAGATCAACAAGGAAATCAAGGCCTTAAATGACACACTGGACCAGATGGACATCACAGATATATTCAGAACATTTCATCCCAAAGCAACAGAATACACATTCTTCTCTAGTGCACATGGAACATTCTCCAGAATAGATCACATCCTCGGTCCTAAATCAAGTCTCAACCGTTATCAAAAGATTGGAATCATTCCCTGCATATTTTCAGACCACAACGCTCTGAAGCTAGAACTCAATCACAAGAGGAAATTTGGAAAGAACCCAAATACATGGAGACTAAACAGCATCCTTCTAAAGAATGAATGGGTCAACCAGGAAATTAAAGAAGAATTGAAAAAATTTATGGAAACAAATGATAATGAAAACACAACAGTTCAAAGTCTGTGGGAGACAACAAAGGCAGTCCTGAGAGGAAAATATATAGCGGTACAAGCCTTTCTCAAGAAACAAGAAAGGTCTCAGGTACACAACCTAACCCTACACCTAAAGGAGCTGGAGAAAGAACAAGAAAGAAACCCTAAACCCAGCAGGAGAAGAGAAATCATAAAGATCAGAGCAGAAATCAATGAAATAGAAACCAAAAAAAACAATAAAACAAATCAACGAAACTAGGAGCTGGTTCTTTGAAAGAATTAATAAGATTGATAAACCCCTGGCCAGACTTATCAAAAAGAAAAGAGAAAGGACCCAAATAAATAAAATCATGAATGAAAGAGGAGAGATCACAACGAACACCAAAGAAATACAGACAATTATAAGAACATACTATGAGCCACTCTACGCCAACAAATTTGACAATCTGGAAGAAATGGATGCATTCCTAGAGACATATAAACTACCACAACTGAACCAGGAAGAAATAGAAAGCCTGAACAGACCTATAACCAGAAAGGAGATTGAAACAGTCATCCAAAATCTCCAAACAAACAAAAGCCCAGGGCCAGATGGTTCCCCGGGGGAATTCTACCAAACATTTAAAGAAGAACTAATTCCTATTCTCCTGAAACTGTTCCAAAAAAATAGAAATGGAAGGAAAACTTCCAAACTCATTTTATGAGGCTAGCATCACCTTGATCCCCAAACCAGACAAGGATCCCAACAAAAAAGAGAACTACAGACCAATATCCTTGATGAACACAGATGCAAAAATTCTCACCAAAATACTAGCCAATAGGATTCAACAGTACATTAAAAGGATTATTCACCACGACCAAGGGGGATTTATTCCAGGGCTGCAAGGTTGGTTCAACATCCGCAAATCAATCAATGTGATACAACACATTAATAAAAGAAAGAACAAGAACCATATGATCCTCTCCATAGATGCTGAAAAAGCATTTGACAAAGTACAGCATCCCTTCCTGATCAAAACTCTTCAAAGTGTAGGGATAGAGGGCACATACCTCAATATTATCAAAGCCATCTATGAAAAACCCACCGCAAATATCATTCTCAATGGAGAAAAACTGAAAGCTTTTCCGCTAAGGTCAGGAACACGGCAGGGATGTCCGTTATCACCACTGCTATTCAACATAGTACTAGAAGTCCTAGCCTCAGCAATCAGACAACAAAAGGAAATTAAAGGCATCCAAATCGGCAAAGAAGAAGTCAAACTATCACTCTTTCCAGATGATATGATACTATATGTGGAAAACCCAAAAGACTCCACTCCAAAACTGCTAGAACTTGTACAGGAATTCAGTAAAGTGTCAGGATATAAAATCAATGCACAGAAATCAGTTGCATTTCTCTATACCAACAACAAGACAGAAGAAAGAGAAATTAAGGAGTCCATCCCATTTACAATTGCACCCAAAACCATAAGATACCTAGGAATAAACCTAACCAAAGAGACTAAGAATCTATACTCAGAAAACTATAAAGTACTCATGAAAGAAATTGAGGAAGACACAAAGAAATGGAAAAATGTTCCATGCTCCTGGATTGGAAGAATAAATATTGTGAAAATGTCTATGCTACCTAAAGCAATCTACACATTTAATGCAATTCCTATCAAATACCATCCATTTTTTTCAAAGAAATGGAACAAATAATCCTAAAATTTATATGGAACCAGAAAAGACCTCGAATAGCCAAAGGAATATTGAAAAAGAAAGCCAAAGTTGGTGGCATCACAATTCCGGACTTCAAGCTCTATTACAAAGCTGTCATCATCAAGACAGCATGGTACTGGCACAAAAACAGACACATAGATCAATGGAACAGAATAGAGAGCCCAGAAATAGACCCTCAACTCTATGGTCAACTAATCTTTGACAAAGCAGGAAAGAATGTCCAATGGAACAAAGACAGCCTCTTCAATAAATGGTGTTGGGAAAATTGGACAGCCACATGCAGAAAAATGAAATTGGATCATTTCCTTACACCACACACGAAAATAGACTCAAAGTGGATGAAGGACCTCAATGTGAGAAAGGAATCCATCAAAATCCTTGAGGAGAACACAGGCAGCAACCTCTTCGACCTCAGCCACAGCAACATCTTCCTAGGAACATCGCCAAAGGCAAGGGAAGCAAGGGCAAAAATGAACTTTTGGGATTTTATCAAGATCAAAAGCTTTTGCACAGCAAAGGAAACAGTTAACAAAACCAAAAGACAACTGACAGAATGGGAGAAGATATTTGCAAATGACATATCAGATAAAGGGCTAGTGTCCAAAATCTATAAAGAACTTAGCAAACTCAACACCCAAAGAACAAATAATCCAATCAAGAAATGGGCAGAGGACATGAACAGACATTTCTGCAAAGAAGACATCCAGATGGCCAACAGACACATGAAAAAGTGCTCCATATCACTCGGCATCAGGGAAATACAAATCAAAACCACCATGAGATATCACCTCACACCAGTCAGAATGGCTAAAATTAACAAGTCAGGAAATGACAGATGCTGGTGAGGATGCGGAGAAAGGGGAACCCTCCTACACTGTGGGTGGGAATGCAAGCTGGTGCAACCACTCTGGAAAACAGCATGGAGGTTCCTCAAAATGTTGAAAATAGAACTACCCTATGACCCAGCAATTGCACTGCTGGGTATTTATCCTAAAGATACAAACGTAGTGATTCGAAAGGGCACATGCACCTGAATTTTTATAGCAGCAATGTCTACAATAGCCAAACTATGGAAAGAACCTAGATATCCATCAACAGATGAATGGATAAAGAAGATGTGGTATATATACACAATGGAATACTATGCAGCCATCAAAAGAAATGAAATCTTGCCATTTGCAATGACGTGGATGGAACTAGAGGGTATCATGCTTAGCGAAATAAGTCAATCGGAGAAAGACAACTATCATATGATCTCCCTGATATGAGGGAGAGAAGATGCAACATGGGGGGTTAAGGGGGAGGAGAGGAGAAGAGTAAATGAAACAAGATGGGATTGGGAGGGAGACAAACCATAAGTGACTCTTAATCTCACAAAACAAATGAGGGTCGATGGGGGGAGGATGGTTGGGAGAGGGGGGTGGGGTTATGGACATTGGGGAGGGTATGTGCTATGGTGATTGCTGTGAAATGTGTAAACCTGGCGATTCACAGACCTGTACCCCTGGGGATAAAAATATATTATATGTTTAAAAAAATAATAATAAAATTTAAATTTAAAAAAAAAAAAGAAAGAGTTTCAGAGATCTCCCACCGCCCCCCCAACCCATGGATTCTGGGAATGCACTTTGAGAACCGCTGAGTTACGTTATAGGTCACCCATGGCTGCAGAGAATGAAATACCAGTGACTTACAAAAGATAAACATATACTTCTATATTGCCTAAACTTCCAGATATAAGCAGTCCCCATCAGTCATGGCATTCTTTCTGGTTACTCTCCCATTCCTTGTTACATGGTTCCCAGTAGCTGCCCATTACCACCTCTACAATCCAGCCAACAAGGAGGGAAGAGCGTGTTTGCTCCTTTTGAGTGCATGTCCCAGAATGCATATATCATTTCCCCTTACATCCCATCGGCCTGACCTTGGACAAAAAGCCTATTACTGAGCTGCACAGAAGACTGGGAAATATCTCTAATCTCATTGGCCATATGTTCTATCACTATAGACGAAGGTGAGAATAGATATGGGGATAATTTTTTTAGAGATTTTATTTATTTGACAGAGAGATCACAAGTAGGCAGAAAGGCAGGCAGAGAGAGAGAGGGAAGCAGGCTCTCCACCAAGCAGAGAGCCCAATGTGGGGCTCAATGCCAGGACCCTGAGACCATGACCTGAGCAGAAGGCAGAGGCTTAACCCACTGAGCCACCCAGGCACCCTATGGGAATAATTCTTAGTCTCTGCTACATTGACCTTTCTCCCTGGGCTCTGCTGGGCACAGTCCCAGAAAGGAGCTTGGACAAGCCAGGGCTTACTTCACCTGGGCCTAGAAGGTCAAGGGAGCTGGTCCTGACAATGAGCAGCTATATCTCTTTGCCTGCACATCTGCCTCACAAAAATAGGACTAACAGAAAACAAGGAGGTCTCAAAGTAGGTAGGCCCTCAGATAAGAAGTAGGAGCTCACATCAAGAGCAACAGATGGGAGCTACAGATCATTCACAATGGAAATTACCAGTTAAGAGGAAAGCCCCATGCCTCATCTATAAATGAGGCTCTCATTAGGATAAAGGCCAAAATCATCAACATGGCTCACAAGGCCCTGTATGATCTCAAACCCTCACCCCAAAACTCTCCCCAGCTACAGCTCATGCCAGTCTCTCCCTTACCCTCCACATTTTGATCATGTTTCACTCTCCAATTTGAAGATTATAATTCAGTCCTTGTCTAAGGGTCTTCACATGTGCTGTTCCATCTCCTGGAATACTCTTTTTCACCCTAGTGCTTGGCCCATACACACTCATTCTTCATTCAGGTTTGTGGAATAAACAAAGACCAACAGAATGAGAATAAACAAAGGCTACTTATTCAGAGCTTGCTATCAAGGGAGTCAGCCATGATCACTTGAGTTTTGCCAGACTCAAAGGCAGGCAAAGGAGTGGGAAAGTTTTATAATGCAAAAAAAGAAGGTTCCAGGTGCACCCTGACTAGAAGCTATTGGTATGAGAAAACTTAGATGGGATAACTAGAAGTGGAGTATCCTATGTGATTGGTTAACGGTACAAATTTGGCTTTCTGATTGATCCTAAGGTGGAAATAGGGTTGGAAATTAGGGAAACTATTAATTGTTAATCAGTCCTTGCCTGGGGTTGTTGTTTGGCTTTCCTGGTCTGGTTGCTAGAGATGGTGGTTTTTCTATAGCTTGACTTACAGATAGCAGGCTGGCTGCCTAGCTTGGTTGCTGTAGGTGATGGGTTAGGTATTTGCTGCAGATTGTGGGTCAGAGTTCTATTTCACATTTGGTCTGACCATTGTCCATTGGGATATCCAGTCTCTTGGGTCTCAACTCACAGCATTTTTTCCTAGAAGCCCTCCCCAAACCCTACCAGGATAGGTCCAACTGTAATAAGCTCCTGCAGCTCCTTAAACCCCTCTTTGCTAACTCTCAACAAATTTGTAATTACTTGCCCAATAGGCTATAAGTTTCACAAGGCCGTCCTTCTGAAACATTTTTTTTTAATCCATTTCTCTAAGCTCACCACCAAAGTGCTTAGCCTATAGTAGAGGCTCAATACAAAATTATTATATGGATGGATGAGTGAATGGTTAGATGGATATCAGACCTTTGCAGAGCATGAGAGCAGTGTTCTGGTGCTTCACAACTGGCAAATTTCCAGGATCCTCTGCAAACAGTAGCTGAAGGCATGAGTTCCATATTAGTTCTGCACCATGAGCCATTATGGCATTCCAACAGAGTCACCCACCAGGCAAAATAAGGTCCCATTCCATATAAAACCACCAAAGGTGTGAGCTGTTTCAAAGATACTCAGTTCTCCAACCATGGGCCCAATTGGTCTGGGACCTAAAATCTACCTTGGGGTCTCCATCCTAGACTATGTTTCTTCTTAAGCAGGGATCACTGACGATATCCTACAAAATATTCTGTTGGGTCCTGGTGCTGCCCATTTAGTGAGAAGATTACCCATCTTGAAGTTCTAGCATAAAACTGCCAGCTGTAACGTATCTTACTGGTCTGACCCAGTGGTGACCCATTGTGCTCTGTGTATGGGCTGTTTTCTTTTATTTTCCATCCTCTGAAGATTGTCAGAATTCTGCCTGTCTAAGCAATAAATCCATCTTTTCAGGGATCAATTGCCGTGGCTGGCTGCAATGCCTGGAAATCCAATTAACTGAAAAATAAATAAAAAATGAAAAATACACTGAAGCTGTGGCATAAATCAGCTAGAAAATGTTCTGCACATTAAAATAAACAAGGAGAAATTTCAACTTCATTTGTCTTCTTTTCCTTTTTTTAAACCTGTTATTGATAAATTTAGCCTTGGTTCCAATTTTGTCTTAGCCACGATTTGCTCAAGTATAGATCTGTTGGGATGGCTATCTCTGTTCTAATTATACCTTGCAGGCACTCTCCTTAGAGAAGCCAACTCGGCTAGGATTACCTTGGTGCCATATGTAAAACTTTAGGCCCTCTCTCCCTTCATCTTTTTACACCACATGTGTTCTTAAAGGGGCATAAATCTGCTGTAACGTCACATGGGAAATATGAGTTATTTTGGCTTCCTGGGACATTTTGAAAAGGAAAAAGTTTTCATCAGTTGGCTGAGTGAAAGTCCTTATGCCTCACTGCTACTGGGTCGCTAGGCTGGAGCCATGACACACAGAGCCCATGGGCACTAGACAGTCTTTCTGGTGTGCTCATGGCAATGAACTTCACTCCCAGCTACATCCCCAGGCTTCCTGTCAATGCCCTGGAAAGGGCCCTACTGAGGTCCAAGGAAACAGGCAAATGGCAGAGGCCACCTGGGAGTCACAGAGGTATATGGCCGCTTGAACTCCCCTCTGTAACCAGAACACATATTCATTTCCTGTGGGTGTCACTGTAGAAGACAATCAGAGGTTGAGATCCTTATTCACCATCATGGCTAGGGTCCAATGTGGGAGGCTTCTGCCACTCACTCACCTTGAGACCTCAGACAGTCATGAGCTGCTCTGGATGTTTCCTTGTGGGTACAATGAGCAGACTGAAATAGAGATTCCCAAGGTCCTTGTAGGTCCCATTGTCCATGATTCTATGTTTGGCGAATAAAAGCACATTTTTTATTTAGGGAACATTTGGTGAACTATAAACTAGCTCTTATGTCCTTCCTTTTTTTTCCTGATACCATTCCCATGTTGTCACTGAATTTGTCGTCTCTGGGTTACAAGCATTACACAGACAACAAGCATTGGTCAGGTGATGTTACCATGGAAAACAAGAAAACAAGAAGTCAACTGTGTCTCAACACTTCTCATCAGGGAAGCAAAATGACACAACATTGCTTCCCCAAAAAGCACACTTTCACTTTATCCTACCTCCAAATACTCCCTGGATAAAACAAATGATATCAACAAGTGTGAGAGGAAACCTCTCCCAGGCTTCAAAATGTGGCGCTTTTCAAATTCAGATCACCAGGGGCACCTGGGTGGCTCAGTGGGTTAAAGCCTCTGCCTTCAGCTCAGGTCATGATCCCAGGGTCCTGGGATCGAGCCCTGCGTCAGGCTCTCTGCTCAGCGGGGAGCCTGCTTCCCTTCCTCTCTCTCTGCCTGCCTCTCTGCCTACTTGTGATCTCTGTCAAATAAACAAATAAATAAATCTTAAAAAAATTTTTTTAATTAAAAAAATCAAATTCAGATCACAAATTTTCTGTTACCCTTAAGTGGTTATTGATTTGGTTTTACTGAAAAAAAGGTGCTTTATTTTCTAAATTTGTTTCAAAATTCTGCTTACCCAAAAATCAAACCAAAAGGAGACAGACAGGACAACAAAAAGCAATAATCATTGGAGACATATTCATGACTACCTAGAGGTAGTCCTGTGATCATAAAACTACATTTGCTGCCACAAAGAATAGAAAACACACAGGGCTTAGGGTCTCTCCTTCAGCCAAGCTGGAGAGATCAGACTTGTGCAAGGAAATTATTGGAAAACAATCTCAATACAACAGAGGGATAAATTTACCCTCTTATTCCCAAGCCTGATCACTATAGTATTTATTTATTTACTCTACAAATATTTCCTGGACACTAACTCTATGCTAGGTACTGTGCTTGTCTAAAGGAAGACAGCAGTGAACACCACTGTTAAAATCTGCTTTCTCTCTCTCTCTTTTTTCTTTTTTTAGATTTTATTTATTTATTTGACAGAAAGATAGAGAGCACAAGTAAGCAGAGCAGCAGGCAGAGGGAGAAAGAGAAGCAGGCTCTCTGCTGAGCAGGGAGCCGGTTGCAGGGCTCGATCCTTGGACCCTGGAATCATGACTTGAGCCAAAGGAAGCCGCTTAACCAACTGAGCCACCCAGGCACGCCAAACTGCCTTCTTGAAATTTACAGAGGGTGATGCATATATCCAGGGGTTATGGAAACAAAGGGTAAATTTCAGGGGAAACAATCACTTATTTAGCATAGTGGACACAATTGTTCTTTTGTTAACCTGTGGCTGCATTTTTCTAGTGGTGTTGGCATCAAAAAGGCAGCAGGAGCCTGAGGCTCTTATCTTTGCAATCTCTCTTTCTTCTCCAAGGCAGGTAGTTACAAGTACCAAATAAGTTTCTATTCTCACTATGGGGTTTTTTGGTTTAAAACTGTTTATTGATCAATAAAAAAGTAGAAAATCACAGAGTCATTGCCTGGGGAAACTGTACTAGTAATTTTACAGCAGGCTAGATAGTAAGGAAAGATTACAAATGTTAGTAGGCAGGAGACCCAACTCCTGCTGAAAACAAGTCAATTCTGACAAAAATCCAACCACCTTACTGACCTTGGAGAGCCTGCACAAGGTCAATGGTGGAGTGAATATGATCCTACTGGTCCTGTTCCCAGTATGTTTACTAGCTCTAGAAAAAAGTGGACAGACATCATATGTACTCCCATATGCTTAAAAGTAATAAACACTGTAAATAACAGACTCAAGTCCTCAAAGGAATGCAAAAGAGAACATACATAGAATTTAGAACAACATTTTAAAATAGATTTTAAAGTTAATTTTTAAAATAGGACTGTCACTGGGACATATTGTTGCCACTGTAACTATTTATATTAATAACTCTGACTCACCCAATGAGTCTTTGTAAGCTCAGAGAGTATACTGGCAGTATTCATTCATTCTTTCAGTCATCCCTCCTTCCATCTGCTCAACACGGACTACTGTGGGTGTGAGCATCCAGAGCTTCCACAAGAATACCATTGCCCTAGTTCTTATTCCCAACAATGATCCTAACTTTGGCTCCTTCCAGGAGAATGTTCATTCCAACCTACTCAATACCTTCCCTTCCATGCACTGGCCTTACTTCTTTAACTTCTCTATACCCATAACCCATAGATATCCCTAAAACTACTGGAGTCAAACATTTCCAATGTTCTCTGTCTGCTTGCATCCTCACCTACTTCTCCTTCCTCCATGGCTTCATGGGTCACCATCTTCATTCTCTTATATCCACCTTCAACTCCTCTGTTGTCTACTGAATGATTCTCAGACTTGACTTCTTCTATTGGCCTTCTTTACTCTAACAGAGGGACAACAGTGTGTTATCTTAAATAGCATCAGGAAAAAGTACCTTTTCAAGGAGGCTGCATGTTCGAGGTCTAGACAGTCATCCAAAACCACAGATTTGTTTATAAGCATCCCTGGAGGATGGTGAAGAAGTAAGTGAAATATTGCCTGTCGATCGTCTCAACAGAGAGGGGCACCACCCATTTCCAGGTGAGCTGTCACTTTCATGTTCATGGCAAGGCTCTTGGTCTTCAATCCTGAAACCCAGAAGGTGGGTATCACCTGTCAGCTCTGACCATATTCCATCAGGAGCAGCCAACTGCGGAGATAGGGCAAAGTTGTTATCATTATTGAACATCTCAGCTTAAAGTGGTTTCTCATTTTCCAGAAAAGGTCAGTTTTTGATGGAATGGCACCCTGGGTGGGTAAAATTTGATGGTAAAGAAAAGAAGAGGAGAGGCTCACAGCACAGGGTCCTCTCTATGGCAGTCATGTCAGGTCAGGGAGCACCATTGAGAGTCCTGGCAGATGGGTAGAGCTTAGGGACACTCCACCACTCCAGTAACAGGCACTAAAGGATGGCAGAAGCAGAAAAAAAATGAGAGCCTCATAGCAAAAGGCATGTTCTCCACCTTTCACTTTGGTCAAAGGGAGACTACGTTGTATCATGGGAGAGGAGCAAGGCCACAGAATTGGGGACCTCCTTCCCCACTCTCCCTAATAGGAGATTTTACAGTATGGGAGCAGCAAGGTAACTGAAGGTTTTCCCTTTTGTCATTGGGTATCATGGAACTAGAGGGTATTATGCTAAATGAAATAAATCAGTCAGAGAAAGACAAATATCATATGACTTCACTCACACGTGTTATTTAAGAAACAAAACAGGATCATAGAGGAAGGGAGGGGAAAAGAAAATAAGATGAAATCAGAGAGGGAGACAAACCATAAGAGACTCTTAATTATAAGAAACAAACTGAGGTTTGCTGGAGGGGAAGGGAGTAGGGGGAGGAGGTAACTGGGTGATGGCATTAAGGAGGGCACTTGATGTAATGAGCACTGGGTGTTATATGCACCTGATGAATCTCTGAACTCTACCTCTGAATCTAATAATACACTATATATTAGTTAATTGAATTTAAATAAAATGAATTTTTTAATAATTGCAAAAAAAAGAGCCTGTAGCATCTAGCTACATGGATTCTATATCTAGAATTCATAGGGGTGAGGACTTCAGCTTGAGCCTGAAGACTCATACATAAGGGGTGTATTCATGGGGAGAACTAAGGACCCTCTAGAGTAAGTCCTACGCTGAGAAAAGAGAGAAAGAAGTTGCAGTTTGGCTCTGAGAATAATAGATTGCAGTCAGAGGTGATATACTCAATGGTCCTCAATTCCAGGCTTAGGGGCCTATAGCAAGATCTAGAGCAGCAGTGACAAAATTCGGCATCCTATGAGTCTGAAGTGGAGAGAGACCATAGGGAAAACACCCATGCCTGAGGTTCTCCCAGGGACCCCAAGAGCCTTTTGTGAGGGTTGTGACAGAGAGCCAGAGTGAGAATGTTGACTTATGGACCACAGGTGGGGCCAAGATACGTGGAGGAGGGCTGCCAAGCAAAGACAATCCAGGCAAAGAGCCCCAGTTTTTCAGCTCAGTGTATCTTTTCACACAGTCATTAGAGATGGCCCTGGCTGGAATGGTGGAGAATGGGCATCAAGAAGTCCTCCCAAAAGGAAGTTTGTGACGCGTGAGTTTTCCCCACATACACAGGCCCTCACTTCACACACACCCTCACCGCCCCCCACAGATGTAGCAAAGGATGGCATCATCACTCCCACCATGGCTTCTTTGCCTACAGCTACTGTTGATGAACTCTGGTCAAAGAACAAAAGGCCAAGAGACCTGTTGAGTCATATGGATAAGCAAAAGACCCATATGACTGAGTTGATCTGATATAGTTAATTAAGAAAAACATCAAACATAAAACTCCATCAGACTCATTTTCCATACAATTCTGGCCTGAATGGCACAAGCCCAGGGCTGAAGTCAGCAGCACAGTCCTCCATCTTCCTCTGAAAGGTAAAAAGATCACCTGTACCTGCCACTTAACCTCACTGACCCTCCATAACTCCAATAAGGAGAAACTAGGGACACCTGAGTGTCTCAGTTGGTTAAACATCTGCCTTTGGCTTGGGTCATGATCTTGGGGTCCTGAGATTGAGTCCTGTGTTTGGCTACCTGCTCAATGGGAAGCCTGCTTCTCCCTCTCCCTCTGCCTCTCCTTCCACTGGTTCTCTCTCTCTCTCTAACATGCTCCCTTTTATTTATTTATCTTTATTTTATTTATCTTTATTTATCTTTATTTTATTTCTCTCTCTCTCAAATAATAAATAAAATCTTCAAAAAAAATTAAAAAGAAGGAGGAGGAGGAGGAAAAGAAGAAGAAGAAACTAGTACCTGTGAATGACAGAGGGGTTTCAAGGACTGATAGCATTCCCCAAATTAGTAGGGGATTAGAGGAGTAAGCATTTTCTGAATCCCAAGTATTTATTACAGCAGGCTTTACCCTTTTTATTTTTCATTTTTTAAAGATTTTATTTATTAGAGAGAGAGAGCATGAGTAGCGGGAGGGGCAAAGGGAGAAGAAGAACCACAGGGCTTGATTCTAGGACCCTGGGATCATGACCTGAGCCGAAGGCAGACCCTGAACTGACTGAGCCACTCAGGCACCCACGACTTACCGTTTTTAGACCTAGAAGTGTTCCTTTCTCTTTACAGATCCTAGGAGATTGATGCTCAGAGCAGGAAAATGAGCACGCACAGCCAGTGAGTGGAAGTCTCAGAACGAGCAGCTGGATATCCTGATATATATATTTCTTCTGCAATTCAGCTGGGACAACTGGATTGACCTGGTGGATCTGGGGGCAAAAAGCAAGCACCATCTGATTCATTCACAATGCCTGAAGAATGCAGCCTGCCAGAGAAATGCATCCTTTCAGAGCCCTCTGGACTTCGACTTTCCTATCCTTGCTGGTACCGGAGCTTCTTCAGGTGGGCCCATGCCATTTCTGTGGCCTTTTTTTCCCAAAGGAATAACCAGTCCTTTCTTCTAATTTCTACTTAATAATGCTGCAGTAGTGAACTTTTTCCTCCAATACCTCCTCATTAAAGTAATGCTGGGTTGGTTCAGAGGAAAGCTGACTCGAGGTCCTCACCTTTGTAGCCGAGCCCTGGTCTCTAATTGGGATCTCCTCAGCAGCCTCCCTGTTGCCAATGGCAGGAAGACTTCTTCAGCTTGGTTATGAATTCTGATTTTTCTACCTTAAGTCTTGAGGACTCCCTACTAATAAAATTTTAATATAACTGGTTTCAGTGCATCTAGGAGCCTTCTAATTACCCTCTGAAAGATGCTTAGGCAACAGCTTGCTATTAGATTAAACAGTGTCAGCATCTGTATTGTAAACATGAACAGGTTTGCCACATTTTGCAAACCAACATTTGCCTTCTATTATTTTTCTCTCTAAGGAGACACTTTTGGGGGTACAGCTCCAATCCAACAGACAAAGCAGACACCATGCCAATGGGAACACTAACTATCTTTTCTCCTTACTCCCTTCAACATTGGGTCCTGGCTATTTCAGACGCCTTCATAAAACCATGGGGCACCTTGCAATCATTCAGGAACAGATTACACAGCAGGCCAGCTCCACGGGTAGGCCCTCCTCAACTCTGGCCTCACATGCCCGGCCATTTCACTGCTCATTAGCCCCTTTTCCAGAGAGTGAGCAGAGAAAACAAGAGATGAAATTCAAACCCATCCATTTGCCTCCTATTAGCTGCTCTAGTTAAAAGTTTAGTGGAGGAGCAGGCTGGAATAATTGATATAAAGTTCGAGGAGTGTCTCTGAAGCTCATTTGTTTAAGTTCTTCCTTCCTCCCGAATCACCCACAGGACACAATGTCCTGGCCGCAGGACTGGAATCCTGGCAAGTGGCCGAGGAAGGAAAACGGACATCAGACTTTCTTTCTAACAAGTCCAAAACTGTATGTTATCTCATACAAACTTTCTGAGTTTTTTAATTAAGTTAGGGGGGAAAAAAAAACAAACAAACTATCCTATGCCTAGTAAAAACCAAAATGACTGCTTCTTTCTTTGTCTATTCCATTTATAGAAACCTTACTGCGGAGAAATTCACATTTTCAGAAATAATAAATCTTAATAATATCATCAGGAAAACTGACTCTTAATGATAAAGAATTTACACAAGATACTAAGCAAACATTGCAGCAAGTTAATCTAGGCTTAAATAAACAATTAATAGTGATCATGTAAGATAAGCCCCTCGAAAAGAAGAAATAGAAGTTTGAGCTTTTCAAAAGGAATATTTACATGTGGATAGAGAGAAATACATATTAAATTTAAAGAAATAGACAAGCAATATCTTCCTCTAAACAAAAAGATTGTTGTCTTTATATTTGTTGGCTTATTTTGAACAGTATTTAATATTTCATCCAAAAATTCTTTTCCCTCTAAGTGCATGGTTTTTCTTTATTATATCCAAGTGTATACCCAAACCTGAAAGGTTTTACAGAAGGACTACATCTCTAATCTTTGAATGACATGATAACATATATGATTTAGTGAAATTCAGTTTATTATCAAATTTGCAAGAATATATCCAAGGCACACAGTGAGGTCTCCCTACACATATGGTATAGACTCTACTTCCTACATCATTTTATCCAAAATTCAAGGACACAATACCCATAGAGCATGGAGAAATTGAGGGACTGAACTGGTATAGAAGTCAGCCTGGTTCTAGCCCTGCCTCGACACACACCGGCTGTGGAAACTTGGGCCAACTACTTCCCTCCCTGGGTCTCGAGGTGTCCTCTAATTCAACAGTTTTGTGTTCTAGGAGATAGGGGATCAGATCAGATTAGAAGCAAGCCCCAAGAAGTTAGAGAAGTGCAAATTCAAAGTTCAACTGAGGATATAAATGATACTACATGACAGGTTCAGGGCTGGAAACCTCTAATTAACTGGGAATGATGAGGGGGAGGGGTAGCTAGGACACTCTCAGTCCAGAGTCTGAAGCTCAGCGCTGATATTTTATGAATTTTACTACTCACCTAGATATAATCAGGTTCTCAAAACTCTTTGGCAAGTGGGGAGGGAAGATTTATAAGCCATAATGCCAATCTGTTAACCTACCAATGGGGATAGATATTTATAGTGACTGAAATACTCCTCATAGCTATTTAGAGTGACTGCTCCTGTTATTAAGGTAACTAGAGCCTTGAACCAGTCATCAAAACATTACCCAGTGAGTACAAAATTAGTTAGAGCTGAGCTGCTGCTGGGAGAGGAAGGAATTGTATATGGAACTTCTAAGGTCAGCTGAAAGAAAGTGTTCTTAACCAAGGGTCTCCGGTCTGGACCTGGGGTTCGAGGGATCTGTGACAGTGCTGAAACAGAATGCAAAACTACATTGAAATTGGGCCATGTGCATTTTTCTAAGAGTGTCCATAGCGTTCATCAGCTCCTCCACATGGCCCATGATCCCTAAATGTTCATGGACTGTTGGGAAACAGAAGAATAGATGCAAGATGGACAGTGAGGAGTCTGAAGCAGCTCTGAGGAGTCTGAAATCAGGAGCCAGATCTGAGTGGCAGGGTGAGGATTCTCAAGGAAGGGTCAAGGCTGGAAGGATGCGTCAAGCAGAGGTCTGACCCAAGCCAAGTGGGTTGCCCCTGCACTGACTCCAGGGACCCCACAAGAAACCTCCGTCAAGTGTAAAGCTACAAGTCCTGCCATATCACAAGGGTGGAACTCCTATATATCCTGCTGAACAGTGCAGCCAATTCTACAGGATTACTCATAAAAGATACGAGGTGTCATGCTGGGTCCCATTCACCCCAACTTCAGTCTAGCTCATGCCAACCCCCTCTGACCAATCGCTGGCCCTCTATCCCCTGTCTTTCGTCTTCCCCTAAATCCATTCTCTGATTTCTCTGTGGGCAATATGGAACACCTCGGTGACCCAAGGACACCAGTGGAACACACAAGTATGACCTCTCACAAAAGCTTTTGTCAGAGTAGATGGTTGACTCATTGAGCCAAGGTGCCCTCTCAAATGCAAAGTTTAATTAATTAAAATTAAATAAAATTAAAAATTAACTTCTTCAACCTCACAAGCCACATGTAAAATGCTCAATAGCCACATGCACTTAGTGACTACTGCTGTTGGACAACACATGTATAAGATACTTCGATCATCACAGAAGGTTCTTTTCTATAGAACCCAGCACTAAACTCTATGACACAAACAGTAATTTCAATAATGATTCAGAGAAGGGTAGAGCCTGAAGTGGGCAGAAATAGCTAAAATGCTTCAGGGAGGAAAATGGACTTACATCGAGCCTCGAGATGAGATGAAACCACGGGTAGGGACATTCGATCGGAAGCATGGTAAGAACAGAGGTGAGAATGAAGAGAAGAAATGGGCACAGGCCTGATTGGAGTCTGATGCATGTTCATGGTGAATATATACTACAGGGATGAGGGAATGAGTGAATGACAGGAGACAAGGTAAGTAGGCAGGCTGGAGGTAGATTGCATAGGCACTGCTGTACCCGGCACCATAAGTTAGCCCTGACAATAATAGCTACCAACCCTGGCTGCCACTTACTTAAAGCTCCCTGTATTTCAAGCTTCATATCAAGAGATTTATATAAATTATTAAATATAAATCATTAAATTTACTCCTTACAACACCAAGAGGTAAGTACTTTTAACTCTTATGATGAGAATGACAAAACTGATGTTAGGGGAGTTTAGGTAACTAACACCATGAATAAGCAGCTTGGAAATGGCGGGCTGTGATTCACCCCCAATGCTGCTGTTTCTAGTACTTTCACCCTATACTTGCATGCCTCTGCCTGTCCTCCAAACATCTTTCTTTTTAATTAAGAAGGGTTTTGCCTTCACACTTTGCCATGCATATCAAGTTTCTAAGGTATTGCTTCTGGAAATCACTTTACCATTTTCTGACACTAAGGGGAAAACTCTCTCAACACAGCCCCATCCAGGTCCTTAATAGTTTACGCCATGTGACATCAGCAAGAGCAGGAACAGGATAGAAGGAGTTTGGAAATGACAACACTTGGCCCTGTGGTGTGGATAAGAAGCATCTAGACAAAAAGGCTGGTGTATTCAAGGTCTCACCAACTTTGCAGTTGATGTTTAGGCCAAAAGTCATTTCCCTGACTCCAGAGCTCCATCCCTCATCTATCAGGGATACAGGGCAGGATTCCTGGCTCCGCAGGCTCTGGCCACCTTTGTGGCCCCTCTCATCATCTCTCATTCCCCTGAAAAACTTGCTTGCTTACCTTTGTGTAGCTTTAGGTTTTGGAGTTTGCATATATGGACTCTTTCCCCTCATAACTATGACTACCATTTTTGCTGGCTGCTCCGGGGGCTGATGGGGCCTTGGATGTGACTGTAGGTTGGAGTAAAAGGTTTCCCACAAGAGAAAGAGAAGTTAACATGCTTTTCCATGCCTCTGTACTTTTTCTATAGAAATAGAATACTTCATTAAGTTAACAAAACATAACAATTCATCTCAAATTATTATAGATAAAAATTGATTACAGCATTTAGAGCAAGATTTAAAGAAATGAATATACCTCATTCCTACTGTTAGTGGTCATCATTCACTGTTTAATCTGATCTTGGCACTCACAGCTTAAACCCCAACTCACCGTGTGTCTTTCCTTAGAGTTTAAATCCTCTTCAGGTTTGACACTGGCTTTTTTTTCTTCTTCAGGGTATTAGAGATTTTGGCACCAAAAATATTCCACATGGTGTCTCTCCAGCTTTTCCCAATTTTAGCTACCTTCACACAGCTTATCAGTAAGTGCCCACTGCAGTCAGCATTCTCATCAACTGTCTTGCTGTCTAATCGTTCTGTTCTTCTCATGAGATGCTGACCTTTCACTCCACACCATTTGCCAAAAACCAAGAAGAGAAATTAGAGTCAAGCCACGTAGTATACGTGGTGCAGAACACACACACGCACACACAGTAGCTTTTCTCCTTTTCACATGAGATAATTTGACACAAAGGGGAAGGCCTTCTTCAATCAGCCTTTCTGTCCGTGGTAGTCAACTGTTTATTTTCTTACTTGGTTATTTCTTCTTTTTTTCCTAAGGTTTTATTTATTTGAGAGAGAGAGAGAGCCACAAGCAAGGGGAGCAGCAGGCAGAGGGAGTGAGAGAAGCAGGCTCTCCACTGAGATGGGAGCCTGATGAAAGCCTCAATCTCAGGACCCCAAGATCACAACCTGAGCCAAAGGCAGAAGTTTAACTGCCTGAGCCACCTAGGTGTCCCTGGTTGTTTCTTTAATAAGGGCTAAAGACCTCCCAACTCAATTCACAATCCTCCTTCTATCTACACAATATTTCAACAGAATATAATATTTTTAAGTCAAGATTGAGAAAAGTTTTTCTACAATATCTTATTTTAGTAGGTTGTCAGATATAAGGGTAAAACATCCTATTCCTATGTACAAAAATAGAATTCAAATTTGTACATTATGGGAATCCGTTCTTTCTGGGTTCTAGGAGGAAAGTTGCTCTTATAACAGAATCAAAATCACAGGGAATGCCAAATGCCGACTGATAAATTTGGGGACTACTGGAGCTGGGAAATCATCATTTTGTAACCATCAGGGCAAAGATTGGTTTAAGCAAGAATCATCAATGGTTGCTAAATCTGGAGGGGATTGCTAATGGGGAGCAGAATATCAACATGGTCTTAAGGGGTCTCCTTAAAGGTGGGTGAACAAAATTAGCATTACCAAAAAGAGGCAATCAGACTATGTGTGCCTCCAGATGTAGTACTAGCTGAAGGTTATGCCTGGAATGCATAATCTGAACCTAACTATCAGGAAACATCAGACAAACCCAAAATGAAAACATTCTTTTTTTTTTTTAAGTACTGAATTTTTCAAAAACACCAATGTCTTCAAGAGAGAGGGAGGCAAGCCATTAGAGACTCTTAACTCTAGGAAGCAAACTGAGGGCTGCTGGAAGGGAGTTGGGTAGGGGGATGGGGTAACTGGGTCATGGGCACTAAGGAGGGCACATGATGTAATGAGCACTGGGTGTTATAAGCAACTGATGCATATTCTAAATTCTACCCCTGAAACTAATACTACACTCTCCACAAACTAACTTGGATTTAAGTAAAATTTTGAAGGAAAAAAAAAAAAAGCCAATGTCTTCAAAGAAAAAGAAAGGTTATAGAAATGTTCCAAGTTAAAAGTGACTTAAAAAGTATAGTAATAACTAAATGTAATGCTTGATCCTAGATTGAACCCATTACTGAAAGGGGGAAAAGTGCTATAAAGAACATTATTGGGTCAACTGAAAAAAATTGGAATATAGAAGCCAGATTAGCAACTTGTACTGTGAATTGTATTGTAATGTAAATCAATTGTGTTGTGGCCCAAGAGGCTATTTTTAGTCTTAGGAAATATACACTGAGGTGTTTAGAGGTAAAGGCAATGAGGCATACAACGTCATTTAAATAATTCAGAAAAAAATTATATGCGTGTATGTATGTGTTAGTGCACAAGCACACACAAATGATAAAACAAATCCAATAAGATGTTAACAATACGTGAATATGGGGAAAGAGTACATGGACATTCTATGTTCTATTCTTGTTCTTGTAACTGTACTATATGTTTAAAATTATTCCCAAATAAAAAGTTAATAACCACATACTCATACACATGCACATGGAAATTTGTGAAGGAAAATTCCAGGAAGGAGGACCAACCATCTCTATCCTAATGCCCTCCCCGGAAAGACACCTGTCTCCATTTATCCCAGCTCCTCACTCCTCTAGGAGAGATGACTTCTTAGAGCACCACAATTGCTTCCAGTGGTAGTTTGCTCTTCCCACCTGTCTTGGCTCAAACGTTAATAAGATTTTTTCTCTTGTCTGAGATAAAGGTGAAAAAAGTTTTTCAATTATTGTCTTTAAAAAATTTTAGGGAAAAGAAACAAAAGGAATAGAAAATGTATGTATAAATCCAGGTGAGTTACAGAAAGATTTCTCATCCTTGAATTACCAAATCACTTGACAAAAATTGGCCAGCACCATTTATTGCACTCACCTAAATTCACCATACCCCTTACTTACTCGACTTACCCAAAGTTAATGTGCCTTCATCTATTTTTCTCAACAAAGAGATTCACTAGTAGCCATGTGACCTTATGGCCAGTGCCATCAGCCTGGAATTCTCCTTGCCTCATACAAATGACCTCTCCTTCCATAAATAGTTGGAGTGCTCACTAGTAATTAGAAATGAAGTGTAGCTCTTCATTCCCTGTCCTCAAAACCTCAGTAGGTATCTCAATGTCTTAATGTAATGTAATGTAAGTTGGTGGGAGTTTCACCCCAACCCATGAAATCTGCAAGAATGAACTGTTAAGTTTGATTGATTATGGCTAGATTTTCATGAGGTGAACTTAAAGATTATTGAATGCTACTTACAGTGACTAATAAAGATCTTTATTCTTTTAGTTAAAAAAAAAAAGAAGTCAAGCGACGCCTCAGTGACTCAGTTGGCTAAGTGTCTGCCTTTCGCACAGGTCATGATCCCAGGGTCCTGGGATCAAGTCCCACATTAGCTCCTTGCTCAGTGGGGAGACTGCTGCTTCTCACTCTGCCTGCTGCTCCCCCTTCTCTCTGAATAATACATAAATAAAAATCTTAGAAAAGAAGAAGAAGTAGTAGTAGAGATAGTAGTAGTAGTATTAGTAGTACTAGTAGTAGTAGTCATAGTCAGGGGCACCTGGGTGGCTCAGTTAAGTGGCCAACTCTTGATGTTGGCTCAGGCCATGATCTCAGAGTCATGGGATAGAACCCCAAATTAGGCTCCATGCTCAGCGGGGAGTCTGCTTGGTATTCTCTCACCCTCTCCCCCCAAGACCATTGACTCACGTGCTTGCTCCCTCTCTTTAAAATAAGTAAATAAATCTTAAAAAAAAAAAAAGAAATCAGTGTTCTATTGAATCATAAGTTCCTGCTTATGGTCTGTGGAGAGGTCTGCAGATCATTGGCAGAACAGAGATGATAGATATACTCAGGGCCCCATGACCCTCCCTGGGTCAGGCGTCATCTCCTCCAACTTGTCCCAGTGGTCCTGAAGACACATTCGAGGCCATTCCTTACCCCATTACTACCACACTTTCACCACCACCCACACCACCCCCTCACCTCCACTGCCAAGAACACAGCAAAGATGAAAAGCTCTTTTCCCACACAATATCAGTACATACAGCCAGAGAGAAGAAGCCATTTGATCACATACCTCCTCTGTCCAGATGCCTCTTTCTCAGATCCCAACCTAAATCTGTTCTTAATCCTAGTTCCCTTTGGTCTAGCTTTCCAAGTAGTTTATTTCTTGTGTTTCTGTCCAAGTTGAGTTTATATTAGTTACAGTAGGCTAAATTGCTGTCACAAACATATTCACAAATGAAATAGCTCAAACACAAAAAGAAATATTAATTTGCCCATGTAATTATTCAAGGCAAGCATTTCCAAACCAGCAGGAAGCTCTTCATTGTATACTGATTCAGGGACCAGTCTCCTACCAATTTGTGGCTCCACTATCCTGTAGAACCCCATCATCCCTGGCAATCTCTGCATTCAGCTGGTGAAAAGGGAAGAACTACAAAAGGTCCAACTGCCTCTTAAAGGCCACAGCTTAGAAGTGGTACACATTGCTTCCCTTCATAATCCATTGGTGAAAACTGGTCACATGACACTAGCTACTACAAGGGAATTTGAGAAAATGTCATCTGTGGATAAGCAGTTCTTCCTATTACTACATTGGAGAAGAGAGGAGATTTTGGGTGGACATCCAGCAGACCTGGCCACAGACCTTAAACAAAGAAATGGGGAAGGTTTTGGTTATGGAAATCACATAGGAAAAAAACATAAGGACCCTGAACGTTTCTTTTTTGAATTACTTTTTTTCTTTGAGTTACTTTGATTTTTGTTTATTTTCAGGGAAATCTGTGCCTTAGAATTACGTTCATATAATTATTTGTATTCTTTATTCTTAACTTGTTTACTAAAAGTTTTGAGGCAGATACTAGATCCAAAGAGAGAGAAAGAATGGTATTGACTTTTGTTTAAGGCCAATGCAAATATTGTAGGTCAAAATGCTTTGCCAGGCAGAAGATCAGAAAACTCTTGGGCAGTCTCATTTTCCCAGGGGTCTAGTCCCTGAATACCTCTCCAATATTGTTTTCTACCCATCTCCCCCTTAGACATCACACTCTAGCCTCACTGTCTTACTTACTCTTCTGAGAAGATTCCAAGAATACTCTTGCTCCATGACGTTTGCATTTTCTCTTCCCCCTGCCGGGCACACTTCCTCCAGATATTTCCATGGCTTGCTCCCTTACTTTAGGATCACTGAATAAATGTGGCCACTTTAGAGAGGCATTGCCCAACTTTCCTACTCAGTAGAAAACAGCATTCTCTCCCCAAGTCCCACATAACTTCTCTCTTTTTTTTAAAAAGATTTTATTTATTTATTTGAGAGAGAGAGCGTGAGCAAGCATGAGCTGGGGGTGGGGAGGTGGGAGAGGGAGAAAAAGAATCCCAAACAGACTTCCTGCTGATCATGGAGCCCAATGCGGGACTTGATCCGATGATCCTGAGATCATAACCCTACCCAAAATCAAGAGTCAATCACTTAGCTGGCTGAACCACCCAGGCACCCCAACTTCTACCCTCTTATTCTTTATTTTCTTCATAATACTTATCACTACCTCTATATATTATATATTTATTCATTTATTTGTTTATACCTGTCTTCCTCACTAACATGTAGGCTGCTTATAGGCAAAGACCATGCTTTATTTATTGCTGTATAACCAGCAACTTAGATTTGCTTGGCACAAAGCAGATGCTCGGTATATATTGGATGAATGAGTATATTTGATTAGGTATGAACAAAGCCATAGAAATAAATATTTTTCAAACCACATTAATATTTAGAAAGTTCCCACAAAAAAAGAAGGTTTTTTGTTGCTCTAATTTTTTTAGCATTTTTTAAAAATAATGGATGATGACTGGACATCCACATACAAAAGGATGAACTTGGATGCCTTCCTCACATCATACACAAAAATTAACATCAGGGACGCCTGGGTGGCTCAGTTGGTTAAGCAGCTGCCTTCGGCTCAGGTCATGATCCCAGCGTCCTGGGATCGAGTCCCACATCGGGCTCCTTGCTTGGCAGGGAGCCTGCTTCTCCCTCTGCCTCTGCCTGCCACTCTGTCTGCCTGTGCTCACTCTCGCTTCTCTCTCTATGACAAATAAATAAATAAAATCTTTAAAAAAAAATTAACATCAAATTGATCAAAGGCATAAATACAAGAGCTAAAACTGCAAAACTCTTAGAAGAAAACATAGAAGTAAATCTTTGTGACATTGGATTAAGTATTGGTTTCTTAAATGTGACACCAAAAGCAATTGTTAAATTTAAAAATGGATAAATCAGACTTCACTGAAATTTAAAGATCTTCATTCTTCAAAGGACACCATCAGGGCACCAGGGTGGCTCAGTTAGTTAAGTGTCTGACTTTGGCTCAGGTCATGATCCTGGGGTCCTGGGATCAAGCCCCACATCTAGGAGGGAGCCTGCTTCTCCTTCTCCCTCTGCCTCCTGCCTCATGCTCTCTCTCCTGTGCTCTCTCTCTCTCACTCTTTCTCTCTCAAATAAATGAAACATATCTTAAAAAAAAAAAGACACCATCAAGAAAGTGAAAAGACAGGCGCCTGGGTGGCTCAGTGGGTTAAGCCTCTGCCTTCAGCTCAGGTCGTGATCTCAGGGTCCTGGGATCGAGTCCCGCATTGGGTTCTCTGCTCAGCGGGGAGCCTGCTTCCCCCTCTCTGCCTACTCTCTCTCTCTCTCTCTGTGTCAAATAAAAAAAAAAAATCTTAAAAAAAAAAAGAAAGTGAAAAGACAACCCACACATAATGAGAAAAATGTTTTCAAGTCATGTCTGTGATGGAGAGCTTATATCTAGAAATAAAGAACTCCTACAACTCAATAATAAAAAGTCTAATAACCCAAGTTTAAAATGGTCTAAGGATAAGAATAGACATTTCTCCAGAGAAGATATACAAATAGCTAATAAGCACATGAAAGGATGCTCAACATTATTAGCCTTCAGGGAAATACAAATCACAATAACATGAGATACCACATAAGGCCCACTAGAATAGCTTATAATCAAAAGACAAAGGTTGGTGAAGATATGGAGAAATTGGACCCTCACTGCTGATGGGCATGTATAGTATAAAATTTTAGATACCTTGGAAAAAACTCTAGAAATTTCTCAACATGCTAAATATAGAGTTATCCTATAACTCAGCAAATCCATTTCTAGGTACAGACCTAAGAAAGATGAAATCATATATCTACACAAAAACGTGTCCACGAATGTTCATAGCAGCATTATTGATAACAGCCAAGAAGTAGAAACAACCCAAACTTCAATCAACTAATGAATGAATACGTAAAATATGGATTGTACATTCAGTGAAATATTACTAGGCAATACAAAGGAATGTGTGTAGTGTATGCTGCAACATGGATGGCCTTTTGAAACATCATACTAAGTGAAAGAAGCCAGTCATAAAACACCACATACGGTGTGATTCTATTTACATGAAATTTCCAGAATAGGCAAATCTATAAAGACAGAAAGTCGGGAGCCTGGGTGGCTCAGTGGACTGGGCATCTGATTCTTTGATTTCGGTTCAGGTCATGGTCTCAGGGTTGTGTGACCAAGCCCCCTGTCAGGCTTTGTGCTCAGCAGGGTATCTGCTTCTCTCTCTTTCCCTCCCCCTCTCCCTCTGGCCATCCCCATGAATGTGCTCTCTCTCTAAAATAAATTAATTTTTTAAAAAGACAAAATGTTCACTGGTTGCCTATGGCTGGAGGAGTGGGGAAGAATGGAGAGGGTTTGCTAATAAGTACAGGGTTCCTTTTTGGGGTGATGAAAGTTATCTAACAGAGGTACACATACTGTGAACACACTAAAAACCATTGAGTTATGTACTTGAAATGGGGAGATTGTGTGATGTGTGAATCATAAAAATTTTTTTTTCTAAAGATATTTGTTATTTATTTGACAGAGAGAGAGAGAGAAAGAGAGAGGTCACAAGTAGGTAGAGAGGCAAGCAGAGAGAGAGGAGGAAGAGTAAAGAGTAAAACCCTTGTCTAAATTCTACATATAGGTCATTCACCCTCACTTGGGTCATACCAGGATGTAGGTGACTTCTATCAGCCATGCTTAATGTGCACACATATGTGTGTATATACTATATCCAGAGACATGGAAATAAACCTCTCACCAGCTCTCTTTCCACAACAGAAAATAGAAATAGAGAAAAATTAAACAACTGCAAACCCAGAGCTAAGTTATCAGAAACCAAATTTAAGCTGTTGGTGTTTTTATTGAAACATCTCTACTTCTGAAATCTCATTTCTTGCAACTTTCCATATAGGATCCTGTGTTGTATTATTTGTAAGAGAATTATAAGAACCATTTCAAAATATATGTAAATGAAACCATCACGCTGTATGCCTTAAATGTATATGTCAATTATTTCTCAATAAAACTGGAGGGAAAAAAAGAAAATAATATTCTGTCCTCCCTTGACAGCATTTTCTGGCTGCAGAAACCACTGCAGCCATGAAGTAACAGAATGATTTCGGTAATGTTTCCATAGCTACCTTGCTTCGAAGTGTGGTTTATTCTGTTTTAAAGTCTACTGACCTATTCATGTTCTTATTTAAAGTATTTTCAATCTATTCTCTTGTCTGCCTATTATTGTCTAACGTTCTTGTAATTCCCATATTTAAGGAGGTCCTGGATGCATAAATATATGGTAAGCAGGCCTTCCAGTTACACAGAACAACGTGATGCTTTTTTTTTTTTTTTTTTGCCTTTTTTTTTTCTATTCCTTTCTCATCTGACGTGTGTTCCTTGTGTCCTGCCCTTGCATCCTAAGGAAATGTTCCCGAGGTTTTGGGAGGTAAAGCCTGTTAAAGGTGCACTGGTGCCCTCTCGTGGTCACTAGTGGGTGCTTCCTGGAAGCCTCTTTCACAGACAGACAATTGTCTTGAGAGAAGTTAATGAGAAAGGATCACTCAAAATGCCATTGCTGGTTGTCACAGCTTTCCTTGTGCCCATGTTTTTTGC
This sequence comes from Lutra lutra, assembly GCF_902655055.1. Lineage (NCBI taxonomy): Eukaryota > Metazoa > Chordata > Mammalia > Carnivora > Mustelidae > Lutra > Lutra lutra. Next base: position 129,275,283 of record NC_062278.1, on the reverse strand, counting down.
CCCCTACAGGCATGAGGTCTCTCTAGGATAGGCAGGCTCTTCCGGGTGGTAGCACAACCCTAAGGGTTACAGGACTCTGCCCTTCCTTCCAAGGCAGAGGTCTCATTACTAACGAATGCTGTTCAAGGGTTAAGCCAGGGGAAGTGACCCGGACCACATCTCAAAAGAAGAGCATGCACCAAACAACTCTCAGGAAGGCTCTGAAATGAAGGCAACCCACAGAAAGGGGAGATGAGGCTTCATCTCCACAGAACATAGCCCACCCTCAAAAGAGAAAGAAAGCCTTTTAGAAGCTAAAAAAAAATGAAGCTCCAGTGCTGGGTGAAAAATCAATCCAAAACAACCAATAAAATTTTAATTGATTCAATGCAACTAACTTTTTTTCCAATAAACATGATAGGAATGATATATGATCCCATCATTGTCCAATGTGGTCTGTGTCCAATGCTTTCTGTGATGGTGGAAGGTTCTCTGTCTGTGCTATCCAATACAGTAATCACTACGTGGACCACTGAGCATTTGAAATGTGGCCAGTGACGCTGAGAAGCTGAACTTTGTACTTCATTTCATTTTAATTAATTCAAATACCATGTGTGGCTAGTGGCCACCATTTTGGATGACACAGGTTGAGGGGGACAGACAAGACTGCACAGACAACCACAATATAAGCAGAGTTTATATTATAGGAAAGCACAAAGAAAGATCCATGGTGGGAAGGACAAGTTGAGATGATCAGAAAAGAATCCTAAAAGACAAGGCATTTGAGCTACACCTTGAAGAATGGAGCTAAGAATGTACTAAGGAACTCTTTCTTACTAGGCAGAGATGCTAAGGAATGCATTCTAGCTGGCAGGAATAGTATGTCCGATAGCATGGAGGTGGGAGACTGTACGTAAGTGTCAAGGGAACACAGGTGTGGAATGTGAGGTGCCTGTGGCTGGAACAGATACCAGAAGCATACATAGAAATGAGGAATCTGAGGTCTTGCCTGCCTTGAATGGTATTTTGGTTAAAATCAATAGTCAGTGGAACTATAATAATCTCTCCAGAGGCTAGGAGGGGAAATGGGATCCTGTTCTAGCACTAGGGCTCTGGGGCAGAAGTCACTGAGGGTGACTATTGCTATCAGAGTTCAAGTTTAGGTTTATTAGCCTAATGGCTGTGTGTGGAGAAGTTACAGGGACCAGGCCTCAAGACAAAGTATCAGCAGAGAATCATTGTAACAATTGGCCAAGTGACAAACAGGGAAGGGACTTCATCAGGATGAGGGAGCCCTGGGCCCCCCAGTCTCCCACATATGATACATCAGAACTATCATGCTGCTCTAACCATGGTGAAGTCAAAGACTCAGAACAGCTTCATACCCTAAGACACATGCCATCCAGCAAGCAAAAATTAATTTCAAAATAATTTGAGTTCTTTCTTGCATTTCTCAGACACCTTTGCACGGCCTCCATTCATACCCAGGCACCTTGAGGGCCACAGCACTCAAAGAAATTCTCCTTCCTCTCCCATCTACTTCACTCATGCCCCACAGCAACTCTCACGTGTCCCCCTCCCCACACCCTCAAACTGCATGGAAAACTTTTCCATCACTAGGTCCTGAGCTTTCTGTGCTTCTTCCTTCTCTCTTCCTCTCAGCTCTCAGGTCTCTCTCCATCCCTTAGTCTTCATTTTCTGCCCTTCTAAACTCCAAGGAAGTAGTTTTCTCACTGTGTAGGGGAGAGCAAGAAGCAGAGCCTGCAAAGCCAAAACGACCCTTCCTCTCTCTCTCTCTCTCTCTCTCTCTCAACACACACACACACACACACACACACACACGCACGCTTATCCCATACACAGAAAGACACCCTGGAGAGTCTGGTAGTCCACTGTCTTCACTTCTCCTCCTCCTGCTTTTTTTTCCCATCTTTTTCTGGAGCAATTTCAAAGTAGGGGTCTCGGACCAGCAGCATTGCATCACCTGGGAGCTAGTCAAAAATGCGTGCACGAGCCCTAGTCCAAACTACTGAATTCCAGGCTCGGAGGAAAGGGCTCAGGAAACTGTTTTAATGTGCCTGCCAGGAAACTCTAATTATTAAATTTGAAGAATCACTGGCCTAACAGATTTGAAAGCCATTAATCTCCTGTGCCTGTAGAGGTGCTGCCCAGGGAACTTGACTAGATCCATCTGCCCCTTTTAATAAATCTTGGGACTGGGTAATGAGAAATTTCCCAGCCAGAGACATGGCCATATTCACACTTAACCCTCCCTCCCTACAAGAGTCTTGGCTAGGGCAGTGTTTCATGACCTCTTGGACATCATAGCTAATGAGGAAAATTAGAGGATTTGGAGACACAGGAGTAAACACAAGGTGATCTCCACCAGAGGTGCCCCGGTGTGGGAACAATAGTATAGCTGGGGGTAAGCAGTCAAAAGATTTCCCTGTCTGCCTTGAAGGAAGCAAATGTGAGACCGTCTCCTAACAGTCAAATATTGGGTTCTGTCTCACCTATACTAGGGCCCTGAAACTCAGCGAGTGAAACCTAAGTAGTTGCCACAGTCTTGCTGGTGGCCCATTCTGCCATATAAGGAGCAAATTAGAGTGATGAGCCTTACCCATATCAATTTTGGCTTCCAATTCCAGTCCTAGGAGCTCAGATCTATACTTGGTTACTTAAACCTGTTCCATGTGATCTACTCATCTGGTCTCCCTTAGTCCTAGTAGAAATACTGCTTATCAACAGGAGAATCAGAATGAGCTTTCAAGGTAGTAATGACATCCAACGTTTTCCTGACTAAACTTTGGCCTTTGGTTCTCCTGCTCCTTAGCAGACTGCCTGCTGCAGTCTTTATTCTAGTAAGAACACAGGCAGGATACACTTCTTAATCACTTGTGCACATGTATGAATCCAGCATAGAAATTATAGCTGTGGTCCACTTTATCACACATCTGCTCCTGAGCGTCGGGCAGTCCTGCTCAGGAAAGCCCATCTTTGGTGAGTCTGTGCTTATACTCACTTCCTCATCAAGGCATCAATTTCAAACCACTTCTCCCCATCTCTGTGATTTCTTCTTCCCCTCTTCCTTCCCTTCTTTCCCTCAGTTATTCTTCCTTTCCATTTTTTTTTTGTTTTCATATTTTATCCATAAAGGCAAAAAGAGTGCACTACATTAGTTGATGTGTACTGGAAAGAGCGCCAAAGTTGGAATCCAGCTCCCTCGATTGAACTGTCAACTCTCTAAAGATGTATCTATAAGATGTAGATAATAATGCTTTTTCTCAGTTTATAAACAATTACTGAATGGCTACAATGCACTGAGCACTGTGCTAGGTATTGGGGATATATTAGTGATCACTAATAATCATACGCTAGCAATTGTGAGAGGTACTCTGGAAGATGATACAGAGTGTCGTCATGGCATCTGGCGTGAAGGTTCATCTTTTTCAAGAGGGGCTTAGAGTTGCCACAAGTGTACGACAGAACATTGTAAACAATAAGATCATATGAAAATGTAAATTTTTTTTAATGTAAATTATAGGGCACCTGGGTGGCTCAGTGGGTTAAGCCTCTGCCTTCGGCTCAGGTCATGATCTCAGGGTCCCGAGATTGAGCCCCGCATCAGGCTCTCTGTTCAGTGGGGAGCCTGCTTCCCCCTCTCCCTCTGCCTGCCTCTCTGCCTACTTGTGATCTCTCTCTTTCTCTCTCTGTTAAATAAATAAATAATATTTTTAAAAGAAAATGTAAATTATAATAATTTATATTTTGATCTATTTCTTCTCTCTCTCTTTTCCTCATTCCTTTTCCTTCTCTTGTTGCTTTGGTGGGGAGGAGGTGCCTCAAATCAATTCTAGATTCTCAAGCAAGGATTACCATTTATAGATTCAATGCAAGGTACCCAAACCAATACAGTAACTTGTATCCAAACCCACCTATAGAGTCAATGCAATCCTTATCAAAATTCCATTGCATTTTCTAAAGAAACAGAAAAAAAATGATTCTTAAGTTTGTATGGAATCACAAAAGACCCTAAGCATCCAAAGCAATCTTGAGAAAGAAGAGTAAATCTGGAGGTATCACACTTCCTGATTTCAAACTATACCTCAAAGCTATAGTGAGTCATCAAAATCATATGGTTCTAGCATAAAATCAGACACATAGACTGATGGAAAAGAAATGAGAGGCCAGAGATAAACCCATGCATATACAATCAACTAATATTTGACAAGGGAGCCAAGAATATTCAATGTGGAAAAGAAAGTCTCTTCAATAAATGGTGTCAGGAAAACTGGATAATCACATTCAAAGGAAGGAAACTAGACCCATATTTTACTCCATCGACAAAAATTAACTTGAAATGGATTAAAGACTTAAGTGTAAGACCTGAGACTATGAAACTCCTTGAAGAAAATATAAAAAAAGAAGACCTGACATCGGTTTCAGCAATGTTTTTTTTTGCTTATGACACACAAAACACAAGCAATAAAAGCAATAAAGGCAGAAATAAACAAGTGGGACTACATCAGACTGAAAAGCTTCTGCAGAGCAAAAGAAACGGTTGATCAGCATAATGAATAGGCAATCTACAGAATGATAGAAAATAATTGCAAATCATATATAAGGGGGTTAATATCCAAATATGTAAGGAACTCCTACAACTCAATGGCAAAGATAATAATAATAATAATCCAACTTTAAAATGGGCAAAGGACCAGAATAGGCATTTTCCCAAAGAAGACGTACAGATGGCCAATGAGTGCATGAAAAGGTGCTCAGCATCACTCATCATCTGGGAAATGCAAATCAAAACCACAGTGAGATATCACTTCACCCCTGTTAGAATGATTATCATCAAAAAGACAAGAAATAACAAGTGTTGGCAAAAGTGTGGAGAAAGGGAACTGACTGCATTGTTGGTGGAACATAAACTAGTATATCCACTATGGAAAACGGTACAAAGTTTCCTCAAAAAACTGGAACTAGAACTACCATATGACCCAGCAATCCCACTTCTGGGTATATATCTGAAGGAAATGAAATCACTATCCCAAAGAGATATCTTCACTCTCATGTTCATTGCAGCATTATTTACAATAACCAAGATATGGAAACAGCCTAAGGGTCCACTGATGGATGAATAAAGAAAATACAGTATGTTTAAACAATGGAATATTATTCAGCCATAAGAAAGAAATTCCTGTCATTTGTAACAACGTGGATGAAACTTGAGGGCTTTGTGCTAAGTGAAATATATCAGACAAAGAAAGACAAATACTTACATGCGAAACCCAGAAAAGTCGAACTTATAGAAATAGAGAACAGAATGGTGTTTGTCAGTGCTGGGGAGTAGGGGGGAGGTTAGAGGAAATGGGGAGATGTTGGCCAAAGGATAAAAACTTCCAATTATGAGTTCTGAGGATGTCATGTACAGCTTGGTAACTACAATTAACAGTACTGTACTATATACTTGAGAGTTGGTAAGAGGGGAGATCTTAAAAGTTCTCAACACACACATACACACATACAAGATAACTGTGTGAAGTGATAGATGTGTTCACTAAACTTACTGTGGTACTATTTCACAATATATATGTATATCAAGTCATCATGTCATACACCTTAAACTTACACAATGTTATATGTTAATTATATCTCAAAGCTGGAAAGATAATACAAAATAAAATAAAACCACTAGATCTTTATATAATCAGAAAAACACTTGGTAAATATTGAGGGAGAATGAGGTGGAATACAGGGTTCGGAAATAAGGATGAATCAAGAATTTTTTAAATAAGGTAAGCATTTATTCAGCATTTATTGAATATCCACACCTGCCAGATGCCGTGTCAGGCACTGAAGATACAGTGAAAGAAGACATGTGCCCTTCTAGGTGTTTACCCCAAAGATACAAATGTAGTGATCCAAAAGAGTACCTGCACCCCAATGTTCATAGCAGCAATGTCCACAATAGCCAAACTATGGAAAGAGCCCAGATGTCCATTGACTGATGAATGGATAAAGAAGATGTGGTATATATATATAATGGAGTATTACTCAGCCATCAGAAAGGATGAACTCTTACCTTTTACATCAGCCTGGATGGAACTGGAGGATATTATTCTAGCAAAATAAGTCAATCAGAGAAAGACAATTATCATATGGTTTCAGTTATATGAGAAATATAAGAAATAGCAGAGAGGATCATAGGGGAAGGGGGAGAAAAAGAGAATGGGAAGAAATCAGAGAGGGGGACAAACCGAGAGAGACTCTTAACTATGGGAAAGAAACTGAGGGTTGCCTAAGGGGAGGTGGGGTGATGGGGTAACTGGGTGATGGGCATTAATGAAGGCACGTGATGTGATGAGCACTGGCTGTTGTATGCAACTGATGAATTACTAAACTCTATCTCTGAAACTAATGATGTTCTATATGTTGCCTAATTGAATTTAAATACCAAAAAAAGACATGTGTCTACCCCCAGGGAGCTTACATCTGGAGGGGAGACAGCTGAGCACATAGCATATTGTGACAAGTGCTTTGACAGTGGGAAGGACTGAGGGGAGTATAGACAAGAGGCTCCCAAACCAGCTTGGAATATCAAGGGAAGCTTTGCAGAGGAGACAAGTTCTGAGCTGGGTCCAGAAGGAGAGGTAGGAGTTACCCAGCTGGTCCAGCTGAGGGAAATCTGTATCACCGCAAAGCAAACATAAAAAGAGCTATGGAGCAGGAAAAGTCTTTAGAGAACTATAGGGAGCACATTATATAGAGAGAATATAGGGAAATATAAGGGAGAGCATCTCAAATATTCCAAGGACCAGAATGTCTTCTGTCCCTCAAAAAGCCACAGAGGGAGAACACAAGATGGCAGTGCTGCGATGGGATTGCACAAAGTAGGGAGGCCTTGAAGCGTCTGATGGAAACTGCAAACCTAAGACAAGTCGGTAAGATATGGGTGCTCACTTGCCCCTTGGGGTGGGGGTTGGGGAGAGCAAAGTGACACAACATTCGTGGAGGACAAGGCAGCTCTATGTATTGAAAGCCTCAAGAATGTCCACGTTTTCTGACCTAGCAATTCAACCTGTAGAAATGGCTCCTCAGTGAAGATTTTTTCATACTACGATGTTTATCATGGCATTATTTTCGAGTATTGAGGAACTGGAAACAAGCCAAGTAATGGTTAGATGAACTGTGGCACAGTAAAATAGCAGATGGCAATTATAATCGTGCTCTTAAACAGCACTTAATGATAAGGAAAATGATCAGGATATAATTTCAAGTGCAAAAAACAGGATACAAAAATTGCATGTATAGCATGATTCATTGTATAAAAATGTATCTATATATGTATGTAGGTTTATGCAAAGAAAAAGGACTGGAAGGAAAAATAAAATATCAGCAGTGGTAGCATTCCAAGCGGTTTTTTATTTTATTCTTAAGGCTTTTCTTTGTATTCCAAATTTCTATCCTATGTATTTCCTGCTATTATCAGAGAAAAATAACAGACGTTACAAAAGAAAATGTTGACAGAGGCTATTTCTAGAAAATGAGGTTAAAGTTGACTTTTTAAATTCTTCATGCTATCCAAAATATTTTCCCAAAATTTTATGCTATGACTAGTTACGACTTTTTAAAAGAAATCATTGAAGAGCTGTTTTTACTAGGAACCCAGAATGCTTAGGGAACAAGCTGCTATTTTAAGAGATTCATGATTAACTCACCTGCTGAGAACAGGTGTCAGCTTAGCAGAGAATGACAGGGTCGTTCCCTCCCCTACCCCCAGCACCAGAGGCCCTCCTATTGCCCTTCCACCTTTTATGCCCCATGCACCTACCTTTGGGAATGGGACGTCGGCAGGGCTTTTGACCTTGATCTATAATCTTTGGGTTTAACTTTCTTATGCCTTTTCTCTGTAACCTGGCATTAAGAGGGTTTGCAGGTGGCAGGGCCAGGCCGCCCATTAAGCCTAGCAGATACTCCTGGAATGCTGAGAGGGAATAGCCCACAGAAAGGGGATCTTCTAAAGTAAGTACTCGAAGCCCTTTGTGTAAAGATCTCTTCTCCTCACCGTTCTTCATTTTTGCACCCAATTAACAAACAACAATTTTTCAGCAAGCACATCCCTGGCAAGTAAGTATTTGAAGGCTGGATCACTTCCCCTATCTTTCCTTCTCCTCTGTGTATTAGTTGGGCTCTGTGGATTTTGAAAAGCATTCTTTTGTTGGAGGAGACAGAAGCTACACTCAGTGTCATTCTCCCATGGTCTTTATCATCTGCAAACGTTGCACTAAATTTTCCAAACAGCAGGCCTACAGCTTCCATGCTCTACTTGCCCCAAACATAGCTTTAAAAAAAAAAAAAAAAAAAAAAAAAAAAAACTTGTGCTTGTCTTTGGCCATTTTTTTTTTTTTAAACCACAAGCTTTGGCTTGTTTTGAGCTTTAGCCTTCCTGACACTCTTCTCACGGGTATGACAGGCCTGGGCCAGACATTAGTTCCCACTGCATCCCCATTGCCATGGGATTATGTTCACCTCAGTATCTAAAAATGTTGAATATATTTTGTTTCTCCGATTCTATACCTGGTCTATAGTGTACAGACCTTGGAGCCTATGGACACTGCTTCGAACCCATTTACTGGATGCTTCTGCCTGAAAATGTCTCTGTTTTCATATTTCTTTTGTGCTGTGTGATAGCTGGTTTCATGGTTTTATTTCTCCCCACTCCTGCCAATTTTGGGTGGAATCTCTCAATTAGGTAGGTGTTTCCTGTCAAACAAGTCTTCCCAGACTTACGCAGTGCACTCAGTAATCTCTGCCAGAAGGGCTGATATCAAAAGCCACAATCTAAAACCCAAAGCCTGCTAGTTAACAGTGGGAGTAGCCAATACTTCAATTTTCATTCCTCATTATTCTTCACAAGTGGCAACCTTTAAAATGGAGGGTGACATGTTTATAGCTTCTGCCCACCTCTCATCTTAGCCTTCCATGTATTTTATAAGGGCTTTCAAAGCCAATAAAGATATATATCTGGCAGGGTTCTGCCAGCACTCACTCCTTCATCTATAAATCTATAGGTGTGACTACTGATCAATAGTACTGATATATACTGGTGGGTGTCAGCCACATCCTGCTTGCCTGTGTGCTCCAGCCTAACAATTTGCCCCTGTTCCCTGTGTCAGCCCGTGGGGTTCCCCTGAAGGGAGTTGGTCACCAGATCCATGACTCACCTCTTCCTCACTGGGCGGGAAGAGCCTTGGCAGGCTCCTGCCCCTGCCAGCGCCCGCCACTGCTGTGCTCTCTTGCTGTTGATGAGCGTGGAGCTGCTAGGCAGAGCACAAAGCTGCACCCTTGGCCCCAGATCTCCTCTGCAGAGTTGGGGGAGACCCAACTAAGTCTTTCACCTCCCTGCAAGCAGATAGAACCCACTGTGCCTGCAGCACATACTGCCTGCTTAGGCAGGAAGCTAAGCATGTCGCGTCCTGCAACAGTTCTCTTGGCTTTCAGACTTTCTGTGTCCTTTGTGGCTCTCCCTGTTAAAATGTGCTTGCTCACCAGTGCATTCCCTAGAAAATCCTTTCATAGTTCCATTAAGAAAACAGCTCTTATTGGGACACCTGGGAGGCTCAGTCGGTTGGGCATCCGCCTTTGGCTCCGGTCGTGATACTGGGGAGCCCGCTTCTCCCTCTGCCTGCTGCTCCCCCTGCTTGTGCTCTCTCTCTCTCTGACAAATAAATAAATAAAATCTCTTTAAAAAAAAAAGAAGAAAAGAAAATAGCTCTTATTGTATGTCAACTCTACTTCATAATTAAAAAACAAAAGAGAACAGCTCTTAAATCAGCTTAATCAGAGCACATCAACTGCCTCTCCCTGTTGATAATTATTAACTCTAGCAAGCTCTCAACTTCAAATGTTTAAGAAGCAGCAAACCGAAAACAGAGAGACAGCTTACCCTCACAATGGTCATGAATTTCCTCACACCTCTTCCCACCCATGCCTGTTTGCTGGGTCTCCTGGAGCCAGACACTCAACAAGAGTTTCTGAAACACTCTCATCCTCAGCTAACCCATGTTTTACTTATCCTTCAGGAGCCTCCAGCCTCATCTCTGCAGTTACAAAACTGTTGCTACAGAAGATGATCTCGTCAGCCTCATCTTTTATCTGCAGCAGGTACAAATTTTTGCTCACCCACTCAGATGTGGAAAATGTGATGTTATTACACTATGACTGAACTTAGTGCTTTAGTGCTCATTTCTGCTTTGTCCTGCCAATGCAAGATAATTCAGACACCTTCAGGTTTTTTCTCTTGGCTCCTTTTGAGTTAATATTCAACCATTTTTCAGGATTCTCTCTTTGTTCTCATCCTGCAACACTCACACACAATCTAAAAGTCAGGTGGGACATGAGGTACAGTTTAGGTTCCATCTTGGCAACTGGAATGAGGAAATGGAGGGTCACAATTTCTCTCCATGCTAATCTCTACCGAGATAGCCAGCTTCTTGCCTGATCCTTATTGCCAGGCACTCCTGTCCAGGGCTGCTGTCAGGGGTCCTTCAAAGCCTCCAAAGTCAATGGGCTGCATTCTCCTTACCTAGGCATACAAGATTTAGTAAATAAAAATATAAGAGACAGGTTAAATTTGAAGTTCAAATAACAAATGTTTGTGGGGGTGGGTCATCCTAACCAGCCATCAGCCCTCTCTCTGTACTTTCTCATAAAAAAGAAGTGGAGGGACCAAGACTTCCAGGCCTCCCCTATGGAGGCAGGCCTGACACAGCTCATCCCTCCTGCTATGCAGGTGGAAGGAAAAACCAGAGAGAAAGCCACCCCTATGTGTATGACATTTAAACACAGTGACCTCCTCTAGGAAGCAAGAGCCCATATCCCGGAGTCCAGCCAGATTAGATGTTCCTCTTCGGGTTTAATAAGTGTATAAGCTCAGTTTGGGATGACGAAAAAGTTCTGGAGGTGATTACACAACAATGCAAATGCACTTAATGTTGCTGAATTGAACACTTAAAATGGCAAAATTTTAGGTTGTATATATTTTACAATTATTTGTAGAGTCCCTCTTCATGGAGAGAAGGGAAGTAGGAAAAAAAGACAAACACCGCCTTCCCAAATCATAGATTAAAAAGTAGGGATGCAATCACCTCCTTTGCCTTCTAGCAGTGCCCTCCTCCATGCTTTGGTTTACCCCTCAGCTGAGGGTGAGATTGCTGCCCCCAGTCTGACCTCATCTGTAACAACTGCTGTTGGAAGAGAGTCAGCTGCTTCCAGGAGCTCTCCTAGAAATTGAGGAAGTCCCTTCTCCAAGTCCCAGCAAACCTCTCCTCACACTTCATTGGCTCAGACTGGGTCTCATGCCCATTTGTTACCCAGTCTCTGACAAAGGAGCATTTGTCTGAGGACTTTGTACCTGACCCGCTCCAGTATGCCACACATCATTTAAATACTTTTTAATGCTTAAAAATCCATTAGCACAATCAGGTCCAAACTTGCAGTGGAATAGGGATCAGGCTTCCCCTGAGCAGTAGGTTGTGGGAGAGTAGGTGAGGAGAGATCCATTCCTACCCAACAATGGGCCTGTTGGGAACAGGACAGGGAAAATGGATAGACAATCTAGCATCCATAACATGTTGACTGGGTAGAGTGGAATTGCACTCTCTGGTACTTACTTGGATATTACCAAAGCCTCAAGAGGAAAGAAGCTGAGAGTTAAAAGCCTGGTATCCCATTCTGTGACATCTTCCACCCCCGCCCACCCCACAAAAATAAAAGTCCTGAGTAAGTTCTCTTCAAGCAATTGGTGTGAACTCTGCAAGGCTGAATCCTCAGGCACTCTAACCCTACTCATTGTACCCCATCCCTACCCCAGCCACCATGGAGCCTGTTTTGCTTAGGGATCCCTGGTGTTCCCCAATGATGCTCCTTGCCAGACTGTTGTCTTCTATGTCCTCAAATAGAAACACCTCTCACACCAGTGTGGCTAGTGAAGAAACTGTTTTTAACTCTAATTATGTAAACACGCAATTAGAATGATTAGATAGTCACTAAACATATGGAATGAGGCATGAGACAAAAATTACGTGGATTTGGGGGAGACTTACGGTGAATGTAGGAAACCCAATCCACTAAAAAGCAGTAGAATAAATTGAGAATGAAAGTAGAATTCAGCTTATAGTATTCTTTCAAGTTTAGGGCCCCAGAAGAAAGAAGTTTTATAAGAAGTTTTGAAAAGCCAGAGAAAATTGTACAAGCTCATCTAATCCAACAGAGATTCTTTCTAAAATAAGAAGTGAAAAGGGTGGCTTCCCTAGGGGAAGGATGAAACCTTTCTAATAATATTTGAGTGTAAGTTCACAGGCGCGGAAGTGGAAGGGGGTCTGGAAAAGATAGTTAAAAATCGACATGCCGTGTAGCAAACAAAACAGATGTGAAAGAACATTTGTCTGAAGACTTTGTCCCTGACCCCCTCCAGTAAATATACCACACATCATTTAAATACTTTTTAATGCTTAAAAATCCATAATTTCCAGAAAGTGTGTCTATGACATGGTAATGTGGGCTTATTTGTTAATCACTTATTCAACAAATATTTTCTAAGCACCTACTCTGTACTAGTAACAGCCTTGATATGTGTCTCTTATATAAATGTGGTATTATAAATGTTTAAGAACTATGTGAAGTGAAATATATATCTTTAGATATATTTACAGCAAGGCATTTTGATTAGTTTTACCTGCTTGTTTCTTTAATTGTGCACTGAAAAATTGGACATTAAATTGTTTCTAGATTAATTTCAAGATTTGTAGCAAAATTATAGCTTTTATAGACATCAAAGCAATAGCTTGGAGCTATCATAAAATAATAAGCAAATATACTAAACTGGGGAAAGAATGCAGCCATTTTTAATTGAGTGTTCTTATTCATTATTAATTATCAGAAAAGGATAAGTAATATAAATTCTCATATCAGCCATTTTTTTGAGAGAGAGAGTGAGGAGGGACAGAGGGAAAGGGAAAACCTTAAGCTAAAGCTCCATGTTGGGCACAGTCTCAAGACCCTGACATCATAACCTGAGCCAAAATCAAGAGTCAGATGCTTAATCAACTCAGTCACCCAGGCACTCTCATATCAGTCGTTTTTAGTTACAAAAATAATTATTGTGATAATCTTCATTCTGTCTATTGATCTGTTTGATAAATTGGTGTTCTAATTATCTTATTACTTGTACTAAGAATTTCTTTGTGGACCTGAGTAGATATTCCTCTAAAGAAGATCTACAAACGGTCAACAGGTACATGAAAAGATGCTCAATATTGGGGCACTTGGGTGGCTCAATCAGTTAAGCATCTGACTCTTGATTTCAGCTCATGTTTTGATCTCAGGGTCATAAGATTGTGCCGTGTCCGGCTCCACACTCAGGGAAGTCTGCTTGAGATTATCTCCCTCTGCCCCTCCCTCCACTCTCTCTCCCTCTCAAACAAATAAATAAAATCTTAAAAAAAAAAAAAGAAAGAAAAGAAAAGACATTCAATATCACTAGTCATTCGGGAAATATAAATTAAAACCACAGTGAGATCACTTCATACCTGTTAGAATGGCTATCATCAAAAAGATAAGAAATAACAAGTGTTGGCGAGGATGTGGAAAAAGGGAACCCTTGCACACTGTTGGTGGGATTGTAAACTGGTACATTCACTATGAAAACAGTATGGAAGATCCCCAAAAAATTAAAAAGAAAACTGCCATATGATTTTATGCCAGAGGTTTCATTTCTGGGAAATAGCCAAAGCAAATGAATACCAATTCAAAAAGATAGATGCACCCCCATGTTCACAGAAGCATTATTTAAAATAGCCAAGACATGACATGAAAATAATCTAAGTGTCTATTGATGGATGAATTGATAAAGAAGTGGTGGTGTATATACATACAATGGAGTATTATTCAGCCATAAAAGAGAAAAACATGGAAATCCTACCATTTGTGACAAGGATGAAAATTGAGGGCATTGTGCTAAGTAAAATAAGTCAGTTAGAGAAAGACAAATACTGTATGATTTCACTTATATGTGGAATCTAAAAACAAAGCAAAACAAATTCATAGAAAAAGCAATCAGATTTGTGGTTACCAGAGGCAGAGGCTGAGGGAAGGGGAAATGGAGGAAGATTATTAAAGGATACAAACTTCCAATTGTAAAACAAATAATTACTAAGGGTATAATGTACATGATGATTGTAGCTAACACTGCCATACAGTGTTTAGAAAAGTTAAAAGAGTAAATCCTAAGAGTTCTCACCACAAGGAGAAATTTTTTTCTTCCTTCTTTCCTTGTTGTATTCATATAAGAAGGTAGATGTTAACTCTACTTATTGTAGTAATCATTTCACAAGTTATGTAAATCAAGCCATCATGCTGTATGTCTTAAACTTCTACAGTGATAAATATCAATTATTTTTCAATAAAACTGGAAAAAAAAGAATTTCTCTGCAAACAATGTAAGCTAATTTTCATATGCTATCTGATATATACTTATAAATAGAAATATGCTACATTTTACTGTGCTTTGTAACCCTCCATAAATTGAATTTTTCATTTTCAAATTTAATCAATTCAAATTATTTATGGTTATAATTGTGTTAAGTAAGAAAGTGGTTGAAGTTAAGATCTTGAAAAGCTGGCCATAAATTGAGCAACATTAGTTTTAAATGGAACTATTCCATCATGGATTTTATTATTCAGCCATATGAATAGTACTGATAGAAATTATCCATGGCGAGCATAATCATTTTTATTTAATTGAGTTTTACCTTGTCAATACACACTCCTGCTTAAATATAATATACCTATAAAATATACTATTCTCTGGATGGCTGTGGTGCAGTCGTGCAATCTTTATGCAATGTCAAGCTAGGAAAAACAGCAAGGAGTACTTAATGCATCGAGTTTGGGTGGGTACTTGCAACCTCAATAAAATTATGCTTACTGGGTCTTGTTGACAACAAAGAGATTTCACTGCCATACCTCCATCTTTAAATGTAGGTCTGGACTATACCATTGGTGTCTGGGAATGCAATCTAGCAGGATGCCAAATACTGGGAGCACGAGCCCCAACCTCAGTATCCTTGGAGAGAAGAAAATGTCTTCTCTCTATGTGACAGAGGATTGGATTGTAGTTGGATTACTTAAGGATTCAGTTTTATCCCTATTTTGACATGTGATTAGTAAGTGAGGAAAAGAGATAAACAAAGATCTGTCTAATGTTAGTTCTGTGTACTTTCTACCATATGCTGCCTTAGCTATCTATGGGTGACAAGGAATTTGATCCAGGTGACAGGCAACATGGATTTGGGGTCCATTCTTCCTACTTGCCCACCCTCAGTGATCCTAGGCTCAATTTGGACATTGTGTTTGGTTAGGTAGCATTTCTATCTTTCTCCTTTATTTTATATCCCTCCTGCTCTCCATAGCTTTCAAATCACCCTCTTCTGCCCCATTCCTCTGATCATGTCCAATTCAGCTGGAAAACTAGACTTTCTCATTTAACATTTCACTGGCAGTGGGGTATGTTAGAAAGAGTACAAACTGGCTTTTTATCATTAGAGATATCTAGATTGGGACTTCAGTGCCCTTGATTTGGGGCAACTATAACTTTCTAATGCAGTCATTGAAAAAATGGAGATGATGATGATGATGGTGATGATGATGATAAATGAGAAAAATAATATCACCAGCCTGTGGATAAAGGAGACCCCATACTCCGGTTACACTGCCTCTTCTCCATACTCTTTGATACCATGTTCCTGTGACTCCAGTTGAAACAGGGAGACTTTCCAGTTTATTGCTTGCTTCATAAGTTTGCATATGGTGATTTGTGATACATAATTTTTGGGTTTTTTTTTTTTTAAGATTTATTTATTTATTTCAGAGAGAGAGAGTATACATGCAGGGAGTGGGGAAGGGGTGGAGGGAGAGGGAGAAAGAAAGCCAAGAAGACTCCAGACTGAGTGTGGAGCCCCATGTGGGGCTCGATCTCACCACCCTGAGATCACAGCCAGAGCTGAAACCATGATTCTGATGCATAACTGACTGCACCATCCGGACGCAAAAAAAAAAAAAAAAAAATTTAATGGATTTCAGAATTAGGAAGTCTTTTCAAAGCATAAAAGTATTGGAAAAAACAAAAAGTAAATTGCTTTTATATAATCCCTGCCCTAGTAAAGCTAATATTCTAGCTATTCTCATTCCCGTATTCTTCCAGGGAAACTCTAGAATAATTTTGTTATCATCCCCCTGAATAATACCATCAATACTTTGACTAGAATCATGTTAAACTTGCAGCACTACAATCAAAGCTGAAGCCAAGACCTCTTATCAGCAAAGCAAAGGGTTTTCCAGGAACCCCTAGCAAGTTTCCACTCATGACAGAGCCCTAACCTGTCACAGAAATGACTACCTTTCTTAGCAAAGGAAGCTATAAAAGATATTTAGCCTCCAGCTTCTAGAATGGAGGTGGGAGGAAGGAGATGAAAATGGATGTTGAGTGAGCTCTCCTGCAGGATTGGCTGCAAATTCCCATGGAAGAGGACACAGAGGCAGGAGCTGCAAGAGCTACTTCCATGAGCACCTGGGCAAGACACAACACAAAGATTACTGCTGTGGGATGCAGGCAACATGAGGCACACTGCTAAGAAGGCCGCTCTGCCCCCATTTGCTACAGGCAGCCAAGCAGCATCAAATACTCTGAGGACGGGGAGCAGCCACTAGGGAAAGTAACTGCCTTACAGATCAAGAGAGTCTGGGGCAGCCAGCAGAGCAGTGGTCTTGTGAGAGGCCTCTCTCAAATGCTTGTGGGTATTGCATCTCTGGGCAAATTCTGCTAGCTGCCTATCCAACAGCCATGCCCCCTTCTCCATTGCCAACAAAACCACAGTTTTATCCATGTTCCCAGCCATGGATGAATGAATTCATCCCATCCATGGATGAAACTTGTTTGATCAAAACCCATCATGCAGTTGCAGTCCCCCTTGGACAGTGATTGGGCTAGAGGTTAGCAATATGACCAAGCTTTGGACAATGAAATGTAAGGGGAAATCTGCTGGGAGTAAGTTCTAGAAAAATGCGTCGTGCCAGGATTAAAAAAAAAAAAAAAAAAAAAAAGTATACCATCCCTTTTGTCCCTGTTCCTTCTTCCTGCCTTGAACATGGTTATGTGTGGATATCATGCTTGAAGCGATGGTCCCCTCTGACTTGCATCCACAGGGCAACAGTCTAAGAACAAGAGACATTTTCTCAGGTTGGCAAAAGTGGAAACATAGAGAGCATAGGTCCTTTATGATTTTGAGATTTTGAGATTTTGAGAAAGCCAGTGCATCACTCCTGGAACTGCCTACCACTGGAATGATGAGGGGAAACAATTAAATGTCTTTATTATTTAAATCGCTGTTTATGCACCATACCCAGTGCTCCATGAACCTTGGAACACTGAAAAAAATTAAATTTAATTTATAAATAAATAAATAAATTATTTTGGAGGAGTTGTTGTATTACTTGAAACTGACGGGATTTCTGTTACAACCCTAAAAGAGAAGAACAGAGCAGAGCATTGTGAGTTGGCTTGTTCTTGAGTAAAGACCTGGGAGGCAGAAGATATCAAGAAAAGCAAATGAGCTGGCAAAATCTGTGTATTAATATGAATGTGACCTCTTCCCATTACCCACGGGCAGTGAGTCAGGTTATACCTAAAAAGTAATTTGAGGGGCACCTGGGTGGCTCAGTCATTAAGTGTCTGCCTTCGGCTCAGGTCATGGTCCCAGGGTCCTGAAATCAAGCCCTACATCCGGCTCCCTGCTCAGCAGGAAGGCTGCTTCTCCCTCTCCCACTCCCCCTGCTTGTATTCCCTCTCTCACTGTCTCTGTCAAAAAAAAAAAAAAAAGAAAGAAAACTTAAAAAGAAAGTAATTTGAGAAGAAATGACATTTTTATACAATACAGTCTTCCATTTTAGAAAGATAATGTATTTCTCAATTATTTATATCTCTTCTATTCCTAAGTTTTACATTTTTGTCATATATACCTCACCTATGTTAGGTTTATTCCTAGATATTTTGTGTTTGAGGATATTGTCTCTCTAAAGACGCTGGGGTTCACTAGGACTCTGTCTTCTGCCCTCTTTCCACCCCACAATTGCCCTGGAAGATACCTCCTCTCCTGGCCCTTCCCACTACTAATTCAACCTGTTCCTTCTCCATTCTGGAAAAATATCCTCAAGCTCCTGGGTACATAGACTTTTTCCTGGACTATTTTTTGGAGGTCATCCAACGCTGATTGACAGGAAAAGGTAACATTTGGAATCCAGTGAGTATGAGGTTATAACGTGTCATGTCAGCAATTGCTAAACAACAGTACATCAGATTAGGTCAAGAATTTGTGAAATGTTTGTGCCAAGTGAAATGTCAAAGCACAAAGTGTGTGAAAGAAAAAAATCTCTGTGCCAGTCAAAATGTCATTCTGCCTTGCAACAAGTAATTTATTCCTTTCTGTCTTTATCGCCGTTCTTGTTTCACACGTATTAATGTTGCCTCTAAGTAATTGAAATTAATAGTGGCATTATCAGTGGTTAAGGGCAAAAACTAAAGAGCTAATTTAGAATCACTCAGTCAATTTGGGCTTTTTTTGAAAAGTGGAATTTATTAACCCAACCTTAAAAATAAACCCTTACCTGATTGCCCAAAGCATTCACACTACAGCTGCTGTTTGTTCTGTTAATTTTTTTAATAGGTAAAAACAAAGCACAGAAGATAGTTTAAAGAATAAATGTTTTTTAAATGCTGTATCCGAGGAATTGCAAACCTGGTAGAAATGCTATAGATATGGTTACCAGATCAGACAGTCCTCAACAAATGGAATGTCAGTAGCTTGTTGAATTGATTATGAAATGAACCTCCATAATGTTTGTCACCATTTTCCTACTGGTTTTAATTTCTAAATTGGCAGTGCTTCCCAGAGAACATGGCGTCTCTCCATGCCATTTGCTTTCTCAGAAAGCAGCTTTCTATTGCACAGTCATGGCCAAACAGTGGGGAACAGGTCCTGCTCTTGATGTTACAGCTGCCTGGTTAATACACCAAAATGTTTCTCTGTAGACATCAGGGCCAGGACTAGGGTGAGGCAACGGAGGTGCCCAGAACACTGCCCTTCAGGAGGCCCCCATTCTCAGGTGCCACTCTGCACTTACATAGCCTTGAGGTGAATGCTTCCTTAAATGTTGTGCCCTAGGCACTGCACTTGCCTCACCCCTGCCCTGGTCCTAGTAGGGCATTATTGTTGCCCTTGGAATTGAAGAAACGGACCTGGGAGTAAAGAACAACTCTGTAAGTCTTCCAACAATGGTAACTGAGTTCCTGTCCAATTATATTAATTCCACATACTAGAAATTGAACAATATGAATTTGAAGAGTAGTAAGAAGCCTGTAATTGCTAAGATGAGAAAAACTTAGCAAAAAGAGAGTCTAATTAATGGCTCAGAACAGGCCCAACAGAGTGTAAGGACCATGTGGGACCACCATGTTCCAGATTTTAGGCTTCACCTTTTCAGATTTGGAGCTCAAATTTACCAGCACAAAGAGAGATGGTCAGATTGAGGAAAACTGACAAGGGAACTACATATAATTCAGAATTCCAATTCACTAAGTTAAAGTTGTAGATATTTTCCAGTGACCCTAGTGTTCAATGTTCAGGACACCCCTCCCTAGAGCCCGGGGATGTGGAACAAAGTGTTAAACATCAGAAATCTGAAAATGAGCATGGAAAGACAGCAAAGTGGGGTGGGGGTTGTCATTACAGAATATTTCATCCAGGCCAGGGAAAAGTCCTGCTTCAAGCCAGAATACCTTGTGTATCTCTTCACTCGATAAATATAAATTGTGCATCTACCATGTTCCCAGCAAACTCTGTCATCTCTACTTTCAAAATAAATTCTAAACCCAGTACTTCCTGCCGTCTCCATAGTAATGATCTAAGTTAAGCTCCATCTTCCTGCATCTGGGTTAATGGAACAGGCCCCCCAACTAGTCTCCTGGCATCCACCCTCTCCCCGATACAGCCCATTCTTTACCACCTGTCAGACTGCTCTTTTTAAAATGTGAGTCAGATCATGATGTACCTCAATTCAAAATTCTCCACTGACTTCCTACCTGTTGGAATAAAACCCCAAATCCCTTTCTTGGGCTGCAAGGACTACATGATCCCATTCCAGCTCTCAGATCTTATTTTCCACCGCTGCCCACTTTACTCATTCCACTCTAACTACAGACACTTCTGTCCAGCTCCTGGGATACTCCAAGATCACCTTTGCCTCAGGATCTCTGTACATACCCCCCCACCTGAATAATTTATCCCCAGATATCTGCATGACTCACTGTGCTTAATGCTTAATGCTTAAATGTCTGTGCTTATCTGTCCCCTTACTGTGGAAGCTCCCATTACCGTCTTATCTAAAACAGCATCCTTCCATCACTTTTTGTCCCCTTTCCCTGAAGAATTTTTCCTTAACCATCTGACAAGTTTCTGTCTTTCCCCAGCAGAAGGTAAGCTCCATGAATTTTACCTGTTTTTGTTTATTGCTCTATCCCTAGTTCCTAGAACATTGCCTGGAACATGATAAATACTCCAGATATATTTGCTGAATTAAGGGTGAATACACGTAAGTTATGTAGTAATTCTGGTCACTAGAAAAGAGTATTGGTTGGTGGGTTGGGACTTTTCTCGGGTCTCGGTGAAATAGCATTTTAGGACTCTTGATCTCCCTTTGCTTTTTTTTTTCCCCAGTTCTTTTTTTAATGTATCAGAATATGTAATAAGACACTAGCATATTTATGAGTATCTGATTTTTTTTTCAGTTGCACACTTCAACATCAGTTGAGTTGTGACAGGTGAGTGAAGGGCAACCATTCAGCAGGGTCTATAGGTATAGCATATCAGAAAACATAGCTGACATGTCTAGCATATATATAAATCATACCAATCTTATACCTTAGTCTACACAACTGGAATATTAATTTAGATTATTGTCTACCTTCTTCAATGTGGCCTCTTCTCTACCTTTAGTTGTGGAGTTTATTCTGCCAGTCCTCAGGGTTCGTTTGTGTTTTTTTTTAATGTTGGAGGTATTTAGGATTATTTGGTAGTTATCTAGTTGTATTTGTGGGAGCAGGAGAGTCTGGAGTCCTCTTACTCTGCTGCCAACTTCCCCTCCTCCAATCTCCCTTTGCTTGCTCCATGCCCAGCTGTGAGCCCAATGTAGGCCTTGAACTCATGACCCTGAAATAAGACCTGAACTGAGATCAAGTGTCAGACAGCTAACTGACTGAGCCACCCAGGTGCCTCTCCCTTTGCTTTTTGATGGACTAGGTAAGGTGTGTGATAGGAAAAGAGGGATCAAGGTAAAACCAAGATTTTTAGCAAGCACAAATGGAAGAATGAAATTTCATTTCTGAGTCAGGGAAGAGCAGATTTGGAGGCTGGGAGCTGAAAATCAACAGTTCATTTTTGAATATATGAAGTTTAAGATGCCTATTGGATATTCAGTGGAGATGTTCACTAGGCAGTGAGATGTAAGAGTCTGTAGTTCAGGGGAGAGAGTCAGGCAGAGCATAGACATTTGCAGCATAGGGAAGTTATTTAAAGTCATGGAAGTTTGTTGATCCTCTTGGGGGCAAGCATAGACAGGTAAGAGAGGAGTTCTGAGGACTAAACCCTGAGATGCTCCAGCATTAGAATTCAGGGAGATGAGAAAATAGCAGTGGAAGACAACTACAAGGGGGAGCAGAGAAAAAAAAGTTACCAGTTGAAGAAGGACAGGGGTCTAGGAAGGATTTTTTATGTATGAGAAATATTATAATATTTCTGATGCAATGGAAATGATCCAGTGAAAAGGGAAAAATTAATGGTGCGGGAGAGATGAACAATTGCAGGAATGAAGTTCTACAGTAGGGAAGCGGGGCTGGATCCAGTGCAGTGGTGGTCATGGCTCTATAAGTCATTACAGAGAAGCACAAGCAACTCGCCTGTAAGCAGGAAGTAAGGCGAAGACTATGCCAGAAAGTATGAAGGTGTGGTGGTAGGAGCTGGTGGAAGGTCTTTTCTGGTTGCTTCTATCTTAGTAAAATCATGGATTGGAGCTATTGGTGGCAGGCAGGAATCAAAGGGTATCTGATGTTCAAAAGAATATATTGGGTAGAGGTGAGGGAGTGGGACATCTGAAATTTTTTCTTTTTTATGGTAAGTGTACTTTGAAATGACTGGGTTGAAGGTATGGCCCTAGGAACGGTGACTGAGGTGAGAATGGCAGCAAGACCGCACATGTGACTGGTCTTCCTGGATAGGACCTGGGGCTGACACATGTGTAGAAGACAACATTAGCCACTGTTCCCTGACTAACTCGAGTGTGCCAGACAATCCATGTTTCTCTCTCCATTAATCCACACGACAACCTTGCAACAACCCAAAGAATCAAAGATAGTTATCCTTCGACTGTTTCCACAAATGAAAAAAGTTAAGGCTCGGAGAGTTTCATTAACCAGCTCAGGGTAACACAGCAATATGGATGCAGGATTCAGACTTGGCTCTTCTAACCCCAGGGCCACTCTTTCCTGTGTCTGTGACATACCTCTCCAATGTCGTCACCTGCAAGCTTTAGTCCACAATAAGCTACAAGAGAGTTGGACCAGGAAGTCTTATGGCTCAACTTTTGTCGTTTGAGCCTGAGGCAGAAGTCTGATCCAGAGGTTAAATGCTTCAGTCTCATGAGAGAAAAGCCTCTTTTCGCTCTTATAGGTTAGTGCCACTTTGGGGCATTGAAAACCAACATAAAGGGTCAAGTCTAACAGCTATAACCTATTTGGGTTTGTTTTACTTCAGGGGTAACCTTAGTGGCCTGCCCCAGCAGCTACATTTGTCTTACCGTAGCAGGATACCCTTGGAGAATCCTGAAGCACAGGCCAGGGGACTTCTTGGCCATTTACCATTTTTTTAAAGGTTTTTAAAAATGTATTTACTTGAGAGAGAGTACAGAGGGAGAGGGGGAAGCAGACCCCTGCTAAACAAGGAACCTGATGTGGGGCTTAATCAGGACCTTAGGATCATGACCTGAGCTAAAGGCAGACACCTAACCAACTGAGCCACCCAAGCTCCCCACGCCATTTACCACATTGTAACCTGAACTTCATCTGGAAAAATGTGAGGCCTGATACCCTGTCTCTGGTATTCCCAAAGTGTTCTATTATAAGTCCAGGGTTTCTATCCCCCAGAGGCAATTTATACAAGTGATAAGGGAAGAAAGCAGAGACATGAAAGTTTTCACAAAATTCATTTCTTGCTTCAGATGAAGAACTTTGCATGCATTCTGCTTTGTAATAGTTCTACTAGAGAGTTGGGGAATCCTACCTCTCAGTGCTCTAAATGAGAAAATTACAATCGAATGTCATTGCTGTTACTCATCTAAACCAGAACCATCCAAAAGAAGTTTCTGCAAAAAGGAAATATTCTGTTTGTGCTTTCCAATTCAATAGCCATTAGTCACATATGGATGTTGAACACTTAAAATGCAGCTAATAAACTGAGGAACAGAATTATTATTTAATTTCAATTTATTTAATTTTCAATTTAAACCATCTGTGGCTAGTGACTACCACATTGAACTGCACAGATCTAGATTATAAAAAAAAGGCTAAGCCATTCACCCATTTGGACACAGTGACCAAGTTTGCCCATAGAACCTTGCCATGAAGACCCTTGCTTCATCTGTTCCTCCTAAGAAAGGAGGGTCTCCGCTACTCACACCTTCTGGAAAAAAAACAAAAACAAAAACAGAAAGCCCATGTAACCATATTCAATTACTGCCACAGATCACTGTAAACTTTGAAGGTTAGAACCCATATTTACTGTCTCACAGTTTCTGTAGGTCAGAAGTCCAGGTACAGCAGAGGCCAATGGAGTTCTCTGTTTAGAGTCTCACCAGGCCCAAGTCTAAGTGTGAGCAAGGCTGCATTCCTTTCTGGAGGCTCTGGGGAGAAATCTGCTTCAAATTCATTCAGGTTGTCGGCAAAATTCAGTTCCTTGCTGCTATAGGAGTGATGTCTCTGCTTGCTTGCTGATTGTCAGCTAGGGGCTGCCCTTAACTCCAAAAGACTTCCCTCTGGTCCTTGCACACTTTCCCCCAGCTCAGATCCAGCAACAGCACATCAAATCCTTCTCACACTCAGAATCTCTGCTTTCCTCTTCTGCCCTCAGCTTTGAAGAGTTCACATAATTACATTGGATCCACTCACATAATCTCCCTAGTTTATGGCCAATTGATTAGTAACCTTAATTACATCTACAAAGCCTCTTTTGCCAATTAATATAGCATAAGCACAAGAGTATTATCAGGGAGCAAAAACCCTGGAACCAAAATTCTGCCTATCACAACCAGATAGCAGAGAAACCAGTGAGACAATAGCTAGCAATTATTTAGTGTTTTCTAGAGTAGAAAATAAAAAGGACTTATTGGGGAAAAAAATTTTTAAAACAACCTCTTTTGAATTTTTTTCTCTCCCTTAGAATCTTGAGTCATTTATTTTATTTCATCATTATGAGAAATGGGCCAAGTGGTTAGTGTTAGGATCCCCAGACATTTCAGGGTATATGCCTTGGAGGGTCTAAGTCTTCAGAATAGCCTCCAGCAGAGAAAACAGAAGCTGATACACCACCTTGAAGGCCCTGTCCCATCACAGCAGAAACTACCAGCAATTTTGAGCCCTCTTTCTGGTTTAGCCAGTGCTCAGTTAGATATTAAGTCCTGATAAGAAATGGAGGCTGTTAATTAATGAACAAACCTTACATGCAAACTAAGCTACTCAGCTCCAGTTAGCAAATTTCAGTAAGAAATGAAGTGAATGGAAAAATACTTCCTTCTAATTAGGTAAAAAGAAACGGGGAGTTTTTCAAGTCCAAAACAAAGAGCTGCTTGTCCTCCTCCTAGAGAGAGGGAGAAAGCTATCTTTGAGCTAAGAGTTCAGGGAGAGAGAGAGAGAGCAAGCTGAGGGAGGACCAGTCTGTTACCTGAATGAGAGCAAATGAAGGATGAGCTGCAGCATTTTCCAAGAGTAAGCCCCCAGGTCTGGGAAGAACCCATAAGAATTCACTTAGGGGGGAACACAATGTTGAGAACATGTAAGAACCAAGGCCAACTTACTCTTGGACACCGCCTGGCACCCTCTCTCCAGAGACTTAGAAATCCCTTATGTTGGAGGCCCAGACAGACTCTCTAGACTAGTTCTCATGCCCGATGACCTCTCCACCATTAACATGGTTTATGCCCACCCTGAATGCCAGCCCTTCCTATGGCCTGTCTTTCCCTGGTACCATCATCTCCATCTTCCCCTTGGCTCAGCCTCTTATGTTTCCCTTCCCACAACCCAACCCTTTCTGCTGGCCTTCTGAAGCCCTCGTCCATTGATAAACTCCTTTCCCTATGATTTAAGAGCCCACCGGGCTCCTTTCTCCCTGCCTTAACTGAAACATGACTCTTACTGAAGGACCCTGCCTTTTCTGCAGCCCCCTTAGCTGCCGATGCATATTCTTCGATTCTTGATGTATCCCAGAGCTATGGAAAAGGGTCTTGGTTACTCTTCTGGCTCTACATTACCATATCCACACCTTTATTCTTCATTTAGTTATAAAAACTCTCCACCCTTTGTTGTGCTCATGGTTTTCATCTGTCCTTCTCTTGGTCACTCATTCCACATTCACTAGAGCTCAGTGAAACTCTCCTCCCCAGTCCTGCCAAGGTTGCAGGTGACCTCCACCTCCTTTCCCCTTCACCAGCCACTCCTTTCGCTTTGCCTTGGATGTGATGATTACCAACAACTGTTTCAACTCTGCCAACCTTAATTCTAATACCCCATGAAAAACCATTACCAGACCATTTTCTATTCTCTCTTTTAAGAAAAACAAACAAAAACAACTACTCTTTGCCTCATTAGAGTACCAAGCCATGGGTTCCTCGATTCTTTTCTTTTTTTTTAAGATTTTATTTATTTATTTGACAGACAGAGATCACAAGCAGGCAGAGAGGCAGGCAGAGAGAGAGAGAGGAGGAAGCAGGCTCCCTGCGGAGCAGAGAGCCCGATGTGGGGCTCGATCCCAGGACCCTGGGATCATGACCTGAGCCGAAGGCAGAGGCTTTAACCCACTGAGCCACCCAGGCGCCCCGATTCTGTTCTAACCTCCCATCTGCTCTAGCTCACCTTCTTAGGGGCTGCTCATTAAACCAGCATTTCACCACTCTCTTCCACTGATCCAGTCAGAGAGGCAACACCTGAGAATAGGCAAGCTTATCTGTAAATGAAGAAACACTAAAAATAATGAACAGCACTCTGTATAAAATAAATATTAATAAAATAACACTTCTACTAGTTTTCACATTATCCAGATAATCTTAAGATTTTCCCAGGTGCTGGCTAACATTTAATGACTAACAGGTCTGAACAAAAGCACATCAGATGCCTATATGGAAACTCTACTTGTATTCTGATAGAGTCCAAGATGCTAACATCACCTACCAGTCAGATTTTGAGCAGTGTTGGAGCAGTAAAACTTAGAAGATCCTATCTGGGAACAATTTAAGACTTTATTATCCAACAAATGTGTTTTCTATCAGCCCTATCCTGATGCCTTCTCAAAGAATTGTAATAATGTTTTCATGGAATTATCTCCATTTCAACCTAACTCTCCATCTATCTTGTATCACTTTTCTTCTCTTATCATAATGTAGAAATAGATTTTAACATCAAATGATAAAAAGCCATTCAAATCACATCTCTGCAGGAAGCCTTGGCCATAATAGGTAGGCCTTGCTGTTGGGATGGCAGGCAAGTTTCCCTCTTCCTTCTCTGCTTTGAGCCATGGCTCTCTAAAGCCGATACCAAGAATGTTAAGAGGACACAACTGTCAAAGTTTGCATCTAGTAAGAGTTACGCAAATGGTTGCTAGGAGATTGTAAGAAGAAATAGGAATGGAGGGCAAAAAAGCTAGAGATGAGGGAAAAGGGGGACCCAGTAGGGAATCAATGCCAAAAGACAAAAATCTGAGCCAAATGTAGCAGACTCAGCCCAGTTACAGCAAGGGGTTGAGGGGTCATGGGAAAGCCCGCCCAAAAGAACTAGATCGGCAGAGTAAGTTGCTCTGGATAAATGAGACACATTGCGGCCTTCTGTTCACTGAGGCACAGAAAGGATAAGAGCATGAGCCCAGCCTTAGGCTGGCAGAATCAAGGTATAAAGCAGGGCCCATGTACCTGGCAGACACGCAAGGACAAAGCTTTCTACCTGGCATCTGTGACTTGGGTACCCAGGCACAAGAGAGCTTGTGAGGAATTACCCATCCTTGATAGAAGATGGGTACAGAGAGCCTGCCACCTCTGCCTGCAGGTTTAAAAGGGTCAAAATGTTGTAAGACAAAAACTATTGATCAGCGCATCTCCTTTTGAAAGGTGTAGCACTCATAAACAGCTCTGATGATACATATGGGTAAAGTCTAATAATTCTTCATTCATTCATGATCATGTACTGAAAACCTAATACATGCTAAATGCAGAGTTAGGTGCTGAGGAGATAAGGACAAATGTATTAATGTAGAGATATTCACAACCACCTTCTGTCCTTCTACCACCACTCCTTGCCCCTTTAAGGAACTCACATATTAAATTTGTGGAGCCTTATTGTGCTGATCAGGAGAATGGGTAGAAAAGAAAACTGGAAGACATCAAGAGAGGCCATATGAAAAAGAATTGAGCAACAGATGACTAAAAGAGTAGAGAGCAGAGATCTAGAAAAGAGGGGAATGGAGAGATAGAGAAAACACGTGATGAGGATGGAGTTGAAGTGGTGAGAAAATTGGGAGCAGGTGGGTTAATGACTTGTGGACTTGGGGAGATGGATCATTAAAGGCCAGAACAGCATGGAGAGAGAGAGAGAAAGGGAGAGAGATTGTAATTTCTGCCCATGCTCTCTTGGAGACTTTATGAACTTCCTTGTGATTGGAATTGTGTTTTACTCTTGGAGGCCACACAATGATAAAACTGCTTGAAAGGCGACCCAACTTTTTGGAGATTACAAAATAAGACATGGTCCCTGCCCTCCAGGTGCTCAGAGTCAAACAGGAAAACAGACATTTAACATAAAGTAACACAGTAAGACTTTGCAAGTGCTGCGTCCTACGGCTATACAGGGCTTGGGGTGACAAGTGAGAGGGAGGCCACTAGCTCAAGAATAGCCAGATGTTCTCTCCACTGGAGCTTGTGGGGGGTGGTTTAGGTCCCAAATCAATGACCAAGAGCAACCCATGCCTCAGTGCTGGACTAGAAGAAGCAAAAAATCCAAATTCCCTCCTCAACCTTATCGGAATTCTATCACCTCCTATGCTCACCAGAGTGTCAGGCAGTGTGGCCTGCTTGGGCTTCCTGAGGGCTTCCTTTTTGTTTGTTTGACCGAGAGCTCCCTGGGCAGCCCGTATCTTCTTTTCTAATCCAGTATCACCTAAACAAAGGAGAACGTGTGTAGACTGAGATGTTAGCATAAGAGAACTCAGTACCAAATCTTGTAAGCATGGAAGGAGAAAATGGATGAATGCTAAATGAAGGCTGAAATCATGTAAGTGAAACACAAAGTCAGCCCCAGAGCTGCTGCAATATTACAGCGGAGGTTTGCAGTAAGTTCGCTACCCCCAGGCAAAGGGAGGACTTGAGTTTCCAAGCAGGGCTGAAGCAATCACTTTACTGGTTTGTGCCAGCCAAGTGACTCACTCTCAAACCTGTTTAATATGAAACAGCATTAGGAGCCTGGATATAGCCTCAGGGAGATCAGCTGCTAACCAGCTCAGATTATAGCTGCAATCCCTCAAACGTGGCCACTTAAAGTGTCTCCACATGTCTTTGGTGGCACACAACACTGTGCAGGAAAGACACCGTCCTTGAAGTAGAAAGATCAACGTTCTGGTTCCCATTCTGTAGCAATTTGTCATGTGACTCGGGCCAGCCTCATTTGGAAAATGAGGCTGATGCTTTGTCCATAAAATGGCAGTACCTTCCCTGCCCACTCCCTGTGGTCGTTTTTGAGCACTAAATGAGAAATGTGAAAATTAAGGGGGGTGATGAAAATGGCAGAGGGCTCTGTACCAGGTATTACCATTATACGTAGTATAATAAATCTTTTATGCTTTCATTGGTACTACAGGGAATCTCCTTAAATGGCAGGAATGAGGAAATAAACACAAGAATTTTGCTTCATACTTTAATATCAACAGCGTTGAAAGCACCAATTTAGCCAGTTATTGTGGACTTTTGTCATCCAGGCAGTAAATTGGAGTCTTCTCACAAAGATTAGAGTTCCCCTCGTCAGTGTTATCTGAGGCTATCCATCAGACCATCGCTGATATAGTTTCCAGCAAGAATTGTAAAGAGATCCCTGTTAGGGAAATTTATCAAACTATTTCTCCCATTTGCAATTACAGGGACAAGAAAATAAACAAAAAGATCTTTCTTTCTTGGTTTTCTTTGTTTTCTTCTCCTTCTCCTCTTCCTGCCTTTCTTCTCCTCCCCTTCCTTAATTTTTTTTTTCTACTCCCATTTCTATCTCCCAAAGGAACTGTGTGATGTGGGTAAGGTGAGTGAAGTACTTGCCTGGGATGAATATTTTAATTGGGTGCCAAAAAAACCTAAAAAATCAAGATAAATACGCATACATTTTTTAATTTTTTAAAGGTTTTATTTACTTATTTATTCATTTGAGAGAGAAAGAGAGAGAGCATGGAGCATGAGCAGGGGTGGTGGGAGGCAGTGGGAGAGCCAAAGGGAGAGGGAGAAGCAGACCCCCCTGCTGAGCAGGGAGCCTGACCCAGGGCTTGATCTCAGGACCCCAAGATCATGACCTGAGCAGAAGGCACACCCTTAAACCGTTTCTCCAACTGAGCCATCCAGGTGCCCCTATATACATTTTTTAAAAAGATTTATTTATTCATTTGAGAGAGAAAGAGAGCGCATGTGTGCGAGCAGGGGGAGGGGCAGAGGAAGAGAGAGAGAAAGAGAACTCCAAGCAGACTGAAGTGCAGAGCCTGAAGCAGGGCTAGATCCTGAGACCCTGAGATCATGACTTGAACAGAAACCAAGAGTGGGACGTTCAACCAACTGTGCCACCCAGGTGCCCCAGGATAAACATATTTTAATGAATTTTTTTAAACAAAATTAATTAATACTGAAAAGCCGTGATGAGCAAAATATCAAAATTTTAAATAAAATCAGTGGAAGTGCCATACCAAGACACACTGAAGCCTGAGGCAAGAGGGAAAAAGTCAGTAATACTGATCCTGTCTTTATTTAAGATTTGCTTTTTTGTTCATCATGGATTCTTGCATTAATTTTGATGTATCATAGATAGCAATTTTTTTCTTTCCTGGTAGCATCTAAAATTATAGTTTGCCTTGGTATGAAGGACAGCTTCAGTTGAGTTAAATGCTTTCCATGTGGTATGTAGAACAAGCATGACTCCTGGTAGTCAAACTCAGCTTGGCTTTGTCTCCTGCTGTTTCCAAACATGAATTCAGTGAAAGTCACCTCCCCTGTTCCTGAATGAAAGCTCTGTGAGTCTCGTGGCTTTTCTGTTCACTCTTAAATAATGGACAAGTCCCACAGTCATTTCAAGTCACAGTTAGCAATTACAATGCATAATCTCCTGAGATAATAAAAATTCACAACTTTCACTTAGTGGTATATCTCCCCCTCCACCAGCCCAGGCTTGGCAGCTGGCAGCAGGTAAAGGAAGTGGGGCCTTCTGTTGTCTGTTCTTTCTACCTGTCTTCCTCACCCACTTAATACCTGCTGTTTTATTCTCCCCCCACCAGGTAAGGACTTGTCAGTGAAGAGAGGA
This sequence comes from Lutra lutra, assembly GCF_902655055.1. Classification (NCBI taxonomy): domain Eukaryota; kingdom Metazoa; phylum Chordata; class Mammalia; order Carnivora; family Mustelidae; genus Lutra; species Lutra lutra. The sequence goes on along the minus strand of NC_062278.1, from coordinate 129,244,340 downwards.
AGGAGATACCTTAGTTCTTGCCTGACAGGGTGGCTTCACATTCTCTGGGCCAGGAAAGTGTTTAACGGGATCCTTTCTCCTTAGGGCATCTTCATTGGCTCATCAATGCTTCCTTCTACCTCCAGGTATCTGGAATGTTTGTCCCATTTGGATGGTAGTTACATGGATGTTTATTATATCATTAACTCTACTTTTCTGTGTGCTTTATATATTCTAATTTTCTTAATTCTTTTTTTTTTTTTTTTAAAGAACTGTGAGAGGGATGCCAGGGTGACTCAGTCAGTTAAGCCGCTGCCTTTGGCTCAAATCATGATCCCAGGGTCCTAGGATCAAGTTCCGCATCAGGCTCTTTGCTTGGCAGGAAGCCTGCTTCTCTCTCCGACTCTGCCTGCCACTCTTGCCTGCTTATGCGCACTCTCTCTCTCTCTCTCTGACAAATAAATAAATAAATAAATAAATAAATAAATAAATAAATAAAATCTTAAAAAAAAAAGAACTGTGAGAGAAAATAAGGGGGCAGAATCCTAACTCTACACGAAAACAACCATTGCTGGATAGAAACCTCTCTCTTCTTTCTCTCTCTCTCTCTCTCTCATAGACATACGCACTGTTTCATTTTACTACCAGCCATTCCTGCTCTCCTGGCCTGCATTTTTATCACCTCTATAGATCTATAAAAGTAATAGTTTGTCTAGATGAAGATAAACTTCCATGCCCTGTCATATGCTAGTTTATTTCTCACTCCTTCTGAATACACAGAGCGATCTCCCACTGGTTTCTAATTTCTTCAAGAAATAAATGGCCCTGGCCAGAATCCAGTCCACTCCCAGTCTCCTGGGAACTCGTCAAGAGAACTAGAACATCTCTACCCTCCACCTCTAATGCAGAAATGAACAAGAGTGCCAGGGCAAGAAAGGCATGGTAAAAACAGCCCCGCCACCAAAGGCAGAAAACACTTCTTGTACTCACCACTGAGAGTCCCACTAAACTGCCTGTCTCCAGGCATTGGAACTGAAGAGAGAAGAATGTTGCAGAGGCTAACCAGTTGTTCTCACTTTAGTAAAATAATCGCCTTTATTGTTTAGCTTCACAATGCTAGGAACACATTGTTTATATCCTGGAGTGCTCATTTTCCATACCAAATCTTTAATATTCTGCTTTATTGATAATATTTAAATGTGTGGTTCTACTTTGCCTTCAAGGATCTATAGAGGTTGGAACAAGGAAGCAATGTGAATTCTCACACACTCCAAAGGGCCTGCCCAGATTCAGGATGTGTGAAGCAAAACACTTTTCCAACATGACAAATGTCAGGATCAAAAGGAAAAGGAAACAACGTAACACAATAAAAATTTAAAAATAAATAAATAAAAATTAAGTTAAATTAGATAAATAAATAAAAAGTCATCATCAACGCCCCCTCCAAAAAAAAAAAAAAAAAAAAGGAAAAGAAAACAGCTAGCTGTGGGCAGATACAGCAGATAAATCCACAAAACCAATGCAGATTCCACACCCTCTGGGACTAAGGCTGGTTTTCACAGTTGGGAGTTGCTTACAACAGCTGGCTGGGCCTGGGAGGCAGAGCATTCAGTGTGGGAGTAACAGAAGGGGGATGGGCTGACAGGGACTGATGTTCCAGGAGTCAAGTCTCTACTCACCAATTTCCCTCACTTCCTTCAATTTCCTTCTAATATTCGTCCCAGAGGGATTAATAAAAATGAACAGAAAATGGTAGTTGATGAGACAAGTTTTTTTTTTTAATATTTTATGTATTTATTTGACAGACAGAGATCACAAGTAGGCAGAGAGGCAGGCAGAGAGAGAGAGAGGAGGGGAAATAGGCTCTCCGTTGAGCAGAGAGCCCGATGTGGGGCTCGATCCCAGGACCCTGGGACCATGACCTGAACTGAAGGCAGAGGCTTTAACCCACTGAGCCACCCAGGTGCCCCGATGAGACAAGTTTTAAAAAATGCAAAAAGCATAAAGAATCTCACTACAGAAATGAAATTCCATCACGCCATAAACTCAATTGGAGAAAAAAAATCTCATCTTTATTTTCACTAAACTGTAACTGAAAATGTAGCATTTCCTTCAATTATAAATGAAGGCAATAAACCACAGCAGTCTTGGTACTACTGATGACTTTGTAACTAGTAGAATTTATGGGTATTTTCAATTAATAATATTTATGGTTGTTGCAAATATCTTGAAATATTATTTTTGATCACCACTACTGTCAAATTATGATAGTAATTAAATTTGTCATGAGATCTTGATATTTAATCTGTTAACAAAGAAACATATACTTTTGATAACTATATTTCAATAGTTGGTTTCCTTTGTGATCCTATGTATTTTATGAAATATATTTTAAAACATTATTCCAAGAAGAGATTCATAGGTTTCATCAAACTGCCAAAGGGGACTATGGACACAAAAACATTAAAACCTCTTTCTTAGGCGGTTGCAGACTAGTTTTGGCAGGGGGTGGGGGATGGGGGCCGTGTGCAGTGCAGAATCCTATCAACCCAAATCCAAGCATGTTTGAAAAAGGTTTGGGGGAAGAAAGCAGGAGAGAGGTCAAGATGCAACCTTAGGTATGCTTACCGACTATGCAATTCACTAAGTAATGAAACAAATTACATTCCAGCTGAAAGCCATATATTTAGGGATTCTTTTGGTAAAAAGCCCAACTGTATAAGAAGTGATCCAGCTTGTCAGAGTGTAGTTCAGGAGGAATAATTCTGGATGGTGAACCTTGATCCAGAGCCCAGTGCCCTAACTGCTAACAAATAACTCAAATCTATAAATATATAATATTCTTACATCTTCTCCAGGTAACTAATGATAATTCAGTTGGGTAAGCATCCTTTCCACTCTGGGAAGAAAACTAGAAATAAAAATAATGGAAGCTTTTATAACCAATTTTCACTTAAATTATTTAATTAACTAACCTTCTCCACTCCTTCTGTAAAACCTACCAGCTGGACTTAAGGCACGCTGAACACTTGCAGCCAGTGGACTTCTCTCTAGTACGCTGGCACCTTCTCAAAACACAATAATAAGAAAATAAACAACTCAATTAAAAATAGGGCAAAACCCACCCAATTATTTTATTTATTTGTTTATTTGTTTGTTTTAAATGTGGGGGGCTTGAACTCATGACCCTGAGATCAAGGCCTGAACTGAGATCAAGAGTTGGACACTTCACCAACTGAGCCACCCAGGCCCTTCTAAACCCATCCAGTTATTAAGGCCCACTAGATAGCTATCTCTCTGACAATACCACACAGTAATCAAAACAGTTTGTTACTGGCAAAGGAATAGTCAATCAGTGGAATTGATCAGTGGAACAGAGTAGAGAAAACGGAGCCATGCAAATATGCCCAAATGATTTTTTAAAAACAGACTTATTTTTTTTTAAAGATTTTATTTATTTATTTATTTGACAGAGATCACAAGTAGGCAGAGAGGCAGGCAGAGAGAGAGAGGAGGTAGCAGGCTCTCTGTGGAACAGAGAGCCTGATGCGGGGCTCAATCCCAGGACCCTGAGATCATGACCTGAGCCGAAGGCAGAGGCTTTAACCCCCTGAGCCACCCAGGCGCCCCAAAACAGACTTATTTTTAAGTAGTTTTTGAGTTATAGAAAAATCAAGCAGATAGTACAAGTTCCCACTTACTGCATCCAGTATCCCTCATTATCAACATATTGGTATAGTGTATCTATTATAATTAAGCAATAAATATTGATACATTATAATTAATAGTCACAGTGTATTCAGATTCACTTTGTTTTTAATTTTCATGTCTCCTTAGGCTTCTCTTATCTACAACAATTTCTCAGACTTTTCTTTTTTCATGACGTTGACAGCTTTGAGGAGTACTGGTCATATACTTTGTAGGATGCCCCACTTTTGGAATGTGTCTGATTTTTTTCTCGTGGTAAGACTGGAGTGATGGGTTATTGGAAGGAAGATTACAGAAGTTAAGTGCCATTTTTATCACATCATTTTAAGAGTCAATATTTATCAACATGATTTATGATTTTGATGTTGAGTTGGGCTGAGGTAGTCTTTGTCAGATTTCTCTACTATAAAGGTACTTTTCCCCTGTTTTCAGACTATAATCTTTGGAAGAAAGTCACTATGCACAGCCCACACTTAAGGAGTAGGGATTTATATTCCTCTTCTTGAGAACAAAGTATGTGCATCAATCATTTGGAATTCTGAGTGGGAGATTTGTCTATTCTCTCCTATTTATTTATTATTCAATCATTTATCTCAGTAGGGTTTATGGGTAGTTATTTGGTAGCCTAGACTATAAACTAATTTTACCTTATTTATTTTTTGTTCAAATTTTTCTAACCCTGGTATTAGGTGCTCTTCTAGTTGGGTTCTGTTCACCTCTGACATACTCTCATCCATGTGTTTTTGGTTTTTCTTTAATCACTTCCTTACTTTCTGATACTACAAAGTGCTCCTGGATCATCTTATATGTTTTCTTCCCTAGTTCTAGGATAAACCATTTCTCTAAGGAGAGTTATTCCTTTTACTAGAGAATGGTATTAGAAACCACAATCTGGGGATCAGGTATACTACTTGATATTGAATGCCCAACTGATTTTTGACAAACGTTCAAAAGCTAGTCAATAGAGGAAGGATAACCATTTTGACAAATGGTTCTATAGCAATTGGACATCCAAAGGCAAAGAAAGAAAAGGAAAGAAGGAAGAAAGGAAGGAAGGAAGGAAGGAAGGAAGGAAGGAAGGAAGGAAGGAAGGAAGGATGGAAGGAAATCAACATAAACCTAATGTATTTTTGTAAAAAATTAACTCAAATGAATCATGGATGTAATGTAAATTGTAAAACTGTAAAACTTTTACAAAAAAAAAGTAGGAAATCTTCAGAATCTAGGACTAGGCAAATAGTTCTTTGATTTAACACCAAGACATGATCCATAAAAGGAAAAATTGATAAACTGAACCTCATCAAAATTAGAAACTTTTGCTTTGCAAAAACTCTATCAAGATAATGAAAACACAAACTACTAGAGAGTGGAGAAAATACTTGCAAACCACATATTTGACAAAGGATTTGTATCTAGAATATATAAAGAAATCTCAAACTCAGCAGTGAAATTTTCTTTCTTTGTCTTTGGGTGTCCAATTGCTAGAAAACCATTTGTTGAAATTTTTCATGTTTTTAAAAAAATAAGTTATAATTTACATACAACAAAATACACCCTTTTGAGTGTAGGTTGTACAGTCCTATGAGTTTTGAGAACACTTGCAGACATACAACCACCACTACCATGATCAAGATAGAGAATATCTCTATCACCCCTCAAAATTCCCTTGTGCTACTCCTTTGTACTCAATCCCTCCACACCTTTCCCCTAACCCCAGCTCCTGGAAGCCACTGGTCTCAGTCTAATTCTCCGGAGATTCATTGAAGTTGTGTGTATCATTACTTTGTTCCTAGGTGTTGATAAGTACTAGCCCATGTTATGGCTGTTCCGCAGTTTATTTGGCCATTCACCTGTTGAAGGATATCTAGATTATTTCCATTTCAGGGCCATTATGGAAAAAAGCTACAAGATACATTTGTATACAGGTTTTTGTGTGAACATATTTTTCATTTATCTGAAAGTGATATGTCATTGTTGTTTAAATTTTCATTTCTCTAATGGTTAATAATATTGAACATTTTTCATGTACTTATTTATCACCTGCATATTCTTTTTGGTGAAGTGTCTATTCATGTCTTTGGCCCAATTTTCTAATTAGATTCTAAACTAAACACTTATATCTGCTAAATATTTAACTGAAAATGTTGAACTGTGTATGAACTATTACTTATGATTCCTCACTTTTGCTGAACTTAACAGCCAATCTTATAATCTCTAAATAAGAGTGATGAAGTGACTCAAACCTAAGATTTAACACCTTTTGTGTTGAGTTCTAGAATAACTTATTTTTTTTAATTTTTTATTTTTTTCAGCATAACAGTATTCATATTTTTGCACCACACCCAGTGCTCCATGCAATCCGTGCCCTCTACAATACCCACCACCTGGTGCCCCCAACCTCCCACCCCCCACCCCTTCAAAATTCTCAGATCGTTTTTCAGAGTCCATAGTCCCTCGTGGTTCACCTCCCCTTCCAATTTCCCTCAACTCCCTTCTCCTCTCCATCTCCCCTTGTCCTCCATGCTATTTGTTATGCTCCACAAATAAGTGAAACCATATGATAATTGACTCTCTCTGCTTGACTTATTTCACTCAGCATAATCTCTTCCAGTCCCGTCCATGTTGCTACAAAACTTGGGTATTCATCCTTTCTTTCTTTTTTTTTTTTTTTAACAGCTTTTATAAACATATATTTTTATCCCCAGGGGTACAGGTCTGCGAATCGCCAGGTTTACACACTTCACAACACTCACCATAGCACATACCCTCCCCAATATCCATAACCCCACCCCCTCTCCCAACCCCCTCCCCCCATCAACCCTCAGTTTGTTTTGTGAGATTAAGAGTCACTTATGGTTTGTCTCCCTCCCAATCCCATCTTGTTTCATTTACTCTTCTCCTACCCCCTCAACTCCCCATGTTGCATCTCCTCTCCCTCATATCAGGGAGATCATATGATAGTTGTCTTTCTCCGATTGACTTATTTCACTAAGGATGATACCCTCTAGTTCCATCCACGTCGTTGCAAATGGCAAGATTTCATTTCTTTTGATGGCTGCATAGTATTCCATTGTGTATATATACCACATCTTCTTTATCCATTTGTCTGTAGATGGACATCTAGGTTCTTTCCATAGTTTGGCTATTGTAGACATTGCTGCTATAAACATTCGGGTGCATGTGCCCCTTCGGATCACTATGTTTGTATCTTTAGGGTAAATACCCAGCAGTGCAATTGCAGGGTCATAGGGTAGTTCTATTTTCAACATTTTGAGGAACCTCCATGCTGTTTTCCAGAGTGGTTGCACCAGCTTGCATTCCCACCAACAGTGTAGGAGGGTTCCCCTTTCTCCGCATCCTCGCCAGCATCTGTCATTTCCTGACTTGTTAATTTTAGCCATTCTGACTGGTGTGAGGTGATATCTCATGGTGGTTTTGATTTGTATTTCCCTGATGCCGAGTGATATGGAGCACTTTTTCATGTGTCTGTTGGCTATCTGGATGTCTTCTTTGCAGAAATGTCTGTTCATGTCCTCTGCCCATTTCTTGATTGGATTATTTGTTCTTTGGGTGTTGAGTTTGCTAAGTTCTTTATAGATTTTGGACACTAGCCCTTTATCTGATATGTCATTTGCAAATATCTTCTCCCATTCTGTCAGTTGTCTTTTGGTTTTGTTCACTGTTTCCTTTGCTGTGCAAAAGCTTTTGATCTTGATAAAATCCCAAAAGTTCATTTTTGCCCTTGCTTCCCTTGCCTTTGGTGATGTTCCTAGGAAGATGTTGCTGCGGCTGACGTCGAAGAGGTTGCTGCCTGTGTTCTCCTCGAGGATTTTGATGGATTCCTTTCTCACATTGAGGTCCTTCATCCATTTTGAGTCTATTTTCGTGTGTGGTGTAAGGCAATGATCCAATTTCATTTTTCTGCATGTGGCTGTCCAATTTTCCCAACACCATTTATTGAAGAGGCTGTCTTTGTTCCATTGGACATTCTTTCCTGCTTTGTCGAAGATGAGTTGACCATAGAGTTGAGGGTCCATTTCTGGGCTCTCTATTCTGTTCCATTGATCTATGTGTCTGTTTTTGTGCCAGTACCATGCTGTCTTGATGATGACAGCTTTGTAATAGAGCTTGAAGTCCGGAATTGTGATGCCACCAACTTTGGCTTTCTTTTTCAATATTCCTTTGGCTATTCGAGGTCTTTTCTGGTTCCATATAAATTTGAGGATTATTTGTTCCATTTCTTTGAAAAAAATGGATGGTATTTTGATAGGAATTGCATTAAATGTGTAGATTGCTTTAGGTAGCATAGACATTTTCACAATATTTATTCTTCCAATCCAGGAGCATGGAACATTTTTCCATTTCTTTGTGTCTTCCTCAATTTCTTTCATGAGTACTTTATAGTTTTCTGAGTATAGATTCTTAGTCTCTTTGGTTAGGTTTATTCCTAGGTATCTTATAGTTTTGGGTGCAATTGTAAATGGGATGGACTCCTTAATTTCTCTTTCTTCTGTCTTGTTGTTGGTGTAGAGAAATGCAACTGATTTCTGTGCATTGATTTTATATCCTGACACTTTACTGAATTCCTGTACAAGTTCTAGCAGTTTTGGAGTGGAGTCTTTTGGGTTTTCCACATATAGTATCATATCATCTGCAAAGAGTGATAGTTTGACTTCTTCTTTGCCGATTTGGATGCCTTTAATTTCCTTTTGTTGTCTGATTGCTGAGGCTAGGACTTCTAGTACTATGTTGAATAGCAGTGGTGATAACGGACATCCCTGCCGTGTTCCTGACCTTAGCGGAAAAGCTTTCAGTTTTTCTCCATTGAGAATGATATTTGCGGTGGGTTTTTCATAGATGGCTTTGATAATATTGAGGTATGTGCCCTCTATCCCTACACTTTGAAGAGTTTTGATCAGGAAGGGATGCTGTACTTTGTCAAATGCTTTTTCAGCATCTATGGAGAGGATCATATGGTTCTTGTTCTTTCTTTTATTAATGTGTTGTATCACATTGATTGATTTGCGGATGTTGAACCAACCTTGCAGCCCTGGAATAAATCCCACTTGGTCGTGGTGAATAATCCTTTTAATGTACTGTTGAATCCTATTGGCTAGTATTTTGGCGAGAATTTTTGCATCTGTGTTCATCAAGGATATTGGTCTGTAGTTCTCTTTTTTGTTGGGATCCTTGTCTGGTTTTGGGATCAAGGTGATGCTGGCCTCATAAAATGAGTTTGGACGTTTTCCTTCTATTTCTATTTTTTGGAACAGTTTCAGGAGAATAGGAATTAGGTCTTCTTTAAATGTTTGGTAGAATTCCCCCGGGAAGCCATCTGGCCCTGGGCTTTTGTTTGTTTGGAGATTTTTGATGACTGTTTCAATCTCCTTACTGGTTATGGGTCTATTCAGGCTTTCTATTTCTTCCTGGTTCAGTTGTGGTAGTTTATATGTCTCTAGGGATGCATCCATTTCTTCCAGATTATCAAATTTGTTGGCGTAGAGTTGCTCATAGTATGTTCTTATAATTGTCTGTATTTCTTTGGTGTTCGTTGTGATCTCTCCTCTTTCATTCATGATTTTATTTATTTGGGTCCTTTCTCCTTTCTTTTTGATAAGTCTGGCCAGGGGTTTATCAATCTTATTAATTCTTTCAAAGAACCAGCTCCTAGTTTCGTTGATTTGTTCTATTGTTTTTTTGGTTTCTATTTCATTGATTTCTGCTCTGATCTTTATGATTTCTCTTCTCCTGCTGGGTTTAGGGTTTCTTTCTTGTTCTTTCTCCAGCTCCTTTAGGTGTAGGGTTAGGTTGTGTACCTGAGACCTTTCTTGTTTCTTGAGAAAGGCTTGTACCGCTATATATTTTCCTCTCAGGACTGCCTTTGTTGTGTCCCACAGATTCTGAACCGTTGTGTTTTCATTATCATTTGTTTCCATAAATTTTTTCAATTCTTCTTTAATTTCCTGGTTGACCCATTCATTCTTTAGAAGGATGCTGTTTAGTCTCCATGTATTTGGGTTCTTTCCAAATTTCCTCTTGTGATTGAGTTCTAGCTTCAGAGCATTGTGGTCTGAAAATATGCAGGGAATGATCCCAATCTTTTGATACCGGTTGAGACTTGATTTAGGACCAAGAATGTGATCTATTCTGGAGAATGTTCCATGTGCACTAGAGAAGAATGTGTATTCTGTTGCTTTGGGATGAAATGTTCTGAATATATGTGTGATGTCCATCTGGTCCAGTGTGTCATTTAAGGCCTTGATTTCCTTGTTGATCTTTTGCTTGGATGATCTGTCCATTTCAGTGAGGGGAGTGTTAAAATCCCCTACTATGATTGTATTCTTGTCGATGTGTTTCTTTGATTTTGTTATTAATTGGTTTATATAGTTGGCTGCTCCCACGTTAGGGGCATAGATATTTAAAATTGTTAGATCTTCTTGTTGGACAGTTCCTTTGAGTATGATATAGTGTCCTTCCTCATCTCTTATTATAGTCTTTGGCTTAAAATCTAATTGATCTGATATAAGGATTGCCACTCCTGCTTTCTTCTGATGTCCATTAGCATGGTAAATTCTTTTCCACCCCCTCACTTTAAACCTGGAGGTGTCTTCGGGTTTAAGATGAGTTTCTTGTAGGCAACATATAGATGGGTTTTGTTTTTTTATCCATTCTGATACCCTGTGTCTTTTGATTGGGGCATTTAGCCCATTAACATTCAGGGTAAGTATTGAGAGATATGAATTTAGTGCCATTGTATTGCCTGTAAGGTGACTGTTATTGTATATTGTCTCTGTTTCTTTCTGATCTACTACTTTGAGGGTCTCTCTTTGCTTAGAGGACCCCTTTCAATATTTCCTGTAGAGCTGGTTTGGTATTTGCAAATTCTTTCAGTTTTTGTTTGTCCTGGAAGCTTTTTATCTCTCCTTCTATTTTCAATGATAGCCTAGCTGGATATAGTATTCTTGGCTGCATGTTTTTCTCATTTAGTACTCTGAATATATCATGCCAGCTCTTTCTGGCCTGCCAGGTCTCTGTGGATAAGTCTGCTGCCAATCTAATATTTTTACCATTGTACATTACAGACTTCTTTTCCCGGGCTGCTTTCAGGATCTTTTCTTTGTCACTAAGACTTGTCAATTTTACTATTAGGTGACGGGGTGTGGACCTATTCTTATTGATTTTGAGGGGGGTTCTCTGAACCTCCTGGATTTTGATGCTTGTTCCCTTTGCCATATTGGGGAAATTCTCTCCAATAATTCTCTCCAATATACCTTCTGCTCCCCTCTCTGTTTCCTCTTCTTCTGGAATCCCAATTATTCTAATGTTGTTTCGTCTTATGGTGTCACTTATCTCTCGAATTCTCCCCTCGTGGTCCAGTAGCTGTTTGTCCCTCTTTTGCTCAGCTTCTTTATTCTCTGTCATTTGGTCTTCTATATCGCTAATTCTTTCTTCTGCCTCATTTATCCTAGCAGTGAGAGCCTCCATTTTTGATTGCACCTCATTAATAGCTTTTTTGATTTCAACTTGGTTAGATTTTAGTTCTTTTATTTCTCCAGAAAGGGCTTTTATATCCCCCAAGAGGGTTGCTTTAATATCTTCCATGCCTTTTTCAAGCCCGGCTAGAACCTTGAGAATCATCATTCTGAACTCTATATCTGACATATTACCAATGTCTGTATTGATTAGGTCCCTAGTCTTTGGTACTGCCTCTTGTTCTTTTTTTTGTTGTGAATTTTTCCGCCTTGTCATTTTGTCCAGATAAGAGTTTATGAAGGAGCAAGTAAAATACTAAAAGGGTGGCAACAACCCCAGGAAAATATGCTTTAGCCAAATCAGAAGAGATCCCGAATTGTGAGGGGGGATAAAGGGGATAAAAAGGGGTTCAGAAAGAAAGAAAAAAAAAAGAAACTATTAAAAAAAAGAAAGCCGATAAAGAAAAAATATAAAAAGAGGAAAAAATATATATATATTAGATAAACTATTTAAAAAACGTTAAAAAAAGAAAACGGCAAAAGTTAAAAAAAATTCAGCAGAAGAAGAGAAAAAGAAAAAAAAATTGAAAAAGAGAAAAAAAATTAAATTAACTGCAAGGCTAAAAAATCATGGGGAGAAAACCATGAGTTCCGTGCTTTGCTTTCTTCTCCTCTGGAATTCCGCCGTTCTCCTTGGTAGGTGAACTTGGTCCTGGCTGGGTTTCCCGTTGATCTTCTGGGGGAGGGGCCTGTTGTAGTGATTCTCATGCGTCTTTGCCCCAGGCGGAGTTGCACCGCCCTTACCCGGGGCCGCGCTGAGTATTCCGCTCGGGTTTGCTTTCGGGAGCTTTTGTTCCCTGAGCGCTTTCCGTAGAGTTCCGGAGGACAGGAATGAAGATGGCGCCTCCCGGTCTCCGGCCCGGAGGAGCCGAGAGCCCGGGGCCCCACTCCTCAGTGCGCCCTCAGAGAACAGCGCCCAATGACTCCCGTCACCCTGGCCTCCGGCCGCGCTCCGAGCTGACCGAGCCTGCGACCGGTTCAAGACAACCCCGAGCTGAGAGTCACTCCTCGGCTCTGTCTCTGTAGCCGGCTTCCCCGTTCTAATACCGGTATGCTTTGCGACACTCAGACACCCCCGATCCTTCTGCGACCCTGTGGGACCTGAGGCCGCGCTGACCCCGCCTGGGCTTCACCCCAGTTAAGCCTCTGGAGTGATGTCCCTCAGTGGAACAGACTTTTAAAAGTCCTGATTTTGCTCCGTTGCTCCGCTGCTCGCCGGGAGCCGGCCCCTCCCCCCGCGGTCTATTTTCCCGTCGCTTTGGATTCACTTCTCCGCCAGTCCTACCTTGCAGAAAGTGGTTGATTTTCTGTTTCTGGAATTGCTGTTCTTCTTCTCTTCAATCTCCCGTTGGATTTGTAGGTGTTTGCAATCTTTAGATAAGCTCTTTAGCTGATCTCCCGCTATCCGAAGTAGTCTCAGCCTGCTACTTCTCCGCCATCTTGACTCCTCCCTCTAGAATAACTTATTTTTTAATCCCCTTGGCAATTTGGATGTATTTTATTTGACAGGTGGAGTACTTGAAATGTTGAATTTAGACTTGTCATTTTCATTTTAAATGTTTAAAGGGTTTAATTGACAGTAGATTGGGGATTTCAATTTGAGACATGTAAAAGTTGAATTGATTATGTTTGTAAACTGTGTTTGAATTTTTCAGGGAATCTGAGGTACTAAATCTATAACTTCTGAGTTATTAGGTTTGGAAATAGAGTCGAAGGGCTTAGAATATTGGTTTTTTTGAATTGTAAGCTTACTTTTTGAATGTTTGAAGTGCTTTAAAGAATCAAAATTACTGGGACTCCTGGGTGGCTCAGTTGGTTGGACGACTGCCTTCGGCTCAGGTCATGATCCCGGAATCCCGGGATCGAGTCCCACATCAGGCTCCCAGCTCCATGGGGAGTCTGCTTCTCCCTCTGACCTTCTCCTAGCTCATGCTCTCTCTCACTGTCTCTCTCTTCAAATAAATAAATAAAATCTTTAAAAAAAAAAAAAGAATCAAAATTACTACATTTGTAGCTGTATTTGAAAAATCTAAGAATTTTGCCGAGTTAATACTAAATGTTTAGAAAACTTAATCTTCCATATTTATAAGCTAATTTTACGTTATAGTTGGATACATTTATAAATAAGACCATAAAGTTTAAACTTAAAGGTCTAAGGAAAACTAGATTTTAAAACTGGATACCTTTAATAAATTTGACTTTTATTAAACAAAAGTAGCTTTATACATTTTTGGGTTTTTTTCTTTCAGTATACAAAAGCTCGTCTTGTACATAAAAAACTCAAATGATGGAATAAAGAATCAACTTCTCCCACATTCTGGTTCTCACAGAAACCAGCTCACTGACATTGAAGCAAAGAAAATTAAACACTTTATATACAGAGTTACCATATGACCCAGCAATTCCACTGCTAGATTTATAACCAAGAGATATAAAGGCATATATCCATACAAAGACTTACACGTGGATGTTCATAGTAGTCTTATTTGTGGTAAAAAAAAAAAACTGGAAGCAACCCAGATGCCAGTTAGGGGGTAAATGAATAAATGAACTATAGCATGGCCATACAATAGAATATTATTCAGCAATAAAAAGGAATAAAGTACTGATACACAAATCAGTACACAACATGGATGAATGCTGAAAATATTATGCCACATATATGAAAGAAGCCAGATAAAAAAGGCAAATGCTGTATGATTCTGTTTATATGAAATGTCCAGAATACTTATCAAACAGAAAGTAAATCAGTTTGGTTGCCTATGGCCAGGAGGGAGGATGGACAGAAACAAGAGTGGCTTAACAGTGTGGAGTTTCCTTCGGGGTTGATGAAAATATTCTAAAATTTACTCTGATTATGATTATGCATCTGTGAATATACCAAAACCATTAAATTGTAGATTTTGAATAGGTGAATTATATGGTATGTAAAAAAAAAAAAAAAAAAAAGCTGTTATAAGAAGGGACGTGGGAAGGAAGGAAGAAGAGAAGGAAGGAGGGAAGGAGAAAACAAAAAGAAAAGAAAGAAAATCCAACGCAAACTTGAGACTTTTCAGAATTCCGAGAATACCCACATTATCCGTATGGGAGAAAATATCTTTGGAGTCTCTTGCACAGATATGCAACAACTTTCTTGTGTTGTGGATGTCCTGCTTCTTCACGTTGTGGTCTTATTAGTTAAAATCTTGTGTGGTATATCTGAGTGAGCCTAGGTTACCTACCTCCCCCCCCCCACCCCAGCTACAAAGGATATGGGGAAAGTGATTTCTGGCTTCCGCCTTGAAAGTCAGGACTCCTAACAGTAGAGATTCCCCCAAAATAAAGGAAAGCTATGTAACAGGTGCTGGGAAACTCCAAGAGTGTGACACACTGTTCACTACATTCGGCCACACATTGAGAGTGAGTTAAAGGGGACAAGATGGGAGGCAGAGAGACCAGTTAGGTGGCTTTACGTGCCTACAAAGAGACATGGTGAGCACCTGAACTACCGATAACAGAGAAAGCGGTAATAGAGGCAGAGATGAACAATCAGATTTGAGAAACAGTTTGAAAAGAAAAATCAAAACTTGGAGATTTTTTCCATAAGAGAGATATGAGGGAGCAAGAGGTATTAAGAATCTCTGGCCTAAATAACTGAGCGGATATTGGGACCTCAACCTAAGATAAGAAAGGAACAAGTGACGAGGAACAGGTTGGGGAATTAGGGAAGGAGAATTGAATATGCTGAATTCTAGATGTTTTTGTTTTCTAATGTAATTCCATTGTGGTCAGAGGCCATACTTTGTACGACTTGAATTCTTTTAAATTTATTGAGATTTGTTTCAGGACACAAAATCTGGTCTATCTTGATAAATATTTTGTGTGCAACTGGCAAGTATGTGAATTCTGTTATTGGAAGAAATGTCCTACAAATGTGAATTAAGTGAAGTCGCTTGATAGTGTTATTCAAGTCTTTTCTATCTGCTGATTTTCTGCGACTTGTCCTATCAATTATAGAAGGAAGGTACTGAAATCTACAATTATTGATTGTAGATTTGTCTATTTCTCTTTGCTCCTATCTATTTTCCTTCATGAATTATTAAATGCATAAACACAATCGTTATATCCTCTAAATGAATTGACCCCTTTTAATACGAAATGACTGTATTTACTCCTTGTAATATTCTTTATCTGAAATATTTTCTTTTGACTAGTTTCCTTTTGTTTGCACAGTGAATCTCTTTCTATTCTTTTGCCTTTAACCTATTGGTATCTATGCATTTAAAGTGCATTCCTCATAAGCAGCTTCTTGTGTTGTCTCTTTAAACCAGTTTCTGCCTTTCGGTATGACTTCAAGATTGCTAACCTTTTCTTTGGCAATGTCTATTTTGCCATTAATCCTATGCAGTGCACTTTTATTCAGACACTATAGCCTTCATCTTTAGAATTACAATTTGTCTTCTTTTTTTATATCTCTCATGTCTCTTTAACTTTTTAAACGTTTGGAATATAGTTAACAGTAACTGTTTTCATGTCCTTGTCTGCCAATTCTAACATCTATGAAGGTTCTGCGTCTGATTTTGAACAAGTAACTTTTATTATGGGTGTATTTAATTAAATATGACCAAATCTCTAGTTCTACTATCAGTTTATGAGAAGAAAAGGGATAGAGAAACATGTTAACATCAGTAAAGTGCAGAATGTGAGGGACACCACAGGACAAGCAATCAATTTTGTCAACATATAAAGTGCAAGGAAAGAAAAGAGCTTAAGAGATTTTAACCAAATGCAAAGCGAGTACTTTGTTTGGATCTTGACTTGAAGGAATGAACTATACAAAACATTAATAAGAAAATTGGGAAAATTTGAACACTGACTAGAAGTTAAGAAATTGTTCATTTTTAAAGATATTAAAAGATATTATAATGATTTTGTGGTTGTTATCAAAAATAGACTATTGTTTAGAGACACATAGTAAAGTATTTATGGGTGCAATAATATACTGCTTACGATTTGCTTCAAAATAATCCAAGGAGGGAAAGAAAAGATGAGGTTCAGATAGAACAAATTGGCCAAGGAATGATAACTACTGAAACTGAGTAATGACTACATAGTAGTTCATTATATTATTCTCTTTACTTTTATAATATTTGTTATTTTCCCACAATTTTAAAAAATCGGATGTTCTGTTATTTGAGAAGCCTTGCTCTATCCTCTCCCTACTCCTAATAGAATTAATTGTGCTCAGGACTGTTCCCCTACTGTCCAAATTAATTAAACCCTCATTTATCTCCAAATCTTTCTCCCTAATTGGCTATAAACCCTTGAGAGCAAAAATTGTGTTATTAATTTTCTGTTCTTTATATTCCCACCACCAACCACAGAGCAAGGGTGCTCAATAAATGGAAACAAATTGGCAGCTCTCTAGCCCCAGTTCACCAAAGTGCACATGACAGGGAGGCTGACTCTACCCTATTAAATCAAGTGTCCTGTTAGGTGCTCTGTCCTTTATAAATTCAAGTCATATTGCATATAAATGTATGGCAAAGGAACCAAAGGAATCCTTACAGAAAAACTTGGGCAATAAAACTGTCAAGACAAACTAGGAATCCAACAGGGACTGGCAGGATCAGCAATACTGAAACTGTTCTATAGTTCACTGTGTACTAGCTCTTCTTACAGATATGCATTGCACTGTGACCTTTGCAAAGTCCTCTGTCCTGCCCTGCCTTTCTCACAGTACTGCTCTAAGTCTTCAATATGATACCATAATGCATTTAAGAGGGTTTTTTTTTTTAAACTGTAAAGCAGAATAAAGTTTAAAGCATTATGGCTTCTTCCCAAGACATCCAGGCATCTCACAGAGTACATCAGATTAGCTATTGGAAAAACTGAACTTAGATGAAATTTTCAGTAAGCAAAGTCTGTTTTGTTTTTTTTTTTTTGCAATATAAAAATACACACAGCACCTATTCCATGTTGTCCTTGGTGCTGGTGATACAGAGTGAGGACAGCCCGGGTGACCAGAACCTCTCCTCATGGAAAACCTAACCCTTGGCTCCTAGGCTTCCTACTCATACTGTTCAATCTCCTGACTTATTTATTAAGTTATTCATATGCTTATGTATTTATTGATTAAGATTTTTAATTAAGAATTTTACAAATACATCCTGATTGGAGGTTTCTAATTATGGGGAAATTTCTGTTTGTTCTTGGAGAGGGCATGATTATGGGCAGGTGGCCTTTGACTTCCTGTGGTAGTCACCAGGAGGAAAATTTTGGGACGCCATTCCCAGGTTGTGTCTTCCCTGCTGATGAGCTTTTGTCTTCACCCACTTTACATAGTGTTAAATCTGGGGAGTGGTTATAAGGGTGTGTGTCAGAATAATTCATGTAGCTGTGCTTTGAGTTTGGCTTTCTGTATTTTTCTTAAATGTCACAATAACAGTTAAAAATAAATCTTCCTTCAAAAGTCACACAACTTGCTCACTTCACAAGGAAATGTGGCACAGGTGCGGGCCACTGGGAGTATCGGAGTGATTAGGTGTATTGGTCAGTAGCGAAGGCTGCGTGTCTGCCATCTCCCCCCTCAAGGGAACCATCCGGTCAGCTCCAGGAGGGTAAAAGAACTAATGAAGATAACAATTACAAGGATTACAAAATGACAATGACAATAAAATCACAGTAATAACAAATCCAAACAGGAGATTCGTATCCAAGAAACGGTTGTAAGCGCCACAAATCACGACACCACAGGGCCGCCATACCAAAGACCCCAAGGGCGGCGGACATCGCGGCTCTCACAGCGCCCCTGGCGGCCCCCTTCCCGACACCGGGCGGCGGGGTGGGCGGAGCCTGGCGGGCGGGGCGGGGCGCCGAGCGCGCGGCGGAGGGTGGGCATAAGGGGGAGGAGGTGACGGGCGGACGGGCGGGGCGCGTTCGGGCCTCAGCTCTTCACACGCTGCACTCGACTCCCAGATTCCGCGCCGCCGGGGGTTCTGGTGGCAAGCGCCGTCCGCGAGCCGGGGCAGCAGCCGGAGGAGGAGCCGCGGGCGCTGAGGTAGGCGCGGGGACGCCCGCCGCGCGGCCTGGAGCCAGGGCGCCCCCGGCCCTGCCCGAGGGTGGTGGCGAGGCCGGGGGGCGGTGCGCGGAGGCCGGAGCGGGCGGGGCCGGGGCCTGGGGGCGGGGACCGGCCTGGCCAGCGGGGCCGGAGGGGCCTCGCGGAGCTGGGCCGGCGGCAGAGCCGTGGGAGTCCGGGTTTGGGGCGGTGCGGGCTCCAGTGCACGCCCTGCTGGGTCCCGGGCAGTGGCTTCCCGGGAGGTGTGGAAACCGCCTGCCCCGGGGGCACCCACCGAGCAGAGAAGGCGGGGGACGGCCCTGCCCCTCCCACTTTTGGGGCTCCCAGGCCAGTTCGCCCGCACAGCCCTCGGGAACTTGTTAACAGGAAAGCTTGGCAGAAAAACAAATGCCAACGTTTTGGAGAACTGAGAGTCACGTCGTTAGGCGCTGAGGCTTTATTTTCCTTCCCCGCCCCCTGCCCAGCCTCAGCCCGACTTGGCCAAAGAAGGATGTGTCACCAGCTCGGGGCCTCGGGCGGGATCCCCGGCCTGGCTGAAAGCAGGAGTACCTGAAACAAAGGTAAAACGGAGGCCGGGCACACCCTGGCCCTGCCGTGCGGCCGCCCCCGGGCCGCCTCAGTGGGTCTCTCCCGCGCCGACCCTGGCCGCCGCCTCGGAGGGGCTTTCTCTCGGGGGACCTTTCGATGGAAACCAGCTGGCCGGGCTTGGAGTTCATGTTGCATCTGAACTCTGTTGTGCTCGCATTATTCCCAATCCCTCAACTCTGGTGAAGCTTAAGGAAATTTTACCCAGTTTTAGTGGTCAGCAAATGTAAGGGAGGATAAATTGCTGTTTGTAAATTATAATGTATTATCTTATTAGGAAATGGCCTGAAAACACGAAATAAAAATTCTTAACACGTAAGCAAAAAAGAGTGGTTTGTAGTGCCTTCCAAAATCTGAAGAAGTGCTCCTTCTCAGATCATTTATGTACAAAGCATCCCCTCAAACCTTTGGTGCCAGGCATTTTTCTTTGTTCTTTATTAGTCTCAGGCCTCAGTTTCTTGTAAACAGAGCACCCACTGCTGAGACCCTAAAAATTGCTGTACTAGGTCAGAGCATGTGCATCCTGCTCAGTAGGCAGCAGGTTTGTGTGGTAGTAAAACATCATTTTCTTTCTTGATGGTACCATTAAAATTATCTCAGTTTCATTCCTCTCAGAAATATCCATGACTTTTAGTGAAAGCCTTTTAAAAATCTATAGACTACTCCTAATTTATACATAAAATCTGTTCATATTTATTGCATCCACAGGGCTCTCTCTGACAGAAGAACTTGAGATGCTGTGGGGAAAACTCGGATCTTTTATAAATCTGAGAACTCAGAAATTGAGGACAGGGCAAACAAAGTAAAGTTTTTTTCAAAAAACAGAAAGCTTTGAAGAAGTCTTTATCAGGACCAACCTGGCTGTTGAGGTAAAAAATAGTTGTATCCACTAACAACCTGAATATTAATCAGTTAAAGATTTATTTGTGTTCTTAAGTATTTGCATATTTTAAAATGTAGTTAACATTCTGGATAGTGAAAGGGTATCTGACTTTATCTTAATCTGAATTAATTTTACCTTAATGTTTAGCTAAAACCCACTGCCCTAAGAGAATGAAAGTTTCGTTTCATCAAGAAGAGAGTAAAGGATCTGAGAAATTTCAGAGTATGGAGTACTTGGGGGGGGCACTTGTTAAAAGCAAACCATAACTTTGCTTTTAAACTCTTCATAAGCTCATTACCTGATCAGTCTCCACTGATTTAGCCCCTGCCACCTTTCAGTACACAGCTAAAGCCTTTCTTTCTTTTTTTTTTTTTTTTTTTTTTACAGCTTTATAAACATATATTTTTATCCCCAGGGGTACAGGTCTGCGAATCGCCAGGTTTACACACTTCACAACACTCACCATAGCACATACCCTCCCCGATATCCATAACCCCACCCCCTCTCCCAACCCCCTCCCCCCATCAACCCTCAGTTTGTTTTGTGAGATTAAGAGTCACTTATGGTTTGTCTCCCTCCCAATCCCATCTTGTTTCATTTACTCTTCTCCTACCCCCTCGACCCCCCATGTTGCATCTCCTCTCCCTCATATCAGGGAGATCATATGATAGTTGTCTTTCTCCGATTGACTTATTTCGCTAAGCATGATACCCTCTAGTTCCATCCACGTCGTCGCAAATGGCAAGATTTCATTTCTTTTGATGGCTGCATAGTATTCCATTGTGTATATATACCACATCTTCTTTATCCATTCGTCTGTAGATGGACATCTAGGTTCTTTCCATAGTTTGGCTATTGTAGACATTGCTGCTATAAACATTCGGGTGCACGTGCCCCTTCGGATCACTATGTTTGTATCTTTAGGGTAAATACCCAGCAGTGCAATTGCAGGGTCATAGGTAGGGTAGTTCTATTTTCAACATTTTGAGGAACCTCCATGCTGTTTTCCAGAGTGGTTGCACCAGCTTGCATTCCCACCAACAGTGTAGGAGGGTTCCCCTTTCTCCGCATCCTCGCCAGCATCTGTCATTTCCTGACTTGTTAATTTTAGCCATTCTGACTGGTGTGAGGTGATATCTCATGGTGGTTTTGATTTGTATTTCCCTGATGCCGAGTGATATGGAGCACTTTTTCATGTGTCTGTTGGCTATCTGGATGTCTTCTTTGCAGAAATGTCTGTTCATGTCCTCTGCCCATTTCTTGATTGGATTATTTGTTCTTTGGGTGTTGAGTTTGCTAAGTTCTTTATAGATTTTGGACACTAGCCCTTTATCTGATATGTCATTTGCAAATATCTTCTCCCATTCTGTCAGTTGTCTTTTGGTTTTGTTCACTGTTTCCTTTGCTGTGCAAAAGCTTTTGATCTTGATAAAATCCCAAAAGTTCATTTTTGCCCTTGCTTCCCTTGCCTTTGGTGATGTTCCTAGGAAGATGTTGCTGCGGCTGACGTCGAAGAGGTTGCTGCCTGTGTTCTCCTCGAGGATTTTGATGGATTCCTTTCTCACATTGAGATCCTTCATCCATTTTGAGTCTATTTTCGTGTGTGGTGTAAGGCAATGATCCAATTTCATTTTTCTGCATGTGGCTGTCCAATTTTCCCAACACCATTTATTGAAGAGGCTGTCTTTGTTCCATTGGACATTCTTTCCTGCTTTGTCGAAGATGAGTTGACCATAGAGTTGAGGGTCCATTTCTGGGCTCTCTATTCTGTTCCATTGATCTATGTGTCTGTTTTTGTGCCAGTACCATGCTGTCTTGATGATGACAGCTTTGTAATAGAGCTTGAAGTCCGGAATTGTGATGCCACCAACTTTGGCTTTCTTTTTCAATATTCCTTTGGCTATTCGAGGTCTTTTCTGGTTCCATATAAATTTGAGGATTATTTGTTCCATTTCTTTGAAAAAAATGGATGGTACTTTGATAGGAATTGCATTAAATGTGTAGATTGCTTTAGGTAGCATAGACATTTTCACAATATTTATTCTTCCAATCCAGGAGCATGGAACATTTTTCCATTTCTTTGTGTCTTCCTCAATTTCTTTCATGAGTACTTTATAGTTTTCTGTGAATAGATTCTTAGTCTCTTTGGTTAGGTTTATTCCTAGGTATCTTATAGTTTTGGGTGCAATTGTAAATGGGATGGACTCCTTAATTTCTCTTTCTTCTGTCTTGTTGTTGGTGTAGAGAAATGCAACTGATTTCTGTGCATTGATTTTATATCCTGACACTTTACTGAATTCCTGTACAAGTTCTAGCAGTTTTGGAGTGGAGTCTTTTGGGTTTTCCACATAGAGTATCATATCATCTGCGAAGAGTGATAGTTTGACTTCTTCTTTGCCGATTTGGATGCCTTTAATTTCCTTTTGTTGTCTGATTGCTGAGGCTAGGACTTCTAGTACTATGTTGAATAGCAGTGGTGATAACGGACATCCCTGCCGTGTTCCTGACCTTAGCGGAAAAGCTTTCAGTTTTTCTCCATTGAGAATGATATTTGCAGTGGGTTTTTCATAGATGGCTTTGATAATATTGAGGTATGTGCCCTCTATCCCTACACTTTGAAGAGTTTTGAACAGGAAGGGATGCTGTACTTTGTCAAATGCTTTTTCAGCTTCTATGGAGAGTATCATATGGTCCTTGTTCTTTCTTTTATTAATGTGTTGTATCACATTGATTGATTTGCGGATGTTGAACCAGCCTTGCAGCCCTGGAATAAATCCCACTTGGTCGTGGTGAATAATCCTTTTAACGTACTGTTGAATCCTATTGGCTAGTATTTTGGCAAGAATTTTTGCATCTGTGTTCATCAAGGATATTGGTCTGTAGTTCTCTTTTTTGTTGGGATCCTTGTCTGGTTTTGGGATCAAGGTGATGCTGGCCTCATAAAATGAGTTTGGACGTTTTCCTTCTATTTCTATTTTTTGGAACAGTTTCAGGAGAATAGGAATTAGGTCTTCTTTAAATGTTTGGTAGAATTCCCCCGGGAAGCCATCTGGCCCTGGGCTTTTGTTTGTTTGGAGATTTTTGATGACTGTTTCAATCTCCTTACTGGTTATGGGTCTATTCAGGCTTTCTATTTCTTCCTGGTTCAGTTGTGGTAGTTTATATGTCTCTAGGAATGCATCCATTTCTTCCAGATTGTCAAATTTGTTGGCGTAGAGTTGCTCATAGTATGTTCTTATAATTGTCTGTATTTCTTTGGTGTTCGTTGTGATCTCTCCTCTTTCATTCATGATTTTATTTATTTGGGTCCTCTCTCTTTTCTTTTTGATAAGTCTGGCCAGGGGTTTATCAACCTTATTAATTCTTTCAAAGAACCAGCTCCTAGTTTCGTTGATTTGTTCTATTGTTTTTTTGGTTTCTATTTCATTGATTTCTGCTCTGATCTTTATGATTTCTCTTCTCCTGCTGGGTTTAGGGTTTCTTTCTTGTTCTTTCTCCAGCTCCTTTAGGTGTAGGGTTAGGTTGTGTACCTGAGACCTTTCTTGTTTCTTGAGAAAGGCTTGTACCGCTATATATTTTCCTCTCAGGACTGCCTTTGTTGTGTCCCACAGATTCTGAACCGTTGTGTTTTCATTATCATTTGTTTCCATAAATTTTTTCAATTCTTCTTTGATTTCCTGGTTGACCCATTCATTCTTTAGAAGGATGCTGTTTAGTCTCCATGTATTTGGGTTCTTTCCCAATTTCCTCTTGTTATTGAGTTCTAGCTTTAGAGCATTGTGGTCTGAAAATATGCAGGGAATGATCCCAATCTTTTGATACCGGTTGAGACTTGATTTAGGACCGAGAATGTGATCTATTCTGGAGAACGTTCCATGTGCACTAGAGAAGAATGTGTATTCTGTTGCTTTGGGATGAAATGTTCTGAATATATGTGTGATGTCCATCTGGTCCAGTGTGTCATTTAAGGCCTTGATTTCCTTGTTGATCTTTTGCTTGGATGATCTGTCCATTTCAGTGAGGGGAGTGTTAAAATCCCCTACTATGATTGTATTCTTGTCGATGTGTTTCTTTGATTTTGTTATTAATTGGTTTATATAGTTGGCTGCTCCCACGTTAGGGGCATAGATATTTAAAATTGTTAGATCTTCTTGTTGGACAGTTCCTTTGAGTATGATATAGTGTCCTTCCTCATCTCTTATTATAGTCTTTGGCTTAAAATCTAATTGATCTGATATAAGGATTGCCACTCCTGCTTTCTTCTGATGTCCATTAGCATGGTAAATTCTTTTCCACCCCCTCACTTTAAACCTGGAGGTGTCTTCGGGTGTAAGATGAGTTTCTTGTAGGCAACATATAGATGGTTTTTGTTTTTTTATCCATTCTGATACCCTGTGTCTTTTGATTGGGGCATTTAGCCCATTAACATTCAGGGTAAGTATTGAGAGATATGAATTTAGTGCCATTGTATTGCCTGTAAGGTGACTGTTATTGTATATTGTCTCTGTTTCTTTCTGATCTACTACTTTGAGGGTCTCTCTTTGCTTAGAGGACCCCTTTCAATATTTCCTGTAGAGCTGGTTTGGTATTTGCAAATTCTTTCAGTTTTTGTTTGTCCTGGAAGCTTTTAATCTCTCCGTCTATTTTCAATGATAGCCTAGCTGGATATAGTATTCTTGGCTGCATGTTTTTCTCATTTAGTACTCTGAATATATCATGCCAGCTCTTTCTGGCCTGCCAGGTCTCTGTGGATAAGTCTGCTGCCAATCTAATATTTTTACCATTGTACGTTACAGACTTCTTTTCCCGGGCTGCTTTCAGGATCTTTTCTTTGTCACTAAGACTTGTCAATTTTACTATTAGGTGACGGGGTGTGGACCTATTCTTATTGATTTTGAGGGGGGTTCTCTGAACCTCCTGGATTTTGATGCTTGTTCCCTTTGCCATATTGGGGAAATTCTCTCCAATAATTCTCTCCAATATACCTTCTGCTCCCCTCTCTGTTTCCTCTTCTTCTGGAATCCCAATTATTCTAATGTTGTTTCGTCTTATGGTGTCACTTATCTCTCGAATTCTCCCCTCGTGGTCCAGTAGCTGTTTGTCCCTCTTTTGCTCAGCTTCTTTATTCTCTGTCATTTGGTCTTCTATATCGCTAATTCTTTCTTCTGCCTCATTTATCCTAGCAGTGAGAGCTTCCATTTTTGATTGCACCTCATTAATAGCTTTTTTGATTTCGACTTGGTTAGATTTTAGTTCTTTTATTTCTCCAGAAAGGGCTTTTATCTCTCCCGAGAGGGTTGCTTTAATATCTTCCATGCCTTTTTCAAGCCCGGCTAGAACCTTGAGAATCATCATTCTGAACTCTATATCTGACATATTACCAATGTCTGTATTGATTAGGTCCCTAGCCTTTGGTACTGCCTCTTGTTCTTTTTTTTGTTGTGAATTTTTCCGCCTTGTCATTTTGTCCAGATAAGAGTTTATGAAGGAGCAAGTAAAATACTAAAAGGGTGGCAACAACCCCAGGAAAATATGCTTTAGCCAAATCAGAAGAGATCCTGAATTGTGAGGGGGGAGAAAGGGGATAAAAAGGGGCTCAGAAAGAAAGAAAAAAAAAACTATTAAAAAAAAGAAAGCCGATAAAGAAATAAATATAAAAAGAGGAAAAAATATATATATATTAGATAAACTATTTAAAAAACGTTAAAAAAAAGAAAATGGTAAAAGTTAAAAAAAATTTAGCAGAAGAAGAGAAAAAGAAAAAAAAATTGAAAAAGAAAAAAAAATTAAATTAACTGCAAGGCTAAAAAATCATGGGGAGAAAGCCATGAGTTCCGTGCTTTGCTTTCTTCTCCTCTGGAATTCCGCCGTTCTCCTTGGTAGGTGAACTTGGTCCTGGCTGGGTTTCCCGTAGATCTTCTGGGGGAGGGGCCCGTTGTAGTGATTCTCAAGCGTCTTTGCCCCAGGCGGAGTTGCACCGCCCTTACCCCGGGCCGCGCTGAGTCATCCGCTTGGGTTCGCTTTCGGGAGCTTTTGTTCCCTGAGCGCTTTCCGTAGAGTCCGGAGGACGGGAATAAAGATGGCGGCCTCCCGGTCTCCGGCCGGGAGGAGCCGAGAGCCCGGGGCCCCACTCCTCAGTGCGCTCTCAGAGAACAGCGCCAAATGACTCTCGTCACCCTGGCCTCCGGCCGCGCTCCGAGCTGACCGAGCCTGCGACCGGTTCAAGGCAACCCTGAGCTGAGAGTCACTCCTCGGCTCTGTCTCTGCAGCCGGCTTCCCCGTTCTAATACCGGCAAGCTCTGCGACACTGAGACACCCCCGATCCTTCTGCGACCCTGCGGGACCTGAGGCCGCGCTTACCCCGCCTGGGCTTCACCCCAGTTAAGCCTCTGGAGCGATGTCCCTCAGCGGAACAGACTTTTAAAAGTCCTGATTTTGCTCCGTTGCTCCGCCGCTCGCCGGGAGCCGGCCCCTCCCCCCGCGGTCTATCTTCCCGTCGCTTTGGATTCACTTCTCCGCCAGTCCTACCTTGCAGAAAGTGGTTGATTTTCTGTTTCTGGAATTGCTGTTCTTCTTCTCTTCAATCTCCTGTTGGATTTGTAGGTGTTTGCAATCTTTAGATAAGCTATTTAGCTGATCTCCTGCTACCCGAAGTAGTCTCAGCCTGCTACTTCTCCGCCATCTTGACTCCTCCAGCTAAAGCCTTTCTTAACATCTTCCCCCCACACACCTTACCCCCCCCAAAAAAAAACCCACCACCTGGAGTAGAGTTGATCACCCTTTTGAATTTTACCACTTTTTAAATTAGGCGTTTTCATCTATAGTACTATTGACATTTTGGACCAGGTAATTCATTGTTGGGGAGGGCTATCCTGGTCATCACAGGATGTTTAGCAGCATTCCTGACCTATCCTAAATATATACCACTAGTACCTCCCCCCATACACAATTATAGCAAATAGTCACACAATGTACACAGTAGTGACAATCAAAAATGCCTCCAGATATTGCCAGATGTCCTCTGAGAGAGCCAAAATCACCCCAGTTGAGAACCACTGTCCTAAGTAGACTGTTGCCTTAATTAACATCGGTGACCCTGCGTTGTCTTCATTTGGTTATGTGTTGATTTTCTCTGCTGTCCTAAGCTTGAGGGCAGAGGAGTCGCCCATTTATTTACCAAATATCTGAGGAAGAGCATACTTTGCCAGCCAGGTGCTAGTTTAGTTCTGGAAATATAGTGGTAAAAAGAGCTGGTATGGTCTTTGTACTCGTGAACATTATTTCCAAAGAGAGTGACACACACACACCTATAATGTTACAGATACCTCATTGCAATTTTGATAAATTCTAGAAGTACAGAGCACTCTGAGTACATAAAACAAGGGTCCTGACCTAGTTTGGGAACTAGGAAAGGTTTCCTTGGGAAATGACCTTTAAGGTGAGGGGGACATTGAAGGTTAATAGAAGTTATAAAGTGAAGCATAGGAGGACAATATATCAGGCAGAAGGAATAGGACCTTTTCTGGGAACTCAGAGGCCAATGTGGCTGGAATGTGGAGAGTGGTAGGGGCAGAATGATACAAAATGAATCTGGAAAAGTTGGTAAAGGCTTTCTTTGAGCAGCAGTTCTCAGTCCAGCCTATTCATCGGAATCACAAGAGGACCTTAAAACAGTACTAGGGCATGGCCCATTAAATTAGAATGTCTGTATTGGATCCTACTTTCCTCCCCAGCTGCTGTTTTCCCCACACTTTTTAAAAGGATAACCACTAGTACTAGTTTTGTGTATTGTTCTAGACATTTTTTTGTCAGCATTCAAGCAAATGCATATTCTTAGTTCCTGCTGTTGTTTACACAAATGGTAGCATTCTGTACACACTATTCTTTTTTTTTTTTTTGAGACTTTATTTATTTGAGCAAGAGTGCGCATGAGCAGCGGGGGAGAGGGAGAAATAGGCTCCCTGCTCAACCTGACATAGGGCTAGATCCCAGGACCCTTGGGACCATGACCTGAGCCAAAGGCAGATGCTTAATAACTGAGCAACCAGGCGCACCTGTACCCAGTATTTTTGTTTGCAACAATGTCTTGGAAACATTTCCATTTCAATATATAGTTTCCTTATTCTTTTGAATGACCTTATAGTATTCCCTGTATGGATATACCACAGATTATTTAACCATTCCTTTATTGGTGAACATTTAAATTTTTTCTAATATTTTACTATAAGGAATAGTACAGGCATATGTCAGTTCATCTGTGTAAAAATATCCATAGGATAAATTCCTGGAAATGGAATTATTGGGTCTAATATGTACATATACACATAAATACTGTTTTGTAAAAAGATCAATATGGTCATGTTGAAGAGAATGGTTTGGAAAGAAATGGGTGCTTGTGGGAAACAACTGACCCTAATTAAGGTTACTGAGTGCTATAGACTGCATTTTGTCCTCCCACAATTGAATTTTGAATCCCTTACCCCTAGTGACTAAACGTGGAAATAGAATCTTTGGTGGGTAATTAGGGTTAAACAGGGTCAAAAGGGTGGGGCCCCAACTCAATAGAATTGGTGGTTTTATAAGTAGAGGAGGTTGGAAAGGCCATGTGAGCACAGTTAGAAGGTGGCTATCTGCAAGCCAGGAAGAGAAACTGACTTTGTCAGACCTTGATCTAGGACATCTGCCCTCCAGAACCGTGAGAAAATTACATTTCTGTTGTTTAAGCAATCCAGGCTATGGTATTTTATAATGGCATTTGAGCCAACTAACATACTATGGAAAGGTAGAAGAGAAAAGATTGTAGCCGGGACCATGGTGGTAGCAGAGGAGATGGAGATGGATATAGGAGATATTAAGAAGCTTAATTGAAAGGACTTAATGATTGAGGGAGAAATGAGTAGGATGACTCCCAGGCTTGCCCACCCAGGTGAATGTTGTGGCTATTATCTGAGGTAGAGAACACTAGAAAGGTAAATAGTTTTGAAGTGGGTATAAATCATAGTTCACTTTGGGACTAGTGAGACCTCTGGGTGGAGAATAACATAAGCTTTGGTATTTCAAATCCATAGCCAAAAGGAGTGGACTGAACTGGGGACCCATATTTAAGTGTGAATTGAGGGGTGTGGATGGAATTACCCAGAGCACTTTGGGAATCTGTAGCCCACAGCTGAATCTGGCTTACACATGTGTTTTGTTTTTCCATGGAGTGTTTTTTGTTGTTTAATTTTTAGTTGCCAATAATTTAAAATCTGAAGATTTCCCATGAAAATCTAGATTTGGGTCTTTTTAATAATGAGAAGATGTAGCACTACTGAGCTGGCTTTCCTGTATGGCAACAGTTGGTTGGAGCTAAGTCAACACTGATCCCAGCTGCTTTCTAGTTCAGCAGAGAGTCCACCACTCCCTAAAACTTATTCCTGGCTTGCTTTTTTTTTTTTTTAAGATTTTATTTATTTATTTGACAGAGATATCACAAGTAGGCGGAGAGGCAGGCAGACAGAGAGGAGGAAGCAGGCTTCTTGCTGAGCAGAGAGCCCTATGCGGGACTTGATCTCAGGATCCTGGGATCATGACCTGAGCCGAAGGCGGAGGCTTTAACCCACTGAGCCACGCAGGTGCCCCTGGCTTGCTTTTTTTTATTTACTTCTCTGACCCTGTAGGCATTTCAGTGTGGAATCCCTGTTCTAGGAAGAGAGAACAGAACAGGGATTCTCATCTTGGCTGCACATTGGAAATACTGGATAATTTAAAATTACTCTTGCTAATACCCACACCAGAAATGTATATTTTTGTTTACTTGGTCTAAATTAAAGCCTGGGATTTTAAAAAAAAAACTCTTCAGGTGATTCCACTGAGCAGTGGAAGTTGAGACCATTGACAGAGATTAAGAAGAGAGCGAGCTCAGACCCAGTGTTTCAAAGTTGAGTAAAGGAGAGTCGCTCCAGGATAAGGGATGAGAAGTGGTCAGAAAGGTACAGTGGAGTGGGATCTTGCTTAAGGTATGCAAACTTAACCTAATACACTTGAAGATGTTTTTAATTAGATGAAAGAGAAGTTGATTTCGCATGTGTACTTACTGTTTGTTTTGCGTACACCTGTATATGTACATGCTGTTCATTACTGCCTGGAGTTAATGTGTACAAAAAACAGCTTTGCTTTATTTAATGGGCCATTTAAAGGATTCAAGAGTAATTTAAACTATGCTTGATATTTCTCTTAGGTGTTTACTTTAGAATCTAATTCCAGTTTAAGTTGTGTCATAAAAGGCATTTTTAAAAAAGAGAAGAGTTATCAAGTGAAGCTGTAGATTGAAAATGATCAGTTGAATTTAGCAAGATAGAATCGTTGACCTCAGCAAAACCATTTTAGATTGGAAAAGGCAGAAACCAGATTGAAGTGGGTAGAAAGTAAGGAAATGGAAAGGATAAATGTTGGGGAAATCTTTTGAATTTACCCTAAAAGGGGAGTGATGAGGGAAGGTCAGTTGTCTTATATGTATGGTAGGTGCAGTCTGTGTTGGTTACCCAAATGCTTCTAACTCTTGAAGGAGGTAACTTAGTGGTGCCTGATTACCCTTCTCCCCCATTTCAGAGGGGTCTTGCTTGTATTTGTTTTGGAGACTTTGTGCTTTCCACTGAGGAGATATTTTGCCAGGACCTTTGAGACTCAGATGTTAGTGATTCGGCCCTTAGTCTCTTTCTTATCTGAAAAGCCTTAGGGCTCCTAAAGGCCAGCAGGGCTCCAGTGACCCTGACATCATCCTCCCATTAAACTGTGAACAAAGATCAGATTGTTGTCATGTTGAAAATGGAATATTTGGCTCTGTCAGGGAATATGTATCTCCAGCTTCAGATTCCCAAGAGCAGTTTTTTGCAGCTGTTTTAACTTTATATTATAGCTGGTTTTCCAGCTGCATATATGTAAAATTTCTCATACTTTCAATCTTTATCACTGATGCTGATTAAAGGGTATGGATACAAGTTGGAGGAGACCCTCACAGAGCTCAAAGAGAAGAGAACACGAACAAACTGGTTTCCAAAAGGTTGTGTGAATGTTGGAATGCAATTACCTAGGAGATTGGATTAGAGTGGCTGTCCAGAGTGGGTTGTCACACGCACATGGCCTCTACTGATCTCTTATCCATCTCTGCCTCATTGGCAACCTTAACCTAGCTAGCGTAGGAGGTTTAAAGAGTTGTGATCTATAGATACCATAGGGGTTGGAAAATGCCAAGGATTTATTACTGAGGAATGGAGTTTATTAGTTGAAGACATAAGCCCCATTGCTGTACTTTTTTCCGAAAGTAAGAGTGTAATCCTGTGAGGGATTAGTCTTCATAGCTGCTAGTAGTTCATCCATTAGGTGGATGATGGTTAACTTCTGTATGAAGGATGCCTTTATGACATAAGTAAAAGCTCTTGGTCTACAAAGGTTTATACAGGGAGTCTATGATAAGAAATATTTTATTTAGAAACTTTTGTGTGCTTGGACAATTATAGGAATTTCGCCATCATAAATAAAGTTAGGTACCATACTTGGATTGTGGTAGACAGAAGGAAAAGTTAATTGCAAGGTGGGCCAAAGCTTCTTTGGTTTGTAGAGGAAATAGGATATTTTGAGTGGGCAGATGATTTGCAGTCAGTTCTTGGGTGCCAAATCTTGATTTGTTAAATGTCAGCTGTGTGATTTTTTTTAATTGAATTAAAGTTCACATAACATTAAATTAATCAGTTTAACCTGAAGTATACAATTCAGGACTCTCAGTACATTCACAGTGTTGTGTAAGCATTACCGTTAATTGCAGACTATTTTTGTCACCCCAGAAGGAAACCCTGTACACATTAAACAGTCACTCTCTATTCCTCTCTCCCCCTATTTCCTGAAAACCACCAATCTGCTTCTGTCTCTGTGGAGTTGCCTATTCTGGGCATTTCATATAAGTGGCATCACACAAATGTGACATACTGTGACTGGCTTTTGTCACTTAGCATAATTTGTGCAAGGTTCATTCATGTTGTAGCATGTGTTCCTTTCTTTGAATAATAATCATTCCTTTCACAATTATCATATGATCTCCCTGATATGAGGGATTTGAGAGACAGGGTGTGGGGTTGGGGGGTAGGGAAGAAAAAATGAAACAAGATGGGGTTGGGAAGGAGACAAACCATTGTAGACTCAATCTCACAAAACAAACTGAGGGTTGCTGGGGGAAGGGGGTATGGAGAAGGTGGTTGGGTTATGGACATTGGGGAGGGTATGTGATATGGTGAATGCTGTGAAATATGTAAACCTGATGATTCACAGACCTGTACCCATGGGGCAAATAATACATTATATGTTAATAAAAATAATTTTAAAAAATTATCATTCCTTGGGCGCCTGGGTGGCTCAATGAGTTAAGCCTCTGCCTTCGGCTCAGGTCATGATCTCAGGGTCCTGGGATCGAGGCCTGCATCGGGCTCTCTGCTCAGCGGGGAGCCTGCTTTCTCCTCTCTCTCTCTATGCCTGCCTCTCTGCATACTTGTGATCTCTCTCTGTTTCAAATAAATAAATAAAATCTTTAAAAAAAATTATCATTCCTTTCTTTGATTGAGTAATGATTCAGTTGTATGGATATACTATATTTTGTTTATCCATTCACCAAGTGATAGATATTTGGGTTGTTTATTCATTTGGCTATTGTAGATAGTGCTACTAAGAGCATTCATGTATAATTTTTTGCTTGAATACCTGTTTTAGTTCTTTTGTGTACATACATAGGAGTGGAATTGCTGGGTCATGGGTAATTCTATGTTTAACTTTTTGAGAAACCATCAAGCTGTTTTACATAGCATCTGCAGTATTGTACATTTCCACCAGCAATGTTCTGAAGTTTCCTAACATCCTTGTCAATTCTTGTTATTTTCTGTTTGTTGTTTTTTTTTTTTAATTTTATTTTTTATAAACATATATTTTTATCCCCAGGGGTACAGGTCTGCGAATCGCCAGGTTTACACACTTCACAGCACTCACCATAGCACATACCCTCCCCAAAATCCATAACCCACCCCCCCCTCTCCCAACCCCCCTCCCCCCATCAACCCTCAGTTTGTTTTGTGAGATTAAGAGTCACTTATGGTTTGTCTCCCTCCCAATCCCATCTTGTTACATTTATTCTTCTCCTACCCCCTTAACCCCCAATGTTGCATCTCTTCTCCCTCATATCAGGGAGATCATATGATAGTTGTCTTTCTCCGATTGATTTATTTCGCTAAGCATGATACCCTCTAGTTCCATCCACGTCATCGCAAATGGCAAGATTTCATTTCTTTTGATGGCTGCATAGTATTCCATTGTGTATATATACCACATCTTCTTTATCCATTCGTCTGTTGATGGACATCTAGGTTCTTTCCATAGTTTGGCTATTGTAGACATTGCTGCTATAAACATTCGGGTGCACGTGCCCTTTTGGATCACTACGTTTGTATCTTTAGGGTAAATACCCAGCAGTGCAATTGCTGGGTCATAGGGTAGTTCTATTTTCTGTTTGTTGTTTTTTTTAAAGAGTGAGAGAGTGAGAGCAAGAGAGGGAAGAAGGAGGAGAGGGAGAATCTTTTATATATATATATATTTTTTATTGTTTTAATTTCTTTTCAGTGTGCCAGAATTCATTGTTTGTGCACCACACCCAGTGCTCCATGCAATACATGCCCTCCATAATACCCACCACCTGGCTCCCCCAACCTCCCACCTCCCGCCCCTCCAAAACCCTCAGATTGTTTTTCAGAGTCCATAGTCTCTCATGGTTCATCTCCCCCTCCAGTTTCCCCCAACTCCCTTCTCCTCTCCATCTCCCCATGTCTTCTATGTTATTTCTTATGCTCCACAAATAAGTGAAACCATATGATAATTGACTCTCTCTGCTTGACTTATTTCACTCAGCATATTCTCTTCCAGTCCCATCCATGTTGATACAAAAGTTGGGTATTCATCCTTTCTGATGGAGGCATAATACTCCATAGTGTATATGGACCACATCTTCCTTCTCCATTCGTCCATTGAAGGGCATCTTGGTTCTTTCCACAGTTTGGCGACCGTGGCCATTGCTGCTATGAACATTGGGGTACAGATGGCCCTTCTTTTCACTACATCTGTATCTTTGGGGTAAATACCCAGTAGTGCAATTGCAGGGTCATTAAGGAAGCTCTATTTTTAATTTCTTAAGGAATCTCCACACTGTTTTCCAAAGTGGCTGCACCAACTTGCATTCCCACCAACAGTTTAAGAGGGTTCCCCTTTCTCCACATCTGGAGAGGGAGAATCTTAACCAGGCTCCACGTCCAACGCCAAGCTTGATGCAGGGCTCGATCTCACAACCCTGACATCATGACCCAAGCAGAAATTGAGTCAGACAGTTCACCAGCTGAGCCACCCAGGTGCCCCACTGTTTTTTTTTTTTTTTAAGTTTTTATTTTAATTCCAGTTAGTGAACATACAGTGTTACATTAGTTTCAGGTGTACAATATAGTGATTCATCATTTCTATTCACTACTCCGTTCTCATCACAAGTACACTCCTTAATCCCCGTCACTTATTTAACCCAACCCCTCTCCCCTGCCACCCCCTAGGGGTTTTTTGGTTATAGCTATCCTAGTGGGTATGAAGTAATATCTCGTGGTTTTGATTCATATTTTCTTAATGACTAGTGAATAATGTTGAGCATCTTTTCATGTCCTTTTTGGTCTCTATATATCTTCTTTGGAAAGACATCTATTCAAGTCCTTTGTCCATTTTTTAATTGCATTGCTTGTCTTATTGTTAAGTAGTTGTTAAGGGGTCTTTATACACTCTAGATACCAGACCCTTGTCAGATACATTGTTTGCACATATTTCTCCCACACTATGGGTTGCTTTTTCACTTTCTTGATAGTGTCCTTTGTACACTGGCTTCTAATTCTGATGAAGTCAAATTTCTCTTCTTTTCTTTTGTTGGTTATACTTTTGGTGTCCTAAGAATCCATTGCCAAATCCAAGGTCATGTCAGTTTACCCCTATGTTCTCTTCTAAGAGTATAGTTTTAGTTCTTAGTTTAGATTTTTGATCAGTGTTGAGTTAATTTTTGTGTGTGACATAGGGTCCACCTCCATTCTTTTGCATGTGGATATCCAGTTGTCCCAGCACTATTTCTTTTTTTTTTTTTAAGATTTTATTTATTTATTTGACAGACAGAGATCACAAGTAGGCAGAGAGGCAGGCAGAGAGAGAGAGAGAGAGAGAGGAGGAA
This sequence comes from Lutra lutra, assembly GCF_902655055.1. Taxonomy (NCBI): domain Eukaryota; kingdom Metazoa; phylum Chordata; class Mammalia; order Carnivora; family Mustelidae; genus Lutra; species Lutra lutra. The sequence continues at coordinate 129,209,331 of NC_062278.1, read as the reverse complement.
GCAGGCTCCCTGCAGAGCACAGAGCCTGATGTGGGGCTTGATCCCAGGACCCTGGGATCATGACCTGAGCCGAAGGCAGAGGCTTTAACCCATTGAGCCACCCAGGCGCACCCCCCAGTACTATTTCTTGAAAGAGATGTGTGTTGTTGGTTTGTTCGTTTGTTTGTTTTAAGATTTTGTTTGTTTTTCACACAGAAAGAGAGAAACAGAGAGGAAATACAAGCAGAGGGAGTAGGAGAGGTAGAAGCAGGCTCCCCATCAAGCAGGGAGCCCGATACAACACAGGGCACCATCCCAGGACTCTGGGATCATGGACTGAGCCACCCAGGCACTCCGAGATGTGTGTTCTTATGCAAGTCTCAGACCCTGTGCTTTCTTATATGTGAAATTAAAGTGTTAAGAATACTTGCCTCACAAAGTTGTAAGAATAAAAAGAGAAGGTGAATGTTGAACAGTAAAAATGACTGAAAAAATGATTATTATTATTTTGCTTTTGTCATATGTATAAGGATCCTGTAAGTTAGTATCCTTCAGCAACCACCAGAAGTCTTCCATCTAGTGGATAGTGAGTCATAACATAGAGGATTGGGGACCATGTTGTACCCCTGAGTACAAAGTCAGATGGCCCTAATGCAGGAGATAGTTGGAGAGATTGTACTTATCCAAAATTGAATGTATGTGTTCTTATAGAGCATGTGTTTGTCAAATTCTGTTGCTATTCCTCTCAAATTTAGGTGTTCTAGGTGTGTAAGGAATAGTTTTAATTTAATTTTTTTAGTCTTTAAAACTGAAGAGTTTTCAGGCATAGTAGAAAAATAAAGGCAGTTCTTTTTATTGGACTAAGAATTGTCACATTTTACTGTATCAGCTTTTAAATGTCTAGAACTAAGACTTTTCCTGATTGCTTAGTTCAGTCAACAAATATTTCTTGAGTTGCTGCTATGTGCCAGCAACTGTACTAAATATTAGAGATATAATGCCTTAACATACAAGACCAAACTCTTGATCCTGCATCCCCTTCTAAATCTGTTCCTTTCTACAGTTGTTTAACTCACTGAGTCCAGTTCCTTTCTGCCAGTCCCTCTTGAATCCATACTAATCAGGCCCTTACCTCCCCTCCCCAGTCAAGACCTCAACATCGCCAATCTGTCAAGTGAGTCAGTTCTCAGTTTTTCTTTTACTTGATCTTTCAGCAGCATTCTGCACAGTTGATTGTTCCTTTTTCTTTGAAATGCTTTCTTAACTTAGCTTCCAGAACACTACTTTCTCTGGATTTTCCCCCACCTTACTAGAGGATTCTATCTCAGTCTTCTTGCTAGTTCCTCATCACTTCCTGATCACTAAAAGTTGGGATGCTCCTTACCTCTCAAACTTGTGTTCTTCCTTATCAACACTATTTCCTTGCATTTCACCCAGTCTCATGACTTTAAATACCATCTATATGCCAAAAACCACATGCCAGTGACTATCAGATTTTATCTCCAAGTTAGACCACTCCTCTAAATCTCATACTATGATATCAGATTGCCTACATGACCTTTCCATTTGGATATCTAATAGACATCTCAAAACTGAATTCATTTTCCCCTCCAAAACCACCCTTTTTGTTGCCTGTCCCATCTCAGTAAATAGCAACTCCCTTCTAGTAGCCCAGGCCAAGAACTTTGGAGTCATTGTTGACTGTCACCTTTCTTCCCACATTCAGTTTGTCAGCAAACCCTGTTGGCTCTTCTTTCAGAAGGTATTTACTTTTAGAATGTATCTAGAATTGGTCATTAATGCCACTATCTCTTTAGCTTTCACCTTCTCCAAACCACCAGTATATATCTCCTGAATAATTGCCCTCGCTTAATTCTTTTTTCCCCTGCTTTTGTCCTTGCTCTTGTACAGCTTGTTCTCAATGCAGCAGCTAGAGGGACACTGTTAAAAATCAGTTCTAGCTCAGAGGCTTTATGCTTACCTACAAGGCCCTATATAATCTAAACCCCCATTTACCTCTCTGACCTCTTCTACTGTTAATCCCTGTGCTTATTTGTCGAAGTCACAAAAGGCACCTTGTTCTTCCTCCAATAAACCAGCCCTAGGCCCTGTGCTTTCCCCCACTATCTACAAAGCCCCCTCCCTCACTTCCCTTCTGTCTTCAGTAAAGTTCACTTTCTCAAGCACTCCCTATCTCCTTCCCTTTCAAACCCTGTTTCCCAGAGCTCTTAGTACTCTGGGTGCTCCTGCTACCCTGCCCCTGAGACTGAGCGCTAAAGCTATCCCTCTCCCCCCCTGTTTATTTATCTTTAAGCTTACATTTGAACAGAATTGCTTCAGTTAAAATCGTTTGAAAACTGCTTATCTACAAGTTTAGAAGTAAAAAGCAGAGATTAGCTGCTGTGAATGGAGATGTCATTAAGGACTTAGAAATCATAGCAAGGGCATGCTTATCCTTTCCATTTTGTAGGTCATAGGCACAGTCCTTATTTTATAGTCCTGGGTGTGGAGCCCTATAATACTGCTACTATGAGTACTGATGAACACAGTGCTCCTATTAGTGTCAAGCACTTCCTTCAAGCACTGTGGCTCAGGTGTCAGCATTTGTCTTCCTTCAACATGATGTCTTGTTACTCTGGCAGTGGGTTGGGACCCCCTTCCCATAGTAAGCCCTGTTCAATAGCAGAGACGGCTCATTTGGTTCTGGTAGGAGTATTGGGAACCATGAATTAAAGGCAGTTAAGAGTTATATACAATAGAATGTGTTGATTTCTACTGTGAGATGCTCCAGACTCTAAAGAAGAGAGCAAACAGATCACATCCAGTATAGTCTCCCTAGATAGCAAGTTCAGAGGCTTGATCCCACTCATTGTTTCTCAGTCTGTCTGCAAACCTGAAGGCTTTCTCACCAGTTATTGTTATTAAAGGCTAGAATGGTGCTGGTTTTGAGTTGCTATTTTAAAAGACAGTGCATTATTTCTAATGAATTTTTAACCAACAAGTATTACATAAATAATATTCTCCTTGCCTTGGCCCTTTTCCTAGATGAGCTAACTCCCTAGATTACAAACAAGTAGGTAATGTAATTTCAGATAATGGTAATAGTGCTATGAAGAAAAATAATGTTCCATAATAATGAATATTTAGGTTGTTTCCAATTCTTCCATCTTTTAAACATTACTGTGATGAACATCCTTGTACTTACAGAAGTGTGTGATGTTTGTATTGCATAGATCCTGAAAGATGGAATTGCTGGATCATATGATCATATAACCAAAATTTTAATACATACTGCCAATTGGTCCACAAAGTGTCTATACTGATATTATGTATAATATAATTAAAAGTATGTGTTTCAGTTTTCAATCAGTAAAAATACTTCCATTATTTTTTACTTACACTAGCAATATTGAATACATTCTCTTTGTAAAAAAAACACGAGGCTAAAAATCCTCATGCCATCTACTTTTAGAAGTTTTAAAAACTCATGTTTCCTTTGAAAAAGACAAAGACCTAATGTGTCCTTGTTTTTGCTTTGTTTCCCTGTGACTGAATATTTTTCTTGAGTTTTTGACCATTTGTATTTCTTTTTCTGGGTTTTTTTTTTTTTTTTTTGATTGTGCAATAAAGAATGCTAGTTACATCCTATGGTCCATTCTTCCTTCATCTTTAGTAATGGGAACCCCAGCTTTTAGCCAAGCCCTTTTCTGCCCATTTGGAGGACAACATTCCCTGGCCTCTTTAAAGCTAAGTGTTACCATATGAGTTTTAGCTGAGGATGCATAAGCAGAAGTGTTTGGTACAACTTTCTGAAATTTCCTTAAAGAGAGAAGGCACTCTCTGATTCATTCCTTACCCATCTTATATTGGAACATGGATACAATGACTGGAGCTCTAATAGACATCCTGTCTGTCAAGACTGTCACTGTAGCTCATTGAGCCAGAAAACCTGGGTCTCTGAGCTCTTGGTGGAGCCACTGCACCAACCCTCAACTTAGGCTGTCTGAGTGAGAAATTTAACTTCTGTCTTGTTTAAGCACTCTTATTTTTGGTTTTTCTGTTATATGTAGCATAACAAATACTTGTCTTATTTATTTATAGGAGTTCTTTGTGCCCTAGATACTCATCCTTATTATAAAAATGGTTCCTCCAGTCTAAGTCCTCTCCCTTTGTTTGTAATAGTTTTTAATTTTGATCTCGAATTTACTTTTCTTAGCCCTTGATTTTACTGACTTTTTTTTTTTTTACAACTTTTAAATGGACATTTCTCCTGCCCTGAAAATCTAAACATAGAATCTTACATTTTCTTATACTTTTATACAGAATTTAGGTCTCTAATTCATCTGGAGTTTATTTTAATATGTGATGTAAGGGAGGAATCTTGTTTAGTTGGCCGTTCATTTGGAATAATCTTTATAACAAGTGTCACGTCAAATTATCAGTTAATAAATTCTCATATATGCATGGAATGGTTTTAGAACTGTTTAGTGTCATTGATCTTTGGTTCTTTGCGAGTAATATACTTTTAATTACTCTAGCTTTATAATGTGATTTTTGGTGAGGCAAAACTAAATGTTAAATGGCTATAGCACAATATTTGGAAGACGTGTTAGGTGAAGAGTATAACAATAGAATGAACATTTGTTACCCATTGCTCAGTTTAAGGGAAATATATTGTTATTTTTTTTGTCCCCCCCCCCACACACCTCCGCTCACCCAAAGTTGTATTGACTCCTGCACATTTCTCTTCTCTGTGAAATTTTAGAGTCATCTTATAAATTGATCTTAGAATTAATTTGTATCCTTGAAGACAGCAATAATTAATATTAATGTTAATAATATTAATTAATAAATAATATTAATAAAGGCAGTATTAATAACTGCTTTTTGGAAATTGATAAATTAATTGTTTAAATGCTTTTCCCATTTAAAAACAATTCGAGTAATGTGATGTGAACAACATTAAGAGATACTAGTTGCATGTGTTACGATCTACAGTAGTTGTCAGTTCTATCTGTTTTGGTGGCTTGTGACCGTTATACTGTTTTTATTTTTTTATTGAGATTTAATTAACATATAACCATATTAGTTTCAGATGTACAACATAATGACTTGATATATGTATATATTGTGAAATCATCACCACAATGTCTAGTTAACATCCATTACCACATAATTACAGGTTTTTTCTTGAGATAAGAACTTTTAAGATTTAGTCTCATCAACTTTCAAATATACAATATTATTAACTGTAGTCACCATGCTATACATTACATCCCCAGGACTTAATTATTTTATGATTAGAAGTTTGTACCTTTTGACCACTTTCACCCATTTTTCCCACGCCCTGCCCTCCACCTCTATCAACCACCAGTCTGTTCTCCACATCAGTTTGGGTTTTTGGGCCTTGTGAGGTTTTTTTTTTAGATCTCACGTAAGTAAGCTCACACAGTATTTGTCTTTCTCTAACTTACTTCATTCAGCATAATGCCCTCACGGACCATCATATTGTTGCAAATGGCAAGATTTCCTTCTTTTTTTGGTTGAATATTTCATTGTGTGTACACACTACATTTTCTCTGTTCATTTATCTATTGATGGATACACAATCATAGGTTGTTTCCATGTGTGGCTATTATTTATAATAATGTTGCGGTGACCATGGGGATGTAGATATCTTTTTTAGTGCTTTCTTCTCTTTCACATAAATACCCAGAAGTGGAATTGTTAGGTGCTATGGTAGTTACACCTGTAAATTTTTGAAGAAGTTCCATACTTTTTTTCAGTGGCTGCACCAGTTTACTTTCCTACCAGCAGTGCACAAGTGCTCCCTTCTCTCCACATCCTTGCCAACACTTATTTCTTGTCTTTTTATAATAACTGCTCTAATAGGTGTGAAGTGATAATTCATTGTGATTTTGTCTTACATTCTCCTGATGATTAGTGATGTTTAGCACCTTTTTGTCTACCTTTTGGCCATCTCTTTATTGTCTTTGGAAAAATGTCTATTCAGATCGTCTGCCTATTTTTTAATTGGATTGTTTGAGGGTTTTTTGCTATTGAGTTTTATGAGTTCTTTACATGTTTTAGATGTTAATCCATTATCAGATATATAATTTGCAAATATTTTCTCTTATTCACTAGGTTTCCCTTTCATTTTATTGATAGTTACCTTTTGTTGTACAGTTAAAAGTTTTTAGTTTGATGTAGTCCCACTTGTTTACTTTTGCTTTTATTGCCACCACTTTTGGTGTCAAATCTAAAAAATCCTCACCAAAACCAATGTCAAAAAGCTTGTTGCTTGTGTTTTCTTCTAGGAGTTTTATGGTTTCAGGTTTTACATTCAATTTTCAATCCATTTTGAGCTGATTTTTGTGTATGGTGTAAGAGATTGATCCAGTTTTATTTTTATGCATGTGGTTATTCAGTTTTCCCAGGACCAGTTATTGAAGAGACTGTCCTTTCCCCCCACTGTTTATTCTTGACTCCTGTGTCTTAATTAATTGACCATATATGAGTTTATTTTCGGGTCCTATTCTGTTCCATTAATTTATGTGTCTGTTTTTATTCTAATACTACATTGTTTTGATTACTGTAGCTTTGTATTATAGTTTGAAATCAGGGAGTAATGCCTGTTGATTTGTTCTTATGCTCAAATGCCAGTGATTTATTCTTATTGCTCAAGATTGCTTTGGCTAGTCACAGTCTTTTGTGGTTCCATACAAATTTTGGAATTGTTTTTCTATTTCTATGAAAAATGCCATTGGAATTTTGATAAGTATTGCATTGCATCTGTAGATTGTTTTTTGTAGTAATAGACATTTTGACAATATTAATTCTTCCAGTATATGAGCATAGAATATCTTTACATTTATTTGTGTCTTCAGTTTCTTTCATCAGTGTCTTATAGTTTACAGAGTACAGGTCTTTCACCTCCTTATGTAAATTAATTCCTAGGTATTTTATTCTTTTTTCATGCAGTTGTAAATAGGATTGTTTTCTTGATTTCTCTTTCTGATAACTTATTATTAGTGTATAGAAACAGAACTGAGAGGGGCACCTGGGTGGCTCAGTGGGTTGGGTCTCTGCCTTCGGCTTGGGTCATGGTCCCAGTGTCCTGGGATTGAGCCCCACCCTGGGCTCTCTGCTCAGCAGGGAGCCTGCTTCCTCCTCCTCTCTCTCTCTCTCTGCCTGTCTCTCTGCCTACTAGTGATCTCTGTCAAATAAATAAATAAAATCTTAAAAAAAAAGAGAGAGAGAGAAAGAAAGAAAAAGGAAAAAAAAAAAGAAGCACAGCTGAGTTTTGTATATTGGTTTTTGTGACCTGCAACTTTACTGAGTTCATTTATTCTAACAGTTTTTCAGTAGAGTTTTCAGAGTTTTCTATATATGTGATTATAGCATCTACAAATAAAGACAATTTTACTTCTTTCTTTCTTATTTGGATGCTTTTAATAAAATTTCTTTTTCTAGGGCAACTGGGTAGCTCAGTTGTTAAGCATCTGCCTTCAGCTCAGGTCATGATCCTGAGGATCTAGGATCAAGCCCCATGTGGGGCTCCTTGCTTGGGAGGAGTCTGCTTCTCTCTCTCCCTGTGCCCCTCCATCCCACTCATGCTCTCTCTCTCTATCTCTTTTTTGCTTTCAGATAAATAAATAAAATTTTTAAAAATTTTTCTTTTTCTTGCCTAATTACCCTAAGACCTTTGATACTACGCTGAACAAAAGTGGTGAGAGTATGCATCGTTGCCTTGTTCCTATTCTTGTTGAGTATGATGTTAGCTGTGGGCTTGTCACATGGGCTTTCTTTTGTTAAGGTACATTCTCTCTACACCCACTTTGTTGAGAGTTTTTATCATGAATGGGTGTTGTATTTTTTCAAATACGTATCATGCATCTCATGAGATGATTATAAATTTTTTTTAAAGATTTTATTTGTCAGAGAGAGAGAGAGAGTGAGTACAGGCAGACAGAGTGGCAGGCAGAGAGAGAGAAGCAGGCTCCCTGCCAAGCAAGGAGCCCAATGTGGGACTCGATCCCAGGACACTGGGATCATGACCTGAGCCGAAGGCAGCTGCTTAACCAACTGAGCCACCCAGGCATCCCGATTATAAGATTTTTATCCTTTATTTTGTTAACATGGTATATTACATTGGTTTATGGATATTGAACCATCCTTGCATCATTGGAAAAGATCCCATTTGATCATGGTACATGATGCTTTTCTTATTCTTGAATTTGGTTTGCTAATATTTTGTTTAGGTTTTTTGTATCTATGTTTATCAGGAGTATTGGCCTATAATTTTCTTTTCTTGTAATGTCGTTAGCTAGTTTTGGTATCCAGATAATGCTAGTCCTGTAAAATGACTTGGAAGCATTTTATCCTCTATTTTTTTGGGGGGGAGGTGGAAGGAAGATTTTGAAGAGGACCATTACACTGTTTTTAATTGTTCTTAGTCGCAAGTTTAATTTGTACTCATAATTGGCCATTGCTTAGAAGTAGAACATGTGTAAAACACATGTTAAGACATCATAAATTAGTGAGGAGCATGAAAAATAATAATTCTAAAGAAGTATTTCAAGATGTCCCTTATGGAATATGTAAACTATTCATCTGATCAAAATTTTTATAAAACATCAAGATGTCTCTAATACTAAACAAACTACATGATTAAAGGAAGCTGGTAAAGGGCATAAGGGAATTCTCTGTTTTATCTTTGCAGTTACTCTGGAAATTATAACTATTTCAAAATATTTTTTTTGAAAAAAAATATTATAGCCCTCCCCCCATCTCTGCTCATGTTCTCTCTCACTCTCTGAAATAAATAAAAAAATAAAAAAGTATGATAAATTTAGAAGCATTAGATAGACATGCCTTATGTTTAAAATTATACATGTATTCATACATGCATATAATTAGCATTTGGTATTTCTTATTCTTAAGGTCACTCTAGAGAAAATAATTTTAGATTGGTTCAGTAAATATAAGTAGCAAGGTAAAGATATTCTGTTGAATCTCATGAAATATAGAAGGGGCCTAATCAAATTAAGATGGATTGCCAATTGAAAGCCTCCATTTGTATTAAATAAGGAAGAGGTTTGCTTTAAAAATTTTCAACTTACTATACAATGGTATTGTAGACAGCTGAATGTTTATTTTATTATGATTGATCATTCTCTGATCAATCAGATCAGAGGTTGAGGTACTTAAAAACCTAAAAAGGAAAATTTTAAACACTTGAAAATATGACAAAGAAAAAATATGAGGGTATTCTATCCAATTTGGCTTTTCATTTGTTTTTGTTGTTGTTGTTTTTAAAGATTTTATTTATTTATTTGACAGATAGAGATCGCAAGTAGGCAGAGAGAGAGGAGGAACCAGGCTCCTCACTGAGCAGAGAGCCTGATGTGGGGCTCAACCCCAGGACCCCAGGATCATGACCCGAGCCGAAGGCAGAGGCTTTAACCCCCTGAGCCACCCAGGCACCCCATGGCTTTTCATTTGTTGGCAGTAAAGACCTATAATGTACAGTTTGCTGAGAATGTCTCTCAAAGAGGAGCATGAAACCATTTCTCCTACCTTGATATTTAAAAACTAAACTTGCAGGGGTGCCTGGGTGGCTCAGTGGGTTAAAGCCTCTGCCTTTGCTTGGGTCATGATCCCAGGGTCCTGGGATTGAGCCCCGCTTCCAGGTCTCTGCTCAGCAGGGAGCCTGCTTCCCTCTCTCTCTGCCTGCCTCTCTGCCTGCTTGTGATCTCTCTCTGTCAAATAAAAAAAAAAAAAATCTAAAAACTAAACCTCCAACTTATGGAAGAATCCCAAGTATCAGGTTTAAAGAAATCATTTTGTTTATTTTGGATGCTGTAATGCAAATTAAATTTCACCTGCATTTCAACATACATTTGGTGCTAAGTCCCCCTTTTTTGTTTGTTTGTTGTTTTGTTTTTTATTATTATTGTGTTAATCATCATACAATACATAATTAGTTTTTGATGTAGTGTTCCAAGATTCATTGTTCATCTCTAACACCCAGGGCTCCATGCAATATGTCTCCTCCTTAATACCCACCACCGTGCTCACCCATCCTCCCACTCCCCTCCCTTCTAAAACCCTCAGTTTGCTTCTCGGAGTTCACAGTCTATCACTGTTCACCTTCCCCTCCGATATTACCCCGCTTCGCTTTTCCTTTCCTTCTCCTAATGTCCTCCATGTTATTCCTTGTGTTCTTTTTTTTTTTTTTAAGATTTTATTTATTTATTTGACAGAGATCACAAGTAGTCAGAGAGGCAGGCAGAGAGAGAGAGAGGAGGAAGCAGGCTCCCTGTTGAGCACAGAGCCGGATGCGGGGCTCGATTCCAGGACCCTGGGATCATGACCTGAGCTGAAGGCAGAGGCTTAACCCACTGAGCCACCCAGGCCCCCCCCCCTTTTTTTTAAAGATTTTATTTATTTGACAGAGATCACAAGTAGGCAGAGAGGCAGGCGGGCTGGGGCGGGGGGAGCGGGAAGCAGGCTCCCTGCTGAGCAGAGAGCCAGATGCAGGGCTGGATCCCAGGACTCTGAGCCTAAGGCAGAGGCTTTAACCCACTGAGTCACCCAGGCGCCCCATATTCCTTGTGTTCTACAAGTAAGTGAAACCATATGATAATTTTAAGTCCCCATCTTTTAATTTAATACATTTGGATGGTTGGAAATGCATCTTTTAACTTTTTGATAATTTCATTGGATAACATATGGTTTTCTTTACATGACAAAACAGTTCATCAGTGAATAGAAGTCAAAATTTGTCCTTAGATATTATCATAAAGACTTTGCTATATGAACTTTATAACAAATCTTTAGTAGTAATATGTTGACTTAAGAATATTTTTATTTAAGTTTGCTTTATCATGTGTCATACAAACTTTTTAAATGATTTTTTTAAAATTACTAAGGAGGTTTGTAGTATTACTTTTAAAGCTCATTAGTGGGGCTCCTGGGTGGCTCAGTGGGTTAAGCCGCTGCCTTCGGCTCAGGTCATGATCTCAGGGTCCTGGGATCGAGCCCCGCATCGGGCTCTCTGCTCTGCAGGGAGCCTGCTTCCTCCTCTCTCTCTACCTGCCTCTCTGCCTGCTTGTGATCTCTCTCTGTCAAATAAATAAATAAAATCTTTAAAAAAAAAAAAAAAAAGCTCATTAGTCAAAAAAGGTTGGGAATCACTTATCTGCACTGTAGACCTGATCACCGAAATTGTGCTGATTGATGTCAGGTTGGGCCTGGATTCAGAATGGCCAGCCTGGAAGTGGGTATATCATACGATGATATGATATATGATATGATATATGTAGAGGGATAGGGTGGTGTATCATATGATGAGACCCTTTAACTGAACAGCACAATGTTGCTGCTAACTTTCCAGGGGGTAATAATTTCCCTCTTTCAATCCATGTTGTTGCTTTGGTCTTAAGAGTAGGCAGATGGGCATGTGTATTGCCCATCTGTCTTTCTTCATTAGAATCAAAGATTAGAATGTTCAAAAGATTCTGAGCAGCTAAAAACCATGGTAAATGTTCATTTACAGATGATGGAGGTTTTTTGGGCTGAAGATTTAAGAGACTGACCAAGTTATGGAATGAAGTAAAGTATTATGAAAGCAAGAGCTAAAAGAAAAATAGAGGATGATGATGTATGTTTGCATGTCAGATAAATTGATCCGTTTTAAGGAATAAATATCCAGTTAAAGATATAAAAGTAAAAGGTTGTTTATAGGAAAAATATACAGGGAGTATATCCGTTCACTCCAGTTTTATTAAATACAGCCAGCCATGATGGAAATGAAACATGCTTGTCTCTCTTTCTCTCTGTATTATGTCTGCTCTACTTAACACCAGCTTCTCCTGCCATGTTGCTTATCATGGATGTCCCAAAACAGTGGCCTTAGTCATCAAATATGTAGGACCTTTAAGACCTAGAGTTCTTAGCTGATGGCAGTGTTTCAGTGCTTCAGTTACAAGTCCCCAGGAGAGAAAATGTCTTTGGCCTGCCTTAAGTCAGCATCCCAACTAAATTTAACCAGGAATGGAAAGTGGGTGATGCATAGAGTTGCCCCATTGAACCTGCAGACAAGGCAAATCTCTAAGAAGTAGGAACATCTCTTGTTCAGTTATGTAGGAGAGAAGACTCGTTTGAAAAGGAATTAATTGGTTCCCTGAGCTCGGGGGGAGGGGTGGGGGTGGAAGAAGAGGGAAGTGTAAAATACCTATCCCTCCAAGAAAAGAACATCAGCAATGTCATAGGAAAGAAGATTAGGCCAGTCTACAATATGAACAACTGCCCATTCTGTGGACCTAGGCAGCTTTGTTACCTCAGTAATCTTTGCAGATGATTCCTACCTAGCAGGAATGGGAACCCTAGGAGATGAGATGCAGTATATGACTAACTTGAGGAATATAACCAAACGTTTCCATAATACCTGTACTGTAATGACTATCAAGATATCCTTGGGCCAAAAATTAGCAAGACAGGAAACAACGTGTGTTGGAGAGGATGTGGAGAAAGGGGAACCCTCTTACACTGTTGGTGGGAATGCAAGTTGGTGCAGCCACTTTTGGAAAACAGTGTGGAGACTCCTTAAATTAAAAATAGAGCTTCCCTATGACCCTGCAATTGCACTACTGGGTATTTACCGCAAAGGTACAGATGTAGTGAAAAGAAGGGCCATCTGTACCCCAATGTTCATAGCAGCATGGCCACGGTCGCCAAACTGTGGAAAGAACCAAGATGCCCTTCAATGGACGAATGGATAAGGAAGATGTGGTCCATATACACTATGGAGTATTATGCCTCCATCAGAAAGGATGAATACCCAACTTTTGTAGCAACATGGACGGGACTGGAAGAGATTATGCTGAGTGAAATAAGTCAAGCAGAGAGAGTCAATTATCATATGGTTTCACTTACTTGTGAAGCATAAGAAATAACATGGAGGACATGGGGAGATGGAGAGGAGAAGGGAGTTGAGGGAAATTGGAAGGGGAGATGAACCATGAGAGACTATGGACTCTGAAAAACAATCTGAGGATTTTGAAGGGGCGGGAGGTGGGAGGTTGGGTGAGCCAGGTGGTGGGTATTAGGGAGGGCACATATTGCATGGAGCCCTGGGTGTGGTGCATAAACAATGAATTCTGTTATGCTGAAAATAAATAAATAAATAAATAGAGGAAAAAATATGTATCCTTGGGCTCTGGCCAAGGATATGGCTACAGTCATGATAAAAGTCTATTTTGGTGGATGACAAACAAAACTGGGAATCCCTTATAATTTTCATTCATATCACCTAGCTTGTTAACCACTGATAATCAGATGTCCTAGTAACATGTAAGGGGGATTGGTTTGTCTTAACCCCTTCATGCATAGCATAGGAAAGTAGTAGCAAGGGCACTCAATAGGAGAAGCACCACCAGAGGTAGGTGTACTGAATGACAGTGCTACCAGCAGAAATTCTTAATGGTCTCCAGTTATCAGCATGAATGTGTCACTTTTCCAAGTCCTGGTTGACAAAATGTTTTGAGATGCTTGGGTAAGCAAATATGCAGGAACACATTCTCCAGGGATTTGAGTGTAGGTTAGCTATAAGTTTGGAGATCATGGTGATCCAGAGCCCTCCTTACTGGTGACCTAGAGATCTATCTGATGTGTACACTTCTTAAAAGAACTAGCCTAGCTCTAGTAGAAGCATAATTGAGCCTCTTGTTGGCTGCCTTTCTGAGTGTGTGTGTGTGTTGGAAGGGAGTGCTGGGTCATGCAGTTCTAGTGGATTGTCTTCTGTACTTTGCCTATCAGTACTAGGTCATTTGTGATGGATGCCAGGAGTGCTGGTCTTAGGTTCAGAGCACATGCTAAACTTTTCTATCCGGTAAAATGCAAAATTAAGCTGAGCAGTTATCAGAAATGTCCAAGAGGGCTACTTCATCCTAGATAGCATGAATTGAATCAGTCTCTCCCTAAACTGGTTATAAAAGGTCTTGGCCAAGGAAACAGAAATGATAGCATGTTAGTGAATTGCCTCCCCTCTTCTCTTCTTCATTAAGAGCTTTCTCTGTATTGGCACTGTTCTGGTGTTGAGAGACAATGGTGAATAAGGCAACCATCAGTCCTTGCTTTTGTGGAATGTTCATTTGTTGCAAGGATATTACAGATTGTGTAAACAGTTTAACAGTTTCAGGTAATGATAGTGCTATACAGACAGTAAACTGGATAATGGAGTAGAGAGTAATGAGATGAGCTTGGTCAAAGGTGAGGAACAGGCTGTTGGAGGAAATGAAAAAAGTCCAGGCAGTACAAGGTGAAGTCGGGGAAATGGTAGGCAGATTATAGAGTTGTATTAGGCTGTTGTTGAGAAGTTTAGATTTTGTTCAAACTGGACAAATTTTAAACAGGAGAGAAATTTATCCTGAGCTTTATGACTCTTGTGCTGTTTGGAGAATGATTGGAGTATGGAAAGGCAAGAGTGGAAGTCGAGACCTGGCAAAGGCCGTGACAGTGGTGCAAATTAGAGATGATCATTTGGACCAGATTCTAGCAGTGAGAAAGTCAAAATTGAGAGAGATTTTGGAGATTGGGTGGCAAGCCTTAGTAAATGAATTTGTATTCCAGATATGGTGTACATTTATGGCAGATAGCTATTCCACTCTTACGGACTTCTAAACACCTACCAAGATACCTATAAAATGGCCCAATAATGTATTCTGGTTGTGTATGTTCTGGGCTTTTGGGTTATCTGTACAATAAGTAATTAATAGCAAATCCTTGCTTGGCCTCAGCTGCAGGATACAGGGATTCCCTCAGTCCTACATGCAGAATGTCAGCTGAATAAAGAACTTTGAGAATGTCTCATGGGTCTTATCATACTCCTCAGGGTACCTGAGGCCAAATGATAAGTTGATGAGGCAGGCTTGGTGGCTTCCCTGACCCTGGACTCGGACTGTCAGCTCGGCCTGACACACCACATGTATGACCAGCAAATAAAAGGCAAGTCATAAATAACCTCATTTGCTCTGTTACAGCAGATAGCTCTCTGTTTATCCTCAACCCTCCTGCTCTCAAATTTCTGGCTCTCTGCTCAACTTCCATACCTGCTTTTGGACTTTTGTTTTGGACTCCTATTATGTCTTTCTTCGGCTTCTTGCAGTTGAACCTTGCTCTCAGCTTTGCTTTCCCATTTGATCTCAGTATCTTCTTCCCAGCTCCCCCATCCCCACTCCTATTGTGATCTTGAATGAAAAATTTTCTGCTGAAATTGTAAGCATAGAACCCCACTAGAGGTGGTGATTCAGACTTGTGCCTCAAGGATGTTTGATTATTTAGGTACTACTCTTGAAACCACAGGACTACAGCTTTTCTCCTGAAACTGACTTGTAGGCAGACAGTGCTTTATGAGCTCTTCCAGTGGCCAAGCTCAGAGATTCATAGGTTCAGTGCAAAAATGAATTAATGATTTTATTTGTGATAAGACCTCATCTAAGATATGTCAAGGTTGATTATTTAGAGGGTATCAGTGGAGCCAAGAAATAAGATCCGAAGGTATATCCAGGACAAAAACTAAGAAATGGGGAAAGCAGTGGGTTCTGTTGAGGGACACATGGGCGACCCAAAGGAACACATTTAAAAACTGAAAGTTGTCAGCTTAAAACAATTTGTGTATCCTTTTTGCCTGGAGATATTTCCATTGGGGTTTTGCCCTGTTCCCCTGCTCCGGTTGAATTTGAGGGCACTCCACAGCATCTGACAGTTCATACATTGAGAAAATATTGTTGAATCCTCTTTTACACTGTGCGCTGGCTACATGTGGCAGAGATGAGGGTGAGTAAATTGCAGTGGCTTTCTGACTCATCTCTGCTTCATCCCTGATTTATTACACTGCCACCCAAATCCTATCATCTCCTTCCTGAGAAACTATAGTAGTGCTATAAATGCCTAATAAATACTTTGTGAATAAATGGAAGTTATTTCCATTTATTATGTTCAGAGAATCTTTGCACTGTGTCTTTGTATTTATGTGTTTTCTCCAAATCAAATCTACTTTACTCTTCTGTTAAGTTAAAATTTTTCTTTTTGCCCTGATATTTGCAGCTCTTCCACATTTAGACTCTTCTGCATTTTCCATTTCCCTCCTGTTGATTTAATCTCACAGGTCACTTGTTCTGAAAAAAATATATACGCTTTATTTGTGGCATTATGGCATGTCTTATATATAATTCTATTTCTGAATTTGAAGCCTTTTGTGAATATGCTCTTAATTATGCCTTGGTCAGTTTTATTGTTGAACAAGCTTATTGTTTTAATTATGCTTATAAAGTTTAGTAATATACTTATAGTCTGATAATATACTTATAGTATGAAGTTCAGGTAGCATTAATGTTACTCATTGGTTTTATGAATCTGACTTTAAATTTTACTCCATTAACTTTATCTGTTATGATTTTCTTTTATATGCCTATTTTATGTGTCACAATTTTATCACTCACTAATAAATTTATTTGGTTTTCAAGCTTTCTAAAAAACAAAATTAGGGCCAAAAAACCCCTCATTGGGAGATGGAGAGGAGAAGGGAGTTGAGGGAAATTGGAAGGGGAGGTGAACCATGAGAGACTATGGACTCTGAAAAACGATCTGAGAATTTTGAAGGGGTGGGGGGTGGGAGGTTGGGGGCACCAGGTGGTGGGTATTGTAGAGGGCACAGATTGCATGGAGCACTGGGTGTGGTGCAAAAATAATGAATATTGTTATGCTGAAAAAATAAAAAAAAAAAACCTCATTTTTTCTATTAAGGTTACTTCAGTTTTCTGTATATTTCCTTCCTTCCTTCCTTTCTTCTGTTCTTCTTTTCTTCTTCTAAACGCCTACTAAGATTTCGAGATAATACTTTTCCTAGGAATTGGGAAATCTAGGATTATGACAGGGACTCGGGTACTGACCAGCCCAACTCCTTTAGTCTTGATATGGCTATGGTATGGGACAGAGGGGCTTTAATGTTCAAGAAACCTGGACCCCGATCAGCTTCTCCATTTTAACTTCTCTTAGCCTCTGTTTCTTCATCTGAGGAATGGCGATAATATTAACCTCAAGGTTGGCATAAGAATTAAGTTAGATAATGCACTTAAGTGCTCAGCACAATACCTTGCATAGAAGTACTTTAAAAATGATAATGTAATAATATTAATCGTCCCTTTGAGAACCCAGTATAAGAAGGGTCAGTCAGCATAGCAGCATGCCTCTGCCTCTACCCCAACCCTTTACACATCCCTCTCTCTCTCACCTAAAGAATACAAGCCCAAGATAAGAGGCCAAAAAGAGGAAGCATATTTAGTTCTTCCTTTCTTGCACTCCTCTTTACCTGTTGTTAATGGTAGCATGAATTGCCACAGAGGTGGTCTTGTGCCTGATGTATGGCTATTCCCTTGACTCTGTTAGCGGGGGCCTGCAGAGTGGTGGCCTTACTCGGAACTCAGAGTAAATTTTTGGGTAAAGATACTCCTTCAGGTGTATGGTTATTAAAATATACTTTTAGATGTTCTAAATGCTTAAGGTTTGACTGTGGGGGAAAAGTGGCTGAAACAGTGTAGAAAACAATATCAACAAAATTATCGTTATGGAAGAAGGGTCAAGAAAGTAGTAGGCCAGGATATCAGATGAATTATCTATTTGATGTAGAAACCGATTAGAATATAACAAATAGTATTGGAATGACAGTGAGCCAAAAGCTAAACTCATCAAGGAATGAAAGGAAGACTTAAATACCACAATAAGGAAGGATAGTGGGTGGTAGAGCCTAATGATACATGACTCAAAGCAGAGGGTGGAGGGAGAATGTACTGGAAGTTGCAATGAGGAAGCAGAAAGGCATTTACCAGGCCTCATGTGTGAAGGGCATGGAAGAGAAAAAGAGTCCTCACCTGAGAGTGCTGCAAGGAAAGCAGCGTCCTCAGAGGAAAGCCCAGAGCCCAGTTTTAGTTTAAATAAGAAGGAAAAGGAAGGCTTTCAAAAAGAGGTCCAGGGTAGGAGGTTTTTGATGCTGTCTACCCACGCATCCCACAAGGCTCAGTGGAAGGGTTAGGATTCCAGGAGATAGGTTAGAGGCTTAGATTCCATTACCAGTTATTATAATCTGTCCCTTGCATACAACCTTAATTCCTTTGCCTTTCTCTCACTTCAGCAGGCTTGCCTGGCTACAGTACAGTGCTGATGAAATCCAGTTCTTTGCCTAGTCCATGCTCGTAAAATCATGCTGCTGAGCTTGCATTCAATTAATGATCATAGCTTCAAGTGGACCCATAATGTTGCCTGGCACTCATGCTGGGTTTCCTCAGTCATTTTCTATTTTATCTCCTCCTAAATGACTGTTGGCATGTCTTGAGTCTCTTCATGTCTTTGCCATCCCCTCCCCATTTGTTACTTTCAACTGACGACCTTGCTTCCTATTTCAGGAAAAAAAAAGAGCTTTCACGGGCTTTTAGCACTCCAGCTGCCCACTACCTGCAGTGGTATTCATACACTCTTTCTCTCCCATGGCTGTGAAAGAATCAGGCTGTTTAAGTGCTTCATAATTCTTTCTCTCGTATCAGTTTTCCCTTCCTCTTAATCACTGTCTTACACATGAGAAAATATGCCTTTATTTCTCCCCTCCTCAAAATAATCCTTGTTGGGCACCTTGATGGCTCAGTGGGTTAAGCGTCTGCCTTTGACTCAGGTCATGATCCCAGGGCACATCTGGCTCTCTGCTCAGCGGGGAGTCTGCTTCTCCCTCTGCCCCTCACCCTGCTTGTGTTATCTCTCACTCTCTCTCTCTCTCAAATCTTTAAAAAAAAAAAACAAAACACAAAATAATCTTCGTGGACACCATTTTATCCTGTCTTATTTCATTTAAACTTCATGGCAAAACTTGAAAGAGTTGTCTGTACTTTGTTGCTAGTTTTTCTCTTCTCATTTCTTCTGTCCCCATAATTCCATTAAAACTGCTCTTACAGTTACTAATGATGTCCCCATCTGCCATTTCTCTGTTACCTGACTTAACATTCAGGAGCAGAGTTGATCACTCTCTCCTCCTTGAATCACCTTCTTCACTTGGCTTCAGTTATCATATCACTGACTATCAAGATGATCAGTGCCTCACTTGCAATGTATGCAAAAACATGAGAGACCCATGGACCCTCCTTCTCTGGACACTTCTCTTTAGTCTTCTGCTGATTCCTCATCACTTCCCTAAACTCTAGGTGTGCACTATCCAGTACTGTAGCCACTACCTACTTGTAGCTATTTGACTGACATTTTTGATTATTCCGTTGCATTAGCCATATTTCAGGTGCTCAGTAGCCACATGTGAATGGTGGCTACCTATTGAATGGAACAGATATATAAATATATCAGCACAGAAAGTTTCATTGTATAGTACTGCTCTGCATGTTCGAGTACCCCAGAGCTCAGCCTTTGGATGTTTCTTTCTATACAATTGTATATTTTATATAGAAACACAGAATCTTACAGAATATGATTTATTATAAGATAAATATTTCTATATAATTTTTCTCTTATCTTTCTATTTTCCTTCCCCTCATCATCTCCTCTAAAGTCTATACTTGATGCTCCAACAGCATTCTGCATGTCTTTACCTGAGTGTCTAACAGGCATCTCAAATTAATATCCCAAACTGAACTACTGACCTTGCCACCACCACTCCCTCTCCTACCAATAAATCTGTTCTTCCTGCAGTCTTCCCAGTCTCAATTAATATCAGTCTTCTTCTTCATTGTTCAAGCAAAAACAGAAACAAAACCGTTTTTAAAATCAACTCATAAACATCCTGACCTCCCTGTTTTCCACAAAGCCCACACATCTGTTCCGTTAACTCTTGTTTCAAATTATACGCAGAATCTTCTCACTCTTTCCCTGCTGCCACCTGGTCCAAACCAGCTTCGTGTTTTACCTGGATTATTCCAGTAATATTTGCCCCCTTTTTGGTGTCCCTACTTTCTATTCTGTCCCTGGTAGTCTGTTCTTATCAGAGTAACCAACTAGAATGATCTTCTGAAAAAGTAAGTCAGATCATGTCATTTTTTTGCTCAGAGTTCTTCAATAGCTCCCCATCTCCTCTAGCAGAAGTCAGAGTCTAGTCACAATGGCATTCTTACTCTTATTAAAACAGTCAAGATGTCCTCCCACCTCAGAACCTTTGTAGCTAGTGTTTGTTCCACCTCCTTTTCCCCCAACTCATCTCTACATGTTTAGTTTTTCTCTCCTGATACTGATTTATTGAAGAAACCAGGCCAACTGTCTTTAAAATGATCCATATCTTGGATTTCTTGTTTCCTCATGGTAGCAACATATTTCTCTATTGCTTATATTTCCTGGACATTAGATCTAAAAGGTTAGTTAAAGCTAAGCATTTTGGGCAAGAAAACTCCGTAAGTGATACTTTGATCTTCACATTGCATCATATTGAGAGAGGTACATACTGTCTCTTTTTCCCATGTTTAGTGATGCTATGTTTAACTAGGGTGTTAAGATGGTCACATCCCTCCATTATCAATTTACATTTTTACATTTGTGATTAATACATAATCTGAAGAGTAAATGTTATGTTTCTTGTTTTTAAAAGATTTATTTATTTATTATAGAGAGAGCGCAAGGGGGAGGGAGAGAGAAACCCAAGCAGACTCCACACTGAGTGGGGAGCCCAACACAGAGCTTCATCTCATAACCTGAGTTGAGACCAAGAGTTGGATACCTAACCAACTGTGCCAACCTGGTGCCCCGAATATTATGTTTCTTTAATCCTGTGATGTTCAGTGTATTTTTAAGAGGTGGAACTCTTTTTTTTTTTTTTTCAAATAAAATATTTTTTGGAGATCCAGTGTATAAAAGGGATGAAAGTAGAGCTAATCTGGTTGCAGTGGGAAATGCCTAGTATTGGCAACTTCTGAGGGAACTCTGCATGGTTTGCAACTTACAGACCCTGCCTGAACCCGAGGAAACAGAGGCCCAGAGAGGATACATGATGTCTTAAGGCCCTTAACATCTCGCAGGAAAGGCTCAGTGCACTATTAGAGCACAATTTGGAGGGCTCTGTCACCTCCTTGGAAAGCTGTGGCCGTGGATGACCACTAGAATGGCAATTGGTTTTTTTCCCCCTTGCAATCCACCCGCTGTTTTAAGTTGTCTGAGTGCTTTCTTTGACATCCTATCTGTTCTGCAGATGTGAAGATTTGAAATTACTTCATTTTTAGTGTGTGTTGGGTTACAGTCTCTTTTTTGTTGTTGTTGTTCCCCTTTTGGAAATTTTTCATCCACAAAGAATTCCAGATTCAGACATTATTCATCTTATGTCTGGAACACTAAAATCTCATGAAGTCCCATATGTCTTTTCTCTTTCCACCTTTGGAATATTCAAAGTGCTGCTATAGCTAAAGTCCATTTTATCATTTGCTTGCTTCCTTTCTTTACTTATCATACTGCCTAATGTGCCTTAATAGAGAATTGAATAAGTAAATTTAGCATATCCACACAATGTATATAAAATGTATAATGTAGCTTTTTGTTTTTTAGGAAGATGTTTCCCAATATTAAGTGGGGGAAAAAATAACAGGTAATAAACTATAATTAAGTCTCACTTTCATTTCTAAAAAAAAAAAAAGAAAGAAAAAGAAAAACATATTCACAAAAATCCTCGTGTCTGTTTAGTTGTATATCTATGTCTGAAGCCAAAAAAGGACATTTACAAAAAATGTTCACATTGAAACTCCCTCTAGGTGTGATCCTTCCCCCCTCTTTTTGTAAAAAAGTTTTATTTCTATAGTCACTACTTTTATAAAGATTAAAACTATTTTAAAAAAGTAAGCAACAACTTTCATCTGTCAAATCCAAATTGCACTGAAGGCTGTTCCAGGCCCATCCCCAGCTTTCTTCCAGCCATGCCATCCTTTGGGATTTTTTTTCCTATTGTCTTATCATCCCATTCAAGCAAAGTTTCCCCCAACCTGTGCTTTATTTATTTTGTTCCATGTTCCTGGTCATCTTCTAGAATGGCCCACTTGGCTCTAAAGAGCCTCTCTGCTTACTTGTACCAAAATTAATTTGTCGGGGAAGGAAAGGGAGATGTAAAAATTATGTTCTAAAAGGAACAGTCTGGGGCGCCTGGGTGCCTCAGTGGGTTAAAGCCTCTTCCTTCAGCTCAGGTCATGATCCCAGGGTCCTGGGATCGAGCCCCGCATCGGGCTCTCTGCTCAGTGGGGAGCCTGCTTCCTCCTCTCTATCTCTGCCTGCTTCTCTGCCTACTTGTGATCTCTAGCTGTCAAATAAATAAAATCTTTAAAAAAATTATTTAAAAAATAAATAAATAAAAAATAAAAGGAACAGTCACTAGGATGTGATCTTCTTCAGGGCCCAGGAGTACCTGAATAAATACCCATTGATAAATTGATCTATTCTTTTTGTCTCGTTTCTTTTATCCCATAAGTTCATACAAGACAAGAGCTTTGTTTTCTGTGAACATTTGGGGTACTTAGTATCCATTAATGATTCAAGTCCCTTAAGATCCACAATTTACTTAATAAAAATGAATTTAGATCTGTTGTCAACTTGGAGTAGAATTTGTGCTTATGCAGGGGGTTTAAGCATGGGGTTTAAAGATAAAAACAATGTTCAGATCCTCTTATAGACCTGTGATCGCGGGTTAGTCATTTAAACTTCTGAGCTGCCTTCCAGTTATAACCTCACTGATTTCCCTTCCGGACTCTGCAGAGGCCTTTTTCCTGATCTACCTTTGGTCTTTGGTCTTGCTTCTCCAGGTCTGTTTTCCCTAATACTTTACCAAGTGATAGGCCTACAGTATAAATCTGATCTTGCCCCTTCATTCCCTCAACCTCTCAAGGGTTCTCTGTTGCTCTGTTGTCTCTATTCCCCTTCAGCTGTGGTGCCTCAAAGCCTCTCTTCAAACTTGACCCTGAAATAATACCAAACTCCTGGTAACTCCTCACACATCTCATGCCACTTCATGCCTTGCTTCCGTTGTCCACAAGTCATTTTTCCCTTTCTTCCTGTAGCCAACTGCTTCTGCTCTGCTCAGCTCTAGGACTGTGCTTGGCAGTCTTCCTCTCTGAGATGCCTTTTTTTTTTTTTTTAAGATTTTATTTATTTATTTGACAGACAGAGATCACAAGTAGGCAGAGAGTCAGGCAGAGAGAGAGAGGAGGAAGCAGGCTCCTCACGGAGCAGAGAGCCCAATGTGGGGCTCGATCCCAGGACCCTGGGATCATGACCTGAGCCCAAGGCAGAGGCTTTAACCCACTGAGCCACCCAGGTGCCCCTGGGATGCCTTTCTTGATATAAAAGTTAGGTATTTTCTTTCTCTACCTACTCATGTTATAAGCTGTCTGAGGCAAAAATCACTGAATTCTTAGTTCCCTCATCCTGAAGAATACCTGGCTCTCAAATTGTGTTGAATTTATGTTCTCCTAAAGTGTCACATGATTTTTACCTGTAGGATGTGATTTGATATTTATATGATCTCCTCCCAAATAAAAAAAGACTTAGAAAAGAAAAATATTTGAATTAAAGTAACTTAAAATACTACCAATAGGAGTGCCTGGGTGGCTCAGTCGTTAAGCGTCTGCCTTCGGATCCCAGGTCCTGAGATCGAGCCCCACATCAGGCTGCCTGCTCAGCGGGAAGCCTGCTTGTGTTCCCTCTTTCTCTGTTCTCTCTCTCTCTCTGTCAAATAAATAAATAAATAAAATCTTTAAAAAAATACACTACCAACAGACAGAACTATTGTTGATGTTTTCAAATTTATAAGAGAATTTTAAAAAATTATAAAGAAGTAAAACTAAAGCCTGTAAATTTTCCTTTCAGAGCCACTACTGAGGGAAATGAGTATCTTTACACACTACATGCTTTAAAAATTAGCCACTTCACTATGCTTCTTCCTACATCAAATAATACAAAATCGCTTTTTAGGAAAATAAAGCTATTTCCTAATTCAAAACAGGAAAAAATATTTGTTTTTCATCATGTTTCCTAGACTCCAGAGCCAGCTTTTATTCTGTATTTTATTCTGTATTTCTAGAAGAGAAGGTCATATCCCAGTTGAAGGAAACAACTTGACCAACTTGCTAAGCTGGTTAATACAAAGCAAAGCTGGGACGAGGAGCTCCTGATCGTCCACCTGGTGCTTTTCCCCTCAGCCACATTTCCTTTCCTCCATTGGTGTAAAAGTAAAAGTAGACTTTTAAGCACTTTGTAATTCCCCTATGCTCAAATTAGGCCTGTTGCTGAGATGTTCTTATCTTACTTTTAGTCTAATTATTAACATTAGCCCTAAACCTAAAGCTTTAATTTGTTCTTTCATATACACGTATTACAGTTTCCTTGAGCATCAGAAATATCTTCCCTTCTAATAGATTTTCTAATTTATTTTCTTACCTGTTTTTTTTTTAATTTTTTATTTTTTCAGTGTAACAATATTCATTATTTTTGCACCACACCCAGTGCTCCATGCAATCCGTGCCCTCTCCAATACCCACCACCTTACCTGCTTTTAAAGTGAACATAACAAATAAAATATTCCAGGTCTCCTTTTTATCCTACAAGTAAAGTAGTTCAATGGTATATGTTTTTGTATGCCTCTAAATTGTTCTCTTGGGATCATTTTCCATACTGAGTCATCCACTAAAGAGTGCCTGTGTTTTCCAGGCAAACTGATAAGTTTTATTATTTCTAAATGACTCATTACTTCTGAATCATCACACCTTGTATACTCTGTTAAATAAGTTTTTAGGCATTTTTCAATCATTTTTCCTCTTCTGCATCCTCACATGTCCCATCTAAGTGACATGGATATTTAGCCAGTTTTCTTTTGTGTCTGTGATTTCTGTTTATCATTTTTTTCTTGAACACTTTCGGCAGTTGAGATAAGCATTGGAAGTTCTGTCCCTCTTACTCTGTGCTGCAGATGTTTCCTGAAATAGAACACATAAATAGAACATTAAAAATATGTGTAACACCATTCTCTGTTTTCCATCATTACATGTATGTTGTTCCAGGTTTTAACTTCCCAAATTTCTCTATGAAATTATGGAGAAACGTATAGCTCTGTTTGTTGGTTAAAAAAAAAAAAAAAAGTCTTTGGAATTCAGCATGTTGAAAGAATGAAATACTTTTCTCCCTTGACTTATGTGTTTTCTGGGCTGGTGTTCATCCTGCCCTTTGAAAATTCATTCTCTGTCTTCTTTGCATCCTTCTCCTCCCTACCCAGCACATGGCAGCCTTCCTCAGAATTTTGCTCTGGACTTTTCTTGCCCTGTGCGTGATCAGTGTTGAGCACTCCTTTGGCTTTAAAACCACAAAATCTAGTGCTTATTCCAAAATCTTTATTTCAACTCATCTCTTCCCTGCCAAGTATATCTGTCTACATGGGAAATACCTTTTGGATACCCCACCAAAACAACCCATGCCTAAAGCTGCATTTATTTCCCCTGTGCCCTTGCTCCCCAATCTTAGCACATAATAATCACCCTAGCCTTATCTTTACATCTTTCTAGAGCCTATTTTTAATTTTAAAAATTTGTTGTCAAATATTACATATTAATTCTCATATTAAAGTATCAGTGCTTGAGATTTCTTTAAAAATATCCATTTCCTCTCCTAAGTTGGCCTGCTCTTCAGAGATGTGAATTTTTTCTTAACTATTTCTTTCATTATTTGCCTCAGTATTTATAAATGCATATATTGCAAATTGATTATTCATTTATTTTAAACATTATGTCTTGCTTTCCTAATATAAATTTCACTTCTCTTACCCCCTTTTCACCACATTAACAAAATAAAGGGTAAAAATTACGTGATCATTTCAATAAATGCAGAATAAGTATGTGACCAAATTAAATAACTGTGTGAAATTTTTTTAAAACTCTCAACAAACTAATAATGGAAGAGAACTTTTCAATCTGGTAGAGTATCAAAAAACTTGCAGCTTGGCGAGGATGCGGAGAAAGGGGAACCCTCCTACACTGTTGGTGGGAATGCAAGCTGGTGCAACCACTCTGGAATACAGCATGGAGGTTCCTCAAAATGTTGAAAATAGAACTACCCTATGACCCAGCAATTGCACTACTGGGTATTTACCCTAAAGATAAAAACGCAGTGATCCAAAGGGGCACGTGCACCCGAATGTTTATAGCAGCAATGTCTACAATAGCCAAACTATGGAAAGAACCTAGATGTCCATCAACAGACGAATGGATAAAGAAGATGTGGTATATATACACAATGGAATACTATGCAACCATCAAAAGAAATGAAATCTTGCCATTTGCAACGACGTGGATGGAACTAGAGGGTATCATGCTTAGCGAAATAAGTCAATCGGAGAAAGACAACTATCATATGATCTCCCTGATATGAGGGGGAGGAGATGCAACATGGGGGGTTAAGGGGGTAGGAGAAGAGTAAATGAAACAAGATGGGATTGGGAGGGAGACAAACCATAAGTGACTCTTAATCTCACAAAACAAACTGAGGGTTGCTGGGGGGAGGGGGGTTGGGGGGGTGGGGTTATGGATATTGGGGAGGGTATGTGCTATGGTGAGTGCTGTGAAGTGTGTAAACCTGGCGATTCGCAGACCTGTACCCCTGGGGATAAAAATATATGTTTATAAAAAATAAAAATTAAAAAAAAAAACTTGCAGCTTGATCATACTTAATGGTAAAAGATAGAATACTTTTCCCTAAGACTGGGTATATGGCAAGGATTTCTGAACCCACCACTCCTTTTCAATATTGTTCTGGAGATCTTAGCTAGTGTAGCAGGCAGTAAGGCAGAAAATATTGGGAAGGAAAAAATAAAACAATCTCTGTTCTCAGACAACATGATTGTTTATGTAGAAAATCCCAAGAAATTTACCCAAAAAATACAATAATAAGTGGATTTAATGAAGTGGCAAGTGACAAGATCAATATACATAAATCAACTATGTTTCTACCTACCAGCAGCAAACAAATGGAAAATGAAATTAAAATAATAGTATCATTTGCATTAGCATCAAAAAACATGAATTACTTGGGAATAAATTTAGTGAAAGGCTCATAAACATTGCTGAAGGAAATTAAAGAGCATCTAAATAAATGGAGAGCTGTGTTATATTCATGGGCTTCATGGATTAGAGACTTGATATTGTTGGCAAAAAATGGAGATTTTTAATTTTTTATTTAAATTCAATTAACATATATTATTAGTTTCAGACATAGAAGTTGGTGATTCATCAGTCTTATATAATACCCAGTGCTCTTTACATCACATGCCCTCCTTAATGTCTATCACCCAGTTACCCCATCCCTCCACCCTCCTCCCTTCTAGCAACCCTTAATTTGTTTCCTATGCTTAAGAGTCTCTTATGATTTTTCTCCCTTTCTGATTTCATCTCATTTTATATTTTCCCCTCTTCCTCTACGATCTTCATATGAGTGAGATCATATGTTAATTCTCTTTCTCTGACTGACTTATTTAGCTTTGCAGAATACCTTCTAGTTCCATCCACGTCATTGCAAATGGCAAGATTTTTGTGTGTGTGTGGCTTAATATTCCATTGTATTTATATATATATCACATCTTCTTGATCCATTCATCTGTCAGTGGACATCTGGGCTCTTTCCATAGTTTAGCTATTATGGACATTGCTATTATAAACACTGGGGGCAGATGTCCCTTAGATCACTACATTTGTATTTTGGGGGTAAATCCCTGGTAGTGAAATTTCTGGGTCATAGGATAGCTCGGTTTTCAACTTTTTGAGGCACTTCCATACTGTTTTCCAGAGTGGCTCCACCTGTTTGCATTCCCACCAGCAGTGTAAGAGAGTTCCCTATCTCCACATCCTTGCCAACATCTGTCATTTCTTAACTTATTAATTTTAGGCTTTCTGACCAGTGTGAGGTGGTACCTCCTGTGGTTTTGATTTGTATTTCCCTGATGCTGAGTGATGTTGAGCATTTTTTCATGTGTCTGTTGGCCATTTGAATGTCTTCTTTGGAGAAATACCTGTTCATGTCTTCTGCCCATTTCTTGACTGGATTAGTTGTTCTTTGGGTATTGAATTAACAAATGGAGATTTAGAGTCAGTGAAATTTCAGTCAGAATCCCAGCGGGTTTTCTTTGTGAAGATCGGCTAGTTGATTCCAAAATTGACATGGAAGTGCAAAGGCCAAAACAATTTGAAATAGAATGGCCAATAGAATGGCCAAAACAATTCTGAAAAAGGGGGAAAAAAAAAAAAGGAGGATTTACATTACTACAGTTGGCCATAGAACAGCATGGGGGTTAGGAGCACCAGCCCCCATGCAGTTGAAAATCTGAGTATAACTTTTGATTGTCCAAAAACTTTACTAATAGCAAGAACTAACTGATCACTTATTACTGCAGTATGCAGTTTACTGGAGAGAGGAACTACTCTCATGGAAATTATTAGTGTCACATGGCATTTCAAGTGGATGTTTGTAACACTTGAGCTCACCGCAATAGCAACAGGAGGTGACTACAAAATTATTACAGTAGTACAATGTGTACATAGTTATTTATATGTAGCTATGATTTAATACTGAATATTTATGTTTGTTTATATTTCTCTTGACTGGGAAGAGTGCCATGTATGGTTTGTGTTTGTATATCTGGGTTTTGACAAATTTTAATATTTTATAATTGATTCATTTATGTTTTATGGTAGTAAATGATAAAATAGTCTAGTACCTACATGTATTTATACATTCATGACATACCTAACTTTTTCTTAGTTTTTTCAGTATTTCTAGGCTATGTGGTTCATCGGTGAGGGTTTTCAAATTGTCACAAATCACCAACATTTTTTCCATTATATTTTTGAAAAATGCCTGCAAAGGTGCCTGGGTGGCTCAATCAGTTAAGCATCTGACTCATAATTTTGGCTCAGGTCAGGATCTCAGGGTTGAGGGATCGAGCCCTGTGTCGGGCCCTGTGCTCAGCTGGAGATTCTCTCTCACCATCTCTTCCCTCCTCACATGCTCTCTCTCTGTCTCTCTGAATAAATAAAAATAAAATCTTTAAAGGAAAAAATCTGCATATTAAGTGGACCCATACAGATCAAACCCATCCATGTTTTCAAGGGTCAAAGATACTTTAAGATTTACTGTAAAATACAATAATTAAGACAGAATGGTATTGGGGTATATAAAGATAAAAGAGTATGGAATCCAGAAATAAACCTCTATATGTGGCTGTTTTTCAACAAAGTTTCCAATATGGGAACAGGATAGTCTTTTGAACAAATGGTGATGGGTGATTTTCAAATTCAGCCTATTAACTACAGAAGAAAAATTGACTCATTGGATTATTAAAATTTAGGACGATTAAAAATTTAAAGGTTTTTCAGAGTCCATAGTCTCTCATGGTTCACCTCCTCTTCCAAGAGAGACTATGGACTCTGAAAAACGATCTGAGAATTTTGAAGGGGTGGGGGTGGGAGGTTGGGGGCACCAGGTGGTGGGTATTGTAGAGGGCACGGATTGCATGGAGCACTGGGTGTGGTGCAAAAATAATGAATACTGTTATGCTGAAAAAAATAATTATAAAAAAAAAAATTTAAAGGTAATAGGATTAAGACTTCCTACTTTTCAAAAGCTACCGACAAAATAAAAGGAGAACCAAAGACCAGGAGATAATATGTGTAGCTAAAATACACAAATGAACTTTTAGAACTCAGTAATTAAAGGATATCCTAAAAGAGTTGAATAAATACTTCACTAAAGAAGATACGTATCAATTGTTAAAAAGCATATGAAAAAGTTCTCATCACTAGTCATCAGGAATATGCAAATTAAGTTCACAGTGAGATACCACTTCATATCCACTAAAATGGGTAAAAGCAAAGTAACTGACAAGTATCCAAAAGGATATAGAGCCACTACAACTCTCAGGTGTTTTTGGTGAGAATGTGAAATGGTAGAACCACTTTGGGAAACAGTTGTGCATGTTTTTATAAAATTAAACATACACTTGTCATGACTCAGCAATTCCACTGTTAATTACCCAGAAAAAATGAATATATACCCACAAAGACTTTCTTTTTTTTAAGATTTTATTTATTTGTTTGAAAGACAGAGACCACAGGTAGGCAGAGAGGCAGGCAGAGAGGAGGAAGCAGGCTCCCCTCTGAGCAGAGAGCCCAATGCGGGGCCTAATCCCAGGACCCCGGGATCATGGTCTGAGTGGAAGGCGGAGGTTTTAACCCACTGAGCCACCCAAGTGCCCCCCCAACAAAGACTTTTACTTGAATGTTCATGCAGCTTTAAATCATAATAGCCCAAACCAGGAATGACTCAAATATTCATCAGCTGGTGAGCAGAGAAGATAAATTTTGATACATTATATAGTAAAATACCTACTAAGCAGTAAAATGGAATATACAACTAACCCATGCAATAACATGGATGAATCTCAAAACCATTGTGCTAAGTGAGAGAAATCAAACTCAAAAGTATGTATATTGTGTGATTACATTCATATGAAGATCTAGAACTGGAAAAAACTAATCTGTTGTGATAGGAATCAAATGAGTGGTCGTCAGATACTGCAGATTAGGGGACTGAATTGCTTGGGAAAGGGCACAAGGATGGTTTTAGGATGTTGTAATTGTTCTCTTTTAAAGGGCAGTGGTTTCGTGGTTCTTAAATCTCATTGAATTGTATACTTAATATGTACATTTTTATTATATGTAAATAATACATCAGTAAAGTTGATTTAACTCTTTTTTTCTTGAGATCTATGTATTTGACAAAGAGTGTGTGACTCTGCTTGCACGTGCACAACTGGGGCCAGGGCAGTAGACACCCCGCTGAGAGGTGAACCTGACTCCGGGATCCATCCCAGGACCTGAGCTGAAATCAGGAGTTGGTCACTTAACCAACTGAGCCACCCAGGCGCCCCCTCACTTTTATTTTAAATCAGCTTTATTTGGGCGCTTGGGTGGTTCAGTTGGTTAAGCATCTTCCTTTCCCCAGGGTCATGCTCCCGGGGTCCTGAGATCGAGTCCTCCTGCTGGGCTCCCTGCTCAGCAGGGAGTTTGCTTCTCCATCTGCCCTGCCATGCCCCTGCCCCTGTTCATGCTGGTGCTTGCTTTCTCTCTCTCATAAATAAATATGAGATCTTTAAAATAAAAGTGAGGCTCTAAAAAGCTGAAAAGAAGCTCTGTATTTG
Source organism: Lutra lutra (assembly GCF_902655055.1). Classification (NCBI taxonomy): domain Eukaryota; kingdom Metazoa; phylum Chordata; class Mammalia; order Carnivora; family Mustelidae; genus Lutra; species Lutra lutra. The sequence continues at coordinate 129,178,100 of NC_062278.1, read as the reverse complement.
TGGGTAGCATTTGTCAATTAGTGGGCTTCACTATAAGAGGACCATGTGGTTAGCTGGAATTTCTAATCTCCAGTAAAGGATTCTTTAATCCACATTGGTGGTGGGAGCTAGAGGTAATCAGCCTAGTTTTTAGTGATCTGGACCTGGGCTGGGAAAGTGGACTTATTCAGAGTATAGACTTCTACTCAAATTCCAGCCTCTCTATCTGTCCCTTAGCTTGGTGCTTTTCCGTTCTGAGTTTGTGTAGTGCAAGTAGGGAAGGCTATTCCTTTGTAGACTTTCAAACCATCCCCTTATGTTCAGTCCTCTATCCTAGCCCATTTCCAAACCTAGGCCTGTATTGGGTTATGCCGGGTGAATTGGTCTGCTTGCCATTAGTATGCCTTCCCCCTCTACTCTAATAAATATTTATCATTCCTGCTTCTGCTTTCTATCTTCATACGTAGTGATTTGGGGTTACAGGTATCTCTTAGGTTCTTTGAATATGGAGTTTTAAATTCCTATTTTTATTCTTACTGTTTGGAGGATACCTTAAAACTATAAAATCCATCCTGTACATTTTTCACTTCAGCAATATCAAACTCCTTATAATTCTCCAAACACACAAGCCCATTTCATATTTTTGTGCGTTTGTAGAATTCCTTCTTGCTTGTAAGGTGTAGTTTAATCCCTTCTTTACTTGGTAAAGCTTTTGTCTTTCAAAATCCAGTTCTCTCCTTCCTAAATTTTCTTGTCTGCTCCTTCTATACCTTTGTTTCACAACAAATCCGCTTCATCAGAAATGGCCATATAGCAGTTTCCTATGGAGGACTACCTGGAACCACTGGGAAATACTTGTTAGACTAATTGTAAACTGCTTAAAGTGGAACAAATAATAAGTGTTAAATGAACTCTGAAATTGTATATGAACCACTTAGGCAATTTGTAGGGATGAAAGATCCAGTAGAGACCAAAGGCCTGGGAGGTGGGCAAGCAGTGTACAACAGGACCTGAGGTGGAATAAATGTAAATATGCAGAATAATTTACTGTAATTTCCTGAGATCTATTATATTCTGCTCTCTACTTTCTGATACAGCAGATGTTTAGACCAAAAACTTGTGCTTCAGGGGCACCTGGTGGCTCAGTTGTTAAGCATGTACCTTCTGCTCAGGTCATGATCCTGGGATCCTGGGATCGAACCCCGTATCAGGCACTCTGCTCAGCAGGGAATCTGCTTCTCCTCCTCACCCTCCTCCCTGCTTGTGTTCATTCTCTCTCTCTCTCTCAAATGAATTTTTTTTAAAAATTATGAAACACTTATTTCAAATACCATTAAGACAAAAATTTTAAGCTACAGTACAATGCTTTTTATCATTTAGAACTTTTTTTTTTTTGCTTATTGAAGGAGTTCTTTTAGACTTAATGTTGACACATATTTTTAATTCTGTATCACTCTTGTGCATACGTTATCTTTGGGACTATTCCATAGTCTGGGATTCCTTTGAAATTGCACTTGCTAAGGTTACCAGTGACCTTCATATTAGCAAACCCAGTGGGTAATTTTTTTTTAAGATTTTATTTATTTATTTAACAGAGAGAGTGATCACAAGTAGGCAGAGAGGCAGGCAGAGAGAGAGGAGGAAGCAGGCTCCCTGCTGAGTAGAGAGCCCCATGTGGGGCTGGATCCCAGGACCCTGAGATCATGACCTGAGCCGAAGGCAGAGGCTTAACCCACTGAGCCACCCAGGCGCCCCACCCAGTGGGTAATTTTTGTTTTGCTTTCACCTCTCTGCAGTATCCGACACTAGTGACCTCCATTTTTTTTTCCTTTATTTTTTTTTATTTTATTTTTTTTTTATTAAATTTTTTTATTTTTTCAGCATAACAGTATTCATTTTGAGTCTCTCCTTCAACCTCTGTGAAATTGCTTTCTTCTAGTTTCCGTGTTACCTTTTTGGCTCTTCCTTCTTAGGTTCCCTCTAAGAATTCTGAGCCTTCACCTATATGTTCCCCTGTGCCTAGAGTATTTTTTTTTTTTAAGATTTTATTTATTTGACACAGAGAGCACAAGCAGGGGGAGCAGCAGAGAGAGAAGAGAAGCAGGCTCCCCACTGAGCAGTTGCTCAATCCCATGTACCCCCTTCCCATTCTTTTTGTCTAATTTTCACTGGTCCTTCAAAACCAGGTACATACATTCCTTACTTTAGGAAGTCTTTCCTGACTCTTCTAATTTGGATGCTCTCTTTCAAAATGGGCCAACGGCATGAAGAAAGCCTTCACAAATGAACACAAAATGTTTATGAGGTAAATAAAACTATGTTTAGGCACAATTTAAAATAATGCACTTTCTTTTTTTTTAATCTGTCAAATTAGCAAAGATTTAAAGAGTGCTATCACTGAAGGAGAACATGGAGAAATGAATCTGATTCTATCCTGATATTGGAAGTAGAAATCTATCATTTTTCTGGAGGAAACACTGACTTTATATATCAAAGAACCTTTAAAATGTGTATACATACATACACATACCCCTTTTGACTCAGCATTCTACTATTTGGAATATATCCTGAGAAGATAACTAGACAGCTCTGAAAAGTGTGTAAGAATGTTTATTGGTTATTTTAAAACAAAAAAATAATAACCTAATAGTGTAGCAGTGGCAGATGGCTGAATTATCTTATCCATATGGTAATAACTGTATGTCCATTAAAATGATTTAGATCTGGGGTCCTGGGTGGCACAGTCATTTAAGCATCCAACTCTTGGTTTTGGCTTAGATCTTGAACTCATGGTGGTGAGATCGAGCCCCAGTCTGGCTCTGTGCTCAGCACAGTGTCTGCTTCAGATTCTGTCCTCCCTTCCCTCTACCACTCCCACTTGTGCAGGCTCGCTCCCTCGCTCTCTCTCAAATAAATAAATAAATCTAAAAAACTGATCTAGGGATGCCTGGGTGGCTTAGTCTGTTATGCAGCTGCCTTCAGGTCAGGTCATGATCCCAGGGTTCTGGGATCAAGTCCGATATCAGGCTCCCAGCTTGGTGAGGAGCCTGCTTCTCCCTCTGCCTGCTATTCCCCCACCTTGTGCTTACTCACTCTTTCTTTCTCTCTGATGAATAAAGAAATAAAATCTTTTTTTTTTAATTTAAATAAATAAATAAATAATCTAGATCTGTTCTGACATGGAAGTAGATTCATGAGATCTTGCTAGTTTGAAGTAAGTTTTTTTTTTTAAGATTTTATTTATTTATTTGACAGAGAACGCAAGTAGGCAGAGAGGCAGGCAGAGAGAGAGAGAGAAGCAGGCTCTGCACTGAGCAGAGAGCCCGATGTGGGGCTCGATCCCAGGACCCTGGGATCATGACCTGAGCCAAAGGCAGAGGCTTTAACCCACTGAGCCACCCAGGCACCCAGTTTGAAGTAAGTTTTAAAATACATAGTGTAGTCAAACTTTTGTAAAAAATATACATTTACAAATTTTCATAAGAAAATGTCAGAATACATATCCATAAAAATATTAACTGGTTATTTTTGAATGAATAATTAAAATGCCTTTTACTTATGAACATTTTCTAATGGGGGAGCAATGGGGGAAATGGGGGAGCAAATGGGGGAAAACAGAAGCCCTGCCCTAGGGCTTCTGATTCCCACTGTGCTTGCTTCTCTCATTGCCCTCAGACAGTAAGTATACTCAGGGCCATCATAGAATTATTTTGGGTCTGGCTCAGAATAGAAAATGTTTGATGAGTGAATTATACCAATAACAGCTAATGGTGCTTGAGCATTTCTTATGTCTTAACCATTTTTCTAAGCATTTGATGTGTTCACTTAATCCTTGTGAGTTGGGTAGTGTTATTATCTCTGTTTTTCGGGTGAAAGAGCCTAACAGAAATTAACCAGTTTATGTAAGCGCTCATAGCTGTAAGTGGCAGGGTGGGAATTCAACCCATGTAGCCTGGCTTTCACTTAGAGACACAAGATAGCATGTTGGTTCTGAATTAGATAGATTATGATCTATCTCTGATTGAGACTAGTTGGATTAGATTCCATGTCTAGGATTCCAGCTAGACAGCTGGGCATCAGTTAATCATGGACTGAGTAAAAAAGGCAGAATTTGACACTCACGGATCTGAACCAAATACCAGGGAAGTAATCTTGGTCTCTTTTGCATTTTTATAAAAAACTCAAATCATTTTAGACTCTGAGCTTCTCACTGAAATTAGTGCCACCTCTTAGGGTTTGGCTTCGTTATATGCTTCCTCCCTTTTCCAGTTATGTCCCTTCAAAACTTTAATTTAGAGTCCTAAATTTACAATTAGTTCTTCCCACTTTTTTTTCCAGTAAGTTTACTTATGGCAAATTCATCAAATTGCATTTTTAAAACCTATCAATCTTCCTTTTTGCCATATCTTCTTTTTTTTTTCTTCATGTTTTCTTTTAAAGTGTTAGCATTTCTGAAAGCTACATTCCTATTATCTGGAACTGCACTGTTTAATATGGTGGCTACTAGCCACATGTGGCTTTTTAAGTTATAACTAATTAATTAGAACAGGCAAAAAATTTAAACAGCACTTCTCCAAAGAAGATATGGGGCTGGTCAGTAAGCACAGGAAAAGATGTTCAACATCATTAGCCGTTAAGAAAATATAAGTTAAAACCATAGTGAGATAACATCACACACCTATTAGAATGGCTAAAATAGAAAATAGTGACAAATGCCAAATGCTAAAGAGGATGTGGAACCAATCATAACTCTTGTACTGATGGGAATGTAAAATGGTGTAGTCATGCAGGTAAACAGTCTGGCAGTTTCTTATAAAGATATACTTAAAGGATGCCTGGGTGGCTCAGTCGATTAAGTGTCTGACTTTGGCTCAGGTTCTCGGGGTCCTGGGATTAAGCTCTTCATGGGGATCCCCACCCGATGGGGAGTTTGCTTGTCCCTCTTTAGCTCTCCTCTGCCCCTCCCCCCACTCATACTCTCTGTCTCTCAAATAAAATCTTGAATTATATATATATCTATATATATTTTAAGATTTATGTGCATACATACATCTGTATGTATATATGTGTATGTATGTATGTATTTACATACATATATGTATGCACATATACTTAACATGCAACCCTACAGTCACACTTACATTTATGCTGGAGAAATGAAAACCATGTCCACACAAAAATCTGTGCACTAGTATTCACAGCAGCTTTATTTGTAAATAGAGACAACATAAATATCCTTGAATGAATGAATGTGTGAACAAACTGTAGTATATCTACACAATGGAATACAACTCAGCAATAAAAAGGAATGAACTGTTGGTACATGTGTGAAGTGAATGACTCAAAATCATTCTGTTAAGTGAGAGAAGAAATTATTAAAAGTTTATATACTTTATGATTCCATGCATGAAACATTTTTGAAATAACAAAACTATAATGATGGAAAATAGATCCGTGATTGTCAAGGTTAGGATTGAGGTGACTGTGACTTTATAGTCACAGTATATATATAAAGTCATAGGGTAATAGAAGGGGCTCTTGGGGGTAATGGGACAGTTCTGTATCCTGATTGTGGTGGTATTTATTGTGGAAGGAAGGGAGGAGAGAAGGAGTAAGTATAAGTAAAACTGGTGAGATCTGAATAGTACCAGTGTCAATTTCCTGGTTTTGCTCACTGTACTATGGTGATGTAGGATGTTATCTTAGGAAGAAACTGGGGGAAGAGTACACAAGAGCTCTCTGTACTACTTTTGCAACTTCTATGTGAATCTAAAATAAATAATTACAAAATTAAATTTTTTAATAAAATTAAAATTCAGCTCTTCCGTTACACTAGCCACATTTAAAGGGCTCAGTAGCCCCATATGGCTAATGGCATCCATATCAGAACACGTATAGAATAATTCCATCAACACAGCATGTTTTATAGGGTAGCGCTTGTCTAAAAGCACATGTCTGTCTTTGGCCCATGTTCTCTCTTCTTCCTTGACTATTTTGAATTCTAATATCACATGAAGACTTGTATTATCTGTCATGTTATTTTATAAACTGGCTGTTTTTGGTTATATCCAACCTTAGAGAAATATGTCTTTCATTTCTCAAATTTCAGAGAAATAAAATAGTCTTTATATTAATTTAGGAATTTATCACGTGTTTTCATAGGCATCAATTATTTAAATTTTCTAGCACTCATGTATTTTGCCTTTGCACCCGTTTTATCACCTAAATTACCAACTGTACTAGGATATAGCCCTACTGTCTCTCACATAGCTATCCTGATATACTTTCTTACTAATATCCTTTATTTTTCTTTTATCCTTACTGAAAGCTCTTTCAAAATCTTGAATTTCTGAAAAGGTATATAGTTTTTCATGTTTGGTGCTATTTCTTCCCTGTCTTTTGTGCATCTTTTGGAAAGGTAATTCTTCTATTGCGATGTTCTAATATTTTGTCCTGTAACACCTAGTTCCTCTTTGGCTTGTTTGCATTTTCAGTTAAGAATTACTGGGCACTTCCTTTATTTTTTTTTTAAGATTTTATTTATTTGATAGAGACACAGCAAGAGATGGAACACAGCAGGGAGAGTGGGAGAGGGAGAAGCAGACTTCTCACTGAGCAAGGAGCCCGGTGGTGGGGCTCAATCCCAAGACCCTGAGATTATGACCTGAGCTGAAGGCAGATATTTAATGACTGAGCCACCCAGGCACCCCTGGGCACTTCTTTTAGTATGGAACTTCTTTCTGCTTCAGCTTCATTCTTCATGAGATCTAGTTTTATAGTTTTATATGAACCAACATCTGAGATTTGAAGGTGAGGAAGTGGAGCATGACACAGTAGCTCCAGACCTATTCATATTAGTAACAAAGTTAGGCATTGAAGGACAAGAAGAATGGGGGAGGGGGTGACCTACTGAGGAAAACCACAAAGAGAGAAATAAATATTGGAATTAGTATTTATATCTTCCTGGGTAGAAAATCGGGTATTATAATGGTATCACTGTTTTTTCAAAAATAATTCATAAGTTTCTTGCAATTAGAATCAAATTCTAATAACATTTTTCTTAAAATTTAACTATTCAAAAATTTATCTAGAAGACCATCAAAGAACATTTGGAGTTCTAATCATAATTAGGGATATGGGAAGCAAAACCAGATAGTAAAACTTAATAAGACAGCAGTAATTACAATAGTGTAGGACTGGCATAAAAACAAAGTAATCATTGGATCCAGAGGTCCAGGAAAGGTACTCTGGCATAAGAATTCAACAAATGAAAGGGTTCTTCATGAATTAATTTTTTCTGTAGTCATTAAATCTCTAATACCTAAGTGAGCAAAAGATGTGAAGAGATAATTTACCAGAGAAGAAACACAACAAGCAAAAAAGTTTTCTAGGACTGAAGAAATGAAAATGAAAACAATAATTAGAGAAACAAGACAGAGGATCATAGGGAAAGGGAGGGAAAAATGAAACAAGACGAAACCAGAGAGGGAGACAAATCATAAGAGACACCTGAGATTAAAACTCAGGAAACAAACTGAGGGTTGCTGGAGGGGAGTGGGTGGGAGGGATGGGGTGGCTGGGTGATGGACATTGGAGAGGGTATGTACTATGGTGAGCGCTGTGAAGTGTAAGACTGATGAATCACAGACCTGTAGCCCTGAAACAAATAATACATTATATGTTAATTTAAAAAATGAAAACAATAAAGTTCTATTTCTCATTAAGGGGGTAAAGATTTTTACTGGTTAAAATGCCACTTCTATCGATGGTATAGTGGAATTGATGCTCTCCTTTTCAGTCATCATCTCCCTTTTGTTGCTTTACTTCATCATTCTTGAGTTAGTATCATACATCTGTCCTTCAGCAAATCCTACTAGCTCTACCTTTGATATATATACAGTATCTAAACTTCTCCACTATAACTCTCCTGGTCCAAACCCCCAAGCCTTCTTGCCTGATTTATTGCAGTAGCCCCTTATTTGCTTCTCTGCTTTTTATCTTGCTCCCTCACAGTCTCTTCTGAACATAGCAGCCAGAATTACCAATTTAAAATGTAAGTCTGATCATATCATTCCTCTGCTCAGTAGCCATCAGTTGTTTCCCAGCTCACTCAGGATAAAGCCAAATTCATCATAAGTCTACAGATCCTACATGATTTAATCTCCTACCTTTCCTTTCTGACCTCACCTCCCACACTACCCAACTTGCTTTCTCTGTTCCCGTCATATCAGCCTCCTCTTTCTTATAGTACATCGAGCGTGCTCCCACCTTAAGGCCCTTGTACTTATGGTTATTATGCCTGAGATGATTTAGCCCAAAACACCTTCTCAGCCTGTTCCCTTTATTCTTTCAGGTCTCTGTTCAAATGTCAGTGAGATCTTATCTGACTCCCCTTTATAACACAGTTCTTCTCATTCTTTCTGAAGCCCTACCCTGCTTGATTTTTCTCCATAGAACATGTCACCATCTAAGTTATATGATTACATGCATGCTGGTTTTCTTTATCCAGCTAGATTATCAGCTCCTTAAGAGCAGGGACTTTATTTTATTCACTGCTATATCCTTAGCACTTAACAAGTGCCTGGCATATAGTAAGCACTCAGTATTTCTTGAATGAGTAGATTGATTGAACCTTTTTAGAAAACAACTAAAGCATGGTTTAAAATCCTTTTTTTTTTTTTTTAAGTAAGAGGATGATGAAGTAAATTCTGTCCACTTGGTAACAAGAGAACGCTCTGCATGTGGTAGTATCTGAGAGGATAGGATCAGAAGCAGTAATGTTGGTCGTTTCTCTCTCTTAGTAAGAAAAGATGATGGGAGAATAATTTCCAAGTATAGAGGAAGTTGTAGAATAAGGAACAAGCACTATTTGTTGTCAATCTTTGAAAAGATTAGGTTGATGGAACCAAAAGTTTGGTGCAGGGCAGTAGCACAAAATAAGGTTGCAGGTGGATGGGAACAGATGTTGAAAGGCTTGAAAATAAGTTAAAGAGGGTAGGATGCATGTTGCCTACAGAGATCAGTAGTGTGAATTCTTGAACTATGAGGGTTAAAAAACTATCTGAATCTAAGTTTGTTGGTGTCATGTAAGGTGGCAAGGAGGGCAGAGTAAGAAATACCAACTGGGAGGCAGTTGTAACAAGGCAGAGTTGAAGTAATAATACTCCAGGTAGTAAGGAGTATAGGCCGTGATGAAATAAAGACATGAATCAAAGATAAGCAGTAATGTGGCAAAGAATAAGGCTTGGTGACTAACTGCATATGGGATGCAAAAGAGGAAATAAAAGGTTCTCTCGGGATTAAGAAATCATATTTTTAAAATTGTTTTCTTTTTTCATTACAGGTTTCTCATTCACCAAAAAATGGATCATTTAATTCTTTGGAGGACTCAGTTATCACAGTACTTCTGTACTGCCAACTAAGATTTATGAGAGTAAATTCATGACAATAAATTTCTGCATCAAAAAACTGCTGAAGAACTAAAAGAGGATTTTATATTATAAGATCCTACAGTATCATATTACTAAATAAAACTAAAGAGCACAATTATTAAATTATTAGACTTCCTAATACAAGCACACATGTGCAGTAGCTACTGTATCCTGACAGTTACCAAACCTCAAATTTAAATGGCTTTTCTTTTGGGAAAGGTTGTTACATTTTCAAGAAACCACTGAACTTAGTCATCAAGTATATTTTCAGCAGAGTGTAAGTTAGGAGAATTTACTTGAAATAAGTTCTAGAAAATTCAGTTCACATCACTGAGTGGATTCGATATTATGGCAGCAACTTACAGACTTGTGGTCAGTACTGTGAACCACTACAGCAGTGTGGTGATAGACCGGCGTTTTGAGCAAGCTATACATTATTGCACTGGAACCTGCCACACCTTTACACATGGAGTTGACTGCATTGTGGTACATCATAGTGTTTGTGCAGACCTCTTACACATCCCTGTGTCTCAGTTCAAAGATGCGGATCTGGGCTCTATGTTTCTACCCCATGAAAACGGGTTTTCCTCAGCTGAGGGTGACTATCACCAGCAGGTCCTAACAGGCATACCCAGGGTCAAGAAAGGATCTGCCCTTCAGAACACCTGTAACTTAAAGGACATTGCAGGAGAAGCAATCAGTTTTGCCAGTGGAAAAATAAAGGAATTTTCCTTTGAAAAGCTCAAGAACTCTAACCATGCAGCTTACAAAAAGGGAAGAAAAGTTAAGTCTGACTCATTTAATAGGAGGTCAGTTGATTTTGACTTCCTCTGTGGCCATTATAACAATGATGGGAACTCCCCATCCTTTGGTTTACTCCGGAGTGCCTCAGTTGAGGAAAAATCATTGTCCCATAGAAACTCGCTTGATACAAACCTAACTTCAATGCTTCTTCACAACTTCTCTGAAGAAGACCTGGTTACTCAGATTTTGGAAAAACATAAAATAGATAATTTTTCTTCTGGAACAGACATAAAGATGTGCTTGGACATCTTGCTGAAATGCTCTGAGGATTTGAAAAAATGCACAGATATCATAAAACAATGCATAAAGAAAAAGTCAGGGAGTAGCATCAATGAAGGAAACAGCAACGATGCCAACTCCGATACTGTCTATGTGAATGTAATGACCAGGTTAGCATCCTATCTGAAAAAGCTACCATTTGAATTCATGCAGCCTGGAAATAATGAGGCTATAGATTTAACAGAACTAGTCAGTAATATGCCCACATTACAACTGACTCCCTTTTCACCAGTATTTGGCACTGAACAGCCCCCTAAATATGAAGATGTTGTCCAGCTCTCAGCCCCTGACTCTGGACAATTTCAAACTATAGCACTGCAAGATGACAAACACAGTTCTAGGAAAACAGACCCAGTAAAATCCACTCCAAACAACTCTACAAATCCCTTATATAACCCTGAGATAAGTGATCCCAGAACTCCAAAAGATACCCAGCTTCAATCTACCATGAACTCTTTAGAAAATGTTTCTTCTGGTGACCTAATGGAAACCCTTTATATTGAAGAAGAGTCAGATGGAAAGAAAGCATTAGATAAAGGACAAAGGACAGAGAATGGCCCCAGTCAGGAGTTGTTAAAGGTAAATGAAGATAGAGCAGAATTTTCAGACTGTGGTACTCCTCTTAAAAAATGTTCTGCCTTAGTGCGAAGTGAAAGTGGTAAGATATTTGAGAAACCAGTTGTTAACCTATGTGAGGAAGACCTTAAATCAAAAGTTCCTAAAATTGAAGAGGGAGACCACAGAGATTTTATGAATCCTAATAGTCAAGAAGAGATAGATAAATTGTTAATGGATTTGGAATCATTTTCACAGAAAATGGAGACCTCTCTAAGAGAGCCACTTACCAAAGGTAAAAGCTCTAACTCTCTAAATAGTCAGAGTCCATCGACTGGTCAGCTTCCTATAGATCTTGAGCCCAAGTCTAAAGTCTCTTCACCCACCGAAAAAGTCTCCCCTTCTTGTCTAACAAGGATTATTGAAACCAATGGACACAAAATAGAGGAAGAGGATCGAGTCCTCTTACTGCGAATTCTAGAAAGCATTGAAGATTTTGCTCAAGAACTAGTCGAATGCAAATCAGGCAGAGGGAGCCTATCACAAGAAAAGGAAATGATGCAGATTCTACAGGAAACCTTGACAACTTCCTCCCAGGCCAATTTATCGGTCTGTAGAAGTCCTATTGGTGATAAAGCCAAAGATACTACTTCAGTAGTTCTGATTCAGCAGACTCCAGAGGTGATCAAGGTAAGACCCAACAATCTTGAGTCCTGAGAATTAGCCAAAGAAATGTTTTAATCTGTGCAAAACTTATAAAGAAAAACTATTTCTGTTGGCCGTTTTCTTTTCTACTAAAGTTCCTGCCTTAGACTAGGCATGCTTCAGTGAAAAAAACTAAAAAGCAAGGGCTTTAGAGTCAGCCAGACTGGTTTCAGCTGCCCTCCTCACACGTTTCATCTTCTTCCTAGCCCTGTGACCAGAGGAAAGTTACTTAGCCTTAATATCCTCATCTATTTATTAGAAATAAGGATCAGGGTAACTTAGGTGAAATGCAAGCAAGGTACCTTACACAATTAGGCATTTAATATTAGCTTCATCCTCCCCAGTCAACCAGTAAGCCAGTCATTAATACATACATGTACAGACTATAAGGTGCAGTGTGAGGTACAAAAAAAGACAGCACATGATTTCTTAAAGACCTTGAAATCTAGTTGGGAAAACACAACTAACATACTGGAAGGAATTCATGAACATGTTGGCCCTTCTCTGAAAGTATTGTTAGTGCAATAGGGTCTTCAAAGAAGGTAAAGACTATAGTGTATAAGATTTGCTTCTTCATGCAAGTGGGAATAAATACCAATCTAAGGTCATAGGATAGTAGTATTTTCAAAAGGCTTTGAATTTACCCCGCTGATATTTTTGCTTTAATAACCCCAAAAAGGCAGTTATCTTCCCACTCGTGTGTATGTCTTAGCACGACAGTTATTTCTTATTCATTTTATGTATCTAACATGAGTTGGCGATGGGCTTTGCTCCATCTCGCTCAGGGGCTCAGGGTGATAGATGCTCCGTGTTCCTACAACTGTCCCATTGCTCCATCTGGAATATGGCTTAAGAATTCACCGAGGAAGGGAAAAAAAGAGATGTTGCTTTTCACTGTCTTATTCCTACCTGTGATGCACTTCCTTTCCACTCACCGTGCAGTGATTCCAGCCCAAAAGCTAAGAAACATAGGGAAGCACATAGAATATACTTGGTGAACACTGTCTCTACCTCATGAATGATGTACCATACATATATGAAGTCAAACATAAGGCCAATTAATGAAACAAGTTGTAAAATGATATGAATTCTTAGAGATAGGTACATGGTACAAGAAGTATGAAGAAATACATGGATACACCAAATATAATGTCCAGAACAATGTTTAATCCCTGGGAAATAGGGGTGGAACTGAGGAAAGATGTACAGAGGACCTCAGTAGTGTTAGTAATCTGGTGATGGGTCATAAGTATTTTTTCGTGTTTTTTTTTTTTTGCCTTTTTATGTATTTTTAATGTAAATTTTTAAAAAATTGGATACTAGATGCAACATGGGGGGTCGAGGGGGTAGGAGAAGAGTAAATGAAACAAGATGGGATTGGGAGGGAGACAAACCATAAGTGACTCTTAATCTCACAAAACAAACTGAGGGTTGATGGGGGGAGGGGTTGGGAGAGGGGGTGGGGTTGTGGATATCGGGGAGGGTATGTGCTATGGTGAGTGTTGTGAAGTGTGTAAACCTGGCGATTCGCAGACCTGTACCCCTGGGGATAAAAATATATGTTTATAAAGCTGTAAAAAAAAAAAAAAAGAAAGAAAGGATGAATCCCCAAGTTTTGTAGCAACATGGACGGGACTGGAAGAGATTATGCTGAGTGAAATAAGTCAAGCAGAGAGAGTCAATTATCATATGGTTTCACTTATTTGTGGAGCATAACAAATAGCATGGAGGACAAGGGGAGATGGAGAGGAGAAGGGAGTTGAGGGAAATTGGAAGGGGAGGTGAACCATGAGAGACTATGGACTCTGAAAAACGATCTGAGAATTTTGAAGGGGTGGGGGGTGGGAGGTTGGGGGCACCAGGTGGTGGGTATTGTAGAGGGCACGGATTGCATGGAGCACTGGGTGTGGTGCAAAAATAATGAATACTGTTATGCTGAAAAAAATAAAAAAATTAAAAAAAAAATTGGATACTAGAGATGGCATATATGTGGGCAAGTTAAAAAGGAAGTTAATGTTAATTTTAACATTAATATTAATTTAACATTAATCTCAATATTTTCATATAAGTAGGAAAAAAAGTATATTATGATCTGATGAATAATTTTTGCATTGTATTTATTTTGTGGTTGTGCCAGGCACATTTCTAGTTACCAGTGACAAGTACTTAAGTTTAAAACTATACATACTTAAGGTTACAAAATGATGCTTTGGGTCTAAATATTCTCAAACATTTACCAAGCATTTCTGTGAAATTTCTGAGTCTCCTTATTCATTGATTCACAGTTGGTAATATCTTTAGTTAATTTGGTTGATACTGGGGGCAAGAAACTGGAAATTAAAATTAAAAATTAAATTAAAATTAGAAACAAAAATAAGAAAATGCTTTCATGTACATAAGCGATATTGATGTGCTAAATATTTTATAAAGAAAATACCTATATAGCAATCTCAAAATGGTGATAACATAAGAACTAACCATTCCTTTTTTTTTTTTTTTTAAGATTTCATTTATTTATTTGACAGAAAGAGATCACAAGTAGAGAGGCAGGCAGAAGAGGGGTTGGGGGGAGCCAGATGCGGGGCTTGATCCCAGAACCCTGGGATAATAACCTGAGCCAAAGGCAGAGGCTTAACCCACTGAGCCACCCAGGTGCCCCAAGATCTAACCATTCTTGGGAGCTAAGGCATGCTAAGACATTTAGATGTTTTTTCTCACTATCTTCCCCTAAATAACCTATCTCCTCATTCAAAAAAAAAAAAAATTTACCTTTTCTGCTGACCTATTACAATGTCTAACAACCATTATAACCAGAAACTTACTGTAATACAGTGTTTTGAATTTTACTTAACCCTCATCCCCATTATCTTCTCTGAAAAAAGAGGGAAAATTCTTCTAAAGGAGATGAGCTGCAAAAAGTAGAAAATGTGAACCTGAGGCTAAGAATAAGTCCTATGTAACACCATTTCTATATCTTGGCTGACAGCTTGTGAGCATGTACCCCCTGGAACGTTCCCAATCTAAATACACCCAACTAAAAATCCTGCACTTGGGTCTTTTGGTTTCCAATTTTTTGACAAGTATGGACTGAAGTCAAAATCTTATTAAAAAAGACTCACCCATAGAAAGGAGAACCCTCTTACATTGTTGGTGGGAATGCAAACTGGTGCAGCCACTCTGGAAGATAGTATGGAGGTTCCTCAAAAAGTTAAAAATAGAGCTGCCCAGCGGTTCCACTATGAGGTATTTATCCAAAAGATACAAAGGGGCACATGCACCCTAATGTTCATAGCAGCGGTGTCCACAATAGCCAAAATATGGAAAGAGCCTAGGGGTCCATTGACAGATGAATGGATAAAGAAGTGGTATATATATGTAATGAAATACTATGCAGCCATCAAAAAGAATGAAATCTTGCCATTTGCAACAACATGGATGGAACTAGAAGGTATTATGCTAAGCAAAATAAGCCAGTCTGAGAAAGGCAAATACCATATGATTTCACTTATGTGGAATTTAAGAAATAAAACAGATGAACATAGGGGAAGGGAAGGAAAATTAAATAAGATGAAAACAGAGAGGGAGGCAAATCATAAGAGACTTTTAACTCCAGGAAACAAACTGAGGGTTGCTGGAGGGGGAGGTAGGTGGGAGATAGGGTAAATGGGCACTTGATATAATAAGCGCTGGATGTTATATGCAACTTACGAACCACTAAATTTTACTCCTGAAACATATAATACAGTATATGTTAACTAAATTGAATTTAAACACAAAATTTTTTTTAAAAGACCCTCCCATCACTCTTTTAAAAAGAGCACAGAGGGAGAGTGGGAAGAGAAACAGACTCCACACTGAGCAGAGAGCCCAATGTGGGGCTTGATCCCAGGACTCTGAGACCTGAGCTAAAGACAGATCTTTAACTGATTGATCCACCCAGGTGCCCCACAAAAGAATAAAATTTGATGAGATTTCTTTTTGATAAAAGTTGAAAATAATTCATGAAAAGCTAATTTAAAGAGAAAGGTAATATAAAATGTTTAATTCCCGAAAATAGTTAATGCAAGAAAAATAAAACCATCTTTCTTGACTCAGTTGGCTTCCTGCTTATTCTTTATTTATTTATTTATTTATTTATTTATTTTTTAGTCTTTCTGTGCTTCTTATGAAATATTTTAAATCAGGAGTTGGCAGATGTTTTCTATAAAGGGCCAGATGTAAATATCTCAGGCTTTGCAAGGTCACAAATTCTCTGTCACAGTTTGTCTTCTTTTTTTAAACAACACTTTAATTATGTAAAACTACTCTTAGCCCCAAGCCTTAAAAAACAGGTAGTGGGCCAGATTTGGCCCACAGAATGTATTTTGTCAATCCCCATTTTAAATAGAAAAGTATAGTGAATGACAGAAAAAGCATTCATTATTACCTACCACTTAGCTTTGTCAAATATTAACATTTTATCATACTTGCTTCAGATCTTTATTTAGTATTTTTTTATTATCATCATCGCTTTTGGTTTTTTTTTGTTTTTTTTTTGTTTTAAAGATTTTATTTAATTATTTGACAGAGAGATCACAGGCAGGCAGAGAGGCAGGCAGAGAGAGAGGAGGAAGCAGGCTCCCTGCTGAGCAGAGAGCCCGATGTGGGGCTCGATCCCAGGACTCTGAGATCATGACCTGAGCCGAAGGCAGCGGCTTAACCCACTGAGCCACCCAGGCGCCCCATATCATCATCGTTTTTTTAAAAATCATCTCAGATATAGTTGAAACCCCCCGGGGTCCCTAACCAAGTTTTTTCTCTCCTTTCCAGAAGTAACCACTGTCCTGAATTTGGTATTTATCTCCTGCAAGTTTTTATATAGTATTATTTGTCATATTCTTACAGTGAGAGAGTGAACAAAAAGTAATAGGAAATAAAATTTGAGAGGTAGATTGAGACCAATTTATGAATGACCAGTATGGTGTGCTCAACCCTTAGGGTGAGGAACTAAAGGTTTTTAAGCAGAAAAGTCCCACAGTATTTTTTTTCTATGAATAATACATTTTTAAAAGGATAATAAATGTTAAATTAGGCTTTTTTTTTCAATTTCTTAGACAATTTTTACCAGTTCAAAACATTTCAATTAAAAGTGTTATGTAATGGGTCATATAGGAAGTGCGTTGGTGACTGAAAAGAAAGATTAACTTGAAGATAGTATATGTTACTAATATTTTAACATTGTTTCAAAATAATTTCTCAAGAGTGAGCAGTATTAGTTCAGATGTTTCTTGCCCAGAAATAAAATTCAAACCTGTATTGGAAGTGATAAGCAAATAGAAAATATGTTTGGTATTAAGAGATTGATATCTAGATACTGGTCTGGATCAGGAGTCAACAACCTGATGCCCAAGGACTAAATCTTTCCTGTGACCTGTGTTTGTAAATAGTTGTATTAGAACACAGCTGCACCCATTTGTTTACATATGATCTGACTGCTTTTGTCCTCCACCTAAATTGAGTATTTAAAGACTTTAAAGCCTGAAATATCAACTCTCTGGCCATTTATAGAAAAAAGTTTGTGAACTCTTCAGCTAGATATTATTTGACTGTAGATCAGCAAAAGGTTTTTGACGAGGTTCTATGTGATATTTTGTTAAAGGCATTGGAAATACTTGGAAACATCATTAAATATCAGTAGTAAAAACTACCATTGATTGTCAGCAGTCAAATAGTACACCAATAGAAAAAGCAAAATAAATGAGCGCAGTGTTTGGAAATTCTTCATCATGAGTTCTGATCTTGGGTTTTGATCTACACAGATTTCCCCCCGCCCCCGGTGATGACCCATCTCTTACTTTCCCACTTGAAACAGTTTCCTTTTCATCCCTTTCTAACTGTCAAGTTATTGATATTATTGACTAGCGAATGAACATTTAATACATGCTTTCTTCACTAAGCCTCTAGGTGACAGCAAACAACCTGTAGGTTCTAGAATAGCTGAGGTGTGAAGATGGGCGAAAATGAGTTATATAAGAAGAGAACAGCCTATGGAGGAGGAAAAGAGGGATGTGTCGGAGCTCTCAGAGGGTTTCATTATTTTAAATGAATGAATTAATTACTGAAAACATGTTTTGACATAGGAGATAATACAATTTTTAAAGAACACTTAGAAACTATAAAATATTATTACAGTCATTTTTGGTTTGTTTTTAGCCAAATGGAGCAATAGCCTGTTAGCTGATATTCACAACTTAAAATAATAAAACCTAGGCTCCCTTGAAAATTCTCTCTCCTTAATTTTGGTTGAAAAAAAAAAGCTAGGAAAAAATTTCTATTATTGTTTGCCTCAATTGAAAGAATGGAGGAAATGGGGCAGAATTCTTTAACAAAAGAAGAATTTAAGGTAAACAAAGAGGAAGATTTTTTTTTAAAAGCTCTACTATAATATTTAAGTCTGGTGAAACCTTAAAAATTTCAACTAATTGTGGGGAAAACCTGTGCAAATTACTAAAAAGTACAAATTAAAATTTCAGTGTTTTTAAGAAAAAGCTTTATTTTTATTTATTAGTTTCAAGAATAAAAAGTAAAGGGGCACCTGGGTGGCTCAGTCGTTAAGTGTCTGCCTTCGGCTCAGGTCACGATCCCTGGGTCTTAAGATGGATGGAACCCTGCATTAGGCTTCCTGTCCGCAGGAAGCCTGCTTCTCCCTCTCCCACTCCCCCTGCTTGTGTTCCTGCTCTTGCTCTCTCTCTGTCAAATAAATAAATAAAACCTTAAAAAAAAAAGGGTAGAACTACCACCAAAGTATTGCCAAGTGTGAACTTTAGCTAGACCTATTTCAATAATGAAGTAGAGATCATTTATAGTCGTTAAAAAATTATTAAGGAAGACAATTTAGGTGATATAAACAAACTTTAAACATTTCATGAAATGGACAGTCTCCTTTCAGAGAACTGCAAAATGGGCCATAAGGCAAAAAGCTTTTGTAAGCCGAAGAATAAAGAACAAGGAAGAGCCAAATAGAAAACATTTGATTGGCTGGGGCCACATAGCCTTACCTGTCGTGAAAAGGTACAGAGTTAGCTTGGCACTGGAGAATTGGCTATGTGAATATATTGTGTTTCTGGTCAAGCAGAGCATTGATAGGGACACAATTATCTAAGTTTTGCTTTGCTAGGTGGCACCCCTGGCAGGAACAGCTCTATCTTGGGCCTAAACATTTATTTCCACAATCCCCTTATTTAATCATCCTCTTCACCATTTTAGAGGTTTGATCAGAAATACCAGTCTTTTAGTTATCATCATTTCTTCAAGTCTCAGTGTAGTTTTCAAAAGATGATGTCAGACTCCTGTTCTAGGAGCTGGTTTAGTTTTTCTGTTCTCTTTTGTTGTTCCAGTCTGAGAGAGACCATCTGTCAGCTGGTCAATAGCTTTCCACATGCCTTTAAACTTTTGAGAGAATGCAGTATATTAGGGAGAAAAATATTGTGATATAATATTTGGGGCACTGGGTGGCTCAGTCAGTTAAGCATCTGCCTTCAGCTTAGGTCATGATCCCAGGGTCCTGGGATCGAACCCCGTGTTAGACTCTCTGCCTGGTGGGAAGTCTACTTCTCTCTGCTTCTCTCCCTCTGCCCTTCTCACTGCTCATTTTCTCTCTCTCTCCCCCTCCCTCTCTCAAATAATAAAATATTTTAAAAGATCTTTAAATATATATCATATTTATATAAATAACATATGAATATAATAATAATTGGCAACAAAACAATCTCATGGTTTGGACAGTACAAATGAACCAGGGTACCCATAACGCAAACCAGCTAGAATCAATAAGTCAAGAAATGATCCCCAAGGGGTAGATATTTCTTTAAGCCAGTTGGCATGTTTATGTATTTTGTGTAACTGTATTTCCACTTCCCTAGAAAGGTTTATCTACTGAGCTTGTTTCAGAAAAACTGAGGCATTGGAAATCAGGGAAAGATTTATAATGGGCATAAAGAACTACAGGATTACCAGCATCTTTGCAAATTGAACAGGCGGTTGGAGGATGGATTACCTGCTTTAGCAGTGGCCTGAAATATGTCAACAATGGCATTATCTTTTCAGGCATGAACAAGGAAAAAGTTGGACAAAAGAACCATAAATACCTTTATGGTATAAGATTTAGGAAAAAGATAGTCGGAGAAGGAATGAAGAAACATTCTTGATCTGATGTCTTGGAAGGAAGCAGTCTGCCTCCATGTCAGCTACTTTTTCCTAGTCAGTTGGATTTTGAGGTCTCTGGCATTCAGGATCAGATGTTTGGTGGAGCCTTCTTCAGTTGTGAAATAGGCGTGCAAGGTTTGATGCCCTGTAATTTAGCAGTATTGTTGGTAGTTCAGAGTAGGTGGTAGGGTCCTTTCCATGAATCCCACCTTTAAAAAAGCAATAGAGTAAAACAATAACTATCCATAAATGACAAAAGACTTAAAAATACCCATAGTTAAAGATCTGATAAGAATTCACTATATTAGCATTGATAAGGAAATTTGGTTATTTCTGTGACATACAACATTTTAAGAGAACTGGAATTATGACTGGTAATATTATACCAGGACACATCAGATTTTTAACAATTTCATACAATTTCTAGAACACTTAATAGCATGCATCCATACAAATACAACCTAAGAAGGTTTATTACATATTTGACAGTGTTTCCTATGTGATTTAACATACCAAATAAACCCAGTTAGTTTAACATCTCTTTTTTACAAGGTGAGAGACAAATCCTTTGAGATTTTCCAGGGACTCTGGCAGATCTTAAAGTCACTTTGAGGTAAAATGACTCCATTTAGAATTTGACTTGGGGAAGTTATCAAGATGTCAGAAGGTTTGAAAATTATAATAAAAAGGATCACAGGTCATTATAAATAATAGTTTTCTATTTAACCAAAGTGACAATAGAAGATTTTAAAGGTAAATAAATAAGGTTACAGGGTTGTGAACAAAATTTTAGCCCTTTTGATATTGAGAATACTGGGTTTTCTTAAGTAATCAAAGACCCAATAAAGACAATATGAAACATAGTAAATTTTTTTGGTGAGAAAAAGTCTTAGCTGACCAGGCAGATTACTTAGAAAGAAAAAACTTTGTTTACAATTTTTTTTTTTTTATGTAGAGCAGACCAATCTAAGGAAACACTTTGTTTTTTTAACAGAGAGAAAACCAAATTCCAGTTTTGAATCAGTGCATTGAAGATACTAAAAACCTTTTAACTCATTTTTTTTTTAACTTAAATAAATCCATTCCAATCTTAGCTAGATTGACCACACATAAAGTTCCTTTCTCAGGATTCCTTTTCCATGCACCTTCTACAACTCTTCTATATCCATTCAGATTTTGTCCTAATTTTTTTATCTTATTCTGAAACAATTATTTTACTTTTGAACAAAATTACTTTCTTTTTTCCTTTGCCAAAAAAGCAAAACAACGACAACAAAACCTCATGTCCTTCATACCCTATCCAAGCGACACATTCTATTTTCCTTAACAATTTTTAATATATAGTTGTTTTCTTTTACCCGTATTATTTCAGTAATTTTAGTTGTGTATATTGATTAAAATTCTTAACCCTTAGAACCTTTAATTCCTAATGAAAACCGAGGAATAAGCAATAGTGGACTGTGGTCTAGCAAATTTATAAACACACTTCATAATTTCTAGAAGTATATTCTCTCTGTAGTAAATTTTTCAATGTGGCACAACATGTGTTCAGTAATAGACCCAATTATTTTAGTTACTCTGTAAAAGGAAGCCAGAAGTAGATAAACTGTGTTTATTATATAAATAATGTAAAAAAGTTTATAATGTAAGTAATGTTTCAGGGGTGCCTGGGTGGCTCAGTGGGTTAAAGCCTCTGCCTTCAGCTCGGGTCATGATCCCGGGGTCCTGGGATCGAGCCCCGCATCGGGCTTTCTGCTCGGTGGGGAGCCTGCTTCTCCCTCTCTGCCTACTTGTGGTCTCTGTCTTTCAAATAAATAAAATCTTTTAAAAAATAATAATGTTTCAGTAATTTATCTTATTTGGAAATAATCTAGATATTCAATGAATATCTATAATTTAACTTAATTCAGTATAATTTTAAGGTTTCAAGTTACCAAAAAGATTTTGGAAAATATCTTTAAGTAGACATACTATAAAGCATAATTATTATTGAAAAGTCCATTTATAACTTAAACTTATATCTATTTAATTTACATGTTCTTAACAATTATGAAACTTTCATGAGGCATTTAACAGCCATCGTCTTAAATTATCTTTCTTTTTGACAGATTTTGCAACAGAGATGGCATGAGCTCTTTGGACTTATAGTAGACTTAGGAAGAAAGAAAGTTGTATGTCTGCATTATATTTAATATTGACAGTTCTAAAGACATGCCTGTTTTAGTTAAACCAACAAACTAAAACTAGTTTTCCCCCAGAGATTATCCTAGATCATGTAACTTGAAAAGCATTTGGGTTAGTGTCTGTGTTTCTGAGAGTATATTCTTGATTCATCTAGACACGTAAGTTTTTTTAAACCAATAGAGCTTCTTTACAAATTAATTTTGGCAGTACTATCTGGAAGTAGAAAAATGTCAGCCATCTGGAGCATATAACCATAGATATACATAAACATACAGATAGACACAAATAGGGATCTTACAGATTTTGTTCTAAAAATTCAGCCATGAAACAGGTATGATAATGCAAAACTCACTAGTTTGTTTCAGTGTTCCAAAATTCATTGTTAACTCACTAGTTTTTTTAAAAGAACATTTGGGTCCAATTGTGTTTCTGGCAGAAGGGATAAATTTTAAGGTTACGTGACTAATATTTGAGGAAAAGACTTTGAAGTTTTTTCATTCACTGATAGGCTTTCCTTTTTTCCCCCTCCTTCTTAAAAGAATTACCTTGGTTCCTAGAGAAGACCAGATAGAACAAGTACATTTCAAAGGCACAAAGAAAGAATGCAAGTTCCTCCAAAAGGGACTTCTGTTTCCTAAGGCCAGAATTTTTACAGTATGCACAAGCCATTTGAGATGAATAGGGGAGTTTTGAGAATTGGTGAAAAGCATAGGTGGGCTTTTTCTGTTCTTGTAAAGGTTCCATTTGTAGGACAGTTGCTTTTAATTCCTCAAAGCATCCAGTTGTAACCTGAATGATATTAAGGTATTGACATACCCATCCAATTACATTATCTTCAGTTTGCTATTTTGTATCAGGGAGATCTTCAATTAACCTAGAAACTGAAGATTTCTATGTTCTAGATTTAGACTCTTTGTCTTTGGAATGTTTTCCTTTCCCTCGAGGTATGAAGTTTAATTTAGCCTGGGGAGAAGATCTAAAGAAAAGTTCTATCAGGCTCTGAATATTAGCTCCCAATTTGGCCAACTTCTGACCATAGAGCTCCTTAAAAAATCTTTCAAATATTTTGTCAGGTTTCAGCTGGGACAAACTGAATATTCCTGGCAGTACTAAACAACCCCTTGGATGCAAGAAGGATCCCTAAGAATGTGCAAAAGATACTACCCTCCCAAGATCCAAAGCCATTCTCAAAGATAGCCAAAAGAAAGAAAGACAATTCCCCCTAAGAGCTGGCAGCAGTTGGTAGAACCCTAGCCACAAATGGAGTGCAAGCCATGTTTTTCCAGCCATTTATTAGGCTTCCAGTCTGATGGTTGACCTGCCTGCATACACAATAACAGACAGCCTGTGTGTGTGAGACAGGCAAAAAGCTAAGCCAAGTTCTGAAGACAAATAAGGAGGGAAAGGATCAACAACAAATGGGTACCCCAAAACCAAATTCATAAGAGTATGCATTTAGAAAGGAGAGGACAGGGACACCTGGGTAGTTCAGTCAGTTAAGCTTCTGCCTTTGGCTCAGGGTCTTGGGATCAAGTCCCGCATCAAGCTTCTTTCTCAGTTGAGAGCCTGTTTCTCCCTCTGCCTGCTGCTCCCTCTGCTTGTGCCCTGTCTCTCTCTCTCTGACAAATTAAATAAATAAAATCTTAAAAAAAAAAAAGGAGGGGACAGTGGAATTTTTACCTTCCTTTCTCAACTGAAAACTATGGAGATCCAGAACTGACTGTGTAAGAGTTCTCACCCTTTGTTGGCTTCTGCCAGTTTTCCTAAGATCTTTCTTATCTGCAGGCTCAGGAGAAAATGGGGTTTAAAGTATAGTCCTAGTATCTACCAGAATTTGGCAAGGTTTTTCTTTAATTTTAGTTCCCTTTAGGATACCTAAGGGAATAACTGGTAGCAGTCTACTAGAGGATCCCTGAGAATCTCATTAACTCTGGGAGGGGCCCATAAGGGGATTCTCCATCCGCAGCAGATATGGGAGCATTTACTTGTGGGAAATTTGACAAGACCTCTGAGGACAATCTTTTTTCCCATCCTCATTGATTGCAAATGAGACGTCAGTTTCTAGGCTGGTGTTTTTATGATGGATCCCTACAATGGTATAATGGGGGAGGCCCAGGTGTTTTAGGTCTCTGGACTTGGAGCTGTTGCAGTTTTAGGGCCACTAACTTGGCAGACTTTCGTTTACCCTCTTGTATTCTCTTCAGAGTGGAATCCAGATAGAGGATTACTAGAAAGAGTATTCAAATAAAGGAGGATAGAGGGGACTAGTAGTTGTTTCAGTCTTACATTCTTTTGTTTGGGGTACTTCTCGTGTCTTTAATTTGTCATTAGCATTTTTCAGTGAGTCTTTCAGTGAAGCTATTTTGGAATTTTGAAGTCTTTTGGAGGCTCCCACCTGCCTATTAAAATAGGCATCCCACTCTGTTTGATTTGAGAACCCCCCGCTTTTAAGTGAACTTCTTAAATGAATGATCTTGTCTAATTGGAATGCTTTCCATATGGCCGTTGTAATTCCAGGCTGTCTTTATAAGATGTAATTTTTGTAGATACCTTCAACTTCCAGGATCGCAGTTCTTAGACATAAAATAGACAGGTGCGTTGAAAGTTTGCATGCTTAATTCTTTGAAAGGAGTATCCCATTTATTTAGCTAATCCTGGATCTCTTGGCACCAAATTAATACTTAAGAGGGATCTGCTGCTCAGTTGGGTACTTTGTGTGGTGTTTTACACTGTACCTTTGATGCATGGTTTTCTCCAGGTTGGCAGGTGACCTAGTGTCAATCTAACCCATTCCAAGACCAACTTATCCTAGCACAAGAGTCTTAGAGTTAGGTGATGAGTGCTCTAACAGACTCTAAGTGCTTGACCTGTGCCCACCAGTTTTGTGACTTTGGTTTCTGAGATTCCCATTACCAGTAGATTTCATATTCTTTTCACCAGAAAATTCCTTTACAGTGTGGACACTCTGATGACTTTTAATAGTCTGACTCTTGCCAACTTAGATTTTTATTTTGACAGTCAAAACAGTTCAGAATTCTTCTCTCTTTATTTTCCAAGTCCCCCAGCAGTTTATACTGTGAACTTGCCTCAAGACTTTGTGAGTCCCCTAATAGCTACACCAATTGTGGACTCCTAATATAACTGTCCCAGAACCCTCCTGGAAATTTCAACCCCAGAACCTTTTCAGGAACAGTATATACATATATACTTTTTAAATAATGTTTGTTTGGACCAGAGAGCTACCCACAGGGGTATGAAGCTCAAATCTGAGTGTGACTCACCACAGCTCTCAGTAGTGATGAGAACAGTGAACTCTCAAAGGGTTCAGTGGGTGCCTTGTCTGTACGACTTGTCCCGTAGGCATTAGCATTCAGCCTTGGATCTCATCCCTTATCATCAAAAACTGTTAAAAGTGATTAAAGAAGACAGTTTAGGTGATACAAACTTTAACACTTTATGAAGTAGTCTCCTTTTGGAGAACTGAAAAAAGGGGCATAAGACAAAAAGCTTTTGTAGAATAAAGAGTAAAGAACAAGGAAGAGGCAAATAGAATAAATGTGATTGGCTGGGGCCACTTAATTAACCTTGTCTGGGGTGAGAAGTCTCAGAGTTGGCTTTGCATTGAATTGGCTACATGAATATACTGCATTTCTGGTCAAGCAGAACTTTTGCAGGGACATGGTATCTAAGTTTCAGTTTGCTTGACATGGTACTCAGGCAGGAATGGCTCTTTCTTGGGCCAGAAATTTATATCAACATAGTTAATACATAATTGGTATGCAAAATAGAGGTTGCTAAAATGCTTTAAATGCATAAAATAGTTTGTAAATAGTATAAGCATGCATAACATACAGGAGGAGATTAAAATGAATCAGACATGACAAGCCTTTGTGGAGCCCACAGTCTAATAGGGGAGGTGAGCTATTTACTATGATGGAAAGTAGAAAGAATAGATTCCAGATGAGAGAGACAAATGAAGTCCTACAGGAACTCAGAGGAGGGAGAGATAACGTCTCAGCTTGTGGAATTCAAGGAAGTTTCTCTGGAGGAGATAGCATTTGGATATGGGTGCTCCAATTCAACAAATTTACTTAAGGTGCTAGCTCTTGGTGCTATGACAGTGTTGATGATACTTAGAGGTTTATTTCTCCAGTGGCTTGGATCAGTTCCATTCTTTTCGATTCCATTCCATTGCATTCCATTCCATTGCATTCTAAGACATCAAAGTGTACTTTAATCCTATCCATCTGTCTTAACATTTGTAAGCATTGGTCTTAGGGGTATCCAGTAAGAGAGACTAGATGGATATGTCATGAAACCATTATTTCTGTCACACCTAAGCTCTGTGGTAGCCTAATCTTGATGATCAGCTGTGACCAAAATTGGTTTATCAGACCTTTCCTTCCTAGAGAGTATGAAGGGAAACATCAGATTCTTCTGGTTATATTATTGTGAATTCTAACTTAGTGGAATCCACTCTAACCTGTTTCCCATCAGCTTTCCGGAGTCTTAAAGTCAGAATTTAAGCAGATAATGTATCTGACAACCAAATTCATACCTTGCCATCTCTTTTTCCACTTCAGCCTCCAAAGATGTGATCACCAGTTCCTAAATGTACACCTAATAAAACTTAAATGTTAAAATAAGAATTTTGAGGGAGATTTGTGAATCCCTCTCAGGTTTCTGTGTTTGAGCCACTAGCTTATATTGGCCTTTACTTAGCAAATAGTAGCATTAAATAACTTTGTTGAATGAATAAACAAATAAGTGAATGAGTAATCAAATAATGGGATTATTGGTTGCCTACACCACCTGCTTCCCAAATGGAAACTGCCCTCTTGCCTGAGCGCTAGCTAGCTCTTTGTCCTTTGACTGTCAAGGATAGATGCAGGAGACCTGAGGTCAGGGTGCCCTTCTAGGACATGAAGGTGGTGCCTCAGCAAAGCTCAATATCTCATTAGGCCTCTGGCCTCTTAATTTCTCTAGCTTTTAACACCTAACTATCTGTGGTGTTCTAGGGACAGTCCCGTTACCTTTCCTGGCAAGAAGAAAGAACCCCATTAAGAGCATAAGTCAAGCAGAGAAAGACAATTATCATATGGTTTTACTCATATGTGGAAAATAAGCAATAGCACAGAGGACCATAGGGGAAGGGAGGGAAATCCAAAGGGGGAGAAATCAGAGAGGGACATCAACCATGAGAGACCATGGACCCTGAGAGGGGAGAAGGGTGGGAGGGTGGGTATTGAGGAGGGCACATGCTGTGATGAGGACTGGTGTTATATTTAACTAATGAATCATTGAACACTACCTCAGAAACTAATTATGTACAATATAGTGGCTAACCAAACATAATTTAAAAAGTTTAATATCTGATTCGATTTGGAAAATTATTTCTTATATGCTGGATGTACAGTGAATTTCAGTGATTCTAAACATCTATATTGAATGTAAACATAACCTGCATTCAGTATCCTAGTGTGAGATACAATAATTATCATTTAATTTTGGTTCTCCTGTTAGCTATAATAAAGCTACCCAAGGGTAAAAAAAAAAAAATTCTGATATGGTAAATATTAACAGTTATAACCCACATAATCAAAAACTCTTGGGAGTCCTTAGTAATTTTTAAGAGCATAAGGAGTCCTGAGTCCAAAATGTGTGAAAATCACTGGATTTAGTACATTGTGGTCCATGTAATATGGAGAATTATGCAGTCCTCAAAAATATCACAGAAATGTATTTGTTGATAAGGAAAAACATTCATAATATATTAAGTGGCAAAAGGTTACAAAATGGTGTGCTGTGTTACCCTATTCTTATTTTAAAATATATATGCATATGACTAAAAGATGATTCTAACTTTAAAAAGTATAGATCATTTCCCTTTATTGCAGAATGGAAATCTCTTGATTATAGACTTTGGCATTTTTAGGAGATGGTGCTCTCTTGTTCACCATTGCACCCCTAGGCCCTATTGTAGAACTTCCACATACTGTTTAAATTCTGAATATTTGTCCTTTCTCTTTAAGGAATACCTATACATCTCATTGTCTCATTGTCCTTTTCCCATTCTTAAAATTTCCATCTTAATCCCCATGAATTTAGGTTGGAAAAGAATTTTTCTGGCCATTTAGTTTTTCAGCATGTTTTTTGTTTGTTTGTTTGGTGATGGTGGTGGTGGTGGTGATGGTGGTGGTGGTGTTGGTGGTGGTGATGGTGGTGGTGTTTTGGGATGCCCAGGAGGGTCAGAGAAATCTTTTGGGGGTAGGCAGGATTTGTGCTGTTACTAAAACTCTGCTTTCTTCAATCCTGGTCAGGAATCTATGTCTGAAATATCATTCCAGGGGAGAATAAAATGTTTTCTTAGGTTAATGATCTAACATTTTGGTTTTCTCAAAGTTTAAATATTATATAATTTTGTATATATATTTAAAAGTATAATAATTATGAAAATAAATTTAAGATTATAGCAAAGCACACTTTAGGAACCTTATTGTTTATTCTGGAGTATTTAAAATAAATGTTTCTCTGTCTTTACATTCAGTGTTGATATCCATGCCTTCATTGAGATTAATCAGTCATATCACTGAAGGAAAATGTTTATTCTCCCCTAGAGGTGAGAATTTAGAGGTGCTGATGTCTTCTTTGGATAGAGTTTGGGTAGAAATGAAAACACTCAGTAAGATAGTTGGAAATCATCCTTCCTCCTAATTTATTTAACCATAGTGTGGGTTAATAAAAGTAATGGGATATGGCCAGTAGCAAATTTGAATTTGCAGAATGCGTTCTACTTGTATTTCCCCCTCTGCCTTTAGTGGCTTCTGAGGTCAGGTTCTTTTGCATCTTCATTTTTCCTAGTGAATCAGCATCAGCTATCTCAGATATGTCCCCACCTATATTCAAAAGAACTTGTAGATATGTATATACTGATATAGAAAAAAATGGTCAAGATAAAATATTTAATTAAAAACGTAAATTGCAAAACAGATGTACCAGTGTGATCACTTTTTCTTAATATGTTTGTGTGGACACAAAAAAACTGGAGGGTAAACATGCTCCAAATTATGCACATCCCCTAGAATTCTAGTAAAATGTGAGTCCCAGATATCCAGATCCTTCTGATGAGAGTAGTCCCTGCCTACCTTCCACACCACCCTTGGCAGGAGTGAAAAGGAGTTCCCAGAACTCAGCTTGTTCCGGTTAACACCCTCAGGCCTCCCTCACAGGTCTACCCAATACTCACAGCTCCACCCCCTCTGCCTTAAGACCATCAGGACTAATCTAATTGGTTCTTCATCCCTGCTTGCACCAATCACGGTAAGAAGTCCAGGAATCCAGATCATCACTCTTCTCACCCTATTCTTGTACATGCTCTCTTTTCAGTCCACATCCAACCCTCCCAACTCCCGAAATCTTTTCCCCATGCCCTCTTGAACTCATTCACTGGCAGAATCTCCTATGTTATCAGCCACTTTCTGAACATTCCCTTTACTCCTTGTTCTAACTGAAATCCATCTCTCCCACAGTATAGCCATGTGAAATGTTGGCTTTTTTTTTCTTTCCCAATTCACCCCCTCGCCCACTGGGTCTGGAGGGGGCAGTGCGTGTTCTTTCTTTTTATTGCTACTTCCAAACTATTCTTTTTCCTATCTCACTGAAACTACCCCTCCAATTTTGAACTGATGTCATGAGACTCACCACCCAGTACCCCTCCTGGTTGCAGTCATCTACTAACCCCATGTCATTTCCTTCCTTCCTTTCTTTTTTTTTTTTTTAAGATTTTATTTATTTATTTGTCAGAGAGAGTGAGCGCACAAGCAGTGGGAGTGGCAAGCAGAGGGAGAAGCAGACTCCCCACTGCCCGGAGATCCTGATGCAAGACTCCATCCCAGGACCCTGGGATTGTGACCTTGAGCTGAAGGGAGACACTTAACCAATTGAGCCACCCAGGCGCCCCTCCTTATTTCTTGAAGATGTTCTCTCTTGGCTCTATGATGCTTCCCAATACAATTTTTGCTACAATTCTTGTGAGTTTTTAGTAGGTGAAGCAGCCAATACACGTTTCTCAGTTCCTTGATCTCTCCAGTGAATTTGTCTTCTGTCCTTCTTCACCTACTCCTTCTTTGATTCTGTTTATGTCAGTGATTTTAAAAGTATGGTTTCCATCCAATAGCATCAGCATCACCTGGGAGCTTGATAGAAATACATATTTTCGTCTAGTGCTCAATGATTCATTAGTTGCAAATAACACCCAGTGCTCATCCCAACATGTGCCCTCCTTAACACCCAACACCCAGTTACCCCATCCCTCCACCTCACTCCCTTCTGTAACCAACAAAGACTTAGGATGTACTATATGCTGGCTAACTGAACATAAAAAAAAAAAAAAAATACGTATTTTGAGGCCCCGCCCCTCACCTACTAAGTCAAAACTCTAAGGATGGGACTAACAATCAGTGGTTTAACAAGTCCTTCAGGTAATTCTGGTGCATGCTCTTGTTTGAAACCATTGCCATAGTTCCTCATTAAAATCACTCTCTTGAATATACTTTGAGCTTCTTTACCTTACCCTCACTTTGTAGTATTCACCTGGAAAAATCACAGCTTACATTAAATTGTGTTCTCTGTCTGCTTTGAGCTTTTATTTGGCAGCTAACCTTAGCTAGAGAAAATCACAAAATAATATTGAGTGGTCTTTGCACTAAATTCATGACCACCAACCTCCAGTGGGCCTTCAGAGCTGTCTGGCAGTCCTACTACAGTTCTCTAATCCCTCATTTTCCCACTCTACAAATGACTCATCCATTCTTCTCTGTTTTCTAACATCTCTTCCATTCTCACCCTCAGCTAATGATGTTGTTTCCTATTTTACTAAGAAAAGTGAACCAATCAGAGGGGGATCGTAAGCTAGCCCCCTAGCCATATCAGTACCCATATACTCTCTCCCTTTCTTTCTGTTACTATATGTGAATGATCTGGGCACCTACGTAAGGCCAGCGTCTGTACTGGTGCTGTAGGTCCCATCTTCTCCCACTTACTCAGGGACTTTCTTCCCTGATTGGCTTTTTTTCTCCCACATTCATCGATTTTTCCCCATTACTAGGTCGTTCAATTAGCAGATAAACATGCTGTATCTCCCATCTTTAACACAAGGCATCCAAAAGGCACTTGGCATCCAAGAAGCACAGTTCTGTCAGCTGTTATGTTTGCAATATAATGCTTATCACTAGAGGTTTGACCATCAGTTCCAGCCTTCTCATATGACATTTGTGAATTGAGCCCTCACTCCAAATTACTGAAAAGTCACACAGACTCACACATACACACACACACAACCAACGAAGATGGGCAAGGTATTTTATAGAACTGCTACTGTGTGTTCATTGACATGTAATGTCAGTGGATTGGAAACCCTCTATTCCTTCTAACTTTAGTTGTCTGATGTATTGATAGGCTAAAACTGAATGTTTATGCTCTACAATGAGAAGTCTCTAATTGAATTCCTGAAAGAGAGGGTAGAAGAAAAGTGGACTAAGGAGGACAGAGAACTCTAGGAACTAGAAGTTCTAGATATCCAAGAATTATTATGCCTAATAATTTTAGACTCTTAATTATCTCTTCTTGCCCCAGATCCTAAAAGAAGATCTGTCTCTCAGTATTAGGAATACTGAGGGGCAAAAATATTTGATTTGTAAGTTCTTTCTGTTATTCGTCATGGAATGCGTTCCTGTCATTTGGAGGCAACTGAAGCAAGACACAGAATGCTTATTAGACTGCCTGTTTTGCTGCAGCCAATAAACTTAAGGCTCAAGGATCAGGCCAGGATCAAAGAAGCCATGGATAAGTAACACCACACAACCTTTTCCCCCAATCTCAGTATTCATTCTTTAAGAGTAAAATAACATTAATTACACAAAACAAGCTATTAAACAATGTGAAAACACCAAGTTAGAGCTTAAAGGAGGATATCAAAATTTAGGATTAAGAGTAATTAACTAATTAGCTTATAATCAATTTCTTAAAGCTCATTTGCAGTGGTATTTTAAGCAGTCTATGATTCCAAGTTATTACCTCTTTTAACTACTCTGCCAATTAGAGCCAGGTTGAGAAAGGCTTTTTTTTCCTAGATATAATTTGCACAGTATAAAATACACCCTTCTGAAGTTTGTAATTCAGTAGGTTTTAGTATATTCAACAAGGTTGTACAGCCATCAGCACTATCTAATTCCAGAACATTTTCATCATCCCCCAAAACCTGTATTCATTGGCAGTCACTCCCTATACCCTCCTCCCCTCAGTCCCCAGCAACCACTAATCTACTTTCTGTCTATATGGATTTGTCTATTCTGGACGTTTCATGTAAATGGAATCTTACAATATGCAGTCTTTTGTATCTGTCTTCTTTTACTTAGCAGAATGTTTTCAAGGTTCATCATGTAGCATGTATCAGTGCTTCATTCCTTTGAATGGTTAAATAAAACTCCATTGTATGAGTATATCACATTTTGTTTATCCATTCACCAGCTGATGGACATTTGGGTTGTTTCCACTTTTTTGGCTATTATGAATAACTCTGCTATGAACATTCATGTACAAGTTCTTGTGTGGACTGAGAAAGTCTTTTGATTTAGTATTTTTAAGTTTTTCAAAACAGCCAGCTTCCTTTTTTGAATCAGAAATACCCTTCTGATGTAGCAGAGCTTCCTCTTAAATATATAACTTTTTTCCCCCATAGCATCTTTTGAGCAGAATCTTTAGTGTCACTTCACAGTGACTCTCCTGTCTTTCTGGACCTTATTCTAACATTGAACACAACTGAGCTCATTTCCCAGGCTTGCTGTACTATGTATTTGTGTCACTCAGATTTTCACAGCTTTGCTGCCTCATTTATCCCACAAGCCTTCTTCACTCTAAGGTCTTGGTTGATGGTATCATGTCAGTCTTCATAGCCATGTTAAGCTGAGGCTGGTGAACGACTTGACAAGTTTGTTTATAAAATAAAGGCTAGACTTATTTTGGCACAACACGTTGCATATATAGTATTAACTGTTTAGCAGTTTTCTACAAGTCAAAATAAATGATTTACTTCTTCAGGCAATTGTTCAAATTTTTCTCTATCCTGTGTAATCAACCCATTTTTTTTTTTCTTAAAATATCCCATAGTGCTGATTCTTTCCAGAGAAAGAAAGAATTAATATTGTGTATCACCATTGTCTTCACTAAAAGGAATTATAATCCTTTCTGAAGAGGATTCAGAAAGCCCTAAAGAATCAAGCCTGAGTTTCAGACTAAGCCTCAAAGAATGAATTCTACAAAAATGGAATGTGTTGGGTGTCACATACAGCTTTATTCTTTCTCCTTCCTAGTCTCACCTTCGTTGAGAAACAGGCTTTCTAGACTCACTCCTAAGTTCTTTAGGTCCTTTCAGGACACGGTAAGAGAGCACCTTTTCCTGCTTTTCTTAGAAGGCTATCTTAAAAAATCCTTCACTTTTTCAGGTCACAGCAGAGGCTAGCCTTTCTTCCACTTAAGTTGGATAAGGAACTTGTAAAACTCTGTACCCAGGAACCCACCACAGCTGGTTCTCTTTGAGAAAGATTATCATCCTTGCTCTAGCCTGTTTCTCTAGGGGAACATGTATGGAACACATAACGAACCCCAGTTTAGGCAGCTGGATCTTGAGGTAAAAAGTGATGGACCCCAGTCGTCCCCAGAAGAGAGAGAGTATGAAGCTTTTTCATCCTCTGGTCAAGCTGTGTTAATATAGTTGCCTTGAAGACCCAGGTTGAGCACATTGTCCAGACAGAACAAACATGTGTCATCAAACAGGGTATGCTCATGAATGATCCGTAAGCTAAGAAGAGATGCAGGTAGTTGTGCAGGAAAACACCTACTGTTGACTAGTTATCTTATTTGGATGGACTTCATATATGCTCTAGAAGGCAGGAGAAAAGATCTCCTGGTTTATTTCAGAAGGACATTGGGAAGACCTTACAGTTGACTCTTTTCATTATAACTGCCCACAGTTCCACCCTTTCCATGGTCTTAAACTGAATTTATAGACTATGCATTAATAATTTTCTATCCTTCATGCTGGGTAGCCCCCCCCCAGGGGAAAACTCTCACCCAAAAACACCCAGCCCCATGAATTGTACTTACTCTATGATAAACATAGAGAAGAGAGTAGATAATAGGTCATGTTTGCATCCGTAGTGAAATTCCTCATACTTGATTTTTTTCCCACTAAAAAAGAGGTCACTCCAAAAACTCTGTTCTTTGCAACTATATTTCACTTATATACTTCTTGAAACTAACTCATTCTGAGATACCTTCTAGAACCAAACACATTTATTTCCATATAAGCACAAGTAAATAAGTAAAAAGCAAATAAACCAACCTCATGATAGTCTTTTTCCATCAATAACTTATTGCCGTGGACCAGTTCTTTCCTAAGCGCCGTTAGGGGGCCTGGTCTTTTCTCCTTCTGATTTCTTTGGAAAGCAGTTAGATAAAAACTACAGCTCACTTCATCATCAAAAGAAATGGAGAAATGTTTTCTTAGGAGTATAGCAGAACAGGCTCTTTTTTAACTACTCTTCTGACTTGGAAACTTCAGAGACTTATGGGAAGTGAATGAAATGAAAGTATTTGTTTTTCTTTGCTCCAAATCAGCTTTATGCTAGCTTTACGCTATAAGAAACCACTTATTTATTATCTCCATACCCTCAGCACCAAGTGAAGTGTCTGTGTATGTGGCCAGAAAAATACTTGTTTGAGTGACTATAAAATTGACCTTACCCTCAAGAGTTTAGATTCTTGGAAAATAATTATCAGATTATAAAATATTGTAGTAGAAACCCTTTTACTAGAACACAGTTGGGATTGATAATTACTCAGTAGGGAATCATAAACTCTGTGTATGTATTAAAAAATTTTATTTTAACTCAAAACATTAATTTATTCAGATCTTTTGATAGAAGGCCAAAGCCTTTTCTTCGACTATCATTGGAAATTGGAGGTCCATAAAATCTTTCTTTAATAAATCACATTCAATACATTTTTTGACTGATTTAGAATTTCTTTAAAGTGAAGAAGGAACTTAAGTCAGTAGTGAAGCAATTCAAATGTAGACTCCTCCTAGATTTTCATTATCTTGTCCATTATCTCACCCATACGTAATTTTACAGCAAAAAAAAAATGAACTTTTTTACTAACAGCTTGCCTTTACTGAATCTTTTTTAAAATGATTTTATTTTTTTATTTGAAAGAGGAAGAGTATGCACGTGCCTGTGTGTGTACCAGGGAGGGCCAGAGGGAGAGTGAGAGGGAGAGAGAATCTCAAGCAGACTCCACTGAGCGCCAGCCCCACTCGTAGCTTGATCCTAGGACCCGGAGATCATTACCTGAGTGGAAACCAAGAGTCAGCTGCCCAACTGACTGAGTCACCCAGGCATCTCTTTTTACTGAATCTTTATAAAACAATTCGACTTAGTTGTTTTATTTTCAATTTTAGGAGTTTTAGAAACAACGGCTTTTTTTCTACATCCATATTTCATTAGCTTATGTAATACGTAATTGAATTGAGTAATTACTGTAAAAAGTACAGCCAACATAAACAAGTGGGTACAGGCACAACCAACTCTTATTAAGCAACTACTGTGATAAGAAATACGAGAACATAACAGTAACTAAATTGTTAGTCATGGATCAGTATGTTCCAGGTGTCAGGTTCTCTCTTTTACAGGAGAAATGAAGATCATTGGCTGAACCAGAGAGTAGGTTAAGTAGAAGTCATTTAAGAGTAATGGTATTTCATTAGGAGAATTGTAGTAAAGGGGGCTTACATAGGGAAGCCTTCATGAAATAGGTAAAATTTGAGTTAGATTTTGAAGGATGGTTAGAGTATATATGATTTGAGGAGAAGGAGCAGGAAAGGGATGATGGGATGAAGAGTCACCTCCCACATTGCTGTTGGGAAGAACAAGGGGAATACAGTTTAAGATGTAGTTTAATTGAAAAAGCATTAAGTCATAAGCCTAAGACCTAATGCCATTCATAACAGAGTTTTTTGATGTTTTAATT
Source organism: Lutra lutra (assembly GCF_902655055.1). Taxonomy (NCBI): domain Eukaryota; kingdom Metazoa; phylum Chordata; class Mammalia; order Carnivora; family Mustelidae; genus Lutra; species Lutra lutra. Next base: position 129,141,894 of record NC_062278.1, on the reverse strand, counting down.
TGGAGGTAAATAATGAAGGAGTAAAAGGTTATTCTAGGCAAAAGTGCAGGGAAAAAATCAGGGAAAGCTAGAGCTCAGAGTTAACATGTAAGCCCAGTGAGAGGAAATTGGGGGAAATGGAAGAGCCCAAGTTAAAGTATTAGAACAGTGATTTCAACCATAATCTTCTGTCAACCATACTATATATTGAGAGTTTTCATGTAAGATTTTGTATGAGTGGAGAATTCCACAGCTTAAAAAGAAAAAAATTTGAAAACCATAGGTTTAGGCATATAAGCCCAATGTACACATCATGAAGCAAGCGTCAGAATGTTTGGAAGGAAATCAATTTTTAAAAATGTAGATCAGGGCACCTAGGTGGCTTAGTGAGTTACGCATCTATCTTCAGATCAGGTCATGATCCCAGAGTTCTGGGATCAAGTCCTGCATCTCGCTCCTTGCTCAGCGGGGAGCCTTCTTCTCTCTTGGCCTGACACTCCCTCTGCTTGTGCCTGCTCTCTCTCTCTCTCTCTCTGACAAATAAATAAAATCTTAAAAAAAAAAAATGAAGGAAACAATGGAAATCCAAAGAATTTAATTCCCACTAAATTTGACAAAAGTTCAGTAGAAGAGAGTTATGAGCTATTTTTCATTTGGGGGTTTATTTGGTAATGATGTTTGGTTTATATTTTCTAGAAATAGAAAATAAATATTGATTGAATAATGTGATCAAATATAAAGATTGAAGAGGATGTTTGAAGTTTTATTTGTAAATGACTATATGAGGCAGATGTTTAGTGTATAACAAAATAATAGAATATTTTTAAAATTTGAGATGATTTCTTTAAATCTCCTTAAAGAAGAATGTGTCACAAATTCAAGACTACTATGTCATTGCTGTTTGCTCATCTTTTTGACCTTTACTGTAGCCATATTTCACTCACATGTATCTAAACCTGCTTTCTTATGACATTCAATTGTTCCACTTTCTTTATTTTTTAAGATTCTATTAATTTATTTATTTTGAAAGAATGAAACAGTGTGCTAGTGCGGGCAGGGGCAGAAAGAGAGGGAGAGAGAGAATCTTTTTTTTTTTTTTAAGATTTTATTTATTTATTTGACAGAGATCACAAGTAGGTAGAGAGGCAGGCAGAGAGAGAAGAAGGGAAGCGGGGCAGAGCAGAGAGCCCGATGCGGGGCTCGATCCCAGGACTCTGGGATCATGACCTGAGCCAAAGGCAGAGGCTTTAACCCACTGAGCCACCCAGGTGCCCCAAGAGAAAGAATCTTAAGCAGACTTGCACTGGGTAAGGAACCCTTGACCCCATGACCCCAAGATCATGAGCTAAAATCAAGAGTCAGACGCCCAACCAACTGAACCATCCAGGTGCCCCCAGTTGTTCCACTTTCTTAACCCACACTTTGACAAAAAATTTTCAAATATGCCCAGATCCAGGATCACTCCAGCAAAGTATGTTGGATAACTTAAGATAGGCTTCTGCACACAAGCCAGAAAAAAAGGATTTGATTTTAAAATATAAGATCAACAGACCTCTTTCTGTATTACCATTTGAGGGTGAACGTTTTTCTCCATATTTTCACTGGATATATCTAGAGGGTTTTTTGTATTTGCTTCCCTTCAAAGAAGAAATTTTAAAAACTGTTCTTAAAATGATAGATTGAAATTTGAAGTGTAGCTTGTTCTTTTTTCATAAAACACTAAATAGCAAAACCAAAAATGCTCTACATGTTCTTTTTCTAATAGTTTGAGGAGAAACTGACTTATGTGGATTGATATCTCACATACTCTGAGTTTAAGAAGTTAGCATTATCTGAGAAGTTGCTATTTTTAGGTCCAGCTGTAATGTTTCTAACTTTGGTGCTAGAGTGGTGGGTGCTTCCTTTCCCAGAAGGCTCTGTATTCTCAACATGTGCAGGTCAATTTGACAAAAAGCTATCTACAAGGAGCAACAGGCCCACTGCAGGCGTGTTTCTAACTTGAAAATTATGATCAGATATTGGGAGCCACTGGCTATATTTGGGAACCAGTTGCATGTCAGTACAAGCATGGATTGTGGTCCCTGGAGACTGGGAGAGCACAATGTTTGAACTTAATTTCTTTTGGAGATAAGAAGAAAATACCTCTCTACTTGACAAGATTGACAACTTTTTAAATCTGACCATCTTCAGAAGTGTGCTGGACAGTGGCTAAGTAAACATCCACTTTTCAAAGATGATGATCAAGGAAACATCTCTACGAAGGGACCCGGATTTAAGGGGAGAATTAGCTTTCCTGGCAAGGGGCTGTGATTTTGTTCTCCCGTCACGGTTTAAGAAGCGGCTGAAGTCATTTCAGCAGACACAGGTTTGGAACTTGGGTGTTTCTTTTAAAATATTTTTATTACTAATAAAACCACCCAGTGAACTAACTTACAAATAATTTTACAGCTCACTTGATATTAGATCAAGGAATTAATCTGTGTCCTCTATTCAGCTATTTGCAGAAAGCTATTTGTAGAGAGATTCCAACAGGTTTAAAAATAGACCTTCTGGACCTGAAGTACAGTACTCACATTTTTGTCTTGTAGAGAGGGAATCCAGTTTTAGAGACAATAATTACACCTTAACAAGTATCGTACAATTTCAAATTTCATAGAAGTATCTTTGAGAAACTAGAATTTTTGTGTTAAAATTCTTCTTTGCCCTTTGAATCAATAGACTATGTTTGTATTAACATATATACATCTGTAATGAATTGTTTTTAAAGTATCAATCCCGGTAATCTTCTTTTGAAGGAAGAACTAATTATGTATAGAGAGAGTTGTGTGGACGTGATATAATGTATGTAGGTAACAAAGGATGGCAGTTAATTTCTGGGTTGTAAAAGAAATGTCCTCTCTTAGCAAGCTGTGATACTGAGTCATTTCTGCCTGTGATGACAACTTTGCAGAATCCATGCTTCCTTGCATATTCTGTAGGGCCAGTGTTTTACCAATTTGCCTTACCTTGAATACAGTATGAATCAAGGGTCATACAAATGATGGCCACCCAGAATTCGGCAAGAAACCATAGTTTCATAATTATTATGACCTAGAGTAATTTCAGATTGAGTGAACCATATAAATTGCCTATTTTTAAAAACAGGTCAAAAATGGTCAAATACTAGGGGCGCCTGGGTGGCTCAGTGGGTTAAGCCGCTGCCTTCGGCTCAGGTCATGATCTCAGGGTCCTGGGATCGAGTCCCGCATCGGGCTCTCTGCTCAGCAAAAAGCCTGCTTCCCTCTCTCTCTCTCTCTCTGCCTGCCTCTCCGTCTACTTGTGATCTCTCTCTGTCAAATAAATAAATAAAATCTTAAAAAAAAAAAAAATGGTCAAATACTGAAAATGCTACAGTGACATAATAGTATAAGGATACTAAATGATACGATGTTTTTAGACCAAAACTGAAATGGAGAATTGAGATACTTTCCCCAGCTAGTTCTATTTTAATGCTGTTTCTAAATTTGAATTTTTATTCAAAAATTTTAATAAATTTTTTTTCAAAATGAGTGCCAAACTTGCTGGTAAATCTCCCAAATTTTATAAAACTGTATTATTCTGTAGTATTTATAAAGGGCTAGTTTTATGAAACTACTTTAAATTACGTGTTTTCTATTGAATTCAGTGGAAAGTAAGTTGATAACACATAAAAGTACAAAATAAATGCATTCTTTTTCTTTTCCCTTTTAAATATTAACATCAATTTTGTTAAATATCAGATTTAACAAAAAATTAAAAAATACTTCCCTATCAGTGAATTGCTTGATGTTAACAAGTACTCTAAGGAAAGAAAAGTGGGTTATATAATTGAATACCCATTTAAATAAAAACTTTGACAGTTAGCCAGGGTTTGTTCTCAATTTTTACTTATTTCTGTTGAAGCAGACATGTAGAGTTAACATAGAAGGCCTTGCCCTAAAACTTTTTCACTAGTGCATGTTCACTATACTATTGGATTTCATCCCCACTGGCACCAGTGTTCTTAATCCTATGGTTACAACTCCCTGGATGTCACACCACACAAAACATTTGGGGAAACAAAAAAAGAATTTTTATGATTGTATACTTGTAGTTACAGACCTGTTTCAGCATAGAATAATAGAAAGGGGATGACACTAATATAAATGACCTATTTACATATAAACATAAAGCCCTGGGACGCCTGGGTGGCTCAGTTGGTTAAGCAGCTGCCTTCGGCTCAGGTCATGATCCCGGCGTCCTGGGATCGAGTCCCACATCAGGCTCCTTGCTCGTCGGGGAGCCTGCTTCTCCCTCTGCCTCTGCCTGCCATTCTGTCTGCCTGTGCTCGCTTGCTCTCCCTCTCTGACAAATAAATAAATAAAATCTTTTAAAAAATAAATAAATAAATAAAGCCCCTGAAGAATTATATGTCTTCTTGTAGAAGTTTAGGAACAGTTTCTACTGTTATTGACTCATGGAACATTGTAATAATATTTACAGCTTAGCATTAAAACAGAAAGTAATGTTTATGTACAGATTATCAATTTGTTAAGTCAAAAGTGGTTTGTAAACTTTAACTTGTTTTACAAATGTAAATGATCATTTCTTGTTGAATCTGAAGGACCATGCCAAAGTATGCTTAACCTTTTGAGAACCTCACCCTGTGGCCTTGTGGCTCATTTTCTTAAATAAGGACATATCTGTGCCTAGCACTGTTCTGAATCTTTTACCTGTATTAGTTACATCCTGTAATTTCCTTTAATCTTCACAACAACCTTCAAGAAGTAGGAGTTATAATCTATTTTATTACTGAATTCTAAAATGTTAAGTAACTTCCCTGAGGTCACAGAACTCATCACTGTGAGAGAGCTCATCACACCAGAGCCACCACTGTTTTCTTTTTTTTTTTTTTTTAAGATTTTACTTATTTATTTGACAGAGAGAGATCACAAGTAGGCATAGAGAGAGAGAGGGAAGCAGGCTCCCCGCTGAGCAGAGAGCCTAATCCGGGACTCGATCCCAGGATCCTGAGATCATAACCTAAGCCGAAGGCAGCGGCTTAACCCACTGAGCCACCCAGGCACCCCCATCACTGTTTTCTTTTAAGTTTTTCATATTTCATTAGCCTCACTTCTCTCTGTGTGATGTTTTCCTTGTTTGTTATTTTATAGGGGTGACATAAATAGTGCAGCAAAATCTTGGCATGACCAACTGGCCTTTATATCCCCAGTAGTATTAATATATGAGCAGGCTCGACTCTACTGTATTAGTGTCAGATATTAACCTGAAAAATGGGCCATGCGTGACAAGAGAAGATTAAGTCATATTCATCACATATTTATGTGAATGAAGCTTATCTTCCTATAATACTCATGCTTTTCAAGGGTAGCCAAGATTTTTATCCTGAGTTTAAAGGTCTGTTATGAGCCCATATGTCAAAAGGAAATATGATATTCAGATCTACCACTCAGAGATAAATCATTGTTAAGACTTTAGGAATGGCATTAGTATAATTTAAGGAAAATGAACATTTGAGTAATATTATATGTTCATGGTGGTCAGCAGTCATGTCACACTTTCATACTTCATGAAGTACTTTATGAAGTGGCTGTGCCCATGACCCTTGATAGATAATTTGATCAAAATTAAGAGAAGAAATTAAAACTTTGAAAGTCTTCATGGAATTCTTTTTGCTTTTTCTGCCAGGAATCTCAGAACTAAATTTAGTCTTCGTTGGTAAAGTAGACTTCTACCTGAATGTTAGTGTACCTCTCTACCCCTTTCCCTAAATCATAGATAATCTTAATGTCTTCATTGCCCACCACCCCCCACCCACCCATATACTGTCCTTTCTTATGTCTCTTTATGGCATTCCACATCAAATCTTTTTTGGAAAAAGGAATGATATAAACTATAAATGAATTAAACTCTAAAGGGAGTTTGGCTGTGATGAAATTAATAACCACGATCCTTGCCTATTACTGGAGTGTACCAAAAATGAGAGAAATGTGTATCATAGAAAAATATGGCATGCCCCCAGGGGCAAGTAAATCAACCTGGTGAAAGACATTCCAAAACTAAACCTCTTTAATTTTCTTAACAAAGACTTTCTCTGCATCAGGGACTGATGGTGATTTTACCTAGACAAAGTCAAACTAGAGAGAAGAAGGTAAAAGGAGCCCCCCTAATATATTTTAGATTTATGCATTTTAAAAGAACTTATTCTTTTTTTTTTTTAAGATTTTGTTTATTTATTTGACAGACAGAGATCACAAGTAGGCAGAGAGGCTGGCAGAGAGAGAGGAGGAAGCAGACTCCCCGCGGAGCAGAGAGCCTGATGCGGGGCTCGATCCCAGGACCCCGGGATCATGACCTGAGCTGAAGGCAGAGGCTTTAACCCACTGAGCCACCCAGACACCCCTAAAAGAACTTATTCTATGTGCCTGTTGAAGTAGAGGTAGAAATGTGCAGAAAGATGAACAGTCTTTGAAAAAAATTTACTAATCTAATTCCAACAGACTAAGAATACACTTGAAGATACAGAATACACTGTCGGATTTTTAAAGCATAAATCTATGTAAACTCTGGTATTGACAGATAGTTAATGTATTTACTTTTTATGGATAAGCATTCCCTAGAAGCAAACTTATCATCCTGTAGGAGTAGAGTGAGCTCTTGATCTCTACTGTCTCTATTCTTATTACTGGTCAGGACTTTCAAGAAATATATGCTGTTTAGAATTTTTGTGTCTCATAATCACATTTTCCTTCCAGATTCAAAATAAACCAGAAAAGAAACCTGGAACACCTCTTCAACCTACAGCCACCTTTCCAAGTAGTCCCCAGCCTCTCTCCGTTGTTCCTCATGTGAATAATGTTGTGAGTGCACCATTGTCCATAAACATTCCACAGTTCTACTTTCCTGAAGGACTCCCCGATGCCTGCAGTAACCATGAACAGACTCTAAGCAAAATTGAAACTGCTTTCCTGGATATTGAAGATCAGAAAGCGGACATCTATGAAATGGGAAAAATTGCAAAGGTAATGTAACTACTAACTGATGTATTATCTCTCTCTAACAGTCCCAATTTCTCTCTCTTCATTGCCTCTTTGCTCTCTGTTTTTAAGCATGGCTTAGTTTTTTTCCCTTGTTGAAAAAATGTATTTGATCCTGATACACCGTCTGTGGTCCCATTTCATGGAACTCATAAGTTTGAATAAAACTTGAGTGTTTTTCCTCTTTATCCTCCCATTTAATATAGGAATTTCATCCATGACATCATCAACACATAAATTCATTCTCTGCTTGAATGCTTTCAGTGACAGGAAGCTCACTGTCTTGCCAAGCAACCTGTTCCATTATTAAATAGCCTCACTTGTTAGAAAAATTTTCCTTGTATTGAATATGAATGTCTTTTTTTGTTGTCACCCATTGATCGTAACTCAGCCCTGAAGCCAGACAGGGAACCATTGGGCCAGCTCAACACTAATTCTACTCAGAAATAAATGGATTTACTGCTAGGAACCAAGTCTTTGATACCTTCCAGTGTACCCAACTGCTTCTAATTTAGGATCTTAGCCTTTCATGCCAGGACTACTGAATATCTTCAGTAACTGGATGCTACATCTCCTGTCTCCTCCTAGAACAATTAATACTGAGCATGAGCATCAGATTATATTTGATCATGGCATTCCCCAGCTCACCATCTGTGGCAGCACTTCGCTTTGTTTTGTTTGGTTTTTATTTTCATGCATATAAACTGAAGGGTCAGATCATATCAGGATTTAGCAGTGGTTCAGACTGTGCTTCAAGAGGCAGAGGGGTTTAATAGACTAAGGGTTGCATGTGGGCAAGTAGTAGACTAAGTGGAAGCTCCTGAGACCCCGTGTGCACTTTCACAGTTCCCCTGCTTCCAGGAATAATATTTTTTTAATATTTTATTTATTTGCCAGAGAGAGCACAAGCAGGGGGAGCAGCAGGCAGAGAAGGCAGAGGGAGAAACAGGCTCCTTGCTGAACAGAGAGCCCAATGCAGGGCTTGATCCCAGGACCATGGGATCATGACCTGAGCCGAAGGTAGATGTTTAACTGACTGAGCCACCCAGGCACCCCTCAGTGATAAGATTTTAAAGTTTGGATACTACTGATCTTGAGGACAAAACCCAAACCACTATTCCCTGCCTAAGCCTGACCTATTTGCCCTCCCATAGGATTGCCTCTGCATTTGAGCTCTCCCAGTTCTCCCCTCCAAAATGGGCTTCCACTCCTGCCAACCCCCACTTCACTCATCCTTTAAGACCTACCTTCCAGGGCGCCTGGGTGGCTCAGTGGGTTAAGCCGCTGCCTTCGGCTCAGGTCATGATCTCAGGGTCCTGGGATCGAGTCCCGCATCGGGCTCTCTGCTCAGCAGGGAGCCTGCTTCCCTCTCTCTCTCTCTCTCTCTCTCTGCCTGCCTCTCTGTCTACTTGTGATCTCTCTCTGTCAAATAAATAAATTAAAAATATTAAAAAAAAAAAAAGACCTACCTTCCATCATGTCTTTGGAGAAGTCCCTAATTACCCACTTCAGTCACGTCCTGCCCTCTTCTCTACCTACATTCAGAACATTTGTTACTGTTGGGGATTTTTGGGGGGTTTTTTGTTTTATATTCTTCTCTTTAATCAAATTATTGAGCACATTGTGTTAAGCAAAATACCACACTTAGAAAAAGTAAAGCAGGGAGCCTAGGTGGCTCAGTCATCAAGTGTCTGCCTTCGGCTCAGGTATGATCCCAGGATCTTGGGATTGAGCCCCGCCTCAGGCTCCCTGCTCAGCGGGGGAGCCTGCTTCCCCCACTCCCACTCCCCTGCTTGTGTTCCTTCTCTCACTGCCTCTCTCTCTGTCAAATGAATAAATAAAATCTTTATTTAAAAAAAAAAAGTAGGGGCATCTCGGTGGCTCAGTGGGTTAAAACCTCTGCCTTTGGCTCAGGTCATGATCCCAGGGTCCTGGGATCGAGCCCCACATTGGATTCTTCGTTCAACAGGGAGCCTTCTTCCCTTCCTCTCTCTCTGCCTGCCTCTCTGCCTACTTGTGATCTCTGTCCATAAAATAAATAAAATCTTTAAAAAAAAAAAAAAGTAAAGCAGATAGATTCTTTTTGATGGCTGAGTAGTATGCTATCGTCTGTGTGGGTGTGTGTGTTTATATACATACCACATCTTCTTTATGCATTTATCTGTTGATGGACATCTGGGCTTTTCCCTTATTTTGGCTACTGCAGACATTGCTGCTATAAACATTGGGGTGCATGTGCCCCTTTGGATCACTATATTTGTATCTTTGAGGTAAATACCCAGTAATGCAACTGTTGGGTCTTAGGGTCTATTTTCAACCATTTGAGGAACCTCCATATTGTCTTCCAGAGTGGCTGCACCAGCTTGCATTCCCACGAACAGTGTAAGAGGGTTCCCCTTTCTCCAAATCTTCACCAATATCTGTCATTTCCTGACTTGTTTATTTTAGCCATTCTGACTGGTGTGAGGTGGTATCTCATGGTGGTTTTGATTTGTATTTCCCTGAAGCTGAGTTGATGTGAAACATTTTTTTCATGTGTCTGTTGGCCATTTAGATGTCTTCTTTGCAGAAATGTCTGTTCATGTCTTCTGTCCATTTCTTGGTTGGGTTATTTGTTCTTTGGGTGTGGAGTTTGATAAATTCTTTAATAGATTTTGGATACTAACTCTTTATCTGATATGTTATTTGCAGGTACCTTCTCCCACTCTGTGGGTTTCTTTTGGTTTTGTTGACTGTTCCCTTTGCTGTGCAAAAGTTTTTTGTCTTGATGAAGTCCCAATAATTCATTTGTAAAGTAGAGTGATTTTAGGAGAAACAAAAGGAATTCTTTTTTTATTTCCACCTTCTTCACCCCCCCATCTTAGAACTTGCTTTTTGGGGGCACCTGGGTGGCTCAGTGGGTTAAGCCACTGCCTTCGGCTCAGGTCATGATCTCGGGGTCCTAGGATTGAGCCCCGCATTGGGCTCTCTGCTCGGCAGGAAGCCTGCTTCCCTTCCTCTCTCTCTGCCTGCCTCTCTGCCTACTTGTGATCTCTCTCTGTCAAATAAATAAATAAAATCTTTAAAAAAAAAAAAAACTTGCTTTTTGAACCCTTAGATATTTCTGATGAAAACTCTCATTGCAGAAATGAGAGCTCACCTATTACCTCTCTATTTTATTTTTTTTTTAAGATTTTATTTATTTATTGACAGACAGAGATCACAATTAGGCAGAGAGGCAGGCAGAGAGAGAGAAAGGAGGAAGCAGGCTCCCTGCTGAGCAGAGAGCCTGATGTGGGGCTCGATCCCAGGACCCTGGGATCATGACCTGAGCCGAAGGCAGAGGCTTTAACCCACTGAGCCACCCAGGCGCCCCTTACCTCTCTACTTTAGACTTAAGGAAACTGAAGTTCTGTGAGTACTTAACCTGAAGTCACGAACTAGCACATGTCAGGAGGCTAGTCCTCTAACTCCTGGCATTGTACTGTTTCTACCATATGTTATCTCCCCTGAGCATATGCTAACATACCGTTAGCTAACTTCCAATCAGTATCCACCCAAATAAATTACAGGTTCTTTCAGGGCATTGGTATTTTCTTACCCAAAACTTTGAGAGATGGCAACTGTATGAGCCAAGATGGTAAATTATCTGAATGAGGTGGTACTATGAATCTAAATCCAAGAGACAGAATTTAGTAAGGCTGAAGGAAATCTGCATTTAGAGATAACATGTTAACTGCATAAATGCCAAACAAGGTTATTTCTAACATGCCAACAGTGTGGGTAAGAGAAACAGGCAGTTTCATGGATTGCTTCAGGCAGGCAGACAAGGAGAAACTGTACAGATTAAGGGACATAATAGTTCCTGGTGCTGTGCTGGGCACACTACAAATGGAGAGCCAATCCAAGTGAGACCCACACCTGTTCCGTCTGGAATACAAGTCCTGTAGATAAGCTTTCCTCCTCTGAATATTCCCTACTTGACTGAGGATCCTGTTCTCCTCTGCCTTTCCACAGCCTTGTCTCTACCCTTCTGCTGTGGCCCTTCTGCCCTTGTCTCATTGTAGCGCTGCCTGCTCCATGGTTCAGTGGTCCTCTAGCATTCAACAGATTTATGTCATCATTCTTGCATTTAGCTAATCCCCATTTAACCCAGCTTTTACTTGGCTATGGCTGTCTATTAACACTCACTAAGCGTCCTGTTTTCAGTCTCTTTTCCTGTGTGCATCGGTCTTCTCTGCCAGAGGGTGAACTCTGTGCCCATACCATTTGCACTGCATGTGCTTGTATTCTCATGACAAGTTGGGTGTAGGTAGAGGAGAAGAAAGACAGCCTTTAAGGGACAATGAAGGGAGAGGTAGAGCAATAAATGAACCCGTCTCAGAATTCTTGTAGTCTGTAAAGCTGTTGGGAAGGCCAGCTTGAGTCTGCAGTCTATTCTTAGTACAGGCTATACTTGAATGTAGCTGTAGAAACTGGGGTCTGTTTTTTGAAGTGCAAAGAAAACGCTGTGTTTATGAAATCTGCATCTATTGCTGAAGTTTACCTAATTCATTTTTTACCTCAAACAGCCATGGAGATATTAATACCATTTCTGATTAAATTCTCAGTGTGTAATATGTACTTTTTCCCACAGCTTTAAGTGATGAGGGAGAAGAAATTAATACAGAGAATGAATCTAAGAGAAAAGCAGAGTAGGAACATACACTGAGGAACACTAAGAAAAGCATTTGTCGGGGCGCCTGGGTGGCTCAGTGGGTTAAGGCCTCTGCCTTTGGCTCGGGTCATGGTCCCTGGGTCCTGGGATCAAGCCCCGCGTCGGGCTCTGCTTGGCGGGGAGCCTGCTTCCCCTTCTCTCTCTGCCTGCCTCTCTGCCTGCTTGTGATCTCTGTCTGTCAAATAAATAAATAATATCTTAAAAAAATTTTAAAAAAGAAAAGCATTTGTCTTTGGGATCAGAAGACTCACCGTGGAGTTTTAACCGCTAGCAGAAAGTTGAGAAGAAGAGGGAAAGTGTCTTCTGAACTTACAGAGATCATCAGCTTCTCTCTTCTGGCTGAGGTAGCACTGCCTTGACCTATCATGCCTGTGTCCTGTAAGGCAGCTTCTCTGTACCTTTATTTCTTCATCTGTAGAATGGGCTGAAAATACTTGCCCTCTTCTGCATGGGGATTGTGTGATAATCAAATGAAATAACAGGCGTAAGACATTTTAAATGTTAAAGAACATTGCAGGTATTGGATAATCATGTCCTCCTCCTATGTGACTCATTAGATGGCCTTGCTTTCAATTCTTAATGTTGTTGGGCCATCCTTAGGTCAAATTATAGTTGTTAGATTTTCCTTGCTTCAGCAATTTTGATTGCCATAGACTGACTTTTCCTCCTCTGAGTTTCCTAAACCCATTTTCTGTATCTCCCTCCATATCTCCACTTGTCTTATCAAAAAGTCTTGACACTGGCTTTTTCTCTCCTCTGTTATTAAAGTGTCTATTCTATTGCCCTCAGGTTAATAGCATTTACTTTTTTAGGTTCTTATTGATCTTCTGACAACCTTTTTCTTAATTCTTCGGTTTTAAGCAGATACAACCAGCTGTACGTTTTTTTAAATAGCCAAAGTGTAATGTCTACATTGCATTTTTTTTCTTTGGCATTTTCTCCAAGAGCTAATACCCTCATGCTGCCTGCCTAACACGTGGCTATTTACAGTACCCCACTATGAGAAAAATAGGCCAGCCCTTTTCAATCTGTTTTATTTTTTTAAAGATTGATTTATTTTCAGAGAGAGATCGTGAAGGAGAGGGGCAGAGGGGGAGAGAGAGACAGTCTTAAGCAGACTCCACCCTGAGCTCAGAGCCTGATGCAGGGCTCAATCTCACTACCCTGAGATCACAACCTTAGTGAAAAGCAAGAGTTTGATGCTTAACTGACTGTGCCCCTAGGCACCACCCAATCTATTTTAAAAATCTATCCATTCTATAACTTATCTCCTAGGATTTTGCCTTTGAGTCATAATAAATGTATGTGTCAATCTCTCACCAACTTACTACTCCTTAGGAACTCGTATGTATGCATTTTAACAGTTTTCTGGAGAAAAAGACTATAATCCAAGGGAATGAAAGTTATATAAACACACAGTCCCTGGTAGTGTTTCAGCTAAGGCATGGTGACCACTTCCCAAGGTTGAGCTGGAAGATTCCTGAGTCTTCCAATTCAGAAAAATCCATGAGTAACTATAAGGATGGGAATTTCAAGCACTTTGGCAAGCCAGTTCCAATCTCTCCCTGTACTTACTTTCTCTGTTTGGGGCTCTGCACTCCCACCTCTACAATACAGACTATTGTTTTAAGGTTTCTTAGCAGTTGCCGGTTGCCTGTCACATCTAAGAACATTTTCTTGGCAGACTACCATTCTGCATGAAAGGGAAGATTGGGATTGGAAAGTGGAGTTGACAGTTTACCACCCAAAGTATATTAATTGTGAGCTTTGTACTTAGGCAATCATAATTTACACAATAAACAAAATCCATTTGGTTGCTAAGCAACACCTTTCCCTCATTCTTGACCTCAATGGAGGTATTTGACCTCTGGACTTAAGAAATCTTAAATTCCACCCTGTTTTCCTAACATGATTTAGTGGCCCAGGCAGGACCAGCTATTATTTCTGCCCTGTACTTACCTCCCTCTGCTCGAATCTCACCTTCCATATCCTCATCTCCAGCATGAATCCAGCAGCCTTTGGCTGTTCTCTCAGCATAACTCAGACTCATAATCTCAGACCAGGTAGTCCGAACTTTTTCTTGTGAGAGTATAATTAATTGAAAGAAAGAGTTTTTTATTGAAGGAAAAAAAAATACCTTTTAGATTATTGTAGTTGTATATTGTAGTTTTATAATCATTCCCAGTTCCTCCTAAGGCTTTTATAATATGTAGCCATTTTGTGGTAGTTTCTAATATATAAATAAATGATAGCATTTTGATTTTTATCTCTAACCTTATATCTTCATTGTAACCATTTAGGTAGATAGCTATTTTCTTGAACAGTCTAGGCTTTTACAGTTCTCCCTGACCCTGGAGCTTAATAACATAATAATCAAAGAAGAGATGGGTGGGAGAGTGTACTAACACCAAGTGACCAACCAAGTGGTAGGAAGGGAGACTGGTTGCTTTAACTATCAGGAAAGGAAAAGAACACATCATGTAAATGAACTTGGAGAAAAGGTAAATGGATTTCCCTTTCCTTCATTGTTTGCCCTCTTTCTCTCTGAATCTACCATGGCTTGTATATTTGCCTCAGCCCCAGTTTTGCTCCTTCAGGGACCCTCTGTCCACTGTGGCACGAAGGGTAAAAGCCACAAGGGCCCATTGTTTGGCTCTGTCACCTTTTCACCGCCCCTTGACTTACACTGTATTTGTGTTTTATTTGCAGCTCTGTGGGTGTCCTCTCTATTGGAAAGCCCCCATGTTTAGGGCTGCCGGGGGAGAGAGAACAGGATTTGTATCAGCACAGTCATTCATTGCCATGTGGAGAAAGTAAGTATATGAGAAAGTAAGTAAGTATATGAGGAAAGTCACTACGGGGCTAGGCAAAGAATTGTCTGGTTTTCACAATGTGCTTTATTAAGGTCACTTAATTTTACTCATTTATTAATTTCCTTTATCCTTTATTTGAACAAGTAAAATTCAGTGATTCACAACTATTTATAACCACACAGAATTTTTTTCCATGGTCTTTATCTTACAAGTCTAATCAGTAAAAGAGATCTTCAAAGATACCTTTCTAGTAACTCTTTGAAAGTTTCTTAGTTTTGCTTGTTAAATTTGGGTCTTAGGATTTATCTTGGTAACAGTGACATAAAAGTAAAGACTCTCCTTTAAGGGGAGCAGACCACCTGTGTCATGTGAGAAATGCAGCTTTCATCCTCATGATCCACATTAAAATATATCTAGTTGATTTATCAAAAGTAACTGAATTCTAGTACATTTTAATCATCACTCTTTGAAACTCCAGTTAAGAAACAAATATATAAATCCTGACAAGGTTCCCCCACTTTTTTTAAATTCCAGTATAATTACCTACAATGTTATATTAGTTTCATGTGTACAATATAGTGATTCAACAATTCTATACATTATTCAGTGCTTACCATAAATATACTTCTTTTTTTTTTTTTTTAAGATTTTTATTTATTCGAGAGAGTGAGAGAGAGCATGAGCAGGGGATGTGGGGGCAAGGGGCAGAGGGAGAGGGAAAAACAGACTTCCAGCTGAGCAGGGAAGGGACTTGGAGCTCCATCCCAGGACCATGGGATTATGACCTGAGCCAAATGTAGCCGCTTTACCACTTAAACAACTGAGCCACCTGGGCAACCCCATAAGTATACTCTTAATCCCCTTTACCTATTTTACCTCTGATGAGTTTTTTGAACTACTTCCTTTCTTTTTTTCTCCCTTTCTTCTTTATAAGTGATTTCTTTTTTTTTTTTTTAATTTATTTGACAGAAATCACAAGTAGGCAGAGAGGCAGGCAGAGAGAGAGGAGGAAGCAGACTCCCCGCTGAGTAGAGAGCCCGACGTGGGGCTCGATCCCAGGACCCTGGGATCATGACCCGAGCAGAAAGGCAGAGGCTTTAACCCACTGAGCCACCCAGGTGCCCCTATAAGTGATTTCTTGATATATTTATACGTTGTAAGAGAATGTCACAGCTTGCCCTCCTACCTCTTTCAACTGACCAGCCTTTTTTACATGTGTTTTCCTCACCTTTTTTGGGCTAACTACCCTTCCTGGTAAGCTGTTGGGAAATGCTCTTCACTGTTATCATCATTGTCATCATCATTATTATTTAAAATCAACATATAACAGTAGAATTCAGCATACTTGCTACCTATAAGCCCATAATAGTGGGATACTTGGGTGGCTCAGTCAGTTCAGTGTTTGTCTTCAGCTCAGGTCATGATCCCATGGTCTGGGATTGAGTCCTGCATTGGGCTCCCTGCTCAGCCTGCTTCTCCTGCCTGCAGCTCCCCCTACTTATGCTCATTCACTCTCTCACTCTCGCTCTCTGGCAAATAAATAAAATCTTTAAAAATAAATACATAATGGGGCGCCTGGGTGGCTCAGTGGGTTAAAGCCTCTGCCTTCGGCTCGGGTCATGATCTCAGGGTCCTGGGATCGAGCCCCACATCGGGCTCTCTGCTTAGCAGGGAGCCTGCTTCCTCCTCTCTCTCTGCCTGTCTCTCTGTCTACTTGTGATCTCTGTCTGTCAAATAAATAAATAAAATCTTTTGAAAAAAAAAATAAATACATAAAAGCCTTTAGTAGTATAATGCTTGAGAACATAGTTGGTGATTAATAAATTCTTATTTTTTAAAATCTATCAGCAAGTTGAGTTCACCAAATTCTTCTTGCATTATATTAGAACTACAGTGATCAGAGTATATAGAACTTTTACCAGTTCATGAACTTATTTTAAGGAAATGCACCAAAGCTAAAAGTTAAAATGCTTCACGTTTTCCAGGTAAATTTTAGTGATTTTGTTACAAGGACTAGTTCTAAGTTCTCTGAATACCTAGAACCGAAAGTACCCTAGGAGAATCATTCCTCTTACACCATCTAGATGATACTTCAAAGTCAGTGCTGTGATCACCATTCCACCTCTCCTATAGCAAATAGAAAACTGCTGGTTAAAATCTAAGAAATGCCTTTTTAAAAATGTGTGTGAATAAGTAGTCATAAAAGTAAGGGAATTCTTTAGAGGCTAGAAATAATGTAAACATTAATTAATAGGAATGAACCAGCAGAAGAACTGGCATTTGCCCTTAGGGTATTTATCACTGGTATTTCTGACAGCCTAGAACCTACAGGAAGAAAATAGAGCCTAGGGCCTGAACAGTAAAGAAGTCAGTTTGGATTCCCTCTCCTTTTCCCACCCATAAAGTCAAGACTTCAGCTGGGTGGTCCAATTATTTATTATTAATTATTACTGTTATTTTAAATTAGCATGTAACAGTAGCAGAATTTGAGAACTTGAAATGTATACATGTTCTAATTTTTATTCCACTAGCTTCTTTAACACCAGTAAGTGTCAGGCCATGAAAAGGCCTTAGCTGGAGTATGAACCAGGGGAAGAAACAATAGAGATACAGCACAGCTCTTGTCAGAGGTGTCTTTAGCCATTGAGATCAGAATTATTGGTCATCTAAAAGGCTTGAAAGCAGCAAGAAGTGAGTTGGAATTCTCAACAATTGTTTAAGAGAAAACTTTGAACAAGCTGGGAGATTGAAAAAAAGAAAGTAGTCTTGTTCTATAAGGGATTAAACCCAAAAAGAAGACTGTAACTACTTATATTTTAAGTTATTTTGAATATTCTAGGACCCTACATTTGAGAGCCTGAGGCTGACTATAGCAAAGGAAAACTGTTAATCAACTTGATGTACCTGCAGCTAAAAGGCATAATATTAGAATAACAGCCTGGGGAGGGGTGTGTCTTTAGTCCGTAAGTCACTGACTTAGGGTGGACATTTGCTTTGCTGGGCAGAGCAGCAGCAGCCACCACAACAGCTGTGTTCTTTTATTGAGATGGATCATCTTAATTTTATCTCTCGAGAAAAGATATTTATGCAAAAGGCAAAAGAGGAAAAACATGAAGCACAAGTCTTCATTTTAGGTAACTACAGGAAACTGCTTATGAAGTCATATAGCATGGGCAACTGTCCCTGTCTTTTTTCTCATTTGGAAAAAACTTCTATGAATAGTTAAGTGTGTATGTATCTATATTGAAGCTTTAGCTTACGGCCCCATACTAAAATGGTTGGAGCGCCCTCTCGTGGGAGCTCCTTTCTATGCTCTTAAGATGTCTTTTTTAGTTTAGTTTAATTTTTATTTCAATTCCAGTTAGTTAACAAACTCTGTAATATTAGTTTCAGGTATACAATATAGTGATCCAACACTTCCATATGACGGCCTGTGCTCATCACAACACGTGTACTCCTTAATCCCCATCACCCATTTCACCCATCCTCCACCCACCTCCCCACTGGTAACCTTAAGTTTGTTCTCTATAATTAAGAGTCTGTTTCTTGGGGCGCCTGGGTGGCTCAGTGGGTTAAGCACCTGCCTTCGGCTCAGGTCATGATCTCAGAGTCCTGGGATCGAGCCCCGCATCGGGCTCTCTGCTCAGCGGGGAGCCTGCTTCCTCCTCTCTCTCTGCCTGCCTCTCTGCCTGCTTGTGATCTCTCTGTCAAATAAATAAAAATAAAATCTTTAAAAAAAAAAAGAGTCTGTTTCTTGGTTTTTAAAATGCCTTTCAAAAGCAAGGTGCTTTATGGGACGCCTGGGTGGCTCAATTGGTTAAGTGTCTGCCTTCCGCTTAGGTCATGATCTCAGGGTCCTGGGATGAAGTCCCACATTGGACTCCCTATTCAGCAGGGAGCCTGCTTTTCCCTCTCCCTGTGTCTGCTGCTCCCCCTGCTTGTACTCTCTCTCTCTCTCTGTGTCAAATAAGTAAATGAAATCTTCAAAAAATAATAAATTAAAAAAATAAAATAAGAGTAAGGGTGCTTTAAAGTAGACCCTAGTATGGCTATTTGGGAAGACTAAGCAACTCATAGACATGATGGTTTGAGTTATCATATTGACCTTGAAGAAGATAGTGTTTATTTTTGCAATTTTTTCTTTTTTTTTTTTTTTAAAGATCTTTTATTTATTTATTTGACAGAGAGAGATCACAAGCAGGCAGAGAGGCAGGCAGAGAGAGAGGAGGAAGCAGGCTCCCCGCTGAGCAGAGAGCCCGACGCGGGGCTCGATCCCAGGACCCCGAGATCATGACCTGAGCCGAAGGCAGCGGCTTAACCCACTGAGCCACCCAGGCGCCCCTTTGCAATTTTTTAATAAATTTTAACCTTTGCATAAAATTACTTGGGCACAAGTATAGTACATTAAATTTTTTTTTAATTTTTTTTTTCAGCATAACAGTATTCATTATTTTTGCACCACACCCAGTGCTCCATGCAATCCGTGCCCTCTACAATACCCACCACCTGGTGCCCCCAACCTCCCACCCCTCACCCCTACATTAAATTTTCATATACAAAAAATAACTGGCAGATAAACACAGAACTAAATATATTGGTATATACATACACAAGCTGACTTGCTCCAATAATAGGTTCTATATAATCTTGAAAAGTAAAGTCAAAGGTAAAAGTCACCAAATAATAAGAAATAATTTCCCTGCTATCCCAGTGCTCATGGGTTGGAGGCTCCCTAGCCCTCTCCCTAATTGTCTGAAGACAAACCTCTTAGGCTCTTGTTCCCCTGCCCCTGCTCTCCCTCATTCCCCTGCCCCATTGCCTATTTCCTGTCCATACTCTGACATCTATTTTCTTTCAGTCTGGACATTTTTGGGGGGGTAAGACATAGGTCCACAGCCTTTTTGAGTTCCTAGATTACCAGCTTTGTGGCAGAACTCCTCTCAAACAGTAATATTTTCCAGCTTCTTTATGCTTTATTTTCTCTTTTATTTTAATGTTAGCATTTCATTTGCCTATTGACAAAACAATATTTTGTTTTAAGAGCTCTGGAAGAAAACAGTTTATAATAGCTATGTTTACCTTCTTCAGCTTTCACAACTTTTATTTTTCTCCTTTTCTCTTCCATATAGAGTTCACCAGCCACTATCATTGGCTGAAAATCGTAATTCACCTTTTCTTTCTTTCTTATGCTTCTGATAGGAAAGAGCTATTCTTGATTTGCCTTTTTCTTCTGAGTATCTCTCATCTGTGCCATCCTTTCTTTATAAAAGTGCTCCTTTCCAAAAATCTCCCCCACTGTTTTATTCTGATCATTTTCCAGCACTTATTACATACTAATCTTTTTTTGAAATGTATATATATTTAATTCTAGGGGCCTTGAGTGTGTTAAAGAATGATAAGGAAAATTAATACACAAATTATACTATAGCTTTAATAATCACAAATGAAGTCAGTTTAAGTATATATCTGTTAAATCACAAACATTTTTTGAGAATCCTCTGTATGAAAGCCACTGTGCTGGGTGCTAAGGAAGAAAAGACCTATTTATAACTGTGTCTGCCCTTTAGGTGCCAGAAAAACAAAAGAAAACTAACAGTACAGTGGTATAAATAATACACATAAATTAAACAGTACAAAGATCAGTAAAGAATTTAGTTCTGAGAGAAGGCTTTTTGAAGAGGTGGATTTATTAGGGGGACGGTGGTATTCTAAGAGAGCAGAATCGCATGAGAAATAGCAGAGAGGCAAGAATGTACATGACTTACTTAGAGAAGAGTAGATCAGGCCAGCTGCCTGGAGTGGAAGTTTCCTTTTGCAAAATAGTAAGATGGGTAGATGGGCAGGCTCCCACCTAATTACAGAGGGCCTCAAATGCTCAACTTAGGCATTTAGGCTTACTCATATAAGCGGTAGAGAGCTAGTGAACATTTTTGAAAAGGGAAATTGTATAATCAAAAGATGTTTTGTAATGAATTGTCTATGTTTTAAGGTTGGATGAATACTGAACTCTATTTTGACCCTTTTCCCTTCTGTCAGTGTCAGCATGAAGTAGTATGATCCCAGACTTTAAGGTACACTAGAAATAGAAAAGAGCGAATGGTTCAATAAAACATTTTGAGGAAATATTCCTAAGGACTCGTATATTCCAATCTTGTATTCCAAGCACTTAGAGCTCCAAGCTAGAAACCTGGGAGTCGTCATGGACTTTTGCCTTCCTTTTACTCCTCCACACCCATCAATTACCATGTCCTCTCCATTTCAACCAGATTTGCCCCCTTTCTCTTCATCTCCCACTGCCACTACCTTTGCTCAGGTTGGTTGGATTCTTGCTTGATATTTCTGAAAAACACATTTGGTCTTGTCACTGTCCAAGTTAAAATTTTCCTGTGAGTAGGCTAAAGTCCAGGCTCCCTGACCTAACTTAAAAGGACCTCCAGTATCCAATCCTACATGCTCACGTCCCCTTCTCTTACCATCCCCACATTTGTAAGTACCAAAATATTCCATGCACTCTCACACATTTGTCCATGCAACCCTCTTGACCCACAGCACCCTTCTTTCCTGCTTCCCCTTTTTGGGAATCTCACTGACCTCCTGTGGCCTTCAGTGACACCCATGTCGTGGTGTCATGGCTGTCACATAGTAGTATCATCTTATTAGTGTAGCACTCTCGCTAGACTGTAAGCTCCAGACATAGTATGTGGCACACAATTAGCATCCAATATGTGAGTAAAGAAGAAGATCAAGAAAATGTGGAGACTCGGGGCGCCTGGGTGGTTCAGTGGGTTAAGCCGCTGCCTTCGGCTCAGGTCATGATCTCAGGGTCCTGGGATCGAGCCCCACATGGGGCTCTCTGCTCAGCAGGGAGCCTGCTTCCTCCTCTCTCTCTCTGCCTGCCTCTCTGCCTGCTTGTGATCTCTCCCTGTCAAATAAATATATAAAATCTTTAAAAAAAAAAAAAAGAAAGAAAAAAGAAAATGTGGAGACTAATGGGATGTGGAGAAAATAAGGAAGAGAAATAGGTTTAAAATGACTCAAAATTTCAAACCCAGATAACTCAGGATGGTACCACCTTTAACAAAAATCCATGTCCATGAAAAGGACTGACTTTGAAAGGAAGATTTTAAATTTGGTTTCGACCATAAGAGACTCTTAATCTCACAAAACAAACTGAGGGTTGCCGGGGTGGGGGGGTAGGAAGAGGGTGGTGGGTTATGGACATTGGGGAGGTATGTACTATGGTGAGCGCTGTGAAGTGTGTAAACCTGGCAATTCATAGACCCGTACCCCTGGGGATAAAAATACATTATATGTTTATAAAAAATTAAAAAAATATTTTAAAAAATTTTGGTTTCAATATTTGGACTTTGCTACACTTGATGTTAGCCAAAAGTCCAAGAAGCAATTGCTATTTTGACTTTATCAGAGTATCGTTACTAAGTGGAAATGTCCAGTAATTAGCTGGACATGAGGAATTCTTAAAGCTTAAAGACTTAAAAGGGCATTCATTCTTTTTTTTCAGCCTGGTCCTTCAAAATCTAACTTCAGAAGCCCCCTATCTGCTTGGCCCTGAATATGTCTGCCAACCTGGGCAAACAGACATTTTTGCTTTATGTGGTTCATAGTAGTCCAGCTGATGGATTCTCTCCTGGCTAGCTGGTGGGTAGCTCTGGAGTTCTGGGTCTGGATGTCCTGTGCCAAACCTGAATAGGCATTCTCCCTCAAGGGTATTTTTACCTGAGTTCAGTTGACTCTGTGGTGTCAGCCCCAGAAGCATTTTACAAAAATAATAAGCCATTTTGTTGAGCTTTTACGGAGGTGTCCCTTTGACAAAATTAAGAGCATGGAAAAATTCCCTTTTTAAAAAATCATTGAAAAGAGAGAACCTGATTCTGGATCTAAATGGCCTTCGGTTGAGGCTGAAATTATCAACTGTTGATATTGTAGACATTTTTCACAGTAGCCACCTTCCTAAGCAATTGTCTCTTTTATAGGTTGCTGAATGACCATCATGATGATGCCTCCAAGTTTATCTGTCTTCTAGCAAAGCCCAGCTCCAACTGTCTAGAACAGGAGGATTTTATCCCTTTACTTCAGGTAATTTTCATTTCCTTCTAAAAATAGGTTTTATTTTTAGAGTTTCAGAGGTTTTTAAAATTTTTTCCACTGTAAGATACATCAACTGAGATATACAAATCTAGGGTCAGATTTCTAGCATAGTCGTTTTCAAGGTCGTTTTAGGAACAAAATCATTTTGTTTAATGAAAATTAACACAGAAATCATAGTTTTAAACTGATAAAACAGGGCTAGTCCCACTGAAGCAGAGGAGGGGGCACTATTCAGTCTCCCCCTTACCCAGCTACTGCAAACACTGAAACACCTTCTGAAACCAGAAGTTTGGTCTACTTGGCCCAGATGACCTATCTCCAACAGGAAGAGCGCACTTGAGGAGTATTTATATCTAGGCCTTCCAGTACGAATCAGTTACATGCCAGTATCGGATCTGTTTTTGCTGTAGCATTCTTCATAGCCTGATATGTTACTTGTTAATATTCTTAATTTCATGTCTAAATATTTGGTTTTCCTAAGCAGATCACAGATTCCTTGAAGCTAAGGCTTGCCTTTCATGTCTGTTGAATGCTCATCATTGTTTTAGCTGTTCTAGTAAATCCTTGTTGACTTGTTAGTGAGGATGCCTAAAGAGAGACAGAGAAATACATTGATAATAGTTTTATGGTTTAGGTTTTGTTTTAATTGTATTCAAGGCTACCATCATTTTTTTGGTAATTTTCTTGTTGAAATATAACATGCACACAAAAAAACACAAATCATAAGTGTACCAGCAATCAGTGAATTTTCACAATGTGAGCACATCTGTGTAACTAGCACCCAGATGAAGAAACAAACCTTACCGGTACCCCCAAAGCTCTTCATGTTCCTCCCAGTCACTGCCATCCAGTGGTTACCACTATTCTATGTCTAATAAATATGACATGGATTTTTAATTATAATAACAAATTCCATGTTTATGATTTATTTTACATTCATGGTCTTCAAGTTTGTCTTAACTTGCATGATGGCCCTGATTATTTTTAGATTCATATGCTACATATTATTGTTCCCCTTTAAAAAGTACTCATGAGAATGAGGACACTTAGTAGTCTTTTACATTTAATTAGGATCATTATACATAATAATACCCAACATTACCTGTTGCTACTTATGTTTTGTCAAATCACAAATATTCAGCATTTGAACTGTATTTCTAAAACACTATTTTTGTTGTAAGCTGCGTGATTTTTTTTATTTTTTTTTCACTTTAATTCCATATAGTTAACATACAGTGTTATATTAGTTTCAGGTGTACAATATACTGATTCAGCAATTGTATACTCAGTGCTCATCACAGTAAGTGTATACTTAAGTCTCTTTATCTGTTTCACCTCTCCCTGACCTACCTCCTCTCTGGCAGTTTATTCTCTGTAGTTGTCTCTTTTATTTGTCTCTTTTTTTGTTGTTGTTCATTTGTTTTGTTTCTTAAATTCCACATATGAGGAGCACCTGGATGGGACAGTTGGTTAAGTGTCCAACTCTTAGTTCAGCTTGGGTCATGATCTTGGGTTTTGGGATCAGGCCCTGACTTGGGCTCCGCAAGCAACACAGAATCTGTTTGGGAATCTCTCTCTCTGGGAATCGCTCTCCCTCTGCATCCCCCACCCCATTGGTCTAGTATATGCGTGCTGGCTCTCTCTCTTAAAATAAATAAATAAATCTTTTTTTAAAATTCCACGAGTGAAATCATGTTATTTGTCTTTCTGTGACTGACTTATTTCACTTAGCAATATACCCTCTAGTCTATCCATGCAGTTCCAAGGGGAAGATTCATTCTTTTTATGGCTGAGTAATATTCCATTGTTTATATATACCATCTCTTTTTTATCCATTCTTCTACTGATGGACACTGGGACTGCTTCCATAATTTGTAAATAATGCTGCATATACCTTTTTGAATTAGTGTTTTTGTTTTCTTTGGGTAAATACCCAGCAGTTGAATTACTGGATCCTATGGTAGTTCTGTTTTTAACTTTTTGAGGAACCTCCATACTGTTTTCCACAGTGGCTGCACCAGTTTGCATTCCCACCAATAGTGCATGAAGGTTCCCTTTTCCCTGCATCCTCACCAACATTTGTTATTGCTTATCTTTTTTATTTTAGCCATTCTGACAGGTGTGAGACCATATCTCACTTAGGTTTTACTAGCATTTCCCTGATGATTGATGATGTTGAGCATCTTTTCATGTGTCTTTTGGCCATCTGTATGTCTCTTTGGAGAAATGTCTGTTTGAAAACATTAGATTTTAATAACAGTTCTCTATCCACCCTTTACCTTTACCCCTCAATCCATTCTGGCCCTGCTCTGACTCCTACAAACTGCATCTTTTGGGTCCCCATCTCTGGCTAGCTTCTGGCTGAGTCTGGCCAGTGGATTGTACTGCTAGGAGTGGGCATTTTTTTCCTAGTCCACTTCAGCACAGCAACTATATCTGTATACTACAGCTTCTGAGGGATGGCCTCTTCTCCATAGTTTGAGTGCCTACCTCACTCCCATAATGCTATTCCCTGCCTTGTCCCTCTGTCTCTAGAGATTGTAAGGGTATCCTTCTGTTGCTTGTTCTTGGTGCCTCACTATTCCCTTGTGTTTTCCCTTCACCTGCCCATGACATAGTCCCTTCATGAAAGGTTCATATGGGTAAATTCTTTTTCCTCTGGGGACCCTACTCCTGACTGAGTTTTATTAGAAGCTTTAATAAAATCACGGACAGGAATATAAATTAAATCCATATCAAAAGAATTACAAACAATAACAAAACTATAATTATGAGTTAGTAAACATTTATACTTTATATAGGAGGAATTTTATTTTTCTTTAACAAGTAGATTTATGGAGTCGTCAAGTAAAAGCTGACAGACCAAATACTAGATACATTCTTCTCCCATTCTTTACCAAACTCCTCTAAAGTGAAAATTTAGAAATTTAAAGGGAATTAACACATGAATGGAATGGTAGAGAAAAATGGAAAAAAATTAATGTCAAGCGATTTCCAATTTCTTAAAGCTAGAAAGTAGAAACAGACTAAGGAAACCACAGCCCAGAATGAGGGGCTATGTATGGACTACAGTAGAGAAATGAGATACTCTTCTCTAGTCTCTTAGCAGGATCCCAGAGCAACTGTAAAGTTAGGGTTGGCAGTTCTAATGGGAAGTATTAGAAATGAGGATTCTTTGAAGTTTGGTATATAAAACAATGGAAACAGTTGACTTCCTACTTAATTCCCAAAAGTAAAGTGCATACTGGCATTTACTCACAAGCCTAAACAAAGTAACAAACAATAATGCATGCTAAGACAAATTCCAGTAGAGAAATATCCTAGATAGTACCTAACTAATAGTCCTCAGAACTATCAAGGTCATCAGAAAAAAGGAAAGTTTGCAAAACTGGTAGAGCCAAAAGGAACCTAAGGAGATGTGACAGCTAGATGGAATATGAGGTCCTGGGTAGGATCCTAGAACAGAAAAAAGATACTGGGCAAAACTAAGTTAATAAAGTATGGTCTCTCATAATAGTAATAATAATAATGTGTCAATATTTATTAACTGTAACAGATGCTAATGTAATGTAGGGTATATAGGAACTCTATACAGTCTTACCAATTTTTCTTTAAAAATTGTTCTAAAAAATTAAGTCTTTGTAAATAATAATTACTATATTCAGATAGATTATATAAAATAAGAATAGAATATTATGAAAACAGAAAGCTAATACCAGAAAGAGCTGTTAGAATTTTAAAATGTAGGGGAGTCCTGGGTGGCTCAGTTGGTTAAGCATCCTACTCTTGATCTCCAGGGTTGTGAGTTTAAGCCCCACATTGAGCTCCACACCTAGTATGGAGCCTACTTTAAAAAATTTTTTTAAATGTAAGTACCAAAATCTGAAATTTCATTATAAGTCCTGGAAACTAAAGTTTAGGATATCTCACAGGAAGGAAGAGAAAGCCAAAGAGAGGGAGAAGGAGGGAAGGAGGAAACATAGAGAACTAATTCAAGAATTTCTTCTAGAGAAGAAAGGAGGGAGAGAAGGAAATCATCACAGAAATAATACAGAATGGGGAGAATTCAAGAGACTGGGATGATAAGATGGGTACAAAGAGCTAGAACCTAGTAGGATTCTTTGGGATCCCTGTTTCCTTCCTTGGGAACATGCCTGTGTAACCAGCATATAGTCAAAAATATAATTTGAGAGGTGCCTGGGTGGCTCAGTCAGTTAAGGATCTACCTTCCGCTCAGGTCATGACCCTGGGGTCCTGGGATCAAGCCCTACATCAGGCTCCCTGCTCAGCAGAGAGTGTGCTTCTCCCTCTCCCCTGCCCCTGCTCATACACTCACTCTCTCTCCCAAATAAACAAATAAAATCTTTAAAAAAAAAAAAAATAGAATTTGACACTCCCACACCAGACTTTCCTGCTCCCTCTAGTCCTGCCCAAAGAATTAAATAAATAATATAGAATACAGGTCTTTTGATTGAAAAAAGCCAAGTACAGTGAGTAAAAGAAACATACATAAACATGTCATCAAAGATTTTAGAAAAATGCTCATGAAAACAAGATACTAAAAGCTTTCAGAGAGAAAAACCAGGTCCCTTTAATAAGAACAAAAATTGGGGTGGTATTGGATTCTCATTAGTAACTCTAGGAGTTATGGATTTGAAATCAGATTTCCAGTATCCTGCTAAGCTATTAGTCAGATATGAGATTAGAATAAAGGCATTTAAAGGCTCAGAAAGTTTATCTCCCTATTTTCTAAAGAATTACTGGAATAGATACTGTATCCAATTAAGTAAACCAAGGGGCACCTTGGTGGCACAGTAGGCTAATGCCTGGCTCTTAGTTTAGGCTCACATCATGATCTCAGGTTGTGGGATTGAGCCCCAAATCAGACTCGATGCTCAGCGTGGAGTCTGCTTGGGATTCTTTCTCCTGTCTCCCTCTGCCCCTTCCCCACACATGCATGCACATGTGCCTGCTCTCTCCATCTCTTCTTCTTGCTCTCTAAAATAAATAAATCTTCCCAAAAAATTAAGTAAACGAAGAAAGAGGAATACATAAAATCCATGGAACAGTGGATTCAATCCAGAGAATCAGTGAAGGGAAGACCTCAAATGGCAACAGAAGGGCAGCCAGTCTGGAATAGAAAAGGCGATGGATTTCTCTGGGAACAAGTTCTCCATAAAGGGGAACAGGGAGGGATGAAACTATTCTATGCAGTACTATCATATTTGGAAACAGGGAAACTGGAAGATATGCTTGTAGCACAGCATTCTCTATATAAACAAGTTTTAAAAAAGCAATTCAAAACTCCAAGAAAATTGAAAAAAATAACCCTCTATAAAACAGTCACAATCTAGGGGCACCTGGATGGTTCAGTGGGTTAAAGCCTCTGCCTTCGGTTCAGGTCATGATCCCAGGGTCCTGGGATCAAGCCCCACATCAGGCTCTTTGCTCAGCAGGGAGCCTGCTTCCTCCTTTCTCTCTTCCTGCCTCTCTGCCTACTTGTGATCTCTGTTTGTGAAATAAATAAATAAAATCTTTAAAAAAAAAAGTGATCTAAGCTTGAAGCAAACTGAAATATGGCATGATTACAATTGATGAAGAGAAAGAAAAAAAAGTCCAGTTAACGTCAGTTTTCCTTTGAATGCCCAAGGGACATGATGTTGGACCAATAAGAAAGTAGGAACTTTCTCCAGGAATGGAAGCAGTGGCAGGATCCATTTTTCTTGCCCTCCTGCCTAGCTGGCCCAGTGTAGTAGGTGCCAGTCCTGACACTCTCCATCATCCTTGCTAGCACCACTCACCCCATTCCGGTGTTGCCTTGCAAACCTGCCCCAGCAGGTCCTCTCCAAAATGGTTCCCACTGTGCCACATCCAGTAGGCACCCTAGGCTAGGCCTGCTGCCCACCTCCAAAGCAGTTTCTACTATACCACACCTAATGGGTAGTCTTAAACCTGGACGCTTATTCTCCAAAAACTGCTCCTATATAGGGGTCCACAGCAGTGGTGACCCAGCCACAAAAGAAGGGAACATACAGCCTACAAACAGTCCCCCCTGGAGAACCTGGTTCTGGTGATTAGGGGAGATTTTACTTCTGGGCCCCACAGGATGCTTTCTACATAAGGCCACTCCTTCATGACCAGATGTAGCCGATTTACCTAAAACATAGAAACAAATAGAGTGAGACAAAATGAGGAGATAGGAATGAAAGAACAGAAAACAACCTCAGAAAAAGAACCAGAACACTAACTAATAGGGAGTTCAAAATAATGGTCATAAAAATGCTTACTGAACTATAGAGAAGGATGAATGAACACAGTGAAAACTTCAACAGGAGATAGAAAATGTTAAAAAGAACCAATCAGCTGAAGAACAATAAATTAAAAACACACAAGAGGGAATCAGCAACTTTAGAGGGTGCAGAAGAATAGATCGATCATCTGCAAAACAGGGTAGTGGAAATCATTCAAGCTAAACAGCAGAATGAAAAATTGTAAATGAGCATAGCTTAAGGGACCTCTTAGATAACATCAGGCATACCAGCATTTGCATTAGAGGGGTCCTAGAAGGATAAGAAGGAGAAAGTAGCAGAAAACATAGTTGAAGAAATAATAACTGAATGCTGCTTTAACCTGGGGGAGAAAACAGACATCTAGGTCCAGAAACCACAGAGATGAGGTCCACACAAGTCACATAATAATTAAAATGTCAAAAATTAGAGATAAAGAGAATCTTAAAAGCAGCAAGGGAAAAGCTGCTAGTTACCTACAAGGGAACACCCATAACACTATGAGCTGACTTTTCTGCAAAAATTTTGCAGGCCAGAAGTGAGTGGCATGATATATTTTAAGTGCTACAAGAAAAGAAAAGGAAAAAAAAAAAAAAAAACACAACCAAGAGTACTTTACCTAGCAAGGATATTTCAGAATTGAAGGAGAGATAAACTTTCCCAGACAAGTAAAAGTTGAAGAAGTTTATCATTACTAAACCAGCCTTACAAGAATTGTTCAAAAGACCTCTTGAAGTGGGGGCTGGGTGGTGGGGGGAGAATGCCATAACTGGAAGAAAATTATGAAAGAAAAAATCTCACTGGTAAAAGTAAACATACAGTAAAGGTAGTGGCTCAACCACTTATAAAGCTAGTATGAAGGTTAAAAGACAAGTAGTAAAATCAACTATATATACAATGATTAGTTAAGGGATACACAAAATAAAAAGTTGTAAAATACAACATCAAATACATTTAAAACATGGGGGGGGGTAGACTAAAATGTAGTGCTTTTAGAATATGTTAGGACTTAAGACCATAAACTTGAAAGTCATCCAATGACAAGGGAAGATAGCAAGACAAGAAGAACAAAGAATTACCAAAAAAAAAAAAAAAAAAAAAAAAAAAAAAAAAATCCAGAAAACAGTTAACAGAATGGCAGTAAGTAGGGGTGCCTGAGTGGGTTAGTTGGTTAAGAGAGCCCAATGCGGGGCTCGATCTCAGGATGCTGGGATCATGACCTGCGCCAAAGACAGAGGCTTTAACCCACTGAGCCACCCAGGCGCCCCTGTGCAGAAGCTTTTAATCTTATGAAGTCCCAGTAGTTAATTTTCGCTTTTGTTTCCTTTGCCTCAAGAGACATATATAATAAGAAGTTGCGGGGGGCCGCTTGGGTGGCTCAGTGTGTTAAGCCTCTGCCTTCGGCTCAGGTCATGGTCTCAGGGTCCTGGGATGGAGCCTCACATCAGGCTCTCTGCTCAGCAGGGAGCCTGCTTCCCCCCTCTCTCTGCCTACTTGTGATCTCTGTCTGTCAAATAAATAAAAATTTAAAAAAAAAAAAGGTTGCTACAGCTTATGTCAGAGAGGTTACTGCCTGTGTTCTTCTCTAGGATTTTAATGGTTTCCTGTCTCACATTTAGGCCTTTCATCCATTTTTAACTTATGTATGTGTATGGAGTAAGAAAGTGGTCCAGTTTCATTCTTCTGCATGTTGCTGTCCAGTTTTCCCAACACCATTTGTTGAAGAGACTGTCTCTTTTCCATTTAGACATCCTTTCCTGCTTTGTCGAAGATTAATTAGCCATATAGTTGGGGTTCGTTTCAGGATATTCTGTTCTGTTCCACTGATCTATGTGCCTGTTTTTGTTCCAGTTCCATACTACAGCTTTGTAATATGACTTGAAGTCTGAAATTGTGATGCCTCCAGCTTTGCTTTTCTTGTAGATTGCTTTAACTATTGGGAGTCTTTTGTGGTTTCATACAAATTTTAGGATTGTTTGTTTCTAGCTCTGTGGAAAATTCTGGTGGTATTTTGATACAGATTGCATTAAATGTGTAGATTGCTTTGGGTAGTGTAGACATTTTAACAATATTTGCTCTGGAAATCCATGAGCATGGAACATCTTTCCATTTCTTTGTGTCCTCTTCAATTTCTTTCATCAGTGTTTTATAGTTTCCATGGTACAGATCTTTCACCTCTTCAGTTAGGTTTATTTATAGGTATCTTGTGGTTTTTGGTACAATTATAAATGGGATTGTTTTTTTTTTCTCTTTTTGTTGCTTCATTATTGGCAATACATAGAAATGCAACACATCTCTGTGTGTTGATTTTGTATCCCGCAGCTTTACTGAATTCATGTATCCATTCTAGCAATTTTTTGGTGGAGTCTTTTGGGTTTTCCTCATAGAGTATCATGTCATCTGCAAATAGTGAAAGTTTGACTTCTTCCTTGCCAGTTTGGATGCCTTTTACTTCTTTTTGTTGTGTGATTGCTGTGGCTCGGACTTTTAGTACTGTGTTAAATAACAGTGATAAGAATAGACA
Organism: Lutra lutra; assembly: GCF_902655055.1. NCBI lineage: Eukaryota > Metazoa > Chordata > Mammalia > Carnivora > Mustelidae > Lutra > Lutra lutra. The sequence goes on along the minus strand of NC_062278.1, from coordinate 129,110,431 downwards.
TCCTTTCTTATTCCTGACTATAAAGGAAAAGCTCTCAGTTTTTCCCCATTGAAGATGATACTAGCTGTGGGTTTTTCATACATGGCCTTTATTATGTTTATGTATGTTCCCTCTGTCCCTATTTGTTGAGGGTTTTTAATCAAGAATGGATGCTGTACTTTGTCAAATGTTTTTCTGCATTTATTGAGAGGATCATATGGTTCTTCTTTCATTTATTAATGTGATATATCATGTTGATTGATTTGTAAATATTGAATCACCCTTGCAACCCTGGAATAAATCCAACTTGGTCCTGGTAAATAATCCACTGGGTAATATTTTGGTGAGAAATTTTGCATCTGTGTTCATCAGGGATATTGTTCTCTTTTTTAGTGGGGTCTTTGTTTGGTTTTAGAATCAGGGTAATGCTGACCTTGTAGAATGAGTTTGGAAGTTTCCCTTCCATTTCTTTTCTTTTTTTTTTTTTTTTTTTAATTTCAGCGTAACAATTCATTGTTTATGCACCACACCCAGGGCTCCATGCAATACATACCCTCCATAATACCCACCACCTGGCTCCCCCAACCTCCCACCCTCCGCCCCTTCAAAACCCTCAGATTGTTTTTCAGAGTCCATAGTCTCTCATTGTTCATCTCCCCTTCCAATTTCCCCCAACTTTCTTCTCCTCTCCATCTCCCTGTGTCCTCCATGTTATTTGTTATGCTCCACAAATAAGTGAAACCATATGATAATTGACTCTCTCTGCTTTACTTATTTCACTCAGCATATTCTCTTCCAGTCCCATCCATGTTGATACAAAAGTTGGGTATTCATCCTTTCTGATGGAGGCATAATACTCCATAATGTATATGGACCACATCTTCCTTATGCATTCGTCCGTTGAAGGGCATCTTGGTTCTTTTCACAGTTTGGCAACCATGCCATTGCTGCTATAAACATTGGGGTATGGGTGGCCCTTCTTTTCACTACATCTGTATCTTTGGGTAAATACCCAATAGTGCAATTGCAGGGTCATAGGGAAGCTCTATTTTTAATTTCTTAAGGAATCTCCACACTGTTCTCCAAAGTGGCTGCACCAACTTGCATTCCCACCAACCGTGTAAGAGGGTTCCCCTTTCTCCACATCCTCTCCAACACACGTTGTTTCCTGTCTTGCTAATTTTGGCCATTCTAACTGGTGTAAGATGGTATCTCAATGTGGTTTTAATTTGAATCTCCCTGATGGCTAGTGATGATGAACATTTTTTCATGTGTCTGATAGCCATTTGTATGTCTTCATTGGAGAAGTGTCTGTTCATGTCTTCTACCCATTTTTTGACATGATTATCTGTTTTGTGTGTGTTGAGTTTGAGAAGTTCTTTTTATAGATCCTGGATATCAGCCTTTTGTCTGTACCATCATTTGCAAATATCTTCTCCCATTCCGTGGGTTGCCTCTTTTTTTGTTGACTGTTTCCTTTGCTGTGCAGAAGCTTTTGATCTTGATGAAGTCCCAAAATTTCATTTTTGCTTTTGTTTCCTTTGCCTTTGGAGACATATCTTGAAAGAAGTTGCTGTGGCTGATATCGAAGAGATTACTGGCTATGTTCTCCTCTAGGATTCTGATGGATTCCTGTCTCACGTTGAGGTCTTTTATCCATTTCAAGTTTATCTTTTTTTTTTAATAGTTTGAGAAGAATAGGTATTATTAACTCTTTTTAAATTTTTGGTAGAATTCACCTGCGAAGCCATCTAGCCCTGGACTTAGAGATTTTTTATTACTGATTCCATTTCTTTGCTGGTTATCAGTCTGTTCAAGTATTCTTTTTCTTCCTGTTTCAGTTGGTAGTTCATATGTTTCTAGAAATTTATCCATGTCTTCCAGATTGCCCAATTTGTTGGCATACAGTTTTTCATATTATTCTCTTATAATTGTATTTCTGTGGCATTGGTTGTTATTTCTCCTTTCTTATTGGTGATTTTATTTATTTTGGTCCTTTCTCTTCTTCTTTTTGATAAGTCTATATAAGGGGGTTATCAATTTTTATCAACTTTTTCAAAGAACCAGCTCCTGGTTTCACTAATCTATTCTGTTGGGGTTTTTGTTTGTTTGTTTCTGTATCATTTATTTCTGCTCTAATCTTTATTTTTCCCTTCTTCTGTGGACTTTAATCTTCATTTGTTGTTCTTTTTCTAGGCCCTTTAGGTATAGGGTTAGGTTGTGTATTTGAGATTTTTCTTCCTTCTTGAGGTAGGCCTGTTTTGCTATATACTTCCCTCTTATTACCCCTTTTGCTTCACCCCAAAGGTTATGGACTTCATGTTTTCATTTTCATTTGTTTCATGTATTTTTTTTTAATTTCTTTTTTAATTTCTTAGTTGACCCATTCATTCTTTAGTAAGATGTTCTTTAATCTCTGTGTGTTTGTGGTCTTTCCAAATTTTTTCTTTTGATTAACTTCAAGTTTCATAGCAATGAGATTGGGAAATATGCATGGTATGCTCTCAGTCTTTTTGTACTTGCTGATGCCTGATTTGTAACCTAGCATGTGGTCTGTTCTGGAGAATGTCCTATTTGCCCTTGAAAAGAATGTGTATTCTGCTGCTCTAGGATGGAATGTTCTGAATATATCTGTTAAGTCCATCTGGTCCAGTGTGTCATTCAAAGCCATTGTTTCTTTGTTAATTTTCTGCTTAGTTGATCTGTCCATTGACGTAAATGGGGTATTAAAGTCCCCTACTATTATTCTATTATTAACAATGAGTTCCTTTTATGTTTGTTATTAACTGTCTTATATATATGGTTGCTCCCAAGTTGGGGGCATAAACATTTACATTTGTTAGATCTTGTTTTTCAGTAGACCCCTTTATTATAATGTAGTGCCTTTCTTTTTCTCCTGTTACAGTCTTTGGTTTAAAATCTAGTTTGTCTGATATAAATATGGCTGCTCCAGCTTTCTTTTGATGTCCATTTGCATGATAAAGTTTCTCCATCCCCTCATTTTCAATCCGGAGGTGTTTTAGTCTAAAATGAGTCTCTTGTAGGCAGCATATAGATGGGTCTTATTTTTTTATCCATTTTAACACCCTATGTCTTTTGATTGTTGCATTTAGTCCATTTATATTCAGAGTAATTGATAGGTAAGAATTTAGTGCCATTGTTTTACTTGTAAAGATAGTGTTTCTGGAGGTTTTCTCTGTTCCATTCTAGTCTTTGTCACTTTTGGTCTTTCTTCCCCACTCAAAGGGTTCCCTCTAATATTTCTTGCAGAGCTGGTTTAGTGGTCACAAACTCCTTTTGTTTTTGTTTGTCTGGGAAACTCTTTATCTCTCCATCTATCCAGAATGATAGCTTTGCTGAATAGAGTATTTTTGGATGCAGATTTTTCCTGTTCAGCACCTTGAGTATATCATGCTATTCTCTTCTGGCTTGCCAAGTTTCTGTTGAGAAATCTCCAGTGAACTTTATGGATTTTCTCTGGTAAGTTAAGGACTTCTTTTGTTTACTACTTTTTAAGACTTTTTTTTTAGGAGGCTCCACATGAAGCTTGAACTCACGACCCTGAGATCAAGGCTAGAGCTAAGATCAACAATCAGATGCCAGTTATATCTCTTGCTCCCGAAAGTAATGGCCTTATGAAGAAGAGGTCATGTAATGCCTAGGGCCTGGCACTTCAGGGAGTATCTCCAGCATGTGCTGCGTTTGCTCTGCTGTTGTGTTTTGGCTGCTCTATCCTTCAGGCCAGTCACCTGCAGAGGTTCTCTTTACCTTCCTTGGGCAGTGTTTGGTCCCTGGCCTGAATGTGGTGAGTTTTAACTAGGTGTGCTCTGGTCTGCTTTTGCAATGAGACCTGACACCAACTCCACCAGAACTGAGGCTCTGTAGAACTCTCTGGTCATATGTGTGGACAGAGTTCTTCTTGGGTGGAGATGGGGGGGGTGCGGTGTTGTGCCGGACTGAGGCAAGTTGACCAAGGGGGCAGTCCCACCAGAGCAAAGGGGAGTGAGGCTCGGTGTAAACAAGTTAGGCAGCCAGGATTAGCACTTTCCTGCTTCCCACAGGTGGCATGTGTTATGCTGAGGGGCAGGGGAGGAAAATGGTACCAGCCAGGTCCTTTGTTCCTGAAGAGTTGTCTCTGTGAATACTGCCTCTCGGGTACATGGTGTGAGAAGAGTGAATCATCTCCCCAATGTGTGGCCCAGGTGTTCTTCAGATCACTGTTTCCATGCTGTCAACCTCCAGGTTGTCTGCCTGCCTTGTCTTAGGAGTAGTAGCACATTCTCTATTGGCCTCTATCCCAGCCAAGCCCTTTGGCCTTTAAAACTCCATGGTTTGACTCCCACTGTTCTAAGAACTCACAGAATTTAGCCCCTCTGATCTTCTAAGCCAGTGAGTTTGAGGAAACATTCTCCTTCTGTGTTCTCCCTTGTACTCCTCTCTCTCTCACCCTTCTCTGCAACCATGGCTTCCTTCCCTCTGCAGCACCTGCAGTCTGCTTCTCCCCTCAACTATGTCTCTGCACTTCCTACCATCTTTGATGTGGCCTCTTCTTTCCTTTTAGTTGTGGAGTCTGTTCTGCCAGTCCTCAGGTCAATTTCTGGGGTATTTAGGATGATTTAGTAGTTATCTAGTTGTGTTCATGGGTTGAGACAAGCCTAGGATCCTCCTACTCCACCGCCATCTTCCTTTCTTGCTCCATTTTCTCTTAAAAATAGTAGGGGATTTTAATACCCCACTTATATCAACAGATAGATCATGCAGATAGAAAATCAGGAAGCAAGCAGTGACCTTAAACAACAGATTAGACCAGATGGACTTAACAGATAGACACAGAACATTCCATTAGAAGACAGCAGAATACATATTCTTTTCAAGTGCACATGGAACATCCTTCAGGATAGATCATGTTAGGCCACAAAACAAGTCTCAGTAAATTTAGGAAGACTGAAATCATAGCAAGCATTTTTTCCAACCACAGTGGTATGAAACTAGAAATCAACTACAAGAAAAAATTATAAGACCCATCTATATTCAGTCCACAGTAGACTCACTTCAGACCTAAAGACACATATAGACTTAAAAAACACAAACACATGAAGGCTAAACAATGTGCTACTGAACAACAATGAGTCAATGCGGAAATCAAAGAGTAAGTTTAAAAATACCTTGAGACAAATGAAAATGGAAACACAGCATTCAGAAATCTGTTGGATAGGGCAAAAGCAGTTCTAAGATGTAAGTTTATGATATAGGCCTGTCCTAAGAAACAAGAAAAATAAACATTCTAACCTTACACCTAAAGAAACTAGAAAAAAGAACAAAAAGCAAAGTTAGTAGAAGGAAGAAATAATAAAGGTAAGAGTGGAAATAAGTGAAATAGAGATAAAAAAATAGAAGAAAAACAATGAAATTAAGAAGTTTTGCTACATGCAAAAGAATGAAATTAGACTACTGTCTTATACCATCTATAAAAATAAACCCCAAATGGATTAAAAACCTAAATGTAAGTCTTGAGACTATAAAACTCCTAAAAGAAAACATAAGCAGTAAATGCTTAGACATAAATCATAGCAATATTTTTTTGGATCTGTCTCCTCAAGCAGGGGCAACAAATGCAAAAACAGTTGAGACTATATCAAACTAAAAAGGTTTACACTGTGAAGAAAACCATCAACAAAATGAAAAGGCAACCTACTTTATAGGAGAAGATATATACAAATGATATGTCCAATAGAAGGTTAATATTCAAAATATATAAAGAACTCCTACAACTCAACACCCATTTTAAAAAAATGAGGGGTGGGCACCTGGGTGGCTCAGTCAGTTAAGCAGTTGCCTTTGGCTCAGGTCATGATCTCAGTGTCCCGGGATCGAGTCCCACATCAGGTTCCCTGCTCAGTGGGAAGCCTACTTCTCTCTCCCTCTGCTGCTCTCCCTGCTTGTGCTCTCTCACTCTCTTTGTCAAATAAATTAATTAATTAAAAAATGGGGGGGACATGTGTGACTTAGTTGGTTAAGCCTGCCTTTGGCTCAGGTCATGATCCCAGAGTCCTGGGATCGACCCCGCATCAGGCTCTCTGCTCATCAGGGAGTTGGCTTCTCCCTCTGCCCCTCACCATGCTTATGTTCTCTCTCTCATGCCTGCTGTCTCTCTCTTAAATAAATAAATAAAATCTTACCAAAAAAAATGGGCAGAGAACCTGAATAGACATTTTTCTGAAGAAAACATACCAACAGGCACATGAAATGATGCTCAACATCATTAATTAGGAAAATGCAAATCAAAACCATAATATCACGTCACACCAGTCAGAATGGCTAGTACTAAAAAAATTAGAAATAACAAGTGTTGACAAGGATATGGAGAAAACAGAACCCTGGGCACTATTGGTGGTAAATTGGTAAGTGTAAATTGGTGCAGCCATCGTGGAAAACAGTATGGAGTTTCCTTAAAAAATTAAAAATAGAAATACCATAAAAATAGAAATAGAATACCATATGATCCTCTTCTGGGTATTTTTCCAAAGAAAATGGAAACTCTAATTCAAAAAAAGATATATGCATTCCTATGTTCACTGCAGCGTAATTTACAGTAACCTAGTGTCCATCAGTAGATGAATGAGTAAATAAGATGTGGTATATATATGTGATATATATGAGTACTGAGTATTACTCAGCCATAAAAAGGAATGGAATCTTGCCACTAGCAACAACACTTATGGACCTAGAGAGTGAAATGTCAGACAAAGAAAAACAAATAATGTATCATTTCACTTATATGTGGAATCTAAAAAACAAAACAAACACACATAGTGAACAAAATGGTGGTTGCCAGAGGAGAGGTGGTTGGGGAGATTGGCGAAATAGGTGAAGGGGATTAAGAGATACTAACTTCCAGTTACTGTGATCATTTGTAATGTATATAAATGTTGAATCACTGCTGTACACCTGAAACTAATATATAATATAATAGTATATGTCAGCTATGCTTCAATTAAAAAAAAATCAAGCAAGAAATACAAAACAGTGGTTTTCAAGATACTGGATATCTAGCAACAAAAGATGGTGATTGCTGACAGACAGAAGCAAACAAGGTTAAGCCTTATGGTTGTTTCAACTTAATGCCTTGAGAGTTTCCAAGCCACAGTCTGAGAAGCGGGACTCCAGGCAGAGTCCATCAGATTTCCTGATTTTAGGAGACAGAGGTGAGAGCTAGAGGATCAGGGTGGCTAGGGGCAGAGCACCAGTGAGAAAGCTCCAGACATCTTTAGAACACCTCCACAAGTATTCAGGAGAATACTGATCAGAAGATGTATGTAGGGAAAGTAACTAAAGCTAAAGAAAGTGCTATCCATGATTAGAGGGAGCAGTCACACAGGGCCAGGGATAGTATTGGTCTATTCCAGCCAGACTGGAAACCTCATAATATACAGGACTTTGGGTAGAGTACTCTTGGGAGTCTTGCTTCATTGATGAAGAATAATTAACCCTAAATTAAACATTGCTAGGTCCTGCCTAACCAATTTAGAAAGCAAGACCTACAAGGATAAGAGGATTTTAAAGTGACATAACAGCATCCCAGAACAAAGTTTGGGAATATTTATAAGAATATAAAAATATCCGGCATTCAACCAGGTGAAATTTGTAATGGTTGATGCTATCAGGCATGCAAAGAAGCGGAAAAATACAACAGGTAATGCGGGAAAAAAAAATCAGTTGAAACCGACCGAGCTGTTGGAATTAGATAAGTACATTAAAACACCTATCATAACTGAATTCCATCTACCCAAAAAGTTAAGACAGGGAAGATACATACTTTAAAAAACCAAAACTGAACTTATAGAGATGAAAACTAAGGTGTCAAAAAAAAAAAAAAAAAAAAAAAAGAAAACTAAGGTGTCTGGGGTGCAAAATACACCAGATTGGATTAACAGTAGATTAAACATTGCAAGTGAAATGATTAGTGAATTTGAAGCATAGACTAGAAACTATCCAAAATGAGAAATGGAGACACAAAGAAAGGAAGAAAAATGAAAAGAGAATCCCTGAGCTGTGGGACATAACTAAGCAAACTAACATACTTATACATGGGAGAGGTGGGGGGATTTCAAATAAAGAATTTGTCGGGTCTTTGTCCTGAGTTCCTAGGACAGAGCTGCTAAGTGCTTAGAACTTCCCAAATGATAAGAACATCTTTGTCTTTCACAGTGGGCTCCTGGGACCATGCCTGAATTTTTAGTAATGAGGTGACTCCTTAATGGTTGGTCCCTGGATAGTTTCAGAATGAGGACTTGCTATGTCAAAAAGGCCAACTATGTGATTAGAAGTTAGGTCTTTCAGCCAGGTGATATCAACCTGGGGATGGAACCTAGAAATGGAGTTCAGTCATATGCACAATGATTTAATCAAGCATGCCTACCTAATGAAACCCAATAAAAACTCTGGACACTGAAGCACAATGATGGGCTGGGAGGGTGCCATGCCCTGAAAATAAAAGCTCCATGTCTCAGACCTTCTCAGAGTTTTCCCTCTGCATCTCTTGTTTAGCTGGTTCTGACTTGTATCATTTATAATAGAATAGTAACCATAATGTAGCACTTTCCTCATTTCTTTGGGTCACTTAGGCAAATTGTTAAACCTAAGGGGGTAGTGGAAACCCCCAACTGTATAGTCAGTTGGCCAGAAGTGTGGATGGTGTAGGAACCCAAGTTAATGGTGAGAGAAGTCTTGTGAAGGACTGTGCCCCTAACTTGTGAAATCAGTACCGATTCTGGATAGTTAGTACTGGAATTGCATTGCAGGGGAACAGAAAAATTATTTGAAGATATAATAGCCCCAGATTTTCTGTATTTGTTAAAAACTACAAGCTCAAACCCAAGATAATCAAGAAACCCAAAGCACAAGAAATGCAAAGAAAACTATACCAAGTCACATCACAATAAAGTAGTTCAAAACCAGTAATAAAGGGAACATTTGAATAGCAGCCAGAGAAATAGTCACATTTCATAAAGTGGAACAAAGGTGAAGATAAAATTAGATTTCATGTTGGAAACAGTGCAAGTCAGAAACATTGGAGCAACATCTTTAAAGTACTCAAAGAAATAGCTATCAACTTAGAGCATCATACCCAGTGAAAATATCTTTCAAAAATGGAAGTGAGTTAAAGAATTTTTTGGACATAGCAAAGCTGAAAGAATTCATCACCGTCAGAAATGCAGTATAAGAAATGTATTTGGGTTGGGGGGAAGTTGTTCAGTCAGGGAAGAAAATAATGTCAGATGGAAATACAAATTTACATAAAGGAAAGAAAATCTCCAGAAATGGTAACTAAATGGATAAATGTATATGATTTCTTATTATTCAGATCTCTTTAAAAGATAACGATTTAAACAAAACTACCAGTGTTTTGTGGCGATTATAACATATGCCTAAGTACAATTTGACAATAGCTTAAAGTCCAGGAGAAGAAAAATGGAAGTATACAATTGTGTGATTCACATATTATCCATGAAGTGGTATAATACCACTTGAAAATAGATTATAGTAAGTTAAAGATGTACCTCTACTCTTTGACACAACCACTGAAATAACAGTTATAGCTAAAAACCCAAAAAAATTTTAAATAAGATATAAGTTATTAAATAATGCTCAGTGAACTCAAAAGGAGGCAGGAAAGAAAGGGGAAAGGGGGAACAAAGAATGAATGAGACAGCAGCACCTGGGTGGCTCAGTTGTTAAGCATCTGCCTTAGGCTCAGGTCATGCTCCCAGAGTCCTGGGATCGAGCCCCATATCAGGCTCCCTGCTCAGCAGGGAGTCTTCTGCTCCTTCTGCCCCTCCCCCTGCTTGTGTTCCCTCTCTGTGTGTGTCTCTCTCTGTCAAATAAATAAATAAAATATTTTTTTAAAAAAAGAATGGATGGGACAAACAAGATGATAGGCCTAAACTTAACCATATCGATATCAATAACACATTAAATGTAAGTGATGTGAATACTCTCAAAAGGCAAAGATTAGACAAAAAAGTAAGACCCAAGTATATGTTCCCTGAAAGAAATGTGCTTTAATTATAAAGACACAAATAGATTAGAAGTAAAAGAAGAAAAAGAGATATAGCATGCTAACACTAATCAAAAGAAAGCTCTTACAAATAAATGGAAAGACGTACTGTGTTCATGGATTGAAAGACTTAACATTTTTAAATGCCCATTCAACCCAGAATAGTCTGTATAGATCAGTTCAAGTTCTATCAAAATCCAAATGGTCCCCTTCCCCCATCTCCTGGCAACCCTGTTCTATACCCTGCTTCTGTGCATCTGTTTTGGATACCTCGTGTAAGTTAAATCATGAAGATGTTGTTCAGTGGATATAGTTTTAGTTATGAAAGGGAAATAAATTCTAGACATCTGTTGTACAGCATAGTGCATAAAGTTAACAGTGCTATATTTTGCAGCTTAAAATTTGTCAGGAGGATATATCTCATGTTAAGTATTCTACCAAAACAAACAAACAGACAAAAGAAAAAATAAGTACAAAGAAACTTGGAGGTGGTGAATATGTTATTACTTTAAATGTGGTAATGTTTTCTTGGGTATACACATATGTCCAAACTCTTTAACCTGTCTATATTAAATATGTACAATTTTGTGTATTGCTTATTCCCCAGTAAAGTTTAAAAATACCAATGGCATTTTTTGCATAAATATAAAAAACAATTCTAAAATTCGTATGGAATTTTAAACGATCTGGAATAGCCAAAACAACCCTGAGAAAGGAGAACAAAGCTGGAAGCTTCACACATCCTAACTTCAAAATATATTACAAAGCTACAAATTCTTGCATGTATACTCAGATGATTTGCATCCATTCCCAACACAGTAGGGAAAGGATGATCTCTTCAATAAATGGTATTGGGATAATTGGATATCCACATGTAAAAGAGAGAAGTTAGATTCTTATCTCACACCAGGTACAAAAATGAATTCAAAAGGGTTTAAAGACCTAAACCTAAGACCTGAAACTATAAAACTCCTAGAAGAAAACAGAGAGGAAAACCTTCATGACCCTTAGGTTTGGCAATGGATATGACCAAAAAAGCATAGGCAGCAAAAGAAAAACTATACAAATGGGACTACATCAAACTTTAAAACTTCTGGACAGCAAAGGGATGAGTGTAGTAAAAGGCAGTCTATAGGATGGGAAAAAAAAATACTTGCAAACATATCTGATAATGTGTTAATATCTAGAATATATAAAGAACTCCTACAACTCAATAAGAGCAGCAGTAAAAATAACCAGATATTTAAATGGGCAGGGACTTGAAAAGACATTTCTCCAAAGAAGTTGAAATGTCTAACAAGCATATGAAGAGATGTTCAACATCAGTTAAAAAAAATAATAAACAGGGGAATGCAAATCAAATCACAGTGAAATATCACCTCACACCTGTTAGAATGTTAAAAAAAAAAAAAAGCATTGGTGCGGATATGGAGAAATTGGAACATTTATGCACAGATGGTGGGAAGGTAAAAGGGTATAACTTCTATTGAAAATAGTATGGAAGTTCCTCAAAAAATTTTAAAATAGAGCTACCATATGACCTAACAGTACCACTGTGGGGTATATACCTAAAAGAATGGAAAACCATCTCAAAGAGCTGTTTGTATTCCTTGTTCATTGAGCATTATTCACAATAGCCAAGAAATAAAAGCAACCTAAATGTCCATCAGTAGATGGATGGATAAAGAGAATGTGGTATATACATATAATGGAATATTATTCTGCCTTTAAAACAAAAGGAAATTCTGTTATATTCAACAGCATGGATAAAATTTGAGAACATTATGCTAAGAGAAATAAGCCAGTCACAAAAAGACCATTACTATACTATCGCACTTACATGGGGTATCTAAAGTAGTCAAACTCCTAGAAAAAAGAAAAGTAGTTGCCAGAGGCTGGGAGAGAGTGTGTGGGAAGTTGTTGTTTGGTGGGTATGGAGTTTTGATCATTTGGGATTGGGGTGGGAGGGATCTGTTGTACAACAATGTACAAGTTGTTGACAATATTGTACTATATACTCAAAATTGTTGGATGAATTTTATGTTATATGGCATTTTTTTCTGCAAAAAGAAAAGCTGGATGGCTATATTAATACAGAGTAGTTTTTAAAGCACATAGTATTGCTTGGTAAAGATAAACGGATCAGTTCATCAAGAATGTAACAATTCATGAATAATGTAACAAAAATGATAAAGAGATCAATTCATCAAGAATATAACAACTCGTAAAGAATATAACAACATGGGGCACCTGGGTGGCTCAGTCATTGAGCGTCTGCCTTCAGGTTGGGTCATGATGCCAGAGTCCAAGGATCAGCTCCACATCAAGTTCCCTGCTCAGCGGGCAGCCTGCTTCTCCCTTTCTCATTCTCCCTGCTTGTGTTCCCCCTCTCGCTGTCTGTCTGTCTGTCTGTCTGTCAAATAAGTAAATAAAATCTTAAAAAAATATATAACAACATGACAATTCTAAATGCTTATGTACCATATAACAGACTTTCAAAATGCATGAAGCAAAATCTGATAAAACTTCATGGGTACATTCACAATTATAATTGTAGATTTCCATGTGCTGTTCTCAGTAATGAACAAGCTGAAGAAAAATCAATAAAGATATAGAACACTTAAGCAGCACTATCAACCAACTTGACCTAATTGACATTTATATTACACTTTACCAAACAACAGTAGAATACACATTCCTTTAACATGTACACAGAATATTTACCAAGATAGACCATATTCTGAGCCATAGAAAATCTCCGTAAAAATTCAAAATTCAGCTCATAAAGTATTTCTTTTACTTTAATGGAATTAAATTAGAAATAATAAAAGATCTCCAGAAAATTTCTAAATATTTGATAACTAAATAACACTTTTAAATAACCCATGAGTCAGAGAAGAAATGAAAAGGAAACAAATATCTTGAACTGAATGAAAATGAAAACACAGCATGTCAAAGTTCATGAGATGCTGCTAAAGCTGTGTTTAGTAAGTGAGCTTAGAAAGTTTACAAATAACATGACCAGTATATAAAAATCAATTTTCTTCCTACATACTAGCAACAAACAATTAGAAATTGAAATTTTCTGCATCAATTGAGAGGACCATGTGGTTCTTCTCTCTTTTCTTATTAATTTGTTTTATCACATTGATTGATTTGTGAATGTTGAACCATCCTTGTAGCCCAGGAATGAATCCCACCTGGTCATGGTGGATAATCTTTTTAATGTGCTGTTGGATCCTGTTTGCTAGGATCTTGTTGAGAATCTTAGCATCCATATTCATCAGTGATATTGGTCTGAAATTCCCCTTTTTGGTAGGGTCTTTGCCTGGTTTGGCAATCAGGGTAATGCTGGCTTCGTAGAAAGAGTCTGGAAGTTTTCCTTCTGCTTCAATTTTTTGAAACAGCTTCAGGAGAATAGGTGTTATTTCTTCTTTGAAAGTCTGGTAGAATTCCCCAGGGAATCCATCAGGTCCTGGGCTCTTGTTTTTTGGGAGGTTTTTGATCACTGCTTCAATCTCGTTACTAGGTATCAGTCTATTTAGGTTGTTCATTTCTTCCTGGTTCAATTTTGGGAGTTTATAGTTTTCCAGGAATGCATCCATTTCATCTAGGTTGCTTAGCTTATTGGCATGTAACTGTTGACAAAATCCAGCATCCGTTCCTGATTAAAACGCTTCAAAGTATAGGGATAGAGGGAACATTCCTGAACTTTATCAAATCTATCTATGAAAAACCCACAGCAAATATCATCCTCAATGGGAAAAAGCTTGCAGCCTTCCTGTTGAGATCAGGAACACGACAAGGATGCCCACTCTCACCACTCTTGTTCAACATAGTATTAGAAGTCCTAGCAACAGCAATCAGACAACAAAGAGAAATAAAAGGTATCCAAATTGGCAATGAAGAAGTCAAACTCTCTCTCTTTGCAGATGACATGATTCTTTATATGGAAAACCCAAAAGACTCCACCCCCAAACTACTAGAACTCATACAGCAATTCAGTAATGTGGCAGGATACAAAGTCAATGTACAGAAATCAATGGCTTTCTTATACACTAACAATGAAAATACAGAAAGGGAAATTAGAGAATCGATTCCATTTACTATAGTACAAGAACCATAAGATACCTGGGAATAAACCTAACCAAAGAGGTAAAGGATCTGTACTAGAGGAACTACAGAACACTCATGAAAGAAATTGAAGAAGACACAAAAAGATGGAAGACCTTTCCATGCTCTTGGATCGGAAGAATAAACATTGTTAAAATGTCTATACTGCCTAGAGCAATCTATACTTTTAATGCCATTCCAATCAAAATTCCACCGGTATTCTTCAAAGAGCTGGAGCAAATAATCCTAAAATTTGTATGGAACCAGAAGAGACCCCGAATTGCTAAGGACATGTTGAAAAACAAAAATAAAACTGGGGGCATCACGTTACCTGATTTCAAGCTTTACTACAAAGCTGTGATCACCAAGACAGCATGGTACTGGCATAAAAACAGACACATAGACCAGTGGAACAGAGTAGAGAGCCCAGATATGGACCCTCAACTCTATGGTCAGTTAATCTTCGACAAAACAGGAAAAAATACACAGTGGAAAAAACACAGTCTCTTCAATAAATGGTGCTGGGAAAACTGGGCAGCTATATGTAGAAGAATGAAACTCGACCATTCTCTTACACCGTACACAAAGATAAACTCAAAATGGATAAAAGACCTCAACGTGAGACAGGAATCCATCAGAATCCTAGAGGAGAACATAGGCAGTAACCTCTTCGATATCAGCCACAGCAACTTCTTTCAAGATATGTCTCCAAAGGCAAAGGAAACAAAAGCCAAAATAAACTTTTGGGACTTCATCAAAATCAAAAACTTCTGCACAGCAAAGGAAACAGTCAACAAAACAAAGAGGCAACCCACAGAATGGGAGAAGATATTTGCAAATGACAGTACAGACAAAAGATTGATATCCAGGATCTATAAAGAACTCCTCAAACTCAACACACACAAAACAGACAATCATATCAAAAAAAAAATGGGCAGAAGATATAAACAGACACTTCTCCAATGAAGACATACAAATGGCTATCAGACACATGAAAAAATGTTCATCAGTAGCCATCAGGGAGATTCAAATTAAAACCACATTGAGATATCACCTTATACCAGTTAGAATGGCCAAAATTAGCAAGACAGGAAACAACATGTGTTGGAGGGGATGTGGAGAAAGGGGAACCCTCTTACACTGTTAGTGGGAATGCAAGTTGGTGCAGCCTCTTTGGAGAACAGTGTGGAGATTCCTCAAGAAATTAAAAATAGAACTTCCCTATGACCCTGCAATTGCACTACTGGGTATTTACCCCAAAGATACAGATGTAGTGAAAAGAAGGGCCATCTGTACCCCAATGTTTATAGCAGCAATGGCACGGTTGCCAAACTGTGGAAAGAACCAAGATGCCCTTCAACGGACGAATGCATAAGGAAGATGTGGTCCATATACACTATGGAGTATTATGCCTCCGTCAGAAAGGATGAATACCCAACTTTTGTAGCAACATGGACGGGACTGGAAGAGATTATGCTGAGTGAAATAAGTCAAGCAGAGAGAGTCAATTATCATATGGTTTCACTTATTTGTGGAACAAATAGCATGGAGGACATGGGGAGTTAGGAGAAGGGAGTTGGGGGAAATTGGAAGGGGAGATGAACAATGAGAGACTATGGACTCTGAAAAACAATCTGAAGGGTTTGAAGAGGTTGGGGGGTGGGAGGTTGGGGGAACCAGGTGGTGGGTATTAGGGCACGGATTGCATGGAGCACTGGGTGTGGTACAAAAACAATGAATACTGTTATGTTGAAAATAAATTTTAAAAAATGATTTTTAAAAAAAATTGAAATTTTAAAAATACCATTTATAGGGGCACCTGGGTGGCTCAGTGGGTTAAGCCTCTGCCTTCAGTTCAGGTCATGATCTCAGGGTCCTGGGATCGAGCCCCATATTGGGCTCCCTCCTCTGCTGGGGGCCTGCTTCCCCCTCTCTCTCTGCCTACTTGTGATCTCTGTCTGTCAAATAAATAAATCTGTTTAAAAAATACTATTTATAATACCACCTCAAAATATTAAATACTTAGAGATGAATCTGACAAAAGATGTGCAATACCTGCACACAAAATAGAGCAAAACATTGGTGAGAGAACTTAAAATAAGATTTATATAAATGGAGGGGGTGCCTGGGTGGCTCAGTCAGCTAAGCGGCTGCCTTCAGCTCGGGTCCCGATCCCCGGGTTCTGGGATCGAGCCCCACATCAGGCTCCCTGATCAGCGGAGAGCCTGCTTCTCCCTCTCCCTCTTCCTGCTGCTCTGCCTATTGTGCTCTCTCTCCATCTCTCTAATAAATAAATAAAATCTTAAAAAAGATTTATATAAATGGAGAGAGAGGTCTTCTTTATGGGTACAAGAACTCAGTATTGCTAAGATGTCAATTCTGCATCAGCTTTGACTCTTAGAACCATAGTAATGTGTAAATTCTCTCCCTGTAAGAAATAAGTAATGGATTAAAATCAACCTGGACCTGTGGGAAAGAAACTCAGAATAAAATAATAAACAGTAACAAATTAATTGAACTGTATTCTAACCACATTAAGGAGAATAAAGGAAGGACAGGAGAGACCTAACCTGAGTAACCTTGGAAAGCAGTATTTTAAGTGGATACTGTAAGACCAGAGACAAAAAAACTATAATACTGTACTCTGTTTAGTAAATTTGTTTCTCAATGGAATATAGGTTGGCAATTCTGTTAACATTACAAAAGAATGGGAGAAGTTTAGACTGAACCTTGTGGTATAGTATTAGAATCCATTCTCTATATGGTTACATAGTTTTTAGTATATATAGATAAATATGGAAATAGAAATAAAAGTGTGTATGCTTGGATTAGTATAGAGGAGTTCATCCCACCCTTGTATACAGTTTCAGTTATTTATGGTCAACTGCAATCTAGAAGCAGATGGTCCTCCTCTTGACCTAACATTAGAAGGTCAGTAGTTGCCTAAGGCTACATCACAGTGCCTACTCCACTCACCTCCCTTCATCTCATCATGTAAACATTTATCATCCCATATTATCATAAGAAGTAAAAGGGTGGGGGCGCCTGGATGGCTCGGTGGGTTAACGCCTCTGTCTTCTGCTCAGGTCATGATCCCAGGTTCCTCGAATCTAGCCCTGCATCGGGCTCTCTGCTCAGCAGGGAACCTGCTTCCCACTCTCTGTCTGCCTGCCTCTCTGCCTACTTGTGATCTCTCTCTCTGTGTCAAATAAATAAAATCTTAAAAAAAAAAGTATAAGGGTGAGTACAGTTCAGTAAGATATTTTGAAAGAGAGATCACATTCACATAACTTTTAATACAGTATATTGTTATAATTGTTCTATTTTAATTTTGTTAAGCTCTTACTGTGCCTAATTTATAAATTAAACCTTATCATATGTATAGGAAAATATATATATATGTTTTAGAACTATTTGCAATTTCAGGCATCCACGGGGAATCTTGGAACATATCTCCTGCAGATAAGGAGGGACTGCTGTAAATACATGTATTCCTAGTTCTTCCTGCTAGGAGGGCCAAGAGCAATGACATCCTAATGGTAATGAGCACACCTAGCACCCAGATTTCTAAATGGTTTTTAAGTACCATTTCCAGTAAAGGAACCAGGGCTATTTGGGGGAAAAAAAGTAGATTCCAGGGCTGGAACAAGGAAAATGTCAGATGATACCATCTTGTGATACCAGAAACTATAAAAGTGCTCACAAAAGGTTAGGGTATGTCAAGAGGATACAGGGGCCAACCTGATAAGATTTCCAATGGCCAGAATAAGATCAATTTGAGCAACAAAATAAATAATGATGGTGTTGGATTATAACCTTTAGAATAAAATAAATACCCATGAGCCTGTACTGGTACAAATTAAACATATAAATATGTGGGAGAGGAGGAATCACTCTTCCTTACAGAAGAATTCCAGTTATTAAATGTATAGAAAACGAGGGAAATACAAAATCGCTATTAGATAAGCACCACAGGAGTGCCTGGGTGGCTCAGTGGGTTAAAGCCTCTGCTTTCGGTTTGGGTCATGATCCCAGGGTCCTGGGATCGAGCCCCACATCGGCCTCTGTGCTCAGCGGGGAGTCTGCTTCCACCCCACCCCACCTGCCTCTCTGCCTGCTTGTGATCTCTGTCAAATAAATAAAATCTTAAAAAAAAAAAAAGATAAGCACCACGGTATGAATATTACAATCAGGTTCCATAGATGGCTGCTAAAATTGGGACATCTGGGTGACTCAATCAGTTAAGCATCTGCCTTCAGTTCAGGTCATGCTCCCAGAGTCCTGGGATTGAGCCCTGCATCAAGCTCCCTGCTAAGTAGGGAGTCTTCTTCTCCCTGCTTGTGCTACTTCTCTTTCTCTCTCTCAAGTAAATAAAATCTTTTTTAAAAAGTGACTGCTGAAATCTGTGGGCAAAAAATTTGCAGAGAAACAGAATTTTGGCAGTCTTAAAGTATATCCCCCCACAATATTTATTAATTATTAAGGGAGAATAATAACTGTATGGTGAAGAACCCAGAAGTTGCCATTTCAGCCAAGTGTGATCAGACTTAACTCTACAAGATATAAGACATACAGACATCACATAGTCTTGTATGACTATAAAGCGCATAATACCACTCATGTGGTATAACTGCCGAAAATGTATAATCTTAATCTAATCATGAGGAAACATCAGGCAAAACCATGTTGAAAAGGTCTACAGAATAACTGACTAGAACAAATTAAGAGTGTCAGAATCATGAGGGTGACTCAGTTGGTTATCCATCTGACTCTTGATTTCAGGGTCGTGAGATCAAGCCTTGCATCAGGCTCTATGCTGAGCATGAAGCCTGCTTAGGTCTCTCTCTCCCCCCCCCCATTTATACTCTCTCTCTCTCTCTCAAAAAAAGTGTATTTTAGGATTATGAAGTACAAGACTGAGGAACTGTCAAAGATTGGGTGAAACCAATGAGGCACAAGAGCTAAATGCATCAACAAAAGGCAACCTATAGAATGGCAGAAGATATTTGCAAATGACTTAACAGATAAAGGGCAGATATCCAAAACGTATAAAGAACTTAGTAGTCTCAACACCCAAAAAACAAAAAATCCAGTCAAGAAATGTGCAGAAGACATAAATAGACATTTCTCCAAAGAAGACATACAAATGGCTAACAGACACATGAAAAAATGCCCAACATCACTCCTCCTAAGAGAAATACAAATCAAAACCACAATGAGAAACCACCTCATACTGGTCAAATGGTTAAAATTAATAACTCACTAAACAACAGATGTTGGTGGGGATGTGGAGAAAGGGGAGCCCTCTTACACTGTTGGTGGGAATGCAATTTGGTACCGCCACTCTGGAAGATAGTATGGAGGATCCTTAAAAAGTTAAATATAGAACTACCCTATGACCCAGCAATTGCACTACTAAGTATCCATCCAAAGGATACAAAAATACTGATTCAAAGGGGGCACATGCACCCCAATGTTTATACCGGCAATGTCCACAGTAGTCAAAATAGAGCCCAGATGTCCATCGACCGGTGAATGGATAAAGAAGAAATGGTCTATATATACACGATGAAATACTACTCAGCCATCAAAAAGAATGAAATCTTGCCATTTGCAATGACATGGATGGAACTAGAGGGTATTGTGCTAAGCAAAATAAGTCAGATAAAGACAGGTACCATATGATTTCACTCACATGTGGAATTTAAGAACCAAAACAGATGAACATAGGGGAAGGGAAATTAAAATAGGATAAAAACAGGGAGGCAAATCATAAGAGACTCTTTAACTATAGGAAACAAACAGGGTTGCTCAAGGGGGGAGGATGGGAGGTAACTGGGTGATTGTCATTAAGGAAAACACTTGTAATGAGCGCTAGGTGTTATATACAACTGATGAATCACTAAATTCTGCCCCTGAAACTAATAATACACTATATGTTAACTAAATTTAATTTAAGTTAAAACAATTTTTAAAAAAGAACTAAATGTGGTGTAGAATCCTGGAACAGAAAAAGACACTAAGAGAAAAGCGGGTAACATTTGAATGATGTCTGTAGGTTTACTATTGTGTCAGTGTTTACTTCCTGGTTTTGATCATTGTACTATTTTTGTAAGTTGTTTGTAAGTTGTTACCATTATGGGAGAAGGGCATAGAAAATCTCTAATATTTTTGTAACTTTCCCGTAAGTCTAAAATTATTTCCAAATAAAAGGTTAAATAGTAGGTCCATTGGTTTGAGACTACGTTGGTGGATATGGACAGTTAACTGTTCTGAAGAATCAAAGGAAAGAGGTATAACTGATGTCTGCCCATTTACAACTAACCAATTAATAGCTTATATCCATATTGCCATTGCTGTTGCCTCTGGTTATTAAATTAACAGTAATTATTTCCAGTAGTTTCTCTAGGCTCATTCAAAGTGCTTTAAAAATCTAATTAGAGGGGTCCTTGGGTTGCTCAGTGGGTTGAGCCTCTGCCTTCAGCTCCGGTCATGATCTCAAGGTCCTGGGATCAAGCCCCGGGTCAGGCTTTCTGCTCAGTGGGGAGCCTGCTTCCCCCGCCACCTCGCTCTCTCTCTGCTTGCCTCTCTGCCTACTTGTGATCTCTCTCTGTCAAATAAATAAATAAAATCTTTTTTAAAAATCTAATTAGAAAATAAAAATGGTATTTCAGGGTTTTAATATTCTAATAGTCTTCCATGAGAATAAAATAGCAGATTTTAAAATAAAAATAAAATCCTAAATTGAAAATAGATTTGTCCACACAGCTATTTTGAAGGACATTAGCTGACTCCCACAATTTAACAGATTTCAAACTTAGCTACATGGCTATTTTTTTCCCTCAGAAACTTCCCATATCTCTAGGTTAAGAAAGAATCATTGTAGTTGGCTTATATCTTACCATCTTTTCTGTGTAAATTTCTCTTAACAACCCCTACCCCAGAATCTGTAGGGTGAGTTTCCCTGACATGCCTTGACATGTTAAAATTACTATACATACCCCTAAGACATATGATTCACAAATCACCAAATAATAGCTAAATTAAAATTTTTATGCTTTATTAAAGTATGCTAGCATATCAAAAGCACACCTTAGTATGCTTATAATAAAATTTTAATGTAATAAAGTGTTAAATTTTATTTTTTTATTTTTATTTTTTTAAGATTTTATTTATTTATTTATTTGTCAGACAGAGATCACAAATAGGCAGAGAAGCAGGCAGAGAGAGAGGAGGAAGAAGCAGGCTCCCTGCTGAGCAGAGAGCCCAATGCGGGGCTTGAACCCCGGGCCCTGGGACCACGACCTGAGCCGAAGGCAGAGGCTCTAACCCACCGAGCCACCCAGGCGCCCCTAAAGTGTTAAATTTTAAATGCACTGTTCAGTATTCTATAAAGAGCAGGTTTGTTCAACTGGCTACTTATTCTACAGGAAGGGAAAATTCTGTTCAAGTGTTATTTTTTTTATTTTGCTCTTTGGTATGCTTGTTTATTTAGTTTTGGTTTTAATCTTCTTCAGGATGTTGTGGATACACACCCTGGCCTCACGTTCCTGAAAGATGCTCCAGAATTCCACTCCCGCTATATCACCACGGTAAGCTGAGTCTTCTTTTTTCTTAATAGAGATCTATAAGTCTCCTTTGTGCAGGCTTTCAGATATCTATGCAAAAGGTAACCTGAGCTATAACGATTATTTTGAGTGGGAGGAAGGTACAATAAAATTGAATTAGTTATTTGTATCTACTTTCCTTCTTATTATGTACCAGTGTATACAGAATTAGAGTAATATATTCGTTCTGTCTGGTCTTATGAGGTACACTCTTTGCCTTGTTATTAATATTGATACCCAGTTGATATTGAGCATTTACAAACAGCCTTTCCCAGAAAAAGATGTGTCTTTCTTAGAAAATGATGTGTCTCAAATTTAGAACTAGAAATGGTAATGAGAAATAGCTTATATATAATCAGAAAAAAAAGAATTTATCATAGCATAATCACACTCTCCCATTTTGTGAGGTGCTCCTGGCCTCCTTTGACCAGTCACAGTCAAGGCATGAAGTCAGAGCACACCAGCCTGCGGTGCACATTGCAGCCATGTCCAGCATTCTTTGTCCTAGCTCTCAGATTATCTCTGAGCCCCAAGACAAACCCCTCCATCACAACCACACTCAAGTGAGTTAGCCCTTGTGTCTGGCTCACACCCCCCCAGTAAGATTACAGGGCGATCACCTCTGAGAAAAATCCTCTCATTCTTAGAGTACTTTTTGTTGGCTATGAATTTATTGGATTCTGTCAAGTTACAGAATACTACCATTCTTTTTCTCCTTTCAGAACTTCATTCTTGGCTTTTACATTGGCTCTCTGTTGTAAAACTTTGTAAGTCTTTCTTTGAGCCAGAAGGTGTCACTGTCTTCTAAGACTATCTCAGAAGTGATTTTTTTTGCCTGTAAAGCATAACACTACTGTTGTGAAGTGCTGCCACAGTCACCCTGGTGCAGTCACCCTTGTTTCTCACTTGGATTACTTCTACTTGGTCTCCTTGCTTACACCTTCATTGCCCTACAGTGGTCTCCACAAAGCAGAGTAATCCTTTGAAAATGTTTGTCAGTTCATGTCACTCCTCTGTTCAAACCCTCCAGTGGCTTCCCATCTCACTCAGAGGAAAAGCCAGAGTCCTTGGTAAGACTCCCCATAATACACACACACACACACACACACACCACCCCCCTTACAACCTCTGCGGCTCTCGTCTATCCTGTTACCCTGCCCCTCACTTACTGTGCTTCGCTCACAACTGCATCCTCTCTGTTACTGGAACAGACTAACTCCACTTCTGTCTCAGGTGCTTTTCACTTCTTTCCTCTCCCTGAAATGCTCTCTGCAGATATCCATATGACTTCTTCCTTTATTTAATTCATTCCAACTGTGCATTCAGATATTCCCTTTTTAGTGAGGCCTTCCCTAAACACCCTTTACCTTCTTCATCCTTCTTCTCCTTCTGTCCCCTCCCCCTACACTCTCTATGCATTTGTTCTACCTTATTTTTCTTCTCAGATTTTATATCATTTAATATTTTAAAGCTTAAAATCTCCTTCTCTATGATAGAAACTCCACTGAAGCAGGGAATTTGTCTATGTTTTTCACTACAGTATCTCCAATACCTAGAATAGTGCCTAGCGCATATTAGATAAACAGTATGTATTGAATAAATAAATGAAATTATCCATGCTTAAGAATCCTACACATTAACTCTGGCTTAAATTCAATAGGGAATCACTGGGTTCTGATTGTTGATTGTTCTGTAAACTCAGGGCATGTTAATAGCATAATTGAAAATCTTAAGAGCTAGAAAAGATCTTAGAGATAATCCAGCCCAACCTTCTACGAATTCAGAAAATACTCTCTGTAGAGGAACTTTTTATTGGAATTTATTCTTAGAAAAGATGTTAAATAACAGAGTTGTAAAATAGAGATAAATTTTCTTTCTCTACACTTTTTATTTGATGTACCGTGGACCCATGATGGTCTGTGTCATCTAGCAAGTGGTCCCCAGGAATTTGTAATTTCAGGGTGAAAAGCCATGAAACAATTTTGTTCACATATTCACATATTCACATTTTCCTAGAAATTCTATTATGTTAATCATTAAAGAGAACTAAATTGGTCAATTAACAGGATATAATTATCTCTGCTGACATATATTCATGGTGTTTGCATATTATTTATATTTTTAAAACTCATACTCTTATTATTATGCTGTTTTATCCTCAATTCACAAAAATAAATCCATTACTCAGAAATAATTACTAAATTATAAAATACTTGGAATGAAATATTGATAATAGGGCAATTCAGAATAGCATCGTAACATAAATAGTAAACAAGATCCCATTGAGAATATAGAATGTGAATCTCTGTGTACTAAGATAAGTGTATCTATTGTGATAACCTCATAGTACCACCTGAAGAAGGAAAGTGCAAATAAAAAGTATTACATGAATATCTGGAAACAGGATTTTTTTTTTAAAGGACTGGTTATCTTTTCTCCCTATTGCCTCTTCTGTTGTGAAATCTGGTCAAATAATAGTATGAAGTCATTGGAACTTGTGCATTACTTCAGAGTACAGTTTTTCTAGAACAAATCAAAATAAGTTTTCTAGTATGAAATTAATGAATGTTGTTAATGGTGTAAAAGCAAATGACAGAGGCATCATTCTCTATCTTGTTCAGAGCAAAAACTGGTAAGTTCACGCTTTCTTAGAAACTTAGCCTCAGAATTAAAGATAAATATCTCAGAAAAAGCAAAAGTAATTAGTCATTTGACCCTATCAATGTTATATAATCTCAGTGGCATGTAGTATAAAACAATGCATTTTTTTTGTTGGCATGCTAGAGTTTTTTATCAATTTCACTTTAGTCGGAAGAAACTACTGACACAAAGGATGACTCAAATATTAGTTTTAGTGTGGCACTCATATGGTGAAAAGTTGGGCAACTTTTATTTTCTGTTTATCACTGGAAAACCTATGCCATAGGAAAAGACTTTTCATTTGTTTGTTTAGTTAATTATTTTGTCAGCTATTTCCAGACTGGAAAGACAGAGCCCCAACTATGCATACAGCAAAAAGAATATCACTACCCATATAAGAGAATGCACCTAAAGAATGCACCTAATACGCCATATTCTCCTTTATTTCCAGAGACAAGTTGGCATTTAAGAAATAAGTCTCTTGATACTGAATGAAAATGAAAATTGGAAATACTAACAAATTATAGCCCTTGAATTTGCAGTTTTGCATGCTGTGTAAAGAAATTACCAGTGAATAAAAGACTGCTTATCCTAGCTGGCATATGCTGACTTTTTTGAGGAAAGGGGTGCTCACGTGAGTTTTTAAAATAAACAATGAGATTGAAAATACTTCTTTGTGACACTGGTAATGGCAGCAAAGACATTTCTCTGGTGTGCTCAGATGGTATCTTAGTGATAGCTTCAGTGTCTTCATTGGCCTGAAGCCATCACTTTAGGCTGAAATGCCAGGATTTTAATTGTTGAGGACAAGGTACTGATATTTTTTGAGATGACTAAACTGTGGTGGAGACTGCTCATCACCAACAGCTTGGCTCTTTCCCCTTGAGAACTTTTCCTCTTGATAGAGAAAGGAGGAAATTTGTATTAGATAGATTTTTTTTTTTAAGTCCAAATTCTGCAGAGGACCATGGAGAAATACTTTTCGGAGCCATACTAACCAGAGGGGATCAAGGATCTTTTTACCACTCCCTGCCAGGTAGAAGAACGATGCTTCCAGCATTTGAGAATATTCATCTGCGTAAATTACCTACAATGAGCCATCTCTGTAATTTTTGTGTCCACATCCACTCCACTTGTCAAAACTTGTCTGACAGCTACCAACACTTGCTCAAATTTCTGGTGACCTACACTTGTGGATTAGAGGTTTCCAGTTCAGTAGTTAGAAGGAAAAAGAAAGGAAACTAATTTAAAATTCAGACTATCAAGGTGACGAGAGATCCCTTGGTAAAAAATTATCAAATTTCGTTCCACTCATTGGTATTAAACAATTATTCTTACTATTAACAATTCTTTTTAAAAAAATTTGCTTTTTAAAAACTGGGATTAATTTCTTTTTTATTTACCTAAAAGAAGTAGAACAAAATTAGGGGGAAAAATCAAGGGTAGATGTAGAACCAAGCAGCCACATGTTCTCACCACTAGATGGTGCCCCTACTTCAGTAAGCTAAAATGCTGACTCAGTAATGTGGATACCAATAAATGTGCTGATGAAGTGGGGCTACTGAATAGATTTAGACTATGGAAAAATGGACTATAAGTACATTTTTTCATATTATTAGATAAGTAAGTTAGCAGAGGCTAAAAGTAGAAAACGTTTAACAGTCAAAACATTTGTGAATTTTAAAAATTCTGTCAAAAAAACAAAAAATGAATAACAAAATAAGCAAAAATAAATACAGATCAACGCTGTATCATTTTAAGTGTAACACGGTACCTCCATAAATAATATATTTACAGGCATCTATAAATATAAAATTTTGGTAGATAGGAAACTTAGATTTTAGATAAATTTATATTTAAAATCAAATACTAAGGGTAAAAATATAATATTCAACATAGAAAATTTTGGTGTAATGATATGTTTTGAAATTGACTTTACTTGAGAGAGGAGCCATGGAACTATGATAAATGGTATTCTTACTGTTTATTTTCATATATGTAATTTCTGTGCTAAAATTCCTCCATCTTTATTATATGAACTTTGATTAAGGAGGACACATGAGGTAATGAGCACTGGGTATTATATAAGACTGATGAATCACTAACTTCTACCATACAAATTAATTGTATGTTAATTAATTGGATTTAAATTTAAAAAATAAAATTAAAAAATTTCTGAAACCAATAATACACTATATGTTAATTGGATTTAAGTTTTAAAAAAAAAAGAATACACTGTTGAGTAAGACACTATGGGTTTGAACTGCATGGACCTCTTATATGCAAATTTTTTATAGCACTGTAAATATTTTCTCTTCCTTATGATTTTCTTAATATTTTCTTTTCTCTAGTTTACTTTATTATAAGAATACAGTATATATAGTACATATATAATATACAAAATATGGGTTAATCAACTGTTTACATAATTGGTAAGGCTTCCAGTCAACAGAAAGCTATTAGTAGTTAAGTTTGGGGGAGTCAAGTTATAGTGGATTTTCAACTGTACATGGCTGGGGGTTGGTAGCCCTAGCCCATGAAATCTTGTCATTTGCAACAACACTGATTGACTTTGAAGACATTATGTTAAATGAAGTAAGTCAGAGACAAATACTACATGATCTCTCTCATATGTAGAATCTTAAAAAATAAAACCAAGATAAAGAAAACAGATTGGTGATTGCCAGAGGCAAAATGGGTGAAGAGGGAGTCAAAAGGTATAAACTTCCAGTTATAGAATAAGTAATAATGGGGACATAAAGTAGAACATGGTAACTGTAGTTAATACTATATATACTATTATAATTAATACCATATATAATGTAGTAATATAAATATATTGTGCATTTGAAAGTTGCTAAGAGCATAAATCTTAAAAGTTCTCATCACAAGAACAAAAATTCCATAACTCTGTATGGTGGCAGATGTTAAGGGGACTTTCTGCAGTGATTATTTTGCAATATGTACAAATATCAAATCATGTCTTACACCAAAAAGTGATATAATGTATATCAGTTATTCCTCAAATAAAAAAGTATATCAAGCAATTGTTAACCATCTGATACGCAGAGCGCCATATCAAATACTGGGTTGCAAGTCAAGAAAGATCTGGTACCTTGGAGTTTGGAGGTGATGATGGTCAAGTTGCACCAGTGTTTAGAATAACCCCGTAGGATGAACTGAAGGAGACTCACATGACAGTTGAAGCACAGAAGACAGAGCTCTACCCCAGTCCCTGTTCTGACGCTTCCTGTGGAGTTAGCAGTTGAGCTAGATTCTGAAGAGTCAGGAATTAGCACTACTAAAGGATATGGAAAACTGGGCAGTGGAAATCTGGGCCATCATTCTGAGGATGTGTTTTCCCTGCTCTGTTTGAGAATCACTCTCTTTGCTAAGGAATCCAGAAGAGGAATGGTGGTTTAGTCCCTCATTAGGCCTACTCTTTGGAGAGATGTCCAAATGTTTTCCCTTTTTTGTTCTTGCCCTAAAATAACTTTTAAAAAGATCTAACCTCTTACATGATAAAACCACCAAGGATGCAGGAATTCTATTAGATAATCAAAATCAAAGGCAAAGTGTCAAAAAAAAAAAAAAGCTGCTTATGATGAGCACTTATTGTTATATGTAAGTGATCAATCACTAAATTCTCCTGAAACCGGTATTACCCTATATGTTAACTAACTAGAATTTAAATAAAACCTTGAAACCAAAAAGATATAATGCTTCATTTTGGAAGAAAAAAAACAAAACTAGTGGGTCATAGGGAAATTAAATGTGTAGGCATAACCCCAGGTAAAACTGACTACGCTGTGGCCTCCTCCCTCCAAGATAGCAGCCTTGTCTTCCTTCTCCAATCCTCCACTACACCACAACAAACATGTCATCAATCTCAAACACATTTGCTACCCGTTCCCACCTCTCTCATCCTGTCCAGGGTCTTCTCCAGAGTTTCACATCTGTTATTAAACTCTTTAAATGCTAGCTAATAACAAAATTGCTCATGCCCAAGTAAGGACTCAGTATTAGAGTTATCACAGATGTATTTGAGTTTCCAGAAAGAGTCTGGAAGACAAGAAGTCTTTAAGAGTCCAATGAATAAGGCTATAATAACCAAAATAATGCCGTCTTTAATCGTACCATGTTGGCAGCCATTCTTATGACCTATGAATTGTTAAGCCAACCCAGTGTGTATTTCCCACCTCATCTGCCTTCCTAAAACATTCAGCCCAATAAACACTGCCTGAATCAGGCATCACTGTATAAGATGAGAGGTAAATAAAGTGACATGTAGGTAGCTGGGAAATGCAGGGCTATGAGCAAAGAGTATCTTTATTCTTGGAATTGTAAGGAATGTGGTGTAGATTTTTAAAATATCATTAGTTTTTATTAGAAATTACACTTGCCTTAATCAGAAAAACAAAACATAGCTTGGTTCAGGAGACATTCCTAAGATGGCCTTTGGTGAAGTAAAACATATCTTCAGTGTTTTTATTTTATTTGTTTCCTTTTGGAACCAGGTTATTCAGAGAATATTCTACACAGTCAACAGATCTTGGAGTGGAAAAATAACTTCGACAGAGATAAGAAAAAGCAACTTTTTGCAAGTATGTCTCTCATTGAAATTCATATATAAAGAACAAGTTAGGGATGCCAAGCTTCTGCCTTCAGGCTGTGATACCAGGGTCCTGGGATCAGTCCACATCAGGCTTCCTGCTCAGCAGGAAGTCTGCTTCTCCCTTGGTCTGCAGATCTCCCTGCTTGTGCGCTTTCTCTCTTCTCTCTCTCTCACAAATAAATTTTTTTTTAATTTAAAAAAAAATAAAGAACAAGTTAAATAATATTATTTCATTTTTTTAAATTTTTTTAATTTATTTTCAGCGTAACAGTATTCATTGTTTTTGCACCACACCCAGTGCTCCATGCAATCCGTGAATCCGTGCCCTCTCCAATACCCACCACCTGGTTCCCCCAACCTCCCACCCCCCGCCCCTTCAAAACCCTCAGATTGTTTTCAGGGTCCATAGTCTCTCATGGTTCACCTCCCCTTCCAATTTCCCTCAACTCCCTTTTCTCTAACTCCCCTTGTCCTCCATGCTATTTGTTATGCTCCACAAATCAGTGAAATCATATGATAATTGACTCTCTCTGCTTGACTTATTTAACAAATATTTGAGTGCTTATTGTATACAAAGCACTTTGGCTACTTTCAGTCATGAAGCATTTACCAGATACCTGGGATGTGTTGGGGAGAACAAAGATGAATAACAAGGGATTTTTATATCAAGGTACATGGACTAACAGAAAAATGTGCAGTCACACCTGACGAAAATTTTCACAGAAATGGGTAACAAATATGCAGGGAGGGCCTCATGGCATGCGGTCTTAATCTTGGAGGGTATTGGAAGTTTATCAAAATAAAAAATTAGAAGGGGATTCCAGATAAAGGGAGCAACATAAACAAAGCCCCAGAAGCATGAAAGTGTCTACAGTCTAAGAACAGTCTAAAGCAGCCAGTGGCTCTGCAGAGAGTAACCAGTGATACAGCCTCAGGGGTGAGATGGGCTGGGTTAGGAAAGGACTTGCAAAAGGAATAAAGGGGTTGCAACTTGATCCTTTCAGTAACCGCTCTTTATCCAGTTCCTACTAGAGTGGAGAAAAATACTAAAAAGTCCTTTTAAGAAAGAATACTTTCCATTCAATTATTTTATTTATTTTACCAAATAAGAGAGAAAGTGTGTAGACCACTAGTGGGAGCCTTTTACCGAGATAATCCTCATGCCTGATTGTTCAAGCTTCCATTAACCTAAAGAAAGAATTGTTCATACTTGAAAGGAAAAGAAATATTTTATTTTCAATGAATCAAACTAAACGAAACTTAGGCTAATAACACAACCTTATATACTCTTTATTTTTCCCTGTCTTCATCTGGGACAAAGTAATGAAGACTTGGCAAAATTAGCAGCCTATAATTCATATAAAAACCTTTTTTATTCCAAAATGAATAGTAATTATCCTGCCTCTCTCAGTAGGTAACATGGGATGGGATGGGTTGAGATGGCAGTAATTCCATAAAAGAGGCCTTCCACCTTAAGAATGGTAATCCCTCATATTCCCGAAGCACAATTGAGTTTGTAACAGTTTCTGGCATTACTGTAAAACATATTTTTTAATTGATAAAATTTGAGGTCCAGATATGGTTGAATGACTTAGATAAGATCACACAGCAAGTAAATGGCCAATCTGGAAACAGAACTCAAGTGTTCTTATTAGGGCATCATTTAATTTTTCCCCCTCTTCCCTATTCCTCTCCCACTCTTCGTATTAGTACATTATTCATGAATGTATGCTCATGTTTTATATGCTCATAAAGCATTCAAATAATATGAAAATATCTAGAATAATCAGCAGAAGTCACTGTCTACCTCTTCACCCTACAATTTCATTCTCTTTCCCAGAGGGAACCCATCCATATTATGGTTTTATTCCCTTATATGTATACATGGAGTAAACAGTTTTATTTTGTATGGCTGCTTTTTTGAGGTGGTTTTTTTTTAAGTATATGAGATAATTTTGTTAATTTGGGGTTTTTTTTCCACTAACAGCATATCTTAACAATCTTTTCATTTCCATGCATATAAATCTTAACTGCCGCATCATCTATGGCATGGCTCTGCCATAACTAAATTACATATTCCCCTACAGAGGATGTTTAAGTTGTTGTCAGGTTTTTCCTATTTGCAATGATGCAGTAAACATCCTTATACTTTCCTTCTGTGTGTACATAGGTAAGAATTCTTCTAGAATAGACTACTGGAGGGGAAATCCTGGATCAAATGGTATATGCATTTTCAGGGTTTTTTTTTTTTAAGATTTTTTATTTTTAAGTAATCTCTGCACCCAAAATGGAACTCAGATGCACAACCCAAAATCAAGAGTTGCGCGCTCTACCAACTGAGCCAGCCAGTTGCCCCAGTGTGGTTTTCAGTTTGATAGATCCTGCCAACTTAGTCTCTTGAAAACCTGTACTAGTTCATACTTACACATTCATCAATAGCACAAGTTTTCTGTCTTTTTCATTTTCTGATAATCTAGTAGGAGAAAATGAGAGCTCCTTCTCATGATTTGTTTTATTGTATGTATTCTTTATACATATTAAAGAGCATTTTATAAAATAAAACATTACAAGCAATGTTTGGAAAACAGAAAAATCATATTTCATCGCCCTAATACAACTAATAGCATTTTTGTCTAGGTTCATATAAATGTGCAGATTTTAGGATTTTACAGAATTCTTATTATGTGTAATCTTAACCCATATTTTGCATTTACCACATCATGGTTTTCCTTTGTTTCTGTGGAGTCTTTGTAATTTTTACTGGCAAGAGAATCTTCCATTAAGACATTTTACTATAGGGACCCTGGGTGGCTCAGTGGGTTAAGCTGCTGCCTCCGGCTCAGGTCGTGGTCTCAGGGTCCTGGGATCAAGTCCCGCATCGGGCTCTCTGCTCGGCAGTGAGCCTGCTTCCCTCCCTCTCTCTTTGCCTCTCTGTCTACTTGTGATCTCTCTCTGTCAAATAAATAAATAAAATCTTTAAAAAAAAAAAAGACGTTTTACTATAATAGTTTATGTTCTCAACTTGCCAGAATTGGTCTCCCAGTATTTACATTTTGGAACATAATTTATCGTTGAAGCAATTTATTTGCGTTATGAAACAGTCACCTCTCTCCCTTGTAATATTTTTCACCTTGAATTCCATTTTATTTTCCAATAATATTGGCACTTTTTTTGTTTAGATTTAGCTAGCATATATTTGTACTTCTTTTAAAACCGCCTTTTAAATTTTATTTTAGTGTTATCTCTTACGGATAGCGCATACCTAGATATGTTTTGGGGGGGTGGTTTTTATACTTAATCTGAAAATACTTTAATATGGACACTTAATTCATTTACATTACTGTGATTGTTGATCTGTCTGATCTGATTTCTGCCATCTCATTTTGTTTTTTCTATTTCTGAAGGTTTTTTATGGCTTCTTATGTCATTCTTTCTGAATCTTTCATTTCTGAAAACATCTTCATTTGTCTGCCCACTTGTATGATAACTACAAGAATTGTAAGAATTCTGGGTTCAAAATTATTGTTTCTGGTGTTTTCCATAGGGACACTCAGTGAGTCAGGGGAACCCCAGGTTAATTTCCAGCACAGGACCCTGCAGCTCCATCCCTATGTCTTCTTTGCCAGGCCACCACACATCAGCACGATGCTATGTATAAGTCACCTTCACAGTAAACTTGATCTCATTACAAAGCCAAACCCTATATGTGGATTTCTACTCTACATAATAGAATAGATGCTCACTCTTCATAATTTTAGAAAGTTACAAGCAGTGTCAGTTTATGACCATGTAATTCAGCCTGTTGTCTAATTGTTCTGGCTTGCTACTCTGGGGACCTTTGATGGGCTACAGTCTCCTTGGTAACAGTCCTTCCCTTTCCTTGCTTTTAAATCCTCCACTGCATCTAACCCTTTGCTAAGCGTAATACAGAACTCATAAATGCTTATAGATTGATCATTTGATTAAAGTTTGGAAGAGGTTCCTGGTTTGGTACCCAAACCAAAAATTTTAATTCAATTTAAAATTAAACTTTACTAGACCATATAACGGCCAAAGCTGGTTTTCATAATTTTAAAATAAATTAATCTTTCTCTTCATACTATTTCAGACTCTAGCCCTTTTGGAAGAAGAGGAAGATATAAACCAAATCACAGATTACTTCTCCTATGAACATTTCTATGTTATTTATTGTAAATTCTGGGAACTAGATAGTGATCATGACCTCTACATCAGCCAGGCTGATCTATCTCGATACAATGACCAGGGTAAGTGTTTTATACATGTTAAAACTTAGCTATTTTGAAAAAGGCAAGAGTTATATGAATTGTTATATGAATGATAAATTCCCATTTCTTAAATTCTTTATCCAATCAAGTAGTCTTTAATGAACCAAGAATTTTTAAGTGGGAATGGGTGAAGGTATTAATTTTTTATTTAGAAAGCAAGTATAGGAGAAGGTACTTAGAGTAAGTAAGCAATTAGAGTCTTTGTTTTGATTAATTGCTGAGTCTTTATAGTGATGTTTATTTTCTAATGATGAATAAGATTCATACCTATGTAAAGTTTATTTGAAAGAGAATGTATATATACCCTTATAAATTTCCCATTTTACAGTGTTTATGAATAGCCAAGGATGAAAATGTTTCTAACTTGACATTGTTTTCCAGGAATCATAAAAACTTACTTTTTGGAATTTAGTTCCTGAGTAAGTATTTTCCCTGCAGATGAATTTTGTGTGCTTTCTTGTATCAGAAAGCAAAAATATCACATATCACATGATATTACCCCCTTTGCTTCATTTTTACCAGTAGTAAACTTAGAAACTATTACCTGATGATTTACTGTTCTTCACCAAGCACCAAAATACATTGACTTGTTTTTTTTTCTCATAAGATTGTCCCTGATCTATTCTTAAATGTCTTCTCAAGCACTGCTGATTTTTTAAAAATCAGCCTTTAGCCTTTTAGATGTAGCAAAGTACAAACCTTAAACAAATGCGTTGAATTTCACTTCTGTTATTTGGTATATCTGTGATTAACCGTTTATATCTTAAGAAAAGGCTCGTTCTATATGATGTCAAGTTTCATGGAACTTTCCATATATAAGAAAGAGTTCTCCCTCTCAATTCTCAGGTCCCAATAAGGTATCAAGAGAAAATACTCATGTGTATTTATTGATAAACAAGCAGTACTTGTTTAGTACTCTACCCCCTTGTTCAAGTAGTCGTAACCTTCCTGTCACCAGAATAGCACAAAAATGGAAATATTCACAGGTGTATCAGGTCAGCTTTATTAGCTCTGCACCTTCTAATCACCAGTGACCAGATCATCTGTGTTAACATATGGTCATGCAAAACCTAACAGGCTCTAAAGCATGCTCTCTGGCTGATATACCATAATTCTCACCAAGTCCCAAAATATTGTATATATACACCTAGGCCTGCATGATGAAGGTGTCACTGAGACCACCTAATTGCTGGTGCACCTACCTGTCCTAAATGGGACAGCATGATCTTCAATTTTAGGCTAAACTTAACAAATTTTAAAAAGACCTTTTTTTTTTTTAATTAAATCCCATGCCTTTCCTATACAGCTCTCTATTTGTCTATCTAGTACAAATTATTAACCCCATAAACCAATGTTCAACAAAGTATAGAGGATCCTTATATAAGCTTTTTGGCCAGACATGGGTCTTCTGACCCCCATATTCCTAACATCTTCAGCCAAACTAATTTTACCTTGGGCTGACTCTAACTAACTCTACCTAACTCTGTGCAGAAGAATTAGATGCTGGTAGCTGCTAACTCTCTAATGACTCATCCCTTGTTTTGAAATTGTAATATACATGCCATTGCCTGGGGCACTTAAAAGAAACATTCCTGTCCTTACCAAATCCATGGGTCTGAGCTGTACTGGCATATCCTTTTAGTTAAAAGTAAAGCCTTTGGTTATTTTGAACCAATAATGAGGTACACTGCTGTAGATTCTCTAGGATCTATCATCAAAAGTAGTATACTGTCTAAAGTATAATTGTATCTCTCTCTGAGTAAAACTTACTGATGGAATTTCTCAAATGATATATTCTGTTATGTTCTGGACTTATATGGAATAAGAATATTAGAAAAGTATGTTTGTGGTATGTTTAGGTATCTTCTATAAAATTCTACTTGAAAGCATTTTCTGTTGTTTCACTCAAAGTCCCTTATATTACGAGCTGCCAGTCAGTTCCCCTTGAATTTCATGATAGGATAAACTTTGTCTTGTTTTAGAGGAAAAGTTGTCTTATTGGATAAGAGGATCAATACAAATTCTATACGTTTTTGTCTTCGTTGTCCTGATGTTCAGAACTAATTTGGCACTCAGCTATGGTAATACATCCCAGCTATCAGGCATAATCATTTGCCTGTTCTTTTTTTTAGTGACTGATTGATTATGCCGCCTCAGATTCTTTCAGAAATATAAATTATACATAGGTAAAAACTTAAATACTCCTAACCTCTCATTATGGAAGACTATTATGTTTTAGCTTGTTGCTATTGAAAAGAAGTTTGCCAAAAATATTGCCTTTATGGAACATGTTTCTAACTCGCTTTGTACCCTTTTGTTTACATTTAGCTTCATCAAACAGAATTATTGAAAGGATATTCTCTGGGGCAGTAACAAGGTAAGAAAAAGCATCTGAGTTTAAAAATGAATTACGGATGTGGGACCTGAGTGGTTCAGTGTGTTAAATAAGCCTCTGCCTTTGGCTCAGGCCATGATCTCAGGGTCCTGGGATCCAGCCCCATGTTGGGCTCCTTGCTCAGCAGGAAGCCTGCTTCTCCCTCTCCCACTCCCCCTCCTGCTCTTTCTCTTTCTCAAATAATGAACTCTTTAAGGAAAAACGAATAAATTCCAGGTAACACTTTAGCAATCTTATTTGAGCACGGCTTCCTGCATACCGTGGCTTCATACAAGACAGTATTGATTCTTTAATTTATGGGCATTAGTCCATTAAATACAGGTAACAGTATTGGTGATTATTTGCATTCATATTGGAAACCAGACTGCTTTCTTCTTACCTGCATATGTCTTCTGGTTTCACCCTCCAGGCCTTTGCAAACAATATAGGCAATGGAAGGGACGCTCTTTGTTAGGTTTCCAGCCTTCTAATTTTTCTTTGACTTAATTTCCAAAGAAAGATGTTGCTTTAGGGGCGCCTGGGTGGCTCAGTGGGTTAAAACCTCTGCCTTCAGCTTAGGTCATGATTCCAGGGTCCTGGGATCAAGCCCCACATCAGGCTCTCTGCTCAGCAGGGAGCCTGCTTCCCCCTCTCTCGCTGCCTACCTTTCTGCCCACTTGTGATCTCTGTCTGTCAAATAAATAAATAAAATCATTTAAAAAAAAAAGATGTTGCTTTATTTCTTAGTCTGTCATCCTACTAAATTTATCTGAATGATTGCTTAGGAAACTTTATAACCATGTGTTTTCTTCAGGGGAAAAACAGTACACAAAGAGGGAAGAATGAGCTATGCAGACTTTGTTTGGTTTTTGATCTCTGAGGAGGACAAAAGGAACCCAACCAGGTATGACTTTTTTTTTTTTTAACTTAAAATCAATTAATTAACTTACAGTGTATTATTAGTTTCAGAGGTAGAGTTTAGTGATTCAAGCTGGTATGACTTCTAAGTTTCCTTTGCCAGGAATGTCAAACACTTAAATAAAGCTTAAAAAAGTCATGATGTATACTCAGTGGATGCCATCTTGACCTAGGAGCACCAAGATGAATTAGACTTAGTGTCTGCCCTCTCAGACACAATGCATAGTCACAGCATATCAAGAGAAGTGCTTTTACCCCCAGAAACAAAGGTGAAGTGACATGTGAGCTGGCCCTAAGAGTTAAGTAGGACCAGGAAGCTTTTATATGGAATGTGGGAATATATATTAAGTGTTTCCATCTTGATGGTTCAGTAGTAAATTAGAGAGGGAAAGAAACAAATTGTGGGTGACAGTTATAGACAAATTAGAATCATCTCTCCTTTCCCTTGGCACACTCAAACATACCTTGATTTGTAGTTGTAAACATACACATCTGTTTCTTGCCACTAATCTATCTCTAATTTAAGCCAAAATCTAGGTCCCTCTCTTTTATTCCCAGCTTGTGTTAACACAGTACCCAGCACATAGTTTGTGCTTAGTACCAAGGGACGGAGAGCCTACAGTCCTTGGTGCTGCTTGCTAGTATAACTGCCTCAGCTGTCTGTATGTTGGGTCTAGACGTTACCTAAATGTTGGATACATGGTTTGGAAATCAAGGAAGTAGAAATCAAACTAAGCTGGGGTGCCTGGGTGGCTCAGTGGGTTAAAGCCTCTGCCTTCGGCTCAGGTCATGTTCCATGCCTTTTTCAAGCCCATCTAGAACCTTGAGAATCATCATTCTGAACTCTAGATCTGACATATTACCAATGTCTGTATTGATTAGGTCCCGAGCCTTTGGTGCTGCCTCCTGTTCTTTTTTTTTTTTTGTGGTGAATTTTTCTGCCTTGTCATTTTGTCCAGATCAGAGTATATGAAGGAGCAAGTAAAAGGGTGGCAAAGACCCCAGGAAAATACGCTTTAACCAAATCAGAAGAGATCCCAAATAGTCGGGGGGGGAAGGGGATAAAAAGAGGTTCAGACAAAAAAAAGAAACAATTAAGAAAAAATGAATAAAGAAAAAATATAAAAAAGAAAAAAAATATATATATATATATTAGATAAACTAGTTTAAAAACCTTAAAAAAGAAAAGGGTATGGGGCGCCTGGGTGGCTCAGTGGGTTAAGCCGCTACCTTCGGCTCAGGTCATGATCTCAGGGTCCTGGGATCGAGTCCCGCATCAGGCTCTCTGCTCAGCAGGGAGCTTGCTTCCCTTCCTCTCTCTCTGCCTGTGTCTCTGTCTACTTGTGATCTCTGTCAAATAAATAAATAAAATCTTAAAAAAAAAAAAGAAAAAAAAAGAAAAGGGTAAATGTTAAAAAAAATTGAGCAGAAGAAGAAAAAAAATTGAAAAAAAAATTAACTGCAAAACTAAAGAATCATGGGGAGAAAGCCATGAGTTCCGTGCTTTGCTTTCTCCTCCTCTGGAATTCCGTTGCTGTCCTTGGTATTGAACCTGCACTCCTCGGTAGGTGAACTTGGTCCTAGCTGGATTTCTTGTTGATCTTCTGGGGGAGGGGCCTGTTGTAGTGATTTTCAAGTGTCTTTGCCCCAGGCAGAATTGCACCGCCCTTACCAGGGGCTGAGCTGAGTAATCCGCTCGGTTTGCTTTCAGGAGCTTTTGTTCCCTGAATGCTTTCCGTAGAGTTCCGGAGGACGGGAATGAAAATGGCAGCCTCCCAGTCTCCAGCCTGGAGGAGCTGAGAGCTTGGGGCCCCACTCCTCAGTGTGCCCTCAGAGAATAGCGCCCAATCACTCCCGTCTCCCTGGCCTCCGGCCTCGCTCCAGGCTCACCGAGCCTGCGACTGGTTCAAGGTAACTCTGAGCTGAGAGCTCACTCCTCGGCTCTGTCTCTGTAGCCAGCTTCCCCATTCTAATACCTGCAAGCTCTGCGACACTCAGACACCCCCAATCCTTCTGTGACCCTGTGGGACCTGAGGCCACACTGACCCTGCGTGGGCTTCACCCCAATTTAGCCTCTGGAGCGATGTCCCTCACGAGAACAGACTTTTAAAAATCCTGATTTAGTGCTCTGTTGCTCCGCCGCTTGCTGGGAGCCGCCCCCTCCCCCCACAGTCTATCTTCCCCTCGCTTTGGATTCACTTCTCTGCCAGTCCTACCTTTCAGAAAGTGGTTGGTTTTCTGTTTCTAGAATTGTTGTTCTTCTTCTCTTCGATCTCCCGTTGGATTTGTAGGTGTTTGCAATCTTTAGATAAGCTATCTAGCTGATTTCCTGCTACCTGATGTAGTCTCAGCCTGCTACTTCTCCGCCATCTTGACTCCTCCCTGCATCTTTATAATTTACCATTAGTCCACTATTTTGAAAGCTTAGGTTGTTTCAATTAGACCACTTCAATTTCCAAAGTTTTGCAATTCTTGCCCTTTCAGTATTGTGTTAACCCTCAATCTCAATTTTTTATCTCTCATACTTCCTCAATTATGAAAAAGCTTTCCTCAAATAATTCTCACCCATGTTTCCTCTTTATGGAGCTCCTATTATCCCGCAAGAACAAATGAAGAGAACTAGAAATCATAATGAAGAAGATTAATAACAAACTCTATGAACATATACTTGTTCTCTTTTCTTCTCTCAGTTTCCTAAAAAAACATAAATTACATAAAGTAATAGAAGAGTGTAGTTTGGGGTTTGTAATATATATAGGTACAGTATAGTAAAGTAATAATTAGAACAGTGTAGTTTTGGGTTTATAATATATAGGTATGTAATATGTATAGCAATAATAGCACAAAAAGAGGGAAGAAGGAGGAAAGTTGTATAGGAGTAACATTTCAGTATCTTGCTGGAATTAAGTATAAATCTGAAGTAGATTCTAAGAAGTTAGAAATGTATATGGCAGCCCGTCTTTCTGCCCATAGGTCCTGTCCTTTAATGAAAGTGCCTTTTTGCTCCAAATAAATAAATAATGATTTTTTAAAATGTATATGGCAAGTCCCTAAAGCAACCACTAGAAAATTAACTCAAAAATACATAGTGAAAAAAATTATTAAAAGAATTAGGATGTTACACTTAGAAAATAATTCACTTACTATAAAAGAAAAGAGTAAAGAAAAAAAAAGAAAAAATGCCAAGACAGCTAGAAAACGAAAAGTAAATGGCAGACATAAGTCTAACTATATCAATAATAACAATTTATAAATGTGAATGAATTAAGCATTCCTTTAAAAGGCAGAGATTTTCAAACTGGATTTAAAAAACTAATTATATGCTATCTACTTGAGAAATATTAGATTTAAAGACATAATGGGGAGAAAAAAATAGAAACTAAGTATAGGGATATGTCATGCAAACAACCTTAAGAAACTTGGAATGTCTTTATAAATACCAGAGAATGTAGATTTTAATTGAAAAAATAGTTACTAGAGATGAACAGGAAAACATTACAATTACGTATATGCACCACAACATCAAACCCTAAAATACATGAAACAAAACTGACAGAAATAAAATAAAAAATTCAACAATAAGAGTTGAAGACTTCCATACTCCTCTTTCATTGATGGATGAACAACCAGGAAGAAGATCAACAAGGAAATAGAAGTCATGAGCAACACTACAAATAAAACTATAAACCAAATAGACCTAACATATCTATAGAACACTCCACCTAAGAGCAGTAGAATATATATTCTTCTCGAGTACACATGGAATATTCTCCAGGATAGAACATGTGTCAGGCCATGAAACAGTCTCAATACAAAAAGAAGTAAAATCATACAAAGCATATTCTCTGACCATAATGGAATAAAATTAACAATAAAGATAGGAATTTGGGAATTTATAAACATGTAGCAACAACACACTGCTTAAATAACCAAAGGACAAGAGAAGAATACATCAAAGGAAATAATTCGAAATGAATGAAAATGAAGGGGAAAGTATCAAAACTTTAAGATGAATAAAATAGAAACATGGAATGCCAAAACTCATGGGATGTAGCAGTGCTACATGCTGTGCTGAGAAATGTATAGCAATAAATGCATATACTAAAAAATGCCTTGAATCAATAACCTAACCTTCTACTTTAAGACACTGGTGAAAAAAGAGCAAATTAAGCATAGCAAACACAAAGAAGGAAAGAAGAATGACTGAAGTGAATAAATTAGAGAACAGAAAAACAATAGAGAAAATCAATGGAACCGAAAGTCAGATTTTTTTAAAAAAGATTAATAAGGCCTTAGGTACACTGGTCAAGGAAAGAAGAGATAACATTTAAATTGTTAAGGTCAGAATAAAAGAGGTAACATGAATGTTAACCTTACAGGAATAAAAATATATATATAAAACATAACAACTTTATACTAACAAGTTAGATAACTTGAACAAAGTGAGCAAATTCTTGGGCACTGGTTTGAGATGAAATAAAAACTCTAGATAGGAAAAATAATCCCAGGCTGATATGGCTTAACGGGAAAATGCTACCAAACATTTTTAGAAAGAAAACAAATGAACATGGGGGTGGGGCATAGGGGAGAGGCAGACTGAGAAACAGATTGTTAACTATAAAGAACAAACTGATTGTTAGTGGAGGGGAGGTGGGTGGGAGGATGGGTCAAATATGTGATGAGGTCTAAGGAGTCCACTAGTTGTGATGAGCACCAGGTGTTGTATGTAAGTGATGAATCACTAAATCATATACCTGAAAAAAATAGTAATTCTTTACAACCTTCCAAAGAATAAAAGAGTAAAGAACACTTCCAGATTCATTCTACAAGACCAGTGTTACCCAGATACCCAAAGCAGATAATAATGCAAAGTTGGTTTACCATCTAAAAATCAATCAATATAAT
The DNA here is from genome assembly GCF_902655055.1 of Lutra lutra. NCBI lineage: Eukaryota > Metazoa > Chordata > Mammalia > Carnivora > Mustelidae > Lutra > Lutra lutra. The sequence goes on along the minus strand of NC_062278.1, from coordinate 129,068,937 downwards.
ATACCATATTAATAGAACAAATGATTGAAACCACATGATCATCCCAGTAGTCTCAGAGAAAGCAGTTGAAAAAGTACAATACCTCCTCTTGATTAAAAAAAAAAAAAAACCACTTAAACTAAAAGTGGAAGGGAATTTCTTTGACCTAATAAAGAATATCTATGAAAAACCCATAGCTAACAACTAGTGTATAGTGAAAGATTGAAAGTTATTCCCTATGATCAGGAAAAAAACAAAGATGTCTGTTCTTTCAGCCTTGTACTGGAGGTTCTAGCCAGGACTGTTAGGCAAATTAATGAAATAAAAAGCATCCAAATTGGAAAGGAAGAAGGAAAACTATCTATTTGAATATAGGAAATCCCAAGAAATCTATTGAAAAACTATTTGAATTCAGTAAAGATTAAGTAAGTTGCAGGATATAATACAAGTTTATTTTAGAAAATCAATTCTACTTCTATGCACAAAGAATGAAAAGCCAAAAATAAGGAAATAATTCCAGTTATAATAACAGCAAAAAGAATAAAATAACTGGAATATATTTAACAAAAGAAGTATAAAACTTATACTGTGAGAACTACCAAAACATTGTTGAAAAAAATTAAGGAAGATCTAAATGAAATGAAGGCGTCCCATATTCATGGATCAGAAGGTTTAAAAATAGTTAGAACATCAGTACTCCACAAATAGGTTTATAGATTCAAAGCAACTCCTTAGAAAATCCCAGCTACTTTTTGTTGTTTTTGTAGAAATGAAAAAGCTGAATCCTGAATTCATATAGAACTACAAAGGGATCAGAGTAGCCAAAATAATCTTGAGAAAAAAATAAAATCATAGGATTCACACTTACCAATTTCAAAATATATAAAGCTAATTTAAACAAGACAATGTGATACTGGCACAAAGATTGACATGTAGATAAGCAGTGTTGAATTAGAAGTTCAGAAGTAAAAATAAATCCTCACATTTATGGCTAGGATATGGCAACAAGGATGCCAAGATAATTCTAAGGGGGAAAAATAGTGTTTTAAGAAAGGGTACTGAGAGTTGGATATACATTCATACAAAAGAAATACCATCACCAGAACTAAGGATTCTAGGTAAGAGATTGCAGCACCTGGATGGAGCACAGAAATAAGAAAAGATGAAGAAGGTAGAAAGGAAAATCTCATATTACCTGTGTCATCCCATCTCTAAAGCAGAGGCAGCCTAGTATGGAGAGACACCCTCTCCATGGGGGAAGGAGAGTGAAGTGAGTGTCCAACTTGACTGTGGACTCCAGCAACAGACCCTCCGTGAACACCAATTCCAGACTAGCACCAGTGGGCCCAGCCACAAGGCCCAGCCCAATGCTACACCAGCCCCCATGGACCCAGCCTCAGACTCACTTCAACACCAAGCCAGACTTCACAACACCAAGCCAGACTTTACTACACTACACTTCACTACACCAAGCAAGCGACTATACAACATTCTCCATAATTGTCCAGCACCAGGTTGGCCCCTGCAACCTCAGGCTTGCCCTAGTGCCAGATCAGCCCCTAGATCTCTAGGCTCCAGTAAAAACCCAGTAGACCTTGATAATGACCAGCCCCAAGAGACCCAGGCTCCAGGTCCACCACTGCAGACTTATACTACAGGCATCACAGACCCATCCCAAAAGTAGGCCACACCTTGCAGACTCTGGCTCAAGACCCAGTTACTACCATATTGGCCCTCATGGACCCAGGCACAAGCCCAGTCACCTGCTGACCTTGGCCTCCTGATTCTAGCCACAAACTCACCCAAAGACCCTAGGAGGCAGCTTGCCCAGAGTTTCTGAGCACACAGACTGCTAAAGGGCATTCCCTGCCAAAGTCAGTCTTTTTTTTTTTTTTTTTTTGACAGATAGAGATCACAAGTAGGCAGAGAGAGAGAGGAGGAAGCAGGCTCCCCGCCGAGCAGAGAGCCCGATGTGGGGCTCGATCCCAGGACCCTGGGATCATGACCCGAGCTGAAGGCAGAGGCCTTAACCCACTGAGCCAACCAGGCGCCCCCCAAAGTCGGTCTTTAAAGACTGAAAGCGATGCCTGCTTTTTCAGATGCAGGGACACCAATGCAATGTTACAAGGATCTTGGATAACCAAGGGAATGTGACATCACCAAAGAAACAAAATACTAGTAACTGACCTAAAGAAATTGAGATCTGCAAACTGTGTGACAAAATTGAAAATAATCATCTTAAAAAATTTCAGTGAACTTCATAAGAAAACAAAGAACTGAGCAAATTCAGGGAAACAATGCATGAAGAAAATGAGAAGTGCAACAAAGAGAAACCATAAAAACAAGCCAAAAGGATATTCTGGGGATAAAGAACACAATGACTGCCCTGAAAAATTCCACAGACAGCTTCACCAACAGACTCTATTAAGCAAAAGAAAGAATTGGTGAGCATGAAGACTGGTCAACTGAAATTACCCAGTCAGAGGAAAGAAAAGGAAAAGAAAAAAATGAAAAAGAAAGCAAAAATCCTAGAAGAGTTACAGGACACCACTAAAAGAAACAATATTCATATTAATGGGAGTCCCAGAAATACAGATAAAGAAAGGAAGAAAACTTATTTAAAGAAATAATGACAAAAAAAAAAACTTTACTAATCTGTAATCTGGGGAGGGAAATGAACATCCAGATCTGTGAAGTCCAAGGAACCCCAAACATAAAATATAAAGAGATCTTCACCGAGACACATTATAAGCAAATTCTCAAAAGTCTAAGACAATTTTGAAAACAGCAAGAGAAAACCAACTCATCATATACATGGGAATCCCTAGCAGTGGGTTTCTTAGTAGACTACCTTGCAGACCAGTAAAGAGTGGGATGATATCTTCTAAGTGTCAAAGGAAAAACTGCCAACCAAGAACACTATACTTGGCAAAGCTGTCCTTCAGAAAAAAAAGGAGAGATAAAGACTTTCTGAGTCAAACAACATCTGTGAGAGTTCATCACAACAGACCTGCCTTACAAGAAATGCTAAACAGAGTTCTCAAGTTGAAAGAATGCCAACTAAAAGGAGAACATATGAAAGTTTAAAACTCACTGTAAAACTAAGAATAGAGTCAAATTCAGAATACTCTAATACTCCAATAGAGTGCATAAATCACTTTTAACTCTGGTATATAAGTTAAAAGACAAAAGTATCAGAAATAACTACATCTACAATAATTTGGTCCTGGATACAGAATATAGAAATAAATTGTGATATCAATAACAAAATGTTGGGGAAGGAAAAGTTAAACCATACGGATTTTGTATGCAATTAAACTTAAGTTATTGCCAACTTAAAATAGATTGTTAGAACTATGTTTTATTGGAAGCTTAATGTTAACCAAAACTAAACCTATAGTAGATACACAAAAGATAAAGAGAAAGTAATCAAAGTATACCACTACAAGAAATTAGCAAATGACAAAGGATGATAGCTAGAAAGGAATAATAGAATTACACAGTAGTCAAAACCAATTAACAAAATGGCGGTACTAAGTCCTTGTATATAATTACTTTAAATGTAAATGGATCAAAATTGCCAATCAAAAGACACAGAGTGGCTAAATGGATTTAAAAAACAAGATCCCACAATATGCTGCCTATTAGGGACTCATTTTACCTCTAAGGACACACATAAGCTAAAAGTGAAGGGATGGGAAAAGATCTTCCATTCAAATGGTAACCAAAAGAGAGCAGGGTGACATTACTTAATATCAGACAAAATAGATGTTAAGTCAAAAGAAAGTCATTATATAATGATAAAGGAGTTGATTCATCAAGAGGATACAACAACTGTGAATATATATGCACCCAACATTGGAGTACCTAAGTGTATAAAGTAAATATTAACAGAACTGAGGGGGGAAATAGCAGTATAATTATAGGGGGCCTCAGTAGCCTACTTGCAACAATGGATAGATCATCCAGATGAAAAATTAGGAAACAGCAGACTTGAACAGCAATACAAACCAAATCATTCTAACAGACATATGCAGAGCATTCCATCCAACAGCAACAAGATAACACATTCATTTTAAGCATGCACAGAGAATTTTCCTGGATAGATCATATGTTAGACCACAAAACAAGTCAATAAATTTCAGAAGATTGAATTATATCAGGTATCTTTTCCAACCACAGTGGTGTAAAAAAAAAAAAAAAAAAAAAAAGGCTAGAAGTCAATAGCAGGAAGAAAATCGCAAATATGTGGAAAGTGAAAACACTCATGATCAATTAGTCAAAGAAGAAATCGGAAGTGAAATCAAAAAGTATCTTGAGACAAATGAAAATGGAAACAAAACATAGCAAAACTTATGGGATGCAGCAAAAGCAGTTCTAAGAGTGAACTTTAATAAATGCCCATAGTGGGGTGCCTGGGTGGCTCTGTGGGTTAAGCCTCTGCCTTCGGCTCATGTCATGATCTCAGGGTCCTGGGATTGAGTCCCACATCAGGCTCTCTGCTCAGCGGGGAGCCTGCTCCTCCCCCCCCCCCCACTTGCCTCTCTGCCTACTTGTGATCTCTGTCAAATAAATAAATGAAATCTTTAAAAAAAAATAAAAACATAAATGCCCATAGTAAGAAAAAAAGAAAGACCTGAAATAATCTAGCTTTTATACCTCAAGAAACTAGAAAAAGAACACACCAAACCTAAAATTAGCAGAAGGAAGAAAATAATAAAAATCAGAAATAGATGATATACAGACTAGAAAAACAGTAGAAAAGATCAATGAAACTAAGAATTGTTTTTTTGAAAAGATAAAATTGACAAATCTTAGACTAAGAAAAAGAAGACTCATAAATTATACATGAAAGAGAAGATATTACAATTGATTCCACAGAAATAAAATCACAAGATACTATGAAGATTTATATGCCAACAAAATTGAAAACATACAAGAATGGAAAAGTTCCTAGAAACATAGAACCTACCAAGACTGAATCCTGAAGAAATAGAATATCTGAATAGACCAATAATGAGTATGGAGATAGAATCAACAATTAAAAACCTTCCAAGGAAAAAAAAAAAAAGCCCAAGACCTGATGGCTTCATAGGTAAAGAAAAATAAATGCCAGTGCTTCCCAAACTCTTCTCAAAAACTGAAGAGGAGGGAGCACTCACAAACTCATTTTACAAGGCCAGAAATAATACCCTATTCCAGAGCCAAAGATACTACAAGGAAAGTATAGACCAATATTCCTGATGAACGTAGATGCAGAAATCCTCAACAAAATGCTAGCAACCAAATTCAACAGCACAATAAGAGGATCATACACCATGATAAATTGGGGGTTATCCCTAGGGTAAAGATGGTTTAACATATGCAAATTAGTAAGTGTCATATACAACATTAACAGAAGTGAAAAAATAATATGATCAACTCCATAGATACAAAAAAAATTTGACAAAATTCACATTTCATAATTTAAACACACACACACACACACACACAGCATAGAGAAAGAATGTACCTCAACAAAATAAAGGCTCTATATAACAAGCTAACAATTAACATCATACTCATTGGTGAAAGCTGTCAGCTTTTCCTAAAACTAAGATCAGGAATAAGACAAGGATGCCCACTCTTGCCACTTATTCAACTGGAAGTTGAACTGGAAGTCTAGCCAGAATTTTTAGGCAAGATAAAGAAAAGGCTTCCAAATCAGAAAGGAAGAAGTAAAGTTTTTTTCTTTTTACAGAAGAGATAATCTTATACAGTTGACCCTGTAACAACACGAGTTAGGAGCACTGACCTCCTACACAGTCAGAAATCCACATTTAACTTTTGACTCCCCAAAAACTTAACTACTAATAGCCTACTGTTGACTAGAAGCCTTCATGATAACTTAAACAGTGGACTAACACATATTTGTATGTTACATGTATTACATACTGTATTCTTAGTTAAGCTAGAGGGAAAAGAGTTAAAAAATTATAAGGAAGAGAATATACATTTATTATATTGTACTTACCAAGAAAAGGCCATGTATAAGTGGACCCATGCAGTTCAAACCCATGTTGTTCAAGGATCAATTTTATATATAAAATTCTAAAGGCTACCAAAACACTATGAGAACTAATGAACTAATTTAGTGAAGTTGCAGGATACAAAACCAATCTACAAAAATCAGTTCCATTTGTACATACTAATAAGGTATCTGGGATAAAATAAAACAATCTCATGTACAATAGCATCAAAAAATTTTTTTATTATAGGAATACATTTAACCAAGGAGGTCAAAGATTTGTGCACTGAAATCTATAAAATCTTAATGAAAGAATTTGAAGAGGACACGAAAAAAAAAAGGAAGGATATCCCATCTTCATGGATTAGAAGAGTTAATAATATTAAAATACTCTCCAAAGCTGGGGTGCCTGGGTGGCTCAGTGGGTTAAGCCACTGCCTTCGGCTCAGGTCATGATCTCAGAGTCCTGGGATCGAGCCCCGCATCGGGCTCTCTGCTCGGCAGGGAGCCTGCTTCCTCCTCTCTCTCTCTGCCTGCCTCTCTGCCTACTTGTGATCTCTCTGTCAAATAAATAAATAAAATCTTTAAAAAAAAAAAATACTCTCCAAAGCTGTCTACAGATCAGTGCAGTCCATCTCACAATTCCAGTAACATTTTTCACAAAAGTAGACAAAATAATCCTAAAGTTCATTTGGGATCACAAAAGACTGCGAAGTGCAAAAGCAATCTTGAGCAATAAGAACAAAGCTAGAGACATCATATTATCTGATTTCAAAATATACTACAAAGCTACACTCATCAAAAAAGCATGGTATTGACCAAAAAACATCAAAATATAGACTATATAGAGATCCCATAAATAGATCCCTGCATTTATGGTCAATTGACCTTTGACAACAGTGCCATGAACACACATGAGGAATGGAAAGTCTCTTCAATAAAGGATGCTGGGAAAACTGGTTATCTCCATGCAGAAGAATTAAGTTGGACACTTACCTCACTTCATTAAAACAACAACAACAAAAGCCTCAAAATGGATTAAAGAGTTAAATTTAAGGCCTGAAACTAAAACTACTAGAAGAAAAAACACATAGAACAAACTTCTTGACATTCATCTGTACAATTTGATCTTTTTTATATGATCCAAAAGCACAGGTGAAAAAAATGCAAAAATAGACAGTGGGATTGTATCAAACTAAAAAGCATCTAGTAGGGAAAGATCAAGAGTAAAAACAGCCTACAGAATGGGAGAAGATATTTGCAAACCATACATCTGATAAGTCAACATCCAAAATATATAAGGAATGCAAACCATTCAATAATAAAACAACTCAGTTTAAAAATGGACAAATGCAGGAGTACCTGGGAGTATCAGTTAAGCATCTGACTCTTAATTTTGGCTCAGATCATCATCTCAGGGACATGAGATCAAGCCCCACATCAGGCTTTCTGCTCAGTGGGGAGTCAGTTGAAAATTATCTCTCTACCACTCCATCTCCCTCTGTCTCTCCCCTCACCCCCTGCTTACACACACACACACACACTCTCTAAAATAAGTAAATCTTTTTTTTTAATGGGGAAAGGCAAAATCAACATATAGAAATCTTGCATTTCTGTGTATACAATAATGAATCAACAGAATGAGAAATCAAGAAATCAATTCCATTTATAATTGTACCAAAAACCATAAGATACTTAGGAATAAGCCTAACCAAAGAGGTAAAAAAAAGATCTGTACCCTGAAAGCTGTAAAACACTGATGAAAGAAATTTAAGATGACACAAAGAAGTGGAAAATCATTCCATGCTCATGGATTGCAAGAAAAATATTGTTAAAATGTCTGTACTACCCAAAGCAATCTACACACTTAATGCAATTCCTATCAAAATACCACCAACATTTTTCATAGAGCTAGAAACAAACAATCCTAAAATTTGTATGGAACCACAAAAGACCCCAAATAGCCAAAGGAGTCTCGAAAAGCAAAGCTGGGGGCATCACAATTCCAGGCTTCAAGCTACATTACAAAGCTATCATGACCAAGATGGTATGGTACTGGCACAAAAACAGTCAGTGGAACATAATAGAAAATCCAGAAATGAACTCACAACTACACGGTCAATTAATCTTCAACAAAGCAGGAAAGGATATGCAATGAAAAAAGACACTCTCTTCAACAAGTGGTGTTGAGAAAACTAAACAGCAACATGCAGAAGAATGAAACTGGACTACTTTCTTAAACCATAAACATATATAAATTCAAAATGGATGAAAGACCTAAATGAATCCATCCAAATCCTAGAGGAGAACATGGGCAGTAACCTCTCTGACCTTGGCTTTAGCAGCTTCTTATTAGATACATGTCCTGAGGCAAAGGAAACAAAAGCAAAAATGAACTGTTGGGACTTTATCAAAATAAAAAGCTGCACAGTGAAGGAAATAATCAACAGAACTAAAAGGTAGCCTCCAGAATGGGAGAAGAAATTTGCAAATGACATATCTGGTAAGGGGTTAATATCCCAAATATATAAAGAATATATCAAACTCAACACCCAAAAGAGAAATAACCCAGTTTAAAACTGGGCAGAAGAAATGAATAAAAATTTTTCCAAAGAAGACCAAACACATGGCTAACAGACACATGAAAAGATGCTCAGCATCACTCATCATCAGAGAAATACAAATCAAAACTACAATGAGCTATCACTTCAAACCAATCAGAATGACTAAAATTAATAACACTGGAAACAACAGGTGCCGGTGAGGCTGTGGAGAAAGGAGAGCCCTCTTACACTGTTGGTGGGAATGCAAACTGGTGCAGGCACTCTGGAAAATACTAAGGAGGTTTCTCAAAAATTAAAATTAGAATTACCCTATAATCCAGCAGTTGCACTATTAGGCATTTATTCAAAGGATACAAAAATACTGATTCAGAGGTAGACACGCAACCCAGGGTTTATAGTACCGTTATCAGTAATCCAAGCTATGAAAAGAGCCCAAATGCACATCGACTAATGAATGGATAAAGAAGATATGGTATACAATACGATTCTATTCAGCCATAAAAAAAAAAGAGTGAAATCTTGCCATGTGCAATGACGTGAATGGAGCTAGAGTATTTTGCTAAGCAAAATTAAGTCAGAGAAAGACGAATATCATATGATTTTACTCCTAAGTGGAATTTAAGAAACAAAACAAACATGGGGGCCAAGGAAGGCAAACCAAGAAATAGACTCTTAACCATAGAGAACAAATTGAGGGTTACTGGAGGGTTGGTGGGTGAGGTGATATGTTAAGTAGGTGGTGTGTACCAAGGAGGGCACTTGTGATGAGAACCAGGTGCTGTGTGTAAGTGATGAATCACTAAATTCTACACCTGAGACTAATATTGCAGTATATGTTAACTAGCTAGAATTTAAATAAAAACTTGGTGGGGGGGGGGGAATGTAATAAAAAGTAAAATGGGGGGCACCTGGGTGGCTCAGCGGGTTAAGCCTCTGCCTTCGGCTCAGGTCATGATCCCAGGGTCCTGGGATCGAGCCCCACATCGAGCTCTCTGCTCAGCAGGGAGCCTGCTTCCCCCTCTCTCTCTGCCTGCCTCCCTGCCTACTTGTGATCTCTCTCTCTCTCCCCCTCTCTCTGTGTCAAATAAATCAATAAAATCTTAAAAAAAAAAAAAAAAGAAGAAAGAAAAAGTAAAATGGGCAGAGGACCTGAATAGACATATCTCAAAATAAATAGCCAACAGAGAAGAAGTTAAGATGGCAGAGGACTAGGGGGATCCTAAGCTTGTTTCATCCCTCAAATACAAGTAGATAGTTATTGAATCATTCTGAACGCCCAGGAAATCAATCAGAGATCTGAGAAAACAAATACTGCAAGTCTACAAGTAGAAAAACAACCACTGTTTGGAAGATAGGAGATACAGAGACTTGAATCTGGTGTGATATAGCTGAGGATACCACAGAGGGGACAGAGCCTACTTAAGAAGCCTACCTCAAGGGGCGCCTGGGTGGCTCAGTTGTTAAGCGTCTGTCTGCCTTCCGCTGGGTCATGATCCCAGGGTCCTGGATTCCTGGGATCGAGCCCCGAATTGGACTCCCTGCTCAGCGGGAAGCCTGCTTTTCCCTCTCCCACTCCCCCTGCTTGTATTCCTTCTCTCACTGTGTCTCTGTCTGTCAAACGAATAAATGAAAATCTTAAAAAAAAGAAGAAGAAGAAGAAGCCTACCTCAAAGTATTACAAGCAGCAAAGTGCAAAATCGAAACTTTTTGAGGTCTGCTCCAGTGCTCCAGTGGGGGACATGCCTAGGTTAAAGGTGCTCAGGTGGAGAAGTGTGGCAGAATCCCAGGTGTGACAGCCCGGTCTGAGGATCCCTGGGGTTGAAAGACAAACATGTCATGCCTGAGTGCAGCAGAATTCTCAGGTATAGGAGCAGGGAAGCCAGCTGAGAAGAGTGAGTCTACATGCTGGCTTTTTGCTGTGTGTTGCCATAAAGTGGAACTACTGCAGAGCTGTACAATCACTCTCCTGGGATGGGTCCAACAAAAGGCAGAAGTGAGATGAGACCCTCCCTGAAGGGAACAATGCAGTCCTAGCCACAGCATTCTCTAAAATTTGGAGTTGAAACTCAGTCATGTGCCTGAGATAAAAATGCTTGGTCACAGGCTGGATGAACACAGAATTTTGATAGAAACCAGGGAGACAAGACTGGTTGCTCTTCTGTGAGGGCTCACTAAAGACTATTGGGTGCGAATATTCAGCTCTGGGGCCAGAGAGCCAGGTGTGGCCATCCTCATCTCACCCCTCAGTGCTAAAAACCTTCAGGGAGCAAAACAGCACCACCTACTGGAACCCAGAGCCACTTAGCCTGAGCCCTGCCTCCCTCCACACTTTGAAGCACATTTCCACTAGGGCAAATCCACCTGAGAATCAGCACAACAGACTCCTTCTCCCAGAACACCAACAAAACCAACTCACTTGAACCAACTTGATTGATCATAGAGGGCTGCAAAGCTTTAGCTTTTCGGGAAAACAGTATATAACATTCTTTGTGGTTTTATTCTTTAGTCTTCAGTAATTCTTTTTTCAATTATAATCTTTTCAATTATTTTTTATTTTTCAATTTTTTTACGTATACTTCATGTATGTTTTTTTATTTTTGTTTCCTTTTGTTTCCTTATTTTTGTTTTGTTTCATTGTATGTTATTTTATCTATATATAAACATATGTATGTTATTCTTTCTAATTTTAGGAACTGGTTTCTTTTAACAAGTGGACCAAAACACACCCAGGATCTAGTTTTTTTGTTTATTTGTTGTTGTTGGGTTTTTTCTTTTTTTTTTTTTTTTCTGGACAAAATGACTAGACAAATTCACCCCAAAGGGAAAAAAACAGGAGATAGTGTTCAGTCAGGGATTTAATCAATATAGATATAAGTAAGATGTCTGAAATAGAATTTAAAATGATTGTAAGGATACTAGCTGGGCTTGAAAAAAGCATAGAAGACAGTGGAGAATTCCTTACTATAGAGACAACTAAAATCTAGTCAGGCTAAAATTTAAAATGCTGTTACCAAGATACAGATACGGAGACTGTAAAAATGAAAATGAACAAGTAGAGCAATGAATCAGTGATATAGAAGATAAAATTATTTAAAAAGAGCAGAAAAGAAGAAAGAAAATGAAAACTATTAGATCACAAGGGTAGACTTAGGGAACTCAACAATTCCATTAAGGGAAATAATATCCATATTATAGGAGTCCCAGAAGATAAAGAGCAGGAAAAAGGGGCAGAAGGTATAGCTGAGCAAATTATACTTAGAATTTCTGTAATCTGTGGAAGGAAACGCATTCAAACACAAGAAGCACAGAGAACTCCCCTCAAAATCAACGAAAATAGGTCAACTCAACAAAGTGAAACTTGCAAATTAAAAAAATAAAGAGAAAATCCTGAAAGCAAGATCAGAACAAAAGGTCCTTAATCTAAAGGGTAGACACATAAGGTTGGCAGCAGACCTGTCCAGAGACCTGGCAGGCCAGAAAGGACCTTCATAATATATTGAATATGCTACATGGGGAAATTATCCTGCCAAGAATACTTTATCTAGCAAGGCTGTCATTCAGAATAGGAGAGAGAAAGCATTTCCAAAACAAAAACTCAAAGAATTTGTGAACACTAAACCATCCCTAAAAGAAATATTAAAGGGGACTCTTTGAGAGGAAAGAGAGCCCAAAAGTAACAAAGACCAGAAAGGAATAGACAATCTATAGAAACAACAAACAAACACAACAGTGGTACTAAATTCATATCTTTCAATAATTACTCTGAATGTAGACAGACTAAATGCTCCAATTTAGGACATAGGGAATCAGAAAGGTTCAAACAAAAAGACCAAGATTCATTGATATGCTGCTTACAAGACTCATTTTAGACCCAAAGACACCTCCAGATTGAAAATGAGGGGGTAGAAAACCATTTATTGTGCTAATGGACATCAAAAGAAAACTAGAGTAGATGTCCTTTTATCAGACAAACTAGATTTTAAACCAAAGACTGAAATAAAAGATGAAGGACACTCTATCATAATTAAAGGGTCTATCCAACAAGATCTAGCAATTGTAAATATTTATACCCCTAACTTGGGAGCACCCAAATATATGAATTACTTAATTATAAAATTAAGGAAACTCATTGATAATAATACAATAATAGTAGGGGACTTTAACACCCCACTACAGCAATGGACAGATCATCTAAGCAGAAGATTAACAAGGAAACAAGGGCTTTGAATGACACACTGGACCAGATGGACTTAACAGATACAGTCAGAGCATTTCATCCTGAAGCAGCAGAGTACACATTCTCTCTGAGTACACATGAAGCATTCTGCAGAATAGATAAAATATGAAGTCACAAATCAGGTCTCCACCAGTAAAAGATTTGAGATATACCATTCATATTTTCAGACCACAGTGTGAAGAAACTTGAAGTCAACTACGAGAAAAAATTTGGAAGGATCACAAATACATGGAGGTTAAAGAACTCACTAAAGAATGAATGGGCCAGGGGCGCCTGCATGGCTCAGTGGGTTAAGCCGCTGCCTTCGGCTTGGGTTGTGATCTCACGGTCCTGTGATCAAGGCCACATCAGGCTCTCTGCTCAGCAAGAAGTCTGCTTCCCCCTCTCTCTCTGCCTGCCTCTCTGCCTACTTGTGATCTCTGTCTGTCAAATAAATAAATAAAATCTTAAAAAAAAAATGAATGGGCCAACAAGGAAATTAAAGAAGAATTTTAAAACCACATGGAATCAAATAAAAATGAAAACAACAATTCAAAACCTTTGGGAGGCAGCAAAGTATATAGCAATACAGGCCTTCCACATGAAACAAGAAATACACAAGCTAACCTTACACCTAAAGCAACTGGAAAAAGAACAGCAAATAAAGCCTAAATCCACCAGGAGAAGAGAAATAATAAAGATTAGAACAGAAATCAATAATATAGAAATTTAAAAAAAAACAGTTGAGATCAACAAAGCTGGGAGCTGGTTCTTTGAAAGAATTAATGAGATTGATAAATCCCTAACCAGACTTATCAAAAAGAAAAGAGAAAGGACCCAAATAAATAAAACCATGAATGAAAGAGGAGAAATTACAACCAACACAAAAGAAATACAAACAATTAGAGTATTATGAGCAATTATATTCCGACAAATTAGTCTGAAAGAAATGGATAAATTCCTAGAAACATTATGAACTACCAAAACTGAAACCAGAAGAAATAGGAAAACCTGAACAGATCAATAACCAGCAAAGAAGTTGAATCAGTAATGAAAAATCTCCCAAAAAACAAGAGGCCAAGGCTAGGTGGCTTCCCAGAGGAATTCTATAAAACAAGAGTTAATAATACCTATTCTTCTGAAACTGTTCCAAAAAGTAGAAATGGAAGGAAAACTTCCAAACTCATTCTGTGAGACCAACCAACATTACCTTGATCCAAAAAAAAAAAAAAAAATAGACAAAGACCCCATTATAAAGGAGAATTACAAACCTATATCTGTGATGAGCACAGATGCAGAAATTCTTACCACAATGCTGGCTAGTAGGATCCAACAGTACATTAAAATGATTAGTCACCATGACCAAGTGAGATTTATTCCCAGGCTGCAAGTTTGGTTCAATATCTGCAAGTCAATCAATGTGATACACCACATTAATAAAGGACAAGAACCATATAATCTTCTCAATAGATGAAGAAAAAGCATTTGACAAAATATAGCATCCTTCCTTAATAAAAACCTCAACTATGCAGAGATAGAGGGAACATACCTCAACATCATAAGGCCATGTACAAAAGATCCACAAGGAATATCATCCTCAATGGGGAAAAACTGAGAGCTTTTCCTCTAAGATCAAGAACATGACCCAGATGTCCACTCTCACCACTGTTGTTTGACATAGTACTGGAAGTCCTAGGCTTAGCAATTGAACAACAAACCAAAATCAAAGGCATCCAAATTGACAAATAAGTCAAACTTGCACTCTTCACAGACATGGTAGTTTATGTAGAAAACCCAAATACTCCACCAAAAACTTTTTAGAACTGATACAGAAATTCAGCAAAGTCACAGGATATAAAATCAATATACAGAAGTCTGTTGCATTTCTATACGCTAACAATGAAGCAGCAGAAAGAGAAATTAAGGAATCAATCCCATTTATAATTGCACCAAAAAAAAAAAAAAAAAAAAGAAGAAAAGAAAAAGAAAAAGCTGGTGGCATTATAGTTCTAGACCTTAACCTGTACTACAAAGCTGCAGTCATCAAGACAATATGGTACTGGCATAATAACAGACACGTAGATCAGTGGAACACACTAGAGAATCCAGAAATGGACCCTCAAATCTATGGTCAACTAATCCTTGACACACAAGGAAGGAATATCCAATGAAAAAAAGACAATCTCTTCAACAAGTAGTGTTGGGAAACTGGACAACAACATACAGAAGAATGAAACTGGACCACTTATACCATATGCATAAATAAGTTCAAAATGGATGAAAGACCTAAATGTGGGACAGGAATCCATTAAAATCCTAGAGGAGAACACAGACAGCAACATCTTTGACCTTGGCCACAGCAACTTCTTGCCAGACATGTTTCCAAACGCAAGGGAAACAAAAGCAAAAATGAACTATTGGGACTTCATTAGGATAAAAAGCTTTTACACAGCTAAGGAAGCAATCAACAAAACTAAAGGGCAACCTACAGAATGGGAGAAAATATTTGCAAATGATATATCTGATAAAAGGCTAGTATCCAAAATCTATAGAGAACATAGGGCGCCTGGGTGGCTTAGTGTGTTAAGCCTCTGCCTTTGGCTCAGGTCATGATCTCAGGGTCCTGAGATTGAGCCCCACATCGGGCTCTCTGCTCAGCGGGGAGCCTGCTTCCTCCTCTCTCTCCCTACTTGTGATCTCTCTGTCAAATAAAATCTTAAAAAAAAAAAAAAAAGAACATATCAAACTCAACAACTGGAAAACAAAAAAAATCCCATCAAGAAATGGGCAGAAGACATGAACAGACATTTCCCCCAAAGACGACATCCAGACAGCTAACAGATGCATGAAAAAATGCTCAACATCACTCAGCCTCAGTGAAATAGAAATCAAAACCACAATGAGATACCTACCATCTCACACTGGTCAGAATGGCTAAAACTAACAACTCAGGAAACAACATATGTTGGTAAGGATGTGAAGAAAGGGGAACCCTCTTACACTGTTAGTGGGAATGCAAGCAGATACAACCACTCTGGAAAACAGCATGGAGGTTCCTCAAAAAGTTAAAAATAAAACTACCCAGTCCAGTAATTGCACCACTAGGTATTTATCTAAAGGATACAAAAGTTGCAATTTGAAGGGGAACGTGCACCACAATGTTTATAGCCGCAATGTCCACAATAGCTAAAATATGTATGGAAAGAGTCCAAATGTCCATTGACAGATGAATGGATAAAGAAGTGGTGTGTGTCTACACACACATGCACACAGACACACACACACACACACAAAATGGAATATTACTCAGCAATCAAAAATAATGAAATCTTGCCATTTGTAATGATGTGGATGGAACTAGAAGGTACTATGCTAAGCAAAATAAGTCAGAGAAAGACAAATCCCATATGATTTCACTCATATGTAGAATTTAAGAAACAAAACAGATGAACATAGGAGAAGGGAAGGAAAAGAAAATAAGATAAAAGCAGAGGGATACAAACCATGGGAGACTCTTAACTATATAGGAAATAAACTGAGGGTTGCTGGAGGGTGGTAGGTGGGGTGGAAGGAGTAACTGAGTGATGGGCATTAAGCAGGGCACTTGATATAATGAGCACTTGGTGTTATATGCAAGTGATGAATCACTAAATTTTACCCCTGGAACTAATCACTGTATGTTAACTAAATTGAATTTAAATTTTAAAAAATTTTAATAATAAAAGTAGTTATGTTTTTTTTTTAATTTTAAATTCTATTTAAAAACAACAGCAACAAGGCAAATAGCCAACTGGTAAATTAAAGATGCTCAACATTGGGGCATCTGGGTGGCACATTGGGTTAAGCACGTAACTCTTGGTTTCGGCTCAGGCCATGATCTCAGGGTTGGGAAATCAACCCCCATGTCAGCCTCCACACTCAGGGGAGTCTGCTTGAGATTCTCTCTCCCTCGCCCTTTGTCCCTCATGCTCATGCACACTCTCACTCTCTCTCTCTCTCACCAATAAATTAATTAATTTTTTTAAAAAAGATGCTCAATATTGCTAACCATCAGGGAAATGCAAATCAAAACCACAATATCACCTCCCACCTATTATTTACAATGTCTGTCATAAAATAATAAGTGTTGACAAGGATGTGGAGAAAACAGAAACTGGTAGACTCTTGATGGGAATATAAGTTGGTACAACCATTATGGTAAACAGTATGGCAGTTCCTCAAAAAATTAAAAATAGAACGACCATATGATCCCATAATCCCACTTTTGGATATGCATCCAAAGAAAAATCAGTTTCTTAATTTTATTTTACTTTCTGAATATGGTGTTATTATTGTGCCAAAGTGGAAAATATGCTGGTAATAAATGGGAAATTTTCTGAAGCTCAAGGAATCTATCTTCTCAAATTATGACTGATTTATGAACAAATGTAATGCTTTTAACCACAGTAAATAAGTAAAACAAATTTTTTTCTAACTTGAAACTCATAGAAGTACAGCCTGTAAAACTGACCTCAAATTACTTCACTACAACTCCAACTTGCTTCTTTTTTAAACAATTGTTTTTCTATTGAGGTAATAATTGAAATATGAGATTAGTTTCAGATACACAACATAATCATTTGGTATTCATATATATTGCAAAGTGATCGCCAAAATAAGTCCACTTAACATCCATCACCATACAAAGTTAAAAATTTTTTTCTTGTGAAAACTTTTAAGATTTTAGCAACCCTCAATATGCAGTAAAGTATTTTAACTATAGTCACCATGCAGTACATTACATCCCCAGGACTGACTTATAAATGGAAGCTTGTACCTTTTCAATACCTTTACCCTATTTGCACGCACCCCTCCCCCGCCCGCCACTCTCCACTCTGGTAACCACCAGTCTTTTCGCTGTGTCTGTGACCTCAGTTATTTATTTTTTTCTTAGATTTCAAATACAAGTGAGATCATAGAGTATCTGTGTTTGACTTATTTCATCTAGCATAATGCCTCAGGAGTCCATCTGTGTTGTCACAAATGGCAGGATTTCATTTTTGGGTTTTTTTTTTAATTAACATACAGTATTATGTTAGTTTCAGGTATATAATTATTTCACAGTTCTGTACATTTCTCAGTCTTCATCAGGATAAGTGTACTCTTAATTCCCTCTGTTTCACCCATCCCCTCCCCACCTCCCCTCTGGCAACCACCAATTTGTTCTCTGTATTTAAGAGTCTGGGTTTTCTGTTTGGGTCTTTTCTTCATTTATTTGCTTTGTTTCTTAAATTTCACATATGAGTGATAATCATACAATATTCGTCTTTCTCTGACCTAATTTATTTCATGTAGCATTATACTCTCTAGTCTACCCATGTTGTTTGCAAATAGCAAGATTTCATTCTTTTTTTTAGCTGAGTAATATTTCATTTTGCATATACATACCACATCTTCCTCCAGTCATCTATCAGTGGACACTTGGGTTGCTTCTGTATCTTGGCTATTGTAAGTAACCCTGAAGCAAACATGGGGTGCATATACGTTTTCAAAATAATGTTTTTGTTTTCTTAGGTAAATACCCAGTAATGGAATTACTAGATCATATGGTATTTCTATTTTTAACTTTTGGAGGAACCTCCATACTGTTTTCCACAGTGGCTGCACCAGTTTACATTCCCATGAACGGTGCATGAGGGTTCCTTTTTCTCCACATCCTCACCAACACTCATTATTTCTTGTATTTTTTATTTTAGCCATTCTGACAAGTATGAAGTGATACCCCATTGTGGTTTTAGTTTGCAGTTCCCTGATGATTAGTGATGTTTACCACCTTTTTAGGGGTCTGTTGGCCATCTGTATGTCTCCTTTAGAAAAATGTCTATTAAGGAGTGCCTGGGTGGCACAGTTGGTTAAGCCTCCAGCTCTTGGTTTTGGCGCAGCCAAACCAAGTCACAATCTTGAGGTCATGAGATTAAGCCCTGTGTCAGGTTCTGCACTTGGCACAGAGTGTGCTTGAGATTCTGTCTTCCTTTTCCTCTCCCTTTGCCCCTCTCATTCTTTTGTGCTTGGTCATGCTCTTATCTCTCTAAATCTTTTTTTTTTTAAGTATTCAAGTACTAAACCCATTTTTTAAATCAAATCATTTTTTAGGCTGAGTAGTATTTCACTGTGTATATATACCACATTTCCTTTATTAATCCATCAATTGACATTTGGGTTTTTACCATATTTTAGCTACTGTAAATAATGCCACATGGGATTGAACATGAGAGTGGATATATCTTTTCAACTGTTTTCATTTTCTTCAGATGAATAACCAAAGGTAGAATTGCTGGATTATACAGTAATTCTGTTTATAATTTTCTGAGAAACTCTAGTATTGTGTTCCATTGTAGCTGCACTAATTTATTTTCTTGCCACAGTACACATATATTCCCTTTTTTCCATATCCTCACTAACACTTGTTATTTCTAGTCTTTTTGATGACCATCATTCTAACAGGTGTGAGGTGATACCTCATTATCTTTTTTAACTTCATTTCCCTGATGAAATGTTGAGCATCTTGAGTCATGTTGAACATCTTCTGACGTACCTACTGGCCATCTGTGTGTCTTTGGAAAAATGTTTATTTAGATCCTCTACCCATTGTTTGGTCAGTTGGGTTTTTTTGTTTGTTTGTTTGTTTGGCTATTGAGTTATATGACTTCTTTATATGTTTTGGATATACAGGAGGTTGCCAATAAAAATTAAAATTTTTATTTTGTTGATGATTTCCTTTGCTGTGCAAAAGCTTTTTTAGTTTAATGTAGTCTCACTTTATTTTTGCTTTTGTTACCTTTGTTTTTGGTATCAGATCCATAAAATCATTCCCAAGATGATATCAAGAGCCTACTGCCAATATTTTCTTCTAGAAGTTTTATAGTTTGATTACGTTCAGGTTTTTTAAGATTTTTTTTTTTATTATTCAGGGGCGCCTGGGTGGCTTAGTGGGTTAAGCCTCTGCCTTTGGCTTGGGTCATGATCTCAGGGTCCTGGGATCAAGTCCCACATCGGGCTCCCTGCAGGGAGCCTCCTTCCCCCGCCCCTGCCTACTTGTGATCTCTGTATGTCAAATAAATAAAATCTTTTAAAAAAAATTTTTTTTATTCATTTATTTGAGAGAGAGAGAGAGCACAAGCATGGGAGGAGCAGAAGGAGAGGGAGAGGTGGACTCCCTGCTGAGCAGGGAACCTGACACAGAACGTGATCTTGGGACCTTGGGATCATAACGTGAGCCAAAGGCAGACACTTAACCAAGTGAGCCAACCAGGTGCCCCATATTTAAGTTTTGATACATTTTTAGTTGATTTTTGTGTATAGTGTAAGATACTGGTCCAGTTTCTTTCTTTGGCATGTGGCTGTCAGTTTTTCAAGCACATTTATTGAAGTGACTATCCTTTCTCCATTTTATATCCTTGACTTCCTTTGTTCTACATCAATTAACCATATATGCATGGGTTTATTTCTGGGCTGTCTATTCTATGTCATTGTTCTGTCTGTTACTATACCAATACCACACTGTTTTGATTGCTGTAGTTTTGTAGTATATTTTGAAATCAAGTGGTATGAGGTCTCCAGCTTTTTTCTTGTTGCTCAATATTGTTTTGGCTATTCATGGTCTTTTGTCATCCCATACAAATTTTAGGACAGTTTGTTCTCTTTCTGTAAAAAATGCTATTAGAATTTTTATAGGGATTGTACCAAATCTGTAGATTGCTTTGAGTAATATTAACAATGTTAATTCTTCCAATCCATGAACATGAACTATGAACTATCTTTGCATTTATGCAAGTCGTCTTCAGTTTCTTTCATCAGTATCCTGTGGTTTTCGGTGTATAGGTCTTTTTCTTCCTTGGTTAAATTAATTGCCAGGTATTATATTATTTGGGATATAGCTGCAAATGGGCTTGTTAATTTACCTTTCTGTTACTTCCTATTGATTTTTGTATCCTGCAACTATACAGAGTTTATTAATTGTAACAGTTTTTGGTGGAGTCTGTAGGGTTTTCTGTATATAATGTCATCTCAGAGTTAACAGTTTTGCTTCTTCCATTTCCAATTTGGATGTCTTTTATTTCTTTTTCTTGCCTAATTTCTCTGGCTAGGGCTTCCAGTGCTATCTTGAATACAAATGGTGAAAGTGGGTATTTTGTCTTGTTCCAGATCTTACAGGAAAAATTTCAACTTTTCATCGTTGAAGATGATGTTAGCTGTGGGCTTGCATATATGGTCTTTATTATGTGGAGGTATAATCCCTCTATACCCACTTTATTATTTTAGTTTTATTAAGGATTTTTTTCCTGAGATTTTATCTTGTTTTTTAGTTCAGAACATATTTTTTTGTTAATTCATTTTGCTTGACTCTGTTGGTTACTGTGCATTAGATAAAATGGTCACCTCTCCAACTCTTGAATAGCAGCATCGTGTAGTAGTGAATCTTATTATTCCACCCCTGCCCTAGCTGTAGTCTCTTAAACCTTTAAATTGTCCATGCATCCTATTTTATTTTAAACGGCTCCCAGTAGTTGAGGTTGTGCCAAGAGCTATCAGTGTCCTAAAGGATCCTTGTTTTCATCTTTTTAAAGTATGCACATATATACATACAGTCATGTGGGACCACAAGCATAAGCCCCACTGACTGTCCGAGCTAAGCAATATCAAAGTGTCTCCTGGGAAGCAGTCCCCAAAATTGGGGCACCATGTAAGTGCATACACTCCTTTCTAAAAGATTCCAGCAAGCTAGAGCAAGACAAAGGGAGAGCACAAAGATGGCATCCACTGGCCTCCATTCTGTGAAAGTAACTCCATAAGCTTCTAAATGTGTGCCAAACCTGAAACCTGCCTTTTGGGCTAAAATTCCAACATAAGCAAATAGCTCTCTTTCACAGAAAGCCTGGGGGCTTTCTTGTCTGTGCAGTACCCTGGATATAGTAGCCTGCCAAGAACTGTGTCTCCTATTGTTACAGTCCCATGGGGCCCAGGAACACAAGCCCCGCCCCTGGCCACAAGAACCAGGCTATCAGTGAGTGTCCACTGGGTGGCAGCTGCAAGTACCAGGCAGGGCTCCAGATATAAAAACAGGGGCATCAGATGTGTGTAAAATCTCCCTCCAGGAGATACTGGCACTCTGTAGTGCAGCAGAGGGGGGAAAGTGAAGATGGTATCCACTAGCCTTTGTTCCCAGAGAGTACCCCAGGCAGGCCCCTAGATGTGAAACTAGATGCCTACTGATAGGCCAAGGATTTAAAATAAGGAAATGCGTCTCTTTCACAGAAAGTCTGTGTGCTGACTGGCTACTTCTGCACTGGTCCTTGGGGTGGGTGAGTCCAAGCACACAAGCCATTTAAGAGCCATTTCTCACTTCACTATAGCCTTGTCGGTCTCATGGACACAAGCTCTGTTGGTTTCCAGAACTAGATGTTTTAGGGAATCATCTTTTAGTTGCAGGTCCTAAAAGTTATGGGGCCCAGTGTGAGATTCAAATCCTTAACTCCTTGGAAGAAGTTCAGGTTTAAGTTCCCTCCTGATTGCAGGTCACCATGACAGAGGTGGAAATTAGAGTGAGATTGTATCTCAGCCTGTCCTACCCACATAGATGTGGGGTTTTTCTTGTTTGTCCAGTGTGTAGGAGTCACTCAGGTAGTTTTAATGGTTCTTTTCAGAGGAAATTAATTGCACCATATATAGCTGTTGATTTGGTGTATCTGTGGGAGGAAGTCAGTTCAGGATCTTCGTATATCACTATCTCAAATCAGAGCTCTGAAATTAAGATCATGAAGAGGTACCTGCACTCCCATGTTCATTGCAGCGTTATTCACAGTAGCCAAGATATGGAATCACCCTGAATATCCCCTGGTGGATAAATGGATAAAGAAAGTATATTGTGTGTGACACATACACACTGGAATATTATGGCATATATATATGTATATATATGCATATAATGGAATATTATTCACCCTTTAAAAAGAAGGAAATCCTGTTATTTGCAATGATGTGGATGAACCTGGAGTACACCATACTAAGTGAAATAAGGCAGGGGCGCCTGGGTGGCTCAGTGGGTTAAGCTGCTGCCTTCGGCTCAGGTCATGATCTCGGGGTCCTGGGATGGAGCCCCGCATTGGGCTCTCTGCTCAGCAGGGAGCCTGCTTCCTCCTCTCTCTCTGCCTGCCTCTCTGCCTACTTGTGATCTCTCTCTGTCAGATAAATAAA
Organism: Lutra lutra; assembly: GCF_902655055.1. Classification (NCBI taxonomy): domain Eukaryota; kingdom Metazoa; phylum Chordata; class Mammalia; order Carnivora; family Mustelidae; genus Lutra; species Lutra lutra. The sequence continues at coordinate 129,045,938 of NC_062278.1, read as the reverse complement.
TAAAATCTTTAAAAAAAAACTAAGGCTGTCACAGAGAGACAAATACTGCATTATCTTACTTATATGTAGAATCCAAAAACAGTCAAATACAAACAGGCATAGAGTAGAATTTTGGTTAGGAGGGGCTGAGGGGAGAGGGCAATGGGGAAGAGCTGGTCAAAGGGTACAAAGTTGCAGTCAGGATGAAACATACAAATTGGTGACTATAGTTTATAATACTGTACTGAATACTGGAAATTTGCTAAGGGAGTAGATTTTCAGGTCCTCTCACCCCCCTTCCTCCCAAAAATGGTAACTAAGTGAGGCGATGCTCTGTTAAGTAGTTTTACTGTCATAATTTTCACTATATATTAAATTATCTTATTGTACAACTTAAATACAGTTTTTACTTAAAACATTAAACAATTATTAAAAAAATTTTAGCCACAGTAAAAATGTAGAGAAACAAAATTAACTGCAATTATGTATCCTATATATCCAATATATCTGAAATGTTATTTGAACATGTAATCAGTATAAAAATACTGATGTTTTACTTTTTTCATATTAAGTCTTCAAAATCTACTGTGTATTTGCCCTTAAAGATACCTCAAATTGGACCAGTCAGGGTGCCTGGGTGGCTCAGTTGGTTAAGCATATGCCTTCAGCTCAGGTCATAATCCCAGGATCCTGGGATCAAGCCCCAAGTCTGCTTCTCCCTCTCCCTCTCCCTCCCCCTGCTCATGCTGTCATTCTTGTTCTCTCTCAAATAAATAAAATCTTTAAAAAATATTGAACTAGAGTTATGTGGATAGTGGCTACCATATTTGATCATATAGATGTGAATAACAAGAGTTCCAGAAAAAGAATGGATAAGGGTAAAAAGAAGCAGGGAAGAAATAAAATAATTTAAGATTTCCAAGAACTAAGGGACAGGGCTCTCAGAAAGCCCCATAAAATAGATAAATTAGACCCAAACCAGGATACTTCATCATGATATTTCAGAACACAAAGAACCCAGAGAAATCTCTATAGGCTTTAGAAAAAAAAAAAAAGGTTATTGTAGTCAAAGGATCAGATATCAGCATGGCTTTAGACTTTTCAAAAACAGTGGATAGATAGAAGACAGTGTATCATTGCCTTTAAAATTCTGAAGGAAAAGTACCACTGAGGTTTAATCCTATAACTAGCCAAAATATCAACCAAGTTAGGAGGTAGATAAAAGATATTTTCAACTATCCAAGATCTCAAAAAACATTACCTGCCATGCTCCTTTTTTCAGGAAGCTACTGAAAGGTGTGTTACACCAAACAAGGAAGTCAATCAAGAATGAGGAAAGTGTGAAATACAAGAAATGGGAGAAAGGTGAAAGGAATCCCTGGGATGAAACTGTGAACCCAGCCTAGAGGGCAAACAGTCCAGGTTAGAGTAAGTTGGAAGGAAGCAAGAAAGACTTCATCAAGAAAATCTAGTTGGTAGAACCCTGATGAGACTGATTATGGTTGTAGAGAACTGGCAGATATGGGCATTGAACAGTAACATGTAGACAGAAATCTAAGCAAATAGGAGAGAAAAGAAAAAAAAGTTATAAACTCTGAATGTTGGGTATTTTAAGAGGTCCAGAAGGGCATGTAGGTAAAGTGGAATGAGAGGTAAAAGAGCTAGAATTTCATCTTTCATAGTGTGAAATTAATATACAGCTCTTAAAACTGAAATGTAAGGAAGGAGTAATATAGGCATCTTATATGAAAATATAAAGATAAAAAAATAAAATAACCAGTGTCTTTATGTCCTAGCATTGAGTATTGGTTCCGCTGCATGGATGTGGATGGGGATGGTATTCTCTCCATGTACGAGCTAGAGTACTTCTATGAGGAGCAGTGCGAACGGATGGAAGCCATGGGCATTGAGCCATTGCCATTCCATGATTTGCTGTGTCAGATGCTTGACCTGGTGAAGCCAGCCATTGATGGTAAGATTGAGTAAAAGGCCACTTGCACTTTTCACCTATGTAACAGAGTGGGGCATTTAATCCTGGATTGTCCTAAATTATTTAACTTACAGAGTCTTCCATACTGACTTCCCAAATACAGAAATATTTAAATTTCTCTTTTTAGTGTGGAACCAACAATTGAGGGCAAATCCTACTTAAGAAGTTTTTCCATAGAGGGGTGCCTGGGTACCTCAGTCAGTTAAGCATTCAGCTCTTGATTTCAGCTCAGGTCATGATCTCAAGGTCAGATCAAGCCCCACCTGGGGCTCCATGCTCAGAGGGGAGTCTGTTTGAGATTCTCTCTCTCCTCCCTGTGCCCTGGCCCACTGCACTCTCAAATAAATAAGTATATCTTTAAAAAAAAAAAGTTGCCCACAGAAACAGAAAACCGATTACTGATTGCCCAGAGCTCAGGATAAGAGGAGCTGTGGAAGGTCAGCTTGATGGGTACAGAGTTTCCTTTTGAGGTGAAGAAATATTATGGAGCTCAATAGTAGTGATGGTTTCACAACATTGTGGATGTACTAAAAGCCATGGAATTACACACTAAAATGGTTAAAATGGTGAATTTTATGTCAGTTTTACCTCAAAAAAATGGGTTCTTGTATAATAAAATTAGCATATACATATACTTTTAAACTTCAGTAAAAGATTTTTTCATTTGCCAAAAAACATTTCTTGAAATTTAGTAATTTATTTTTACATAGGGAAAATAACGCTACGAGATCTGAAGAGATGCAGAATGGCACACATCTTTTATGACACTTTCTTTAATCTGGAGAAGTACTTAGACCATGAACAGAGAGATCCCTTTGCGGTCCAGAAGGTACTGGTTTTAACTTCTATATGAGGGCTGCAGTATCAGGGGTTGTGTCCTACAGATAAAAATGATCTCTACCTATAGGAGACTTGTATTTTTAGAAGTAACATTTAAAACATTTCATCACATACTGAAAAGAGAAAAATGGACCTAAAGCACATCTCTCCCCACAGCTAATATTCAGATTTAGGTAACCTTCATATGCCTATCATTGTGAATTGTATGGTCTGTGTTCTTATATATATTTTAGAAACTACTTACAAAAGTTTTGAAAAAAATTTGTCCTTCCATTTTTTAAACCCTGTATCAATAGGCATATCTGTATTAGAAAGCATATTGGGGTTAACTGTGTACCATTCATTTCCAGGATGACATGGTAAACAACTTTCCCCATCATAATGAAAACTAGACATTCTCCATGATAGACAACCCTCAGATAATATAACATTTTTTCAAATGTTAATGATTGTTGTGCATGACTATCACTGTGAAGTCATTCTATACCTGAATAGAGATGAGTACCCTTCCCCATACACAAAAGTCTAGGGACCTTCAAAAAACCCTGAACATCATATGGTCTGGGTCCAGAAAGGAGTTGGGGGCAGAATATCAACACTTCCCTTCTATTCCCTTGTTTAAAAAGTAAAAATGATGTTGATAGAAAAGGACTGTTTCCACTGGTCCTATAGGAGTACAACTGCAGGAAACTTGCACCGTCTTTTCTTTTTCTTCTACATGTTGACCTAAGCAGCAGTAAGAATACAAAGATCGCCTCTAAAAACAAAAACTGCACCTTATCTTGGAGCATATCAAGGCACATTATCACTAGCTTAGAGACAGAATTATGTTTCATTGACTCAAAGATGCCCATTATCTTATATACTTTTAAACAAACAAAATTGCCATTGTAAATCTAAGATGTGTGCCAGCTTCAAAGATGTTAAAAGGATGTGGTAGGTAGGTGTTCTTAAAGTGGATTAAATATCATAACACATAGTATGGTCAATATTTAGGTATTTGCATTCTTCTAGGCATAATTAACCTTACATCTGAAGGCAGTGCTAATTTTAATCATAGAAAAACATTTTACCTGGAATATGTAATCCAAGATAATGTCCATATTGTAGAAGGAAAAGAAAATGTATAGCCTTTTCCCCCTTCATTTCTTCCATTTGTGTTAAAATTTTACTTTATAAGACGTGACGGTATATCAAGATTTGTTCTGATCTGCAAAGAACATTTTTACTCAGAAAGTGCTCAATAAATTCCAGACAGTGTGTTGAAGAGATATATGGTCAAACAGAGATAAAAAAGAACAAAAAGTAGCAATCAAGCATATACATTTTAGCACAGAAATGATTTGGGGAAGAAGGGCTGTTTCCAGGAAGATAGCACAGATGACATGGTATCTGAGCTGGCTTTTACAGAAGCAATAAAAATGTGCCGGAGGAAGGGATGGTGTATTTCAGGTAGGCATATGCAAAAACCACAAGTCACTCCAGATAGCTGCTGTGCAAAGTGCCAGGGAGACGGGCCTCGGGAAAGGTCTCTGATTATAAGGCAAAAGAATCTAGACCTAAAGAATTAGCTGCCGAGAATTCACTATAATTTTGTGATTGGAGGCATAGAAATCACATTAGGAGTGTTACTTTAATTCACGTCTTTTAACATGTTAAGATGAAACATTTTCGGGTAGATCATCACAAATGATGTATATATGTAAAGAAAATCTATCTCTAATTCTTTGTCTTTGATTATTTTTGTTTCCTGTCCTCTTTGCAATCAGGATGTTGAGAATGAGGGGCCTGAGCCTTCTGACTGGGACAGGTTTGCAGCTGAGGAATATGAGACCCTTGTTGCAGAGGAATCTGCCCAAGCACAGTTCCAGGAAGGGTGAGTGAGTCTCCCTGGGTCTTGTAGAACTTTTTTAACAGGGATAACCATATCAGGAATATTAAAACCACCTTAAAAAATCAAACTAGTAATCCCTATTTTTGAATATGATAAAAATGAGTGGTTATAACCAACTTTAGTTGAAAGAATATTTTTCCCAGCAGTCGTCTCTTCCCCTCTTCACTAATTTCCTGAAAACTCTTCACATGTCCCATTTCCTTTCAAGGAGTAGTACTTTCAGTGAAGCTAAGATCATTGTGGAGTTGTACTACAAGCCCTATAAATACAGGATGAGGCTAAAACAACTGAAGTTTTTTCAAATAATAAAGATTATCATGTTTAAAACAAGTATTTTCCATATATGGTTTTATGCATTCAACCCTAAACTAGAAGTTAGTTCTACATGGAATTTATAATAGGGTATAATTCTATAAAGGACCATAGTAAGAAATTATCCAAGACTTTCACTGCTTAGTACATTTCAGCAACTTTATAATTTGTTGGCTTTTTCCAGCATGTTCTCGGGATTCCTTTAGCAGTTCCTCTAAGGCTCTTAATAAATCCTTATTATTAATGTAATACATTTTTTTGAGTAAGTAATCCATTCATATGTTTTAATATTCAAAGAAACAAAAGAATAAATAGTAAAGTTTCTGGCTGCCCAGTTTTCCTTCCCAGAAGCAATCACTGTGGTCCTTTTCTTATGTACCCTTCGAAGGATACTCTCTGTCCCACTCTATTTCATACACACACATACACACACACATATATGCATATACATTTGTATAAATAAAAAAGCAAATACGGGGTCCCTTGACAGCTCAGTCAGTTAAGCATTCAACTCTTGATCTCAGCTTAGGTGTCAGTCTCAGGGTCATGAGTTCAAGCCCCACATTAGAGAGCCTATATTTAAAAAAATAAATAAATATACATATACATTCTTACATTTCTTTTTTCCCTTATAAATATTTAGCATATTGCATTCACTGTTTGGTACCTAGCTTTTTCGACACTTGTATAAAGTTTCTGTTACACAAGAGGAATAAGTTCTAGAGATCTGCTGTACAGCTTTGTACCTACAGTTAAAAATGTGGTATTACACATTTCAAAATGTTAAGAGGATAAAGCTCGTGTTAAGTCTTCCTACAAAATACACACAAGAATATAGGGAAATTTTTGGAGGTGATGGGTATGTTTGGCTCTTTAGTTGTGGTTATCACAGGTACATGCATATGTCCAAACTGAGCAAGATGTATTCATTAAATGCATACAATTTTTTGTGTAACAGTTAAACCTAAATGAAATTAGGTATATGTAAAGAAAACAACAGGGGTCTAACTTATATATATTAGACAACAGAGCAAATTCTAAGATAATAAAAATCTTTTTAAAAAATAAAACAAGACTTGTAATCTGAAAGGTCAGAAGCACACCATATCCAGAAAACTCTGATAATGATTCCTTCCCCATCTATTCCCCAGAATTCAAAGATAAATAAAAATTCAGGGTTTTTTTTCCATTTTTAAAAATTTCAAGTCATCAGATGAGGCGGGGAATCACCCTTGCCTCAGATACCTCCATAGTAAAAATGAATACTGGAAGACCATGAAACAACATTTACAACCTTCTCAGAGAAAGACATTCTATAACCCCCAAAAAATTTTTTAAAGATTTTATTTATTTGAGAGAGAGAGAAAATAAGCAGGGGGAGCAACAGAGGAAGAAGCAAACCACATGCCAAGCAGGGAGGTAAACCTGGGGCTTGATCCCAGGACTCCAAGATCATGACCTGAGCCAAAGGCAGAAGCGTAACTGACTGAGCCACCCAGGTGTCCATATAACCCCACATTTTGTACTAACTCAAGATGACATTCAAGCATGAAAACACAAATGGTACTTTCAAACATGTAAGACCTAAAGGGACTATAGCACCCATGAGCTCTTATTTAAAAAGGACGTAATCATAAAACCAAGAACAAACCAAACCCAGATAAAGAGCCTGGAAATGGAACAACCACTATGGAAAAGAAATGATAGTATTCAATCCATTCAAATGTAGAAAGCGTAGAGATTAGAACACAATATTCTGGAAAAAAAAAATATAAAACTGGAATGTAGAGAAGAGGAAGAAATACATGTAAAACATTCTAGAAGTAACAACTTAACTGAAAATGGGAGGTAAAGAGGAGAAAGAAAACTTGTGTGGAAATTTTGTTAGCAGGACCTCCATAGATATCCTTTAAAGCTGTAAGTCAAATTGAGGGTTTAGGAATACCAGTTAAACACTTGAAAAACCAAAGCCAGACTCTAAGTGTTCTAATTCAATCAGAAAACATACACATGAAAGAAAAACACAGACCACAAAGCATAAAGATGACAGAACTAAGGCAAGTATTTTTAGATCACTGAACATAAAAGGAATAAACTCACTTATTTAAAAGATTCCATTTTGGAATGACAACAAAGGTTGAATTAAAAAAGAATGAATACTCAAAAAAAGCTATGCATCTGATAGCAGATTTTTGAAGCAAAAACTTCAAAAATAAAATAAAAGAAATTGGAGCCTATTATTTGCAGCCATAGTAAAATATTCCCTGAAAAATAGATAAAACACCTTTGTGGGTTTGTCCAAAGACCGTGTATAAAATAAATATTAAGCTACAAACAAAAACTACAGTGGACTTCTAAATAGTAACTACAGTTCAGACCAGCTTCTCATTTAAGGAGGCAGTGTGAAAGCATACTATAGTTTTAGTCTCTCACACCATTTAAAAATAAGAAATACAGAGTACCACTTACGAAGAGAAATTTTCAATGGACTGAAAGAAGGTAAACAGATGGGATCAGATTGAAGAGTAAACAGAACTTAGGTTCTATGCAGGAGGATAGAGAAGATAATTGCTACAAATAAAAGAAACAGCACTCAAGGGTGATCTATACCTGAATTTGACTGAAACCAAGAGCAGAGGGAGACTGGAAAAAGCAGCATCCAGGTAGGTCAAACCTTTGTAGATCTCTCCTATCCCTAAAGGAAAGACAAAAGGTGATAAAGTGGGATCTTGGAGCAGAGAAAGCAAGACCACCAAAATATCCACACCAGCAGTATGGCCCATCCATCCCTTCATTCTCATTGAAAATAGTAGTAACCTCACATTGCCCCCTCCTAAACAACCAATACAAACAGAGGCAGAAGTCTGTTTCCAACTACACAGAAAAGTGGACAAATAAAAGCAGTTGCAAATACCAATAAAATACTCAATAAATGAAAGAACTTCCACCCTTGGAAGGAAACCCACTATAGCAGTCACAACAAGACCTCAAGTTCATTATATTTACCATTTTTAGAGAGGTAAGAGAATGTTGTATTCCTGAAATGAGACTGACCAGTAATTAAAAGAAAAATATTTTTAATGAAAACACAGTCACTGGGCTGAATAATAAAAGGCACAGCTAAAAATGTTTTGATTTGGGAAGTTGATTATGATACTGGAGTAAGAAATTCTTGCAGAAACCAGTAGAAATAAAAGCCAGGTAATTCCCAGAATTCTAGCCATTTAAAAAAAATAAATATACACAGGAATCAGCAAATTTTTCTGACCAGGTAGTGAGTATTTTAGGTTTCACAGTTCTGTCACAACTGTTTAGCTCTGGCATTGTGGTATGACAGTAGCCATAGATAATATGTAAGCAAATGAATGTGGCTGTTTTCCCATAAAATTTTACTAATGCACCCTGAGATATAAACTTCCTGTCATTTTCACATGTCATGAAGTATTCTTTTGATTTTTTTTTTTCAAATTTAAAAAAGCAAAACCTTAGTTCACTGGGCTATACCCAAAAAAGGTGGACAGAGAGATTTGTTCCACAGACTGTAGTTTGCCTGTACTAGAGTGAAATTTCAGAACATAAAAAAGGAAGAACTAAAAATCTACCAGAGACAAAAAACAGATTATCCACAAAGTGAATGGAAAAAGAAATGGAACAACATCATTCAAATACTGCAAAATAGAATTCTATCCCTATTTATATGTGAGGGCCCAATAAATACATTTTCAGACATGCAGATGTGCAAAAAGTTTACCATCCACAGACTATCTCTAAAAGAAGTATTAAGGAATATTCTTCAACAAGAAGGTAAATGGAGTGTAGAGAAAACAAGTGGAATGTAAGAAGTAATCATGAGCAACAAAATTAGGAAAATGTATTCTTAGAACCAAATAAATATTGATCACAGATATACTGTTAAGAGTGAAAGGAAGTCAGGGTGATATACTATGAATCTTTATTAGAGTGAAGAATACTGATACTGATAATTTATATTTCTCTAACAATGACTAGAGTTAAAGTATGTGTGTTAAAAATGTAAGGTCAATCACTAAGAGAATAAAAATGAAACGGAAAACCTTCTAATCAATTTTTAGAAAAAGACAATTAAGTGGAAAAAATTAGTAAAGAAAACTCAATCAACTAAAAGACGTAAGTGTTAATCAGCATTCTTTTGGTGGCAAGTGACCTAACTTCAACTTGGAATTAGCAAAAAAAAAAAAAAAAAAAAAAAGGAAGAAAGAAAAAAAGGAAATATTGGCTTACAGAACTGTAAAGTCCAGGGTAGTACTGACTTTAGAGACTCAGACTTTATTTCATCTCTTACATAATGGTTTCATCTTTTCACTCTTAGCAAGTTTTTCATATGTGACACCAAGATGATCACCTGATAGCTTCAAGTTCAAATGAGAAAATCCCTTTCCCCTAAGTTCAGTCAAAAGCCTAGGATTTGTGTCTCTTTGACTCTAACTGGCTTAGTTTGGGTCCAGTTCCTGAAGGAATGAGGCTTAGTACTAGACTTGTAGATTCAGGTCCATTCCAAACCATATGTTTTCCAAAGGGAAATTAGAAAATATGGCCATAAAAAGGGGAATGCTATGCAAATAAAGAACAACAGATATCCACTATAGTAAGAAAGAAAAGACAAAAAGATAAAGACAGTACAAAATAAATGGCCAGAATAAGTCCAAATATAGTACCAAACACAAAATTCACATTGGATTAAAAAGTGAACTGTATACTACTATTCAGATTCATCCCTAACACAGAGGTAAACGTGAAATGAATAGTAACAGGGGTTAATCAGATATGGAACATTAATGAGACAAGCAGAATTCAAAGCTTTTTTTTTAAAGGATTTTATTTATTTGTCAGAGAGCATGAGCAGGGGGGGAGTGGCAGGCGGAGGAAGAAGCAGGCTCCCTGCTGAGCAAGGAGCCTGATATGGGATTCAGTCCCAGGACCCTGGGATCATGACCAGAGCCAAAGGCAGACACTTAACCGACTGAGCCACCCAGGTGTCCTGAATTCAAAGCTTTAAAAGAGATTTTTCTTTCCAACAGTTGGCCATGAAAATAGGTTATGAACTTTATGCAATATATAAATCTGATAGAAATACAAGGAAATTATGGACATTGGGGTGGGTGTGTGCTATGCTGAGTGATGTGAAATGTGTAACCCTGATGATTCACAGACCTATACTCCTGGGGCAAATAATACATTATATGTTAATAAAAATAATTTAAAAAATAATAAATAGGAAAAAAATGCAAGGAAAAATTGTCATCAACAGCCATGTAAAAACCAACAAATCAAACAGGCAAAAAAAAAAAGAATTAGTAGGCTTTCATAGAGGTACTCAAAAGTATACCTGATACCCAACAAATACACATGGAACCATCATAGAAGTGCCTATGAATTAAGGCATGAAGGAAATTGCAACAACTTAAAATATAAACTGAAATTAACTAAAAACTAAAATGCACATACCTGGAAAGTTATAAATTAAGCTAAAAAACATTCTTAATAAACTTCAAAATAAGTGTTAAACTAAAGCAGAAGTCAAAATACAAATTATAATCTTTCTAGAACTATGCATTATATTTATTAAAACCTATGGGATCTGAACAAGGAGAAATTTATAACCTATAGACTAAAATAAATTGATTGGCTATCCTCTCAAAATGCATGAGAAAGGATGACAAAATAGACCCAAATACATAGAAGGAAGAAATTAAACCATTTTATTTAAACAAAAATAAATCTATTAATTTATAAACACACACACACACACACACAAACATACTCTGTGCCAAGCTCTCTTCTAAATATTTTAATTCACTGGGTGCTCACAAAAACCCTTTTTTGTAGATGCTGTTATCCCCATTTTACAGATAGGAAAACTGAACCACAGAAGGTTAAGTAACTTGTCAAAACTACCAATATATAGAAGAATACATCATAAGTAAGTGGGTTTTATCCAAGATTGCTTCAGTGGTTTAACTTTGTAAAGTCTGTCATTAACAGATTGAAGATGGAAAAAATATATGTATATAAACTGATTCTTTTGAAGGCGTATGATAAATTTAATACATTTTTGGGTTTGGGAAAAAAGAATCTTAAAACTAAGCAAACTTAAGAAGTGTAACTTGTTAATGATAAAGATTACTAACCCCACACCCCAAAAATAAACAGCTAAAACTATAATAGGGAAAAATCCCATTCATTGATTTTTTTAAAAGGTGGAAAATATATATGAAGAAGACACAAAACTCACCAAAAGATACAAAGACTATTTGCCATGTTAAGACTAATTTATTAATTTATATAATCCCCCAGAATATGTCATGGAACTTGATAAGCTAATTCTAAAATTCACATAGAACAGTAAATATACAGGAATAGCAGGGAGTTTGGGAAATAAAGATGTGGTGAGAAACAGGGTTATGTATATGATAAAGATAGTATCTTAAATGTGTCAAGAAAAAAAACAGTAAAATGTGTCTCTTTGGTGAGTGAAAAAAGTACATATTAAACTGATGGCTGCATGTAAATAAATAGACTTTAAAAGCTTAAAAGAAATGGAAGAAATTTATAAGGAAATCACCTATGGGTTTGAGTACATTTAAAAAGTGACAAATTCTGTATCACAACCAAAAGGCAAACAAATTGGACTGCATTATGTGACCAGCGGTGTTCTTTTATAAATCAGATTCTTTAAAATCAATAATAAGAATGTGAATAATGACCATTTCTAAAACAGTCAAAAGACAGAAATTTCACCCAGGAAATAAACATGAAAATTCCCACTTCACCCATAGTTAAAATGCAAATAGTTATGGTTTGCATATATATAGATGCAAATAGTTAACAGCCAATGATAACAATTTTAAGTGTATTTAAGCATTTAACAGAGCCCCCAAAATATATGAAACAAAAAATGCCAGACAATTCAACAATGACAGTTGGAGATTTCAACACTCCTCTTTCAGTAACTGAGAGAATTAGAGACAATAAGGATACAAAAGGCTTGAACAACAGAGTATGTTTTATCTAATCAATATATAGAAATCCCTCCAAAAAACAACAGTAAAATACGCATTTTTTTCAAGTGCACATGAAACTTCTCTAAGACCATATGATTAGTGAACAAAATAAGATCCCATAAATTCAAATGGATTACAGTAAATAAAGTGTGTTGTCTGACCAGAATAGAATTAAAGTAATGAGTCACTAACAGTAATCTGGGAATCCCATATTTAGAAATTAAATAATACTTCTAAAGACACAGGGGTCAAAGAAGAAACCACAGGAACCTTATAATCATTTTGAAATGAATGAAAATAAAAGAACATACAAAAATGAATGAGGTGCAATTAAAGGAGTGTTTAGAGGAAGCCTCAGAAAGGTCTAATATCAATAATATAAGTTTCTACCTTAAGAAGATAAAAAAAAGAGCAAACCAGACCCAAAATAAGTAGAAATGTAGAAGTAATAAAAATGAGTAGAATAGAGCTACCCTACAACCCAGCAATTGCACTACTGGGTATTTACCCTAAAGATACAAACGTAGTGATCTGAAGGGGCACATGCACCCGAAGGTTTATAGCAGCAGTGTCCACAATAGTCAAACTATGGAAAGAACCTAGATGTCCATCAACAGATGAATGGATAGAGAAGAGGTGGTATGTATATACAGTGGAATACTATGCAGCCATCTAAAGAAATGATATCTTGTCATTTGCGACGACGTGGATGGAACTAGAGGGTATTATGCTGAGCGAAATAAGTCAGTCGGAGAAAGAAATATGATCTCCCTGATATGAGGAAGTGGAGATGCAATGTGGGGGGTTTGGGGGGTAGGGAAAGAATAAATGAAACAAGATGGGATCGGGAGGGAGACAAACCATAAGAGACTCTTAATCTCACAAAACAAACTGAGGATTGCCAGCGGGGTGAGGGGGGTGGGGGGAGGGAGAGGGTAGTGGGGTTATAGACATTGGGGAGGGTATGTGTTATGGTGAGTGCTGTGAAGTCCGTAAACCTGGCGATTCACAGACCTGTACCCCTGGGGCTAATAATACATTATATGTTTATTAAAAATTATTTAAAAAATGAGTAGAAATCCATGAAATAGAAAATAGGAAAACAATATGAAAGAATTCATGAAACCTAAAGTTGGCTCTTTATAAAGATTCTTTTAAAGATAAATATCTGGATCAAGAAAAAAAGAAAATCAGGAGTGGAGGAGGCATCACTATAGATACTACAGAACTTAATTATAAAGAAATATTATGAACAACTTTATCCCAATAAATTTCACACCTTAGATGAAATGGTACAAAATCCTAACAAGACTCAAAGTACCAAAACTGATTCAAGAAGAAATGGAAAATCAGAATAGACTATAATAAGTAAGGATAATGAATTGGTCCAGATGGTTTCACTGATAAATTCTGTGAAATAATTAAGGGAGAAAAAATAATAACCATCTTTCACAAATACTTTCAGAAAATAACAAGGGAATACTTCCAAACCTTTTTTTTTTTTCTCTCTCTCTTGAAAGATCTTATTTATTTGACAGAGAGAGAGATCAGAAGTAGTCAGAGAGGCAGGCAGAGAGAGAGGAAGGGAAGCAGGCTCCCCCTGAGCAGAGAGCCTGATGTGGAGCTCGATCCCAGGAGCCTGAGATCATGACCTGAGCCAAAGGCAGAGGCTTAACCCACTGAGCCACCCAGGTGCCCCCCAAACTTGTTTTATAAAGCCAATACTACCCTGATACCAAAGCCAGACAAAGATACAGAAGAAATGAAAACTACAAACCAATATCCTCAAGAGCATCAATATAAAAATTATTACAAAATATTAGCACATCAAATCCAACAACATATAAGAAAGATATGGGGCTTATCCTAGGAACAGAATGCTGGCTGGCTGACATCCAAAAATCTATTAATTTAATACACCATATTAATAAATGACCAAAAAAAAAGTCATCATGGACACAAAAGCATTTGACAAATTCCAACATCCATTCACAATAATTCTCACGCATGTAAGGATAGAGGGGAACTTCCTTAACCAGATATGTTGTGGTGTTGGTCTGTTCTCATTGATCTTGGGAGGGGTCTTCTCTGCCTCTTGGACACAAACGTTTGTTTCCTTCCCCAGATTATGGAAGTTCTCGGTTATGATTTGCTCAAATATATCTTCTAGACCTCTGTCTCTCTCTCTCCACCGCCCCTCCCCCCAGCATCCCAATACTTCTGATATCGGAACATTTCATTCTGTCACTAATCTCTCTCAGTTTGATTCCTTGGGTTTTAATTTGCTTTTCCCATGCTGTCTCAGTTTCCTTTTCTCTTATCCTGTATCTCACTAATTCGTTTTTCTGCCTTGTATACCCTGGCAGTCAGCATATCTTAGAGTGCAATTCATTCATAGCATTTTTAAGTTTGGCCTGATTAGATCTCATTTCTGCTCTTAGAGATTCTATATTGTTGTTAATATTTTTCTCAAGTGTAGATATCGCCTTGATAATTGTTATTCTAAAGTCAATTTCTGCCATCTTGGTTATATCCATATCCATTAGTTCTGTGGCAGAGTCTGCAATCTCTGAGTCTTTCCTTTGTTGAGCATTCCTCCTCTTAGTCATTCTGTTGAGGGGCGGTTGAGGGATTGTGCAGAGTCCAAATTATTGACCAGGAAGATGCAGCTGTTTTATAGGGACTTTAGGGTTGTCGGCCTCTTGTTCTTCAGGCCTGTCTTCTGGGGGAGGGGCCTGCTGCGATGTTGCTCAAGCAATCCTGTTTGGGCAGAGTTGCCCTGCCCCCTGTTGTGGGGGGGGACGGATTCAGAGAAAACTGGTTTTGGTGGGGGGGGGGGGGGGCGGGTGTTTGCTTTCTGGCAGCTTCCCCTGGAAGCTTTCCCCATCTCTTCTGAGAGAGCAGAAGTGACTGTATCCAAACCCCTTGAGACCAAACCCTGTATGTAGAGATCCAGATAGATCTTCTTACATCTCAGGCTGATTTTGTGGGTATTCAGAATGCTCTGGTAGACATCCAGCTCAATTCAGGGGACTGGTTGAAAAAGGGTCCCCTACTCTCTGCCATCTTTTTCCCTGGGCACCCCCCCCTTAAAAAAATTTTTTTATTTATTTGACTCAGAGATCACAAGTAGGTGGGGGGTGGGGAAGCAGGCTCCCTGCTGAGCAGAGAGTCCAATGTGGGGCTCGATCCCAGGACCCTGAGATCGACCTGAGCCAAAGGCAGAGGCTTAACCCACTGAGCCATCCAGGCGCCCCATTCCCTGGGCCCCTTAACTAGATAAAAGGCATCTACAGTTAACATACTTACAGTGAAAAATTGAATGCCTTTCCCCTGAGATCAAGAACAAAGTAGAGATGTTTCTATTCATTTCAACTCAACATTGTAACTAAGGGTCCTATGTTTTGCAGTAAGATAAGGAAAAGACTGAAAGTATTCAGATTGTAAAGGAAGTAGTAAAACTATTTGTAGATTATGTAACCTTGAAGCAGAAAATACTTCAAATAAAAGACTTGAAGCAGATTCTATCACAAAGCTACCAGAACTAATGAGCTAGTAGTTAGCAAGATCTCAGAATACAAGTTCAATATACAAAAATTAGTTGTATTTCCATATACTAGCAGTGAACAGTCCAGTAGGGAAATTCAAATAAAAAGAATAATTCTCTTCACATTAGCATCAAAAGGAACAAAATATTTAGGAATTAAATATAACCAAAGAACTATAATACTTGCACACTGCAAACTGCAAAAATAATGCTGACCTAAATTGGATTAGAAAGTTAAGTACTGTTAAAATGTCAGTTCCACCAAATGTGCAGATTTAACAAATTCCCTACTAAAATCCCTGCAGGCTTTTGTTGTAATTGGCAGACTGATCCTAAAATTTATGTAGAAATGCAAAGTACCTAGAATAGACAAACTTTTTTTTAAAGGAACAAAATTGAAGGACTTGGGCTGCCTGATTT
This sequence comes from Lutra lutra, assembly GCF_902655055.1. NCBI lineage: Eukaryota > Metazoa > Chordata > Mammalia > Carnivora > Mustelidae > Lutra > Lutra lutra. Next base: position 129,029,916 of record NC_062278.1, on the reverse strand, counting down.
CAAAATTTCCTATAAACCAAATAATTGAGACATTGTAGCATTGGCATGTATAAAAATACATCAGTTAAACACTCTAGAAATAGACCCTAATATGGACGGCCAATTAAGTTTCAACCAGTGCAGAATAAATGATGTTGAAATATTGGGTATCCATGTACCCAAAAAAAAGACCCCCAATCCATACCACATACCATATACAAAAATAACTCAAAATGGATAAAAGACCTAAGTGTGAGAGCACAAACTCTAAAGCTTCTAGAATAAAATAGGAGAAAATCACTGTGACCTTGAGTTAGGCAAGAGCAATTAAAAAAATAAATTGGGCTTCCTTCAGAATTAAAAACTATTGCTTTTCAAAAAGCACCATTAAGTAAATGAAAAGTTTGAGAGAAAATATTCCCAAAACAGCTTGATAAAGGGCTTATATCCAAAATATGTAAAGAATTCTTACCACTCAATAATAAAAAACCAATAACCTATCCTTTAAACAAAGGATCTAAATAAACACAACTAAATTAGAGACTCAAATAGCAAATAGTTACAGAAAAGATGTTACATGAGAAGATGAGAAGATTGTTAGACATTAGGAGAAAGCCAAAACCACAGTGAGACCTACCAGACAGCCACTAGACCAACTAAAACCACTAGTTGACAATGATGTGGAGAAGCTGGAACCTCATACATTGAACTGATGGGGATGTAAATTTATATAGCCTCTTTAGAAGAGTTTGGCCACCTGTTAACATGTAAACATGCATTCATCATATGAATCAGCAGTTCCACTTCTAGGAACTGGCGCAAGAGAAATGTTCACCCAAAGACTTGCACATGAATGTTTATAGCAGCATTTTTCATTGTTACCCAAAATTCACACTGGTGAATTGATAAAATACAGTATATCCATAAGATGGAATGATACTTAGCAATAAAAGAGGAATGAACTATTGATAAACACAGTATGGATGGATCGCAAAATAAACTAAGTGAAAGAAGCTAGACAAAGTATAACCCACTTGATTCCATTTATTTAAAATTCTAGAAAATGCAAATTAATCTGTCATGTCCACAGATTAGTGGTTACCTGGGGAGAGGAGCAGTGATTATATAGGGGCATAAGTAGACTTTGGTTGGGAAGCAGGGGAATTGATATTTTCATGATCTTGAATGTTAAAATGCTTTTACAGGTACATACAAAAAATCAAATTTTCATGTATGAGCAATTCATTGTATGTCAGTTATACCTCAGTAAGTAAAAGAACTAATACATGCAACAACATGGATGAGTCTCTCAAAAATATCACTCTGTGTGAAAGAAGCCAAACACTAAAGACTACGTATTATATGATTTCATTTGTAAGAAATTTCTAGGAAAGGCAAAACTGTAGAGCCAGAAATCAAATCAGTGGTTGCCTAGTTCCAGGAATGAGAGTGACTACAAACAGGCACAAAGGAGAGGAGGGGCAAATAGAGGGATGAAATAATGTTATAAAATTAGATTGGGGTGTTGGCTGCACAATTGTAAAAATTTACTAAAACACACTGAACACTTAAGATCAATTAATTATATGTAAATTATATTTCAGTAAAACATGTAAAAAATGCAAGAGTCAGAAAGTTTCTAGCTTATGAAATTGACAGCTATTTTTAAAATATGATTTGTTAAAGATAATATTAATTCAATAAATGTGTGTATTACTACTGTATACTAAGCATTATCGGATATTGGATCCCTGACTAAGCAGGGAAAACAGACAGAAGCAAATAAATATCTTACCTGCTTTTTTTTTTCAGTGTTCAGAGGGTTTAAAATCAATGTTTAAATTTTAAAAACTTAAAATCAATGTTTAAATCTAAGGACATGAATTATCACTTCCCTGTGACATTGATATGGCAAACTGAACCATTCGTGGGGCCTCTTTAAAAGGTGTGTAAATCTAGCCTTCTGGAATCCACTAGAAAAATCCTCGGAAATATTTGATTTGCTTCTTTCTGTTTAAGAGAAACAAACCCCCCCACACACACACAATTTTTTTTTGCTTTATTTTTTAATTTATTTTAATTCAATTAACATATAAAGTATTATTGGTTTCAGAGGTAGAGGTCAGTGATTCATCAGTCTTATATAATACCCAGTGCTCAGTACATCACATGCCCTCCTTAATGTCCATCACCCAGTTACCCTTTACCCATCCCCTCACCCTTCTCCCCTCCAGCAACCCTGTTTGTTTTCTATGTTTGAGAGTCTCTTATGGTTTGTCTCCTTCTCTGGTTTCATCTTATTTTAATTTTTCCTCTCTTCCTCTATGATCCTGTTTTGGTTCTTAAATTCCACATATCAGCAAGATCATATGGTAATTGTCTTTCTCTGACTGATTTATTTCACTTAGCATAATACAGTCTAGTTCCATTCACATCATTGCAAATGGCAAGATTTCGTTTTTTGATGGCTGAGTAGTATTCCATCTTAACTGCTTCTCATAGAGGAAGCACACTGCAATAACAACTCACTCAAGACTCACTATGCAATAAGACAAACACTTTCAGATATTGATGGTTGAAACAAATTGGCCAAAACTCCCTGGAATGTAATTTGACAGTATGTAGCAACAGCCTGAATTTACACCCTTTGACTCACAATTCCAGTTTGTAAATAATCAGAAGTCTGGATAGAATTGTTCTATCCAAACAATTGGCATTGGTCACTGGTCATTCTAAAATTTAAAAATTCAGAGTAACAAAAATGTATAGTAATAGAATGGTTCAATAAGTCATGGTATCGATATGTTACATTTTGCAAACACTGAAATTTTGTGTTTACACAAAAACATAAGAGGGGGTTAGAAAATTGTAATATTTCATTATTACAAATGTGTATATCTATGATATACAAGCTAAAATATAAGGCTATAAACTGTGAACTCTGGGATTGCAAATAATTGTTTTTTTTTATACTGGTCTGTAATTTGTAAGGTTCATAAAATAAGCATGTAATTCTTCAATAGGAAAAATGTTTTCTCCCTGTTTACATAGGTAATATGTCTAAATAGGTAATAAATAGATGGTATGTATTCACAGAAGAGATAGAAAATATAATGAACAAAAAACTGCATCTAAAATTCACCATCCAGAGACAGGCAGCCTGTCTTCCCTACCAGACATTTCAATGCAAATAGATAACGTTTTACAAAAATGGAATTTATACTGCATATTATTTTGTAACTTGCTAAAAAGGAAGGAGAAAACAGCAGGATAAACAGAAGTTTGTTAGTCTAAAAAGAACAACTGATGGCAGCTAAATAGAATAAACAGTTGACTCAAGCAGTTTTTTCCAGTTGTGGTCCTTGGAGAAGGCAGCAGTGTGCCTGGAAGAAAGAGAGGAGAGGCAAAGGGATACAGACAAATGAAAAGGGGAGGGGTCATGAGAGGCGATGCAGAGACCAGCTGTAATGAAATTCGAGCAGTATATATGAGAGGCTTCTGCTAGACACTCCTCTTCTCATGTTGTAGGAGATAAGATAAGACCTCCATAAAGCACATGTGAGTGATGAGGTCCTGAGGGGAGGCTTACAACAGCCTATAGAATGAGAACTAGAATGTCAAAGGAAAAGGAAGACGGGTTTACAGTTGTTAATAGCTGACTGATTATTCAAAAGCAGGGCTAGACCCAGAATCCCAAGGTTACACCACCTAGGGCTTCATCTCAAGAGGAATTAACAGATACACCAGGGTGAGTCTGTCAGACAAAACTTACAAGACTCAAATATTAGACATGGAAGAACTGCTACTATGGAAAGAGCCGAGGCTTAGGAAGGAGACAGACAGATCTGGTTCTACCCACCACTCACCAGCTGGGCAGGTTATCTAACTCCTGAGGCTCAGTTTCAGAAGACTCCAGCAACTACGTTGCTAAGGTGGTTGTGACAATCTAAGATAATATATCTAAACACCTGGCACATAGTGGATACCTGATAAATAGTAGCTATTACTATCATGACTACTCCTTCCTTGTATGGGAAGAGATGCAAGATAAAAGCATGGAATTTGGAGTTAGATGAACCTAATAATTTCATATCTTTGCTCTGTCATGTAACTAGCTGTAGTCCCAGGCATCCAAGCCTTAGCATTACCTACACCATGAGGATACCACCTGCCACACTGAGCTGTTTTAAGAATTAAGACAATGTGTATAGTATCTTTATACTTTGCCCTTAGGGATAGTACCTATGGAATCAATAAACACTGGCTATTACTACTACCACTACTGTGATCTTGGCCACATTAGATAACCTCTCTGAACTAGAATTTAATCAGCTGTAATATTACTATTCCACTACCTACCTTGTTCCCTTCATTCCCAGGGCACAGTACATGGCTCACATTCGGCACATAGTAAATATGTTGCATAAACAACAAAACTATACAGAGAATTGTATATAATGTATCCAACAATGTCTGGCATATAAATGCTGGAAAAAATGGAGCTGTTTGTATTTCCACGAGAGAACCTGGGCTTCTCAGGGCAAAAATCACTGGCTTTTTGTTTGGATGGTTTTTTGGTTTGGTTTTGGTTTTTTGTTTTGTTTTTTTTGTTGTTGTTTTGCCTTTTTTTTTTCTAAAGTAGGCTCCATGCCCAGCCTGAAGCCCAACACAGGTCTTGAACTTATGACCCTGAGATCAAGACCTGATCTGAGATCAAGAGTCACCTGCTTAACTGATTCAGCCACTCAGGTACCACCAAAGACCACTGTTTTATTCATCTTTTAATTGTAACACCTGGCAGATGTTAGGAATGTAGGAGATCCTTAGCAAATGTTTACTGGCATAGAAGGCAATAGTCCCAGCAGCCACCTCACTACAAGGATAACTTCAAGAATCCAGACAACTTGACCCTCCAAAAACAGCTTGAAATTCTCCATCTACTACCATCTAACAAACATCATAGGTAGCCTTTGTGTCAAGTAGCTGTACTGCCAAATTCAAGGCTAGTACTTAAGCCTTCAAGAATAACTGAGCAAGGGGACGCCTGGGTGGCTCAGTGGGTTAATGCCTCTGCCTTCGGCTCAGGTCATGATCTCAGGGTCCTGAGATCGAGCCCCACATTGGGCTCTCTGCTCAGCAGGGAGCCTGCTTCCCCCGCACTCTCTCTCTCTGCCTGCCTCTCTGCCTCCTTGTGATTTGTCTGTCAAATAAATAAATAAAATATTAAAAAAAAAAGAATAACCGAGCAATAACTCCAGATATGAGTGAGAAAGACTGCAAACGTTGAGGCTGTAAACACTGTGAATTATCACATCTAGCACACAACATAATCACAGCATACAACATCATTTGTATAAATTCAAGGTAATGAATGGTCCTGGGTGAAACCAGATAGGGTACCAGGTACGTAAACCAATTCATCTGCCTCCTATATGAAAATAGCAGGTTAGAATACTAAATTTATTTATAATTAACATTCTTATGATCTCTGCAATAAGAAAATTACATAAAGCAGGCTAAAGAGTCCTCCATGTTGCTACCTTAGGAAACTGAGACCTACAATAATCAAACCTTTCTGCCAATGTGACAAATATCCGTTTACTTTTTTAGTTAAGAATATTTTACATTAACGGGGTGCCTGAGTAGCTCACTTGGTTAAGTGGCTGCCTTTGGCTCAGGTCATGATCCTGGAGTCCCGGAATCAAGCCCCACAATGGGTCTCCCTGCTCAACAGGAGTCTGCTTCTCCCTCTGACCCTACCTCCTCTCATGTTCTTTCAAATAAATGAATAAAATCTTTAAAAAAAAACTTTACATTATCTTAAAAATATTTCTTACAGGATATTCTGGTATTTTACCAATAGCTTTACATTCGATTAACCTAGATTAAAAACAATTTCCTTTTTTTATTCTGAGAGTCTTTATCTGATTAGTAGAGAAACAGAGGCTTGCTGCAGAAAAATTGGGAAATATAAAGAGACTCAACTCACTTGGTTCAGTCATCCAGAGATAACCATTATTTACACTTCAAGTGTATTTCTTTTTGATGCTTAATGTTACTAGAGTGTTCAAAAACATGACTTTTAATGCTTCAGAAGTGTTCTCTCAAGCAATAGCTCACATCCATTTCTCTATTATTGGACATTTAAAAAATTTAGAACTGTTTACCCCTGAATGTTTTTAAAAGTAGCTTTTTCCTTTATATTAAATATAAAATTACATGAATTACTCTTTGTAAGAGTTACATACTTATTTCCATCAGCACTGGAAAGTAAGGTGCTGTAGTTAAAGAAGGCCAGCCCCAAACCCACCAGATCATCTTCTAGGAATGCAGTAGTGTGGAGTAAGGGGTTGTGTGGAGCCTGACTATCCTCATCAAGGTGGAAGAATTTAACAGAGGAGCAGGAATAATGAAGGAAAGGGGAGGTAATGTGAATATATATTGGGGCGTGAGAAGCGAAGGGATGACAGTAATTAATATTCTAAAGCATGAGTTACAGTCTTACAAGTAGAATAGTTCTGAATCATGTTTTATAGTGCTCAGTAAACAGCACCTTTATACAGACCTGAATTTAATATATGTTTTCATTTTTCCTGGATTCAACATAAGACAAAGCCCAATTTTAATTTATTTCAATAAAGATTCATTGGCACTTACTCAATGCCAGGCACTGTGGTTAGTAATGAAAATGAGTGAAACCCTAACCCTCCCTTCAAGTTCATATAATTAGAATGTATTTAACTCAAATTTTTATATTATCTACATGCAAACTAAATAAGAATAAACAACTGATGGCTCATGACCCTAGGGAACTGCAAGAGATCAAAAATGAAGTCTGAGGCAAGAAAGTGGATGGTACGGGGTGCCTGGGTGACTCAGTCGGTTAAGCTTCTGCCTTTGGCTCAGGTCATGATCCTAGGGTCCTGGGAGGGAGCCCTACATTGGGCTCCTTGCTCAGCGGGAAGTCTGCTTCTCCCTCTCCCACTCCCCTTGCTTGTGTTCCCTCTCTTGCTGTGTCTGTCAAATAAATAAAATCTTAAAAAAAAAAAAATGGATGGTACATATTAAGAAAGTTTAACAAGAGTTGAAACAAAAGATTTTCTAGTTTCTGAATGAGGTCAACAAGGAAATGCACTGAAGCAAATATCCAACTTCTAAAGGTGTTTCAGTTAATCCATTTTACCTAAGTGAGTTAAGATTTAAAAGTATAAAGGTAAGACTCATCCTCTCCTATTTCTAAAGCATTATAGACTCCAAATTAAGGAACTATTTAACATTTAATTCATGCTTATGGCCAAGATATGTCTTATATTTCCTCAAACCCCAAATCAAATACTATATCCCTTTACCCCTGCAAGTAGAATCCCCAAAATGGAATCAAACCACATTCCCAGACAACACCCTGAAACCACACAAATCCTTTTTCAGACCATATACATGCCAGTCATTATTTCTGTTTATTCAGGAAATCTGCAGAACCAGCCGTAATACTTTTGCCCAGAAATTGCTCATCTAAGAGGGAAAAACTACTTTGAGAAACAAGTTTCTAAAGGCAACCTATTGCTAGAAAAATACCTTAGGCTAACACTACCATGTTAATAGTTAGATATTACCTAGGTATACTTAGGTATACCTAGGCTTTCTAGAAAACTATTTGTGAACGCTAGGAGTTCTGCTTCAATCCTCTGACCCTGCTACTCATTCAAAAATAGCCAGTTTAGTTAACAGAATACTTAATAAAATAATCTTCATTTGTGCCCAGAGGAATCCCAGTTACTTATAAGTAAACCTAGAAGTGGTCATTTAGAAGGAATCTGTTAACACTCTTCCTCAGGAATTCCTAGAGAACAGGATAAAGTTTAGGCTCTTACCATTCTGACTTCAGTGACTTCAAGAAAACTTCTGCACCCTCACCATTTTACTCCAGCCTTCCTGACAACTTGACACATCATTTCACAAAGAGCATTAGGACATCAGTTTTTATTTATACTATATAGCCCAAGGAAATTAGTGAGTTGGAAAATGGGACACTTCATAGTCAAGTGGGAAAGACAATTACATAATTGTGAAGGAAACAAACAGAGTGAACCAATAATGGAGAGAAGACTTGCAATTTAGGGTGCTGAGCAAATTCCTGAGGTATTGAGAACCTAAAGGCTGAAAGGGTAATAGTTACGAAAAAAGCAGGGAGCAAAAATGTTCTAGGTAGAGGGAGAAACATATGCAGTGGCTCCAAGGCAGGAAAAAATGTGTTGAGGACATTTTAAAAGACTAGTATGGCTGAAATATAACAAGAAACAGAGGACGATATGGCTGGAAGGATTCACAGGGGACCGATCATGCCAGCCTTTGGGAAGCTATTGAAAAAGAGTTAAACAACGAGGTAATATAATCCCACTTACATATTTTGAAGATAGTACTCTTCAGTAGTGGTACAAGAATAGAAGCAGGGAGCCAAATAAGGAAAGCCTTGCAGACATGTAAATAAGAGATGGTGGTGGGGATTAAGGAGTGCATGTGTCATGATGAGCACCAGGTTTGTACAAAAGTAATGAATATCACTATATTCTACACCTGAAACTATTACATTGTATGTTAACTGGAATTTAAATTTGAAAGATTTTTAATGGGGCATCTGAATGGTTTAGCCAATTAAGTGTCTGACTTGATCTCAGCTCAGGTCTTTATCTCAGGGTCCTGAGTTCAGGCCCCGCACTGGGCTCCATGCTGGGTGTGGAGTCTACTTAAAAATGATTGCTAGGGGCACCTGGGTGGCTCAGTTGGTTAAGCGACTGCCTTCGGCTCAGGTCATGATCCCGGAGTTCCGGGATCAAGTCCCACATTGGGCTCTCAGCTCCAATGGGAGTCTGCTTCTCCTTCTGACCTTCTCTCTCATGCTCTTTCTCAAAAAGTTTGCTAGATGTGGGGCACCTGACTGGCTCAGTTGGAAAAGCATGTGACTTTGGATCTGAGGGTCATGAGTTTGAACCCCATAGCAGATGTAGAGATTACTTAAATGAATTTTTAAAAAACGATGGTTATTCAGGCATTGGGAATCAGGAAACTTTTAATGCCATCTCAGATTAAAAGATGAACACAAGTTAACCAAAGGGTAAGGGCAGTGCAAGCCACCAAAGAACACATACAGTGGCATTAGATCCCAAGACCATAACCCATTTGGACAAGGTAAATAACCTGGTATGGCAATAGCAAAGGGTATGTGACAAGAGTGAAGACAGGAAGATCAGCTATTAGAAAACTATTGCAATAATCCAAGCGATGGAAATATAGTGCCCTGAACTCAATCAGTGGCAATAGGGAGGAAGAGGCAAAATTGTGCCCATGTATTATTATAAAAGGTAGAAGAGACTGGCTGGATTTGAAGAAGGGACGGCAAAGGAGGAGAAATTTGGGATCACTGGATTGGGTGATTATGGTAGAGCCAGGTGTGTGGGAAAGATGAGTTCAGCTTTGTATATACTGCCATAATGGAAGTGCCAGAGAGGAGGCAGTTGGACACATGGCAGTCTCCAAGTTATAAAGAGGCTGAGGCTGGGCATATACATTTAGAAACCACAGGTAAACATGTGATGAATAAAGCCTTAAGAAAGACTGACCATCCAGGAAAGTAGAAAACAAGCACAGCTTAATCCAGAATGCTGGGATGCACTAACGTTGAAGGTGAAAGAGAGCAGGGTTTCTCAACAGCATTGATGCTTTAAGCTGGATAATTCTGCTGTGAGTTGTTGTCTAGCACATTGTAGGATGTAAGTAGGATCCCTGAACTCCACCCACTAGATGCCAGGAGGACCTACTCAGTTGTGACAATAAAATATGCATCCAGGCATTACCAAATGTCCCCAGGAGGGAAAATCACCCCTATTTGAGAAACACTAGGACAGAGTAGAAGTCTCCAGGACTCTAATAAAAGGTTCTGAATAAACTCCCTCAATCCAGAAGACTCCTCCAAAGTCTCTGTGCATAATAGTACTGTTCTTGGTGCCCTTAAAAGTACAAAGAAATGAGGGTGGCATTCCACTGTAACCAACCTACAGGGCATTGGAATATCTTTATGAACTAGATTGGATCAAATCCATTATTAGAAATCCCATTTCTGGTATGAGGCTATAGTGGAAAAAATATTCTTTTGTAAAAATTTTATTCACAAATGACACAAAAAATATGTGACCCTGCCCAATACAGGATTAGATGTCACCATCATGTTCCAGTAAGCCCCAGCATTTCTCTATCATGAGAATAATACCTAACATTTTCCAAGAGTTTATGATTTAATCTCCACTTGACCCTCATGAGAAGTAGGAACTGCTATTATGTCATTAGTTGAGGAAACTGATGCAGAGGGGTTAAGTAACATGCCCAAAATCACATCAAGTGATCAAACTGAGATTGGAACCTGTCTTTTCCAAAGCCCATGCTCTAAGGCTAAACACTTTACCATTATTCCAGATGGCCTCCATTAGGGTACAAGCGCTATGAGAAAGGGGCTAGTTCTGTCATTGTCACCATTGTGAAATGGTGAAATAGCATTTGGCTCATGCCTAGAACAGGAGCTCACATATTTACTGAATGAGTCTCAGTTCAGGCCTAACTTAGTCGCAGATCTGCTCTGAGATGTTTAAGATCCTGAGAGCTCAGACAGTAAGTGTGGGCTATTGTCTTCCACTCCTGACAGGAAATAAGCAGTCACAGTAACTGATAACTGTATTGCTGGAACTAACTTTTGAGAATTTTGTTCCAGAAATGGAGGCTCAGCCATCAACCCTGATTCACTTCCATTAAAGCAGTACCCTCCCTAGTGCCTCCTTATCCAGGAGATGCCAGTTACACTGAGACTTCAAAGAGATGGGGGGAGAGTAGAAACAAATTAAGTATAGAATGGAATATTTCTGCAAAATGAAGTTGTAAATACTATTTGATAGGACCAAAAATTGGTACTCAAGGGTAAGTTTTCCAAATATTAGATAGGCTTTTTTTTTTTTTTAACATTCTCTACCTTCTATTCAAAAATGTTTTAGGAATTTGAATAGGTATTGAGTCTACTACTGGACACACCTGCCTTAACATATTTTTCCTCATTAGACAGCCTTGGTATCTTTTTGATGAAGGGACTATATGTCCAGAAGTATGTAAAGTCCTCAAAAAGGATGAAAAGATTAAGCTGGTGATACCAAATACTGTAACAGACGGTAATTATTATGTATTATTTTTCTGGGTCCAGATGTAGCCTCAGCATATTTATCAATTTAATATTTCAAGCCGCCTTCATTCCCACTAGATCAAGTATTTTGTTGTCCCTGCGTAAGGCCACCCTAAGGTAGAGCTTGGAAGATAATGGAGTTCAGGGGATATCAGTAATTTCTAAGGAGAATAAGCAAAGGAGATATGCTGGGAAATTCTGTAAAGAATGTAAGGAAATCATGAATTGGCTTTAATCTGTTCTATGTATATACTTGCACACCTAAATGTACTTCTTGGAAACCAGGGAAGCTACAGAGCAACTTGAGGGGTGAGAATGTTCCCCACTCTGCATGGAAGCCACATCAATGGAAGGCATTCATGTAAAGCTTGTACTTTCTGGACCTCAAACCCTCCCCAATCTAGCCGCATTTATAATATGCTCTTATTCCCACCAACGCTCCTAGGGAAAGCTAGATACAGAACATTTTCAACAAATTCTAACATGAACTTGAGTTTTAAGGAACAGGGAGAATATGTTTTCTGTTCTAGATGGTAGCATTTTCTCTCCAGCATGGCTTGTTTATAGCTGTCATTTAGCAGCTGAGGGCACTTTTTTGTAAGCTGGCGGTCTTCAGTCCCTGGTTTGTCATATTTGACTCCTACCCAAACGCTGACATATTAAAAAAAAAAAAAAAAAAAATCAGTAACTCACTTTTGTTTGTTCTTTCAGCTCCTTTGAAGATTATGAAACAGAGGAAACTGTCTCTCCCTCTGAAATTGGAAACAAAGGCAATAAAAGTAAAATAGTAACCTCAGACCTTTCAGAAAAATGTGGAAAGCTTCAGTCAGTGGATGAAGAGTAGCAGCCAGTGTCTACATGAGAGATACATGTTTTAAATGTCTTTTTCTTGTGGAGATGCTCCAGTTTGCATACTGCTTTTAAAGGCTTTGATTTCTGCAAGTATGTATCTGCAGTAGGAACTTTAAAACGTTTTAAAAAGTCTGGATACACATACTCAATTTGGGGGACTCCTCCAATTTGCCTCAGACCTCTTGGCACAGCTTTTTCTCCAAACAAATACAGTGATACACACCACCTTCCGAAGTCTGTGAATCGGCACTCTTCACCCCTGAATGTACCAAGGATCTCTCGAGGACAGTGCCAAGCACAGTTCTCTGTACAAAGCAGGTGTTGCCTCTGTTGTCCAGCATCTTTGAGGCCCCTCACGGCTCCTATGTAGCCCAGAAGAAACCTTCACTTGCAGAAAACTTGAGTCAAAAATATTATGGAACTTTAAAAAGCAGTTAAGGGCCTCCAGAAGTGACTTAACCCTGGTAATAAAAGCACTGCCAAAACATCTCGAGACTTTAAATATGTGTACTGGAGGAGTTCAAAGATCTTGAACTTACTTGGTTTAATGTAACTTCACAATGACCTGCCAAACTGCTAGTCACTTTACATCCTCAGGTATTATAACCACTGGGCCTTCCAATCTTGCTGGCAAGTTCTGAATAATCTCTCCCCTTCCTGACTGTGGATCTTACATGAAATATGATGAAAAAACGTTTAATTACAGAATTTGACTCATAATTGAAAAAAAGTTTCCTTTTAACTTATCTAACATTTGTGAAGAATTACTGAATGACTTATTAATCTCCAAATTAGTTGATTCCCCGTCTGTACTTCCTACTAGGCGGCCTACTGTGAAGACTTAGTGACATGAAAATTCTTACTAGATGTATTCCTTTCATCACTGAATATTAGACTAAGCCAACAGTTCAGGCCTCAATCCCTTCGTATTGAAAAGAACAATTTCAAATATTCTATCACCTCAATATTTATCACAAAAATGGGAAAAAAGTGATGTCACCCATAAAGGAAGACTGTTTCATCTGTACTGTAGAGGTAGAGGTGTTCATTACAGAATTCTACATTTTTTCAGCAAGCCACAGTGCAGCCAAATCCTATAATACCCTTAAAGATAAAACAAAGTAAACTATGAAAAAAGAATGGACATTAATAGTGTAAGCAAAAGAAACCCCCAAGAAACTAACATCCATGTCAAAGTCCTCACCTTTTCCCCTGGGTTTTTTGCTTTAACCACAAGTCCTAAATGTCAGAACAGTATCCCTTGCCACCCTGCTTTTGTTCCTCCTAACCGATGTTAAAGTTAAAAAAATTAATCAGACCTATAATCAGGCTATGGTGGGCAAAAAGTAGAGATAAGTGCTATTTAAGAAATGTACCATCAACTGGTACAGTAATAGTTTTTTTTTTTTTTCCAGTATCCTCTGTTGCCTGCTATTTTACTTTTCATGATCAGAATTAATCCTCTACTTCATGGTAACAGAAAATGATAAATATTAAAATTTGGCATCTAATAGTTCACCAACTAAAAGCTTTAAAAAATGACTAAATCTTTAGGAAACACCACATGTAATAACCTAAACACACTAGTAAATTAGGATTAAAAATATTTGTGATACGTGAAATTTACCATCTATTCCATCCACTCTTTACTAGAGAGAAGGCAATTTTTTTTTTAATTTCAGATAAAATTTAAAAAGGTAATACTAGCTTTAGAAGCCAGATATGGTTTAAAGGTTTTATTATCCATAATGATCTAAACTATTTCTAAAGACTCCACCAACAAAAATTAATCTTCCAATATATATTTGATTTTTTTAATACTATTTGGCTTTTATCTTTTTACCTTGTGTCTCCTTACTGAAATCCTCTTGCTTTTACTTTGGTCTGTATTTGGTTTAAAAGTCTGTAATTATTATAAAAAGTAACAGCTACCAATATCATTCCATTTAAGATAAAGCTATTTTAATTTAGGTTACCCAAAGTATATTTTCAGACTTAAGTGTTTCACTGTAGTCCTTTCTTAAGAGCTGAATTCAAGAAATGTGAATTCCAAGGAAATAGGACTTTCTGGTAAATATCTCACCAAATAAACCCACCCAACTAGAAATTTAAAGTTTTTACAACATCCCAGGCTACATAATAAAAATTAAATTGAGGGTTATTGTGGTCTTAATGCTATTCAGTGAAAAGTGAGTTTCATAGCGAAACATTAATTGCCAAGGTAATCAAACTAATAAAATTGTGTGTATTTTCCCTGCATCTTATCTATGTCATTGTGTACAATTCACAGTGTTTATAAAATTCTAGATTGATCAAATGACGTAAATCATTTACTCAACTTTTGGAAATGTTATGAAGTGTGCTTGGGTGGAGAAACCTGCATGATTTGTTTTTGTTTTTCCCTTTTTGCAAAACTAAATAAAGAGACAAGTTGTCAAGTATGAACCATGTTCACTAAGACAGTCACTACACATTTTTGGTGTTATTCACACTTGCACCTCATTTTTATGTTTGAAAGAGTAACATCACAAACTTGAGTTTCAAAGAATAATTCTTTGAACCCCTGGGAAAATCTTAAAGGAATATATAACTGGTAAGTTCTTTCCTTTGGGGAGATAAGGAAGAGGACTAGATACTGGGAATGAGAGGGTCACAGGTATCAAGAGGGACTTTAGCCTTATGTACTTTTTAGCCTTATGTATATTGTATTCTTTTAGAAGAATGTGTAATTGTTATTTGCATACCTAAAACCTAATTTTTTAGAAAGGAGGGACAAAAGTTAAACTATCATCCAATTATTACAATCTGATGCTGTACTTTCAAGTTAGTATTTTCTAAAACATTTTATATTTGTTACCTATGATATGGGAAAGGAAATTTTGTTTTTCTTCTGTTGTAAAACTTGTACTTTTCTTCAGCAAGGTCACCAAAGAGTTGTTTCAAGAATACGAAGATCACAGTAAAATAAAAGGAATTCTTTATCCTAGGACCATATTATAGCTCTGCACAGAAACATAGACTTACTGAAGCTAACCAAAAGGATAAATCGCCAGTTCTGACACTTCTATCATCTGATTATGTATGTTAACAAAGACTCAAAAGAACAAATGAAAATGTGTCCTATTAGAAGTTGTTATTGTTTTGATGGTTTCAAATCCTGATAAAGTAAATCCAGTTACTGCAGTAATAATTTCTCAATCATCCCTAGTTAGCCATTAGTCAGCTTTCCTAAATAACTCATGGTATAAAGAAAAACAATGCAAAAATCAAGGCACTGTAATTATTCTTCCCCAAATGTATATAATATAGGCCATTCAGAGCATACTATCCCAAACTCCTCAGTATTCTACAACATAGAATTAGAAAACTAACATTTATTGATAGATTTAAGGTGTAATACAGGTTTCCAAAAATGTGGCAGTGAGAATACCAGCATAAAAAAGAGAAACTTGTGCTAAAAACAACCTGAATTAACCATTGGCAATATTACACATAACAATCAAGGCCCTCACATACTAATGATTTCCGATTTGTCTATATTGCCAACCTCCCATGCATCAAAAAACACAAAACTAAAATTATCAAACTTGGGAAGCAATAAAGTACTCTATGAATTTTAAGATCATAATATTAGGAAAGTTTGGGAGATTTGCAAAATATATCCTAATCATCCATGTGTACAATCTCATTTCTAGTCATTTCTGCAGTGATCATTAGTGAATAAAGAACAGATTTACAAGTTTATATAGCAGGGCATCTGGGTTTAACACAAAACTGTTACAAACTTTAGGCAAATACATGTTTCATAAGACACTGCTAACACTTAGAGGAATTAAATAAAATTCCAAAACTTGGAAAGCAAATAAAGACAAGACAACTAAGAAGCATTTTCCACCATTTACTCTTGTTATCAAAAATAGTTCAACTCTTCTTGCAAAACAAAAACAAAATAGTACATACTGGACACATACATCACATTTTTCTTCCTATGGCTTTAGCCCACCCCCACCCCACCAAGAGAGACAAAAAAAAAAAAAAAAAAAAAAAAAGAAGAAGAAGAAGAAGAAAAAAAAAAAAAAGAAAAGAAAAAAAAAGCCCAACAACAACAAAACAATTCTACCTGACCACATTCACAGAAAATGACACCAGGATACACTACAAAACAGAAGGAGGTGTCATCTGCTCTGTGTCCAAAGGTTTCTTCTCCATGTCTTGTACTAGGTGAGTAACCATCATTGAACATGCTGTGTGCCAAATCAAAACATAACTTCACTTCAACATATGTCAGATCTCACGAGAGATGGTGAATGTAGTAGAAATTGGAAATTTTCCAGCAGTATTTTTCTTTAAATAAGCACTGTCAAAGCAGCAATTCTTTTAAATCATAAGGTCATTTCTTTACAACCTAGTCAGTCCTTGTTTTATTTGGGCTGTGCTCTTTCAAGCAACTGACTAGATTACCCTTCAACAGAATGTTTGTGACTCACTTGTCTTCCCATAAAAATTAAAGGGAAGCCATGAATTTAAACTGAAACACAGTTTGTGCTTTACATGCAAAAGAGCATTCTAAAGAAAATCCTCCTAGCTTCAAACCTACATAAATGCACAGGTTTCATAAAAATGCATTTTTTTATTTGGCCTCTATATAAGAAGCCCTCATAATGAATAGCACCCCAAAAAAGAGAAAAGGAGCATATTCAAAATAAAGTCTGTGAAACTATTAGAAGAAACAAACAAAAAAATCAAAGAAGTGGCCAATAACAATAAATATAACACATAAACCTGTAAGTTTGGGGGCATTATTTCAAAATTATTTCAAATAAATCCCAATTTCTAAATAAAAATTTTATAATTTTTTAAAAATTCTGTCACATCCTGTAGTCTAAATTCAATTACCTTCAGAATAAAACTGCTCTTCTCCACTTCATTTATCTAATTAGAACATGCTAAAAGTGAAGGTTTTCCAATTTTCTTCCCTAGAAATGAGTCAGACTAACTATAAAAGTTATTCAAACTCAAAAGAGTTTTATCGCATAAACAGCTAAACATCTGCAATCTTGACAGAATTTGTTCACTTTAAAAGACAGATTTCAACATTCTAATGAGGGGCAAATTTTCTTTCATAATACTGCTGATTTAAGAACTGCTACATACACCAGTAGCCAATTTTCATGATCAGAAATGGTATTATGTCAGCACAAAGGTTGAGCTGGACACATCAGCTTTTCAACAGGAGGAGCATCAATAGCATCTGAAGGCAGCACTGAGTCCCCTGAACTAATGGCTACTTTTTCACAAAAAATCAGCACAATCTTTTTGGACTGACTAGATACCACTTCCTTACATTTAATCATAAACTTTGATTATGCACAAAGCATGACCATAAACAATGAGGTTAATGTTATTTTCCTTGCCAAAGTTCATTTTGTATAAATCAGTTGCATCAGCATTTGTTCTCAAACTATGAGGTTCTGTAAGAACTAAGGACATATAGTTGTAGGGTTACTCCTCCATTATCTGCAAACTATTTCCCCGACACTAACACATATAACTTAGCAATGAAAACACTTGATACAAGTGATCTATATGCAGGAGCTCCGGCAAGTTAAACCAACAAAACCATAGCTGCCGTAAAACTTTAGCTATTTCCCTACCAGAGGTAGGTTTAAAGACCCACTGATTTAACAGTCGAATCTCATGTCTATAGCTTCATCCAAACTTTTATCATCATGTGTACTGGCAGCTAAAAACGTTGTTACTGGGGACCCTGTGACATTAATTACACTGGTGCTGGTACTAGCATTGCGCACAGCAATGCTAGTCACATTAATGCCCAAAGTGAGCCTGGTCTGCTCCAAGGCCTTTTCTGGCACAGCAAATGCCTCCAGCTTCTTCTCCCCATTGGCCATATAGGAGTTTTGGCAGCCACGACATATACAATCTAAGCAGGCTTTGCGGTTAGAGTAGCAAGGGCAGCGCTGGCCGCGGCATGTAAGAACACTTGGATTTTGAGTAGCACGCCCACATTTACACCCTTTCTTTTCCTGGGGTTTTTTATACACAGTCTTGGTAGGACTTCCTGGCATAAAATGGTGACTAGGAATCTTTTCCTTTACAGTTTTGTCTTTTTTAAGAATACCTGGCTTGGTTTTAGAGTGAGATTTCTTGGATCCGTGTTCATGACTCTTTTTCATGCTTTTAGTAGATAAAAGTACAGTTTTGCTGATTTTGGGTGTTGTGCCTCCATTGGGAACAGTTGCTATAGGTTGAAGAGAAATTTTGCTCTCCCGTTTCACTGTCACAGGGGCAGATGCCCCCAACGTTGGGCCTCGGATAATGGTAGAAATTGGAAGTGGCTGAACTTTCTCACTGTCACTTTCTGATCTGGATCGTTTTCTATTCAATTTTGCTACTTTTGGAGTTGCTGCTGTACATGATAACCCATGAAGTGCAGGACTGGTGGACATAAAAACATTATGGCTAAGAGACTGGGAAGAAAGCTGCAGAAAAGGTCCATTAGAGACAGTGGCTTCCAAGTTGGGCTGCAAATTAGGACAACAAACCTCTGTATTTGAAACAGTTTCTAAGCTGCGGAGCACTTCCTCAACACTCAGTAACAGAGAGTCGCCAGGTTTTATATCTTCACTAAAACTGCAGATATCAATGCCTGTGGAGCATAAGTCAGTGGCTACTGTGTCACAGACAGGTGGCAAGCTGTCAGACAGATCCTCAGTTTTTATGTCAACAGTGTTACATACATCAATTGTGTTTGAATGTTCAGGTGAAGGAATATTTATACCAAATCTATCTATTGAAAGCCCATTATAAGTAGGCAAACCATTGATAACAGAACTGCCAATAGCAATGCTGAGGGTGCTTTCAGATATTGGAGATAAACTAGCTTGAGGATCAGCTGTGGGTTCTGAGGTTGAAGGTAAAGGGGAATGTGTTAAACACAAAGTAAAGGATGAATCTGAGGGTTTTTCTGTCTCCTCACAAAACAATGATCCATCATTAAGCAAAGCCAAAATATCCGAAGAACAGTCGACTGCTTCTATTATATCCCGTGCCAATGTAGTCTGTGTGATATATTCGCATAGTTTTTTGTAGCAGTTCACTAGGATGCTTAACTGCTTGTTTTCCTCAAATTGCTCATAGTCTTTGCACCAGCTACATGAAGGTTTCATCATCATTTTCTTGCCTTTACAAGGTTTGCAGACATAATGTTGGCAGGTGGAGTTGGTGGGTGCGATAGGATCTTGTAGCAAATGTCCTAAGAGGGAAAAAGGAGGAAAGCAAAGATTTTAGTAAAATAAATATACAATTTCATACACTGAAGTTAAGATGAGATTATAAGTAATCTATTAAAATTGAGATGGTTTAAACTCACTAGACCAGATAACAAAAAACGTTATCTTACAGGAAATGGAAAAATACTCAATAGTGCGCTTCACTTCTATGCCATATTCCCCATTCCTTTATCTCAAACCAGAATCTTCCTTGATTCTGTACTTCTCTCCCAAACGGTATGTTCTGGTCCACTTTCTTATCCTCCTCTCCAAAGGCTACAGAGATGTGAAAATCAGTCACCAAAAGCACAAACTTGGCTTAAAACCCTTAGAACCTAAACCAAACACAACATTGTAATGCTACCATGTATTGGCAAAATCATACTATTTATTTTGTATTAAACACTGGGAAAAAGATATGAATAAGAGACACTTAGTCCCTACCCTCATTAAACATAGTTTAAGGGTATTAATCAGTACAAAGTCATCTTCACCCAAAAAAAAAAGTGTAACTCCAACCATTTTATTATATATACTAATTTAAAACTGAGAAGACTAAAATGTTATGGTGAAAAAGAACTATGTTCATTTATCTAAAGAAAAAAGGGAGTAATACATGATTAAGACTCAAATTCTCCTAAAGAAAGTCAAAATGCAAGGACAAAAAAGAATTATGTTTAAATGTATCAAAAAGAAAAAAAAGGGCATACTACCAGACTCCAATTCTTCTGACAAAATACAAAATGACCCTAGTCATAAACTGCAAGTATCCGAAGTAGAACAACATCACATAAAACTGAAAATGGTCTCCCAAATTATAAATGACCCGTGTAGATTATGTAACAGGAAAGAGAAAACAACTAGATCCAGTCACTATTTCCACTCAACTCCACAAAGAAGCAATGGTTCTTGGTTCCAAATTCAGGACAAACAGTTAGTAATAAACTCAAAGTAGCACCTGTTTCTCATACAAAATTATGTAGTTAGTGAGACTCTGGCATGGAAAAGAAGATACCTCAGGCTACAGCCAAGTGAAATCAGCAAACCCTCTCCCTTAAAAGCAACTATAAACCAGCAAACTTTTGAGAAAATGAGTCATTTTCATAATCAAAGACAAAACCATTTGATAAGCATTTATATGTTTGAAAAACTGCTCAATTTCAAGTAACAACAGTGAGAATCTGTGCTGGCCCAGTCTGGGGCTGCCCAGTTCTCCCCTTCCATTCAGTTCCATCAGTGTTACCCTGAAGACCAGAAGCTGCTGTGACAGAAGGGGGCTCACTCCATTTAGTGCAGAGAATGATGCAAAGCCCCAAAAACATGATCACTGAAAGTGACTTCTCAGAGGCTAGCCAGCTGGAGAAGGCAAAAAGCTCAGTTCTTACTAGCCTGAGGTTACACAAGCCCACATTAAACAGGCCACAAACAAGACAATCTACCTCAAGTTGATCTATAAATCCAATGCCATCTTTATGAAAATGCCAGTGTCTTTTTAAAGAAATTTACTGATTCTAAAATTCTTATGGAATCAGAGGACCTAGTATAGCCAGAACAATTCTTTAAGAGAGCAGATTCGGAGAACTTATACTATCAAATTTCCAAATCATCTTTAAAGCTATAGTAACCAAAATAATGTGGCAATGGCAAAGGATAAACATACAAATCAATAGAACAGAACAGAGAGCACAGAAATTCTTACATTTACAGTCTACTGATTGCTGTGATGCATGCCCAGATAATTCAACAGGGAGAGTATTTTCCACATCACGTTGGACAATTTGATATCCAAATGCAAAAAAAAAAAAAAAAAAAAAAAAAAAAAAAAGTAACAACAACAAAAAACAAACAGGAAAAAAAAAACAACCAAAAACCCAACAACTACTTAGATCCTTACCTCACAATATCCACAAACATTAACTCAAAATGGATCGCAGACACCTTATATATAAGACCTAAAGTTCTAGAAGAAAAACACAGAAGAAAATCATGACTTTGGGCCAGGAAAAGTGTTAGATGTGACATCAATGCACGATCTGCAAAAGGGAAAAAGTTATAAAGTGGATTTCCACAAAATTAAAAATGTGTGCTTCAAAAGACACCATTAAGAAAACAAAAAGATAGGGGTGCCTGGATAGCTCAGTCAATTAAGCATCTGCTTTCAGCTCAGGTCATGATCCCAGAGTCCTGGGATCAAGCTCTAAGTCAAGCTCCTTACTCAATGGGGAGTCTACTTCTCCCTCTTCCCTGGGCCTGCCCCTCTGCCTGCTTGTGCTTGCTATAAAATAAATAAATAAAATCTTTTTTTAAAAAGAAAGAAAGAAAGAAGGAAAAAAAGAGAAAGATAATCCACAGTATGATCTGATAAAGGGCTTATAACATGACATATTAAAAACACTTCCTACAAATCAATAAAAAGACAACTCAATTTTTAAGGTGGGCAAAAAAAAAATCAGTGTGATAGAACACATTAATAGGAGAGACAAAAACCATATGGTCCTCTCAATTGATGCAGAAAAAGCATTTGACAAAATATAGCATCCTTTGCTGATTAAAACTCTTCAGAGTGTAAGGATAGAGGGAAATTCCTAAAAACCATCTACAAAAAGCCCACAGTGAATATCATTCTCAATGGGGAAAAAAGCTGAGAGCCTTCCCTTCCGTTAAGATCAGGAACAATGACAAGGATGCCCACTCTCACCACTACTGTTCAGTATAGTACTAGAAGTCCTGGCAACAGCAATCAGACAACAAAAAGAAATAAAAGGTATTCAAACTGGTAAAGAAGAAGTCAAATTCTCTCTCTTTGCAGATGACATACTTTATGTGGACAACCCAAAAGGCTCCACCCCCAAATTACTAGAACTCATACAGCAATTCAGTAATGTGGCAGGATACAAAATCAATGCACAGAAAATCAGTTGCTATCCTATACACTAACAATGTAACTGTAGAAAGAGAAATTAGGGAATCGATTCCATTTACAATAGCACCAAAAACCACAAGATACTTTGGAATAAACCTAACCGAGGAGGTAAAGGATCTATACTCTAGAAACTACAGAACACTTATGATAGAAATTGAAGAAGACACAGAAAGACAGAAAAACATTCCATGCTCATGGATCTGAAGAATAAACATTGTTAAAATGTCTATGCTGCCCAAAGCAATCTATATTTTAAACACCATCTGGACCAAAAGTACCAACAGCATTTTTTAAAGTGCTGGAACAAACAATCCTAAAATTTGTATGGAACCAGAAAAGACCCTGAATTGCCAAGGAAATGTTGAAAAAGAGAAACAAAGCTGGGGGCATCACACTGCCTGATTTCAAGCTATATTATAAAGCTGTGATCACGAAGACAGCATGGTACTGGCACAAAAACAGACACACAGGTCAGTGGAACAGAATAGAGAGCCCATATGGACCCTCAACTCTATGGTCAATTAATCTTCAACAAAGCTGGAAAAAAACATCCAATGGAAAAAAGTCTCTTCAATAAATGGTGCTGGGAAAACTGTACTGCTATATACAGAAGAATCAAACTCGACCATTCTCTTACACCATACACAAAGATAAATTCTAAATGAATGAAAGACCTCAATGTGAGACAGGAATCATCAAAATCCTAGAGGAGAACATGCAGGAAGTAACCTCTTTGCCATCAGCCACACCAACTTCTTTCAAGACACATCTCCAAAGGCAAAGGAAACAAAAACGAAAATGAACTTTTTGGACTTCATCAAGATAAAAAGCTCTGCACAGCAGAAGGCACAGTCAACAAAACAAAGCAGCAACCCACGGAATGGGAGAAGATATATGCGAATGACACTACAGATAAAGGGCTAGTATCTAAGATCTACAAAAAAATTTCTCAAACTCAACACCCAAAAACACCAAAAACAGATAATCAAATCAAAAAATGGGCACAAGACATGATCAGACACTTCTCCAAAGAAGACCTACGAATGGCTAACAGATACAAGAAAAAATGTTTAACATCATTAGCCATCAGGGAAATTCAAATCAAAACCACACTGAGATACCACCTTATACCAGTTAGAATGGCAAAACTGACAAGGCAAGAAACAACAAATGATGGAGAGATTGTGGAGAAAGGGGAATCCTCTTACACTGTTGATGGGAATGCAAGCTGGTACAGCCACTTGGGAAAACAGTGTGGAGGTTCCTCAAAAAGTTAAAAACAGGGCGCCTGGGTGGCTCAGTGGGTTAAGCCTCTACCTTCGGCTCAGGTCATGATCTCAGGGTCCTGGGATCGAGTCCCACATCGGGCTCTCTGCTCAGCAGGGAGCCTGCTTCCTCCTCTCTCTCTCTACCTGCCTCTCTGCCTACTGTGATCTCTGTCTGTCAAATAAATAAATAAAATCTTAAAAAAAAAAAAAAAGTTAAAAACAGAACTACCCTATGACCCAGCAATTGCACTGGGTATTTACCCCAAAAATACAGATGTAGTGAAAAAAGGGGGCACATGCACCCCAATGTTTACAGGAGCAATGTCCACAACAGCCAAACTGTGGAAGGAGCTCAAATGCCCTTCAACAGACGAATGGATAAAGATGTGGCCCATATACACAAAGGAATATTATTCGGCCATCAGAAAGGATGAATACCCGATATCTGCATCAACATGAACGGAACTGGAGGAAATTATGCTAAGTGAAGTAAGTCAAGCAGAGAAAGACATTTATCATATGGTTTCACTTATTTGTGGAACATAAGGAATAGCATGGATTAACATTAGGAGAAGGAAGGGAAAAATGAAGAGGGGGAATCAGAAAGAGACAGACAATGAGAGACTATGGACTCCGGGAAACAAACTGAGGGTTTTAGAGGGAAAAGGGGTGGGCAGATGGGTTAGCCCAGTGATGGGTATTAAGGAGGGCATGTATTACATGAAGCACTGGATGTTACACGCAAACAATGAATCATGAAACACTACGTCAAAAACTAATGATGTACTGTATGGTGACTAACGTTAACATTATGAGAAAAAAAAATGTAAAAAGAAGTCCTAAAAGTACATATAAATGGCTTGTATAGAGCTTATGTACTTTCAAGGGACTGAAACTATGTATTTCACCCATTAAAAGCACTGGAAATACCTGAGAACCATCTAATCAGTTGGGTTTTATCATACTTCTTAGAATCCCTAATATGAATTATGATTTACAATGTGATATATCTTTAAAAAATCTTTTAAAAGTAAAAAAAAAAGTGAAAATAAAAATCTTTATGATGAAAAAAAAGTGAGCAAGAGATCTGAATAAACATTTCACCAAAAAAAAAAAAGGGTGTCTAAGAAGCACATGAAAATATGCTCAATATCATTAAGGAAAGTAAAACCTTACCACACAGCTTACACACCTATTAGAATGGATAAATTCAAAATGGACAGACAGTATACCAACAGCTGGCAAAGATGTGGAAAAACTGGAAGACTTCTGTATTACTGGTGAGACTGTAACACCATAGATCAGATTGGAAAGCTTGGCAGTTTCTTAAAAATAGTTTCTTAAAGAGTTAAACATACATTTACCATACAAACCAGAAATTCTGCTCCTTGGAGCAGGAGCTTTCATCTCTCAAAGAGAAATGAAAATATATGTCCATATAAATGTATGTGAAATATGCACAGCTGCATTATTTAGAACAGACAAAAAACTGAAAACAATCCAAATGTCCACCAACCAGTGAGAAGATAAACAAAATGTAGTATATTCATACAATGGAATACTGTTCAGCTATCAAAAGAACTACTAGTACATGCTACAATATGATTAACTTCAAAAGCATGCTAAATGAAAGAAGCCATATGCAAAAGAGTACATTATTGGATTATTTCATTTATATAAAATGTCTAGAAATGACAGAAAAGCCGAACTAGTTGCTGTCTAGGACGGGAACCAGGAGCAGGGATTAACTGTAAGTGGGTACAATGGAACTTTTAGCAGTGATGAAAATGTTCTAATATCATATCAGGGTGACAGCTGCACAACTCTAAAATCTTAAAAAAAAAAAAAAAAAAAAAAAAACACACCTTAGACACCAGTAGTTACAAAATCCAACCTTCTACCTAATATAGGAATTCTTAGAGTACCCTTAACTTTAAAGCAGGATGTAGGGGATATGAATATATAGATAGATATATCTTGAAAGAAGAAGCACTTAAAAGAGTAAAATGTAAGGTTAAACAATATCTATTGGGAAGGAGAGACTAGACAAAAGTAAAAAAGGAAAAGACTCGGCTAGGACTATTCTGGGTTTAACTTGTTTTGTAGCTTTTAACTCTCAATCCATGTAAGTATTTTTACATAATTATAAAATAAACTAAAATTTTTAAACAACCCCTAGGGGCACCTGGGTGGCTCAGTGGGTTGGGAATCTGCCTTTGCCTCGGGTCATGGTCTCAGGATCCTGGAATCAAGTCCCAGGAAGCCCGCTTCTCCCTCTGCCTCTCCCCTGCTCCTGTTCTCACTCTCTCTCTCTCAAATAGATAAAATCTTTTTAAAAATTAACAAATAAAGAAACCGTTAAAAATGAAAAGCAGGGGCGCCTGGGTGGCTCAGTGGGTTAAGCCACTGCCTTCGGCTCGGGTTGTGATCTCAGGGTCCTGGGATTGAGTCCCGCATCGGGCTCTCTGCTCGGCAGGGAGCCTGCTTCCCTCTCTCTCTCTCTCTACTTGTGATCTCTCTGTCAAATAAATAAATAAAATCTTTTAAAAAAAAATGAAAAGCAAAGCAAGTAACCTTAATTTCATATCAAACTGCTGGTATAACCATTCAGAGATTAACTATTTTAAATTACTTTCTAACACAAAAAATTGATCCTAGCATCCTAATTTTGTTTTTTCAGTCATCACATTGGTGGTAGTAACATTGACAGTCATTATGAAGGTGATGTTTATTGTGGAATAAAGTAAATGCTGATGTCCTTAAGAATCTGATTTTTTTAAAAAAATAGGAACAAAGAAGTCATAAGATAGAAAACATTAAGCAAAAAATCCTGTAGTTCTGAATTTCAACTGGATTTATCAGTATGAATTCATGTTTTCATCTTAAGTGTGCATATTTCGTAGCACAACACACTGAAAAAGACTGGAAGCAAGGGACTAACCCCAGAAGCAATGAACTCAGATAATGGTACTGAAAAACAATTTCCTGTTCAAAGAATTCACAGCTTCTGAGACAAATAACTGATTCCAGATCTGTGACATAAATTAGACAAGATGAGTTATGATTACATTGTTATAACGGAAAGTAAGAAAACTATCAAATATTGGGACTGTGTTAAAGGGACTTAGGAGCAAACCAGAAAAGGTTCCTGCTGGCCAAACTAAGAAAATCTGAGCATGCATAAATGCAACAGAATGAAGTAGATCTATAAAGTTCAGATCTCTGAGTTCATGGATGGTTGGAAGGGAGGAAGGGAAGAATAAAAAACAGGAAGGAAGGAAAATCCATTTCAGGATGCCAATCAGCTCATTAGTTTGAAAAGCGGTAAATAAAGAGCAAGCATCAACCGTTTATTCTGATTTAACTATATATGAATGATACCAAGTAACCCATAGATGAAAAGTTTCTCTTTACAGAAAAAATGCAGCTAATAAATAAAACAATATAATTTGAATGTCATTTTATAATCCCTAATGATTTGCAAATTGTACAAGCTAAGTGATAAGGATTGCCTTCATTCTGTTACTGATCTTTTTTTCACCAGTCATTCCAAGCAAAACTTCCCCTAAACTACCAAGCATCTTAAAGAATTTTTACACTGTACACATCTTTGTATTTTCCTCTGAGGTATTAGGAGAGTATGCCTAATACTGAGAACTGAAGAGGCTACAAAGCACATCAAAAACTCCCACTTATTGATTCAAGACATCACCACTACTGAATTCTTAAGAATTTCCATCACCTGGCCTCAATACCTACTGGACTGCCCAACCATTCCCCAACACAAATATTTGAAACTTTAACCCACCGTTAGAGATGCCTATACCAAACTTGTTTTATACACTCAGCTAACCATCTTAACTGTCAAAGGCTTCCCAAAGGGTTCTCTTTACACTTCACGATAAAGGCAGTTCCAGTGATAGGAGGGAGAAAGTAAAAGATTCAGGGGTTTCTTAGAACTGGTTGTCAGCCATGTATCTATCTACTGTACATCTGTCCCTAAGGAAACTCCTCCCTCCAAAATTAAGAAATGTTACATAACAGTTTTAGAATTGTAAAAATACATCTTACCCTAGAAAACAAATTGGATGGGCAATGTGAGTCAAGGGGAAATGTGTCACTCATTCGCAGACTGTACTGTTAAAAACTGGGCAGTATTTGGGGAGAAATTTAATTAATTTTATATCATATTCCATATAGTTTCACATTCAAGTACCAAAAAAACTTGTTCAAAAAAACATATCTTGAGGCACCTGGGTGGCTGAGTCGATTGGGCAAATAGCTCTTGATTTCTGCTGGGGTCATGATCTCGGGGTTCTGGGATCAAGCCCTTCAAGAGGCTCCCCACTGGGCACGGAACCTATTTGGGATTCTCTCTCTCCCCCTCTACCCACCAACAACCCCTTCCCCCCACCCTATGCGCATACTCACTCTCTCTCAAAAAAAAGAAGAAAAAGTCTCAGACTTCAGACTTTAAAAATGTTATCATTTGAGGGGCGCCAGAGTGGCTCAGTCAGTTCAGTGTCTGCCTTTGGCTCAGGTCATGATCTCAGGGTTCTGGGATCAAGCCCTGTGTCAGGGTCTCTGCTCAACCAGGAGTCTGCTTCTCCTTCCTCTATGTTCTCTCCCAAATAATAAAGTCTTTAAAAATAAATAAATAAATAAATAATAAAAATGTATAATTTATAACAAAATAATTTCTCACTGCATTGCCTTGAATCCTTAGCTTGCAATGTATCACACGAATTTCTTCCTTTACATAACACAAGTTGTCCTGTAACTAAATGAATTAGAGACTATGTGCCTTAAACAATTACTGATGCTATATTGACAAAAAGACTATAGACTAAATATTCATTTTTACTCCTCACCTAAAAAAAAGTTACTCATTTCCTTGTCTGTTCTCCCTCTTATTAACTTTTACCATCCCCAATCAGGCAATTGTAATTTGAGACCAAGTCTTAGTTTTAGATTACCACAATGGCAATTCTAGGAATAGGTAACGGCTGGTAATTTACTAAAATACTTAATATCAGATTTTTTTAATGTTTATTTTATGAAACTTTTTATAATAAAATTTTCAAACAGAAAAAATGAGAAATAGTATAATTACCCTCCATATAGATCACCCAGATTCAATAATTATTAAGACCATACTGTATTTGCTTCATCTACCCTTTTATTAAGTATTTCAAACAAGTCCCAGACATCAACTCACCTCTATCTATTCATCAGTATAAATCATTACAAAGTACATACTCTTCTGTAACCCACAATGCCATTATCACTCCTAAATCAACAATTTAAATAATTTAAGCCATATTTAGCTTTAACTTTTAAAGGACTAGAAAAGGGCTTTAATTCACCCATCATAAACACATTTTATAAACTATACTTTTCTCAATAAACATGCTTTTTTTAGCCACAGGATTTCCCCATTTTTAAATAGATTTAACATAGATCATTCAAATAATTACAGTAATATACAAAGCTTGGGCACTTGGACCAGCTGCCATGCATTTTATCCCTACCACTGACAAGAATCACTGACTGCGAGATTTACAAAGCAGCTTAAGTTTGAGAGAAAGACCCAAAGTGCCAAAACAAATAAGCAAACAAACTGTAACTAGGTCTCAAATCAGCTTGCCCCTTCTCCATTCAAAAAAAAAAACACACTTCTCCCTAGCATAGGCAAACAAGAATATCATGACTCTCTTAGCAAACTCTAAAATACATAACTGAGGGGCGCCTGGGTGGCTCAGTGGGTTAAGCCACTGCCTTCAACTCAGGTCATGATCCCAGGTCCTGGGTTCGAGCCCCGCATCGGGCTTTCTGCTCAGCAGGGAGCCTGCTTCCTCCTCTCTCTCTGTCTGCCTCTCTGCCTACTTGTGATTTCTCTCTGTCAAATAAATAAATAAAATCTTTAAAAAAAAATAAAATAAAATACATAACTGATCCCAATTTTTTAAAAAGCAACTGGCAATCCATTCACTTCAAAATACCAATGGTAAAAGTGGACATACTCTAAATCTGATGTTAACATGTAGATTACCAAGTAAATTAGATCTTATGTCCAAAGAAAGATCTTTCTGCTTCTCCATTTTAACTGTGACAGCATTTACTCCACTAGTATTTTCACCACATTATTGGAGGAAATTAAGTGTAGGGGGTGTGGAGGGAGGACATAAGAGAAAGTAAAACTGATAATGACTCAAATGTTTAGCAAAATTTGTTAATGACTAAAATATTAACCTGTGAATACTGGAACTGGCAGTAATAATGATCATAAAATAAAATCTACAATGGCAAAAGCTACAACAGGTTAAATGTAACATAGACAAGTTAGACATAACAACAAAGGAACTGAAAAATTAATTTTCATTTTAGAGTTTATATGGAAAAGAAATGATCCCAATGAAAGTAATTTCAGTAAAATGAAAACAATTAAAAAATAGAAAATGGTTTAAGAAATTAAACTATCTCAATGGCTTAATTTTTGCATTTGACAAATACGGATCTTGTAATTCTAAGTAAAATGGCATAGGCACATAAAGAGCATTTATCAGGACCAAAACATTCTGTATTTACCACCATCCCCTCTCCAGAATTCCCACTCCTGGAAATGCTTCTATTATAGTAACAAAGACTGCCTAATCAGTAACCTCAAATAATGCAAGTAATTTTACGTAAATCTTACTTGTATCTGAGATGACACTTGAGGATCAGGAAAATTAGCCAAGACTCACATGAACAACATCCTGAAATACCACTATCAGAAAGTAAAAAATGCACACAGGTAGACCATGGTTAATAACTAAAACTATCATAACAGTTTTCTAAGAAGCATTCTTGGAAATTAGAATATTAAACACTCAAGGAATCCATAGGGACACACAAATCCCACAAATACTTAAATAGTTACATACATATACAGATATATAGAAAAATATCTGGTCCTTGGGGCGCTTGCGTGGCTCAGTGGGTTAAGCATGTGCCTTCGGCTCGGGTCATGATCTCAGCCCCACATCAGGCTCTCTGCTCAGCAGGGAGCTTGCTTCCCCCCTACCTCTGCCTGCCTCTCTGCCTACTTGTGATCTTGGTCAAATAATTAAGTAAAATCTTTAAAAAAAAATTTTTTTAATTAAAAAAAAAGAAAAGAAAAATATCTGGTTGGGGGCGGGGGGGGAGAGGAGGGACAACCAACCTTTGTAATAATCTCTCAACCAGTTTCACTGAAATAATGAAAGAGAAAAATAAAAATAGCACAGAACCCATCAGATGTAAAGTATGTGGCATCCTACAAAAGGAGGCAGTTTTCTGCTTCTGCCGATAATGCAAGCTACATAAAACAGAAATGGTATCATAAGATACATTCCTCTATATTAATTAAATGTGTTTCCACAACAACCTAAATTTCCTTCCCCACAAATGGACCCATATCAAAACTAATCAGAAAATAAAAAGCAATCAGAAAATCATACCAAAGTTCTAAGAAACGGAAGAAAGTACTAATTGACAAAACTTTACTTGCTAAAATGGAATCATATTCCATGAGTTTCTTAAAATCATTACTAAAGAAAATAGTACTAACTCGTTATCTCAAAATACTCCAAAAAAGCAGAGCTCTTCAGTAGGAAGTTTTCTAGGTTCACTTTATGTTACTGACTCTAAGATCATATTTGAATACAAAAACGTACTTTTCAGGGCGCCTGGGTGGCTCAGTGGGTTAAGCCACTGCCTTCGGCTCAGGTCATGATCTCAGGGTCCTGGGATCGAGTCCCGCATCGGGCTCTCTGCTCGACAGGGAGCCTGCTTCCCTCTCTCTCTCTCTCCGCCTGCCTGCCTCTCTGTCTACTTGTGATCTCTCTCTGTCAAAATAAATAATAAATAAAATCTAAAAAAAAAAAAAAAACAACGTACTTTTCATCAGCTATTCCTTTCCAAATGGCCCAGATAACTTCATTGATCACCTTAAGTATGTCTACAGTTATATATATGGGAAGAAATACCGACAAAGGGGGGAGAGGAGGGAAGCTTTATTAAAAGCAAGAAGAGGGGGCACCTGGGTGGCTCAGGGGGTTAAAGCTTCTGCCTTCATCTTTGGGTCATGATCCTGGGGTCCTGGGATCAAGCCCTGGATCGGGCTCTCTGCTCAGTGGGGAGCCTGCTTCCTCCTCTCTCTGCCTGCCTCTGCCTACCTGTCATCTCTGTCTGTTAAATAAATAAAATCTTTTAGAAAAAAAAGATAAAAGCAAGAAGAGGGATGCCTGGGTGGCTCAGTCGGTTAAGCATCTGCCTTCAACTCTGGTCATGATCCCAGGGTCCTGTGATGAGTTCCATATCAGGCTCCCTGTTCAATGGGGAGCCTGCTTCTCTCTCCACCTGCCCCTCCCTCAGGTTGTGCGCACGCTCTCCCCACCAATGTCCCGCGACAAATAAATCAAAAAAAAAAATTTTTTTTTTTTTTTTTTTTTAAAGAATGAGGGAAAGAGCCAACACAAACAGGAGGAGCATCAGAGGGAGAGGAAGCAGGGTACCCGCAGAGCAGAGAGCCCAATGTGGGGCTTGATTGATCCCAGGACCTTGGGACCATGACCCAAGCCGAAGGCAGACACTTAACCGACTGAGCTGCCCTGACACCCCAATAAATAAACTCTTTTTTTTTTTTTTAAAGATTTTTTATTTATTTATTTGACAGAGAGAGATCACAAGTAGACGGAGAGGCAGGCAGAGAGAGAGAGAGAGGGAAGCAGGCTCCCCGCTGAGCAGAGAGCCCGATGCGGGCCTCGATCCCAGGACCCTGAGATCATGACCTGAGCGGAAGGCAGCGGCTTAACCCACTGAGCCACCCAGGCGCCCCCAATAAATAAACTCTTTAATAAATAAATAAAATAAGAGCAGTAAGAATACTGTTGCCAGCCAAATCACATTGCTCCGGAGCTCTTGGATCCAAAACAGGAGGGTAACTTATAGCAATGACAAAATATCTGACTGATGACAGGTGGCACACTTGAATTTGAAAAGGCGCTCTCAAAATGCTGCAGACAGAAAATCAAATAAATATTCTGCTTAGGAATGCAGTCTTGGATTCTGCTGGGCACATCTTTCCTGAACCATGAGGGCAAGATTTTTGTATGAAGGCTCAATCCAGGGTGCCTGGGTGGCTCAGTCGTTAAGCATCTGCCTTTGGCTCAGGTCATAATCCCAGGGTCCTGGGATCAAGCCCCACGTCAGGCTCTCTGCTTGGTGGGAAGCCTGCTTCTCCCTCTCCCCTTGCTTGTGTTCCCTCTCTCACTGTGCCAGTGTCAAATAAAAAAATAAAATCTTTTTAAAATTATTATAAAAAAGACTCAATCCAACCATATTTATTTCAAATATACTTTATAGTGTATTTGTATATTCCATTCTCTACAGCATGACCAAAAAAGGGGGAAAGAATGTGTCCATAAAATATTCTCAAGAAAAAAAACAATGAAAATATGAGTTTGATCTGGAAAGGGGGGTCAACTTTTAATTTACAAAAGGCAGTAAAAACAAGATAGCAGAAACACTAGTAATGAATGATACAGGTGGGGAAGGAAGCTAACTAAATGCCAAGATTATTCAACATGTTTAAGGAAGTATTCATTCCTATTTTTGCTACATCCTAAAACATGTCCCAATGATCAATTTTTTTCTGTATGTTTGGCACTATAAAATTAAATTTCTTCTTATCATATTATCACATGAGTCTATCAACATTTGTCTGGTATGTCTCAGAAAAATGAAAAATTAGTAATGTTAATCTTGTAAAGTTTAGGAAATCCATTACATATCAAAAGAAATTTTATTCTTTTTAAAGATTTTGTTTTTGCTAGAGAGAGAGCACGTGCACGTGAGCAGTGGGGAGGCCAGAGGGAAAAGCAGGGAGCTCCGTGAAGAACTCAATCCCAGGATCCTGGGATCATAAGCAGAGGGGAAGACAGACACTTAACTAAGCCATCCAGGCTGTGCCCTCAAAAGAAATTTTAAAATTCATCAGTAATTTCTCATCAGAAATTTTAAAGTTCACCTCCTTGAAGTTTACCTGGGACACACTTAGGACTATCACAAGCAGAGAAAGGAAGTAGCAGAGGAAGAACAAGTTAGGCTGGGATATAATCACAACAAAGGCCTCAGAAGACACCACCAGAAGCTGTGAGTGAAGCTAGGAACTAGGATGGCCCTGCAGAGATGTCTTACGTTGGGGTAAGGGAGCCAGGTCTTTAATGGACTAGTCTTTAGATGCACGCTACTCCCAAGAAGGGTTGTGAGCTTGGTTTGGCTCTCTTCAAGCCAAAGACAATTCCCAGGAAGGTTTGGGAGCAACACTCCCCATAATTAACAGAATGAAGTCCTTCAATCCTGAAGTGGGGATCTGGGTAATGCATACCTGGCATCCACTATAATTAGTTAATTCTGTAACTGTACAAATCTCATCAATTTTGAGTTTAAAAAATGCAATGAATAACAATGAAGTGCCATTAAAAGTGACTTGGTCCTCCATTTCTTAAAGCTATAAACTGACTAAATATCTAAGTTCCTTCCAGCTCTAAAATTTGATGATTCTAAGATTTTATAGCAAGATCTATAAGAGTGCATCAAAAGTCTTACAGTTGGATATCGTTAATTGTTAAGGTGATAGGTATATTAAAGTTCTACTTTATACACTGAAATTTTCTATATGTTACAAAATAAAATCCAATAAATACTTGGCATGTTTCCCCTTCCCCTCATATTTTCAAAATACCATAGGCTTTAATACTTAAATATTCTCCCCCTTTCTCCACCTCCTGTTCTCCCCATATCCACTCCCCCCCCCCACACACACACACTTACACCCTTTTCTTCTTTTTTCTTCTCCCATCCTCTACTGCCTCTGGCTCCAATCCTTTCAGTTACCCACCTAACTGTATTCATCATACCTTCTCGCTTCCACCTTCAACCTTCCTTCCATATAACAATTTACCCTCCAATTATTCATACACTAAAGTATTTTTCCCTAGATTTCATCTTCTAATAGAAGGAAAAATTGCTAATCCCAAACCAACGTGCATTTCTGGTTGATCACTCTTCCTTAAAATGCTCTCTTCCCTTTTCCCCCAACACTTGTCTCCTCCACCTCTTTTACATCCTCTTCCTGTCTTCTCCTTAATTTTAGGATTCCCCATATATCTGTATTAAGATTGATCCTTCTTACTCCATTCCAGTATTCCACAGTAATCTTGGGTCACAGACCCCTTTGAGAATCCAATTATACACATATGCAAAGACAAAAACTGTTGCACAGAATATCATGGGATCATGAATCTTTTTTAAAAGATATGACACCCCAAATTAAAAGTTGCACCACACATTCCTTCCAGTGATTTGCACATAAATTGGTACAATTACCACTCATAAACTGATGACTCCTGAATCTTTACATCCAGCTCTGATCTTCTTTGCTGACCCCAGACCCACATATCTAACTGCCCACTAGGAATTTCATGTCTCCTTTGATTACTCAGACAACTAAAACTTAACATGAGCAAATATAAACATACTTCCCCTAAACCCTCACCTAAAAACCTGCTCCTCCTCCTGCATCCTTATTCTCTTGGATACTGACATTATTCACCCAGAAATCAAACCACATAAGCTTGAAACCATCTAGACTCTTCACCAGAATTCCACATTCAATCTCCAGAGTCTCAATGCATATAGTTTCTAAGTCATCCTTCAAGTTTTATTCCCAGGACTACTGCCTTAGTTGAACCCTCATCATTCCTCACCCCCAAACACTGCAAGTTTTCTAACTTATCTCTTCCTGCCTCAACTTCATCTGCTCCAATCAGTCCACCCTCCACACTATCACCAAATAATCTTTCTAAAACACAAATCTGATTGTCTTTCTTCTTTTCAAAACCCCTCATAAAGGCATAAAAACTGCCAAACACACAAACACACACACCACTCACCTTCAAGCAGCCTTTAAAATCCAGTCTTTGGAACGACATATAAGGCCTTTCAGAATGTCGCCTCCACCTAACCTCCCCATACCATTAAGCTTTCTCCATACCCCATTCCATTCCATTTCATACAAACTTCATACTCCATTCCCACCTACCACTGACCATTCCAAAACATGCAATGCTTACTCATTCCTCTGTGAAGTGCTCTTCCTAGAATGTTCCTTCTTCCTTCCTTGAATAAACTATTCTTTAAGAATTCCTCAAATATGACCTCCAAGAGGAAGCCTTCCTTAACCCTTACCCCACAGTTTGTTCAAAAAGCATTTATCACATTCTCCTATTATAGCACTTATCACATTATATTGTCACCATTCAGGGGGTCTCACTTACTCAAGGCCAGAAACATTTATCTCTTTATCTTTAAACCACTGTTGGCACATAAGCAAGCACCTAATAAATGTACAATGAATGAATCATAAAAAAGCACGTTAGAGAACGCCTGGGTGGCTCAGTGGGTTAAAGCCTCTGCCTTTGGCTCAGGTCATGATCCCAGGGCCCTGGGATCGAGCCCCTCATCGGGCTCTCTGCCCAGTGGGGAGCCTGCTTTGCTTCCTCCTCTCTCTCTCTGCCTGCCTCTCCACCTACTTGTGATCTCTGTCAAATAAATAAATAAAATCTTTAAAAAAAAAAAAAAGCACGTTCGAGTTGGGAGTGACCTTGGAAATCAACTTGCTCCATTTTAACCAAGAGAGACTTTCCTAAGATTACATAGCTTGTTACTGGCAGTAGGGAATAGAAACAGAATCTATTGATTCCCAACCTAGAGTTCTTTGTACTTATCCAGCACCATCCCTATTTCTGCTATTAAGTCCACAGCATCCATAAAGACAATTTCAGTTTCCTTCCATTTGTCAAAAAGAATGATCACTGAAATTGGGCCATAGTAATCAATAATTAACCATAAGATGTAAAACCTTTTGGGGAAAAGAGGAAACAGGAATGGGTCCTGGCAATAATGGGGAGGGGAGGGGAGCCAAGGAAAGGCAAAGGCAGGATG
This sequence comes from Lutra lutra, assembly GCF_902655055.1. Lineage (NCBI taxonomy): Eukaryota > Metazoa > Chordata > Mammalia > Carnivora > Mustelidae > Lutra > Lutra lutra. The sequence goes on along the minus strand of NC_062278.1, from coordinate 128,993,358 downwards.
GATGCTCAACATGTTTTTGTGAGGGTCAGGAAATCCTTACTGCACAGAAACTGGAGCTGCAAGAGTCCTGCCTGGATTCTCTATACAACAAATTCAGTATCTAAAGTTAATCTTAAATGTTCCAAGTAAACACATAAGCTATATAAAACATTGTACTATCTTCTCTGTAAAGAGATTCCAACGAAAAAGCTCAGCCTATTACATACTGGTCTAAGAATTTACAGCATTAGAAACCTTAACTGACAATTCTATGTATATATTAAATGTGTGAATACGTGTAGCATGTATGTACAAAATAAGTAAATATATATGTATTAAATTCCTATAATTAGGATGAGATGGTTTAGCCTAGATTCAGTCTCCAAAAGCAGTATCAAGGTACATGTAGGGTGAGAGGATATACTCCTACCAGTGTCAAAAGTCTGACATAGGGCAACAATAATCCTTCCATAATTCAACCCACAGATTTAAATATCTTAAATACTCCATTCTCTACCTTTTCCAAATGAAGAGTTAATTTTTTAGGCTATTTTCACTCTAGAAAGCATTTCCCATTCCTCAATCATTTAAGCATATAATTTCTGAGGCCCAGCTATATTGCCAACCACTGTGCCAGAGCCCACCACTCCCATTTAAAAAAGGATTCTCAAACCTTTTTTACATCTCTGAATTACAGCACCAAAATTACACCCAAAATTAAAGATGTAAAATATGAAACAATAACTAGGAAGATATCTCCCAGATAGATACAAGAAAATAATCTCTGAATTCAGTTAAGAACAAAAATGACAACACTACAAAAAGATTATATGTATCACTTAGCAATGAGCACAAGGGCATTAACTGTTCTAAACAATTACAACTTTTTTTAAAGAGTTTTCCTATTTTCATTTTTATTACAGATTTTATTTATCAGAGAGAGGGCACACAAGCAGTGGGAGTGGCAGGCAGAGAAGCAGGATCTCTGCTGAGCAAGGAGCCTGATGCAGAACTCCATCCCAGGACCCTGGGATCATCACCTAAGAGAAAGGCATATACTCAACTGACTGAGCCACCCAGGCATCCCTACAACTGTTCTTAAAAAACCTGTTTTTAGTCTTGCAAAAAACCTGCACCAAATACAGTTTTTGCAGGCATACGAAGAAGTCTAAACCTCTTAAAAATCTTTTCATTAGGCAAAAATTCATGAGCATGAGTGCCACTATAAAGAATAATGAGCTCAGGGGTGCCTGGGTGGCTCAGTGGGTTAAGCCGCTGCCTTCGGCTCAGGTCATGATCTCAGGGTCCTGGGATCGAGCCCCGCGTCAGGCTCTCTGCTCAGCAGGGAGCCTGCTTCCTCCTCTCTCTCTGCCTGCCTCTCTGCCTGCTTGTGATCTCTCTCTGTCAAATGAATAAATAAAATCTTTAAAAAAAAAAAGAATAATGAGCTCAAAAAAAAAAGGAATAATGAGCTCAAGTCAAAGAGAGATGAATTTGAGATCAGAGAACAACAGCTAAGAAGCTGTTGTTGGTGCTAAGACAGCACCACTTTCCTTAGTACAGATTCTTAATCCAGGTCTTTAAATTTTTTATTGATCATCACTTAAATATGTTCCCTTAAACTTCCACATATTTATTTTAGTAGTAAACCAAAAAGCAAATACATGCCCCAAAATAGCAACAGGTCCAATGACAAATGAAGGTTTCAAAGTAATTTTTAATTCTCTCAGTATTTAAGCTGCTACATTGTAGATCACCATCAGCCCCCTTGCAGGACAGAAAAATATGCATTTTAATAAAAAAATAAGGAAGGAAATAATGACAGATATGCAGAAGTCACTAAAAAATGGGATACAGAATGGAGTATCTTGGCCACTTGACCAAGTAAGTAATTATTTAAAAATTCATTGTACCAATTACATCATTTTAAGTAACAAGTATTACTACAATGATAGCAGTGACAGCTAAACATGAATGCCAGGGAAATGACAGGGTGAAAAAACACAAATTCTGGTTTCAGTTTGGGAAAAGGAATACAACTAGTTTGCTGTGAAATGAAAATTAACAGTTAAACACTGCAATTTTAGAAGTATGAATGTTACTCAAGCTATGCTGTTTACTAAACTTCTAAGTGGTTAAACTTCAGTTTCTTTAACTTTAATGTCTTTGGTTAACCTAAAACTATGAAAAATACTTCCTGATGCTCTTAGTGATGTCATAGTTTATACAAGGTAAGCTTCACCAGTCAACTACTATTATAAACTAAAAAAACCAAACACACCACAGATTATTAAATGAATGATATATAACCACTCAGAACCACAACACAGCCATAAACTCAAGTCATACCTCATTTCATATTCTAATAAGATTTAAAAGAGAAAGTCAGAAGTCATTTATCTTAATAATTACTTACGGGAGACTTTTATAGTGTTTTGTGGTTACAGAGCACTTTTGTAATATTCCATTAATTTCATATTTTAGCAAAGCAATACTGGTCTCATATTAAATTATTACCAATAAGATAATAGAGGCTAGTCAGTCACAATTAAGTTGAACAACCTAACATTAATCAAATTAATCAATATAAATTCAGTTCCAAATTTCCAAAACTAGTGTTCCATTTAATCAGAAGGCATAAACCAGTTTGTCTTCATGTTCTCTCGGAGAGTCATCCCAAAATACATTCGTGTCTTAAAACTGAATACTGTCAAGAAACTTGCTTATTAACATAGTATTGCTTACATTTATTGGCACACGTTCTTTTTTTTAAAGTTCACCTACTGGGACACCTGGGTGGCTCAGTTGGTTAAGCAGCTGTCTTTGGCTCAGGTCATGATCCCAGGGTCTTGGGATCGAGTCCCACATCGGGCTCCTTGCTTGGCGAAGAGCCTGCTTCTCCCTCTCTCAACCTCTCCCCCACCTTGTGCGCGTTTGCTTGCTCGCGCTCTCTCTCAATCTGCCTGATAAATAAATAAACAAATAAATAAAAATCTTTTAAAACAAAATTGAAGTGCTCCTTTTAACCTGGCATGAGGAAGATTCCAAGACATCACTACTGTCATCCTAAGGTTAATACTAAATCACCTATGTGGCCTCCTCCAGAATTTCTGAAGAAACTTCCCAGGAATGTACATTTTTAAAACCTTCTCATGTAATTCATATGCACAACAGAATTAGAATTAGGAACCACTAAAGATACTTTCCACCTTTTTTGCCTTGATGCCATATTTCACAGTAACAAGAACTCCTGGGTGTTTCTTCTAATCATTTAAGTGGGGAATGTGATTAAATAATTTTTTTTTAAAGATTTTATTTATTTACTTAGAGAGAGAGAGAGAGTAAAAGAGGGAGGATGAGAGAGGGCAGAGGGTCAGAGAGAGAAGCAGACTCCCTGCCAAGCAGGGAGCCCTATGAAGAACTCGACCCGGGACTCCAGGATCATGACCTGAGCCGAAGGCAGTCGCTTAACCAACTGAGCCACCCAGGCACCCCTGTGATGAAATAATTTTAAGAAAAAAATTAATCAGCATTTTATTAAAGATTATACTATAAAATTCATATTAATAAAGCCTACAAATTATGACTTCTAACTAACAAGGACTTCTAACTAATAAGATACTAACATATTTTATTTTATTAAAATTATGTTAAAAATGGATTTTGGTGACTACTCTAAAATGATGTATCTTATTTGTAAACTCATGAATGCTAAAATAGACTTAAAAACAAAGAATGTAACTTAGTGTTTGGAATTCTTGTATTTTTGAGTTTAGAAGACAGCTGGGAGGCCAAGACAGCTTGACTTCTCCAGAGTACAGGGAAAGAGGACTAGAGATATATAGGTCTCTCTTTTTTCTAAATTCCAGTTAGTTAACATAAAGTGAAACATTAGTCTCAGGTGTATAATATAGTGATTCAAAACTTCCATACATTATCCGGTGCTCATCCTAAGTGCATTCATTAATCCCCATCACCTATTTAACCCATCCTGCCACCCACCTCCATGCTGGTAACCATCAGTTTATTCTCTATAGTTAAGAGTTACACATCTGAGGGCGCCTGGGTGGCTCAGTGGGTTAAAGCCTCAGCCTTCAGCTCAGGTCACGATCCCAGGGTCCTGGGATGGAGCCCCAGGCTCTCTGCTCAGTGGGGAGCCTGCTTCCCCCTCTCTGTCTCTGACTGCCTCTCTGCCTGTCAAATAAATAAATAAAATCTTAAAAAAACAAAAAAAAGTTACACATCTCTTTCAAGTCTTCCTTTGAGTAGTAATTAGCACATGTGTATGAGGAAACTACCTCAGGCTGAAGAAAGAACCTCCAGAAAGGAGCAAAGAGAACAATCCCTTGAATTCAGAGGCAGCACCTATTCCCACCATTAAGAGTAAGAAAACTCCTAATTCACAAGGGATGAATCAGAGTAATCAGAAGGTTCTTGCCTTAGCAGTATGAAAAAATTTGCCCCTAAAGGCAGCTCTGGTCCCACCCAACAAAAGCTTAAAAACAAGCCTCAAGAGGATCAAACTCTTTCCAAGTAATTTAACCTTATCCCAAGAACAAAGAATACTTACATTACAAAAATATCCATCAACAAGGTAAAATATTAACAAGATAAAATTTACAGTATCTGGCTTTGAATCAAAATTAACTAGGCATGCAAAAAAAGCAGGAAAATATGACCCATAATGAGCAGAAAAATCAGTGAACAGCAAACACAGAAGTGACAGATGACAGAATTAGTAGAGCAGAATATTAAAAATTAAACTTATTTTAACCATATTCCATATATTCAAAATTGTTGTATGCACCTAAAAAAGAGAGCTTCAAAACACATGAAACAAAAACTAATAAAACTCCAAAGACAAACTGACAAATCCATAATAAGAGGTTTCAACACTTCTCAAAAACTGACGAAACAGAGAATCAGCAAGAATAGAGAAGATTTGGGGCACTGGGGTGGCTCAGTCAGTTGAGCGTCTCGTCTCCCTTTGGCTCGGTTGTGATCAGGGGATCCTGGAATTGAGCCACACATCTGGCTCCCTGCTCCGTGGAGCGCCTGCTTCTTCCTCCCCCTCTGCCTGCTTCTCCCCGTGCTTGTGGCTCTCCTCTCTAATAAATAAATAAAATCTTAAAAAAAAAAAAAAAAAAGAGAGAGATTTGGACAACACTATCAATCACCTTGTGAAGATGTCTTAGTTGACCAGAAATACCATGAACCAACAAATGTTCTATGACTGTGTAACAAGATAAAGCGATCTTGGGGCACCTGGGTGGCTCACTAATTAAGCATCTGCCTTCGGCTCGGGTCATGATCCCAGAGTCCTGGGATCAGGTCCCGCATCCGGCTCTCTGCTTGGCGGGAAGTTTGCTTCTCCCTCTCCCACTCCCCCTGCTTGTGTTCCCTCTCTCTCTCTCTGTCAAATAAATAAAATAAAGAATTTTTTAAAAAGATAACACAATCTTGATTCTGATTCAGGTTTTACAAAGTAATTCAAAATCCAAACAACATTAGAATTCTGTGTCTCAAGCTAGATAGTGTCTAGGACATAAGAGACCTCATAAAATCTGCCATTCCTGAGAATTACAGATCCAAATACCTATAGAGGCAAGGATGCTAAGCTTAAAAAATAAGTAAATGTGACAAAGGTTAGGGTAATCTGGAGAGGGCATATCTCTACCCCTAAGACAAACCTCCTCTCATCTACAGCCAGTGATGCCATGGCACAAGGGAACATAGACCCATTATTGCCAGACCTTACAATTTTCCAGGAAGTAACCTAAATTTGGATGTTTACATGAACTCTAGATTTTAGAACACTGACCACCAACACAGTAAATCTGTAACCAAGCAAAAAAAAAGTCCAAGGGGCCCCTGGGTGGCTCAGTGGGTTGAGCCGCTGCCTTCGGCTCAGGTCATGATTCCAGGGTCCTGGGATCCAGGCCCATGTCGGGCTCTCTGCTCAGTGGGGAGTCTGCTTCCCCCTTCTCTCTGTCTCTGCCTAATGCTCTGCCTACTTGTGTTCTATCAAATAAATAAATAAGATCTTCAAAAAAAAAAAAAAAGTCCAAGACCCAAATTCAAAAACAAGTATCTGCTCTCATCTAACGTCTTCAACTTCCAAATGAAACAAAAAGAAATCAAGATATTTATCCAAATTGAGAAAATTGATAATCCCACCCGACCATAATGGGCATGGACACAAAAGTCCACACTTAGAAGAAACTGAAACCAGGATGCTCCCAGGACAGGTAACTTTGTGATGATTATATCCTCAGGAAAGACATGAAAACAGTTCTTCCAACAGCTGAAGGTTAATATTTTATCAAAGGCTTCCTGAATTGTTCCAGAGAACAAAAAAATCAGTGGGAGACAATTACAGAGGCGACTTGGGCAAAATGGAAGAACTTTCTAAAAAGAAAGTTCTTTTTAAAAAAGTTGTCAAAGGGGCGCCTGGGTGGCTCAGTGGGTTAAGCCGCTGCTTTCGGCTCAGGTCATGATCTCAGAGTCCTGGGATCGAGCCCCACATCGGGCTCTCTGCTCAGCAGGGAGCCTGCTTCCTCCTCTCTCTCTGCCTGCCTCTCTGCCTGCTTGTGATCTCTCTGTCAAATAAATAAATAAAATCTTTAAAAAAAAAAAAAGTTGTCAAAGATTCAGTTATTTTGTAGAGTAGAATTTAATTTAGCACCCTACCCTAGAGGTATTCCGGAAAAGGCTTGGAGAAACTTTCAAGAATATTACAGAAAAGATTATTTGATGTGGAAAAAATGGCTGCTCGATTTATAGTCCTTTCTGCCTAAAGCTTCATAAATTCTCCTCATAAAGAATAACTTAGTAATATCTTCATTTTAAGACCTATGTAAAAATTGAGCTGGCAAGCTTACTGACACCATAAAGGGATACCTGACACAGCCTCAGCTTCTGATAGATAAGACTATGTTCAGTGACAGGTCAGAGAACCAACTGATTAACTATAGACGATATTCAGAAATTACAAGGATGCCCGAATTAGAATGCTCCCTTCTGATCCTGGATTTCTGTATGAAATGTGGCCAGAGTCCCAAATTTCAGAACATCAGATAGATATTTAAACTTCAAAGAAATGATATTTAGCAGGATTGACAGAAGTTCAAAAGCCCTTAGGTTCTACACTGGACCATCCACCCCCACTTTACGTGCGCCTTTAATTGTTACGTAAGAATTTCAAAACTACTCAACTTTGCCAGAAAATTTCCAAATTTGAGACCAGACAGCATTTTAAGTGCACTTTTTCTATGGATTATAACCATAAAGAAAATAGACAAATGCTGACAGACAACTAAAGTCAGCAAACAAAATATACTAGCTAGAAAACTAGATTAAAACAACTTGAGAAAACAAGATATTGTAACTCTGCAAAGATTTGAGTACAAAGGCAGTGAATGAAAATAATTCTGCTAAGCAACCTCTTCGACCTCAGCCACAGCAACTTCCTAGAAACATCGCCAAAGGCAAGGGAAGCAAGGGCAAAAATGAACTACTGGGACTTCATCAGGATAAAGTTTTTGCCCAAAAAAAGGAAACGGTCAACAAAACCAAAAGACAACACAGAATGGGAGAAGATACTTGCAAATGACATATCAGATAAAGGACTAGTATCCAAAATCTATAAAGAACTTACCAAACTCAACACCCAAAAAATAAACAATCCAATCAAGAAATGGGCAGAAGACATGAACAGACATTTCTATTTCTGCAAAGACAACATTCAAATGGCCAAAAGACAGATGAAAAAGCACTCAACATCACTCGGCATCAGTGAAATACAAATCAAAACCTCAATAAGCTACCACTTCACACCAGTCAGAATGGATAAAATAACAAATCAGGAAATGACAGATGTTGGCAAGGATATGGGGAAAGGGGAACCCTCCTACACTGCTGGTGGGAATACAAGCAGGTACAGTCACTCTGGAAAACAGTATGGAGGTTCCTCAAGAAGTTGAAAATAGAGCTACCCCAGGACCTAGCAATTGCACTACTGGATATTTACCCCAAAGATACAAATGTAATGTTCCAAAGGGGCATGTGCACCGCAGTGTTTATAGCAACAATGTCCACAAGAGCCAAACTATGGAAAGAGCCTAGATGGCGGGGCGCCTGGGTGGCTCAGTGGGTTAAGCTGCTGCCTTCGGCTCAGGTCATGATCTCAGAGTCCTGGGATCGAGCCCCGCATCGGGCTCTCTGCTCAGCGGGGAGCCTGCTTCCTCCTCTCTCTCTGCCTGCCTCTCTGCCTGCTTGTGATCTCTCTGTCAAATAAATAAAATCTTTAAAAAAAAAAAAAAAAAAAAGAGCCTAGATGTCCATCAACAAATGAATGGATAAAGAAGATGTGGTATATACATACATAATGGAATACTATCCAGCCATCAAAAGTGGAAATCTTGCCATTTGCAACAACATGGATGGAACTAGAGGACATTATGCTAAGTGAAATAAGTCAAAGAAAGACAATTATTATATAATCTCACTGATATATGGAATCTGTGAAACAAGGGGAAATAAGAAACATAAGGGAAGAGAGGAAAAAATGAAACAAGATGAAACCAGAGAGGGAAACACACCATAAGAGACTCTTAATCTCAGGAAACAAACTTGAGGGTGGCTAGAGTGGAGTGGACGGGAGAGGTGAGCGGCAGGGTGATGGGACACTGGGGAGGGTATGTGGTATGGTGAGCTCTGTGAATTGTGTAAGACTGATGAATCATAGACCTGTATCCCTGAAACAAATAATACATCATATGTTAATTTTAAAAAAGAAAATAATTCTGCTAAAATATTATGGACAGAGTCAGATCAAGAAAAAGAAAAATGGCCAGATATATAGTAATTAAGGTAAAAATTTATCTAAGTTAATTTCCTGATATGAGGACAAAAAATTAATCTTCAAAAGAAATGTCAGAGTAAAAGAAATCAAATGGTAAGAAGTCAAAGGTCACTACTGGACACAGAAAAATATGAGAAATCAGGATAAAATTTTAAAATATCACTTTTTAAAATAAAAAATAGAGAAAGTACACCAAAACTCACAAAACCTCAAATTATACACAAAAGTGTGAATATAAATATATATATATATATATATATATCATATATAAAAGTAACCAAGTGGACTCTGAGAGAAGCCAATATAATGACATTAGCCAATTACTGATGGCAAGCTATGCATGCACAAAGCAAACAAGGAATAGAAAGAAAGGAGGTCTGGATGTTTCAGTTAAATTGAGAATGAAAACAACAACCCCAAAGCGCAGAAGGTATGTTGTTTTACTACATCAAATATATAATATATCAAATATATAAAATTATAAAATCAAAGTTTCCAGGGAAGAGCATAAAATAAAAAGATTGTAAAATAGATATAAAACAGATAATATTTTTATCATTTTCTAATTTCCAGTATTTCTTTATAACCCCAATCCGCAGGGACTATCACATTATTCAACACTGTCTCATTCTTCTAAGGCCCACACCTGACTCACCTCTAATTCCAATCTTACCTGGTAACCTCTCCCAAGCACATGATCTCTCCCAAAATCCAATACCAAACTGCTGAATCCCTGAAGAGTATTTTAATTGGACTGTTCTTAAATTATTTCAAACCTGCCTATTTAAATATTTCATGTCCTCCCAAAATCAACACCCTTCCTTACTTCACTTCTGTTATGTAACGAGGTTCTCTGACTCCAATCTTTTCCAAGCATCTGTATTAAACTGCCAGGTTTTTGTCAGTTCTTCAATAAAATTCAGTACATTTCATCAGGTGTATGTGAAAGCACTGTGCTAGACATGTTTGTAAATTTCAAGGTGGGAAATGCCTCATTTAATCCATTCATAGTGAAAAATGCCTAACCATAAAAAAGTATAACACAGTACATATCAAAGAATTAAAATACTATGATAACTGTAAGGAAGACAAACCTTTCCCTTCATATTATCTTGGTGTTACCTCTCTACTCCCACCACTATTCAGGCTTCTATCTAATATGGATATATCTGTTTTCCTTTCATGTCTTAATAATCAATCCTGTATTCTACCCCCAAATTAATCTTTCCAAAAATTTTAGGAAATCACATCACTCTTTTACAAAGCTGTTTCTCAAATGCTTGCAATAACGATTTGCAAACTTCCAACCCCTTATCAAGATGGGGTGAGGGGGGTAAAATGCAGATTACAAGAACCTGCTCAAAGATATTCCAATTCAATCACTCTACTGCAATAACTGGGAATCTGATTTTGAATGAGCCCTTTAGGTAATTTTGATTTAAGTGGCCCACAGAGCATATCTCTGGGGGAAAAAATTCTCCAGGGTAAATGTCAAATTCCTTAGCCCTGCGTCAGGACTCACCACACAAAAGAGTCCTGAAACTCAATTTATAGGGCAAGGGATCTAACTAGAACTATTCACTACAATAAACTTGACTTTCTGAAGCCAACTGTTCTCTCCCTCCAACCTTGCTGAAAATGTCCACTAACTTCATCACTGTTCTCACCCATCTTAAGCCCCATACTTCCTAGATCTCACCAGACTGAAACAATCCCTCCTGTGTAATTCTACAGCACTGTACTGCTTGTCTTGAACCATTAATGTTTTTTTTTTTTAAATTTGAGAGAGAGCACAAGGGCAAAGGGGGAGGGTCGTCAAGCAGACTCCCCACTGAGCAAGGAGCCTGAAACGGAGCTCAATTCCAGGACTATGAGATCATGAGATCATGACCTGAGCAGAAATCAAGAATCAGAGGCTTAAACAACTGAGCCACCAGGCACCTCTTGAACCATTATTTACACTGATATTATTAACTTTTCAGGTGGTTATATCACATGACAACTGACTGTGGATCAAACCTCTTTTCATTTCTTTCAACATCCAGAACAATACATTTTGGAAGTCCTTTCTCTAAGGCAATTTCAGTTTGCATAAGCATACCTAAATAGGAATGAATAAATGAACTAAATTTTAGGATACAAAAAAGGAAAACTATAGAAAGGAGATTCTTATTAGGAAAAGAAACCAGTTAAATAAGTGTATCTGGAATGGAAGTGTATCTGCCAATACAAATTACTACATACTGTTCTTCCTTACCAGCCTACCAAATGCTCCCTGAGGAATTCTTCCCAGAAAGAACAGGTGAACTGAATTCCCAAGAAAAAAAACTGGTAAACCAAACTCTACTTAACACCAATCAGGTCTGTTTAAACTTGATCCAAACAGCTATTCAAAAGCAAGTTATAAGAGGGGGAAAGTCATTTATGGTTAATTTCTGAAACTTTTACACATGCAATAAACTTATAATTGTTCTATTATGATGCTTCAGATTTTGGTATAACATAAATGCCTCTAACAAAGCACTTCCCCAATAACTGATCTACTTATCTGTCTTCTCCTTAATGCTGAACAACATATGGATAGTGACCATGTGTCTTGTTCATCCTTCTAGTCCAGCACTTAGAACAAGTGATTAATAAAGATGTAATGAGTTAAGTTTTCAACATTAAAAAATGACAGTGATTCTCCAAAAATAACACAATGGCCAGCAAGCATATGAAGATACAATCAACATCACTAATTAGAGAAATGCAAATCAAAACCACAATGACATCACCTAATGCCCATTAGAATGGCTACCATTAAAAAAAAAGTGTTGGCAATGGAGACATTGGAACCCCTGTATTGGTGGGATTGTAAAATGGTCTAACCACTATGGAAAACAGTAGAGAGGTTCCTCAAAAAATTAAAAATGAAAATACTATACACAATCCCAGCAATCCTATTTCTGAGTTTATACCCAAAAGAACTGAAAGCAGGGTCTTTAGTAATCTGCACAACCATGTTCACAACAGCATATTCAAAATAGCCAAAAGGTGGAAACCCAAAAATCCATTAACTGATGAATGGATAAATAACTGTGGTACACAAATACAATGGAATATTATTCAGCCTTAAAAAGGAATAAACCTCTTACACATGCTACAACATGGATGAACCTTCAGAACATTATGCTAAATTAAATAAACCAATCACAGAAAGACAAAATACTGTATGATTCCACTTATATGAAGTATCTAGAATAGTCAAATTCAGACAGACAGAAAGTAGAATGGTGGTTCCAATGGGCTGCAGAGGATGGATATGGAGTTTCAGATTTCCAAGAAGAAAAAGTTGTGAAAATCGGGGCACCTGGGTGGCTCAGTGGGTTAAGCCTCTGCCTTCGGCTCAGGTCATGATCTCGGAGTCCTGGGATTGATTGAGCCCCGCATCGGGCTCTCTGCTCAGCATCCACCTCCCCCACCCCTGCCTGCCTCTCTGCCTGCTTGTGATCTCTCTCTCTGTCAAATAAATAAATAAAATCTTAAAAAAAAAAAAGAAAAAGTTATGAAAATCAATTTTACAACAATGTAAATATACTTAACATTATAGAACTATACACTTAAGATGATAAATTTAATGTGTTCACTGCAATGAAGAATTACAGTGAGTTTACAAAAAAAATTCCTTTTTTTTTTTTAAAGATTTTATTTATTTATTTGACAGAGAGATCACAAGCAGGCAGAGAGGCAGGCAGAGAGAGAGGAGGAAGCAGGCTCCCTGCTGAGCAGAGAGCCCGATGTGGGGCTCGATCCCAGGACTCTGAGATCATGACCTGAGCCGAAGGCAGCGGCTTACCCCACTGAGCCACCCAGGCGCCCCCCAAAAAAAATTCTTAAGTATCAATAAACACACAAAAAAAAGCAGGTGTAACACATTTATGTACAATTATTCAAATGGCCTTTTAAGGGCACCTGGGTGGTTCAGTCTGTTAAGCGTCTACCTTCAGCTCAGGTCATTATCTCAGGGTTCTGGAATCGAGCCCTGTGTCAGGCTCCATGCTCAGCAGGAGTCTGCTTCTCCCTCTCCCTCTAACCACCTCCCCCACTGCTCCAGCTCACTCTCTTGCGCTCTAATAAATAAAATCACTCTAATAAATAAAATCTTTAGGGGTGCCTGGGTGGCTCAGTGGGTTAAGCCGCTGCCTTCAGCTCAGGTCATGATCACAGGTCCTGGGTTCGAGCCCCACATCGGGCTTTCTGCTCAGCAGGGAGCCTGCTTCCTCCTCTCTCTCTGCCTGCCTCTCTGCTTACTTGTGATTTCTCTCTGTCAAATAAATAAATAAAATCTTTAAAAATAAATAAATAAATAAATAAATAAAATCTTTAAAAAGTTCAAATGGCCTTTTAATTTAGCTTCCATCTAAAAGATTATTTTAAAAAATAAGATAAAAAAGCCAAGTAGTTTAAATAACTCACTCGAAACTTTCTGTTCACATTTCCTTGTAGAAGATTCTTGCTAATTACAAACTGCTCAGTCAAAAAATATTTCTGCTAAAAGAAGAGAATCAGAATTCTAGAACTAGAAAAGATGACAGAGATCGTACACTCCACTAATTTCCAATGTGGGTCCATAAACAACGGCAAATGAAAAAAGGAAAATGTAATTTTTCATAGAGCTAAATCTATTTAAAGTTAAGGTATATGCTTTATTCTAAGAATACATCTTCACCTTAAACTTCCTATTTTTAATACTAATTTCATCCATTCAACAAATACTTGTTGAGCTACTCTCAGGTGCAAGACTACAATACTCAACAGGAGAACCAAGGCTCTCACTCAGGAAACTACCTCCTTTCTAGTGGAAAATAAGAGTACAGATAGCATGAAAAGATAGGGTTCTGTTGTTAAGTCTTTAACATTCAAAAGAAAAACCTGATCAGCCCACATAATCCTAGGTCAGTGGGAAACATCAATCTACAGCCCCTTCCTATTTTCTTTTAAGATTTTATTTATTTATTTGAGAGAAACAGCGTGCTTATGCACAAGCAGAGGAAACAGGCAGAGGGAGAAGCAGGCTGCCCGCTATGCAGGGAGCCCAAAGTGGGGCTCAATCCCAGGACCACCAGATCATTACCTGAGCCTAAGGCAGATTCTTAACCTACTGAGCCACCCAGGTACCCCCTTCCCATGTTATGAGAAAGTGGATGTCCAAAAGGTTTCACAACAATTCAATAAATTCCAAGTCAAAACCACCTCGTTTCTAATTAAAACACCAAGAAAATACCCATGTGCCTTAGTAGAGATTCAAACATAATAAATTTATTGGACTCCCAATATCTCAAAGACTAATATTCTTCCACTTAACATGTCCTTCCAGTTCTAACAGGATTTGATTCTATATACGAACCTTCTTGTATCATTTGAAGACATAAAGATTTAATGAAAACCTTAAAATCCCTAGGACAACACCAGTCAGAATGGCTAAAATTTAGAAGTCAGGAAATGACAGATATTGGCAAGGATGCGGACAAAGGGGAACCCTCCTTCACTGCTGATGGGAATGCAAGCTGGTGCAGCCACTGTGGAAAAAAGCACGGAGGTTCCTCAGAAAGTTGAAACTAAGCTACCCTACGACCTAGCAATCACATTACTGGGTATTTACCCTAAAGATACAAATGTAGTGATCGGAAGGGGCACATGTATCCCAGTGTATTTATAGCAGCAATGTCCACAATAGCCAAACTATGGAAAGAACCAAGATGTCCATCGACAGATGAATGAATTAAGAAGATATGGTATATATATACAATGGAATACTATGCAGCCATCAAAAGAAATCAAATCTTGCCATATGCAACAAACCGTGGATGGAACTAGAGGATATTATGCTAAGTGAAATAAGTCAATCAGAGAAAGACAATTATCAGATGATCTCCCTGATATGAAGAAGTTGAGAGGCAGTGTGGGGGGTTTAGGCGGGTAGGGAAGGAAAAAATGAAACAAGATGGGATTGGGAGGGAGACAAACCATAAGAGACTCTTTAATCTCACAAAACAAAGGAAGGGCTGCCGAGGGAGGGGGAGTATGGAGAGGGTGGATGGGTTATGGACATTGGGGAGGGTATGTGATACTATGAGTGCTGTGAAGTGTGTAAGCCTGATCATTCAGACCTGTATCCCTGGGGCAAATAATACATTATATGTTAATAAAAATAATTAATTAAAAAAAATTAAGGGGCACCTGGGCGGCTCATGGGTTAAGCCTCTGCCTCTGGCTCAGGTCATGATCTCGGGGTCTCATTTTCTTCCTCTGAGTCTGTCATAAACACCAACATGCAAGTCACTGGATAGGAGAGAGTATATGAGGCAGGAGCAACACAAAAATAAACCAAAAAATAGTATTTTCCCCTAAGATATCAGAAGAATTAGATATGAAAGCTGCACCCAAAGAGCTGTAAGTGCCTATGACTGGAACAAAGGGTTAGAGGTTCAAAGGACAAAATGGAACTTTCTGCTGCAGTAAGCAAAGAATTCACTGAGGAGGGAGGAAACTGATGAGTTAAACCACAGAGAAAAGTATTTTTAGGCAAAAGAGACTTCACTGAATAAAGAAGGAAGACACAGGGCATGTTATGTTTGAAAAGGCAAGAACATTAACCCGGCTGAAGCACAGAAATATATAAGAGAGCAGTTAAAGGTAAGGCTGAAAAGGTAGGACTGGGTCAGATTTCAGAGGACCTGATGAAACAAACTCCCTATTTACAGCACCAAGATAGAATTAAACTTTTACATATTTATTATCTTCATGAAATAAGACTGCACATGGTGCGCCCTATTAACTTGAATGTATTTATGCTTTTCAGCTAGGACAACATCTGATACAAACATGTTTGAGCGCTGGATCTAAATTCAAGTAACGGATTTTTTTCTTAACTCCTGATAACCAGACTTATGTACAAAGACATGGGAGCAGTGGTCAGAGAGGGCTGGCCAGAACCTACATTCAGACTGCTAAAATTTATGCCAGCTACTCAATTATAATCAGGGAAAAAGTAGAACCCACAAATCTTTTCCATAGGATGGTGGAGTAGCTTGAACAAGAAGGCATAATAGCTTGAAATAAGAAGGCCATTTGGGCAAACCCCAAACTGCCAGCTGCTATGCCAACTTGTGATCTCTCTCTAATAAATAAATAAAACTTAAAAAAAAAAAAAAAAAAGAACTTGGGGGCGCCTCGGTGGCTCAGTGGGTTGAAGCCTCTGCCTTGGGCTCAGGTCATGATCCCAGAGTCCTGGGATTGAGCCCCTCATCGGGCTCTCTGGGCTCTCTGCTCATCCGGGAGCCTGCTTCCTCCTCTCTGCCTGCTTCTCTGCCTACTTGTGATCTCTGTCAAATGAATAAATAACATCTTTTTTTTTTTTTTTAAAGATTTTACTTACTTATTTGACAGAGATCACAAGTAGGCAGAGAGAGAGGAGGAAGCAGGCTCCCCACTGAGCAGAGAGCCCGATGAGGGGCTCTGCAGGGCTCAATCCCAGGACCCTGGGATCATGACCTGAGCCAAAGGCAGAGGCTTCAACCCACTGAGCCACCCAGGCGCCCCAATAAAGAACATCTTCAAAAAAAAAAAAAAAAAAAAAAAAAAAGAATTTGGAAAAATGTTCAATTAGACAACTATCCTGAAGCTATTGATAAGAACTTAAAATTCTAAGCAACTACACAATTCAAAACTACCATTTTACCCTTAAGTTAGTCAGTTAAGTCCCATCCCCCTAGTAAAAAGGAGACTTACCAGATCTTTTGAGTGTTACCTGGATAATGACATCACTCTCTACTGCTGTTCTAGCAGGCTGGGATGGGCTGCCCTCTGCCCTCTTTCCCATACATCACAAGAGTAGCAATCCCCCCAAAAGAAAGGTTTGTAGAAAAGGAAGTTATAGCAGCTCTATCTCCTCAGTTCAAAAACTACCAAAAGCTGTTAAGACATAAAAAGAAGCACTCCATAAAAAGTGGAAGTGGGATGGGGGAGCACAATGAAACCAAGCAAATTCCTATCTGTAAAATTTAAGTTAAAGGAAAACTTGGAATCTCACCCAAAGCTCTCATTTTACACATTAAGAAACTGAGGCCCAGGGCGGTGGTGATTTGCCCATGGCAAACGCTTCCCTATAAAGGTGTTAACTGTCTGTTACCAGTCACAGTAATCACATTCACACAGTTACTTATATGTTTATAAGATTAAGTACCTGGTATGCAAAAAACACAATCTCCATTTCCTTTGCACCCCGTTCAGTGGCTTGCCCCAATGCTATCCAGAAAATGATGCAAGATTCCCAAATGAATACGGTATCCTCCTTCAGCCACTACAGACACAAAATTTCTTTTATCTAAGATAAAGTGAAAACCTGAAATGCCTGAATTTCTCAAGTTCTGACTAAACAAGTGGATCAGCAAAACCTCAAAATTTGGGGTAGAATGAGAATACGAAATGGAGGATAGTACTTTCTTGACAATTGCCATTTCCCTCCTATTAATGTTTCCAGGCCAGGTTTTTTGAAAAAAGGTGTAAAGTTAAAAAATAATAGGTACAAAGTTATTCCAAATTATCAGCACTTTTGAGACACTTCCATTAGAAAAGTTAGCATATCTTTACCACTCAAAAAATAACGTGAAAGTAACCTACCCTGCAGAAAATATTTTTGGGTGGGGGGAAAAAAAGCCAACCACCTAAAATAATTGTCTACCAGGCCATAACACATTAAAACCACAAAATAAGGAACAACAATTTCATAAAAATCCCACCAGCTAAAAAACAGAGTACCTTCAGTCTTCCTGGGCTCACTATTTACTGTCAAACTGTCAAAGCATGTTGAGGAACACGGAGAAAAGTTCTGCATCGAGTTCACAGGCTGTGGGTGCATCCGATTATACCACTACCCACACATAACACCAGTTTGGGGAAATGCAAACACGCCACATGTACATTTTTTAACCAGGCTTAACCACGTTTAACCAAGGTAAGTGTTGTCAGCTCTTATATCAAAGGTTTAAAAAAAAAAAAAAAAAAGAGCACTACGCAAGCATACTTCACTCATTTATAAAACCATCAACAGAAATGGCAAGGAACTGACCCGAGACGAATTAAACAGTTCTGAACATTAAGGCCGCCGTACTAAACGGTTTAGGAGGGCTCTTTCTGAACTGCTGGGCAAAAGTCCTCTGACGAGCCTCAAAACTAATGACCGTATACTAATGCACAAATAACAAAAGCTTAATACAAACTACCACGCCGCCAAACCGTTCCTGTTACCAGTACCCAGAATTTTTTAAAATAAGCATTGAAAGGGAACAATAAAAAGCGTCTCACCGCAAACACAGCAAGAGAGAGACTGTCGGAAGTAAGGCAAGAGCCTGTTAATCTCTGTAAACGCCTTGGGGTCTCCGGGGTCGTAGTTGAGCACTAGGCGGCTCGCGGAAATGTAGAGAGCAGTAGCATTCACGGGGTTCATTGCAGACACTTCGACACCGTTGGCTCCCGGTTGAAAAGAAATTCCGGATCCAACTTTGTAAGCAGCCAGGGAACAATGGCGAATTTGCAACAAATCGGAGGAAACCAAAGAACCACTGGCCAAAGTAGTAACTAAAATCCGTGCAAGTTTGTGGAGCTGAAGCAATCCTCCCACACATGGGGCCCTGGCGCCCCTCCTCCGTCCCTGAGACTTGCAGACAAAAAAAAAAAGAGAGAGAGAGAGAGAGAGAGAGAGAAACCAGCGTTCGAGTTTGTCCCAGGCAGCCTCGGGGCGAAGAACGCGGGGACTTCGGCGCTGGGGCCGGAACTCGGCGCTCAGTCTAGCCCCGCGGCTCCGCGGGCGGCCTTCGCTGCATCTCCGGACGCGGAGGCACCTCCTCAGGGCGAGCTGGGCGGGAGCGCGAGCAGGCCCCGGCCCGGTCCGAGGGGCGCGCACGCTTCTCACGAGCTGCAGGGCCCTTACTCCATCACAGCGCCCGGCGCAGAGGTAGCGGCGACGGCAAGAAGGATGGCTCGGGCGTCGACTTCCTCAATCTAGTGCACCAAGCCGCGGCGGCGGCGAATGCTGCAGCTGCGGCAGGCGGAGGCTGCCGCCGCTCTCTCCATATCGGACGCGGGGCCCAGACTGCGCCTGGCTCTCCGCCCTGGCGGTTACAACCCCGCTGTTCCCTGAGGTGGCGAAGCGGGCAGGAGAGTCCCCCACCCGACAGGGGAGGGCTGGGAAGGAAGTGCGCGGGCCGGCGGCGGCAGCGGGAGGGGGCGGGGAGCAGGCCCGGCCGGGCCGCGGCGGCGCCCCTCGCTCCTCAGTCGCTCACTCCGAGGTC
Source organism: Lutra lutra (assembly GCF_902655055.1). Lineage (NCBI taxonomy): Eukaryota > Metazoa > Chordata > Mammalia > Carnivora > Mustelidae > Lutra > Lutra lutra. The sequence continues at coordinate 128,974,182 of NC_062278.1, read as the reverse complement.
ACCAGGCGCAAGCACCGCCCCCTCACTGCCCGGCCATCTTCTCCACGCCGCACACACGGAGACCTCCTCCTCCAAGCACGACGGCCGCCGCCGCCCACGGCTCCCGCCCGGCCGCAGCTGAGGCGAGCGCTCACACCGCCAGGCCCCGCCGCCGCCCAGAGCACCAGCAAGGCCCCGCGGCAGGCCCCTCCCCCCGTGCCTCGCCGCCCTCACCCTGACTCCACGCGCCACTCTAACTCAGTAGGGCCCGGGCTGCTGCGGCCTTAGTGAATCCCGCGGACTGTGCGGCGCCTCAGGCCCTGCCGGCGACGACGACCGTTACCCCAACGGGCAAAGCCACTGTCATCCCCGAGACTCCCCCGCCGCCGTCGTCGCTAGCGCCCGCACGCATGCGCAGATCACACTCACCCCCCTCCCCCCGCCCTTTCCTTTCCCTTCGCTTCCCTTTTCCCCTGCTTCTCCTCTAAGAGCCCCCTCCACACCCTCCCTGAGCTACCGGCTGGCTCCGCGCATGCGCATTCCAATATCAAGCTCCACCGCCTTTCGCCCTCACGCGTGCGCCTTGACCGCCCACCCAGAAAACCGGATAAACACAGCAGCCCGCTCACGCCAGCCCCTCCCTGCTGCCAACCCACCCCGCCCTCACTGCGCATGCCTGGCTCTCCACTTACGGCTTTTAGAACAGAGCATGCTCTCTGCAAGACGCCAGTTCTGTCCGCCCCTCCCCCATGCTCCCTCAAATTCCCTCTTAGGCGTGTGGGCTGTGGCGAAACGTTCGTTAGTTGACCCATCCTTCCACGGTATGGGCTCTAAGCCCCTCGCACTACACTGCTTCCTCGATGCCAGCCAACGCTGAGTCCTGGCGGGGACGCGCCATGTGGCACTCCGCCCTGACGGCCCTCCTCGCCCTAACTGACCACGATATGAGGAAATAGTCCGGAACGGCCCGAAGCCCCGCCCTCGCGGCCTTTCTCCTGGAACAGCGCTTTCCAAGCACTGAAAGGGCGCTGCCGCGGCCTGCTTGGGCAGCCCGAGCCGGGAAGGTCGACAGCAAACAGCGTGTCCGCGCGGCGGCGTGCGGACGCGACGTTTGCTAGGTTAGGGTCGCGGCAGCGTCGATGGCAGCCTGAGGTCAGTTAGACCCTGGCAGGCGGTGTGTAATCGTTGGGGCTCGGGCCCATCTCCCTTCCCCCGCCCTTCCGAGCTGGGCTCTTTCCGGGGACTCTGGTCCTTGGAGTCGGACCGACGCCAGCCGCCCAGCCTTCTGGGGCGCCGACCAGGACCTCACCGAGCTCCTAGAGGAAAACTGTCCAATTTAAAAGCAAAACGTACCCCTTTTCGGCTCCTTTGACAGACTTAGCCCTTCTTTGTGAACAGAGCTCTTGAGGAATCCACGGTCCTGGTTTAGAAGGGACCCAAATCCTTGAAAGTACATCTTTTTTTAAACAAGCTTTAGCCTTGTTTTTGCAGGAGACCGGGGACACAGATATAAATAAACAAAAGCCTAACTTAACGTATGATTCCCCTCATCTCTAAAAGTACAAAACTTTTTTTGAGGAGCACAAATAGAAACAGCATAGGAACCATTTTTATCTCTCGATACCAAAGCTCTTTAGCATAGTTTTTTTTGCGCAAAATAAATGATCTACACGTGTTTGCAAAGTGAAATTTGTGACATGTATATCTTTTGGGGGCACAGTTAGTTTTAGGGATTTTCTATTTAGAGTAGAAATTAATAAGGTAACAAGGGAACCCAATAAATTCTGGTATATAATTTCTAGTCATATGATAACAGGTTTATTTTCTTTACAAGGGCTAGCATATTATCACCACTTAAGTATAAGCAGTAAAAATCTAACTTCTTAATTTTGTTAGGGAGCAAAGCAGAAATTAGACAAAGTTGTGCAAAGTACATTTGGCTGTCTTGTATCTGGAAAATGACAAGGATTCTCAAATCCATTCTCTTGTTTAAAAGCCCCATCTTCCTTGGGTCGTTTGTTTGATAAGTGATCTTGTCTAAGCTCACCTTCAAATAAAACTGTTATATTATACAGTTCTATTTTTATTTCAGACTCTAAGTTCTTATTCCACAAAACACAGGTTGTTTTACTCCAAAGGAGCAACACGGAGAGTAAAATAATCAGTACTGTTTTCCATTCAGGCAACATAAATTAGCAGTCACCCTAAGCAAGTGATTACTTTCAGGGCCTTAATCTTGCTGATGTTCTCATAACTGAATTTTTTTTTTAATCATTGGAGATGTGTGCAGCCTAAATTAAGACTAATTTTGTTGATGGTCTGTGTGTGTGTGTGAAAGAGAGAAACTTAAACCAATTTTTTTTAGCATCTGAAATTGCTTACAACTGGTGGTAAGTTTATGGTATTTAGAAGCAAATCACCTCCACGTTGAAGTATATTGTCTGCGGTAACTATTTGATTGCTGCAGGCTTGCCTTAAAAGAAAACCATAACTGTTTGTAGAAAATGAAGTGTTTGGATCAAATATTTAGGAGAAATCATATATAACTCAGATAACTATCAATGTGATTTTTTTCATATTTTATATTTAATTATTATTTGGAAGTAAAAGTGTTAGGGTTGCCAGATCTAACAAAAATACAAGATATCAGTTAAAATTTTTTAATAAGCTTTTTATTTGAGATCACTTGAGTTTTCAGAATTATTGCACAGATAGTACAGACAGTTCTCACATATTCCATTTCCCCTATTATTAACATCTCATGATAGTATAGTACATTTGTTACTATTAATTAACCAATCGTAATACATTTTTATTAAGTAAAATCCATATTTTACTCATATTTCTTCAGTTTTTTTTTTTTCTAATGTCCTTTTTCTGATCCAGGATCCCATCCAGGATATCACATTACATTTAGTCATGTCTCCTCAGGCTCCTCTTGACATCTGGTTAAATTTTCATTTCAGACAAACAACAAATACCTGTTTTCTTTTTATTATCTGTATTTCCAACCCATTTTGAGTTAAAGCTCCCCTCTTCTGTGTTCCAAAAATGGCAACTGCTTGCCTCCTTCACTGCATTTATCAAACTACATGGCAATTGTTGGTTTAGCCCTGCCTTCTCCCTGTCGTATTATAACTGCTGGAAGACCTGAGTTTCTCCCTCTTTGACTTTTATTGTCATTGTCTAGCATAAGGCTTGACATATTATGGGTACTCGGTAATTCTTAATGATGAATTATTAGAAATGCAATAACATAAGGAAACTCCCCAGTACAGTAAATGGTGCAAAATAGGCATGGACAAGTGTTTGCTTTTCCTTAAGGAGAAACACAAAATATCTTATAAATTTAAAGACAGTTCTTATGTCAGCTTGATCAATGTCAATTCTAAGATCCTTAATAAAACCAGATGTGTGGATTGATTTGAAACACTCAGATAATCAATCAACAAGTATTTTATTGATTATGCTCAAGCACTTTGGGGACAATAAAGAAAATGTGTAAGTAGTTATACTTTCAAAGAACAAAGATCAGGCTGGCATTACATGAGAGGGACTTCCTGAGCGGTTAGGCCCTTTATAAAATTATGAAATAGTTGTTTGCCTCCCTTGACCCATCTCTTTCACCCTCCTTTCTCCACCACCACCCCCCACTTTTTCTTTCTCCACCAAAAACTATCCAGAGGTAATGTTTCCTCTTTTGCCTTCCCAGATTGCATTCTCCCTGGCTGCCTAGTATCTCCATTCCACTGCCTTCAGCATTATACTTATCTGTTATGGAGTGAATGTTTGTGCACCCTCATCTGCTCCCCAAATTCATGTACTGAAATCCCAGCCCCTACATGATGGTATCAGAAGGTGGAGGCCTTTGGAAGATAATTAGGTCATGAGAATAGAGCCCTCATTAATGGGACTGGTACCCTTACAAAAGAGACTCCAGAGACCTCCCTCACTCTCTCTGCTATGTGAGGATTCAATGGGAAATCAGCCTCATCTTCCTGCGCAGAAGAGAACCTGCACCAAGCAACCATGTCGGCACCCTGATCTCACATTTCCAGCATCCACAACTGTGAGAAATAATTGTTTGCTGTTTAAACCACCCAGTTTATAGTATTGTGTAACAGCAGCCCAAACTAAGACACCATCCGTACCAAATTTTAACAAGCGCTTACTGTCACTGTGGAAAGAAATCAATCTGATTAACCTCAATTTATGGGACAATGATAATAATTTAATCTAAGCTAACAACAAATCAGAGACTGGCCAGAGCAAATACCTCTTTATAGGGAGCACTAAACCAGGTGAAATTAAAACAGGGTGTTGGGGCATCAGCCTTTGGCTCAGGTCATGATCCCAGAATCCTGGGATCCAGCCCTGCATCCCACACCCTGCTCCTCGGGAAGCCTGCTTCTCCCTCTCCCACTCCCCCTGCTTGTGTTCCCTCCCTCACTGTCCCTCTCTGTCAAATAAAAAATAAAATCTTAAAAAAAATTCCATTCTTCCCTGACCACTGCTCTCTATTACCAAACCTTATCTTCCATCTTCTGCTTCTTAGCTGTGGTCATACCTCTTGCTCAGTCTTAGAGCCTCCCAAAAGAAATGCTTCCCTTTGGATATCAACTCCTGGTGCTATTTTTTTCTATGACTTTTTTCAAATCAGTACATCTATCCATTTCTATCATCCAAAAACCTTTATTTAGCAAGTCTAGCACCCATTTATTTTATATCTCAAATATTGAATTGACTTCAGCTTCTTTATCCCTACCTCTAGCCCAAACAAAGCAGTTTGCTTTTTTGGTCACTGCCTAGTACAGTGCCAGACACATATGAAGGTAGCTACTAAATGTTACTGTTTTTATTCCCTAACACATTTTCAACTCTATTCAACTCCCTATTAAATTTCTTCATTCATTTATGCAACCAACATTTATTGTCAGCTATATGCCAAGCATTCAGAATACAAAAATGAATAATTCAACAGTTTCCAGCCCTCAAAGAGTTCACAGTCTAGTTGAAGTGGCAGCTATGTACGCAGCTAATTTATAACTCAGAGTGGTAAGGATTTAAGGGATGCACTCAGTGTAAATCCAAAATGTCTTAGCAGATATTTCTGCAACATTATGGGTTAAACAAGCTTGTGTGGACTTTCCTGGGAAAATAACTGCAATTATTCATAGCATTGTGTCTAAGGGAAAATGTGTTCTGCATTCCAAACAGTCAATTTGAAATTGAATTTTTGGAACACAGCCTATTTGTCCCTGGAGGCTGTCTATTTCTCCATTATCTAAGATCCCTATCTGTCTTAGGACAATGTATATCTTTTTACAACTCCCACCTGTTCCATTTGGCCTATGGGGCTATCTGAGGGTTGCTAGTCACCAACTTACTTTACGGGGTTCAGCGTTACACAACAGATAGTCCTCTGGTCAAGCAGGTTGAGTCAAGCAGGTAGGACTAAAGGAGTCTCAATCCTAAATTTGTTCAACATTTTACTACTAGGGAAGGTAGTAGGAAAAGTTCATCAAGTGAGTGATGAGCGTTTAGAGTTGCTGCTATATAAAATGAGAAAGAGAGCTGCTTAGGAACAAGGAAAGGGATTGCAGGAACAATGTCAAATAGGGAACATCTCTTGGGTAGAATAGGATCCATAAAAATATCTAAATATACATGCCTGGACAATAAAGATTTTCAAAGTGGCCTTTACAAGTCACAGACTGACTAGGGACTAGGAATGAAGATTTCTAATCTGATGTTGAGGAAACTAGACTTCATGAGGCAATTATCTTGTTATTCCGGAACTTTGGGAGGTAGTATGGGGTAGTGGAATGAGCTTGAAAAACTCTTTATTCCAATATGTACTGTGTAGACTTGGGAAAGAATATTCAAGTTCTCTGAGCTTTAGCTTTCTCATCTATAATATAGGGACAATAATACTTTCCTTGCAGGATTACCACAGGGAGTCTTATCTTCATCAAATTGTTTCTAACACAGGCAGTATGGATATACAGGTGAAAAAGACAGTCTCAGTTACAGTCTACATGAATACGCAATTATAATGCAACGAGACAGTATTTCAATATGGTCCTGTATAAACATGAGAAAGGACACCTAACCAGACATGGAAGCTCAGGAAAATATGAAAGAAGTGATCTATAAAATGGGACATGAAGGACCAATGGGAGAAACAGAAGAAGGTTAGGAAGAGTCTCTAAACAGAAGGAAGAGCATGTAAAAAGGCCTAGAGGAAGAAGTTTGCATATTTGGGAAATTTCATGTTGTTGAGCAGCAAATACAGTAAATACAGAACAAGAGGAATAGTGTTGAGAAATGAGTTGGAGTAATAAACAGACACCAGATTACAAAGAACCTTATGGACATTATAAGGGTCATCCTGAGGTTAATGGAGCATCATAAAGAATTGACTTGGTGTGCAGGGGTAAGATTAGAAGTAGAGAGACCAATTAAGAAACTACTGCAGTGTTTTACCAAAAGATGGTCTTACCTTGTTCAGATGTTGGCAAATTATAGTCTAAAGGCCAAATCTGGCACCTTGCTTATTTTACCTGGTGCACAAGATAAAAATGCTTTTTTTACATTTTAAAATGGTTTTTAAAAATGAAAATAATAACATTTTATGACACATTAAAATTATATGAGATTCAATTTTCATTGCCATAAATAAAGTTTTATTGGAACACAGCCATGCTCAACCATTTATGAATTGTCTAGGGTACCTTTTGCACAACTACAACAGATTTGAGTAGTTGTAACATGCAAAGCCTAAAATATTTGCTACCTGGGCTTTTACATTAAAAAAATATAAAATGCTGACCCTTGATCTTGAGCATCAAACTAAGGTGGTAGCAGTGAAGGATGAGAGATAACAACAAGACTGAATCAATAGGAGTTGGGGCATGTTGGGATGTGAGAATGAGAAACAAAGATGATATGACGTCCAAATTCTCTAACTGTGGCAATGATAATGAACACTTCCATGGTCTGACCATGTGCCAGGCACTGATCTAAGTTTTTTAACATATTAACTCATTATGCTGCTCTAAGGTCCTAAGAAGTAAATTCTATTCTTATCATTCTCATCTCACATGTGAGGAAACCGAATCACAGAGGTTTAGTAGTTTGTTCAAGGTCATACAACTAATAGGAAATGAGAATTGAATCCAGACTGTCTGGTTCTAGAATCTCTACTCTTAAAACTGTTTCAAAAATTCACAGAGAGGGAGATCTCAGCAGGAAAAATAGGTTTGGAGGGAAATGATGAAAGCAGGTGTGGACATGTCTAGTTAAAAGTGGTCTGGGGGATGCCTCGGTGTCTCAGTTGGTTAAGCCGCCGCCTTCAGCTCAGGTCATGATCCCAGGGTCCTGGGATGGAGTCCCGCATCGGGCTCCTTGCTCAGTGGGGAGCCTGCTTCTCTCTCTGCCCTGCCTGCCGCTCTGCCTGCTTGTGTTCTCCCGTGCTCTCTCTCTCTCTCTCTCTCTCTGTCTCTCTCTCTGACGAATAAATAAATAAAATCTTAAAAAAAAAAAAAGTGGTCTGGGACGTCCAAGTGAATGTCCAGTAAGCAGTTGGATAAATGAGTCTGGTACTGTGTGTTTAAGGAACAGGGCTCTAGCTTTGAGATAGAGACTTCATAGTCAGTAGCATACACACAGCAATAGAAATCATGAGAGAGATACAGGTCACCCAGCGGGAATAAGAAGAAAATATTGGGGCGCCTGGGTGGCTCAGAGGGTTAAAGCCTCTGCCTTCAGCTCAGGCCATGATCCCAGGGTCCTGGGATTGAGCCCCGCATTGGGCTCTCTGTTCAGCAGGGGGCCTGCTTCCTCCTCTCTCTCTCTCTGCCTGCCTCTCTGCCTGCTTGTAGTCTCTGTCTGTCAAATAAATAAATAAAATCTTAAAAACAAAAAAGAAGAAAAGAATACTAAGAATGAAACCGTGATGACCACCAGTATTTAACAAACAACACAAGAGAGACTGAGAAGGAACAGTCATAGAGGTAGGTAGCAAACTGAGAAGAATTTTCATTTTTAGTGGTGTGATATATATAAAGTATCTTGCATAATAAGCAGCATTGGCATCATAAACAGTAGCTCTTTTACTATTAAAATCATATTTGAAAGGTCTAACCCTTTCTTAGCTGTGGAATGGAGCTATTTCAAATCTTTTCCACATTCCCATGTCTTTAAACACCCATCTCACCTTGCCTTCCAATTTTTTGCAGAGGACCTTATCTCTCTTTTAAGGAGAAAATCAAGATCTACTTCTCCACATGAAAATATTCCATAATTCCCCATTTCTCATTCTTCCCTTCTATTTCTGGCTTCCTCCAGGACTTTCCTCAATGGTTTTCCCAAATTTTACTTCTTCAGCCTGTCACCCCTCTTGCTATATTCCCCAGTTCTGTCTAGCTATGCCATATGCTTCAAAAACCATCTTTCACTTCATTTCTCTCTTCTTCTAACCTGTCAAAATTTTGGTAGAATTCAACCTTATTTCCTTTTTTGTTGTTAACAATTTCTCGACCTCTTAAAATAAGATTTCCTTCACCACTCTAATGAAACTATATTCTTCCAAACCACAGGCAGCCCCACTGTTTGACTTATTGTCCAAGCATTACTTTTAATAATGTTATATTGAAATGTCCTTTTCTTTCTTTGTATTACATTCTGGGTAGATTCCTTAGCTTTCTGGTTAATCAAGCCCAGTCTAGTTTAAAACTGAGTCAGGCACAAGTCTGCTAAAATCACAGAAAACCTGAAGTAACACTGCTTAAACAAAACAGAAATTTACTTCTTTCATGTTAGAAAAAAAAAAAAAAAGCCTGGCAGTAGGCCAGGCACAGCTGGCATGACAGTTTGACTGTCATCAAGGACCCAGGTTCTGTCTTTTTGGCCCATCATCCAAATATATCTACTTTCAAGTTCATTTTATTTTATTTTATTTTAAATGTTTTATTTATTTATTTGACAGACAGAGAGATCACAAGCAGGCAGAGAGAGAAATGGGGTGGAGGAGCAGGGGAGGGTGTTGGGGAGCAGGCTTCCCACCGAGTAGAAAGCCCGAGGTGGGGCTCAATCCCAGGACCCTGAGATCATGACCTGAGCCAAAAACGGAGGCTCAACCCACTGAGTCACCCAGGTGTCCCTTCAAGTTCATTTTACAGTCCAAGACAGCTACTGAACCTTTAGCATTTCAGACAATAGGAAAGAGGAAGGGAGAACAAAGGACGCACTTCCCAGCTGAGTCAGTTCCTTTTAAGCAGCCTCCAATCTTCAGCATCCCATGTAACACTTAAATTTCTTTGGTCCATAACTTAGGCATTTTGTCACACCCAATTGGAAAGGAGTCTGGAAATACAGTCTTTTCAAGGGTGCACGGACATGCTGGATAAAATGGAGTTCTAGTATTAAGGAAGAAGAGAGAATAGAATCTGGATAACCACTTGCAATTTTGGCCACAAACTACAATTTCAAAATGTTTCAAAATTTCATCTTTCCTCTCTCTTTTCTCTTCAAGATATATCTCCTCTTATCCGTTGGTTTAAATAGGAAAGGAAAAAGGACAAGTGTGATAGCACTCTTAGGCCCAGACTAGAAGGAGCAATTCTGGTAATGCCTCTCCTCCTGTCAGGTTAAGGGTTTCACAGAGCAAAGGAGATTTGCTCAAGAGCTGAGAAGTGGTCAAGAGACAGCAATTGATAATAGAAACTAGATGTTTGGGTTGAGCTAAGCCAGTTAGGATCCTTGAAAAATGAGAAAAAGTCAGAGTAGGAAGAGAAGGGAGGTGAGCCAGGATTTATAGTTGGGAGACAAATTCTGCCACATTCTGGTGTGAAATTCCAAGGATTTCAAAAATTCTAAATTCAAACCTGAACTTTCATGTTGTTTTGAAAATATATTTGTCAGAATAGGAGGAAGAAACATATTTTATTTAAAAGTTTGTTAGTTTGATTTATAACTTGTAAAGTTGGAGACATATGGTATGTGGGCCTGCGGGTTGCCACTTGTACTCTTGCCCTGGGCTCTGCAAATGATCAGGTGGACCTGTACCACAGTCTGCTCAAATGAGAAGGACTGCAGCTCTCAGTAACGGTTGCCACTGCTTTTCTCGTTAATGTTAACCAGCAATTGAAGTTCTGAGAGGCAGGAATCCAAGTGCAGGGTATCTCTTCAGGTATGCATTTGCATTTTTCTAGGACTGCTTCTGAGTGTTCACTCACATGTGCCCTCACGTGGGAGAATACCTCTGCCTTGGACAGAGCCTCCTCTGTTCCCATTCATAGCACTCCATCCCATAGCCTCTTGGTGCTAGGCCCCTCTTGATGGCTCCCCTAAGTGGGGTATTGCTGAAATGGTTCAATCTCACTTACTTTCCTCAGGGCCCATCTAACAGGAAATACTCATATCTGCTATGAAAAAATGGTGGGACTTTAGGCTATTCCATACCATAGCCCCAGTTCCCACTTGTTATCTTTCTCCAGTTTCTTTCCCTTTGCTCAGATTGAGTCCCCTGACCAAGAATACATCCAACCCGGAAATCAGCTTCCCCCCCACCCCTCCCAGCCTTACTTGATTTTGAGAATAGAGGAAAAGCATGGCTTCCCTGTGAGAGGAACACACAACCGCAAGGCTGGACTCTGGCTTTCAATTTCCTCCTTCTTTTCCTGTGAATTAGGAAGAGAGAGAGGGTTGGGGCAGTGGCTAGTGGTGCTAGGGCTAGTATTGTTTTCTCTCAGTACTGAGGAAGATGGTTGCAACCATCGAAGTCCTCAGCTTCATTGTCCCTAGCTGCGGGCTGTAAGCTCCAATCCTGGAACAAAGGATAGGTAGCATTCAACAATATCAACCTAATTTACCAAAATTTGACTCTTATTTTCCTTCACTGCTCTGTCTGGAAAAATGTTACCATTATTACATCCCTCTTCTGAAAACATTCTCCATTATTCTGCAATTTGTGCTGAGTTTTCCTATTTCTGTGTATTCTCTTTCTCATTTGCAGATTATTTCTTCCTATTTCAGTTGGACACTTAAGATACCCCTAAAATGAAGCCAGCTATTTACATCTCACTTATTAGATCTCGCTTATTAGACTGTAAGTTTTTTTGAGAGCCTAAAGTATTAGTTCATTTATTTTTAAGTGAATGAATGAGTATTTGAATGAATGAATTCAGGACACAGTCATTAACCCTTCTTTTTTAAACTCTCACTCTGGCAACTTGTTCACTCAAATGATTCAAGCTATCCCTTTTCTTTAAATAACTAGAATATCAATATCTCTATTTTGATATCTCTTCTGAGCTTCAGATTTGCAGTTCTAACTTCTTTCTTCCATTTTCACCTAGATGTCCTGCGGTCACCTGTAAATTTATATATCCAAAACCAAATTCATGATCATTTTTCCATATCCAGATCTTACTTTACTCTTTTCCATGTCTTCGTCACTCTCTTTCTCTAAAATGTATAACCTTGGAGTTATGACTTTGACAACTCTCCTCCAAGTCCTATCAGTTTTTTTTTCTTAAAACAATAACATATCACTTGGAGCTTCTGGGTGACTCAGTTGGTTAAGCATCAAACTCTTGATTCCAGCTCAAGTCATGATCTCAGGGTTGTGAGATCGAGCCGCATGTTGGGCTCCTCACTGGGCATGAAAACTGCTTAAGATTCTTTCTTTCTCTGTCCCTCTGCCCCTCTCCCGCCTTCCTCTCTAAAAATCAAAACAAAACAAACACCTAAAAAAAAACACAACAAATCACCTTATCACCTTATTATGATTCCACTTAAATGAGGTACTTAGAAGAGTCAAACACATAAAGACTGAAAGTGTAATTGTGGTTGAAGGGGTATCAGAGAGTTATTGCCTAATGGGTATAGAGTTTTAGTTTTATAAGATAAAAAAGTTATAGGGATGGATGGTGGTAGTAGTTGCACAACAGTGTGAATATTCTTAATACCACTGACCTGTACAGTCAAAAATGGTTAGGATGGTAACTATAATGTGTATTTTACCACAATAAATAAAGTGAAACCAATAAGCTACTTTATTATAAATGCTAACTATAAACAACTTACTAACACAAAAAAGACCATCTATAAATAAACTGTTAACAGTTTTTCTTAAGAGACTTCTATTGATGTGTACATAAATACATGTATTTTTCTACCAAAACGAGATCACAAATATAATTCTATTTTGGAGTCTGCTTTTTTCAGCTGACAGTGTGGCATAAGCATTTTTCCATGTTGTTAAATTTCTTCCTACAACAGTGGTTCTCAAATTGTTGTCCCTGGCAGAATCAGTATCACCTAAGCACTTGTAAATGCAAATTCTTACTTACTGCTCCGGACCTACTGAGTCAGAAATTCTGGGGTAAGTTCAGTAGGCTGTTTTAACAGGGCTTTCAGGTAATTCTGACGTACTCAGAAGTATGAGAGCCCCCGATCTACAACTGTGACTTTTTTTCGAGGGGGGGTTGGTTTTTTGTTTTAGAAGTGTATCACCTAGTGTCCAAGTATTTGGAGATTTTTCTAGGAATCTTTTTTATTATGTGAATCTTCTTAAATTATTATTTATTTTAACTTAGTTCCATTGTGGTTAGAAAATAGATTTTTTTCATGATTTTTTTATTATGTTAGTCATGTACTACTGTACATCATTAGATTTTTTTTTTAAGATTTTATTTATTTATTTGACAGAGGGACACACAGCGAGAGAGGGAACACAGCAGGGGGAGTGGGAGAGGGAGAAGCAGGTTTCCCACTGAGCAGGCAGCCTGATGTGGGGCTCGATCTCAGGACCCTGGGATCATGACCTGAGCTGAAGACAGACGCTTAACAATTGAGCTACCCAAGTGCCCCCACATCATTAGTTCTTGATGTACGGTTCCATGGTTCATTGTTTGCATAAAACAGCCAGTTCTCCATTCAATTTGTGCTCTCTTTAATACTCATCACTGGACTCATCCATTCCCTCCCATCCCCAAAACCCTCAGTTTGTTTCCCAGAGTCCACAGTCTCTCATGGTTCTCTTCTTCCCTCTGATTTCCCCCCTTCATTTTCCCTTTCCTTCTCCTAATGTCCTCCATGCTATTCATTATGTTCCACAAATAAGTGACACCATATAATTGTCTTTCTCTGTTTGACTTATTTCATTTAGCCTAATCTCCTCCAGCTCCATCCATGTTGATGCAAATATTGGGTATTCATCCTTTCTGATGGCTGAGTAATATTCCATTGTGACATTTTAACAGGTATTGCTATTCCATTGAATAGCAGTGGCACAATCTACTTAAGTTGAGGTTAAGTTAAATTGAGTTAAATTAAAGTTAAGTTAAATTAAGTTGAGGTTAAATTGAGGTTATTAATTTATCACTTTTTAAATAATACTCCAGTGTATATTGTTGCAGATAAATTCTGAAGACATCTGTGAGAGGGAAATAGACCTTTACTTCATTTAAGCCATTATGTTTAGGTGTTCTTTTATACAGCAGCTTAGCTTATACCCTAATATACCATCTTTACCTCTTACAGTTGACTTCTAGCCAGACTCTGTAGTCCAGTCTCTCAGACCTATGATTTATCTTAGCCAGTATTTTCTTATTAAGCTATCTGAAACTGTATTTTGCACAAACATCACCACCCTCCCCTGCTCAGGAACTATTGTTCATTCATTCATGCATTCATTATTTAAGGTATTATGCCAAGTATGTTTTAGTTATTGTCTGAAGTAGTATTAAAAGAGTAAAAGTATAGACACATCCCTTACCTTCATGGGCCTTTGCAGCATAGTTGGAGAGATTGACAAGACTGACATTAATCAAATATTCACACAAATAAATATAAAATGACAACTGTGATAATTACAAATAAAAGGAGCATGATGCTAGGAGACATATAGCAGAAGGATTTAATTTAGATAAACAAGTCAGGGAGGGCTTGTCTAACAAGTGTCAAACTGAAATATGAGGATGGGTAGAGATTAACTACTATAAAGAGGAGAGATGAACCTTCCACCCGGTGAAGACAAAGACCCAGCAGAAGGAGAAACACGTCATTTTGAAGAGTTGACAGAGGACTAGTGTGGCTGGAGCAGAGATTGGGGAATGGTACTAGATGAGTCAGAGATTAGTAGGGTCTAGGTTGTGCAGGGTGTTATAGGCCTTGTTAAGAATGTTTGTCTTTGCGGCGCCTGGGTGGCTCAGTGGGTTAAGCCTCTGCCTTTGCTCAAGTCATGGTCTCAGCCATTGAGCCCTACGTTGGGCTCTCTGCTTAGCAGAGAGCCTTCTTCCTCCTCTCTCTCTGCCTGCCTCTCTGCCTACTTGTGCTCTCCCTCTGTCTGTCAAATAAATACATAAAAATCTTTGAAAAAAAGTTTGTCTTTGTTGTATGAACATCGAGAAGCCATTAAAGAGCCCAGGTTTGAGAGTGGCATAATCGTGAAATACGTGCCTGAATGGATTAATTAACTAAAAACTAATTAATTCTACCTGTACACTTTTGGTCTACTCCGTTCATATTCTCACTTGGACAAATCACCCACTTTCAAGTCATGAAGCACTGCACAAAACAGACTGAGAATGAGTGGCTAATGATATAGGAGGAAAACTAGGAGTTTGTTATACCAAAGAAACCAGGAAAATTTTTTTGGAAGGGGGAAGTAAAACAGGACAGAATGATCACTAGTGTTCAATATTACCCAGAGGTTAGGTAAAATGTAGATTTAATATCCATGGGTTCCCAAAAGCTATTGAATAGAGCCTAAATTTCTTACACTGGTATTCAAGGTATTCTATCATTACCTACTTTTCCAACACCTTTTCCCATGACACTGCTAAAATGAACCTTTTAGATAAAGCACCCTTCAGATAAGGCGCCCTATTTATTTTATCTAGAACACAATAATACACCCTGCCCACCTATCATCATTGGATGCATCTTCTGCCCATGACCACTTAGCTAATTCCTACCTATTTTCTAGGCCCTGGTACTATTTTGCCTCCTCCATGAAGGTTAATGTGGTGGCCATGAGAATACACCCCTCTGATCTCTGATTATAGTGAGCATAATTGACTGATGGTCCTATACTCTACTTTCTGAAATTCGTCACTGTTTTTGCACCAAGGCTCTGCTTCCCATGGCTGCTCCTAGCCAATGACTGAGCATGGCAGAGATACTAAGGCAGTCCCATTCCCGGAGTCCTCTGACAAGAGAGTGAGAAACCCCAAACAGCCTTGTCAAACTTGTCTTAGAACTGCACAGGGACATAAGATGCTTCCATCCAAACTTCCTTCCTTCCCTCCTTCTTTCCTTCCTGCTCTCCTCCTTTCATTCAGGGTCAGACTTGCATTATAGTCTCTTGGCTCTCCCAGCCTCCTTTATTTGCCTCCCCAATTTCTCTTATAGGCATTTCCTCTAATAAATTTCTTGTATCATTAATCTTGTCTGGCATCCATTTCTTTTTTTTTTTAAGATTTTATTTATTTGTCAGAGAGAGAGAGAGAGAGAGCACAAGCAGGCAGAGGTGGAGAGAGAAGCAGGCTCCCCGCCGAGCAAGGAGCCCAATGTGGGACTCAATTCCAGGACCCCGGGATCATGACCCGAGCCGAAGGCAGTGGCTTAACCTACTGAGCCATCCAGGAGTCCCTGGCATCCACTTCTTAGAGACCCAGACAAACACAGGTGGTACTGGGAGTGGCCCAAGAAAAAAGGCAGTAAGATAAGAATTTGGACCCGCTCATCTACTGCCCATTAGCCAAGAGGATGCTCCCCTGGTAAGTAGATGAGACATAGATAGTTCTGGCAGAAGGCGGTAGGTCACCTGCTAAAAGTTTCACTAGTGTTAACCTGGGAATATGTCCCAGGGGAGAGGAATGATGTGGCAGATGTGATGATGCAGGTTGTTGAAAAACATGGGGCAGGGGGGAAGGACAAAGCCTACAAAGACAGTAAAATTGGGTGATCACTACTAAGTTGTATTGATGTCCTGTACAGAAATCATGAGGGACTGAGGGCCATTAATAAGCAGCTTTTGGTTAAGTGAGAGAGCTGCAGGGCCTTTGGGAAAGCTTACAAAGAGACCTTTATCTCTGTCAGGGGAAGGGAATGCACAGCTGAGTGGCAAGATGAAGACCTAATTGTTAGAGCAGCAGAGCCCCAGAGACATTAAAATGCTCAGTCAAGGCAGGTCTAAAATGACCTAACAGCACTGAAGTACAGTACAGAGGCAGCAGTCTGAAGGGAGGAGCAGGCCCCACAGGACACAGTGTATGTTTTAAATCACAGATCTCTGTACAGTGCTGTATTCTCAAGAGTAAGAATACAAGGGTCTGGAAATCGAGGGAGCAGAAGCAGGAGTGGCCCTACTATCAATCACACCAGATGTCCCACTGAGGAATTTTGTGCTTCCTGTCCCCACAACTCTTGACTGCAGGATTAGAGGTCCTAGTCCCCAAAGAGAGCATACTTTTGCCAGGGGACATAGCAAAGGTCCCATTGAATTACAAGCCACAGCTGCTGCCAGGACACTTTGAACACCATGTGTCCAGGAACCAACAGGCAAGAATTACCATCCAGCAAGGGTAATTGACCCTGATCAGCAGGAGGGCTGTTTTTGTACAATGGGGACAAGGAGGAACACATACAGAAGCCAGACACTCCACTTTGGTGCTTTCTGGTATTCTCTTGCTTTGTTGTAACCACGAATGGACACAGGAAGGAACTCTGGCCTAAGATAGGTATGATTACCAATGGCTCAGAAACTTCCAGAATGATAGTTTGGGTCACATCACCAGGTGAGTTACTAAGATCTGCCAGGGTGAGGGGATCAGAGAACAGATAGTGAGGGAGGGAGAGAATGAGTACCAGTTATGGCCTTAAAATTGACCGCAGCAAGAAGAGCTATGGTTCATTCCACTAAAAGCTTTCTTCTGAATTTCCCCTCGGGAAGAAAGGCCCACAGGAGAAATGCTTCCCAAACCTGTACAAAGAGGTAGACCTGTGTGGGGCAAAAGGTAGGCTGTAGAGGCTATGAGAATGTACCTGTCAGATCTCCACTTGCAAGGAATGTAATTGACAAAGGACCCCAGCTGCTATCCTCTGAAATTCACGGCTGGTTCGCTCTGAGGCTACATGTGTTGCAGGTCGCACAGAGCCCATGCCTGAGTGCGGCAGGGAAACTGCAGCGGGCCCTTCTTGAGAGATGTGGGCCTCATCTGACGAGTGACTTTGCTCCAGGAGTCCCGGATGGTCTTGCTCCATTTTCCTTAACCTGCTCTACAGTGTAAGATGCTTCCACTCAGCCTGCCTTCCATTCTTTCCTCTCTCCTTCCCTCAGTGTCAGATTTACCTTATGTTTGCAGTCTAAAGTCTCTCCCAGACTCCCTTGGCTCTCTCCCCATTTTCTCTCACAGGCATTTACCCTAATAAGTTTCTCACACATTCAATCCCATCTTGGCTTCAGCTTCTTGGAGAACCTGGACTAAACACATGCCCTAAGCTCCCAGCTGTCGGTGATAAGTTCTCACTTTGAACTCTTGGAGTATTTCCCACTACCACCTACCTGACATTTCCCAAATGCTATTGAGAAAATAAAACTTATGTTTCTATGTATGTATCTTCCCAATTAGTTTAGAAATGTCCTGAATATAGTCACCATTATGTCACCTTTGCTAACCTCTGCACTTTACCAAGTGCCCTGTACATAGAAGGAGCTCCAGTCAACCACCATATGAAAAAAGAGTTGTCAAGGGTGTTGAGTTGTTTAGACAATCCTGCACTCCAGAAGTAATGTTTCCCCCCTACTTCAACTTCTCAGTGTACTATCTCATTTCCCACACCACAATCACCTCCTCAAAATGGTTCCCCATCTTCTCAGGATACTTTAGTCCCCAGTTCCCGGCCCCACTCCCCATATATTTTACCATGCCTTAACCCAGCAGAGGCTGTGGCATAATCAGCTATCCCTCAACCCAAAGTTTGTGGATTCCACCCACCCCCACATACACCTTCTATAGTGTGAAGTTGTTGCTGGAAAGTAACTAGTCAGCCAGAGACTACATTCCCAAGCTTGACCCCATGTCCAGGGGTAGTTGGAGTCTTTAAGAAACAGAACTCTTCCTCTACCAGTCTCCTTCACACACTCTGTTTAAATACAGAGGACTCTAGGGATGCTGAGGCCACAAGATGGGAAAAGCCTATGACCCTGAACCACATGGAGGGAAGCTTCCCACCATGCAAGAAGCACCTACACTGGAATGTTTCATGAGTGAATAGTAAGCTTCTATTATGTTAGATCACAGAAATTTGGGGATTCGTCTGTTACGGTTGCTAGCATTATCCTAAATAACACAGAAATCGTTGTCCCTTTTTTTTTGGCTACTCCCATCTTAACTCCCTTTTATTTAGAAGGAGTCTCCCATTATGGGACTCGTGATGCCAACTGGGTTAGATCTTTCTCAGGCTACACTGTGGGCCTGTTACTTAGTCTCTAAGAATCTGATGTATTTCCACTCAGTACTATGAATATGGGAGTAATGCAAAGATACAAAACACTATAAGAAATATTCACAGTGGTGGTATGGCCTTGAGAATCTAGGGGCAGTGGCAGCAAGGCCTGGCAACAGTTGTTTTAGGTCAATGTCCTAAACAGACTGTTCTTGTGGTATGACCTTGGCTGTGTTTCCCTGCTTCTACATTTACTTGCTTTTTGACTTCTTTTTCTAGCTTCCGTGACAATTTCCTCCTTCCAATAGTTAATTTTCTTCTTTAGATATCCAGAATCAGTTTCTATCTATACTATCCTTCCCATCTCCACTGGACTCTTTTCCCAAACTCAGGTCAGTAGGATTACTGTTTATTAAGCACCTGATGCACACCTGGCACACTGATAGGCACTTTGCATATGCTCTCATACTTAATTTAATTCTTCCAAGTATTCTATAGGGTTGGTACTACTATTGCCATTTATTAATACGACAACTGTAGCTCAGAGATGAACTGATTTTCCCAGTTACACTGCTTGTAGGTGTCACTTGGAATTCAGTTTTGAAGACATCAAAGCATGTTTTTACATTGCACGAGAAATGCTTTACCTACTTTTAATTATGGCAGTATTTCCTTCTAGGGCTTCTTCTAGCCTATGACCATTTGATTCTGTAAGTGAAGGTTACATCAACACATACTTAGTCCTTTCCCTTTCCTCCTTCCTTGGTTTTTTTCTTTCTCTCTTACCCTCCGTCATTTTCTTTGTCCTTCCTTCTTTCCTAACTTCTTGACAGAATAAACCATGTGTGATAGCAGAGTACATGGTAGCAACCTGGTCTCTTGCTGACCTTTCTTAGACTGCACTGCTATCTAAGATGCTTCTTCCCAGCCTTCTTTCCTTCTTTCTCTCATTTATTCAGGGTCACACTTGCATCGATTATGAGGTTGGAATTTGGGGAGAGGGGTGGTAGGAACTGTACCTTGATGATCTTCATTACTTTTGATGTCCCCCAGTAAGTATGCCTCAAATGTTCACAATACCCTCAGGAAACTAGGTTTCCTAAGCTTCATGAGAAAGAAGCTGCCGTTAATGATGGAGATGAGGGTCAGATAATTTCATTTTTCCAGAGAAACAGGTTAGGGAGAAACAAAATTCATTCAGTGATTGAATATCTTTCATATATCAGGACCCATGGGGCAATGGAAATATAGAAATATATATTATAAAACCCTTACTCTATACAAGCTTATAATCCAGTAGAGTCATACATAGTCAATTTTTCCAGGTGCTAGATGTTAATCTTAACTGCTTTAGAATAGCATAGTTCTTACCAATTGATTAAAGCCATCCATTGTAATAGAAATAATTGTGAAATTAGCATAATCCACAGAGCCTTTTGGAATTGTAGCAGGAATTAGAGCAGTTAGGAGGATAAGTCACTAATTAAAAGAAACTTTTTTTTTGAGAGAGAGAGAGAGTGAGAAAGTCCATGCATGTGAGCAGTGGGGGGAGGGGCAAAGGAGGGTGAGAGAGAGAGAAACCTAAAGAGGCTCCATGCCCAGTGCAGAGCCCAATAAGGGGCTCAATCTCAGGACCTTGAGATTGTGACCTGAGCCAAAAGCAAGTGTCTGCGCTCAACCGACTAAGCTACCCACACACCCCTAAAATAAATATTTCTTGATCTAGTACCATGACTCTTAGAATTTCTAAGCAGTTGGAGGAGGGCTAAGAAGGAGGAGGGTGAGAGAAAAAGAAAGTACTTGTCGCATCATGGCTGCATTTTAGCTTAAATGCAATATACAGTATCCAGAATGTAAAACCCAGTATCCAGAAATGAAGAGAATCACTAAGACTCTTTTGGTTGAGATGGGAAAGGGAAAGGGCATCCTGAAGGATGGCAGAATCACTATATTCAAAAGGCAGTGTTGGAAATGTTCTTGTGAGCTCAAAGACTGTTTCTTTGAATCTCCACCAATTTTCATATCTTCTACTATGTCAGCTAGGTGTACCCAGTGTATCACAGTTCTGAACACATACATCCAAACCCCATTACCTGGTATAACAACAAACTGAATTTGAATGCAATGTGAATGGGAAGGTGAGGTCAACAAAGCCTGAATAAGTAATTTTAATGCAACATATCCAGCAGATACACATAGAAGTGGGGAAAACCTATGGAAAAAAAGAGAAGAATGCAGTACTTTGTGGGATTGAAAGGTGTTAGGTGTAAGAAGGAAGTGAACTAATACCTCAGGAAAAGCAAAGAAGGTAAAGACTGTTCTTGAAGAAAGTGAAGGATTTCTAGTTGGCCAAGTGCATACGGTTGGAGAAAGTCTCCAAGGAAGTACTGAACTTGCGGAGAAGAGAATAAGGAGGCACCTGGTGACCTGAGGGGCGGAATTGTGCTTCACAGATCTGAACAAGTGGGAGACTAAGAGGTGGAGGTAGAGAAGGGGCAGAGCCTGCTGAACAGAAGATGTGGGGAATGGGGAAGCTAAGAGGCAGGAACATAGGGAACTGATTGGGAAAAAAAAATCACTAGAGCTCTGTTGGTTAAGAAAGACAAGGTACCTTTAAGTAGAGGGTCCAGAGCGGGCAACATATTCAGTGATGGCAGGAGTAACGTAAATGATTTTAGCCTGACCAAAGGTTTCAAAGTGAAGTTTGCTGGTGAGACACAGGGCAGCACTTTCTGCAATCCAGGTAACCAGAGAAAGTATAAAGCTCTCTTATATAGCACCCATAAAAGGCAGAAATTGGTAAAAGTTATAAAGGGTGGTGGTGGTGGGGAAGCAGATGGGAGTTTAGAGAAAAGCGAAGTTGCTTCTAATGGGAAATTATGGAAATGCTTCATGGAAGAGGTGATGTTTGGGATTGGATACATTAGATTTGGACACACAGAGATGGGGTTGAGGAGAACAGCAAGGAATGGCAAGAATCAGTAGTGTTCTAGTACAGAGTAGAGAATTGTGTCTCCCCCACAATCTCCAACCCCCACCATATATGTTTTAGTCCCTAACCCCTGGTACCTGTGAATGTGACCTCAATAGGACAGTCTCGCAGATAATGAAGTTAATGATCTCAAAATAGACTCAAATGGGATTTAGGGCAGGCCCTAAATCCAATGGATGGTGAAAAAGGAGAAGGAGATCACAAACATGGAGACACAGGAAAGCAAGCTGTGTAAAGACAGAAGAGAGATTGGAGTTTTGCAGCCCCACAGTAAGGAACACCAGTAACCACTAGAAGCTGGAAGAGGCAAGAAACTATTCTCTAGGGAGCCTGGGGGGTTCAGGTCATGATCCCAGGGTCCTGGGATCAAGCTTCACATCAGGATTCTTGATCAGTGGGGAGCCTGCTTCTCCCTCTGCCTACTGCTCCTCCTGCCAAATAAAGCAAAAAACAAAAAAGTATTGTCTATAGCCTTTAAAGGGAAAGTCGCCCTGCCGACATTTGATGTTGGACTCCTGGTCGCTGGAACCGTGAGTATAATTTCTGTTGTTTTAAGGAACCAATTTTGTGGTCATTTGTTGCAGCAGCTCTAGGAAACTGACAGAACCAGTATGATTTCTGTGGCTTGAGCCAGCGACTGTGGGTGTCTCTGAATAAAATCAGTCAATCCAAAAACAAGGGATGGGCCTTGGGATGGTGATGATGATGGAAATTCAAGGGGTCAAGAGAGACCAGAGTGCTAGAGTGGGCAGAGTTTGAATACTTAAACTGAGGGAATTAGAGGGTTATGTTGTGGGCATGGACCAGGTGCAGTGCGAAGAAAGTGTGTGGGAACAGTAGGAGGAAGGGAGGTGATAGAGAAGATGCCAGGTTCGAACTCCTAGAAATGGAGCAATTCTTAGTGATTACAAGGCCCTCTGTGCTGGTGGCTGAAGTGGAACAGAGTTGAAGGCCCTTCATGTTGAGAAAACTGAGGAATTCTGAGGCCAGAGAGTCAGAACGTATCAGCATGATGGCTTTAGGAATGGTGGTATTAATCTTTTCCTGCCCTAGGACATCCATATTCCTAGTTCTAATACTTTTTTTTTTAAAGATTTTATTTATTTGACAGACAGAGATCACAAGTAGGCAGAGAGGCAGGCAGAGAGAAACGGGGAGGCAGGCTCCCTGCTTAGCAGAGAGCCCAATGCGGGGCTTGATCCCAGGACCCTGGGACCATGACCCGAGCTGAAGGCAGAGGATTTAACCCACTGAACCACCCAGGCGCCCCTAATTCTAATACTTTTGGACTCCGATGCAGACTTACACCATTAACACTCTAGCTGTCCTTTCTCAGACCTCTGGACTCTGACTAAATTGCACCAGAGGCTTTCATGGTCCTCTGTCTTTTCTAAAAAAATAAAACCATATAACCTTTAATATTCATTGATACATATGAAAAACATGCAATAAACTATGAATGTTATAGAACACTTTTTTACTGAGGTATAATTGACAATAGTTTCTGATACACAACATAATAATTTGATATTTGTATATATTGCCAAATGATCACTATAATAAATCTAGTCACCACAGACACCACCTCACAAAATTTTTTTCATGATGAGAATTTTTAGGATTTACTCTACTGGCAAGTTTCAGTAATGCAATACAGTTTCATTAACTATAGTCATCAGGCTGTATATTACACGAGTTTCTTATTTTATAACAAATGTATACCTTTTGACCCCCTTTGCCAATTTCACCCACTCCCCAACTCCCCACCTCTGACAACCACCAACCTATTCTCTGTATCTGAGTTTCGTTTTTCTCTTCTCTTCTCTTCCTTCCTTCCCTTCTTTTATTCCACAAATAAGTCAGATCATACTTTCTCTGTTTAACTTATTTCACTTACTATAATGCCCTCAAGATCCATCCATGTTGTCACAAACGTTGTCCATGTTTTCACTAAAGATTTCATTCTTTCTCATGGCTGAATAATATTTCAATATATATATTTATATTTCAATATATAATATATAATTAATATGTTATATAATATATAGTTAATATAATGTCAATATAATAAGTATATTTTATAACATATGATTATATATTTATATATAATATTGTTATGATATATTAATATAATACACAATACATTATATAACATTACATTATTTTACATAATATTATATATAGTGATATATATAATATATATAATGAGATATATATATCTCACAACTTTTTTTTTTAAAGATTTTATTTATTTATTTGACAGAGATCACAAGTAGGCAGAGAGGCAGGCAGAGAGAGAGGCGGAAGCAGGCTCCCTGCAGAGCAGAGAGCCCAATACGGGGCTTGATCCCAAGACCCTGGGAATCATGACCTGAGCCGAAGGCAGAGGCTTTAACCCACTGAGCCCCCCAGGCGCCCCATCTCACAACTTCTTTATCCATTCATCTGTCAATGGATACTTAGATTGTTTCCATGTTTTGGCTATTATAAGTAATGCTTCAATGAACATGGGGGTGTATATCCCTTCCTGAGTTGGTGTTTTTATCTTCTTTGGCTAAATACCCAGAGATGGAATTTTTGTATCATATGGTAGTTCTGTTCTTACTTTTTTTGTGGATCCTCCATACTGTTTTCCATAGTGTCTCCACCAATTTACACTCCCACCAACAGTGTACAGGAGTTCCCTTTCCTCCATATCCTCACCAGCACTTGTTATCTTTTATCTATTTAATATTAGCCATTCTAACAGTGGGAGATGATACCTCATTGTGGTTTTAATTTGCATTTCCCTGATGATGAGTGATATTGAGCATCTTTTCTTGTACCTGTTGGTCATCTGTATGTCTTCTTTAGAAAAATATCTATTCAAATCTTCTGCCCATTTTTAAATAAGATTATTCTTTTTTTGCTATTGAGTTACATGAATTCTTCATATATTCTGAATATTAGTCCTTTATTAGATATATGATTTGCAAATATTTTCTCCCATGTAGCCTTTTCATTTTGTTGATGTTGTCCTTTGCTGCACAGAAGCCTTTTAATTTGATGTAGTTCTACTTATTTATTTTTTGCCTTTGTTTGGCATCAAAATTCAAAAAATTTTGGCATCAAATTCAAAAAAATCATCGCCAAGACCTATGTAAAAAATTTTACTGCTTATGTTTTTTTCTAGGAGTTTTGTGGTTTCAGATCTTACCTTCAAGTAAATTTTTGTGTATGGTATTGATAGTGGTCTAGTTTCATTCTTTTGCATGTGGCTGTCTAATTTTCCTAACACCATTTGTTGAAGACATTGTCCTTTTATCATTGTATATTCTTGGTTCCTTTGTTATTAATTAATTGATCTTATGTGTGAGGGCTTACTTCTGGGCACTTTGTTCTGTTTTATTGAGCTATGTGTTTGTGTTTATTCCAATACCATACTGTTTTGAGAACTATAACTTTGTAATATAGTTTGAAACCAAGGCGTGTGAGTCCTCTAGCTTTGTTCTTTTTTGTCAAGATTGCTTTGGCTTGTTTTTTTTGTGTTTTTTTTTTCTTTTTTTGGTGGTGGTTCTATACAAATTCAGGATTGTTTGTTGTATTTCTGTGAAAAATTCCACTGGTATTTTGATAGGGATTGCACTGAATCTGTATATTGCTTTGAGTAGTATGGGCATTTTAATGATATTCTTTCAGGGGTACCTGGGTGGCTCAGTTGGTTAAGTGTCTGTCTTTGGTTCAGGTCATGATCCCAAGGTCCTGGGATTGAGCTCCACATAGGGCTCCCCTCAGCAAGGAGCCTATTTCTCCCTCTCCCTTTGCTTCTCCCCCCCACTTGTGTTCTCTCTTGCTCACTCTGTTCTCCCTGCAAATAAGTGAAATTTTAAAAAATATTTTAAAAATATTAATTCTTTCAACCTTTGAACTTCGAATATCTGCCCACTTATTATATCTTCTTCAATTTTACATTGATCTCTTATAGTTTGAAGTGTACAGGTCTTTTTTCTCGGTTAAATTTGTTTTCAGGGGTGCCTGGTTGACTTGGTAGAGAACTCAACTCTCAATCTCACATTGGGTGTGGAGCACTTGAAAAGAATTCATTTTCAGATATTTTATTGTTTTTTAGGATTTTATTTATTTATTTGAGAGAGAGAGCGAGAGAGAGAGAGAGCACACAAGTGTGGGGGTGGTGTTAGGGAGGAGCAGAGGGAGAGGGAGAAGCAGAGTCCCCACTGAGCAGGGAGCCCCAGGAGGGGTTTGATCCGAGGACTCTGAGATCATGACCCGAGCTAAAGGCAGTTGCTTAACTGACTGAGCCACTAAGGTGCCCCTTAGATATTTTATTCTTTTTTGATGCAATTATAAATGGGTTTGTTTTCTTAATTTCTGATAGTTCATTATTAGTGTATAGAAACATAGCAGATTTTTGTATATTGATTTTTATCCTGCAACTTTGCTGAGTTTATTAGTTCTAATGTTTTTCAGTGGTGTCTTTAGGGTTCCCTCTATATACTTTCATGTCATCTGCAAATAGTGACAGTTTTATTTCTTCCCAATTTGGATGCCTCTTACATATTTATTTTTTTATTGGCTACTTGTTTTGGTCCATCTTGCAGATAGCAGACTGTGGGACTTCTTAGCTTCCCTAACCATATAAGTAAATTCTTGTAATAAAGCTCTTTATATAGCTACATATATCCTAATGGTTGTTTTTCTCTGGAGAACCCTGAGTAATACAGCAGGGAAGAGCAGGAAAGTGAGCCTGATGTGGTAATCACAGGAGAAAGGAGAGGAGGGTGTTATGCTGAAAGGTGGTAGCAACAGATGGCCAAAACTTGAAAGGTAGAGCAGCTCAGCAAGGGTAGAAGAATGTTCTGGAAATGTCTCTGGAAAAAGGTACAGAAGAGTTCTGCTCATTTACCACAGAGCCCAAGGAGCCAGAAAAGATGAGGATTTTCTGAGATGGCTTGGAAAATGTGTGTGGTGTGGGGAAAGCCAGGTTCCAGTTCTTAATAACAGTTTTAACTGAAATTTAGAACAGGGTTCCTATAACCCAATGTTAGCAGTCAAAGAGACACAGTCCAGACAAAATAAAGTAAATTTAATGTACTTCATTTTTTTCATTAAAAAATAAAGCATTAAGGAAAGAAGTACATCCATAATACATAAGAAGCATCTTAAATATCCTCTCTTCCCATGTGGATGGCAGCTGCCCTCCAAAATTTCCTCTCTCTCACACCCCTTACTTCCAATCACCCCAGACTTGCTGAGGTGATAAGACACCTGGGTTGCATTAAGAGTAATTGACCGAGAGCACCAGCTGTTATGAAATTAATTGCTGAATTCGTACTGAGGCCACACCTCTCGTGGGCTGCTCGCCGCCAAACAAGGGGCAGGAATATTTGCCTCTAGGACTCCTTAATAGCCTTGCTGAACTTTCCTTAAAAGTGCACAGTAGTCTAAGGAGATCCCAGTCACTTTTCTTCCTTCTCTCTCTCCTTGAATGGGGTTCAGACTCTCATTGCAATCTGATAGTTCTTCCAGCCTCTCCCAGCTGCTGCCCCATTTTCTCTCACAGGTTGTTCCCCTAATTGATTTCTTGCACACTTAATTCCTCTCTTGGCAGCTGCTTCTTAGAAGATCCAGATAACACACTCTCCCAAATATGTGTGACCTCTTCCAGATTTACTCCTTCCTTCTATTTCACCCAGCTTTGCTGACAGTGATTGCTGACTGGCATAGAATGGCCAGACCAGGGAGACTCCTGTCTCAAAATGGAGACATAACTCAAGTATAGCAATCAAGCAAGGAGAAATAGGGGCAGGAAAACAGCCTGGAGCATTCTAGGATTCCAGAGGGAAGTTACTGGCTTGTTCCACCCTCCTACTAACCCACGTCCACCCATCCTAGGCTGGGTGGTAAAGAATAGGAGTAAAGGTATAGAATAAGAATATAAGAATAACAGTATAAATCTATAGAACCATATATGGGATACCCATGGTAGAGCACTGGAACAGTGAGGAGGAAGAATGAGTGGAAGGGAAAGAGCAAGTAGAGAAAGAGAACTACTTG
The DNA here is from genome assembly GCF_902655055.1 of Lutra lutra. Taxonomy (NCBI): domain Eukaryota; kingdom Metazoa; phylum Chordata; class Mammalia; order Carnivora; family Mustelidae; genus Lutra; species Lutra lutra. The sequence goes on along the minus strand of NC_062278.1, from coordinate 128,946,698 downwards.
GAGGAAACACTAAAGTTCAGTCTAATAGTTGTTTATGGATCCCTCCTGGGCTTTCTGCTAAGCACTGTTTATGGAAAGTTAAAAAAAAAAACAACCCTACCTTACTTCCCTGAGGGACTGATACTTTCCCTAACCTAGGCAGAAGGAGGATTAGAGTAGACTGCCTTGAGGAGATGATACCTGAGCAGAGCCTGGAAGGATGCACAGGTGTAGGAGAAAACCTGTTGAACCACGGGCAGTTGCCTATCTGCTAGCTCAGTTCAGTTCCACGAATACATTCTGAAGGCTTCCTATGTATCGGGCCCTCTTCCAGGTGCGGGGGCCACAATGCTGAGCAAGCTGGCCACAGTCTCAGTCCTCTGGAATCTAGCTGAGAACAGAGTGGAACAATCTTACCACAGCATGAGATGTGCCACAGGATCAAACAGCAGTCTCAAGGCTCAGCCCATATGAAGCCCCAAATTCTGAATGTGGCAAAATTCTTCACACTCTACCTCAGTTACTGCTCTGCAATCTCATTTACCAACATTCCTCAAAAGCTTGAGATACAACTGTGTGTGAATCTGAATATGCCACTTCTGGCATATAGTTAGTTACTTTTTCAGAGATACTCTCCTTGACACATCCAGCCTTGAGCAAATTCTCCCCTATGCTACCAGGCTAGTCTTTTGTCTATCTCTCTAGGTTGATGAGATTTTTTTAAGATTTTATTTACTTATTTATTTGATAGAGATCACAAGTAGGCAGAGAGGCAGCAGAGAGAGAGGGAGGGAGAAGCAGGCTCCCCGCCAAGCAGAGCCCCATGCAGGGCTAGATCCCAAGACCCTGAGATCATGACCTGAGCCAAAGGCAGAGGCTTCAACCCACTGAGCCACCCAGGCGCCCCGGTTGATGACATTCTTGAAGCAGTGACCCAAACGCAGGTCCAACAACATCTACCACGGAGTCAGGTGGGCTTTGTCCAGCCACATGACTTAAGGCTTTGGATCCTCAGCTTCCCTGTAAATCCAGGTGAATAACTCCTACTCAAGGAAATGTAATAAACACTGGTGGTTAGTTCTTGGCTTATAATAAGTGCTCAAAAATATTTGCTGAATTGAATTGCTTTAAAATTTAAGCCCCAGGCCTGAATTTGGACTTTATGAAGACTCTGGCTGTGTGAGCCGGAGCTTGGAGGGGTTAATGACCAATTTTAGCAGTTTTCTCTGTGGCTAAGAATGCAAGATATACACCTTGTTCTCTGCCTTGAAGACCTGCTTGTTAGCTGGGGAAACAGATGGACAACCTCCCAAGAGTTCAGTTCTGAATTCCTAAAGCAGTGGTTCTCAAACTCTAGCAAGCATGAAAATCACCTAGAGGTCATCTGTTGAAACAGATTGCTGGCTACAGCCCGAGTTTAATTCAGTAGGTCCGTGGTGGAGTATGAGAATTTGAAAGTCTTCATTTCCCGCTTGCTCTCAGGTGATAGTCAAACTGCTGCGCCCACGCCCACACTTCCAGAACTACCCACTAGAGATTAGGAGCCCTGTGCTCAACACGCAGCACAGAGTGGGTCTCTGTATCCTGGCCCCACTACATCTTTAGTCTCCGCTCTTGATCAAATCACTCTACCTCTCTGTGCTTCATTTGTCTCATCTGTGAAATCAGGATAATAAGGTAATGCAAGTGAGTGCTTAAAGCCACACTTGGCACAGTGTTTTTTTAAATAAATGTCGGCTATCTGCTATTATCTATTCATTTTCTGGAAGTAGTGGGACGACCAAACTAGAGGTCTAGGTAGAGAAGAAGAAGAACCAAGACCCTCTTCCGTGCAGCAAGGAAGGCACAAGAGCTGAGGACCAGTATTATCCTCCTTAGAGTAATGCTCTAGTGGGGTCTGGAGTCTCAAAAGCTCCGCCTTTTCTCCTCAGGGGGCCCTGACGTCCAACCCACAGGTTCTTTACGTCCCATAGATGCTGCGCAGGCGCAGAATCCTCTGTGCCCACGCTTGACGCACATGCGTACTCAGACGCACAAGGTTGGGGGCTGGCCGGCAGAGCAGAAATGGCGGCGGCAATACGCGTGTTGGCGGCTGGAGCAAGCCGCAGCGTTGTGGTGAGCAGTCTCCGGCCCGCAGTCCGCAACCTGTGTAGCCAGCCTATCTCCGTTAACGAACGCATCGAGAAAAAGCGCAAGGCCGCATTGGTGGGAGGAGGCCAGCGCCGCGTAGATGCGCAGCATAAGCGAGTGAGTCTAGCGGCGGTCGGGCCATCCCCTCGGCGTTCGCGACCTATCACAGCGTGCCGAGCTCGCGACGCCCCAGTCCTTTCAGCCAATCAGCGCCATGCTGGGGAGGGGCGGGGTCGAGAAGGTTCACCTTAAGTACCTGTTGCCTTTCACCAAGTTGCTGGTAAAACGAGGATAAGCACCACTGTGCTTTACTACTCTCCACTTTGCTTCTGGATATTTAGAGGGAGCTGGCCGGTTCCCAGCTAGCTGGCTCACCGCTTAACATCTGTAGACTTTTGGACTAGTTACTTAATTACTAGGAGTCAGTTTATTTTAAGAAGATAGTAGTACTTATCTCTTCACAATCTTATTGGTATAGCTACGGAAGCGATGATAGGCACTTAGGGAAAAAAAAAATCTGTTTATTCTCCTGCCCCGTGAAAGCGTGGTAAGTTCTGCCTCCCTTATGGAAGCAGGAAAATCGGAACATATGGCAGGGGAATTAACGTGGGCAAAATCTCACAGTAATCTGGGACGGGGTGTGCACGGGGAACTTGTGGAACTTCTGACCCCGCAATGCTGGCAGAACGCCTTTAAGGTCTTAGCATGCATCGACATGCTGGGTAGGAAAGGTACCTGTCGGAGGCAGGGAGATTTTTGAGGTGAGACAGCTGACCTTCAGAGATACGCTGTGTGGACCATTTAGCAGCAGGAGAAACTGAGGCCCAGATCAATGACCTGGGACTTGAAACTAGGCTCACGCAGTGCATCACTGACACGTGTGTGAATCTGGACTGATGTGCTGAATGAGTTAAATCACCAATCTGGAAGATAGAGAAGTGAAATTCTTAGAGGTGAAGGTCATTGAGGCACAACTGTCAAGTGTGGGGGTGGTGAGTGGGGTGGAACGCTGGGATCTTTAGTGAGGAGATTTGAACTAGCTCTTTATTGAAGTCTAAACTGGATGCTGATTGATTGATTGATATTTTTAGATTTTATTTATTTATTTGACAGAGAAAGAGAGTGAGAGAATACAAGCAGGGGGAATGGCAGGGAGGGGGAGAAGCAGACTCCCCGCTGATCAGAGAGCCCAGTGCAGGGCTTGATCCCAGGACTCCAGCAGATGCTTAACTGAGCCTCTCAGATGCCCCTTGAGTGTTGATTTAAGTGTTATAAATTCTGATTTGACAAAAACACGAAGGTGACTGTTCCTTTTTGACAAGTTACTTAATCCCTAGGAGTCAGTTTATTCTAAAGAGAAGATAGTAATAATTTCTGACCCTTGGGAGTGAGATGTAAATTTGGTTGAGTGTGGGTCCATCTGGGTAGTGTAGTCCTTAAGCCTCAGACTCTTGGTTTTGGCTCAGGTCGTGATCTTCAGTGGTGGGATCAAGCCCCAAGTTGGGCTCCAGGCTCAGCAGCGAGTCTGCCTGGGACTCGCTCTCTCTCTCCCTCTGTCCCTCCCCCTGCACCATCCCATGTGCACTATCTCTCTCAAATAAATAAACCTTAAAAAAATTTGGCTGAGTATGTGGTGCCAGGAGTGCTTTCCCTCCCTCCCCTGGGGTGGCTCTGTCTCGATTGAAGGAACCTTTACATCATCCTTTGGAAGGCCTTTCAGTGCTCCTGTGCACTCTTTCTGTTGGGACCCATTGCTGACTTCCTCTCTGGAACATCACCCCACTTCTTCCTGGATAGACTCTACTGGGCTTAGATGCAGGCTCAAGAAGCAATTTTTCTTTTGCTAGAGCTGACTTAGTCAGGAGGCTGACTTGATTTAAATCCCTCTCTCCACCCCTTTTTAAACAAATTTTTGGACTATTTCCATAGGACAGATTCCCAGAAATGGAATTACTGGGTCAAAAGATAGAAATATTTTTAACACTCTAATATATGTTGCCAAATTGCTTTCTGGAAAACTTAATTCTACTTTACACAATAGTGTATATGATGGCCTGTTTGTTTTAGACAGACCTCACTGGCTTTGGCTACTTTCTTATGGGGCAAAAAAAAAAAGCCAGTTTGAGGTGGTTTTTTCCCCAGGGTGGAGGGAGGTTGGAATACAGTGGGCCTGGCTGTTTGGCTTGCTCTGAGTAAGGGCTTGAGAGTCCAAGCAACAGAGGCTGTTGATAAGTTGAAGGTTCCAACCTCACCCCCCGCAAGCAGCATTTTTTTTTTTTTTTTTTTGACTCTTCTCAAGTGAGCTCTTTACTGCTCTCTGTCCCATTCCTTTTCTTCTCAGATATTACCTCTGTGGGGTTGTCTCAGTATCATAGTGTCACTGTCAGGTGTGGGGTCCCTAAGCAGAGCCCCTAATGTAGGATAGTGAGAGGAGCCCATGGAGGAGGCAGGAGAAGAACCAGGAAGTAGTCCCAGAAGTGTCCTTGGGGTTGACCACTAATGAGGTGAGTTTGTGTGGAGTTCCCTAGAAGAAGCTTATGAATCTGGGTATGTGGCCTCAGACCCTTCACTATGCCTACTTTAGTTTTCCACTTCCTCCATTCTTCTTTTTATTCCATTAATACTCCTTAAGTCTCCAGTAAATGTTTGTGGAACTAGTATCTTGTTCCACGGTCAGGATCTCCTTACCCCCACTTCTCTTCACCTTTTCCTCCTCCCATTTCCTTATTTGCCTTCCCCAGTTGGCTCCTGAAGCACCCTGTCTGCCCTATGTCCTTATTGGCTGAAATCTACTTGTCATACCTGTGTTTTGGGCGGGTTGATGGAGTAGAGGCTTTCATGAGAGGTGAAGGGGTAAACCCTGTCTTCCTGGCCTTCTCATGAATACTCCTTGCTTACTGACTTTGCCTATGATGACCCCACTAAATGGTTTTTGTTGCGTTGTAGGGAAAGCTAACTGCCAGAGAGCGGATCAGTGTTTTGCTGGACCCTGGCAGTTTTGTTGAGACCGACATGTTTGTGGAACACAGATGTGCAGATTTTGGAATGGCTGCTGAGAAGAATAAGGTATCTTTTCACATGGTGGTGTGAGCCACTAAGTTGCACTTTCTAGCTGTGGCCGTGCTGGCCACTAGACTAATGAAGACCTTTTGGAACTCAAAAGTACATTTAAGAATTTTCAGGTTTGGGGCCTGAAGTTGCAGAAGTGCCTCTGGAGAAGTAGTATTGGGCCTCCAGGTTGCCCTATTTAACCTTTGTCTGCAGATGAAGGAATGTGAGTGGGACTGCTCATACCTTGGGCAGTGTGACTCTGGCCCAGTTTCCAGGGCTCTGGTTGTGAGTTCAGAGATCTCACAAATATGGATTGACAAACTTGGAAGGAAAGATAAGAATGTCTTTTAGTTGTGTTCTAGTTTGTCTACGCAGCAGAGACCCCTAAAGCAGGACCATTTGCCTGTTTTGACATTCTAAGTTTATGGAGCTTTTGAGGTCAGAGTCCCCAATACTTTTTTTTTTTTTTTTAATTGGGTGTTCTCCATGGGTATGCGGAATTCTTTGGACTCACTTTTGATCAGTTTTCCTTGGGTCTGCATATATGTTGTTAGTGACCAAAGATTTGTGAACTTGGCACCAAATCAGCTGGCTCTATTTGAGTCATTATGGGCCACATAGTATTCCAGGATTCCAAGCAAAATGATGGGTTTGCCTTAAGGTTTGGGGGTGGGCTTTGTAGACTTGCCATGTGTCATTCTATGCCCTTCTCCTTCCTGTGGCATTTGGTAGTGGCAGCTCTAGGGAGTTTTGATTATTTTGCTTTTAGGAAGGAAGATGAGATCTCACTATAGTGCCCTTCACTTCTATTGACGAAGCAGTAGCCTAGGGCTTGCTGTAGCAGAGCTGAGCAGGGGAAGAGGAGAGTCCATCATGTTCCTGATTCATACTGAATTTCAAGAAATTTAGGGTGCGCATTTGTTTTGGGCTTTTTTTGGTCTTTCATTGCCAAATTCACTAAAAGACATATTTGGGTTTTTTAACTTTTATTTTTCTATTTTTCTGATAGTTTCCTGGAGACAGTGTGGTCACTGGACGGGGCCGAATCAATGGAAGATTGGCTTATGTCTTCAGTCAGGTATTTAATAACTCCAATAGGCTGTGCATTCCTGGAGGGCAGAGCCAGGAGCAAAAGACATGACAAGAGAGCAGTTTTGGGGAATGAAAACTTGCTTGTAGTGGGGCAGATAAGGGATTTACTTTCTATGCATATGTCGAGAGTTTTATACTATAGTATGTGTTTTTTCTTAGGGAGAAAGAATCGATAGTCTTGAGTGATGATCACAGGGAATTAATCATGTAAAAAGTCCCAGGCCAGGAGTTTAATCCAAGTGAGTGAGATTCCTTTTGGCAGGTTGGGTGTGTGCCTGGAGGGCATCCATGTTCTGGGCATTATGTCGACTGAGAGAGTGCTGTGAATGCAGCCTGGGTGGAAGGCACTAGACTCCATGAACCATAGGTTTTGGGCTTTCCTGAAAGTATTAGAACAAATTTTCTTAAGCTGCATAAAGACAGATAAAGTGTCTTCACGCTGAGACTGTAGAAGAATATAGTATAGGAGGCAGAATAATGGTCCCTCAAAATGTCCAACTTCTAATTCCTGAATTTATGAATGTTACCTTACATGGCAAAGGGGAATTAAGCTGCAGATGGAATTAGTGTTGCTAATTAGCTAACCTTAAAATAAAGAAGCCTGGGTTACCCAGGTGGGCACAATATAATCACAGGGTCCTTAAAAGAAGGAGAGGCAGAAGCAAAGTTCCAAATGGTATGTTGTGAGAAGGGCCTGCCACTGCTGGCTAAGAAGATGGAGGATGGGAGTCATGAATGAAGGAATGCAGACGGTCTCTAGAACCTGGAAAAAGCAGGAAAAATGATTCAATCTTGGACCTTCCAGAAAGGCACCTAACCATGCTAATCTTGAGTATAGCTCAGTGAGGCCCACGTAGGACTTCTAAATTACAGAACTGTGGGAGAATAGATTTGCGTTGCTTTAAGCCACTGAATTTGTGGTAATTGTTAGAGCAGCTAATAGTAAACTAACACTATACTATTCTGGGTTTGATTACTTCCTCTCCCCATCCCCCCACCAGAGGTGGAAATATGCATATAATTCTAAGTGTTTAGTTCCTTTTTATAGATCTAAAATTATAAAGCTTGTTTATGGGTTTAATAGTAAAATAACTATGTTTGGGTAATTTTGAATGTATTGTACTTAGACAATACTCATTTACTTAATGAATTCCCTTTGAAATGTTTTAAAACTGTGTTACAGATGGGTCTACAAATGCTTAACTAGAGGAAATGATTTCTCCTTTTTGTAATTTATGAGAGCTAGGCAAAAACTTGTATAGAAGGAAGCATTAATCAGATAGCCAGAACACAGAAAGTTACTGTGCTTTCTGGGCTCAACCTTCTAACTACTGAGCAGATACAAAAATTCACTGAATTGATACTTTTTATCAGCCCATGGGATAGGGTTGGGTAGGGATGGAGGGGAGGGGAGAGGGAAAAAACTGAGCCAGAGTTTCTGTCCTGAAGATGCTAATCATTTTGTATATAGAATGGGGCAGGACAGGAGGGTCTTCAGTAGAGATAGAGTGAGAGAGATTCTTTTTTTTTTTTTTTTTTAAATTAATTTTTTATTTTTTCAGCATAACAGTATTCATTATTTTTGCACCACAACCAGTGCTCCATGCAATCCGTGCCCTCTACCATACCCACCACCTGGTGCCCCCAACCTCCCACCCCCCACCCCTTCAAAATTCTCAGATCGTTTTTCAGAGTCCATAGTCTCTCATGGTTCACCTCCCCTTCTAATTTCCCTCAACTCCCTTCTCCTCTCCATCTCCCCTTGTCCTCCATGCTATTTGTTATGCTCCACAAATAAGTGAAACCATATGATAATTGACTCTCTCTGCTTGACTTATTTCACTCAGCATCATCTCTTCCAGTCCCGTCCATGTTGCTACAAAACTTGGGTATTCATCCTTTCTTTTTTCTTTTTCTTTTTTTTTTTTTTTTTACAGCTTTATAAACATATATTTTTATCCCCAGGGGTACAGGTCTGCGAATCGCCAGGTTTACACACTTCACAGCAAGAGTGAGAGAGATTCTATGCAAGTGCTGTGGGCTGAGGACAAGGGATGATCGCATTCAGGCTTGAGGGATGTTTTACGGAAAAAGGCATTTGAAACAGGTTCTGAAGGATACTGAGGGTGGGGAGTGATTAGCCAGCTTTTCTGTAGTGATCAGCAAAATGTTACTATCTGCAGTTGCTTTTTGTGGGGAACTTCTTTTCCAGAGAAGCAGCCTCAGTCTCTTGTTTGATAATTGGCCATAGGTATGTTCTGGGGAGACAAGTAGGGGGAAAGGAGAGCCCAGTGCTGGCTCATCATTCAGTGTACAGGTTCCTGATCTCATGTGTTTTTAGCCTCACTTTCGTGTTCTTTTGCTGCTGGTGATTGTGAATCCAGAGCCCCTCTGATGAAGTTGCTTTAGAGAATAAACCTTTCCTCTTCTTAAGATGAAGGAGAGGCCCTGTGAGGCCCAACTGCTCCCCACAGAGACTTTGATCAGTCTGTTTTCACCCCTCCTCACCCCCACTTTCCATGGTTCCTGCATTGTCCCCTCCTTGTGGTTACTGCCCCTGCAGTGTATAGGCTTCCGTTTGTTCCCTCTAAGTCAGATATTCTTCTTGTGCTTTCCTTTCCCCTCGAGTTTGTTCATTCTCTCCTCTGTGGATATTGCTTCTTCCTTTTTTGTCCTCGTGGGCTGAATCTCTTTTTAATTCGCTGCTGTCTTTTTGAGATGGCTTTAGGAAGGAGGTCCTTCCTACTTCAAAAAGCCCTTTACATCAGAAGCTAATGAAACTCCATAAGCCAGAGGAAGCAGTGAAGGCTCTGATTGACTTTTTTCATCTCCCTCATCAAAATGACTGATACTTTCTAGTAATAGAAATGCCTCACTGTTTGATATCTCTAGAATCTGATTTTTCAGGTTAATTCTGCATGAAAAGTTTTCCATAGAGCTGTGACTCATTTTTATAGAGCAAGTCTTTTGCTCCCAACAATACATGAACTCCCTTTAAAGATACAAATTATTTCATAGAATAGTGAATGAAAGAAGACTACTCCTAATTTTTTGAATGTCTAAAAATCCCTCAAAAACTTTTGGCTAAGAGTTTTTCATTTCTTTCTCCTCCTTGTGGCTCTTTGTCCCTGGCTAGTCACTATCTTTTAATTGTTGATTTAATTGTTTTCTTTTTAGGATTTTACAGTTTTTGGAGGTAGTCTGTCCGGGGCGCATGCCCAGAAGATCTGCAAAGTAAGTAGTATTGAAAACCAGTACTTTCATCAGTCAATTGGTATATATTGAGTATTGGGGTGGGTGCTGACCCAAAGTTCCCTTCGGTCAGGAGTTTATAACTTTTTTTTTTTTTTTTTTTTTTGGTATCATGGATCCCTTTGGCAGGCTGGTAATTATTTGCATGCATAAAATATGTAGGATTACAAAGAATTAAAAATATTTAAAAAAATCACATTTGTAATATATGTGTTTTCTAATTCCTCAAGTAACGAAATTTAGTTGTGGATCCAAACTGCTATAATTTCACAGTATGAGTATGAATAAATTTCACAGTATGAATAAATATCCTATTTCAAAATATCTGCAACAACCAGAATGTGCCATAAAAATATCCATGGCTTCTATTAATGACAAAGTCACAGGTATTTCTAATACTTTATTAGTATTTTTTTTCACTTTTGTTCATTATTAAAGGAAATGCTAAAGATCAACCAGAGTTAATAAAGATAAAGATGTAAATTTTTTCTCATCCAAGGCATGGATGAAATCTGTTTATAGACTGCTTGGGGTTCGGAAGAGCCCAGGTAAAGAGCCCGTGGTCTAGGTGGAGAGTCCAGGTACTAAAAGATAAAGAGCAGTACAAGGATTGATTACATGATGGTATTTTAAAAATATTGCTAGTGATGAGATGCTCTGGAGATGAATAAAAATATAGATTATATTTGGAGAACTTTGAAATTAAAGGTAGTGTTGACTGTTAGTAGCTGGTGAGCGCTTCCCTGTGTAATGAAAAACTTGGATTCTAGACATGGTCTTGTCATATGTTTCTGAAACCTTGGACCAATCCCTTAACTTTTAAACCTCCCCGATTTTTCTTTTTACTACCTCTGTTATCATGGTTAAATGAATAATATGGAAGTGAAAGTGCTTTGTGAACTGTCAAGAGCTATTAGGAATGTTACTTATTAGGCTCTCAACTACTGACCCACAATGAAAATATGGCTTATTACAAGTAAAAGCAGGCCTGGTCCTGGCCTCTGGTTAACAGATGGATCTACATGTACTTCACGAAAATAAACTTTGCTATTGTGTCTACTGTTAGTTCTTTCAAAAGAGTAATGGGGTCGGGGATGGAGTGGTGGCGGCAGCGGTGGTGGTGGAAGGGCCTGGCTGGCTCAGTCAGTGGAGCATGTGATTCTTGATCTCAGGGTCTTGAGTTCAAGCCCTATGTTGGGCATGGAGCCTACTTAAAATAAATGAATAAATAAATAAATAACTGGGAACATAACTGGCTACTGGAAAATATTACAGCTAGGCCTGAGGCTCTAGAAATGGTTGTTAGGAACAGTCTTTGCCCCTGCTGCTGGGAAGTGCTTTGGCTCTGGGATGCCTGAGGGGCTTAATCTGCCCTTAAAATTTTGGTTCTTTGTTTTCCAAGAAGGTACCCAATAATCCTGGGGAAGAAAGCCAGTGTAAATGACTCCTGTCTTGAAAAGTGCGCTTAGAACATTTTCCAGAAAACACCATGGTGCTTTATAAATTCTGTTTTTGTTAACAGGATCAGTTGTCTCATAAAAGACTTCTTTGCTGTTTCAGATCATGGACCAGGCCATGACAGTGGGGGCTCCAGTGATTGGACTGAATGACTCTGGGGGAGCACGGATCCAAGAGGGAGTAGAGTCTTTGGCTGGCTATGCAGACATCTTTCTGGTAAGAAACCTGTTAACCGAGTATAGAGAGTAAAATAGTACAAGGCTCAGTTTTCAAAGCTGTGTCCTGGTCAGAGCTTCCTTATCCCTATTGTTCTCTGCTCTGTGTCTGTTCTGTGGCTTCTTCCTGTGTCACTGGGGAAGGCATGGAAGGTGGACAAAAAGCAAGAGAGTAGGTGGAGTGGGTTTTCTTTTTTTGTCACAGAGAGCCACTCTTAGGGGAAAACTAAATTAAAGATCACTTGTAAGGGAAATATACCTGATTATTTTTTTCAAAAGCAAAGGACATGGAATTATAAAAGATTAAAAATGAATTGATATGATGCTAGAAATAGGAATTTTTAAAAAAACGCAGTGCTTTTTCCTTTGGTTAAAACACAAGATCATTGTATGAAGTTCAAGTTGTAGTACAAAGAAGAAAAATTAGCCAAATCCCACCATTCAGAAACATTCAGTGAACATCGAATTCAGATTTCTTTCTGCTTACTTACTAAAATTACAGAGAAAGAAATGAAAAACACAAAAGTAAATTAAATGTGTCATTTGAAGTAGGAAGTATATTATAGGAGAGTAAGGGAGATTGGGGTGAGGGAGAGAGATACTGCCAGATGGAAACTTGAGAAAAGGGACAGATCTACATTTCTAGAGAGGGGAGGAAAAAGGGAGAAGGCAGGAAAGCAACAGGCAGACATTGTTTCTAATCAGGCCAGCTGTTGTTGTCATCCCCTGGGCTGCAGGCTTATGAACATTCTGTCCCTGTCTACTGCCGTTTAGGTTCAATGAGAAAAATGTCTATTTATTTTGTGTAAGATGCTCTGGTAGTCATGGAAGTACTTATGTGGAAGTACTTATGTTCATTGAGGAGCCACTTTGTAGATCTTAAATCTACTTTTTAGTCTTTAATCTTGAGGTCCAGGCATAACCCACTGGGGAGAATTAGCTCTTTGGGTGGCATGGTCAGATGATTTAGGCCTGGAAGGTCTCCTCTGACTCTTAGCTTGAAATCGTGCCTATATTGGAAATGAAGGAAAGGAAACGTGGCCCTAAGAGAAGTGGCAATAAATCACCACATTTTAGAGCTTGTCAGTGTTTTAGAATATCTCCTACTCTAACCCGTCTTCATGAGTACAGGCTGCAGGAGTTGGGTTTTATTTTCTTTTCAGGAGATAGGCTTCAGTGATGTTAATAGATTATTTGCTGGGGTGCCTGGGTGGTTCAGTCAGTTAAGTGTCCAACTCCTGATCTCCAGTTCAGATCTTGATCTCAGGCTCGTGAGTTCAACCCCTGTGTTGGGCTCAGAGCCTACTTAAAAAAAAAAAAAAAATTATTAATGCTGCTTGTTACTTGTACATTTCCAGCCACTTCCTTCTGCCTGTACTGTTAATTTAACTTTTTTTTTCTAACTTTATTTTGATAGAATTTCAAACTTTATATAAAGATGGCAAAAATAGTACAAGGAACTCCCATATGTCCTTTACCCAGATTCGTCACTTGTTTACATTTTGCCCATTTGCTCTATCATTTCTCTCCATATGTATGTAGTTGCAGGTTATATTTATCTGAAACAGTTGAGAATAAATTGGATGTTGTACCTCCTTTAGTTCTTAAATCCTTCATCATGTGTTTCCTAAGAACAAGGATATTCTGTAATAAAGTGAGTACAATAATAGAAATCAGGAAATTTAGCATTGATTTACCGATATTATTCTTATCTATGGTACTTACTCAGATTTCATCAAACAATCCTAAATAAAGCCTGCTGTAGCTGTTCCCCTACTCCCTTATGCCCCATCTAATCCATGATTAAGTACTGTCTGTAATTATTTTATCTCTTTAATTTCCTTTAATTTGGAGCAGTTTCTCAGTTTTTCTTTGTCATCCATGACCTTGACATTTTGGGGAACAGCTTTAAAAGAGGTATAATTTACAAACCATAAAAATCCATCCATTGTAAACATGTAATTCAGTGACTTTTTAAAAAAATTCTAGTAAAATTAACAATGTGTTTCAGGTATACAATATAGTGATTTAACAATTCTATACATTATTCAGTGCTCTCATGGTAAGTGAACTCTTAATCCTCTTCACCTATTTCACCCATCTCCCCACTCACCTTTCCTCTGATAACCATTGGTTCTGTATAATCAAGAGTCTGTTTTTTGTTTGTCTCTTTTTTTCCTTTGTTTGTTTGGTTTCTTAAGTTCCACATATAAGTGAAATCCTATGGTATTTGTCTTTGACTTATTTCACTTAGCATTATACTTTAGCTCCATCCATATTGTTGCAAATGGCAAGATTTTATTATTTTTTATGGCCGAGTAATAATCCATTATTTATAGATGCATGCATGTGTATGTGATATATATGTGTGTATATGTATGTAGAGACCTATATATCACATCTCTATCCATTCATATATATATATATATATATATATCACATTTTCTTTATCCATTCATTTATTGATGGACACTGATTGCTTCCATAGCTTGATTGTTGTAAATAATGCTGTCATAAACATAAGGGTGCATATATCCCTTGGATTTAATGTTTTTGTATTCTTTGGGTAAATACTCATTAGTGTGATCACTGGGTCATAGGATAGTTCTATTTTTAATTTTTTGAGTAATCTCCATACTGTCTTCCACAGTGACTGCATAAGTTTGCCTTCTCACCAGTGGTGCACAAGGGTTCTTTTTTTCTTTGCATCCTTGCCAACACTTGTTTGTTTGTTTGATTTATTTATTTATTTATTGACGATTTATTTGAGAGAGAGAGAACACATGCACAAGCAGGAGTGGCAGAGAGAGAGGGAGAGAGAATCCCAAGCACACTCTCTGCTAAATGCAGAGCCCAACATGGGACTCAACCTCATGACTGGAAATCATGACCTGAGCTGAAATCAAGAGTTGGATGCCCTACCCAGGTGCCTTGTGTTTTTGATTTTCACTACTGGACAGGTGTAGGGTGGTATCTCCTTGTGGTTTTGATTTGTATTTCCCTAATGAGAGATATTGAGCATCTTTTCATACGTTTGTTGGCGGTCTTCTTTGGAGAAATGTCTGTTCATGTCCAGTTTATTTGTTTTTAGGATGTTATATCAGTTCTTTATATATTTTGGATACTAACCCTTTATTAGGTATGTCATTTGCAAATAACTTCTCTCATGCAGTAGGTTGTCTTTGAGTTTTGTTGGTTGTTTCCTTTGCTGTACAGAAGCTTTTTATTTTGATGAAGTCCCAATAGTTTATTTTGCTTTTGTTTCCCTTGCTTCAGGAGACCTATCTAGAAATATGTTGCTACGGCCAATGTGAGAGGAATTACTGCCTGTGCTGTCTTCCAGGACTTATATGGTTTCCTGTCTTATATTTAGGTCTTAATCTTTCCAATTTTTTCTAGAAAATTGATTTCTAATTTAATAGTGTTAGAAAAGTTGCATAGTCTGACTTCATTCATTCTGAATTTTTTGAGACTTGTTTTGTGGCCCAATATTTGATCTATTCATAGAATGTTCCATGTGCGCTTGGGAGTGCTGAATCCTAATCACTAGGCCACAGGGATCCATGTGCACTTGAAAAGAATGTATATTCCCCTGTTGTTGTTGTTTTTTTTTTTTTAAGATTTTTATTTATTTATTTGACAGAGATCACAAGTAGGCAGAGAGGCAAGCAGAGAGAGAGGAGGAAGCAGGCTCCCTGCTGAGCAGAGAGCCCGATGCGGGGCTCAATCCCAGGACCCTGAGATCATGACCTGAGCCGAAGGCAGAGGCTTTAACCCATTGAGCCACCCAGGCCCCCCTATATTCCCCTGTTTTAGGGGGGATGTTCTGATTGTATGTTAGATCCATCTGCTTCAGTGTTTCATTCCAAAGCCAGTTTCCTATTGATTTGTTCTATTTGGAAGATCTGTCCATTAATGTGAGTGAGCTGTTAAAGTCCCCTACTATTATTGTTTTACTATAGATTACTTTTATGTTTGTTACTAGCTACATCACGTATTTGGGTGCTCTCATGTTGGGTGTGTAAATATTTACAGTTGTTAGAACTTGTCGGATTGTTCTATTTATGATTATATAGTGTCTTTCTTTTTTTCTTGTTACTGTCTTTTGTTTTAAAGTCTATTTTGTCTGATTAGAAGTATTGCCACAATGGCTTGCTTTTCACTTCCATTTGCATAATAAATGCCTTTCCATTCTTCACTTTTAGTTAGCACGTGTCTGTCGGTCTGAAATGAGTCTTTTGAAGGCAGCGTATTGATTGGTCTTACTTGATTATCTATTCTATCACTGTATGTCTTTTGATTGGAATGTTTAGACCATTTACGTTTAAAGTAATTATTTATAGGTGTATATTTTTTGCTGTTCTGTTACTGCTTTTATGGTTGTTTTTTTCTTCCCCATTCCTTTCATTTATTCTTTCACAGTTTGCTGACTTTGTTTAGTGATCTTTTTGGATTCCTTTCTTTTTATTCCTGTGGTTACCATTAGGTTTATATATAAAATCTGCATATGGTGGTTTACCCTGGGTTGATAGTTGCTTAAGTTTGAATCCATTCTGGAGTGCCTGGGTGGTTCAGTTGGTTAGGTATCTGCCTTTGGCTCAGGTCTTGATCCCAGTCGGAGAATGAAGCCCTGTATCTGGCTCCCTGCTCACAGGGAGCCTGCTTCTCCCTCTTCTCCCTGCTGGTGCTCCTTCTTGCTATCTCTCTCTCAAATAAATAAATAAAACCTTTAAAAAAAAGTTTGAACCATTCTTTACTCCTCTGCCCCTGTGTTTTAGGTATATGGTGTCATACTTTACAGCCTTTTATTTTGTGAATACCTCAACTGAATTTTTTTAAAAATTGATATACTTTATTTTACTGCTTTTATGCTTCCTACTTTTCTTACTTATGATCTCTCCTTTCTACTCAGAGTCCCCTTTAACATTTACGACTTTGTTTTTAAGTTTTCCCAGCTTTGGCGCACCTGACTAGCTCAGTTGGTAGAACATGTGACTCTTGATCTTGGGGTCTTGAGTTCAAACCCCATGTTGGATATAGAGGTTACTTAAAAAAATAACATTAAGATTTTTTTTTCTCCCCGGATTGAGTCTTCTGATAACTGTTTCTGGTTTTGGCATCAGAATAATTCTGGCCTCATGGAATCAGTTGGAAGTATTGACTCTCTTCCCTTTTTGGGAAGAATTTATAAAGGGTTGACATTAGCTCTGTAAATGTTCAGTAAAATTCATCAGTGAAGCAATCTGGACCTTGAGTTTGCTTTACAAATAATGTAAATAATGAGGTATAGTTATCTATAATATATTTCAGGTGTACAAGATATTCACCAATTCTGTACATTATGCAGTGCTCATCATGATAAGTGTAGTTCTCCTCTGTCACAGTATTATTATAATTCTTGAGTATATTCCCTATGCTAAACTTTTCATCCTCAGGACTTATAACTGTTAATCCTCTTCACTTGTTTTGCCCATCTTCCACCCTCCTCCCCTTTGTAGATAGTTCTTGATTACTGGTTGAATCTCTGTTTGTTACAGGCTTATCAGATTTTCTGTTTCTTCCTGACTCATTTTCAGTAGTTTGTGTTTTTATAGGAATTTGTTCATTTAATCTTGGTCATCAAATTTGCCATACAATTTGTAGTAATTTTTTTGTTATTATCTTTATTTCTGTAGTAATATCTTCCATTTTTCCTTTTAATAATATGAATATTTTTGTCTGTTTCAAAGTTTGTCAATTTTGTTGTCACAGAAGCAGCTTTTTGTTTTTTCTCTATAGTCTGTTTGATTTATTTCTACTCCTAGTTTCTTTTCTTCCTGTTTGCTTTGTTCTTTTCTGGTTTCTTAAGGTAGAATATTGGATTATTGATTTGAAATCTTTTTTCTTTTAATATGTCCATTCACAGCTATAAATTTCAGCTGTATTTTTAAATGAGACACATGGTCTCTTCTAGAGAATGTTTCGCATGCACTTGAAAAGAATGTGTATTCTGTTGTTG
Source organism: Lutra lutra (assembly GCF_902655055.1). NCBI lineage: Eukaryota > Metazoa > Chordata > Mammalia > Carnivora > Mustelidae > Lutra > Lutra lutra. The sequence goes on along the minus strand of NC_062278.1, from coordinate 128,929,523 downwards.
GGGTCAATGTTCTATATATATCTGTTATACACATGGTTCATATTGTTTACATCTGCTGTTCCTTCACTGATCCTCGGTCTGATGGTTTAATCCATTATTGGAAGTAGGATATGTAAGTCACTAGCTAATGTTGTGCACCTATCTATTTCTTCCTTTGATTTCTGTCAATTTTTTGCTTCACATATTTTGGGTCTCTGTTAGGTGTATATATTTTTATAATTATATATCTTTTTGGTATATTGAACTTTTTATCAATATATGTATGTCTTTACCTCCTGTAATTTTTTAAAATTTGAAGTCTATATTGTCTGACAATAATAGAGTCACCCTGGATCTGTTTAGGTTACCTTTTGCATAGAATCTTTATCTTTTTTTTTTTTTTTTTTTTTGGGGGTCAAAGAATGTAGGTTAGATTTTATTTAGTTGAAAGAGAAAATGAGAGGGAGAGAGTGAGGGAGAGAGTGCATGAGAGGGGGTAGAGTCAAAGGGAGAAGCAGACTCCCTGCTGAGCAGAGAGCCCAATGTGTGGCTCGATCCTGGACTCCAGGGTCATGACCTGAGCAGAAGACAGACATTTAACTGACTGAGCCACCCATGCACCCCAACATAGAATCTTTTTCATTCTATTTTTTATTTAAACCTTCCTATGTCCTCATCTATTAAGTGAGGTTCTTGTGGACAAATATAGACATATTTTTATTTAACTTGATTTTTAATTTTTTATCTAATTTATTTAAACTGAAAAAGGATCTCCCCAGTTTCCCTGTCTCCTCCCCTCCCCCAATTTATTCTCTGTATCTGCAAGCTTTTTAAAAAATACATACATCTATTCTTTTAGGTTCCACATATACCTAATGCAGTATTTGTCTTTCTTTGACATTTCGCTTAGCATAATGCCTTCAAGCTCCATCCATGTTGTTGCAAATGGCAAGGTTGTTTTTTTTTTTTATGGCAGAATAATATTTCATTGTATATATGTACCACACTTTATCCATTCATCCATTGATGGACACAGGTTGTTTCCATATCTTGGCTATTGTAATTAATGCTTTAGTGAACATGGGGGTACATCTATCTTTTTGAATTAGTGTTTCCATTTTCTTTGGATAGATACCCAATAGTTAAGTTGCTGGATCTTATGGTAGCTCTAATTTTGTGAGGAACCTTCATAGTGTTTTCCATTGCAGCTGCTCCAATTTACTTTCCCACCAGTAGTACACAGGGGTGTCCTTTTTTACATACCCTTACCAACACTTGTTAATTCTTGTCTTTTTGGTAATAGGCATTCTAATAGGCGTGAAGTGATATATCATCATGGCTTTGATTTGCATTTCTAAATTCACTGAATTATTAGTGAAGTTGAGTATCTTTTGTACCTGTTGGCCATCCTAATGTCTTCTTTGGAAAAATGTCTTTTCAGATCTCCCCATGTTTTGATTGGATTTTTTTTCCTACTGAGTTGTGTGAGTTCTTTATATATTTTAGATATTAGCCCCGCATCAGATAGGATTTGCAAATATCTTCTCCCTTTCAGTAGGCTGCCTTTTCATTTTATTGGAGCTTTCCTTTGCTGTGCAGAAGCCTTTTAGTTTGATGTAGTCCCATTTGTTTGTTTTTGCTTTTGTTGCTTTTGGTTTTAGTGTCAGATTAAGAAAAAAACATTGCTGGGGCACCTGGGTGGCTCAGCTGGTTGAGCGTCTATCTGCCTTTGGCTCAGGTCATGGTCCTAGGGTCCTGGGATCAAGCTCCACATTGGGCTTCCTATTCAGCAGGGAGCCTGCTTCTCCCTCTCCCTCTTTTCCTCCTCCCCCAAATCCCCTTCCTGCACTTGTTCTCTCTCTTAAATAAATAAAAATCTTTTTAAAAAACTCAAAACAGGGACGCCTGGGTGGCTCAGTTGGTTGGACGACTGCCTTCGGCTCAGGTCATGATCCTGGAGTCCCGGGATCGAGTCCCACATCGGGCTCCCAGCTCCATGGGGAGTCTGCTTCTCCCTCTGACCTTCTCCTAGCTCATGCTCTCTCTCACTGTCTCTCTCTCAAATAAATAAATAAAATCTTAAAAAAAAAAAAAATAAAATAACATTTAAAAAAAATAAAAAAAATAAAAAACTCAAAACATTGCTAAGACCTATGTCAAGGAACTTACTGCCTGTGGCTTCTTTGAGTTTATGGTTTTATATTCAAGTCTAATTCGTTTTGAGTTGATCTTTGTGCATAGTGTAAGACAGCTGTCCAGTTCTTTTGCATGTGGCTTTCTAATTTTTCACAACACTTATCTTTCCTTTTTCCTCCCTCCTTTCCTTCCTTTTTTCCTTCTTTCCTTCCTTCCTCTTTCTTCCTTCTTCTCCCTTCCTTCCTTCTTCTTTCTTCCTTTTTCTTTTTCTTCCTTCCTTCCTAGAGGGAGTGTGTGTGTGTGTGTGTGTGTGTGTGTGTGTGTTTGTGTGTGTGTGTGTGTGTGTGTGTAGGGTAGAGGGAGAGGGAGAGCGAGAATCCCAACCAGGTACCACATTTAGCATGGATACTGATGTGGGCTTGATCTCAAATGCTGAGATTATGATTGAGTCGAAATCAAGAGTCAGATGCTTAACCAATAGCACCCGGGCACCCCTACAACACTGCTTTCTGAAGAGGCTGTCCTTTCCCCATTGTATATTCTTGGTTCCTCTCTCAAAAGTTAGTTGACCATATATGTGTGGTTTTATTTCAGGGTGCTCTGTTCTGCTCTTTTGATTTATGTGTCTGTCTTAATTCAGTACCATACTGTTTTGACTATTATTGCTTTGTAATATAGTTTGAAATCAGGAGCAGGATACCTCCAGGTTTGTTCTTTCACAAGGTTGCGTTGATTATTTGGGATCTTTTAAAGTTTCACACAAATTTTAGGATTCTTTGTTTTTATATCTGTGAAAAATGCCACTGGAATTTTTTTTTGTTCCATTGGAATTTTGATAAGGATTGTATTGAATCTACATATTGCTTTGGGGTATTATAGACAATTTATTCTTTTCATCTATGAGTGTGGAATATTTTTCCATTTGTGTTATTTATCAGTTTCTTCTAGTAATGTTTTAAGGTCTCAATATACAGATCCTTGGTTAAATTCTTTGGTATTTTATTCTTTTAGATGTAATTATAAATGGGATTTCTACTTAATTTCTTTTCTAATAATTATTAGTGTATAGAGACACAGCAGATTTTTGTATATTGATTATATATCCTGAAACTTTACTGTATTTATTTTTTCTAAAATTTTTTTCTGGAGTCTTTAGGTTTTAGGATTCAGGGTATATGTATGTATGTATATATATGTAGTATATGTACATATAATATGTCATCTGCAGATAGTGACAGTTTTACTTTGTTTCTAGTTAGGATGCCTTTTCTTTTTTCTGACTGCTCTGGTTAGGACTTCAATACTATGCTACATAAAAGTGGTGAGAATGGGCATCCTTGTCTTGTTCCTGATCTAAGTGGAATCATTTTCAGATTTTCACCATTCAGTATATTAGCTGTGGGCTTATTATATGTGGCCTGTATTATGTTGAAGTACATTCTCTGTATACCTGCTTTGTTAAGAGATTTTATTGTAAATGGATGTTGAACTTTGTCACATGTCAAATTTTCTCTGGCTCTCTTGAGATAATCATGATTTTTATCCTTCATTTTTTAAGGTGATATATGACAGTGACTGTATTATAGATGTTGAACCAGTCTTGCATTTCTTGACTAAATCCCACTTGATTATCATATATGGTATTTTTATTCCATATTCCATATTCCATGTATTCTTGAGTTAGATTCACTAATATTTTGAATATTTTTGTATCTTTGTTCATCAAGAATATTGGCCTGTAATTCTTTTTTTCTGGTATTTCTGGTTTTGATATCAGGGTAATTCTGGTCTTGTAAAATGAGTTTGGAAGAGTTCCCTCTCTTTTGTTTTTTTTGGAGGGGTTTTAGAAGAATTGGTAAACCTATAAAACTCTCCAGGGGACAGCAGAACACTGGAACCTCGTAGAGGGTGAGTGCAGAGATACTGCCCGCCCCCTTATGTCTCTGGAAAGGATTAAAGTTGGCCCCAAGATACATTCCTAATAAAAACAAAAGTCTGCCTTCAGATTTCAGTCATGATGATCAACTAATAGGCCTCTTTCACAGAGACAGTTCCTGAGCCTGTTGTCCCTTACTGTGTATTGTGGATTATGGATGCCTCAGAACTTTTTCTCCTTTGTTACAGTCCTGTGGGTCCCAGGAGTGTCAGCCCTACTTGCTCCCAGAGTCAGGTGATATAGAGGTGTCCCTTGGCAGCAGTCACAAAAATTGGGTTTCCAGATGATGTGATCTCCTTTCTGGATCACACCAATTATTTCAGTCCCATAGAACCAGGAATGTAAGGTCCTCTGACCTCCAGAACCAAGCAATCAAGAGATGTCCCCTAGATGGCACCTGCAAAAGTTGGGGCACCAGGTGTGTGTGAAAGCTCCCTTCTAGGAGATGCTAGTGTTCTGCAGCATGGCAAAGAGAGCACGAAGGTGGTGCTGCACGTAGCCTCTGTTCCTGTTGCGTATTCACGCAGGCTCCTAGATGCGTGTATGTATATGTCTGCCCCTCAGTCTGATGCTTTAATATAAGCATGTGAGCTTTCTTCACTTTAAGTCTGGGTGCAATTTGCTGCCTTTGAGCTGTGTTTTGGGGTGAGTCCAAATGTGTGAGCCCTTAAAAGTGGTTTTCCAGATTGCTTCAGTCTTGTGGGTCTCAGGACATGAGCCCTGTTAGGTGACTTGGGGGCATAGCTCTCAGATGTTTATCTTAAAAGTTTGGGATTCCCAATTTGGGCTGTAACTCTTTGCTTGTGAGGGAGAAAGTCCAGGTTTTATATTCCTTCCCATGCCAGGGGTGGGGTTCATGTGATATTGTGTGCTCCAGTCTCTCATACCTGCCTTGATGTGCTTTTCTTCTGTGTAGTTGTTACTCCTTCAACCTTTAGGGTTTTTATTTATTTTCAGAGGACATTGTGGCTGTGGGAGGAGGTAAGTTCAGTTTCCTCCTATATTACCATCAAAAACTGCATTTTTAAAATCTGTATTAGTAGAGGAATTTAACCCATTTGCATTTAATGTGATTACCAAGAAAGGATTTATTTCTGCTATTTATCTATTTTCTGTTTTTTGTTCCTTGGTTCCTCTATTAATGCATTTTTTTAGTGTTTAGTTATTATTTTTTTAAGTGTGCCATTTTGATTTGCCATTTTGATTCATGTTTATCGTTCATTTTCATCATTTTCCCCTAATGGTTTACAATTATTAGCTTAAATTTATAGCAATTTGTTTTGAATAATACCAGCTTAGCTTCAGTGGCATACAGAAGTTCTGCTTGTATACATCTCCATTCTTCCTCCATGTTGTTGTTATCATAGAGTATATATCTTTATACATTGTATAGCCATTAACAGATTTGTAATTGTTTTGTGCATTTGTTTTTTAAATACCATGGGAAGAAGAGAGATGTTACAGACAAAACCAAAGTACTGTAATAATACTGTTTTTTATGTTTACTTAGGAAATTCAATTTCTTAGTGTTTGTTTTTTCTCATGGCATCAAGGTACTTACTGTGGCCCTTTCATTTCAGGCTAAAGGACTTGTAGTGTTTTTTGAATGGCATGTCTAGTGTAAACAACCTTCAGCTTTTGTCTGGAAATGTCTTAACTTTTCCTTTATTCTTGAAGGATAGTTTGTTGGATATATTTGACACTTTCTTTTTCCTTTCAAGACTTTTTTTTTTTTTTTCTTGAGATTTTATTTATTTGACAGAGAGATGGAAAGTACAAGTAGGCAGAGCAAGAGGGAGAAGTAGGCTCTCCCCCAAGGAGGGAGCCTGATGCAGGGCTTGATCCCAGGACCAGGACCCTGGGATCATGACCTGAGCTGAAGACAGACACTTAACTGATTGAGCCACCCAGGTGTCCTCCTTTCAAGACTCCTAAATATCCTCCTGGACTCTGATTTCTGGTGAGAAATCAGCTGTTAATTTTATTGAGGATCTCTTGTATGTGACAAGTTGCTTCTTTCTTGCTGCCTTCACATTCCTTTCTTTGTGTTTTAAGTTTCAGTAGTTTGATTATAATGTGAGTTTGGTGTGAATCTGAGTGGAATTCATTGAGATTCTTGGATGTGTATATTCATATCGTTCATCAAATTTGGGAAGTTTTCAGCCATTATTTCTTGAAATACTTTAATCTGCTTCTTCCTCTTTTTGAAAACTTTTCTTTTTATTGCTCTTCTAAAAAAATTTAATTCAATTAATTAACATCTAATTTATTACTAGTTTCAGAGGTAGAGTTGATTCATCAGTCTTCTATAACACCCAGTGCTCCTTACATCATGTGTCTTCCTTAATGTCCATCACCTAGTTACCCTATCCCTCAACCCCCTCCCCTTCCAGCAACTCTGTCTTCTATGCTTAAGGGTCTCTTGTGGTTTGTCTTCACCTCTGATTTTGTCTTGTTTTATTTTTCTCTCCCTTCCCCTATGGTCATGTTTTGTTTCTAAATTCTACATGAGTGAAATCATATGGTAACTGTCTTTCTCTGATTGACTTATTTCTCTTAGCATAATACCCTCTAGTTCCATCCATATCATTGCAAATGGCAAGATTTCTTTTTCTTTTTCTTTTTTTCTTTTTCTTTCTTTCTTTCTTTTTTTTTTTTTTTAAAGATTTCATTTATTTATTTATTTGACAGAGTTCACAAGTAGGCAGAGAGGCAGGCAGATAGAGAGGGAGAAGCAGGCTCCCTGCCAAGCAGAGAGCCCGATGCAGGGCTCGATCCCAGGACCCTGGGATCATGACCCAAGCCGAAGGCAGAAGCTTAACCCACTGAGCCACCCAGGTGCCCCAGCCTGCTTTTTCTTTTTCTTTTTTTGATGGCCGAGTGGCATTCCATTATGTGTGTGTGTGTGTGTGTGTGTGTGTGTGTGTATATATATATACCACATCTTCATCCATTCACGTGTTGATGGATGTCTTAACCCACTTAGCTTAACCCACTGAGCCACCCAGGTGCCCCAGCCTGCTTTTTCTTTTTCTTTTTTTGATGGCCGAGTGGCATTCCATTATGTGTGTGTGTGTGTGTGTGTGTGTGTGTGTGTGTGTGTGTGTGTGTATCACCTCTTCATTCACGTGTTGATGGACGTCTGGGCTCTTGGCATAGTTTGGCTATTATGGACATTGCTGCAATAAACATAGGGGTGCAGGTGCCCCTTCAGATCACTTCATTTGTATCTTTTTGGCAAATACCTAGTAATGCAATTGCTGGGTTGTAGGGTGGCTCTATTTTCAACTTTTTGAAGAACCTTCCTATGTTTTCCAGAGTGGGTGTACCAGCTTGCATTCCCACCAACAGTGTAAGAGGGTTCCCCTTTCTCCACATCCTTGCCAACATCTGTCATTTCCTTACTTGTTAATTTTAGCAGTTCTGACTGGTGTGAGGTGGTGGTATCTCAAAGTGGTTTTGATTTGTATTTCCCTGATGCTGATTGATATTGAGCATTTTTTCATGTGTCTGTTGGCCATTTGGATATCTTCTTTGGAGAAATGTCTGTACATGTCTTCTGTCCATTTCTTGACTGGATTATTCCTTGGGTGTTGAGTTTGATAAGTTTTTTATAGATTTTGGATACTAGCCCTTTATCTGTTACGTTTTTTGCAAATATCTTCTCCCATTCTCTTGGTTGTCTTTTGGTTTTGTCAACTCCTTCCTTTGGTGTGCAGAAACTTTTAATCTTGATGAAGTCCCAATAGTTCATTTTTGCCTTTGTTTCCCTTGCTTTTGGAGACATGTCTAGCAAGAAGTTGCTGTGGCCAAGCTCACAGAGCTTGTTGCCTGTGTTCTTCTCTAGGGTTGTGGTGGATTTTCTTGTCTTGCTTTAGGTCTTTCATCCATTTTTAGTTTATTTTTGTGTATAGTGTAAGGAAATGGTCCAGTTTCATTCTTTTGCATGTGGCTGTCCAGTTTTGGAAATGTGTCCAATTTTCCCAACATCATTTTTTGAAGAGACTCTTTTCCCATTGGATATTCTTTCTTGCTTTGTCAAAGATTAGTTCACTATAGAGTTCAGGGTCCCTTTCCTCTTCTTCTGAGTACTATTATGTTTATGTTGGTACATGTCTAATTCCTTACAGGTTCCTCTGGCTGTTCATTTTTCTTTATTGTTTTCTTAGCTTCTCCTTAGACTGAATAGTTTCAGTTGTCTTATCTTCAAGTTCTCTGAATTTTTTTTTTGCTTGAAATCTGCTGTTGAACCCCTCTAGTAAGCTTTTCATTTCAGTTACTGTCCTTTTCAGCTCCAGAATTTCTGTTTAGTTTCTTTCTATTTCTGTCTCTTTATTGGCCTACTCATTTTGTTCATTGTCTTTCTGATTTTTTTTCCCCCTCATGATTTCCTTTAGTTCATTGACTGTATTTAAGACTATTCCTGGGGTGCCTGGTAGTTCAGTCGGTTGAGTGTCATTCTTGGTTTCGGCTCAGGTCATGATTTCATGCATCATGAGATCAAGCCCTCTGTCAGGCTCCCTTCTATCCCTCTGCCTCTCCTCCTCATGTGGGTGCACTCTCTCTCTTAAAAAAAAAAAAAAAAAAAAAAAAAAGGACCATTCCTATAACATCTTTGACAATTCAAATGTCTGAGCTTCCTTGGTGATGGTTTCTGTCAAATTCTTTGTTTCCTATAAATGGTCTATAGTAGTCTGTTTCTTTATGTGTTTAGTAATTTCTTGTTTTTGTTGAGTGCTGGGAATTATGTGTATTTCTGGTAATGTTGGAAATCCAATTCACTCACCTGTCAGAGATTGTGGAGTTTTGCTTGTTGGGGGCTGAATCTATCCATTTGTGACTTTCTGAGCTGTTTCTGCAAAAATATGTTATATGTTGGGCGCCTGGGTGGCTCAGTGGGTTAACCTCTGCCTTCGGCTCGGGTCATGATCTCGGGGTCCTGGGATCGAGTCCCGCATTGGGCTCTCTGCTCACCGGGGAGCCTGCTTCCCTCTCTCTCTCTGCCTGCCTCTCTTTCTACTTGTGATCTCTCTCTGTCAAATAAATAAATAAAATCTTAAAAAATATATATATATTACATGTTGAGTGTGGTCACTGAGGTTTCTGGCAGTCAACCAGTGACCTGACAAAGATTTCATTAAATGTCTGGCTCCTTGAAAAGAACCTCTTTATTTTTATTTATTTATTTGTTTATAAGATGTGATGTGTTGGGCACCTGGGTGGCTCAATTGGTTAAGCAACTGCCTTTGGCCCAGATCATGATCCCGGCGTCCCGGGATCGAGGCCCGCATCGGGCTCCCAGCTCCTCGGGGAGTCTGCTTCTCCCTCTGACCTTCTCCTTTCTTACGCTGTCTCTTACTGTATCTCTCTCAAGTAAATAAATAAAATCTTTAGAAAAAAAGTGAACTGTTTAGTTTTTTTATTTTTAAAGATTTTATTTATTGTCAGAGAGAGAGTGAACACAAGCAGGGAGAACTGCAAGCAGAGGGAGAAGCAGACTCACTGCTGAGCAAGGAGCCTGATGCGGGACTCGATCCCAGGCCCCAGGGATGACCTGAGCTGAGGGCAGATGCTTAACTGACTGAGCCATCCAGGTGTCCCGAGAAACCGTCTCTTTAAATCCTGTCTCAGGTGTAGAGCTACTTGAACCTGTCAAGGTTGAAACAATTACCAGCCTCTGTACTGGTCCTCTATTGATCAAAAGCCATGATTCGTAATAAGTACATATATTGGAGGACTTTGATTTTTGGAGGACAGGGTCCTTATTGCCTACTTTGACATCAGCTAGCCACACTAGAAGCATGGGCTGCCAGTCCCCAAAGCTGCCTGCTCCAGGGTTGTGAGGTATGTGATGATTCCGCTAGCCTCTAGACTTCCAAAATAGTTGTTTCAGACTGTTCCTGCAAACTCAATAGATGTTTAGTTTAAGGCATGGATTCTTAGAGCATCTTGTTCCAGCATCTTTTATGATATCACCCAACTCTTTAATGTTAAACACATATTTTAAGTGTAGCTTTCTAATTCCTTTGACTTTTTAAAAAACTGTGTTTATTGAGTTATTTGATGGTTGCTTTAAGGATTATAATATGTATGTCAGTTGATCACAGACTACTTCAAATTAAACCTGACTTAAATCTGGTAAAATATAGGATTTTTGATCCCATATAGCTCCATTTTATTCCCCTTACTTTGTTCTGTTATTGTTAAATACCTCATAAGTCTAACAACAAAGTATTAAAATAATTGCTTTATATAATCTTGTCTTTTAAAGTATTAAGAGAGAACTATATACAGTATTGTATATTTAATCACATATTTAACATTTTTAGTGATGTAACTTGCTTCCTGTGGATTTTACTTACTGTCTGTTGTTATTTTCTTTCACCCTGGAGGACATCCTGAGGTGTGGGCAGTGGTAGCAGCCTTAGTTAAGTATGTCACTGTTCTTATCTCAAGTTTAACAGTTTTATTTTATTTTACTTTTTTAATCAGTAAGCACGTCTCAATTTCTTAAAATATTAATTGGTCTGATTCCTAAGCCTCCAAATGTTTGTTGTTTTTTTAATTTTTTTTTAAAATTTATTTGACAGAGAGAGATCACAAGTAGGCATAGAGGCAGGCAGAGAGAGAGAGAGGAGGAAGCAGGCTCCCTGCCGAGCAGAGAGCCTGATGTGGGACTCAATCCCAGGACCCTGAGATCATGACCTGAGCTGAAGGCAGAGGCTTAACCCACTGAGCCACCCAGGCACCTGAAATGTTTGTTTTTGACAATGTCCTTCAGTTTTTTAGTTGTTTCTTAGAGGGGAGAATTTTCTGAACTCTTTCCTCTGCCATAGTGGGAGTTCACTCACACACCTTGATATTTTTTGCATGATATAGATAACTCTTTCATCTTTTTTATTGTTGTAAAATACACATGAAATTTACGAATTTAACCATATTAAGTGTATATCCAGTGATATTAAATACATTCATAATGTTATGCAACCATAACCGGTATTCATCCATGTAACTCTATCCATCTTGCAAAATGAACTCGTGGGGCACCTTTCCAGCTCAGTTGGAAGAGCATGCAACTGTTGATCTTGTGGTTGTAAGTTCAAGCTCCATATTGGGTGTGGAGATTACTAAAAAAAAAAAAAAATTAACTCAAAAAATATTAAAGAAAAGAAAAACTGGAACTCTATACCCATTAAACAGTTTCTCCCTATTATTCCCTCCTCTCAGCCCCTGGCAATCACCATTCTACTATGTCCGTGTGATTTTGACCTTATATGCCTTATATAAATGGAATCATATTGTATTTTTAAAATTCAGTTAATTAACATACAGTATATTAGTTTCAGGGGTAGCATTCAGTGATTCATCAGTTGTATTAACATCCAGTGCTCATTACATCACGTGCCCTCCTTTTTTTTTTTTTTTAAGATTTTATTTATTTATTTGAGAGAGAGACAGTGAGAGAGAGCATGAGCTAGGAGAAGGTCAGAGGGAGAAGCAGACTCCCCGTGGAGCTGGGAGCCCGATGTGGGACTCGATCCCGGGACTCCAGGATCATGACCTGAGCCGAAGGCAGTCATCCAACCAACTGAGCCACCCAGGCATCCCTTTCACGTGCCCTCCTTAATGCCCATCACCCTGTTACCCCAGCACCCCACCCATCTCCCCTCCAGCAACTCTCAGTTTGTTTCCTATGATTAAGAATCTCTTATAGTTTATCTTCCTCTCTGATTTCATCTTGTTTTATTTTTATCTCCTTTCCTCTATGCTCCTCTGTTTTGTTTCTTAAATTCCACAAATGAGTGAAACCATATTATAATTATCTTTCTCTGATTGACTTGTTTTCCCTTGACATAGTACTGTCTAGTTCTATCCACATCATTGCAAGGGCAGGATTTAATTCTTTTTGATGGCTGAGTAATACTTTATTATTTGTCTATGTACCACATCTTCTTTATCCATTCATCTGTTGAGAGACATCTGGGCTCTTTCCATATTTTGGCTCTTGTGGACATTGCTGCTATAAACATTGGAATATAGGTGCCCCTTCAGAACACTACATTTGTGTCTTTGAGGAATCCCAGTCAGTTTTTCAGATTGACTGTACTAGCTTTCCTGGGATCTTATTGATTTGTGTTTTTATGAATGGCTTATTTCACTTCATTTAATGTCCTGAAGGTTTATCCATGTTGTAGCATGTGACAGTAAGTTTTTCCTTTTTGAGGCTAAGTAATATTCCACTGTGTATGTATGTATGTGTGTGTGTGTGTGTGTATGCGCCATATTTTACTTATTCATTCATCCATTGATGGGTACTTGGATTCCTTTCTGTTTCAGTTATTGTGAGTAATTTCCCTCTGAATGTGGATGTACAGATATCTCTTTGAAATTCTGGGTTTCATTCTTCTTGGTATATTGCCAGAAGTGGAATTTCTGGATTCCATGATAATTTTTAAATTTTTGAGGAACCTCCATGCTGTTTTCCACAGTGGCTGTACCAATTTACATTCCAAGTAGTAGTATGCAAGAGTTCCAATTTCTCCACATCCTCACCAACATTACTTGTTTTCTGTTTGGTAGTAGCCATCCCAGTGTTTGTGTTGTGCTACTTCATTCTGGTTATGATTGGTATTTACCAAATGATTAGTGATGCTGAGTTGGAGGGACCGGGGCTTGCAACAGTGGGGTAATGAGGTACAACAATGGCCACCTATCTCTCTAACTACATCTCTTTAACCAGAATCAGCAGTAAGTAATCCCTCATATTTGGAGGACAGAGTGCTTTTCACCTACACTGGCTCCTGAAAGCCCTGTGTAAGCTGCTGCAGGAATCTAGGTACTGCTGCCTGCTTTGTGGCTAGCGAGCAGCCGATGAGTAGTGGCTCTTGTGCTAAGAGCTAAAATAGACTGAAATTAGGCACAATTTTTCTCCAAATTATTCTCCAAATTTTCCACTGGGAGTTAGAAGCCTTCAGTAGACTAGAATTTCAGAAAGTTTTATCAGATTATGTCAGTGCGGTTGTTGTCCATGTGAGGGCGGATTCCTGATGTTTCCTACTCTGCCATCTTCCCAGAATCTTCTCTGTAGATGGCTTTTTGTATTGTCCTCAGCTATATCCTATGATTTGTAGAAATTGGGCTCAGAGGGGCGCCTGGGTGGCTCAGTGGGCTAAAGCTGCTGCCTTCGGCTCAGGTCATGATCTCAGGGTCCTGGGATCGAGCCCCACATTGGGCTTTCTGCTCAGCAGGGAACCTGCTTCCTCCCCTCCCTCTCTCTGCCTGCCTCTCTGCCTACTTGTGATCTGTCAAATGAATAAATAAAAATCTTAAAAAAAAAAAAAAGAAATTGGGTTCAGAGCCAAGAAATGGCTAAAAGTGAACATTTCTTACGCTGATAGAACCCGGGGAAGGAAAAATGTTAAGAGTTGGGCAAGGAGTCATTGGACTTTATCATCTTGCCTGGGTCCTCTAGACCCCACCCCCCCTCTTTTTTTTCTTTTTTCCCAAGAGGTGGCCTGAGGCTTGACCCTTCACATACGTCTGTCCCCATGGAGACTTCCTGGCTCCTGCTACTCCTTTTCCCCATATGCCCTGCCTAGACATGGGCAGACATTGAAGACTCAGAGTAATGTAGCACCTGCCTCTTAGCCTTGCCTTGTAACTGCTGGGTACCCTCTGTGGCAGGTGTGAAGGGACTCTAAATAAAGGTCATGGCTCCTGTATGTTCTGCTTAAGGTTTGCATTCATTTTTTTCAGCCAGCTTTGTGCAGATAGGGATGCTGGACCTGACGTATGTTTGGGGCTGGGGTAAGAGTGAATAGAGTCTCTCTGAGCTTATGTCCTCTTGGAGCTTTCTGGAAACTACTGCCAAGGAGAGGAGAGAGGGTATTTGCCACCGAAAGTAATAAGCCAACTGTCCCACCTGTTATGAGGAGAAACTGCGTATATAATTTTGGAAGAACCTGTATTGATTAGGTCTCTTGCCGCTAGCATAGAATTTCTGTGACTAAAAGCCAAATGTTATTTTACAACTGCCTTTATCTTCTGCAGGTAGTGCCTTGAACACCTCTGTAACCACATGCCTTGCCTTTCTCTTTTGGCAGAGGAATGTCCTGGCATCTGGAGTCATCCCTCAGATTTCTCTGATCATGGGCCCGTGTGCTGGTGGGGCTGTGTATTCCCCTGCTCTGACTGATTTCACATTCATGGTTAAGGTAAGAAAGAAGGGCCTGCTTCTCCTGCCCTTTGAGAATTGTGTAGTAACTCACCTGCAATAAAAATAGTTCCTAGATCTAGGTTACCTGCATTATCGCTACTCTCAGCGTAGTAATGATAAGATCTTAGTGGAGGGAAGGTTTTGGCTGAAATCTGTAGCTTATGGGACTTCTGTGACAATGTGCTTGTGTACTTCATTGTTGGGTGGTTTTACTTGTTGATTTGAATTGCAAATGATTTTTAGTAATCAAAGGATCCTATCTTCTGCCTAGAGGGATGATTGGTTCCTAAATCCTATTAAAAAGTTCCTCATGGAAGCGCTTGGGGGGCTCAGTTGGTTGAGCACCTGACTCTTGATTTCAGCTCAGGTTTTGATCTCAGGATTTTGGGATCAAGTCCTGTGTTACACTCCGTGCTGGGCATGGAGCCTGCTGAGGATTCTCTCTCTCCCTGTCCCTCAGGGACACCTACTTCTCCCCCTACTTTCCCTGTCTTAAAAAGAAAGAAAACGTTTCTCATGGAAGTCTTTTCTGTAATCTACTTTATTGTGAAGTTGTTTCCTATGTCCCATCTTTATTTCTTCGGCTGTTTGCCATTTCATTACATACCATCTGTAATGGTAAATCTGAACTCTAACTTCATTTTGAGAGGTGCTTTATCTTTAGAACCTAATTCTAATAGAATGAGATTCCTAATTTTAAATGAGGCCTACTTGCACTTATACATGGGTATTTACTTTAACTTGATATCTTTTTAAAAAATTAGTCTTTTCCTCATAAAATATATTTAATAATAACGAGCAATAAATGTCAAGACAGATTTGAGGGGGAGAGGTAAAGATAGTCCTCCAATATGAGGAGAAAACTGTAAATAGAAGGAATGTAAATACAGAACACCCTTTTCTCGAGGGTAGTTTGGCAGTAAGAATTGAGAAATTATGAAAGGTGATTACCCTTTGATCCAGATACTCTGTTCTTAGTGACAGACTGAAAACAATATATATGTTCAATAGGGATGGATTTTAAAAATTCAGATGACCACATCTCTTCCTGAACAAAGCAGAATTCCCTCTACCTTGCCTACACAATCAGTATCTACCTGAGCTCACCCAGTCCTCTTCTTCCTGCCAGGAACAGAGGTGCAATTCCTTTGGCTAAGCCCCTTCTCTCCCCGCCTTCCTACATTTGTGCATATCATGTATTGCAACTCTTCACACCTTTTCAGTAGCCAGCCTCCTCCTGTCCATTCTGTTCCATCTGTCATCTTTAGCCTCTCCCTTGGTACTGGGTCCTCCCATCAGAACTGACCCCTATTTAGGTATTTCCTATCTTCAAAACAACCCAAAAGCCCTTCCCTACTCTGCATCTCCCTGTGGCTGTTGCCCTATTCCTATCTTCCTGTTGTCTCCTTAACACATTCCAATTTGGCTCTGCCCCCTCGTTCTACTAAAACTGGTTCTTTTAAGGTCACCAGTGAGTTCTGTGTCACTGCCAATGATCTTTAACACTCGTTTTCCTGAGTATTAGCAACATTTGTTTCCCTTTGCTTCTACTCTGTTGTCCCTGGCATTTCTTCTCACCTCTCCAGCCTTCTTGGTGTCCGTTGCTAACCCTAGTGATAGCCGGCACCTTCAACATCTCAAATGATTACCATTTCTTTTTTGTGGTGAGAACATTTAAGCTCTACTCTCCTAGCAATTGTCAAGTATATAATACAGCATTAACAGTAGGAATCACTGTTCTGTACATGAGATCCTCAGAACTTATTCATCTTATACCTGGAAGTTTACACCAGCACCTCCCCATTTCCTCCAGTCCCCAGCCCCTGGTAACCACCATTCTACTCTGTTTTTATGAGTTCAGCTTTTTTGATTCCACACATAAGTGAGATCATACATTACCTGTCATTCTTTTTCTAATTTTATTTCACTTAGCATATGCCTTTACACATGGCTAATAATTAGACATTAGTGAAATGCTCTCAAGGTCCGTCCCTATCGTCGCAAATGATAGGATTTCCTTCTTTGTCATGACTGAATAACCTCCGTGTGTTACATTTTCTTTATCCATTCATCCATTGTTGGACATTTAGGTTGTTTTCATATTTTGGCTATTATAAATAATGCTGCAGTGAACATGGGAGTACAAATATCTCTTTGAGATCTTGATTTCATTTCCTTTTTAAAAAAATTTAATTATAATGTAGTTAACATACAGTGTTATATTAGTTTCAGGGGTAAAATATAGTGATCCAACAATTCCATATATTATTCAGTGCTCTTCAAGATAAGTACACTCTTAATCCCCTTCATCTATTTCATCTATCTCCACCCACCTCCCCTCTGGTGACCATCTGTTCTTTTAGTTAAGAGCCTGTTTTTTGGTTTGTCTTTTTTTCCCTTTGTTCATTTGTTTTGTTTCTTAAATTCCACATATGAGTGAAATCATATGGTATTTGTCTTTCCCTGACTGACTTACTTCACTTAACCTTGTATGCTAACTCTACCCATGTTTTGCAAATGGCAAGATTTCATTCTTTTTTGTGGCTGAATAATATTCCTCTGTGTGTATGTTGTGTGTGTCACATCTTTTTTATCCATTCATCAATCATAAACATTTGTGGGTTGTTTCTGTAATTTGGCTATTGTAAATAATGTTGCAATAAACATAGGGGTGTATGTATCCCTTCGAATTAGTGTTTTTGTATTTTTTGCTAGTATGATTACTGGATCATAGGTTTAGTTTTTAAAAAAATTTTTGAGGAACCTCCCTACTGTTATCCACAGTGGCTATACCAGTTTGCATTTCTACCAACAGTGCACGAGAGTTCCTATTTCTCTACATCCTCATCAACACTTGTTTCTTGTGTTTTTGGTTTTTGGTTTTAGCCATTCTGATAGGTGTGAGGTGATATCTCATTGTGGTTTTGATGTGCATTTCCCTGAAGATGAGTGATGTTGAGCATCTTTTCATGTATCTGTTAGCCGCCATCTGGATGTCATCTTTGGAGAAATGTCTGTCTGTGTCTGATGCCCGTTTTTTTGTTTGGGTTATTTGTTTTGGAGATGTTGAGTTGTATCAGTTCTTTATATACTTGAGATACTAACCCTTTATCAGATATGTCATTTTCAAATATCTTTTCCCATTTAGTAGGCTGTCTTTTAGTTTTGTTGATGGTTTCCTTTGGGTATATATCCAAAAGTAGAATTGTTGGTGATTCTATTTTTAATTTTTTGAGGAACTTCCCTACTGTTTTCCATAGTGGCTGTATCAATTTACATTCCCATCAGTGGTGCACAAGGGTTCCCTTTCCTCCACATTCTTGCCAACAGCTAGTTCTTGTCTTTTTGATAATCACCATTCTAACAGGTTGAGGTGGCACCTCCTTTTGGTTTTGATTTACATTTCCCAGATGATTAGTGATGTTGACCATTTGTGTGTCTTCCTTGGAAAAATGTCTGTTGAGGTCCTCTGTTCATTAAAAATTTTTTTTGTAGCTTTATTGGTACAATTGTCATATAGCATGTGTAAGTTTAAAGTGTACAATGTGATAGCCTTATATATACATATATTGTGAAATGTTTATCACAATAAGGTTGTTAATACATTTTCCATTTTAGGGGTGCCTGGGTGGCTCAGTGGGTTAAAGCCTCTGCCTTCAGTTCAGGTCATGATTCCCAGGGTGCTGGGATTGAGCCCCACATCGGGCTCCCTGCTCAGCGGGGAGCCTGCTTCCTCCTCTCTCTCTCTCTGCCTGCCTCTCTGCCTGCTTGTGATCTCTGTCAAATAAATAAATAAAATCTTTAAAAAAAATACATTTTTCATTTCACATAATTACCATTTTGGATTTTTGCTGTAGTTGTTATTGAGTTGTAGGTGTTCTTTAAATATTTTTGATATTAATCCCTTTTCAGATATATGATTTGCAAATATTTTCTCTCATTCAGTAGGCTGCCTTTATATTTTGTTGATTTTTCTTTTGCCGTGCAGAAGCTTTTTAGTTTGATGTCCTGCTTGTTAATTTTTGCTTTTGTTCCTTCTGCTTTTGGTGTTGTATCCGTAAAATTGTTCCCTATGTTTTCTTTTTTTAAATTAAAAAAAGTTGGTTTTGAAGATTTTATTTATTTGAGATTGATAGAGAATGAGCAAAGAAGCTTGCACAAGCAGGGGAGGGGCAGAAGGAGACAGAGAAGCAGGCTTCTGCTGAACTGGGAGCCCTATGTGGGGCTCGATCCCAGGACCCCAGGATCATGACCTGAGCTGAAGGCAGACGCTTAGTCAACTGAGCCACCCAGGTTTCCTCCGCCATGTTTTCTTCCAAGACTTTTATGGTTTCAGGTCTTTAAGCCTTTAATCCATTGAGTTAATTTTTGTGACTTATTGAATATATGGGTGTAGTTGCATTCTTCTGCCTGTAGAGATCCAGTTTTCCCAAAATTATTTATTTATTTATTTATTTATTTATTTAAGATTTTATTTATTTGAGAGAGAGAGAGCTTAAAAGCGAGAGAGAGAGAGATCACAGGCAAAGGGGAGGAGTAGAGGGAGAAGCAGACTACCCACTGAGCAGGGATCCCAATGCAGGACTTGATCCCAGGACTCTGGGACCATGACCTGAGCTTAAGGCAGATGCTTAACCAACTGAGCCAGCCAGGCACCCCCAAAATCATTTATTGAAGAGCCTTACCTTTTCCTCATTGAATATTCTTGGCTCTCTTGTCGAATATTAGTTGGTAGTATATATGAGGGTATGCTTCTGGGCTCTTGATTCTGTTCTATTGGTTTGCAAGTATGTTTTTATGCCAGTACTATACTGTTTAAAAGATTACTATAACTTTGTAGAATAGTTTGAAATAAAAAAATATGGTGCCTCTAACTTTAATTGTCTTTGCCAGAATTGTTTTTGTTATTTGGGGTCTTTTGTGGTTCTATACAAATTTTATTTTATTTTATTTTTTTAAAAGACTTAAAAAAGAAAAAATTTATTTATTTATTTATTTGACAGAGATCATAAGTAGGCAGAGAGGCAGGCGGGGGGTGGCTCCCTGATGAGCAGACAGCCCATGTGAGGCTCCATCCCAGGACCCTGAGATCATGACCCGAGCTGAAGACAGAGGCTTAACCCACTGAGCCACCCAGGCGCCCCTCTATATAAATTTTAGACTGTTTTTTTCTATTTCTGTCAAAAATGTCATTGGAATTTTGAAAGGAATTGCATTGAATCTATAGATAGCTCTGGGTAGTATGGACATTTTAACAATACTCTTATCCAGGAACATGTGATCTCTTCCATTTATTTTTGTCATCTTCAGTATCTTTCATCAAAGTCTTAGAGTTTTCAGTGTATAGATCTTCCACCTCCTTTGTTAAATTCATTTGGAATATTTTATTATGCTTGATGCTATTGTGAATGGGCTGGCTTTTTTTTTTTTTCAGTGTAGAGAAAGCTACTGGTTTTGGTGTTTATGTCCTTTTTTATTAGTTATGTGTTAGTATGCTAAGCAATCCCATTCTGCACTTGCAGAACTTTTAGTATCTGCATATTAGTGCCATCTCCCCTCTTTAGTCCTCCACAACTAATCGTCAGGTCTTAAGCATTCTACATCTTAAATATTTGATGTGTTTAATGAGAGTGTAATAAAAATGCTACAGATTGATTTTTAAAGGACTAGATATTCCATGAAAGAAGTAATGAGTGGCATGCTCCGCTAGGTGATAAAATATAAAGTGAAATAACAAACTGGTTCATTAATTTATAAATAAATAGACCAGGAGAACAGAATAGAATTGCGAAATAGATGTGAATATACTCGAATATTTAGCTTCTGATGAAATGGATATTATTCTTTTTTTTTTTTTTTAAAGATTTTATTTATTTGTCAGAGAGAGGGAGAACGAGAAAGTGAGCACAAGGCAGGCAGAGGGATAAGCAGGCTCCCTGCTGAGCAAGGAGCCTGATGTGGGACTCGATCCCAGGACGCTGGGATCATGACCTGAGCCGAAGGCAGCTGCTTAACCAACTGAGCCACCCGGGCGTCCCGAAATGGATATTATTCTATTTAGCGTAACCATAATGTCAGTTTTTTGTATCAAAGACCTCAGAGATTCCAGCATTACTAAATTCTGGTTGACATTTCTCAGTCATCATCTTACTTGGCCTTTCAGCATTTTACTTAGCTGATCATTCCTTCCTCTGAAACTTGGAAGCACCATGATTCTTGGATTTCTTCTTCTAGCTCTTCTCTCCTTCCCTGGGTGATTTTTATCCCATCTCCAGACTTTAAATATTCAACTCTTTGCTGACAGCTCTCAAATCTGTGTCTTCCGGATGGAACACTCCTGAACTCTAGGATTACCCATTTGGGTACCTACCAGTGTTTCCATTTGGCCTTCAGTGGTATCTCAAACTTCATAGATTTTGGTCTCTTACAAGCCTCTTCCAAGTTGCTTTCCTGCAGCCTTCCCCATCTTAATAAATGGCAAGTCCAGCCTTCCAGTGGCTCAGATGAAAAAACATTGCACCATTTTAACTCCTCTTTTTCTGTCACATGCCAAGTTCAGTTCCAAGTCATATTCATTCTACTTTAGAATGTAATCTAAAATTATATTGCTTCGTATGTCTTACTACTTACACTGCTACCATATTAATTCAAGCATCCCACCTGGATTATTGCAGAATGCTAATTTCTCTCCCTGATTCTGTCTTTGCCTCTCTCCCACTTAATTTAAAAATTTTTAAGCACTGTTAATTGTCTCATACTCAGGGAAGTACGTAAAATATGTAAGTTTGACAATTATTAAGTGCAAATCCATGTAAATAATATGAGTTCAAGAAATGACCTTCAGGAACCCTGCTCCCATTACCTTTCCTAATCACTATTGCCTCCTTTCATCCTGTCCAGAATTATTTATGATCTCAGCTTTTATGGTAATTATCTGTATATGCTTTGCTTTATAGTTACAAGTTGTGGCTTGTTGCCTGTTTTGACCTTTAATATAAGATGAAATCATATAATATTCATTCTTTTGTTCATTTTTTTGTGTGTGACTATGACTCTTTGTTTTTAAGATTTATCCATGTTCTTTGTAAATATAGTTCATTCATGTTAATCTGTAGTAAATTATCTTAACATAGTCATCTGTTCTACTACCTTTTGTGTTTAAAGATTTTTGCCATTGCCATTGATACTGATATAAACATTTTTTTTTCTTTAAAGATTTTATTTATTCATTTTACAGACAGAGATCACAAGTAGGCAGAGAGGCAGGCAGAGAGAGAGAGGAGGAAGCAGGCTCCCTGCTAAGCAGAGAGCCCGATGTGGGGCTCAATCCCAGGACCCTGGGACCATGACCCGAGCCGAAGGCAGAGGCTTTAACCCACTGAGCCACCCAGGCGCCCCTGATATAAACATTTTTTAAAAAGATTTTATTTATCCACTTATCTATTTGACAGAGAGAGAGAGATCACAAGCAGGCAGAGAGGCAGGCAGAGAGAGAGGGGAAGCAGGCTCCCCGCCAAGCAGAGAGCCTGACACGGGGCATGAGCCCAGGGCCCCAGGACCATGACCTGAGCCCAAGGCAGAGGCTTTAACCCACTGAGCCACCTAGGTGCTTCGTGATCTAAACATTCTTAAACCTGTACCCTGGTTTCAGGTTCTCAGGGTAAGAGCATAGTTATGTCATAGGATGTACATATCTTCAGCTTTTTAGGGTAATGCCTAACTGTTCATTAAAGACGGTGCAGCAATTTACACTTCTATTTGCAGTGTGTGAGAATTTCACTTGTTTCACATCCTTGCCAGTACTTTTATTAGTATGATTTAATTATGCCAGTTTGCATGTGGTGTGATCTTTCATTGCATTTCCATGACTAATGAGATTTAGCACCTTTTCATATGTTTCTTCTTTTGTGGTGTGCCTGTTCATCTGTTTTGCCCATTTTAAAAATTGTGGGTTTTTTCTTATTTTTAGTTCTTTTTATATTCTGGATGTAAGTTCTTTATCAGTTATATGTTGCAGCTGCCTTCTCCCACACTGTGATTTGCAGCTTTCCTCCTCTTAATGCTACCTTTTGAACAGAGTGTTTCAAAAGTCTTTATTTTGAAATTTCGAGTTTTCAGAATTCTATTATTTATTTATTTATTTTTAAAGATTATCTTTATTTGCGAGTGCATGGTCAGGGGGAACAGCAGGGGCAGAGGGAGAAGCAGACTGTCCACTGAGCAGGGAGCCATATGTGGGGCTTGATCCCAGGACCTCAGCCAAAGGCAGATGCTTAACCAACTGAGCCACTCAGGCAACTAAATTTTCAGAATTATTAACCATTCATGAGTGGGTTGTATATATCATGTTTCTTTACTCTTTAATGCTTCTGAATATAATTCTTAAGAATTAGGATATTTTCTTTCACAACTAGTTAATAAATTCAGAAAGTTTAACACTGATATAGTCCTTTAAAAAATTGTGGTAAAATATACACAAAAAAGTCAAAAATGGAAAATTTCAGTTACAGTTCTATGGCATTAGGTATATCCAGATTTTTGTGATACTAGCACCACCAACAATCTCCAGAAATTTTTCATCTATCCCAGCTGAAACTTTTTACTTATTAAACACTAGTTTACCATTCCCTACTACTCCCAACACTGTTCTCTCTGTGAATTTTTGGAATCCTATAGTATCTGCCCTTTGTGACTGGCTTATTTCATTTAGCATAATGTCTTCAGAGTTAGTTCATGTTGTGACATGTGTTAGAATTGCCATCTTTTAAAGGTTGGTTAATATTCCTTTGTATGTATATGCCACATTTAAATATCCATTCATGTGTCAGTGAACACGAATTGTTTCCATCTTTTTTTTTTTTCTTCCCCAAAGATCTTATCCATTTATTAAAGAACACAGCGGGAGAGGGAGAAAGAGAAGCAGACTCCCAGCTGAGCAGAGATCCCAATGTGGGACTCAGTCCCAGGACCCTGAGATCATGAGACCTGAACTAAAGGTAGATGTGTAACCACCTGAGCCACTAAAGCCACCGCTGCTTTTTTTTTTTTCTTTAAAGATTTTAAAAAATTTATTTATTTGACAGAGATCACAAGTAGGCAGAGAGGCAGGCAGAGACAGGAAGGGAAGCAGGCTCCCTGCTGAGCAGAAAGCCCGATGTGGGGCTCTATTCCAGGACCCTGGGATCATGACCTGAACCAAAGGCAGAGGTTTTAACCCACTGAGCCACCCAGGTGCCCCCCCCCCCCTTTTTTTCTTTGTTAAGATTTTATTTATTAGCAAGAGAGAGCACACAGGTGGAGGGGGTGAGGGAGAGGGACAAGCAGACTCCCCACTTAATGGAGAGCTAACGTGGAACTCTGATCCCAGGACCCCGAGATCATGACCTGAGCCAAAGGCAGATGCTTAGTGGACTGAACCATCCAGAGACTCCAGCTGTTTCCAGCTTTTGGTTATTGCAAATAAACTGCAACAAATATTGATGTACAAGTTTTTGTACTGTTTCTCTGGTGATCTCTTTTTGTTCTTTGGGGTATATACCTAAGAATGGAATTACTGGGTCAGGTATTATTTCTCTTTAAAATTTTTAGGAAACATCATCCACTGTTTTCCACAGTGGCTGCACCAGTTTGCATTGCCACCAACAGTACATGAAGGATCCTTTTTTCCCCACATTCTTACCAACACTTACTGTTTCTTGTATTTTTGATTTCAGCCATTCTTTTTTTTTTTTTCCACCTCGCAGCCCATGATTTCAGCCATTCTGACAAGTGTGAGGTAACATTTCTTTTTTTTCCTTTTTTTTTTTTTTTAAAGATTTTATTTATTTATTTGACAGAGATCACAAGTAGGCAGAGAGGTAGGCAGAGAGAGAGAGGAGGAAGCAGGCTCTCTACGGAGCAGAGAGCCCGATGCTGGGCTTGATCCCAGGATCCTGGGATCATGACCTGAGCCGAAGGCAGAGGCTCAACCCACTGAGCCACCCAGGTGCCCCATGAGGTAACATTTCATTGTGGTTTTGATTTGCATTTCCCTGATGAATAGTGATGTTGAGCATCTTTTCATGTGTCTGTTAGCCATCTGGATGTCTTCTTTGGAGAAATATCTGTTCATATTTTCTGCCCATTTTCAGTGGGATTATTTTGGTGTTGAGTTTTGTTGGTGTTGGATATTAACCCCTTATCAGATGCATTGTTTGTAAATATTTTCTCCTATTTAGTATGTTGACTTTTTGTTTTATCATTTTCTTTGCTGTGCAAAATCTTTTTTTGTTTTGATGTAGTCCCGATAGTTTATTTTTACTTTTGTTTCTTTTGCCTGAGGAGATATATCTAGAAAAATGTTGCTTAGGCCCCTGTTAATTTTTGAATTACTTTTTATTGTCAAGTTATAGGAGTTAAAATAAGTATTCTGGATATTAGTCACTTATCAGATATGTGATTTGCAAATATTTTCTCCTATTCTGTGGGCTGCCTTTTCATTCTGTTGGTAGTGTCTTTTGCACAAGATTGTAATTTTGATTAAGTCCAGTTTATTATCTTATGTTGCCCCTGAATTTTTGTCTATATCTAAGAAGTGTTGCCAGATCCAGTGTCATGAGACTTTGCCCATTTCCTAAGTGTTATGCTTTTAGCTCTTCTTTGTAGGCCTTTGATACCTTTTAGTTAATTTTTGTATATGGTAAAACATAAAGTTCAACTTCATTCTTTTGCATGTGAATATGCCATTTTCCCATCACCATTCATTGAAAAGATTGTCCTTTCTCCACTGGATGATATAGGTATCATTGCCAAACTGTTTGAGCATATGTATGAAGGCTCATTTCTGGGCTTTCTGTTTTTGACTGTTCTATATGCCTTCATGCCAGTACCACACTGTTTTGATTCCTGTAGCTTTGTAGTAGGTTTTGAAGTCAAGAAAGTGTGACACCTCCAACTTTGTTGTTCTTTAAGATTGTTGTGGTTATACAGAGTACTCTGAGATTCCTCATCAATTTTAGGATGGGCTTTTCTCTTTCTGTAAGAAAAAGTCATTGTGGTTTTGATAGGGATGGCATTGAATCTGTATAGTTTTTGGTAGTGTTGACATCTTACAGTATTGTCTTTCATCCCATGAATAGGAGATGTCTTTCTATTTATTTGTGAATTTTTAAATTTCTTTCAGTGATGTTCTATAATTTTTAGTGTACAAATCTTGTGCCTCTTTAGTTAAGTCATTCCTAAGTACTTTATTCTTTTAGAAGCTATTATAAATGAAATTATTTTTGTAATTTCCTTTCCATATTGTTTGTTGTTGCTCTATAAAAATGCAGCTAATTTTTTTTAAAGCAGGAGAAAATCAAATTTAATTTAATACCTCCAGAGAATCTACACAGACATGGAAATTCTAAAAATAGTCAGGTAGAATGAGGGATATTTGTAGTCCTGAAAAAGGAGCAGGAAGATGAAAAAGAGTAAATGTTTGGTAAACAAATGTTTGCTGAGCCACTCAGAAACAATGGGACATTGAAGACTTTGAGCAAACAGGCCTTTTTAGGTTCCTCCCTGTCTACCATACCTAGTTCGTGGTATCACGTAGTTATCCATGGGGATAGCTATCTTTCTGGAGCAGGTCCTCTATCTAAATTCTTTTCAGGCAGTTGTAGGGAAGGTAAAGAGCTTTTCCTGAATCTGCTGGATATTGATTGCTTTTTATCTTAAAATAATCTTCATGTCAAAGTGGCTCATTTTGGGGCACCTGCCTTGGCCCCTGCCATGTCAAGATACAGCATGATTCGGTGAGCTGAATTAGTGACCCGAATTAGACCTAAGAAAACTGCTAGCCAGCAGTGACAGAATACTTAAGTCAATTCATTGCCTTTAAAAAAAAAAAAAAAAAAAGGTGGTTTAAAAGTGTTTTTTTGATATTTTTAAAAATTTAAATTCAGTTAATTAACATATAATGTATTTATTGGTTTCAGAGTACAGGTCTGTGGTTCATCAGTCTTATATAACACCCAGTGTTCTTACATCATGTGCCCTCCTTAACATCCATCCCCTAGTTACCCCATCCCCCTACCACCCTCGCCTCCAGCAACCCTCAGTTTGTTTCCTGTGATTAAGAGTCTCTTGTTTGTCTTCCTATCTAGTTTCATCTTGTTTTATTTTTTCTTCTCTTGCCCTATGATCCACTGTTTTGTTTCTTAAATTTGCTTTATGTGGCTTTTGTTCCCTGAAGCCTTTCTGTATAGCTTAGAGGATGAGAATGAAAATGGCGGCTTCCCAGTCTCTGGCCCCAGAGCCAAAAGCTCGGGTCCCCACTCCTCAATGAGTCCTCAGCGAAAAGCCGTCAGTCACTCCTGTCTCCCTAGTCTCCAGCTACACTCCATGCTCACCTGGTCTGTGACTGATTGTTTCTATTTCTGGCACATGACCCTGCTTTGGGTCTCCAAACCCTGCAGATTCCTTTGGCATGCTCCTACGCTGCTCCTCCCAGAGGAGGAAGGGGGAGTCATCTGTTCTGCTGCTGGTTGGGCCCCTGTTTAGAGACTAGTCACCCATATGTGCTGGGGTTCATGGTTTATGGTAACCCCAAGCTGAGAGCCCACTTCTGGGCTCACTGTTTTCAGCTGGTTTCCCCACTCTGGTGCCTGGAAGCTTGCCTCACTCAGGCACCCCTGGTCTTCCTGTGACCCCAAGGATCTGAGACCACACTGTCCCAGTGGGGGTTCTACTCACCCCCCGCTGTCTGAGCAATGTCCCTCAGTGGAGCAGACTTCTAAAAGTTCCAATTTTGTGCTCTGCTGCTCTACCACTTGCCTGGAGCTGACTGATGGAAGTTCCCTCCCTCTCCCTCACATCTATCTTCCTGTATATTGCCTCAGATTCACTTCTCCACACCTCCTACCTTGCAGAAAGTGGTTGCTTTCCTATTTGTAGAGTTGCAGCAATTCTTTTCTTAGAACTTTGGTTGAGTTCACAGATGTTCAGAATGATTTGATAGCTATCTAGCTGAATTTCTGGGACCAGATGAAATTAAGGTCTCCCACTCCTCCACCATCTTGGGCTCCTGTTTCTGCCTTAAAAAAAAAAAAAAAGTGGTTGAATGTAATTTCCAGTTTGCTTTTGAATTTAGATGCAACCAAACCTCCACTCTCAGCTATGCATTAAATGGCGGTGGTTGTTGCCTCCTTTTTCATCTTATTCTGAAATAATCACTGTGGACCCAGACCTAATACCCCTCCTTGAGTCTAAGCAATTCAGGCAACTGAGAGGGTGTCTGAAATGTAGCTAATTTTTTGTATGCAGCAACTTTGATTAATTTTTTTTTGGGGCCCCTGTGGAGTCTTTAGGGTTTTCTATATATAAAATCATGTCATCTGCAGACAGATTTTTTTTTTTTACATCATCATTTCTGATTTGCAGGTCTTTTTTTTTTTTTTCTTGCCTAATTGCTCTGGCTATGACTCTTAGTACTATGTTGATTAGAAGTGGTGAAAGTGAGGATCCTTGCCTTATTACCTGAACTTAGAAGAAAAGCTTTCAGTCTTTCACCACAGAGTATGATACTAGCTGTGGGTTTTTCATAAATTGCCTTTATTATGTTTTCTATTTCTAGTTTTCTGAGTATTTTTATCATGCTAGGATGTTGAATTTTGTCAGATTTTTTTCTGCATCAATTGAGATGATCATGTAATTTTCTTCCCTTTGTTTATTGAAGTATTTTTACATTGATATCTCTGCAGTGGGCCATTCTTAAATGTCAAGTAAAAATTCCATTTGGTCTTGCTGTGTAATTCTTTTAAAATGTTGAGTTAGTTTTGCTAGTAATATGAATATTTTTGCATCAATATTTATATGGGATATTGATCTGTAGCTTTCTTCTATTGTTGTCTGGCTTTGGCATTAAGATAATGGTGGGTCTTAGGAAGTGTTTCATCCTCTAATTTTTTTGGAAGAGTTTGAGAGGAATTGATATTTAATTCTTCTTGAAATGTTTGGTAAAATTCACTGGTGAAGCCCTGTGTTACTGATTAGTCTTATAGGTTGTTATTTTAAGAATTGTTCATTTCATCTGGGTTATCCAATTTGGTGTGGAATTGTTTGTAGTACTCTTATCCTTTTTATTTTTCTAGAGTTGGCAGTAATGTCCCTATTTTCATTTATTTTAGTCCTTTGACTCTCTATTAGTCCATCTAGCAAAAGATACGTCAGCTTTGCTAATCTTTTTGAAGAATGAGCTTTTGGTTCCATTGAGGGGTGTGTGTGTGTGTACATGTGTGTTATATCTTGCTTTTCTATTTTTTCATGCTCTGCTCTGATCTTTATTTTCTTCTTTCTGGTAACTTTAGGTTCAGGTGGGTTTTTTTTTTTTTCCCTTAAGGTATAAAGTTAGGTGATTTGGGATCTTTCTTTTTTCCTAGT
The DNA here is from genome assembly GCF_902655055.1 of Lutra lutra. Classification (NCBI taxonomy): domain Eukaryota; kingdom Metazoa; phylum Chordata; class Mammalia; order Carnivora; family Mustelidae; genus Lutra; species Lutra lutra. Next base: position 128,900,856 of record NC_062278.1, on the reverse strand, counting down.
GTGTTTACAGCTATAACTTCCCCTCTTAGCTCTGCTTTTATTGTATCAGACAAGTTTTTATATGCTGTGTTTTTACTTTCATTTGTCTCAGGTTAATTTTTCAATTTCACTTGACTTTTGTCTTTGTCAGAGTGTTTTTTTTTTTTTTATTTAAAGAGTGTGATGTTTAATTTCTACATATTTGAATTTTCCAGTTCTCCTTCTGTTCCTGGTTTCATCCCAATGTGATTGAAATCATACAAGCTGTTTTTGTCATCTTTTTAAATTTATTAAGACTTGTTTTATGTGTGTTCAGTGTGTAATCTATCCCATATAATACTTTAATCTCTTTTACCATTCAGATTCTGTTTGGTCAGTTGTCCCAATAATGTCCTTTATAGTATTTTTTTTCTTCCATTAAAGGATCCATTTGGGAATCATATACTGCGCTTATTTACCATATCCTATTAATCTTCCTTTAATCTGCAACAGTTCTTCAGACTTTGTCATGATACTGACATTTTCAAAGGCTACAAAACAAATTATGAGATTGTTCCTCAGTTGTGTTTATCTCATGTTTCCTCATGACTAGATTCAGTGTAGTTATCCCACTGTGTCTACTATGTAACTGATGTATCCTGCTCAGATGATCACATCTAGAGACAAGTGATGTCCATTTGCCCCTCATCCATGATATTTGATCACTGTTCGAGGTGTTGTCTGGTTTCTCTGCTGTGTATTTATTGTTTTTCCTTTTGTAATTGATTAATACTTATGGGGAGATAGACACCATGCAAGGATGCTACTTAACATTATACTTTTTCTCCTTGATTTTGCATCTATCAAGGATATTTGTCTAAAGCAATTTCTACAAAATTGGCATTTACCAACTCTACCATTTGCTTCATATCAGTTGGCATCCTACCCTAAGGAAGAGCCCTGCTTCCTTGGGCATTTGTTTAGTTCATGAACTTGTTATTATTGTGGGTTCCTGGATTTCCTGTTCTACTTAGGTGTTTCTAATCCATTTCTAGCATTTGTTTTCATGTTCAAATTGTCCTCACTTAGCCAGTGGGAGTCCCTTCAAGCTGGCTTCTATGCCCTTTTGATAGGAGAACCAATGTGAAATGTAAACTTTATGAGTAATGTGTCTTAGTTCTTGACACAGTTGACACAGTTTTTCTACCCCAAAATCATGAAGATCATTTTTCTAAAAACTTTATTATTTTACCTTTTATGTTTAAATCTAGTTGGAATTGAAGTTCACACATAGTATGAAAGAGAGGCTAGTTTCATTTTTTTCAGTACAGTTACCTAGTTGACTGAGAGGCTTTTATTGAAAAGCACATCCTTTCCTACTGTGGAATGCCACCTGTGTCATGAATCAAGTGTCTGTATATCAAGAATGTTTCACAGAGCTCTTCTGGGGTCTGTTCGCTTATCCCTGTGCCAGCACCACACTGTCTTCATGACAGGGGCTGTATGACAAGTACTGAGAGTTGGTATAGCGAGTTATCCCTCCTTATTCTTCAAGTGGGTATGGGATATTCTTGGCTCTTTGCAATTTCCAGTTTGTTTGTTATTTTTTAACAACTTTGAGATATAATTCTATGATAACTGCACATATAAGAGTTGGCAGTTTGAGTTTTGACACATGAATACAACTGCGAAGCCACGACCACAATCAAGATAATGAACATAGCCAGCCCCCACAAAGGTTTCTTCATCGTAATCCATCTTTCCCTTCCTCTCAGCCCTGTCTTCTGGTAACAAACCATTCATCTGCTTCCTATCAAAATAAACTGACTTGCATTTTGTAGGATGTTATATAAACAGAATCATTCAGAATGATATTTTCTATCTATAAAACACATACAAAAAGTATATTCTTTTTAGGTGGGTGGTGGGAAGGGTGGATGCTGGATTCTTTCATTTGGGATAATTATTTTGAGATTTCACCTGTTGATGGATATTGGATTATTTTCCAGTTTTTGACTGTTACAGATAATGCTGTTCTGAACATTTGTTGTTTTTTTTTAAATTTTTTATTTTATTTTTTTTTTATTATTATTTTTTTTTTTCTTAAAGATTTTATTTATTTATTTGACAGAGAGAAATCACAAGTAGGCAGAGAGGCAGGCAGAGAGAGAGAGGAGGAAGCAGGCTTCCCGCTGAGCAGAAAGCCCGATGCGGGGCTCGAACCCAGGACCTGGGATCATGACCTGAGCCGAAGGCAGCGGCTTAACCCACTGAGCCACCCAGGCGCCCCAGTTGTTTTTTTTTTTAAAGATTTTATTTATTTATTTGACAGAGATCACAAGCAGAGAGGCAGGCAGAGAGAGAGAGAGAGAGGAAGGGAAGCAGGCTCCCCGCTGAGCAGAGAGCCCGATGTGGGGCTCGATCCCAGGACCATGGGATCATGATCTGAGCCAAAGGCAGAGGCTTTAACCCACTGAGCCACCCAGGCGCCCCATGAACATTTGTTTATGAGTCTGTGTGTCTGTGTGGAAGAATGACCTTTCTAGCTAGACCTTTCTAGCAGAGTTCCAAGCCAAGGTTCCATAAAACAAACTGATAAAACACCCATATCAGTCTAAGAACTAATTTCCTTAGTACATAAAAATAAGTATTCAATAGAAGAATGGACAAAGAAAATGAACAGTGAGCTGCCAGAGATGACTATAGTAAGATATTGACTGCAGAAATGCTTGTTATAGCAAAATACTGGAAATAACCTAAATGACCATCGGCAGGTACAGTTAAATTATTATAACTATCCTACTGTCCTGATATGGAATGGTATTCAAGAAGTTTCAGAACAATGTATGTAAGACATTGTGCTGGGAAGAAAATAAGAGGACAGATATATATATTAATGTTCACATATGTATGGATGTCTTGCAAAGAGAGAAACTGACAGTGGTTGCCTTTGGGGAGGGAAATTGTTGGCCTGGAGATTAAGGACTTGGATATAGACTTATATTCTACTATATCACCTATTCTTTTTTAATGTTTTACAAAATGCCTTTAAGTTAAAAACTGAAAATTAAATGCCTGTCACTCTTTAAAAAATCATTGATTTTCCTGGTCTCCAAATGGTTTAACTTAAGGTGGCTGGTTAATTTTAGGTAAACTATATGTACTGTCACAGTGACTCAGTTTCCCCATTTATAGTACTGGGGCTTACTGACACAGTCCCATAAAGTGCTTTAGAAGAATGCTTGGTGCATAGCAAGCTCGGATAAGACTACCAGTTAAGGTGTTTACAGATAAATGACCCTGCAATGTTAGGCATACTGCAAATAATTTTGCTGTGATAGAACCGTACAGTGAAGATTTTCTTAGTAGACAGTGAGGCAGGGAAACCTTGGGGCTTTAGTTTGGATAGGTATCTTTGAGCAGCATCCCAAGCTGGTTCTGTCAACATATCACTAACTTCTCTGCATTTGTCTTGGCTATATCAACTCTAAGGTGCTCTGAGATTGATCCTTCTGGAATTCTGATTTCAGGACACCTCCTACCTGTTCATCACTGGCCCGGATGTTGTGAAGTCTGTCACCAATGAGGATGTTACTCAGGAGGACCTTGGTGGTGCCAGGACCCATACCACCATGTCAGGTTAGAGTCCTCGAGGCTCACCTTACTGTTTTTAAACACTGAGAAGTGAACACTGTCAAAGAGAATAGCGAAAATCTTTTATAAATGTCATTTAACTGGCCAATTTCGAGAGAAGTGTGGTATGGTGTATTTTACAGATATAATAATAAAGATAGATTTAGTAGCTCAGATTTGTTAAACAAAAGCAGGCTACTACTAAAGCTTTGATAGTCTTTAAAATTTTAGAACTAACCGAAAGGGTGGCTGCAAGAGGTATAACACACTATATATATAAAAATACACACACTCTGTTGAACCTTTAAAAATGCTGTCTTATGACTGTCTTTGAATCCGAAGTTGAGGTATGTCTTAGATGGCAGTATCACCAATTGCCATTGACCAGGTATGATCATAATGTGATGGTCATGGCCCACATTTTCATAAACTTGGTCATAGCTCTTCATCTTTTCGAGGTTATATGCCACACATGCAGAGTTCAAAATGTACTAAGATTATTCTGTACTTCGGACTGAAACAAAGGTTATTGTTATACAGAGTGGCATAGAATTAGTAGTAGGGCATGAATCTGACATTAATGAAGACTTTGTTGTTGGAGGAGTGATGGGAATTCCATATATTTTTGGAAAAAGACATCAGGTTATGAAAGGATTGTCTGCAACAAAATAAGCGGTGTAACTAAAGGCAGGAGAAATTGCCTCTTGGAAAGATTTCAAAGCAATGAGAAGCTGGTGTGACCAGTTTGCACACTTCATTGTACTATGGTTAAGACATTGGGTCGTCACTTAGTTGTTGGCATTTCTTTCTTAGTAAGTCACACCTCTATTACATGTGTGAAGTCTTCCATTTGATGAAATATATGTGTGTGTGTGTGTATTTTTTTTTTTTTTAAAGAGATGGTGGGAGGGGCAGAGGGAGAGGAAAGGAGGAATCTTAAGCAGACTCCATGTACAGAGTGGAGCCTGACATGGAGCTTGATCTTAAGACCCTGAGGTCACAGCCTGAGCCAAAATCAAGAGTTGATGCTTAACTGACTGAGCCACCCAGGTGCCCTGAAATTTTTTTTTTTTTTTTTTTTTAAATTCCGAGCTCTTGATCCCACCCACAAAACTTGTTCCTTTTCCACCTCAGGTTGGCATGAGCTTTGACTCATTCCTTGCCCTCAGCTCTGCTCAGCTCCGTCTCCAGCATACAGCTAGAATGAGAACTCTTCTCATTGCTGACTCCCCCACAGCTGGTCCTCACACCTTTATCTCAGGGTTTGGTAGCAGTTTTTCTTTTTACTGGGATCTAAAGTAAAGTTGAATATTGGTGACAGCTGATGTATTTAGCTGTATCTCCAGAGTAAGACCTAAATGATACTCTATACATACTTTCCCTTGTTTTTAAAACCAGCTTTATTGAGATATAATTTGCATAATATACATGTGACATACTCAAAGTATACAAGTCAGTGATTTTATGTATTCATTGTTTTTCAGTTATCACCACAATTTTAGAGCCTTTTCCTCATCCTCAGAAAGCCTTGCATCCATTAGCATTTGCTCCCCGTTTCCTCTAAACAGTCTACCTCTAGGCAGTCACTGATCTACTTTCTGTTTCTGTGGATTTGTCTAGAATATATGTGGAATGGAAGTAAATGGAGTCCTGCAAGATATGGTCTTTTGTGAGTGGTTTCTTGTCCTTAGCATGCCATTTTTAAGGTTAATCCATGTTGCAGCATGGATAGTATTTCCATGTATGACTATACCACTTTATGTATTCATTGAGCGGTTGAACACACAGATTGTTTCTGCTTTTTGGCTGTCATGAATATGCTGCTGTAAACATTCATGTACAAGTTTTGTGTGACAGGCTTTTGTTTCCTTTGGGTATATACCTAGGAGTAGAATTTCTGGGTCAATTGGTAACTCTCATTTTTTGAGGAACTGCCATGCTCTCCTTCAAAGTGGCTGCACCAATTTATAAGTATTTCTTGAATAAAAGAATTCTGTGTTGAGCATGAAACAATTTATTCAGCAGATGTTCATTGCGTGCCTGCGTGTCAAGCATTATTCTATGTGTTGGGAATAGCTTTGTGAAAGGAAAAGACCCATGCCTCCATGTGGCTTATATTCCAGCACAGGAGATAGACGATAAACGACCTGATAAATAAGGACATTGTGTAGTATATTAGAAGGTAAACCGTGTTATTGAAAAGGTAGAACAGGGATTGTTGTGGTTTGAAATAGGATAAGAGCAGGCCTCTCTGTGAGGGTAGCAGGTGAGCAGATCTGGGGTTAATGGCATGAACATCTAAGGGAGAAACATTGAAGGCAAAGGGAGTAGCCAATACAAAGGCCATGAGGAGGGAGGGTGGCTGGCATGTTCAGTGAACAGCAAGGAGGGTAGTTGGAGATGTGATATAAATCTGGCTTAAAAAGCTCAGTTTGGCTACTGAGTGGAAAAGAGGTGGTAGGGGAAAAGTGGAAAGGGTATCTGGGAGAGAGTTTCTGGTCCTATTTTCTCCATCACGTCTGTGGTGGTGTTTGGCAGTTCTGTGATTTCAGAGTTTTTTTTTTTCTTTTTTTTCTTTTTAAGATTTTTATTTATTTATTTGACAGAGATGACAAGCAGGCAGAGAGGCAGGCAGAGGAGGTGGGGGAAGAAGGCTCCCCGCTGAACATAGAGCCCAATGCGGGGCTAGACCCCAGTTCCCTGAGATCATGACCTGAGCCAAAGGCAGAGGCTTAAACCACTGAGCCACCCAGGCGCCCCCAGAGTGTTCTTGAGGAATGATGGCTTCGTTCCTCACTAGAGCCAGGAGGTTCCCCTCCTTCACCTCCACCATTCCTGAATACCATGAAATTATGTGCCAGCCATTATTCTTTTCTTTTTTTCCCCCCAGCTTTATTGAAAGCTAAGTGATCTATAACTAGGTGTAATTCTGGATGTGGGACTGTAGATGGGCCTGGGCTCTCCCCTGTTAGAACTGATATTCTAGGGGAGCTGTCATTCAGAAAATAGGGAAATGGACAGACAGGTGTTGTAGGGGAGGGTGTGAAGAAAACGCCTGCACGGGATGGGGATGACACATGAGGGCTAGGGAATAAAGAAAGGTGTGACCCTGCCAAGGTATGGGTGCAGAGCAGAGGGGACAGGCTACACAAGCTGCAGGTCAGCCTGAAGGTGTGTGGTGTCCCATCCTCACAGAGCTGTTAGCACAGTCTTCTGCAGACATGCCCTTGAAGGGACAGGTGGACATGAAATAGCATCTTTGGGCTGGCAGGTGGCCAGGCCCATTAAAGCCTCTCTGTTTTCTCAGGCGTTGCCCACAGAGCTTTTGAAAATGATATTGATGCCTTGTGTAATCTCCGGGAGTTCTTCAACTACCTGCCCCTCAGCAATCAGGACCCGGCTCCCATCTGCGAATGCCATGATCCCAGGTGAGTTGCCAGCGATAGCACCGACTTGCATTTTGCAGCTTGGCTAGCCCTTTTCTGGTTCCTCTGCCCTAGTAGGATCTACAGGGTGCAGGAAGAGCCAGTGGCTGCCCTCTTGGGCAGCTTGGAGTAGACTGTGGCATGGAGCCCCAAGGCACCCAGGTGTTGGCATGGTGGCGGCATGTCTGAATACAGGAGCAAAGAAAGATTTGCTTTGTATTCACCTTTTTTTCTCCTTGTAATAGCTGATAAATAGCTTGGGAGTAAAAAATGCCCCACCCCCAAATGACTTCTTTGAGTCTCAGTTTGTCCAGAATTGGAAATGGGAAGTATTGCTTATTTTGACGCGTAACATGAAACGGGGCAGACAGCATGCCCTTTAAGAAACGTGGCCACACACACCTGCCTCTGGCAGTCCAGGGGAGGGTGAATTGCTGGCCATCCAATGAAGACTTTCTCTCCTTCTTGGTATTGGGGCTGCTGCCTAATACAGGCACACTGCTTTGAAAGCCAGGGGTTCAGCTGGGGAACTATTGCTCCAGATCTCTGGCTGCTTTCATCTCCATTTTGTTTCCACTCTGAGGTGCAAACTTCAGACTCAAACTATTTCAAACTCATTTGGCCTGGACTTTGTTTTACAGAAGAGATTTAGAATTCTGTCTCACAGGAAGAAGCCATTTTTGGACAGTGCTCTGTGGGATGGACCTGGGATCCCACCTGCCTCATCCCCACTCCTCAGAGGACCTAACCAGTGGTGTATTATGTGTAGTTATGAAAGGGAGGGTGGTCACAGGCCCAGAGTGATGGGCACGGCCTCCTTTTCTGAGAAGCTATACTATTTGGGGTTCTTTTTTTTTTTTTTTTAAGATTTTATTTATTTATTTATTTATTTATTTGACAGACATAGATCACAAGTAGGCAGAGAGGCAGGCAGAGAGAGAGGAGAAAGCAGGCTCCAAGAGCCCGATGTGGGGCTCGATCCCAGGACCCCAAGATCATGACCTGAGCCGAAGGCAGAGGCTTTAACCCACTGAGCCACCCAGGCGCCCCCTATTTGGGGTTCTTGAAAAGTTTAGGACATCATTTGAATGTATTAGGGCCCAGGGGCCTAGGAATGACTGAATATCCTGATTAGGCCCAGCCATATCTCCTTCCAGTTTGATCCCAGAGTAACTATATGTATAAATAGCAAATGAAAAGTAAGGGAATACTTGATCCAGTAGAGCTATGCCTGGTTCCCTAGTGTAGTGTTCTCTGGGAAGTTGGGCTTGATGGGGCATGTGGCTTTACCAGTCCTCAGGCGAGGTGTGTACACTTCAGGGCCAGCACAACCCCTGCCTGCCCACATGGGCCAGGAGGGGATGAGAGCATGCGGGAGAGGGGCATGTTGCTGCAGAGTCCTCCTGTGCGGGGGAGTGGACCCTGGCGGGCTCCCTGATCAGCCACATACATGTGTGAGGAAACAGCTCTGAGCCTAAGTGACTGGTTAGTCCTCAGTGATTCTACCCATGAGAGGGCCTGCCATTTTCTTTTTTTACAGAAGCTCCAGCAGGTTTATTTTCTAACGGAATGTGAATCCACAATGTTCAACAGCAGAACTCTTAGCTTTGCATTTCCAAGTCCTTACTCTTTTATATTTAACGTCCCAGGAAGTGAGAGCAGGACTTGCCAGAACAGTGTGGTCTTGACTGCAGTGTCCTATAGTGCCCCCCATACTGTGGGAGGTACTGAGAGGATAATTGATGGAACCACATTCAGGAGAATAAGCTTTTTTTTCCCCCTATAAATCAAAACAAAAATCTTTTGGGTTACTATCAAACTCAGGCTCAGTTTGACATGGTGGTAAGAAAGGAATGCATCTTTCAGGATACTTTGCAAGCCCAGCAGGGACAGAATCCACTCATCCCCCCACCCTCACCCTGTGGAGTCTCTCCTATCCTCCAGCCACTGGCCCTTCCTGTGCTGATTGTATTTGCTTCTTTTTTTATCCAAAGTGACCGTATGGTTCCTGAGCTTGACACAGTTGTCCCTCTGGAATCGACCAAAGCCTACAACATGGTGGACATCATACATTCTGTAAGTGCCACATTTGCTGGTCTTGTCTGTGCTAGCTCAGCTACATCCGTGGTCCCTGTGCTTTGGTATAGGGAGGAAGTACAAAACCCACAGGCTTTGACACTGGACAACCGGGCAGAGTGTGGGTGGGCACAGGACAGGGGCCACTCAGTAATGTGCTCTAGGAAGAGCTAGTGGTGGTAGCCATCGTACTGGCTTTCCTGGACTTGAGGGCTGGAGGGAAGAGGAGCCAACTGGGCCAGTTGATTTCAGGGGTCGTTAGACAGCACTGGGAGGTGCATAGAGAAGGGTCTGTGTCCCCAAAGTCTGGAGTTGAGGCCAGGGAGACTTTTTGTTAGGTACCTTTGTTTGGAACCTTGCGCTCAGTGGGCATTTGTTTCTCTATAGAGATGGAGAGCAAAAGTACACGTGACATGGGTAGTTTTAGGTCCAAAAAAGGTTTTTAGTCCAAAGAAGGTAAAATAGGGTCTCTGTCATCAGGTCCCCTAATTCTCCTTTTGCTCTGTAGAGCCCCAGCTGCCTGTGGGACCTGTGGGTGCTGGAGGAAAGCCCCAGAGCCCTACTCTAGTTAGGCTGGGCCCTCAATGTGCCTGTCTGACCTCCCCTCAGCACCTGTTTTCATCTTCTTTACTTCCTAAGGCTGGATCTAACCCCTTTCTTCTCTGCTTCCCACTCTGGTGAGATGACTTGGGCATTTCCTTTGTGGAGAAACTTGAGAGTATAAAGTTCTTACTCCCTGTAAGTGACCATTTCTCCCTCTCACTGTCCTTCCATGTCTCCCCAGACTCAGAATGAGATGCTTCTACCTGGGCTTCAGACTCCATCCTTCCCCATCTGATGTCTTGCTTTGACTAGACAAAATCTCTTAATTTCTTCTCCTTTTAACTCCTCCCCCTAGCCATAAATACATATAAGTGTGTATAGATTTTTTTTGGCTGCTAAAAAAGAAAAACAAAAGCTCTCTTAGCCCAAATCCCTCTTAACCCCTCTTAACCCAGTTTAATTGCTGTCCAAATTCTTCTGTCCCTTTTCATTTAAAGCTCTCTTTTCTTTTCTTTCCTCCTCACTGGAATCTGGCCTCTGGTTTTCTCCCTCTTGAATGACAGACCTGCTAATGACTTCTCTAGTTGCTAAATCCAGGGGAATAAAGCATGAAATAGTTATAGTTACAGAGGTAACCATTATGAAAAAATACTTTTGCTTAAGTAACCAAAAAATGTATCTCAAACAGATCCCAAACAAAGTGCATCACATAGAGAAAGCGAAGACTTTCCACACAAGCGTCTGAGAGAAACCACCATCCTGACTTTTGACTGTGTAAATTAGTTTTTGTTTGTAAATTTTTTAACCACTGTATAAATGGAATCCTGTGGTGTTCTGTGTCTTGCTTCTTTCACTCAATATTGTGAGATTTGTCTGTATTGTTCTCATTGGTCTCTTCAGCTTCTTGTATGAACAGACCATAGTTGATTTCCTGTTGGTGGGCATTTGGGTGGTTTCTAGTTCAGCACTGTTACAGACAGTTCTGATATGAACACTCCGTTGTGTGATTTGGTAAGTAAATTACACATTTCTGTTGGATCCATACCTTGGAGTGAAAGTACCATGTCATAAGGTGCTCATGTGTTCACTTTAGTAGATATTGCCAAAGGGCTTTCCAAGGGATTATGTCAATTGGTACCCCCCACCCGCAGCATCTAAGGGTTCTAGTTGCTTCACATTCTCTTCAACACTCGGCTGCTACCATGATGCCTTCATTATCGAGAGTTTATGGATGCTTTTACATTTGATAGGGATAGTTCTTCTTCTTCTTCTTCTTTTTTTTTCAGTTAGGCATCATATAGTACATCGTAAGCTTTTGTTGTAATGTTTAGTGATTTATTAGTTGTGTATAATACCCTGTGCGCATCACAATATGTGCCCTCCTAAATACCCATCAGGTGGTTCCCCCATCCTACCCACCCCCTCCCTTCTGTAACCCTGTTTTTTCCCCTGCTTGTTTGCTTTTCCATATGAACTCTAAAATCTGTTTTGTTTTGTGGGTGGTGGTGGTGGTGGTAGAAATAGGGAATCCTGTTGTTTATATTGAGATCTTTTTAAAATCATGTACTAACTTGGGATAATTGATGTCCTTATGTATCTGAAACAATCTAAAAACATAGGTTGCATTTTTACTTGTTAATGTGTACCTTTTCCTCTTGAGGATTCTTCTAAAGATTTCCTTGTGTAGGTTTTTCATATTTTTTGTTAAGTTTATTCCTAAGCATCTTACCTTTTTACTGTAAAGGGAGTGTTTTCTACCTTCTAACCATTTTTTTTTTGTGTATATTAAGTTACTGATTCTGCTATCAGTTTTCTTTCCTATTGCCTATTAAGTTGTCTATTTGTAACAGTTTTTACTGTTAATTTTTTGAAGTTTTCAAAGTGTAATAGTATACTAACTACATGAATATAGCTTTTTTTTTTTAAGATTTTATTTATCTATTTGACAGACAGAGATCACAAGTAGAGAGAGAGGCAGGCAGAGAGAATGGGGGAAGCAGGTTCCCTGCTGAGCAGAGAGCCCAATGTGGGGCTCCATCCCCCCCACATTTAGGTCTTTAATCCATTTTGAGTTTATTTTTGTGTATGGTGAAAGAAAGTAGTCATTCTTTTATTTTTATTTATTTATTTATTTTAACATGTGTTCCACAACCAGCATGGAGCACAATGTGGGGCTTGAACTCACGACCCTGAAATCAAGACCTAAGCTGAAATTCGGAGTTGGATTCTTAATTGTCTGAGCCACCTAGGCGCCCCAAGAAAGTAGTCATTGCTTTGCATGTAGCTGTCCACTTTTCCCAATGCCATTTGTTGAAGGGACTGTTTTTTTCCCATTCCATATTTATTCCTCCTTTATTGAAGATTAATTGACCATATTGTGGGTTTATTTCTGGGCTTTCTATTCTGTTCCATTGATCTATGTGTTTATTTTTATGCCAGTACCATACTACTGGCGGCATTATGACAACTTTGTAATATAACTTGGTCTGGAATTGTGATCTCTCCAGTTTTGAGATTGCTTTTGATATTTGGGGGTCTTCTTTGGTTCCATACAAATTTTAGGATTATTTGTTCTAGCTCTGTGTAAAATGCTATTGGTATTTTGATAGGGATTGCATTAAATCTGTAGATTGCTTTGGGCAGTATAGACATTAAAATTTTTTAAATTTAAATTCAATTAATTAACATACAGTGTATTATTAGTTTCAGAGGTGGAATTCAGTGATTCAGCAGTCTTACAGAATACCCAGTGCTCGTTACATCACATGCCCTCCTTAACAGACATTTTAACAGTATTTGTTCTTCCAGTCCATAAACGTGGAAGGTCTTTCCTTTCTTTGTGTTGTCTTGAATTTCTTTAATCAGTGGTTTATAGTTCTCAGAGTAGGTCTTTTACCTCTTTGGTTGTTTATTCCTAGGTCTTTCATTGGTTTTGGTGTAGTGGTAAATGGGATTGTTCTCTTAATTTCACTTTCTGCTGCTTCATTATTAGTGTATAGAAATGCATCAGATTTCTCTCATGGATTTTGAATCCTGTGACTTTACTGAAATCAGTTATCAACTCTAGTAGTTTTTCAATAGAGCCTTTAGGATTTTCTCTTTATAGTATCTTGCCATCTGTGAATAGTGAGAGTTTACTTCTTCCTTACCAATTTAGGTACCTTTTATTTCTTTTTGTTGTTTGATTGCTACAGCTAACACTTCCAGTACTATGTTGAATAAAAGTGGTGAGAATGGACATCCCTATTTGCCTGACCTTAGGGAAAAAGCTCAGTGTTTGCCCATTGAGTATGATGTTCACTGTGGGTTTTTCATGTAAGGCCTTTATTATGTTGAGGTATGTGCCCTCAGAACCTACTTTGTTATTGTTTTGGTTTGTTTCCTGGTTTTGTTTTTCTTTTAGAGAGAACACATGTGCGAGTGGGGAGGGGCAGAGGGAGGGAGAGAAAAAATCTAAAACAGGATCCACGCTGACATGGGACTCTCACATTTCTGAGATCATGACCTGAGCTGATTTCAAGAGTTGGATACTTAACCAACTGAGGCACCCATAGAGCCCCTGAACCTGCTTTGTTGAGGGCTTTTATCATGAATGGATGTTGTACTTTGTCACATGTTTTTTCTGCATCTATTGAAATGATCATATGGTTTTTATCCTTTTTCTTATTGATGTGATGTATGACACTGATTATTTTACTAATTTTAAACCACCTTTGCATCTTGAGATTAAATTCCACTCGATCGTGGTGTTAGATTCTTTTTTAATGTATTGTTGGTTTTGGATTGCTAATATTCTGCTGAGGATTTTTTGCTTTATTTATTTATTTATTCTCAACATAGTGCATACCCTCCCCCATGTCCATCACCCAGCCACCCCATCCCTCTCACCCTGCTCCCCTCCAGCAGCCCTCAGTTTGTTTCCTGAGATTAAGAGTCCCTTATGGTTTGTCTCCCTCTCTGGTTTCAGCTTGTTTCATTTTTTGCCTCCCTTCTCCTATGATCCTGTTTTGTTTCTCAAATTCCTTGTATCAGTGAGATCATATGATACTTGTCTTTCTCTGATTGACTTATTTCGCTTAGTATAATACTCTCTAGTTCCATCCACGTGGTTGTAGATGGCAAGATTCTGGTTTTTGATGGCTGTGTAGTATTCCATTGTATATATATGTGTGCACACACACACTCATATACACACACACACACACACATATAATACCACATCTTCTTTATCCATTTATCTGTTAATGGACATCTAGGCTCTTTTCATAGTTTGGCTATGGTAGACATCGCCACTATAAACATTCGGATACACATGTCCCTTCAGATCACTACATTTGTATCTTTTTTTTTTTTTTAAAGATTTTTAATTATTTATTTATTAGATAGATCACAAGTAGGCAGAGAGGCAGGCAGAGAGAGAGAGAGAGAGAGAGGAGGAAGCAGGCTCCCTGCTGAGCAGAGAGCCCAATGCGGGACTCGATCCCAGGACCCTGGGATCATGACCTGAGCCAAAGGCAGAGGCTTTAACCCACTGAACCACCCAGGCGCCCACTACATTTGTATCTTAAGTGTAAATACCCAGTAGTGCAATAGCTGGGTTGTAGGGTAGCTCTATTTTAAACTTTTTGAGGAACCTCCATACTGTTTTCCAGAGTGGCTGCACCAACTTACATTCCCACCAACAGTGTAGGAGGTTTCCCCTTTCTCTGCATCCTCACCAACACTTGTTATCCCCGACTGGTTATTTTTAGCCATTCTGACTGGTGTGAGGTGGTATCTCACTGTGGTTTTGATTTGTATCGAGTGATGCTGAGTGATACTGAGCACCTTTTCATGTGTCTGTTGGCCATTTGGATGTCTTCTTTGCAGAAATGTCTATTCCTGTCTTTTACCCATTTCTTGATTGGATTTTTTGTTCTTTGGGTGTTGAGTTTGATAAGTTCTTTATAGATTTTGGATACTAGCCCTTTATCTGATATGTCATTTGCAAATATCTTCTCCCATTCTGTCAGTTGACGTTTGGTTTTGGTAACTGTTTTCTTTGCTGTGCAAAAACTTTTTTTTTTTTTTTTTTAAGATTTTATTTATTTGACAGAGAGAGACACACAGAGAGAGGGAATGCAAGCAGGGGGAGTGGGAGAGGGAGAAGCAGGCTTTTGCCGAGCAGGGAGCCTGATGCAGGGCTCGATCCCAGCACCCTGGGATCCTGACCTGAGCTGAAGGCAAACACTTAACGACTGAGCCACCCAGGTGCCCCAAAACTTTTGATCTTGATGAAATCCCAATAGTTCATTTTTGCCCTTGCTTCCCTTGCCTTTAGTGATGTTTGTAGGAAGAAGTTGCTGCGGCTGAGATCAAGAGGTTGGTGCCTGTGTTTTCCTCAAGGATTTTGATGGATTCCTGTCTCACATTGAGGTTTTTACCCATTTTGAGTTTATTTTTGTGTGTAGCGTAAGGATGGACCAGTTTCATTCTTCTGTATGTGACTATCTAATTTTCCCAACACCATTTGTTGAGGAGACTGTCTTTTCTTTCTTTCTTTTTTTTTTTTTTTAAAGATTTTATTTATTTATTTGACAGAGATCACAAGTAGGCAGAGAGGCAGGCAGAGAGAGAGAAAGGGAAGCAGGCTCCCTGCTGTGCAGAGAGCCCAATGTGGGGCTCAATCCCAGGACCCTGGGATCATGACCTAGGCCGAAGGCAGAGGCTTTAACCCACTGAGCCACCCAGGTGCCCTGAGACTGTCTTTTCTTTATTGGACATTCTGTCCTGCTTTGTTGAAGATAAGTTGACCATAGAGTTGAGGGTCCATTTCTGGGCTCTCTATTCTGTTCCATTGATCTATGTATCTGTTTTTATGCTAGGACCATACTGTCTTGATGATTATAGCTTTGCCATAGAGCTTGAAGTCTGGAATTGTGATGCTGCCAACTTTGGTTTTCTTTTTCACGACTTCTCTGGCTATTCAGGGTCTTTTCTGGTTCCACAAATTTTAGAATTATTTGTCCCATTTCTTTGAAAAAGGTTGATGGTATTTTGATAGGGATTGCATTAAATGTGTAGATTGTTCTAGGTAGCATAGACATTTTCACAATATTTATTTTTCCAATCCATGAGCATGGAACATTTTTGCATTTCTTTGTGTCTTCCTCCATTTCTTTTATGAGTACTTTGTAGTTTTCTGAGTACAGATTCTTTGCCTCTTTGGTTAGATTTAGTCCTAGGTATCTTACAGTTTTGGGTATAGTTGTAAATGGGATCAACTCCTTAATTTCTTTATCTTCTGTCTTGTTGGTGTGTAGAAATGCAACTGATTTCTGTGCATTGATTTTATATCCTCACATATTACTGAATTCCTGTATGAGTTCTGGCATTTTTGGAGT
The DNA here is from genome assembly GCF_902655055.1 of Lutra lutra. Lineage (NCBI taxonomy): Eukaryota > Metazoa > Chordata > Mammalia > Carnivora > Mustelidae > Lutra > Lutra lutra. The sequence goes on along the minus strand of NC_062278.1, from coordinate 128,884,838 downwards.
ATTTTGGGTTTTCCACATAAAGTATTGTATCATTTGCAAAGAGTGAGAGTTTGACTTCTTTGCCTATTCAGATGCCTTTTATTTCTTTATGTTGTCTGATTGCTGAGGCTAGGACGTCTAGTACTACGTTGAATAGCAGTGGTGATGTGGACAGCCCTGCCGTGTTCCTGACCTTAGGGGAAAAGCTCTCAGTTTCTCCCCATTGAGAATGATATTTGTGTGGGTTTTTCATAGATGGTTTTTATCATACATTGTGAAGAGTTTTGATCAAGAAAGGATGCTATACTTTGTCAAATGCTTTTTCAGTGTCTATTGAGAGTATCATATGATTCTTGTTCTTTCTTTTATCAATGTATTGTATCACATTGATTGATTTGCAAATGTTGGACCAACCTTGCAGCCCAGGAATAAATCCCACTTGGTCGTGGTGAATAATCCTTTTTTTTTTTTTTTAAGATTTTATTTATTTATTTGACAGACAGAGATCACAAGTAGGCAGAGAGGCAGGCAGAGAGAGAGAAAGAGAGAGAGAGAGAGAGGAGGAAGCAGGTTCCCTGGGGAGCAGAGAGCCCGATGTGGGGCTTGATTCCAGGACCCTGAGATCATGACCTGAGCTGAAGGCAGAGGCTTTAACCCACTGAGCCACCCAGGCACCCCTAATCCTTTTAATATATCATTGGATCCTATTGGCTAGTATTTTGGTGAAAGTTTTCACATCTGTGTTCATCAGGGATATTGGTCTGTAATTCTCCTTTTTGATGGGGTCTTTTGTCTGGTTTTGGGATTGAGGTAATGCTGGCCTCATACAATGAGTTTGGAAGTTTTCCTTCCATTTCCATTTTTTGGAATAGTTTCAAGAGCATAGGTATTAATTCTTCTTTAAATGTTTTGTAGAATTCTCCTGGGAAGCCATTTGGCCCTGGGCTCTTGTTTGTTGGGAGATTTTTGATGACTGCTTCAGTCTCCTTACTGGTTTTGGGTCTGTCCAGGTTTTCTATTTATTCCTGGTTCAGTTTTGGTAGTTTATATGTCTCTAGGTATGCATCCATTTCTTCAATATTGTCAAATTTGCTGGCGTATAGTTGCTCATAATATGTTCTTTTTTTTTTTTTTAAGATTTTATTTATTTGACAGAGAGAGATCACAAGTAGGCAGAGAGGCAGGCAGAGAGAGAGAGAGGGTGAAGCAGGCCCCCCACTGAGCAGAGCTCCTGACACGGGGCTTGATCCCAGGACCCTGGGATCATGACCTGAGCCGAAGGCAGAGGCCTCAACCCACTGAGCCACCCAGGCACCTCTCATAATATGTTCTTATAATTGTTTGTATTTCTTTTGTGTTGGTTGTAATCTCTCCTCTTTCATTCATGATCTCATTAATTTGGGTCCTTTCTCTTTTCTTTTGGAGAAGTCTGGCCAGGGCTTTCTCAATCTTATTAATTCTTTCAAAGAAACTGCTCCTAGTTTTATTGATTTGTTCTACTGTTCTTTGGTTTCGATTTCATCAATTTCTGCTCTGATCTTTATGATTTCTCTTCTCCTGCTGGGTTTAGGCTTTCTTTGCTGTTCTTTCCCCAGCTCCTTTAGGTATAGGGTTAGGTTGTGTACTTGAGACCTCTCTTGTTTCTTGAGAAAGGCTTGTATCGCTATATACTTTCCTCTCAGGACTGCCTTTGCTGTGTCCCACAGATTTTGAACAGTTGTGTTTTCATTATCATTTCTTTCCTGAATTTTTTCAATTCTTTAATTTCCTGGTTGACCCATTCATTCTTTAGTAGGATGCTCTTTAGCTGCCATGTATTTTAGTTCTTTGCAACTTTCCTCTTGTTGAGTTCTAGTTTCAAAGCATTCTGGTCTGCAAACATGCAGGGAATGATCGCAATCTTTTGGTAATGGCTGAGACCTGACTTATAACCCAGGATGTGATCTATTCTGGAGACTGTTCCATGTGCACTAGAGAAGAATGTGTATGCTGTGGCTTTGGGATAGAATGTTCTGAATATATCTGTGCTGTCCATCTGGTCCGGTGTGTAATTTAAAGCTTTTATTTCCCTGTTGATCTTTTGCTTAGATGATCTGTCCATTTCCGTGAGGTGGGTGTTAAAGTCCCCTACTATTATTGTATTATTGGGATGTGTTTCTTTGGTTTTGTTATTAATTGGTATATAATTGGCTGTTCCCAAGTTAGGGGCATAGATATTTAAAATTGTTAGATCTTCTTGTTGGACAGACCCTTTAAGTATGATATAGTGTCCTTCTTCATCTTGTATTATAGTCTTTGGCTTCAGATCTAATTTATCTAATATAAAGATTGCCACCCAGCTTTCTTTTGATGTCCTTTAACTTGGTAAATTTTCACCCCCTCACTTTAAATCTGGAGGTGTCTTTGGGTCTAAAATGAATTTCTTGCAGCCAGAATATTGATGTCTTGTTTTTTTGTTTTGTTTTGTTTTTAATCCATTCAGATACCCTGTGTCTTTTGATTGGGGCATTTAGCCCATTTACATTCAGGGTAACTATTGAAAGATATGAATTAGTGCCATTGTATTGCCTGTAAGGTGACTGTTACTGTATATTGTCTCTGTTCCTTTCTAGTCTATGTTACTTTTAGGCTCCCTCTTTGCTTAGAGGACCTTTTTCAATATTTCCTGTAGGGCTGGTTTGGTGTTTGCAAATTCTTTTAGTTTTTGTTTGTCCTGGAAGCTCTTTATCTCTCCTTCTATTTTCAATGACAGCCTAGCTGGATATAGTATTCTTGGCTCCATATTTTTCTTGTTTACTTCTCTGAATACATCATGCCAGTCCTTTCTGGCCTGCCAGGTCTCTGTGGATAGGTCTGCTGTCAATCTAATATTTCTACCATTGTAGGTTACAGACTGGTTTCTGAGCTGCCTTCAGGATTTTCTCGTTGTCACTGAGACCTCTTAAGTTTTACTATTAGATGATGTGGTGTGGACCTATTTTTATTGATTTTGAGGGGGGTTCTTGTGCCTCCTGGATTTTGATGCTTGTTTCCTTCCATACATTAAGGAATTTGCCCGCTATAATTTGCTCCAGTATACCTTCTGCCCCCTTCTCTCCTTCTTCTGGGATCCCAATTATTCTAATATAGTTTCATCTTATGGTATCACTTACCTCTCACATTCTTCCCATGTTATCCAGTAGTTGTTTATCTCTCTTTTTCTCATTCTCAGCTTCTTGATTTTCCATAATTTGGTCTTCCATATCACTAATTGTCTCTTCCGCCTCGTTTATCCTAGCAGTGAGAGCCTCCATTTTCTATTGCACCTTCCTAATAGCCTTTTTGATTTCAACTTAGTTAGATTTTAGTTCTTTAATTTCTTCAGAAAGGGATTTTATTTCTCCAGAAAGTGTTCTTTAGCATGTTCTATGCTTTTTCAAGCCCAAGTAGCATCTTTACAATCATCATTCTGAATTCTAATCCTGACATCTTACTAATGTCCATATTGATAGGGTCCCCAGCAGTCTGTCCTGCCTCTTGTTCTTTTATTTGAGGTGAGTTTTTCTGCCTTGTCATTTTATCCACAGAAGACTGGATGAATGAGAGAACAAAATGTTAGAAGGGTAACAACGACCCCAGAAAAATATACACTAACCAAAACAGAAGAGACCTGAAACCAGGGGGAGAAGAAAGGGAAAAAAATGTGATTAGGCTGATGAATAGAACAGAGCCACACACTTGATTTTGGGTGTGTTTTGGTGTGTTAAAAGAAACTGCCTGCCAGAATTTTAAAGAAGGAGAAACTTACATATATATAAAAATAATGGTAAACACGATAAGGGATGCAATATGATTGTAAAGATGAAAATTAAAGATTTTAAAAAAGGAATTGATAAGAAGTTGGTTGAACAAAGGAAAAAAAAGAGAGAATGTGATCAGGCTGGGGATTGGACAATTTTTTTACTTCTATGTTCATCAGGGATATTGGCCTGTAGTTCTCTTTTTTTGGTGGTGTCTTTATCTGGTTTTGGTGTCAGGGTGATACTGGTCTCAAAGAATGAATTTGGGTTTTCCTTAATCCTCTGTTTTTGGAGTAGTTTGAGACTAGGTATTAACTCTTCTTTAAATGTTTGTCACATTCACTTGTGAAGCTGTCTGGACCTGGACTTTTGTTTGTTGGGATTACTGACTCTGTTTCTTTGCTAGTTATCAGCCTATTCAGATTTTCTGTTACTTCCTGCTTCACTTTGGTAGGTTATAGGTTTCTAGGAATTTATCCATTTCTTCTAGGTTGTCTAGTTTGTTGGCATGTAATTTTTCATAATGTGTTACAATTGTTTGTATCTCTGTGGTGTTGGGTGTTATTTCTCCTCTTTCATTTGTTGTTGTTTTATTTGTTTGTTGTCTCCTCTCTCTCTCTTCTTTTTTTGTCTTTTAAAAAAAAATTTTTTTTAAAGACTTATTTATTTGAGAGAGCAAGGGAGAGTGCGAGAGAATTTCAAGCTGACTCCCAGGTGAGCATGGAGTGTGATGTTGGGCTCAATCTCACAACCCTGAGACCGAGACCTGAGCTGAGCTGAAATCAAGAATCAGACGCTTAACTGACTGAGTCACTGAGGCACCTCTCTCTCTCATTTTTAAAAATTTTTAAATATTTTATTCATTTATTTGAGAGAGAGCAAGCGGGAGTATGTGCAGGTTGGGGGAGGAGCAGAGGGAGAGGAATAAGCAGATTCCACACCGAATATGGAGTCTGACATGATCAGTCCCACCACCCTGAGATCGTGATCTGAGTCAAAATTGAGAGTTGGATACTTAACCGATTCAGTCACCCAGGTACCCGCTACCCCCCGACCTTTTGAAAAATGAATTTGGCTCGTAGTTGATCTTTTCAAAGAACTGGCTCCTGGTTTCATTGATCTGTTCTATTGTTTTAGTTTCTACATCATTTATTTCTATTCTAAGCTTTATTATTTCATTCCTTCTGCTGATCTGAGGTTTTGTTTTTTCTTTTTCTAGCTCCTTCCTGTGTAATGTTAGGTTCTTTATCTGAGAATTTTCTTGCTTCTTGAAATATTGCTATCAACTTCCCTCTTAGAACTGCTTTTGCTGCATACCCCAAATTTTGGACTGTTGTGTTTTCATTTTCATTTGTTTTCATGTAACTTTTTATTTCTTCTTTGATTTCTTGGTTGACACATTTGTTGTTTAATAGCATATTATTTAACCTTCATGTATTTGTGTTCCTTCCAGGTTTTTTTCTTATGGTTGATTTTTAGTTTTATAGTGTTGTGGTTGGAAAAGGTGCATGATATGACTTTAGTCTTTCTGAATTTGTGACTTTGTGGTCTAATATGAGATCTGTTCTGGAGAATGTTCCATATTCACTTAAAAAGAATGTATTCTGTTTTAGGATGGGATGTTCTGAATATATCTGTTAAATCCATCTGGTCCAGTGTTTCATTCTAAGCCACTATTTCCTTGTTGAGTTTCTGTTTGGATGATCTGTCCATTGATGTAAGTGGGGTGTTAAAGTGTCCTACTATTATTGTGTTACTGTTGATTATTTCCTTTATGTTAGTAACTGTTTTATGTATTTGGGTGCTCCCATATTGTGTGTGTAAATATTTACAACTGTTATAGCCTATTATTGGAGTGTCTTTATTATTATAGTGGTGTCCTTTGTCTCTTGTTACAGTCCTTTTTTGTCTTTATGTTTGTTTTGTCTGATTATAGGTATTGCTACCTCAGCTTGCTTTTGACACCCATTTCCATGGTAAATGTTTCTCCATCCCCTTACTTTGAATCTACAGATAGCCTTAGATCTGAAATGAGTCTCTTGTAGACAGCACATAGATAGGTCTTGCTTTTTTTATCTATTCCATCACCATGGTCTTTTGATTAAAATGTTTAGTCCATTTACAAACTAATTATTGATAGGTATGTATTTATTGTCATTTTTTAACCTGTTTTGTGGTTCTTTTAGTTCTCTGTTCTTTTCTTTCACAGTTTGTTGGTTTTCTTTAATGATATACTTGGATTCCTTTCTCTTTATTCTTTGTATATCTATTACTGGTTTCTAATTTGTGGTTACCATTAGGTTTATATATAGCATCTTCTGCATATAGCAGTCTATATTAAGTTGATGGTCACTTAAGTTTGAACGCATTGTTTACTCCTCTGTCCCCCATGTTTTAGGTATATGGTGTCAAATTTTACATCCTTTTATTTTGTGAATCCCTTGACTGATTTTTATGGAACTATTAATTTTTATTGCTTTTGTCTTTTCTATTTTTCATACTCTCACTTACCGTTTCTTTTCCACTCAAGGAGTCCCCTTTAATATTTCTGGCAGGGCTTATTTAGTGGTCATGAACTCCTTTAGTTTTTGTTTGTCTGAGAAACTTTATCTCTCCTTCTATTCTGAGTAATAGCCTTGCTGGATAGAGTATTCTTGGCTGCAGATTTTCCCCTTTTAGCACTTTGAATATATTATGCCACTTTCTTCTTGCCTGCAGAATTTCTCCTTAAAAATCCACTAATGGCCTTATGGGGCTTCCCTTTGTATACAATGTCTTCTCTTGGTGCTTTTAAAATTTTTTGTTGTCACTGCTTTTTGCCATTTTAATTATTGTGTGTCTTGGTGTAGACTGCTTTATGTTGATTTTGGGAGGGAAGGATGCCTTTCTGTACCTCCTACATGTGGATATCTGTTTTCTTTCCCAGATTAGGGAAGTTTTTAGCTATTATTTCTTCAAATAAATTTCCTACCCTTTTTATCTCTTCTGGAACTGTCTAATGTGAATGTTACTATGCTTGATGGAATCACTGAGTTCTCAAAGACTGTTCTCAGTTTATGTAATTTTCCCTCTCTTGTTAGCTCAGCTCAGCTTGGTTACTTTTCATTTCTGTCTTCCAGGTTATTAGTTCATTCCTCTACTTCATCTAGCCTGTTATTTATTCCATCATCTTTATTTTAAATTTCATGTATTGTGTTCATCATCTCTGACTGGGTCTTTTTTATCTCTTTGTTAAAGGTCTCACTGATACCTTGCACTCTTAAGTCCAGTGAGTATCTTTATGATCTTTGGATTCGCTCTCAGGGGTGTTAGTTTTATCTGTTTCACTTAGGTCTCTTGCTATGTTTGTCTTGTTCTTTCATTTGGGACATATTCCTCTGTCTCCTTATTTTGTCTAACTCTGTGTTTCTGTGTGTTTGGAGTCAGCCCTGTCTCATGGTCTTGAAGGTAATGGTCTTACGAGGAAGAGGTCCTGTAGTGCCCTGCTGTGTAGTGTCCCTGTTCCCAGGGTCTGGTACTTCAGGGAATATCTCTTACACGTGCTGCCTCTTCTGTTGATATCTGTGATATCTGTTGAGTCCTGATTTCTTTTTCCTTCAGTCCACTTGTCTGCAGAGGCTGTTTTTGACTGTTGTGGGTGGTGTTTCATCCCCGGTGGGGTGTGTGTGTGTATTTTAACCAGGTGTCTGCTGGTCTGCTGGCAAATTGAGACCTGCTTTTGTTGCCAGAACTGAGGTCCTGGAGAATGTGCTGGTGGGGAGATGAGTTGGTGGGGTTTGTGTCAGTCTTCTGGGGGACTGAAGCAAGTCTGGGATGGATGAATCCACTGAAGCATGGAGGAAGCAGGGCTTGGTGTAAGCAAGTTAGTGTCCACACTGAGCTGGTCCCTTCAATGGCCTTGTGTTTATGCTGGGGGTTTGGGGGAGGGAAATGGTGCATGATAGTTTCTGGAGGGGTGTCCCCTTGATCCCTACCTGTCTGAGTCATGCTCTGAAGTAGTAAATCACTCTCCCTCTTGTTTGCCCTCATTGTTTTTCAAATTGCTGTTTCCAGGCTGTATGTCCATCTGCTTTTTGTTGTGTTGTCCTTAAGGGTTGGGATTCTGCTTCCTAAGGCCCTTTGGGCTCTCCCAGAGCCCAGCCCTCCAATTTTTAAAATTCCAGGCTTTAAGTTCTGCTGATTTTAAGAATGCAAAAAAAATCCAGCCCCTTTCAATTTCAAAGCCAAATACTATGGGGAGTCACCTTCCCTGTGTGGGCTTCTCAGCATAAAAGTCAGTTTTTCTCCCTTACCCAGCCACTGGCTTCCTCCCGACCATGGTTGGCCATGGTCTGTTTCTCTCCCAACTGTGTCTTTGTCCTTCCTACCTTCTTTGATGTGTCCTCTCCTTTACCTTTAGTTGTGGAATTTGTTCTTCCAGTCTTCAGATTGTTTTCTGGGTTACTTACACTGATGTGTTATCTTCTTGTATCCATGGGATAAGGTGAGCTTAGAGTCCTTTGACTCTGCTGTCTTCTCCAAATAATGATTACATGAAATAGTTCTGTCTTTTCCTTTGCAGTTATTTTATGCTCTTTCTTTCTCTTGTCCAACTGCGTGTCTGTAACTCCATATTTTGTCCAGTGCAGTGATAAGTAATGGTTGTGATTGTGGGCATACTTGTCTTATTCCTGATTTCAGAGAATGTAATTAGTGTTTTCTAGTTTTATCTTTTTTTCATGTAAAAAGAGAGCTTCAACTGTTTCTTATTTTAATTTTTGTTTTTTGTTTACTTGTTTTTTCTTAAATCAGGGATGTGTTTTGAAAAATCTTTAAATGGGGACGCCTGGTTGGCTCAGTTGGTTAAGCAGCTGCCTTCGGCTCGGGTCATGATCCCAGCGTCCTGGGATCGAGTCCCACATCGGGCTCCTTGCTCGGCAGTGAGCCTGCTTCTCCCTCTGCCTCTGCCTGCCATTCTGTCTGCCTGTGCTCACTCTCTCTCCCTCTCTCTCTGACAAATAAATGAATAAAATCTAAAAAAAAAAAAAAATCTTTAAATGCCTTTGAGCATTTATGGAAATGATATTTTTCCTGGATCTGTTTATAAATCTTAATAGATTTACTAATATCAAATTATACTTACATTCCTGAAGTAAACCCTATTTGTTCTATTTTGTTACTATTTCATTTTGGATATTTACATCAATATCATATGATATTAGGGTTTTTTTTGTTTGTTTGTTTTAGGTATTTTAAAGGTTTTTTTTTTTTTTAAGATTTTTTTTTTTTTTTTTTTTTTCCTAATTTGACAGAGAGATCACAAGCAGGCAGAGAGGCAGGCAGAGAGAGAGGAGGAAGCAGGCTCCCCGAGAGAGCAGAGAGCCCGACATGGGGCTCGATCCCAAGACTCCGAGATCATGACCTGAGCCGAAGGCAGCGGCTTAACCCACTGAGCCACCCAGGCGCCCCATGTTTGTTTTAGGTATTTTAAACTCAGTTTTTTTGGTGTCCATAGTGTGCTTATTTTTCATATATTCGTCTATTAGGGCTGCCATAACAAAATACCAGAGACTGGATTGCATACACAACAGACACTCATTTTCTTACATTTTTGGAGGCTAGAAATCCCAGACCAGTGTTTCAACAGGCTTCATTTCTGATGAAGCTTGTCTTCCTGGAGTGCAAATGGCTGTTGTCTTGCTGTGTCCTGATGTGGCCTTTCGTCCGTGTGTCAAGGAAAGAACTCTCTAGTGTCTGATAGAACTGGTGTCATCATAAGAAGAGAACAGATTAGGGCACCACCTTTATGACCTCATCTAAATAACTTTAAGTAGCTCCTTATGGACTCTGTTACCAAATGTAGTCACATTGGGGATTAGACTTCAACCTATGAATTTGGGGTGATGGGTCACAAGTCTTAAGTGTCATAAAATTAGCAGATTTTCTTTTTCTATGCTCTGAAATAATTTAAATGGCATTAGAATTATTTGCTTTTAGAGATTTGGTAGAAATTTTCCTGGGATATTGGATTGTCAAGACCTAGTGCTTTTTTTTTTTTTTTGTCAGGGAGGAGTGGCTTTTTATAGCTTCCCCTGTTCTTTAATGTTATTGGCTCTTTATTCTTTGGGGTCAGATTTGATAATTTTTTCTTTAATTATCTATTTTTTCCAGGCTTTCAATTTTATCTGAATAGGGTTATCCATAGTAGTCTCATAAGATGAGTGAATTCTATTAGAGTGGTTTTCTCCTCTGACATTTCTTGTTTTAGGTATTTTTCATTCATTTGTATTCAGGTATAGTTGACACACAGCATTATATTCGTTTCAGGTGTGCAACATAGTGGACAACTTTGTACATTATGCTCTGCTCCCCACATGTGTAGCTACCATCTCTCATGACAGAGAGCTATTCCAATACTTTTGACTATATTCCCTGTGCTGTACCTTTAATCCTCATGACTTGTTTATTCCTGACTGGAAGCCTATACATCCCACTCCTTGTCACCCATTTGGCCCATTCTGTACACCCCTCCCCTCCGGCAGCTACCAATTCTCTGTATTTATAGTTCTGTTTCTGCTTTTTGTTTGTTTTATTTCTTAGACTCCATGTATAAATGAAAACCTATGGTATTTGACTTTCTCTGTCTGACTTAATTCACTTACCTCATAGGTCCATCCATATTATCGCAAATAGGAGGATCTCATTCTTTTGTATGGCTGAGTAATTTACCACCATATACAATATACTACATCTTTATCCATTCTTTTTTTTTTTTTTTAAGATTTTTATTTATTTATTTGACAGAGATCACAAGTAGGCAGAGAGGCAGGCAGAGAGAGAGGAAGGGAAGCAGGCTCTCTGCTGAGCAGAGAGCCCGATGCGGGGCTCGATCCCAGGACCCTGGGATCATGACCTGAGCCGAAGGCAGAGGCTTAATCCACTGAGCCACCCAGGCACCCCTCCATTCTTTTTTTTTAAGGTTTTATTTTTTTTATTTTTATTTTTTTTTAAGATTTTATTTATTTATTTGACAGACAGAGATCACAAGTAGGCAGAGAAGCAGGCAGAGAGAGAGGAGGAAGCAGGCTCCCTGCCGAGCAGAGAGCCTGATGCGGGGCTCGATCCCAGAACCCTGGGATCATGACCTGAGCCGAAGGCAGAGGCTTTAACCCACTGAGCCACCCAGGCGCCCCTTTTTTAAGGTTTTAAATTTGTTTTTTCATTTATCGTTCTTAAAAAAATTTTAATTCAGTTAATTAACATATAATGTATTATTGGTTTCAGAGGTACAGGTCTGTGATTCATCAAGTCCTATATAATATCCAGTGCTCATTACATCTCATGACCTCCTAATGTCCATCACCTAGTTACATGTTACCCCATCCCCTCACTCCTCTCCCCTCCAGCAACCCTCTGTTTGCTTCCTATGATCAAGTGTCTCTTATGGTCTGTCACCCTCCCTGGTTTTGTCATTTTATTTTTTTCCTCTCCTTCCCTGTGATCCTGTTTTGTTTCTTAATTTCCACAAATCCATGAGATCATTGGATAATTGTCTTTCTCTGATTGACTTATTTCATTTAGCATAATACCCTGTAGTTCCAGCCATGTCATTGCAAATGGCAAGATTTTGGGTTTTTTGATGGGTGAATAATATTCCTGTGTGTGTGTGTGCATATGTATGTGTGTCACATCATCTTTATCTTCTATTCATCTGTTGATGGACATCTAATCTCCTTCCATAGTTTGGCTATTGTTGACATTGCTGCTATAAACATCGGGGTGCACATGCCCCTTGGGATCACTACATTTGATCTTTGGGGAAAATACCTAGTAGTGCAATCGCTGGGTCCTAGGGTAGTTCTATTATTAACTTTTTAAGGAACCTCCATTCTGTTTCGCAGAGTGGCTGCACCAGCTTACATTCCTACCATCAGTGGAAGAGGGTTCCCCTTTCCCTGCATCCTCACCAACATCTGCCATTTCTTGTCTTGTTAGTTTTAGTCAGTCTGGTATGAATGGTGTCTCATTGTGGTTTTGATTTGTATTTCTCTGATGCTGAGTGATGTTGACCATTTTTTTCTTGTGTGTGTTGGCCATTTCTCTTTGGAGAAATGTCTGTTCATGTTTTCTGCCCATTTCTTGACTGGATTTTTTTGTTTTCAGGTGTTGAGTTTTATATGATCTTTATAGATTTTGGATACTAGCCCTTTATCTGCTATGTTATTTGCAAATAACTTTTCCCTTTTGCTGTTTGTTTGTCTTTTGGTTTTGTCAACTGTTTGCTTGGCTGGGCAAAACTATTTTGATCAAGTCCCAATAGTTCATTTTTGCCTTTATATCCCTTGCTTTTGGAGACGTGTCTAGCAAGAAGTTGCTGCAGCTGAGGTCAAGAGGTTGCTGCCTGTGTTCTCCTCAAGGATTTAGATGGATTCTTGTCTCACATTGAGGTCTTTCATCTGTTTTGAGTCTATTTTTGTGTATGGTATAAGGAAATGGTCCAATGTCATTCTCCCGTATGTTGCTGTCCAGTTTTCCCAACACCATTTTTTGAAGACACTTTCTTTTCTCCGTTGGATATTCTTTCCTGCTTTGTCAAAGATTAGCTGGTCGTAGAGTTGAGGGTCCATTTCTGGGTTTTCTATTTTGTTCCATTGATCTGTGTGTCTATTTTTTTGTTTTTTCTGCCAGTACCATACGGTCTTGATGATTATGGCTTTGCAATAAACTTGAAGTCTAAATTTTGATGCCACCAGCTTTGGTTTTCTTTTTCAATATTCCTCTGGCTATTCGGGGTCTTTTCTGGTTCCATACAAATTTTAGGATTATTTGTTCCAGCTCTGTGATAAATGCTAATGGTATTTTGATAGGGATTGCATGGAATGTGTAGATTGCTTTGGGTATCATAGACATTTTCACAATATTTGTTCTTTAATCCATGAGCATGGAATGTTTTTACATTTCTTTACAGCTTCTTTAATTTCTTTTATGAGTGTTCTATAGTTTTCAGAGTACAGATCCTTTGTCTCCTTGGTTAAGTTTATTCCTAGATATCTTATGGTTTTGGGTGCAACTATAAATGGGATTGATTCCTTAATTTCTCTTTCTTCTGTCTCATTGTGGGTGTATAGAAATGCAACTGATTTCTGTGCATTGATTTTATATCCTACCACGTTGCTGAATTCCTGTATGAGTTCTAGCAGTTTTGGGGTGGAATCTTCTGGGTTTACTGCGTAGGGTATCATGTTATCTGCAAAGAGTGAGAGTTTGACTTCTTCTTTGCTGATTCAAGTGCCTTTTATTTATTTTTTGTTGTCTGATTGTTGAGGCTAGAACTTCTAGTACTGTGTTGAGCAGCAGTGGTGATAGTAGATATCCCTGCTGTGTTCCTGACCTTAAGGGGAAAAGCTAAGAGCTTTTCCCCATTGAGAATTGTATTGTGGGCTTTTTAAATGTCTTTTTATGATATCGAGGTCTGTTCCCACTACCCCTACACTATGAAGAGTTTTAAGAAAGTATGCTGTATTTTGCCAAATGATTTTTCTGTATCTTTTGAGAGGATCATATAGTTCTTGTTCTTTTATCAATGTATTGTATCACATTAATTGATTTGCAGATGTTGAACCAACCTTGCAGCCCAGGAATAAATCCTGCTTGGTCGTGGTGAATAATCTTTTTAATGTAATGTTATTCGTATTAGCTAGTATCTTGGTGAGAATTTTTGTATCCGTGTTCATCAGGGATATTGGTCTGTAATTCTCCTTTTTGATGGGGTCTTTTACCTGGTTTTGGGATTGAGGTAATGCTGGCCTCATACAATGAGTTTGGAAGTTTTCCTTCCATTTCCATTTTTTCCCCTAGTTTTATTTTTTGAGGCAGCTTCTGAGGAATAGGTATTAATCCTTCTTCAAATGTTTTGTAGAATTCTCCTGGGATGCTGTCTGGCCCTGGGCTCTTGTTTTGGGGAGATTTTTGATGACTGCTTCAATCTCCTTACTGGTTCTGGGTCTGTTCAGGTTTTCTATTTCTTCCTGGGTCAGTGTTGGTAGTTTATATGTCTCTTAGAATGCATCCATTTCTTCGATATTGTCAAATTTGCTGGCATATAGTTGCTCACAATATGTTCTTATAATTGTTTGTATTTCTTTGGTATTGGTTGTAATCTCTCCTCTTTTATTCATGATCTTATTAATTTGGGTGCTTTCTCTTTTCTTTTTGATAAGTCTGGCCAGGGGTTTATCGATCTTACTCTTTTAAAACACCAACTCCTAGTTTTGTTGATTTGTTCTACTGCTTTTGGTTTCTATTTCATTGATTTCTGCTCTGATCTTTATGATTTCTCTTCTCCTGCTTGGTTTAGGCTTTCTTTGCTGTTCTTTCTCCAGCTCCTTTAGGTTAGGTAGTGTATTTAAGACTTCTCTTGTTTCTTGAGAAAGGCTTGTATTGCTATATACTTCCCTCTTAGAACTGCCTTTGCTGCATCTCAAAGATTTTGAACAGTTGTGTTTTCATTTCCATTTGTTTCCATTAATTTTTAAAATTCCCTTTTAATTTCCTGGTTGACTCATTCATTCTTTAGTGGGAAGGTTTTTAGTCTCCATATATTTGAGTTCTTCCAAATTTCCTCTTGTGATTGAGTTCCAGTTTCAAAGTATTGTGGTCTGAAAATATGTAGGGAATGATCCCAGTCTTTTGGCACCAGTTGAGACCTGATTTGTGACCCAGTATGTGATCTATTTGGGACTGTTCTATGTGTACTTGAGAAGAACTTGTATTCTGTTCCTTTAGGATGGAATGCTCTGAATATATCTGTGAAGTCCATCTGGTCCATTGTGTCATTCAAAGCCCTTGTTTCCTTGTTGATCTTCTGCTTAGATGATCTGTCCTTTGCAGTGAGTGAGGTGTTAGCTTCCCCTACTAATACTGTATTATTATCAGTGTTTCTTTAATCTTGTCATTAATTGGTTTAAGTGGATGCTTCCATGTTAGGGGCATAAATATTTACAATTGTTAGATCTTCTTGTTGTATAGGCCTTTTATGTATGATATAGTGTCTTTCCTCATCTATTACAGTCTTTGCTTTAAAATCTAATTTTTCTGACATAAGGATGGTACTCCAGTTTTCTTTTGTTGTCCATTAGCATGATAAATGGTCTTTCACCCTTCATGTTCAATGTGGATGTGTCTTTGGGTCTAAAATGAGTCTCTTACAACACCAATGAGTCTTGCTTTTTTATCCTTTCTGATAACCTGTGTCTTTTGATTGTGGGACTTAACCCATTTTTCTTCAGCGTAACTGGTGAAGGATATGAATTTAGTGCCATTTTATTACCTGTAAAGTCACTGTTTCTGTAGATTGTCTCTGTTCCTTTCTGGTCTGTGCTACTTTGGGCTCTCACTTTGCTTAGATTGCCCTTGTAATATTTCTTGTAGGGCTGGTTTAGTGATTACAGATTCTTTTAGTTTCTGTTTGCCTTGGAAGCTCTTTCTCTCTCCTATCTGAATGACAGACTTGCTGGATAAAGTATTCTTGCCTGCATATTTTTCTCATTTAGCACCCTGAATATATCATGCCAGTCCTTTCTGGCCTGCAAGGTCTCTGTGGATAGGTCTGCTGCAAGACTAATATTTCTACCCTTGTAGGTTAAGAACTTCTTGTCCTGAGCTGCTTTTAGGATTTTCTCTTTGTCTTTGAAGCTTCACTATTATATGTAGAGGTGTTGACCCTTTTTTATTGATTTCGAGGAGGGTTCTCTATGCCTCCTGGACTTGAGTGCCTATATCCTTACCCAGTTCTAGGAAATTCTCAGGTGTAATTTGCCCCAGTGTACCTTCTGCCCACCCCCTTCTCTTTCCTCTTCTGGGATCCCAGTTATTCTAATACTGATTTGCTTTATGGTATCACTTATCTCTTGAGTTCTTCCTTCCTGGTCCTATAGTTGTTTATGTCTCTTTTTCTCAGCTTCGTTATTCTCCACCATTTTGTCTTCTATGTCATTAATGCTCTCTTCTGCCACATTTATCCTAGAAGTTAGCCTCCATTTTTTATTGCATCTCATTAATAGCCTTGTTGATTTCAACTTGATTAGATTTTAGTTCTTTTATTTCTCCAGAAAGGGATTCTCTGGTGTCTTCTATGCTTTTTTCAAGCCCATGTAGTATCTTTATGATTGTTATTTTGAACTCTAATTCTTACATTTTATTTCTGTCCATACTGACTAGGTCTCTAGCAGTCAGTACTGCCTCTTGTTTTCCTTTTTGAGGTTTTTCTGTCTTGTCATTCTTTCCAGAGAAGAATAGATGACTGAGAGAACAATATATGAAAATAGGAAAAATGACCCCAGAGAAATATAAACTAATCAGAAGAGAACCAAAAGTGAAAAGAAAATTAAAAAAAAAAAAGAAAAAAGAGAGAGAAGCAGAGTATTATCAGACAGTTGAACAGGACAGATATACTAGATCCTGGGTGTATTTTGGTTTGTTACACAACTAGACCCCAAAATTGTAAAGACAGGAGAAGTTATATATATATCTATGTCTATCTATATATATGAATAAAGTTATATATATATATATATATATATATATATATATATATATATAAAATATATATTATTAAAGTATACATATAATTATTAAATTTATATGTATATTATTTATATAAATAAGTTATATATATATATATGAATAAAATTAAGTACAATGAGAGACTAGAACCTAACTGTAAAAATGGCAATTAAAAAAGACCTTAAAAAGTTGTTAAAGTAAGAATTGGTTGGAAAGGAAAAAGAAAAAAAAATGGAAAGACTAAAGAATCATGAGGGAAAAACCATGAATTCTATATGCTATTTCCCCCTAGCATTGGAGTTTTGCAATTTTGTGTGATCATTAAACTTGGCGTTAGCCAGATTTTCTTGCTGATCTTCCAGGGGAGGGACCTGTTGTGCTGATTCTCAGGTGTCTTTGCCTCAGGGGAGTTCCAGTGCCCTTGCCAGTGCCTCCAGCTTGCTCTATGCAGCTTTTGTTCCCTGAAGGCTTTCTGAGGTTCTTTAGAGGATGAGAATGAAAATGGCAGCATCCCCATCTCCAGCCCAGAACCCAAAGCTCCCACCCCTCCACTCATCAGTGCACCCTCAGGGAATGGCAGCCTCCCGATCTCCAGCCCAGAACCCAAAGCTTCCACCCCTCCACTCATCAGTGCACCCTCAGGGAATGGCAGCCTCCCGATCTCCAGCCCAGAACCCAAAGCTCCCACCCCTCCACTCATCAGTGCACCCTCAGGGAAAAGCAGTCAGTCACTCTTGCCTCCCTGTGTTTACCCAGCTGTAACTGAGCATTTTTATCTCAGGGATGCTACACCTTTCAAATCTCCAAACTTAGCAGACTCCTGTGGTGTGCTCCGCTGCTGCTCCTCCTGGCGGAGGGAGTGGAGCATCTTTCTGAGGTTCTGATCTTGCTGGGCCCCTGCTTGGAGAGCAGTCTTCCAACTGAGCCATGGTTCACAGTTTATGGCAGCTTGGAGCTGGTAGCCTACTCCTCACTTCCCCGATTGCACCTGGATTTGCTGCTCTGATGTCTGGGACCTCTGCTGTACTCAGGCATGCCTGGTCTTCCTGAGACCACAGTGTCCCACCTAGGATTCTGCCCTCCTTCGCCACCTAAGTGCCTTTCAGGTGGGGACATCCCTCACCCAAGCAGACTTTTAGGTGATTTTGCATTTCGCTGATATATCACTTTCCAGTAGCGGGCTTATGGAAGCTTCCTCCCCCTTCAGCTTATCTTCCAATATATTACTTTAGATTCACTTCTCTTCATCTCCTACCTTGCAGAATGTGGTCACTATAGTTCTTGTAGAATTTGTAGACTTGCGGCAATTCTTTTCTTAGATCTCTGGTTGAGTTCACAAATGTTTAGAATGATTTGATAGATATCTAGCTGAATTCCCATGACAACTAAGGTAGACAACTTAGTAGACAACTAAGGTCCCCTACTCCATCATCATCCTCCCTCCTCCTCTATACTATTTTCTGCAGTGGCTGCACCAATTTACATTTTCATCAGCAATGCACAAGGGTTCCTTTTTCTCTACATCCTTGCCAGCACTTGTTATTTCTTGTCTTTTTGATACTGTCCATCCTGAGAAACGTGAATTGGTATCTCTTCATGGCTTTGAGTAGCATTTCCCTGGTTAGTGATGTCTGTTGACTATATATTCCTTCAAAATATGTCTATTCAGGGGCGCAGGGGTGGCTCAGTCATGAAGTGTCTGCCTTTGGCTCAGGTCATGATCCCAGGGTCCTGGGATCAAGCCCCGTGTCAGGCTCCCTGCTAAGTGGGAAACCTGCTTCTCCCTCTTCCATTCCCCCTGCTTGTGTTTTCTCTCTTGCTGTGTCTCTCTGTCAAATAGGTAAAATCTTTAAAAACAACAACAGCAACAAAATAGGTCTATTCAGGTCTCTGCCCTTTTTAAATTGGATTGTTTGGTTTCTTGGTGTTAAGTTGTGTAAGTTTTTTCATACTTTGGATATTAACCCCTTGTTGAATATATAATTTGCAAATATCTACTCCCATTGCCTTTTAGTTTTGTTAATCATTTCCTTTGCTGTGCAAAAGCTTTTTTATTCTGGTAGTCCCAATAGTTTATTTTTGCTTTGTTTCCCTTGCCTGAGGAGACCCATCTAGACAAATGATGCTAAGCCTGATGTCAAAGAAATTACTGGCTTTCTTCTAGTAGCGATATAGTTTCAGGTCTCACATTTGTTTATTTATTTATTTAATTTATTTGACAGACAGAGATCACAAGTAGGCAGAGAGGCAGGCAGATAGAGAGGGAGAAGCAGGGTCCTGCTGAGCAGAGAGCCCAATGTGGGGCTTGATCCCAAGACCCTGAGATCATGACCTGAGCTGAAGTCAGTGACTTAACTCACTGAGCCACCCAGATGCCTCCAGATCTCACATTTAGGTCTTTAATTTATTTAGGTTTCTTTTTGTCTATGGTTTAAAAAGTGATCCAGTTTGATTCTTTTCAACATGGTGGTTTAGTTTTCCCCATACCATTTATTGAAGAAACTTTTCCCCCCCATTTATCAGGATTAATTGACCATGTAAGTGAGAGTTTGTTCCTGGGCTCTCTGTTCTCTTCCACTGATCTGTTTGTCAATTTTTTTGCCAGTACCACACTGTCTAGATTATTACAGCTTTGTGGTATAATTTGAAATCTGGATTTGTGCCATCCCCAGCTTTGTTCTTTCTCCAGATTGTTTTGGCTCTGGGTCTTTTGCGGTTCCAAATGAATTTTAGGATAATTTGTCCTAGTATTATGAAACTACTGTTGTTATTTTGGTACAGATTGCATTGAAATTTTAGGATGCTTTAGGTAACATGGGCATTTTACCAATATTTATTCTTCTAATCCATGAGCATGGAATATCTTTCCATTGTTTGTGTCATCTTTAATTTCTTTTGTCAGTGTTTTAGTTTTCAGGGTTACTTGTCTTTCACCTCCTGCCAAGTTTATTCTTGGGCATTTTATTCTTTTTGGTGCAGTTGTAAATGAAATTGGTTTCTTAATTTCTCTGCTACTTTGTTATTAGTATATAGAAGTACAAAAGATTTTTGTATGTTAATTTGTATTTTGCAACTTTACTGAATAAATCTATTCTAATAGTTTTTTGATGGAGTCTTTAGGATATTCTCTGTGTAGTATCATTTTATCTGCAAATCATGACCGTTTTACTTCTTCTTTACCAATTTTGATGACTTTTAGTTCTTGCTGATGGTTACAGCTAGTATTTTCAGTTTTATATTGAATAAAATGTGAGTGTAGAGATCTTTGTTCCTGATCTTACAGGAAAAATTCTGTTTCTCACCATTGAGTGTGATGTTAGCTGTGGGTTTTTCATATGCAGCTTCTATTATGTTGAGGTATGTTCCCTCTACACTCATTTTCTTGAGCATTTATATCATGAACAGATGTTGAATTTGCCAAATGCCTTTTCTGTATCTGCTGAGATGGTCACATGATTCTTATCCTTCATTTTGTTAATATGGTTTAGCACATTGATTTTGTGCAAAGCAAACCACTCTTGTGTCCCCAGAACAAATCTCACTTGATTGTGATGAAGATCCTGTTAATGTATTGTTGAATGATGTTTCCTGATACTTTGTTGAGGATTTTTGCATCTGTGTTGATCAGGGATAGTCGCCTGTAGTTTTCCTTTTTTGTGAAGTCTTTGGTTTTGATATGAGGGTAAATGCTGGCTGTGTAGATGGTATTTAGAGGCTTTCCTCTTTTTTTGAGTACTTTGTGGAGAATATGTATTCTTAAATGTATGGTAGAATTTTCTTGTCAATCCATTTGGTGCTGGACTTCTGTTTATTGGGAGTTCATTGATTACCAGTTGTTTTATTAGTAATTGGTCTGTTCAGGTTTTTAATTTCCTCCTGCTTCAGTTTTGAAAGATTATATGTTTTTATGAAATTACCCATGTTTTTCTAGGTTGTCCAATTTGTCCACATAATTTTTCCTAGTAGTCTTTTAAAATCCTTTGTATGTTTATGGTGTGGGATATTACTTATTTCTCATTTTATTTCTTTGTGTCCTCTTTTTCTTTTTCCTTGATGACTCTAGCTAAGGTTTATTTTGTTTATTCAAAGAACCAGCTCTGGTTTCATCTCTTTTTTTTCTTTTAAGATTTTATTTATTTATTTATTTTTTCAGAGAGAGAGAGAGGATGTGTGCAGGAGCAGGGGAAGCAGCTGGCAGAGGGAGAAGCAGGCTCCCTGCTGAGCAAGGAGCCCAGTGTGGGACTTGATCCCAGGACCCTGGGATCACGACCTGAGGCAAAGACAGATGCTTAACTGACTGAGCCACCCAGAAGTCCCTCATTGATCTTTCTTTTCTTTTCTTTCTTTTTTTTTTCTTTAGTGTCCATTTATTTCTGTCTAATCTTTATCATCCCCCCGCCCCCCGCGCCGCCATTAACTTTGGACTTTGTTCTTTTTTTTTTTTTTTTTTTTAAGCTCCTGTATGTGTAAGTTTAGAATGTTTATTTGACATTTTTCTTGTTTCTGAGATAGGACTGTATCTCTATAAATTTCCCTCTTAGAACTGCTTTTTCTGTGTCCCAAAGATTTGGGACCATTGTATTTTCAGTTTTCTTAATGTATTTTTTAATTTTCTCTATGTTTGTGGTTTTGTTGTTGTTGTTGTTGACCCATTGGTTGTTTAGTAGCATGTTGTAGCCTCCATGTGTTTGTGTTTTTTTTCCCTTTTTCTGGTAATTGATTACTAATTTCATATTGTGGTAGTTGGAAAAGATATTTCAGTCTTGTTCATTCTTCTTGAGAGTGTTCCATGTGCTCTTGAAAAGAACATGTATTCTATTTTCTGGGTGGAATGTTCCATGTTAGTCTGTTCTTACATGTTTTTTATGGGTACTGTTTGCTCATGGATTTTTCTGTCTGGATGATCTATCCAGGGGTGTAAATGAAGTGTTAAAGTATTACTATAATTGTCAATTTCTTTATGTCATTAATATTTGCTGTATGTATTTAGGTGCTCTGGTGTTGGGTGCATAGATACTTAAAATGTTATATTTTCTTGTTGGATTGGTTCCCTGATCATTATGTAATGGTCTTTTTTGTCTCTTGTTACAGTCTTTGTTTTAAAATTTATTTTATCTGATAAAAGTATTGCTACCCTGGGTTTTTTTTTTTCTTCCAGTCGTATGGAATATTTTCATCCATCCTTTCATTTTCAGTGTCTCTTTGTCTTTAGGTATGAAATGAGTTTTCTCGTAGACAGAATACAGATGGGATTTTTCTTTTTTTTAATCCATTCCATCACCCTGTGTCTTTTCACTGAAGCATTTAAACCATTACATTTAAAGAAATTATTGGTATGTACTTGTTGCCATTTTGTTCATTGTTTTCTGGTTGTTTTTATAGTTTTCTGTCCTTTCTTCTCTTTGATTTTTTTTTTCTTTTAACTGTGATCAATGACTTTCTTTAGTGTCATGGTTGGCTTTCTTTCCCTTTATCTTTTTGTGTATTTATTATAGGTTTTTTGGTTTGTGGTTACCATGAGGTTCATATATAACATTCCTAAGTATACAGTATGAGGACATTCTAAAAGAGCTTCATTTTTACTGTCCCCCACCATGTTTTATGTATATGATATTTTGTATCTTTTTATTTTTTGAGTCCCCTGAACTTTTTAGATATAATTTACTCTACTGCTTTTGTCTTTCAACCTTCATTATAAATGATTATTGTACTGTTTTATTGTGTGTTTGCTTTTGCTCATGAAATTTTTTACTTTTGTAAATTTCTCCTAGTTTGGCCTTTTCTTTTCTACTTGAAGTCCCTTTAACATTTCTTGTCAGACTGTTTTTGTTTGGGAAATTCTTTATCCCTCCTTCAATTCTGAGTGATAGTCTTGTCTGGTACAGTATTCTTAGTTGTAGGTTTTTCCTTTCAGCACTTTGAATATATCATGACACTCTCTTCTGACCAGCAAAGTTTGTGCTGAAAAATCTGCTGATAGCCTTAATGAGGTTGCCTTTTGTGTTACTAGTTGCTTCTCTCTTTCTGCTTTTAAAATTCTATTTTTAATCTTTTGCATTTTAATTATTATATATTGTGGCATAGACCTCCTTGGGATTATCTTGTTTGGAACTTCTTTGCTTCCTGAATCTGGATGTCTGTTTCCTTCCCCAGGTTAGGGAAGTTTTCAGCTATTATTTCTTCAAATAAATTTTCTGCCCCTCCCTTTCTTCTTCTGAGATCCCTATAATCTGAATATTTGCTTGATGTTGTCCAAGAGATTCCTTTACTGTCCTCATTTTAAAAAATTCTTTTCTTTTTGCTGTTCTTCTTGAGTGCTTTCCAGTACCATGTCTTCTACTTCACTGACCCATTCTTCTGCATCCTCTAATCTGTTGATTCCCTCTAGTATGTTTTCATTTCAGTTTTTTTATTCTTCAACTCTGATTGGTTCTTTTTAACATTTTCTTTTTGTTGAAGTTCTCATTAAGTTCAACTCCTCTTCTCTCCAGTCTGGTGAGACTGCATTACCTCTTTTTCTGAGGTTTGGTGGTGTTTTCTTTCTTTCTTTCTTTCTTTTTTTTTTAAGATTTTATTTATTTATTTTGGGAAGAGAGAGAGAGAGAGAATACAAGCAGGGGGAATGGCAGGGAGAGGAGAAGCAGGCTTCCACTGAGCAGAGAGCTGGACATGGGGCTCAATCCCAGGACTCTGGGACCAGGACCTGAGGCCAAGGCAGATGCTTAATTGACTGAGAGAAGACTGAGCCACCCAGGTGCTCCTGGTGGTGGTGTTTTATTTGGGACATTCCTCTGTCTCCTAATTTTGCTTGATTTTTGTGTTTGTTTCTGGGAATTCTGTGTAACAACTACTTCTGCACTTGAGGGAATGGTCTTGTGTATGGTCATCCCATGTATAGACTATGTGTGCCTGTTGCCTTTGGCTGACTCTCTGGAGATGTGGCTGGATTGGCTGGGGGTCCCAGGGCACTCTGCTGGGGCTGCTGTGGTGGGATGGCTAGAGCTGAAGTAGGTATGGGGCAGGGTGGTCCTGGGGTTCTCTACCCGGAAGGTTCCCTGGCAGGACAGCTGAAGTTGAACTAGGTGTAAGCCAGGATGTCCTGGGGTGTTCGGTGCTGGGGGCACCTGCAGATGAGGTGAGGTGTTGGCTGGGGTTCCTGGAGTACTCAGCATTGGAGATGCCCTAGCAAGTAATCTGAATCTAAGATGTTGAGGGCTTGGGGGTGTTCTGTGGTGCTTTGTACCTTTGTTACCTTGGTGAGATGGCTGGAGCTGTAGTGATTGGTGACCTAGGATGTCTTGGTGTGTGCTGTGCTGGGGCTATCTTGGTGGGACAGATTGTGCTGCCACCAGGACTCCTGGATCTTACTCTTGTCCATGCTGTCAAGGTAGAGGCAGAGTATAAACTGTGGTGTTTACCCACCCTCTGTCCTAGAGAGAGTTCCAGCAGTTCTCCCCACTGTTTGATAGAGTTCTAGAGGTAGATCTTTTATATTCTAGTTTCCTTTTTAAACTGTGGTTGTTTTCCTGTGCCAGGACATCCAGGGCTCACTGAGCCAGCAGGCCAGCTATGGTGCCCAGACCTGCTCTGATCTGTGTTGTCAGAGTGGAAAGGAACTTCAGTGTGGCACTTGCCAGCTCTTTTGATCTGGAGAGAGTGTCAGCAGCTCCTCTGCTGTTTAGCAGGGTTCTAGGACTGGTTTCTTTATATTCCCGTTGCCCTTTTAGACTGTGGCCTTTTTTCTGTGCCCCAGAGCATTCACATCTGCTCAGGGTTCCTCCACATATCCCTCCCCACTGCAGTTCACATCATTTGGGGGATGGAGGTTCTCTTCATTGCCAAGTATCTATCTCCCTTGCCTTCTGTAATCTATCTTTTGTTGGTCAGAAGGTGTTCAGTTAGCCCTCAGTTCTTTAAGAGGAATTGCTATAGAAATGGGTGTAGATTTGTGCGTTCGTGGGGAAGTTGTATTTAGGGTCTTCCTGTATTGCCATTTTTGAACCAGAACCTGTTTTATGTTTTCTTGATAGGTTACCTAGTAGTTGATCTGTTCTGTTAAGCTATTTCAGAGAATAACCTTTTCAATTTAATTTTTCTGTTTCTTTTTTAAAGCTTTGTTATCTGCTTTTATATTCTGCTTTCTTTCAGTTTATCTTTCCCCCCTCAAACTTTTGAACTAGTAGTTTAATACATACTTTTAAATTTTTTTATATGTGATATTGTAATTAAGTCCATTGTAGAGAACACAAATAGCCACACCTAGTTGCAAGGGACGCTGGGAAAATGTAGCCATTTGCCCATCCTTTCTGTTACAGTAGTAGATATGGAAGTTGAATTTTAGATTGCTACTTAGCAGTCTCTGTTACACTCTTAATGCTTTAAAAATCAAGCAAGTAACATGTACATAGGGAAACTTTAATTACAGAAACAGGTAAAATGAAATGCACATCTGTTTCTTCTTCCTTCCTTCATATCTGTCTTCTTTCCCAGAGGTAAGCACTATGAAGTTTTGTGTCTATTTTTCCAAAAAAAATTATTACATGCCAAATAATGTATCCATATATTTAGTTCTAACTCAAAAAACATTGTATTATCCATTTACACATTTTGCTCTTTTTCAGTTTCTTTCTGTATCTGGTCATACAGATTTACTTCATTTATTGTAATGACTGTATAGTATTCCATTTTATGGGTGGAACATTGTCCTGCTAATGGACATTTAGATCCACTAGGTTTTGCTCTTATAAGCAGTGCTATAATAAACACCTGTGTGTATGTGAGTATATTTTTGTGAGTGTATCCATTGGCTTAGAACCCAGCAATGGAATTAGGTCAGTGAGTATGAATATTTAAAAAGTTAAAAAAGAGAGCTTTCTAGATAGCCAACCTTAGTGGTGGTCTCCTAAGTCCAGAACTCTACATATCCTCCAAGAACTGTATAGGTCAATAAGAATAACAATCAGAACTATCATTTTTATGGCTTTAATGTAGCCCAGAGGCAGGAAACTACAAACTTCAATTAACAATAAGAAAGACTCCCAATTTCTAGTTGGTCTATTTCTTGAGTTCCTACTACACGTCTCTGTGGAGAGTTGGAGTGTTGAGAAACTGCACAGAAGAAAGAGAAGGGAATTTAGGTAAAATTACTCTCAGGAAGAGGAAGTTCACTGTAAGAGTGAAAAATACTGGAAAAGAGTCCTGTTAGGTCAGCAGTAACTTCAGGGGAGGGACTTAAACATGCACCCAGGAATCAAGGAGGCAGTCATGGAAGGGTATTGCTTCTGGGGAAGACCTATTAGAAGGAAGGGAAAGGCGTTTTTGGAAATTGTGAAGTGAAGGAAAAATGAAGTGAGGTAGATTTATGTGTCTGCAAGATAAAAACCACAAATATTGAGGGAGCTATTAGCCCCCTCCCTAAAATCAAGATGTGCATTAGCTAAATGGCACTTTGCCTTATTGACAGACAAGGGGGCTCTTGAACTGGGAGTCATGTTTGCCATCCCACTGTCAACTCTGTGAACAAAATGCACAGATACAAATAGTTCATATAAAGCTTATTAAAATAAAAAGAGAATAAAAAACTTCAATTGAGAAAACACCCTTTGCTATAAAGTTAATCATGAAGTAGATGATCATACTGCAGTCTGAGTTCAGTGGCTTCAAGTAAGTATTTGAGGTTATGAAAACCAGAAACTTAGAAACTCATGACAAAATGGACATGAAATAGATGTAAAGTTAGAGCTGATTGAATTAAAATGGATGGGGGCACCAGAATTATTTATCAGACATGAAGATAGAAAGTGTTTTAGGGAGAATTCACTTGAATGAACTTAATAAGGAACACTGAAGGAAAGTGGGAAAAACCAAGAAATTGAAGATAAGAAGGTAAAAAGTGATTTAAGTAGATGATAAGCAAAGAGTGAATATAGATGTGATTGGAGTGACTAAGGAAGAAAACCAAGACCTGAATTAATGTTTTTAAAACTGTGTTCTAAGAAAACCTATATAAAATAAGACCTAGAGCTACCTAATGAAAAAGCCCACTGAGCACCTGGGAAAATTAACCTTGAGTAAAACTTGAGTAAAAATCCAAGTGTGAGTATTAGATTTTTAAAATAAAAAATCTTCAGGACTTGGAGGCAGAAATTTCCTATACATTACAAAGAGGAGAGACTGAGTAGCATCAGACTTCTCAAAAGCAACACCTAAAACAAGGCAACAATGGAAAAGTACTTTCAGGAGACATGAGGAGAGATTATGAGACTAAGGATTTTATATCTTGCCAAGCTGATGTTCATATATTAAGACTAAAGAAAACCAGTTTTAACTATGTAAGAACTGAGGGAATACTGTGTCCCCAGGCTTTCCTTGAGGAATCTTCTAGCAGATGAGCGTCATCCAAGCAAGAGATTTCCAAGGAGAAATTTTGATGAAAGGATTAATGGTGCTTATTTAATTATAAGTCTAAGACTAAAGCAGGGCTGGAAATGAGGGTGGGAGACAATGTATAAATGCTATGTTTTAGTTGCAGAAAAAATGCAGCTGAAAAAATGGGAGGAGAAGAAGAAAGAGTATAGCAGACTAAGTTCACTGATGATTGTGAATCAACAGATACTGTTACAAATAGGCAACCCAGTTAATAAAACAGTAAATAATAAACAGATGAAGTCTTATAAAATAGGTATAATTATAAAAGTACCCACTAGATAAAAAATATAAACTTTGTAAATAACAGTATAAATACACAAACAGCAAATATAACATGGTTCATAGAGAGTAATTATAGAGAGTAAAAATCAAATCTTTTATGTGAATATGAATGGCTTAGCTTATTAAACTTACTTACTTTATTAAAAGAAAAAACCAAGACCAGCTATATGTGGTATATAGGAGACACTTAAAATGATTTTAAAAAGTTAAAAATAAGGGATGGGCAAGAGGTATACCAGAAACAGAAACAACACAGCAGCATTTGTGATCCTAATATTGGATGAGGTAAAATTCAAGCTTTAAATATGACAAGGAAAGACGTTTTTACATGCTAAAAGCTATGATTCATAATGGTGATATAAAAAAATCTATGTCCCAAATGATAAAACCATGGACTTTATAAAGCAGAAACTATGGGAAAATCCAAGGAGCCATAGGTAGAAACAAATACTTGCCTTAAACATGATTAATACAATACAATACAAACCCCATTCTGCATAGCAAAAATCTATAAAGAAAGTCAAAAGACAATAACAAAGTGGGAGGGAGCATTTGCAATGTAGGTCCCAAATAAAAGACAAATATCCCAGGGCGCCTGGGGGGTTCAGTCAGTTAATCTCCCTCTCCCCATCCCCTCCCTGTTCCCCTGTTCATGCTATCTTTCTCTCTCTATCTGTCTCTCTCTCAAATAAATCTTCAAAAAAAAAAAAGACTAATATCTTTAATATGTTAAAAAAAAGTCTTAAAAATTGAGGAAATAAGACAGAAATTGATAGAGAAACAGGAAACCATGGATAGCTCACAAAAATATATATAAAATGGACCTTAAACATATGGAAAGATTTTCAACTTGACTCATTATGTTGAAAATGCAAATAAAAGGGCGCCTGGGTGGCTCAGTGGGTTAAAGCCTCTGCCTTCGGCTCAGGTCATGATCCCAGGGTCCTGGGATCGAGCCCTGCATCGGGCTCTCTGCTCAGCGGGGAGCCTGCTTCCCTCTCTCTGCCTGCCTCTCTGCCTGTCAAATAAATAAACATCTTTAAAAAAAAAAAAAAAGAAAATGCAAATAAAAATTACACTGAGTCATCATTTCTCATCTGTCAGTTTTGCAAAAAATAAACAACTTGAAAACATTTTCTGTTGGTAAGTCTGGCAGAGCAGACTCTCATAAATTGCTGGGAGAGGGATATGATAATTTCTAAGACTAAGTGGGTATTATTTACATGTGAACCCAGAAAACAGACAAGGAAAACGTTGAGTGCAAATGGAGAGGGAGTGGTGAGTGAGAGTCAAAGGTGCTCCCACACCCACCCTGCCCTTGACAGGAGACTTGGTCAGGTTCGGGGAAGAACTCACTAACTCTTCAGATTCAGCTGGGAACAAGGAGACCACGCCAGCCACTGAGGGAAGGAAGGTAGCATGGGGGCCTTCGTAAAAGGTGCTGACAGTCCTGAGAAGACATTTGAGGACAGTGAGGCAACCCAGCCATCGGTGTCAGGAATGGGATACCACTCCTAGAAGATATTTACACTGAAGATACACTTCTCATCATCCAAAATTATAGACATACAAGGTTACTACTGTTGTGTTACTTGCAATTACAAAATAATGTAGGCAACTTGAATTTAAAATAATGTAAATAACACATGGGAGATTAGTTGAGTAAACTTTGGTACATGCACACAGTAGAGTACCAGGCAGGAAGAAGAGCAAGTGTGATCTCTGTGAACTGATAGGAAGTGATTCTTGGGATATATTTTTAAGTGAAGAAACCCGAGGTGCTAAAGAGTATCTGTAGTAGGTTACTTTCCTTCTTAAACAGAAGAGGGAACTAAAAAGGTATACATGTATCTACTCATTTCTGTAATATACGCATGAGAGATAAATCAGAAAATGAGATTAATGATAGGGTGGGTAGAATTAGGGTGGAAGGGATGGGGAGTGATGTTAAATTATGTTAATGTTTACAAATTAAAAAAAAATCAAGACTGAGGGAAAACCTTTCAGATGAAATAAAAACAAATTGAACCTGTGTTTCAAATGAGTAACTTTTGAACACAGTATTTTGACTATCTACCTTTAGTCCAGTGACAAATAGTTGTAAAGCAATACTGAATTTTTTTTTCTCAGTCATATGGGGTAGCATTTCTGAAACCAGTTTCTCTGTATTTGAGGATTAAATAAGTCCATTTTGAGGATAATGGGAGTCCAGGGTTTACTGTAGGAGAAAAGAGTTCTGAATATGGTAAGGGGTAAATTAGAGTGAGTCCTGTGGTTAAATTGGATGAGAATTGGAGCTATTAGTATGAACTCAGTGTTTTCATACTACTTTTAGCAATGTGTGTGTGTGTATGTGTGTATGTATGTGTGTATCTGTGGATTTCCTAGCTCTGCCCTCTAGGACAGCTTTTTAGAAGCGGTCTTATCCCTCAACTCCCAATCCCAAAGGGATCTGAATCCTTTGGAGAGATGGCTGATTCTGGGCTTGGGCCAAGAAAAAGTACAAGATGAACCTGAAAGGAAGGCAATTCCAGAATGTAACATTGCTCAATGAGTGATGGAGAGACATCAGAGTGGCACAGGAACCCTCTTGAATGAGCTCTCTCTGGCAACTATGGAGCAATTTAAACATAAAACAAGAATTCCTAAGTTCATACTTGTGGATGATGTAAATGAATGGGAAAGACAGAGACCTTTTTGATAATAGAATGCCAACTAATAAATGGGGTGAGGGAAATCCCCATTAGACAGCTACCGTGGCAATAATTGTGTCAGGGAAGAGTCATGAGTGTTAAAGCTAGTAGGTGAAAGTGTGATGAAAAATAGGATTTTTACATTTCTAAGAATTTCCCCACAGTGTACTTATTAAAAATGGAAAAGTAAGAAATTTGCAGGAGAGAGGCCTGCATATGTTACCACCTTTAATGGCCAAATCGACGTTATGCTCCTCCCCTCCTTTAAAGTAGGCTCCACACCCAGCGTGGAACCCAATACCAGGCTTGAACCCATGATCCTAAGATCAAGACCTAAGCTGTGATCAGGAATCGGACACAAAACTGACTGAGCCACTCAGGTGCCCCAGTATGTGCCTTTTGATGTGATTTACTGAGAGGGTCACTTCTGTGATACTCTGGAAAAATGCTCACCCTGAAATTAAATATGAAGAAATATTAAGCCCAAATTGAAGACAAATAACCAAATGACCAATCTGTGATCTTCAAAGATGTCATGGTCATAAAGAAAAGGACTGAGTGGGGGATATTAAAGGAGGCTAAAAGAAGGGACTGGTGCTCTTCCATTAGATTCTAGGACCAGATTTTTGTTGCTATAAAGAGTGTTATTGGAATAACTGGCAAAATTTGAACAAGGGTTTATAATAGTAGTATTAGTTTCCTGATTTTGACAGTCTCACTGCAGTTTTATGAGAATGTCCTTGTTCTTAGGAGATACATACTGAGGTACTTAGAGGTAAAGCGGCATCATGTCTGTAGCTTACTCTCAAAAAGTTCAGGAGAAAAATTGTGAGTATAAATGTACATATGTAAAGAGAAGAAAAAATATATATGAATACATAGGAGAGAGAGGAGATGTGGGTGGGGACAGAGAGGGAAAAAGAAAACGTCTGTGGTAAAATGTTAAATGGATTATCTAGGTGAGGGATATATACTTTTTTTTTAAACTGTTCCAGAAATTTTTATGTAAGTTTAAAATGATTTCAAAGTAAGGTTAAAAGAGTAAAATAATGCCAGATTCAAATGGAACCTTTAAAAATAGAACACTGGTTTATCCTCCCCAGCAGGGTAGAGGTGCTGCCCTCCCTGCGTGCTTACAGACCCTGTGGTGGGTGGGGGCTCTCCAGCTTTGTCATTCTGTAATGTAAATGCCCGTCATTTTGTAATGTAGTTGTATCTGGTTCTTTACCATTTTGAGCTCAGGTGTAAATTTATCCCTACAGGTTGTTGATGAGCGAGAATTTTTTGAGATCATGCCCAATTATGCCAAGAACATCGTTGTTGGTTTTGCAAGAATGAACGGGAGGACCGTTGGAATTGTTGGCAACCAACCTAAGGTGGCTTCAGGTAGGCAGGAGAGGCTCTCACACACCTCAGGTGGCAGCTGGGGGCCAGGGCTGCCTGGGCTCACAGTGTCTGCCTTCTGGCCTTCTCTTCAGGTGAGCCCTCCATGGCCAGAGAAGAAACTCAGATGTTGTTGTAATAGTTCTTTTCTCTTTTAATGTTCATATCCCAGAATGGTTCTTTCATTCTTTAATTTTTTGAGGGTTTATAGGTAAGTTTCTTTTTTTGAGTCAAGAGGGTCTTTATTTTTTCAGAGGTCTGCTTTCTGTTTCCCCCTAGTTAGACTTCTGTCTCACCCACTGAATTATGAGCTCCATGAGGGTGGGGGTGTTGGTGTCCTCGCCATCATTTTATTTCCGGTGTCTTTTTTTTTTTTTAAAGATTTTATTTATTTATTTGACAGATAGAGATCACAAGTAGGCAGAGAGGCAGGCAGAGAGAGAGAGAGAGAGAGAGAGGAGGAGGCAGGTTCCCTGCTGAGCAGAGAGCCCGATGTGGGGCTCCATGTGGGGCTCCATGTGGGGCTCGATCCTAGGACACCGGGACCACGACCCGAGCCGAAGGCAGAGGCTTTAACCTACTGAGCCACCCAGGTGCCCCCATTATTTCCGGTGTCTTCAGTGGTGGCTGGTACACAGTTGGAGACTCGTCCATGGCTGTGCTCTGGGTACAGTTGGTGGAAGTGTGACATGGGGACTGTAGACACTGCTTATCTCCTGTTTTCCTTCTTAGGTTTGTTTTTAATCCCTGTGTAGGAGAACTATGCCCTCCCTTATTGACCCAGCTTCATCTTTTATTTCTGTTTTTTTTTTTTAACAATATTTTTTATCATGGTAATATATATATAAATAATCTAAAGGTTGCTTTTTTTTTTTTTTTAAGAATTTATTTGTTTATTTGACAGAGAGAGATCACAAGTAGGCAGAGAGGCAGGCAGAGAGAGAGAGGAAGCAGGCTCCCCACCAAGCAGTGAGCCTGATGCGGGACTCAATCCCAGGACCCTGAGATCATAACCCGAGCCGAAGGCAGGGGCTTAACCCACTGAGCCACCCAGGCGCCCAAAGGTTGCTGTTTTAACCATTATTTTAAGGGTATAATGTAGTGGCATTAATTACATTCACACTGTGTGCAGCTGTAACCATTATCTTCCAGAAATTTTTCAAGTAGAAAGAGACTCCTTTCCACTTACCCCCCCAGAACTTGATAATCTAAATCTACTCTCTGTGAATCTACCCATTCTAGATATCCCGTGTAAGAGGAATCACATAGTAGTTGTCTTTTTGTGTCTAATTTATTTTACTTAGCATAATGTTTTCAAGTTTCATCAACATGGTAGCATGTATCAGAACTTTATTTTACCTTTTCATGGCTAAGTAATATTCCATAGCATGTGTATACCACATTTTGTTTAATCATTCATCTGTGATGGACACTTGGATTGTTTCCAACTTTTGGGTATCGTGAATAACACTACAATAAATATCGGTATGCAAATATCTATTTGAATCCCTGTTTTCAGTTCCTTTGAGAATACACCTATGAGTGGCATTAGTCACATGGTAATTTTATGTTTACTTTGAGGAAACATTATACTGTTTTCCACAGTGGCTGCACAGTTTTACATTCTCACTAGCAAAGCAGGGGGTTCCAGTTACATCACACTGTCTCCAGCACTTTTAATTTTCTGGTGTGTTTTGATAATAGCTATCCTAATGAGTGGTTTTCATTTTAAATTTCCCTAATGATTAGTGATGTTGAGCATCTTCGCATGTGCTTATTGGCCATTTGTAGGTCTTCTTTGGAGAAATATCTATTAGATTCCTTTGTGCATTTTTTTTTCCTTTGTGCATTTTTAATTATTTTTGTTGTTGAGTTGTTGGAATGCTTTATATTTTGGATATTAAACCCTTATCAGCTATATGATTTGTAGTATTTCCTCCCATTCTGTAGGTTGTCTTTTCACTTTCTTGATAATGTCATTTGGTGCACAAAATTTTTAAAATTTGATGAAGTCCAATATATCTTTGTTGTTTGTGCTTGGCAGAGTACCTGTTGACAAGTCCAATGTCATGAAATTTTCTAAGTTTTCTTTTAGGAATTTTATGTTCTTAGCTTTTACATTTAGGTTTGATCAATTTTTAGTAAATTTTCACATATGATGTGAGTTAAGGGTCCAACTTTATTCTTTTGCACATAGAAATCCAGTTACCTGAACACCCATTTGTTGAATAGATAGTTCCTTCCCAATTGAATAACTTGGTATCCTTGTCAAAAATCAATGAGCTGTAGATGTACGTTTTTTTTTTCCTGGACTCAATACTATTTAATTGGTCTAATTAGGTTTATCCACATGCTGGTTTTCATTACCTTAGTTTTATGTACTAAGTTTTGAATTGAGAAGTGTGAATCGTCTTTTTTTTTTTTTTTAAAGTTGGTTTGGGGGGTGCCTGGATGGCTCAGTGGGTTAAGCCTCTCTGCCTTCAGCTCAGGTCATGGTCCCAGGGTCCTGGGATCAAGTCCCGCATCAGGCTCTCTGCTCAGCAGGGAGCCTGTTTCCCCTCCTCTCTCTGCCTGCCTCCCTGCCTACTTGTGATTTCTATCAAATAAATAAATAAAAATCTTAAAAAAAAAAAAAAGATTGGTTTTGCTTTTTGGGTCCTTGCAATTCCATATGAATTTGAGGATTGGCTTTTCCATTTCTGCAAAAAAGCATGTTGGAATTTTGATAAGTTTTGCATTGAATCTGAGATCACTTTAGGTGGTATTAACATCTTAATGTTTCGACCTGTGAGCATAGGGTGTCTTTCCATTTATTTTGGTCTTTTATTTCTTTAAGTAATATTTTGTAGTTTTTAGTGTACAAGTCTTTCACCTCTTGGTTAAACTTACTCTTACGAGTCTTATTCTTTTAAATACCATTATAAATGGAATTACTTTCTTGATTTCCTTTTTGGATTGTTTGTTGTTAGTGTATAGAAAGACAACTACACAACTGATTTTTGTTTGTTAGTCCTGCAACCTGCAACTTTGCAGAGTTTATTAGCTTTACTAGCCTTCTTGTGGATTCTCTGGGATATTATATGGGATCATATTTTTTGCAAAAAAGATATTTTTACATTCTCTCCAATTTGGTTACTTTTTATTATTTTTATCTTGTCTAGTTGTTCTGGCTAGAATATCCAGCACACTGTTGAATAGCATTGGTGAAAGCAGGCATCCTTATTTTGGTCCTGATCTTAGGGGGTGAACTTTGTCTTTCACTGTTGAATATGTTAGGTATGGAATTTTCATAAATGCCCTTCATCGTGGTGAGAAAATTTCCTTCTGTTCCTGGTTTTCTAAATCTTTTTTTTTTTTTTTTTTTTTTTTTAAATCTTGAAGGGTTGGTAGATTTTATCAGATTCCTTTTCTGCAACATTTGAAATGATGGTGTAGTTTTTGTCCTTCATTGATATTTTGTATGTTGAACCACTCTGCATTATTACAGTACATCCAACTTGGTCATGGTGTATAATCCTTTTTATAGAATAAATTTTATTTTTTGGAGCTCTTTAGTTTCACAGCAAAATTAAGTGAAAACTACAGAGTTACCATATGCAATCTGCTATCACACATGCACAGCTTACTTCACTATCAATATCCTGAACCAGAGTGGTGCATTTGTTACAACTGATGAATGTACATTGACACACCAGGAGTTTCTGTTCTGCATCCTCACCAGGATTTGATCTTGTCAGTCAGTGTTCTGGATTTTGGCCATTCTCATAGTTGTACAGTGGTTTCTTATTTTGATTTGCACATTTCCCTGATGACATGATGTGGAGTATCTTATCATGTCCTTATTTGCCCTATGTATATTTTTGTTTCCTTTGGTGAGGTGTCCAGATCTTTAGCCGCCCCCCCCCTTTTAAATCTTTAGCTCATTTTTTAAATCAGATTTTCTTATTGTTGAGTTTTAAGAGCTTTTTGTATACATTAGATAGCACTTCCTTTATCACATGTATATTTTGCAAATATTTTCTCCCAGACTGTTACCTTCTCATTTCTCTAGACAGCATCATTTGCAGAGCAGAAATTTTAAATTGTAATGAGGTCAGCTTATCAATGATTTTTTCCTAGATGATGCCTTTGGTAGTGTCTCTGGGAAGATACCACCATACCCAAAGTTATTTGTTTTTCTCCTATGTTATGTTCTAGGTGTTTTCAAGTTTTGTGTTTTGCATTCAGGTCTCTGGATCCATTTTTGAGTTAATTTTCATGAAAAGTTTAAGGTTTGTGTCCAGATTAATTTTTTTGCTTATGGCTTTCCAGTTGTTCCAGCACTGTTTGATGAAAAGATGGTCTTTCTTCCATTATATTACCTTTGCTTTATTTATTTATTTATTTATTTATTTATTTATTTATTTATTATCAAAGATCAGTTTGTTATATTTATGTGGGTCTATTTCTGGTTTCTCTGTTCTGTTCCACTGATGTATTTGTTTTTTCTTTCACCACTACTACATGTCTTGATTACTGTAGCTTTACAGTAAGTCTTGCAGTTAGGTATTATCAGTCGTTCAACTTCATTTTGTCTTTCAATATTGTGTTGGCTGTTCTGGGGTTTTTGCCCCTCAATATATTCTTTAGATAAGTCTGTCAATAATCCACAAAATAACTTGTTGGGATTTTGATTGTAATAGTGTTAAATCTAGAGAGCAAGTTGGAAATACCTGACTTCTTGATAAGATTGAGTCTTCCTATCCATAAACAGGGAATATGTTTCCATTTATTTAATTCTTCCATTTTGTTCATCAGAGTTGTGTAGTTTTCCTCATATAGATCTTAAAATATGTTTTGTTAGATTTCTGCCTATGTGTTTGTTTTTTGGGTAACGTAAATAGTATTGTGTTCTTAGTTTCATATTCACTATTGGTATATGGGAAAGTGATTAACTTTTGTGTATTAACTTTGTATCCTGCAAACTTGTTTATAACTGCTTATTAGTTTGAGCAGTGTTTTTGCCAATTCTTTAGGATTTTCTACATAGATTATGTTATCTGTGAACAAAGACAGTTTGATTTCTTCCTTCCCAGTCTGTGTACCTTTTGTGTATTTTCTTGTTTTATTGGATTAGCTAGGACTTGCAGTATAGTTTTGAAAAGTAGTGGTGAGAGGGGACATTTTTGCCTTGTACCTGATCTTAGTAGGAAAGCTTCTAGTTTTTCACCATTATGTATAATGTTAACTGTATATTTTTTTGTTAGATGTTCTTTATCAAGATGAGAAGTTGCCTTTTTATTCCTAGTATTGCTTTTTCTGTATCTACTAATGGGTTCATGTGATTTTTCTTCTTTAGCCTGTTGATGCAATGGATTACATGAATTGATTTTCAAACATTGAATCTGCCTACCTGTGATAAATCCTAGTTGGAAGTGGTATATAATTATTTTTATAACATTGCCAGATTTTATTTGCTAATATTTTGTTGAGGATTCTTATGTCTGTGTTAATGAGAGACATTGGTCTGAGTTTTCTTGTAATGTCTTTGGTTTTAGTAATAGCATAATGCTGGCCTCATAGAATCATTTAGGAAATATTCCCTCTGATTCTTTCTCGGAGAGATTTTAGAGAATTAGTATAATTTCTTAAATGTTTTGTAGAGTTCACCAGTAAAACTTTCTGGGCTCTGTCTGTTTTTTAAATCACATAAGAAATAAAAAATGGTAGGCGGCACCTGGGTGGCTCAGTGGGTTGAGCCTCTGCCTTCAGCTTAGGTCATGATCCCAAGGTCCTGGGATCGAGTCCCACATTGGGCTCTCTGCTCAGCAGGGAGCCTGCTTCCTCCTCTCTCTGTCTCTGCCTACTTGTGATCTCTATCTGTCAAATAAATAAATGAAATCTTTAAAAAAAATGGTATTACAAAAAATGGTATTTCCCCATGTAGTTGCCTTTCCTAGAGATCTTTTTTTCTTCATACAGTTGTGTGGTATGGTCTAGTTTTTTGTTTTTGTTTTGTTTTGTTTTGTTTTTTTATTTCAACCTGAAAGATTCCTTTTTCCATTTCTTGTAGGGAAAGTCTAGTGATAATGAACTCTTCAGCTTTGATCTTGGAATGTCTTAATTTGTCCCTCATTTTTCAAGGACAGTTTGCCAAACATGGAGTTCTTGGTTGACAGTTTTATTCTTTCAGTGCTCTAAGTCATTCCATTGTCTTTTGGGTTCCATGGTTTTTCTGCTCAGAAATCAATTGATAATCTTACCAAGGATCTCTTGTATATGGTGAATCACTTCTGTTTTGCTACTTTTAAGATTTTGTCTTTAGGGCGCCTGGGTGGCTCAGTGGGTTAGGCCGCTGCCTTCGGCTTGGGTCATGATCTCAGGGTCCTGGGATCGAGGCCCGCATCGGGCTCTCTGCTCAGCGGGGAGCCTGCTTCCCTCTCTCTCTCTCTCTGCCTGCCTCTCTCTCTACTTGTGATCTCTCTCTGTCAAATAAATAAATAAAATCTTTAAAAAAAAAAAAGATTTTGTCTTTATCTTTTAGTAATTTGATGATAATGTGGCTCAGTGGAGGTTTTGTTTGTGTTTATCCTATTTAGTTTCTTGGATTTGTCACATCATGTCTTACGTCAAATTTGGGAAGTTTTGGGGCACCTGGGTGGCTCAGTGGGTTAAAGCCTCTGCCTTCGGCTCAGGTCGTGATCCCAGGGTCCTGGGATCAAGCCCCGCATTGGGCTCTCTGCTTGTCAGGGAGCCTGCTTCCCCTTTTCTCTCTCTGCTTGCCTCTCTGCCTACTTGTGATCTCTGTCTGTCAAAAAAAACCAAAAAACAAACAAACAAAAAAACTTGGGAAGTTTTTGGACATGATTTCTTTAAATCTCTGTCCCTTTTTTCTCTTTCTCCTCCCTCTGGTATTTCCTTGCTGCATATGTTGGTTTGGATGATGGTATTTCATAGGTCTCTTAGTTTCTATTCACTTCATTTTTTCTTTTCTTTTCTTTTTTTTTTTTTAAGATTTTATTTATTTATTTGACAAAAATTTATTTATTTATTTATTTTTAACCCACTGAGCCACCCAGGCGCCCTCATTTTTTCTTTTCTTTTTTTTTTGAAGATAATTTATCTTCAGGTTTCTTGATCCTTTCTTCTTTTTCTCAAATCTGCTATTGCTCCTCTGTAGTGATTTTTTTTTTCTTTTAAATTTCAATTATGGTAGTTTTCAGCCCCAGAATTTGTTTGGTTCCTTTTTATGATTTCTTTCTTTTTGATATTCTCATTTTGTTCATACATTGTTTTTCTGATTTCTAAATTTCTTTGTTCATGTTTTTCTTTACCTCTTTGACCATATTTAGGACAGTTATTCTTAAATTTTTATTGTCAGGGGCATCTGGGTTGCTTAGTTGGTTAAGTGTCCGCCTTTGGCTCAAGTCATGACCCCAGGGTCCTGGGATTGAGTCCTGCATCAGGCTCTCTGCTCCCTGGGGAGCCTGCTTCTCCCTCTCCCTCTGCTTGCCACTCCCTGAACTTGTGCTCGCTCTCTCTATCTCTGTCAAATAAATAAATAAATTTTAAACAACAAAAAAATTGTCTAGTAAGTTCAGTGTCTGGCTTCCCGAGGGACATTTTCTGTCTATTTATTTTGTCTGAGTGGCTGTTTTCCTGTTTCTTTGTAAGCCTTGTTATTTTTATTGAAAACTAGACATTTGGATATTATAATTTAAGCTTTGTTGTTATTGATCACTGAATGCTGTAATAGTCCGTTTGTCTAGTGACTTCTCCTGATTATTTTTGCAGAGTATATTCCTTCCTGTATGTGGTCACTGAAGTTTCTTTTCCTTAACTTGTGTCCAGCTGGGGTTTTAACAGAGGTATCCTTGAACACCAGGTGCTAAAACAGACAAACAGGGAAACACCTCTTCTAGTCTTTGAGGTTTGGCCTGTGCTGGGGTTCTCTCACTTATCCAGACTTAAACTGAACTTAGGGATCAACCTAAGGTTAACACTTAAGATCTTCTTAGGTTATTTGTTGGTAATGTGTTTTCATTTTCATTCATCTTAAGATATTTCCTTTTCTCAGGTCTTTTCTGAGCATGTATCTGGTTCTAGACATATCCGTGTCTTTCTGAAATCCCCTGTATATGTAAGTGTTCTTGAGTGCCCTAATTTCCAAGAGAAACTGTTTTGTTTTTTTTTTTTCTTTTTCTTTTTCCTCCTAGGCCTTAGATGACTGAAGCATAATCTTTTGCTCCAGATATCTGCAGGTTTTTCCTTTGTTTTTGAGCAATGTCTGCCACTTTTCTGGCCTGGATGAGTTCCAAGTTAGGTGAAACAGAGATGAAAGTCAGTCTTTCAGACAACTTAGAACAGGCCTGTGTGATAATTGGTGACTGAGGTCTTCTTTGTTCCCTCTAGAACTAGGGAGAGTATGGGGCAAGTGTAATTAAGAATACCAACAAGTCTTTCCTACTATTTTTTAGTTGCTTTATTTTTTTCTTTCTTCTCTTCTGTTTTCTTTCCTTCCTTCCCTTCCCTTTCCTTCCTTCCTTCCTTTCCTTCCTTCCTTCCTTCTTCCTTTTTTTAAGTAGGCTCCACGCCCATCATGGGGCTCAAACTCACAACCCTGAGATCAAGAGTCAGATGCTCTACTACCTGAGTCCCCGAGGTACCCCTTAAGTTGCCTTTTTTCTTGATTTGACTTTCTTTTGATTGTTGTAAACCTTCACTTATTCCAGAGTTTCTCCTTGTTTTGTTATGTTTCTATTGGAGGACAGGAGCTTGGAGCTGCCCACTTCACCATTTTGTTGTTTAGAAAAAGTGTTTAAAGTCAGGAATCCATACCTATTGAAAATTGCATTTTGTTCCTCCAGTAAGTTCATAACTGTCCATACATTCCTTTAGTTTCTCCTTTTAGCTATGTCATTCCCTGGCATGGACTTCACATGGTTTCTTGTGTCTGCTTTAAGATCTTTCTCAACCCATGACTATGTCTGCAGGTACAGGCTGACTTTCATAGGCTCACTTTTTAAGAAACTGCTTTGCTTGTCCTGAAAGTTTTCTCTATAAATAAATAAATAGCCAGGATGTCTATCCCAGGGGCCCTCCCCAGCTCTGGCTAGAGCCTAAACACTTGAATCCATTGTGGTTCCTTGACTTCTTTTTCACGTGGCTTAAAAATTCTTTGTGATATTTATGGAAAGGTAAGATGTGGAAGTTCAGGAGGTTGCTGCTTTTTTGAAGAAAGCTTCGTTTTATTGACTTCTTCATTCCCTGTTACTAAAAGGCCACTTCAGAGGCTCAGATAGGGAGCTTCTGTTCTGGTTCTCATTTTTTCCTTGTAGCAATTAGCCACGGCTCCTTGGGCACTCTCTGGGTGCCAGGCTCTCTGTATATCCCTGGGACTTGGCTCAAGATGCTAAGACCAGGCCTCCGGACATGGGGCCCATTCCATGGCAGCTCGGGGCTGCAGGTTTTCCATTTCTGTGTTCATTTCCCCAATGATTACATCTTGTTTTGGTTGTCAGTGCTCATCTTTCTTTTCAATTTGATTTTGAGTATAGCCTCTGGATACTTTCTGCAGTTTCTTAATTTAGAATTTTTTTTTTTCTGGGAGTTATCACTCAGATTCTTTATTTCAGATCATTAACATAGATTTTGGATAGGAAGGAAGGGAGATTTAAAACATTTTTCTTTTATTGAATTATAATTTACACACAATAAAATATACAGCTTTCAAATGCTCATTTTGATAGGTTTTGACAATTTGACAGCTATATCCAACCTTGTTATCACTGTCCAAAACAAGATATAGAACATCTCAGAAAATGCATTTAGCAAGAGGAAAGTTTTCCCTATTTTTCTGAGTTATTTTTTTCATTATTTTTAGCATTCCTTATATATTTTGGATGTGAGTCCTTTGTCAGGTATGTGTTCAGTAAATTAATGGTGTCTTTAGACTTGCATTATTTTAAATGTCGGATGAAGCACCATTTATCAATGTTTTTTATTTATGATTAGAGCTTTTGTGTCCCTTCTAAGAAATTTTTGCCTACTACAAGGTTGCAAAGATAGTCCAATATTATTGCCTAGTTTTGGGTTCTGGGTTTTATATTAAGGTCTGTGATCTATTTTGAATTAATTTTGGTATACAGAATGAAACAGTCTAATTTCATGGTGTTGTGTGTGTGGGGGTGTTTTAATATAGATAGTTAACTGTTTCATCACCATTTGTTAAGAAGACTTCTTTCCACATTGAATTGTTTTGGTGCTAGGTCTAAATCAGTTGTGTGGTTCTATTTCTTCACAGTTTATCCTGTTTCATTGTCATTTTGTCTACCTTTATGCCTGTGCCATATTGCCTTGATTATTGCAGCTTTATAGTTCTTAGTGGTTCTCAACTTGGGGCAGTGTCAGGATCCTGGGAACATCTGACAATGTTGGAAACATTTTTGGTTGTCACAAGTGTGGATTCTGGGGGACAGTGGGTGCTACTGGCATCGAGTGGGTGGAGGCCAGAGATGCTGCTAAACATCCTATACACACAAGACAA
Organism: Lutra lutra; assembly: GCF_902655055.1. NCBI lineage: Eukaryota > Metazoa > Chordata > Mammalia > Carnivora > Mustelidae > Lutra > Lutra lutra. Next base: position 128,843,226 of record NC_062278.1, on the reverse strand, counting down.
ACCTCATCAACAAAGAATTCTCCAGTCCAAAATGTTAATAGTGCTGAAGTTGAGAAACTGTGCTTTTTTGGTAAATCTTTTTTTTTTTTTTTTTAAAGATTTTACTTATTTATTTGACAGAGAGAGATCATAAGCAGGCAGAGAGGCAGGTAGAGAGAGAGGAGGAAGCAGGCTCCCTGCTGAGCAGAGAGCCCGATGCGGGGCTCGATCCCAGGACCCTGAGATCATGACCTGAGCCGAAGGCAGTGGCTTAACCCACTGAGCCACACAGGCGCCCCAGCTTTTTTGGTAAATCTTGAAAAGTCAACTAGCATAAGTCTTCCAATAAAAAAAAAATTGTTTTGACTGTTCTCTCTCCTTTGTATTGCCATATGAATTTTATTTTTATTATTTTTAAATATTTTATTTGATAGAGTGAGAGAGGGAATACAAGCAGAGGGAGTGGGAAAGGGAGAAGCAGGCTTCCCACTGAGCAGGGAGCCTGACATGGGGCTCAATTCCAGGACCCTTCGGCAGACACTTAATGACTGAGCCACCCAGGTGCCCCTACCATATGAATTTTAGAATCTGCTTATCAATTTTTGTAAGAGAATGCCTATGATTTTGATAGTAATTGCTTAAAAATATAGGTCTGTTCAATATGCTAGCTTATTAAACTTCCCTATGACCCTGCAATTGCACTACTGGGTATTTACCCCAAAGATACAGATGTAGTGAAAAGAAGGGCCATCTGTACCCCAGTGTTTATAGCAGCAATAGCCACGGTCGCCAAACCGTGGAAAGGACCAAGATGCCCTTCAACGGACGAATGGATAAGGAAGATGTGGTCCATACACACTACAGAGTATTATGCCTCCAACAGAAAGGATGAATACCCAACTTTGTAGCAACATGGACGGGACTGGAAGAAATTATGCTGAGTGAAATAAGTCCAGCAGAGAGAGTCAATTATCTCATGGTTTCACTTATCTGTGGAGCATAACAAATAACATGGAGGACATAGGGAGATGGAGAGGAGAAGGGAGTCGAGGGAAATTGGAAGGGGAGGTGAACCATGAGAGACTATGGACTCTGAAAAACCACCTGAGGGTTTTGAAGGGGCGGGGGGGGGGCGGGGGTGTGGGAGGTTGGGGGAGCCAGGTGGTGGGTATTAAGGAGAGCATGTATTGCATGGAGCCCTGGGTGTGGTGCATAAACAATGAATTCTGTTACACTGAAAAGAAATTAAATAAAAAAAAATAGGTCTGTTCAATATGCTAGCTTATTAAACTTTAAGATAAGTAGTATGTAGTATTTAATACTATATGATTAATAATTTATAACATATTTTATTCATTTATTATATAATTATTTTATGGTATATATAAATATCAATTAGTTTAATATATAATTAAAATTGAATATAATTAGAAACTTGGTTTCTTGGTTGTAGTAGCTGTATTTTAAGTGCTTAATAGCTCTAGTGGCTACCATGTTGAATAGTACAGTTAGATAACATTCATAGAAAGTTCTTTTGGCCAGGACTGGTATAGATCACTTTGGGAATTTATCTATTCTTCTGATCCATGAGTTTATATAAGGTTTTTTGTTTTTTTTTTTTTTTTTTTTTTTTAGATACTCTTATCAGATAATGAAAATTCCACTGTACTACTAGGTTACTGCTAGTTTTGTTTCTTTTTTTTTTTTTTAAGATTTATTTATTTATTTTAGAGAGAGAGCATGTGAGTGGGGTAGGGGCAGAGGGAGAAGAGTGAGAATCTCAAGAAGACTTCACTCTTAAGTGTGGAGCCAACAACAGGTTTGATCTCCTCACCGGGAGATCATGACCTTAGCTGAAACCAGGAGTTGGATGCCTAATTGACTGAGCCACCCAGGTGCCCCATGCTGGTTTTGAGTTATGACTGAATATTGGATGTTGTCAGATCTTTCTTTTTATTTGTTGAAAAGACTATATTGTTTTTTTCCTCTATTTAGTATAATTTCATTGGTTTTCACATGTTAGATCAACCCTGACTTGTTGAGATAAACCCCATTTGGTCAGGATGCATTTGTTTTTTGTATATTGCTGGATTTGATTTGGTAATATCTTAGGAATTTTTGTGTTCATGAGGGATTTTGGTCTGCATTCTTCTCTTAAGATGTCCTTATCTTGTTTTGGCATCAGGGTAATGTGGCTTCATATAGTAGGTTGGGAATTATTCTAGGAGAGGAGATACACTAGTAATTGAGTTCTTACTCTGCCACTTTACAGATACTACCTCCTTTAATCCTTACAACTATGGTAGGAGGAAGTAACATCCCAGCTTTGCAGGTGAGGAATCTCAGGCTCAGAAAAGTAAATTCCCAATTTACCAATTATACCAATTCAGGTATAACTGAAGCCAAGCTATGGGGAGTTGCTAAGAGCAGCCCTTGAATGGTACTTCCCACTGCTGGTTCCATGGGGGCAGTTCAGCCTGTAACCCAGGTGGCAGCAGTCCTTTAGCTTGTGAGGCAGAGTCTCCCCATCTGCAAGCCTGTGCTCCCAGCAAGAGAGCCTGTTCCCTCAGAGCTGAGGCTACTGCTCCTGGACCCTCTTTGGCAAGTGTTGGGTGACAAGTGTCTTCCCTATTTTTCTTGGAGTATAAAGGTTCCCTTCACATTCCCTGATGAGGAAACTTTGATGCCTCCATAAAAATCAGCTCTGGATGGTTTGCTGAGGGTACATTCCCATGTGGGTAGAACTGGAAATTGCCCAGAAGCTCAGCATGGATAATCTCTCTCATTCTAGGATGTTTGGATATTAACTCATCTGTGAAAGGAGCTCGTTTTGTCCGATTCTGTGATGCGTTCAATATTCCACTCATCACTTTTGTTGATGTCCCTGGCTTTCTGCCTGGTAAGTCATTGACAGAAGTGGGGGCTGGGAGAGGTGGTTTTGCCCGATAAGGCACCCACTTTATTTGGAGGTTTTCTTGCAAAATTCTCTAAGGATTTGTGACATCTCTGTATTCTAGATGTCTGAAAGATGGGGCTATTGGATGGGGGTTGCTCTGTCCTAGCCCTTTGGAGAACAGGGGAAGACCTCATAGGCCCTCAAACCTTGTGAGAACTCTTGTGTCTAGTAACTCTTCCTCATGACCTAGGCACAGCACAGGAATATGGGGGCATCATCCGGCATGGTGCGAAGCTTCTCTACGCATTTGCTGAGGCAACTGTACCCAAAGTCACAGTCATCACTAGGAAGGTGAGGAACTTGTATCAGAGGTTGTGAGCCCACTCCTGGCAGCATGGCCATCTTTGGAGGTCTGGCCAAGAGTTTCAAGAGGGTTGGGAAAAGGAGTACACCTTGCTAACCCTTAAAAAGATCTTTTACAGCCCTGTGGATACACGCTGTGGATATGTTGGTGGTCCTTTCTGGAAACTGAAAGCGTCAGTGGGAAAAAGCCAGCAAAGACAGTGAACAGTAACTGTGAAAGGCCTCTGGGTTGTGTCCAGATATTCTCTGCTCTGGCTTCCTGGCCTCAGAGACACTAGGTCTTCAGTAGCCCAGGAGGGCTCTTCTTTTTGTACTTATTTCACTTGGGTTCTTAGGATGTTTCAGGGCATGATCTCTTTGACTCGGGCTCTAACATTTAGCATTTGGGTCTGTTCTAGGCATATGGTGGTGCCTATGACGTCATGAGCTCCAAGCACCTTTGTGGCGACATCAACTATGCCTGGCCTACAGCAGAGATTGCAGTCATGGGTGCAAAGGTGAGGGATTCTAGCTTTCCCTTTGGCTGGGTGCAGGTACTGCACTCTCCTAGCAGGAGCTCATAGGTGGGAAATGCTGGAGAGATGCTGGGATCCCTTGGATGGGCCAGGATTCTAGGGAGCTGGGGCCTAGACCTTGGAAAGCCTCCTTGAGCCCCAGGGCCAGCTCTGGCTCCTGTCCTGACGTCTCACTCCAGGCACATGCTGGTATCTTCATGCTCAGGATGGGAGGGCCCCTGAAGGGGTTTTGAGATTATCAGTAAAAGGGAAAGGGTTGAGTCAGCTGAACTAGCCATTGGGAGATTGGACATTTCCTGTAACTCCATCTCATCTCTTCGGGGTGGGGGTGGGGGCTAGAGCCATTCCTTTTAGCCCACAGAAGCTGAACTGTAGTTCTGACCCCTGGTGACTCTGGGCAAGGTCTAGTAGCGCCCCTTCCCCCTTATCCATAGGGGGTGCGCTCCAACACCCCCAGTGGAGGCCTAAAACCAGGATAATACTGAACCCTATATATGCTGTTTTTTTCTTACATACTTAGGTACTTATGATAACGTTTAATTTATAAACTAGGTACAGTAAGAAATTAACAATAATAGAATGATTAAACAATATACTGTAAAAGAAAGTTGTGTGAATGTGGTGTCTCAAAATATCTGGTACTCACTCTTCTTGTGATGTGAGATGGTAAGATGGAGGTGAAGAACATAGGCACTGATGTCAGGAGGTTCATCTATCTTCTCCTGGATTGTGGTTGATCCTGGGTAACTGAAACTGTAGATGAGCAGGGACTGCTGTACTTCCTGCTGTGGTCCCCACTCCTTTCCTGCTTTGAAACAGCTATTGGAATTGTACCAGCTAACTCCCTTGGCTCTCCCCATAGCTGACTTTTAGGGGTTCTGAGGTCAAGGCTCATCTTTTAGACCTCTCTACTTCTACATTTGCAGTCCAGTCTGTCTGCCTTTGGCCAATGAATTGCATACTCAGGATAAGAAAAAAGAAACAGGGCATTTTATTTCCCTTGATACAGGGGACCCTGGATCTAACAGTGGAAAACAGGCCAAACATCTTGGCCTCGAAGAAGGATAGATGCAAGGGAACGGAGTAGGATGGAATCTGGGGACACAAACTATTGGCTTTGCCTGGGCTGCCTGTCATTGGGGCCACAGCTGAAAGTCCCATCACATAGCCCCTGGAATCATAATGGTTGACTCCAACAGTGTTTATCTCTATGCCCTTTCTCTCCAGGGCACTTGGATTTATCACAAAGTTCACAACCAGACACTGTGATAGTGAGTTGAGGGAGGTCTGCCAAGGTTGGGACTGCCATTTAAGTTCATTAACTACTTTCATGACAGGGTGCTGTGGAGATCATCTTCAAAGGGCATGAGAATGTGGAAGCTGCTCAGGCAGAGTATATCGAGAAGTTTGCCAACCCCTTTCCTGCTGCAGTGAGAGGTAGGGACTGTGGTGGGGAAGGCAGCCTTGGTCATTTGCTGGGTCACTTGCTGATTCTTTTACTCCACAAAGTCTCACATAACTGCCCTTTGCCCTTGCAGTTGAACCTGGAGACGAGTGAGGGGTGGGATTGTCCCTGGGCAGTCAGCACTTAAGGATGGTATCTATGCTGCTTTGGTAACCAGGATCAAAACAACATTGCTGAAATGGCTAAATTTCTAAGTGTTGTTCCAGTTACTTAAGTTTTGTGTAAAAACTTGCTCTAGGGAGCCTGGGTGGCTCAGTGGGTTAAGCCACTGCCTTCGGCTCAGGTCATGATCTCGGGGTCCTGGGATCGAGTCCCGCATCGGGCTCTCTGCTCAGCAGGGAGCCTGCTTCCCTCTCTCTCTCTCTCTCTCTCTGCCTGCTTCTCTGTCTACTTGTGATCTCTCTCTGTCAAATAAATAAATAAAAATCTTTAAAAAAAAAAAACTTGCTCTAAAACAGAGCGGCTTAAACGACCTTTTTTTTTTTTTTTTTTTTAAAGAATTTATTTATTAGAGAAAGAGAGAGAGCATGAGGTTGGGGGAGTGGGAGAAGTAGGCTCCCTGAGTAGGGAGACTGACATGGGGCTTGATCCTAGTACCCAAGCCAGAGACAGATGCCCAACCAACTGAGCCATTTAGGCACCCCCTTCCTTTTTTTTTTTTTTTTTGCTCATGTTTCTGAGGGTCATCGATTTGGTCTGGGTTCATTTAGGTGGCTCTTCTGCTGGTCTTGCCTGGGATAAATCATGCAAAGATAGTGAGTTGGTAGTTTGGGGCTGGACAGTCCAAGATGGCTTCACTTACATGGCTGGTGTTGGCATCCACTCGACCGCTGCACATAGTTTCTTATTCTTTTTTTTTTTTTTTTCAAAGATTTTATTTATTTATTTGACAGAGAGAGATCACAAGTAGACGGAGAGGCAGGCAGAGAGAGAGAGAGAGGGAAGCAGGCCTCCCGCTGAGCAGAGAGCCCGATGTGGGACTCGATCCCAGGACCCTGAGATCATGACCTGAGCCGAAGGCAGCGGCTTAACCCACTGAGCCACCCAGGCGCCCCCATAGTTTCTTATTCTTAAGGCGGCTACTCCACACTTACGGTGTCCTGAGGGGAACAAGAGGGTAGGAGGGAAAGCTGCAAGGCACTTTGAGACCTAGATTTGGAAATTGAACAGTGTCACTTTTGCCACATTCTGTTGCTCAAAGCAAGTCACAAGGCCAGTTGAGGAAATTGAATCCTTGATGGGAAGAGTGGTGAAATCACATGCAGAGGGACTTGTGTTACAGGGACATGAGGAAGTGTAGTGGTTTTTGAAAATACTAGTGTGTTTTCTTAACTTTTACTTCCTGTTGACTTTATCTTGACAGGGAGGGGATCAGATTTCATCTTCTTGCCAAGTGCTTCTAGGTCAGAAGTTGGGGCCCTGCCAGAGGAACAGGGATGCTCCTAGGATGCAGGGGAAGGTTCACAGGGCCCATGCCCACTTACTGTAACTTGGGTCCGGCTCACACTGTTGGCCCCAGTGATGGTGCCCAGGCTGAGCATAGATTGAGGGGTAGCATTATCTGGGGATGCAGATGATCTACTTCCTTTTCTGTGCTTCACCAGGATTTGTGGATGACATCATCCAGCCTTCCTCTACAAGAGCCCGAATCTGCTGTGATCTGGATGTCCTGGCCAGCAAGAAGGTACAGCGCCCTTGGAGGAAACATGCCAATATTCCACTGTGAATGAATCAAAGGATAATAAACCAAGAGCCAGTCACTGCCTGGCCATTCATACCTGTCCCTGCTTTTTGCAATCATGGTACCCAGAAATCTAAATACTGGTAATTACTTGAATTGGCTGTTTATTAAATTCTAGGAAGACTTCATTTATGCCTTACTGTAAAATTATTTACTTTATTAAAAATTTGTTTTAACTGCTGTTTTTTGGGCAGATCTCATTTTTTTATGGTAGAAACCTGAAAAATCAAGAAAATAGTACATAGAGTATTGTCACTTACAGCTGACCCTTATTTGACACCTCTGTATATTTTTCCTTTTTCCCCAGATTTTTTTTCTTGGTAGGTGAGCATTTTTTTAGGGCCAAGTACCTACCTGCTTAGGCTTCAGTTGTTTACTTTTAAATAATATTTAATAATGTGCCCTCAATTCCTCTAGGAATTGTTGAGGATTAAGTGAGATGTTTGCTGTTGTGTCTGGCAGAATGGATGCTCAGTAAGCTGTAGTACTCTGTATTAGGTGCTTTTCAGAAATGTGTTCTCACATTTTGAAAAATTTATTTTGGAAATTTTCAAACCTATAGAAATGTTGCAGGAGTGGTATTTGTATACCTTTCACCTTGATTATCAGTTAATTATCTACATTTGGTACATCCCTTCCATAAACATATAATTATTACTTACTATTTTTATTGACCCATTTGAGAGTAATTTGCAGAATCATGACACTTCATCCCCTTGCAGCACCAAACATCAGTGTTTATTTCCTAGGAACCAAGGTTCATTGTCTTACAGTCTTTCATTACATTGACATTTTGGAAGAGTAGTTACCAATTATTTTGTAGAGTGTCCCTCAATTTGGGTTTGTCTGATTTACCTAGATCTGCACATCTAGAAACAGAGTTATACACAAGAATGTTCTCTGTATCACATTAGGAAGCACACTATGCTAGTTTTTTCCCCATTATTGATGAAATTGACTCATCACTTGGTTATGGTGGTGACTACAAAGGTTACCATTTTTTCTTTGTAATTAATAACTGATCTGGGGACATTCTTTAAGCCTGTCAACAAACTTTCATCCAGTACTTTTAGTATCCATTGATGATTCTTGCCTCAATCAGCTATCCTGTGTTGATTCTAAAATGTTGCATTTCTAACCCTATCATTATGTCTGCATTTGTTTGTTAGTCTCCTGGAAGAGCTTTCTTAATTTCTTCAGTATCTGTTTAGACTCATTCTTTTTTTTTTTTTTTTTTAAGATTTTTTTTTATTTATTTGTCAGAGAGAGAGGAGAGCGAGCGAGCACAGGCAGACAGAATGGCAGGCAGAGGGAGAAGCAGGCTCCCCGCCAAACAAGGAGCCCGATGTGGGACTCGATCCCAGGACGCTGGGATCATGACCTGAGCCGAAGGCAGCTGCTTAACCAACTGAGCCACCCAGGCGTCCCGAGACTCATTCTTTTTTTAAAAACATTTTCCTGAAATAACTTTTCTTATTATGCTACCACCCTGTCAAATTTCCAAACATGTATTTTAATAGTTCATTACATTTTTCTCCCTGCTCCATCCCTAACTCCACCCCTGAGAGAGGAGATTGGGAAGCATCTATTATAGTTGAAATTTGTTTGGTATATAGTAGGTGCCTCATAAATGTTTATTTTAGTGGCTTACTATATCAAACAAAGAACTCATGAATTCTTTTAAAATTTAAGGTGTTACTCATTTTGACACTTAAAATTTCAACAGGAGCTTCTTTAAAGCTGGCTCTTTGATCTTTTTTTATATGTCCCAATAATTTTTAGCATACTTCCTTATTTTTTTTGACACAGAATAATGTACCAGGCTCATCTTTTATTTTCCTTGCCTACCCCTGGATTCAATGATTTCTCCCAAGTCCTGGTTTCTTTTAGTAGATGTCATTTAGAAGCTAAAATTGGCAGATGCTTACATTGATGCTGGGGTGTCATTGCTTCTAGGTATTTTCAGCAGACTAGGAAATATTTATACAAATTTATTAATATAAAGGTATGTGGGGACCATGTGTATATATTATATATTTATTACATATATATTTAAAATCATTAGTTCATACTGGAACTTCCCAATCAACATACAGTTTCTTCTTTGGGTTCCCCTATTCTGTATTTATGTATTTATCTCACAGTGGTATAACTGGGTCCCATTATCTTCAGTATAATTTCCTCATTTGCTCAATCTTACACTAAATACAAAAAGTTTGAGAACTTTTAAGTTTTAAGTTCAAGATTCTCTTGCAGTTCTTTTGCTTTAACCTGAAGGTACATGGTAAGTTATTTGTATTTATGTTATCTAGTTGAAAGAGAGTCCTTTTCTTCTTATGTTTGTGGACCATTTTAGTCCCCCCCACCCATCTTTGTTGGCTCTATTTGTCCGAGTATGTAGAGCATTATTAGAAATGGAGATTTTAAGTGGTTTCAGCATAAAGGCCAACAACTATGGAGTGCTGTTTCAGAATGCCCCATGCGGTGTGCTTTTCTCTGTGGTGAGAGCCCTAGGTCTTCCCACCACTGATGACTTTCCCTTGTCCCAGATCCTGAGCACCAAAGGAGCTTGAATGTTCTATCATTTAGAGCTCAACTTGAGCTAAATCAGTATGTGACTATCTTACCTACTTTTCCCATTTCTACCAGCCACACCCCATCATTCCAGGTAGCCAGGCTCTAAGTGCACATCTCGTTTCTTTATGGCCTACCCTTAAAGCCAGAAATCTTGTTGAGCTAATAGACTAATTCTAGGTCCAGATTTGGTTGCATTCTTCTGCCTACACTTCCAGTGCATAGTACCCTGGTCTCCAAAATCTTCAGCCCACACAGGTTCTGTGTCCCTCCCTTGCTTGCCAACTGAGTTTAAGCCTACAGCCCCGTCATTACCCCTTGGAACACCCTCTTGTTGAATAGCTCCAATTTGCGTATGCTTACGAAAGGACCTGACTTGGTTTATCTTGACCTGCAAGCTTGAACTTATTTTGCTTATTACAGGTGTTTCTAAAGCATCTGATCATGCATTTTTTTTTTTTTTCTGTATACATATTTTTGTCTTCGTGAGTAGATGGTGACTTTCTAGGGGTAAAGACTGTTTGGCCAGAGGTTCTTTATACCCGTTCAGTACCAGCCGAAAGACTACAAAACATGGAAAAGAAGTAACAGTTGACTCCTGGGCTTTTACAGGCCTCTTACGAAGTTATGCAGGTTGGTTAGCATGTGGCTCAAATAGCTTAAATTTCTTGGCTAGTTCCAGTTTCTGGGGTCAACTAACCTAAGATTTGGACTATTTGGAGGATGACTGCTATAGTACATTTGAAAATAATACATATACAAGCTTATGTGCTTTTTTCCTTTTTGAGGAAGGGGGTCCAAGATGTGTTTTACCAGGTTGTGAAATCTGGACACTGAGAAGGGCTTGTTTTCAGCCTGCTCGAAGAGGTGGAGGAAGCAGCCCCATACGCATTTGGACAAAAGGCTTCTGAGCAGCCTTGGAGTGGAGATGGTGGAGAAAATCCCATCCAATGACCCAAGCCTGCTGGCCAAGGAAACACAAAGCTGCAAGACCTTGCAAGTAGACCAGCATCTATGGATGACAGAATGCCTTAAGAATGATGGCAGAGTATTCTCCAGTGGCTACTGTTTAAGAATGCCTTTCCCATCTGGTATTCTGTCCTTAAGGGGAAAAAGAAAACTGTAGAGTTGCAGCCAGAGAATTGGGTGTACTGAGCAGAGAAGAGCAGTAGTGCCATGTGTCTGTCTTTAGACTGAAAGCAGGTAATATGGTGAGAATTGAGGTAAAGTTTAAGAGGTACTGCAAGTGTCCTATTGGACCTGTCCCTGTTCCTTTTGCCTTAAGTAAACTAATTCTTTCTGAGCCACAGCTAGAGTGGTGAAGCTGTGATTGGAACCCAGCCAGATTTGTCTGAACTCTAAGGCTGTCTTCTAACTATTCAGAGCACTGCTTCTCAGTTGATGAAGTAGGTGGGATGAACTCCTAAGGGTGGAGTGAGAAAGGTCATAGTTGGCACCACTGGGATTATTTCAACCCAGAGCTACTAAATTTGGAAAGCTTTCCTACCTCATGCATGATGACCTGTCAGTCCTCTTTTTGAATTGCTAGAATAATGGGGAGCACATTCACAATGAAGCCTTCCAGTTGCTTGTGTTCACAGGAAGTTCTTCCAGCTTCTCTTCTCACCATGTCTTGGTTTCCTCAGTGAGTTCTCTGCCTCTGGATGCACGGACGCTTTGGCTGCTGCTGGTGCTTTAGATATGGTCTCTCCAGTCAGAGAAGCCTGTGAAGGACACTCACCCATACACTGAGTTAACACTTTAAAAAAAAAAAATTTCATTTTTTTGAAGATTTTTTTTATTTGACAGAGATCATTAAGTAGGCAGAGGCAGGCAGAGAGAGAGGGGGGAAGCAGGCTCCCCACTGAGCAGAGAGCCCGGGATCATGACCAAGCTGAAGGCAGAGGCTTTAACCCACTGAGCCACCCAGGCGCCCCTGAGTTAACACTTTTTTTTTTTTTTTAAGATTTTATTTATTTATTTGACAGAGAGAGATCACAAGTAGGCAGAGAGACAGAGAGAGGGAGAAGCAGGCTCCCTGCTGAGCAGAGAGCCTGATGCGGGGCTCGATCTCAGGACCCTGAGATCATGACCTGAGCTGAAGGCAGAGGCTTAACCCACTGAGCCACCCAGGCGCCCCTGAGTTAACACTTTTAATGGAGTTGTTGGACCAGCCTAAACTTCACCTGTTTAACATACATTTTATGTCTTTCTGAATCTAAAGGATTTCTAGAGAGCTGTGGTTTTATTTTCTTAGGGAGAACCACTGGTCCTCATGCTGTTGTACCTCTGTAGGCATGGAATCTCCACCATGCCAAACAGGAGCTATGGCCACTGAATGGGCAAAGCCTCAGTTTGGGGCCTCTGTGGAATCCAGCCAGCACATCTGGGTAGATGTTGGCAGCCGTAGTAAGGAGGTTCTATGTACCTACTCTCCTGGATGGTGAGTAATACCTCCTTTAGTGTCCTTGGGAGCACAAAACTGTCCTTCAAAAATGACATATGAGGGTATAGCTCAGTGCTGAAGCATCTGACTGCAAAAAGTGATGTGTAATAAAGACCCCAATGGAGCAAGGCACTTAAGGAGGCAGGAATGGAACCTTACTTGAGTTTGGTTTGGTATCAAAAGCCTGAGGTGGGGGCACTAAGTCTTTATTTTCCATGAAGACACTGTTCCTTATTTGATGGATTCTCTTCTGGAAGCAGGGCCCAATAGAGAGTCACAGTCAAGTCACATCTGGGAGGTTTCAGGTTTGTCACAAGGTAGAGTCACACTGGGTAAAGCTCTGGTCTAGTTTCCTAAGCTTTTAATTCCAAAGATGAGCTGCCACAGAGACTCTTCCTTACTACTTCCTATGTGGCTGCCTGGAGAGTCCACCTGCTGATTTAGCCCTTGCATCCCTGGGTTTCCTGCACTAACATCTTAGGCCACATAATGAACACAGCCCAGAGAACAAGGCCAGGAAAATTAAGTGTAGGGCATCAGTTTTTAAAGAGTGATATCTGGCACCCGTATCAAGTGAAACTCTCACACAGCCCTGTAGAATCCAAATGATCTTTAATAGGTTGCTGTTAGGTGGCAATCATGCATAAGCCTAGGGGCTGGATTTTAGGCAGGGGAAGGATCCAGGCTACAAACCCTGAATGCCTCCTTGAAAACTCAGCCTGTGAGAGATCTCCTCTTGAACCACAGACTTCTCCAGGGAATGAAAGAAAATGAATGAACTCGTCCTAAATTTCTTTTCCTAGAACAACAACAAAACCAAACAAAACTCACTGATAGTTAATTATCAGAATGTGCAAACTTTGAACAAATTCTCCAGAGCAGAAAATCATCTCTTTAAAACTTTACCTAGTAAGAATAGGACAACTACCACAAGCCTGATTTTGAATAGTTTATTAAAGGAAAGGTGAAGCATCAGTTTCAAATTGTACAAAAGGAAAAAAACCTCATATTGCAAATGTACAATTTACAGAATTACTAGCAAAACCAATCAAGGAGACACTGAAAATACAAAAATTCGATTGACTTCAAACTGAACTGCAAACCCATTGGAGTAGATATTAAGCCTTTTTTCTTGTTGCATGGTAGTCTACAATTCTAAGTCAGCATCTGTTTTCCGTATGAAACTGTCAAGCAAAGGATCACTCTGTGCATGTGCCAGGGCACTTCCCAGCTTCCTCCTTGGCCAGAACTGTAGGCAGGGCTGGCAGTAGTGGACAGTCCAGGTATTCCTGCCCCTTCATGTCCAGTGAGGCCCACATTCCTGGAAGAAAGCGAGACCCCAGCCCCTCAAACTGGAGCCTAGGAATTGCTAAATTAGCAGATATAACATTTTTGGTGACCAGGTTTTTTCAGAACTGTACAAACATTGAGAAAAATCTGTTCTGTGTTTACTAAAAGAATGAATAATCCATTTGCTTTCCCAACAAAAAATAATCATTGGGTGCACAGATTAGTGAAAAAATGCTTTTCATTTTTGGTAAGAAGGGAAAGCCTCATGATTCTGTTGCAGTTACTTTAAAAACCAGCCCACAAGCAGCTGTGGATGGATTGGTTTGTAATTGAGGCTTACTTTAAAAAATCAGGAAGATAGAAACTAAGTGGGCTTTTAAAAACAATAGCAGCAAGTCATAAAAGTCTAAGCAGAACATAACTAAACCACTGAAGGCTGTCCTGAAGATTCATAATTTCTTTCCCCAAAATAATTAAAATGCACATTTAACACTGAAATGTAGCTGTATTTCAAGGTAAGCTTAGGAACTTCACCCTCTAAGCACAGACTTCTATGCAGCACATACTTCTATAATTGGTAAACTTAATTCACAAAATCAGCGCATAAGGTATTAAGTGCATGGGAAGTAGACACAGTTATGTTACACTTAAAATTACTTTTGAATGGCAAAGTTGTTCTTCATGATTATCTTTTTAAGAAAACGGAATCTATGTAACTTGAATTTGGCAGGGCATGAAATAAGTAGTAAAAACAGCAAACCGATAACTTGAGAACCATTTTTGTTTTTCTGAGAATACTTTATTTGCTGGTAGAAGTTGCTAAAAATGCACAGAACAAATACCAATAGAAAATGTACTGTATTTGAATCTCCCTATTCTATATAAAATGAATGGTGTACAGCATTTGTTGGAAAATGGCTGCATGGACATTTCTTATTTTATGCCCCCTTATAAATAAAAATAAACCTTTTTATTCAAGAGTATATAAAATCTGGGAATCCATATCCACAGAGGATGTGTGGTTTTTGGCAGAGATGCACTGTCAGAATTTCATCTTAGCTTGTCAATATTCTGCTCCTCCGTATTTCTGTGTTCCACAAGGTCAACCAAATCCAGTGAGCTCCAAAACACTCTTCGGCAATTAGGATGAGCTGCTTACTCATAGGTTTAATAAAAATGGTTAGCTTTTAAAACATAAAAAGGCAAAATGTTAAAACGGTTTTTAAATTGTACAACAGGAAAATAAAGTTAAAAATATTTTTTTTTTTTTTTTTTACTCAATGCTGTTTTCATAAAACAGGTGTATAACAGTGTTTATCTTGACAGCTGTTTTAAAAATTTAAAATTTTTCCTCTTTCCAGAAAAACACACACATCTGTATTGGGATAAGTCCAATATTAGGACACAAATGATTTTTCAGGTCAGTCTTTCTGAGGTGACTTTCACCAACATTCCCTTGGGTAATTTACATGCTCCTCTTCTGCCACTGCAAAAAGGGATTGACCTCAATCATTTGATTAAAAAACAAATCAGATCACATCAAAAGTGTTTTTTCCCCCATACAAGCTATCACAGTATATAGGCCTCTAGCTCTAAATAATAGAGTTCCATATTTGTAAATTTTCTTCAGACTTCAGAACATAGGCATTCCAAATCCCTAGAAAAATGAGAAACACAATTAACTTCGTGTATAACAAGACCCAGAAATCATAAATAAAAAGCAGTAATAGTTTAACATTTACTGAATCGTCTTCTATGATAGCTGCGGAATCAAAGAAATCTGGCCTCAGCTCAGCTCTCTCTCGCCGATTTCTTGATGGGGGCTGGAAAGAGAAGTGAAAATGTTTTCTTGAGATACATTAAGATGGTAAGCAGCTAATATTTCTGAAGGTACCACAAAATAGAGCTGTTGAGGATCTAATTTTAAAAGGAAAAGAATGTGGCTTTTACATGGAGCATACACTTAAAAAAAAGATTTCAAATTACAGTGAATACACTGAATATGGAAATGCATATAAATAATTTTGGGGCATATAAATATAGAACATGCCTTTGAATCATGGAATGATTATAAAATTCATTCCTACATTTCCCAAAGCACGTAGATGGAAAGCTATTGATGGGAGGGGAGAGACTGGAGTGACATGATCTCCTTTACATTTCTTAGAAAAGTTACTAAGCAGAATGTTATGGGCTAAACTATGTCCCCCTAAATTCATATATTGAAGACCTAAACCCCAGTATCTCAGAATGTGACTGTTAATTTGGAGACAGGACCTATAAAAAGGTAATAACTGAGGTAAAATGAGGTCATGTGGGTGGACTCATATCCTTATAAGAAAAGGAGACACAAAGGAAAGATCATATGAAGGTAAAGGGAGAGGATGACCATCTACAAGTTAAGGAGAGAAGCCTCAGAATGAAATCAGTCTCCCTGACACCATGATCTCAACTTCTAGCCTCCAGAAATGTGAGAAAATTTCTATCGTTTAAGCTACCAGTCAGTGGTACTTGTATAGCAGCCCCAGCAAATACATAAAGTAGTTCAATGAACTCCCATATACCCATCACCTAGCTTCAACTGTCAAACCTTTGGCCAATCTTATTTCAGTGAGTCTCCTTTTTTTTTTTTTTTTTTTGGTTATTTCACCTGTAACTGTTTCAAAATGTATTTGATAGAAATTAAAAAACAAAAAATATAACCCCCATGCATTACTATTCCTGACAAAGTCAATAATTTCTTATTTCACACCAAACAATTACGGTCCATATTCTGTGTTTGGTTGCTATGCTGGAAAACACTCTATGTATCATCAGACTCCCAAGTTAGTTTGAGACCAAATGTACACACTATACTAAGAGAGAGATCTAGTGTGAGCCCCTTCTCAAGAAGGTAATAAGGAACCAGTTCCTGTTATTGCCAGAATTTAAAATCTGACTGCTTAGAAAAGCAGGCTTGAAAAATACAAGCTCATCCAGATGTGCTAAAGGATTATACTGGTCCTTCCTGCTGCTACATTTACAACCTCTACACCTCTCCTTTTCATGGGGTTCTGAAAACAAGAGCATCATCTTACACCAACACTTTCACTTATTTTAACAGAAGAAAATGTACTGAAATTTCCTTACCAGATCAATAACCATTGTGTCTTCAAATTCTTCATTCATATCTTCTAACTGACTCCGGGATGACATCATCACATCTTCAAAGATGGGCTCAGCATCTTCCTCCATTAGGCCCCGACTGATAAGGAAAAAGCATGATCAGATGCTGTTCAGACTCATCAAATTTGGAGTCCTGGCTCTTTCTTACAGTAGCTCTTCTAACCAATGAAAGCACATGTTCCAGTCACAACCCATAGGCTCCACAGATTATGATCCTGAACTCCTAAATTAAGGATCATTCATTTGTTTCATTCAAGATTTTGTCTCCACTTAGCAAAAGGAAGCATAATTTAAATGCAGTAACAACAGAAGTTAACATTACTTAGCTATGTATCAATTCCCACAAGACTCTATGTGACTGGTACTATTATCCCAAATTTACAAATGAAGAACCTGAGGCACTGAGGTTTAGAGCCCGCCCAAAGCCACAGAGCTGGCAAGTGGCAGCATTAGGATTTAAATGGCAAAAGCCTCAGAAGTCCACACCCTCTATTTCTACCCTACATTGCACAGCATATCCTGAATTATGACTATGATCTTAACTCCTCTTCTGAGACCAAATGTCAGAGGAGAGCCATCATTCCACAAAATGAACAGCATCACATAGTCATTATGTTCTTGTGATACTTGATGTAACACTTACACGGCATGCCTTACTCCAGTTCTCACTTTCATGTAGTTCATTCCTGTTCTGTCCTTCCGATTTAAATCTTCTAATTTTGGTTGGCCTAACCAAGAGATCTGCATCTGAGGACTAAGAGAATACATTATTCATTTTCTGGCGAAAGATGAATTTAGCTAATCAGTCCCATGCCAAGAAGGCCATCGTTGGTTGGCCTAATCCCCATGTATGGGGAATTAGCTGGATTTATTAGAGAGTTAAGGGAGAGACAGATCATTATCGAAGGATCTATCTTTGCAGAAATGTCAGTAAGTTGTCCAAAGAGATGCCTAAGTCTCCAAGGGTTGGTTGGTAGGTGTAAAGGAAACCGAAGCATGTCACCCCAAAATACTGCCTCTGAGATAAAGGTTATTTTGAGCTGAAGGCAATTAAGAAGCAGGGAACAAAGAAAAAGCTCCTCCTTTTCTGCCTAAAGGCAGGAAATAAATTCTCATTTTATGGGAGACAGTCTCTTACCAATCCAGAGATGGCACCAGAGGAAACTACAAACACACCTTGTTAAACTAACCCTTATCTTCCTAATTAAGGATGCTATGGACTACATAGTCTCGGATCCACTACTCCTAGTCCAAATCCCTTTGTCTTGTCTATTCTTCACAAATTTATTCTTTGTCTAAAAGGTATAAAAGCTCCCTGCTTTGGTAACTTCTTCAGGTCTTCATTCTATGGGTAAAAGCTCCCATGTACATGTAAAGAATTCAATAAAATGTGTCCGTTTAAATTTTCAGACCCAGTCAAGGATCTTAAGAGGGTGGGGTAAAACCTTTCCCTCCCCTTATAGGTGCTTAATTTATCAGCTTTGTTCCCCAAGTCTCTGTCAAACAAGAGTGCTTCTGAGACCTCTGCTGCCCTGCTCACAAGTGTTCCTACTGGACAACCAGTCCCCTAAGGGGCAGAAATGATGCTGGTCTTGTGGCTCAGAGCTCTCCAGAGTTGAACAAGAAAAGGTATTAACACATTTTTTTCTTAGTCCTTCTGAAGAGATCTGGAGTCAGGTGCATGTTGGGCTAATTTGCACCTGCCCTGTACACTTACTGGCACATGGACACTTGCATAAACTTGCCTCTTGGGGATTTTACAGGATGTAAACCTTAATGGTTTTTAATAGATTACATCTGTTGCATGAAGTTCTCTCTGAGCAGCTATCTTTGAATCATGTAGGGCTACCACCTTGATTAAATTGATAAACCTACAGCAGGGAAAAGCAGACCACAGAGGGGAGTAACTAACAAGTGGTAAAGTCAGGGAAGTAAGACAGGCTGCTCAAATAAGGAAGAATTCATCCCCTAGGAAGAAGGGCAGGAGTGCTGATCATAACGCGGACTACCCTCTATGAATGCTGTTATGCAGTGGCTGACAACAATTATCCTTTTAGCTTTGAAGAAAGGCAGATCCTCTGGGCAAAGATGCTTTATGAAAACCAAGGATCTGAATAATTCTAACACTGCTTCTTTCCTTTTTCAACCTGCTACATTTGTTGAGTTCAAATGAGATTTCTCTCAACCATTAGAATAATTCCAGTTATGAACATTACCCCAGTATGAACAGAAACACAAAGAACTAGGACAACTTCAAAGCTGAATGGAAAATAACAAAGAAAATGTTAAGTTTTTGGGGCTCCTGGGTGGCTCAGGGGATTAAAGCCTCTGCCTTCGGCTCAGGTCATGATCCTAGGGTCCTGGGATCGAGTCCCGCATCGGGGTCTCTGCTCAGCGGGGAGCCTGCTTCCTCCTCTCTCTCTGCCTGCCTCTCTGCCTACTTGTGTTCTCTGTCAAATAAATAAAAATCTTAAAAAAAAAAAAAAGAGAATGTTAAGTTTTTTTTAATAGCAAAAGTCATACCATCATCCTGCCTTTTCCAAAATTTTGGGGGCCCTGGTACTAGAAAACATTAATTACTAGTGTGGGAAAAAGTAAGGGGCTTTGATTCTCTCTTAGAGAAAGGGCAACTGTTCTCAGAATTTATCCAGTATCCTGACAAATATCTTAATCCATAACAGATTAAGTTTAAAATATAAACTTGACCAAGACAAAGTACTATTAATTAAATGGATTGATAAAAGGCGTAGTCTATTTATTCGGTGTTCAGACTAGTAAGAACCTTAGCAGAGACTCTTATAATAGACTTTCTTTCCAAGGAAGTGAACCAGATATCTTTTTCTCAAGTCCCTGAGAATAAACAGACCTGCCCAGTGAATCCGTAAACTTCAACTGAGATCAGCACTTAGTGAGATACTATGCTTTAAAGTTCTCTGGACTTCGATTAACTGATATCTAACAAGTGTTGGCAGACTTACTATATATTTTCTAATATCAATTATTTATCTCTGCTTGTGGCTTTTTTCTCATGAACTAACCAATAATATGTTTTAACAAAGTTTTTATTTGATATAAGCTTTTCTTTCTTTAACAATTAAAGGTTTTATACCAAGAACATGAATTTTTACTACTTACTTGTGTAAAAAGTCAGGTTCAGTACCATGTTCAGATTCAGGTTCCTGGATCTGCTCTCCCATGGGCCGGGTATTCTCCCGAAGTACAGTGGAAGTGAGCTGTGGTGTTGGAAGGGGGCCAGGAGTCTGAATCATGGTGTCAGTCCTGTTTAGCCATGTATTATCCAGACTTTCATCTGTAAAATTCCAGTTAGAGTCATAAAATGTCATGAGTGGAGTGAACTCTGGTAGAAGTTATAGCACAGACTTGCAGAGCATGGTTCCTGGCTTAGACTGCCTAGCTTGAATCCCACCTATACGACTCACTTGTGACTTTCTGTAAGTTACTGAACTTAAAAATTCATGTTTCTCATATACAAAATGAGGATATCAATACCCAACCTCAAGGAGCTTTAAGGATCAATGAGGTAATGGATGTAACCATCAAATGTCAGTTATCCTTACCTTATCCTCTCTTCAAAGTCCCTCCATCTCTAAGGATCAATTCACGGCAGAAGGGGAAGAATTAGGCCAGCCAGAGACCCCTGTAACCTTCCTTTACTCAAGCAACAAAGGGCCTAGTTGCTGGGCCTTCAAGGGGCCCCAGATAGCAGCACTTTAAGTTTGGCAGGTCTCTACTGAGAAATCAACAAATCCCACTGCACAACTGGTCACTAGAGAAATAACTCTTTTTGCCAGGTTGTATGTGCATTATGTGTGGGGCCATCCAGTTAAGAGGCTCACTGTTTTCATGCCTCTTTAGGGAAGCCCTCCATAATCACCCTACCCAGCCCCCACTTCCCATTCTCTTTTAACTTCTAGAGGAAACAAAATCATTCCTACGTACTTAGGATTTAATTATACACTGGCCTGCACTGGTAGCTGATTTGTCAAGTGTATATGTTATCTCTGTAATTAGAATTAAATTTCTTCAAGGGATCAGGAGTGTTTCTTCCTTCTTCTGAAGATCACTTACAAAGATGTGAGCAGATTAAAGCATGTATGTATCTAAACTATAGGCTGATATAATGTTACATAATTATGAAGTTTCTACTATAAACATTCTAAGTTATTTTCTTAATATGGGGAGACTTAAAAGTATTACTGTTATGCTTTCCCTTCTGAAGAATTTAAATGAAAAAAAAATTTAAATCACAAAGTACACAGTATGAATCCCATTGTTTTTCTTCCTCCATGAAGTCTCACATTTGTGCAGCATGTTAGGTTCCTCACTTGCTACGAAACATTCCATCTTTCCGTGTTTTCAAAAATTATCAGATACATGTGTTCATTCTAGATCAGCTTTTTAGTTCCTGGAAATATTTAGCTATTGCCTTGTTAAGGTCATTGCACTGATCTGCAGCTCACTATTCAATAATCTTTTCTTTACCTAACCAGCAAAAAGAGGTTTCATTTTCTTTTATTCATACCACTTTCCATTCAACACTTAATTCCTAACTTTTGTTTTTTGCTGCACTTAAAATTTTATGGTAAGAATGATATCATTTAGGTTCTTAACCTAGTAAATCCATCTTTCAGTTTTACTACATGTCATCTTTTCCAGAAAATCTTTCCTGATTCATTAAGTCTGATCACTCCCTTTATGTTTCCAGAAAACATTTTTTGGCCCATTAGAGCACTTCCCATGTGGAACTAAAATTGCTTGCTTCTCTGTCTTCCCATATGTACTATGAGCATTTTTATTAATACCTAATCTCCAGCATTTCACAGAGTTCTTAGAAAAGTATGTGGTAAAGACTTAATAACTTCAGGAAGAATTCACTCTTCTTGAAGAGATCCTCCTAACCCGTAAGGATTCCGCAATAAAAACACTACTGGTGAAGCTTTCTCATCTTTATTCCAAACAGATGAAGCTGCTTCCTAAGAATGCCTGGCACATGACCTACCTTAGTGTCTTGGTAAATTTCAAACTGACACACAGCAAGTTTTCCTTTTTGCAATTTAACAACAAATTATCTGGTTCATGTATGCTTTTCTTCATCCTGGAGATAATACTGATTACCCCATTAGTGACGGAATTATATATGGTTATTTAAATTCTCTAAGCTTTAGTTTCTTCTGTGTGAAATACACGTAATGTTCAACTCAGAGTTCATTTATAAAACATTTACACAGCACTCACTCTGTGCCACATACAAACCTAAGTGCTTTACAAATGTTAGTAAATGATTAAATGCTAATAATGCACACTTCTGGTACACAGCAAGAATTTAATGAATGTTGGCTAATATGAATATTACATGTAAGAAAAGCTGTTAAGTAAAAATATCTATATATCTAGTCTGTATCTACATATCTGTCTATATCTAGACAGACAGACTGGATAGATGGATGGAAAGATGTAATGTGGGGGGTAGGCATCCTGATAGAGGCTGCTCTAGAAGACATTTTAAAAAGGAGGTGACTGCAGTTATTATTTAGAGAAAAGTTTAGGATCCTACACTCCAAAGATAAGATTTAGTATTTTCATTTTCTGGACCAAAAAGATTTTAAGTCTCACAGATAAAAACCGAAAGAAAATCTTTAATATTAATGCTGTAAATATTTTCATATCTTTTATTTCCTTTGAAATAGTGACATTCTGACAACAGCAGCTAACATATACTGCACGTACCTATGTGCTAAGCTCTGTGCTAATAAGTAACCTCTATGTGTACAGTATGTCATTTAATATTTACAATAGCTGACAGGATAGGTACTCTGATCATCCTTTATGTGATCACTGAATGAGGCTGAGAGGTTAAATAACATGCTCAAAAGTCACATGGTTTAAAACTAGAAAGCCAGGTGTGAATTCTAGAACTCTAGTTTTAGAGTGTGTGCTTTTCACCAATAGTTAATACTGCCTCCCCAATGATGTCAGAAACAGATTTAAATTCTAATTAATTTTGCTACAGGTTGTAGCAAAATCTTTCATGAGTCACTAGTTTTTAGGCAGTGGAGGTGAGATTCTGAAAGGGAAATAGAAAGTTGTAAAAAGCAGCAGAGGAGCAGGATTCAGATCACTGCTTTCCTCTCTCTTGGTTTGGAGAATATTTATTAGGAAAAGCATGGAGATGGGGGAAGGTTATTTGAGGAAATAAACATTTTTACTTTGAATTGTCTTAGTTTAAGAGTAATGCTCTAATAAAGTAATTTTTAGTCTTTTGGATACATGAGTTAACTACCAATGATCACATTTTCATGGCAGTTCAACTCCCTGGTTCCCACAGTCCATGGGGGTTATAAAACCAGAGTTGGCTATCATTATTTTATTGCACAAAAATGAATTATCCATCCATGGGGTAGAAATGGAAAGTTGTTTTGGTATATTCAGTTTGCTGCAGAGGTCTACCTTCAACATATCGGAATATTTTCTACATTAGGATGAATTTTGATAATTGACATTATGACTACCTTATTTTAAATTTTAATGTATGGATCAATTTTATAAACCTTTATAACTGTTTCTTCTTTTTCTCTGCACCATCTTCCTCTGTGTTTCATGCTCTTCCAACTTCTTTTTCTTTGACCCTTTTCTGTTCCACTTTGTCTACTCCAACCTCTTTGCCTTAACCTCTCAGTATGTGTCAAATCTACAAGGAAATAATATACTTAACAGTACTACCTTGCTTCAACATTTGCCACTTTACCTCTGCAATAGTAAGCAAATTACTTGTCTCATAGGGTAAAGGCAGACTTACCTTCTACGCGTTTTTTGTGAAGTGGGGGTCGTCCTTTCTTATTCCTTACTGAGGATGTTTTACTGCTGCTACTTCCACTGTTCACAGACATTCTATCATCTTCACCTCCAGTGACTAGCGAATTTCTATAGGAAATGAGTGGAAGCCATACATCTTCTCTCCTTTCCATCATCTGCTCCGTAAGGAATTTCTCTAGGTATGAATGACTAGAAACACAATAGAAGAGAACAGTGATTTTCATGGAAGCACTTCATGTATCACTTGTTTCATAAAGTGAGGTGCTCTCTCTGAAAGTTCTGAAGAATCCCCTAGGACACAAATTATACTGTTAACAGTGATTACCTTTGGAAAAAGAGGGAGGAGAATGTAAGGTTTTGCTTCACATATTTCTGGAATGCTTATTACTATTCTGATTTTAGTCTATGTGCTGCTGAAGCAAGCCCTGCAATGCTTTTATTTTTTTTTCCTGCAATGCTTTTAAATAGGTGAATGTATTACTAAGCCTGTATGTGTGTCTGTGTGTGTGTTTGAGTGTGTGTGTTGCTTCCTCTATCAATGTTAAAAAAAAAAAAATCAGAAGTTTAGCTTAAAAGGTGACTGAATTTTCTTTTTAACTGTTCAAACCTGGGCAGGATTTCTATAATGGTGAAGGGAGGAGCTTGGCAAAACAACTTTTTAACTGGTAAAATTGATAAAAGACAATCATTTAAAGTCTTCAGAAATTGTCCTAAGGGCATACAGCAAATGGAGAAACATTTATTCAAGAAAATCTAAATCTCAGTAAAACAGTGAGAGTTTGTAGCATTTGAACCATGACCTGATCCTTTTCCCTGTCCCCTCTCCCCCACCACCACTACTCTAGGACCTCTATTCTGGGCAGACATGGAGGAGCTCCTTCTCTAGGTCCTCATCTAGAGCTACCTTGGAAGAGGCAGGCCATTGGTGGGTTGCGGAATCTCTATTCTGGACAGTAGCTGGGAGGAAGAAGGCTCCCTTCTTCATCCCCTACTTGTCAGGTAGTAACTCTCTCCCAGGCACAGCAGGCTAAGACCACCTGGAGGGACAAGCTGAAAACTATGGGTTACCCGTGGCTCCCTGCTCACAATAAAGGGGTGTTACGCTGGGAGCAGAGGGATGCTGTCCCACCCAGATCCTGTTCAGTGGCATAAAAGTCCTGCCCAGCAACCAAAGAAGAGTACAGCAGACAGAAATTTAACAGAACAGGGGGGAAAAGACAGCTAAGAAGAGCCCTCCTGGGATCACAGATGTACATACAAGTTGGCAAGGCTCCTCACATATGCTTAAGTTGCATCCACTCATGGGCAAAAAGAACAGGGGATGAGGGCATTTTGTTACCATTCACCATGCTCTACACTGATCTATCAACACAGGGAGGAAGCCTCACTGGCACAAGAGGCTTAAGTACCAACACTAGTTAAAAAATAAGCTGCTCTGGGGCGCCTGGGTGGCTCGGTGGGTTGAGCCGCTGCCTTCGGCTCAGGTCATGATCTCAGGGTCCTGGGATCGAGTCCCGCATTGGGTTCTCTGCTCGGCGGAGATCCTGCTTCCCTCTCTCTCTCTGCCTGCCTCTCCATCTACTTGTGACCTCTGTCAAGTAAATAAATAAAATCTTTAAAAAAAAAAATAAATAAGCTGCTCTGACCCAAGAGCAACTTCTAGAAAGCTTAAATATAAAATCACAGTAGACTGGTTTCCAGTTCTGCCTGTGAGCTTGGAAGTTGTTGCTGCATCCTAACAAGTAGAGCTCAACAGACTAAAAAAATTAACAACTTCCTGGATCCATAGAGAGGAAAATAGCTGTCCCCAAGACTACAAGACACAGGAGAACAGTTTATTGGAGCAGACTCAGAAGCAAAAACCACCTTGAGAACCATTGCTGGGGTAGGAAAACCTAAGCCATAATTCACAAATTGTTGGAAGTTCACTGTGACCAATCAGAGTTCAAAACTCAGAGGGATCCAGTCATAGGGTGACCTCTCCATAATATTGTGAGATTTACCTCCAGAAGCTCACCTGGGTTTCCACAGTAAAATATTAGAGCAAACTCCCCTGTTCTATTGGCAGAGGGAGAGGAAAAGGAACCATCCCAGAATCTGCCAGAGTATATTATTCTTAACAAAGCCTCTCCTCAGGAGAAACTGGTTAAGCAGAGCACAACTTGCTGGGATATTATCAGAACCTAATCCACCCGGGGTAAGAGAAATACCCAACTCCAGCCCACTCTACCCATTTTGTCCCAACCATGGGTAAAGAAAACAACTGAGAAACACTTGGGAAGTTTACAATCCAGAGGCATGGACTCATTAAAAGACTGAGACCTATAATCATAGGACTATAGAATGCTTCCCCTCCTCCCATACCTCATCACCATAATACTAAAGGTAATTTATAGCAGTTCCTTCTATCTAGTACATCATGTTTGGTTATCAAGAAAAAGTTGTAAGGCATACCAAAAGGCAAAAACACAATGTGAAGGACAGAGCAAACATTAGAATCAGACATGACAGAAATATTAGAATTACCAGACTGGCAATTTAAAACAACTATGGTCAGGACACCTGGGTGGCTCAGTTAGTTAAGTGTCTGCCTTCAGCTCAGGTTATGATCCCAGGGTCCTGGGATTGAGCCCCATTTGGCAGGCAAGGAGCCTGCTTCTCCCATTGCCTGCCCCTCCCCCGGCTTGTGTGCTGTCTCTCTCTGACAAATAAATAAATAAAATCTTAAAAAAAAATAAAACAACTATGACCAATATGATAAGGGCTCTAATGGAAAAAGTAGATAGCACACAAGAACAGATGAGCAACGAAAGCAGATAGATGGAAATCCTAAGAAACAAAAAGAAATGCTAGAGATAAAAACTGTAAAAGAAATAAAGAATGCTTCTGATGAGCTTCTTAGTAGACTGGACTCAGGTGAGGAAAAACCTCTGCTCTAGGGACACAGCAAGAGAATCCTTGATTGAAATCCAAATTGAAAAGCAAAAGAGATTGATGGGGCGCCTGGGTGGCTTAGTGGGTTAAGCCTCTGCCTTCGGCTCAGGTCATGATCTCGGGGTCCTGGGATCAAGCCCTGCGCAATGGGCTCTCTGCTCAGCAGGGAGCCAGCCTGCTTCCCCCTCTCTCTGCCTGCCTCTCTGCCTACTTGTGATCTCTCTCTCTCTGTCAAATAAATAAACAAAATCTTAAAAAAAAAAAAAAAGCAAAGAGATTATAGACGGAGAAAAAACAGTATCTAACTATAATACAACTACAAAAGGTGTTAATATAATGGGAATATGAGAAGGAGAAGTGAGACAATAATAACAATAATTTAAAACAGAAATGATAGTGAATTTTCCCAAATTAACATCA
The DNA here is from genome assembly GCF_902655055.1 of Lutra lutra. Classification (NCBI taxonomy): domain Eukaryota; kingdom Metazoa; phylum Chordata; class Mammalia; order Carnivora; family Mustelidae; genus Lutra; species Lutra lutra. Next base: position 128,816,604 of record NC_062278.1, on the reverse strand, counting down.
GATACCAAACCATAGATTCAGGAAACTCAGAGAACACCAAGCGGGACAAAATGACAAAAGAGCTACATTTAAGCACATTATTTTCAAACTACAAAAAATCCAAGATGAAGGAAAAAAATCCTGAAAGAAGCCAGAGGGGGAAAATACTTTATCTATAGAGGAATAATGATAAGAATTATGTCTAACTTCTCAAAACACCATGCAAGCAAGAAGAGAGTGGAGTAAAGTGTTAAGAGAATCCCCCCACCCCCCGGCTAGAATTCTGTGTGCTGCAAAATTATCCTTCAAAGGTGAAGGAAAAATAAAGACTTTCTCAGACTAAAAATTGAGAGAATTTTGCAAAACTGCTTTAGAGGGGTGCCTGGGTGGTGGTTCAGTTCAGTTAAGTATCTGACTCCTGGTTTTGGCTCAGGTCATGACCTCAGGGTCGCAGACTGAGCCCCGTGTTGAGCTCTATGCACTGCATGGAGTCTGCTTGAGATGCTCTCCCTCACCCTCTCCCTCTGCCCCTTCCCCCACACCTGCACTCTCTCTATCTCAAATAAATAAATAAAATCGTTAAAAAGAAGTATTTTAGAGAGAAGGAAAATAATATAGGTCAGAGACATGAATGTACATAAAGTAAGAAGAGCACTAAAGGGTGCCTGGGTGGCTCAGGGGGTTAAGCCTCTGCTTTCAGCTCTGGTCATGATCTCAGGGTCCTGGGATTGAGGCCCACATTGGGCTTTCTGCTCGGTGGGGAGCCTACTTCCCCCCACAACCCCCTCCTGCCTTCCTCTCTGCCTACTTGTGATCTCTCTGTCAAATAAATAAATAAATAAATAAAATCTTTTAAAAAAAAAAAAGGCACTGAAGAAGGAATAAGTAAAAGAAAAACTTTAATTTTTCTTAATTGATCTGGCAAAACAAATTTTTGTTCAAAATAATACCAACAATGTATCTGATTATGTATGCTTATATATATCACATATATGCATATATCTATTTGATTATATATGTTTATATATAAGTGAAATAAATGACACCAATGATGCAAGAGAAGGAGGGATAAACTGGGATTAGTTTGTTATAAGGTACTCATACCTGTTATTATAAGGTACTCATACCTGTGAAGTGATACAGCATTATTTAAATATGGACTTGGATTAGCTGTAAATATATATTGCAAACTCTAAGGCAACCACTTAAAAAAAAGAGTAACAATATGCTAAGAAAAAAGAGCAAATGGTTCATAAAATGCTCAATTAAAACTTTTTATAAAAAGCAGAAAAAAGAGTGGAAGACAAAAACAAAGAACGAGGGCAACAAACAGAAATGACAAGGGATATGGTAGGTATTAGTCCAACTACATCAATAATCAATTTGAACATCAATGGTACCAAGTAAAAGATTGCCAGAGTGGATCAAAAAACAAGACCCAAGTATGGCTATCTATAAGAAATCTACTTTAAGCGTAAAGACACACATAAACTAAAAGTGAATAAATAGATGGTAAAAGTTATCAAAAGAAAGCAGAAGTAATTACATCAATTTCAGACAAAGCAGACTTTAAAGTAAGGAAAGTTAACAGGAATAAAGAAGGGCATTACACAATCATACAGGAGCCAATTCTCGAAGAAACATAATAATCCTTACCATGTATGTCCCTTACAACAGAGCATCAAACTGTATGAAGCAAAAACTAGCTGCAAATAGAAACTACAGTTAGTTGGGAGACTTCAACACTCCTGTATCAGAAATGGACAGATTCAGGGGTGCCTGGTGGCTCACTTGGTTAGGCATCTGCCTTCTGCTCAGTTCATGATGTCAGGGTCCTAGGATTGAGTCCCACATCGAGCGGTCTGCTTCTCCCTCTGCCTCCCCTCACCCCCGCGAGGCTTGTGCTCTCTCACTCACTCTCTCCAATAAATAAATAAAACCTTTAAAAAATGGACAGATTCAGCAGCCAGAAAATCAGTAAGGACATAGCTGAACTCAACTACAGCATCAATCAACTGGATAGAATTAGTATCTACAGACTGACTTCATCCAAAACCAAAATATATGTTTTTCTGAAGCTTACCTGTAACGTCAAGAGTTCACATTCTAGGTAATAAAACACATCTTAACAAATTTAAAATTAGAGAAATCATATAACGTCTGCTCTTAAATTAAGATTAATTAGAAATTTAATCAGAAATCATTATCAGAAAGATACACAGAGATTAAATAATATGCTTTAAACACATGAGACAAAGAAGCACTCCCAAGGGAAATTTAAAAGTATCTTGAACTAAATGAAAACAGCACATCAAAATTTGTGCAATGCAGTAAGAGCAGTGGTTAGAAGGAAGTTACAGCATTGAATGCACAAATCAGAAAAGAAGATCCAAAATCAACAATCTAAGCTTCCACCTTAGAAGACTAGAAAAAGATGACCAAATTAAATCCAAAGTGAAAGAAAAAAATAAAAATTAGAGTAGCAATCGATGAAATTAAAAACAGAAAGCAATAAAGAAAATCAGCAAAATTAAAAGCTGGTTCTTTGAACAGAACAATAAAATTGATTAGTTTCTAGCCAGCCTAAGGGGAGCAGGGGTTGGGGGAACAGAGGATACAAATTATTAATACCAGAAATTAAAAAGAACACATTATTACAGATCCTATGGACATTAACAGGAAAATAAAGGAATACTATAAACAACTTTATGCCCACATATTTGATAATCCTGGTGAAAGAGACTAATTCCTTTAAACACAAACTGTCAAATCTCCCAGAAGAAGAAATAATCTGAAGAGGCTTGTATCTATTAAATAAATTGATTCAATAAATAATAACCTTCCAAAACAGGAAGCACCAGGCTCAAATGAGTTAACTGGTTATTTAAGGAAGAAAGCTACCAATTCTCTACAATTTCTTTCAGAGGACAGAAGGAGAAGCAATACTTTCTACATTATTCTGTAAGGCCAGTAATACCCTAATACCAAAACCAGACAGACAGATTATAAGAAAACTACAGACTAATAATTCATGAATATAAAGCAAAAATCCTCAACAAAATATTAGAAAAACAGAAAAAGAAGTATATACAGCATGATCGAGTGGGATGTAACCCAGGTATGCAGGGCTGGTTCAACATCTGAAAATTAATTCATATATTCCATCACAACAGCCTAAAAAAGAAAAATCAAGTATCACATCAATAAATATAGAAAAAGCATTTGACAAAATCTAACACTTATTCTTGATAAAAACTCTCAGTAAACTAGAAATAAAAGGGGATTTTTCTCAATCTGATAAAGACCATCTACAAAAAACTGTACAGCTAACATACTTAATGGTGAAAAACCTGAAGATAACCCAACAAATCAGGTATAAGGCAAGAATGTCCCTGCTCACCACTTCTTTTCAATACCATACTGGGAATTTTAGTTAATTCAATGAGATAAAAAAGGAAATAAAAAGTACAGAGATTGGGGAGGAAGAAATCACTGTTACTGTTTGCAGATGACATGATTATCTATGTTGAAAATCCAAAGGAACTGACAGAAAAATCTCTTTTGGAATGAACATGCAATTGTACCAAGTTTGCAGGATACAAAATTACAAGTGGATTTGAAATTCAAAACAATGTCATTTACATTTGCACCCCTTAAAATGAATTAAGGTGTAAATCTGCCAAAAAATATACAAGATCTATATATGAGGAAAACTTTTACAAAGCTCTGATGAATGAAATAAAATAATTAAATACATGGAGACATATTCCACCTTCATGCTTACAAAGACAGTATTGCTAAGTCAGTTCTTTCTGACTTGATCTATATTCAATGCAATTCCAACCCAGATCTCAACAAGTTATTTTGTAGATAGTGACAAGTGGATTTTAAGGTTTATAAGCAAAGGCAGAAGACTCAGAATAGCCAATACCATACCGAAGGAGAAAAACAAGGTTGGAGGACTGACACTATCCAACTAGAAAACTTATTATAAAGCTACAGTATAGGGTGCCTGGGTGGCTCAGTGGGTTAAGCCTCTGCCTTCGGCACAGGTCATGATCTCAGGGTCCTAGGATTGAGTCCCACATCGGGCTCTCTGCTCAGCAGGGAGCCTGCTTCTGCCTGCCTCTCTCCCTACTTATGATCTCTCTCTGTGTGTCAAATAAATAAATAAAATATTAAAAAGCTACAGTATAATCATTTTGCAATATACATGTATATCAAATCATCACACACTGTACATCTTAAACACACAATGCTATATGTCAAATTTATCTCAGTAAGGCTGGAAAAATAAAGAAAAGTCTATAGTAATTAAGACAGTATGGTACTGTCAAGTGATCAGACATGCAGACCAATGGAACAGAAAAGAGAGCCCAGAAATAGACTCAAATATAGTCAACTGATCCTTGACAAAGGAGCAAAGGCAGTCTCTTCAGTAAGTAGTGCTGGAACAACTGGATAGCCATATGCAAATAAATTAGTCTAAGACACAGACCCTGATCTTTCACAAATATCAACTCAAACTAGATCACAGACCTAAATGTAAAATATAAAACTCCTAGAAAATAATACAGAAGAAAAACCAGGATATGGCAATGACTTTTTAGATACAACACCAAAGGCAAGGTCCCTGGAATAATAATTGTTGAGGCAGAGTTCATTAAAATTAAAAACTTCTGCTCTGTGAAAGACACTGTCTAGAGAGTAAGAAGAGACTGGGAGAAAATATTTGCAAAATATACATCTCCTAATGGAACTGCTATCTAACATAATCAAAGAACTCTTAAAACTCAACAATAAGAAAACAAACAATCTGATTAAAAAATGGGCTTCAGATCTGAATAGACATCCCACCAAAGAAAATATACAGATGGCAAATAAGCATGAAAAGATGCATCACATCATATGTCATCAGGGAAATGCAAATTAAAATGAGATACCACTATGCACCTATTAGAATGGCCAAAATCCGGAACACTGACAACACCAAATCCTGGTGAGGATGCAGAATAGAAACTCTCATACATTACTGGTGGGAACAGAAAATGGTATAGCAACTTGGGAAGACAGGCAATTTCTTAAAAACTAAACATACTCCTACCATGTGATCCCAGCAATCACACACCTTAGTATTTACCCATAGACTTAGCAATTTAAGTCCTCACAATTACTTATGCGGGAATGTTTATTCGTAACTGCCAAAACTAGGAAGCAACCAAGATGTCCTTCAGCAGGTGAATGGCTAAATCATTTGTGGTATTTCTACACAATGAAATATTACTCAACATGAAGAAGAAATGAGCTATCAAGCAATGAAAAGACATAGAAGAACTTTAAATGCATATTACTAAGTGACAGAAGATTATCTGAAAAGGCTACATATCCTATGATTCCAACTATGTAACATTCTGGAAAAGGCAAAACTATGGAAACAGTGAAATGATCAGTGGTTGCTAGGGGTTGGGGGAGGAGAGGAAGGATGAACAAGCAGAACACAGGATTTTTAGGGAAGTGAAAAAAATACTCTGTATGATACCGTAATGATAGATGGATGTCATTATACATTTGTCTAAACCCACAGAATGTACAACATCAAGAGTGAACTATAATATAACTTTGGTGATTATGGTATGTCAAGGTAGATTCATCAATTATAACAACTGTATCACTTTGGTGGTAGATGCTGATAATGGGGAGACTGCATGTATAAGGGCAGGAGGATATATATGGGATTCTCTGTACCTTTCCCTCAAGTTTGGCATGAACCAAAACTTCTTTAAAAATTAAGCTAAATCAGGGGTGCCTGGGTGGCTCACTGGGTTAGGGCCTCTGCCTTCGGCTCAGGTCATGGTCCCAGGGTCCTGGGATCAAGACCCACATCGGGCTCTTTGCTCCACAGGGAGCCTGCTTCCTCCTCTCTCTCTGCTTGCCTCTCTGCCTAGTTGTGATTTCTCTCTGTCAAATAAATAAAATATTTTTAAAAATTAAGCTAAATCAAATAAAATCAAACTGAATTAAATTAAACTAAATCACATACTTCTGTTAGTCTGGAAAACTGCACATAACCAAGGCTGCCCTTCTCAGGAGCAATCAGAGAGGGAACTTCCAAGCTGCTAGTCCTCTGGCTGACCGTGGGACAGAGTAAACCCCCTGTACTGTGATAGCAGCCTTCAAGCCACACACACATCAAATAGTAATAAGTAAAAATCTAAATGGCCAAGGAGGTATAAGCACAATCTTTGATTAATGAGTCTAATGCTGATACAGGGGTGACTCCCAGGTATTCAAGTCAAATGATAAAAAACAAAAGGGGGAAAAATCTGAGTAGGGAAAGCAGAGGCTGCATACTCCAAGAGAAACAGACTTCACAGAGTTTGTTCATCCAAGACGCTAAACAAATGACCAAACAAAATGAATATATAGGGGTGTAGTGAATCAGTATCAAGAGTAGCTAAGTTATTTCATTATGTATCATAATTGCAACATTATTATCTAAACTGTTCAGTTTCAACAAAAAATTATGAGACATGCAAAGAAACAGGGAAATGTGACCTACATACAGCAGTAAAAAAGTGAGCAATAAAAACAGTGGCCCACAAATACTGCAAAGCTATTATTAAAAAATGTTCAAAGAACTAAAAAAAATATATATATATAAAGAATGAAAAATATGATGTCACTACCTCTGGAAATAGAGAATATGAATAAAAAGAAATGATAGGGGTGCTTGGGTGGCTCAGTGAGTTGAGCATCCAATTCTTGGGTTTTGGCTCAGGTCGTCATCTCAGGGTCCTGAGACTGAGCCCCGTGTTGGGGGTGGGTGGGTCTGTGCTTAGCAGGGAGTCTCCTTGGGATTATTTCTCCCTCTCCTTCTGTCTCAGCCCACCCCTGTACTCTCTCTCTCTCTCTCTCTCTCAAATAAATAAATAAATAAATAAATAAATAAATAAATAAATCTTAAAAAAAGAAATGATTAAAAAAGAACCGATGGAAATTCTGCAGCTGGAAAATACAATAACAAAAATTAAAAGTTCTCCACAGGGGCTCTACAGATTTGAGCTGGCAGAATAATCATTAATCTTGAAAATATATCAGAGATTATGGATTCTGAGGAGCAGAGAAAAAGAAGAAAAATGAACAGAGCATCACAGAAATGTAGGATATCATTAAGTGCACTAGTAGGTGTAATGGGAGTACCAGGAGAAGGAGTAGAAATAAACTTAGGGAAATAATGGTTAATTGCTTCCAAATTTGATGAAAAAAAAATTAATCTACACATTCTCAAGGCTCAACAAAGTCCAAGCAAATAAATGCAGGAAGATCCATACCTAGATGCATCACAGGCAAAATTTTAGCTAAAAGTCAAAGACAGAGAAAAAAATCTTGAGAGAATAGAAAGTAACTCATTATATACAAGGGAGCTCCATTAAGTTTAAACTCCAATGACTTCTCATTAGACACAATGGAGGTGCAGGCAGTGGGATAACACAGTCAATGTACTGAAAATAACACATTATCAAACAAGAATGTTTTATCTAGCAAAACTATATTCCAAAGCTAAATATAAAATAAACACACTCCCAGATGGAATAAAAACAATTTGTTGCTGGCTGACCTCCCTTACAAGAAATAAAAGATGTTCTTTAGGCTGAAAGCAAATGATTCCAGAGAATAATCTACACATGAAGAAACAAAGAGAGCTGAAAGATAATTAATAGGTAGTTAGAAAAAAAAATATAACTGCATATATATACATATACATATTTTAATGATTTAAACAGCAATTGTATAAAAATGTGTATTACCGTACTGCTGTGTCAATAAGATAGAAATATAATATATTTGATAATATGGGATGCGTAGGTGGCTCAGTGGGTTAAAGCCTCTGCTTTCGGCTTGGGTCATGATCCCAGGGTTCTGGGATCGAGCCCCGCATCGGGCTCTCTGCTTGGTGGGGAGCCTGCTTCCCTTCCTCTCTCTCAGCCTGCCTCTCTGCCTATTTGTGATCTCTGTCAAATAAATAAATAAATAAATAAATAAATAAATAAATAAATAAATAAATAAATAAATAAATAAATAAAATGTGTACACACACACGCACGCACGCACACACACATATATATACATTTGATAATAGAACAAAAGAAGTAGGTGGAAGTAAAGATTTATTAGTGTAAGGAAATGATGCCAGATGGTATTTTTCAATCCACAAGAAGAAATGAAGAGAACCAGAAATGGTAAATAAGGCTATTAAAACAAACTCTATAATAAATATATAAGCTCCATTTCCCCTCTATGGGTATTTAAAAGACATACAATTACATCAAGTAATAATTATAATAATGTATTGTTGGATTGTAACATATTTAGATGCAGTATGTGTAACAATAAAGGCACCAAAGGGGGAGAATAGAAATGGAGCTACATAGGAGTAAAGTTTTCATATTTCCTTAGAATAAATTTGAAGAAATTTTGGTAAGATGCGTATTTTAAGGCCTACCAAAACAAAACAAAACACCACTAAGGAAATAACTAAAAATGTATAATTAAGTATTTTTGAAGAAAGTGAAATGTTACACTAGAAAAACATCCAATTCTTATAAACAAAACATGATCCAACTACATGTCATCTCTAAGAAACACACTTTAGGTTCAAAGATAAAAAAGGCAGAAAGTGAAAGGATAGGAAAAAGGTATACCATGAGAACAATAACTAAAATACAGCTGGAGCAGTTGTAATATATCAGACAAAACAGATTTTAGGACAAAAGTTACTTCAGACGGAGAATATTTTATAATGATATCTAAGAGTTAATCCATCAGGAAGACATAACAATGATAAACATGTATACCTAGCTCCAAAATACATGAAGTAAAAAGTGACAAAACTGAAAGGAAAAATAACAATTCAGCAATAATAGTTGGGGAGACTCCAATACCCCACTTTAAATAATGGACAGAACAACTAGGCAAAATATCAACAAAGAAACAGACGACTTGAAAAACACTGTTGTTTTTTTTTTAAAACACTACTAAAAAACCCCCAAAACAACCCTATAAGCCATGTGACCTAACAGCTATCTCAACACCACCCAACACCAGCAGAAGAATGCATATTCTCCTCAAGTATACATAGAACATTCTCTAGAATACACCATATGTTGGTCTGTTAAACAAGCCTCAATATATTTGAAAGGACTGAAATTATACAAAGTATGTTCACTAACCACAGTGGAATGAAATTAAAAATCAATAATGGAAGTAAAATTTGGAAATTCACAAGTATGTGGAAATTAAACAAAATACTCCTAACAACCAAAAGATAAAAGAATACATCACAAGGGAAATAAAAAAAATACTTTGAGATGAATGAAAACAAAAATGCAAGCTACCAGAATCTATGAGATGTAGCTAAAGTAGAACTTGAAGGAAAATGTATACCTGTAAATGCCTATAATAAGTGTTTTCAAACCACCCCACCCCCACAAATACCCAACACTACTATTCTCTATCATATTACTCTATTTCAGTGCCTCAGACTCTTGTTCCTGTGTTTATGTTGTGTCTCCCTGCATTAAAACAAAAGCTTTCTGGGGGCAGAAACTCTGTGTTGTTCACTGCCTGGCCATACTAGAACAATAGCTGTAGAACATTACCTAACCAGATTATGAGCTTAATAAATATTTTCTGATCAGGATGCCTGGGTGGCTCAGTCAGTTAAGCATCTGCCTTCAGCTCAGGTCATGATCCCAGGGTCCCGGGATCAAGTCCCACATCGGGCTCCCGGCTCAGTGGGGAGCCTGCTTCTCCCTCTGCCTGTCTCTCCCCGTGCTTGTGCTCTCTCTCTGACAAATAAATAAAATCTTTAAAAAAAATTTTTTTTTCTGACCAACACAAAGTCAGTATCTTCCCTTAAAACCAAATTAATAAAAATTTTAACTGTCTTTCCATATTTCTGTTCATTTAACCTATTATTACAACTGACACACCTTCCTAGCAATTTATAAAATTCGGGATCCCATCAATATTTTTTTATGAAAATTGCATATATTATTTCTTTAAACTTTAGAAAAAGAAATCACTCTTCTTGAACTAACTCAAATAAAAAATGCAGTTCACCTTTAAACATGGATTTGAATTGTGCAGGTCTACTTATATGTGCATTTCTTTTCTTTCTTTTTCTAAAGATTGATTGATTGGTCAAAGAGAGAGTGAGCGAGAGCACAAGCACAAGCAGGGGGAATGGCAGGCAGAGGGAGAAGCAGGCTCCCCACTGAGCAGGGAGCCCCATGTGGAACTCCATTCCAGTACCCTAGGATCATGACCTGAGCCAAAGGCAGATAGATGCTTAACTGACTGAGCCACCCAGGTGTCCCTGGATTTCTTTCAATAAATACACCACAACAGTCTAAATATATTTTTTCTTCCTTATGACTTTCTTAACATTTTCTTTTCTTTAGCTTGCTTTATTCTAAGAATACAGCATATAATACATGTAACATATGAAATATGTTAATTGGCTGGTATCAGTAAGGCTTCCAGTCAATAGGTGGCTATTAATAGTTAAGTTTTTGGAGAATCAAAACTTATATGTAGTACAGCATAGAGGATATAGTCAATAATACTGTAATAATGTTCTATGTGAAAGACAGTTACTATACTTATCACAGTGAGCACTGAATCATGTATAGACTTGTTGAGTCACTGTTGTACACCTGAAACTAATATAATACTGCATCTCAACTACAATAAAAATTTTAAAAATGAAGTAGAAAAGAATGTCTGGTATTTTAAATTAAAAAAAAAAAAAAAGTTATACAAAATTTTTGTGAGGGGGTCGATGCCCCTAAACTGTGTTGTTCAAGGGCCATCTGTAAAACTAAAATACAATTAATATAAAAGGAAAAAAGAATGGCAAAGCCAATGTCCCTACTTCTTTGAATTGTGGAATAAGAAATCATTTCCCACTTAATTCCAAAGTACTAAAAGCAAGCAGGGAAAGAACTATATAAATGCTTGATAGAAAACTGCAGTTCTTTAAAACAAGCTATCAGAGCTTATGTTATCAACAGTAATTATATCTAGATGATTAACATTTTTCTAAAAAATAAAATTTAAAATTACAGGCGTATTATGATAAAAGCAACTTACACAGTCTTTTTGTCCTGTCGAAGGAGTTTAGAAGAAAATTCACTTAGTACTTCCAGGAAAGCCAGATTAGGAGGTGGATATTCTTGTCCTTTCTGATTTTGGTATTTAAAGGCAAATTCTATGCCATCCCTGAAGTAAAAGAAAGTATTACCTTATTTTTCCAGCTAGGGAGTATAGTTCTCTCAGTGGGCTAGAATTTGAAAGTATTCGGAAAGGCAGGATAATCATCACTAAATGTAGTAAAATCTGATAAATTCGAAGCATAAAACAATGTTAATCTGTATGACATATATGCTTAATATTTACAGTATAAAACTCTCTAAGTTGTGAAACAAAGCTAAATTTCTATGTGTATCTTGTAGGGGTAGCACAATACCCTAAGAAGATAACTAGATTGTCAGAAAACTTGGTTCTCAGAGTTGGTCATGGTATCAAGCAGCTGTGTGTCACTCAGTTTTCAGTTATGAAATTCTGCCAGTCAGTTTTCAGTTATGAAGGTTGACCAAATCAGCATTGCACAGTGTTTTTAAACCATGTCTCCTGTAACATCTTCTCACTGACAGACAAGAATATTTTGTGAAACTTTACTTTTTATACTTACAAGTTGAAAAAACGGGCAGTTGGATTATTTTTCAAATTAAAAAGTTCCTCCTAGTTGAGATTCACTACACTACACAATCTCTAAAGTTCTTTTAACTTGAAAATTCAATCATTTATCACTTTAAAAATGGGTCAAATAACAGTCATTTCAGTTAAACTCCAGTAAACCAGATTCTGATTAACAGAAAGTATTTATTTAGCTCACTCACTTGTGAAGTGTGGCAACTGCTTCTCGTGTCTTGATCTGATCCAGTCCAAATGTAAGGGCAAAGCGACGTGCCAATTCTTTAATGCCACTGACGTGGGCAGATGTCCTATCGAGGTTGGGACCTTGCTCTTGAACAAGTTCATTAAACAACTGGTTGAAAGAAAAAAACAGGAAAAAACCTACAGCTAAGAAAAATTTGTTTATCTTATTTATTATTAGAATAGGTAATACAATTTTAAAATATTTAAAAGGCACATGGTAAAATATGTATTTCCTTCCTTCCATTGAACTGTAGCCACATTATTCCCCTTCTCCAAGTCATCTACTAGTACTAATTTCTTGAGCTCATTTTCATGCTAGTTTTGTGATTAAATGAAGACAGGAATTTACTTTTTTTTTTTTTAAAGATTTTATTTATTTATTTGACAGAGAGAAATCACAAGTAGGCAGAGAGGCAGGCAGAGAGAGAGGAGGAAGCAGGCTCCCTGCTGAGCAGAAAGCCCGATGTGGGGCTTGAACCCAGGACCTGGGATCACGACCTGAGCCGAAGGCAGCGGCCCAACCCACTGAGCCACCCAGGCGCCCCAGGAATTTACTTCTTTTTAACAAAAAAATGATATATTTTGGGCTAGGGAAAGGAAACATGTTTATAGATATATATTTGTATTCATAAACATCTATGTGTTCTTTTTGTTGTTTTAATAGGGATGACAATATATTAAATATAGGGTTCAGAACTTTGTTTTTTTCACTTATTATATCTTAGATAAGAACATTAAGTAAAAGAAGACATTTGGATATATGGGGTGATATTTACCACCCAACAACAAAATATACAATAAAGTTCTTAAGCTGGATAGAGGGCTTTTATAAATCACACATACATTACATATGTTGTATCAAAATAACAACCAAATAAACCTGAAATACTAAAGAATATAAAAGCTATCATCATTCTACCACCAAGGTTAGAAACTTAAATTTATCGTACACATCTGTCTTCCCTCTTATTATGAGAAATGAATAGTCCAGGCTTTCATCTAAAGCCACTCCCTCCTTATGTACTAGAGATCTCACTCCACTTTACCTATTTAGCAATTTTGCTCCTACACTTAGCACTCTGTGCTGCATCCTTAACAATAGTTAAGATATATGCATCTTAAAACCCCAAAATATAAAAGCCATTAACTTCTTAACTCAATCTTCTATGCCAGCTATCAATACATTGTTTTGATTCTCCTTTTTGGCAAAGATCCAGAATGGTATTGTTTACATTTATTTTTCTTCACTTCCTCACCCATCTCTCAGTTCACGCTTATCATACCATCCCACTGAAATAGCACTTGTATCACTTCAATAAATTTTGTTGTTCATCTTTTTACTTTTCTTCATCTTCAGCAACACATTGGTTTGAACTACTTACAGTGCCGTAACTAGAAACAGCAGTTCTTCCAAACATTTTTCAAATGTATCCACACGTAATTATTTATAAATTCTTGAACTTCAAAATGTTTTCAGAGATGGCTATACACAATTGCCTTAAATTTTAAAACTTATGCTTAAATACAAATATATCTCTGTGCAAAATTCAAGGAATATAAAAATAAAAGTTCTCCTTCCTCTTTCCCACTGAATATCATTCTTCTCTCCAAAGATAATCAATGTTAAAGTTTCAAGGTTTTCTAGACCAGGTTAGACACATTAATGTATTACATATAGAAAACTTTTAACATAAATGACACTATACTATGTAGTTTGTCCTGAAACTTGCTATTTTTCTTTTTTTCTTTCTCAAGTTTTTATTTAAATTGCAGATAGTTAATGTAGAGTGTAATATTAGTATTAGTTATAGAATTTAGTGATTCATCACGTACCTAAAACATCCAGTGTTCATCACAAGTGCCTTCCTTAATACCCATTACCTGTTTAGCCTATCCCCCTGCCATTTCCCCTCCAGTAACCCTATTTGTTCTCTATTGTTAAGAGTACATTTTCTGGTTTGCCCCACTTTTTTCCTTTTTCTCCCTCTATGTTCATCTTTTTTTCCTTAAATTCCACATATGAGAGCAATCATATGGTATTTGTCTTTTTTTTGACTTATTTCACTTAGCATAATAATCTCTAGCTCCATTTACATCCTTGCAAATGGTAATATTTCATTCTTTTTTAAGCTGAACAATATTCCTCCCACACATCACATATTTATCCATTCATCAGCGATGGATATTTGGGTTCTTTCAATAATTTGACTGTTGATAATAACATTTAATATACAGAATATAAATACTGGGGTACATGTATCCCTTTGAATCAGTGTTTTTGTATCCTTTGGGTGAAATACCTACTAGTACAATTGCTGGATCATAGAGTAGTTCTATTTTTAACTTCTTGAGGAACATCCATATTGTTTTCCAGAGTGGCTGCACCAGTTTGTATTCCCACCAACAGTGTAAGAGGGTGCCCTTTCTCTGAAACTTGCTATTTTTCACTTAATATTTTGTCTTAAAAATCTTTTAGCTACTTCAGACTCGCACACTTTAACCATTCCTCTGCTGATGGGATAATTAGACGATCTTCAATTTTTCAGTATTACAGACTTGCTGCAATAAACATCTTTTACATAAATATCTTTGTGTGTACCTGCATGTACAAACGTAGATACCTAGCAGCAAAAACAGTGACCTTTAAAATATCTTTCTTCAAGAAGGCAACACAATTTCTTTTACAAGGGGCCTTTTTCTCCACAGCTTTATCAATCATTGGTATTAACCATCACTTAAATTCATGCTAATCTGCCCATCAGTGATAAACACTTCTTTGTTTCAATTGGTACTTCATTAATTATTAATGAAATTAAGCCTCTTTTCATATCTTATTGGTTTTTTAGATTTCCTCTTCTGAAAAGTGGCTTTTCATAGCCCTTATCCACTTTTCTATGGGATTTATCTTTGTTACTGATTGTAGGATTTGTTATGTATGGTTGAAAATATTTCCCTGAACCTGTCATTTGTTTAAACTTTGTTTAGGATGCTGGTTGATGTATAAATGTATTTAAGTTTATTTTTTTTTTTTTTTAAGATTTTATTCATTTACTTGACAGAGAGAGATCACAAGTAGGCAGAGAGGCAGACAGAGAGAGAGAGGAGGAAGCAGGCTCCTTGTCGAGCAGAGAGCCTGATGCGGGGCTTGATCCCAGCACCCTGGGATCATGACCTGAGCTGAAGGCAGAGGCTTTAACCCACTGAGCCACCCAGGCGCCCCTGTATTTAAGTTTATATACACATACCTACAGCCCCACTCACCCCCTGAAATCTCAGCATTCAGTAAGCATTTATCAATTCAGAACGCATATATATATATATATATATATAAAACGTGACTTTAAAAAAATATTTTATTTGAGAGTGAGAGAGAGAGAGAGAGAGAGAGCATGAGCTGTGGGAGGGAGAGGGAGAAGCCGACTCCACACTGAGCAGGAAGCCTTACAGGAGACGTGATCCCAGAACACTGGGATCATGACCTGAGCTGAAGACAGCTGCTTAACCAGTTGAGCCACCCAGGTGCCGCCATATGTGACTTATTTTCTTATTTGAGTACTATTCTAGCCCTGTCTTCATTAAATTTTTAAAAAATATATCTTCATATTTTTCTTTTTAAATGATTACTTTTTAAATGTCTGTTTGGCATTTCATCTGGTCCAAGAGTAGATCACCTTAGGATTTCATATATTTGAAATGTGAACTATAAGATTATTTTCTAAAAGAGAAGTCATACAACATGTCTTTGTATCAGAAAGTATGCATACTAATGTACTGATACAGTGACCTAGTTTAAATGAGGAATGATATACCTAGTACATACTTAGCACATAAAAGTTCAATAACATTAATTCTACTCTTTATCTCTTTGCTTTCAGATTTCTTACCTGCTGCAAACTGAGAATGAGGGTCTTGGCACACTGAATTTTATCAATCTGCCTGGTTTTACTCAGTGTTTCCTTAATAATATCACCATAGTCATTGTAATACTGTGAGAAAAAGAGAAAACATAGCTTTAAAGTTACTGAAATTTCATGAGACAAACTGTGGACTGGTAAAAGAAATGGAAAAGGGAGTTTAAGAGAGTTTAATTTCTTCATCTTATAATGAGAGATAAAAGATATTTTCTAAAGATAAAGGAATACACATTTAAAATTATGAAATAACTAATGTTAATTAAAAACTGGAAATTCTAGGAGATGAAGTGACACAGGTAAATGAAATTCCTTATTCTTTGTAATAGACACCACTTAAAAGGTGACAAATCAAGAAACAGAACTTTGGCAGAAACTTCACAGAGAACTAAAACCAAAACAGTTAAAATCACTTACCTCTGGGGAGTGGGCCTAAATAAGGGGGAAGGGAAGATTAGGGTAATAGACCTTTCATTTAGTACTTTTGTACTAGGACATTTCCTGCTCCCCCAACATGTTTATACTTTCCTATTGTAATATAAAGAACAAAAACATTGACTTCTTTAATAATTCAAGTTTTCTGGACACAGGATTTCAAGAATTTTCCTTCTGAGAACCGCTAAATTTAAAACCGCTAAATTTGGATGTTATTTCTAAGCTAATGCCTAAAAACCTATGACCTATGTGAAGAAGTGAGTATTATGAGCATAGCAATTAGAATTTCATGCTTCAATGATATGAGATGAAAAAAAGAGAAAGATATATTAATATACTAAAGTGGTTCAATAAGCAGATCTCCAATGAATTCGTATTTGTAACAGTTACATAGGGAACTGGGGCAAAAAGCCACATAACTGAGGTATTTAAATAAAGAGTAGCAAGTAACTATTAACATATTCTCAAAAAAAATTAAAGCTTAGAACGAGCAAAGGTGCAAAAATTGCTAAGGATGGTAGCATGTTTTGGTTAAGGCTCATTTCATAAAACCAATACGGTACTGTTAAGAGATGAAAAGGAAAAAACCATGGTAGGCTCATATTCATCTATTCAAACTGTGTTTAGACATTACTTTAGGAAGCTGTCTTGGGTTCCTGTCACTAAGTCTCTCTTTCTATTCCATGTTTGCTTTGTAATTGATACAGCTATCACTACAATAATCATGCTGAGGCTTTATAATCTAATGTGAAGAGCTAAGCTTTGAAGCTAGACAAACCTAGAATCAAATTCCAGTTTTTGCTACTTCCAAGAG
Organism: Lutra lutra; assembly: GCF_902655055.1. Classification (NCBI taxonomy): domain Eukaryota; kingdom Metazoa; phylum Chordata; class Mammalia; order Carnivora; family Mustelidae; genus Lutra; species Lutra lutra. The sequence goes on along the minus strand of NC_062278.1, from coordinate 128,799,462 downwards.
TTATATGACCTTTTAAAGTTACTTAACTTCTCTGAGCCTTAATTACCTTATCTGTAAATGATGTATTTCCTACCTCAGAGGATTACTTTAATCAACAAACATATGTAAAAGCCTTAGAACAGTGTCTCAAATATAAATGGCACAGAACAGACAACCACTATTACCATGCTACATATTATGCTGGCATTTTAGTTTATTAAACTATAAGCTCCTTAGTATAGAAATCATGTTTTATTTAAATCTCTTGACTATAGCACAGTACTCACACTGCAGTTGTTTAGCAAAATAATTAGTTACTATGTCATAACTAGAATTGGATCATAACTAAACATGGATAAAGACACAAGTGGATCAATGGCACACATAATATTCTGAACATTGGCAAAACAAAACACTATCTCTGACAAGAGAACAAGGTAAAACACACAAACTGAGAAGTATGCCTGTCATAAAGGCTTCTGAGCACTGCTTTTATAGAAGGTCAGAAACACAATGGAGCTTAAGGAAAGCAGAGTAAACAGCAAGAAAGGGGAGTACCTATCAAATCCTGCCATATAAAGAATGAAACCCTTCAAAATCTCCTTACCTCCCTCAGGAAAAAAATCCAGGTATCTCACAGCATATAATTACTAGTGATACCTTCTTTAAATCTTACCTCTGGCTCCATTCTCATAAGCAATCTATGTTGTTACATCAAATTACTTGCATTTCCCCCAAAGAATTCACATTCTTTTGTGTCTCTGTACATCAAGTTCAATCTGCCCCCAAGTCCTCCTGCTACTTCTTCGCTTATTAATTTATGTTTATCATCTTAGTCCAGAAGTCACTACTATGCAGCTTCCATTAACCCTCATATTTCTTTAGAGTTGGGTGTCTGTTTCATGTATTTCCAGGAACCCCTATACATACCATTATATTATACAGTGCAATTGTCTAATTGTTGACAGTTTTCAGCTTTAGACTACTTTAGAGCAAGAATATTATTTATTAAAGATGTATTTATTTGAGAGAGTGCACAAGTAGGGGGAGGGGCAGAGGGAGAGAATCTTTGAGCAGATTCCCTGCCAAGCACAGGGCTTGACCCCAGGACCTAAGAGATCATGACCTGAGCCAAAACTAAGATTTGGACACTTAACCAACTGCACCAAGAGCAGGAATTTAAAAGATATTTGTAACTTTAGTGCCTGGCAGGTAGCATAGTACCCAGCAGGCATACTTACAAAAATGTCTTAAAGAGATGTCATAAGGAAGAGAGATTAGGTTTCTTCCATGTCAATCAAAAGAGTCTATAAATCACATGAAAATAAGGTGTTCTTTCAATAATGTGAGAACTCCTACTTTATGGGGTTAATACAATGGTACAGAGTGACAAAAAGCTTATAATTCTATAAAGGAAAGAAATCTTAAATATCAGAAAAATTATCAATAATACATAGTTACCTGGCAGTTTAGCTTCTGTTATCTTTTCATTTTTCAGTGCAAATTTCTCTGCCACTTAGATAGAGAAAAATAAGACTATGAAACTATACCTTCATGTAGTGTTTAAAGATGTCTGCAGCTGCATGCATGTCAACAATATCATAAATGATAAGTTTGCTGAAGGCAGCAAGTAGATTCCTTCTTTTATGTAAGGCCTCAATTTTATTAGCTTCATCTTCTTCATCACCCTCTACCACAGAAAATAAATTGGTTATGAACTTTGACCCTTTATCCAAGGTAAAACAATGTAGACAATCTGTATAATTAAATACCAACTTATAACTTTATAAATAATATAATTCAATTTTAGGTAAGATAAAAACTATTAATGACACTGATTACTTTAGGGTGCTGTATTTAGTCATATGCTTATTAAATATTTAGTAGTTACCAAGGTTCCTACCTTTAGGAAACTGTCATAGCAAAGATTGGGTAAGATAAGCAAATCATACATAAATTTTTTTCTGATATTTCTGTCATAATACTTCTGTCTGTTTACCTTAAAAATGCCATCTCTTCTCATTTCAATATTTTTTATATCCTATTAGCTATATTTCAACAGAGAAGAAATTTCTGGAAATTTTTAAGACATAGGGAAAAGCCTTTTAGAAAGACATATATAGGGAGAAATGGAAATATATGGAGAGGTTAGGTTTCAGTGCTCATCTTAAAAATGGTAACATTATCAGCATTAAATATATTTTGCAAACTGTTTATGCTCATATACATTTTCTTTTTAAATGTAGGCTCCATGCCCTGTGTGGAGTCCAACATGGGGCTTTAACTCATGATCCTGAGATCAAGACCTACGCTGAAATCAAGAGCCGGACACTTAACTGACTGAGTCACCCAGGCACCTCTACACATACACAATTCTTAAAACAAAGCCTGCTATTGAATACTTTCAAAACAAGTAGTATTTCTTCCTCAATTTTTTAATTCTCAGTCTCCACCGGCTTGTCTTTTTTTTAATCCTAGAAAAAATTTCTTCACAAGGCTCCAGATGTTGACACATTTGTTTTAGGCTCTGTACTGACTCTCTCAGGTTTTTGCCTGCCCTTAGTAAGGAAGTGTTCTTTCTTTTCATATATATATATGTGTATCTATCTATATATGTGTATATATATACACACATATATATCTATATATACACACATACACATATCTGTTTTATATTTATTTTTATTTATATATATGTATAATATATATACACATGTGTGTATATATATATATATATATATTTTTTTTTTTTTTTTCCATGAAAGAACTTACTCAACTTCTCTCTTCCCCTTTTGCTAACTGGTCCTGCTGTGAAGCACCAATGCTTTGAGAAGTTGGAAATCTTTTTGCTTAAGAGAAATAGTAAGTAAATTTTATCTCCTGGGATTAAAATGGACGCTAAACAGAGACTTTATTTTACAATTTAGTATTTACTAAAATGTTCTGTTAAGTAAAAAAAACCTACTTTAACAGCACCAAACAGATCCACAGATCAGATATGCTACAGACCTTAAATCATCTATTTCACAAATAACCTATCACTTATTACAATTATTTATATTGGTCTAATTCTGTTACACATTATCATTATGCAGGCTGAGCAAAATTTTGCCTGGTCAGGGTTTTTTTTTTTTTTAAGATTTTATTTATTTATTTGAGAGAGAGAGACAAAGATAGCAACAGAGATAGTGAGAAGGAGAGGGAGAAGTAGGTTCCCTGTACAGGACTCTATCCCAACCTGAGTGGAGGGCAGAGGCTTAACTGACTGAGCCACTGAGGCACCCTAACTGGTGAGGTTTGTTAACAGTCTTTTAACACTTAGTCTCTTATAGTATAACATTTTGTTAATGTAAGTAATACATGATGACAATTCAGGAATAGAAAGGAACTTGGGGCTTTCCTTTAGAAAAATTGTGAACTTGGACATAGTTCAATTAGAAACACATCCATCCTACATATATATTTTATACATGTGGGAAATGACAAATGTACACATTTATTATAGCAAAATTTATAACAGAAGATTGGTAATGAGCCAAATATCAATAGGAGATGGATAATATAAAATGAGCTATAAACAATGAAATACTTTGTATCTCTTGGCAAAGAATAAAGAAACTCTATATGTAGTGCTAGGGAAAGACCTCTATGGTATTATTCTAAAGGAGGGAGATGTCACTGTGTACATTTTTCTTCTTGTTGGTTTCTGAACTACATGAATGTATTAATTCTTTTTATTTTTATTTTGAGAGAGAGAGAGCATGTGAAAGTGGGAGGAGGGGCAGCTGGGAGAGAGAATCTTAAGTGGGTTCCAGCATGGAGTCCAACTTGCTGCTCCATCTCACGACCCTGGGATCATGACCAGAGCCAAAATCAAGAGTCAAACACTTAGCCAACTGAGTACCCAGGTACTTCATAACTGTTTTAAAAAATCCTACTACTTTTTAGGACTGAATTTGAATTATTTCCTAATATATTTTGGGGTTGGTAAATAAAAGATCAACACTGGGGTGCCTGTGTGGCTCAGTTAATTAATCATCTGCCTTCAGCTCAAGTCAGGATTCCAGGATCCTGGGACTGAGCCCTTTGTCGGACTCTCTGCTAAGTGGGGAGCCTGCTTCTCCCTCTCTCTCCCTCTACGCCTTCTGCCCCATTCATGCTCTCTCTCTCTCACCCTCTCAAATAAATACATAAAGTCTTAAAAAAGAATAAAAAAACATCAATATTGACAAGATAGTAGCTACAAATACCCATGCTCTGGTTCTCCTCGTCTTGGTCAATGAAAACATGATCCATCACAAAACTGAGGAGTTCAGATTGGAGTCCAGTATCTGGATTAAACACCAAAGGCTGAAGGCCTTCCCTGCCACCTGTCATTAACTGGTGGCTAAATATCATCAGAAGATCACAGAGTAACATGAATGCCTGCAATGCAGAGGGAATTCATCAGTAATATATAACTACAGTTACGGATCAATGTTAATGAAAACATACTAAATTAAATGCACTTTAATAACAATACCATGACACAAACTGAATATTTAAATTTAAATTACTTAGTTTTAATTTCCAAACTTAATGAAATTACTTTTCTTCATTAACTAGTCCCATTTAAGACTTTTTCCCCCTAAATATAATCTATTTCTTTTACTTGGCCGTATTAATCCAAAACAATTAAGAGATTTTGACTTAACTTAAAAAAAAAGACTTAAAGCCAACTCTGGAAATATGAAATTAGTATAATAAATTATGATAGAGGTTAGAAATCAACTATATACTGCTTATCTTAACACAAACTGTATTATCCAACAAATTACAATGCAGTACTCTAAACCTTAAAGCTACTACTTAGGATTCTTCTTTAAAAAATTTAATGCAAAAAAACCACAAAAAACAAACAAACCCTAACAATAGATTTAAAATTGAATTTAAGACCATTCACATAAAAATCAGTATCTGAAAGCTTGCCAACAAATTTAATCACATAAGGGAACCTTCAATACATTTCCCTAAAGAGAAAGTATAATAGTTAATGTTGTCAAATTTGTCCTATTTAATGGATAGTATGAAATAATCCTGTGTCAGCAGTTTACTGTAACTGAATGATCTTGTTGTGGGATAACTGAGGCCTCTGGTAACTCAAAACAATTCACTTACCCTCTTCTAAATATTGATTTCTTTGGGAAAACATAATTTTGGTATGCATTTGGCGATGGCTTATATACTTGGCTATCTACCTCCAGCAAGAATCATGGCAGTTCATGCTCTGATTACACAATCATGAATTACATAAATATATTTAGAAAGAGCCACTTGAAAAGGGGAGCATAAAGGGAACCCAGGGGGAAATATATATATTTTTTATTGAGGACACAGTTTTAGGTATCACCAGTGATTATGCAGAAACAATGAATTGGTTTGGTTTAATTTGGTTTAAATGTCCTGAGCCAGGTACTTTTAGACAGCACTGATGGGGTTCAGAAGGTTTAGTGAGTAAGGTTTAGGGAAGACCATCTCTGTTCCCATTTTAAGTTAGGTACTGATAATTTTAATAGACAACTGTGACAACCTACTTGTAAAAAAGGGAGAGCAAAGGGTAATAAGTACTACAGTACTCTTTAACTAGACTAACTAGATATTTTCTAGTCCAACATTATGATTATAAAAATAAAACCAGTATGGAAAAAAGGACCTGTTTTATATAGGTACTTTTCTATAGTACTAGTATATAGTACTTTTAGGTAAGTACCTAAATAAAGTACCTATTCCCAATAGAATAGTAGAAATAAATAGTTTACAAAATCACCTCATGGAAATGTTATTGCCTTGGACTATGCTGCCCCAACCCAAGGAGTGAGGACAGTCTGTTGAACCAATGTGATATACCCACTTGCACCCCTACTATTCAGGGACTATGCAGGGACTCAAGGATTCCTTGCCCTAAGAAAACTGATTCTGCTACAAAAGGCTGCACTGGCTCCTCCCTAGGCATATCACCTGTGTGCATACTCCTAGGTCCCAGGACGGATGTTTGAGGCTATAACACTGACAAGAGTTTGGACATATGGGCTGGAGTGTTTACACACGTGTGTGTTAAAAGTTCTTCCTGGTGTGATAAGAAGAGGTTGGACCACAGGCCAGCTCTCCAACCCTCCCAGTTTTAGGAAAGAATTCTTAGGAATCAGGAATTATGGAACCAGGTCATTATGGCAGTGTATTTGTCTAGGTAAAAGACCTGTAACAAGTTAGTTAGCTTGCTCTGTTATATTATATATTCAGATATCTGTACTCTTGTCCCACATTCCATAAATGTTGAGGATTGATCTGTATGCTAAGAACTGCCATAAAAAATTACCTCAGAATCTCATTGTTCTTCAATGTATTTAGTAATTTTTTATTGAGAGCTCTTAACTGATAATTTCTTACCTGTTCCTTCACTGGAGTATTAACATTAGATAGGCATTGCTGGCAAACAGCCAAGAAGGATTTCACTGTTTTCCTCAATACCAACAAATCCTCCTATAAGACACATTCAAATTTGTAAACATGAATTAAAATATCATAGAACACTAATGCAAAAGAAAAAATAAATGGAAAATAGACAACTGGCTTATTGTTAAGGAAATTCATAAAACCAAACTTACTTTTGAGAACCAAATTATATAGTTATTTCCTAGTTATCCTAATGGAAGGGGCAGCAAAACTGGTAATCCCAAACACTCAATTCTATTTAGCTATGGAATGCTCAGTATGATTTCCTCCAATATATTTTCCTTTATAAATTTGGTTTACTTGGGTTGATATTATTAATCTTCCTAAATAAATGCTTGTTGGTAATAAGGTGAGGGAGCACAGCAGCACACCGAAAAAGATCAATTAAGCAACAAATATGTACTGAATTTCTGCCATATTCTCAGCACTCTGTAAAATGTCAAGGGAAGAAAAATAATTTTAAGACTGTGTCTATGCCCTCAAAGAGTTAACATCCTAGCAAGGAATTAGGCCAATCAGAGTAAACAAGTGTTCAAATTTTTTTGTAATAACTCTAACTGTAGCAGAGAGAGCTGAGCTGGAGGGACCTTCAGAATAGGATAGCCTTTTTAAAATTGAGTGAACAGGATTTAATTAGATGGCCACATAACATTCATTGTGAAACATCTGAAAAGTATAAAAGGAAATTTAAATTTATCAAGCACCTAAATGTGTCAGGTACTGGTTTGAGGGCATACTGCTACATAATTTAGTATTTATATCGATCAGAAGTAGTCATTATTAGCAAGGGTCTGAAACCATTACTGTCTGACATCAGAGGTCATATTCTCACTAATGAGGAAGACACATGAAGATAATTCAGTATTACACTGATATTTAAGATAGTACTGAAGAGTTATCAAATTAGCAAAGGCTGACGATGTAGAAATCACTTTTAAAAAGTACTTTATTAAAGTTCTTGAAGCTACTTTTTTTTTTTTTTTTTTTTTTTTTTTTTTAACAGATGACAACACTTATTCCTTTCTGGGATCTTCACATCCCAAATAAAGATAAACTTAAAAAAGTATGCACATTTCCTTTTACTAACACCAGTGTAGTATTTGGAAGAAAGAATAAGCTCATTTTGTGCAGAACAGTAAAAACACTGTCTTGAAAACTTTATTGTTCCTGCAGATGAACATCTAATAACCAAAACTCAACATTCTTTGACCTTCTCTAATTTCAAAGATTAATTATACATTAGGGGAAATAGACAAGAGAACAGGCAGCTGCAACAGAATGTAAGGAGTACTATGTGGGAAAGCTTAATCCAGAGTCAAAAGTAGTCACAGAAGAGTTCCCAAAAAGATAACATGTAAGTTGAGTTTTGAACAGCTAAAAATTATCTAGCTATAGGAAAAGGTACCCAGAGGGCACGAAATGTTCAAAAGCCTGATCTTGCTTTTGAGAGACTGTTAACTTACTGCACCTGGGGCACAAATAGGGAGGAGAGAGCAAGAGAGAAAGCTGAAAAGGAAAACAGGATACATTTCCATTTAAATGGAAGATCATTTAAAATTCCATGTTAAATCATCTGGATATTAACCTAATGGCAATAAGGAACTACTGCAGAAGAATTTTTATCAGAAGAGTGCTAAAATTTTGTTTTCAAGAATCATATTCTAAGCAGATGGAGAATGATGTGGAATAGGGAGGCTAGTTAATGGTAAATATAATCTTCTGCTGAATGCTTATTATGTACCCAGTACTATGTTCTAAGGGCCATAAATTTAAATTTCACAACCATTGTATGAAGTAAGTGTTAATATTCCTTTTCCACGGATGAGGAAACTGAACTTCAGAATACCCATACATTCTAAGTGATAGAGTAAAGATCCAAATATGGGGTTATCTGACTCTTCTGACTCTAAAGTCCATGCTCTTAATCATTATTCTATGTTTCCTTACATATAAACAAAGGTCACAGGAATAATTTAGAATGAGGGCCTGAAAATAAAATGTTGGCAATAAAGATGTGAAGAGACTGAAGAGAAATTAAAGCAGCAGGACAAAATTTACAAACTAATCAGAATGGGGGCTGTTGATTCATCCTTAAGTTTTTAGGTAGTCACCTACTAGATGTATGATGGTGTAAGTCACTGAAATAGTTAACACATACAAAAATGCTAACAACAGTTCAACTTTGGAGATGATGATCTGAGATCCCTGAAAAATATCCTACTGGAGATGTGTAGTAGGCAGTTCAATATAAGAGTTCAAAGCCCATGGGAAAAAATTTGAGTAGGAATAAATACCTGGGAATCCTCGGCATTTAGATGGCAACAGAAGAGATGGAAGTAAATGAGATTACTCAAGGAAGATATGCAGATAAGGGGGACAAAAGTATCTTGGGGAACACTAATATATAACAGATGGCTAAGAAAGAAGAGCATGTGAAGAAGTCTAAGAAATGGTCTGAGTAGGAATAAAAACCAGAAGAATACGGCATCTTTTGGAAAGAAAACATTAAAAAATGTTAAGGAAAAAATTTAAAAAATGGATACAGTAATTCACAAATGTCACAAGAGAAAAGACAAGCTAAAAAAAAAATTAGGAAAAAAAAAAAGAAACTATCCCATTTAAAGCAATGGTAAGGTTGTGAGTGACCGTGGGGAGAACACTTTTAGTGGAATAAAAAGGGCTGAATCAGACAGCGGTGGGTTCAAAGGAAGAAAAAGAAGAAGGCAACTCTCAAAAAAGTTTACCAAGAGTCAAAAAAATAGGATGACTTCTAGAGAGTCTTTTGAGATTGATGGAGGATTTTGGGGGGGGGGGTCTTTTTTTGATCTTTTTTTTTTCTTAAGATTTTATTATCTGAGAGTGTGAGACAGAGTGAACATGAGCTGGGGGGGCGGGCTGACGGAGAAGGAAGAATAGACTCCTCACTAAGCAGAGAGGCCGATGCCCTCTGATCCCAGGACCCCAGAATCATGATGGCAGATGCTTAACTGACTGAGTCTACCCGGGCACCCCTACTGATCTTTTTAACAGAAAAATTTTGAGAATTTTGTTGAATCAATAATTGAACAAAAAACAAAGAGCAAGCCAGGCTACTGACCAGCAGTGTGACCTTAGAAAATTAATTTTATGTCTCAGGATTACAGTGTTTAAAAATCTGTAACTGAATCTTAACTATGAGGTTCTATGGCATTCTGTGATTCTCCTGAATTAACTCCTAGATACTCAGATGGGAACAGATAGGTGCTAACTGGTAAAACTTCTAAGTATTCAAAGGATGAATGTTCATTGTTCCCTTGCTAGTACCTAGAATAGTGTTGGCACATGGCAGGTGTTTAATTAATATTTACTGAATGAAATGTCAGTATAAATAATACAGATGATACTACAATTCTAGGGTCAAATGTGTCATATATTCATTTTATCAAACTATGAACGGAGTTTTAAAAAAAATGATGCTAGGAGGTATTAATGATCCTTTATGTCCTTAAATTTCTCAGTGTGCAAAGAAGCAGTCTAGGGAACCAGCTATCTTTGGAGTTGAGGCAAAGTATTCCTTTAAGGGTCAATCATAAAGCAGATAAAAAATGACAACTTGCCAATTCATTTGAAGAGTTGTAAACTGAACATTGCAACTAAGTAAGCAACCTACTGATGACTAATCAGAACTATTTTAAGAAGAAACTGGAAATGGGAAGTAATCAAGAAACAGAAGCTAAAGGCCTTTAACAGTAAAGTTTGGATTAGATTTGGATAAAAATTTAAATATTATTTGAGTGCTCAAGAAAGTTTTATTGTAGTCAATTAGATTCCATTAAAAGAAACATAAATACCAAAAGATTAAGGTAAATGGGCAGAGATACTATATATTTTAACTAATCTTACATGATAAATCCCTTTAAACAGCCAGGAACAGAATTTAGGTTCTTGTGGATTTCAGAATACAGTACTTTTATTCACTCTTCAATTTCCCAGTTCATTTTGTGGGCATCTTACTATATTTCATTTGATTTAAATAGCTGGCATCATGATTCCCAAGACTGTGATTGTGCTCAAGTTAAGGCAGGCAGCCATTATGGGATTCAGGGTAGTAAATATCTTCAGAAATTTTCCGGATGTTAAATCAAAAATTTAAAAGAGGCTTGGGGTTTGCAAGTTTAAAACTCCAGTATTAAGGTAAGTTTCATAAAGTGGGCTTTATTCTTAATGTCCTTTGAAAAACAGTAACAGATGATACTCAAAATGATAGAAAAAGAAATATAAAAACATTTTAAACAGGGCCAATAACAAGAGCTTAGTTTAAACCACTAAAAGTTAGTACATTTACCTGAACTCCTTTAAATATAAACCATTGGTTATTTTAAAATTGAGAAAACTTGTTACATTCTGTATATTCTGGAATGAAAAACATTCTCTCCTGCTGTAATAGCTGTAGTAATTATGAAAAAATTAAATATGCTTAACGTACATTGAATAAAACGAACATTTTTATATGTAGCTTTTTTCTGGGCTAGAATTCAATTAAAATAAAGTTAACATCTGCTGGCACTTACTGTGTACCAAGCACTACTCTAAGTTTTTTGTGAATTAACTAATCCTCATAACTGTGATGGGTACTGATATTATTATCTCTCCATTTTTACATACAAAGAAATAGGCACAGAGATGTTAAATGCAGCCCCAAAGACCAAGCAGTTTGCCTCTAGTCTGTGCTCTTAACCATTTTGCTATAATGACTCTTTACTACGAAGTGAGAAAATTAATATGTTTAGGAAAGACATTATGGAGATAAGAAATTTGAAACTCAAATTAGTCAAATATATTATATATATAAATAATATAATATAATAATATATAATGCATTATATATAATATAATATATATTATATTTATACTTTAATATTATAATATTAAAGTATATTATTATATAATAATATAAATAATATATATTATTTATATATAAATAATATATATACAAAAAATTTTGTTTATATATATATATATAAACAAAAAAGCTCATTAACCCACTGGACACAAGCCAAGAACAAGGTATGCTGATTATCCAGACTGCAATTTTAAGAAACTAGAATGTTTAGGGAGAACCTCTACAACTCTAAATACTTATTTTACTTACAAATCCCCTTTCTAGCCAGAGTACCTAAATTGTAGAGGTGAGAACTAAAGACACAGACTGAAAAAAAGAGTAATTTACTATTCTCTCTTAGGTAAGTACAAGCTATATATGAACTAACTATATGGTACTTCTTTTCAAATGCTTTTTCCTAAATGAAACCAGTGTTTTCTCTTCTTTTCAGAAAGCAGCTTGATATCACGAACACTTTTCCCAGGTAGCTGTGGAAAGGAATTTCAATGGGTCAGGTGGTAAGATTTTCCCAAGATTTAAGTTATAATATCTTGGGGCTAGATTCTTTTGTATCCATTCTGGAAGTTGTTTCACTAGATTGGCCAAAGTTTTTTGCTTTTTCTGTTTTTTTCTTTCTGGTAGATCTACTGAAACCAAGAATTTTAAGGAATTAAGATGTTTTACAAGTGGATGGCAAAATCTCACAATGAAAAACCCTGAATGGGACGCCTGGGTGGCTCAGTTGGTTAAGCAGCTGCCTTCGGCTCAGGTCATGATCCCAGCGTCCTGGGATCGAGTCCCACATCGGGCTCCTTGCTTGGCAGGGAGCCTGCTTCTCCCTCTGCCTCTGCCTGCCACCCTGTCTGCCTGTGCTCACTCTCGCTTCTCTCTCTATGACAAATAAATAAATAAAATCTTTAAAAAAAAAAAAAAAAAGAAAAACCCTGAATAAGGCTGGCATAATTAAGATGGTGAATTTATCATATAAGCCACATAGAAGTTTTCTCAAAAGGCACAAAGGCTCAAAGTTGACTCACTCTAACATCTTGAGAAGAAAAACAGATCTTAAGTGTAAACTGCCCCTTAAGAACCAAGAATCTCAATATGACTATAATCAATGAAGAAAGGTCAGAGTTTAGTTCCTATACACACACACACACACACACACAAATATGTATCTAGTGTAGGTCTGAGATACAGCATGGCAGATTTTGTGCTCTATCTGTATTTTGGAGTGATGAGGTAAGTCAAGTTGGTCATAACAGTCACTATTTTCCCCCTGTACCGCTGACTTGTCCTTTAACTTCATCTTTGTACATTTTTATTATGTATCACAATATTATGTGTCTAGAGAAAGACCAAAATTTAGCTGTCTTTTTATCTACAACTATGAAATACCATTAAGATAATCACAGTTGGATATTGAAGCCATAGAAAAACTAATAGTACACACATAAACTAGTTCAACATTATCTGACAAATACACATTTTAAGAATGGGAGGAATAGAACAGAAAAGTTGTAAAATAAGGACCAAGACTAGGTCAAAGGTGTCAGAATATGAAAATAAAGCCTGTGATGAATTAGTGATCAATGTTCATGATAAAGAAAGGGCACAAAACTAGTTACCCAGAAGAGACAAATAGAATTACTGACAAAGTCTGGTAATAAGAGCAGGTGGCTACCTTGTGAGGCCAGGGATTAGCAAACTTTTTGTGTAAAAGGTCAGACAGTAATATTTTAGGCTTCATGGGTCATACAGTCTCTGTCCCAACTACTTTGTCACTGTAGTATAAAAGAGCCCTAGACAGAACATAAAGGAATGAGCATGGCTGTTTCATTAATACTTTATTATAAAAACAGAGGTCAGGCCAAATTTGGCTCATGGGCTATACTGGGCTATACAGCTCTTTGGAGCATAAACTGTGTTATTTTACCTGTTTTCAACACCATTACTAACATATAATGAGGCTCATTACATTATTTTTCAGCCCAACTAAGTCACTGTCCACATTAAATATGATAAAAACAAATGGAACTAAATTCATTTACTTGGGACACATCAGTGAGCAAAAGACGTAGTAAAAAGCATCACCACTGTGATGGGGTAAACCCTATGTAATACCTTTAATATTGCTTTCTTGTATGAATTGCTGCTACTAGCTTCTCTTTTGGGGGTGGGGAGAGGGTGTGCCACTTTTTTGAATACACATTAAAATAACTACTGAATATTTAAACCCCAAACATAATACCTAGTTTTCAATTTTGTTGCTTTGAGTTTGAATCCCCATCTGCTGACTCATGCCTTTGCCTCAGACTAAATCTACTTAGGATCCAGGAACCCTTAAGCTGCCCACTATAGTTCCAAAGCATCTGACTTATTTCCTATAGGGTACAAAGATGAAGGAAGTTAGAGGAGGAGTCAGAGGGGCAGGGGAAAAGTAATGCCTGTTAGGACCAAACTGAGAGACCTGAATTCCCGAACTATTCCAAGATACAGATGGAGAACAAAAATCTACCAGGCTCTTTCTCAAACCTACACTAGCTACTGAGCATGTTTACACACTCCCACCACCTTAGATAACAATTCATTTAGTATCAATTCTTGGTTTGGAAAGGGAAGATTAGGAAAGCACAGACTAGGACTGTAATTTAATGCTATCAAAACAATAGCTGTGGCCTGCTAAAACATTTCCTTCAATTCAATCTTCTTCAAAACCTTATCTAACAGTAAATATCACATATACATTAGGAAACTGAAGTTCTTCCAAAGAAGAAGTAACTTGCTTTTCTTTGCCATTCATGGTAAAAATGGCAACAAAATCTGAACTTAGATTTAACTCCAAAGATCATGCTCCAACACAAAAAATGTTGGAAATACACCCTATTTATTAGCTAGGAGCTTCTTATATTTATAAATTGGGTTTCTAAGAAGAATTCATTTAACAAATACCTAGTGATTTTTACAATAGCTGCTGGAAAACATTTTTTTAAACAAAAAACCTACTTTAGGAAGGAAAAAGCATTATGATATCAGAGAATATTAAGTACAATATGGACCACCCATTTCCTATTAAATAAATGGACAAGAAAGTAAACTTTTATCATTAATTATGGTGAGGCAAGTCTCCAATTTCTGTACTAGAAAGTGGAAGTGTTATGTTTGTTTAAATATTCTTACGGTTGCTTTAGACCTCTGATAAGCTCAGTTTAAACACACTCTTAAATTATAATAATTGTTCCTTAGAATAGATTTTCTCAGTCCTGGCTTATTTTTTAATATCATAAATTATTAAATATGTTCAGGAGTTTCAGTGAGTCCTTTAAAGACCACTATCCCTGGGTAAGTAAAAACAGCATCCGAATAGGCTAGTAAAGCTGAAGAAGCCATATTCTGTCATTCCCAACCAGACAGCAATTTTTAAAATTGGAATCCCAGGAATAGAGTTGCAAACAACATGCAATTCTTTCTTTCTTTTTTTTTTAAGATTTTATTTATTTATTTGACAGAGAGTGAGAGAGAGAGAGAGAGATCACAAGTAGGAAGAGCAAGAGGGGGAAGTAGGCTCCCTGCTGAGCAGAGAGCCCGATGTGAGTGCCCAATGTGGGGCTCGATGCCAGGACCCTGAGATCAAGACCTGAGTCGAAGGCAGAGGCTTAACCCACTGAGCCACCCAGGCACCCCACAACATGCAATTCTTAATGACTCATGACTTCTAAGTTCTTTTCTAAATTGAACATATTTAACTTTTGGTTTTCAGAGGTTTTTAGAATGTTAGAATTAGATAAAATTTTGGAGAAGCTTAGAATTTGGTATAAACAGCTATCTACTTCAGTATTCCAGATTTTTTTTTTTTTTAAAGGAATATTCTGAGGCCTGAACAAGAAATGGATTTAAACAAGACCTGTCTCTTTCTCCCCTAACTTTCCTAGACCAACCAATCAGGCACTTGAGATAGGACATAGTATTAATAGAAACACAGCTATCAAAGAATGACTCTGAAGTCATGGACAATCAAAAGGAAGGGCTTTAAATTAACTGCATAGTTACTCAGGATAGAATTCTCAGGAAATAAAAGGTAGGGGGAAACATTCAAGAAGAAAAAGATAAAGTAAAATGGTTATACACTACTAAAAATTTGTTCCTAGAGGACAGCTATTATTTCCTGCTCTTGGCACCACTCCCTTTCCCTACAAAGCAGTTAAATCTGCAGATGGAGAGGTACTATCTGTATTTTGTTACTACAGGAATTTGGGGCAAGGTCCCAAGTGAGCTATCTTTCTTATTCATTGTTATTAAAGGACTGGGAAGGGAAGAGAAAAGAAACAGGTGTAGAAAGCAGCCTGTAGACTTTTACACATTTGAGTCTTTTTCTAGTACACTTCTAAAAATGTACATTTTTAGGAAGAATAGTAAGGTTATACATATCTCTTCACTGGGTTTGGCCACCATCAGTCCCATCTTCATTTTAACTCTTCCTTTCCTCAGTCTTTTTGTAAGTAAACAAGTTGGAATTTTCAGAGGATACCCTTTAGTCAAGACGGAAATGGAGGAATAAATTTTGCAGCTAAATACCTCAATAATAATTGAGGTATTTGTATGAGGTACTTCTATGACTTGCACCCAAGGGATGTTGATTTTAACTTAGAAGACTAGGAATAGGGCCAGGGTCCAGAAGGCAGAGATGTTTGCCCCAGGCCCTCCCTACTGCTATCTACAATAGGAACATGCAGGGTAAGGCAGAGAGCTACAAATTTAAGATTATAGAGATTAGGACAGCTCCTCCCAGGAGGAAAAAAAATACTGAAGTTAAATTCTAGCTCCCCAGGCCAAAAACGGCAATAGGGGCATTATATTAGCCCTAACTCTTATTTACCTGGCTCTTTAAATGTCTTTGTATATGTCCAGAAGGAGCTGAAGGAAGAAGGATGTTTTCTGTTAGAGAAGAGAAACTGAAGGCTGCTTCTACAGGACCAGCACTAGGGGGCACCGGAGCAAAGTATACTGAGCATGACCTGTGTGACTGCCAAAGAGCTTCAACTCTGGAAATTAGGGGGAACAGAGGAAATACCCATTGGTAAAACCCAATGCACTTCCAATTCAAATAAAGATCTAATCCTGTTCTTGATATAGTCTTTTCATATATTTTATTTTATGAAAGTTTTCACTGTTAATTATAACTTGAATTTAAACCAAATATAACTACCATTCATAACTTTCTGAATGACAGTGTTCATGACAAAAGGGAAGAAAAATAAATTTTAGAAAGTACTCTCTAAAAGCAATTTGGCAATATATATCAAGCCTTAAAAGTATGTACCATCTTTGACCCAGCAGTTCCATTTCTAAGAATATAACATGAGATGAAACAATGTAATACAGAACAAGATTTGCACCCAAATGCCCATCATGGCATTAATTTTATTTATTAACATGTTTAAACAACCTAAATATCCAAGAGATAAGAGTGGTAAAAGAAATTATGGTATATCTATACAATGGACTATCATGCATACATTAAAAATACTATCTACCAACAGGTATTAGTAACTGAAGAACATGTTGACTGAAGATGAGACACAAAATTTTGTAAAGCACCCGTAAATATATTGTGATGAGACTGAAATAAGTTAGAAAAAAGTACTGCACGAAAATATACCATAATGTTAACAGTAGTTAATCCACAGGTGGTAAGATTCAGAAATTTTATTTATATATTTTTTACAATGAACAAGTGCTCAAGTAAGAGAGCCTGAATTTATGAAAACCAATCTATTTATATTTTACACCCAAACTAGTAAGTATAATTTATTAGTTAAAAATGTAAGTGACTCCTCAGAGATTTAAATGAATTTCTATAAATATAATAGTGAGTAGAGAAAAACAGTGGTTAGCTGTCTAATTTCTCACTAGCAAAATGGTTCATTTCACATTAACATATTAATTGTTCAACAACAAAATAAAAAATAATTCATGTAAGAACACTCTCAAGTTGTCTCTAAATGCTGAACATTACTCACGTTAAATATATAGACCCCAGGAGGCTACTGTATTAAATTTAATTTTCAGAAAATAAAAGAAAAAAAGGATAGAGTACATTACTAAAGTCCTCTATATACTTCAACTGTAACTCACTGGCATTACAAACTGAGGTATTTAAAATCACAGTAATTTCTCATTAAATGTATCCCATTGGGGATACCGAATGATGAAAAAAAACCTGACTTGTGACATAACTTACATAATTTGTCAGTACACAACTGATTAACAGACATTGTTAGCTTGTATTCAGCAAGGAGTCAACCAATGTGCCTTTAGGAATTTTGTTTAGAAACAACAACAAAACTCTCTAGAACTAGCTGTATTAAAAGCTTAACAATGGAAGAATTCAAAAGTGTTAACAGAAAAACTAGATTGAGATTCAAAAGACTAGAGCTCTTAAGTTTCAGATCTTAATCATATTCCAATGTTTCTAAGTATCAGGTTCCTTTTCCGTACAATGGGATTATCATAAATCCACTTTATAGAATTATGAGGAAGCTTTAATTAAGTTAAAGCATTTAATTAAAGTGATTTACAAAATGTAAAATACTAACAAGGTAATATTAACAACAATGTCCCCTTCTAGGCCTTATCTAAAACAAACAGGTCTCATCAAATCACTCCCAAATTTCCTTATAGCTTTAATATCACATTTATAAACAACAGAATAATACTGCTACAGCAAATAAGATACAGGACACTAGGCTTTTTTCTAATATTCATCCAAGCTCAAGTTATGTGTGATAAGTCAAAACCTAAGAGTAGGATGGGAGAATCAAGTTATTTTTGAAATTTTTGTGATGAAATTATTATCACTGTTAGATATCATCATCAACAAAAACACCCCCTCAGACAGTATCAAAAGGCATAAAGCAAAAATGAATTTCTCTCCTTCTTATGCTTGCTCCCGAAGAATCTCTTTCCCAGAGTTAACCTACTGTTAAGATTCTCGTGTATCTATCCACATACATGCAGTTATAGCAGTTATTAACCTTAGCAGATTGAAGAATTTTAGAGGTAGAAATGATTGGCCCAATACAACTTTCGATTTTAGAAATAAGTAACCTGACATAGATAAGTGGGTATTTTAGTTGTTATTAATATCTGGAATATATTTCACAATAGATAAAATGCTTTGACATACCTTATCTGTTTTAAAATTATTCAAGTGACTTGCCTTAAGGTTATTTATACAAAAAGCTAATGATGTGGCTGGAACTACAGTTAGGAAGTTGATATCTTATCAGGGGGGATAGGAATAATATAGATTAAATGCATACAAAGCTTATGCATATGGATCTTAAATTTTCAAAGATATCCTGTATCACATAAGGGATCAGAAAGATTGGCAATTACTGATCTAGTAATTATTATATAGAGAGTCATTAAAATAAATGTTTTAAAAGGAGAAACCTTAGCAATGAGAGATTAATTTTTAAAGTTTGCTTGAGTCTTACAGATTCATGCTTTTCAAGATTATCATTTAGAGAACCACTTTTCAATGACAGATATAACTAGCACATGATGATTATTGAATATACTTTGGTTAAAAAAAATTACCAACAACTCCAAAATGAGAAGTAATAATTTGAGAGACACTTTAGTAAGAAGAATTTCACATAGGATATAAATGCACACAAAACTTTATATAGACATCAACTGAATAAGAGGGCATTTAAAAGATGCTGCATTTTCTGGCATAAAGAAAATCAGTGTTAACCACAAAAGCTGCACTGTCAGTGTGGCAAGGACAACTATGAAATCTGTATTATGAGAAATGATAAAAAATGAAGGTATCTTTTATTAGAAGAATGAGTCAGACCAAAATTAAACAGAAAGCTAAGAAATTTCAAAATAATTCTACTATAAGAGGGCTAAAAATATAGAAAATATTCAAAGAAGTGGATTCAAGAATAGAGATTCTCACTCCAATTATGGAATATAATTGCAAAGAACAAAATTAAAATTAAATTTAATAGAGTAATTAATTAATTATGCTAATTTGGGGGGCATGGATACATTCCAAATTTAATAAATGCAAGAATCAATATTCAGCCAAAAAACAAATAGCTCAGATAACCTAAATGATCTCAGAAAAAAAAAGGAATAGCAAAATCAACCAGACGAAAAAATCAAAATAAAAGTAATTATGTGTAATATATAAACTCTTGCTATCAAATTTTAACTTCTATATATTCAATATCCTTTAATTTTACCATATTAAGGAACATTTCAAAAACACAAAACTGTAATAAACTTTAAAGTGACTTTAGTTACTAATAAAAGGTGAACTTTGATTTTTGTGTTTCAAGACTGAAACTGTCAACAGAATATAAAAACCAGGAGGCTAACCAATACATTACTGTTGCTCTAACTGAAAATAAATAAAAACCCCAATTACTTTCTAAAGGCAGAGAAATCCTCAAATTATTAATCAGCAAAGAAAGAATGCTCCATATCATGCTGTTGGTTCTATAATGTATTAACCTTTTTTACTGGTTAAACAGCCTCTGTTTTGTTAAGATGAGGATATGTAAACATTGTGAGATACCATCAATACAGAATATTTTAAATCAAAATCTTTACTTGCTTTTTAAATTTTTTAATGGACCACTGAAGTAGTATGAATTTAGAGTGGAAACCTACATGAAAGCCTGCTCATGGTTATAAATTTCTAGGAAAGATCTATTTTCTCTCCTTTATTCAATGACAAATTTTAAGACAGGCTATTTCCCTTATATTCCCCCATAAATGGAGCTGTTGTAGGTTTATTTCTAATTTATCCTTGTGCTAATTTATCCTTCCTGCTGGAAGCAGATCTTTAGTATCCCAACTTAGAGATATGCTACCTACATGGTATTCCACCCCTGAAGGGCCTTGGACGATATCCTCAAGGATAGTAGGCTTTAGGCTCCGCTTCACTCTCTTGGATCCTACTTTCATTTGATCTTTGATTTGTATTTTCCTTTTTGTTTCGAATGGTCATGGATAGATTAAAATTTAAAAAAATTATCTAACAATTTGTTTTTAACGAGAGTGTTATTCAGTTTGGGCCCCAAGGTGCCATAATTCCCCAAGAGCTACACAGCATTACCTTCAATGTTATTCTCTTTTTAATAGCATGTCACCTGCTAGAGATCCTGTGATTTCTACTACAGTTATTTCTTTTTTCTTTTTTTTTTTTAAAGATTTTTATTTATTTATTTGACAGAGAGAGAGAGAGAGATCACAAGTAGGCAGAGAGGCAGACAGAGAGAGGAGGAAGCAGGCTCACTGCCAAGCAGAGAGCCCGATGCGGGGCTCGATCCCAGGACCCTGAGATCATGACCTGAGCCGAAGGCAGAGGCTTAATCCACTGAGCCACCCAGGCGCCCCTACAGTTATTTCTTTAAGACTTTTAACTTTGTGTATCTATACAACTCTATATCTATTGCTTGAAGAACTGGTTATTCTTCAGAGAGCTAAAATATATTCATTCATAGGATAAAGCAAGAGTTGATAACAATAATTACTATATATTTCATTAAATTATAATTTATTAAAATAACTGGTAACAATAAATTGTTAAATACTGATTTAAGCAAGATTATTTATTTTAGTCACAACTCTTCTGCCTTCAGAAACTCTTACTTACTTTGGAAGGAGAACCATCAGTAATTTTCACCAACTGCCAAAGAATCGAGTAATGGGAACACTGCAGTGCCTGTACGACTATCTGTATCAAATAAAAAAATTCAAACAAATGAGACATAATTTATGTTTGCATAGTATTAAGAGAACAATGTTTATCATAGTTTTTTCTTATAATATGGTTTCAAGTCTAAATTTTTGTAGAATAAGAATGTGTAAA
Source organism: Lutra lutra (assembly GCF_902655055.1). Classification (NCBI taxonomy): domain Eukaryota; kingdom Metazoa; phylum Chordata; class Mammalia; order Carnivora; family Mustelidae; genus Lutra; species Lutra lutra. Next base: position 128,778,238 of record NC_062278.1, on the reverse strand, counting down.
GTAATACTTGGTTAAAAAAAAGATAAACCAACCTATCAGTCTAGAGAATTAAGATATAATGTATGTTGATAAATATGGACCCAAATAACACTGTGCTTTAAATCTGTGCATAAAAATGTTAAAATATTTTGCTTATATTTTTAAAGGGAGATTGAAGAAATCATTTTTATCCAGATTTTATAATTAAATGATTATTTTAAAGCATTTTTACTATGAAATAGAACATTTATACAGAAATGTGCATAAGACATTTGATAAATTAATATAAAGAAAAATACCTTTGTAACCACCACATCCAAATCAAGAAATAGAACATTGCTAACACTTCTCCCAATAAAGTGTCTTTTTTTCCCTCTGATGGTAACAGTAATTTTAACTTATCAGTCAGTCACTATATTTTAACTACCTAAGTCTGCATTTCTAAATACTGAATTTATTACACCTGGTTGTGAACATTACATAAATGGATCATGCAATATGAATTACTTGGAATCTGACTTCTTTAAACATTTATAGTTAAGATTTATATATACTGTGGCATGTAGCTGTAGTTCATTATTTTTCAGTCTTGAACTATATTTAGAATATCTTCTTTATTCATTCTATTGTTGATTAGCTTTTATAATGTTTCTGGTTTTAGGCTGTTATGAAAAATGCTGCCACAAACTTTCTTATATATGTCTCCTGGTGTCCATGCATGCATTTGTCTAGCTCAGAGGTTCTTGAAGTTTTTAGTTTTCAGGACCTCTCTCTTAAAAATTACTAAAAATTACTCTCAAAAAACCAAAATTGTTTAACAGATTTATCATATTAGAAATTAAAATAAATGTTTCAAATATGTATTAATTCGTTTAAAAATTAAAATAATTGTATAATAAAGAATTTATATTTTTGAAAAAGAACTGAATCTTCTCAAATGAAAAACATTTAATAGGAAGAATGATAGTTTTACATGTTTATAAATCTCTTTAATGTCTGACTTAATAAAAAACAGGTTTCAAATGTGCCTCTGCATTTTATTAAAATATGTTGTTTCGATTCAAGTATATGAAGAAATCCAGTGTCGCTGATTAGCTGGAAAAGGAAGGTATATTTTAACAGTCTTTGCAGGTAAATGTGGATATTCTTTAACACTACACCAATAATACAATGTACATTTGTGAGAGAATGAGAATGAAAAAAGCAAGTAACATCTTCCTCTTCTTATGAAAATAGCCTGACTTCATAGGTGTGCCCTGGAAAACACCAGGGCTCTCCAAACTATACTCTGAGGGTTACTGCTCGAGGAACAGAATTGCTGGATTACACAGTACGTGTATGTTTAACTTTATGGATTTATTTACTTATTTATTTACTAAAGATTTTACTTATTCACTTGAGAGACAAGAGACAGAGAGAGAGAGAGAAAGCATGAGCAGGGGGAAGAGGCAGAGGAAGAAGTAAACTGCCTGCTGAGGCAGGAGCCTAATGTGGTGCTCAAGCCCAGGACCCCAGACATCAGGACTTAAGCCGAAAGCAGATGCTTATTAACCATCTGAGCCACCCACGCATCCCCAAGAGCACTATTTTAATGTAGTATTAACTTACATTAACTTATATTTCTCTCTTACTAATGGAGATGGGCAGGTTTTCATTTTTTATTGGCACAAAATTCTTGTTTTGTGAAAATTTGTCCCTATTTTTCAGAGACAAATAAAATAACAGAATTCAGGAAAATAAAATTGATTAAGAATTATATCTCCAATGCCCCTACTCCGCACTAAAAATAAATCATCAGAATTAGAAGAATGAGTAGTCCTACTTTTGATACAACACCAGTGAGATGATGTCAGGGTTTTATCAAACATAATAGTAATTAAATGACTGACTCAAGTGAGAATGCCAGAAACAAGATTATAGAAACACTGTCAAGTTATAAATTTTAATGCTAAAGAAATCACCTTACTATACTTAGAAGATGCTCAGTATAGTCCATGTACTAGTCCTGAGACAAATTTTGATAACCTCTAACTTAGAATATAAGGTACACATTGATAAGCTGGTATTTGTGGAAGGAAAAGAGAATATGAAAAAAAAAATCTCTTTAGTTTGAAACAACCTGAATTGTTAAATTACTAAAAAAGTAACATACAAATTAACATTATCAATGAGAAATTAAGATACAGAAAAAAGTAATGTTGAAGAATTGCTTAATTTTAGTTACCATTTCTCCTAATCATCACAAATTTAATTTCCTTTCCTTATACATTTTTACTGACCTATATACTAGGAAATTATTCAAACTGTTCCAAAGTTTTGCAGAAGTTTGTAGAGGTGGTTATGTGGGATGGAGACACTTGATCACTCCAATACATATTTCAAACACAGTATCCCCATTTTAATGTTTCATATACTAGTGTTCATCATGCATTTACTTTAAGGGATCCACTGCATTATTTTAAAATAAAAAGCTCACTTTTCATTGACTAGGAAGCATTTTGCCTTCTCTCAGGTATAATTATATAACAATATAACTGATCACATTTCAAAAGAAAATTTAGAACCCTTCTTTCTAGGCTTTACACATCAGTCATACTGATATTTTATCCTCCATACTAAGCAATGCGATTCCAACTTGTCCAGAGGTCATTTATTCAGCAATTTCATCTTTCTGTAGTATAGATAGATCAAACAAGGACAAACTAACTGAAAAAGCCAAAAGAGAACTGTTTTAACCAATGAGGACCACAGTCCTTCTGCCTTTTCTTGATTAATACCCTGACCCTAGAGAGGATCTTTGAATAATTACAGCAAGTACTGCGCTGATGACAAAGAATTTCTTCCAACCCTACCCTTCCGTCCTCCTGTTTCCCTTAGCTAACACTGTTCCTGGGAGAACACGGTAATGTGTACTGAACATTTCCGAGCAAAAGTAGTTAAGAAGCAGGAGTGTCTTTTCCATCTTCTATTCTCCTACCTGCCTGCAGGATATCAATGACCCAGGAGATCTTGGGTCCTTGAATAAGTCGGTGGTGCAGTGATATCCCACGTCCCTTAACTGCACTTTATAGGTATGGGCATGAGAAATAAATTTCTATTGTGTTAAGTCACTGAAATATTGAGATTAACCTATTATAGCAGTTAGCATTACCTTAATCAATATAAAAATGGTTATTAGTCCTTTCTCCTAATAATTACTTTTACCTATTTAAAGGAACCAGAGCTCTCTATCTTGGATTAATAGATCAGGCTAAAGATATCACACATCTTGAAAATGAACTGTAGTATTACATGTGAGGCGAACGTGATAACCACTACACTACAGAAACAAGATTGTAGTATTATATGTAAATAAAGTCCAAAGGACACTGGGGGCAGTATGTGCTATGGTGAGTGCTGTGTAAGACTGATGATACACAGACCTGTACCCCTGAAACAAATAATACATTATATGTTAATTAAAAAAAAGTCCAAAGGATAAGCTCCTAGGATGTTTATGTTTAGAAAAACTGAATTTTCATGGAAAATAGGACTAGAGAATAAGGAAAAATGATTATGCATATGTAATATATATGTGTAGATACACATCTACATATATAGGATATGTTTAAAGTACTGAGAATCTACATAATAGCTGTGGGATAAATTGGGGCTCTTTCACTTTTCTGTTTGCAAGAGACTTTAAGGAAATGGAGGATCAAATTTTTTAGTGAATAAGTACAAGACAAAAGAATGAAATAAACTTATCTGTTTTTCATATCCAATACTGGTCTATCATATATAGAGTAGGTTAATATGAGTGACAATTAATATCCCCTTTTAAAAAAAAAAAACCTTTAGATGCAAATTCATGATCAGCAAGGCTTACCAAAAAGAATGTAAGGCTGACAAATAAGCACAAGAAAAGATGGTCAATATCATTAGCATTAAGGAAACATACATTAAAAGAGCAATGAGATACAACTGCATACATACTACGTTGGCTAAACTAAAAACAACTAACAACATCAAGTGTTGATGAGAATGTGGAACAACTGGGAGGAATGCAGAATGATAAAGACACTCTGAACAGTGGTTTGGCAATTTCTAATAAAGTTAAATACACACTTATACCCCAATACCTATAATTGTCCTCCTGAGCATTTACTTCAGAAAAATGAATACTTATTTTCAAACAGAAAGCTGTACACACATGTTCACAGAGCTTCAGTTGTGAGAGCCAAAAGATGGAAACAACCCAAATGCCTGTCAATAAACAAACTGGTATATCCACACAACAGAGGAGAACTGACCCAACTATTTATTTAAAAATGCGCCAACTATTGATTCAAACAACTTGGATTAATTTCAAAGGCATTATGGTCAGTGAAGACATTATGCTTACCCAAAGACTTAATGCCCTAAAGGTTTACATACTTTATGATTCCATTTATTTGGAAATCTCAAAAAGACAAAAACCATGGTGATGGAAAACAGAGTGGTGGCTTCCAGGAAATGTAGGTGGGGCAAGCATCTAACTATAAAGGGACAACATGAAGAAAAAAGGGACAATATGAAGAAAAAGGTTTTCTTTTTTTATAGGGGATATTTTAAGAGGGATGAGGAAAGGGGATATTTTAAACAGAAATGATGTGAGGCGTCTTGATGTTCTGCATCTTGATAGTGGTGGTGATTACATAAATCTAGACATACGTTAAAATTCATAATTCTACATAAAAGGAAAGTAAGTAAATTTTACTGGATAATAATTTAAAAACAGTAATATGGTGAAGAACAGAGTTTATAGTTATTTTTCTTTTTTTTTTTTTAAAGATTTTATTTATTTATTTGACAGAGAGAGATCACAAGTAGGCAGAGAGGCAGGCAGAGAGAGAGGAAGGGAAGCAAAGCAGGCTCCCTGCTGAGCAGAGAGCCTGATGTGGGACTCGATCCCAGGACCCCGAGATCATGACCTGAGCTGAAGGCAGCGGTACAGTTAATATTTTTCTTAAGCAAATGCTAAGAAAAGTACAAACATCAAGGCAAATCATAGTGATAAAGAAGTAACAATTTTTAATAAAGAAGAAATATTCCTAAATTCTACATGTGCTTTGGTAATGAAGGGTCATCCAATGTGTTGTATTGCCAATGGGCATACTATACTATAAATTTTTAAAAAAATAATTAGAAGGGTAAAAAAAAAAAGAGGTAAAAAATTGAAGTAGTTTAAAGTTAACTTCTGTAACTCAAAAATTCAGATTTCCCAAGGAATGGACTACACAGTAAGCTAATACACATTAATCATTAATAGTTTTGGACCCTGGAATTTTGCTGTTAAGCTTTCTCATGAATTCCAAGCAGTATTTAAAAGAAGGAAGAGTGTAAAGAAAAATGTGTTGCATCAACAGTAAGTCCAGTGTGAAATATTATAGCCTTTTTTAGTGATATCTCTGTATATAGTGGAAAGCCATACTAGAACAGGTGTTAACATCATACCACCTTAGGCCTACTCTTAAACAGTTCATGTGTACTAGCCTTTTTTCTCCAAACAGTGTAGGCTGTAACATCAAAAAAGATCTTGCCACTTTCCATCTCAATGATCTGCTTAAAAGACTAAATGAACAATTTCTGCTTATGACCTTGAAATGCTACAGTAATACAGGCAAACAGCCATGTAAGCAACATATACAGCATCACAACCATTCAGAAATCATTAAGAAGCCATAACATAATTCTTAGTGGAGACAGAATAATGTCCTTATGAAAAGGTGAAAGTAGGGAACATCCATAATTCCGAAAGAACAGTCACTTAAAGACATATTCAAAGTGAAACGAATGGTTTATGCAAACAGATTCCAAACATTTAAATGTAATAAATAAGACTATTAAAATACAAGAAGAAAAAAGTGAATACTTAGATGACTTGAATATGTGGGGAAAGGCCTTCCAAGTAAGACAACAAAGAGAGAAAACAACAGAAAACAACTAATAATTGTGATTATATAAAGAACATTTATAATCCAGGCATCAAGATATCTAAAATTAAAAAGATTCCCACCGATGAATTATTGCAACAAATGACATAACACTAAGAACATTAATATGGAAAAAAGCTTATACATTAAAATGAACTATAGATCTGCTGTACAACATTGTGTAACAGCTAACAATATCGTATTGTATGCTTAAAAATTTGTTAAGAGAGTAGATCTCATGTGTTTACTACAACAAAAAAATATAACACAACAAAAAGATGGGGAAACATAAAGAAAGGTAATTTTACAGAGGTATATAAGCAATAATCAGAGATATAACTGTATGAGAATTTATTTATTTAAGTGTTTTATTTATTTGACAGACAGAGATCACAAGAAGGCAGAGAGGAAGGCAGAGAGAGAGAAGCAGTCTCCCTCTGAGCAGAGAGCCCGATATGGGGCTCGATCCCAGGACCCTGAGATCATGACCCGAGCCGAAGGCAGAGGCTTAACCCACTGAGCCACCCAGGCACCCCTGAACAAGACTTTAAAACAGTAATCTGAAAAAGTAACAGTTACCAAATGTTCACTATGTGAACTCAATTTTTCAAATAGATGTTTACTCAGTAGCCAAGTCTTCTGCTAAAATAAGAGCTTAAAACAAATATATTTCCTGGGTCTCAGAGAAGAATCTAATGGGAACATAAATACCAACTGTAACAATTTAGTAATTAGTGTGACTAAGAATACACAAACAGGAGCAGATACTGAGGGGCAAGAAGAAGGACTCTGTCTTAACGAGGAAAAGTGATAATGGTTAGAAAAACTTTATAGAGAAGCAAAAGTGTAGACTAAATCTTTAAAGAAATATGTAAGATTTAATGTGGCAACAAAGGGCAAGTGTAGGTTGAAGGAACAGAAATTTCAAAAAAAGCTTCACCAACAAACTCAAAACGCTGGGACAGTATAAGTATAAGCATATACTGAAGCTAGATCAGCAGAAACCAAATCACAGAGGGCCTTATTAAGAGGGTGACTATATATCCTGCTTTATGCCGATGTCTTGAAATAATTAAGAGTAGCACCCCCCTCCTTCCACTTTCAGAAGAACACTTGTTTGGACAGTTAACAAGGACACCTCACTATGACAAAAGAATCTGGACGTTATCCTAGAAATACTAGGTAATGCACAGATAGTAACATGTTCCTATTTGAACAGAAAAGTTAACACGATCAGGTGTTTCAAAAATATCCCATTCACAACAGCAAAGAGAAGTGCTTCTTTTTAAGATTTTTTAAAGTAGTATTTGATGCTTCAAAACAGATGTATAAAGTGTAATAATAAGATTAACCTATTAAGAGACAACCAAATTTAAGAACTAGTATGATACCAATAACTTCGTATCCACCTATGATCTGTTCCCCTATTCCTTAGGGCTGACAAACTTTTCTACTAAATTTCATGTATATCATGTCCTGGCTCTCAAAAAAATACAGTTTTATTATATACACATATCACTGGACAAATACACTTCAATCTTTCTAGTTTTTGAGCTTTTCAAAAATGGTGTTACACTGTATGTTGTTGTTTGAGGAAAGATATACTTCACCATCGCCATGCCTCTGAAGGATCTATAAAGATTAAAAAACACAAAAACAAATTTTCATGCTCCACTTCTGATGATTTAGAGCTAACAGAAACAATTCCACAGCCTTTTTAAATAACTGAAGTTAACTTAAATAATATTTACAACCATTCTATGTAATTTTGCTAGAGAGCTGAAAAATAAAAATAAAGACTGTATCAATCTATGGCTCCTAGTTCTGAAATCTCCACCATGTGATAAACGTTTTGTTTTGTTCTTGTGTTTCGTCTGGGGCTTTCTAAAACTCAAAATATATATTGGTCAGGCTTTGAAATAGCCTTCATTAAGCATGAGAAATAATTACTCTTATTTTTATCCTTTGCATCTGGATAAAACAAAAGTATAATTTATATATCAAGAAAAATCTACTACTATCAACATACAATTCTGACAAAGATATAGCCAGGTAACCATTAAAACAATCAAGAAATAGAAGAGCTCTATCAACCCTCAAATTCCCTCATGTCCTTCTGTGTAAGTCCCTTGTCCCACTCTGGATATGTTTTCGGACCCTACAGTTTTGCCTTTTCCAGAATGTATAATAAAATTGTACAGCATGTGGTTTTGTATATCTGGTTTCTTTGACTCTATGTTAGCACCTTCCATTTTATTGCTGAGAATTATTCTACTGTATGGATGATAACAGTTTGTTTTTATACCTTTACCAGTTGAACATTTGAGTTGTTTGCAGTTTTGGGCAATTTTGAATACAGCTGCTATACACATTCTGGTATAGATTTTTGGTGGTTTTTTTTTTAAAGATTTTATTTATTTTAGAGAGACACAGAGCACAAACAGGGTGAAGGGCAGAGGAAGAGGTAGAAAGAGAATCTTACGCAGGTTCCCTGCTAAGCACAGAGCTAAGTGCAGGGCTTGATCTCAAGACCGGGAGATCATGATCTGAGTTGAAATCAAGATTTGGAAGCTTAACCAACTGAGCTACCTAGGCGCCCCTCCAGAATAGGTTTTTATGTGAACTGAAGTTTCCATTTCTCTTGGATAAACACTCAGGAGAAGAACTGCTGGGTCAGAAAAGTGTCTATGTAACTTTAAAAGAAACCCAAACTGCTTTCGGAAGTAAATGTACCATTTTGCATTTCCACCAGCAATGTATGAGTTCCACTGCTCTTGAAATGATTTGTAGTATTATCTCCCTGTGCCTTTTTTTTTTTATTGTGCTTTTAATGTGCATTTCTCTAATGACAATAATAAGTTGTTTTTCATGTGTTTGTCCTCTATCTTCTTCGGTGAAGTATTGGTTGCTTTTCTTACTACTGAATTTTGAAAGATCTTAATCTTTTGGAATCAAGTCTGTTATCAGATATGTGATTTATAATTATTTCCTAGTCTTATATGATTGTCTTTTCAATTCTCTTGGTACTATTTTTGAAAAGCAGAAGTGCTTAATTTTGCTGATGTGTAGTTTTGAAATTTTTAAATTATGGATCATGCTTCTGATGTATTTGAGAAATCTTTGACTAACTTAAAGGTCACAGAGATTTTAATTCCTGTGCTCTTTTTTAGATGTTTTATACTCATAGGTTTTGCACTTAGGTTTATAGTCTAAATGGCCTACTTCGAGTTAGTTTTGTATATGGTGTGAAGTGTGAAATGAGATTTTTTTTCATATATATATATTCAACTATTTTAGCACAGTTATTAAATAGATTATCTTTTCCCCAAAGAACTGTCCTGGCACCTCTGTCAAAAATCAACTGACCAAATAAATGCGAGTGTATTTCTTTCTGGATTCTCTATGCTGCTCCTTTGATCTATATGTTTATCCTTTCTTCAGTACCATACTATAAAGTTTACTGTTTAGTCTTGAAATCACATAGTGTAAATTCAAGTTTGTTGTTCTTTTTCAAAATTCTTTGGTTATTTTATTTCTTTTGTCCTTTCATATAAAGTTTATGAATCATGCTGTCAATTTTTGCAAGAAATCGTGCAGATTTAAATGGACCTGTGTTCATCTAAGATCAGTTTAGGGGAAACTGACATCTTAACAATATTGAGTCTTCTAATTCATGAATATGATAAATCCTCATTTATTAAGATCTTCAGTTTCTTTCATTAGTGTTTTGTCGTTTCCAGCATACAGATCTTGCACATATTCTTAGATTTATACCTAAGTATTAAATATTTTTTCGTGCTACTGTAAATGGCACATGCTCTTAAAATCTCAATTTCCAGTTACTAAGCAAGTGATTTTTAAATTTAAAAAGCAAGAGATGTACATAGTAAAATATGCAACAGTATAATGGTATTCTATTCAAAGTAAGCTTCTTGAGCACTACAGATCTTGTTTTCCACTGAGAAAGTCATTGTTGAACAGTTTCCTCATGTATCATTCCAGAAATAATATCAACTAATAAATGTCCACATATGGAGATTTTATCACCCCTTTAAATTTATATACCACTCTGCTCCTTGTTTTTTTCATTAAATTTCCTTTCACACAGAATATTTAACATCAATAATATTAACCTTATTTTTAATTTTATAGTTACAAAGCAGTGCACAGAATCAAAACTATCCTACCAAAGCTAACTGGTCCTCTACTGATCGATATCTAGATTTCTTTAAGTTTTAAGTTTTTATGAATAATGCTACGATGAACATCTTTGTACCTACATCCTTTTAGAAATGTCCAAGTATAATTCTGTAGTCTAAATTCCTAGATTATAAATGTCAGTTAAGGACAGGTCTACTTTTACTTCTGATAAACTGACAACCTTCTTAAATGATTATACCAATTTATTCTGACAATGGTATCTGAAAGTATGTCAGTATTTAAAAACAAAAAACCAACAACTCTGTAAGGTTTTAAGATACATATAAAACAGTTGAAAATCACTGGAACAGAACCTAGACTAGAAAGAGGCTGGAACTAAGGTTACTAAGACAAAAGAGGTAACTACTAATGTGATTTACAAGAGAAAATATGAAGGTTAAACTAAGGAAATGATAGGGCTAAAAAGAATAGTGGCAAAAGAGACATTGAAGAGGTAGCATTTTAAAAAAACTTAAAAACATCTTGAGATTAAGGACTGCTTCTAAAATATACCCCTATGTCCTCAGGATCTGACCCTCAAACACATTTTTGGTCAATAATGAATAGGTAGGTGGCAGTCTGGATGTGTGTGTGAGTGGTGACAAAATTCTGATATGGCATGCCCAAGGAAGAGTCAGAAGTGGGTAACTGAAATATTTCTAAGTTTAGTCAAGGAAATACGTATATAGTCTTCTAAGGAAAGCATCAACATGCTTCCAAAGGTAAGTATGACTGCACTATTAACACAAGAAGTCATAACCAATCCAAGAGCAATAATGCGACTGAAGTCAAACTCAACCCCTGTATTATGTTCAGTTTAAAGAACTGTGTTAATTTGTAGTTCATGATAGCAGATTAAGTACCAGTATTTAATCTCTCCCCACAATTCTCACTGAAGAAATACAAAAGATGGTTAGAAAAAAATACCAAAAAAAAAAAAAAAAAAAAAAAAAAAGAGTTTGACACGGGGCAAATATCAGAAGGATGGGATATCATAGAGAGCAGTAGCAAATTAGTACAAAAAATGTGAAGAGACACTGAACAGAATTGAAAAGTTTGGTCTGAGTGGGTATGCAATAACTATATGACATTAGACAAGTTATTTACTACCCCTAAGTTTCAATTTCATCATCAATAAAAAAGAATAATGACACATTTTTAGGGGCTGTCCTAAAGTTTAAGCAAATAAATACAAAGACTCAAAGACTTAAAATATTACCTCATACATAGTAAGTAAAAACAGAAGTTTTTTTTATTACTAATGCCTTGAGAGGCCCAAAGTTAGTGATAAATGATCACAATTCCCTCTTTATGGGTTTATTGACACTGTTTTGTTATAAAGCAAATATTCACCAAAACAATTTATATTCTTCATTGACTTTCAATTTTTAGAATCAATTCACACAATCCTACTTTAATATATAACTTCCAGAAGTTTAATATTTATTTTTCTTAGATGTTACCTAAGACAAGGTATAAAACTTCCAAATAAGAATACCAACAGGAAATAGGCACAAAATCACAAAACAAAATAAGGATAATTTAAATATTGTCTTTATTCCACAGAAAATTGTATGAAGAAAAACTATAATACATTCTGAAATGTGGGTTGTTTACCAGCTAATAATTTCTGTGTTAAGGTATTGTAGTAACTTTTAATACTTATCGTAGGTTAAAAATTCATTAGCATATGGGAGGGCACAAACAGATGCCTTATGCTATAGTCTTATTCCAGAATGAATGGAAATGCTCAAAAAATTATCAAAAAGTACACAGGAGGATGTTTTAAAGAATTTCCCTCTGGCTAATTCTGCAACAATCTGAGCACCAAAATAAATAACAAAAGGACTCAATTTTAACCAGCTGGACACAATAAGAATAAAGTAGCAATCCATGAGTTCATATGAATTTTTTAAAAAATGAATGAATGAATGGAGAGAGGCATTATAGCAGAGGGCCAACAAATAAATGACATAAGTAAATGACAGTTAGAAAATCACCATTTACCATTTTGTGACCATGAGAGAAATAAATGACTCAGACAAGAATCATAAATAGATGCTAACATTATATCAAAGTTTGATAAGAAAGAGGAATATTTAGTCTTAAGGAATCTTTCCACACTAAAAATGAAAATGGAAACTAGGGAGGACAGACTTGGCAAACTCCATCTTACTAAAGTGATCAAAGTTAATATCATCAATAGTGAACAGACTGTATCAAGTGCCTCCTGATGTGATACACTAAAGACAAATTATCAGTTATTGTAGCATTCCTACCAAGAATTCATTATATGGATGAATCTAAACATGTAGGTTAGACAAAACTAAGTTGAGTACATTCTATAAAATAACTGGCCTGTACTCTTCAAAATGTCAACATCATCAAAGAAAAGGATAAGAAAGCATTCTAGATCAAAAGAGACAAAAGAAAAAAAAAAGGACATAACTAAATACCTGGGCTGGGAAAAACCTGCTATAAAGAACATTATTAATGTTTTATATATGCATATTTATATAAAAATAAAAACACATATATAGAGAAAAAGGATGCAAGTATGCAGCTATGGAAAATTACTGTGATAGTAGATGAATCAGGTGAGGGGTAAGTGTTATTTTTTCTACTATTATTTTTCTGTAATTTGACTTTAAAAATTATTAAAAAAGGTAAATTCTTTTAAACTTCAATCACATTCTAAAACTAAAGTGGTTAAAACAGTACTAACATGAGAAAAGACAGATCAGCAGAAGAGGGAAAAAAAAAAAGAAGTCAGTTAACTCTGAAGAGTGAGACAAAGAAAATTCTAGTTAAATAGTTACCATGGAAAACAAAGAGTAAAAAGCATACGGACAATAAAATTAGACCTCTAGACAAATTTTAATATACCTGCTCTAAAAGGCTATTTTCTTTGAATTTTAATTTAAAGTACAGAATGGCCATCTAAAAGAGTGAGCTTCCATGGTCTATGAAGAATTGGTCGAATCCTGTATACTTTTCAGATTTTTAATACTGGGTATCTAAAGACATATTTCTAGGAGCTGCTTAATGTGAAATAGTTTCTAGTTGCTAAAACAAACAAGAGTATAATCTAGTAGTGATGCACTAGAACTTTATACACATGATTTCAGTTTTAAGAATGTGTCTAATGATACAAATAGTAAGATAATCCATGATCATGGACTGTAAGACCAAACACCATTAATGTCCATACCACCCAAAGAAAGCTACAAATTATGCAATGCCTATCAAAATACCAAGAGCATTTTTCACAGAACTGGAACAATTCTAAAATCTGTGTGAAACCACAAAAGATCTCGAAGCCAAAGCAGTCTTGGAGGAAAAAAAAAAAAAAAGAACAAAACTGGAGGTACCACAGTCTCAGATTTCAAGATACACTACAATGCTATAGTAATTGAAACACTACGGTACTGGCACAAAAACAGATATATAGAACAGAACAGAAAAGCCCAAAAGCAAACCCAAAATTGGGTTTAATCTTCAATAAAGAAGGCAAGAACATGCAATGGGAAAAAGTTTCTTCAACTAATGGTGCTGGGAAAACTGAACAGCAAGGTGCAAAAGAATGAAACTGGACCACTTTCTTATATCACACACAAAAAAACCCTCAAATGGATTAAAGACCTAAATGTAAGACAGGAAACCATAAAATTCCTAGAAAAGAGCACAGGCAATAATTTCTCTGACACCAGCCATAGCAAAATTTTTCTAGATAGGTCTCCTGAGGCAAGGGAAACAAAAGAAAAATTCGGACTACATCAAAATAAAAAGCTTCTGCACAGTGAAGAAAACAATCAATAAAACTAAAGAGCAACCCACTGAATGGGAGAAGTAATTTGCAAATGACATATCTGATAAAGGGTTAGTAAACAAAATATAATAAAGAACTGATACAACTCAACACCTAAAAAACAAATAATTAAAAACTGGGCAGAAGACAGGAACAGACATTTCTCCAGAGAAAACAGAGATGGTCAAAAGATACACGAAAAGATGCTCATTATTACTACCATCAGGGAAATGCAAATCAATAGTACATTAAGATACCACCTCACACTTGTCAGATTAGCTAAATCCAAAAACACAAAACAAGCGTTGGTATGGATGTGGAGAAAAAGAACCCCTTGTGCACTGTTGGTGGGAATACAAAGTAGTGTAGACACTGTGGAAGACAGTATGGAGGTTCCTCAAAAAACTAAAATGATCCAGTAGTTCTCCTACTGGGTATTTACCCAAAGAATACAAAAATAGTAACTCAAAAGGATATGTGCACCCCTATGTTTATTGCAGCACTATTTACTATAGCCAAATTATGGATGCAGCCTGTGTCCATTGATAGGATAAATGGATAATGAAGAGGTGATATATATGTATGTATGTGTCCACAATGTAATATTACTTAACCACAAAGAAGAATGAAATCTTGCTATTTGCAGCAACATGGATGGAGCCACAGAGTAGAATTCTATGACAAATAAAACAGTAAGAAAAAGACAAATACCATATAATGTAGAATTTAAGGAACAAAACATATGAACAAGAAAGAGACAAACCAAAAAACAGACTCTCTTTAACTACAGAGAACTGATAATGAATGGGGAAATGAGTGAAACAGGTGAAGGTGATTAAGAGTATACTTATCATGATAAGCCCTAAGTAATGTATAGAATTGCTGAATCACTACACTGTAAACCTTAAACTAACAGTACATATTAACTATAGTAAAGTTAAAAAAAAAAAAAGAGTGCATGTCTAAGATTAACAAATTTTAAGCAAATGTCACATGTAACTGTTCTTGTACTCAAAGAAACTAAAATAAAATGGGAGAAATAATACATATGCAGTGAAAATAAATAACAGAAAACCAAGATAACCAAAGAAGACAACGATGTGAAGTTGTCACAAGTTCTATGACAATAAGTAGTGTAGTGAATTAAAAAAGAGATTTTGACATAGTTAGAATCTGCAGATGGAACACAGGTGAGCAATCTTCATTATTTTCTTGAGGAAACCAAAACAAGGAGTATCTTTATCATTCCCTTTCAAGTCTGAAGAACAGCTTGGGATTATTAGTGAATAGTATTTAGGCTACTGAAAAGTCTGAGATGAAGACAGGATGGAATTTGAAGAGTCGGCAATAAATGAAGTAAAACAACAAAGTTAAATATTTAGCTTCTTTACACAAACTAGGATAAACACCTATAATCATAATCATAATCAAGGACACTTGTAATTAAGAGTGGCCTTGCATTAAAACAACTTAAAAGAATTAATCAGAGCAATGGTAAAGCACTTTTTCTGTGATTAACTTTCAATAGATCATATAATCATAGATCATAACTGTTATATCTGTTGAAATTCTTACTGCTTGTATAATAAAGTGTCATTTAGTATAATAAATGTCTGTATTATCAAATGGGAAAAGATGAGACCACCTCTAAACACCTCCTATACCTAACTATGGGTTGATATCTTGGTTTAATGAATGAGTATATGCAGTATACAAAATAATTCTTACAAAAGATTATTATTGCTAAGTAACAATAATTATATGTGTCAATTAAAATTAACTGTAATAAATGTACCCACTAATAACTGTAATAATTATAATTAAGTAACAATTAATTAACAACTCAATTCTTACGTAGAATTAAATCAACTATTTCCAATCTCTTCCAGATTATAGAAATTTGGTGAAATCTTCTTTCTATTCCAACTTATATATGAATGCAAAAAGGTCTAAAATCTGCTAAAGGTCTCAAGCTTACTTAATTATGGTTCTATTACAAAAAAGTAAGCCATATCTAAGCTTATATTATCAATATCTAGAACAGTGCCTAGAATACAACCATAATTAGGAATTTTCATCAAAGTGAATTAATCAAGTTCTGAAATTGCTACTATAGTAATTATTTTTCCTAAAAGAGTAATAATATTTACTTTAGCATTGAATGTTTGAAATACTTTATAGCAAATTTTCTCTTTTTTTCCTGCTCAAAACTGAAGTTATAATACACCTATTGGTAACATTCAATCACTAACATCTATTAGTAATATTTAATCACTATGGCAATAATTCTCAAAGGAAGCAGCTGCATTTAAGAATCAGCAGTCACTTTCTACGTCAGGCTTTTGATAATCCTGTGTGATTTCAGAGAATGGTAGCTTTCTAAAATGACAAAGAAGGAATAGCAATAAACTCCCACCTGTTCTGGCATCGCTCCATGTTCAATTCCAGTCTTCAATAATCTGTAGCAATTACCAAATAGATCCCATTTTGTGAGATCATGAGCACTAAAATAAACAAAAATGCATTAAATTTATTCTAGAGTGGAAGAAAATTTAAATTTGAGCTCAGTTTCAGTGGGTGGAAGTATAAAATAACTTCAATTTCTTACAGAATTGAAAAAGACTGATAAATATTCAAGTATTCAAACTTAGAAAGAAATAAGGAAAGACAATGGAAGGAAGGAAGGAAGGAAAAACGAAGAAAGAAAACGGGGAAAAGGGAAAGAGAGACAAGGAAACTGAGACAGGGAGTGGAGACAGATAATACTTAAGCTGACACTAGGAATTAATTAAAAGGAACACTGAAAAAATAAAATTAAAAAAAGAAAAGAAACCAATTAGCAATAAAAAGTCATACCTTTAAATGAAGATTACTACTACACAGTCAATCTAAGCCTGTATTCCATTTCATTCTTCTTAGCATATTTTAAAATACATTTTAACAAATCCATTTACAATTTCAAAATATAAATACATGCATATTTTTGAAAGAGATTTGTATTCACAAGAAGACAAAACCAGGGGAAAGTAAATATGTCAAAGCTCGAAAACTTTAGTGTAGCTTTAGGCTTCTTAATTGAAATAATGTAGACATTTTATTTTCTCATGAGTTCTGCTACTAAAATAGTAGATGAATGCCTTTTAACTTTTATTTTGAAACATCAAAATATTTTTTAAATAAGGAGTTTTGACATTAGTTGTCAACTTTTATTTTCAAATGTCAAAATATTTTTAAAACTAAGAGTTTATTTCTCCATAGAATTCCAAACAGTGTACTTGTGTATAAGGAAATGTCTTAGATTTTAGACACAGTTTTTGAAATCTGAAGTATTCATTAATGTAAGGGCTACATCTAAACATTCTTTTAACAAGATCTCTATTTTCCTTTCTTTGTGGAAAAGATAAGCATACCTCATTAAAAAGGGACATATAAATTACAATTTAAAAATAATACTTATTTCATTAGTCAGAGCCTTTTTTTCCTTATTCAGGTCCAGCTATTCTGTCTATACAGCAAGAGTACAATAATAAATAGACAAACAAGAACAATTCAGGAAAAAAAGCTCACAGAAATAACTTTCATGTCTCCCTCAAAATCTTTTTTCTTATTTAGTAAGATTTCTAAAAACCACCAAATGAAAATTATACCTCTAAACTCCACCTTATAGAGTAAGCCCAGTAATGATACTGATTAACAAGGTTGTACAGTGTACAGTATATATTTGTTATACTGAATGATAAATTTTACTCCTTAAGTAATCAAATGATAATAAAAATACATAATGTATCTGAAGAAAATATGAATAATAAAGAAAAATATCACATCTCTATATTTGTCTAAAATTTTCCATTGTTATAAGGATGTTAAGTATTAGAAAAACAGACTATTTTATGTTGGCTAATATGTTATTAACCAAATCTAAATAAAATGACATACTTATGAAAAGAGGTTAAGCGCTTTAATGTGGAAAGAACATTGTAAATATCATCATCATCAGCTTCTTCTCCCTAAAAATAAAAGACATTGTTTCATTACTATAACTTTACTTATCCTGAAATTCACATGAAGTATATTAATACTTACTGCCTAAAGGAATTCTTTTTTATTATATAAAGAGTACATATTCACTGTTGATAAATAAGAAAGTACAAATGAGCAAAAAAACAAAAAATAAAGAACACCCATAACTCTAACACTCAGAACCATTTTTGCATTTTAAACAATATTGTAAACATTAACATAGTATGCTTTTCTGATTAATACTTAAGGATAAACTCACTGAAACTGAGTGAAAAGGTATGTATTTTAAAGATTTTAATTGTTATTTCAGATTTTATTATCAGTTACTTTTGTAGTTCAAAATTACAATGAAAAATAAAAAATGGTTGGAAAAAATTAAGAGTTAAAAGTAGGAAAAAATTTGGTTACATGGATTAAAAAGAAAATCCTATTAGCCTGATCATGAGATCATAGAAAACTGTATGGGTTCCAAACTGATTATACTGTTTGGAAGGAGAAGGCAAGAGGCAGGAATCATAAAAATAATTACAAAATAACCAGCTGGAGAAGTTTGCTGTTATCCTGGGCGTACCACTGGTAAGTGGTTGTCCCTTACAAGCACACTTAATTTTTATTTTCTATTCATTACCACATTGTAATAGTTCAATAATATTAAAATGTAAATTAGGCTCCAGGGAAAGTGAAAAAATGAATTAAGAAAAGCCAGACCTTAATAAGGTTTTTCTTTAAAGAAAAAAGAAATTAGGGGCGCCTGGGTGGCTCAGTGGGTTAAGCCGCTGCCTTCGGCTCAGGTCATGATCCCAGGTCCTGGGTTCGAGCCCCACATTGGGCTTTCTGCTCAGTGGGGAGCCTGCTTCCTCCTCTCTCTCTGCCTGCCTCTCTGCTTACTTGTGATTTCTCTCTGTCAAATAAATAAATAAAATCTTTAAAAAAAAAAAAAAAGAAATTAGCTTTTATGAAACAAGTTTTTTTTTTTTTGCATTTTTTTTTTTAAAGGGGGGAATGGGGAAGAGTGAGAGAGAGAATCTTAAGCAGGCTCCATGCCCTGTGTGGAGCCTGATGTGGGGCTCGATCTCGCAATCCTGAGATCATGACCTCAGTTGAAATCAAGAGTTGGACACTTAACTGAATAACCCAGGCACACCAAAGTAGGTCTTTAAAATAAGGTATAACCAAGGTTAATGTTTACAGGATGAACAGTTGCAATAATGCTGCTAAGATCTGGAGAAAGAGAATTCCACTAGATTTTATTTTAAAATGGAAATGATTTGCACATTCAACTTTTAATATTAGCCAAAATTATCACATACATTATGTTTACTTTAAAACAGACCTCTTGCAGTAGATCTTCCACAGAATGATTGAATCGATCTACAAATTCATCGATCAGCTGACTTCGAGCTATGTCAACTCTGTTTTGGATGGTATACTCTTCACTGCATAAGATGCTATAGGTTTTACTGCAGGCTTCTAAAACATCTGATTCTACATGTTTCTCCACAACAAACTTAATCTGTTTTAATAAAGCATCCAGATGCTGAGGAGGAAAAAAAGAATAACTAATGATATTTAGATTAATAAAAATAAGCATCTGTCAAATAGTAAGGCTATAGATTACATGAGCATAAAATAACCCAGTTATTTAAACTAACAGAATTTTGATTTCATAGTGTCTTACCTTTTCCATTCTACCTGTGCTATAAATTTCTAGATCAAAATACTGTGGGATTTGTAGCAAGTTTGCTACCTTCTCTGCATCTGCAGAATACTAGAAAGAGAAGCAAAGAAAAAAGAAGTAACTACTTTAATAGTTCATTGTAATAAGCAAACTCAGTGGCATATTATCACAAAAATGTAAATGAAATTATACCTTTGATAGCAACATAGGAAGTGTGATAATAAAATGCTCAGTCAATTTGTTTCTATCATCAATTTGAGTTTTTCTTTCTTTGGCAGTTAGCACCTAGAAATAAATTGAAATGGGCAAATAATATAATGTCACATAATTATTTATAACTCTAGAAAGTTACACAGAATGATGAAGCATTGGCAGATAATGTACCCAAGAATTTTCTGAGGAGGTTAATAAACTAATTACTAAAACAAGTGTCTCTAGTTTTATGCTTATTTCTAGTTAATATGCAGTACTGCTTTATTAAATAGCTACTTAAGAATCACTAAAGTTTAGATAAATTACTACTTGTTCAGATTAAATAAAAAAATAAACATTTCTATAAAACCAGTTACGAATATAAAAATACTGCAACAGGGAAATAATTTTTCCAGTTTTAACCTCAGTATGTTAATAACAGTAATCTCCCATACATTAAACACACTTTTCTAAAAATACTTTAAAAAGTAATGTTTCTTTTACTATCAGCAGCTCATAAATTTTTACATATTTTTTAAAGCATATACTAAGAATGTTTCTGGACTCAGTTATATTTAGTTGTCCTTCTAAGTCCTAAGTCTGTTAGGCAATAATCAAGACATAGGGGTACAGCCTGTCATCACTGAACCAACTGAAGCTGTTAAAGCCCATCACCCTGTCCCATATTCAACTAGTTAAACCATAAAAGGTTCCAAAAATAAAATATTAAAATGCAAGTTCTATTAAGATAATTTCCTCAAGGTTTGACAGTCTCAGAGGTCACAATCTTAGTCTCATTTCTGTAAAAATGACCATTTTATCACTATTTCTGTTAGTAGAAGTTCTAGATTGAGCATGGTTGGGTCCATTGCTAAGAATCATACATGGTCTGGTGTCTGTTAGCATCAGAGAAACAATAAGCCTGCTAAGTGCCAGGCTAGGCCAGTGCCTTTTGTAGAACATGCACTTAATAAATGGTAACTGTTTATAAAGGAATTTACTCAACCAAGGTTGCTTATCTAAGAGGGAGTAAAATGTAATGCAATATTTCTCAAAATAAAGGAAGTTAATGTTTTTTCATGCCTTAAAAAAGAAAGATAATTTCCCCAAGGTATTTTGTAATTATCTTCAAGGCACTTATTACCCTAATGTTGAATGGCTGAATGTTTCCAATATAAACATTCCAATATAAATTACCACTTTATAAATGTAAACCCCCCATTTTTTTTTTTACATCAATACAGCTTTTATTGCATCTTTAAAATATCACAAATAACTCTGAAAAATCATCCAGCATCTTGCTGTTTCTGTAACTGGACAACTTAGATCTTATTCATCACCTGCTAAACTGTTTCTTTTTCACAAACATACCACCCAAAATTTTCTGATAGTCTTGTTTTTAACTGTCACAGTTTGCTGAACCCAAAAGTAGCTGAGTTCAATACAAGTTCATTGTCATTTCCTTCAAAAATCAGCTTATCTTTCTGGGTTTGAGATACTGAACAAGCAATACCTGGCCTCATCCGAACTCTGTGGTTGCATTTTTTCACCCAAGAAATCTTGGATTTCAAAAGAGAACCACTGTCCTGAACAACAACACTGATGAGGAAGTGAGCATACAAAGACCTCATCTTGTAACAGAAGCCCAGTCTAATGCCCTTCATCATGTTTTATATATGACTACAGAGTGCAAACAATATCCATTTCTTTTCTATTTCTCTCAAGTTGGCACCTCTTCTTTTTCTAAGGAAATGGAGTTCCTTCCCAGGGTTCCTCTGGGCCCCTTCACAATAATAGTGCATCCCTTCAGAGTGATGTTGACATTTCCTGGAATTGTCAATAGTCTGAGTGCTGAGAGTGGTCTTCATTCTCACAGCAGATGTTTGATGATATGTGAAAGAAGTAATAAGATCTCCTATCTGGTTCCTCTCCCAGAACTTTATTGCTTTTCAACATCTTAAAATACAAAATAATCACTTTGGAGTATTGTGGTTAGTTCTGCACAAAGTAATATAAGGGACTACATATTATGTGGAATATACGTCTAGGAATGCTTTCAGGATATTGAGAAGTCATGAAATTCATCTCACATTGTATGAGAGGTCTAAAGATACTGATTTTGGAGAAATAGTGATTTGATTAAGTGATCATTATGGTAGGTAGTCTATATGCATGAACTACTCAATCCTCAAAACCTCTGATGGGAATGGTAAAAATGGCATATTACCTATGAAGGAGAAACTTGCCAGTATCTAACAAAATTGTATACACATTTTTCCTCTGACCTAATAATCCTACTTTTAAGCAATCTACCCCACCAACACACAAGATACAAGTGTGAAATGCACAATATTATTCGCTGCATAGTGAGTTATTTCTAACAGAACACTATTTCTAATAGTAAAAGACTGGCAACAACCTAAAAGACTCTCAACCGTGTATCCACATAATGGACACTATGCAGCCATAAGAAAATGAAGATCTTTAAATAAAGGTACAGAGTGATATCTAGGATACACTGCTAAATAAAAATGTAAGGTACAGAACACTGTACAAAATATTCTGTCTTTTTTTTTTTAAGATTTTTTTTTTTTTTTAATTTACTTGACAGAGAGAGATCACAAGTAGGCAGAGAGGCAGGCAGAGAGAGAGGGGAAGCAGACTCCCCACCGAGCAGAGAGCCCAATGTGGGGCTCGATCCCAGGACCCTGGGATCATGACCTGAGCCGAAGGCAGAGGCCTAACCCACTGAGCCACCCAGGCACACCAATATGCTGTCTTTTGAAGGAGAGGGAGGAGGATGGAGTGCATACATTTATCTATACTTGAAGCACTGGAAGGATATTCTGAAAACAAATAAAAATGGTTATTAGTAGGAATGGATGTAAAGGGAGATATAAATATATAAAAGATTTCTCTGAATGTATATTTTTACAAGGTTATGACCTTTTAACTATGTACATGTTTTACATATTTCCAAAAAATAAAAATGAGAAAAAAACATACAAAATCAAAGAGGTAAAAACCTTGTTATGCTAAATTAAATAATCAATATCAATATGACTATGTAATTTATATATGGATATATACAAATATATACATATATTTCTTAGCTGTGTACTCAAAGTGTCTACGAGAAATAATAATCAATTGACAATGAATACCCTTAGTGACAAGATTTTAACTTAATAGTTAAGTAATAATAGTATTTAAACTATTCTAGTAAAGGCACCATGGCTTGTTGGAGATTCCTGTGGTAGAATAATTTAAGAATCAGCCTTCAAAGTGCCTTCCAGTAACCACTACCTCCTGGTATCATGCTCTTATTGTCTCTTCCCACAATGACTAAGGTTGACATTTGTTAACCAATAGGAGATTATGGAAATGTTATGTGACTTCTGAGAACTAGTTCATAAAAGACACAGCAGTCCACCTTACTCTCCTTTGGATCATTCATTCTGCTTTATTCTTTCTTGGATAATTCACTCTAAGGACGGGGGGGAAGGGGCAGCAACCATGTCATGAAAACATTCAAGCAGTCCTACTGAGTGGTTGGTAAGGTGAGGTGCTAAAGCTTCCCACTAACAATCAAAACTAACCTGCCAGTCATGTAAGTAAGACATTATGGAAGTAGTAAATTAACAACCAAATCTTCAGAGTTGGCACTAAAGCCCTTGTTAACATCTTAAATGCAATCCAATGAGAACCTTTAGTCAAAATCAACCAGCTAAGACACTCCCAAGTTTCTGACCCACAAAAACTGAGATAATGAAGGCTTACTGTTTTAATCTTCTAAGTTTTAAAGTAATTTTTACATGGCAATAGTTAACTAATATAAACAGTAAAGATAAAGAGCAAACTTTATGAGAAAGAAAGCAAGAAAGTATACAAAAAATGATTACGATATGTCAAAAAGGTTAGAAATGTTTAGCCAGTAATAGGCTCTCATCTCAAAGTTGGGACAACACATATTTTTAAGACTTTTATTTTGAAAAAATCTAAAAACCACTCATTTGTATTATTGCCTCATTAATTCCCATGAGGTTTATTTTTCTGTAACATTTTAAGGTGAATTCTTAGTATATCATTTTACCTCACCCATAAATATTTAAGCGTATGTTTTTAACAGTGAAGACTTAAGAACAATAAAACTTGCCATCTCCCAACAAAATGAAACAACAACTTCTTAGGATCTTTTTATACCCAGTCCACAGTTTTCTTAATTTTTATGCTTTGGATTTCTTCATATTTATAAACACAGACTATACATATTTTTTAGAGAGAGAGAGAGTGTGTACAAGTGGGAGGAGGGGCAGAAAGCAAAGTATAGAGAGAAGCAGATTCCCTGTTAAGCATGGAGCTTGATTCCAGGACTCTGAGATCATGACCTGAGCCAAAATCAAGAATTGGATGGTTAACTGACTGAGCCATCCAGGCACGCCTCTGTATTTTCATATTAAATTAAGTTTTGATATTAAATTTAGGCCAGCCATTCTACTATCTATACATATTATGTCTTTTTCTTTGTTTCTTCTTTGCCACCTTCTTTGATGGTTCTAATAAACTCTTTCATTTATAATAATCAACTTCAGGCTTTTATTTAATTATAGCAAAATAAAGCAATTTTGCTCCAATAAAATTCCATTTCCTTTACCCTTCTTTATGTTATTACTGTCACATATATCTATATATCTTATAATCTTAGTACTTTAGTGCTGTAATTACTGTTTTAAATAATCTCACGTCCCTTTAAAGTAAAAAAGAGAAAAAAAGGAAAAAATATATAATATACACAGCCTTTTTTATCCACCCACATATTCACCATTTTTGGTTCTGTTCATTCCTTTTTCTGGATTAGAATTCTACCATTTGGTATTATTCTTTACAGCTTAGAGGACTTCTTTTAGTATTTCTTCTAAGGCAGGTCTTCAAGAAACAGGTCTGTCAATCTTTGTTTTCCTGGGAATGTTTTTAATTCACCTTCATATTTCAAAGATAGTTTTATTGGATTTAGAATTCTTGGTAGGCAATTTTGTTTTCTTACAGTGTATATGTCATTCTGTCAGTCTTCTGGCCTCCACTATCTCTGATAAAAAATTAATTGCTAATCTTATTACAATTGGTCTCTAAATGATGACTCCCGTTTTTCTCTTGTTGCTTTCAAGGTTTTTTGTTTTTGGCTTTTGATAGTGACTATCCTATCTGGAAATGAATTTTTTGTGTTTACATTACTTGTGTTTATATTACATTAAGCTTCCTGTTCTTTGGATTAATGTTTTTCATCACATTTGGCAAGTTTTTGGCAAATATTTCTTTGAATGTTTTTGTTTGTTTGTTTAAGATTTTATTTATTTATTTGACATAGAGATCACAAGTAGGCAGAGAGGCAGGCAGAGAGAGAGAGGGAGAAACAGGCTCCCTGCCAAGCAGGGAGCCTGACGTGGGGCTTGATCCCAGAACCCTGAGACCATGACCTGAACTGAAGACAGAGGCTTAACCCTCTGAGCCACCGAGGGGCCCCTCTTTCAATGTTTTTCTTTCCTGTCTCTTTCTCCTACTCCTTTCTTTCTGGAATTCTCATTATAAAAATTTGATGCACCTAATGTTTCACACATTTCTTGGGCTCTGTTCATTTTTCTTCAATCTTCTCTGTTCTTCAGAATGAATGATTTTTATTAATCTACCTCCATGTTCAATGTTTCTTTCTTGTCATCTCAAATTTGCTACTTTTCAACTCTAGAATTTCCATTAAGTTTTCCTTATTTCTGTTACCATATTGTCCTGTAATTCTTTGGAAATATTTTCCCTTGATTCTCTCAACATATTTATAAAAAGGACTCTGAAGTATTTGCTAAGTTCAACAATTAGGCCTACTGAGAAGCCATTTCTATTGTCTGCTTCCCCCCCACCCCCCGCCCAAATATGGTCATGTTTTATTGTTTCTTTGCTTGGCTGAAATTTTTCTGGAAAAGTCAACATTTTAAGGTAATACACTGTAGTAACTATGGGCTTTTAACTTATTTTTCTAATTTTTACATTTAAAAAAGTAATCTTCAACTTAAACTTCAAATCTGTAAGGGTTCACCCCTCTGAGACCTGGGTTAGAAAGCATATTCAAAGTTCAGCCTGTTCTTCAAGAAACAAGAAGTGTTGGCGAGGATGTGAAGAAAAAGCAACCCTCATATGTTGTTGGTGGGAATACAAACTGGTGGAACCACTGTGGAAAACAGTAAAGTGTTTCCTCAAAAAGTTAAAAATAGAACTACGCTACAATCCAGTAATTACACTACTAGGTACAATTAAAAAAAAACACAAAAGCACTAATTCAAATGGATACATGCACCTCTATGTTTATTGCAGCATTATTAGAATTGTCAAATTACGGAAGCAGTGCAGTGCCCATCAATAGATGTGGGGAGTGTGTGTGTGTGTGTGTGTGTGTAACACACACATACACAATAGAATATTATTCAACCATAGAAAGGAATGAAATCTTGCCATGTGTAATGATGTAGATGGAGCTAAAGAGTATAATGCTAAGTGAAATAAGTCAGAGAAAGACAAAATGCATATGATCTTAATCATCTGTGGAATTTAAGAAACAGACGGGCAAAGGGAAAGAAAAAAGAGACACATACACATATAAAAACCAAGAAACAGACTAAACTATAGAGAACAAACTGATGGTCATCAGAGGGGAAGTGGGTATGGGATGGATAAAGTAGGTGAAGGGATTAAGAGTACACCTACTCATGATGGAGCACTGAGTAATGTACAGAATTTTTGAATCATGATAGGATACATAAAAAACTAATACAACAGTATGTGTTAACTATACTAGAATTAAAATAAAAAATAAAAACATAACAAAGAAAAAGAAAAAAAACAAAGTCCAGCCAGTTCTTAAGTCTGCTTTGACTTTTATTGTCCATTGGGTTATCTCAGGTTTCTCAGTCAGTCAGTAATATATGGAGAGCTCATCTAATCCTTTTCATGGCTTTCACATTTTCAGGATTTTTTAGTTAGATTCTTGGTCAGTTAACTGTTCTTCCCATCTGGGACTACAACCTCTGAATACCACAGCTGTGGGTTTTTCCTTATTTGTTTCTACCATGTTTGCCATTTCTGGCTCAAAAAGCTCTGGACTTTTGCCATCTGTACCATAAGTCTCTCCCCTCTGAGAGCAAAGCTGCTGGTTTTTACACATGTACCACTCTGGTAAAACTGTATCAAGTTTATGGCTATGGGTTTGTGAATTATAATACCAGGCAAAAATGCAGCAGACTCCTGTTGCTTTTACCTTAACCTTTGGCAGATTTTCAAAAATATATGCTTCTCAATTTGTCTTCTATCTTTGGTGAATTCCCAGAACCCTTTGATAAGGTTTTTGGACAAATTCTGCAGTTTTATATTTTTTCCTTTCTGTCCCTCCCTTCCTTTTTTCCCTCCCTCCCTTCCTCTCTTTCCTTTCTTGCTTTCTTTTTGGTGCAGATAAGAATTACCTATCTCTGCATACCAACAGAGCTTGTCTATCAGTGATTATCTCAATTCATCTTTAATACCACTAAAACCTATTAGCCTCATATAACAAATAAGGGAATTAACACACAAAGAAAATAATCAACTATCCAAAGATTAAACAATTGCTAAAGGGAGGAGTAAAAACAGGCATTTTCTTTCAAAGCCTTCTGCATTTTTAACAGATATGAATGTGAAAATTATTAAAATACTAGAAGAGAAGCAGGTACAGGTGCTTTGAGAACATGAAAGAAAAGAATCTATTTCTGAAACCTAAGTGTAATTAGTAGATAGGATATAAAGACAAAGCACCACAGCATGTATCATTTATAAAAATACCATGTTTTTATGTTTAAATATACCACTAAGATTTTCAAATATTTAAGATAGTTAAACACATTAAAAGTCTTTCTGTAGATTTCTCACTAATGTAACTTACTCTCTTGCCAGTACCCCTTCCCACTGGAGGATGTGCCTCAGCAGCTTGACGAATTGTACAAACCATCAGCTCTATAAGAGCACTCTCTTGACGGTCAGACATTGCTAAAGTGAAACAAAATGCATTAGTATGAGTAGATAGTTTTGCAATAACCATGTATTAAAGAGAACACAATTATTAAAAACTGCAAACATACATACTCTATTACTGGTTATTTTAAAGACTGAAGTTAAGCTCTATATTCTCTCTCTCCTTTTTTATGAAGTAATACATGCTTACCATAAGTCAAACAAGAAAGAGATGTAGAAAGTAAAGAAAAACAGAGTACACTTTGGTTTCTTCTACTACCTAGTCTCTTCTAGGATCTTATTTCTGAATAAGGCAATGCCAAAATTTTACTGTATTTCCTTGCAGATCATTTTAAAGCTCATAAAATAGGGTATCTTTTTCTAAATAAAAAAAGTGCTACACATATTTTTAAAAAGTAACAATAGATTTTGATTATCTTTCAAGTCACTACATATATGTATAGATAATTTTCTTAAATAATTACAAGTTATTACATGAGTGTTCCACAATTTAATCACACCTCTACTCTTTTTTTTTTTTTAAATTTTTTTATTTTTTTCAGCATAACAGTATTACACCTCTACTCTTTACTCAAATTGTTTCCAAGTTTTTATTACTATAAATAATACAGTAATAAATATCATTAACACACATATATTTATGTAACTGATATTAATTTCTGTAGAATAAATTCCCAAGAGGGTAATGGGTCAAAGATTAAAATCTTGATACTGATAAACATAAGGTTATTTACTGCAATCCAAATCTCCAACTGCAATAATGATGTTTGGTTCCTCATATCCGTGGCTAGCACTAGATGGCATAAATCCTTTCAATATTTGCCAATTCAGTGACTGAAATAAGGCATTTCATTGTCATTTTGCTTCTTCCTTCCTACTAATTAGTGAAATATATTTTGTTCATTGGCTTAGAATTTTTTTCTGAGATTTGTCTATTCTTTGCCTATTTTTTCTACTGTTATTCACCTTTCTTGAATTCCTGTAAATAAGAAGTATTAACTTTGTCTTTTGAATGAGGCAGCTATTTTCTCCCACTTTGTCCTTTTGATGTCAGACTCTTCATGGTATCTTTTCTCAGACAGAAATTCTTTTTAATAGAAATTGTTAGTTTTTATAAGTCATATCTGTACTGATCTGTTTTATGGCTTGTGGCTTTTTTTTCTTTCCAGTATTAAGGAGATATATTTGACTTGAGAGAGATATATAGATAGATAGATAGATAGTATAAGTTTAAGTTGTACGGTATAATGATCTGACATATATATCGTAAAATGATTATAACAAAGTTAACTAATATCTGGGATGCCTGGGTGGCTCAGCCATTAAGTGTCTGCCTTCAGCTCAGGTCATGATCCCAGGGTCCTGGGATTGAGCACCGCACTAGGCTCCCTACTCAGTGGGAAGCCAGCTTCTTCCTCTCATGCTCTCCTTGCTTGTGTTCCCTCTCTTGCTGTGTCTCTCTGTGTCAAATAAATAAATAAAAACTTAAAAAAAAAAAAGTTAACTAACATCCATCATCTCATATAGATATAAAAAGTCTTCTGGGTTTCTTGTATTGCTTTCAACAATCTCCTTATCCTAGAGATTAGAGAAATGTATTTTCTAGTTCATTTTCTTCTCTCTAGCTTTTACATCTTTAATCTGTCTGGAATTTATTTCTGCTGATAGCATGAAGCATGGGCCTATTTATTTCCCACCAAATGAACAGCCAATTAGGCCTCCACCACTGCTAAGTAAACCAGCTTTCCCTGCTGAATTTAAATGTCACATTTAAACATTTTAAAAATGTTTTAGGCTCTCATATATAGGATTCTTTATTTAGTTTCACTAATCTATAGATCTATTCCTATTATAATGCCATACTGTTTTGATGATAGCTGCTTTAAAATATACTATAATGTACTTTAATATGTAACTTAATTCAACTAATTTGAACATTTAGTGGAACAAGACACATTTACCCAGTCCTTTTCCTAAATATTTTCTAATTTCTATAATGCTAATACCAATTAAGCATTTTTTATGTGTAAGGTAATGTTCTAAGATATTTCTATGTATTAACTTGTTTTATCCTCAAAACAATTCCAAGAGATAGAAGCTAATATCTTCAGGCTTTATAGACAGGGAAAATGAGCCACAGAGGGGTTGAGTATTCAGCTAGTGGTAAAGTCAAGAAATGAACCCAGGTAGTCTGATCCATAGTCTGGTCTCTTAAGGACTATGCTATACCGCCTTTTAAACAGAGGAAAAGAATTCTCCCTAAACTTTGAAATCATTTTGCTTAGTTCTTCCTCTTATCTCACCTCCTGGAACTCTCTCAAACCCACTGGATTCGAACTGGTATTTTATTTATTTTTATTTTATTTTTCTTAATTCATTGATTTTCTGAGAGAAAGAGAGAGAGCAAGTGAGCACAAAGGCAGGTGGGGAGAGGGAGAAGGAGACATAGAATCTTAAGCAGCCTCCATGACCAGCATGGAGCCTGACATGGGGCTGATTTCATAACCCTGAAATCATGACCTGAGTTGAAATCAAGAGTCAGATACTTAACTGACTGACCCACCCAGACATCCCTCAAACTGGTATTTTTAAAAAGTTACTCATTACATGGGAAGAACATTTTAGTAACATTTTTCAGCCTGGAACATAACATAGCCTTTTAATTTTGAGATCTTATCCTATGTCATTTAAGAAAATGTTACGGTTTTCTTCACACTGTTTTGTACTTTCCTTGTTGAATTTACTCTTACATATTTTTAAAGACAGATTTTTAGTGCTAATTTGAATAGCTTAATTCTATCTCTGTCTCTACCCCTTTCTCTGTATATTTATTTATGTTAAAGGCCAACAGATGTGGGGATTATAGAGACAAACTTTGATATAAATGAAAGAGATTAAGCTTCAGAAGTTTGTATTATTTAAAAAAACTGGGCAACAGCAATGAAAAGACAAAGACATAATAAAATCTTGTCCTTTTTATTCTAAAATCATTCTGTATAAGAATATGTATGTTCTTCTTAATCAGTTCTTTGGTTTTAACATTTTGATTATCTTAAGAAAAACACATGAACGTCAGCCTGTCTTAGGAAAGCCACATGAAAGTTTGTTTTTTCATTTATACTCCTCGATCCAGAGCCTAAAAGGAAAAAGTGTCCCACTCAATAAAACTAAGTCTCTATTTTTATGATTCTAGGATTTCATAATTTTTCACATTTCACTGCAGATAAAGGAATGACAAGTTTGTCTATGAACTAAATGCATTTCTTTTATTTATGAAGAAAATCTTGCTCTACAGAAAGTGAGGAGAGAGAACAACTTATCAAGTATGGAAGCTTTTCCCTGCTCTAAAACCCTTCTTAGTGTTGAAGAATAACCAAACCTCATATAGTGTCCAATGCCATTAATTTTGTTATTTTATAATTGTGAAACATCTATTTAGACATGGTAAATACTAAATTTCAAAACAGCTGAAATTTAGTTGAAATCCCCTTTAAGATATGAGAGCAAAACCAAGTAATAAAATTGAAAGCAAAACAAGCTGTAAGTCACAGACAAGAGACGAATAGCAACAGCGACAGAAAGAAATGGGTAGCTGTCCACACTAGGAATTATCAGGTAACTACACAACTTTCTAAACCTTCACAAACCTCTTTGCACATCATCTCCATTTCCTCACTATTGATCCTATTCACATCACCTTGAACTGTGGATTCTCTCTTTGCCTATCAATGAAAAGAAATGCTTCAAAGTCACCAAAAATCTAAATCATCACTAAAGTTAATAATCTTTGCAATTCTTCTCCTCTGCAGTATATGATATTATTAGCCATAGAGCTCCTGAACATCCTCTTTATTGAGCTTCTATAAGGTATAATTATTTCTTACCATCTTTTTTATATAGTCTGCTAGAGGCTCTTATTCTCTCTTGTTCTTCCTGCTTTTGTCTCCTATCCATAATCTTTAAAACATGACTATGGGCTCTTTCTTTATAATCCATCTTCCTCCTCCATATTTTTTTTTTTTTAAGGGTAAAGTGGGTATTTTTATTTATTTGTACTTAAACCTATCCACCAACCAGCCAAACTGGTACTATTATCATACGTTAAAATACAAAACATCTTTCTACAGAATTAACAGTTCTAGTAAAACCTCACAAGGGGCAGAGGAAATCAATGAAGCACATTGTAGTTTTACCCTTCACCATTAAAAACTAAGGTTGTTAACAAGAAAGCCTCACAATCTCAGAAGATACCATTATCCTTCATCACATGTCTTTCTATCTTTACTTCCTATTCTTGAGGTTAGATTCTAGAGCCTGAAGATAGTCACAGTAGGACTGTATCCAGTTAGCTACAGCCAGAAACACCTGTTCCATGTTGTGCACAGCCAACGCTACTGAGAGCTTTGACTCCAATCGTACCCCCTCAATAGATACAGTAAGAATAATGGGAAATACAATATTAAGGCAAAGATACAGGACTCTAAAAAACAAAGCCTAGGAGACGTGAAACAGCCACAGCCATCGCCCAAACCAAGATCGAGTAATACTCGTCGTCACACATCTTCAGGCTGGATGTTCACAGAGTAATTTGGGAACAAATCCATGATTTGCTGGGTACTAAAATACTTAGCGGACTGCTGTATTACACTATAGCTTTCCCCAGAAGTTTCTAAGAGGGACTCCAAATCGCTGACAGAATTTTGCTGGAACTGGATCTGGGGCTGCAGGGATTCCTCTCCACAATTGTGGAGCTGGCTGTTCCAAGCTTGGGGGCACCAGGTCTGACTGGTCCAGGAGTGGTTGCTCCAAGACTGGCTGTTCCAGGAGTGGTTGCTCCAAGATTGGCTATTCCAGGTCTGGTTGCTGCTCCTCCATATTTTTATTGTCATTTCCCATAGAGAGCATTGCCACAGTTATCTAACTGGTCTTCTGCCTATCCCAAGCCATGTTTACAATAGCACTTTTCTTAAAATATGAATTGGATCATATCACTCCCGTTTAAAATCCTTCCATGTTCCCCTACTACTTAGAATGAACTAAATAAATCTACTTACAAACTAAAATGTTCTACATTATCTGGCTTCTGCCTCTATCTCATCTTGTGCTACTAGTTCACTGTACTCTAGCTATTGCAGCTCCTGGAACATAACAATATCATTCATGCTTCAGATCTTTGCAACTGCTATCTACTCTACCTAGATGGCTCTCTTTTGACACTTTCTTGGCTAGCTCCCTCATCCTTCAGATTCTTGGCTCATAGGTGGCCTCCTCAGAGAAATCTTCCTTTAAGGATTCAATCCGAAGACAGACCCCTCCTTATTATCATCCATCACATCACCCTTGAAATTATCCTGTTTACTTGGTTTTGATCTGCCTTCCCCATGAGAATGTAATCTTCATATGGGCAGTGAGCTCAACTTGTTTAGGACACTACACTAAGTGCTAAGTGTGAATACTTAGCATTTAAAAGGAGATCAATAAATATTTTTAGATTATAAATACGGTAATGATTCCCTGCTTTGAAGAATTCCATTTATCCACATTTACTTTATTCAGTATCTGGATTATAGATTTCTACCAATAGAAATGACCACAGAAGATTATCCACATTAAATTTGGGGGATTTTCTTTTTTACAGATGAAGCAGAAGAGACCACATAAATTAAATGACTTACTTATGCTCTTGTTACCTGGTTACCTATTACCAAGGCCCTCATATTATTCTAAACATTTTTCTATATCACATACACACAATCAACACCACTACCACCACTGACAAAAAACCCTGTTCTTTGAAAACACTATGAGGCAGTCTTAGACTACTGTGATTTAAATTGATACTGATAAGTCTTTGACAATGTGTTTCCCCAAATTTTAGTCCTGTTTCCAACTGCTAACTAAACTTTCATCCACTGGAACATCTTTTATACTCCACCTACATAAAATATAACTTAATTTTTAATCAGTCTGAAAAATAAAGTTATTGGTGGCATTTTGCTACCATAAAATACAGCAAAATAATAGCACAGAAAATTGCATTGGATGCCATTCCATGCCAGAGTTAACAGTACACATATGAACAAATGTGTGTAAAAAGTAGAGTCATGATACAACTACAGTTCTGTACTTGTTATGAATAATTTCCTCAGCCTTGGTTCCCAGATTCTTTCATATCCTAAAACTGTGGTTCACTTAAGAACTTCTTCCCATTTTATAACACTTATCTAACTAAAATCAAAGCAACCAAACCAAACCAAACTAACTTAACTGAAGTTAAACCCCAATGTCAACTTAATTTAAATCATACGAAATACCTAATAATACACAGTTATTTCAACACAGTAAATTCATGCAAAATACACTGACAACTGACAGACTTAGTGATTACTATCTACTGACTGGCACATCTTACTTAAATGAGTAAAAAATACCAAAGCACAGCACTTTGGCTCTTCTTCCCTTACTCTGCATCCCTGCCTCCCTTCTTGGGAGATTATTCTTGGAAATAACCTTACAGAGCATGGAATGACAAAAAGAAAATGGCATGGAAACATGACAACAAGCTTTAATAATATGCTGATTCTACGGTGATGGTCAAGGGTAAAAAAAAAAAAAATGGAATGTACTCCTAAATACTATGCCAGACACTTTGCACAAGTGTTCCCTGGGCTGTACTGATTGGAAGGGGAATTGATTTTATTGAAACTGAAAATACTGAGATTCAAATAGAAACAGAATGCATAAAGTCAGTGAATTTAGCTGTGAATGTATATAAGTAAAATAAGGAGAAAATGAAGAATGTATGTTCTTCCTGTGATCACAAAAGGGAAAAAAGATTTGGAGTAATGTTGAGAGTTTGACCTAGTGAGCAGAAGGCCCCATCAACTTAGTAATAGACCTGACTTCTTACCAAGGATATCCAGTGGAAAAAACACATGCAAAAAGAGAAAATGATAATGTGGGATTAAATATACTATAATCACAGCTACCTTTAAGAGAAGGTCTGGGAAAATCTGGGGAAGGATTTCTGTTACAGATTAAGAATGAGGTTATAAGGCAAATATTTTGAGTTTAAAACAGGCAATTTTGTCAAACTCTCACTCTTCGCAAATGACACAATAATTGATGTGGAAAACCCCAAAGACTCCACCCCAAAATTGCTAGAATTCTTACAGGAATTCAGTAAAGTGGCAGAATATAAACTCAATGCACAGAAATCAGTTGCATTTCTATATATCAACAATGAGACAGAAGAAAGAGAATTTAAGGAGTTGATTCCATTTACAACTGCACCCAAAACTGTAAGATACCTAGGAATAAATCTAACCAAAGATGCAAAGGATCTACATACTCAGAAAACTACACTCATGAAAGAAGTTGAGGAAGACACAAAAAAATGGAAAAGCATTCCATGCTCATGGACTGGAAGGACAAATACTGTTAAAATGTTTATGCTATGTAGAGCAATCTACACATTCAATACAATCCCTATCAAAATACCATCAACTTTTTTCACAGAACTGGAACAAATAACCCTAAAATTGGTATGGACCCAGAAAAGACCCTTAATAGCTGAAGAAATGTTGAAAAAGAAAACCAAAGCTGGTGGCATCACAATTCCAGACTTCAAGCTTGATTACAAAGCTGTCATTATCAAAACAGTATGGTACTGGCACAAAAACACATAGATCAATGGAACAGAACAGAAAACCCAGAAATGGACCCTCAACTTCTACGGTCAACTAATCTTCCACAAAGCTTTCCAAAAGGAAAGAATATACAATGGAAAAAAGACAGTCTCTTCAACAAATGGTGTTGGGAAAATTGGATAGCCACATGCAGAATGAATATGAACCATTACCTTATACCACACACAAATACAGACTCAAAATGAATGAAAGATCTAAATGTGAGCTAGGAATCCATCAAAATCCTACAGGAGAACACATAGGAAGCAACCTCAACCTTGGCCGCAGCAACTTCTTGCTAGACACATATCCAAAGGCGACTGAAATAAAGGCAAAAATGAACTACTGGGACTTCATCAAGATCAAAAGCTTTTGGGGGCGCCTGGGTGGCTCAGTGGGTTAGGCTGCTGCCTTCGGCTCAGGTCATGATCCCAGGTCCTGGGTTCGAGCCCCACATCGGGCTTTCTGCTCAGCAGGGAGTCTGCTTCCTCCTCTCTCTCTCTCTGCCTGCCTCTCTGCTTACTTGTGATTTCTCTCTGTCCAAAAAAAAAAAAAAAAAAAAAAAAAAAAAAATCTAAAAAAAAAAAAAAAAGCTTTTGAACAGCAAAGGAAACAGCAAAACCAAAAGACAACCGACAGAATGGGAGAAGATATTTGCAAATGACGTATCATAAAGGGCTAGTTATCCAAAATCTATAAAGAACTTATAAA
Source organism: Lutra lutra (assembly GCF_902655055.1). Taxonomy (NCBI): domain Eukaryota; kingdom Metazoa; phylum Chordata; class Mammalia; order Carnivora; family Mustelidae; genus Lutra; species Lutra lutra. The sequence continues at coordinate 128,741,962 of NC_062278.1, read as the reverse complement.
ACTCAACACCCAGAGAACAAATAATCCAATCAAGAAATGGGCAGAAGACATGAACAGACATTTTTGCAAAGAAGACATCCAAATGGCCAAAAGACATGAGAAAGTGCTCAACATCACTCAGCATTAGGGAAATACAAATCAAAATCACAAGGAGATACCACCTCACACCAGTCAGAATGGCTAAAATTAACAAGCCAGGAAATGGTAGATGTTGGCAAGGATGCAGAGAAAGGTGGGAATGCAAGCTGGTGCAGCCACTCTAGAAAACAGCTTGGAGGTTCCTCAAAAAGTTGAAAATAGAACCAACCTATAAGCCAGCAATTGCACTATTGGGTATTTACCCTAAAGATGCAAATGTGATCCGAAGGGACACGTGCACCCCAATATTTAAAGCAGCAATGTCCACAATAGTCAAACTATGGAAAGAGCCTGGATGTTTATCAACAGATGAATGGATAAAGAAGATACGGTACATATATACAATGGTATATTATGCAGCATCAAAACCCCCCAAATCTTGACATTAGCAACGACATGGATGGAACTAGGGGCTATTATGCTAAGCGACATAAATCAGAGAAAGGCAATTATATGATTTCACTCATGTGGAATTTAAGAAACAAAACAGGATCATAGGGGAAGGGAGGGAAAAATGAAACAAGATGAAACCAGAGAGGGAGACAATCTGTAAGAGACTCTTACTATTAGGAAACAAGTTGAGGGTTGCTAGAGGGGTGGGGGTGGGGGGATGGTGTGGCTGGGTGATGGACACTGGGGAGGGTATGCGTGTGGCGAGCGATGTGTATTGTTTAAGACTGGTGAATCACAGACCTGTACCCCTGAAACAAATAATATATGTTAATTTATTAAATAATTTTAAAAAATGAATTAATGAGTAAAAAAATAAAATACACAATTTGGGCCACTTTCCTGGTATATTTGTGTATGATACATACCTGTTGTTTCTCTCATTGAATTTGTCAAAGCCACAGTAGATAATACCAATTAGCATCTCTGCTTGGAAGGAACACTGGGGGATGATCTCTCTCCTACAGTGACCTGTTTGGGAAGTCTATTGCAGGGGATGGCTCATCTGTTCTTATATACCAGGGGGTTGAATCACAAAGTAAAGTAGAGGAAACAGAGGAGGGAATCAACAGTATAATATCTTATTTAATCTTCACAAAAACTATGTAAGCTATGTAACGAAAATAACCTTTATAGCATAAAGAAAAAGAAGCTAAGGATCAGAAAAATGAGGATACCAGTTACAAAGGATAGAGAGTTAAAAATGTGAATGTATTTCTTTCGATTCTGAAGTCCAGGTTTAGTTCACAATTGTCGCTTACATCAAAGTATCTATATTCCAAGTCTGTTGCATGGGTTAAGTGAAATAGCATTTCTTTAAAGTACTACTAGGGTTAGTTTGAAAAACAAACCATTTAGGGAAAAGCATTTTTTGTTTTAAGGACTCATTTTCATACAAACTTTTAGAATTAGCATATAAGCATTTTATTAAACATACATATCCATTTTGCTGCTCATGTTATTATGTAACATGTAATAAGATACATACTCATAAGTCATCATATAACAATTAATTCTCATTTTTTGAAGCTCAGTAAATGAATTTATTTTTTATTTCCTGGTTTTAATAATTAAGAAACATAACAAAAGGGGATGGTTATGGTCTAATTAAATCCTTGAGTGTCAAAGGCTTTTCCATACTAACACATAAATGTAATAAAATTCTGGGTGCACATTATTTTTTACATTTAGTACATCAGTATTTTGTGTCTCAAATCAGCATAAAGAAAACTTTTTTGAGTACTATACAATATGTATAAATTTTAAAAACTTGTACAGCATGGTAGCAGTCTTAATCCAGAAAGATGTTTTGAACTATAGACACATCCTTACTTATTAGAGGAAACAAACTGTTCTCTTTACAGAAAGACACACAGCATATTTACATATATTTATAAAGAGGTGACCTATACAGGGTACTATGATTATTTATGGAAATCCAAAATAACATGAAATCATCTTGTCAAAATACTATACCTTCCTCTCCTTGAATAGGTTCTTCTAAAAGCAACTCTGTCATACATTCCCAGTCTTTTAACAGTTCTTGAGAGCTCTCCCACAAACTGTCCACCAAGTAGGCTGCATGTTCGTGTAACTAAAAATAACAAATCAATTATGACTGAAGAATATTTAATGAAGAAACCAATACTATTTCAATTTAATAAGCCACTTTCTTTATAACTGAGATGGCCTGGTCACAACAATTCCAGGAGCCACTTCAAAAACAACAAATATATTTCTATGCCATTGTAAATAATGAGGATGCAATATGTAGACTTAATAAAAAATTTACTTTTTTGCAGTAGTGAAGTTAAGGCTCTCCCAGTCCAACCACATTATTTATAGATAAGGAAACTGAGAGTATAACTAGTTAATGGAATTTCTGAAATTACAAATTGGATCATGGTCCCTTTTCATTATTCTTGGTTTGTTTCTAAAATAGCTTTTTTTTTTTTTTTTTTTAAAGGAATCACTTCCTTTCTCCCAGAATTCCTTTGAAAAATTGGTACTAGTACTACGTAATTTCTATGTCTGTCATCTTGGTCAAGGTCAAAATGTTAAGTTACTCTATTTCTTCTCTTTTGTATTCTCATTTCCATTTAATTCATTGCATTCCCTATTCCACCCCATCCCACCCCTCACCTTTTTGCTGCTTATTACTCTTGACAATTTTCTTTGGAATCCATGTTCCCACAGTAACAAACACTCTCATGTTCTTCATCAAACACTTCAGACCAAATTTTCTACTACAAGTGGTAGTATTTAGAATATTATTCAAAAAGCTCTTCAGAGAAGGTAAGTAGAGATGTTGGCATTGTTTCTAGTTTCTGCTACTACAACTAACTTCTCCATCCTTATATAAAAGTTCTTCCTCCTTTGAGGCACATGACATCCAGATAAACCAGTTTCTAGATCAGAGTTTTTCAAACTATATATTTCAACCCATTCATTAGTTGTTGAACTAATAATTTAATACATTGTGACCCAAGTTAAAGAAATGAAACAAAACAGAAAAGCCTACATGGCACATAGAAAGTTAAGTACTACTTCATAGAACTCTTATTTCAGTTATATGTGCTTCCACTTGTGAGACAAAATACTTTTCACATCATGAATAGTGGCCCCCAAATGTATGCAAATCTCCTTTCTAGACCTACTGGTTGTTTACTGATATAACGACATATTTGGTAAGTGAGTGAGTTTTCTTCCTCATTCTTAATTCTATCATTAATTCTTCTATGTGCATTTTGATGATCAATTGAAAGCTCTGCTTCATTTGGACTCCTTAATTCTATACTTCATTTCCACTGCATTTCAAATCTTACATTCTAGCTCCTCAAGTGCCTCAGGAAAACCACACACACATATATATGCACACACAGAGAGTTTTCCAATGATTTTCTCCAGAGTAGATAATATGGATTAGCATCTCTACTTAGAAAGAACCCAAGAAAAAGTTTATAGCAAGGTACATTCTAACTTTCCAAATTTACATATCCTAGGAAACTATTCCCAGGTTTTCACTAACATCATTCCAATGATAGCTATAAGTAGTATACCACCTGGTTTCAAAAATGGAAATTAGCAGCAGAAAACAGAAAAACAGTTTCAAAGTTGGAGCTATTAAAACCCATGCTAGAATGAAATTATTATTTAAAGGGTATAGTGTTTCAGGTTAGGAAGGTTTTTAAAAAGTTCTAGAGATGAACAGCATTGACTGTTGCACAGCCATGTAATTTAATTTAATGGAATGAACGATGTATTTTTAAAAAGTTAAAATGACAGATTTTGCTATGTCTATTTCACCACAATAAACTCCTATGTTAAATATTAAATAAACTTGCTTTTATGCCTGACTCTGTGTACATGTTAAGTATGTCCATAAAATAGGTGTAAAAAGGTTCATAATTATATTTTAATATCCCTTCTCTGTTTCTCTTAATATTTTTGGCCCTCAATTCTGTCTTATCTTATATGGTACTGTCTCAACTTTCTGTAAGCATTTGTTAATTATATCTAGCCTTTATCCAGATTGTTTATTTTCTGTGTATAAACTTCCTGTGTTTTGATTGATTTGTTTTATAAACATTTTTCATCTGTTTATTTTACCCTAAATGACAATCTACCTTTTATAAATTTGTATAACTGATACTGGAAATATTCCTGGATTCTGATTCTCTATGCTCTACTGATATTTTCTTGTCTTACCCGTGGTTTCTTCAGTTTATTTTCTAATGTATTTTTCTATCACTAAGGTTCCTAACACATTTATTTACTTCATTTAATTTTACATTGCACTCCTACATTTTAAGAATAATTTTTAGGTATTTGCCTTAAGCTTCACAGCCATAGTATGCAGGCTTAGTTTTATGTCTTTTTCAGATTTATTTGCTCACCAATGTTACTTATATTCCTTGTTTTCCTTTTACTGCATCCATTTTTTATTTTGCTAGAAAACAACCTCAAATAATAATTTCTATATAGAATACATAGGTGGTAAATATTTTAACTGCATGCCCTTTGACCAGTTCTTCCTCTCTATTCTCTGTTCTCTTTACAGAACTCCTACAGACAATAATGTGTACTTCCCGTCTTTTACTTTGTGGTCATCACGTATGCCCCAAGACAGGAAGACTATACCATAAATATTACGTCAAGCTAATTTCTGACTAACCATGTTATAATGATTGCTGTTACTCATACTGATGAGTTCTCACCAGTATGTCTTCTCACATTACTTATGTACTACCTTCTGGAAAAAGTCCCTTGGTTTAATCTACAGCCAATCCTTGGTTATGTCCCTTCAGGCCATTTAACGATCTGCTTCACTCCTAAATTTTGGAAATCATGTTTCTAATTTCTATGAACGCCCCTCCTCTTTCATAATAGCTTCTTTTTATATCCAGGGGAATTAATCAAATTTTTTCACCAATGCTGGGTTTTGTGCTTCAAGTTTCAGTGATTCTTGGTTAGTAGTTCCGATAATGTTAATATTCTGAACTCAAAAATACTGGTAATAAGAATGCCTTTCTTAAGTCCGATTGCAACGTCCTTGGTTCCTACATTGTGCATGAAGTGGAAAGACGGAAACTATAATCAGGCAGGCTTTTCCTCTAAAATGTAGGTATGGAAGTTCTTTTGAATGCCAAAGTTCCCTGTCCCTCCTGACGGCCATAAATAATCTGGGGCACTCATCCACTCCTTTGTTTCTCAGAACAATGCGCACATCCCAAATACGTTTCTAAAGGGAAGAATAAGCTCAGCTAAGGCAGCCACTTAATTACTACCCATAATTTAATCCTTTCACCAGTCTGTGCTGCTCACATCTTTGGTTTATTTCAGATTTCTAACAGAAATCTAAAAAATTTTCGTGCTCTTCGTTGCCTTGTATATGGCTATGGGTTATTTAACTCTAATAGAATTAATCATTAATTTTATAGCTTCCACAAATTCCTTACAGTTCTCTTTCATCCTGACTTATTCAGCATGAGGTTTTCTTTCAGGTGAGTGAAAAGAATTGTTGGCACAATTTAAAGATGACTTCTCTATGCCTTGAACAAGGCATATTGAAATTCAGCTCAAGCATTTTGTCATTGTTCCAAAATTTTTTTTGTATGATAGCCAGTATTCTCAATGTAGATGCTAACTTCTTTGACAATTTCCTCATCTTTTTGATTAGTTAAGGTGGTGACTTAGTAGAATCCATTCTTTTAACACCAGTAACCGGTTTTTTCAAACTCAATGTGTATACCAGAAGGACATGAGAACGTGTTGGCCCATTTTCTGTTTCAAATTCACCAGTATAAATAACAACAATCATTATAACATGGTTAGTCAGAAATTAGCTTGATGTAATATTTATGATATAGTCTTCCTGTCTTGGGGCATACGTGATGACCACATAACTTGCTAGTCTCAAATCTCTGTAATAATGCCATGTAAATCCATGTTGGAGAAAAAAAAATTCAAATATGGCCAGTAAGGGTAAAAGGTTATAATTGTCTTTCAGACACTTTATACCAATGACCTTCTATTGGTAGTGAAAGATAAAACTATAGGAAGGAAGGTCCTGAGGCATTCTCAATGGCTATAGAAAATCCCGGGACTGAAAAGGACCTGGAACCCTAAAAATAAAACAAAAATTTTCTAAGAGGAGTTTTTGGCATCATAATATTATAAAAACAGCATGAAAATTAGTTATTTGCAAGCATTCTCCAGGAATTAGATGAAAAAAGGTAACTCAATAGATAAAGAGTCACTGTATACAAAATAGGTAATTGAAATTAGATTTAAACTTATTTACAAATTATATAAAACATATAGATTAAAATTATATATAAAATTTTATTTATATCTAGGTGGATTTTACTCTGCTATATCTAAGTGTAACTTATTTCATAGGATGTCCCCTAAACTTGTATATAAGGCAAATTAAGTTCATTTTTCTGGTGACCTTAATTACAATTTTCTGGGTACATTCTGATTCATCTTTAATTGGCTTCAAAATTACTCATAGTATTTTACATGTTTTCTCTGCCTGCTGACTTCTCCATCAAGCAGTCAAATACATGAATGGAGCTGACTGTATAATGAAACCTTACTTTGATTCTTTTTATGAAAAATCATTTACAATGCAAATAATCACCTCAAGTTACTAAGTTTAAAATTCTAAATACTCCTATACTGGGTTTTATTCTCTGTTGAAACACAGCCAGTTGACAGTGAATCTTAAAGAACATATAAAAACAAATAAGAAAAAAAGCTATCATTCATGAGCATTATGGGCAGATTCCTTGGATATGTCAATAATGTCTATTAATCTTCCATATTATATGACTGTGATAATTAACTTCTTCATTTCATATGCCTAGAAGGAGGGTGACCATATTTCTACATCATCAGCAATGTTTTGGGTTATGCTTAATGGTTTTAAATAATTATTAGTAGTATCTTTGTTACTCTAAAAACTATCCGTTTATACAGTAAGTTCTATGGTCACATCAGATATAGGGAAATCTGGACTCATCACATTAAAGTACCATTTTCCTACCAATTGTCACACATCTAAAGCACACAAGGTTTTTTTTTTACTGAAATCAGTGACTGCTATAAAGGTTGTGATGGCTTTAAAATGTCACTTTTTGGTACAAGAAGAAAATTAACTAGTTTAGACATATCTCTTAATCTCCATTATTTCACATGTAATTCATATATAAAAGAGGTAAACTCCTCTTTTGACTATAAATCTCAGTATTTCAGAATTCTATTACTGAAATGTTAGTGTTAAAACCCAGTGAAACAAAGAAAAAAAGATGATAATTACTTCAGTTAATCCTACTGATTAGTAATTTATCTGTAAACTGGATTTGTTCCACATTATGACCTCTAAGGTCTCTTGCAATTCAATTTTTTATGAGTCTATTACTAAAATATTAGTAATTAATATGTGTTGTAGTAATATAAAGAGGAATTCAGAGTAAAACACAATGAGAATCCCACCATAAGAATACAGCTTTAATAAGCTTTCAGTTCCAGGTGTACACTAGTTTTACAGGATAAGAAAAGAGATTTTAACAAAGATGTTTCTTGTGAAACACAGGAGACTATAGAAAACATTATTATCACAAACCTACTAAAACCTTTTAAACACGATTTACAGTTGCTTCTGTATCTGACAAGAATGTCATAGAGAACTGGGAAATACATCTTAATGTTCTCCTAACACTTTAGTACACAGCAGCAAACACAAAAATATAGTAATACCACCTGAAAATAGAGTTGCATACACATTACAAATTACTGCTTTAATTAAAAGATGGAACTGTGTAAAACTAACTACTTACAGTCTTTTAATATATCAAAAAGAAAAGTCCTCAGGGTTTCAGAGATCCAAAAAATTTTCCTCCAATGAACAACCAAACTCAATTAGTCTAGATCATCATATTTCTTAAAGTTTTCAACAAATATTTTTAAATATTTAAATGTCTAATCTCTATCAAATTTTGAAACTATTTTTGCTATTAAAGTTACATTTGCATAATACTTTTAATCCTATTCCTTTAAAACCTAAGGAGCTAAAGGTATACTTGAAATGGTCTATCACAAGTGTGAGATTTAATGATTAATGTTTTATCTTAAACCTCACAAGTACTCTGTATTTTATTCCGTAATAAATCCACACTTGCTTTTTAAGAAATTATTGTTTTAAACCCTCAAAACATAAAGTGTGGTCGGTCCCTGGACTGGAGGCAGAAACATTACAAAATGCATCTAGGAGCATTTAGAAATGCAGCACATTCTGACTACACCTCAGACCTACTGAATTAGAACTGGCATGTTATTTAACAAGATCCCCATGTAATCTGTATACATATTTAAAACACTTCCTAAACATATATCCTTTATTCAAATGCAACTCCGCAGACGGTTTTGTTTCTGATTTATTCGTTCTCTGTTCTTTCCAATTTGCCTAAGAAATATCAGTAAGTCATCTGCTCTGCTTTGTCCTAATTCCACTCATTCTACTGACAAAGTTCCTAATTCTCTGATTGCAATTTCCCTATAGGCTGCCTGTTTGTCTACTTCTCATTCCTACAGAGTTTCTCTAGGATTTTCAAATTTGAGCAATCAGAATCATTGAAGTTTTTCACCTTCCTGGACATTCCAACATAAACCAAAAATCTTTTCCTGAGTCTAATTCAGGGTCCAAGATCTCTAGATTTTTTTGGGCAAACCAAAGTTCACTCGTGCAAGCAAATTTTGATAGATACTGTATTATGAATGTTAATTACAAAAACATTTAAGTGATAAATGACATCAAAATGTCACATGAAAATACTGTTAATGGAGACTGTACATCTACTAATTAAAACATTTAAATTCCTATTTATTTCTCCTTAAAAATGTAATTTTTAAATAAGTTAGAACTAATGGTTTTAACACCTTCACAACTTTTACAAGATCTTTATATAATTTAAAATCTACACACAAAATTCAAGGAAAAAAGCAACAACAAACAATTAGGTAGTACTATGATACTATTGAAGTTTAAAAATTGCTAGCCTATATTCAGTGTGGACCTATACCTGCAAAAATACTCCCACAAAAGGCAGAATACAGATTCAATAATCAGACAATCCATGCAGGCAATTTTGTAAGAAACAGGCTTATTTTCATAGGATTAAAAAATATCAATTACAATGAATTAAATAATAATTTTATTTAAAATGTAATTGAATACAAAAAATAGTTATGTTAAAATTTACCTCACTTTCTTTTCTTATTGTATTATTTTAAAATTTTTTTATAATGTTATGTTAGTCACCATACAGTAAATTATTAGTCTTTGATGTAGTGTTCCATGATTCATTGTTTGCTTATAACACCCAGTGCTCCATGAAATACATACCCACCACCAGGCTCACCCATCCTCCACCACTCCCTTCTAAAACCCTCAGTTTGTTTCCCAGAGTCCATAGTCTCTCATGGTTCATCTCCCACTCCGATTTCCCCCTCTTCATTTTTCCCTTCCTTCTCCTAATGTCCTCCATGCTATTCCTTATGTTCCACAAATAAGTGAAACCATACCTCACTTTCAAGAAAGAAAAGAACCAGCATCCTAATGAGGTTCCCATTTGGACTGTTCCTTCCTCTCCTCTTTGCTAATGCTTCTTCTGCTTGTGGGTCATGTCTGCTAAACAGCCTAGAAATAAGTAACAAAACCAGAGCATTATGAATTTGCATGGATACGAATTTTAGTCTTTTCCTTCATTGTACAAATTATTTTAGTATTTAAAAGGCAGTATCAGATATCAGGTTACTGATTTATTTCAAACCATGCAACTGATGTTCTTATAGGTTAAAAATGGTTAGATCTAAACAATTTTGTACAATTCAATCATACAATGTAAAAGGAAGCTTTTTGACTAATCAGTGTTCAAATATTCACGAAAAATATAAACTTTTTATCTTATATGATAGATGCTAGAACATATATAATTTTAAAAAGAGTTCTATTTTCTTAAATACTAATTTCAGAGTGAAGTAATTAAAGAATTTAACCATATGTTTTAAAGAAAGTGGGGCACCTGGGTGGATCAGTAGGTTAAATGTCTGGCACCCTGTTCAGCAGGGAGTCTACTTCTCCCTCTGCCCCTCCTCCTGCTCCTTTTCTCTCTCTCTCTCTCTCAAATAAATAAAGAGAATCTTAAAAAGGGTTATAAAAATTCATACTTTTAATGTTTACTTCTAGCATTTTCAGCTTATTACCTAAAAACAGTACTCACTAACCAGTACAGAATAAAGTGACAAAAACATTAAATTTTTAAAAATATCATTTAGTGACAAAACTTCTAAAATATGACAAAGACATGACTTGGAAATTTTAATTTGCTAAGAGGATTTATTCTAAAAAATTTTAAGGACTGCTATAAGTGTCTTATTCCCAGGTATTGCTCTAGGTAAATGGGATATAACAGTAAACAAAGACAAAATCCCTATTCTCATTGAGCTCTCACTCTAATGGACAGAAATAAATAGTAGATAAATATGTACTATATCTCAGGTGTTGTAAGGAAAAACAAAGAAGTAGGACTAGGGATATAGTATGTGCTGGTTTAGATATGGAAATTACAGTGGGCCCTTCAGGTGAGAGGCTAAATAACTGAATAAAGTAAGAATAATTTCATGTCACATAAAAATAAGCCAATCTCAAGCAGAAAATGAATACAGAATAATTGATTATTCTGGGGGCAGGGGAAACTATATGGCAAGGGAAGAAGATTAGAGCAATTGAAGCTGTATCAGCATAGCTATTAGACTGGTTTAAGAGAAAATTTTATTTGGATGGCTTTCAGAGAAGGAACAAATGGGAAAAAATGACAGTCTTTTATTACTGAAATGTACAGAATTGGATAATCACATTTACTGCATATAAATGTAAGAGGAATCAACTTAATTTTTAATTTTTCTTAATTTTAATTTTTCTAAAACTAAACTGTAGATTTTTGATGACTATTAACATACTCATTTCAGATACATTTATTATTTTATAGACAGGTGGTTAAGCTTATGAATAGCTTAGAATTAGACTACAAAACAGACTAAGTGTGCATGTGCACACTTGCATGTTTTTCTTTTAATCATAGAACTCCTGAGGCTATACCAAGGCTTACTTGTTAAGATTTGAAAAGATCACAATATTAAATGATAAGAATGCTCAGACATTAGAAATCAAAAGTTCTCAAACTGTGAGTATCTCCAGGGCAAGGGCATAAAACAAGCTTATGGAGTGAAACTTCCATTTGAATAGAAGTTGGCTTCATTTTCACAAAGAAATACCAAAGGCCTGTATTTGTGGCTTGTTATTTAAAACATTCCAATTTTAAACTTTTTAGCAAGTATTTCAAACTTAGAAAAATACAATGCAGATAAAGTAAGATATATCCAAGCACCTTTCTGATGCAAGTGCTGCCAGTTTATGTAGAGAACCACCCTCTGTAATCTACTTTTTCACTGAAACTATAAAAGCAATAAATTCTAAAAACACAAAGCTTTTTGAAAACTTAAGTAAAGAACAGAGACTAACTAGACTATAACAGTCCTGGAAAAGGAAGAGACGTTAAGACTACAGTACCCCCTTGATATCTGTGACAGTCAACACCTCAAGATAAATATGGAAATAACACTATTCTATTAGCCATAGATGTCAGCGTCAGTGGCAAATTCAATACATTATGTTAAAAAAGTCATGCCTAAAAATCCTGACTTTCTTCCTTACTTTCATTAACAGTACTCACTAGTAGCCAACTTCCTTCTTAAAGAAAGATATTTCACATAGAAACAACTTTTCCCACTTTGAGAGGTATCACCAAGTAAAGCCAGTTTGTTGCTGCAGCACTGAGATGCAGATGCTAAATGAAGGGCCAGGCCATTATCAAAGTTAACACCCATGCACAACAGTTGCCCAATGCATGACTTATAACTGTGCTTAGTATAATCACAAATGACTACATGTAGTAGACTTCTGGGTTTACCTGCCAACAATCAGAGTCACTAAGTTAAATCTATAAACAAACAAACAAACAAAAACAAAGTAAAACAGTAAAAAACTCCCCAGATATTTTTAAACTTTAAGAATGAATTTACTTACTAATAAATTATAGATCATACAGAAGACCAACATCAAAATGTATTTCATAAGAATACTTAATTATATTCATAAACTCTTATTAGCTTTTATGTTTTATCAAAAAAAAGATGAAGCTTTGCTTTTTAATTAAATTGCGACTTTATATATAGCTTTTAGAATCACTACAGATTACTGATTAAAATAATCCTCAACCCCCATAGGAAGAGTTGTTAAAAAAAAAAAAACAACAACCACCATGAAAGGTTGGAAGGCATTTTGAAAGTGATTTTAGATTACAAATGTTGAGAATGTAAGATGAGAACTAAGAATTTTAAAAGGAAAAATACCTGGTTAAATGAAATACAAATTTTTGCAGAAGCTTTTATACAATTCATGTACTTCTCCAATCTCCACTCACACCCTAGTGGGGAACCATCCTTTTAGATTTCAGGAAAAAGGAGTATGTCAGAAGGGACATCATTCTCGGGATTTGATTCATGATGTGCACATAGGCTGAAAGGATATTACGACCTCCAGAATTTGAAGTGGCCACTTCCAACACTGTTTTTACTCACTATTACTCTCTTCTACTAATTATAAAACAACAATAAAACAAAAATACAAAAGTAGAATCTGGTTTCAAAGATAATTAACTCACTTTTTATGAAGGAATTCTCCAGCTGCCACAGCAACAGGGCGATGTGCTGAGTACACCAAGTGGTAAACATTTTCACAGTCTTCATTGGAAAGAGCTTCTTCACTTCCACTGAAAAATTCACAAAGCAACATTTGAGCCAAAATAAATATTTATTTTCAGTTCTATCTTTATTTAAATTTTGTAAGGTTCATTATAAAAGCTCAAGGCATATTGATTTTTTATCTCTTTTTAATCTTACTTTGAAAGTGACATTTCTTTAATTGTAACAGATACCTAATCATTATAATCATTAAATAAAATTCAGGAAATACAGATAAGGAAATAAAATGTCCACATTTTTTCCAACACAAAGGATACCCATGGTACCCTCGGATTATATACATAGCCCAAATCAACTCAATTTCTTTAAAGATGTGTAACATCTTTGTTGATACGCACTGGGAATATATCTGTTTCACAGTTAAATTATTATAGTACATTATTCTTCTTTATAGAATTGTCTATTTTATTTTAATTTATTTATTTGTAAGTAAGTTCTATGCCCAATGTGGGGCTTAAACTCACGACCCCAGATCAAGAGTCACATGTTCCACCAACTGAGCCAGCCCCCAGAGAAATGTCCGTTTTAAATTAATTTTATCATCATACTTACAATACTGCTTCTTCTTTCTGAATAAAGTGGATTCAGAGGTCATACCATTTCTTTACTAACACAAATTTCCTATCTTTCCACTCATGTATTTTTTTTTTTAAGATTTTATTTATTTATTTGACAGAGAGAGAGAGCGAGAGCACAAGTAGGCAGAAAGGCAAGCAGAGGGTGAGGGAGAAGCAGGCTCCCCACTGAACAGGGAGCCCAACTGGGGCTTGATCCCAGGATCCTGGGATCATGACCGGAGCCAAAGGCAGATACATAACCAAATGAGCCACCCAAGCATCCCAGTCACTCATTTATTCTTAAAGTTTGAATCATTTCTTACTTTGGCAGAATGTGTTGTTTTTTTCTTCCCCAAAGGAACATCTATTTCTTATTAATATGCTTAAAAATGTCTCATATGATTAGAAATTAACAATGACTAAAGTATAGAATTCTTGGGCCTAACAAGATGAAGGGATGGGTATAAGTTCATTCCTCAGAATTCAATCCTAGAGATGCCTCAGGAGGTTGAGGGATCTCACAGAAACATAAAATCAGAGTGATCTATGCAGCAAAAGAAGATAGTTGCCATCAGTGTAAGGGACTATAGTTCTGAATAAAAAAGAGCTGGTTGTCAAGGCTAGGACACAGTTTAGAGCACTTTTTTAAAGTACATGGATCCCCTAACACCTCAACAATGTCTATTCAAATTCTACTGTGAAGCAAAAACAGTATCCAAACATAATGTGAGAGGTTATCATTGGGGTTGTGCTGGAACCTAGAAGCACTGAGAAATTAACAATAAGTGTAGGTAGATTGGCTAGCCCATGACCTACACTGTCCCTGTATTTTCCTTCCATATCCTGAGGGTCATGAAATTACCACTGAAGGAGGCAGGGTTTTTTTTCCCCCAAAGATTTTGTTTGTTTGTTTGTTTGTTTATTTACTGAGAGAGAGCAAGAAAGAGCTAGCACAAACACATGGAAGGGTGGAGGAAGAAAGAGACGCAGACTCCCTACCGAGCAGGACCCCTGGGATCATGACCTAAGCCAAAGGCAGACACTTAACTGACTGAACCACCCAGGTGCCCCTGAAGGACACAGTTTTAAGATTGCTGAGGAACAGTTACAAATTATAACCACAGGCTTTCTGTCCTAAAGCAGAAGGGTTCTTTGTCCATGCCCAACTCATACCCCTAAATTACAAGGAGGGGCACAAAGCTAAGGCCGAAGTTTTACTCCACCCAATTATACATCATCAGCTAAACTACCTAATAACCCTCAGGAGAAAGTTAAACTCACAGGAAACAAAATTTAACAAGATATCTTAGGAATCCAAACTTATAAGTGAAAATAATCTATGCCAAAAGAAGGAAATTAGCACGTAGACAGAAAAAGAATTTAAGGCGCTTTAACAGGATGTTACACGTGACTTTATCTGTTGTTCTGATAAAGATCCCATAAGCCAAAAGAAACAAGGCCAGATCATATGATGCAAATGCAGTAGAAGACTAGAAAGCTGGTTTTGTGATCCTTAGCTCTTTACTTACCAAAATAATGTATAAATTAGGGGACTGAGCATTACAATGGAAGAGAGAGTATGTTTCCAGAGAAAAATGTCAGAGTACTGTGTAACTCTTAAACCTCCCCAAGTGAAATTGGAGCACAAAGTTTCAGAAAACCACTATAAAAATTTTATAAGCATCCCTTACAACTGTGAGGAGGTTTAGGAAATGGTACCTGGTACAGAGCTTAAAAAAGTATAAATGTGAAAAGCTGACTGGAGCAACCCATGATAGTAAATTAAGAAGCAAAGGGGTATTGTGGACACTGCTGCTGTACCTTTCAACAAATGAATGGATAAAGAAGATGTGGTTCATATATATAGGGGAATTTTAAAAATATTTTATTTATTTATTTATTTTTAAAGATTTTATTTATTTGACAGACAGGTCACAAGTAGGCAGAGAGGGAGGCACAGAGAGAGGAGGATGCAGGCTCCCTGCTTAGCAGAAAGCCCCATGCGGGGCTCAATCCCAGGACCCTGGAATCATGACCTGAGCCAAAGGCAGAGGCTTTAACCCACTGAGCCACCCAGGGGCCCCTATATAATGCAATACTACTCAGCCCTCAGAAAAGATGAATATCCACCATTTGCATCGACATGGATGGAACTGGAGGGGATTATGCTAAAGTGAAATAAGTCAAGCAGAGAAGACAATTATCCTACGGTTTCATTCATATGTGGAACATTAGGAAAAGTGTGGAGGACCACAGGGGAAGGGAGGGAAAACTGAATGGGAAGAAATCAGAGAGAGAGACAAACCATGAGAGACTCTGGACTCCGGGAAACAAACTGAGGATTACAGAAGGGAGGGGGTTTGGGGGGACGGGGTAAATGGGTGATGGGTATTAAGGAAGGCACATGTTGTGATGAGCACTGAGTGTTATATGCAACTAATGAATCACTGAACACTACATCAAAAACTAATGATTTATGAAATAAACAAGGACACACAGGTGTATCATTAACAATAGAGATCTTAAACTTCAGATACTTCCAACAAAACAGGTGGTAAAGTGTCTTGCTTGTTTGCTTGTTTGTTTGAAGGGAAAGATCCTGGTAAGTTTGTGAAATTTACAAGGAAAGAGTAACTGGGGGTCAAATATTTTAAAAACAGACTTGAAAAGGAAAACACTTCAAAGGAATAGGTAATTTAAATAAATTCAAAGTAATGAATGTAAATAAAGAACTATATACGCAATTATAGAGGTGTTTTTAAAGATTTATTTATTTGAGACAGAAAAAGAGAGCTTGAGCTCATGAGTAGGAGGGACAGGGGGTAAGGGAGAATCTCAATCAGACTCTGCACTGAGCAGAGAGCCCAACGCAGGGCTCAATCTCCCAAACTCCTGAGATTACAATCTGAGCAAAAACCAAGAGGTGGAGGCTTAATGAACTGTGCTACCCAGGCACCCCTAGGTAGTTATTCTTAAACATATTTAGAAAACTCAGAAATTGACCAAACCACTCAGAACACATTCTCAGACAATACAATACAAAAATGACAGCTTAGGAGACGGAGTCAAGATGGCGGAGAAGTAGCAGGCTGAACTACTTCGGGTAGCGGGAGATCAGCTAAATAACATATCTAAAGATTGCAAACACCTACAAATCCAACGGGAGATTGAAGAGAAGAAGAACAGCAATTCTAGAAACAGAAAATCAACCACTATCTGCAAGGTAGGACTGGCGGAGAAGTGAATCCAAAGCGACGGGAAGATAGATTGCAGGGGGAGGGGCCGGCTCCCGGCGAGTGGCGGAGCAACGGAGCAAAATCAGGACTTTAAAAGTCTGTTCCAATGAGGGACATCGCTCCAGAGGCTTAACTGGGGTGAAGCCCAGGCGGGGTCAGCGCGGCCTCAGGTCCCGCAGGGTCGCAGAAGGATCGGGGGTGTCTGAGTGTCGCAGAGCTTACCGGTATTAGAATGGGGAAGCTGGCTACAGAGACAGAGCCGAGGAGTGAGCTCTAAACTCAGGGTTAACTTAAACCGGTCGCAGGCTCGGTCAGCTCGGAGCGCGGCCGGAGGCCAGGGTGACGGAGTCATTGGGCGCTGTTCTCTGAGGGCCCACTGAGGAGTGGGGCCCCGGGCTCTGGGCTCCTCCGGGCCGACCGGGAGGCCCCCATCTTCATTCCCGTGCTCCGGAACTCTACGGAAAGCGCTCAGGGAACAAAAGCTCCCGAAAGCAAACCCAGCAACCAGAGCGGATTACTCAGCCCGGCCCTGGGTAAGGGCGGTGCAACTCCACCTGGGGCAAAGACACTTGAGAATCACTACAACAGGCCCCTCCCCCAGAAGATCAACGGGAAACCCAGCCAGGACCAAGTTCACCTACCCAGGAGTACAGTTTCAATACCAAGGAGAGTGGCGGATTTCCAGAGGAGAAGAAAGCAAAGCACGGAACTCATGGCTTTCTCCCCATGATTTTTTAGCCTTGCAGTTAATTTAATTTTTTTTTCTTTTTCTCTTCTTCTGCTAAATTTTTTTTAACTTTTACTGTTTTCTTTTTTAACGTTTTCTAAATAGTTTATCTAAGATATATATATATATATATATTTCCTCTTTTTATATTTTTTCCTTATCGGCTTTCTTTTTTTAATAGTTTCTTTTTTTTTTCTTTCTGAACACCTTTTTATCCCCTTTCTCCCCCCTCACAATTTGGGATCTCTTCTGATTTGGCTAAAGCATATTTTCCTGGGGTTGTTGCCACCCTTTTAATATTTTACTTGCTCCTTCATAAACTCTTATCTGGACAAAATGACAAGGCGGAAAATTCCACAACAAAAAAAAAGAACAAGAGGCAGTACCAAAGGCTAGGGACCTAATCAATACAGACATTGGTAATATGTCAGATATAGAGTTCAGAATGACGATTCTCAAGGTTCTAGCCGGGCTTGAAAAAGGCATGGACGTTATTAAAGTAAGATATAAAAGCCCTTTCTGGAGAAATAAAAGAACTAAAATCTAACCAAGTTGAAATCAAAAAAGCTATTAATGAGGTGCAATCAAAAATGGAGGCTCTCACTTCTAGGATAAATGAGGCAGAAGAAAGAATTAGCGATATAGAAGACCAAATGACAGAGAATAAAGAAGCTGAGCAAAAGAGGGACAAACAGCTACTGGACCACGAGGGGAGAATTCGAGAGATAAGTGACACCATAAGACGAAACAACATTAGAATAATTGGGATTAAGAAGAGGAAACAGAGAGGGGAGCAGAAGGTATATTGGAGAGAATTATTGGAGAGAATTTCCCCAATATGGCAAAGGGAACAAGCATCAAAATTCAGGAGGTTCAGAGAACCCCCCTCAAAATCAATAAGAATAGGTCCACACCCCGTCACCTAATAGTAAAATTGACAAGTCTTAGTGACAAAGAAAAGATCCTGAAAGCAGCCCGGGAAAAGAAGTCTGTAACGTACAATGGTAAAATTATTAGATTGGCAGCAGACTTATCCACAGAGACCTGGCAGGCCAGAAAGAACTGGCATGATATATTCAGAGTACTAAATGAGAAAAACATGCAGCCAAGAATACTATATCCAGCTAGGCTATCACTGAAAATAGAAGGAGAGATTAAAAGCTTCCAGGACAAACAAAAACTGAAAGAATTTGCAAATACCAAACCAGCTCTACAGGAAATATTGAAAGGGGTCCTCTAAGCAAAGAGAGACCCTAAAAGAAGTAGATCAGAAAGAAACAGAGACAATATACAATAACAGTCACCTTACAGGCAATACAATGGCACTAAATTCATATCTCTCAATACTTACCCTGAATGTTAATGGGCTAAATGCCCCAATCAAAAGACATAGGGTATCAGAATGGATAAAAAAACAAAACCCATCTATATGTTGCCTACAAGAAACTCATCTTAAACCCGAAGACACCTCCAGGTTTAAAGTGAGGGGGCGGAAAAGAATTTACCATGCTAATGGACATCAGAAGAAAGCAGGAGTGGCAATCCTTATATCAGATCAATTAGATTTTAAGCCAAAGACTATAATAAGAGATGAGGAAGGACACTATATCATACTCAAAGGATCTGTCCAACAAGAAGATCTAACAATTTTAAATATCTATGCCCCTAACGTGGGAGCAGCCAACTATATAAACCAATTAATAACAAAATCAAAGAAACACATCGACAAGAATACAATAATAGTAGGGGATTTTAACACTCTCCTCACTGAAATGGACAGATCATCCAAGCAAAAGATCAACAGGGAAATAAAGGCCTTAAATGACACACTGGACCAGATGGACATCACAGATATATTCAGAACATTTCATCCCAAAGCAACAGAATACACATTCTTCTCTAGTGCACATGGAACATTCTCCAGAATAGATCACATTCTTGGTCCTAAATCAAGTCTCAACCGGTATCAAAAGATTGGGATCATTCCCTGCATATTTTCAGACCACAATGCTCTGAAGCTAGAACTCAATCACAAGAGGAAATTTGGAAAGAACCCAAATACATGGAGACTAAACAGCATCCTTCTAAAGAATGAATGGGTCAACCAGGAAATTAAAGAAGAATTGAAAAAAATTCATGGAAACAAATGATAATGAAAACACAACGGTTCAGAATCTGTGGGACACAACAAAGGCAGTCCTGAGAGGAAAATATATAGCGGTACAAGCCTTTCTCAAGAAACAAGAAAGGTCTCAGGTACACAACCTAACCCTACACCTAAAGGAGCTGGAGAAAGAACAAGAAAGAAACCCTAAACCCAGCAGGAGAAGAGAAATCATAAAGATCAGAGCAGAAATCAATGAAATAGAAACCAAAAAAACAATAGAACAAATCAATGAAACTAGGAGCTGGTTCTTTGAAAGAATTAATAAGATTGATAAACCCCTGGCCAGACTTATCAAAAAGAAAAGAGAAAGGACCCAAATAAATAAAATCATGAATGAAAGAGGAGAGATCACAACGAACACCAAAGAAATACAGACAATTATAAGAACATACTATGAGCAACTCTACGCTAACAAATTTGACAATCTGGAAGAAATGGATGCATTCCTAGAGACATATAAACTACCACAACTGAACCAGGAAGAAATAGAAAGCCTGAACAGACCCATAACCAGTAAGGAGATTGAAACAGTCATCCAAAATCTCCAAACAAACAAAAGCCCAGGGCCAGACGGCTTCCCGGGGGAATTCTACCAAACATTTAAAGAAGAACTAATTCCTATTCTCCTGAAACTGTTCCAAAAAATAGAAATGGAAGGAAAACTTCCAAACTCATTTTATGAGGCCAGCATCACCTTGATCCCAAAACCAGACAAGGATCCCATCAAAAAAGAGAACTACAGACCAATATCCTTGATAAACACAGATGCAAAAATTCTCGCCAAAATACTAGCCAATAGGATTCAACAGTACATTAAAAGGATTATTCACCACGACCAAGTGGGATTTATTCCAGGGCTGCAAGGTTGGTTCAACATCCGCAAATCAATCAATGGGATACAACACATTAATAAAAGAAAGACCAAGAACCATATGATACTCTCCATAGATGCTGAAAAAGCATTTGACAAAGTACAGCATCCCTTCCTGATCAAAACTCTTCAAAGTGTAGGGATAGACGGCACATACCTCAATATTATCAAAGCCATCTATGAAAAACCCACCGCAAATATCATTCTCAATGGAGAAAAACTGAAAGCTTTTCCGCTAAGGTCAGGAACACGGCAGGGATGTCCATTATCACCACTGCTATTCAACATAGTACTAGAAGTCCTAGCCTCAGCAATCAGACAACAAAAGGAAATTAAAGGCATCCAAATCGGCAAAGAAGAAGTCAAACTATCACTCTTGGCAGATGGTATGATACTATATGTGGAAAACCCAAAAGATTCCACTCCAAAACTGCTAGAACTTGTACAGGAATTCAGTAATGTGTCAGGATATAAAATCAATGCACAGAAATCAGTTGCATTTCTCTACACCAACAAGACAGAAGAAAGAGAAATTAAGGAGTCCATCCCATTTACAATTGCACCCAAAACTATAAGATACCTAGGAATAAACCTAACCAAAGAGACTAAGAATCTATACACAGAAAACTATAAAATACTCATGAAAGAAATTGAGGAAGACACAAAGAAATGGAAAAATGTTCCATGCTCCTGGATTGGAAGAATAAATATTGTGAAAATGTCTATGCTACCTAAAGCAATCTACACATTTAATGCAATTCCTATCAAAGTACCATCCCTTTTTTTCAAAGAAATGGAACAAATAATCCTAAAATTTATATGGAACCAGAAAAGACCTCGAATAGCCAAAGGAATATTGAAAAAGAAAGCCAAAGTTGGTGGCATCACAATTCCGGACTTCAAGCTCTATTACAAAGCTGTCATCATCAAGACAGCATGGTACTGGCACAAAAACAGACACATAGATCAATGGAACAGAATAGAGAGCCCAGAAATAGACCCTCAACTCTATGGTCAACTCATCTTCGACAAAGCAGGAAAGAATGTCCAATGGAAAAAAGACAGCCTCTTCAATAAATGGTGTTGGGAAAATTGGACAGCCACATGCAGAAAAATGAAATTGGATCATTTCCTTACACCACACACGAAAACAGACTCAAAATAGATGAAGGATCTCAATGTGAGAAAGGAATCCATCAAAATCCTTGAGGAGAACACAGGCAGCAACCTCTTCGACCTCAGCCGCAGCAACATCTTCCTAGGAACATCACCAAAGGCAAGGGAAGCAAGGGCAAAAATGAACTATTGGGATTTTATCAAGATCAAAAGCTTTTGCACAGCAAAGGAAAACCAAAAGACTTTTGGTTAACAAAACCAAAAGACAACTGACAGAATGGGAGAAGATATTTGCAAATGACATATCAGATAAAGGGCTAGTGTCCAAAATCTATAAAGAACTTAGCAAACTCAACACCCAAAGAACAAATAATCCAATCAAGAAATGGGCAGAGGACATGAACAGACATTTCTGCAAAGAAGACATCCAGATGGCCAACAGACACATGAAAAAGTGCTCCATATCACTCGGCATCAGGGAAATACAAATCAAAACCACCATGAGATATCACCTCGCACCAGTCAGAATGGCTAAAATGAACAAGTCAGGAAATGACAGATGCTGGCGAGGATGCGGAGAAAGGGGAACCCTCCTACACTGTTGGTGGGAATGCAAGCTGGTGCAACCACTCTGGAAAACAGCATGGAGGTTCCTCAAAATGTTGAAAATAGAACTACCCTATGACCCAGCAATTGCACTGCTGGGTATTTACCCTAAAGATACAAACGTAGTGATCCGAAGGGGCACGTGCACCCGAATGTCTACAGCAGCAATGTCTACAATAGCCAAACTATGGAGAGAACCTAGATGTCCATCAACAGACGAAGGGATAAAGAAGATGTGGTATATATACACAATGGAATACTATGCAGCCATTAAAAGAAATGAAATCTTGCCATTTGCGACGACGTGGATGGAACTAGAGGGTATCATGCTTAGTGAAATAAGTCAATCGGAGAAAGACAACTATCATATGATCTCCCTGATATGAGGGAGAGGAGATGCAACATGGGGGGTTAAGGGGGTAGGAGAAGAATAAATGAAACAAGATGGGATTGGGAGGGAGACAAACCATGAGTGACTCTTAATCTCACAAAACAAACTGAGGGTTGATGGGGGGAGGGGGGTTGGGAGAGGGGGGGTGGGGTTATGGATATTGGGGAGGGTATGTGCTATGGTGAGTGCTGTGAAGTGTGTAAACCTGGTGATTCACAGACCTGTACCCCTGGGGATAAAAATATATGTTTATAAAAAAAAAAAAATTAAAAAAAAAAAAATGACAGCTTAAAAAAAATCTGATTTGGAAAGAACAGAAACATACTACTGAATAATGCATAATTAAACCAGTAATCATAAGTGTAATGAAAATATTTATCACTGAGTATCTATGAAAATATTTTATATTCAAAATTTTTGGAAAGTAGTAAAGTAGTGCTTTAAAGTATATTTACTACTTTAAGTATAATTATTAGAAAACAAGAAACAAATGAAGCAAAAGAAGATAGTACTTTAAAAGGAATAACGAGATAGACAAAAATCTGACATGATGATCCAGAAAAAGATACAAATAAAATAAAGGATGAAGAGAAATTATTAAGTAATAGCACAATTTTATGAAGTAATAAAAGTATCAACTACAGGGCGACTTGGTGGCTCAGATGGTTAAGTAACTGCCTTCGGCTCAGTCATGATCCTGAAGTTCCAGGATCAAGGAGGACCTGGTCATGCTCCCTGCTTGGGAGGGAGTCTGCTTCTTCCTTCTGACCGACCCTCCCACCTCTCAAGCTCTCTCTCATTCTCTCCTTTTTAAATAAATAGATAAAAATATAAAACAAATAAAAAGGATAAAAATATCAACTTCAAAATTTAAAGACTTTAGAAAGTTTATAAAAAGCCAAAATTACTACAGTAAGAAATAAAAGTTAGATAAACACTAAATTAAAATTGGTAATCAAAGACCTTTTCCTTAAAAGAAATTCAAAACTAACATGGCTTTAACAAGAGAATTCTCTCAAATTTCAAGGAAGAATTAATCTCTGCCACAGAAAAAATGGTTTCAAAACAGAAGGGCAAGAAACTACCAAAGACAAATTTTACAAAGAAAGTATAACCTTGATTTTAAAGTGGGATAAAGGACAAAAAATATTCTGTGAAATTTACACATAAACACAGATGAGAAAATCCTAAATAAGATCTTATATATAACACTGTATTCAAGCAAAACACAATAAAACCAAATGTATTATGTTCAAACAGGACTTATTCTAGAAATACATGGGTGGTATACTATTAGACAATATCAATTTCATTCAGGCTCATCAAGATTTGAAAAGAAATTCCCAGAAAACTGAGAATACAATGCAATTTCTATCATATCAAAAAATCTATCTCAGAAATTACAGCAACAAAGAACTTTAAATACTTTCCTAGAACAAGAACAAAAAGATCCACTCTCAGTGGTAAATTTATAGTGCTAAAAGTCCTGCTTAACGCAATGAAACAAGAGAATGAAACAAAAATTTTAAGGTTAAAAAAAGAGACAAAACTGAAACTGTTTGTTGGTGATATATAATAATTTACATAGTAAATCCAAGAGAATCAACAAACCATCAGAATATGTAATCTTTAACACTAAAAACTTCACATTACAAAATCACATTACAAAACCATAAAGTATTTAATAAATCACATTACGTTACATTACAAAATTACATTATAAAACCATAAAGTATTTAATTATTAATCTAACATATGAAAAAAATTAAACCTTGTGTAGAATACCTAATGAGATATGAATAGAGAAATGTATCATTTATATACATAAGTGACATATAAAGAATTGAATTCTTTCCTAAATCTATCATAAAATTCAATGTTTTATTAGAGAGTCCTGTTCCTCAACCACAGACCCCAACAGTTAAAACCAGAAACAAGACAAGAGAGCTTAAATCTAACCAAACGTTCAAAAGAGCAGGCAGACAGCACATAATCACGGGTGAGGATCAGTATGTGTTTAGCCCACATAATGGGCTGAATTATTACACTTTCTTCAGGCACTGATGAAGGTGTTTTTGTAGTGACCAGAACATCCCTTATAGGCAAACCAAAAAAGCTCTGGTAGCAAAAGAATGCCTGGAAAACCACATCCCTCACATCCCCTTCCCTGCTCATTATGTGGGCTAAACACATACTGACCCTCAACAATGACTGTGTGCTCTCTGTCTGCTCTCTTGCACATACACCCCTGAACCTCTCTTTACAGAATTCTAGGTTTCCACTTGCTGGTGAGGTTGGTTGTTAAGACCTGAGACTACCATGTCCCCCGCTCCCTTTCTCTTTTCCAAACCTTCATCTCTTGAGAGTTAATGGCCTCTCTTGCTATGAGTTTATCTGAATTGGTTTGGCAACAGTGTTGGCAAGCCTAGCTAGGAGCTATGTTTTCGATTTGCCCAGCCCTTTCATTATTCCCCGGAAGGAGTAGTTTGGCACACAAAGGCTTGCCCATTTGTTTCCTGAGTTAGCGGTTAAGACAGATCTTTTAGTAACAAATGCAGTCCTAATATTTAAAATCCCAGCCATAGTTTTTGAGGAATTAGACAGATATACTTAAAAAAAAAAGTTCATACAGAAGAAAAGTAATCCAAAAGTGGCTAGTGGATTTTAAAAAGAAAGGCAAAGAAGAAGGAATCAACCAAAAAGAGGAGGGCTTATTTATGTCATATACTGTATTATAAAGCTATAATGATAAAGATTAGGTACTAGATCAGAAAGAGGTAAAAAAAAAAGATCAAAACAACAGCCTGAAAAATGGTTATTTGGAATGTGATAGATACAGTGTAACAAACTGGGATGAGGATTTGTAATGACTTTGCTAAGACTAAGACCTACATTCTGTCACATTCATTCTTCCCAGTTTTTAGTCAAAGCTCTATAGATAATTACTGCTATTTAACTTTTTCTATTATTTGAATGACACAGTTTAAATGCCTTATTTCCTTTCTCATAGGTCTATACCATACCAAAGGAGCCTGTTTGAAAAACCTATCCCTTTTGAGGTCTTCTCTCTCTCCCTCTTTTTAAACAGAAAGATACGTTACTTTGCTGGTATTTTCTCTGGACTGCATAAGAGAACTTTTACATGGAACAGTCAAAATAAAAAACAGAAAAAGAGAAAAATAGTAAACAGTTTGTTTCAAACCTAACCTTAAGTGTAAAAGTAGAACCTAAAGTGATAAGACATACATTAGTGTTATATATGTGAAGTACATCAATAATACCAAGAAAAAGACATTAAAATACCAAGATTAAATTATTGAAAACAAATTTTTTTTTTCCAAGTAGGCTCGCTCCCAGCATGGAGCCCAGTTCAGGGCTTGAAATTATGACACGGAGATCAAGACCTGAGCTGACATCAAGAGTTTGACACCTAATTGACTGAGCCACCCAGGTGCTCCCAATATTAAATTATTAACAAATATTATACTTACTGAAGTATCAGAGTAACCAGTCGAATAGCTTCAACAGCAACATCATATTCCTTATCAAGTGTCATTGATACAATGCGATCCTGAAAAAAAAATTAAAAATCAAACCAAACATGAGCAGAAAATAAGATGGGACAGACCTAAGGCAATATCTTTGGGAAGTACATGCAAGATTAATGGTACATTAAATGGAAAGCTTTACTCTTAAACCCTTATTACCACTGTCATACAAAGGAGGTGGTAGTATAAATGTTCATAATCTAAAATCATTCTCATCATCTAGCACTCCCTAACACTAAGACAAATAAACCTTAATGTGCAAAATATTTTAACTATAAAAAGCTGTTTATAAAGAAAATGTTCTTTTAAGCAGGAGAACCTTCCGTTGAAGGCAATAAATAAAAACTCATGTTGGCAATAACTTTTGTAAAGGAGAAACTCATTCATCTATTTAAGACAGGTTTATTTAAAGAATATCTAGTAAAGAATATGTACTAAACACTTGTTATAGTAATGTTATTTGCTAAACTATCTTTAACTAGCATTTTAAAAATAAAAAACAAAATAAGCATTCATGATGCTTACCTTGAATCGGTTAGTGAATAACTCCAATTTGGGGAATAATTCTCTATTGGTATATAGACTCTGTAGAGCTTTCAAACATTTCAGTCTGACTTCTCCTTGCTTCAGGAATACAAATAAAAACACAACAGAAGTAGTCAATTCCATGCCAAAGAAGTTGAAAAGATTTAAGCCTATGTGAAGACTAATTATCAGCTTATCCATTTAATTTACATCATACTGTAATTCAACAAACGGTAGAACTTAGCAATTGTACAGTCTGTGTTGTACTTCTATTTAATTAAAAATGCACTGAAAACCCCTTGAGAGTAAGCTACAACTTTTTCAAATATTTATTAACTCTGACTCAATATTGAGTATTTCCTATGTTGTACTGTCACATTCTAAGAAAATTTTTAACCTATGATTTTAATTTCAGAAGGCTATGCTGATTTGCCCTTTATATAACTACTAAAATCCTGTAGGAAAAACTAATTTCATATTATAGGATCATCATTTATCATTTAACAAATATTTTCTGGGTTCTTTTTACAACCTAGGAAGAGGAGAGTTAAGAAAACAGGTAAATATTCTTATATTTAGAACAGAGGCAAACGGATAGAGAGAAATAGTGAGGCTGCTATTTATTAGTGGATTATCTTTAATAAAGTCATTAACCTGGAGTAGAAAATGTTGGTGAAGATCATGAGAAATCACGATTATTAGAAATTTAGCCAATTCGCTCAACATATTCAAAGGACACTGGAAATTCTTTAAAAAAAAAAAAAAAAGAAAGTGCTATAACAGAAGTCAAAGTCCTAGAAGCAAACAAAACTAGATTTTATTTCCAATAACACAGCTTATTAGCAACAAGAAAGATGACAAGTATATTAATCACTCTGATATTCAGTTTCTCATTTATAAAATGATGGTAACCAATTTCATAAGCAAGGATTACTGCAGATGTATGCTGGTCAGGGATTATTATTACTATTATTATTTTTTAAAGATTTTATTTATTTTTGAAAGAGAGAGAGAAAGAGAGGGACAGAGCACACAAGCAGTGGGAGTGGCAAGCAAAGGGAGAAGCAGGCTTCCTGCTGAGCAAAAACCCAGATGTGGGACTCCATTCCAGGACCCTAGGATCATTACCTGAGCTGAAAGCAGACACTTAACTGACTGACCTACCCAGGCATCTCTATTATTTTATTTTATTTTTTTAGAGAGGAAGGAGGGGGCAGAGGGAGAGAATCTTAAGCAGGCTCCATACCCAGCAAGGAACCTGAGTGGGGGAGGAGCTCGATCTTATGACCCTGAGCCAAAATCAAAGTCAGACACTTGAGTGACTAAGCCAGATCCCGTGCTGGTCAAAGTTTAACAAGTTCTGAGGGGTGGGGCCCTGAATTGTTGCGTTTGCATATTTCTGTGATGTAAACACTCCATCCCCAATTTTGAGCTACCAATGAAATGTTATTGAACTCGTATTTGCAAAGGGATGTGCATAATAACTCTCTTGCAACCTGATCAAGTGTTCTCTAGTGCATTACTGCATGAGATGATGTTTGTTGGTAAAGTCACTAGGACATAGGAGGTACCTGGGATACTTGTAGTAGATGCTCTTGATGGCCAAACTGGATTCCCATATTCTACTATACAAGGCTAATCTTCCCGCTTGCTCCTGTGTTGACTTGCTAATGGTTCATACCCACACTTTTCTCTGGAGATCTGCCCAGGGTTGAAAACAATCACCTGGCAGAGATTCCTGGGAGGTTACGCTGCACACTGCCCTGTCTACACCCTTTCCCTCCCTCTAGGATGAGGCCCATAGCAAGTGGAGAATGATAGAGGATAAAACAGCCTAACCTCCTTGTTTCAGGGCAGGACAACCTCTAAGATAACCTTTTAATATGAAATCAGTAATTAAATATATGCTACAGAGTGCTGCAGGAATAGGCCAGCAAGAACCAGGAAAATATGCTGGTGGTTGCTGAGGGTGTGGTTAGAGAAAACAAGATATGGGACAGTTCTTGGATACAGGGCACTCTCCTCTGAAACAGGATGTAAGGCTCTGTAAGGGCCTTTGGAATGGCCTAACATCTTACTGGGTAGCTCTAGGAAAAAGCAATGGTGCACATTAAATGACATAGAGATGACAAAATCATTGTGGCAGACTGTGAAGGAAGGAATTTAAAGACACAGGAAAGCATGCCAGAAAGGATTTATTATTAAACTCAGAAGACCTACCAGTTGAATATGTTCCTCATAAGGGCTCTGAGAATACTCTGTTTAAAGGAAACTACTAGTGATACAGGCATAATCCTTCCTGAGAAAATTCACAGTAAGTGTGTTCTATAGTTTAAGGCTGACAGAAGACATTAAAAAAATTTTAGTTTGTTTTTTTTTTTTTTAATTTTAGCTTCTGATAGCAATGGAGATATGAGCACAGAGTAGCATAGACAAGGTAGAATTCTCATAACTAGTAGATGCTGGTTGGGGGAGGGGAGGCATAATAACTTTAATAGACAGCAAAGTCAGAGGGCAGTCCACAGAGATCTATGGAAATGGCTCACAGGACATGGTCTTCCAGGAGGCAAAATAGGGGGGAAGCCAACAAAAGTACTACATGATACATATACTTACAAGAAATCAACAATGGGTGAGCAAAAGCCTAAGGACAGCTGTCCCAACATAAAATCACAACCCCAGATCTAAGATAGCATGTAAATAGTTTCCTCACTTCTCTCCAATTACAGATTTGAAAATAAGGCCATCAAAGATGAAATAAGTCCATCTACCTAAGTTCACACACCCAATTATAAGTAGAGAAGAGACATTAACTGAATTTTATCTCTACTTTGTCCAGTGATGCCTCCTGGTCAACTACCTCTCTTCCTAAATCTTGGTTCTTTATCTGTAACATGCCCTGCCTACACTACAGGAACTTAAATAAGATGGTACCCATGACAGTACTTCAGAAAACTGTGTAATAACTGATATGAAAACTCCAGTTGCCTTTTAGGTAACTGCTCTATTCTGGGGCTCAACTATATTCTGCAAGTTATTTCTATTATACCATCTAAAAGCTTTGTTGTTTTTCCATTACACAAAATCCGACTGAAATGTGAATACTGCTTAACATAGCGCCTACCACATACCTGCTCCTCAATAACTAATTTTTTAACAATTTTTACTTATTTATTTTGGGTCCCTTGGGTATTAGTGCCCCAATGACAATAATTAAAACAATGGCTGTGGGTAGTTTTGAGGAGGATGTAGTTACTTATGATAGATAAGTCCACATGAGCTTCTAGATGGGGTTCTTTGGACCATTTTGGATGCTAATGATTGTGGTTCCCACCACTGAGTACATGAATAGGTATTAACATTTTGACTGTGTGTGCTACTGAACACCATCACCACCTCAAGGGGTGGGCACCACAATAAGGGCAGACTCAAGCATTATGGACAAGGTACATTCCTTACCAACACCATGCCCAAAGCATGGCACACTGTTCAACAAAAATACTAAAAAAGGACATTATTCTGTTAATTCAACACTTAAGATAGAGGTGCTATTAACCACCCTGTCAAAATTTAATAGCCCAGTCTGGCCAGTCAAGAAGGCCTCTGGACCTCAGAGGCTGACAGATTATCACACGTTAAACATGGAAGTTCCTGCTTGGGCCCCTGACATTATCACCATTACTTCATGGTGGCAATCCATATGGAAAACTTGTACACTGTTACTGCTCTGGCTAATGATTTTTACTTGGTTCCTTTGCAGGATGAGGATCAGGACCAATTTGCATTCATACAAAACAGCCTGTAATATGCCATTATTGAATGGGCTTGATGAAAAATATGTGGCTATAGTGCTGTACTTGGTCACTGATAGAATGATTAGTGCCAATTTGAATATAAAACTAGACAAAGTCCTGAGCCTGGCAAAGCAGGTGCAATTCCTAGGGGCCACTTGGGTAGGAAACCAAAGAAGTATCCCAGAAACAATGAAACAATACAGGCCCTAGCAGCACCCACTAATAAAAAGGAAGCGCAACTGCTAGAGGGCCTCTTTGGGTAGTTTAAATAGCATGTGTCCCACCAGGGTGCTTTCTTGGCTCCTTTCATTGAGATGACCCGCAGAGTAGTCAATTTTAAATGAAGTCTTTTGCAGCAGCAGGCCTTAGAAGCTGTTCAACAAGCCATGGGCCAGGCACAGCTTTTGGAACCTTTGAAACTTGTTAGTCTGATGGAACTGCAGGTTTCCACAACCCCTCTACATACTGATTGGTCTGTGGCAGCAGGAAATTGTCACTGGGGTGCACTGTTCTCATGGACCCTGAATCTGAAACCCTCTAGAAGCTACCACCCCCTGCAAAGGTTTATTTATTTGGGGGGAGAAGAGGGAGAGAATCTTCAAGCAGACTCCCCACTGAGCACAGAGCCCAATGTGGGGCTTGATCCCACAACCCATGAGGTGGAGACCTGAGCTGAAACCAAGAGTCAGATGCTTAATCGACCGAGTTACCCAGGAGCCCCGCAATATACCCCTTTTGAATGACATTTCTTTGCTTGCTCTTGGGTACTAAAAAAGATGGGGCATTATACATCTAGAATGCCACATAGGACACTGCAACCTGAACTACCCATTTTCACTTGGGTGATGACAAAGCCTACCAATAAAATTAAAAGGGCTCAATAAAGTTCAATCATAAAAATGGAAATGGTACTTCCAAGATCAGGCCTGGCTAACATCCCAAAGGACTAGCAGGCTCCAAAAGCAAATAGCCAGCTTATCAGAAAGGCACAAACAACTCACAGTGAATGCTTTGGCCCCTCCTAGGGCTACCTGGGGCACAAGATTAAAAAATGTGCAATAAACCATGGTTTACTGACCACTCTGTGAAACTAAAGCAGATAGGGTCTGCAGAGTTGCAGATGCCATTTGGCCAATGGATGGTCATCTTTTGACTGAGACAAGATATGGACATTCTACCCAACGGGCCAAGACCTATGCTATGGTGATGGCCATGAAGGTCGCCCCTACCACCATTCCCTGATCCATTTTCACCAACTCATGGGCTGTTACCAATGGTCAGGAGAATGGCAACTAAAGGACTGGACTATTAAGGGATGTCCTGTGTGTGGAAAATAACTAAGGCAGCAGCTTGCTGTCTGGGATGAAAACATGTATGTCACTCATGTGGATACTCATGGGAAAAGACCTTTTAAAATAAAAACATAAACAGCACTCTTGTGCCAAACCAGCTTGTGCCTGCAGGCTGCAACAATCTCCCAGTGAGTACATCTGTGAACTGGACATGGGAGTCTTTTCCAATGCAAAAAATGTGATATAGCTCCCCCTACACCCAAAAAATGTGATAAAGCCCAACAGATGACCCTGGAAAACACCAAGACTAATGATGCAGTGCAATCTTGTGATTCTTCTCAATATACTCATATCATCTAGGAGAACAGGGACATATTAATCAAGGACTGGGACCAACCTCGGTCTGGGAGATTGATCACAATGTACCCCCAAACCACAGCCATGCACACAGATGATGCCTCATGGCCATTCTCAGGCTACAGTACTACTATTCCAATCTGACATTTGAATGCTGGCTGAAATTCTCACAGCTGAATAAAACTTATGTCGTATTTTTGGACACCCTGTAAGACTTCACTCTGACCGAGGAATATCCTTCATTACCAAGTGAGACCACAAACGGGCATAATCCCATGGAAATGTACTTTCCATGCACACTATCACCAGCATGCCAATAGAGCCACTAAATGAATAAATGATTGATGTACACACCAACTAAAGAAAGAATACCAAGACAGCCTACTAGTGGATTGGTACCCTCATCTGAGTAGGGCTGTATGGCTACTCAACAATGCACTGTAGTGCAAGGGAAACGTGGCCCTACAATGCATACTGGGAAATACTGAACTTGGATGGGGTGAGGGTAGAGTAGACAGATATGTGTTTAGACTGCCTGCAAAATCCCAATTTCAGTATACCAAATCATTCCTTTTGTCACTTGGGAATGTATGTCTTTGGGGTGGTTTACAGTTCTGCTGTCATAGCACGCCAGACATGGCCTCCTGATTCTAATCTGGATGTGATGTTTCCTCCTTTGCGCACCTTCCTTCTATGGGAAACCACAAGGGTGGGAGACAAAACCAAGAAGTATCATGGTGCTAGGGTCCTTCTAGTAGTGTTGGGAACATTTGACCCTTCAAATCAGGTGGGTGACATTACTGGACAAGTCAAGATTATGCAGCACATGGCCTCCCTTTTGGGATTGGCCAACTGAGGAGAACAAGTCTGGGTCAAGCAACAATACACTGGGTGCTCAAAAAGGCAGTAAGTACCATTAGGATTGGGACAGATAGCATGGGTTGCAATACCCAGGCAACTAGCACACCAAATAGTAGACTAGGTCATTTCAGGCCTCAGAAGGTTCATGGAGTGAAAAACGGGTGGGAATAATATTCTTTCTTCTCATTTCTACAGTATCCTCTTCTACAGAATGCCTGGTATAACAACACCTTGATAAAAATCAGTACATCCATAGTGAATGAAGGCAAACTTAACCAATGCTGGATTTGTCATTCCGAATAAAGTTCCTCTTATCCTACACTCCCACTGTAATGGACGTGATTAATACCCAACAACTCAGACGTTCCTCAAGCTATCAATGGGTCAAATCACCAGGTGAGTCCTTCAATACAGATCCAGATGCAGGCATACTCGAGTCTCCTGCTTTAATAATATCTATGATGTGACAGAAAAAGACCCCTGTACCAGAATGGTTATTACTGATCTATACGGACATTCTGGAATTGGAAGTCCAATACATAACTTTTCTCTCTCTGCAATCACAAGGCAAAAACAGGCTGGGACTGTATATAACTGAACTAGTATTATGAGAACTAGTATTATGAGAACAAATCCCTGACAGATGTCACCTGCATCCCTCTGGGTTATATATTTCTCTGTGGACTCTAATGGACAACAAAATTTACGCCTCCAAGGGAAAGATTTTATTGCCTCATTATCCATGTCAAGAACTGCACAGAGGGGTGGAAAGGACCCACTTTGCTAACACACTACAGAGTGGTACACAGTTCTCTCCCAGGAAGACAAATTAACCACTGGTTTCATTCAATTATCCAAATTCAAATACTGGGTACAGGTGTACGGCCACTAGAAAAAATGGTATATAACCTAGAAAAAAATGGCATTATGTCCTTAACCATGGGCAGAAGTAGTTAATGCTACAGTCTAAGCCATACAAGATCAAAGAGACTCAGTGAACTCACCAGCCTACATGGTGATAGATAGCCCTCAATCATATGGTGGCAGAAGAGGGTGATGTTTGTGTGACTGCCAGCATTTTCTGCTGTGTATATGTCAACAATTCAGGTAAGTTAAAACATAAGCTGGTAAATACCCACACACAGGTGGGATAGTTATTAGCAGTACATTCACAATCCCCTCAGACTCAGTTTTTAACCTTTTTAGTTGGCTTACTCCAGACACCTGAGGTTCCTACTTGAAGATAATTCTCAAAAGAAGCCTAATCATCCTCCTGGGTCTGGCTCTCTTAATCATCCTGGTGAAGTGCCATCCAAATGACAGGGAAGCTTTATGAGAAATCCACATCCATATAGGTTGTTCAAGGACCCTACTGGACCCAATTCTGGCTCCAAGTTTGGGGTGGGCAATGGTCCTACAGGATTTGATATGCTTTATCCGCCACTTCAGGGGCCAAGCAGGGGTGAGGTATGGACTGTTGGGAAAGGCAGTCTTCTATATACAGTCTTTTTGACTTCTACCTGGCTGCTAAGAATGGGCTATGGGACTGGAACATTTCATTATCAAGAAATGAGCTTTTGCATTCATGGCTGGGGTAACTGCCTTGTGTGGGAATATGTTTCCTATTTCAGACTCAGTGTGGGCTCTCTTGTCCTGCTCACATATTTTAAGTCATATGGCACCTGGCCAAACTCACTACTAAATCTATCTCCTGAGGGGAGGGGACAAGGTCCTTAGCTCTGTAGCATAAGAGAGGTGCATGCAGGGAAAGTGTCCTGTGTTGACTGCTGTCCCTGGGGGACCAATGCCCACTAGTGAAACCAGTCTTGCTCTGCCCTATCGTATATGAGTAAAGTATTGTGTCATCTAGTGCTTGACTGTGTTGTGTTTTCCTCGGTGAACCTAATATCAAGATTGAGTGGGCACAAATGTTAGAACTTCTACCTCTGATGATAGGCATCAGGTATCATTTGCTTGGCAAATACAGAGCTAAAAAGGTTTTAGGGAACTTGAAAGAAACAGGATATGGGATAAGTCAACACAGAGAAGATGAAATGGGGTGAACTAACAGAAAATAAACCCCACCCAAGCTCTAAAAGATTTTGATATGAGGAATCAAGCACATATAAGAAAGTAGAAGGACTGGGGGCGCCTGGGTGGCTGAGTCTATTAAGTGTCCAACTCGTGATTTCGGCTCAGGTCATGATCTCCGGGCTCTAAGACTGAGCCCTGTGTCAGGCTCCACGCTGGGTGTGGAGCCTGCTTAAGAGTCTCTCTCTTCCTCTGCCCCCGCCCCCCACAAATAAACGAAAATTTAAAAAGTAGAACTATACTCCTAAGCCAAGTGAAAAGTGAAAGCAATACAGAGCAATAGCAACAAACTATAAAGTTAAGAGAAAGGTAATCTAGTGTCATGAGCATAAATAATAAAAAAACTAAGATATTTGGTCTAGAACACAGAGATTACTATTGTTGTGTTTAAATTAGACCTATTCTGTGTCACCAACAATGAAAGAACCAAAAACCAATGGGTAGAGAATTTAGAAATAAGTTTTGGTTAACAGAAAGACAAACTGAATTTCTAAAAAATAACTCCTTTAGTTGTTAGAAATTGCTGTCTTTCTACTGACTAAAACATATAAAAATTTATATAAACTGGCAGTATCAAAAAATGTCTTACTGAGAAGGGTAGACTGATATTCTAAAATCAAGACACAGGAGTATCAAATCCTTGTTGTACACCTTAAACTACTATACTGTTATGTATGTCAATTGTATCTCCATAAAACTGAAAAAATGCAATTTACAATTACAATGTAAACTTTAGAAAAAAGAGGAATTTTATCAGCTCATTTGAAAAGACACAGGACAGTATGAAGGCACAGGCCTTGGTCTATAGAATAAGCAGTTTCAAACTGATGATTAAAAGAAGAAAAAGCATGGGCGCCTGGGTGGCTCAGTGGGTTAAGCCGCTGCCTTCGGCTCAGGTCATGATCTCAGGGTCCTGGGATTGAGTCCTGCATTGGGCTCTCTGCTCAGCAGGGAGCCTGCTTCCCTCTCTCTCTCTCTCTCTCTCTCTCTGCCTGCCTCTCTGTCTACTTGTGATCTCTCTCTGTCAAATAAATAAATAAAATCTTAAAAAAAAAATAAAAGAAGAAAAAGCAAATGACTAGACTCCTCAGGGAAAAAAAATAGTATATGATTACAGTGATATTAGAATGACAAAAAGGAAAGCTGAGAAGGGATTAATGCTTATAGCTTTTCTAAATTAAGTAATGGGAGATTGTAAAAGAGGTTTAAAAAACATTTTACTGAAAACAGTATCCTTATGTCATTTTATCAACAATAAATAAAACCTCCCTCCTTCTTCCTTTATCTGGCCAGAAAGCTTTTACAGAGTTTAATGATTTATTTTAAAATAATGTTTTGTTTCTTGGTAAGCCACCAAAAAAAAGTGTTTTTCCCAGAGGAAGTAGTGGGTAGGGTAGTGCTAGGGAATAAAATGCAGAACTTTAGATGTATTCCTACTAAAAAGTTTGTCTTGTTGATTTAGCCATGTGTGTACATCTGTAAGGACATGCTGTGTAATTCTTTCTCTCACAATGTATAAAATTTAATTGTATAAACCTGAGATGAGGCTTTGCTGTGCAAGTCCCGAATTCCACATGAGGATTAGAAAAAGAAAACCTAGGATTATGCTTGGGGTTTATTAGTATAGAGAAAATAATTTTGAAATGCTAGGGAAGATAAATATTCAGGAAAAAATTCACTATGTACCAACTGACTATTCCTCCAAATTAAGTATGGGATTAAGAGCCCCTTTTAATCATTAATTAAAAATAAGTAAGAAGAAGAATCCAAGAATGACATAGAATAGAAATCTACATAGACAATCTATAGAAACAAGGACTTCACAGGCAACATGATATCCATAAAGACTTATCTTTAAAAAATCACTCTCAACGTGAACGGCCTAAATGCTGCCATAAACAGCACAGGGTTGCAGACTGGATAAAACGACAGGACCCGTTCATATGCTGTCTACAACAGACGCATTTTGAACCTAAAGATACACCCAGACTGAAAGTGAGGGGATGAAGAACCATCTTTCAGGCCAACGGGCCTCAAAAGAAAGATAGGGTAGTGATTCTCATACCAGATAAACTAGATTTTAAGCAAAACACTTAAGTCAGAGATACAGAAGGACACTACATCATTCTTAAAGGGTCTATCCACCAAGAAGATCTAGCAATTGTAAATATTTATGCCCCCAATATGGGAGCAGCCAACTACACAAGCCACCTGTTAATAAAAATAAAGAGTCATACTGATATGAATACATTAATTGTAGGGGATCTTAACATGCTACTCAGCAACAGACAGATCTTCTAAGCAGAAAATCAACAAAGTAACCAGAGCTTTGAATGACACATTGGACCAGACAACAGAATACTCATTCTTCTCAAGTGCACATGGAACTTTCTCAGAATAGACCACATACTGGGTCACAAATCAGGGTTCAACGGATACCAAAAGACCGAGATTATTCCTTGCATATTCTCAGACCACAATGCTTTGAAACTGGAACTCAATCGCAAGAAAAAGTTTGGAAGGATTTCAAACACTTGGAGGCTAAAGACATCCTGCTCAAGAATGTTTGGATCAACCAGGAAATCAAGGAAGAACTTAAACAATTCATGGAAACAAATGAGAATGAAGACACTTCGGTCCAAAACCTATGGGATACAGCAAAAGCGGTCCTAAGGGGGAAATAGATAGCCATCCAAGCGTCACACAAAAAAAACTGAAAAATCCTGAATACACCAACTCTCTTTACACCTTAAGGAACTGGAAAATCAACAACAGATTAAGCCAACCCTAAGCACAAGAAGGGAATAATTAAGATTAGGGCAGAGATCAATGAATTAGAAACTAGAGCTACAGTAGAATACATCAATGAAACTAGAAGCTGGTTCTTTAAAAGAATTAGTAAGATCGATAAAACACTGGCCAAACTAATCCAAAAGAAAGAGAGAGGACCCAAATCAATAAAATCATGAATGAAAGGGGAAAGATCATGACTGACACCAAGGAAATAGAAACAATCATCAGAAATTATTATCAACAGCTATATGCCAATATGCTAAGCAAGCAAGAAAAAATAAATGCATTCTTGGAAACATATAAACTTTCAAGACTGAAACAGGAAGAAACTGACAACAGGAATAGACTGATATGTAGTAATAGGATTGAAGGAGTGATCAAAAACCTCCCAAAAAAACAAGACCTCAAGAGCTGATGGATTCCTTGGGGAATTATACCAAACATTCGAAGAAGAAATAATATCTATTCTCCTGAAGCTGTTTCAAAAAATAGAAACAGGGGAGGAGTCAAGATGGCGGAGAAGTAGCAGGCTGAGACTACTTCAGGTAGCGGGAGATCAGCTAGATAGCTTATCTAAAGATTACAAACACCTACAAATCCAACGGGAGATCGAAGAGAAGAAGAACAGCAACTATAAAAACAGAAAATCAACCACTTTCTGCAAGGTAGGACTGGCGGAGAAGTGAATCCAAAGCGACGGGAAGATAGACCGCGGGGGGAGGGGCCGGCTCCCGGCTAGCGGTGGAGCAACGGAGCACAAAATCGGGACTTTTAAAAGTCTGTTCCGCTGAGGGACATCGCTCCAGAGGCTTAACCGGGGTGAAGCCCAGGCGGGGTCAGCGTGGCCTCAGGTCCCGCAGGGTCACAGAAGGATCGGGGGTGGCTGAGTGTCGCAGAGCTCACAGGTATTAGAACGGGGA
This sequence comes from Lutra lutra, assembly GCF_902655055.1. Classification (NCBI taxonomy): domain Eukaryota; kingdom Metazoa; phylum Chordata; class Mammalia; order Carnivora; family Mustelidae; genus Lutra; species Lutra lutra. The sequence continues at coordinate 128,703,135 of NC_062278.1, read as the reverse complement.
AGCCGGCTACAGAGACAGAGCCGAGGAGTGACTCTCAGCTCGGGGTTACCTTGAACCGGTTGCAGGCTCGGTCAGCTCGGAGCGCAGCCGGAGGCCAGGGTGGCGGGAGTCATTGGGCGCTGTTTTCTGGGGGCGCACTGAGGAGTGGGGCCCCGGGCTATCGGCTCCTCCGGGCCGGACACCGGGAGGCCGCCATCTTCATTCCCGTCCTCCAGAACTCTACGGAAAGCGCTCAGGGAACAAAAGCTCCCGAAAGCTAACCCGAGCGGATTACTCAGCGCGGCCCTGGGTAAGGGCGGTGCAACTCCGCCTGGGAAAAGACGCTTGAGAATCACTACAACAGGCCCCTCCCCCAGAAGATCAGCAAGAAACCCAGCCAGGACAAGTTTACCTACGAAGGAGTGTAGTTTCAATACCAAGGAGAGCGGCGGAATTCCAGAGGAGGAGAAAGCAAAGCACGGAAATCATGGCTTTCTCCCCATGATTCTTTAGCCTTGCAGTTAATTTAATGTTTTTTTCTTTTCTTTTACAATTTTTTTTCTTCTTCTGCTAAATTTTTTTAACTTTTACCCTTTTCTTTTTTAACATTTTTTAACTAGTTTATCTACTATATATATATATATATATTATTTTTCCTTTTTATACTTTTTCTTTATTGGTTTTCTTTTTTTATTTTTTTTTTTCTTTCTTTCTGAACCACTTTTTTCCCCTTTCTCCCCCCTCACAATTTGGGATCTCTTCTGATTTGGCTAAAGCATATTTTCCTGAGGTTGTTGCCACCCTTTTAGTATTTTACTTGCTCTTTCATATACTCTTATCTGGACAAAATGACAAGGCGGAAAAATTCACCACAAAAAAAAGAACAAAAGGCAGTACCAAAGGCTAGAGACCTAATCAATACAGACATTGGTAATATGTCAGATCCAGAGTTCAGAATGACGATTCTCAAGGTTCTACCTGGGCTCGAAAAAGGCATGGAAGATATTAGAGAAACCCTCTCGGGAGATATAAAAGCCTTTTCTGGAGAAATAAAAGAACTAAAATCTAACCAAGTTAAAATCAAAATAGCTATTAATGAGGTGCAAACAAAAATGGAGGCTCTGACGGCTAGGATAAAGGAGGCAGAAGAAAGAATTAGCGATATAGAAGACCAAATGACAAGGAATAAAGAAGCTGAGCAAAAGAGGGACAAACAGCTACTGGATCACGAGGGGAGAATTCGAGAGATAACTGACACCATAAGACGAAACAACATTAGAATAATTGGGATTCCAGAAGAAGAGGAAACAGAGAGGGGAGCAGAAGGTATATTGGAGAGAATTATTGGAGAGAATTTCCCCAATATGGCAAAGGGAACAAGCATCAAAATCCAGGAGGTTCAGAGAACCCCCCTCAAGATCAGTAAGAATAGGTCCACACCCCGTCACCTAAGAGGAAAATTGACAAGTCTTAGTGACAAAGAGAAGATCCTGAAAGCAGCCCGGGAAAAGAAGTCTGTAACGGACAATGGTAAAAATATTAGATTGGCAGCAGATTTATCCACAGAGAACTGGCAGGCCAGAAAGAGCTGGCATGATATATTCAGAGGACTAAATGAGAAAAACATGCAGCCAAGAATACTATATCCAGCTAGGCTATCACTGGAAATAGAAGGAGAGATTAAAAGCTTCCAGGACAAACAAAAACTGAAAGAATTTGCAAATACCAAACCAGCTCTACAGGAAATATTGAAAGGGGTCCTCTAAGCAAAGAGAGACCCTAAAAGAAGTAGATCAGAAAGAAACAGAGACAATATACAATAACAGTCACCTTACAGGCAATACAATGGCACTAAATTCATATCTCTCAATACTTACCCTGAATGTTAATGGGCTAAATGCCCCAATCAAAAGACACAGGGTATCAGAATGGATCAAAAAACAAAACCCATCTATATGTTGCCTACAAGAAACTCATCTTAAACCTGAAGACACCTCCAGATTTAAAGTGAGGGGGTGGAAAAGAATTTACCATGCTAATGGATATCAGAAGAAAGCAGGAGTGGCAATCCTTATATCAGATCAATTAGATTTTAAGCCAAAGACTACAATAAGAGATGAGGAAGGACACTATATCATACTCAAAGGAACTATCCAACAAGAAGATCTAACAATTTTAAATATCTATGCCCCTAACGTGGGAGCAGCCAACTATATAAACCAATTAATAACAAAATCAAAGAAACATATCGACAATAATACAATAATAGTAGGGGACTTTAACACTCCCCTCACTGAAATGGACAGATCATCCAAGCAAAAGATCAACAAGGAAATCAAGGCCTTAAATGACACACTGGACCAGATGGACATCACAGATATATTCAGAACTTTTCATCCCAAAGCAACAGAATACACATTCTTCTCTAGTGCACATGGAACATTCTCCAGAATAGATCACATTCTTGGTCCTAAATCAAGTCTCAACCGGTATCAAAAGATTGGGATCATTCCCTGCATATTTTCAGACCACAATGCTCTGAAGCTAGAACTCAATCACAAGAGGAAATTTGGAAAGAACCCAAATACATGGAGACTAAACAGCATCCTTCTAAAGAATGAATGGGTCAACCAGGAAATTAAAGAAGAATTGAAAAAAATTCATGGAAACAAATGATAATGAAAACACAACGGTTCAGAATCTGTGGGACACAACAAAGGCAGTCCTGAGAGGAAAATATATAGCGGTACAAGCCTTTCTCAAGAAACAAGAAAGGTCTCAGGTACACAACCTAACCCTACACCTAAAGGAGCTGGAGAAAGAACAAGAAAGAAACCCTAAACCCAGCAGGAGAAGAGAAATCATAAAGATCAGAGCAGAAATCAATGAAATAGAAACTAAAAAAACAATAGAACAAATCAACGAAACGAGGAGCTGGTTCATTGAAAGAATTATAAGATTGATAAACCCCTGGCCAGAATTATCAAAAAGAAAAGAGAAAGGACCCAAATAAATAAAATCATGAATGAAAGAGGAGAGATCACAACGAACACCAAAGAAATACAGACAATTATAAGAACATACTATGAGCAACTCTACGCCAACAAATTTGACAATCTGGAAGAAATGGATGCATTCCTAGAGACATATAAATTACCACAACTGAACCAGGAAGAAATAGAAAGCCTCAACAGACCCATAAGCAGTAAGGAGATTGAAACAGTCATCCAAAATCTCCAAACAAACAAAAGCCCAGGGCCAGACGGCTTCCCGGGGGAATTCTACCAAACATTTAAAGAAGAACTAATTCCTATTCTCCTGAAACTGTTCCAAAAAATAGAAATGGAAGGAAAACTTCCAAACTCATTTTATGAGGCCAGCATCACCTTGATCCCAAAACCAGAAAAGGATCCCATCAAAAAGGAGAACTACAGACCAATATCCTTGATAAACACAGATGCAAAAATTCTCGCCAAAATACTAGCCAATAGGATTCAACAGTACATTAAAAGGATTATTCACCACGACCAAGTGGGATTTATTCCAGGGCTGCAAGGTTGGTTCAACATCCGCAAATCAATCAATGGGATACAACACATTAATAAAAGAAAGACCAAGAACCATATGATACTCTCCATAGATGCTGAAAAAGCATTTGACAAAGTACAGCATCCCTTCCTGATCAAAACTCTTCAAAGTGTAGGGATAGGTGGCACATACCTCAACATTATCAAAGCCATCTATGAAAAACCCACCGCAAATATCATTCTCAATGAAGGAAAACTGAAAGCTTTTCCGCTAAGGTCAGGAACACGGCAGGGATGTCCGTTATCACCACTGCTATTCAACATAGTACTAGAAGTCCTAGCCTCAGCAATCAGACAACAAAAGGAAATTAAAGGCATCCAAATCGGCAAAGAAGAAGTCAAACTATCACTCTTGGCAGATGGTATGATACTATATGTGGAAAACCCAAAAGATTCCACTCCAAAACTGCTAGAACTTGTACAGGAATTCAGTAATGTGTCAGGATATAAAATCAATGCACAGAAATCAGTTGCATTTCTCTACACCAACAAGACAGAAGAAAGAGAAATTAAGGAGTCCATCCCATTTACAATTGCACCCAAAACTATAAGATACCTAGGAATAAACCTAACCAAAGAGACTAAGAATCTATACACAGAAAACTATAAAATACTCATGAAAGAAATTGAGGAAGACACAAAGAAATGGAAAAATGTTCCATGCTCCTGGATTGGAAGAATAAATATTGTGAAAATGTCTATGCTACCTAAAGCAATCTACACATTTAATGCAATTCCTATCAAAGTACCATCCCTTTTTTTCAAAGAAATGGAACAAATAATCCTAAAATTTATATGGAACCAGAAAAGACCTCGAATAGCCAAAGGAATATTGAAAAAGAAAGCCAAAGTTGGTGGCATCACAATTCCGGACTTCAAGCTCTATTACAAAGCTGTCATCATCAAGACAGCATGGTACTGGCACAAAAACAGACACATAGATCAATGGAACAGAATAGAGAGCCCAGAAATAGACCCTCAACTCTATGGTCAACTCATCTTCGACAAAGCAGGAAAGAATGTCCAATGGAAAAAAGACAGCCTCTTCAATAAATGGTGTTGGGAAAATTGGACAGCCACATGCAGAAAAATGAAATTGGATCATTTCCTTACACCACACACGAAAACAGACTCAAAATGGATGAAGGATCTCAATGTGAGAAAGGAATCCATCAAAATCCTTGAGGAGAACACAGGCAGCAACCTCTTCGACCTCAGCCGCAGCAACATCTTCCTAGGAACATCACCAAAGGCAAGGGAAGCAAGGGCAAAAATGAACTATTGGGATTTTATCAAGATCAAAAGCTTTTGCACAGCAAAGGAAAACCAAAAGACTTTTGGTTAACAAAACCAAAAGACAACTGACAGAATGGGAGAAGATATTTGCAAATGACATATCAGATAAAGGGCTAGTGTCCAAAATCTATAAAGAACTTAGCAAACTCAACACCCAAAGAACAAATAATCCAATCAAGAAATGGGCAGAGGACATGAACAGACATTTCTGCAAAGAAGACATCCAGATGGCCAACAGACACATGAAAAAGTGCTCCATATCACTCGGCATCAGGGAAATACAAATCAAAACCACCATGAGATATCACCTCGCACCAGTCAGAATGGCTAAAATGAACAAGTCAGGAAATGACAGATGCTGGCGAGGATGCGGAGAAAGGGGAACCCTCCTACACTGTTGGTGGGAATGCAAGCTGGTGCAACCACTCTGGAAAACAGCATGGAGGTTCCTCAAAATGTTGAAAATAGAACTACCCTATGACCCAGCAATTGCACTGCTGGGTATTTACCCTAAAGATACAAACGTAGTGATCCGAAGGGGCACGTGCACCCGAATGTCTATAGCAGCAATGTCTACAATAGCCAAACTATGGAGAGAACCTAGATGTCCATCAACAGACAAAGGGATAAAGAAGATGTGGTATATATACACAATGGAATATTATGCAGCCATCAAAAGAAATGAAATCTTGCCATTTGCGACGACATGGATGGAACTAGAGGGTATCATGCTTAGCGAAATAAGTCAGTCGGAGAAAGACAACTATCATATGAACTCCCTGATATGAGGGATAGGAGATGCAACATGGGGGGTTAAGGGGATTGGAGAAGAGTAAATGAAACAAGATGGAATTGGGAGGGAGACAAACCATAAGTGACTCTTAATCTCACAAAACAAACTGAGGGTTGATGGGGGGAGGGGGGTTGGGAGGGGGGTGGGTTTATGGACACTGGGGAGGGTATGTGCTATGGTGAGTGCTGTGAAGTGTGTAAACCTGGTGATTCACAGACCTGTACCCCTGGGGATAAAAATATATTATATGTTTATAAAAAATAAAATTAATAAAAATTTAAAAAGAAAAAAGAAACAGAAGGAAAATTTGCAGACTCTTTTTATGAAGCCAGTATTACCCCGATCCCTAAACCTGATGAATATGGATGCCAAGATTCTCAACAAGATCCTAGCTAACAGGATCCAACAGTACACTAAAAAATTATCCCCCATGACCAGTTGGGATTTACCCTGGGGATGCAAGGATGGTTCAACATTCACAAATCAATCAGTGTGACAGAACAAATCAATAGGAGAAGAGAGAAGACTACATGGTTCTCTCAACTGATTCAGAAAAAGCATTTGACAAGATAGAGCATCTGTTCCTGATTAAAACTCTTCAAAGTATAGGGATAGAGGGAACATTCCTCAACTTCATAAATCTATCTATGAAAAACCCACAGTATCATTCTCAATTGGGAAAAGCTGAGAGCCTTCCCACTGAGATCAGGAACACGACAAGGATGCCCACTCTCACCACATATAGTACTAGAAGTCCTAGCAACAGCAATCAGACAACAAACAGAAACAAACCATATTCCAATTGGCAAAGAAGAAATCAAACCCCCTCTCTTCACAGATAGCATAATACTTAAAATGGAAAACCCAAAAGACTCCACCCCAAACTACTAGAACTCATACAGCAATTCATAATGTGGCAGGATACAAAACCAATGCACAGAAATCAGTTGCTTTCTTATACACTAAAAATGAAAATATAGAAAGGGAAATTAGAGAATTGATTCCATTTACTATATCACCAAGAACCATAAGATAACCTGGGAATAATCCTAACCAAAGAGGTAAAGGATCTGTACTCGAAGAACTACAGAACACTCATGAAAGATATTGAAGAAGACACAAAAAGATGGAAAAGCAGTTCATGCTCATGGATTGGAAGAATAAGCATTGTTAAAATGTCCATACTGGCTAGAGCAATCTATACTTTCAATGCCATCCTGATCAAAATTCCACTGGCATTTTTCAAAATGCTGGAGCAAACAATCCTAAAATTTGTATGGAACCAGAAAAGACCCTGAATCACTAAGGAAATGCTAAAAAAGAAAAAGGAAGCTGGGGGCATCACACTGCCTGATTTCAAGCTTTATTACAAAGCTATGATCACCAAGACAGCATGGTACTGGCAGAGAAACAGACACATAGACCAGTGGAACAGAACAAAGTCTAGATATGGACCCTCAACTCTATGGTCAAATAATCTTCGACAAAGCAGGAAAAACTACCCAGTGTTGAAAAAAGACGGCCTCTTCAATAAATGGTACTGGGAAAATTGGACAGCTATGTATAGAAGAATGGTCGGTCAGCAGAGTCAATTTGTTAAAAAAATTCATAAAGATAAACTCGAAATGGATAAAAGACCTCAATGTGAGGCAGGAATCTATCAAAATCCTAGAGGAGAACATAGCCAGTAATCTTTGACATCAGATACAGCAACTTCTTTTAAAACATGTCTCCAAAGGCAAAGGAAACAGAAGTGAAAATGAACTTTTGGGACTTCATCAAGATCAAAAGCTTCTGCACAGCAAAGGAAACAGTCAACAAAACAAAGAGGGAACCCACGGAATGGGAGAACACATATTCAAATGACACTACAGACAAAGGGCTGATATCCAAAATCTATATAAAGAACTTCACAAACTCAACCCCCCCAAAACAGATAATCACGTCAAAAAATGGGCAGAAGACATGAACAGACACTTCTCCAAAGAAGACAAACAAATGGCTAACAGACACATGAAAAAATGTTCATCATCATTAGCCATCAGGGAAATTCAAATCAAAACCTCACTGAGATACCACCTTACACCAGTTAGAATGGCCAAAATTAGCAAGACAGGAAACGACAAGTGTTGGAGAAGATGTGGAGAAAGAGGAACCCTCTTACACTGTTGGTGGGAATCCAAGTTGGTGTAGCCACTTTGGAGAACAGTGTGGAGATTCCTTAAGAAATTAAAAATAGGGCTTCCCTATGACCTCGCAATTGCACTACTGGGTATTTATCCCAAAGATACAGATATAGTGAAAAGAATGGCCATTTGTACCCCAATGTTCATAGCAGCAACGGCCACAATTGCCAAACTGTAGAAAGAGCCAAGATGCCCTTCAACAGACGAATGGATAAAGATTTGGTCCATATACACAATGGAATGTTACGCCTCCATCAGAGGATGAATACCCAACTTTTGTGTCAACATGGATGGGACTGGAGGAGATTATGCTGAGTGAAATAAGGAGACATTATGATATGGTTTCACTTACTTGTGGAGCATAAGGAATACCATGGAGACATTAGGAGAAGGAAAGGAAACGTGAATTCGGGTAAATCAGAGGGGGAGATGAAGCACGAGAGACTATGGACTCTAAGAAACAATCTGAGGGTTTTGGAAGGCAGGGGGCTGGGGGAATGGATTAGCCTGGTGGTGGGTATTAAGGAGGGCACATATTGCATTGAGCACTGGGTGTGGTGCATAAACAGTGAATCTTGGAATACTGAAAAAATAAAAAATAATTGTGAAGTTAAACAGCCATCTTGTGATGATCTCCCTATACTCTGAACTCTTTTTTTTTTAAAGATTTTATTTATTTATTTATTTGACAGACAGAGATCACAGTAGGCAGAGAGGCAGAGAGAGAGGAAGGAAGCAGGCTCCCTGCTGAGCAGAGAGCCCGATGTGGGGCTTGATCCTAGGACACTTGAATCATGACCTGAGCTGAAGGCAGAAGCCCTTACCCACTGAGCCACTCAGGTGCCCCTATACTCTGAACTCTTAGAGCAAAAATGGCCTGTAAAATTCCCAAGGGCTGTTTTATTATAATATATGTAATTTTGTGGTTTTCAAAATGTCTTTGATAATACTTAGCATGCTGCTATTTATTTTAGGAAGATTTGTTTATTAATTTTAGGGAGAGAGGGCGTGCTCGTGAGGGGGGCTGAGAGAAGGGGCAGAGGTCAGGGGAGAGAGAGAATCTCACGCAGAGTCCCTGCCTAGCACTGAGGCTGACAGGGGTTTACTTCTCAAAACCCTGAGATCATGACCCCAGCCGAAATCAAGAGTCAGATACTCAACCGACTGAGCCACTCAGGTGCCCCATCATGGGGCTATTTAAAAAGTAAATGCTCGGGGCGCCTGGGTGGCTCAGTGGGTTAAAGCCTCTGCCTTTGGCTCAGGTCATGATCCCAAGGTCCTGGGATTGAGCCCCGCATCGGGCTCTCTGCTCAGTGGGGAGCCTGCTTCCTCCTCTCTCTCTGCCTGCCTCTCTGCCTACTTGTGATCTCTGTCTGTCAAATAGATAAATAAAATCTTTAAAAAAAAAAAAAAAGTAAATGCTCTACAGGCTGTTAACAATGATACATAGAAAATAAGTCTTAGAATATTACCAAAATTGACTTAAAAGTCTAACGATGTAAGTGCATTAAAAAATGTCTTCTAATAGCTATGATACTTCTAACAATTCAAATAATAGATGATAATAGTTTAAAATGAACTGTAGTATTTCTGTATTTGTGAATATCTGGCAATTCAAGTAATAGAATGTCAGGTCATTCAATATAAAAATTCCAATAATTTGTCACTCCTACCCTTGGTTATTTTGAGGATTACTTATTCAGGATTTGATAATGTGGGATTCCTTTTAAAATCAGAACCTTTTGTAAAGGCATAGAAATAAAAAGATTTTTAGATCAAATATTTTAAAGTCGAATAAATCTATTCAACTCTGATAAAACACTCTACTATGGTATGGCCTTAATAAATTCAAAAGAAAAGTTTTATTGTTACATATTAAGAGAAACAAAGAATTCCTTTTGACTCCAAACTAGAAAAGGATTATAATTAGTTTCTTAGGATGCTATAATCTCTTAAAACTTTAGATGTACCATGTTGTCAACCTGGTTTAAGACAGTATTACAACTAAGTAAGACAGAGTTTTCATGTGGGCCAATGTCTCAAGTTTTGTCATGGCCATCAAATGAATCTATCATCTTAAATTTTCCATTATTATTACAACTCCTAAAAAACCAACCACTGCCATCTTAATTCCTAGCATTCTAGTACCTTGTACAAGCATATCTTTTATGAAAGTCTGGAAGAGAGTAACTTACCCTATCATGAAGAGTCCAGCCAACATATTTTAGGTAACTGTCATTTAGGAAGGCATCACTATACATTTTCATCCATACTCCAATTTCTTCAATACAAATGGCTCTAATCTCAGCAATAGCATCACTAGAGGAGAGAACAAAACAACAACAACAAAAAACAGACAAACCTCAGATTAACATCCCAAACTAGAATGTACTTCATACAAATGTTCAGCAAGTAATAAATATTATATCCAATATACTCTCAAAAGTCCTACAATTTGAGTATCGTCTATTTTTTTAAATGTTTTCTTTTTTCTTTAAGATTTTATTTATTTATTTGAGAGAGAGAGCACAAGCAAGGAAGAGGGGCAGAGAAGAGGGAGCAGGGAGCTCTGGTGAGCAGGGAGTCTGATGCAGGGCTTGATCCCAGGATGCTGGGATCATGACCTGAGCAAAGGCAGACGCTTAACCGACTGAGCCACCCAGGTGCCCCTAGATGTTTTCTATAAAATAAAAATTATCAGTATCAAACTGAAAAACAATTCTGGAAATAATCTTTCACTTTATTTTCACTGGAGTAGGAAATGGTACTTGGACCTTTCTGAAAGCCTCCCAACTATTATGGAGTCAACAAACATGTTAAATCTGAGGAAACCAGCATACCACCATACCACAGAATAACACAGAACTTAAAAATTGTTTCTCTAATTGTGAATTTAAATTAGTATACATCTACTGAATTAAGAGAAAATATGACCGGAACACAAATTAGTATCTACAAGGGAAAATGACAGAAGCCTATATTTGAAAATATACAACAGTTACAAAATGAAAACCTCAAAGTAATTATACTAATAATTCACAATTAGTCACAATGGGAACAATCTTGGTGACTATACTGTGAAATGTACCAAAAGTCAGATTTTTGGCACCATGCCCAGATGGCTTTTCGTCTCACTATAAGCATCTAATATAACCCTCCTTGGATGATTTTCTTACTCTAAAATCTGTGAAACATGAACAAATACAATTTTATTATTTTTACCTAATCTTTCAACTGGTTATTAAGCTTTTAAAAAATCCTATTAAATATGGTGTTAAATCTTAACTTCCTTTTGTAGATGGATCTTCAAGGTTTCTGATTTACCATACATAAATGATTTAAAATTTTAGGTAATTCTTAACTCTCCAATTTATATAAGGCAATCATCTGTCAATTAAATTGTTAATCTGGCAATAATTTAGCTAGAATTTTAATGTTAATTAAGGAGCTTTTCTTAGTTTCTCTTTTGTGACAAAATAGGTAAGGCGCTAGCATTCTGGTATTTAATCCTCTAATATTTCTAATAATAAAATCTCAGTTTCTTCTAAGTCCCTGTCATTGCTCAAGAATAAAAATGTAAGGAATTTTCAAAGTCATACTACTAAATCACAATTTTTAGATTTCCTACATTTTTTAATACCTTTTTTTTTTTTTTTTAAAGAGCATGGAACCCGATGAACGGCTCAATCTCATGACCCTGAGATCATGACCTAAGCTGAAATCAAGAGTCAGAAGCTTTTTTTTTTTTAATTTATCTGACAGAGAGTGAGAGAGCACAAGCAGGGGGAGCAGCAGAGGAAGAGGGAGAAGCAGGGAGCCTGATGCGGAAGTCCATCAAGAGTTAGAGGCTTAAACTGATTAAACCACACAGGCGCCCAATACCTTCTTCTTAGGGAGAGATTCTACAGCATCGAGGCTAACGGCTCTGGAGCAAAACATACTAAGTTCAAATCCTAGTTCAACTAATTACAAGCTGTGTAGCTTTAGGCAAGTTACTTCCCTTTCTTAGATTTTGTTAATAATAATATACGGAATAATATATGGAATAAAACTGTACCTAGCCTAGTGCTCACAGAGATGAAATCACGTAATAAAAGTAAAATACTCAAAATTATGCCTAGCACCTACTAAATCTTCCATAAATGTTTACAATTATAATCTCTTAAGTGTCATCAATCTAAACATTTACAGATAATGCAGAAAAAACTGCTTTACTACAACTGTGAGAGAATGTTCCTAGACGATTATAACATTGAATATACAGAAGACAATATAGTGAATATATGTGTATCCACTATTCAGTTAAGAAATAAAATATTATAGTTGAAACTTCCTGTATACCTCTTACTGACAATCTCCCTCCCAAAGAGCATAGGACTATTCTTGGTTCAATGGCTACCACTGTCTTCTGTACCTTTATGCTTGAACTTCTTATGTACAGTTATACATATTTTAAAACTTTACATAAATAATGTCTTGTAGATATCCTCTCCAACTTGTTTTCACAAACCATGTTTTGCAATTCATACAGACTGATTTATATAGCTCCAGAGCCATTAATTAATTTTAACTGATGTATAGTTTTCCTATCTGTATACAGAGAAATTATAAACCACTTATATATTCTCTCTCGCAGACATTTAAGTTATTTCCATATTTTTCCTTTTATTAACTGACTAAGTGGCTCCGTCAGTTAAGCGTCTGCCTTCAGCTCAGGTCCCAGAGTCCTGGGATCAATCCTGGAATTGGGCTCCTTGCTTAGTGGCAAGCCTGCTCCTCCCTCTCTGTCTGCTGCTCTCCCTGCTTGTGCACGCACACTCACTCTCTGGCAAATAAATAAAACCTTTAAAACAAAAACAAAAACAAACAAAAAAAGAAAAACAACAAACCTACAGAGACTACTAACTATGGTAAGTGCATATAAAGACAGTTCAATCATTCTACTCATTACCACTTATATTACCATTACAAATACCATTACTATTGGAATTGAGATTATTGAGTGTCTAATTCCTAAGGCTAGAGAATATAAAGGCTTAGCTTTCAGTAGAGAAATACTGTTCAAAATCTTTTATAATCACCTCTATGTCTAAGCCTAATTTCTAACGACTTTTAATCTTGTTTACTAGACTTTTAAAGGCTCTGCTCTTAGAACACAAATCCTCTGTATGCACTGCCAACATTCTGATACAACTTGTCTTTTTTGGAATCATATTCTTTGTTTCAGATGCTAGTCTGACCCCTCCCACCTTAACTTTAAAATTTTTAGTATTCCTTCTAGATTTACAATTTGACTGAATGTGGTCAGATAACACATTCTGCTACTATTAAAAATCCCTAGGTAATCTGTCTCCTGTTTAGGTTCTAAAACTCCAACCCACTTTGCTTTTGATATAGTCCTGCGAGATTAATCATTCTCTACAGGTAATTATATTATGTAATCAAAGATAATACACAAAAGTAGAACTCCTTTGTGGTAGCTTTAAAATATGTCCACGCACTCTTTATTAATAGTTTTTATGGAGACAAATTCTTATTTTTTTAAAATGTGGGTGTACTTAGTAATTTGTTTCTAACAAACATGATGTGGTAGAAATGATGGATTTTTGACTCTTGAGGTTAGGTCAAGTAAGAGACTGTGACTTACTTGTGCTTTGTTCTCTCTCTTGGATCACTCTCTCGAAGCCATGTCCTGAGGACATTCTAGCTGCCCTACAGAGAACTCCACATCATGAGTAACTGGGGTCTTCTACCAACAGCCATGTGAGTAAGGCATCTTACAAGCAAGTACTCCAACCCTATACAAACTTTTAAAGGCCTGTAGTCTGGACCAAAGTCTTGACTGCAATCCAATGGGATAACTTATGCTAAAAACACATAGGTAGGCTGTTCCTAAATTCCCGACCCATAGAAATTATGAGGTAGTAACTGTTTGTTGTTTTGTTTTGCCAAATTTTGTAATAATTTGTTACATAGCAAAAGATATTCTTACTTTCTACTTTATTAAAGATCCATACCAATAACTAAACTTCTAGTGTGGTCTATGAATGAGTTCTTAGTCCAAAGAGTTCAAGTGCATCAGTATCTATGTATCTGTGGTCATCTCTATGCTTACACTGCCTTCATTTTGCTCTAAATACAAACAGTGATTATTCTTTTAAGCTCCTGTGGTGTTAGTTCTGTCATATCCTTTTATTACCAGATATAGCTTTTCTGCCCTCTATGAAGTAAGAGTCTATTTCAGTAGATGAAGTGTAAAATAAAAATGCAGTATGTTCTGAAATATTCCTCTAAACCTTGATTTTCATATAAAATTTCTTTTTAACACCTAAATCTCTATTTCCACCAGCCTCAGTCCATTTAGAAAAGTAATGTTTAACCTGCAGATATCTGGGAGTTTCCAAAGCAAGGATTAAAGTAGGGGGAAAAAGGTACAACAGGGGAAGGTATAAAGGCAATCATAAGATGAACTAATTTTCCTAATTCTAGTGTATGGGCCTTGAAATGAATAACTAAGATTGAAGTCAGGATATACTACTTTTGAACCCAAAAAGAAAAAGAAAACCTAGAAAATAATAATTCTGTAGTAATTCATCCTTTGTTGTAACTCTATTTTATAGCATAAAAAATGATTATGTTCATTCAATGAAAAACTTATCTAATTTACTGATCCTCAGAGTTAGTGTGCCTTTTGGGGAGATGTAACCCTTTAATTTAATATCTGGACTTTACATTTTCATTTTGGATTACTTTCCTGGCAGATGGAATTCAAATTATTTTCTGCGTACAACAAAATGAAATTTAACTCTAGTGAATTTTAGTGAAATGTTTCTTGTACTACTCTTATAGATGCTTTCTCAGTAAGGAAGTAGACTAAATTAAAATGACTGCAATATAAATTTTGGAGAATAACTCTTGGCTAATATGGGCGTTTTGACACTTAAAATTATCCCTCATGTACAAGGAATCTCACAAGAGCTCTAGAGTGAGAAACAATTACAAGTGCCAAGACGGCTGCTATCTAAATTTTAGCACAAAATGAATTCATGTCTCAACCAATTCTCTGTCACTAATATTTGGCTAAAAAAATTATATTTTCCAAAACAGAACTAGAGAGAATAAAAAAACAATAGCCCAAGAGAGAAAAGAACAGCTGAAGAACTAGTGAAAAGATACACTGTGTCCTTTATTAGACTGAAAACAAGAACTTAAGAATAAAGACCTTAATTTACAGAAAGATGATTAAAATAATTATCACCTTTAGCAAATGTTAAATGTTAGTAAAGGACAGTACAGGGAACACAGAAGCACATAAATTGATGGGAGGGACAAGATGGGGTCAAAGAAGGCTTCTAGGAGGCAGCAATGTTTAAAAGAACTGAAAAGCTGAAACTTTCCTGTTTGCTAGTTAAATCTGTATCTTTTACTTAATTATTTCAGGATGATCAGAGTTACTTAAAATGCACTAGAAATGTAATAGCTTTATAATAAAAAGTTGGAAATGTTTTCCATCTCAATTTTGCAGCATTATCTATTAGTGAAAATAGTGACAAAATACACAGAAAAGCATTGCATCACTGAGAATCATATAGAGCAGGTGACATGGCTGTCTGCTACCCTGCATAACTCCTTAATATTTTACTATTAACAGAAGTTTAGGCATAAGATTAAGAGTTGAATGTCAAGAATACATTACATTTTAAAGAACAATATCTTTAACTTATATCGCATTTTAACTATCAATCTGACATATAGGTTAGGTCAAAAATGAAATATTAGGAAGACAACTACATTTAAAAAAATGGCCATTTGCTCAGAATAAATCATACCACAGTATTGTGTAAGAATTGCTCTGAAGACATTATTTTAAAATGTTTCATCATAGTATAAAATGAAAGACCACTAGAAAACAGACATCCACTTTTCATTTTTTCAAAATTGTTGAAATCTTTCCGAAGTTACCTCCTTTTCCATTATTCTTTTTTTTTTAAGATTTTTATTTATTTATTCAACAGACAGAGATCACAAGTAGGCAGAGAGGCAGGCAGAGAGAGAGAGAAGAGGAAGCAGGCTCCCCACAGAGCAGAGAGCCCGATGTGGGGCTCGATCCCAGGACCCTGGGATCATGACCTGAGCCAAAGGCAGAGGCCTTAACCCACTGAGCCACCCAGGCGCCCTCCATTATTCATTCTTAAGGCCTAATAACTTTTTAACTCTTTACCATCACTGAAATAATAGACACTCTTTCATTTTTGGTAGCTTTTAAGACTTTCTCATAATCTTTGGTGTTATGTACTCTGATTATGGTTAGACATGAAATATTTTTCTTACCCTCAACACTTGTTAAGTCTTTCCAATCTGACAATTCTATTTTTTAAACCAATTTTATAAAATTTCAGTTATCTCAATCATACTATTTTCCAATACTTCTCTTTTCTTTTGAAATCCTATGTGAAGGACTTCTGAAGCCTCTCAAACAATCCCCCATGTATTAGAAACATTTTTACATATCTCCTTTGACTGGCTTAATTCCTCAATATTATATTCTAATTCACTAAATGTTCCTTCAACAGTCTAAGAGTGTATCTTGTTCACTAAATATTTACCTATGTATTTATCGTGAATATGTTTTTCATAACCAGTATTTTAAATTCTATTTTTATATCCACTTGTTCTTACTATATGCCATTTAATTGTTAAAGGAACTGGGTCAATTACAGTCTATATGATTTATCACATTCTGGACTAAAACAATACCATGAAGACTGAGTCAAATAAAAGGCTCTTCTATTTTTCATATTTCCTATAAATGAGTAGTTACATCTAGCATTGTATAGATTAATATTCAGTATTTATTTGACATTAAGGTGGCAGGTAAAACTCGGAGTGTTAAAGTGCCATCACTGCACAACATCTCTAGTATGTATATGCAGTAACATCGTCCCTTAATCAGTACATTAAGTAATACTTCTGGAAAAATCAATGATTGGTATCTCTACTGATAACTCTGGAAGGCAGGTCACATTCTCAACTGTTTCAATCCTGTTATGAGCAGCTGAAATTTTAATGTATCAAAAGTAAGCTGTGACAGATCCAACACTAGATTATTTAAGGCCTCATTAAAAAAAAAGCAGTAAGATAACAGAAAATTTAAAAATTGTTGTTTCTATGAGGATAACAGGTTGATACTTTGGCAAGACTCAATAAGGGTGAATCTCTAAAACAAAAACCACATTATTTTAGTGCTGAAAGACCAAAGTAAAATAGTAATAATACGTATTCTGCACTCAAGACTGCATGGCTGAGTCATGATGGACAGAATTTAAGTTTCCACTTAAAAAACCGCATAAAACATAAAATAATGGTGTTTAGATGGCAGAGAAGGAAAGTAATCTTTGAGAGGTAAAAAGGTAATTCTTTTTTTAAAGATTTTATTAATTTATTTGTTAGAGATCACAAGTAGACAGAGAGGCAGGCGGCGGGGAAGCAGTCTCCCCGCTGGTTGGAGAGCCTGATGCAGGGCTCAATCCCAGGACCCTGGGATCATGACCTGAGCCGAAAGCAGAGGCTTTAACCCACTGAGCCACCCTGGCACCCCTAATAAGGTAATTCTTAAGACAAATAAAGATTATACTCGTGAGCACTTGGGTGGCTCAGTCAGTGTCTGATCGTGGCTCACCTTCCTATGATAGAGCCCTGTGTTGGGCTCCCTCCCTGCTCAGCGGGGAGGCTGCTTCTCCCTCTTCATACCCCACTGTGGTCTCTTTGAAATAAATAAAAAGTAAATAAAATCTTAAAAAAAAAAAAAGACAAAGAAGGTAATTCTTAAGACTGCACCAAATTGGTGCCTGCCAGGTAGCAGTACTGGCACAGGAACCTAGGCAGAGCCTTTGTATATAATCTTATATATAAAATTTCTTTCTAGTTAGAAACAAGGAAACCACAGTGAGTGAATCAATTCCTTTAAAAGTCCTAAAAAAAAACAAAAAATGTCAAACTAAAATTCCATACCAAGAGAAAACATCTTTCAGAAATGAAGATGAGGCGGGGCGCCTGGGTGGCTCAGTGGGTTAGAGCCTCTCCCTTCAGCTCAGGTCATAATTCCCAGGATCCTGGGATCAAGCCCCACATCAGGCTCTCTGCTGCGAGGAGAGCCTGCTTCCTCCTCTCTCTCCCTGCCTTCCTCTCTGCCTATTTGTGATCTCTCTCTGTCAAATAAATAAATAAAATCTTAAAGGAAAAAAAAAAAAAGAAATGAAGATGAGGCAATGGGAGAGTTAAGTGGTTGTTAAATGTTCTCCACCAAAGAAACAACTAAGACAAAAACAATCATTTTAGTTTTCTGATAATCAACCAAAAATAAATGAGATGCATTTAGTCATAGAAAGTTATTAACCTTTCTCTAAAACAGGAGAAATCTATGGCTTTCTGGCACAGAAATTGTTTTTTTCAATGATTCAATTAATTGGGGGAAAACTAAGTCCCATTAAATGTGAAATGACTGAAATCCTTCAAAGTATATTTAGTAATCATAATAAAATTAAATTAGAAATTAAGAAGAGAAATTAACGGAAACCTCCAAATATCTGAAAATAAAAGATTTAATATTAATAAGCCATGCATCAAAGAAGAAATCACCATAAAGAAATAAGGAAATAATTTATACAGAATAAGAATTAAAATACAGCATATCAATAGTCCTGGGATGTTGTAAAAGCACTGCTTTGTGGGAAATTCACAGCTTAAAATTCTAGCTAAGGAAGAAGAATATAAGATTAGTAACCTGAGTTTCTATCTTAAGAAACCAGAAAGAGATGAATAAATTAAAATTATAGCAATCGGAAAGAAGGAAATAAAAAAGATTAAGCAAAAAAAATTAAAAATAATGTTAATGAAACCAAATGTTCAATCTTTAAAAAAGAGTAATAAAACTGATAAACACTTAGCTAGAGTGACCAAGACAAGAAGAAAGACGACACAAATTACAAACAAGAAATAAACAAACATCACTGCCAATCCTATAGAAATGAAGAGGATCATGGGGTGCCTGGGCAGCTTAGTTGGTTAAGTGTCCACCTCATGGTTTCAGCTCAAGTTTTAATCTTGTGGTCCTGAGACTGAGTCCCATGGCAGACTCCGTGCATGGTGCAGAGTGTGCTTCAGATTTTCTCTCCCTTTGCCCTTTCCCCTGCTCATGCATGCTCTCTCTCTCTCTCTCTCTCTCTCTCAAATAAATAAATAAATAAATAAATAAATATCTTAAAAAAGAAGAAATGAAAAGGATTGTAAGGAAATACCATGAGCAAGCTATGCCATCAAATCTGCAGTATACATGAAATGGACAGATAGTCTAAAAGACACAAATTACCAAAATGAACAAATAGAAAAACTAGGATAGATCTATAACAAAAGATTTAATCAGAAATTGAAAACGGTCACCCCCAAAAGCCCCTAGGTTTAAAATGCTTCACTGGTGAATCCTATCAAATTATAAAAAAGAAATAATACCAATCTTTCATAAACTCTTTCAGAAAATAGAGCTGAGGGGAACACTTCCCAGAATATTTTATAAGGCCAGTAACTAGATTATGATTGTAGACACAAAATTCCTTAATATAAATTAGCAAACTGAATCCAGGAGCATTAAAAAAAAATAAAAAGATTATGTATCATGATCATGCAGAATTTCTCCCAGAATGCAAACCTGGCCTAATATCTGAAGATCAATTAATAGAACAGAATAAAGGAAAAAGTGTTTTTTCATCTTAACTGAAACAAAACAATCAAATCAATCAATCATGATAAAAACAACAAACAAAATTAGGCTAGAGGGGAATTTACTCATCCTGCTGAAGGATAACAATGTAAAACTTAAAAGCTAATGGCATTAAAGACTGATGGTTTTCCCTTTAGGATCAGAAAAAATGGAAAGCTGTCCTCTCTTACTACTTTTATTCAGTACTGTACTAGAGATTCTATAGCCAATGCAATGAGGGTAAAAAAAAGAAAGTAAAGACACAGAAAAAGTCTTTAGACTGAGAAAGTAAGAATAAAAATGGTCTTTATTCACATATGATCTGTATGTGCAAAATCTTAAATAACCTGTAAAACAAACAAAATCTCAAAATGGTATAACAAACGAAAGTATCTTGTAATTCTGGAGGAATGTTAAAAAGAACTGCATTTTAATATATTAATAAGGAAGAATCTAGAACAGAAATTAAGAAAACAATTTCATTTACAGTAGAATAAAAAATGAAAACGCTTAGAAATTTAACAAAAGTAATGCAAGACTTGTACCTTGAAAATCATAAAAAACAGCTAAGAGAAATTAAAGAATATCTAAACAAATTGAGATAACAATCTATATTCATAGGCTGGAAGATTTAATACTGTGAAGAATTCAATTTTCTCCAAATTTGTCTACAGAGTCATTATATTCATCAGAATTTCAGCAAACATTTATGTAAAAATTGACAAGCTGACCCTAAAATTTATACAGAAACACAAAGAATCTATAATTGTCACAATTCTGAAAAAGAACAAAGTAGGAGGATTTAGCGCAACCTAATTTTAAAAGCATACTCTAAAAGACAAATACTGTACATCTACTTATATGTGGAATCTAAAAAAGCCAAGCTCATAGAAATATAGTAGAATGGTGGTTGCCAGAGCCTGGGGGAGGTGAGAGAAATGAAGAGATGTTAAAGAGTAGAAACTTCTGCTTATAAGATGAATAAATTCTGGAGATCTAATGTACAGCATTGTGACTACAGTTAATAAAATTGTATTTATTACACACTTGGAAGTTGCTAAGAGAGTAAGCTTAAATATAATCAAAACCACCACAAGAAAAAAAAAGGTATTTAGGTGAGATGACTGAGGTGTTAGGAAACCTTGTAACAGTAACTTCACGAAATATGCAAATCAAACCATCACACTGTAAAATTTAAACTCACATATTCTACATCAATTACTCAAAACCTAAAAAAAAAATTTATTCTAAAGCTACTATAAGCAATATGGATGGTATAGGTTTAAGGATAGACAGATTAGAAATGCTATAAATTAATCTTTCCATTTGTGTTCATTTGGTTTTAAAGAAAAGCTCCAAGGAGGAGTACCTTATTGGGTCAGTTGGTAGAACATGGGACTCTTAATCTATGGGTTGTGAGTTTGAGCCCCACATTGGACGTAGTGATCACTTAAGAAAAAGGGGGGTGCCTAGGTGGTTCAGTTAAATGTCCAACTGTTGATCTCGGCTCAGGTGTTGATCTCAGGCTTGGGAGTCAAAGACCCTTGTTGGGCTCCATGCCACCCTAGAGCCCATTTAAAAAAACTCCAAGGAAACTCAACTGGAGGAAGGGAGACTTTCACCAAATGGTGCTTGGACACATGAATACCTATATGTATAAAGCAGAGGTACACCTTGTAACACAACATACACAAAAGTTAACTCAAACAATGGTCCATATACTTTTACTTAAAATACTAAGCTATTAAACTTCTAGAATAAAACACAGAAGAAAATCTGGGGTTAGGCAAAATGTTCACAGATAGATCAAAAGCACGTACAGAAAAGAAAAATGAATAAAAGACTTCATTACAATTGAAAACTTTTGTTTTTCAAAAGGTATCATTAAGAAAATGAAAACAAAGCCAAAGGCATAAGAAAACTTCAAATTATTTATGTAACAATAACTTGCATCAAGCATAAAAAGTACTCCTACAAAAACCCTCTCATTAATGATTAAGAATAGATAAAATCAGTAAAGGATAGAAAAGACCTGAACACTACCAAATGATTTTGACCTAAAATCAAAAGCACAATATGTATTTTTGTCTGAGTAAATAGAACACTTATCTAGACTACAATATGGGTCATAAAACAAATCTTAACAAATTTAAAACCATTCAAATTATACACAGTATATTCTCTGACTACAATGGAATTAAATCAGAAATCAGTAACAGAAAGATCTCAGATATTTGTAAACTAAATACTACACTTCTAAATAAACCATAGGTCAAAGAAACAAGTCAAAAAGGAAATTAGAAAGCATTTTGAGATGAATGAAAATGGAAACACAACATACTAAAATTAAGGGGATACAGCTAATGCAGTACTAACAGAGAGATTTATAGGAATAAATTCCAATATTAGAAAATAGGCCTTAAATCATTGTCTCACTTTTCACCTTGAGAAAAGCAGAGAAAATGAAACCCAAATTAAGAATTAAAAAGGAAATAATAGATCAAAAATCAATGTAACAGAAAACAGAAAAATAGAAAAGTTCACTGTAACCAAAATCTCATTTTTTTTCTTTTCAAATTTTTATGTAAATTCTAGTTATCATACAGCGCAATATTGGTTTCAGGAGTAGAATTCAGTGGTGCATCTATTAACATATAACAAACAGTGCTCATCATAACAAGCACCTTCCTAATACCCATCACTAATCTAGCCCATTCTTCCCCCACCTCCATCCATCAACCTTCAGCTTGCTCTCTTAGAGTCTCTTATGGCTTGTTTCCATCTCTTTTTCTATTTTCCCCCCGCCCATATATTCCTCTGTTTTGTTTCTTGAACTCAACATAAGAGTGAGATCATATGGTATTTGTCTTTTTTGGACTTATTTCATTAGTACAATATACTCTAGCTCCATCCATATCCTTGCCAATGACAAGATTTCATTCTTTTTATGCCCGAGTAATATTCCATTGTATATATACATACCACATTTTTTTTATCCCTTCATTAATCAATAGACATTTGGGCTCTGCCCATAGGTTGGTTACATGAACCCCTTCGAATCTGTATTTTTGTAACCTTTGGTTAAATACCTAGAAGTACAATTGCTGGATTGTAGGGAGTTCTTTTTTTTTTTTTTAAGGTTTTTTTTTTTTTTTTTTTGAGATTTTTATTTATTTATTTATTTGATAGATAGAGATCACAAGTAGGCAGAGAGGCAGGCAGAGAGGTAGGCAGAGAGGAGGAAGCAGGCTCCCTGCTGAGCAGAGAGCCAGATGTGGGGCTCGATCCCAGGACCCTGGGATCATGACCTGAGCCGAAGACAGAGGCTTTAACCCACTGAGCCACTCAGGCGCCCCGGGAGTTCTATTTTTAACTTTTTGAGGAACCTCCATACTGCTCTTCAGAACAGCTGCACCAGTTTGCATTCCCACCAACAGTGCAAGAGAGTTCTCCTTTATTTGCATCCTAATCAACATCTGTTGTTTCTTGTGTTGTTAATTTTAGTCACTCTGACAGGTGTAAGGTCATATATCATGACAGTTTTCATTTGTATTTCCCTGATGATGAGTGATGTTGAGCATCTTTTCATGTGTCTGTTAGTCATCTGGATGTCTTTTTTGAAAAAGTGTTTATTCATGTCTTCTGCTCATTTCTTAACTGGGTTATCTGGTTTTTGGGTGTTGAGCTTGTTAAGTTTTTTCCTAGATTTTGGATACTACCCTTTTATCAGATATGTCATTTGCAAATACCT
The DNA here is from genome assembly GCF_902655055.1 of Lutra lutra. Taxonomy (NCBI): domain Eukaryota; kingdom Metazoa; phylum Chordata; class Mammalia; order Carnivora; family Mustelidae; genus Lutra; species Lutra lutra. Next base: position 128,679,788 of record NC_062278.1, on the reverse strand, counting down.
TCTCCCATTTGATAGGCTGCCTTTTAGTTTTGTTGTTTCTGCCACCAGGCAGATTTTTATCTTGATGAAGTCCCAATAGTTCATCTTATGCTTTTGTTTCTCTTGCCTCCTGAAATATGTCTAGTAAAAAGCTGCTAAAGCTGAGACCAAAGAGGTTGCTGCCTGTGTTTTCCTCTATGATTTTGATGGTATCCTGTCTTACATTTAGGGCTTTCATCCATTTTAAGTTTATGTTTGAGTATGGTATAAAAAAGTGGTCTGGTTTCATTTTTTTGCAGGTTGCTGCCCAGTTTTCCCAACAAAATTTGTTGAAGAGACTTTTATCCATTGGATATATTCTTTCTGCTTTGTCAAACATTAATTGACCATATAGCTGTAGGTCCATTTCTCGGTTTTCTATTCTGTTCCATTGATCTATATGTCTATTTTGTGCCAGTACCATACTATCTTGATGACTACAACTTTGTAATACAGCTTGAAGTCTGGAATCATGATGCCTCTGGCTTTTCTTTTCTTTTCCAAGACTGCTTTTTGGCTATTAGGGGTCTTCTGTGGTTCCATACACATTTTAGGATTGTTTTAGTTCTGGAAAAATGCTGCTGGTATAGTAACAGGGATTGCATTAAATGTGTAGCTTGCTTTGGATAGTACAGACATTTTAACAATGTTTCTTCTTCCAATCCATGAGCCTGGAATATTTTTCCATTTCTTTGTGTGCTCTTCAATCTCTTTCATAAGTGTTCTATAGTTTTAAGAATGTACATCTTTTACCTCTTCAATTAGGTTTATTCCTAGGTATCTTACTGTCTTTTGTGCAACTGTAAATGGAATTGATTCCTTGATTTCTTTTTCTGTGTCTTCATTATTGGTGTATAGAAATGCAACAGATTTCTGTATGTTGATTTTATATCCTGTGACTTTGCTAAATTTGTGTATCAGTTCTAACAATTTGGGGGGGGGGGTCCTTCAGGCTATATAGAGTATCACATCATTTGCAAAGAGTTTGTCTTCTTCCTTGCCATTTGTATGCCTTTTATTTCTTTTTTGTTGTCTGACTACTGAGGCTAAGACTTCTAGTACTGTGTTCAATAGTAATGGTGAGAGTGGACATTCCTCTCTCTCGTTCCTAACTATACAAGAAAAGCTCTCAGTTCTTCCCCATTGACATATTAGCTGTGGGTCTTTTGTATATGGCCTTTATAATGCTGAGGTATGTTCCATCTATCCCTACTTTTTCCAATTTTATTTATTTGAAAGGGGAAGAGAGAGAGAGAGAGAGAGGACATGAGCGGAGACAGTGGCAGAGGGCTAGGGTGAAGCAGACTCCCCACTAAGGAGGGCAACGCGGGGCTTGATCCCAGGACTCTGGGATCTTGACCTGAATTGAAGGCAGATGCTTAATCGAATGAGCCAACCAGGCACCCCTTATTGAGGGTTTTTCTCAAGAACGGATGCTGTTGGGGTGCCTTGGTGGCTTAGTCAGTTAAGTGACTGCCTTAGGCTCAGGTCATGATCTCAGGGTCCTGGGATCAAACCTTGTATGGGGCTCCTTACTCATCGAGAGCCTGCTTTCCCCTCTCCCTCTGCCCCTCCCCCTCTCATGCTAACATGTTCTCGCAAATAAATTAAAAATCTTAAAAAAAAAAAAAGAATGGATGCTTTATTTTGTCAAATGCTTTTTCTACATCTACTGATATGATCATATGGTTTTTATGCTTTCTTTTACTAATGTGGTATATCATGTCAGTGGATTATGAATACTGAATCACTTTTGGAGCCCAAGAATAAATCATATTTGATCATGAAATAGGTGAATAATTATTTTGATGTAGTTTAGATGTGATTTGCTAGTATCTTTAGAATTTTTGTATCCATGTTAATCAGGCATATTGGCCTGTAATTCTCCTTTTTAATGGGGTCTTTGTCTGGTTTTTGAATGAAGGTAATGCTGGCCTCACAGAAGGAGTTTGGAAGTTTTCCTTCCATTTCTATTTTTTTCTAAAGATTTATTTATTTTAGAGAAAGAGCGAGCAAGCACATGAGTGAGGGGGAAGGACAGAGAGAAGGAGAGAAAAAGCATACTCCTCGCTGAGTGTGGAGCCTGATGCCAGGCTCAATCCCAGGTACCTGAGATCATGACCTGAACCAAAACTAAGTCAGATGTTTAACCAACTGAGCCACATAGCTGCGCCTTCCATTTCTATTTTTTGTAATAACTTGAGAAGAATAGGTATTAAACTCTTCTTTAAATGTATGGTAGAATTCCCCTGTGAAGGTATCTGGTGCTAGACTTTTGTTTTGGGAGATTTTTAATTACTGATTCAATTTCCTTGCTTGTTATGTTCAAATTTTCCAATTCTTCCTTTTTCAGTTTTGGTAATTTGTATGTTTCTAGGAATTTGTCCATTTCTTCCAGATTGCCCAGTTTGTTAGCATATAATTTTTCATAATATTCTCTAATGATTATTTGTATTTCTGTGGTGTTGGTTGCGATCTTTCCTCCTTCATTTGTGATTTTATTTGGGTGTATTGTCTTTTCCGTTTTGTAAGTCTGGCTAGGAGTTTATCAATTTTATTAATTTTTTGAAAAAATCAGCTCTTAGTTCTGTTGATCTGTTCTACTGTATTTTTTGTTTCTCTATCATTTATTTCTGCTCCAATCTTTACTATTTCTCTACTTCTGCTGGCTTTGGGCTTTATTTGCTGTTCCTCTTCTAGCACCTTTATGTGTAAGGTTAGGTTGTATATTTGAGAATTTTCTTGCTTTTTGATGTAGGCTTGTGTTGCAGTATACTTCACTCTTAGGACTGACTTTGCTGCAACCCAAAGATTTTCGACTGTTATGTTTTCATTTTCATTTCTTTTCAAGCACTTTTTAAAATTTCTTAATTTCCTGATTAACTCATTCATTCCTTAGTAGGATGTTCTTCAATCTCCACGTATTTGTGGTCTTTCCAATTTTTTTCTTGTGTTTGACTTCAAGTTTCATAGTATTTTGGTCTGAAAATATGCATAGAATGTTCATGATCCTTTTGTACTTACTGAGAGCTGATTTGTGATCCAGTATGTGATCTATCCTAGAGAATGTTGTAAGTGCACTCTAAAAAAATGTGTTCTGCTGCTCTAGGATTAAGTGTTCTGAATGTATCTGTTAAGTCCATCTGGTAGAGTGTGTCTTTCAAAGCCCTTGTTTCCTTATTGATTTTCTGCTTAGATGATCTGTTCATCTAACACCCCACTGCTGTAAGTAGGGTCTTGAAGCCCCCTACCATTAGTGTATTATTATCAAGTTGATTGATATATTTGCATGCTCCCAAGTTGAAAGCATATATACATATAATTTTTAGATCTTCTTGATGGACAGACCCCTTATGAAACAATGCCCTTCTTTATCTCTTCTTACAGACTTTGCTTTAAAATCTGGTTTATCTGATATAAATATGGCTACTCAGGTTTTCTTTTTATGTCCATCAGCATGACAGATTATTCTCCCTCCCCTCACTTTCAACCTGCAGATGTCTTTAGGTGTGAATCTCTATCTTTTTTTCAAGTATGGTCCACACCCAGGGTACAGCCCAACACAGGACTTGCACTCACAATTGTGAAATTAAGAGTCAGATGCTCAAATGACTGAGCCACCCAGGTGCCCCCTAAAATGCATTTCTTGTAGGTGGCATATAGATGGGTCTTATTTTTTATCTGGTATCCTTTGTCTTTTAATTGGAGAATTTAGTCTATTTACATTCAGAGTGATTACTGAAAGATATGAATTTAGTTTATTTGTATTCTATTCTATTATTTGTAAAGATGGTGTTTCTGCTGATGTTCTGTTCCTTTCTAGTCTGTTACTTTTGTTCTTTCTCCCCCCACTAAGAGATTCCTCTCTAATATTTCTTGTAAGACTGGTTTAGGGGCCACAAACTCCTTTAGTTCTTGTTTGTCTAGGAGACTCTTTATCTCTCATTCTACTCTGAGTGATAGCCTTGCTGAATACATTATTTTTGGCTGCATATTTTCCCCTTAGGTGTAAGATTCAGTATACTGAACTGAATTCAGTATACTGAATATATCCTGCCATTCTCCCCTGGCCTGCCAAAGTCCTGCGGACAGATGTGCTTCAAACCTAACATGTCTTCCCTTGTAGGTTAAGGATATTTTTACCGTGCTGCTTTCAGGACTCTGTCTTTGTATGTGTATTTTGTGAATTTAGCTATGATATATCTAAGTGATGACCAGCTTTTGTTGAATTTAATAAGACTTCTCTGTGCTTCTTGGATTTTGATGTCTGTGTCATTCCTCAGATTAGGGAAGTTTTCAGCTATAATTTGCTCAAATAAACCTTCTGCCCCTTTTATCTCTTTCTTCACCTTCTGGGACATCTATGATATGAATGCCATTACATTTTAAGAAGTCACTTAGTTTCCTGAGTCTTCCTTTGTGATCTAATACCTTTCTTTCCCTCATCACTTCAGTTTCATTATTTTCCATAATTTTATCTTTTATATCACTGATTTAGTCCTCTTGATTCATCCATCCTCATTGTTATGACATCTATTTGGGTTTGCACATCGGTTATAGCATTTTTAATTTTGGCTTGACTAGATCTTCGGTTGTTTATCTCTGCAGTAAGTGATTCTCTAGTGTCTTCTATACTTTTTTCAAGCTGAGCTAGTATCCTTATAATTGTTGTTTTAAATTCTAGTTCAAATATTATTTGTACCTGTATTAATTAAATCCCTGGCCATTACTTCTATTTCCTGTTCTTTCTTTTTGGGTGAATTCCTCCATCTTGTCATTTTGTTCAGGAAAACAAATCTAGATCCTGCTTTGTTAAAGAAAGCTAGATCCAAAAGATAAAATTAATATACATACAAAAATATGGGTGCCTGAGTGGCTCAATTGGTTAAACGTCTGACTTCAGCTCAGGTTATGATCTCAGGGTCCTAGGACCAAGCCCTGCACTGGACTCTCTGCTCAGTGGGGGAGTCTAATTTTCCCTCTCCCTCTGCCCCTCAATCCTACTCACGCTCTCTCAAATAAGTAAAATCTTTTTTTTTTTTTTAAGATTTTACTTATTTATTTGACAGAGATTACAAGTAGGCAAGAGAGGCAGGCAGGGAGAGAGAGGAGGAAGCAGGCTCTCTGCGGAGTAGAGAGCCCGATGTGGGGCTCGATCCCAGGACCCTGGGATCATGACCTGAGCCCAAAGCAGAGGCTTTAACCCACTGAGCCACCCAGGTGCCCCTCAAATAAATAAAATCTTAAGAAAAAAGTTTTCATCGCAAGAAAAAACATTTAAAAAAATTTTTTAAATGCAAATTAAAAAGATTAAATTAAGAAAATTTTAAAAATAGGTCTTTCGTTCATTTTGAGTCTATTTTTGTATATGGTGTAAAAATATGGTCCAGTTTCATTCTTCTGCATGTTGCTGTCCAGTTTTCCCAACACCATTTGTTGAAGAGACTGTCCTTTTTCTACTGGATAGTCTTTCCTGCTTTGTTGAAGGTTAGTTGACCACAGAGTTGAGGGTCCACTTCTGGGTTCTGATGATCTATGTGCCTGTTTTTGTGCCAGTACTATACTGTCTTGTTGATTATAGCTTTCCTCAAAGTCCAGAATTGTGATGCCACCAGGTTTGGTTTTGTTTTTCAATATTCCTCTGGCTATTTGGATTTTTTTCTGGTTCCATACAAATTTTAGGATTATTTGTTCCAGCTTTGTAAAAAACTTGATGGTATTTTGGTTGTATGTGTACATTGCTCTAGGCAGCAAAAACATTTTAACAATATTTGTTCTTCCAATCCATGAGCATGGAATGTTTTTCCATTACTTTGTGTCTTCCTCAATTTCCTTCATGAGTGTTCTAACAAACCAAAAGACATCCAACAGAATGGGAGAAGATATCTGCAAATGTCCTATCAGATAAAGGGCTAGTAACCAAAATCTATGAAGAATTTCTCAAACTCGACAACCAAAGAACAAATAATCTAATCGAGAAATGGGCATAAAACATTTCTCCAAAGAAGACAATACAAATGGCCAAGAGACACATAAAAAATGGGTCAACATCACTCCACATTAGAAAAATACAGGGGTGCCTGGGTGGCTCAGTGGGTTAAGCCTCTGCCTTCGGCTCAGGTCATGATCTCAGGGTCCTGGGATTGAGCCCCACATCAGGCTCTCTGTTCAGCGGGGAGCCTGCTTCCCCCTCTCTCTCCGCCTGCCTCTCTGCCTGCTTGTGATCTCTCTCTGTCAAATAAATAAATATTAAAAAAAAAAAAGAAAGAAAAATACAAATCAAAATCAATGAGATACTATCTCATACCGGTCAGAATGGCCAAAATTAACAAGTCAGGAAAGGACAGATGTTGGCAAGGATACAGAGAAAGGGGAAATCTCGTACACTATGGAAGGTAATGCAAGCTGGTGTAGCCATTCTGGAAAAAGGTATGGAGGTTCTTCAAAAAGCTGAAAATAGAGCTTACCTACCCTAGTTGAACAATTGCACTACTTGGTATTTACCCAAAAGACAGAAATGTAATGATCTGAAGGGGTACCTGCACCCTAATGTTTACAGCACCAGTGTCTACAGTAGCCAAACTATGGAAACAGGCCACGTGTCAACAATTGATGAATGAATAAAGAAGACACATGGATACACACACACACACACACACACACACACTCATATACATATATATATGAATGGAATATCTTTTTTTTTTTAAGATTTTATTTATTTGACAGAGAGAGATCACAAGCAGGCAGAGAGGCAGGTAGAGAGAGAGGAGGAAGCAGGCTCCCTGCTGAGCAGAGAGCCCGATGCGGGGCTCGATCCCAGGACCCTGAGATCATGACCTGAGCCGAAGGCAGCGGCTTAACCCACTGAGCCACCCAGGTGCCCCAATGAATGGAATCTATATCTATATCTATATCTATATCTATATCTATATCTATATCTATGGAATACTACTCAGCCATCAAAAGGATGAAATCTTGCCATCTGCGATGACGTGGATAGAACTAGAGGGTATTATGCTAAATGAAATAAGTCAATCAGAGAAAGGCAATTCTCATATAACCTCACTCATATATGGAACTTAAGAAACAAAACAGAGGATCATAGAGGAAGAAAGGAAAAAATATAAGAAGAAATTAGAGACGGGTACAAACCATAAGACTCTCTTTACCAAAAGGAAACAAGCTGAGGGTTGGTGGAGAGGAGGAGGTGGGGGGGAATGGGGTAACTAGGTGATGGACATTAAGGAAGGCACATGATATAATGAGCACGTAAGACTGAAGAATCAATGAACTCTACCTTTGAAATTAATAATACACTGCATGTTAATTAATTGAATTTCAACAAACAAAAAAAAGGAAGCTAGATCCTCTTTCTCCCAAAGCTAAAGCTTTCTAACACTCTATGATCAACAGACTTCATATGGGTAGGGGTTTGTGCTGGTCTTTTCAAGGAGGGGCTCGATACTCTGGATTCTCAGGGGGACTTGACCTAGTGAAGATGCACTTGTAGAATTGGGGTGGGGGCGGTAGGGGGGCGGGGTGCAGGATTTAGTTTACATGACTCAGGCTCCCCTTGGTGGCACTGTTTTTCTCACTGAGGTTGGTTAGTGCTTGTGGGAGTGGGGTGGAAATGGCATTACCCTGCTGTCTCGTTTGAGGAGAGCAGAACTCAAGCCAGCCAATCCTCAGAAAGCCCTTACAGAGGAGCAAACAATCACCCCTCCTGTGTCCCCAGCTTCCATCAGATCCCTTCAGCCTCTCTGTGCCTGAGCTCTCCACATGTCAGCTGGCACCGCACTCTTGTGTTTTACCTCAGGTGAAGTTGTGTTTTAAAAACCCAAACTTCAGAGACCACCCTCCCTCCCCCAGGCAGGGACCTGTGCTGATCTGGAGGAGGGTATTATTGTGATGTGGCCAGTGCTGGCTGGTCCCAGAAAATAGTCAGCTGACCATGCAGTACTTAGGAGTTTATTGTAAACTGGAGCACAAACTTGGAGCCAAGGTTTGTTGCTCTGATCTGGTATCTTTGTTCCTATGTTGGGGAAGAGGGCAGATCAATGGCACCTGTACCAAATGCACTCCAAGTAGGGAAACTTTCTCTCTGTGTGACCTAGGGTATCCTCAGATTATGCTGCCTACTCATGGGTCTCTGCCCTCCCTCCCCACAGGAGCACCACTAAGGCAGGCATGACTCCTGTGATAACAGGCTTCTAAAACTTCAGATTTTACGCTCTGCTGCTTATAATACCTTGTAGTAGTCTCCATAAGCAGGGATCCCTCCCCTCTGCCACACGCATAGTTCTTATATCCCCCAAATCAACTCTTCAGAGTTCCTACATTCCACGATTCTACTTGTAAGACAAGACTTGCAGTTTTGTTCTCTCAGTCCTCAGATTAATTTCTTGGGTGTTCATAATGATTTGATATTTATCTATCTGTGTTCAAGGGAGGAGGCAAGCTTAAGGTTCCCCTATTCCTCCACCACCTTAACTCTTCCTCCCCAAATCTCAATTTTTAAGAAAAATAAATACTATTGATACAAGAGATGTGAAACCACAAATATTATGAACAACTTTATGCTGACAGTTGTGGGATATAATTTAATAACTTAGATCAATGTATCATTTTCTTTTAAGATATAAAATGAACAGCCTTGTATGAGCCTTGTATCTATTAAAGAAATTTAATTTGCACTTAAAAACATCCCTACAATGAAAATTCTAGGCCCCAATGGTATGACACCTATCTGAAGAAAAATAGTAACAATACTATTAAACTCTTCCAGAAAATTAAAAAGGAGAAAATACACTGCAAATTGTTCAAAAAAGCCAGCATTACCGTGGTTCAAAAGCAGTCAGAGACATTTGATAAAAACAAAAAAGTTAAGGGGCGCCTGGGTGGCTCAGTGGGTTAAAGCCTCTGCCTTCAGCTCAGGTCATGATCTCAGGGTCCTGGGATCGAGCCCCGCATCGGGTTCTCTGCTCAGCGGGGAGCCTACTTCCCTCTCTCTCTCTCTCTCTACCTGCCTCTCTGCCTACTTGTGATCTCTGTCTGTCAAATAAATAAATAAAATCTTAAAAAAAAAACAAAAACAAAAACAAAAAAGTTAAGAGATATATCTCTCTTGAGCAAAGAAGCAAAATTCTTAGGAAAATTCAGGAAATCATATGCAACAATATATAGAAAGAATAATATAACAGGACTATGAGGAATTTATCTCAAGAATTTAAGGCTAACATTTGAAATTCAACTAACTCAATTCATATTAATAGTCTTACAGAAGAAAACCTGCATATACTAATCTCAACAGATGTAAAAAAGCATCTGACAAAATTCAAGACCCATTTCTAACTAAAAACCTCAGAAAAAGAATAGAAGGGAAATTTCCTCAACCTGACAAAGGGCATCTATGAAAACTTACATTTAACCGTCTTGATGAAAGACTAATTTTTTTTTTAAAGGTTTTATTTATTTATTTGTCAGGGACAGAGGGAGAGAGAGCAAGCGAGCACAGGCAGACAGAGAGGCAGGCAGAGGCAGAGGGAGAAGCAGGCTCCCTGCCGAGCAAGGAGCCCGATGTGGGACTCGATCCCAGGACCCTGGGATCATGACCTGAGCCGAAGGCAGCTGCTTAACCAACTGAGCCACCCAGGCGTCCCGAAAGACTAATTTTGCTTAGTGAAAAAAGTCAGATAAAGACAAAAATAACAAAAATCAGGAGCACATATTGTACAATTCCATTTTTATGAAATCCTTAAAAGTGTAAACAAATCAGTTAGCAAATCAAGAACTGCTTGAGGATGGAAGTGGGGGAGACTGGCAAGGTTGAGAGGAATTACAAAATGGTAAGAGAAAATTTCTGAGGATGATGGATATATTCATTATTTTGCCTGTAGTAGTTCTAAAACTATATATATATATGTCAAAACTCATCAACTTATGCACTTAACTGTTGTCTGATACCAACTCTTTTTGTATTTCTGGGCCCAATTTGAATACGGGGCATGGGTTTCCCCTGCGCGCACATACACACACTCATTCACGCACACACACATTTACTCACACACACACACACCCCAATAGTTCCTGCTAGTTTCTGAGAATTCAGCTCAATTCTGACACTCTCTACCTGAACACAGTATCAGGTTCTACAGATAAAGGGCTCAGTCCTACAAGACTATCCTCTACTCCCCCAATTTAGATGGCAGTCTGAAGCCCCAGGCTTTTGTTACCTATCCTTCTGACTCATGGGCTACAGACTGGAGGTTCCAACCACCTGCTCCTTAGGTTTGTTTTTGTTTTTTTAAGATTTATTTGAGAGGGAAAGACAGAGAGAACACAAGAGCAAGGAGAAGGGAGAGAAAATTACCAGTGGACTCTGTGCTGACTATGGAGCCCAACTCAATCTCACCTCTCTGAGATCACCCTGAACCAAAACCAAGAGTCAGATGCTTAACCAACTATGCCACCCAGGCAACCTCTCCTTAGATTCTTAATATGCTAGAGTGGCTCACAGAACTCAGGGAAACAATTAGTCACATTTACCGATTCATTAAAGGATATGATAAAGAATTTGAATCAACAGCCAGATTAAGGGATACATAAGGCAATGCACGGGAAAGGGGAACAGAACTTTTAAGCCCTCTTCAGGTGTGTTATTCTCCTCGCATCTCCATGTGTTCAACAACCCAGAAGCTCTCTGAACCCAATCTTATGGGTTTTTATGGAGGCTTCAGTGCATATTCATTATTAACTATGTCACTGCAAATAGCTGATTCAATCTCCAGCCCTCCTCTACTCCTCAGAGCCTGGGGATAGGACTGAAAGTTCCAAATGACCAAATATGTATTTCTTATAAATCACTATATCACATCGTGTAATTTGTTTTATGTAAATTAAACCTCTACCAAGTTATAATTAAAAAAAAAAAAAAGACTGCATGACGGGTATGTGGAAGAACTTGTATTTTTAAAAATTAATTTTTCAGGGGGCACCTGGGTGGCTCAGGCAGTAAGTGTCTGCCTTTGGCTCAGGTCATGATCTCAGGGTCCTGGCATCAGGTTCCCTGCTCAACAGGCAGTCTGCTTCTACCTCTCCCCTCTCTCTACTGCTTATGTACACTCACTCTCTCTCAAAAATAATTAAAGTTTTTTTTTTAATTCAAAAAAATTAATTTTTCAATAATTCATAGAATGTATAGTTTATGCAAAAAAGAGGATATGAAACTCTAAACATTCCATACTCGAAGTAAAGGCGTTGGCTCTATTTTTTTTTTTTTAGGTGAAATAAAGTAGTTTTCAGATAAACAAAAATTAGAACAGGCTGAAGTAAAATGGTAACAGAAACTCAAGTATGAGAGCTGAATATGGTAAATTTGTAAATATAAACAGTTCTGTTTTCTTATTTTTAAGTTTCCTAAAAAGACAGGTGGTTTTTACTTTTTTAATTGGTTGAAATAGTTCCCCAAATTGCAGATATCTCCAACTTTAGGACGTGTGTGTGTGTGTGTGTGTGTTGGGGGCGGGGGGGGGGAAGTTATGTGTCCCTATCAGGTTGTACAGTCTCAGTATCTTTTTTTAATCAGTTATTGAACAGAATTTCCCGGTGTATTTTCATCTTCCAGGTTTTTTTCTAAAAGTTCCATTACCCATTAAGGAAGTTCAGTGCAAGTTTATTAAACTTGCCTAAATTCCCTAATAATATAGAAGATAACCACAAATTACTAGATAAAAATCAACTATTTTCTGGGTTGTTGAGTAGTGCACCATATTTTTTTTCTTCTTGCTTTTTGACCCTCTTCACCCATTTCTCCCACCCATCGTGACTCGGGCAAGCACCAATCTGTTCTCTGTATCTATGAGCTTGGTTTTTTGTTTCAAGAGTCCATATATATATCACAATATTTATCTTTTTCTGCCTGACTTATTTTACTTAGCATAATGCTCTTCAGGTCCATCCGTATTGTTGCAAATGGCAAGATCTCATTTTTTTTTTTTTTTTAATTTTATTTACTTATTTGAGAGAATGAGTGAGAGAGAGCATGAGAGAGGAGAAGGTTGGAGGGAGAAGCAGACTCCCCAAGGAACTGGGAGCCCGATGCGGGACTCGATCTTGGAAGTCCGGGATCATGACCTGAGCCAAAGGCAGTCGCTCAACCGAGCCACCCAGGCGCCCAAGATCTCATTATTTTTTAATGGCTGAATAATATTCCATTGTATATACACAAGCACATATACAATTTCTTTCTTTTTTTTTTTTTAAAGATTTTATTTATTTATTTGACAGAGAGAGATCACAAGTAGGCAGAGAGGCAGGCAGAGAGAGAGGAGGAAGCAGGCTCCCTGCTGAGCAGAGAGCCTGATGCGGGGCTCGATCCCAGGACCCTGAGATCATGACCTGAGCCGAAGGCAGCGGCTTAACCCACTGAGCCACCCAGGCGCCCCACATATACAATTTCTTTATCCAATCATCCATCTATTGGTTGTTTGTATATCTTGTCTGTAATAAATAATGCTGCAAAGAACACAGGGATGCGTATATCTTTTTGAGTTATTGTTTTGTTTTTCTTTGAATCAATACCAAGAAGATCAAAACATCTTTTTATGTTTTGAATTAAAAAAAAAAGTTAAAATATCAAAATTACATTTTTCTTTTTAAAAAAATAGATTTCCTTGTTTTAACTAACTTCAAATTAACTGCCAGTTAAAATCTCAAATTTTAAAAAACTATCTAAAAATAGTTCTTCTACTATCTGTGTCTGTATCTACCTAAACATATATCATATCATGCCTAATTAACAGAAAGTAACGAGTATATGTATATGATTCATTCATTGTGAAATATGCTGTTCAATAATGTATTAGTAATCTTAAAGTTCAGAGAAAGATAAACTAAACTTGTTTGTCATGGAATATGACAAGAATACTTTGTAAATGCTTTGTTTCTATTTTCATCTGTATAGCTGAAGGTACAGAAGAGCTCTTGATTATTTCCAGAGGTGCCCTTTTCTGTCACAGAGGTATTTTTAAAAGACTGTTGGGTTAATCTGACCACAGAATAAGATGAGTATCACAGGCAGGAAGTAGGGTATTAATTTTTTTTTCAAATACCAAGACAATCACATTTTCCCAAGGCCATATTAACTTTATAATATCATATTAATTACTATTCCATTAGTACAAATGTAAGTACACTGAATGCCTCTGTATATGTTCTAATTTGCAAGAGTGTGGTAGTGATACAATTTCCTTCACAACAACAGTATGATATTTATTTAGCCTTTATAGACAAAACTATTTATCAGAAAACAAAGCAAGTAATTAGGGAGTTTCATATTTTTATAATTACCTAGGACTATAAAGAAGCAATCAATTATTTAGGTGAAAAATCTAAAGTGATTTATAAAATTCCTTACCGGTATCTATGAACAAATATACCCTTAAAAATAGAGTTCATCATATTTTCAATTTCATCCTGGTTTTCCTGTAGCTGAAATGAAAAGAAAAAAATTAAATCCTGATTTTATCTGAAATGTACAGTTTCAGTTATTTTTAATTCCTGGTTCTTCTGATTCTTGGTAATTATCAATGCTTTTTCTAACTTATTATTCAACAGATGTCAGAAATTACGAGTACTCTTGTATTAATTCAACAGCTTTACTATACTGACTTTAGAACCTCTTTGTCTCTCTTTACATATACATGCAGTGACTAACAAGGAGTGGTGTGGCTAACTGTGGCCAGATTCCAATCCCCAAAATATGACCTGCTTTGGGAAGAAGCTTCAATTTCTATACCTCTTCCAACAAAGTCAGGTCCCTGGCTTGTTTTGCCTCTCTTGGTAATAGGTCAGCCTTAATTATGATATTTGCCACTGTAAAAGAAACTTACTATTCTATCTGAAGTATCCAAATAATACTCTCCAACTGTTTTGTCCATAACTGAGAGTAGACCAAGTTCCCAATATAGATGGCATAGCAGAAGATAGGAAGGATCTTTGCCATTAGTGGTGGAATGCAGCAACACAATTAAACAGTTCAGCAATGATAAAAAATTCAGGCAATACTACTGATTAGAATTAAAGCTTGAGCCTATTCATTGCTCAACAGGAATAATAGCACTGATACAAAATTATATCCCAAGTGGTATTTCTTATTATACTTTGTTCTGCGGTAATACTCAGTGAAATATTTGCTTTTAGGCACGCCTGGGTGTCTCAGTCAGTTAAGTGGCTGCCTTTGGCTTGGGTCATGATCCCAGGGTCCTGGGATCCAGTCCTGCACCGGGCTCCCTGCTCAGCGGAGAGCCTGCTTCTCCCTCTCCCTGCTGCTCTGCCCACTTGTGCTCTTTCTCTGTCAAATAAATAAACAAATCTTTAAAAAACAACAACAAAAAAGGAAATATTTGCTTTTATTACATATAAGAATGTGAGAATAAAATACTTTCTGACTTATTCTTTTGCTGTATGCTTTATTTTAGGTTTATGGAAATAAGATTGGGAATACTTACATATTAAACCATCAAATTACTGTACCATACTGTAAGTTTTAAAAATTACTTTCGCTGTATTTATTTTATTTTTTAAAATATTTTATTTATTTATTTGACAGAGAGAGATCACAAGCAGGCAGAGAGGCAGTCAGAAAGAGAGGAGGAAGCAGGCTCCCCGCTGAGCAGAGAGCCCGATGCGGGGCTCGATCCCAGGACCCTGAGATCATGACCTGAGCCGAAGACAGCGGCTTAACCCACTGAGCCACCCAGGTGCCCCACTGCTGTATTTATTACATAAAAAATTAATTCATAAGAGGCATACAGTTTGGTTAGTAGTACTTACTGATGCACAATTCCAAAATTTACTTTCACAATATTTCAAGTGTGGTATTTATGATTTTAACTGTGTTCCTTAAATATCTGTATGATGGAAGTCCTGATGCCCCAGTACACCTCAAACCTTACTTGAAAATAGGATTGTGGCAAAAGTAATTAGTTAAGATGGTGTCATTCTAGAGTAGGGTGGGCCTCCAATCCAAGATGATTGGTATCTTTATAGAAAGGAGAAATTTAGAGACAAACACACATAAAATCATGGAGAAACTGGAGTTATCTTCAACTTCTAGTTTACAAAACTGTGAGACTATAAATTTCTGTTCTGTAAGCCACTCAGTTTGTGGTATCTGTGATAGCAATCTTAACACCCTCATACAGTATGGGCAATAATTTAGGCGTAAGTTTGCTGCTTCCTGATGTCTATTATAACCCATTATTCATTGATAATTTATATGCAGCAATATAGTATTATTCTTTTTTCAAGTTAAAATACAGACTAATACTCTAGATTTAAAATTTTATTTCCTAATGGGCAAATAAAATTGTTACCTACTAAAAAGCCAGTTTGAAACACTTTCAGCATATATATGGAAATTTCAGTGTAAACCTAGAACCAACCTTATTCACAGGAATGCCTTATTTATTAACTAATAAGCAGTCTTTGGCTTTCTTTTGGAAATGCAGCTTCGCTGATCCCCAGCTCTGACCTTAGTATTTATGTTTCCTGAACTCATAGTCTGATAATCCTCAGTTACCTAACCCCCAGACTATCTTCTTTTGAAAGGAGGACTGTTTTAGGATTTTCTTCTGCAGATATAATTAGTTAAGATGGGGTCATTCTGGAGTAAGGTGGGCTCCAAATCCAATATGATTGGTGTCTTTAAAGAAAGAATAAATACAGAGACAGACACACATGAAAGTCATGGACAAAGCACTCAGACAGCACTCAGATAATCACTGGCTGACGTTCCAGGTTAATTTGAAAAGTATGAGATTACAAAATCTAACTTAAATAAATAAGATTAAAAATACACATACACCTTTTTATAAAGAATACGAAACATGAAACCTACCTCTTTGCGTTTCTGAAGAAGTAACTCCAACCTTTCGTTGGCTCTCTTCCCAATCATTTTATTTCTCTCAGCTTCATATTGTCTTTGTGTATTATCCTGATGAATACTGAGGTTTAAGGCAACATTCACCAAAGCAGTCATGAGCTTCATGGCTATGAAATAAAGGAATATTATGGTATTCACCCATTAATCAGATCTTCATCCGTAAGATTACAAATTTATAATGGAAACGGATGAAGGAAAGAAACTAGTCAGTTTCTTTGTTTACAACTCAGTCACAATAAAAAAAAGAAACTTATTTTATAGAAATAAAGTCATCATCTTAGGCTGCAAGATAATTTTCTGTGCCTCAGTGTCTCTATAGCTTGTTTCATTGGCATTTCCCACTTAAAAACAGCCTCAAACTATCAGCAAGAAAGATTTAACAACCCCTCTTCTCCACCCTCAAACATGCTTACTTTAGTGAGGACATACTGACCAAGCCTATTAGAACTCTATTCTGACCACAAATTCTGTGTATATACAATTGCTTCTTTAATACCTTTAACTCAGACACTTCAAAGACGCCTTCGATGTTTACAATCAATTCATGATCTTTACCCAGAAAGATGGCTCTCTGCCTGCTGTTCCTCACCTCAATGAACGGCATAACCTCCAAACTCTGAAATACAGATCCTACCAAACTCATTAATTAAAAATGTACACTGTGAACTTCTGGTTGACCTATTTTTCCCACAGTGTCAATGTACTTTTAAATGTTCACCTATATTTGCAAATCTTTAAATATTTTCAAACTTCTATTTCAAGTCATCTGAGAAACAGGTATGACACAAACCTTAAACTTTTCTCTATTCATATTTATTTTCATTATTGAAATGGTGATAGTGTAGAAAATATCGGTAAAGGAATAAGAGTTTGTGCAGGTAAAGCAACTTCCCTTTTTTTTCTTCTAGGTTATTTATTTATCTGCAAATATGAATGAATGTACATTAATAAAAAATGAAATGATCAGTGTTTTGGAATACTGATCTACTTATCTGCAAACATATCCATAACTATATATGAACATGCATTTCTCTTAAAACTTCACTATTTCCCTTTAATTACACACATAAATATACAGAATACTATCTATATCTATCATCTATACACACATACAATTTGCCAACCTGAAACTATCTGAATTTGCCAACTCCATATTAATAGTGATTACTGCCTTTAAGCTAAAATGTAAAACAAGATGTAAACAAATGTATTTAAGTTAGTGCAGACTTAAAAATACACTTAATAAAAAAATTTTTTCTTAATATACAATGTCTCAATATAGTAAACTAAGAAATAGTCTTTCAAAATACAGGATAATGATTTTACAATGTTTTATACATTGTCAATAGGATATCTGATGCTACTATGAAAGTTAAAAGTACTTTTTAAATTAATCTGTATAAAAAAGGAGAATAGGTCAAAGATAGGAGGGATATACAGCATTCACCTTACCCAAGTTAGGGATAATAGTGTAACAGAGTTTTCCCTGAGCATACAAAATCATACCCAATGGAGCTTAATTCAGTACATACTTCTAAATCCCCAAACAAAATGACTTGTAAATTAAGGAGTCAGAAAGCATTAAGATTAATACCAAGCTGGTTGGAATTAACTAGTGGAAGCCAAGACACAGGTTTTATTCAATTTAAAGACCTTTGCTTTTGCAGAGACTGGGTGGCTCAGTTGGTTAAGTGTCTGCTTTTGGCTAAGGTCATGATCTTGGGGTCCTGGGATCAAACCCTGCATTGGGCTCTCTGCTCAGCTGGCAGTCTGCTTCTCCTTCTCCCTTTGCCCCTCCTCCCAACTTTCACATGCATGGGCACTCTTTCTCTCTCCCAGATAAATGAAATCTTTTTTTTTAAACAAAGGGACTTCTGCTTTTAGCTATATATCTCCTTGTGAACCCAAATCCCAAACTTCAACGGCCATTGTAATTAACCTCCTCCCATCCTAGATATATAAACATAAAAAATCAACATACTAAAACAGAAAAGCAAATGATCCATAAATTTCACATAAGTATTAGATAGGATAAAGCACTGCTTATTGATCTGTAAAAACTTAAACTTTGCTGAATTTTCATTTCACATACCAACATTTTAGCAATTAAAGTTACTGAAGAGGGAATTCTAAAAAATTATTTTAAAGACAGATTTATTTATTTATATTTATTTATTTATGTGTTTATGTATGTATGTATGTATGTATGTAGACAGACAGACAGACAGAGAGAGAGAGAGAGCGAGCACCAGAGAGGGAACACAAGCAGGTGGAGTAGAAGGAGAAGTAGGCTTCCCGCTGAGTGGGGAACCTGACGTGGGGCTCGATCCCAGAACCCTGGGATCATGACCTGAGCCAAAGGCAGATGCTTAATGCCTGAGCCACCCAGGTGCCCCGAGACTTCTAATTTAATGCCAGAGACGTAAAATCGGAATTGTGATGTCTGAGTCTAGTGAAAAAGACTCCCTCCAGCATAGAGGGAGTACCAGTTTAATTCTACTGATATTACTAAAGGAACTATTTTAAAAATTAATAATCCTACAAGAATTCTGCCTGGATTCTGTGCCACTGTCTTTGAAGCAGCTTCTCCTTGTTTACCAAAGAGAAAAATACTTCCTTTAGGTTTCGAATTTTAAATGCCAGCTACAGAATGGCAAACTTGTTTTAGTGTTGTGCTACCCATATTATGGTCCACAAATGGGTGCAGACAACGAATAGTCAGTTAAGAGCTTATTATCAGTACAAACATGAAAGTAAGCTTTTAGAAACTTTTATAACAATCTGACAGTGATCTTATGTCTATTGACTTTAATATTAAAATGACACTGAGAAACATATACTTCATTTTATTGCAGTTCACAAAACTATTAGGTTGTGACAGACTGGTAATTAAAAAACTAGTCTTTTACCACAGAGAGTTCAATAAACACTTATTTAGTGCTTCTTCAGTCATTTATCAATCCAATATGTACTTAGCACTGTTCTACATATTAGAAGTACAAAAGTGAATGAGACAGAGAGTACCTACCCTCATAATTATTACATTCTAGTGTAGAGCGACAGCAAACAAATGTAGAATATACAAATGAAAAAAGTTAATGAAAAGTCTATAAAGAAAAATACAGTATGATTTTTTAAAAATATGATTAAAACGTTAAAATATGATTTTAAAAAATCATAAAAATGATTTTAAAATCATATTTAAAGTATGATAAAAAATCATAAAAAATATGATTAAAACGTTAGAGAATAAAAAGGGTAGTCAGGCAGGTTGTGACTGTGACTTTGCAGAGCTCACATATGAGATTAAGTGAGGGAATGAGCATGTGATCATATGACAGAACAGTGCTCCAGGTAGAGGGAGTAAAAGGTACAGAGGTTATGAGATAAAATGTTATAAGGAGAGCACTCATAAAAGAGCAAGGAATTTAGTGTGGCTGAAACACAGAAACAGGTAGAGGCAGGAAGTAAGGGTAAGGAAGAAATCAAGAGGCCAGGTTATAAGAGTTCCACTAGAATCTAGTTAGAACTCAGGAATTAAATTTAAATGAGGAAAGATCCACTGGAAAATATGGTGTGAATGGCAAACAGTCTGATTTAGATTTAAAACTGCTGTGTGAACAGATTACAGAAGAGTAAAAGTGGAAGAAAGGCGACCACATGGAAGAACACTGAAAGCTGAAAATATTTTGCCAGAAGTTTACAATGATGATTCTCAAGTTGTTGGATTTGAGCAACTCACTACAGCAATGCTGGCTGAGATTAAAGTGATTGCAATAGGTAGAGAGATTCTGAAGATAGAGTTAAAAAAAAAAAACAAACCATGATACATTATAATGTAGGAAATAAGATAAAAAGAAAAGGCAAGAGTAATTAAAAAGCTTTGTGCTTATTAGGTATCTAAGTGGAAGTATCCAATAGCTATACATATGGAAGCCATCATCAGACATTATTATTTAGAGACTTAAAACTAGACAGTACATCCACCCAATGAATAACTATTCAGCCATTAGAAAAAATGAGGCATAATTTTTGTACTGAAAAGAAAAGCCCACCAAGATATTTGTTGATTAAAAAAAAAAGCAAGGGCGCCTGGGTGGCTCAGTTGGTTGGGCAACTGCCTTCGGCTCAGGTCATGATCCTGGAGTCCCAGGATCGAGTCCCGCATCAGGCTCCCAGCTCCACGGGGAGTCTGCTTCTCCCTCTGACCTTCTCCTCGCTCATGCTCTCTCTGTCTCTCTCTCTCTCTCAAATAAATAAATAAAATGTTAAAAAAAAAAAAAGCAAGATGCCTGTCAGTATGTATATCATGCTATCATTTATGCAAAAAGGAATGTACTATTTATGTATCAGTCATTCTTCTAAGCTCTTTACACATACTTATCATATACCTCACAACTCTGTCAAGTATATTTTAAATGTTCCTTTCGTACATAGAAGAAAACTGAGTCCCAGATCAGCTATGAGACTTGCCAGTTACATAGCCAGTAACTCGCAGAGACAGAATTTGATTATAGGCAGTCGTGCTCCATAGTCCCAAGTTCTTAGGCACTACACCATACTGCCTCTCACTGAGTATGTATGTGCTATTATATTCATAATCTTCAGAAAAATTATATGACACTGGCAACTGGTTGTCTTCAAGGAAGAGAATTTGATGGCTGAGAGCCATGGGTGGAAAAATGACATTTTACCATAGTTTTTTATTTTGAATTTTAAATCATATGACTATATTACCACTTCCACTATCATTATTTTTTAATAAAAATAATAAAACTATGGAATAGGTTTTTACTTTACACACTAAGGAGTGAATAAAGACAGAAAAGATTAAAGGGTCTAAAAATTGAGTTTTGAGATAGTTCAATATTTACAGTTTAGCTTTCTAAGATCCACTATGACAGTGTATATTCCAGAAACAAGTGAAGATAGTGATTCAAGAAGGAAGAAGTATCTATGTCTACTGAGAGAAAAAAGATGACATCTGGGAGATTCCCTGTGATTTGGACAGTAAGAAGGTAATTGCTGACAAATCAAGAGCAGAGACAGGGATATGGCAGAAACAGAAAACTGATTGGAGTGGGTTTTAAACAGAATAGGAGGAGAGTAAGACAGTGAATAGAAACAGTTGAGATTTATCATAAAGAAAATGTAGGGAATGTAGCTAGAAGGGCATGAGGAAACAAGGGAGGTTGCAATCGTCAACCTTATATGTCAACCTGGCTGGGCTACAGTACCCAGTTATTTAACCAAATGCTAATCCAGGTGTTAATGTGAAGGTATTTTGTAGACATGGTTACCATCTACAATCAGTTGGTTTTAAGCAGAGGAAATTACCCTCAATGTGGTGGGTTTCATCTAGTTACTTGACTACTTTAAGAACAAAATACTGAAGTTTCCTGGAGAAGCAATTTCTGCCTCAGGACTGCACAATTCCAGCCTATTTCTAGCCTGCTGTTCTACCCTTCAGATTTCAAATTTGCCAGCTCCCACAATTGTGTGAGCCAACTCCTTGAAATAAAACTCCCTCTCCTCAAATATATCTTGGTATATACATATATACAAGATAGACATATCTTGGTATGTATGTGTGTGTGTATCAGGAAGTAAGTATATCTCCTATTGGTTCTGTGTCTCTGGAGAGCCTTAATCAAGAGAGAATGTTTCTAAAAGATAAGAGCTAACAGAGTATATTAGTATAATGGTAAGAATTATCTCATAAAAGTGGGGAAACTGAAGTCAGTAGACAGAAAACAATCTGAAGAGCAACGTTCTTGAGGTGGAGACCAGGGGTCAGATCTATTAGACAAGAGTAAGGACCAACCTTAGAGGTAATAGAAAAAGTAGAGTATAGGGGTACAGCTGCACCTGGACAAGTAGGTTTAATCCTTGAAGAATTTTCTGTTGTCTCTATTAAGGAAGCAAAAACAATCAGCTAAGTGTGGAAAAAAAGAGAACAGGAGGTGTTACAAGTTTGAGAAGAAGGTATGAAATAATTTTGTAACAAAGTAGGAATATCTATGTAGTAGAATAACAGGACTGCTAGGCAACATTAAAATCCCACTTATGAGAAAAATCTAAAGTCTAGCCAATATGATTATGTGTTTTTCTTCAGTCACTTTCAGATGCTCTGGTGCAGGTATGGAGCAGTATGGGGAGGATAGGGTTTTCCAAGGAGGTATGATGGAGGGAAAAAAGAAACAAGAATATTCAGGGTATGAAGAAGGACATGATTATAATAAATCGGGATGAAAGGATCTAAGCTAGGAAAGTGCAGGAAGTGAAGATATGAAGGGTGTGAAGAACACTAAAAATATAGTATCAAAGGACTGAAAGTCCCAACAGAAGAAAAACTATTCTGGAATTGGGAACATAAAAGAAAAACACTGAAACAAAAAGAAGTGGTTACTGGCAAATGGAATGGTTGAAGTTAAGATTGTAGACTCTTTTAATCAACATCCAACAATTTACATTTATGTGTTCCTAAATATAAAAGTTAAAACTAAAAAACTTCATTGATATTTAAGATAATTAGTATACTTTTGAAAACCATCACTATACTCCATAGAACTATGTTTGATAATGGGACAAACTATGTTTTTAAAAGAGGGGTGATTCTATTCCTTTAGTTTTAAAAAGCTTATTTTCACAAATACAAAGGATTGTAACAGACATCCACTTTCCAAATGATCGAGGGTTTTTAAAAATTTTTAATTTTATTTTTAAGTAAACTCTGTGCCCAATATGCGGCTTGAGCTCAAACCCCGAGATCAAGAGTCGCATGCTCTACTGACTGAGCCATCCAGTACCCAAAAACAACAGAGATTTAACCAACCCCTCTATCTCTTAAAAACCCAACCAAAATAACAAAGAAAAAACAAATTTCATCTTCAATAAATTAAGAAAAATACTCGTAAACCCAAACCACAATATATTAATATAAGTTCATGGTAAGCAGAAGGATGAGCAGAGCGTACAAATCAAACCAAATTATCAAAAAAGGAATTACAACTATGTGTATTTAAAAGAAAAATAAAAAACCGATTTTGCTCTGCAGAACCCAGAAGTGTTCAGGAATTACAAATAATAGGTTCCACAGAAGATGGAGGGAGGTAAGGTCTGAAAAGAGTATTATTTCAATGTTTGTACAATAAGTAATTAAAACCTTAAGCCTCTACTCCTACTTAGGCAGTCAAGGAATTTTTCCACCACACACCAATCTTGGAAGCCCAGAAAGTTTACTCCCTCAATAAAATGAGCCAGAAACTTGGAATTATCAGATACAGAAGATGGATACATGTGAAGTACCGACTGCGCTGGATGCTGTTTCACCCTGCCCAACTCCCGAATGGTAAAGAGCAACTAAACTTAAGCAGATTGAAAGATCTTTCTTCAAAGAAGGTAAACTTCCCCAGGGAAAATAACTATGAATAGCAACAGTTAAGGGTCTATAATGAAAACTTTAGTTTTTACAAGGAAAACTATAGTTTTTACAATGAAAATTATAGTTACTAAAGGAACTATAGCTGATGACAGGACTGTCTTACAGCGAAGCTCACCAAAAAAGACACAGACCCACTGCATCCTGTCAAACACAACACTCTCCTCTCTACCGCCCCGTGTCCCACGTCCTCCCTTCTCTGGTAACTACCTTTTCAGTTTCTCACTCAGCAAGAGTAGAGAACCAAGAAACAGATATTTGAGGTAAGTTTCCAGTATGAAAGAGAAGGATAAGAGCACAGATCAGAAGAGTAGGGAGCTGAAAAAAACTTCAGAGTAATAATTATCAAAGAGATAAGAGAAGACATTAAATCCATGAAACAATGTTTAAAAAAAGACCAACCTCAAGAGACTAACAACCAAGCAACTGATATTCAACAAAGAGCGCCAAGCATAATGAACGGGAAAAAAAATGTATATACACATCAGGGTATATCACCATGATATTTCAGAACACCAAGAAGAGAGAAAAATTTAAAAGCATCCAAAGACAAGCAACAGGATCAGAATCAGAAGTTGAAACAGCATTGGACTTCTCAGGAGAAAACACTGGAAACTAGAGGAAAACCTTTGAAGAAAATTAAGCATGAGGATGTAATTACTTTTCAGGCATGTAAAATCTCAAATACATACTTCCCCCAAACCCTTTATCAAAGAATAAGCTAACTAAAAAGGAGAGAATAAATTAAGAAAGAAAGCAAAAGATGAAAGGGACTCCAAAAAAAGACAAAGGATCCAAACGATGGTAGAAAAGTTAAATAATTTAAAGGACATCTTGATTGTAGAAAATGAACCTGCCATATCAGACATGATTATAAATAATCAAAAGCACAAAAAATGCATGCTACAAAATTGATACTATTATTTGTTTTAAAATTTAAAAAATCCTCATGAATATGCATATGAGAAAAAAACTTAAAAGAAATAACACGTTCTGGGCACAATGATGAGGTGGTATAATTATGGCTAATTTTTATTTTTGTACTTTTCTCCTTTTCTCAATACTATATAGTCAGTATAGCAATTTTATATGCACAGAAAATGTTTAATGTACAATATGGATATGTTAGTGAAAAGCATACAAAAAATTTTCTCAATTTCTCTGCCTTCTTTAGAACTAAGCAAAGTAAGCTTTGTCATTCTATTTTAGTTAGAATATCAAACAATTACTAAGTGATTTGTAAATGTTAAGCATTTAACATGAACTCATTGAAGCTTTATATTCCTATGTGACAGGACTATTAGTATTAATAGTATACAGATGAAAAAAGTGAGGCACAGAAGTTATTTGTCTAAGCTCAACAAGCTAATGAATAAAAGATATGCAATGTTTGTACAGTGATTTTAAAATCATGATTTCTTTATAAAAGCAGGCCCCCAAAAGAAAGCTAATTATCATACTTGATAAAGAAAGAGATAAATCTAAAAAAAAAAAAAAAAGAAGGTTCTTTAAACAAGAAAAACTTAAATTTCTATAGATACCTACATTTACATATTGGAAATAAATATTTTAAAATTTACATAATTGCATTTTATAGGTAAAGTTATAGATGGCACTCATGAATTTGGTAATTATTGGGCATTAATCCCATGAGAACCCTCAAGTCTACTCTGTACAAATCCTGGAAAACTGCAAAGTGTTATCTCTAGAGGAGAAGTACGAAAAACAAAAGTGATAGAGAAAAACAAAAAAAAAGCAACAGTAATAGTATAAAGCAATAAGAAAGACTTTAGAAGAATTTTTTAAAAAGAAACAAGAAAAAAAATGGAGAAGAGATTATCTACACTTTATAGTCCTTTTTTTTGATGATGCCAGATTGATCTGAATTTTTCAAGCCCTAACCACAGAAACCAAAAATATTCTGTCAAGAGTTACAAAATATTTAATTGAATTAATAGAATGTGGGACCTATGAGCTAAAAAATAAGTAAAATGAAAACACATGCTATTAGTTTTCTTAATAGTAGTTGTTGAAACATCTAATTTGTTTCTTATTTCCCCACTTGTAATGTCTTTTATTACTAAAATAGAGTAGGTGCTCAATATATTCTGAGTAAAAACATGAATGAAGTGAAACAATGCAACACTATTAGCTCTTCTTGTCATTACAGAATAATAGGGGCAGCTTACTAAATGTCAGATACTAGTCCATGCTCTCTTCATGAGATAGCTATCATGATCTTCCTCCCTTTGCATGTACATAAAATGAGGCCGGGTAAATTAAGGATTTGTTCAAATTACGCAACTAATAAAAGGCAAGTAAAGGATATGGATCTGGATAGTTTGGCACAGAATCCATTTTTTGGAACCACTTATTTTATGGTTTTAGCAACTGAGAGCCAAAGAAAAGATGCCAATTTACTAAAGCAAAATGATTTTCAGTCTACGGCTGGAGAACAAAACAATTTCATATACAGTATCTTTCCTCAGACTAAAAAAGTCCAGAGGTTCTGACTTGATTAGAAATATTAATCAACAATGAATCATATATCAATATAAACACAGCCATATGTAAACATGATAATGTTAAACAATAATGTATAAAGAAATGTTTACTACCTTAAGAGTCTGAGAGTGACCTATAATTAACTATGATGAAAACTGGCTTACTGGCATACTGAGGCCACCTTACTGTCACATGATGACCTTAACCACATTTTCGAATTTTCTCAGAATTCACTTAGAAAAAATTAAAGTCAATCACCGCACTATTAATACAATTTTTGTATTCTTAATCCCCCTTTGTTCAAATTAGTATTTCCACCTTAATAGTGAGTGGCAGTCACTATTAATCTATTTGTAACATAGAAAATTATATAGGTGAGAAAACAGCAAAAAATAAGAAAGTTAAATCAACATTACTTATCTTGCACATTGCCATCTAACAGAAATTTAAAATTAACACTCTGTAAAGTACTGGCATACATTTTTAAATCAAATGTCTAAAAAAATTTAACTATAGGGGCACCTTGGTGGCTCAGTAGGTTAAGCCTCTCCCTTTGGCTCAGGTCATGATCTCAGGGTTCTGGGATGGAGCCCCGCATGGAGCTCTCTGCTCAGCGGGAAGCCTACTTCCCCCTTTCTCTCTCTGCCTACTTGTGATCTCTTTCTCTTTGTCAAATAAATAAAATCTTAAAAAAACACATTAAAAAATAATTTAACTACAGATTTAAAAAATAGACTCTTTGAGAGTAGAATGGTCTTCATTATACCAAACAACAAAATGGTAGAACAAAGGGAATCCTATCTAATTTTGACCTTGGGGAAAAACAGAGACTATTTCCTCAAGAATATTTCATCAAAATGGGCAGTAAAATATGCTCAGTCTCAGATTCTAAATATACCAAAATAATGACAAAATGTTACTTATTTAATTATATTCACAATATGTCCAACTGAGATAACTATTCAGAACAGAAATATGGGTTTTTAATTCTAAAGATTAATAGTTAATGAAAATTGTACTACAATGTGAAACACAAGGTCAAACAAATGGGAGAGTATGTTTTAAAATTCCAAATAAGGGAACAGAAAAAATAAAATAAGGAAAATATAAAATGTAACAACTAACAGTCTGTTTCAGTTTAATGAAAAAAAAAGAATTCCAAAAAAAGGGGAAAACACAGTTTACCTCCAGTGGAAAATGAGACTACTATTAACTGTAGAATAAACAGTCCTATAAAAACTACTGAATAATGAATTTGTAATAAAAATATGGTAAAAGTACACAATTAAATGCAATGCATAAACACTGACAACAGGGATACATTATATAACTGAATAAGAAAATGAGTTATTTGGAAAACCAATTAAAAGTACTACTGATAAGACCACTCTGATGACTTATGAAGCTCTGGAACTCATCACATCTGTACCCTACAGAACAACTAACCTGATTGTCTCTCTTCTCAGCTAAGATATAAGCAATGTGAAGGAGCATTTTATTCCAAAGCCGATAATCATATCTGGCCATAACTGCCTTGTAACTGTCCATGCACATAGTCTTTGAAGCAGAGGATTAAATGTTCCTGCCCATTTTATCTAGTCCCCAAGACTCGTCCTGCAAAGTGAATAAAAATGATTATCTTTTAATCTACCCCTTGTATACATACCATTAAAAAAAAAAAAAAACAGGAGGGCAAAGATGAGAAAAAAAAAAAACCTTGAAAATATGGATAGTTATTATCTAGTCTGGACTTAAGTACTCAGCAAGATCTCTGTGTTTAGTTGAAGGGCAGGTGACTGGTAAGTCCCACATTTGATGAAACTGAGCCTTGGAAGATACGATCATGAATATAATACACATAGCAATTATAGTAATATTTTGAAGTAAATTTAAAATGACCTGAAAAATAAGTTATCATTTCTAAAAAATCAGAATAAACATAATGTTGATTTCTTTCCATTTTTCTTGGTATCTAATTTTTAAAAATAACTTCAGATTCATATAGACTAGATGATGATATACAAAGAGTATAAGTGAAAACAAAATGACATTTATCAAGCAGTTTAAAAGCTATCATGATCACAGGTAAACTGGGAAAAGAAAAGCAGAAAGGCACTGGAAGGAACAGGAAGCTACACAACTCAAAAGGAATAGGAGAAAAGCTATAATTAAAATATATTTAAGTAAATGTAAAACTAGCAAATATAGATTGCCAGAAGGATAAATATAGAGAAACAATATAATAATAAAGCCACTGAAAATGGGCCAATGGTTAGGAGGTGAAATGAAGTCAGTAAAATATACTGTGAGGTCAGTAAAATACAGTAATACTTCATTTACATGGCAGTGGGGACAAATGCAAATGTTTTAAAGTGCATTTTTTAGGCAACTGAGACATTTTAAAAGTAAAAGTATTCTGCTTATTTCTATATCATTCTTTCCCTTGTGTACTTAAACACAGTATGTGGCATATGTTTAATCTTTTACATAGAATGCACACAGATTTCTGGATTAAAGAGAAGTACTCTGAAAAATAAAGTATCCTGTCCCAGCAGAGAAGCCCTACATTGTTCTTTCTTGACATTGTAAGCAAAATTTTTTGTCTTCTTTTTGGTATGAGTTGTTATTTCATAATTCTAAAAGCAGGAGAGCATTTCATATTTGCCCTTCATTCACTTGTTGTTTCCCTTTCTCTTCTAGTCTTATGAAACAAAAATTAACTTTTTATGAGAGCAAGTTTGGCTATTCAGAAGCAATTTCTATCTCATGTTTAAGTTCTGTTTATTTCAAACTGCTGCATTTACTATGCATCTAACAACCAGCTAAATGGGCATTACTGTACATGGAGGAAAATAAGATGAACACTAAATGGAATATATAAAGAGAAAGAAAAAAAAATTAAGATACTAAAAGTCATGAAATTAGAAAGAAAGGTATAATGATCAGATAATTTAAAAAGAATAAATAGTGTATTTGTACTACCTTTTAAAAGATCTCTTCTTCTTCCCAATAATGAGGAAGAAGATATCTCAAAACACAGAATTTAAACTGTTTGGTGTTTGTTCTGTACAGAAATTTTTTTCAGCAATAAAGTATATTTTTATTTTACCTTTATAAAAAAAGATAAAATTGGATAATCTTCCTCTTTTCCTAATAATAAGGAAAATGTTACTCTCGAAAAACTGTGTTTCATGTTTGTTTCATATAGACATGTAACTCAGAGAATAATGGACACTAATATAGATCAACTATATTAAATGGGGGGGAGGAATGAAAAAAAAAGGAGTGGGGAAAAAATATGGATGACTCTAGATAATATTATCATTTTGGCTTCAGGCAACAAATTAAGCCAGAAAATGACAAGATTTTAAATCACGCATTTGCAACGTATATTCCCCAAAGTATCAGCATCAGCATAACCAAAATCTCTGAAACTCTGGGGGTAAGACCATGCAAGCTGCTTCAATAAGCCCTGTAGATTATTCTGATGCATGCAAAAGTTTGAAAACCAATGATTTAAATATATTCAATAAATAATAAATTTAATTAAATGGAAGATGAAATGCAATTAATGAAATTAAATCTGGTGTTCGTCAATATAATTGTGTAAGATGAATACAAAGTTACTGCTACGAAAAAGGATATAATCTGGGATTATTTACACACATGTGTTTATGCTCTATATCACCGATGAAAAAAAAACGATCATTTTAGGTAAGCATAGTTAAAGTAATTGAGGGAAAACAGAACAATTGCTAAATTAATGAAATTGCCTTATTATGAAGAAACAAGAAAAAATAAATACATTTGGCTGAGAAGTTCTCTAAATAAGAGTGAAAACTAAGCCTTCAATTCTTCAGATCAGCTAGCCTAAAAAAAATTTTCAATTTCCATTGAATCAAGGCAATCAAATGCCAGTTACTAAATTGACATACATCTTACCTAAACAGATAATAGAAGCCATTCAGATGAATTTGGGGGAGGGGAAGGATGGTATTTTTTCAGGAGCACAGTAATTAAATACTTAATCTAAATACACTTAAACAGCAATAGAACATATTTAACAAAACTAAATGAAAAGGAATAAAATGTTGGTTACTTACCAGCAAGGGTACTTGTATGCCTAAAAGCTCTGACCTGGGAGTCTGACAAACCAGTCAAAAGGGAGATTACTGTGTCCATCATATACTCATCATAAATTATGCTATACTGACACTGTCGAATCAGGACTCCAATAAATTCACAAAAGTTTGAACGAAATTTTTTCCACTGAGGTCCAGGCATGGTAAGGGGATAATCACCACTGTCCTAAAAGGAATAAAAAGAACATATTAAATTTGACATATAATAGCAATTTAATCCAAGTTTTCTTTCTTACCTATAAAGGAACATTTTCTTCTCAGAAGTAGATGTGGACAGATATTGAAAGTGACTTACACAGATACACTGATAGCTTTATATTTATTGTTTGTTTCTTTTGATCTTTCACAACTAAATAATTCATGATGTGCTCAAATCTGTTATTTAGAACAACTATTTAATTCATTATTCTAAACCGACATTAAAAAAAAAACCAGTTCCCATGTTGTTACATTTGGGTCTTAGTTGAGATAATTTGAAGTAAAAACAAAAAAAAATGAAAGTTAAGACTGGAAATGATATTTGTGATTGAATTCAGATCAAACTAATCAGGATTTCGGTATCACATAGCATCTTCCAATTCTTTAAAATAGAATTTTTAAGAAATGAGAATTTCAAAAATACTTCATTAAGAAGTCCAAAACTATTCCTTACACTGAAACTGCAACCCTATTTCTTCCAATTTTACTATAAATGTTCTATTAACTCTGTTTTATAGAGCAAATTTATTAACTTTGCAAAGAAAAGAAATCTAATATGGGCTCTTGGTATTACCAGCTTGTGTCATCTTGTTTAAAAACATAAACTTGATGGGGTAATGGATGATGGGCAATAAGGAGGGCAGATGATATAATGAGCATTGGGTGTTATATGCAACAGGCCAAACACTAAATTCTACCCTGAAATTAATAACACACTGTATGTTAACTATTTGAATTGAAATAAGACAAAACAAACAAAAAAAAACAACATGAAAATCACACTGAACCCAATTAGTTAGAAGTTTCCTACTCTAGCCTAAAACATTTTGGTGGAGAAATACAAATTCACAAGTGAGAGAGTGAGAACTTCTGTGAACGCAGTATCTGAATATTCTCAATTTATGGCTGTTTGTTTCTTCTAGATCAAACTGCTGCTACAAAATTGGTTATGAGGGAAGGCTTGGGCTGTGCTGGTATCTTAGAAAAGAGAATTAGTGTAATACTTAGAATAGCAGAAAACACAACAGAAAGCAGAGATAGGTAAGAGCTCTTAGCACTAGATCAAATACCACAAAAGGTAGTTAAAATTTTGGTGCTATATGAGTGTTAGGGGGTTACTAAGCCTCAAAAAGATAAAAAAGGAACTGATGGGGCTGGCTGAATCTTCCTAGTCCTTGAGATTAGGAGTGTCAGGGCTAGACGGGAGAGTGTAAAAGAAAAGTGAGAGCTTCTTCTCAAAGGTATCTCAAGAGGCTGCTGCTGCTTCTATATCATAAAAGCTCATTAGGGTAGAGCTTCTCATGCTTTATACCAACTGTGAGATTCAGCCATGTAGTACTCCTCCACAACATCAAAGAACGTAATTTATCTAAATAACCCAACAGCAAAAGAAAAGGCAGAAAAATAAGCACTTAGAAGTAAATAAAAGAAAACTAAGTATACTTCAAAAGATTCAAATGTAGCACAAAACCAATCAAAATTTTAAAAAATTCGAAGGAACTACAATATTTTATTTATCGATTTATTTTTTGAGGTATAATTCACATATAACATTTTATTAGTTTCAGGTATACAATATAATGATTTAGTATTTGTATATACTGTGAAATGATCACCACAATAAATCTAATTAACATCTCTCACCATACAGTCCAGAAATTTTTTCTTGTGATTAAAACTTTAAAGAGCTATTCTCTTAGCAATTTTTAAATATGCAAAACAGCATGATGAACTACAGTCATAATGCTGTACTTTATATCCCTATGACTTACATATTTTATAACTGGAAGTTTGTACCTTTGACCCATTTGCCTGCCCCCAAACCTCCTACACTGGCAATCACTAATCCTTTATGTGAGTTCCGTGGAGTGAGTCTGTTTGTTCGTTTGTTTGTTTTGGATTCCCCATATAAGTGAAAGCATATGGTATTTGTCCTTTTCTGTCTTATTTCACTTAGGATAATACCATCAAGGTCCATCCATGTTGTCATAATGGCAAGATTTCCTTTCTTTTTTAATGGCTGAGTAATATTCCGTTGTGTGTATCGTGTGTGTGTGTGTGTGTGTGTGTATTTATACTTTTATATATTTTCTATTGTATCATACATATATGCCACATTTTCTTTATCCACTCATCCACTGACAGGGTTCTGGTTCTGGGATTGTAAAGTCCATGAATTCTTTTTTTTTTTTTTTTTAAGTATATTCCTTTTTTAAGATTTTATTTATTTATTTGTCAGAGAGAGAGAGACAGAGAAACAGAGAGAGAGAGAGAGAGAGAGAGAGAGAGCACACAACCAGGCAGAGGCGGAGAGAGAAGCAGGCCCCCTGCCGAGCAAGGAGCCTGATGTAGGACTTGATCCCAGGACCCTGGGATCATGACCCGAGCCGAAGGCAGTAGCTTAACCCCTGAGCCACCCAGGCGTCACAAGTCCATGAATTCTTAACTCTATAATGGTTTACTACAGGAACCCTGGAGGACAGTAGAGTCTAGTGAATGTTCTTCCAAGGAAGAACTTTGGGGTTCTGTTCCCAAATGCATTGACAAGCAACTAATAGAAAAATTTATTTTAGAAGTTTTGGGGACACTGACGGAAGAATAAAAGGTAAAGGATACAAAGGTTCAGAGAGGGCGCCTGGGTGGCTCAGTGGGTTAAGCCACTGCCTTCGGCTCAGGTCATGATCTCAGGGTCCTGGGATCGAGTCCCGCATCAGGCTCGCTGCTCAGCAGGGAGCCTGCTTCCCTCTCTCTCTCTCTGCCTGCCTCTCTGTCTACTTGTGATCTCTGTCTGTCAAATAAATAAATAAAATCTTTAAAAAAAAAAAAAAAGGTTCAGAGATAAGAGCCATCAACAAAAACTACAAAATTTAGAGCTTCTAAAATGAGAACAATCTTATAACAGGTCCACTGCAAGGTAGAGCTCATGCAGGTGACAGAGGTGGAAGGCTAACTGCATAATTCCTAAGCATTTGATATTTGGGAACCCCATCTGGTCACAAACTACAGATATCAAAAGAGATAAAATACTCTTTAAGAGAAAATCCAAGAGAATTGTTTAACTCAACTGATGGACAATGTCACACACACACACACACACACACACACACACACACACACAAAATTACCTATTTTTGATGAAACACTGGCTTTTGGTTACCTAATTTCAATAGATATACCCAAGGATATATACTACTATTGCTATACTACTATTACCAGAGATCTGTAAATACTTATTTGGAGAAAGTATCCACCCACTCAACCATTCATGTATTCATATATTTACTGGGCAATAAATATGATCCAGGCACTAGTTCTAGCATACAAAGATGAGCACACCAAGAATCTGCTTCTAAAAACTCCTACTTTATTTTTTTCAGACTTACTGAGATTTAATTGATACATAATACTGTGTAAGTTTATTTAATACACTTATATATTGCAAAATGATTAACACCAGAGCATTAGCTTAACACATCCCAGCACATTATATTACCCATTTCTTATTTTTTGGTGAAAACACTAAAGATCTACTCTCTTAACAACTTTCATGTATATAACACAGTACTATTAACTATAAACACCATTCTGTACACTAGATCCTTAGAACTTATTCATCTTATAATTGGAAGTTTATACTCTTTAGACAATTTCTTCCCATTTCCCCCATCATCCAAAGAACTTCTAGTTGAAAAGAAGGACGTATAAAAAATAAACAAGTGAATTAAGTACAATGATAGGAACGTTATGAGGGTAGACAGTACTACTTAGGAAGGAATGCCAGTTTTCTGAAGGGGCAACTGGGCAAGAGAAATAGGGTCTACAGCACTCTAAGCAGTAAGATTAGCAAATTCCTATAAAACAAAGATAGAAAGAGAGTATAGAACTGCTTTAAGTTTGGCAACCTAAACCAGATTTTGCGGTGGTAACCAAGAGAAAAGATGGGCCAGATTATAGGGCACCTTCTTTTCATATAAAGTCTTCATTAAAATAAAGCCAAGCTTTATTCTGGAGGCAACGGGTAGCCACTGAAAATTTTTGAGCAAGTAAGGATCATAAACAGATGAGAGGTTTAAAAATATTTCTGGAGTGCCTGGGTGGCTCAGTGGGTTAAGCCTCTGCCTTCAGCTCAGGTCATGGTCTCAGGGTCCTGGGATTGAGGCCCACATCAGGCTCTCTGCTCAGCGGGGAGCCTGATTTCTCCTCTCTCTCTCTGCCTACCTCTCTGCCGACTTGTGATCTCTCTCTGTCAAATAAATAAATGAAATCTTTAACAAAATAAAATAAAAAATATTTCTGGTTCTACCACGGAGAATAATCAGAGGTAAAGGCAAAGGAAATGGAGCAAGGAGACTTATCACTGCAATGGATCCAAAAATGAAGGGGGAATGCAGAGAGCGCCTAACTAAGATAGTAATGATGACGATGGACAAAACAGGAGATATGATGTATACTCAAATATTGAAAAAATAAAATCTACTGACGTAACTACTGGACAAAAATGACTTATTTCTGGCTTGATTTACTGGTGGATTTACTCACAACAAAAAACAAAAAACAAAAAAAATGTTTGCCCATCACTCTCTTGAGGCCTAACTCCTTTTGTTTAGGGATGCTTAATTACTATTTCCCATAAGAGACCAACACCCTTTAACTCATAAATGATTGGTATAGAATATCCTATTTCCAGACTTCAGGCCACACTGGCTTCTACATTCAAAATAAATTCAAATTTTCAGAAACAGATAATCAATAGATATTTAAACCACTGAATAGCAAGTTGAGTGGCATAAGCAGAATGTTAACAACGTACCAAATTATTTGATACGTGCAAAGGGAAAACTACTTTCACAAAAAGGTTCAATGATCATCACACTGTAAGTGATCTATTGTAGCATCACTAATAAACAGACAACCTGCCATTATGTACTATCTACTGTGATACAATATGAAGTACACAGCATCACTTATGAAATTTCCTTGCAAAAAATATGTAAATGTAATAGAAGGAAGCCATTAGACCTAACTTTCAGTTACAAAATACAGGAGATTTAGGAATAAGCTAAATGATAACCATGAGGAAGAAAGAGAAACAAAAATGTGGGATACTTTATAAGACAACTAGGTTGTTGTCAACTAAAAGTTAATGTCATGCAAAGAAAAGAATGTCGAGGAAGTGTTTTATATTTTGAAAAACTACTGACAACAGAACAATCAAAGGCCAATATATAAACCAGTGTGCTTTAGCCACCTTGGCTTCTTTGTTGTCTAATACCCTAGGTGTATTTCTATCTAAGGGTCATTTGTGCAGTTCAAATTTTCTCTTCTTCTAGATATACGCAAGGCTGCTCCATCACCTCTTTCAAGTGTTTACTTAAGCTCACATTCTTAGAGAGGTTTTCTTGACCATCCAATTTAAAATCATCCTTTCACTCCCAATCTCTTCCCCCCCTTCTCTGCTTTATTTTTCTTTATTCATTATTGTCATTTATTTAATTTATTGTCATTTACCATACTACAATATTTTGCCTATGTATTTTATTCATTGGCTTTCTCTCCCAGCTAAAATGTAAATCCCATGGGGGAAGGAATTTTTGGTTGGTTTATTCAGTGCTTTGCCCTCAATGCTTGGAATGTTTAACACTCAACTATTTCTTCATCAAATGAAATGAGTCATTACAAAAATGATACTGTCAATAAGGGTCAGAAATAATGGGAAGGATATCTAAATGATCCCTATAGTTTTCTCCTTAATCGATCATAAATTTTGACAATATTTGTTTCCTTAGCCACAAATAGAAATGAGAATATGTGAGGTCAAAGCAGCAACGGGACTGCCAATCAGTCCTTTTAAATATGTTCTCCTCTAAATTGGCATCAGTAAGTTATAGAGTACCATAAAATGTCTGGTTCCTACTCATCCATGAACCTTCACAAACATTTCATTAAGAGTGGTAAATAGTTTATTAATAAAAGAAAAGTTCACAAAATTCAAGATATCGATTACCTCTCAGGAGAAGGATTAGAATGGGAGAGTGGAAGAACACACAAGCATTTCAGTTCTTAAGTTGGGGAGTTATATACATATCCATATATGTTACATATATGCTTTGTTCTATCAAATGGCACATGATTTTTTTAATGAGTATATTAAAAAGTATACTAAAAAGTATCTGAAACTACCAAATTTACATCCTTGAGAATACCAAGTTCCTGCAATCATTAAAAGAAATTCCAAATTCTGAAATACCATTATCTAAAAATATTATAGTCAGTACTTAAGATGTAAAATCACATCTATGCATTTCTATATCACAGTGACTGAAGAGTTTTTCATTTCTATTTTCCCTCAAAAAGTCAGAATGCATAAGAACCGTGTGTCAAGGGAACAAAGAAAACAATATTCCTTATTCTTGGAAAGATCCACTGAAAGATCCATTTTTAAAAACCAAATTCTGAGTGAGCTAAATAAAATTTATTATTAAATATATTGTTTGAACTTTTGTTTTTAAGTTAAAATAGCCATAAAGATTAATTATGTCATAGATTATTTTGGCTGGCTGTCATAAGGCATTAAAGAGAAAATGCTGTTTATTATCAGACCTCTGCTAATTAAGTCTAAGGTAACCTTTTCAACTCTGACAAACCTCAGCCTTAAAGTATCAGGAAATTCAACTGGCATATATACATCAATTAAAGAAGTAATATAAAAATACATTTGGAAAGAAAAATTCCACAAGTCAATGCTATAAAAATTGTGTCACATTTTTCAACCCCCTATCTTATGTCTGTATCTCCAGCATCCATCTAGAACACTGTCTGGTATGCTTAGGAGGACAACAATGGTTTTGGGATGGCTTACTTGTATTAAATCAATTATCTAGTCTAATTTCTCTAGCTTTGTACCTTTATGTTTTCTCCTATACATCCTAAACTCCATCTTCCCTATAAACTCCTTCCTGGTTTTTCTGGTGAACTTCTATTCATTTTTAAAAACTAGTTTTAGGGCTAAATAATTTGTGAAGCTCTCACATCTCAAATAATTAACCTCACCCTTTGGGTTCTCATAAGGTCTTGTATTTCCTAACTATTGAACTTGTCAAGGTACTATTGCTATCAGTTCACAAATTCTTTCCCCATTTAGAACACAAAATCATTTTCTAGAGCTATAACCTTGTTAATCTCTAAGTATATACTTCCTAACTGAAAGTTAGACAAATATTAAGTGTTCAATAAACGTTTACTGAATAAACACAAATAATCCTTTGAAAAACTAAACAGTTCAGGACACCTGGGTAGCCTAGTCGGTTAGGCTGCTGTCTTCCGCCCAGGTCATAATCATAGGGTCCTGGGATAGAGCCCTGCTGCTAAACAGGGAGCCAGCTTCTCCCTCCCACTCTGCTCCTCCCGCTGCTTGTGCTCTCTTGCTCTCTCTCAAGTAAGTAAAATCTTTAAAAAAAAAAAAAAAAAAAAAGACAACAGTTCATTTGACAGTTTTTATAATAAAAAAGTTACACCTAAAATCCATAAAAGATACAGAATTAATACCTAGCTTTAGCTAAATAATTTAAAAGGTCTTCATAATGATTAGCAAATATAAATGTGATTCCATATCACTATAAAAGCATGTTTTATAGAATTTTTATTTATTTATTTATTGGGTTTTATTTATTTGAGAGAGACAGAGAGCGCAAGAGAGGGAACACAAGCAGGGGAGTAGGAGTGGGAGAAGCAGACTCCTCGCTGAGCAGGGAGCCCGATGCAGGACTTCATCCCAAGATCGTGACCTGAGCCGAAGGCAGATGCCCAACGACTGAGCCACCCAGTGCCCTATAGATATATTTTAAAACTGAAAAATAAAAATCTTGAAATGACCAGGGTGTAATTACATCTTAAATATGTAGTTCATCATATCTAATCAAAATCACATGGGGATTTAACCCAGTGCCCAGAGATATAAATGTTATTGTTGGCTTATCTCATTTAAGCATTTCTCATAATGAGAGTAAATGTCTTAAACAATATAATGGAATGGATTAACTCTAGAAAGATTCAATATATATCAATGGAATATAATTGGTCCTTTCAAAAAGATACTAATTTAATTCCATAACTTGTTTGGTCAGCTGTAAGACATTTGGTAATAAAAATAGCCAGAAATTTATTATATGACTGAAGTTGTCTAAGTGGATAGAGTACAACTGTTACCTGAGTAACTCTTTTTAAGCTACTTCAGATTATACACTTGCAGTTGTGTATGAGGTAAACAGGGTAGTGGTTATGAGTATGAACTCAGGAGCCAGATGTTCTGGGCTTCATTCCTGACTTTATCATTTACTAATTATGTGACCTCAAGCAAGTTTCTTAACCCTCTTTGTCTCCATTTTCTCATCTGTAAAATGGAGATAATAATAATATAAAAGACCTACCTCATAGAAATGTCATGAGTATTAGATATATGTGAAGAATGTGCAATAGCCTGGCACACAGTAAAGACAAGTATTTATTATTATCCTTCAACATGTTTCCCCTTGCCTCTAATATTTTGCACTGCAAAGTACACAGCTGTAATATTATTTCTATTTTGTACCTTTTCACATTACAAATACAAAATGATTACAGTTTCTTGAGTCTTCATGAGTTTTTCTATGTGATTAATCCCTTGTCCTCGGTACTTCTTACTTCCAACTTTGCTTCCTTTCTTTAATATTCTGTTTACATCTGCAATGTGAAAGTTTCCAAAGCAATATTTACAACACCAACTGAGTGGTGTCCTACAAAAAAATATTAAAACTTCTCTTTATTTTTAATTAAATTAAAAAATAAGTTATTAGTAATATTTAGTATGTAGAATAAGCTTTGTATGCCCTCACTAGGTCCATATTTCAGATTGTATTATATCACAAAGAGTATCTGAGGTATCCCAAGAGAACAATCAGAAGAGCTCAATGCTCAAGGGGCTGATATTAAAAAATGGCATTCTTCACTGGTTTATTCATTTTGTAAGTTGCATATGATTAATGCAATAGATTTAAATATATTTTAAAATATTTATTTTTAACTCGTCACTAAATGTTAACAGAAAGATTTTGAGGAAAAACAGAAACAAAAAGAAAAATCTGAGTATGTAATCACAAGTGAATAATAAATATGGAGGCACTAACACTTCTTGCACAAGCTCATCTTAGACCACTAAGTTAAAGCCATGATGATCTAATGACATCTGAGAAGAAACTGATCGAGTTATGTATACATTTAAGCTGTAAATAAACATATGCTACAAACTACAGTCAGATAATAAATGTAATCAAGTATTATAAGTATGAATAAATATATAAAGAACATAATACATAAATGTAACATAATAAGTGGTTATTTATTTATCTGATTTATTATTTGGTCTGATTACCAAAGGTAGAAGGA
The DNA here is from genome assembly GCF_902655055.1 of Lutra lutra. Taxonomy (NCBI): domain Eukaryota; kingdom Metazoa; phylum Chordata; class Mammalia; order Carnivora; family Mustelidae; genus Lutra; species Lutra lutra. The sequence goes on along the minus strand of NC_062278.1, from coordinate 128,640,118 downwards.
AAAAAAGCCTTTTGTCTATTTTTATTTATCACATACTTAGAAAATAAGACTTAGTTTAAAACTAAGAAAGTGTGAAACAATCACCAGGCAGTTACTTCTTAAGCATTCTCCCCATAAGATAAGAACTCCTGCCTTCTGAGAAGGACATTGGGGGAGAGGAAAAAAAGAGAGTAATTTTTTAGCTTTATCATAGGTAATCACTATGAAGAAAATAGGCTAAAAAATGTCTTATTGATGGAATATAAATTTAAACTTTAATTTGGGATGAGATAATTTGAGTTTTCTTCTACCATTTTTTTGCATTTTCTTCATATTTTCTCAGTTTGTACAATATTTAACTATTTTTACTTTTCTTAAATTTTTAATCCTATGATTAATAAATGCTCAAATGGATAAACAAATGAGAAGTTCTATACTTCAGTATAAATAAACAAATTCATAGAAGCACATACAGAAGAGCACAATGTATAAAACTCTATAGTTGTGAGCAATACAAAATAATATAGACCATAATTAAAAAGGCACTAAGTGAATACATTATATGTACTGTGCTGCAAAGCTTCCCCAAATAGATATCACATTTCAATATATGATATGAAAACTATCCAAACTGACCTTTGGAAAACATACTTAAGAGTTTACATTTGGAGATGTGATTCTAATAACCTGGGGAAGAGATACTATTACATTTTGCTTTAGGTACCAGGGCCTGGCTCCAACAGAAACTAAATATATCTACTGGCTATTCCCTATAAACCAGATATTGTTCTAAACTCTTGGGATCCAATGGATCCTATCATCACATCTTTCTGAATTTTGCCACAAAATACAATTTACCAAAAGTAACCTCCCTCCACTTCTGGGGACTAAAAGACCCACAAAGTATTTTGAAGAAACAAAAACAATTAAGATACTATATATATTCAACAATAGGTAAGCATGTAAATCCAGTTTTTTGCTAAAATGCTTAAGATAAAATAGCCTTAGAAAATAATTAATGTAATTCTGCCTTAAATGAATGTATTCTAATAATAAAACTGTTAGTTGTTCTGTCAAAGAGGAAAAAAGGAATGTTTTCCCTTAGAATATTTTCTTTCTTTATTTGAAGAACAGTTGATACACAAGGTTACATTAGTTTCAGGTGTACAATACAGTGATTCAACAAGTTCAGACATTATGCTATGCTCATCACAAGTGTCAGATCTATAACACTATTACAATACCACTGACTATATTCCCTATGCTGTCTGTATCTTTTATCCTCATGACTTATTCAAAAAATGGTGGTTTTCAAAACATTCTTTTTTGATTTAATCAGTTTTCTCACGTATCAGGATTAGAATATTAGATTATGAAATAAATGCCTTTTGAAAAATTTTCATTTGCTACATTTAAGTCATTATCACTTTTGGTAACAGTTTTCTATTCTTGTAATATACCTGAATATTTGACAATATTCATAGGACTATTTTCTCAGATACATCATGATCTTCATTTTGCTGAATTCCTCATCTTGTATTTATCTCAGAATCTTACTACAAAGCAATGATATCCTGTTTTGAAATTTCATGTGTATCCAAATTGTATTTCCTCTCATTCTGTTCTCCTATATAAAGTGTTTTTATAGCTTAAATCTCATTTTCTCTCAAAGTTTCTCCCAACCTTGTCTATACATGGGAGTCACCTGCTGAACTTTTAAAAATCCCAAGTTCAGGTTACATGCCTTACAAATTAAATCAGAAGGTCTGGGGATAAGGAAGAGAGTCAGGCATTAGTTTTTAAATATCCCTAGGTGATATTAATATGCAGCAAGGTTTGGGAACTCCTGTCCTAAACTCTTAGTAGTTCCTGAAGTTCCAAGATGCATACTATTTTTTAATCTGTGATCTCAATCACCAGTATTGCAAGCCTGGCATGGTAGTTAGTATAGTAGTTGGTGAGTAAACCCACCACTTTCCCCTTAATTTGGCTTCATTATCTTCTATTTGTCACATATAAACTCATGAAGTTGTAACAAAAACCCTTTTTTTAATGAAAAGTAATTTCATAGAAATGTTTCAGAATACAGAAATTTTTTTAGAAGTTAATATAGTGCATATACTTTATATCCCATCACAATCCAAGAGAATCTGGGGCAGCCCCCTGTCATCAAGAACATTAATATTTCACCAGAAAGACATGTAAATATTCGCAATGACTGAGATAAATAAAAATTTTAATAGCTTGAGGTTAGCTGGGCCAGTTGTGCCACCATTAAATTGGGGGTGGGGGGGAAGTCCTTTGGAATTTCAGAATGTTTTGGATTACAGAAATGAAAATAAGTAATTATGGCATTATATACATGGGTCACAATGCAAGGTCTCCCCCTACCTCCCATGGAATGTGACTAAATAGTCTGAAAGCCACTGACAGAATGTTTCTGTAAAAATGCTCATGAGGGGCGCCTGGGTGGCTCAGTCAGTTAAGCCTCTGCCTTCAGCTTGGCCATAATCAAGAGTCCTGGGATCAAGCCCCACGTCAGGCTCCCTGCTCATGTTTTCTTCTCTCTCTCTCTCAAAAATAAATAAATAAAATCTTAAAAAAAAAAAAAAAAGATGCTTATGAAAATGTTTTGGTGTGTGCCATTAGAATAAAGGTGAACACGTGGTGAAAAAGATACATAGTATTGCAACATGTGTATGTTTTATGATGTATCTGTAGTACTTTTTTCAATTAAATATAGATACTCCTACTACTACTAATAAAAAAAGAAAAATCTAAGCCCACCCCACTGAAAGAGTGGACCTGGGGAAAAAAAGACATCTTTGTTGTAAAAACGAAATCTTGCCATTTGCAATGATGTGGATGGAACTAGAGGGTATTATGTTAACTGAAATAAGTCAATCAGAGAAAGACAATTATCTGAGCTCTCTGATATGAGGAATTTGAGAGACAGGGTAGAGGTTTGGGGGGGGAAGGGAGGGGAAAATGAAACAAGATGGGATTGGAAGGGAAACAAACCATAAGAGACTCTTAATCTCAGGAAACAAACTGAGGGCTGCTGGAGGGGTGGGGAGGGATAGGGTTGCTGGGTGATGGATATTGGGGTGGGTATGTTCTATGGTGAGTGCTGTGAATGGTGTAAGACTGATGATTCACAGACCTGTACCCCTGAAACAAATAATACATTATATATTAATAAAACAAAACAAAACAAAAAACCCCACAAACAATCTTTGTTGTTAGTGTTGAAAGTCCAGAAAAGAGATAGAAATCTTATTTAAATCAAAAGGCAGAATATTAAAACTAAAATTAATGGTGGTCTAAAGCATGACATAAAATGAATTTACCATAAACAGAATACATAAATAAAATTGTGAAGGTGTTTCAACACGTACAATCAGTGTAAAGCTGATTAATTTATGAAGACTAGCAAAGAAAACATGTATTCTAAGTAGAAATCAGAATATTCTCAGGTAGACTGTCCCAAATAGAAGTTTTAAGTTTTACACAAACAAACAAAATGGGGGTGGGGTTGGGGAGGGGGTAGTAGGGAGAGATGCACATAACAAAATTTCAGGAATGCTGGATTAAACGAAGTTAAGCAGGTTATTTTTCCATCAGGATTTCTAAGAACCTTAAATAAGATAATGTGCTTTGACAATCTCTAAAACAAACATAATATGCAGCCTACTCACACTTATTTGACCTCTAAACCCTTTTTTCTCCAAAGGATTTAACATGACTGATTCTGCAGAACATAAAACTACTGGAGATGCATTTATAAATTTGGGAATTTAGGTGGTCTTCAAGAATGAATGTCAAAAATCAACTTCTACTTCATATCACTGATTTTATTATCCTTATCACTTACCACTCATATCTCCATGCAATGAAATGAAATTGACAAAGATTGTTACCTTTAGAATTAGTAACATGGGTTAATATATAAATGAAGAAAAAGTGTATCTTCTCTTAAACACCAAATCAAAATAAAACTTGAAATAGTCAACATATTTACCATTTTTAAAGTATAATTAGGCAATTTGTATAAATACTGAAATGTTATACCTCATCAAATTCTTCAGTCATTTTTCTGATGATTTCTGCATTCTGCATATTTCGAAACATCTCTATTCTCACAGTACCTGTGGAACAACAGATTTTACCGTTAATCTTTTCCTATCCCATCCTTAACATTAAATATAACCTGACCACTGTTTGAAAAATTTACGTTTGAAAAATTTTATATCAAAGTGTTTGGAGTTTTTTCTTCCCCTGAACTCCTACCTAAAGGAATCCCTTGTTTAAGAACTTCAAAGTTCTTTAGACATTTTTTAAAAACCCGAATATTCTTCTGAGATCAGACGAGATCGGGCGCGTTCAGGGTGGTATGGCCGTAGACTAAAAACCCAAATATTCTGTGAATTAGATAAGTATGAGGAAAAAAACTGCGAGGAGTGTTAGGGAGGGAAAAGATGGGAGTCATAAAATAATAAATTTAGATTGTTTGGAGGGCCCTAAGGATTGACTGGCGCTATTCAGGCATACAGCTGACTGCCTTAGTATGAAAAACAACCAAGCATAGAGAATATTATTTCTCTTCATGCCTTTTTCTGATATTTGTTATCAACAGAATATTTTTCTATAAATTAAAAGTAAATGTTCCTTAATCTAGTGACACCTGTCGATTAGATTGTTTTATTTGAACCTGAAAAATAGCTTGGTAACTTCAACATAAGCATCAAAGAAAGAAAAAGTTAACCCCCTTTCTCATTCCATTCTTTAGTACTACCATTATTAGCAACATAATTTTTATCTCAATCATGATTACATAAATATTATCACTCTAAAAGTAGTAAGAGTTTATATCAAAAATGCATTAAAAATTAACATAATTTAAGTAAAATAAGGTTCAAATAAGGTTTGAACCACTCACAAAGGTTGAATAAGGTTCAAAATAAGGTTCAAAATCAATCTGGAGTTACAGAGAATACTGGTCTAATAATTACACAAGGTTCAGTTTCAACTGTACACATGTAAAATATCCAAGTTAAAAATCACAAGAATAAGGGACGCCTGGGTGGCTCAGTTGGTTAAGCAGCTGCCTTCGGCTCAGGTCATGATCCCAGCGTCCTGGGATCGAGTCCCACATCGGGCTCCTTGCTTGGCGGGGAGCCTGCTTCTCCCTCTGCCTCTGCCTGCCATTCTGTCTGCCTGTGCTCGCTCGCTCTCCTCTCTCTCTGACAAATAAATAAAATCTTAAAAAAAAAAAATCACAAGAATAAGACTCAATGAATCAATAAGAAAATATTTTATAACCTTTAACAGGTTCCTCGCCAGTGATTACCAGCTCCTACTCAAATCACATTTAGGTATACAAGAGGAAAAATTCTCTGAAGTGTACTGTACTCTTACAGGAAACAGTATAAAGCAGTAGAGAGTCACTAAAAGTCAAGTACACTCTTAATTGAGAGGGCTAATAAAAAACTGCAGTGGCACATTTGGCATATCAAACTTAATTTGACTTAGTTTTTATTAATATAAATGAGAAAAATGGTATCTCCCTCATCTTTTTAATCACAACCATTTCTAAGCATGTTTTAATTACTTGATGTACAGCTCTCTTGTTCATTTTCAGGATGCTGAATTCATTTAGTACCACCAACAGGTATCACATACACCCAGTTATAGAGATGAGAATCTAGATTGGAAGCTGAATGAGAAGGGAAAGTATTTTTAGAGTTCCTCCCCAACTGGCAATTTCCTAAACACAATGGGAAATTTTTACACCGTGATTTTATTTTTTTATGGGAAAAACAGTATCACAGACAGTATTTAAAAGCATTGTAGGCAGCTTGCTTATGCACTACAATACAGCCATTATTTTCAGAATTTTTAAAAAAAAATAAATAAAAAATGCATTGAATTGCTAACTATAAATTATCTCAAGTAAAAGTAACGCTCTGTCCAACATTCTTTAAAAATCATTCAAAATAAAACTGTATGGAGGTTCCTCAAGATATGAACAAACACTTCTCCAATGAAGACATACAAATGGCTACCAGACACATGAAAAAATGTTCATCATCACTAGCCATCAGGGAGATTCAAATTAAAACCACATTGAGATACCACCTTACACCAGTTAGAATGGCCAAAATTAGCAAGATAGGAAACAACGTGTGTTGGAGAGATGTAGAGAAAGGGGAACCCTCTTACACTGCTGGTGGGAATGCAAGTTGGTGCAGCCACTTTGGAAAACAGTGTGGAGATTCCTCAAGAAATTAAAAATAGAGCTTCCCTATGACCCTGCAATTGCACTACTGGGTATTTACCCCAAAGATACAGATGTAGTGAAAAGAAGGGCCATCTGTACCCCAATGTTTATAGCAGCAATGGCCACGGTTGCCAAACTGTGGAAAGAACCAAGATGCCCTTCAACGGACGAATGCATAAGGAAGATGTGGTCCATATACACTATGGAGTATTATGCCTCCATCAGAAAGGATGAATACCCAACTTTTGTAGCAACATGGACGGGACTGGAAGAGATTATGCTGAGTAAAATAGCAAGCAGAGAGAGTCAATTATCATATGGTTTCACTTATTTGTGGAGCATAGCAAATAGCATGGAGGACAAGGGGAGATGGAGAGGACAAGGGAGTTGAGGGAAATTGGAAGGGAAGGTGAACCATGAGAGACTATGGACTCTGAAAAACAACCTGAGGGTTTTGAAGGGGCAGGGGGGTGGGAGGTTGGGGAAGCCAGGTGGTGGGTATTAAGGAGGGCATGTATTGCATGGAGCACTGGGTGTGGTGCATCAACAATGAATTCTGTTATGCTGAAAAGAAATAAAATAATAGTAATAATAATAATGTTAAGAACAGAGCCACCCTATGACCCAGTAATTGGACTACTAGGTATTTACCCTAAAGATACAAATGTAGTGATCCGAATGGCCATGTGCACCTGCATGTATACACATATGATGGAATACTATGCAGCCATCAAAAGAAATGCAATCTTACCCATTTGCAACAATGTGGATGGAACTAGAGGGTATTATGCTAAGTGAAATAAAGTCAATCAGAGAGAGACAAGTATCATATGATCTCACTGATCTCACAAGGAATCTGAGAAGTAAGACAGAGGATAGGGGAAGGGAGGGGGAAAATGAAACAAGATGAAATCAGAGAGGGAGACAAACCGAAAGAGACTCTTATCTCAGGAAATAAATTGAGGGTTGCTGGAAGGGAGAGGGGTAGAGGGATGGTGTGGCTGGGGGATGGACACTGGGGAGGGTATGTGTTGTGGTGAGTGCTATGAATTGTGTAAGACTGATGAATCATAGACCTGTACCCCTGAAACAAATAATTAAACTAATTAATTTTTAAAAAATCACTCAAATTAGGAACGCCTGGGTGGCTCAGTCAGTTTAGTGTCCAACTCTAGATTTTGGCTTGAGTTATGATCTCAGAGTCCTCAGATCGAGCCCCACATCCAGCTCCTCACCAAGTATAGAGCCTGCTTGGGATTATCTCTCTCCCTCTGCCCCTACCCATTCCTCAAAAATAAATGAATAAATAAAAATCACTCAAATTACACAAAACTGTTTTAACTGTTTTAACCTTGCTTGGATTATCAAGCATTTTGTCCACCTGAAATAGAGTCCCATATATAAAAAGCATGTAATTTTAGAAGTTGTTTCACAGTACTCTTGATAAGCAAAATTATTTTCTTTAAGTACTAATCAAGCAAAAGAAATAAAATTAGATTTTTAAGTTATTAAACACGAGAAGAATCAGTTGTTCTTGGAGAGATGGGAATATTTTATATTTTGCACAGAGTAGCATTTATATTAAATGGCTATATGCATTTCTCAAAAGTCATTTATCTGTACACTTAAAATGTGTGCATTTGGAAACTTGGTATCTTGGTAAAATTGATTTTTAAAAAATCAAGAAAAAGGACAATGCTAATCATAGTCGTTCAGTAAAAAATTACAAACGTCAAAGAGTGCCTGGCAGACTCAGTATGTAGAGCATGCGACTCTCATCTCAGAATTGTAGGTTCAAGCTCCACAGGGGTTTAGAGATTACTTAAAAAGTTACATGTGTCATTGTTAAATATGAGTATAAATAAAGTTCAATTCTATTTCCATGACTGACATAGCAGTTTTCATATACAGTGGAGTCTTAACTGTAATTCCAATGGACTAGCAACTAGCTCATAAACAGAGGACTGTTTTTGCTCTATTTAGTATCATAAAGTGAAAGACAACAAAACAGTAACTAGTCTTAAAAGCAAAATAAAAACCAGCTGCATGCTTAGCATCTCTAAAAATGACTAGCATATATAAGTAACAATTATTAATAAAATAAAATCAGATATTTAAAGCTATAACTTTGAAAATGAACAGAAGCTTGTCACTAAGGTTTTTTAAAAGAAGAAAATCCTGCTGCTGCCACAATGACTATTCAAAACACTAGCCTATTTACTTACAGTTAACTGTTCATTCTTCTTCAGCCCAGTCCCACAACTCTACTCCAACTGCTTCCTCACACCTATTATCTGCTGATTGTTACACCAAAGTCTTTCTTTAGTAATACCCGACCTATTCTATTTAAAACATTTCCTCATGATACTGGTTTCTGTTAACACTATATCCTTATACTGTATTCTCTGATGACTTACTTTGATTTCTTTTACTTGCTTTTAGTCATTTACCTGAATAAATACAGGTAATTTCCAAAGTTCTGTCCAACACATTTTTCTTTGTCCCATTCTACATTTCTGAGCCTGCATATGGCCCCCACCTACCTCTCCCACTAGATAAAAGTATAGCAGAGACTACTACTTATTAATCTTTGTTATTTAGCCCAGTTTCTCTGCATATGGCCCCCACCTATCTCTCCCACTAGATAAAAGTTTAGCAGAGACTACAACTTATTAATCTTTGTTATTTAGCCCAGTTTCTCAAAAAAATGTCTGACATCTTAAGTCTTCTCTCTCCTATTTTAAGCTTTCTTTGACAAAGGATAATAAACATAAAGAACTGAAATAATTCAGATTCACAGAAACATAACTATTTCAAGAATGAAAAAAAAAGATTATCTTCCACTCTCTGAAACACTATCTGTGAGATTCCTCACATATATATTTTATATTTTCTTAAAAAAAAAGTTCTTTAAGCAGGCCCTCCTGACAGGATTATACTTCTAATGTGAAGGAAGAACTTTCAAAATTGTCATTGGTAACCATGAATAATTCCAGAAACAATAACATCAGAAAGCAACCATCAAGTTCTCAATCATTTAAATTATGTCAAACTGCTGGAGGAACATAACTTTAAACAATCCCTATGGTATGCAGTTTGGAAATTGTTTACTGAAATTACAAACTCATATACTCCTTGGCCTTGATATTGTACTTGTTGCAAAGCATCCATAAACTCACACACATGAAATAATGAAGGTATGACATTATTCCCTGAAGCACTGTTTGCAAAGGCAAAAGGAAAAATATGTATACCCATAAATAAGATTCTGATTAATAACTAAAAGTGCTGATGATAATAATAATGGTGGTAGCAACTAACACTGGGATGCTCATTATCTGCCAGGCATTGTTCTAAGAAATAAGCCCTGGAAGTTAACATATTTAATCTTCACAACAATACCTATGAAGAATATACAATTTTTCTCTCATTTTACAGAAGAGAAATTGAGGCACCTAGCAACCTGAAAAAGGGGTTTCCCAGTAGATTTGTGGTCTATATGCATAGTCTGGCTAGAGGGTCCATGACTAACCACTACTCTTAACTGACTAAAATCAATGGGATCCTGGAGCTATCTAAAACAATAAACAGATCTGTGTTGGATATGGAAAGATCTGCAGGACATATTCATACATGACAAAAGGAACATGTATGTATTTGATTGTATATGCTTTATTTTTTTTTAAGATTTTATTTATTTATTTGACAGAGAGAAATCACAAGTAGGCAGCGAGAGGCAGTAAGAGAGAGAGGAGAAAGCAGGCTCCCTGCTGAGCAGAAAGCCCAATGCGGGGCTCGAACCCAGGACCTGGGATCATGACCTGAGCCGAAGGCAGTGGCCCAACCCACTGAGCCACCCAGGCGCCCGATTGTATATGCTTTAAGATATTATGGAAAGATACACAAGTATCTAGCAAAATTGGTTATCTCAGGGAAAGAGAAATATGTGGTTGAGATTTAGGGATATACTGGAGATATTATATTGCATACCCTTTGCATTTCTTGAAATTTGAACTATATGATTACTCAAAATAAGGAATTAATACATTTCCGATAAAAAATAAAATGTTAAAAACTAAACTGAAAGACAGAATGCTATTAAACTCTGCCTATCAAGCATTTGTGTAGTCACTACCAATATGCACTCATTGGAGGGTAAGCTAAGAATGCTTGACATAAGCTTGCCCAAAATGGAAAATTTTATGTTTTTCTTCCCAGCTATTACAGAATACAAAAAAATGGAGTTGAAAATAGGGCTGGAGAACATACCCCTGGCATAATTAGTGTTATGGACAACAATGAAAAGAAGCTGTAATCATGGTTATAGTAACCAATACATTTAACAAAACCCTCAAGAAGTCATTCTAGGTCGTTTAAAATCTTTGGCATCAGACATAGTAGGATTTAAATCTCAGTTCCACGAGTTACCAAGCTATAGGACACTGAAAAAAAAAAATCAATTGTTCTCTATGAAATTCAGACTTCTATTAAAATGGTGAGAATACCACACTTCAGTGTAGGATTTTTTTTTTTTTTAAGATTTGTTTATTTATTTGACAGAGATCACAAGTAGGCAGAGAGGCAGGCAGAGAGAGAGAGAGAGAGGAGGAAGCAGGCTCCCTGCTGAGCAGAGAGCCTGATGCGGGGCTCAATCCCAGGACTCTGGGATCATGACCAGAGCGGAAGACAGAGGCTTTAACCCACTGAGCCACCGAGGCACCCCTAGGAATCTTTTTTTTTGTTCAATGCCATAATTTGTAGTGCTTGGAATAGTGCTTAGTACATAGGAGGCACTGAAAAAAATGTTTGTTAAACATCTAAGGATATGAAAACAAAATAAGGTAACATATTATACTTGGAGCAGGTAAGATGCTCACCTACTTTGAGCATTCATTATTTTAGTAGATTAGCCTGCCCATTTTAGAGGGAAGCTAAAACCTCTAGTTTCTTAGTTGAGCTCTACTGAAAGCCAGACTCCTAACTGCACATGTTACCAGGTTAATGCCATCTGAAGAATGAGACCAGTAATCTTTTATTCAAGAACCAGGCAAAGTAATTCCAGCAGTTTCCCCGTCAACCAGACCAAAGCCTCCACTTCCAGAGTGGAAACAATTACATAAACACTAAACATCTCTGTCCAAAATGACTAAAACCCACCAGAGAGATGAGTTAAGGTGATAAAAAAGTCACTGTCAAAGAAGTAGGAACCCACGAACTCTTAACCCCATTTTACATGAACCACATGGTTTAGAGAACTGTCTCACCTCATCCTCCTCATTTTTTAATGCCAAAGCAAGAACTCTAGCCTTCTCTGTATCCTTCCAACTAGATACAGAAGCAGACAGAAGAGAAAACTGAAAGCATACAAGACTTTATTTAGTGACAAATCAATTTATCCAAAAAACAACAGAAGGCCCTTTTGGGTTTTTACCTTCTATGACACAGTAACATTCTGTCACCTTCAAAATTAGTGAGCCTCATTATAGGTGAAATATACTAACACTGCCTACGAGCACTTAGCAGAGAACCTTCCTCAGAGGCTTCTGACTAGCTGTTCCATACAGAAAACAACTTTCTATTTTAAGGATTTTCTTTTAAAGAGTGGATTATAAAGTCTATAAATATATTTATAAATAAATAAATATTTAATTTATTTATAAAATTTATTTATAAATAAGATCTAATCTGGTGATGAATGAGAGAAAATCCAAGCATGTAACAGGACAATTTTTGGTATCCTTATTTTCTGTTTCATTTTTACTTTAAGTACTAGACAGCAGATTTTATATCAAAATAAAGTGGAGAAAAACTGAAAATAAATATGCGTAAATTACTAGAGAAAGTCTAAGTCAGAAAAGGAGAAGAAATGCTGAGGCTACTCAAATTCAGAAGTATTTACTAAAGAAACATTACATACCAGAAAACAGAACTTAGCAGTTACCTAAGATTCAGTGACTGCATACATCTTTCTCAAGATTCGAGGAGAAGGATGACAGAAAGGAATAGAAAGAGACAGATACTTTGGTTGCTTTTTAATGAGCATTTTAAGCTTAATTATAAATATATTTTGATACATGCTGTCTATCTAGGTAGTATGCACACAAGTGGGAAAAAATAACCTCATAGGTTATTGTAAATATACATGTTGGGAAACAGATCTTTCAGAATATATTAAAATAGAAATTGCTGGGGCACCTGGATGGCTCAGTTGGTTATCTGATTCTTGATCTCAGGTTTATGAGTTCAAGGCCCATGCTGGGCTCCACAATGGGTGTGGGGCCTACTTAAAAAAAAATGTTGAAATTATATTTCAAATATATATATATATATATATATATATGAAATTATAGGCTTCCACAGATACCCTGCACAAATAAAAAAAAGAAATTGTTGTGATTTTATCTCCAGTGATGAGTCTGTCTCTAAATGGCAAACTGCACTTGGTAACATTCCTTATTAAAAAGCTTGTATACTTCTTCCTCTGTAAAAACAAAAGATAGGTGAAATATCAAACTAACTGTTCCAAAAAGAAAACTCACATTTTGGCACATGATATAGGAGTACCAACTGACTAGTCTTTCAAGATGGCATAACGTACATTTCATCCATTTCAAGAACAGATAAATTTACTACATATTAGAATTTCAAGGGGCGCCTGGGTGGCTCAGTAGGTTAAAGCCTCTGCCTTTGGCTCAGGTCATGGTCCCAGGGTCCAGGGATCAGGCTCTGCATAGGACTCTCTGCTCAGCAGGAAGCCTGCTTCCCTTCCTCTCTGCCTGCCTCTCTGTCTACTTGTTATCTCTGTCTGTCAAATAAATAAATAAAATCTTTTTTTTTTTTTTAATTTCAAATTTAGAGCTTGGTTGAACCACGCTAGTATAGCCAAGGGCCAAAAGCAAGCATTGTCCTAGGGCTTTAATTTTTCAGACCACTTTCACCAATCTTCAAAAACTATTAAAATAATCTCATCTTCAGTCCACAAAAGACAAGAATTAAAGGAAAGGTCAAAGAGAAAAAATAGATTTACTTTTTAAAACATCCATCTGCTACCTCAGGGAACTACTACTAACATGATTCAAGAGGAGCAGGGCTTCTTAATCTGTGGCATATAGATTGTTAAATATCTATGGACCTTTTGAAACTGAAAATTTAGGTCTATGCACTTTTGTGAAGACCCAAATTTTCAGGCTTTTATTAAAGGACTTTGAGAACTTCAAAAGGTAAAAACTACACATTAGAGGATAAATATCAGCCAAAGAGTTTTAGTCTTAGAGAACTGAAGAGAAAAATTAAATGGTGACAGTAAAGAATAGTTCCTTATTAGAGAATGGAATTAGAAACCAAGATCTATGTGTTAAGTGTATTACTGCTGGTGGAATGTAATTTCTTTTAAGCCTTCTCAGTTTAAAGAATGGTAAGTATATATGTGTGTATACAAACATAGCTATTTCTATATGTAGCCATATGTATCTATATTAAGCTATAAATAAGTTATACATATATCTTTTAACTGTATTACCACATGGAATATTCTAGAGTCCTCCCCTTTCCTTGCTTTTCTCCATGATTTCCTACAGTGAAAACTCTGGTTCTCACCATCAACCACCTATTTATTAAAATTTTCAATTCTGGTATACGTGTATAACATGACTTCAGAATTGGCAGCACATATCCCAGTGGAAAATAACTACAATTAGAGTACCATGCTTTTTATACAATTCCTTTTGCCTTTAGTTTTAGAGTTTCCACTCTTCAGTTATTTAGGACAGCACTTTTCCCCAAACCTCTTCATCAAGGTTCTTTCACGTATTTGTAATACAGTTTGATTCTTTTGTTACAGTCTGAATTCATCCCAGAATGACCTCATTAGGGATTTTTTTTTTTTTAAGATTTATTTATTTATTTATTTATTTGACAGACAGAAATCACAAGTAGGCAGAGAGGCAGGCAGAGAGAGAGGAGGAAGCAGTCTCCCCGCTGAGCAGAGAGTCTGATGCGGGGCTCGATCCCAGAATCCTGGGATCATGACCTGAGCCAAAGGCAGAGACTTTAACCCACTGAGCCACCCAGGTGACCTGGGATTTTTTTTTTTTTTTTTTAATTTGCAAACATCAATGTTCATTCTTAGTGCTAGAAGTTCTATGGGTTTGAGAAACTCATAATATCACATATCCAGCATTATAGCTGGATAATCTTACAGAAGAGTTTCACCACCCTAATGCCCTGTGATTCAACTCTCCTTCCTCCCTAAAACCCTGGCAAACACTGGTATGTTTAACATCTGTACAATTTACCCTTTTCCAGAAAGTGACATAAACTGAATTACAGTATGTAGCCTTTTCAGACTAGCTTTTCACTCCACAATACCTATTAAGATTCATCTATGCTTTTTGCATGGCATGAGTGCTCATTCCTTCTATCACCAATAGTATTCCACGGTATGGATGTAGCAGTTTATCCATTTCATCTACTGAAGGGCATCTAGATTGCTTCTAGTTTTGGGTAAATAATGAATATAATTACTATAAATACATGCAGATTTTTGTGTGGACATATTTCAAGTCAATTAGTAAATACTTTATTTTTGTTGTATTTTACAGTAAGGCTATGTTTATTTTTGTAAGAAACTGTCAGACTGTCTTCCAAAGTGGCTATACCATTTTGCATTTCCACCAATCATGATTTTCTATAGCTTCACATCCTTGACAGTGAATGGTATTGCCAGTTTTTTGTATTTTAGCCATTCTAACTGCTGTGTAGTAATATCTTTTTATTGTTTTAATTTGCACTTCCCTTACGACAAATCATGTTGAGCATCTTTTTACATATCTATATGCCATCTTGCTGCTGTATACCTTGCTGCTGAATTATCTGTTCAGGTCTTTGCCCACTTTTTTATTGAGGTATTTACTTCTTATCATTCAGTTTTTAGAGCTCTTTGTATATTCTGACTACAAGTCCTTTATCATACATGTGTCTTGGAAATATATTTTCCCAGTCTGTGACTTTTCTTCTAATTTTCTTAACAATATCTTTTGCAGAGCATAAAAAATTTTAATTTCAGTAAGGTCCAAATTCCCAAGTGCTTCTTTCATGGATCGTGCTCTTGGCTGTTACAACTTTAAAAACCTCAAAACCGGGACACCTGGGTGGCTCAGTGGGTTAAGCCTCTGCCTTCGGCTCAGGTCATGGTCTCTGGGTCCTGGGATCGAGCCCCGGCATTAGGTTCTCTGCTCAGCAGGAAGCCTGCTTCCCCCTCTCTCTCTGCCTGCCTCTCTGCCTACTTGTGATCTCTCTCTCTGTGTCAAATAAATAAATAAAATCTTAAAAATATATAAAAATAAAAAAAATAAAAACTTCATCACTAAACTTAAGGTCACAAAGACTTTATGTTTTATTTTAGAAATTAGAATTTTACATTTTACATGAGTTAAGTTTTGTGCAAAGGGGTAAGATCTATGCTTAAGTTAATTTTTTCCACATTGATATCTAATTGTTCATGTATGATTTGTTGAAAAGATGATTATTTCTCTATTTAATTGCCTTTGTAGCTTCATAGAAAAAAAAAATCAGGGGCGCCTGGGTGGCTCAGTGGGTTAAGGCCTCGGCCTTCAGCTCAGGTCATGATCCCAGGGTCCTGGGATCGAGCCCCGCATTGGGCTCTTTGCTCAGAGGGGAGCTTGCTTCCCCTCCCTCTCCTTGCGATCACAGTCTGTTAAATGAATAAAATCTTTAAAAAAAAAAAAAACACAGTTGACTATATTTATGTGATTATATTATTTTTAAAGAATAATTTAGGGTACATAAATTTTACACAGACACACACACACACACACACAACTCCTCAGAAATCCACTAGACCTAGAAAAAGGAAGATAAAATATACCAAAATATTTCATGTTCCATTCTCTTATTTTAATAATTTTTATCTTATACTCCACACATCCAACAGTTTTTCCTAAATGATGAGCCCATCAGGATTATCCGTGGTTTTCACTGCACTCTTCCTTAAAATAGTAGCTATGTGTCTCTACATTTGAAAGCTCTTCTAAAACCCTAATAATGAGAAATTGAGACTTTAATCCCAAGAGTTTAGAAGTCCATGAATGTAGAAATTATCTTATAACAATATAAAACATAAATAAGCAAAATATGTCCTAAGTGTGGAAGTTTCAAAATTATGAATTACATTTACACACACACACACACACACACACACACACACACACACACAGTTACCCAAAGGAAGAAATCACTTTAAATTGGCATATAAAACTTTTGATTAGAGGGCGCATGGGTGGCTCAGTTGGTTGAGCAACTCCCTTCGGCTCAGGTCATGATCCCAGACTTCCAGGATCGAGTCCCGCATCGGGCTCCCAGCTCCTTGGGGAGTCTACTTCTCCCTCTGACCTTCCCCTCTCTTAGGCTCTCTCTCACTCATTCTCTATCTCAAAAAAAAAAAAAATCTTAAAAAAAACCACACAAAACTTTTGATTAGGGTAGTATTATAAACAGTATTTTTATATAAACCCTCTTCCTAAATGTTAATGAAAATACGAAAAACACTTTGAAAAGAATCTGAACCCTTATGAAGTAGTGGGAATTAGTAGGGTAAAAACAAACTAAAAGTAGAAACCAAAATACAAAAAGAGCACTAAAATCACTTCTCTGATAATATTTACTGGGACTAAAATACAATGCACAAGCTGGGACTTCCTAGGTAAAGGGTCTAAAAGAACAACTCTTTTATGAAGTGGGGGCTTAAAGGATTTCATCTGTAAGTTAAGATTAAACCAGCAGTAAATCTAACACCTCATATTCTGTGGTCTATAAAGAAAGCTTTTTTAATACTGTGTAGAAGGAGACAGATACCTGAGAGGTAGTAATCAAACACTAGTGCTCTCACAAATATCCTAAAATCTGATACAGAAAACTTCAGATGGAACTTAGTTGGAAACAGTCCTCAACTGGAAGTGCTGTTGGGCACCTGTCAAGCAAATCTTAAATCTTCTCTATAGGAAAAATACCTTTATCCTATGCTTCAAATAAACATGAGAGGAAATGTAGAGCTGGGAATAAAAAGTAACTAAACTATCAACAAGAAAGGTGACATGAACAAGCAAAAAAGAAAGACCCCAGAAATAAACTCACTAAGACTTAAAGTATTAGATATAGATTGTGAAAAAAAATTCTCCATGTTAAAAAAGGAAAATACAAAACTGAATGAATATCGATAGGGAACAAGTCCATGGACTTCTTTTTCTGTAAAAAAGAGAGCCACATGGGGTGTCTGGGTGGCTCAGTACTCAGTCAGTTAAGTGTGTGCCTTCAGCTCAGGTCTTGATCTCTGCATCCTGGGATGGAGCCCTGCATCTGACTCCCTGCTTAACTGGGAGTCTGCTTCTACCTCTCCCTCTGCTCCTTCCCCCTGCTTGTGCTCTCTTTCTCTCTCTCTCTCTCCCTCTCTCTCTCAAATAAATAATATTTAAAGAGAGACCCATGTTAATTATAATTTCTAGAAAGACCAGAACAGTAACTGAAATAGACTGCCACAGATGAAAAAAAAAGTAAGTAAATGAAGATAGGGGATATATTGTACAGACACTCTCTTATGATATACACACACACACACACACACACACAATATATTGTATATATTCTGTACAGATATATGCAGCACAGAAGTTAAAAATGCAAATAGGTATATAGAAAACAATATTCAAGATTTAAACAAAGTTACTGAAACAGAAGAGAAATAAAATGAGAAGCACAATATTTTAGAAGGGTAACTGATGAAAACACCAATCTAAAGAAATACGTTCTATAGAACATAATATAGACAGACTAGAGAATACCAGAAACAAAGAGAAACCTTAAACGTTGGGAAAACTAGTATTGAAAGAGAAGAAAACTATAATTCCCAGTTCTCAACAACAATACAAGCCAGAAGACAGTGAAATATCTGCAATGTGCTAAATGTAAAAAACTGCCAATATTATACAATATACTCATCGAAATATATTTAAAAAAATAAAGACAAGTTAAACAAATCTTCAGACAAAGTCCAACAGAGTCTACAGAATCTCCAACAGAACCTCACTGGAATTTCTAAGTGCTGCACTTTAGGCAGAAGTCACCTCAGATATATATAACATGTTAAAAAAAAGAACAAATAAAGTAGTGTGTTTATAGGTAAAGCTAAAACAATAATAATTTAATTATTTGAAATACTAATGACTACAGGAAAATGAAATAGACTTGAATTACAACAGAAGGAAGGAAGTAAATATATTTACAGTTCTAGATCCTTGTCCTGTCTGGGAAAAGGATGGAGGTGGTAATTACTTTTGGATTGTGCTACATTATACACACAAAAATGTGCTACATTATACACATAAAAAATGTGCTACTTTATACACACAAAAAATGTGCTACTTTATACCCACTACATTATACACACGAAAGTGTGACTTTTACAATCCTCAGGGTAACCATTAAATACATGTAAAGAGTATAAAAATGTCCAAATAAGTAGAGGGGAGAAAATGAATTCTTTTGAATTCAAAGAATCTAAAGGCAAGAAGGAAAAAAAAAAGAAAACATACAGAGCAGTCACGACAAACAACAAACACTAGTTCAATATAAATTCAAACATCAAATGTTTACATTAATTGTGAAAAAGATTAAGTGATACAATTAAAATAGTTTTCCAACTGAATGAAAAACTACTGTCCATATGTTGTTTACAAAAGGCATCTAAGTGCCGAGGATTCAAAAACAATGAAAAGAGAAGAGAAAAAGTTAGGCCACAAAAAACATAGAAGGAGCTTCATTAAATTCAAGTAAAAAAAAATTTTTCAGAGAAAAAGCACTGCCAGAAGACATGATACTTTAAATGGAAAACCCAAAAGGCTCACCCCCTAATTACTAGAATTCATACAGCAATTCATAATGTGGCAGGATACAAAACCAAATGCACAGAAATCAGTTGCTTTCTTATACACTAAAAATGAAAATATAGAAAGGGAAATTAAGAATCGATTCCATTTACTATACCACCAAGAACCATAAGATAACCTGGGAATAATCCTAACCAAAGAGGTAAAGGATCTGTACTTGAAGAACTACAGAACACTCACGAAAGAAATTGAAGAAGACACAAAAAGATGGAAAAGCAGTCCATGCTCATGGATTGGAAGAATAAACATTGTTAAAATGTCTATACTGGCTAGAGCAATCTATACTTTCAATGCCATCCTGATCAAAATTCCACTGGCATTTTTCAAAATGCTGGAGCAAACAATCCTAAAATTTGTATGGAACCAGAAAAGACCCTGAATCACTAAGGAAATGCTAAAAAAGAAAAACGAAGCTGGGGGCATCACATTGCCTGATTTCAAGCTTTATTACAAAGCTATGATCACCAAGACAGCATGATACTGGCAGAGAAACAGACACATAGACCAGTGGAACAGAATAGAGTCCAGGTATGGACCCTCAACTCTATGGTCAAATAATCTTCAACAAAGCAGGAAAAACTATCCAGTGGGAAAAAGACAGTCTCTTCAATAAATGGTGCTGGGAAAATTGGGACAGTTATGTATAGAAGAATGAAGCTTGACCACTCTCTTACACCATACACAAAGATAAACTCAAAATGGATAAAAGACCTCAACGTGAGGCAGGAATCTATCAAAATCCTAGAGGAGAACATAGCCAGTAATCTCTTCGACATCAGCCACAGCAACTTCTTTCAAAACATATCTCCAAAGGCAAAGGAAATAAAAGTGAAAATGAACTTTTGGGACCCGATCAAGATCAAAACTTTATGCACAGCAAAGGAAACAATCAACAAAACAAAGAGGCAACTCAAGGAATGGGAGAAGATATTCGCAAGTGACACTACAAACAAAGGGCTAATCTCCAAGATCTATAAAGAACTCCTCAAACTCAACAATCAAAAATCAGATAATCACGTCAAAAAATGGACAGAAGACATGAACAGAAACTTCTCCGAAGAAAACATACAAATGGCTAACAGACACATGAAAAAATGTTTATCATCATTAGCCATCAGGGAGATTCAAGTCAAAACCACACTGACACCACCTTATACCAGTTAGAATGGCCAAAATCAACAGGACAGGAAACAAGTGTTGGAGAGGATGTAGAGAAAAGGGAACCCTCCTACACTGTTGGTGGGAATGCAAGCTGGTGCAGCCACTTTGGGAAACAGTATGGAGATTCCTCAAAAAATTAAAAATAGAGCTATCCTATGACCCTGCAATTGTACTACTGGGTATTTACCCCAAAGATACAGATGTAATGAAAAGAAGGGCCATCTGCACCCCAATGTTCATAGCAGCAATGGCCACAGTTGCCAAACTGTGGAAGGAGCCAAGATGCCCTTCATCAAACAAATGGATATAGAAGATATGGTACATATATACAATGGAGTATTATGCCTCCATCAGAAAGGATGAATACTCAACTCTTTTACTGACATGGATGGAACTGGAGGAGATTATGTTGAGTAAAATAAGTCAAGCAGAGACAGTCAGTTATCACATGGTCTCACTTACTTGTGGAGCATAAGGAATAACAAGGAGGACATTGGGAGGAGAGGAGAAGGGAGTTGGGGGAAATCGGAGGGGGAGACAAACCATGAGAGACTGTGTACTCTGAGAAACAAACTGAGGGTTTTGGAGGGGAGGGGACTGGGGAACTGGTTGAGCCTGGGGTGAGTATTAAGGAGGGCACATATTGCATGGAGCACTGGGTGTGATGCATAAACAATGAATCTCGGAACACTGAAAAAATAAAGTTTAAATTAAAAAAATTGAAAAATCACTGCTAGAGATAAAGTGGATCATTAAATAAATGTAAAATATTTTAGTTATAAGAAATACATATTTATATGCACCTAATGAGGCATGTGACATGAAAAAGAGGATGAGGGAAGAGAAAAGTCTTCCAGGAGAAATCAAGAAGAAATATGTAAATCTATAATCTTGATGTGGATTTTTTTTCTCTCAGTAACTGCTAGAAAGGTAAAGATAAAACAAATGTAAAATATTTTAACACAATTATAAAAAAACCTTAACCTGATGGACACAAACGCATTTAGAAAATGAACTATGGAAGCGGAACTATGGAAGAAGCCAAGATGTCCTTAAACAGACAAATGGATAAAGAAGATGTTGTTCATAATGGAATATTACTCAGCTATCAGAAAGGATGAATACCTACCATCTGCACTGACATGGATGAACTTCAGGGGATTATGCTAAGTGAAACAAGTCAAGCAGAGAAAGACAATTGTCAAATGGTTTTGCTCATACCAGCAATACAAGGAACAGCGCAGAGGACCACAGGGGAAGGGAGGGAAAACTGAATGGAAAGAAATCAGAGAGAGAGACAAACCATGAGACACTCTAGACTCTGGGGAAAAAACTGAGGATAGGATTACAGAAGGGAAGGGGAGTAGGAGGATGGGGTAACCGGGTAATGGGTATTAAGGAGGGCACATGTGATGAGTACTCGGTGTTACACGCAACTAATAAGTGATGAAGTTGAACATTACATCAAAAACTAATGAGTACTATATGCTGGCTAACTGAAAATAAATAATCAAAAAAGAAAACATTTTGATCTAATGAAAAGGAATATCACAAGAAGTTATGCACATTAAAAATATAAGATGCTATTAAAAAGAACCATATTAAATAAATTTGAAAATTCAAATGAAATGGTAATTTCCTATAAAATACAGCTTGTTAAAAACAAATAAACCTGAACAGTGCTAAATCAGCTAAAGAAATTGAATCAGTAGTTTAAAATATTCCAACAAAAACAAAGAAACAAAAATAATTCAGGCCCATATAATTTCAATAGCAAATTCTACGAAATGTTATACTCTTCTAGGAAAACAAAACAAAACAAAACAAAAAAGGTATTCTCTACCATCCATTTTATGAGGTTAGCAAAGCCTTGATAATAAAACCTGAGATGGAAAGAATGGCAAGGGAAAACTGCAGGTCAATCTCATCAATGAATACAAATATAAAAAAAATCCTAAACAAATTATTAGCCGACCAAACCAACCAATAATTTAATAAATAAGATATATCACAATCAAGGTGAATTCATTTCAGAAAGGCATGTTAGATTTAACATTAAAAAAATCAGGGGGACCCTAGGAATGAGGGGTGGAGACTTGGGGTGGATAGAGATGTTCAGAAGGAGCACAGTGGGGATTTTTAGGGCAATGAGACTATTCATTTGATACCGTAATAGTGGATACATAACATCATACGTTTGTAAAAACCCTAGAAATTTGAAGCACGAAGAGACAACCCTATTGTAAACTATGAACTTTAGTTAATAATGTATCAAAATTGGTTTACCAATTTTAACTAATGTATCAAGTTAATATAAGATGTTAATAATAGGGGACACTAGCAGAGAGAATAGAGAACACTGCATAGTTTTAGCTCAATTTTTATGTAAATCTGAAAGTCCTCTTTTAAAAAAGCCTACTCAAAAGATACTATTTATAATAATTTTTTAAAAGGTTTAAGTCCAAAAATACAGATTTTAATAACAGATATATAAAACCTTTTCACTCATGTATAAAAATACCCTCTGAAATATTGAAAAAAATAAAGATCTAAATAAATAAATATATGAAATGATCATCAATTTGAAGACTTGCTTTTTTTTTTTTTTAAGATTTTATTTATTTATTTGACAGAGATCACAAGCAGGCAGAGAGGAAGGCAGAGAGAGAGGGGGAAGCAGGCTCCCCGCTGAGCAGAGACTCCAATGTGGGCCTCCATCCAGAACCCTGGGATCATGACCTGAGCTGAAGGCAGAGGCTAACTAACGGAGCCACCCAGGTGCTCCGAAGACTTGCTTTTATAAAGACGTTATTCATCCTCCTTCTATACAGCAGTAGTTCTCAACTTTTGCTTCCCACTCCCCACAGATATGAATAACTGAAGGTTAGGGTGGGATGCTAATGTCATTCAAGGGTAGAAGCCAGAGATCCTGGTAAATATTCTACAATGCAAGAAAGCTTCCCCCAATAAATAACTATCCAGCCCCAATGTCAACATTATGATGGAGTTTGAGAAATCTGTTACACAAATTAATTTTAATTCTATTCAAAACTCCAAGTTTGGGTTTTTTGTGTGTTTTTTTTTTTTAAGTAGAACTTGGCAATCTAATTCTAAAATACACATGAAAATACAAAAGGACAAGCAATTTCTACAACCACTTCAGACAATAGTCTGGCATTACCTCGAAAAGTTGCATCCTTACACTCCAGCAATTTCACTTCTCAGTACACAAAGCATCTTGTATACATGGACACTGAATTAATATCTGTCAAAGAGAGCTTAGAGTAGCACTGTTCATCATATCCAAAAGCTGGAAACAACCCAATGTCCTTCAAGTGTGGTAAATTTAAATAAACTAGTATTTTCACATAGTAAATACTTTAGGACAGTTCTCATAGGACAGAAATTTTGCACCCATGGGGACATTTACCACTGTCTGTAAACATTTTTGGTTGTCAAAACAAGAGAAGCAGGTATGGGAGGAGAGACAGGTACGTGCAACTGGCATCTAATGGGTAGAGGCCAGAGATGCTGTTAAACATGCTACAATGCACAGGAAAGCCCACCACACCAATGAATTGTTTGCTTTACATCAATGAAAATAAATGAAATATGGTACAGGAAACATAAATGAATCTCAAAAATAGAATGAATATTTGGGCAGAAAAAGAGTAGTTAGCATTGTGTACAGTTAATTATCTAAAAAAGATAGGCAAAACTAAACTGTTTTAAGGATAGATCCACTAGTGGTAAAACTACAAAGAAAAGCAAGGAAATAATTATCACAAAATTAAAGCAGTATTCTTACTCTGTGGAAAATGGATGTGGTTGTGATAGAGGAGGGCCACATATGAGGAGTCTTCTGAAGTTATACTCCTTGAGCTGAGTACTGGTAACACTGGGATTCATAATATAAATTATTATTTAACCTGTGTATCTACAGTTTATTTACCCATTTGTATATACAGGATGTCACAATTAAAAAGGATTTAAGAGAAACAGTACTGATCTATCTATATACACTGTGCATAGAAGGAGACAAAATTCATTAAAGCAGACTTTGAAACGGCATTTTGATTAATATATAACAAACACTGGTTCCTATCTTGTAAAGAGACTGAGACTTAGGAAACCAGTAAAAATAACTTGGGGAAGAGATCCCCTATAATACTGATAATGGAATGGGAAAATGAAACAAATTAAGAAAGGCAGACAGTAAGAAGTGTGTTATTTAGCCAATCACTACCATGGATAACTGAAACCTAATTAAACACCTTGGGAAACTCTCAAAGTCTGAGAAGGCCATGTACTTTAAAGTTATCACACCTGAGGGGCAAAGGAGTTGCGGTATCTATACACCACCTCTCAGGCAGACAATGGTTAAAGCTATAGTGCCCAAATTGTGTACTGAGATGCCCTTGGTCACTGAAGAAGACTCAGATAGAACTGTGGGGTATTTTAAATTTTCAAAGGGAAATACAGCAAATCAAATTATTTGTCAAGCATGACAGAAACTATTAGCATGAGGAAATTAAAGTTTCAATATCAGATCACACTTTATTCGTTATAACCATATTCTATCTTTGAGATCTTACAAATACTGCTGGAAAAACAATACAGAACAAAAAAGGAGAGTGATTCGAACATTTAAGAAACTGTACAGTGCCCATTGGGTACCTATATCCTTTAGTAAGTAACCATGGTTAAGGATAGTATTTTTCTTATTATTTCCATTATATTTATTTTACCAACTAGCTCCTAAGTTGTTAGGACGTAAATTGGTTGGAACGAACTACCTCAAAAAGGAATTGTTAGGTATTTCTTTTGGGTACAGATACCATGAAAATATTACTGAGACACTAACTGGCCCACAAAACGGTAAAGTTCAAGAACTTCAGGATCACTGGACCTTAGGAGGCGATCCCTGGTAATTCTCTAGCAATCTTGCACTCTTAGAAGACCCTCATGCATTTGGAAGCCCACTGGCAGGTAAAAACACTACAAAATGGAGCCATTACTTGTTATAAGCAACAATGAAAGAAGGTACTTCTTTTTTTTTTTTTTTTTTAAAGATTTTATTTATTTATTTGACAGACAGAGATCACAAGTAGGCAGAGAGGCAGGCAGGGAGAGAGGTGGAGGCAGGCTCCCTGCAGAGCAGAGAGCCCAATGCGGGGCTCGATCCCAGGACCCTGGGATCATGACCTGAGCCGAAGGCAGCAGCTTAACTCACTGAGCCACCCAGGTGCCCGAAAGAAGGTACTTCTAACCAACACATCACAATTTCATAAATGTACTATTTTTTAAGTAAAAATAAGCACATTTGTGAAAAAAAAAAAAACTATCAATATCCCTGGTATATTTCTGAAATATGTTATATACTGGCATTAGCATATACCTGAATACATATCCTATACCAAAGATAAATTACAAAATAGTATTCTAAATATAGGGCTATCTTTACTTTGTCATGCATGATATCATGAATATGTCCCATCAATCTGTGTTGTCTTAGCTTCCTCAGAATTTATTCCTATGAAGTTTATAGTTTTACAGCATTAAAATGCAATCCTAAGTCAGTATTACTTATATATTCATTCATTCATTCACTTAATATTTGAGAGAGAGAGAGCACGTGCACAGGTGTGTGACCAGGGGGATGGGGGTTGGAACAGAGAGAAAGAGACAAGAAGACTCTGCTGAGCCTGGAGCCCAATGTGGGGCTCCATCTCATGACCCTGAGATTGTGATCCGAGCCAAAATCAATAGTAGGATGCTTAACCACTGAGCCCCTAGGTGCCCCTAAGTCAATATTATTTAAATCAACTATTCCAAACCCATCCTTCCTACTCCACTGGTACTGAATACATCCTATTATTACACACTGAATTAGTCACTATATTCTGAGGATTCCCAGCAATAAATACACTTCACTCCAGATGGTTCAAATGAAGATTTTTAACAAGGAGACTACAGATCTGTGGGCAGAATTAAGGAAACAAATAGGGGTGCTGATGCAACTTAAGATACCTAAAGTAGGAAGCCAATAACATTCACTAGACACCATAGCTTTAGGAAAAAAATGGGCTGATGCAACAGAATACCAATCTAGATTTGTGAAGCCCTTTTCAATACAAGAAGTCCAACAAAAGGATTTCAACACAAGCCTTACTTCAAATATATAATAACAAAGTAATTGGCTTTGGTAATAAAAAACAGTTTTTCCCCATTTGTTCTATCTTTTGACCTTCCCTATACTGTGCCCTCCATGTAAAGTCTGCAGTATATTTTTTAGTGTTCTTTTATATTGCCAATTTTTATTTATATATTTTTATATATAGTTTTTTTAACAGATTTTGAGGCAAAATTAATTTTGAGTCACATTAATAAAATATTTTCCCACTTAATAAAGGAATTCTTCCATGTTTCCTTCTGGTGTTTTCCTTCTTTCTTACTGGTATTTATTGTTTCTGTCTTTGTTTTTGCTACTTGTTGATTTTTTTAATTGTTGATGCACTGGGAATTCATCCTCATATATACAATCAAGTGAGGAATGTAACGGACTCATTTTCAACACTTTCCTCATTTTTATCTTAAAAAGGGAGTTTAGGGGCACCTGGGTGGCAAATTCAGTTAAGTGTCTGACTTTGGCTCAGGTTGTGATCTTGGGGTCATGGGATAGCCCTAAGTCAGGCTCCCTGCTCAAGAGGAAGTCTGCTTGCTTGTCCCTCTCCCTTTGCCCACCACCACACTTGTGTGTGCACTCTTTTTCTCCCGCTCTCTCTCAAATAAAAAACATCCTTAAAAAGTGTGTGTGTGTCAGATTCTATTACTTGTACTTTGAAAAGTATAAAACACTAATGAAAGAAACTGAAGATGACATAAATGGAAAGACATTCCATGTTTATGGATTGGAAGAACAAATATTACAATGTCTATGCTACCCAAAGAATCCACACATTTAACACAATCCCTAACAAAATACCAACAGCATTTTTCACAGAATGAAAACAATCCTAAAATTTGTATGGAAACACAAAAGACCCCAAATAGCCAAAGCAATCTTGAAAATGAAAAACAAAGCTAGAAGCAACACAATTTTGGACTTTAAGCTATATTACAAAACTTTAGTAATTAAAACAGTATGGTACAAGCACAAAAAGAAACACACAGATCAGCGAAACAGAATAGAAAACCCAGAAAAATGAACCCACAACTATATGGTGAATTAATTTTCAAAAAACAGGAAGGAATATTCAATGGAAATGGGTTTTAGGAAAACTGGACAGCAACATGCAAAAGAGTGAAACTGGACCACTTTCTCACACTATACAAAAAAATAAAATCAAGCTAGATGAAAGACCTAAAATGTGAGACAGGAAACCATCAAAATCCTAGGGAACACAAGCAATAACCTCTTGACATCAGCCATAGCAACTTCTTTCTAGGTATGTCTCCTAAGGTAAGGGAAACAAGAGTAAAAATAAACTAGTGGGACTTCATCAAAATAAAAAGCTTCTGCACAGAAAAGGAAACAATCAGACTAAAAGGCAACTATGGAATGGTGAAAAATATTTGCAAATGACATACCAGATAAAGAGTTAGCAACCAAAATATATACAGAACTTATAAAGCTCAATACCCCAATAAATAATCCAATTTAAAAAATGGACAACAGACATCTTCCAAAAGAAAGACATGCAGATGACCAAAAGATACATGAAAAGATTCTTAACATCATTCCTTATCAGGGAAATACAAATCAAAACTACAGTGAGATACCATCTCACACATGTCAGAATGGCTAAAACCAGCAACAGAAGAAACAACAGGGGCGCCTTGGCTGGCTCAGTGGGTTAGGTGGCTGCCTTCGGCTCAGGTCATGATCCCAGGGTCCTGGGATCGAGTCCCGCATCAGGCTCCCTGCTCAGCAGAGAGCCTGCTTCTCCCTTCCTCTGCCTGTCGCTCTTCCTACTTGTGCACTCTCTCAACCTCTCTGTCAAATAAATAAATAAAATCTTAAAAAAAAAAAACAAAACAAAAAGAAAGAAACAACTGGTATTGGCGAGGATGTGGAGAAAGGTGAACCCTCTTGAACTGTTGGTAGGAATGCAACTGGTGTAGCCACTCTGGAAAACAGATGGAGGGTTTTCAAAAAGTTAAAAATAAAACTACCCTAAGGATCCAGGAATTACGCTATTAGGGATTTACCCAAAGAATACAAAAATGCAAATTCAAAGGGATATATGCACCCATTTGTTTACAGCACCATTTTCTACAATAGCCAAATTATGGAAACCGCCCAAGTGTCTATCAACTGATAAATGGATAAAGAAGATGTGATACTATATATACAATGGAATATTACTCAGCTATAAAAAGGAATTAAATCTTGCCATTTGCAACAACATGGAATGGAGCCAGAGAGTATTATAATAACCAAAACAAGTCAGTCAAAGAAAGACAAATACCACATAATTTAATTCATACATGGAATTTAAGAAACAAAACAAACAAGCAAAAGGTAAAGAAAAGAGAGAGGGGGTAAACCAAAAAACAGACTCCTAACTACAGAGAACTGATGGTTATGAAGTGAGGGGGGTGTGTGTGCATGAAATAAGTGATGAGGATTAAAGGAGTACACTTAACGTGATAAGCACTGGGTGTTGTATGGAAGTGTTGAGTCACTATATTATACATCAGAAACTCGTATTATGCTGCATATTAACTGGAATTTAAATAAAAACTTAAAAAGGGGGAGGTCTTGGGGTGCCTGGGTGGCTCAGTCATTAAGCGTCTGACTTTGGCTCAGACCATGATCCTGGGGTCCTGGAATTGAGCCCTGCATCAGGCTCCCACTCAGTGGGAAGCCTGCTTTTCCCTCCCCCATTCCCCGTGCTTGTATTCACTCTCTTGCTTTCTCTCTCTCTCTCTATCTAATAAATAAAATCTTAAGAAGAAAGGGGGGGAGGTCTTTTATTCCATTATCTAACTGACTATTCTTATATAAACTAAACATTTTAATTTATCTATATTGACTCTATAAGCCTAATAATTTACGTAATTATTTTACTGTTGGTCTCCTGAACCTTCTAAACATTCGGTAGTATTTTGAATTAGATATCATACTTACTTCATTTCCTTGTCTAAATGTGTTGACTTGTATCACCAAAATAATATTAAAGAGTTGTGAGAGTGGGCTACTTTGCCTCCTTTGACTTTGTGAAAATGACTCTAGCAGTTTCCCCGGAACATAATGTTGGTTTTATGATTAAAAAACTTTTTCCCTTCTTTTTTTTTTTTTTAATTTTACTTTCAGACTTTACACAAAAGGTTTAAGAAGGATACAAAGAATTTCTAAATTCCCATATGTAAGTATCTGATTCATCCTTTCACTCCTCATGTATCTTTATTCTTTAATATTTCAGTGTATAATTCCCCCAACAAAAACAATTTCTTACACAACCATCCCATAATCATAAAATTATCACTGATGTAAAATACATATGTTCTAATCCACAGAACTAATTTGATTTCGGTATTTGTCTCAATAATATCTGTTGTGTCAAAAGAAAAAATCTAGTATTGCACACTGCATTGAGTTGCCATGTTTCTTCAGTCTTTAATCTAGAAAAGTTTCTGAGTAAGTCGTACGTCACAACTAACTTTTTAAGGTGTACAGAACAGTTATTTTAAAGAATATACCTCAATCTGAGCTTGCCTGATGTTTCCCCATGAATAGATTTATGCTCTGCACTTTGGGCAAGAAAACTATGGAAAAGAATGACGTTGAATTCTTGTAAGTGCACTCTGGGAAGCACATGCTACCAACTAGGTAAATAACTGGAAATATTTGCTTTCATCATTTGATTATGGTCAAATCTATATTTACATACTATAAGGTTACTCTTTTACCTGTTATAAATAATAGACATCTTGCAAGAAGACATTCTGAAACTAGGCAAATACTGTGTTCTACCTCAAGCATTGTCCTACTAGTTTTAAAGCCCAACAACTGAATTCAAAAGTTACTTTACTTAGTACTTTTTACACTCTTCAGTTTGGGTATGTTATTTATGGTATGGCATGGTAAATGGTTTTGTATATTTCATTTGCAAACAATTTAGGATTTTTCTTACAACTTTGTTTTTTGGTTTTTCTGAAAATGTGAAGCATTAAGGTAATTCCAGAAGTTAGGACTATCTCAAAGTACATTTCGGGAGCTTGGGAAGATGCAAAAGTATGAGGACCCTGAGATAACTTCATCCTACAGACATACCAAGGTTACAACTGTATATACTATAACTCACTCTGGAAAAAAACCTGAAGCCTGAACAGCTATTCCAGAGCTAAAGAAATAAAGAAAAAGTCACCTTAGGAAGGGTAGGAGGGGCAGAGAACCAATCAGAAACAAACAACAACAAAAAACAAACAAACAAAAAACATAGTGGAACTGCCCAACAAGCAAGAAAGATATCACAGAAACAGATAGATTACCTGAGGAGTGAGTGGATCAAGCCCCATACCAGGCACCATCACCACCCTGGTCCTCTACACAAGAAAGATAAGGCCCCATTAGTGTCCGGCTTTGAAAATCAACAGGGCTTAACTGCAAGAAGAGCAAGAGTGCTACAGGAAATTGAGAAAATGCTCTAATGGGATAGTACACAGTATCACTCATTCTGAGAGCCAGCCCTGAGATAGCAGTTTGCAAAGCACCTGTATTGCAAAGACGACTTTTTTTTTTTTAAGATTTTATTTATTTACTTGACAGACAGACAGATCACAAGTAGGCGGAGAGGTGGGGGGCACCCCCCGCTGGGCAGAGAGCACAATGCAGGGCTTGAGCCCAAGCACCCTAAGATCATGACCTGAGCCGAAGATAGAGGCTGAACCCACTGAGCCACCCTGGTGCCCTAACAAAGATGACATGCTGACTAATTTTAGGGCATGTGCCAAAACAGCAGGAATCTGTGAACCTTCTTCAGAAGTGAAGTGCTGACAGGCACCATTTTTCTTGCTCTCCTTCAGCCTAGGTAGACCAATGAGATGACAAAAGACAGTTCTGATGTTAGCCATCTGTCTTGCTGGCACCCCTTGTCATGCCCTGGTGATCCTTTGGGGACTGGCACCAGCTGGCATCCAGCAAAGCTCCTCTTGGTCAGTCACACCCAGCAGCCAACCTCAATTGAAACCAGTGTTCCCCCAAAGTGGCTACTGCCCTGTCATACTTGACAGACAGCCCTGGCCAGGACTGGCACTCTTCCAAAGCAGCTCCTGCCCTGGGAGGGGTTAAAGAGCCACCCCACCACCACCACCACTACCAGCACAAAAGCTGCAGCTAAGTCTCTCAGCCAGCTGTGGCTGGGGGCTAACCACATCCAACAAAACAACTTCTAAAGCTGCAGCCAGAACACCAAGCCCACCAAGTCAAGGGACATCCCTGTCCACTAGTGTGCCCACAGTAGCTAAAAATGCTCATTACAGCCAGTTGGGCTAGAGACCAGCCACACCAAAACAGCACAACCACAGCAGACGCAGCACAGTCACAACAGGAAGGCGCACACAATCCATGTAGGGTAAACCCTGAATTTCCTAGTTTTGGTGACCTCGGGAAATTGAGTTAATAAACCCCACAGAATACCTGTACGTAAGGTCACTACTTCCAAGACCAGGAGCTGTACCTGACCTACCTAATACATAGAAACAAACACACAGAATAAGACAAAATGAAGAGACAGAAAAACGAAAAAACAAGACAACATCTCAGAAAAACAACTAGATGAAATGGTGATAAACAATCTCCCTGGTAAGGAATTCAAAATAACAATCATAAAGATTCTCACCAGACTTGAGATAAGAGTGGATGAACTCTGTGAGAACTTCAACAAAGAGAGAAAATATAAAAAAGAACCAATCAAAGCCAAAGAATACAATAACTGAAATGAAAAATACACCAGAGATTATCAACAACAGATTAGAAGATTTAGAATGGATCAGTGATCTGGAAGACATCCAAATTAGAAAATGAGAATAAATTAAGGGAACTCTGGGAGACATCAAGAGTACCAACATTCACATTATAAGTATTCCAAAAGAAAACAGAAAAAGGCAAAAAGATTATTTGAAAATTAATGGCTGAAAACCTCCTAACCTGGAGAAGGAAACAGACATCTAGGTAGACAGAAAAGAGAGCCCATACACAACGAACCCAAAGAGATCCACAGCAAGACAAATAACTAAAATGCAAAATTTAAAGAAAATCCTAAAAGGAATAAGAGAAAAGCAATTAGTTACATACAAGGACACGCCAACAAGACCATAAACTGATTTTTCAAAAAAAACCTTCACAAGCCAAAAGAAGTTGTGTGATATAATCAAAGTGCTGATAAGAAAAAAAACCTACAACCAAGAGTATACCACCTGGTAAGATTATCATTCAAAACTGAAAGAAAGATAAAGAGTTTCCCAGATAAAAGTTTAAAGGAGTTCCTCATCACTAAATGGGCTTTAAAATTCTAGAAGAACTTTGTTAACTGGAAAAGAAAAAAACTATTATTAGAAGTAAAAAAAAAAAAACTGTGAAAAGATCTCACTGGTACAAGTAAAAACATGGTAAATGAAGTAGATAAACACTTATCAAGCTAACATGAGGGTTAAAAGACAAAAATACTAAAATCAACTTTACCTACAATAATTCATCAAGGAATACACAAAATACAAAGATAATAAAATATGACATCGTATACATAAAACATGGAAAGGGAGTAAAAATGTAATGCTTTTAGAATGTGTTCAAACTTAAGCAACCATCAACATAAAATAAGCAGTTATATACATAAGATGTTATATATGAACGTCATGACAACCACAAACCAAACCTATAACAAATATAAAAAATAAAGAGAAAGAAAAAAAGCATAATGCTAAGAAAGTCATCAAACCAAAAGGCAAGAGAGTAAGAGAAGACAGGTACAAAGCAGAACTACAAAATCCTAGAGGAGAACATAGGCTGTAACCTCTTTGACATCGGCCACTTCTTTCAAGACAGGTCTCCAGAGGCAAGGAAAACAAAAGCGAAAATGAACTTTTGGGACTTAACATTAAAACAAAAAGCTTCTGCACAGCAAAGGAAACAGTCAGAAGAACAAAGAGGCAACCCACGGAATGGGAGAAGCTATTTGCAAATGACACTACAAAGGGCTGGTACCAAGATCTATAAAGAACTTCTCAAACTCAACACCCAAAAACAAATAATCAAGTCAAAAAATGAGCAGAAGACATGAGCAGACACTTCTCCAAAGAAGACATACAAATAGCTAAGATGGTTCAACATCATTAGCCATCAGAGAAATTCAAATCAAAACCACACTGAGATACCACCTTACACTAGTTGGAATGGCAAAAATCAACAAGGCAGGAAACAACAAATGTTAGAGAGGATGTGGAAAAAGGGGAACCCTCTTATACTGCTGGTGGGAATGAAAGTTAGTACAGCTGCTCTGGAAAACAATAGGGAGTTTCCTCAAAAAGTTAAAAACAGAGATACCCTATGATCCAGAAACTGCACTACGGGGTATCTACCCCAAAGATATAGATGTAATGAAATGAAGGAGCACATACATGCCAGTGTTCATAGCACCAATGTCCACAACAGCCAAACTGTGGAAGAAACCAAGATGCTTCATTAGACAAATGAATAAAGATTATGTGGTCCATACATACAATGGAATCATACATACAATGACTCAGCCATCAGAAAGGATGAATACCCACCATTTGCATCTTGACATGGATGGAACTGGAGGGGATTATGCTAAGTGAAATAAGTCACACAGAGAAAAACAATTATCATATGGTTTTACTTATACGTGGAACATAAGGAGTAGCACGGAGAACATTAGGGGAAGGAAGGGAAAAAGGAAGCAGGGGAAATGAGAAGGGGTGACAAACCATGAGACACTATGGACTCTGAGAAACAGACTGAGAGTTTCAGAGGGGTAGGTGGGAGGATGGGTTAGCCCAATGATGGGTATTAAGGAGAGCACATGGGGCGCTTGGGTGGCTCAGTCGTTAAGCATCAGCCTTTGGCTCAGGTCATGATCCCAGGGTCTTGGGATCGAGCCCCACGTCAGGTTCCTTGCTCTGTGGCAAGCCTGCTTCTCCTTCTCCCACTCCTCCTGCTTGTGTTCCCTCTCTGGCTGTCTCTCTCTCTGTCAAATAAATGAACTCTTTAAAAAAAAAAAAAAAAAAAAAAGGAGGGCACGTACTACAGGAAGTACTGGGTGTTATATGTAAACAATAATGGAACACTACATCAAAAACTAATGAAGTACTATATAATGACTAACAGAACATAATAATAAAAAAGAAAAATCTGGAAAAAAAAGAAGTACAAAACAATCAGGAAACAGTTAACAAAGCAACATTAAGTACATACATATCAATAACCACACATTAAACATAAATGGACTGAAATGATCTAACCAAAAGGGCAAATGTAAACTAAAAAAAGACCCATCTACAGGGTGACTACAAGAAACTCACTTCAGACCTAAGAACAGCTACACACTGAAAGTGAATAAAGAGAAAAAGATATTCTATGCAAATAGAAGACCCCCCCCCAAAAAAAAGCTGTGATAGCAATATTTAGATCAAACAAAACAGACTTCAAAACAAAGACTAAAACAACAAAGACAGACAATACCTAACGGTAAGGGGATAAATCCAGCAAGAAAATATAACAATTTTAAATATCTATGTACTGAACATGGGAATACCTTGATACATTAAGTAAATATTTAGAGGCATAAAAGGAGAAACTGACATTGATACAATAATAGTAGAGGACTTTAACACCTCACTTATATCACTGGATAAATCATTCAACCAGAAATTCAATAAGGAAATTCTGTCTCTGAACAGCACAATAATAGATGAGACAGACTGAACAGTTATATACAGAACACTCCATCAAAATTTAGCAGAATACAGTTTCTGAGTGCAAAATAAAAGATTCTCCAGGATAGATTACATGATAGGCCACAAAACAAGTCTCAGTAAATTTAAGAAGACTGAAATCTTATCAAGCATCTTTTCCAATCACAACACTATGAAAAAAAACTTGAAAAAAACACAAACACCTAGACATTTCTAAACATTCTACTAAACAACCAATGGGTCAAGAAAGAAATCAAAAAGTACATCAGAAAATAAACTGACATAATTGAAATTAGAAACAGAACAGTTCAAAATATTTGGAAAAGAAAAACCAGTTGTGCTAGAGAAGTTTATAGCAACACAAACCTACCTCAAGAAACAAACAACAAAAAAGCTCAAATAATCTAAACTTACACCAAGAGGAAACAGAAAAAGAACAATTTTAAGCACAAAGTTAATAAAAAGAAAAAATAAGAACAAGAATGGAAAAAACTTAATTACAAACAAAATAAATAATAGAAAAGATCAATAAAACTAAGATCTGGTTCTTTGAAAAGATCAAGAAAACTGATAAACTTTTAGTCATATTCATCAAAAGAAAGAGGACTTTTTAAAAACCAGAAATGAAAGAAATTACAGCTAACATCATAGAAATACAAAAAGTAAGAGACTGCTTCAAAACACTATATACCAACAAATTGGACTACCTAAAAGCAATGGATAAATTTCTAGAAACACAAAATTTTCCAAGAATGACTTGGGAATGAAAAAGAAAATCTGGGCCAATTAGTAGTAATGAAACTGAATCAGTAATTACTAGCAATGAAACTGAATCAGTAATCAAAAATTCCCCAAAAACCAAAGGCCAGAATCAGATAGCTTCACAAATGAATTCCACCAAACATTTTAAAAAAGAGTTAATACCTACCCTTCCCAAATTATTCCAAAAAGTTCAGGAGGAAAATAATGTTTCTAAATTCATTCTCCAAGACCAGCATTACATATATACCAAAACCAGACAAAGAAACTAAAGAAAATTATATGCCAATATCCCTGATGGATATATATGTAAAAATCCTGAACAAAATATTAGCAAACTTAATTCAATAATGTATTAAAAGGATCATTCACTATAATCAAGTGGAATTTATTCCAGGGATGCAAGTGATGGTTCAATATCTGCAAATCAATCAATGTGATAAGCCACATTAACAAAATAAAAGGTTAAAAACCTTTATGATCCTCTCAAGAAATGCAGAAATAGGATTTGGCAAAATTCAAACTCCACTCACGATAAAAACTCTGAAGAGAATACAGAATAAACACTCCTCAACATAATAAAGGTCATATATAATAAATCAGTTAACATCACAATGGTAAACAGCTGAAAGCTTTTCCTTCAAGATCAGGCACAACACAAGGATCTCCACTCTCACTGTAAATCCTAGCCACAGCAATCAGACAACAAAAAGAAGGAAAATTGTTAATTTGTTAATCCAAATTGTTAAGGATGGAGTTAAGCTGTTATTATTTGCAGATGACATGACACTATATATAGAAAACCTAAAGATTCCATCCAGAAACTATTAGAATAAATAAAATCAGTAATGTTGCAGGATACAAAATTAATATAAACAATCAGTTATGTTTGTATACACTAATAAGTAACTAGCAGAAAGAGAAATTTATAACTGCAGCAAAAAGGATAAAATACTTAGGAATAGATCTAACCAAAGGAGGTGAAAGACCTGTACCCTGAAAACCAATAAGACACTGAGGAAAGAAACTGAAGACAACACAAACAAATGAAAAGATACAAAGATTTAATATTGTTAAAATGTCCATACAACCCAAAGCAATCCACAGATTCAATACAATCCCTATCAAAATATAAATAGCATTTTTTTTTTACAGAACTAGAATAACCCTAAAATTCATATGGAACCATAAATAACTCCAAATAGCCAAAGCAAACTTGAGAAAGAAGAACAAAGGCAAACGTTATCAGAATTCCTGATTTCAAACTATACTGCAAAGCAACAGTAACCAAAACAGTATAGTACTGGCACAAAAACATATACACACATCGACAGAAGAGAACAAAGAGTACAGAAATAAACTGATGCATATATGGTCAATCAATCTATGACAAAGGAAGTAAGAATATACAATGGTGAAAAGACAGTCTTCAATAAACCATGTTGACAAAACTGGGCAGCTACATGCAGAAGAATAAAACTGGACCACTTTCTCTGTTTAAAGATTTTTTAAAGATTTACTTAGCTGAGAGAGAGAGAGAGAGAGAGAGAGAGAAAGCTGGACTACTTTCTTTCACCATATAAAAAATAAAGTCAAAATGAATTAAAGACCTAAATGTAAGACCTGAAAACATAAAACTCATAAAAGAAAACATAAGCAGTAAACCCCTGAACACCAGTCTTAGCAGTACTTTTTGGATTCTATCTCTTTGGGTAAGGGCAACAAAAGCAAAATAAACTGGGACTACATCAAACTAAAAAGCTTTTGCACATTGAAGCAAACCAGCAATTAAACAAAAAGGCAGTGTAACAAATAGGAGAAAATATTTGCAATTATATATCTGATGAGGGATTAATGTCCAAAATATATAAAGAACTTACAAAATTTAATCCCCAAATAATCTGATTTAAAAATGGGCAGAGAACGTGAATAGACACTTTTCCCTTGAATACATAAGGAACATGAAAAGATGCTCAACACTAATCACCAGGGAAATGCAAATCAGAACCACAATGAGGTATCACTTCACGCCAGCCAGAATGGCCAATATCAAAAAGATAAGCAATAACAAGTATTGGCAAGAGTGTGGAGAAAAAAGAAGCCGCATTGCACTGTGAGAATATAAACTGGTGAGCCACTAAGGAAAATACTGTGAAGGGTCCTCAAAAGATTAATAATAGAAATACCTTATGATCCAGTAATTCCACTTCTGGGTATTTACCTGAAGAAAATGAAAACACTAATTTGAAAAGATATGCACACCTATGTTTACTGCAGCATTATTTATAATAGCCAAGATATAGGAGCAACCTAAACATCAATCAATAGATGAACAGGTAAAGAGAGTGTGTGTGTGTGTGTGTGTGTGTGTGTGTGGTATATGTGTACACACACACACACAAACACAGACATGTGCACATGCTCAACAGAGTATTACTCAGCCATAAAAAAGAATGAAATCTTGCCATCAGCATGGCAAACTGATGGACATCCATATGACATGGTTGGATCTAGAGGGTATAATGCTATGTGAAACAAGTCAGACAAAGAGAAATACCCTATGTTTTCACATACAGGTGGAACCTAAGAAATAAAACAAATGAACAAAGAAAACAGAAACAGACTTGTAAATATGGAGAACTGACGGTTGCCAAAGGGGTGGAGGGAGGAATTAGGTGAAATAGGAGAAGGGGATTAAGACGTATAAACTTCTAGTTATAAAATAAATAAGTCACAGGAATGAAAAATACAGCATAGAAAATGTAGTCAATAATACTGTAATAACTTTGTATAGGTGAGAGAGAACTACATTTATCATGAGGAACATTTCATAGTGTATATCAATGTGAAACCATTATGTCATACACCTGAAATTAATATTGTATATCAACTACACTTCAATTTAAAAGAACGTATATTCAAATTAAGTGTCATCCTTTCACCCCAATTCCCTCTAGACTTTCCACCTCATTTACATACACACACTACACCCTGCAGGTAGCCAGTCAATATTCTGTTTGGTCTTTCCTGTTTCCATTTGCTCTAGAGAAGGTACATATATGTATTCCATTTTCCCCTTTCTTCCAAAGAAAGTTGCACACTGTAGACACTCTTGCACTTTGCATTTCGCCCTTAAAAATGTATCCTGAAAATCTCCCTACATCAGTCCATGGAGATCTTCCTCAATCTTTTTTACAGTGGAATTTTACAAAATTCCATTGTATACCTCCATGACAATTTACTTTATCACTCTCCCATATATGAGTATTTAAGTTGTTCCCAACATTTTGCCATAGCAAATAATATTATATTAAGTAACAATGTGCCTTTATTTTCTTAATTCTGGAGGTGTATCTTCATGGCAAATTTACAGAAGTAGGATGACTGGCTGGATAAAAACAAATGTAGTTTTGGTAGCTATTGCCAAATCTCTTTCCATCAGAGATGTATCAATTTTTATTCCAAGGAACAATGTAACAATGTCTATTTTCTAATAGCTTAACCAACAGAGTATTGTAATTTTCAAATTTATCAATCTGATAGGTGAATCTCAGTGTAGATGTCATTTGCCTTTCTCTTCTTTCCTATGTTTTAAGATATGCTTACTAAATTTTCATTAGTATTTGGGTATATTTCTGGATTTTTATTATATTCCACTGATGAGAAAGACAGTGTGCTTTCTTCATTAATCATATTAAGATCATTCTATGACTTTTATCAAAATGTTCTAAAATCCATTTTTTCAAATGCCTCTTCAGAAACCAAGAAGATACTAGATAGGAAAATTGGCAAGGGGTGGAAACAGAGAATTCAAAGAAAAAGTAATAGAAATAGCTCTCAAGTCTCACTCAAAAGAGAAATACAAATTAAAATCATCCATATACAAAAATTAACCACAATCAACAACCTAAATATAAAGCTGTAACTATAATACAGATTTTCCTTCACTTATGATGGGGTTACAACCTGATAAGCCCAACATACATAAGTTGAAAATATTAAGTCAAAAATGCACTTAATACTTCCAACCCACTGAATATCATAGCTTAGTCTAGCCTCCCTTAACTGTGCTCAGAACACTTCATTAGCCTACAGTTGGGTACAACTTTCTAATACAAAGACTATTTTTATAATACAGTGTTGAATACCTCATGTAATTTACTGAATGCTGTACTGAAAGTGAAAAGCAGAATGATCGTAGAGGTAAAGAATGGTTATGAGTGTATTGGTTGTTTACCACCAGTTATTACCTGACTGACTAGGAGGTGTGGCTCACTGCTTCTGCTCAGTATCAGGAGATAGCATCCTATCACCTATCTCTAAGCCCAAGAAAAGGTCAAAATACAAAATTCAAAGTACAGTTTCCATTGAATGCATGTTATTTTTGCAACATCACAGAGTTAAAAAAATCACAAGTTGAGGGGCATCTGGGTGGCATAGTCAATTAAGCATGGGACTCTTGGGTTTCAGTTAGGGTCGTGACCTCGGTGTCATGAGATCAAGCTCCACCCTGGGCTCCATACTCAGCGTCGAGCCTGCATAAGACTGTCTATCCCTCATCTCTTTGCCCCTCTCCGCCACCTCTCTCTAAAATAAATAAATAAATCTTTAAAAATAGATTTTTAAAAAATCACAAGCTGAACCATAGTAAGTTGGGGACTGTCTTTATTTGAAAACAAAAAAAAGGATAAATCTTCATGCTCTTTTATTTAGTAATGGATTCTTAGGTTTATGAATCTAAAAGCATGAGCAAAAAATTTTTAAAAAAAGATGAAATGGACTAAATTAAAATTTAAAATGAGCACAAAAGGATATCTTTAAGAAAGTGAAAAGACAAGCTACAAAATGGGAAGAAAGTAGTTCCAAGTTATATATCTGATAAGGGCTTAGTATTCAGAATATACAGAGAACTCTTAACAATGCACAATAAAAGGAATACTAATTTAGAAATGAACAGATGACTTGAATACACATTTCTTCACTTGATCTTAGCCAAAAGGCCGAGAAGTGACTGAATACACATTTCTTAAAAAAAGATATACAGAAGGCCAATAGACACATGAAAATCTGTTCAAGATCACTGATAGTTGAGGAAACACAAATCAAAGCCACAACGAGATACCACTCTAAACCCACTAGGGACACTTAAAATAAAAAAAATTGGAAAATAGCAAGTGTTGGCAAGGACATGGAGAAAAGGGAACCCTAGAGCACGGTTGGTGGGCACGTAAACTGGGGCAGCCACTGAGGTAAACAATATGGACAGGAGGTGAAGAAATAAGAATCCTTTTAACATTTTTTACAGGAATATAAAATGCTACAGCTGCCGTGGAAAACAATTTGATGGTTCCCTATAAAAGGAAAATAGAATTACCATAGGATCCAGCAATTCCATTCCTATGTATTTAACCCCCAAAATCAAGAAACAAGTACTCAAACAGAATTTTTTCATAAATGTTTATAGTTGTGGAAATAATCCAAATGTCCACCAACAGATGAATAAATTTTAAAAATTGTGATCTATATCACAATGTTATTCAGCCATTAAAAGGAATGAATTATAGATACATGGCACTACCTTGATAAACCTTGAAGACATTACGGTTAAGTAAAAGAAATCAGACACAGAAGGTCAGATGTTGTAGAACTACTTTTATATAGGATGGCCAAAACAGGCAGATCTATAGGAACAGAAAGGAGATTAGAATTTGCCAAGGGCTGAAGGAGGAGAGGAGAATGGGAATGAGTAACTTAATAAATATGAGGTACACTCCTGGTCTGATGAAACGTTTTGATACCAGAGAGAAGTTGTTGCTCAACATTCAACATTGTGAACATGGTAAAAGTAGCTGAACTGTACAATTTTAAAT
The DNA here is from genome assembly GCF_902655055.1 of Lutra lutra. Classification (NCBI taxonomy): domain Eukaryota; kingdom Metazoa; phylum Chordata; class Mammalia; order Carnivora; family Mustelidae; genus Lutra; species Lutra lutra. The sequence continues at coordinate 128,598,170 of NC_062278.1, read as the reverse complement.
GGTTAATTATAATAAATAAATAAATAAATAAATAGGCTAATGTATGTTAAGTGAATTTCACCTCAATTAAAAAAAATCACATCGGCACATCATTTTTACATCTTTCATAAGGCTGATCCCAAAATTTGATAAAAACATTGCTGAAGAAACTAAGAAGAAACATTCTCATGTATTACTAATGGGAATAAAAATAGGTACAATTCCTATAGAAGTTAGGCAATATCTGATATAATTTTACAAACACATTTTTCTACATTCTTCCACAAAGAGCAAATAAGGTATACACAAATTAATTCATTACAGTACTGTTTGTAATAGCAAAAGACTACAAATAATGCAATGGGTTTTAATAGAAAACCAGTTAAATTATTGTACATACACACAAAAGAATGCTATGATGCTATATTAAAAAAGCTCCTTATACATGAGTATCTTTTGTGTAACAGTGGTGGAGAAGGAAAGAATATATATTCCTACTTAAACATACAGAAATTAGATAAATAATGCCAACAGACAGATAACTGAATATACAAAGTAGTTAAACGCAGTTAACTCTATGGAGATAGATGGGAAGGCAGGAGGTGGTAAGACTTTTTGTTTCATATATTCTAAAGCTTTTTGGTCTTTTGAAAACTGGGAATGAATTAAAAAAGGAAAAAAAAATTTTAAAAAAGGAAAAAATGTAAAGACTGCCAGTTGATTTAAAATCAAATCCAAATCAAACAGAACACTTACCACAGATTACATAATACACTTAAACTACTTTATCACTCAGTTATTGCCTTTAAAACTACAAAATTAACAAAGTCACCTTCTTCCAAATAGCATAATCTCCTGCCACTCTTCACCAATCTCAATGCTCTCAGATTAAGGTTCAACCTCTATTTATGCCTAAGAGTGTACCTTGTTTTCTTGTCTTAAGGCAGTTATACATAATGTGTTAACTTGGACCTTTCTCATCCCCTTTAACTTTCTTTTTCTCAGCCTCAGTCTCACCATGGAGTTTCTTTCTCTGAGATGCACTTTCTTACAAATATTCTAACATTTACACATACACAGAGATACAAAGCCTGGGCTAAATCAGAAGTCTCTCTTTGTAATTACCATAGTGTCTTGTCTTTAGAGACACAGAGACCAGACTGAGACAAGCCTGACTCTGAATCTTGAGTTTGGCACTTAAACTAACTGTATGATATCCAAAAACTCACATCAACCCTTTAATCTCAGTTTCGTGATCTATAAAATCATAACTGCCTGATCTGACTATTAAATAATATATTAAATGAGCAAATTCTTGTAAAACACAAAGCCAAACACATATTGTCATTAAACTGTAACCAGTGTTGTTATTCTTAAGAAGGCACTATTGGTATATTTTCCTCTCTGCTCCTTGTAATAAAACCTCCTTTGAAAACTACACGTACTCTAATACTGCAGAGACTGTCTTGAGTATACTCTGGGAGAGTGCTTAATACAGGATAGGTGTTCTGTAAATATTTGATAAACTATTTGTGTCAATACTGTGAGTGACAAACAGAAGTAAAAAAGCCTTCAAGCTATCAACTGTATTAGTGATCTTAAGATCACTGTACTTTCTGTGCTGAAAAGCAAAGAATGCTAATTTACCAGCTGATTTCCCCCATGTAACACATTATAATCTGTTAAGATTTATCTATTCGCGAGAAGAAAAATATCTATCAATATGATAAAAATAAAATTACATTTTATTTTTTAAAAACTGTCTACAGATTCCCAATGGATGAATAACTTAAGAAACCTGATTCTGGTACTTATGTTACTTAAAGCAAATTATTAAGCTTCAAGTACTTCATCTATACATTGAGGACCAAAATATTAACAAGGATATAAAGTAATGAATATTAGCAGATAGCAAAATTCCTAATGTGGAGCATAAGTACAAATAAGATCAGTAAATATTAATTATAAAAGCTTGTGATCTAAAAAGTCAGTTCACAAATTGAAACAAATTTTAGATTTCCTTCAAATTTTCATAAATTTTTAGAACTCTTGTTATTTCATAGCAAAACTGAACAAAAACAAGATGAAATATCCTTAAATAAGAATAACTTTTCTTATCAGAAAAAGATCAGGTCATAGTTATAGGATGGATTATACATAACTAAAGAAAGATGAAGTAAATTTAACACTGTTGGACTGACAGATTCAATGTAATTATTTATCCCAACATTATGTACCTCGACATCCTGAACACTGGATAAAAAAGTTGATTAAATCCAGAAGTGCGATGTCCCTGTCTTGCTTATATGATTCAATCCAGTCATCCACCACGGACTGTAGAAAAAAAATATATAAAAATGAAAACTTCAAAATAATTGATATTACAGCAAATAAATTTTTTTAAAAGTTTGTGATTTTTATCTGTGTGTGTCTACTTAATCTTTCTCTGTAGCTAAATAAAACTAAAGATTCCTTTATTTTTAAAGGTAATTAAAAATATGAGTTACTAGGTTTCAAAAATTTGTTTAGACCACAATATATATATGACAAGTCTATTACTAAGCAACTATAGATACCAATATTCAAACCATACTGTGAAAATAACACAAAAGCTACACTAAGTACACTTATACATAGATAGAAATTTTCTAAGTATCAAAAAAAAAAACCTATTTCATTAGTACTGCATAAAAAGAATACACACCATATATAACCAAATGAATTTTTGTCTGGAATGCAAGAATGAGTCAGTAGTAGGAAATCAAATAATTCAATTTATGAAGTAAAGGAGAGAAATTAAATGATCATATTACTAGATTTCAAAATGGTATCTGATAAAATTATGCAACCAAGCTTAGTAAACAACTCCTAGAAAAACTAGTTAGATGAAATTAATATACAAACAAGGTAAAGACAAAGATTAAGATATATTTGTTGAATTGCTCAAGACATTTCAACTCAAAAAGGAACAAGGCAAGGATGTTTTAAGATTTTAGTTAAAACAAAAATTAGTAAAATAGTATTAAAGAAAATTCTCCCTTTTGAATTTTGAAAAAATTACCTAACAGTCTCTACTAAAATGACTAAAAAGATTTACAATGGAAAAAATCTGACAAGACAGGTGATAAAAGATAAATGTATAAAACAACTTTTAGATATTAGCAATATGTAAGAAATATAAACGGATGAGCAGCCTGTTCACAACTACAATTATCTAGGAATAAATTCAAGAAAGGTATAAATGTTATTGCAGAAAATTATGGAAACTCAAAGGATATGGGAAACCACCTAAATAAGTTTCATATATGGAGTTAAAAAAATAAAAGCCTTATAGGTCTATCAATAAAGTCTTCCTAAACTGTTAGGCAAATTTATACTGATTCCATATAGCATACTTGTAGGCAATACTGTTTGAGGTTTCCTTTGGTGGGTATAGAGTATCAGAGAAAATGTGTGACAGCAATTTTTAAACACTCTTATATTTTTACTTCTATATGAACATACAATTATATACAGTAAAATGTATGAAACTTCAGTTACACCTTGATGAAATTTTACAAATACATACACCTGGGTAATCCTAATCATCATGAAAATATAAGACATTTCCAAAACGGAAATGGCTCCCTGATGCTCCCTTCCAGTTAAAAAACATTCCCAGCTCAAAGGGTTTAACTATTATTCCCCAACAGTGGACATGTTTTTGAAATTCATATAAATAGTATCATTTTTTATGTTTGATTTATTTTAATCAAAGCTGTATCAGTTGTTATGTGTATTAGTTTTTTTTTTTTTTTTTGCATTGCTGGGTAGCATTTGATTGTATTAACATACCATAATTTACTATCCATTTTACTATTTAAGGACACACTACTGTTTCCATTTTAAGGCTATCATGAATAAAATTGCCATAAACATGATTGTACGTATTTTGACGGGCATAAACTTTGTAGCAAACTTATTAACACATAGAATACATGTGTATAGATGGTTGGTAGATAATGCTATACAATTTTCCAAAACAAGTGTACTAAGTTATACTTCCATCAGCAATTTATGAAATCTATCAATGTATGAGACTGGGTGTTCCACATCCTCACCAATACTATGTGTCATCAATACTATTAATTTAACCACTCTGAGCATATGCCTTCTTTAATGACTTCTTACTACTGAGGAGCAACCACATTCCCTTTTTCCATGTGAAAGAGAGGACTTTTTTTAATTGCTAATGTATACAACACTCTGTTTCTCTGTCTCATCACATTAGTGTCTGCAAGGTTTTACTTTAAAAGTAAAGAGAAAATCAGAGAGAATATTACAGCTGTAGAAGAGGATACAAAGAAAAAGAGGCTACCATGAAATCTGTTCAAGGTTCAGCTCTCCTGAATAACGTGTCAAGGACACATTGGCTAATAATGGTGGTGAGGATAAAGAATGGATAAAGCAGGTCAAGTGATTTTAAGACTCACAACCCAAGCAGAAATGCTTTCTGACCAAGGTAAGGAAGTATGGCACAAAGCTAAAGAGGAAGCCATTTCTCTACTTCTACATGAGGCCCATAATTGCGAAAACACTCTGAACATGGTGAACACATTTTAATTCCCAAAGTGACAGTATGAATGGATAATCCTATCAGTTATATGTGAGGAGTCCAAAAACATTCTGAATAAAACGAGTAAACAGGGACTTAAAGTCCTGTTAAGTACTTAAAGTAGTAAAATTTAACACAAAGATATTAAAAACAACATAGACAGCATGTAATACAGGACTAGAAAACATAAGAAAATAGAGTGCAGAAATAAATCCAGGTATATACAGAACTTAAAGCTGTGACAAAAGAGATACTTTAATTTTTGAGGAAAAGGAGTGGTTAATTTAATAAATGATTCTGGTATAATTGGTTAATGCTTCTGAAAGGAAAGATTTTAAAAGTTATCAGAGAGGGGTAAAAGCCAAAGAATCTTAAGAACTAAACTCCAGAGAGATAAATCCTTCTTGAATTAGCAGACATTGGTGGTTTTCAGAGGCAATGCCAAGTATGGGCATAGGTTGGTAGATTACATAGCATTTCACAATATATAAGGCCTTGGCTTGGTCTAGGGGACAGAATAAAACAGAAAACTACATAAGACACATCAAAATTAAATTGTGGGGAATCTTCACTAGAGAAAATAATTTTTAAGTAGCCATATGGTACATACAGGGGACAAAAGGCTAAGAAATATGGCACACATTTCATCAAAAAGAATAAAAGAATAAAAGCCAAGGGATAATGGAAAGACGTATTTAAATACTGAAAGAAAAAAAACTGCCCATCATTTGGTGAAAAAACCCAGCTTCCCGTAATCCCACAAAGATCAATAACTGGACAGCAGTCCACAAACAACTCCAGGAGATACCTAGAGTCCATTTAGAACGTTTAAACAACAAGAAAAGTGAGAAATCATCACACAAGAAGGAAGGCAACTTCATTTTGCATGCATAATCCCATCTCCCAAACTAACACCCCTTCACGGTGCTCAGAAGGAACTTCCCAACTAAAAAGAGTTTGTGTGCTAGGAGAGGAAGAATGTGGTGAACATCCAGCTCCCCCAGCCTTGTAGGGCAGTGTGCAGAAGTCTAGCTTTGGTTTCACCCGTAGATCAGCAACCCATAGATGTACTGAGCTAGCTAAGAACAAAGAATAAAAGCAAAACCTATTAATACCAGACAAGCACCAAGAGCAATCACGGTTCACAGAGATCTACTCTGCAGACAAACTCCGCATATTTTACTACCGGCAAAGCCAAACGTTGGCACAGCCACTGTGGACTCCAGTGGATCTTGCCAGATTTCTCCCCACAGATATTTCTGTTAGCCAAAATCAGCTACCTGAGTCTCTCCCTGAAACTTTCTCTTGCCACCACCAGATATGCCCCACAGCCATGCAGGATCTCTATGGCTGCAGAAGTGTAAGAGGCCAGTCACCTGAGTCCCTCTGCAGTCCAATGGGAGCCAAGGAACCACATATGCAGCCAATCTGAGCATCAGCTAGGTGAGTATAAGACACCAGCCTAGTGCCACTTCCCATTATTCAGCGCTGTTCCCACTCTCAGAGGTAGCCTCTCTAGCTATGTACCACTGGCCTAACACTCATCACTGGTCTCCACTGCAGCATGAATGCCCAAGGCTAGAGAAATATGCAGCCACTGGTGAGTGTACCAAAAGCCAAGAAACCCTGTAGCTACTGGTAGGCTCAGATCAGACCCTGCCTTCTGTCACTGTCTGGTACCATGTTCCCACAACCCCTCTCCCCCAGCCCAAGCCCCATCCATGGCCTCCCACAGTGTGAGTGCCTGGAAGGAGTATGCAACCACAGGAGACCACACTGCCAGCCAGGGCCTCTACAGCTACCAGTGAGTCCACATTTGGCTCTAGCCCTTGCGACCTGCACTGATACTTATTACTATAACTGTGTCTGAGGCAGGTCTCTTCCACTGCATAGACAACTGCAGCTACCCACCACGGCTGAGTGTATGCACACCACTGGCTCTGGCCACGATCACTGTCTGCCTAAGTCCCTAGATACCAAACCTGAAGGTGTTACTTAGAACCCAAACAGCCCTTGCAGCCAGTACAGATCTTCCACAGTTCCCCCTAAAATCTACGCAGTTGTCAATGCAGTGGAACATGGTGGCCTGAACCAAAAAGACATCATGCCTTCCTGGACCGAGTGCCACCACATGCCACATTTCTCACCCTACACCAGCAGAACAAGGTCACTGCATGATTAAGTGTGCCCTCACACACAGGTAAAAGGCTCCCCTTATGGAAGAGGTAACTGCTTCTTCATGCACAGACATGAAAACACAGCTTCAGGATTATAAAGAATCAAGGAAATAGGTCTCCACAAAAGGAATGCAGTACACCTCCAGTAAAGGCCCAAAGAAGTCCAGATCCAGAAACTGTTGGACAAAAAATTCAAAATAGTTTTTTGTGCTTGCTTCTGTAGCACATATACTAAACTGAAATGACACAGAGATTACCATGGTCCCTATGCGAAGATGGCATGCAAACTCATTAAGCATTCCATATTAAAAAAAAAAAAATTATACACCTAGTCAGAGAGCTATAAGACAACAAAGATAAAGATATCAGAAAAACTATATAATAACAAAATTAGAAGTTTAACAAGAAAAAGAAAACAAAGAACAACAGAAATTTTGGAACTAAAGAATACAATGACTATAATAAAAGAATTAAATAAGATTTTCAACAATGAACTTGAATAAACTGAAGAGAGAATCAGTAAGCTAGAACACAGATCAAATAAAATATCTAAACATAAGAGCAAAATGAAGAGTGAGAAGGAATGAAGACAGCGTATGGGCTTTGTGGCATACTGAGAAATAAGATATACATCACTGAAGTCCCAAAGGGAAAAGGAGAAGAAAATGTAGAAAGCTTATTTTAAAAAATAATGGATCAAATTATTTTATTTCTCTTTTGATTTCTTTTGAAACACTGTTCAATAGCATGTTTTATCTCCACAAATGTATGGATTTTCAGTTTTCTTCATGTAATTAATTTCTAGTTTCATACTATTGTGGACATAAAATAAATATGCTTGATATGAATTTAATCATCATTAAGATTTGTTTTCTGGCCTAGCATATGATCTATCTTGGAAAATAGTTCCATGTGAACTTGAGAAGAATGTGTATTCTGTTCTTTTGGATGGAATATCCTGTAAATATCTGTTAGGACTATTAATTTGGCCTAACCTGTCATTTAAGGTTTCCTTACTTACTCTGTATAAATGATCTACGAATTGATGTAAGTGGCGTATTAAAGTCCCCCACAATTATTGGATTGCTATACATTTCTCCCTTTAGGTCTATTAGTATTTTCTTTATATATTTAGGTGCTCCTATGTTGGGTGTATAAATATTTACAAATGCTACATTACCTTATTGGATTGACTCCTTTATCATTATGTAACATGATCTGTTATCTCAAATTACAATCCTTGTTTTTAAAATCTACTTTGGCTGGTATAAACAGAGCTAATCCAGCTTTCTTATAGTTTTCATTTGCATGGGATACCTGTCTCCTTCTCTTTGATTTAAGGCATGAGAGTCCTTATATCTAAGTAGAGTCTCTCACCATGTAGATGGATTTTCTTTTTGTTATCCATTCAGTCTCTTCACCGTCTTCTGATTTGCAAATTTAGTCCATCTATATTTTAAAGTAATTAATGATAACTAGGTACTTAATGCCATTTTCTTAATTATCTCCTCCCTAAATCTTTGTAGTTCTTCTCTATTATTTTCTTCTTAGCTTAAAAAACAGGAAAATGGAAATTTAACATACCAAAATTTATGGGGTGGGGCAAAAGCAATTCTAAGAGGGAAGTTCACAATGATAAATGCTTCCATAAAGAAACGATAAAAACCTCAACCTCAAATAAATAACCTAACTATATACCTAAAGGAACTAGGGAGAAAAGAAAAAAGAATAAAGCCCAAAGTTAGAAGGAAATAATAAAGATGAGAGTAGAAATAAGTGAAATAGAAACTAAAGATAACAGAAAAGATTAATGAAACTAAGAGCTGCTTCTCCTAAAAGTTAAGCAAAACTGACAAACCTTAGAACTCGTCTAGAAGAAAGACAACTCAAAATCAGACATAAAAGACGTTATGACTGATACCACAGAAATAGAAATGATCATAATACTATGAATAACCATATGCTAAGAAAATGGACAACTTAGAAGAAATGGATAAATTCTTAGCAAATAAACCTGCCAAGACCAAACCATTATCTAATTGAAAACCTGAACATGTACTAGTAAGGCGGCTAAGTAAGTTATGAAAAGCCTCCTAACAAAAAACAGTACACAAGTCAGCTTCACTGAAGAATTCTACCAAACATTCAAATTAGGATTAATAAAAATCCCTTCTAACAGAAGAGAAGGGAACTTTACCAAACTCACTCTATGAGGAAAGCATTACCCTGATACCAAAACAAGATAAAGATACCATGCAGACAGGAGAAAATGGAAAGATAAATTCAAAATGCAAAAATAAACTATCAATCAAGAATACTTCACCTAGTAATGTTGTCCTTCAAAACTGACAAGTGAAATAAACAACTTCGCTAAACAAAAGTTGAGGGACTTCATCACCACAAAACCTGCATTACAAGAAATGCTGAGAAGAGATTTAAACAGAAAAAAAAGGACATTGTTCGTAACATGAAAACATGACAAAATACAGAACACCTGGGTGGCTATTGGTTAAGAATCTGCCTTCGAGGGGCGCCTGGGTGGCTCAGAGGGCTAAGCCTCTGCCTTCGGCTCAGGTCATGATCCCAGGGTCCTGGGATCAAAACCCGCTCTCTGCTCGGGCTCTCTGCTCAGCGGGGAGCCTGCTTCCCCCTCTGCCTACTTGTGATCTCTGTCTGTCAAATAAATAAATAAAGTCTTAAAAAAAAAAAAAGAATATGGCTTTGGCTTAGGTCATGAGCCTGGAGTCCCAGGATTGAGCCCTACATCGGGCTCCCTGCTCAGGGAGGAGTCTGCCTCACCCTCTCCTCCTGCCCCCACTTGACTCTCTCTCTCCCCAATAAATAAAATCTTAAAAAAAAAAAATGACAATACAGGACACACTATAAACGTAAGCACACAGTCAGACTCAGAATCCCTAGTATTATAATATGGTAGTGTGTTAATTACTTTAGTATAAAGGATAAAGGACAAAAACATTAAAATATTAAATATTAAAACTAGTTATTACTTTAACTTTAATAAATACACAATATAGAAAATGTAAATGTGACATCAGAAACATAAACATCAGACTGAGGGGAATCTTGTAGAGATATCTGCATGCTCATGTTCACCGCATCATTTTTCACAAAGGCCAAAATACAGAAACAACCTAAGTGCCAAACAACGGATGAATGAATGAGGAAAATGCAGTATCTATACACTGGAATACTTTTCAGCCAACACAAAGAAGGAAATCCTGTCATTGTGACAACTGGATGAACCTTCAAGTCGTAATGCTAAGTGAAATAAGTAAGAGAAAAAAATATACTGCCATGATTTCCCTTATACAGGGAATTTTTAAAAAAAAAGGCAAATCCAGAGAAACAGACATAGAGTGGTAGTTACCAGGGACTGGGAGATAGGGGAAATGGGAAGGAATCTGTCAAAGGATATAAACTCCCAATTATAAGATTAAAAAGTTTGGGGGGGCAATGTACAGAATGAGGATTATAGCTAATCACACTGTATGCTATAATCTTAAATGTCTCACCACAAAAAAAAAAAAAAAAAAAAAATAATACAAGGGGATGGGATGTTATTAGCTAATGCTATAATGGTAATCATTTTGCAACATACAAATATATCAAAGTTATACACTTTAAATGTACCCAAAAAAAAAGCAAGATAAAAACTTTTCAGACTAAGAAAACTAAAACAAAACCAAGGAAATGGACTAACATTCCTCTTCAAAGACAAAGACCATTTAGACTGGATAAAAGAACCCAATCACACGATATCTACAAGAGACACACTTTACATACAGAATGAGCTTAAATAGGTTCTACTGAAAGAATGAAAAAAATATGTATCATGCAAACCTTAACTATAAAAAGCTGTTATGACATACTTATATCAGATAAAAGAAAAAATTAAGACAAGGAGTTTTACAAATATTAAAAGAATGATTTTATAATAATAAAGGGGTAAATTCATTATGAAGATACACATTATGAAGAAAACACATTATTAAAAGCTATAGAATACAGCTAAAACAGTGTTTAGAGAAAAATATATATAAAATATTTATTTATATATATTTATATATATATTTATTTAAATATAAATATTTAAATATTTATAAAAGAAAGGTCTAATTCAATGATTTAAATGTCCACCTTAAGAAACTATGTTACAGAGAGAAGAGACAAGATGACAGAGAAGTAGCAGGCTGAGATGACATCCAGACAAAGGAGTTCAGCTAGATAGTTATCAAACCATTCCGAACACCTACAAACCCCACAGGGCAGCAAAGAGAAGAAGAGGAGCAATTCTAGGAACAGAAAATCAACCACTTTCTGAAAGGTAGGATGTGCAGAGAAGCAAATCCGAAGGGACAGGAATATAAACTGCGGGGGGAGAGGCTGGCTCACGGTGGGAGGGGCCGGCTGCTGGCATGCAGTGGAGCAGCTACCACAAAATCTGAACTTTTAGAAGTCTGCTCCACTGAGGGACATCGCTCCAGAAGCTAAGCGGGAATGGAGCACTCACGGGGACATGGTGCCTCAGGTCTCCTGCAGTCACAAAAGGATCGAGGCTGTCTGAGTAGAGCAGAGCTTGCATGTATCACAGCTGGTAAGCCAACTACAGAGATGGAGCCGAGGAGTGTGCTCTCAGCTCGGGGTTACCTTAAACTGTGATCCACGGAATAGCTGGGCCACTGCTCATTGAGCAGGGACCCCACAAGTGGCATGTCTGGGGAGATTCACCTTCCTTGTCGGAAGGCAGACATCTGCTTGGTTTGGAGACTCCAAATGGGGCTGTGCACCAGAGACACAAACACGTGGGACCGGGTGAGCCCAGAATACGGCTGGAGACCAGGAATACAGGAGAGATTAACCAATTTTCTCTGAGGGCGCAGTGAGAAGTGGGGCCCTAACTCTTGGCTCCTCCGGGTGGAGGATGGGAGGCCACCATTTTCATTTCCCTCCTACAGAGCTTTAAGGAAAGCTTTCAAGGAACAAAAACTCCCAAGAGCAAACCTTAGCAGATTACTTAGCCCGGCCCCTGGCAAGGGCGGTGCAATACCGCCTCCGGCAAAACCATTTGAGAATCACTGCAACAGGCCCCTCCCCCAGAAGACCAACAAGAACATCCAGCCAAGACCACGCTCACTGATCAAGGAGAAAAACGGAATTCCAGAAGAGGAGAAAGAAAAGCATGGAATTCATGGCTTTCTCCCCATGATACTTTGGTCTTCCAAAGTTAATTATTTTAATTTTATTTTTTTCTTATTCAAATTTTTAAAAATTTTTCCTCTTTTAATGTTTTTTAACTAGTTTATCTTAACAATAACTTTCTAAAAAATCATTCTAAACCTTCATTATCATAGTCATATTTTATCTTCATAGTATCTAACTTTATTTTTTGTATATATATAGGTTTTTTCCTTATAAAAAAATTCTGGGATACAATTTCTTTCAACAGATCAAAATATACCCTAAATCCAGCACAGGGCTTTGTTCTAGTCTCCAGACTGATCAAATTCTCTCCACGTTCTTTTTCTTTCTTTTTCCAACCAACTTATCAATTCCTTTTTTAGATTTTTTTTAAAACTTTGCATCTTGGGACGCCTTCGTGGCTCAGTTGGCTCAGGTCATGATCCCGGATTGCCAGGATTGAGTCCCACTTCGAACTCCCAGCTCCATGGGGAGGCTGCTTCTCCCTCTGACCTTCTCCACGCTCATGCTCTCTCTCACTGTCTCTCACTCAAATAAATAAATAAAATCTTTAAAAAAAAATTCATCTTTATAGTCATATTCCATCCCTTCACCATATTTACTCTTATTTTGGTGTACATATAAGTTTTCCTTTCTTTAAGAGTTTGGGAGGTAGTTTCTTCTAAGACACCAAAATATACCCAAAATCAAGTGTGTGGAACTGTTCTATTCACCAATCTAATACATACATATTTTTTTCATTTTTAGAACCCTTTTTTCTACCCCGCAATTGGGGGTCTCTTCTGATTTGGTTAACATACATTGTTCTGGGGTCTTTCCCACCCTTTTAGTATTTTATTCTCTCATTCAACTATTCTTATCTGGATAAAATGACAGAAAAACTCACCACAAAAAAAAGAACAAGAGGCAGTACCGATGGCTAGGGACCTAATCAATACGGACACTGGTAAAATGTCAGATCTAGAGTTCAGAATAACAATTCTCAAAGTGTTAGCTGGACTCGAAAAAGGCATGAAAGATTATTAGAGAAAACCTGTCTGGAGAAATAAAGGCGCATTCTGGATAATAAAAGAACTAAAATCTAACCAGGCTGAAATTTAAAAAGCTATTGATGACATGCAATCAAATATGGAGGCTCTAACTGCTAGGACAAATGAGGCAGAAGAAAGAAGTAGTGATACAGAAGAGAAAATGATGGAGAATAAAGAAGCTGGGCAAAAGAGAGACAAACAACTGCTGGACCACGAGGGGAGAATATCCAGAGATAAGTGATACCATAAGACAAAACAGTATTAGAATAACAGGATTCCAGAAGAAAGGGGGGGGGAGGTGCAGAAGGTATACTGGAGCGAATTATAGTGGAGAATTTCCCTAATATGGAAAAGGAACAAGCATCAAAATCCAGGAGGCACAGAGAACCGCCCCTCAAAATTAGTAAAAATAGGTCCACACCCCATCATCTACTAGTAAAACTTACAAGTCTCAGTGACAAAGAGAGAATCCAGAAAGCAGCTCAGGACAAGAAGTCTATAACATACAATGGCAGAAATAATAGATTGGCAGCAGACCTATCCACAGAGACCTGGCAGGCCAGAAAGGACTGGCATGATATATTCAGAGGAGTAAACGAGAAAAATATCCAGCCAAGGATACTATATCCAGGTAGGCTGTCACTGAAAATAGGAGAGATAAAAAGCTTCCGGGACAAACAAAAATTAAGAAAATTTGCAAACATCAAACCAGCCATACAAAAAATATTGAAAGGGGTCCTCCAAGCGAAGAGAGAGCCTAAAAGTAACAGACCACAAGGGAACGGAGACAATATACTGTAACAGTCACCTTACAGGCAATACGATGGCACTGAATTCACATCTCCCAATAGTTACCCTGAATGTGAATGGGATAAATGCCCCAATCAAAAGACACAGGGTATCAGAATGTATTAAAAAAAAACAAGACCCATCGATATGCTGTCTACAAGAAACTCATTTTAGACCCAAAGACACCTCCATTTGAAAGTGAGGGGGTAGAAAATAATTTACCATGCTAATGGACATCAAAAGAAAGCTGGGGTGGCAATCCTTATATCAGATAAATTACACGTTAAGCCAAAGACTATAACAAGAGATGAGGAAGGACACCCTATCATACTTAAAGGGTCTGTCCAACAAGAAGATGTAACAGTTTTAAATGTCTATGCCCCTAACCTGGGAGTGGCCAATTATATAAACCAATTAATAACAAAATCAAAGAAACACATTGACAATAATACAATTACAGTAGGGGACTTTAACACCTCCCTCACAGAAACGGACAGATCATCTAAGCCAAAGATCAACAAGGAAATAAAGGCTTTAAATGACACACTGGACTACACGGACATCACAGATATATTCAGAACGTTCCATCCGAAAGCAACAGAATACACATTCTTCTCTAGTGCACATGGGACGTGCTTCAGAATAGATCACATCCTGGCTCACAAAATCACGTCTTAACCAGTACCAAAGATGGGATCGTTCCCTGAATATTTTCAGACCACAATGTTCTAGCTCTGAAGCGAGAACTCAATCACAAGAGGAAAGCTGGAAAGAACAGAAATACACGGAGGCTAAAGAGCATCCTACTAAAGAATGAATGGGTCAACCAGGAAATTAAAGAACTGAAAAAATTCAGGAAAGAAATGAAAATGAAAACACAACTGCTCAAAATCTGTGGGACACAGCAAAGGCAGTCCTGAGAGGAAAGTATATAGCGATACAAGCCTTTCTCAAGAAAGAAGAAAGGTCTCAAGTACACAACCTAACCCTACACCTAAAGGAGCTGGAAAAAGAACAGCGAAGAAAGCCTAAACCCAGCAGGAGAAGAGAAATAATCAACATCAGAACAGAAATCAATGAAACAGAAGCCAAAGAACAGTAGAACAAATCAATGAAACTAGGAGCTGGTTCTCTGAAAGAATTAGTAAGATTGATACACACCCCCGGCCAGACTTCTGCAAAAGCAAAGAGAAAGGACCCAAATTAATAAAATCGTGAATGAAAGAGGAGAGATCACAACCAACACCAAAGAAATACAAACAATTTTAAGAACGTACTATGAGCAACTATACGCCAGCAAATTTGACAATCTGGAAGAAATGGGTGCATTCCTAGAGACATATAAACTAACAAAACTGAACCAGGAAGACAAAGAAAACCTGAACAGACCCATAACCAGTAAGGAGATTGAAGCAGTCATCAAAAATCTCCCAACAAACAAGAGCCCAGGGCCAGACGGCTTCCCAGGGGAATGCTACCAAGCATTTAAAGAAGAATTAATACCTATTCTCCTAAACTGTTCCCAAAAAATGGAAATGGAAGGAAAACTTCCAAACTCGTTTTATGAGGTCAGCACTACCTTGATCCCAAAACCAGACAAAGACCCCACCAAAAAAGAGAATTACAGACCAATATCCTTGATGAACACGGATGCAAAAATTCTCATCAAAATACTAGCCAATAGGCTCCAACAGTACATTAAAAGGATTATTCACCCCGACCAAGTGGGATTTATTCCAGGGCTGCAAGGTTGGTTCAACATCCTACAACTCAATCAATGTGATACAGTACATTAATAAAAGAAAGAACAAGAACCGTATGATACTCTCAACAGATGCTGAAAAAGCATTTGACAAAGTACAGCATCCCTTCTTGATCGAAACTCTTCAGAGTGTAGGGATAGAGGGCACATACCTCAATATCATCAAAGCCATCTATGAAAAACCCATGTCGAATATCATTCTCAATGGGGGGAAACTGAGAGCTTTTCCCCTAAGGTCAGGAACACGGCAGGAATGTCCACTATCACCACTGCTATTCAACATAGTACTAGAAGTCCTAGCCTCAGCAATCAGACAACAAAAAGAAATTAAAGGCATCTGAACAGGCAAGGAAGAAGTCAAACTCTCACTCTTTGCAAATGATACAATACTTTATGTGGAAAACCCAAAATACTCCACTCCAAAAATGCCAGAACTCATATAGGAATTCACTTACATGTCAGGATATAAAATCAATGCACAGAAACCAGTTGCATTTCTATACACAAACAACAAGAGAGAAGAAAGAGAAATTAAGCAGTCAATCCCATTTACAATTGCACCCAAAACCATAAGATACCTAGGAATAAACCTAACCAAAGAGGCAAAGACTCTGTACTCAGAAAACTATAAAGTACTCATGAAAGAAATGGGGGAAGACACAAAGAAATGGAAAAATGTTCCATGCTCATGAATTGGAAGAACAAATACTGTGAAAATGTCTATGCTACCTAAAGCAATCTACATGTCTAATGCAATCCCCCCCAGAATACCATCCATTTTTTCCAAAGAAATGGAACAAATAATCCTAAAATTTATATGGAACCAGAAAAGACCCTGAACAGCCAGAGCAATGTTGACAAAGAAAGCCAAAGTTGGTGGCATCACAATTCCAGACTTCAAGCTCTATATTACAAAGCTGTCTTCATCAAGACAGTATGGTACCGGCACAGAAACAGACACATAGATCAATGGAACTCAACAGAGAGCCCAGGAATAGACCCTCAACTCTATGGTGAAATAATCTTTGACAAAGCACGAAATGGAAATGGAAAAAAGACAGTCTCTCCAACAAATGGTGTTGGGAAAACCGGACAGCCACATGAAGAAGAATGAAACTGGACCATTTCCTTACACCACACACAAAAATTGACTCAAAATGGATGAAAGACCTCAATGTGAGAACAGGAATCCGTCAAAATCCTTGAGGCGAGCATAGGCAGCAACCTCTTCGACCTCAGCCGCAGCAACTTCTTCCTAGTAATATTGCCAAAGGCAAGGGAAGCAAGGGCAAAATGAACTATTGGGACTTCAAGATCAACAGCTTTCGCACAGTAAAGGAAACAGTCAACAAAACCAAAAGACAACCGACAAAATAGGAGAAGATATTCGCAAATGACACAGCAGATAAAGGGCTAGTATCCAAAATCTATAAAGAACTTATCAATCTCAACACCCAAAGAACAAATAACCAATCAAGAAATGGGCAGAAGACATGAACAGACATTTCTACAAAGAAGACATCCAGATGGCAGATGGCCAACAGACACATGAAAAAGTGCTCTGCACCACTCGGCGTCAGAGAAATACACATCAAAATCACAATGAGATACCACCTTACACCAGTCAGAATGGCTAAAATGAACAAGTCAGGAAACGACAGATGCTGGCGGGGATGCAGAGAAAAGGGAACCCTCCTACACTGTTGGTGGGAATGCAGGCTGGTGCATCCACTCTGGAAAACAGCAAGCAGGTTCCTCAAAAAGTTGAAAATAGAGCTACCCTACGACCCAGCAATCACACTATATGTTTATAGCAGCAATGTCCACAATGGCCAAACAATGCAAAGAACCTAGATGTCCATCAACAGATGAATGGATAAAGATGTGGTATATATACACAATGGAATACTGTGCAGCCACCAAAAGATATGAAATCTTGCCATTTGCAACGACGTGGATGGAACTAGGGGGTAATATGCAGAGTGAAATAAGTCAATCAGAGAAAGACAATTATCTATGATCTCTGATATGAGGAATTTGAGGGCGAAGGGCAGGGAAAAAAATGAAACAAGATGGGATCGGCGGGGAGACAAACCATAAGAGACTCTCAATCTCAGAAAACAAACTGAGGGTTGCCGAGGTGAGGGGGGCATGGAGAGGGTGGTTGCGTTATGGAAATTGGGGAGGGTATGTGCTATACTGAGTGCTGGTAAGTATGTAAGCCTGATGATTCACAGACCAGTACCCCTGGGGCAAATAATACATTATATGTCAATAAAACAATAAATAAAGAAAAATATTTTAAAAATTCAATAAAAAGAAACTCTATTACATTTTAATATGAGTTGCCCTCATTAGGGAGTAGGGAAAGATAAGCAATACAATTTCAAGATTATCAGTAAGAAGATTTTTTTTTTTTTTAAGTAATCTCTACACCCAACATGGGACTCAAACTTACAATCCCAAAATCAAGATTCAAATGCTCTACTGACTGAGCAACCAGGCACCCCACAAAAAACACTTCTGGTAACAAACCTACAGTCTCTCAAAGAGAAGGTCACAGCTTTCAAGTATCTGAATTGTAAGTTAAAGTCACAGGATCTCGCAAGGACCTAAGCTGACAGAAGCTCTATGATCACCTATAAAAGGCTTCCAATGTTGACCTGGAAAACCAATACCCAGCTGATCAAGAGGAAATCACAGAAATACATGGCAGATTTTTGTAATTCAGACTTGGTAGTCACACATTATCACTTTTGGTAATACTTCATTGGCAAGAACTTGTTAACCAGCCACATCTCAGTGCAAGGGGAGTGGAGACACAATCTCCAGTACTCTCCTTAAACTTTCTCTGCTATGAAAAGGAAAAGATAAATTTTTGGTAAGTGGCCATTCATGTCTGCCAAAAGCTGCCCCTCTGGCTTAAGCTATTTATATGCAGGCTTCTTCCCTCAGAAGAAATACTCACCTGCATGAATATTGTTAATTCTATTTACTGGAGCAAAAAAGCTAAGCAATCTAAATGTCTGCAAAGAAATGTTTCACTAAATTATGGTGTGTGTATATATATATATATATATATACACACACAGTTAAACAAAATATAGCTATTAATACAAATGAGCTGTATCTGTAAGTTAACACTAATGATATAAAGGTTGTTTATGACATACTAAGTAAAAAAATAGGTATATGACTCTAAATTTAAAATAAGTTATATCATATACACACACATATATATCACATAGAAAAAGGTATGAAAACTTCAAACTGTGACACTGATAGGCTTGTCCTCAATTCCTCTCAAAACATTTAAATATAAGACTTCACTACAAAAAAAAAAACTCTAAGAACTTAGCCACAGATCCTCAATAAGAAAACCATATGCAGCATTTGAATCAGTTTACAGTAAAAGGAGAAAAAATCATTGCATTTGCTGTAAGATTTTATCATATTCTAATAGAGGAGAGTATAATAAAGAATTTGAGGTATTTAGAAAAATAACATTTTAAAAATTGGGAAAGAAAAACTAAAACAAAAGCAAAAAAGTCAGGGTTCAAGGAGAAAATACAAATAGTCAATGTTGTAGTTAAAAATGAGTTTTAAATCTTCTTCTAAGCTTTTTATAAGCTAAACCTAAAAGAAAGGTCAATCAATTCAATCTGGGTCTCTGTACAGTACACTAAGTGCATATTCTTCAAATTCTAGTAGATAAATATTCCTCTTTCAGCAGGCCATTTGATTAGACCTTGGTTAAGCAGACAAGGACACAGAGAATTAGTATTCTGTAGTGTTGCTTAAGAGAGATTCATTTGCTTCAGAGGAAGACAAGCAGATGGCAAAAATAACACACTACATTATAAACTAAAGACCCTAATAGAAATCTTAAATGAAGGGCCCTCCCTCTTCCAAACGGAGAATGACTATATAATAATTAATATTTAGATGATTTTTCCATGTAGCTCTTAGCAATATCATATACAGGTTTTCCGTGAATGTAAATGTAAATAACTATCCAGGTAGACTGACAGTTCTTTATTACGCCATGAGACTAGACTGTTACTTAACCCTCAGGTATAAGCTAAAATGTTCTTCGGTTTTCAGAGCTCTCCAAAGACTTTTTTTTTTTTTTTTTTTAAACTTCAAGGGTGAAAAAAACAGATTGATCCTACACATGTTATTTCTTTCACTGCTACTCCTATTCCTACTATATTAACTAACTGCAGTTTCTGGCCAATGTGATCCCATCACTGCCCTTTTATACAATACTATTGCATAAGTACAAATTCATTTTTAAGCTCAGATAAATGGTATGACCCTTCAGTGATAGGCCAGATTTTATTCCATAGTTAGGAATGGAATCACAGATTATAGTATCACTTCAATGCCATTTTTCAGACAAATAAACATAAAGTTCCATACACAGCATATTTCATAATTTCACTGGATATTCATCTTAGTTTTCTCTTGTGTTTTGTTAGTATTTGCTTTTGAAAGAGAAAGACAGTACTGACAAGTAAATAAGCCTGAATACTATAAAAATGATGTCTAAATAAAATGGTATAGAAAAATTAAAATGACACTTTTTAAATAGCATCCTTCTTAATGTCAAGCTTTTATAATATTTCTTTCTGGTAACATGTCTTTGCACTTGTGATATTTATCTTGCAGAGGTTCTCATGTGAGGAATTTTTCAGATGACAGCCTGAATATGAGTTCCTGATATACTGGTCATCACACTTCCATTCAGGACAAAACAACTGCTAGGGCAAGCAAGGTAGTAAAGCCTGCAGGATACAAGCAAGGCTATGGATTCTTGCAGGGGTTGTCAGAGAAAGAAAGAGCACAAAATTAAGTACTTTTCTGAGCTAAGCAAGAGATAGGTGGATACTAGCCAAAATCCCCCCCCCAAAAAACAAAAAACAAAAGCCTGCAAAGAATGCTACTTCTTCTTCCTTCAAAAACTAGAGCCTTCAAAGATTACTTTATCTTCTTTAGGATAGTAGAAGACCTGAGATATGTGGTCCTAGGAAGGCGTGCTATAAATTCATGGCCTCAGAGGAACTGCAGGGGACCACTAGGGTAAGCTGAGTTCCCTCCTATTCCTAAGGCTGGAAAAGTACCATCCAATTAGCATAATTATTAATTATGTGATACTCACAGGAATGGAGACCATAACATCTAGTATACATGAATTTGTGCCAAAGGAGGGATCCTAATAATTTGACTTGACCATCCAAATTGAAGAGCGCCTTAAGAAGTCAAAGCAAAATAATATGCCTAAAAGACTCACTCATCAGCCAAGATGGGTATATTTAAGCAAATGGGAAATTTAGAGAATGGAAAGGACATTCTCAAAGTTAAAAAAATAAAAAATAAAAAACTTTCAAATTTAAATACTCATTGGTTCAATGAAAGAATAATCACTATGGGGCGCCTGGGTGGCTCAGTGGGTTAAGCCGCTGCCTTCGGCTCAGGTCATGATCTCAGGGTCCTGGGATCGAGTCCCACATCGGGCTCTCTGCTCAGCAGGGAGCCTGCTTCCCGTCCTCTCCCTCTGCCTGCCTCTCTGCCTACTTGTGATCTCTGTCTGTCAAATAAATAAATAAAATCTTTAAAAAAATAAATAAAAAAAAAATAATCACTATGGAAAATGAATTTAATGTCCTGGAAGTTCAGTGCGGGGGGGGGGGGGGGATCTCATGATAAAAGAAAAATATACAAACAATTCATAAGGAAAGGGGTAAAATTCTTGGCAGATGTTATTTAGGAGATATAACATACACAAGTGTTTAACAAGGAATGAAAAACACAATTAAGTTGATCATTTCAAGAGGTACCTAATCAATAAAAGATTTGAGTCTGAACATAAACATGGCTTATCTAGTTCCTGCCAGAATGGGAAAATGACACAAATAAGCATAGCCAGGTAAAATTCATGAATTCCAAGGAAAAGAGAAAATCTCATCAATATCGGGATGCAATTAAACACAACATATACAAACTCTACTTCCACATACAAAGCATCCATCTGCATTCAATGCTTCTCTCTTAAGATAAGCAAATAGCTGCAAACACCAGAGATCTGAGCAAAAGCTCTGCACAGCAATTACCAATGTACTGTGCCTTAGCACCAGTATCTGCTCCATAATAATGGACTAGACTTTACAAGCACTTCTCCTTCAAAGTAAACACTATGCTAAGCTTTATTAGCAAAGTGCTCTGAAAAGATACTCAAGGAAGGGGGACTTCTCTTCCTGGTTTTGATGTTAGAGTTTTGTGTTTTTTTACTCTTGCTGCATAATCCACCAGAGATGGTCTATCTCATCCTCACGCTAAGAGTGTGCAGTTCTTTGGTATCTTGTGCCCCAGCCTGGGACTGATTACCCTCTTTATGTAGCCCTCCTAACACAGACACTGGCATGCTCCAAGTCACATCTGGCAGCAGTGCCTCATCTTCCACTGTAATACGGTCTACCACAGCAACACGACTCTATCTCAGAATATAGTTTCCTGCTGCCTAGCAAATGTGAACCAGTTCTGGCTAAGGCAATCCAGTGAACCTCTCTGTCACTCAACAGGCTGCAAACCCACCTTCTCCAATAAGGCCCAAACCCAGGTCTCAGGAAGAGAACCGGTTCATCCAAGTCCTTCTTCCCTTGAGAAATGTCTTTGAACCCTAGAGTCTCATTTACATCTACTCTACATCTTTACAATTATTCCTTTACCATAATTTATCAACTACATATAATTTTACCAATTCAAATAACTGTGTGGTTTCTGACTCTGGGTTAAATACAGATTGGTTTGGAACTGGTCCCACTAGTAGTTAAAGAAGATAAACCAGTAAAGATTAGATTTGGGGATTGGTTTGATAATGCTTTGGGGATTAAGCACAGGGCTGAGCTCCTTGCCAAGGAAAAGGGATACTAGTAATCTATGGCATGCAGTAGTTTCAAAAAACCAATCAAGCTATCACCTGCGATGAAGCAACAACTCAAGCGTATCTTTGAAAGTTTAAGTGGCTGCTGCATTTGCCATTATGGCAGTAATGATAACTGTAAGAAGAGTGGTATAAGACAGATCCTTTTGTACATACTTGAGCACTTAGAAAATGACAAACTCAGTCCACAATGAGAGAACTAGAGAGCTTCTAGAATTCCCCAAGAAGAATTCTCTTCTTTCTTGTAGATGTGGGGCTGGCACTGCTGAAATTCAAGGCAAAAATCTAATTGGATAGGTTTCTGAATTACAACAACAGTTTAATTCAGTCTCATCAAGTTTCTCATTTGAAAATTAGGGCCTGGATCAGGAAAAGAATGGGATCCTGAAACTGGGAACAGAGATACCTGGTTTGTCCTACATGAAATTTAATAATTTTGAACCTGTCCCTATTCCCCCCTCTGTAAACACCACTCATAGCTGGGAGGCTCCAATACCAGTGAAAGTAGCTTGCTTTCCAGTGTCTGAGAACACTAGCCTTCTCTGGCTTGAAAAATCTCTGATAATCTCATGGGGGCAGATACCTTGAAGAGGAATGCTCATTAAGATCCACAACCAGGGGCCCCTGGGTGGCTCAATGGGTTAAGCCGCTGTCTTCGGCTCAGGTCATGATCTCAGGGTCCTGGGATCGAGCCCCGCATCGGGCTCTCTGCTCAGCAGGGAGCCTGCTTCCTCCTCTCTCTCTGCCTGCCTCTCTGCCTGCTTATGATCTCTGTCTGTCAAATAAATAAATAAATAAAATCTTAAAAAAAAAAATGATTTAAAAAAAAAAAAAAGATCCACAACCATCCTATGACCTCTAGATCCATAACTAGGGTAAAATCTCAATATACTCCAGGAAGACAAGTATACACAATGACCCAAGAGGAAAAAGCTTAAATACCCAACAGAAACTCAAGGGCCACATGTGAGAGTGGGTTCTAGAAGCAACTGACCAAGGGGAATGAAATATAATGCTATGTCAGACCAAACTAATGGGTAGGAGCACACTTAACTATAGACTCCAGATTTAAGATATTAGTTCATGTAGCTAGAAATGAGTGTAATACCTTATCTGGTGTGTGAGCTAAAAGTTGCCTTTAAAGGTTGAGATGAACAAGCTTCCCTGGCATTGATATGGAGGGAGTAAAGAATCCAGTGATTTAGGAATATGGAACTGGATTTATCATGTAAGAATTTCATACCCCTACTCCTCCTCAACTGTGTTCTACAAGAGAGTCCAGAAAACAATGAGAACCATACTGGTAAAAGCAGAATCTACATCCTTGTAAAGGTCTGTGATTAGTCTCCCATGGTGTGAGTATAGGGTATGTGGCCATTAAGAAAACCTCCCAGTTTCAAGGGAGATAAGAGCATCCAAGGTAACAGCCCAAGTGGCCACACCTAATAAAAGACAAGGTAGGAACATTATGTGTTAAGGGCAGTAAGGATGTACTGGTAATCAGAATGCCTTGCCCTACAGAGATCTTTGACAATAGGTAATGATTAGAATACCCCTGGGAATAAAATAGGTAAAAGCCTACCATAATACTGTCTGATTTATATAACAGAAAAAAATCTAGATCTGACAGCCAGAAGTCTAACTTGTATCAATCAACATGGTGGAGAGTTAAAGCGTTCGCTAGTTGACAATCCTGAGTTAGTTCACAGACTCAGAGACCATTAAAGGGTATGGAGACCAGGTACGTCCCTTGAAGAAACACCTTGAGTAACTATTACAATCACATACCATACATTCTTTAATCCTTCCTCAGAGATTTGCGGCTATTAATTGGAGGTATGATGTGCTGTGAAAAGGAATTATCTAGACATTTCATGTATAAATAGACACCGTCTCTGAACTGAACTTAATTTCTAGGGATCCAAAATGTTACTGTGGTCCACCAGTTAAATTAGGGACTTACGGTAGTCAGGTGATACATGCATTTGTAAATCAAGTCTAACTGATAGTGAACATAAATAGATCAGGGACCCACTCTGTGGTTATTTCCTTGGTTCCTATATATACACTTGGGAAAGACATATTTGCAACTGGTAGAACCCCATTTGGATTTTCTGACCCATGAGGTAAGGGGCATAAATGGTACGAATGTCTAAAGTTCATGGAATTTCCTCTCCTTATCAAAACTGTAAACTAGAAACAATGCTACATCTCTGAAGTAGGTGCAGAGTTTAATCAGACTTCAAAAAACAGGTGGGGAAAACTACTATATCCCCAATAAACTCACCAGTTTGGCCTACGTAAAAACTGGAAAACTGGAGGAGTCAAGATGGCAGAGAAGTAGCAGGCTGAGACTACTTCAGGAAGCAGGAGATCAACTAGATAGCTTATCTAAAGTTTGCAAACACATACAAATCCAACATGAGATCGAAGAGAAGAAGAACAGCAACTCTAGAAACAGAAAATCAACCACTTTCTGAAAGGTAGGACTGACGGAGAAGTGAATCCAAAGCAACGGGAAGATAGACCGGGGGGGGGGGGGGGGAGGGGGTGGCTGCCGGCAAACGGTGGAGCAACGGAGCACAAAATCAGGAATTTTAAAAGTCTGTTCCGCTGAGGGACATCGCTCCAGAGGCTTAACCGAGGTGAAGCCCATGCAGGGTCAGCGTGGCCTCAGGTCCCGCAGGGTCACAGAAGGATCGGGGGTGTCTGAGTGTCGCAGAGCTTACAGGTATTAGAACGGGAAAGCCGGCTACAGAGACAGAGCCGAGGAGTGAGCTCTAAACTCAGGGTTAACTTAAACCGGTCGCAGGCTCGGTCAGCTCGGAGCGCGGCCCAAGGCCAGGTTGACAGGAGTAATTGGGCGCTGTTCTCTGAGGGTGCACTGAGGAGTGGGGCCCCAGGCTCTCCGCTCCTCCGGGCCGGAGACCCCTAGGCCGCCATCTTCATTCCCGCCTTCCGGAACTCTACGGAAAGCGCTCAGGGAACATAAGCTCCAGAAAGCAAACCCGAGCGGATTACTCAGCCCAGCGCAACTCTGCCTGGGGCAAAGACACTTGAGAATCACTACAACAGGCCCCTCCCCCAGAAGATCAACAAGAAACCCAGCCAGGACCAAGTTCACCTACCAAGGAGTGTTGTTTCAATACCAAGGAGGGCGGCAGAATTCAAGAGGAAGAGAAAGCAAAGCACGGAACTCATGGCTTTCTCCCCATGATTCTTTATCCTTGCAGTTAATTTAATTTTTTCTTTTTCAATTTTCTTTTCTTCTTCTGCTAAATTTTTCTTAACTTTTACCCTTTGCTATTTTAACGTTTTTTAACTAGTTTATGTAATATATATATTGTTTTCCTTTTTATATTTTTAATTGGTTTCCTTTAATTGATTTGTTTTTTGTTTTTTTTGTTTTGTTTTGTTTTGTTTTGTTTTTCTCTTTCTGAACCTCTTTTTATCCCCTTTCTCCCCCCGCACGATTTAGGATCTCTTCTGATTTGGCTAAAGCATATTTTCCTGGGGTTGTTGTCATCCTTTTAGTATTTTACTTGCTCCTTCATATACTCTGATCTGGACAAAATGACAAGGCGGAAAAGTTCACAACAAAAAAAAGAACAAGAGGCAGTACCAAAGACTAGGGACCTAATCAATACAGACATTAGTAATATGTCAGATCTAGAGCTCAGAATGACGATTCTCAAGGTTCTAGCCGGGCTCGAAAAAGGCATGGAAGATATCAGAGAAACCCTCTCAGTAGATATAAAAGCCCTTTCTGGAGAAATAAAAGAACTAAAATCTAACCAAGTTGAAATCAAAAAAGCTATTAATGAGGTGCAATAAAAAATGGAGACTCTCCCTGCTAGGATAAATGAGGCAGAAGAAAGAATTAGCGATATAGAACACCAAATGACAGAGAATAAAGAAGCTGAGCAAAAGTGGAACAAACAGCTACTGGACCACGAGGGGAGAATTCGAGAGATAAGTGACACCACAAGACGAAACAACATTAGAATAATTGGGATTCCAGAAGAA
Organism: Lutra lutra; assembly: GCF_902655055.1. Lineage (NCBI taxonomy): Eukaryota > Metazoa > Chordata > Mammalia > Carnivora > Mustelidae > Lutra > Lutra lutra. The sequence goes on along the minus strand of NC_062278.1, from coordinate 128,571,649 downwards.
GAGGAAACAGAGAGGGGAGCAGAAGGTATATTGGAGAGAATTATTGGAGAGAATTTCCCCAATATGGCAAAGGGAACAAGCATCAAAATCCAGGAGGTTCAGAGAACCCCCCTCAAAATCAATAAGAAGAGGTCCACACCCCGTCACCTAATAGTAAAATTTACAAGGCTTAGTGACAAAGAGATGATCCTGAAAGCAGCCCGGGAAAAGAAGTCTGTAACGTACAATGGTAAAAAAATATTAGATTGGCAGCAGACTTATCCACAGAGACCTGGCAGGCCAGAAAGAGCTGGCATGATATATTCAGAGGACTAAACGAGAAAAACATGCAGCCAAGAATACTATATCCAGCTAGGCTATCATTGGAAATAGAAGGAGAGATTAAAAGCTTCCAGGACAAACAAAAACTGAAAGAATTTGCAAATACCAAACCAGGTCTACAGGAAATATGGAAAGGGGTCCTCTAAGCAAAGAGAGACCCTCAAAGTAGTAGATCAGAAAGAAACAGAGACAATATACAATAACAGTCACCTTACAGGCAATACAATGGCACTAAATTCATATCTCTCAATACTTACCCTGAATGGTAATGGGCTAAATGCCCCAATCAAAAGACACAGGGTATCAGAATGGATAAAAAAACAAAACCCATCTATATGTTGCCTACAAGAAACGCATTTTAAACCCGAAGACACCTCCAGATTTAAAGTGAGGGGGTGGAAAATAATTTACCATGCTAATGGACATCAGAAGAAAGCAGGAATGGCAATCCTTATATCAGATCAATTAGATTCTAAGCCAAAGACTACAATAAGAGATGAGGAAGGACACTATATCATACTCAAAGGAACTGTCCAACAAGAAGATCTAACAATTTTAAATATCTATGCCCCTAACGTGGGAGCAGCCAACTATATAAACCAATTAATAACAAAACCAAAGAAACACATCGACAATAATACAATAATAGTAGGGGACTTTAACACTCCCCTCACTGAAATGGACAGATCATCCAAGCAAAAGATCAACAAGGAAATCAAGGCCTTAAATGACACACTGGACCAGATGGACATCACAGATACATTCAGAACATTTCATCCCAAAGCAACAGAATACACATTCTTCTCTAGTGGACATGGAAAATTCTCCAGAATCGATCACATCCTGGGTCCTAAATCAGGTCTCAATCGTTATCAAAAGATTGGAATCATTCCCTGCATATTCTGAGACCAAAATGCTCTGATGCTAGAACTCAATCACAAGAGGAAATTTGAAAAGAACCCAAATACATGGAGACTACACAGCATCCTTCTAAAGAATGAATTGGTCAACCAGGAAATTAAAGAACAATTGAAAAAAGTCACGGAAACAAATGATAATGAAAACACAATGGTTCAAAATCTGTGGGACACAACAAAGGCAGTCCTGAGAGGAAAATATATAGTGGTACAAGCATTTCTCAAGAAAGAAGAAAGGTCTCAGGTACACAACCTAACCCTACACCTAAAGGAGCTGGAGAAAGAACAAGAAAGAAACCCTAAACCCAGCAGGAGAAGAGAAATCATAAAGATCAGAGCAGAAATCAATGAAATAGAAACCAAAAAAACAATAGAACAAATCAACGAAACTAGGAGCTGGTTCTTTGAAAGAATTAATAAGATGGATGAACCCCTGGCCAGACTTATCAAAAAGAAAAGAGAAAGGACCCAAATAAATAAAATCATGAATGAAAGAGGAGAGATCACAACGAACACCAAAGAAATACAGACAATTATAAGAACATACTATGAGCAACTCTACGCCAACAAATTTGACAATCTGGAAGAAATGGATGCATTCCTAGAGACATATAAACTACCACAACTGAACCAGGAAGAAATAGAAAGCCTGAACAGACCCATAACCAGTAAGGAGATTGAAACAGTCATCCAAAATCTCCAAACAAACAAAAGCCCAGGGCCAGACGGCTTCCCGGGGGAATTCTACCAAACATTTAAAGAAGAACTAATTCCTATTCTCCTGAAACTGTTCCAAAAAATAGAAATAGAAGGAAAACTTCCAAACTCATTTTATGAGGCCAGCATCACCTTGATCCCAAAACCAGACAAGGATCCCATCAAAAAAGAGAACTACACACCAATATCCTTGATGAACACAGATGCAAAAATTCTCGCCAAAATACTAGCCAATAGGATTCAACAGTACATTAAAAGGATTATTCACCACGACCAAGTGGGATTTATTCCAGGGCTGCAAGGTTGGTTCAAAATCCGCAAATCAATCAATACGATACAACACATTAATAAAAGAAAGAACAAGAACAATATGATACTCTCCATAGATGCTGAAAAAGCATTTGACAAAGTACAGCATCCCTTCCTGATTAAAACTCTTCAAAGTGTAGGGATAGACGGCACATACCTCAATATTATCAAAGCCATCTATGAAAAACCCACCGCAAATATCATTCTCAATGGAGAAAAACTGAAAGCTTTTCCGCTAAGGTCAGGAACACGGCAGGGATGTCCGTTATCACCACTGCTATTCAACATAGTACTAGAAGTCCTAGCATCAGCAATCAGACAACAAAAGGAAATTAAAGGCATCCAAATCGGCAAAGAAGAAATCAAACTATCACTCTTCGCAGATGATATGATACTATATGTTGAAAACCCAAAGACTCCACTCCAAAACTGCTAGAACTTGTACAGGAATTAAGTTAAGTGTCAGGATATAAAATCAATGCATTTCTTTACACCAACAACAAGACAGAAGAAAGAGAAATTAAGGAGTCCATCCCATTTACAATTGCACCCAAAAATATAAGATACCTAGGAATAACCTAACCAAAGAGACTAAGAATCTATACACAGGGGGCACCTGGGTGGCTCAGTGGGTTAAGCCTCTGCCTTCAGCCCAGGTCATGATCTCAGGGTCCTGGGATCAAGCCCCACATCGGGCTCTCTGCTCAGCAGGGAGCCTGCTTCCTCCTCTCTCTCTTCTGCTGCTCTGCATACTTGTGACCTCTCTCCCTCTGTCAAATAAATAAATAAAATCTTAAAAAAAAAAAAAGAATCTATACACAGAAAACTATAAAGTACTCATGAAAGAAATTGAGGAAGACACAAAGAAATGGAAAAATATTCCATGCTCCTCGACTGGAAGAATAAATATCGTGAAAATGTCTATGCTACCTAAAGCAATCTACACATATAATGCAATTCCTATCAAAGTACCATCCATTGTTTTCAAAGAAATGGAACAAATAATCCTAAAATGTATATGGAACCAGAAAAGACCTCGAATAGCCAAAGCAATATTGAAAAAGAAAGCCAAAGTTGGTGGCATCACAATTCCGGACTTCAAGCTCTATTACAAAGCTCTCATCATCAAGACAGCATGGTACTGGCACAAAAACAGACACATAGATCAATGGAACAGAAGAGAGAGCCCAGAAATGGACCCTCAACTCTATGGGCGACTCATCTTCGACAAAGCAGAAAAGAATGTCCAATGGAAAAAAGACAGCCTCTTCAATAAATGGTGTTGGGAAAATTGGACAGCCACATGCAGAAAAATGAAATTGGATCATTTCCTTACACCACACACGAAAACAGACTCAAAATGGATGAAGGATCTCAATGTGAGAAAGGAATCCATCAAAATCCTTGAGGAGAACACAGGCAGCAACGTCTTCGACCTCAGCCGCAGCAACATCTTCCTAGGAACATCGCCAAAGGCAAGGGAAGCAAGGGCAAATTGAACTATTGGGATTTTATCAAGATCAAAAGCTTTTGCACAGCAAAGGAAACAGTTAACAAAACCAAAAGACAACTGACAGAATGGGAGAAGATATTTGCAAACGACATATCAGATAAAGGGCTAGTGTCCAAAATCTATAAAGAACTTAGCAAACTCAACACCCAAAGAACAAAGAACCCAATTATGAAATGGGCAGAGGACATGAACAGACATTTCTGCAAAGAAGGCATCCAGATGGCCAACAGACACATGAAAAAGTGCTCCACATCACTCGGCATCAGGGAAATACAATTCAAAACCACAATGAGATATCACCTCACACCAGTCAGAATGGCTAAAATGAACAAGTCAGGAAAGGACAGATGCTGGCGAGGATGCGGAGAAAGGGGAACCCTCCTACACTGTTGGTGGGAATGCAAGCTGGTGCAACCACTCTGGAAAACAGCATGGAGGTTCCTCAAAAAGTTGAAAATAGAGCTACCCTATGACCCAGCAATTGCACTGCTGGGTATTTACCCTAAAGATACAAACGTAGTGATCCGAAGGGGCACGTGCACCCGAATGTTTATAGCAGCAATGTCTACAATAGCCAAACTATGGAAAGAACCTAGATGTCCATCAACAGACGAATGGATAAAGAAGATGTGGTATATATACACAATGGAATACTATGCAGCCATCAAAAGAAATGAAATCTTGCCATTTGCGATGACGTGGATGGAACTAGAGGGTATCATGCTTAGCGAAATAAGTCAGTCGGAGAAAGACAACTATCATATGATCTCCCTGATATGAGGGAGAGGAGATGCAACATGGGGGGTTAAGGGGGTAGGAGAAGAGTAAATGAAACAAGATGGGATTGGGAGGGAGACAAACCATAAGTGACTCTTAATCTCACAAAACCAACTGAGGGTTGATGGGGGGAGGGGGGTTGGGGGGGTGGGATTATGGACATTGGGGAGGGTATGTGCTATGGTGAGTGCTGTGAAATGTGTAAACCTGGCGATTCACAGACCTGTACCCCTGGGGATAAAAATATATTATATGTTTATAAAAAATAAAATTAAAAAAAAAATACTTGTTAGTATTTCAAAGTGAAAAGTTTAAAAAAAAGCAACTAAAAAAAACCTGGAAAACTACTATGGATTATCATAAACTTAATCAGGTGGTGACTTTCACTTTAACTGCATTTGTAACACTTGATGTGGTGCTACTAACCATGCTAATGCTTTTTTCTTCAAATAAAAAGGCCCTCTCAAAGTAAGGTGTTATTGTGTATAAAGTATAAGGATCACAAATAAGGATACCTTCCCACTGTTGCTTCTGCACTATGTTAATGCTCCTAATCCCTGCCATAATGTAGTTGTTTTGGCCATCTATTATTGCACAATTTCTGAACATCAGGAGTCCAAACACAGCTCACCTAAATCTGTTTAGGGTCTCACAGGCCTGCAATCAAGGTATTTACTGCTCTATATTCTTATTTGGAGGCTCAAATGGAAAAGAATCCACTTCTAAGCTAACTTATATTGTTGGAAGTATTTATTTCCTTGTGACTGGCTGTAGAACCGAGGGCCCTGACCTCATGCTAGCAAGTGGCTGAAGACAACTCTCCAATCCAAAAAGATATGAAAAGTTCCTCGACACACAGGCTTCCCCAACATCACTTACTTTTTGTATAACCAACAAGAAAAAACCCTAAAGCAAGTGTGCTAGCAAGACAGCATCTACATAACATAACGAAATCACAAAAGAGCCCTATAGCATCATGGCTATAACTGATGATTAGAAGCAAGCCACGGGTTTCACTCAAAGGAAGGGGTCAAGAGCATGAATACCAGGAAGTAGCAGTCATTAGGGGCCACACTTGAAATCTGTCCACCACAAAAATCTACAGACATCTTCATCATCTCTACATTCCAGAAAACATGATCCTTCTCCACTATTTTGATGACATGCCCAGGACCACTGAATGGGCAGATACTTTAGTGAGATAGCCACTGGACCCCAGATTTTTAAGGGGTTATCTCTCAACCTCTACTTTGCATATATCTTAATAAAGCTTTAAATGTATCTGCTACTTCCTGACCATCCTACTGAATTAGCACAATGCTGTCAGAAATAAAATTATGTAAATACCAGAAGAAAACAATGAAAAGAAATGAAAAATTTAAAAAGCAGGATTGGGGGTGGGCAAGAAAAGGGAGGGGCTGCTATTTTGGTCACTGTACCATTTTGCCTTTTTAAAAAATCATGTGCATGTATTGTTTAGATAAAAATAAAATATGGTTTATAAAAAGAAGAAAATAAAGATGTAGATCAAAAGATAAACAGAAATAGAAATGCTAAAGTGGCAATATTGACATCAAATTGACATGAAAGATAAGCACTAAACAGGAAATAAAGATTTATAATGGTAAAAGGTTAAGTATTCATGGTATTTAAGCAAGTAAATATTGGAACTAGGATGTAATGCTATGTGAAATACAGAAATATTTGGACCTAGGATATAATGCTATGTGAAATAAAGTAAATATTAAGTATTTACTTTAAGTCTGCTTTTGTGGATTTAGAATTCTCAACTCCAACAGTATTTCATCTACATTTTTTTCTAATTGTTTTATTTTATTATTATTACTTAATACTTTATTACATCTAGACGTTGGGGTACAGTATGATGTAACATACTTTTTTTCAAGTTGTTAATCAGTTGTCAATTGTGAATAGAAAGAAAGAGGCAGAACATAATTTTTAACATTAATTATTATATATACTTGGGTCTGCTTTTGTTCAACTGATCCATCTGCCAGCAGATGAACCAATGACATACATTAACATTTTCTGTAGCTTTATGATACAGTCTACCAATTAGTAAAGTGAGCCCCTCATGATTCATTTTTAGGATTTTCTTACCTAATTAAATCTGTACTTCACTTTAGCAATACCAAAAACAATCTCTAAAACTTTTATTGTTTCTGCATTATATACATAAATAAATTTTAAAAGACTTTTAAAGGAAATGTAAATGGACAATAAATATTTCAGAAAAAATGTAACCTGAGTTACTCCTAATCAGGGAAACAAATTCCTGAGAATTCAAAATGCCACCATTTTTGTCTATCAATATGACAAATTTTAAAAGTTTAAAAATTATTAATTCTTAGTGTTACCAAGCCTTTGGAAAATACATAAGTTCTTTTCTTTTTAATTCAAGTAAAATTAACAAAGTATTTTATTAGTTTCAGGTGTAAAATATAACGATTCAACAATTTTATACATTTCTCAGTGCTCATCAAGGTAAGTGTACACTTAATCCCCTGTATCGATTTCACATCACTGATGCAACTTAACTCCCCTCTGGCAACCACTGGTTTACTCTCTGTTTTTGAGTCTTTTTAAATTCTATTTCTTTACCATTCTTTGTTAACTTGTTTTATTTCATAAATACTACACAAGTGAAATGTAGTTTTGTTTTTCTCTGTATTTCACATAGCATTACATCCTAGGTCCATCCATGTTGTCGCAAATGGCAAGATCTTACTCTTCTTTTTTTTTTTAATATTTTATTTATTTATTTGACAGAGAGAAATCACAAGTAGGTAGAGAGGCAGGCAGAGAGAGAGGAGGAAGCAGGCTCCCCGCTGAGCAGAAAGCCCGATGCGGGGCTTGAACCCAGGAGCTGGGATCATGACCTGAGCCGAAGGCAGCAGCTTAACCCACTGAGCCACCCAGGCGCCCCTGCATACTAATTTTTTATTTGAGGACTTGACTGAGTTCACTTATCCATTCTGGTAGTTTGGGGTGGTCTTTAGGGTTTTCTATATATAGAATCACGTCATCTGCAAATACTGGAAGTTTTATTTCTTTATGAATATAAATACCTTTTATTTCTTTTTCTTGACTGATTGCTCTGGCTAGGACTTCCAGTATAAAAGTGGTGAGAGTGGAATGAACGTGGTGAGACTGGACATTCGTGTCCTGTTTATCATAAAGGCAAGGGCCTCAGTTTTCACCACTGAGTATTATGTTAGCTATGGGTTATTCACACATGGCTTTATTTTGTTAAAATATGTTCCCTCTAAACCTACATTTCTTAGGGTTTTTATCATGACTGGATATTTTACTTAGTCAAATGCTTTTTTGGCATTTGTAGAGATTATATGGTTTTTATCTTTTTTGTTATTAAAGCAATGTATCACATTCATTGGTTTGTGAATACTGAGTCACTCTGCATCATGGGAATAAATCCCACTTGATCATGGTGAATGAATTTTTTAATATATTATTAGACTTGTCTTGTTAACATTTTGTTGAGGATTTTTGCATCTATGTTCCTCAGAAATACTGGAATACAATGTTCCCCCACTTTTTTTTTTTTTTTGTATCTTTATCTAATTTGAGAATCAGAGTAATGCTAGCTTCACAGAATGAATTTGGGAGCTTTTTTTCTCATCTGTTTTTTTGGAATGGTTTGAGAAGTATAGTTATTAACTCTTCTTTGCATGTCTGGTAGAATTTGCCTGAGACACTATCTGGTCGTGGACTTTTTATTAGTGGTGGGAGTTATTTTCTGTTTGTTTGTTTGTTTATCACTGATTCAATTTTATCACTGGCAATCAATCTGTTCACATTTTCTTATTTCTTCCAGATTCAGTTTTCAAGGTTTAATGTTTCAAGGAATTTCTCCATTTCTTCTATCTTGTCAAATTTGTTGGCATTCCAAAATAGATATTTTCAAGGGAAGAATTCAGATGGTGGAAGAAGAGTAGGCAAACCTAATTTCATCTGGTCCCTAGAATTCAGTTAAATAATTATCAAATCATTCTGAATACCTATGAAGTTAACCAGAGATCTAAGAGTAGGATGAATTGCTGTGGTTGTGGAAGACACAGAAGACATTAGAGAATCACTTACTGGAGAAATAAAAGAACTAAAATCTAATTAGGCTGAACTAAAAAGGGCTGTTATTGAAACGCAATAAAAAAATGGAGGCCCTAATGCTAGGATAAACGAGGCAAAAGAGTCAGTTATACAGGAGACAAAATGATGGAGAATAAGGAAGCTGAGAAAAAGAGATAAACAACTACTGGATTCTAAAGGAAGGAATCAAGAGATGAGCAATATGATAAAGCAAAACAATATGAGAATAACTGGGTTCCAGAGGAAGAGGAAGCAGAAAGAGGGACAGAAGGTTTATTTGAAAAAATTATACCTGAAACTTCCCAAACTTTCCTAATGTGGGGAAGAAAAAAAGGCCCACAAGTTCAGGAGATGAAGAGAACACCCCTCAAAATCAATAAAAATCGGTCAACAACTTGACATATAGTGAAGTTTGCAAATTTCATCAAGAGAAAATCCTGAAAGCAGCTCGGGACAAGAGGTCCTTAACCTGTAAGGGTAGAAACATAAGGCTGGCAGGAAACCTGTCCACAGAGACCTGGCAGGCCAGAAAGGACTGGCATGATATATTCAATGTGTTAAATGAGAAAAATATGCAGCCAAAAATACTTTACCCAGCAGGGCTATCATTAAGAATAAAAGGAGAGATAAAGATATTCTAGGACAAACAGAAACTAAAAGAATTTATGATCACTAAACCAGCCTTGCATGAAATATTAAAGGGGATCCTTTGAGCAAAGAGAGCCTAAAAGTAAGACCAGAAAAGGAATAGAGACAACAGAGAAACAGTGACATTATTAGGTAATAAAATTTAGGTATAGCTAAATTCCCTATCTTTCAATAATAACACTGAATGTAAATGAACTGAATGCTCCAATCAAAAGACACAGGGTATCAGGTTAGATTAAAAAAAAAACAAAAAACAAAAAAACAAGACCTGTTGATATGCTGTCTACAAGGGACACATTTTAGACCCAAATTCATACCCAAACTGAACGTGATGGGGTGGGGATCCATTTATCAAGCTCATGGATATAAAAAAAAAGCTGGGGTAGCAATCTTTATATCTGACAAACTAGGTTTTAAATCAAGGACTGTAATAAGACACAAAGAACACTGTACCATAATAAAGGGATCTATCCAACAAAAAGATCTAACAATTGTGAATGTTTATGCTTGTAACATGGGACCAGCAAATTATATGAACCAATTAATAACAAAATTAAAGAAACACACTGATAATAATACAGTAAGAGTAAAGGACTTTAACACTCTACTTACAATAAATGGACAGATCATCTAAGCAGAAGATCAAAAAGGAAACAAAGACTTTGACACACTCTACCAGATGGACTTCACAGATATATCAAAACATTTCATCCTAAAACTACAGAATACACATTTTTCCAAGTGCATATGGAATATTCTCCAGAATATACCACACACAGGGTCTCAACCAGTACCAAAAGACTGATGATTCCCTACATATTTTCGGCCCAGTTTTTTGTTGGTTTTTTTTTTTTTTTGAAGATTTATTTGACAAAGAGAGAGAGGGTGCACAATGGGAGAAGGAAAAGCAGACTCCCTATTGAGCAGGGAGCCTGATGTGGGGCTTGATCCCAGGATCCTGGGATCATGACCTGAGCCGAAGGCAGATGTTTAACCAACTGAGGCATCAAGGTGCCCCTCAGACTAGATTTTTAAAACTTCAACTCAATCACAAGAGAAAATTTAGAAGGAACACAAACACATGGAAGTTAAAGAGCATCCTACTAAAGAATGAATGCGCCAACCCGAAAATTGAGGAACACTATTAAAAAATTCATGGAAACAAAATAAAAACACAACTGTTCCGAACCTTTGGGAGGCAGCAAAGTTGGACCCATGAGGAACATATACAGCAATATAGGTCTTTCTCAAGGAACAAGAAAAGCCACAAATACACAACCTAACCTTACACCTATAGGAGCTATAGAAAGAACAGCAAATAAAGCCTAAAACCAGCAGAAGGAGAATAAAGATCAGAGCAGAAATCAATGAAAAGGAAATCAAGAATATAATGGATCAAAGGAATTAGGAGCTGGATCTTTGAAAGAATTAACAAGATTGATAAATCTCTAGTCAGACTTACCAGAAAGCAAAGAGAAAGGACCAAAATAAATAAAATCATGAATGAAAAAGGTGAGATCACAACTGACAACGAAGAAATAAAAGAGCATATTATGAGCAATTATATGCCAACAAATTGGGCTATCTAGAAGAAATGGACACCTTCCTAGAAACATAAACTACCAAAACTAAAACAGGAAGAAACAGAAAACTGGAACAGAGCCATAACCAGCAAAGAAATTGAAGCAGAAATAAAAATATCCCAACAAACAAAGGGTCCAGGACCAGATGCCTCCCACCAAATTCTACATTTATTTATTTATTTATTTAATAAAAGATTTTATTTATTTGACAGACAGAGATCACAAGTAGGCAGGGAGGCAGGCAGAGAGAGGGGAGGAAGCAGGCTCTCCACAGAGCAGAGAGCCCGATACAGGGCTTGATCCCAGGACCCTGGGATCATGACCTGAGCTGAAGGCAGAGGCTTTAACTCACTGAGCCACCCAGGCACCCCTACATTTTTTTTTTTAAAGACTTTATTTATTTGTCAGAGAGAGAACACAAGCAGGAAGAGTGGCAGGCAGAGTGAGAAGCAGGCTCTCTGCTGAGCAAGGAGCCAGATGTGGGACTAAATCCCAGGACCCTGGAATCATGACCTAAGTCAAGGCACTTAACCGACTGAGCCAACCAGGCATTCCTCCACCAAACATTTAAAGAAGAATTAATACCTCTTCTTCTGAACATGTTTCAAGAAACAGAAATAGAAGTAAAACTTCCAAGCTCTTTCTATGAGCATTACCTTGACCTTAAAACCAAAGACCAAAAGGAGAATCACCAAAAAGGAGAATTACAGAGCAATATCCCTGATGAACATGGATGCAAAAATTCTTACCAAGATACTAACTAACAACATCCAACAGTACACTGAAAGGATTATTCACCACAACAAAGTTGGATTTATTCTTGGGCTGCAAAAGTGGTTCAACATATGCAAATCAATCAATGTGATGGACTACATTAATAAAATAAAGGACAATAACCATATGAGCATCTCAATAGATACAGAAAAAGAACATTTGACAAAATATAGCATCCTTTCTTGATTAAAACTGCGCAGTGTAGGGATGGGAAAATGTACTTCAATATCATAAAAGCTGTATGTTAAAAACCCACAACAAATATCATCCTCAACAGGGAAAAACTGATAACTTATCACCTACAGTTGGGAATACAACAGGAATGCCCATCCTGTGCACTTTTGTTTGACACAGTACTAGAAGTCCTACCCTCCACAATCAGATAACAAAAAGAAATAAAAGGCATCCAAATCGGCTAAGAAGAAATCAAACTTTCACTCTTCGCAGATGACATGTTATTCTATGAGGAAAACCCAAGACGCCATCCCAAAATTGCTACAAGTCATATAGGAATTCAGCAAAGTCACAGGATATAAAAACCAATGCAGAGAGATCAGCTGCATTTCTATACATTAACACTGAGGCAGAAGAAAGAGAAATTAAGGAATCGATCCTATTTAAAATTGCACCAAAAACCGTATGATACCGAGAATAAACCTTACCAAAGAAGTAAAGGATCTGTACTCAAAACTAGAGATTATGAAGGAAATTGAGGAAGACATAAAGAAATGGAAAAACATTTCACACTCATGGACTGGAAGTTCAAATACAGCTAAAATGTCTATGCTGGCCAAAGAAATCTACACATTCAATGCAATCCCTATCAAAATACCATCAACTTTTTCCAAAAAGTTGGAACAAATAATCCAGAAATTTTTATGGAACCAGAAAAGACCCCAAATAGCCAAAGGAATGTTGAAAAAGAAAACCAAAGCTGGTGACATCACAATTCCGGATTTCAAGCTATACTGAAAGGTATAATCATCAAGATAATATGGTTTTGGGACAAAAAAGGACACACAGATCAATGGAAAAGAACAGAGAACCCAGAAATGGACCCTCAACTGTATGGCCAACTAATCTTCCACAAAGCAGGAAAGAATATTCAATGGATAAAAGACAGTCTCTTCAACAAATGGTGTTAGGAAAACTGGACAGCCACATGCTGAAGAATGAAACCGGACCATTTTCTTACACCATATACAAAAATAAACACAAATGGATGAAAGACCTAAATGTGAGCCAGGAATGCATACAAATCCTAGAGGAGAACAAAGGCAATAACCTATTGGATGTTCACCACAGTATCTTCCCAATAGACAAGTCGTCAAAGGCAAGGAAAACAAAAGCAAAAATGAACTACGGGGACTTCACCAAGATAAAAAGCTTTTGCACAGCAAAAGAAACAGTCGATGAAACCAAAAGACAACTGACAGAATGGGAGAAAATATTTGCAAATGTCTTATCAGATAAAGGCTGGCATCTAAAATTTATAAAGAACTTAGCAAACTCAACACCCAAAAAACAAATAAACAAAATATCCGGGTAAGAAATGGGCAGAAGACATGGACATTTCTCCAAAGACATCCAAATGGACAAGAGATATGAAAAAATGCTCAACATCACTTGGCATCACAGAAATACAGATCAAAACCACAATGAGCTACCACCTCACACCAGTCAAGTTAAAATTAACAACTTAGGAAACAACAGATGTTGGTGAGAATGTGGAGAAAGGGAGGTCTTACACCGCTGGTGGGAATGCAAGCTGGTGCAGCCACTCTGGAAACAGTAGGGAGGCTCCTCAAAAAATTAAAAATAGAGCCACTGGACAACCCAGCAACTGCACTACTATTTATCCAAAAGATATAAATATAATGATTCGAAGAGGACACATTCACCCCAGTGTTTGCAGCAACAATAGCCAAAATATGGGAAGAACCCAGATGTCCATCAACAGATGAATGGATTAAGAAGCTGTGTGTGTGTGTGTGTGTGTGTGTGTGTGTGTGTGTGTGTGTGTGTGGAGAGAGAGAGAAAGGAGTATTCTTCAGCCATCAGAAAGAATGCAATCTTGCCATTTCCAACAAGGTGGATGGAACTAGAGGGTATTATGCTAAGCGAAATAAGTTAGTCAGAGAAAGATAAATACCATATGATTGCATTCGTATGTGGAATTAACAAACAAAACAGACAAACATAGGGGAAAGGTACAAAAAATAAAATAAAAGGAAAACAGAGAGGGAGGCAAACCATTAGAGACTCTTAACTATAGGGAACAAACTGAGGGGAGGGATGCTGGAGGATAGTTGGGTAGCAGGATGGGGTAACTGGGTGATGGGCTAAGGAGGGCACATGAAGTAATGAGCACTGGCTGTTGTATACAACTGATGAATAACTGAATACTACCTCTGAAACTAATAATACAGTATGTTAAGTTAACTAAATTTAAACAAAAAAAATTTTTTAAGAAGGAAATATGTGTGGATATGATGGCACAGATTATTATGACAACTGTAGTGTAAATGTGCTTATCTTGCTGTTAGTACATGAGTTATTATCATAAAGTTGGCAAAATCTGAGTATTTCTCTTTAATGTGTTATCTGAGATCAAGATACCGCAATTACAAAATACTGCTACATTCATGAAAAACAAAATTAGGCTGTGGTTATAATAAGTAAATGAGTTTTTATAATATCACACACAGTAACCCCGTTCAGTCCTGTTAACCATACTCTTCCTTGTTGAAATGTGGAATAAAATAGGGGCAACTGGGTGGCTCAATCAGTTAAGTGTCTGATACTTGATTCTGGCTCAGGTCATGATCTCAGGGTCATGGGATCAAGCCCCATGTAAGGCTCTGTGCTCAGCACAAAGTCTGCTTAGGATTCTCTCTCTCCCTCTCCCTCTGGCCCTCCTCCTGCTTGTGCTCTCTTTCTCTAAATAAGTAAATAAATAAAATCAATCTTTATATATTTATTTATTTCCTAGTAAAAATACAGGTTAATATTTGTCAGATCTGGGACATCTGGGTGGCTCAGTTGGTTAAGCATCTGCCTTCAGCTCAGGTCATGATCCCAGAAACCTAGGATAGGGTCCAGCATCAGATTCCTTGATCAGGGGGGTGCCTGCTTCTCCCTCCGCCTGACGTTTCCCATGCTTGTGCGTGTCCTCTCTCTCTCTCTATCTCTATCTCTCTCTCTGGCAAATAAACAAAAATTTCTAAAAAAAAAAATAAACTTTAAAAAATATTTTTCACATCTATTCAAAATGAATGAAAAGACCTACGCACAATCAAGTTTTAATGTCACAAGATGATAGAATTTATAAGACGCTAGCAAAGAATACAACAAGGTAAGTATCTCTGAGTGATGGGTGAATGTTGGAGTTCTAAGAGGGGATATGGGGTTTTTATCTTTCTTGAAGTATGTTAGGGTGAGTCCTTTCTGCAGCCAGTGAAGAGACATTCATATCCTACCTAATTATGTTGAAAAGAGCAAAACATCCACAAATATTTTCTAAGATTATCCATGCCAGATCATTCTTTGTCTTGCTTCAACTAATTCAGAACCTCAAAGGACTATAACTACTGAAAAACAGTTCCCTACCCTAATCACAGCTTATGTTTTTGTTCTGTTTACTGAACAGTAAATTTGTATTCCTAATATTTCGTTACAGAGCTCCAGGAGGAAAATCAACAGATACATGAAGTGATATTGCTACAAATTTAGTCTTCAATGTCATTAACAATCCTTTTAAATATCCTAGATTGGCATCCTCTTATTTCTTTAAAATAAATTCCAAATCGTTCACAACTCTCCTCATTTATATTCATGCCTGCCAAAAATTCTAGCACTGACTCTAGGTTAAGAAATCCTGTACGAGGATCAAAGGTCCTCACCAGAGGGAAACAAATCTCCTCTGTCCTCCTATCTCAAAGACTTAGGACCAAAGCCTATCAAGTAAAGAATTATATCAACATGTACATAATTTTCTTCAGCAGTTTGAAAAGAAATTTAAAAATTTTTTTGGTCATGGGGGAAAGGATTCTGCTTTACATATGATTAAAGTTAGGATACAGAGTAAGAAATTGTACAATCCAAATTTATGGTAATGGTGGTAAATAAAGGTAATAAAACTAGTAGAAAACACCAAATTACATGTA
Source organism: Lutra lutra (assembly GCF_902655055.1). Lineage (NCBI taxonomy): Eukaryota > Metazoa > Chordata > Mammalia > Carnivora > Mustelidae > Lutra > Lutra lutra. The sequence goes on along the minus strand of NC_062278.1, from coordinate 128,555,796 downwards.
TTTAAACAGTTATAAACAGTAACACAAATATAAACAAGTATATACATAAAGGCCATTTTTCCTAAAAATGACTTCATAAAATTATGTTGATATATATAATCAAACACATACATACAGATAGTAACAGTCATATCTTTACTTACTTGATCAGCCCTTGAACATCTGTATAAAAGATGATATAACTGGATGATGCCTTTGGAAGATTAGAGGGTATCATGAAGAAAATTAGTAATATCTGAAACACCCAAGTTAAAGCCACAGCTTGACATCAACAAGGACTAGAACAATACAGCAATGTATTTTTCCTAAAGCTAAACATGTGAAAAATAGTAGTTACCTCCGGATATAACTGAATAGAGACTGTGAAAATTCCTGAGTTCCCAGCTTCCTTGAGGACTACAGTTTTAGGCAGTCAATGCTCTTATCCTAGCACTAACCAGCAGCTTTTATCGTGTACTGTCTTCTGAAAAAATTAAAATATGTACCACATATCTTTGCTCTAATTATCTAAAAGTAACTTTGGCATGCAAATCTGTGTTCTCCTTTTCACAGTATGTGCTAAAATGGGAAAGCAAGTACCCAGCCATAGACTACATTACCCAGATCACCTCAGTATGCAGTAAATTCCCATCAATGGAATGTAAACAAAGGAGTCAAAAGCTTCTAAGAAGTAGGTACTGCTCCATTCTCTCTCCCCTTCCACCCACTGAATGCAAACAACACTGAGGCTCTAGAGGAAAAAAGGACCAGATAATGGAAGGAGCATGATCCCTGAATCATATGAAAGGAAGATGGGTACCACTAATTCTGGTACAGATTGGTTAGACAATAAGAAATTAATGTCTATCATGATAAGCCACTGTATTTGAAATTTAATTTTTATAGCTACTCTATGTAGTTGCTAGAATTTTTGAGAACAGGTTAAAACATCCACAAAGTTAATTTCAGAGAGACACTGAAATTATGTAAAAACCTCAAACAAAGAAAGCCCAAAACCCACTTCTAAGTAAATACTAACCTATCATTTGAGGATTTTCAAATAATTATGCAATAAAATGAGCGGTTTATATCTTCTGTCCTAAAACATTCTGTGTATTCTATATATTACTTTTCATTCTAAGAAAGTGGAAGAAATCAGGGCTAAACTGTTTTTTAAAAACTTAATAATTCAAATACTATATAATCAAACACAAAAAAATGGGAGAAATGAAGTTTATGTTTAGAACTTCCTTACTCTTCTCAAATTAGGCACTAAGCTGACTGTGAAATATCCTGGACCAGTTCCTAATCTCAATTTAAAATATGCATATGATGAGACGTAAAGGAGTTTAAAGGTAATTCAGCTAAATAGCTAAAAGGGATCAACAATGATTACTGTATAAAATATAATCATTTCTACCAAAAATCATGGCTATAAAATCTGAACATTTCTAAAGATCAAATTAAGATACAATTCTAAGGTATGTGCCTTGGTTTGATGATACCTTGACTGATATAACTATCTCTTTCATTCAATTAGTATTTGTAAAGTTCTATTTATTTTACCTGCTTCTTATGTACATCCTCCTTGAGGATCAAAATAAACCAAGCTGTTTAAGTTGGGGGGGGGTAATCTGGCACAAATTCAATTCTTTCTTTTGCCTTATGTTTTCTTCATATTTTATTAAATTCCATTAAATCTGTTATATTAAGAAAGTCCCCCAAATTGCCAAAGACCAAACATGTACAAACATTTTTACATAATAAGATATTACTAGTATCAACTGTAATAAGGGTGAGGTAAAAAATAAACACTAACAGTTTCTGGATAGTCTGTTCTAAAAGAAAAAAAAAAAAAAAAGGTGTTTAGGCCACTAAAATAAGATTCCCTTTAAGCGAGAAGCACATTTGGTGGTGGTGTAACAGAGAGTAATATGGCTATCATGCAAGTCCAAACAAAGCCAAATTTTCTGCTCACCAATAAGGCTACAATGAACTAGTAGATAGTTCAGGATTAAGCTGTTAATCTTTCCGCTGTAATGAGATATAGCCAATAAAAGTAACTTAAACTCAAAAAGGGAAAACACTCTTCCTCACCTAATTTCATTTAAGCCTTCAAAGGTATTCTATCATTTTTAAATGATCCTGGATATCATGTTAGCTTTTTATTTTAAACATAAATATACCATTCAATAAAAACCTCTTGTGTCTACCTTTAGAGTCAGATTACATTTCTCTGGACCAAGAAGAAAAAGGAATGTTAGAATAATACTTCAAAAGAGGAGGGGACATAAAGGCAGAAAGAGAGATGGTCCTGGGACCACAACTCTTCAGATGGAGGAGACGGGGAGAGGGAAGAATAGTAGAGGAGTACCTGCCTTGGGCCAAGAATCATGTTTTAGCATGAAGTGGTCCTGAGTCTTATCCTCTTACCTACCCCCAAAGGGGACCTATGCTGGACTATATATTTAACTCCCCAATCCTTGATTCCTTGATTTCCAAGGAAATCCATTCAATTCCTTGAATCCTTCCCCTTCTTCTTACTGATCGTGATCACCAGGATTTCAATGTTATCAACAATGACCACTAGGACCACCACAATGACAACACTGGGGCTAGTTGTTAAATGTCCATGGTGGGTGGGAGTGGATTTCTTATCCATGTAAAAATTACCAGCAGGGGATTACCTACACGGAAGTGCATACTGGGAAGGCTATCATCCTGGGAGAGTAATTCATCCCTAACCCCCCTTTTAAAATAGGCAGAGCTAGCATCAAGGATCTTCCAAGAAGTGTTCTACTATTGCTTAATATAGAGAGTTAGCTGCCTATAGTGAGTGTACCACCAGCCTGTACATGGAATATTATCAAGTCACAGTCACAAAAGAGCCACTACAGTTCAGCTTCCCAGTCCGATTTTCAAAAGCAAAGGCATCTTGGTAGTGATGCTTTTGCAACAAGAGTGTTGTACTGTAGGATCAGGTCTTCATTTTCCAAATCATGGATGCCCATCAGGTTCATCCACCAGCACAAGAACATTTGGTTGTACCAGTGGGCCTTCAACCACCATTTCTGTCACATCTGGGGTTGCACAGGTTATTAATGTCAACAAACATACACTTGGCTAGGTATTACCAGGCTCTAGCCACTCTTGTGGCCACTCATACATGCCTTTCTTAGGAACTAAGAGCTCCAGAATGGAGTGTTCACCTCGAGAGCACAGTGCCTGGCACCAGTAGCGCTCCTCCACTTCTACCCCCACCCCTAAATGATCAACTTATTCATGGGACATGTGAAATATATGTGACTGACTGTCACCATTAGTCCAGACTCCCCACCAGGATCAGAACAGAGGAATGAGAACTGGCAGCATAGAAAGATACTCATAGGGCTTTGAAAGGACCCAAGCTCTGTCTGCTGCATGGATGAGTGTCTACAACTGTGCTGCCTGTAGCTTCTTCCTATGTACAAATTTCATTTCTGAGTGACACTGAAATACACAGCTGTTGAAGCTGTGATTATGTACATTTTGACTGTTAAAAAATTAACAATTTCAATTATTTGACAACTGCCTGTCACCATGGAAAAGATTACACGATCTATGATATTTTAGGAGAAATAAACTTCAGTCTTGTTTAAACACCTACTATTTAGCCGTCTACTTCAGCTAAACTTAATCTGTTTGTTAAATTTAAATTTTTCATTATGTTAAAAATCAGAATAAACGTTTTAGTGTTTTATTATATGATTTTAAATCCTGTACACCCAAAATCTTACACTGTAGTGGGTACAGCTATAAAGACATATTTCTTGCATTACACTCATATGTTGATTAATTCTACTCAAGTATTTATATCTGCTCAATTCTGTAAAGTTTTACTCCACACTCCTCATCTTCATTGTATTATTTCCTATTTTCTGGCTATCTTTGTCATATTCATTTCAGTCAATGATATACTTGTTCTTTCCCCAATATCTCCTTAGAATTTTCACAATTACTCATACTTCTTAGATATTCTTCAGCCATTTTAATACTTAGTAAACCTTTTAAGCTTTGCAATGAACATGTAGAAATTCAAATGTTATTATGAAACACTTTTATCCATTTTATCAGTGACTTAGTAATGTATGTAATTTCTGACAAGTCATAATATGAGTTCAAACACAAGTTAACAGGTGAGATTTAAATAAAGTCACAGGTGCTTTTTCACTTTCTTTGCTGTAGTCACAGAGTAAAATGCACCCAGCTAAATCTTGAGGAAGAATTCCTCTGTATTTTTTATGTTCAGATTTGGCAACAACCCCATTTGTAAGCTAGGGACTAGAAGAAATCAATGTCCTTTAAAAGTTCAAGTTTTCTTTACAAAAGAACAAAGCTTCCTCTCTAAGGGAGAGAGAATGACTCATCACAGACTATCCTATCCTCTAAGATACCTGTATCTTTTTCCAATCATATTAAAAGGACAAAACCAGTTTTCCCTTCAGAGTCACCTGTCAAAAGCCAACATAAGACTAAATTCTGTCATTAGATATACCTCATTTATGCTCTAATTCCAATTTCTATTCACAGAACTTATAATTAGTAGTAGCATACTAAGACAATTAGTATTAATCATTGGTTTGTGATGGCATATTAACAGATTATTTGATCACTATCGAGGTTTTCCTTTCCCTCCCATGATTAGATAGTCTATGAATTCAAGGGATCAGGGAAGTTTAGTTCATCTACATCTCTTACACCTAACCCAATGCCTAAACAATAGGCTTTAATGAATTTTTGAATGAATAAACTATAATCCAACTTTTTCAGTCGATACCTGAGGGTACAAAATTCAAATGCCAATGATTAGTTCATTTAAATGCTTACTAAGCCCATAACTACAACAATAAATAACAGATTAAGTAAATAACATAAATGTTCCAAAATTCAACATGTATTCAGTGTCATGTATCTAAAAGTCAAAATGTCCAAACCAAATTATTTCCATATCCATCCTCCAACACCAATGCTCATGCAAAATTTTCTTTTGGTGAACATCAGCAAGTCAAACTAGCAATGAGTTTAGATTCCTTCCTCTTATCTTTCAGAATCACTTCATAGCCTTAGTATTTGTAGACTCTGTCACTTCCTCTTCATCCTGATACTCTATAAATTTAAACATGTGTTTCTTCCTAATTGGATCAGTAAAAAACTGAATCAGTGAAAGAAGTCTGATTCCAAATCATTACAACCTCCAAATTATTATCTAAACTGCATCCAGAAAAGTAGTTCTAAAAATGCTAATTAATACTCATCTAATACTCATCCAATACTAATAATCATCTTTTCTTTCTAAAATGCCATCAATTTCACAAAAAGGTCTTCTGTAGTCAATATGTTTATAAAATGACTATATCTCTTCTCCTTTCAAGAGAGAGAAAATGTGAAGCCTTTGATAAGATTTGTATTAAAGAACCTGATTTCTTTTATTAAACATCCCACAATTATTTATGGCTCTTTTTGTCTTTCTTCCCTATCAGAACACTCAATGTTCAAAACATAACCTTTCTCTGAGCTCTGTTTTTACCACAGTATCATATGCCCTCTACAATAAAAGGTATAATCTTATCTTTATATGTCTTGTTTCCACAGTAAGAAATGCTTCACTGCTGCCTAGCTAATTCCCACTCATCTTTCAAGTCTCAGTTCAAGTTTTATCTATTCAGCAAGCCTTCCATGACCCTGTTCTCTAGACAGGCCTAAGTGAATTTTTCATGTTTTCAAACCACCCTGTATATCGTCTTACTAAAGTATTCTACAACATCTGTTTCCCATGACACTATATTCCGTGAGGACACTGTGGTTTTAGCTCTGAATATAAAGCCTCTGATTATAGGAGATGCATAAGCACCTATTTTAGCTAGTGAACGGATTCTTTACAATTCTGATAGGGAGAGAAGACAAGACAGAAAGCCATAAATAGTTGTAGGAATCAACGGTTTATGGGATGCTCAATAAACAAGAAATCAGGTTCTTTAATACAAACCTTATCAAAGCCTTCACATTTTGTACCTTTCCAAATGGGAAGGGATGTAGTCATTTCCCAAACATACTGACTAAAGACTTCGTTTGGGGAAGCATTTCACAAACACCTATCTATCTCTACTTCAGATAATAAACTAAACAAGACAGACAAGGTAAAGGGCACCCAGCTTCAACAACAGTTAATATTTTACAACCAAACTTGTTTCTTTTTGCTTCTTTTTCAGTTTTCATTGTCATACCCCACATACCCCTCTCTGATCCCATTCTCTAAGTAAACAATATCATAAACTTGATTTCAAGTTATCTTATGTATTTATACTTTATATAAGTGGTACAATGTATTATGTATCGTTCTGAAGCTTGCTTTGTCCTTTAAACTGCATTCCTGAAATATACTCATAATAGTATCTAAAGCTCTAGTTCATGCAATTTCAATCACTACAGAAAATTTAAGTGTTTCAATATACCACATTTATCAATTATCTTATTCATACACATTTAGGCTCTTCTTTATTTTGTTGCTATTATAAACAAAACAGATATAAAAATTATTGTATTTGCCTCCTTTATATACACGAAAATCTCTCTAGAGGTTACATCTAGGAACTGAATTGCTTTTCTTCAAAGTATTCTCAGTAAAAAAAAAAAAGAAAGAAAGAAAACCAAAGAAAAACAACGAAGAAAAAAAGAACGAAGGTCACTTTTACAATGTAGCATTCGTTAAATATTTTCCAAATGAATGAAAAATGAACAGGTCATTCAATTTTTCTTAATACTGCCAAATTTTTTTTCTGAAGGGGTTAGAACAGATTTGTACTTCCAATAGTTGGCACCCTACAGTCTTACTGACTTAGTATCATACACCAATTTTTTTTGAAGATTTTATTTGTTTATTTGACAGAGAGATCACAAGGAGGCAGAGAAGCAGGCAGAGGGGGAGGGGGAAAGCATGTTCCCCACTGAGCAGAGAGCCCAATGCAGGGCTCCATTCCAGGAACCTGAGATCATGACCTGAGCTGAAGGCAGAGGCTTTAACCCACTAAGCCTCCCAGGTGCCCTTCATCCACCATTTTAATGTTATTCACTCTGATGAGTAAGACACAGTATTTTACAGTGTTACAGCCAAAGTTTTATTATTTCATCTTTAGCACTTTATTTGAATGGGCTCTTATCTCCTATTACATTGTTCTAATAGACTATTACTGCTATACAGAGGGCTGATCATTTTTTTTAAGGTTGATTTTTCTTTTAATGTCTATTTTCTCTCTAGGAATTTTGCAGAACACTTTTATTGGTTCTAATAGTTTATATCCTGAAAATTCCACAAAGACAATTATATATTCTGTAAATGTGGATAATTTTGTTATCTTCCTTACCAAACGAAGGAACTTCCCACTTGTTCCTAATTCACCAAGAGTACTGTTCATCACAATTATCACCTAAACTCTATCAAATGACTTTTCTAAACACTTCACATAATTTCAGATAAGGATGGGTTTTCCCCATACCATAACATGACTATCTGGTATATTATAGTAAAATATTTGTTAATAGTAAACTATCCTTGGATAGTAAACCTCCTTTATCCAGATAAAAACCTCTAGGTCTTAAAAATGTATTGACCCCCTAATCACTAATATTTTTATTTAGCTGACCTTTTCTACAATTTCTTTCTCTTTGTAATTTCCATTTCTACTTTAATTATCCCTTTCTTCCTAATTACTGTTCTTTCTTCCTAATTAATTTAGGCTGCTCTTTTTCTAGTTTCTACTGCTTTTGCTAATACTAATATATTTAAGACTGTGTATTTATCCAAGTAGTGCTTTAGCTAGCTCCAGTATTTTTACTAACAGTACTTTCACTAGCATTCACATGTCAACCCTGTGTATTTCCTCTTTATCACATCATTAAAGGACCTTCTGATACTTTTAAGTATAATTCAGAAGAGGAATTTATTTTGTGTATTTCAACATCATTTCAACTATCACTATGGTCAGACAATAGGATCAAGTATTCCTTGATGAAATATTTTAAGATTTTCTTTTAATCTTCCATGTTCTACAGTTATACTCTACTATTAAAACCTAGGTAATTATTTTTACTTATCTGCTCACTTCTGAGAACAAACTTGGGATCTGAAGAAATGTGCCTGAGAAATTTTTCCAAAATTATCTCTTCAAAACAATGTTTCTTCTATTCCCTTTGATATCTTCCTCTGACATATTTTGGAACCCTTTAATCCATACCAAACTCATGCAATTGCTCTTTCATAATTACTTCTTTATTTCTCTGGACTACATTCTAAATGAATGCCTAATGAATGTCAAGTCTTAAGTTCTCCCTTTGATGACATCTACTATAGTTTCTTTCCCTTGGTAGAACAAATTTACTAAATTTATCCCCCTTTTTGGTACCAGATACAATTTATTCTTTCATCTCTCTGGCACCTTAAATATGCTATTTATTTATTATTCATCCCTCCCCATCTAAAGTTTTGTGATTATCTCTGCTTTTCCTGTCACCCCATTGTAGAACTAGATCATATAATTCAGGTTTAGAACTTCTTGCTCTAAGATAATATTTTGAATTTTTATAGACCCAGTCACCAACTTAGTTAAGAAGACATCTCATTTCAGGTCCTGGTTTTAAGAACTATGTCTGTCTTCTCCCTTTCCTCAGCCCTTGATTTCCCATAAATGAGGTTTTAGATTGTTATTATCCAAACAAGGACCCTCTTGGGTATTAACAGAGTCTCTATTAATAACTACATTTAAAAAAAAGCATAAACTGGGAGTCTCAAACGTAACCTGAGATATATGATCACCCTAAACATAAGCTTTAGCTAATGCAGCAGTGATCAGTGGCTTTCTTCAGTCTCCTTTACAAGCATGGAGACTAATGTTAGGCCCTGGCTTCATGTAGGTATAAGCCTGACTCTCTTCCTCTATGTTTCATGAAGCAGTTTTAGCCTTTTTAAAAATATTTATTTATTTATTTGAGAGAGAGAGAGAGGGAACACAAGTAGGGAGAGTGGGACAGGGAGAAGCAGACCTCCTGCTGACCAGGGAGCCCAATGTGGGACTCGATCCCAGGACCCTGGGATCATGACCAGAGCCAAAAGCAGATGCTTAATGACCAAGCCACCCAGGCGCCCAGTTTTAGTCCTTTTAACATACAAGAAGCAAACTCTTGCCTACAAGGACCCGCTTCTCTATGCTAAACCCAATCCTCTTCATCACTGTAGATTATCTTAGACTTTAAACACAGAAAGGTTTAGTTTTTAAACTCACTGTCTGTATTCTCTTTTTAATATTTTATTATTACTTTATGTTTGAAATGAGGAGGTAATAAACAGTGACATTAGTGTGCCACCTTCAATAAAAGAAACACCAATTTTTTTAAACATGCATTCCCTTTACTCAGCAACTACTTTCAGGAATTTATGTTACAAAATCATTCCCACATACACATTTTAGATGGATATCTGAATACTCAAAGAAGTGCTATTTTTAATAGAATAAAACTAATCTAGTTTACATGAATAGTAAACTAGTTTTAGTAGTGTAGTTTATATCTTACTTCTTTTAAGAACAAAGGAGCCCAAGTAAAAACTATATAAATAAGTTATGGCCCAGGCATGTTACGAAACAATAAGGTAATGTCACAGGAAAAATGCCCATAATAGAATGCTCAATGAAATATATATATATATATACAGAAGTTTGTAGATGTGAATATAGGTAGGAAATAAAAATGTAACATGACTAACAAAAAATTATAGTGAAGTAGAAAATGGGACACAAGAATAGAGAAAAGCAGAAGAATAGAGAGAAAAAGTTGAAAAGGTGGATTAAAACCAAATAACGGAAAGCACTAGGGGCTGAACTACTTATTTTAACCTTTCACAAAATGTGGATCCCAAAGAATTTAAGCAAGGAATGATAGTATGAAATAGCATTCGGGAAGACTAATCTGAATGAAGAATAGAGAATACAGTGGATGAAAAAGAAAAAACTTCTATTAGTCACTGTTTTGTTTCAAATACTATACTAGATTTTGTTCATATTAAAGATATTTTTCATATTTTTAAAAAGCTGGATTGAGGGTGCCTGGGTGGCACAGTGGGTTAAAGCCTCTGCCTTCAGCTCAGGTCATGATCTCAGAGTCCTGGGATCAAGTCCCACATCAGGCTCTCTGCTATGCAGGGAGCCTGCTTCCCCCTCTCTCTGCTTGCATCTCTGCCTATTTGTGATCTCTCTCTCTCTGTCAAATAAATAAATGAAATATTTTAAAAAAATAAAAAGCTGGATTGAGCTTTAATACAGTATACATTAAAATTATTTTTATATACACAAATATCTTACAAAAAATTTTACATGAAAAAAATGAAAGCAAAATACTGAAATGCAAAGTTTAAATTTATACATAAAAATAAATTTCCTTGGGGTTCCTGAGTGGCTCAGTTGGTTAAGTGTCTGACCCATGGTTTCAGACCAGGTCACAATCTCAGGATCCTGGGATCAAGCCCCATATCTGGCTGTGCACTCAATAGGCAGTCTGCTTGAAGATTCTCTTCCTCTGTCCCTCCCTGGGCTCACACTAGCATGCTCTCTTTCTCTCTCTCTAAAATAAATAAATCCTTTAAAAATATAATAAAATAATAGTAAAACATAAATTTTCTTCAATTTTCTGCTTGTGTTTCCACTTAAATGTGGAAAACCATAAAGTAGACCTCAAAAATAAGATACTTATAACTTGGTAACAATTTTTCTACTAAAGTATAATAAGGAAACTATCAAGCTTTGTGGCTAAGGGTCATTATTTTAAAATCATATTTATGTAACTTACAGTCTGTCCACTGCTTCAAATAATTGGAAATTTCTATTTCTTTTACCATTGGCATTATCACACTGCCCCACCTCTCCTCCCACACAAATTCCAAGATCCCTGAACCTATCAATCTGTTAATATACAAAAAAATCAGTAAAAGCTGAACTCCCTTAAGAAATACAAAAGGAAATACAGGTTAAACAATGAAAATTTCTAAAAGTAAACCTGTTTCATAAATTACCTTAATTTTAAAGAAACTAAAAAGGAACTATCAAAAATGAGCAAATAAATAGAGAATGCAAATATCTGACTTTTATCAATCATTGGTGATCAAAGAAATGCATATTAGAATAATAAATTACAGGGGTGCCTAGGTGATGCAGTCTGTTGAGCCTCCAATTCTTGGTTTCAGCTCAGGTGGTGATCTCAGAACTGTGAGATCAAGAGCTGAGTCGGGCTACATGATCAGTGTGGAGTCTGCTTGGATTTCTCTCTCACTCTCCCTCTGATCGTCCCCCACCCAATAAAGCAATCAATCAATCAATCATAAATAAATAAATGTCAATATATTTTCAATATATTATTTTTCAATATATTATCATTTTTCAATTTTTCATTTTTCAATATATTATCAATTGATTCCTAACTATAAAGTATCCAGTTGCTAGGCACACTTCTAGTGAAAGACAGATTAGTGAAATTTTTTGGAGAGTAATATATTTATGTATCACAAAGTTAAGAAATACCCTTTCACCAAAAAATTTCGCCCTAGTGTATTTTTTTTTAAAGATATTATTTTTTTTTATTTGATAGATAGAGATAGTTAAGAGACAGAAAACACAACCAGGGAGAGCTGGTGAGGGAGAAGCAAAGCGGGGCTCGATCCCAGGACACTGGCATCACCACCTGAAGTGAAGGCAGACACTTACCAACTGAGTCACTGAAGTGCCCCTAACTCTAGTGTTTTAAATGAAAAAAAAAAAAAAAAAAAAAAAAAAAAAAAAAAAAAAAGAGGTAAAGAGGTAAACACGAATAATGAATAAACTCTGTAACTGAAAAAATGAAAAGATACACTAAAAGAACAGTAAAATAACTGTGATTTATCCTTATAGCCAATTAGTAAGAAGCCAATAATTATATGCTCTTACAGAATATTTAATAATGTTTGTTAAGTGAATGAGGTGAGAGAAGAGAGAATAGGAATGTTATAAAAGATCACATGCACACACCAAATAACCATGAATATTAATTGTGGTTATTCCTAGCTCACTACTTAAGAATCCTTTTTTTATACCCTTTCTTCTTTGAAATATTCTTCAGTACACATATGTTACTTATACTAAGTCAGATTCTAAAAATATATAGTAAGGCAATAAAAATTCTCTCAGGCAGCTATTATATACAAGTCATTTAACTCAGTACGCTGTAATCTAAAGTGCATTTTACCATTAAACAAAATGTCTTTCCTGATGCAACTAAGTAAAACAAAGAAAATTTTTAAAGATAAACTTCATTATACAATCAGCAAAAATATATAAATACCACTTAATAGGTTCCACATAGATTACTGACAGTACTGCTTTATAAATAAAATAAAAACACTTAAAATTTACCTGCATTGCACTTTTCCCCAATTTCACCACTTCAAATAGTGTGACAGGCTCCCCTTCACCATTCTGTTGAGGGTGCCCATTTGCTCTTCCACGGCCCGTCCCTCTAATGGTAGCTTCAATTCTACTCTTCTCTCCTGGAGATTTTCGAGGTTTCTTATTTGTAGACTGAATAAAAAGATGAGGAAAAAATTAAATTAAATACAGGTACACTTTGCTTATGCAGAATACCACAATTATGTTTCATCCTGTGGAAAGTACTTAGCACTACTACAGGTTAAGAGGTGTAATTTCTGAGCAAAGGAAGCTTTACAATTTGTTTTCAGTAATAACTGCAAACAGCAAAGTGTAATTTATATAAGACATGAAAATTTAAAAAAATGTTTTACACAACAATAATGCAAATGCTGAATATTTTAACCATGTCCCCTTTGACATCTCCATCTTTATACCTTCCCGATACTATTCCCTCAGAAACCTTATTCAATAAAGCATTACTTGGAAATGTTGCTTATTCAACTTCTCTCTCTATAGAAGTCCTCGAGTATTTTTTTTTATCCAGTCATGCAACCAATATATGTTGAACATATTTAAGACTGTTCTAGGTACTAAAAATACTAACAATAAACAAACATTCTTGCCTCTGATGGAATTTACTTTCTTCAATTAACATCCCAGCCCATGTCCCCAATTTTTTTTAAAAAGTCAACACCTGGGACGCCTGGGTGGCTCAGTTGGTTAAGCGGCTGCCTTCGGCTCAGGTCATGATCCCAGCGTCCTGGGATCGAGTCCCACATCGGGCTCCTTGCTGGGCAGGGAACCTGCTTCTCCCTCTGCCTCTGCCTGCCTCTCTGTCTGCCTGTGCTCGCTCGCTCTCTCTCCCTCTGTCCCTGACAAATAAATAAATAAAAATCTTAAAAAAAAAAAAAAAAGTCAACACCAGCTACCACCTTATCTATGTCTAACCCTTGAGCCAAGGATAATTTGACAGAATCGCCTACGAGTCACTATTATTATTCACATAAATTTCATTCATATATAAACTCATCACAGTTACTGCTTTACCAAACTTACCAATGAAAATAGTGTTGCTAAATGTAATAGACATGTTTTGAAACCCTATCAATAGGCCACATGATTTCATCCTTTCCTTTCAGATATCTTTTCCCTTCCCAATTTATTCCTCATCTTCACATCTACCCTTGTTTGTCCCACATTATGATCCTGGAGCCGGACCTGTAAACTTTTTTGTTATCTGCTACAGTGTTCAGTTTTTTAACTAAAGGACATGGGAGGAATACTACAAAATATGGTATGTAGGGGCTTCCCTCCCAACTTATTGCACCTGTTCCCTTCACTTTCTATTCTTCTGTTCTTCATAGTACTCTTTCAACTCTTCTTGGTTAACAATCTTACAATCAGGGCGCCTGGGTGGCTCAGTGGGTTAAGCCGCTGCCTTCGGCTCAGGTCATGGTCTCAGAGTCCTGGGATCGAGTCCCGCATCGGGCTCTCTGCTCAGCAGGGAGCCTGCTTCCTCCTGTCTCTCTGCCTGCCTCTCTGCCTGCTTGTGATCTCTCTCTGTCAAATAAATAAATAAAATCTTTAAAAAAAAAAAAATCTTACAATCATTTCTGTGTGTAGATTAATATGTAATAAACTTATTTATTTTTAAGTAAATTATTTTTATAACAGTTCTAGATTTACCAAAAAACTGTGAAGACAGTACAGAAAATTCCCACATATATCACATTCACTTACCCTATTATTAACTCCTTACCAGTTGTATGGTACATTTGCTACAGTTAGTGAACCAATATTGAGAGATTAACAAAAAGTCCCCACTTAATTCAGATTTTCTTAGCTTTGCCTAATGGCCATTTTCTGTTCCAGGACCCCATTCAGGACACCCTATTACATTTATGTCATGTGCCTCTAAACTCCTCTTGGCTTTGACAGGCTTTCTGGTGACCCTGACTGTTGTGAGGATTTCTGGCCTAGTGTTTTATAGAATGTTTCTCAACTGGGTTTTGTCTGATGGGTTTTTCTTATCACTACACTGGGATTAAGGGTTTGGAGAGGAAGATGTAAGAGATAAAGTTTTACTTTTTTTCCACCTTGTATCAAAGGTATACAGTAACAACATGATTTATCACTGAGGATGCTGACCTTAATCAGTTGACTGAGGTGGTGTCTGTCATGTTTCTCAACTGTAAAGTTACTTTTCCACCCCTTTCCATTCTGTATTTCTGGAAGAAAGACACTACATACATCCCACTACACATTTATGGGGTGGGGTGTTATTCTCCACCTCTTTCATGGGGGAGTATTTACACATATCTAGAATTTTTTAGTAAGGGAGATTTATCTGTTCTCAATTCGATCACTTAAACTAATGTGGACTCATCCAAACTTACTTTATACTTTGAGTTATAATTCAACACAGTTCTGTTCTTCAACCTGTTTCAGCTCTGGCCGTAGGGAGATCTTTTAGTTGGCTCCTGCATCCATTTCACATATTTCCATCTGTGTGTGTGTGTGTATGTGTGGGTCTTACTGGTTACCTTCTGGCAGCACAATATTCTGCAGGCTTATCTTGTATGCTCCCTTCCTCAATTTTTGGAACTAGCCAATACTCCAAGGAGCTCTGGTTCCTTTTACTGAAGAATGATATTAAAGATGAAGATCTGGGCACTTGGTTTTGCTCCTTGATACTGAGTGTAAGTACTGCTACATGTAACAATTTATTATCCATATTAAGATAAGTTCATACTAGTTATCTCCAACTCTAACCATTACCATATGAATGCATCGTCCCCCTTACTAATCCATATGGTCACAACCCAACAGTGACAAACCTGACACCCACTAGTATACATGTATAGCAGTAATAGAACTATTTATGTGCTGTGATGAGCACTGGGTGTTACACTTAACTAATGAAGCACTGAGTACTACATCAAAAACTAATTATGTACTATACAGTGGCTAACTGTATAACATAAAAAAACTGTTCAATCACACCCCAGCAGAAACAATTAACTAGGTTCCATTGCTTACATATACAATGTAGTTTCTTTGATTTTAGTCTTACAGATTAATTTCAAAAGTTATTTAAGTCAGCAACTTCCTGCCCAATTCCCTTCAATAACATTGTTTCAAACACTTCAAACAGAGGTAGACTGCTTTCTTACATTCTACATTCCCTTCTGGTATCCACCTAACCTCTTACATGACTTTATAAAATCTGTACTTCTAAAATTCACTTTTTCTGTTAAGTTCAATGGGTTTTAACAAATGCAGTGTCATGTATGTACAATCTGGTATCTCATCACCTTAAAAAAATCCCTGTGCTTCTCCCATTCAAACCTCCCACTTCTCTTCAGCAAACAATGAATTCTTTTATCATTACTATAGCTTTGGCTTTCACAGTCATATAATTAAATCACATAGTATGCAGCCTCGTTAGACTGCATCTCTCACTTTAACAATATATAAAAAGATTCATCCATGTCTTTTAGTGCTGACTAGCTAATTTTTTTTATTTCTAAGTAATATTTCATTGTATGAATGTATCACATTTTGTCATCCACTAACCTAATGATGGACATCTTGGTCACCATTTCTTGGCCGTTAGGAATAAAGCTGCAATACACATTCACATGTAGCATTTTGTGCAGGCATAATTTCCAAATGAATTGTGTAAACATCTAGGAGGATGATTATTCAATCATATGATAAAACTATGTTTAGCTCTGTAAAAAAAACTGCCAAATAATCTTCCAAAGTAGATATAACATTTTGTATTCCCTCCAGTGATGAATAAGAGCTCCTGATGCTCTGTAACCTTGACAGCTTTATAACCTTGTCATGTATTTGGATTTCAGCCATTTTAATAGGTATACAGTTGTTATTCTATTGTTGTCTTAATTTGCAATTCCTAAATAATAATTAACGAATTTTTAATAATTAACAATTCTTCATCAAATTAAAATTTTCTACTGCAATTACTAGAATATTGTCTCCTGACTACATCCTGACTCTCTATATTGGTACTATCTAACATGATAGCACTACTCTCATGAAGCTAACTGAGCGTATGAAATATGGCTAGTCAAAAACAAAATTTGCAATAGGCATAAAATATCCACAAGATTGTGAAGACATGAAGTTCAGAATGAAAAATAGCGTACAAAATCTCTCACTTATAATGTTATAGTGATTACATGATGAAATAACTTTAGATATACAAAAATTAATTTCATTACCCATTTTTTGAAACTTAGACAATATTAAGCTGCAGATGTGGCTCACATCCTATTTCTATTAAATGATCCCACACTATCCTAATTCTATAATCACAGTAACTCTTATAATGTAACATAATCCCATTACTTCCTTGTTTAATCTCTGATCTTTGGTGACCCTAATTAACCATCAATTTAAAATCCAAACTCCTAAGCATAGCAACTAAGACTATCATTTACCACCTGTTCAGTCATCTACCACACCAGATCCCTCTTTACAGGCTGATACATTTAAAGTTGCTTAAAAACATCATTGTTTCATGCTTTCATTCTTTACAGCTGGACTCTTGATTTTGGCCCCTAGTAAGACTTGTCTCTGTGCTCACTTTTCAGAGGAACAGGTATTTTCTCAGTATTGTGCAAGCACACAAGTGTCTCTACACACAACTGTGTGTATGTGTCTGAAAACAGGTGGGAAAATATATTTCTTTATTAAATAAGTAATACATTCACTTGGTCTAAAACTCAAAAGGTGATTAAAGTTCTACAATGAAAACTTGCACACCCCTGCCCTCAATCCACAATCTACCTTCCTAAGAGACAAACACTACTACTCTTTCCTTATATGTCATATAAACAAAGAAATACATATGGAATAAAAGAAGAAATAAATAAATGGAAACCCACTCTATGTTCATGGATTGCAAGAGTTAATTTTATTAAAATGACAATACTCCCCAAAGCAACCTACAGATTCAATGTAATCTCTATCAAAATCCAAATGACATATTTTGCAGAAATGGAAAAACCCATTCTATAAGTAATAGTGACTCTCAAAAGTATCTCAAACGACCAGAATAATCTTGAAAAGCAACAACAATGGAAGACACACTTCTTGACTTGAAAACTTATTGCAAAGCTACACTATAAAAACAGTGTGGTGCTGGCATGAAAGCAAACATACAAAGCAGTGGAATATAATAAAGAGCCCAAAAAACAAATCCTCACATATATGGTTTAATGATTTTGACAAATCCACACAATGGGTAAAGAGCAAAAGGCAACACACAGAATGGAAAATAATATTTACAAATCATGTATCTGATAAAAGATTAATATCCAAAATTCATAAAGAACTACTAAAACTCAACAAATAACCGGATTTGAAAATTGGAAAATAATCTAAATAGACATTTCTCCGAAGAAGATATGCAAATGACCATTAAGCACAGAAGAGATGCTCAATGTCAGTAATCATTAGGGAAATGCACATCAAAACTACAATGAGATGGAGCCCCACACCTATTACTATGGCTACTATCAAAAAAAGAGAAAACAATTCTTAGAGAGGATGTGGAGACATTAGAACTCTTGTGCACTGTTGATGGAAATGTAAAATGGTATAGCCATTGTGGGAAACAGTATGTCAGTTCCTCAAAAATATAAAAATAGAATTACCATATGATCAACCAACTATATATATATACCCAAAAGAACTGAAACCAGGTTCTCAAAAAGTTATTTGTATAGCAATCATAACAGCAACATTATTCATTAAGAGCTCAAACATGGAAGCAACCCAAGTATCCATTGTTGAATTAATGGATGAAAAAATGTGGTATATACACACAACAGAATATTATTCAGCCTTAAAAAGGAAGGAAATTCTAAAATAATCTACAATATGGATGAACCTTGAGAATATCATGCTAAGTGAAAGAAGCCAATAACAAAAAAGTACTAAATCACTCCACTTAAATAAGGTACTTAGTCAAAATCATAGAGACAGAAAGTGGTTGCCAGAGGCTAGGGAAAAAAGAAGTAGGGAGTTATTGTTTAATGGGTAGAATTTATGTTTTTCTTTTTAATGAAGTATAGCAATTTTATAATAGTTTCAGGTGTACAAAATAATGAGTACATATTTGTATTTTGGCGATCACTTTACAAAGTGATCACCACAATAAATCTATCATCTGTCACTGTACAAAGTTTTTACAGTATTAACAGCTATATTTTCTATGCCCAACACTGCATATCCATGTATTATTTTTCTTAGAGTTAGTTTTAAAATATGAATAAAGTTCTAGAGATGGTGGTAATGACTGCACAATATCATGAATGTATTTAATACAACTGAACTATACAGGTAAAAATGGTTAAGTTGGCAAACCTTAGGTGTATTTCACAAAAATTAAAAAGAAAAATTGGAAAAAACCTAAATGCATATATATTTCCATGTATCTATAATGTTTTATGTTACTTATGCACAGCTCTGCACCATTCTACTTTCACATATTTTCAATCTATAGTATGTCCTAGAGAATACTTTATTTCTTTTCTGAAAGCTGCAGTGTTGCATTGAACTGATGGACATAATTTTTTTAGACACTAAGCCAATGACTTATATTTACTTTATTCTGGATCCTTTACAATTAAAAATAACACCATGACAAGCCTGCATATGTGTAGAAATGTCTGTGTGTAACACACACACAAATAGAATATAGACAGTATGAACTAAATTCCATAAATACAGAAGAAATAAACCAGAAATCTCATACATGGGAACCTTTAGCACAGGTCATGATGGGGGGGGGGGGTGGATAAAAACATAAAAATCCATTTGATCTTATCTAAGGTTCTATCGCTTTTATCTCCACTATCCCAAGAGTGACCTTGCCATATACTGAATCCAGAAACTAAAAATCAGAAAAGATGTTCAGAAAAACTGACCCTAATAAAAAGAGTAAGAACAGAGAATATAATAATACAACAGGATACATACAATCTTTAGGTTATACCCAAAGAATACAATTTTGCAGTTCTGAAAACAATCCCCATCTCAGACATGTAACTACAACTGTCCCACTCAAATTTCACGTTTCTCTGGAGTTTGGCCAGGGGGTGGGGGATGGGCAGAAGAGTAGGGGGAATTTTAAAATTAAGAATTTTGACAGTTATTTTAAAGGGTGATAATATATACATAACCCTTTAATTACTTGTGACTTGAAAGGCTCCCTTCCCTACACGTTTCTGCCATATACGTGAGGTGACATACAGCTGTATTCTCATTCCTAAACAAGGATCCAAGGTGCTCTCAAATGAAAGAAATTGATGATGTCCCATGACCAACTTTCCTTCATTGTTTCAGATCTGACACTGTGCCATCTTATAAACTAAGCTTGCCTAAATTTAGAAATTACTTATACCTAAGTAACCCAGCCAGTAAACTGGTTCCTATGAAGCTAGAATCCTGCTCTACCATTATCAGTCTATCCCAGGGACTGAAGGCCTTTCCTTGATCCCACGCCATTAAGTGGGTCTCCCACAAGAGGCTGCCAGACCACATAGATGGCAAAGATCTAGTTCAGAAGACATCTGTAAACACTTACTAATCCTGAACACACACAGTCTCCCTGATGGAACAAGATCCACTTATTTCATTTACCCCAACAATTTCTTGGCTAGGAAATCTTTCTTGAATTAATAGCAAGTAAATCTCTTCCCAAATACCTGCCTCAACTTAGCAGGCATGTCTAGTTTCTACGTCTTGTTTTATTGAGTCTCACCTACTCTACCTTTCAGAGTTCTGCTTAAGACCTCAAGTGACATTTATGTGGTATTACTGCCAAATATGCAGAACTAGAACCTAACCATGAGCAAAGAAAAAAATCAAACTGATCCAATCTACATAACACAAGGTAAGAGAAAGGATTTTTTTTTCACAGTTCAACACAACTCTTACTTCTTTATTTGTCATGCAGTTACTATGTATCAGATACATAAAAAAAATTTGCTCCTTCCATACACTACCACACACGGTTTTCAAGTAACTTTTACTACTTAAGATGTACTTTCCAACATCCCATTACACTGTTGTCAGTTGGTGATGGAGAACTAATCATGCTTCCAATTCCATTAAAAATAGTGTAAGTGTGGAGTAAGCAAGATGGCGGAGGAGTAGGAGACTGAAATATCATCAGGTCGCAGGAGCTCAGCTAGTTAGTTATCAAACCATTCCGAACACGTACAAACTCATCAGAGGTAGCAAAGAAGAAGAAAGGAAATGCTAGGAAGAAAAAATCGACCACTTTCTGGAAGGTAATACAAGTGGAGAAGTGAATCCAAAGCAATGGGAAGATTGGTCGGGGGGACCAGCTCCCAAAAAGTGGTAGAGGATCAGAGCACAAAATCAGAACTCTCAGACGTCTGGTCCACTGAGAGACATCATTCCAGAGGCTAACCAGAGTTGGAGACCGCACAGGGGCAATGTGGTCTCAGGACCTGCAAGGTCATAAAAAGTCTGGAGGTGTCTGAGTGTAGGAGAGCAGCGAGGTATTGGAGTGGGAAAGTTGACTGCAGAGGAGTAAGTTCTCAGTTTGGGGTTACCTTAAACCATGATCCAAGGCACAGTCAGACCACTGCTCTTTGAGCAGGGACCCTACAAATGGCACATATGGTGAGACCCCCTACTAGCTCCCCCGAGAAGAGTGCCAGGAATCTGCTAAATTTGGAGACTCCAAATGGGGCCATGGGCCACGGACAGAAACATGCAGTTGCAGGCAAGGTGTCCACAGAGAGCGGGCCGGAAACCAGGGAGACAGGAGGGATTGACTGCTTTTCTCTGAAGGCGCAATGAGAACTGGAGACCCGACCACTTGGCTCCTCCGGGACGGAGACTGGAAGGCCGCCATTTTCATTCCTGTGCTCCAAAGCCTTACAAAAGCGTTCCGGGAACAAAAGGTACCGAGCACAAACTAGAGCAGATTACTTAGCCTGGACCCCGGCAAGGTTGATGCAATTCTGCCTCAGGCAAAGACATCTGAGAATCACTCCAACAGGCACGTCCCCCAGAAGATCAACAAGAACATTCAGCCAAGACCAAGTTCACCAATCAACAAGAACTGTAGAATTCTAGAGCTAAGGGAAAGTAATTCATGGTGTTTACCCCATACTCCTTTAGTCATCCAAAGTTAAATTTTTTTTTCTTATTCAATTTTTTTAAATTTCCTCTTTCCTCGTTTAACAGTTTCAAACTACTTTATCTTAATAATAGCTTTTTTAAAAAGTCTTTTTATATTACCATTGTCATACTCCTATTTTATCACTTCATTCTATTTAACTTTATTTTTTGTATACATATAGGTTTCTTTCTTTGAAATTTTGGGATACAATTTCTTCTAATAGACCAAACTATACTCTAAATCTAACACATGGCTTTCTTCTAGTCTCCAGCCATATCATGTATGCTCTTTTTTTTTTCTTTTTCCAAACAATTTATCTTCTCAGTGCCTTTTTTACAATCGTTTTTAATCTTCATCTTTACACTCATATTCCATCCCTTCATCACGTTTACCCTTATTTTTGTATATATATAAGTTTTACTTTCTTTAAAATTTTAGGAGGTAGTTTCATCTAAGTGAACAGAATATACCCGAAGTCAAGTGGGTGGATCTGTTCTATTCACCAGTCTAAGATATATATTTTTTTGTCTAATTTTTTTATTTCCCCCTTTTTCTCTTCCCCCAGTTTCAGGTCTCCTCAGACTTGATTAGCGCATATTTTTCTGAGTCTTTGCCACCCTTTTAGTATTTTATTCTCTCGTTCCACTATTCTTATCTGGATAAAATGATGGAAAAAATCACCACAAAAAAAAGAACAAGAGGCAGTACCAATGGCTAGGGACCTAATCAATACGGACACTGGTAATATGTCAGATCTAGAGTTCAGAATAATGATTCTCCAGGTGCTAGCTGGACTCGAAAAAGGCTTGGAAGATTATTAGAGACACTGTCTGGAGAAATAAAAGAACTGAAATCTAACCAAGCTGATTTAAAAAGCTATTGATGAGGTGCAATAAAAAAATGGAGGCTCTAACTGCTAGGACAAATGAGGCAGAAGACAGAAGTAGTGATACAGAAGAGCAAATGATAGAGAATAAAGAAGCTGAGCAAAAGAGAGACAAACAACTGCTGGACCACGAGGGGAGAATATCCAGAGATAAGTGATACCATAAGACAAAACAGTATTAGAATAACAGGATTCCAGAAGAAAGGGGGGGGGAGGTGCAGAAGGTATACTGGAGCGAATTATAGTGGAGAATTTCCCTAATATGGAAAAGGAACAAGCATCAAAATCCAGGAGGCACAGAGAACCGCCCCTCAAAATTAGTAAAAATAGGTCCACACCCCATCATCTACTAGTAAAACTTACAAGTCTCAGTGACAAAGAGAGAATCCAGAAAGCAGCTCAGGACAAGAAGTCTATAACATACAATGGCAGAAATAATAGATTGGCAGCAGACCTATCCACAGAGACCTGGCAGGCCAGAAAGGACTGGCATGATATATTCAGAGGAGTAAACGAGAAAAATATCCAGCCAAGGATACTATATCCAGGTAGGCTGTCACTGAAAATAGGAGAGATAAAAAGCTTCCGGGACAAACAAAAATTAAGAAAATTTGCAAACATCAAACCAGCCATACAAAAAATATTGAAAGGGGTCCTCCAAGCGAAGAGAGAGCCTAAAAGTAACAGACCACAAGGGAACGGAGACAATATACTGTAACAGTCACCTTACAGGCAATACGATGGCACTGAATTCACATCTCCCAATAGTTACCCTGAATGTGAATGGGATAAATGCCCCAATCAAAAGACACAGGGTATCAGAATGTATTAAAAAAAAACAAGACCCATCGATATGCTGTCTACAAGAAACTCATTTTAGACCCAAAGACACCTCCATTTGAAAGTGAGGGGGTAGAAAATAATTTACCATGCTAATGGACATCAAAAGAAAGCTGGGGTGGCAATCCTTATATCAGATAAATTACACGTTAAGCCAAAGACTATAACAAGAGATGAGGAAGGACACCCTATCATACTTAAAGGGTCTGTCCAACAAGAAGATGTAACAGTTTTAAATGTCTATGCCCCTAACCTGGGAGTGGCCAATTATATAAACCAATTAATAACAAAATCAAAGAAACACATTGACAATAATACAATTACAGTAGGGGACTTTAACACCTCCCTCACAGAAACGGACAGATCATCTAAGCCAAAGATCAACAAGGAAATAAAGGCTTTAAATGACACACTGGACTACACGGACATCACAGATATATTCAGAACGTTCCATCCGAAAGCAACAGAATACACATTCTTCTCTAGTGCACATGGGACGTGCTTCAGAATAGATCACATCCTGGCTCACAAAATCACGTCTTAACCAGTACCAAAGATGGGATCGTTCCCTGAATATTTTCAGACCACAATGTTCTAGCTCTGAAGCGAGAACTCAATCACAAGAGGAAAGCTGGAAAGAACAGAAATACACGGAGGCTAAAGAGCATCCTACTAAAGAATGAATGGGTCAACCAGGAAATTAAAGAACTGAAAAAATTCAGGAAAGAAATGAAAATGAAAACACAACTGCTCAAAATCTGTGGGACACAGCAAAGGCAGTCCTGAGAGGAAAGTATATAGCGATACAAGCCTTTCTCAAGAAAGAAGAAAGGTCTCAAGTACACAACCTAACCCTACACCTAAAGGAGCTGGAAAAAGAACAGCGAAGAAAGCCTAAACCCAGCAGGAGAAGAGAAATAATCAACATCAGAACAGAAATCAATGAAACAGAAGCCAAAGAACAGTAGAACAAATCAATGAAACTAGGAGCTGGTTCTCTGAAAGAATTAGTAAGATTGATACACACCCCCGGCCAGACTTCTGCAAAAGCAAAGAGAAAGGACCCAAATTAATAAAATCGTGAATGAAAGAGGAGAGATCACAACCAACACCAAAGAAATACAAACAATTTTAAGAACGTACTATGAGCAACTATACGCCAGCAAATTTGACAATCTGGAAGAAATGGGTGCATTCCTAGAGACATATAAACTAACAAAACTGAACCAGGAAGACAAAGAAAACCTGAACAGACCCATAACCAGTAAGGAGATTGAAGCAGTCATCAAAAATCTCCCAACAAACAAGAGCCCAGGGCCAGACGGCTTCCCAGGGGAATGCTACCAAGCATTTAAAGAAGAATTAATACCTATTCTCCTAAACTGTTCCCAAAAAATGGAAATGGAAGGAAAACTTCCAAACTCGTTTTATGAGGTCAGCACTACCTTGATCCCAAAACCAGACAAAGACCCCACCAAAAAAGAGAATTACAGACCAATATCCTTGATGAACACGGATGCAAAAATTCTCATCAAAATACTAGCCAATAGGCTCCAACAGTACATTAAAAGGATTATTCACCCCGACCAAGTGGGATTTATTCCAGGGCTGCAAGGTTGGTTCAACATCCTACAACTCAATCAATGTGATACAGTACATTAATAAAAGAAAGAACAAGAACCGTATGATACTCTCAACAGATGCTGAAAAAGCATTTGACAAAGTACAGCATCCCTTCTTGATCGAAACTCTTCAGAGTGTAGGGATAGAGGGCACATACCTCAATATCATCAAAGCCATCTATGAAAAACCCATGTCGAATATCATTCTCAATGGGGGGAAACTGAGAGCTTTTCCCCTAAGGTCAGGAACACGGCAGGAATGTCCACTATCACCACTGCTATTCAACATAGTACTAGAAGTCCTAGCCTCAGCAATCAGACAACAAAAAGAAATTAAAGGCATCTGAACAGGCAAGGAAGAAGTCAAACTCTCACTCTTTGCAAATGATACAATACTTTATGTGGAAAACCCAAAATACTCCACTCCAAAAATGCCAGAACTCATATAGGAATTCACTTACATGTCAGGATATAAAATCAATGCACAGAAACCAGTTGCATTTCTATACACAAACAACAAGAGAGAAGAAAGAGAAATTAAGCAGTCAATCCCATTTACAATTGCACCCAAAACCATAAGATACCTAGGAATAAACCTAACCAAAGAGGCAAAGACTCTGTACTCAGAAAACTATAAAGTACTCATGAAAGAAATGGGGGAAGACACAAAGAAATGGAAAAATGTTCCATGCTCATGAATTGGAAGAACAAATACTGTGAAAATGTCTATGCTACCTAAAGCAATCTACATGTCTAATGCAATCCCCCCCAGAATACCATCCATTTTTTCCAAAGAAATGGAACAAATAATCCTAAAATTTATATGGAACCAGAAAAGACCCTGAACAGCCAGAGCAATGTTGACAAAGAAAGCCAAAGTTGGTGGCATCACAATTCCAGACTTCAAGCTCTATATTACAAAGCTGTCTTCATCAAGACAGTATGGTACCGGCACAGAAACAGACACATAGATCAATGGAACTCAACAGAGAGCCCAGGAATAGACCCTCAACTCTATGGTGAAATAATCTTTGACAAAGCACGAAATGGAAATGGAAAAAAGACAGTCTCTCCAACAAATGGTGTTGGGAAAACCGGACAGCCACATGAAGAAGAATGAAACTGGACCATTTCCTTACACCACACACAAAAATTGACTCAAAATGGATGAAAGACCTCAATGTGAGAACAGGAATCCGTCAAAATCCTTGAGGCGAGCATAGGCAGCAACCTCTTCGACCTCAGCCGCAGCAACTTCTTCCTAGTAATATTGCCAAAGGCAAGGGAAGCAAGGGCAAAATGAACTATTGGGACTTCAAGATCAACAGCTTTCGCACAGTAAAGGAAACAGTCAACAAAACCAAAAGACAACCGACAAAATAGGAGAAGATATTCGCAAATGACACAGCAGATAAAGGGCTAGTATCCAAAATCTATAAAGAACTTATCAATCTCAACACCCAAAGAACAAATAACCAATCAAGAAATGGGCAGAAGACATGAACAGACATTTCTACAAAGAAGACATCCAGATGGCAGATGGCCAACAGACACATGAAAAAGTGCTCTGCACCACTCGGCGTCAGAGAAATACACATCAAAATCACAATGAGATACCACCTTACACCAGTCAGAATGGCTAAAATGAACAAGTCAGGAAACGACAGATGCTGGCGGGGATGCAGAGAAAAGGGAACCCTCCTACACTGTTGGTGGGAATGCAGGCTGGTGCATCCACTCTGGAAAACAGCAAGCAGGTTCCTCAAAAAGTTGAAAATAGAGCTACCCTACGACCCAGCAATCACACTATATGTTTATAGCAGCAATGTCCACAATGGCCAAACAATGCAAAGAACCTAGATGTCCATCAACAGATGAATGGATAAAGATGTGGTATATATACACAATGGAATACTGTGCAGCCACCAAAAGATATGAAATCTTGCCA
Organism: Lutra lutra; assembly: GCF_902655055.1. NCBI lineage: Eukaryota > Metazoa > Chordata > Mammalia > Carnivora > Mustelidae > Lutra > Lutra lutra. Next base: position 128,528,849 of record NC_062278.1, on the reverse strand, counting down.
TTTGCAACGACGTGGATGGAACTAGGGGGTAATATGCAGAGTGAAATAAGTCAATCAGAGAAAGACAATTATCATATGATCTCTGATATGAGGAATTTGAGGGCGAAGGGCAGGGAAAAAAATGAAACAAGATGGGATCGGCGGGGAGACAAACCATAAGAGACTCTTAATCTCAGAAAACAAACTGAGGGTTGCCGAGGTGAGGGGGGCATGGAGAGGGTGGTTGCGTTATGGAAATTGGGGAGGGTATGTGCTATACTGAGTGCTGGTAAGTATGTAAGCCTGATGATTCACAGACATGTACCCCTGGCGCAAATAATACAATGTACGTTAATAAAAACAATTTTAAAAAATAGTGTAAGTAAGAGATGTCATGGTCCATAGGGTTAATAATAAAGGAAACTAGAGTCATGTTTTCACTGCTGGACATTCCAGAAACAGAGTGGGGGGAAAAGATGGTAATGATTACATGTAGGAAATCAAAACTATCGGAAACAAAGCCTGACTAAATTACTAAGTAACAACTTTCACAGAAAATATGCTCATGAAGTCATAAACCTACACAACCTTCACTACATGTTTGTGAAGATGATGTAATCATATATCAGAAATTGCTTTATTGAAAGTATCTGTTACTTAACCTAAATGCATACCTACAATTCTGGTAAAACTTTTTAAAGACAGCAACTAACAGTAACTGAAAGCTAACTGTTTTAAATTAGCTTTATGCCTTACCTGAATTTGCTCATAAGCACCAAATGTACAATAATAACTACCCTTTCACAAAAGTGTATATAAAACATACTTAGAATAACAATACAAAATTATATACAAATAATTAAAAGAAAACAAGGAACACAAATAACTGTAACATAATACATATAAATACATAATACATATAAGAAACACTTCATGGCAATTTGGTTTAAGGCAAATGCTGGAAGGGTTCTATGAAAGGACAAATACTTTCCAGTAACAGGTAACCAGAGAGTTTCACAGAAGAGATGAGCTGCCAGTTGGGACTTAATGGATCAGTAAAATTGGTACAACTATCATGACCAGAATTTAGAAAGCAAGGATTCCACAAAGAGCAAACACCACGAGCTAATGCACAGAAGTGGGAAAGCACAAGACACCTACACATAGAGAAGGACAAAGAAATGTATATGACTGAAAGAAAGGTTATGAATAAGGAAACAATAAAATAGTAGGTTTTAAGTTAGAAGAACCTAAGTCAAACAAAAAGGCACTTCTTGTTATTTGAACAAGTTTTTAAAAAGGTCAACATGGGGCACCTGGGTGGCTCAGTGGGTTAAGCCTCTGCCTTCGGCTCAGGTCATGATCTCAGGGCCCTGGAATTGAGCCCCATATAGGGCTCTCTGCTCAGCAGGGGGCCTGCTTCTCCCCCACTCCCACCTGCTCCTCTGCCTACTTGTGATATCTCTCTTTGTCAAATAAATTAATAAGTAAAATCTTTTTTAAAGGTCAACTTGACAATATTTTTTAAAATGGAACTGAAAAGGGAAAAGACTTCCTACTAAAAGTAGGAATGTAACAGTTCAAACCCCATATAAAGTGAAACATAAAAAAATGAAATTGGGGAAAGGAAAAGAAGAGACAGATATAGAAGACACTGTGAAATAAAATTTTATCAGATGAGACTCTAATTAGATATTGGAGAGAGGGAAAGGAAGGGAGGATGAAGAAACTCAATGGTGATTCACGTTTTAATTGTGAGTTCTTGGAAGAACTGAGCTAGTTTTAATAAACTGAAGGAAGTCCAAACTAAAAACCAGTCAACAGGAGAAATATTACATGAAAAATTAAAAATAGGTAACAAAGCTAGTTTGAAAAAGGAGATACAAGTCCAAACGATGAGTACATTTCAGAATGTGATCAAGTGTGTAGGCTTAAGCGACAAAAGTCGTATTATAAAGAGATTACTGTTTCTTAGAAAAATAAAAAGAGAAGACCTATAGAAAATGGCAAATAGGCAATTTGGAAAAGAAACACAAATGATCAATATTTCAAAACATATTGTTAAAAGTTTACACCACTCGGAAATATGTAAAGTTTTAGTAATCAGTATAATCAACAGTAAGATGGGCAATGCTGTGTATTTTGCTGTGTGAAAGGCCAACCTGTAATACACATCCAAAGCTTTCAAAACATGGCATATCTTTCTGACTGACCAACTCCAATTTTAAGAATTTAGGATTAAAAAAAGATCAAAACATCTAGCAAATTTTATTTGGGAGACAGTTTATATCAGCATGGAAAATGTATTTGTGAGATAGTTTCCATCAGTATGGGTTAGATTAATGAAGGACTTTTAATATAAATGTTTGATGATAGGGGTTTAAATAATTTGGTACAAAATACCACAAAGCCATTAAAAATTATGTAAAATATTTAAATGTCATGAAATTTGTAATATTCTACATAAAAGTACCAAGTAATTTAGAAGATCCAACTCTTACAAATTTACCTATTAACCCTGTTCTTCTGATGCTTGTTAATATTTTCCTATATATTCTCCCATTTTCCATGTGTATGAATATATAGAAATTAAAGTAAAAACTTTAGTTACCGGAGGAGGAGTCAAGATGGCGGAGAAGTAGCAGGCTGAGACTACTTCGGGTAGCGGGAGATCAGCTAAATAGCTTATCTAAAGATTGTAAACACCTACAAATCCAACGGGAAATTGAAGAGAAGAAGAACAGCAATTCCAGAAACAGAAAATCAACCACTTTCTGCAAGAAGATCAACGGGAAACCCAGCCAGGACCAAGTTCACCTACCAAGGAGAGCGGCGGAATTCCAGAGGAGAAGAAAGCAAAGCACGGAACTCATGGCTTTCTCCCCATGATTTTTTAGCCTTGCAGTTAATTTAATTTTTTTTTCTTTTTCAATTTTTTTTTCTTTTTCTCTTCTTCTGCTGAATTTTTTTTAACTTTTACCGTTTTCTTTTTTTAACGTTTTTTAAATAGTTTATCTAATATATATATTTTTTTCCTCTTTTTATATTTTTTCTTTATCGGCTTTCTTTTTTTTAATAGTTTCTTTTTTTTTTTTCTTTCTAATAAGAACATACTATGAGCAACTCTACGCCAACAAATTTGACAATCTGGAAGAAATGGATGCATTCCTAGAGACATATAAACTACCACAACTGAACCAGGAAGAAATAGAAAGCCTGAACAGACCCATAAGCAGTAAGGAGATTGAAACAGTCATCAAAAATCTCCAAACAAACAAAAGCCCAGGGCCAGACGGCTTCCCGGGGGAATTCTACCAAACATTTAAAGAAGAACTAATTCCTATTCTCCTGAAACTGTTCCACAAAATAGAAATAGAAGGAAAACTTCCAAACTCATTTTATGAGGCCAGCATCACCTTGATCCCAAAACCAGACAAGGATCCCAACAAAAAAGAGAACTACAGACCAATATCCTTGATGAACACAGATGCAAAAATTCTCGCCAAAATACTAGCCAATAGGATTCAACAGTACATTAAAAGGATTATTCACCACGACCAAGTGGGATTTATTCCAGGGCTGCAAGGCTGGTTCAACATCCGCAAATCAATCAATGTGATACAACACATTAATAAAAGAAAGAACAAGAACCATATGATCCTCTCCATAGATGCTGAAAAAGCATTTGACAAAGTACAGCATCCCTTCCTGATCAAAACTCTTCAAAGTGTAGGGATAGACGGCACATACCTCAATATTATCAAAGCCATCTATGAAAAACCCACCGCAAATATCATTCTCAATGGAGAAAAACTGAAAGCTTTTCCGCTAAGGTCAGGAACACGGCAGGGATGTCCGTTATCACCACTGCTATTCAACATAGTACTAGAAGTCCTAGCCTCAGCAATCAGACAACAAAAGGAAATTAAAGGCATCCAAATCGGCAAAGAAGAAGTCAAACTATCACTCTTCGCAGATGATATGATACTCTATGTGGAAAACCCAAAAGACTCCACTCCAAAACTGCTAGAACTTGTTCAGGAATTCAGTAAAGTGTCAGGATATAAAATCAATGCACAGAAATCAGTTGCATTTCTCTACACCAACAACAAGACAGAAGAAAGAGAAATTAAGGAGTCCATCCCATTTACAATTGCACCCAAAACTATAAGATACTTAGGAATAAACCTAACCAAAGAGACTAAGAATCTATACTCAGAAAACTATAAAGTACTCATGAAAGAAATTGAGGAAGACACAAAGAAATGGAAAAATGTTCCATGCTCCTGGATTGGAAGAATAAATATTGTGAAAATGTCTATGCTACCTAAAGCAATCTACACATTTAATGCAATTCCTATCAAAGTAACATCCATTTTTTTCAAAGAAATGGAACAAATAATCCTAAAATTTATATGGAACCAGAAAAGACCTCGAATAGCCAAAGGAATATTGAAAAAGAAAGCCAAAGTTGGTGGCATCACAATTCCGGACTTCAAGCTCTATTACAAAGCTGTCATCATCAAGACAGCATGGTACTGGCACAAAAACAGACACATAGATCAATGGAACAGAATAGAGAGCCCAGAAATGGACCCTCAACTCTATGGTCAACTCATCTTCGACAAAGCAGGAAAGAATGTCCAATGGAACAAAGACAGCCTCTTCAATAAATGGTGTTGGGAAAATTGGACAGCCACATGCAGAAAAATGAAATTGGATCATTTCCTTACACCACACACGAAAATAGACTCAAAATGGATGAAGGATCTCAATGTGAGAAAGGAATCCATCAAAATCCTCGAGGAGAACACAGGCAGCAACCTCTTCGACGTCAGCCGCAGCAACATCTTCCTAGGAACATCACCAAAGGCAAGGGAAGCAAGGGCAAAAATGAACTTTTGGGATTTTATCAAGATCAAAAGCTTTTGCACAGCAAAGGAAACAGTGAACAAAACCAAAAGACAACTGACAGAATGGGAGAAGATATTTGCAAATGACATATCAGATAAAGGGCTAGTGTCCAAAATCTATAAAGAACTTAGCAAACTCAACACCCAAAGAACAAATAATCCAATCAAGAAATGGGCAGAGGACATGAACAGACATTTCTGCAAAGAAGACATCCAGATGGCCAACAGACACATGAAAAAGTGCTCCATATCACTCGGCATCAGGGAAATACAAATCAAAACCACCATGAGATATCACCTCACACCAGTCAGAATGGCTAAAATTAACAAGACAGGAAATGACAGATGCTGGCGAGGATGCGGAGAAAGGGGAACCCTCCTACACTGTTGGTGGGAATGCAAGCTGGTGCAACCACTCTGGAAAACGGCATGGAGGTTCCTCAAAATGTTGAAAATAGAACTATCCTATGACCCAGCAATTGTACTGCTGGGTATTTACCCTAAAGATACAAACGTAGTGATCCGAAGGGGCACGTGCACCCGAATGTTTATAGCAGCAATGTCTACAATAGCCAAACTATGGAAAGAACCTAGATGTCCATCTACAGACGAATGGATAAAGAAGATGTGGTATATATACACAATGGAATACTATGCAGCCATCAAAAGAAATGAAATCTTGCCATTTGCGACGACGTGGATGGAACTAGAGGGTATCATGCTTAGCGAAATAAGTCAATCGGAGAAAGACAACTATCATATGATCTCCCTGATATGAGGGAGAGGAGATGCAACATGGGGGGTTGAGGGGGTAGGAGAAGAGTAAATGAAACAAGATGGGATTGGGAGGGAGACAAACCATAAGTGACTCTTAATCTCACAAAACAAACTGAGGGTTGATGGGGGGAGGGGGTTGGGAGAGGGCGTGGGGTTATGGATATTGGGGAGGGTATGTGCTATGGTTGTGAAGTGTGTAAACCTGGCGATTCGCATACCTGTACCCCTGGGGATAAAAATATATGTTTATAAAGCTGTAAAAAAAAAAAAAAAAAAAAAAAGAAAGAAAGAAAGAAAGGATGAATACCCAAGTTTTGTAGCAACATGGACGGGACTGGAAGAGATTATGCTGAGTGAAATAAGTCAAGCAGAGAGAGTCAATTATCATATGGTTTCACTTATTTGTGGAGCATAACAAATAGCATGGAGGACAAGGGGAGATGGAGAGGGGAGTTGAGGGAAATTGGAAGGGGAGGTGAACCATGAGAGACTATGGACTCTGAAAAACGATCTGGGAATTTTGAAGGGGTGGGGGGTGGGAGGTTGGGGCACCAGGTGGTGGGTATTGTGGAGGGCACAGATTGCATGGAGCACTGGGTGTGGTGCAAAAATAATGAATACTGTTATGCTGAAAAAATAAAAAAATTTAAAAAAAAAAAACAAAAAAAAAAACTTTAGTTACCTTTCCTTTTCAGTCAAGGCAAATATTAAAGTCAATAATTCTGAGAACAAGTTCAGGCTGTCACTTAAATAGAACAAAGAAAACAAAATCCTTAATAAAACATTAAACCAGAGACTAAAGATAGGTTATGTTACAGATGTGTTGATTTACATGACAACTAACAGCAAAATGAAATCCTGGACTGATTTCTGACCCAGGAAGAAACATTTTTTTTTCTTTCCTTAGGGTATTACTAAGACAACCAGTAAAAACTGAACGAAATGTACAGATAACAGTGTTATATCAATATTATTTTCCTCATTTTCATAATTGTGCTGTGGTTGTATAAAAGAGTGTCCTTGATTTTAAGGAAATTCATACAAAAGCACTGGGAGTAATGTGGCACCATGTCTGTTCCTCTCAAACACTTCAAAAGTAATTATAGATAAATAATATAATAGACTCCCTTTATCCATAGTTTACGTTCCTCAGTTTGAGTTACTTGCAGTCAAGCCCAGTTCAGAAGCAGGTGATCCTCCTTCTGACTTATCATCAGAATATCAATAGTAGGTTAACACTGTAAAACAATATCTACATCATTCACCTTGCTTCATCACATCATGTAGGTATTTTCTCATCTCATATCATCACAAGAATGTGAGTATATTACAATGAGATATTCTGTGAGAGATTCATATAACTTTTATTATAGAAAATTATTTTAATTGTTTTTGGTTGTTTTTGTTATTAATCTCTTAATATGCCTAACTTATAAATTAAACTTTACTGTGGTGCCTGGGTGGCTCAGTCAGTTAAACATCCAACTCTTGATTTCAGCTCAGGTCATGATCTCAGGGTCATGAGACTGATCAGAGTGTAGGGCTCTGCTCTGAGCATGGAACCTGCTTGAGATCCTCTCTCTCCCTCCTCCCTCTGCTCCTCACCCTCACTTCCGTGCACACATGCTCTGTCTCAATAACTAAATAAAGAAAACTAAACTTTATCCTAGATATGTATATATAGGAAAAGAATAGTATATATACTATTTGTTCCAATCCGCAGTTTCAGGCATCCACTGGGGGCTCCCCTGTAGATAAGGGGGAGAGATACTGTACAGGCTTACATATATAAAAATATATACTTACATGTATATGTATATAGAGAGAGGAAAAAATAGGATAAAACAAACATAGCAAAATGCTAATATGTAGACAATCTGTATGAAGAATCTGCATAGAAAATTTTGTAAAATTCTTGCAAATTTTCTCCATCTGAAATTATTTCAAAATAAAAGAATTTTAAACACCAGGGGGAAAAAAAGTGATAATTTAACAAAATTAACATTCATATATTCATACTTACTGAAAGTCTGACACTAGTACATAGCAGTAAACAAAGCAGATAAAAATCCCTACCTTATCTTCTACCAGGTAGAGACAGACAATAAATACATAAGTAAAATGTATATTATGTTAGAAATCAAGTATTGTGGAAAGAGGGGAACACACACACACACAATCACCTTCTTCCAAGTGTATAAGTCTCCTTGGTAGGAGTGAGGATTTGCAATTTAAAATACCACCTATAAGGGATGTGACAACAAGAAGATGAGACAGGGCCTTAATATAAGGTGCAAGCCTAACAGAATTCAGCAAAAGTATATGATGGTGGCTTAAGCCAGTTTTGTAGTAAAAAATTACTGACTCTATTTGAAAATTGATTAGACAGGATATGCTGATATACTGAATACAGGGGAGAAAGAAAACATCAAAGATGACTACGGCTTTAATGCCTGAGCAACTAAAGGGTGGAAGACAGGGTTATGGAAAAGAGGTGGGCGGGGGATAGGCAGCTTGGGAGTTTGGCTTTTTAAACATTGTGGCCCCATTAAATTTCTAAAGGAAGGAACTCAATAGACATTTGAATAACTCTGGAGTCTAGGGTAAAGTCCAGCCTGGAGACATAAATCTGGGAGACATAAACTTATATATGGTATTTAAAGTCAAGAGACTGGATGTGATCACCAAAGAAGTAGTGGGTCAGTTGACAAAGGAAATGATGTTTTTTAATCTGTTAATATAATCATAGGATTAGTATAAACATGATACAGTGTTTGTTTAGAGACCGCTAATCATTTGAATAGAGAGCTACAATTACAAATATGAATTAGGACAACTAAAATATAAGAGTGGTTTAATAACACCTAATAGTATACCAAAAAGAAATACCAATAATGTGATGCTCTGTAAGAATTTAAAAATGAAAAAAATACTACCCATAACAGAAAATCCTTACACTATTTGTTTTCATATGGCTGAGTAAACAAACAAAATCAGAGATCATGAAGTCTTAGAAAATGTAAACAGTATTATTATAATAGCTAAACAAAGCATTTATCAATCGAAACTCAAAATTGTCCAAAATGGAGCCAACTGACTAAAACTGTCTGAAGCAATCTTCAGAACAGGTACTGGAGCATATGCAAATCTGATCAATCTGACAAAGACACCTCTCAATATAAATTAATGGGTTGGCATTTTGGCATTCTTGACAGAAAGACTTCGGGAGTTTAAGATACAAGTTTAAAACCAAGCTTTGGGGGTGCCTGGGTGGCTCAGCGAGCTAAGCCTCTGCTTTTGCCTCAGGTCATGATCTCAGGATCTCAGGATCAGGCTCTCTGCTCAGCGGGAAGCCTGCTTCTCCCTCCCTCTCTCTGCCTGTCTTTCTACCTACTTGTGATCTCTCTCTCTGTCAAATAAATACATAAATAAAAATCTTAAAAATAATAAAAATAAAACCTAGCTTTGCCACTTATATGCTGTGTGGGACCTCAGCAAATTACCACTTCATACTTTTGTTTTCTGCTTTGTAAACTACATCTAAGACTATTTCAGGTATGCCTGAGTGATTCAGTCAGTGGAGCCTCAGCCTTCCGCTCTTGTCATGATCCTAGGATCAAGTGCCGCAGCAGAGAGCCTGCTACTCCCTCTGCCTGCCTCTCCCCTTGCTTGGGCTTACACGCACTCTCTCATAAATAAATAAATAAAATCTTAAAAGAAAAAAAAAAGACTATTTCATAGTACTGACATCACAATTAAATGACATAAATAGCATCAGCCTAGTGCAAAAAAGCCAGGGTAGAAATTCGGAAAGTTGTGTTGTTTCCAAGATCAAGAAATGGACTTGAGGCAGGTGGAAGTAAGTACAGATACCCATGTGAACTAAGGAGTATGAAAATATGGACTAAAATCTAACACAAGTTTCCAGAATGCACTATCCTACCCTCCAAACTCTTTTTCAATTCTATAAACATGAGATGAAAATGTACTATTTATCTATTAGATTATGGTATAGAAATTTTAGTAATTTTAGTAAATTTAATTTTAGTAAAAATTAAATCATATTTCTAACCACAAGGAGCTAAATCTGGATATGCAAACACCTTTTCAACAAGAAAAGCAAAAATGTTATAGGGATGCAGCTACAGACACATCAAAATTAAGACACATTCTATAATAACAACATAATAGCTCGCTATTAGGGGTGATAAATTCTCTTTAGGGGAAAAAAGGGCATTCTTGAAGAAGGAAGCACTTAATCTGAATCTTAGGAAGTTAAGAACTTCAACTGGAGGAAAACAAATTCAGATAAGTAATCATATAGGCAGTTCATTCTCCTACCTTCAAGCAAGTTTAGTCTTACTTCCAATTTGCACCTATAACTCATGAATCCTAGTGAAAACAATGTAACATACCTATAGCCTCAGAAAAATCAGAGTAAGGAGAACGAGACAGTCTCCAGCATCTGAGTATGAAACTCTTTTTCTTTTCCCAAAATGCTTTCATAATGGATATTATACCACCAAATATTCTAACAAAACTGGTAAGTAATATAAAGAGTGATTTTAATATTATGCCTTTTCCACCGCAATTTTTTCCTTTTTTTTTTTTTTTTCTAGATTTTATTTATTTGACAGACAGAGATCATAGGTAGAGAGGCAGGCAGAGAGAGAGAGGGAAGCAGGCTCCCCGCTGAGCAGAGAGCCCGATGTGGGACTCGATCCCAGGACCCTGAGATCATGACCTGAGCCGAAGGCAGCGGCTTAACCCACTGAGCCACCCAGGTGCCCCCAATTTTTTCCTTTTAAATAAAGATGGAATGTAAGCATGTAGAGAAAATAGTACAAGTCATCCCTCTAACCTTCAAATTTAAGACTGTGCTAAAAAATGAAAGGTTATAAAGATTCATTGAAGCTAATTAAAAACTGAGGCTAAGAAACATGAATAGAATAGTAATAACATAAAAAGTCACAAGGACATATTTATAATAACTGGTTAATATTGCCATTAATATTACCATCAACTGCAACAAGTAAATTTCATTTGCATAATTCAAACCAACAAACTATAAAATCGTATTTATGAAATGATTATAAACTTTAAGGTCATTATTTGGTGATTTTACACAACATTTTTATCTTGAGATATGCTAATGATATTTGTTGTTAAATAAAGATAATCAAGTCCTGAGCAGGGGACCTAAACAGACACTTTCCCTAAGAAGACTTACAGATGACCAAGAGACACATGAAAAGATGCTGAACATTAATAATAATAAAGGAAAGGCAAATCAAAACCACAATAAGGTATCACATCACACCCATTAGAATTCTAGTATCAAAAAAACAAGAAATAACAAGTGCTAAGCAGAGATGTGGAGAAAGGGAACTTTCATGTACTGTTAGTGGGAAATGTAACTGGTACAGCTACTATGAAAACCAGTCTCAAAAAATTAAAAAATAGAAATGCCATATGACCTAGTAATTCCACTGGTGGGTATTTAGCCGAAGAAAATGAAAAGACTAATTCAAAAAGATATATGCACCCCTATGTTAATTGCAGCATTATTTAAAATAGCTAAGATACAGGAAAAAAGCTAAACTGTCCACTGATAATAAGTTAGATGGAGAAAGACAAATACCACATGATTTCATTTATATGTGAAATCTAAAAAAACAAAACAAAGAAGACAAAGAGATTCATAAATATAGAGAAAAAAGTAGTAGTTGCCAAAGGGGCAGGGGAAGAGTCTGGGGGGTTGGATGAACAAAACACGTAAAGGGGACTACAGGATTCAAACTTCCAGTTATAAACTAGATTAGTCATAAGGATAAAAAATACAGCTTAGGGAATATAGTCAATAATATTGTACTAACACTGTACAGTGACAGGTGGTAATTACACTTATCATGGTGACCACTGCATCATATATCGAATGGTCAAATCACTATGTTGTATACCTGAAACTAATAAAACATTGTATGTCAACTATACTTCAATAATAAAAATTTTAAAAAGAAAAAGCAAGCTCGTATCTTTTAGAAATGGATTCTGAAATATCTACAGATGGAATGATGTCTATATGAACTTGAAAATAAAACAGGAAGGAAATAAGGGGTGGAGAAATGAAAAAGCCATGACTTGATAGCTGCTATTGCTGGGTAATGGTTATATGGAGAGTTCATTATATTATGCCTCTCACAAAAGGAGAGTGAAATGTTCCATAATAAGAACTTTCATAAAATAGAGAAAAAATTGCTAATACCAAATCATATAAAAATGAGTGCAGAATAGTACAAACCTTAAACCTTGACATGGTGAGTGATACTGTCTCTGAGACTTAGGCTACCTTAAACCGAATGTTGACTGGTGCACTCAAAAAATATATAAAGAGGGGCACCTGGGTGGCTCAGTGGGTTAAGCCTCTGCCTTCAGCTCAGGTCATGATCCCAGGGTTCTGGGATCGAGCCCCACATCGGGTTCTCTGCTCAGCGGGGAGCCTGCTTCCCCCCCACCCCGCCCCTCCTGCCTCTCTGCCTACTTGTAATCTCTGTCAAATAAATAAATAAAACCTTAGAACAAACAAACAAATAAAATATATATATAAATAAATATATCCCCTCGAAGTACAGATATCCGGAATACTTCTAAACTTCTCAATCATATATCAATGAAAATATATTCTCACACTAGGCCAAAATCCCAAATAATACTACCAAAATGCACACTTAAGAGGTCACATCAGAGCTGCACCTAAAATGCAAGGAGGTCATAACTAACTACATCTCATTTCATATTAATCATCTTCTCCATGTCTTTACATGGATCATAATTTATTTACAAGCAAAGCATGGAGAGCAAAAAAGATACTAAAATCAAATTACTTTCCTGATCACTGTCAATCCAATTCATGAAGCAAAGTTTCCAAGAATCTCTAATATGTATTAACAGAACTAATTAACAAACAGCTTGTATCAAGTCCCTTTACTCAGTAACGATTACAAGAACAAAGACAAGTATAATACATACTGGAGGCCGACCAGGACGACCCCTTTTTCTTTTTCCTTTGATCTCTGTCTCTTCAAGTTCGCTGCCAGCATCAGAATGGGCAGTAGTTTCATTAGTTGAATCCCTAGAAAACGTGATATATTATTTTAGCAAACAAATTAATTCATATATACAATGCAGTTCTGTTCCACTACTTTCCTTACCTCCTGAAATATGGCTGATAAGAAGTGTTTTTTCTTCCACTTCCAGAAAAAATCTTTAGGAAACTGAAAATGTTATACTTCCTGTCTGTATCCCATAACTCTGAGTGACATGAATCTCCAAATTAATAGATAAACAAAGAGAAGGAAATGATTGTGGAAACGGCAGCTGCTATACAAAATATAAATGAAAATTCAGTTGTAGAAGATGAATTCATCAACACAAAAAAACTAACTCTTAAGAGGAATTTTGTTCATTCTGTAAAATCAGGAAAGTCAATAGTGTGCTAGTAAAAGTTTAACTGCCTCTTCAAAAAAATATGATTAAAAATGTTACTAATATAAAGGATATATAACAATTTACTGACAAAAAAATACACAATATTTTTATTATAAATTCCATATAGCTAATCCGTTCACATAAAATGATAGTTTTACCACTCTTGTATCCATACCTAACCTTTGGTTGCAAATGATGAACAAACACAGTTCTGACATGAAAGATCACAACTTCTTTACTGAATAAGTAACAGTTCTCAAATACTAGAAGAAAACTTCTCACTATGAGTGTTATCATAACATAATGGCTATAAACCTGGTATACCTTTAAATTTAACCTACATTCTTAACAATAACTTCATCACATTAGGTCTACAGACAAATGACAAAATAATAAATTGAGACCTGATCTGTAGTGTTTGCTGCTTTTCGCAATGTAAATACTCCTACCACAATTTCAAATTGCCAAAATGGTATCAACAGACTTGAGAAGTAATAAACAGTAATAGTACACCACTAAAAAGTATTTCTACCATAAAAATACAATAGGTGTAAATAAAAACTTCAATAACATATAAAATAGTAATATGTAAAATAATTAGAAAGTGGTGAATTTGAGGATTTGTTACATTTATTTTTAATATGATTTATTTAATTTTAAGTACATAAAGCTTAACTTTTTATAATGACAATGTTAATTTCACTGGGTCACAAAATTCCTGTAAATTTAATATTTAACTCTCCAAGACAGTACAGGCTGGCTCTAGCATACCACTGAAAAGATATATATAGTATGAACAACTTCTTCATTAAATTTTATGTTACTAACAGTATAAAGGATATGCATAAAACTGCAAATACAATAAAAGGAATACAGCAAAGGGGAGTCCAACATACAATCTATTATTTCTCCATCTGCTTCACTGAATGCTCTCAGTATCATTTCCTCTTTGTGTCGGGTGCCTAAAGCTTAATTCTTTACTGTCTGCTACTCTTCCCTTTATATCACACTCAATGGGAGATCTCACCCACTTGATGTATAACTTCTATCACTTCAGTACATTATCAATAGACCTGATCACCCATTTCTCATTTCTCCAAAGACGACAAAGGGCTAACAGACATATGAAAAAAATGCTCAGCGTCACTCAACATCAGAAAAATACAAATCAAAATCAATGAGATACCACCTCACACAAGTCAGAATGGCTAAAATTAACAACTTAGAAAATAACAGATGTTGGAGAGGATGCGGAGAAAGGGGAGCCCTCTTTCACTGTTGGTGGGAATGCAAACATGCAGCCACTCTAGAAAACAACAGGGAGGTTCCCCAAAAAAGTTAAAAATAGAACTACCCTATGACTCAGCAATTGTACTACTAGGTATTTACGAAAAGAATACAAAAACACTGATTTGAAGGGGCACATGCACCTGAATGTTCATAGCAGCAATGTCCACAATAGCGAAAGTATGGAAAGAGCCCAGATGTCCATCAACAGATGAGTGGATAAAGAGGATGTGGTATATGTATGTATGTGTGTACACACACACACACACACACACACACACACACACACACACACACAATGGAGTATTACTTAGCCATCAAAAAGAATGAAACCTTGCCATTTGCAATGACATGGATGGAACTATAGGGTGTTATGCTAAGTGAAATAAGTCAGTCAGTGAAAGACAAATACATATATTTCACTCAAATGTGAAATTTAAGAAACAAAACAGAGGATCATAGGAGAAGGGAAGGAAAGATAAGATAAAAACAGAGAGGAAGGCAAACCATAAGAGACTCCTAACTACGGGAAACAAAGGAGGGCTGCTGGAGGGGAGATGGGTGGTGGGATGGGGTAACTGGGTGATGGGCATTAAGGAGGGTGCTTGATGTAATGAGCACTGGGTGTTATATGCAAGTGATGAATCAAAAAGTCTACCCCTGAAACTAATGATACACTATATGTTAATTAAATTGAATTTAAATTTTAAAAGGTTTTAAAAACAGATCTGATCATCTATAATTCAAGATTTTTAAGTCACATGTAACATGCTTCTTTGAATGCTACATCAAATTTACCAAATACCACATATAAAATTAAGTGCAACACTAACTTATTTCTAGCTCTCTGCTCAAGGCAATATAATTAACTGATTTATTTAGTTAATGCATAAGTGTACTTTAAGTTGTTATGCAAATTTATCATGGTCATCATTATCCTGTCTTACTCATACTCCTAGAATCATATCAATCTTCCTCTTGTGCCATTAGCTAACAAGTGTTCCCATGACATCCCCCCATATAATAATTCTCCAATTCTTTCCATGATTATTACCACAATAATCATGAATAATAATACCCTGAATTAATTTCAACTTAACTACTTCTAGTTCCCTCATGCAAGGCATTCTACATGACGTATTGCCAAGTAAGATTCTTAACATTGCAGTATTTCCTTATTTGCAAATCTTCAAAGGTGATCTGGTATTTAAAACTGTAAAAAGAGGGGTGCCTGGGTGGCTCAGTGGGTTAAAGCCTCTGCTTTCAGCTCAGGTCATGATCCTAGGGTCTTGGGATCAAGCCCCACATCTGGCTCTCTGCTCAGCAGGGAGCCTCCTTCCTCCTCTCTCTGCCTGCCTCTCTGCCTACTTGTGATCTCTGTCAAATAAATAAATAAAAATAAATTCTTTAAAACTGCAAAAAGAAAAAAGACTGAGATTTCTGAGGAAGATGGAGAGTAGGAAGATCCTAGGCTCACATCAACCCACAGATACACCTAGAAACCACCCACATCAAGATTACATAACCCAGAAAACGACCAAAAGACTATTACAACAGACTCCCCACAGGCAAATTTAGAGAAGAGGCCACATCAAAGACAATAGGAAAGGCAAAGATTTGCTGGGAGCCAAACAGACCCACAGGGCTGTCTAAGGGAGGTCAGGAAGCCACCAGCACAGACAGGAGAGTAGAATAGCTACCACACCAAGCACATAAGGCACCCCATGCATGGAGGACCCATACTAGGAAGACTAATCACCGTAACATTTGGCTTTAAAAACCAGAGGGGCTTAACTTTGCAAGTTCTCACCATCACCAGGGCTTAATACCAGAAACTTTAAAAATTAGCAGGCTGCCTCTGGGAGAGCTGGAGGGCAATGGGAAACAGAGTCCTTGCCCTTAAAGGAGGGGGGGGGGGGGGGCACATGAAATAGCAGTAACAAACAGCTCCAGGGAGATACAGAGCAGAAGCAGCAGTCTGAAAAATGACTTGGGTTAAGGAAGGGAGATTTGTTTTCTAATCTCAGTGAATATGCTGAAGGGGTACGGATGTTTGGGAGACTCCTCCAAGAACAGAAGAGCTGGCAGGCGCCATTTCCCTCCCTCTTACTCAGCCTAGATACATGGACATATACAGAACCAGTATGAACACACTCTCCATCTAGCTTGCTAACAGCACCCTTACCCCCATGCTTTCCTGTGGACCTGCCCCCTCAAGGCCCACCTCCAAAGGAGTCTACACAAAGCTGTATCATAGGTATGGAATTGTGCTAACAGCCCCAGCAGGGACTAGGAACAAGGCAAAGTGACTCTTGCCCTAGGTAAAGGGGAAGAAAACCACACATACCAGTTTGACTGCAGCACAGGCAATGGACTTGGGGCAGACAGCTGATCTGACTACAGGCACTTCCCACCTGCAGTCCCTGGAAGTCCCTGCAGGCACTTCCCACCAATGAAAGCTTCTCATGGGTCAACACAGGGATAGTACCTGCAGTCTGATGCTACTGGAGCTCTGGCAAATGCCTGGTCTAACCTAACTCAATCCCAAGGCCACCCAGACAGGCACACTAATAACAAAGAACTAAACTCTGCCCACAACAGGCAGGAAGAACCATTACAGAGGACCAAACTGAAGGCAAATACAGCTCACCCACAACAGCAAAGTGCATACAACATTCATAGAAGACACCCCTGAAACCAAAGGTTTGGATAATTAGGGGACAATGCACTGTAGGGAACTAGAGGACATCTTATTCATAAGGCCATTACTTTCAATAGGAGGAGATGTAGCTAACTTTTCTAAAACATAAGAGATAAAACATAAGACACAAATGAGGAGACAGAGGAATGTGTCCCAAATAAAAGAACAGGACAAAAATCACAGCTAGAGACCTAGAAGATTTAAAGTAACAGATCTCACTGGATTTGAAAAAAGAGTACAGGAACTCAAAGAGAGCCTTAACAAAGAGGTAGAAAATATAAAAAAGAACCATTCAGAGATGAAAAACTCAATAACTAAAATTAAAAATACACTAGAGGGAATAAATAGTAGACAAGAGGAATCAGAAGAATGTATCAGCAACCTGGAGGACAGACTAATGAAAAACAACGAAGCTGAACAGGAGAGAGAGAGAAAGAAAAATAAATAATAATAATAATAATAAATGGAAACAGACTCAAGCAGGATGCCTGGATGGTTCAGTTGGTAAGCATCTGCCTTCGGTTCAGGTCATGATCCTCAGGCCCTGGGATGGAGTCCCACATCAGGCTCCTTGCTCAGCGGACAGCCTGCTTCTCCCTCTGCCTGCTGCTCCCCCTGTTTGTGCGCTCTTACTCTCTCTGTCCCTGACAGATAGATAGATAGATAGATAGATAAATAAATAAAATCTTTGAAAAAAAAATAGACTTAAGGAACTCAGTGACACCAATAAGCATAACATTTGCATTATAGGGAACCCCGAAAAAGAAAGGAGAGAAAACGGGGAATAAAATTTATCTGAAGAAATATGGTGGAAAGCTTCCTGAATATGGGAAAGGAAACAAGAAATCCATATTCAGGAGGTAGAGAAAGCCCTCTCCCCCGCAAATCAATCCAAGGAGGTGTCTACCAAGACACGTAATAATTAAAATGGCAAAAAGTAGTGATAAAGAGAGCATTTTAAAAGTAGCAAGAGAAAAGGAAACAATTATATACAAGGAAAACTCCATCAGGCAATGAGCTGATTTTTCAGCAGAAACTTTGCAGACCAAAAGAGAGTAGCATGATATATTGTCACTGAAAGGAAGTGCAGAAGGGAAAAGACCTGCAACCACAAATACTCGATCCAGCAAGGCTATTATTCAAAATAAAAGGAGAAATAGTTCCCCAGACACACACAAATTAAAGGAATTCATGACTACTAAACCAGCTTTACAAAAAATGTTAAAAGGGACTTTTTAAATGGAGGGAAATACCATAAAGCAAGAGTAGGAAAAGTAGGAAGCAGTAAAAATAAGTATGTCTATAGAAGTCAGTGAAGGGATTCACAAAAGCACTGAATCCCTGTATTTTACCCTGAAACTACTATAACAATGTATATTCATTATACTGGAATGAAAGTTTTTTTTTTTTTTAACTTTTTAAAAAATAAAATTAAAATTATAAATAATATTGATCTAATCCAGGACTACATAGTAAATATGTAACACTTCAGGGTCTTAAAGTCTGTCATCATAGCCTGAATGCAGCCACATATAATATGTAAGTGAATGGACCAGTCTGTAGTCCAATAATATTCATAAAAACAGAACTCTGAGCCACTAGCAGTAGTCAATTCCTGATCTAGCTCATCTTATTCATCGCCACTAAAAAATAATAAATCATACTGCATTTTCCTCAATACAGACCAAAAAGATTATGTTTACATATACTGTGTGCTATTTATATACATTATCTGCAACAAACATGTACAAAAACCTTGTAAGAAAACACATTATATCAATACAGACAAAGAAATGAAAGATCTGAAAATGTGATTATCTTGTTTATAGTCACATACCTAGTATGTGGCACAGTATATTTAGATCTCTAGGTAAACCTGAATTCTCTATCTCTATGTCTAGCATACTAGACTGCAAATATTGTGTTTTCTTTTTCTCTTGTGTGGACAGAATCTACTAGTGCTTTTGATGCTTTAAATCAGAAAGCAACTATAGGAACATGTCTGTTCTAGCATATAATACATAACCCATTAGTGAAAATAATTTATCCTTGAGCACTACACTTTACCGATAAAAGAGAAAGGTACAATATATTTTCTAATTCTGCCAACTGCAGCCAGTTTAAAAGATGATAGCTATTATCAACAAATTACTAATAGATTCCAAAAAAAAAAAAAGAAAAAAAATTACTAATACATTCCAATTAGTATATGTGTATATGTGTGTTTATTAGAATATACAAGAATACATATATAATTTTTTTTACTTCAAGCAATAGTGAGGATATAAGAATACAAGGAAGAGTTTCCCTAACTCTGAATCCCAAACTGAAGAATAACAGTTTGACTACTACCCTGCCATAAATATTTATGATTTTGCATATATAAATACACATCAAAATACAATTTATTTCATTGTTTTATTTTCTCCTTCTAACTATATTTGTTTTAAATTTTTTAATTAATAGGAATCTTCCATGCAAGTAAACAGAATTCCGGAATAGTATGCTTCATAATACAGTACGCTTCATAATACATATGAAATTTATTTAATTATTTCCCTATCCGTGAGCACTCAGACTGTCTCTAGTTTTAAACTACTAAAGAGCTGAAACAATTATCTTGTACAGTTAACTCTCATTATATAGTAACAAATTGCTCTCTAGGACAGGCACAGAATCCTTGATCAAAAATTCAAACTTTGACCAACTGCTGCAAAAAACCTACAAACACCGTGCCAATGTTTAATGTTCACATTTATACTACTACTAGACAGAAGTTAAGAGAATGGAAGAACCAGATTAAATCTTATAAAAATGAATTTTTATTCCCTAAAACTCTAAATTCTGTCTACCTCTCTTCATTTGCACCGTAACCACTTCAAGTTGTCAATATAACTGGCTTGCATACTGCAATACCCTCCTCTTAAAAGGTCTCCTTGCTTCTACTGTTGTCCCTCCCAAATAATCACTATACTACCCAAGAGTGATTTTCTAAATCTATCCCATGCATCTCTTCCATGCTTAAAATCCTAAACTGACTTCTTACTGTCCCTAAAAAGAAAAATTCAAAATTCCGAATATCATTTAAGCAGGTCCCTGTATGATATAGCCCCACTCTACTCACAAGCCTTAATCTCATGTCAATCTCCATCCCCAACCCTGAAAAAAAAGAAAAAAGAGAAAGAAGAGCTTTATTTCAGTCTCTCAAACATACCATGAGTCCTCCTAACTCAGGGTCTCTGTACATGCCATTCCTTCAATCCGAAATTAATACTCTGATCTCTTCTTCTTCCCAAACCTTTCCTCTGCTTCAGAGTTAAGCTCAACTCTTTTCCAGAGAAGAGTAGACTAAATCAAGGCTCGTGGTAAAATTCTCACAAAATTCTCTAATTTATCGTCCTAGCACCTCAATGGCAGATCTATATATTTGTGATTACTTCACTAATGCCTATTTATATAAGTTTCATGAAAATATGGACTGAATCTCTACTACATGCTCTTTCTCTCAAGAACCTAACATACCTTCAGATACTGTACTATGTAGCAGAATATAAAAATATGTGGTAACTGGTAATATTTCACAATGCCTAACAGTAAACACCACAAAGGTGACAAATTCATCAGTGATAACATTATCTAAATAAGCTAAGAAATAACAAGGTCACAAAAAAATTTTTTTTAAAAGGTCATTCACTGGTTCTCGTGTATACTTAAAAAAATCATTACTGAACTAAACATTAAGAACTACTGGGTCGAAATATTTTTGTTTTTGAGGAGATCATTAGAGATCATTTTTTTTCTCCCTCTTTTTTTAAAAAGATGGCATGGAGCCCAACATGGGGCTTGCACTCAAAATTATGAGATCAAAAGTCAGACACTCCAACCGACTGAGCCACCCAGGCACCCCAAGATCAATTTCTAATATACTGTCTTCACTTTACAAATGATGGAAACTGAAGTTTACAAATACTAAGAAATATATTTCCTTTCACTTACAATGCAGACATGGTATTGCTGGCTGGCTGGAATAAAGAAGGTAACATATTGCTGTTATAATATCTGTCAAAATACTCAGAGAACTGTATGCCCCCAACATATGTTCCTTAGATCTCAACTTGACCAAGAGTACAATCTCCCACTGACAGACTGAAAGCAAAGTTCATTTATCCACTTAAAAGATCACCACTATCCACTACCCATAATCATTATACAGGCTTACATTTTAATGAAAAAAATTCAGTTACTCACCAAAAAAATGATGTTAAATACTATTGTGTCAATGTAACTTCTCCTTAAAAGCAACATGTATTTAAATACAATCTCTGGGGACGCCTGGGTGGCTCAGTTGGTTGGACGACTGCCTTCGGCTCAGGTCATGATCCCGGAATCCCGGGATCGAGTCCCGCATCAGGCTCCCAGCAACATGGGGAGTCTGCTTCTCCCTCTGACCTTCTCCTAGCTCATGCTCTCTCTCACTGTCTCTCTCTCAAATAAATAAATAAAATCTTTAAATAAATAAATAAATAAACAAAAAAATAAATACATACATACATACATACAATCTCTGTTCCATATTTAATCAGACGTATTTCTATTGGGCCTACCTAATAACTAATAGTATAAGATAAAAAAGTGCAGTTTAGGCAGAAACAAGGATTATAAAACATTATGTTAAAGTATGGTACTAGAAGAAAAGCAAAGAACATTACAAAACCACAGGAGGACACCTACCCCAACTCTGAGGGGAAAGAAGAGTTTTGCTGGAGGCATGACACATCAGCTAAGACCTATAGTATTAGTGAGCTTGCCAGGTAAGAACAGAGTTAAGTAGAACTGCTGGCAGGACAAAGATTTAAAAAAAGAAAGAAAATATTATGTGGAGACCTCCAAAAATCTTTATGTTAAGAAGTATTAAGACATGAGTTAAATACTTAGAAAGGGCTTAAATTTTATCTCCTGTATTTGGGGGGAAAAAGGAAGATAGATATGGATAGTTATTCAAGCAGGTAAAGACATTTAGACACCTTTTTGTCTTAGATACCTGAAGGAAAAACACAAAGCCAGAAAATGAAGTAAAAGGTGCCTATAATCTCTTAGTAAAGAGATATATAAATGAACCAGGACAATAAAAATATAAATAATTACATAAACCGTTGTTCACTCTCATTATATCTAAACCACTGTTATCATACAGGATCACAGTATGCAGGTTCCTAATTTGTATCCTGATGAAACCTACAAAAGAGAAAGTATCTGCTACTACACTAATTGTATTTCCCAAAGAATACAAAATAAGACCCAATTCTAGATCCATCCTACAATTCCAACACATCTAATGAGATACTACTAAAAATGCCAATGCAACCGGAATGGCCCAACAATCACAATCTCAGCAAAGGAAGGTGGGGGAGGTGGAAGGGTATGTGTTAGAGAAACAGTATGATACAGGATAGGAGTTTATACACTTCTGTATATAATGAATGGTCCAACAAAATGGTCCAAAAAAATATTTATACTTTGCAGGCGCTTCATTCTCTATCACAACTTGTAGCACAAAAGCAGTTAAACAATCTATAAAAGAGTAAGAATGGCTCTGTACAAATTTATAAAAATTTATAAAAAATTTTTATAAAAATCAGGCAACATGCCAGCCTTGGTCCATGGGTCATAGTATGCTAACTCCTGATAAGGAGAGTAACATCTTTGCTCAATAACACAAAAATACGGATATTACTACAGCAAGGGTCATGCACAGATATGGTAATTACACAATCTAACAGTTGTTTGATTTCAGACATACTGCTCAACTATCAGAGAACCTATCTGAAGTGTGTCATTTAAAAAAGCATTTCATATACAAAAATGTGGTATTTTTTTTAAAAATAAGAAAACTGTAATACTTACTGTAACACTGGTAACTCTGAAGTAATCATTGCTGAAGAGGTCTTTCCACAATGCAGCAAAAGAACCAAATGCTGTCCAACTCAAAACTTTTTAAATAACCTCAAAGCCAATCCTGTTATTAAAAAAAAGAAAAAGAAAGAAAATTATTTTATTTCCAGCTTACTGAGGTATAACTGACAAATAAAATTGCATGATATTTAAAGCATACATGATGATTTGATATGCATATACATTGTGAAGGACTCCTTCTCATCAAATTAATTAACATATCTATCACCTCACAGGTGAAAGTGGGATATTGCTATCCACCTTACAGAAAATAAAAAGATTATTAGAATGGACAGTTGTATGCCAATAAATCACATAACCCATTGTTAAACAGACAAATTCCTAGAAATATAAAAACTGCCAAAACTAGCCCAAGAAAAATAGAAAATCTGAACAGACATACTGATGTAAAAATCCTAAAAACAAAACAAAACAAAAAATCTGGCAAACAGAATCCAACTACATATTCAATGTAATATATGCCATGGGCAAGTGGGATTTATTCCAGGAATGCAAGAGTGATTCAACTTAAAAACAGTGGTCAATTTAATACATTAATAGAAAGAAAAATTAGCTACATGACCATCTCAAATTACGAAAGAAAGCATCTGGCATAATCTCAAGGGAAACCAAAAAGCCAAATATTCTTTCATAATAAAAACATTTTAAAAAACTAAAAAAGGAACTTTCTTAATATGATAAAGGCCACTTATGAAGAATACATTGGTAGCTTCATCAATAGTGAAAGACTAAAATGAAAGCATTCCCCCTAAAATCAGGAAGAAAACAATAATGTCCATTTTCACCACACCTTTAAAAATGTACCACTATACGTTTTAGCAAGAGACAAGAGACAATTAGTCAAGAAAGAGATAAGAATTACACCTAAACAGAAAAGAATTAAGTTATCTGCATTCACAAATGGCATCATAATAGTTTATATACAGAAAATCTCAGAGAATCAACAGCAATAAAATACTAGTAAAGAAAAGTTGCAGGGTACAAATAACATACAAAAAGCCACTGCGTTTATTAGAACTGAATAATGTACCAATGGTGCAGGATACAAAAATTACTATGAACAATTTGGTTGGTTTTTTTTTTTTGTACACTAACAATGAACAAATCAAGAAGGCAAGAAAGGAAAAATTCGATTTGTAATACTATCAGAAAGAATAAAATAATTAAAAAAAAAAACAACCAAGTCCCCTGGGTGGCTCAGTCAGTTAAGCGTCTGCCTTGGGCTCAGGTTATGACCCCAGAGTCCCGGGATCAAGTCTGGCATTAGGCTCCCTGTTCAGCGAGGAGTCTGCTTTTTCCTCTCCCTCTGCCCCTCCCCTTGCCCTTTCTCTCACTCTCTCTCAATTAAATAAATAAATCTTAAAAAAATAATTGTTTAAAAACATAGTAATAAAAAATAAACAACCAGGGTGAAAGACCTGTACACTGAAAACTACAAAACACTGCTGAAAGAAATGAAAGAAGACACCAGTAAATGGAAAGATATCCACCGTTCATGAATGGGAAAACTTATTATTGTTAAGAGGTCAACACTATCCAAAACAATGTACAAATTCAATGCAATTGCTATCAATATCCCAATTACATTTCTGCAGAAATAGAAAATTCCATCCAAAATTTATATGGAATCTCAAGGAAGAGACTCCTAAAAGCCAAAACAATATTGAAAAAGAAGACCACAGTTGGAGGTCATACTTCCTGATTTCAAAACTTAACCACAAAGTGACAATAATCAATACTGTGTTTCTGGCATAAAGACAAAGAACAATGAAAAAGATCCCAGAAATAAACCCTCACATACACTGTCAAATGAATTTTCACAAAGGTGCTAAGACCATACAACATGGAAAGGACAGTCTTTTGAACAAATGATACTAGAAAGAGTAGACTTTCACATACAAATGAATGAAGCTGTACGCTGACCAGACACCATATACAAAAATTAACTCAAAATAGATCAAACATCTAAATGTAAAAGCTAAAACTATCAAACTTTTTCAGAAAACACAGAGCAAAAACTTCATGACACTCTATGTGACACTAATTTCTTATATATGACACGAAGAGCACAAGCAGCAAGAGAAAAAACAGGTAAGACAGACTTCATCAAAATCAGAAACTTGTGGGGGCACCTGGGTGGGTCCACTGGATGAGAGTCTGGCTCTTGGTTTTGGTCCAGGTCATGATCTCATGGGTCATGGGATCAAGCCCCCAGTAGGCTCCGCACTCAGCGAAGAGTCCACTTGGGATTCTGTCTCCTCTCCCTCTACCCCTCCCCTGGTCACAAGTGCATGCATGCTTCCTCTCAAATAAATGTTTAAAAAAAAATCAAAAATTTCTGTGCATCAAAGGACACTACCAAGAGAGTAAAGAAGAAAGCAAAAGAGGGGCACCCAGTGGCACAGTCAATTAAAGCCTCTGACTCTTGGTTTCAGCTCAGGTCGTGATCTCAGGGTCGTGTGAGAGGTGAGAATGACTAAAATTAAAAAGACCATTTCAAGTGTTGGTGAGGGGACAGAACAACAGGAAATTTCACATATGGCTAAAGGGAATGAAAAATTGAAGGTTGGCCATTCCTTAACAAGTTATATATACATTAACCATGACCGAGAAAATCTCTCTCCTAGGTATTTGTCAAAGTAAAAAGAAAGCTTACATTCATACAAAAACATACATTCAAATGTTTATAGCAGCTTTATTCTTAATTCCCCAAAACTGGAAACATCTCCCAAATGGCCTAAAGCAAGTGATTGGATATATAATATGGTACATCTATACAATGAAATACTATCATACAGGGGCGCCTGGTTGGCTTAGCTGGTTAAGCATCTGCCTTTGGCTCAGGTCATGATCCCAGGGTTCTGGGATCCAGCTCAGCATAGGCTCCCTTATTAGTGGAAAGCCTGCTTCTCGCTCACTCACTCTCTCCCTCTCTCTCTGCTGCTTCCCCTGCTTCTGTGCTTGCTCCCTCATCAAATAAATTTTAAAAATCTTTTTAAAAAATACTACCATACAATTAAAAGGAAGACTGCTACTGACTGAAACATGCCACAACATTAATGAATTTCAAGTGCATAGACTATCTCCACACTATATAATTCCACTTATGAGATATTATAGAAAAGTACAGAGAACAGATCAATGGCTGTCAGAGGTTGGGGGAGAAGACGACTAACTAAAAAGAGACAGCTTAAGAGAAAGTGGGGGTATATGCTGCATACAAATTAACACTTTTCTTTAAAATCCAACCAGAATTTTTACTGAAATTACTGAAATTATTCTCAAATAAATAGGAAAAGAAAAAGGAACTATAAGAACCAAAACCTGGAAAAAGAACAAAATCAGAAGATTCATTTTACCTAATTCCTATAAACATACAAGCTTACAAAATTTTACGTAAGAAACACAAAAATGGAATGTTTTATATATTGCCATGCAATCTGCATTTTTCACTAAGGAAAGCACTGTGGGCACTCTACCTCATTTGTTTTAATTATTTCTTAATACGTATATGTTTTAAAATGATTCTGTAAAAGTATTTAAGCCATTTTTCAGTGAAAATTTAGCATGTCTCTAATTTTTTACCACCATATACAATACTGTCATCTATCCTTTCTCAACTACACAAACGTTATTTGTAGGACAGATTCCTTGTGATGAACATTTATAAAACATTCATACAATTTTTTACTGCCAAATTTCCCTCTAAAAATACTGTACCAATATACACTCCTCTCACCAGTATATGTTGAATTAGTTAAATATAAAAATATACTCACTATATATTGAAGCTTATTTAAAGTACCACAGATTTAGCTTTATACCAATACACCTTTAAAGGAAAAACATATCAGTACACCTTTCCCGCTCTGTAACCACCTTGCTCTGAAAAGAAAGTCTACCCTAGGCTTTCAGATCATATACCAAGATGTCTAATGACGATTTGGGGGACATTTGCAAGATTTTGAAAATTTGAATTCATGGAGTATTTTACTTAAGAACAATAATCCGGTGCATTCTTATCCTCTACTCACTGTTTTCATTGAGTGTCTCATTTTACTGAGCACATCCAACTCTGTCTTAGAAATCTGTACATTTTGCCTTGTGTACTCTGTACAGCTTTAGAACTATTTCCCTCAGTGGAGAAGATATAAATAAATGATGAGTTCCAGCCTTCCCCTTAACATTATGCCAACCCTTAATCTAATTATTTTGTTCTAACTATAGTTTTAAAAGCCTTGTTTATACTTAGTATTTTTCAGAAGCCATCCTAACATTATTCTAAAGTTCTATTAATTTTATAAATCCTCCTTGGCCACATATGAATCTATTCTGTTTTTACAGGTCATCTTCTTTAAACTGGTTGTAACCAGACTGTCTTTTTTTCCTTACTACTGAGGACACCCAACATTAATTAAATAAGTATCTACTAAGTAGTACCTACATGCTAGGCATTGTGTTAAATTTTATTTTCAAGAATGAAAATTCCCCATTTTTTCAGAGTTAGCTTGGTTTCAAAAATACCCTACATAAAAGAACATCCCTTCCTCCTGCCCCCACCCCCACCTCTCTCTGGCATTTTTTCTAGTATCTAAGTATACTTCTCATGATGAAGAATTTTTTTCTCTATGCTGACCTGATTACTACTTCCATTTCTCCAATCAGTTCTCACTCTCAAAATAAAGTACAAAGAGCAGTTTCCCTTATTTTGTCAAAATTATAAGAGATTTTTTTTTTAATGGCAAAACTAGAAAATATCAGGCAGAACATCAGTAAGGACCTAGGTAAACTCAGTAACTTCACCAATTGGATATAACTGACATCAATAGACTACTTCATCTATTAACAGCAGAATTCACATTCTTCTCAACCTCACAGCACTGATCAGACTGACCATATTATGAGCCATTAAATACACATTAACAATCTGAAAAAATAAAAATCATACAGTGTAGGGGCACCTGGGTGGCACAGTGGGTTAAAGCCTCTGCCTTTGGTTGGGGTCGTGATCCCAGAGTCTGGAATCAAGCCCTGCATTGGACTCTCTGCTCAGAGAGAGCCTCCTTCCTCCTCTCTTTGCCTGCCTCTCTGCCTACTTGTGATCTCTGTCTGTCAAATAAATAAGTAAAATCTTTAAAAAAAAAAAAATCATACAGTATATACTTCACACTACAATGAAATTAGAAACATCACCAAAAGGAAAGCTGAAAATCCTAAAATACTTGGAGATCAAAAACACACTTCTAAGTAAAACAAGTGAAAGAAATTTCAAGAGAAATGTTAAAATATTTTGAGATAAATGAATACTAAAATACAACTTAATAAAATTTATAGGTGCAGCAAAAGCAGTGCTTAGAGAAAAATTTATAGCATTGCATGCCTACAATAGAAAAGAGAAAATCTAAAATCAATCATTTAATAAGCTTTCATCTTACGAAACTAGAAAAAGAGCAAAAGCAAGCAGCAGATTAGAGGAGAAATCAAAGAAGTTGAAAACAGTGAATCAACAATGAAAATAAACAAAAGTAAAAGTTTTTTTTTCAAAAAGATCAAAAAATCAATAACCTCTAGGCATGCTAATTAAGAAAAAAAGAGATAAGACACAAATTACTAAAATGAGAAATCAAAGAAGAAATATCATTACAGAATCCGAGGACATTAAAAGGATAAAAGGGTATATATGGTGAACTATTCCCAGAAATTTGATAACTTAGAGGAAACAGACCAAGTCCCTGAAAGACACTACCTATAAAAAACATGAATAGTTCTATTTTAAGAAACTTAATTAATAACTAATAACCTTCCAAGACAAAAAAACCACTAGACCCAGATGGGTTCACTAATGAATTGTACCAAACATTTAGGGAAGAAGCTACACAAATTTTGTACAACATCTTCCAGAAGACATAAATAGAGGAAATACTTCCTAACTTAATCTATGAGGGCATCACCCTAATACCAAGACCAGACAAAGACA
The DNA here is from genome assembly GCF_902655055.1 of Lutra lutra. NCBI lineage: Eukaryota > Metazoa > Chordata > Mammalia > Carnivora > Mustelidae > Lutra > Lutra lutra. Next base: position 128,499,754 of record NC_062278.1, on the reverse strand, counting down.
TTACAAGAAAACCGCAGAGCAGTATCTCTCACAAAGATGTAAAAATCCTCAAAAAAATATTAGCAAATCAAGAATTTTAAATGTACTGAAAGAACTTACCACAACTAAGAGGGATTTACCCTAGGTATGCACAACTACTTAACATATGAAAATCAAGTAATGAAACCTATCATACAAGAGGCAAAGAAGAAAAATCATGTGGTAGTATCAATAAATGAACAGAAAGCATTTTCACAAAATCCAACACACGTCTGTGATTTTAATAAAACTCTCAGCAAGTAAAATAAAGGAGAACTTCCTCAACTTGATAAAGAACATCTATAAAAATCCTACAGCTGGGCGCCTGGGTGGCTCAGTGGGTTAAGCCGCTGCCTTCGGCTCAGGTCATGATCTCAGGGTCCTGGGATCGAGTCCCGCATCGGGCTCTCTGCTCAGCAGGGAGCCTGCTTCCCTCTCTCTCTCTCTCTCTCTGCCTGCCTCTCTGTCTACTTGTGATCTCTCTCTGTCAAATAAATAAATAAAATCTTTAAAAAAAAAAAAAAATCCTACAGCTAACAACCGATATAACTGTGAGAAACTAGAAACTTTCCCACTAAGAACAGGAAAAAAACAAGGACAACTCCTTCTTACCATTCCTTTTCAACACTATCCTGAAGTTCAAGCAAACGCAGTTAAGACAAGAAAAGGAAATAAAAGGTACACAAACTGGGAAAGGAGAAATCAAACCTTCTTTGTACACATACTACACAACTGTCTATGCAGAAAATCTAAAAGACAAGACACCCCTCCCCCAGAAAAACCCCACCCTCTTGGAACTGATAAGCAATTATAGTAGGGTTGCAGGATATAAGGTTAATATATAAAATACCTTTCATATAAGCAAACAATGAATAACTGGAATTTGAAATTAACAATACAATGACATTTACCTTGGCACCAAAAAAGGAGAGGAAACAGGTATAAATTCAACAAAATATGCACAAGACCTGTATAAGAAAAACTGTAAAACTCTGATGAACAAAATCTAAGAACTGAATAAATGGATACCAATTTCACGTTCCCAGATAAGATGATTCAATATTGTCAAGACATTAGTCCTTCCCAAATTGATCTAGAGATTCAACACAATCCCAATTAAAATCCCAGCAAGTTATTTTGTGTATATCACAAACTGACGCTAAAGTTTACAGGGAAGGCAAAAAGACCCAGAATAATCAACACAGTACTGAGAGAGAACAAAGTTAGAAGAATGACACTACCCAACTTACTATAAAACTAAAGTAATCAAGACTATACCAAAATCCAAAGTAGATCAATAAACAGAAAAGACAGACTGGAAATACACTCACACAAATACAGTCAACCAATCTTTGTCAAAGGAGGAAAGATAATACCACAGATAAAAGACAGTGTTTTCAACACAGGAAACTAGATGTCAACAAACAAAAAAACTAACATCGAGAACAAAAACCCTTAAACACAGATCTTACATTCATCACAAAGTTAACTCAAAATGGATCAGATCTAAATGTAAACTCCAAAGTATAAAACCCAGGACACCTGGGTGGCTCAGTGGGTTAACCCTCTACCTTCAGCTCAGGTCATGATCTCGGGGTCGTGGGATTGAGTCCCGCATCGAGGTCTCTGCTCAGCAGGAAGTCTGCTTCCCCCTCACTTTCTGCCTGCCTCTCGGCCTACTTGTGATCTCACGCGCTCTCTCTCTCTCTCTCTGTCAAATAAATAAATAAATAAAACCTTAAAAAAAAAAAGAAGGTATAAAACCCTTAGAAAGTAACACAGGAGAAAATCTAGATGACCTTGGGTATGATCATGAGTTTTTAGATACAACACCAAAGGTAAAGCTATGAAAAAATCTTTTGACAAACTGGACTTCATTAGAATTTTAAAATTCTCCTCCGCAAAAGAATGATAAAACAACTCACAAACTGGGAAATAATATTTGCAAAAGCATTTTGTCTTTCTAACTTCTGAAGTATCAAAAAATTCTTAAAACCCCAACAATAAAAAAAAAACCAACCTATTAAAATATGGACATAATTTCTAAATCAATACCTCAATGAAGAAGATACACGGCAGAAAAACAAGAAAACATACTCAAACATCTTATGTCACTAGGAAACTGCAAATTAAAAAAAAAAAAAAAAGTGAGCTACCTTTACACACCAACTAGCATGGCAAAACTCCAGAACACTGACAAAACCAAATGCTGGTGAGGATGTGAAGCAACAGGAATATAAAATGATACAGCAACTTTAGAAGACAATTTGGCAGCTTCTTATAAAACTAAACATACTCTTAAAATATGATCCAGCGGTTCACCTGGGTGGCTCAGGGGGTTAAGCCTCTGCCCTCAGCTCAGATCATGATCTCAGAGTCCTGCAATCGAGCCCCTCATCAGGCTCTCTGCTCAGCGGGGAGCCTGCTTCCCCCTCTCTCTCGGCCTGTTGCCTTCTCTATTTGTGTTCTCTCTCTGTGTGTCAAATAAATAAAACCTTAAAAAAAAAATGCCCATAATCCAGCAATCATGCTCCTAAGATATTTATCCAAAGGAAATGAAAACATCTCCATACAAAAACCTGCATATAGATGTTTTCAGCAGCTTCTTTAGTAACTGTCAAAACATGGAGCAAACAAGCTGTCTTTCAGGAGGTGAATAAACAAACTGGTATATGCAGGCAATGAAATATTACTCAGCCCTAAAAAGAAATGGCTATCAAGCCATGAAAAAGACATGGAGGAACATTAAATGTATGTTACTAATGGAAAGAAGCCAATCTGAAACTGCTACATATTATATGATTTCAGCAACATAGCGTTCTGGAAAAGGCAAGACTATGAAAACAGTAAAAATTTTAGATTTGCCAGAAGTTAGGGGGCAGAAGGGAAGAAAAGAGCACAGAGGAATATTAGGTCAGTGAAAGTTTTTATATAATATCATAAAGATGGACAGGTCATTATACATTTATCAAAACCCACAGAATATACAACACCAAGAGTGAAACCTAACACAAACTACGGACTTTGGAGGATAATGATGTGTCAGTGAGGTACTGAAGAGATGTACCATTCTGGTGGCAAGACACTGATAGTGGGGAGGCTGTATATATGTGGGGACAAAAGGTATAGGAAGTTCATGCGTCTTTTGCTCAATTTTGCTATGACCCTAAAACTGCTCTTAAAAACAAAGTGTCCTTAAAAAGAAAAAAAAAGTAAATAGCTTATAAATAGTTTAATGTTTTCAACAGATGCTAATTTATGTCCATATGCTGTAATATCTTTTTCTCTGGACAATCTTATAATTTTATGTGGATTTAAGCACATGTATTCAAGAGTGCATGTGTACACACAGATAAGAGGAACAATGCCCTTTCTTAAACATTTGGTATCTCCATCTGTTTGTCATGCACTCACTGCCACAAATGATGAGAGAAAGGAAACGAAGAATATAACTGCTACTCTGTTCAGTTCCTAGCATAAAAGTCTTTTATCAATTCTTATTACCTGAATGAAGAACAAAGGTTAGAGAAATAGCTGTAGTTTCTTTCCAATTACATGCATTTTCATCTGTATAGTACAAGATTCTATTCTTTAATCAGAAGAATCATTCTGTAAAGACATATAATACAATCTAATTAATTCAGGCCCTTCTTTTATCATTCCTAATTATTTATCTAAGTTGTCCTAAAGAATCTCTTAGCAGTGGGGGAATGGATGATTCAGTAGATTAAGCATCCGACTCTTGATTTCAGATCAAGTCATGATCTCAGGGTCGTGGGATTGAACCCCACACCAGGATTCATGCTTAGCACAGAGTCTACTTGTCTCTTTCCCTGTCTCTCTCATGCACGCACAAACAAAATCTTTTTAAAGAGAAAAATCTCTTAACAGTGAATGTGCATGTATATATATCCGCATGCATACACACATACACATGATTTACAAAGCAATGATTAAAATGACAATTATATTATTTCTAAAACTGTTTTTCAACAAACAGTTTACTGCCCTGTACCAAAATAGAAGGAATATGTTCATTTACTATTTTTACTGGATTTATGATTGTTCCCATTCTTTATAAAAGCAAATAAAAGATATTAAGAAAATATTTTGTCCAGTATTAACACATGTATATTTCATACTATACAGAATTTAAGTAGCATTTATTCAAGAAAACAAAGTTCTTAACCCTCTTCCCAGTAAAATTTAGCTGTATTATACAGCTGACCCTTGACCAACACAGGTATGAAACGCACAAGTCCATTTACGGATGGATTTTTGCCATAAATACAGCACAGTACTATAAATTTATCTTCTCATGATTTTCCTAATAACACTTTATTTTCTCTAGTTTACTTTACTGTAAGAATATAGTACAGAAAACATATAACACACAAAATTTGTGTTAACAGACTATCTTACTGGTAAAGATTCTGGTCAGCAGAAGGTTAATAGTAGTTAAGTACTGGGGTGGTCAAAGTTATACGCAGATTTTCAACTATGAGAGGAGTTGCACCCCTAACTCCCATGTTGTTTTTAGAGTTCAACCATAAACGAGAAAGATTTTCTACCTCTTTTAATTGACTAAAAAGAATGCCAAAATAGAATTAATACTCCAAGATAATATCCATTCACCCTACAAGGCCCAAATAGGAAATATGTAGCATTAAGACACAAGAAATGGCAAAGTGGTAAACTTCTGAAAATATTAACCTAACAATTTCAAATGCTAAAGAGGCAGAAGGATAATTTACACCAAAATTGAATTATATGCTCAATGGCAGAGAGATAGGTTCACTAGTAAGAGCAAGCTGGTTCATTAGTCTGCTTTCTCTTCTAATAACATATTACAAAAAGCTATACTTCTTAGCATTTCTGAGTAATATAACCTTACAAATCAAAAGGAATGTAGCAGAATGGTTTAAGAGTTTGGGCTTCTAACAGATAGGCTTTCTAACTGTAACTTACTCTGCCTCAATATTCCTATTTCTCAAAGAGGAATAATAAAAGAAGAAAACTTCAAATGATTGTTAAGAGGAGTAATCAGAATGCCCGTAACTCTTCAATAAATATTAACTCATAGCTACAGGAGAAAGGAGCAAATAAAAATATAAAGGAATGTTAATAAGTGCAACTATTTTTTTTTTCCTTTTCTTTTCTTCGCTGCCATAGTCTTAATGCCTAAAGCTTACTAATTATTTGTTGAATTAACAAGAAGTGTGTATGCATATACATGTGTATGTGTGCGTCCATGTGTGTCTATATATATATATATATATATATATATATATATATATATTTTTTTTTTTTTTTTTTTTTTTTTTAAAGCAGAGAGTGCAAAACTGGACGTGAGGAGAACTCTCAGTTAACAAACTAACCAAAGATAGGAGATTTTTCTTTAAAAGAAAAAGGAAACTGAAAAGAACAGGTAGGTCAGGGTTGAATTCTCAGTTAACTCATTTAGCAGTGACACCTAAAACTGGTAGAGTAGGAAAGTGGGAGACCAAGCAGAAGCTAGAGGATGAGACCAAAGAGTAGGGTACATCAGAATGGAAGATTAGAACATAAGAACATCAGAAGGTTATGTTTGAAAAAGCCCCTACAAATGATCTTAGATACAGATAAAAATCCCACAACTCAGATGAAATGTCTCTGGATTAATAGAAAATAACAAGCTTTTAATTTTTTCCATATTCACCAGTCTCCCCCAAAAGCTTTATACATTAAGCTCTGAAAATGCAATCCCATGAATAAACGTATTCAACTTCTTTCCCAAAAATGCTGCCTCCACATCTTCTCCTTATCTACCCACATTTTCCCTTTTAGTATTCCCCTAATTTTATCTTCTTATACTCCAAAGCCATGAAATTTCACCAAGAACCTTAACACTCTCCTAACATCTCAACTCTGGTGTTCCTCCTCGATTACTCTAGTCTTAATTCCAAAGTGCTTATTACTTCTCTTGTAAGATCACTCTCTTGTTTCTGTGCATGTGTACATATTACCTCATGCTACACAACCCACTCTTCCTGAAGTAAACTGGGAAGCTCTTACCTTGAAACCCAGGCAGAGTTAGGTCTCATAAATTTTCACACCACTTTGTACATACAACTGAGAGTACTTTTTGCCACATATTTTGTATGTGTCCATGTATTATTTTGTAATTAGGAGTGTTACAAATTTTATTCCATTCTCTACCTTCTTAAAAAAGGTTTTATTTATTTGAGACAAAGAAAGAGACAGCAAGAGAGCAGGCACACACCCAGGAGCAGGGGGAGGGGCAGAGAGAGGGAGAAGCAGACTGCCCATTGGGCAGGCAGCCGGATGTGGGGCTCATTCCCAGGACCCTGGGATCATGACCTGGGCCAAAGGCAGATGCTTAACCAACTGAGCCACCCAAGTGTCCCCAGTTCTTTACATTTATCACTCTGTTAGTCTTTTTTTTTAATTAATAAACTTTTTTTAAAGAATAGTTTCAAGTTCACAGCAATTTTCCACATATTTTTAGTGAATCATTGGTATTTCTACCTCTTCAGAAGATTTATGATCTTTTTTTTTTGATTTGTGAACTTTTAGAATTATCCTCACTTTCTGTTCTTAAAGAATTAATTGTATAGTACTTGGCACCCAGAAAGGGGGCTTAATAATTAACAACTGTAAAACATAAAGATATACCAATTCATTAGTAAGTCTGTTCTTAATGCTACTGTGCATGGTTTTTTTTTTTTTATTATGATTTCTAACTGGTTACATAGTTATTACATAACTTACCATTTAATCTAACTGAAATTTCTGACTTCCAGAAATCTGTAAAACACTGGAACCATAAAAGGAAGTCAGGTTCTGGCAAGATCCATACCTCTTTTCTTTCTACAGAATACTGCATCTGGCCAAGGTAATGAGCTGGGATTCAGGAATACAATTAGGGCAGGTATACTATGTGAAAAAGGCAGAAAAATCTAAGAACATCAACTAGATAGACCCAAACTACAGCTTTGATGAAGAATTAAAAGTGAGATACAAAATAACGAATCTAACAGACAGGAGTAAAACTGGGGGCACCTGCGGGCTCAATCAGTTAAACATCTGCCTTTGGGTCAAGTCATGAGGCCAGCCAAAATCCTGGGACTGAGGTGGTATCAGGCTTCTTGATCAGCAAACAGCCTGCTTCTCCCTCTCCCTTTCCTGCTCCCTTTGAGGCTCCCCCTGGCTTGTGCCCTCTCACTCTCACATTCTCTCAAATAAGTAAATGAAACTTTTTTTTTTAAAGGGGGGGGTAAAATTATAAACACAAAGTGGAAGCAAAAGAAAAGAATCAAATGGACTGTATCAAACACCAGAGCAGGTTGGAAAGAATGAAAGTTTAGACTGTAGGGGCAGATCTGTGGCAGATTCAACATTCACTCGTATCTCTATTATTAATCCAACTCAATCAAAATTTAAGAAACCATTTATAAATATGTATTCACTAGCATTTGTAAAAGAAAAATTTTAACTTAAATAAATGTATATTTAAACATAATTTAAATGTAAACTTAAATATAAAGCTTCCAAAGTTATCTTATACCATGTTAAAGCATACAAATAATGATCACAAATAAATACATCATTGACTGGCATGCTCTAAATTTAAAGAGCATTAAAAATGCCATCAGACTTTTTCTTCAGACAGAGGGTAAGATGGTTGCAGAGGAGTAGGAGGACTCTGGGTTCAACTACTCCCACTAATACAACTAGGTAACTATCAAATAATCCTGAATATCCCAGTAATCTACCTGAAGACGGGCAGAAGAAACTCTACAACTAAAGGTAGAGAAGAAGACTCATCAAAGAAGGTGGGAAGTGTGGAGACATGTCTTGGGAGAGAAATGGACTGTGACTGCTAAAGCGGGCAGGAAGGAAGAGAGACAAATTAGCACACAGAGGCGTACATGGGGAAAATGAATTCCTGTAACAACTGGCTTGGAAAGTGAGAGGACCCAAATTTCACAAATTCTGACAGTCTGCAGGGCTTAAAGACTGGAGTTTTAAAGGTCATTGGGCTTGGCCCTGAGAAAGTTCTATGGGTATCGTGCTGCTCTTGGAGAAAAGGCAGGGGTAAACAGCCAATGGTCTTACGGTATGGAAATAGACGGGAGGTTAGTTGCTCATCTCCAAATGTGTCCCTGAGAAGAACCCTCTGGAGAGAGAAAAAACAAAATAACCAAAAAACTGGCAGGTGCCATTCATTTCCTGCCCTTCATCCCGCAGCAAAAACACAAGGCCATGCTGTGGGAACTAGCATAGCATGGACACTTGCTATATAACTGGATTACACCAAGCCCCACCCCGCAGCACTGTGGAAGAACTACCATTCCCAGTCACACTTGCCTCAGTCCCAGCACAGTGGGCTCACTCCTCCAGGAGACTGGCCCAAACCCCTACCAACACCACATCTCCCAGTCTGGGAGTTCTATGAAGCCTCCATTCCAGTGGCAGCAGCACAGGTCTCATTTCACAAGCAGATCAGAGTACATATAGTTAAACCACATTTAGGCCAGGAACTAAACACTGCACACAACAGGCTGAGGAAACCCCTGCAGAGGATAGGCCTGAAGGATAAAGCAGTCAGAACGCACTGGAGTGCCCTAGAGAACAGGGGACACTACAATGCAGGGCACTACAGGACCGCTTCTTCATAAGGTCATTATGCTCAAGAATAGGAAATACAACAGACTTACGTAACAGAGAGAAACAGGCCCAGAGATGTAAATGAAATGAAAAGACAGAGGAATTTCTTCCAAATGTTAGAAGAGAACAAGGCCACAGACAGACATCTAAGCAAAACAAATGTAAATAATATACTTAATGGAGAATTTAAAGGAATAATCATAAGGATACTCACTGGACTTGAAAACAGAGTGGAGATCATCAATGAGACCATTAACAGGAAGATAAGGAATAATACAGAGATAAAGCGTCCAAAAAAACAAAATGAAAAACACACTTGTAACGAGCAACAGGCTAAAAGAAGCAGAGGAATGAATTAATAACCTAGAAGACAGTATAATGGAAAGTACTCAAGCTGAACAAAAAAGAGAAAAGGGACTTAGGCAATATAAGAATAGACTTAGGGAACTCGGTGACTTCATCAAAGATAATAATATTCATATTACAAAAGTCCCAGAAGAAGGAGGAAGGGAGGAGGAGAATTTATTTGAAAAAATAGTAGCTAAAAATTTCCTCATTTGGGGAAGGAAATAGATATCCAGATCCAGAAGGCATAGAAAACTGCCAACAAAAGCAGATCTATACACCAAAACATATTGTAAATTAAGAAGGAAAATACACTACTAAAGAAAAAAAGAAAAAAAAAAAAGACAGTTACATTTAAAGGAAACCCCATAAGGATACCAGCAGATTTTTCAGCAGAAATTCCAGATCAGAAAGGAGTAGCTTGATAAACTCAAAGTGCTGAAAGGGCAAAAAACAACAACAAAGAATACCCAGCAATTAGAAGAAGTGATAAAGAGTTTCCTGATAAATAAAAACTAAAGGAATTCATGATCACTAAACAAGTCCTGCAAGAAATATTAAAGGGAACTCCTTCAGTAGAAAGGAATCGAGAAAGTGATTGAATCCCACATTGGGCTCCCGGCTCAACAGGGAGTCTGCTTCTCTCTCTGACCCTCTCCCCTCTCATGCTCTCTCCCTCTCACTCAAGTAAATAAATAAAATTTTAAAAAAATCATTCACCATGATCAAGTGTGTTTTATTCCTAGGTTGCAATGGTGGTTCATTATTCATAAATCAAATAACATGATATATCATATCAACAAGAGAATAAGAACCATATAATCATTTCACAAGATGGAGAAAAAACATCTGACAAAGTACAACATACACTCATAATAAAAACCCTCAACAAAGTAGGTTTAGAAAGAATACACCTCAAAATAATAAAGGCCATATATGAAAATTCCACATCTAACATTATCCGTAACAGGGAAAAATTGAGATCCTTTCCCCTAAGGTAAGGAACAAGACAAAGTTGTCCATTCTCACCACTTTTATTTAACATAAAGTCCTAGTCTCAGTAATCAGACAACAAAAAGAGAAAGAGTAATAGACACCTAAATCAGTAAGGAAGAAGTAAAACTCACTATAAGCAACTGACACAATATTATATATAGAAAATTTGAAAGACTTCACAAAAAACTGCTAGAACTGGTAAACAAATTCAGTAAAGTCGCAGGATACAAAATCAGTGTAAAGAAATTCGTTGCATTTCTATACACTGATAATGAAGCAGAAATAGAAATCCAGAAAATTCTCATTTAATTGTCTCATTTAATGATCTTTAATTAAGAAAATTATATCACTGCCCCCAAAATAGTAAGATACCTAGGAATAAACCTAACCAAAGAAATACCTGCACTCCGAAAACTATAAAGCACTAATGAAAGAAACCGAAGACAACACAAAGAAATGAGAACACATTCCATACTCATGGATTGGAAGAACAAATACTGTTAAAATGTTTCTACTATGCAAAGCAATCTACACTTTTAATGAAATCCTTATCAAAATACCAACAGCATTTTTCACAGAAAAAAAAATCCTAAAATTTGTATGGAACCATGAAAGACCCCAACTAGCCAAAGCAATCTTGAAAGAAAAAACCAAAGCTGGAGGCTTCACAATTCTGGACTTCAAGTTATATTACAAAGATGTAGTAATCAAAACAGTATGGTACTGGTACAAACACACACACATATATCAAAGAACAGAATAGAAAATCCAAAAATAAACCCACAATTAATGGTCAATTAATTTTCAACAAAGCAAGAATGAATATCCAATTGGGGGGCGGGGGGAGGGACCAGTCTCTTCAACAAAGAATGTTGGGAAAAGTCGAAAACAACATGCAAAAGAATGAAACTGGATCACTTTCCTACACTATACATAAAAATAAATTCAAAATGGATTAAAAGCTTAAATGTGAAACCTGAAAATGTAAAACTACTAGAAGAGAACACAGGTAGTAATTTTTCTGACAGTGGCCATAGGAATTTCTTTCTAGACAGGCTCCCTCAAGCAAGGGATATAAAAACAAAAATAAACTATCAGGACTTCATCAAAATAAAAATCTTCTGCATGCCAAAGAGAAACAATCAATGAAACTAAAAGGCAACCTAAAAAATGGGAGAAGATATTTGCAAATGATATAAACAATAAAGGGTTAGTATCTAAAATATATAATTAACTTGTAAAACTCAACACCCCAAAAATGAATAATCCAATTAAATGGAGTTAGAAGACATGAACAGACATTTCTCCAAAGAAGACATACAGAGGGCCAATAGACAAAGGAAAACATACTGAACATCAATCATCATCAGGTAAATGCAAATCAAAACTACAGCAGGTATCACCTCACACCTGTCTGAATGGCTAAAGTAAAAAAGAGGTGCTGGCAAGAATGTGGAGAAAAAGGAACCCTCATGCACTGTTGGTGGGAATGCAAACTGGTACAGCCATTGAGGAAAACAGTATGAAAGTTCCTCATAAACTTAAAAATAGAACTACCCTATGATCTAATGATCACATTACTGGGTATTTACCGAAAAAAATACAATGAACACTAATTCAAAGCAATACATACACCTCTATGTTTATAGCAGCATTATTTACAATAGCCAACATAGTAAGGAGCCCAAATGAACATGGATTGATGTGGATAAAGAAGATGTGTTATATATACACAATGGAATATAACACAGCCATAAGGAATGATGAAATCTTGCCATTTGTAACATGGAGTTGGAAAAGTATAAGGCTAAGTGAAATAAGTCAGATGAAGACAAATACTATATGATTTCAAACCATGAAATTTAAGAAACAAAACAGAAAAAAAAAAAAAAGAAAGACAAATCAAGAAATAGACTCTTAACTGTAACTAATAGTTATCAGAGGAGAGGTAGGCAAAGGGATAGGTGAAACAGGTGATGGATGGAGGTTAAGGCATACCCTGACAGAGATGAGCACCAGATGATTAAAATAAAAACTTAAAAAAAAAAAAAAAGTACCACCAGCCTTTCAAATAAGCAGCAAGTCAAAAGGAACTCCAAGAAAATAAAGTTGCCTCACACTAAATCACACTGCACCATACATGTAAGAAACAATATGTGCAAACAGAAAACTGAATAGAAAACTGACAACCTGTTTGTCAAAATTACTGAAATTTATATTTCCATGTGCTTTATATGAAAACTGCATTGTGATCCTTTAAAATTAAAGTTTTTCTAAAATTCAACCACCACCATTTAACTTCTCCCCAGCAAAAAATTACATTCATTTAAATATTTTCCTAATGGATATACACTGACTCATACAAATAAGAACTGTCTGACAACTAACAACTTCATTATGTGAAACAGTATATATCACCATTTTAGTTACTCCAGATGGGGAACAATAAAAATATTTCAAATATGTCCTCTAGCTAAAACAAATAAACATCCATTGTTAAAGAAATTTCCACAAAGACAAAAAAACTTCTTAAAAAATCTTATCAAAATAATTAACTTGTAGAGCCCCATGATTTTCGTATAAAAATTATTTCAAGTTGGGGCACCTGGGTGGCTCAGTCAGTTAAGCATCTGACTCTTGATTTTGGCTCAGGTCATCATCTCAAGGTCTTGGGACAGAGCCCTTATTCAGACTCTGCACTCCGCAGGTAGCCAGATTGAAGTTCTCTCCTTCTGCAACCACCCCGCTTGTGCTCTCACATGCGCTCTCTAAAATAAATAAGTCTTTAAAATAATTATTTCAAGTGTTGAAAGTACCACTGTCTTACTACAGCTCTAAGAAAAAATTTTAAGATTTAACAAAAGCACAAATGGTTATTATTTTTAATCTGATGAAGAAAACATCACTAAAAGCCAAACTTTTTTTTTTCAACTCCCCTTAAAATATGTGAATCTATTAGTCCAGTAAATAAAACTTTAAATAAACAAAAGTTAAAAATTAAAATCTGAACCATAATGTATATCTCAAGTTTAATGCCTTATCTAATCCATTCTTTTTCTGTATAATCACTGTCTCCATTTTTATTAACTCTGTACAACATTAATCTGCAAAGCAGGCTCTATAATACTAATTCTAATTTTGAAACAAGAACAACATGATAAACCTTTCTCACTGCAGCATGCACATTTCTGTTTTCTGGCTAGAGATGAAGCTATAGTCTTCACGAGATATTCTGAAATAGTTTTCTATATGCTTAGTTTCATGGGGAAAAACTCCCACAAACTTAAAAAGCCAAGACCATCTTGTTTTGGAGTCCTCCATTCCATAACCTCCCCGGTACTTAAAATCTATTAAATATAAGTTGATGTTACACAATGTTAGTATCCCAAAAATGTTTAAATTATGGTGCCCACTCTTAAAGAACTTCAAGTTCAGAAAGAGAGAAAAAATACCCAGAGACCACAATAGGTAGATTCTAAATTCCATGGAGAAAGAATATATGCTTATTAAGTTTGATGAAGCAGTGTAAAAACAAATTCTATGGGACCATGATTAGGAAGAAACAGGTTCTTAATTAATCCCTATGACTAAATGAACTTTAAGGAAGTGAGGTCCAAACCAGATGAAAGAAAGGAAATTGCAGTGGTTTATTACTTTGTGGATTGGTTTAGAAAGTTCATTTACAATTAGAAAATCTGAACAAATACTGGTTAATGAATAATAAGGTATATAATTTTGTATTGTTACTTTACATCCAAGGAGAGCTATGTGAAACCCTCATTTTGTTTCCCAGGGTTGTAACTTCTCTTCAAATCTACTGATCCACCAACAAGTATAATTTTAAAGATTTATTTTAAAGATTTATACTTGATAAACCTAATTTTTTCAGGCAGAAATCATTAAAGAGATACTAAAACTGATAGGCAAAAGTATAATAAGAAACTTACACACAGTCTTAAAGTATGTCCCCACAAGATAACTAATTACAAAGAAGAAAATAGTAATATTACAGTGGAGAAAGCTGACAAACCCCTCTTTAACCAAGGGATCATAGTTAACACCACTAATAATTGAGATATATCAAATTAAAAAATAATAATAATAATTGAGATATATCAGCAGACACTCCCATTAATATAATGAACAAACAAGGGCACAACTTCAGTTCTGTGGTATTCTTGACAAAAAAAGAAAAACTTGCATTTAATCACAGGATACTCACATAAACCCAAACTGAGGGGCATGCTACAAAATTACAGGCCTGTATTCTCCTGAAGTGTCAAGGTCATGAAAGACTTAAAAATGCTAAGGAACTGTGCTATGTTAGAGAAGAGAAAGGATAACTAAATGCAATTTGTAATCCTAGCTTGGATCCTGGATCAGAAAACGGAGATCAGTAGGTCAACTGATACAATATTAATAAGGTCTGCATATTCACTAACAGTATGGTATTGGTTAATTTTCTGTTTTTGATTATTATACTGTGGTTATGAAAGATACTGGCATTTGGGGAAGCAGGGTGAAGGATAGAGAGGAGAAACTTCTGTATTATTTTTGCAACCTAGAGACTAAAATTATTTCTGGAGGGAAGAATAAAAATCCAAACTGCCAAACTGTATACTAAAATGCAACACATTAAAACATCCAAGAACATGAAGGAAAACCAGGTAACACATTTTAACAACTGATCTTCCCACTTTCTCCCCAGGTTCAAAACATCTGTTTATTCTTACTAATTCACTTACCAAAAACTGGGCACTGGTGCTATGTAGGTTCCTCCTCCTCTCCCTTACTCAATTTGGTCTCTACCTCTTGAATATTGAGATTATGATAACTATTTTTCCTAATTATAATCAAATTATCATACTTAAAACTATTTTCATATTCCATAGAGTTCCATGAGACTATTATGTGGAACAAATGGAATTTCAATAAATCCTTGCAGGGAAAAAAAGAAACCATCTGATAAATCCAATGATATTTTTACATGCCTCAAAATGCCAAAGTGTTCAAACCCATTAGAAATATTACTAACCAAAGAATGCTAAAAGCCAGAGACTTCAACAATAGGTGTATGTTATTTTGTCCTTTATGCTTGTATTTTGCATTCTGAAAGCCCTTCCCTTATATCCATTCCTTAGGGTTGCCATAACAAAGTACCATAAACTGCACATCTTTAAACAACAGAAATTTATTATTTCACATTCCGGAGGCTAGAAGTCCAAAATCAAGATGGTGGTAGCGCCATGTTCCCCTTGGTAGCCTCTAGGGGAGATTCCTTCCTTGCCTCTTCCAGCTTTTGATAGCCTCAGGAATTTCTTGGCTTGCTGCATGCATAACTCCAATCTGCCTCCATCTTCAAATGGTTGTCTTCCCCCATGTCTGTGTGTTTCTATGTCTTCACATAGTTCTCCTCCATGTCTCCATTTTCTCTTTTTACAGGAATACCAGTCTACTGGATTGGGGCCCACCCTGAGAATGACTTCATGTTAATTATATCTGTAAAGACCCTATTTCCAAATATGGGCACATTCACAGGACTTCAACATACTTTTGGGGGCACCACAAATTAGGCCATAACACTCCTCTGTTCCTTACGAGTTATTTAGAAATTACTTAACTCAAAACCACTTTAAAATATTTGCTGAGCAACTCCTATATGCTATGCAACATCCTAAGTGCTAAACAGAATGGTAAATAAATTAGATGAAATCCCAGTCTTTAAGAAGATGGTATTTCTAGTTCACAGAATCAGACAATAAATGAAAGGATATACATGACAATTTCAGATGTAAGAAGTGATATAAGGTTATAAAGCACTTTAAAGGGAGGTCTCAGGGGCGCCTGGGTGGCTCAGTGGGTTAAGCCGCTGCCTTCGGCTCAGGTCATGATCTCAGGGTCCTGGGATCAAGCCCCGCATAGGGCTCTCTGCTCAGCAGGGAGCCTGCTTCCTCCTCCCTCTCTACCTGCCTCTCTGCCTGCTTGTTCTCTCTCTGTGTCAAATAAATAAATAAAAAATAAAAAAATAAATAAAAATCTTAAAGGGAGGTCTCAGAAACACTCTAAGGTGGTAATACTGGAGTGACTTGAAGGATGTACAAGTGTAATGGCCAAGGTAGCAGGTTGGGGTAGAGATTATTCTTGACAATGAAGGTATTTGTTTACTTAAGTAATTCGGCCAAGTGCCAATGGTGCAGAGAGCTGACAATTTATTTACATATAACAACTTGGAAATTATGTGACTCTTAAAGAACTTCTTTTCTTTACTTAAAGAGAATCTTCTATCAAATTTTGCACATCTGGGGCACCTGGGTGTCTCAGTCAGTTAACCATCTGCTTTCGGCTCAGGTCTCGAGCCCTGAATCAGGCTCCCTGCTCCATGGGAAGCCTGCTTCTCCTGCTACCTCTGCCTCTCTGTCTCTCATGAATAAATAAAATCTTCCAAAAAAAAATTTTTGTAATTGGAAGGGGAGGTGAACCATGAGAGACTATGGACTCTGAAAAACAATCTGAGAATTTTGAAGGGGTGGGGGGTGGGAGGTTAGGGGCACCAGGTGGTGGGTATTGTAGAGGGCACGGATTGCATGGAGCACTGGGTGTGGTGCAAAAATAATGAATACTGTTATGCTGAAAAAAAAATAAAAAATTAAAATAAAAAAAAAATTTTTGTACATCAAAATGTTAGACCCTTAATTTTTATATTATGCTAATTTATTGTGGATAATTTAAATTTGGATAGCCCATAATCCTATCAGTTTGCTGATCACAAATCATAGTTACAAATGACACTAACTTAGTAATTGTAAGCTAAGTCAAGATAATGTACTGTTATGATATGAAACCATAGATTATAGAGTTGTATATTTACTCTGAAGTAAATACTATGCTCACTATTAGGAGAAAATTAACCTGAGAAAAAAAACTTACAAGGAGGTTGAAGCATTCCAACAGAAAGCTCTTCAGAATCCCACTGATTATAAAATTGAGGGTACAGCAGAAAGTTAGGTGATGTATATGTATAAAAGTCTCAGAACAATCATAACTATACACTTTTATCACTACTCACTGGAGCACCATGCCTGCCAGTTGCCCTAGGCAATCATCTTGATTAAATATACTCCAGGGATGACTCTGGTCAGGTTTCTTCTCTTTATTTCTCTAGCATTCCCCAGTGCCAAGCTTACTACTACCTATGATAGTGATTCAGGGACTTAGTGAAGGTACAAAAACTACAGTACTAAGGACAAAATTCTAGGATATTGTCATTGTTATAGCTTAATAAAGTTTAACACAATGATCAGGTTTAATGCACGCTATTATATTTCATTACCAGTTTACCAGACTCATTTCTTACAAACGGGAAATATTTCAGTCACATGCTCTTATTAAACATTAGGTATTCCAGAGACTACAGAAAAACCTCTACTAACTAGGATCTGCAGAGTATGAATTATTTCATGTATAAGTATCTAGGAAATCTGATATTTTACATTAATTCCCTAAACACTTAAGCATACTGAATGGCAAACCTAAATTATACTAAAGTATCCCTTGATTTCACTGTTCAGAGGAACACTGTTATATCTCCCCACCCCCAAAAGGTCTATAAGGGATATTCTTTTATGAGAAAGCAAGGTGTTACTTAGACAATCTAGTGAAAAGGCTAAACATATGAAGGTAGGTTTTTTGGTGCTAGTATGTACTTTCTTCTCCAACTACCCCTACCCACATGCTCCATCATAGGTAAAGTGGTGAGTTTTGTTGTCTTCAGCCCCAATTTCCTGTGCTCATACCACTCCCTACCTCCATTTCACCTGTATCATCACATTTCCCTCTTCTTGCATTTTTCTGTATCTCTTTAACATTTCAAATGTTACAGTCACAGAATAAAGTGATAAATCTTAAGAAGTTTCCTAGAATTTTACTGACCATGGCAGTCATGGCAATTACTTACAAAATTGCCCTGTTTTATATTTACACATGACTATTCTGAACTTTATGGTAAGCGAAAGGTTGCAGACATCTTCATAAAGAAAAATCTTAGCCATCTCAAACACAGCTGAAAACTAAGACAAATATTATCCCACACTCTGAATTCTCTTAGTTATCCACCATCTCTCCTAAACCATTATCACTCCCACTCTCTATCTGCATACCTTCTAATCTTCCTCACCAGTGTCATCTACTCACTTCCTGACCACCTAGCACTGCTCTTCATATTCACTGAAGATGTCTGCATCTTGGTCAGATTTCTGTCCTACAATATGTCCTACCACCATGAGAACCACCTAAAACCCAAGTCTCAAGACTCCTGAACCTTATCAATTCTGAAGACTTCACACAGCCTTTGGACTTCATCTATGAACTTTCACAGCCAAACACTTCACCAATCTGACACCATCCTCCAATATGTATAACTTTCTTGTGCCCACATAATCCCTGTATCTGCTCCTCGATTTCATACACTCCTTACATTGTCCACTTGTCCCTTTGTCATGTCCTTTCCTTAGTAAGCATATTATTCATGTATATGTACATGAATAATCTCCTAAATCACTTCCTCACCAATATACTTTACCCCTGGGTTCTTCTGTAGGGCTTGTCATGTAAAAGTCTAAGCCTAAAATAACCCTCATGAACTATCTACTCTTAAACAATCAAGAGACTGAGTGGTGTCGGAAAAAGGATCACAGAGACATGAAAATTTATACTACTCTAAATTCTGATCTCCAATTTCAGGTGGAATCTTAACCTTCTAAAGCAATCTTTTATTTGTCTATGATGGACTCCCTCTCCCCTTCTCTTCAACAACTATTACAAATTTTCACTAATCTTAAGACCCTTTCCTAAGACCAACCTCCACCCTCCCTGAAGTTTATTAAAAAAAAAAAAAAAGTCATAAGTTATGAACTATCTGCTCAACTTTTTGCCTCTCCCTCACTTATTCTTTGTCCTTCAATGTTATCACAATAAATAAGATATCCTTCCTCTTGTTCTTGTTCCATCCCCCCTTGTCAAAATTTCATTTTCCACTGTCTCTTTCCCCAAGCCTACAAACCATTCAAGTGTCCCCTATCACTTAAAACATAAAGACTGTAGCCCCCTATCCTTGTCAGTACCACACTCCATGTTTTCCTTCCTAGAAAGGCAGATTTTCTCATTCCGTCCCCTAGTTTAAAATAATCTTGGGGCACTTGGGTGGCTCAGTCAGTTAAGCATCCCGCTTAAGTCATGAGATTGAGCCCCTCATCAGGCTCCATGCTGGGCACTAAGCCTGCTTAGGAGTCTCTCTCTCTCCCTGTCCCTCTGCCCAAACCCTTCCCTCAGCTTGCGTGCTCTCTCTCTCAAAAAACAAAAACACTGTAAAATTAAAAAATCTTATGTTACCTCTAATTCTCTGCTGAAACTACCTTTACAAGAAAATCACTAGGAAATATTTTATGGTATTATAAAACTATTATTGATGCTTTTATGTTTCCTGAAGTTACTATCTTTTATAGATACCAACTAAATTATTTACATATGAAATGGTATGATGTCAATTTGCTTCAAATGAATCAAGAACTGGAAGTGTACACATGAAAAAATGCTCAGTTTATAAATACTGAAGCTGGGTAATAGTTACATAGTAGTTCACTATACAATTCCATCTACTTTTGTATATGCTTGAAATCTGCCTTAATACATGCATGATAATAAAAAACAGATCTCTACCTTTATCACAGTATCCCTTTAAACTACACCATGGTTTGTTTCTACATTGTAAGATATGTTTATTAAATTATAAGTGATATACAATTTTCTATTAGTTTCAGGCTTATAGCATATTGACTCATCAATTCTATATGTTACTCAAAGCTCACCACAATAAGTGCAGTCACCATAAAACATTATTACAGTATTATGGACTATATTTTCTATGCTGTACTTTTCATCTCCATAACTCATTTTTTAAAGATTTATTTACTTATTTAACAGGGGAGGGCAGACTTCCCACTGAGTGCAGAGCCTGAGAGGACTCTGTCCCAGGCCCCAGAGATCATGACCTGAGCTGAAGGCAGACACCTAACTGACTAAACCACCCAGGTGCCCATAATTCATTTATTTTATAACTGAAATTTTGTACCTCTTAATCCCCTTCACTTATTTCACCCATTTCCCTACCCGCCTCTCTCTGGCAACAACAAGTACTCTATATTTAAGGATCTGTTTGTTTGTAGACCATAGTTTTTAACCCTTTGAAGTCACTAAGTCACCTGGGTTGAGGAAGCAGGCCCCTCTTCCAACCTCCCAAATATTCTCCAACACTTGCCCTGGCAACATAATGGGATGTGAATGTAATGAATTATTTAGGTATGTTAGGCAGTTAAAAGGGTTGTTGATGTGGGGCACGTGGCTGGCTCAGTTGCTGGAGGATGCCACTCTTGAGCTTGGGTTACAAAGTTCCAGCCCCACACTGCATGCAGAGATTACTTTTTTTAAAAAGGTTGCTAATGCTAAGTTGTAAAGTAATTAAACTGAAAAATCTTTTTTTCAGATATGATTTTACTACTGCTTCATATGTACATTTTTAGCTGCAAAATTAAGACTTTTTTCATGACATGCCATCAACTGAGTTTTTCTTCTGAATAGTACCTCACCTCCCTTCAAAAAAATAATTCAGTAAAATTAAATTTAAAATTATGTATTTTTGATTATTCATTTCACTATCTTGTCACAGAAGCTAGAAAATCAGAAACCCCGAGATCCTTGACTCCCTTGAATTTTGCCCACTTTTAACCAATAAAATGCACCCTAAAATCTATCCCTTCCTCTCTAATCCTACTCACACTGCACTAATAAAGGCTCCCAGTATTCCATAATCTCCTAGTTTTGTTTCCCTCCATTCAATCCTCCATCCTATAACCTGACTGGATTATTTGAAATATTAATCAACAACATCCCTGTTTAAAATATTTCAAATAGCTCCCCATCACTTCTAGAATAAAATTCAAGTTCCTAAAGACAGGAAGCAAAAATCTTAACAATCTGGCTCTTCCTAGCCTTACTCCTAGTCTCTCCCTAATTTTTAATTTATGTCTCTGGTAATGCCTAACCACTTGTAGTTCACTGTAAGCACCTTTCTATTTCATACGTTCATGCCTTTGCTCAAACTATTTTGCCCAAACTATTTCCTCCAATATAAAAGACCAAACTGGTAACCCTTAGCCTTGAACTGGATGAGGTGGATCAAAAAGTACCACTGAAAGCAATATATTTCAAATTCTACACATGAGAGAATGGTGAAAGAACACAGGAGGAGGAAAGAAAAAGGACGAAGAAGAAAGAATTAGGGAAGGAAGCACCTCCGCAGGAGAAAGGGTGAAGATAATAGGCTCATTCTTAGAAGAGGAAGTTAACCGTGGATCATTCAGTCATAAATGTCCAACACAAAAATAATCTGGGTAGAAAGTATGGAGCCCTGTTCATTTATCAAGCCCAAACCTGAGTGCCATATTTCCAATGGTACCTGAGGTACCTCCAAAAATTCCAGAGCTCTATGTAAACCAATGGGCATGGAACAGGGAAATCTAGCATTTCAGAAGAAAAAGTAACACCGGAAGTCAGGTGAGTGAATGATTTAGAACAAAGGAAAAAGGATTGATAAGTATACCCTTGTTTAACTAGGGAAAATGTCACAGACAGAAGAAAATTTCAGTAAATTAAGGATCTTCTTGTGCCTAAAAGCAATAAAAGATCTTAAGGTTAGACTTCATTAAAAATTAAATTTCTGAGCATCAAAACAAACAAGCAAGCTAAAACTACAAAAAAAAAAAAAACCAAAGTGTTAACATTTGAGTAAGTCATAACTTACAAAACCACTGAAACAAACAAACAAAAACTGATGAAAAACAAAGATACAGAGGAAAAATGACTAAAGTGCTTGTAGAAAAATTCTTGGGTTATCACTAGTGAAATACAGTATACCATTTGATTATTGCTTTATTGCATTTCTTTGTTCAATAGTGCAGTTAAGCATTTTTCCCTCAAGAACTCACTGTAAGTGGTAATAATAATGGCAAGATAAAATGAGATTGATACCCTTTTTTTCTGGTGTTACTTAGTGTTAAGAAACTTTAAACTAATTCCACAAAGTTGGGAACAATACAAATATGTTAAATGGTAGCAGTGAGAATAGCCATAACAGTAAAGGTCTTTGTCAATACTATGAGAAGAAAGATGGAGGAAAAGGAAAGAAAAGTAGAGAAATTAGAAGAGACCATTATCATCTACACAGAAATATTATCAGAATCTACAGACAATGAGAAAAAGTTTGGCTAGACTGCCAGACAAAAGTTTAACAGAAAAATCCATAACATTTCCCAAACAGCAATAACCAATTAGAAAATAAAATGAACACCATTCACAACAGCAGCAAAACCATATACTTAAATAGGATTTCTAACCTCAGCATTATTAACATTGAGCTGGATAACTGGAGGCTAGCCTATGCACTACAGGATGTTTAGCAACATCCCTGGCTTCCACCCACTAGATGCAATAGCATCTCCCAAGCTCTGACAACCTAAAGTATCTTTAGACAAGATCAAATCCAAAACATCAAATTTTGTCCCCACCCCGAGATAAAATTAAGAACTAGTGATTAAGAATTAGTGATCAAGGGATGCCTGGGTGGCTCAGTTGGTTGGACAACTGCCTTCAGCTCAGGTCATGATCCTGGAGTCCCAGGATCGAGTCCCGCATCGGGCTCCCAGCTCCATGGGGAGTCTGCTTCTCTCTCTGACCTTCTCGCTCATGCTCTCTCTCACTGTCTCTCTCTCAAATAAATAAATAAAATCTTTAAAAAAAAAAAAAAAGAATTAGTGATCAAGAATGAGTACCATGAAGAAACAAAAGACAATCTAATTTCACTAAAATACATAGAAAGTTTTGATTGACAGAGAGCTATTCCATGCTGTTGGATGGGACAACTTATGATGTGATTTCTCCCTCAAATATATCGATTCAATGCAATTCCATTCTAAATTTCAGCTGGATTTTTTAACTTGGTAACAGTAACCTACTTATAAAGCATTTACTGTGTGCCCCTGCCACTATTCTAACATTATACATATATTCACAAAGGCAGGAAAACTCCTAACTTCATTTTACAAATTACAAAACTGAGGCAACCCTATGCAAAGCCCAGGGTTACACAATTACTAACAACAGAGCCAGGATTCAACTCCAAGCTGACTGGATCCAGAGTACATGCTCTTAACCACTTCACTATTCTACTTAACAAAACACTGCAATGATACAAGCCTGGAATTAAAAAGAAGTTACTGGAGAACAGTTACACTTCTGGAACCTGGAGGTAAGCAGTAAGATGGAAAAATTTCTGCCTACCTTTCCTACAAATTTTGATAGGACACACCATACTGGTATTGGGATTTATCTGTAGTAGAAATAAAAGAATTCTCATATACCCCTACTGGGAGTAAAGACTGGTACAACTATTCAGAAGAGTAATATGGAAGTATTTAGTGAAACTGGATGGATATATATATATATATATCTAACTCAGTTGGATAATACATATCCATGAAGGGATGATATGAGGATGCTCTTATTCAGAACTGTCTACAATACAGGAAGCTGGAGGCATCACAGTGTTCATTACTGCACTGGGGTAATGGCTCAGTGAAATATGGCAGATGCATACTATGGAATACTAATGCACACTATGGAAGCCATTAGATTCAATGAACAAGAACTTGAAAAAAAATGCACACATGTTTTGTAAGAATGCATAAAAATAAATGTATATATATCAAACGTATTAAATGAATACATATGGGAGAAGATAAAAAAGAGTGGATAATGCAGATAAAAAATAAAATGAAAGCAACACCTTGAACAAGTCAAGAATTACCATGTTTGGGCGCCTCATGGCTCAGTGTGTTAAGCCTCTGCCTTCGGCAGAGGTCACGATCTCAGGGTTCTGAAATCAAGCCTTACATCAGGCTCTCTGCACAGCAGGGAGCCTGCTTCCCCAGCCTTCTCTCTGCCTGCCTCTCTGCCTACTTACGATCTCTCTCTCTCTGTTAAATAAATTTAAAAAAAAAAAAAAAATTACCATGTTTCATGAACTGAGGACAAGATTAATTCAACCCTCTGCACCTGAAATCCAACAATTAAATTTTTTTCAAGATTTTATTTTATTTATTTGATAGAGAGAGACACAGTGAGAGAGGGAACACAAGCAGGGAGAGTGGGAGAGGGAGAAGCAGGCTTCCCGCCAAGCAGGGAGCCCCATGTGGGGCTCGATCCCAGGACCTTGGGACCGTGACCTGAGCCGAAGGCAGACGCTTAACGACTGAGCCACCCAGGCGCCACAACAACTAAATTTTTAAGAAACTTCAAAGTCAAAAATATTAAAAGTTCATCTACAAACCAAGTAACACATATTGAAACCCTTACAATTCTATAATCTTTGATTCAGTGATTGCTATCATTCTACCCGAAAATTAAAAAAAAAGTAAACATATCTACATGTAGTAAAGGTGTTTAACTGTCCTGAACTAGAAAAACAAAAAAGAAAACCTTGAAAGAACCTAAGCCCTACAAATGGAGAGCATTTACTTATGAAATATTTTTATATATCACTAAAAACAGTATTTGTAGAAAATTAATGAGCTGTTTAAAAAGGAAAACATGTAAAGGATGGCCTCTACTATGTAAGTTTTATATATGCTCATATGCACAAAAAGATTGAAAAGGAAATGTCACAGTTGACAGCAGAAACCTATGAATTACAGATTTATATGTGACTTTCTCTACTTTTCTTTTAGTTCCTGATAAATATAAAATGCTACCACTATCAAGAATTACATTAGGAACAGACTAATCCAGTACTACCAGAACTGCCTAAGGCAGACCAGGACCTATAGTCACCAGGCATTTAAAAACAAAATTATTTTTAAAAATATTTCCAAAGGTCACAGTGAGGATGAACCTAGATTTTAGTGTCTAGAAGGTGTTTAATGAACTTCTAAAGTGTTCTATCAAAATAGAATTGAAGGTATTCTATACTTATATATGTAGTCTATTATGAAAAGTTTATCTTTACTATTCCAAAGTATTTCTTTAATAAAGAAAATAATAAATCAAAGGTAATTTAGGGTGTTATTAAGTGCTGATTAATTTTTTATCACCAGTTATTTTTGCTAGCAAAATCAGAAAATCTAATAGAATCATACACACTAATAGCTATAACTTATTTGGTATATCAGTTTCAACACTATCACCATAATCAGTATTTCTTAAACCCTAATATAAATTAGAAATAGCAGATACTTAAAATAATCTACATGCCCTAGTCCTATTTCCTACGCTTGCTGAACTGGCCAGCTGACATGCGTTTTACAAAGTAAAATCACTCTAACGTGATGTTAATTTACTATTTTAATGCATTTAATCTAAACCTTAAAATTCATAATACAGTTTAATTACATTTGATGTTATTTAACTGCCAAAATTAGTACCACAGTTACAAAGGAGGTGGTAGATACTGATGAAAAGTCCATCATTTAACAAGGCACATATTACTATGTCATTCTGCATGGCTCTTATTAATTTTAACATTGGCAGTTCTCAATTAGACTTCATTTTACTTACTTTATAGCCCTCAAAATCCAAAGTACATACCACCACCACCCCTTTTCACACCATTCACATGCCTAAAGAGAGGCAGGTTCATGAGACTACCTTAAGAATTCAAGTCAGAGCAAACTCTAACTCACATAACCAGAGTGGATTTAGACATGATTCCTGAGTTTACCATTCGTTCTGACCTTGCACAATTAACAACCTTCTCATGATTCATTCTAATTAACTCCTCTGAGGTAGGTGCTAGAGAGGGTAGAATACAAAATGTAACTGAAAGCTATTGAGAACATTTCTTTAAATAATAGTAAAATGAAAAAAAGTAACAGCACAAGCTTTCAACATTCTTCAAAGGGTTCAGAAAATTATTTTTTCCAAAAATTTCTTCTCTCTCACCTTCATTATTCATAAAACTACTTCCAGTGCAGTTGTATAAAACAGAAATATAAGTGTTAAATTTTCAGGTGCTTTTCAGTTAAACTTCAAGAGGTTTAAGGGGATTCCTTCAAAACCCTCTTTCATTTGCTCAATTCTCTTCTCAAGCATATTAGACTCCATTAACAGCCAATCATGTAAGCTGAGCTGCAAGTGACCCGAGAGTTGCCATAGCAACAGCTGCTTTCCGAAATACGTGTTATGCATTTTAAAAGCTCTCACAGAGAGGATACCACATCTATCAATTAACAACCAAAGCTCAACATAGCATATTACTCAAATGAAACAAAAAACTCAACTACCATAACAGGGCAACTACTTCATAACAAAAGGGATATTTGATATTCTTGAACCAAGTGCTATTGCAGTTGTAAATTTCAAAACCAAGCCTACAATTAATAACAGAATGATTGAATACCATGTTTAGTAATGTACAAAACTGATACAGTAAAGAAGAATGATCAGAACTACATTTGGCAATGGACCATCAAGAGTAATGAATGAACGACCATATGCTGTAATAAACTGCCAAATTTTCATGCAATTTTACTAATGAAAAAGTTGGCCCTAAATGTGGTAGACCAAAATGTTTTTCAACGTACATATGGTGTGTGTGTGTGTGTGTGTGTGTGTGTGTGTGTGTGAAACACATATTTCACAGGTAATGAAAAGATGTACAGACAGGTATGAAACACAAAATTCTACTTTTTTCAAGAAAAATCATCATTTTAGCAATTTATCAGAGATAGACATCTCTCTTATTCTAAGATTATCCTGGGGGAATTCCTTCTCATAAAGATATGGCACAGTTAGCCAGGGTTAACCAAGTCATTTGAACAGTGTGCAATTCTGCAATAGAAAACTTTCCAAAAAACACCTTCTCTCTGTAAAGTAACCTCAATTAGTACTAAATGAATGTCCATAATTAAAGGGAAAAGTAGTAAACAAAACTAAGCAGTCTTGAGAAATCTTTTCTTAAACTATACTCAAACACCTACTCATGTAAGTAAACGCATAAAAAGTATTAGAGTGTTATGTGATTCAGAAGAAATTGCTACAAATAGGATTACTAGATAAAGCATACTGAAATGGCTACTAACCTATGTAATACTCAAGAGCTGGAAAGGAAAATATTTCCACTAATAAACTTCTTTTTAAAGAAACAAACATAAGATACTATTTCTTATCTATTTTAACTTCAAATTTTGTATAACTTTGAAGGATTAAAAAAAACTGAGTACTACTCCTCTTAACTAAAGCAGAAATTCAGAAAATAAGGTATAACATGGATGAAAGACAGAAATTGATTGAAAGGCTGTTAAGTGAGAGAACTAGCAACAAGTCACCATAGCAATAATCAGGTATGGCTCCTAAGTCCTCCAAACAACCCTAGAAGGCCCAATGACTTTAAGTATTATTATATTAATGAAGTATTTTTTAACCTAGGTATTTCCTTTGTCCTAAATTCTAGTCCATCTCTAGAGTTAAAGTACATAGTAAATTCCTCTTTTCCATATAAAAATCTCACCCTTTATTTCAACCCCACATTCCTAATACTTATACAAACTCTAAACACAGCCAAACACTGAATTCAAAATTCTCACAAAATGTTAACACTACTAACAGCTAAGTACAACTAAGCAACCTGCATGTGTTAATTCATGGGATATTCACAATATCCCTTACTTTCTCCACTTTAAAGGTGGTGAAACTGAGACACAGAAAACATACCCAAGGTCATATGGCCAGTAAGTTGTAGTACGATCAATGTTCTAACCCACTCTGACTATATATCCCTTTCCATTAACTATTATCTATGAAGCCCATCTAAGTGAATATAGTTTGCAATCTCCAATGCTTCATCCCAACAAACTCATGTTTCTCTAGTTACATCTCACCCTTAGCGTAGCCAATTCATTCTTAGACCAATATCCTAGCTTAATAATTCCAGCGAAACAAAAAATAACTATTTTTTAATGAAAATCAAGTAGGTTGAAAACAAAGGAACAACTAGCTCACCTATGAAGCTAGATGAAAAATGTTCTAGAGGATAAAATATATGTGATTTTCATTTTAAGCAAAAGGATATATATGTGTATGGACGAGTATGGCTAGGATGTTGATATAGACAAGTAACAATTATTAAATGCTTCCTACATGATAAGCACTGTGCTAAGAACTTTCTTCACATGCCCTAACATTTAATTCTCACAACCCTATGAAGTCCATACAGTTATCCTTGCTTTACAATAAGCAAACAGCTACAGAGAAATGAGGTAATTTGCCTAAAGGCAAAGAGCTAGTAAGTGGAAGAAGTGAAATTCAAAACACCTCTGACAGCATCACCAGAAAAACCTTAACCATGACCAAACCAATTAGAACCAAGGAAAAGAGGAATTAGATTTTACATGTAACTAGATATATGTCATACAGGTAGTCAACATACTATAATCATTCCTAAAAATAATCATGGCTATGCATCCACTTTAGTAATAATAAGCTTTAGAAAAACTGGAAAACAAAATTAAACACTTGAGAACTGCTAAATACCTACAGGACTTCCAATTCAAGATAGCAGACTGAGCACACAAATGTCTTTTCTCCCACTCCTGGTATTCAGATAACAACAGGAAGTTGTTTTGTCCTATTTTTAACAAACTCAGAAAGAAAACAATTCGAATCATAAACGTATGAGAGAAAAAGCATTCTATCAACAGATTAGAAATTTTGGGTAATACCATGAAAATACAATGAATGAGACCAGATCAAGAAAAAGCGACTAGAGGAGGAGAAAGCAAGATGGCAGAAGAGTAGTAGACTAAAATATCAGGTCCCAGGAGTTCAGCTAGACAGTTATCAAACCATTCTGAACACCTAAAAACCCAACATGCGACAGAAGAAAAGAACGGCAATTCTACGAACAAAAAATCCACCACTTTCCGAAGGTAGGACAGGCAGAGAAGTGAATCCCAAGCGAGGAAAGAGACTACAGGAGGAGGGGCTGACTCCCAGCAAGCACCAAAGCATCAGAGCACAAAATCAGAACTTTTAGAGGTCTGCTCCACTGAGGGACATAGCTCCAGAGGCTAAGCAGGGGTGGAGCCCTCAGGGGGACAGGGTGGTCTCAGGACATTCGGGGTCACAAAAAGGGGGTTTCTGAGTGTAGCAGAGCTGCCACGTATTGGAGCAGGGAAGCTGGCTACAGAGACGGAGCTGAGGAGTGCACTCTCAGCTCAGGGTTACCTTAAACCGTGATCCAAGGCACAGTCGGACCAATGCTCTTCAAGCAGGGCCCCCCAAGTGGCAACTCCAGAGAGACCCTCTCCTTACTCCTCCAAGAGCAGCAGCTCGGGAGCACGCAGCAAAAATCTGCTTGGTTTGGAGACTCCAAAAGGGGCCATGCGCCAGAGAGAGAAACACTCGGTCACAGGCCAGGTGAGCACGGAGTGCTGCCAGAAACGAGGGAGATGAGAGCACTTGACTACTTTTCTCTGACAGCAAAATGAGTAGTGGGACCCTAAGCTCTCGGCTACTCGGGCAGGAGATTTGAGGCCACCATCGTGACTCCCATCCTCCAAAGCCCTACAGAAAACATTCAGGGAACAAAAGCAACCGAGAGCAAACCCTAACATATTACTTAGCCTACCCCCTGGCAAGGGCAGTGCAATTATGCCTCAGGAAAAGGAGTCTGAGAATCACTGCAAGAGGCCCCCTCCGAAAGATCAGCAAGAACATTCAGCCAAGACCAAGTTCACCAATCAATGAGATTCATGGAACTCCAGAGCTAGGGAAAAGAAACACAAAGAATTCATGGATTTATCCCATGATACTTTCCTCTTTCAAATTTAAACTATTTTATTTTATTTTATTCTACTTTAACTTTTCCTCTTTCAACATTTTATAACTATTTATCTTATGAAATTCTATTTTAAAAATAATTTAATTTTTCATTGTTATACTATTATTTTATACCTTCACTGCATTTAACCTTATTTTTTGAATACATATACAGTTTTTTTCCTTAAAATTTTGGGATGAAATTTTGTCTAACAGATCAAAATATACCATAAATATAACATGTGGCGTTATGCTAGTCTCCAGCCTGATCACATGGTCTCCACTTTTATTTTCTTTTTCCAAACAACTTATCGTATCAATTCCTTTTTCAGAAACTTTTAAAATATTCATCTTTACACTCATTCCATTCTTTCATCATGTTTACCCTTATTTTTGTGTACATATATATATGTAGGTTTTTCTTTCTTTAAAATTTTCAGAGGAAGTTTCTTCTAAGTGAACAGAATATACCCGAAGTCAAGTGGGTGGATCTGTTCTATTCACCAGTCTAAGATATATATTTTTTTGTCTAATTTTTTTATTTCCCCCTTTTTCTCTTCCCCCAGTTTCAGGTCTCCTCAGACTTGATTAGCGCATATTTTTCTGGGTCTTTGCCACCCTTTTAGTATTTTATTCTCTCGTTCCACTATTCTTATCTGGATAAAATGACGGAAAAAATCACCACAAAAAAAAGAACAAGAGGCAGTACCAATGGCTAGGGACCTAATCAATACGGACACTGGTAATATGTCAGATCTAGAGTTCAGAATAATGATTCTCCAGGTGCTAGCTGGACTCGAAAAAGGCTTGGAAGATTATTAGAGACACTGTCTGGAGAAATAAAGGAACTGAAATCTAACCAAGCTGAAATTTAAAAAGCTATTGATGAGGTGCAATAAAAAAATGGAGGCTCTAACTGCTAGGACAAATGAGGCAGAAGACAGAAGTAGTGATACAGAAGAGCAAATGATGGAGAATAAAGAAGCTGAGCAAGAGAGACAAACAACTACTGGACCACGAGGGGAGAATATCCAGAGATAAGTGATACCATAAGACAAAACAGTATTAGAATAACAGGATTCCAGAAGAAAGGGGGGGGAGGTGCAGAAGGTATACTGGAGCGAATTATAGTGGAGAATTTCCCTAATATGGAAAAGGAACAAGCATCAAAATCCAGGAGGCACAGAGAACCGCCCCTCAAAATTAGTAAAAATAGGTCCACACCCCATCATCTACTAGTAAAACTTACAAGTCTCAGTGACAAAGAGAGAATCCAGAAAGCAGCTCAGGACAAGAAGTCTATAACATACAATGGCAGAAATAATAGATTGGCAGCAGACCTATCCACAGAGACCTGGCAGGCCAGAAAGGACTGGCATGATATATTCAGAGGAGTAAACGAGAAAAATATCCAGCCAAGGATACTATATCCAGGTAGGCTGTCACTGAAAATAGGAGAGATAAAAAGCTTCCGGGACAAACAAAAATTAAGAAAATTTGCAAACATCAAACCAGCCATACAAAAAATATTGAAAGGGGTCCTCCAAGCGAAGAGAGAGCCTAAAAGTAACAGACCACAAGGGAACGGAGACAATATACTGTAACAGTCACCTTACAGGCAATACGATGGCACTGAATTCACATCTCCCAATAGTTACCCTGAATGTGAATGGGATAAATGCCCCAATCAAAAGACACAGGGTATCAGAATGTATTAAAAAAAAACAAGACCCATCGATATGCTGTCTACAAGAAACTCATTTTAGACCCAAAGACACCTCCATTTGAAAGTGAGGGGGTAGAAAATAATTTACCATGCTAATGGACATCAAAAGAAAGCTGGGGTGGCAATCCTTATATCAGATAAATTACACGTTAAGCCAAAGACTATAACAAGAGATGAGGAAGGACACCCTATCATACTTAAAGGGTCTGTCCAACAAGAAGATGTAACAGTTTTAAATGTCTATGCCCCTAACCTGGGAGTGGCCAATTATATAAACCAATTAATAACAAAATCAAAGAAACACATTGACAATAATACAATTACAGTAGGGGACTTTAACACCTCCCTCACAGAAACGGACAGATCATCTAAGCCAAAGATCAACAAGGAAATAAAGGCTTTAAATGACACACTGGACTACACGGACATCACAGATATATTCAGAACGTTCCATCCGAAAGCAACAGAATACACATTCTTCTCTAGTGCACATGGGACGTGCTTCAGAATAGATCACATCCTGGCTCACAAAATCACGTCTTAACCAGTACCAAAGATGGGATCGTTCCCTGAATATTTTCAGACCACAATGTTCTAGCTCTGAAGCGAGAACTCAATCACAAGAGGAAAGCTGGAAAGAACAGAAATACACGGAGGCTAAAGAGCATCCTACTAAAGAATGAATGGGTCAACCAGGAAATTAAAGAACTGAAAAAATTCAGGAAAGAAATGAAAATGAAAACACAACTGCTCAAAATCTGTGGGACACAGCAAAGGCAGTCCTGAGAGGAAAGTATATAGCGATACAAGCCTTTCTCAAGAAAGAAGAAAGGTCTCAAGTACACAACCTAACCCTACACCTAAAGGAGCTGGAAAAAGAACAGCGAAGAAAGCCTAAACCCAGCAGGAGAAGAGAAATAATCAACATCAGAACAGAAATCAATGAAACAGAAGCCAAAGAACAGTAGAACAAATCAATGAAACTAGGAGCTGGTTCTCTGAAAGAATTAGTAAGATTGATACACACCCCCGGCCAGACTTCTGCAAAAGCAAAGAGAAAGGACCCAAATTAATAAAATCGTGAATGAAAGAGGAGAGATCACAACCAACACCAAAGAAATACAAACAATTTTAAGAACGTACTATGAGCAACTATACGCCAGCAAATTTGACAATCTGGAAGAAATGGGTGCATTCCTAGAGACATATAAACTAACAAAACTGAACCAGGAAGACAAAGAAAACCTGAACAGACCCATAACCAGTAAGGAGATTGAAGCAGTCATCAAAAATCTCCCAACAAACAAGAGCCCAGGGCCAGACGGCTTCCCAGGGGAATGCTACCAAGCATTTAAAGAAGAATTAATACCTATTCTCCTAAACTGTTCCCAAAAAATGGAAATGGAAGGAAAACTTCCAAACTCGTTTTATGAGGTCAGCACTACCTTGATCCCAAAACCAGACAAAGACCCCACCAAAAAAGAGAATTACAGACCAATATCCTTGATGAACACGGATGCAAAAATTCTCATCAAAATACTAGCCAATAGGCTCCAACAGTACATTAAAAGGATTATTCACCCCGACCAAGTGGGATTTATTCCAGGGCTGCAAGGTTGGTTCAACATCCTACAACTCAATCAATGTGATACAGTACATTAATAAAAGAAAGAACAAGAACCGTATGATACTCTCAACAGATGCTGAAAAAGCATTTGACAAAGTACAGCATCCCTTCTTGATCGAAACTCTTCAGAGTGTAGGGATAGAGGGCACATACCTCAATATCATCAAAGCCATCTATGAAAAACCCATGTCGAATATCATTCTCAATGGGGGGAAACTGAGAGCTTTTCCCCTAAGGTCAGGAACACGGCAGGAATGTCCACTATCACCACTGCTATTCAACATAGTACTAGAAGTCCTAGCCTCAGCAATCAGACAACAAAAAGAAATTAAAGGCATCTGAACAGGCAAGGAAGAAGTCAAACTCTCACTCTTTGCAAATGATACAATACTTTATGTGGAAAACCCAAAATACTCCACTCCAAAAATGCCAGAACTCATATAGGAATTCACTTACATGTCAGGATATAAAATCAATGCACAGAAACCAGTTGCATTTCTATACACAAACAACAAGAGAGAAGAAAGAGAAATTAAGCAGTCAATCCCATTTACAATTGCACCCAAAACCATAAGATACCTAGGAATAAACCTAACCAAAGAGGCAAAGACTCTGTACTCAGAAAACTATAAAGTACTCATGAAAGAAATGGGGGAAGACACAAAGAAATGGAAAAATGTTCCATGCTCATGAATTGGAAGAACAAATACTGTGAAAATGTCTATGCTACCTAAAGCAATCTACATGTCTAATGCAATCCCCCCCAGAATACCATCCATTTTTTCCAAAGAAATGGAACAAATAATCCTAAAATTTATATGGAACCAGAAAAGACCCTGAACAGCCAGAGCAATGTTGACAAAGAAAGCCAAAGTTGGTGGCATCACAATTCCAGACTTCAAGCTCTATATTACAAAGCTGTCTTCATCAAGACAGTATGGTACCGGCACAGAAACAGACACATAGATCAATGGAACTCAACAGAGAGCCCAGGAATAGACCCTCAACTCTATGGTGAAATAATCTTTGACAAAGCACGAAATGGAAATGGAAAAAAGACAGTCTCTCCAACAAATGGTGTTGGGAAAACCGGACAGCCACATGAAGAAGAATGAAACTGGACCATTTCCTTACACCACACACAAAAATTGACTCAAAATGGATGAAAGACCTCAATGTGAGAACAGGAATCCGTCAAAATCCTTGAGGCGAGCATAGGCAGCAACCTCTTCGACCTCAGCCGCAGCAACTTCTTCCTAGTAATATTGCCAAAGGCAAGGGAAGCAAGGGCAAAATGAACTATTGGGACTTCAAGATCAACAGCTTTCGCACAGTAAAGGAAACAGTCAACAAAACCAAAAGACAACCGACAAAATAGGAGAAGATATTCGCAAATGACACAGCAGATAAAGGGCTAGTATCCAAAATCTATAAAGAACTTATCAATCTCAACACCCAAAGAACAAATAACCAATCAAGAAATGGGCAGAAGACATGAACAGACATTTCTACAAAGAAGACATCCAGATGGCAGATGGCCAACAGACACATGAAAAAGTGCTCTGCACCACTCGGCGTCAGAGAAATACACATCAAAATCACAATGAGATACCACCTTACACCAGTCAGAATGGCTAAAATGAACAAGTCAGGAAACGACAGATGCTGGCGGGGATGCAGAGAAAAGGGAACCCTCCTACACTGTTGGTGGGAATGCAGGCTGGTGCATCCACTCTGGAAAACAGCAAGCAGGTTCCTCAAAAAGTTGAAAATAGAGCTACCCTACGACCCAGCAATCACACTATATGTTTATAGCAGCAATGTCCACAATGGCCAAACAATTCAAAGAACCTAGATGTCCATCAACAGATGAATGGATAAAGATGTGGTATATATACACAATGGAATACTGTGCAGCCACCAAAAGATATGAAATCTTGCCATTTGCAACGACGTGGATGGAACTAGGGGGTAATATGCAGAGTGAAATAAGTCAATCAGAGAAAGACAATTATCATATGATCTCTGATATGAGGAATTTGAGGGCGAAGGGCAGGGAAAAAAATGAAACAAGATGGGATCGGCGGGGAGACAAACCATAAGAGACTCTTAATCTCAGAAAACAAACTGAGGGTTGCCGAGGTGAGGGGGGCATGGAGAGGGTGGTTGCGTTATGGAAATTGGGGAGGGTATGTGCTATACTGAGTGCTGGTAAGTATGTAAGCCTGATGATTCACAGACATGTACCCCTGGCGCAAATAATACATTATGTGTTAATAAAATGAAAAAGTGACAAATAAATTATAACCAAGATAGTAGTTTAGGTCTTCCCAACAAAGCCAAAGAGAGCCTGTAAGCTTAAAATATAATAAGAGGTGGGCATGGGATTTCATCAAGGATATAACTACGTATATCAGTAATTAAGGAACTGCGTTCCAAATGACTTAGTTAACTAGATCTCTCCTCCTTTCCCTGCTTAAAGTCAGAGCTGAGAGCAATGGCTGTCAGCCTCAAGATTAAGCTCAAGTAATAATCTAAAATGCTCTTCAGTCTGTAGGTTGGAAATATTTTTGGTGGGTAAAACTAGCAATTTAACAATCTAGAATAGAACAGAAAATACAATGTTAGAATATATAATTTCCTGAAAATCTGCTCATTTATTAATTCATATATATGTGTGTACTACATTAACAACGTAAATCATTTTATACTATGGATCAGAGTTTTTAACGTTAGAAGGCTAAGGATCTATATACAGTATGCAATTCAGTGGAGGGCTCCTAGGTTGGATGTTGAAGCCTGAAAGAAAAGCAGAGTAGCACTAGAGACACTAAAGCACTCCCATTCTCCCAAATAAGCCATGATTAGTTTGACAATTATAGGTACATAACACACTGCCTCCTCCTCAATCAGATAAGCACCATTTCCCACCTTTCTTTCCATTATTGACCTTCAGGAAGTTTTTTTAGACATATACCCCTCCCCCTCTCCAAACATATCCTTCATGAAATTTTAGTACCACAGATACACTGTGTATCTGTTTGCATACCATATGTATATCTGTGGCTTATCCATAAAAGAAAATTTACCCCCCCAACCAATTTTTACCCCTTTGAGAATGCATGTCTTAGAGTAAATAAACCTACCACATGCCACAGTCTAGAAAGAGACCTATGAAACAAACCTGCAGCAAACTCATGCCAATTACCCTAAACTAACCAACTTAATCTTTTATTAATATGCACAGACAACCAAGAATTAACAAATCTGAGGAAAAACAAAAGATGAAAACCTACAAAAATAACCAGAGAGGGTAAGCCCAGAATTTTAAAGCTGCAAACTTCAGAGCATTATTCCCAGGTCTTGAAATCAAGTATTGTTTCCCAGCTGGTCCTTAAAATTACTAGAAACTTGAGTCCTTTTTTCTATTCTCTCCCTTTCTAAACCAAATTATCTATAACTGTCTTCCTTAAGTTGTCCCACCATTGTATTTTGGGGGGAAATAGTTTCTTTAGCTTCATACATAAGTTGACAGAAAGTTTCCCCCAGAGTTGATTTAGATACAAGACTTGGGACTTAGGAGCTGATAAGATTTAGATGAGATTTTTAAACTCTGAATTGATACTATAATAGGTTAAGACCTTTGGAAACCATGGGTTGAGATGAGATTAACATATTTTTTTATGAGACAGATATGGATCAGAGAGGCCTGAGGGGGGGACTGTGGTAGACAAGATGTTGTCTCCACCATGATCTTCTCTTTCCGCTTTTATTCTTGTGTATGTCTTGTTATATGGCAAAAGAATTGGGAACTTAAAAATAGGGAGATTAGGGGCACCTGGGTGGCTCAGTTAAGCTGCTGCCTTTGGCTCAGGTCATGATCCCAGGGTCCTGGGACTGACCCCAAATCGTACTCCTTGCTCAGTGAGGAGCCTGCTTTTCCCCTGCCTACCCCAGCTTGTGCTTGCTCTCCCCGTCTCTGTGTCAAATAAAATTTTTAAATGTTTAAAAAAAAAAACAAAAATAAATAGGGAAATTATCATAATTTACACAGGTAAACCCAAATATAATCATATGAGTCCTTTTTTAAAAGTAAAAGAGGAAGGCAGAATTTCAAGGATCAGCAGATGAGGCCAGACAAATCTGAAGCTTAAGAGAAACTCAACCCTTTATGGCTGATTGAGGGATGAAGGGCACCATAAGCCAAAGAATGTGAGCAGTCTCTAGAAGCTGAGAATGACTCCCCTCCTCATGTTGACAGTGAACAAAGAAATGGGAGTTCAGTCCTGTAACTTCTTAGAAATCAATTCTGCCAACCATCTGAATGATCAAGGAAAGTTTCTCTCCTAAAGTTTCCAAAAAGGAACCAGGCCTACCAACAGATTTCGGCCTTGTAAGACTTTAGAGACTCAGCCAAACCCACTGAATTTCTGGCATACAAACATCGAAAGATGCTAAGTTGCAGTAATTTGCTACAATGGTAACAGAAAACTAATACAAGAACTGTTACACCAATTTTACAATCAAAAATCTTAATACAGAGAGCCTAATTAACTTATTCAAGATCATATTACCAGTAACTGTTGATGCTGGGATTCAACCCCAAGCAGTATGACTTGGTTTTTGAACCCACTAAAGACGACAGTATGAACAAAAGGAACATTTTGAAATAGTTAAGCATCTAGAATAAAATCTGAAGATTTTCCTTGGCAGAGCTAAGATAGATGGATTTACATTCCTCCATTATAGTTTCAACCAAATCACTTGGTTCAGGATTGAATTACATTTAAGTAATTATAATATGGCTAATATTATTGCTGATCTTCAATTTTTAAAGTCAAATTATAGTCAAAGTCCAAGTTATAGATATTAAATATAAACAAAGCCTTGACAAGATTAAAAAAAGAAAAAGATGGGGGAGGGAAGATAAAAGAAATGCTAGATACACGAATCCCTTTATATTTCAGAAAAGTAAGAAAATAGATACTACCTAAAGATGATAATCAGGAAATAATGATGTGAGAATATGGCACAGGTATAAAAAAGAGGATTGGGAGAAAGGATGTATTGCAATTTTCATTTTGTGCCCTTGTCTGTTTTTTAAAACCATCAACATTATTATCTAGAACTCTTAAAAATGTGTATTAAAAAAAAAAAAACCACACATACACATGGATGTGTGTCAGGTCAGGCTGTCTGGGAAGTAGAACCAAAATGGAGTTAGAAGTGTAAGAACTTCTTTGTCAGAAATACCTATGAAGAATGAAAGGAAGAATTAAGTTGAATAAGCAGAGAAAGCCATCTGGCTGCAATGCAGGTCTGATCACTTGGTCAAGCCTCAGATCACTGCAGCTCTGTCTGCCAGCCCAACAGGGGATTCAGATGCAAAGACTGCCCATACAGAAGTCCCAAGTTCAGAAGAAATGGCTACACCCTTAGTATGCTATGCTCAGTTACTGGCAAGGAGCTGCCCAGGAAGAATGTGGCATGGCTCAGTGCAGCACCAAATCCCAAAGGCTCTCTAGCTGGATTGTATCAGCTAATGATATTCATCAAAGCAGGTTTCCTTCAAGAAACACAGGTGCCATAGAAAGGAATACTCTGCAGCTATTAGAAGTATCTAGCAGAAGTTTTCAACTATGCATCCCATAGGAAGCATAGAGTTCTTCAGAAGAGGTACCTCCAAGGCAGACTCTTTGGGCTAGTGAAGAAAGCCAAACACTGAGGCTTTGTATTTCCATGCTGCCTTCAACCAAAGCAGATCCACATTTATCCGTTTCATTTACCGCATTTCTCCCTAAGATCTGTTTGAACTGAGGACTGTAATGCTTAACAAGAATCCAAAAATCATCTGTCACAAAAAGTAACTTTTTTTTTAAATGATTTTATTTATTTACTTGACAGACAGTGAGCACAAGCAGGGAGAGCAGCAGTCAGAGGGAGAGAGAGCAGCAGACTCCTCCTCCCTGAGCAGGAAGCCCAATGCCAGGCTTGATCCCAGGACCCTGGGATCATGACCTGGGCCAAAGGCAGATGCTTAACCACTGAACCACCCAGGCACCCCTCAAAAAGTAACTTTTAAATGAAAAAAGTAACAAACATGTTTAGAATTAACTTTTGTGTTTGTGTATAAGCCTGAGCCTGCAACATACACCAAAAAGTTTAAAAGGATAAACATCAAAATGTTTTAATAATGGCTACCTACTGGTGGTTAAGAGCTTAACTACTTTTTCTGTTTGCTTACTTGTATTTTCTGTACTATTTACAACTCACATTATGAGATTCTGGTAATTAGGAAAATAAAACTCTCTTAAAAATTTACATTAAAAAAAAAAAAAGGCCAAGGCACCTGGGTTGCACAGTTGGTTAAGCCACTGACTCTTGGCGGCTGGGGTTGTGATCCCAGTATCCTAAGATCAAGCCGCTCATCTGGCTCCATGCTCAGTGTGGGGTCTTCTTGAGATTCTCTCTCCCTCTTCCTCTGCCCCTCCCATTCACGCTCTCTAAAATAAATAAATATATCTTTATATTAATTTAATTAATTAAAATTTTTTAAAGGCCCCAAACTGACAAATTGATTCCTCTCAAAACTTCAGAGCTGTATTACTACAGAAAATTACTTAAGTTTCTTATTAACTAGTAACAACAACAACAACAACAAAATCATATTTACAAATCATAACATTTACTTCAAAGAGCACTCTCTTTGTTAAGACACAATATATGGGGGTGCTTGGGTGGCTATGACGGGTGAGCCTCTGCCTTCAGCTCAGGTCATGATCTCAGGGTCCTGGGATCGAGCCCCACATCGGGCTGGGCTCTCTGCTCAGCGGGGAGCCTGCTTTCCCCTCTCTTTCTGCCTGCCTCTCTGCCTACTTGTGCTCTCTCTCTGCCAAATAAATAAATAAAACCTTAAAAAAAAAAGACACAATATATGCTTTATTCCATATAACATCTTTACATTTGACTAATGAAATCACAGCACTTGGCACAAAAATAACAAAACATATCCCATAATTTTCAGGAAATTTTCAATGATTTCTATATATAAATGTCAGCAATAATTTACAAATTATTCACTAATCATTTCAGCTTTATAGAATCATTCAAAATTATCATCACTATGGTTAAAAGCACATAATTACGCATTATTTCTTAGTTTTCCCAACCTTGTAGCCAAGAAAGCTTCTAGTATTACCATTTAATAAACGGAGAATGTGATGTATGAGATCAAAGTCACCAAGAGAATAAGTAGCAAAGCCAGGGAAAAACACTGATTCATAATTAAGTGAGTTTTAGATGATACTGCAAAATTCACACATTCTACTAAGACACTAATGTAAATTTACCAGAACAAAAGTACATTCACTTTGAAGAGCTAAAAAAATTTCTCAATTTTTTGAATCAACCTGTATTTTCAAGAAAAATCACACATAGCAATACATGCTGGCATAAATGTTAATTGACCCATAGTAAAGGGTTTCAATAATGGATGCATTTTCCAGCTCTTGGTGGATTTTTTATGTTTTTATTTACACCTATAAAGATTATGCCAGAAACAACACAAAAACAAAGAAACTCTTGATTTTTAATGAGATTTTTTTCTCTTTAAAATAAATTACCAAAAAAAACGTATATATACCATATAGCTAATATCTTTTTTCTCTTCCAGATGCTTTTTATACCTAGGACAGGCACTGTAACTCATAATGCATTTGGTTCTCAATACAACCTACTATCTTCACAAATGCACACAGAAAATAAAGGCTAGAAGTTAAAGTCTGGACCTAACACATCTCTAGATACTACTTTGATAGCATTAAGAAAAATGTAAAGATAAAATGAGAAAGACTTAAAAAATAGGAATCTTAAGAAGGACTTTAATGAGAAAGAAATACACTGAAATGAGCAGATATAAATAACATATATAAATGAAATCACTGATTTACGTACAGAAACGAAGAAAGGAATAAATTAATGTTCCCACCTGAGTGACTGACTTAAAAGGTTCTAGTTAAGTTGAGCTGCTGAAATATGTGCTGACTCACATAACCCATTCACCAACAAAACACTTCTCTACAGTTTCACTCACATAAATATTCAGAAATACTTCTCTATTTGTTGTTGTTGTTGCTTACCAAAGCAAGGATTCCCTTAAGCTATAGCTGGTAATGTAAACAACACACATGTGCCCAACTAGAATAACAGAAATGTCATGAGAATTTAGACCATCCCACAAAAATAAAACCTACAAAATTACTGCTCTAGCTACAATGAATTAGTTAAAGTGGAAACAGCATTTTAAATGGATGTGTGTGCTTTGACATGACAGAAGATCTTAAATTTGGGGAATGGGGGTTAAAAGGTAAATAAGGATATACAGTGAAAAATAAGACTTTAACAATCCTTGACCCCAGAGGCCAAATGGACCCACTGTGACCAATTTTGTCTGTATCTTTCCAGATGTATTACATGCCTACACAGGTGTATATGTATATATTGGATGTACATTTTTAAAACAATACAATTCTGAGAAAGAAAAAGACTACAACAAAATCTTGCTATTTTGTATTTTTGACATCCACACATATCCACTGGAAGTTTACAGTGAAACCCAGAAATTAAGAAAGCATTGCATCATGATGTAAAAATAAAAAACTAGAGAACGTGGAACAAGGTAAGCATTTAGCAAATGTACCAACCACTCCATCTCAACCCCAACACACACACACACATATTTACACATGCCCACACACCCACAAGCCAGTCACCATAAGATACAAAGAGAATTAGTATAGCAGGTAAACTTGAGATCTTGAAAAACAAGTATATTGTTAGACAAAGGTCATAGTAAAGAGGTGACCTAAACTGGTAGTTGAGATATTAAGAAAAATAACAGACTACCCAGAGCATACCAACATGTAGTATTCAAGCTCATCAACCCAAAAGAAAGATGATGGAAGAACACATGACTCCCAAAATCATAACATGATGTTATCTATTCTTATCTATTCACTACTGGTATTGAGCATTACACCTTGAGCATTATCCTAATAGATGGTATATCCCAAAGAAGAGATAGCTATTTTCCACCAAATTGTAAAGCAGAATTAGGAAGATAACAAGATAGAGGGTGACCTTAAAGACAGAGGGTGAACCAGTTTATTCTTAAGTTTCTAAAAATAGCAAAATTATATTTAGACCAGTTAAAGCTGCACAAGTGGGCTATCAGAAATGGGGTGGGGGGGGGGGGGGTCTCAAGAGTTAGTAAAGTACCAAAGGCTTAGACAATAAACAGAGAAATGTAATGCTACAATAAATATATTGCATCTATTTATATATTATAAATAACTGTAATAAATGCAAAAAGATAAGATGCAATAAAACTAATACTAGCTTTCAAACAGACCAAATGACTGTGTTAACTAAAGATTCTTAGTCCTAGCTAGTTTTTACCTTAAAATCTCTTCACTCTGTGATAAAGCTGAGTATGTACTGAGCCCAGGATGAATATAAAGTTCCTTTCTTATTTTATATTTTATTTTGGGGAGGAAAAAGGGGTACTAAATACAAACAGAACACACAAGTGATAAGACATAAAAAAAATGTTGAAGGTTATATAAAAATGAATTTAGGTCATCAGAAATTACTGCTTGATGTAAAGTTTAGAAAACTGTAATAGGATTGGGCCCAAGAACCCTACAGTATGTTGTATGTATACCCTATAATGTTACTATCTCAATAGTTCCATCTTTTGGGGCACCTGGGTGGCTCAGTCAGTAGAGCATCTGGCTTCAGCTCAGGTCATGATCCCACAGTCCCAGGATCAAGCCCCACATCCAGCTCCCTGCTCCATGGGGAGCCTGCTTCTCCCTCTCTGTCTGCTTGCTGCTCTGCCTACTTGTGTGCCCTCTCTCTCTGTCAAACAAATAAATAAAATCCTTAAAAAAAAAAAGAGTACTATCTTTTATCATAACCAATATCTAGGAAGAGAGAAAAGTTTTTATTTCAAAGCCTCCGCATTAGATGACACTGCTTCTTGGTCTCCAATTTTGTTGTATCCATGCATAAAAGAAACCCAATGGCTAACTTTCAAGTAATTTTAACATCAAAAGTAATAACCATAACTGATCATAGAAAATGTAAATAAGTCCACAAAGATACTCAAGAAAGACAAAGAGAAACTGATTTGATATAAGAATGTACAAAAGAAAAACTTATTCTGAAGAAAGTATTAATTAAAGGTAAAGAATTAACCATATCCCCTGCATGTTTAGACAGAGCTATTATTCACCCCTGGTTGTAGAAGGAAAATTCTTTTTAATTAAAAAAAAAAAAAAAAAAAAGCTGCCAATAAATGTAGGCAAAATAAAAGAAGTAGAAAATTATAATTTTTCATTCCTCAATGAAGTAACTGATTCAGGTAGAATCATCCATGGATTCTAATACTACAGGAAAGATATCATCAGTAACAGTATCACTTTACAAACTGCAAAGGGGAAGATCTGGCAAATCTTGCCATCTTATTAAATAAGTGATCAGATACATCATCACAGTGGGAAAATACTGACTTTATGTTCCTCTGAAGTGACAGAATATAAAGCACACTACATCATCCATAAACTATCTCTGCAAAAAGAAAAATGTCTGACCATAAATCAATCAAGGATTTAGGCTGAAATTAATTTTCAGCTCAGCAGAAATACAGAGATAAAAGAACAAGTTAAAGAACACCTATGCAACATTAAAGAAAAAATTAAAAACAAGTTAGGACAGAGGTGCCTGGGTGGCTCAGTCGGTTAAGCATCTGCCTTTGGCTAAGGTCATGATCCCAGGGTGCAGGGATCAAGCCCTGTATCGGCTCCCTGTTCAGTGGAGACCCTGCTTCTCCCTTTTCCTCTGCCCCTCACCCCAGCTCA
This sequence comes from Lutra lutra, assembly GCF_902655055.1. Lineage (NCBI taxonomy): Eukaryota > Metazoa > Chordata > Mammalia > Carnivora > Mustelidae > Lutra > Lutra lutra. Next base: position 128,455,533 of record NC_062278.1, on the reverse strand, counting down.
TGCTCTCTTTCTCTCAAATAAACAAATAAAATCTTCAGGAAAAAAAAAAATTCCTCATTCTTAAAAACAAAACAAAACAAACAAACAAAAAAAAAAACAAGTTAGGACATTTTAAAAATAAGCCACCTTATCTATTTTTTTTCCATTTTGTCTTATTTTATTTCTTTTCAGTGTTCCAGAATTCGTTGTTTATGCACCGTACCCAGTGCTCCATGCAATACGTGCCCCCCTCCATAATACCCACCACCCAGCTCACCCAACCCCTCACTCCCCTCCCTTCCAAAACCCTCAGTTTGTTTCTCAGAGTCCACAGTCTCTCATCGTTTATCTATTTTAAAAGCCAGTATCTTGGGGCCACTGGCTCAGTCAGTTAAACATCTGCCTCTTGATTTTGGCTTGCGTCATGATCTCAGGGTCATGAGATAGAGCTCCCTTTGAGAATTCCTCTTTCTCCCTCTCCCTCTGCCCCCCACCACTTGAGCACACTCTTGTTCTCTCTCTCTAAAAAAATAAATCTTTAAAAAATAAAAATAAAAAGTCAATATTTTAAAGGAAAAAGAGAGGAAGTTATTCTATACCAAAAGAAAACAAACACATAACAACTATGGACCTTGACATAGTCCATTATCCACACACACAAGTGGGGGAGGGCACTATGAGAGACTTCTGGAATCAACTGGGTAAATATGAATATGGAATAAATATTACAGTAAAAAATTACTGTGATCTTCCTAATATAATAATGATAATATAGTCATACAGACCCATTTTAGGTAATGTAGACAGAGGTTATTTGTGGAAATAAAAACTTAACATCCACACAAAGGCCTATATACAACTGTTCAAGAAGAGATTTATTCAGGGCACCTGGGTGGCTCAGTGGGTTAAAGCCTCTGCCTTTGGCTCAGGTCATGATTCCAGGGTCCTGGGATCGAGCCCCGCATTGGGCTCTCTGCTCAGCAGGGAGCCTGCTTCCCCCCTCCCTTCTCTCTCTGCCTGCCTCTCTGCTTACTTGTGATCTCTGTCTGTCAAATAAATAAATAAAATTTTTAAATAAAAAAAAAAGAAGAGATTTATGCAAAATAGGCCTAAATTGATAACAACCTAAATGTCCAACAACATGTGAATGAATAACAGACTGAGTATATCCACACAAGGGAATGCTATACACCAATAAAGAAAGAATGAACTACTGATAAATGCAACAAACATGCATGACTAAAACACACTGTCTCACCAAAAGAAGCCAAAACAGTACACACAATATGATTCTATCTAAATGAAATTCTATTTAGAAATTCTGTCCTATATAGTGAGAGAAAGCAGACTGTGGTTGGCAAAGACAAGGGTAATGGTGGGGTAAAGGACTGGGAAGGAGCATGAGGAAACTTTCTGGAGTACTGGTAATGTTTTATCTGACCATGCTGGTTGTGGTTCTAAAAATGCATACAGTTGTCAAAACTAAAATTATACATGTACACCTGAAACTAATGTAACATTGCGCATCAAATATACTAAAAAATAAAAACAAAAAACCATACACTTAAAATACACACACTGTACAACATTATTTCCCTAATAAAACTGACTATAAGAAGTATTAAGAGAGGAATACCACTCATAACTACATTAGAAGGAGTAAAATACCTATGAACAAATTTAACCAAGAAAGTGAAAGGTCTGCACGCTCAAAACTACAAGACACTAATAAATGAAACTGAAGAAGATGCAATTAATGCAAGGATATCCCATGTTCATGTATGAATGAGTATTATTAAAATGTACATACTATCCAAATCAACCTACAGATTCAACGCTATCCCTATCAAAATTCCAACAACATTTTTCACAGAAAAAGAACAAACAATCCTAAAATTTGTATTGAACCACAAAACACCCCAAATAGCCAAAGAAAAAAAGAAAAAACCAGGAGGCACCACCCTTCCCAATTTAAAACTGTTATTATGAAGATACAGAAATCAAACAAAATGGCACTGGCATAAAAACAAACACACAGATCAATGAAACAGAGTAGAGTTCAGAAATAAACCCATATATATATATATATATATATATATATATATATATATATTTAATTGACTTACAACAAAAAAGCCAAGAATATACAATAAGGGAAAAAAGAGTATCCTCAATAAATAGTGCTGGGAAAACAGGACAGCCACATGCAAAAGAATGAAACTGGACCACTACCTTACACCACAAACAAAAATTAAATAAAAATGGATTAAAGACTTGAATCTAAGACCAGAAACCATAAAACTCCTAGAAGAAAACATTGGCAAGTAAGCTACTTGACTGAGGTCTTGCTGACAATTTTTTGATTTGGCAACAAAAGCAAAAGTAAAAAACTCAGATTATATCAAATTAAAAAGCTTCTGCACAGCAAAGGAAAAAAAATGAAAAGGCAACCTAGTGAATAGTGGAGAGTATTTATAAATCATATATCTGATGAGAGATTAACATCCAATACCTATAAAGAACTTATACAACTCAATAGCAAAATATAGTTTGATTTAAAAATGCCCAGAGGGGGGCGCCTGGGTGGCTCAGCGGGTTGGGCCGCTGCCTTCGGCTCAGGTCATGATCTCAGGGTCCTGGGATCGAGTCCCACATCGGGCTCTCTGCTCAGCGGGGAGCCTGCTTCCCTCTCTCTCTCTCTCTGCCTGCCTCTCCGTCTACTTGTGATCTCTCTCTGTCAGATAAATAAATAAAATCTTTAAAAAAAAAAAAAAAAATCAAAATAAAAATGCCCAGAGGATCTGAGGAGACATTTTTCCAAAGAAGACAAACAGATGGCCAACAGACACATTAAAAAAAATACTCAACATCAAAAATCATCAGGGAAATGCAAATCAAAACCATAATGAGTTCTATCATCTCACACCTGTTAGAATGTCTACTATCAAAAAGACTAGAAGACTAGACTAGAAGACTAGAAGTAACAACTGCGGGCAAGGAGGGGAAGAAAAGGGAACCCTTGTGCACTGCTGGTAGAATATATATGATGTAACCATTATGGAAAACAGTATCCTCAAAAAGCTAAAGGTAGAACTACCATAGGATCAAGCAATTCAACTTCTGGTTATTTATCTAAAGGAAACAAACACTATCTCCAAGAGATATCGGCATTTCCATGTTCACTGCAGCATTGTTTACAATAGCTAAGATATCTCCATCAACAGGTGAAGGGATTTTTAAAAAATCAGAGACACATGCACATATGTGTGCAAGCACATGCACTCACACACAATTGTTCAGGCATTAAAAAGAATGAAATTCAAAAAAAAAAAAGAATGAAATTTTGCCATTTGTAACAACACAGATGGACCCTGAGGGCATTACACTAAGGGAAGTAAGACAGAAAAAGATACATACTGCATGATCTCACCTAAATATGGAATCTTCAAAACAAAAGCAAAAGCAAAAACAAACAACAATGAAAAAAACTATGAACTCATAAATACGGAGAGTGGATTGGTGGTTGCCAGAGGCAGGGTGTAGGGGTGGGTAAAACAGGTAAGGCAATCAAAAGGAACAAACTTCCCATTATCAAGTAATTAAGGTCTGGGGATGTAATATACAGCTACATATATGACTACAGTTAATACTACTATATTGCATATCTGAAAGTTGAGAGTAATTTTTAAAAGTTCTTATCAAAAAAAAAAAAGATGATGTTAACTAGACTTACTATGGTGATCATTTCACAATATATAGAAATATCAAATAAAAAAAAAAGAAATATCAAATCATTACATACATATCTGAAACTAACATTGTTATATGTTAATTATACTTCAATTTAAAAGAGGACACTAATTTTTTAAAAAGTATCTTGATTGGGGTGATGGATGTTTTATATGTATACACTTATGTCAAAACTTAATAAATTATACACCGTAAATATGTACACTTTATGGGATGTCAATTCTAATTCAATAAAACTTAAAAAAACTAAATGGAGTCTTGAATAATTAGTTCCCTCTTCCCTTTTTCATAAATAAATTGCTACAGACAAACACTAAAAATGTAGATAACTTTAAAAAAGAAGAAACTTGAGCTGGGAAAACCACTTAAACTGAGACTATGAAACCAACAACAAATGTCCTTTTCAACTGTTAAATATTAGTCAAAATAAGGATCTAGACAGGAAAGCTCACTGTACCAGGAAGTTTCTGACCTAAATCTCATTCTCCACCATCTTTTCCCCAACCAACTTCCAGCCACCAGTGATCATTTAAAAAGTCTAGCCAAAGAGACATAAAGAACGACTTTGGAGTTCCTGGTACAGTCACCGTTGCTTCCTTTCGTCTGTAATTTTCCTCTATAATCCAGTCCCTGGAGCCTTAAAAGTAATATGCAAACATGAAAGAGAGGCCAAGATTTATTCATGGAAATATCTGTCCTATTATCAATCACTGTATTAATGAATCAATAATAACAATTATGTAAGAAAAATAAAGTCTTATTTTATCAAGCCAGTGTCATCTGGTTTTCTGTTATCTAACACCAAATGCAACCCTAACATAAATTAGTCACTACTTTTTTCTAAAAGTTGAGATATAATTCACATACCATAATATCCTTTTAAAGTATACAAATCAGTAATTTTTAGTTTATTCAGAGTTCTATAATCATCACCACTATCTAATTCCAGAATATTTTCATCATCCCAAATCACTAATATATTAATCTTTCAGTCACTAATTTACTTTCTGTATCCTTGGATTTACCTACTCTCAACATTTTATATAAATGGAATTATACATTATGTGACTTCTGGGTTTGGCTTCTTTCACTTAGCATTAATGCCTTTGAAGTTCTATCCACACTACAGCATGAATCAATATACATTTCTTTTTATGATTAAATGACATTTCATCATATGAATATACCATATTTTGTTTATTCATTCACTAATTGAAGGCTGGAGAAAAGAGCAATATACAAAATCGATAGCTTTTATACTGGAGGAAAAAAAATCATTGAAATTAAAGTGAAATTAAAATGTTCTTACAACAACAAGACCTATATAATACTTTTGAAGGATTAAATAATTTGGCACTCATATATATAATCCTTTTTTCCAAGGATTTGAGAAAGAGAACGCACATGTGCGTTAACGGGACAGGAAGAGAGAAATCTCCAACAGACTCTGTGCTGAGTGTGGACCCTGAGGTGGGGCTCCATCAAAGGACCCTGAGATCATGACCTAAGATGTAACCAAGAGTCAGACACTCAATCAACTGCACCATCCAGGCACCCCTATACATTCTTATTAAAAGGCATAAACACTATGATATATTTGGAAAGAACTATCATAGGAATGTCAGTTGTCCCCTATACTAACAAATTTCATGTAATTCAAATTAGAACCCAAAGGGTTTTGTTGTATTTTTAAGGAAGAAATTACCACATTTATATTTAAGAACTAATGCTAACAGACCAACCAAAGATGAAAAAGTTAAGTTGAACCTGCTTCAAAGTATCAAAACAGGTCATCAAAGAAAACTCAACATAGTATTAATATACAAACAGAATACTATCAATAAAATAGTTAAAAGAATACCATAAAAATGAAAATTTTGAAAGAAGTAAGGGCAGTCACTCAAATCAGTGGAAAATGAATGACCCATTTAATTTTTCAGAAAGTGCTAGTAATCTTGTAGGAAAAAACCTGGGTGCCCTAAGGCTGTAAGACTTAAAAAAATACACACAAGATGAACATGAATTGTAAAGAAAAGACAATAAAAATCTGTGGGAGAAGAGTATGGGCAACATCTTATTCACAACTCAAAACTAAGAAGTATAAAGTAATTCATATAAATTAAAAGTTTCATTTCTGGGGAAAAATAAAAATATTTGCAACACAGGTAAAGGGTATCAATGTTTTATACACAGTGAGCACCTACAATTTGAAAAAGACAAACAACAGAATTTGGGCAAAGGATATGAAAACAATGATTCAGAAAAGAGCATTCACAAATGTCTACAAACACAAGAAAAGAGGTTCAAAATCATTAATAATCAGGAAAATTCTGATTTAAAATGTAACATCACACCTATTAGACTGGCAAATGTTTTAAAAACTATAGCCCAGTATCTGGCAGAGACATATGGAAAAAAAAGTATTCTCACACATTGCTACTAGAAAATTTTTTTGAGAGCTATTTGGCAACACCTACCTTCAACACAGCAATTCTACTTCTGCAAATCTATCCCACAGAAATACAAGCATCTGGAAGTTAAGAACATATTCAAAGCTGCATCCTTGTTTAAAATACCAAAGAACCGGAAACAATATTCCTGTAAATGTGGGAATGCTTAAATAAATTTTACACAACACACCACGAAGCATTCATTATGGAGTCATAAAAATAATATAATTAGACTTATACATTAGATGAACAGCAGAATTACATCTTAGATGGCGGATTTCTCTGAGGTATTAATAAAAACAGAAAGTTGCAAACTAGTATGTATAATGATCCCATTTTTTTTTTCCCCAAACTCATTGGGACAACAAGCCTATATACGTAACTGGGAATACAATTATTTATATAAGATTATATGAGCAGAGAGATAAATATATGGAGCAATACAGAATACTACACTATTTACCAGATTTAGTTTGAGGTGGGGATGGAGCTGATACAGTGGGAAGCAAAAGTTGAGAACCAATCCAAAAAGAATGGCACAGGGGATAAATTCTCATTTATGTCTTTATGTAAAATTATAAACTAATATGTTTCCATCTTAAGTAGATATATCAAGATATAAATTTTGTCAAATATAAAAATGAAAGAAATATACTCATAAATAATTCTAAAGAAACACTAAACATTGGTTGTTGTAGCACACACACTAAAAATTTAGTGTTAAGAATACATAATGCTAAAAATGAAGTATCAACTGAATTATAACAAGAAATTGCTATTTCAAATAATAGTACCTGAGACTAAAATTATGTTAATCTAATAACTCAGAATGTTTTGACAACTTACCTATGCTCTAGTTGCAGAATACACTTTTTTTTTTTTTTTAAAGATTGATTGATTGGAGAGAGAGCACAAGCAGGGGGAGCAGCAGGTAGAAGGAGAAGGAGAAGCTGGCTCTCCACTGAGCAAGGAGCCAGACATGGGGCTAGATCCCAAGACCCTGGGATCATGACATGAGCCGAAGGCAGACTCTTAACCAACTGGGCTACCCAGGTGCCCTAGAATACGCATTTTACATACTAGAACTGAAAACTATATCAAACTCACCAATATTTAATTGTATGATTTAAACTAGCATATGTGAAATTAATCTCTGTTGCTCAAATGTGAAATTAAGCCTTTCAGTTATATTATGGACCTGCCTGTAGCTTTAGGGTAACCATAAACTCACTTAACTCAGGCATAATCCAAATAAGGCGGTTTATAAGCATGAGATGATATATAAGCAATACCATGCAATACAAACTCTCCATTTAAAAAATGAACATAGGGGCGCCTGGGTGGCTCAGTGGGTTAAGCCGCTGCCTTTGGCTCGGGTCATGATCTCAGGGTCCTGGGATCGAGTCCCACATCGGGCTCTCTGCTCAGCAAGAAGCCTGCTTCCCTCTCTCTCTCTCTCTGCCTTCCTCTCCGTCTACTTGTGATCTCTCTCTGTCAAATAAATAAATAAAAAATAAAAAAATAAAAAATAAATAAATAAAAAAAAAATAAAAAATGAACATAACCCCTGGCATTGACTATGACTGGATTGTATCAACCAAAATAACTTTATTTTTAAAAATGTTTCAAGACTTGTGACACCTGGGTGGCTCAGCCAGTTAAGCGTCTGCCTTTGGCTCAGTCCATGGTCCTGGGATGGAGGCCCACAATGAACTCCTCACTCAGCAGGGAGCCTGCTCCTCCCTCTGCCTGCCACTCCCCCCTAATTCTGAGCATGCATGTGCTCTCCCTGACAAACAAAATGTTTAAAAAAATTTTTTAATAAAAAAAATTAAATGTTTCAAGACTCAACTAAACATTACCAAATTAAACTCAAGAGCATATTAAAAGAACTATACACCATAACAAAATAGGATTTACTCCTAGGAAAGCAAAGATGGTTCAACATATGAAAACCAATGTAGTGCATCACACTAAGAGAAAGCAATCTCTATACCCAACATGGGACTTGAAATCACAACCTGGGATCAAGAGTCACACAATGTAGTGAGTCAGCCATGTGCCCATCCATTAACAGGATGAAAGGAAAAAATTACATGACCATACCAACTGATGCAGTTAAAGAATTTTTAAAAATTCAACATCCTTTCATGATTAAAAACATTCAATAAGAAGGAATAGAAAGAAATACATTAACATTAAAAGACCTTATATGAAAAAAACCCATAGCTAACTTCACACTCAATAGTGAAAGGCAAGTTTTTCCTACAACCTGGAAGGGGTTAAGGATGACTACACTTTCACCACTTCTATTCAACACCACACTAGAAGTCCTAAGTAGTAGAAGCCACAGCAATTAGGCAAGAAAAAGAAATAAATGGCATCCAAGTTGGAAAAGAATTAAAACTGCCTCTATTTGTAGATGACATATTATATGTAGAAAATCCTAGATTTCACACTCAAAAAATTTTAGCACTAAAAAAAAAAATTAGTTAAGTTGTATGATACAGTATCAATACAGAAATACCAGTTGTGTTTTCATACACTAAATATGAATAATTTGAAATTAAACTGACAATTTTATTTATATCATCAAAAAGAATAAAATATTTAAGAATAAATGTAATAAAGGAGGCAAAAGACTTGTACACTAAAAACTACAAAATGCTATTGGAAGAAATTAAAGATGGCATAAAATATCCAGCAATTCCATGTTTGAGTATATACCCAAAAGAACTAAAAACAGGGTAACAAAGAGGTACCTGTACCCCCACATTCAGAGCAGCATTATTCACAACAGCAAAATGTGGAAGCAACCCAAATGGATGGATAAATGGATAACAATGTGGTATAAACATTCAGTGGAATATTATTCACCCCTAAAAAGGAATGAACTACACATGCTGCAACATGGACCAACCTTAAGGACATTACGCTAGGTGAAATAAACCAATCTCAAAAAATACAAATATTATATGGTTCTACTTATATAAGATACCTAGACTAGTCAAATTCATAGAGGCAGAAAGGATGTGGCTGCCAATGGCTGTGGGGAGAAGAAAACAGGGAGCTGTTTTAGGCATAGTTTCAGTTTTACAATATGAAAAGAATTGGGACTGGTTTTACAAGAATGTGCATTGGTTTTACAAGAATGTGCACTGCAGAAGTATTTAGTATTTTTACATTTAACAATTTAAATGATAAATTTAAAATTTAAATGAAAAATTTAAGTGATAAAACAAAAAATTGCTGGGATTTTGGTTGGGGTTGTGTTGAATTTCTAGATTAAATTGGGAAGAGCTGACATCGTGACAATATTGAGTTTTCTTATCCATTTTTGTTACATGTTTAACACACACAAAAAAAAAACCCTGTAACTAAACACATACTTAATGGTGAGAAACTGGAAGTTCTCCTGCCAAAATCAGGACAAGACAGGAATGTCCCTTCTCATCACTCTTTCTCAACAGTGTACCAGATGTCCTGATTAATGCAGTTAACAACAGCAACAAAAGGAAATTAAAAGTATATAGAATAGGAAAAATAAAACAAATGTCTTTATCTGCAGATTTCATGACTATGTAGCAAACTTGAAAGAACAGAAAAACCCCTAATAAGCAGTTACAGCAAGGTTGTAGGATACAAGGTTAATATTCAAAAGCCAATCACCTTCCCATATGCCAGCAATGAGCAAGCAGAATTATAAATTAATAACACAATACCATTTACATCAGCGCGCACACACACACACACACACACATACACAAAGAGAGACTTGGGTATACAGCTTTAAAAACTACAGACAAGACATTATATGAAGAAAACTATAAAACTCTGAAGAAAGAACACCAAGAATGAAATAAATGAAGAATTATTCCATGTTCATGGATAAGAAAACTCAATATTGTCACGATGTCAGCTCTTCCCAATTTAATCTAGAAATTCAACACAACCCCAACCAAAATCCCAGCAAGTAATTTGGCAAGTATACCACAAACTAGTTCTAAATTCTCAATAGGTAGGCCAAAGATTCTGAATAACCAAGAACATTAAAAAGAGAATAAACTCGGGGTGCCTGGGTGGCTCAGTTGGTTGAGCATCCGCCTTCGGCTCAGGTCATGATCCCAGTGTCCTGGGATGGAGCCCCACATCAGGCTCTCTGCTCAGGGGGAGGCCTGCTGCTCCCTCTCCCTCTGCCTGCAGCTCCCCGTTTGTGCTGTCTCTCTCTCTCTCTCTCTGTCAAATAAATAAATAAAATCTTTTAATAAAAAAAAAGAATAAACTCAAGAGAATGACAGTATCCTCCTTTAAGAAAATATATATCCACACTAACCAAGACAGTATAATATTGGCAAAAGAACAGTCAACTAGGTTAATAAAACAATACAGAGACTCCAGAAACTGACCAACAAATAACCAAACTTTAACAAAGGAGTAAAGGTGATACAATGGAGAAAACATGAATCTTTTCAACAAACGGTACTGGAATAAATTAATACAGGTGCACAAACAGTTACACACAGAATCTAGACAATCACAGCCTTTGCAAAAATTAACTCAAAATAGATCACAGGCCTAAATGTAAAATAACCAAAGTATAAAACTCTCCAAAGTTAACACTGGAAAAAATTTAATGACTTTAGGTTTGGAGATGACATTTTAGATACAGTACCAAAGGCACAATTCAGGGAAAAAAACAGTAAGCTGGATTCTGTTAAATTTAAAACTTCTACTTTGCATAAGACAGTGTCAAGAAAATAAGCAAAGCCAAGACTGGTAGAAAATATTTGCAAATATACAAAAAAAAATTCCCAAAACTCAACAGTAAGAAAAATAATCTAATTAAAAATTGTGCAAAAGATCTAAGCAGACACCTCATAAAAGATACACAGGTAGCATATAAGCATATGACAAGATACTGAATGTCACATAAAACCAGATACTAACACATGTATTGTAATAGCCAAAATCTAAAACACTGACAATACCAAATGCTGATGAGAATGTAGAGCAATATGAACTCTCTTATACTGCTAGCAGGAATGCAAAATGATACAGCCACTTTGGAAGACAATTTGGCAGTTTCCTACAAAACTAAACATACTTTACCATATAATCCAGCAACTGAAAGTTATCCAAATGAACTGAAAATGTATGTTCATATAAAAACCTACACATGGATGTTTATAGCAGCTTTATTCATAACTGCTACGTCTTGTAAGTAACCAAAATGTCCCTCAACAGGTGAATGAACTGAGGTATTATTCAACAATAAAAAGAAATGAGTTAAGTCATGAAAAGATACGGAGGAAGCTTAAATGCATATTACTAAGAGAAAAACAAAACACCAAATGGAAAACACTACATATTGTGATTCCAACTGTATGGCATTCTGGTAGAGACAAAACTATGGAGAACATTAAAAAGATTAGTGGTTGTCAGGGATTAAAGGAGTAGAAGGGATGAATATGCAAATCACAGATTTTTAGGGAAGTGAAACTATTGTATATGATACTGTAAGGGTGGATTCATACCCTTATAATTTTGTCAAAACCCATATAATGTACAATAGCAAGAAGGAACTAAGATTCATCCTAACCTAAACTATGGACTTTGGGTGAAAATGACACGTCAGCATAGGTTCATTGATTAGAAACAATGAACCACTGCTGCTAATGACAAGGCCAGGTATGTATGAGGGTAGGTGCTGTATGTGAACTCTGCACTTTCACCTCAATTTTGCTATGAATCTACATTGTGGAGGGTGGGAAGGAAGTGAAGAAAGGAGGAAGGGAAGGATAGAAGGATAGGTGGACTGAAAAACAACATGAATGAATCTCAAATGCATTATGCTTAAAGAAGCCAAAATAAAAAGGTTATATATTAGATGATTCCATTTTTATGACATCCTGGAAGAGGGAGAACTATTAAAGTGAGAAAAGATATCAGGGACTGCCAGAAACTGAGGTTAGAGAAGGAGCTGACCACACAGGGACATGACAGAATTGTTAGAATTCCTACATTTCAATTCTGTTGATAGTTGCACAATTGACCCATTTGTGAAAACTCATGAAAGAGTAAATTTTATTGTATGTTTAAATCCATAAACTTGACAGAGATAACATCTGTTTTCTTTAACATCTCTGAAGATATTCTTTTTGCTAAGTTATTGGTTCTGATATTCGGGATTTTTCATTATAAATGAACTCTAAAGATTTTAGACTTATGAATACAGTAATGCACTTGCTTTATAAATTAAGAGTTTACTAAACTTAAGTTTTTACTTTGAAATCTATTACATTTCCTACATTCCTTGTGAATGTATGACTTTCTTCCTTTAATGTTACATAGTCTCCAAATTAAACAGGTGGTTTACCTCCTCAGAGTACAGTTCTCAAAGTGTGGATCAGTAACAACATCAACAACTAGGATTAGTAACAACATCACCTGGCAACTTACTTATTAGAATTGCAAAATTCTCAGGCCCCATCTCTGACCAACTGAATCACAAACTCTCAGTTTGGAGCCCAACAATCTCCATTTAAGAAGCCCTCCAAGTGCTTAGCAAACTCAACACCCAAAGAACAATATAATAATAAGAACAAATAATCCAATCAAGAAATGGGCAGAAGACATGAACAGATATTTCTGCAAAGAAGACATCCAGATGGCCAACAGACACATGAAAAAGTGCTCCACATCACTCGGCATCAGGGAAATACAAATCAAAACCACAATGAGATACCACCTCACACCAGTCAGAATGGCTAAAATTAACAAGTCAGGAAACGAAAGACGCTGGTGAGGATGTGGAGAAAGGGGAACCCTCCTACACTGTTGGTGGGAATGCAAGCTGGTGCAACCACTCTGGAAAACAGCATGGAGGTTCCTCAAAATGTTGAAAATAGAACTACCCTATGACCCAGCAATTGCACTACTGGATATTTACCCTAAAGATACAAACGTAGTGATCTGAAGGGGCACGTGCACCCGAATGTTTATAGCAGCAATGTCTACAATAGCCAAACTATGGAAAGAACCTAGATGTCCATCAACAGACGAATGGATAAAGAAGATGTGGTATATATACACAATGGAATACTATGCAGCCATCAAAAGAAATGAAATCTTGCCATTTGCAATGACGTGGATGGAACTAGGGGGTATTGTTCTAAGTGAAATAAGTCAATCGGAGAAAGACAACTATCATATGATCTCCCTGATATGAGGAAGTGGAGATGCAACGTGGGGGGTTGGGGGGGAGGAGAAGAGTAAATGAAACAAGATGGGATTGGGAGGGAGACAAACCATAAGTGACTCTTAATCTCACAAAACAAACTGAGGGTTGCTGGGGGGGAGGGGGGCCAGAAGAGCGGGGTGGGGTTATGGACATTGGGGAGGGTATGTGCTATGGTGAGTGCTGTGAAGTGTGTAAACCTGGCAATTCACAGACCTGTACCCCTGGGGATAAAAATACATAATATGTTTATAAAAAATTTTAAAAATTTAATTAAAAAAAAAAAGCTCTCCAAGTAATTTTAGTACAGCTTAATAAGAAACACAACCCACAAAAAAAAGAAAGAAAGAAAGAAAGAAAGAAAGAAAGAAAGAAAGAAAGAAAGAAACACAACCCACAACCCAGACCAATTAAATCAAATTCTCTCGGGGTGGGCTTGAACCCACCCCAGGAGTATTTTTTAAAAGTATTTTTTAAATTCTCCAGATAGGGGGCACCTGGGTGGCTCAGTGGGTTAAAGCCTCTGCCTTCGGCTCAGGTCATGATCCCAGGGTCCTCGGATCGAGTCCCACGTTGGGCTCTCTGCTCAGCAGGGAACCTGCTTCCCCCTCTCTCTCTGCCTGCCTCTATGCCTACTTGCTATCTCTGTCAAACAAACAAACAAACAAACAAACAAATAAATAAATAAATAAAATCTTTAAATTCTCCAGATAATTCCAAAGTATAACCAAGGTTGATTTTCATTCAGTAAGTCTTAGACAGGCATCAGAGATTTTTAACAAGCACGCCAATTGTTTCTAATGTCAGTAACCCAAGGACCTCTGGTTTGAAAAATAAGCATTTAATCACAAATACTGACTCCCACCTGCTACCACAATGCACTGTACTTTTTTCACTACTATGGTAAACTACATCAACATGAACTCTTTGAAATTAGACCCAACCTAACCTAGACATTTTAAAATGTGAATTATGCAACTAAGAGAAATAGAAAATGAAGGGACAAAAACTTCCTGAGTTTGACTGCATTCCCTGGATGTGTATCTTGTTTAACAGAAGTTATAGCATATATTTATAGAAATTACTAAATAGAAAATGTTTAAATAAACATGAGATACATTTAGCACAAGTCAGATATCTGCAGTCATATATACTCTTTTAGAATATACACTTAACTACAGCAATAATCATTAGACATTTAGCACTAATATGGGTTTTGTTTGATTTTTTTAAACATTTGTTGAAGAAAAGTAAATGATCATTGAGCCAAATGCCAACTTTTGCTATAAATAGCTCATCTTGGCATTACTGTTTGTAAAACTTAAAAACTAAGATAAAATTTTACTTGAAATTTTAGTATAAGATTCCACTTTTAAACCTTTTTTTAAGAGGGGGGAGGGGCAGAGGGGGAGAGAAAATCTTAAGTAGACTCTACATGCAGCGTAGAGTTGGACTTGAGGTCAATCTCATGACCCTGAGACCAAGGCCTGAGCCAAAAATCAATGCTTAACCATATGAGCCACCCAGGTGCCCCTAAACATTTCTTTTCCTTTTTTTCTACTGCCCCCTGGCTTTCCATTCAGAATCTTTAAAAGTGGGCTATATATGTATATGTAACAAAGCATTTTTACATAGGTATCACTTGATAATTTACAAATCACTTTCAGATACATTCTCTTAGCCCTATTAACATGCATCACTAATCAATTTACAGAACAGGAAACTAAAGAAGCAAGATAATGTGCTCAAAAATCGAATAAAAAGCAACAAAGTCAAGCCTTAAGCGTATAGCCTCCTACCTTCCAATGCTATTTTATTAATCTCTAAAGACCAGTGACTGACCCCCCCCCCCCACTTTAAGACTTATTCCTGGAATAAAACTTGCAACATAATTCTTAAGGTAATCCTTTACTTCCTGAAGATATCATTTTCTCAAAAAAAAATTAAAAAAAAAAAAAAAAAAAAAAAGATATCATTTTCTCTTCTTGGAATGTATTTTCATATCATAAAATAGAAAATTAAGTTTGTGGAGAACACACTTTTCCTCTTGTTATTTTAACCTACATCAAGCATGGAAATCATTGCTTCAGGAAATATAGAGTCTCCTATAAAACTGGGGTTCCTCTTTGTAAAAATCTGTTGTGAGGGAACATTTTAGAAGGTTTGAGAATAATAAATGTTGGCAAAGATGTTGGTCCCATGGAGACCTAGGCAAAAAAATCTTCATTCCTGAACCTCTGTATTTAACAACTCAATTACACGAGCTTTACTGAAGAATCAAGCTGTTTCCTAATTTGTTCACCAAAACATATGAACAGAAGTGAACTACCTATTTTAGAAAATACTTTGTCTACGGGCGCCTGGGTGGCTCAGTGAGTTAAACCTCTGCCTTTGGCTTGGATCATGATCTCAGAGTCCTGGGATCGAGCTCTCTGCTCAGCGGGGAGCCTGCTTCCCCCCCTCTGTGCCTCCCTCTCTGCCTACTTGTGATCTCTGTCTGTCAAATAAATAAAATCCTAAAAAAAAAAAAAATACTTTGTCTAGTGGTGCTTACAGTTTTCACAGCCTCTAGGTTTGCTAACCATTTGTCTTACTGCAGAGAATAAACCATATAATTGCTCCTTTTTAAAGAATTAGTCAATTGCACTTTCTCGTCTTACTCTGACTATACTGGCCTGATGCACTTCACTTCCCTCAGTGTTTTTAAGTGTCCTTCATAACTATGTTCACATTTAACAAGAATCTTCAAAGCTCTTTCATTCATGTTCATTCCTAAAGGCTGTTGACTTGCCTCCTCATGTCCCATTTCCAAAATGCTATTTTTTTTTAAAGATTTTATTTATTTGACAGAGAGAGAGAGATCACAAGTAGGAAGAGAGGCAGGCAAAGAGAGACGGAGAAGCAGGCTCTCCCCGCTGAGCGGAGAGCCCGATGCAGGACTCTATCCCAGAACCCCGGGATCATGACCCGAGCCGAAGGCAGAGGCTTAACCCACTGAGCCACCCAGGTGCCCCCAAAATGCTATTTATATTTAGCCTTTCCTAGCTTTATGAAAATTTGCCATTTTTCACCTTATTTCCTCTGGAAGACCTAAGAAAAAGTAGAAATAAATAAGGATAAAAAATTTTTGTAAATTTGAATGAAGTTCATAAAACTTACTAAGTATTCTAAGTTAAATAAATATATCAGAATAGTTTTAGAAAGAACACACTAATTCTGGGCCATCTTTCAAAGACCTACAAATCAACAGACATCAGCCTATCACAAGAGACTTTAAAAGAAAAGCCATGCGGGCGCCTGGGTGGCTCAGTGGGTTAAGCCACTGCCTTCGGCTCAGGTCATGGTCTCAGAGTCCTGGGATCGAGCCCCGCATCGGGCTCTCTGCTCAGCAGGGAGCCTGCTTCCTCCTCTCTCTCTGCCTGCCTCTCTGCCTGCTTGTGATCTGTCAAATAAATGAATAAAATCTTTAAAAAAAAAAAAAAAGCCATGGGACAAATCAAATCCTCAGTGTTGGAAGAAATAGTTTATACAGAAATTTCTTAAGTAACTCATTACTTAGTTTCAAAGTGGGTATCAAGTGGAAACTCAATTCAGTACCCATATTTTCTGTTAAATCTATTCTTACAGATAGGAACAATAAGTTTTCTTCCTCAGTTATCCTCATTTAAAATAATCTAAGATGCCCTGAATACATTTTGTTAATTAAGATCACTATGATGATTTCTTTTACTTTCACAAGATACAGGATTTTTATCATGAAAGGTCCCTGTCATGGTTTACATCCATCCTTTCATTGATAAACTAAGCCATAATTTTTCTGAAGAAAAGATATAATTTTCCAACATTGTGAGAAACAGATAAAAGGTTATCTTTCAGCTATTAAATTTACACACACATACAAGAGTGGAGTTTGAAATACAAAAAAAAAAAAAAAAAAAAAAAAAAGAGAGAGAGAGAGAGAGAGAGAGAGGAGGAAGAGAAAGAAAATCAGAAATCTAGGCATAAGGTCCAAAGAGTGGTGTGAGAAAGCTGCATCTAGAACTCATGATTTTAAGTGGTAGAGCTGCAGTTCATGCCAAAAGTGGTTTTCTGATGGTCACAAAGTGCCAGTCTTCTGTGAGGTAAACAATTTTATCATTGCAAGACTCCCTGGTATTTTAAGTCCAACAAGTCAAACTACATTCTCAAGTTCTACTTTTGTCTTATTAGGTTACAAAGCTCTTCCCCCCCCCCCCAGCATTTTATGTTAGAGTAGGGCTTATCCTTGAATTTGATTAAACTAATAAAGGAAGGTAACTGTCAACTGCAAAGAAAAGTTACTCATGTCTTTTAAAAATACACTTAAAGTCTATTAAGTAACTGGTATTTTAAACAATGAAGTTCATTTTGGGGAAGCTTTGCAAATAGTCAAGAGTGACAAAATATTTAATTTCAATAGCAATTAAAGGTAAGCTAAAGAAAACAGTAATGTACTATATTTTAGCCATCAGATATATTAAAGATTCATAATATTCAGTGTTGGCAACACTCATACTAAAGGTGGGAATATAGGGGCGCCTGGGTGGCTCAGTGGGTTAAGCCGCTGCCTTCGGCTCAGGTCATGATCTCAGGGTCCTGGGATCGAGCCCCGCATCGAGCTCTCTGCTCAGCAGGAAGCCTGCTTCCCTTCCTCTCTCTCTGCCTGCCTCTCTGCCTACTTGTGATCTCTCTCTGTCAAATAAGTAAATAAAATCTTTAAAAAAAAAAAAAAGGTGGGAATATAAATTCAAACAGTCTTTTATGAGGGCATATTTGGCACATCTGGGATTTTGACAGAAATACACTTGAGCAACACAAAGCCACACCAACACTGTATACTGAAGGATTAGAAATCAGAAATAAACTAAATGTCCATGCTACACAATGCATGGACATGCCATGCATAATAGATCGATCCTATGGATATACAATGCAATTGTTATATAAGAACAACATCTTAAAAAAAAAATTCTATTCATATACAGTAACATGAAAGATGCTCAAGACAGAAAGTTAAAAAGGTGTAGATAAAGATGTATCGTATGAACTTTTATTAGTTCCCTAGGGCTGCCATAACAAATGATCACAAATTTGGTGACTTAAAACAAAAGAAATTTATTTTTCTCAGTTCTGGAGGGAAGAAGTCCAAAATCAAGGTTTGGCAGGGCCGTGCTATCTCCAAAGGCTCTACAGGAAAGTCCTTCCTTGCCTCTTCCAGTTCCTGTTGGCTCCAAGTGTTCCTTGGCTTGTAGCCTGTTTAATTTTAATCTCTGCTTTCATCTTCACACCACCTTCTCCCCATGTCTATTGTCATCACATGGCCTGCTTCTCTGTGTCTTCTCTAAAGCCACTTGTCATTGGATTTGGTGCCCACTCTAAGCCAAGATGACCTTATCTTGAAATCCTCAATTATATGTACAAAGACCCCTTCTCCAAAAATCACATTCAAGGTTCCAGAAGTTAGGACTTAAACATATTCAACCCTACACAACCCAGTTATATTTTGTTTTTAACTATATATATGTGTAAGCATATATTTGTAAGTAGCTAGAAAAATTAGTTTGGAAGAATACAGAGAAAGCCATTAACAGTAGCTGCCTCTTCAGAACGGAGGTAATAAAGAGAATAAAGTGAATCTCATATTCTATTTTATATACCTCTGGGGGGGGGGATGACCATTTACTTTCCCATTGTCCTAGACAACAATTTCACCACATTAAATTCTCTCTCCAATCCTACAAATTTTCCCAACTTTGCTCAGCTTCTGCTTCACTGAGAAAACTGAAAGCATTAGGAAAGTTCCACAAACAAAAATCCCACACCTACCCACACACAAGCATCTACACTTACATCCTTTGCCTCTCCTCTCATCACCTTGGAAATATGTGTCCCCACAATTTCTCAATCTTTGTACTACATCAGTTTTTCATTCACTACTCAATAATTCACCTCAGTATACAAACACAATTTCAATTTCTTTTCAAAACCTCCTCTGGTGAGGCACCTGGGTAGCTCAGTCAGTTGAGCAGCCAAACAATGATCTCAGTTCTGGTCTTATCTTAGGGTCAGGAGTTCAAGCCCCACACCGGGCTCTGTGTGAGCATGGAGCCTACTTCAATTTAGAAAAAAAGAGAATAAAAAAGTCTCTAAAGCCCTTTTTGTATTTGAGGATATTACCCTATTTATTTGATCCTATTCACAACAAAATGCCTCAAAAGAACTGTTTACACTCGCTATCTCCAACATATGTCATCCCATTCCCTCTTAATCTCACTACTCTCAGGCATTTTCCCCACTACGGCGCCAAAAAAAGCTAGTGAGGATACCATTAACTTCTTGCTAAACCCAATGGTAAATACCCATTCCTCATTTTAACTTTACCTATCAGCAATATAGTCAGAACTAAACACATCTGTTGGCTTTCATTTCTTCTTAGCTGTGCTCCTTTGGGGCTACCAACTTAAGGTGATCCTCTTCTCCCAGCGCCTCGCACCCACCCCCTGCCCCCTTCAACCACTTAAAATTGGAGTACATTCCCCAGCGTAAAAAAAACCATGGTGTTTTTAATATCTACATTCAATCCCTACAGATAACCCTAGTCTTAACAGTTTTCAATATCATCTAAAATGATGATCTCAATTTTGTATCTCTAGCCTAGAAATCTTTCCTGAACTCTTGGTTTGTATTATGCAACTTCCTACAGTGACATCACTATCAGATGCTCTTTCCTTACCACCAAATATCTACATATTTACTCTTTCAGGTTTTTGGTTCTCAATACGTTTATTCTTACCACTGTAATCAAATTTTGCAACCTTCCACCACCCAACAACCCTCTCAATTTCTTACCTTGCTCTACTTTTTTCGTTCGCAAGAATATTTATCAATTCTCATTTATTTATGCTTACCTATTGTTTATACTGTGCCCTCCTCCCCAACCTGCAATGTAACTTCCATTAGGATAGAGATCTTTGCCTTGTTTACTGATTTACCTACTACACAGCCTGTCACTTGGTAAACACATATTTGAATCAATTTTTTAATTTAAAAACTTTTTAAAATAAAAAGGTCATTCCTCATTCTATCTTTTGTAGTTTGTTCGCTACCCAAATTTCACTTCTATGTACCTGTAAGATTCACTGACCACTTCTATTTTTTTTCCTAAAGGTAACTGGACAACTTCTCTACAATACATCATTCCATGTCACATCATTCCATGTCTCCTCTCCAAAACAACATTCCATTTCAGTTTTAAGTAAACATATTTTAAAGCTCCCATCCTCCATCCTTATTCAAAAGCTCTCATGCTCAATCAGAATCCAGCCAAATTACTCTCTTCTATTTAAGATTTTTTATATTAAATACTTTAATGAGTAAAGTGACTATACCAAATAATTTAATTTTTTAATTGAATTACAAGTTGGTACACTAGTTTCATTAATTTCAGAGTGATATGACAAGTCTATACCTTTTGCTATGGTCACTACAAGTGTAGCCACCATCTGTCACCATACAACACTATTACAATACCATTAACTACATTCCTTATGCTGTACCTTTTATCCCCATGACTTATTCATTCCATAACTGAAAGCCGGTATCTCCCACTCCCATTCACCAATTCTGCCCATCTCCCCACACCCCTCCCATCTGGCAACTCTCAGTTTGTTCTCCATAGGTCTGTTTCTAATTTTTGTTTGTTTGTTCATTTCTCCATGGAAGACTTCAGTTTGATTCTTTTTTCTTTTACTTTTTTAACCTTTTTTTTTTTTTTTTATAAGGAGGTAGAAAGCTGATGCAGAATAAGTTCCCTGGGTAGTTTTTTTTTTTTACAAAACATAAATTGTATCTTCCTCTCTACTCTGACCATACACATTTAATATACTGATTTACCAGAGGGTAACATAAACGGATATATGCTTTTCCAAAAAAAAAAAACAAACAAAAAAAACTCTCTACAGACATTTTTTTTTACTTTTTTTTTAAATTTTATTTTTTATAAACATATATTTTTATCCCCAGGGGTACAGGTCTGTGAATCGCCAGGTTTACACACTTCACAGCACTCACCATAGCACATACCCTCCCCAATGTCCATAATCCCACCCCCCCTCTCCCAAGCCCCCTCCCCCCATCAACCCTCAGTTGGTTTTGTGAGATTAAGAGTCACTTATGGTTTCTCTCCCTCCCAATCCCATCTTGTTTCATTTACTCTTCTCCTACCCCCTTAACCCCCCCTGTTGCATCTCCTCTCCCTCATATCAGGGAGATCATGTGATAGTTGTCTTTCTCCGATTGACTTATTTCACTTAGAACAATACCCCCTAGTTCCATCCATGTCTTCGCAAATGGCAAGATTTCATTTCTTTTGATGGCTACATAGTATTCCATTGTGTATATATACCACATCTTCTTTATCCATTCGTCTGTTGATGGACATCTAGGTTCTTTCCATAGTTTGGCTATTGTAGACATTGCTGCTATAAACATTCGGGTGCACGTGCCCCTTCAAATCACTACGTTTGTATCTTTAGGGTAAATACCCAGCAGTGCAATTGCTGGGTCATAGGGTAGTTCTATTTTCAACATTTTGAGGAACCTCCATGCTGTTTTCCAGAGTGGTTGCACCAGCTTGCATTCTACAGACACTTTTGATGTAATAAACCCCAACCACTAGACTGACAACCACTAAATTAAAACATACAAAATAACAACTACAGCTTCTGATTCATGATCTTTAAATCTTTACATTCAGGTTTTTCTAAATGAAAAATATTTTCAGAGGAACCAGTAAGAAATTAATAGCAAATAGGTTTGATTACTCCTAAGAAATAATTAGGAACCTACCAAGCAGCCACACCATGTCTACATATGACCTACCTCAAAATGTTATGCTTGCTACCACGTTACATCCTCCTACATTCTTCTTCTTACCTGCTAATACCTATAAATCTACTCTGGAATACTGAAATGTGCACTGTTGTTTAAAAGGAACCGTTTATTCTTCCCTTTCTCAGATATGCCACTATGTTCTCCCATATGCCTATGACAATGTTGTTGTTTCTGGTATACTCGCCAAACTATTTTTTCCTCTGTCTAGAAAGCTCTGACTAGAATTGTTTACAGAAAATGATTATAGGTATGTGTGCTATCCTCCATTCCTAACCTTGAGCAATTTAGAGGACTTAAGGAAAAGGATCTGTGGGTTTCTAACCTCAATGAATTCAGTTTTCAACTGAGTTTCTTTTTTTTTTTTTTAAAGATTTTATTTATTTATTTAACAGAGAGAGAGACAGTAAGTGAAGGAATACAAGTAGTGGGAATGGGAGAGGGAAAAGCAGGCTTCCCACTGAACACGGAGCCCAAAGCAAGGAGCAGGACTCTGGGATCATGACTTGAGCCAAAAGCATACACTTAACAACTGAACCATGCAGGCACCCCTTCAACTGAATTTCAAACTCAGTTTTCTCATCTGTAAAATGGGCATACAGGACTAAATTATTTCAAAAGTCCCTTCCAGCTATGGACTATATGAGCCAATGATTCTGTTATTTATAACAGGATATGAGCAAGAAATTGAAACAAGGTCTCTCAAGAAAAAGTAAAAATAAATAAATAAATAAATAAATAAATATGTTATCTCAAATATTTTAAGTAGATATAACAGTCCCTATCCTGAGTGACTACTTCTTCAAAAAAAGGTTTAAGTATACTTTATTTTTAAAATATTCAATTTGGGGGCGCCTGGGTGGCTCAGTGGGTTAAGCCGCTGCCTTCGGCTCAGGTCATGATCTCAGAGTCCTGGGATCGAGTCCCGCATCGGGCTCTCTGCTCAGCAGGGAGCCTGCTTCCTCCTCTCTCTCTCTCTGCCTGCCTCTCTACCTACTTGTGATCTCTGTCTGTCAAATAAATAAATAAAATCTTTAAAAAAAAATAAAATAAAATATTCAATTTGTCTGGAAAAAAGTATATTAAACTTTTCCCAAAAACTGATTCTTTATTCTTTAACTCTTTGGTTCCTGATTAAATCCTCACCTCTAGGTGACAAACCACCACCAACAGTTTATCCTCAAATGTCTATGTATACAGTTGACCCCTGAACAATACAGGAGTTAGAGGCAGCAAACATTTCACCCTCCTCCCACAAATATCCACATATGCCCTACTGAACTGTTAATAAGCTTTCCTGGTAATATAAACAGTTGATTGATACATATTTCATACATTATATGTATTACATACTCTAGTCTTATGATAAACTAAGCTAGAGAAAAGAAAATGTTAAGAAAATCGTAAGGAAGAGAAAATACATTCATAATACTATACTGTATTAATCGATACTGTAAGTTTATGTCATCTGTAAGTTTATGTCATCTGTTCACAAGATGAATCATCTGTCAGTACCTAAATCAATACTGTCTTATATGAGACAAAACGCTATAAATGTTTTACGTATTAATACTAGACATCAAAAATGAAAAGATAATGTGAAAAAGAAATTCATATTTATTTACAGATATAACAATTCATCATTGATAACAAAGCAGCAACAATATGATTTCTTTATGATAGCCTAGCATAATCAGGGCAATTGTTTCATGGTACCCTAGCCTATATACTAACAAATAAATCATTACAAAACTGTTATGACATATAGTATTAGTCATGTCCCTAACACAGCACTGGAAAAATAGTTACTTTAAAAAAAAAAAAAACACCTGTGATGATAGGCTGACACACGATTTTTCCAATTACAAGAGAAGCGTTATTTTACAGTTATGTAATTCTTCAAAAGCAAAGTTTTAAAACAGTGGGGAAAAAACCACATTACTAATTTAATATTAAATATCACTCACCTTATACCTATGTAAGGATAGGCTACCCACTTCTATACAAATCTTGCACACAATGTTCTACACAGTGAATACTTAGGCAATGATAATGATGAAAAGCATCTCACACAGTTCTTGCCATCCATTTTCAATGGTGTAGTCCATCTACCAATCCAGGAGCATGGAACGTTTTTCCATTTCTTTGCATCTTCCACAATTTCTTTCATGAGTACTTTATAGTTTTCTGAGTAATGGTGAAGTCCTTCTAGACTCATGTTCTCTTTCAGGGTTCTCTTCCACAATATTGATGATTCTTTCCACAAAGTGCTGTGTATAATAAGCTTTAAAGGTCCTTATGACCCCCTGATCTAGAGGTTGCATTAGAGATGTGTTTGGGAACAAGGAGATCACTCCAACACCACTGGTGTTCAAGTCATGGCATCCTGGACTGCCAAGGGCAATGCCCAATATTAAAAGAACTTTTGAAGGCAGTCCCTTACTGGCAAAGGTACTTCCTGACTTCAGGGACAAAGCACTGATGAAACCAATCCAGAAAAAGGATTCTCAGTATCCAGGTCTTCTTGCTGTACAACCAAGACTGGCAGCTGGTACCTCTTTTCCCTTTAAGGCTTGGGTGTTAGTGATTTTACAGAGAAGGACAGTCCTGAGCAGTTAAATTAGTTTATCCCTTCCTGCCTTAAATTCTGGTGCTCACTGCTTTCCTTACTCATAAATGTCCTTTGTGGCTTCCCACCACCCCTCACCCCAGAATAAGGCATTTCTGTCTGCATTAAAAACCTATTCAGGGGGCGCCTGGGTGGCTCAGTGGGTTAAGCCGCTGCCTTCGGCTCAGGTCATGATCCCAGGTCCTGGGTTCAAGCCCCACATCGGGCTTTCCGCTCGGCGGGGAGCCTGCTTCCTCCTCTCTCTCTGCTTGCCTCTCTGCCTACTTGTGATTTCTCTCTGTCAAATAAATAAATAAAATCTTTAAAAAAAAAAAAAAAAAACCTATTCAGGCAGATAGATATCCTTATTCCTCAATGATTTTTTTTAATGCATCTGAAACTTGTTTGCCGTCTCTTGGTCAACAGAAGCTGCTTCTCCTATTTTCTTGACATTTTTTAAAGCAAATCACTTTCTAAAATTATCAAACCATCCTTTGCTGGTATTAAATTCTCCAATGTCAGAGCCTTTGCCTTCCTTTTGCTTAAGGATGTCATGACTTCACTTTTTCTTAAGTCATATTAGAGGCTATATTGGTATACCATCCTTACAGCAGTCACACACCCTCATAAAAGCTGCATTTTCAATACGAAAATTGCAAAAAGTGAAAGGTTTTCATGCCTGGTGGCGTAACTACAACTTCATGAATTTCGTTTTTTCTTTTTTTAGAAACAATGGCCCTTATGCTAGAATCATTTATATTGAAATGGTGGGCAACCCAGCTGCAGACCTCAATCCACAGTACACATCAAGCAATTCAAGAATTTTTTGTAACACAATGACTCTTCTCTGCTTCTTGGGGGCACTTCCAACATCACTAGTTGCACTTCATATGGGTCCCATGGTGTTATTCAAAGTTTACAGCACTTGCACTAAACACAATGAAAAACACATGAGAACCTCAAAAGATCACTTTTTACTGCAATATGCAATTTACTGGAAAGATGAACTGATCACGCAGAGATGATTAATGTCACCCGCTGTTTTAAGTTAAGTAGATACAACACTTGAGTTCACCACAGTAGCAACATGAGGGCATTATGAAATTATTACAAGAGTAGTCTTATGTACCACAGTTAATTTTATGCAGTTATGACTTAATACTCCATTTTTATGTTTATTTACATTTCTCTTGCCTGCAAATGGCACCAAGTATGGTCTGTAAGTATTTGTATACACAAGTTTTGACAAATTTTAACTTTTTGTAATAGATCTGTGAATATTTTATGGTGGCAAACGATAAAATAGATGGGTATCTATGTATAATTTATGCATTCATGACAGACCTTTCTCAAGGTATGTCATATCTTTGCTTAGCTTTTTCAATAATTCTAGGCTTGTGGTTTGTGAACAAGTTTTTTTTTTTAATTGTTGCAAATCTCTAAAAAATTTTTCCAGTATCTGTATTGGAAAAAAAAAAATCAGTATAGAAATGTACCTATGCAGTTCAAACCTATGTTGTTCAAAAGTCAACTGTGTTTAAAAAAAAAAAAAAAAAAAACTCAGCAAAAAAAAGAATCACTACTTCAATGAAAACATCAGTACCTAATATCTCATTATAGGAAAACTGTCCTACACACAATAAATAGTTCTCGTTCTAGTTTTTCTGAGAAGTCCTAAAAGTCGTTATATACCATTATCAAAAACAGCTCAGTAAAGTACAAAAACCCAGAAACACCTGAACTTGTTTCCTACCTCTATGACTTAACACCTGGTATGCTGCTCCCACCCCTTTACCC
Organism: Lutra lutra; assembly: GCF_902655055.1. Lineage (NCBI taxonomy): Eukaryota > Metazoa > Chordata > Mammalia > Carnivora > Mustelidae > Lutra > Lutra lutra. The sequence continues at coordinate 128,428,805 of NC_062278.1, read as the reverse complement.
CACCAAAAAGATACACTTAACTTCCCTAGGCATCAACTTTCTCAACCAGAAAGATAAAAGACCTACTTTGTGGGGATGATATAAGGATAAAAACAGATCACCTAACTGCATCTTTTGGTGTTCTAAGAATACAGCAGTAGCTCAAGACAAAGTAGCTTTCATCATTTTACAAATCCATTCGTTTTACCAACTGAAACTTCAAATGAAGTCTATTAACATCATAAAATATGAAGTACCATTTCCTTACCCTCATAATTTTACTATCCAAGGTAGATTTTGTTGATTCAAACCTAATGTGGCTATTCTTTTACATTTATTTAAAATAAAAATCACTAATAGTTAAAATTATTTCCAGCTGGTACTGGCCAATATTAAGTTAAATGTTAAGTTAAAATCAGCAAATATAACTTTATAAATTCAGTTATATGCTCACCTAAAATTAAACTTAAAATTCACTTCAATTATTCAGGTTCATTCACAGACTTTGGCCAGCAAATTGTTTAAATAAAATGTCAATACAGCTGATCCCTCAACAACATGGGGGTTGGGGCACCTACCAGTATAGCCAACCATCCACATATAACTTTAACTCCCCCAAAACTTAACTACTAACAGCCTACAACTGATGAGACGCTTTACCAATAACATAGACAGTCAACTAATACATATTTTTATGCTTTTTTACTGTATACTGTATTCTTATAATAAAAACTAGGAAAAAGAAAATATTAAAAAATCATACTTACAAAAAAAATCATTAATACAAAGTCATAAATCACAAGGAAAATTAGAAAACAACTTGAAGCTAATGAAAATGAAAATACAAACGTTACCAAAACATTAGAATGCAACAAAAGCAGTACTCAGAAAATAATTTATAGCTATAAATGCCTACATTAAAAATGAAGAACTATCTCAAATCAACAGTCTAACTTTATACTTAAAGAAAGTAGAAAAAGAGCAAACTAAGCCCAGAGCCACCATAAAAAAAGACATAATAAAAACTAAAGCAGGGGCGCCTGGGTGGCTCAGGGGGTTAAAGCCTCTGCCTTTATTTAGCTCAGGTCATGATCCCAGGGTCCTCGGATCGAGCCCCGCATTGGGCTCTCTGCTCAGCGGGGAGCCTGCTTCCTCCTCTCTCTCTGCCTGCCTCTCTGCCTACCTGTGATCTCTGTCAAATAAAAAAATAAAATCTTAAAAAAAAAAAAGAAACTAAAGCAAAGGTTAACAGAGAATAGGAAAATAGAATCAATGAAACTAAAAATTAGTTATTTTTTAAATTAACAAATACTTAACTAGACTATGAAAAAAACAGACAAATGTAATTAAATAAGATCAGAAATGAAAAGTAAGGACATTACAATAGTTCCCCAGCCTGCATATCCTTATTGCTCTCTGCTGTTTCAATTACCTGTGGTGAACCATGGTCCAAAAGCAGGTGATCCTCCTTCTGACTTATCAGAAGATAAATAATAGCTAATGCTACATCATTACACCTACGTCATTCACCTTACTTCGTCTCGTCACATAGGCATTTTATCATTTCACATCATCACAAGAAAAAAGGTGAGCATAATACAATAATATATTCTGAAAGTCCACATTCTCGTACCTTTCATTAGAGTAAATTGCTATAATTGCCTTATTTTGCATTTAGTGTTGTTAATCTCTTACTGTGTCTAATTTATAAACTAGGAATATCTCAGCTGTGAATGTATGAGAAAAAACATACTATATGCAGGGTTGGGAATTATCTGTAATTTCCGGCAGCCACTGGAGGTCTAGGAATGCATCCCCATGGATAAGAAGGAACAAAGAACTACTATACTACCAATCTCACAGAATATAAAAGAACTGTAAGAGGGACGCCTGAGTGGCTCAGTTGGTTAGGCGGCTGCCTTCGGCTCAGGTCATGATCTCAGTGTCCTGCGATCAAGTCCCACATGGGCTCCTTGCTCAGCAGGGAGCCTGCTTCTCCCTCTGCCTCTGCCTCCTACTCTCTCTGCCTGTGCTCGCTCTCTCTGACAAATAAATAAATAAAATCTTAAAAAAAAAAAACTATAAGAGAACACTATGAATTATTATACGTTTACAAACTAAATAATCTAAATGAAGGGGACAAATGTGTAAAAACAGAAATTACTAAACTATCTCAAGAAGAAAAAAACCTCAACATGCCTGCAACAGGAAAATCAATAATCAAAAACTTCCCAACAAAGAAAAGCTTGGTCTAGATGACTTCACTGGTGAATTCTACCAAATATTTTAAAAACAATACTGGAGGTGGTTCAAGATGGCAGTGTGGGAAGATCTGAACTCACCTCCTCCCACAGACACAAAAAATATACATCTACATATAAAATCACCCCTGAAAAAGATCCAAAAACTGGCTGAATAGCTCCTCCACAACAAAGGATAAAAGGGCTACATCAAGACCAGAAGGCTTGGCAGAGTCTCCTCAAAAATCCTACCATGAGCATGACAAAATACAATCAGGAAGGATCTAACAGGTTCTCTCTGAGTAACAAGGCATTTGTGATCCACATCAAGCACCTCAACTCTTGAGACCTCCACCAGAGGTAAGCCCCCAAAATGTCATCTGAAACCAATGAGGCTTATATCCAAGAAGACCACAGGGGTTGTAGGGAACAGAGAATTCACTATTAAAGGGCTCACACAAGGACTCACTTGCCCTGGGGGCCATCACAAAAGAGGCAGTTTGAAAAGCTCCTAGAGCATAACTGATGATTCACTTGCTAATAGTAAAGCACCTGCCAGAGGAGCAGGAGCCTGTTAGAACTCCCTTTAGGGACAGAGGCAGTGACAGGCACCATTTTTGCACAGTCCTCATACCTTGCTAGCACCAGTTCCCACAGGAGCCATATTTGCATTCTAACATTTATAAGTGCACTCTGCTCCCACATTACCCTCACTACCCTGCCAAAGACAGTGGTTGTGCATACTCCACACAGGATATGCCCTTTAATGCCTTGCCTTCATGGTCTGGAAGGATTGTGCTTCTGGCCTCAATGGGTCTGAAACAATCAGAGACACGTTCTTAGCACTGTACTACCCACAGGGCAGTGCAGAGACAGCAGAACAAAACATATCTTCAGTCTCTATATGCAGAGGTCTATTTACTTGTACTGAAGCTTCAGCCTAAAGAGAATGACTCAGAATTACCACTCAAAGAGGCTGCAAAAGTGCTCTTAGAGAATGTAGGCCAGTGGATGCCACCTTTGCATTCTCCCTCAGCCTTGCTACAGCTTGCCAGTATCTCCCACAAGAGCTCATACTCTCTAGCAGCCCTGATTTTGCAACTGTCACCAAGGGGACACAACCAGATTGCCTGGTCTGGATAGAGTACAGCATGATTTGTGAATGCCATCCCACTGGACTGTATATCTCTCTGATAAATTAAAAGCTGCTGCCTACAGGTCTAGCTTCTAATTAGCCTGAAACTAGTGGCAGAATGAAATCCCTTCCTCTGGAATACTCACAGATCTTGGCACTTCCTCAACAACTGGACCTATGAAGAATAAATCAGGCTGCCTAGACAATTACAAAGACTAAAGAGAAAGCCAAGCGCTAGAGCAGGTTTGTTTAAAGGATAAGGTTCATCTCCTACACGAGGTCACTCCTTGCCTGGAAGAGATAGCTGTTTTGCTTAATACCCAGACACAAACATGGAGAGTCAGACAATGGGAGGATACAAAGGAATATGTTCCAAACAAAAGAACAAGATTAAAAAACCAGAGGAAAACATTAATGAAATGGAGATAAGTAATTTACCTGATTTAGAGTCCAAAATAATGATCATAATGATGCTCGCTGAACTGAGAAGAATCAATGAACACAGCAAAAACTTCACCAAGAGACAGAAAATATAAGAAAATACCAAAGTCCCAAATCTGAAGAATACAATAAGCAAACTGAAAACTACAGCAGAGGGGTTCAACAGCAGACTAGATGAAGGTGAAGAAGCAATCCATGATCTGGAAGACAAGGCAGAAATAAAAAGCAAAAAATCTTTGTTTTGTTCACGAAAACAGAACAAAAAAATTAACTTTAAAAAGTGAAGCTAGCTAGCTTAAGGGACCTATACAATATTAGGTAGAATAACATTCACATTTCTTTCTTTCCAGAAAGAAGAGAGAAAGGGCCAGAACATTTATTTTAAGAAATAGCTAGGGGCACCGGGGTGGCTCAGTGGGTTGGGCCTCTGCCTTCGGCTCAGGTCATAATTTCGGGGTCCTGGGATCAAGCCCCGCATCAGGCTCTCTGCTTGGCCAGGAGCCTGCTTCCCTTCCTCTCTCTCTGCCTACTTGTGATCTCTGTCTGTCAAATAAATAAATAAAATTAAAAAAAAAAAAAGAAAGAAAGAAAGAAATAGCTAAAAACTTCCCAACCTGTGGAAGAAAACAAATACCCAGATCCAGAAAGCCCAGAGTTCCAAAAGATTAAATCCAACAGAGACCCACACCACAACACATTACAATTAAAATGTCCAGAGAGAAACCACAAAACAGAGAATATTAAAAGCAGTAAAAACAACAATCTGTTATATACAAGGGAACCTCCATAAGACTATTATCACATTTCTCAGCAGAATCTTTGCATACCAAAAGGGAGATGCGTAATATATTCAAAGCACTGATGGGGAAAAACTTCCAACAAGAATATTCTCCCCACTTTCTGGAACACTGAAAATAAATAAAATAAAATGAAGAAAAAAAAAAAAGGAATATTCTCCCCACAAAGTTACCATTCAGAACTGAAGGGGAAGGGGTTTTCTAGTTGGCTCAGTCAGTAGAGCAGGTGACTTTTGATCTCAGGGTTATAAGTTCGAGCCCCACAGTGAGTGAGGAAATTACTTAAAGATATAAAATCTCTTTTAAAAAGTTTACTTTCAGAATTGAAAGAGAGATGAAAGGCTGTCCTGACAAACAAAAACTGAGGAGTACACCACAACTGAAACAGCCACGCCCTACAAGAATAGTTAAAGGCATTTCTTCAAGTCAAAAAAAAAAAAAAAAACACTGTAAGAAAAAGACATATGAGGGGCGCCTGGGTGGCTCAGTGGGTTAAGCCGCTGCCTTTGGCTCAGGTCATGATCTCAGGGTCCTGGGATCGAGCCCCGCATCGGGCTCTCTGCTCGGCAGGGAGCCTGCTTCCTCCTCTCTCTCTCTACCTGCTTCTCTGCCTGCTTGTGATCTCTCTCTGTCAAATAAATAAATAAAAATCTTTAAAAAAAAAAAAAAAGAAAAAGACATATGAGGAGCAGCACCTGCGTAGCTCAGTTGGTTAAGCACATCTGCCTTTGGCTCAGGTCAGTACCTCAGGGTCCTAGTACTGAGCTCCCTGCCAGGGGCTCTACTTCTCCCTCTCCCACTGCCCCTCCCCCTGATTTGTGCACTCTCTTTCTCAAATAAATAAATAAATCTTTTTTTTTTAAAAGGAAAAAAAGTGTAACAGTAAAAATATCTCTGATAAAGGTACATATAAGATAAGATAGTGGATTAATCACTTATAAAGCCAGTATGCTAACTAAAAAGCAGAAGTTGTAAAAACTGTAATTATAATAGCTGAGATACAAAATTTTTAAATCTAACATATTACATTTAAACCATAAAATGGGGGGAAAAGAGTAAAAACACTGAGCTTTAGAATGTATTCAAATTTAACTATCATTATGTCGAAAGTAGAAAATTAACTTGCTAGCCTTAAGTAGAGAGTCATCAAACCAAAAGGGAAGAAAACAAGAGAAGGAATAGAGAGGAACCACAAAACAGAGAGAAACAACAAAATGGCAGTAAGTACACACCTACTAATAACTAGTTTAAATGTAAAAAAACTAAATACTTTAAAAGACACAAAGTGCCTGAATAAATTCAAAACAATAAGACCCAGGGCACTCAGGGCACTCAGGGCAGCCAGGCTGGGGGGGCTCACTTGGCTAAGCATCAGATTCCTGGTTTCAGATCAGGTCATGATCTCAGGGTACTGGGATCAAGCCCTGCATCAGGCTCTGTGCTGGGGGTGGGATGTTCTGCTGGGGATTCTCTCCCTCTTTCTCTGTCCCTCTCCCTGCTTTCTTTCCCTCTCTCTAAAATAAATAAATAAATCTTTAAAAACAACAACAATAAGACCCATCTATATGCTGCCTAAGGGAGACTCACTTCAGATGTGAGGACACACACCAACTGAAAGCAAAGAAATGGAAAAGGATGCAAACTGAAAATAAAACAATGAAGAAGGGTGCTTCATGCAAATGGAAACAAACAAACAAACAAAAAGCTGGGATAGTTATTACTTCTATCAGACAAAACAGATTTTAAAACAAAGACTGCAATAAAAGACAAAGTTAGGTAGTACATAAGGATAAAGGAGTCTACCCAGCAAGAAGAAATATTTACAAAATTTGTAAATATTCACAAACACAACATAGGAACACCTAAATATAGAGAGCAAATATTAACATTATCTAAATGGAAAAACTGAGGGGCACCTGGGTGGCTCAGTCAGTTAAGCAGCTGCCTTTGGCTCAAGTCATGATCCCAGGTTTCTGGGATAGAGCCCAGCATGGGATTTCCTGCTCAGCAGGGAGTCCGCTTCTCCCTCTCTCTCTGCTCCCTCCCTGCCCCCGTTCATGCTCTCCTATCAGTCTCATTCACACGCTCTCTCTCAAGTAAGTAAAATCTATTTAATAAAAATAAAAATAACTAAGTGGAAAAATTGATAGCAGTGCAATAGTGGGAGACTTTAATGCCCCACTTACATCAATGGATAGATCATCCAGTCAAAAAATCAGTAAGAAAACAATGGCTTTAACACATCAGTTCACAAAAACTTGTTAACATATACAGAAAATGCCATCCAACAGAAGAATATAGTATATCTGAAAAGATAAAATTCACAAACTTTAGCCAGACTTACCAACAAAAAAAAAGAGGGCTCAAATAAAGTCAGAAATGAAAGAGGACTTATAACTGATACCAAGGATATAAAAAGGATCATTAGAGACCACTGTGAACAATTACACACCAACAAACTGGACATCCTAGAAGAAATGCATAAATTCCTAAAAACATAAAACCTTCCAAGACTGAATCAAGAAGAAACAGAAAATCTGAACAGACTAATTATGGGTAAGGAGATTGAATTAGTAATCAAAAACCTCCTAACAAACCAAAGTCCAGGCAGGGCCAGACAACTTCACTGGTGAATTCTAGCAAACATTCAAAGATTTAATATCTACCCTTCTCACACATTTCCCAAAAAACTGAAAAGGAGGGAACATTTCCAAACTCATTTTTAATACCAAAACTAGACAAGAACACCACACAAACAAAAAGAAAAACCCAGCCAATATCCCTGGTGAAGACAGATGTAGAAATCCTCAATAAAATATTAGCAAAACAAATTCAACAACATGTTAAAATAATCATACACCATGATTAAGTGGGATTTTATTCCAGGGATGCAAAGATTGTTCAACATTCCCAAAACAATGAGAGACACCGTTACTAGCAAAATGAAGGATAAAAATATTATGATCTTCTCAATAGATGCAGATAAGTATTTGACAAATTCAACATCCATTCATAAGAACTTTTAACAAAGTGTGTACAGAGGGAACATAGTTGCACACGATAAAGGCCATATATACGACAAGCCCACAGTTAACATCATACTCAACAGCAAAAAGCTGATTTTTTTAACATGAGGAATATAGAGTGACTACATGGCTCAGTAAAGTGTCCAACTCCTAATTTGGGTTCAAGTTATAATCTTGGAGTAATGAGCTGGAGCCCTATGTTTGGCTCTGTGCTTGGCTGAGAGTCTGCTTGAAATTCTCTTCCTCTCTCTCTGCCCCTTCCCCAGCTCGTGCTCTCACTCTCTAAAATAAATAAATAAATCTTTTTTAAAAGAAGGGGGTACTTGGGTGGCTCAGTGAGTTAAGTGTCTGCCTCCAGCTCAGGTCATGGTCTCGGGGTCTTAGGATTGAACCCTTCATCAGGCTCTCTACTCAGTGGGGAGTCTGCTTCTCCCTCTCCTTGTCCCTCTCCCTCTGTGCTCTATTCTCCTTCTCTTGCTCTAAAACAAATAAAATCTTGGGGCGCCTGGGTGGCTCAGTGGTTAAAGCCTCTGCCTTCGGCTCAGGTCATGATCTCAGGGTCCTGGGATGGAGTCCCGCATCGAGCTCTCTGCTCAGCAGGGAGCCTGCCTCCTCCTCCTGTCTCTCTCTGCCTGCCTCTTCTCTGCCTACTTGTGATCTGTCAAATTTAAAAAAAAAACCAAAAAAAAAAAAAAAAAAAAAAACTTTAAAAAATAAATAAATAAATAAATAAAATCTTTTTTAAAAAAAGAAAGATGAGAAACACAATGATGCCCAATCACCACTAGTACTGGAAGTTCTGGCCAGAGCAATTACATGTGAGAAAGAAATAAAGGTCATCCAAATTGGAAAATGAAACTGTAACCATTTGCAAACACTTCATATATAGAAAACCCTAAAGGGGGGCGCTTGGGTGGCTCAGTGGGTTGAGCCTCTGCCTTTGGCTCAGGTCATGATCCCAGAGTCCTGGAATCGAGCCCCACATCGGGCTCTCTGCTCCACAGGGAGCCTGCTTCCTCCTCTCTCTCTCTCTGCCTGCCTCTCTGCCTACTTGTGATATCTCTCTGTCAAATAAAAAAAAAAAAAGAAAGAAAGAAAACCCTAAAGGGGTGACTGGGAGGCTTAGTCTGTTAAGCTGCTGCCTTTGGCTCAGGTCATGATCCCAGAGTCCTAGGATTGAGTCCCACATTGGGCTGCCCACTGAGTGGGGGAAGGGGGTATGCTTCTCTCACCTTCTGCCCCTCACCTGGCTCACGTTCGTGCTCTCTCTCTCCCCCCGCCTCCCTCCCTCAAATAAATTAATAAAATCTTGGGGGGAAAAAAAAAACAACCCTGAAGATTCCACCAAAAAACTGCCAGAATTAATAAGTGAATTCAATAACACTGCAGGGCACATACAGGTCGCATTTTTATACACCAACAAATTACCAGAAAGAGAAATTAAGGAAAAAATTCCATTTACAATTATATAAAAAAGAATAAAATAGGTAGAAATAAATTTACACAAGAGATGAAAAACACATACAGTGAAAGAAACTAAAGAAAACACAAATAAATGGAAACATGGTTCATGCTCATGGACTGCAAGAATACTGTTAAAATGTCGACACTATGCAAAGCAATCTATAGATTCAGTACATCCCCATCAAAATTCCCATGACATTTTCCACAGAAACAGAATAAAAAATCCTAAAATTTGTATAGAACCACAAAGATTCTAAATAGCCAAAGCAATCTTGAGAAACAAGGACAAAGCTAGAGGCACCATAGTCCCTGAATTCAAACTATATTACAAAGCTATGGTAACCAAAATAGTATGGTGTTCATGTAAAAATAGACATTAGAGCAATGGAACAGAAAAGAAAGCCCAAAAATCAACCTATACATATATGGTCTATTAATTTAAGATAAAGTAGATAAGAATATACAATGGCGAAGATACAAATCTCTTCAATAAATGTAGCTGGAAAAACTGGACAGCTACTTGCCAAAGGACTGCAACTGGACTACTACCTTACATTATAATCAAAAATTAACTCACGTGGATTAAGATTAAAAACCATAATACCATAAAAAAAGGGATAGGTCTTTAAGCTCTCCTTGATATCAATCTTGCCAATATTTTTTTACCTGACTCCAAAGGCAATGGCAACAAAAGCAAAAATACACAAGCAGGACTATATCAAAATAAAATACATCTGCATAGCGAAGAAAATCATCAACAAAATAAAAAGGGTAACTACTGATCTAGAGAAGATATTTGCAAATCATGTATCTGATAAAGGGATTAATACCTTAAAGGACCCAAACAACTAAATAACAACAATTTGATTTAAAAATGGACATGGGGGACGCCTGGGTGGCTCAGTTGGTTGGACGACTGCCTTCAGCTCAGGTCATGATCCCGGGGTCCCGGGATCGAGTCGTCCCACATCGGGCTCCCAGCTCCATGGGGAGTCTGCTTCTCCCTCTGACCTTCTCCTTGCTCATGCTCTCTCTCACTGTCTCTCTCTCAAATAAATAAATAAAATCTTTGAGAAAAAAAAAAATGGACATGGGGGCACCTGGGTGGTTCAGTCAGTTAAGTGGCTGCCTTCAGCTCAGGTCATGATCTTGGCGTCCTGGGATCTATCTCTCCATCAGGCTCCTTGCTCAGAGGGGAAACTGCTTCTCATTCTGCCTCTCCCCCTGCTTATGCAGTCACTCTCTTTCTCCCTCCCTCAAATAAATAAATGAAAATCTTTAAATAAAAAAAAAACTTTTATTTAAAAATAAAAATGGGTAGAGGAGCTAAGGAGACATCTTCTAAAGAAGACATAAAGATGGCTAAAAGGCACAGAAAAACCTGCTCAAGACATCACTCATTATTAGGCAAATACAAATCAAAACTACAAAGCATATTTGCACACCAATGTTGACTGCAACATGATTCAGAAGAACCAAAAGCAGGAATCAATCTAAATACCCAACAACAAATGAATAAAGAAAATCTGGTATGTGGTGGCTGGCTGGCTGGCTGGCTGGCTGAGTCGAGAGACATCTGACTTTTGAACTTGAAGTCATGAGTTTGAGCCCCATGCTGGGTGTAGAGATTACTTTAAAAAAAATATATAAAACTTTACAAAAAGAAAATCTGGCATATACACACAATGGAATCATATCCATTCTTAAAAATGAAGGAAATCCTGTCATATGCTACAACCTGGATCAACCTTGAGGCTACTATGCTGGCTTAAAACAAAAGGCAAATACTACACGATTATACCTATATGAAGTACCTAGAGTGGTCAAAATCAGAGAAAATAGAGTAGTGGTTGTTACCACGAATTGGGAATAGGAAAAGGGGACACTGTTGTTTAATGTGTACAGTTTTAATTTTGCTAGATGAAAAAGGTTCTGAAGATCAGTTACAACACAAGGTGCATATCATTTTAATACAAGTGACCTGTTAAAATGGTAAAATGAAACAAAACAAAAATACTACAATGAGATATCACCGTACACTTGTCAGAATGGCTGTTATTAAGAGGACAAGAAATAACAAGGGTTGGTGAGAAGAAAAGCGAACCCTCGTCCACTGCTGAGGAAATCCAACCAGTACAGTCATTATGTAAAATAGTATAGAGGTTCCTTAAAAAGTTAAAAATAGAACTACCATACAATCCAGTAATTCTACTTCTGTGGACGATAATGAAGGATATTTATCTTTCATTTCTTTCATTATCTTTCAAGATAATGAAAATTCTAACTGGAAAAGATAAATGCATTCCTATGTTCACTGCAGCATTATTTACAACAGCCAAGATACGGAAGCAACCTAAATGTCCACAGGTGGATGAATGGATAAAGAAAATGTGATATAGGAGTACCTGGGTGGCTGAGGCTGTTAAATTACAACTCCTGATTTCGGCTCCGGTCGTTATCCCAGGATTGTGAGATCAAGCCCTGCATGGGGCTCCACCTGCGCATGGAGCCTGCTTAAGATTCTCTCTGTCCCTCTGGCCCTCCCCCTCACAAAAAAAAATACAGAAATAACATTATATAAAGAAATAAGTAATAAATAACAAAATGTGGATACACACAATGGAATACTGCTCAGCTACAGAAAGAATGGAATCTTGCCATTTGTGACAACACGGATGGGACCTTGTGGGTTATTATGCTAAGTTAAGTCAGAGAAAAACAAACACCATATGAGTTCACTCATAGGTGGAATCTAAAAACGAAACAAAACAAAGCAAAACTCGTACATATAGAAAACAGACTGGTGGATTCCAGAGGCAAGGGATGTTGGGGATAAACAAAGTGGGTGTAGGAGATCAACAGGTACAAACTTCCGATTTTAAAATAAGACATGGGGATATAATGCACAGCATAATGACTACAGTCAATAATACTATTTGCAAATTTAAATGATGATAAAAAAGTAAACCTTAGAAGTTCCCATCACAAGAAAAAAATTTTTTAACTTTGTATGGTAATAGATAGTAGCCAGACCTACCATGATAATTACTTTACAATCTATACAAATGTCTAATCATTTTGTACACCTATGTTAATATATGTTAATGTCAATGATACGTCAATAGAAAATTAATAAATTTGAAAAATTAAAAAAGAGCTAATACCAATCCTATCCATGCTCTTCCATAAATTACAATAGGAAATAATACTCTCTAACACATTCTAAGAGAGCAACATTATCCTGATAACAAATCTAGACAAAGACACCAAACATACACACACACACACACTATAAGCCAATGTTCTTTATAAATACAAAATGTAAAAACATAATATACATGCATAAGTATATTATATAGTATACAAATATACATGCAAAAACCCTCAACAAGATATTAACAAACCAAATACAATAGCATATTGAAAGAATTATATACCATGACCAAGTGAGATTTATCCCAGGAATGCCAGAATGGTTCAACACAATGTATCACCAATGTAATAAACCAAGTTAACAGAACAAAAGGTTTGGGGGGGCGGATTCCAAATGACCATTTGCCCAAAAAAACACTGGGCAAAGTTCAATATTCTATCATGCTAAAATCAACACTAAGAAACCTAGGAATAAAAGGAAGCTTCCTGGCAGTCTCTTCAACAAAAGATTTTGGGACAATTTGATATCCACATGGAACAGAATGAAGGTGGACTCTTACTTCACACCATATATAAAATTTAACTCAAAATAGTTCAAAGACCTAAACATAGGAGCTAAAACTATGAAACTCTTAGAAGAATACAGAAGGGCAATCTATGACCCTGAAGTTAGCAACTGTTTTTCAGATACGACAGCAAAAGCACAAGCACTTAAAAGAAAAAAAAAGATTAACTGTACCTCATGAAACTTAAAAACTTTAGAAACTACAAAGCACATTAAAAGATAACTCACAGAAATGGAGAAAATATTTGCAAATCATGTATCTGAGAAGGGCCCAGTGCCCAGAAAAAGAGTTTAAGTCAACAACAAAAAGACAAAAAACTCAAATTTTTAAAATGAGCATTGGATTTGAAAAGACATTTTTTTTCCCAAAAATGATAGACAACTAGCCAACAAACACATGGCAGAGTACTCAACCTCAGTGGGCATTATGAAAATCCAAGTCAAAACTACAATGAGATAGTATGTCACATCAACTAGGATAAGGAAGTAGGGAAAAAAAAAAAATCAATCCTCAAATTCATATGGAATTGCAAGGGCCCCAAACAGTCAAAGCAATATTTAAAAAGAAAAAATTGGAGGGCTCATGTCTCAACTTCGAAAACTTACTATATAACTATATAATCAAAACAGTGATTTTTTTCTTTTTGTCTCATCAAAACAATAAAAATGACATGTTTTGCCAATGATGAGGAGGAATACAATTCCTACATTGCTGGCAAAAATGTAAAATGGTGCACTCTAGAATCGTTGGCAGTTCCTCAAAAACTAAACACAGAATTAATAATATGATCCAGCAATTCCAATTCTGAGTATATACACAGGAGAAGTGAAAAAATAATGTTCACACAGAAATTTGTACACAAATATTTACCACAGTATCACTGATGATAGCAAAAATGTACATCAGATGAACAAATAAAATTGTGGTATATACATATGATGAAGTATCATTCAACCAGGAAAAGGAATACTGATATAAATGACAACTTGGATGAATCTCAAAAACATTATACTAAGTGAAAGAAGCCAGATACATATTAAATGATTCAATTTATAGGGGTGCCTGGGTGGCTCAGTGGGTTAAAGCCTCTGCCTTCGGCTCGGGTCGTGATGCCAGGGTCCTAGGATCGAGCCCCACATTGGGCTCTCTGCTCAGCAGATAGCCTGCTTCCCTCTCTCTCTCTGGCTGCTTCTCTGCCTACTTGTGATCTCTGTCTGTCAAATAAATAAATACAATCTTTAAAAAAATTAAAAAAAAATAAATGATTCAATTTATATAAAGTATCATGAATAAGCAAATCCATAGAGAAAGCAGGTAAGCGGATGCAAGAAGATTGGTTTTTGACAAGATATGGGGGAATATGAAATGATTTCTTAATGAATTATGGGGGTATTCTTCTGGTGTGATGGAAACATTTTGAAACTAGAAAAAATCAGTGGTTCTACAACAGTACCACTATACTAAACACCAGGGAAGTGTATTCTTTAAGATAGGTAACTGCATGTTTGTTGTATGAATTTCACCTATTTTTTTTAATTGCTGGGAAACAAATACAAACTATCAAACACTAATATGAAATAAATAGTTTCACTGTTTCCTCTATTGGTATTTATATTATTGTTAATTCACCCATACAAGCCCCCCCAAAATGTGTAGTAAAGAGACTTTGAAAAGTCTCTTTGAAAAGTGTGGTGAATCATCACAATTATTTTAATCATGTGTAAAATCACTACACTTTCTCTATAACCAACCTGATGGAGAATTTATGATCTAGGGAACTCAGATTACAGTATGATTTACACAGATAAAATGTGGTTATTTCTGTCCATTTAAACAAACTTTCCCCTAATTAAAAAAGGGTTTGAGAACTCCAGATAAGTCTCACAGAATTTACTGATAAAACATAACACATTTTTTGGCATATATATATATATATATACACACACACATACATACATACATGTAAACTCACATATGTGGGGTTTTGTTTTTTTTCCTTTCTCACTGAATATAATCTCTAAGGCATAGAAAAGATCCCCCACACAAAATTCCAATGTTTTTATAAAAATGTTTACTTCTAAGGAATCAATTTTCTTATACGATTGAAATAATGAACTCATAACGGTTTTCCAAAAACTAAGCTATTAAAATATTTTTGTCATTCCCTTCTCCAAGATATTTCATTTTCCCTCCATTTTCTGATCCTTTTCTCCCTACTCTCTATTCTAGTGCTCCAATTCCAGTGTTCACGTCAAATTGTTTTCTCTCTCTCACACACACTACTACGTAAAATTAAGCCTCTACTATATTGTGTTTCCTTTCCACAGTCCTAGAATGTCGAAGTCTTTTTATATTTCAAAGTCTTTTTATATTTTCCTATCCACTGCAATAAGCCTACCGATTTACATCATGTATTTCATTTTAATGTTTATTTCGCTCATAGCCCTTACCCCATTGTAACCATGAACCAGAAGAAACTAATGCAAAGTGAAGTTTACCAAGAAAACTAAAAATTAGTAAATAAACATTATTTAAGCTTAAACTATTTTTATAATAGCTTAAAAACGTAAATACAATTAAAAGTCAAATACAGAAAAATACAATCAACTCTACCAAGCTGAAATAAGTGAAATGGCCATGTGAAATATGTTTCTATTCGAATACACAACCATCACTGTCCAGCTTCTTTGAAAACCCAAAAAAAAAAAAAAAAAAAAATGACAGTACCAAAAACAATTATTTTGTGCAGCATCTTGGATCTCTCGGGCTTTACAAATGCTGGAGCAACTTGGATAGTTTGACTTGGACCGAGAATGAAATTTTGTTCACAAATAATTTTGCTCACAAAAATTTTGTTTTAAAACTCCTGATTAAAGGATCTCAATTTCAGGATGCCTAGGTGGTTCTGTCAGTTTAAGTGTCTGCCTTCAGCTCAGGTCATGATTTCAGGATCCTGGGATGAATCCCATACTGGGCTCCTTGCTCAGCAGGGAGCCTGCATCCCCCACTGCCTAAAGCTCCCCCTGCTTGTGTGCACGCACATGATCTCTCTCTCGTTCTCTGACAAATAAATCTTTAAAAAATAAAGTATCCCAGTTTTTTTTTAATCCCTATTAACCTACTTAAAAACACTAAAGATAGCACTTAAAATGGTATTTTAAAAAATCAAATATCTGGGCGCCTGGGTGGCTCAGTTGGTTAAGCATGTGCCTTTGGCTCAGGTCATGATCCCAGGGTCCTGGGATTGAGTCCCACCCACATCGGGCTTCCCTTGCTCTTCAGGGAGCCTGTTTCTCCCTCTCCCTCAGCCTGCCACTCCCCGCTTGTGCTCATTTGTGCTGTCAAATAAATAAATAAAATCTTTTTTTAAAAAATCAAATATCCAAGGGGCACCTGGGTGGCTCAGTGGGCTAAAGCCTCCGCCTTTGGCTCAGGTCATGATCCCAGGGTCCTGGGATCGAGCCCCACATCGGGCTTTCTGCTCAGCAGGGAGCCTGCTTCCCCCTCTCTCTCTGCCTGCCTCTCTACTTGTGATCTCTGTCTGTCAAATAAATAAAATCTTTAAAATAAAAAAAAAACAAATATACAAGAATAAATCTAACAAAAGATATGGATAACTTCTATTCAGAAAGCTATAAAGGATATCATTTCTCCCCAGTCAAAATCCAAAAAGGTTTTGTAGTTGGGCTGGGGTTTTTTATTTGGTTTGTTGGGGGGGGGGGGGGGCTGATAGGGTGATTCTAAAATGCACACTGAAATGCAGAAGAACAGACTAGGAATTCTTGAAAAAGAACAGGACAGGAAGACTTGCTTTATAGAACAATCATCCTTATCATTAACCTCAATAAATAAGGCAAGGATAGATTACTGTAACAATATGGAGGCCTTGAGACAGACCATGCATATATGGACATGTATTATTGGGGTGCCTGGGTGGCTCAGTGGGTTAAAGCCTCTGCCTTTGGCTCAGGCATCCTGATCTCAGGGTCCTGGGACTGAGCCCCGCTTTGGGCTCTCTGCTTAGCAGGGAGCCTGCTTCCCTGCCTCTTTCTCTGCCTCTCTCTCTGCATGCCTCTCTGCCTGCTTGTCATCTCTGTCAAATGAATAAATAAAATCTTAAAAAAAAAAAAAAAGACAATACTGCAGCAGCAATAGGAAAGCTTTCTGATATTGTGTTTCATTATTCGTAAATGGTGCTGGGACAAATGGATATCCATCCATATGGGGAAAAAAGTTAAAACTTGACCTAACACCACACACACTCAAAAATCATTTCCAGGTAAAGTACATACCTAAATGGGAAAGGTAAAAATACTTCTTGATGACATAGAATAACTTCATGATCTCCAAGTAGGGAAAAAAATTTTTAAACACGGCAAGAAAAAGGACTAAGTATAAAAGGAAAGATTGATACATGTAAATATATAAGATCGTCTCTGCACCAAAAGTTAGCATTTAAAAAGGCACCTTAGGCAACTACAGAATGGAAGATGTTAGTAATCTACTGAAACTGACAAAGCACTCATATTCAAAATAAAGAACCCCGATAAATCAAAATACAGACAATCCAAAAGAAAACTGGACAAGTGACAACAATTACTCCACAAAACAGGATATCAAAATGGCCAAAGTTGAGGTACTCAACATCATTAATAGCCAATAAAAATTCAAATAAAAATGGTCAAAAATCGCTAAATATTTAAAAGACTGGCAATAAGCTGAGGAGAATATGAAGAAAGGGGAATTCTCAAATACTGCTGGCAGATTTAAGGTTTGGTAAAACTGGGCAGCCTGGGTGGCTTCACCTCAGGTCATGCTGGGATGGAGCCCTGTGCCCTTGGGGACCCTACTTGGTAGGGGGTCTGCTTCTCCCTCTCCTTTTGACCCTCCCTCCCCACCCCACCTCAAGCTTGTGCTCTCATTCATGCGCACATTCCCTCTCTAGAATAAATTTTAAAACATAAAATAAAATAAAGTTTGGTAAAACCACTTGGGAAACTACTTGGCATTTTCTACCGATGACACACCTTAGGACCAGGATATTTTATTCCTAGACACAGATCCAACAGAAATGGCTACACATGTGCATTAAAAACATGTGTTAAACATAGCAGTGTTTTAAGAAGCATTATTTGTAATGGTCAGAAACTGAAAATTATCTAATAAACATCAACAGTAAAATGGATAAACTGTGGTAAAAATCACAATTTAATACTAAAGTAATAAAAATGAACTATAGATCCACAGATCTTACAAATGTGCTACTGAATGAAAGAAACAATACGTAAACAATAGAGAGTGGTTCTATCTACATGAAACTCAAGAACAGACAAAGCCAAACTATATAGCATTTAGAGATATAGACTTAGGAGGTAGAAATGTTTTTTCAAAACTAGAAAATTATAACCATAAAAGTCAGGCTAATGGTTCATTTAGGAGAAAGAAATGGAGCTTTAATGCAAATAAGCAAGCAGTGGAGGAGCTTCCTCAGTGCTGACAATGTTCTGGTCCTTGAACAAATTAGAATTTCATGTGTTATTTAATAGTACATTTAGGGACACCTGGGTGGCTCAGTTGGTTGAGCAGCTGCCTTCGGTCCCAGTGCCAGGGATTGAGTCCCACATCGGGCTCCTTGCTCAGTGGGGAGCCTGCTTCTCCCTCTGCCTCTGCCTGCCACTCTGCCTGTGCTCACTCTCTCTGACAAATAAATAAAATCTTTTTAAAAAGTAAAAATAAAAATAAAATAAAATAAATACATTTATGTTTGACCCACTTTATGTGCTTTATTTCACAATTAAAAGCTCTTCTCAAAGGCATATAAATGTGTAAAGTCTACTAAACATTTCAGACAATTACCATAGGTAAAAAATATATGAAAGGCATATGAGTTGACATGAACCACTTATGATAGTTCCATCACTTAAAAAGGTCCCTTTTGGTCTAGTCACAAATGGCTTCTGCTCTGGTCTTCCTCTTGCTTAGTACTGATGAGTAATGGAAGTAAAGAAATATTCACCTTTAGCCTGGAAGGCTGAACTATAACCTGCAAGTTTTAATAAAGATCAAATACATGCTGGCTGCTACATCCTTAAAGCATTTCATGACTTCCTCTATATCTCACCAATAGTTAATATCAAACTGAATGATAAGCACCAGAGAAATCTTACTAAAAGTAGTTTTATCAGGAGAAAATTGAAGAAACATTTATGATTTAATACTCCCTGAACATCCCCTCCCCCTTGAGCAATAAGCATATAACCACCAGCTTCATACAGCACAAAGTACAGCCTTTTCTGCTTATGGGCCCTCTCCCCATGCTATTTAAATAAACTCACTAAGTTGCACCATACAATGTCTCAACAATTCTTTCTTGACCATTGCTTGAATCTGCTACAGTATGAATGCCTGACAGCTTGTTTTTTCTTGTAAAATGATAAAATTCTTAACGTTAAATCATTCAAATCTGAGTTTTCCCAAGAGCAATAATCCAAACCCCTGGTAGCTAAGTAAAATAGCTTCAGGTGCTACACTAACCAAATTTTTAATGTTACAGCTATTTATTGATTTTAACAGTTACTTTTTTTATTTTATTTATTTGACAGACAGAGATCACAAGCAGGCAGAGAGGCAGGCAGAGAGAGAGGAGGAAGCAGGCTCCCTACTGAGCAGAGAGCCCGATGTGGGGCTCGATCCCAGTACCCCAAGATCAGGACCCGAGCCAAAGGCAGAGGCTTAACCCACTGAGCCACCCAGGCACCCCTAACAGTTACTTTCTATTTATGGTAAGTGACACTAGTCTCCAACTCACTATAAAACACACTCTAGTTTCCCTTTGAAATGAACTCAGGGGGAAAACTATAACCTAAGAAGAAACTAAGTAAATAACAGCAACAGTAGTAAATAACATACTGCAGAACTGATGACCTCTGTACCTGAATAACTGAAGTTCTGAAAATACTGCTCTGACCCATAGCTTTGATCATGTACTTCTATGATTCTTATCCTACAAGCCCAATTTAGCCACATAGGTAAAACATAAACAAGTTCTACTCTTCTAGAAAGCCGAAATAAATTACTGACCACCCACAAACATGGCTATATTACAGCTATTATAGCTAACTAACTAGCCACAGCGGCTTTTAACATTTCAACACTTAAGGTGCGTGGTCGGGGAGGGGGGACAAAAACATCTGTTCATTCTCTCCCTCCTATACAACTGTCCATAGTATAAAGAAGCATAAACTTCCAAATTAAAGCTGCTGTGGGCTCAAATTCTGACACTAACTAGTTGTAAGACCTTATCCAAATTATTACACTTTTCCAAGCTTTAGTTTCCTCATATATAAAGTGAAGAAATAATATATACCTTCCCCAAATTATTTCACATTTCTGAGCTTTGGTTTGGAAGGAAGATAATATATCCCTTCCAGCATCGTCCTATGGATTAAGGAGGAATTGGTTTAAATGGCTTATCACAAATGTACGTAACAGGCACTTAATAAATAGCTGCACTCTGTCTCCACTTCGCACTGCTCTTTTTTGTAAATGCATGGAACATAAAGCTACACAGTATTGTTAATCCTAACCTAACAACTACACCCAAAAAATAATCCACATGCATTTAGTTAACTTTTTATTTTAACTTTTGAACAATCATGAGTAAATAAAGAACAGATATTATAGTATCTCCATGTCACAAGTCAACTGAGGCTCAAAAAACTATAGAGTAGCCCATTTGGGTCAAGAGTGAAACTAAAATCAAAGCCACATTTACCATAAATAGGTACCACTGACTATGATGTTATAGACACTTCATTACTAATAAGAATCAATTCTACATATCAGGAAAAGAAAAACTGTAGCATTTTCAAACCAAAAAAACAGACCTTGATTTTGAGAGTATCAGGCCAATCTATAATCTAAATCAGGAATCATGCTATAGAAATTAATACTTAAGAATCTAATTTTTAGGGAAGTCTGGGTGGCTCAGTCAGTTAAGTGTCTGCCGTTGGCTCCTGTCATGATACCAGGGTCATCGGATGGAGTCCTACATGAGGGCTTCTTGCTCAGCAGGAAACCTGCTGCTCCCTCTGCCTGTGGCTCTCCCTACTTGTGCTTGCTCTCTCGCGCTCGCTCTCTCTCTCTCTGACAAATAAATAAATAAAATCTGAAAAAAAGAAAATTTTATTTTTTAAAGCAATTGCATTTTGGAGCACCTGGGTGGCTCAGTGGGTTTATTAAGCCTCTGCCTTAGCTCAGGTCATGATCTCAGGGTCCTGAGATCAAGCCCCGCATGGAGCTCTCTGCTCAACAGGGAGCCTGCTTCCCCCTCTCTCTCTGCCTGCCTGCCTCTCTGTCTACTTGTGATCTGTCAAATAAATTAATAAAATCTTTAAAAAATTTTAAAAAAATAAGGCAACTGAACTTTGAATGTAAATGATAAAAATTCCCCTAAAGCAGCAATAAAATTAATTCCTCTTAGAAATGGCATATTTCAGGGCACCTGGCTGGCTCAGTCAGTAGAGTATATGACTCTTGACCTCAGAGTCAGCAGTGAGGTCAAGCCCGATGCCCAGTGTGGCATCTACTAAATAAACAAACAAACAAATAGTGGCAAAACTCCTTCCAACCTCACCCCATGTGCCAAAGATATTCATTCTCATGTAAATGATAATATAACCAAGCCTCCCTCAAAACTTTATGATTTTTTCCTCTGGAAGAGGAGAGGAAGAAACACAACCTAAAAATCCCCTAAAAAGGAAGATATTTCTTAAAAAAAAAAAAAAAAAAAACACCTCATGGATTTATATAAAAAGCATTCCAATCCCTGAGATTGGAAGTCTATTTTTTTTAGAAATCTATTTTTAAGTGTTTCTGTTTTTAAATATAGACATATTTAAATTTTTCCCTCTCCTTTTCACTCTTCAAATGTAATAAATTCATTTTTTTAAAGATTTTATTTATTTATTTGACAGAGAGAGAGAGATCACAAGTAGGCAGGCAGAGAAGGGGAGGCAGGCTCCCCACCGAACAGAGAGCTTGAGGCAGGGCCCAATCCCAGGACCGAGATCATGACCTGAGCCGAAGGCAGAGGCCCAACCCACTGAGCCACCCAGGTGCCCCTCAAATGTAATGAATTCTTACTAATAAAGAATTACTAATAGCTTTATATATGACAATGGCAATGTTTAAAATGTCTAGGATTTGCTTCGAAAAATATGGGGGAGTGGGTTGCTGATATGGGTATAGATGAAACAAGATTGGACATGAGAACAACTATGAAGCTAGATGATGATTATGTGAGGAATCCCTGAACTCTTCTATCTTCATCTGCATGTTTTAAGTTTTCTGTAACTGAAAACTGTTTTTAAAAAAAGTTTTTTTAAAAGTTGTTTTTAACAAGGCATAGAAGATATTAGAGAAACACTCTCCGGAGAGATAAAAGCCCTTTCCGGAGAAATAAAAGAACTAAAATCTAACCAAGTTGAAATCAAAAAAGCTACTAATGAGATGCAATCAAAAATGGAAGCTCTTACTGCTAGGATAAATGAGGCAGAAGAAAGAATTAGTGACACGGAAGACCATATGACAGAGAATAAAGAAGCTGAGCAAAAGAGAGACAAACAAATACTAGACCATGAGGAGAGAATTCAAGAGATACGTGACACCATAAGACGACACAACATTAGAATTATTGGGATTCCAGGAGAAGAAGAAAGAGAGAGGGGAGCAGAAGGTATACTGGAAAGAATTATTGTAGAGAATTTCCCTAATATGGCAAAGGGAACAAACATCAAAATCCAAGAGATGCTAAGAATGCCCCTCAAAATCAATAAAAATAGGTCCACACCTCATCACCTGATAGTAAAATTTACAAGTCTTAGCGACAAAGAGAAAATCCTGAAAGCAGCCCGGGAAAAGAAGTCTGTAACATACAAGGGTAAAAACATTAGATTGGCAAGGGACCTATCCACAGAGACCTGGCAGGCCAGAAAGAACTGGCATGATATATTCAGAGCACTAAACGAGAAAAACATTCAGCCAAGAATACTATATCCAGCTAGGCTATCATTGAAAATAGAAGGAGAGATAAAAAGCTTCCAGGACAAACAAAAACTGAAAGAATTTGCAAACACCAAACCAGCTCTACAGGAAATATTGAAAGGGGTCCTCTAAGCAAAGAGAGACCCTAAAAGTAGTAGATCAGAAAGAAACAGACAATATACAGTAACAGTCACCTTACAGGCAATACAATGGTACTAAATTCATATCTCTCAAGTTACCCTGAATGTTAATGGGCTAAATGCCCCAATCAAAAGACACAGGGTATCAGAATGGATAAAAAAACAAAACCCATCAATATGCTGCCTACAAGAAACTCAATTTTAGACCCGAAGACACCTCCAGATTTAAAGTGAGGGGGTGGAAAAGAATTTACCATGTTAATGGACATCAGAAGAAAGCTGGGGTGGCAATCCTTATATCAGATCAATTAGATTTTAAGCCAAAAACTATAATAAGAGATGAAGAAGGACACTATATCATACTTAAAGCATCTGTCCAACAAGAAGATCTAACAATTTTAAATATCTATGCCCCTAACATGGGAGCAGTCAGCTATATAAACCAATTAATAACAAAATCAAAGAAACACATTGACAATAATACAATAATAGTATGGGGCTTTAACACTCCCCTCACTGAAATGGACAGATCATCCAAGCAAAAGATCAACAAGGAAATAAAGGCCTTAAATGACACACTGGACCAGATGGACATCGCAGATATATTCAGAACATTCCATCCCAAAGCAACAGAATACACATTCTTCTCTAGTGCACATGGAACATTCTCCAGAATAGACCACATCCTGGGTCCTAAATCAGGTCTCAACTGGTATCAAAAGATTGGGATTGGGGCGCCTGGGTGGCTCAGTGGGTTAAGCCGCTGCCTTCGGCTCAGGTCATGATCCCAGGTCCTTGGTTCGAGCCCCACATCGGGCTTTCTACTCAGCAGGGAGCCTGCTTCCTCCTCTCTCTCTGCCTGCCTCTCTGCTTACTTGTGATTTCTCTCTGTCAAATAAATAAATTTTAAAAAAAAAATCTTTAAAAAAAAAAAAAAAGATTGGGATCATTCCCTGCATATTTTCAGACCACAATGCTCTGGAACTAGAACTCAATCACAAGAGAAAATATGGAAAGAACCCAAATACATGGAGACTAAACAGCATCCTTCTAAAAAATGAATGGGTCAATCAGGAAATTAAAGAAGAATTGAAAAAATTCATGCAAACAAATGATAATGAAAACACAACAGTTCAAAATCTGTGGGACACAACAAAGGCAGTCCTGAGAGGAAAATATATAGCAGTACAAGCCTTCCTCAAGAAACAAGAAAGGTCTCAAATACACAACCTAACCCTACACCTAAAGGAGCTGGAGAAAGAACAAGAAAGAACCCTAAACTCAGCAGGAGAAGAGAAATCATAAAGATCAGAGCAGAAATCAATGACATAGAAACTAAAAAAAAAAAAAAAAAAAAAAAAAAACAATAGAACAAATCAACGAAACTAGGAGCTGGTTCTTTGAAATAATTAATAAGATTGACAAACCCCTGGCCAGACTTATCAAAAAGAAAAGAGAAAGGACCCAAATAAATAAAATCATGAATGAAAGAGGAGAGATCACAACCAACACCAAAGAAATACAAATAATTTTAAGAACATACTATGAGCAACTCTACGCCAACAAATTTGACAATCTGGAAGAAATGAATACATTTCTAGAGACATATAAACTACCACAACTGAACCAGGAAGAAATAGAAAACCTGAACAGACCCATAACCAGTAAGGAGATTGAAACAGTCATCAAAAATCTCCAAACAAACAAAAGTCCAGGGCCAGACGGCTTCCTAGGGGAATTCTACAAAACACTTAAAGAAGAATTAATTCCTATTCCCCTGAAACTGTTCAAAAAAATAAAAATGGAAGGAAAACTTCCAAACTCATTTTATGAGGCCAGCCATCACCTTGATCCCAAAACCAGACAAGGATCCCATCAAAAAAGAGAACTACAGACCAATATCCTTGATGAACACAGATGCGAAAATTCTCACCAAAATACTGGCCAATAGGATTCAACAGTACATTAAAAGGATTATTCACCCCAAGTGGGACTTATTCCAGGGCTGCAGGGTTGGTTCAACATCTGCAAATCAATGTGATACAATACATTAATAAAAGAAAGAATAAGAACCATATGATACTCTCAATAGATACTGAAAAAGCATTTGACAAAGTACAGCATCCCTTCTTGATCGAAACTCTTCAGAGTGTAGGGATAGAGGGCACATACCTCAATATCATCAAAGCCATCTATGAAAAACCCATGTCGAATATCATTCTCAATGGGGGAAAACTGAGAGCTTTTCCCCTAAGGTCAGGAACACGGCAGGAATGTCCACTATCACCACTGCTATTCAACATAGTACTAGAAGTCCTAGCCTCAGCAATCAGACAACAAAAAGAAATTAAAGGCATCTGAAGAGGCAAGGAAGAAGTCAAACTCTCACTCTTTGCAAATGATACAATACTTTATGTGGAAAACCCAAAATACTCCACTCCAAAAATGCCAGAACTCATATAGGAATTCACTTACATGTCAGGATATAAAATCAATGCACAGAAACCAGTTGCATTTCTATACACAAACAACAAGAGAGAAGAAAGAGAAATTAAGCAGTCAATCCCATTTACAATTGCACCCAAAACCATAAGATACCTAGGAATAAACCTAACCAAAGAGGCAAAGACTCTGTACTCAGAAAACTATAAAGTACTCATGAAAGAAATGGGGGAAGACACAAAGAAATGGAAAAATGTTCCATGCTCATGAATTGGAAGAACAAATACTGTGAAAATGTCTATGCTACCTAAAGCAATCTACATGTCTAATGCAATCCCCCCCAGAATACCATCCATTTTTTCCAAAGAAATGGAACAAATAATCCTAAAATTTATATGGAACCAGAAAAGACCCTGAACAGCCAGAGCAATGTTGACAAAGAAAGCCAAAGTTGGTGGCATCACAATTCCGGACTTCAAGCTCTATATTACAAAGCTGTCTTCATCAAGACAGTATGGTACCGGCACAGAAACAGACACAAAGATCAATGGAACAGAATAGAGAGCCCAGAAATGGACCCTCAACTCTATGGTCAACTAATCTTCGACAAAGCAGGAAAGAATGTCCAATGGAAAAAAGACAGCCTTTTCAACAAATGGTGCTGGGAAAATTGGACAGCCACATGCAGAAAAATGAAACTGGACCATTTCCTTACACCACACACGAAAATAGACTCAAAATGGATGACTCAATGTGAGAAAGGAATCCATCAAAATCCTCGAGGAGAACACAGGCAGCAACCTCTTCGACCTCAATGCAGCAACATCTTCCTAGGAACATCGCCAAAGGCAAGGGAAGCAAGGGCAAAAATGAACTATTGGGATCTCATCAAGATCAAAAGCTTTTGCACAGCAAAGGAAACAGTTAACAAAACCAAAAGGCAACTGACAGAATGGGAGAAGATATTTGCAAACGACATATCAGATAAGGGGCTAGTGTCCAAAATCTATAAAGAACTTAGCAAACTCAACACCCAAAGAACAAAGAATCCAATCAAGAAATGGGCAGAGGACATGAACAGACATTTCTGCAAAGAAGACATCCAGATGGCCAACAGACACATGAAAAAGTGCTCCACATCACTTGGCATCAGGGAAATATAAATCAAAACCATAATGAGATACCACCTCACACCAGTCAGAATGGCTAAAATTAACAAATTAACAAGTCAGGAAATGACAGATGCTGGCGAGGATGCGGAGAGAGGGGAACTCTCCTGCACTGTTGGTGGGAAAGCAAACTTGTGCAACCAAGCTTGGAAAACAGGAAAACTGTGGAAAACTGTGGAGGTTCCTCAAAAAACTGAAAATAGAGCTACCCTATGACCCAGCAATTGCACTACTGGGTATATATCCTAAAGATACAAACATGGTGCTCCGAAGGAGCACGTACACCCGAATTTTTATAGCAGCAATGTCCAGAATAGCCAAACTATGGAAAGAACCTAGATGTCCATCAACAGATGAATGGATAAAGAAGATGTGGTATATATATACAATGGAATACTATGCAGCCATCAAAAGAAATGAAATCTTGCCATTTGCGACGACGTGGATGGAACTAGAGGGTATTATGCTTAGCGAAATAAGCCAATCAGAGAAAGACAACTATCATACGATGTCCCTGATATGAGGAAGTGGAAATGCAATGTGGGGAGGGGGCGGTTGGGGGCTAGGAAAAGAAAAAATGGAAGAAGATGGGATTGGGAGGAAGACAAACCATAAAAGACTCAATCTCAAAAAACAGACTGAGGGCTGCTGGGGGGAGTGGGGACAGGAGAGGGTGGTGGGGATATGGACATTGGGGAGGGTATGTGCTATGATGAGTGCTGTGAAATGTGTAAACCTGGCGATTCACAGACCTGTACCCCTGGGGATAAAAATACGTTATATGTTTATTAAAATAAATAAATAATTTTTTTTTTTAGAAAGTTGTTTTTAACAAAGTGATAAGTTCTGACCACTGGGTGTTTGGTTTTTTTTTTTTTTAAGATATTATTTATTTATTTGAGAGACAGCATGAGAGGGGAGAGGTCAGAAGGAGAAGCAGACTCTCTGTGGAGCTGGAAGCCCAATGCGGGATTCGATCCGATCATGACCTGAGCCAAAGGAAGTTGCCTAACCAACTGAGCCACCCAGGTGCCCTTGACCACTGTTTTATGGAGTTCTTTATTGAAATTTTTCTTCCTGTATTGAAATTTTTAAAGTACTCACATTCACCTAGTAGAAAATCTAGGTTTTCAAATACTCAGCATTATATTTTTCTATTTGATATAAGCAGAATTTTAGGGGGTTTTCTTCTAGCTGGAAGAGTAAAATCCTGTGATGCTATGATTCTTGTTCACTGATAACAGTTATTGTCATGTGTGATACTGAACTCTAATCAAAGAGACATCCTAAATATTCTAATAAAAAGAACAGGAAAGCTGAAATCCTCATACATTGATAAGCAGGAATGTAAAGTGATAGAACCATTTTTAAAACTTTGGTAATTTCTTGGGATGCCTAGGTGGCTCAATCGGTTAAGCCGCTGCCTTCGGCTCGGGTCATGATCCCGGGGTCCTGGGATCAAGTCCCGCATCAGGCTCCTTGCTTGGCAGGAAGCCTGTTCTCTCTCTGCCTCTGCCTGCCACTCTGCCTGCTTGTGCCCGCGTGCTCCATCTCTGACAAATAAATATTAAAAAAAAAAAAAAACTTTGGTAATTTCTTAAACACCAAATATAAATAAATTTACTGTATTATCCAGCAATTCCTTCCACTCCTAGATATCAAGGGAAGAGAAATGAAGTATGTCTACTCCACGACTTGTATACAAATGGTCATAGCACCATTTCTTCCAACAGCCAAAAAGTGGAAGCTCAAATATCTGTCAGTTGGTGAATAAACAAATAGAATACTCTTCAGCAATAAAAAGTCCTGAAACATGATATAACATGGATCATCCTTAAAAACAATGTCAAATTAAAGAAGCCAAACACAAGACTACATATTGTATAATTCCATCTATATGAACTGTCCCAAGAAGGCAATTTATAGATACAAAAAATAGCTTAGTAGGAAAGTGACTGCAAATGGTGTCATTTCTCTTCGGGGTGATGGAAATATTATAAAAGTTAACTGTGGTGATGACTGCATAGTTTTGCAAATTAACTAAAAATCTCTAAATTGTGTATTTAAAAATGAGAGTACTGCATGTTATGTTAACTACATAACTGTAATAGAGAAGTGGAAAGAGGCACTGAGAGGAGGAGGATTACAGTGCCTCTAGGATGACAGATGAACAGATTGAAGGATCTTAAAGAAGTAACTTGACCAAAGTCTCAGCAAAATAGATGGCAGAGCCAATACTGAAATCCAGGCTTGATTACAAAATCCATATTCTTCCTACATCCAGAAGAGTGCATTAGAAGCAACGTACATCACTCAACTTTGCAAGAATACATTCAATCTGCAAGTACTGAATGTGAAGTAAAGCAGTATATGGACACACAGAAAAGGTTCCCTTAAACTGAAATAAAGTTATGGTGAGAATTAAATTAGGAAGACTTAAACATAAATCATCTGCAGAAGGTATAAAGGAAATACACAAAATCCGAAGAAAGTGGCATGATGGGAATCAGGATCCAGATCTTATCCATGACTTTATGAAAGCTGAAACTAAATTCACTGAATAGTGAGGAGTGTTCAAACAAATTAAATTTGGCAGTCTCTCTCCAACACTGTCCCTGGATAGAGTGTAGTGACCTAGATCTGCTATAGTGCAGGCAGATTTGTCAGGCTATCACAGCTCAGTAACACTGACAACTAAAATGACCCAACTTGCTCTGGGTTCATTCCAGGTTTACTGGTCAATCTTCAGATTATAATCTGTGTCTGATACAGGCCTTCCTACAAGAGAAGGCACTAATAGGTGAGCTCAGGTGAACTATTTCACTGGAAAGTTACATTTCTCAATGCATATCAGTAATATGATACCCTGGTTTATTCTTTGGACTTGAAATCACCTGAAATCTACATCACTCCTAGATATAAATAATACCTATCAATGTCAAGAACCAGAATTTGGTACATAGTTCGTCAGTACCTGCCACACTTAGAACTTCCCAAGAGACACCCTTACTGCCCTGCTCCATTCCTCTTAAAACTGAAACTTGTATTTTGTTTTTTTTTTTTTAAGATTTTATTTATTTATTTGACAGAGAGAGATCACAAGCAGGCAGAGAGGCAGGCAGAGAGACAGGAGGAAGCAGGCTCCCCGCTGAGCAGAGAGCCCGACGCGGGACTCGATCCCAGGACTCTCAGATCATGACCTGAGCCGAAGGCAGCGGCTTTAACCCACTGAGCCACCCAGGCGCCCCAACTTGTATTTTGTTTTACAAACTGGATGAATGCTGCTTGGAAATCTGCAAATGTACAAACCATTCCCCTCAAATGACAACTGTTTATACTCATATTTCACAGTTTACAGAACCTACCTCATTTACTAGCCAACATCCTCTGAAATGACCAGGACATACATATTTATTCCCAATACAGTGAGGAGTTGAGGTAATAGTAATTTACAAAAGGACATGCTGCTAATAAACACAGTGACCTGGATTAAAATCCAGGTCTTTAGTTTTTGGATCCAGTAATTCTTCTACTTCATTCACTTCAAGTTTCTAAAAGGCCAACACAATTAAACCAAAAAGGCCTATGTTTCTGTCAAGAAAACCAATGATTATTTTCTGGTTTTTTGAGCAGTCAGAGAAATCCTCTGAGAACTAAGAAAAAGACAATCTTACAGGGATCAGAACAGACCATAACAGAGAAAAATGTCAAATTTGAATAAAGGAATAAAAGATTTATAAGTAATACTTAAGGAAGTACTAATGGAAATAATTTAATTTAGAACCAAATGAAAAATTTTAATTTCATAAGTAAATGAAAACAAAGAAGTGCCTTCTTTCAGAATCTTGCTACAAAATCTATTTAAAGCTCTTTTTGTATTCTTTAGCAAAAGGAATAACACTGCTTATAGAGAGGTAGGGTGAAGCTAATGATTGGTTCTACTCTAAAAGTGGTATTGAGAAGTATACTACAGGGGCGCCTGGGTGGCTCAGTGGTTTAAGCCGCTGCCTTCGGCTCAGGTCATGATCTCAGGGTCCTAGGATCGAGTCCCGCATCGGGCTCTCTGCTCAGCAGGGAGCCTGCTTCCCTCCCTTGCCTGCCTCTCTACTTGTGATCTCTGTCAAATAAATAAATAAAATCTTAAAAAAAAAAAAAAGAGAGAGAGAGAAGTATACTACAATTCAGCATTCCATTCTAGATATCACTATCCAAAAGACATGTGGGTTTATGTTGACCAAGAAACTCGAACAAGAATGTTCACAACAGCTTTATCACAATAGCCAAAAAAGGAAAATAGCCCAAATGTCCATGCACAAAAGAATAAATTAATTCATTTCGGTATATTCATACAGACTACTATATAGGAATAAAATGGGAACTGGTAATACATGCCACAATTTGGATGAATTGCACAAAAATCATGTTAAAGCAAAATAAGCTAGACAAAGTACAAACTTAACTGGTGGCTACAAAAGTTGGAATAGGAATGGGGGATTGGGGGGAGATAACTGAGAAGAGACAGAAAACTTCCTGGAGTGCTGGAAATTTTTTATATCTTCATCTAGGAAATTACACAGTTAAAAACTCATCAAGCTTATAAGCAGTGTACTTTATGTATTAATACATTCTACTGTAATTTTGAGATTTTTTTTTTTTTGACAGATCACAAGCAGGCAGAGAGGCAGGCAGAGAAAGAGGAGGAAGAAGGCTCCCCAAGAGAGCAGAGAACCCGATGCGGGGCTCGATCCCAGGACTCCGAGATCATGACCTGAGCCGAAGGCAGCGGCTTAACCCACTGAGCCACCCAGGCGCCCCCTTTTTTTTTTTTTAAG
Source organism: Lutra lutra (assembly GCF_902655055.1). Classification (NCBI taxonomy): domain Eukaryota; kingdom Metazoa; phylum Chordata; class Mammalia; order Carnivora; family Mustelidae; genus Lutra; species Lutra lutra. The sequence goes on along the minus strand of NC_062278.1, from coordinate 128,397,377 downwards.
ATTTTTCTTTTCTACTGTAATTTTAAAAAGTTAGCATAAGATGTTTGTTTGGGACCTCTTACACAACATAGAACTTCCTTTAATCTGAAACTGAATTACAGTTACTGAATGTAACTGTAATTGAAAAAGTGATTTTATACTAAAATTAGCCCACAGTAGAGTCAACCAAAATTACCCCAAAGATAGATATTTCAAATTTTGTTCTAAAATTTATACTTTGGTTGGCTGTATGCCTCCATAGGATGGGCATAGCAAACGTCAGGATTATCTCTATCTAGCCTCATTTCAATCATTTCAACATCGTCCAGAACTAAAATAATAATTCAAGTTTCTCAACGAACAGATAACGGTCATCTACTAAGAAACGGAAATGAAGTAAAGGTGCTATAACAGAGTAAAAATTTTTTAATAAATGCTATGAGAAATGAGAAAGAACTAGGAATAAAAAAGGATTACTGGGTATGCTGAGGGGTCCAATTAAGATTGGAGAGCATGAATATTTAGTGGCTCCAGTCTGCAAAGTTGTGATTTCCTCCAGGTGTCCTTAGTAACGCCGAAGGAGGTACACCGAAATAAGAAAGATGAACTGATCTTTGGCTATAAGACAAATGCAATAAAGAGACAAAAGTGCAAAGCAGCTCAACATATTTCAAAAGCTAAATAAGGTTCCAGGCTAGATAAGAAAATGAAGGCAGAAGGGGGACAAAAGCTATCAAAGGACTAAAAGACTCTAGGAGACTGAAAAGAAACTATCAGTATCCACGTTTAAAAAAAAAATTCAAGGGGCACCTATGTGGCTCAGTTGGTTAAGCACCCAACTCTTTGATTTCGGCTCAGTTCATGATCTCAGGGTCATGAGATAGAGCCCCCTTCCACACCTTGTACTCCAGGATCAGCAGTGAGCCTGCTTGAGATTCTGTCCCTCTGCCCATCCCCCACCCCCCTCTCCGGCACATGCACCTCTCTAAAATAAATAAATTTTAAAAATTTTTCAAGAAGTCCAACATATACAAAAATTCATTAAGAGGTCTTTCATAGCGAAGTACTATTTCTTATTATTATTTTAGAAAATGAAATGCTTCTTCAAATTTCCTTTTTTGAGAGAACTAGAAAGGTTTCCAAACGGAAAAAGGTTCAAATGTTTAAAGTATTATAATTGCAAATCTATAGTTCCTCAACATTTCTATGTAAATCCAATGATATTCTGAATCAACAAAGGAAGCTTCCAATTTTTTTTAAAGATTTTTGTTATTTATTCATTTTGAGAGAGACAGCAAGAGCATGAGCAGGGGAGAGGGGCAGAAGGAGAAGGATAGAGGGAGAGGCAGGTTTCCCATTGAGTAGGGAGCCTGACAGTGGGCTCAATCCCAGGAAAGCACATGCTTTCGTCTGAGCCACCCAGGTGCCCAAAAGCTTCCAAATTTTTAGTGACCCAGTGAACCTTTACCAAAACCCTTACTATAATCAAATCAGTCGCCCCACACATCAATATAATATCCTTTGATAGAGAAGAATTTGTGCATGTGTAAGTGAGATCGTATGACAAAATTATTTCCTATTTCCAAGTTCTGTCCAAGTTTCCAAGTTAGAATGAAACTGGTCAGTAACAACACATAACGAAGGAAGGAAGGAGAGAAAAGATGACTGAAACGATTTAGAAACAAATAGCACAATAAAAGAATCTCGGGAAAAAATGGTATCAGCATATCTGGAGCTATAATGTAATTATCTCTAATTAAAAGGTTTAAAGTAGGGGTGCCTGAGTGTCTCAGTCAGCTAAACATCTGACTTCAGCTAAGGTCATCATCTCAGAATCCTGGGATCAAGCTCCCCACCAACAGGCTCCCCCCTCAGCAAGGGATCTGCTTGTCCCTCTCCAGCTGCCCCTTCCCTCACTCATGCACTCTTTAAAAAATATATTTTTAAATAAAAGGTTTAAAGTATAACAATCAAGCAGAGTCTTCGTAGAAATCTAAATCTCTCAATTTGGTTGAATCTAAGTACTATTTATTCAATGTCTATTACTTTGCCCAGCACATGCATGCATGCACCATTTTACGTATAGGAACTTTGCTTTGGTTAATAAAACTTAAGTATTTTTGTTTTCGTGATGATTACCATCCTTTTAACATAATGCAGCAAAAATATTAGCAAATTCGTTTTTCAAAGCTATGTAATTAAACTAGAACTTGAAAGCGTGGTGTGAAAAAATGGCAGTTAGGTTCTCTGGCCAAAATTAAGATACGTTTGCCTCCTACAACTTTTCTCTGTACTAATTGTTAGCTTACACAATATTGCCTAAGAACTATTTCTTACTTGCTGACCTCTTTACCCATTCAACAAATTCCAACAGTGAATAGTTCACTGCAAATGCAAATTTTCAACTCCCAATGATTTCCTTATAAATTAAGCTTTCATTATACAAAAACCATTCATACTATTAACACTATAACACTATTAACAATAGCAACTCATCCATTTCTACCCATATCATATGTAAAATGGATTGGTATAGGAAGTTTCACACCATCTTGTATATTTCACCCATTCTACGTGTACATTTTTTTTTTTTTTTTAAGACGGAGAGGAAGGCAGAGAGAGAGAGAGAGGGAAGCAGGCTTCTTGCTGAGCAGAGAGCCCGATGTGGGACTCGATCCCAGGACCCTGAGATCATGACCTGAGCGGAAGGCAGCGGCTTAACCCACTGAGCCACCCAGGCGCCCTTCTACGTGTACATTTTTCCCCTTATTTTAACATTTTTCAGGTAAAGATACATCTCATCATCAACAGCATTTTATAATTGTGCTAGACAGATAGTAATTAAACACAGTTGTCATTGCTCAACCATGAACTTCGTCATAGATGTCCACCATGACATCAACTAAGTTATGTGCACTGTTTCATGCATGTTGACTTTAAATACCTTTAAAACGTCTTTAAAAATATTCTATAATTTGGCATTGAAATGAACAGTCAGTATGTACAAAAGTACAAAAATAGATGATCAAATCAAACATTCATTATTGCTAGCAGCAATCCCAAGTCCATGTTTTCTTGTAATGCAACAATGAAGTGAATTACGGGATATGAGAACAGCCGCAAGAAGATGAACCTGATTATATTTTGCTGCAAAATATATACAAAAGGACAAGCTATCACATGCCAAGCAGTGCAAATGAAGGCAAAAGCAAAAGAAACTGTCAAATCTCTGAGAATAGATAAAAATTTTCAACAAATGAGTGGTTGCTGGGACCAATTATAGGCTGTACAGGCATTATGGCATATGTTTCTTTTTCATTGTATGTAAAATAGTGTTGTGTCTTCTATTAATGGTAACTCAGATTCTGTGAAATAAGATTTTAAAAATCACAACTCTTCATTCTTGGTCTTCCCTCCAATTTTCTGCATCTTAGGATAGCACCACCATTTGCTCAATTATTGAAGTCAGAAACTTGGAAATCATTCTTGACGCCTCCCTTTCCCTCATCACCTACTCTACCCCCACAACACATAGGGAATCAGAACACATGTCATCATTATCCCTATTACAACCTTAGTCCAAGGCATTATCACCTGTCATCTGGACACCAATACAACCTAACCCTCTCCTCTCCATTCAACCCCCACTGCAATCTAATATTCACACAGCAGCTGGAGCATAACTCCTCAACCTATTAACATTTTGGGGTAATAATTCCTTATTGTAGGGGGCCATCCTGTGCACTGGGGAATGTTTAGCAGCATCCCTGGCCTCTACCCACTAATGCTAGCAGCATACACCATCACCCCCCATTGTTAACAACCAGAACTGTCTGCAGATGTTGCCAAATAACCTCTGGGAAACAAAATACATGTTGAGAACCACTGAACTAGAGTGGTTCTCTAGTGGTTCCCCAGCTGAAAACTCTCCAATAGTTTCTCACCTACAACAAAATCTGCACTCATTAGAGCCCTTACTAACTCAAATACACCCTACATAATCCAGACTCTGGTCTACCTCTCAAGCCTCATGTGATGCCACTAACACCCCGCATTATGCTCCCTCTAGTCACTATGGCCTTCTCTCACTTCCTAAAATACCACAGCCCTTTCTGCTATAGAAATTTTGCTTTTGCTCTTCCTTGTGCCTGGACCACTCTTCCCCAGTTCTGTGCATGTCTCAACTTAAATTTCACGTCCTGGAAAATGCCTTTCCTGACTAAATGTATGTATGTATCTCATTATTACCCATCACAGTAGCTAATATATTCCCTTTATAGCATTTATTAATATATGCATCAATATAGCATAATCAGTATATGATTATGTTTACCTGATTACTGACTGTCTCTCACAAGAGACAAACACCTTATCTTATTTCTAATACCTAGCCAAAATGAAATGAACAAATTTATAACTGGAGAACCTTAAGAACCAAGTGAGTTGACATCAATGATAATTTCAGCACCACTTCCATCTCATTCCCCACCTGTATTTACCATCGTTTCCCCTTGAAGTGGAGGGGAGGAGAATGGAAGGGAAAGAAAGAACCTAACAAAGCCCTCATTTGTAAAATATCTTTACCAACATATTCTCTGATATGATAGGATTATGTACAGGTTAAATGTCATATGTAATAAACCTAAAGCACTAGAAAGGTGTGATAAACAGCCCGTATTCAATAAATGATGGCTATGTATGTAGAGCACCAAGCACAATGCCTATAGCAGAGAAATGAAAAATGCCACTTCATTTTGTTGTCAATTTAAGGATGCTCCATGCCCAATGTGGGGCTTGAACTCACAACCCTGAGATCAAGAGTCCCATGCTCTACTGACTGAACCAGTCAGGCACCACAAAAAAAAGCCACATCTCTTGCCCCTTTTAATCTCACTTTACCACCAGTTTGCTCTGAATATGGTTCAGAAGAGAACTCTGTCCCTAAAAGATACCTTCCCCATTCTGGACCTCCACAGACAACATACTGGGTGTAACATAGCTTAAGTTATTCATACACACTGACTAGAGAAAGCCAAATATCCACTGAACAAAACCAAAATTCATCACAAAATGACCTCCGAAATACACTGCAATTAGTGTCGGTAAATAGAATAACCATATTAATATTCATTTTTGAACCTAGCTTTAAATTAACCTGGGGGGGGGGGATCTAAATTGCTGTTTAACAGTGTCCTTTAACTAAAAATAACCTACTACTACATCTAACACAAGTCTACTTATAGCAAATAAAATAGTAAATTCACTTCATGATTAGACTCAATAATGAAGGGCAAAGTACTATAAAATATTACACAATATTTTGAACAAAATTATTTATCTTAAATTCCTTCTAACATCTGTTTCTGACAGTATTCTGTATTTGCGTCTGGGAGTTTGAGGAAAGTGATAAAGGAATATATTACAAGGAACACAAAGGAAGCCAAACTGCCAAGATCTGAACCCTACTTCTGCTATTACTAGCTATGTGACCTTTGAAAAAAAAAAATGAACTTCTCTGTGCTTCGGTTTCCTCATCTACAAGCTGAGACTTAACAGTAGTACCCACTTCACAGTTACCTTTAAGAATTACATAACATATGAATATGCTTAGAACAGTGTCTGATATGTAAGAAAACCTAGTAGCTATTACTTAGTATTACTACATTGCTGTTAACTACTATTATACTATTTTGCTTCTTTGCATCACTTTCATTAATAACTAACATACCAGATAGCACACATACAAAACATATACATCACTGCAAAAAGCTCTACTGAACAACACTATCAGACCACAGGAAGTCAGAGTGCCTGGTGAGGGTGCCTGGGTGGCTCAGTCCCTTAAGCATCTCCATTTGGCTCAGGTTATGATCCCAAGGTCTTAGGATTGAGTCATGCATCAGGCCCCCTGCTTGGCAGGCAGTCTGCTTCTCCCCCTGCTCCTCCCCCCACCCCCCACATGTGCACATGCATGCACATGCGCACGTGCGTTCTCTCTCTCTCTCAAAAATAAATAAAATCTTAAAAAAAAAAAAAATGCCTGGTAAGATAATGCGTATCATTTTCTTCTCTAATTTTTTTAATCAGTTCTTAGAAAAAAAGCATTCTAGGCCCAAAGCATTTTTTAATCTTTTAACTCTGATGTGTAATGAAGAACTTGAGGTTCAGTCCTATTTAATAAGTCAAAAAAGAGTGGGAAAGAAGAGAGTATCTCTGAGGATCTCTTTTTTTATTTTATTTTATTTATTTATTTGACAGAGAGCAGAAACTGGGGGAGAGGCAGGCAAAGGAAGACGGAGAAGCAGGCTCCCCACTGAGAAGAAAGCTTGATGTGGGGCTCGATCCCAGGACCCTGAGACCATGACCCGAGCCGAAGGCAGAGGTCCAACCCACTGAGCCATCCGGGGGCCTCTGAGGATCTCTTTCTGAGAGACAACCAAACAAATGGATTTTCTCATTCCCTCTCCACCCTACACATCACTACCCACTAAACTCTCAGCAAATGGTACCACCCTTAGAAAAGGAATTAACTATTAATCATTTTGTATTAGTTAATTATTAACAAATTAAAAAAGCAAATTTGTGACATAGGAATATAAGCTTCTCTAACACAATAAATAAAAGATCTACAGCTGCATCTAACAATCAGCCTCATTTTAAAGTACAGATTATAACTGGTTTTGGGAACATCTGAGACATCTGTAATTTCATATGAAAATATTTATTTCTATTGATAACAAAATCAAAGGTATTGATAGCACAATTGTGATTTGCTGCTCACATACAAAATCAAACAAAATGCCAAATCTCACTTATAGGTTAGTGAAGATAAGGATGTGATATTTTCCAATCTAAGTTCATGAACCCTGGTTTTTAAAAAGATCTGCTTTGGGGGCACCAAGATGGCACAGTCAGTTGGGTCTCCAACTCTTGGTTTCAGCTCAGATAGGGATCTCAGGGTCAGGGTCATGGGATCAAGCCCTGCAGCCAGCTCCGTATTCAGCACAGAGTCTGCTTGGGATTCTTTCTCTCCCTCTGCCCCTCCTGCTCGTTCTCTCTCTCTCTCTCTCTCTCTCAAATTAATAAATAAATCTTTAAAAAATAAAAAATTAAATTAAATTTAAAAATTTAAAAAGATTTGCTTTAGGAGATTAGACTTTAGAGTCACAAAACACTGGACTCAAACCTACCACTTTCCAGCTAAGTAATACTGGGAAAAGGTACTTAACCTCTCTACTTCATCTGTGAAATGGGAACATACCAAAGTAAGACTGCTGTGCTATTTAATTACTTTATACTACTTAACAGAGTATTTGACATATCCTCAATAAACGTATAAACTATTATAATCAGTAACCAAATCTGACAATTACATAGTACCCAACCTTGCTATGCATCAGAAACTGAGAGATTTGGTGTGAGCTGATCTGGGATAGATCCAAGCCACTGTTAAATTTTTAAAGCTCTCAGGTGATTCTAATATGCAGCCAGTGGCCTACAGACAAAGTTCAAACTCTTCAGTTTGGCACACTAGGAACTCTCATCACTACTTACAGCTCTGTATTTTAATCACTCCTCCATAGGTAACCAATGCTCTGAACACACACTAAACTAATGCTTCATCAACAAGTGGGCTATAGTAGTGCCTCTCAAACATCAGCCTATATCAGAGACACCAGAAGGACCTGTTAAAATTTGCTGGTCTCTGCAAAATTTCTAATTCAGCTGGACTGGGGAGAGGTCCAAGAACGTGCATTTTTTTTTTAAGAATTTTTGTTTTTTAAATTATTTGACAGAGAGAGCGAGATCATAAGTAGACAGAGAGGCAGGCAGAGAGAGAGGGAAGCAGGCTCCCTGCTGAGCAGAGAGCCCGATGCGGGGCTCGATCCCAGAACCCTGAGACCATGACCCGAGCTGAAAGCAGAGGCTTGACCCTCTGAGCCAACCAGGAGCCCCAGAACATGCATTTCTTAACAAGCTCCCAGATAACAGTGACACTGCTGGTGCATGGACCACACTTGGAGAACCCACTGGTCCACACTAGATCACAACCTGCTTCCTTTATAGTCACCTAAAATGGCATTCCTATCTCCACCGTACCATTCTTGACTAGCTAACTTTCACTCTTCTTCCAAAATTCACCTTCAGGAAGTATTTGCTCACTTCAACAAACCACCTCAAGGCACTTATTATCTACTATAAAACTTCGCTAGAAAAAAAAAAAAACTACAGAATGTTCTTAGTGGTCTTAGTGGTACACTAACGCTAGCATACACAGACTCTTTCATAGGAATTAGGGAAAAAGGCCTCCTCTAGACAGGTGAATTTTTTAAAAAGTGAAAAGCAAAAGGGGAGTCTGTCAAGCAGAATAAAATCTGGATTTCAGCTGCCACCTACCCTTTTTGCCAGGTACCTTTATGTAGAGCACCAATTCCACAGTCATAATAGCCCTGGCACAGCATTACTAATAAAACACAAAGGAAGAGCACTCAAACCAATCCTGACTATCAGGAAAGGAGGAAGAGGAAAGAATGAGGAATCAGGTTATCAAGAAAGGACTTGTGGAGAAAGTATCACCTAAGTTCTGAATCATAAATTGCTTTCTCTGTACACAGAGCAACAATGTCTTCATATATACAGTGTATGGCTTACTGTAGATTTCAATAAATTATGAATGACTCTCCATAAATTTATACAAAACCACTTGCTAATCTACCTCTTTCTCAACAAATAAAGAAGCAAACACACACCAACAGCTGGCACCAAAAACTATAAACACTACCTAAATATTAACATTTTGGTCTGTATACTTATCAGCTAGAAGAAAACACAAATTTTTCTAATAACCAATGGGAGATCAAAGGCAAAAGAAGCCTGCTGAAAATGCACTTGGGTTTTTCAAAATTAAAGACTTTCAAATAAAAACATCTGCATTATCTGATCAGAGCTGATTTCCTGATTATTTCAGTAGGTACTAAAAAACTTAAAGGAATTTTGGAAACTAGGTCCAAGACACTAAGTTTACAATGAAGAAACTGAGGTCCAGAGATGTAATGATTCAAAGACACATAGCTAATTAGTGGTAGAACCATAATTAAAACTCAGGTCTCTAGCCCTTCACTAGTTTTCTCTCTCCTACCCCATGCTTCCTTTACATTTATAAAGTAAAATACTAAATAGGGCGCTTGGGTAACTCAGTTAAGTGTCTGACTCTTGATCTCACCTCAGGTCTTGATCTAAGGGTCCTAAGTTCAAGCCCCACATGGGCATGGAGCCTATTAAAAAGTAAAAATACTAAATATCCATAACTTAAAAATGTAGATTAACCAGGGTTTTGTACTCTGTAACCCCATTTTTATGAGAGGAAAAATCAGTCATTTGTCATTTTATCTAGGAACTTACTCAAAGAGGTAACTTTAAACATATATTCTGCTCTTGATAAAATTCATTCCTAGACTTTACTTGCAAAATTATATATGCAAAACCAATATTTATAGATAATAATCCTGATACAGCCAACAAAATTTCGCAATTATCAAAAAGACATTACAATATCTTTCCAGGATGCAGTACATTCTCAAGAAAGAAAAAAGAGCTCAACTTTTGAAATATGTTTAACAATAAGCAGAAAACTCTGGCTATAACCCTCATCTCAATTAACCATAATATCTCATCCTCTGACCATTCTCATTAATAAAGTTTTAATCTGGGGCACCTGGGTGACTCAGTGGGTTAAAGCCTCTGCCTTCAGCTCAGGTCATGATCTCAGGGTCCTGGAATTGAGCCCGGCATCCAGCTCTCTGCTCAGTAGGGTGCCTGCTTCCTCCTCTCTCTGCCTGCCTCTCTGCTTACTTGTGATCTCAGTCTCCGTCAAATAAATAAATAAAATCTTTTAAAAAATGAAATAAACTTTTAATCTACTGCTAGTTCTATGTGCCGATAAGAACCATTAATTAAAATGCTTTCCTTCAGGAAAGTAACCTCCTTATTTACCTATAATTTTATTCACCTTTTAAATTTAAGATTACTGAACTTATAATTTATGTGCAATGCAATAGTCTATTAGTCTAAAGCTAACTCTTTAACTTCTACAACAACCCATGACAGAAGTATACTTTTATTCCCATTTTAGAGATGAGAAAACTGAAGGTAAGAGAGGTTATTAAAAAACTCACCCAAGTGGGGCCCCTGGATGGCTCCGTTAAGTGTCTGCCTTCGGCTCAGGTCATGATCCTAGGATCCTGGGATCAAACCCCACATTGGGCTACTAAGCCTGCTTCTCCCTTTCCCACTCCCCCTGCTTGTGTTCCCTCTCTCTCACTGTCTCTGTCAAATAAATAAATAAAATCTTTAAAAAAAAAAAAAAAAGAAAAGAAAAGAAAGAACTCACCCAAGTTTACATACCTAGGAAGGGGCTGCATTAGAATTTAACACAGGCAGTGTGACTCAGGTGCCAGGAACTCTCTTGAACAATGTCTTTCTTAGTCATTCATCATGTGACAGTGCTTCCTTCAGGTGTAAACATATGAACTTTTTCACTACCCTCAGCAACGCAAGATACACGGTAAAACATTTTCTTCCCAAAATGTAATTTAAGTTTGAACAATAAAGTAGAACACAACTTATGCAATTTTAGCTTTTATATCTTGCCTTATGTCATAAAAATTTCTGCATATTTGCTACTTTATACTATCGCTACCAGAGAACAGAAGAAGCCTACCTCTCAGTGCTGTAAATGAGATAGGAAAAATACTAACCTGATACAATAAGGGTCAACAGAGCTTTAGAATAAAAGAAGGAATCAAGTACCTCAAAAGAGACAATAAGGTCATGTTCATGCTTGACTATGTATAAAGCACACTGTCTGCCTAAGATTGAGAAGATAGGCAATGGTGTCTCAAACATCTACCTGGGCCTTTACAGAATTCAACAACTATGAAGAGAAATTTTGCCAGAGAGCCTAAAAACAGTAAGGGTAATATGTAATTATTAATGTTACTTTGATCAGAAAGGGACTCTGCGAAAGAACTCTTCTGACTCTTATCACTTCCAAAACATAATGTATTTACTATTTGGAGTGAACTGACAGGGAGAAAGCCATCTCCCCTTAATTTTGCAAGTTAAGCTTCGGAAGTATCTTGAACCTAACCCCCTCCATAGCATTTCACACGTTATTCCTATTAGTTTGTTTTGTTGCTTTATTATTGTAAGATGTTTACTGGTACATAGTAAATACTCAGTGAGTATTTTCTTTTACACTTATTAACACCAGAACAAAGACATGGGGAGATGGGCTAGGATACAAGTATGTAATCCAACTTCCTGTAAGCATAAAACTCAAAGAGAAGCACAGTACAGATAAAGGGCTGAAAAGCCAAACTGCAGCCATGTGAGAAATACGAGGAAAACTTAATCCCAAACAACACAGGGAAAATTAAGAAAATTCATCAGGCAGTTCTGGGAGACAGTTCTCCATGGGTCTCTCACTTTTCTGGATGTCTTGAAAACAGAGGCACTAAATGCCTGTGTCCCAAACTTTTCAAGATTATCTATATAGTGAACAGTCTTGGAAAGAGAAATAGCATCTCCAGAGAAAAGGGGAACCATGCTTACTATCCATTATAAAGACTCAAGTTTTCCTAGGCTTAAGATTCATCTCCTGTAACCCAACCCAATGCATGTGCAGATGTCCTATCTTTACACTACCATAGTGTGTGCAAACTGGGGCTCAGAGATCGGATGCAAATGCTGATTCTGTCATTTATTAGCTGCATGGTCTTGAGACAATTAGTCTACAACACTAAAGGATACTATGCAGTATGACCACCACCACTTACCACTACTGCTATTGCTGTAGTGCACTGCTCTCTTTGACCAAGGAGCCTCCCCCTCATCCCCGTATCCATTACACTGTGGCAGGTTAACTTGTTAGCCTTCAAGTACAATAAAATCTCAGGCCTCTGACCATCCATGACAGGCATTAGCACATAATCAATGTTTACTATAAACGAAAAAGAGATTCTACTTCCACATTATCAGAAAAAAGCAAAACATGGGATGCTTAGGTGGCTGGGTTGGTTAAGCATCTGCCTTCTGCTCAGGTCATGTTCCAGGGTCCTGGGATCAAGTCCTGCATCTACATTGGGCTCCTTGCTCAATGGGTAGCCTGCTTCTCCCTCTGTCTTCCTTTTCCCCTGCCTCTGCTTTCTCTCTAGTAAATAAATAAAATCTTTAAGAAAAAAAAAAAAAAAAAGGAGAGGACTGCCTGGGTGGCTCAGTCATTAATGTCTGCCTTTGGCTCAGGTCATAATCCCAAAGTCCTGGGACTGGGCCCACATCTGGCTCCCTGCTCAGGGGGAAGCCTGCTTCTCTGTCTCTCTCCCTTCCTACTTGTGTTCCCTCTCTCTCTGTGTCTCTGTCAAATGAAAAATAAAACCTTAAAAAAAAAAAAAAGAAAGAAAGAAAGAAGGAAAAGAGAAAAACAACTGTTTTTGCTGCCTTAAAGAGATACAAGTGAAACACAAAGAAAAAAAGTTTTTAAGTAAATCAGTGAATAAAGATATATAATGGGAATAGTAAGCTCAAGAAAATTGAAGTAGTTGTACATAAAGTAGACCCAAAAACAAAGTATCACCAAAGAGAAAGATAAATATTTCAAATGATAAAAAGATCAATTCATCAGGAAGACATATTATATATTGTATGTGCTTAATAACACAGCTTCAAAACACAAGCCAAAAATTGACAGAATTAAAGGCGGAAAAGACAACTGCATGAAACAGAAATTGGATATTTTAACCTCTCAGCCACTGATAAAACGATAACCCCTTCCCAAAAAAAAAAAAAAAAAAAAAAAAACAGCAAATACAGAAATGATTTGAAAAGGCCAGCAAAACACCTTAAACTAATTGATGTGTACAGAATACTACACCCAACAACTGCACAATACATTCTTTTCAACTGTAAAAAGTTCATTTACCAAGACAGAACATAAAACAAGATTCAATAAATTTAAAGGGATTAAAATCATACAGAATATATTATCTGACCTCAAAAGGAGATTAAGTTAGAAATCAATAAGATACCTAAAATCATCCCAAATATTTGAAAATTACATACACGTTTAAGTAACCCACATGTCAAAGAAGAAATTACAAAGCAAATTGGAAATTATTTCAAATTGATAACAAAAAATACAACATATCAAAATTTGTGGAATACAGCAATGCTTACAGGAAAAGTGATAGTTTTGAATGCTTAAATTAAAAAACAAAAACAAGAAACGTCTAAAATATATAACTTAAGATTCCACTTTAAGAAGCTAGAAAAAGGGCGCCTGGGTGGCTCAGTGGGTTAAGCCGCTGCCTTCGGCTCAGGTCATGATCTCAGGGTCCTGGGATCGAGTCCCGCATCGGGCTCTCTGCTCCGCGGAGAGCCTGCTTCCTCCTCTCTCTCTGCCTGCCTCTCTGCCTACTTGTTCTCTCTCTCTCTCTGTGAAATAAATAAATAAATAAATCTTTAAAAAAAAAAAAAAAGCTAGAAAAAAAGAGCAAAAATGTGGAAGACAGAAAATTATAAGGAAAAGAACAAATGAGATAGAGAAGATAGAGAAAACTAGCAATGTCATTACTTGAAAAGGTAACAATACTGGTAAACTAAGAATGATACTGGTCAAGAAAAAAAGTGTACTAACAACACAAGAAATTAAAGAAGAGCTATCACTACAGAGCCTACAGGCATTAGAAGGATTACAATGGAATCTTATAAACAATTATTCAATAAATGAAAGGAGATAAACAAACATCTTTAAAAATACAACTTACCAAAACTGACAAGATGAAACAAAACCTAAATAGCCATACGTCTAATAATAAAACTGAATTGGACTACTACCAAAAACCGTCCCACAAAGAAAAATTCCAAGTCTCGACAGTATCAATGAATTCTAACAAACATTCAATTAAGAATATCAATGCTAAACAAATTCTTTCAATAAATAAAGGAACACCTCCCAACCTATTTTTTGAGACCATCATAATCATTACACTGAAATCTGACAAAGACATTACAAAAAAAACTACAAAACAATATCCCTCATGAATATCCCAAATCCCTAATATTAAATATAAAAAAGATAATACTCTGTGACAACATGAAATTAACCTAGGAATCAAGGTTATTTTGACTCTTGAAAACCACCATTTCTTTATTCATTCTACCACCATTTTGGCTAGTAGGACACCTGGGTGGCTCAGTCGGTTAACCATCTGCCTTTGGTCATGACTCCAGGGTTCTGAGCTACAGTCCCACTGTTTTTCCCTCTGCCTGCCACCACCACCCCACCCCCCGCTTGTGTGCCATATGCACACGCACTCTCTCACACTCTCCCTGACAAATAAATAAACTAAATCTTCAGAAATAAACAAAAAGTAAATTTTGGCTACTGCGAGCAAAGTTACTGTGAACATTTTTATTCACATGTTATCTTCAACTTATTAGATAAATCAAATTTTTCTGCAAAATGGCTGTCAATCTATACTCCTGCCAAAAATGGGAGTATAATTTCTCCAGATTTCAGCAACACTTGATATTATCAGAATCCTTAATGTTTACCAATTTGATAAAAGTGAAACTATTTCTTCTTGTGGTTTTCCTCTGTACTATTCTGATTACCAAAGTTCAATGCTTTTCCAACTCTGACTCATGGTATCACTTAGGTGAGTTGCAACCAACATTCTTAATTTAAAAAACAAAATGAGAAAATATCAGAGGGCACTGCATAAAGGTTAAATGTTATTTCGTGAAACTTCTATTTCCATTGTGTATATGCTTATACTGGGTCACAATATAAATTATTTTTGTTAACTGTATGCTTCTAGCAAGTTGAGTCATTTTTATAGCTGTTTCTTTATAGCAAAACTCTATAGAGACATCTGGGCAACTTATTAGGGCACCATTCAGACCATGACACAAAGGAATGTATTTTATGAAAATAGGACCTGAGATGTCCTTCCAGCATAAACTGGCAAAAACAGAATCAGAAGAGGGAAAAGAAAAAAACTTGAGGGAAGCAATAAGGAGTGAATTATATGGAGAAAAGATTCTACAAAACCAACCGATCTATGACCTACTTAAAGCTCACTTAAAAATAATCACATTTTCTCAATAAACAAGGTTTCTCTTAGCACTAAGACAGAAAGCTGGGATCCTATCCTTTCTTAACTATTGAAGTGACAGAAAACTGACCCCTCCTTCTCCTGAGACATAATTCCCATCTCAAGATTCATCTCATTCTAGGCCTCATACAACAGTATTCTTTTAGGTCTCTGCTTTCTACTCTTCCCTAAGGAGTGTCGCAGTAACTAGAGACATCTTAATTCCAAAGACTTATATGTTTATTCAGTTAACAAAGATTTACCAAGCCCCTAATATATCCATCCCCTCTCTATTAAGAAATTAAGTTGTATCTCCCTCACAATTTTAACTCCTTGTTATATTCTTTTTTTTTTTTTAAGATTTTATTTATTTATTTGACAGAGAGAAATCACAAGTAAGCAGAGAGGCAGGCAGAGAGAGAGGAGGAAGCAGGCTCCCTGCTGAGCAGAAAGCCCGACGCGGGGCTCGAACCCAGGACCTGGGATCATGACCTGAGCCGAAGACAGCGGCTTAACCCACTGAGCCACCCAGGCGCCCCAACTCCTTGTTATATTCTTAAAGATTATTTATTTATTGGACAGAGAGAGAAAGACACAATGAGAGAGGGAACA
The DNA here is from genome assembly GCF_902655055.1 of Lutra lutra. Taxonomy (NCBI): domain Eukaryota; kingdom Metazoa; phylum Chordata; class Mammalia; order Carnivora; family Mustelidae; genus Lutra; species Lutra lutra. The sequence continues at coordinate 128,381,631 of NC_062278.1, read as the reverse complement.
CAAGCAGGGAGAATGGGAGAGGGAGAAGCAGGCATCCTGTGGAGCAGGGAGCCGATGCAAGGCTGATCCCAGATCCCTGGGATCATGACCTGAGCCAAAGGTAGACGCTTAACGACTGAGCCTCCCAGGCACCTACCTCATCCTTGTTATATTTATTAAAGCTTGATATCCTTAACTAAAACTAATCGCCTCCTCTTGAAAATATTTTTCTTAGACTCAAACCATCCCACATACCATGACCCAACTTCTGCTATCTTCTCTGTTCAACCAATAGTATCCCTACTCTAACCCTTTCAAATAACTATTCTTTTTCATAAGAATTTCTTCCTCACAAACTGTGGACTAATCATACCACAACAATTGCCTGGTGCAATGAGTGTGAATCTACCTGTCACTTAATAGGAGTGTTATCTTGAGCTTTAAAATCTCTTACCTTATGAGACTCAATCTCATCTCTAAATGGCTAAAACAATAGGTATCAAGGAATAATGACAATTACATAATCTCCTATTGCCTTTCTTATTACCTAAAGTTTACTATAATTGTAGTTTTTAATTTCCTCTAAATGCAATAAAATGTTTTCATAGAGACACTTAAAGTGAGATACCAGGAAATATGGGAAGGAAAGGTTTAAAGACATATAAGTAAACTCATCACATCAGTTATTGCTCTCCTTCTGTGCTCTGCTCCTACGTATATCCAGATTCTAAAAAGGCAAAAGTAAAAACACTTCTTTCCCAATGGCAGACAAAATTTTAAGAACCCTCAATGACCCACACCCTATAAATTCCACTCCCTTTGACTGTGGGGAGACCTGTAAATATAATGGGATACCATCACTCCAGTGGTTGTTATAAGGCAAATAGATTTTGCATATGTATTTAAGGTTCCTGATCAGTGGAATGGCCCAAAAGGAAATTATCCTGGGTGGGTCTGACTGGACCAGATGAGCTTTAAAAAAGGGTCTGAAAGGAGAGTTTAGAGGTCAGATGGAGGAAGTCAAGGAGATTGGCTCCTGCTTGTCTGAATAAAAGTAACCATAATCATATGGGAACTGCTTATGTGGACTAGTGGTAAACTAACCAAAAGGTGGCAAAAAGAGGGCCTTACAGCCTCAAGGAAATTAACTGTACCAACACGTACTGAGCCTGCAAAAACACTCTAAACCTCAGATAAAAACTGTAGCCACAGCTGACATCTTGATGAGATGATCTGGTGAGATGTTTTACATCTCCAGCTACTAAGTCCAGCTACCACTACCCAGATTGCTCACCTATAGAAACTGTGATACAGTAACTGGATGTTGTTTAAGCTGCTAAATTAGTTGTACAATGCTATACATCAAAAGAAAATGAATACACTCCCTCAGTACAGGACCAAGCAGCAAAGGAAAAACGGGGAAGATGAAACAGGACTTCAGCTGCCTCCATTTTGACCTCCATTTTGCCTCAGTCTGTACTTTCTTATTAATTAAGCTCTTCTTTCTGGCTCCTCTCTTAAACCAGCAAAGCATCCCCTGATAAGAACCAAACTACACCCACAACCAATAAGGACTGCCCTGGGCCACCAAGACCCCATGTGAGGAACTCTAGGACAATGACTGACTTGACCTTCACTGTCCCCCCTGCATGTACCCACCCACCTTTGATTCACATTTTCCTTACAGAAACCTGGAAGTTTTAGCATTCGGGAGAAACAGTTCTCCCAGTGTTTGCCTCACTGAAATAAACTTGTTTCACCACCTTTTGTCTCTCAGCCTTTGGATTTTGTCAGCAGGAAGTGCCTGGACCTAGTCTGTTTGGGACCCCTAGAGCCAGATGCTCTTGTACCCCTAAACCCAGGCTAAAAACAAATGCATTTTTTTGCATTAGACCTCCCTCACAGCACTGATTATGAAGATATACAGATCCAGAATCAAGGGGAAAAGGTAAAAACTGCATAAAATGTTTGAAGTTTTAACTACTAAAAAAAGGCTTTTTCATACAGATCTTGTTAAACTATCATATAATTTAACACCTTCATTTTAGTGATGAGGAAAGTAAAGCTCAAAGAGTGACACCCCAAAAGATGCAAAAGATGACAAACTTAGGGAATGTTTATTAAAGTAACTTTAGTCCAGGGCTCTTTCCCCTACACCACAGCCCTTCCTAAGGCTTTGAAAGAGCCATTCGAATCAACAGTAATTGTATCACTGTCTTCAACGGAAGGAATCCAAGTAACATAATTTCCCATATTTCCCATCTATTTCAGTATCTCCTAGCTGTCAGAACATCAAAAACTAAAGTGGATACTAAGAAATTTCCACTCACAGTAGCTTGTTGGGTTGTAAAAACGACCACTGGTAAACCACTTAAATAAATTTAAAATACATTCTAAAAAATATAAAGAAAAAAAATTAGAACACCTGTAGGTTTTCCAGAACTTTATTTAGAAAACAAAAAATTTGTGTTGTAAGTGTAAGTTATGTTGTAAGTTGTAAAATCAAAAGCAAACAGACAACCTTTCCGGATCTTTCAATATATCCCCCCTTCTGCAATTTTTTAAAAATCTAATATTATCACTATAAATATGAAAATACAGTACAATATGTATACAATAAATAAATCGTTTTTAGTTTCACTGTTGTGTGTACTTTCCTAGGTATATCACCATCAAAATTTGCAGTTTTCTTAAAAACACACGGAAAACTAAAAGCTAGAGTCATACTCAAATTCCACATAAATCACAAATCACTGAACTTTCTCTATACGAATTCAAATACTTTTACACTGTATTTCCTAAGATGCAAAATATACTCCTTTCTAGTCACGACCACAATTAGGAATAAACTATATTCATCATCTTAACAAGAACTTTAACAGCAAATAATTCGCTATCGTCACATACACACAGCATTGTTTTGGGTCTATAAGCTTCCGAAACCATCCCACGATTTATACGCCCCGGGCACGATTCTCTGCAATGTGAAGAGAATCGATAACATTTCAAATGTGGGTAGAAAGGGTGACGTGACAATCCTAAGACCTGAAATTTTTTTTCAGTCCCTAGAGCACACATGAAGCACCCAGTTCAGACCCTCCAATCAAGGCCCAGGTCCAACTCCAGGCAATCCAGTTTCCCAGCTCTTCACCCCGCCCCCACCCCGAGAAAGGAGGGAAAACAACTTTTATTGGCCTCTTCTCCCGGGGAATTGGCAAACTAGCGGGGCAGTGCTCTGGCCTGAACACGTTTCACAGGGAGGCCTCCGTCGGGGGCGGGGAAGGCAGATAGCGGGAAAGCCCGGCTTCGACGCCCCTTCTTCCCCAGTCGCCAACCCCCTGCCCCACCCCACCAAACAGCAGCCTCGGCCGGCCGCCACGCCGAGCGACCCCCAGGCCCCTCCGCGGAGGCGAGCTCGTTGTCATGTGACGACGACGCCGCTAAAACACCGCAGAAACGCAGGGCGGCGGGCGGCGGACGGCATTCGCACTAGCCCGCCTCGGCCCGGCCCCGTCGGGCGCGGACGAGTCCCGAGAGTCCGGGCGGGGGAGGGGGAGGGAGGGCGGAGGGCTGGCTTGGCGGCGGGCCCGAGCGCGCCACAAAGGCTTCCGCGCCCGTCGCTGTAGTGCCCGAGCAGGCGGGGGCAGAATTTTCGGGCCCGCGGGAGGGGTGGGGAGGAACGAGGGCTCCGGGGTGCCCGCCGCGCCCACAGGCGCCCCCCGGGGCGCCCGGACAACCAGCGACTGCCGCGCCCCGCACAGGCCCGCGCGGCCTCCCTCCCCCGCGCGGGGCCCGCGCCCGGCCCGCCCGCCCGCTCCTCGCCCGCGCTCCCTCGCTCTCTCGCTCTCGCCCGGCCTCCATCTTGGATCCGCGCTTCCAGCCCCCGCGCCGCTGCCGCCGCATTCCCCCTTTCCCGCCCCCCGCCGCCGTCGCCGCCGCCCGCACTCACCTCAGCTGCCCATCCGGGCGCCGCTGGCCGTCGACCTAGTTTCCCCCCAAAAGTCTCCGGTGTGTTATTCCCGATGTGGGGGGGTTGTTACGGGGTGGTCGCCGGGGGTTCGGGAGCGGGGGCCGCGCCTTCAACGGAGCTGCAATCCTAACCCGCCATCTGGTGGCATTTTCCACACGCCAATGGCGCCGCTGCAGACTTGGGTCCGGACCGCCCTCTGCTGGCCGCGACGCTTACTGCCTAGCTGACGGGACGGGCCTGCCCGGAAAAGGGAGGGAGCTGAGGCGCGAGCTGGGGGCCGTGGCGGGGACGCGCGCAAACGCTTTCCTGTGGGGATTGCACGCACGCGCACCAGCGGGACGGGAAACGTGGCCGCTGCGTGGAGACCCCGCCCCCGCGCAGAGCGGTAGCCTAGCTCAGCCAATCGCAATTAGCGGATACCTCTCGGTGAGGACGTTGTAGATGGTTCTTGGGCCGCCTGAGGCTGGCGGAAGGACGGCCACCGTGGCGCCTGCGCGCCCCGCTAGCCAAGTTGCCGCCCGCCATTTTTGGAGCTTTTCTGAGACCTGGGAGGGAGACCCGCCCCCGGCCCCTTCACTGAGGCCCCTCCCCAGGTCTCGAGACTGCTTCTCTAACGCTCCGCTTGAGTCGTGCTGTCCGCGTCCGACGTTGGGTCGCCCGTTGCGGAAATGGGAAGGAGTAAAGGAGCGAAAGCCTTCTCCCGCCTCTCCTGGGTTTGAAGAGGGTCTCTGAGCTTAGCATTGTGTTAGCTATATTTATTGTTGACTGTTGGCAAGGCGCTTTCTCGAGTAAGGGTGAAAAGGTTTCGAGAACTGTTCAGGCCCTCCCGTGACAATCTAGACGCTACAGTGCCTGCTCCAGGCCGATTGGCGTCGTCCCTGCCTCTGTAAAGCAGATCCACTCCTTAGTGCTGGCTTTGCATAAGGCGGCAGCATTGGCTAGTTAGTGAAAAAGGAATGTAGCTAGACCGGGAAAATACAGCCTCAGCTTTGGAATGCGATTTCTCTTCCCACAAGATATTTTCAGTGCCTCTGAAATGGACGTGAGAATTGACTAACGTGAGATCGTGATCAAAATACGCCCTTGAACGTCGCCTCTTCCTACCCGCGCGTTTCGTGACGGTGGCTCCTATCTTTTACCTGCTCACAACTTTTCAGTACAAAAGTGAATCCTTAATCTCCCAGCTCATCAACCCAATTTGTGACTAAATTCTCTGTTGCTAGAGCCAGCTCTGTTTTAATATTGCCTTAGAATCGCTCAATTCCTTTATAGTCCTCAGAGCCAATCTCCAGTAAATTACCCCAATTTCTGGTTTCTTTCCGAAAAGGGCACAAAGTGTGTGGCTCTTTGACTGGAGGAAGTCGCAACCGACCTAAACACAACACAGGCACACGCACTAATCTCTGGTTGATTTCTTTTATATTCTTTGCAAAGACTGTTTACAGCTTTCCTTGTTATTAAAGGTGCCAGGCGCAGTCTATACTAAAAGATAACTTCATTTAGTTTCCAGGGATCAAAGCAATGGGATTATAAATTCTCCAGTTTGATATTCTCTCCATCTTGAAGTAACTGTAGTCACATTGTGTTCCTGATCTCAAAAATTCTCACCAAATCAACCTGTTCTCTTTTTTCCAAAGCCAGTCTTCCTTGGACTGTGTAAGCCATCCCTTCTCACTTCCCTCCACCACTACTTTTGTCAGGTCTTGTCTCTTCAATGTCCTTACCCACCAGCTTCTAACTTTTTGCTTTTCAACACACCATTACCGCTGTCTTTTTTTTTAAATTCCAGTGCTACTATTCTCTCCAGGTACTGTATTATCAACCTTTCTTTCACACATATTTCTGAAAAGAAGCAGTCACCGCCTTCATTTGCACTTTATTCCTTAGCTTAATCAGACTTCATAACAACAAAATGAACTTACAATTTAAGATTGACAGTTATAATTTCTAACCATTTTCTCCTTCTTCATTTTCTTGGCATATCCAACCCCTAGACCCTTCTTAAAATCCTACTTCCCTTTATTTAAGGACAATTCCTGATTTCTACAACCTACCTGGTTTACTGGTTTTATTCCTTTGCTAGCTCCTCTTCTTCATCCCACAGTTCAACTCCTAACTGTCCTCGACCACATTCTTGCACTTTAAAAGTCTCCCAAAATTACTGTTTCTGATTTTTCCTCAGCTAAGATTCCTCATGTTCCACTTACTTGCCAGGAAGCTCCAGCTTAAAATTTAAACATTTAAAATAATGCTTTCTTAAAATTCAGATTTCCTCATTTCTCTTAACATTGTAATCTCTGTAGTAATTAAGAACAAGGAATTTGAAACAATACTGCTCTAGAAACCTGTGTGACCTTGGACAACTCTCTTTGTGCCTCAGTTTCCTCAATCGTTGGAAAAAACAATGGTACCTATCTCATAGAGTCACTGTGAGTATTAAACAAATTAACAATTATATAGAAATGCCATTGGTATTATTGCCGTGTTATTTTTATCTTGCTAAGAACTTTTTAGCAATTTTTTAAAATATCCAAGGGCACAGAGTAGTCAACTTTCTGAGTTTAGAGAAATCTAAAATTTTCTTTATTTTGCCCTCTCACTTGACTCAATAGTTAAGCTGATGTTTATAAATAATTACCTAGTGTCCTATGTTCTAAATTGTAAGACTAGGCTTGACTCCACCATAACAAGTATAATAGCCTTCTAGAAAGTCTTTGTCTTTCATTCACCACCCTAAAAAAAACGCACAAAAGCTTTCTGTATTCCTATAGTTTATAAAATATAATCAAAAATACTTAATGGTATGCAAGAAATGACTTGATCTTTTTCCAATTTCTGTATCTTTCTTCACAAATTCTTCATATTAGTTGATTTAGTCTGAAAAATCATAAATACAAACAATAGGTACATTTAAAGTTTAGCTATTTGGTAAAATAAAGTAATGGTTATCATAATGTGTTGACTTTATTATGTAATCACACATCTTCCAGGAGCCTCTGCATTTGTGAAATTCTTAAGATTCCAAAATTCTTGGCAAAGATTTTCAAATACCACAATTTTCATGAACAGCTTCAAGCCATAGGTATGAACAAAATATCAAAAGCAATGTCTGAAACTAGTGTGGATAGTAGCTCAAGATTCTTAAATATTATTTAAGGTAGGGGTCCCTGGGTGGCTCAGTGGATTAAGCTTCTGACTATTGATCTCAGCTCAGGTCTTGATCTCAGGATTGTGAGTTCAAGGCCCATGGTGACTCCACACTGGGCATGGATCTGACTTAAAAAAAAAAATTTTTTTTTTTTAATTACTTAGGATAGGGAATTATAGTATTGGTAGAGCAACCATTTGCTTAGTCCACATTTCTTATTGACTTTGGTATTCTACTTCATTGCTCATTTCAAATGATCTGAAATGAGCCTTGGCCAATTTGAAGTTTCATTCTTAATGGGTTAGATGTCTAAAAAGGAAGACACATACCCATTAGTTTTATTTCAACTCAGTTTCTTAGCCAACCTGGTACAAAAGTAGATATTTAGTATTATATATTTAAAAATTGCATTTGCAGAGTTATACATCAATGTATTGTAAGTGTAATATAAATGCATTGAAGAATAAATGGTTAACATTTATTAATGAATACCATGAAGAACTTTGCCTTATAATACAAAAAGCTAGTTGGTGACTATTTACTTATTTATTTATAAAAGATCTATTTATTTATTTAAGTAATCTCTACACCCAGTGTGGGCTCAAACTCGTGACTCCGAGATTAAAAGTGACATGCTCTACTGACAGTCAGCCAGGTACCCCCAGTTTGTGACTATTTAGATGACAAATTAACTTTAAAATTTGTCTTTTTCCAGTTTGGATAATTTTAGCACAAATAAGATTTCAGAATTATCCTATTGACCTTTAAGTTCTGCTTGTAGTGAAAGATATTCAGCCAACTTGTTCTCATAATGATAATGATGGTGTTCCTTTCATGGAAGTCTCTTTTTATTTTAATGATTTTATGGTTTTAGAGCAGTTTTAGGTACAATAAAGGAAGGTATGGAAGGAGGAAAGAATGGAGATTTCCCTTATAACCCCTGCCCACAACATGCATGGCCTCCTTCCCCATTATCAATATTACTCACCAGAATGATATATTTGTTACCAAAGATGAACCTATATTGACACATCATAAACACCCAAACTACATAGTTTACCTTAGGGTTCACTCTTGATGATTTATATTCTGCTGGTATGGACAAATGTATAATGATATATTTATATGATATATATATATATCCATCATTATAATAACATACTAGTATTTTCATTGTCCAAAAAATCTGTGCTGTGTATACTCATCCTTCCTTCTTCCTGACCTCTGGCAGCCTCTGGCAACCACTGATCTTTTTATTGTCTCCATAGTTTGTCTTTTCCAGAATGTCATATAATTGTAATCATACAGTATGTCGCCTTTAGATCGGCTTCTTTCACTCAATAATATGCTTTAAGCTTCCTCCATGTCTTTTCTTTTCTTTTTTTTTTAAATATTTTTATTTATTTATTTGACAGAGAGAGATCACAGTAGACAGAGGCAGGCAGAGAGAGAGAGAGGGAAGCAGGCTCCCTGCTGAGCAGAGAGTCCTCCATGTCTTTTCATGACTTGATTGTTCATGGTTTTTTAGTGCTGAATAATAATCCATTGTCTGGATGTACCACAATTTACTTATCCATTCATCTACTGAGGGATATCTCGGTTGCTTCCAGGTTTTGGAAATTATGAATGAAGCTGCTATAAGCATTCCTATGAAGGTATTTTTTTCTGAACATAAGTTTTCAACTCATTTGGATAAATACCAAGGAGTGTGTGATTGCTGGATCATATGGTAAGAATATATTTAGTTTTGTAAGAAACTGCCAAATTGTCTTCCAAAGTGGCTGAACCATTTTGCATTCTAACCAGCAATGTATGAGGGTTCCTATTGCTCCACATCCTTGTCAGCATTTGGTATTGTCAGTGTTCAGGATTTTGGCCATACCGCTAGGTATGTAGTGGTATCTCATTGCTGTTTCAGTTTGCGTTTCGCTGGTGACATCTTTTCTGATGCTTGTTTGCCACTATATATCTTCTTTGGTGAGATATCTGTTAAGGTCTTTGGCCCATTTTTTTAATTTGTGTTGTTTGTTTAGTTACTGTTGCATTTTAAGAATTCTTTGTATATTTTGGAGAACAGTCCTTTATCAGATGTGTCTTTTGCAAGTATTTTCTCCCAGTCTGTGGCTCGTCTTCTTTTGACATTGCTTTTGCAAAACAGAAGTTTTTAATCTTAATGAATTCCAGCTTATCAATTATTTCTTTCTTGGATTGTATCTTTGGTTTTGTATCTAAAAAGACATCACTACACCTAGGGTTATCTAGGTTTTCTCCTCTGTTAACATCTAGGAGTTTTATACTTTCGCATTTCATATTTAGGTCTATGATCCATGTTGACTTAATTATTTGTGAAAGATGTAAGATCGATGTCTAGATGATTTTTTGTCCTGTAGATGTCCAATTGTTCCAGAACCATTTATTGGAAAGACTATATTTTGTTTATTATACCACCAATACTTCATGTCAAAGATCATTTGACTATATGAGCATCTATTTCTGGCCTCTCTATTCTGACCTATTTGTCTTTCTTTTGCCAATATCACACTGTCTTGATTACTGTAGTTGTACTCTTAGGTATTGAAGTTGGGTAATGTCAGTTCTCTTTGTTCTACTCCTTCAATATTGTATTGACTACTCTGGATTTTTGCCTTTCCACATAAACTTTGTTTATGGTTTTAAATTCTTAATTGTATTTTTTCTGCTTTATTGAGATAGAATTGACATAAAACATTGTGTAAATGTAAGATGTACAATTTGATCTTTGATATACATGCATATTGCAAAATGTGTACCACAATAACACATCCTTTGCCTTACATATTTACTGTTTTTGTTGTTGTTGTTTGTTAAAATATAGTTGACACACAATATCACATTAATTTCAGGTATACAACTTAGTGATGTGACAAGTTTATACATTACGTTATGCTCACCACAAGTATAGCTACCATCTATCACTATGCAGTGCTATTACAATATCATTGACAGTTTTCTCTATGCTGTATGTTTTATCCCCGTGACTTACTCATTCCATAACTGAAAGTCTGTATCTCTCAATCTCCTTCACCCATTTTGCCCATCCCCATTTCCCTGCCCTCTGGCAACCATCAGCTTTTTCATTTTGTTCTTTGTATTTAAGGGTCTGTTTCTGCTTCTATTTTGTTTTTTAAATTCACATGTAAGTGAAATCATATGGTATTTGTTTTTTCCTGTCTGACTTATTTTACTTAGCATAATAGTGTCTAGATCCATCCATGTTGCCACACATGGCAAGGTCTCATCCTTTTAATGGCTGAGTAATAGTCCAGTGTGTGTGTGTGTGTGTGTGTGTGTGTGTACATGTATATATGTATATGTGTGTGTGTGCATATGTGTATATATGTATATGTATATATGTATGGTATGTGTGTGTGTATACATACACACACATACACACACACACACACACCATCTTCTTTATCCATTCATCTATGCATGGATGCTTGGCTTGCTTCTATAGCTTGGCTCTTGTAAATATTGCTGCAATAAACATACAGGTTCATGTATCTTTTTGAATTAGTGTTTTTGTTTTCTTTTGGTAAATAGTAGTGGAATTACTAGGTTATATGGTATTTTTTTTAAAGATTTTATTTATTTATTTGACAAAGAGAGATCACAAGTAGGCAGAGAGGCAGGCAGAGAGAGAGGAGGAAGCAGGCTCCCCACTGAGTAGAGAGCCCGACCCGGGGCTCGATCCCAGGACCCTGGGATCATGACCTGAGCTGAAGGCAGAGGCTTTAAACCACTGAGCCACCCAGGTTCCCCAGTTATATGGTATTTCTATTTTTAATTTTTTGAGGAATCTCTATAATGTTTTCCACAGCGGCTATACCAATGTACACTCCCACCAATAGTGCATGAGAGGTCTCTTTTCTCCACATCCTCACCAATGCTTGTTATTTCTTATCTTTTTTATTCTAGCCATTCTCACAGGCATAAGGTGGTATTTCATTGTGGTTTTGATTTACATTTCCCTGATAATTAGTGATGTTAAGAATCTTTTCATGGGTCTGCTGGCCATTTGTAGTTCTCTTTGGAAAAATGTCTATTCAAGTCCTCTGCCCATTTTTTAATTGGATTATTTGTTATTTTGGTGTTGAGTTGTAAAAGTTCTTTACATGTTTTGGTTATTAACCCCTTCTTGGATATATCATTTGTAACTATCTTCTCCATTCAGTAGTTTGCCTTTTCATTTTATCTATGGTTCCATGTTGTTCTTTTGATGAGAACATTTAAGATTTATTCTCACTGCACCTTTCAAGTATACAATACTGTATTGTTAACTATGGTCACCATGCTGTACTTGTCCTTGGAACTTGTCCTTGGAAACTTGGAATTAGTCCTTGGAACTAATTCACTTTTTTTTAAAGATTTTATTTACTTATTTGACAGAGAGAGATCACAAGTAGGCAGAGAGGCAGGCAGAGGGAGAGGGGAAGCAGACTCCCTGCTGAGCAGAGAGCCTGATGCGGGGCTCAACCCCAGGACCCTGAGATCATGACCTGAGCCGAAGACAGAGGCTTAACCCACTGAGCCACCCAGGTGCCCCACTAATTCATCTTATAGTTACAAATTTGTACCCGTTGCAGGATGCCTGGGTGTCTCAGTCAGTTAGGCATCTGCCTTTGGCTCAGGTCATGATCCTTGGGTTCTGGGATCAAATCCCACATTGGGCTCCTTGCTTAGCAGGGAGCCGCCTTCTCCCTCTGACTACTGCTTCCCTTGCTTGTGTGCTCAATCTCTCTCTCTCTCTCTCTGACAAATTAATAAATAAAATCTTTAAAAAAAAAAAGTTCTTATGCTTTGACTAACATTTTCCCATGCCTTTATCACTCCAGCCCCTGGCAACCATCAGTCTATTCTCTATGTCTATGACACTGATGTTTTTAGATTTCACATATAAGTGAGATCATGCAGTATTTGTCTTTATCTATCACTAAGTATTCATCTATGTTGTTGTAAATGGCAGAATTTTTTTGTGGCTGAGTAATATTTTATATAGTTGTGTATGTGTGTGCATACACATTTTCTTTACCCAGTCATATGTTGATGAACACTTAGGTTGTTTCCGTGTCTTGGCTACTCTGAATAAAGCTGCAATGGACATGGGAGTGCAGATATCAAGATAGTGACTTCACTTCCTTGATCATTTTTAATTGGATTATTTGGGGTTTTTTTTTTTTTTTGCTACTGAGTTGTATGAGTTCCTTATATATTTTAGATAGTAACCCCTTATCAGATATAAGGTTGGCAAATATTCATCCTATTTTTTAGGTTACTTTTTCATTTATTAATTGCTTTTCTTTATTGGGAGGATTCGATAATGGATTCAGTCTCTTTTTAGTCTGCTCAGATTTTCTATTTCTCCATGATTCAGTCTTGGTAGCTTAAATATTTTTAGGAATGTGTCCATTTTTCCTTGGTTTTCCAATTTGTTGACAAGTAATTTTTCATAGTAGTCTCTTTTGATTCTTTGTATTTCTTTGACATCAGTTTTAAAGTCTCCTCTTTCATTTATAATTTTATTTGAATCCTCTCTCTTTCTCTTGGTAAACTAGCTAAGGTTTGTTGATTTTGGTATCTTTTCAAAAACTCTTAGTTTTATTGATCTTTTCTATTATTTTTCTGCTATTTCATTTGTATCTGCCCTGATCTTTGTTATTACCTTCATTCTGCTGACTTTGGGCTTAGTTTGTGCTTCTTTTTCTAGTTCTTTTGGATGTAAAATTATGTTGTTTAGGGGTGCCATGGTGGCTCAGTGGGTTAAGCCTCTGCCTTTGGCTCAGGTCATGATCTCAGGGTCCTGGGATCAAGCCCCACATTGGGCTCTCTGCTCAGCAGGGAGCCTGCTTCCCCCTCTCTCTCCGCCTGCCTCTCTGCCTACTTGTGATCTCTGTCTGTCAAATTAATAAGTAAAATCTTAAAAAAAAAATCTGCTGTTTATTTGAGATCTTTCTTCTTTTTCTTAACATAGGCATTTATCATTATAAAATTCCTTCTTATCACAGCTTATGCCATAAATTTTGGTATATTGTGTTTCCATTTTCATTGTCTCAAGGTATTTTTTTACTTCCATTTTGATTTCATATTTGACCCATTAGTTGTTCAGGAGTGTGTTGTTTAATTTTCACATATTTGTGAATTTTCCAGTTTTCCTCTTGTTATTGATTTCTAGCTTCATACCACTGTGGTTAGAAAAGATACTTGGTAAGATTTCAATCTTTTTAAATTGTTAAGACTTTTTTTTTTTTAAGAAAATTTTTTTAGGATTTTTATATATTTATTTGAGAGAGAGAGAGTGAGAGACCACAAGCAGGTGTAGTAGTAGAAACAGGCTCCTCACTGAGCAGGGAGCCTGACACAGGGCTCTATCCCAGGACCTTGGGATCATGACCTGAGCCAAAGGCAGACTTGCAACTGACTGAGCCATCCAGATACCCCACTAAGACTTGTTTTATGACCTAACATATGATCTCTCCTGGAAAATGTTCTATGTGCTCTTGAGAACAATGTGTGTTCTACTGCTATTAGGTGGAATGTTTTGTATATGCCTGTTAGATCCATTTGGTGTAAAGTATAGTTCAAGTCCAACGTCTCCTTATTATTTTTCTGTTTGGATGATCGTTCCATTGTTGAAAATGTGGTACTGGAGTTTCCTATCACTATTGTATCCTTATCTGTTTCTCTCTTCATATCTGTTAACAATTGCTTCATATATTTAGGTGTTCCAGTATTGGATATAGAGTGAGTGAGTGAGTGGGAGGGACAGGGGAAGAGAGAGAATCTGAAGCAGGCTCCATGCCCAGTGTGGAGTCCCAGGAGGGGATTGATCTCATGACCCTGAGATCATGATCTGAGCCAAAAGCAAGAGTCAGACAGTTAACCAATAGAGCTGTCCAGGTGCCCCTCTTGTTACAGTTTTTGATTTAAGTCTATTTTGTCTAATATCAGTACAGCTATCCCTGCTCTCTTTTGGTTTCCATTTGCATGGAACATCTCTTTCCATCCCTTCACTTTGAGCTTACATGTGACCTTGAAGCTGAAGCAAGTCTTTTGTAGGCTGATATAATTGGGTTTTAAAAATCTATTCAGGAGCATTTGGATGGCTCAGTCAGTTCAGTGTCTGCCTTCAGCTCAGGTCATGATCCCTGGCTCAAGCCCCACATTGGGCTCGGAGTCTACTTCTCCCTCTTCCTCTGCTTCTCCCTGCCCCATTTGTACTCTCTCTCTCCTTCTCAAATAAATAAATAAAATCTTTAAAAATCTATTCAGCCATTCTGTGCCTTTTGATTAGAGAATTTTATTTATTTCCATTTAAATAATTACTGATAGGTAAGGACTTACTATTCCTATCTAATTATTGTTTTTTGGAGTTCTTTTGTTATTTCTTCTCTTTTTGCTCCCTTCTTTTGTGAATTGGTGATTTTCCATAGTGGTATATTTTGATTCCCTTGTCTTTAGCTCATCTGTATCTGTATCTGTATCTTTATCTCATCTGTTTTTGTTTTATGGTTACTTTGAGGCTTATTTGAACTATCTTATATGTATAATATCTATTTTAACTTGGTGACAACTTCAACCATATACAAAATCTCTACCTTTTTACTATTCCCCTCCATTTTATGTTTTCGATGTCAGAATTTACATCTTTTTACATTGTGTATCCATTAATAAATTATTGTAACTATACCTATTTCCAATACTTTTGTTCTCTAGCCTTTATTCTAGAGTTAAGTGGTTAACAAACCACCATAGTACAGTATTAAAATATTCTGAATCTGACTATATACTTACTTGCCTTTAACAGTGTGTTATATATTTTCATGCTAATAATTAGAATCCTTTTATATCAGTTTGAAGAACTCCTTTAATTACTTCTTGCAGGTCTAGTGGTGATGAACCTCCTCAGTTTTTGTTTGTTTGTAAAGCCTTTATTTTGCTTTCATTTCTGAAAGACAACTTTGCCAAGTATTCTTGGTAGCAACTTTTTTCCCCCCAGTACTTTGAATATATCACCCTGCTCTCTTGGCCTGCAAGGTTTTTGCTGAGGAATCCATCTATAGCTTTATGGGGATTCTCTTATATGAGAGAATTATTTTTTTTCTTTTTCTGCTTTAAAAATCTTTTCTTTGTCTTTGATTTTAATCAGACTTAGTATAATGTGTCTTTGAGAAGTTTGTTTTGGATTGAAATGTTGGGATGACCTATTAGCTTCGTAAACTTAGATGTCCGAATTTCCCTCCAGGTATGGGAAGTTCTTAGTCATGATTTCTTTGGATAACCTTTCTACCCTTTTTCTTTCTCTTCTTCTGGGATTCCAATAATGCAAGATTGTTTATCTTAATGATGTCCTATGGGACCCATAGGCTTTCTACATTCCCTTTTCTTATTGTTATTCTTCGAACAGGATAATTTCAGATGATCTGTCTTTGAGATCGTTGATTTTTTTCTTCTTTGGTCCAGTCTTCTGTTGAAGATTTCTATTGAATTTTTCAGTTCAGTCATTGTTTCCTCCAACTCCAAAATTTGTGAGGATTATTTTTTTTATCTCTTTGTTGAAACTTCTTATTTTATATTGTTTTCCTGATTTCATTAAATTATTTTCTGTGTTGTCTTATAGCTCTCTGAGCATCTTTAGAACAATTATTTTGAATTATTTCTCAGGGAATTAATGTATCTCTCTTTCTTGTGGTCAGTTACTAGAAGTTTATT
This sequence comes from Lutra lutra, assembly GCF_902655055.1. Taxonomy (NCBI): domain Eukaryota; kingdom Metazoa; phylum Chordata; class Mammalia; order Carnivora; family Mustelidae; genus Lutra; species Lutra lutra. The sequence continues at coordinate 128,365,786 of NC_062278.1, read as the reverse complement.
GTTCCTTTGGTGGTGCCACGTGTCCCTGACTCTTCATGATCTTCATTTGTAACATTGCATAGGTATCTGCACATTTGAAGAAGTCACCTCTTCTAGATTTTATGGACTGATTTTGGCAAGGAAAGACCTTTACTTGTGGATAGGGGCATACTGAAGCATGCTGTGATACCAGGCCTAGGGGTGAAGGGGTGCCATGTATGGGGTCATGTGGCAGTTCCAGGTCCCAAGTGACGCGATGATAATGACTCAGGTAGCTGAGATCCATAGCATCAACAACTGTGTAGTTGTTCATGAATGCTGTGGGGGGTCCAAAATGCCCAAAAGGACTGTTGGGTACTTCTAGGTCCAGCAGTTAAAGGTCATTGGTGATAGCTAGAGCTAGTTGTGTGCACACAGTCACCTGTGGGGGCCAGCTATAGGTGCCTGTGTAGTGTCAGGGGCTGGTTGCAGACACATTTATGGTGGCTATAGCCAGAGCCAGCAGCAAGGACCAAAGCCAACTTCAGACATACTAGCAGTTGTATGAACAATGGCTGTCTTTGTGCACTTCTGTGGCCACAGGATCTCACCACAAACATGCACACAACAGTGGATGCTTGTGACAGGTGTTGGGTCAGTGGTGTACAATTTCACAGCTAGAGGAGCTACCTACAGGTCATTCCAGTAGTGTAGGCCAATGACAGGAGACAGGGTTTGATCTATACCAGCATACAACTTTGGGGGCTCTAGCTTTTGGCCTAGACTTCTGCATTTGGAGGGTCTTGTCACAGGTGCATGACAGTGAGGCTGGTGTCAGGACACAAACCAGCAGGGTGAAGGTACATAGCTGGAGGGACTAGATGCAAATGAGTCCAGCAGCACAGGCCAGTGACAGGAGACAGGGCCAAGTCTGGGTCCACAAGCAGCTTTGGGGACCTTTGCTGTCAGCACACACTCCTGTGGCTATAGAAGTTTGCCACAGGCACATGCACTCCTATGGAGCTCAACCCCAGGGTTAAACTGGCATCTTACACGCATGCAGCTGCAGAAACAGGGGCTGACTACCATTGTGAATCTTGGGCTGGCAGGGTTCAGGCAATGGGTTAAGGGAAGGAATCAGAAGGGACCCAGGCAGCTGATGTCTTTGAATGTGAAAACCTCTGGTGCAAAAGCCACCAAAATCTGCAAAGTGTCCTCAGTGGCTTTGCTGGCCATTGCTTTCTGCAGTTGCAAAAGCTGTTGGGGTCTTCTGCAGAGCAGGTCACTGGGAACAACAGTGGTTCCCACTGCATGGCTATTACTGGTAGCCCTTGCTCTTCTTTGCTCCTAGCCATCTGTATATGTCTCAGCTTTGCCAGTCTCTGGGTGGGGTGAAACTGAAGTGGGTCCTTTATGTATTATCTCCAAAGGCTGGGGATGCTGGTTGTTTATCCCACTCTCCCTTTATTGGAAAGAGAAACTCTTTCTAGCTGAGGGCAGTGCTGACCTAAGGAATGGGATAATGTAGGCAAAATGGAGCTGTTTTTTCTTCTCTTTTTGTTGTTCTCAGGTTTTCTGTTCCACTGTTGTTGAAGTTCTTAAGTAGACTCCTGAGCTCTCCCAGGACTATTTTTGTCTGTGGATACTTGTCTAATTGTTAATTTGGGAGTGGGGGATTTCAATGCTATTGTTTCCTACACTGCTACCTTGGTAACATCACCTCTTATAGAATTTAGAATCAGTTTGTCGATATTTACAAAATAACTTGCTGGAATTTTTATTGAAATTGTGTTGAATTTATAGAGCAAGTTGGTAGGAACTGACATCTTGATAATATTGTCTTCCTATCCATGAACATAAACTACCTCTTTGTTTCTTTAGTTCTTTTTGGATGCCTTTCATTAGAGTTTTTTAGTTTTTCTCTACAGATATTATCCATATTTTGTTAGATTTATTCTTAATTATTTCATTTTGAGGGTGCTAATGTAAATGGTATTGTGTCTTTAATTTCAAATTCCACTTGTTTATCACCACTATATAGGAAAGCAGTTGACTTTTGTGCATTGACCTTATATCCTACAAACTTGTTATAATTGCTTATTAGTTCCAGGAAGGATTTTGTTGTTGATTTTTTCAGGTTTTCTATGCAGATAATCATGTTGTCTGTGAACAAAGACAGTTTTCCTCTTTTCCTTCCCAAGATACATGTCTTTTATTTCCTTCTTGTCTTATTGCATTAACTAGGACTTCCAATATGATTTCAAACACAAATGATGAAAGGGAACATCTTTGCCTTAGTCCTGATCTTAGTGGGAAAATTTTGAGTTTCTTACCTTTAGTATCCTGTATAGGTTTTTTATAGATGTTCTTTTTATCATGAACAGGTGCTAGATTTTGTCATATGCTTTTTCTCCATCTATGGCCATCTACAGGCCAAAGAGATGGACCTTGGGGAAAAAAAATAAAATAAAATAAAACTTTGCTGATACTGTAATCTTAGATTTCTAGCCACCAGAACTGTGAGAAAATAAATTTCTCTTGTTTAAGCCACTCAGTTTGTAGTATTTTGTTATGGCAGTCTGAGTAAACTAACACATGGGCTAATCTTAAATATCTTTCAAATGACACTCACTTATTGGTAAATTATCAATGTTCCAGTTGTAGTTTAGTATAGTGGAGTCTCATGTCATCTTTGTCTGTATCAATATCCAACATTCAATCAGCCAGAAAGTTAAATAACAGAAATTCTGTCAAATTCTAGCTCATAGAAATTCCATCAAAAACAGTTTTTAAATGTACTAAGCAGTTAAAACTGTAAATGTTGTGTTATGCTGCATATTCCCTAAAGGCATAGATGAGAATGGAATTACCTGCTTACCATTGTTCATGTGTAATGATTGCTAAAATATTCCATAGACTAACATACAGACCTATATATTTCAAATCATCTTTCCACTACCCACACACTTCTATTGTCAGGTTCTGTAGACAACTTCATATGGCGATCTGTCCTCTAACTGTGCCTTCATATCATGATTCCAAGTGAGTGAGCATATTGGGCAATAGGAGTTTTTTTTGGAAGCCATTTCTAACTCAGGACAGCAAGTAGTAAGTTGCTACATATAAAATTGACTAATAAGCTTATAAATACACTTCATTAAATTCAAACTAAGTGTTTCTTCAAGTCAACCTCCTCTTAAGCAGATCCCCAGCATACTCATGATCATTCCAACACTACACAATTCAAGAAGTATGACATAGGAGAATCAAAAATGGAAAATCAGTCTCTTATTTTTGCAAGGCTTATAAAAATGTATTTCTTTAAAAACATACTGCTAGGGTCCTTCCTGGAGCTCTGGAAGAGGCCTGTGCATGTCAGGGTCTCTGAAGCTAAAGCTCTAATGATTTCACAATAAATCTGCCTCTGCCATTTTAAAGGCCTTGACCCTAATGCTGATCAGGAACTCACCACATGGTCCTCCGATCTTCCCACTCCTACTGCCTACCTAATTTGCTGGTCTTTTCCCTCTCAGATTAGTGCAAAATCCCACTATAACAATATCAAAATCAATAGATACTTCAAGCATTTCTTCCCTATGTCTGTGCCCAAAGTCCTGTTCTGATTAGGTTTATTATGTTCTTCCTGGGTCTCTCTAGTTTACATTCTCATCACTCCTCACTATTGTCACTTTTAGGAAGTGACACCTCTGTTCTAACTTCAGATACTTGAATAGACCCTGAGAGAGAGAGGATTACAGAGGAAGCAGTCGGTGACCAGGGATGGGAAACCATGACCAGAAACACAACAGCTTAAATCAGAAGGAAGAGCTGTCTGGGTTTAAAATATTATCTCTTTTTTATTTATTTTATTTTTATATGAAATGTACTCCTTGTGAAAAATAAAAATAACATAGATACGTTTAACATGAAAAGTAAGAATCTACCCCACTCTGAAGCCCTAATCCTTTACCCCATAGTTAATCATAAACGTTGTTGGTGATTTCCTCTGCTTGTGTATTTGAAGGATTGGTCTTAAGAGAAAGATGATGACTTTGGCTTGAGATGCATTAGGCTGGGAATTATGATGTTACATCTTGGTGGCAATGTTCCAAGAAACAGCTGGATATTTTAAATAGGCAGTTGGAGAAGTGAGAGTTAATGAGGTAGATCTGGAATTTTTCTTCCTGCATTGTTAATGGTGTGAAAGTGAGAGAACTGTGAGGAGAGAAATGAGAGGTAGGAAAAACAAACAAACAAACAAACAGCACAGTTCTCCACAACAGGCAACACACACATTTCAGAAGTGGCCAATGGAAAGTAAGGCCCTTGAAGGAAACAAAAACAATGGTCAGTGAGGTAAGAAAAGCTGAGAAATGCTTTTGAGTTTTACTGACATGTAAACTCTGCTTTCCTGTGAAAGAGCAATATAAATATAACTGGCAGTCAAGTTTTCTACTAACAAGAAAACTCATAGCAAACAAAACTACATTCTGTGCTGTATTTTACTGCAGAACTTCCTATTGCTTGCTCTTGTCACCAATCTCCTACTCTAAGTCTCTACATGCTAGACTTTGGACCTCTTATTTCCTGACATGTGGGGACCACAAGCTCTCCCCATGTCTCAACTTTCTTTTCAGTTCTGCTCTTTGGCCACTGTGAAAATTTCCCTCCTGTCCCATTAGGATAGGCAGACTTCTAAGATAGCCCGAATGATCCTCAATTCCTGGTATTCATATCCTTGCAGAATCCTTCCCCTTGAGAGTATGCTAGACCTAGTGAGTTTATTCTGTGGCATAGATGATAGGATGGCACTACCATGATTAAATTATAAAAGACTGTAACTTCTGTCTTGCTAGCAGAGTCTATTGCCTCTAGGCTTGAACCAACCCCCCCCTAAACTTGAGCTTTTGATGAAGTAAGCAGCCATGTAGTAGAAGCCCATTTGGCAAGGAACTGAGGGCAACTTCTAGCTAACAACCAGTGAGTTCTTGGAGCCCTCAGTCAAACAGACCGTGGATAACTGAATGTTACTAACAATCATTGAGTGAGCTTGGAAGCTGATCCTTCTCCAGGTCATAGACCATGGGCCAGCAGCATGACTATAGCCTATGTGTATTATTTGAAACCACTAAGTTTGGAGGTAATTTTTTCTTAAGATTTTTTTTTTTAAAGCAGTTTCCACACATAGTGTGGAGTCCAATGTGGGGTTGAACTCAAGACCCTGACATCAGGATCTGAGGGGAGATCAAGAATTGGATGACTAACTGAGCCACCCCAGTGTCCTTAAGATTTTTTAAAAGATTTTATTATTTATTTATATATTCATGAGAGACAGAGAGAGAGAGATAGGCAGAGGCAGAGGGAGAAGTAGTCTCCCTGCAAAGCAGTGATCCTGATGCAGGATTTGATCCCTGAATTGTGGGATCACAACCTGAGCCAAAGGCAGACACCTAGCTGACTGAGCCACCCAGGCACTCCTGATTTTTTAATTTTTTAAAGTAATCTACAATGTGGAGTTCAAACTCAGAACCTGAGATCAAATGTTGTATGCTCCACAAACTGAGCCAGCCAGGCACCCCAGTTTGGGGTAATTTTTCACGGCAGCAGATAACTAATAAACACACCAGATCTCTAATTCTGGTTGTCTAAGAAGTGTCCCAAATGTCAAGTGTCCATTTCCGGGAGTGTAGGAAGATTAATCCAAGAGAGTGAAGCTGAGGTCTGAACCAGGACGGTGAAAGGGGGAACAGACAGGAGGAGTAGTGTATAAGAGAAGGGTCCATATAGACAGGACCAACAGGACTTGATCAGCTAGATGGTGGGACATTAAGGAGAAAAGTCAACCTGGCCTTCTGGGTGGAGAATGGGACTTTTCACTAGGGAGTAGAACACAAGGGGCAAGGTGCTGGGGAGATGGTTTTGCATATTTTGATCTGTCCTCAAACTATAAAAAGAGTTTAGTTTCAATTTTCCCTGATCCACTTAAAAGAAGATCTGTGGGGAAAGTGTGTAAGGGTATATATAAAATAATTATGAAGCTGGGTCATGGGCACATGAAGATAAACTCTGCATTACATAATTATCTCAAAATGTATACACGTTTGAGAGATGGTCAGTCGTTGGGCATCTATCTGCCTTTGGCTCATGTTGTGGCCCCGGAGTCCTGGGATCAAGATTCACTTCCAGCTCCCTGTTTGGCAGGAAGCCTGCTTCTCCCTCTCTGACTCCCCTTGCTTGTGTTCCCTCTCTCACTCTCTCTCTGTCAAATAAATAAATAAAATCTTTAAAAAAGGAAATTTCCCATAATAAATTTTATTTTTTTAAGTAGGCCCCACACCCAGCGTGGGGCCCAACACAGGGCCTGAACTCATAATCGTGAGATCAAGACCTGAGCTGAGATCAAGAATTGGATGCTTAACTGACTGAGGCACCCAGGTGCCCCCACAGTAAAAAATTTTAATGGGAAAAGGTTAACAGCTAGATGGATCATCAAGGTCTATCTAAAGGAATAATTGGGAGAGAGAGAAAATGGTAAAGATAATAGGCAGGAGGGAAAAAAGATCAAATAGAAGCAGGACAATTTGAAGCACAAGAGAGGAGGAGGATCCTGGGAAACTCCCTAAGCTAAACAGGGCAATAGATAGAGCTTTTTTTTTTTTTTTTAAGATTTTATTTATTTATTTGACAGACAGAGATCACAAGTAGGCTGAGAGGCAGGCAGAGAGAGAAAGAGGAGGAAGCAGGTTCCCTGCTGAGCAGAGAGCCCGATGGGGGGCTCGATCCCAGGATCCTAGGATCATGACCTGAGCAGAAGGCAGAGGCTTAACCCACCGAGCCACCCAGGCGCCCCAATAGCTAGAGCTTTTAAGGGGAGCCATGACCTTGTCTACTGAAGGCTCTAAGTCAGTCTGAACTCTGAGCTACAAGGCCAATCCCACCCTCTGGGAAGATGCTTAGGACATCTCCTCAATACAGATGGTAGCAGTATCACCCAGAACCATTGTGGAAAGCCATCTGCAAACCAGTCAGGCAAGAAAAAGCCAAGAAATGGCCCCAGAAAATGGACCTGACTAGGGAAAGCACCCAAGTAGGTACCAGTAGGCTGTTGAAGGGCAAGATTATCCTCTATCTTGGCATCACTAGTTGAGGAAAGAGAAGTAGGAAAAGAGAGGCCGAGTGTACTTTAAAGATCTTTCTGAAAGAGGTCTGGTAGGCATCAGGCCTTCCTTCTGGGTAGACTTGACAAGATACTTCCATACAAAAGCTAAGAAGCAACAGCCCCCATTGTTACAATCCCACTGATGCTTGGGACAAAAGCGACTCTATTACCCTTCCTTGTCAGCTTTTCATAATCCTAAAGAATGGGTAGGTAATCAGCAAATAGCTGAATGGCTGGTTTGAATAGCTGGAATGAGGCAGGAGTAAAAGTTACCTATGGACTTGAACTCATAGTAGGAACTCTACATAATCAAATAATCAAATCTACATAATCAAATCAAATCTAGAAACAACTACACAAGACAGATTATAGTGCTGAACACCACTCCTGGGAATGAGCCCCTCATGAACTCTCCTAGGCAATACTTTCCCCTCAAAAAGCTGATGGACCCAAAGGTAGAGTGAATAAAAACTCAAGAGACTTTTGAGTTTACACCACTGCCCTCATCCTACCTCTCCTCTCAGGTACAGAAAGCATCTGCTGTCCTGCAACTGAGTCCTTGCCCTGGCAAAATGTATTAATAGTAATGGCATGTTGGTAAATTTTTAACAACTGGTTCTCAGGGCTGGAGTGGGAGAGAATCACTGACTATAACATTTGCCAGTATCTGTTTGGTAAATCCCAATTTCAACTTGATATCATTGAACACAATTGGGAAGAGAAATGCACAAATAAAAGCATTTTGCTCTTAAAAGCAGCCCATTCTCTTCAGGTTCCAGCTAAAGCTCCATTTCTTTGAAGTTGGCTTTCTGAGAATTCTCACACCAGTCAGGTGCCCCTGTTATGAAGGCAGGTGGCCTTATAGAATTGTACTTTTTCATAGTACTCATAACAGAATAGTTATTATATATCTAGTTGTTACATAATTGTTGTTTATTAAATAGCTATTTTATAATTTGCTCTTTAATGCTTTCATCCACTGCCAGAATGTAAATCTCTAAGAGGGCAAGAACTATATCTGTCTTGTTTATCATTGTCTTCCCAACACCCAGCATGGAGCTGTACATATAAAAGACACTCAAATATATTAGGTAAATAAATAAAAACATAAGTTATAGGAACTGCTCTTTTTTCAGATTCTTCCTGCCTTCTGTCGGGAGGGAAACCCGTTTTTCCGGAGTCATAATCGATCTTGGTCTCAGCCTCTGGGAGACACATACAGATTCCCTGGGCCTCACTCTTTCTAGTGGGAGGCCTCATGGAGTTGGGTCTCATGGTCTCTTTCCAATTCTAGATGTCTGTTCACAGCACGTGTGCTCAGAGACCATTCCTTTAAAAGAATCATTCAGGAACTCCTGGGTGGCTCAGGCATCTGCTTTTGGCTAAGGTTATGATCTCAGGGTCCTGGGACCTAGCCCTGAGTTGAGCTCCCTGGCTGGGCAGGGAGTCTGCTTCTCCCTCTCCCTCCATTTCCTGCCCCCACCCGAAGCTCACATACTCTCCCTCTCTCAAATAAATAAAATCTTTAAAACAAAATAAAAGAATTAGTACTTTAGCCCTACATTAAAAGAATATTTTCAGTAGTGAAAATTAGATATAATTATTTTAATAACTCTTTCATTAGTTAAATATTAATATTAGTGTTTTAATAAATCATCTCATTTTTGATATGTTATAATAAATTCAATTATTTTGAACCCTTGGAGGTAAAATACAAAATGCAACATTATGCAGTTTCTAGAAATGAGTAGATCAAAATGTATAAACACTCAATATTTGTTTTTTAAAACACATTTATTTTCTTTTTTATTATAATAGTCTGTTTGTTTTAGAAAATTTGGAAAAGGCACAAAAATATAGAGAAGAAAATAAAAATGACCTGTAATTCTATTACCTTGAGAAATCTACTGTTAACATTTTTGTGTAGTTTCTTTTAGTGTTTTTGTTTTCTATATCATATGGTTCAATTTTTAGGAAAAATGAAATCATATGCATTTTTAGTTTTTATCCAGGTTTTTTTTTTTTTTTTTTGTAGCTTGTGGATATAAATTGGTACTCTCTCCTTGAAGGGCAATTAAAAATAATGACACATTTAAAATACATGTAACTTTTGATCCAGCAATTCTATTTACCCTGCAATCATACCCCCCATGCTTGAAAAGGTGGATATATAATAAGGTTATAACAGTAAAAGACTAAAAACAACCTAAATGTCTACATGGTACATCCATACAATGAAATTCTATTCAGCCGTTAGAAAAAGAGTACAGTTGACACTTGAACAACATAGGGGTTGGGCATATGACCTCCCATGCTGTCAAAAATTCATATATAAATTTTGACTCTCCTTAACTATTAATAGCCTGCTGCCAACTGGAAGCCTGACTGATAATATGAACTAACACATACTGTGTATTCTCTACATATTATATACTGTATTCTTACAATAAGGTAAGCTAAAGAAAATGTTATTAAGAAAACCATAAGAAAGAGAAATACATTTATAGTGCTGAACTGTAAAAAAATCCACATGTAAGTGGACCCACACAGTTCAAACCTGTGTTATATTCAAGGGTCAACTGTAGATATATAGAGATAAATAATCCCAAGTCCATTTGTTAGGGAAAAAGGAAGATGTAGGACAATGTTAACAGTATGCTCTTATCTGTAAAAGGAAGATTATATACCTCCATGCTAATATACAGGTACAGAGTATTTCTAGAGTCAGACCTAAGAAATCTGTAAAAATGGTTCCTCTGGAGAGGGATCTGGGCATCTAGAATGTGAGAGAGGTTTAGTTTCTCTTATAAGGCAAGTTTCTTTTTTTAATAACCATGTACATGTATGTTACTTTTTTTTTTAGTTAGAAAAGGTGTTAAAGATGTTTAGAAGGATCTGCAATTCTAGCATTCAGAAATATCCACTGTTATCATTTTGATATCTTTTCTCCCAGTCTTTTCCTTTGTGTGAGTATTTATAGGTATGTATGTGTGAATATATACATAGCCATGTATATATGCTATTAAGAAACAATCCCCAAATAATGTCAAAATTGGTATCAAACTGTACCTATAATCTTCTATATTGATTTCTAACATTTATTACTATGCTGTGATATTTTTATGTCAGTGCATATTGTTTGAAAAAGAATATTTTTAATTTCTATAAAAATATATATGGATGTATAAAATGGGATGCATGCCAAATGAGAGCCTCAGGTGACATCATAGGGAGTTCTTGTGCTAGAATGGCCTCTCAGAGTTATCCCAAATTGGACTGAGATGGACAGGCCTTTTTACACCCTGGTATTGATCAGTCACTGGATATGGGCCATCCCAGGAAGACATAAGCCTCTCTACACTGGAGGCAGTCTCTGAAGCAGCTCATAGCATTCCCAGAAGTTAGGGTAATAGATCCTTCACTCAAGACAGATATAGGTAGCATATTATGGTCAGTATCCACTGCAGTCTACCCTTTTTTATGTTCAGATATATTTCTTCATATATGTTCTGGGAGTAGCAACATTATTGTTAGGGTGGGCCCCTTTCTCTTTGGGAAACTTTTAAAAAAGAAGGTTGATGAAACAAACTACAATTCCTGGTCTTGCAGCTAGTCTGACAGTTATAACTGATACTCATTTTCTCCCTCTTGCTCTGTCCATTCTAGATTCCTCTTATCCTCAGGTATCACCCTCCCTGGTCCCAGTGGCTTACTTGGTGACATGACCCAGACCCTCATCCTTGAAGGGGAGGAACTCCTGGTCACTATGCCCATTTTAGGCTGAAATTGCCACACTTGTGCATTTCTGGTCAAAATTGGGGAAGGGTACAACCAAGAAGTGTCCAGTTGGGTCTCCTGAATGCCAAGCATATTCCTCCATGCCTCTGTTGTATAACCTTCTCATGCCAGAATGGTGACTCCTATTTTTGCCTGCTGGTTCCTGGGTTCAAAGAACACAAAGAAATCAGGTTTTGCCGCCCTAGCTTAAAGTTCAGGGGAAGTCTTGCTGCGTTCCTTGGTCAAATTGTGCTCCCTTTGGAGACCTGTACCTTCAACGCTGCAGAGCTCAGTGTTGGGAGACAATTTATCATGGATCTTTTACTTTACTGCACCTCTTGCAAGCAGACACAGATTGCTTTGGTTCTGAGCCATCTTTTCTAGGATGCTTGTATACTGAACAGCCTTAGAAGATAGAGGTGGAGATAGTGTCTCTCTTCAGAACAAAAGACAGATCTGTTTACTTACCAGAGTAATAAAGATTATGTCTCAGTCGGAAAACATTTGGAAACATTGTTTGTTAAAGATTGGAGTGCCTCAGCCATAATATAAACCCACTGCATGCACAGTCTAGGTCACTCCACATCTTCCTCATGGTACTTGCAGAACAAGGGAAACCAATGCAAACATGAGTCATGTGCAGTTTGCTATGCTGTGAGCAATAAAATCTTCTGACTCTGACCCAGGAGTCTCATGTCTTCTGTCAACATTCATAAAAGGGACAGACTAACTTGTTAGATTGTGAATGGGGTAAAATCTCAGACCTTTTCACAGTTCTTGACAACTATCTTATTATCAAGCATGGAAGGCAGAAATGTAAATGTATACTATTATCCACTTCATGTAAATGAGAACTATTTCTGATTCTCCTTTCTGAGATAGATGGAAAAGAACATACTTGTCAGACTAAAGGTTACATACCATGTGCCTGTGTCCATGTTATTCTGTTCTACCAATGACACCACATCTTGTGCCTTTCTCCAGAACCAAAGGTTTTTGCAGGGACCAGAGCAGTGGAGGTATGATTGGGTTTCACCACCTTTGCATCCTTAAGCTCTTTAAGAATAGCTCTATTTTCCATCATTCCCCCCCCCCCAGCAATACTGTTGCCTTTTTTTTTTTTTTTTTAATTTGTTTCTTGGCTAGGGCAGGTTTCAGAGGTTTCCATTTGGCCTTCCTCATAGCTGTTACTTCATAGGCCAAGGACCCAATGAGAGGTTTGTATTATCTATGAAGTATATATATTCTGATTATGTATTTGAGGTTAGAAGAAATAACTCACACGTGGGTCTATAGACCAGTGGGCCTACTGTAACCTGGACTTCAGATAGGATTTCATTTATTACCTGACACCAACCCCCCCATATGCACATACTCTAAGGGGACTGTGATGATTTTTTTGGGTCTTTAAGTATTAATGTCAATTCAGACTCTGTGGTCACAGTCCTTGAAATATTTACATATCCCCATTTTCCCAGTGCATAGTTGTCTGAGTAAATGGTCTTAGGTACAAATGTTTTGGAATAATCTTTGGGGAAATACTGAAGAAATCATTACTGTGTACATTTCCCATAGTGTTGCAGGTTCCCTCCTCATGGGGACATGATCTTTTCTTGAGATAATAAGCTCCAGGTAGAAGAACAGATTCACGTTATGAAACTCGGCAAGGAATCATGATGTTAACCGGGGTGATTGACTCAGTCACCTGGCTATATATTTTTTTAAATTCATCTGATGACACAAACTGTATCATCAGATGTAGTAGTACCCTCATTGGATATCCATCTATGTTTCCCCTAGGGACACCATGTTCTATTATTTATCTCTATAATTCTTTGTAGATCACTTCCCTCAGATTGCTCCTCTGACTTTATCTAACAATAATTGTCTAACTTGGCTTCTGAACTTTAAACACCATAATCTGGACTCTATAATTTTTGGGGTCATATTTTACCTATTGCTCTCAGTAAACCCAGTTCTTTAATGGCTTCCTTTACCATCAGATCTGGCCCGTAGAGAGTCATCACTGAAGCTCCTAATGAGACAGGTGCCCCTCACAACAGTACATTTCTTATGTCCTTGACATATGGTACAGCCTCCTGACCTTCTGTAAGTGAATCATCTGGCATGTTTTTCATCTTTACATAGTATATGGTCTCCAGCATAACCAACTGTCTGATCTTTTCAATTCTTTCTTCCACTGTCTCCAATGGCAACTCTGGCATTTTAACCTCATTTAGTATTGGGCCATCACCTTTTCCATGCTTCTAGAAACTATCCTAATAGTAAGTCACATGGTCTCCTGGGGTTCTTATCATGATGTTAAATCTTGAGTACTGGGAGAGTGCGCCCAAATCTAACTTCTCTGTTATCCGCCTTATGTTCCTTTCCTTTTCATCATTGATAACTTCTCTCTTTCATCATTGATAACATCTCTGTTATCCACCTTATGTTCCTTTCCTTTCATCAAGTGCCCTCAAAGTTCAATCCTACACATACAATCTCAGTTCATGCTGACTAGATATTACAGTTCCTTTGGGGTATAGTTCCTTTCCTCTATTATCCTATCTAGAACATTGAGACTGAACATCATTAAGGCCTACTGGACAGTAGACATCCAAGAGCAAATCTTTTGAGGGAGGTCATTTGCTGTCTTGATGGGAAGAGGTCTCTGCATTATCTCAGAACAACGTGGAAGGGATAGGTCTTAATACGAAACTTTGGGCCACTTCTGGGAATATCCTCATCTAATGTGTTAAGTCCCATTTTTTTTCCCCAACCAGGGTCTTGACCTTGGCTTAGTATATTTGCCTTGATTAGAAATTTAATCTTTGTAGCTTAGTCACTATGACTGAGTTTATTCTTTACCTTACTTTAGTCTCCCACTATAGGAAATGAAAGCTGCTTTGTATGTTACTGAAAAGACTGTAGTCCTTTTTTTTTTTAAAGAATTTGTTTTAAGGTTTTATTTATTAATTTAACAGAGAGGGAGAGTATAAAGCAGGGAGAGCAGTAGGTGGAGTGGGAGGGAGAAGCAAGCTCTCTGCTGAGCCAGGAGCCAGATGTGGGACTCGATCCCAGAACCCTAGGATCACGACCTGAGCCAAAGGCAGCCACTTAACAAATTGAGCCACCCAGGCGTCCCAAGACTGTAGTCTTTACTTTTAACTTTCAATTGATGATTAATCTCTCTTTGCTTTTCATTATATTTTGCCAGCATATCAATCTGGCTAAGGAATAACTACCTGTTTTAGTTAGCTTGGACTACTATAGCAAAATGCCATAGACTGAATGGCTTGATCAAATTGAGTTTTTACAGATCTGGGAAGTCTGAGATCAAGGTGCCTGCTGCTCAGTTCAGTTCCTGGTTAGAGCTCTCTTCCTGGCAGGCAAACACCGACCTTCTAGCATTTGTTTCCATACGTGGGAGGGAAAGAAAATAGTGCCATTTTAAAGATTTAAAAAACAAATCAAGAAACTTTACATAAAATCTGGTTTTGTGACTGTTCCTGAAGACAAGAAAAGGAAAAAGTGGGGGGGGGGACCCAGCAACATTGGACAACATAAAGCAAGAAACTCTGAGAAGAAGCTACCTGTCTAAACCAGTCTAAATTGGGTTTGAGCTCCCCCATAGGTCATAACCTCCACCCCTCCCAACACGGAGGCCAAGTGTCAGTTTGTCATTCACCATAAGGCTTAAACTCTTGATTTTGAGTTTCCCCCGCTTCCCGGTACTTACTTATGTTATTTGTCTGACTCCTGTAGGTATTTGAATTACTGGCCCTTGCTCTATAGTGTTTTTATAGTCCACCTAAAAACCAAAGCAGTGAAACAAAATCACAGTGTCTGAGTATTCAGCAGCTTTATTAGAAGACAAAAAAATATGTATAAAACATCCATCAGCAGATAGTGGATAAATTGTAATGTAATCATACAATGCAATACCACAGCAGCACTAAAAAGGACTGAATGATTGATATACACAAAAACATGGTTGAATCTCAATTATGCTGAGTAAAAAAATAAAACAAAAAGAGTACAGAGGGTATTATTCCATTTATATAAAGTTCCAGAAAATGCAATTAACTGATAGTGATAGAAAGCAGACCAGTCAACAGAAAGCAGAGCAGTGCCTGCCTGGGGATGGGATGAATATGTGGGGCAGGGGAAAATGAATTACAAAGGGCTGGCTATGAGGCAACTTTTGTAGTTGATGAATATATTTATTATCCTGATTGTGGTGATGGTTCTGTGGGTTTAGGTATGTGTCACAGCTCATTAAATCATACTTTGAATTTGTGTAGTTTATTATATGTCCTCACACCTCAATAAAACTCTAACCAAACCAAACCTAAGCAAACAAAAGCTCAAAACACAAACAAACAAAAAATCACATCAATTCTCTGCCATATATACTAGCAGGAGCTCCATAAATGTCTACATAAGTGTTATTGACAAGATATTTGTAGTCATTGATTGCTTACATTAATTCAGAAAGAAAAATCTGCAATTCTGATCCTGATGGCTTGCTATTAAATTTTTATTCCTAGAAATGTCATAACATTCAGATTAAAGAGAAAGTCCAAAACTTCTGGAAATGGATAACAGTCTGCCTCTGGAAAGGGGAAATAAGATGTCAAGGGAAGGAAAGGCAAATAACTTTTATTTTTATTTTATTTTTTAATTTTAATTTTAATTTTATTTTTCAATTGGTTTCATGCCTATAATATTTCTATTAAAAAGTTCTTTTTTTAGAAATAAATTGATTATAAAAAACATGCACTGAAAGATTATAGGAAGTGATTTGAGTATGTTTTCATTATATATATGTATATTATATAATATATAAAATATATATCATATATATTTTATATATATAAATTATAAATTATATATTTATGTTTTCATTATATATATGTATATAATGAAAATATACTCAAATATGTGTATATATATATTTTAGAGAGAGAGAATGGACATGAGTGGGGGAAGTTGGGGAGGGGGCAGTGGTAGATGGAGAGATAGAGAATCTTAAGCAGTCTCCATACCTGGCTCAGAGCCCAGGCAGGGCTCGCTTTCACAGCCCTAAGTCGAAATCAAGAGTTGAACACTAATCAACTGAGCCACTCAGGAGCCCTTGTTTTCATAGAATATTTTAACCCAGAGATGACTTATTTTATTATTTATTTGAGAGAGAGAACATGCGAGCATGAGAGGGGAGAGGGTCAGAGGGAGAAGCAGACTCCCCACGTAGCAGGGAGCCCAATGTGGGACTTGATGCTGGGACTCCAGGATCATGACCTGAGCTGAAGGCAGTTGCTTAACCAACTGAGCCACTCAGGCGCCCTTAACCCAGAGGTGACTTATAGCTAATAAAGTAAATTAAACATGTATGAACTTCTGGTGAGAGAATTAAGAAACTAGTCATTTATCAAGAATAAGACTATACTTCCAATTTATTAATAACACTAAACACTAGAGTACACCAGACAATGCTTTAGAGTTCTGAGGAAAGTAAATCAGGTATACAGACCTGGCTGAATAAAAATGTTTGCAAATGTTAAAAAACTGAAAGTAGGGTGCCTGAGTGGCACAATCAGTGTCTTGGTTTCATCTCAAATTGTGATCTCAGGGTCATGAGATCGAGCCCCAAGGCAAGCTATGTGCTCAGTGCAGAGTCTGCTTCAGACTCTCTCTCCCTTTACTCCCCTTTCTCCTCTGCCCCCTGCTCTTGCATTCTCTCTCTAAAATAAGTAAATAAATCTTGAAAAAAAAAAACCTAAAAGTTTCCCTCCGATTCTTTTATAAGTAGTTATTGAGGATATTCTCCAGAAAAACAAGAAGATAAACCAAAAAAGTAGAAATGGATTCTAGAAAAAGTGGCTCCAACCATGGAGCAGAGAAAAGGAAAGGTGGGTAGCAGGGTTAAAGAAAATTAGGTTAAGGGGAGGCATAAGCCCAGTTTCATTAGATGATTAGGGACAAATACCAGAGAGCAGAAGAAAGAGAATCTCTGTAAAAGACTAGAGAAAATGAAAAGACTTGATATGAAAAATTAGGTAAAATACACAGTTGGGAGAGGGAGGCAATCTGAAACTCTAGGAAAAACAAAGCCATATAAGTGGTTTGTGGTTCATATATGAAGCATAAATATTTGGGCAATTGATAGTAAGGGAAGAGAATCCATTTGATCTTCATGTTCTGCACATTTTCCTTTGACTTTCTAGTGGTTCTGACAGAAGTTTTGTGGAGAAGAAAATGTGATTTTGGCACTCTTCTTAGCTTGGAAGTTTGCTGCTAACTTTGAGTACTCAGAGGACCGAATAGGAAAGACTTATTGACTATTATGTTAAAGGGAGGTGAGTGGAAGGTGAGAAGAAAGAATGGCAGTAGTAAAATTGGAGAGTTGAAATATTATCGAGTTTCACAGTATATTATTAAAAGTTTCAAAGATAACCAACAAAAAAAGCTAAAATGGATGTAACTATTAAATGTTGAAGTGGATGTTAGCATAATCCTTACCTTTTACAGCCAGGAGTCATTAGATACTACGTAAAGTTGATATGAGCATATTTAGAAATACTTAAACAATCACAAACAAACAAAAACATGTAAAAGAGGTTGGCTCTGAGGATTGATCCTAGAAGTAGAAACGGTTATATATTTGTTGCTTTTCATAATAAATTCTTTTATGCTAATGTTCTGTTATAATTTAATTAGTTTCTTTTTATTTATTGCCATGTGTACCTTTCTTTGACTGGAAAAAATAGATGCTCTTTTTTTTCTGTTTATATAAAAACAATATTTTATTTTGTATCTATCCTATTGAGGATGACTCCCTAAAGTGGGTCAGGCTTCATTCCAGATCTTTTAAAATAAGCAATGATGTGGAAATTCTAAAAACACCAAGAAAATTGGAGTAAGCAATTGGTTATTTTACTGATATTTTATTCCCTACCTTAAGGAATGTATAAGAATCCTTGGCTCCTATACAGACTAGTTTTACCCCTCTGCTTATGAGATTTCTTTTTTAAGTGTCTGAGTAGTTCTGATCCTCCACTGTGAGGGGACGAGGTTTTGCCTACAACCAGGTTACTGATTCTGAAGTGGGAGGTATTCTGGTCTCTCTTATTACCAACGCTGGTAATTGATTGCTCATGTTTAGGAGGACTTGTGTTTCTAGTGTTAAAAAAGGAATGGGAAGGGTGCCAGGGTGGCTCAGTTGGTTTAGTGTCGAACTCTTGCTCTCAGTTCAGGTCTTGATCCCAGGGTTGTGAATTTAAGCCTCGTGTTGTTGGTCTCCATGCCTTGTGTGGAACCTACTTCAACAACAACAACAACAACAAAACCAAAAAAAAAGAAAGAAAGAAAGAAAAAGAAAAGAGAAAAAAGGAATGGAAAAACCATCGGTTCATCTGATAGTTAGGCCTGACATATTATTACCACCAGTTGGTAGCACACCTTAATTGCAAGAGTAGGAAAGAAAGGAAAATGATTTCTGATTTTTGTAAAGGTCTAGCAATACAAGTAACAGCAAATGTCCTGTAGCCAAGTGAAGATGTGAAGGAAGAATACTTCATTTTGGGAGAGTAAAGTGAGACAGTGGTCATGATCCCTAAAATACTATGTTACAGGTATTCATGTGATTTGTAAAAGTAGTGAAAGTAAAGAGTGAGAAAGCATAATCAGGAGACCTCTCCTTGGCCTAAATATCTAATAGCTGCACCTAGAACTCTGTAAAAGGGTTGGAGAAGGAAAGAATCATGAATAAAATGTTACTTTGAAAAGTCTTTCTTATAAGATCTATGTGTGGGTGTGTGTGTGTGTGTGCCTGGGTGGCTCAGTTGGATAAGCATCTGCCTTTGGCTTAGATCATGATCCTGGAGTCCTGGGATCGAGTCCCACATTGGGCTCCCTGCTCAGCAGAGAATCTACTTCTACCACTGCCCCGCACACCACTTGTGTTCTCTCTCTCACTTTCTCTAATAAATAAACAAAATCTTTAAAAAAAATTCTGTATGAGAGAAACTACAAAACTCTGATGAAAACAATCAGAGAAGAACCACATAAATGGAGAGAAAGTCTATATTCATGGATAGGAAAATGCAATATCATCAAGATGTCAGTTCTTCTCAACTTGATCTATAGATTCAATGCAATTCAAATAAGTATCCCAGCAAGTTATTTTATGGATATCAACAAACTGATTATAAAGTTTATATGGAGAAGCAGGGTGGGGCAAGGGTGAAATACATAAAAGAGATCAAGAGTACTCTTCCTTAATAAGCATTGAGTAATGTATAGAATTATTGAATCATTACATTTTATATCTGAAACACTGTATGTTAATTATGCTTCAGTAAAAAAAGAATAAAGTTTATGTGGAGAAACAAAAGACCCAGAATAGCCAGCACAATATTAAAGGAGAAGAGCAGAGTTGGAGGACTGATGTTACTGGACTTCAAGGCTTAGCATTAAGCTACAGTAATCAAGACAGTGTGATATTGGCAAAAAAATAGACAGGTCAATGGAATAGAGAGTCCAGAAATAAACCCCCATAAAGATAGTCAACTGGTCTTTGACAAAGGAGCAAAGGTAGTAAAATAGAGAAAAGACAGTCTTTTCAATAAATGGTTCTGAAACAACTGGACATCCACAGGCAAAAAAAAGTCTAGACATCAATCTTACATCTTTCACAAATAATTAAGTCAACATGGATCATAGACCTAAATGTGAAATGCGAAAGTATAAAACTCCTAGATGTTAACAGAGGAGAAAACCTAGATAACCCTAGGTGTAGTGATGTCTTTTTAGATACAAAACCAAAGATACAATCCAAGAAAGAAATAATTGATAAGCTGGAATTCATTAAGATTAAAAACTTCTGTTTTGCAAAAGCAATGTCAAAAGAAGATGAGCCACAGACTGGGAGAAAATACTTGCAAAAGACACATCTGATAAAGGACTGTTCTCCAAAATATACAAAGAATTCTTAAAATGCAACAGTAACTAAACAAACAACACAAATTAAAAAAATGGGCCAAAGACCTTAACAGATATCTCACCAAAGAAGATATATAGTGGCAAACAAGCATCAGAAAAGATGTCACCAGCGAAACGCAAACTGAAACAGCAATGAGATACCACTACATACCTAGCGGTATGGCCAAAATCCTGAACACTGACAATACCAAATGCTGACAAGGATGTGGAGCAATAGGAACCCTCATACATTGCTGGTTAGAATGCAAAATGGTTCAGCCACTTTGGAAGACAATTTGGCAGTTTCTTACAAAACTAAATATATTCTTACCATATGATCCAGCAATCACACACTCCTTGGTATTTATCCAAATGAGTTGAAAACTTATGTTCAGAAAAAAAAACTGCATAGGAATGCTTATAGCAGCTTCATTCATAATTTCCAAAACCTGGAAGCAACCGAGATATCCCTCAGTAGATGAATGGATAAGTAAATTGTGGTACATCCGGACAATGGATTATTATTCAGCACTAAAAAACCATGAACAATCAAATCATGAAAAGACATGGAGGAAGCTTAAAGCATATTATTGAGTGAAAGAAGCCAATCTAAAGGCGACATACTGTATGATTACAATTATATGACATTCTGGAAAAGACAAAACTGTGGAGGCAATAAAAGACCAGTGGTGGCCAGGGATAAAGGATGGGGGGTGGGATGAATAGGCAGAGTACAAGGGCTTTTTAAGGCAACAAAACTGTTTTGTATGACAATGTAATTGTGGATACTGTCCTTAAACATTTGTCAAAACCTTTTAGAACCTTGGGTATCTGGGTGGCTCGGTAGGTTGAGTGAATGCCTTTGGCTCAGGTCATGATCCCAGGGTCCTGGGATTGAGTCCTGCATTAAGCTCCCTGCTTCTCGGGGAACCTGCTTCTCCCTCTCCCTCTGCTTGCCGTTCTGCCTACTTGTGCTCTCTGTCTGTCAAATAAATAAATTAAATCTTAAAAAAAAACCACCCATAGAACCCTGATATAAACTATGGACTTTGAGTGATGATGATATGTCACTGTAGGCTTATCATTTGCAACAAATGAACCATACTGCTGTGTGATTTTGATAGTGGGGGAGGCTCTGTGTGTGGTGGGCTGGGAGTATAGAAGAAACTCCTGTTCCTCCTGCTCAATTTTGCTGTGAACCTATACCTGCTCTAAAAAAATTGTCTATTTAAAAGTTGAAAAAATATAGAAGCAATTTACTATCTCAAATTAAATTTTCTAGGAAACAGATCTGAGGGGGTGTTTAGTGTGCTGGATGTTTACCAGGAAGTGCTCTTGGAATAAATTACTCCTGAAGGAAAGGGAAGGAAGCTGACAGAGGGAGAAATCCTCCTGCGAGCAAGCCCAACGGTAACCTTGGCTCCCTTGAAGGGAGTTGCAGATTGAGAATGGCCCCTCCAAATTTTCCAAAGTTAGGTTAAAGAACTCAGAATTTCATTTTCTGCATCTTTATTCACTGGGTATGGCCAGACCTGAAAAACTGACCTTGGTTGAGGCTAATCGCTACAGATGAGACAATCCTTGAAGGGACTGATGGCCAAAGACTGTCTGCCAACAGCACTTCTGGCAGTTGGGGCAGCAATCCTGCACTGAAGAGGATCCAAGTAGTATTCACCATTGCATATTCATGATATTCACAAAGGAGAAACTCGACAGAGCCCAGCTGTCCAGATGCAAGGAGGTAGCTTTTGAAATTGTATTTAAGGGGCGCCTGGGTGGCTCAGTGGGTTAAGCCACTGCCTTCGGCTCAGGTCTTGATCTCAGGGTCCTGGGATCGAGGCCCGCATCGGGCTCTCTGCTCAGCGGGCAGCCTGCTTCCCTCTCTCTCTCTCTCTCTCTGCCTGCCTCTCTGTCTACTTGTGATCTCTCTCTGTCAAATAAATAAATAAAATCTTAAAAAAAAATTGTATTTAAGAAGAGCAAACCATAAAAGATGCAGAACTCTAAGGAACAAACTGAGGGTTGCTGGAGGGGAGGTGGATGGGAAAAAGGGGTAACTGGGTGATGGGCATTAAGGAGGGCACTTGATATAATGAGCACTGGGTGTTATATGCAACTGATGAATCACTTAATTCTACCTCTGAAACTAATTTAAAAAAAAAAAAGAGTAAAAATACAGCTGGAGAATCTTACCTTCAATTTTATGAAGTTCTATTGGTATTTCTTATGCATCACTAACAAGTCTTGAAAAATATTGCTAATACTTGGAGGATATATCTGAAAAATAACATTTCCAAACTTTGGAGTATGCAGAAGGGAGAGAAAAGTCATTGCAAGGTAGCCAGTTGGCCAACACCTTGAAACTTCATAATCTTTTCAAGTTTGCATTTTATAAGTTTTTTTTTTTAAGATTTTTTTTATTTGACAGACAGATCACAAGTAGGCAGAGAGGCAGGCAGAGAGAGAGAGAGGAGGAGGCGGCTCTCTGCTAAGCAGAGAGCCCGATGTGAGGCTCAATCCCAGGACCCTGAGATCATGACCTGAGCCGAAGGCAGAGGCTTTAACCACTGAGCCACCCAGGCGCTCCTATATTTTATAAGTTTTTTTAATTCGTGTTTTCTCTTGCACTCTTGATTCTGGTACTATCCTTGTTCACTTCTAGAAACTCACTTATGATTAATTCTTCGGTCTTAACAGCAACAAAGAAACAGTGAAGCATATGTTTCATATTCCTTAATGGGATCTTCTTCTGGCCCTAGGCCTGCTGGCAGCTTCTTGAAATGCAAGACACTCAGAGCCAGCAGAGGCTGAGTGTAGCTGGAGCCTCTGAGAAGGGCCTCTCTCAGCTTACATGTAGCCAAGAGACAAAACTGACAGACAGGTCAGCACAGAAGCCGGCCCTCATCCTGTCTCAATTCTGTTTTGAATGGGACACTCAGTCACTCTGAGACCCTAGGGAGAACTGGCAGAGGGCACAGGAATTAGTGGCCTCCAGGGCTGGTGGGAGTCTCGAAGGGTATCTTAGATATGAAAATGCTCCATAAACTGGGATACACTGGACAATCACCAGGCAGGTTTTGTTTGTTTGTTTGTTTCTCTTATAGCATGGCTGACCTTGTTAAATAAATACCGTTTTCCTTGGGCAAAGAATTTTAGTCCTTTCCAAGAACTGGGGCAGCCGGTGACCTGAACATGTCCTCAATTTCAGTCATGAGGTTTGGATTCTAATCCCCAATCTTCTCCCACCTTAATCTCACTTAACCTTTCCTCTGAAGTAAGAAAATCAGATTCCACGACTCCTAGGTCTCCTCTTAGCTAGGTTAAGTTGATGTGTGCTGAAGGGCACTAGACACATTGGGATTTAGAACCTATGCTAAGGAAAGAACAACTGAGTCCTGATTCATTCTTCCATTTATCAGCTGGCTGACCTTGGCCACACCACTCAAGTTCTCTCAACCGCTAATGGAAAATGGAGACAACATAACATTTTAAAATACATATTTTAAGGCTTACTATGAGGATTACATGAAATAATTTATGTAAATTACCTGTGAGTGTCTGGTGGCCTTCTTACTTAACTATTTCTTGGCCTGGCTGTGGCAGAAAGAAGGTAGTTGGCACTGGTTTACTATTAGGTTCCAAAATTCAGCACCTGCTGTAGATGAGGGCTTGTTAGAGTTCAGCCATGAGCTTGAAGGATGATGCGGGGGGGGTTGTTTGTTTGTTTTTAAAGATTTATTTGTTTGTTTGTTTGTTATTTGAGAGAGACAGAGAGTAGGGGAAAGAGTGGAAGGAGAGGAATAAGCAGTCTGCCCTGAGTGTGCAACTGGATGTGGGGCTCGATCCCACGACTCTAAGATCATGACTGGAGCTGAAATCAAGAGTTGGTTGTTTAACCAACTGAGCCACCCAGGCACCCCAAGAATGATGTTTTTAGAGTGAGCCCTGAGGAGAACCAAAGTTCATGTGTCCAGTAGAGCCTCATGACAGCTGGGATACTATGAGGCCTGATGAACAAAGTTGAGCCTACCACACAGGTCCCCCAGTGAAATGAGGAGGAAGGCCAGGGAAATTTCAGTAAGTTTAGGAAAGGTATAGTAGCATTGCTGGGCTAGAGTATTCCAGGAGTTGTCAGAGTACCTATCAGTGGGCTATAGTTCAATAATTCTGTGTAGCAAATCATCCCAAACTCGTTTATTCTTGCTTGTGTGTCTCAGAGTTGACTGATCGAGACTGGATTTGGCTGGCTGGCTCTGCTTCAAGCTGCGGGTTCACCTGTACTTGGCTGCTCGTTAAGAGTCAAGCTCAGGGGCGCCTGGGTGGCTCAGTGGGTTAAGCCGCTGCCTTCGGCTCAGGTCATGATCTCAGAGTCCTGGGATCGAGTCCCGCATCGGGTTCTCTGCTCGGCAGAGATCCTGCTTCCCTCTCTCTCTCTCTCTCTGCCTGCCTCTCCATCTACTTGTGATCTCTCTCTGTCAAATAAATAAATAAAATCTTTAAAAAAAAAAGAGTCAAGCTCAGATATACTGCATATGTCTTCGCTCTGGGGCTCAGGCTGATGGGCCAATAGCTACCAGGGGATGGTCTGTCTCATGGTGAGGGTGGAGGTAAAAAGAAGGCAGGCCCAATAGCATAAGCATATTTGAAGCTTCTGCTTGCATAATGTCTGCTAATATTCTTTTGACCAAAGCAAGTTTGAGGCTTTTCACACAGTAAGGAGAAATATACTCGGCTTCTAATGAGGGGGACTTGGAAGTCACATGGCAAAGAGTATGGATGTAGGCAAGGGTGAAGAATTGGTGCCAATAAATCAATCTATGATACTGTCTAAATGTAATATACATCCATTTAATAGGCCACATAAATGCAATAAGCATTGTGTCTCGTATTTCAGACAGGACTTGTAATAGAACAGAAGGCCACTTGAGTTAGATTATGAGAAGGATGCATTATTGTACGAGGCCAATGGACAATGTCTTATACATCTGGGGGCAGGAAATGAGGCTGTGCAGGTGACAAGGATTGAAAATAGAAAATCAGGACACAAAGCTATCCTTTAGTTCACATGAAGTTGCATGATTTTTGGTTTCTGTTTCTTTTATATTTGCTTTATTAACCTGTTTCTCTGTGAGGACCAGTTTCTTCTGTCTTTCCAAGGTGCCTCTTCTCCCATTATTTTACCTTGCAACTGGCTATGGTGCTGGCTTTTCCCTGTGCTGATTTAGGCTCACACTCTATGGCTTTTTTAGTTAAAATGTCCATCAGAGACAGTCATTGGGCTTCTCAGCTAAAATTATCCAGACAGTTTGGTTGCCTTTAGGTTAGTTTTCATTGGTTCTTCTTTTTTTTTTTTTTTAAGATTTTATGTATCCATTTGAGATAGAGAAAGAGTGGGAGAGATCATGAGTGGGAAGGTGGGGGCAGAGGTAGAGGGAGAAGCAGGGACCACACAGCAGGGCTCAATCCGAGACACTGAGATCATGACCTGGGCTGAAGGCAGACACTTAACCTACTGAGCCATCCAGTAGCCCCTAGTTTTCATTGGTTCTAAGAAAATGTGCCCAGAGGAGGTGGGATTACAGGATGAGCAGGAGCTATACAGGCATCAGAATCTCTAAGAAGGGGGTATTAGCATGGAGGCAAAAATACACACGTCTCCATTTCACACTTCCAAAGATCTAGAAAAAGGGGGAATGTGTCACCTGGAAATATTTCACAAAACTAATTCCACAAAGGAATTTATGCAAGTATTACTGACATAGGCTCAAAACCTCTCCTTGTATTTGCCTCCTACTTTTCTGACCTCTCGGAATCCTCCATAAGAGCTTCTTCTTGGCTCTTCCTTCAAATATTTGTGCTCCTGGGACTCATCACCTCTCACACTCTGCCTAACTGGACATCACTTGCCACCAAGGCCATGTGCCTGATTAGAGAGCCGGCTGTGAAGTTCAGACAATGTTATCAGAATCCGGTCCTATTTCTCGAAACTTGTTTCCTCTCAGTTGACTCTTTGTGGGGTTAAGCAGCTGCAGGCATGCATCCTACAAATTTCACAATGAGCAAAAAGAGAAATTATTTTTCTAATTGTTCTAACAGAAGTTCCAGAACAGACTCTCACTGTCTTAAGATTAGCCTGGTTGGGACACATGGTGTAGTAGACGCGTGCTTTTCGTGCTCCACCCAGATCCACTCTGTTAGCTGGTGTACCCCTCCCCTTCTTTACCCCTCTCCTACCACCCACAGCTGTTTGAAAGCTGTGGGCAGCAGCTTAAATCTGTGACCTTGACTTAGTGAGAGTTGCTCTAGGTGATAAGAACCTCTAGCCCAGGGATGCCTGGAAGGTTATACAGCCTCTATCTCTAGACAAAGGACTAACAGATAACAAGTTATAAAGGGGCAACCTCCTTGCCTCAAGGCAGAAACAACTAACACAAATTGTGTTCGGAGGCAAGCTTCCCCTTCCATATATAAGATCAGACTAAATATGGGCTTTACTTGATACCAGGTGTCTGCTTGGCTCCTTTCTCTTCTCTATCTTGCTTCCCTCAGTCCCTTGCTTATTTGTCCTTAGAGCACTCTCTGTCTTTCTTATGTCTGAATCCTCGCCTCAGGCTCTGCTTCTAGGGAACCCCATCTAAGACACATGTACATTTCTGAACCAGTTACTAAATGAATGCTTAAGGGGAGAGATTATGCTAAGGGATAATCCAGACCACATGCCCACCTATATACCACATAAACCTGAATTCCTGAAAATGTTTAATCAAGGACTTTGATTCGTACCTGCTATAAACCCCCATGTCCAGAATAGCACAGTCTGTAAATAAATTGAATGGACTGTGTATGTATTTATTATTTTGCAAGAAAAATTGAGGGTGGGAGGGTGGTTGTTAGTAACTGTTACCAGAGGAAAGGGAATTGAGTGTAGGAATGTGAACTGATAACTATGTACTACAGAAATGAACAAACAAGCAGAACTAGACTTCAAATCAAACCAAAACCTCTTTCACTCTGCCAAAGGCCAAGTTCCTTTCAATGACCAAATCTGCCAAGCATTTGTAATCCTAAATAGTGCTTTCATTTTAGGATTTAAAAAATATTCTAAGAAATGTGTTAGTTGCTTTTTTGCCATCTGGTGAGTAGTGGAATTACTTCAAGAGGATAATGAGAATCTGCTTTTTTTAATTTAATATAAGAATTGCAGAGAGCAGTCACTGAAAAACCAGGAAAGAGGTTTCTTGCTGAGTCATTCACCCTTGCTCAAGACAAGCTTTCACTTTGCGTTGAATGTGATGTTTCTTCATTGTCCCCCACTCCCTTTCCCTTTCTCAGCCAGTCGGTAATTTCTCTGTGGCTAGAGTGACATTGCCCTTCCAGAAGGATCAGGCAAACTCGGTGGAGACACTTCCAGGGACTACCCTCCCCATGCCCTCCAAGTGCATATTCATGATTTCTCCCCCAAGGGACTGTGCGAAAGATCTCACTGCAACATAAACTATGCATCTGGAAGAAAAACCCACTTGTTTTCTCAAAATACATTAATTGTGGGGCGCCTGGGTGGCTCAGTGGGTTAAGCCGCTGCCTTCGGCTCAGGTCATGATCTCAGGGTCCTGGGATCGAGCCCCGCATCATCGGGCTCTCTGCTCAGCAGGGAGCCTGCTTCCTCCTCTCTCTCTGCCTGCCTCTCTGCCTGCTTGTGCTCTCTCTCTGTCAAATAAATAAATAAAAAATCTTAAAAAAAAAAATACATTAATTGTACCAAGCATGTTGGTATAACTCCAGCCCAAACTAAAGCAGGTTTTAGTTAGTTTATTTTACTTGTTCTGAGTAAAAGTGGGATTTCCATCAAGCTTTAAGACATTGAAAATTTTGGGAGTCACTGAATAATCCTATCTTAGAGAGATATAATTATAAAGGTCACACTGGGTTGAATAGGAACAAAGTCATGAGAAATAGTTATCTGAAGACTGCTTTGTTGGTTTGAGAGCCTGTTAATTTTTAAAAAACTGACAAAAATGATTTTTGGAGTGGAATTGACCACCTCCAACTGTCTGTCTTGACTATGCTAAGATGTGGGAGAACTATACTTTGGAAACTGGAACTAATCAGGTGCTCAGAGCCATAGTACTCAGACTTTCACCTGAACAAGCTTTGTAGCTGTCAGTTGGGAACATGTGCTGGGGACCTGGGTCATTGTGTGTCACCTTCGTGATTAGAAAGAAGTTCAGTCCACATGGTTTGGTCTTTAAATACTAAACTTATCATTGATGTGAATTAGCCAGCTACTCACTACTAGCAGGACTGACTTGTGACTGCCATGGGCCCTGGGGAATTTTGAATTTTGAGGCCCCTTCCTCCCTTAAAAACTATCAAAAATTATATTTTAAGACTGTGTTGTCAAATGAACAGAAACAGACACATAAATACAGAGAACAAACTGGTGGTTGCCAGAGGAAAGGGGGAGGTACAGGTTTTTAGTCATGGAATTAATAAGCCACAGGAATGAAAGGTACAGAATAGGGAATATTGTCAATGGTATTGCACTAGCGTTGTATGGTGATGGATGGTGGCCACACCGTGGTGAACATAGCATAGCATATAGAGTTGTTCAATCACTGTGTTGTACACCTGAAACTTAAAATTGTGTGTCAACTATACCTCAAAAAAAGAATGTGTTGGTAAAAAGGTTAATATAATCCAGGCTGGATTCACTTTTTGTATTGTGGTAAAATACACATAACATGAAATTTACCATTTTAGTTGTTTTTAAGTGTACAGTTCAATGGCATTATGTATGTTTGTATATTCATTATTATTATATTTATTTTTATTCTGGTTTTAAAAGAAAATTAAAATTAAAATTTTCATGGACCCAAAAAAGTATAGACTGTACTTGCTGTGCCTAACTAGGTATGGCCAAGGTTGGCCCTGATTATGAGATAGCCAAAAAAAGGCAAAAAGAGCAACATTGAAATGCTCCCAAATTCACTTTATAGTTCACAGACACAAAATGACATTCAAATTTACCTTTTCTTTCCACAGGGAAATACTAATCCTGGGAAGTAGTGTATCTGAATGGAGGGAGCCTGGGATTCAGGCAGACTGAGATCAAGCCCTATTTGTGGCCCGTCCGTGCTGTGTGTCAAAGCCAGCACAGGTGGGGCTTGCGACAGGCCCAGCAGGAAGCCTTGGGAGTGGGCAGGGACTACAGTGCCAGCAGACTCGGAAACAGCACCAGCTCCTGGCTAAGAAGTCAGTGCCCAGACTCCAGATGAAGCCTGAGACAGTCTCTAGGGATCCAATGGGGAGCATCTAGAGTTCAGTAGAGGACTATCAAGTCACAGTTGCAAACTAAAGGACAGAAATATATAAGCAAAAGGGATATCTGGGGGAGAGGAGTGTCAGTCCAATCGGCTGCTGAGTACTGCTTTTTAACAGTCTACTTTTCAAGAGTCTCCTTGTTCTTGCTGCAAGCGCCACCTGTTGCCAGAAACTGTGTGCCCTTGGGCACTTCTCTTCTCAAGCCTCAGCTTCCCCATTTGTGCAATTAGGAATTGGATGAATGACCCCTAAGTCTGATGAACCATTTGCCTATTTCCTGTTTCTTAATAGTGCCACACCTTTTTTCCTATTCTAGGTCTTATTGAAACTCAGAGCTTAATGCCCAAGTTTTAGAGCAGAGGTTGCAAATTGTTAGCTGCTGGGCCAAATCTGGCCCACAAGTGAGCTTTGTTTGGCCTGCTCAATGGTTTTAAAGTTTGACTTAAATGCCAGGACCCCCAAATTAGGAGATGCTTCATAGAACTCTGAACTCCTGCCTTCTCTTGAAAACTTGGCAGTGCTCCCTTGCACCACCAAGTCCTGATTCTCGGTCTTTCTGTCATCTGTGTGTTAGAAGGTGAAGCTGGTGTATCATGCTTACTTAATAGAAAAAGAGAGGCAGAGAGGAAGAGAAGGCAATTTGATTTACATCCTGCTGATAGAATCCTGTATCTTGTTCTGTATCCAAATAATTCAGAACCAAGAGAGAAGCTTGCAAAAAACTTCCTAGAGAGTTCCACTCCTCTCAGGCAGCTTTCCTCCTCCCCCACTGCTTGGCCCCTTCTGTCCTTTGTATGAGCTTCAGTCATAGCACATGGCACACTAGTCTACCACATTTTTTCAATTCCAAAAAAGTGATAGATTTTAAGATGTCTTTGAATCTATTAGGTTAATAATAGATATCTAGGTCAGGAGACCCCATAACATTAAATGAACTCATTCGGCAACACATGATTTCAGAAGCTTTAAAATGTGAAGGGAGAAAAAAGCATCTTTAAATCAAGGAAAACAAGGTAATGATTATTTTACATTCCCTCTCTCCAACAGACTTGTGAACTTGGTTTGGTCAGGGACAGTACATTTTTGTCTTCCCACCCCACCCCTCCCGCTCCCCCTGGGCCATGTCTGTTGATGCCCTGAATGAACGTTTCATTTGGAAAATTTTCTAGATGCTCCCTTAGTTACCATGGTAATCCAAAATTGGTTTCACAGTCCTGTGTACCAAGGGGAGCCCTGCTGGGGAAGGCCTCCGCTGACCTGGACCCTGAACAGTGCCTGTGCTGGCTCTCCTTCCTGGGCAAGCAGAACACTGATGAAAATAAAACACTTAGAGTGAAAACTTCAGGAATAGCTTTATAAATATAAAACAATTTATTTGAAATAATTCTGCTGTCAATTGTCAGATTTTCTTATCAATGCAAAAAACAAAAACAATACACAACTGTCCTTTCAAAGTCTTTTCTCAGTGAGCCCTAAATTTGAACAAAGGACTCTTAGTGGAGAGTTAGAAAATCTATTCTCATGGTTCAGTAATCTGTTGAACTTCTGTTGAATCCAATTATTATAAGAAAGAAAGCCTATAAATACAATAATAGCTTCCATTTCCTCGGTGTCTATTAATGTTCCAGGCGCTTACCATGTGCTGATTTGACCAACACTTATGGATCACTTGCCATGTGTCAGGCACTGTTCTGAGCACTTTACACATATTTGTTCATTTAATCTTCATAATAAACCTAGGAAGCAGCTTTTATTATTATTCCCATTTTACAGATAAAGAAATTGAGGTACAGAGATTAAGTGACTTGTCCAAGGTCACGCAGCTATAAAGACAAAATTCAAACCTGAGCTTCCTAGCTCCCAAATCCGTGCTCCTAACCAAGTTATTACACTGCCTCTCTTAATCCTTTCAATAACTCAATAAGATAGGTGTTACTATGGTTACTGTGCAGATTGGGTACTGAAGCTCAGTTAGGTAATTATCTGTATGGCTTCTCCGCTCCTGACCACATTCTGATCTGAGGGAACTCTGGAAACTCTCCTAAGCGTTAACCTTAAACTTCTATCTTCCACATCCCTAAACACACATTCATATATTCACAGAAAATTTATAATGCTTTTCTTGAACTTATTTTTAGGAGATTAAGAGCCCCAATCTTTGTAGATAAATTATTTTGAAGTGATGATCTAAGGCATGCACTAGAAGGAATTGAATATGCAAGTTTAATGAGTTCAATTAATTAGAAGGGAGTCTTTCTTTTAAGACCCCAAAATAACTGCTTTTTGAAGTATAAATTGGTAATTGGAAATCGAGGAACTTAAATGCTTGAAGCATCTCAATTGTATTATCCTGAGGAACTGCTCTTGGAATATGGAAGAGTGATCGTCTTTCCCAGGTGAGAAATCTGTCCGAAGGAGAAGACATAAATTAACAATCTAAAGTTGGGGTCACTTTGCCCAGGTCCAATTATGAGTCCCTTGAACATGTAAGAGTAGAGTGGCCAATAAGGATGGGACTTTTCTGGATTCAGCATTGAAAGTCCCTTGTTCCAAGGAAATCTCTGAGCCCTGGGCAAACTGGATGGTAGGTCACCCTAAATTAAGGGCCAGTTATGGATGACAGTTTGTGGGAGAAATTTACTGTTGGATGGAGATGAGGAAGTGAAGGGAGAGGTAAAGGGGATCCCAGGCAGAGGAAGCAGCTTGAGCAAAGGCCTGAGGTTGAAAATGTGATGGAGGTTTTGGGGAATTGCAAGGATTCCATATAGCTCTGGTTTGCACTTTATGGAGGAGGCAGAGTGGAAAGTAAGGGGGAAGAGAGGTGGCTGGCCAAATATGAAGCCAATGGAATGTGAAATGGGCAGATAGAGTTTTATGAGCCTGGCTCAATGCTAGAAGTTTATCCTTGGTACTAATGAGCAGTTACCAGGACCAGGAGCCCTTTTACCGTGGTCCCCTTGTGGTCTCTGTTAAGTTAGGACAAAACAGAACAAAAATTGGCTTGGCTTGCAGGATCCTAACTCAGTGGTCTTCAAACAATTCTGCTCATAAGTTCCCTGAAAGAATTTGAAAACTATGTATTCCCTTGCACATTTTTAAGTTGATCTTTAAAATGTTTATCATAAGTTTTTTCACTGCAAAGGATATGTTTTCTGGTACTTTGTAAATATTGGCATTTTAAAGTAAACTATTATATATATTTTTAAAATGAATCCAATGAACTACAATTACAAAAGGAACTCATATATATATGATTCACCTCTTTTTCAGCAGGAAATTTTACATCATTTTTTTTCTCCTCCTTTAACTTATTTTCCATTTCCTCTATAGAATTTTATCCTTATGTATTTTTATGCTTGAAAGACTTTTATTGATCACAATTTTATATTTCTCTGTGACAAAAATTATTTACATAAGTTGAAGTGGAATTTAAAAACATTTGCTATGACCATTGGACTTTAATTATTTAAACATATCTTCTGGATTGAGTTATCACTATAATTAATATAAGTACATAATTGATCAGAACAAAAATATATCACAAACTTTGATAAATAATATTAAACATAAAATTAAAATTTATCAGAAAAAGTTTATTAATGAGGTGGAGGGCTATTTAAAAAATTGGTTCAGAAATGAATGGCTGAAAATTACTTTTCGGTAATTTTTTGCTGAAATGAGACAGCATTCAGCATCAACCATATTCTTTGTTTATATGTATGTAGCCTTGGGAAATCTTCTTTATATAAATAAGATGATGGAAATGGAAGGCATTTGTTATAAACAAGTGTCACTCAATGCTTCAAAGTCCTCTTAAGTTACAGGCCCAAAACTAATAGTATAATATAAAAAATGATTTTTTGTTGAGATGATTAGCTGATAACTTGAATTTTTTTTTTAAAGATTTTATTTATTTATTTGACAGAGAGATCACAAGCAGGCAGAGAGGCAGGCAGAGAGAGGAGGAAGCAGGCTCCCCGCTGAGCAGAGAGCCCGATGCAGGGCTCGATCCCAGGACTCGGAGATCATGACCTGAGCCGAAGGCAGTGGCCTAACCCACTGAGCCACCCAGGCACCCCTGATAACTTGAATTTAAGGATAGGAAACACCTGGTTGACAGGAAGTTTTGTTATCCAGTGGGTTAGTTTCTCAGCACCAACACCAAAATATCAAATCCTCCACAACACATGCACACTCTCCATTGGTGCACAACCGTGAGATCCAAGATGGGTGAGGAATGTGCCTTTCTTTCGGAAAGAGGGGAAAGGATAACCGTAAAACAGAGGTAGGAAAAGAGAACCTGAAGGAAACTAACTGACAGCAATCATTTAGAACAAAAGGAATAAGAAAATTGAGGATCTGAAAATTGATTTTCTTAAAATCATCTTGACTTTCAACTCCTTGTAAAGTCTTCATGGGCCTTTGGCGCTAAACATGCCTCAGGTTGAAGACCACTGTCTTAGGAGATGTTACTGCTGACCTGTGTGGGAGCTGGGATGGCAATGTTTCTTTCCCCAGTCCAGAACAAACTTTCTAAATGAGAATTTTCTAAGAGAAAGAAATCTCCTTCTTGTAGCCTTTGCCTTAAACTTGAAGATGTTCGTCTTAGAAGGGCCTTCTAATTTCTTCTAATTCCTTGTACCTTGGACAGTCTGTGTCTATAGCATGACCTTCATTCTGCTCTACTTCTTAACCTTGGGTCCTCTACTGGTGGCTGTCACCAACAGATGAAAAACACCAGGGGATGTCTTTCCTATCTCTATCCTGCTTCACGGGGGCTGACCCCAGGGAAAGATTCTAATGGAGTCATTATCTTTAGTGATCGTGGGCAGATTCTTGTTTTGAAGTTATTGCAATGGAAATGCAAATGGACCCAGAAGTCTGATATTTTTCTGGCTGGGTCCTTAGCACGATTTTCCCCAACTCTGACCACGAACATCCCTCATACCTCTAAAGAGTCTCTCTCTCTCTCTTACACACACACACACACACCACGAAGGCCTGGAAATGTTTTAGGCAGCAGAAAATCTATTTGTCAGGAGTGTGAAGAATGTACTGAAAGAGTCAAGACCAAAAGCAGTGAGACCACTTAGGAGACCTTTATGGTCCATGCAAGAGATGTTAATGGCCCGAACTCAGGCAGGAACCAGTGGAGATGGAAGGAATGGGTGGGTAGTCTTGGGAGATGTTAAAGAAAATGAAAGGATTTAGTCAACTTAATGACTGATTGGATTAAAGTGATGAGAGAGTGAGTCAGGTTCAGGATAAGTCCCACTTTACATTTGATTGATATGTATAACTGGATAAATGGTAGTAACTCTATCAATCAAATGCAAAGAAAAAATGAAATTGAGGAGAAGATGGCAAGTTCAATTTTTGCATGATTAATCTGAGGTGCCTGCTGGATAGATAGGAATAATTATAAAGTAGGCTGTTGAGGAACGGGGTCTCTGGGTTAAAATACAAATTTAGGAAATCAGTACTCTAAAGGTGGACATTCAAGTCATGGTAGAGGGTTAGATTACCAAAGAGAGGGTGTAGAAAGAGGAGAGGGCCAAGTGCGGAATCCTTAGGAGAACAAACACTTAAGTCGGGCAAAGAAGACAAGCTAGCCAAAGAGATGATAAAAACAGAAGAGAGGTGGGAGGTGAACTTAGAAAGGGAGGGACGTTTCCCGGAAGACATAATGGCCTTAGAGTTAAATGTCTAAAAAATATGCATTGGAT
Organism: Lutra lutra; assembly: GCF_902655055.1. Lineage (NCBI taxonomy): Eukaryota > Metazoa > Chordata > Mammalia > Carnivora > Mustelidae > Lutra > Lutra lutra. The sequence continues at coordinate 128,330,863 of NC_062278.1, read as the reverse complement.
CTCTCTTAGATAGATGCAAACACCAATTTTTTTTGGCCCAATCCCACTGCCCCATTAATAATTTCTCCATTTCCTTCCTTCATCTAAATGCTAAACTTCAGGAAGGAGTTGTATTCTATTTCTTTCTTCAATTCCTCATTTCTAGCTGTCCCCTTAGAATCCAGCAGAATGACTTCTACCTGTTCCATTCTACTGACTTTGATCTTTCAAGGAACTGCATGCTATCTTATCAATGGCCTTTTCTCATTCCAGTCTTTTGGAGATGATGTCAGGAGCAGTGGGAGTATAGGGAAGTAAGGAAGGAAAAAGAAGGAAGCCAATAAATGGTTGTCTATGAAGTCAGTTGCCATGTAACTAGAACTTAATCTTGCCTGGACACTCTGAGACTCAGCATAGATCATGGGCTCAGAGTTATCCTAGGGGGTGTGGGATCTGGGGTGTTTATACATCACTCTAGTCCATCATTGGTTGGGGGTTGCTACTGTGGAGTGAGGACAGGGAAGCATCAACTCCCCAGTGTTTCTGGCTCCACACTGCTGGGGCAGCCAGAGGCCCTTAGACAATTGGAGTCAGGTGTCCTATTCTATAAGACCTGAGATTATCTGGATAGAACACTGACTGGGTCTGCCACATCCCTTTTTCTTGGCCTTCCCAACATATTTTACTCTGCCCTCTACCCTTTCTTCATGTAATATCTTTAATTTCTGTCTTGGTATGCTAATCAGTTTCTTACTCCCATCTTTGCCCTCTCTCTTTCTGTGAATGGTTCTTTCTTTCTTCTGTCTCTTAAATAAGAGCAAACTGGAAAGTGAAACTCTAGTCCTCAGTCTTCTGTTCTTTGTTTCTTTCACACTTACTTGATATTTTTTCTGACCTCATTACCTCAACTCTTGCTTCTATGCAGATTAATCCCAGTGTGTTGCATATAATTATGTTCAGTGACTTAGCTGTTGAGATCAAAATTTATTTAAAGGTCTTCAGGAAAAAAAAAGACTTTGGGTATCTTTTATAACTTAGCAGACTGAAAAATCTATAAATGTCTGCTGGGAGTCATTCAGGAATTACACTTCCTGCTGACAGTGTGAGAAGCAGGCTCAATGTATGACTCAGCTTGCAATCAATGGAGCATTATGTTTCAAGGAAATGGTAAAGTCTTATACCAATTTAGAATTTGTCATTAAATCTTGTCTGATTCTTTGTCCACAAAGAAGTACAGCTCCCTACTGTCAAGGCCTGAGCTGTTGGGATCTTTGCCCAATTCCTGGACAGAGCCATAATTAATAATGTTTGCCATCAAGAAAAGCAGCATGATTGGACCCCTCAGATCAAGCTAGTTAGAGAGAGAGAGAGAGAAAGTGCACACAGAAGGGTGGTTATTGCAGAGGTGGAGCCTAGGGGAAGAGTAAAGAGAAGGCTCCCAGGCAGGTGTTTGGCTCTGGCTCCATCTAATCCTGTGGCTGGTCAGGGAGTGGTGGAGAGGGGAGGGAGTATTAGACTTTTAGATTGGGCTCAGCCTTCTGCTGTCATCATTTACAATTTTTCTTTGGCTTCTGTCTTTAACTCATCTTTAAGAGTAGAGCACTGAAAATTTGGTTGGAAGCTCTGAGCACATCAGAGTTGCTTTGATAAGAAGCTCAAGAATTCTGATTCCTGATTTTTTTTGTATGGCCTATTTAAATTTTTTTCATTCATTCTTTCTAGAAGCTGGAAGATGTTCTGTTTGTCCCCAGGGTTCTGAAATTTCACTAAGATATGCCTTGATGAGGGCAGTATGGTGCTGGGTACTCTACAGGCCCTTTCAATCTGTAAACTAGAACACTGTCCTGAATTATTTCAAGAATTATTTCCTTCCCTCTGTGCTCTCCCTCTGGACTCTTTATTTGGATATTGGACTTCCTGAGCAGGTCTTCTAATTTTCTTACCTTTTCAGATTGTCTTGCCTTCTAATTTTCCTATCTTTTCTTACCAATATTCCTTCTTTTGTCCTTTCGCTTTCATATCATGAAGGACTGGCTCTTTCAATCTTTTTATTATGTTTTTAAAATTTTTCTACTACCATGTTTTAAACTTTAAGCCTCCCTTTGTATAAGTACTCCTTTTTCTTTTTGATAAATCACCTTCTAAAAAATATGTCTGTCTGTCTGTCTGTATGCATGTATTTGAGAGAGAGTGTGAGAAAGAGCAAGAGGACATGTGAGGGGAGGGAAAGGGAGAGAATCCTCAGGCAGACTTCCCACTGAGCATGGAGCGGGGTGCAGGGCTCAATCCCAGGACACCGAGATCATGACGTGAGCCGAAATCAATTAAAAACTAAAATTAAGGGGCGACTGGGTGGCTCAGTCGGTTAAGTGTCTGTCTTTGCCTCAGGTCATGATCCTGGAGTCACAGGATTGAGCCCTGCGTCAGGCTCCCTGCTCAGCGGGGAGTCTGCTTTTCCCTCTGCCCTTCACCCTGTTCCTGTTCTCTCTTTCTCTCTCTCTCTCATATAAATAAATAAAATCTTAAAAAACAAAAGCAAGGAACAAAAACTAAAAGTAAGTCAGATGCTTAACCAAATGAGCCACCCAGGCGCTCCTAAATCCCTTTTTATAAAAACATCCTTTCATCATCTTTCAATGATGTAATATCCATCTGAGAACTTTGATAATCAAAAAGCTTTTTTTCTCCCTGAATAGGTTCTTTTCCCCCAAAGTTATCTTTATCTGTTTGTTTTGTTTTCTCTGAGGTTTTCCTTAGATGTGTGGTGATCCTTGGCCTCTGCTCACATTTAAGGATGGGGCATAAAAAGCTGACTGGAGCCTCTGAGAACACGGATTGGGTCTTGTCAATGAGGGATTTCACTGTTCAGCAATCTAGCAGGGCCAATTGATTAGCAAATCCCTATGTCAGAATTTTGAAGTCTTTCTGTTAAGCTTGTCAAAATGATCAGAGAAAGATCTTCCAGTCTCCTGGACAGTACAGGCCTGGCTGCCAGTATTCTGGGAGCCAAGAGGGAGAAGAGGGCTGGTTTCAAAATTCAGTATGTAAATGTTTACATTTTCCTGTTTTCCATACGGATCACCCTATCCTTAGTTGTGTCTGATTCTGCCAGTATAGGCCCTTAGATTTTCCTTTTCCAGAGAACATTGCTCTTCACTCTCAGAGGAAAGGCCTCCAACCTCCTGCTAGGGCTGGAGAGAGGTAGTTTCCCTGCTGTGTGGATTGGGAAGGGCATCTGAGGAGCTAACAGCTTCTTAAAAGAACTTTCACTCAGTCTCTTTTATCTTAACTCCTTACTTCAGCCCCACTTCCAGAGGTACCTGGAGTTGTCAACTCACGAGCTCTTTGGGTTTTACAGTGTAAATCAGACTGCTTCATATCTTCCATCATTGTTTTAGGATTTAGTTTACTAGAGCTCTTAAGCCAGTTTCTGCTTGTTTGTTTTCTAACTTCCAAAATATAGTTGTTTTTTGTATCCTTTTCTCTTTGTCCTTGCGGATTTATGCCTTTACAAAAATCCCTTCCTACTTATTTTGATGAGATTTTGAGAGAGGTGGAGGTTACCTCATGCTATTTGTCATGTTAAGTTAGATTTTGTAGGGTAAAACCTTGGATGCTTCACCCTAGTTAGAGCTCTCCTCTAGAAAACAGAGGTGGTGGGGAGAAACCTGGATCTTTGGAGGAACTTTAGAAGAAGGGAATTCTGTGAACCTGAAAAACTCAACCTCTCCCCAGACAAAGAGCAAGGGGATTCTTGTAGTTCAGTCCAAATCACCTCCTTGTACATGTGCTATCTAAGGCTCACTGGAGACTCCATAAAGGCTCCACCACAGCAACTTGTCCTTCATGATCTTGATCACTCTGCAACTCCCTATTTATACACTACATCTCTTCCTTAATCCTATTCAGCCTGAATGAGTATCTCTGGGTGATCTTTCCTGCTCCAGAAAAGCAGGAGCTGATAACTTCTCATTCAGGAACTGTTAAAAGTTTTAGAATGCTAGAGGTGAAAAGTGTTAGAGAACATCAAGTTAAACATGCTCTTTTAGAGTTGAGGAACTGGTAGATCCAGAGGGTTTAATTGATTTGTTCAAGGTCACACAGCTGCAGAGGAGCAGAGCTAACTATCGAATTCAGGTCTACCATCCTCTAATCAGGAGCCTCTGCCCAGCACCACCTGCCATGTGGGCAGGTGGCCAGTCTGCATGTTCACATCTCCTTAAAGATCATTAAAGTGGTTCATAAACCTCTTTACAGCTGAAACAGAGTTTGCTCTAATTTTTATCAAATTGATTATTTCTACATATAATATATAAAATGTGGGTCTCTCTGCTTAGATTGACTGTGAAAACACTTACAAACAAAGGAGGAGGGGAAGATGCTGGAAGGTGGGGCGGGGGGTCACCAAGACTAGGCCCAGTGGAAATACTAGGGGTAGGATGGCTTACCCTGGCTTCCTACCTTTGCTCCTGTGCTCACCCTTCTAGCCCCTCTCTAAACGCAAAGAACAACAGCAAACTGCCACTAAATTTCCTGTATGCAAAGTAACTTCTTTTCCTTCTTCATTAATCCTCAAAGAATTTTTCGTTTTAAAACTTGAGATGTGATTACTTATACCAGGTATTTAAAATATATGTGATAATGATCAACATGAAGCCAGGTGAACCATCTGTAGCCTCAGTATTCCCATGGGACATAGACTTGGTGACTCCCTCTTCCCAGCAGACCCACTCATTTTGTTTGTGAGTGTTTGCACAGTCAAATCTAAGCAGAGACTCAAACATTACATATATTTATATACATATAATAATCAATGTGATAAAAATTAGAGTAAACTCTGTTTTGGCTGTAAGGTGGTTTATGAACCACTTTAATGATCGTTAAGGAAATGGGGACAGGACTGGCAGCCTGCGCACATGACAGGTGGTGCTGGGTTCTGACTCCTGATTAGGAACCACTCAGGATTCAGACCAAGTCCTAGGGCAAGAACAGAAACTGATGGAGGAAGTGGCCCAGGATCCCCAGGAGACAGGTGGGTTTGGATGCAGAAGTGCAGACACTAGGATATTATTTAGAAAGAAATTTCCCAGAACAAGAATCAGAAGTCAGAAATGATCTGAACTGAGAGGAAGAGTTGCTAAGATTAAGATGTTTCTGTTTTGCATTTAAAACAATATTTTGTTCAGTAAGTACTAGTTGAGCAGCTGGTCAAATCAGATCTGGTAGATATCAGCAGTAGGGGACATTGCTGTCTTTGGCTACTCAACACACATTCCCCCTTTTCTTGATAATAGTATCTAATGTTTATTCTTATGGTCCACAGACTTCAGGGGAACCTGATGCATCCCTTTTCTGCTTTAAGAATGGGATATAGGATACAAGATATTGTCTTTATCTTAAGCAAATAAACACAGACTAAGATCAGAACTTTGGTTCAACAAGTTGGAGGGGGAAAGTGCTCTTCCTTCTTTCATGTGAACAGGAAAGCATATGGGTCCTGGCATCTCTGCTGGTCACCTTGAAACTGCAAGGGGAGAAGCCCGTCAAAAAGAGAGCTAACGATGAAGTGGATTTGAGAAACAGTGAGAAACTAGGACCTGACTCCATCATTTTAGCATTTGGGTTAAGTCTGGTCTGAAACTCCAGACTGTTCAGTTAATGAGCCATTATATTCCTTTTTCCCCCAAATCATCTGTTTTACTTAATTTAAAAGAATATACCTAAATGCTCTTAGTTTAGTTTAGTTCAGTTTAATTTTGCATTTCTATGTATATGACCTCTCTAGTCAGCCAAAGTTGTCTACCAACTATGAGGGTGGGGAGGATTAGAACTCCTAAAAAAGGAGGTTAATGAGAAAAAAAAGAGTCAAAGTTCAAATTTCTATTTGAGTGCACAAAAGAGAGGAAAGAGAGAATGTGTGGGAATAAGCGGGCAGACTCTTGTATTGTGACTTTAACTTTCCTAGAAGAAATTCCAGTATGGATATTATTAAATGGACTGCAGAGCAAGCTGAAAGTAGAGGAAACTTGGGTTCTACACTCTATTTCAAAATGTGGGAGCACATGTCCTCACAGTGTGGCTCTGCACCAACATAGGATGGTGAAAGCAGAGTGAAATCCAAGTGCAGTGTTACATAGACAAGATAGAGAGAGAGCTAAGTTGACACTGTGACTCTACTGATATTTCTGTATGGTATGGAAGGGATCCAGAGGTTCCTGCAGGCGCTGTGAGGGATACAGAAAGTAGCCGGGATGGTGCTAGTTGGTCTGGCTAGAGGGTTGTCATAGAAGCAACAAAGTAACCTTGTAGCTGAAAGCTTCAGGCCAATTACCTGGTTGGGTGTCCTCTGGGAGTCATAGTGAAACATCATGGGATCCACAGTGTCAGTGAGAACCAAGTAGGGCCAGAGATAATCTTCCCTGTTGCATCTGCTTTCTCTCCCTATTGGCAATTCCTTCTGTGATTTTTAATTCTTTGTTTGGCATTGGGTATACTCACATTGTTGTGCAACCATCAACACTCCATTGCCAGAACTTTTTATCTTCCCCAACTGAAATTCTGTATCCCTTAAATGTTAAGTCCCCATTCTCCCACCCACCCTTCCCTTGGTACTGCCATTCTATTTTCAGTCTCTATAAATTTGACTACTTTAGGTACCTCATATAAGTAGATTCATGCCATATTTGTCCTTTGTGACTGATTTATTTTACTTAAGTCTAATGTCCTTAGGGTTCATCCAGTTTGTAGCAAGGATTAGAATTTCCTTTCTTGTGCTATTGCCGCACTGTTTTGATTACTGTTGCTTTGTGGTAAGTTTTGAAATAGGATATATAAGACCACCAATTTTATTCTTCATTTCCTTTCCTTTAAAAAAAAAATTATTTGGCAGAGAGACAGAGAGAGAGCACAAGTGGCAGGAATGGCAGGCAGAGGGAGAAGCAGGCTCCCCATTGAGTGAGGAGTCCAGTGTGGGACTCCACCCCAGCACCCTGGGATTATGACCCAAGCGGAAGGCAGATGCTTAAATGAATGCTTAAGCAACTGAGCCATCCAGGCGTCCCTTGTTCTTCATTTTCAAGATTGTTTTGGTTATTTAGGATTCCTTAAGTTTCCCAACTGGATCCTATGGCCTGGGATCATGACCTGAGCTGAAGACAGCCCCTTAACCAACTGAGACACCTAGGTGTCCCAGGATAGATTTTTCCATTTCTGAAAAAATATCATTGGGATTTTGGTAGGGATTGCTTTAAATCTGTAGATCACTTTAGGTTTTCATCTTAGTAAATTTAAGTCTTATAGTCCACGAACATGGGATGTCTTTCTATTTATTTGTGTTGTTAATTTCTTTTAGCAATGTTTTATAATTTTTAGTGTATAAATATTTTGTTTTTGTTGTTAAGTTTAGTCTTAACTATTTCATTCCTTTTGAAGCTATTGTAAATAGAATTGTTTTCTTAATTTCTTTTTTGGATTGTTCATTATTAGTATGTAGAAATGCATCTGTTTTTTATTTTTTTATTTTTATTTTTTAAAAGATTTTATTTATTTATTTGACAGACAGAGATCACAAGTAGGCAGAGAGGCAGACAGAAAGGGGGCAGGGAGCAGGCTCCCTGCTGAGCAGAAAGCCTGAGGTGGGGCTTGATCCCAGGACCCTGAAATCATGACCTGAGCCGAAGGCAGAGGCTTAAACCCACTGAGCCACCCAGGCACCCTGCATCTGTTTTTTAAACATTGGTTTGCATCCTTCAGTTTTGCCAAATTCGTTTATTAGTTCGAACATTTTTCTTTGGTAGAGTATTTAGGGTTTTATGCATATAAACTCATGTTGTCTGTGAACAGAGATCATTTTACTTCTTCCTTTCCAATTTGGATGTTGTTTCTTTTTTTTGCCTACTTGCTCTGGCTAAAACTTGTAGTATTATGTTGGATAGAAGTGGTAACAGTGGGCATCCTTGTCTTATTCCTGAGGGAAAGCTTTCAATCTTTCACCATTGAGTACAATGTTAACTGTGGGCTTTTCATATAGGGCCCTTATTATGTTGAGATACTTTCCTCTTATTCCTTGTTTGTTGGGTGTTTTTTTCTTTTTATCATGAATGTATTTGTATTTTTAATAATCAGAAATTTTCACACACACAAAAAATCAAGATCTCTACCCCCTATTTAAAAAATCTTAAAATCTTTTAACACTGAATTTACATTTCCTTATGGTTTCTGAAGCTGAATTAGCAAGTGTTCTCTTATGCATGTTCTTCAGAAATAATCTCCATCTAGCCTTTTCCACTCATTTTACATAACTAGAAATATTTATTTTTTGGCCTCTGTTATCATGACAGCGAACTTTAATTTAGTGTTTATTGATGCCTGACACTGTCCTAAGACTTTTTCATGTATTAGTTAATTTAATTCATACAATAGCCCTGTGTAGTAGTTATTATTATGCCCTTACTTGATCTAAAGCACAGAATCTGATCTAAGAATCTAAAGCACAGAGCTAGTAAGCGGAGAAGTGAACAAATGTGATAATAGAATTAGTAAATGGTAATGAACAAAGAATTGATTGGGAAAAACAGATAGCTGTGCTTATGGTTGGTGCCCCTCATTTTATACATAATTTGAAGACTTAGACAAATGCTTGTACTTTGTAATAGCAAGATGCCTCACTTATTTCAAGATATGTGGTTATGTGCCAGGTACTTGAGGCTGATAAAAGTCTGAATGCTACTGAAATGGGGTGTTTATTGTGTGCCTTCTTGTAAGGGTATACAAATCAAATCTTAGTTGTTTAGGCCAAAGTGCTGCAAGTACTAAGCTTTATGTCTGATTACAAGAGTGAATTTGTAGTGGTGCTGCTGAGAGAAGCAAATATTCCCACAATGGTAATCAGAAACTCTAGTAACTTCTCTGGTCTTTGAGGGATCTGAATTGTTTTCTGGGATTAGAAAAAGGAAATTTTTACTTAAATAAAGGCTGTATGTATATAGAAACTCAGAATAAATTATATTAAAGAAAATCTTTTCTGGTACCTCTTTCTATAGGAACAGCAAGACATTGCACTTTATTTTTTAGGTTAAAAGAACATTTCAGTCAACATGATGTCATTTTCAAAAGAAGCACTTGTTGAGTATTTAAAGAAATTGAAAAGCAATATGAATCTTTACTGAAGTTTCTTTGAGAGATACCTATAATATACATGTCCTTTTTTCACCTGCCCATCACTATATGATTTCTTCTGATAAAAGAACTTTGATTTTCCTTTGGAGAATGAGCTCTCCCACATTCTTTGTCCCCAGACTAAGGCATATGGTTGGGTGTATGATTCAGAATTTGCTAATGAGACATAATCCCAAGATTTTATTGGAACTACCTGGAAGTAAATGCTCTGTTTCTACTGGAATGGTCAGCTATAAGGATGGCATAAACTGAACACTGGAGGAAGGTAGGGAGGTGGGAAGAAATCACTAAATGAGAATAAACTCTTTGAAGTCAAAGTGAATTGAGACCATATCCTGATGACATTGTTTGTACTCTGGATCCAGCCATACTTGAAGCTATCTATTCAGATATGGATTTTTCAATTATTAAGCTACAAATATTCCTTTTCTTAAGTCAGTTTGAGTTTGAGTTTTGACACTTGCAAGAAAAATCCCTCAATTCACAAAAGAATTCCATTTATTACACATAACAAAACATCTAAAAATCCTTTCTCCTGTTTCTTAGTATATCTCAGTTCATTCAGAATGGCAGCTATGCTAACTCCCTAGTCTTACTCTCTCAAGTCCCTCAGAAATCTTCTCTCCTAAACTTGGCTCACTCTACATCTTTGTTTTTCTCACATCCAGACTCAAAACTTTTCTGGCCTTCTTCTACCCCCCACCCCTTCCAAGAGAAACATAAAATATAGCTGGGTTTTTTTTTTTTTAAAGATTTTATTTATTTATTTGACAGAGAGAGATCACAAGTAGACAGAGAGGAAGGCAGAGAGAGAGAGAGAGAGGGAAGCAGGCTTCCCGCCGAGCAGAGAGCCCGATGCGGGACTCGATCCCAGGACCCCGAGATCATGACCCGAGCCGAAGGCAGAGGCCCAACCCACTGAGCCACCCAGGCGCCCCATAGCTGAGTTTTGTAGATAGGTCTGGCCTTCTGAGGCCCCTTTGCTTTTGTATCTCTTTTCCTTATCTAGATCAGTGCCATTAATGCCCAGGGTGCTTTCTGAACAACAAAGGAGCCTTTCCCTTCAAAAAGGTGAAAGACTGAAAATACATGTTAAATTTTCTGTTCTGGTGTCATTTGTATTCAGTACAAATAGTGTGTTTGCTTGGATGTTAATTCTGTTTGCAAACAGCTACTCCTGGGGTTCCCTTTGGGTAAGTTTTGCTACAATAGTGCCTTGTTTTGTTTTGTCTGTGTGTTTTTTGAAGGGGGAGTGAGGAAAGAATATAGTTAAAGCAATTTAATTGTTTTTACAAGCCAGAGAAATGGTCAGGCCCACGTTGATATGGAGGGCTAGGGGCAATGTCATGACTATTACTCTATTACCATTTATATTCCCCTGCTTTGGGAACATTCTTTGGGTTTTCTACAGAAACAGCCAGAGACTCTCATTGACAACTGCTTCACTCAGCAACTCCTTCATAAACACATTTTTCAGACACTGTGCCCAGGACTCTTTTAAATGTCCTAAGAATATTGACTCATTTGAAAGCAGCCCAGCTGCAGTTGGGAAAGCACCAGCACTTGCTCCATAAAGATCTAGATTGTCTCTTTACACCAAGAGGCATCCGAAAGTTCTATTATGCTGGACACTCCAATGATCTCCAGCTCCTTTGTGAACATTTGGTTATGAGTGGTCTGAATTCCCTTCCTGAGTCTATTAAAACTGTTTTTGGTGCCCTCACACTGGGGAGGGGAGACCACCTCATATGATGGCTGCCTAGAGCCCAGGGAACTGTCAAGATGACTTTGGGAGACATCTCACCTTTTAAAGCCTTCATTTTTCTTTTACATTTTTTGTTTTCTTTTCTCATGAGTTTTCCCAACCACATTGTAGTAAAATCTATTATAGTGTCCTGGAATGGTAGGAAGAAGATAATAGGGAAAAGATGCCATGGCACACCCAGGAGGTGGGTGAAGAGAATTTAAGGAAGGTACTTTTTAAAAGGTGTGGGAAGGGTTAAAGGAAACTTCTGTGAGCCATTACCTGCCCCATTCCTGAAGGGACAAAGGTAGTGTGAGTGGGACAGAACCAGAGAGAACTGTGGGAGAGGACTGCAGGATTGGAGTAATGGTTTCCAGATAAAGAATATAGACACCGCTAACAGAGTTGGTCCTTGGTGGGCATACAGGAAAGTCCTGAATGCTATCTTGTCTTGTGATGTCCTGCAAAAATGCCTCCCATTGGCCAAGACCAAATCAAAGTCATAGAAGAACTGATGTAGACCATAAAGGTCAGCCCTGAGTCACAGAGCAAGGTGGTGAGTGGATCTAGAGAGACAGGAGAAAAACCAGCAGTCACATTCCATCTTTTCCCACAGCTAGCACCTTAGTTCAGGCTTTACTCTTTCTCGCCTGGCCTAGGGAAGTAACAGCCTTCCTGCTTGTCCTCTTGACCCATCTAGACCATTGCTTTTATGACCAGGTCTGTTTCCAAGAGACTATATTCACTCCTCAGGGAATTGGGGTATATAAACCCAAACCCAGGAACCAGCTCTGCAATGTCAAGACTCTTCCGTCAGAGACTTCATCGATAAAACGTCAGGAGGACTTGGGGATGCCCAAAGCCCTTCCCCAACCACGATTTAGGGATGCTAGACATATTTTTAAATATCTAAGCATCGACTTGCCACTTCTAAACACAAACAGACCGCTTGAAATGGACTAAAGCTGCCTCCCTGCCCCCTTCCAGAAGACCACGTCACCCTGGCTGGCAATCGATTGGCTCAATCCTGCTGTCTCCGAGGGCGTACGCTAAAGGGGTCCGGGCAGGCAGTTTCCTGGAGCCTTAGACCCTCCCATCGCGCGGGTAGGGGGAAGTCGCTCAGCTCAGGCACAAATCTTGAGCGTCCCTGGCGGTCTTCGACGCTGGCCAGGGCAGCGTTGGGGGGCGGGCAGCAGAGAGCGCAGGCGCAGTGTCCGTACCCGCGGCGCCCCTTCCACGCCCCGCCTGGCGGCCTCAGCAGCCCTGGGCGCGTTTTTCCTGGCAAAGCGCACAGTGGCCACAATCCGCGTGGAGGTTGGACTAAGCGCGCGGTATTGGGCATTCCTGGCCGCCGAGCGCCGCGCGCACCTTTTCTCGCCGTGACACACAGGTAACTGGGCCCCGGAGTCAGGCGGCAGCGGCTGACCTGCACCTTGACGCTGCCTGCCGGGCCGCCCCACCCGAAAGGAGTGAGAGCCGACCCCGATCCCCACACACCCACTTTTAGCCGTGGCTCCTAAGGAGCAGAGCCCCTCTTTGGGTTTGGGCGGGGCCCGGGGCAAACTACCCGCCCCCTTCAAAAACCTTTGTAGGGGGTCTATGTTGGACGCCAGAAGCTCCGAGGTCCCCGCAGTTCCCTGCACTGCTTTCCTGGAGAACCGGGACAGTGGGTCAGGAGGGTTAGCGTCAACGAGGGCCCCTGCGCCCCCGTTTTCTGTCACCGGAGCACCTATAGGCCCTTCCTCAGCTTCCATAATAAAGGCTAGGGTTGTTGCTTTCCTCTGGCCCAGGAACCTACCCAAACAAGGGTGAGTCCCTGCAGCGTCAAGAGAACGGTTTCAAATCCAAACTTTAAAAATTGCTGGATGGTTTTAGAAACATGGCCAAGAATTAGTATTTTTCTTTCTTATGTCTATGACTCTTGTACGCCAGTCTGTATGGGTTGAGATTTTCATGGAGAATAAATGGTTTGTAGAAATTCTAATCCGACGAAAGCCCAGGGCAAGGAGTAGTGGTGGAAGGGCCGGTTATTGCCAGGTGTGCTGGCTAGAGGCGCAGGGGAGGTCCACTCAGCTTCCTCAGGTCTGGGGAGGGAAACACGAACCCTTCCTGAGTCTCTGGGCGCTGAAGAGTTTCTATATTGTGTGCGCCCCTTAGGCCTCTTTCGGGAAGAGGAGGGGGATGGAAGGGTCGCGCAGGCCAGCTGGAGGAGACTCGTGTTGGGGCGAATAGGGCCCTGCTTCTCCGTCCATGATTTCGCCGGGCTTGGCGAAGAGCGAAATGAAAATATTGCGACCGTAACGACTGAGGTTCCCGAGATAGCGCTGGGTGGAGAGTGCTGGGGGCGACTGTGGAGAGGCAGTTTCCGACGGTAATTCTCCCTTAAATGATTTTGATTGGGGTTGCCCGTGTCCTTGGTGCTGAAGTAAGTGCCTCAAGCGCCTTCGTAGGCTCACTTCCCCGACGCGGGCCTGCCTTGCCCTTCTAGTCTGCACCTTTGCCCAAAATGGCTCATCTCCAAAGCAGGTGCCAGAGTGGAGTCTGCCAGACACTGTAAACTTTTGTAGATGGGTTAGGTGCTGGTTTCCTGAAGATAAGGTGAGGGTAAATGTAGCTCTCCTCGTGGGTGCAAATAAAGCATATGTATAACAGGTTTGATTACCTACATGCAAGTACTCACGGTGAGAAACATGAACTCTCATGCATGCATCTGTAGGATACTTGTATGTGTATATGCACACATATTATTTACATGTAAGTATACTCATCCATTTTCAACACCATCATGTGCTACAAGTTACACTTTTTTTCCGAGCTTTTTTGTAATTCATTTTTTTTGACACCTCTGGTTTTTCTGAATTCTTCAGAACCACTCATTTTCACCATCATCTGTTCCAAAGCAACAGAACCTGTGGATTAAAGTGTTTGGTATTATGCTGAGCAATTAAGTGTTTATATATATTTTAATTCTACACAAAAATAGTTTAGAGATAAAATTTATGTTGATACAAAAAAATATTCTGTTTTAAGGGGCACCTGGGTGTCTCAGTGGGTTTAAGCCTCTGCCTTCCGCGGGGGGTCATGATCTCAGGGTCCTGGGATCGAGCTCCACATTGGGCTCTCTGCTCAGCAGGGAGCCTGCTTCCCCCCACCCCCTCTGCCTGCCTTTTTGCTACTTGTGATCTCTCTCTCTTTGTGTCAAATAAATAAATAAAATCTTTAAAAAAATAAAATAAAATATTCTGTTTTTAAAAAAATATTTTATTTATTTATTGGAGAGAGAAAGCTGGGGGAGGGGAGCAGGGAGGGAGAAACAGACTTTGCACTGAGCCAGAGGCCTGATTCCAAGACCCTGAGATCATGACCTGAGTGGAAGTTAGACACTTAACCAACTGAGCCATCCAGGCACCCCAATACAAAGAAATGTTCTTAAAGAAAGTTTAAACGAAAAGAATTGATGAAAAATTTAATAGAGAACGATATGTAGATAACAATCTTATAGAAAGTTATAATCTGAAGAAAATATGACCAAGATATATCATAATGCTGGCAGTTTCAAATATACTGCTGGTATATGGTTTGTGGACTCCTTAAAGATTACATATGTATTTTTCAAAACATTAATATCTATGGCTTCTTTCCTATAAAATGTATACTCATCACAAGAAATTTAGGTAATAGAGGAATGCATAAAACCAGAGAAAACCCTTATAAACGATTTTCTTTTAGGGGAACATATATGCATTTTAAATGGATTGATCTTGCATTTGCATTATATAATTTATCATTAATGTCATTATTAAGGGTTGCATAATATTACACTACATGGATACATCATAATTTATTTAAATAATACCATAGTAATGAACATTTATGTATTTCCAATTTTTTGCTATTACAATTCTGCAAATAACATATTTGAACAGATATTTGTGCACTTGTTTCATTGTATTCTTCGAACAAATTCTTAGAAGTGAAATTGTCAGTTCAATGGGTAGGTACATTTTAAACACATCAATTTGTTCATTTATTTGTTCAGTTATTTCCTATCTCCACTCCTGTCTTATTCTTTACCATGTTCTCAGCATCTGCAACAGTGCTGGGTATAAAAGTATTAATATAATATATATTGGAAGAACACTATTTCCAAATTGTGCTACAGAAAATGTGTACCAATATATACTACTATAAATACTGAATTAGAGTGTCAGTGTTCTCATACTATCACCAAAATTAGTTTATTAGATGCTATTAATCTTTTAGAAGTATTTTCCAATTGGATAGGCAAAAAAGAACATATTTTCTCATATATATTAGTCATACTTATCTCTTCTTTTGTGAGTTTCCAGCCTTATTTTCTATTGGTGTGCTTATATTGTTTATTATTTGTAAGAGCTCTTTGTATAGCAAGAACTTTGTTACCTATGTTGCAATTTTTTCTTGATTTTTTTATTTTAAAATTTTATGGTATTTTATGCTGTACAGAAAATTTCAAATTTTCTGTAGTCATATATATATATTTTTTTTTTCTTTAATTTCTGGCATTTATTTCAGTATTTCACCCTTCTATATTGAAAGATAATCTGCCATTTTTTTATGGTTTTAAAAAAAGATTATATTTTAAACTCTAGGTTATACTCCCATCTTCCTTTATAGTTAGTTCATTGGTAGATGTAAAATTCCATTGAAGATCTCTTTGTAAGAAGTAGTTATTTATTTTTAAGTCACATTTACAGAGGCTTGTCCTCTAAGAGAGGTAACATGTTACTCAGTTTGAACCTTTTAATATGATGTATTTAATTTCTAAATACTTAATGGAAGTGTATTGCCTTAAAATGCTGTATAGTCTGTAGTATTTTTAAACTGTTAGTATGTAATCTTTTTATTTTTTTTTAAGATTTTTTATTTATTTATTTGACAGAGATCACAAGTAGACGGAGAGGCAGGCAGAGAGAGAGAAAGAGGGAAGCAGGCTCCCTGCTGAGCAGAGCCCGATGCGGGACTCAATCCCAGGACCCTAAGATCATGACCTGAGCCGAAGGCAGCGGCTTAACCCACTGAGCCACCCAGGCGCCCTGTAATCTTTTTAAAAAGGAGCTATTCTTTTTGTAGAGTATTTATTTTGTATAAGCAGAAAATATGACAAAGTCTACTTCTTAGTCAAATTAGGAATTCATGTCATTGAAGTTCATAAGAATGTGCACACATAAGGTTGATCAAGTACCTTAAAGAGAACAAAAAAAACCCCACATACTATTTTTTTGTATCTGTTATGGATCAAAATAACTTTTTCCAAAAAATAAAAGAATGGTTATTGGGGTACTGATGAGCTATTCTATATAATTTTCTTTTTTCTTTTATAAAAATTTTTATTTATTTACTTGACAGACAGAGATCACAAGTAGGCAGAGAGGCAGGCAGAGAGAGAGGAAGGGAAACAGGCTCCCCACTGAGCAGAGAGCCCGATTCGGGGCTTGATCCCCGGACCCTCGGATCATGACCTGAGCCCAAGGCAGAGGCTTTAACCCACTGAGCTACCCAGGCACCCCTCTATATAATTTTCTTCCTGGAGTTTAAAAACATTTTAGAACAGCCAAATGGGAATAATTTTATTGTTTTTATATAATAAATTCTAAAATATAGCTGATTATTAAAAAAATGGGATCAATACCAGAGTAGAAAATAAAACTCTCTAGTAGGACATTCTCCACAGGTAACCACAAATATTAGTTTGGAATAAAGACTTTCAGATTATTGGGGTGCCTGGGTCGCTCAGTTAGTTAAGTGTTTGCCTTTGGCTCAGGTCATGATCTCTAGGTCCTGGGATTGAGCCCTAACTGGGGTTTCCTGCTCAGTGGGGAATCTGCTTCTCCCTCTCCCTCTACCCTCCTCTCATGCACATGTTCTCTCTCTCTCAAATAAACGCAATCTTTAAAAAAAAAAAGACTTCCAGATTATTAAATTCACAAATAAAGACAAAATTTCATTGAATGTAAGATGAATTGTGAGATGCATTTTAAGTTTAGAAATGTGACAAAATATGCATCTTAAATTTGGTGTATCATCAATAGAATCATATTGTATCTATTTTTCTGTTATTTTTTTCATAGAAGATATAGGTATCTTCCCATCTGATACACGGAAGTATTGAATTAATCAACATCCCACTTAAGTGCAGATTCCTTACAACTTTTTAATAATAAAAAATGCCATATTGAACATTTTTAAAATATACCTCTGTATAATGGTAATGGTATTATTTCCTTAGAATAAAGTCCTAAGTGAAATTGATAGATTAGGGAGAATGCACACTTTGCATTTTGGTGCATGTTGTCTGTTCTTCAAAATTCCTGTAAAAATTTGTCCTGCAAAAAATAGTGCATGATGTCTTAAATTCTTTATTCATGCTAGAGATAATCAGCTTTTCCCATTTTCCTCACTTAAGAGGCAAAACAGGTATCTCATTCTTTTTTAAATTCTTGTTTCTGTGACTTTTATAGAAATTGTGCATCTTTCCATATGTCTGTTGGTTATTTGTATTTCTTTTTTGGTGAATTAGCTATTCATGGATTTTGCCCAATTTTTTTTTTTTGAGTTTTAAGAGTCCACTTTATATGAAAGATGTTGACCCTTTGTTGCTATTGTTGTTTTTAGTCACTTAATTTTTTTTATGGTTTCTTTTTTCTGCACAGATTTAAATTTTCATGGAGACAAATTTGTCCATCTTTTCTTTATGATTTTTCACCTTAATATTACACTTAGAACACTACCCTAGTTCCCCATCCCAAGTTTATAAAAATACTCTAGAGTGAGTGAAAGAGCACAATTAAATTTACTAAGGAGTAGAGCTTAGAACCGTATTGTATCTAGATAGTCACCAAATCTGCTTCTAGTAGGATCTAATAGGTTTTGTCTATTTGCGCTGGTAGATCTATCAATTAGCTCCAGCAGGGGGTGGATAGTTGTAAGTAGAGATGGTGAAGGAATTGAAGAGGGGCAGTGATCACACTGGTTTCATTTAATTAATACATCTAACATTTTTGTTTTACTTATTAGAAATAGGAGTTAGTGAATTCAGTCATAAGAGAAAATAGTATTGGTGAGATTGGAAGGGAGATTGGTTAGTCATACCTTTTCTTCATATTTTTACATAAATTAGAGTCCTTTCAAAGACAAAATTAGTGAGAATATATAAAGATGTAAGTAATCCAATTATTAAATATCGGTTTAATTGGAACTTGTAAAGTTAATTTTCACAATATTTTTAATTCAAATGGATAGCTGAATTCCCCAATACCTTTTAACTTGGATAGCGTTGCTGTCCACACTTCAGGCCCTCCCACCTGATCTCAGCAGTTTTTGACTTATCTAGCAATCTGATAGTCTGTGGTTATCATGAAGATTAGACACCCCTCCCACCCCCAATTATTAGATGCTTGAGGAGTCTTTGCCTCCTGGTGACCTGAGTATAAATATAACTTGCCAGTTTGGCATTGGAATTTGTTGGTGAGGAAAAATATGTTGGTATTAATTATACTCTAACAAGCCTTTTTTTCCGAGAACTTTTAAACATTTCACTGGTGAGGAAAGTTTTGTTTCATTTTCCTTGCTGAGGCCAACTTGCACTATGGATGGTATTTCTTTTTTTTTTTTTTAAAGATTTTATTTATTTATTTATTTGACACACACAGAGAGAGAGAGAGAGAGAGAGAGAGAGAGAGATCACAAGTAGGCAGAGAGGCAGGCAGAGAGAGAGGAAGGGAAACAGGCTCCCCACTGAGCAGAGAGCCCGATTCGGGGCTTGATCCCCGGACCCTCGGATCATGACCTGAGCCCAAGGCAGAGGCTTTAACCCACTGAGCTACCCAGGCACCCCTCTATATAATTTTCTTCCTGGAGTTTAAAAACATTTTAGAACAGCCAAATGGGAATAATTTTATTGTTTTTATATAATAAATTCTAAAATATAGCTGATTATTAAAAAAATGGGATCAATACCAGAGTAGAAAATAAAACTCTCTAGTAGGACATTCTCCACAGGTAACCACAAATATTAGTTTGGAATAAAGACTTTCAGATTATTGGGGTGCCTGGGTCGCTCAGTTAGTTAAGTGTTTGCCTTTGGCTCAGGTCATGATCTCTAGGTCCTGGGATTGAGCCCTAACTGGGGTTTCCTGCTCAGTGGGGAATCTGCTTCTCCCTCTCCCTCTACCCTCCTCTCATGCACATGTTCTCTCTCTCTCAAATAAACGCAATCTTTAAAAAAAAAAAGACTTCCAGATTATTAAATTCACAAATAAAGACAAAATTTCATTGAATGTAAGATGAATTGTGAGATGCATTTTAAGTTTAGAAATGTGACAAAATATGCATCTTAAATTTGGTGTATCATCAATAGAATCATATTGTATCTATTTTTCTGTTATTTTTTTCATAGAAGATATAGGTATCTTCCCATCTGATACACGGAAGTATTGAATTAATCAACATCCCACTTAAGTGCAGATTCCTTACAACTTTTTAATAATAAAAAATGCCATATTGAACATTTTTAAAATATACCTCTGTATAATGGTAATGGTATTATTTCCTTAGAATAAAGTCCTAAGTGAAATTGATAGATTAGGGAGAATGCACACTTTGCATTTTGGTGCATGTTGTCTGTTCTTCAAAATTCCTGTAAAAATTTGTCCTGCAAAAAATAGTGCATGATGTCTTAAATTCTTTATTCATGCTAGAGATAATCAGCTTTTCCCATTTTCCTCACTTAAGAGGCAAAACAGGTATCTCATTCTTTTTTAAATTCTTGTTTCTGTGACTTTTATAGAAATTGTGCATCTTTCCATATGTCTGTTGGTTATTTGTATTTCTTTTTTGGTGAATTAGCTATTCATGGATTTTGCCCAATTTTTTTTTTTTGAGTTTTAAGAGTCCACTTTATATGAAAGATGTTGACCCTTTGTTGCTATTGTTGTTTTTAGTCACTTAATTTTTTTTATGGTTTCTTTTTTCTGCACAGATTTAAATTTTCATGGAGACAAATTTGTCCATCTTTTCTTTATGATTTTTCACCTTAATATTACACTTAGAACACTACCCTAGTTCCCCATCCCAAGTTTATAAAAATACTCTAGAGTGAGTGAAAGAGCACAATTAAATTTACTAAGGAGTAGAGCTTAGAACCGTATTGTATCTAGATAGTCACCAAATCTGCTTCTAGTAGGATCTAATAGGTTTTGTCTATTTGCGCTGGTAGATCTATCAATTAGCTCCAGCAGGGGGTGGATAGTTGTAAGTAGAGATGGTGAAGGAATTGAAGAGGGGCAGTGATCACACTGGTTTCATTTAATTAATACATCTAACATTTTTGTTTTACTTATTAGAAATAGGAGTTAGTGAATTCAGTCACAAGAGAAAATAGTATTGGTGAGATTGGAAGGGAGATTGGTTAGTCATACCTTTTCTTCATATTTTTACATAAATTAGAGTCCTTTCAAAGACAAAATTAGTGAGAATATATAAAGATGTAAGTAATCCAATTATTAAATATCGGTTTAATTGGAACTTGTAAAGTTAATTTTCACAATATTTTTAATTCAAATGGATAGCTGAATTCCCCAATACCTTTTAACTTGGATAGCGTTGCTGTCCACACTTCAGGCCCTCCCACCTGATCTCAGCAGTTTTTGACTTATCTAGCAATCTGATAGTCTGTGGTTATCATGAAGATT
The DNA here is from genome assembly GCF_902655055.1 of Lutra lutra. Taxonomy (NCBI): domain Eukaryota; kingdom Metazoa; phylum Chordata; class Mammalia; order Carnivora; family Mustelidae; genus Lutra; species Lutra lutra. The sequence goes on along the minus strand of NC_062278.1, from coordinate 128,310,232 downwards.
AGACACCCCTCCCACCCCCAATTATTAGATGCTTGAGGAGTCTTTGCCTCCTGGTGACCTGAGTATAAATATAACTTGCCAGTTTGGCATTGGAATTTGTTGGTGAGGAAAAATATGTTGGTATTAATTATACTCTAACAAGCCTTTTTTTCCGAGAACTTTTAAACATTTCACTGGTGAGGAAAGTTTTGTTTCATTTTCCTTGCTGAGGCCAACTTGCACTATGGATGGTATTTCTTTTTTTTTTTTTTAAAGATTTTATTTATTTATTTATTTGACACACACAGAGAGAGAGAGAGAGAGAGAGAGAGAGAGAGATCACAAGTAGGCAGAGAGGCTGAGCAGAGAGCCCTATGTGGGGCTCGATCCCAGGATCCTGAGATCATGACCCGAGCCCCAGGCAGGGGCTTAACCCACTGAGCCACCCAGGCGCCCCTGGATGGTATTTCTTAAACACTTTGATAAATCACAGTTCCAGGATGTTATGGACCACTACTATATCTTCCTTCTTATTTCATGTTTCTCCTGAAAAATTTTGATTATAAAATCAGGCAAAGTACCCTTCTTATCACCATACATATATATTTTTTCTGCCATTCTGCCCTTAGCAATGATTCTCCAAGTAACTAAAGTGTCACACCAACAGTCACTGTCTGCTGGCCACTGTTTTGGGTGTGGGAAGGAGAATGATAATCACTCCAGTATCTCTCCTTTCTCACTTTTCATCCATCTACCTTCAAGTCTAGACATAGGAAATAGCCTTCTACTTGGCAGGAAATGTCAGAGATTAGCTGAGGACACAGAGTTGTTTGTTTGTTTGTTTGTTTGTTTTTTCTTCTTCTGTGGACCAAAACTTTGTTTTTCCCTATAAATTTTAATATAAATATATAATTAAAAAATTTTGGCTTATATAACATTACCAAAGGTTAAATTGTTTATTCATTCTTTCTCTTATAGTCATTGCTATAATAGAATTATATGTGACCAAGAGGCATATATAATGCTTTATGTGCACTTAGCACTATTTGATAGTTATATAGGAACTCAATTCATAAGCCTATCATCTTTACTAAACTTCATTTAATAATTTCCTGACTGATCAAAATCATTTGGTTTATAGCTTTTCCCTTTTATTTCAGACCCCAAATTTCAGGAGCTTTACTGAACTCTGACTTTTGCTTTAAGAAGTTGATGAAGCAAAGTAGAAATATTAGGTGATTTCCCATTTATTTTGCCCTGGTCTCTGTGTAACTCTGGCTGAGCCCTTGCTCTAAATAGGGGTGAGAATCCAAATGGTGAATAGGGCTTCTGAAGCTGGTAGTGAACCAAAGCCAGTTACATTATTTCTTGGAGTCCCTTAAATTTGAGATTAAGAGTAGAAGATAGAGTCAGGTTGCAAAAGTGTGATAAACAGAGCTCAGCATCACAACTAATTAGACCAAGAATTAGTGGTGTCTGGATAAGACTGTGACTTTCTCCAGAGCAGGCCAGCTGTGCCAGAGGAGTTGTAGCATTTGTTGAGCCTGGTATTACCCCTAGGACCTGGGGATACTGAGAAAAAGATAAGGACATATCTCTGTTCTTGGGATGTAAAACTTTATCAGGAGTTAGTGTTACATACACAACTTAACAGTGATACCACATGTCAAGGACTGCAAGAGAGTCCTGTAGAAAGTGTTCTTAAAGCCAGAGGAGGAACAGATTGTTCAGTGAGAGCTTCTCTAAGTAAGTCACTAGGAACATTGTGAGGATGTGTTCGGATATTTTTTGTGGGATAGTTGATGGCCTCAAGCAGGGCTGGAAGCTGAGGGTTTAGATTTGAAGCCTGGCTGCCATGTTTAGCACCTTTGTAAGCTTGGGCAAGACCCTGTACATGGTTGAGTTTCACTGAATTTTTTTTAAAGATTTTATTTATTTGTCAGAGCGAGAGAGAGAGAGAGAGAGAGAGAGAGCGCACAAGGCAAGGAGAGCAGCAGGCATCGGGAGAAGCAGGCTCCCCACTGAGAAAGGAGCCCAATGGGGGATTCCATCCCAGTACCCTGGGATTATGACCCAAACGAAGGTAAATGCTTAACCCAATGCTTAACTGACCAAACCATCCAGGCATCCTTTGTTCTTCATTTTCAAGATTGTTTTGGTTATTCAGGATTCCTTGAGTTTCCATATGAATTTTCGTATGGATTTTCTTTTTTTTTTAATTAAAAAAATTTTTTTAAAGATTTTATCAGAAAAAGAGAGCGAGTGAGAGTGTGTGAGAGCACACAAGCCGGGGGAACAGCAGGCAGAGGGAGAAGCAGGCTCCCCGATGAGCAAGGAGCCCAGTGTAGGACTTGATCCCAGGGCCTGGGATCATGACCTGATACAAAGACAGATGCATTTTTGTTGCTGTTTTTTCTTAAGATTTTATTTATTTATTTGACAATGAGCGAGACAGAGAGGGAACAAAAGCAGCGGGAGTGGGAGAGGGAGAAGCAGGCTCCTCACTGAACAGGGAGCCTGATGCAGGGCTCCATCCCAGGACCCTGGGATCATGACCTGAGCAGAAGGTAGACGCTTAATGACTGAGTCACCCAGGCATCCCATGGATTTTTTTTTTTTTAAGAGCAAATAATATCAGTGCTCCCTTATTAGGGTTGTTGTGGGATTAAGTAAAACATTACAGATAAAGCACTTGGTATAAGCCCAGTGTATAGTGGTCTAGTTTGTTTATTTTGCCTTTCTAGAGTTGCATGTAAATCACTCTGGACAAATGATTAATCATTCTATTGTCAGAGCTTTCAATGGTAAATGGACTGTATAAACTCTGTGTTTTTGACTCTGTATAATTCCCCTAATTTAGGATTTTCTCTTTTAAGATGGTCTAAATCCCAGCCTTCTGCTTTTTACCAATTCTCATACTATGCACAAACAAAATAGGCATAGTCTGGCATTGTCCTGACTTCAGCTTTGTTCTTTAGTACTCTGATGTTAGAGCAAACACATATTTAATTGTATGATTTCCTTCCTTTAATGTATTTGGAACTTGTTGTATCTGTTTTGTGGCACTTGTAACCATGTATTGTTTCTCCCCAATGAACATGTACATTATTTTTATATTTTTAAAAAATTATTTATTTATTTATTATTTGAGAGACAGTGCCCGTGTGTGTGCGTGGGAGGCGGGGTAGAGGGAGAGCGGGGGAGACAGTCTTAAGCAGAGTCTGGGCTGAATTCAGAGTCCGACATGGGGCTCTTTCTCACAACCCTGAGATCAAGACCTGAGCGGAAACCAAGAGTCAGAGACTTAACCAACTGCGCCACCCAGGTGCCCTGAACATGGACATTTTTTAGGAGAAAATTTATGTCTTCCTAATCTTATCTCCTATAATGTCTTAGATAGTGCTTTACACTTCATGGCACTCAGGTAAATGTCGACTGAATGAAGGAATAAATGTGAACGCATGAAGCTGCCAGAATAGTTGGTGTGATCTCAGGCTGCTCCCATAGAAACAGAAACTCCGGAATAGGAGAGATTATAAAACCTGGCATATGTTCAGAGAAGAGTGGTTAAGATGGTGAGAAGACTGAAAACCACGATTACGCATGGAATAACTGAAAGAAAGAGAAGGTTTTCAGTTTGGAGAAGAAAAAAACTCATAATGGGGGACCTACAATAGGAATTAGTTCTGCTATTGAAATGTTGTCGTGGAAGAAGGAATTAATTAGTGATCCTAGAGGAAATACATAGGAACAGCTTCTGGAAATTATATGGAGAAAGATTCTGACACAATGGTAAAAAATAATTTTCTGATAGAATGACTCTTAAGTGGCTGCCATGAAAGGGAATGAGCTTCCTGTCATTGCAGGTGTTCAAACAGATTTGGTGCTATCTGTTGGGGATGCTGTAGAGGATATGCAGACAGCCCCTGACTTAACAATGATTTGAATTACAATTTTTCAGCTGTATGATGGTGCAAGAGCCATATGCATTCATTAGAAACCATACTTCCAGTTTTGAATTTTGATCTTTTCCCAGGCTAGCAATATGTAGTATGGTTCTCTCTGGTGACGCTGAGCAGCAGCAGTGAGCCACAGCTCCTAGTCAGCTACACTGTCATGAAAGTGAACAACTGATACAACTATTCTGTTTTTCACTTTCAATACAGTATTCAATAAATGAAATGAGATATTCAATACTTAATTATAAAATAGATTTTGTGTTAGGTGATTTTGCCCAACTGTAGGCTAATGCAGGGACATTTAAGGTAGGCTAGGCTAAGCTATGATGTTCTGTAGGTTAGGTGTGTTAAGTGCATTTTTTTTTTTAAAGATTTTATTTATTTGTCAGAGAGAGAGGAGAGCGAGCGAGCACAGGCAGACAGAATGGCAGGCAGAGGCAGAGGGAGAAGCAGGCTCCCCGCCAAGCAAGGAGCCCGATGTGGGACTCGACCCCAGGACGCTGGGATCACGACCCGAGCCGAAGGCAGCTGCTCAACCAACTGAGCCACCCAGGCGTCCCAAGTGCATTTTTTTTTAAAGATTTTATTTATTTATTTGACACAGAGAGATCACAAGTAGGCAGAGAGGCAGGCAGAGAGAGAGGAGGAAGCAGGCCCCCTGGGGAGCAGAGAGCCCGACCCGGGGCTCGATCCCAGGACCCTGGGATCATGACCTGAGCCGAAGGCAGAGGCTTTAACCCACTGAGCCACCCAGGCGCCCCGTTAAGTGCATTTTTGACTTACAATGTTTTCAATTTATGATGGGTTTATCAGGATGTAACACCATCATAAGTGGAGAAAGATGTATAATTATTTACAAAGGAATTGGAGTAGATGACTCCCCAAATCTTTTTCAAGTCTCATGGTCTTTAATTCTATCATTATATTATTATATATGGTTACCCTTTATTATATATACATATTAATGTATGCATTGTATATGTATATATATAAAGATAAATATATTCATCATCTTAATAGTGCCTAAATTAATGAAGGGTAAAAAGTGACTTTTCAAAAACTTGATGTTGATTACTTGAAAATATTACTAACATGTTTTTTGCTCAAGGACACCAGTTTGTAAAATATTATTCTGCATGAACACTGTGTTCTTAAACTGCAATAAACAGTTTAATAATGTTGTTGGCATCTCAGGCACTGGGATGGTGCAATCAGTTAAGCATCCTACTCTTGATTTCAGCTCAGATCATGAACTTAAGGTTGTGAGATCAAGCCCCTGGGGCTCTGTGGTCAGTGCAAATGCTCAGTGCAGAGTCTGCTGGAGATTCTCTCTCCCATTCCCTCTGTTCTTCTCCCTTGTTCTTCCTCTCTCAAATGAATAAATCTTTAAAAAAATAATGTTAGCATCTCAAAAGCAAATAAATATCATTTCCGTTTCTAAATTAAAATGGCCTGATCCTTCTAGCTGTTACCTTTTCCCAGTAAAAATTTTTACTATTGGGGCCCCTGGGTGGCTCAATCAGTTAAGCATCCAGCTCTTGATATCAGCTCAGGTCTTGTCATGTATCTTTAATCTTTAATTTGTGACAGTTCCTGATTCATTCCTTGCCTTTAATAACCTTGACATTTTTGAAAGTTCAGGCTTGTGCTTGTGTGCTCTCTCTCTCTCTCTTTTGCTCTCTCTCAAATAAATAAAATCTTTAAAACAAAATAAAACAAAGTTCAGGCCATTTTGTAGAATGGCCCTCACTTTAGGTTTGTCTATGTATCTTTATGATTAGATGCAAGTTATATAATTTTGGCAGGAATATGGTAGGAGAGGTAGTGTGTTCTCAGTATATCTTATTAATAAAGATTTGTAGTTGATGTTAATTTTGATGACTTGATTAAGGTGATAACTTTTTCACTGTAAAGTTATTAATTTTCCGTTTGTAATTAGTAAGCATTTTGTGGGGAGATACTTTGAGACTATATAAGCATTCTGTTCTTCAACAAACTTTCAGTCACCTATTTTATGATTCTTGCTTGAAAAAATAAGTACTATGATGACTGCCAAATGGCAGTTTTTCCAGTTTCAACATTTATTTTACATTTATTATTTGGTATTTTGTTTTAAGAGTTTGCTCTTTCTTTTTATTTGTTAATTCATTTATTTACATAAGCATGGACTCTGTTTTATTCAATGGATTTTAATCCACTGTCATTATTGATTTCAATGCTAAAATTGTCAGAGATTTGGATGTTCAAATCCTGTTCAAGCTAGTTCTTGTGTTCTTTGGACATTTCTATTTTATTCTCGGAGTACTTTCTGGTGTCAGATGTTTCAGGCTTATCTTGTTTCTCTTATTCTTACACAACCATTTCAGTCATTTCAAAAGTATTTTTCCTGGGAATGGTTCCCAGGAGATCTGGGTGGTAGGTGTGGTTATTAATACTGGGGTGTCATTGATTTTAGACCATTTTAGCAGACAGAGCCAGGAAACTCACAAACACATATGGGCATACATCTATATCTATTTCTATATTTAGTCATCTATTCATATTAAAATCCCTGAGTTTACTCTAATATCTTCAACTCCACTCCAACACCACAGGGTCCCTTTTAGTCTTCACTCTTTTTCTATTTGTAATTTCCTTTCTGATGATGAGAAATTTGGCCCTCATTATCTTCAATATTTAATTATAGGCTCATTCTCTTTTTATATAACTAATACCCTAGTCTCATGGGCCACCTCCTTTGCCCTAACTCCTCCTCAGACCCAGTCCTGCTGGCCTCCCTCCCCCACCCCAGCCTCCTCCCAGCCACGCAACTAGAAAGTGGTAGAACAGGAAAAAAAACAAACAAACCATGCCAATTATTTGACAGATAGCCCCTTATTGGTCTTTAAGCTCAAGGGCATCTATTTGTGAAAATGCTCCTGTGAAGATGCACATGGAAAAGGGGCCCTTGGGCTAAAAAGATGAAGATTTAACCAGGCAGAGTGGCAGTCCTCAGGGATGTCCCTTCTGTGAGAAACGGAGAATGAAGGGTGGAGGCAGCCAAATGCTGCCACTTGCCAAGAACCACAATGAAGGAATTCTCCAAAATTGGTACGGTTCAGGGTTCAGTCAACCTCCTTCTCCAGTTCCACTAATATGTCACTGTGTTTTGTTACGATGTCTAGAACACATCCCATTTAACAGAAACATACTACTATGCTGTATTTGTAAAGAGGGAAATATTGCTTTTAAATTGGAATTCTAGGAGATGGATGATAGTGTCTATTGTTTTAATGCTTACTTCATTTCCTGGTCCAGAAGATCAGAAATCTGTTTGTATTTTAGAAAACAGCATGAGGTCCATCTGTTCAGGTCATATTTTCCCACATTAACACAAAGATTTATGGAGTGGTAAACTTATGTAAGAAAAACCAATCATAGTTATATTATTTGCTGCCATTTGAATTGACTTTTTTTGTTAGCCATGAAAATATAGTAGTAAACATACATTTGCACAATGAATTAATTCTTTCAAACACCAAGTATAATAAAGGAATCCTTCTTAGTTCATATAGTATTTCACCTTTGTTTTGGTTTGCATTCTAGACATCATCCATTCAGATTCTCTCCATGATACTGTTTATCCACAGTTTTGCTTCCAACAGAAGGTACAGACAGACATAGAAGAGCTGTTTGGCTTCCTGGGTGACTATTCTGGTCTGACTGAAATACAGCGTAATGTTTTTTTTTCCTCTAATGAAAAGAGCTTGATTCCCTCCCCTCCTCCCCGTCCCCTCCAGTATGTGAAATAAAGACATACTTAGGTAGAAAATGAAACAAAAAGTAATAAGAAAGTACTAAAAACCTGGAATTCTGCCATCCACAGTATAAATTGTTTTATATTTTAAAAAAGATACCATGAATACTTTTTTTTTTTAAAGATTTTTATTTATTTATTTGACAGAGAGAGATCACAAGCAGGCAGAGAGGCAGGCAGAGAGAGAGGAGGAAGCAGGCTCCCTGCTGAGCAGAGAGCCCGATGTGGGGCTCGATCCCAGGACCCCGAGACCACGACCTGAGCCGAAGGCAGCGGCTTAACCCACTGAGCCACCCAGGCGCCCCACATGAATACTCTTTTATGCCTTTCTTTTTACTTAGCAATGTGACACGAAATTTATGTCATCAGGTATACATATATATTATCTTTTTGGATGACTGTATTTAATATTGGATTGATGTTTTCATTTTACCAGTCCCGTTAGAGGATAGTGAAGCTATTTTCAATTTTTTTATTGTGTAAAGAAAGCCATGATGAATATCTTTGCTTGCAATCTTTATGTACTTTATAGAGATCTCTTTGGGATATATTCCTCCTGGAAATGGCATTGCTGGGTCAAAGGGTTCATACATTTAACATTTTTATACATGTCGCTGGTAAAAATAACTCTTAATGAGATGGATTATATATACAGTGCTTGTCCTTCATATACAATGTCCCTTTCAGTGATGGGACTTTGCAAAGTCTCTTTTCAACTTTGTAGTAGCATTATATATATGTGTGTGTATATTCTCTAATAGACATTTAAGGGAGTGATTTTAATAAATCTAGATATGCAGCTTAACCAACCAGGTGTTGTCAAGTTTTACTCAAAATATGATTTACGGTTTGGTTTGAAGCAAGATGACATTTGGTCCATTTCTTGTTTTTCCTTATTTGAGTTTAATGAATTATAGTAAATGGTATATGAGAGTGAGTTGTAATTTCCTGGAGTGATGTCTATAGTATGAAGAATCAGTTATGATTAAATGAAACCAAATTCTTAAAATTTTGATCTAATTCATGTGGCTTTTCCAGAAGTCTTGGCCTCAAGAGGGATTTCAGGCTTGGCTTTCTCGTGGATAAACAGCAAGAACAGTGTAAATGTGAGCAGGTGGTGTGTGTAGTGTTTGAGGGATTTGTGAGTAGACTCCATTGATCCTCGATGTTCCTTTTTTTGTTCAGGGATTGGTGCAAGTCCGGGGGGTGAGTGTTGGTAGACTTTTTTGAACTCACCTGGGCTGTTTGATCCTTTCTCATGAGAATTAGGTAAGGGATAAGCAACCAGTCATACTTTAACAAGCATATCCAAACAGCCCTATAATCTGTTTTACATTGCATTTAATTAGCATTGAACCTAATTGGTGGCTTAACCATTTATGTACATATAAAAAAGATCATGGAAATAGAAAAGAATCATTTTATTCCTGCCCCTCCCCCTTCTAACAATGGCTCCCAGCCACTCTTAACAGATTCACTCAGTACAGCTGATTTTAAAAAGGTGCTGATTCACTGCTGACTGATAATGCCTTTTTTTTTTTTTTAAGACAGTAGGAAAGTCAGTGGTAGATGATAAATATGTGTTCACTGAGAATGTCATAGTTTATGCAAATTGATAGGTCCACTGCCTTAGAGATTAGAAAAGCTCTTTCCTGGAAAGGGAAGTGTCGATTATAAATGGTGAAAGACTCATTCCAGCAAGTTCTTAGCTGCCAACCGACATATTCATCACAGTGTGCCAGAATGGATTTTAAAACGGTACAACAGAAATTGCTCTGCTCCAAATCAGGCATCATTGCCTTCGCATAAGCCAAATCAAACTGCTTGTTTGAAAACTGCCAAATAAGGCTTTCTTTCAACCTCAGTTAACTTTTTCCTTTCCTGGTATGTATGGTTCATTATAGTCTACTAAAGTCGTCAACCACAATTGAGTATAGGGGAGCCAGGCTCCTCACCTTGATTTTGCCTACACAGCAACAGGCACCGCTGCTTCCAAGCTGATGGCAAGAGAGAAAATGTTCAGCCTAGTTCGAACCAGATTGATAACTCTCTTCCCAACTTGCCCCTTTCCACCCCTTTCCCTTTTGCACTTTTTGCTGTCATTTGGTTCTTTTCTTCTTCTCAGTTTTTGTCCCTCCCAGAGCTAGCTATTGATTCCTGCAGCTCTCAAACAGCTGATAACCCAACTATCCCTTCACTAACTTTCTGCTGTAGAACTGTCAGCTGAATCTACAGGTCAAACTTGGGCTAAGCTTCCTGTTTGGTGCATCTCACCCATTTCTCCTTCCTACCTCTGCCCCTACTCCACATCCACCCTATCAAATCTGTTTCCTTACCTCACCTCATCTTCATGTCTCTAAGCTGTAATTTTCTCCTCTCCTATAACCCAGACTCGCATAGCCCAGCAATATCCTCAGGTCTCTCTCTTATTCTCTTGTACCGTAGCTTAGCCCAACTCTTCCAAGCTCCCTTGCTCCTTCCAGCCTGGCCTACTCAGAATCTAATATTCACTCCTTTTCTTAGTTCAGCTAAGCAGCCTTCATTCCCAGCCCAGCCTGCTTGCTATACCACAGGCTACATCCTCACTCAGTCCTATCAAAGCAGCCTTGACGCATACCCTCTGGGGCAGCTTCTGCTTTTCAGCCCAGAATAAGGATTCTTTCTCACCTAAGAATCCCTCTTTTAAGCTTATGTTAGCTAACATGCTGAGGAGCTTGTCATTCAGCCTATGTGCCCAAATCTCTTCTAGCCTGGAATCAGTGAGCTGCTGTGAAGTTCCGGTACTGTTGTGCATTTATTAACACTGCAGGGAATGACCTTCACAGTGGATGTTACCTCATTGATCTGTCATCAGCAAAGCATAGTGATGATGGTGGATTTGGACTTATTCTTCCACATTCCTCCCTTGATTTTTCTAAGCAAGAAGATGAATTTGTGAGATGGTTAGCAGGGTCAGGAGGTGCAGTCAATGGCTATAGAAAGGAAAGCTAGCTATTGCTATACTAATACAGAATTGGACCCTATCCAAGGCCTGGACTAACAGGGTCAGAGCACCAATACCAGATTCCAGAGTGCAACAAACTTGCCATTCCTCAGACTCTCAGAGTAAATTATTTTCCCTCAAGAACAAGATGCCTATGGGTAGAGTGAAACCTCATATCCTACTAATTTTTGAGCTGAGATGTTTCTTACTGGTCAGTAATGTGAACATAAAAGTCAGAATTCATCCATAGCAACCCCCTAAATAACATTTTTAGGGTAAGTACCCAATCATGTCTACAAATCATGGGGGTCACACTCAAGTTTATAGCCAATTTAAAGTCCATTCTAAAATGATAACAGGGTTGCTATAGGGGATATGGGCAGGGGATGGGGTAAATGGGTGGTGGGTATTAAGGAGGGCACTTACTGTGATGGGCACTGGGTGTCATACATAAGTGATGAGTCACTAAATTCTACTCCTAAACTAATATTACACTATGTGTTAAGTACTCCTGAAACTAATATTACACTATATGTTTTTTTAAATTAACATATAATGTGTTATTACCCCCAGGGTACAGGTCTGTGAATCCCCAGATTTACACACTTCACAGCACTCACCATAGCACATACTCTCCCCAATGTCCATAACCCCACCACCCTCTCCCTACCCCGCCCCCAGCAACCCTGTTTGTTTTGTGAGATTATGGTTTGTCTCCCTCCCAATCCCATCTTGTTTCATTTATTCTTTTCCTACCCTCAAACCCCTCACGTTGCATCTCCCCTTCCTCATATCAGGAAGATATATTATAGTTGTCTTTCTCCGATTGACTTACTTCACTAAGCATAATACCCTCTAGTTGACCCATCCACGTCATCGCAAACGTCAAGATTTCATTTCTTTTGATGGCTGCATAGTATTCCATTGTATATATATACCACATCTTCTTTATCCATTCATCTGTTGATGGACATCTAGGTTCTTTCCATAGTTTGGCTATTGTGGACATTGCTGCTATAAACATTCGGGTGCATGTGCCCCTTTGGATTACTACATTTGTATCTTTAGGGTAAATACCCAATAGTGCAATTGCTGGGTCGTAGGGTAGCTCTATTTTCAACTCTTTGAGGAACCTCCATGCTGTTTTCCAGAGTGGCTGCACCAGCTTGCATTCCCACCAACAGTGTAGGAGGGTTCCCCTTTCTCCGCATCCTCGCCAGCATCTGTCATTTCTTGACTTGTTAATTTTAGCCATTCTGACGGGTGAGGTGGTATCTCATTGTGGCTTTGATTTGTATTTCCCTGATGCTGAGTGATGTGGAGCACTTTTTCATGTGTCTGTTGGCCATCTGGATGTCTTCTTTGCAGAAATGTCTGTTCATGTCCTCTGCCCATTTCTTGATTGGATTATTTGTTCTTTGGTTGTTGAGTTTGCTAAGTTCTTTATAGATTTTGGATACTAGCCCTTTATCTGATATGTCGTTTGCAAATATCTTCTCCCATTCTGTCAGTTGTCTTTTGGTTTTGTTAACTGTTTCCTTTGCTGTGCAAAAGCTTTTGATCTTGATGAAGTCCCAATAGTTCATTTTTGCCCTTGCTTCCCTTGCCTTTGATGATGTTCCTAGGAAGAAGTTGCTGTGGCTGAGGTCAAAGAGGTGCTGCCTGTGTTCTCTTCAAGGATTTTGAGGGATTCCTTTCTCACATTGAGGTCCTTCATCCATTTTGAGTCTATTTTCGTGTGTGTTGTAAGGAAATGGTCCAATTTCATTTTTCTGCATGTGGCTGTCCAGTTTTCCCAACACCATTTATTGAAGAGGCTGTCTTTTTTCCATTGGACATTCTTTCCTGCTTTGTCGAAGATTAGTTGACCATAGAGTTGAGGGTCTATTTCTGGACTCTCTATTCTGTTCCATTGATCTTTGTGTCTGTTTTTGTGCCAGTACCGTACTGTCTTGATGATGACAGCTTTGTAATAGAGCTTGAAGTCCGGAATTGTGATGCCACCAACTTTGGCTTTCTTTTTCAATATTCCTTTGGCTACTATTCGAGGTCTTTTTTGGTTCCATATAAATTTTAGGATTTTTTTGTTCCATTTCTTTGAAAAAATGGATGGGACTTTGATAGGGATTGCATTAAGTGTGTAGATTGCTTTAGGTAGCATAGACATTCTCACAATATTTGTTCTTCCAATCCATGAGCACGGAACATTTTCCCATTTCTTTGTGTCTTCCTCAATTTCTTTCATGAGTACTTTATAGTTTTCTGAGTATAGATTCTTTGCCTCTTTGGTTAGGTTTATTCCTAGGTACCTTATAGTTTTGGATGCAATCGTAAATGGGATTGACTCCTTAATTTCTCTTTCTTCTGTCTTGTTGTTGGTGTAAAGAAATGCAACTGATTTCTGTGCATTGATTTTATGTCCTGACACTTTACTGAATTCCTGTGGAAGTTCTGGCAGATTTGGAGTGGAGTCTTTTGGGTTTTCCACATATAGTATCATATCATCTGCAAAGAGTGACAGTTTGACTTCTTTGCCGATTTGGATGCCTTTAATTTCTTTTTGTTGTCTGATTGCTGAGGCTAGGACGTCTAGTACTATGTTGAATAGCAGTGCTGATAATTGACACCCCTGCTGTGTTCCTTACCTTAGCGGAAAAGCTCTCAGTTTTTCTCCATTGAGAATATTTGTGGTGGGTTTTTCATAGATGGCTTTGATGATATTGAGGTATGTGCCCTCTATCCCTACACTTTGAAGAGTTCTGATCAGGAAGGGATGCTGTACTTTGTCAAATGCTTTTTCAGCATCTATTGAGAGTATCATATGGTTCTTGTTCTTTCTTTCATTAGTGTATTGTATCTTATTGATTTGCAGATGTTGAACCAACCTTGCAGCCCTTGAATAAATCCCACTTGGTCATGGTGAATAATCCTTTTAATGAACTGTTGGATCCTATTGGCTAGTATTTTGGTGAGAATTTTTGCATCTGTGTTCATCAAGGATATTGGTGTGTAGTTCTCTTTTTTGATGGGATCCTTGTCTGGTTTTGGGATCAAGGTAATGCTGGCTTCATAAAATGAGTTTGGAAGTTTTCCTTCCATATCTATTTTTTGGAACAGTTTCAGGAGAACAGGAATTAATTCTTCTTTAAATGTTTTGTAGAATTCCCCTGGGAAGCCGTCTGGCCCTGGGCTCTTGTTTGTTGGGAATTATTACACTATATGTTAAGTAACTATTTTTAAATAAAAACTTGAAACATTATAAAAGATAAAATTGTATCCTTTGACTCCAAAAAATCAAAAATGTGGAAGATAATCACTTCTGGCTAGTACAAATGAAAAGCACTAAGTAATTAAGCAATCATATTTAACACAGTTTAGGGGCGCCTGGGTGGCTCAGTCTCTGGGTGTCTGCCTTCAGCTCGGGTCATGATCCCAGAGTCCTGGGATCAAGCCCCGCATCAGGCTCCCTGCTCCGGGGAAGCCTGTTTCTCCCTCTCCCACTCCCCCTGCTTGTGTTCCCTCTCTTGCTGTGTCTCTGTCAAATAAATAAATAAAATCTTTTAAAAAGCTCAATCATATTTAACAGTTTAATAAAATGTCATAATACTCTGGTAAATATTCAGATGATGACTTTGAAGTGTTTTGAAATAAATGAAGATAGCACCCTTATTTCATAAAGTTATGTCTAATATATTAACATTTATTGTTCTTAAGAGAATTCAAAGTATAGCTTATTCTAGCCACCAAAACATTTTGAGAATGGAAAAAATGGTAACACCAATAATTTTTTGGTCTTTTATATTCCAAATACTCAATGCCACTCTTCAGTAAATACCCTCACTTCATTCATTGGGTCTGATTTTACCACTATTTCCTTATTTCTTTCTTACTGGAGAGGTCAGGATCAGCTTTAAATGACAAGGAGATATGAAAAATGAGGCTCAAGGGCTCTTCTATTTTTAGACCGAAAATTCTTTGATGATGTAACACAAATGAAAGTTCTCCCAACCCAAGAACTTTGCAGAGATGTTGACCCCTCTCCCAGGTGAATCCTTGCTATTTAGTTCTGACAATTCTGGGCCAGCATGGGGCCAACAGAGACTCCAGGGGCAGCCCAGGTCAGGACAGTTTCCTTAGGGATCTGGAACCAGTGTCCCCAGCTCAGAGAGTCAGAATTGCAGCTGACTGACAAAGATAACAGTCTGAGGGCCATCTCAAAGGTGAAATCAGGTCAGAAATAGGAGAATGAACAGCAGAACCTATGAGAACTGATAACAACACAGGAAAAAGTTCAAGGAGCAGTTACAAAATGCAGTTCAGGACTGAACTTTGTTTTGTTCTGTCAACATTTATTAAATGTGTTTTAAGTGCCAGGAACATAAATATGAATGAGACCTTCATGGAACTCACAAGCCACAAGGAGATTCTGACTTTGGCATGGTCCCTTTAGATGGTATCTGATCTGTTGAAGGAGTGGACATGGCAGATTAAAGGAGCCACCTTAGGCTGTGCACAAACCAGAAAACTTGGGATGTGTTGACAAGTCCTGCCCAGCATCAATGTGTGAGGAGGTAGAGTCATACTGTGGCCGCTTCCTTTTTCTGTGGCTCTAAGTCTTCTCAGAAAGAGCACTTTAAAAATTAGAGGTCTGAGTGAATTTGAATACTTGCCCCTTGTCCTGGAATTTGCCAGCTGGGCCAAGATGAAGATTTGACTAGAAGTGTTTGAGAGAGTAGACAGAGTGTGTAAGGGAGTTATAAAATAATTGCATTTTCAGAGAACTGTCTAAGTAATTACATAAAAATTAAAAGGTCTCCAGTAAAATGGCTTGAAGGAGTTATTAAGATTCTGTTCTAATTAGCATCCCTAAGTCCTTGTTTACCACAACTGACATGTATTTCTTCATTATGAGCTCAAAAGGCTATCTACCCATCTTTAAGGAAATCTTATGTTATTATTACCCTAGGATCTCAACCAATTCTGGTTGATTCTTTCAAAAATCTACTCTAATTTTCTTGATAAGCTGTAGGTTATTTTTCCTAAACAACAACTACACGAGGAGCAAAATGTAGGCAAGTCATCTACTGTGAATTATTATTATACACCATCCTATCCCATCAATAAAAGAATTAATAGCAACTTAAGGAATTATATTCAGTTTTTGATTCATTTGACCAGAACTATGTGAATATTTTCCCATAAATTTAAAAATATTAATGCCTTATTAGCATCTGTATTAAAAATAATATTATAAAAAGCAGAGTAGGCAGGAAAGGTTCCTTGACTGATGGGATTCAACTTTAAATATTACATGGTAAACTAATATATCTGTGTATCAGACAGGGTTTAGTCTGATACTAAAGTCAGATACTAAGTATCAGATACTGATACTTAGATTAAAAAAGTCAGGGGCGCCTGGGTGGCTCAGTGGGTTAAGCCGCTGCCTTCGGCTCGGGTCATGATCTCGGGGTCCTGGGATCGAGTCCCGCATCGGGCTCTCTGCTCAGCAGGGAGCCTGCTTCCCTCTCTCTCTCTCTCTCTCTCTGCCTGCCTCTCTGTCTAGTTGTGATCTCTCTCTGTCAAATAAACAAATAAAATCTTTAAAAAAAAAAGTCACTCTATTTCTTTGAATCAGAAAGAGATATACAAGAAATCAGAAGTTTCTAAAACCTTTAGATGGGCTGGAGGAGCAGATTTCAAATTGGGCCTCCAGGCATACTTCCTTGAATGCATTTTTTTTTCCTTTAAAAAATTCCTAATCTAGCAATTCATAAACTGTATATAATAACCTTCTTGCTATAGAAACAGCAGAGGAAAATAAGTCTTTCTTCTATGCTAAT
Organism: Lutra lutra; assembly: GCF_902655055.1. Taxonomy (NCBI): domain Eukaryota; kingdom Metazoa; phylum Chordata; class Mammalia; order Carnivora; family Mustelidae; genus Lutra; species Lutra lutra. The sequence continues at coordinate 128,293,675 of NC_062278.1, read as the reverse complement.
GTCAAAATCTCCACAATATTTGACCAATAGGAAGCAAACAAGCTAGTATTTATTGAGCACCTGCTATGTACTTTTGATCTATAGTTTCATTAAATCCTTGTTAATAACATTTTCAAGTTGGTAATATCAGCCAATCTTACAGATGGTTTAGAAAGGCTAAGTGATGTATGCACAGGTAGAAAATAGAGACAGAATTAAAATTCAGATCTGCTGCCTCCAAAATTGGTTAAATTTGTTGCCCAGTATTGGTTATTAATCCAAAACCCTGTTTGATGGCATCCAACCAAAGTACTGATTCAATATTTAAAAACTATATCCATCAGGCCAGTTAGCTCAGCCATTAAGAGATATTTTATAATTCACTTTTTTCTAGATGATCCATGAGGATGTGGTTCTTAAAGGCAGACATTTCAGACAGTATTTCAGGGAGAAAGCAAGCCAGTAAGTAGTTTCTATCTTAGGCAAAAATAATCTTGTCCATGTCACTTGACCTAGAACTTTGTAGTCTTACCCAACACTTTTCTAGATCTTAAGAAGATAAAAAATTATTTTCTAAGAAAACTCATGGTTTTACATGTAGGCAATTCTTTTGTCCATATATGTACTAAGCATGTGGGTCTTCTGAGAATACAAATCTGATCTTTAGACATTCACAGAATGATGGTGTGTGAGAATGATGGATGCTATAATAAATTACCAGAAAATTGATGGATTAAAACAATAGGAATATTACAATTTACAGTTCTGTCAGTCAGAGGTCCAGTACAGATATCATATGGTGTTGTTGTGTATTGTTTTCTGCAGACTCTAGGAGAGGATCCATTTCCTTGCCTTTCAGAGGCTGTCCACATTCCTGGGTTTATGATCCCCTTCTGTCTTCAATACTAGCAACAGCAGGCTGAGTTCTCACATTGCATCACTCTAACCTTGCTTCTGTGGTCACATCTCCTCTGACTTTTCTGTCTCTGTCTTCCACTTTTAATCATTTGTTACATTAGGCCCAATCAGATAATCTAGGAAAGTCTCCCTATTTTACGGTCAGTTGATTTGAAGCTTAATTCCATTTGCAACTTTAATTCCCCTTAGTCATATAAGGTAATAATATTGACAGTTTCTGGGAATTAGGATGTGGATATTTTGGTGGGGATGTTTGGGGGGTATTATTCTGCCTACCATGGATGATTAATTTGCAGTGTAGAAGAAAGGGCTTGGGAAGGCAGAGATGGATCTGAATTTTGCCCATACCATCAACTGGTTATGTCACTCACTAACTGGCAAGTCACGCAAACTCTCAGAACCTATTTCCTCACATGTAAAATGGAGATTATAATACCTACTGTACAGAGTTGTTTTCTACCTTTAAATGAGGAAACAAAGTTCTTAGTACCTGCCTGGCACAGAGATGGGGCTAAATAAATATAGCTTTCATCATAATTAGAGAATCTAGAGCCAAACAATCCAAAAGAGTATGTCCCAGGTGCATGGAAGCATTTATGCCTGATATTTCCTGTGGTTTCATTTTTCCTTTAACTCTAATTGAATGGTTGCCTGAAATCCTTTCAAAACCAGTGTATAGATCCTAAATAAACATGCAAAATATGAATGAAGATGCACTTTATTTTAGTTTTAGTCTCAGCTAGTTTCTTTCCATAGATGATGTTCTGAATGGAGAACAAAGAGACAAATATGAATAGACGATTTATCTATTTGTTTCTGTTTTTGTTTTTTGTTTTACAATTTATTTTCCCTTGGCCACCAAAAACCATTTCTTCATTTATATTCAGTGGGAAAACTTCAAACTTTTTATCTGTTCATTTTCACATATGTGGGTTTTCCCATGATGGTAATGGATCTATCCCTGCACAAAGGATCAGTGGCAGCTGGTCATCCCATTTGCCTTTCAGCTCTCAGAAAGCTAATGAGTGACTTATTGTGTTCAAAGCCCTTATTAACTAGCCATTAAAAATGATGTTATAGAAAATTTAGTGACATGGAAAAATATTTGCAATGTATTGATAAATAGAATAGGGAAGTTATAAACTGGGATATGGTGTTTGATGCCATTTTTTGGAAAAAAATATTCACAAATAGAAAAAGGCTTGGAAGGATCAGTAGTTATCTCTGGCTGGTAGAATTATGAATGGTTTTTATTTTATCTGTTTGCTTTCCCATATTTCTGAATTTTCTATAATAAAACTGTATTGCTTTTGTACTAGGAATACACAAAAAATAATTTTTTTTATGTAGTGATTGGATCATGGTAAATAGCTCCTGAGGCAGAAGCTTGTTCAGAGCAGGTGACCAGGGAAGCTTAATAAGGGACTTCTGTGACTTTGTGATGGTGGGAGTCACCTGACATGTCCAAGTTGTGAGGTGTGCACTGGGAAGTAGGTACATAGCAACTAAGTTCAGCCTGGTAATGCTGAGACATGTATCTCCAGCACCCTTTCTCTTTGATTGACAATGGTTTAATTAAGAAAAGGAGATACACATTACTTAAGGAACACCTCCAGTTATTCCTGAGAAATTTAATATTAAAAGAAATATGGGAGACCTATCAGCAGAAATAGAGCCAGAGGTAGAGATGCTAAATAAGAAAATTCTCTAAATAGTCAAACTGCACACTATCATTTTTTATTATTCTTGAAATATTATTAAGGACTTTAAAGTGTTTTAGTGGATAAGCTTCCTTACTTGAGTTATTTGAGCCACTTAAATTCGTTTATATATATTACTTAATTTTGTTCTTAACAAAATTTGCTTCATTAAAAAGATCATTCATTCATTCAACAAGCACGTACTGAACACCTATCTCATGCCAAGCACTGTGCTAGGTGCTGAAGATATAAAAATTGGTAATACCTAATTTTAATACCTGTGGGGTGAAAACTCTCAAAGGTTTAGTGGGAGGGAAAGACAAAAACACAGTTATAGCTCAAAGCAATAAATTCTATGATTGAAGGTATAATGAAAGAATGAGGGTGGGCATCTAACTCAAATGGAGGTAAGAGGTAGGCCTAGGGAAGTTTTCCAGAGAAGGTGATATTTAATCTGAGCCTTGAAGAATGAGCAGGAATTTATGAGGTGAAAAAGCAGGAAAAGAGTATTCCATGAAGAAGGAATAGCATATGTAAAAACCCATGACATTTTTGAAAGAGTTTCCTATACTTTGAAAAAGCCAGAACTTTTGTGCATGTGGAGGACAAGCAGAGGATGAGGCTGTGAGAATTCATTTTACGTGTCAGCTTGGCTGGTTGAGGACTACTACTCTACATGTTTCTGTGAGGGGGTCTTTGGATGAGATTTAGATTTAAAACCTTGAAATTGAGTAAAGTGGATTGCTTTCCATAATGTGGGTGGGCCTCATCAAATCAGTTGAAGGCCTCAACAGAAAAGCTAATATCCACTGAGAAGAAGGGAATTCAGACTATTTGATCTTGAACTGTAACTCTTCCTGGGTTTCCAGACTGGTGGCCTACCCTGAAGATATTGGTTTTGTCAGGCACCACAATCACATGAATCAACTCCTTAAAATAAATTTCTGTATGTGTATGTAGGCATACTTCATTTATTGCACATCGCTTTAGTGCGCTTCACAGATAGTGCATTTTTTACTAATTGAGGGTTTGTGGCAACCTTGTGCCTATTAGTGTCATTTTTCTCACAACATTTCCTCACTTCCTTTCTGTGTCACATTTTGGTAATTTTCATAATATTTCAGACTTTTTCATTATTGATATATTGTTAATGGTGATCAGAGATTTTGATGTTACTATTGTAACTGTTTTTTTTTTAAAGGTTTTATTTATTTATTTGACAGACAGAGGTCACAAGTAGGCAGAGAGGCAGGCAGAGAGAGAGGGGGGAAAGCAGGCTCCCTGCCAAGCAGAGAGCCCATCGCAGGGCTCAATCCCAGGACCCTGAGATCATGACCTGAGCTGAAGGCAGAGGCTTAACCCACTGAGCCACTCAGGCACCCTATTGTAACTGTTTTATAAACCATGTCCATATAAGATGGCAAACTTGATCAATAAATGTTGTATGGGTTCCAACTGCTCCATTGACTAGCTGCTCCCCTATCTCTCTCTCTCTCCTCAGACCTCCTTATTCCCTGAGATACAATATTAAAATTAGACTAATTAATAACCCAACAATGGCCTGTAAGTGTTCATGTGAAAGGAGGAGTCACATGTCTCTTACTTTAAATTAAAGGCTATAAGTGATTAAGCTTAATGAGAAAAGCCTGCCGAGAGCCAAGATAGGTTATAAGCTAGGCCCCCTGTGCCAAAAAGTTACCCAAATGGTGAATGCAGAGGAAAAGTTCTTAAATTAAAAGAGATACTCCAGGGAACACACAAATGGTAACAAGGCAAGACAGCCTTATTGCTGATACGGAGAACATTTAATGGTCTGGATAGAAGATCAAAGCAGTCATAACATTCCCTTAAGCCAAAGCCTATCCAGAGCAAAGCCCTGACTCTCCTCAATTCTTTGAAAGCTGAGAGAGGTGAGGAAGCTATTTTCAAAAGAAAATCTTGAAACTATCAGAGGTTGGTTCACGAAGTTTAAGGAAAGAAGCTGTCTCCATAATATCAAAGTGCAAGATGAAGCAGCAAGTGCTGTCATAGCAAGAGATACAGAAGATCTTAATGAAGGCAACTGCACTAGACAACAGGTTTTCATTGTAAATAAAAACAGCCTTCTCTTGGAAGAAGATTCCATCTAGGACTTTCATAGCTAGAGAGGAGAAGTCAATGCCTGGCTTCAGAGCGTCAAAGGACAGACAGAGTCATCCTCTTTTTAGGAGTCAATGCAGCTGTTGAAGCCAAAGCTCATTTACCATCTCCAAAACCTAGAGCCATTAAGTATTATGCTAAATTTACTTGGCCTTTGTTCTCTAAATGAAACAGCAAAGACTGGACAACAATGTATCTATTTACAACATGGTTTCCAGAACATTTTTTTTTAAAGATTTTATTTATTTATTTGACAGACATCACAAGTAAGCAGAGAGGCAGGCAGAGAGAGAGAGAGGAGGAAGCAGGCTCCCTGCTGAGCAGAGAGCTCGATGCAGGGCTCGATCCCAGGACCCTGGGATCATGACCTGAGCTGAAGGCAGAGGCTTTAACCCACTGAGCCACCCAGGCGCCTCCGGTTTCCAGAACATTTTAAGCCCAATATTGAAAGTTACTGCTCAGAAAAAAAGATTCCTTTCAAAATAGTACTGCTCATTGACAATGTACCTAGTCATCCCAGAGCTCTGATGAACATGTATAAGATTAATCTTGTTTTCTTCCTGCTAACACAACATCCATTATGAAGCTCATGGATCAAGGAGTAATTTCAACTTTCAAGTCTTACTATTTAAGAAATACATTTCAAGCAGCACCTGGGTGGCTCTGTTGGTTAAGTGTCTGCCTTCAGCTCAGGTCATGATCTGAGGGTTGTGGAATCGAGTCTGCATAGGGCTCCCTGCTCAGTGGGGAGTATGCTTCGCTCTCTCCTTCTGCTCCTCTCCCCACTAGTGCTCTCTCTCAAATAAATTAAAAAAAAATTAAAAAATAAAGAAATATATTTCATAAGGCTATAGGTAACATACATAAGTGATTTCTCTGGGCAAGTAAGTTGAAATGCTTTGGAAAAGATTTGCCATTTTATTATCTATTTATTAAAAATAGCAGCAAGGGAGGGAATACAAGCAGGGGGAGTGGGAGAGGGAGAAGCAGACTTCCTGCTGAGCAGGGAGCCCAATGCGGGGCTTGATCCAGGACCCGGGGATCATGACCTGAGCTAAATAAAGGCAGAGGCTTTAACCCCCTGAGCCACCCAGGCACCCTATTTATTTATTTTAAAAAAAATTTATTTATTTATTTGTGTGAGAGAGAGAACCAGAGATGGCGAGAGAGAGAGAGTACAAGTGGAAAGGAGAGGGAGAAGCAGGCACCCCACTAAGCAGGAATCCGGATGAAAGGCTTGATCCCAGGATCCTGGGACCATGACCTGAGCTGAAGGCAGATGCTTAATTGACTGAGCCACCCAGGCCCCTAAGATTTGCCATTTTAGGTGCCAGTAAGTACATTTGCAATTAGGGGTGTCTGGGTGGCTCAGTGGGTTAAGCCTCTGCCTTCGGCTCAGGTCATGATCTCAGGGTCCTGGGATCAAGCCCCACATCAGGCTCTCTGCTGAGCTGGGAGCCTGCTTCCCCCTCTCTGCCTGCCTCTTTGCCTACTTGTGATCTCTCTCTTTCTGTCCAAAAAAAAAAAAAAAAAAAAAAAAAAAAAAAAAAGAAAAAGAAAGAAAGAAAAGAAAAGAAAAAAGAAAATTTGTGATTCATGGGAAGAGGTCAAAATAACAACATTTACAGGAGTTTGGAGGAAGTTGATTCTAATCCCTATGGATGACTTTGAGGGATTCAAGACTTTAGTGGAGGAAGTTAACTGCAAATGTGTAGAAATAGCAAGAGAACTAGAATTAGAATAGAAGTGGAACCTAAAGATGCAATGGAATTGCTGCAATCTCATCATAAAACTAATGAATGAGGAGTTGCTTCGACAGATGAGCAAAGGAATGGTTTCTTGAAATGGCATCTACTCCTGGTGAAGATGTTGTGAAGGTTGTTGAAATGGCAGCAAAGGATTTAGAGTATTATATAAACTTAGCTGATAAAACAGTGGTAGGGTTTGATGGGATTGACTCCAGTTTTTTTTTAAGTTTTTTTTTTTTTTTTTAGATTTTATTTATTTATTTGACAGAGCAGGGGGAGCAGCAGGCAGAGGGAGAAGCAGACTCCCCACTGACCAGGGAGCCCCACGTGGGGCTAGATCCCAGGATCATGACCTGAGCTGAAGGCAGACACTTAACTGAGCCACCCAGGTGTCCCTTGGCTCAATTTTGAAAGAAGTTCTACTGTGGATAAAATGGTTATCAAACTGCATCACATGCTACAGAGAAATCATTTGTGAAAGGAAGAGTCAACTGATGTGGCAAACTTCATTGTTGTCCTATTTTAAGAAATTGTCCCAGCCACTGCAAATGTTAACAACCACCATCTGATCTATCAACAGCCATCAACATCTAGACAAAACCCTCTATCAGTAAAAAGATTATGACTTGCTTAAAGCTCAGATGATGATTAGAATTTTTTGACAATAAAATATTTTAACATTAAAGTATGTACATTTTAAAAGACATAACGCTATTACACACTTACTAGACTACAGTACAGAGTAAACATAACTTTTATACACACTGGAAAAACAAAAAATTATTCGACTTGTTTTATATCGATATTTGCTTTATTGTGGCAGTCTGGAACTGAGCCCTCAATTTCTCTGAGGTTGCCTGTATATGCCCATCCTATTGATTCTTTTTCTCTGGAGAACTCTTAACTAATAAAGAAGGTAAAGGCAGAAAATATGGAAAGTTCTGTACACAAGGCTTTCAGTTACTTAAGACTACTGATGACTGAGCAGATACTAAGAGAGGGATATGTGGATATCTGGGCCTATAAGACCCTGTAGAAATGTCAGTATTCTTTTTTCTTCTTCTTTTTTATTGAGGTATAATTGACACACAATTATAATTATATAATTATAATTATATAATTATAATTGACACACACACACATATTAGTTTCATGTATACGCCATACTGGTTTGACCCTCACAAGTCTAGTTACATCTGTCCCCATGCAAAGTTATTACAATATTATTGACTATATCCACTATGCTGTATTCTTTATCCTCATGAATTATTTTATATCTGGAAGTTTGTACCTCTTAATACCCCTCACCTATTTTGCCACCCCCAACCCCTCCCCTCTCTGGGAGCCAACAGTTTGTATCTTATGAGCCTGTTTCTGTTTTAATTTGTTTTGTTCTTTAGATTCCATATATAAATGAAATCATACAGTATTTGTCTTTCTCTGATTTATTTCACTTAACGTGATACCCTCTAGGTCCGTCTATGTTGTCACAAATGGTAAGATAGCATTCTTTTTTAATGGCTGAATCATACTCTTATATATATTATATATATAATATATATATTTATATCCATTCATCCATCAATGGACACTTAGGTAGTTTCCATTTCTTGGCTATTGTACATAGCTGCAATGAATTAGGGATGCATATCTCTTCAGATTGGTATTTTTGTTCCTTCAAATAAATACCCAGAAGTGGGATTGCTGGATCATATGGTAGTTATGTTTTTAATTTTTTGAGGAATCTCTATACTGTTTTCCGTAGTGGCTACACCAATTTTCATTCCTACCAACAGTATTAGAGGGTTCTCTATTCTCCACATCCTCCCCAATAATTGTTATTTTTTGCCTTCTTGATAATAGCCAATCTGAATGTGTATGGGTGGTGTGAGGTGGTATCTCATTGTGTTTTTGATTTGCATTTCACAAACACAAAAATGTTTTGTTCACAAACACAAAATGCCAGTTGGCCATCTGTATGTCTTCTTTGGAAAAATGCCAATTCAAGTCCTCTACCCATTTTTTAGTCTGGTTGTTTTTTTTTCATATTAAGTTGTGTAAATTCTTTATGTATTTTGGATTTTTAACTCCTTATTGAATGTACGATTTGCAAATATCATCTCTGCACCAGAAGTTTGCCATTTTGTTTTATTAATGCTTTCCTCGCAAATGCTTTTTAGCTTGATGTAATCCCCTTTGTTTATTTTAGTTTCTGTTGCCATTGCCTGAGGAGACTGTACCCCCCAAATATTGCTAAGACGAATGACAAAGAGCTCACTACCTATGGTTTCTTCTAGGAGTTTTTGGTTTTTGGTCTTACATGCAAGTCATTAATCCATTTTGAATTTGTTTTTGTGTATGATGTAAGAAAGTAGTCCAGTTTCATTCTTTTGCATATAGCTGTCCAATTTCCCCATCACCATTTATTGAAGAAATGGTCTTTCCCCCATTGTATATCCTTGCATTCTTTGACATAGATTAATTGATACATATGTTTGGGTTTATTTGGGGGATCTCTATTCTATTCCATGGATCTATGGGTCTGTTTTTGTGCTAGGACCACACTCTTGATTACTATAGTTTTGTAGTACAGTTTGGAATCAGGCAGCATGACACCTCCAGCTTTGTTCTCCTTTCTCAAGTTTGCTTTTGCTATTTAAGATGTCAATAGTCTTTGTCTAAAAAATTAATTAATTGATTGATTTGTCAGAGAGAGTGAGCGAGTGAGCAAGAGTACAAGCAGGGGGAGCAGCAGGCAGAGGGAGAAGCAGGCTCCCCACTAAGCAGGGACCCTGAAGTGGGACTCGATCCCAGGACCCCAGGATAATGACCTGAGCTGAAGGCAGATGCTTAACCAACTGAGTCACCCAGGCATCCCCAAGATGTCACTAGTCTTGACATCATTCCATATTCTTTTCCATGTCTCCCTCTTGGTTTTGAAATCCATTTCATTTTATCCGCAAACATTTATTGAGTGCCAATATGTTTGAGGTACTGTGTTAGGGGCTGGGGATAAAATGGTGAGAAAGTCTGCTATCAAGATATGCCATCTAGGGGCACCTGGGATCGAGCCCCACATCGGGCTCTCTGCTCAGCGGGGAGCCTGCCCCCCCCCACCTGCCTCTCTGCCTACTTGTAATATCTCTCTGTGACAAAGGAATAAATAAAATCTTTAAAAAAGAAAGAAGTATACCATCTGGTGGGAAAGACAGGATGTAAACAAATGAATTCAGGGACAGTGCGGGCACAGAGATGGGAGAGGCCAAGGAAGACTGCAAAGGAGGAAGTAATGCTTGAGCAAACCACTAAAGCACAAATCAACGGAGTGAAAAGGACAAAAAGGGGGAGGGCCAGGTCATTTCAGACAGATAGAATGATGTGAAAGAAAAACTAAAATATATTGCACACTTGCTAGATGCCAGATATTAAATGTTTTGTATTAATTGATTTAATTTTTTATTTATTTGTAGAGATTTAATTTATTTATTTGAGAGAGAGAGAGAGAGAGAGAGAGACAGCCAGTAGGGGGAGGGGCAGATAGAAAGGGAGAGACAGAGAATCTCAAGCAGATCCTGTGCTGAGCATGGAGCCTGATGTGGGGCTTGATCCCACAACCCTGAGATCATGAACCAAGCTGAAACCAAGAGTCGGACACCCAACCAACTGAGCCACCCAGACACTCCTGTATTAACTGTTTTAGTAGTCTCTTTCTACCTTATGAAGTAGAATTATATTACATATATATATATAGTAGAATTATATATTATATATTATATATATTATATTATGAGGCAGAATTATATACATATTATATATATATATATATATATATATATATATATATATATTATCATTGTCATAATTTTACAGAGGAGGAAATAGGCAAAGAAGTTACACAAGTTGCCCAAAGTCACATATTTAATAAGTTCTGTAGTTAAGATTCGAATCTAGGCAGTCTGGCTTCAGTATTCATTTTGTTTTGTTTTGTTTTAAATTTCCAGCCCTGTGCTACTCTGTCTTCTTCAGTCATGTAGCAGCACATGGAATTGTTAAATCTTAAAGTCAGAAGGGCCCTTAGATAATCTATTAGGGGGTTCTTGCACAAGAAAACTGTACATTAGGCTTACTAGCAAGGTTTTAAAAAATACCAGTGCCTAGCATTTCCTCCCGTTCTCCCCCAAGCCACATAGGAGAAAAAACCACAACTCTGGCCCCCTGCACCTGCTTTTTAAAACTTAGAACTTGTGGTGAAATATGCATAACACAAAAATTACCATATTAGTCTTGTTTAAGTGTATAATTCAATGCCATTAATTACATTCACAATGTTGTATAACCATCAGTACTATTTCTAAACCATTTTCCTTACCCCAAACAGAAACTCTAAAACTATTGAGCATGATTCCCCATTCCGTCTCCTCCTAGCACCTGGTAACTTCTAATCTATTTCCTCTTTTATGAATTTGCCTATTCTAAATACCTAATTTAAATGGAATTATACAATAGCTGTCCTTTTGTGTCTGGTTTATTTAATTAGCATAATGTCTTCAAGGTTTGTTCGTGTTGTAGAATAGATTGGAACTTCATTTGTTTTTATAGCTGAGTAATGGTTGTATGAATATACCACATTTTTTAAAATCCACTCATCTGTTGAGGCACATAGGTTGTTTTCCTGTACTCCCAACCCCTGCCCCACCAAACACATGCTGGAGGAACCACTACTTTTTTTTTTAGACAGAGAGAGACACAGGGCTCATCTCACAACCCTGAGATCATGATCTAAGCCTGAGCTGAAACCAAGAGTTGTACAGTTAACCAACTGAGCCACCCAGGCAACCTAGCAACCACTACTTTCTAAAACTTAACATTGTCATATACAAAGAGAATAAAATGACAAGAGGAGGCAGAGGCTGAGTACCTAGTGGCACGGGAAAAGGCCCAGAGGAGTGAAAATGTGTATAATTAGTTTGGATGGCAGGAAGCTAGGTTTTAGGGTGAGATTCTCAGTGGCAGGAGTGGACATGTGATTGAGATTTTTCTCCTTTCTATACAGGTATTTTGTCATCATCACCACTATTACCTGTCAGAGAACTTATGATTTCAGGAAAATGAAAATATTTTGTCTATTCTAAAAGCAGAATGTGATTCTGACAGTGATAATGCTTCATTTAAGGCAATGAAATAAATGTTTTTTGTGAGATCATTTGCATGAATAAGTGGTAGCTACTCCTGGGCTAGAATGTTAGACAGGACTCCTGTAGGGGATGGGAGTAAATTTGAGAAGATGAAGTAGGGAAAGAGGGAGGGGACTGGGAAGTGGAAAGGAAAGAAGAGTAGGGAGGAGAGACTAATTTGGGGTACTGTGTGACAAAGTTCTAGATGACACCCTGGAACAAATTCTTTTCAACAATAGAACCTACTGACCTGCTCCACACTACCTACCTGTGCCCTTCACGTAGAGTGTTTAATAATGTCTATCAAATTAGTTTCCTAGAATGAATACCTTCTTTTATCTCCGTTTAAGTTCTTTCAGCTAAAAGTCAGGTAGGCCATTAGTTTTCTCCAAATTTAATGTTCTATCCCTCCCCAATGCTCTCCTATTCCTAAACCTCCTAAGGCTTCATTTCCTCACAAATCTGAGTTGACCCATATTTAGTGCTTAGCACATTATCTGTAAAATGTAAATATCAATATGCCTGGCTATTGATGGTATTGCCATTATTTTCTTCCATCTTTCCTTCTGTTTTCACTGGGTTTTAGAGCTATTTGTTTTGCCTTTCTTTATTGTATTTGATTTCCTATTCTTACTTTTTATCCTATTTCTGATCGTTTAGCTTAGAGTGCTGAAAATATTGCCAATATAGTGTCAAAATAGTGTCTAGCTAAATCAAGTTCTTCTTTGTTTTCTTAGTCTCTTTCTGATAGTTCATTGCAAGTATGCTTTAATCTAAGTGTTACAAAAGGGGAAATGACTATTTTTGCCTTATACTTTTTTTCTGAGAGAGATGTAAACGGACTCTGTCAAGCAATAATCTGATGCACTATAAATGATAATTTTTTTAAGTGATAATTTTTATTGAAAGTTCTGCCATTATATATGGTACATATGTCCTAAGTAATACTGATTCTGTCCAGAATTTGCTCTGAAATTTCATTTTATATTTTTATAGAGGTATATTCTGTTGGTTTACCGTAGGAGACTACAGACTATATGTCTCCTCTTTTATTATTTATTCTTCTATCAAATTTGCCTATGAGGGGTTCCTATATAATCTGAGTATTTGTTTTTTTTTTTTTTTGAAGATTTCATTTATTTATTTGACAGACAGAAGTCACAAGTAGGCAGAGAGGCAAGCAGAGAGAGAGGGAGGAAGCAGGCTCCCCACCGAGCAGAGAGCCTGACGTGGGGCTCCATTCCAGGACCCCGAGATCACGACCGGAGCTGAAGGCAGAGGCCTCAACCCACTGAGCCACCCACGTGCCCCTAATCTGAGTATTTGATTTAAGTCTTGTACCATTAACTTTTCCTGTAGCCCTCTTTTATCTTCATCAACTGTTCAGTTTCATGATTTGATTATATACTCAGTTCATTTTGATTACTTGCCATTTACATGCAACATGAATATTATCATAACTTCTAAGAAAGTAAACATTTAATTCCTCATGATAAATTCTTCACTTCCTAAATGTGTCTGATACAAGAAAGGGCATGTCCTTTAACTTTTACTCTTATTTCTCACTTATTATCAATATTCTTGTCTTTCAAACTCTACTAGTTAAGAAGTAATTTTCTAGTTTGAGAGGTGGGAATTTAGAAGCAAGTTCTTTTTCCTCTAAAGCAGTGTACCTTTACCCAAATATACAGGCTCAAAGAGTATTAATAACGTACAAGCAAACTTAAATGCTGCCTCTAGTCCCTCCTGATCTTTAGGAGCTGCAGTGGGGAAGAGAGAAGAATCCCTATTCGAAGAGGAGTGTTAAGGGTCATACCATCCAGGGTTAGGCCTAAGGATGGGTAGAATCATGCTGATAGCCTTTGGAGTGTCAGAATGTGGGTCCCTTTTCATCAACTTGGAGGGAAGAATGGCTTCTCTCAGCAGGTCTCAGGAGCTTTATTTAACAGTACAGAACCTTTTCATGTCCTGATGTCTCACGATATCCTGGAAAGGTGGTTGTTGTATCATCCCTCTTAGGTGATCAATTAGGTGTAGTCTTTTCATTTTAACTCAAGGACAAGACTGTCCAAGCAAATTGGGGTAATAAGGTATCTTAGAGCTAGGCTTTTCTGGTATAATGTAGTAACCTATCAGTTCTTTATATTTATTTGAAAGCCAATTTTATTTATAAGTTTTAAGTATCACATTAGTACTTACATTTAAACCACTATATTATAATCAAATTGTAGTAGCCAGATTTATAGTTAAGGCTTTAAAAAAAAAGATTTTATTTATTTATTTGTCAGAGAGACAGAGAGAACCACAGTAGGAGGAGGAGCAGAAGGAGAGGACAAGCAGACTCCCCAGTGAGTGGGGAGCCTGACATAAGGCTCAATCCCAGGACCCCCAGATCATGATCTGAGCTGAAGACAGATGCTTAACTAACTGATCCATCCAGGTGCCCCTACAGCTAAGACTTTTTACCACTATAGGAATCATTCTGGTACTTTATCAAGTAGCATTTGCTTTAGGTATCATGAGGGGATTGTCCCAAGGATTCCTACCAAGTCAGTAGGCTAGTCAGTGTTAATTTTCTCAGCCTTAGCAGAGAACTGATTGTGGGCCTTATGTTATAGAATGTAGCTTAGGAAACAGTGCCTCTTTTGGACAAAAATATTGGTTTCAGGCTTGCCACACTGAATTGTACCCTTGTTCAAGTAGATACCAAATTTTGTGTCCTTTTAATCCATTTGTGTTGAGCATTTCAGGTTGGTACATTTGCAGCCAGGCAGGCTGGTCCTCTTGTCCTGTTGTTTCATATTCCTTCTACTCAGCTGAGTTGTTCTACACAACTGAAATGTACCCTTCTGCCTTGGAGGGAACCTTCGAACATAAACCTTTGTTAGAGGAGCTTGAAGCTGTGCGATTAGTTCAGACCCTTTCTCTCTGTGATGAAGGAGAAGTAGTGCTGGCACCTTGGTCAGAACAACTTTTTTTTTTTTTAAAGATTTTATTTATTTATTTGACAGAGAGAGAGATCACAAGTAGGCAGAGAGGGAGGCAGAGGGAGAGGGAGAGGGGGAAGTAGGCTCCCCACTGAACAGAGAGCCTGATGTGGGCCTCGATCCTAGGACTCTGGGATCATGACCTGAGCTGAAGGCAGAGGCTTTAACTCACTGAGCCACTCAGGTATCCCTAGTCTTCCTACTTTTAATGGGAGGGGATATAGGCTCTACCTCTCTATTTAATAATAGAGATAATAATGTTAAATTAATTAATAATATTAATTAATAAATTAATTAATAATATTAATTAATAAATTAATTAATAATTTTAAATTAATTAATAATGTTAAATTCACATTTTAAAAAATCCAAAACATGGAAGTACGGGAGGTACTAGACTTGTGGTTCTCTTTGGAAAATACAATCTGTCACAGGGATCATATTATCTGTTACAGGTCTTTGGTTTAAGAAAAATGTTACGCTTTTTCCTTATGGGAGAAGGGAGAGGCAAGTCCCCCCTTCTAGCTGAGTGTGAAGGTTACCAGATACTTATGTGCAATGATTGAGTGTGTCTTCTCATTCTCCATTTGGAAGTCCGTTTAGACAGCACATTCTAATTTGCCCTTTGCTTGCCTGAAAAACAGAAATAAAATTAGAGAAAAGGGGACAGCAGCAAATGGTCCATACACTCACTAGAGTGGTAAGGATATGGGAGTTTCCTGGGACCAAGTGAATACTGTTGGTGCCTGCCTGCCCAAAAGAGAGGTCCACCAGGGAAGAGGACTAAGCAGCAAAAATTTGTTGGCCATAAGCCCTAGAGTAGGAGGCATTCTCACATCAGGGACTTATACACTGGGGAGGCCCTACAAAATTTACCCAAGTAGCCTGCATTTAGATACCTACAACCTAGAGAGTATCAGTGACCTATCAGAGTTAACAGAGAAACAAAAGACAATAATGAAGGAATTAATTCCAATGTGTTTATCAGAGTCAGCGTTCAACCTAAGGCCCAGAACCAGTAAGAGATTTATTACAAGGAATTGGCTAATATACCTCTGGGGCTGGATAAAACAGTCTGAGGTGTTTAGGGTAGGCAATCAGGAAAAGAAGATCAAGGGCATGTTGGAACTCCATGAGCACAGGCTGAAGCTTGTTGTCCACAGGCAGTAAGGAAAATATCATGCGCAGGCTAGAACTCCAAGGGCATCAACTGTTTGTAATCTCCAAGCTCAAGTAAGGCCTAAGCCCTCTTTTAAAGGGCTTACCCAATCAGGCCAGGCCCATACAGAATAGACTTTTGATGAACTTAAAGCCAACTGATTAGGGACTTTTTTTTGGGGGGGTGGGGAGCATGCCTGAGTGGTGTGGGGGTGAGGGGGTGGGGCAGAGGGAGCAGGAAAAAGAATCTCAAGCAGGGTCCACACCCAGTATAGAGCTGGATGTGGGGCTCAATCTCATGACCCTGAGATCTCGATTTGAGCCACAATCAAGAGTTGGAGGCTTAACCAACTGAGCCACACAGATGCCCCCGATTAAGGACTTTTATCACAACTGCAAAATGCCTCCACAGCAACACCTATATTAATGTTTGATTAAATAACTGGGGAATATAGTTCAACCCAGCCAAATTTATACATCAAAAAACCATCACACAACAGCAGCCAATATAAAACATGTATCCTTTTCCTTTTTCTTCTTCCCTGTGCCAATACACCAGGGGAGCTGGAGCTTAGAATAGGGAGGTGGAGGAGGTCTCCTAAAGGCAGATTTCAATGCCCTCCTGAAGACTCCAAAGGGAGGGAATGAGAGGATTAAAATGGCAGACCACATCCTCTCCCTATCCATGTCCCTGGAGCTACAAATCTGGCCTGTGATGGGAAATGGGAAAGCTTTGAATGGATGTAAGACAAAATTTTAACAATAGACAGCCCATGAGAAGTTACAGGTTCTAACAAAGATGTCAGCAAGATGCTGACTAGCAAGGAAAGGAGATTTAACATAGTAAATTTGGGTACAATGACTACAGACGACACTGTACTGAGCTGAGATACTAAATAATAAAATGATTCGGGGTGCCTGGGTAGCTCAGTTGGTTAAGCGTCTGCCTTTGGCTCAGGTCCCGATCCCAGGGCCCTGGGATTAAGCCCCACGTTGGGCTTTCTGCCCAACAGGGAGCCTGCTACTCCCTCTCCCCTCCCCCTCTATCTGCTTGTGCTCTCTTTCGCTCCCTCTGTAAAATGGTAAGTAAAATCTTCAAAAAAATTTTAAAAAACGATTAGATTACAAAAATTAGAAGAAACTACTGCAGATGTTAGACAAGGAAGAAAAGAAAATAAGAGGCTAGAGTGGACAGGGAAGTCTTGCTTCTAAAAGACAAAATCTGGACTAGTCCTCATTAAAAGATGAGCAGTATTTAGAAAGCTGGAGCAGAGGAAATAAGTAAGAATAAAGACTTGGAGAAATGACATGTACATGTGGGGAGTGAGGTCAGGGAGGGCACTGGACTAATCACGGCAATATTTATGTTAAGGACTGATAGGGGCTAGATGATGCAGGGTCTGGAAAGCCAGGCAGAAGAGCTGAGATTCAGGGAGGTAGCCAGGAGAAAATCACTGTAAGTTCTTAAATGGGGAAAGCATAAGGGAAGTTGATTTCTTTTGAATCTTTTAAAGACAGATGAAAGTAGATAGTGGTATAATATAGATGGACTTTGAGGGAGAAGGATTGGGGCTAGTTAAGATGCTGTTGCAATATTGGTGTTCCAATTGCTGTTGCAATAGGAATTCACAATAACATGATACAGAATCACAAAGGTTAAATGGAACTGGAGAAGGAAAAATCTGGAATATTTCAAAGACAAGAACAATATGATTGATGACCAAATGGAAGTGTGACAGCAGAAAGGATAATTCAGAGTATTCCTTGATTTCTAGCTTAGGGGAACTGGAGAAATGGTGGTATTGCAAACATAAATTCAGTGAGGTATCATGGAGAAAATCACTCTAAATTTGGGAAAGAAAATCTGTTTGGAAGACCAAGATTATTCAATTTGGGATTACTGAGGCTGAAGTCACAATTTGATACAAATTGGAATAAAAGAATATCAGATTAGCTTGACAGTAATATGTAGGAAGAACTGCCAAGTGGGGAGGTACAGGTTAGGAAAATGAAGAATTTGGAGGCACAGGTGGTGTTTTTTTAAAATTATTTCTTCCACCTGAAGATAGTGTCATTTAGAAGAAAAAAGAGTAAAGAGTAATGCAACAGATGGTGTCAAAGAACAAAATAGGATTTGATTTCTAGACCATGGTTTAAGATCCTGGAACTGTTGAGTTTTTGGCAAGGACAGGGAGGATGTCATAAGGACAACAACAACAAAAAGTTTGCTCTTTTTTTTTTTTTTTTCCTTCATAGGGGAGGGGAGAAATCAAAGAAATTGTTCTTAGAAAAAAGGAACAAACAGGAAAGAGGACTGAGTGAAAAAATACAAGTTTTGGAGAAAGAATAACAATGTGGAAGATACCCAGTGTTTCAAGAAAGGTGAAAGAGAGGAAGCTGAATTCTTCTTAACATTTACTGAGAGTTCACAATATGCCAGCACTGTGGCAAATTCTTTATATGCATTATCTTATTTAATCCGTACAAGTTTTTTTCCCACTTAACAAAACGTCATGGACATTTCTGTGTCAATAAAGATCTGAATCATCATTTTTTTATTAACATATAATGTATTATTAGCCCCAGGGGACAGCTTTGTGAATCGTCAGGCTTACACACTTCACAGCACTCACCATAGCTGCATCATCATTTTTAATGGATGTATAGCATAGCATTACATTGTACGCAGGGTCATTGTGGTAAGCTATAGTGAACCCTCCTACTCAAGCATCTTTTTCTACAGTTTTTTCTATGCTCTTTTTCTTAATATATGAACATTTTATTTTAGTTTGTAATTTAATTTTTTTAAAAGATTTTATTTATTTATTTGACAGACAGAGATCACAAGTAGGCAGAGAAGCAGGCAGAGAGAGAGAAGGAAGCAGGTTCCCTGCTGAGCAGAGAGCCTGATGCGGGGCTCGATCCCAGGACCCTGGGATCATGACCTGAGCCGAAGGCAGAGGCTTTAACCCACTGAGCCACCCAGGCGCCCCTAGTTTGTAATTTAATTTTTTGAACAATATTGTGATTCTAAAATAAAAATGCAAAAATGTATATCGCATGTTTTCTTCCACTCTTATTCCCTGTTCCACCCTAACAATTATTAGTTTATTTTGTATCTTTCCATAATTTCTTTATGTTATATAAGTATATGTAAAAGCATATTATTTTTTCTTTTTTTAAACACATAAGTAATATCTTCAGTATAAAATCTTAGAAGTGATATTGCTAAATTAAAGGGTAGTTTCAGTTAAAATCTTAATATATATTGACCAATTGCTTATCAGAAAGGTATTACACAACAACAATGCATAACTGTCACTAAATCCATTTTATGTATTTTCTAATTTTGATATATATATATATATGAATATGTATGAGGAGTCCAGAATAAATGTTAAAAAGAATATAATTTGTACTACAGAGCTAATTGTGATATTATACACAAGTGATTATACAAAAAACTTTGGACTTACCTATTTAAAATTTATATTATAGAGAGAAGACACAATGAAAAGTAAAGTTTTTATCTAAGTTGTTATTTACTTTTCTGTGTTTTTCTTATTGTGTGAGTGGGGAAGCAGGTAGGAATGAAACGATGAAGGAAAAATCTCAGTTGTTTGTGGTGTAAAGATAAGTAACAGAGCTGAGTGAGACAAAGAATAAGCCGAACAAGAAATAGGGGCAAGCATAAGATGAGACTGAAAAATGTATGTTTTTTACAACCTCTACTCTCTATGATTAAATTGGTACATATTATAATAGAAATTAAAACCAAATTTCAACTGAATATGTACACTTGTCTTTTTTTTTTTCTTAAATAGAATTGATTATCTGAAGAAATGGATACTTCTCCCTCCAAAAAATATCCAGTTAAAAAGCGGGTGAAAATACATCCCAACACAGTGATGGTGAAATATACTTCCCATTATCCCCAGCCTGGGGATGATGGATATGAAGAAATCAATGAAGACTATGGAAATTTTATGGAAGAAAATCCAAAGAAAGGCCTGCTGAGTGAAATGAAAAGAAAAGGAAGAACTTTCTTTGGAACCATGGATACTCGACCTCCGCCAACAGAAGACCCAATGACTAATGATACTGGACAATTCCAGAGCTTTGCAGAAAAAAATATTTTTCAATCCAGAAAAATGTGGATAGTGCTATTTGGATCTGCTCTGGCTCATGGATGTGTAGCTCTGATCACCAGGCTTGTTTCTGATCGTTCTAAAGTTCCATCTCTAGAGCTGATTTTTATCCGTTCTGTCTTGCAGGTCTTATCTGTGTTAGTTGTGTGTTACTACCAGGAGGCCCCCTTTGGACCCAGTGGATACAGATTACGACTCTTCTTTTATGGTGTATGCAATGTCATCTCTATCACCTGTGCTTATACATCATTTTCAATAGTTCCTCCCAGCAATGGGACCACTATGTGGAGAGCCACAACCACAGTCTTCAGTGCCATTCTGGCTTTCTTACTTATAGATGAGAAAATGGCTTATGTTGACATGGCTACAGTTGTTTGCAGCATCTTAGGTGTTTGTTTTGTCATGATCCCCAACATTGTCGATGAAGACAATTCTTTGTTAAATGCCTGGAAAGAAGCCTTTGGGTACACTATGACTGTGATGGCCGGACTGACCACTGCTCTTTCTATGATAGTATACAGATCTATTAAGGAGAAGATTAGCATGTGGACTGCACTGTTTACCTTTGGTTGGACTGGGACAATCTGGGGAATATCTACTATGTTTGTTCTTCAAGAACCCATCATCCCATTAGATGGAGAAACCTGGAGTTATCTCATTGCCATATGTGTCTGTTCCACTGCAGCATTCTTAGGAGTTTATTATGCTTTGGACAAATTCCATCCAGCTTTGGTCAGCACAGTACAACACCTGGAGATTGTAGTAGCTATGGTCTTGCAGCTTCTAGTGTTACACATATTTCCTAGTGTGTATGATGTTTTTGGAGGGGTAATCATTATGATTAGTGTTTTTGTCCTTGCTGGTTATAAGCTTTATTGGAGGAATTTAAGAAGGCAGGATTATCAGGAAATACTAGACTCTCCCATCAAATGAACACTGGATTATTATTTTGTTAACAGTTATTAATAGGTACACTGCCATTTTAATATTTACCTATAAATGTCTTGTGTTGTATAATTGACAGAGTGGTATATAAAATCAATATAGGCAGATGTAGAAAATTTATTCTAGTCTAATATGTTAAAAAACAAATATTAAATATGTGAAACACCATAAATCCAGTGTTTCTATGGTTATTAACAAAAAGTAATTGTGGTAGGAGAATGTTAACTCTCATCACTGAAGAACATAATACTTGAGGAAATGAGCCCTTTCAGATGGAACTTCTGTGGCCCTAAAATAAATGTTTATGCCCAATATTATACAAATGTTTAATAAAAATCCTTCGATAGCCAAAAATCTTCATTGGTGAAAAGTACACGGTAAGGTGAAATCTTAATACAATTCCTATTTTGTCATCAGCTTACATTAGAAACTAGAGGTGACTGGGTTAAGTAATAGAGCTTAAGTTGAGGCAAGAAAGAGGGAACAAAGGAAAACAGGTGGTTTTTCAATGACCATAGTAGTTGCCCTACTTTCAAACAGAAAATTGGTCTTTGCTATGGCTACATTAGGTAATGCATAGGATAATGGAAGTAGGGAGAAGACTGGATTCTTGACAGCTCTATTTAGTCTGTGCCATTTTGTACCTGATGGTGGGAGACTTAACATTGGGGCAAGGTCTATTTATCCTCAGTTTTACAGATCTTTTCCAAAACTGTCCTTGTTTATGATTTTGTAGCAAGTGCTGTATAAACTGTAGTAAAGGTACTCCCTTACCCTTGAAAAAAAGATCTAACAGGAATCATGGTACAGCAGAAAATTGATACAATATGGTAACTTGAAATTCTTTTCAAAAGGCATAAAAGTTGTAAAAGCATATAAAGTAGCATTAATTTGGGTCTAATTTGGGCAATTTTACTAATTTAGGACAACAAATGTTGATATAGTTATTAGGCTATTGTTATTATTACTGAGCTATTTTAACTTCAAATTCACTCTTCTGTACTTACCTCTGTGATGCTATGGCTCAGAGGCTGTATATTATATTTTTCCTATGCTGGCTGGTGTCTCATTAGGTTCCATCAGTAAAGGACATTAGAGGGAGACTAGAAGACAGGAGAAGGGGAGAAAGGATTTCTTCCTTTCCATTTGTTTGCATTTGTCATTGTTACCCCAGCAATAAGCAATAGCCTTTTGCTCCACAGCAGCAGTTGATCTCAGCCTTGAGCTTCTTTTGGCACTTCTCCATCCCCCAGCAGCCTCATCATATCCCTCTCAGTAGGAGGAGGACCAGCTAAACAGCATCCTTTCTGGAATCTGAGCTATAGCTCAGCTGGGTCATTCCTCTGAGCTTCTGAGACCTTACAGTCCAACTCTGACCCCTCTTTTTCACATGCTCTAAGAGTGGTAGCTGGTCTGTTACAGTCACCGTCTCTGGGCTAACGCAGTGCTCCCTTTTTGCTTTTTCAGTCCATCAATACCCAATACTAGATTCTTTCTGTTGTAATATCTTATGATTTCTGCCTTCTCTAAACCTTTCTCCAAAGAGCCCATAGTCATTAATTGGGTATCTGTGCTTCTGGGAAGATGTTAATGTTCAGATTTTCCAGGAATTGCCAGACACTGGCTCTCAACTATCCAAATTGAAGAAATTATCCAAATTGAAGGACAGAAAGAAAAAGGTTTGAAAAAAAAAATGAACAGAGCCTGGAATGACCTGTACTAAGGACTAAGAAGTCTAGCGTAAGTGTAAATGTAGTCTCAGAAAAGGAGAGAGAAGGAAAGGGGCAGAAAAAAATATTTGAAGAAATATTGGCCAGAAGATTTCTAAATTTGATAAAAGGAAACAACAACATGAACCAGTAATCCACAGACCCAGGGAAATAATTGAACCCTAAGCAGCATAAATAGAAAGAAAACCACACCTAGAAACATAGTGTAACTGCTGATAAACAAAGGTAAAGAAACAAAAACTTTAAAAGCAGCAAGTAAAAAAGGACATATGACATACAGGAAAACATACAGGAAAACTTCTCATCAGAAACACTGGAGGCCAGAAATAAACAGAATGACATTTTAAGTTTTTTTTTTTTTTTTTTTTAATTTGACAGACAGAGATCACAAGTAGGCAGAGAGGCAGGCAGAGAAAGAGGAGGAAGCAGGCTCCCCGTGAGCAGAGAGCCCAATGTGGGGCTCGATCCCAGGACCCCGGGATCATGACCTGAGCCGAAGGCAGAGGCTTTAACCCACTGAGCCACCCAGGTGCCCCAACAGAATGACATTTTAAAGTGCTGAAGAAAACCCCTCTGATGACTTCTTATCACTATAGGATAAAGACTTAGATCCTTAACTTCTATAACCTGCTATTGCTTACTTTTCTAGTCATCTTCTGCTCCAGCAATATTGTGTAATACCTTTTCAGTTGTGTAATACCTTTTTTTAAATGCAGGCTCCTCTATGCGGAGAACCCATCTCTTCTTTGCCTACTTATTTGCCTGACTAGCCTGACCACACAACTTCCCCTGTAGTTTAATGTCCCCCTGTACATATGTATAGCTTATTAACTATGTTAATAATAAACATATTTAAATCTTGTTCTCTGACACTGGATTGAGCTCATTTTAGTTAAGCCTGAATCTTTAGATTTCCAGCACCTATTATAGTGCCTACCACAGAGAGGACTCAATAAATTTCCGTTGAATTAATTCCCATAAAGGCATAACACTACTCAGTCCAGAAATTAAATTTAGTTACGAGGGTCCACTAATTTCTGTACTTCACAATCAAGCTTTTGATCAGTTACTTCTTGTTGATTAGTAAGTAGGGCTTTTTTGTTGTTGTTGCTCTAAACAGTCCTGGTTGGCAGTGATGCTAAGCCAGATCATCCTCTAATCATTTCTAACTATAAGCTATCAAGTTTCCTGAGAAAGATCTTGAGACATGGAGACTCATTTTCCCCTTCCTTGTCTTCCCAAATCCTGCCTGCATGTTTTTATCCTAGACAGATTAGCTATCCCTATCAAAGCCCCATTTCCAGTATAGGTCATAAGTTTTGGTCTAAATAATATTGTTTCCTGATTCTGGCTAGTCCCTCGTCCACTCAGCACTAATTAGCAGGGGTGATTCCCATTTTTGGTCTGAGTTCCGCTAAAAGAGAGGAAGAAGCCATGTGCATGTTTATATTTGGAAGTGGGGAGACAGGGTGTATGGAAGGAAGTCTCTCGGACAACTCCCGCCCCATAAGAATTTGTGCTCCATTCCTTCTAAGTTACCATCCTGCAATTTCATATATGACTTTTGCTTAGCTACCTTTCTACCCAATGCTTTCTTGTGTCATTGCTGTTTCTTTTTTTTTTTCTTCGATTCCTTCTCCTTTTCATATGTTTTTTGAGCTTTTCTTTTCTTTCTTTCTTTTTTAAAAGATTTCCTGGTAAGAATGGGTGATAAGGAAACTTAAAGAAGTAAAACTAAAATGTTTACACAGAACTAAAAACCCTTTTAAAAGAAAGTTCTTTCCCTCATTTCTTCTATTGCTTAAATAGGTGGCACACAGTAGTTAAGAGATCTAGATCAAAATCTTGTAAAGGGTCTGTTCAGACCATTGGTTCATTCAAAATACATATTCCCTTACAAAATAAAATCTAAACTTATGACTTCATATTTTTCTGGGTTTATTTTCCCCACTTATGGCAGTGGTATAAGGTACCTGATGGCAAGAACCTGTTGTATTTTTATTAACACCTCCAACCCATCACATGTTAAATATGTACACAGAGGGGCGCCTGGGTGGCTCAGTGGGTTAAGCCGCTGTCTTCGGCTCAGGTCATGATCTCAGGGTCCTGGGATCGAGTCCCGCATCGGGCTCTCTGCTCAGTGAGAAGCCTGCTTCCCTCTCTCTCTCTCTCTCTGCCTTCCTCTCCGTCTACTTGTGATCTCTCTCTGTCAAATAAATAAATAAAATCTTTAAAAAAAAAAAAAAAAAAAAAAAAAAAAAAAAAAAAAATATGTACACAGAATTGAACTGAGCCAGGTTTTGCTAACAGTTTGGTGTATGATTTTGGAGGAACAGTTTTCACCTCTGGACAATCATTTCTCCAGCTTAAAAAAATGAATATAATAGCATTTCAATCCATAAACTTTATAAGATGTATTAACAAATAAAATTATTGTATTAGCTCAAGTTGCCAATAACAAAATACCAATAACAGAAATTTAATTTCTCCTGGTTCTAGAAGATGAAGTCCCACATAAGCATGTCAGTTTGGTGAATTACAGTTGAGAGCTCTCTTCTAGGCTTGCACATGGCCCCCTTCTCAGTCCTCTCATGGTGGAGATAGAGAAAAATCGCTCTCTTTTTATAGGAACACTAATCCTGTAAGATTAGGGCCCCACTCTTATCTCAGTCAATCTTAGGTACCTCCTAAAGGCCCTATCTTCAAATACAGTCCCATTAGGGGTCAGGGCTTCAACATATGAATTCTAGGAGGGGACAACTCAGTCCACTGTAGCCATGATAAATATACAAAGGAATTTAGGCCATTAGAATAAATTTGAAGTTCACTTACATATTTCACTTTGGATGCTAATAATGGGATGTAGACATACAATAGCTGTTGCCCAGAGTTTCATGATTTACTTGCCAGAGCCAACTTGAAGCCAGGAAGGGGTTCAGGGTGATTTGTGCTTGATGTTGTGACCCTCAATAATGGCAACCAAACCACATACATCAAAACTCAAATGAATGATTTTGAAGTTAATTGCAGAAAAGTGTGACCCTTGGGACTTTAAGCTAGGGCCAGGATTAAAGAAGGGAAAGGAAGATGTATTAATGCCTTAAACAATATTTACTTATCATCTATTATGTAGTAAGCAGTGAGGGAAAATACTGACATGGTTCCTGACGTAATGAGTTTACCATCTAGGTAGGGATACGAACAAACTCAGCAGCTTGTTTGGGGAAAATACCTGTGCTCCACAAAAGGTATCTATCTCAGCAGGCTTCCCTGAGGCGACACCTAAGCGGAGCGGAGCCACAGAGATGGCTCAGAAGGCATGAAGCAGTTTGAGGTGGGGAGCTGCAGTACTGGCGTGGGGAGAACCAACTTACTGATGACCTGGCAGGTGGCTGTGACTGGGCCGCTAAGAATGGGCACACTTGACACCGAAGGTCATTGTCCTCCTCACAGCATGGCTACCGCAGCTGAGACTGAAAGTTATCCACGTACCACGGTACTGGGAAGACCCTCAGACTCAGCTTATTTCGGTTTGTGGCTCAAATTAACCATACATCTTACTTTTTTTCTCTCAGGTTCCCATTTCCAGGCCTTTTGGTTTGTTTTTCGTTTTCTCTCTCTGCCCCTAAAAACCTTCTGTTGACAAGACCCACTTCAGGTGCAGAAACCTGGAGGAAGCTCCCAGAACCGTTGGGGCGGAACTCGGGAAGCAATAATTTCTGCTGTGTAGTCTCTAATGTGGCGCTGAGGAGGGAGGCCCAAAGTAATTCGCCACAGCAACCGGAGTGACAAAAACGGCAACGATAAGGTCAGGCCAAGCACTTCTCACCCTTTCCCTCGCTCACTGCTGAACAGCCTCAGTTTGCTCCACTCCCAGCACAGCACTTGATTGACAGACAGGCCGGCCCAATCCAAGCGCGGCGCAGACAACTTTCGCTTCAGGGATAGGAGAGAAGGGAGCGACTGAACCTATCGGATTGTGCCGGGAGGGGGTTTCCTGCCCGCGCGGATCCGCCTACGACCTCCCGGCCACTCGACGCCGGAGCCCCGCCCGCCCGCCGCGCGCGTCCCGCCCCTCTCGCCAGAGCTACGCGGCGGCTGAGCGGAGGCCTCGTGCCGTAACGGCCATCGCGGCGGCCGCGGCGGTCTCCCGGTCCCTTCCTCAGGTGAGCTGGGGCCCACGGACCCGGCAGAAGGAAGGTGAGACGGTCCTGCTGGTAGGCAGACGCACAGACCGCCTTTCCTTTCCCCATGCGTCCGCGCAGTCTGCTACTCGCTGCGTCGCTTCCTCTTCTCCCGCGAAGTTAGCCCCCCGGGCGCCGTCTGCCGGCCCTGAGCTGAGCCGGAGGGGGCGGGGAGGCCGCTCGGCCAGGCCTGGGCGTTTGCATCGCTGTTCAACGCGACCCTCTGGCCAGTTCCCGGGGCCCCGAAGCCCCAGGCCTCGCTCTGGCCGGCCGCTCCTTAGAGGCTGGGAGGTCGAGTGTGCGGCGCTCTCGCTTCCCTGGTTCTTTTTCTCCCTAAAAAGTCCTTTTGCCTGTTGTGGCGTAATCCGGGGCGGGGAAGGTAGGGACGTGGTCGAGGATGGAAGGGGCGCGCTCATCTCGAGCCTTACAGGAGGGGAGAGGGCCGTAACCTGTGCTGAGGGTGGACATCCTTGGGATGCGCTCTCTGCCCCTCCCCCCACCCCCAGATTAAAATCTGGGTTATTTTAATCATATGGACCTGCTGTAGTTTCGTACGATTGCTTGTTGCTTCGGCTGTGAGCTTTTGACTTGTGTAATATATCCGGTTAAAAAAAAAATCTCAGTAATTGGTTTTGTGACGTTTTGTGGTGTTTCCATAAAAGTTAAATTTGCCGTTAGAAGCTCGGGAAGCTGGATTTTGTTTAGGGGTGAGACCTGTAACATTATAGGCGCTCGGTTAATGTCGAACGATGAGCCGGTCACCGAAAAATAATTCTACCCGTTAGATTTGGTAAGAAAACATAGGAGTTAGGAAAGAATGAAGTTGAGAATTTCGAATCCCATCTTGGGTGGTGAGCAAAGAAGCTCCGTGTCCGGTCAAAACCGGTAAATATTGCAAGAGGTAATTCATTTTTGAAAGTCTTACTTTGGTAGATTGATGAAAAAACAACTATACAGTTTACTAAGTACCTGGAAAGCACAGTTCCTAAAATCTTAATCTTCAGCGAGGTCACAAAGTAATGAGGAAAATAATCCAAGAAGAAGGTTTTGTTTGATAATTGTCAGTTATATTCGGTTCTTAAGTAAGCTCCCATTCACAGTTTGAACGAAACAAGAAATATGGATTGGTTGATGAATAGTAGTTTCATTCCATCTTGATCATAGATTCTGGAATTTTCTTTTTTGGGAAAATTGTGATCTGGAGGAAATAGCTATAATATCTGTAAGCCCTGTTCACAGAATGCTCAAGACTCAGCTGTGCTTGTTCACATATTAAATTTTAAATTGTTCGCTTTATTTTTCTATGCATTATCTTTTAGTCCGGATTTTACCAGCGCTTTCAGGTCCATGTAAATAAAATTTGAAGTGTACACAGGATGTTTTGTTAGGTACTGAATGGTACTTTATGCCTCTGGGCTTACTTTTATTTTGCACTTTGGAGAACTTTCTTGCCAAAAGCTCAAGGTAGATTTAATGTAAGTATTGTTATAAATCACTCGTCAGGAGGACTCCATTTAATAAATAGAGAATTCAGCCCATTTTTTCTTATCATAGTATCATACTTTAATAACTTTTACAATTTACTTACCTTTATAATATGGAAAAATACTAAATGTTCTCTACATACATCAGAGCAGTAAATGATTTGTTATTTAGTTGGTAAGTTGGAGGAAACTCATGAAATCACTAAGCATTTAACAAATTCTTCATAAATACTTGGGTGTGCTATTTTAGGAAGACAACTGATACTTATTTTAAAAATTTATTTAAATAGTGAGCCTACTAATTGGTTGAGGGGAAGGGAGGGGCAAAGGGAGAGGGAAAGGGAGAGAATCTCAAGCGACTCCCTGCTAAGCACAGAGTGTGATTGGGGCTTAGGCTGGGTCTCATGACCCTGAGATCTTGACCTGAGCCAAAACCAGGAGTCAGTTACTCAACTGACTGAGCCACCCAGGTGCCTCAGGAAGATAACTGATATTTAAAGATTATTTAATTAAGGCAGTATTTCTACCTGGATGATCCTCATTTTACGATTCCATAGGCAGATTTTGTTTCAGTAGTGTTACACTTGCAGCTACCTAGACACAAACCTTGGTTTTGTCTTTGACATCCTCTATCCACATAGTATTGGCTAATTTTTGTCAGCCATTTTTTGGAAATTTCTTTGAGATATGTTCCTTTACACTAGCTTTTTTTTTTTTTTTTTAAATTAATTTATTTGACAGGCAGAGATCACAAGTATGCAGAGAGGCAGCCAGAGAGAGAGAGATGGGGGGTGGGGAAGCAGGCTCCCCGATGAGCAGAGAGCCCGATGTGGATGCGGGGCTCAATCCCAGGGCCCTGGGATCATGACCTGAGCCGAAGGCAGGGGCTTTAACCCACTGAGCCACCCAGGTGCCCCCCTTTACACTAGCTTTTAATTGGGTTTTCTGCCTACCTTTTCTACCTACTCAATATGTCCTGCCTTCTGCCTTGATCGTAAAATTGTGTTTCCCCACTGTAAAAAACCAGTGATAGCTCCCTGTTATCTACAGAGTACGCCTCAGAACTCCCTAGTCTTCTAAGAGTCTGCACAAAACCCTTTTTTTTTTTTTTTTTTAATGACAGCACTATTTCTCTATGGGAGCTGTCCATCCTAAACCAATCTCTCATTCTCATTTAGATTTTATGTTTTTCTACCTTCATCTGTTGAGAATTTGATTGCCTATGCATAGCCTGCCTATTCTTGAAATCTCCCTCCCTCCCCGTCCCCCACCAAATTACCAGAGTAGCAGATGAAGTCATATTTTGTTGAAGTTTCAATTTTGGTCCTGAATTCAGTACAGCCTTCCAGATCTTTCTGTTCTCTGTATTGTTGGTTTCTTTTGAACCCATTGCCCTTACTGTCTTATTATTCCTTTGGTTTTTTTAAGCTTATGTGAACTTGTTTTGTAATATCATGGAACAGTATTGTGGGAACGTTGGAATTACAACTTTTCGTTTTATAGGTGAGGAAAATGAAACAGAATAACTACACGGAAATTCACACATCTAAAGATGGTGGCAGAGCTGAAACTCAGATCTTGATTTCCTAACTCAAGGTCTGGTGTATTCTTTTTTTTATTTAAAGATTTTATTCATTTATTTGAGAGAGATGGCACGAATGAGAGAGAGTGCGAGCAGGGTGAGGGGCAGAGGGAGAAGGAGAGTCCCCACTGAGCAGGGAGCCCTATGTGGCCTCCATCTTGGAACTCCAGGATCATGACTTGAGCCGAAGGTAGATGCTTAACAGATGGAGTCACCCAGGTGCCCTTGGTCTGTGTGTTCTTTTTCTTTTTTTTAAGATTTTATTTATTTATTTGATAGAGATCACAAGTAGGCAGAGAAGCAGGCAGAGAGAGAGGAGGAAGCAGGCTCCCTACTGAGCAGAGAGCCTGATGCGGGGCTCAATCCCAGGACCCTGAGATCATGACCTGAGCCAAAGGCAGAGGCTTAACCACACTGAGCCACCCAGGTGCCCCGGTCTGTGTATTCTTTAAAGAAACTTTTTCCCTGTGTATTTCCTAAGAAGGTGTACTACTTTTCATCTCTTGCAATGCAGTTTTTTTGTTTGCTTCATATTACTTTGCATTTTGTGTCTTTACATCTTGCATAGATTGAAAACTTATATGTGAGGCCAGTGGGATCTTCATGACTCCGATTGTTCAAATCATTAAAATGGGTTTAAAGTCTTTTTCTTTGCTTGTTAGATGTATTAACAGCATTAACAAAAATCATATTGTCATCTCTGCAGTTGAGTCCTCGATTCATTAAAAAGCAAATGTATCTCTTAGAATTTTTACTCCTGGAGTTTAGTTTGTTTGAAACTCTTAATTCCAAGAGACTGAATATTTGGGTGCTTTCAAAGTAGATGTCAACATTTCAGTGGTTTGGAGGAAACTTGGAGGGTTTATCACATAACTGAATTTAATGAGCCCGCCAAATGTTCTTTTTCTCTTTTAGGTTCTTAGAACAGCAGCACTTTTGCATTTTGCTTCTTTGTCTTCTTGTTCATCTGTCAGAAACTTGATTATTGAGCAATCTGTTTATTGAGCAAAATATTCTGAAAACATTTGTTCCTTTTGGGAAGTCAGAGAGTTTTTATAAATTTGCTCTTGACATTTTTTTTTTTCCTCTTAACTGTGAAGTTGCTGTTACAGCAGTAGCATAGGGTTGCCTTGGTTATTTTTGTTCGTTTTTGGGATTTTGTTACTTTTTTTTTTTTTTTTTTTACACTTACGTAGCAAGAGTTGCATAGTGTAAGGTAGCACAGAAAATTGTCAGATGATGGGGCGCCTGGGTGGCTCAGTGGGTTAAAGCCTCTGCCTTCGGCTCAGGTCATGATCCCAGAGTCCTGGGATCGAGCCCCATGTCGGGCTCTCTGCTCAGCAGGGAGCCTGCTTTCTCCTCTCTCTCCCTCTGTCTGCCTCTCTGCCTGCTTGTGATCTCTGTCTGTCAAATAAATAAATAAATAAATAAATAAATAAAATCTTTAAAAAAAAAAAAAGAAAATTATCAGATGAAATATTTCTGGAAGGAATGTTTTACCCTTTTGGTTTTAAATAAAATTATCTGCTAATTGTTGAAATTTTTAGTTGAAAACTTTAGTATATTTGTTGAAACATTGATTCTCTCATTCTTTATTCCTGAAGTTGTATTTAAGTCTTGCTGAATTGGACATAAGTATGGTATGGATAATTTCTGCTTTTTTTGAAATAGACCAATGGAATAAAGCAGTGAGAATATGGTTTTTAAAAAACGGATGCATCTAAAAAGCTTTTCTGTTGTTTTTTAAGAATCAGCCTTCCAAAAATTTCAGTATGTATTTCCAAATCATGTTGTGTTTAGATCAGCTCATATAATTGATATAACAAAGAATTTAATATGCCTTGTATTTTTTGAGCATCCCAGCAAAACAAAAATTTATGTTTACCACAAAAACTTTCTATTAATTAAATAAGACTTGGAAAATTTTCCTTAGCAATTCTTGACCATTTCCAGGTACTAAATGTTCTTGCATGGTAACATTTTTTATTTTTAGAAACATTTAGAATACTTTGTGTATAGCCCCTTCCCTCCAGAATTCTGCTGCCCTAGGAAGTCAGTTACTTTAATTTTTCCATGGTTTTTTTTCCCATTTCTTTTCTATATATTTTTTTCTCCTAAGGATCTTATTTTTAAGTCATATCTGGTGCTCGCTTCGGCAGCACATATACTAAGTCATATCTGTACCCATTGTGGTGCTTGAAGTCATAACCCTGAGAAAAAGAGTTGCGTGCTCCCAGTCACCCTTCCGTATTCTTAAAAAGGCCTATAAGGCCTTCCATGATTTGGCTTTTGCCTACTTCTATCTCTTGCTATTTTCCCTTTCTCCTCCTTTTCCCTTCATTAGCCAAGATTTTTTTTGCCTTGGAACCCGTGAACCTGCTCTTGGAACCCGTGAACCTGCTCTTCCTGCTGGGCAGATGGTTCCCTTAGGTTAATTAATATTAAGTTTGGCTGCTGGTAATAAAAATAAGGCCAAATAATTTCTCTTCTCACACTAGAAAAATCCAGGATTTGCATGGCAATCATTTATTTAAATGTTATTTCCAGGTGTTTTTTTCCTTAGTAAAAATAATTCTGAAATAAAGATCTTTGTATATAAAACCTTAGATTTTTTTCTTCCCTTGATTAATCCTGTTGTGGGATGATGCAATTGTGCAATTGAAATGTCGTTGATTTCTTTAAAAACTTGTTAGAGAAAGTGTCATTTGAATTTTTAAAAATAGCAAAGTACACAAATTTCATTGTATAGTTCAATGAGTTTTTATATTTGTAGTCCTCTACCTGTCACCCAGATCAATTTTTTTTATGACAGCATTATTTCTCTGTGGGAACTGTCCATCCTAAACCAATCTCATTCTCATTTAGATTTTATATTTTTCTACCATTATCTGTTGAGAATTTGATTGCCTATGCATAGCCTGCCTATTCTTGAAAGGAAATCTCCCTCCCTCCCCATCCCCCACCAAATTACCAAAGTAGCAGATGAAGTCATATTTTGTTGAAGTTTCATTTTTGGTCCTGAATTCAGTACAGCCTTCCAGATCTGGAAGCGTTTCCAGTGCTCCAGAAAGTTCTCTCATGTGTCCTCTTAAGCACTATTTCCTATCCCCAAAAGTTAATCGCTATTCTGACCTGTATCATTTTTGCCTGTTCTTGAACTTAATGGAACCATACAGTATATACACTCTTATGAGTGACTGCTTTTGCTTAATATTCTGTTTGTGAGATTCACCTATGATGTTGGTACAGCAGTAGTTGGTGTTTTTTTACTGATAATAGTTTTCTGTTGGATGAAATATACAATTTAAAAAAATTCATCATTAATGAATATTCGGTTTGTTTCTAGTTTTGTAGCTGTTGTGAATAAAGCTGCTGTATACATTTACTTACAAGTCTTCCAGTGGACATACACAGTCATTTCTTTTGGGTATGTGTACCTGGAAGTATAGTGACTCTTATCTACCAGTTTTTGAACCTACTGGGAGCAGCTTTCTGTCTTATCCATAGCAGTTTTCTAGGATTTCTTCCTTATCGTAAGACTAGTGACTCCCCTTGCCTTTCTTCTGTGTTAAATCTCCCATTTCCTGTGTATCATGTAGTTCTTTTTTCGGTTTGACCCCTCCTTTGGTGGAACATATCCCATAGTAGATTCCTGTGAAGTTTGAGATCTTGCATTATTAATAAAATGCCCCCCCCTTTTTTTTCTTGGTCTCCCATGGGATTTTGCTGAGTAATAAATTTTAGGTTAGAAATAATTTACTTTCAGAATTCTGAAGGCATCTCTTTATTGTTTTCTGGCTTGTGATCCTTTTGAGAATTTTGAAAACCTTCTGATTCCTGATCCTAATTTTTTTTTTCTTTTTTGAGATTTTATATCTCTTGTATTCTGAAGTTTTATGACGGTGTGACTTGGCCTGATCTGTTCTTGGGCGTTTTCCTGGATATTCATTGTGCCCTTCAGACCTGCAAAATTATGTTCGTCAGTTCAGAGAAATTTTCTTAAAATATTTTGTTGATGGCTGTAGTAGTCTGCTAGGGCTGCTATAACAAAATACCACAGGCTAGGTTGTTTAAACAACAGAATTTTATTTTCTGACAGTTCTGAATGCTAAGAAGTCCAAGTTCAAGGTGCTATCAGTGTTGGTTCCGTATGAGATCTCTTCTTGGCTTATAGACAGCTGCCCTTTTTTTTTTTTTTTTTTTTACTGTGTCCTTACAAAGCCTTTTGTTTTTTCTTTTTCTTTTTTTAAAAAATAATTTATTTT
Source organism: Lutra lutra (assembly GCF_902655055.1). Classification (NCBI taxonomy): domain Eukaryota; kingdom Metazoa; phylum Chordata; class Mammalia; order Carnivora; family Mustelidae; genus Lutra; species Lutra lutra. Next base: position 128,259,534 of record NC_062278.1, on the reverse strand, counting down.
TTATTTTAAGACTTTATTTATTTATTTGACAGAGAGAGAGCACAAGTAGGCAGAGGGACAGGGAGAAGCAGGCAGGCTTTCTGCTGAGCAGGGAGCCCCATGCAGGGCTTGATCCCAGGATCTTGGGATCATGACCCGAGAAGATAGCCCCTTAACCGACTAAGCCACCCAGGCGCCTTTCTTGATAGAGAGTTACCTCTCTCCTCTTCCTCCTCGCCCAGTGAGGATACAGGTTCAGTTGGATTAGGGCCCCACCCTTATGACATCTCATTTAACCTTTGTTACCTCCTAAAGTCCTGTCTCCAAATACAGTCACTTTCAGGGTTGGGGCTTCAACATGAATGGGGGGGTGCAAGGAGACATAATTCAGTCTACAGGAATATTTTCTTCTCCTTCCTTTTGTTTCTCTCTGAAAATTTTATGTTATTTCTGCTAGTTCTGTTTGTGTTTCAGACTAGTTCTTTGGTGTTTTTTTTTTCTTCTTAATTTTTCATCTCCTAGTCTTTTTGCTCTATATGAGAGGTTTCATTAACTTTTATTTCCTAAGTCTTTTGCTGAAATTTTTATTTTTGCCAGCAAGATTTTGATTTCCCAAGAACTCTGTTCTTTAAAAAATTTTTTTTTTTAAGATTTTATTTATTTATTTGTCCTAGAGAGAGAAGCAAGAGTGAGCACAGGTAGAGAGTGGCAGGCAGAGGCAGAGGGAGAAGCAGGCTCCCCGCCAAGCAAGGAGCCCGATGTGGGACTCGATCCCAGGACGCCGGGACCATGACCTGAGCCGAAGGCAGCTGCTTAACCAACTGAGCCACCCAGGCGTCCCTAAAAATTTTTTTATAGAGAGTATTCTTTGCTAGTTTCATGGATACATTTTCTTCTCTAATTTCCGAGGACATTTGCCCTTGTTTTTTCTTGGAGACTCTTTTTAAATTGGTTTCTAACTTTTATGTTGGAGGCTTGCTTCAGGTGTCAGTAATCCTTGGATGTTATCTTGAGATAATTTCAGTCTTGAGATTGAAAGCTTGAATTAATGGGGTCTTAAAGACTTTGAACTTTATTGCATGGTGGTCCAAGTGAGCCCTATTTTTTTTTTTTTTTTTTTTTAAATAAAAAACCCTGATGTCTGGGAGGTATTTCCTCTTGAGGGAAAACACAATCTTCTTGAGGGCTGAAGGTTTGACTGCCCCCTTCATGTGTGTGTGTGACTGAATTTCTCATTCCCCACTTTTGGTAAGGTATACAGATTTTTAGTTATATCTGGTGACCCCAGTTCAGAGTTGTGTAGCCAACCATCAGGTAGATTTGGAGAGGAAACTTCTAAGGATTTAACCACTCCTTAGCTTTCACCCAGTCTTCCCTATTTAACCCCCTTTTTTCTCAGTTGTAGCAGTAGCCGGTGCTGCCAGTTCCTGACTCTTTTGAGAATTCCAAGGTATAAATTGCGTTTTTCAACTCTTGGGTTAGGCCTTACCTTTTTGGAATTCACTGAGGTAGTAACCCGTTGTCCAACTGTCTTTTTAGGTTGAAAAAATTAGTTCTTATTGCTTGCTTTCCTGTATATTTTGGCTACTGTGTTAATTTCCTTAAAAACAAAAAACCCTGTAGTGTTAAATCCACTACTTTAATTGGAACCTCTCAAAAACTTTATTTGTACTGCCTAAGCCAAGAATGATTTTACATTTTTGAAGGTTTGTAAGAAAAGAAGAATATGCAACAGAGACTGTATGTGGCCTACAAAGCCTAAGATGTTTATTATCTGGCCCTTTAGAGAAAAAGTTGCCTTACCCTGTCCTTGTAATATAAAGTTTCTGATTTCCTTTAATAAGGCTGTTTATGGACTACTACTTTACTCCCACTCAAGTTTCAGTTTGTAATCTTGGAACTTCACACTTCACAGCATTCACCATAGCACATACCCTCCCCAATGTCCATAACCCCACCCCCTCTCTCCCAACCCCCCTCCCTCAGTTTGTTTTGTGAGATTGAGAGTCACTTATGGTTTGTCTACCTCCCATTCCCATCTTGTTTCATTTACTCTTCTCCTACCCCTTAAACCACCATGTTGCATCTCCTCTCCCTCATATCAGGGAGATCATATGATAGTTGTCTTTCTCCGATTGACTTATTTGCTAAACATGATACCCTCTAGTTCCATCCACGTCGTCGCAAATGGCAAGATTTCTTTTTTTTTGATGGCTGCATAGTATTCCATCGTGTATATATACCATATATACCACATCTTCTTTATCCATTCGTCTGTTGATGGACATCTAGGTTCTTTCCATAGTTTGGCTATTGTAGACATTGCTGCTATAAACATTCGGGTGCACGTGCCCCTTCGAATCACTACGTTTTTATCTTTAGGGTAAATACCCAGCAGGTGCAATTGCTGGGTCATAGGGTAGTTCTATTTTCAACGCTTTGAGGAACCTCCATGCTGTTTTCCAGAGTGGTTGCACCAGCTTGCATTCCCACCAACAGTGTAGGAGGGTTCCCCTTTCTCTGCATCCTCGCCAGCATCTCTCATTTCCTGACTTGTTAATTTTAGCCATTCTGACTGGTGTGAGGTGATATCTCATTGTGGTTTTGATTTGTATTTCCCTGATGCCGAGTGATATGGAGCACTTTTTCATGTGTCTGTTGGCCATCTGGATGTCTTCATTGCAGAAATGTCTGTTTATGTCCTCTGCCCATTTCTTGATTGGATTATTTGTTCTTTGGTTGTTGAGTTTGCTAAGTTCTTTATAGATTTTGGACACTAGTCCCTTATCTGATATGTCGTTTGCAAATATCTTCTCCCATTCTGTCAGTTGCCTTTTGGTTTTGTTAACTGTTTCCTTTGCTGTGCAAAAGCTTTTGATCTTGATGAGATCCCAATAGTTCATTTTTGCCCTTGCTTCCCTTGCCTTTGGCGATGTTCCTAGCAAGATGTTGCTGCGGCTGAGGTCGAAGAGGTTGCTGCCTGTGTTCTCCTCAAGGATTTTGATGGATTCCTTTCTCACATTGAGGTCCTTCACCCATTTTGAGTCTATTTTCGTGTGTGTTGTAAGGAAATGGTCCAATTTCATTTTTCTGCATGTGGCTGTCCAGTTTTCCCAACACCATTTATTGAAGAGGCTGTCTTTTTTCCATTGGACATTCTTTCCTGCTTTGTCGAAGATGAGTTGACCATAGAGTTGAGGGTCTATTTCTGGGCTCTCTATTCTGTTCCATTGATCTATGTGTCTGTTTTTGTGCCAGTACCATGCTGTCTTGATGATGACAGCTTTGTAATAGAGCTTGAAGTCCGGAATTGTGATGCCACCAACTTTGGCTTTCTTTTTCAGTATTCCTTTGGCTACTATTCGAGGTCTTTTTTGGTTCCATATAAATTTTAGGATTATTTGTTCCATTTCTTTGAAAAAATGGATGGGACTTTGATAGGGATTGCATTAAGTGTGTAGATTGCTTTAGGTAGCATAGACATTCTCACAATATTTGTTCTTCCAATCCATGAGCACGGAACATTTTCCCATTTCTTTGTGTCTTCCTCAATTTCTTTCATGAGTACTTTATAGTTTTCTGAGTATAGATTCTTAGTCTCTTTGGTTAGGTTTATTCCTAGGTACCTTATAGTTTTGGATGCAATCGTAAATGGGATTGACTCCTTAATTTCTCTTTCTTCTGTCTTGTTGTTGGTGTAAAGAAATGCAACTGATTTCTGTGCATTGATTTTATGTCCTGACACTTTACTGAATTCCTGTACAAGTTCTGGCAGATTTGGAGTGGAGTCTTTTGGGTTTTCCACATATAGTATCATATCATCTGCAAAGAGTGATAGTTTGACTTCTTCTTTGCGGATTGGGATGCCTTTAATTTCCTTTTGTTGTCTGATTGCTGAGGCTAGGACTTCTAGTACTATGTTGAACAGCAGTGGTGATAACGGACATCCCTGCCGTGTTCCTGACCTTAGCGGAAAAGCTTTCAGTTTTTCTCCATTGAGAATGATATTTGTGGTGGGTTTTTCATAGATGGCTTGATAATATTGAGGTATGTGCCCTCTATCCCTACACTTTGAAGAGTTTTGATCAGGAAGGGATGCTGTACTTTGTCAAATGCTTTTTCAGCATCTATGGAGAGTATCATATGGTTCTTGTTCTTTCTTTTATTAATGTGTTGTATCGCATTGATTGATTTGCAGATGTTGAACCAACCTTGCAGCCCTGGAATAAATCCCACTTGGTCGTGGTGAATAATCCTTTTAATGTACTGTTGAATCCTATTGGCTAGTATTTTGGCGAGAATTTTTGCATCTGTATTCATCAAGGATATTGGTGTGTAGTTTTCTTTTTCGATGGGATCCTTGTCTGGTTTTGGGATCAAGGTGATGCTGGCCTCATAAAATGAGTTTGGAAGTTTTCCTTCTATTTCTATTTTTTGGAACAGTTTCAGGAGAATAGGAATTAGTTCTTCTTTAAATGTTTGGTAGAATTCCCCCGGGAAGCCGTCTGGCCCTGGGCTTTTGTTTGTTTGCAGATTTTTGATGACTGTTTCAATCTCCTTACTGGTTATGGGTCTGTTGAGGCTTTCCATTTCTTCCTGGTTCAGTTGTGGTAGTTTATATGTCTCTAGGAATGCATCCATTTCTTCCAGATTGTCAAATTTGTTGGCGTAGAGTTGCTCATAGTATGTTCTTATAATTGTTTATATTTCCTTGGTGTTAGTTGTGATCTCTCCTCTTTCATTCATTATTTCATTTATTTGGGTCCTTTCTCTTTTTGATAAGTCTGGCCAGGGGTTTATCAATCTTACTCTTTCAAAGAATCAGCTCCTAGTTTCGTTGTTCTATTGTTTTTTGGTTTCTATTTCATTGATTTCTGCTCTAATCTTTATGATTTCTCTTCTCCTGCTGGGTTTAGGGTTTCTTTCTTGTTCTTTCTCCAGCTCCTTTAGGTGTAGGGTTAGGTTGTGTACCTGAGACCTTTCTTGTTTCTTGAGAAAGGCTTGTACCGCTATATATTTTCCTCTCAGGACTGCCTTTGTTGTGTCCCACAGATTCTGAACCGTTGTGTTTTCATTATCATTTGTTTCCATAATTTTTTTCAATTCTTTAATTTCCTGGTTGACCCATTCATTCTTTAGAAGGATGCTGTTTAGTCTCCATGTATTTGGGTTCTTTCCAAATTTCCTCTTGTGATTGAGTTCTAGCTTCAGAGCATTGTGCTCTGAAACTATGCAGGGAATGATCCCAATCTTTTGATACCGGTTGAGACTTGATTTAGGACCAAGAATGTGATCTATTCTGGAGAATGTTCCATGTGCACTGGAGAAGAATGTGTATTCTGTTGCTTTGGGATGAAATGTTCTGAATATATCTGTGATGTCCATCTGGTCCAGTGTGTCATTTAAGGCCTTGATTTCCTTGTTGATCTTTTGCTTGGATGATCTGTCCATTTCAGTGAGGGGAGTGTTAAAATCCCCTACTATTATTGTATTCTTGTCGATGTGTTTCTTTGATTTTGTTATTAATTGGTTTATATAGTTGGCTGCTCCCACGTTAGGGGCCTAGATATTTAAAATTGTTAGATCTTCTTGTAGGACAGTTCCTTTGAGTATGATATAGTGTCCTTCCTCATCTCTTATTATAGTCCTTGGCTTAAAATCTAATTGATCTGATAGAAGGATTGCCACTCCTGCTTTCTTCTGATGTCCATTAGCATGGTAAATTCTTTTCCACCCCCTCACTTTAAACCTGGAGGTGTCTTCGGGTTTAAGATGAGTTTCTTGTAGGCAACATATAGATGGGTTTTGTTTTTTTATCCATTCTGATACCCTGTGTCTTTTGATTGGGGCATTTAGCCCATTAACATTCAGGGTAAGTATTGAGAGATATGAATTTAGTGCCATTGTATTGCCTGTAAGGTGAGTGTTATTGTATATTGTCTCTGTTTCTTTCTGATCTACTACTTTGAGGGTCTCTCTTTGCTTAGAGGACCCCTTTCAATATTTCCTGTAGAGCTGGTTTGGTATTTGCAAATTCTTTCAGTTTTTGTTTGTCCTGGAAGCTTTTAATCTCTCCTTCTATTTTCAATGATAGCCTAGCTGGATATAGTATTCTTGGCTGCATGTTTTTCTCATTTAGTACTCTGAATATATCATGCCAGCTCTTTCTGGCCTGCCAGGTCTCTGTGGATAAGTCTGCTGCCAATCTAATATTTTTACCATTGTCCGTTACAGACTTCTTTTCCCGGGCTGCTTTCAGGATCTTTTCTTTGTCACTAAGACTTGTCAATTTTACTCTTAGGTGACGGGGTGTGGACCTATTTTATTGATTTTGAGGGGGGTGCTCTGAACCTCCTGGATTTTGATGCTTGTTCCCTTTGCCATATTGGGGAAATTCTCTCCAATAATTCTCTCCAACATACCTTCTTCTCCCCTCTCTGTTTCCTCTTCTTCTGGAATCCCAATTATTCTAATGTTGTTTCGTCTTATGGTGTCACTTATCTCTCGAATTCTCCCCTCGTGGTCCAGTAGCTGTTTGTCCCTCTTTTGCTCAGCTTCTTTATTCTCTGTCATTTGATCTTCTATATCGCTAATTCTTTCTTCTGCCTCATTTATCCTAGCAGGGAGAGCCTCCATTTTTGATTGCACCTCATTAATAGCTTTTTTGATTTCAACTTGGTTAGATTTTAGTTCTTTTATTTCTCCAGGAAGGGCTTTTATATCTCCCGAGAGGGTTTCTCTAATATCTTCCATGCCTTTTTCAAGCCCGGCTAGAACCTTGAGAATCGTCATTCTGAACTCTATATCTGACATATTACCAATGTCTGTATTGATTAGGTCCCTAGCCTTTGGTACTGCTTCTTGTTCTTTTTTTTATGGTGAATTTTTCCGCCTTGTCATTTTGTCCAGATAAGAGTATATGAAGGAGCAAGAAAATACTAAAAGGGTGGCAACAACCCCAGGAAAATATGCTTTAGCCAAATCAGAAGAGATCCCAAATCGTGAGGGGGGAGAAAGGGGATAAAAAGGGATTCAGAAAGAAAAAAAAAAAAAGAAACTATTAAAAAAAGAAAGCCGATAAAAAATATAAAAAGGAAAAAAATGTATTATTTAAACTATTTAAAAATGTTAAAAAAGAAAACGGTAAAAGTTAAAAAAATTTAGCAGAAGAAGAGAAAAAAAATTGAAAAAGAAAAAAAAATTAAATTAACTGCAAGGCTAAAGAATCATGGGGAGAAAACCATGAGTTCCATGCTTTGCTTTCTTCTCCTCTGGAATTCTGCCGCTCTCCTTGGTATTGAAACTGCACTTCTTGGTAGGTGAACTTGGTCCTGCCTGGTTTCTTGTTGATCTTCTGGGGGGAGGGGCCTGTTGTAGTTATTCTCAAGCGTCTTTGCCCCAGGCGGAGTTGCACCGCCCTTACCCGGGGACTGGCTGAGTAATCCGCCCGGGTTTGCTGGGTTTGCTGGGTTTGCTCTCGGGAGCTTTTGTTCCCTGTGGGCTTTCTGTAGAGTTCTGGAAGAGGGGAATGAAGATGGCGGCCTCCTTGTCTCCGGCCTGGAGGAGCCGAGAGCCTGGGGCCCCACTCCTCAGTGCACCCTCAGAGAACAGCGCCTAATTACTCCTATCACCCTGGCCTCCAGCTGCGCTCCGAGCTGACCGAGCTTGCGACCGGTTCAAGGTAACCCCGAGTTTAGAGCTTACTCCTCGGCTCTGTTTCTGTAGCTGGCTTCCTTATTCTAATACCGGTAAGCTCTGCAACACTCAGACACCCCCGATCCTTCTGTGACCCTGTGGGACCTGAGGCCGCGCTGACCCCGCCTGGGCTTCACCCCAGTTAAGCCTCTGGAGTGATGTCCCTCAGAGGAACAGACTTTTAAAAGTCCTGATTTTGTGCTCCGTTGCTTCGCCGCTCGCCAGGAGCCCCCCCCCCCCCCCCCCCCCCCGCGGTCTATCTCCCAGTCACTTTGGATTCACTTCTCTGCCAGTCCTACCTTTCAGATAGTGGTTGATTTTCTGTTTCTAGAATTGCTGTTCTTCTTCTCTTCAATTGGATTTGTAGGTGTTTGCAATCTTTAGATAAGCTATTTAGCTGATCTCCCGCTACCTGAAGTAGTCTCAGCCTGCTACTTCTCTGCCATCTTGACTCCTCCTCCTTTTCTCTTTTTTTGAAAGCACTGTGTTTGCTACAATCTATTTTTTTTTTATTTGAACATTTTCATTTGCTTTTGCTGTGTCCTGTTCTGGAAGGAGGTGTTTCTTTTTCTCATTGTTCTTAGCATATGCTAGTCATTTCGTAAGTTTGTTGTATAAATGAAATACTCTTTATTATACACAAACTGAAGTAGAGAGACTAGAGTGAATAATAACCAAGAGCTCTTATGGTAATTGAGTTGAATTGTTGAGGGTTTTGGTTTTAGTGGATGCAGTATCAGTGGAATAGAAAAGAATGAACGAGGGACATTTCAAAGGAAAATCCAACACAAATTGCTGTGTGACTTAAGCAGGGAGTCTGGGAGAATGAGATGATAGTAGTTTGTAATGGACAGGGATTAATAAGGAGGTTAGCCATAAAAATGGATGATCTGTTGAGAGAGACGGTATACATTGAGAACAGATGACTCGGGAGAAAAAAGAGGATCCACAAATGGAGACCAGGAGGAGTGGATGGAGAGGAAGGAAGAGAACCAGTTGAGTATAGGCTTAAGGAAACCAGCAGAGAGTTTTAGAAAAGAGCAATGGTTAGCTTGGCTGCTTCTAGTATGGCTATTCCTTGTGATATGTATTTGAAGATTCTGAAATGTTCCCTTCATGAAGGTTATAGAATGGTGATATTAATATCTTCTTCATAAGATTGTTGTGAGGATTAGTAACATACTGTATTAAAAGCACTTAACATACTTAGTGTATTTTGTCCAATAAAGTGAAGTGAAATAGAATGAGACAGTACAGTTAGGGATTAAGGAGGTATTAAGTTAGGCATTAAGGAGTTTGTGGTGGGAGAAAAGGTTTCTGGGCTTTTTTTTTTTTTAAATTTAAAGATTATTTATGTATTTATTTATTTGACAAAGAGAAATAATGAGGGAACACAAGCAGGGGGAGTGGGAGAGGGAGAAGCAGGCTTACCACCCAGCAGAGAGCCCAATGTGGGCCTAGATCCCAAGACTCTGGAATCATGATCTGAGCCAAAGGCAGACACTTAATGACCGAGCCACCCAGGTGCCCAGACTTCTGGGCTTCTATAGCAACTTTTTTTTAGAGGTATGTTCTTTTTAAATGTTACAATAAGTTAGAATTGTACTAAAAGCTTATATAGAGAGAACATTAACGAATTTTTATTGAAGTATTTTTAGTAGGAATTTTCTCATCTGAAAGTATGCAGAATCATAGCAAAACAATGGCAGTTCATGGGGCGCCCGGGTGGCTCAGTCCATTAAGCGTCTGCCTACAGCTCAGGTCATGATCCCGGGGTGCTGAGATGGAGCCCCATGTCTTCTTCCTCTATTCCTCCCCCGCTGCTTGTGATCTCTTTCTCTCATTCTCTCTCTCTCTTTCAGATAAAATCTAAAAAATAAACAAAACAACAAAAAAACCCAATGGCACTTCATCTGTTTATGCTACTTAACCATATCCTTCTACTGAATCTTCTGGAAGCATTTGTAATGCATGTGTCCCTTTGAAAGTCATTGTCCTTTAAAATAGTTTGAGTAAATTATTCTTTTTTTTTTTTTTTTTTTTTAAAGATTTTATTTATTTACCTGACAGAGAGATCACAAGCAGGCAGAGAGGCAGGCAGAGAGAGGAGGAAGCAGGCTCCCCGCTGAGCAGAGAGCCCGATGCGGGGCTCGATCCCAGGACTCTGAGATCACGACCTGAGCCGAAGGCAGCGGCTTAACCCACTGAGCCACCCAGGCGCCCCTTGAGTAAATTATTCTTTAACATTGAAGTGAAATAAGAATATATTTAAATTGGAAGCATAATTTAATATGTCAAATTGCATTAACACCAACTGAAAGCATCTTTTTTAAGCCAGTGGAACTTGATTTGGGATAGCCTGGAGAAATTCCAGTTGCCACAGGCTTCTGTCTCCAGGTAAACAAGTATGAGAATCATTAGCACAAGGGAAAGTGGGAGCTTTCTTGCATTCCTTTTTATTCTTATCTTTTAAAGTTTGCTCATCTTTTTGTTTAGGGAACTTTGGTGGATTAGCTGAGTAGAGTTTGGTACTAGTTCATCTTATACAAGATACTCATTTGTTCATATCTTATACCTCAGTCACTTTTTTCCTAAATATCTATTATAATGGAAAAAACAAGTTATTGTTGCCTTTCTCATGATCATTAGCAGTCTAAGAATAGAACTTTGGAATAAAGGATAAGGTAAAAAGTCAGGTGGCTAAGGAAGGAAGACACAAGGGGAGAGAAAAAGAAGTTGAGAGATGATTGGTGAAAAGAGCTACTTAAGTTTATCTTTCCTTATATCAGGCTTCAACTGGCAGTGAATTACAGTTTAAAATTGCTTTGTCACCAAAATATCCATCGATAGATAAATGGATAAAGAAAATGTGGTGTGTGTGTGTGTGTGTGTGTATATATATATGTATATATATACATATATATATATATCATAGAATATTATCCAGCCATAAAAAAGAAGGAAATCTTGCCATTTGTAATAATATTGTGGAGCTAGAGAGTATAATGCTAAGTGAAAAAAACTCAGAGAAAGACAAATACCGTATGATTTCCTTACATGTGGAATTTAAGAAACAAAATAAGCCAGCAAGGGAAAAAAAATACACAAGTCAAGAAACAGACTCTTCACTCTGGTGAACAAACTGATGTTTCCTAGAGGGAAAATTGCGGGGAGTTGGGGGGACGGGGAACAGGACGGGTGAAATAGGTGAAGGGGATTAAGGAGTACACTTGTAGTGATGAGCACTGGGTGATGTATGGAATTGTTGAATCACTGTATTGTATACCTGAAATTAATATTACACTATATGTTAACTGTACTGGAATTAAAATAAAATGAATTGCTTTGTCAGTAGCATATAATTGGTGATTTTTAGGTTATTTGCTGCCTGGGAGAGACAAATTCTGTGTTGTAAATTCAGAAATAATAATTGCTGAATTTATAGCCATACAACTGATGGTGGAATTTTTAGCATTAGGTAGGAGGGTAAGGGTGGGAAGGGCGACCATGTGGCATGTACCATACTAAGTATTTTAAGTATTCTTTAATTTTCATAGTCACCCTGTAGGTAGGTGTTCCTAAAGCACAGAAAGGTTAAGTAACGTTAGCTGAGTATCACACAGATAATGGGAGAGCAAGAATTTTATTTATTTATTTATTTATTCAGAGCAAGAATTTAAACTGGTCTTTCTTTCTTTCATTTTAAAGATTTTATTTATTTGACAGAGAGAGACACAGCAAGAGAGGAAACACAAGCAGGTAGAGTGAGAGAGGGAGTACAGGCTTCCCACTGAACAAGGAACCAGAGTTGGGGCTTGCTCCCAGAACCCTGGGATCATGACTTGAGCCTAAGGCAGACGCTTAATGACTAAGCCACACAGGCACCCCTGAACAGTGGTTTTCTGTCCTTTCATAGTTATTTTTTATTCATCCCTTTATTTTATAGTTCCATTCAGTCACTTATTGGCTTAAAGGAAAAAAAAAAGCTCTGTTGAGATATATTTCACATACTATATTATACAATTCACCCATTTAAAGGATATGATTCAGTGCCTTTCAGTATTTTGAGTTTTGCAACTGTCATCACAATTTAGAACATTTATATCACCCCTAAAGAAACCCCATTCCTGTTAGTCATCACCCTTTAGCATCCTCTACTCGCAGCCCTAGGCAACCATTAATCTCCTTTCTGTCTCTCTGGGTTTTTTCATTATGGACATTTTACATAGATGAAATCCTACAATATGTAGTTCTTTGTGACTGGCTTCTGTCCTTACCTTATGTTTTTAAGGTTCATTCATTGCTATCACTACTTCATTCCTTGTTATTGCTGAATAATATTCCATTGTTTGGGTATTCCGCATTTCATTTATCCATTCATCAGTTGATGAACATTTGGGTTCTACCTTTTGACTATTAAGATCTTAATACTGCTGTGAACATTTATGGGCTTTTTAAATTTTTGTGGTAAAATATACCTAACATAAAATTGACCATTTTAACCATTTTAAAGTGCATAGTTCTTTGGCTTTAAGTATATTCACACTGTTGTGCAAACCATCACCACCATTTATTTCCAGAACTTTTTCATCTTCCTCAAGTGAACTGTCCATTAAACACTAAGTTCCTATTTCATTCCTCCAGCCCCCCTGGCAACTGCCATTCTGTTTTCAGTCTCTGTGTATTTGACTACTCTAGGAACCTTACATAAATAGAATCATACAATATTTGTCACTTTTTAATTGGCTTATTTAACTTAATGTAATGTCTTCACAGATATACGTATGTTGTAACATGTAGTCAAAATTTCCTTCTTTTTTAAGGCTGGTAACATCCTGCTGATTGTGTATATGTACATTTTATTTACCCATACATCTGTTGGTGGACAATTGGTTGCTTCTGCTTTTTTGCTGTTGTGAATAATGGTGTTCTGAATATGGGTGTATAAATATCTACTCAAGACCCTGCCTTTTTTTTTTTTTTTGGCTAGATCATATGATAATTCTGTTTTGATTTTTGGGGGAAAGGCTAAACTGTTTTCCACGTGGCTGCACCATTTTACATTCCTACCAGCAGTACACAAGGGTTCTAATTTCCCTACTTACTTTGTCTAATTTCCCTTACTTACTTTGTCTGTTTTGATAATAGTTGTCCTAACGTGTATGAGGTGTTATCTCATTGTGGTTTTGATTTGCATTTCCTAAATATGATTAGTGATGTTGAACACCTTTTTTGTGCTTACTGGTCATCTGTGTATCTTGTTTGGAGAAATGTCTATTCAGGTCCTTTTGCCGATTTTTTAGTTGTTTTTTTATTGTTGAGTTGTAAGAGTTCTTTATATATTCTGGATATCAATCCCCTATCATATATATGACTTGCAAATATTATTTCCCATTCCACAGTAGTGTCTTTTGATGCAGAAAAGAGTTTAATTTTGAAGATGTCTAGTTTATCTGTTTTTTTCTTTTATTGCCTGTGCTTTTGTGGTCAGATCCAAGAAATTATTACCACATCCAATGTTCTCATGCTTTTGCCTTATTTTCTTCTGTTTTATGCTTGCAGCTTATTTCAGTCTTTGATGTATTTTAAGTTATTTTTGTATGTAGTGTAAGGTAAGGGTTCAACTTCATTGTATAATTTTTTTTTTTTAAAGATTTTATTTATTTATTTGACAGAGAGAGATCACAAGTAGATGGAGAGGCAGGCAGAGAGAGAGAGAGGGAAGCAGGCTTCTCGCTGAGCAGAGAGCCCGATGCGGGACTCGATCCCAGGACCCTGAGATCATGACCTGAGCCGAAGGCAGCAGCTTAACCCACTGAGCCACCCAGGGGCCCCATTGTATAAATTTTTATGTGAATATATGTTTTCATGTATCTTGGTTGTATAACTAGGAGTGGAATGCCTGGGCTCTGGGGTAACTTACATTTAAACTTTGAGGAACTGCTGAATTGTTTTCCAAAGTGGCTCTACCATTTTACATTCCAGCAGCAGTGTATGAGGGTTCCGGTTTCTCTATTGCTTTTGAAATCCAGACCACATTAGCTTCTGACTGGCTTATTTCAAAATTTCCTTGGCTGGACTCTTTGGTGATAATCTCACAACTCTGTCTTTCTTCCATCTTCTTTTACCAGTTCTTAATGCTGTTCATTGTATCATAAGAGATTCGAGATGGAAGGAACTATAATCATGGAAGTTAAGCCATTCATTTTTCAATTGATAAATAAAATTTGAGAAAGAGATTCGACCCATCTCTTCCTCAAATAGAGTGACATTGTCAATACTAGATACCATACTATGAATATAGCTTTCATTTTATTAAATCATCGTGTTCCCCATTTATGTGTCTAAAACTCTTTTCCTGTGGTTAACTAGGTCTCCTCCCCATCATCTACCCTACATTAGTCTAAAAGCAAGGAATTGTGTGCAGGTAATTTATTTGGCAGGTGATCCTAGGGAACAAGAATTGGGACCAGAATAAATGAAACAGGAAAAAAAGAAAAGCCAGTACAAGAATGTATTACTGAGTTACTCACTGCTGTGGCAACTAAGGCTCAGTCCTATTGGGAACTTCTGAGGATCTAGATGCTCCTCCAGTTGTCTACTTATGGATGGACAGGAGAAACTATTACTGCTCTCGTTCTCCATCACTTCACAGTTGTGCTAGTGGTGTATAGATTCTTTCGCCTTCCCTTTACCACTTTAGGACTCCACACAAGAGCCAGACAAGTGGGTTGGTTCCCCATGGTGTCTTACTTTGTGGCCTCAAAAAAAGCACAGGGCAGAAAGCAAATGAATCACAGTGAATTCTGTGGGGGGTGGGGTAGTTGAAACTTGACCAGAAGCATTAGCTTTAGCTTATGACAAGTGTGATGCTCAGAATAATGTCTCAAAGATCCTAATCCTCTAAACCTGTTAGTATGTTACCTTGCATCACAAAAGGGATTTTGTAGATAGTAAGATTTTCCTCGGTTATCTGAGTGGCCTTGTAATCACAAAGAACTTTATTTTATAAGAGGTAGGCAAGAATGTCAGTCCAAGAAAGAGATATGATAATGGAAGCAGAGGTCTTGATGTGGCAGGGGCCAAGGGATAGGAGCAGCCTCTAGAGGTTGGAGTGATAAAGAATGGATTTTCCCCTGGAGCTCCTGAAAGAATGCAGGCTTTGACTTTAGTTCTATAAAACCTGTTTTGAAATTCTTATCTCTAGAACTTTAAGATAACAGATTTGTGTTGTTCTAAGCCACTAAATATGTGTCAATTTGTTACCCAGCAGTAGGAAACTACTGTTAAAGCTAGCATCAAAGGACAGGTGGACAGCATAAGGATGGAATATAAGAGATTTCTGATAGAATCTACCTCTTGCTGTTGGCCTCGCCTTTGATTCTAGCTGTATTAGCTTCCTACTGCTGTTTAACAAATTACTACAAATCTACTTCTTACTCTGCTCAGATCTGCTTGGACCCCACATTAATCCATCATTGAGTCACTGCCGGCTCTTCAACAGAAATAAGGGTTAGTGGTGCAAGCTAGTGCTGCCTGCTGCTGCAACTGATTTGAAGCAGGAATAAATACTCATTTCCTTCTTTCACCACCCATTCTAGATTTCCCTTATGCTAGGCCAGCAGTGCATCTGCTTTAGGTTGCTTGTGACTTCTAGACTTTCATTTTTAAGGGATTTGAGCCCTTAGTTCCCTTGCCCTTTTTGGGCCATGGTTGCTGCAACTTCTGTTTGTTGTAGTTCCAAGCATGGAAACACCCTAAGTTCCAGACAGACTGCTCCCTACCCCAGGTGTGTACCACTCCTAATGATAATCAGAATGCATTAGCACTGCTAGTATAGTTTTTCCTTTCTTTGCCTGCTTGTCTATCAGCATGAGAAACCCAAGTGACCCAGGGTAGGACTAAAAAGCCATACCTTTTAGACTCAGAACTCTCAGTGTGTTCTCTGGTGGGAGCATTACCTTCAGGACCTCTAATACAGGAGAGGTTTTAAATCACTGGAATGGGAAACTCAGATTCCACAAGTGAGTTACTGATTGATGGTGAAAAGAGTCAGTTCAACTTCTATGCCTTGGTTTCTGGACTCATGCATTCTAGATATCAGGGATATGACACCATAGCCATTGTTTCAACCCATATTCTGCATCTTAGGAGACCAACAAGGTGACTGTTAGCTGAACTTTGAGTATAATTCCATCATTCTTTTAGTCTGACAGTTTACTAGTGATGTGATATTTGTCAGACCAGTGGTTGCCATGATCAGATACTTCACCATTAAATAGATGTTTTGGTTTGGGGCGATGTTGAGATGGATTTTGGTAAGCATTTTGAAGCTATTGGATGATGGTGCTGGGCAGAAGTACTATGAATATTGAGAGACACTTTGGACAAGGAGTGCAGTCCCATTTAAGTACGTGTAAATTCTGCTGCCTTTCAGAATGTAAGAGTTCCAATCCCATCATGCCACCTGCTCAGCTCTATGTCTGATAAGTTGCTATTGGTATTCTGCAATGATCCCAATCCTCCTAGAAATTAGTCAATTTTAATAAGACTTTTTTAAATTATATTTTTCAAAAGTAAGTTTTGTTTTGATAACAGAATCTGATGACCAGGAGTTTTAAATTTTAATATGGTCAGCTAATATTTCATTTATAAGGAATTCAAGAAAAGGTAAACTGTAGTGACAGAAAGCCTGTCAGTAGTTGCCAGTGGGGAGAGAATTGGCTGTAAAGGGGCACAAGGGAGCTTTTCAGGGTGATAAAAATGTTTTAGAGCTTGATTGTGGTATAGGTTACACAATTTTGCACATTTGCCAAAACTCATTGAACTGTACACTTAAAATCAATATAGATTATGTCTCACAACTTATTTTAAGGAAAGAAGAGGATTTAATGTACTCATTTGTTAACCTTTTCCATATTAGTTTGTGTTTTCCTTTATAGTTAATTTTTGATTTTTAGATTTGAGAAACTCTTCTTCTCTTCTTTGGGATTTTTTTTTTTCCTGATTTTCCCATCATATTAATTTCTGTTCTTTATTTCCCTTATTGTCTTGAAATGTACTCAGGATTTGTTTTAATCAGGTAAAAATAAGACACACAGAATGGAAATGACTGTCAGAAAGAAGAATGTTTTACTCACAGTTTCCTTTGGGGAAGCACCAAGGTTGGTGAGGAAGCAGAAGGAGCAAGGGAAAAGCATGTCCAGAGCTTTTAAAGTGGTTAAGTGGGAAGGCATTGAGGAGGCAAGATAGATAAGTCTGAGTAAGTTGAGGTTTGAAAAATTTATCATTTTGGGAGATACCGGTCGTCTTTAGTTTTCTAGTACATGGCCACAGGATGAGTTAGAGGGCATACTGGCTTGGTATGTGAGAATTTTTTGGAAGGAAATGTTGGTTGTGGGGGTATAGGCTTTGGATAGGTTAGGTGTGTATTAGAGATGTGCTCTCAGGCAAGTTGTTTTTCTGTCTCTAGAAATTCAGTACAGTCCCTCCTTGGGTCCAAAGGGCCCTGCCGTGATAGACCATCATAAATATTGAAAAAAATTTAAAACATGATTAATACACTTATGCTTTCTTTTGGTTAGCTTGGTTGCTTTTTTTCTACTTTCTTGATTTAAAATGTTAATTAAGGGGTGCCTGGGTGGCTCAGTTAAGGGTCCAACTCCTGATTTCAGCTCAGGTCATGATTCATCAAGAGATTCTCTCTTTCCCGCTTCCTCTGCTGGCCCCCCCCCCCCCACTTGCATACTCTCTCCATCTCAGATCTTTGAAATATGTGTTATTTAAGCATATTCATTTTTAATGTTTAGTTATAAATGCAACAAGGCTGTAATTTGAGCTGAACTCCTTGTTTTGATAGTGTAGTGCTTTTATTGTCACTCCTTTATAATTTCTATTGTGATTTTCTTTTTGTTTAGGAGTCTGTTTTTAAGTTTCTAAACATTTAAAAACGTTTTATTGGGGATTTCAACATTATATTGTGGGCAGAGAGTGCACACATAGGTATAAGTTCTTTGAAATTATTTTGTCTCTTTCTTTGTGACTCTTAATACATTATCAATTTCTGAAAATGTTTCAAGTGTGCTTGAAAATAATTATATCCTTATTTTTTTGTTGTTTGTTGGAAGGTTCTCTGTGTAATTGTCAGATTAAACTTAAATTTGCTGGTCAAGTATTTCTGTATCCTTATCGATGTTTGACTTCTTGATCTGTCAGTTTTCAATATAACTAAATTAGAGACTCATGTGGTATTTGAAGATTAATTTTTTTCTTGTAATTTTAGGGATTGTAATGAATCTGTAGATTGCTTTGGGTAGTATTGACGTCTTAACATCCTAACAATTTTAAATCTTCCATTCTGTGAATATGGGGTGTTTTTTCATTTAGTTATTATGTCTTTTCTTTTATTATTTTTTTTTAAATTGAGGTTTCTTTTTAGATTAGATAGGTTCACAGCAACATTGAGGGGAAGATAGAGATTTCCCACATTCTCTACCTCATACATGCATAGCATCTTCCATTATCAACATTCCCCATCAGAGTGGTGTGGTACGTTTGTTACAACTGATGAACCTACATTAACACATCATAATACCTGAAGTCCATAGTTTACATTATGGTTTACTCTTGGTATTGTGTACTTAGGTCTTCTTTAATTTGTTTCAGTAATGCTTTGTAGTTTTCATTGTACAAATCTTTCCCTTCCTAAGGTTATTCCTAAGTATTTTATTCTTTCTGTTGCTCTTGTAAATGGTCAAGTAGTTTAATTTCCTTTTCAGAGTGTTCATGAACAGTCTTCACTGACATTGTTAGTGTTAGAAATGCAGCTGATTTTTGTGTGAGTTTTATATCCTGCTGCTTTTGCTGAATTTACACCAGCTTAAATTAGATAACAGAAAAACTTTGCTCCTCTACAGCTCCAGTCTCACCCTCTTTCAGTTATTGATGTCACAGAAATACATCTTTAAACATTTGTGTGTCCAAACATATAGACTAGTAATTGTGTGTTTTTTTTTTAAAGACTTTATTTGTTTACTGATTTGAGAGAGAGTGTGTGCATGTGCAAGTGGGACGGGGGTGAGCAGAGGGAGAGGGACAAGTAGACTCTGTGCCGAGTGTGAAGCCTGTTGCAGGGCTTGATCTCAGAGCCCTGAGATCATGACCTGAGCCAAAATTAAGAGTCAGATGCTCAACCACCTGAGCCATCAACGCTACACAGGCCACCCAATAATTGCTATTTTTAATGCATTAGTCTCTTACATTGTGTAGAAAGCAAAATGTAGAGTTACAATAATAGTCATTTTAGACTAATAAGTGTTTTTGAAAGTTGTTTATTAGTGTCTTAAGTCATATAGAAAACAAAAAAACAGTTACAAACTGAATTTTTGGTAATTCCATCTTTTATGCTCATGTGTTTACCTTTATTGAGATCTTTACTTCTTAATATGATTTTGAATTATTGTTTAGTATCCTTTCATTTCAACTCAGGAAGTCCTTCCTTTACATTTTTTGCAGGGCAGGTCTGATAGTAACAAACTTCCTCTGCTTGTCTGGGAATGTCTTAATTTCTTCCCTCACTTTTGAAGTCCAGTTTTATTGAAAATTGGGTTTTAGTTGACTGTTTTCTTCTTCCAGTATTTTGAATATGTCAACCTACAGGTGACCCTTGAACAACATAGTTTTGAATTATGTGGGTCAGCTTATATGCAGATATTTTATAGTACAGTACTGTAAATGTATTTCTTTTCCTTATTTTATTTATTTATTTATTTAAGAAAGAGAGAGTGGGGGAAGAGCAGAGGAAGAGGGAGAGAGAGAATCATAAGCTGGGTACGGAGCCTGACACAAGAGTTCCAACTCACAAGCCTGAGATCATAACCTAAGACTAAATCAAGAGTCGGATGTTTAATAGACTCAGGCCCCCAGGTGCCCTGCCCTCCCTTACGATTTTTTAAAGTAACATTTTCTTTCATCTAGTTTAGTTTATTTTAAGAATATGGTATGTAATATATAAACTATGTATTAATCAACTGTTTATGTTATTGATAGGCTTCTGATCAGGAGTAGACTATTAGTTGTTAAGTTTTGGGGGTGTCAGAAGTTGTACATGGGCTTTTGACTGTCTAGGGGTCAGGGCCCCAATCCCTGAGTTGTTCAAGGGTCCGCTGGACTGTCTTCTGTCCTCCAATTTCTTTTCTTTCTTTCTTTCTTTCTTTTTTTTTTTTTTTAAGATTTTATTTACTTATTTGACAGAGAGAGAGACACAGCGAGAGGGAACACAAGCAGGGAGAGTGGGAGAGGGAGAAGCAGGCTTTCCACTCGATCCCAGGACCCTGAGATCATGACCTGAGCTGAAGGCAGATGCTTAACGACTGACCCATCCAGGTGCCCCATCCTCCAATTTCTAATGAGAAATTTCTCGGTGATCTTATTGAGGATCCCTTGTGTATAATGATTCACTTCGCTCTTGTTGCTTTCAGGATTCTCTTTGTCTTTCTGTGTTTTCATTTATAGTTTATCTCAGTATAGATTTCTGAGTTTATCCTGCTTAGAGTTTGTTGAGCTTCTTTGATGTTTATTTTATTTTTTTTAATTTTATTTTTAAAATAAAGCTCAAGCTCACAGCCTGAGATCTAGAGTCCCATGCTCCACTGACCTTGCCAACCAGGTGCCCCTAGCTTCTTGGATGTTTAAATGCATGTACTTCATCAGATTTGGGAAATTTTTAGCCATGTTTCTTCAAATAATCTCTTTGGCCCTTTAGTCTCCCTCTTTTCCTTCTCATACTCCTACAAGGCATCTGTTGGTTCTTTTCTTGGTATCCCACAGATCCTATTCTGTTTACTTTTCTTAAGTCATTTTCTTTGTGTTCTTCAGGCTTGATAATTTCAGTTGCCCTGTCTCCATGCTCTGATTCCTTCTTTCACCTGTTCAAATCTGCCTTTAAATCCCTCTGGTGAATTTTTCATTTTTGTTGTTGTACCTTTCAGGTGGAGAATTTCTTAGGTTTTCTATTTCTGCAGATATTACTATTCTGTTCATAACATCGTTTTCTTTACTTTTTCCACATCTTTCTTTGGTTATTTGACTATCTTTAAGATGTTTGTTTTAAAGTCTTTGTTTAGTGGGTTTGTTAGCTCTTCTTTCTCCAGGATGATTACTGTTGGTTTTTCCCTTTGATTGGGCCACACAGTCCTGTTTCTTTGTAACCCGTGTGTGTGTGTGTGTGTGTGTGTCTGTGTGTGTGTGTGTGTGTGTGTGTCTTTGTTTCTGTCTTTGGTTGTTGAAAACTGCATACTTGAATCTAATAATAAGGTAAATCTGAAAATCAGATTGTCCCTCTGCCCCAGGTTTTGCTGGGTTTTTGTTTTTATTGTCAAAGACTGTCTCTTTGCCAGGAATCACTTTGAGGTATAAGCTTTCCTCAGCTCTTCACTGAGCTTGTGCCGTTTTCTGGATATGTATTGTGGTGATTTTCTTAATCCCCTTATTACTAGTCCTTTATTGTCTAGCTCCTGAAAGGAGAAAGTTAAAAAAGACACCAGCTCTTTAGATTTCCCTCAGCCTGAGGGAGAGGGGCTTACATAATGTGTGTGTGTGTGTGTGTGTGTGTGTGTGTATACACACACATCAGTGACTGCCTCTTTGTCAGCACCTCACTGATCAGATGCATCATGCAGCTGTCAGCACATAGATCCCTGATATTTTCATGACAGGATTCTTAACTGCTCACCTTAACTCCTGCAAGCCACTCTTCAAACTAATGTACAACTACCTGGCATGTGCCTGGGGAGTGGAAGATGTGTAGCCCTTGCTGAGTTAAGAGCTGAAATTAACCAAAATTTATGGTCAAAGACTTCTTTGGAAGTTTCAAGCCTTGGAATAGACTCCAGAGTTCTGAAATAGTTCAATCAGACAGATTCTGCTAGTACAGTTGTTGTCTAGGTGAAGAGACAGATTCTTAGTGCTTCCTACTCCACCATTTCCCAGAATCTCATAACTTTACGAAAGAAAATTTCATTATAGTTTTGAAGACTTCTTAATCTTTTTCCCATTGTTTTCCAGATTAAACCTCAAAGCAAATACATTTGAGACCTTTTACTTAGTTTTCAAGTTTAGATAGCAAACACTTGAAGGAGGGATTCTTGTTTCTGATCCTTTTTTTTTTTTTTCCTCCCTAAGAAGAAAACTAAATGCTTCCCACTGGAAGACTGGAAGAGTGTGAGACTGGAGATGGAGAGACCCCTTAAGAGGCAATTGCTTTCGTTACTACTACTAAGGCAGTGGTAGTGAGAATGGAGATGCATGGATCCATTTGAGTCCTATGAAGGAGGTGAAAAGGCCATGAATTGAAATGAGGGGATTGACTGAGTAGACGTTCATTAATCCAGATAACTGTATTAATTAATGGTGATACTGTTTACTAAATTATAGAATACAGAAGCAAAAACTCCTAAGGGAAATGTAGTTAAGTGTGAGGTGCCTGTGAGATAGATAAGTACAGTACTTCAGAAAGCATTTTCATACCTAGGAATTTTAAGTAATAGTGTACTGGTTCCTGGTAACTCCCATAGGTCCTATTGCATGCATAAGCCAAAAGGTAACAGGAAGTCAATAACATGGAGGTAAGAGGGGGAAATAGATTTAAGCACAGCAGTTAATGTGAAAAATAACTCAAATGTTATGATTAATTGCATATTAAATATGTCTGAGAGTTCAGGTTACCACAAGTTTAGCGTATATATGTTAGGAGAATATGGTTGCTGAGTGATGATATAATCTCAGCCTTATTTACACTGTACGGCATGGGGAAATGATAGTTCCACTGTCCCCTATGCTTTGTGTTTTCTTTTGGAAATATGTACAACTTGGAGCAACACTTTTAAGAGATACAGTAATTAGAGTCTACTAAAGAGTAACAATTGGAACAGCAAAGGATTAAGATGATGAAAAAATTAGAAAACACAGTACAAATCCGGCTTTATTTAGTCCAAATAATTTGAGGAGATAGTTTTGATATTGATTGTAGTTTTGATGTAACTCAAGAGACTTTCTTGATATAATCTGATTCAGTTCTCTCATTTTACAAATAAGAAAATAGAGTTTTAGTTAATATGACATTCCCTGACTCAGAGTTAATACCAAGGCAGTTTAATGGCAATCCCAGTTTGTTAAGCATATTTTATATTTAGGAACAGTGAAGCAGGGCTGGGACTAGAGTGAGACAAGCAAGTTGCCTAGGGTACAAAATTGAAGGAGGTTGTCACTCTTAGATGCAGACCCTGCACTTGCAAGATCTTTATCAGAGTAATATTTGAAGATGGTTTAAAATGTCAAAGAGTTACAGGAGATACCTCCTAGCCCTGCAAATTAAGGATAGCTTGAGGAAGCTAGATGGAGTGATGATGGTAGAAGAGAATTATCCCTTAAGACCTAGCCCTCGGTGTATGGTAATCTAGCAGTTGGCAAGTACCTGTGAAGCATTACTTCACTTTTTGTGAGAACAGTGTGGGGTGCTCTATCTTTAGGTCAGGATTGGTTCCTGTACTCCTTTTTTTTTTCCCCCTTCAGTCAGATCTCAGAGGCTTTAGTTTCCTCTGTGCCTTTTTTTTTTTTAAAGATTTTATTTATTTATTTATTTGACAGAGAGAGAGAGAGATCACAAGTAGGCAGAGAGGCAGGCAGAGAGAAAGGGGGGGAAGCAGGCTCCCTGCTAAGGGGAGAGCCCGATATGGGCCTTGATCCCAGAACTCTGGGATCATGACCTCAGCTGAAGGTAGAGGCCCAAGCCACTGAGCCACCCAGGCACCCTCCTCTGTGCTTTTAAAGCTGGGATTTTTTTTTTTTTTTTAAGATTTTATTTATTTATTTGACAGAGATCACAAGTAGGCAGAGAAGCAGGCAGAGAGAGATAGGAGGAAGCAGACTCTCTGCTGAGCAGAGAGCTGGATGCGGGGCTCGATCCCAGGACCCTGGGATCATGACCTGAGCCGAAGGCAGAGGCTTTAACCCACTGAGCCACCCAGGCGCCCCAAAGCTGTTTTCATCCACAGCCCCTTGAGGGTTCTCTCAGCTTGGCTGGTGAGTTAGACAGTCTAGACATACCTCTCATTCCTTCTCCTTTACAACTCACACAGCCAAATAATGGAAACAAATTGGAGGTTAATAGTAACAAAGAGGTAAGAGATTAACCCAAATCTGCTTTTACTGTCATGGCCTTTTTCTCTAGTTTCTGACTTCCATTTCGTTTTTTAGAGTGCATTTACCTAGTTGAGCTGCATTCCCCTTAAGTAAGGGACATGTTTATTTATGAGGGTATTTACCCCCAGCACTTAGGGGTTAGAGGCTGTCTAGGCTGAATAAAACCCTCCATGTGTCAGGAGGATAATTTGTATTTCTCAGAACTTCAATGGATGACACATGGAGTATATAAGCTGTCCTCCGAATATTAGTGGTTTCCTTATTTGGCATTACCCTGTGTAAGGAGAATAAAACCAGAAAGTCCAGACTTTGTCTTAGAACTAATGGGTATAAAGTTGTGCTGCCTCTCTGGACCTGTCCTTTTTATACCTGGTGCCTCCTTAGGACCATTATATCATTTGTTCTTTAGGCCTTTGGAGTTCAAGACAGGGCATTTGTTTTTATATTACAATTTAAAATAGGTGGATTCTGGGAACTAAGAGTTTATAAAGTAAAAAGATGGGTGGTTTTATTGGCTCAATCAGAGGTAGCTAAACATATATAAAAAGTAGCAGTATATTGGATCTAGTTTACAGATGCAGTTGGCATAGTTTGTGATGCTGATGGGAGCAGAATAAGTTTAAGATAAGTCAGCATTACAGATGAAGTTGTATTAACAAGAAATAGAACTTTTCCCACTAGCCTGTAAGCTCTATCAGGACAGATAAAGCTTTGTAAGGTGGTTAGCTCATACTCTGCCTCGTACACAGTAGGGCCCAAAGAAAAATAATAAACAAGTTGAAAGCTTGGTAAAATCAGTTATTTCGTTGTTTATAAGCTCCACATAGTGTTCAGTGTTAGGTTAAATTAAACCCGTTCCAGAGTTTAAACTACACACACACAGTTGTTAAATTTGGGAATATCTGTACTTGCTAGTATTTGGGTTTCCTTAATCTCCATCTTTTTTTTTTTTATCCTTGTTTTCACATTTTTCTTATATCTGAAGTCGTTCTTTTAGAGTTTTCTTTTTTCTTTTAAATTTGATACTCTAAGGGTGTCTGGCTGACTCAGTTGGAAGAGCATGCAACTCTTGATCTCAGGATTGTGAGTTGGAGCACCATGTTGGGTATAGAGATTACTTAAATAAACTTCAAAAAAAATAAATTTGATATTCAGTCTATTCAGGTGCCTGTTATCATATATTGACCCTGTTTGTTTGTTTTGATAGAAAAGTAATTTTAGTTTATGAAATGAAATATCCCAAGATAGGTTCTGGGTTGAGGAATAATTAGATTTGGAGGTTGAAAAAATGCACTCTCATCTCTGTGGCCCTCTCACCTTCATTGTCAGGTTCTATATGGTGCCATTTACTCAGCTCTCAGGTTTAAGTCTGTTGGGAAAAGAGTAAGTACCTTCCCAGTAACCCCTGTATGCATCCCAGGAGTCTTTCTAAATGAACAACTTGAGTTTTCATTCAGCCCATTCGTCACTAGTCACAGGAATTAAGGGAATTTAACATTATAATTGGCCGTGTGTGAATTGCATATACTACCCCTGAATTCTTGGAACTCCACCTAAAGAATGTCAAAATAGAATTAGGGTTGGGGATGGAAGGGATAGTTTCTGAAAAGGAAGTTGAGGTACTGTTACGAAAAGAAGAGAAAATGGATACTGGTATAGCTTAAAAGTCAGCTAGCTATTTAACATTTTGATTGACTTAGTTTTGATTTTTAAGGGATCAGTGAGGTTTTCCAAATTAATTTTTTGAATTATCAAAGTAATACTTGAATGTCGATTAAAGTTTCAAATAGTGCTAAAAGGCCTAATAACAAAAAGCAGCAGTTCTTTGCTTTCCTTTTTCTACCCCCTTGCCTCAAGAAGTAATCACTAAACTTTTTGAGCTGTATCAGCAGCAACAGCTTAAAAAGTTGAAAGTGATTACTTCTTGAGACAAGCAGGAGGGAAAAGGGGGAGGAGAACAATGGACTGTTACTTTTGTTATAGGCCTTATAGCACTATTTGATATTTTAAACTATGTTCATGTATTACTTTAATAAATATATAATAAATATAAATATATAATAAATACAATTGTTAGTCTTATCTCCTGATTCATTAATTTTAGACATCTACTGATTTTCTGTTAAGATGAAGTGGTGTGTGTGTGTGTGTAATAAGTAAGCTCTACACCCAACGTGGGCTTGAACTCACAACCCCGGGATGAGAGTCAAATGCTCTGCCTACTGAGCCAGACAGGTGCCTGCATTTATTTTCTTAATCTATCTTTCTTAGCCCCATTGTCTTGATAATGTATATTCATATTCAGCATTTTTATCATTATGACTATATAAACATATAGTTTATAGCTGGCCCACCTCCTACTATTAACTTGTCTTTCTCGTGAATTTATTTTTTCTGAAATTTACAAGAAATTTGTATGGTTCACGTTTAAAATTTTTTTCATTGTTTTTGAATTTATAGCTAAGTCTTTCCACACTCTCCAGCATTTCTATAAAATTTGTATTTGTGTATAATTTTTCACATAGTCCTGTCAGATTAACTGTACCAGGTTTGGATTTTTTTTTTTTTTTTTTTTTTTTTTTTTGGAATCTTACTCCAAGTTGGACTATTTATTCTAAACTGCTTCAGATCTTAATTTACTTTTGCTAGCATTCTGGAAATTCCTTTTGCTTTTCTTCATTGGTTTTCCTGCTTCTTAGATCCTTTGTCTTCTTTTTTCTTGTTTTACTCTTTTGTTTTGCTGGAACATATCCTCTGGTTTTTTCTTAAGTCAAATGAATTGGAATTAAATTTTTTGAGAATGCCTGTCCAAAAATGACTATTCTTCTCTTACACTTTATTTTAATTGGTAGCTTGGCTATATTTGGGGGTTATCATTTAAAGTGTATAGAGTTTCAGTTTTGCAAGATGAAAATTGTTCATGAGATGGATAGTGGTTGTGGTTGGACAGTATTGTGAATGTACTTAATGCCGCTGAACTCGACACTAAAAATGGTTCAGATGGTAAATTTTATTTGTATTCTATTAGTTAGATAGGGCTGCCATAACAAAGTATCATGGACTGGGTGGCTTAACAGAAATTTATTGTCTCAAAATTGTGGTTGCTGGAGTCTAAGGTCAAGTTGTCATCAAGGTTGGTTTCTTCTGAGGGCCTCTATCTTTGACATAATATAGATGGTTGTCTTCTCCCAGGGTCTTCATATGGTCTTCCCACTGAGTGTGTCTGTGTTCTAATCAGCTTTTCTTACAAAGACACTAATCGTACTGGATTAGAGCCTATCCTGATGACTTCATTTTATTTAGTTACCTCCTTAAAGACAGAGTCACATTCTGAGGTACTAGAGGATAGATGTCAGCATCTGAATTTTGTAGGGGAAAAAATTCAGACCATAATATCTACCACAGTTGTAAAAATAATACATTAAAAACGTACTACAGAGGCACCTGGGTGGCCCAGTTGGTTAAGCGTCTGCCTTCAGCTCAAGTCATGATCCCAGTGTCCTGGGATTGAGTCCTGCATTGGGCTCCCTGCTCAGCAGGGAGTCTGCTTCTCCCTCTTTCTCTGCTACTCTGCCTGCTCATTCAGTTTGCTTTCAGTCTCAAATAAATAAAATCTTTAAGAAAAAAAATGAGTACAGTCAATCATCCACCCATTTATGTTTAGGTGACTAGTAGTACAATAAGGGTTAAATCAGTTAATGGTTTACAGTTGTGGTATTAATTATGACATTAAATTCTTTATTTTGTTATTTTTTCATAATTGGTTTATACCATAATTGCTCATCATTTAGCAATTTTAGCAAGAGTATTATATTCCTTTTACGTTAGTAGTAACATATGGCTGCTTCTTTAGATTATATAAAATGTAATATTCTTCAGATTATAGAATGGTGATATGTTCCTTTTTTTAAAAGATTTTATTTATTTGACTGACAGAGATCACAAGTAGGCAGAGAGGCAAGCAGAGAGAGAAGGGGAAGCAGGCTCCCTGCTGAGCAGAGATCCGGATGCCGGGCTCAATTCCAGGGCCCTGAGATCATGACCCGAGGGGAAGGCAGAGTTTTAACCCACTGAGCCACCCAGGTGTCCCTTGATTTTTTTTTTTTTTTAAGAGATTTTATTTATTTATTTGACACAGAGAGAGATCACAAGTAGGCAGAGAGGCAGGCAGAGAGAGAGGGGCGGGGGGAAAGCAGGCTTCTCACAGAGCAGAGAGCCTGATGCGGGGCTCTATCCCAGGACCCTGGGATCATGACCTGAGTCGAGGGCAGAGGCTTAACCCACTGAGCCACCCAGGCGCTCTGCAAAAAAGGCTTGACTTCTTAAGGAGTCTTTATTTCAAACTAGTCTGTAATTTTTTATTTTCCCCACGATGGGATTCTTAACCAATTTTTTTCATTCTCAGAGTGTTTAACAATTAAAATTACTTGATAGGATACTAAGGTTTAAAACATTGAATAGAATAAAATCTTATGAATTGCCTTGTCTTTTTTGAGTTACTAACAGCACATAGAAGTTAGTTATTTGGGGACTTTTTCCCCCCTTCATTGTTTACCGAAAGATCTGTAACCCAACCAAACTTCCGGAGTTAGTCACTTGGGTATTGTCACTCTGCTGATTTTTATCAGAAACAGGAAATTGTCAGGTTATGTGTTAAACAATAAAAGAATCTAAAATTGCATTTGTGTTACCATGAGAGATTTCTCTTTGGAATTTTTTTCTATCACTAGCTGGTTCCTTACTTTTCCAGTGTAACAACTGGCTTGCCCAAAATGGTCATATTTATTATGGCCTATACATACAGCAAACTATATCTTTCCTCATAGTTTACATATCATACACAATATGATTTGGTACAGTGATATGACAAAATTAGTGTCATTTAATATATAGATATGCTGAATGGATTTGTAAAAGTAGGTTGGGGAAGAATATGTTTTTAGGTGTTTGACCTGATATTATTTCTATATTTAGATTAGCAATTCTCTAGAGATTCTTAAAGTACCTTTTAAGGAGTCTACAAGACTAGACTATATTCATTATACTGAGATATTCATTTCCATTTTCACACTAGAATTTCCAGAGGCTGTATGAATGCACTGGTGTTTTATAATAAGATGTCAACATTTGAAGATCTGCAAAACTTAGTGAATATATATCGCATGATGATACAGAATCATGTGTGAGTATAAACAGGTTCATTTAAAGTATAAGACTGAGCAGTGAATATTTTCTGCTATGTATTTTAGTTTATATTCAGTAAGCTTGACACTTCTTGGAGTGTGATTGAGATTTGACACAGTTATGTAATCACTACCACAATCTAAATTCAGAACAGTTCTTCACCCCTCATGCTTTGGAGTCCAGAATGTCATACATAGCCTTTTGAATCAGGTTCAGTGAGATCATATATGGTTAATGTGTGTTAAACTTTATAAGAAGCTGCTAAACTGTTACTCTTAGTAACTATATAAAACAGTAGCCATATTGTTTTGCATCTCCACAAGCAGTGTTAGAGTTCCCCATTGCTTTGCATCCTCACTGGTACCTGGTACTGTTTGTGTTTCCTCTCTCTCCCCCTTACCTCTTTCCCCTCCCTCCCTTCCCCACTTTTTTACTACCTCTCTTATCTTTTGAAGCCATTTAATTCACTGTGTTATCATTTTGTGGTTTTAATTTGCATTTCTGTAATGACTAATGATGTTGAAGTTCCTCACATATGCTTGTATATCATCCTTGTGCAGTATCCCCTTTCCAAAAGTTCATATTATGCCACTTAAGACCTATGTTAGTATGGTAATGGCCTTTTTTATGGAGGGGGGCAGGGGGAGTGAAAATCCTCTTCAGATTTCTTTTGTTTGGTGAAAATAGGTACTAATGTAGGTCTTTAAAAAGCAAAGTGGTGTAACTTGAATTTTCAGAAAGCAGGGGATACATTTCACTTCATCTTATTTTGGCTTCTGAAAGGTTCATAGGAATGCTCTACTTGGAGATAGTGGGATAAACCTCTGTCGTCTTCGGTGAAGTATCTGTTCAAGTGTTTGACCATTTAAAAATGTTAAATATTTAAATATTTTTGTTCCATGGCTTTTCTGGGCACAGCCTGAGGCAGTGATCTCTAGGGTGGAATAATACACCAGTGGCTCTATTGGCCTGCCCTCCATGGAAGCTTTGCAGTGGGAGTAATCCAGGCTGTGGAAAGCCACGTGATGACCTCCTCTTCTGAAATGGGGGAAACGGGCTTAATGATCTCTGAGTCACCTTTTGGGTCCCTCTTCCCTTGTCTTGAAGAATATCTCGTGTTTGCAGTGGAATAGCTCTTTGGTTGCATCCTATACAGTCAAGAAAACTTAACAATCTTTCTTAATTCCTTCTTGTCTCCTTCCAGTTCAGATTGGCTGCTTCTTGCTGGGGTGGCTGATTAAATCTGATATTCACCCGTACTCTTTTCTATGAAAGGATCCATTGTCTCTTTTTTTTTTTTTTTTTTAAAGATTTTATTTATTTATTTGACAGAGAGAAATCACAAGTAGGCAGAGAGGCAGGCAGAGAGAGAGGAGGAAGCAGGCTCCCTGCTGAGCAGAAAGCCCGATGTGGGGCTCGAACCCAGGACCTGGGATCATGACCTGAGCCGAAGGCAGCGGCTTAACCCACTGAGCCACCCAGGCGCCCCGGATCCATTGTCTCTTATTACACTCCCGGTGTTTGGTTCTGAATGTGTTTCTCATTTCTTTGCACTACAGCAGACTGAAATTTTCCTACCTTTTAAATTAACTTCTTTTTGATTAACATTTCCATCTTTAAGGTATTTTTTCCATGTTTACTATAAGCATTCAAGAGAAGCCAAGCCACAGTTTCAACACTTTGCTTAGAAATGGCCTCAGATACCCAATTTCATCCTCACAAGTTCTGCGGTTCCACAGAACAGTAGGACATGACTATGGTTCAGCCAAGTGCCTTGCCATCTTTTAAAAAGGATCACCTTTCCAGTAGCATGTACCTCATTTCTGTCTGAGACGTTATCAGATTGGCTTTTATTATTATTAAAAAGCAAGGTTCAGCTGAGCAAATTTAAAGATCTTATTGGCTTTATTTGATGAGTCATGAATTGGACAGTATCTCATTTAGCAGATAGAAAGGGGTTCCAGAGAGCTATACAAAATTAAAGGCTTTTGTAGGAAAAGGAAGTTTCTAGCAAAGAGTGGATTGTTTCAGATAACGTCACCTTCTTACGGAGAGTGGAAGAGTCTGTTGAGTGGATTACTTTAATTGGTGCTGACCAGGTAATTCCAGATTGACTGGTTAAAGGTTACATTTCTGGGAGAGACTGAAACTGCAGTTAGGTTAGGTATTGAGTCTTACTCTTTGTTGATGTGGTACTTAGCATGAGCAACTGCAGTTTGGGCCTATAGTCTCTTTTTTAACGTCTGTATTTCAGCCAACATTATTTTGTTCATGACCACTTAGGTATTCTCTTAAAAGGGTTGAGTCTTGGCGCGCCTGGGTGTGGCTCAGTTAGTTAAGCATCTGACTGCAGCTCAGGTCAGGGTCCTGGAATAGAGCCAGGCTCCATGCTCAGGTGTGTGCGTGCACTCACTCTCTCTCAAATAAAGTCTTAAAAGGGGTGCCTGGGTGGCTCAGTGGGTTAAGCCGCTGCCTTCGGCTCAGGTCATGATCTCAGGGTCCTGGGATCGAGTCCCACATCGGGCTCTCTGCTCAGCAAGAAGCCTGCTTCCCTCTCTCTCTCTCTGCCTGCCTCTCCGTCTACTTGTGATCTCTCTCTGTCAAATAAATAAATAAAATCTTTAAAAAAAAAATAAAGTCTTAAAAAAAATTTAAAAAGAGGATTGAGGCTTTCCTTACAGCTCTCCACTTCTGACCCTTCAGAATAATTTCCCCTTAACATCTATCTATTCATGGCACTGTAGAATTTTTCTAGCATGTACCTCCAGGTTCTGCTCATTATCCAGTTGAAAGTCACTCCCACACTTTTTAGGTATCCCTTAGCAACCACAGCCTCAATTCTTGGTACCAGTTTTTTTGTCTTAATATATTTGGGCTGCTATTGTAAGGGCCTGTTTAGCTAGAGCAGCCCCACCTCAGTTGAACAGCCATTTTGTTATTTATGCAGTAAAACTTAAATTGACCCTGCCCCCCCCCCCCCCCCCCGAACTTATTTAAAAGCAAGTCCGTGAAACCAGTCCCAGGAACAGAGCCCAGATACACGGGTGGGTCGGGTGGGTCAGGTCGGGTAGCGATAACTGCCCAAATGCAGGAATGCAGGGATGAGTCGGGTCAGGTGGAGACATTAATCAGTAAAGCGCACGTACTGTCTCCCTAGCTACCAAGAAGTGTGGGCCCCGCCTTTTGTGGGGGCCAGTTCTCACCAAGCTGATAGGCTAGTGCAAATGTCTGCTATGGGGTGAATTGTAGTTCAGTTGGCCACTGGTGTGTGGCCAGGCTCAATCACATGGTCTTTGCTCTATAAAAGTTAGTCTGAGAGGCAGGGAGAGGTCGTCGTCCTCTCTGTAAGGGGTGGCCCCGACGGGTCTGTGGGTTTGATTCTTGATGCTTGGTGCAAAATAAAGCTTTGCTCAACCTTCGCTTTGTATCAGTCTTGCTCCTTTGACTATGGACCCAACATTGGGGACCCAACACTATGACAAAATACCATAGGCTGGGTGGCTTATAACAGTAGAAACTTAACTTCTCATAGGTCTGGAAGCTGGAAGTCTGTGATCAGGGTGCCAGCATGGTTAGGGGAGTCCTCCTTCCTCCATGTTGCAGGCTTCTTATATCCTCACATGGTGGAAGGGGCTAGGGGAAGTACTAATTCCATTCATCAGAGCTCCAGCCCTCGGGACTAATGAGCTACCAAAGGCCCTGCTTCATAATAACTATCACCTTATGGGGGTTAAGATTTCAACATTAATTTTGGGGAGACAAAACGTTCAGACCATAGCAATAGTATTTTCTTACTATGTTTTTATGTTTTATGTTTCTTTCAATTCAGACATTGGTAAATTTGTCTTTTTAGTCGTTCTTGCTAAAGAGTTATCAATTTTCTTGATCTTTTCAAAGAACATCTTCTGGTTTCAGTGGTTTTTCTCCAATTTTTGTTTCAGTCTCACTGATTTCTGGTCTTTATTATGTCCTTCCTTCTGTTTCCTCTGGGTATAATGTGCTTTTCTAGTTTCTTATGGCGGAAGCTGACATTATTATTTATTACTGTTATTGTTGTTATTGTTATTTATTTATTTATTTACTTTGGAGCCTGATGTGGGGCTTGAACTCATGACCTGAGCTGAAATCAAAAGTCGGATGCTTGGTCTTCAGAGCCATCCAGGTGTCCCAGATGCTTACATTATTGATTTGGGACTTGTTTCCTAACATCATTGGCAGTCAATACTATAAATTTCCTTATAAGTACTACTTTAGCCGCAGCTAACCAATTCTTACATGCTGTGTTTTCATTTTTACTTAGTTCAAAATATTTTCTAATTTCCCTTGAGTTTTTCTCTTTGATACATGAGTCATTTAGTAGTATGTTGTCTAATTTCCAAATACTTCTAGATTTTCTGGTTATCTTTCTGATACTTCTAGTTTAATTCTGTCATAGAGAATGTATGCTGTGCGATATTAACTCTTTCACATTTATTAAAATTTATTTCATGGTCCAGAATACGATCTGTCTTGGTGAATATTCCATGTGCACTTGAAGGATGTTTATGTTGTTGTATATATTGTATAAAGGTTGGTTGAGTCTGGTTTTTTTGCTGCTTTTCTACATATTTTATAGATTACTGAAAGTAGTTGCAGTTTTCAAGAATAGTGGTTTTATATACTTCTTTCCATACTGATCATTTTTACTTTATTAATTTTGCAACTCTGTTAAGTATAGATACATTTAAATTTGTTGTGTCATCTTGATGAATTGACCTTTTTCTCATTATCTCATGTCGCCCTACCTGGTGATTTTCCTTGTTCAGAAATCTCCTTTGTCAGATACTTATATAGCAACTCCAACTTTCTCTTGATTCCTGTTTGTATGATCCTTTTACTTTTATGCTGTGTATCATTATATTCAAAATAGGTTTCTGATAACAGTTGAGTCTTTGTTAATTTGTCTGATCACCTCTTTGTCTTTAAGACCAATTATTTAATGTAATTATTGATATCTTTGAGTTTAATTATATGTTACCTATTTCTTGTGGGGTTTTTGTTCCTCTGGTTTTTTTCTTGTCTTCTTTTGGATTATTTGAGTGCTTTTTTTTTTTTTTTAAGATTTTATTTATTGTCTTCGGCTCAGGTCATGATCCCAGGGTCCTGGGATTGAGTCCTGCATCGGGCTCCTTGCTTGGCAGGGAACCTGCTTCTCTCTCCGCCTCTGCCTGCTTGTGCACTCTCTCTCTCTCTCTCTCTGACAAATAAATAAATAAAATCTTTTTAAAAATCTTTAAAAAATAAAAAAAATTAAAAAAAATTTTTTAAAGGTTTTTTTTTTTTTTAAATTATTTGACAGAGACAGACACAGCAAGAGAGGGAACACAAGCAGGAGAGTGAGAGAGGGAGAAGCAGGTTCCCCGTGGAGCAGGCAGCCCAGTGTGGGGCTTGATGCCAGGACCCTGGGATCGTGACCTGAGCTGAAGGCAGATGCTTAACGACTGAGCCACCCAGGTGCCCCAGAGTACTTTTTTAAGTATCCATTTTATTGTCTCTACTGGTTTTGGGTTATGGGTTATATCTCTTTGTCTTACTTTTTTTTTTAAGTGATTGCCCTAAAGATTATACTATACTTTATATACTTTTCACAGTATATCTAGAATTTACATTTTACCACTTAAAATAGAACATAAAGCTTTACAGCCATATAGGTCCCATTGCCTTCCCCACTTTATATAGTTGTTAATTGTCATATGAATTCTACATATGTGAAACTCCCGTGTTAGTATTATAATATTCCCTTTCAAGAGTTAAGTGTGTTTTAAAGAATTTAAGAGATGAAAAAGAATCTTATTATATTCACCCAGATATTTACCATTTTTTTGCTCTTCTTTCATTGCTGAAGTTTCATGTTTCCCTCTGGTAATCACTTGTCTTTTAGCCTTAAGACCTTCCTTTACATTTCTATTAGAGGCAGTCCACTGGGCAACAGAATGGCTTAGTTTTTCTTCATCTGAGAATGTCTTTATGTCATTTCATTCCTGAAGGGTATTTTCATTACGTACAGAATTCTGGATTTTTGGTTGCTTGCTTTCAGTATTCTTAAGATATGGTAATGGTTTCTGGTGAGAAGTCCTTAGTTACTCAGATTGCTCCTATGTCAGGTTTTCTTAACTTTAGCACATTGGGCTGGGTAATTCCTTATTGTGGAGGCCTGTCCTGTTTATTATAGGATGTTTAGTGGTTTTCCTGGCCTCCCCTAGTAGCACCGTCCTGTCACCCTCTCCAGTTGTGACAATAAAAAATGACTTCAGGCATTGTTAAATAATCCTCTTGGATGTGACAGAACCACTGCCCTGTGTATAATATGTTATTCTTCCGTGGCTGCTTTTAAGATTTTCCTTTTACCTTTGGTTTTTAGCAGTTAGATTATGATGTGCCTGGACATGGTTTGAGTTTATCCTGTTTAGAGTTTGCTTAGTTTCTTCAGTCTGTAATTTTAAGTCCTTTGCAGACTTTCAGAAAATTTCTACCACTGTTTCCCGAGGTTTTTTTTTTCTGCACCATTATCTTTTCTTTAGGGACTTCAAAGAATGAATAATAGCTCTTTTGATATTGTCCCATTGGTCCTTGAAGCCCTGTTCCTTTTTAAAAATATTTTCCCTGCTCTGTTCTTCAGCTTAGATATTTTGTATTGATCTGTCTTCAGGTTCATATCGTCTTTCTTCTCTTGTAGTATGCTGAATGGCAACCTCCAAAAAGATATATTCATTTCTTAATCCCTGGGATTTATATTAACCTCACATGGCGAAAGGTGTGATTAATGACTATAAGGATTTTGAGAGGTGGAATATATCTTGGATTATCTGATGGGCCACAAATACAGGGACATGTGACCTAATGAGGCAGGGGGAGATTTTAAAGAAGAGGAGAAGAGGCAATGTGACCACAGAGGCAGAGTTAGAGTGATGTAGCCACAAGGAATACTGACAGCCACCAGAAGCTAGAAGAGGAAAAGTGCACATTCTTCCCTAGAGCCTTCAGAGGTAGTATAGCTCTGTCAACACAACACCTTGATTTCAGATTCCTTGATTGAATCCTATTGATATTGTCAGATCTATGACAATTTATTTTAAACCACCTGGTTTGTGGCACTTTGTTAAGGCAGCCATAGGAAATTAATACATCTGTCATCTTGATTCTGCTATTCAGCCTCTCTAATGAAGTTTTTATTTCAAATATTGTTTTTAGTTCTGTAATTACCCTTTGATTCTGTTTAATAACTTCTCCTTCTCAGATGAGATTTATCTTTCTCTGTTTTGAGAGTGTGCACTTTACCTTATGGAACATGGTTATAACAGCTACTTTTAAGTTTTGTGATAATTCCAACATCTGGGTCATTTCTTGGTTGGCATCTGTTCATTGTCTTTTTCTTCCAGCTCTTACTGGCCAGATTTTCCTGCTTCTTTGTATTTTGGACAATTTTAAATTGTATACTGGACATTTTAAATATTATTTTGTGAGACTTTGGATCCTGTTAAAATCCCTTGGAGAATTTTTATTTTGCTGTTGTTTTAGTAGGCATCAATCTGATTAGATTCAAGCCAATCTTTTTGCTTTTTGTGGGCAGTAGTCCCAGCATCCGTTTCATTTTCTAAACCTTTGCTGTTATGTTTGAATTTGTGTGTTACCTGTAATAGTCAGGGATGGTCTGGAACTTGGGTGGTAGTTATTTTTGTACTTCAATTTTCAATGCTTTTTTAATTGGTCTACCTGGCTATGCCATCTGGATTTGTAATTGACACTTTCCCAGAGGAAAAACAAACTTATCTTTATGACAAGGGATGTGGTACAAACTAGAGCAAGGTGCCCACCAAAGTTAGACCCTTACTCTGTACAGGGACTAAGAGCAAGAATGAGTTAAATCTTGTTGAATGTTTACATTTTATTTATTTATTCATTCATTCATTCCTTTATTTGAGGGAGTGTGTGTGCACAGAGGTATGGAGAGGTAGAGAGAGAATCCCAAGAAGGCTCCACACCCAGTGCAGAGCCTGATAATGGGGCTTGATTACACAACCCTGAGATCATGACCTGAGCCAAAACCAGGAGTCAGATGTCCAACCAGCTGAGCCACCCAGGTTCCCCCATTGAATGTTCACATTTTAAGGAGATGGCTCTCAGTTCTGAGAAGACACCTCTAGGTGGTGGAAGAGTTATATTTCAAAGGGGCAGTGCAAATATTTATAATTTCAAGCTTTCTAAAGTAACTGCTCTACGGGGGTGTTATAGGGACCTCTCTTCTTATCACCAAGTTTGGGCAGGAACAAACAGTAAATTCTTGTAATATCTAGCTTCCTGGTGTAGGAACTTAGGGGGCTGGAGTTGTCATCTGAGGGATGTGGCCTTAAGCCTTTAGAAACAATGCTAGTGTTTGTTCACGTCTTATAGTGTGAGAGTGTGGACAGAATCATTTATCCTAAGAGCCTGCAATTTTTAATGGGCCAAGATTGAAGCCTAGTCAAGAAGAGGGCTTAGAGGAGCGTATTTGAGAAGAGAGTCTTTGTCATAGATTACCTTCACCAGCTCTTTTCTCATGGGAATTTTCCCCATATTTACCTATCCCCAGCAACCCTCTTTCTGGTTCCTTTTACCAGAAAGGTTAGGTTCTCTTATTATGAGTTTAAGTCTTTCATGTTGTTAGTCAGTTCTGGGTATGGCTGTGCTTGACTTCAGGTGAAGCGGTGAGAGATAGTGGGTATTTCCCCCATATTCTTTGTACCAGCTAGTTACTTTTTCTCTTCCTTTATCCGGAGGAGTAGGTTTTCTTTTGGGGTCTTACTGTATGTGTCATCTCCACCATTGTGGCAGTGGTGCAGATCCACAGCTGAGGCTGGCCTTGGAACAGCACTGGAAGAGGGGGAAAAAAGAAGACATAAAACCTCAGGGATTTGGGACGCCTGGGTGGCTCAGTTGGTTAAGCAGCTGCCTTCGGCTCAGGTCATGATCCCAGCGTCCTGGGATCGAGTCCCGCATCGGGCTCCTTGCTTGGCAGCGAGCCTGCTTCTCCCTCTGCCTCTGCCTGCCACTCTGTCTGCCTGTGCTCACTCTCGCTTCTCTCTCTATGACAAATAAATAAATAAAATCTTTAAAAAAAAAAAAAAAACCTCAGGGATTTAACTCACA
Organism: Lutra lutra; assembly: GCF_902655055.1. Classification (NCBI taxonomy): domain Eukaryota; kingdom Metazoa; phylum Chordata; class Mammalia; order Carnivora; family Mustelidae; genus Lutra; species Lutra lutra. The sequence goes on along the minus strand of NC_062278.1, from coordinate 128,221,311 downwards.
GTCTTCTGGCTTTCAAGAGCTTTTTCCTGACTGCACCTGCTATGTAATTTCCTGTTATGCCTACCTTTGGGTCAAAGCCAGAAAATAAAGCAGAAGGGGGGAATCCAAAAGGAAATTTATTGTTGATGTATTGGTCTTTTTTCAGATTGATTTCCCTTCCCAACCTGCCTGTTACTTACTTTTCAGAGTCCTCAGGAGCTGAGTCTTTGTATTATTTCTGGAGATTTTAGTTGTAATCAGTTGGAGAGAGAGGCTGCAGTGGGCTTATACCCATTTCCTCTGGAATTAAAAATACTTAGGCCAATGAATTTTAATATAACGGTGTGGAAAAGTTCACTTGGTAAAGCTTTAGATTCCACATTACAAGCTAGTATTTAAGAAACTCTAAGACTCGTCAAGTTAGTGTAGAATATCCACAATTATCTGAAAAGACTCTTGAAAGTACTCTTCTTTTTCCAGCTACATATTTGTGTGACACCAAGTTTTCTTGTCAACCAGAATAGTATGTTGCAGTACATTAAATGCAGAAACAGATACGAGAATCTATTAAGTCAGACATTGAAAAGATTTGGAAAAATGTAAAATAACACCACTCTTTTCACTAATGTTTTTGTGTGGAAAACAATTTTCATAAAAATGTTCCATATTGAATTAAATATGATCATATTTAATTGAATTTTAAAATATCCAAACATTTTTCTCACTTTTAATTCCCAGTGTGGTAAGTGTTGGTTGATAAAGCCAACATAAACAAAACCTTTTTGGGTCTTCAGTTTGTAAGTATGTGAAGGAGTTTTGAGACTAAATAGTTGGAGAATTGCTGATTTAGTAGGTAGAAGGTTTCTATCCATCTATAACCTGTACCCTTATTTTCTGATCTTTAAGAGGCAGCATGGTGGGCGCCTGGGTGGCTCAGTTGGTTAAGTGACTGCCTTCGGCTCAGGTCATGATCCTGGAGTCCTGGGATCGAGTCCCGCATTAGGCTCCCAGCTCCGCGGGGAGTCTGCTTCTCCCTCTGACCTTCTCCTCGCTCATGCTCTCTCTCACTGTCTCTCTCTCTCTCTCTCAAATAAATAAATAAAATGTTTAAAAAAAAAAAAGAGGCAGCATGGTACTGCACATTGTTGGAGCTTGAAATTGAGGCCACTGGCGGGCCAACGAACTCACAAGCATGGGTATTGTGGTACATGAGAGGCACATCTTTTCAATAATGCCACAAGGGTCTCTGGCCCAGTGAGTGCAGTTTGATAGTAATTCTTGCTACAAGTATTTAAAAAAAAAAAAAAAAGGCAGCATGGTAATAAAAAGTGCATCAACTTATACAGTTATCATGTTGATCACTGAATAATGTGTAGAACTGTTGAATCACTATTTTGTACACCTAAAACTAATGTAGCACTATGTTATCTGTACTGGAATTAAAAAAAAAAAAGGGGGTATGAACTTTGAAGAGATGAAAGGAACATGCATTTGTCTCCCAGTTTCCACCACTTAATTTTCTAAGGTTTAAAAGTCATTTAACTTCTTCATATCATATTTTGTAAAGTGAGGATAATACTTTAAAGGATTATTGTAAGGGAAATGCTAAGTTAACCTGAATTATATACATTCAGTAGACATTCCTTGGTGTAGAGTTATGTATTTTTAACAACCCCAACCTTTGTGAAAGGGTCTAAAGACCTCTGATTGTAAGCCAGTAGGTATTCTCCAATTTAATCTGCTGATCCCTTTCCAATAATAAAGAATGATAATTTATGCAGATCTCTAGAACAGTAAATTTTGTATTGTCCCCGTGACACTGAAGCGAGTTCTTTACTTTCACTTTGGTTCTATTCTTGTAATATCCAGATCAGGAAAGGCCAGGAGTATGATCAGCAAGTATGTATGGGTCTAGTTTGGGAATGAGATTGGAGGTGAATTTGAAAAGCAAATTGAGATCAGGAAAATAAGCCCAGAAGGAATAGACAAGCAGGATGTGAGCAGTGTACACAGGGACTTAATGTCAATTCCAGGGTCCATGATATTTGTATTATCAGAGCAGGGCCGGCAGTCGGTGGGGATCAAAATAGGCATTTCTCATTCTATCAAGGAAAGGCAATACTTCATTTCAGGCAGTAATTGGACACTGGTTGGTAAGGCTCCTGGGTTCAGGTGCCAGGTACAAGGACATAGACAAAAGGACAGGAATCCTGTTCCTGAAAGCAAGAGTAGGGGCCAGGAGCAGCCAAGTATAAATTACATGAGTATAGTTGAAAACATGGAGCTGAAACTTTTATAGGAGAATATAGAATGTTAAGTGACCATCTTTACAACCAGGCCTCTTGGCTGGATCAAAGAATAGTGGAGTTGTATCATATTCAGTTTATGTAATTTGAACTAAGCTTGGCTAAAAGAGATCAGGAGGGAAATGGTTGTTAAAATAGTGCAAATGTTTCTACCCAGTCTACTCTTAGTTTATGCTTTAGAGTAGGCATGAGTAGGCATTCTCATTTGGCCTCAGTTGTTGTCCCTCTTGTGTAAGCATGTCATCAGTGTTTCTTGTGCTTAAACATTATTTTCCCTATTATCAGGATTCTGAATTCAAGTTAGCTCTTTTACTTGCTACTTACTGAAGAAATAGTCATCAAAGCAAAGTTAATTTATTAATGTTGTTTTGTTTTTGTTTCTTGTGGGTTTACTTTTTTTTTTTTTGCTTTATGTTCTAATTGTTTAGGTTTTAGTTGTGATTCTGCGATAAAGCAGATTTATTTTATACCCTTATTTTTCTCTCATTTCTTTTTCCCTCAGTTCCCTATCATTTTTCCTCATACTATCTCCATGTTTCCTCACACCTACTTTGTGTTTTGGCTGCCAATTCCTGTTAGTTATAGCTTTCAGTTGTTTTTCTCTTTTTATAGTACATTTTGTAAAAGTAGAGTAATTTTTTGTAAAATACTCAAACCACACATATCTGTGGAGTATGGACTAAGTTTTATCAATCTTACCACTTACTGAGGCTGCCACTTTGACAATTTGATGTATATCCTCCCAGAACTTTTTAATGTATATACAAATATATGTTATGGGACTTTTTAAAAAATAGAATTATAATGCTTGTTTTAGAATTTGCATTTTTGCTTAATATTTATTGGTCATTCTGCATGCGAGTGCTTATAGTTTAGACACTCTCAGTGTATTTCATTCCTTACTTTTCACAGTTCGTAGCAGTGCCACAGCAAACATTATTACACACATGACTTTGAATACTTGAATTATTTTTTCCTATAGTATGTAGATTGCTGATTCAAAGAAATGTGCATGTAAAATTTTGACAGTTACTGTCAAGTTGTTCTTCAAAAATTTTATACATAAAATATAATAACCAAGTTAAAATGATAAATGACTGAGAAAAATTTATATCAAAGACAAAGGGCAAGTATTCCTACTATATAAAGGGCTTCTAAAAATTGGAAAAGAAAAGCCATACCTTGGGAAAATGGGCAAAAGATATAAACAGGTAGTTCACCCAGAAAAACAAAAGTAAATGTCCCTTAAATTTGGGAAAAAGTGCTTAATTTCACTAACGGAGAAATAAGTAAAAACTGCTTTGAAATACCAATTCTTATTTGGCAGAAATCCAAAATCCATATTTAGTTGGTAATGCTGTGAGGAAATAATCATTCCCAAATATTGTGGAAAATACAGAGGGATAAAGAAGCTATAGATAGGGTATTTGGCACCATCTCACAAAATTATATAAATGTTAAGCTTCAACTCAGCATTCTTATTTCTTTGACTCTAACCCAAAGACACACTAACAGAAAAACAAATGACGTGTATATTAAACTAGTCATTGCAGCACTATTTATTATCAGAAGGCTGGAAACAACTCATTGTCTGTCAGTAAGGTCAAGTTGAGGAAATTGGGATACTTCTATAATGATGAAGTACTGTGCAGTAGTTAGTTACTGGAAAAGAACTCTGATCCTGCTATGGAATGATGTTCAAGATACATTGTTGAACTTAAAGCAAGGTTCAGATAGTACATAATGTGCCCCTCCCTTTGTGTGTGTACTGTTTTGTTGTGAGGGAGTGTGAAAATTAGAATTTCTAATTTACATATGTTTTCTTTTACATATTCAAAAAGCAACAATAGAAAGATAAACCAAAACCAATAAAAAATGGTTATCCTGTAGGGAGAGGCAGAGAAAAGAGAGAGAAGGTGAGTATGGAAGCAGAGCTCTCTGAATGTACCTTGTTTGATTGTTACACTTTTTAGAACCATCTAAATGCTTTATATAATAATGAAATAAAATTAAATTTTAGGGATACCTGACTGGCTCATTCAGAAAAGCATGTAATTCTTGATCTTGGGTTTGTGAGATCAACATTGGGTGTAGAGATTACTTACATAAATAAATAAACTTTAAAAAATAAATTTTTTAAAAAGATTTTATTTATTTGACAGTGAGAGACACAGCAAGAGAGGGAACACAAGCAGGGGAAGTAGGAAAGGGAGAAGCAGGCTTCCCGTTGAGCAGAGAACCCTATATGGGGCTCCATCCCAGGACTCTGGGATCATGACCTGAGCCAAAAGCAGACGCTTAATGACTGAGCCACCCAGGTGCCCCCCAAAATAATTAAATTATTAAAAGGAAAAATAAAGTGATCTCCAAAAAGTGGAAACAACTGAATCTAGCTTTTTATATGGTGTTCTAAACACAGAGACATATATTCTGCCTTTCTTGTAGGGTCTCTGTACTAGTGTAATCAAAAAATGTTCTTAGTAAAACAGTTGCAATTTCTAAAAGCATGTATAGCTAGAGATCATTTTGGAAATGGTAGATCTGGGCAGTAATCATCAGTGGCTGATAAACCCATTAGGTGAAGGTTTGATGGGGAACGTGGTGGGTGAATCAGTTTGATACTACTGTACTGCTGTTCATTTTAAACATCAGCCAGACCAGGGTGCCTCCTGTATTATGCCAATAAGTATTTCTTGAGAATATCTATGAAGTATTTTTTTTAAAGGTTTTATTCATTTATTTGACAGAGAGAGTGAGTGAGTGAGAATTCAAGCAGAGGGAGAGGGGGAAGCAAGCTCTCTATGGAGCAGGGAGCGTGGTGCTGAGCTCTCTCGCAGGACCCCAGGATCATGACCTGAACTGAAGGCAGTTGCTCAACTGACTGAGCCACCCAGGCGCCCCATCCGTGAAGTATTCTTGCATCATCAACAACAAAAGTATCTGGGGTGGGGGTGGGCAGTAAAGGCTCTAGTTAAATTACCAACTTACAGGAAATAGAGGAGATAAAGGAACACCATGAGGATGCACCTCAATCAAATCCACAGTGTGGGAAGTGCTACAGGATAAATGGAGGCAGGTTCTTCAACAAATAAATGGCATGGAAATAGTGGGGAAAGAGAACTGTGTTATGTAGATTAAGGACATATAAAACATTAATCAAAGTGCAATATACAGACTTAGTTTAGATCCCAGTTCAAACCAACTATAAAAGACTTTTTATTTCAATAGACTCAGTGAAACTTGAATGTCAGTACTGGATGAAATGAAAGAATTGTTTGCAGGTTCTCTTGACCTTAATAAAGAAACACATATTTTTAACAGTATAAGTTTTTAAAAAAAATCTTGATAACTGAATTTCAGTATAGTTTATTTATTTGCAGTGCCATGTATTTTTATGCACTTAAAACCTTATTCTGAGTAGGGGTTATAGGTTTTACCAGACTTAACCTTTTTGCTACAGTGTGGGGGCCCATGGCAAAAAAGGTAAAAGACCCCTTGATTTTTTTGTGGGGTATGTGTTCTTAATTGTTAGTATTTATAGGTGAAATCATAGGATTCCAGTACTCCCACCAAAAATTAGGGGGGGATAAATGAACTGTAAAGCCAGAGTATTGGTAATTGAAGTTGGGTGATAGGTATGGGGTTCATTATACTACTGTTCCCTACTTTGTATATGTTGAAAATTTACGTAATTAAAAAAGTTAAGCTTTATATCAATTTTTAGTTATGAGGCCAATAAGGTATGTAGTAAAAGGTTTATTTTGTATAGTCTTACAGAGGCTTATTTTTTTAAAAATTTTGTTTCTTTATATATTTGTCAGAGAGAGAGAGAAAGAGCACGCGAGCGAGTGCAAGCAGGCAGAGTGGCATGCAGAGGAGGATAGAGAAGCAGGCTCCCCGCTGAGCAAGGAGCCTGATGTGGGACTTGATCCCAGGACTCTTGAGATCATGACCTGAGCTGAAGGCAGCAGCTTAACCAATGAGGCACCCATGCGGCCCAAGGCTTATTATTATTTTTTTTAATGTGAAAAAAAAATTTTTTTTTAATTTTTTATTTTTTCAGCATAACAGTATTCATTATTTTTGCACCACACCCAGTGCTCCATGCAATCCGTGCCCTCTACAATACCCACCACCTGGTGCCCCCAACCTCCCACCCCCCACCCCTTCAAAATTCTCAGATCGTTTTTCAGAGTCCATAGTCTCTCATGGTTCACCTCCCCTTCCAATTTCCCTCAACTCCCTTCTCTCCATCTCCCCTTGTCCTCCATGCTATTTGTTATGCTCCACAAATAAGTGAAACCATATGATAATTGACTCTCTCTGCTTGACTTATTTCACTTAGCATAATCTCTTCCAGTCCCGTCCATGTTGCTACAAAACTTGGGTATTCATCCTTTCTTTTTTTTTTTTTTTTTAAAGCTTTATAAACATATATTTTTATCCCCAGGGGTACAGGTCTGCGAATCGCCAGGTTTACACACTTCACAACACTCACCATAGCACATACCCTCCCCAATATCCATAACCCCACCCCCTCTCCCAACCCCCTCCCCCCATCAACCCTCAGTTTGTTTTGTGAGATTAAGAGTCACTTATGGTTTGTCTCCCTCCCAATCCCATCTTGTTTCATTTACTCTTCTCCTACCCCCTCAACTCCCCATGTTGCATCTCCTCTCCCTCATATCAGGGAGATCATATGATAGTTGTCTTTCTCCGATTGACTTATTTCACTAAGGAAGATACCCTCTAGTTCCATCCACGTCGTTGCAAATGGCAAGATTTCATTCTTTTGATGGCTGCATAGTATTCCATTGTGTATATATACCACATCTTCTTTATCCATTCGTCTGTAGATGGACATCTAGGTTCTTTCCATAGTTTGGCTATTGTAGACATTGCTGCTATAAACATTCGGGTGCATGTGCCCCTTCGGATCACTATGTTTGTATCTTTAGGGTAAATACCCAGCAGTGCAATTGCAGGGTCATAGGGTAGTTCTATTTTCAACATTTTGAGGAACCTCCATGCTGTTTTCCAGAGTGGTTGCACCAGCTTGCATTCCCACCAACAGTGTAGGAGGGTTCCCCTTTCTCCGCATCCTCGCCAGCATCTGTCATTTCCTGACTTGTTAATTTTAGCCATTCTGACTGGTGTGAGGTGGTATCTCATTGTGGTTTTGATTTGTATTTCCCTGATGCCGAGTGATATGGAGCACTTTTTCATGTGTCTGTTGGCTATCTGGATGTCTTCTTTGCAGAAATGTCTGTTCATGTCCTCTGCCCATTTCTTGATTGGATTATTTGTTCTTTGGGTGTTCAGTTTGCTAAGTTCTTTATAGATTTTGGACACTAGCCCTTTATCTGATATGTCATTTGCAAATATCTTCTCCCATTCTGTCAGTTGTCTTTGGTTTTGTTCACTGTTTCCTTTGCTGTGCAAAAGCTTTTGATCTTGATGAGATCCCAATAGTTCATTTTTGCCCTTGCTTCCCTTGCCTTTGGTGATGTTCCTAGGAAGATGTTGCTGCGGCTGAGGTCGAAGAGGTTGCTGCCTGTGTTCTCCTCAAGGATTTTGATGGATTCCTTTCTCACATTGAGATCCTTCATCCATTTTGAGTCTATTTTCGTGTGTGGTGTAAGGCAATGATCCAATTTCATTTTTCTGCATGTGGCTGTCCAATTTTCCCAACACCATTTATTGAAGAGGCTGTCTTTGTTCCATTGGACATTCTTTCCTGCTTTGTCGAAGATGAGTTGACCATAGAGTTGAGGGTCCATTTCTGGGCTCTCTATTCTGTTCCATTGATCTATGTGTCTGTTTTTGTGCCAGTACCATGCTGTCTTGATGATGACAGCTTTGTAATAGAGCTTGAAGTCCGGAATTGTGATGCCACCAACTTTGGCTTTCTTTTTCAATATTCCTTTGGCTATTCGAGGTCTTTTCTGGTTCCATATAAATTTTAGGATTATTTGTTCCATTTCTTTGAAAAAAAGGGATGGTACTTTGATAGGAATTGCATTAAATGTGTAGATTGCTTTAGGTAGCATAGACATTTTCACAATATTTATTCTTCCAATCCAGGAGCATGGAACATTTTCCCCATTTCTTTGTGTCTTCCTCAATTTCTTTCATGAGTACTTTATAGTTTTCTGAGTATAGATTCTTAGTCTCTTTGGTTAGGTTTATTCCTAGGTATCTTATAGTTTTGGGTGCAATTGTAAATGGGATGGACTCCCTAATTTCTCTTTCTACTGTCTTGTTGTTGGTGTAGAGAAATGCAACTGATTTCTGTGCATTGATTTATATCCTGACACTTTACTGAATTCCTGTACAAGTTCTAGGCAGTTTTGGAGTGGAGTCTTTTGGGTTTTCCACATATAGTATCATATCATCTGCGAAGAGTGATAGTTTGACTTCTTCTTTGCCGCTTTGGATGCCTTTAATTTCCTTTTGTTGACTGATGCTGAGGCTAGGACTTCTAGTACTATGTTGAATAGCAGTGGTGATAATGGACATCCCTGCCGTGTTCCTGACCTTAGCGGAAAAAGCTTTCAGTTTTTCTCCATTGAGAATGATATTTGCCGTGGGTTTTTCATAGATGGCTTTGATAATATTGAGGTATGTGCCGTCTATCCCTACACTTTGAAGAGTTTTGATCAGGAAGGGATGCTGTACTTTGTCAAATGCTTTTTTCAGCATCTATGGAGAGTATCATATGGTTCTTGTTCTTTCTTATTAATGTGTTGTATCCCATTGATTGATTTTCGGTATGTTGAACCAACCTTGCAGCCCTGGAATAAATCCCACTTGGTCGTGGTGAATAATCCTTTTAATGTACTGTTGAATCCTATTGGCTAGTATTTTGTCGAGAATTGTTGCATCTGTGTTCATCAAGGATATTGGTCTGTAGTTCTCTTTTTTGTTGGGATCCTTGTCTGGTTTTGGGATCAAGGTGATGCTGGCCTCATAAAATGAGTTTGGAAGTTTTCCTTCTATTTCTATTTTTTGGAACAGTTTCAGGAGAATAGGAATTAGTTCTTCTTTAAATGTTTGGTAGAATTCCCCCGGGAAGCCGTCTGGCCCTGGGCTTTTGTTTGCAGATTTTTGATGACTGTTTCAATCTCCTTACTGGTTATGGGTCTGTTCAGGCTTTCTATTTCTTCCTGGTTCAGTTGTGGTAGTTTATATGTCTCTAGGAATGCATCCATTTCTTCCAGATTGTCAAATTTGTTGGCGTAGAGTTGCTCATAGTATGTTCATATAATTGTCTGTATTTCTTTGGTGTTCGTTGTGATCTCTCCTCTTTCATTCATGATTTTATTTATTTGGGTCTTTTCTCTTTTCTTTTTGATAAGTCTGGCCAGGGGTTTATCAATCTTATTAATTCTTTCAAAGAACCAGCTCCTAGTTTCGTTAATTTGTTCTATTGTTTTTTTTGGTTTCTATTTCATTGATTTCTGCTCTAATCTTTATGATTTCTCTTCTCCTACTGGGTTTAGGGTTTCTTTCTTGTTCTTTCTCCAGCTCCTTTAGGTGTAGGGTTAGGTTGTGTACCTGAGACCTTTCTTGTTTCTTGAGAAAGGCTTGTACCGCTATATATTTTCCTCTCAGGACTGCCTTTGTTGTGTCCCACAGATTCTGAACCGTTGTGTTTTCATTATCATTTGTTTCCATAAATTTTTTCAATTCTTCTTTAATTTCCTGGTTGACCCATTCTTTCTTTAGAAGGATGCTGTTTAGTCTCCATGTATTTGGGTTCTTTCCAAATTTCCTCTTGTGATTGAGTTCTAGCTTCAGAGCATTGTGGTCTGAAACTATGCAGGGAATGATCCAATCTTTTGATACGGTTGAGACTTGATTTAGGACCAAGAATGTGATCTATTCTGGAGAATGTTCCATGTGCACTAGAGAAGAATGTGTATTCTGTTGCTTTGGGATGAAATGTTCTGAATATATCTGTGATGTCCATCTGGTCCAGTGTGTCATTTAAGGCCTTGATTTCCTTGTTGATCTTTTGCTTGGATGATCTGTCCATTTCAGTGAGGGGAGTGTTAAAATCCCCTACTATGATTGTATGATTGTCGATGTGTTTCTTTGATTTTGTTATTAATTGGTTTATATAGTTGGCTGCTCCCACGTTAGGGGCATAGATATTTAAAATTGTTAGATCTTCTTGTTGGACAGTTCCTTTGAGTATGATATAGTGTCCTTCCTCATCTCTTATTATAGTCCTTGGCTTAAAATCTAATTGATCTGATAGAAGGATTGCCACTCCTGCTTTCTTCTGATGTCCAATAGCATGGTAAATTCTTTTCCACCCCCTCACTTTAAACCTGGAGGTGTCTTCGGGTTTAAGATGAGTTTCTTGTAGGCAACATATAGATGGGTTTTGTTTTTTTTATCCATTCTGATACCCTGTGTCTTTTGATTGGGGCATTTAGCCCATTACCATTCAGGGTAAGTATTGAGAGATATGAATTTAGTGCCATTGTATTGCCTGTAAGGTGACTGTTATTGTATATTGTCTCTGTTTCTTTCTGATCTACTACTTTTAGGGTCTCTCTTTGCTTAGAGGACCCCTTTCAATATTTCCTGTAGAGCTGGTTTGGTATTTGCAAATTCTTTCAGTTTTTGTTTGTCCTGGAAGCTTTTAATCTCTCCTTCTATTTTCAATGATAGCCTAGCTGGATATAGTATTCTTGGCTGCATGTTTTTCTCATTTAGTACTCTGAATATATCATGCCAGCTCTTTCTGGCCTGCCAGGTCTCTGTGGATAAGTCTGCTGCCAATCTAATATTTTTACCATTGTACGTTACAGACTTCTTTTCCCGGGCTGCTTTCAGGATCTTCTCTTTGTCACTAAGACTTGTCAATTTTACTATTAGGTGACGGGGTTTGGACCTCTTCTTATTGATTTTGAGGGGGGTTCTCTGAACCTCCTGAATTTTGATGCTTGTTCCCTTTGCCATATTAGGGAAATTCTCTCCAATAATTCTCTCCAATATACCTTCTGCTCCCCTCTCTATTTCCTCTTCTTCTGGAATCCCAATTATTCTAATGTTGTTTCGTCTTATGGTGTCACTTATCTCTCGAATTCTCCCCTCGTGGTCCAGTAGCTGTTTGTCCCTCTTTTGCTCAGCTTCTTTATTCTCTGTCATTTGGTCTTCTATATCGCTAATTCTTTATTCTGCCTCATTTATCCTAGCAGTGAGAGCCTCCATTTTTGATTGTACCTCATTAATAGCTTTTTTTATTTCAACTTGGTTAGATTTTAGTTCTTTTATTTCTGCAGAAAGGGCTTTTATATCTCCCGAGAGGGTTGCTTTAATATCTTCCATGCCGTTTTCAAGCCTGGCTAGAACCTTGAGAATCGTCATTCTGAACTCTGTATCTGACATATTACCAATGTCTGTATTGATTAGGTCCCTAGCCTTTGGTACTGCCTCTTGTTCTTTTTTTTTAATGGTGAATTTTTCTGCCTTGTCATTTTGTCCAGATAAGAGTTTATGAAGGAGCAAGTAAAATACTAAAAGGGTGGCAACAACCCCAGGAAAATATGCTTTAGCCAAATCAGAAGAGATCCCGAATTGTGAGGGGGGAGAAAGGGGATAAAAAGGGGTTCAGAAAGAAAGAAAAAAAAAAAAGAAACTATTTAAAAAAATAAAGCCAATAAAGAAAAAATATAAAAAGAGGAGAAAAAATATATATATTAGATAAACTATTTAAAAAACGTTAAAAAAGAAAACGGTAAAAGTTAAAAAAATTTAGCAGAAGAAGAGAAAAAGAAAAAAAAATTGAAAAAGAAAAAAAAATTAAATTAACTGCAAGGCTAAAAAATCATGGGGAGAAAGCCATGAGTTCCGTGCTTTGCTTTCTTCTCTGGAATTCCGCCGCTCTCCTTGGTATTGAAACTGCACTCCTGGGTAGGTGAACTTGGTCCTGGCTGGGTTTCCCGTTGATCTTCTGGGGGAGGGGCCTGTTGTAGTGATTCTCAAGCGTCTTTGCCCCAGGCGGAGTTGCACCACCCTTACCCGGGGCCGCGCTGAGTAATCCACTCAGGTTTGCTTTCGGGAGCTTTTGTTCCCTGAGCGCTTTCTGTAGAGTCCGGAGGACGGGAATGAAGATGGCGGCCTCCCGGTGTCCTGCCCGGAGGAGCCGATAGCCCGGGGCCCCACTCCTCAGTGCGCCCTCAGAGAACAGCGCCCAATGACTCCCGTCACCCTGGCCTCCGGCCGCGCTCCGAGCTTACCGAGCCTGTGACCGGTTCAAGGCAACCCCAAGCTGAGAGTCACTCCTCGGCTCTGTCTCTGTAGCCGGCTTCCCCGTTCTAATACCGGTAAGCTCTGCGACACTCAGACACCCCCGATCCTTCTGCGACCCTGCGGGACCTGAGGCCGCGCTGACCCCGCCTGGGCTTCACCCCAGTTAAGCCTCTGGAGCGATGTCCCTCAGCGGAACAGACTTTTAAAAGTCCTGATTTTGCTTCGTTGCTCTGCTGCTCGCCGGGAGCCGGCCCCTCCCCCCGCGGTCTATCTTCCCGTCGCTTTGGATTCACTTCTCCGCCAGTCCTACCTTTCAGATAGTGGTTGATTTTCTGTTTCTAGAATTGCTGTTCTTCTTCTCTTCAATCTCCCGTTGGATTTGTAGGTGTTTGCAATCTTTAGATAAGCTATTTAGCTGATCTCCCGCTACCCGAAGTAGTCTCAGCCTGCTACTTCTCCGCCATCTTGACTCCTCCCCCAAGGCTTATTATTTTATTACAAAATAAGTCTTGAGTTTTTTTCTGTTAGTCTGATGAAGAATAATACTTCAATTTTAGTTTTTCATTTCTTTAATTATCTAAGGACATTCAGGATCTTTTATAATACTTTTTGACTGTCTTTGTTCTTTGTTCTTTGCCAATTTTTAAACTTACTTTCATAGTTTTTTGATGTTGGTGGTAGGTACAATAAAGTCTGCCCCAAAGATGTACACTCCTTATCGTCCAGAACCTGTGAATATGTTACCTTACATAGTTAGAGACTTTGCCTACGTTAAAGGATTTTGCAATGGGGAGATTATTTTGTATTATTGTTGTGGGCCCACTGTAGATTATAAAGGTCCTTATGAGGGAAAGGCAGAAGGTTTAAAGAGATCAAAATAGACGTGAGGATCACACTAAAGGTCAGGGTGACGTAATCACGAGCCAAGAAATGCAGACAGCTTCTAGAAACTGGAAATGGCAAGGATTAGATTTTCCCCTACAGGTACCAGAAGGAACACAACACTGTTGACACTTTGATTTTAGCCCATAAGACCCATTTCATACCTCTAACCTCTGGAGCTGTAAGATAATTTGTGTTGCTTTAAATCACTAAGTTTGTGATAATGTGTTACAGCAGCAGTAGGTACTAATGTCCTTTGCTGTATAAAAGTTAAACGTTTTTCATTTTATAGTTTCTAACATGGAAATCATGGTATTAAAGACTTCCTTAGGGCGCCTGGGTGGCTCAGTTGGTTAAGTGCTTTTGGCTCAGATCATGGTCCTGGAGTCCTGGGATTGGGTCCCGCCTGGGGTGGGGGGAAACCCCTGCTCAGCGGGGAGTCTGCTTTTCCTCCTGACCCTCTCCCCTCTCATGCTCTCTCTCTCACTCTCTCTCTCTCAAGTAAATAAATAAAATCTTTTTTAAAAAAAATAAAAAAAAAAAGACTTCCTTATATCAGGAATGTGAATGTATTATTTCTGTATTTTATTTTTTGTTTTTCTTTTTTAATCAGTGTATTTTATTTTAAACTTTTAATTTTGCTATAATTATATATCCACATGCAATCAAAAGAAATTATAACTTACTGAAAAATCCAGTGTCTCCTTTACTTAGTTTCTCCCAGTGATGACATCTGGCAAAAGTATAGTACCATATAATAACCAGGATATTAATATTTATACAGTTGAGAGAATATTTTCATCACTGTAAGAATCCCTGATGTTGCCCTTTTATAACCACATTGACTTCCCTCCAACTCCCTCCTTAATCCCAGGCAATCAAAATAATTGTCATTTCAGGAATGTCATAAATGTAGTTACATAGTGTATAAACTTCAGGGTTGGTATTCTGGTTTTTTTTTTTTTTTTTTTTTTTAATTATTTGGGGTTTTTTTTTTTTTTTGGTTACTCAGTGTAATTCCTTGGAGATGTATTCAGGTTATTGCATATATCTATCTTCCCTTTTCCTAGGTATAGAATGTACCACACCGTGTTTAGCCCTTCTCTTGAAGGACATCTAAGTGATTTACCATTTTTGGTTATTACAAATAAAGTTGCTGTAAACATCTACGTAAAAGTTTTTATGTGAATATAAGTCTTCATTTCTCGGGGATAATGCCAGGAGTACAGTTGGTATGGTAGTTGCGTGTTTAATTTTACAAGAAGCTGCCAAACTATTTTCAGAGCATCTGTGTCGTTTAACACATTCTCATCAGCACTGTATGAATGATCTGTTTCAGCATGTCTTTATCAGCATTTGGTGTTGTTACTCTTGTTTTAGCCATTCTGATAGGTGTGTAGTGACATTTCAACATGGTTTTAATTTGCATTTTCTTTTTTTTTTTTTAAAGATTTTATTTATTTATTTGACAGAGAGAGATCACAAGTAGACGGAGAGGAAGGCAGAGAGAGAGAGAGAGAGGGAAGCAGGCTTCTTGCTGAGCAGAGAGCCCGAAGTGGGACTCGATCCCAGGACCCTGAGATCATGACCTGAGCCGAAGGCAGCGGCTTAACCCACTGAGCCACCCAGGCGCCCCTAATTTGCATTTTCTTAATAGCTGATGATGATGAACATCTTTTTATGTGTTTTGTTTGCCATCTCTATATCTTCTTCATGTTTTTTGCTCGTTTTCTAACTGAATTTGTTTTTCTACTCTTGAGTTTTTCCTTTATGGATCTTGCTTTTGTTGCCAAGTCTAAGAACTCTTTGCCTAGCTCTGTATCCTAAAGATTTTCTCCTATATATTTTTCTTAAAGTTTCATAGTTTTACATTTAAAGTTGTCATTCATGTTGAGTTTATGTTTGTCTGAGGTGTGAGATTAGGTCTTGTACTTTTTTTGTGGGGGCGAGGGATATTGATGTCCTTTTGCTTTAGCATCATTTGCTGAGAAAACTTCCCCCCACCCCACTGAATTACTTTTTGTACCTTGATCAGAGAGCCAGAGAAAGGGTGCACAAATAGGCATAGGGGCAGGCAGAGGGAGAAGCAAGTGCCCTTCTGAACAAGGAGCCTGATGCAGGACTTTGGATCCCAGGACCCAGGGATCATGACTGAGCCAAAGGCCGACACCTAACTGACTGAGCCACCCAGATGTCGCCTAACTGACTGAGCCACCAGATGTCCTTGGGTTCTCTTTCTTCTCCATTGATATACATGTCTGTTTCTTTGCTGATACCATGCAATCTTGACTGCTCTAGCTATATAGTAAGCGTCCCCCATTTTTTTTTTAACTTTAAA
Organism: Lutra lutra; assembly: GCF_902655055.1. Classification (NCBI taxonomy): domain Eukaryota; kingdom Metazoa; phylum Chordata; class Mammalia; order Carnivora; family Mustelidae; genus Lutra; species Lutra lutra. Next base: position 128,205,540 of record NC_062278.1, on the reverse strand, counting down.
ACGTTTTAATTACTCTAGTTATTTTGCCTTTCCATCTAAATTATAGAATAATATTGTCTGGATATTTAAAAAAAAAACCTTTTTCTGGGACTTTGATAAGAATTATGTAAACCTGTATATCAATTTGGGAAAAAATAACATCCTCACTATGTTTGAGTCTTCTATTTCAAAAACACTTTTATTTAGATGTTTAATTTCTTTCATCTGCATTTTGTAATTTTCAATGTACAGTCTCCTTCATGTTTTGTAAGGTTTGCGCCTCTTTTCATTTTTTCCCCTTTTTTATTTTAGTAATTATAAATGGTATTGCTTTTTTAATTTTGGTGTCCGTGTGTTCATTGATAGCATATAGAACGACAGTTGATTTTTGCTTGTTGATCTTATGTCTTGCGACCTTGCTGAATTCACTAGTTAATACTAGGAGGGATTGGGTGGTTTTTTGTTTGTTTTGGGGGGGCAGTTTTTGGTGGCTTTTAGGATCTTGTCTGTAATCAGTCATGTCATCTGTAAATAAGGAGAGTTTTATTTCTTCTTTTTCTGATCTATATGCCATTTATATCCTTTTCTTGCCTTGCTGAGCTAGCTAAAACTTGTAGCACTTTGTTGAGTAAGAATAGTGAGAGCAGATACCTGCCTGGTTCTTGATTGTAGGAGGAAGGCATCTTTTACCATTAAGTAGTTGTTAGCTGTAGGTTTTTGTAGATCCTATTTATCAGGTTGAGGAAGTTCCCTTCTATTTCTGTTTTTCGGAGAACTCTTATCATGGAGGTTGAATTTTGCCAGATGTGTTTTCTGCATTGAGTAATATGCTCATACGATTTTTCTTAGCTCATTAATGTGGTGAATTATACTAATTAATTTTATATATTGAACCAGCTTTGCATCCCTGGAAAAACCCTACTTGGTCATGGAGTATTAATTCTTTTTATATACTGCTGAATTCTGTTTACTAATATTTTGTTAAGGATTTTTGGATCTATATTAATGAGGGATATTGGTTGGTAGTTTCCTCTTTTTATACTGTTTAGTTTTGACATCAGTTAATATCAATTTCAAAGATAAATTGGGCAGTATTTCCCCATTTCCCTTCTACTATTTTCTAGAAGGGATTATGTAGAATTGGTGTAAATTCTTTAAATAGTTGGTAGAATTCTTGAGAAGCCATCTAGACCTGGAGATTTCTTTTTGGGGGTGGAATTTTCAAGTTACGAATTTAATTTCCCAAATAGTTATAGGGCTATTCATATTATCCGTTTCATATTGAGTGTGTTTTGGTACTTTGTTTTTTTGTTTGTTTGTTTGTTTGAAAAATTGGTCCAGTTCCTCTAAATTGTTGAATTTGTGTGTGTAGAGCTGTTTGTAGCATTCCCTTATTATCCTTTTGATTGGAGGATAGAGCTTTGACTAACCCAAATACAGCTTAGAAAGTAGGGTCAGTCCCCACAAGTTGCATGGCTAATACAATAGTAGTAAGTTGACAACTGGAAGGATAATTGGGATATTAATAGGAAAGTAGAAAATTCTGGGTATACAACCTACAGTGTCATATCAACTCTAATTTTCTATAGAATGTAATTTGCTGGTTTTATGTGATTACTCTTCTAGATGAATTTTAAAGTCAGTTTGTCAAGTTTCAAAAGAAATTCTGTTGGGGCCTGGGATTAAATTTCATTAAATTTGTAGATTAATTATAAGGGTGTGGGTGTACAGGTTCCCACAGGGAAGGAATCAGAGTCGGTGTTCAAGTATGCCTGAAAAAAAGCCCTCTGCTTTCTCTTGCCTCAGAAAGTCATCACTCATTGTTGTAAATTTTTGTATCATGAACTAGTAATTATCTTTGGTTATAACTTTTTATTTGCGAGTAATTTCAAACAGAAAAATTGCAAGAATACAAATTGATTTTTCTGGTTTCTCTATTCATTATTTTTTGAATACCACATCATCTTTTATTTTAGCATTAGTTATTTCACTGCTGTACACACATGAGTCATTCTTTCAGGAGAATGTGTAGTAGGTTTTGAGGCCTTGCAGTGCCCCCCAAAATGGTCTACCTTCTAACCACAATGTATCTACACTTTAATGCTAGTGGATGTTGAATTCTAGATTAAAATAATTTCTTTGAAAATATTGAACAGCTTACTTCGTTGTTGAGAAAAGAGAATGCTGGGATTCCTGGGTGGCTCAGTTAATTAAGTGTCTGCCTTCAGCTCAGGTGATGATCCCAGAATCCTGGGATCCAGTCTCACATCAGGCTCTCTGCTCAGCAGGGAGCCTGCTTCTCTCTGCTTGTGGGTGCATGCTCTCTCTCTCTCTGACAAATAAATAAAATCTTAAAAAAAACAGAAAAAGAAAGGGAATTCTATTCAATATCCAAACCTGAAAGCTGAATTTATTTGCCTGCTAAGCCAAGGGTAGCTGTTTATGTAAAATAAATCTCTCTGAAAGCATGGAGCTTATCTAATAAATTCAAGAGTGAGTTAGGCTTGTAATTTTCCTTTCTTCTGAAAGGGTTTGTATAAATTGGAAGTACTTGTTCTTTGAATTTTAATAAAACTTGCGTGTAAACCATGTGGTCCTGCTGTTTGTTATGGGAAGATTTCTTTTTTTTTTTTTTTAAAGATTTTATTTTTATTTACTTAACAGAGATCACAAGTAGGCAGAGCAGCAGGCAGAGAGAGAGGAAGGGGAGCAGGCTCCCCACCGAGCAGAGAGCCGGATGTGGGGCTTGATCCCAGGACTCTGGGATCATGACCTGAGCCGAAGGCAGAGGCTTTAACCCACTGAGCCATCCAGGTGCCCCTATGGGAAGATTTCTTAATGACTGGTTGAATGTTACTACTTTTTTAATTTTTATTTTTCTATAAATTTGCACATTTCAGTTTCAGATTTATTGGTAAAGTTGTTTTGAATATTGCCAGGTGATTTGAATGTCTGTTGCATCTCTAATTATGACTCCCTTTTTATTCCTGGTATTTGGGTGTGTTTTTTCCTGAAATTTTTTCATTTATAAGTCTTGCTAGAACTATGTCCATTTGTTAGTCATGACAGAGAACTACTTTTTATTCTGTTGAGCTTTCTTCTGTGTCATTGTTTTCTGTTTCGTGAAATTCTACTTTTATTTGTATTATTTCATTTTTTCTGCTTTATATTATTCTACCTAACTGCTTAAGACATACTCAGTTCACTATTTTAAGTTTTTCTTGTTCTTTTTGATGTAACTATTTCCATCTAGAATCTCTATATACTCCTTTTGCTGCATCCAACAAGTTTGGTTATATAAAGTCTTTTTATTATTTTACTCCTATAACTATTTTCACAATGCTATTATAATTTCTTCTTTGACACATGAAGTTTTAGAAGTTCCCAAACAGGAGGTTTTTAAGAAGCTTTCTGTGATGATTGTCAGAGAGTATGGTTGTAGGATACCAAGTACATGAAAGTTATTAATACTTTATCTAACACCTCACATTGGTAATTTTTATATATGTTCCATTTCTATTATTCTGCTGGGAAGTAATATTTATGTATGTTTATTAGATCAGACTTAATGGTTTTGGTGTCAGTTTTTATCTAGCCTTATCAATTTTTTTGTATCCTTGATTTATTATTAAGTAAATATGTTAAAAATTGTTCTCTCTGCAATGGATTTGTCACATTTTTGTGTAGTTCCGTCAGTCTATTTTGGAACTATGTTAATAAGTACAAACAAGTTTGGCTGTTATGTATATTTAATAAAACCTTCAATTGTGTAGTGAACTTCTTTATTACTGGGAATGGTTTGCCTTGATAGTTTGTCCTTTTTGTGTATTAATATAGCCACACCAGTTTTTGTCTTTGATTAGTATTGGTATTGCCTATTTCTGTTTTTCATATTTTTCCTTTTAGTCTTTCAGTTCTCTTGGGTTTTTACATGTGTCTTTTTTTTTTGAAAAGCATTTTTTTTTTCAAAAAAGGTTTTTTTTTTGAAAACCCACTACTAGACCTTATAAAAATGTTCTGTATGTGGTTACAGTGCTGAAGCTGCTGAAAGATGGCAGAAGAAGTGGTGGTAGTAGCCAAATTTGATTATGTAGCCCAACAAGAACAAGAGCTGGACATCAAGAAGAATGAGAGATTATGGCTTCTGGATGACTCTAAGTCCTGGTGGCGAGTTCGAAACTCCATGAATAAAACGGGTTTTGTGCCTTCTAACTATGTGGAGAGGAAAAACAGTGCTCGGAAAGCATCTATTGTAAAAAATCTGAAGGATACTTTAGGTAAGTTATTTTTGTATTAAAACACCAATAATGCTTTCTTTTAAGTGGATGCTAGAGCTTGGTTCTTTGTGTAGAATTTTGGAAGCATTGGGTAAAATAGAAAGGCCAAGACTAGAATTTCAGCTAGGCCAGGTTAAGTTTGCTCATAGCAGATACTCAGCCAAATCAGAAGAGCATTAAAGGCCGTAAGTGTTAATGGGCAATTTCTGTAAATCTAGCTGGTGTTCAAGGGCCAGACCAGGGTGGTGCCAGTGAGCAGGATTGAATCAGATCCTCTAGCCAGGACCCCTTGAACTGTGACTGTCTGTTGAAGTTAGGTAAATTCTACATCTGAGAGAGAGATAAATGAGGGAGATTCAGAATTGCCTCCTTCGCATTAAGGCAGTTTTTAAGATATGGAACATTGCTGTATTTTAACATTTAATAGCTTACATTTTGAATTTTGCTTTTAAGAACAAACTATTATTTCATTTTGCATTTGATAAAAGAGTTTTAAATTGTAGATTATTTACTGTAGGTTAGCATCTACAAAGCTGATTTCTTATTTTGTTTTTCTTTTTTCCCCCTTTTCTTTCTCTAACTGTAAAGTTTGTTTGTTTTTACTAGCTCTCCATCAGGGCCAGAGATAATGGAACCCACCTCACAGTGGGCTTGGCTGAGCTGATAGGAAGGAAATATGCACAGATGAGGACTGGCCTCTTTCTTTTTTCTTTTATTTAAACTCTCCTTGGCTGACAGGAAGGAATGGGAGGGACAGAATTTCATTTTTCGTATTCAGGCAAACAGGCTGTTACTTAATGGTTCTTTGTATATATGTGGACAAGAAAGTAAAATTTCTCTTTGCAAAAACCGTTTGGGAGTAATGTGGCATGATTGACAAATACGAAATATTACTAACTGCTTTATATTAGCTTTATTTTTTATTTGGCCTCACTAGTCTAGAGTGTTCTTTCAGTTAACAGCAATAGAAGACAGATCTTTTATTTTTAACACTGTTTTAGCCAAAACTAAAATATAGTACAACTCAAAGTAAATATAAAATACTAGAATATTGGTTTGCGAGTGAATAACATTTCTAGTATTTTAAAGGTAGTTTAATAAATGAAGTTACCAATCTGAGTTTTCACTATGACTTTTAACTACTGTATCTGAGATTACCTTTTATTAAGATTTTTAAGTTTTGCAAATAAGACCATTATTATTTTTTAAGTGAAGGACAAATCAGAAAGAGGTTATCCTTGATTATCTGAAGAGACCATAGTTAGAACCAGGAATACTTCTGATTTTGCAAATATTGGACACTTACTTAAAGCATGTAGATCAGAGGTATTGGAGAAAATTAAGGTAACTTGGTATCAAGAAAGTATGCCTCATCGTTATGAAGGCACAACAGGGATTAGGGCTATACCTAGACTTTTTTATTCCTTTTTAAAAGGATACTGGTATCCTGGGACTGGATATGTTTAAATGTTTAAACAGAATATTGTGAAAAAAACCTAATATCATAGAGCAAAATGGAAATATATCCCAGTTTTATTTGCATTTATCCCAGTTTTTATTGCATATAAACTTCAAAAGCCCAGCTAGATAGAATTTTTATTGTTTGTCAATACGCCTGGGAAACCTTCCATACTGTTTTCTGACATTATTGAGACAATTTTGGAAAGACTTTTTATCTATTTAAGTCCTAGAATATCTCTGTTAACTTTATTACTATATTATAGGTATTGCAGGATACTTGAAAACATTCTGTTTTAAGTTACTGATCTTTTAGTTCTCCTGTATAATGATGTGATTCCAACTTTTGTATCAGATGGCTTTCTCTTAGAATTTCTGAACTCCTTTTTGGTAACCTAAGTGTCCCATGTGGTTAATGGATTTGTTTCACAATGATTGTGTTGGTGGAGACATTGTTTGAAAGATAAAAAGAAAAGGAGAAAACAAGGGAGAGATGAATGAATGAATATGTTTTCAACTATTAAAAATACATGCTTTAAAGCTTCTTCTAAAATAAGTCTGAATAATAAGGTAACTTTGTGGCCATGATGATATACTTGTTTTATAGGTTGTATTATAGTTCAGGGGAGAAGTTTTAGAGAGAAGCCTCAGAAAAACTTTCTGTTGCCTGGGTGTAGGCCAAGTCACATGGATTGGGCGTGGGGAGTTTCAGTGTTGCAGAACAGACCAGGAAGCTCACAGAGAATTATCCTGAGCTGTGTTGACAAACTGACAAAAGAGAACACGGGATTTTTATTCAAAATGGATTGGTTAAACGTCTTTAAAGATTTTTTCAGTAAGTTTATCTATTTATTAAATCCGTAGTTTTCTTGTAGTTTTTGAATTAGATTTTTCACTTTTGTGAATTTAAAGAAAAACTGTATGGAATCTGATGTGTTTCTATAATAGGCTGGTGCTTTATGTTGTTTATGAAACATAAGCTAAATGATTGGTGATACTTCAAATAATACTAGTTTTGACTTGATAAGTAATAGGTTTTAAAATGTTTTATCATCAGTGTTTGAAAGTAAAGAGAAAGGATATAAATGAGTTTGCAGTTAGTTATACTTTGGTAACTTTGAACTTAGAATAGACATTTGAAGTGAATTAAATTATAAACATTAAAAATATGAGGAAAAGAAAGGATTAGGTGAGCAAGTTCTTCCGTCCTCGGTATTTGAATCAACATAAATATTGTTTTAGTACTTTTTACTTAGATTTTAGAGGAATGATATAGAAGATAACATTTAATAAAACAATATAGAGAATGTTTTGATTTAATCAATGTAGGATTGCTAGAAATTTCTCTTTTGGTAATTGTGAGATTTGATATTTTGAAATGAGTTGAGAGGAGCTGCATACAGAGAAAATAAAAACACTGAAACTAGTGAATTACTGGGATTGTTTTGAGTTCAGGTCATAATGTAACACTGATACTAACTTAACCAGAGCTTCATGTGTATATTTGCTAATGGCCTTTTTATGATCTTATGAGAGTGAACTTGATTTGATCTCTTTGAATATTTGTTTGGTGTTTCTAGAAAAATGAATAGAGGGGTTGTTGTAGAAGTCTCATGCATAAGGAATCTAAGGAAACAAAGAGTAACCTGTTGAGAGATTTCATTTTTAGGCAGAATGGAAAAGGAGCAAGTACTTTGTTGAAAAAGAATGTCATTATTGTAATATTAAGACTCATTTGTTTCTTTAGTTAATTTTGGTGGCCAAGTGAATTCTTCTGGAATATCTGTCTTTTGTTTACTTTTGGAAAGTTAATACATTTTTAGATCCACTTTCTGGGTTAGTTTTCCTTTTGGAAAGTTATTAATTTATTCATTTATCAACATATTTTCCTTGGGACCCTACTGCAAGCCAGACAACAATCAGAGAATGAAAAACTAAGACTAACTTTCATAGAATTTACATGGTGAGGAGGTTGTTATTTTAATATTAATACAGTGGATTTCATATCTTGGTTTAATCATAAGTGTTGGTTGCTTGGTGGTCATAAGTGACCATAAATCAACCAGAAACGGTGTAAAAAGAATATAATATATCATTGGTATGGTGATTCATTATATACCATCAATACAATGATAAAGTTATCATTCTCTCTGTTGTCTCAGAAAGTCAATAATCTTAAATACATTTGTAGACCTGAGGGTGAGGGTTTGAGATTTGCAACCAAGATACTCCTTTTTTTTCATTAACTGCAGCAAGCCAAAATTTGTATTTATTTTGCTTTGCAGTAGAAGATACAGTATATGTGTTCCATGTGTAGTGGCTAGAATAAACAAAGAGGGTACAGTATTTTAGATAAAACAATAATAAAAAATAATTTATCTTTCATGTAGATGAACAGATAAATATACAAAAATTTAAATAAAAACTTGTGCTGGAAAGAACACCATATATTTGTATTTAGAATTCCCTAATTTTGCTCCCAGATATACCACTTTTAACCATGTGGCAAAGGCTATGTAACTAAACTTTCCTGATTTCTTGTTATTTGTAAAGGAAAGTTGGGCAAGACTAGATGATCCTGGAAAGTCCCTTCTAACTCTAAAAAGCCTTACAGCCCTGGTAAAACAACAGATCAGTCTACGTGTGATAGAAATCAGGAAAGTCCATGAGGGAGAAACTGTGAAGAAGTAGGACTAAAAACCAGAACTACAGTTCCTTAAAGAATTAGAATAAGTAATACTTGCTTTGGCCTCATTCTCTTGAACGTTTATTTAGTCAATGATTTAGATGGAGGGAAGATGACCTGCTTAAAGAAAAGAATACTAAGGACGAAAGAATAATATATTGAGTTCAGATACATATATTTGAAAGATAAAAACTAAAATAGAAATAAAGTGAATTAGGGGCAGGCATTATAATGTACAAATCTACATTAAGTTTTTAGAGATTGCTGAAAATCTGGCCTGGCAGGACTTTTTATGAGTAAAAGCTGCTATGAAGTCACGATATGCGGGTCATGGGATTGAGCCCCGCATTGGGCTCCAAGATTCTCTCTCCCTCTCTATGCCCTTCCCCCACCTCTAAAAAATTAAAATAAGACTGCTATGTTACTGTGGGTGCTAAAGAATTTCAGTGCAGTTCATGATAGCATTGATTCAAATCTATGTAGTTAAAGTGAAAGTATACAAATAGCTACTTTATGTGTGTGCTGGCCAAATGAAACATGACATAGTTTATCCACTTTGGATAGATAGACTTTAACAGTGGCATTGAGAAACTTGGATACTTCCAAATACTGTATCTAGTATATCAAGGATTTTGAAACCAGGTTATATAAAAGTAGTTATGTGTACAAAGATTTGCCTTAAGGAAAAGACAACCGTCATGTGACTGGAATATTTACAGTGCTTAACCAGATTCTTCAAAACTTGGAGGAGTTAATAATACAGTGTTTTGGTCAAGAAATAGTGCTGTAGGAGGAGAGAAGACAGACCAGTGGGTAGGAGTGAAGGGCAGATTGGAAGCTATACTTTGTTCTTTGAACAAAGCTAATGATAAAAATGACTGCCTCACTTTTGAGTGAGCACATCCTCAGTGCTCAGACCTGAGCATTCCCTCCCAACCCTGGCAGAGTCTACCTATAAAATGCAATAATAAAGATTTAAGTGTTTTTGAAAAATTAAATGCCAGCAGCACTAGGAGTAATAACTACCATTGATTAATGGAGTGCCTGCTATGTGCTATGTACTGTGTTAGGTGCTTTACATATAAACTTCTTTAAACAAATGTTAAAAGGTAGGTTCTTACCATTTCACAGACCTGGAAACTGGAGTTTAATGAAGATTAAATAACTCAACCAAGATCAGATAGAACTAGTAAGTACCAGGACTAAAATTTAAATTTGGAAGTTGTTTATGTTATTGTTAGTTTGCCTTATATACCCATTAGGACTAAAGAGTAGAGAAAGAATTAGAATCAGATAAGCAATGGATTAGAAAGATTTGATGCAAAAGGACTAAGGTTAGGATGATTGTGGAGAACTAACTGTGAAGTCGAGAAGAATTTAGAAAAGTTAATATTCCTTCTTGGTCTGGGGGATCCTCCTTGTTGTAGATGATCTCCTTGAAAAGAGATACTGATATTTTACATTTGTATAATTTTCTAAAGCACTTTTCAATGTATTCACTCATTGGTAACAGGAAATTGGAAATACCATTTTTTTAGCAACAGAGACAAAGGGCATAAACAGGTTCTTCTCAAAGAATTGTAAGCAGAGGAGAAAAAAGCAGGCTATTGATTATGCATGTATTTGTCATTCACATGATAAACACTAATAGAACACTTAATATGGGCCAGGCAGTGGGGGTAGGGAAGTGATTAAAAACTTGGTGTTTGGGGCGCCAGGGTGGCTCAGCGGGTTAAGCCGCTGCCTTCGGCTCGGGTCATGATCTCGGGGTCCTGGGATCGAGCCCCGCATCGGGCTCTCTGCTCAGCGGAGAGCCTGCTTCCTCCTCTCTCTCTGCCTGCCTCTCTTCCTGCTTGTGATCTCTCTCTCTGTCAAATAAATAAATAAAAAATCTTAAAAAAAAAAACAACTTGGTGTTTGAGGACTGGAGTCAGGATGGCGGAGAAGTAGCAGGCTGAGACTACATCAGGTAGCAGGAGATCACCTAGATAGCTTATCAAACCATTGCAAACACCTACAAATCCAACGGGAGATCGAGGAGAAGAAGAACAGCAATTCTAGAAACAGAAAATCGACCACTATCTGAAAGGTAGGACCGGCGGCGAAGTGAATCCAAAGCGACGGGAAGATAGACCGCGGTGGGGGGAGGGGCCGGCTCCCGGCAAAGGGCGGAGCAACGGAGCACAAAATCAGGACTTTTAAAAGTCTGCTCCACTGAGGGACATCGCTCCAGAGGCTAAACTGGGGTGAAACCCACACAGGGCCAGTGTGGCCCTAGGTCCCGCAGGGTCACAGAAGGATCGGGGGTGTCTGAGTGTCACAGAGCTTGCAGGTATTAGACCGGGGAAGCCGGCTACAGAGACAGAGCTGAGGAGTGAGCTCTCAGCTCAGGGTTACCTTGAACCAGTTGCAGGCTGGGTGAGCTCGGAGCACGGCTAGAGGCCAGGGAGACGGGCGTGATTGGGCTCTTTTCTCTGAGGGTGCACTAAGGAGTGGGGCCCCAAGCTCTAGGCTCCTCCGGGCCAGAGACTGGGAGGCCGCCGTTTTCATTCTTGTCCTCCGGAACTCTATGGAAGGCGTTCAGGGGACAAAAGCTCCCAAAAGTGAACCCGAGCAGATTACTTAGCCCGGCCCCTGGTAAGGGCTGTGCAATCAGAAGATCAACAAGAAATCCAGCCAAGACAAATTTCACCTACCAAGGAGAGCAGCAGAATTCCAGTGGAAGACAAAGCAAAGAACGGAACTCATGGCTTTCTCCCCATGATTCTTTAGTCTTGCAGTTAATTTAATTTTTTTTCTTCTAATTTTTTTTTAACTTTTACCCTTTTCTTTTTTAACGTTTTTAAATTAGTTTATCTAATATATATATATATTTTTTCTTTTTTATATTTTTTCTTTGTTTTCTTTTCTTAATTTTTTTTTTTCCCCTGAACTACTTATTATCCCCTTTCTCTCTCCCACGATTTGGGGTCTCTTCTAATTTGGTTAAAGCACATTTTCCTGGGGTCTTTGCCACCCTTTCAGTATTTTATTTGCTCCTTCATATACTATACTTCATATATCTGGACAAAATGACAAAGCGGAAAAACTCACCACAAAAAAAAAAAAAAAAAAAAAGGCAGTACCGAAGGCTAGGGACCTAATCAATACAGACATTGGTAATATGTCAGATCTAGAGTTCAGAATGACGATTCTCAAGATTCTAGCCGGGCTTGAAAAAGGCTTGGAAGATATTAGAGAAACCCTCTCTGGAGAGATAAAAGCCCTTTCTGGAGAAATAAAAGAACTAAAATCTAACCAAGTTGAAATTTAAAAAAAGCTATTAATGAGGTGCAATAAAAAATGGAGGCTCTTACTGCTAGGATAAACGAGGCAGAAGAAAGAATTAGTGATATAGAAGACCAAATGACAGAGAATAAAGAAGCTGAGCAAAAGAGGGACAAACAGCTACTGGGCCATGAGGGGAGAATTCGAGAGATAAGTGGCACCATAAGGTGAAACAACATTAGAATAATTGGGATTCCAGAAGAAGAAGAAAGAAAGAGGGGAGCAGAAGGTATATCGGAGAGAATTATTGGAGAGAATTTCCCTAATATGGCAAAGGGAACAAGCATCAAAATCCAGGAGGTGCAGAGAACCTCCTCAAAATCAACAAGAATAGGTATACACCCCGTCACGTAATAGTAAAATTTATAAGTATTAGTGACAAGAGAAAATCCTGAAAGCAGCCCGGGAAAAGAAGTCTGTAACATAAAATGGTAAAAATATTAGATTGGCAGCAGACTTATCCACAGAGACCTGGCAGGCCAGAAAGAACTGGCATGATATATTCAGAGCACTAAATGAGAAAAAACATGCAGCCAAGAATACTATATCCAGCTAGGCTATCACTGAAAATAGGAGAGATTAAAAGCTTCAAGGACAAACAAAAACTGAAAGAACTTGCAAACACCAAACCAGCTCTACAGGAAATATTGAAAGGGGTCCTCTAAGCAAAGAGAGAGCCTAAATGTAGTAGACCAGAAAGGAACAGAGACAATATACAGTAACAGTCACCTTACAGGCAATACAGTGGCACAAAATTCATATCTCTTAATAGTTACCCTGAATGTTAATGGGCTAAATGCCCCAATCAAAAGACACAGGGTATCAGAATGGATAAAAAAAACAAAACCCATCAATATGTTGCCTACAAAAAACTGATTTTAGACCCGAAGACACCTCCAGGTTTAAAGTGAGGGGGTGGAAAAGAATTTACCATGCTAATGGACATCAGAAGAAAGCTGGAGTGGAAATCCTTATATCAGATCAATTAGATTTTAAGCCAAAGACTATAATAAGAGATGAGGAAGGACACTATATCATACTCAAAGGTTCTGTCCAACAAGAAGATCTAACAATTTTAAATATCTATGCGCCTAACATGGGAGCAGCCAACTGTATAAACCAATCAATAACAAAATCAAAGAAACACATTGACAATAATACAATAATAGTAGGGGACTTTAACACTCCCCTCACTGAAATGGACAGATCATCCAAGCAAAAGATCAACAAGGAAATCAAGGCCTTAAATGACACACTGGACCAGATGGACATCACAGATACATTCAGAACATTTCATCCCAAAGCAAAAGAATACACATTCTTCTCTAGTGGACATGGAACATTCTCCAGAATAGATCACATCCTGGGTCCTAAATCAGGTCTCAACCGGTATCAAAAGATTGGGATCATTCCCTGCATATTTTCAGACCACAATGCTCTGAAGCTAGAACTCTATCACAAGAGGGAATTTGGAAAGAATCCAAATACATGGAGACTAAACAGCATCCTTTTAAAGAATGAATGGGTCAACCAGGAAATTAAAGAAGAACTGAAAAAATTCATGGAAACAAATGATAATGAAAACCCAACGGTTCAAAATCTGTGGGACACAGCAAAGGCAGTCCTGAGAGGAAAATATATAGCGGTACAAGCCTTTCTCAAGAAACAAGAAAGGTCTCAGGTACACAACCTAACCCTACACCTAAAGGAGCTGGAGAAAGAACAAGAAAGAAACCCTAAACCCAGCAGGAGAAGAGAAATCATAAAGATTAGAGCAGAAATCAATGAAATAGAAACCAAAAAACAATAGAACAACGAAACTAGGAGCTGATTCTTTGAAAGAGTAAGATTGATAAACCCCTGGCCAGACTTATCAAAAAGAGAAAGGACCCAAATAAATGAAATAATGAATGAAAGAGGAGAGATCACAACTAACACCAAGGAAATATAAACAATTATAAGAACATACTATGAGCAACTCTACGCCAACAAATTTGACAATCTGGAAGAAATGGATGCATTCCTAGAGACATATAAACTACCACAACTGAACCAGGAAGAAATGGAAAGCCTGAACAGACCCATAACCAGTAAGGAGATTGAAACAGTCATCAAAAATCTCCAAACAAACAAAAGCCCAGGGCCAGACGGCTTCCCGGGGGAATTCTACAAAACATTTAAAGAACTAATTCCTATTCTCCTGAAACTGTTCCAAAAAATAGAAATGGACGGAAAACTTCCAAACCCATTTTATGAGGCCAGCATCACCTTGATCCCAAAACCAGATAAGGATTCCATCAAAAAAGAGAATTACAGACCAGTATTCTTAATGAACACAGATGCAAAAATTCTCACCAAAATACTAGCCAATAGGATTCAACAGTACGTTAAAAGGATTATTCACCACGACCAAGTGGAATTTATTCCAGTGCTGCAAGGTTGGTTCAACATCCGAAAATCAATCAATGTGATACAACACATTAATAAAAGAAAGAACAAGAACCATATGATACTCTCCATAGATGCTGAAAAAGCATTTGACAAAGTACAGCATCCCTTCCTGATCAAAACTCTTCAAAGTGTAGGGATAGACGGCACATACCTCAATATTATCAAAGCCATCTATGAAAAACCCACGGCAAATATCATTCTCAATGGAGAAAAACTGAAAGCTTTTCCGCTAAGGTCAGGAACACGGCAGGGATGTCCATTATCACCACTGCTATTCAACATAGTACTAGAAGTCCTAGCCTCAGCAATCAGACAACAAAAAGAAATTAAAGGCATCCAAATCGGCAAAGAAGAAGTCAAACTATCACTCTTTGCAGATGATATGGTACTCTATGTGGAAACCCCAAAAGACTCCACTCCAAACTGCTAGAAGTTGTACAGGAATTCAGTAAAGTGGTCAGGATATAAAATCAATGCACAGAAATCAGTTGCATTTCTCTACACCAACAACAAGACAGAAGAAAGAGAAATTAGGGAGTCAGTCCCATTTACAGTTGCACCCCAAACCATAAGATACCTAGTAATAAACCTAACCAAAGAGGCTAAGAATGTATACTCAGAAACTATAAAGTACTCATGAAAGAAATTGAGGAAGACACAAAGAAATGGAAAAATGTTCCATGCCCCTGAATTGGAAGAACAAATATTGTGAAAATGTCTATTCTACCTAAAGCACACATTTAATGCAATCCCCATCAAAATTCCACCCATTTTTTTCAAAGAAATGTAACAAATAATCCTAAAATTTATATGGAACCAGAAAAGACCTCGAATAGCCAAAGGAATATTGAAAAAGAAAGCCAAAGTTGGTGGCATCACAATTCCGGACATCAAGCTCTATTACAAAGCTGTCATAATCAAGACAGCACGGTACAGGGACAAAAACAGACACAAATATCAATGGAACAGAATAGAGAGCCCAGAAATAGGCCCTCAACTCTATGGTCAACTAATCTTTGACAAAGCAGGAAAGAATGTTTCATGGAAAAAAGACAGCCTCTTTAATAAATGGCGGGAAAATTGGACGGCCACATGCAGAAAAATGAAATTGGACCATTTCTTTACACCACACACAAAAATAGACTCAAAATGGATGAAGGACCTCAATGTGAGAAAGGAGTCCATCAAAATCCTTGAGGAGAACACAGGCACCAACCTCTTCGACCTCTGCTGCAGCAACGTCTTCCTAGGAACATCACCAAAGGCAAGGGAAGCAACGGCAAAAATGAACTATTGGGACTTCATCAAGATCAAAAGCTTTTGCACAGCAAAGGAAACAGTGAACAAAATGAAAGGACAACTGACAGAATGGGAGAAGATATTTGCAAACAACATATCAGATAAAGGGCTAGTGTCCAAAATCTATAAAGAACTTAGCAAACTCAACACCCAAAGAACAAATAATCCAATCAAGAAATGGGCAGAGGACATGAACAGACATTTCTGCAAAGAAGACATCCAGATGGCCAACAGACACATGAAAAAGTGCTCCACATCACTCGGCATCAGGGAAATACAAATCAAAACCACAATGAGATACCACCTCACACCAGTCAGAATGGCTAAAATTAACAAGTCAGGAAATGACAGATGCTGGCGAGGATGCGGAGAAAGGGGAACCCTCCTACACTGTTGGTGGGAATGCAAGCTGGTGCAACCACTCTGGAAAACAGCATGGAGGTTCCTCAAAACGTTGAAAATAGAACTACCCTATGACCCTGCAATTGCACTGCTGGGTATTTACCCTAAAGATACAAACGTAGTGATCCGAAGGGGCACGTGCACCTGAATGTTTATAGCAGCAATGTCCACAATAGCCAAACTATGGAAAGAACCTAGATGTCCATCTACAGACGAATGGATAAAGAAGATGTGGTATATATACACAATGGAATACTATGCAGCCATCAAAAGAAATGAAATCTTGCCATTTGCGAAGACGTGGATGGAACTAGAGGGTATCATGCTTAGTGAAATAATTCAGTCGGAGAAAGACAACTATCATATGATCTCCCTGATATGAGGAAGTGGAGATGCAATGTGGGGGGTTTGGGGGGGTAGGAGAAGCATAAATGAAACAAGATGGGATTGGGAGGGAGACAAACCATAAGTGACTCTTAATCTCACAAAACAAACTGAGGGTTGCTGGGGGGAGGGGAGTCCGGAGAGGGGCATGGGCTTATGGACATTGGGGAGTGTATGTGCTATGGTGAGTGCTGTGAAGTGTGTAAACCTGGCAATTCACAAATCTATACCCCTGGGGATAAAAATACATTATATGTTTATAAAAAAATAATTAAAAAAAACTTGGTGTTGTGCTCAAAGACGTAAATATTGTTATACACATGGTCAAACATTACATTAAAAATATTTACAAAGAATAGTTGTGGCACAAAAGAGAAATACATTTGTTCGGTTTTAGGGAGAGAGAAAAAGCTCTAGTGAGAAGAGAATACCTTGTTTGAATCTTGAAGAATGAGGGTGGCATGTGTTTGAGGTTTAAAAAAATTTTAAAAAAAAAAGTAATGGGCATAGGCTCAGAGTCTTGCAAGGGCCTGGGTTTTTTGGGTACTGAGGAGCTTATATTCCTTAGCATTAGTGTAAAGCTAAAGAAATGCTCAAAGATTACTGAGGGCTTTGTGTTGCATAGGAAACAAATATTCTAAGTTTATGTTTTTTTCCCTGAAATATTTCTGACCTCTGCAATTTAAATAGGCTGTTTTTGGTGTTTTCCCACTTGGAAGTTTAATGGGTAGGTCTGTCCAAAAACTCTTCATTCCTTTTTTGACAATGTATAATTAGTCTTAGGCATCTTTTTCATTATTTAAAAAAAAAATCATTTTGAAACTAGCCATTAACTTCAAGTTTAAATTTTTATTTGGTTTTATCACTCTTCGGTTTTAATCAGTCTAACATTTATTGAGCATCTGATATATGCACAGTTCTAAATAGTATAGGAAACTCGAAAGATCAGTGAGACATGGAATGCTCTTCCTTTCTGGAAGCTGATGGCTATGGTAGTGAGTGAGGTTAAAAGATAAACACAAGAAATGCTGTGATACAATTACCTAAGAAGTACAAGGTGCTAGGGTGCTTTAAAAAGGAAAGCTTATATTTCTGGAGGATGATGGGGGGAAATGAAAGATGTTGGAAAACAAAATGGGAAGTAAATAAAATAAAATTGTTACTTGAAATAGCACTTCTTGCATTGGGTAGGTTTTTGATAGGCAAAGGTTTGTGTTTTGTTGTTTTGTTTTTTAAGATTCATTCAGTCATTCAGTCATTTATTTGACAGAACACACCCAGGGGAAGCAGCAGAGGGGAGGAAGAACCAGGCTTCCCATTGAGCAGGGAGCCTGATGCCACGCAAGGCTCAATCCCAGGACCCCTGGATCATGACCTAAGCCTAAGGTAGATGCTTAACCAACTGGGCCACCCATGTACCCCAACAGGCAGATGGTTTAATAAGATTTTTTTTTTTAAGATTTTTTTTTTTTTTTTTAATTTACTTGACAGATCACAAGTAGGCAAAGAGGCAGGCAGAGAGAGAGAGGAGGAGGAAGCAGGCTCCCCGCTGAGCAGAGAGCCCGATGCAGGACTCGATCCCAGGACCCTGAGATCATGACCTGAGCCGAAGGCAGAGGCTTTAACCACTGAGCCACCCAGGCGCCCCGGTTTAATAAGATTTTAGGAAGAAACTAGCAAACAAGGCAAACAAAATCCTGAAGGTTAAAATACTACTTATTCCTGGGTTTTTAAGTGGCCCATTTTTAATAAGATTTAGATAGTTTCACTGCAGGGCATTATGGAAAGAATCTTTTATTTAACAATTACTTTATGTACTGGGCTATTATTTACATTATCTTATTCACTTTTTAAAAAAAAATTTATTCACTTCTTACAACACTATGACAATATGTGGTGTTTTCTCCATTTCTAGGCTTAGAAAAGTGAATAATTTGTTCAGGTTTCGACAGTAAGTGGTATAGCTTGGATTTGAACCTTGAACCCAAAGGCTCATTGAAAATCTGTGCTGTATTTTGGGACACCTGGGTGGTTCAGTCAGTTAAATATCTGCCTTTAGCTTGGGTTGTGATCCTGGGGTTCTGGGATGAAGTCCTGCATTGGGCTCCCTGCTCAGCGGGTAGCCTGCTGCTCGCCCTGCTTGTATGCTCTCTCTCTCTGTGCGTGTCAAATAAATAAATAAAATCTTTCTAAAAAAATTACAAAGTCTTCGCCCTTTTCAGTACTGTGTATAATAATCCTAGAAAGGAAGAGTGTGGACATTCCGGAGAGGGGTATAGATTCTAGAAAGAGTATTTCTCTTAATTTGATATTCAATAAAGAACCACTGGTGACTTTTGAGCAATAATGTCATGTGATTGCAACTATATTTGTGGATGATGGGTTGGAGTGGGACAGATTGGATTAATAAGGAAACTAGTCTGAAGGGTTATTGAAGACTCAGACACAACAAAATGGGCCTGAAATAGCATGGGAATAGTGGGAATGGAAAGTGTTGGCAGAAAGGAAATAGGATTTGATGTGGGAATCTTTTAAGAAAGAAAATTTTTATGAGGTAAAATTCATATAACAAAATTAATCATTTTGAAGTATACATTTCAGTGGTAGTTAGTATACTAAGAGTGTTGTGCAACTGTCACATCTGATTCCAAACCGTCATCACCCAAGAAAACCCCATTCCCATTAAATAGTCAGTCCCCATTATACCCTCCCTTCATCCCCTGGCAATTGCTAATTTGCTCTCTCTATATATGAATTTATCTATTCTGGCCATTTCATGTAAATGGAATTAAACAATATGTGATCTCTTGTGTCAGGACTCTTTCAGTTGACATCCTGTTTTTAAGGTTCATCTATGTTGTAGCATGTGTCAGTACTTCATCCTTTTATGGGTGAATAATATTCCATTATATGGATATATACCACATTTTGCTTATCCATTAATCTGTGGATGAACATTTGGGTTGTTTCTACCTTTTTTTTTATTGTGTATAGTGAAGCTATGAACATTTGTGTACAAGTATTTGAATATGTGTTTTTCTTTTGAGTATATGCATAGGAGTAGAATCAATGGATCCTACAGTAATTATGTTTTTAACATTTGAAGGGACCATTAAATTGTTTTCCACAGTAGTTGTACCATTTTACACTTTTTTTTAAAGATTTTATTTATTTATTTGACAGAGAAAGATCACAAGTAGACGGAGAGGCAGGCAGAGAGAGAGAGAGAGGGAAGCAGGCTTCTTGCTGAGTAGAGAGCCCGATGTGGGACTCGATCCCAGGACCCTGAGATCATGACCTGAGCCGAAGACAGCGGCTTAACCCACTGAGCCACCCAGGCACCCCACCATTTTACATTTTGATCAACAGTGTAGGAAGGGTCCCAGTTTTTTCTATATTCCCATCAATACTTGTTTTTTTTTTTAAATTTTTTTTGTTTGGTTGGTTTTTTTTTTTAAATAGCTATCCTGATAGGTATAAAATGGTATTTCATTGTGTTTTGATTTGCATTTCAACAAAGATGGTGAACATCTTTTCATGTATTTTAGGGGCATTTGTATATCTTTGTTGGGGAAATATTTGTTCATGTCCTTTTCCCATTGTTGAAATAGGTTCTTTTTGATTCTGGGTTCTAAGAGTTCTTTATATGTTCTGGATATAGACTGTAGACTGTAATCTTTTTTTTTTTTTTTTTTTTTTTTTTTTGTAATTACTATTGCTTGTGCTTTTGGGGTCAGATCTAAGAATTCATTGCTAGCTCCTAGGTCATAAGGATTTTCCCGTGTTTTCTTCTGATAGTTTTAAATTTTTAACTCTTAAATATTTAGGTAATTGATCCATTTGAGTTAATTTTTGTCATCCAAAGTAGGAGTCTAGCTTCATTCTTTTGCATACGGATATCCATTTCTCCCAGCAGCGTTTGTTGAAGAGCCTGTTGTTTCCTCTTTGTCATCCTTGTTGAAAATCAATTGACCATGGATGTACGAGTTTATTTTGGGACTCTCAGCTCTATTCTTTTGGTCTATATGCTTGTCCTTTTGTGCTAATACCATACTGTTTTGATTACTTTGTGGTTTAGAAGTGAGTTTTGAAATTGCAAAATATGAATCCTCCAGTTTTTTTTTCATTTTTGGTGGGGGGAGGTATGGGCATAGGGAGAGGGATAGAGAGAGAATCTTAAGCAGGCTCCATGCCCAGTATGGAGCTTAACACTAGGCTTGATCTCCCGACCCTAAGATCATGACCTGAGCTGAAATCAGGAGTCATCACTTAACCAACTAAGCCACCCAAGGCCCCATTGTTTTCATTTTTTAGGATTGTTTTGGTTATTTGGTGTCCCTTGCAATTCCATATGAATTTTAGCATCAGCATTTCCATTTCTGCAAAAAAGGAGTATCAGAACTTTGATAAGGATTATATGGACTCCGTGGATCACTTTGGATGATATTGCCATATAAAAATATTGAGCCCTCAAATCCATAAACACAGAATGTTTTTTTTTTTTCATTTATTTAGGTCTACTTTAATTTCAGCAATATTTTGTAGTGTTCAGTATACTGTTCTTCTGCCTCCTTGATTAATAAATTTAACCTATATATTTGATTATTAATACTATTATAAATGGAATTATTTTCTCAATTTCCTCTTCAAATTGTTCACTGGTAGTATATAGAAATGCAGCTTTTTTGTGTGTGTTGACTTTGTATCTTGCAACCTTGCTAAATTCATTTCTTCTAACTTTTGTGTGTGTGGGGGGGTCTTTTTTAGGATTTTCTCTATATACAATCAAGTCACCTGCAAATAAAGATTATTTTACTTCCTCCTTTCTTGTTTGGATCTCTTTTATTTCTGTTTCTTGCTTAATTGCCCTGGCTAGCACTTCCAGTACACTATTGAATAAAAGTGTCTGAAAGGGCATCCATGTCTTGTTCCTGATCTTAGTTTTCAGTCTTTCCCTATTGAGTGTGATGGTAACTGCAGGTTTTTCTTTTTGTTTTTTTGTTTCATAAATGCCCTTTTTGATATTGAGGAAATTCCCTTATATTTCTAATTGGCTAATATACTTTTTATCATGAAAGAATGTTAGATTTTTATCAAGAGCTTTTCTATATCAGTTGAAATAGTCATGTGTGTTTTTTTCCTTTCTTATGTTAATGTGGTATATGATAATTGATTTTCATATTGTTGAATAGGTGAACTACTCTTCCATTCCTGGGACAAATATCCCTTTGTCATGATGTACATTCCTATTAATATGCTGCTGTATTGTTTTGTTAGTATAGATGATCCCTATTTTTTGCAGATTCCATATTTGTGAATTTACCTATTTGCTAAAGTTTATTTGTAAGTCCAAACTGATAACTGTGGTGCTTTTGTGGACATGTACAAAGTGGCAGAAATTTTGAGGTGCCTGATGCACATGTTGCCAGCTGATGTTGAACAAGGTGATCCTCTGCCTTTTTGTTTCAGCTCTCATAAATAAATGTCCTTTATGCAGCCTATTTAGTGCCATGGTTTTCTCACTGATATGATTTTTTGGTTTATGATTTTGCGTTTAAAATGCCCCGCAAGTATAGTCCTCAAGTATCGTCGTGTATTCCTAAGTGTAAGAAAGTTGTGATTTGCCTCATGGAAAAAAAAATATATGTTAGATAAGCTTCATTTAGGCATGAGTTACAGTGATGTTGGCTGTGAGCACATTGTTAATCAATATTTTATATTAAATAAAGTATCTTTACAGGGAAACATGTTAAGCAAGGTTATGTATTACTTGGTTGACAAAAATGTTGTGCACAGAGGCTTGCAGGATCTAACCTAGTATTTCATGGTAATTTTATTGAATGTAACTACCATAAATAACAAGAATTGACTATTTTGTTGAGGAATTTTTAATCTGTATTCATAATGGATATTGGTCAGTACTTTCCCTGTGATATCTTTATCTGGCTTTGATATCACGGTAATGCTGACCTCATAGAATGACTGTTTCTTCCCTACTCTCTTTGTAGAAATTTGAAAAGGAAATGTTTGTTAGAATTCATGAGTTAAGTTACCCGGTTCTGGACTTTTCCTTATTGTGAAGTTTTGGGTTACTGAGTCATTCTTTTACTTGTTATAGGTCAGTCCACATTTTCTATTTTTCCTTAAGTTTGTGTCTTTTTAGCAATTTGTTCTTTTCATCTAGGTTATCTAGTTTATTAGTGTACAAGTGTTCATAGTGTTTTTTTTTTCTTACTGTGTTTCTGTTATGTCTCTAGTAATGTCCCACTTTATTTCTGATTTTAGTAATTTGAGTCTTTAGTCAGTTTTGCTATTTTCAAAAACCAACTTTTAGTTTCATTGATTCTTTGTTGTTTGTGTTTTCTCCTTGCATTTTTCTCTGCTCTAATCTTTTTTAATAATAAACTTTCTTCTGCTAGCTTTGGGTTTAGCTTGATATTTCTGTAGTTCCCTAAAGAGTAAAGTTGAGTTATTGATTTGAGTGAGATCAATTTCCTTTTTTTAAAAAAATTCCTTTTCTGGGGCACCTAGGTGGCTCAGTGGGTTAAGCTGTTGCCTTTGGCTCAGGTCATAATATCAGGGTCCTGGGTTCAAGGCCCACAGCAGGCTTCCTGCTCAGCAGGGAGCCTGCTTCTCTCCCCACCGCCCCATCAAATAAATAAAAATCTTTTTAAAAAATTCCTTTTTTATCATCAGCTTTTAGGGCCATAAATTTCCCTCTGAGCATTGCTTTTGCTGCAGCCTTTAGGTTTTTTGGTTGTGTTTTCATTGTCATGTGTCTCGGAGTATTCTTTAACCTTACCTGTAATTTTTTCTTTGACCTACCAGTTGTTTGAGCATGTTAATTAATTTACATATATTTGTGAATTCTCCAGTTTTCCTTTCTGTTAATTTTTAGTATCATTCCACTATGGTCAGAGAAGATACTTTATATGATTTCAGTCTTTTTAAATGTATTTAGACTTGTCTTGTGGCCTAACATATGGTTTATCTTGGAGTGTTCCATGTGCACTCGTGAAAACTGTATACTTGGCTGTTGTTTATGAGCATTCTATATGTCTATTACGTCTTATTGGCTTATAGTATTTTTCAGGTCCACTATTTCCTTACTAAATTTTTGTCTAGTTCCACTCATTATTGAAAACTATTCAAGTCTCTAACTATATTGTAGAACTGTCTTTTTCTCCCTTTAATTCTGTCAAGTTTTGCTTTATTTGTCTTGGGGCTTATATAATATTTGTAGTTGTTACATCTTCTTGATGGATTGACCCTTTTATCAATATATAATGTCCTTCCTTATCTCCTGTAACAACTTGTGTCTTAAAGACTGCCTCAGCTCTCTTTTGTTTACCATTTTCAAGGAATATCTTTTTCCATCCTTTCACTTTCAAATCTGTTTGTATCTCTGGATCTAAAGTGAGTGCTTATAGATACCATAGAGTTGGATCTTGTTTTTAAATCCATTCTGTCAATCTCTGCCCCTTTAGTCCAGTATTTTAATTCACTTAACCTTTTTTAAAAGATTTTTTTTATTTGTCAGAGAAAAAGAGAGAGAAAATACAAATGTACACAAGCAGGGGGAGTGGCAGGCAGAGGGGAAGTAGGCCCCCTGCTGAGCAAGAAGCCCAACTCTGGAACTCAATCCTAGGACCCCAGGATCATGACCTGAGCCAAAGGCAGATGCTTATTAACTCACTGAGCCACCCAGATATCCCTAATTACCAATAAGGAAGACCTTCTGCTCTTTTGCTATTTGTTTTCTATATGTCTCATGCCTTTTCTCCCCTCAGTTCTTCTGTTACTGCCTTTTTTTTGTAATTGATTTTTTTCTGATTTACCAGTTTCCGTTCTCATTTCTTTTTCTGTATTTTTTTAGTTTTTCCTTAGTGATTACCCTGGGAATTACAATTAATATCTTAACTTTTTAACAGTCAAATTTGAATTGATGCAAATTTAGCTGGTATTTAACACTACTCTTTGACAGTTCCATCTTTTTTTTCTTAAGATTTTTTTTTTTTTTAATTTTAGGAGGGGCAGAGGGAGAAGAGAAGTTTTTTGTTTTTTGTTAAGATTTTATTTATTTATTTATTTGAGAGAGAGAAAGAGAGTGAGAGCATGCAAACACAGAGGGAGAAGGAGAAGCAGACTCCCTGCTGAGCAGATAGCTCAGCGTGGGGCTCATTCCCAGGACCCTGAGATCATGACCTGAGCCAAAGGCAGAGCTTAAACAACTGAGCCACCTAGGTGCCCTGAGGAGATTCTTAAAGCAGCCTCCATGTTGACCATGGAGCCCAGCTCAATCTCATGATCCTGAGTTGAAACCAAAAGCTTAACCAGCTGTACCACCCAGGCACCCCTACATTTCCATCTTTATATATTGGGTGCCTGATTTAAAATTATTGTTGTATACCTTTGTATCTTAAATCATACAGGAAAAAAGGATTTACAAGCCAAAAACATAGTATTACTGGCTTTTATATTTATGAATGAAGCTACCTTTACTGTTGTTCTTTATTTCCTCATATGGCTTCAGGTTACTGATTAGTGTCTTCATTTTAGCATGGAAAACTTTCTTTAGCATTTCTTGTAGCACAAATGTAGTGTGATAAACTCCTTCAGTTTTTGTTTAGGAGTGTCTTAATTTTTCCTTCAGTTTTGAAGGACAGTTTTGCTGGGTGTAGAATTCTTGGTTGACAGTTTTTTCTTCTATCAGATTCTACCCCCTTCCTAGGGCTTTTGTTGCTTTTTATTATAGGTTATTTGCTTGTTTAGTGAGTTTTCTAAGCTATTTTTGTAAAGTCTATATTCTTTGTCATGTGTGGCCTTTGAAGTTGGTGTTCTGTCTTTTCCTTCCTAGGGTTTTCATTCTGTCTGTTCCTTGTCTCAGCTGTCCCTTTCCCCAGGCTGTTGCATCAATTAACTGATTTCAGTAAAAGAATGAGAATGTTCCAGGTCCAGTGAAACCAGGGCAAGCCTTTGTGTTAGTCCTTCACATGGCTGCCAGATAGGTTGAAACCCAGCGTCACAGTTCTTTGAGAATAAGATTTGTATTGCTCTCTCTGGCATTAGGAGTGCCAGTTGTTGTCCTCAAAGCCACTACTGATTTAGGATGTAAGAGACGGTAGACAAGCCATTTAAAATGCCACAGCATCCTTTTACTACAAAGCAGCAGCTTTTTTCTTCACTAATCTTTGCTCTAGTTTTGTAAGTTTTTTGTTGTTGTTGTTGTTGTTGTTTACTAGATTCCAGAGTTCTGCAAAGTTGATTCTGACATTATTTGCAAGCTCATTTTAACTGGTTTTTGGGGGGTTTTTTGCTTTTTGATGGATGGAGCCCTAGAATTCTCTACTCCGCCAGAAATCCCTGATGTGGGGATTTTTTTCAGGATATCATTAGCCACAAGTAAGGAAGTTGGGAGGCAGGGAATGCGTTTATGGCCATGGGAAAGGTTATTTTTATTTGGACATGAGTGTTGTATTTGAGATGCTAGTAGTAGATGTCTGTAGATGTCTAGTGACAGTTGGAATCATAGGGCTTGAATTCCAAAAAGAGCTTAGACCTGTAAAAGACCTTGCTTGGAACCTTTTCTACAGAAGTTATAGAAAATAAAAGTATAAGATATCCTTGAAGTAGAAAGGAAGTCCAGGCATCATATCTTCGGAAACACTTTCAATGGAGAAATCTATTCACCTTTTCATTCAGCAAACATTCACTTGTTCCTATTGTATGGTTGCTGGAGATACAAGATCAGTTTTCTGCCTTCAGGAAACTCACTCGTATTAAGGAAGGCAAGAAAATAAGTATAGTACAATTTTATAACAAGGTTCAGAGGAGCCCAGACAGAGGTACACAAGAATATCTAAACAGGCAGTAGGTAAGACAGGAGACTCTCAGGGAAGTTAAAGGAAAAAACAATAGAATAATCTATGATCTTGGTTGCTGCATAGAATAATCTGTGATCTTGACTGCTGCAAAAGAATGAGGGCTCTAAAAAGTAGTAATTTGGAAGTAAAGAGATGACACGGTTTTTATAAGAATGGTTTGGTAGAATGGTAAAGATTAAAGGATTAGATCCTAAGGGTTTAGGAGTAAGAGGTGAGGAAGTTGAAGGAAGAAAAGGAGGCAACTTTTTAGAGAATGTTAGAGTTCACAGGAGCAGCAGAATTGAAGTAACCTTATTTTGGAATAGAAGTGATCTGAGTATGTTTTTAGACAGTAGAAGGGACTGAGTAGGAGGGAAACAAGGAAGGCCAAGAGTCCCAAAAGAGGCAGGAAAGATGATATTTAAAAACCCAGGAGGGGGGCGCTTGGGTGGTCAGTGGGTTAAACCTTTGCCTTCGGCTCAGGTCATGATCTCAGGGTCCTGGGATCAAGCCCCACATTGGGCTCTTCGCTCAGTGGGGAGCCTGCTCCCTCCTCTCTCTCTGCCTGCCTCTCTGCCTACTTATGATCTCTCTCTCTCTCTGTCAAATAAATAAATAATCTTTTAAAAAAATTAAAAACCCAGGAAGATCAGAGATTGGAAACTTTCATGAAGAAAAAGAATGAGGGTAATAAAAAGTTTTGAGATTGTGGGAAGTACAAGAAGTTTTATCTACGAATGCCTCTGTTTTCTCAGTAAAAGCAGAACATAAAATCATGTGCTAAGAAGTGATCAGTAGTAAAAACACATGACAAAAGTTGACATAGCGTACATTTATGATGTAGTACCATGTGGTGCTTTTCTCATTTCTTTTAACAAATATATATAGTAAGTATCTACTGTGTACTAAGCACTGGCTGAGATCTTTGTGTTATAGCTGTGAAAAAAGTAAACAAGTCACTCCTCTTCTGGAGCTTGCACGTGAACAGAGTGAGGGTAGACAAGGAAATAATGTATTATTTTAAAATGAACATAATGAGATAAATAGAGCAACATAGATCTGGGAACTAAGAAAGCAAATGGAAGGATTATCCAGACATAATTACAATCTTACATTGCATATCAAGTTGTAATTTATTGTTTTATTTTTATACAGCTAATTGTGGAATTCAGTTTATAAAGTAAGACAAGAATATGTACTTAGATTGTAGATATGAGAGAAATAATCTATATTTACATTTGGAAGAAATTTTGTTAAATTTAGGAAAACTGTCATTATGTTACTCAATTATTTCAACACCTTTGAGAGAAAAGGTGAGAAGGTAAACTCACATAATAAGTGCCTTTACATGTTTGGTTATGAAAAGAATTTGTGAAGGAAGTCAAAAGGTACAAACTTCCAATTATAAATAAACAAGTCATGAAGATGTAAAATAAAGGAAGAAAAGAAGGAAGAAATTTGTTATCTATAAATTTAAAGGCTGAAGAACTACAGAAGTGAAGATCCTTTTTTAATAATGATGAATATGATGAATAAATTGGTTTTTTGGTTATCATTATCTTATATTCTTATTACTCTTTTTTTTATGTGAACAGGCATTGGAAAAGTGAAAAGAAAACATAGTGTGCCAGATTCTGCATCTCCTGCTGATGATAGCTTTGTTGACCCAGGGGAACGTCTCTATGACCTCAACATGCCTGCTTATGTGAAATTTAACTACATGGCAGAGAGAGAGGATGAATTATCATTGATAAAAGGGACAAAGGTGATCGTCATGGAGAAATGCAGTGATGGGTGGTGGCGGGGTAGCTACAATGGACAAGTTGGATGGTTCCCTTCAAACTATGTAACTGAGGAAGGTGACAGTCCTTTGGGTGACCACGTGGGTTCTCTCTCAGAGAAATTAGCAGCAGTTGTCAATAACCTAAATACTGGGCAAGTGTTGCATGTGGTACAGGCTCTTTACCCCTTCAGTTCATCCAATGATGAAGAACTTAATTTTGAGAAAGGAGATGTAATGGATGTTATTGAAAAGCCTGAAAATGACCCTGAATGGTGGAAATGCAGGAAGATCAATGGAATGGTTGGTCTGGTGCCAAAAAACTATGTTACCATTATGCAGAATAATCCATTAACCTCAGGTTTGGAACCATCACCTCCGCAGTGTGATTACATTAGGCCTTCACTTATTGGAAAGTTTGCTGGCAATCCATGGTACTATGGGAAAGTCACCAGGCATCAAGCAGAAATGGCATTAAATGAAAGAGGGCATGAAGGGGATTTCCTCATTCGTGATAGTGAATCTTCGGTAAGTTGGTTTTCAAATAAATAAATGGAAATAGAGCTCTAAGTATTAAAAAAAAAAAAAAAGGAAGATTGGAAAGGTTAAGTTTCTTCCTTAAAATTAACCAGGTGATAAGTTGGGACATAAACTTAGATCTTCTGAACCTAAAGTCAGTGTTCTTTCCAGTCGTATTTATTTTAGATAAAATACAGCCATAGCAGTGATAACTACATTGGATTATTTCGTCTTGAATTCTGTTGGTCTTGTGTTTCTGAAATAGCTTCTGTCGCATTAAACTGAAAAATGAAGAAAACTGAACCATGGCCTCTTCATTCAGAATAAAACAACACAGTGAACTAAATTGGGAAAATACTTTTTTTTTTTCTTTTTTAGAGAGAGAGAATGGAGAATGAGCATGAATAGGAGGAAGCGGGGAGAGAGAGAGAGAGGGAGAGAGAAAATCTCAAGCAGGCTTCACACTCAATGCAGAGCCTGATATGGGGTTTATCTCACGACCCTGAGATCATGACCTGAGATGCAATCACAAGTCAGACGCTTAAGTGATTGAGCCACCCAGGCACACTTGGGAAAGCATTTCTTAAATTGCATATTGGATATGCTATCATCCTTAGTAAAGGAAATCCCTAAATTAAAAAAAAAAACAACCAAAAACCTAAGATTTAACTTTCTTTATAAATTGGTTGTTTGGAATTTGGAAACCCTTTAATTATTTACATGAAAAACCTATTTTAACTCACTGTATTTGAAATGCATTTGCAATAAAAAATACCTTTTCCAAAACTAGTAAAACAGTAAAAGTATAAAATCATAAAAATGGAGTAATAGTTATGTGGGCTCTTTTGGTTACTGTTTAGGATATTAGAATTTGATGATACTCATTTACCTTTAAAATGGTCTTTATTTTTCCTTTTAAAAGGATACCACTGCTTTTCCACTTTTCAAATCATTAGTATTGGTTTTGTTTCTGTGTATGTAGTTGTACAAAAGTGAATTTGTGATTGTGCAAAAGGTTGAAAGAAAACCTATCTGGGGTGTGTGTGTGTGTGTGTGTGTGTGTGCACATGCATATGGTGTTTATGTGTTTATAAGAGGGAAGGAAGAAAGGAGAGAAGGAGAAATCGAGGTTAATCAAACTGCTTGATACGAAGTTCACGAAACGGGGCCTATACATAACCCCTAAGGAAGAGCAGGCTCAATGATAGGGAAGAGTAGTGGGATTTGTTTTCTGTTTGATACCTGTCTTGGCCCCGCTTTCCAGGACAAGTAGTGGGCAAGTAGGGTTAGAAAGTGAGTGACCCTAGCACAAGTGGTAAGAGTAACCCTAGGTATAGGATGTTTCCAAGAAGCTCACTGTTTGAAACTTTGTCAGTAACTATATAAAAGGAGACTTTTAGTCTGTTCAGAAAACTGTTAGGTTAAAATAAAACAAAAAAACCTAAGAAAGTAAGCTTGATTATAGAACACTGTATTTTCTTGTGGATAATTGAGCATAGATATTAGCCAAAATACACCATTACTTTTAGCAGTAGAATTTTTAAAGTAAAGGTCTCAAACAGGTGTATTTTGTTTGAATTGAGTAATGTTTTTTAAACATTTAAACTTGTTACCAGTATTTAGATACTGGGAGATTTATTATAAAAATTCAGATGACAGACTTCCTTTTAAAATTGGAAGGCCTGCCAGCATTGCCCATATTCCTTCAAGGCAACAATCACAGTTAAGTGGCCACCTCCTTTAGATTGGCCATGCACTGTTCCTTCTGTGTAGCCACCCTGTCACTTGTTTACGTGTCTTTTTACCCTTGCAGGCATTTGAGTTTATGACCTCTCATTAGTGTCTATCATCTTGGAGAATTCAGAACATTATCTCAGCTAGTCTTTAAGATAGCTACTGTTAGCTCACATTAGCTCATGTTTTCTCGTGTGTTTCTGCAGTTGTCTGGCAGGGGAGAAGATAGGTGTTGTGCTTCAGATGTTTAAACTAAGGGATTTGCCGTGGGTGTTAGAGCATACTATTTAAGAGACTTTGGAGTCTGACTGCTTGAGTTTGAATCCTGGCTCTCTTGGAAACTAGATGGTTGATTTTGAGCAACTTAGCTTTTCTTGGCCTCGATTTTCTCAGCTCTAAAAAGGGGTTGGTTGGAGGTGTAAAGGAGATAATCTATGTAAATAATTTAGCACAGTACCTAGTACTTAGCTAAAATTTAAGCACTTATTATTAGTAGTCTAATATAAAAATGCTAACAGATGTCTGTCAAAATGTTTACCCTACATTTTTTTTCTCTTTTAGCCAAATGATTTCTCTGTATCGCTAAAAGCACAAGGGAAGAACAAGCATTTTAAAGTCCAGCTAAAAGAGACTGTCTACTGCATCGGGCAGCGTAAATTCAGCACCATGGAAGAACTTGTAGAACATTACAAAAAGGCACCAATTTTTACAAGTGAACAAGGAGAAAAACTGTATCTTATTAAGCATTTGTCATGATAATGCTGATCAGAAGTGACTGCTACACAGCTGTAATTCGTCATATAATTGAAGACTGAGAAAATGTCAGTCCAATTATGTTTGATTGGAAATCACTTTCTGACCCTACATAAGAATTGACTATAATACATAAGTATTTTTATTATAACTCAGCCCATACATATATACTACATATGCAAAACATCTGCACAAAGCAGTTCCTTATCCTTGGTCTTCTGTTTTATTGTTTTCTTTGCTCTTTTTCTCTTTGCTTCTAATATTAAGGTTTTATATTTTGAAGAAATGATGCAGATCAAAAGTCTTTACATGGAAGAATTTATTGGTTTATTTTCTTTATTTCCTTGTAAGGGTACCATATTAGTCACTTGGTTTGCACTTGCAATGGTTTCTCTTCATATAAAATTATTATATCAGTATATGGCATATGCTAAAATAAATTTCTTGGACAGTGTTCTTTTCTGTGACTAAATAGCAATAATAAATGGAAAATTAGAAATTTTTTCAGGTATTTGTTGCAAGCCATTGTAAATATCAAGTATGTTATATCTGCCATTTTAAAAAATTTATTCATTGTCTTCATTGTAAAGCAAAACAAATGGGACATACATTTGAAAATGTATCTTGTACACTTCTAATTTACACCTGTTGGAAACAAAAATCTCTAAATTTCTAGGATTTTTGCGGGGGTGCTTCTTATCTGGTTATTCAAAAGAATAAAGCAGTCTCTGAGATATTTAGCTTTTCAGACTATAAATGGATGCTCTAGTGTTATATATCATTTTCTTCCCCTAGTGTTATTTTACCAAAGCTCTTGTTGGGGTATGTTACATCTGTGTCAGTGTGGAAAAAGCTGTGGTCAAATGTTGGGGAAATAGGAGGCAATGAGATAACTTGGTTTCCCTCCCACCTCTAAACATCAGTAATTATCAGGCAATAGTATTTCTACTATTTTCATTTCCTCCTGTCAGCTTTGAGTTTTGTTGACTGAGACACTAAAATTGATTATACCTGAGGGAAAGACACGATGTGCCAAATGATTAGACGAAGTTATTTTTAAAATCTTACTTTTGAAAGGTTTCTGTTACATTTTTGTTTACCAAGCAGAAGTTTGGGTGTAAGAGGCTATTAAGGAGTATTGAATCTACTTCTGCAGGTCACAGAAGAAAACTATTTTGTGAGCTCCCCTTCCCAAAATTAATTCAAAAATTAATTTTGAAATTTAAATTTAAGCAAAGTAACCTTCAATATTTTAATTAAAATACTTAATAAAACCATAGAACTTAGTAGGAAATAATACGGTATTTTAAAAATTTCCCCAATGCTAAGCAAATGAATGTTTCTGTTCTTTAATATACTCTAGATAAGTATTTAAAACATGAAAATTACTGATGTAAAAATTGAAGTCTGATTCCTGAAATTTTTGGTATGGGTTTTTTTTTTAATTATTAATTTTTTTTTAATTCTTCAAATCTTAAAATCGTTTAAAGTCTTTACATTATCACTTGGTGGCAGCCCTGGCTTCTCCCACTAAGCAACAGGGTCAGCAAATATAATTAAGGCATTGAAGTATAATTTTTCATTTTCATTATATCTGCTTATCTTTGTCAATCTCCCTTTGTTTATTGAATGATTATTAGTAGATAAGTATAATAGAAATAAGTTGTGTGCCTCCCTTTTTTGCTGTAAGATCACTTGACTATAAGTTGAGGAAAATTTCAGTGTTAAAATATGATTAGGTAGTAAAATCTTTTTATTTAAACATTTGATGATGCCTTTTCTCCATTTTTTGTTTTTTTCCCCCAGTATTACTTAAAAAAAATTAATCTTTGTATCACAGGCATGAACTATATAGTAAACCCCACTGAGGATTAAGGATTTTGAGAAAGCAGCTAGGAATGGAGTAGCACTGAAAGTAGACTACACATTTCTGTGCCATAATTAGATTTATAATAACTGGAGAGTTCCCAGATAGCCCACTTAACCATTTTAACAAGCATTGCATTTACTTATCTTCTACAAGGCAGAAGAGTTGGGCCATCTGATTGTTCAACAAAATAAAGCTTGAACAGCATGCAGGAGTTGAGGCAGGCAAACCAGGTTGTAGAACTCTTCTATTTGTTAAATCAGAGAAGAGAAAATGTATTCCACACAGATACAAAAGGTATCATCACTCATCTCTTCTTTTTCTGTTGCCACATTTTTCTTCTTTCTGGTGTCCTGTAGTTTCTCAAGTCCTTTAGTCCCTCTCCTATCCATGCACAGCTGGGCTGCAAAATGCCAGGTAGTTGATGAGCCAGTAATACCTATTGTGTGCTCTTATTATACTGGGATGAAAATCTCACTGGCAACTATGGAATTTTGTACTTAAACATCTTATCAAATTTTTAAAAGTCTTAAACCAACCCTTACCTCAATAACTTTTTTATAAATGTAAACTTTACTTGAAGCAATTTTCTTAAGAGCTAGAACAACCTTAGAAAGCATCTACGTAGCTAGTGAGTAGCAGGACTTGTATTAGAAACCAGGTCTCCTTATTCCCAGCCTGGTACATTCTGTTTGGTGACACACTGCCATTCTGTGCTTGTTTTAGACTTCAGAGTTCTGGGGATAACCTGGGTGGCTCAGCTGAGTGTCCAGCTCTTGATTTCAGCTCAGGTCATGAGCTCAGGGTCGTGCGCTTGAACCCTGCATTGGGCTGTGCGCTCAGCAGGGATTCTGCTTGGGATTCTCTCCCTCTTGCACTCTAATTTTCTCTCTTTCTCTCACTGTCTAAAATAAGTTTTCACATTAAAACAAACAGACTAAGAGTTCTGGGAAGAGTGGATTTACAGAAATTTTCTTCCATATGTGAGAAGACACTTAACCATCAATTTAAACACCGATAACACACAGAACCCTGCCGAACCCACCTGTGTAAATAACTTCTCCAGAATCTTGGAAGAAGTTATTTGAGAACTGAAGTTTAGTAATGAAAGGCTGTTGTTGCAGTATCTATCAATTGGTCATAGGTCCTTAGGATTCATTTGAATATGTATGAACACACACACTATCTTTTACATTTACATCACAGTAACAGATGCCTAGCACAATTAAAGACCATGTCACGTACATATCACTGAAAACAGGGAAGCCATTGCTATTGTTGGCAGATGAGCAACTTGGGTTGGTAGAAAAAGGCCATCCTTATAGATGCATGGCACATAAATTATCTCCAACTTCAAAGCTCTCATTCTGTCTTCTAATCCAGAGATTACACACAGGGGAACTACTGTCAGTGTAGATACTTCTGTGAGAATTAGGAAAAGGCACCTCTTAACCTCCATACCCTGCCCTTCTCCCACGTCTTGGCCAGGTGCCCTATTCAGGGTATAACCAAATAGGACTACAATAAAGCCCACATAGTACAAAAGTAATTGTTCATATTTAAAAATGGGGGAATTTCACAAAATAGAGTTTTGATTTCCCCTGAATAATAAGCTGACAGTACTGGAGTTGAATTCCCACAAGGTCACCTTTTTATTGGATGGAACCTAATATAAATGGTTCCCTTATGTTACTAATGTACATGGTTAAAAAGAAAAAAAAAAGAAAAAGAATTGTAGAAGTCTCCTTTCCAACCCTTATCTCCCTAGTTCACATCTCCAAATGTAGTTGTAGTTAATTCCTATCTTATAATGTGGAGGTTTTGGTTTAGATCTGGAAACTTATTTTTCAGAAACAGCTCAGATGCAATGTCCAAATCAACAAATTGGGAATGTAGCATTACAAAATGATTTAACCTTTCCACTTTAATATTTTGCTCCAAGAAAAGGGGGCCCTTTGTATTCTTGTGTATATAGATACATATACAGAGATAGATCTTTTAACTCTTTCCAAGTGGCTTCACAATTATAATCACTTCTTCCTTAAAGGATATTGATAAAAGAGAGATGACATCTTCATTTTATGTTCTGAACAGCATCCAGTGGACTTTCTAAAAAATGCAACATTACTGCTGGGGAAAACCATTATTTGATTCTACTGTGAAGCAAGGTAGGAAGCCTCTCCCCTCTCATAAGCTGGTTCTGTTGGTTTAGCAAGTTTATATGACTCAGCTCTGTCATCTAAACACGTGTCGACCAGCATACTGTTCATACTCCACACCCTAATTTCTTACTGTTAAATGATCTAAACAAAGTGACCAAGGAACTGAAATGTATTTTTCTAGTTACCATGGAGATGTTTTTTGATCTGAAAGTATACAGTTTGCCGAGACGTTTTTAATGAGTAGAACCTAAATTGAATGTTGTGAGGTTTTAAAGAATAGGAGTTTCAATCAGCCATGTTCATAGAGGTAAATTTTTTAAACCCAAATGTCTTTTTAAGATTATGTTTGTTGGCCAGAGCACTTTTAATTATAAAATATTTCAGAATTGGCCTGTTGCTCATAGTGGCTTAGCACAAACATTTATCTACTGGTCTGGCTGGCTTTTAAATGTTTTGCTCAAATTACTTTTTAAGCTGTTTTTTAAGGCTAGGTTAAAGCTGGGCTCAGTATTTTGGAATAATGTAAATTTCATTTGTACTTACAACTGCAGAAGACAAAGAGTAGTCAACTTCCTTTTTTCCATGTTTTGTGGTACCTTTCAGAAAAGTAATGACTTTAACAGGAAAACAAACATAAATAGACATCTAAGGTAAAATCCCTCGTTGCTTTAAATAAATTTCTGGGCTGATTCTAAGAAAATTTATATCTGAGACTATGTAGAAAAGTTGCAGATGGCCTTTGGGTAATTACGGAGACAGCTGGGTTCCAAAATGAGACTGAACTGTTGTCTGTTTTAGAACGATTATTGAATTGATTTTCTTGGGCTCTTACTGAAAGAAATATGTAATCCCTGAATAAGCATGTTGTTTCTAGGAGCATGTAATGCCAAATTTTACTTGTTTTGATAAGTTTTCTAAAGGGGGATGGTACGGAAAAGAAACACTTATTTCCTCAGGGCAAATGCTAATCACTTGGTGCCAAGATGAAAAGAATAGTATTTGAACTGTTATATCTATATGCATGATTGTGTGTCACTGTTTAACTTTTGGAGATATTTATCCATCATCCATCCATGAGGTCAACTCGCCTCAAATATTTGAATGATCGGGTGTCAGAGTTTTGAGCTAGCAATATGCTACTGAAGAAAATAGACATAGCTGTCATAAAATTTATATTGCTAGTGATGAGACGCCTAACGGTGAAGTGCTCTAAAGAAAGAACAGAGGAGGAAGTTGAGAAGGTTGAGTGAGAAGTGGGGTGTTAATTAATATAGGGTGATCAAAGTATGCCTCTAATAAAAAAAAAAATTTACCTTTGAGCTTATTGTATACTCCACTTCAAAGAATCAGTGATGACTGACCAGGATTAAACTAGTGGTTGAGTGAAAATACAGCAGCCATAGCCATTTAAAAATTATACTACAATTTTCACTATTACAGAGCATTGTTTCTGTTTCTAGGTTTTTTTTTTTAATTGAATAAAATGGTATTTAAGTATAGAACTTTTAACTCAAAGGGCTGTTCTGAATAAAGCTTGATTCTCCATCTTAAGAGGAGTTGTTGGGGGATGTCACACTGAAAAAAAAAATCAGGAAGAAGAACTGTTTGACAGACATCTGATCACACCTAAAGGAAAAAATTGAGGTTAAGGAGGATTAAATTCGTGGTGCTCTGCATTGGTGGCCAGGCAATAAACTAGGAAGGAAATGGAAAAGTATAAAATATATTGAAAGGAGGTGAAAAAGAGCTACGAGAACCCTGAAAACTAGAGCTTGAAAGTTACATAGTTATATCTGGAGCAGACTCAGTGGAAGCAGGAGTTAGAAGAGTAAGACAAAGGGAAACCCTGTGTTTTTTTCCAAAAAGAAAGAAGGAGGGAAAAAGGGAGGGAGGAAAGAAAAATTGAGACTGGATTACAACTGTCAGATGTGCTAAAACCCCAGGACATAGATATTTAGGAATCTGGGTAAAGGAAAGGGAATTCTGTGCTAAGTAGGGCAAGAATGGTTATTGGAATGGAGTAACTGATCATGCAGTCCATGCCAAGGTACCAGGACCTATCCTGCGCTTACACAACCCTAAGAGTGGTGGCCTCAAATTTTGTGCCCTACTGCCCCACCCACCCTTGGTTCAATTCTAGTCCCAGCACTACAGAACTCAGAGAGCTTAGGAATCTCTTCTTTGATCATCAATTTCCTTATCCCATTGTCTCTTTACCTTTCCCTAAAAACCTTTTCTCTTCTTGCTTTTTCTTCCATAATTAAATATCAAATGCTTAAGTGGCAAATAATATAATAGGAAAAAAAATTCCTATTTCTAGACTGTACTTGCTTATAGTAGGAAATAGGTCCGTACTTCAGCAGTTCGTCTTGAGACATAAATGATCCTTCAACTCTGGAGAGCAGTAGAAATTAACCGGAGAAGTGCAGGAAACATGTTAGAGAATAGTTTGGTTTGGGTGTGTTGCCTTAAAGAGACCCCAACCAGCTAACAAGAAGGTATAGAAGTACCTCAAAGTCAGAAGAAGAAGGCATAGATCAGAGGGGGGATGTCAGGGCAAAGGTAGGAGCTGGAAGGTGAGGCACAGCTGTCCAGAAGTTCTCTCTCAATGGCAGGCCCAAGCAGGGGTGATGGTCTGAGTTCCTTGAGTCATGAACCAGTCCTGACAGGGACTGTTGTTCAAAAACTGTGGCAGGCAGGTGGCATTATCCCTCAGTGTCCTTGGGGTGTGCTGAGTCCAAGACAGAGACTGTCCTTGCGGTGGCTTGTGAAAGCTCATGTTGCCTTGTCAACATGGCAGCTGGGCATCTTGCCAGGAACCCATGCCCAAGTAGAGCTAACTAGCTTAACCCAAGTTCTGTTGAACAGCTCTCCTGCTTCCCCCACAACATAAGTAAATGAGTTGTTCTGTCATTCTCTGTTTACATACCTTTTCCTTTCCATCCTCAGTGTGTATTCCCTTCAACTTTTCAGTCCTTGAGCTTGGCTCATGCTACTGGCCCAGTTGGAATGCTCAACTGAATGCATCTCTCCTACCCAAATCTAATTGGTAAATCCTTAGGATTCCATATTGAGATTTGTCTATTTCCTAAAACCTTTGCTAATCTCCAGGATCACTCACCCCACTGTGCTCCTCAAAAACATTGTGGTACAGTTAGGTGAGTGAAAAAGACTTGGAGTTAGGCAAACCTCTGTTGATATTCCGGTCTCCATCCCTGACTAGCTCTGTGATGTGTAGTAAATAAATTTCTCTGATCCCTATGTCCTTATATGAAAAGTTGGAAATCAGTTCTTACCTTGTAAGTCTGTTATATAATATATGAAAATCTTTATAATTATGGAAAGCCTTTAGGGACAATTCCTGGCATGTAGTAGATACCCAGTATGCATTGACTTTGACTGTTAGCTTTTAACACGTGGAAACTGTGGGCAGAAATGGACTTAGGATGGAGGAATTAGGAAGCCAGGACTGGGAAAACAAGTGTCAAAGCTAGTATGTATGAAGCACTCCCAAGCTGGCGTGTGTCCAGACCCAAAGGCAGAGGGGGCCAGTATCAGAAGCTAGGAGAGCAGTGAGAGACTATGTACAAGCAGCTGGTGACCAGAGGTCAGGGCACAGATGTGGCCACTGACTCAGTACTGGGATCATGGAAAACATGCACCAAGTGTTCCTGAACATGATTTAGTAAAAAATACACAATTAATATTAGCACTTATTTTGTCAGATCCCACTGTAAGTATACCATCCCATTTAGTCCTCACAACAGCCCTATGAATTAGGATGGTCTCCCAATTTACAGGTAAAGACACTAAAACAGACTATTTAAATGACTTGCCTAAGAAATACAGCTAGTAAGTGGCAGAGCCCAGATGCCAACCCAGACAATTGTTTCCAGAGCCTTCTTTAAACTACCCTCTAATAGAGATCTTCAACTGGAAGCCTTTCTTTGCTGGTCCAGGGGCCAGACCATAAGATGGGGAGCCTGCAAAGGACCAGCCAAAGTGAATAATCCCAAATGTATTTATTGGTTTGTTTGTTTTTTAAAAGATTTTGTTTTTAAGTGATCTCTATACCTCACATGGAACTCAAACCTATAACCCTGAGATCAAGAGTTGTATGTTCCACTGACTGAGCAAGCCAGGGGCTTCTGTATTTATTGTTAACATTATGAATATAGCAAATGGTTAATACAGCATTTGTGAAAACTACTGTATTCCTGGAACTGGGCTAATTGTGCTTTGTCAGTATTCTTTAATCCCACAACTATTATGTAAGGCATTACCTATTTTGTAAATGAAAAAATAAGGAGTTGCTTATTTTTGCTTAAATAAGGAGTTGCTTATAAAAATGGAGTTGCTTTCTTCCCATTCATATCAAAGGAGTACTACTTTTCCTATCCACTCCTCAACCTACAACTATCGATCTGATGAGCCAAGCTTTCCACTGAAACCCCTGTTACTCAGATTTAACAGATGGCCTTCCAGGTGCTAAATTCAGGGGACATTTTTCAGTGATCAACTCAGTGACTCTTCTGCACTCCTCCTTGATGATTTCCCCCATCCTTCATCATTTCCAGGACCGCAGTTTGCTCCAGGGCTACCTCTCTGGCCTATTTTTCTCCCTGTATCTCCATTTCTTCTTTCTTGTGCTGGTCCTTATAGGTAGGTCTTCTCCAGGAGCATGTCCACATGTCTCCTTTATCTGCACAATCTCCTTGCATGCTCTCACCCACTTCCTGATCTCTGCTACCACTGGAATGCTGAGGGTAGGGGAAATGGTGCCATGCCCTTGACACCCACAGATTTGGGACAAAGATCATTAACATGCTAGAGACTGCTGCTAACAATAAAAGCATGTCAAATTGAAGTGTATGAAGGTGAACACATGGAACCTTCTGTACCACCCCCAACCCTGCCTAGTCAGACCTCACCTCTTCCTCCTCCTTTCCATTATTTTGATTGAGGAGCTGCCATCCACCCAGTTACTCAAACCTAGACCTGAAAGTCTTGTTTTCTTCCTCCACCCTGCTAATCCATTCTGTATCCAAGAGCTATCAATTCTGCCTCTTTCATCTTTTGAATTTAGTCACTTCTCTCTACAGACCTGGGAAAGCCTAGTGGAAGCCAACACTGTCTCTTACCTCGCTGACCAACATAGTTTTTTCGTTGCCCTCCTGCCTCCAGTTTTGTCCCTTCTACTGTTTTCTTCACTCCAGTCATAAACTTTTTAAAGCTCCAATGCAGGGAATAACATGATGAGATTTGAGCTTTTAACACTTTCATTGCTCTCAAGATAAACTCTAACCTCCTCAACAAAGCATTCAGAGCTGTCTGGAATCCTGGATCCATGAGCCTCATTCCTTGCCACCCAGTCTTGCTCGCCTATATTCCCTTGTGGATATTTCTGTCACTTTATCTTCAGTATTGATTTATGACTATTTCCATATCTGTCTTCTCCACTAGTTGAAAAGTTCTTGGATTAGGGCAGGGACTATTGAATTCCCAGATTCTAGGGTACAGTAGGCCCTTGGTGAATATTTGTTGAATGAATAAAAAATAGGTGATTAACTTTCCCAAAGGTTATAATGCAAATAAGTTCTGAAAGTGGAACCAAAATCTGTGGCACTCTAAAACCCATATTGGCCCACGAATGCATCCCACTAATGCTTACATCAAACAGTACAAAAAGATATACAGCACCCAAAAGAATTGAAAACAGGGTCTTGAAGAGATGTTTGTATACCCATGTTAATAGCAGCATTATGCACAATAGCTAAGAAATGGAAGCAACTCAAATGTCCATTGATGGATGAATGAAGGATAAGCAAAATGTGTTATGTACATACAATGGAATATTATTTAGCTTTAGAAAGGAAGGAAACTCTATAATATACTACAATATGGCTGAATCTTGAGGACATTATGCTAAGTGAAATAAGTCATAGGCAAGTAATTGCATGATTCCATTTATATGAGATAGTGTAGTCAGAATCATAAAGGCAGAGAGTATAATGGTGGTTGTCAGGGGCTAAGGGGAGGGAGAAATGGGGAGTTACTGTTTAACTGGTATAGAGTTTCAGTTTTATAAGATGAAAAGATTTATGGGGATGGATGTAGTGATGGTTGCATAACAATTTGAATATATTAATACCACTGAACTGTACACTTAAAAATGGCTAAGAAGGAACTCAGAAAGTCAAATAGGATATGATTTCACTCCTGGGTGGAATTTAAGAAACAAAACAGATGAACATATGGGAAGGGAAGGAAAAATAAAATACAATGACAACAGAGAGGGAGGCAAACCATAAGAGACTTAATTCCAGGAAACAAACTGAGGGTTGCTGGAGGGGCCATGGGTGGGGGGATGGGGTAACTGGGTGATGGGTATTAAGGAGGGCACTTGAAGTAATGAGCACTTGGTATTATATTCAACTAATGAATCACTAAATTCTACCCTGAAACTAATACAGTATATGTTAATTAAATTGAATTTAAATAAAATAATTTTTA
Organism: Lutra lutra; assembly: GCF_902655055.1. NCBI lineage: Eukaryota > Metazoa > Chordata > Mammalia > Carnivora > Mustelidae > Lutra > Lutra lutra. The sequence continues at coordinate 128,164,086 of NC_062278.1, read as the reverse complement.
AATTGTTAAGGTAAACTTTATGTTATGCATATTTACAAAAAAAAAAAACAACTTCAAAAAAAAGTCCCCAAACAAAGATGTCCTGCAAGGAGTCTTGTTCCCATTTTTCTCCTCCGTCTTGCTGATTCCCACTCTCTCTGCTCCAAGGTAATCAATCTTGTTAGTTTCTGTATCGCCTTCCAGGTTTTCTTTTTGCAAATATAAGCAAATATAAAGCTATATTCTTCACCTTCTGACTTCTTAAAAGATATTTAAAAAAAATTTTTTTAACAACTTTACCTTTTCTGGAGTATGTAGCAAAAGGATCTAGTAAGTACCCAGCTTGAATGAACTCACAAGATGGAGACTTGGAAGACAATAGCTATTTGAGGAGAGGGTAAAGTAATCTTGCTTGCTCACCACGAGTGAGGCCTTTAGGGACAGCCAGGGTCCTCCAGGACAGAGCCTTAGGTATCTCTCCTAGGCAGATTCTCAAGCTCCTCAGAGTTACCTTTCCTCTGGAACTCTTCTAGGCCACTCCCTCTGATGCAATATCTGGGTTTGGACAGAAAGGAGGGAGCTGCACAGCCCTCCCCTTCTGAGCTGTCTGGGCTGACTCCTCTTTCTAGAACAATTCAGTCTTCACGGCAATTCAGACTTCAGCTCCAACACCTGCATGCTGAAGCAAGGATGGCTGAGATGGACAGAATGCTTCATTCTGGAAGGAAACAATATTCCAGGTCTAGCTGAATCTGCCAAACACAGACCCTCTCTGTGGTTTTAGAAGAAGTCTTGACAAATCTTATCATGTGGTTTCTCTACGCCTTGATTCCTTGTTTACTCGTAGGTAAGTATGAATTAGAATATAGCCAGTAGCTTGGGATTCAAATATAGGTTAAGAAGGTGAAAAATACTTTAGCAGAGTTTGGAGTTGCAATATATGTATAGAACATATTGTGTCTGTTTTTAAAAAGGTTTCTCACATCTTAAACCTTCATCCCCATTCACAAAACAAAAGCCTGCATTCTGTTTGGAAATCTCTTTCCTAATGATCACAGAACAATTTGGAAAGATAAAGTATCAAAGCAGATAGATTAGCAGAGCTCCATGCATTTTATTATTTATCTCATCTGGGACACCTGGGTTGCTCTGTTGGTTAAGCAGCTCCGGTCATGATCCCAGGTTACGGGGATCAGGAGTCCTGTATCAGGCTCCTTGCTCAGTGGGGAGCCTGCTTCTCCTGCTTCTCCCTCTGCCTGCTGCTCCCCTGCTTGTGCTCTCTGTCTCTCTGACAAATAAATAAAACCTTCAAAAAAATTTTGTCTCATCTGGTTTTAAAAGGCAAAATATGGTTATCTGGGTCTTTCTGTGTATGCCTTGGGATGTTAACTGTAAAGACAGGGTAAAGTAAAATAAAGATTCTAACAATATATTCATGAATAAAAAGGCTTAATTTGCAACCTTAATATTGGGTATAAGACCTATAAAAATTGGATTTCTCCTGGTCACTGCAGAAAAAGTAGCAGTTAGGTACTCCATAGCATTTTTAAAAAATTGGTTGGGGCATTTTCTCTACCAGTAAGATTACATAATTTTCTTTGCTCCACTCGTGGCTACTTGTACCTACATGCTTTGTTGTTCCAAAATTGAAGCTCCTTAGTCTTTGATGTTTCTTCATGCCAAAACACATTTAAGGGAAACTTAAAATTTTAATGCTCTGAGGTACTGGGCACTTTGCAGTGTTGGTGGGAGCCTTGAGTTCTTTCTGTCTTTTCTTTCTCCTTCCTTCCTTCCTTCCTTCCTTCCTTCCTCTGAGAACAAATTGTTTTAGTTTAAATCAGGCAACAAATTATTCTAAAGCGATTTGCAGATGTTTAGAATTGGCTTTTTAACATCAAACTTACAGTGTCTCTTCCTAGCTCAAAAACCTTCACAACTCCTCATTGCTCAGTGCATGAGATTGCTCAGTGCATGAATGCTCAGATCCACTGTTTGTTTCATGATTCTGCATATTCAGGCCTCAACTCTATTCCCCATTTTTCTTTGACAACGGTATGAACCACAGGTAGCTGCTGTCTTCACCTCTAATACCCTCATTTCCTCCTCCTAGCTTTTATGATCGTTATTTCCTACCAGAAGCACTCTGTTCCTTTCCTCAACTCAAGCCCATACTCCCCTTGTCATTCCCTCTACCTTTAGACTCTTCCCAGACTTCTCTCTCCTTTGACTGTTGAGTGCACATACTCTGCTTAAGTGGGTTACTTCTGTTTCCTGTGCTGGCCTGAGGAAAGGGCCTGGACATCTTTTCTGGTGTCCTCATAGCTCCTAGCATAGGCGAATCATGTTGGTTATTTGGTTAGTTAGCTAACTGATTAGTTGGTGAAACAAGTTGCCAGAAAAACAAGCCCCCACTAAGCCAGAGGGAGAAGATGAGGAGGCCAAATGAGAAGGGGAAGGCTCAGCAATTTTTTCCAAATTCTTTTTCCTTCATTGAGGTATAGTTGACATTTAACATTGTATTACTTCCAGATATACACCATAATGATTTGGTATTTGTATTTATTGCAGAATGATGACCATAATAAATCTGGTTAACATCCATCATCATACACAGTTATGTAACCAAACCAATGTGAGTTGGCTCCTTGATGAGTCAGAAACTGCAAGTTAATTTGTTGCACAAGGAAAACTTCTATTTGCACAAATAAGGAGATCATGGCAAATGGCTTCCAAAGCGGTAACTCTCCCAGGGTGGATGGGTTCCTTTTGTTTAGAGTTAGAATGAATATTTTAGATAGGGAAGCCCTGTCATGGTATGTAGAGGGGGACATAACTTTGCACATGTGCCGTAAGGAAACATGCCTAGCACACATTGTACATTATGTAAATGAGACTTGTGCTTCTCCTTTACAATGAGGTAAAGGTAATCGCTGGTCATTCCACAGGTCACTCCATGGTCCATCTGCGTAGGCCTTAGCCTGGGGTTTAGCTCAAGCAGTCCGGGTCATCTGGGACAGTAGGAGGTGGTGTCAGGGCCATAGCCATCCCCTGGGGGTAGGTTTGGGTTTCATTGGCCTGAGTTAAGAGGTAAGCCAGAAAGAAGAGCCTAAGGAAAAATATAGGACAAAAGTGAGTACAAGCAGGTGGGCAGTAAATGTCAGGTCTTGGAGTCTAGTTGGTGACAGTTACACATTTTTTTTTTTCTTGTGATGCAATACAGTGCTATTTAAATACCTTAAAATATGCAAGCAGTATTAATAACTATAGTTACCATGCTGTACATTACATCCCCAGGACTTACCTATTTCACTTAAAACTGGAAATTTGTACCTTTTGACTCCCTTCACCCATTTTTTTAAATTTGGCATTTTCTTCAGTGAGGCAGTCCAGTCTTTCTTTTTTTTTAAAAAAGATTTTTATTTATTTATTTGACAGATCACAGGTAGGCAGAGAGGCAGGTGGCGAGAGAGAGAGAGGAGGAAGCAGGCTCCCCACTGAGCAGAGAGCCCGATGCGGGGCTCGATTCCAGGACCCTGGGATCATGACCTGAGCCGAAGGCAGAGGCTTTAACCCACTGAGCCACCCAGGTGCCCCCAGTCTTTTAAGCCTTTCCTGAAAACTCCTGTTTCAAACAGAGCTGGAAATGAGTGTGGTCTTCTGCCACCTATAAACCTATACAGAAAACCAAAAACCAAAAACAAAACAAAAAAAAAACCCAGTAATGGAAACCACAAGGATGTCCCAATCAGACTTGTGTGAGTTTTGACTCCATCACTTGCTAGCTCAGTGACTGTATCATACAACTTCATTTTCCTCATCAGTGAAATGGTTAAAAAAAAAAATAGCCACCTTGAGACTGGGAGGTGTTTTAATTAAATGAGATGATGCAAACGAAAGCACTCCAAAGATGTCAGTGTGTGCCACCCCCTTGTTAATTATTATTATCTTTGGGTTACGTAAACAGATGGTGTTCTCAGCAAATAATTGCTTTAGTTGAGGTTGCCTTTATACAATTTTGACCATTTCCTCTGGATGGTGTAGGTGATTGCAAAGAATTCTGCAAATTCTAAATGAACTTCTATTACTCTAGATCCCTGGACAGGTGGGTAGACATTCTTGCTCACCTTTATAGAATTCATTTGCCTTGCCCTGTCCCTTCTAAATAATAGTGTGTGATTCAGGAAACTGATCACTACTACTACTACTACCACCACCATCACCACCACTCCTACTACTACTACTGCCACTACTACTACTACCAACAACATCAATAGCAGCAACAACAATCACAGTGGCTGTTTCTGAGCTCACAAAGTGCTCTAGTTTAGCAAAAATGTTCTCTTGACTTCTCAAAGTCCTGCAAAGTAGGTGGTATTACATCCACTTTACATACCATGAAACAGACTCAGAGAGGTTCAGTAATTTGCCCAAGTATTTACATATAGTAAGTCGGAGAATTGGGATTTGACTCTGGTTTGGCTAGTTCCAGACCCTGTGCCCTCTGTATCTCTCTCAAAAAGAAGCTGAGACACTGAAGCAGGTTAGGAAAAGGGAGGACAGACAAAGTATGGGGAATAAAGATGCTGCTACCTTTTCTGAACATTTGCTATAAGGGCGGTTGGAGGGTAGAAGTGGCAGAAAGGAACCCAAGTGAGGGGAGTTGGCAGTAGACTCAGTGGGAGGAAGCCAGCACTGGCATCATTCTAAGGAGGAGATACAAGGATTTCTGTCTGGAAAATTTGCCCAAGGGCTTTGTGGTCGGCAGCCTTACTTAGTAGCAAAAACATCTAATATAAGATAGGAGATTAGGAAAAAGGAAGTAAGGCTGAGGCTAATTTCATTAAGGGAGCCAACACCTAATTCACTTACTTAATTTTCATTAAATGACATTTCTCTTACCTTCTATGTGCTAGGTTCTGGGCTAGGTGCTGATTATAGAAGAATAAATTGGAGTCCCTTTTCTTCAGGGAACAGAAGAGCCTGCTGGGAAATACATTTAAGTCTTTGGCATTAGGGAATTGACCATTATAGTTTCAACTATTCTTTGGCAATGAGAGGTAAGGTCTGCATTAGTGGTACTCAGTCTCAAATGCACATTGCAATCACCGGGGGAGCTTTTAAAACTATAAATGCCTGGGTCTCAAGAGCCAGAGATTCTGACTTAATTAATCTAGGGTGCTTTCTGGGCATTGGAATTTTTCAAAACTCCCTATCTGGGGCTCCTCAGAGAAGTGGTTTATTCCAGGACTGGGCAGAGAAAATGAAAGACAAGTCTGGAGCATTTGTAGTGAATAAGAAAGTACTCAAAAAAGGATGGAGTCCTAAATGAAATGAATATCCTGGATTGGAAAAAAGAACATTAGTGGAAAACCTAGTAAAATTCAAGCAAGTGTAGAGTTTGGTTAATGGTAATGTACCAATGTTGTTAGTTTCTTAGTTTTGACAAATACATCATGGTTATGTAAGATGTTAGTATTAGGGGAAGCTGGGTGAAGGATATGTAGAAACTGTGTGTGTACTGTCTGCAGTTTTTTCTGTAAATCTAAGATTATTCAACAAATAAAAATTCTATTAATAAAAGTAACATGAAAAGGGTGCCTGGGTGGCTCAGTAGGTTAAAGCCTGTGCCTTCGGCTCAGGTCATGATCTCAGGGTCCTGGGATTGAGCCCCGCATCGGGCTCTCTGCTCAGTGGGGAGCCTGCCTCCCTCTCTCTCTGCCTGCCTTTCTGCCTACTTGTGATCTCTCTCTCTCTCTGTTAAATAAATAAATAAAATCTTTAAAAAATATATAAAATGATAAAAGAGAGTGAGGAGTGGGAATAAGTAAAAAGTACACAAGAACCAATCTGAAGAGGCTCCTGGGTGGCTCAGTCAGTTAAGCATCTGCCTTCAGTTCAGGTCATGATCCCAGAGTCCAGGGTCGAGCCTGGCATCAGGCTCCCTGCTCAGTGGGGAGTCTGCTTCTCCCTCTCCCTCTGTCACTCCCCCTTCTTGTGTGTTCTCTCTGTCCAATAAATAAATAAAATCTTAAAAAAAAAAAAAAACAATTTGAAAGAGGTCCCAATGGCCAAAGCTGGAATAATTTGAGTAACAAAGTAACAATAGAATAAAATAAATATTCATGACCCCATACTAATGTAAGTAGTTAAATGAATGAATGAATGAATGAATAGTAGAGAAGGAACAGCTCTTCCTTACAGAATTCCAATTAATAAACAGTAAATCATGGTGAATTAGAACATCAGAGCAATAATTGTTACAAATAATAGCCACTAGTAAATACTAAAACTAATGGGTAAAAGTTTGAGAAGGAGAATAGTCATATAGTGTCAAAGTATGTCCTCTAAGTTATTTATTAATTATAAAGGGAGAAATGATAACTTTTATAGTAGAGATACCACCTTAACCAAGTGACCAAGGTTAACATCACCCATAAGACACTTAAATCATGAACTACCTGTGAATACATGCCAAAAATGTATTACCTCAGTCAAATTATGGGAAAATATCAGATAAACTCAAATTGAGGAATATTCTACAAAACAACTGACAAGTACTCTTTTAAAATTAACATATAATGTATTAGTTGTTTCAGGGGTACAGACCTGTGATTCATCAATCTTATATCATGTGCCTTCCCCAACATCCATCACCAAGTTACCCCATCCCCCCACCCACCTCCCTCCAGCAACCCTGTTTGTTTCCTATGATTAAGAGTCTCCTGTGGTTTGTCTCTCTCTCTCTCTCTGGTTTCATCTTGTTTCACTTTTTGCTCTCTTCTCCTATGATCCTCTGCCTTGTTTCTCAAATCCCACATATCAGTGAGATCATGTGATAATTATCTTTCTCTGATTGACTTATTTCTCTTAGTATAATACCCTCTAGTTCCATCCATGTCATTGCAAATGACAAGATTTCGTTTTTTGATGGCTGTGTAATATTCCATTGTGTGTATGTGTACGCACACACACACATGTACTTACCACATTTAAAAAAATATTTTATTTATCTATAGGACAGAGAGAGCTCAAGTAGGGGGAGCAGCAGGCAGAGGCAGAACAGACTCCCACTGATCATGGAGCCCAATGCGGGACTCAATTCCAGGACCCCGGGATCATGACCTGAGCTGAAGGCAGATGCTTAACTGACTGAGTCATCCAAGCATCCCTACCACATCTTCTTTATCCATTCATCTGTTGATGGACATCTGGGCTCTTTCCATAGTTTGGCTATTTTGGACATTGCTATTATAAACATTGTGGTGCACGTGCCCCATGACATCACTACATTTGTATCTTTGGGGTAAATACAAACTTATAGGGTAGCTCTACTTTCAACTTTCTGAGGAAACTCCATACTGTTTTCCGGAGTGATTGGCTATACCAGCTTGCATTCCCACCAACAGTATAGGAGTGTTCCCCATTCTCTACATCCTTGCCAACATCTGTTGTTTCCTGACTTGTTAATTTTAGCCACTCTGACTGGAATGAGAGGCTATCTCATTGTGGTTTTGATTTGTATTTCCATGATGCTGAGTGATGTTGAGTACTTTTTCATGTGTCTGTTAGCCATTTGGATGTCTTCTTTGCAGAAATGTCTGTTCATGTGTTCTGCCTGTTTCTTGATTGGATTTTTTGTTCCTTGGGTGTTGAGTTTGGTAAGTTCTTTATAGATTTAGGGTACTAGCCCATTGTCTGATATGTCATTTGCAAATATCTTCTCCATTCTATTGGTTGTATTTTGGTTTTGTTGACTGTTTCCTTTGCTGTGCAAAAGCTTTTATATTGATGAAGTCCCAATAGTTCATTTTTGCCCTTGCTTCCCTTGCCTTTGGCGATGTTCCTAGGAAGACGTTGCTGCAGCTGAGGTCAAGAGGTTGGTGCCTGTGTTCTCCTCAAGGATTTTGATGGATTCCTGTTCTCACATTGAAGTTTTTCAACCATTTTGAGTCTATTTTTGTGTGTGATATAAGGAAATGGTCCAGTTTCATTCTTCTGCATGTGGCTGTCCAATTTTCCCAACACCATTTGTTGAAGAGACTGTCTTTATTCCATTGGACATTCTTTCCTGCTTTGTCGAAGATCAGTTGACCATATTGTTGAGGGCCTATTTCTGGGCTCTCTATTCTGTCCCATTGATCTATGTGTCTGTTTTTGTGCCGGTACCATACTGTCTTGATGATGACAGCTTTGTAATCAAGCTTGAAGTCTGGAATTGTGATGCTGCCAACTTTGGCTTTCTTTTTCAATATTCCTCTTCTATTCAGGGTCTTTTCTGGTTTAATACAAATTTTAGGATAATTTGTTCCATTTCTGTGAAAAAAGTCGAAGGTATTTTGATAGGGATTGCATTAAATATGTAGATTGCTCTAGGTAGCATAGACCTCTTAACAATATTTGTCTTCCAGGCCATGAGCATGGAACATTTTTCCATTTCTTTGTGTCTTCTTCAATTTCTTTCATGAGTACTTTATAGTTTTCTGAGTACAGATCCTTTGCCTCTTTAGTTAAGTTTATTCGTAGGTATCTTATAGTTTTGGGTGCAATTGTAAATGGGATCAACTCCTTAATTTCTCTTTCTTCTGTCTTATTGTTGGTTTATAGAAACACAACGGATTTCTGTGCATTGATTTTATATCCTGACACTTTACTGAATTACTGTATGAGTTCTAGTAGTTTTGGAGTGGAGTATTTTGGGTTTTCCACATGCCATCTGCAAAGAGTAAGAGTTTGACTACTTCTTTGCCAGTTCAGATGCCTTCTATTTTTTTGTTGTTTTGTTTGGTTGCTGAGGTTAAGACTTCTAGTACAATATTGAATAGCAGTGGTGATAGTGGACATTCCTGCTATTTTTGACCTTAGGGGAAAGGCTTTAGCTTTTCCCCCATTGAGAATGATATTTGCTGTGGGTTTTTCATAGATGGCTTTTATGATATTGAGGTATGTACACTATGAAGAGTTTTAATCAAGAAAGGATGCTGTACTTAGACAGATGTTTTTACTGAATCAGTTGAATCATTTGGTTCTTATGCTTTCTTTTATTTATGTAGTGTATTGCATTGATTGATTTGCAGATGTTGAACCAAACTTGCAGCCCAGGAATAAATCTCACTTGGTTGTGGTGAATAATCCTCTTAATGTACTGTTGAATCCTATTGACTAGTATCTTGGTGAGAATTTTTGTATCCATGTTCATCAGGGATATTGGTTTGTAATTCTCCTTTTTGGTGGGGTCTTTATCAGGTTTTGAGATCAAGGTAATGCTGGCCTCATAAAATGAGTTTGGAAGATTTCCTTCTATTTCTTTCTTTCTTTCTTTTTTTTTTTTTTTTTTGGAACACTTTCAGGAGAATAGGTATTAATTCTTCTTTAAATGTTTAGTAAAATTCCCCTGGGAAGCCATCTGGCCATGGGCTCTTGTTTGTTGGAAGATTTTTGATTACTGTTTCAATTTCATTCCTGGTTATGGTCTCTTCAGGTTTTCTATTTCTTTGTGGTTCAGTTTGGTAGTCTATATTTCTAGGAATGCAACAATTTCTCCCAGATTGTCTAGTTTGTTGGCATATAGTTGCTCATAATATGTTCTTACAATTATATTCCTTTGGTGTTGGTTGTGATCTCTTTCATTCATGATTTTATTTATTTGAGGTCTTTCTCTTTTCTTTCTGATAAGTCTGGCCAAGGGTTTATCAATCTTATTAATTCTTTCAAAGAACCAGCTCTTCGTTGTTCTTTTGTTGTTGTTGTTGTTTTGTTTATTTCTTCTACTGTTCTTTTGGTTTCTATTTCAATGATTTCCGCTCTAAATTATTTCTCTTCTGCTGGGGTTAGGCTTCATTTGCCTTTCTTTTTTTTCTTTTTTTTTTTATTAATTTTATTTTTTATAAACATATATTTTTATCCCCAGGGGTACAGGTCTGTGAATCACCAGATTTACACACTTCACAGCACTCACCATAGCACATACCCTCCCCAGTGTCCATAATCCCACCCCCCTCTCAACCCCCCTCCCCCCATCAACCCTCAGTTTGTTTTGTGAGATTAAGAGTCACTTATGGTTTGTCTCCCTCCCAATTCCATCTTGTTTCATTTACTCTTCTCCTACCCTCTTAACCCCCATGTTGCATCTCCTCTCCCTCATATCAGGGAGATCATATGATAGTTGTCTTTCTCCGATTGACTTATTTCGTTAAGCATTTATTTGCCTTTCTTTCCCAGATCTTTTATGTGTAGCATTAGGTTGTGTATTTGACCTGCTTTTGAGTCTCCAAACCCAGCAGATTCCTGTGGCCTGCTTCTACACCCCTACCCCTCCTCCCAGGGGAGGAAAGGGGGTCTTGCCAGTTCTGCCACAGACCAGGGTTTATGGCAACCATGAATTGAGAGCCCACTCCTGGGCTCACTCTTTGCAGCTGGCTTCCCCAGTCTGATGCCTGGGAGCTCTGCCACTCAGGCATCCCTGGTCTTTCTGTGACCCAGAGGATCACTCCCTGCTTAGCCACCTGAGTGATGTCCCTCACTGGAGCAAACTTCTGAAAGTTCCGATTTCATGCTCCACTGGTCTCTCACTTGCTGGTCCCCAGGTGATAGAGGTTCCCTCCCCCTGCTGTCTGGCTTCCCAAATATCACCTCAGATTCACTTCTGTGCACCTCCTACCTTGCAGAAAGTGGTCGCTTTTCTATTTGTAGAGTTGCAGCAATTCTTTTCTTCCATCTCTGGTTGAGTTCGCAGGTGTTCAGAATAATATGATAGCTTTCTCCCTGAATTCCCTTTAACCAGATGAAATTTAGGTCTCCTGCTCCTCCACCATCTTGGTCTCCTCTCCCTGAGTAGTACTTTTAAAGGTGAGGTCGTAAAGACAAAGACTGAAAACAGTTTGGAGGAGACTAAATGCAGGATCCTGGATTGGTTCCTGGGAAAAAGGAAGGATATTAGGAGAAGAACTGGTCACATTTAAATAAAGACTGAAGCTTCATTAATGATATTGTACTAATGCTAATATCTTAATTTTCATAATTATATTATGGTTATATACATATGGAAGGCTGAATTAGAGGGTATATAGGAGCTCTCTCACCTCCTGTAATCTGTGATGAAGTCGACATTAAATAGAGAGAATGTTCTAACAGTTTTTTAACTCAGAATTTGTCAATCATTTTTAATAGTTCTTTTTTTATAAGAAGAAAAAGGAATTTCAGGACAGGCAGTAGTCCCTTTTAAAATTTATTCACAAAGACCCATTAACTGCACAGTTGCTGTCAGCTGCCTGTTCTAAACAGTAGTCTTTTTATTGAAACACAAATAAACTTTTCTGTAATATTTTATGGAATATAAAGATACTTTAATTGTTTGACTTGTTTAACTTGGCAATGTTAGTTTTTATTAATAAAACACGCATGGGCATTTTAAATTTAAAAAAAAAAAGGAGTTGAAATCAAGAGAGTCTTAGCCAAGTGAGAGCTGACAGTCTTTTGGCAGCTCTTCTCTCTGTCGGAAATTATTTTTTCTAAGATTTATTTATTTGAGAGAGAGAGAGAGAGAGAGCACATGAGTGAGTGGGAGAGGGGCAGAGGGAGAGAATTTTTCACGTGGACTACCTGTTTAGCAGGGAGCCCATCAGGAGGCTTAATGCCACGACCCTGAGATCATGACCCTAGCTGAACCAAGAGCCAGATGCCCAACCGACTGAGCCACCTAGGTGCACCTAAGTCTGAAATTATTTTTTTATTTTTATTTTTTAAAGATTTTATTTATTTATTTGACAGAGAGAGATCACAAGCAGGCAGAGAGGCAGGCAGAGAGAGAGGAGGAAGCAGGCTCCCTGCTGAGCAGAGAGCCCGATGCGAGGCTCGATCCCAGGACCCTGAGATCATGACCTGAGCCGAAGGCAGCGGCTTAACCCACTGAGCCACCCAGGCGCCCCTAAGTCTGAAATTATTTTAAAACAAAACTTAACAGGACTGCCTGGGTGGCTCAGTCTGTTAAGCACTGGACTCTTGATTTGGGCTCAGGTCATGATCTTAGTGTCCTGGGATCAAGCCCTGAGTCAGGCTCCACCCTCAGTGTGGACTCTGCTTGAGATTCTCCCTCTCCCTCTGCCTCTGCCACTCCCCCTGTGCACGCTCTCTCTCTCTCTCTCTCTCTCTCTCTCTCAGCTCTCTGCTCAGCAGGGAGCCTGCTTCCTCCTCTCTCTCTCTCTGCCTGCCTTTCTGCCTACTTGTGATCTCTCTCTGTCAAATAAATAAAACCTTAAAAAAAATAAATAAAAACTGAGAACCTATTCTGGATGCAGTGAGAGAGAGAGATGGGAAGACAGAAAAGAAAGTAGGAGAAATTTGAAGCATGAAAGGGACTCAATCAGCCATTGTTGACTTTAAAGATGGAGGATGGGGGCCTTTAGCAAGAATGTAGGCGGCCTCTGGTAGCTGGAATGGTAAAGAAACAGATTCTCCCCTGGAGCTTCTAGAAGAAATGCAGTCCTGCCAACTCACAGGCCCCTGGAGACCTGTGTCAGACTTCTGACCTATAGAACTGTAACATAATAAAATCTGTGTTGTTTTATAAGATGCTTAATTTGTGGTAATTTGTTACAACAGCAAAAGAACACTTAATAGGCTGCAAGAGAGAGAGAGAGATCAGCATTGTGAATGAAGATCTATGTAAAATATGTTGCTTAGTTTTGCCCACGCTGAATCTTAATAGTCATGTCACGGTCACCAGGCTCAAGTCTCTATTGGAAACATCACCAAAGAGGCTCCACCCAGTGATCTTTCTGAAGATACTTTAGTCAGACTGCTAGAATGAGAACAATACAATGTTCTATAGAAACAAAAGCATAAATGTTTAAAAGGAACCAGAAGATTATATAGAGGGTTCCAGCATCTCTCTCGAACTCTGGTGAGAACCCTCATCCAATGTGGCTAGATGTATAATTCTTTGAGATTTTGTACCCTCCTCACTGTGGCTAGTCTGTCTTTCCTGTTCACACTTCAAGTTTACTCTTCTCTTTCCCCTTGGCTATACATACAGTTGAGCCTTGAACGACACACCGATCCTGGTATAGTAAAAAATCCAATAAAAAAAACCTTTTTTTTAGATTTTTTTTAAAAAAGATTTTTATTTATTTATTTTAGAGAGAGAGATCACTAGGAAAGGTAGGAGCAGAGAGAGAAAGAGAGAGAGAGAGAAGCAGACTCCCTGCTGAGCACAGAGCCTGATTTGTTGCTTGATCTCACCAACCTGAGTGGGAACCTAAGTGGGAATCAAGAGTCAGATGCTTAACCAATGAACCACCCAGGCACCCTCCCATAGAACTTTCAACTTTTCTAAGACAATTATTAATAGGCTGCTATGGACCAGAAGTCTTACCAAATGTTATCATAAACAGTTGATTAACACGTATTTTGTATGCTATATGTATTATATCCTCTATTCTTATAATGAAGTAAGCTAGAAAAGAAAATGTCATTAAGAAAGTCATGAGGTGGAGCGCCTGGGTGGCTCAGTTGGTTGAGCATTTGCCTTTGGCTCGGGTCGTGATCTCGGCGTCCTGGGATCGGGCCCTGCATCGGGTTCCCTGCTCATTGGGGAGCCTGCTTCTCCCTCTTCCTCTGCCTGCCACTCCCCCTGCTTGCGCTCGCTCTCTCTTTCTCTCTATGTCAAATAAGTAAATAAAATTAAAAAAAAAAGAAAAGTAAAGTAAAAAGAAAATCATGAGGTAATATGATGAGTGCTGTGAAGTGTGTTAGCCTGACAATTCACAGACCTGTACCCCTGAGGCTAATAATACATTATATGTTAATTAAAAAATGTTTAAAAAATAAATGTTCTCTTTGGGAAAAAAATTCATGAGGTAATAATTACTGTACTGTATTTATCAAAAGAGATCTGTGTATAAGTGGACCTGCATAGTTCAATCCCGCATTGTTCAAGGATCAACTGTATTCTTTGTTTTTTCATTTGCACATTTACATCAGGTAGAGTCTTTATTAACTGGTTTCTTCAGAGACTTGACTTCAATACATGTTGCTCCTGGCTGATTGATGACACTTCTTGTTAATGAGTATGCTGTGGATAAGAGAGTTTTCTTTTTCCCCCTGTAATTGTGTTCTCAAGTCTGAAGTCAGTGTTTTTGTAACAGTGGGAGAGGATTTTTTAACCCTTTGAAGGTGAAAAGAGTCCCTTTGCACTTGAGTTCCCATCTCAGAGTCATTTCCTATTTTCTATTTAGTGTCCTAGCAGAAAATGAATCTTCCTCATGTAGTGCCATGATACTTTCTAGGTAATTCTATTAAATGTTGCCTGGCATCTGTAGCTCATGGGCATTACTGTCTTTCCATCTCATACCCAATATACATGTGCTACATAAACATGGGCAAAACAAAGATGAAATTTGGAATACACTATAGGAATAGCCCAAGGATATTAAAGATGCTGCCTTTAGGGCTCAGAAAGAAGCAGCAGTTTTCTTTTTCTTTTTTTAAAAAAATTTAATTAATTTATTTAAGAGAGAGAAATTGAGAGAAAACACCTGTTCATGTACTTTTTTGCCATTTGTATGTGCTCTTCAGTGAAACGCCTTTTCATATCTTTTGCCCATTTTTTAATTATTATTTGCTTTATACTATTGAATTTTAAGAGTTCTTTATATGTTCTAGACACGAGTCCTTTGTGAGATATGTAGCTTGCAAAGATTTTCTCCCATTTTGTAACCTGTCTTCTCATTCTCTTAATAGGTTCTTTTGCAGAACAAAGGGTTTTAGTTTTGATGATGTTAAATTATAAATTTTTCCTTTTATGAATTTGCTTTTGGTATCAGCTCTTTGCTTAGTCCTGAAGATTTCCTTTCTTCCTTCCTTCCTTCCTCCCTCACTCCCTTTCTCTTTCTCTCTCTCTCTCTTTCTTTCTTAAGATTTTATTTATTTATTTGACAGAGAGAGACACAGCAAGAAAGGGAATACAAGCAGGGGGAGTGGGAGAAGGAAAAGCAGACTCCCCTCCGAGCAGGGAGCCTGATTCGGGGCTCAATCCCAGGGCCCTGGGCTGAAGGCAGACGCTTAATGACTGAGCCACCCAGGCACCCCAGCCCTGAAGATTTTCTTACTGTTTTTTGTTAAAAGTTTTAGAGTTTCACATTTACATAAAGTCTATGATCCATTTTGAGTTCATTTTTAAATAAGGTATGAAATTTAGGCTGGGATTTATTATAATTATTATTTGTCTTACAGATGTCCCATTGCTCTAGTATTGTTTGTTGAAAAGGCTATCCTCCTTCTACTGAATTACTTTTGTGCCTTTGCCAAAAATCAGTTGAGAATATTTGTGTGGGTTTATTTCTGGGAACTCTATTGTGAGTCATCGATATAAATGTCTTTTTTTTTTGCCAATACCGTACAGTCTCAATTACTTAAGTCTTGAAATTGGGTAGATTTATTCCTTTCATTTTATTATTTTTCAAAATTGTCTTAGTTACGCTAGTTCCTTTACCTTTTCTTATGTATTTTGGAAAAAACCTGTCTATATCTACAAAAACCCTTGATGGGTTTTGATAGGAATTACATTAAACCTGTATAGCAATTTGGGGGAGTTACCATTTTAATTATGTTGAATTATCCCATCCATCAACACAGTGTGTCTCTCCATTTACTTAGATTTTCTTTGAAATCTTTCACCAACATTGTGGTGTTTTCTCCATACAAATCCTAGATATGTTTTGCTATGCTTATACCTAAGTATTTCATTCTTTTTTTAGTGATTTTCAATAGTATTTCTAGCTTTGGTGTATAAGTGTTCATTACTAATATGTAGAAGTACAATTTTTTTGTTTATCTTGGATCCTATGAATTTGCTGAACTCACTTATTAGTTTTAGGAAGTTTTTGTCTTTTTTTTTTTGTAGATTACGTGGGGATTCCTCCTTCCCTTCCTTCCTTCCTTCCTTCCTACTTTCCTTCCTTCCTTCCTTCCTTCCAGCTTTTATTTTTTTTAAGTATTCTCAACACCCAGTGTGGGTGTGTTGTGTGGGCTCAAACTCACAATCCTGAGATCCAGAGTTGCATGATCTACTGATTGAGCCCGCCAGGTGTCCCAATTCCATGGGATTTTCTACACTTGATCTTAGCCAAAAGGCCGAGAAGCGATCCATGGGATTTTCTATATAGCCTATCATGTTACCTGCAAACAGGAGGAATTTCATTACTTCATTTCTAATCTGTAATGCCTTTTACATCTTTTGTTTGCCTTATGGCAGTTGCTATAACATTCAGTACTATGTTGAATAAAAGTGGTTGAGGGTGAACATCCTTACCTTGTTCCTGATTTTA
The DNA here is from genome assembly GCF_902655055.1 of Lutra lutra. Taxonomy (NCBI): domain Eukaryota; kingdom Metazoa; phylum Chordata; class Mammalia; order Carnivora; family Mustelidae; genus Lutra; species Lutra lutra. The sequence continues at coordinate 128,147,785 of NC_062278.1, read as the reverse complement.
GGGGGAAAGCATTTAGTCTTTCACCATTAAGTGTGATACTAGCTGTAGGTTTTTTGTAGATGGCCTTTATCAAATTGAGATAACTCCTTGCAGTTCTTAACTGGAAAAGAGATGTTTTCTTTTTTTTTTTTTTTAAAGATTTTATTTATTTATTTGACAGACAGAGATCACAAGTAGGCAGAGAGGCAGGCAGAGAGAGAGGAAGGGAAGCAGGCTCCCTGCTGAGCAGAGAGCCCGATGCGGGACTCGATCCCAGGACCCTGAGATCATGACCTGAGCCGAAGGCAGCGGCTTAACCCACTGAGCCACCCAGGCGCCCCAAGACATGTTTTCTTTTTTACATCACAAATGAGTGTTAGATTTTATAAGTACCTTTTCTGTGTCAATTGATATGACTGTATTCTTTAGTTTATTGATATGGTGGATTACATTAATTGACTTTCAAATGTTGAACTAACCTTGCATACCTGGGATAAATCCCACTTGGTCATGGTGTATGATCTTTTTTATACATTACCAAATTTGTATTGCTGGTATTTTGTTGATGACTTTTGCATCTAAGTGCATGAGATATGTTGTTCTGTTGGGTTTTATTTTTGTTTTTAAAAATACATACTGTCTTTGTCTGATTATGGTTTCAGGGTAATACTGACTTTATAAAATGAGGTGGAAAGTTTTTCTTTTCTATGTTTATTTTTTGAAGAGGTTGTATAAAATTGGCGTTTATTTATTTTTAATAATTGGTGCATTCTCCAGTGAAACCCTCTAGGCCTGGAGATTCAATTTTTGAGAGTTTAAAAATTACTAATTATAATTGTATATTTACATAGCTATATAATACCCATATATCTGACCAGAGAAATGTGTTATACAACACATATACTTTGCCAGAGGAAGGATGTTGGAGAGGACCATGCCCCACCCTCCTGTGCCATTTCACTGCAGCTGGCTCTTCTTTTCATCCCTTAGGTGATTGTAAAGTTGAGTGGGGATGGCAGGAAGCCACCCTGTGGGTACCCCAGGTGTTTCCTTGCAGGGTAGGCTGTGGATGCTAAGAGTAAGATGGAGGTAGATCACCAGGGTCCTACATCAGAGAATCAAGGGCATTAGGTGGGATGTCCTCAGGAGCCCCCATCCCCTCGTGGTCACAGGGCTTGATAACGAACAACAGGTGCCAAACTGGAGACAGGCACAGAGATGAAAAGGCCCGGGTGAGTGCCCCCGTTCTTCCCACACTCTTATCGATGTTATCGCTACAGTTGTAACAGCAAAGGAAGGCAGGTGTTAGGCATTAAAAGAGAAGTTTGTAAAAGTGGGAGGAGAAAGACCATAGCAGAAAATCCAGGCTACACCCTAGGATGCATGCAAGGATGGACCCCAGGACTGCCCACCTCCTTAGGAGGGCAGGTTCACTTTTACAGTTCTCTTTGATACTGCATGAAAACCGTAGACCACTCTGGGGCACACTCAGGGCAGACCACATATACCTGTGTGAGGAGATGCGTGGGGCCCAGCTGGCTTAGGGTCCTGCGGTCTGCTGGGGGTGGTGCCCTTCTGGATTGGACTCCTTCCACAGAAGACCTGAGCCTGCACTTCCCAGCTGGCAGCTGATGCTCCATTTGGCTTCTTGGGGGATGTGAAGGATGTGTTTTGGTACCTGAGGATGGTAATAGCAGGAGAAGGAGGTAATGAGAAAGTGGCAGGAGCCTGCATGGCTTTGGTCACATGGATAGCAAGTGGCAGAGTCAAGGCCTGCATCTAGGTGGGTCTGACATAAAAGTTTAAATAATGTGCTTCAGTTTTCTCATTTGTACAATGGGGAAATCAATGGTCCTTACCTCCCAGTGTGATCATGAAGATTAAATGAGATAATCATGTAATAATCTAACACATGGCCTAGATAGAACATAGTAAGTACTCATAATATTAGTCATTATTATTATTGATGTTAATATGCCATTAATCACCAAAGGCAGAATTATAATGATGATAGCAAAAATTTAGCATCAACACAAGTATGATGAAATTAGAATTGTTTCTGATTCATTAACATGTGAGGCCTTTTATTAGAAACTGATTTGAAGCTGTGTCATTCCTCTGATATGAGCCCACATGTCAGCCTGTCTAAATGCTTCAATCCCAGATGGAGTGGCAGTCCTGCCTGCCCCTCAGAACCTCTCTGTACACTCAACCAACATGAAGCATCTCTTGATGTGGAGCCCAGTGGTTGTGCCTGGAGAAATAATACACTATTTTGTCGAGTACCAGGGGTAAGTCTTTTTGCTTCTAACTTTTCTCCCTTTAAAGAACAGTTGATTCCTGGAGGTACAGTCCTCATTGCAGAGCTCAAGGGGACTTTGTGAGGCCAGGGGCAGGTTATTTCCCATGATCTGCCTCCTCTGTCTGAATGGGCATTGAGACAGTTGAAGAAGCAAGGAAAGCCGTCCTGTGGATTTGACACTGAACTCTCTGGGAATGTAAGTGTGTATAAACACATTTTGGTACAGGTTCTTTTCAACAGTGAGCCAACCGTCTAATCCTAAAGAAAATGTTACGAGTTTGACTCTGACTTTAGGTGGATAAATCACTGGAGATGCAGATCCTTTGGAGGTGGGGGGAGACCAGTTTTCCTGAATCGGAGCATGCCTGTAGGAACCAAAATAAATCATGACCTTAAAGGTCAGCTGGACCTGGGTCTAAGCAGGCTCTGCTCTTTCCTAGGTGTCCAGGCTCTGAGAGCTGTTGAGGAGGGACAGGGACACAGAAGGTGCTCAATCTGTTTCATGAACAGTAAATACAAACTGAGCACTTATGTGTGTAGACGTTCCTCTGGGCTCAGGGGTAGAGTAGACAAGGTTCTTAGCTATAGGAAGCTTACATTTAGAAGAGAAGACAGACAGTAAAAAGGGAAAGAAATAAATACACGAAGTCTGCACTCTTCAGTGTGGCAGCACTAGACACAGCTATTTAAATTTAAATTAATTAAAATTACATTAAAGTGTCTGTTTCTCAGTCATACTAGTCACATTTCAAGTTCTTGATAGCCACGTGTGGCTAGTGATACCATAGTGAACAACTGTAATATAGAACATGTTCTGTTGGGCAGCCCTGTTCTAAGTGGCTTCAGATAGTATTCTGTGCCAGAGGAAGCTAAAGGCTGATGAGATAGAGGGTCGACACTGAGGGTCCTTTTAATTAGGTGGTCAGGTGTGATGAGCACTGGGTGTTATACTGAACTAGTGAATCATTGAACATTATATCAAAATCAAATGACGTACTATACCTTGGGTAATTGAATTTAAATTAAAAAAATTAGGTGGTCAGGGAAGGTCTTTCTGAGGAGCTGATGTTTCAGCTGGTGTCTGAAGGATAGGAGGAGCCAACCAATGTGCAACAGCAGGGGTGGAACATTTGACAAGTGAACAGGCCATCAAAGTTCCTAAGGAAACAAGAGCTCGGCATGTGGGAGGAATGGCAAGGAGGCCATGGAGAGGGAATATCGTGTTTAGGGGAAGAGTGAGAGAGAAGGCCAGAGAGTCTTACAGTCCACAAGAAAGAGTCTGTATTCCATTCTGAGTGCTTTGGAACTCAAACTTTTGGAGAGAAATGTCACTGTCTGTTGAGTGATGAATGGTTTAAAGAATGGCAGGAGTCAAAGCTGGAAGATCAGTGAGGAGACCACAACAGGGCCAGGGATGACAGCAGCTGAGACTGAGGGGGTGCTGCAGAGTGGAGAAGCCAGGACAGGCTGGGGTTTTCACCTACATTCCCTTGTTCAGTATTAAAATGACTAAGAAGGAATGGATGGTTGTTGAGGGAAGAAAGTGGAGGAACTGGAGTGTGGAGCAAATGCTTGTTTCGCTGACTCATAAAAAGTGGGTGAATGAGTGAGGCAGTTACTTGCACCTGTCACTGAGCCTGGGTAAAAGGGACTGGTGTGACGCTGTGCCCTCCTTTCCTTGGCCAGAGAGTATGAGAGCCTGTACATGAGTCACATCTGGATCCCCAGCAGCTGGGGCTCACCCACCGAAGATCCTGAATGTGACATCACTGATGACATCACTGCTACTGTGCCATACAACCTCCGTGTCAGGGCCAGCCTCGGCTCACAGACCTCAGCCTGGAGCACCCTGCAGCATCCTTTTAACCGAAACTCAAGTAAGCTGCTTCAGTTTTTACTCCCCCACCCCCACTGGCCTCACCTTCAGGAATCAAATTCATTGAGACTTTCAGGATTCTTCTTAGCGTCAAACTGGCCTTGCAAACCCAGTGTACCATAAACACACACAATCCTAACTGGTCCATTTAAAAAATTACCAGCTGCTTCCCACATGCCCTCTCATTTTGAAAAAGACTTTGGAAGTCAACCCTGACTCTCTCTGTCGGGGTCTGCAGGTGGTGGGGAACGTGGAAGGAAAGCTGTTCTGAGGTGGGGAGGTGGAGCTAGGACTGCTTCTTCCTACCTCGATAGTACCTCGATAAATCTTACATTGCCTCCCATCTGGTGCCTCATTAACCTCATATTTGTTGCCTGTGTGAGCAGCTTCTTTGTGCAATAGGATCTATACCTTTATTTAGACTCATCAGAAACAGTCACTGGGAAATAAATAACTTTTCTACAGTAATAGTACCTGGAAAATGATTGAGGAAAAAAGTATGGGAAGAATCCATGGGAAGAATTTGGCATGGCCAAATCTGGCAGAGTGCAAGCAATGGTCAGTGTGTAAAAAGGTGTGTTTGGGGAAAAGCAGGAGTAAGGGCTAGTCCCATGGTGAAGGGCTTTGACATGAAACTTGTTGAAATCAGTAGAGGGTAGTCATGGAAGAAGAGAGGGTTTAGGCCCTCTGGTCTGTCTTCACCGATCACTCTGAATGCTGTGTGGAAAGTGAACTGAAGTAGGACAAGTCTGCAAGGCAGAGAAAGAGTGAGGAGGGCATTGTCATTCCAGCTGAGCCAAGACTGGTCTTGATCCTAGAAGTGAGGGACAGGACAAGAAGGAGAGGACACATTTGAGAGACATGGCTGAGTCAGAAAGGACAGAGCTTGGGAACAAGTTTTGGGAGATGGAGTAGGGAGGGAAAATGATGGTGTCTAGCTTCTAGTTGCGGTCGGTGAGAATGTCATCCAAGACAGAGAACCAGGAGGAATAGGAGACACTCCTGGCTTTGGGCTCTTTGTGATCGAGACTCCTAAAATGTAGCATGCTGCAGATGTCTGTTTGGCAGCTGGAAATCAGGCCCTGGGGCTCAGACATGCCAAGATCAGGTACAACACTAAATTAATAGCTAAAGGCTTGGGAGCATGTGAGATTGTCCAAGGACAAGTTATGAGGACAAAGAGAACTCAGGACAGAATCCTGGGAAAACTCAGGGTTTAAAAAGTGAATGGAGAGAAGGGCACCCATTGGTGGCCCAGCAAGTAGTGTCATGGAGGGGAGAGAGGTTGCTGATAGGCCTGAAGGAGGGCCCTGAACGGGTCTTTGGGAAAATGACTTCATGGAATACTAGGGGGACGGTGGTGAGGCTGCTAGGTGGAATATTGAGTGGAGAGGGGAAGGGGCAAGGCAGGTCCTCTTCCGAGACAGGTACAGACAAAAATGTGACCAGGTTGGAGTTCTGGGAAAGGCAAGGGAGAGGCCTTTGATGATCTCTGTTTTCTTGATGCAGCTGAAGGTCTTCTGCTGTGAGTGAGGACAAAGGAAGGTTTGGGAAAGCATCTATAGTAATAGGGTAAGTCAAAGGTTACTGAACACTGTATAAGATTGGGTAGAAACCAGGAAGATTCAGAAGGTTAGGGAGCCCAAGCTGGAAGGGGCTGAGTAAGGTGAAGACAGATTTGAAGGGGAAGTTGATCCCCTGGAGTCAGACAGGTATGATCCAAATCCCAGCTCAGCCACTTGATAGCTGACTCCCTTCCTCCTCACCTGTAGGAAGACCCTCGCTGGGTGATTGCAGGCACTATAAAAGGTGAAATGTGTAACTGTTCAGGGCAGTGCTGTCCTATCATAGCTCTCAGCTATTGGTAAGTGTTCTCTTATTATTGCCCAAGGGATGCTTGGAACCGAGAGCCAGAAAGCAGAGGAGGGAAAAGGTGGGGGCAGGAGTGGGACCACCAGAATGGGATACCAATGGGAATTTTGGTGCCAAATGTGGGTTTCTCTGCCCGGGCTTCTTTCCCCAGGCACTGAGAGGGTAGAGTGGAAGCAGTGGGATCCCAGTGTGAGGCTCCGGGGGAGGCTGGGGAGCAGCAGCAGCTCCCAGCACCACCTGTCGCCAGCTCCAGGGAGCCTGGGGCTCCAGCCCAGACCACTGCTGGGAATAGGCAGCCATTGTTGGAAAGGAAGGTACAGGTCAGATGGAGATAAAGTGCTTATAAAACTACATGGGCAGGGCGTGCGCTTGAGAAGACCAGTATAAACAGGAAGGGGTCTTACTGCAGGAAAAGCTGAGGAACAGGAAGGAGCCTCTGCACCTGCACCAGAAGGTAGAAGATACTCTGTGGGATCCTGGCGCAGACGGAGTTAGCTACAGAGTGAGGATGGAGTTGCGACTCCTAAAAGGGCATTGCATCTGTTCTTTTGTCTGTGAAAAAGGCCACCCCAACTTCTCCACAGGCATGTGAAAAATCTTGTTTTAAGGCTCTTCTGAAAAGGCTCTCCTCCTCTTCGGGGGAAGCCTTGTTGAGAGCAGAGTTTCCTCACCTTGGTTACACATCCCAGGCACAGCAGAGTCTAGAACCACCTGTCTGGGGCGCATCCCCAGGGATTCTATTGTAAATGATCCATGTGCATTCTGTGACCGGGAGTTTGCAAATTTCCTGAGATGGTTCTCATGGATAGCTGGCTTTGAGATCTGCTCCTATGGAGGCTAAATTCCCCATGCAGCCGAGTCTAGAAATGTGGAAAGACGTGAGCTCAAATTCTGACCATTCACTGTGTGACTCTGGGCAAGTCACATAACTTCTCTGAGGCTCAGTTCCATCATGTGAACAACAGGAATAGTGTGTGCCTTCCCAAGCTTGCAGGAACAGAGGTTCCTGCCCTAACAGTGTCAAAAATTTTCCTCTGAACTGGAATGACTTTAGGCCATTTTCTTTAATTCTATTCTCAATACATTTGGAGCAGAGAGGATCCGGTTTTAGTCATGCTTACTTAAATGGAAGCTTCTGACCTGGTTATGTTTGGCACAGTTGGTCTGTGACTTTTCCAGTTCTCCTGTCTCCCGTCCAGGCAGCTCTTCAAATGCCAGGAAATGCTTTGCTCTCCAAAAACTCCCTCCAGGAACTGCTTTTCCTCTGAGTATCCACTGACTCCAGCACAGGGGATTTAGCCCAGAACGCAGCCCACTGTATTTCCCAAGCCAAGGCCAACCATTGGGGTGGTCCTTCTGGTCCCGCAGTGCTTAGATCTGATAGGCAAGTATGGATCCATCCTCAGTAGCTGGGGACTGGAGGCTGCCTGAGTGTGCCCTTCTGTTCTTGGTCTGCTGATGGGAAAGAATCTACAGGGACTGCTGGTCTCCCTGTTTGGGATTCCAACAATGTGAAATAAGGGTGTTTATCTGAAGCTTTAATTTCTAGAGTTGATTATTGGAATTTCTGAAGCCCTCTGACTTTCCAACATCCCCATTAGAGATATGAAGTGAAGAATTATTGGACCAAGGATAGAATTGGACCAAGGATAGAACCCATTCTCAGGCTGTGATTTCCTAATGCTTGAGAATTATCAGCAGCCAGTATATATCACTGATCTCTTTGAGCTACAGTGATACATATGTCCCTGCAGGTATGTTCATTCCTAAGGGGCGAAGAAAGGACCCAACTGTTCAGTAGAGACCTGAGCTCATGCAGGTGTTTGGCAAGCATTAAGAAATAGCATCTGCTCACTTAGATGAGTCAAGGTGAGGAACAATCTCTGCCAAAAAAGTAAAAAGAGGAGCGTGGGTTATAAAATTTTAAGACAAAAAGAGATGTTTACCTGGGTGTTCAGTCACTTTTCTTGAGTATATGTGCCTCCTGAAGAAGGAGCAGAGGACTTTATTATGGTCAAGGAGTGAGAAAAGAGAATTGTACTAAGTCTTTGTCATTAAAAAAAATTTGCTCATCATTCAAAAAGCATTTACTGAACACCTGCTGAATACAAGAGAGTATTGGTATACAGTAGTCCCCCTTATTTACAGGGGATTCATTCCAAGACCCCCAGGGGATGGCTGAAATTGAGAATAGTACCAAATCCTATATATCCTATGTTTTTTTTTTCTTATACATACATACTTATGATAAAGTTGAATTTATAACTTAGTAACAGGAAGAGATTAATAACAATAACTAATAATAGAAGAACAGTTATAACAATGCACTATAAGAAAAGTTACATGAATGTGGTCTCCTCTCTACAAGTTATCTTACTGTGCTGTACTGGCCGTCCTCCTCCTTGTGATAATGTGAGATTGTAAAATGCCTACGGCAGGAGTTGGGGGAATGATGCAGACACTGTGTACTGACCTTCTGAATATATCAGAAGGAGAACCATCTGCTTCCCTCCCAATCACAGGTAACTGAAACCCCAGCAAGCAAAACCTCAGATAAGGAGGATGATGGTACAGCTTCTGTGTGCTGGGAAGTTACATCCACCACCCCTGACTTCCCTACCACCCCTGCCTATTTCTACTGATGACTTGGTTCTAGTCTCTCAGGACAGAAACCAGTCCTGTCTGGAACCGGCTTTGATTCTCCCCCTGTCTTACCAACAGCCATCCTCACACCACCTGTGATGGAGGTCACCAAGGACGGCTTCCACCTGGTTATTAAGCTGGAAGACCTGGGGCCCCAGTTTGAGTTCCTTGTGGCTTACTGGAGGAGGGAGCACGGTGCCAAGGTGAGACTTCCAACCTTGGCCTTGGAGTCAGGCCTCAGGGAAAGAGTCACAGAACTCTGAGAGGTGGGTGAGGAAAGCTGTCCCCTGAAGTGCTCACTGACCAGGGGTGGGCTGAGCACAGGCAGGCCTGGGTGCAGGGTGGGAAAGGAGAGATGGGAGCACACTGACAATCCTAGAGCCTCCTATTCAGAGAATTGCCTGAGGTCCACCCCAGGCTCAGGCCAGATTTGCTGAAGTATGGGGGTTCCCTCTTTGTTCTAAACTCAAACATGGTACGATCCACAATATCTTTCAGTTCTTTTCTTCTTCCTCCTCAGCCTGGCTTCTCAACCATTCTCCCTGGCAGCTTTAGGTGCAGCAGACCAGGGTGTTCCAGATCAGCTAGATGATTTCAAAAGCATGTGAAACTGGCACAAACCTCTTGAGGGTGTGCATCAGGTAGGGTGCAGAAGGGAGGGCGGCTAGCCAGAGCTGGCTTGTGAATAAACCGAATTATCAGCCAGCTGGCCACCCAGAATGCCTTGATGGGGCACTGCCCCAACCTCCTGTGGGATAGCTGGCTGCAGACTGGGATGTCCACACTCCCAGAGTGAATGGCCAAACAAACAGAAGGGCTAGGGCTTGAGCAGGAACTGAGGATACCAGACCCATTGGAGACCCAGTCCAAGGTGATTTGCAAAGACTACTCCTGTCAGCCCAAGGAAAATAGGCTTTATTATGAGTCTGGATAGGATGCAGTAAGGGGCTTTCATGGAATCTATGAACAGAGCAGGCCTAGGTTACCCCCTGACCTCATAAGCACTATGCGGGGGACAAAACACGTGTCACCACCTCCTCAACAGGGACAATGGTTTGGGTAGCTTCCCCTGAAAGGTGAAATATGTAGCTGGGGCAAGCAATAACAATGGTTTCCGGTATTTACTCCTGTGGGGTCAGGGCCCAGCAGTAGGACAGGACATTGCCAGCCAGCCAGATGGAGTAGTGTGGGGGACAGATCAGGACATGGGCAGGAGGGAGCATGCAGCTCACTTAGATTCTTGGGATGGAGCCCACTCCCCACCCTTGGTAACAGGCAGGGCCAGTGCTGAGAGAGGAGCATGTACCCTGAGTCACTGGGGCTCAGCCCAGACAAGCCTCCACAGGTTCAGATGTGGAGCACAGGCTTCCGTGGGTGGGTGGAGGTAGAGGTGAGTACAGATGGATGAACAGGTGGGTAAATGGATGAATGCGGGAGGAGACAAACCCCACTGGCCGCATTGCTACTGTGCACTGATCTCCGTGGCAGCACTGGCCACACCAAGCCCTCAGGCTCATCAGAGCTCTGACCTTCAGGTGTTTGTGCCAATGTGACCCATCAGAGAGGACTTCCCTAACCATTCTGCTTAGTGCCTCCTCCTCATCCTACCTTGCCCCGCCATCTTTTGTTTCACAGCCCCATCACCCCCTGCCGTGTGTCACACAGGGTCTGTCTCACCGCAGGTAAGCTCCATCAGAGCTGGGATTTTGCTTTGTTCAGTGCTGTATAGCTCAGGGCCTACAATAGAAACTGGCATGTAGGAGGTGCTTAATAAATAAATAAATAAGAGTGAATGAATGAATGAATGTACGAATGAGAGGGAACATTCTCTATGCATCCCAGAAAGGAAATACCTAGAACTTCCCTTCCTTGGCTCTTTCTGCCCTTTCCTGTCCTGCTTCCCCCAGGCTGTAACTGTTTTCTGGTTTCCTTAAGGAACATGTCAAAGTGGTGAGGAGCAGGGGCATTCCAGTGCACCTGGAAACCATGGAACCAGGAGTCGCATACTGTGTGAAGGTCCGCACGTTGGTGAAGGCCATCAGGAGGCACAGCCCTTTCAGCCAGGTGGAGTGTGTCAAGGTACAAGGTACGTATGGCCTGCCTGTTTCCTGAAGACCCACACAGGCCACAACCCCTCCTAGTGGATGGTTGGCTGCCCGCTGGAGACCTTTGGTTCTGAGTTTCCCCTAGGATTCACTTACTTGCTCCCCAGCCGGGAGGGTGTCTGTCATGAAAGTGTGCTTTTCTCTAATTACCCTTGAGGCGAGAGTTCACCCTAGGGCTGGCTGGGGTCCCTTGAGCAGCTGTGTGGAATGCTTTCCTTCTGAAAGTTCCCTAGGCCTGAGGCCAGATGTTGTAAGACTGGTTTACCCTGATGGCAGTGGCCTGGGAACCAGACTGGGCTAGGGTGCCAGAGAAGTAGCCAGAGGTCTGAGAGTCAGACCTTGCAAGGAGGACTAGGTCCCCTCCTAGGTACCCCACCCCCACCTACTAGTATGTAGTAGTATGTTACTATTGCTTGTTGGAAGGGACTAGGTGCAAAGTCTACAGAGACCTCCTGTTTGACTTAATTTTTCTCCCTTCAATTTTTAATATTCATTTATTCATTCATTCACTCATTTATGAGATTTATTTATTTTGGAGAGAGACAGAGAGAAGGCCTGAACAGGAGGGGCAGAGGGAGAGGGAGAGAGAATCCAAAACAGACTCTGTGCTCAGAGTGGAGCCTGACACGGGGATCAATCCCAGTACCCCAAGATCATGACCTGAGCTGAAAGCAAGAGTCAGACGTGCAACTGACTGAGCCACCCAGGTGCCCCACCCCTTGAATTTTTTATAGTCTAAGACCCCACAGTGTTCAAAAGTCCCTTGAAAAGAAACAAAACCAAACCCCATATCTACAATGTGTTCAAATACCACTGACATTTTTGTGTATAAACTTTTCATCTTTAAGAAATTATTATTTAAAAAATTTAGTACTTTCATATGATTCCAAAAATATCTAAGATACCTGTGGAAACTCTCCTTTCTATTCTTCCCCATCTTTGCAATTCCAGCCTCTCCCCACTTGGTATTACCTTCTTGTATATACTCCAAAAGATTTTTATTTTTTTTTAAAGATTTTATTTATTTATTTGAGAGAGAACAAGAGGGCACAAGTAGGGGGAGCTAAGAGGGAGTGGGAGAAGCGGGCTCCCCACTGAGCAAGGAGCCAGATATGGGCTCCATGCGGGGCTCAATGAGACCCTGAGAGCATAATCTGAGCAGAAGGCAGGTGCTTAACTGACTGAGCCACTCAGGCACCACATCCTTCTAAAGATTTTTAAATGCATAACAGGTAAATGAGAATTATTTCTATATGTATTTCCTTTCTCTTTAGCACAAATGGTAGCATATCCTATGCAATTGTTCTGGATGTTATCCTTTTTGCTTTATATATCTTATAGATATTTTAGTATGGATAAAGAACTTTCTCATCCTTCTTTAACCTCATACTATATAGTTGTGTGGATGGGCGTTTCATTTTTCCCAATATTTTGCTCTTATAGCCAATGCTTTAATTAATTACCGTGTACATGGATCATTTTGCCGGTGTATGTATATTTGAAGGATAAATTCCTGGAAGTAGAACTGCTTGCTGGTCAGAGGCATACACATTTGAATTTGGACTGCTGTTCCCAAATTGCTCTGCAAGGTGGAGTGATTTTTCCATCCCTGTCCATGTGTAGACACACATTGTAGTCGTGTTGCACACACACACTGTGCTTGCTTTTTTACAAATATCACATTCATCCCATTTCCACATGGGTTTTCTGATTACTATTTTATACTACTTTTTAAGCCAAGTTTGTTAAAGAATTCAGACAACACAGAGGTGCCTGAGTGGCTTGGTCGTTAAGCATCTGCCTTGAGCTCAGGTCACCATCCTGGGGTCCTGGGATCGAGTCCCATGGTCAGGCTCCCTGTTCAGCGGAGAGCCTACTTCTCCCTCTCCCTCTGTCTGCCACTCCCTCTGCTTGTGCTCTCTCTCTGTCAAATAAAAAAATAAAATCTTAAAAAAAAAAAAGAATTCAAATAACACAGAAGTATGTAAAGTGAGAGGTCCATGTTCTCCATTCTCCCCCACACCACTCAGGAGGTTTCCTCTGGCAGGTTTGACATTTAATCTTCCCATCATTGTGTGATACCAATGCTCACAGGCACAAATGGGACTGTACTGGGCTTACCATTCTGCAGCTTGCTTGTCTTCACTTAGAAGTACATTGTGAACATCCTTTCATGTTAGTATACATGGATCAACCTCATTTTTTTTTTTTACAACCTCATTTTTTTTTCTAAAGATTATTTATGTATTTATTTGACAGGGAGAGATCGCAAGTAGGCAGAGAGGCAGGCAGGCAGAGATAGAAAGGGAAGGAAGCAGGCTTCCTGCCGAGCAGAGAGCTGGATGCGGGACTTGATTCCCGGACCCTGAGATCATGACCTGAGCCGAAGACAGGGGCTTAACCCACTGAGCCACCCAGGCGCCCCTACAACTTCATTTTTAAAGAAGATGCATGATAAGTGAATTTATCAATGTGCCAAAATATATGTAACCATCCTCCTACTAATAGATATACTCTCTGCTTTCCAGTATTACCACTACATCGTGAATAAATTTGTGTATATCCCAATTCCTGTTTCAATAGCTGACTTCTTAAACTGCTATGCTGATATCTCATAATATGTTAAACCATCTATCTGGGGGTATTTAGATCATTTCTATGTTTTAGTTCATTTCTGCTTGCTTTTGATGATGATGTTCATTGATTGATTGATTCGTTCACTCAGTGACTACTTACTGAGCATTGACTCTGTGCCAAATGCTGGCCTAGTCACTGGGATGCAGCAGGGAAGTCCCTGGCCTCATAGGAGCTTATCCTCTAGCTGGGGAGACAGGCTACAAACCAGTAAACAAACAAGATGGTTTCACTTGGTGGTCCGTGCTATGAACAATGCACACCAGAGCACACCTGGAGGGGGAGGTCTGCCACTTTGGGTGGAGAGACAGGTTGCTTTGTGAGGCTGTCGCCCTAGTCCACGTGTTGCTAGGAACTGCTTTATGCATATAATTTTTTCCTTCCTCGAAATTACTTTTTGGAAGCCACTCAGAGAAGTAAATGAAAGGGTATGGATGTTTGCTTATCTCTTGGTGTGTACTGCCAAAGTATTGTCCAAAAGCACTGAAACGGAGTATAGGGTCCCCACCACCTATGTGATGTCACCATCTTCTGCGGCCTCCTGGGCTGTGCCACCTTCACATGGTGGGTGAGCTATCTGACCTGGGGGACTACAGGAGTTGTTCCACATTACATAGAGCAGAGAGACGGGAACATAACCTGTCACCCCTTCTGCATCTCCAGATGCTCACACTTGACACTTTCTGATACTTTGACTTAATTAGTAGGCTGACCCTGGGTTTTGGAGCCAGCGTGACCTGTGTGACCTTGGGGAAACATAATGATAAGAGGGGCTCCATATATCGCAGTTACAACGTGACTGGTGTCTGAAGTCAGGATTTTCCTCCACAACGTAAATCAATGCCAAGAGCAAATTGTGAAACACATTTTGTTTTCAGTTACCACCCAGCTCCCTTCTGGGCTGTTCTCTTCCGGCACCTCCCCTTCATCCTGCCGGGGTCCTGGCACTCTGCCTTCCTCCCGGCAGCTGCGCCAAGGTACGTGCTAACACAAGGAGTGGCTCAATACATGCTCCTCCCTTTCCCTTCCCAAGAAAAAGATTGCAGTCTTCCCTGAGGCTTTCTGGAAGCAACGCCTTCATCTGAATTCTAAAAAAAATGGTTTTAATGGCGATAATTTTCGTCACTAAGGCATATATCATATCTCGGGATGTTGGCATCTGCCATCTTGGCTGGCATGCAGAGCCAACTCCATGAGAGCAAGAGAAGCCGGATGGGTAACTTCATCTTTACTATTGTCTCCTAAGCCTGCCCTTATCTTTTCATTTTCAGGAGAGACCCTCCCCCTGGCGCTGGCCCTGTTTGCATTTGTTGGCTTCATGCTCATCCTTGTGGTGGTGCCCCTTTCCATCTGGAAAATGGGCCGGCTGCTCCGGTACTCCTGTTGCCCCGTGGTGGTACTCCCCAACACCTTGGTAATGCTCTTCTTTTTTCCTTTCAGCATGACGCTGACCAGCTGTAGTTTGAGCCTTAGTCTGGTATGGGCATGCACTTTGTGTGGCTTTACAAGCATTTGCACAAAGAGAAGGGAAGAGGATTTATAGGGATTCACTTCTAATCAGTGGGGCTGGGAGAGAAGCCCCTTCTCTGGGGAGTGGTGACCTTCCTCAGGCTCCCATCAGGCCACTGGTACTTGCCCTAAGGACCGGGCACTGCCAAGATGGCAGGTGTGTTACACCAGCCAGGATGCTCGGCACTTCAAGAGTCATGTGCAGCCTTCCTCTTCTAGACTGGCCTGCAAGGATTCTGTCTCTTGGAGTAAGTAAAACAGCAGCTACATCTAGTAGTATGTTCCAACCCAGCATACTCAGTTAATATGCCAAGAGCCTCATTGGTTCCCAGGGCAAAGTGCATGTGTGTGAAGCATGCACCAAGGACACTGGGCCACAGGTTTGAGTCTCCAGAGCAGACAGGTCCCATGCCCACCCCAGGGTGGAAGAAAAGCAAAAGCAGGCTTACAACAGCTCCCTTTGTTCCATTTTCCTACCTCCAGTGCCCTCTACCCATCCCCAGACCTCAATACTTAAAGCAGGACAAAAGAAAACAAAGTAACAAATAAAACCAATCCCATCCCTGTCAGGCAGGGATTTCTCACAGTTCTGTCCTGGGAAGATGAGTTTGCAGTCGGCTTCTCAGAGGCAGCTAGAATCGGAACGTCCCCCAGTTCCTTATCAGCCTGGGGTCACTCTGGAAGGAGTTACTCTTGTGATATCTTCATGGCCCTGAGGAGTGCAGGCTGTGTTCTCCCTGCACAGGGGGAGTAATCCTCCCCGTGACCCTCTCTCAGGACACCCCTTCACCTTGCTATCCTAATGCCTGCTCTCTCTTTCCGGCACTTGTAAGGGGTCCTACCTTTAGCTGATGCTAGTGCAGAGTTAAGCACCAGGCATTGTTCTTTTTTTTTTTTTTTTTAGTTACTTTTAAAATTTTTAAATAAACATATAATGTATTTTTATCCCCAGGGGTACGGGTCTGTGAATCGCCAGGTTTACACATTTCACAGCACTCACCATAGCACATACCCTCCCCAATGTCCGTAACCCCACTACCCTCTCACCAGGCGTTGTTCTAAGGCTTGATGTACATCGACTCGTTTCATTTTTCCTCTTCCATCATTGCTTACCAATGTGCATTTCATCAGCGACCTGCCAGCCTCTCTGAATGATTCAGTGTTCACTGCTAACCGGGAAGGCACCGTGGTGTGGCAAACACAGCGGGGCAGGGTGGGCCTTTCCCCCTTGTTCAAGAACCCTGGGGCTCAAAGTTGCCAGGACCATTAAAGGGTGTGTATTCACCATTTGTTGGAGTAGTGTTTTATAAATATCAGTTGGGTCAAAGTGTTTGATGATCCTGTTCAGTGATTTTGGTAGACCTCTATTAGTCATTGGGAGGGAAAACACATAATCTCTAACCAGGAGTGTGGATGTGTCTGTTTCTACATTTGTCAGTTTTTCCTTCATGTGTTTCGATTCTGTTTCGGTTGCATGGATTGTTCTCAGGTCTTCTTCAGTACTTGAGTCTTTTATCATCACGAAATGTCCCTCTTTATCTCTGGCACTATTCCTTACCCTGTTATCAATATTGCTCTCCACTGTTTACTGTTTGTGTGACATATATTCTTTCCATATTTTTATTCTACATGTATCTGTGTCCTCATATTTAAAGTATATCCCTTGTAGCAGCATATGTTGGTCTTAAAATTTTTTTAAAAAATTAATCCATTCCAATAATCTCTGCCATTTAATTGGAATGTTTAGTCCATTAACGGTTAACCCTGATCCTCTCACTTTCTGACTTTTGTGTTTGTACCGGTATTTGTCAGTGTTGTGGCACGAAGAGAGAGACTTGCCCTTGGACAAGGAACTGTGAAACTCACCCAGTGACGTTACCGCCTTCCAACTGTCAACTTTTGGTTGCTTGGTGGCGCCTTAAGGAAGTTGATTTTATATTCTGATCAGTTTTTATTTTATTTATTTTTATTTTTATTTTATTTTTTTTTAAATTTTTTATTTTTTTATTAACATATAATGTATTATTTAGCTCCAGGGGTACAGGTCTGTGAATCGCCAGGTTTACACACTTCACAGCACTGATCAATATTTATTTTTATTCTTAAAAAATATTTTATTTATTTATTTGAGAGGGACAGAGATAACGAGAGAGAGCACAAGCCTGAGGAGGGGGAGAAGCAGGCTTCCCACTGAGCAAGGAGCTGACGCAGGGCTCGACCCCAGGACCTTGGAATCATGACCTGAGCCGAAGGCAGTCACTTAACGACTGAGCCACCAAGATGACCCTTGACCAGTTTTTAAAATTATTATCTATAGGAGGATTGGTCTGATTGGGACTCCTCCACTGCAGCAGTCCCGGACCAACCCAAAATGATCATGGGAGGGGAGCATCCATGGCTGAGGTGGTCTGAAGCCCTTCTTTTCCACATGTGGTGAAAAAATTCAGCCTAACTCCATCAGTTAGTCACCTTTTGTGGTTTTCCTCTCAACTCAGTTACTCATGCTTACCCTCTGTTCACAGGGTGTTCCATTCCTAACACCCTCTTGCATTTTTCCTCTCTCGGGTGTACATTCAGCAGCCCAGCAGAGGTTCCTCCCTGCCTCAGGATCAGGTGCACTAGCATCCTTCCAGGACCCAGAGCGAGGAACAGAGCAAAGAGCTAGGGAGAAAACCATGTGAAGGGTCATTTGCTTAGAGAATTTCAAGTGCACAAGAAGAGCCCTCAAATGGCAAGAGCTCCTAGGGATCCTAATGGGTTACAAGCCACACCCTAAACATAGCTTTTGGAGAAAACCAATTTTAGAGGAGACCAGAAGCAAGGATATTCTGTAAGAAGTGTGGCCACTTTAATCTGTGGAAGATAGATACCATTACCCTTGATTAGATTAGCTTTTGCTTTTCTGTTATCTTTACCAGCTTCCCTACATTGTCATTTCTTTCCATAAGGTTTTTCATTTTTATTGGTTCTCCCTCAATTTATTAAGTGGACAATCTCTCTGAGTATATGTATTTCCCATAGTGCCGTATGAGAAATTGATCATGAGTATCCATTACACCCAAACGGATTCTGGAGCTGTACATCACCACTACCCTCTGCACTGCCTCAAACTTGACTTTAGCACAGCCTAGCTGCACTTCAACATTTGCCTTAGTTAAAGATAATCCTCTAAGGTAACTTCCAGCCTTCCTTGCAAAAACCCACGCATCTTTCCGATTAAACCATGGGAAATTACCAAGTGGAAATCCTTGACAATTCTTTGAAAATCCCGATTGAGTTTTTAAGTGTTTAATTTATCTGTTTGGATTAAACATTTCATGTCTACATCTATAATTTCATGGTTGGTGATGGTTGCACTCTGAAACGCACCATTAAGATTTTCTCTCCATTCAAATTTATATCATCAAGTAACAGTCTAAAGCAAAAATATATATGCAAAGAAAATCATATCGAGAATGCTCAGTGTATAGTCTCTATTTTAAAGTATTATTTCTTTTCCTTGTCTTTCATCCATAATTTCTTTATGGGGATAGAGGCTTTGGTGCTAAGGGGTCTTTCTTTCTTTTCTGTGACTCACTTTATTCTTTCTCTTTTTGCTGTCACAGTCCACTGTAATGCAGGTAGCAAGCATAAAGATGGCCCCAAGTTAGTCATTCTTCAATGGGTCATTGAAGTTTGGCTTTGTGTACTTCATAGAAGGTAGAGTTTGTGAGCTCAGATGCCTCTGGGGCCCAGACAGGTACGAAAAAAAAAAAAAAAGTGCACTGCAGTGAGCATAATTGGATAGGGAGAGATGGTGGGGACCATGGCGAACATGTTTCAGCTAAAGAAAGCAGTTTTTCAGTTTCAGCATGTTGTTGCTGAGAGGAAACGCAAGCCAATGCTACCAGATCTGTAAGGTGTTTATTTTTTTTTTTTAAGACTTATTTATTTTATAAAGAGAAAGAGAGAGAGTGTATGTGTGTGTTGGGGAGGGGCAGAGGTAGAGAGAGAGAATTGCAAACAGACTCCCCACTGAGCACTGAGCCTGATGGGCTCAATCTCATGACCCAGAGATAATGGCCCGAGTGGGAGTCAAGAGTCAGATATCCAACTGACCAAGCCACCCAGGCGCCCAAGTTTTAAGTGAAAAACCAGAAATCAAAACGTTTATGAGAAATCTCCTAATTTTTAAATGTTGAAAATAATTCAAATAAAATCAACAGAACCTTGCTTGAAAGTTTTTTCTAACCTACGGGACAGCAGTTGCACACCTTCTGAACTTCTGAGCTTATGTTTTATTTTTGTGTTCTAGATCTACACTGTCCAGTATGGTAGCCACTCTCCACATGTGACCATTAAGCACTTGAAATGTAGCTAGTCCAAATTGAGATGCACTGTAAATATAAAATACACAATGGATTTTGAAAAACTCCTTAATATTTTTATATGGGTCATAAGTTAAAATAATATTTTAATAATAAAATGCTTTATTAAAATTAATTTCACCTGTTTCTTTTTACTTTTTAAAATGTGCTACTGGAGAATTTTAATTTGCATATATAGCTCAAATTAGGTTTCCACTGGAAAGTACTTCTCTAGAGTTAAAAAAAATAATCAGATATAATCACTGCAGATTTAGGTAGCTGGTATCCTAAGGATCTGACTGGACCAGCAGCTGTGAATTGATGGTGGGCTCCGCACTGATACTCCTCCTGAAACAGGGGTTAGAATTGTCTTTGTGGTTTTTTGCCGCTTGAAAGTTGATCAGGTAGCTGGGATTTCTGCGACACTCTCTGTCATTGTGGCTACTACTCTACCATCATATAACACTACCATTCCTCTAATGAATATTAACGAAAATGATTTTTTCAGAAAATAACCAATTCACCCCAGAAGTTAATCAGCTGCAGAAGGGAAGAGGTGGAACCCTGTGCCACAGCTGTGCTGTCTTCTGAGGAACCCTTCAGGGCCTGGCTTTAGCAGCCTTGGGGAGGGCCCAGCTGAAACTGAGACTCCGGTTGGCACAGCACAGCAGCCATGAGGTGAAAGACCCTGTATCTGTTTTCCTCCATGGACAGAGGACAAGAAAAGCAAGAAGAGCCTGGTGTGTCCATGTCTAGAGGCAACTGTCTGAAGCAGACTGGTTTGGCAGACAAAGCAAGAAGTGGGGGTCAGGAGATGTGACCTCTAGAACTGTCTGTCTGCCATTCACTGACTGAATGACCCTGGAGAAAGTGTCTTGGTTTCTCTGGTCCTCAGTTTTCTCATCTAGAAAGGGGGAATTAAACATACAACCATCAAACCACTGTATCTCTCTGGCCCTCGCAGAGATTTGGGAAACTGGCAGCACTGTACATTGGGACTGGTTCAACTTTTCAGCAGAGCAGTATATAAATTGCAACAAGAATAATAAAAACTCTTTACAACAGTTGGCTTGGAGAGCCACTTTCCTAAAGGAAACCTTGATGGGGAAAGGAAGGATGAGTACAACAGTGTTGACTTCACTTCAAACCAAATGTCTGTGCAGAGGTCCATGGGTCAGCCAGTGCTACAACACATGACCTAGAAGGAGGTCACAGGCCCATGGAAAATGGGCAGTGCTGTGCATACAAGAGATATTGTAAAGGGTAAATAACACATGCACACTGAGGGCAGCAGGTAGAATGTATATGAGGAGAGGAGAATGCAGAAGGATGTTGATAATAAATGTGGTGTTTGCTGTGTTCCTTTTACCTGTAGAGTTGTTAAAGTATAGAATTAAAAATAAAAAGGGGTCACCTTTGGTAATCCTTTTGGTTTCTTCCAAAAAAGTGGTCTTTGGGATTCTAGTTACATCATCAACCTTGTGTCCAGGGAGGCTCCTGAAGGCCACCATTAGACAGGAGTTGTGGGGGTGACCCCAGGTAGGGGATGCGGCAGGGAAGGAGAACCCTGACCGGTGCAGCTGGCCAAAGCCTCACCTGGTCAGGGTGCTCCACAGGAAGTCCCTTGCGGGTACTTCTCCTCCCTAAGACAGCTCACTCAGGGTGTCCTCAGTGCCTTCTAGAATGTTCATCTGGGACCCACTTTTGGAAGCCTTTTCCTGCCCCTCTCCCAACCAGGTGAGGAAGAGTCAGGGCTAGGGAAGGAATGGAGAGGTAAGTCTCTTGAGAAGTGAAGGGATTAATGGGCAAGGCCTGTGCGTTCCTTCTTAGCCCCCAGCTTTGGAGCCTCTGAGTTGGTTTGTCTCCACACCAACTTCCAGGACCCCTTCCAGCCAGCCCAGAGGTGGGGACAATGTAACTACTTCAACCAGGTGTTTCTCCTACAAAAGAGAGGCCTATAACCCCCCTCTCTACACCAGTGAGGTCTCAAGGAGCCAGAGGGTGCGCTCTCCAGGAGGATGATACTGTCAAAGATCTTTCCTTTGTACCATTTTGTATGCTTCTGTGTTGGTGGATTTCTTCATGAAAAGTATGTTTTAATTTTATATTTAGCCTAAACTGGACATATTTTCAGTGTGCAAAAATAAAGGCTATACTACTGTACCGGTCATCACTCTCCCTTGTCGCATTTCCTTGCCTCTCCCCCCTGGGGCTGTTGTCCCTCTGCCACCTATCCAGGACTAGAACCCAGAAATCACCCTTGATTTCCCCCTGCTTGAATCCCTCTCACAATTTGTCCCGTGCTCATCCATTTCTCCTGGCATATATATGTATATAAAAAATTATCTCAATTATTCTGTTGTCATCCCAGTTCCCAAACAAGCATTTACTGGGGTCCAACCATGCAAAGACATTGAGCTAGTTCCTCATAGAGGGGGCTCCCTTCTTTGTAGCTGGTTATTCCCTCCTGGAGTGCTTATATCCTGACTCCCCAGGCCTCCTCTCTTTTTACCCCCATCACCTGCTCTTTAAACTATGACACTTTAAGGAGTGAAAAGGGGCACAGTCAATAACTACAACAGAACAGGAAGACCATGCATCTTTGCACTCAATGCCCGTAGAGAGACCCTGCCCCCAGAACCAAGCCCACCTCTCAGCCCTGTCCTCAGGAAAAGCTGCCAGAGTCCAGTTGAACAAAACCTTCTGCTCCATGAGGTTTACATTTCCACTGGGGAAAGCAGAAAGAATAATAACAAATTAATACAAAACCAAATAATGATAGTAATTACTTTTTTTAAGGTGAATTATCTGGTATATTGGGAGTGTATAAATCCTACGAAAAATGCAAAGGTAGAGCAGAAAATGGGGAGTGGGGGCAGGTTGCAGCCTCCTCTAAATGAAAGTGAATGAAAACCCCCAGACCACAGCTCTCCCATCAGTTCCATCCTTACACAGCCACATGGGGTGGGGACATTAGGAGTGGCTCTGGAACAAAATAATTTGGCACCAAATCTTTAGGAGTCTGCAGCCTAAAACAAAAACTTCATTTAGTATTTGTCCGGTTTGTATTGATAGTGTGTTTTTGTTTGTTTTTGGAGCTATTCTCTTAAGTTTTTAGAACAAGTAAATAATTATGTTTGATAGGAGCATAGATTTCAGGATTGGTTAAAGGGAAAGCTAATTAACTCATAAATTTGAGTAGGAGCAGTGTATTGTTAGAACTGAACTGAGCATATCAAAATGAACTCATGCCTTTGTAAAACATGTAATTAAAAATATATTTCTTTTCTGGCTCCCCGCCCCCCAAAAATGGCCGAGTAGCAATGTTACCCCATAATGCACATAATGCATCCTGATGGCTACATTATGGTTTCTAATGCTATTTCTTTCCCCAAAGGAACCAGGGTTTCTTGAAACAATGTCTGATTCCATGTCTGGTCTGGGGCAGAAGAATATGAGGTGATCTCAGAACACCTAACATGCTGGGCCAGAAGCAAAGCTTGAAAAAACCGGGGCATTTGAAAGCTAAAAGGTCCCCACCGGCCAAAGTTGGGAGAGTGTGAGCATCAAAATGAGAATATTGGGGCGCCTGGATGGATCAGTGGATTAAAGCCTCTGCCTTGGGTTCGGGTCATGATCTTAGGGTCCTGGGATGGAACCCCATGTCAGGGGAAGAGGGGGGGGGGTCTCTGCTCAGCAAGGAGCCTGCTTCCCCCTGTCTCTCTCTGCCTACCTCTCTGCCTATTTGTGATCTCTGTCTGTCAAATAAATAAATAAAATCTTAAAAAAAAAAGAGAATATTGGCTGATGTCAGTACATTTGAAATGTCACAAGTCCATAATAACACATAAAAAGAGCAACACTAGTACAGTGACTTCTCAGAAAAGATGAATAGAATGCATTTCAATTGAGTCTTGTTATGCAGTCATGTTGGGTTTATTGACTCACTATGTCAATGAAGAATACTGGTAAGTGTAAAATACCTCAGTCAGAAGGGTTGGTTCTCCACTGCCACCAATCCCTGGCCCAGGCTGCAGCCCTCTCCCTACTGGATACCTGCAGTAGTCCCTTTACTGGCTGCTCTCCACTCCAGTCCTTCCGCACTTGTCTGTCTCCTATCGTGCCAGGGAGTCCCAGGGACGTGCCTTTATTTTTCTTTTACAGAGGCTTTGTAGGTTCAGTTTGTCTGTCTAGCCTCTGTGCTACTCTTCCTCATCTTTTACATATGTACGTATGTGTATAATATATATATCTTATATATAATATATATTTTCTTATTTTCCGTGTGCCCTATTTTATCCATAGGCTAATTCTCTGTGGATGCAGAGGTCTCAGTGTCCTTTGAATCTGGCCTGACTTGATCCATTCCTTCAGGGAACCTTCGCAAAACTTCTGGAGCCTACTTGGAAGGAGACCTCATTAAGTCCACGGGTGTCTGGCGCCACCTTGTGTTGAGTAATGGAAAAAGTCCTGTTTCCTCTGAGCCAAGTTTCCTTGATGGAGAAAGGAAAACTCCCCCAAGTTTCCTAGAATGAGAACTCAATTACAAAACTTCCGTGGGCTTGGCCCCTAACAAACCTCCACTGTCATTAGTGGATTTAGAATTTAGTGGCCGCCATATCCTCACGCGGGCTCTGTCTCCAGCGCACATTAGGGGCTTTTTATTTTTTCTGCATGTTCTATTTTTAGGCTATTCTTGGACTAGATCGACTTTCTGGGGTGTTCCTCAGGCCGTGGTTCATGAGAGGGTAGTCATATCAAACCACTGTGGCACCTACTCTGAACTTTGAACCTGGCATACAAGAGTTGACCCCAAATTACAGTTTCGTCTTGTGGGCTCCAGGGACCCTCAGGTCCTCAAGAACCTAACAAAAAAGCTTGGAAAAACCCATTCTTGCCTAAAGTGGGAGCAGGCACATGTGGAAGTAGGAGCCTCCCAAAATGAAGACACAGCCCTTCCAGCCTCCCTCAGTGAGAATCTGCAAGCCGAGGAGAGGCTGCAAAACCTCATTAAAGATTCTGGAGGAAAAACCAAGCAGGAGCATTCCTGGGTACCTGCAGGAAGTCTCAAGAGCAAAAGCACAAACCCTGTAACTGTGAAGGAGGCACTTGTCCCTGGTCCCTCCATTGGGGAAAGTTTTAAAAACTACTTAAAAAATCCTGGCTGTTAGAAAAATGAGTGTCTCTACAAACCTCCGTAACTGCTACATTTTGCTTCTGGATTTTAAGCCACTCATCTCTGAAGTGGCCCCATGCCTCATTTCCTGGAGATGCCAGCCCGTCTCTGCCAAGCTGCCTTGGTGTAAGATGAAGCCTACAGACATCATCTTGGGTTTCTAGCCTTAGGAAATCCTACCCCAGAACTAGGGCCATCTGATGTCATCCCACTTACATTATTGAGGCTGAAGGGCCTTTGCAGGTGAGGCTCAGGTCATGAAGTTAACTCTCCACTCTCTCATCTTCACGTTTGAGTCTTGCCGATTGGAAACGGATCAAAATGGAATAGCACCTTCTCAGATTAAGCCTAGATTGTGGAGCATGGCCAGTGGGGTGAAGAATTACTGTATTTTATTTTTTTTTTTTAATTTTTATTTTTTTAAAGATTTTATTTATTTGACAGAGATCACAAGTAGGCAGAGAGGCAGGTAGAGAGAGAGAGGAAGAGAAGCAGGCTCCCTGGACATGGGGCTCGATCCCAGGACCCTAAGATCATGAACTGAGCCGAAGGCAGAGGCTTTAATCCACTGAGCCACCCAGGCGCCCCAAGAATTACTGTATTTTAAATGAAGAGTCTTAAGTTAGCAAATGACAGCAAGTAGATATTGCAGTTTAAATATGTGTAACTGTAAGCAGTTCTATTTCAGTCCCTGAGAGAAAATGTTTGTCAGAAAAAAGGATTTGTCTCCTTTCTTCCTTTCCCCTCATTTTTTCTCTTTTCTTCCTTCCTTCCTTCCCTCCCTCCCTCTTTTTCTTTTATTCTTTTTTCTAACAAAGTTTTAAACTCTAAAGAAGTTTAGTTTTGGGTTGGCATAGACAAGCCGCAAGTTGAAGAACTGACAGTCAGCATTTGGGTCTGAGGTGTGGTTCTAACCGTGCAGGTGCTGGGGATGTGGACAGTACCAGCAGGACATGGGCTAGAGCTGGGGCCGACTCTCTCCTTTGGCTAATGACTTGTTTGAAAAAAATCACATCCCCCCAAAAAAATTCCCAAATCAGAGTTTTTGAATTAGATTCCATTTAAAACTTTAAAAAGGTATTAATTATATTGATAATTCAAACCAGATAATGTATCTTTTTATCTTAAATTCAAAGAATGTAGTTTTTAAAATTGTCTTGAAGTCATAAATGTGGCTCCTACGGAATGCAAAGTCAGGGATTTAGGACACAGCTTTTTTGATTCTGGGACAGAATCCAGATATCTCCTCTAACATTAAGTAGTTGTACCCCATGAGGCAGTGTGCTATGATTTCTAAATACCGATAGCTTTTATGAATGGATTCTATGAGAACCCACATAATCTGGAAATTTTATGAATTTGTAAAATTTTCTTCTTTAACTTTCTTTTTAAAGGTGAAATAATCTGATAACATTTTTTCAGTTATTAAAAGGTTGTAATATTATTTGATATATCTGGTAATATATTTTTATTTTTTTAAAGATTTTAAAATTTATTTTAGAGAGAGAGAGAGAGAAAGTGGGGACGTGGGGGAAAGGCAGAGGGAGATGGAGAGAGTGAGTCCTGAGCATTGCCATGCTGAACACAGAGCCAGGCATAGTGCTGGATCTCCCAACCCTGAGATGGTGACCTGAGCCTAAACCAAGAGTCAGATGCTTAACTGACAGTGCCACCCAGACATCCATGGGTGGATATGTATTTAAATTCTCTCTCTCTCTCTCTTTTTTAAGATTTTATTTATTTATTTGACGGAGAGAGAGAGATCACAAGTAGGCAGAGAGGCAGGCAGAGAGAGAGGAAGGGAAGCAGGCTCCCTGCTGAACAGAGAGCCTATGCGGGGCTCAGGGGCTCAATCCTAGCACCCTGGGATAGCCAGCCGAAGGCAGAGGATTTAACCCACTGAGCCACCCAGGCGCCCCTAAATTCTCTCTTTTTTTTAAAAGACTCTGATTGTTTCAACTTTATTTTCAGGAATGTTTAATTTTATAAAGCATTCTGAGTGGTTGTGCTTTTTTTTTTTTTTAAAGATTTTATTTATTTATTGGACACAGAGAGAGAGATCACAAGTAGGCAGAGCAGCAGGCAGAAAGCAGGGGGAAGCAGGCTCCCTGCTGAGCAGAGAGCCCCACTTGGGGCTCTATCCCAGGACCCTGAGATCACGACCTGAGCCTAAGACAGAGGCTTAACCCACTGAGCCATCCAGGCACCCCGTATTTAAAGTGGTTATGTATATAAAGTGGATATATATATATAAACATATGTATTTTTAACTGAAAATGTATTGAAGTATATCTCGCTGTATTTTATGACATTCTTATTTGGCTTTGGCAAGTTTGAATTTTGTATAGAATGAAGGGAATTGGTAATTGTGTTTTCCAAAGACTTCAGAGAACTTGGAGTTTTACTCTCTGTTGATCCATAATTAAAATAAGGGCAATAATAATGTATATGAAGCAAAGTCTGAATTTTGACCCATGAATCAATAGAGATTTCAGTTAACCTCTAAAGATAATGTATTTATAGGTACTGTTCTTGGATAATTGTAAAGAATTTGACCCCCTTGTGAGAAAATTAAAAGCTTTGACTGGACTTAAGATACTGCTAATTGATTTTGATTCTTCACTGCCAACTTGAGGTAACAATACATAACACGGTATATTAAGCTGGTAAGGGAATGCTGAACATTATAAAAGAAGGGCAGGTTCATAGTTCATAAAAGGAGCAAGATAAATTAAAAAGCTTAGAAGATCAGAACAGGATTTTACAAAAAAAAGAAAAAAACAACTGAATGTGTGAAAGTAATCTAGGCTGGATAGGTTGGTTAATAGCAGGCAGAAATGGTTCTTTCAGCCAGAAATCCTATGTACCAATCTAGAGATTATACTTATGGGCTAAGCCACTGTAGATGGGCAGATAATGGTGAAATGCAACCATGGTGCAGAATTTCGGCCACTATACTGTTGGAGGTCTCTCCATCATCTTGTGTCAGAGAGGAACTTCTTTCTTCTAGTGGCTGCCAGTCTCCAGCTCCTAAGAGCTTTGGTTGGTCAGCTGTTGTAACGCTATGGCTCTCAGACTGAAAATGAAGGAAAATGGTTGAAGCAAAACTCTATGCCAGATAAGGACTCACAGAGCCAAACCGAGTGAGAGATTGTAAGTGACTCTTGAGCAAAGACTTTTTTTTGTTCATTTGTTTTGCAAATCCTTAGTGGAATGCAGCCTTAAAAAAAAAATAAGCATTAGAAAAACTGGACTTTGTTACGTAATTAGATAGTTTGCATTAATGTTGTAAAGCTATTTTAGAATTATTTTCTTTTCAGACAAAGAAAATAAGTAATTATATTTATTTTGTTAGGAATCTAGGTCCCCCCCCCCCCCCCCCCCCCCCCCCCCGCATAGGAGAAAAGGAAATACCATTGTAGAATCAAAGATTTGAGTAGGAATTCTGTATTGTTAGTTCTGAACTGGAAGCGTCCATATGAACTCATGCTTTTAAAAGAACAAAAATAGTAATCTGAAAACATGTTTTGTCCCTTTGTCTTTTGAAATGGCCAGAGAGATGTGTCTGTCACCTGACAGCACATCAGCTCGCTCATTCTGGCCTGTAGTTCTCTTTTCCTACTGAAAGCACCTTGGGAGAAATGGCAGATTCCGTATTTTGAGCTGAAGAAAGTTCAAAATGAACCTGAACAACTAAACAAGTCAGGAAGCAGGAGAGTTTAAACAGATTAATGGAATCAAAAGAACATAGGAGCCAATTTAGGAGGGGTTCCCACCAACAAAGTTGAGACAACTTGAACTTCAGAAGTAAGAGTATTGCCTGGGGTCTATTGACACATAGTAAACCTGAAGTCATAAGTCTAAAATGGAATGCAGAGTGTATCTAAATCATGTAGACTAAGAGAAGGTTAAAAAAAAAGTGTTTTGTTGGATTACTGTCTTCTTGATTGCACAGATGTAGAAAACAGAAACTAGTAAACATGAGTGCCTCAGTCAGAAGGAATTTTTCTGTTTCAAGGGAATGGAAGTGGATTGACCCTGTAAATTGTAAGCTGGAGTCAGACAGGGCCACATAAAAATATCAAAATTCAATGGAAGTATCTCTGATGATACTCATGTATTAAGAAGACCCATAAAGTTGAGACTTAGGAGTTAAGCTTTAATGGATTCTGGCCTTCCAAACTTCCTGAGTCTGGATTGAGTTTGCCTTTTCTGGCCAACTCTTGGGTCCCTCTGGGAACAAGGCAGGAAATAGGCATTATGTAATTCTGGTGACTCCATGGAACAGATAAATGTTCTGATATTTGCAATGTAAAAATGAGAGGTAAAATTTGTACTGATTGAAATTTTTAACTTTTTTTTCTTTTTTACTTAGAACACATTGGACAGCAAATAAAAACCACCCTGACAAGCATAGGAGAAGATCACAGAAGTAAGGGAAAAGCTTTTTATGTGTCTTTAATGACATTTTTTCTTCTTCATGCACAAGGGGCCCCACAAATTATGCAGTTGACCCTGTTTGTAGTCAGTGTGCATAGTCAATGAAGGAGACAGGGGAGGTGGGGAATTACTCCGGAGTCCTGGGCCTGAGAAACTGGGAGAATGACAGACTGGGAAGGCAGAGTGGACTGTGCTTGGGGCAAGGATAATGATTTTGTTTTGGAATGTATGAGGTTTGGGGTACCACATGTCCAGAAGGCAGTGGGAGCCACAGTCCCAGAGCATGAGGGGCTGGCTGTGTGGAGGGAGGTCTGGAGGTGTGAACAGAGAATTGAAGTCAATCAGTTTGTTCAGTCTCTTCATCTTTGTGGTTTCCTGGAACTCAATGGAGCTGAACTGCAAGGGCTGGGGTGGTGGTGGTGGGGGTTTAAGCATCAGTATCCTGTGCTGTACAGAGAAGAGGCCATTGGGTTTGGCTGTGTCAAATGTGGGGGTTGAGGTTTCCACTGCCCAGAGATTTGAATGGAACTGGAAGGAGTGGAAGAGGCAGCCTACTCCTTCCAAAAGCATGGGTCTAGGAGGAAAGAATCAAGGAAAGAAAGTCTGGAGTGGCTGGTATAGCAGATACCAGCATGCCAGGGTCACTTGGGGAATGTTAACAAGGACACGTGTATGGTCCTCAGACTACTTGAAGAAGGATCTCCTGGGGCAGGTTGGGGGGTGGTGGTAATCGCTGTTAAGGAAACAAATGAACAAATAACAACAGAAGACTCTTTTAAAAAATTTTATTTATTTATTTTTTAAAAAAAGATTTTATTTATTTATTTGATAGAGAGAGAAAGAGAGCACAAGCAGGGGGAGCAGCAGGCAGAGGGAGAGGGAGAGGCAGGCTCTCCACTGAGCAAGGAGCCCGATGGGGGGCTCAATCCCAGGACCCTGGGATCATGACCTGATCCAAGGGCAGATGCAACAACCACAAAAGAAAAGGAGAACAAAACGCTGCAGTTTTTCAGAAGCTTGCTGTGATTCAGAACACTGAGCTGAAGCCTGCTCCTCTTTAGAGATACATTTTTGTCCTAATGTAGCTGCTTCCTTGCTATGACCTTGGACATAGGGGTTGAGGACCGGCCCTAGTGCCACAGACCTAGAGTGCCCAGGCTACCCAAAGCTGATGGGGTTGGAATGAGCATGCGAGGCCTTGCAGGTGCGGGAAGCCAGGCCTCTGGAACAGGGCAGCTGCAGGGAGAGGTTGCATCAGAGGAGCAGCTACTTGGGGTTCTGTGACATCTGCTTTACTCAAGCCTTAACCTACACAAATGTCCATATACCCCTGGAGGCATCTGGGCTGCCTCGTAGGGTGGGGCCGTGCTCTTCAACAAGAGATGGGGCAAGCCTTGAATGTGGGCAAACCCTTGGGCCCCATCAGGCAGACCAAACGGGGTCTGACTATTGCAAGTTAAAGGCTGTTGCCTCTGAAAGCTGTTTGAGGGTGGGATCCACCCATGCAGGAGGCTGTCCAGGTGGTTTGGGTCCTGGCGGGGCTCTACAGGCCTGGAGGGCCCCAGCTGCACCTGAGTGGGCTGATGGGGTGTGTACTGCGCAGGCGTTAGCTGCACAGGTCATGGGAGCCAGCGCTGGAAACACAGCAGCTGTAGGAAGAGGCTGGGTTCCCTGAGGCAGCTCCTGGGTTATCTGGTATCTGCTGAATTCCAAGCCCTAGCTACAGAAATGCACATATTCCACCCTCCCCCGCATCCCCACTCTGCCCTGCCCAAGAGAAGCTGGGGGAGTCTAGACTGCCTGGCCAGGATGAGACCTGCTGGGCTGCCCAGCTACTGTTTCCTAAGAGTCATCTGGGAGCTCCAATGACTGGTAAGCTGGGGACCCTAGCAGGCAGCTGTCCAAATGAGGACTGACTGTCACCCCTTTAAAGAAGCTGACTCAGAGAAACTTTGGGGTTTGGACTTCCTTCACCCAGGAGGCTATGCAGGTGGTTTGGGATCGAACTGAGCTCATAGGCCTGGAGGGCCCAGGTTGCCCTGGGCAGGCTGACAGGGTGTATGCTGGACATGTATGAGCCGGGCATTTCAGGGGAGCCAGGGACCTGGTCCGGGAATGTGTCCTGAGATGCCCTACAAAGATGTGGTGAGGTGTGGGGGGCGGTTCAAGGCTCCAAGTTCTCACCTACACAAATGCCCATATTCCCCTGGGGCAGGGCTAGAGAAATATGGGCTGCCTTGTCAGGGTGTGGCTGGGTGGGGAAAATCAGTGTATCCTCAAGCCCAAGAGACACCTGGGCACCTTGACTGGAGAGCCCCGGACACTATCAGGCAGCTGGTCCAAACAGAGCCTGGCAGTCCCCAGTTTTAAATGGAGTGTCAGAAATATCTTCGGGGTATGGGCTTTCTACACCCTGGGGCCATTAAGTTGGTGAAGTCCTGCCACTGTCCCAAGGGCCTGGGGGTACCCCCTGCAGCCCAAGACCTGCTAACAAGGTGCGCTGTGTGAGCTGGGACCGTGCATGCAGGGACAGAATGGGAGCCAGGGCCCTGGAACAGAAAAATATTAGATGAGGTCTGCTTACAGGAAGGGACTTCATAGACTCCATATCATCTGCCTGATTTCACGCCTTCACCTACACAAATGTGCATATTTCCCTGGGGGGTGGAGCTGAAGGCATGTAGGCTGCTTTGCCAGGGTGGGGCCCCATACTGGCTGGTTAGGAACCCTCCAATGACAGACACCTGGGAGCCTTGTTTTCTGGAGAAGCCGTAACCGCATCAGGTAGCCATTCTGAGTGGGGACCGACTGTTGCTGGTATAAAGCTACTACTGAGCAGATTTTTGGGGAGCGGGGACTACACCCAGGGCTATGCAGGCAACATGGGTGGCTCAGGAACGACATTTGCTTGGCACAGAAATAGCCCTTACAGCCACGCCTTCCTCTTTGGGACTGGTCTGAACCCAAAAGGCCTGGAGGCCCCAGCAGCCAGAGGCTGTCTGGCCCAGTGCAGGCTGTGCATATACCACTGCAGGTCAGAGGAGTGAGGGACCTGCAACCAGGCAACTGTAAGGGGAGGCTGGGTCACAGAAGCAGGCTACTGGGGTTACTTTGTATCTGCCTAATGCCAAACCCTAAATGACACAAATGCCTATATTCTCCCTCATGACAGAGTTGAAGTCATCAGGACTACCTTTCCAGGGTGGCACTGTACTTGACCGTTGGGCTGCCCTCCAATAAGAGCCACCTGGGAGCTTTGATTGTAGGTGAACTCTGGGAACCCATCAGACAGCAAGTCCAAAGGGAGTCCTTGAGGGTCCTCTTGTTCTGGCTCTGTGGGGTTGGGGGATTGCTCTCTCTTTCCCTGGTACAGCCTTCCTTCACTCCCCAATGCCTGGACTGAGGTCCGTGCTCTTCTTGTTCCTCCCAGAAAGGTGGACACCACTTTCTGTGGGAGCTGATGTGGGATGGACCAACTTAACATCCTGGAGAACCCCACTGCCAGAGGCAGTGGGAGCAGATGGACCAATAGTGCTGCTTCTGCCTTTCGACTGGCTGGGTTTGAATTATAACTCTATCACTTAATAGCTGTGTGATCTTTGGAAAATTACTTAAACTCTCTGAGCTTCAGTTACTCATCTGAAAAATGGAGTGACATTACTTCCCACATCAGGATGAGTAGATGAGTAAATGAGAAAAGTAAAGTTTTTAGTGCAGTGTCTGGTGCACAGTTGGCATGCGATGGTTCTAGTCAACTGAACTTCTTGCTGATTGGTCAGTTACTCAGATCTTGGGGAAGGTGATGTATGGCTGCTGAGGTCTGAGGGGTATGGCTGTATGGGATGTTTCTATATGCTAAGCAAATGTAGTTCCTGCGCCATCCATGTTGCCTCTCTGGGTCTGGACTCTCCACTGCCCCAGTGGGAGAGCTCAGGCCCCTCTTCTTGTTTTTCTTACCTTAATTGGTTGTTGGAGATTCAGGGTTTGGGCTGATCAGCCAGGCTCGGCTGATGCTGCTGCCCCAGGCAAGAACAGGAGCCTGGTGAGAGCAGCACATTGGCAGTTTTGGGTCTCTGAGCCTGTTGGAGTAGGAGGCTGACCTATGTGATATTAGCATCTGAGATTTCATCTGAAAGTCCTGAATCACCTCTGAAGTTCCTTACTATGAGAGGGAGGGCTTGGGGAAGCTTTGGCACTGGGGCTCTCCAGAATGTGGAACACTCTGTCCCACATCAGCTCTCTTGAAGAGGTGTCCCTCTTCTGGGCAGGCAGGACAAGAGAGGGAGGAATTTCTGCCAAAGCCCGTAATAAGCAAGCAAGTTCTTCCCATCAATAAGGGAAAATGTAGTTAACCATAGAGATGGGCTTGTAAAACTGAGGTGACTTGGGGCTGGGGTATATATCCTGCTTGTCTAGCTCAGTAGTGTCTGAAGCATAACTGGAAGAATCTGACCAAGATGATGGAGTGAGCACACATCAAACCCTCTCTAACCTCCTCCAAACACAGAGGAATGGTAGATCACACTCACATAGACACACACACAATCTTTGTGGAACAAAGTGAAGACTAAACCTATAGAGTAAGCTGATGAAGGGTAGCCCAAGGGTAAAAGGAACTGGAGACACACACACGCACGCGCGTGCGCGCGCGCGCGCGCGCGGCTTCAAAGCTCATGTGGAAATGGAAATGAGTGTACACCAAGCTTAGCAGGAGAATGGACCCATGCTCACTGCATGGAGCTGGGCTTGGGCTGGTTGTCTTGTCCATT
The DNA here is from genome assembly GCF_902655055.1 of Lutra lutra. NCBI lineage: Eukaryota > Metazoa > Chordata > Mammalia > Carnivora > Mustelidae > Lutra > Lutra lutra. The sequence goes on along the minus strand of NC_062278.1, from coordinate 128,114,134 downwards.
TAATGAATGGGGACAGAAAATACTCCAGAAGTGTGCTGCTTGCCTGTGGTGCAGGAAGAGAAATAGGCATCTTTGTCTGGGTTGGTCCTGCACAGGGATACAGCATCAGGAATTTTGTTGGCTTAGAGAAGACACTTGAAACTCCATAAGACCTAGTCCTGAGTATGTAAACTAGGAGGCCTAGGCTAAGGCAGCTGCAAAAGTATCTACCAGAGAAGGACTTGTTCATGGAAAACTCTCCCATGCAGAATGAGCTATAAAAGAAAAATGACAAAGGACATATTTCAGACTCAGCAACTAGAAAAATTCATAAGACAAGAGATGGAAATAATGGATACTTTGAAAGTCTACTACTCATAGGGTGTCTCCATCTTCCCTTAAAATTTACCTGGGGGGGCAGTTTTTTTTCCTTTTCAGTTGATGACTTTTCGGATCCCTCTTAGGTGAAAGAAAGCTCTGTAGTCACTTTAACTCAGTCACCTTAATTCAGTTCATAATTAAAACTGCCTATTCCCAGATAGTAATAAAAACATTGAACTCTTATGAGAAAGCTTCTTCTGTCTTTAGCAGGTTGGCTTCCTTACTTCAGGGAAGTATGTGATCTGTTTCCATCTCTTTTTTTACCTCCTCCTCCTTCACCTGTTGCCATTGTGGGCCCATTTGAGATTGGATTTCAAGAAGGATAGAATGGAAAGGGGGCTCAGGAAGGGACTTTCTTGACTGGAACACTTGAAAGCTCAGTTTGGGTTCCCTGGCACTGGCTGAGGTTTAAAGCTGATTTTCTTTTCCTATGGACACTTTCATGAGCTCTTTGTAAGCTTTTCTGTTGAAATTCTCAGAATGTAAGTCCATGATGTAGGCAACGAATTTAATTTTACCAGCTTTTGATGGTTACTTTTGTGTGTCAACTTGACTGGGACATGGGAATGCCCAGATATTTGGATAAACATTATTCCGGTTGTGTCAATGAGGGTTTTTCTGAATGAGATTAGCAATTGGATTGGTAGACGGAGTAAAGCAGATTGCCCTCTCCAATGTGGGTGAGCCTCATCCAATCCAGTGAAGTCCTGAACAGAATAAGAAGACTGAGTGAGAAAGAATTCTCTTTCTGCTTGACTGTTTTCAAGCTGGGATATCAGTCTTCTCCTGACTTCTGACTCCGACTAGAACTTATACCATTGCTCTCCTGGGTCTCTAGTTTGCCAAGTACAGATCCTGGGACTTCTTAGTCTCCATAATCACATGAGCCAATTCCTTATTATCCATCTATCCATCCATTTCTAACTCCCAGACTAATACAGATTTTGGTGCTAAGAGTGGTTCTAGAGGGACAGAATTTTAAGGATGAATTTTCTGAATTGGTTTGGGGGTTTCTGGAATTGGTTCTCTAATCTAATTAAATTTAAACATGCTAAGGACTTTTATTTCTTATAGTAAAGAGGACACTGATAATCCATGGCAAAATTTGGCAATAAAGATGTGCAAAATATCATTATTGGACATTCTTATTCAACCACTAATAAGCAAGGAGTTGGGTAACTGTGTATTTAATATTTTCTAACATTTTTTGAAAAATAACAAATCTAATGAGGTTGGCTGGTTGCTTCTGATGTTGCTGGACAAAGTGTGAAAAGAAAAGGATGAGCTCGGGATTTGAATTCCCAGCTCAAATGCCACATAAATCACCTGAAAGCTTCTATGTGTGCCCTGAAGGAGGCTCTTATCTACTATAGCTGAAGAGTTGAAATTGCTGAAAATCAAATGCAGAATCTTACCCTGCAATTGGCTGAATTATCATGTAAATTGAATACCCAGCCTTGCAGGGTATTAAAGTAAGGTCATAGATTGGGAAAGAATGGGATCCTGTAGGTTGAATTGGAGGTGTGTAGGAAGTTCCTGATGAAGCTGGGGACCTTGAGCCCCCAAATGTTGATGAATCTTTTTTCACTGTGGAAGAAGCGTCCCTACCCCCAGTAGAAGCTGCCTTCCCACCCCAGTGGTAGTGATTCCTTACTGAGAGAATTAACTCTGTTTTGGCTGAGGAAGCTATAATGCCCCCCCACCCCGCACTTGCCATGCAAGACAAAGGTGCGTTTCCTCAAGTCCCACAGCCACTTCCCATCTTTCCTTCCAGACCTATAACTAGACTCAAATCCCAGCAGTCCCTAAAGGTGAAGTACCAAGTGTGACCCATGAAGAGATGCACTATACTCTAAAATACTACTTGAGTTTTCTAATTTGTGTAGACAGAAATCTTGGGAACACTTGGGAATGGATATTGAGAGTGTGAGGTAATAGTGGAAGGAATATTAATTTGGATCATGTTGAATTTATTGATATAGGCTCACTAAGCAGAGATTCTGCATTTATGTTGCAAGCTCAAGGAATTAGGAAGGGCTTTAACAATTTGTTTGGTTAACATAAACATGGACCAAAAGGTGAGCAAATTAGAGTGAGCATATTAGAAATGGTAGGGGCGCCTGGATGGCTTAGTGGGTTAAAGCCTCTGCCTTCGGCTCAGGTCATGGTCCCGGGGTCCTGGGATCGAGCCCTGCATCGGGCTCTCTGCTCAGCGGGGAGCCTGCTTCCCTCTCTCTCTCTGCCTGCCTCTCTGCCTACTTGTGGTCTCTGTCAAATAAATGAATAAATCTTTAAAAAAAATTAGAAATGATAGACCTGCCTTGGCTTCACGTAGAAGAAGGGATTCAAAGGCTTAGGGAGACTAGAATGTTGGAATGAATTTATCATTTAAGATTTACTCACCTATACTGGGAAGGTACAGAAGACATACACTTTACTGTTCCTGTGAGAAGTAAATTTGAGAGGGGAGTCCCAATATACTTGAAGAAAACTATGATTGCTCTTCTCTTAGACCAGACCTTATAGTGAGAGCTGTGGTCATTGAATTGGGAAACCAAAATACAATAGGAGTAATTGGCTCTTGGGGTGACAGGGGTAAAGTGGTGGCACTCAAATGATCTGTGGCATTGGCTAGTTGCTCCTGGTGTGCCTAGAAGTGAAAGTAGATAGGAATCCTACTAAATTTTTCATTGATCTGTATAAGAAAAGTTCTAAGTCAAGTGAACAAGTTTAACCTGAATCAAAAAACAGAGTCATAGCTCCTCAATCAATTCCCAAGCTTGAGCCAAATTATAAACCCAGAACCCCCTGAATGAAGTGGAGGCTAGGTCCCCTTTAGGAAGGACTCTGGTACACAGCCAAAAATTTACACTATTAATCTTCCCCCCTTCTTCCCCAAGGAGACTTATAGCCTTTTTGAGGGTAGCTGTGCACTGGGGAGAAAGAAATAGAGCCGTTAGGGATGACAGGACACTGACTCTGAATTGACATTAACTCTAGGGGACCCAAAATGTCATGGTGGTCCACTAGTCAAGGATAAGAGAGTTATGGAGGTCAGTTGAGACTCCAGTTGAGAGAGAGAGAGAAAGACTGAGAGAGATAACAAGCACAAGCAAAGGGAGCAGCAGGCAGAGGGAGAAGCAGGCTCCCCACGAAGCAAGGAGCCAGCATGCGAGACTCAATCATAGAACCTAACCTGATCTGAAGGCAGATGCTTAACCAACCGAGCCACTCAGGCATCCCTGGAGGTCAGGTGATTAATGGAATTTTAATTTAGTTTTGACTCATAGGGGGCCCACTGGGACCCTGAACACATCCTGTATTTATCTCCCTTGTTCTAGAATGAATAATTGGAATAGATATACTTAGCAGCTGGCAGAATCCCCATACTGGTTCCCTGATTGGTGGAATGAAGACTATTAGGATAGGAAAGGTCAAGTAGAACTGCTCCTATGTAGGAAGGAGCAGTTCAAAAGCAATACCAAGTTCCTGAAGGGATTGCAGAGGTTAGTGCTACCATCAAGGACTTGAAAGAAGCAGGGGTGGTGATTCTCACTATATCCCCATTTTACTCACCTATTTAACCCATTTGGAAGACAGATGGATCTTTGAGAATGATAGTGGATTATGGATTACTGTAAGCTTAACCAGGTGGTGACTCCAGTTGTAGCTGCTGTAACAGATATGGTTTCATTGCTTGGGCAAACCAACCCATCCTCTGGTGCCTAGTGTGTAGCTATTGATCTTCCTATTGCCTTTTTCTCAATACCTGTTAGTAAAGATCACCAAAGCAGGTTGCTTTTGTCTGGGAAGGACAGCAATACACCTTCACTGTCCTACCTCAGCGGTATATCAACTGTCTAGCCCTGTGTCATAATTTAATTCTCAGCGATCTTGATCAACTTTCTCTTCTATAATGTATCACACTGGTCCATTACAGTGATGACATTATGCCAATTGGCTCCAGTGAATAAGAAGTAGCAACTACCCTAGATGTATGGGTAAAATATGTGTGTGCCAGAGGGAAATAGCTCTTCTCTGGGACATCCCGGATGGACAGTGGTGAAGGGAAACCCTCCCAGGGGGCAGAACTTTGAGCAGTGTGCCTTGTGGTTCACTTTCCTTGGAAAGGAGGAATGGCTAGATGTGCGATTATATGTTAACTCATGGGCTGTGGCCAATGGTTTGGCTGGATGGTTAGGGACTTGGAAGGAACATGATTGAAAAATTGGTGACAAAAAATTTGGGGAAGAGATATGTGGATATGTGTTTCTTGCCTCTGAATGGGTAAGAAACATGAAGATATTTGTGTCCCATTGAATATTCACTAAATGGTGACTTTAGAAAAGGAGGATTTTAATAATCAAGTTGATGGGACAATCCATTAGGTTGATTCAGTTTAGCCTCTTTCCCCAGTCATTCCTCTCATCATTCAGTTGACTCATGTATAAGGTGGTCATGGTGGCAGGGATAGAGGATATGCATAGACTCAGTAACATGGATTTCTCTCACCAAGGTCAACCTTGCTGTAGCCACTGCTAGTGCTCAGTCTTTCAGCAGAGACCAACACTGAATCCCCAAATAGTGCTATTCTCTGGGGTGATTAGCTTGTGACCTGGTGGCAGGTTGATTATATCAGATCACTTCCATGATGGAAAGGGCAGAGCCTTTTTTTTTTTTTTTTTACTGAAATAGACTCATATTCTGCTTATGGATTTTCTTCCCTGTGTACAGAGCTTCTGCCAAAACCACCACCCATGGGCCTACAGAATGCTTTATCCACTGTCATGGTATTCCACACTGTGTTGTTGCTTCTTCTCTTCTTCTTCTTCTTTAAAGATTTTATTTATTTATTTATTTGAGAGAGAGAGTGAGAGAGAGAGAGCATGAGCAGGGGAGGGTCAGAGGAGAAGGAGAGAGAAAATCTCAAGCAGACTCTGTGCTGAGTGAGGAGCCTGACTTGGAGATCCATCTCACTTCCCTGAGATCATGACCTGAGCTGAAATCAAGAGTCAGACACTTAACAGACTGAGTCACCCAGGTGCCCCCAGAATTGCTTCTGATCAGGGAACTTCACAGTGAAGGAAGTGTTGCAATGAACCCATGCTTATGTGGAATTCATTGATCTTACCATGTTCCACAGCATCCCAAAGCACATGGCTTGATGGAACTATGGAATCGTCTTTTGAATACCATTTATGGTACCACCTAGATGGCAGGACTAGGGCAAGGCTCTTCATAAGACTGTTTATGCTCTGAATCAAGGTCCAATATAACATAGTACCCTTTTTCCCAAACCAAGATTCATGGGCCCAAGAGTCAAGAGGTGGAAATGGGAATGGCACAACTCATTATTACCTCCAGTGACCCACTAGCAAAATTTTTGGGCTTCCTGTTCTCATGACCTTATGCTCTGCTGGCCTAGAGGTCTTAGTTACAGAGGGAAGCCTCCATCAAGAGACACATTCCACTGAATTGGAACTTAAGACCACCATGTGGCTACTTTATAGTCCTCATATTTCTGAATCAATAGGCAGAGAAAGGAGTGACTGCTGGATGGGGTGATTGATCTTGACCAATAAGGGAAACTAGACTCCTACTCCACAGTGGAGGTAACAAAGTATATGGAATACATGAGATCCCTTAGGGCATCTCCTACTATTACCACATGCTGTGATTACGTTCAATGGAAAATTACAATAGTCCAACCCAGGCAGGACCACTAATGGCCCAGACCTTTCAGAATGAAGGTTTAAGTCACCTCAGCAGGTAAAGAACCAGCTGAGGTGCTTGTTGAAGGCAAAGGAAACAGGTAGCGGCAGAAGACGGTTATAAATATCATAAAACCAGATACAGAAATGACGAGTCTGTCACAGGTATTCCTCTTTATTGTGTTAGGAATTGTTTATAGGTGTGTGTGAGTATATAAAGCAAGTATCTTTGTTTTCTTTTCTCTCTTATTCCATTATCATGCAACATAAGATATATTGACTTTATATCATAGTATTTAAACATTGTTAACTTTACATCATAGTATTTAAGTTATGGGATATCAGAAGTAAACAGGATTCAAGGACATTATCTCCTCTTCTGGGGAAAGAGTGCAGTTTTAATTGTATGCAGGATAGTTATATCATGTTGGGTGGCATTATGACCTTGTTATTATCTTTATTTGGAGATAGAATGTATTTTAAGGAGAGGCATATGAATGCCAAATTGACAAGGAATGGTCTTGTGATGGTTAATTTTGTGTCAATTTGGCTGGGCCATGGGGTCCCCAGATATTCTGATAAACATTATTCTGGGTGTGTTTGTGAAGGTGTTTCATCTCCATCTGGAGAAGGCAGATTGCCCTCTCCAGAGTATGTGAGCCTCACCTAATCCACTGTAAGCCTGAATAGAATAAGAAGGCTGAGTAAGAAAGAATTCTCTCTTTGCCTGTCTTGAAGTGGGGATGCCGTCTCCTCTGGACTTCAGACTGGGATTTGGACTGCAAATTACACCACTGCTCTCCTGCCAACCGCAGATCTTGGGACTTTATTTCCTCCATAATCATGAGAACTGATTTCCTTATTATCATCTATCTATCTATCTATCTATCTATCATCTATCTATCTATCTATCTATCTATCATCTATCTAGTTCTGTTTCTCTGGAGAACCCAAATTAGTACATAGCTGCACTTTCTTCTTTGGCATCTAGTGTTCCCAGATGTTGCCATTTACTCTGCTTTCACAGGCCCTTTTGTCTCCAGAGTGAGCCAGGCACCTACCCTCTTCATTCCCCACAGCAGGAAGCACATTTCGGGCTCTCTGCATGGAACCCTAAAGCTGTTTTGAGGGATTTAGAGATAAATTGCCCTCACTTCACCTTTCCCCAGCAGTGAAACTCGGAGCACTCCAGCAACTCTCCAGAGACATTCTCCTCACAAATCCTTTGGAATGTCTAACAATTCAACCCTTTTAATAGCCTCTCAATGGGTAACAGTTGTAATATTTGGATATTACTTTTAAGTTTAACATCATGTTTCATATTGAAGAGATAAAGAGGGAATAGCGTCTTTACAATGATACCAAGAGATTATTAAATATGAACAGGGGGGTTAGATATCAAATATCAAGTTGTTATAGAACTCTTGAGATAAAGTTTGGGGACTTAGGAATGGAGGAGTCAGTGATAAACCTCGTTTGGAGATGTGGGGAACAGACACCTTCCCTTTAAAACGTGATATGAGGGGTGTCTGGGTGGCTCAGTGGTTTCAGCCTCTGCCTTAAGCTCAGGTGATTTCCCCTCTCTCTTTCTCTGCCTGCTGCTTTACCTCCTTGCGATCTGTCTCTCTCTTTATCAAATAAATAAATAAAATCTTAAAAAAAATAAAATGTGATATGAGATAGGCCCCTAAATCTAAGGGCCGAGGTAAGGAAAGAAAATTTATGCATTGACTAAGTTTAAATATAAAATGCCTGACTTCATCCTGGGCAGACCATGATTCTATTTTCTGCACGGGAAGAAAGGAAACTTCAAATAAAATTGAATTATGTAACAATAACAGAAAAGTCATATCATGTATACTGTATACATGATATACACACATATACACACATTCATGTATGACTTGTCATATATATTGTTACATACATATTGTGTTATATATATGGCCTTATTAGGTTCTGTTCTGTTCTTTTTTCTTTTATTTATTTGTTTATTTTAAAAAGATTTTAATTACTTCTTTGACAGAGAGAGAAAGAGCCCAAGCAGGGGGAGCTGCAGAGAGAGAGAGAGAGAGAAAGAGAGAGAAGTAGGCCCTCTGCAGACCTCAGAGCTCTGACTTGGGGCACCATACCAGGACTGTGGAATTATGACCCCAGCTGAAAGGTAGATGCTTAACGGGCTGAACCCCCAGGCTCCCCTCTTTTTAAAATCCAGACACTGCTGCAATGATTATCTTTGCACATTTGTGTGAGTACATGTAGGACAGATTCCCAAGTTGGAGGGCTATGCAATGTAAAGTTGGATTCCATTTACGAGTTTGATTCAATTCCTCCATTTATCTTTCTCAATGACCTGGCTTTATCCTGAGATGGAATGAGAGAGTTAGGACTTCAATTTCTCCCTCTCCTTGTCAAGTTAAGATATTTAAACATGATATGTGGGTTTATCTATCACCAAAGAGGTGTCGAAGTGAATATTTGTTTGCCATTCAGTCCTCTTGCTGGATATTAGTATCTAGACCAGTGGCATTGTTCACTTTCCGAGAGCGCCTGTAGTTCCCAGAGAGGCCACTAGGTGTCAATGTAGGTCTTGGTTGCGGCCAGGTCGCGGCGCTGTTAATTTGATTGGGTCTCGGTGGACCCTCAGCGTCCTCACTTGCAAAATAACAAATGTCCGTGGAGCAGGGCACTTTCCTCGGGAAGGACTCCAGGGAGCTCAGGAGTTTGCATACGAAGCCGAGGGAGCGAGGGGCTCTGATAATGATATTCAGCGTCTAACGGAGTCGCTCACAGGCAGAGCCAGGGTCTCTCCCAACTTTGATATATGAGATTATTATGGAGAGGTAATGCAGACTGAGTGATGCTGTGCGCTGGATTGCGAAGTGGATTCCTGTGTGAATTGTGAGGCCTGGCGTAGCAGAGATGGTCGCTTCACATGCCAACGAGGGGGTGGGGGTGGGGAGAGAGGGGTGAGATGGTGGCCGCCAGGGACCCAGGACTGCCATGGAAAGCCAGAAACTCTCTCAGTTCCTTCTCAGCAGCCAGGGACTGGGCCTCTCCCCGGGGCATAACTGGACGCCAGACTCCAGGGAGCATTTCACCTCAGTCCTAGCGCAAGTCAGTGGGGGCAGAGGGGCTGCCAAGTGATGACTACTCTGGACTCCAGAATCTTGACTGAATTTGTATTAAACTTATGTAGGGTAGCTCTTCAATCCAGGTCTTTATGCAGCGATAAGAGTAAACGGAGGAGTAGGCTGGCACTCTGGAATGTGGTCTCCCTAGAAGTTCTCTGCAATTGACCTCTAAGGACAGTGAGTGCAGGGCTGGTAGGAAGCTCTTGAGGGAGCTGGTGGATCCCCCTTTCCACCGCTGACCCCCACCCTAAGGGTTGCCAATAAAATAGGCTTACGTCTCTCTTGCAGCATGTGTCAAGCCTCTTTCATGGTCCACTCTACTTAGACTCAAATGTTGATCTTTTTAAGATTCTTATGTTCCAGCCTGATTACCATCCTGAAATAAAAATTTTATCCTCTTGCTTTAATGTTTCTACCTAGCCTGTGGGTCCATCTTCCTTCTGAACTCTGCAGGTGTAGGGGTCTCCGGCAAAGGCATGCCCTCATGGCCTATACGGCCCTGTTACACTCCTCCAGGGCATCAGTTACTATATACCTTTTATCCCTATGGGGCCTCAGCGTCCTCTTCCAAAATATAAAATATTATATAAAGCCTTAATTTGCATAACTAAGAAGGGTCACCCAAGGGCCCCAAGGTGACTTGCTATCCTTATCCAGTAGAATAAGAGGCAGCTGGGAATTTGTTTAATTTTGAACTCACTTTGGACCAGTTACTTTTATTATTGACAGAAAGCTCCTTTGTATCTGTAGATACTCAAGGTAAATCTGTAAATATTGGCTCTTTATTTGTTAATTTCTATGGATAGGTGCATAGGCAATTATTCTATTTTCAAATGAGTGAAAGCAGTGTGGAATGAATGGTTGTCAGCCTGACAGGAGAGGTGAGTGGAGGGACTGTATGGGCCTTGCTCACTCCCATTCTCTCATTTCTTTGCTCTGTCATTCCTTGGCCTCTCCCCCTGAATGAGCTCTCAGCCCATTTCTGATGTCTGGATGTTGGGTCCCCTGCCCTGTTTAGTGTTCTTTCTGCTACAATTTACAATGGGAGGGGCATTTTAAATTACATTGGGTAGAATCTTCCTCTTGGGTCTGGGACAAAACACAGGTACCATGGCCCTTTCTATGCAGCAAACACCATTAAATATATCTTCAGGCACTAGCAGTTGAGGGTAAGGAAGAGGGTGTTGTGTAGGGGGCTAGGGGTGGGGATATTGGCAAGCAATCAGTTGGGTCATGATATTACCAAAGAGGTGAGGGGGTTAGAGAGTGCTGGGAATACATGAGTTAGAGGCTAGAGAGAATTCTGGTGGTCTGGATCAAGCTCTGGAAAATATCTAAGCCTCTTTCCTAGCATTCAGTCCTGTCTAGGACTTGTAAACTGATGCCCATTTGGAGGGTCTGAATTGTAGAAGGGCAGAGCTGGCCGTTAGGGCAAAAGTGTGGTGCAGGCAGGAGATAAGTACACAAATAGTGAAAGAAATCCTAGAGGGTCTGTGTGGAGCATTGAGAGTCCCCTCCACGTGTCCTCCCTCGGCCCTTGTGCATGTTGTTTGAAATTGGAGCCATTAGTGCCCACCCTCTTGGGCAAGGGATGAACAAAACTCTCAGCCAGACTACACTGAATACTCACATTCCTTTTGGAGGCCCGACTCTCTAGTCTCTACCCATGTCCTCAAATCTAACTTTTTGGAGCTTTTATGCCTTATGGAAGATCCCTTCCTTTTAGTACCAATTCTAGTCTGGGATTTGGGCTTTTCTTGGGGATAAGGGCTCAGCCAAAGCTTCACTGGGATCCGCAGCTGCTCCCTGCCGAGGAAGGAAGCCCAGAGAATTATAGAGAGGACACACTATAGTGATGGTGAACCTGGCCCTTAAGCACTGGACACATATAGCCAGCATGGAGGATATTACCGGGCATTTAGTCTACTCTGGGCCTCTCATAGACAGGGACATGGAGACCCAGAGACATGGTTACTCTTAATTCATTAGGGCTTCTTTAGCCCCATGGGCTCCTGGCCCTGGCTGCCTTGGGTGGTTTCATCACTAGTTACCATTTAAGTGTCTGCCTTCCTGGGTCTAGGAAAATGGGGAAATGTGCTATTGTCTTATCACTGCCTGAACATCCTTGAACAGTTTACCACAACTCTGAACTCCTCCTCCCACCCCCGCCAGTGGGTCAGGGTCTTCAGACGATGGTCAGGAGTTCCCTAACAACGCGGTTCACTCTGCCACACAATTGACTTCTATTGGAACAAATATCAGGTTGAGCTGCCTCAGTTTCCCTAGACTGATCAGTTCTTGGATATTAAAGAAGAAATAGCCCAAATTCATACTGGGTCCTCACATCTTCTCCATTCTTGCAGCTAAAAGTGCATTACCAGGGGCACCTGGGTAGCTTAGTGGATTAAGCAGCCAACTCTTGATTTCAGCTCAGGTCATGATCCCGGGGTCCTGGGATTGAGCCCCACTTCGGGCTCTGTGTTCAGTGGGGAGTCTGCTCAAGGATTCCCTCTGTCTGCCCCTTCCTCCACTTGCTCACATGCATGTACACATACTCACTCTCTCAAATAAAGAAATAAATCTTTTAAAAAAAGTGTATTATGAAATCCTCTTTTTTCTTTATTTTCGCAGTGGGGGAGGAAATTACTCTGTACATTTTAAAACAGTAATGAGGGGGTAGAATCATGACAGGTAGCATTTAACAAGTTCCTTCAACTTGGCTATAAAGCCCTGCAAGTACCTGCTGAATCACGCTAACTATGGAAAAGTCCATTCTGAAAAACCTCCAAATTTGATTAATTCATGTTTGATGTTCCAGTTTTATTTATCGGGGATAATATGTGGTATGGGTTGAATCTGTAGCAAAAAGATTTTTTTTCTTTTTTTAAAAATAACAAATGACATCCTGTGGTCTCTTTTCCTTTTTTATTTATTTATGTATTTATTTATTTATTTTTTACCACAAGTACAATGCACACCGATAAAAAAGATGTACGTCGCGTGTATCCGTGATAATAGCCATGGCAAAGGCAGTCTGAGGCATATTAACAACAGACTTATCTATGGAGCAGCACCTTATGTAAGATGTATTTTCCTCTAGAGCCAAGCAGCAAAGAATCTACCTACATGAGCTGATAACTGGCCCCTGTGCCCACGTGCAGCCCAGCACCAGGCCCACGGCAGGGGAAGTTTTCTCACCTACATAATTGACAAAAGGCTATGATTTCTTTCATTTAGCACAACAGAAGCTAACATGTAAATTGGCACTCGATGCTCTGCAGTCTGGCTATAGTAATGTCACCTATGGAATCCAAGATAATTTCAGTGACATCTTTCTTTTCTCTAGGCAAGAAGTGTGCTTTCTGCCAATGTCCATCTGACAAGCATGGATAAACAGTTGCATGGCAAGTGGAGACAGTGTATTTCAGGTTTTCTTGAATTGAGTCATTCAAGATGTTTTTTATAATCATTCTCCCCCACCCCAGCAAAGAAAGATATGGAGCTAAATAATGATTGAAGCTGATGAGATAACCTTGGGTCCTTTTTTTTTCCTGGTGTCCAGGGCCTCACTGAACTGTGGTAAGCAAATGGATCATCCAGGAAAGCCAGTGACTTTCATCCATGGAACTCTGTGGGCCTTAGGAGTGTGGCATGGTTAGTGATGGGACACTGTTCATCTCCAGCCTCCCTGTCCAATCACAGCCGCCTCTTTAGCCCCACGTCCTACATCAAGTTCATAGACCAGTAGCTCCATGCCTATGGATTGGCTCTTCATTCTAATACACATCCCATCCCTCAATGAGTGTTGAAGGGACCCGGACTTTGGCTGCTGTCTCCCCCTCCCACTTCAGTTCTCCACTCCCCAGCCTTTCCCAGCTTCTTGGTCTTTTCTACACCTGCTGTCTCTAGCAGGCCTCCATTGCTCACTTTCTAGATCCCCCATGAAACCTTCCTGCCTTGCCTCCAAGCCAACATTTCCACTGTTTGCTTTCTTGTTCCTTATCCAGACCTTCAGGCCTTTTCACGAGAGTCAAGGAGTTTGAGTCAACATCTTACCTCAGCTGGATATGCTGAGAGTCATTTAGAACTTCCCTTCCTCTTGGGGCCCCTAGATAAGCATTTCCATGGAGGTGCCTTTGAACCTGGACACCCTAAGTCTTGGTCTGTTTCTGTTTCCCCATGACTCAGAGGGGTCTTTGCCTCCAACTTTCATGCTTCAGTGACTCTGTCATTCCTTGTCTTCCTTACGCCTGATTCTCCCTCAGACTATAGTCTTTTCTTCATCTTCATTGCTGGATTTTTCTGAGTGAGCAGCATTTCTGCCTCCTTTTTTCCACCACCTGCACACCTCTAACCTCTTCACCTTTAATTTCCTCTCCTTCCATTTTGTGAAAACCAGTTTTTTGAAGGATACAGATGAAGCTATGTCTAGACTCAAGGGATTTTCCTCAGATGAGTGGCAGGGTTGCTCCTCTGTGACCATCATATCCTTCATCTGGTAGACAAATAATGACCTTCCTAATCTCTGGAACCTGTAAATATGTTACCTTACATGGCAAAAAGGACTTTGTGGATATGATGAAGTTAAGGATCTTGAGATGGGGAGATACTCCTGGGTTATCTGGGTGGTCCCAATGTAACCACAAGCCTTCTTATAAGGAAAAGAGGGAGACAGGAGAGTCCAATTTAGGGAGGGACCCAAAATGATGGAAAAGAGGCCAGAATAATGTCAGGTCATGAGCCAAGGAATGCTGGCAGCCTCCAGAAGCTAGAAAAGGCAAGGGATGAAGTTGTCTGTAAAGCCTTCAAAAGGAACACAGCTCTGCCAATATCTTGATTTTAGCCCTGTAAGACCCATTTCAGACTTCTGACCTCCAAGACTATGAGAGAATAAATTTGCATTGTTTTAAACCACTAAGTTTGTGGTAATTTGTTACAGCAGTAATAAAAAAACCAATACACTTCTCAAGACTCTTTTCTCTGTATATGGAAACTTCTGCTTCTTCTGCTGGTCATTTTGAGTCTATTCCCTCCAAAATGATAGAGCTATAAGCTCAACCATTTTCTCTTGCTGTGCATTTAGCATTTTCACAAAGAATATTTATAGAATTAGTCTCTCTGTTTAATGATGCCACTGTATTTGGCACATTTGAGGATAACTGTCTCACTAACACTCTCTTCTTAGAGAATCTTCCTCCACCCATAGTCCCTGCTACATAGACAGCAGGCCATCTGGACCTACCCCAGTCATAGCTGATTGGCACAAAGATGTGAACCTTTCATTTGAGGGAGCTCATTGTTAACGTTGCCTGGAACACAAAAGGTGAGTTAGGCTTGTCAGATACCACTCAGGTGAATCTAAGTGATACCAAGGAAATTTTCAGTTCATGGTAGGCACTGGAAACAGAAAGACTGTGCGAGAGTTGTGTCTGGGGTGGCAATGAAGGGCTAGATGAAGTTTGGCAAAAGGGGCAATTTAGAGGTAGCTGATTAGAGGACAGAGAAGTTGAGGAGTCCCTAATGGGAAAGGAGGTGAGAATATGTCTTAGAGTGGCCTTGGTTTCTCCTTCCCTTCTCTGCATTTCTCTGAGATATTTTGTGTCCTCATAAAAATCCTTTTCTTGAGCTAGTTTAACTGGATTTCTATTCCTTGCAACCAAGGATGCCTAACTAGAATGATTTGTATTTATCCAGTTGCTCAAGCCAGAAACCTGGGGGTCTGCTTTGACTCTCCTTGCCTTTTACTTCCTCCCCTCCTTTGTTTGTTTGTTTGTTCGTTCCTTCCTCCTTTCCTTCGTTCTTTCTTTCTTTCAGATTTATTTATTGAGAGTGAGAGAGAGAGAGCAAGAGAGTGTGAGCAAGTGTGGGGAGGAGCAGAGGGAGAGAGAATCCTAAAGCAGGCTCCCTGCTGAGCGGGGAGCCCCAACACTGACAACAAAACCATGGGGCTCAATCCCAAGAAGATGAGATCATGACCCAAGCAGAAATCAAGAGTTGGCCACTTAACCAACTGAGCCACCCAGGTGCCCTTCTCTTTGCCTTTTCTATTGTCCTGGAGCCTGAATACATGAGAAGGAGGAGAACGTGGGCAGACCCAGAGGCATACCAATATTTAAGGAATGGAAGGAGAATCTTCAAAGAAGGATGAGAAGGAGTAGTCAAGGAAGTAGGAGGAAAACTAGAAACGCATCCTGAAGCATCCCTGAAGTGGTTAGAAGCCTTAAATATCATCAGATCCTAAACCAAATTACTTTTGTTTCAATGTTAGGAGCACTCTGGGTGATGAGAAAGTAAATAGCTTTTTGCAAATCTAGTACCTCAAGACTGAGAGCTTAAAGAAGAGCATTTGGGTGCAGGAACACATAAGTCATTCTTCAGTGGAAGCCAAGGAAACTCCTTAGTTAACACCAACTGCAAAATATATATAGGGACAGGAAATGAAGGATTTGGACTAGGTCTGATCTTGAGCTCCTCAAGGTCAAGGTATGTGTCTTCACCAACTTATTTGTAGTGACACTTGAGCTCCTGGCATTCATTCCTTCATTGTTTCCACAAACTGTACATTTAGGTGTGAGGAACGTAGTAAGAATTCAGATGGACAAATTCAGCTGTTTTTACATCATGTTCTGAAAACCATGCATTTTAAAAAACTCCAGATTTTCCTGGCTGACAACTTTAGCTCCCAGAATACATGGAAGGGAGAGACAATTTGTTTAGAAGTAAAGATAGTTTCAAATTCCAATGAAGGAATCCAGATTTTGAGCAAGTATTGAATTGTGTGATAATGAAAATAGTTCATGAAACATACTACTGTTGTTGGATGGATCCATACAACTCAACTTTTAACACACAGAGATACCCCTCACTAAAAATTTTAAAGATAAAGTCCTCTCTAACATTAGGTTGAATTGAATGAAGGGGGTGCCCTGAATTTTCCAGGTCACAGTGGTCCAGATGGATTTCATTGTCTCACCAAATGAGATTCAACATGGACCCTGGACCTTCTACAGTAGAAAATAAACTCCCTCCCTCCGTGACTCACTTTGGAAAAAAGAGAAGAGACACAATAATAAAATGTGCTCTTTTGTAGATTCTGGGAGCATGAGGACAGAAACCTTGTGGGCAGCATGCTTAGGTTGGGATGAAAACACACCAGAATGATTCTGTGTCCATAGGAAGCCCTCCAGGTTGGCCACAGCCTGGTTTTGTGAGAGCTTATTAGGATGCAAGGCAGTCCTGCGGGCTTGTTCATGGAGCTTGTCTCACCTCTGTCCTCTCAACTCTGCCTAGGCCCATTCCTAAGTGTGAAAGTTCCGATTGTTATCTTGGTTACAGAATCCCATTCCTTGTCTGTTTTCTTTTGCCCTTATCCTCACATTTCTTTGAATGTCCTTTCATGGGACGCCTTGATCTGCTCCCATAGAAATGCAATTATCAGAAATCAACCTCTCTCACCCATTTCTGCCCTAAGCAGCTTTTGCCCACTGGTGAATTTCACATTGTACTGAGAAAGTCAGCAACTAATACTAATAACAATAAAATATGTTTGTATTTTTTAGATGACTTTTTCCACTGGGGACTCCCTGGTGAGAGCCAGGCGCTGAGCAGAGTGAGTGTGTATATGAGCTGGAAATAGAGAGCAAGAAAGAGACCTGGCTGGCTGAAGCCTTTCCTTGACAGCTAATTTCCATTTTTTGGTATCAAGGGGTCTGTGCCAGTAATTGGCATGCAGATTGTGTCTGATGGGCCTGTTATACAGAATAAAGGAATCTGCTAGTTAGAATAAGCCAACCCCAGGCTGATGGATGGGGCATAAGGAGGTCATTGCAAAAGAGAAATTGTGTGTGTGTGTGTGTGTGTCCCTGTGCATGCGTGTGTTTCACAAGAATGCCTACCCCCTCCCTTCACTCTCTTTATCCAGCAAACTCTAATCTTTCATATTGCATTGAGACAAATGTTGCTCCATTTCTCTGCCTCTCTCTGTTTTTCCCTTGAAGGGATATTTGATGGAACCCACTCCAGGTTTTAATAAAGTGTGGGGGCAAAGGAGAAATTAAAGCAGTGTCATGGTTTGTTAGCAGCCCAGGATCTTCCAGGATGGGCCCAGGCTACAAATTATACTCTGGAATTAATTGGCAGAAGGTAGTTCTCCTGTCCATCATTTTTAATCCAAAGGCATGGTGGAAGCAGCTATGGGCTATCAACAGGAAAACGTGGGCTGCTGTCCATTTCCCCTTTGCTTTGTCTAAGTCAATTGCCTGATTTAGCAGCTGTTGTCTTGATCCCCCAACCCATGCCTTGGTTAGGTAGGAGTCGTGCTATTTGCTGTGAACTTTTAGGTTAGCCAGGCAATTCTAGGCATGCTCCTAAGCTGGGTGCTTCTAGTTCAGGTACCCACTGGGAATTGCAGGGGTCCACAGCTGGGCTTCTTATAGCCTTGGGAAGCTGAAGAGTATTTAGTGTCCTTTTCAAAAGTTTTTGTGTGTTCCAAACACTATAGAGTTAACTCTTATTAATATGATATATGTATGTTAGATAGACTACCATGTTTAGGATAAGATTTAGAAAAACACAAAAATATAGAAAGAACTGACTTGCTTCTGTTTACCCATCCCTAGTTCCTCGCCCCCAGATCGGAATAGATGATATTGGCTCTTGCTTGCTTTGTCTGGCATGTCAAGAACATTGGTCTATAGCATTTAGACAGCTTAGGAAGTTTTATGCTGTCAGCCAGGGCTTAGCTTTCCCTAAGAGCCCAGATCCCCTCCTCTTTGTATAAGGGAGAAAATAACTCTGTGCTCCATAGGCCTGAATCCGTCTTCCCTGGCATGAAAGAGAAGCATTCCTCTGTGTTGACCTCAGAAATCCTTGGGATGGGCCTTTCCCAATTAGAAAGGAGTAATTTTCTAATGTCTAGCTCCCTTCTGTTTGAATATAAAACTTAACTTTATTACATTTGTTGAATGAATTTTTAAACTCCTATTTATAGTATTTGCGGTCTTCCTTACAGTGTTTGGGCCTTGTCTCTGATACTGCTTTTGACAATAAGGTGTGTGAGGCTTTTAAAAAGACTTTTCTTAAAAAATTACATAAATAAAAAGACTTTTCTTTAGAAAACATATTCAAATAGGACCCTGTAATATTTAAAAAAAGAAATAGATAAGTCCCTTATAGAAAATTCTTTGCTTTCTTATTTTTTTATTAGATAAATTCAGTCATGTCACTGAGCAGACATCAGCAAGTGTTCTAAAATTCTTCCTTTGTCTGCTGAACTGATTCAGAGGGGTCCCGTGGGGCTATCTCTTTGGGCCATGTCTTCCCCCAAGGCTGTCTTAACAGGTGAATCCTGAAGAAACACTTCAGAGGGTCAAAGGCATTTCTGACCCAATCCTACTCTTCTGCTTGGCTCTGCAAGGTATTTGTCAGTTGGGCTCTCCCTTTGGTAATCTCATTAACCCCTAAGGCTGGGACCAGTGTCACTTAATTCTTTTTCACTTTCAACAACGTATGGAAAAGTGCTCTAACAGGGGTGCTGGAGGGAAAGTACAATGAGAAGGGAAGTAGAGGAAGAATAATGGTTAGAAGCTAAGGAGCAGGAAGGAGAAACAGGTAAAAATGGAGGCAAAGGAAAGGAGAAGGGAGAAAGGGGAGACAGGAGCAGAGAGGGGAGGGAGCTGGATAACTACCTCCCAGACACCATTCTCTCTATGGAGGTTGTCTGTCTCTCTGCCACCTGCCAAAGGACCTGCTGCTCCAGGACATTGCTGCTGTGCTACCTCCAGGCCTGCAGGTCAAACAGGAGGCAGTAAATGCCAATATTTCTTCTAACTCTGCATAGCCCCCTAATTAATGCCACCCACCCCCTCGCTGAGGAGAGACCTCCCTGGCTTACTTCTGCCAAGTGTACCAGAGTGGTACACTATGGTGGTTGACTGCTGATGTAGATAGCATTCTCTGTCTCTCTCTCAGACACATCAGCATCTGGAGGTTTTTGCTTTGTAGCTGGAAGAACATAGAGGTTTTTTTTGGTGGCAGAGATGTAAAAAGGAATAGGAAGAGACTGGGTGGTGGCCTGGTGTCTGCTCAAAGCTCAGCTCAATGGATTGTGCATGAGGCCCTGTGGGCTGAGAGTGGGGGACTGCTGGAAGACACAATGGTCCTTGGTGTTACCCCGTTCCTCCAGGTTGCCCACGCCTGGGGGTGGGGATGGAGGTGTTCTGGGAGTTGATGAGGCCACCTGGTGGGACCCCGAGTGCTGACAAAGTTGCTTTGGGACCCAGGTGATGAGGAGAGACATAGAGCTAAGAAGAGACCATTTCTCCACTTCTGCATGGGGCTCAGCACACTGAGGGCACCTCTGGAGGCTGGCTTTGGGATCACCTGTCAGAGCACCTGTGGCCTGGTTGGAGGCATCCCTCCATGGGCTGGCAGAGGTGAGGTTCCTTGTGGGCAGGGGGATAGGGACAAATGAGATGTGAGGTCCAGGGGAAGGGAGGGCTGATGCTTAGTGGCAACAGCATAGCCCAACTTACAAGTACCTGGCAGGCTCCCCTTGAGGATGCCCACAATAACTGTGTGTACTCTAGGTCTGTCTTGGTCTCTGGAGTACTGCTGCTTTATAGGGGGATTTACTAGTGCCATCAGAGGTCAAAGCTGATTTTCTAATTTCTGAGGCCACCCTCTTGAATGACAGAGATAAGTAAAGAAGTTTGCAGCTATGGGGAAAAGCAGGCAACTTGTCAAAAGAATGGGTCTCCTAACAAGGTGCCTTCTAGCAGGGGCCACTATAGTCCCTGCCTCTTTCTGCCCCTCCAGAGGATGGGCTTTACATATTGTACTACCCCAGGCTTGCGTCTGGAGAGGGAGCCTCCTTTTTAAAGGTCCCTTCCCCTTGTGTTCTTGGAACATTAAAAACTTTAGACAAAGCTCTTTAGGGGTGCCTGGGTGGCTCAGTTGGTTGGGTGTCTGCCTTCAGCTCAGGTCATGATCCCTGCATCCTGGGATCAAGCCCTGTTTCAGGGTTCCCTGCTCAGTGGTGAACCTGATTCTCCCTCTGCCCCTCCTCCTGCTCATGCTCTCTCTATCTCAAGTAAATAAATACAATTTTCACCCAAAGAACAAATAAACCAATCAAGAAATGGGCAGAAGACATGAACAGATATTTCTCCGAAGAAGACATCAAATGGCCAACAGACACATGAAAAAATGTTGAACATCAGTTGGCATTAGGGAAATACAGATCAAAACCACAATGGGATACCACTCAGAATGGCCCAAATTAACAAGTCAGGAAATGACATTTTTTGGCAAGGATTTGGAGAAAGGGGAACCCTCTCATAATGTTGGTGGGAATGCAAGCTGGTGCAGCTACTATTTTCCAAATAGTGTGGAGTTTCCTCAAAAAGTTGAAAATAGAGCTACCCTATGACCCAGCAATCGTACTACTGATTATTTACCCCAAAGATACAAATATAGTGATCTGAAGGGACACCTGCACCCCAATGTTCATAGCAGCACTGTCCACAATAGCCAAACTATGGAAAGAGCCCAAATGTCCATTGGCAGATGAAAGGATAAAGAAGATGTGGTATATACATATAATCGAATACTATGTAGCCATCAAAAATTTGAAATCTTGGGGCACCTGGGTGGCTCAGTGGGTTGAGCCTCTGCCTTCGGTTCGGGTCATGGTCTCAGGGTCCTGGGATCGAGCCCCGCATCGGGCTCTCTGCTCAGCGGTGAGCCTGCTTCCCTCTCTCTCTGCCTGCCTCTCTGCCTACTTGTGATCTCTCTCTCTCTCTCTGTCAAATGAATAAAAATTAAAAAAATTAAAAAAAAATTTGAAATCTTGCCATTTATAATGATGTGGATGGAACTAGAGGGTATTATGCTAAGCAAAATAAATCAGCCAGAGAAAGACAATTATATGATTTCATTGACATATGGAATTTAAGAAACAAAACAGAGGATCACAGGGAAAGAGAGGAAAAATAAGAGGAAACCAGAGAGGGAGACAGACCATAAGAGACTCTTAATCTCAGGAAATAAGCTGAGGGTTGCTGGAGGGGAAGGGGGTGGGTGGATGGGATAATTGGGTGATGGACATTAAAGAGGGCATGAGATGTAATGAGCACTGGGTATTATATGAGACTGATGAATCACTGACCTGTACCTGTGAAACCAATAATACATTATATGTTAATTAATTAAATTTAAATAAAACAAAGAAAAATAAAGGCTCTTTAGGGTTTGGGTGGGCCTTGTTTTATGCTTTGTTGATTTTGTGTGTGTGTTCTTCTTCATGTCCTGCCTGCCATAACTTTTGGCAACTCTAGAGAGCACCAATGCTAGCCAACGAAAATTAGGGAAAACCCTGTGCAAGTTATAAAAATGTGCCCTTTCCTTGGGAGAAGAGGCCCATGTGGGGTACATAATGCAGTGAGTGACGCACAGGCTGAACTTGAGCTGCAGTCCTTCCTTGTCCCAGTGCCCTGTATGGAATGAGCTAGAAGGGGTGCTGGTCTCTTCCACCTCCTCACTTGTCGAGGGTACTAGCATCATCATGTGATCACAAGCCTAATTTTCAATATTATTTTCTTATTGCCTTCCTTGCATTTTGTTAACTTTTACTAAAAATTAACTTTGTTTTTCTCTGTAAGTATGTGCTTTTAAAGTGTTGCTCCTTAAGGATATGAATTTGTTACTGTGTTCACTACACAGGCAGTCAGGTTTTAACTGAGAAAATGAAATCACTTTGGTTACCGCAACAGAAAGAATTTAATGCAGGAAATTGTTTCAGCAGGAGGTAGAGTTGTTAAGAAGACAAGCCTAGAAAAGAGCAATAGCAGGAAGCTGCTCCCGCTCCTTGGTTGGAGAGACAGAGGGAGGAGGTGGTGTTACTAGGGTCAGCTATCTTGCAACTGTCAGGCCGCAAGAGAGAAAGCCAGAAGGCAACAAGCCAAATATAGGAACATGGAAGGACAGACATTCTTGGTTCCTTGACGGCATCACTAGGTTGCCAAACCAACTCTATGATCACCTTTTCCCCATTTCTTGTTAGCAAAAACTAAATGCCTGTATTTGTTTGAATCAGTTAGATTTTCTTTTCTTTTTTTTGGTTAGATTTTCTTTTACTTATAACTGAATACATCTGATGCAATATTTATCCTAGTCTTGTATAACCTGTTTACATTAATAACTGCATTAGATTAAATAACTATATTTACATTTACCCAGCCCCCCTCCTTTTTTTAGATTTTATGTATTTATTTGTGTGTGTGTGTATGAGATAGAGATAGAGATAGAGACAGAGAAAGCAACACGAGTGGGAGGAGCAGAGGGCGAGGGAGAGAATCTTCAGCAGACTCCCTGCTGAGCATGGGGCTTGATGTGGGGCTCAACCCCAGGACCCTGAGATCATGACCTAAGCTGAAACCAAGAGTTAGATGCTCAAGGGCCTGGATCCCCCCAGGGACCCCTCACCTAGCTCTTTGAAGCTTTAGCTGGCTGGCTGAGACAGCAATGACTGCCAGGCCTGGCCTTTGGGTGCAGATGCTATCCCAGGCCACAGGGGCAAACTGCAGCTGCTGGTCAGGGATCGGAAGTGGAGCTGGGGATGACGTACCCTGGACTTCAGCTCAGGGATCTTCCATGGGACACCACCACTATGTGGTTCATTCAGCAAGCCCGGCCGCTGTGTTTCTGCCAGGGGTCCTGGAGGAAGTAATTTCCATTTCCTTCTGGCCAACAACGGACACAGAACTTTCAATAGCCCTCAACCTCTCCTGAGCCTGAAACTCAACAATGCACCCAAAGATCTCTTCTCTTTTCACTTGGGTTCTGTGATCTCAGGGCTGAAAAAAATGGAAAAATTTTAATGAAAAAGATGTCTTGAGGCAAGGACCCATTTTCTGTCTCTTTACTGATGATTTCCAGTCTGTCTTGGTTTTGCTTGTTTATCCTGAGCAGCAGTGGGTAAGTGTAACTTGTAGAGGTGATAGGACAAACATTTAAGCGTTCTTGAGCAGGAGAACCTGCTTCTCCCTCTGCCTCTCCCCCTGCTTGTGCTCACTTTCTCTCTCTCTCTCTCAGGTAAATAAATAAAATATTAAAAAAAAGTTCTTGAACAGTGGGTCTGTTTTGACCACCTGAAATGTTCAGTTTTGTGGCACATAAACCAGGCTCAAATACTCCACACACTGTTGGAATTTGGTCTCATACTAACCAGAGTAAACCCTTTTGATGGATTTTGGTTTTTCTTTCACCTTTTGTGTTATAAAGCTTTTTATATTTTGTCTTACAGCCATTATGTGACTACTTTCACATCTTGTTTTACAGGGCACAGAAGTTCTGAAGTTGATATAATTCATCATTATTATCATAGCAAAATGTATGAGGGGGCTTACCATATGCTAAGCACTGAGCTAAGCACTTTCCAAAAACTAACTCATTTTAACCTCATTAACAACCTTAGAAGGTAAATGTTACACATCGTATAGCTTCCTCCACTTAACTGTGTGTGTTCTTAGGTTTGTGAGTCTCCTCTTTCCCAAGTCTTTCACTGAGGGGTCAGTGGGCTTTGTGTGAAAGTGGATCTGATGTTTGCTTAACGGAGAACTGAGGCTGCATTTCTGGGCATTTAAAAGGGCCCAAGACCCAGCTGTTTGCTGGCTTGTTTGAAGGATGTGGATTCTGCTGGCTGTGTAGATGTTCAGATGCTGCAAGTTACTTTTGCTTGTAACCCCTGAGTAGGGGAAGCTGGACACAAGCGCACAGGCGTGTATACATACCCCTACCACTTCCTGTATGCACACACACTGGTACATATACATTTCTCAAGTTACATCCACATTTGCAAACAGAAACACACACATGTGTGGACACACATGCAAATACAGGCAAACACACTTGTCACCCAAAATATATGTATACTTACTTAAGCAGCACATCTACACGCTTACATACTTCACACCAGCATGGCTGTTCTCACACTCCTTGGGATATGCACATACTTGTGCATATACACACAACCCTGAGAACATACACAGCTGAGTGGGCTCAGATTATTGGACTTGCATCTCATCAGAGTATGTGACAAGCTAGTATGTTTGAGCTTGCCCAGAAGCAGATCCTGAGGTGAAAGGGAGCGTGCCTGTGATTTATTAAGTGCTCCCAGGGAAGTCCTGTAAGGGAGTAGAATAAACAGGACTGGGAAGAGGAGGAAGCTACACAATGTGATCAAGGTGAGGTTGTAGCCTTGGCCCGATCCTTTGTGGTACTCTGAAGCACAAATTACCCCTCATTTTGTCTCTCACAGAGGCAAGGAAAGTGGCTCTCATAACAGCAGCAGTCAGGCATTGGAACCCCAAAGACATAAACTCCCAGGCACTTCCATCTATCCTTGTGTCTGGGTAAAGTTTCAGTAGCTCAGGGGTCATTCTCTGAAGACTGCAGGGTGAGAGCTTTCTGAAGCAAAGCACACACGTAAGGAGTCTTGGTAATGGCACATGGTACTGGGAGAGGGGATCTAGGCAGAGTACTGTGTGTGTGTGGTGAGGAGACTACGGGGAGGTGTGGGTGTGGTGAGATTTCTTTCAAGGAGCAGAAGGATGACCCAACGATGTAGGGAGCTGCAGAGCCTATGAGTATGGGTCCTGGCCCAAAAAGGCCACCTGAGCAGGGGCTGGAACAAGTAGCTCAGAGAGGTTGGCCCACTGAGCAGAGGCTGTTTGCTCCCGCAGTGTTGTCCATGCCTCCTCGGCGAGGATGTGAGGAAGACCAAGGTCAGCCTTGGAATCAGCTGTAACTCTGTGCACCTAGAGGGAGAGGCAGATTGCAAGGAAGGCAGACAAGCTGAGGTTCCAGGCACAGGGCAATATCCCTCTGCTGCAGGTAGTCCCAGGCTCTTGCCATACTTAGCAGCTTCTAGGCGGCGGCTGCAGAGAACTGGTTCTGCTGGTGTATCCAGTGGGGGGTGGGGTGGGGTAGAAGGGGTCATTTCTTTGTTCACCCCCTTTGGTCAACTGGATTTCAGCTTCTATGTACAGAATGGCAGACACCCACCCCCCCTCGCTGTCCAAGGTCAGGGACACAGGGAAGAACCTAACTAGTGGGTATTACTTTCTCCATTTTGAAAATGAAGAAACTGAGCCAGGAGAGGTAAAGTGAGTTGGCCAAAAATCACACAGGGGTACAGTGGTGGAATTGGGGAATTCAAACCCAGACCTGTGCTCCTAACCACTGGATTGTCCAGGGCCAGGGGCCTCTGGGATAAAGGCAGCAATGACAGCAGAGGCAGCTCCAGGTGTGGGGTCCCAGCTGGCTAGGCTGGGAGCAGTTACCAAGCTCAGGCTGGGACTGCTTTTCCTCATTGTGAGAAGACCAGGCCTGATGTTTCTTCTGGCATGAGCTGGTCTGGCAATCTACTGGGAAAAAACCCACTGGAGATAGATAAAAAAGGAAATATCTGTCATGAACAAGCAATAATTTTCAGGGACTGGGCAGTTTAAATTCATATTTTAAAATAATTTATTTGCAAGGGCACAGTCCTGCTAAAGTATAAACCAAAATTTCATTAGCGAGCAGAATGCTTAACATCCAAAGTCCTGACTAGTTCAGGGCTCTTTGCAGAAAAAGGGGTAAGAAATTGCTTTATCTCTGTCTGCATGACTAAAAAGGTCACCGTAGAAAGAAGAAAGGGAAGACCTGCCCAAGGACAACCACCTTAAACTTAAGGATACAAAATCCACTTGGTTACCAAAATGACAGTTCCCCAGCTTCAAAAATGAAGCTGTAGCTGTGGGAAGCTTCACCTGTAGCTGTGGGAAGAAGCTGTTGGCAGTTTTAAAATATTAATTTTCTCTGCTATAAGCTGTTTACTTGAGAGTTGGTGTCCAACTTTCAAGCAAGATTGTTGTCGTCCTTAATAAATATTTGGCAATTTGGTTAAACAACAGCACTTTTAAACCTACCTTTGGCCTTACCATTGCAGGTGTTTGAGAGCTGATTCCTCAACGGGAAGTTGAGGATTGAGACCCCACCACCTGGCAGCTCTTGCCCAGAGTTTTGAAACTGATAAAGAAGAGCCATACTCCAAGATTTTGGACTTTTGTTGAGAGGGAGTGAGTCTAGAAATTTATTTATTTAAAAGAAAATATCTTACTAAGTTTGCATGAATTTAAAATTTTTTTTTCCATTAAACTTTTTGCTTTGCGATCATTGTAGATTCACATGCAGTTGTAAGAAATATGCAGAAAGACAGCATTAAAACGTGTGTACACACACATTTTTTTTTCACCTCAAGATGCTTATGAACACTATTTTACTTACTCTTTCTGGTTATAAGGAATTCTGTAAAAAGGTGAAGCATAGGGTACTGTAGCATCCTGTACTTGGAGTTGCTCTGTACCAACCCCTCATGCATAGAACTAAATGGCTTGGTGTTCTTATCCTCAGTTAATGCTCTAAGGAAAGAATTTGGCAGTGTAAAGTCAGAAGTCCAGGCAGTAATGAAATTTACCTCAGGTTTGCATCTTACAAATGACCATGAAACAAGCCATAAAAAATCAGAAGAAGATGAAATAGCATATTTATTTCTATAATGGAGGAGAAATATATTTGTGATATTTAAAGCAATAGAAGATATCATCAGAAACAAGGCAAATCAAATCAATTACAAAATACTTTTAACTTTTGGTAGGAAAATAACTAAATGAAATAGCTTAGAAAAATTATTTTAATCATTATGAATAAAACTTATGGTACAAAATAGATAGAGAATTATGCAAATTTATGGTTAAGACCTGAACTCTACTTGAAAATTTATAAAAAAATGAAGATATTGTTTATATATAAAGAATGACAGATAACATCTTTCATTAGTATTGCCTTTACAATTTATAATGTCGTCATATCATCCTAGCAAATCCTAAATTTGCTCCATCAAAATGCCTTTTTGTTTGTTTGATTGTCTATAAATAGGAAACTAATATGAAAAGTGTTCAGCCTGAATCATAACTGAAGAAATGAAGATTTGAACAGCTATGGAGTGCCAATAATAAATTAACAAAAAAAAATTGATAAAACCTGTTATATTAGATTCTGCATTGAAAACCCACGTGTTACTGACCAGTCTGTAATTTGTTCCTATTTCTCTGAAGTGCAAAGTGGCAATCTGGAATAGAAACTATGAAAGCATTCATACCCTTTGAGTTTTGGCAATATACCCTAAGACAGTAATCCAAATAAAAAGAAAGGTTGTTTAGGGGCGCCTGGGTGGCTCAGTGGGTTAAGCCGCTGCCTTCGGCTCAGGTCATGATCTCGGGGTCCTGGGATCGAGTCCCACATCGGGCCCTCTGCTCTGCAGGGAGCCTGCTTCCCTTCCTCTCTCTCTCTCTGCCTCTCTGCCTGCCTGTGATCTCTGTCTGTCATATAAATAAAAAAAATCTTAAAAAAAAAGAAAGGTTGTTTATATGAAGATATATATGGCATCAAGTTCATAATATGAAAAGATGGAAAGTGACCAAAATGCCTACTAAATGGGAATGCTTGAGAGAATCATAGTGTATCAGAATTCTCCGTGACCACTAAAACTGAGACATAAGTGAATGGAGTCATATGTAAAAATGTGCATAAATCCCAAGGCTAACTGTAAGCAAGAGAGATGCAGAACAAAATAACCACTCTTACAAACTTCATATACATGGTGTCTGTGGTTTGAGGAGTCTGGAAAAAACACAGATGTAAATATCTGGGTTAAAACACATTCATGGGATTTTTCTTTTCTTTTTTTTTTTTTTTAAAGATTTTATTTATTTATTTGACAGACAGATCACAAGTAGGCAGAGAGGCAGGCAGAGAGAAAGGAAGGGAAGCAGGCTCCCCGCTGAGCAGAGAGCCCGATGTGGGGCTCGATCCCAGGACCCTGGGATCATGACCTGAGCCGAAGGCAGCGGCTTTAACCCACTGAGCCACCCAGGCGCCCCGGGATTTTTTTTTTCTATAAAATGATTTAAACATTTATCAAACATCTACTATTTGATAAAACAAAAAAGTGGTGGTTAAAACTTCATTACATGTGTTAATCCATGTAATAAATTCTTTTGTAACACATAAGGTGCTTCTACCTTTCCTGGGAGAGCTGACCTTAGTATCTCTGTACTGCTACTGTTACTGTAGTTGAGTTATCACATGTGGCAGGGCCTGCTGCCTGTACAGCAAGCCAATATAAGGATGTTGCAAATATCTGTGAGTGGCTCGGAAGAAGGGGAATTTTCCCCTCTGTTCCAGATACAGACTTCTCGCTTTCCCTAAGTTAATATGTACTGTGAACCTTGAGGAAGATCAAGTTATCCTCTGCTCCAGAGTTCAGAGAACGAACCTAAAACAATATAGAATGAGAGCAGGTTTGGGTGAAGATCTGACTTTATGCCCCTGGTCTAGCAATCCTTTTGCCATGTATGTATCTTGTAAGGTATAACTCTTAGGTAACTTGACTGCAAGTTCCAGAAAGTCTTTCCTCAGTTTACTCAAAAAACAGAAAAAAAATTATTATTCATTATAAAAAGAAGCCATGGGCATGGCAGCTCCAGACTGGTTAATTCCATGGCTGAAGATTCTTTCCATTTTCCCATTCTGTCAGTCTCAGAGCATCAGCTTTAATGGTGATTCCAGCACAGCTTCTGTGGCTTCTGTGGCTCTAGTCCATGGACATGACACCTAGGATCAGGACTTTTCTCTCTCCTTTGAAGAGAAACCTTTACCAAAACTGCCCTTCTGGCCTCACTATTGGCAGCCTTCCTTTCATTTCTCATTGGGCAGAATTGCATTCTGTGTCATTTCTAAACCAATCACTGTCAAGGGGAATGAGACCAATGGCTTGCTGAAGGTAGGCCTATCAGCACTTGTCCCTGTGGCTGGGGGTTGGGTCTGCCTAGACACTATTGGCTCCCAAAGTCCTCCCCTCCTGGTTTTCTGGCTCAAGAACTGGGCCACTCTGCCATGCACCTCTGGGACTGCGTCTGCCCAGAGCCATGAAATGAAGGAATAGGGAGGGAGAGAGAGAGAGAGAAAGGCAATGGGGATTCTCCCCTTGCCACAGAGACCCCAGTTTTTCTGGTCAGAGAGAAGGGCTCTCTCTCCGAATTTTAGGTGCCTACTTGGCTACTGCTCCCATCTATAATATTGCCATAAAATTGCCTAGGGGCTAGGAAGTGAGAGAGTGGAAAAAACAAAAACCACTGACCCAATGAATTTCTCCCACTCTATCAGATCAATAGGGACTTGTTTTCTCACGCCTCAGAACAGAAATACAGATGGTTTCTCTTTGGAGTTCTTTCTGTCCTCATCTAGTGCACAGTTTCAGGCTTTTGACTGCCTTTGAGTCTAGACTCAGAGATATTGAAGGGTAAAACCAGAAAACTCACCGATCATTCCAGTGGTTCTTTGGGTTCTGCTTTCCTTTCCCAGTCTACCTACCACCATTTACTTTCCAGAGTTCTCAAACAATAGCTACTCCATGCATTCTGTTGAAGATTCTCTATTGTGTTTAGTGGGAGAGACAGACTGGAATATGTTTACTCTATCTTGACTGAAACTGAAAACATATCCTTTTTTAACTTCCAATATTTGGAAGACAGATGATGGGTATCAGTCTATGAAAAGGAATAATCTTTCAAAACCTGTAGAATCTGGAAGTGATGATTTTTTAAGATGCGATGTCAAAGAGGAGGAAAGAAACAATTTCTCTCTGAGATCTGAATTGCTGGTACATGAGATTGAAATAGGGATTAATGGAAAGGAAAGACCATCTGAAGTTGGAAACATGGCCATTTAGAGGAGGGATTTTTGCTGTGTTTAATTTTCTGAGGGTCCTTAGTAACAAATATAGATAAGTAGCATCTTCTTCCTAGACCTCAGAAGACTGAAGATATTTGCACATCTAAAAATATTTCTAAGTATATGAAGAGTACAGGCTTTTATCACAGTCTTGCTTCACTAGGACTATATTGGTTACAAGTGATGGGGACTCATCTTGAGCAGACTTGGGCAAAAGGAGGGATTTATTGGCTCATGCACATCAATTAAGACTGAGCTATTATACAGTGAAAAGGGAAAGAGAACAGTGGGGTTTCAGGAACAATTCAGTCTGTGGTCTTGGACATGGCCATTGTTCTTTCTCTTTTTCTCTCTGTGAATGGGCTTTCTCTACATGGTGAGAAACAGCTTCTGAGAGCACCTGGGCTTTGTTTCTTTAAGTATACACTAATGAATAACATTCTGAAGAAGGGCTGTCATTGGCCCAGACCGTGGGTGCCTATCACTAAATCAACATAGGAAGGTGAATTCATGGAAGGAAATGGCAGCAGCTGAGAAAACCACATGGATAGAATGTGGGGTAGGACCAGTTAACTAAAAAGGAGAATTCTGGGCAAAATCAATGACAGCATAAAGGAGAACCTTGCTTTCAGCAAGCCTAAGATATTATAGCCTTGTAATCATATAGTTCTATTATGTTCTATTTTTCTTTTCCAGAATCCAAATTTACCTGTATCCTCTGTCCTTCCTTTCTCCCAATCCTCCCTCATTTAAAAAAAAAAATCATGGTTTGGAAATGTGCTAAATTTTGTCTTTTCTTCTCAAGTTCTTCCAGTTGGTTGCTTCTTCCTCTCAGTTTATTATCTCCTTTTCATTTTTCTTCTTGATTTTCTTCCTGAGCTCTGTGGGCATTCTTTACCTATAAGCAAACTGAAACATCAAGTCTTCCAAAGAGAATCTGGTCCCTAGTTCATAGGGGGAAATAAAAGGGAAGAGAATGAACATTGATCCAGCAGTCATTGAGTTCAAAGTCTTGGGCTGCCTATATAGCCCAGTGATAAATGACCCAGGCCCTGTCATCTACAAGCATATAGTCAGCATAGAGTGAGAGACAAGTAAGCAGACAGTCGTGTTATAGACTGGGCTAATGGCAGAGGAAGTCTAGGGTCCTGGGGGAGAACTGGATTAACTTCCAACCTGGATTACTAAATGAAAAGTTAATGATTGGAGAGACTAAGTGATTTGTCTTGGTTAAAATGTCTGGGAAGTGGCTAAAATAGTGATTATCCTTGGTCTGTTCTACAGATACATAGGAGGGAGAGAACATCACAGGTCATTTATCTCAGCCCTCTGCATTCAGTCAAGTCTGTCTCAGATAGGGTATCTATAAAATCCGTGTATTAGGGATATACAAAATTTCAGAAGGTAAGCTTGGTAGATAAGTGGAAAGACCTAAAGACACCAAAACCAGGGTCCTCTGACAAACAGCCCAGCCAGATCACCCTACCATGAAGATGATGGTTCATGAACTCTACCACATACTTGGGACTTCCAACTCACTTTTTTAGAGTCACCCTTTTAAGCAGATAGTCTAGGATATCCATACTATGAAGAAACTTTATGTGTAAGAGAGAGACTAAAATATACAAGCATTTTTGAATAAATAGTCTGTAGTAGGCAAAAGTGAAAAACAACTACTTTAATATCTTCAGAGTTAAAAGCTTGTTTCATTCATGAAACAAAATATTACTATTGAACAACTCTTAGAAATTAAAAATATGAAAGATGAAATTAAAAACTCAATAGAAGAATTAGAAGAAAACCATGGTGAAATCTCTCAAAGGTAGAAGAAAAAAGTCTGGTGCTAGAAAATAGAAAGGATAATACAAGAATGTTAGAGGACCACTATAGGAGGTCCAACATCCAACTAATAAAAGTCCCTGAATAAAAGAATCGGGACAACAAAGAAGAATACATCATTAAAGAAACAAACTCAAGAGAATTTTGAAGAATTAAAAATTCAAGTTTCTAAATACAGAGGTCCTGCTGACTGTCAAACACAATGAGAGAAAATCAGTTGACTCTAAGACACATCATGAAATTTCTGAACAATAAGGATGAAGAAAGATTCAGAGAGAAAAATCAGGTTCTATCGTGAGGATCAGGAATTGAATCATATTGGACTTCTCAACAGCAGCACTGGGAGGTAGCATTGGATGCTGAAGTAATACCATCAAAACATTAGACTGAGAGGACTCTGCTGCCCAGCAGTATCAGAGTTCTTCAGAGAAATAGAGCCAGAGGGCACTATGTACTCTATTGGGTATAGAAGTGTATAATTGTACATAGTTATGGAAATATATAAATGGATTTTTCTTTTAAGGAATTGGCTCATGTGACTGTGGGAGAGCTGGTAAGTCTTGAAATCTGTAGGGCAGGCTAGAGATGCAGGCAGGAATTAATGTTGCAGTCTTGAGGAAGAATTTCTTCTTCTTCAGGAAGCCTGTTTTTATGCTTAAGGCCGTTCTACTAATTGGATGGGGCTCACCCACATTACTGAGGGCAGTCTCTTTTATTCAAAGTCAAAGGAATGTAGATGTTAACTGCATCTATAAAATATTTTCACAGCAACATCTAGATTAGCATTTGATTAAGTAACTGAGTACTACAGCCTAGCCAAGCTGGCACATAAAAGTAACACACCAGCCAAACCATCAGTTAAGTATGCCAGTAGAATAAGACATTTTCAAACATAGGAGGTCAAAAAATGTTTATTTACCATGTGCTCTATCTCAGGAAGCTACTGGAAGATGTACTCCAACAAACCAAGGGATTAAACCAAGCAGAAGGAGGATGTGTATTTCAGGTTGGGTCACCTTGAAGACTCGGAGATGTGGATTCTTGTGCAAGTGACTTATTAAGGAGATTTAGAAGGGAGTAGAGGAAGCAGGACAAGGAAATAGAGGAAGCCAGGCAAGGTGTGATTCCAGGCAGAAATCAGTCTGATCCTGCTGGAGAATGCTGGAGTATGTTACTTTAGAGTTGTCCCAACTGAACAAAGGTGCTGGCTTGCATGCTCTCATACTTGTCCATCAATAGATAAGAGCTGCTCTGGGGCGTGTTGGGTGAGGGATGAAAATTCCAAGATGCTTGGTTCTCTGACTGTAGGCAAAGAAGCTCTTCTGAAGAGCTGTAGGTGTTGGTTATTACAAGCAAAAGCACACTGAGGCCAGAAAGCATGTGTGTGTGTGTACACAAGATGGTGAAATGGGATATGGCATTACAAACTGGGATACAGGAAACAGAGATTCCAACATGGGAGAGAAACAAGGGAATCCCCAGGTTGATGGTGAAGGAAAATCCCAAGATGATGGTCATGCAAACAGCTCAGATTGCTGGAGTGGGTCAGGAGACTGGGAGAGAATTACTCAAGAAGATAAAATGATAAAATGCCTAATGAGCTTGAACATACTGAGAACAGATTTACATATAAGAAGGAGAGTTCACAGCTAAATTAATGATAAGGGTATAGGAAACTTAACAAATGAAAGACCAAGACAATCATAAACTCCAGGGAAAACGAAATGTATTAGAAAATAAAATAACCATATTTCATAAGCCTCATGACTCTATTGTGGATAATGTTACATGACCATAATAACGCAAACATTGAATGTATTGAATTTAAAATTATATATCAACACTACTGGGTAAATGGGACTAGGAAGTAGGTGTGTGTGGTGGGGTTGGAAAGAGTGGCAGAAAAAGTCTCGGTTTCTATGTTAGGAAATAGTGGATAGTGTGTCTGAAAAATCAAGAAGTAGCAGCATCAGCATGTTACTTAGAGACGGAGGGAAAGAAGTCCAAAACAATCTTCTAGAAGTTGAAAGTAGGTTCCCCTGGGTGGTAAGAAAGAGAGTGGGATGGGGCAGTGTGTGCAACTACTATTTTTCATACAAGTCTTACCAAAATGGTTTGACTCTTGAAATTGTGTGCATGTGAAACTTTTTTTAAAATAAAAGAGTAAATTAAAAAAAGAAGGAAAGCCCTCCAGGCAGAGATGATGGAGATGTGGGAAATTAGGAGGAATAGGAGTCTGATTCAGATATATTTCAGATATATTAGTTTGTGTTTCCCCCACTCCCAAGTAGGGCCCAGGAGATAACAGTGCCAGCAGGGAGTCTTTGATCTTCAGACTTCAGCAAAAAAGAATCTTAGACTTGGAAAACTTAAATTCATAGAACCATAGGAGTTTGGAATCTTATATTTATGGAATCTCACATTCATTTTTCCTCTAAAGCTCAACTCAGGTGTCACTTCCTCCAGGAAGCCTCTACTGACCTTTCGGGCACATCCCCAACATCGCTGCCTTTCCTGCTATTCCAGCCCTCCTCAGTCTGCAGAATTGTTGTTTAACTGTCCTCCTCTTCCACTGGTGGCAGAACATGCATCCTAGTCATTTCCAGGTAATTGCAGCCATTTCCAGTTTGAACAGAATTGTTCAGCATCCTTGCCCCACCTCCTACCCTGTCCCTGGAGTGGCGTCGAGTCCAGGCAGTTGGCGATGTCTCAGCTTGATGGAGAGCTCTTGGTCTTTGGTCATAGCAAGAGTCCATGTAGTGTCTGGGTATGTAACTCCACCCCTCTGGTGTGGTTCCTGGCGCCTGCAGAGATGTCTGTGTCATTGGCCCTGTGCCTCCTTTGTTCTGACCACAAAGCTCCTCTCTGTCTGCTGTCCCTTCTCAGTTATATCCTTGATCCTCTTAGATGAGCCCTGGAGCTTCTTCAGGGCTGAGGAAGACTCAGGGGCAGCTATGGTGGCCCTGTTTGCTGAGACATGCCCTCTACCAGTTCCCTCTGCTGGGTCTGTACCACACCCAGACTGTGAAACTGTATCAAGGACCCCACTTACCCTGTTGGGCCTTAGCTGGGAGTGACTTGCAGCCCTTCTCCCACAGATTCCTGAACTAATCTGTGTAGTTTTCTGTTGCTGCACAACAAACATTACCACAAACCTAGAGGCTTAAAACAAGACCCGGGTGTTAGCTCCTGATTTCTGTGGGCCAGGAGTCTGGCTATGGCTTAGCCGAGTCCTTTGTAAGGCTGCAGTGGAGGCGCTGAGGGGCTGGGCTGTCTCTCACCTGAGGCTCAGTAGGGAGAACATTTAGTCCAAGCTCATAGGCTCTTTGGCAGCACTCAGTTCCTTGTAGGCTGCCAGACTGAGGGCTTTAGTTTTTTAACTTGGCTGTTGGTTAGAGGGTGAGCTCAGTTCCTCTCCACAGGGAAGCTCAAGGCTGGAGAGCTGGATTTTCAGTTAGCAAGGGAGTATCTCCTTACAAGGTGGACACTGAAACGGTATGCTGTGCAATCACATACACATGGTCGTGTGCCTTCTGTCACCTTTGCCACATTCTATCATTTGGAAGAAGGTCACAGGCCCTGCTCACTCTCAAGGGGAGGGGATTATGCAGGAGATGGAGGTTGTGGAAAGTTACCTCAGAGTCTATGCACTGCCAGGTCTAGCTCCTAGACTCAGAACACCCACCTTGGGTGCTGGGCCCCACCTCTGCATTAATCTGTGATTCTCCCTCCATCTCTCTGCCTCCTTCTGGCCTGTTGGGTTTTGGATGGAGAACTGACATTCCTCAGGCATGTCTTCTTAATTTTACTATTTATAGAATGCTGCCTTTTTGTACTCAGAAGCCAGATTTTGAGATTGCCTACTCTTTTTGCTGCCAAAAGTTCCAAAATTCTATTTTCAACTCAAAAGCTGGAAACTCACTTTTTTGTTCTTTCTTCTTATCCTCTTCCTTTCCAATGCAGTAGGCCCAGACTGTCCTAACTACTGCCTTAGGGGAAGGTCATGGGCAAAAGTGAATGAGTGCGGATAACATCACTGTGCCCTGCTGCAATCCACAAGGGTCTACTGGAACAAGAACAGGTACAACATCTGGGATCTGGGTTCAAATTCTGGCTCTACCACTTACTAACTTTGTAACCTTGGGCAAATCACTTATTTTCTGTGAGCCCCCATTTCCTCCCCTAAACAATAGGGGTCATAGTACCTATTTTTATAATGTTGTGAGGATTAATAGGAATGAAGTTGGGCA
This sequence comes from Lutra lutra, assembly GCF_902655055.1. Taxonomy (NCBI): domain Eukaryota; kingdom Metazoa; phylum Chordata; class Mammalia; order Carnivora; family Mustelidae; genus Lutra; species Lutra lutra. The sequence continues at coordinate 128,078,005 of NC_062278.1, read as the reverse complement.
ATGTGCCTTTGTAAATTATGATATACCATATATGTGAGCATTACCATTCTAGTTGACAGAGAGCACTTTAACTGATTGTACACAGTCCCTGTTGACATGGCTTCTTTGTAGTTATGGATCAGGGACCAAAGCCTTTGGTGTGTTATATGGGTAATAGCAGGTGCTGACCGCAGGCTTGTAGCTGTGTCTTGGGCAAGGGCTGCTTTGACTTAAGATTTTACCAGATCCTTGGTACAATAACCAGATGGTAATATTATGTGTGTGGATGATTCTGGTAAATCACAGAGGTGGAATGGATGAATTGTCAGATTCTAAAACTGGGAGCGTTAGTCCTAAAGGCCATTTGGACAGAGTTTATTCATGCCTGGACAATGTTCTTTCCATCACAACAGCATTACAACCCATCGTGTGATGCTATCGTGGATGGTCCCAGGCTCTGTGCAGGGGAGAGTTATGTTATGCATAGACTTGCAGAAGTGTTTTCTTCTCTTTTGACTTGCTCAAACAATATTAATTTTAATAAGTATTTATGGAGGCCAGCTGTCATCGGGTGGTATGGATGACAAAAGCAGGCCATAAAACTCCTTTAACTTTCTCTGGAAAATCTCATCTTCTGCTGCCTAGGAGCTCATCATTTCCTGGAAGAAAGAAATTGATACATCAGATTGCAGACCCAACTGAAGGCCTATAAAATGACGGAAGCAACCTGCTACATGGGTATGAAATTAGGGCCCTCCTGATGGTAGAAGGGACTTCTCAACAGGACTGGCTCATTCTGGCCCCAGATGTATTGAATTTGTCCTTCTGCAGTTGGGGTCTTTCCACATCATCTCTTTAAAGTAAGCTGAATTGAACATACAGTGTCTGGTAAACTGCATTATTTATCTAACATTCCTAGCAGAGTGACTGTGGGTGTACCATAGGCTTCTTATTGAAATGGGAAAAAAGAGACAATGATTCAGTGAACCTAAATGGTGGTATTCTGGGCAAAGTGAGTGTGGTTGAACTGAGTGTGGTTGACAGAGGGAAAGCATTAGTCTATAGGGGCCAGAGCCAGAAGCCCAGCTTGGCCTGCTCTGTAGAAAAAAAGAAAAAAAATGGGGGCAGGAGTATCAGTGTCCGGGAAGCTTCCCCTGCCTGGAGTATACAGGCAAGCAGGGTTAAGCACTGCTCCCAGGCTGAGAGTGTATGGTCCCTGCATTATTTTTCTAGGCACACTAGTCTTAACTCTGGAAGGGGTAGGCAAAGGCTAATGGATGTTACCAATGTTTTTGATTTCTTTTTATGTGCCAAGCCCAGTATTAGGGACTTCATGGACAGAACCCATTTAATCATAGTTAGAAATTACATGAAGCAAATATAATGGTCATGACTTATAGTCACAATAGCTTATAAGACTCAGATGAGAAGAAATTAAACTTTAAAAATTTCTCTAACATTGAACTCAGTTTGTAAATCTTACTCCTGCTGCTAGAAAAAAAAAATGTAATGCAGCATAGTTTCAAGACTTTTCAACCCAACATATTAATGTTTTTGTCACTTCTGATTTAAAATTTAAAATGCAAAAATTTCAAGGTCTGCTGCTCCCCCACCCCCATACTCATGCATTTTGTTCAAGGGAGCCTTTAGGACTTGGTAGCATGGAGCTGGTGAGCATCTGGTCTGTGGTTGCCTCCCTGATGTGGTCTTCCCTACAAATGTTCCTCTTTGTCTCTCTTCCCATCTCAGTTTGTGCTTAGTCTGGAAGTAGGGATACCTTCCTCTGTTGATATGGCCCTACTTCAGGCCTTGTCACTCTGAGCTTAGTTGTAGAGAATTTCCTCTGATATGTCCCCTCAGCCTCACTTATGGGGCCCACTTGCCTGTGCTATGGTTACTTCCAGGCTAGCTCACAGATGCTCATTCTCAACAAGCCTGCTTTCCATTTATACCCATGGAAACTCCTAGGACTTCTAAAGCCACACCTATAACTTCTCACTGTCATCTCCAGAAGGCTGCTGGCCAACTTTCAGAGCTCCACAATGAGCAGGGCACAGCCCTCTCCACTCTCAGAGCCTCTCTGCCCAGCCTGCACGCAGTTAGGTTCCTAAAGGGTATCTCCTTCTTTCTTCCCAAACTCGTTTCCTTCTCCTACATCTTGGAAATCTTTCATTTGCTATGATGTACAAGGCCAAATCTGCTTTCCCTATTGCATCTCCATTTGCAAGTGTTCTTGTCTTGCATCCAGGAAGTGTCCTTTGACCTTAAAATATAAAGAATGCAACGCATTTGTTCCCAAAGGCAATTGTTGCTACATCAGTGGATGTCCTTCCCTTTAGTTGCAGAACATGGGTGGGAGAGTAGTCACTGAATCCTATACAGCCACATAACAACTAATGCTTTGAAATATGATTTCACTATATTAATATTGTCTCCATTTCATACATGAAGAAATTAAGTCTCAGAGAGGTTGAATATTTAATCAAGCTGGAGTGAAACCCAGAGTCTTCTTAAAGCAGATGCTTTTCATTCCCTCTCCCCCAAATCACCCTGCTCCCCACAGGAAGCCCATGCTCCTTGCCAGGTTCTGGGTGGTGACAAAGAATGGCCCCACAATGCATGAAGCCCCAGAGTCACACTGGATTGGTGATGAGGTGGCACTGTGAGAACCATGCTAACTATACAGGCAGTAAATAGGTGCTTTCTGGCAAGCAGATCCCTGCTGCTTCAGCTGAAGCAGGAGGGAGGAGAGATGGTGAGCCAGTTCTCCAAAATGCTGACTGTTTTCTGCATTCAAGGAATTAGAAAAACCAGTGAGAATCCAGAAGTGGGTTCTACCTAGTGAGATGGCTGCAGAGACACAGAAGGAAAAGATAAGGGGCCATCCTCAACTTCTGAGGGCTGATTCACCAACAGGCAGAAACACGGTATTGGAGACACACAGGAAGCATGTGAACTCTTATTTTCTAGAAAGAAACATTAATGGTTGGAGCACTTTCAGCTCAAGGTGCTGGGTGTGTATGCTTATCTCTTTTCTTTACTCAAATCTCACTGAAATGCCAGAAGACATTAAAAAGGTACAAACCCACAGGACAAAGAATACGAGAGAGAAAACAGACCTCCAGACATTGATATTTGGAATTCTCCACACAAAGTGCCTGGGTCACCACCCGATCCCTTGCTGGAAAGATGCAAAGCCAACAAGCTGCACGTAAACGCACAGAGCTTCCCGTCAGCTTTTTCAGACTTCACATTTATATCAACAGCCAAAGACCATCAGACATTTGTAAAAAAATCTCTCATAGAAAAGATAATAACCAAACAAGCAAGTAGAAAAAAGTAACTCTGAAGAAACACAATTGAGAAAGAATGAAGAGAACTTAAAAAAAAAACCCACTCCCCATAATTAAATATCCTTAAAGAGATAAGAAGTAATGTTATATGAGGTATCCTTAGAGAGACAAGAGGGGATATGACATGGATGTGCTCCTGGGATTTAAATATGATAAAAATGACATATTTAATAAGTGAGTTAGAAGAAAACACTGAGGAAGATAACATGGAAGATAGGTTTCTCAGGAATACAATAAAATAAAATAAAAGAGAAAATAGGAAAGAGGATGGAACTGGAGAACCAGTTCAAGATGTCAGTATTTGACTAGATCGAGCCCTAAAGAAAGAGAGAAACTGGAGGAGAGGAAACTATGAAAGAAATAATATAAGAGAAAATTTGCAGAAATAATACAAAATAATTTCCAGGTCAGGAACTTCTGGATTTAAAGGCTCAGAAAAATGAAGGAACAGAGTTTGACTATAAAGTACATCTTCAAGTAATTTCAGAGCACCGGGGATACAGAGAAAGGCTTAAAATAATCTTAGGAGAATAAGCAGGTTATGTAAAACATATCAGGAATCAGAGTGGCATGGAACTTATCAGTAGAAACCCTGGAAGAAGGAAGACAGCATTTTCAGAATTCTAGGACAGGTACATTTGAATCTAGAATTCCATATTTTGCCAAACCACCGATCAACATTGAAGGTAGAAGGACATTTGCAGATGTACAAATTCTTACAATTAATCTCCTTTGCATGATGTCCAGAGTGCTACTGGGTGCGTACTCCACAGAATGGAGACTGCAAACCAGAAGAGGAGAACATCAAGTCAATGTGGGGAGAAGCAGTACAGGAGAGGGGCAAAGGGACTTCTTGATGATGGGGACGAGAAGTTCCAGCATTGCAGTTGGTTGGTAAGTCTAGAGAGCACCAGGTAAAATTTGAGCAGAAGGTTGGAAATCTGGTAGGAATGTCTCCAAGAAAACTATTGGAACTGGTACGTTATCTGATATGTTTGATGACATTGAGTTGTTTCATATCATCCACAGGAGGAAGCTGACATATAAAATATAAAATGGAAATACCAAGAAATAAGAATATATTAATATTATTTAGAAATAAGCAATCAGAAGAAAATGTTCAAAGAGCTGAAATTGGTTGTCTCTGGGAAGCGAGGATTGGGGTGCAGTGGTAATAGTCCTGAGGACTGATAAGTCTATAGTTCTTTTTAAAACGATTTGTCTGTATTATTTTGAAAAATATTATTTTGAAACTGCTGATATTTGTCAGTTTCGGCTTATGAAAATGGCAATTACACATGGTTCAACTTAAAATAGAAATGTGAAAGAACCATTAACAATAATACATGCATATCATATTTATTCTATAGTATTATGAAAATCAAGAATTTTTCATCAAGATAGAAAAAGGAAAACAAAATTATAAACACTTTTGTATAAACGGTGGATGAAAACACTTCAGTTATACCATCTCTACCCTTCTAGTGTTCTGCATGTCTGCATATGAATCGTGTCTTGGTGACAGTGCCGCATTTCCCTTCTAGCTGTCTAAAATTTCAGCCATGGTTGGTTGTGGTTTCTTTCTTGATGAATGATTATTTGAAAACCATACCAAAATACTTGTCTTGCTTTTTCATTCCTTGGCATCTCTTGATCTATTTGTATCTGTCTTTTGAATCCTTTTCCCAAACATCTTCTCTTTTCTCACTTGGCTCAGATTTCCACACAGCGATTGGACAGGATTCATGCTGTGTTAGGTTTAGGTGAGATGCAGTGGTCACTCTACAGTGCTGGTTCTGGACCTTAGCGCACAAACACCTCTACCCTGGGAATTACTTCCAGATGTGCTGTTTGAGCCCATGGAAACTGCATACCCTGCAGGGTATACCTCTTTAGCCACAGTTGACTGGGACAGGGATGGTAACCAACTCAAGCTATGCCATATTAGATTCTCTTCCCCAGCAATTGGGAATTGAACTGAAGAGAGGGCAGCCACTTATTTTATTTCCTTTTGGAGCTGGAACAAGATACCTTAAGAGGCGTGGGTTACACAGCTTGCCCTGTGGGCTAAGGATTAGGAAATGCCAGTCTGCAGAAACAGGACAGGTAAGCAGATTTGCAGAGAGAATCAGAGATGAGAGATGGAGTTGAAATAATGATGATTTCCAGTTCCACCTTCCAGTTCTTTCCTGAGATGGGCTGCATTTTTCCTCTTGGGTTCTGTGAGACAGCTTAGTGGTCTTAAAATAAATAAAACCTCCCCCTCGCTTTCCTTTGCTTAAACTAATTTGAGTAGGATATAGTTACTTGCGACCAAAAGAATACCAATGGGGACATGTTAATCTCTATGATTTTTATAATTCAGTGACACATAGGACTGCTTGTGATTTCAGGGGTGGGGAATGTGGGAACGAGAGCCCTTGGCAATGGCGAAGCTAGGGGAGGGACTTAAAGGGGTTCTGGGTAGAATGCCTTATATTGGGCTTAGTGAATATGATAAGGAACCCCCCCTACTTCATAAGCATACCTGCAGGGAGGTGGGGGAAGTTTGACTGGATAAATATTCTATTCCTTCAAGTTTTGATGTTTGTATTTGAAGTGGAGCAGATAGTTAAAAACCCTAAATAAATCCAGCTGGTATTTAACTGTGGTAAGAGGAGACTCCTTTTTTGAAGAAGATTTTTCTTTCTGGTCTTTAGTGTGTGCAGTGTGGAATCCATTCTAGAAAGCTCCTGTCTATATTAAATCCTTCTTATGCTCAGTATTTCTCTTCCTTCCTTCTGCTCTGTCTGACCTGATATGATGTCATTTGGGCTGTATTAAACATTTTTTTTTGAAAAAGAGTGAACATTATACATTTCATCCAAAAAATGCTATTTCTGGGTCTACAATTCATCTCTGCCACGGCATTTTCCTGGTTCCTAAAGGACTCTGGTACAGACGTAGCTTCTCCCCCTCCTCCCTTTCACCTTGGATTCAGCACTAAAAAATGTAAAAGACGTTAATAAGGCAGGAGGTGCTTTATGCCACAGGGTATAGATGATACTATTGGAAATGAGGAATCTTCTTTCTGAATGTTGTCAATTTGTTACTTTTCTGAGTCTGCTGGTGGCAGCTCAGCATGGGGCCCCGTTATCTCCCGGCCCAAGCAGCTGGCTTTGGGCGCAAGTCTGGACTAGAAGAGATTGCTTCTTGGCTCCAGTGGGGCATTTCACAATTTTCTTTTCCTTGAGAAACTTTAAAAACCCATCTAGGCTACCCTACCTGTGTACTTCATTTAGAGCAGCAGTCACGTGACTTGGTTCAGGAAAGGCAGCCACCAGACACCCTGCTGTGGGCTGGGGCCTGGGACAAAGGGTGCGGTGGGCCTGCGAGTCAGGCCAGTTTGGCTCAACCAACACTTACCTGACACCTACTGTATGGGAGCAATTATGTTAGGCTTGGTGGTACGGTGGTCAGTAAGAGGTGGTCTATCCCCTCCAAGAGCTCACGATTTAGTGATGAAGATGAATAAACAAGTATCTTATGTATAATGGGTTAAGTCAGAGAGAGAAGGGAATACAGGAGCAGGAGGAGGAGGCATCGACAGCTGGTAAAGAAGGGGGAGGGATGGAATATGGAGGAAGGCAGTCACCTGGTCTGAATCTCAAGGAACAAGCTGAAGAAGCCAGAATTAAAAGTGGAGGAAAAGCATTCGAGGCAGAGGCGACAGCCTGAATGAAACATGGAAGTATGAAACTGAGTGGCTTATTTGGGAGAAAAGTAGAATGAGAGCCAGAGTGTTGAAGACAGACGGGGGAATATAGAAGACAGGGCTGGGGAGGTAAGCGGGGCCCAGCTGGTTGGGTGCTGTTTTGCTGGGGAGGGCATCGGCCTTTCTTTTATACATGTTGGGGAACCATCAACATAGGGGCATGCCTCACAAAGGTGGAGGGTCTGAGCCTGCGGAGCACTCTGAGGGGCAAGGCTCAGGTCCAGAAGCTCTGGGAAGGAGCTAGCGATAGGGGCAGACCTGAGAGCTGGCAGCAGGATACTGGACACCTTTAAGTGCTGAGGGTCTCGGTAGAACCAGTGGGTACACAGTTCTCGAGGGCCCTGGATCTGCAGTCTGTCCTGTGAGGTCAAGCCCAAAGATCGAGGCAGGTAATGAGGGTCAGAATAAGTCTACATACGTCAAAATTGCCCAAAAGCCAGAGGCCCACTCAGCAGCTGGCACAGGACCTGTCAAAAGTTGTGACCCCTGCCTCTTTACCATCTGTCTTATCCACCCCTCTCCTGTTTAGCTAGCTTTAGGCAATTTCAAGTTTCCAGTCAAAGGTCCATTCCTACTTTACTAGAGGTGACTGACAGGAACCATGCTGAATTGTCAGGCTGCTGATACCCTTCCTGTCCATAGATATGGTAGCTTGGGCCAGGGGGTGGCAATGGAGAGCAGTAGATAGACTGAGATGTATTTTGTAGGTTGACACAACAGGACTTGGTTATAGGTTGGATGTGGGGGTGAGCAAGAAGGCATTTCAGGACTGTCAGGTTCCTGGCTGTCAGCTACTAGAGGGTGGTGGTACCAAGTGCTTAAATGGTGTATTCACTTACTTGGGCTGCTGTAACAAAACTCCAAAGACCAGGTGGTTTGAACAACAGAAATTTATTTTCTCACAGTTCCAGAGGCTGGATATCCAAGATCAAGGTGTTGGCAGGGTTGGTTTCTTCTGAGGGAAGAATCTGTTCCTGGCCTCTCCTTGCTTTGTAGGTGGCCATGTACTCCTGTGTCTTCACGTTGTCTTTCCTTTGTAAGTGTTGGTGTCCCCATTTCCTCTTCTTGTGCAGATGCTAGATTATTGGATTAGGGCCCACCCTAATAATCTCACTTTAACTTAATTTTCTCTTTAAAAATCCTAACTCCAGGGGCGCCTGGGTGGCACAGTCAGTTAAGCGTCTGCCTTTGGTTCAGATTGTAATCCCAGAATCCTGGGATCAAGCCCCACATCAGGCTCCCTGCTCAGCAGAGAGCCTGCTTCTTCCTCTCTCTCTGCTGCTCCCCCTGCTTGTGCGCTCACTCTCTCTCTCTCTGTCAAATAAATAAATAAATAAATAAAATCTTAAAAATAAATCCTATCTCCAAACATGGTCACATTTGGTGGTACTAGGCATTAGGACTTCAATATAAGAACCTGATGGGAGTGGTGCACACTTCAGCCCAGAACAGTGGAGATGATCAGAATTCAAGAGTTTAGTAAGGCATATATTAATTTTGAGATTCTTACAATATATACAAGTGAAAATATCAGAGGCACCTGGGTTCATCTTCAACTCAAGTCATGATCCCACGGTCCTGGGATTGAGCCCCACATTGGGCTCCCTGCTCAGTGGGGAGCCTGCTTCTCCCTCTCCCTCTGCCTGCCGCTCCCCCTGCTTGTGCTCACTCAAATAAATAAAATCTTAAAAAAAAAAAAAGAAAATGTCAGGCAGGTAGTTGTATATACAGAATCTGCAGCTTTGAGGTGAGATCTGGGTTGCAGAGACAAATTTAGAAACTGTTGGCAAATTTAAAATTTATTTAAATCCATGAAAATTGGCCCTGTGTGTGTGTGTGTGTGTGTGTGTGTATGTGTGAGGGCACTTACATACAAAGAGCAAAGAATCCAAGTTGAATCCCATAGAAGTCCACAGAAATTTTTCCGTCTACAAGGCTATGTCTTCAGGCCTGCCACGTAGTCTGTTCTCAAGGTCAGTTATAATGTAGGAATTAGCTCAAAAAGAATTGTAGAGTACCTGGCAAGGGACTCCTCCATTGCAAATAGAGATTTATTTTAAAAAAGAAGCCTCACTATATGTTATCATCATGAATATAACACATGCTTATTATTAAAAAAAATCCATGCAAATCAAATGGTATGAAAAAGGAAAGTGAAAAAATTATCTCATTTTGGACACTTCATATTCTCTTACTTTCATTCCTTATTACAGGATCAACCACACAAATGGCTTCATACAGGTCTGACTTCCTTCCTTTGACAACACCTTGGCTCAAGCAACGTCCTGAGTATTCCTTTTGCTATAGAAGCCTTGGGGCTTCTATGTACGTACACAAGACTGATGAAAAGTAGAAATGAGTTTATAAGAATGAGATCATTTTTTCTCTCTTTATTGAGGTATAGTTGATACACAGCAGTGTGTTAAGTTTAAGGTATACAACATGGTGATTTGATCAACTTACATAATGTGGAATGATTACCACATTAGGATGTTAACACCTCCATCCCCTTACATGATTACCATATCTCTTTTTGAGGTGAGACTACTTAAGCTTACTCTTTTAGCAGCTTTCAGTACAGGATATGGTGCTGCTAACTATAGCCACCATGCTGTACACTAGATCCCAAGAGTGTATTCATCTTACAGCTGAAAGTTTGTACCCTTTGACCAACATCTCTTCATTCTCCCACACCCTGCAGTCCCTGGCAACCACCATTCTAATCTCTGTTTCTATGGATTTGGCTTTTTTGGATTCTACGTCTAAATGAGAACATACAGTATTTGTCTTTCTGTCTGATTTGTTTCAGTTAGCATGTTGCTCTCAAGGTCCATACATGTAGCAAATGGCAGGATTTTCTTCTTTCTCAAGGCTGAGTTTTATATCTCTGCTATCTCTGTGTATCTCTCTCTGTCTCTCTTTTTCTAGATCTAGAGATCTAGCTAGATAGATGAAGAGATAGAGATAGATCTAGATAGATAGATGGATAGGGATAGAGACCAAATCTTTATCCGTTCATCTTTATATGAACACTTAGTTTGTTTCTGTGTCTTGGCTATTGTGATAATGCTGCAATGAATACGGGAGTGCAGGTATCTCCTTGGGGGTGCTGATGTCATTTTCTTTGGATATATACCCAGAGTGGTATTTCTGGATCATATGGTAGTTCTATTTTTAATTTTTTAAAGCAATCTTCCTGCTATTTCCATCATGCATGTACCAATTTACATTTCACCACCAATGCACAAAAAGTCCCCTTTTCTCCACATCCTTGCCAACACTTATCTCTTGTGTATCTCTTGTCTTTTTGATGACAGCCATTGTAACAGGTGTGAGTTGATATTTCATTATGGTTTTGATTTCTATTAACTGATGATTAGTTATGTTGAGCGTCATTTTTTTTTTAAAGATTTTATTTATTTATCTGACAGAGATCACAAGCAGGCAGAGAGGCAGACAGAGAGAGAGGAGGAAGCAGGCTCCCTGCTGAGCAGAGAGCCCGATGCGGGGCTCGATCCCAGGATCCTGAGATCATGACCTGAGCCGAAGGCAGCGGCTTAACCCACTGAGCCACCCAGGCGCCCCGAGCGTCATTTTTTTTTAAAGATTTTATTTATTTATTTGACAGACAGAGATCACAAGTAGGCAAAGAGGCAGGCAGAGAGAGAGAGGAGGAAGCAGGCTCCCTGCTGAGCAGAGAGCCTGACGTGGGGCTCAATCTCAGGACCCCGAGATCATGACCTGAGCCGAAGGCAGAGGCTTTAACCCACTGAGCCACCCAGGCGCCTCTATGCTGAGCATCCTTTTAAGTACCTTGTGGTCATTTGTATGTCTTCTTGGGAAAATGTCTCTTCAGATACTCTGCTCATTCTTAAATTGGATTATTATTCTTATTGCTATTGAGTTATATGAGTTCCTTATGTATTTTTGATATTAACTCCTTATCAGATACGTGATTTGCAAGTATATTCTGGGTTGCCTTTTCATTTTATTGGTTGTTTCTTTGCTGTGCAGAAGCTTTCAGTTTGATGTAGTCCCACGTACGTACTTTTGCTTTTGTTGCTTGTGCTTTTTGTGTCATAGCCAAAAATATTGTTGCCAAGACCAACGTAAAGGAGCTTTTTCCTTATGTTTTCTTCTAGGAGTTTTGTGGTTTCAGATCTTATGTTTAAGTCCAATTTTTGTGAAAGGTGAAGTTAAGGGTTCAGTTTTATTCTTCTGCATATGATTATCCAGTTTCCCCAACTCCATTTATGGGAGAGACTATTCTTTCCTTATTGAGAATTTTTTCCTCATTTCATTGAATTGTCTTTCTGTGCTTTCTAGTACCTTATTGAGCTTCCTTAAAACAGCTATTTTGAATTCTTTATTGGACAAATTGCAGATGTCTGTATCTTTGGGGTTGATTACTAGAAGGTTATCGTGACTCTTTGGTGGATCATGTTTCATTGATTTTTCATATTTTTCGAATTTCTTGAATTCTTGAGTTGCTGTCTTTGTATTTGAGGTCATAGTCACCTCCTCCTGTTTTTACTAACTGACTTCAGGAGAGGGATACCTTTCATTACTCCTGCTAGGGATCCTGAGGCTTTCTTGGACCTTCTATGGGTACACCTACTCCACACTTCTTGCTCCCTCTTGTGGTAGACTTCTTAACCTTGTTTGCCTTCTCTCTGCAACAGATGGAAGATCAAGTGCTAACAGGCTCCCTTATGTTTTACTGAAGGTGGCATGAAATCTCAAGTTTATGGACTATCCCTGGCCCGTAGGTTTGGGCTGCCTTTCTGTGCCTACTCACGAGGCATCTGCCAAAGCTTGCTCTCACTTACCATCTGCCATTGGTAGCATGCCTTGAGAGCTGGCCCCTGGATGGGGTATGTTTGGGTGAAGCTCACAGAATACTGAGGATGCCCATGTGCCAGTGGTGGGGAGGTGTGGTCCACGTGTCCCAGCAGTTGTGGGTGGGTTTGATGGAGTCCTTGACACTGTCAATAGGATCACATCCCTTTAATGCTCTCCAGGATTCCTATCTGCTTCTTTCTTCCTGTCTTCCTGCCCCTTACTCATAAAACTCATGACTCTGGGCTCCAAATGAAGTGAGAGAGGAATGGGCCTACTTGGCAGCATCCTGCACAGCTCAGGAAGCCAGGTGTTTGCTCACAAGCTCTCATTTCTCCCCACGGGGGCAATCATAGGCTGAGATGTTTCTTGGCCCCAAACCGTGCTATCTTGGGGAAAGGATGATGAAGGTAAAGCAAGCTGTTCTTCTTACCCTTTCCAGTGCATTCAAACTAGTATTTTTTTTTTTCCTCCAGTGGTATGCTGGAATGCCTTCACTGGAAGCCTGGACTTCCACAAAGGCTCTTTCATCCCTGGGTAATTGTCGATGACTGTTTTCCAGGGGTTCCCAGACCACAGCTGAGAGCAACTGGAGCTGGTTTATGGGCCACTGCAGGGTACCAGTCAGGAAAGAGGTCTCTATGCCTATCATCTGTTGGATGGGTGGGTGTGCCCCTCCCATGTCCCTTGGCAAATGTGTGCTAGATCTGACAGCTCTCACAAAGACACTTCTGTCTGTGGATGAAGGCCAAATTGTTGCTGTTGATGTTGGGGGGGGGGGCACAAATGAGGAATGTCCTAGTCATGTGGGTGATGTTACTCCAGAGATGAAATAATTTTATATATCTTCAAATAGTATTTTTGGAAGATATCAAAAGGAGATCCTTAAGAGAATCTAGAGGCAGGACCAGGGTGAGGTGACTGAGCTTTCTATGGTGCAAAATTTAAGGGTGTACTTACTCACAGAATCATGCACATGTAGGACCAAACTCATTTCACTCTAGTTCCAGGCCTAGGCAGATCAGTGGGGTCTCTTTGTCAGTACAGTCCTGAAATCTTTTTCAGGGACAGGGCATGATGCCTATTTAGTATGGGAGATCTTTGGGGGCAGTACATTCCTCCGTGTAAACGTATTATGTAGATAAATGAAGGCAGTACAGTCTATAAGTCTTAAAGAGAATAGGCTTTGGGACCAGATGAGCCAGGCCCATTTCCTGGTTCTGCCAATATACTAGTTGAGTGGCTTGGGCACCTGTATGAAAATTCTCTATTGGAGAGTGGTGAGCTATGAATGGCACCTTGTTGGGAGGGAAGTCTGCTCCACTAAAGGTCTAGTTATGTCTAGTTATGGCCTTTGTTCATGAGTTGGGTGCCCTGAGAGTCCTAAGACAGTGTGAATCACTTCTGTCCTAGGGAATTGGAAGAAAATACTAAGTGAAGGAGAGGACCACCAGGTAATTTCAATTTAATGGATAATTATCAAGGACTCATATGTATGAGACATTGTGCTGAGCTGTAGTGGATATAGGGGTAGAGGTGTGGTTAGGGTAATATAAGCTTAAGCTCTCTCATCCCCTCTCCTGGTGGGGGCTGTGTCTGGTCTGGCTGGCAGTGTGCTCTGGTGGTGTGAGAGTAACAGGCCAGGGAGTTTATCCTTTACCTGGAGTTGGTTTGGTTGCTGAACTTAAGAATTTTTTTAAAACTGGGGATACAATAAAAGTAGGAGTCGGGAGATGAAAAATGGGATCTGAATGGGTCAACAAAAATGAGGAGGGTGAGAGACATGTAATGGAGCCAGGGAGAAAGATGGCTGGCAGATAAGAGTGGGAGATAGAGCAAGAGAATAAATGTGAGGAGGGTCATGGGTGAATTCTTGGCAGATGAGCTGCTCTCCTGAGCTGGCTTTTACTTTCATGGCATGGCTTGTAGTGAATTGATGGGGCAGATTCCCCTAATGTGGAAGTCTTCTTCCTGCTTCCTTCTCCAGGCCTGAATATTAGTATTCTTAAGGAGGCATGGCTACAATTTCTAGAAACACGAACTCTGGAAACCCTGAGTTTAGAGGCAGTAGCCTGAAAATTAACAATATTTTTGTTTTCCTACAAGTCAGCATAGTTTGGGCATCAAGTCAAAGCTCAGTTCTCCATTGCTCCAGATCATCTCATTATTCTTCACTTAGTTGTGATTGATGTCTGCAAGGATCAGCCATAAACATATATATGAACTCACAAGAAGTACTGGCCATGAATGTTGGTTTCCACGTCACCACAAGCAATATATTCTTCAAACTTTTGTCAGTGTGATCTCATAAAATACAACTCTGACCATTTCACTCTCTGGTTTGAAACTAGTCAAAGGCCTTCCACTACCTAAGAATAAAGCTTAGACCTCATAGTCTGGCCTACCTGAGTTGCACAGTCCAGTTTCTGTCCAATTTTACCAGGCTTTTCTTTAGCAGAGCTCTTCTCACATAGTTTGCCTAGTGAAAGTGAGTAAATGAACGAATCCATCATTGAAGTCACCAATAAACACAACAAACTGTACCAAGAAGTTGAAGACCTGCTTCTGTTTGAAGCCCACTTATTGGATTGATAAGCTTGTAGGATGTTGTGAATTAAAAACGTCAATATTATAAGCAAGATTTATTTTCTGTGACTCAGGAGGATGGGAACATGTAATTTCAGAGAAATAAGTTTCAACTTTCAGCATAACTTTCTACCAATGAGAGCTGGCCACAAAGCAGAGGATTTCCCTGAAATAGGGAGGTTCCCATATCCGGAGGTGACCGGATAAGAGCTAAGTGATTACAGCAGTCAGGTTGGAGGAGGGACTCAGGTACTGCATGGAGAATTGAACTATAGGACCTCTCATCTCCCTTCCAGGAGGAGAAGAGGAGGAAGGGAAAATAATTAATATTTGTTGAGGACTTACTATGTGCCTGGCATTGTTCTTGGTGCTTTATATTTATTGGTTTATTTTCTCTAACAATTTGCTTTAGAGGAAAGTGCCATTACCATCTCCATTTTATTGATGAGGATTCTTAAATCTTAGAGAGGTAAAGTAACTTTCCCAAGACCACACAGAAGGTAAATGATAGAGCTGGGCTTATAATCTTAGAGTGGGTCTCAAAATATATTTCCTGATCAGAAGCATCAGTGTCAACCAGGATCTTGTTAGAAATGCAAATTTTTGGGCCTTATCTCAGAACTTACTGGTTCAGGAACTCTGGGGTGGGGCCCAATCATGTATAATTTAACAAGCCTTCCAGGTGATTCTGATGCCCCCAAAGTTTGAAATCACAGTTCTAAAGAACATTCCATTAAAACTCATGTATATCGGAAAATATAAGGAAGAAAATTCAATTCACATTTTTGGGAGAATTTTGGGGAAAAAAAAGCTGCTCTCAGTCTATATGGCATCCACATTTAGACTGCTGCCTCAAATGTGGGGCAGGTCAAGGGACTTCATGCTAGGTCTGAGCAGCCAGCAGCTCCCAGCAGATTACAAGGCAATTCAGAACCACATTTCCTCTGAGAATAGCTTCTTGTAGCTTCTCAGGTTGTTTCACATAAGGAACAGTGTGAACCTGGGTAAAAGGAAAAAAAAAAAAGTAAAACATTACTAAAAACAATACCATCCAGTTTAAAATATGAAGAAGATGCCACAAATATTCCAACCCCCTCTTACAGAATGAATTCAATAAAAACAAGAGAAATTTTGTGTTAAAAAAAAAAAAGCCAGATGGAACTGCTGGTAGTATGCTATCATTTATTTTGTTAATTCAGCAACATTTCGAGTGAGACCCAGACACTACAGCATTTAAAAATAATGCAACCTTGCTCCTGATGCAAGTGGCAAAAGCGAGAGGTCTCCACGGAGCTTTGCTAAAGGGGGAAAAAAAAGAAATTAAAAACCATCCACTAATGTGCCGGCGAGTAATGAAATAAGAATCTGACACTTGGTGCATTGAAATGCAAACAAGATGTCCCTGTGTTACCCTGGCAATTCATCATAAAGGCCGGTGCATTTCTGCTTATTATACATGAGGTGCAGTGAATTATTACCAGGCTGGTTCTTCTAACAAACTTTTCAAAGTATGTACATGATAGGGTCAAAAGAGATTTATATATATGTGTGTGTGTGTGTGTGTGTGTGTGTGTGTGTGTATGTGTGCACTCATGCTAGGATATGCCCATAGAATTGTATGTTCCTCTTCCTGTGAATACATAGAGCCTAATACATCTGGATTATAAAGGAGAAATTCAGGTGATGACCTAAGTATTTGGAAGCATTCTTTTTCTCTCTGTCTCTCATTTCTCTCTCTCTCTCCATCTATCTTATAGGTCCCAAGGAGGGGAGAATTAGAGAAGACACAGTCCTGTGGGCTGTGAAAAAAAAAAAATGCAGCAATTGCTCCCAGGCAGGTAGATTGGGGTTTAAAGAGGGACTTTTTTTTTTTTTTTTGCCATGGGAGAAGCAGGAGATGGTAGGAGTGAGAGAAACAGGAGGAAGGTTGGTGAGGGGATTGTGGTGATTTCCCTGTGAAAAGTTTGCAGGCATCTCTCAAACCAGTTGCATTACAAGATCTGGCATAAGGTTGGCACATAAGTAATAAAAAAAAAAAAAGGGAGACTCATAGACCACACACCAGAAATATCTAGAAGAGTACACAGCAGCTTATAATAGTTATTACTGGGGAGTGAGATTATGAGAAGGGAAGCAGAAGGCTTTACTCATTCATACACCTCAGTTTTATTTATAAAAACTTTTTGTCATTGAATGTTCCAAATATATACAGAAGTAGAGAGAATAAAAACAAAATAAAATACCTGTACTATACCCCAGGTTCAACAATTATCAACTCACGGCCCATACTGTTTCATTTTATCCTACTATCCCAGCCCTTTTCTCAATTCTCCAGATTATTTTGAAACAACTCTGAGACATAGCATTCATTAGTAACATGCCAATTGAAAAAAGGAAAAAAAGAAACATGTTCTAATATAAAATAAAAAAGAGAAATTAATATGAAACATATAATAACTCAAATACAGTTGGAGTTCCCATTGTCTAGTGAGTTTTTTTTAAAAGCAGTAATTCTCATACCTGGCTGATCACTGGAATTTTCTGGGAAACTTTTTAAACATGTAGGTTCCAGAGCCCACCAGGACCCACAGAATCAAAATCTCCATGGTGGGCCCAGGGATATCTGTGATTAAAAAGTTCCATATATGATTCTGTTGATGAGCCAGGTTTGAGAACAGTTGGTCTACTTAAGATAAACTGTTTCAAGTACCTTCAAGCACTTTGGAAAGACTTAATTCCATATAAGCAGTTGATACGCTAATTACAAATTTACCTTATCTAGTCATTAAATTAGGTTCCCTAAGGACTACTCTGAATCCCTTGGATTAAAGGAGTAGTTGAATCTAGTTAACCCAGTTCTGATTAGTATATAGCTATAAAATAGAAAAACACATTTTCTTTAAATATTCTACAATTCATACTTATTATCAATGTAATACTAGTCTTTGCTATAATTGGTGAAAACGTGTGCTTTATTTTTGCCAGTAGAGTCCCTATTTTAAAGTGGGGAAATGGGATCTCAAAGCAATTAAACAATTTTCCTGAGGACATATAGCTGGATAATGGCTGATCCAGGGCAAATGTAAAACCTGCACTGTGATAGGCCCTGGTGGGTCAATACAAATAATACAGGGTTCTAATATTCCAAGGACTTAGAGTTTAGTGAGGGAGATAGACAAGTGGACATGACTTTAAGTCTGTAGACTCAAAATATCTGCAGCCTAGAGCAGTGATCATAAAGTAGTGAGTTGATCTCATTGAACAAGCTTAGGTGCCCAGAAGTGAAACTTTTAATTTTTCCAGGGAAGAACTTAATTTCTATTTTCAACTTTTATTCTAACAACAAATGACACTTTATTTTGGTCAATGTAAGTAATCATGATCGCTTCAGGATTTCCTGGCCTGTCTCCTTCTGTAGGGTTGAATTGAGTTCTGGGGTGGGGCATCAGAATGCCCAGGTTGGGGAGAAATTAATATTATCTGCCACCTTGCAAATGCGGAGCATCTCATCTCATTTCTATCTGGTCCCTAAGAGCTGGTCCATGTGGATGGCAACTGTAATTCTTTATTCTAACCACAAGGCCTTTTAAGATCTGGGTCTTAGCTGCTCTCCCAATAGTTTTGGTTATCCGCAGACAGTTGGCTGTTCCATGCACTGTGTTGATATGGAATAATAAGAAATACGCATTTTATCTTTGTCCCTAGTTCTTGGCACAGTGCTCCTTAGAATTTCCTGAGAGATAAAAGTGATAGGAGCAACTTTTGTTATCTTTTCAACTACACCTGAGTTTAGACTAATGAGGCAACTGTTTGCAGGTCCTTCGACATCATCTTTTAGGATAGGGGCTGCTCACTAGAAAGACCAAACTCTGATTAGAAGCTTGGAATTTTCAGGTCCACTGTTGTACCCAGACCTCTCAGTTGGAGGTTGAGTTCAATCACTAATGGTCAGTAATTTTATCAATCACCTATATAATGAAATCTACATAAAAATCCCTACATGACTGGGTTCAGAGGGCCCTGATGCTGAACTTTGGGAAATTCCATGGCTTTTGCCAATTACTGGATTTTACCTCAGAACTGAGCCCAGATCCTTCTTACTCTTGAATCTCCAGATTGATCTGGCAATTCTTTTACGCAGCCTCCAAAAGTCTTGGCTTGGTGTGTGTGGGGCTTGGTGGAGGTAGGTGGGGAGAGGTGGGAGAATAATGGCATGGGCATCCCTCTCAGGGACCCACCAGGGTCCATGTTTCTTCCTTCTTACTTAGTATAGTACAGTACTGGTTTTTGATGTGCCGGTATTCCCACAGAGGCTACTTATTTTTTTAGTAGCATAATGACAGTGTGCTTACCTTTTATCTTCTCTCCCCTTTGACTCAGCTCCCCAGATTATAGAATATTATGCAGTCTACTATGAGTGGGGATTGGGAAAAAAAATGTCTTTGAGTGTCTTTGACCACACACATTCTTTCAAATCTTTTAATTTATGGCATAAACTATGACTTGACTTCTTCAGGGCTTAGAATGTCAATGCCCTCCAGCCAAGACCAGCAGGAACATACTTGTAGTAGAACAAATTTGGCTTATTATTTCATGCAGTGAGGGAGAACACATACCACAAAGAATCAAGGTGTTGTCTGTAAGAGGGTGTTAGAAAGGACTTATTGAATTTGGGCCTGGGTTAAGAGATTTTGAAAGGTTTTAAGAAAATGGGGTTTTGCTCTGTATTGGATGCTGTCAGGAAGTAGGGTAATTCTATGATTGGGTATCTTAATTTTATCTAGCAGGAGGGAAGATTAGACAGAGGCTGAAGCTATAATTGGTAAAGAAGAAGCAGTCATTCATATTAGTTGGGGGAGAGGGATGTTGGGTATTTTTGTAACCTGGAAGATTTTGCGTTTTGACTGTGTTCAGACATGATTATGGACTGGCCGTGTTTTTGTCTTGATTCATTATGGTTTCATAGTAGCCTTGTCTGGCACTGACATTCTTTGAAACTTTTTATGATTTACAGGAGAATACCCAGATCTATCTGTGGGTGCTGGGCCAGCTCCTAGCAAAACCAAGGCCAGGCTCATAGTATTAAGCCAGGTCCCAAATGTCAGGGGCTACTTTTTTCTTTCTCAGTATATGAAACCCAGATTTATGAGCCCTGCATGGATTTTTGAAACACAAAAACCAAGAATACATTACTTATGTTTTCCTATGTTCCGGAGGTCTAACTTCTCAAAGAGAGGGGAGCCTTGAGATATCAGGTAGTCCTAGAGAAAATGAAATCAAAATTACAATGTTAAATCATTATCCTGTTATCTGTACAATGACATTAGCACATGATTGGTACTATGATGAAGGTAGCATTGTGCAGGGAGAACCAAACACACCCTTTTCCTGGAGAGGTGATTGAGATGACTTTTTCACCAAAAGAGGGAGAGGGAAGAAAAGGTATTCTAGGTAGAAGGAAAAGCATGCATTGGCAGAGCTGGGGGATGAGAGGGTACATTAGAGAAGTCAGTCACAGTACTTGTCTTGATCACAATTCCTTTTAAGTAAAAGCACAGATTTCACCCCTGTCTAAAGCTGATTGGATCAGAAGTGCTTACTGATCCAAAAGGGCCTTTCTGTAGACTGACTGGTTGGCAACCTATGAGGTTGCCCTGCGCATAAAGAGGAGTCGGTTCAATCTGATTTTCTTTTTCAGGATTATGGAGTAGGAAATGCCAAGGCAAAGAGGCTTTGAGGGGCCAGAGTTGAAGTTTAAGGGCTGTGTGAAGAGGATTCTTGAGGAAGACTGGTAGTCAAGAGGGAATGTGGACAGTCAGAGTTATGGGGTCCTGAGCAGGAACTCAAAGCAGAGAGATGGCAGGTTGAAGGAATAAGCAGTGGGGTGACTGCAAAAGGAAAAGCCCTGAGAGAAGGTATCTGACAATAACTGACTCTTCCTAGGGCAGAGTGGCAATGTGGAAATCACTCACTCCTGCAGTCCCTCTTCTTCTCGGGGTGGAGACTGATTCAAACAGAATCTTTGCTCCTGGAACTCAGGTCCTTTCCTCCTCCTCAGCACTCCAGAGATAGCCTTACAGTGCTCCTCCTCGGATGCAAACCTATTTGAATTCTTTGAACTGAAAGAACCCAACTAAAGCACAGAGGGAAGTAGGGACCAGACCCTAGTGGGTGTTGTCTGCTTAGACCTGGGGTATGTAGATTAAACCCCTCATCAGACTCATTCAATTGTAAGTGACAGAAAATCCTTCTGTTTGGTTTAAGACCAAATAGCATTGTGTTATCTCATATAACTGAAAAGTCCAGGGGTAGTTAGCGTGAGGCATGCTGGTTTCAGAGCCTTGGAGAATGTCATCAGGACTACCTTCTCCTGCCTTACACCTTCCTTCTCTATGTGGTCTTTAGGCAGTGTCCTCTCCAGGTTTATATCCTATGGAATAGGGTGTCTTCTTGGTTGTTTTGGACAAAATCCTGGAATGAGGATTAGGCCAGCTGTCCTTGAACAAATACCCATGGCTGTTAATACCTAGTGGATTGGTGGGACTAGCTCTGTTCAACTTCAAGGATAAAATTGAGGGTAGATGCCAGACAGGCAAATTTAGCATGTACCCTCATGTGTCTGTGCTTGTGCATTTAAACACCTTCATTAGTTCTAGCCACTAGGAGATGAGGAGCCTAGATAAAAAGGAGAAAACAAAACACAGCCATTATCTGGATACAAATGCTTCTTTCAATTTTAGCAAGAGTTAGTTCAGAAGCCAATATACATTTAATCTGTTTTCATTACTTTTTTTTTCTTTCAAAATAGCTTTGGAATTTGATGTAGTTGGTGGCAGCATGATTAGAGGGTCATAGGAAATGAGGTTTGTGATGAGCCTAGACGGAAACCAGCAGTGTGTAACAGAAGTGTAGTTCCTGGAGTTGAAAGGGTTCAATCTGGTTCTGTCATTTACTGGCTTAAGTCATTTAGTCCTGGGCTTCAGAATCTGCAGTTGGGGATAGTGATAGATATCCTGTAGTGCTGTTGGTGAGGGTTTAAGTGCAAGATAAAATTTTTGGCACATGGGACGTGCTGACTAATGGTAGCTATTGTTATCAGGAGCCTGCTTCCAGGCTACGTGGCTCCACATGCCAAGATCCTCCTGCCTTCAGGCAAAACACACCTGATCATTCCAGACTCCCTGTTGGCCTGCTCTGCCTGGGTCTACACCCAGCCAACTCCTAGGTAAAGAAAAGCTCTGCTTGAAATTGGTTGGCGAGGAACACTGAAAATTATAGGTTGAATTCAGCCGACAGCAAGTTAACAATGAGCCAAAATAGCCTGATAATGATTAGAGAAAACTTAAGTTAAAATCCAATCTTTTTATTTTCCAAATTAGTTTGTGCCTGTGGTTATTGACTGCTGTTATAAATAACATTCTAAAACCTTGTGCCCTAGAACGAGTGTTTGTGTATGTGTACATATGTGTTTGTGTGCACATGTATTTTGTGTGAATGAGAGGAACAGTGGTGTTGCTGAAGGGACCATGCATCTGGGAACAGAGGCTGATGAAGTCCCTGGCAGGTGGTAGGATCCTTGTCAAAGCTGTGGCTGGTTCCTGGGGACTGACTGACGGGCTTGCTTGACTTTCACTCGAGGCTGTTCTTGCTGGGGCTCTCTGCAGTAGAGTAGGCCCAGACAAAATGTCTCAATGGAGAATTCAAAAGCTGGTTTTGAATTAGAACCTCGCAGCAGCCAGAGCAATAAGAGGCAGTCAGTGGGAGCTGGCTCCGTGGCTCACGAGCTAAATACTGGTCCAGAGCGACGTCTTCTATGCATTAATGCATCGGCATTACATTTATTGCAACATCATTTATATTATCTACTTGCTAAGCAGGGAGAGGCCCAGGCTGGACACATCAGACTTTTCAGAGCAACGTGCTGGGGTTATTAGAGAAGGGAATACAGAGAAGCTATGGCCTCGCAAAGGCAGGTCTCTGAATGTCTCCACAGGAAGAATGCTCTGCAGGTCAGGTCTTCTGGGGTGGGGAGGAGCCCTCTGAGGGCGACTGCAAACGCACAGCCTCTGGTGCTCATCAGAGTGCTCATCAGAACGGGGCCCCATGCGTGGCATGGCCTCAGGGGTCTGGGGATGGAGGGAGTCACAAGGGCACCACCTGAAGGGTGGGCAGAGGCCCCAGGAAGGGGCTAGGTACTCTCTCTAAGCAGCAGCAGCCAGCACGATGTTTTTTTTCTTCTTGGGCCAGCTGCCGATGTGAGTGTCCTGAAGCCCGGTGGGCATAGGTGGGCTCCCTTCTTAGCATTTGGGAAGAGCACAGGGATGAATCTGAAATTCCTGCTTCCTTGTTTTATGAACTGAGTCTGCATATTCGATGGATGCACTTAGTATTTAAGCTGTGCTCATCCTCGTCCAGCTGCGACTCAACATCTTCCACATCTTGTTTGTATCTGGGGCCAATGGTTACAATTATCATCACGGTCTTCTCTCTAAGATAGCGGTCCATCCACTTCATGATATCAGTGCCTCTGATTCTATCCTCAAGTATGTCACTTGCAGTTGGGAAGCTGTTTACTAAAAAAAGTTCACAAATTTCACCACCTCTATGGCTGTGTCCATAGAATAAGTGATAAAGACTTTCCGCAATTCTTCTGGCAAACTGCTTGTTTTTGGAGTTCCTCTGGTTGGAAGGTTGCTAGGGGGTCTAGGGACAGCAGCTGGGCATGGAGCCTGGGGACCTGGTGGTCTCAGTTCTGCAGGACTCTCTAAGACTTCTCAGGAACTCCAGCTGGATTAGGTGGCTGGTTATATAGTTGGTCCCTCAGGAGCCCTGGGGAGGAGTGGTCTCTGTGTGGACCTTGTTCTCAGGTGCTGGGGCAGTTCAGGACGACCTTCTGCTTGCACCCCCTCATGCTGGCTCCAGGTAGGAGCTGCCTGTGCACAGCCGGCTGGACCACTTGCTGATAGGCTGCTCGAGGGTGGTTGTGGCCCATAGCACCTGGTGATAGGGACCTCCAGGACAATGGTAATGACAGTTCCATTGAGCATGTGGGGGAGGGTCGGGAGGTGGCATCTGTGCACACACTGGGTACGTCTGAAGTTTAAACTGGGGGAACTCCCTGGACCTGAGAGGTCTGGGGTGGTGCTGGGAGAAACACATGGAGGTGAGGGGCAGGGGATGTCAGGACTTCCTGGGGTTGGGAATCCTACACTGTGTCTGTTGAAGGCAGATCTGGAACTGCTCAGTTGCTGTGGGGCTGGGCTCCTGCACCATCTCTTGGCTACTGCCCAAGGAGTCTGATGAGGCATTAGGTAAACTTGGGTCTGATTTGTCTGAGTCATGGCTAGTGAAAGGAGAAGTAGCTGAAAGCTGTGATCCTAGCCATTGATTCTGTTTTTCCATAAAAAAACTGATGCTCCGGAGGAGGGCTCCAATCACAGACTCAGGCTCATGCTTGCAGAGGAGCCCAAGGGAAAATCTTTGCTCAGGTCTGGGTGTCTCCTCCAGAAGCTGTATTGACCCTTCTCCAGGATTTTAATGCGCAGGCAGGTGACTTGCTGCGTCACAGGCTGTAAATGATTTGCAATTTTCAAGGGTGGGTGAGCCTGAGAAAATCTCCTGAGGAACACTGAGGGGATTTGGGTGCTGACAAGATGTTGGATGCCATGTTCCTTAGATTTGGAGCAGGTGGTTTTGATTCCTCTTCCAGGGAATAGTCTGGGATTGGTTAACTGACTTGGGTATGGTTCTGATTCATCAACCTCCACTGGAATGCTTCAGTTCATTCTAGTTTCTTAGCACCACCAAGGACAGACAGACTGGCCCTCTGTCAGCTCTTTTCACCTTCAGACTTATAGTGACTTATAATGTATAAGTCATAAGTAACACAAATGCACTTTTGCATTTTCTTCAGCTGCAAATCTTTGTCAGTATTGTTAGGAAAAATACCCTATAAAATATAACTAGTGTAATTTCTTGCAGTTTCTCCTGTAATATGTGCCTTAACATCTTATTAGAGGTAGAAATTTAATTTACATTCAGTAAATCTAATAAAAATTTCTAATTCCCCACAACATTTGTCTTCTCTATTGAAATCAGCACACTCATCCATCTGGATATTTGCAGAACAACTAGCTTTTTCTTTTCTGTGGAATTTCATGCTTTCTATTTTTTTCCCTTAAAGCAAACTTAATGAACAATTTAAGAAAGAGCAAATGAAAATTTCAAGTATTTTCCTTCAGTTTCAAAGATAAATGAGAGACTTGATGTTTTGTTTTTTATTCAGGTATACCATGTTATATAGACTCAACGAAGGTTTATCACACTGTTGAAACATCTCCAAGAATTCTGCATTTAGAGCATTTCAAACTTTTGGCAAGGTCAAGTAGAATATCATGTGTGTGACCTTTCATCTTCCATCCACCCTATCTAGGAGAACCACAGAATCTCTTTCTGTATAAGAGCACGTGGTCTTGATTATTGTTGCTACGTAATAGTCTTGAAAGTGGGTAGACTGATTCCTCCCAATTTCTTCTTTTTTCGAAAGTAGTTTTAATTATCCTAGTTTTTTTGCTTTTCTATATGAATTTTATAATATGGTTTATATCTGCAAAAAACATTGCTGGGATTTTGGTAGGAATTGCATTAAACTGTACAACAATCTGGGGAGAGTTGACATCTTTACCATGCTGTGTTTTTCAATCCATAAATAATGGTATGCCTCTCCATCTAGACTTCTTGATTTCTTTTATTAGGATTATGTATTTTTAAGTATAAATTCTTATATGTTTCATTAGATTTACACCAAAATATTTAATTTTTTGAGAGATTTTAAATGGTATTGTATTTTTAAATTTGGTGTCCATGTGTTCATTGTTAGTAAATTGAGATTTTTCTGTATCTGGTATCCTATGGCCCTGTTGAATTCACCTATTCTTAGAGGGTTTGTTCTTTCCTTCCTACCTTCCTTCCTTCCTTCCTTCAGTTTTTCTATATAAGTAATCATGTAATCTGCAAATAGGGATACTCTTATTTCTTCCTTTTTGATAGATATGCCTTTTCCTGCCTTATTGCACTGGTTAGAACCTATAGCTTTATGTTGAGTAAGAGTGATGAGAGCATACATCCTTATCTCATCAGTGGTCTGAAGGGGAACTCATTCAGTTTTTTCCCAGTAAATATGATGTTAGCTGTAGTTTTTTTGTTTTTGTTTTTAAATATGATCTTTATCAATGTGAGGATGTCTTCCTCTATTCTTAGTTTTCTGAGATTTTTAACAAATCATGAATGGGTATTGGATTTTGTCCAGTGCTTTTTCTGCACTGATTGATCATATGATTTACCTTCTTTAACCTGCTAATGTGGTGGATTACATTGATTTTTGAATATTGAACCAGCTTTTCATCCCTGGAAAAAAATATCATTCTTTTTAACAGACTGTTGAATTCTGTTTGCTAATATGTTAGTTAAGGGTTTTTGCATCTATTCTCATAAGAGATAGAGGTTGGTAATTTTGTTTTTTTGGATTGTTTTTGTCTGGATTTGGCATTAGTGTAATACTTGCTTCATAAAATGAATTAAAAAGTGTATCCTCTTATTTTCCAGAAGAGATTGTGTATATTGGTATTAATTCTTCCTTAAACATTTGGTAGGATTCTCCAGTGAAACCCTCTGGGCCTGGAAGTTTCATTTTTAAGTAGTTTTTAAATTATGAATTCAATTTTCTCAACAATTACAAGGCTATTCCAATTACTTATGTTTATGTGTGTGTGTTAAATTAGTCACCGTACAGTACATCATTAGTTTTTGATGTAGTGTTCCATGATTCATTGTTTGTTTATAACACTCAGTGCTCAGTGCAATACAGGCCCTCCTTAATACCCATCACCAGGTTTACCCATCCCCCAACCCCCTCCCTTCTAAAACCCTCAGTTTATTTCCTGGAGTCCATAGTCTCTCATTGTTTGTCTCCCACTCCGATTTCTCCCCCTTCATTTTCCCCTTCTCCTAATGTTCTCCATGCTATTCCTTATGTTCCACAAATAAGTGAAACCATATGATAATTTACTTTCTCTGTGTGACTTATTTCACTTAGCATAATCTCCTCCAGTCCCATCCATGTTGATGCAAATATTGGGTATTCATATTTTCTGATGGCTGAGTAATATTCCATTGTGTGTATGAACTACATCTTCTTTGTCCATTTGTCTGTTGAAGGGCATTTTGGCTTTTTACACATTTTGGCTATAGTGGACATTGCTGCTATGAACACTAGGGTGCATATGGCCCTTCTTTTCACTACATCTGTAACTTTGGGGTGAATACCCCAATTAGTGCAATTGCTGGGTCTTAGGGTAGCTCTATTTTTAATTTTTTGAGGCACCTCCACACTGTTTTCCAAAGTGACTGCAACAATTTGCATTCCCACAAACAGTGTAAGAGGGTTCTCCTTTCTCCACAACTTCTCCAACATTTGTTGTTTCTTACCTTGTTGATTTTTGCCATTCTAACTGGTGTAAGGTGGTATCTCTTTCTCTCTCTCTCTTTTTTTAAAGATTTATTTTATTTATTTATTTATTTGACAGACAGAGATCACAAGTCGGCGAGAGGCAGGCAGAGAGAGAGGAGGAAGCAGGCTCCTCACAGAGGAGAGAGCCCGATGTGGGGCTCGATCCCAGGACTCCAGGATCATGACCTGAGCCGAAGTCAGCAGCTTAATCCACTGAGCCACCCAGGCGCCCCAGGTGGTATCTCAATGTAGTTTTGATTTGAATTTCCCTGATGGCTAATGATGATGAATACTTTCTCCTGTGTCTGTTAGCCATTTGCATGTCTTCTTTGGAGAAGTGTTTGATCATGTCTTCTGCCTACTTTTTTTTTTCTGTTCCATGTCTTTTTTTTTTTTTTTAATTTATTTTCAGTGTAACAGTATTCATTGTTTTTGCACCATACCCAGTGCTCCATGCAATCTGTGCCCTCTCCGATACCCACCACCTGGTTCTCCCAACCTCCCACCCCCCCACCACTTCAAACCCCTCAGATTGTTTTTTAGAGTCCATAGCCTCTCATGGTTCACCTCCCCTTCCAATTTCCCTCAACTCCCTTCTCCTCTCTAACTCCCCTTGTCCTCCATGCTATTTGTTATGTTCCACAAATAAGTGAAACCATATGATAATTGACTCTCTCTGCTTGACTTATTTCACTCAGCATAATCTCTTCCAGTCCCATCCATGTTGCTACAAAAGTTGGGTATTGATTCATTCTGATGGAGGCATAATACTCCATAGTGTATATGGACCACATCTTCCTTATCCATTCGTCCGTTGAAGGGCATCTTGGTTCTTTCCACAGTTTGGCGACCATGGCCATTGCTGCTATAAACATTGGGGTACAGATGGCCCTTCTTTTCACTACATCTGTATCTTTGGGGTAAATACCCAGTAGTGCAATGGCAGGGTCATAGGGAAGCTCTATTTTAAATTTCTTGAGGAATCTCCACACTGTTCTCCAAAGTGGCTGCACCAAATTGCATTCCCACCAACAGTGTAAGAGGGTTCCCCTTTCTCCACATCCCCTCCAACACATGTTGTTTCCTGTCTTGCTAATTTTGGCCATTCTAACTGGTGTCAGGTGGTATCTCAATGTGGTTTTAATTTGAATCTCCCTGATGGCTAGTGATGATGAACAATTTTTTCATGTGTCTGATAGCCATTTGTATGTCTTCTTTGGAGAAGTGTCTGTTCATATCTTCTGCCCATTTTTTGATATGATTGTCTGTTTTGTGTGTGTTGAGTTTGAGGAGTTCTTTATAGATCCTGGATATCAACCTTTTGTCTGTACTGTCATTTGCAAATATCTCCTCCCATTCCGTGGGTTGCCTCTTTGTTTTGTTGACTGTTTCCTTTGCTGTGCAGAAGCTTTTGATTTTGATGAAGTCCCAAAAATTCATTGCTTTTGTTTCCTTTGCCTTTGGAGACATATCTTAAAAGAAGTTGCTGTGGCTGATATCGAAGAGGTTACTGCCTATGTTCTCCTCTAGGATTCTGATGGATTCCTGTTTCACGTTGAGGTCTTTTATCCATTTTGAGTTTATCTTTGTGTACGGTGTAAGAGAATGGTCGAGTTTCATTCTTCTACATATAGCTGTCCAGTTTTCCCAGCACCATTTATTGAAGAGACTGTCTTTTTTCCACTGTATATTTTTTCCTGTTTTGTCGAAGATTATTTGGCCATAGAGTTGAGGGTCCATATCTGGGCTCTCTACTCTGTTCCACTGGTCTATGTGTCTGTTTTTATGCCAGTACCATGCTGTCTTAGTGATCACAGCTTTGTAGTAAAGCTTGAAATCAGGTAACATGATGCCGCCAGTTTTATTTTTGTTTTTCAACATTTCCTTAGCGATTCGGGGTCTCTTCTGATTCCATACAAATTTTTGGATTATTTGCTCCAGCTCTTTGAAAAATACAGGTGGAATTTTGATTGGAATGGCATTAAAAGTATAGATTGCTCTAGGCAGTATAGACATTTTTTTTGAAGTGGTAAATTTAATATTACATATATTTTTCCACAATAAAAAAGTTAAGAAGCTGTTTTAGGAGTCCAGGTAAGAGATGATAAAGGCATGATCTGGGGAAGGGTCAGGGGAAATGTAATAAGGAAGAGTTACTGAGTCATCCATCCCTCCAGTTATTCTAGCTAGACTCATAGGAGTTATTTATTACTTTTTAAAATTTAAAAAAATTTTTTTTTGGATTTTTAAATTAATTTTTTATTAGTATTTTTTTAAATTTATTTTCAGCATAACAGTATTCATTGTTTATGTACCACACCCAGTGCTCCATGCAATCCGTGCCCTCTCTAATACCCACCACCTGGTTCCCCCAACCTAGACATTTTAACAATGTTTATTCTTCCAATCCAAGAGCATGGAATGGTCTTCCATCTATTTGTGTCTTCTTCAATTTCTTTCATGAGTGTTCTGTATTTCCTCAAGTACAGATCCTTTACCTCTTTGGTTAGGTTTATTCCCAGGTATCTTATGGTTCTTGGTGCTATAGTAAATGGAATCAATTCTCTAATTTCCCTTTTTGTATTTTCATTGTTAGTGTATAAGAAAGCCACTGATTTCTGTACATTGACTTTGTATCCTCCCACGTTGCTGAATTGTTGCATGAATTCTAGTAGTTTGGGGGTGGAGTCTTTTGGGTTTTCCATATAAAGCATCATGTCATCTGCGAAGAGAGAGAGTTTGACTTCTTCATTGCCAATTTGGATACCTTTTATTTCTCTTTGTTGTCTGATTGCTGTTGCTAAGGACTTCTAATACTATGTTGAACAAGAGTGGTGAGAGTGGGCATCCTTGTCGTGTTCCTGATCTCAATGGGAAGGCTGCAAGCTTTTTCCCATTGAGGATGGTATTTGCTGTGGGTCTATTCATAGATAGATTTTATGAAGTTCAGGAATGTTCCCTCTATCCCTATACTTTGAAGCGTTTTAATCAGGAATGGATGCTGGATTTTGTCAAATGCTTTTTCTGCATCAATTGAGAGGACCATGTGGTTCTTCTCTCTTCTCTTATTAATTTGTTCTATCACATTGATTGATTTGCGAATGTTGAACCATCCTTGTAGCCCATCTGCCTACTTTTTTGACTTGATTATCTGTTTTTTGGAAGTTGAGTTTGAGAAGTTCTTTATAGATCTTGGATATTAACCCTTTTCTCTAGTGTCATTTGTAAATATCTTCTACCATTATATGGGTTGCCTCTTTGTTATGTTGACTGTTTCCTTTGCTATACAGAAGTTTTTGTTTTTGTTTTTGTTTTTGTTTTTGTTTTTTATCTTGATGAAGTCCCAAAAGTTCATTTTTGCTTTTGTTTCCCTTATCTTTGGAGACATGTCTTGAAAGAAGTTGCTGTGGCCGATGTTGAAGAGGTTACTACCATTGTTCTTCTCTTGGATTTTGAAGATTCCTATTTCACATTGATGTCTTTCATCCATTTAGAGTTTATCTTTGTGTATGGTATAAGAGAATGGTCCAGTTTCATTCTTCTGTATATAGCTCTCCAATTTTCTCAGCACCATTTATTGAAGAGACTGTCTTTCTTCCATTGGATATTTTTTCTACTTTGTTGAAAATTAGTTGACCATAGAATTGAAAGTCCATATCTGGGCTCTCTACTCTGTTCCATTGGTCTATGTGTCTGTTTTTGTGCCAGTACCATGCTGTCTTGGTGATCATGGCTTTGTAATATAGCTTGAAATCAGGCAACGTGATGCCCCCAGCTCTGTTTTTCTTTTCCAACATTTCCTTGGTGATTCGGGGTCTTTTCTGGTTCCATACAAATTTTAGGATTGTTTGTTCCAGCATTTTGAAAAATGCCATTGGTTTTTTGATTGGAATGGCATTGAAAGTATAGATTGCTCTCGGCAGCATAGTCATTTTAACAATGTTTATTCCAATCCATGGGTATGGAAAGTTTTTCCATCTTTTTGTGTCTTCTTCAATTTCTTTCATGAGTGTTTTGTAATTTCTAGAGTATAGATCTTTTACCTCTTTGATTAAGTTTATTCCAATATATCTTATGGTTTTTGGTGCTATTGTAAATGGACTCAAATCTCTAATTTCTCCTTCTACAGTTTCACTGTTAGTGTATAAGAAAGCAACTGATTTCTGTGCATTGATTTTGTATCCTGCCACATTACT
The DNA here is from genome assembly GCF_902655055.1 of Lutra lutra. Classification (NCBI taxonomy): domain Eukaryota; kingdom Metazoa; phylum Chordata; class Mammalia; order Carnivora; family Mustelidae; genus Lutra; species Lutra lutra. The sequence goes on along the minus strand of NC_062278.1, from coordinate 128,046,790 downwards.
GAATTGCTGTATGTATTCTAGTAATTTGGGGTGGAGACTTTTGTCTTTTCCACATAGAGTATCATGTCATCTGTGAAGAGAGGGAGTTTGACTTCTTCTTTGCCAAACTGAATACCTTTTATTTCTTTTTGTTGTCTGATCACTGTTGCTAGGACTTCTAGTACTATGTTGAACAATAGTGGCAAGAATGAGCATCCTTGTCCTGTTCCTGATCTCAGTGGGAAGGCTCTCAGCTTTTCCCCATTGAGAATGATATTCATTGTGAGTTTTTACATAAATGGGTTTTATGAAGTTGAGGAATGTTCTCTCTATCCCTAAACTCTGAAGACTTTTTTTTTTTAATTTTTTATTTTTTCAGCATAACAGTATTCATTATTTTTGCACCACACCCAGTGCTCCATGCAATCTGTGCCCTCTACAATACCCACCACCTGGTGCCCCCAACCTCCCACCCCCCACCCCTTCAAAATTCTCAGATCGTTTTTCAGAGTCCATAGTCTCTCATGGTTCACCTCCCCTTCCAATTTCCCTCAACTCCCTTCTCCTCTCCATCTCCCCTTGTCCTCCATGCTATTTGTTATGCTCCACAAATAAGTGAAACCATATGATAATTGACTCTCTCTGCTTGACTTATTTCACTCAGCATAATCTCTTCCAGTCCCGTCCATGTTGCTACAAAACTTGGGTATTCATCCTTTCTTTTTTCTTTTTTTTTACAGCTTTATAAACATATATTTTTATCACCAGGGATACAGGTCTGCGAATCGCCAGGTTTACACACTTCACAGCACTCACCACAGCACATACCCTCCCCAATATCCATAACCCCACCCCCCTCTCCCAACCCCCTCCCCCCATCAACCCTCAGTTTGTTTTGAGAGATTAAGAGTCACTTATGGTTTGTCTCCCTCCCAATCCCATCTTGTTTCATTTACTCTTCTCCTACCCCCTCGACCCCCCATGTTGCATCTCCTCTCCCTCATATCAGGGAGATCATATGATAGTTGTCTTTCTCCGATTGACTTATTTCGCTAAGCATGATACCCTCTAGTTCCATCCACGTCGTCGCAAATGGCAAGATTTCATTTCTTTTGATGGCTGCATAGTATTCCATTGTGTATATATACCACATCTTCTTTATCCATTCGTCTGTTGATGGACATCTAGGTTCTTTCCATAGTTTGGCTATTGTAGACATTGCTGCTAGAAACATTCGGGTGCACGTGCCCCTTTGGATCACTATGTTTGTATCTTTAGGGTAAATACCCAGCAGTGCAATTGCAGGGTCATAGGGTAGTTCTATTTTCAACTTTTTGAGGAACCTCCATGCTGTTTTCCAGAGTGGTTGCACCAGCTTGCATTCCCACCAACAGTGTAGGAGGGTTCCCCTTTCTCCACATCCTCGCCAGCATCTGTCATTTCCTGACTTGTTAATTTTAGCCATTCTGACTGGTGTGAGGTGATATCTCATGGTGGTTTTGATTTGTATTTCCCTGATGCCGAGTGATATGGAGCACTTTTTCATGTGTCTGTTGGCCATCTGGATGTCTTCTTTGCAGAAATGTCTGTTCATGTCCTCTGCCCATTTCTTGATTGGATTATTTGTTCTTTGGGTGTTGAGTTTGCTAAGTTCTTTATAGATTTTGGACACTAGCCCTTTATCTGATATGTCATTTGCAAATATCTTCTCCCATTCTGTCAGTTGTCTTTTGGTTTTGTTCACTGTTTCCTTTGCTGTGCAAAAGCTTTTGATCTTGATAAAATCCCAAAAGTTCATTTTTGCCCTTGCTTCCCTTGCCTTTGGTGATGTTCCTAGGAAGATGTTGCTGCGGCTGAGGTCGAAGAGGTTGCTGCCTGTGTTCTCCTCGAGGATTTTGATGGATTCCTTTCTCACATTGAGATCCTTCATCCATTTTGAGTCTATTTTCGTGTGTGGTGTAAGGAAATGATCCAATTTCATTTTTCTGCATGTGGCTGTCCAATTTTCCCAACACCATTTATTGAAGAGGCTGTCTTTGTTCCATTGGACATTCTTTCCTGCTTTGTCGAAGATGAGTTGACCATAGAGTTGAGGGTCCATTTCTGGGCTCTCTATTCTGTTCCATTGATCTATGTGTCTGTTTTTGTGCCAGTACCATGCTGTCTTGATGATGACAGCTTTGTAATAGAGCTTGAAGTCCGGAATTGTGATGCCACCAACTTTGGCTTTCTTTTTCAATATTGCTTTGGCTATTCGAGGTCTTTTCTGGTTCCATATAAATTTTAGGATTATTTGTTCCATTTCTTTGAAAAAAAGGGATGGTACTTTGATAGGAATTGCATTAAATGTGTAGATTGCTTTAGGTAGCATAGACATTTTCACAATATTTATTCTTCCAATCCAGGAGCATGGAACATTTTTCCATTTCTTTGTGTCTTCCTCAATTTCTTTCATGAGTACTTTATAGTTTTTTGTGTATAGATTCTTAGTCTCTTTGGTTAGGTTTATTCCTAGGTATCTTATAGTTTTGGGTGCAATTGTAAATGGGATCGACTCCTTAATTTCTCTTTCTTCTGTCTTGTTGTTGGTGTAGAGAAATGCAACTGATTTCTGTGCATTGATTTTATATCCTGACATTTTACTGAATTCCTGTACAAGTTCTAGCAGTTTTGGAGTGGAGTCTTTTGGGTTTTCCACATAGAGTATCATATCATCTGCGAAGAGTGATAGTTTGACTTCTTCTTTGCCGATTTGGATGCCTTTAATTTCCTTTTGTTGTCTGATTGCTGAGGCTAGGACTTCTAGTACTATGTTGAATAGCAGGGGTGATAACGGACATCCCTGCCGTGTTCCTGACCTTAGCGGAAAAGCTTTCAGTTTTTCTCCATTGAGAATGATATTTGCGGTGGGTTTTTCATAGATGGTTTTGATAATATTGAGGTATGTGCCCTCTATCCCTACACTTTGAAGAGTTTTGATCAGGAAGGGATGCTGTACTTTGTCAAATGCTTTTTCAGCATCTATGGAGAGTATCATATGGTTCATGGTCTTTCTTTTATTAATGTGTTGTATCACATTGATTTATTTGCGGATGTTGAACCAACCTTGCAGCCCTGGAATAAATCCCACTTGGTCGTGGTGAATAATTCTTTTAATGTACTGTTGAATCCTATTGGCTAGTATTTTGGCGAGAATTTTTGCATCTGTGTTCATCAAGGATATTGGTCTGTAGTTCTCTTTTTTGTTGGGATCCTTGTCTGGTTTTGGGATCAAGGTGATGCTGGCCTCATAAAATGAGTTTGGAAGTTTTCCTTCCATTTCTATTTTTTGGAACAGTTTCAGGAGAATAGGAATTAGTTCTTCTTTAAATGTTTGTTAGAATTCCCCCGGGAAGCCGTCTGGCCCTGGGCTTTTGTTTGTTTGGAGATTTTTGATGACTGTTTCAATCTCCTTACTGGTTATGGGTCTGTTGAGGCTTTCCATTTCTTCCTGGTTCAGTTGTGGTAGTTTATAGGTCTCTAGGAATGCATCCATTTCTTCCAGATTGTCAAATTTGTTGGCGTAGAGTTGCTCATAGTATGTTCTTATAATTGTCTGTATTTCTTTGGTGTTCATTGTGATCTCTCCTCTTTCATTCATGATTTTATTTATTTGGGTCCTTTCTCTTTTCTTTTTGATAAGTCTGGCCAGGGGTTTATCAATCTTATTAATTCTTTCAAAGAACCAGCTCCTAGTTTCGTTGATTTGTTCTATTGTTTTTTTGGTTTCTATTTCATTGATTTCTGCTCTAATCTTTATGATTTCTCTTCTCCTGCTGGGCTTAGGGTTTCTTTCTTGTTCTTTCTCCAGCTCCTTTAGGTGTAGGGTTAGGTTGTGTACCTGAGACCTTTCTTGTTTCTTGAGAAAGGCTTGTACCGCTATATATTTTCCTCTCAGGACTGCCTTTGTTGTGTCCCACAGATTTTGAACCATTGTGTTTTCATTATCATTTGTTTCCATGAATTTTTTCAATTCTTCTTTAATTTCCTGGTTGACCCATTCATTCTTTAGAAGGATGCTGTTTAGTCTCCATGTATTTGGGTTCTTTCCAAATTTCCTCTTGTGATTGAGTTCTAGCTTTAGAGCATTGTGGTCTGAAACTATGCAGGGAATGATCCCAATCTTTTGATACCGGTTGAGACTTGATTTAGGACCAAGAATGTGATCTATTCCGGAGAATGTTCCATGTGCACTAGAGAAGAATGTGTATTCTGTTGCTTTGGGATGAAATGTTCTGAATATATCTGTGATGTCCATCTGGTCCAGTGTGTCATTTAAGGCCTTGATTTCCTTGTTGATCTTTTGCTTGGATGATCTGTCCATTTCAGTGAGGGGAGTGTTAAAATCCCCTACTATGATTGTATGATTGTCGATGTGTTTCTTTGATTTTGTTATTAATTGGTTTATATAGTTGGCTGCTCCCACGTTAGGGGCATAGATATTTAAAATTGTTAGATCTTCTTGTTGGACAGTTCCTTTGAGTATGATATAGTGTCCTTCCTCATCTCTTATTATAGTCTTTGGCTTAAAATCTAATTGATCTGATAGAAGGATTGCCACTCCTGCTTTCTTCTGATGTCCATTAGCATGGTAAATTCTTTTCCACCCCCTCACTTTAAACCTGGAGGTGTCTTCGGGTTTAAGATGAGTTTCTTGTAGGCAACATATAGATGGGTTTTGTTTTTTTAATCCATTCTGATACCCTGTGTCTTTTGATTGGGGCATTTAGCCCATTACCATTCAGGGTAAGTATTGAGAGATATGAATTTAGTGCCATTGTATTGCCTGTAAGGTGACTGTTATTGTATATTGTCTCTGTTTCTTTCTGATCTACTACTTTGAGGGTCTCTCTTTGCTTAGAGGACCCCTTTCCATATTTCCTGTAGAGCTGGTTTGGTATTTGCAAATTCTTTCAGTTTTTGTTTGTCCTGGAAGCTTTTAATCTCTCCGTCTATTTTCAATGATAGCCTAGCTGGATATAGTATTCTTGGCTGCATGTTTTTCTCATTTAGTACTCTGTATATATCATGCCAGCTCTTTCTGGCCTGCCAGGTCTCTGTGGATAAGTCTGCTGCCAATCTAATATTTTTACCATTGTACATTACAGACTTCTTTTCCCGGGCTGCTTTCAGGATCTTCTCTTTGTCACTAAGACTTGTCAATTTTCCTCTTAGGTGACGGGGTGTGGACCTATTCTTATTGATTTTGAGGGGGGTTCTCTGAACCTCCTGGATTTTGATGCTTGTTCCCTTTGCCATATTGGGGAAATTCTCTCCAATAATTCTCTCCAACATACCTTCTGCTCCCCTCTCTGTTTCCTCTTCTTCTGGAATCCCAATTATTCTAATGTTGTTTCGTCTTATGGTGTCACTTATCTCTCGAATTCTCCCCTCGTGGTCCAGTAGCTGTTTGTCCCTCTTTTGCTCAGCTTCTTTATTCTCTGTCATTTGATCTTCTATATCGCTAATTCTTTCTTCTGCCTCATTTATCCTAGCAGGGAGAGCCTCCATTTTTGATTGCACCTCATTAATAGCTTTTTTGATTTCAACTTGGTTAGATTTTAGTTCTTTTATTTCTCCAGGAAGGGCTTTTATATCTCCCGAGAGGGTTTCTCTAATATCTTCCATGCCTTTTTCAAGCCCGGCTAGAACCTTGAGAATCGTCATTCTGAACTCTAGATCTGACATATTACCAATGTCTGTATTGATTAGGTCCCTAGCCTTTGGTACTGCTTCTTGTTCTTTTTTTTATGGTGAATTTTTCCGCCTTGTCATTTTGTCCAGATAAGAGTATATGAAGGAGCAAGAAAATACTAAAAGGGTGGCAACAACCCCAGGAAAATATGCTTTAGCCAAATCAGAAGAGATCCCAAATCGTGAGGGGGGAGAAAGGGGATAAAAATGGGTTCAAAAAGAAAAAAAAAAAAAGAAACTATTTAAAAAAAGAAAGCCGATAAAGAAAAAATATAAAAAGAGGAAAAAATATATATATATTAGATAAACTATTTAAAAAACGTTAAAAAAGAAAACGGTAAAAGTTAAAAAAAATTTAGCAGAAGAAGAGAAAAAGAAAAAAAAATTGAAAAAGAAAAAAAAATTAAATGAACTGCAAGGCTAAAAAATCATGGGGAGAAAGCCATGAGTTCCGTGCTTTGCTTTCTTCTCCTCTGGAATTCCGCTGCTCTCCTTGGTATTGAAACTGCACTGCTCGTTAGTGAACTTGGTCCTGGCTGGGTTTCCCTTTGATCTTCTGGGGGGGGCCTCTTGTAGTGATTCTCAAGCGTCTTTGCCCCAGGCGGATTTGCACCGCCCTTACCTGGGGCCACGCTGAGTAATCCGCTCGGGTTTGCTTTCGGGAGCTTTTGTTCCCTGAGCGCTTTCTGTAGAGTTCTGGAGGGCGGGAACGAAGATGGCGGCCTCCCGGTCTCCGGCCCGGAGGAGCCGAGAGCCCGGGGCCCCACTCCTCAGTGCGCCCTCAGAGAACAGCGCCCAATGACTCCTGTCACCCTGGCCTCCGGCCGCACTCCGAGCTGACCGAGCCTGTGACCGGTTCAAGGCAACCCCGAGCTGAGAGTCACTCCTCGGCTCTGTCTCTGTAGCCGGCTTCCCCACTTCAATACCGGTAAGCTCTGCGACACTCAGACACCCCCGATCCTTCTGCGACCCTGCGGGACCTGAGGCCGCGCTGACCCCGACTGGGCTTCCAGTTAAGCCTCTGGAGCGATGTCCCTCAGCGGAACAGACTTTTAAAAGTCCTGATTTTGCTCCGTTGCTCCGCCGCTCGCCGGGAGCCGGCCTCTCCCCCCGTGGTCTATCTTCCCGTCGCTTTGGATTCACTTTTCCGCCAGTCCTACCTTTCAGATAGTGGTTGATTTTCTGTTTCTAGAATTGCTGTTCTTCTTCTCTTCAATCTCCCGTTGGATTTGTAGGTGTTTGCAATCTTTAGATAAGCTATTTAGCTGATCTTCCGCTACCCGAAGTAGTCTCAGCCTGCTACTTCTCCGCCATCTTGACTCCTCCCCCCTAAACTCTGAAGAGTTTTAATCAGGAAAGACTACTGTATTTTGTCAGATGCTTTTTCTGCATCAATTGAGAGGACCATATGGTTCTTGTCTCTTCTCTTCTTTTTTATTAGTTGAATTTTGGTAGTTTGTGTTTCTTGAGAAAGTGCACCATTTCATCTATTGTTATGTATGTATGTGGAGTTGTATGTGGTGTTCTTTAACTTTTCTTTTGATGTTTGTATAGTCCATTGTGATATCCCCTATTTAATTTGTGATATTGGTAACTTGTGTATTCTTAATTTTTCCTTCTTGTTCTTGTTAGAAGTTTATCAATTTTTATCAGTCTAATCAAAGAAACAGCTGTTTGTCATTGATTTTTCTTCAATGTCTTACTGATTTCAATGTCATTTATATCTACTTTTATCTTTATACCTTTATTATATCTGTTTTTATCTTTATCATTCCTTATCATTCTTTATCTTTCCTTCCACTTGCTTTGGGATTATTTTGCTTTACTTGTTTTGGTTCTTGAGTTGGGAACCTAGATTACTGATTTTAGACTGTTATTCTTAGTGCTATCTAATTTCATTTAAGCACTATTCTAGCTGTGCCTCACACATTTTGATAGTTTGTGTTTTTATTTTCATTCAGTTCAATTAATTTTTTATTTCCTTGAAAGTTCATCTTTGACCTAAGGATTATTTGGAAGTATCTTATTTAGTTTCCAAGTATTTTAAGATTTTTCCTTTATCTATTATTGAATTTTTGTTTGATTCCATTGTGGTTGTAGAGTACACTCTTATGATATTAATTCTTTAAAAATTTGAGGCTTATTTTATAGCACAGGACATGATCTCTCTTGGTATATGTTCCATGATCCCTTGAAAAACATGTGTGTTCTGCCATTATTGGGTGGAGTGTTCCATAAATATTGATTAGATCTTGTTGGTTGAATGTGTTGTTCAGTTTTTTTGTATCTTATTTTCTGTCTAGTTCTACAAATTACTGAGAGAGGGGTGTTGAAGTCTCCACAATATTTGAGGATTTGTCTCTCTCTCTTTTTAGTTTTTGTCTTCCTTGTCTTGCAGTGTTCCTGTTTTGTGTATACAAGTTTAGAATTGCTGTCTTCTTGGTGAACTGGCCCTTTTATCCTTACATAATGTCCTTCTCCATTTCTGGTAATTCTCTTTGCCCTGAAGTCTACTCCCACTTTCCTTAGCTACTGTTTGTATTATTTTACTTTCAACCTGCCAATATCATTACATTTGCAATGAGTTTATTGTAGATAGCACACAGTTGGGTCAGATTTTTAAATTCATGCTGCCAATCTTGGTCTTTTAATTAATACATTAAAGTCATTTACATTTAATGTAATGATTGATATGTAAATATTAGTATGTTAATATGTTAATAAGTCTGCCCTTTTATTTTTTGTTTCCTCTTTATTCTATTTTCTTTTTCCTGCCTTCCTATGCATTGCTTGAACATTTCTTTAGAATTCCATTTTGATTTATGTATGGTGCTTTTGAATGTATCTTTTTGTATAGTGTTTTTTAGTGGCTGCTCTAGATATTACATTATATATACACATAACTTATTGAAGTCTATTGATGTTGTTGTTTTACCAGTTTGAGGGGAGTATAGAAACCTTACCTCTTTTATGTCCCTTTACTCTCTCCCACTTATAATGTAGTTGTCTTAAATATTTCCTCTATATTAGAGAAATCTATATGAGAACCACATGATTCTACAATTTTTGCTTCACTATCAATTATAAATTAGACCACTCCAGTGGAGAAGTCTATTTTATTAACCCATAATTTAGCTGTCATGTTCTTTCTTCTTTCTTGATGTTCTAAGGTTCCTTCTTTTATTATTTCCTTTCTCTTTGGAGAATTTTCTTTAACCTTTTTTTTTTTTAAAGATTTCATTTATTTATTTGACAGAGAGAGAGAGAGATCACAAGTAGGCAGAGGCAGGCAGAGAGAGGGGGAAGCAGGCTCCCCACTGAGCAGAGAGCCCGATGCAGGGCTCAATCCCAGGACCCTGAGATCATGACCTGAGCTGAAGGCAGAGGCTTAACCCACTGAGCCACCCAGGCGCCCCAAGCCTTTTTTTTATCTTAAAAGGAAAGAGAGGTCTGTGGATGGGGTGCCTGGGTGTCTTAGTCAGTGTTGGACTCTTGATATCAGGTCAGGTCATGATCTTGGGTTTGTGAGATACAGCCCTGTGTTGGGCTCTGAGCTCAATGGGAAGTCTGCTTGAGATTCTCTCTCCCCTTCCCCCTATGTCCCTCCCTCTTGCTGGTGCTCTCTCTCTCTCTCTCAATAAATAAATAAATCTTTTTTTTTTCCTTTAAGGAGAGGTCTGTGGTAATAAATTCTTCATTTTCCTTCTCAAACTTCCTGCCTCATTTGCCTTCCTCCTTGGTTGGTCAGTGACCTCACTGCATCCTTCAGGAATACTCTCGTTTCTCCAGAGCTAAATATTCAAGTCTCTTTGCTCCTGTATTGACATTCTCTGTCTTTTGCTACAATGGAAGAAGCATCCTTCAATGTGTGTTAGAATCCTTTCCCCTCTCATCTTCCTTAGATCTCTCTCCCTGCAACCACTTTTTTTTTTCATTCCTATATCTTCAGTCTGTCCCATACTACTGGATCATTCCTGAAAGCCTACAAGCACATGTTCAAATAACTCCCATCTTGAAATGAAATAGAGTAAACCAAACACCACACCTTCTTTGATATCAATTTCCTCTGTAGTCACAACCCTTTCTGAGCAAAACTTCTTGAGTTGTTTACTCCTGCTGTCTTCATTTTCTTATTCCCCACTAAAAAGGAGAATTACAGACCAACATCCTTGATTGACATGGATGCAAAAATTCTCAACAAGACTAGCAAATCAAATCTTACAGTACATTAAAAGAATTATTCACCACAATCAAGTAGGATTTATTCCTGGGCTACAGGGGTGGTTAATATTCACAAATCAATCATTGTGATACACCACATTAATAAAAGAAAGGATAAGAACATATCATTCTCTCAATAGAGGCAAAAAAGGGACTTGACAAAATACAGCATCCATTCTTGATAAAAGCCCTCAACAAAGCAGGGGTAGAGGGAACATACCTCAACATCATAAAGACCATATAAGAAAGACCCACAGCTAATATCATCCTCAATGAGGAAAAACAGCTTTTCCTCTATGATCAGGAATAAGATATGGCTGTCCATTCTCACCATAACTATTTTTTAATAATTTTTTTAAAAAAAAATTTCATTTTTTAAAATAAACATATAATGTATTATTAGCCCCCAGGGGTACAGGTCTGTGAATCACCAGGTTTACACAATTCACAGCACTCACCATAGCACATACCCTCCCCAATGTCCATAACCCCACCACCCTCTCCTGACCCCCCTACCCCCAGCAACCCTCAGTTTGTTTTGTGAGATTAAGAGTCTCTTATGTCACCATAACTATTTAATGTAGTACTGGAAGTCTTAGCCTCAGCAATCAGACAACAAAAAGAAATAAAGAAATAAAGAGCATCCAAATCAGCAAGGAAGAAATCAAATTTTCACTATTTGCAGATGCCATGATACTCTATGTAGAAAACACAAATGACTCCAACAAAAAATTGCTAGAACTAATACCCGAATTCAGCAAAGTTGCAGCATATAAAATAAATGTCTAGAAATCTGTTACATTTCTATACACCAATAATGAAGCAGCAGAAAAAGAAATGAAGGGATCAGTCTCATTTGCAATTATACCAAAAACCTAAGAATAAACCTAACCAAAGAGTTGTAAAAGAAGTGTACTCTGAAAACTATAGGACACTTCAGAAAGAGATTGAAGAGGACACAAAGAAATGAAAAAATAGTCCACGCTCATGGACTGGAAGAAGAAATGCTGTTAAAATGTCTATACTTCCCAAAGCAATCTACACATTTAATGCAATCCTTATCAAAATCCTTATCAAAATCAAAATCCTTACCAAAATCCTTATCAAAATGCAGTCCTTATCAAAATCCTTATCAAAATACTAGCAGCATTTTTCACAGAGCTAGAACAAACAATCCTAAAATTTGTCCAGAACCGCAGAAGACCCTGGATAGCCAAAGCAATCTTGAAAAAGAAAAGCAAATTTAGAGGCATCATGATTTCAGACTTCAAGCTATATGACAATGCTGTAGTCATCAAGACAGTATGGTACAAGCACAAAGACACATAGATCAGAGGAACAGAATAGAAAACCCAGAAGTGGACCCACAACTATATGGTCAACTGATCTTTGACAAAGCAGGAAAGAATATCCAATGGAAAAAAGACAGTCTCTTCAACAAATGGTGTTGGGGAAAACTGGACAGCAGCATGCAGAAGAATGAAACTGAACCGTTTGCTTACACCAGACACCAAAAAAATTCAAAATGGATGAAAGACCTAAATGTAAGGCAGGAAGCAATCAAAATCCTAGAGGACAACACAGGCAGCAACCTCTTTGATCCTGGCCATAACAACTTCTTACTAGACACATCACCACAGGCAAGGGAAACAAAAGCAAAAATGAAGTTTTGGTACTTCATCAAGATAAAAAGCTTCTACACAGTGAAGGAAACAATAAAAAATCTAAAAGGCAACTTATGGAATGGGAGAAGATATTTACAAACAACATATCTGTGAGAGGGTCAGTATCCAAAATCTACAAAGAACTTAGCAAACTCAACATCTAAAAATAACCCAGTTTAGAAATGGGTAGAAGACATGAATAGACACTTTTCCAAAGAAGATATCCAGACAGCTAACAGACATGAAAGATCCTCAACATCACTCATCATCAGGAAAATGTAAATCAAAACCAAGAATGAGATACCACTTCACACCTGTCAGAATGGCTAAAATTAACAACACAAGAAACAACAGGTGTTGGTGAGGATGTGGAGAAAGGGGAACCCTCTTGCTCTGTTGGTGGGAATGCAAACTGGAAAACAGTGTGGAAGTTCCTCAAAAAGTTAAAAATAGAACTACCCCATGACATAGCAATTGTACTACTAGGTATTTACCCAGAGGGTACAAAAATACAGATTTGAAGAGGGATATGCACACCAATGTTTGTAGTAGCATTATCAACAATAGCCAAACTATGGAAAGAGTCAAATGTCCATTGTCCATTGACTGAAGAATGGATAAATATGGTGCATGTTTGTGTTATGGAATATTACTCAGCCGTCAAAAAGAATGAAATCATGCCCTTTGCAATGATGTGGATGGAGCTAGAGTGAATTATGCTAAGTGAAATAATCAGAGAAAGACAAATACTGTATGATTTCACTCATGTGTGGAATTTAAGAAACAAAACAGATGAATATATGGGAAGGGGAGAAAAGAGAAAGGGAAACAAACCATAAATAAATAATTTTTTATCTTAAAAAATAAATATTTATTTATTTACTTGAGAAAGAGAGAGAGAGAGATAGAGTGCAAGGAGGGGAAGGGCAGAAGGGTAAGGGTGAGAGACAAACAGACTGCTGAAGGCAAAGCCTGATGTGGGGCTCAATCTCACAGCCCTGAGGTCATGACGCCAGCCAAAGCCAACAGTTGGACGTTCTACTGATCGAGTCACCCAGGCACCCCATAATATACTCTTTAAAAAAATAAAAAAGATTCTATTTATTTATTTGACACAGAGAGATCACAAGTAGGCAGAGAGGAAGGCAGCGAGAGAGGAGGAAGCAGACTCCCTGCTGAGCAGAGAGCCCAATGTGGGGCTCAATCCCAGGACCCTGAGATCATGACCTGAGGCGAAGGCAGAGGCTTAACCCACTGAGCCACCCAGGCGCCCCCATCCCCCAACCATATACTCTTAAAGGTAAAGAATAAACAGTGTTAATGGAGGGAGGTGGGTGGGGGAGGGTAAGATTGGGGATGGGTATTAAGGAGGGCACTTGTTATGATGAACACTGGGGGTTGTATATAAGTGATGTATCACTGAATTCTATTTCTGAAGTCAATATTGCACTGTATGTTAACTAACTAGAATTCAAATAAAAATTTAAAAAAGTGGCTGAAATGGTAAAAATTTTTTTAATGTATTTATTCTTTTTTCCCAGCTTTGTTGAGATGCGATTGACATATAACATTGTGCAAGTTTAAGGTACAGTATGTACCGTATGATGATTTGATACATATATACATTGCAAAATTATTGCTGCAATAAGGTTAGTTAAAGCACCCATTAACTTAAATTATTACAATTTTTTATTTTGTGGTGAGAACATTGAAAATCTTTTCTTTTAGCAACCTTCAAGTATATAATACAGCATTGTCAACTATAGCCACCATGCTGAATATAAGATAGCCAGAACTTTGGGAGATCTGGGTGGCTCAGTCCATTAAGTGTCTGTCTTGGGCTCAGGTCATCCTGGTACTCTGGAGCCCCATGTCCAGCTTCCTGCTCAGTGGGGAGTCTGCTTTTCCCTCTCCTTTTACCGCTCCCCCAATCCTACTCTCTTTCTCACTCTCTCTCAATTAAATAAATAAAATCTTTGTTAAAAATAATTTAAAAATTATTTGATTGACATATAATGTATTATTTGCTTCAGGGATACAGGTCTGTGAATCATCAGTCTTACACAATTCACAGTGCTCATAATAGCATATACCCACCCGAATGTCCATAAACCAGTTACTCTATCCCTCCCCTCCCACTCCCCAGCCACTCTCAGTTTGTTGCCTGGGATTAAGAGTCTCTTATGGTTTGTCTCCCTCCCCAGTCCCATCTTGTTTCATTTATTCCCTCCATATCCCCCACAACCCCCTGCCCTGCCTCTCAAATTCCTCTTATCAGAGAGATCATATGATAATTTCTTTCACTGATTGACTTATTTCACTTAGCATAATACCCTTTAGTTCCATCCACATTGTTGCAAATGGCAAGGTTTTGTTTTTTGATGACTGCTAAGTATTCCATTGTATATATATACCGCATCTTCTTTATCCATTCATCTGTCGATGGACATCTAGGCTCTTTCCATAGTTTGGCTATTGTGGATATTGCAGCTATAAACAGTCATTTGCATGTACCCTTTCGGATCACTACACTTGTATCTTTAGGGTAAATACCCAGTAGTGTGATTGCTGGGTTGAGCTTAGCTCTATTTTCAACTTTTTGAGGAACCTCCATACTGTTTTTCAGAATGGCTGCCCCAGTTTGCATTCTCACCAACAGTTTAGGAGGGTTCCCCTTTCTCCGTATCCTTGCCAACGTCTGTCGTTTCCTGACATTAATTTTAGCAAGTCTGACTTGTGTGAGGTGATATCTCATTGTGGTTTTGATTTGTATTTCCCTGATGCCGAGTGATGTTAAACACTTTTTTATGTGTTGGCCTTTAGATGTCTTCTTTGCAGAAATGTCTGTTATGGTCTTCTGCCCATTTCTTAATTGGATTATTTGTTCCTTGGGTGTTGATTTTGCTAAGTTCTTTATAGATTTTGGATACTAGCCCTTTATCTGATATGTCATTTGCAAATATCTTCTCCATTCTGTTAGTTGTCTTTTGGTTTTGTTGACTGTTTCCATTGCTGTGCAAAAGCTTTTGATCTTGATGAAGTCCTAACAGTTCATTTTTGCCCTTGCTTCCTTTGCCTTTGGCCATGTTTCTAGGAAGAAGTTGCTGTGGCTGAGGTCGAAGAGGTTGCTGCCGGTGTTTTCCTCAATGATTTTGATGGATTCCTGTCTCACATCGAGGTCTTTCATCCATTTTGAGTCTATTTTTGTGTATAGTATAAGGAAATGGTCTAGTTTCATTCTTCTGCATGTGGCTCTCCAATTTTCCCAACACCATTTGTTGAAGAGACTGTCTTTTTTCCATTAGACATTCTTTCCTGCTTTGTTGAAGATTAGTTGACCATAGAGTTGAGGGCCCATTTCTGGGCTCTCTATTCTGTCCCATTGATCTATGTGTCTGTTTTTGTGCCAGTACCATACTGTCTCGATGATGACAGCTTTGTAATCAAGCTTGAAGTCTGGAATTGTGATGCTGCCAACTTTGGCTTTCTTTTTCAATGTTCCTCTGGCTATTCAGGGTCTTTTCTGGTTCCATATAAATTTTAGATTTATTTGTTCCATTTATTTGAAAAATATTGATGGTATTTTGATAGGGATTGTGTTAAATGTGTATTTAGGTAGCATAGACATTTCACAATGTTTGTTCTTTCAATCCATGAATATGGAACATTTTTCTATTTCTTTGTGTCTTCCTCAATTTCTCTCATGAGTACTTTATAGTTTTCTGAGTACAGATTCTTTGCCTGTTCGGTTAGGTTTATTTCTAAGTATCTTATGGTTTTGGGTGTAATTGTAAATAGAATTGACTCCTTAATTTTTCTTTCTTCTGTCTTGTTGTTGGTGTATAGAAACACAACTGATTTCTGTGCATTGATTTTATATCCTGACACTTTACTGAATTCCTGTATGAGTTCTAGCAGTTTTGGAGTGGAGTCTTTTGGGTTTTCCACATAAAGTATTCTATCAACTGCAAAAAGTGAGAGTTTGACTTCTTCTTTGCCAATTCAGATGTCTTTTATTTCTTCTTCTTGTCTGATTTTTGTTGTCTGATTGCTGAGTCTAGGACTTCTAGTACTATGTTGAATAACAACATCCTTGCCATGTTCCTGACCTTAGGGGAAAAGCTCTCAGGTTTTCCCCATTGAAGATGATATTCACTGTGGGCTTTTCATAGATGGCTTTGATGATATTGAGGTATGTATCCTCTATCCCTACACTGTGAAGAAGAGTTTTGACCAAGAAGGGATGCTGTACTTTGTCAACGGCTTTTCAGCATCTATTGAGAGTATCTTATTGTTCTTGTTCTTCCTTTTATTAATATATTTATCACATTGATTGATTTGTGGATGTTAAACCAACCTCACAGCCCAGGAATAAATCCCACTTGGCTGTGGTGAATAATCCTTTTAATGTACTGTTGGAGCCTATTGGCTAGTATTTTGGTGAGAATTTTTGCATCTGTGTTCATCAAGGTTATTGGTCTGTAATTCTCCTTTTTGATGAGGTCTTTGTCTGGTTTTGGGATCAAGGTAATGCTGGCCTCATAAAATGAGTTTGGAAATTTTCCTTCCATTTCTATTTTTGGAACAGTTTTAGAAGAACAGGTATTAATTCTTCTTTAAATGTTTGGTAGAATTCCCCTGGGAAGCTGTCTGACCCTGCGCTCTTGTTTGTTGGGAAATTTTTGATGACTGCTTCAACCTCCTTACTGGTTATGGGTCTGTTCAGGTTTTCTATTTCTTCTTGGTTCAGTTTTGGTAACTTATACGTTTTTAGGAGTGCATCCATTTCTTCCAGATTGTCAAATTTGCTGGTGTATAGTTGCTCATAATATGTTTTTATAATTGTTTGTATTTCTTTGGTGTTGGTTGTTATCTCCCCCTTTCATTCATGATTTTATTTATTTGGGTGCTTTCTCCTTTCTTTTTCTTTCTTTCTTTCTTTTTTTTTTTTAAAAGACTTTACTTATTTATTTGAGAGAGAGGCAGTGAGAGAGAGCATGAGCGAGGAGAAGGTCAGAGGGAGAAGCAGACTCCCCATGGAGCTGGGAGCCCGATGCGGGACTCGATCCCGGGACTCCGGGATCATGACCTGAGCCGAAGGCAGTTGTCCAACCAACTGAGCCACCCAGGCGTCCCTGCTTTCTCCTTTCTTTTTGATAAGTCTGGCCAGGGGTTTATCAATCTTATTAATTCTTTCAAAGAACTAGCTCCTAGTTTCATAGATCTGTTCTACTGTTCTTTTGGTTTCTATTTCATTGATTTGTGCTCTGATCTTTTTTTTCCTCTTCTCCTGCTGGGTTTAGGCTTTCTTTGTTGTTCTTTCTCCAGCTCCTTTAGGTGTAGGGTTAGGTTGTGTTCTTGAGACCTTTTTTGTTTCTTGGGAAAGGCTTGTATTGCTGTGTTCTTTCCTCTCAGAACTGCCTTTGCTGTGTCCCAAAGATTCTGAGCAGTTGTGTTTTCATTTTCATTTGTTTCCATGAATTTTTAAAATTCTTTACTTTCCTGGTTGACCCATTCATTCTTTAGTAGGATGCTCTTTGTCCTCCATGTATTTGTGTTCTTTCCAAATTTCCTCTTGTGATTGAGTTCTAGCTTCAGAGCATTGTGGTCTGAAAATATGCATGGAATCCCAATCTTTTGATACCAGTTGAGACTTGATTTGTGACCCAGGATGTGATTTTCTGGAGAATGTTCCATGTGTACTAGAGGAGAATGTGTATTCTGTTGCTTTTGGATGGAATGTTCTGAATATATCTGTGATGTCCATCTGGTTCAGTGTTGTCTTTTTTTTTTTTAAGATTTTATTTATTTGACAGAAAGAGGGATCACAAGTAGGCAGAGAAGCAGGCAGAGAGAGAGAGGGGAGCAGGTTTTCTGCTGGGCAGAGAGCCAGATGTGGGGCTTGATCCCAGGACCCTGGGATCATGACCTGAGCTGAAGGCAGAGGCTTTAACCCACTGAGCCACCCAGGTGCCCCGTCTTTTAAGGTCTTTATTTCCTTGTTGGTCTTTTGCTTAGATGATCTGTCCATTTCAGTGAGGGGGTGTTAAAGTCCCCTACTATTATTGTATTATTGTTGATGTGTTTCTTTGATTTTGTTATTAATTGGTTTATAAAGTTGGCTGCTCCCATGTTAGGGCCATAGCTATTTAAAATTGTTAGATCGTCTTATTGGACAGACCCTTTAAGTATGATATAGTGCCCTTCATTATCTCTTATTATAGTCTTTGGCTTAAATTCTAATTTATCTGATGTAAGGATTGTTACCCCAGCTTTCTTTTGATGTCCATTAGCATGGTAAATTGTTTTCCACCCCCTCACTGTTAAATCTGGAGGTGTCTTTGGGTCTAAAATGAGTTTCTTGTAAACGGCATATTGATTTTTTTTTAAATCCATTCTGATACACTTTGTCTTTTAATTGGGGCATTTAGCCCATTTACATTCAAGGTAACTATTGAAAGATATGAATTTAGTGCCATTGTATTTTCTTTAATGTGACTGTTACTGTATATTGTCTCTGTTCCTTTCTGGTCTACTACTTTTAGGCTCTCTTTTTGCTTAGAGGAACCCCTTCAATATTTCCTGTAGGGCTGGTTTGGTGTTCGCAAATTTTTTTTAGTTTTTGTTTGTCCTGGAAGCTTTTCATCTATCCTTCTATTTTCAATGATAGCCTAGCTGGATATAGTATTCTTGGCTGCATATTTTTCTCACTTAGTGCTCTGAATATATCATGCCAGTTATTTCTGGCCTTCCAGGTCTCTGTGGATAAGTCTGCTGCCAATCTAATATTTCTACCATAGTATGTTACAGACTTCTTTTCCTGGGCTGCTTTCAGGATTTTCTCATTGTCACTAAGACTTGTAAGTTTTTGTATTAGATGATGAGGTGTGGACCTATTTTTATTGATTTTGAGGGGGGTTCTCTGTGCCTCCTGGATTTTGATGTTTGTTCCCTTTGTCATATTAGGGAAATTCTTTACTATAATTCCAATCAACATACCTTCTGCCCCTCTCTCACTTTCTTCTTCTTCTGAAATCCCAATTATTCTAATATTGTTTCATCTTATGGTATCACTTATCTCTCAAATTCTCCCTTAATGGTCCAGTAGTTGTTTGTCTCTTTTTTGCTAAGCTTCTTTATTCTCCATCATTTGGTCTTCTATATCACTAGTTCTCTCTTTGGCCTCATTTATCCTAGCAGCAAGAGCCTCCATTTTTTTTAAAAAGATTTATTTATTTATTTATTTATTTGACTGACAGAGATCACAAGTAGACAGAGAGGGAGGCAGAGAGAGAGGAGGAAGCAGGCTCCCTGCCAAGCAGAGAGCCTGATGCAGGGCTCGATCCCAGGACCCTGGGATCATGATCTGAGCTGAAGGCAGAGGCTTTAACCCCCTGAGCCACCCAGGCACCCCTAAGAGCCTCCATTTTTTTTTTTTTAAGATTTTATTTATTTGACAGAGAGAAATCACAAGTAAGCAGAGAGGCAGGCAGAGAGAGAGGAGGAAGCAGGCTCCCTGCTGAGCAGAAAGCCCGATGTGGGGCTCGAACCCAGGACCTGGGATCATGACCTGAGCCGAAGGCAGCGGCTTAACCCACTGAGCCACCCAGGCGCCCCAAGAGCCTCCATTTTTGATTGCACCTCATTAATAGCTTTTTTGATTTCAACTTGGTTAGATTTTAGTTCTTTTATTTCTCCAGAAAGGGCTTTTATTTTTCCAGACAGCTTTCTCTAATATCTTCCATACCTTTTTCAAGCCCGGCTAGCACCTTGAGAATCGTTCTGAACCCTAGTTCTGACATATTACCAATGTCTGTATTGATTAGGTCCCTAGCCGTCAGTACTGCCTCTTCCTTTTTTTTTTTTTCATGGTGAGTTTTTCCACCTTTTCATTTTATCCAGATAAGAATATATTAATGAGAGAATAAGATACTAAAATGGTGGAAAGACCCAGAAACATGTACACTAACCAAATTGGAAGAGATCCAAAACTGGTGGGAGAAGAAAGGGGGATAAATATATATATATTAGGGGCACCTGGGTGGCTCAGTGGGTTAAAGCCTCTGCCTTTGGCTCAGGTCATGGTCTCAGGGTCCTGGGATCGAGCCTCACACTGGGCTCTCTGCTCCATGGGGAGCCTGCTTCCTCCTCTCTCTCTGCCTGCCTCTCTGCCTACTTGTGATCTCTGTCAAATAAATAAATAAAATCATATATATATATATATATATATATATATATATATATATATATATATATATATTAGGCTAGTGAATAGAACAGGGCCACCCACCTGATTTTGGTTGTATTTTGATCTCTTAGAAGAAATTACCTCCCAAAATTTTAAAGAAAGAAAAACTTATATATATACAAAAATAAGGGTAAACACAATGAAGGGATGGAATATGACTGTAAAGATGAAAATTTTTTAAAAATTCTAAAAAAAGGAATTGATAAAATGAGTTGTTGGAAAAAGAAAAAAAAAAGGATGGAATGTGCTCCAGCTGGAGACTAGAACAAAGCCTTGTGCTAGATTAGGATATATTTTGATGTATTAGAAGAAATTGTATCCCAAAATTTTTTAGAAAAAAAAAAAAAGACCTATATGTATACAAAAAATAAGGTTAAATACAATGAAGGGATAAAATATGACTATAACAATGAAGGTTTAAAGATTTTTTTTAGAAAGGTATTATTAATATAAAACTAGTTAAAAAACTCTAAAAGAGGAAAGAGGAAAAGTTAAAAAAATAGAATAAAAAATAAAATTAAAAATAATAAGAAAAAAATAAAATAAAAAATGTAACTTTCCAAGACTAAAGAATCATGGGGAAAAAGTCATGAATTCTATATGTTGCTTTCCCCTAGCTCTGGAGTTCAGCTGTTCTTGATCAGTGAGCTTGGTCTTGGCTGGATGTTCTTACTGATCTTCTGTGGGAGAGGCCTGTTGCAGTGATTCTCAAACGTCTTTGCCTGAGGTGGAATTGCAACACCCTTGCCAGGGACTGGGCTAAGTAATCTGCTCAGGTTTGCTCTTGGAGCTTTTGTTCTGTGAACGTTTTCCGTAGAGCTTTGGAAGATGGGAATGAAAATAGTGGCCTCCCAATCTCTGGCCCAGAGAAGCTGAGAGCTCGGGGCCCCAGTCCTCAGTGTGCCCTCAGAGAAAAGCAGTCAATCCCTCCTGTCTTTCTGGTCTCCAGCTGCACTCCGAGCTCACTCAGCCTGTGACTAAGCGTTTCTATCTCTGGCACACAGCCCCGTTTGGAGTCTCCAAACCCAGCAGATTCCAGCCATACTGCTCCTCCTATAGGAGGAAGGTGAGTCTCTCTGGATCACCACTTGTGGGGTCCCTGCTCGAAAAGCAGTGGTCTGACTGTGCCTTGGATCATGATTTAAGGTAACCCTGAGCTGAGAACTACTCCTCAGCTCTGTCTCTGCAGCTGGCTTCCCTGCTCTGATATCTGGTAGCTCTGCCACACTCAGACACCCCTGATCTTTCTGTAACCCAATGGGACCTGAGACCACACTGTCCCTGGGAGGGCTCCATGTCTGTTTAGCTTCTGGAGCGATGTTCTTCAGTGAAGCAGACTTCTAAAAGTTCTGATTTTGTGCTCTGTTGCTCCGCCACTTGCCAGGAGCTGGACCCTTCCCCTGCGGTCTAGCTTCCTGTTGCTTTGGATTCACTTCTCCGCATGTCCTACCTTTCAGAAAGTGGTCAATTTTCTGTTCCTAGAATTGCTGCTCTTCTTCAATCTCTTGTTGAGTTTGTAGGTGTTCAGAACGGTTTGATAACTAGCTAAACTGGAATCTGTTATCGTTTCAATATCCTACTTCTCCACCATCTTGCCTTTCTCCCCTGGATTTGCCTTTTAAAAAGAATACTTTAAATGGATAGAAGAAAGAGTGGAAGCAAGCAACCAGCTTGTAGTCATCCAGGGGTGAATATGAGTTGATAGGGTCAGAAGGAAGTGGGAAGATTCTGGAGATACAGGAAGACAAAACTGACTAAAGTGCCATTTTGTTCTCCTGAAAGAGAGTGTTTTCTACAGGGGGTGAGTGGCCAAGGCTTGCAGAGGGAGATAGGACAGAGATGGTGGGACAGTGACCAGGCAGAGGGAGTCACTAGAGTTGCATAGTACCTATAGGTTAAGGCTCTTAGGAGTCTCCACCCAGGCAAACAGAAGAATCAGGGAATTGTGTATCAAAGGCCCAGAGCTGAACAAGTTTCTGATGCCTGGGTAGACAGCAGTGGGCTGGAGGACAGAGTGTCAGGAGCTCAGGTGTTTGGCAAGAAATCAGCTACAGGCCACTTAGAAGCATGAGGTAGCCTTAGTGCTGACTCATAAATCTGACTTAGCAGGGTTCTCTGAACTCTCTGTGAAGGGAGGAGTGTCCCACAGACTGCTGGCCTTCTACCAAGGACAGGAAACAGCAAGTGAATAAAGACTCCCAGCAGTTTTTCCAGTTCTGCCCTCAGGATGCAGAGGTGAGTCATATATGGCTCCTCAGAGATGAGTCCAGCATGCCAGTGTGACAAAAAAGCAATGTGTTCCAAAGTATAATTCTGTGCATACTATTCAAGAAGGGGACATAGTATGTTCCATTGCCCAAAATGTATTTGTTCACAGAGCCCTTTTCTCATGGAACATCTCATAGAATTGGAGTTAAGTTCTGTAGAACTCACTTTGGGAAATGTGCCCCAAATGGTTAATAACCATTAAGGAGGTATTTATGAATTATGAAGCAACCATGAGATAAGGTGCAGCCAACCCCATCCCGGGAGGTCAGAGAAGATGGCTTTTCAGCTGCAACTTGAAAAGTGTGTTGGAGTCTGCTAGGTGGATAAGCAGCAGCTGGGGAAAGTTTGGGAAGGGAAGTGTGCTCCAGATGCTAGGATTGGCTCAGAGACATGAGCACACTCACATATCACATAGGATTTGATTCACTGGGATGAGAATCACTGCTGTGAATAAAAGACTTTGGACCTGTGGAAGAAAATGTCTGAGACAGGAATGAGTGAAAAATATGGAAGTGTGACGCTAGGATTAGGCTATGTGACTTGACTAAGAGCAAACAACATGGAGTTCTCATATCCTTTGCACAGCAGGAGGAAAAGGAGTATTTCCTAAGATGGAAGGAGTATCCCTTGGGCCTATTTGGACTTGAGGTTTTGTCCTTGACTAGTTGTATGAATGGCTTATTGGCATTCTGTACAAACAGATTAAAGTGAATTTGTTTATGGCTTTTCAGCCTTAAAATGGCAAAATTCCTTGTTGGGAATTTACACTTCCCTAAAACGGGGCGACGTGCTGTTATAATAATAAAGTGACCATAAGAGGGCGCCAAAGACAAAAGTATGTTGTTATTTTTCCGGAGGAATGAATTCAACAGAACACTATCTGAAAATAGGGCATAAGAGGGAAGGAGAGGGATCTGAAGAGGGCAGGGAGAGGAAGAAAAGAGAAACTCACTGACAGAGGGTTACAGATTCATTTATGGTGTTGGTAGCAAAGTATGAAATAGAGAACAAAACAAAATCTACCCACTATTCAGCTAGAGTCTGCTTTAAAAGATTTTAGAAAGGGACTTAATTTTTTTTCCCCCAGAGTATAATTTGTGTTTTACCTCCAGATCCTGAAAGCATTTGTGGGTGAATAGACTTCTCTTTGAAGACAATGTCTGTCTTGCTCCAGGCTCTATGTGAAGATAAGCCCTCCAGTTGGTAGGTCAGGAAGGGCTGAGAGGAACAGGGCATTTCTTCCTGCAGTCTCATCCTGGGTTGCTTCTCAGGGAAAGATTAAATTGTTTCAATATATTCAGATTGTCCAGGAGCCACTTAAATGGTCATACTTGTTTTTTGTCTTTCGAATTAGTGAAGCACATCTAGAGTTTCTCTGCTTTTATTTCTATCATGTATGAACAATGTATGTGCTAACATGTATGAGCAATGCCCCCGAGTTGAAAGCTTTCATAGAATCATAGGATTTTAAGACTTATTCGAATCATTTAAAAATGCATGTTTGGGTGGTGAAAAATGAAATGTTTTACCTCTCCTTTCTTAGTGGTTTATATTTATGAACAGCCAAAATGCTAACTTCATTAAAGAAATGAATTTCAAAGAATTCCGTTATTCATGACAGGCTATTTGGAATGTTTATTAAATAACACAAGGATTTGTCTTGAAAAAAAATTTTTTTTAAACCCGGAGTATAAAGTAAGAATTGCTCCTTTAAGGAAATAGAGCTCTTTCTCTGATGCCACATCTCCCAGTGAAAGCAGAGGAATTCAGCTTATAAATAACCATCCCTTAGAAAGTCCAAAAGACCCTGAAAACCTTATGCTGGCTGGTCTTCCTTGGATATCCAGAAAACTTGAAATAGATTCACCAGAGAGTGTAAACTAATTTGTCAGATTGAGAGACTGGTTTCTAGAGTGAAAGCTTGTGCCTCACTGTATGTATGTATGGTTGTATATGTGTGTGTGTGTGTGTGTGTGTGTGTGTGTGTTTCCCCTTTTCCTTTTTTGTGAGGTTGTCAGAAAAAGTTGTGTGGTGTGGTAATTGCATTAGCTTAAGAAGACCCCACTAAACAATAAAACTCTGATATTGTTTAATGCTGAATGCTGTTTCCATGGAACTGAGGAAGCTGTTTTTATCTAAGAGAAGAACCAGGTACAGAGATAATAAATAAGGTTAGGGATAAATGGGGACCTCATGGATACAGAAGTGTTCAAAGTGGGGACCTCGTGGGGTCAGTGTTTTGATGCATCTGTAACAGATGACCAGAATGAGATGAAGGACGATGAACTCTTTAGGCTTGTGGAGGACACCAAATCCACAGAACCCTCACTGGACTGAGAGTCAAACATACTCAGTAGGGAGAAAAGGAGGCAGAATTAAATGGAGAGAGAGAGAGGGAGAGACGGAGAGAAGGGGGGTAGAGAGAGAGAGAAAAAAGGAGAGAGGCGAGAGAGACTATAGATCTCTATTGTGCCAAGTGCAAAGTTACAAATGAGGAGTAGATGTGCCAAGTGCAAAGTTACAAATGAGGAGATGCAGCACTGTGTGATAAAGCCCGGGAGTGGCTGTGTGGGCTGTGTGAAAACCTAACTCATCAGTTGGAGATTGTTGCCAAATAGGGGATCTGCTCAGTCTGGGTTTCAGAGGGCTGAGGGTCAAGTTAACCCTTTTATGTGCTGAAAGTTCTGTGTAAGTCTTTTATCATAGATTCTTTTGAAGAAAATGGTTTTCTGCCTTGTTAGAATGTGTGAAAAACAAGGTAGTATTTTTTTTTTCACTAGGTTCATGAACATCTCTGAATGCACAGCTTCATTTGCACTTGGCTAGAGTGCAACAAGTACTTGGCATCATTAGTGAAGGTCAAATGGGTCTTACTGTCTGCAGGAGGCAGGTAGAATGTGACCCCGAATCTTGTGCTGGGTTGTTCCATCTATTTTGCTCTTTTTTGTTGGTGTTGTGATTACGTGTCTTCTCCTTTTTTCCCCCATCCTCTCCCCTTCTTTCACAAAATATATGAAACCTACAGAAAAATAACTGAAAGTAACTTAATGAGCATTTTTGTACCCACCACTGCAATTTAGCATTTTAACATTTTGTTATGTCTGTGCCACATTATTTTTTATTTATGTTTATTTTTATTTTTTTTTAAAGATTTTATTTATTTATTTGACAGAGAGAGATCACAAGCAGGCAGAGAGGCAGGCAGAGAGAGAGGAGGAAGCAGGCTCCCTGCTGAGCAGAGAGCCCGATGCGGGGCTGAATCCCAGGACCCTGAGATCATGACCCGAGCCAAAGGCAGCGGCTTAACCCACTGAGCCACCCAGGCGCCCCCACATTATTTTTTAAATACATAAAACATTACACATTCAATGGAGGACTCTTTGTAGCTATCTTAAAACCCCTTCCTTTCTCTCCCTCCTTCCTTCTTTTCTCCTTTCCCAGAACTAACTACTTTCTTAAAGTCTGGTGCATATTTCTTCTGATATTATATTTTCACTGCATAATATTACTTTCAAAAAGTAATATATTGCTTTGTGGGGTATTTCTTTTTTTAAATTAAAAGTGTAAGGTTAATTATTTTTTATTTTTTAAAATAATTTTCAATGAACATGTTTTTGACTTAAATTTTAGGTAGTTATACAGTGCAATATTGGTTTCTGAGGGAGAACGCAGTGATTCATTGTTTATATACGTTACATTACTTACATTACATACATACATAATTTACATATATTACATATTTACATACATCCAGGGCTCATCATAACCAGTGCCCTCCTTAATACCCATTATGTGGGGGTATTTCTAAAACTTACCTAAAGTTATGCTATATACATGATTTTGCAGACTGCTTTTGTCATTCACTATTACGTTTTGAAGCAATGTCATGGTGATATATTTAGGTTCAATTTGTTCATTTTAATGACTCCTTTGTAGTTCATTATTTAATATAGTAAAATTAGACAGTCTAGTCACCTTTTGATGGACATTTAGATTCTTTACAATTTTTATTACTTACATGCAATGCTGCAACAAAATGTCCTTGTATCACTCTTTGTGATTCCCTTGAGCATATGGGTAGGAATTTTCTACCAGTGTATCAGATGCTTGCCACCTCTGAGTGCTTCCAGTGTGGCTAGTCCAAAGTGGGCTGTCCTGTGAGTGTAAAATACATACTGGATTTGGAAGTTTTTAGTATTGAGAAAAGGAATATAAAATCTATAATTTAAAAATACGATTATAGGTTGGAATGATACCTTGGCTATATTGGGCTCAGTAAAAGAAGGCATTAAAATGAATTTTACTTGTTTCTTTTTATTGTTAGCGTGGGTCCTAGGACATTTAAAATTATACATGGAGCTTGCATTTGTGGCTCACATACGTCTATTGGGCAGTGCTGCCCTTAGTATGTTTCTACGATTTGGGTTTTGTGTATTCTCATTTTCTTTCCCATTCCTTCTTTTTGCTCTTAATGGCACTTGGTTTACCTAGGAAGGAGCACCTTTCATTGCAAACTCAACAGTCGTCATTCTTTCTGTGATCTTTCCTCTCAAGCTCTCTCTGGCTTTTAATTTCTGTCTGTACAGGGTGACTGCTGGGGATACTTGGGTGTTTTCAGACGCTCTGGTTGGCTGAGGGTGTTTGATGTTTGACTCTTGGATAAGAGGGGTGTGACTTCATTATTTATAGGGTTTGGGGGTTATCACAGCCCTCCATTATGCCTTCTTGAAATTATTGGTTTGAGATTCTGCTTAAGGACACAGATTTAGCTTTAAGCTATCACTCCCAAACTTACAGTATCTGTGAGTCAGCTTCTCTACCCAAGAAACTGAATAAATCTCTGAAATGCTAATCCATCTTTAAGGAGCCCAATAGTTAGAGTTTCAAGGGAGAGGTTCCCCTCCCTTTCTTCCCCACGAACCCTTGCCATTATTCTCTCTAAGAAGACAGGGATTTGAGACACTCTCAATCCTGCTTGAGACAGGGATTGGGTATGCACCATTCTTGCTGCTATCACAGCAGCCTAAAAGATGGCAGCTAAGCCAAGCTGGAAGGAGCTTCTGTTCCCTATAGTGGTGGCTCCCCCATGTGTGACACGGCTCTGCTCTCTCAGCTTCACCATTTCCAATGAGAAAATAAATTGCCTCTGTGCAGTCGCATGCAAAGTAGAGAGTACTCTTAGCTGGCTGGAGTCGGGAGGTTGATAGAGAGCCGGAGTTGTGCGCACCAATTGTTAGTGGGTAGAGCAAGGGATGATTTTTCATTGTCTGCTGAGCTCTGAACATACCCCCTTGGAGTGGGTCTCAAATTTGAAAATGAATCTTCCCAGTGGCTTTTCCAACCTGCTTGATTTTAGAAGGATGGAGCTGTTGTCCAGATTTTTCAAAAATCCATAAGGTTGAGTGGCACAGCTTATATTTTAGCAGAAATATTTAACACTTTGATCTACCAAGGCTTTGTCCACACAAAGGCAGAGACTGCTGTGGTTAAAGTGGGATTTGTAGTTAGGCAGAGCTAGATTTGAACTGCAGCTCAGTCACTCTAATTAGCCCTGTGGACTTGGACAAGGTACAAGGACCCATTTTCTATAGCTGGAAAATGGGGACAACAGTAGCATTTAACTTCTCTGTTACTGGAATGATGGTAACCATTATTACAATTATTATGATGCAGACCTAATTTGGAAAGGTGAAGTTGCATCAAACAAGTGGATCCTTTGGGAACCAATTGGTTGTGCGGTTGACTTTAACCAGTTGATTTCAGGCTTACTCTGAGATATTTGCCTTTGTTTCATGAGTCAATCTTTCCAGAAGAGCAATTTTCAAATGGGTACCCTGCCCCACCACTCGGAATGCTATATCAGGATTTTGAGAAAATATGGTCTCCCAAAATTATATTACATTTTATATTATGATTTAAATTTGGAAAATTTTATAAAAACAAAACTTACTTTTATTCCACACTCCTAACTGTGGTCAGAAAGTATGACCAAATCTTGCTTGGTAGGGCTGTGTGGAATATAGATTCTAAGAGTGATCTTCAAGGTGGGGTGAGATAGCTATGTGTGAGATTTTTGTGATAATCACAAAACTTCTTTAGAACTGGTTGATTCTCCATTTCACCTGTATTTCTGCAATTTGGTTACCTGCTACTACATGCATGTGAGTATCTTTAAGCATTGCAATGATTAGATCAGGAAAATAAATCTATTCCTGGCTAATTTTCTTATTGTGCTTCTTCTATAAAAATATAATTTAATCTATTGATTGTGGTTATAAGAAAATTCTATCCAAGGCATGATGGAGGAAAAGAGTCAGGTAGGGCTACACCATATATTTTCTAAGAGCATGATGTCACTTTGAAGGGGATAAAAATTGGTGATTGGGGGGTGCCTGGGTGGCTCAGCGGGTTAAGCCTCTGCCTTCAGCTCAGTTCATGGATCGAGCCCTGCATCGGGCTCTCTGCTCAGCAGGGAGCCCAATTCCCTTCCTCTCTCTCTGCCTGCCTCTGCTTACTTGTGATCTCTGTCTGTCAAATAAATGAATAAAATCTTTTTAAAAAATTGGTGATTGGGAAACAAAAAAAAAAGAAAGAAAAAATCTAACTTTTTGTATGTATACAGTAGAGTTATGTATGTATTACATAAACAGATATACAGCCTATCTGTGGTATTAAAATCTAATGGGGGAAGCAATTAGGGAAAAATACCTAAAATGGCTTCATAGAGGGATGGTGATGGAAAAAGGCTGAGGAACACGGCCTTGCTTCATGTGGTTCATCTGGGCTGATTATGGTTTGGTGAAGTGGTGGGCTCTCAAGGCCCAAATGGTCACTCTCAGCGTTCGTCAGGAGCCCCCCAGATGTACTCAACTCCCCCATGAGGCCTTCTGTGTGGAGGGTCCTGGAATGAAAATCCTCCAGCTTCTTTTATACTTCACAAACACATTACCTTAATGAGCCTGCTTGCAACAGCTGCCTTACCTCATTTTCTTTCTGCTCTTCAACTTGGCCTTCAAAACCTATGCCTTTTATATTTCCCCTGCTGTTGCTATTTACTTCTAAAATAAGAGCGAGAGAGAGAGTCCCACTGATGGGTGAATCTCAGTTTTGCCCCTGACCTTATGACTCTTAACTTTCAAGCAAGATATAATTAGTTGGGTGGATTAGTTTTTGTGTTAATCCACATTATAACTGTTCTTTCCATTCACACAGTCAACTTCACCCAGGGCTGGGCTCCCCAGGCAAAGGAGCCAGTTGCTGCCTGTGGGGCTGGAGCTGAATGTTCCTTCCCTCCCCATGGCCATGCAGACCTGAACCTGCTTTCCTTCCTTCCACCGCAGGATTTTATTTAGGTCTCTGATGTTTTTGTTCTTATCTCACTATATGCTAGTGACGCCAAAAATCACACATGGCCCTAAATCTTCATTTCTCGGGCTAAAACATTTCCATTTCTATGATTACCTGTGCTTTTGTTAACTAGCAAAATTTCAGTGACGTTTAGAAAATCTGCCATTACCAAATAAATAGAGACCATAATATAATGATGAATAAGAAGATAATGAAAGATTTTTTTTTTTTTTTGGTTTGCCAACCAAAATTGGGGTTTTGGAAAACCCCAAAATTTTACTTTCATCTGGATGTTTTCTACTTTCTTCGTTTTTGTCTGTGTTTTGGACTTCCGAGATAACACAGCTTTAGCTATAATATACTGCTAATGCTGGAGGAGGTCAGCATGCAGGACATGGCACAAAGATCCTTTGAAGGTCAGGTGTTCCTGGAACTAGGCCAAGAAAGGGTCACCTTTGTAAGAGGAAGGCAAGAAGTAATCCCATGTGCGGCTTATGTCTGATTCAGGCACAATCTCTAGAGTCCTTTCATCCTCCAGGACAAGTGTGAATGGTTTTGGAACACCTTGTTAACATAGGAATGGATAGACACGACTCATGGGACAGACTTCCAGAGTCCTATGCATGCCTGTGATTGGGGATCCTCTTTAGCTGAGCCACTAGACTTCCATGTGGCTTTGTCCCAGAGAATGTGGAGAAAGATATTTCTTTGTCTAGATTTGATGTTTACTCTCATGTAAAATTTTTGCTGCTCTCTTTAGACAGAAACGTAAATGGAGGTATAAATGTGTTCTCATCGTGTTAGATGCTTTTGCACGTGCTGTTTCTTCTACCTGGAATGGTCTGTTCCCATTAGTGCAACTGACAAATTGATTATTTGGTGAAGTGTGTGGTTTGTTTGTTTTTAAAGATTTTATTTATTTATTTGTCCGACAGAGATCACAAGTAGACAGAGAGGCAGGCAGAGAAAGAGGGGGAAGCAGGCTCCCCATGGAGCAGAGGTCCTGATGTGGGGCTCAATCCCAGGACACTGAGATCATGACCTGAGGCAAAGACAGAGGCTTAACCCACTGAGCCACCCAGGTGCCCCTGAAATTGGTGGTTTTAATTTACATTTTCCTAACAGTGCATATGTTTTTGGCCATTTGAGTTTTCCTTTTATAGAATTGACTTTTCATCTATTTCTATTAGATTATTGTCATATTTTTCTTTACATATTATTTTTTACCTATCCTGATAATATTTTTCCGTTGGTTATTTATATTGTAAATGTGTTCTCTAAACTATGGTATATTAGAAAATTAATATTTAGATTAATTATTTTAGAATAAATTATGTTAATTTGTAATTGTGACATGAGACATAATTCTGGACTATGAAATATATTTAATTTTATAAGAAAATACCACATAGCCCTTCAAAGTAGTTTTACCAATTTTTACTTTCATCAGCAACAAATGAGAATTCCAGTTGCTTCACATCCTTGTCAACATGTGGTATTGTTAGTCTTTAATTTTAGAGGTTTTGGTGAGTATGAAGTGGTATCTCATTGTGATTTTAATTTGTTTTTCCGAGGACTAATATTAAACACATTTTTATATGCTTATTGGCCATTTGGATAACTTATTTTGTGAAGTAGTTAAAGGATTTTTGACTGTTAGAACATCCTTGTGTACTGGAATGAACTACTTGGTCATCACCTAAGTTTTTCATATTTTTCGTTATTTACTTTGCCAATATTTTATTTACTCTTTTTAAGTCTTTGTTCAAAAGAGGGATTAACCTACAATTTTTCCTCCTTGATTATCTCCTTGTCGTGTTTTGTATCAAGGTTATACAAGCTTTGTTAAATGAGTTGAGAACCTTCATCCTTTTCTGTGCTTTGGGACATTTTGATAAGGTCGGAGTTATCTGCTTCTTGAAAGTTTGAAAGGGCACCTGGGTGGCTCAGTCACTGAAGCATCAACTTTGGGTTCAGGTAATGATCCGAAAGCCCTGGGATGGAGCCCAGCATCAGGCTCCTTGCCCAGTGGGGAGCCTGCTTCTCCCTCTCCCTCTGCCTGCTGCTCCCCCTGCTTGTTTTCTCTCTCTCTCTCTCTGTAAAATATATAAATAAAATCTTTAGAAAAAGAAAATTTGATCAAATTTAATTTTAGAACTGTCAGGGCTTGATGTTTTTATTGACTATGGTTCTATTTCAATATTCTATTTCCTCTTTAGACAATTTTGGCAATTTTTTTTATGTCCTCTAAGTTTTTGACTGACTAGCATAAAGTTTTCTATAGCATTTCCTTTTGATTTGTAAACATCTACTGAATCTGTGTTTTTTTTCCCAAAGAATTTCTAGAATTATGTTTGTATGCTTTCTTTTTTATGTTTAGTTCCTTGATCAGTCTTCCCAGAGATTTGTCTTTTCTTTTTCTTCCTTCCTTCCTTCCTTCCTTTTTTCTTTTTAGAGAGGGAGGGAGAGAGAAAGAGAGAGAGAGTGTGTGAGCACACATTCAGGAAGGTGTGGAAGTGGGGGAGAGGCAGAGGGAGAGGAAGAGAGAGAATCCCAAGCGGGCTCCATGCCCAGCACGGAGCCGGGCACAGCTTGATCTCACAACCCTGAGATCATGACCTGAGCCGAAATCACTTAACCAACTGAACCACCCAGGTGTCCCAGCTCCTTCTATTTTTTTTATTGTTAATTTCATTTTTTATCTATTACTATTTTATTATTTCTTATTTCTGTCCTTCTAATCTTCGATTTTACTGTTTTCTTCTCCTGTCTTCTTGTGGTGGATGCCTACTTTGTTGCTTTTCTCTTTATCTTTCTCTCTCCTTTTTTAAAAATATGCATTCAAGACTACAAATTTTCCTCTAAGTACCTCTTTAGGTATATCTCACAAATTTTGATATGGAGTTTTTCTATCATTCAATTATAAATGTTCTATACTTTGGTGACTTCTTTGTTCCATGGCTTATTTAGAACTATCTTTTATAAATTTCCAAATTCATGGGTCTTTTCGGGTAAGGTAATCTTTTCTTATGAGTTCTAATCTTACTGCATTGTAGTCAGAACACATACTCTGAGTTGGTTGATTTGAATGACACAAGTATCATCCCTTGACTCTAAAATCCAAACACTTCAAAATCAGGATTAGTGAGACCAAAGAGAGTGAAAAGACCAGACAGAGTTAGTTATTTGAATAAAGCCCCACAAAGGAAGAGGAGTCCTTCTGTGAGGTTAATTCAGTTGTGAACCTGTGTTCAGGTCTCATGGGGAGTGTTGTTTGAAACACCTGGCTTCCTGGTGTGGTTCTTCAAGGATGCAGGCAATTCTGCCAACCACAATCTGAGTAACTGAATACTAAATTGAGTGTTTTAGCTGAAACCCAAAGACAATGAGTGACAGATACCATAGCAAGGGGCCAAACCATGATGCAAGTTTTCAGTGAAAATACTAAAAACTATTTTTCTGTCTCTTAAATACACATTCACATTAGGGATGAAAACAGTTGGGTTTTGGAGATTAGAGAGAATTTCTGAAGAGAATTTCTTTGTTAAGTTCTTCCTTGTGAGTATCCCCTCTCCTCACCATGGGAGGGGTCAATTAGGCCTGACTTTGCCTCAAGCCCAGAAACAGGCATGTCAGTGGACTACTCAGAGTTTCTGTGACCCAATGACAGTGGCTTTCTGTCTGGCTCCCCACTGGGTAAATCTTAAAAGACTGAGAGATGGGCTATCTTAACTACTGGTGGGTGATTTGAGGCAGTGTCTGTGTTGGGATCACCCCATGTCTAGGCAGAGGGGCATGAGTGTTTCCAAAGGGCTAGATGACTGTATGTGCATGAAGGAGCTGAATTCAATTCAGTAGGGGCTTCTGGAAGGGTCAATGTGACCCAAGTGACAGAAACTGGAGGTAGACTTCCCAGGGTTTGTGGACACAGGAAAGTGACCAGCTGGAGTAGAGATGGATTTACCTGGGTCAAGGACACTCTAGGTGAGAAATCAATGGGAAACTCTGAATGTGTGTAAAAGTGCTTCACAAGAGAATCAGGGTAGTACATGCCATGAGTAAAAACTATGGAACTTAGGATAGTACCAGTCAAATAACAGCTTTACTGCTCCCCTTACCCTCCTCTTGCTGTGTCTCTAGTCTTGGAAAGTCAGAAACAGCAGCTAGGAAATGAGAGAGGTGAGCAAGGATGATGGAAGTCAATTTTCCCTCTTCTCAGGTAGCAAGCCAGTGTTAGGGAGAGAAAGAGCAGCTGTAACTTCAAATGTAGTTAAAAGTTTTGACTAAACATGGGACTAGATATTCTAATTGCCCTTTTGAAACTGTGCCTATAGGCCCTTTTTTTCTTACAAGTCATTAGAAAAGTCATGGAACCAGCATGAGTTTTATACAGAGGCAGAAGTACTTATTCTACTGAATAAATTTTTAAGTGATACAGAAAGACAAAATAGAAATGCTTTGTGATTGCATTCCATGAATTGTGCTTATTTAGTATATTGCTTTTATCCAACATAAAGTAGAATTCTTGAACCTCTCAGAAAATTATTGCTTTTATGGTGCCGCAGTGTGAAGACACTGATGACCAAAGGGGATAATGGGGCAGTAAGTAATAGTATCAGCCTTGGCAATTCTCTTTCATGCTTATCCTTAAGGAGGCAAGCTTTGGGATATCTTTTTAAGAATCTTTCTGTGTGGTGCTTGCCTTGAGTCACATGAGGACCTGCTAGGCCATGACTGGTTGTTGAAGCTATCCGATGTTCCTGAATATTTGCCTCCAAATAGAGGCAGGGCTCTGCCTCTGGGCTCTGTGTGAGGATATAGGATCAGGGTGACCTGTAGTTATGGTAAAATACCACTGTCATATGGACTCTGAAAAACAATCTGAGGGGTTTGAAGCGGCAGGGGGTGGGAGGTTGGGGGAACCAGGTGGTGGGTATTAGAGAGGGCACAGATTGCATGGAGCACTGGGTGTGGTGCAAAAACAAGGAATACTGTTATGCTGAAAATAAAAAAAAAATACCACTGTCATCACTGAAGGGCCTTTTCCCCTATGTGC
Organism: Lutra lutra; assembly: GCF_902655055.1. Taxonomy (NCBI): domain Eukaryota; kingdom Metazoa; phylum Chordata; class Mammalia; order Carnivora; family Mustelidae; genus Lutra; species Lutra lutra. The sequence continues at coordinate 128,012,274 of NC_062278.1, read as the reverse complement.
CCACATATGTATATGGATCACTATACTTACAACATCACATTGTAATTATCTGCTTACATACTATATTAGTCTGGTTGGCTGCCATAACAGAATACCACAGACTGAGTAGCTTAAACAACAGAATTTAATTTTCTCACAGTTTTAGAGACTCCACTGAGGCACCAAGATTGGTTTCTGGCAAAATGTTTCTCTTTGGTTTGTAGATGGCCATCTTCTCACTGTGTTGTTATATGGTGTTTCCTCTGTGTGCACTGAAAGCAAGAGAGCTCTGGTGTCTCCTTCTCTTCTTATAAGGACGCCATGTTTATTGGGTTAGGTACTCACCCTTGTTACCTAATTTAACCTTAATTATTCCTTTAAAGGCCCTATCTCTGGATATAGTCATATTTGGGGTTAGTGTTTCAATATATGAATTTTGGAGGATTCAGTCCATAATATACAGCATTTACTAGCATAAGATTGTGAGCTTCTTGAAGACAGAGACTATATTATTCACATTTGAAACACTAGTGTTTAGTATAATGCTTAACATGTAATAGGTGCTTAATCAATGTTTGCATGTTTGCTGGTCTGATTTTTAGACACTCTGTTTTGTTCTCTATGTGGCTCTCCTCTCCTCATGTCCTTGCCTTGTGTGAACCCTGCCATGGACAAGCATCTAAACCAAGTGTGGTAGTCGTTGCTATTGTTCACCAAATATCTCTGGCCAGTCTCTTTCTGGACACCTGTTAGGATTGCATTTATTGAGCTCCTTGTGATTGGATGGAGCCTTGGTTTAGTACAATTAGTACAGAAAAATGAGTTGTGAGCAAAAGTGATAGGAGTTACTTCCAAGCTGGAACATTTAATTGATGACATGAAACTCTCCAGATAAATGATGGTTTAACTGAATTGAGGCTTTCCTGCTATATCTGTCATTGTGCTTATTGTATCCTTCAAGAAATGGTAGTGGTAGTGGATATTCTAGCTTTCTGAACTGTAAAGAACATGGGATTTGTATTCATACAGATACAAGTTTTTATTTTTGGCCCTGCCATGTACTAGCTGTGTAGCCTTAGGCATGTCACTAAACCTTTGAGTTTTGGTTTCCTTTGTAAAATGGATGATTCTTATCTTACAGGCTTGCTCTGAAGACTAGATGGCATGTATCAAACACCCAGCAGTCTGGCATAGTTCAGGTCCCAATTAGCACTAGCTTCTTTCGTTTATTAGTCCTTTTGGGAAAGCAGCATTAGAAGCTGAGTGAAGGTGATCTCTCACAGATTGTGGAGGAGACATTCTCAAATATCTGACCCTTGCAGTTTTCCCCTAGAAGGATATTTGGAGATTCTGTAGAATCCTTTTTCATTTTTTCCCTCTATTTTAGGCAGCCCTAAACCTTATACCTGAGCCAATTAGTGAGGAGTAATATATGACAATAAGATACTTCAGTGAGTTGCATTGGACATCTGTAAAAGGTGATTTATTTCTATTTTAATGGGACATTTTATCCAGAAAATTCCTGGGTATGGGGTCTTTCTTGTCCTAGATAAATTCATCTTTGCACGGTACCAAAGAGGCCCCTGTATTAGCCAGCGGTCTTTCAGTTATAAGTGGAGGAGGCCACAATCAAATTGGCTTATGCAGATAGGGGAGTTTATTGGCCCATTGAACTGAGAAGCCCAAAGGTAGCCCTGGATTAAGGCTCACTTGGATCCCGTGACCATTAGTTGTCAGCAGAACTTTTTCAAATGCAATTTCTTAGTTTTGCTTCTTTTCTCTCTTGACTTCATTCCCCCCCCTTCTCATAATAGACATGTTTCCCCCTTTACTCCTCTCAGATAAGGTGGTAGAGGTTCCAATCTTCCTTCCTTCCAGCACTATGACCCTCAAGGCAAGAAACATTCTTTCTTAGTGGCTCTACCAGAAAAATCCTGGTGAAGAATCTAATTGGTCTGAGTTGTGTCACATGCCTGTCCCTGAGCAAATCACAGTTGTAGGTTGGGAGGTGGGTGGGAATTCTGATCAAGCAGACTATGTTTCAAGCCCATGCCTGTGCAGATGAGGGAGGGAGAAGGAGTTTCCTGTGACTGACAGTCTCTCAGGTCCCCATAGGCCATGGAAGGGGTGTCTCCAGAGGAAGAGACTGGCCAGGCAAATAAATATGGTGATTTATTATACAGAACATCTCAGTTTCCATAGACCTTGCCCTTTATTATTATTTTTCTCTAGTGGGCTCATTTCATTAAGTGTTTTCCTCACACATAATACAGATTCTTCCACTGTTGTTTTCTACTCAGAGTTTACTGATTGTTTAATTAGAATTAAAAGACCTCTTAACCTTTCTCCAATATGTGGGTTCAAATGGTGAACACTCAGTGGATTCTTTGGGAATGTTTCTGTAAGGAAATAATGAATATGATAACATCATCTGAACTATTAGGATGATTAGTTGCTCATTTCCTAAGCATTTTCTCCAGGGTTGAAAAAGTATTTTGGGTGGTGAAGCTTCAGGCTTCACACAGGTAGTAAAGGAGACAAGCACTCTGGCTTCTGGGGAGCTTGTATGAGGCTAGGACTTAAAAGACATGCTTTTGTGCTTTGGTAACCTAGCTGGAGGGCCAGTAAATATACATATCATTCTATAATGGAAACCTGGTGAGGCTTTAGTCTTGTATTTGTTGTTATGGGTCCTATTTTGTGGTACATATTAATATAACTAGAGACCCAGATGTGCCTAAATCCTGCCCTGCCAGTCACTCCCTGTGACGGTTAATTTTGTGTGTCAGTTTGGCTGGGTAAGGGGCGCCCAACTGAAACATTATTTCTGGGTATGGACATGAGGGTGTTTCTGGATGAAATTAGCATTTGAATGTGGATTCAGTAAAGTACATTTCTTTCCCCAGTAGGGATGGGGATTGTCAATCCACTGATGACTCAGAATGAAATCATGGAGGAGGGAGGAATTTGCCCCTTTTGTTTCCTGCCTCACCGCTGAGTTGGGATATCTACACTTATCTTCTTCAGTCCTTGGATTTAAACCCATTGGGCTTGAAACCCATTGGCTCCCCTGGTTCTCAGGTCTTTTGCCTCAAATTGAATTACCTCACCGGCTTTTGTGATTCTCTAGCTTGTAAACAGTATATTGTATGACTTCTCAGCTTCCATAATCATGAGCCAATTCCTCATAATCTCTGTCTTTATCTACCTACTTACCTATTTCTCTCTCTCTCTCTCTCTCCAGATCTTCCCCATCCTGCTGGTTCCATCCCTCTGGAGAACCTTGAGTAATGTTATGCACCCACCCCCCACCTCCCAATTCCTCAGATAAGCACAAACAGCTGGTATTTCCCTTCGTGTTCTCTGGAAAAGGCTGGGTTAAAGCATATTGCATGAGCCTGAGACCTAAGTGGGTTTTCCTATACCTTCCAAAAATCAAAATTTTGAAATTCTTATTGCCCTCTGGTTGGCCACATGGAGAAATGAAATGAAAGATGTATTGAGGGATGGATATAGTCAGATCTGTAGACCAGGCTGGAACTTAACTTTCTCTTCCAGCTGCATGTGTAAGAAGGAAGAGATAAAGAAGCAATGGGGCTCCTCTGTGGCTCTGGCAAGATTTCTGGTTCTTCTACCTCAAGAAGAGGAGGATGCAGGAAAGTGAGTGCTGCCCTTTAAGATTCAGCGGACTCATGCATGGTAATTACACCCCGATCAATGTCTGCATGGTGACAAATTATGTCACCATCCCCTTCTAGGAGGGAATCAGATAGCTGAGACCCCTCAAAGGCAGAATTAGATTTGATAAGGGAGAGGCATTTGAAATAATTCTTCCTATGATTTTATTTTGTTCCATCCTTTGACCTAATTAAAAAAATCTAACAACATTGGCTTGTTGGTCATCTCAGACCATTAAATACTTAACCACAGGGGTGCCTGGGTGGCTCAGCCAGTTAAGCATCTGACTTTCGATTTTAGCTTAGGTCATGATCTCAGGGGTCTTGGGGTTGAGCCCCAAGTTGGGCTCTGTTCTCAGTGGGGAATCTGTTTGTGATTCTTCTTCTCCCTCCCCACCCCTGCTTGTGCACAAATGCATGCTCTTTTTCTCTAATAAAAATAAATCTTAAAAAAAAAAGTTAACTACAGTATCTACCCAGTGCTATTATTGATTAGAATATGACATATATACAAAAGACAGTGTGAGCCAGTTCAAACATTTCATCTTTACAGACATTTCTGTAATAATATGTGAGCATTCTTGAAAAACCTCACATTCTACAAAATCATACACTAGAAATAACAGGGATTGTAGGAAAATGGGGTGAAAAACAGACCACTCACAACTTTGTCTCCATAACACTGAAAACTAAGTGCAACCCTAGTAAAAATATTAGCACAGTAAAAAAGGCATGTTAAATCTCTGATAGATGAAAAATACTGCAGCAAATCTGGGCTTTACCCTAAAAAATGCTCAATGGAAGTACAGATAAGGAAGTGTTGAGGATGATGGGTTTCAGAAACAAGGGAAAATAAAGCTGGAAAGAAGCATTCAATAGCACATCTGAGAGAGGAAGTAGTCTGACCTGGAAAGAACATCGGATGAATGATGGACCTCATATAAGATACCATATTTCTTCCTACCTTGCTATATTCACTAAGAAACATGAAAATGTTGGCAAAAATTGTACATGAACTAACATGACTTCTATGTTAAAATCATTTCTCTATTTTCCAGTCTTGTATGAACTAATTTGCATTACAGAAACATGAACTGTAGATGAATATACTGTGTTTTTCTGAGACACATGCCAATACATATTTCATGGTTATTTTGAGGTTCATCTATAAAGAACATTTGTCTCATATTTGTTAAATCAGATAAGCAGTGAAAACTTAAATAAATGAAAAATTGTTATGCATGTATTTGTTAATGAAATCTTTTCACTTGCTTAACAGTCTTGGGAAAATTACTTAAATGCTCAGTGCCCCAGTTTCCTCATCTATAAAATGGGGATAATAATTCTACCTTATAGAGCTGTTATAAGAGCATGTGAGAGGATATATAAAGTACTCAGAGCAACTTTGGCATAAATGAGTGTTTCTTCATATTAGATTATCATGCCATCTCTGAAAAACTAACATTTAAACGGGACTTAAGCATCTTTGACCACCTACCTCTAAAGGAAAATAAACCCCTCAACCAAATACCCCTCCAGATCTTCTGAGTTCTATCGGTGGCATGTGTCATCTTTTGAGGGAAGGACCAATCCCATTTCCTTCATCCTCCCTCCATCCTGTCATCTGCAGCTCTCAGGCTCGCTTTTCCTTGCTCAAAAAGAGTGACTATCTTTTATTGTATGCACTTGTGTTTCCTCAGTTATTTAATTTACTAAATACTTATATAGTGCTTCCTGGGTACTCACTGGGCACTGTTCTAAGGACAACTATTAACTCATTTAATTCTCTGTTGTAAGTATATTGTTATCTGCAATTCATAAATGATAAGGAGATTGAAGCACAGAGAGATTAGGAAACTTGCTGAAGGTGTCCAGTTTGTGAGTGAGAGTGAGGGCAAGTCTGTCTGCTGCCAAGGATGGGGGTCCTAGCCTGACCCCATGCTTTGGGGTCAGTTTGGTCAGCACTGCTAATTGGTTTGAATCACCTCTCTGGTGTTGTTCTTGAGGTTCCTGGGGAAATGCATCTGGCCGGCTTCTATCTTCCAGAACCTTCTTCAGGGAACTCTGGCAAAGGGAGTCTGACTTTGTAGGAGAGAAGCACAGAGACAGCCTCTGAAATGTTTCCTTTCACGAAACAATACTTACGTGGGTTAATAAAATCATTCCTAGGAAACATGCTATCTATTAAGAAGTTATAGGTATAGTCATTTAATTCATACCCTCCTTTGTATGAAAAGATGATTCCCAATCCTAGTTTTCTTTTTTTTTCTCTTATCCTCAAAAGTTGGTTTCTTTACTTTCAAAGGAAAAATTTATTATGCATTTTCCTTCATTTAAAAAATATTTAACAACTGATTTGTGTGTTGCATGAAAGTTACACATTTCCTAAGATGCATTTGCTATTTTATTTTCTTTCATTCAAAAATGTGTCAGTAATCTTTTTGTTAACATGAAGATAAAGGATTAGTAATGCAAGATGCAGTTTTCTTGTAACCTTCTTGAAAGCAGACTATAGTTTCTTATCTGGCTCCAACATTCATTTTCCTGAATTGAAAAAAAAGCGACTTAAAATGAAATAAACCACATTTGATTCCTAAGAGCATTGCTAGCAGGGAAATGTACTGAGAGAGGCAGACTTGGTTGGATTCCAGAAAGCCCCTCTGTTCCCCAAGTGAGAGAGTTGACTAATTTTGCATTTTAAAGTACAATTTTAATGCAGGAAGGAATTGTGAATTGTCTGTCATTAATCACTAATCAGAAGATATGTATGATTTTATTCCCTGAAAATTCCAGCTCTTAGGAGAGAGAAAAAAAAAACCCGAAAAAACAATGAGGTGTAAATCTTCATGATTTTGGTTTAAATTTCACTTTAATTATTAAATGTCTCTTCTGAGCAAGGAGCTAATAAGCAAGTTACTGAGAGCATTTGGAGGGGAAGAAGAAAAGCTCCTGCCCCGGATGGGTAACTCCTTGACCCTTCCATATGTGGTGGAAGAAAATTCACTTGGTTTTTATTCTCATCTTAAGTGTTCAGGCACAAGTAGAGGGAATTGATAGGTCTTTTGTGCCCTTTTTATATGTGGTCTAAATGAGATTGCCTCAACCTTCCTTGCCTCATCCCACATACACCCACAGCAAGTGTATATGTGGAGTGGGGACTCAAGCTATTTGAAATGCCACCTGAGCACAGATGGGGACTTGTTTCTTTCAGAATCTCTTTTTCCAGTGGGTCATGTTGAGGGGGTTCCGGAAGCCTGTAATGACTCTTCACACATGCCAGGGCCAAACTATGAATATCTAATTGACAGAAACTCATGGTTGTGACACCACGATGCGTCCAGAGTCAGCCAGGGCATTGTTGGGTGTGTTTCCTTTAGACATTGAGTTCAGCCCAACAAATACGTGGCCTACCTTGTGCCAGACTCTGGTGAGGTGAATGAGATATGGTCCCTGGCCTCCGGGAAATACTCTTAACGTATGATAAATATTAAAATGGGGCTGAGTGCCAGAGGAAGGGCACATGGATGCACGTGAGAGTCCAGGGTAAGCTTCTAAGAGTGCTGGAGCGGGTACAAGAGGTGGCCTGGTAAGGAACTGTGAGGGAGCCCTGCAGGAAAACATAAAACATGCATGAATCTTGGCAGAAAGCTCCACACTTTCATCACTCAGACCTTGAAAGAAGCCGTGGGATCTGGCAGTCAAGGCCATTGGTATGCTTTGTGAGAGCAGTTTCATGACATGACGGGGCAAAAAACAGGTTCCAGCGTACATGGGGAGCAAAGAAGTGAAAATAAATGGGCAGTCTGATTGAAGAGATGGGGAGACTTGAGGGTAGTCTCAAGCCTGAGCAAGCAGGGCTGGAGAGGAACTAGGGAGAGGACACAGAGGGAGCAGGACCTTTAGTACAGCTGGAGATGCACAAAGGGAAGGTTCCTGGTGGGGAGAGCATTAGACCCAGTTTTGGGGAGAGGATTGGCTTTGTTCAGGAGGAAGGGCTTCTCATGTCTGGCCATCTGGTCTGATTTGTAGGTGCCGGAGGTGGACATTGAGCTGATTTACTCCAGGTTAGCTCCATCTTCTCCACTAGAAGGGGAGGCTTTCCAGGAGAGGAGCCAGACAGGGACGCTTCTAATGGAATAGGTGAAGGAGTGCAACCAGGAAGGGGAAGATTTTATCCACAAATACTTCTGTATGCAATCTTCCAAACTAATGAATCATTGAACACTACAATAAATAAATAAATAAATAAATACTAAAGAAATAGACTCTTTTAGAAAACATAACTCTAATATGAGCATTACATTTAAATATAATTAGTAATTCTCTAATTACTATGACACATTACCTTGATTAAGTTACACATTTTAAACAATTCATTTGAAATCTCTCTTTATAAGGGTTACTTTGTAAAGTCCCCCTTATTATCCTGAAATATAATCATAGATAGGTATGGCCCAACTATAGAATAAAAATTAGCAAAAACCAATACAACACCCTAACTGAACACAAAAGAGAAACAAAGTAAAAGCAACATAAAATTAAACATATATTTCAACATTTAAGTGTTTGGGCACTACTACACTAAAGGATGTATTAACATAGTTTGATGCTTGAACTTGGAAGACAGAACTGCTACAAAAGTGACAGACTTGAACACAGACTGATTCAGAGGCATCATGTGGTAACTAAATCATTGCGAATGACACTGCCATTAGTGATATACTTTTTGGAAATAAAGTCTTTAAAAATTTTCTAGCAAAATAGGGTATAGCCTTCCCTTAATTTATATTGTTGCTGTTTATGAAAACTTGGTGTATATTCAAAGTGTATAAAAATTACTTTGTGTTTATATGTAAAACGAAATTAATGTCTAAGTACAGATAATTATAAATTATTTTTTACTTTTTCATTTACATTTTGTTTATTATTATTATTTGCTTAAAAAATCCACTTTATTAAGTTATGATTGGCATAGAAAAAGCTATCTGTATTTAATGTTAATAATTCGATGAGTTTGGAGATAAGTATAAACCCCTAAAACCATCAGCATAATCTATGCCATAAACATATCCATCGGGGCACCTGGGTGGCTCAGTGGGTTAAGCCGCTGCCTTCGGCTCGGGTCATGATCTCAGGGTCCTGGGATCGAGCCCCGCATCGGGCTCTCTGCTCAGCAGGGAGCCTGCTTCCTCCTCTCTCTCTGCCTGCCTCTCTGTCAAATAAATAATAAATTAAAAAAAACTTTAAACATATCTATCACCTCCAAAAGTTTCCTCTCACCATATAAATGATTTTTTCAACTGAGATGAATGTCTGGGGGCAATATTCAAAAGTCATGTGGGATTTAGAACAATTCTCTATTGATGGGACCGTTCCATGCATTGTGAGATGACTTTATTTATGCCTCCTGCCCTCTAAGTGCCAGAACTATTTTAGATTAAAGGAGATTAAAGAGACTTGATAACTCAATTCAGTTATGATCTTTAATTGAATCCTGGGTGGAACTCAAAACCAGCTACAAAGAACATTATTAGGATAACTGAGGACATTTAAATAACAAATTATATAATAGATAATAGTATTAACATTATATTTCTTCATCATTAGGGTAATTACTGTTCTATTCCTGCAATTCTTCCACAGATTTGAAAGCTTTCAAGAAAAAATGTTTTTGTAGAAATGCCCTCACAAATTTTCAAAATTGCCATGTGGGGGGAGTACCATTCCCATGGAGAACTGGTACCCTGTGTCCAGAGGGAAGGAGATGGAGTTGGGAAAGGAGGAAGAAGTTAGAAGTGGGAGTGACATTCTTTCCCTGTGCACTGCCTCAGGGTGGATCTAGGAGGGGTACCTAGAAACACTTATAAATTTGGGTTTCCAAGAATAGTAATGACTTGTAACCTATTTATCATCTGGAACTTTAGAAGTGGCAGCCTTGCTAATATTCCCCAGGCCACAGTGGCGTAAGAATAGATTGCCATTGGGAGAGCACAGAAAGTCCCCATGTGCCCAGGAAAAGCATATTAATGGTGATAAAAGGTGAAGAGCTCCTGCCAGTGGATGCTTAAGAGATCAATGAAGGTGGCTATGGCCCAGAGGCTCCCTTCATGCTCACTCCCACATCCTGAACTCTGGGGCTATCTTTGGAACCTCATAGCTAAGCTCAGTAAAAAGGAATAAAAAATGGGGGATAGGGTGGGATAGATGACAAGGGACCCGCAAAATTTAAGTTAAGCTTAAAATGTCTGAGTGGTCACTAATTTGAATTTACTTGGATGTGACTAAATTGTTTGCCGCTGTCAGATGGAAATGGGAGATCAAATTAAATGGAGTTACAGAAAATGAAGTTACATTTCTTTTGGTAAATATAATTTTGTGGCTTGTAAAAACTTGAATCTGCTAAAGTAGTTAGATCAGATGTGTCCCTGGAGTAGAGTATTCACTTTCTAAATTTGATAGGATGGTTTTATTTATTTATTTTATATCAGGTTTTACAGTGCTATTGTTTGAATTCTCAGAGAAGTAGAAAGGTCAGGGCATCACTGTACATATAGAATGTAGCATCAGATGACAAGAGTGTGGACAAAGGATTGTGCAAATGTGGAAACATCATTTTGACAGAGACAGGGAGCTGCTGGGTAGGGGGGAGGTCATGTCTGAATTTGTGAGTATGAAAATTACCAGAAGTCTTGGGAGTCTCTTTTCCATTCTCTAGGAGATGAGGAAGACACTTTGCTCATTTAGTTGAAAAAAATCAATTTGAAAAAAATCTCAGTGAGGCCTGTGGAGAATGTGTGGGCTCTCGTAAAATAAAACCCCTGCACCTTCAGCTGGCCCCCTTTGTTTAATCAGAGGATGCCACAGGAACCAGCAAGGGCAGATGGCTGAGATCCTATTGCAGCAGCCCCAGGAATTAGAACATTAATTTTAGAGGAGGATTAAAGCACAGAAGAACATTTTTAAAACATCATGCATTTTCATAAGCATCTAGGTACGCTCCCTGGCTAGATGTTTATGTGATGGGTCTTTGGAACAAAAACTGTGACAGAAGCAGGGGAGCTCTATGTGAGGGGGAAAATATCAATATTTGTCTTGCTAAAGTACCAGGAGGGCTTCTTCTTTTGTCTCGGTTCTGGCCCATAGGATGGAAAGAGAGCCTGGTATTATTTCAGCTTGGTAGATCATGGTGTTTCTGGGAATTGAGGCCTCTCTTAAGACATTGTGCCTTCCATGAGGTAGTCTTAGGGAGTCGTAGGCATGTAGGAACAATGAGGCAGTCTACCCATTTCAGGCCAGACCTCTAAGGGATTTCACTGCCTTGCACTTTAGACATCAAGTCATCCTAGAGTTGTAGTCTTCAGACTGGTGAATGTGTACTCCTGGGGACACCTGGTGACTTTCTATGCAGCAGGGTACACACAGAGCATTTAGATGTCCAGACTCTATGTATCTTCTTTCCTAATGTTTATCTGCCTGGGAACATACCCGATATCTGCAGATTCTCTTTTTTATTTCCTCTTACTTTAGAGACATAGGCATACCTCTTTCCTCATCATGGTTTTTTGTTTCATGATGGATAAATTTCTGGTGGCAACAAACAAAAGGCTTTTGGCTGACAAAGTGACTGGCTTGAATGACTGGGTTAAAAATCCTTTCACTATTCAGTTGGTTAATGACATTTCACTTTCATCAAAATTGATGTGTGTTTCTTGTCCCTGGCCTGCACCTTTGTTTTTACCCAGGGTAGTTTTACAGACATAATTATTATGTCTATGATAGCATTGACTGTGTCTGAAATCAAGATGTGTCTCATAGTTAACAGCATCTTATAATTCTTTCAGTTAGATATCAGTCATGAAGTTGTTATATGCTATTCATATGGCATAAGTTCCTGACAATTCCAAGTAAGAAAACTTCAGAATAAGAACTTATGGAATGGTGTCCATGGCTTAGAAGAAAATCCCAGAGACTATAGTGGGGCACTTTTATGAGAAAAATCCCAGAGACTATAGTGAACCACTTTTATGAGAAAAATTGCTTCTCCAATGTTCTTGATAGCACAGAAGATGATAACAGGTAGGAAGCTGTGGTCATTAATGTCTCAGTTGAAAATTGATTCAGAAGACCTAGACTCAGACTGTGAAGATGTGAAGGAGTATTCTAGTCAATTTATTTCATTTATATTACTCTTTTATGAATGCATAAGACTGATATATAATTAAAATCTGTGTTTAAAGTTAAAAGATCTCTTCCAAAAACTCTAAAAAAAATCCAAAATGATAAAAAAGCATTATATCATGGTTTAATTGGCAGGACTTTTTCTGCCTAGAGACATATTAAAAAATGTGTTCTAAAAGCAGTGATGTAGTAGATTCAGTGAAATGCAGTATGTTTAATAATCATATATCAAGATATATGATTATTGTGTTGCTTCAAATAATTGTGTGATGATAATTGTAATGATAATGTAATTCAGAGGAAAAATATTAGTACTTAGAACTGTAAGGGAATAGGAAATTTAAAAAACCTCTCTTTGTAGTAGTAGTTTGTACAGGGTCTAACACGTATCCCTGTGTTTCCCTTGAAAATTTAAACCATCCATGTGTGTTTATTGTAGCATCCTGGGGTACCCCAGCACACAGTTTGGGAACCACAACTATGGGCCATATTCTTAATCTTCTTTGCTGCCTTAATGAAGTTCAGACTTTCTCGTTTTCCTGAGGTGGTTAGGACTTTGGCAGCAGTCTTGGGCATGAAAACTTAATGAAACTGGGCAAAGAAGAAGCCAAAAATAGACCAAGGAAAACCCTGGGCTCAGTGTGAGCTTTTTACTGGGACAAATATCCATTTGTGTATCTAATTTTGAGACACCACTAATCCTGGCTAGCTGTTAAAGATTTTCACATTGCTACATGCAACATTGTTCTTCTAATGCAGTCTGAAATTATAAACTCTGAGGGGACAAAAGTCATGTCTTCTTCAAAATTATATGGGACACCGAAAATTATAAATAATTTTATATTATGCCCAACACAGTGCCTGGGCTTGAGAAGGTACTTAGTAAATATTTATTGATCTAAAAATCAGTAAATCAATGGAATAAAGAAAAATATATTGTATGCAATACTAAATACAATTCTTTGAACTTTCTTTGTTGAAGAAAACTACTTAGACATAGTGTGATGTTTTCTTAAGACATATTCTTCTACATGAATGGGAGTATCAAATTTGAGACCCAGATATGGTTTAAGAAGAGCACTAAGCTCTGCAGTGTGGGAATGAGGCCAGCCCACGTCCCCTTGCATCATGGAGACGAACACCAGGCAATCCTGCTTCCATACCTAACATTTCTAGTTTTCAAATCCTACTTATCCTTTGCCTACAAAGAAAGAAAACACTTTTTTTTCCTTGTGAAAAGAGAATAAAAGACTCATTTTTTGGTATAAAAATCTACTCTCTATCTTAATGTCTTAATGTAGAGTTCTTTTTTTTTTTTAATGCCAAACTGCAACACCCCACCTACTTTCTTTAAAAATATAATTAAAAGTTTGCAGTTTCAGGGACTTCTGGTTGGCTCATTCAGCTAAGCATTTGCCTTTGGTTCAGGTCATGATCCCAGGGTCCTGGGATCAAGTCCCACATCAGACTCCCTGCTCTCCCTCCACCTGCTTCTCCCCCTGTTTATGTGTCCTCTCTGACAAATAAATCAAATCTTAAAAAAAAAAAAAAAGTTTGCAGGTGTTAATTCTTTAAGGCCATTTGAATTTCTGAGTTCCTGGGATTCCCTGTGTTTTCTGTGAAACTTTGAATCTCTGTCTTGAGCTTCTGCCATCTGTGTCTCCAGTCCTGGCTGCTTTACCCAGTGTTAGACCTCCTCTGCTGACACAGCACACCTGCTCTTGCTCTGGGTTCTGCAGTTCAAGGTGGAGAGCAGGTGGATGCAGGCACCAGAGATGAAAAATGGAGGCCTGCACAAATGCTAGAACATCAAACCACAAGGCTTCTTTAAGCCCGCAGTGAAGTAAAAATGATGAAGAGGTGTTTTTAGCAACAACTGGTGACCCTGATGATTATTTCAAAGTCATTTATTTTGAATAGTTTAAGGTGTTAACCTTGGCCCAGCCCGGCTGCCTTTAGCCACTGAGGCTGAAGGTGTCCAAAGTGAATTACACAGAAGGGCCATTTAGGCTGAGCCTCTTGGCATTCTGAATTGGATGCCATTTTTAATTTTTATTTTCGCATGGTTGCTTTGTGTGTGTTTGTGTTTGCAAAAGCAGTTTAGGCCCTGGAATTGCAAGCTGTCAGGACCGGGGATGTTTTGTTATCTCCTATCTTTGTTCCTCACCTCATTTTGAAGGATTGTTACACATTTGTAAGTACAATGGGATTATTTATTCATTTGTCTGTCCACTCTTTTCTGTGCCACAAAAGGAGAAATCGCCTGCACGGCGACTTAAGAGCTTTCTGACCGCTCCAAAGTCATGACATTTCCTTTGCTTTTTGATGGCTGGCTTTGAAAAGCAGGGGAAGCTGGGTGACAGACTCTGTTGGCTCCAGGAGGGAGATGACTTGTCGTTGTTGTGAAAAAGCATAGTTAGTCACTTTTAAAAAGCAAATTGAGGACTAAATAGAACCAGAGTCTTCTTTGGAGATTGCTACAAGGTGGATTGTCTTGATAAAACATTTGAAGCCAGAAATCCATCAAGCGTCAGTGAATACAAGTACTGACCTGAACCCAAGCACACAACATTCTCACCAAACTTCAAAGTTATTTTTTTTTAATAGAGAAGGGATAACTGTCCAGTACCTTTCATTTTGTCTTCTTTGCAATTCTTCCAGTTCCAAATCAAACGAAAGAGTATGATGATGAACTATTTCGAGTATATCTGAGACTGTACGCACTGGTATCTGTAGGCTCAGCTTTTTGGCTTTCTGCAGAAGCTGTGAACATGCAATTGAAGCTGAGTATTTAGCAGACCCTTTCATGGCCAAGGACAAATCTCTCTGTTAAACAGAACATATTTCTTCCTTGCATTACCCTCTCCCAAACCCCTTGAGCACTATGATGTTTCCTATCACTTCTTAGGTGATACTGAAAGAGCGACCTCAAGTCATGTTTCTTTCCTTCTAGGTACTTACCTGTCTTTAAGGTAAGACCTTACCTTACCTGTCACCAAATGAGGGTAGAATCTTTAAGCATGGCAGCACTTGGCCAGATGTAGATGAGAGTAAGCAAGTGAGAGTCAATGGCTACTGGTACTTTTTCCTTCAAAGTAACAGCTATCCTAAATAATACTATGAATGGCTGACTGTGTTTTAACTGCCAAGCCCTCTCCCAAACCATCATTATAGAGTCTTAGTTTTCTGCTGTTAAAGGGAGTGAGGTGCCTTTCCTACTCATGGGTTGTTGATAAGGCACAATTCAATGGGCTATGTTGAGAAAACAACAACAACACAAAGCGGAGATTTAAAAAGGGATTTTATTTGAAAAGTGAAACATGCAGAATGGTTGTGCTCTGTTGTGAGCAAAGTACTGAACAAGATGAAGGAAGACTTAGGTTTGCTGACCTTAGGTTCCTGACCTAAGAAGACTTAGGTTTGCCCCTGTTTGCTGACCCTTCAGCTTAGGCCCTTGGAAAAGCTGTGATCGTAGCACTTGTCTTTCTTTTTAATCTCTCCTTCTTTCCTTTCTGGAAAAGAAAAATACAGAAAAAATAGAAAGATCAAAGTAAAATCAATACTTATATACTCACTACCCAGAATTAACTAATATTAACACATAGATATTTTTGCTTTAGGTTTTAAAAACCATTTAAAAGCAGTTAAAATTGAAGTCTCCTTTAATTTTTCTCCCCACTGCCATTCACATTCTCCAGAAAAATGAACTTTATGACCTTGGTTCTCCCCAATCTCCCAGCAAAAGCCTACAGTGTTTCTAGTACCATGAATTACTATTATTATTTTTAAAGATTTTGCCTATTTATCTTTGAGAGTGTGCACGAGAGGGAGCACAAGCAGGGGGAGGAGTGGAGCTGGAGGGAGAAGCAGACTCCCCACTGAGCAGAAGCCTGATTGGGGGCTTGATCCCAGGACCCCTGCAGTCATGGCCTGAGCTGAAGGCAAATGCTTAACCAACTGAACCACCCTGGTGCCCCTACCATGAATTATTTTTAAAAAATGCAAATGGTGTCACAATGCTCATAGTACTCTTATTGTTTTTTCACTCAATATTTTGTCTTCCAAATCTTCCCATATTGAGATATGTGTGTGTTTATTCATCTAAATTTCTGTATAGTATTTAATTACATGAATATACAAAACTCTCCTCTTGATTTGTTCAAATATATCAGGTATTCTGCCAAAGTCATCTTTTGAAGAAGTGTCCCCGGAGGACCTCCTCCATTTGGCACTGATTACCTTTATACTGGCAACACATCTGTTATCCTGAGAAATTTCCTTTGCCTATCCTGTATTGGATTTCCTCTTTCCTTTATTCCGTTGTTTTGTCAAAAACCATGTCACAGTAGCTTCTTGAAAAGTAATTCATGGGAGAGAAATTTTTTGAGAACTTGAATATCTAAAAATGCCCTATTTTGCCCTCAAACTTATAATACCTTTGTTGGATATATGGGTTAAGGTTGAAAATAATTTTCCTTCAGAAAAAAATTAAAAGTATTGCTTCATTATTATCTGTTTTGTGTGTGTTGAGTTTGAGGAGTTCTTTACAGATCTTGGATATCAGCCCTTTGTCTGTACTGTCATTTGCGATTATCTTCTTCATTCATAGGTTGCCTCTTTGTTTTGTTGACTGTTTCCTTTGCTGTGCAGAAGCTTTTGATCTTGATGAAGTTCTAAAAGTTCATTTTTGCTTTTGTTTCCTTTGCCTTGGGAGACAAAAAATGGGCAGAAGACATGAACAGACACTTCTTCAATGAAGACATACAAATGGCTAGCAGACACATGAAAAAATGTTCATCATCACTAGCCATCAGGGAGATTCAAATCAAAGCCACATTGAGATACCACCTTACACCAGTTAGAATGGCCAAAATTAAGAAGACAGTAAACAACATGTGTTGGAGAAGACATGGGGAAAGGGGAACCCTCTTACACTGTTGGTGGGAATGCAAGTTGGTGCAGCCACTTTGGAAAACAGTGTGGAAATTCCTTAAGAAATTAAAAACAGAGCTTCCCTATGACCCTGCAATTGCACTACTGGGTATTTACCCCAAAGATACAGATGTAGTGAAAAGAAGGGCCATCTGTACCCCAATGTTTATAGCAGCAATGGCCACAGTCGCCAAACTGTGGAAAGAACCAAGATGCCCTTCAATGGACGAATGGATAAGGAAGATGTGGTCCATATATACTGTGGAGTATTATGCCTCCATCAGAAAGGATGAATACCCAACTTTTGTATCAATATGGATGGGACTGGAAGAGATTATGCTGAGTGAAATAAGTCAAGCAAAGAGAGTCAATTATCATATGGTTTCACTTATTTGTGGAGCATAAGGAATAACACGGAGGACATGGGGAGATGGAGAGGAGAAGGGAGTTGGGGGAAATTGGAGGGGAAGATGAACCATGAGAGATTGTGGACTCTGAGGAGCTAACTGAGGGTTTTGGAGGGGAGGAGGGTGGGAGGTTGGGTGAGCCTGGTGGTGGGTATTATGGAGGGCACGTATTGCATGGAGCACTGGATGTGGTGCATAAACAATGAATTCTGGAACACTGAAAGGAAATTTAAAAAATAAATAAAAATTTAAAAAAAAGTATTGCTTCACTGTCTTCTACTTTTAGAGTATTGTTATTTATACCTGTGAAGCTATTCTGATAATTTTTCTTTGACACCTCTTGATATTGTATTTCCTTTTTGGAAGCTTGGAGGATCTTTCAGTGTTCTGAAGTTTCATGATAGTGTGTCCTTATGTGTGTTAATTTTCATCCATTGTTCTGGGCAGTTACTGGGTCCATTTAGTCCTAAAATGCATATTCTTCAGTTCTGGGAAAATTTTTGAATTATTTCTGTAATAATTTCCTCTCAAGGTTTTATAGTTTCTCTTTTATCTTCTATCTCTTTAGTTCTCTGTTCTACTTTATGGGATAATCTTTTGACTTTATCTTTTAACCTTCAAAATGAGGTTTTTCATTTCTGCTATCTTTTTAATTTCCCGGGGTCTTAAAAAATTCCTTTT
The DNA here is from genome assembly GCF_902655055.1 of Lutra lutra. Lineage (NCBI taxonomy): Eukaryota > Metazoa > Chordata > Mammalia > Carnivora > Mustelidae > Lutra > Lutra lutra. The sequence continues at coordinate 127,994,420 of NC_062278.1, read as the reverse complement.
TTCATTAAAAAATGGTATCTTGTTATTAGTTCATGGATATATAGTGTCTTCTCATGTCTGTAATGATACTAATAATAGTTTTAAAAGTTTTATTCTTCCTACATGGAGTCTGTTTTCTTCAAATTGCCTTTTTAGCTTCGGTCTTTCAATTAGGACTTCTTTAAACAGTTGGGGATCCTTGGCTCCTTGGTTGTACTCTTGTATTTGAGTGGGACACTAAACCTCATTGAGTCTTGCTAACTATAGGCATCACTATAAAAAGATCAAATTGGGAAATTGTATTTAGAAACTCTCAGTGTAATATTCTTTCTTTCTTTCTTTCTTTCTTTCTTTCTTTCTTTCTTTCTTTCTTTCTTTCTTTCTTTATTTTTTGTGGGACTTTCCCCTAGAAGAGCTTTTTATGTTCTTGACTAGAACATAATATATAAGACTGTCTATCAGAATTTTGGGAACTAAGTGGAGAAAATAAGCCAGGAGTCTCAACCTTCAGAATTAAAATGTTTACTTTAATCCTCCTATTTTTATAAGATACCCTTTCCCTCAACTAGGCTGGTGTCTCCTAATCCATAGACTTTTAATTTTATCTTCTCCACAAACAAACTACATGGTCAAGGATGGGTAGTTTCCCTTACTAACAGAGCAAGGATGGGGACTTGGGGGTCTAAATGCTTCTTAAAAAGACTTTAACCAATTTTCTTGTTTATAACTCGTTGTTACTCTCACATCTAGTGGTACTGGTAAAGCCAATTGATAAACTTCTTGAGATTCTAGCCAGTAAATCAGGTTGCTTCTTGATTTCTTCACTGTCAGTTTAGAATTTGGCTTCTTGGGGTCTGTTAAGTAAATTCCTGCTTACTTATCTGCTTTGCAGTTTATTACTTATGCTGCTGTTAATCTTTTCATTCCTTTTGTTTTTCTGGTTTCATGTCTTAGAAGTCCATTGATTGTTATTTTACTGGGATTTAAGGAGGAAACAAATACTAGCATGTACATTTGATTTTCTGCCTTTAATTGGAAGCCATTTTTGCTTTATTTTTCTCTACAGTTTAAATTTTTGATTTTCACACATTTCTGATTAATCTGGAATTTATTTTTATGTGTAGTACAATGTTATTGTTTTTGTTTTCCAGATACAAAGCCAAATTTTCCAGATACAAAGGGGAGTGGCAGGCAGAGGGAGAAGCAGGCTTCCCACTGAGCAAGGGAGTACTCAATACAGGACTCGATCCCAGGACCTTGGATCATGACCTGCACAGAAAACAGACAATCAACTGAGCCACCCAGGTGTCCCTTCCCAGCATTTTTAACTGAATATTTTATCCTTTCCCTCTCATTATGTGAGCCAGTCTGTCATTTACTATATTTCTGGGCTTCCTATTTTGTTTATTAATCTCTATCTTTTCACTAGTACCAACTGTTTTAATTACTATAAAGTTTATGATATCTTGGTATCTGCCAGAGCCACACTACCCTTGCTCTTCTTCAGAATTGTATTGTCTCTTCTTAGAACTTTACTTTTCCTATATGCACTTCAGAATTAATTTGCTAAGTTCTACTCAGTTACTGGGATTAGAATCACATTGATTTTATTGGATAAAATTATATCTTCATTCAGTTTCTTATTCATGAACAAGGTATATCTTATTTATCCAAGACTTCTTTTATTTTTTCATAACATTTTATAATTGTTTCTTAAAATCCTTTGTTAGATTTATTCCCAGTTCCCTTAAAATTTTTGCTGCTATTGTGAATTGCAAATACATATACACCCCACTGTATTTAAAAGTTGTAATTGGTTGCTGGTTATTTTATTACTAGGAATGTTACTGATTTTGGTATATTGATTTTATAGCAAGCAAAACTCTTTTGTTGTTTCTAATATTTGGTTTGTATATTATCCTGCATTTATACATGGGAAATAATAGTTGCAAATAGTGGCAATTTGGTATCTTTCTTTCCAAACTCATTTTTCTCTCCTTTATCTTACTGAATTGCCTAGCACCTCCACAACATTGTTGTGGACAGCGGGGAGAGCAGGTATCTTTATTGTATTTCTGACTTTAATGATAGTCTCTTCAAATTTCTATCATTATGCATTATGTTTGCTCTAGCTTTTTGGTGGGAACTTTTTTCTTATTATAATAAAAGAATTCCCTTCTATTCATAGTTCACTCCAGAGAACTTAACAAGTCACAAATGAATGTTTAATTTTGACTAATTATTTGTCAGCACCTACCGAGTCCCCCCACTTTACTTATTAATGGTAGTTACATCTTAATAGATTTTCTGATGTTGAATTTTCTTTGCATATTGGGATAAGCCCCAAATAATTATGATGTCATTAAGAAAATATACTATTAAGTTTAATTTGTTAATGTTTTAGGACTCTTTCATCTATATTAATAATTATGTAAGATTATTCTATAACTATTGTTTATTGCACTGTACTACCCTAATTTTGTTATCAAATTTGTTATAAACTTAGTAGAATAAGTTTGTGGCTTTCCTTTCTTCCCTCCTTGAAACGTTTTTGTAAGAAACTTTCCTTTCCTTGAGGTTTTGATAAAAATGTTTTATAAACCAAAATGAAACCTTGTGGCTTTTATAGGCCAAAAATTTTGAGCTGATTCCATTTCTAGTTTCCAGTTTCTGGCAAGACTCTGAAAGGACTGCTTTGTGATGTACTGAGGCTGGTTTACCATCTGAGTTGACTAAACTTACTAGAATAGGTCTGTAGCCGGGCACTAAGGGGAAGATGTTCTTTAACCAACAGTCCTGGAGGTTGTCATGTAGATCTTTTTCAAGTACGTTGGCTTTTTTTTTTTTAAGTTTATTTTTTTGACAGAGAGCTAGAGAGATAGCACAAGCAGGCAGAGGGAGAGGGAGAAGCAAGCTCTCCGTTGAGTGGGGAGACTGACATGGGGCTCGATCCCAGGACCTTGGGATCATGACCTAAGCCAAAGGCAGCCGCTTAACCAACTGAGCCACCCAGATGCTCCAGTATGCTGTCTTTAATGTACTAAAAAACAAATATTACCATAGAAAATAGGAGAAAGATACTAGTAAATGTCAGCGACTTATAATGAACCCCAGATTATGCTGTTTGTTCTCTAATTTAAATGGGCATTATTAAAAAAATAACATCATGTATCATCTGGACATCTGCAGTTCCACAACCTTTAAGGTAGTAAATGGAACACTCTCCAATGTCCTTTACAGTCTTGGGAGAAGATTATTTGGTTGTCTTGCAAACAAAGTTGATTCCAGAGCTGTGATTATGCAAGGACATAGCGTTGGGTCAGAGGATTGTTTTTGGAAACAGTCTCAAGAGAAGCTACATTTTCCTGGGATCACTTCTTTTTTTATTTGCAAAGTAAAATTTAAAACATTTTAAAGAACCTTCATTTTTAATCATTTGGCTTCCTGTGTTTAAGTAAAATTTTCACTTGAAATGAATACAGGCCTATCTCAGTAATTACTTTCCAAATCTTAAAAAACTTAGATAAGCTTCCTTCTTAAATTCAATTCTCTTTTGAAGAGAAACAAGTAATGACTTTCAAAGTACTTAATGTATTATAAAGGAGTGGCAATGGGACATAAATTTCCTTTAATATAACCTCTTATTTTAGAAACATAGGTACAGATCTGATTGAAGGAAAGTCTTTTAAAGTATATCAGTTGTCTTATCTCAAAACAAGGGTATGCACTGAAAATTGGGTCATAAAAACACAAACTTTATCTCCTGTTGTTAATTCAGTATGCCAAAAACACCTGCTGGAGGAAGGGCATCCTTTCAAGTCCCATTAGTTAATTGCCACAGAAAGCTGGATTTTTGTCTTCGTTTGTCATTTTAGCCCAGGGAGAACTAATTCTTATAAGCAAATAAGTTAATTCTTAGTCTTTTATTTTCTTACTACTCTGAATGTAAAGTGATGTGGTTGGGTTTCTTGGACCTTGTTTCAGAAGAAAAGGAAGAATCTGACCTTCTGTGAGATAGACACCAGAGTAGCAAAGTGGGGTTAATGGCACTTTGCTAACAGCTGGGCTTTGCTCCCAAACCCCAATATGGATTTCCAGTTCCCATGCAGGAACGAGGCATAAGTGACCTCAACTGAAAGCCCTCTAATGACATCTTTCTGTTCAGGTAAACAAATGTTTCCATCTTGATGGGCTCATTCATTAAATCTCATGCTGAATGGAAGGGAACAGGAGGTATTTGCATAGTTCATTGCAAGAGGATCCCGTGTTCTCCTTTGGACCAAGTTAGCTTTTGCAGCTAATGTTAGTATAATCTGTATTTGTGCTCTTTTGTGTTCTACCCTGGGCACATAACCCTGAATCCTTAGCATTAAGAATGACTTTAAAAATTTGATTATACTATTAGTGTGTCAATTATTTAGCTCTTTCTCCAATGTCTGGAAATTTTTCCCTTTTCAGCTGTATATGTGTGTACACCTAGGTGTGTGCATATGTGTGCATGTCTGTGTGTGAGAGAGAGATAGAGAGAGGTCATAGCATCATTTTATGATAGGGTTTGAAAATGGGATGTAAAGAAGGATCTCATATTAGGAGCTCTAGAGTTGGGTGCTAGGGCACTGATATAACTAAGGCAGTAATTACTGAAGACATTCTATGGCTTGTCCATCATGGGTGCTGTACATCAGAACAATTCTACAAAATTTAGCTCAGTGCTGTGCCTTTGGAGAACAAGCCCTAATCCTCATTTTTTAATAGTATGAGTACAGTGCTTGTACCTAGTAGGTAATCAATGACTTTTTGGATATTAATTGATTGGCTCTGTATTAAAGAGACCCCAATACAAATGTAAACACTCTAGCTCTCTGAATCTTAGCATAGGTCACAGGGAGAGGTTCTGCCCCATGTTTTTGTCTTGGGAGGTGAGTGACTGGGCAGCACCACAGGACACTGCATGAGGATGAAATGATAATTATTCTGATGCGTAAGATGTGTCTACCTGCTTAAGAAGTTGCTGTTCCCATTTTTTTTTTTTTTTTGAGATGCTCCACAGTGGTGCCAAAACAATCATCCTTAAAGGAACAAATTCTGTCAGTCTTGCACTTTTGGGGTTTTTATTATTCCAATGTTATTTTTGTGAGTACTCATTTCCCCCCAGTCCTTAGTGGATTGCACAATGTTTAAAAAATGAAATTAACAGAGGCTTTAGCTTGTTGGAGCCACAGCCCTAGCAACAGAGAAAGGAGAATGAGTCTACCTAGGATAGAGGAGTTGTTTTAAATTTAATTTTCTAGTGTCTAGTTGCTATGGCTAGTCTGGGTAAATGGATGAACAGTGAATAAAGAGAATGAACAGATAAATCAATATTAATGTTTTCCTTTCTGTGCCTCAGAATCAATCATAAAACCATGGCTGGGTCCCAATATTTGGCACCAATCAAAATGACAACCTTGGTTGCTGGGACCATTCCTCGATGCATTTGTTTTTGGAGGACAAAGATAAACTATGGAAAGATGGAACGCTGTATTTTTCCACCAGAGACATTGTTTGTGTCGTTTTTGTCTTTTCTTCTTTTAAAGAGGCCAACGAGGCCCTTTGGTCCAGGGCTGTGTGCTAATGTTCCTGGAGTCCACCAGTGTGCAGCTCAGAGCACAGACCAACACAGCATTTCCTTTCCCGGGAGTTTCCAAAGGCTCTTTCAACATCATCATCTCAGCTTTTCCCACAAAATGCCCGACCTGGAAACTATAAATCTGGTAGCAAGTAAGTGGCGAGCACTGTTAGAAGAACGGGCTACATAATATACAAGGCCCAGTGCAAAATGGAAACCTGGGGCTCCTTGTTAAAATTATGAATTTCAGGAGAGTGACTGCACAGAGCATTAAATCAAGTGTAGGGTGCCTTCTAAGTGGGGGTCCCTGTGAGGCTGCACAGGCCACATGCCCATGAAGTCAACTTTGAATGTCAGGGTGTTTGCCTTCTCAAAAGGATGCTTTAGAGATACAGCTTTTCTGAGGCAGGGACAGCCAGAAAGACTTTTTCCATGCTCTTCCCCCCTCTCCCCACCTTATCTGATCTGGTGGTGCTGTGTCTCCCCACCTGGACTCCGGGGTTCCTACCCTTAGCCCTAGTCCCATCTCTTTCTATCTGCTCCTTCCCCCCACTGGCAGATCTAGTTCTTCTTGCTCCTAAGACTGTGTCAGTATTAGCAAAAAGGTTCAGAAGTATCTCTGCCAATTGTTACTCTCTTTTCTTCTTCTCTCCACATCTGTCATTTGGCTGCAACTTCAAATGCTCAGAGTTCTACCACTTTCCTTTACCTCTACTCCTTTCACTCTGGTCCAAGCTGCCAGAACCTCTTGCTTGTACCATTGCAGTACAGTAGTATCTGAGCTACTCTCTGTGCTTCAGCTCCCCTCTGCTGTTCCCTTCAGTCTATGCTCTAGTAGGAGAACATGTCTCTCCTCTCCTCAAATCCCATGAGTGATTCCCATCTCACCCAGGGCTGCCTTGCATCCTAATCCCCTATTACATGTCCACCCTAGTCTCCTTGCTTTTCCTTGAACATGCCAGCATTATTTGCACCAGGGGCTTTGTGCTTCTTGTCTCCTCCATATGGAAAGTTCTTTCTCCAGACATGCACATGGCTCCCAACCTCTGAAGCTTTAAATAATTCCTCTGCTTGGTGCTGTACACTTCCAGAACCCTATACCTCCTAATTTTGCTTCATATTTCATTTTTGTCCTTAGCACTTGTCACCATCTGCCACATGATATGTTTTACTCATGTGTATACCTATTACCTGAATTCCCATACTAGAAAAACTTCATGAAGGCAAGGATTTTTGCCTGTTTCCCTCTGTTCCCTCATTACCTAGGACAGTGCCTGGCACATAGCAGGTGCTTACTTAATGTTGGGAAGAGGATGACCCTCTGCCAGAAATTTTTGGGTGTTTTCTGCTGTATTTTAAAGATGTCTGGCCTTGGCCTGCCTTAACCAGTGGGATGTCACTTCCTGAATATACATACTTGCTCCTCATTCATTTATTCAGAAATGTACTAGGAGCTGTGGATACAGGATGGAAAAGAAAAGAGAGACTGGTCCTGGGCTTTACAGTGCTAGTATTTATAGTGCTAGTGAGAGTGAAGCAAAATGAAGAACAAAAATCAAATGATAATTCTTCAGGTGATTGTGATAAGGGTGTGGTGGTTGGGAGAATAGCAGTCTTAGGTGTGGTGGCCTGAGAGGTCCTCTCTGAGGAGGTGACATTTCTGATGTGACCTGAATGATGAGAAGTCAGAATGTGAGAGTCTATTGGAAGAACTTTCTAAGATGTAAAAGCAAGGTATGGCCAGGGAACAGGAAGGAGACATTGCAGCTGAAGTGTGGAAAAAGAGGTAGCAATGAGGTCAGGGAGATGGGATGATGGGGGCAACTTGTAAGCCAGGTGAGCAGCTGGGATTTTCATTTAGGTTCTTGAGTCCAGGGTAAACAGATAACTCTGTACTGGCTCTCAGGCTTCAAGTGCCTCAGATACTGATGCTCATGGGTGCCCTGTCCCTTGGAGCACAGACCATGGGCTTTGGAATCAGGCAGACTAGGGTCCAAATTCAATTTTTACCAATTACCAAGGACATGACTTTAGGTTTTGTTTCCTGAGCTCTACTCACTCACCAATAATCTACTGTTATTTCCTGTGCATGGTGATGTTTCAGCATTTGTTCTGAATCTGGACATTGTTTGCTGGACAAGGGGTTAACCCTGTGGTTTCTGGATCTGAGGAGATCAGGGGAAATCTTGGGAAAAGGCTTGAGGCAGTGGCTTGTTACCAACCATGCAGGTGTATTTTAATAGTGCAGTATTTTTACTGAGTATTATCAGAGACCAAGCCCAGTAAAGAGGGTACAAACTTGTAAATCACCCCTTTCTACTTGGCACTTATAGTTTGGGAGTTGGATAGGGAAATGACATACACTGTCTTACTTAATTTGTGTACAGTCTCAGTTCGGAGGCAGCACAAAGTGAAGGTAAGGGTATAGGCTCCAAACAGCTCTCTGTGTTAAAATCCAGGCTGGGTCACCTATTTAGATATGTGAGCTTTAGATATTTATCGTCTCTATGCCTCAGCCAGCCTCTTCTGTAAAAAGGAGATAATAATTACCTGGAGATGGTACCAGCTTCCTAGGGTTGTTGTGAGAATTGAATGTGTTTATACAGACAACATACTTACAACAGTGCCTTAGGTACATCACACTATCCCCATGTAGAGATGAGAAGACTGAGGTATGGCAATTAATGAACCTTCTTAAAGCTCACATTGATAGGAGTGGAGAAGCTGGAACTGGAACCTAGGTCCTTCGTTTTAACACTGTATTCTTTCTATTCCAAAGTAATAGTTCCTAAAGAGGCTGCTGATGAAAATGCTATGTGGATATCTATTTGGAATAATAGTCCTTAACTCAAAACTATGTTAAGATTAAGTTTTAAAAATACCTAAAAATTTTATTATAAAAAAACTATAACCCATCAAAGAAAATAGAGAAAGTAGAGAAATTGAGAAAGTACTTCAGTAGGTCTGTTTTCCAGGTGGGTGAGATGAGACCTGAGAAACAGCAGGATGGCCAGAAATGCTGCTGTGATAGGGGCAGACTCTGTGACCTGGAGCCAACTGCCTTATTTGGGAATGTCTCCAGCATGGGGAACATCTAAGGCAGAGCTGCTGCCTAGACTCTTCAAAGAATTTCCATTCTTAACAGTTATCACCACCTGAAGAAGAGCGGGTGTCCTGGGTCACTGATGTGAGGGGGTGTGAGTGGTAGGAGTTCAGACATCTGATCCCATTCCAGAAGATTCTCAATGCCCATTGTCAAGTTAAGAGTTCCAGGGCCTAGTGGAATGGTGGTCAAGACATGAGTAAACTATTTCCAGACTTATTTTATAATGGATTAAAAAAATAGCCAGAAACACCCCAAGCATTTGGATTCTGCAGAACATACTTTGGGAAATGCTTCAATAGAGCAGTAAGAAGAAAATCTATTCTTTTAAGAAGATGTTAGGAGATAATGAGCCAGAGGCCTGGGTTGTAAAAAAAAAAATAAAATGCTTTCTAAGATGCTGACTTAGGGACCCAGAATGGGACTGAAGAATTCACCTGAAAGCAAGAGAAATGGTAATTAAACAAGGACATAAATGAAATGAATAGCCCACTTACTTGTGCACGTGTCTGTGGGCCTGTGTGGCACACTATGAATACTTTGTACCAAAATCCATGTTCTTCTTATCAACTAAGGATGTCACTTTTGTGAGGACTGGTCTGTAGCATGTGTGGTGGACTTTTTTTTTCTTCTCTTGGCATCCATTACCTTTTTCTGTTTATTGTTGCCTCTTTTTCCTTTTTGGGGAATCTCACTTCCCCACTCTCAGTCCTTGTAGCTTGATTGAGGCTGACACTTCTCTGAATCTAGGCGTGGTGCCATGACACATAAGCATCAGATCCACAAATAGCTCAGACCATAGCAATTGGTCCCAGAGAACCAATGAGAAACAATGATGCTCCTACTGACAGCGTGCGGATAAAGCATTCTCTATCCACACATATGCAGGGGCTGTTTCTGGGTTTTCTATCAATCACTTTTTTGATCCCTGTGCCAACACTGCCTGATTTTCAGTATTGGAGTTTATGAGATGTCATGATATTTGATAGCACAATTTCCCCAAGTTTATTCTTAAGGAGTGTCTTGGGACACTGTACTCATTCTTATAAATTTAAGCAATTCAAGGGTCCATCAATGGATGAATGAATAAAGAAGATGAATACACACACAACACTCACACACACACACACACACACACACACACACGGGAATATTATGTAACCATAAAAAAGGATGAGATCTTGCCATTTGTGATGGCATGGATGGATCTAGAGAGTATAATGCTAAGTGAAATAAGTCAGACAGAGAAAGATAAATACCATCTGATTTCACTTATCTATGGAATCTAGAAATACCAAGATGAATGAACAATAAACAAAAAGCAGAAACAGACCCATAAATACAGAGAACAAACTATGGTTACTAGAGAAGTGCAGGTGGGGAGGAGGAATGGGCAAAATGGGTGAAATGTAGTGGGAGATATTTCCAGTTATGGAAAGAGTAAGTCACAGAACTAAAAGGTACAGCATAGAGAATGTAGTCAATGGGACTATAATATGTTGTATGGTAACAGGTGGCAGCTACACTTGTGATGACCCTAGCAAAACATATGGAGATGTTGAATCACATCTTATGTACCTCAAACTAATATAACATTGTGTGTGAAATAAAAACTCAGATAAAAACTAATTAAAAAGAGTAAAAGTTAAAAAAAAATCCAAACCTGATTTGAATTTGGAGTGAATCAATAAATCTTTTTGGAGTTAATTAACATTAAGATTTTGAGCTTTCTTAAATGCAAACATGGTGTATCTCTCAATTTTTTTCCTAGCTTGTTTTAATGACTTTCAGTCAAGTTTTGTACACTTCTCCTTCAAGTCTTTACATATATTTGATTAGATTTATTCTTATTTTATATTATTTGTTGCTATTATAAATTGTTTTTTTGAATTACATTTTCTAATTATGGTATGAAATTAGAAAATTACATTTTCTAATTATGTGGTAATATATTGAAATACAACTGATTTTCATATATTGATCTTAAAAGTCAAGCTCCCTTAAGAAATTCTCCTACAATTCTAAAACTGAATTCTCAACCTTCTTTTCATTATTGCCCCCACTCCTAAGGAGCCTTTTGAGATTTTTTGTTCTTAGAGCTCCCTCTCCCTCCTCCAATTAATTTTAATACCATAGGTATTACTGTATATTTGTTTGAGATTTACCTGTGCTTTATACATAAATAGAGTAAAACTGTTTTGTTTTTTTTTTTTTAAAGATTTTATTTATTAATTTGACAGAGAGAGATCACAAGTAGATGGAGAGGCAGGCAGAGAGAGAGAGGGAGGGAAGCAGGCTTCCCGCCGAGCAGAGCCCGATGCGGGACTCGATCCCAGGACCCTGAGATCATGACCCGAGCCGAAGGCAGCGGCTTAACCCACTGAGCCACCCAGGCGCCCCTGTTTTGGTTTTTTTTTTGCCTGTTAAGAACACATTTCCTCTCCCTACAAGGTGATATAACTTCATTGAGAATGCATGCTCTGGATAAAAGATCATTTGAGACCTAAAGTTACATATTTTAGAAGTTCTTTACTGGAATTCTCTTGGTGGTACACCCTCAGCGTTTATTTATGTGAATGATAGCTTTGCTCTGTGTAACTCCAGGTTGACAGTCATTTTCTCTCAGTACTTTGATGACATTATTCCACTAATTTCAAGGTTTCATTGTTGCAGTTAGGAAATCAGTATTGTCCATTTACTGTCTTTTGTAGGTGGCCTTTCTGATCTTTGAATGCCTTTAAGATCTTCTTCTTGTCTTTGGTGGTCCAAGTTTCACCATTATGTTTCTGCAGATTTATTTTTATTTATCCTGCTTAGTATATGATATGCTTCCTAATTCTAAGGGTAATTAGAAATTATGCTCAGCTATTTTCTCTTCAATATTACTTTCCCCCTATTCTCTCTATTCTTTTATTCTGGTATACTCTGATTGGGTGCCTGTTCCTGTCTTGCCCATATCTTTTAACATCTTATGTTTTCATCTGCTTTTTTTGTGCCATAACTGAGATTATTTTTTTCAGCTCTATGTTTCAGTTCATTGTTGTTTTTTCAGATGTGGCTAACCTGATGTTTAATATAACCATTAAATTTTAATTTCAATTGTTACATTTTTAATTCTTGAAGTAATAAAATTGGCCTTTAAAAATCTATTAGGTCATTTTTGATACCTTTTAATTTTACCTTTTATTTCTTCCATCATTTCATAAGAGTTGTTTCAAATTCTACTTTTGAGAATATTTAAAGTACTTGGGTGACAACTATGTTTTTGGGTTTCTGCTGATTCTTATACGTGCTTGTTCCTTTTTGTGAATTTTGTAATTTTTTAATTGTGAGCTTACATTTTGTTGTCTCTAATCTGTAAGACTTCTGAGGGCCCAATATATGGACATGTCTTTTTTCATGAAGGATTTATTTTTTTTTGTATCTTCTGTGAGCCAGGGAGAAGTACCAAACTGAAAACAGTTTAACCCCCTTTGAATGTCCTGGAATAATGCTGGAATACAGGTTCAGCACTCCAGTGAGGGCCAAGACTCAGTTTTCCAATAGCAGATATAAAGTTAGTGAACAGATATAAAGAGCAGATATAAAGAAAATGTGAACATTTTCAATCAGGGAAACCCTTTTGTATTTACTTACTGTCCAAGTTTCCAGCACTAGGTTCAACTTGCTGTCTTTTCTCCTTCTCATTGAGGTTTCCTTATGTTTCTACACAGTCTAGCAGTGAACTAAAAAGTGTATTTGCTATAGTTCATTCAGGATCTAGTTGTATTTTAGAATGAGAGAACTGTGAGTATCTACTGTATAATGTTGCAGAAGTTGAAGTCTGAAATGGCATATCATTATTCATTACAATTTACAATGCATTTTCACACGTGATGTCTATTTTGATTCTTACAACTTTCAAAATAAAAACACTCAATTTCATCCATGTTAAGGATGTATGTTTTAAGATTCTGGCTGCAAAGCAATTTTTTTCATGCTCAGAATTTTTTAAACTAAATATTCAAAAGGAAACATCCGCATCCCTTAAGATGTAGAGATTTTATGAGGATAGTTGCCCTGTTGCCCAAGTGGCAGATGAAGGGGTAGGACTATCCCTTTGACTGGGCAGAATCACATGGTAAGAAGAGGAGGCCAGTTTGGAGGTGGGGTTGGGGTGGAGGAAAGGGTAGTTTGGGAACAGGGAAGGGTGTCATTATTACTTATTGCAGCGTCTTTGGTTGTGTGCTGGCCCTATGTGTGTTTAAAGGAATAGTGTCCATTGATTGCTGTTGGTGGCCAAGTGGCCTCATTTGAGGGGTGAGGAGGAAAGCAGAGGCTGGGGAATTAGTTCTGTGTGTGAAAACTGAGAAATTTGATGTTGTTGCATTCCTGGGTGTAGTTGCTTCTCAGTGTCCTTAATGAAGTGAAAAAAATCTTCAAGCTGAAAATCTGTTCTGAGGTCAATGAAAAAGGTGACAGATAATATGTTACGAGCTTTTCTGTCGATTATCCATTATGTTACGAGGATTGTATGTTGAAATACTGCAGACAAAGTGTCTCAATTAAGACTTTAATTTAGATTTAATAAGAGTTATTATAAGTTAATAAAAGATCAATTAGCAGTTAAATAGCCATTGATCCAGGTACAATAAGTATGTCAGAAAGACATCAAGTTGTCATTGAAATAACTAGAGATTGCATGGGCAACATGTGAGCAATTAGATTCTCAATATATTCAGGCTATAATGAATGTCAATGCATTTAATTGCCATTTAACAAGAAAGCTTAATGTAAAGTCTCAGGCCTATTAACTCACATACTTGTTCACAGTTCTTCGATAGATTCGTTTATTCACTGGTTCTTTGATTAATTAAGCACACTCCAGGTAAAGTGAGGGAAACAGGAGGAACAGGCACATTCGAATACCTGCCTTCAAACAACTTAAAATCTAGTATTGAAATAAACTTACCTATAGGGAAGAATAACGTGACTAGGTAGAGAGTACTATGTTTTTCACATATTTTCTGATTAAGGTCCAACTATCAGCAACATCAACTGAAATTTCTCACACGTCTGAAGAAACTCCCTTGAGGAGCTGCTGAGTTTAGAGTCTGTTTGTTACTGAAGCACGATGTAGAAAAGAAAGAAGGGTGGACTGAGTCAGGCCAGAGTTGTGTGTTCTGGTGTGATGTCAAAGGAGAAGTTAAAGCTTTATCATCCTGGGTATTTGGAAAGGGTTACTTGAGAAATACAGTAGCTCTCACTAGGGCAGTGAGCACTGATACACAGAAATTACTCTCAGTGTTTTCGTGCCTAGTGTCTAAGAATCTCAGTTACTTTGGGATCATATAAGGATCTGGGAGAGGGAGGTAGCCAATAGTATCTGATAAAAATGGTTAACATGGTGAATTTATGCTATATAAATTTTATCTCAATGAAAAGGTTATCAATTGATTGGTTGATTGTAACTGGAGTGGGCACATTTTGGAGTGCCTATAAATTGAAGCTCTTGCCTCATTTAGAATTGTACTCCTGCCTCTAAGGAGGTCCCTGCAACCATGTTCCCACCTTATAATGTTGCTCCCATGGTCATGCTGAAGCCTTTCAAATGCAGAACCTCTCTGTGAGGCTGGCAGTCTCTCCCAGACCTGCTCTGGAAAGTGTGGCACTGGTTCCATTTTCTTCTGGGGTCCCTTCTTTTTTTTTTTTTTAAAGATTTTATTTATTTATTTGACAGAGATCACAAGTAGACGGAGAGGCAGGCAGAGAGAGAGAGAGGGAAGCAGACTCCCCGCCCAGCAGAGAGCCCGATGCGGGACTCGATCCCAGGACCCTGAGATCATGACCTGAGCCGAAGGCAGCGGCTCAACCCACTGAGCCACCCAGGCGCCCCTGGGGTCCCTTCTTCATCCAGGGTCTTTTCCCCAGGACCAGAGTGGTATTTTATTTTTATTAAAAAAAATTTTTTTTATTGTCAGGCAGAAAAATGGCTCTTATGTCACTACTGCATTCTACCCCATTCTTGAATTTATTTCACAAATAGTGTTGAAGTGCTCTAGGTTCTAGATCTTGGAAATCACAATTCCTTTTCCTTCCCAGAAAGCTCAGCTCTTTGTAGGGACTTAAGATCTTCTTTAGTTGTTCAAAAGACAATCTGCGGTTCTCTCCTGCCCTTCCCTGAGCGCATACAGAGGGCTGGAACTACCTTAGGGTTCCAGGGTGGGTCAGGTAATTGTTTCTGGGAAACAAAGGAGTGAAAAGTATTTGTTGTATATGCTGCAACCTAGCAGACCCCAAGCCTGAACTTCTTCTATAAGTCTTCTGTATACACCAGTCTTGGTGCTTGACTTGGGGAAGTAAAGATAAAGGACCTATGCTCTGCCTTTAAATCAACTGGAAGCTTAGATAAGAGACCTATGCAGGGAGATAGATGGATGAGCAGACAGATATTGAGAGTTCAGCAGGGGGAGGAAGCTGGAGCCAGAGGTGGCTGTGAGCATTGTCCTAGAAGCCACTGCTAGACGTCTTCTGGATGTGGGAAAGAAAACTCCAGAGATTGGATATCTGGTGACATCTGTGAAGGTGACATCTGAAATTACAATAATAAAATAAACAAGTGAATAAAGAAAGTCACAGTCTGCTTGAAAAGTGAAAGATTTAGACAAATAAGATATTTTGGAAGATGGGTTAAACATTGTTTCTAAACTCAATATTCTTTCAGCATCTCAATTTAAATTTAGTGAGGTGAGTTTGTATCAACAGAGTTAAACTTTAGTTTTAAAAACTACCTTTAAGTAATTGTGTCTTAAGAAATGACTTTCTGGGATCTGCTGTTCCTATCCATTTACTTCTGCACCAGGAGGAGCTCTCTGTTATGCACTCACTAGGTGAGGGGGGAACGATTAACTCACTCCAGGGGAGCAGAGGTAGAAAAGACAGATTTTAGACCTCAAGGAGAGCAGCCCAGGGTCGTGTGGGGGAAGGAAGGAGCCCAGGCAAACAAACAAAGGGTTCTTTTAGTATTGCACACAGCTTAGTGTGGAGGTAGACCAGTGAGGATTTTGCTTATTTCCATTCTTATTTTATCTGATAACCAAATAGAGTGATTATTTTAATGTTAAGCTGCTTCCCCACTTTTGGCAAGGGGATGAAAGAGAAAATAAAGGAACTGGGGTGATGGACACTTTGTGTGCTGCTTGTCTTCAGACCTTCCCTTCCCCTAAAGGAGTCTGGGCCGGAATGCACAGGACATCACCAAGTAAATTAATCCTGACCGTAGGCAGCAAAGGAAGCCTCTACCAGTGCCCTACCCTATACAGATGATGGGCTTAAAGGAAGTAAAAAGGCGATTTGAATAGCAAGCGCTTAAAAAGACTCCCTTGTTCTCCGCCTTCAGGTCTAATAGCCCTCCTCAGAGCAGACACAGAGTGTTCTAAGAGAAATGAAAATATCCCTCCTAAACACATGCAAGCACATAACAAAAGCCAAGTTAAGAAGGTTAGCGACTTAGTTGTCTCAGCAACATGTCATCAAGTTGAGATGAGCAGGAAACTCAGATAACACGAGGAAGAAGGAAAACATCATAAGCTCACAAAGAGAGGAAAGCTGGGATGCTGAGAGGAGAAAAGCAAAGCCCCTTTTCTTGCTGTTTCATTAAGGGGAACTTAACTTTTAAACAGCCTCTCAAAAAAGCTAAAATAGAATCTGCTTTTGTGTAACCTGTATACTTGGTGTGTTAAGAAATTGTGTTATCAGCATTTCCTGTGTGGCACACTGTTCAAAAGCAAAATTGTCACGAATGTGTGTATAATTCCACAGGGAAACAAAATGGTGTCATGATTTTTTTATTAGAAATTAGCAGTATGGGATAAACATACAGAAATGGCCAAATGTAGATTGCTTTGCTTATCTGAGCCAAAACTCATCATAATATTACAGCACAAAATGAGACAAATGGACATTTTAGAGCCTGATTCTTTCTCTCCTCTCATAAGATTGTATTCAGAAAATTGCTGACATTTGGTTCCTGGGAGAGGGACATTTCTGATTGTGGAAATGCGAGATCTTCACAGTTAGTGCTGTAAACTTGTTACTGAAACAAGAGTAAGGTACTAGGGGGGAAGTTAAGGGAAGGCAGGAAAAGAAGCAGGAGAGGGCGGGGAGAACCATTCCATTGTTATACATTGTTAACTCTAATTATTAGAAAACATGTTTTAATATTGAATCAAAATCTACCCCCAGGTAACTTTTAAAGCCTGGAGCCACGCAGAACAAGTCAGCTTTCTCTGGGTCACAGCAGTTATTCAGATATTTGAATGATAGTATGTCTTCCCTTGATCTTTTCTTCTCTGGGTGGGGCGGGGGAGGGTTTCTAAAAGTGTGGCTCCTGATTTGTAATGTCAGCATCACCTGGAAACTTGGTAGAAATGCAAATTCTCAGCCTTCCTTCCCTCACCTAGGGCATGGGTCCCTGAAATCTGTGGTTTAATAAGTCCTCTAGGTGCTTCTAATTAATGCTTAAATTTGAGAACCAGTGCTCTAAGAATCCTTCATCCATGCTATTCCTTCTGTTCCACAAGTAAAGGACATTAGGAGAAGGAAGGGAAAAGTGAAGGGGCGGGGGAATCAGAGGGGGAAACGAACCATGAGAGACTGTGGACTCTGAGAAACAAACTGAGGGTTTTAGAAGGGAGGGGGTCAGGGGATGGGTTGACCTGGTGGTGGGTATTAAGGAGGGCCTGTATTGCATGGAGCACTGGGTGTTGTACATAAACAGTGAATCATGGAGCACTACATCAAAACTAATGATGTACTATATGGTGACTAACATACTGTACAAAAAAAAAAAAAAGAATCCTTCATCCAGTGCTCCCACTTTAACTCATCCATTCATCCATCCATCCATCCATTCATACATCAAATATTTATAGGCCTAACACACTGCAGATTGTGACTAGGAATAAAGACATGAAGGACAGTTTGGGCACTCAGACAAGAGTTGGTTTTGAGATCCCTCCCCATCCTGACTGTCGTCGATTGCCTGGTTAGTTGTCATTCTCAGATGTGATCAATGAATAGCATGTAACACACACAGCAGGACTGCTTCTTTCCTAAATGTAACATTTATTCCACATTTTATCCACAGGGTGGGTTTAAGAGAAGTTGTTCAATGCCTCATTGAATCCAAGAGAGGATTGAACAAGTGTGTGGGATAATGGAACAGGTGTTTGGGGAAGATTAATCTGGGAATGCTGGTTAGGACTGAGTTAAGATGTGTGGTAGTTTGCTCCTCTGAATTTCCCTTTGGTGAATAACTTGCATCCCAGCAACCCCTGCCACTACCCATGCTCCTGTAGTTCTCTCCTCCATTTTGGCTGGCCTTGGTCATGTGACTTGCTTTGGTCAATGGGACATCAGCATCCATAAAGCAAGCAGAAGCTTGATAAAATGTTTGTGCATGAGAACTTACCTTCTCAGAAGGCTGCCTCCACCTTGTGTGCAAGTGCTGCTTGGCATGGTCTCCTTGAGGCTAAGAAACATATGAAGAGAGAAGCCCAGAGATCCCAGCTATCCTCACTCCCCCAGCTGAGTTGAGCTTTAAGCACACAGTCCAGTGTGTGAGTAAGTCTAGGTGAGACCAGCAAGATACAGGATTTTGAAAAAACATACATTGATGGTGTTTTAAGCTGTAAAGTTCTGGGGTGGTTTGCCACACAGTAATAGGTAACTGACATTGGAAAGTATTAAAGAAATTGGGGTAATCAGTATTAGAATGGGGCAAGAGTATAGAGATGGGGAAAAGGAGAAGATCTCACATGAGAGGCAGTTTCCCTGTGGAAGGAGCTAGTCTTTGGATGACAAGATGGTTCTGAGAATTTGGAAACACGGACAATAACAGAGCTTAAGCAAAGTATATTTCTACTCTTAGGGAGTATCTCTATTATGTATTCTTAAGAGGGAAAAATGGTATTTTGGAGATTATCTGCAATTCTAGGGGCTATCATCAGGTGACCAAGTGAAATCCTTTGCTGAGATGCTTTGTTAGATCTTGTTAGAACTGTGATACCAGGTGTAATTTGTTATCTATCACTATGTTACAAATTATCCCAAATTTAGTAACCTAAGAAACACTTAATACTATCTCACAGTTTATATGAGTTATCCACACATGATTTTCCAGGGTTCAAGGTTTCCTACCAAGCTGCAGTTAGTGTAGACCAAGACTGCAGTAATCTCAAGGCCAGACTGGGGAAGGATTCACATCTAAACTTGAACAAAGACTTTTGGCAGGATTGAGTTTCTCATGCATTGTTGGGCTGAGTGACCTCAGTTCCTTGCTCACTGTCGCCTGGAACCTTCCCTTAGTCTCTTGCCACATGGTCTTTCCCTTAGGGCAGTTAAGAATGCAGTATCTGGCTTTGGAGTAAGTAAGAGGACAAGCCTAACAGGAAGCCAAAGTCTTTTTTAACATAATCTTGGAAGTGACATCTCATCACTTTTGTCATATTTTTTTTTTACAAGGAGTGAGTCAATAGGCTAGCCCACACTCAAGGGGAGGGCATGAAGCAAGGGCATGCATACCAGGAGATGAAGATCCCTGGAACCATTTTAAATGTTTCCTAGCTGGGGACTGGGATAGGTAACACCTCCGATTGTATAACACCAGTGGCCACCAGCTATTCTCCTGGGCCAGATTTTCTATTTATTTGGATGAGGAAGGTGGAAAACAGCCAAAGAAACCCTCTAGGCTTTTTTTTCCCCCTTTGGTTTCTGTGTATTTATAGTGTCCAGCACAGAGTAGACACTCAATAAACACTTGTGGTTGAATGAATACACTGCTAGTGTCTTCCCTTTTTATGATTATTCCATGTATGTCTCTCTTCTTGGGCCATTTTCCACTTCTTTCCCCTATAAATATGGATTTGATATTTGATTCTGTGTAAAGTATATCTCACTTCTCAGGGTTCAGCTATTGCTTAGAAAAATATTTGGTGGAATATGGCTTTCATAATACTGGTTGGTAGATGTGAGTGACCCTCATTATTTCCTTTCTGGAAGACCTCTAGTATTTTGGATATTTAGCATCTTCCTATGCTGATTCCCTCCCTGGTCTAGGGGATAAATCATGATATTGCGAGCCAATCACTGTGGTCTCATTCTCTTGGCTGGGGATTGGTTTATCCCTGAGCATGTGACTCAGTCTTGTCCAGTTGGAGTTTGTTCTTATGACTTTATTCCTTTTGTATTACTTTAATGTGGGCTCAGTGGACTTGGGGAGACAAATATATGTGCTTAATCTTCCATTTAAATTCAAAGCCTGATCATGTTTTAACACATTGAGCCTATGTTAACATGTATCAGTTATCTACTGATGCATGAAAAACCAGCTCAAAATTAGCAGCTTAAAACAACAGCTGTTTAATTTCTCACAACTCGGTGGGACAGCAGTTTGTGTTGGGCTCCACTGCGCAGCTTCTCTGCGAGCCTCATTTGGGGTCACTCAGTCACCTTAGTCATCTATTAGCTCTACCGGGAGATACCTGGTCTAAGACATCCTCATTCACACATGTTGGTGCTGGTTGTCCGCTGGCTAGTCTAGGGGGCTTTGACTGCTCGACTTTGGAGCATGGCCTCTCCTTCAGTAAGTTGGTTGAGGCTTCTTCATATGGCAGTTTCAGGGAAGTAATCTAATAAGATGAAAGAAGAAACTGCAAGGGCTTTTGAAGCCTATGTGCAGAAGTCATGTGTTATTTCTGCCACATTCTACTGGATGAGCACGGGCTAAGTCATCAGAGAAGCTCAGATTCAAGGACATGGAAGTAGGTCCTGCCCCTTAATGATGGAGCTGCAAAGTCATATTGCAAAGGGGCATACATATAAAGATGGGAGGATTTTGTGACTAATTTTGCAATCTAGTATTTAAGTGTATAAGACTAAATGAGTTTGTTGTTCTTACCCAAGTAATATATGTTAAATATAAAATATGTAAGCAAACAAACAAACAAACAAACAAAAAGAAGAAAAATATCACCTCCTCCTGTTGGAGAGGTAACCTAGTAACTTCAGGTAAATATCATTCCAGGTAGCTCTTTATATGTGTAAATGGAATGAAAAATGCAGAATACTTTTGTAAAGATTGGATATTACTCTATATTTTTAGAAAAAGGAAAAAAAGCATTAAATTGAATTTTTGTTGAATTTAACAGAAGAAAAAGAAACCAGAGAAACCAAAGGAATTATGGAACTTCAGATAATGTTTTTTCACCACAGAGATATTAGATCCTAAAAGTTCTCCCTAGGGTTACAAAGAAAGATTATAAAAAAAAATTAAGAAAGCTAGAGGTTTTTTTTCTTTTAAAGATCCATGTTTAATTTTAGACATATTGATTGACTCTGCTATGAAAGATAAGGAAATTAAAACTTTTAATCTTCCTCTCACCTCATTTCCCACTCCCCTCATCTTGTGAGTTTTTAGTGACATTATTTTAACAAAATGTCATATTATAAAGCATTTATATTCTACATTTATAATTCTTTAATTCCATAATTATTATGATCTAGTCTTAGATCTATAATTAAATGAATTTGCTGCTCCCCTTTGCCCCACTTGTCTATATATCAGTGTCTGTTTTTCTGAATTATTTTTTTTAAATTGTGATTCATTTTTGGTAAGGTGGATTTCCTGGTCAAGGTTTTTTTTCGAGATGAACTAATGATACTTGCTGTCTGCGTTCTTGCATCCTTGAAAGTCTCTGCTGGTTGCCTTCACATGGACCTGACTGAGTTTGGTGTCCCAGTTTCTTTCTCATGAGGCTGTAGGCATAGTTCCACTGTCTTTGGGTACTGGATTTTGTACTGTTCCCTCCATTTATTCTCTGTTGGCTTGATTCATTATTAGTTAGGTTTTTCAAGAAGGACTCTTAGATGCTTTATTCTCTAAGTTCTTTCATGTTGAGAATATTTGTCTGTTACTTTCACATGTTTGGTATTTGTTCTCTTTATAGGTGATACATATTTATATATATATAAGCATTATATACATATATGTATTTTTTGTTTTTTGAGAGTGCTGAATGCCTGCATAGTTCTTTCATAACCTTTGGATATCAGTAATACAAGAAGATGATGTGTTGTTGATAATCCCATACTGGAATTTTCTGGCACATGGTATTCTTTCTTTATAGCAGGGAATATTTCTTGTGTTATCTCTAACTACATTTCTATTCTGTTTTGGGGCTCTTCTTCAGGGACAATTCCTATGTTGGATGGCCTTTGTCCTTCATATCTATTACCTTCTAAGTGCTTTTAAAACTCCTTATTTTTTTTCCTTAGGATTTATTTATTATCTCGATGTAATTCCTCAGTTGGCAAGGCCTGGATTGTTCTTTAATGTTTCTAATTTGATTATTAGTTCTTTAATGATGTGATTTTGCTCTTTACATTATTTCATTAGCCATGTAATCTCTCTTTTGGTCTTGTTCTGTTGTTTTGTAATTGTGTCTTCCTATTCTTGATTATTGACTTTATGTTTTTATGAAGTTTCTCTATAGCCCAGATCAGATGCATGAAATTTTCTTCTAAAACAAGTACTTTGTCATTAGCATGGTATATTCCTTTAGATGTATATTTGCGTAATTGTCCCCACCCCGCCCTTTTATATATCTTGTTCGTGTTATGTGGGTAGTTCTGTTCTCTCTTCTATTTTCTATGATAGAGTGTGAATGAATTTTCTTGGCTCCTTTCCCTCTGTAATTGAGAACTACAGTTTAAATGTTGAACTATGGGGCACCTGGGTGGCTCAGTGGGTTAAGCCTCTGCCTTTGGCTCAGATCATGATCCCAGGGTCCTGGGATTGGGCCCTGCATCGGGCTCTCTGCTCAGCAGGGAGCCTGCTTCCCTCTTTCTCTCTGTGCCTGCCTCTCTGCCTACTTGTGATCTCTGTCAAATAAATAAAATCTTAAAAAAAATAAATGTTGTACTATGGCAGTTTTACTCACTTTCCAGTTTGCCCAAGGGAACAGGGTAGGAGCTGGGGTGGGAGATGGAAAAGGAGAAGTCTTTTGGAGGTATAGGCTGGTTTTGCTCTGTGGCCTAGGCTCTGGGTTGTCTTCTGGGATTTTATTAAAGGCTCTGTTCTGAGTTTATACCACCTTGTCAGGGTGTGTCTCTTTTCTAGGGAGGATATGCACAAGCTTCCAACCATTCTCACAATTCAGCCTGGCACCTGGGCTCCTTACTGAGATCCCAAGATTATTCTGTGGGTGATAGGAGGCTTTTTATCTCAAGTTTTGACCATGATGTTTACTTGGCTCAGCCTTTCATCTTCTCTCCAGACTGCAGACATGTTGGAGGAAGTCTCAAGATTTTGTTCACTCACCTTTTTTGCCAGTTTGGTTTCTGGTTGTTGAGGCCAATGTTAGGACTTTACAGAGCCACACGATAAATGTGATTCACTTCTTGGTCGCTACTTTGGAAGTTTTGCAGACGTTTGGATTGTTGTTGATGATTATCATTATTTCCTAATTTTGAATTAGTTCATCAGATATGAGAGGAGATTGTTTTGTTTCTTTTTGCCCCCCTTACCTTGAAACCCTGCCATACTTTTTTTATTTAAAGATTTTATTTATTTATTTATTTGACAGACAGAGATCACAAGTAGGCAGAGAGGCAGGCTGAGTGAGAAAGAGGGAAGCAGACTTCCTGCTGAGCAGAGAGCATGATATGGAGCTCGATCCCAGGACCCTGAAATCATGACCTGAGCCGAAGGCAGAGGCTTTAACCCATTGAGCCACCCAGGCACCCCAACCCTGACATACTTTATTTTTATATAGTTATATATGTTGATTGTTTACTTTGAAATTTTGAAGTGGAATATAAGACTTTTTCAAATATACTCTTCTAGAAAATATAATAAGTCCTCTTTTTACTTCTTTAGTTCGGACAATTCACCAGGTACAGTAAAGAATAGTCATAGCTAAGAATAAAAAACAAAAAACACAAATTAATGATGGCCATAAAAAATGTCAAAGCTAAAAACATCCTACAATTTTTTTTTATATTTGAATATTCTATTTTATTTTTAAATTTTAATTCCAGTATAGTTAACATACAATGTTATATTAGTTTTTTTTTAATTTAATTTTTTTTCCTGTTTCTTTTTTTAAAATTTTTTATAAACATATAATATATTTTTATCCCCAGGGGTACAGGTCTCTGAATCGCCAGGTTTACACACTTCACAGCACTCACCATAGCACGTACCCTCCCCAATGTCCATAATCCCAACCCCCCTCTCCCAACCCCCTCCCCCCATCAACCCTCAGTTTGTTTTGTGAGATTAAGAGTCACTTATGGTTTGTCTCCCTCCCAATCCCATCTTGTTTCATTTACTCTTCTCCTACCCCCTTAACCCCCCATGTTGCATCTCCTCTCCCTCATATCAGGGAGATCATATGATAGTTGTCTTTCTCTGATTGACTTATTTCGCTAAGCATGATACCATCTAGTTCCATCCACGTCGTCGCAAATGGCAAGATTTCATTTCTTTTGATGGCTGCATAGTATTCCATTGTGTATATATACCACATCTTCTTTATCCATTTGTCTGTTGATGGACATCTAGGTTCTTTCCATAGTTTGGCTATTGTAGACATTGCTGCTATAAACATTCGGGTGCACGTGCCCCTTCGGATCACTAGGTTTGTATCTTTAGGGTAAATACCCAGCAGTGCAATTGCTGGGTCATAGGGTAGTTCTATTTTCAACATTTTGAGGAACCTCCATGCTGTTTTCCAGAGTGGTTGCACCAGCTTGCATTCCCACCAACAGTGTAGGAGGGTTCCCCTTTCTCCGCATCCTCGCCAGCATCTGTCCTTTCCTGACTTGTTAATTTTAGCCATTCTGACTGGTGTGAGGTGATATCTCATGGTGGTTTTGATTTGTATTTCCCTGATGCCGAGTGATATGGAGCACTTTTTCATGTGTCTGTTGGCCATCTGGATGTCTTCTTTGCAGAAATGTCTGTTCATGTCCTCTGCCCATTTCTTGATTGGATTATTTGTTCTTTGGGTGTTGAGTTTGCTAAGTTCTTTATAGATTTTGGACACTAGCCCTTTATCTGATATGTCATTTGCAAATATCTTCTCCCATTCCGTCAGTTGTCTTTTGGTTTTGTTCACTGTTTCCTTTGCTGTGCAAAAGCTTTTGATCTTGATAAAATCCCAATAGTTCATTTTTGCCCTTGCTTCCCTTGCCTTTGGCGATGTTCCTAGGAAGATGTTGCTGTGGCTGAGTCGAAGAGGTTGCTGCCTGTGTCTCCCCAAGGATTTTGATGGATTCCTTTCTCACATTGAGGTCCTTCATCCATTTTGAGTCTATTTTCGTGTGTGGTGTAAGGAAATGATCCAATTTCATTTTTCTGCATGTGGCTGTCCAATTTTCCCAACACCATTTATTGAAGAGGCTGTCTTTTTTCCATTGGACATTCTTTCCTGCTTTGTCGAAGAGGAGTTGACCATAGAGTTGAGGGTCTATTTCTGGGCTCTCTATTCTGTTCCATTGATCTATGTGTCTGTTTTTGTGCCAATACCATGCTGTCTTGATGATGACAGCTTTGTAATAGAGCTTGAAGTCCGGAATTGTGATGCCACCAACTTTGGCTTTCTTTTTCAATATTGCTTTGGCTATTCGAGGTCTTTTCTGGTTCCATATACATTTTAGGATTATTTGTTCCATTTCTTTGAAAAAAATGGATGGTACTTTGATAGGAATTGCATTAAATGTGTAGATTGCTTTAAGTAGCATAGACATTTTCACAATATTTATTCTTCCAATCCAGGAGCATGGAACATTTTTCCATTTCTTTGTGTCTTCCTCAATTTCTTTCATGAGTACTTTATAGTTTTCTGAGTATAGATTCTTAGTCTCTTTGGTTAGGTTTATTCCTAGGTATCTTATAGTTTTGGGTGCAATTGTAAATGGGATGGACTCCTTAATTTCTCTTTCTTCTGTCTTGTTGTTGGTGTAGAGAAATGCAACTGATTTCTGTGCATTGATTTTATATCCTGACACTTTACTGAATTCCTGTACAAGTTCTAGCAGTTTTGGAGTGGAGTCTTTTGGGTTTTCCACATATAGTATCATATCATCTGCAAAGAGTGATAGTTTGACTTCTTCTTTGCCGATTTGGATGCCTTTAATTTCCTTTTGTTGTCTGATTGCTGAGGCTAGGACTTCTAGTACTATGTTGAATAGCAGTGGTGATAACGGACATCCCTGCCGTGTTCCTGACCTTAGCGGAAAAGCTTTCAGTTTTTCTCCATTGAGAATGATATTTGCGGTGGGTTTTTCATAGATGGCTTTGATAATATTGAGGTATGTGCCGTCTATCCCTACACTTTGAAGAGTTTTGATCAGGAAGGGATGCTGTACTTTGTCAAATGCTTTTTCAGCATCTATGGAGAGTATCATATGATTCTTGTTCTTTCTTTTATTGATGTGTTGTATCACATTGATTGATTTGTGGATGTTGAACCAACCTTGCAGCCCTGGAATAAATCCCACTTGGTCGTGGTGAATAATCCTTTTAATGTACTGTTGAGTCCTATTGGCTAGTATTTTGGCGAGAATTTTTGCATCTGTGTTCATCAAGGATATTGGTCTGTAGTTCTCTTTTTTGATGGGATCCTTGTCTGGTTTTGGGATCAAGGTGATGCTGGCCTCATAAAATGAGTTTGGAAGTTTTCCTTCTATTTCTATTTTTTGGAACAGTTTCAGGAGAATAGGAATTAGTTCTTCTTTAAATGTTTGGTAGAATTCCCCTGGGAAGCCATCTGGCCCTGGGCTTTTGTTTGTTTGGAGATTTTTGATGACTGTTTCAATCTCCTTACTGGTTATGGGTCTGTTGAGGCTTTCCATTTCTTCCTGGTTCAGTTGTGGTAGTTTATAGGTCTCTAGGAATGCATCCATTTCTTCCAGATTGTCAAATTTGTTGGCGTAGAGTTGCTCATAGTATGTTCTTATAATTGTCTGTATTTCTTTGGTGTTCATTGTGATCTCTCCTCTTTCATTCATGATTTTATTTATTTGGGTCCTTTCTCTTTTCTTATTGATAAGTCTGGCCAGGGGTTTATCAATCTTATTAATTCTTTCAAAGAACCAGCTCCTAGTTTCGTTGATTTGTTCTATTGTTTTTTTGGTTTCTATTTCATTGATTTCTGCTCTGATCTTTATGATTTCTCTTCTCCTGCTGGGTTTAGGGTTTCTTTCTTGTTCTTTCTCCAGCTCCTTTAGGTGTAGGGTTAGGTTGTGTACCTGAGACCTTTCTTGTTTCTTGAGAAAGGCTTGTACCGCTATATATTTTCCTCTCAGGACTGCCTTTGTTGTGTCCCACAGATTCTGAACTGTTGTGTTTTCATTATCATTTGTTTCCATGAATTTTTTCAATTCCTCTTTAATTTCCTGGTTGACCCATTCATTCTTTAGAAGGATGCTGTTTAGTCTCCATGTATTTGGGTTCTTTCCAAATTTCCTCTTGTGATTGAGTTCTAGCTTCAGAGCATTGTGGTCTGAAAATATGCAGGGAATGATCCCAATCTTTTGATAACAGTTGAGAACTGATTTAGGACCGAGAATGTGATCTATTCTGGAGAATGTTCCATGTGCACTAGAGAAGAATGTGTATTCTGTTGCTTTGGGATGAAATGTTCTGAATATATCTGTGATGTCCATCTGGTCCAGTGTGTCATTTAAGGCCTTGATTTCCTTGTTGATCTTTTGCTTGGATGATCTGTCCATTTCAGTGAGGGGAGTGTTAAAGTCCCCTACTATTATTGTATTCTTGTCGATGTGTTTCTTTGATTTTGTTATTAATTGGTTTATATAGTTGGGTGCTCCCACGTTAGGGGCATAGATATTTAAAATTGTTAGATCTTCTTGTTGGACAGTTCCTTTGAGTATGGTATAGTGTCCTTCCTCATCTCTTATTGTAGTCTTTGGCTTAAAATCTAATCGATCTGATATAAGGATTGCCACTCCTGCTTTCTTCTGATGTCCATTAGCATGGTAAATTCTTTTCCACCCCCTCACTTTAAATCTGGAGGTGTCTTTGGGTTTAAGATGAGTTTCTTGTAGGCAACATATAGATGGGTTTTGTTTTTTTAATCCATTCTGATACCCTGTGTCTTTTGATTGGGGCATTTAGCCCATTACCATTCAGGGTAAGTATTGAGAGATATGAATTTAGTGCCATTGTATTGCCTGTAAGGTGACTGTTATTGTATATTGTCTCTGTTTCTTTCTGATCTACTACTTTTAGGGTCTCTCTTTGCTTAGAGGACCCCTTTCAATATTTCCTGTAGAGCTGGTTTGGTATTTGCAAATTCTTTCAGTTTTTGTTTGTCTTGGAAGCTTTTAATCTCTCCTTCTATTTTCAATGATAGCCTAGCTGGATATAGTAATCTTGGCTGCATGTTTTTCTCATTTAGTACTCTGAATATATCATGCCAGCTCTTTCTGGCCTGCCAGGTCTCTGTGGATAAGTCTGCTGCCAATCTAATATTTTTACCATTGTACGTTACAGACTTCTTTTCCCGGGCTGCTTTCAGGATCTTCTCTTTGTCACTAAGACTTGTCAATTTTCCTCTTAGGTGACGGGGTGTGGACCTATTCTTATTGATTTTGAGGGGGGTTCTCTGAACCTCCTGGATTTTGATGCTTGTTCCCTTTGCCATATTGGGGAAATTCTCTCCAATAATTCTCTCCAATATACCTTCTGCTCCCCTCTCTGTTTCCTCTTCTTCTGGAATCCCAATTATTCTAATGTTGTTTCGTCTTATGGTGTCACTTATCTCTCGAATTCTCCCCTCGTGGTCCAGTAGCTGTTTGTCCCTCTTTTGCTCAGCTTCTTTATTCTCTGTCATTTGGTCTTCTATATCGCTAATTCTTTCTTCTGCCTCATTTATCCTAGCAGTGAGAGCCTCCATTTTTGATTGCACCTCATTAATAGCTTTTTTGATTTCAACTTGGTTAGATTTTAGTTCTTTTATTTCTCCAGAAAGGGCTTTTATATCTCCCGAGAGGGTTTCTCTAATATCTTCCATGCCTTTTTCAAGCCCGGCTAGAACCTTGAGAATCGTCATTCTGAACTCTAGATCTGACATATTACCAATGTCTGTATTGATTAGGTCCCTAGCCTTTGGTATTGCCTCTTGTTCTTTTTTTTGTTGTGAATTTTTCCGCCTTGTCATTTTGTCCAGATAAGAGTATATGAAGGAGCAAGTAAAATACTAAAAGGGTGGCAACAACCCCAGGGAAATATGCTTTAGCCAAATCAGAAGAGATCCTGAATTGTGAGGGGGGAGAAAGTGGATAAAAAGGGGTTCAGAAAGAAAGAAAAAAAAACTATTAAAAAAAAGAAGAAAGCCGATAAAGAAAAAAATATAAAAAGAGGAAAAAATATATATATATTAGATAAACTATTTATAAAACGTTAAAAAAAAGAAAATGGTAAAAGTTAAAAAAAATTTAGCAGAAGAAGAGAAAAAGAAAAAAAATTGAAAAAGAAAAAAAAAATTAAATTAACTGCAAGGCTAAAAAATCATGGGGAGAAAGCCATGAGTTTCGTGCTTTGCTTTCTTCTCCTCTGGAATTCCGCCGTTCTCCTTGGTAGGTGAACTTGGTCCTGGCTGGGTTTCCCGTAGATCTTCTGGGGGAAGGGCCCGTTGTAGTGATTCTCAAGCGTCTTTGCCCCAGGCGGAGTTGCACCGCCCTTACCCGGGGCCGCGCTGAGTCATCTGCTCGGGTTCGCTTTCGGGAGCTTTTGTTCCCTGAGCGCTTTCCGTAGAGTCCGGAGGACGGGAATAAAGATGGCGGCCTCCCGGTCTCCGGCCCGGAGGAGCCGAGAGCCCGGGGCCCCACTCCTCAGTGCGCCCTCAGAGAACACGCCCAATGACTCCCGCCACCCTGGCCTCCGGCCGCGCTCCGAGCTGACCGAGCCTGCGACCGGTTCAAGGCAACCCTGAGCTGAGAGTCACTCCTCGGCTCTGTCTCTGCAGCCGGCTTCCCCGTTCTAATACCGGTAAGCTCTGCGACACTGAGACACCCCCGATCCTTCTGCGACCCTGCGGGACCTGAGGCCGCGCTTACTCCGCCTGGGCTTCACCCCAGTTAAGCCTCTGGAGCAATGTCCCTCAGCAGAACAGACTTTTAAAAGTCCTGATTTGCTCCGTTGCTCCGCCGCTCGCCGGGAGCCGGCCCCTCCCCCCGCGGTCTATCTTCCCGTCGCTTTGGATTCACTTCTCCGCCAGTCCTACCTTGCAGAAAGTGGTTGATTTTCTGTTTCTGGAATTGCTGTTCTTCTTCTCTTCAATCTCCCGTTGGATTTGTAGGTGTTTGCAATCTTTAGATAAGCTATTTAGCTGATCTCCCGCTACCCGAAGTAGTCTCAGCCTGCTACTTCTCCGCCATCTTGACTCCTCCTATTGTTTTTCTTTTTTTAATTGTTTCTTTTTGTTTTTCTGAACCTTTTTTATCCCCTTTCTCCCCCCTCACGATCTGGGATCTCTTCTAATTTGGCTAAAGCATATTTCCCTGGGGTTGTTGCCACCCTTTTAGTATTTTACTTGCTCCTTCATATACTCTTATCTGGACAAAATGACAAGGCGGAAAAATTCACAACAAAAAAAAGAACAAGAGGCAATACCAAAGGCTAGGGACCTAATCAATACAGACATTGGTAATATGTCAGATCTAGAGTTCAGAATGACGATTCTCAAGGTTCTAGCCGGGCTTGAAAAAGGCATGGAAGATATTAGAGAAACCCTCTCGGGAGATATAAAAGCCCTTTCTGGAGAAATAAAAGAACTAAAATCTAACCAAGTTGAAATCAAAAAAGCTATTAATGAGGTGCAATCATAAATGGAGGCTCTCACTGCTAGGATAAATGAGGCAGAAGAAAGAATTAGCGATATAGAAGACCAAATGACAGAGAATAAAGAAGCTGAGCAAAAGAGGGACAAACAGCTACTGGACCACGAGGGGAGAATTCGAGAGATAAGTGACACCATAAGACGAAACAACATTAGAATAATTGGGATTCCAGAAGAAGAGGAAACAGAGAGGGGAGCAGAAGGTATATTGGAGAGAATTATTGGAGAGAATTTCCCCAATATGGCAAAGGGAACAAGCATCAAAATCCAGGAGGTTCAGAGAACCCCCCTCAAAATCAATAAGAATAGGTCCACACCCCGTCACCTAAGAGGAAAATTGACAAGTCTTAGTGACAAAGAGAAGATCCTGAAAGCAGCCCGGGAAAAGAAGTCTGTAACGTACAATGGTAAAAATATTAGATTGGCAGCAGACTTATCCACAGAGACCTGGCAGGCCAGAAAGAGCTGGCATGATATATTCAGAGTACTAAATGAGAAAAACATGCAGCCAAGATTACTATATCCAGCTAGGCTATCATTGAAAATAGAAGGAGAGATTAAAAGCTTCCAAGACAAACAAAAACTGAAAGAATTTGCAAATACCAAACCAGCTCTACAGGAAATATTGAAAGGGGTCCTCTAAGCAAAGAGAGACCCTAAAAGTAGTAGATCAGAAAGAAACAGAGACAATATACAATAACAGTCACCTTACAGGCAATACAATGGCACTAAATTCATATCTCTCAATACTTACCCTGAATGGTAATGGGCTAAATGCCCCAATCAAAAGACACAGGGTATCAGAATGGATTAAAAAAACAAAACCCATCTATATGTTGCCTACAAGAAACTCATCTTAAACCCAAAGACACCTCCAGATTTAAAGTGAGGGGGTGGAAAAGAATTTACCATGCTAATGGACATCAGAAGAAAGCAGGAGTGGCAATCCTTATATCAGATCGATTAGATTTTAAGCCAAAGACTACAATAAGAGATGAGGAAGGACACTATACCATACTCAAAGGAACTGTCCAACAAGAAGATCTAACAATTTTAAATATCTATGCCCCTAACGTGGGAGCACCCAACTATATAAACCAATTAATAACAAAATCAAAGAAACACATCGACAAGAATACAATAATAGTAGGGGACTTTAACACTCCCCTCACTGAAATGGACAGATCATCCAAGCAAAAGATCAACAAGGAAATCAAGGCCTTAAATGACACACTGGACCAGATGGACATCACAGATATATTCAGAACATTTCATCCCAAAGCAACAGAATACACATTCTTCTCTAGTGCACATGGAACATTCTCCAGAATAGATCACATTCTCGGTCCTAAATCAGTTCTCAACTGTTATCAAAAGATTGGGATCATTCCCTGCATATTTTCAGACCACAATGCTCTGAAGCTAGAACTCAATCACAAGAGGAAATTTGGAAAGAACCCAAATACATGGAGACTAAACAGCATCCTTCTAAAGAATGAATGGGTCAACCAGGAAATTAAAGAGGAATTGAAAAAATTCATGGAAACAAATGATAATGAAAACACAACAGTTCAGAATCTGTGGGACACAACAAAGGCAGTCCTGAGAGGAAAATATATAGCGGTACAAGCCTTTCTCAAGAAACAAGAAAGGTCTCAGGTACACAACCTAACCCTACACCTAAAGGAGCTGGAGAAAGAACAAGAAAGAAACCCTAAACCCAGCAGGAGAAGAGAAATCATAAAGATCAGAGCAGAAATCAATGAAATAGAAACCAAAAAAACAATAGAACAAATCAACGAAACTAGGAGCTGGTTCTTTGAAAGAATTAATAAGATTGATAAACCCCTGGCCAGACTTATCAATAAGAAAAGAGAAAGGACCCAAATAAATAAAATCATGAATGAAAGAGGAGAGATCACAATGAACACCAAAGAAATACAGACAATTATAAGAACATACTATGAGCAACTCTACGCCAACAAATTTGACAATCTGGAAGAAATGGATGCATTCCTAGAGACCTATAAACTACCACAACTGAACCAGGAAGAAATGGAAAGCCTCAACAGACCCATAACCAGTAAGGAGATTGAAACAGTCATCAAAAATCTCCAAACAAACAAAAGCCCAGGGCCAGATGGCTTCCCAGGGGAATTCTACCAAACATTTAAAGAAGAACTAATTCCTATTCTCCTGAAACTGTTCCAAAAAATAGAAATAGAAGGAAAACTTCCAAACTCATTTTATGAGGCCAGCATCACCTTGATCCCAAAACCAGACAAGGATCCCATCAAAAAAGAGAACTACAGACCAATATCCTTGATGAACACAGATGCAAAAATTCTCGCCAAAATACTAGCCAATAGGACTCAACAGTACATTAAAAGGATTATTCACCACGACCAAGTGGGATTTATTCCAGGGCTGCAAGGTTGGTTCAACATCCACAAATCAATCAATGTGATACAACACATCAATAAAAGAAAGAACAAGAATCATATGATACTCTCCATAGATGCTGAAAAAGCATTTGACAAAGTACAGCATCCCTTCCTGATCAAAACTCTTCAAAGTGTAGGGATAGACGGCACATACCTCAATATTATCAAAGCCATCTATGAAAAACCCACCGCAAATATCATTCTCAATGGAGAAAAACTGAAAGCTTTTCCGCTAAGGTCAGGAACACGGCAGGGATGTCCGTTATCACCACTGCTATTCAACATAGTACTAGAAGTCCTAGCCTCAGCAATCAGACAACAAAAGGAAATTAAAGGCATCCAAATCGGCAAAGAAGAAGTCAAACTATCACTCTTTGCAGATGATATGATACTATATGTGGAAAACCCAAAAGACTCCACTCCAAAACTGCTAGAACTTGTACAGGAATTCAGTAAAGTGTCAGGATATAAAATCAATGCACAGAAATCAGTTGCATTTCTCTACACCAACAACAAGACAGAAGAAAGAGAAATTAAGGAGTCCATCCCATTTACAATTGCACCCAAAACTATAAGATACCTAGGAATAAACCTAACCAAAGAGACTAAGAATCTACACTCAGAAAACTATAAAGTACTCATGAAAGAAATTGAGGAAGACACAAAGAAATGGAAAAATGTTCCATGCTCCTGGATTGGAAGAATAAATATTGTGAAAATGTCTATGCTACTTAAAGCAATCTACACATTTAATGCAATTCCTATCAAAGTACCATCCATTTTTTTCAAAGAAATGGAACAAATAATCCTAAAATGTATATGGAACCAGAAAAGACCTCGAATAGCCAAAGCAATATTGAAAAAGAAAGCCAAAGTTGGTGGCATCACAATTCCGGACTTCAAGCTCTATTACAAAGCTGTCATCATCAAGACAGCATGGTATTGGCACAAAAACAGACACATAGATCAATGGAACAGAATAGAGAGCCCAGAAATAGACCCTCAACTCTATGGTCAACTCCTCTTCGACAAAGCAGGAAAGAATGTCCAATGGAAAAAAGACAGCCTCTTCAATAAATGGTGTTGGGAAAATTGGACAGCCACATGCAGAAAAATGAAATTGGATCATTTCCTTACACCACACACGAAAATAGACTCAAAATGGATGAAGGACCTCAATGTGAGAAAGGAATCCATCAAAATCCTTGAGGAGAACACAGGCAGCAACCTCTTCGACCTCAGCCGCAGCAACATCTTCCTAGGAACATCACCAAAGGCAAGGGAAGCAAGGGCAAAAATGAACTTTTGGGATTTTATCAAGATCAAAAGCTTTTGCACAGTAAAGGAAACAGTTAACAAAACCAAAAGACAACTGACGGAATGGGAGAAGATATTTGCAAATGACATATCAGATAAAGGGCTAGTGTCCAAAATCTATAAAGAACTTAGCAAACTCAACACCCAAAGAACAAATAATCCAATCAAGAAATGGGCAGAGGACATGAACAGACATTTCTGCAAAGAAGACATCCAGATGGCCAACAGACACATGAAAAAGTGCTCCATATCACTCGGCATCAGGGAAATACAAATCAAAACCACCATGAGATATCACCTCACACCAGTCAGAATGGCTAAAATTAACAAGTCAGGAAATGACAGATGCTGGCGAGGATGCGGAGAAAGGGGAACCCTCCTACACTGTTGGTGGGAATGCAAGCTGGTGCAACCACTCTGGAAAACAGCATGGAGGTTCCTCAAAATGTTGAAAATAGAACTACCCTATGACCCTGCAATTGCACTGCTGGGTATTTACCCTAAAGATACAAACGTAGTGATCCGAAGGGGCACGTGCACCCGAATGTTTATAGCAGCAATGTCTACAATAGCCAAACTATGGAAAGAACCTAGATGTCCATCAACAGACGAATGGATAAAGAAGATGTGGTATATATACACAATGGAATACTATGCAGCCATCAAAAGAAATGAAATCTTGCCATTTGCGACGACATGGATGGAACTAGAGGGTATCATGCTTAGCGAAATAAGTCAGTCGGAGAAAGACAACTATCATATGATTTCCCTGATATGAGGGAGAAGAGATGCAACATGGGGGGTTAAGGGGGTAGGAGAAGAGTAAATGAAACAAGATGGGATTGGGAGGGAGACAAACCATAAGTGACTCTTAATCTCACAAAACAAACTGAGGGTTGATGGGGGGAAGGGGGTTGGGAGATGGGGCGTGGGGTTATGGATATTGGGGAGGGTATGTGCTATGGTGAGTGCTGTGAAGTGTGTAAACCTGGCGATTCAGAGACCTGTACCCCTGGGGATAAAAATATATGTTTATAAAAAATAAAATTAAAAAAAATAAAAATAAAAAAATAAAAAAATAAAATATTGGGTTAAATAGAAAAAAAAAATATAACAAATAAACAGCATTGGGGTTATTGAATGCTAATTGCAGTACTTCCCTAAGAGTCTCAATCATATGAGGTACCTACCTCATATACTAGTATTAGTACCATTTTGCAGATGGGAAAACTGAGGCAAAAAATAACTTTTGAAAATTCATACAGCTGGGTAAGTGATGGAGTTGGATTTGAATCTGACAAGCCACACTGTGCTATGCTGCATCAAATTTTCAGGGTTGTAACTAAGAGTATTATTAATTATAGCTCACACCACAAATTGGTAGCAAGTTGAACAGCGTGGTCTGGGTTGTGCGGTGAAGAGAAGACTGAGTTGACAGGCACCACATGGGGCCTGTGAAGCCAGGCTTCAGAAAGCCAGTGTTCATGTGGGCTTCCCATAAAGAACCCTTCAGATCCCACCATTTTCCTGTGCTGGGTAATCACAGGATTTACCTGGAGGAGTCAGGATTTTGTCTCTTGTGATCCTGGCTGGGGGCTCAGAGCTCCTGTTGCTACTGGAGTCATCTATAATTAGAGGATTAAACCATCTCACGTCTGGGCTGACTGCAGGCATCGTTGACAAGCATCAGTCTTACTGATGGGTATGGATGTCTCTGTGGTTTGTAGCTCCATGTAGAGATGGATAGAACATCAGAAACATAGAAAAGGAAAATAAACTGCAGAAACCTTTCAAGTTTTCACTTCTTCCTACTCAGATTGTATTCCCTTTTTTGAATATTTCATGCAGCAGAGATATACAGTCACCCTTCCTTCCTCTGCCTCCCTGAAGACTGGCTGCGGCATAGCATCTATGCAGCTTATATTGCATTGCACTGGGCTATATACAGTCTATACATTATCATTCATACGCTCAGGTTTGTTTGGCACAGATAAAGCATCAGGGTCTCTTCCAAAGTGACCTTTCTTTTACTGGCTCCTCTCCATACACTGGCTTCTGAGCTGAAGCATGCGGTTTGATTTCTACCCTCAAGCTGTAGAACTTCTCTGTTAGGTCCCCATATCCTTAAATACTCAGATCCTAGTCTTTCTGACCTCCCTCTGGTGAGCTATTAGGGTACTACCAAATTATAACAAGTCTATTACAGAAACATCAAATGATACTAAGGTACATTAAGGAGAAGATGAAAATCCTCAATCGTTCCACCCATACATCCATAAAGATGACCATTATTATCAGCCTGTGTCTATATTCACAAAGCACATAAAAATTGAGAGATGAATGTTAGCAAATTATAAGATATTATTTCTACTACTTATAATCTAATTTTCCTACTCAGTAACACGTTGTGGACATTCATCTATTTTGTCTGGATAATTTGAAGGATTGGTCTACCTTATCCTTATTAATGCCTGCATAGTGTTTCACAGTCCAAAACAAACTCACCTCGGTGAAGAGAACCACTATCCATCCAGATAAGAAAATGGCTGTCTTCCTTGACACATCTCCCCAAAGCCAGTCACTTAACTAAGTCCCTGTGTATCTGTTTTCCTGAATCACTCAAATTCACTGCTCCTCTCATCTCTATCATTACCACTTTAGTTCAAGCTACCATCTTCTCTCACCTAAAGTTCTGCAATTATCTCTCAGTCGGCACCTTTTCAAATTAAAAATCTGATCAGATTATCAACCCCAACATCTAGTCCTTCTTGCTTTAAAGCATTGTCATAACTTCCCTTTGCTCTTGAGATAGAGACAAGATGCCCAAGGCCTTCATGGGGTGGCCCCTGATGAAGCAAAAGGTCATACACATTTAAAATTTTGATAATCATCATCAATCTCCCCAAAAACCCAAGCAAGTACCACCAATGGTACTTGAAAGTGTGAGAAAGAGATGCTTTAAATCTCCCCCACCTCCACCCTACTGTCGCCACTATCCTATACCAAAAAAACTCCCAGGGACTAAATGTTGATTTAACCAGCACTAAGTCTTTACATCCATAAAATAATATGACTTGAGGCAGTTTCAAATTAATACAGAAAATACTGCAGTAGTTTCAACTCTGCCAGCTATGTTACCACACAAAGGCTCAGTTGGGAGGTAATTACAAACCATAGCATCCCGGGCCTCCTGCAGATCTGAAAGAGTGCAGGTCTGTTTGGCTACTGAGCACTTCCAATTTCAGTATCTCTCAGGCAGCCAGCTGGAGGCGGCCATCTGGTTTGTAAAGGGAAATCCCTCGATGATTCTTTCTTCAATCTGGAAAAGTGTTTGCTGTCAATTTCCTCTTTTTAACTGTTCACTGGATCAGTTTGAAGCCACACCTTCCCCATGCATTTTTTCCAGCTTAATTCTTGATTAATGCTTAGCAAATTGTGAGGCTTCTGATCTAAGAGCGAAGTCACAATTTGAACTCACACTTACACTGGATTCTGGCTCATCCCAAACCTACTTTGTTACAAAGCAATAGGTGATTCATGCAATATACAACTGGTACCTAAGTCCCTCCCCACTATAATTCTCCCTCCAAAAACTCAAACAAAAAATGACCATTCTCTAAGTGTTTGGGGGACTCCATCCTTTGGGGAACTATCATAAATGAGATATTTGTACTAAAAAAACAGCTGTTTCCTCTGTGCTCTTTTTGCCGGGGAAGCTGTTGTCTCAGCCACTTTCCGTATTCCCTCCAGCCAAATAGTACAGGACTCTTCTTGGAGGAGCCCTGAGAGGGAACTTTGGCTTTAGAGCAACACAAGCCTACCTTTAATTAGCTGTTTGACCTTGAGCTTTAAGGTGATTTAAAGCTGTATGAGCTTTAATGTGATTTAAAGTCTCTGAATCTCTTTTTACTCAGTTGAAAGTGAGATTATTATTCATCTCTAAATAGTATCATCTGCAAAAATCTTGACTTTGGGCACCATTGTGGGATCCAATAAAAGTTGTAGGATGGGAGGAGGAGTCAAGATGGCGGAGAAGTAGCAGGCTGAGACTACTTTAGGTAGCGGGAGATCAGCTAGATAGCTTATCTAAAGATTGCAAACACCTACAAATCCAACAGGAGATCGAAGAGAAGTGGAACAGCAACTCTAGAAACAGAAAATCAACCACTTTCTGAAAGGTAGGACTGGCGGAGAAGTGATCCAAAGCGACGGGAAGATAGACCGCGGGGGGAGGGGCCAGCTCCCAGTGAGCGGCGGAGCAACGGAGCACAAAATCAGGACTTTTAAAAGTCTGTTCCGCTGAGGGACATCGCTCCAGAGGCTTAACTGGGGTGAAGCCCACGCAGGGTCAGCGTGGCCTCAGGTCCCGCAGGGTCACAGAAGGATCGGGGGTGTCTGAGTGTCACAGAGCTTACAGGTATTAGAACGGGGAAGCTGGCTACAGAGACAGACCGAGGAGTAAGCTCTAAGCTCGGGGTTACCTTGAACCGGTCGCAGGCTCGGTCAGCTTGGAGCGTGGCCGGAGGCCAGGGTGACGGGAGTAATTGGGCGCTGTTCTCTGAGGGTGCACTGAGGAGTGGGGCCCCGGGCTCTCGGCTCCTCCGGGCCGGAGACCGGGAGGCCACCATCTTCATTCCCACCCTCCGGAACTCTACGGAAAGCGCTCAGGGAACAAAAGCTCCCAAAAGCAAACCCGATTGGATTACTCAGACCAGCCAGGTAAGGGCTGTGCAACTCCGCCTGGGGCAAAGACACTTGAAATCACTACAACAGGCCCCTCCCCCAGAAGATCGACAAGAAACCCAGCCAGGACCAAGTTCACCTACCAAGGAGTGCAGTTTCAATACTAAGGAGAGCAGCGGAATTCCAGAGGAGGAGAAAGCAAAGCACGGAACTCATGGCTTTCTCCCCATGATTCTTTAGCCTTGCAGTTAATTTAATTTTTTTCTTTTTTAATTTTTTTTTCTTCTGCTGCTAAATTTTTTTAACTTTTACCCTTTTCTTTTTTAACGTTTTTTAAATAGTTTATCTAATATACATATATATATTTTTATCCTTTTTATATTTTTTCTTTATTGTTTTTCTTGTCTCTTTTTTTTTTTTTTAATTTTTTTTTTTTTTTAATTTTTTATTTTTTTTTCAGCATAACAGTATTCATTATTTTTGCACCACACCCAGTGCTCCATGCAATCCGTGCCCTCTAAAATACCCACCACCTGGTGCCCCCAACCTCCCACCCCCCACCCCTTCAAAATTCTCAGATCGTTTTTCAGAGTCCATAGTCTCTCATGGTTCACCTCCCCTTCCAATTTCCCTCAACTCCCTTCTCCTTTCCATCTCACCTTGTCCTCCATGCTATTTGTTATGCTCCACAAATAAGTGAAACCATATGATAATTGACTCTCTCTGCTTGACTTATTTCACTCAGCATAATCTCTTCCAGTCCCGTCCATGTTGCTACAAAACTTGGGGATTCATCCTTTCTTTCTTTCTTTCTTTCTTTTTTTTTTTTTTTTTACAGCTTTATAAACATATATTTTTATCCCCAGGGGTACAGGTCTGCGAATCGCCAGGTTTACACACTTCACAACACTCACCATAGCACATACCCTCCCCGATATCCATAACCCCACCCCCCTCCCAACCCCCTCCCCCCATCAACCCTCAGTTTGTTTTGTGAGATTAAGAGTCACTTATGGTTTGTCTCCCTCCCAATCCCATCTTGTTTCATTTACTCTTCTCCTACCCCCTCGACCCCCCATGTTGCATCTCCTCTCCCTCATATCAGGGAGATCATATGATAGTTGTCTTTCTCCGATTGACTTATTTCGCTAAGCATGATACCCTCTAGTTCCATCCACGTCGTCGCAAATGGCAAGATTTTATTTCTTTTGATGGCTGCATAGTATTCCATTGTGTATATATATCACATCTTCTTTATCCATTCGTCTGTTGATGGACATCTAGGTTCTTTCCATAGTTTGGCTATTGTAGACATTGCTGCTATAAACATTCGGGTGCACGTGCCCCTTCGGATCACTACGTTTGTATCTTTAGGGTAAATACCCAGCAGTGCAATTGCAGGGTCATAGGGTAGTTCTATTTTCAACATTTTGAGGAACCTCCATGCTGTTTTCCAGAGTGGTTGCACCAGCTTGCATTCCCACCAACAGTGTAGGAGGGTTCCCCTTTCTCCGCATCCTCGCCAGCATCTGTCCTTTCCTGACTTGTTAATTTTAGCCATTCTGACTGGTGTGAGGTGATATCTCATTGTGGTTTTGATTTGTATTTCCCTGATGCCGAGTGATATGGAGCACTTTTTCATGTGTCTGTGGGCCATCTGGATGTCTTCTTTGCAGAAATGTCTGTTCATGTCCTCTGCCCATTTCTTGATTGGATTATTTGTTCTTTGGGTGTTGAGTTTGCTAAGTTCTTTATAGATTTTGGACACTAGCCCTTTATCTGATATGTCATTTGCAAAAATCTTCTCCCATTCTGTCAGTTGTCTTTTGGTTTTGTTCACTGTTTCCTTTGCTGTGCAAAAGCTTTTGATCTTGATAAAATCCCAAAAGTTCATTTTTGCCCTTGCTTCCCTTGCCTTTGGTGATGTTCCTAGGAAGATGTTGCTGCGGCTGAGGTCGAAGAGGTTGCTGCCTGTGTTCTCCTCGAGGATTTTGATGGATTCCTTTCTCACATTGAGATCCTTCATCCATTTTGAGTCTATTTTCGTGTGTGGTTTAAGGAAATGGTCCAATTTCATTTTTCTGCATGTGGCTGTCCAATTTTCCCAACACCATTTATTGAAGAGGCTGTCTTCTTTCCATTGGACATTCTTTCCTGCTTTGTCGAAGATGAGTTGACCATAGAGTTGAGGGTCCATTTCTGGGCTCTCTATTCTGTTCCATTGATCTATGTGTCTGTTTTTGTGCCAGTACCATGCTGTCTTGATGATGACAGCTTTGTAATAGAGCTTGAAGTCCGGAATTGTGATGCCACCAACCTTTGCTTTCTTTTTCAATATTCCTTTGGCTATTCGAGGTCTTTTCTGGTTCCATATAAATTTTAGGATTATTTGTTCCATTTCTTTGAAAAAAATGGATGGTACTTTGATAGGAATTGCATTAAATGTGTAGATTGCTTTAGGTAGCATAGACATTTTCACAATATTTATTCTTCCAATCCAGGAGCAGGGAACATTTTTCCATTTCTTTGTGTCTTCCTCAATTTCTTTCATGAGTACTTTATAGTTTTCTGAGTATAGATTCTTAGTCTCTTTGGTTAGGTTTATTCCTAGGTATCTTATAGTTTTGGGTGCAATTGTAAATGGGATGGACTCCTTAATTTCTCTTTCTTCTGTCTTGTTGTTGGTGTAGAGAAATGCAACTGATTTCTGTGCATTAATTTTATATCCTGACACTTTACTGAATTCCTGTACAAGTTCTAGCAGTTTTGGAGTGGAGTCTTTTGGGTTTTCCACATAGAGTATCATATCATCTGCGAAGAGTGATAGTTTGACTTCTTCTTTGCTGATTTGGATGCCTTTAATTTCCTTTTGTTGTCTGATTGCTGAGGCTAGGACTTCTAGTACTATGTTGAATAGCAGTGGTGATAACGGACATCCCTGCCGTGTTCCTGACCTTAGCGGAAAAGCTTTCAGTTTTTCTCCATTGAGAATGATATTTGCGGTGGGTTTTTCATAGATGGCTTTGATAATATTGAGGTATGTGCCGTCTATCCCTACACTTTGAAGAGTTTTGATCAGGAAGGGATGCTGTACTTTGTCAAATGCTTTTTCAGCATCTATGGAGAGTATCATATGATTCTTGTTCTTTCTTTTATTGATGTGTTGTATCACATTGATTGATTTGCGGATGTTGAACCAGCCTTGCAGCCCTGGAATAAATCCCACTTGGTCGTGGTGAATAATCCTTTTAATGTACTGTTGAGTCCTATTGGCTAGTATTTTGGCGAGAATTTTTGCATCTGTGTTCATCAAGGATATTGGTCTGTAGTTCTCTTTTTTGTTGGGATCCTTGTCTGGTTTTGGGATCAAGGTGATGCTGGCCTCATAAAATGAGTTTGGAAGTTTTCCTTCTATTTCTATTTTTTGGAACAGTTTCAGGAGAACAGGAATTAGTTCTTCTTTAAATGTTTGTTAGAATTCCCCCAGGAAGCCGTCTGGCCCTGGGCTTTTGTTTGTTTGGAGATTTTTGATGACTGTTTCAATCTCCTTACTGGTTATGGGTCTGTTCAGGCTTTCTATTTCTTCCTGGTTCAGTTGTGGTAGTTTATATGTCTCTAGGAATGCATCCATTTCTTCCAGATTGTCAAATTTGTTGGCGTAGAGTTGCTCATAGTATGTTCTTATAATTGTCTGTATTTCTTTGGTGTTCGTTGTGATCTCTCCTCTTTCATTCATGATTTTATTTATTTGGGTCCTCTCTCTTTTCTTTTTGATAAGTCTGGCCAGGGGTTTTTCAATCTTATTAATTCTTTCAAAGAACCAGCTCCTAGTTTCGTTGATTTGTTCTATTGTTTTTTTTGGTTTCTATTTCATTGATTTCTGCTCTGATCTTTATGATTTCTCTTCTCCTGCTGGGTTTAGGGTTTCTTTCTTGTTCTTTCTCCAGCTCCTTTAGGTGTAGGGTTAGGTTGTGTACCTGAGACCTTTCTTGTTTCTTGAGAAAGGCTTGTACCGCTATATATTTTCCTCTCAGGACTGCCTTTGTTGTGTCCCACAGATTCTGAACTGTTGTGTTTTCATTATCATTTGTGTCCATAAATTTTTTCGATTCTTCTTTGACTTCCTGGTTGACCCATTCATTCTTTAGAAGGATGCTGTTTAGTCTCCATGTATTTGGGTTCTTTCCAAATTTCCTCTTGTGATTGAGTTCTAGCTTCAGAGCATTGTGGTCTGAAAATATGCAGGGAATGATCCCAATCTTTTGATAACAGTTGAGAACTGATTTAGGACCAAGAATGTGATCTATTCTGGAGAACGTTCCATGTGCACTAGAGAAGAATGTGTATTCTGTTGCTTTGGGATGAAATGTTCTGAATATATCTGTGATGTCCATCTGGTCCAGTGTGTCATTTAAGGCCTTGATTTCCTTGTTGATCTTTTGCTTGGATGATCTGTCCATTTCAGTGAGGGGAGTGTTAAAGTCCCCTACTATTATTGTATTCTTGTCGATGTGTTTCTTTGATTTTGTTATTAATTGGTTTATATAGTTGGGTGCTCCCACGTTAGGGGCATAGATATTTAAAATTGTTAGATCTTCTTGTTGGACAGTTCCTTTGAGTATGGTATAGTGTCCTTCCTCATCTCTTATTGTAGTCTTTGGCTTAAAATCTAATCGATCTGATATAAGGATTGCCACTCCTGCTTTCTTCTGATGTCCATTAGCATGGTAAATTCTTTTCCACCCCCTCACTTTAAATCTGGAGGTGTCTTTGGGTTTAAGATGAGTTTCTTGTAGGCAACATATAGATGGGTTTTGTTTTATTAATCCATTCTGATACCCTGTGTCTTTTGATTGGGGCATTTAGCCCATTACCATTCAGGGTAAGTATTGAGAGATATGAATTTAGTGCCATTGTATTGCCTGTAAGGTGACTGTTATTGTATATTGTCTCTGTTTCTTTCTGATCTACTACTTTTAGGGTCTCTCTTTGCTTAGAGGACCCCTTTCAATATTTCCTGTAGAGCTGGTTTGGTATTTGCAAATTCTTTCAGTTTTTGTTTGTCTTGGAAGCTTTTAATCTCTCCTTCTATTTTCAATGATAGCCTAGCTGGATATAGTAATCTTGGCTGCATGTTTTTCTCATTTAGTACTCTGAATATATCATGCCAGCTCTTTCTGGCCTGCCAGGTCTCTGTGGATAAGTCTGCTGCCAATCTAATATTTTTACCATTGTACGTTACAGACTTCTTTTCCCGGGCTGCTTTCAGGATCTTCTCTTTGTCACTAAGACTTGTCAATTTTCCTCTTAGGTGACGGGGTGTGGACCTATTCTTATTGATTTTGAGGGGGGTTCTCTGAACCTCCTGGATTTTG
The DNA here is from genome assembly GCF_902655055.1 of Lutra lutra. Lineage (NCBI taxonomy): Eukaryota > Metazoa > Chordata > Mammalia > Carnivora > Mustelidae > Lutra > Lutra lutra. Next base: position 127,950,003 of record NC_062278.1, on the reverse strand, counting down.
ATGCTTGTTCCCTTTGCCATATTGGGGAAATTCTCTCCAATAATTCTCTCCAATATACCTTCTGCTCCCCTCTCTGTTTCCTCTTCTTCTGGAATCCCAATTATTCTAATGTTGTTTCGTCTTATGGTGTCACTTATCTCTCGAATTCTCCCCTCATGGTCCAGTAGCTGTTTGTCCCTCTTTTGCTCAGCTTCTTTATTCTCTGTCATTTGGTCTTCTATATCGCTAATTCTTTCTTCTGCCTCATTTATCCTAGCAGTGAGAGCCTCCATTTTTGATTGCACCTCATTAATAGCTTTTTTGATTTCAACTTGGTTAGATTTTAGTTCTTTTATTTCTCCAGAAAGGGCTTTTATATCTCCCGAGAGGGTTTCTCTAATATCTTCCATGCCTTTTTCAAGCCCGGCTAGAACCTTGAGAATCGTCATTCTGAACTCTAGATCTGACATATTACCAATGTCTGTATTGATTAGGTCCCTAGCCTTTGGTACTGCCTCTTGTTTTTTTTTTTGTGGTGAATTTTTCCACCTTGTCATTTTGTCCAGATAAGAGTATATGAAGGAGCAAGTAAAATACTAAAAGGGTGGCAACAACCCCAGGAAAATATGCTTTAGCCAAATCAGTAGAGGTTCCAAATCGTGAGGGGGGAGAAAGGGGATAAAAAGGGATCAGAAAGAAAAAAAAAACTATTAAAAAAAGAAAGCCGATAAAGAAAAAATATAAAAGGAAATATATATATATATATATATATATATATATATATATATTAGATAAACTATTTAAAAAACGTTAAAAAAGAAAAGGGTAAAAGTTAAAAAATTTAGCAGAAGAAGAGAAAAAAAATTGAAAAAGAAAAAAAAATTAAATTAACTGCAAGGCTAAAGAATCATGGGGAGAAAGCCATGAGTTCCGTGCTTTGCTTTCTTCTCCTCTGGTATTCCGCCGCTCTCCTTGGTATTGAAACTGCACTCCTGGGTACGTGTACTTGGTCCTGGCTGGGTTTCTCGTTGATCTTCTGGAGGAGGGACCTGTTGTAGTGATTCTCAAGCGTCTTTGCCCCAGGCGGAGTTGCACCGCCCTTACCCGGGGCCGGGCTGAGTAATCCGCTCGGGTTTGCTGGGTTTGCTTTTGGGAGTTTTTGTTCCCTGAGTGCTTTCTGTAGAGTCTGGAGGGCGGGGATGAAGATGGCGGCATCCTGGTCTCCGGCCCAGAGGAGCCGAGAGCTCGGGGCCCCACTCCTCAGTGCGCCCTCAGAGAACAGCGCCCAATGACTCCTGTCACCCTGGCCTCCGGCCGCGCTCCGAGCTGACCGAGCCTGCAACCGATTCAAGGTAACCCCGAGCTTAGAGCTTACTCCTCAGCTCTGTCTCTGTAGCCGGCTTCCCTGTTCTAATACCGGTAAGCTCTGTGACACTCAGACACCCCCGATCCTTCTGTGACCCTGTGGGACCTGAGGCAGCGCTGACCCCGCCTGGGCTCCACCGCATTTAAGCATCTGGAGCGATGTCCCTCAGCGGAACAGACTTTTAAAAGTCCTGATTTTGTGCTCCGTTGCTCCGCCGCTCCCCGGGAGCCAGCCCCTCCCCTCGCGGTCTATCTTTCAGTCGCTTTGGATTCACTTCTCCGCCAGTCCTACCTTTCAGATAGTGGTTCATTTTCTGTTTCTAGAATTGCTGTTCTTCTTCTCTTCAATATCCCGTTGGATTTGTAGGTGTTTGCAATCTTTAGATAAGCTATTTAGCTGCTCTCCCGCTACCTGAAGTAGTCTCAGCCTGCTACTTCTCCGCCATCTTGACTCCTCTCTCTATTTGTTATATTCTGACTGATGTTAGATACCTGAAAACCTCAGAGTAAATCAGTTCCACATTAGTCATTGCCTGTGTTTGAAGGTCCTCTAGGACTTTGGAAGTGAGGAAAATCAGGTTTTCCTTTGAGGATAAAACAGATAAATACATAGTAGATCATGACAAAATCACCTCAAAGTGACAGAATTGTTCCTAGACAAGCAGGACTCAACTAACCATTCTTTATTCAGTCATGCATGCATGAAATGACTTCTGGGTGTCTACCATGTCTCAGGCAGCAGCCTGGGTGCCAAATAGAAATTGGGACTTGATGTCTGTCTTCCCAACCAGTAGGGGAAATAGGCAATAAGTGAGAGTAAGCAAATGGACACACATGGGGTAACAAATTGCAGTAGGTGTTATAAAGAAAGGGAACTATTAGAAGGGGGTTTGGTTGTAAAGTACTCTGCATATGACTATACCATATACTATCCATCCTTTTGTTGATGGACATTAAGGCTGTTTTAATTTTCTTTTTTGGCGATCATGAATAGTGTTGCTAGGAACATTCTTACGTGCATGTTTTGGTGACAGGGATTTTTAGTAAGTTTTAACTTTTTAGGAATTTGTCCATTTAGTACCAAGACCAAGGTGGTGGGAGCATTGTACCATAGACGTATGACATAAAAGAGTGCAATGTCTGTAGAGAATCCAAAAACAATATTAAAACCAGTGAAAATATCAGAAATCTCAAACCCCTCCCAATCTTTTTTTTTTTTTTTTAAGATTTTATTTATTTATTTGACAGAGCACAAGTAGGCAGAGAGGCAGGCAGAGAGAGAGGGGGAAGCAGGTTCCCTGCCGAGCAGAGAACCCCATGCGGGGCCCCATCCCAGGACCCTGGGACCATGACCTGAGCCAAAGGCAGAGGCTTTAACCCACTGAGCCACCTAGGTGCCCCTTTTGTTGGTTTTTATTTAAAAACATGGCTGAGATTTCTGCTGCACTTCAATAATATTTATATGTAAGCTTCAAACTGGCACTTAAAAAAAATTTTTTTTTTTAGATTTTATTTATTTATTTGAGAGAGAGAGATGTTGAGCAGTGGGGGAGTGGCAAAGTGAGAGTCAGAAGGACGCTCCCCACTGATCAAGGAGTCTGACAAGGGTCTTGATCCCAGGACTCTGAGATTATGACCTGACCTGAAGGCAGACGCTTAACCAGCTGAGCTACCCAGGCACCCCAATAGTTTGGCATTATTTAAGCTTGATTGCTTTGGGTGTAGTTTCTGTCTCCAACTTTACTTCATATAGTACATGTTGTATATTACATGTTCCTGAGTTTAAATAGTAGATTAGGGTTAACAATGATAGTCTGGTGATTGGAAACGCAAAGAAACAGAACTTGAGTTACATAAATTCTGTTATCCTATGTGACCACTTTGGAGTTTACAAATATCTGTAGAGATGTTTGAAAGGAACTAGAGTGGATCCTAAAGAACAAAGGCGTGGAAGTTTTTCAGTTTCTGAAATTTATTGCAGAGTGCTATTTTTATCAATCACGGACAAGCTTAACAGTGTATTTGAGAACTTTTCCCAACTACTTATATATCTGCCCCTTCATATGAAAGATAATTTTCAAAATTAAAATTAATAAAGTGTTTTTTGTTTTTTGAGTGAAGATAATTTGACATATCTGTCTAAATTGCCTATGTGTATGGATATGTGAAGAAGATCAGATTTGGTGAAGTCATTGATGCAGTTGCAGAAGTTTAGGCACAAAAATAGAGATTATTTCTATTCACTACAGTCACAGTTTACTATTTAAGTATAAATATTTTCTCTTTTAAAATACATTAGCATAGGGGCACCTGAGTGGTTCAGTGGGTTAAGCCTGTGCCTTTGGCTCAGGTCATGGTCCCAGGGTCCTGGGATGGGGCCCCTCATGGGGCTCTCTGCTCGGCAGGGAGCCTGCTTCCCCCTCTCTCTCTGCCTGCCTCTCTGCCTGCTTCTGATCTCTCTCTCTCTCTCTCTCTCTGCATTAAATAAATAAATAAATAATTTTTTTTTTTAAAGAAAGAAATAGGGTGCTACAATCAACTAATGGCATCTGGCATGAACAGAGGACTTAAACATGGCAGTGTATGTGTCAAATATTTGCTATCCCTGCCTTAGAATAATGCTCATTTTACTTCCGGGTTGGAGTAGAATATGTCATTCTTTTTTATTTTGAGACTTTCTTTTTGGTGACTTGTGATCTCTCTCTTTCTGTCAAATAAATAAATAAGATCTTAAAACAATACATTAGCATAATTCAAAAGTATTACTTCATTATTTTTTTCATCCTTTTTTCCTGTCATATTTTACTGAAACATTTTTGTTTGGTACATGTCTGTGTTTACTAGCATGCAAAGTTCAGTAAAAGAAATTTTCACTGTGTTTCTTTTCTGGTCACTATTATTTGTTTGATTACATGATTATTCCTAAAACCACTTTTGTTGAATAGAAGCTTGGGGTGTTAAAAATGATCTGTTCTGGGTATCAAATATGCCAAGTATGCCATCATGTCTAATTCATTTGTATTTTCAAGTTTATAGCCTTTAAATTGCTCATAATTTTCTCTTACCAGTTTGATGTCTTCAGCACCTGAACTGATTTCCTTTTCATTACTGCTGTTGGTCTTCTGTGCCATCACTTATTCCAGAGAATCAGCTCTGGCTTTGTTTTCTACTCCTCCTCCCTTCTCTCTGCTAATTTCTTTTATGTTTACTTTCTGTTTCATTGATTTCTGCTATTCCCTCTTTTCTAGATTTCTTTCCCAACTCTTTCCCTAACTTTTTGTAATGGAAGCTTAACTCACCATTTTTCTTCCTAAGTAATAGATGCATTTAAAAAAAAAAGATTTTATTTATTTATTTGACAGGCAGGGATTGCAAGTAGGCAGAGAGTCAGGTAGAAAGAGAGGAGGAAGCAGATGCCCTGCTGAGTAGAGAGCCCAATGCGAGGCTCTATCCTAGGACCCTGAGACCATGACCTGAGCTGAAGGCAGAGGCTTCAACCCACTGAGCCACTCAGGCGCCCCAATAGATGCATTTTAAGGCCAGTATTTCCTACAGGTTTCAGTGTGCAGCATTTAGTGTATAGTAATTTCCTTTTTATTTAGCTTGAAGTGTTTGAAATTTCCCTTATTTCTTCTGTGACTCATGTTTATTAATATAACTTTAATTTCCAAATATTTGAGAACTTAAAAAATTATTTTAATATTGTTTCTGGTTTAATTGCTTAGAAATTTGTTGAGACTTGCTTTATGGTCCATTATGTGGTCTAATTTTGTAAATATAGGTGTATGTTTGCAAAAAGCAGCATATTTTATAGTTGTGGGGTATAGTGTTCTCTACATGACCATTTGGTCAGGATTGTCAATCCTGTTCTTCAGATCTATATCCTCACTGATTTTTATCAGCATATTCTATGAAACACTTGAAAGAGTATTGAAATCTTCATAATTGATGGATATTTACCTTTCTTTCTGTTATATTATGTATTTCTGCATTATATATCTTAGGCCATACTATAAATGCACATGAATTTAACATTTGCTCTTTTCTTCATAAATTGAAACTTTTTACTACTATGAAGTAACTGCCTTTATGTCTAGGAATGGTTTTTTTCTTCATACTCTATTTTGTTTGATATTAACATAACTACCCAACCTTTCTCTTTATTAATATTTTTATGCTACCTTTTACTTGGAAGTTTTCTGTATCCTTATATTTTATGTGTCTTTTGAAAATGGTATATAGTCAGATTTTATGTTTTTTTTAGAGCCTCATTTTCTTAATTGAAGAATTGCTGGTTTATATTTTTCATAATTACTGATATTTTTGGAATTTTTTTTTAAAGTAGGCTCCGCACCCGGCATGGAGCACAACGCCAAGCTTGAACTTGAGATCAAGACCTGAGCTGAGATCAAAGGTCTGATGCTTAACTGAATGAGCCACCCCAGGTGCCCCAATTTTAGAATTTTTATGCTATATTCTTTTCTTTTTCTTTTTTCTTTCTTTAAAAGATTTATTTATTTATTTTAAGAGAGGGCGTGAGTTGGGGGGGGAGGAGTAGAGGGAGAGGGAGAGAGAGAATCCTCAAGCTGACTCCCCTCTAATTGCAGAGCCCCACATGGGGCTTGAACTCATGACACTGAGACCATGACCTGAGCCGAAATCAAGAGCTAACCACTTAACTGACTAAGCTACCCAGGTGCCCCTGTGCTGTATATTCTCTTTATCAATTTTATGTTTGTTCCTTTAGTTTTTACTTTTTTAAAAATTCTGCCTCTTCTAATTTTGGGGGGAGGTATTACTGCTGTTTTATTCTTTTAGAAGTTCCTTTGGAAATTACAAAATGTGTATTTGACTTATAAAAGAAAAACATTAATAACTTCTCCATCTTCCAAATAACTCCTTAGGGCATAATAATTCCATTCACCATAACTTTGACTATTACTCTTTGGTCATAATGCCTTTAAAATTTTTAACTCTATGGACATTATTATTATTATTACTGATTTATTACATGCTTATTTATAATTCTTCATATATTTCTGCTCAGTTTTCACTTTTTACCTCCTGTGTCTCAGACCTTCAACCTGGGATTATTGGTCACAGCATGTCCTTCAGAATTTTTTTTAGTGAAGATTTGCTGATTATGAAATATTCTAGTATTTTTCTAAAATATATTTTATTTGCTCTCTTAAAAGATATTTTTGTTGGATATAGAATTCTAGGTTGCAGGGTTTTTGTTTTTTCCCCTTTAGGACTTAGAAAGTTTCTCTGTTCTCTTTTAGCTTTATTTTTTGTTCTGAAGTTGGTTATCTAAGTGTCATTTCTTTGAAGATAATCTCTCCATTTTCAGTGAGTGAATTAAAAATTTTTGATTTATCTTTGGTTTTCCTTATAGTTTCTGTGATTTGTCTAAGGGACGAATTTATTTTTATTTGTCCTGTTTGGGATTTTCTGGAATTCTTGAATCTGTGGTTTTAAAGTCTTTAATCAGTTTTGATAATTCTTAGCCATTTTTTCTTCATGAATTACCTCTGTCCCTTTCTCTTTTCCTCTTCTGGGTTTTGAATTTTGGTTATTATATGTTTAATTTTTATCAGTTCTTCCTACATGTAAACCTTCCAATTTATGAAATCATTTATTCAATTAACATTTATTAGGTGCTACCCACATTCCAGGAATTGGTCATACACAGTGAATGAAAAAGTCCCTCTTATCACTGAACTTTCAGCCTATAGCACCATTTCTTTGCTGTGGTGGAATCTTCTTTTCTTGTTATCTCATCAACAGTGAACATACTTATCAGCCAATGAAGTGAAATCTTTTTTCTTTACTAATTTGGCTATTTATTTCTATTACCTTTTTCCCCCTTCCAATTTTAGCAACTTTTAAATTATTCTGGAAGTCTAATTTTGGAATAATCTGACTGTTTCTTCCATTTTATTTCACTGAGGATGAATTGACTTCAAATGTACCCCCATTTACTTCTTTCTCATCCCATTCACTATTTGACCTCTGAGTTTTACCCTTCTCTCTCTTTCTTTCTCTCTTCCTTCCCTCCCCCCTTTTTCTCTCCCTCCCTTCCTTTGTCTTTGCTATGGCCTTAACACAATTCCATAGGCTTTGACATTAGAAGGTACCTCTTCCCTTGTACAGCTCATTTATTTTATTGTAATTTATTTTTTCCTTTCTAAATAGACTTTATTTTTTAGGACAGTTTTAGATTTACAGAAATATTGAGCAGGAAGTACAGAAAGTTCCCATATACCCCTTGTCTCCACACACGCACAGCTTGCCCCACTGACAGTTGATAAAATCCTGAACCAGTGGTATACTTACTACAGTTGACGAGCCTACACATTGTTATCACCCAACTAGATCACATTAGGGTACATTCTTGATATTGTACATTCTGTGGGTTTTAGCCAATGTATAATGACTTATAATATCGTACAGAACTTTGCTGTCCTAAAAATCCTTTGTGCGCTTCTTACTCTGCCCTTCCCTTTCCTGGCAACAACTGATCATTTTATTGTCTCCACAGTTTTGCTTTTTCCAGAATATAATATAGTTGTACTCACAGAGTATGTAGTGTTTTCAGGTCAGCTTCTTTTACTTAGTGATAGTGGTTGAAGTTCCTCCATATCTTTTCATGACTTGATAGATCATTTCTTTTTAGCATGGAATAATATTCCATTGTCTGGGTGTATCATAGTTTGTTTATCCATTCACCTACCGAAAGACATCATAGCTGCTACCAAGTTTTGGCAATTATGAATGAAGCTACTATAAACATCTGTGTACAGGTTTTTGTGCAGACATGAATTTTCAACTCATGTAGATAAACTCCAAGGAGTGCAATTGCTGAATCTTATAGTAGGAACACGTTTAATTTTGTAAGAAATGACCAAACTGTCTTTTAAAGTGGCTATACCATTTTGCATTCCCATCAAAAATGAATGAAAGTTTCTGCTGCTCCATATTATCACCAGCACTTGGTAATGTTAGTGTTCTGGATTTTGACCATTCAAATAGGTAAGTAGAGGCATTTCATTGTTACTTTGATTTGCATTTCCTTAATGACATATGGTGTGTATTATCTTTTCATATGCATATTTGCCTTCTGGTGTTATCTTCTTTGGTGAAGTGTCTGTTTTGCTTATTTTTAAAACGAAGCCATTCATTTTCTTATTGTTGAGTTCTAAGAGTTCTTTATATATTTTGGATAACAGTCTTTTATCAGACATACCTTTTGCAAATATTTTCTTCCAGTCTTTGGCTTATTTTCTCATTCTCTTGGTAATATCTTTCAGAGATCTGATCTGTTTTTTACAGACAGCACTCTGACAGCAAATCTGTGAGTTTTCCACAGTAAATGATTTTCTGCTAACACTAGTTTAGTGATCTACAGTTATATTAACTTCTGACACTAACTACCTGGAATTAATGTAGACTTTATAAGTTAAGCTCAGTCCCACAAGACTGCTTTCACCTTCAGATGCTAATCACAAGGCCAGGCTACCTATACTTCTGGCCAACTGTCTATAAAGTTGGAGGGTTCCCACAACTCCCTCCTCAAGGTTGATAATTTAGATAATCTAGAAATTTAATTTCTAGAATAGTTCATAGAACTTAGGAAAGAGCTTTACTTATTACTGTCTTATAAAGGTTTTAACTGAGGAATAGCCCAGTGGAAGAGATGCACAGGGCTAGGTATGGGCAGGGTAGTACATGGAAGTATTGTATTCTTGAAGTCTTGAAAACATCATGTATTTTACATGAAGTCCAAGTATTCACCAACTGGGAAACTCTCTAAATACTGTTGTTTAGGGTTTTTATGGAGGTTCCATTATGAAGGCATGATTGATTAAATCCATTGTCCTTTGATGGTTATTTCATTTTCTAGCCCTTCACTCATTCCCAGAGGCTTGTGGATAGGGCTGAAACTTTCAACCCTCTAATCACATGGTTGGTTTCTCTGTAAACTAGTTCCCAATCTGAAATTATCTTGGGGCCCAATAGAGTAAACTCAGGTATGGTTGAAAAGGGGATTATTTTGAATAACAAAAGAAGCTTTTTTCACTCCTATCAGGAAACTGCAAGGGCATTAGAAGCACTAGTGCCAGGAACGAGGGGTGACAACTTAATATATATTTCTTATTATATCACAATATCATAGCAGAGCAGATGTTTTTAATTTTAACGAAATCTAGCCTATAATTATTTCTTTCATGGATAATGTCTTTGGTGTTGTATCTAAAAAGTCATTGCCATACTCAAGGTCATCTAGATTTTCTCATGTTATTTTCTAGGAGTTTTATATTTTACATTTAATTCTATGATCCATTCATGGTTAATTTTTGTGAAGGGTATAAGGCATGTGCCTCTATTATTTTTTTCACATATGAATGTCCAGTTGTGCCAGCACCCTTTGTTGAAAAGACTATTTTTTCTCCATAGTAGGGCTCACTCATTTATACTTAATTTCCATGCATCAATCTCTTTCTTTAAGGGATATTGGTAGTAAGATAATAATGACTCTATAAGTCTTGTTTGGGGGGGCAAATATGAGTGACCAGCCCAAAGATTTTCCTTTAAATGACACTATCTCTACATTCAAGTGAAGTTCACTTTCCTCCTTGAGAGCTGGGGAGACATGAGACCTCATGACATCCTGTTAGCTCTGACTCAAGCCAACTCAAAGACTCCAGTAAGGTGGCCCATTAAGTTTTCTTGCTGAAGCTGGTCTGGAAAGGTTATGACAGCACCTGTCCCTTTCTAACTGTGCCTCACTGTGTTACTTCTCTTTGGTTCAGAGAGCATAGACAATGTTCAGGATAAATAACATTTAGAGGAAACTGTGTGGCTGTAAAGCCCTTACTCAGTCACCTAGATGCATTATTTATATACTGTCAGGAAGTTACCTATTTGGAAATATATGAACCAGCAACCAAATTTGGTTCTGTCACTCACTCGGTATTCAGGTGATGCCACTTCTTTTTTCTCTAAAGCCCTTAGTATCTTCACCTGGAAAATTGAGGTTCTTGCAATTATACATCCAAGTTCATGTACTCTCTTAAATTATAAAACTTTTCTGAATATCTGCACTGCGCATTTTTCTAGAAAGATAATTCATAGCTTGCACATAACTCTGAAATTTGGGAATTGTGACTTGAGACTTAAACTCTAGAATATGAACTCTTCATTCTCTCAGTATATCTACAAATGTTTTAGAAATTTATAGACAATATCAGAGTCCTCTCTTTTCCCCTGCATAATGTTGAATACATTTTTAAAAGAAAAAATATTTAATTCTCTTAAAGTTTTCTTAGTACTTGGTCCTTTTTGGTAAGTTTTCTGGGGAGTGGGTCATAGGGAAAGCCAAGGTGTTTGGGCAGTAGGCAAAGCCCAACTGTGCCCCAAGCGGGAGTGGCACCTGACTGACACTTTAAAGGCACACAGTGAGAATATGAAGTTAAAACTGAAGATCATCAGCAGAGCCCCAAATTTCCAGAATGCTTTTAAATGAGTGGGATTTTTTAAAAGGTGCAAAACTTTAGCAAAACCCCAGATAGATGCTATGATGCCCTTCACCCTTCTGGTAGTAGGTAGCCCAGGGTGAACTTTTTTTGGTACATGAAATCCAGTGTTTTAAGAGGACATGTTCAACATGATGCTTGTAGCTCTCATCATAGCCTCTGCTCCAGAGCTGACAGGTGTATCATGAGAGTTGGGTCAGGGTTTTGCTGCTGAAATCTTCACCTAGGTGTGGTTGATCCAGCCAGCTCTCGGAAAGAGAGTATCTTTTATTCGTAATTCTATAACCTTCCAAAAGGGGCTAGATATTGAAGAATCACTCTAATTTTTTCTTTTCTGCTGAAGCTCCTCCTTATTACTGGCTATAAGACTGGGTGGGGGGGAAGAGGTGAGAGAGAACACGAAAGAGCACACTCACTTATCAAGAGGTTTGGACCATGGCCGATTTGAAATATTACTAACCTTGCATTTTCAAATTTGATGCACAACAACCAAGATGCTAATACTTTCCTTAGTATAGAAAAAAAATCCTTTCACCCATCTCTTCTAGCCGAAGATTAGGAAAGAGGCTTTAAGAAGATTTAAAAAAAAAAAAAAACCAACTTCTGAGCAGCGGAAAAAATGGTTTGTGATTCAGGGGCTTCGGGCAATTCATCATGGAAATTGGGTTTCTTAGCAGACATCGTGTGAATCCTTTCGTCCCTGTCAACTTTTTAATACATTACATTGAGAATGTAAATCGTGTTGGTGAGGGGGAGCGGAGAGAAAAAGGGAGCGAGAGAAAAGAGAAAGCTTCCTCATTTTGGATTTAGAAGGAAGGAAGCATGAGGCCTATAATTCATATTAACTAAATAATAAAAAAACTATAAATATATAGATATGCAGGTATATCTGGGGAAGAAGTAGGGAGAAGTGAATGAGACAGAGTAAAATTGAAATCATTTTATACTTTTGAAAGGTCTTTAGTAGATGCTCCTTATAATTTATTTCCTTTAGTTTTTATTGCTTTAGATTTGTTCCTTTAACTATATGAATCAACTTATTCCTCTCCACCTCCCCCCCAAAAGCAGAGGACAAAGGCTTGAGGTCAAGAGTTTCTTGATTGAAGAAAAGAGAAAAATAGAGCAGAATCTAATGCATCATGAACAGGGAATACTCCTGAGAGAGCTGGAGCTTCTGCCATATCTCTGTCACCATCAGGACTCAGCAGAGCCCTTGGTTGGCCTCCTCACTGCACAAGTGTTGTCCAGCTTCATTCATTGGTTGTTCTGAAGGTGTTTCATTCTCTCTAACTCAGTGGTTCACATCTACTCTGGGCTGTTGGGGGTGGGGAAGGTTGGAAATTAGCAGGTGCATTGTGTGCTAGCTCTGTAGAATATTCTTCTATCTTTCCCTCACTGTGATTTGTAGTCATTTTGGTTCCCATATGGATTTATCACCAAAATTCATTGCAGAGGTCCTTTTGTGTTCTTTCTAGTTTTCTTGGGTAATGATATGTCTCTGGTCTTCTGGAGACTGAGGAAGTTTCAGTTCAACAAATTTCTTCTATGGATGCAAATGTTCAACAACATTGGGCCCAACCAGAATAACTGGGGACTTCTCAGCCATTTCCCTGTTGGCATTCTTGGCAAGGGGAAAGAGAAGAGGAAGGGGTTTTAGTTTGAGTCTGTGGCTTCTTCTTTTCTATGCTCCCATCACCAATTAGTCAGCTGCACATAGGCAGTCATGTATTATTTTGTCAGAAGTCTAGTCTACACTTGAAATGGGGTTGAAGATTGGCTTCCTGTTGATTTTGTTATACACCATAAGGTAGGAAGATGGGGTAGAGACCTGGAGTCCCACTTTTGATTTAGACCTTAAATATTTCAACTAAAATTCCTATTCCTCTCACCATTGGAAAAAAAGGCCAAAAACAACAACCACCACCACAACAAAAACAACAAAAATCCCACATTCTTCCTCAAATCCCATAAAGAATCCTATAGGGTGGGTGACCCATCTGAAAATTGTGGAAAAGGAGAGGTATCACCTCCTTTGGAAGGGATCATAAGAGAATTAAATGTAGACTTTTAATCATTCTTATGTGTATGAAAATGGACTGATGTTTGAATTTACTTTAAAAAATTAATTTATATTTCATTCTTATTGATACAATGTAGTTACATTTTACTAAATATTATAAAAAAATCTCCTACATATCCCCCAGTCCCTCACCATTCTTGAAAATGTTTCTTCTGGAGGTGCCTGGGTGGCTCAGTGGGTTAGGCCTCTGCCTTCGGCTCGGTTCATGGTCCCAGGGTCCTGGGATTGAGCCCTGCGTCGGGCTCTCTGCTCAGCAGGGAGGCTGCTTCCTCCTTTCTCTCTTCCTGCTTCTCTGCCTACTTGTGATCTCTGTCTGTCAAATAAATAAATGAAAATTTTTAAAAAAGAAAAAAAGAAAATGTTTCTTCTGATATTTTCTTCCATGCTTCCATGTACATAAATGCCCTGATTATTCTCCTCTTTCTTCACTGATCTGTTTTGTGCAATATCTACTCACTTCTGATTTGCTAGTTGAAGACTTAGCTCTCTTAACTTGCTCCCTCTATCATCACCCCTCACCCTTCCAGAATATTTAAACTCAGTATTTATATTATGATGAATATGTAGATACTGTTCACAGCTGAGCAAAGTAGGGTGCCATTGCTATCAGTTCCTCAGTCTTCTTTTTTTTGCATTCATTATTTTATTTTTTTAAATTCAAGTATAATTAACATAGAGTGTTATATTAGTTTCAGGTTTACAGTATAACAATTCAACACTTTTATACATTACTCAGTGCTTATCATAATAAGTGTACTCTTAACCCCTTTACCTGTTTTACTCCTCTCCCCACCTCTTTTCCTTTTCCCCTCTGGCAACCACCAGTTTGTTCTCTATATTTAAGAGTATGTTTTTTTGTTTGTCCCTGTTTTTCTTTGTTCATTTGTTTTGTTTCTCAAATTCCACATACCTCAACATAAAAAAAGTCCATATATGAAAACTCACATACTCAAGGGTGAAAAACAGAGATTTTCCCCTAAAGCCAGGAATTAGGCAAGGATATCCACTCTTACCACCTTTATTTAACATAGTACTGGAAATCCTAGCCATAGCAATCAGACACAAAAAGAAATAAAAATCATTCATCTGTTTTCAGCAGATGACATGATACCATATATAGAAAACCCTCAAGACCCCAAAACTATTAGAACTGCTAAATGAATTCATTAAAGTTGCAGCATACAAAATCAATATATAGAGGTCTGTTAGATTTCTATACACTAATAGTGAAGTAGCTGAAACAGAAATTAAGAAAACAGTCCCATTTACAGTTGCACCAAAAAGAATGAAATACCTAGGAATAAATTTAACAAAGGAGGGGAAAGACCTATACTCCAAAAACTATAGAATATTGATGAAGAAATTGAAGACAACACAAACAAATGGAAATATATGCCATGTTTATGGATTGAGAAATTCTCAGCTCTCTCATCTCCATCAGGACTCACTGTTTACAAGGCTGCTGAAGATTGTCTTGGGATTTTTCTTTCCTATTACTTCCGGGCTGGGTACCCCCTTCTCTGGATCTCTATCCTTTCCTCTTTAGTTTTATATTTTGGTTTCCTCCTGCAATTAGCTAAAACATGTCCTCTTGTAGCTTTCTAAGAGAAATGGTGTAAATGAAAAAAATTTGGAGCTCTGTGCCTGATATTTTTATCTTACCCTTGTGATTCATTGGTAACTTAGTTATAGAATTATAAACTGAAAACCTTTTCCCCTCAGAATTTTGAAAACATTGCTCCACTGTTCTTTAGCATCTAGTTGTGTTGTTGGGAAGTAGGATGTCTTTTAGATTTTTATGCCTCTGGGTGAGATTATTTGTTTTTGTTTTTGTTTTTAGTATGTTCCTATTCACCAAGTATTCTAAAATGTCATCCATCATGAAGTGTGCTCTTTATTCCCTCACTGTGTTGAGTTCTCAGTGGACTTTTTAAATCTGGAAACTCAAGTCCTTCAGTTCTGATATAATTTCTTTGAGAACATCTTCTATAGTTTTCACTTTGTTCCGTCTGGATATCCTGAGTGACTTCTCTAGTTTTCTCATTAGTTCTTTTAAGTTCCTTATCTTTTGCTCTATTTTCTGGGAGAGTTTCTTGATTTTATATCTATTCCTGTGCTGATTTTTAAAATTTTGGTTGTCATATAATCTTTTCTCCCCCCCAAACCCTTGTTAGTTCTTTGTCTCTTTCTAACTTTTATATTTCCAAGATTACTTTTTTCAAGCTTTCATTTGTGCCAGTGCTGTTATTGTTTTGGTTCTGAGATTTTTGTTTTTATTCTTTTCTTTCTTTTCTTCTCTCTTTCTCTATCTGTTTTGGATTGGAACAAAGAAGTAAGGCCATTGAGAAGCTCTGGGGGTGGGGGCAAGGTTTCTCTGCTTGTTGTCCTTCCTGTGGTCTGATCAGAGGGTGAGCCAGCCTCCCTATGGAGGAATCCCAAAACTTTAATAACTGGAGTACTTTCTTTGGACTTGTTAATTTCCTGTAGAGAATAATCTTCCTTTTTTTTTCTTCCCAGGATTCCTGCTCCCAAGAGTCATTTAGGAGAAGGGTCTGGGCCCCCACAATTCAGTAATACAGACCTCCACCTAATCTCCTGTTTTCAATTTTGCACATAATTTCTGACCTCTGAGCTGAGACCTCTTCTTGATGGGGATTCAGATGGTGCCTGACTGTCTGGGATGGGTATATGGGCTTGGAAGATCCAATTTCTCTTTATATAGATTTTCAAAAGCTTCTGTGGTTTTTAGCCCCACATCTCTCTAGCTTCCAAAGTTCTTGGTGCTTCTGAGGCCAAAGTCTCTTACTCTGAGTTTGTAGGACAAAGAATTTTGCTTCCCATCTATGTAGCTGCTCTGTAGGCCAAAAGATTTCATATCCTATTTTAGGGAAGTTACCATTCATCTATGTGCTTTCTTGCCTCCAAAATCGGCTAAAACAGAATCTTTGCTATTCTCTCTCTTTCCATTCTTCTGGTTTTAGTTGGCTGATACTCTGGTATTCTTTTACTTTCATTTGGATAGATATGGGGAGGGGAGGAGGTTAATGTGTATGGTTAATTTTCCATGTTTGAGCACAGCTGAGTCTGGGTTCATTCTCTCCTAGATCTCCAAGATCTATCTCCTTGTTTCTGACTAGGCTGATGGGTGAATGCCCTGGTGACTAGAATTAGGTGGGCCTCAGTTTAAGGACTATCTGAGTGCTTTGAGCCCAGAGAACATCTGGGAGGGAAGTCTTGGAGGAAGTCAAGCTTCCCCATAAGTCAGTCTCTTCTTCTACCTGTGAAGCCTCAGTGCCCATAGCTATGGCCAAAACCACTGGTGGGATATTTGTGGGTAAACTGAAGAGCTTGGCAGAGATGAGCTATTTTAGGACTTGTCTTCCTCTTCATTAGTGGGATTTCTCCACAACCCAGGCCCTGCCCAGAGCTGTGATGAAAAACAGACATATGACAACAACAAACCCTGACATTGGAGAACTTTTTTCAATACAAATAATTCAAGGCTTTGCATGAAAAACTTAAAAACTACTCAGTTAAAAAAAAAACTACTCAGTTTTCAAGCTGAAAACCTTCTCAATACCCTCTTTTCATAAAACCTCAACTAAGAAAGTAAAGAGGGGAGGGAAGGAGCCCATGAAGGAGAAAAGTAAGGGAAGGAGGGATTGTGTTAGTTTCCAGCAGTAGCCATCCAGAGTAGCATCTGATTTCATAAACACCATTTTAGCATAAATTTTCTCATTTTTAGCTTGTCAATTTGGATAATCTTGGCCCCAGAATGGATTCAGGGGGTCTTAAATGATCTGGTTTGGCTTTTCACGGATTCTGAATTTGCAGATAATTGCCAGAGCTCTTTTGGCTGAGTAAACTTGTTATCAATTGCCTTTTTAAAAGTCAGCACTAAAATAATCATTCCCGTGAGCAAAACCCATTACAAACCTTAACTTTGGAACATAAACACATTTCAGGCTGGGGAACAAATGTGTAAGATTTCATCATTGCTATATCAGGAAAGGCTTGTGAAAAGTTGGCTATGCATTAGCAGAGTCCCTTTAGGACTGAGCCTCAGGTCTGAGCTGGGGATCAGATACTTGCAGGAGACTCTGGACTGGGGCCACTGGGTACCTCTTGTGTGCCCCACCCTGTGCTTTCTGGGCAGAGATGCAATGGCCTTATGAGTTACCATCAGCTCAAGGACATCCCTGTCTTAACTGCCACAGTATTGCCCCAAGCCTATTCCTTCCTTATGTCAGTAAACCTCATCGTCTTTGTCAGGGACCCATCATTTATAAAAGGAGAACCCCAAGATCAGGCTGAAAAAGCAATCAGTGGGTTAGTGGAAAGTGGTGGGCAAACAAGCTGGATAGAGCCTGGGTTCTGGCCCCCTGTTACTGACCTTGGGCAACTCAACTGCTCTAGACCTGAGTTTCACCTTCCCCCCCAAGAGAGTGGTATTAATACCTGTCCCAGTGCCTCTCAGTGTTGTTATAAAAATACTTTATAGATTTACATATATTTTAATATTAACATTTCATATAAATATTAATATATCATTTTTATATAAAAGGACAATATTATCCTTTTCACAGGACAATTATAGGAGTCTTCATTCTAGTTTTCTCACTTCTAGTCTTTATACTACAAAACATTTATAATACTTATAAATATAAATGCAAATTATTATGTCAAGATGGGAGTGGGCCTCATCCCAGACCAAAATTTGATTTCTTGAGTCTTAAGACCACCTAGAATATGGGTAATTAATATGTATATCAAAGGTGTGAAGTCAACTTAAATTTCTCATACTAAATTTTATGTCCAATTTTTGGGGCTTTGGTCCCAGTATTTATGGACAATGGGTAATTTCTCATATCTTAGGATAATTTGATTTATTAGATGTAAAGGCAGCCCATCTTATTCATCTTCATGTTTTTCTCTGAGAGGAGGCAATGGATTTGCTTGTGTTTTCTATGTTTACCATTTTGTACCAGCAGAGAGAGATCCCACCAGCTCCCTCTTCCATTCCAAAGGCAGCTCTTCCAGATTCCCACTTTCACTGCCTTCTGTCATTATCCATTATTCTTCTGTCTTCCAAAATACTCTGAGATGATTGGCCTCCTACTTCTTATGGAAACAGGGGCCTCCAAGAGGAAATTACCTCAGCTTCCCTTCATTTTGCAAAAGCCCCAGAGAGGAGCAGTTAGGAGGCAAAATGGTTGGAATGGAATAGAGAAGGGAGGTCATAAGTTAGAGTCCTGGTCCAGCACAGCAAAGACTATAGCTGCAACTCAGCATATTGGGAAACCCTTAGGAAGTTCTGGGCAGAGAAGCGCCGTATTCCATCTCATGTTTTATCACATCACACTGGCTGCTCTGCTGAGATTGGAGTGGCAGGAGATCAGAGGCAGAAGCAGTGGATCCCTTAGGAGGTTAATACTATAATCCAGGTGAGCTATGGTGGTCGATATCTCTAGCCCAATCCATGTATTGCTTGTTGCATATGTCCACTTGCATGTCCCACAGACAACTCAAAATCACTAAATCCCAAACAAGACAGTTCCTGAAACTGCCCTGTTCCTTGATTCAGTGGGGGGAGTCTACGTTCTCCCTGTTCCCTGGATGCATCCTTGGTAACTCCCTCTTACCTCTTAACATTGCTTAGCAATAAGATCCTAGTGCTTCTACTTCCTGGATAACATTCAGTTCTGCTCCTTCTTTCTATTCTCATGGCTACTCCCTTAGGTCTTTTCACAGAACAATTGTAGGAGTCTCTATTCTGCTTTCCTCACTTCCAATCTTAGACTGCCATCTATTCTAGTCCATCCTCCACACCCTCACCTGAGTGATCTTTACATAATCTGAAGGTAACTGAACTTATTTGAGTCACTCTTGATCAAGCCCCACCGATGCAGTGAAACTCATCTTCGCCCTTGTCACAACTACTCCCCAAATGCAACCCTTCTGAAAGCCTTGATGGACAACATTCGTTTACAGGAGGTTTCATGGGGAGAAGCAGAGAGGGTTAGATCACACCCAGCCAAGAAATCTTACTAAAAAATCTCCTATAAAACCTATCTCTGTTGCTATATTCCACTCCTCATCAGTAGCATCTGCCTCAAATTCCCTCTAAACTGTTAACAAATCAAAGCTAACTTAAAAACCAGAGCTCAAGTATAGCTCCTTTCCCACCCTAATCCTCCCACCAACCTGCAAACAGGCTGTGTCTCTGTGCATCACAAATCTGATCAAGTCAAAACAAAACCAAGTGTTTTGCTAGTTTTCTTCTACTCTCTGGATAAAGAAACTTAGCCTGGCTCAGGAGATCCTGTCTACCCTGCCCTGTCCTTTCTTCATATCCTATATACCAGAGGTCTTGGGTGAGGAAGCGCCTAAATCTCCAGAAATAAGCCAAGTTCTCCCCCATCTATACCCTATGTGCTGCTGATATTTTCCCAGAATGCCCTTTCCCTCTGCTTGTTCTTCAAAATTCTGCTCAGATATTCTCCCATCCAGGATGTTGTCTTCTCCCTACTGCCTATACTATTGTCTTGGACCTGTGTATTTGGGGGGAGTTTTAGTTCCTTTATGAGCTATGTAAGAACAGAAACAGTGTCACCCTCATCCCTGGGTCCCCTGCATCTGGCACAGGACAGGCCACAGTTTGAGTGGATGACAGATATGGAGACCCAGTAGTTGATGATAGCTTATCCAGGAGTCCAACCCTTGATATATTCAAGCAGAGGAGTTTTTCTAAATGGGCTTAAATGGTCCCACATTTTAAAATGTCATTCATGCCCTTGTGAAGTGTAGTTTGCTCCAGTAGCAACTTGTGACAGTGTGATTGGAAGCAAAATTGGAAGTAGCTGGTTTGTGAGGTTGACCCCAGCAAGGAAGGATGTTGTGGACTGAGGCAGCCAGTCTCAGAGGTGCTACAAAATGCTGATTCTCTTATGGAATGCCTGGTAATACATGAGATATGACAGTTTGGGGTCTTGTGTTTTGAGAGGAAAAAATGATTTTAAAATATTGACTTGTGATTATGAAAGTAGTCATTTCTTAGCCAATACAATAGAAAGCAAAACCAGAGGCCATTATCTAGAAAATGTCAGGACTGAGTTAGCTTTTCTTTCCTATTATTGTGTTGTCTTGGAGTTAAGACTTGTAAACTCTGGAAATATTATTGATTAAGAACAGGTTGGGTCCCAGAGAGTTTTGGTAAATGTCCATCCAATGTGTGGCAAATGTGGAGACTGATGAAAACTCAGGATGTGAACAGTTGCTGGATCCAATGAAGTCTTTAGTATTCTGGAGAGGAAATACACTTCAACACCCCCCCCTTCTCTCTCTTCCTTACTCCTTCCCTCCCTCCCTTCCTTCCTTCCTTCGTTCCTTCCTTCCTTCCTTCCTTCCTTCCTTCCTTCTCCCTTCCCTTATTTTATTTAAAGTTAGTTAACATATAGTGAATCATTAGTTTCAGATATAGAGTTCAGTAATTCATCAGTTGCAGATAATACCCAGTGCTGGGTGCCTGGGTGGCTCAATCAGTTAAGCGACTGCCTTCAGCTCAGGTCATGATCCCGGAGTCCCAGGATTGAGTCCTGCGTCAGGCTCCCAGTTCCACAGGGAGTCTGCTTCTTCATCTGACCTTCTATCCTCTCATACTCTCTCTTACTCATTCTCTCTCTCAGATAAATAAATAAAATCTTAAAAAAATACCCAGTGCTCATTACATCAAGTGACCTTAATTCCCATCACTCAGTTACCCTATCTCCCCCCACTTCCCTTTAAGCAACCCTCAGTTTGTTTCCTATAGTTGAGTCTCTTATGGTTTGTCTCCCTCCCTGATTTTGTCTTATTTTATTTTCCCCTCCCTTCTCCTATGTATATTGCTTTGGGTAGTACATTT
Source organism: Lutra lutra (assembly GCF_902655055.1). Taxonomy (NCBI): domain Eukaryota; kingdom Metazoa; phylum Chordata; class Mammalia; order Carnivora; family Mustelidae; genus Lutra; species Lutra lutra. The sequence continues at coordinate 127,929,140 of NC_062278.1, read as the reverse complement.
TAACATTTTAATAATATTTGTTCTTCTGATCCATGAGCAAGGAATTTTTTCCATTTCTTTGTGTTCTCTTCAATGTCTGTTTTCAGTGTTTTATAATTTTCAGAGTACAGATCTTTCACCTCTTTGGTTAGGGTTAGTCCTAGGTATCTTATGATTTTTGGTGCAATTGTAGTTGGGATTGATTCCTCAATTTCTCTTTCTGCTGCTTCGTTATTCATGTATGGAAATGTGACAAATTTCTGTACAGTGATTTTGTGTCTTGTGACTTTACTGAAATGTGTATCAGTTCTACCAATTTTTTTGGTGGAGTCTTTGGGTTTTCTATATATGGTATCATGTCATCTGCAAATAGTGAACATTTGATTTCTTCCTTGTAAATTTGGATTCATTTTATATCTTTTAATTGTTTGATTGCTGTGGCTCGGACTTCCAATACTATGTTAAATAACAACAGTGGGAGTGGACATCCCTGTCTTGTTCCTGACTGTAGAGGAAAAGTTCTTTCTTCCCACTGGGGATGAGATTAGCTGTGGGCCTTTCATATATGGCCTCTGTTATGTTGAGGTATGTTTCCTCTAAACCACCTTATTGAGAATTTTTATCATGAATGGATATTGTACTTTGTCAGATACTTTGTCTGCATTTATTGAAATGATCATATGATTCTTATCCTTTCTTTTGCTAATGTAGTGTATCATGTTGGTTGATTTGCAAATATTGAAGAACCCTTGCATCCCAGGAATATATCCTACTTGATTGTGGTCAATGATTCTTTTAATGTATTGTTGGATTTGGTTTGCTTGTATTTTGTTGAGAATTTTTGCATCCATGTTCATCGGGGATATTGGTGTGTAGTTCTCTGTTTTAGTGCAGTCTTTATCTGGTTTTGATATCAGGATAATGCTGGCCTCATAGAATGAATTTGGAAGTTTTCCTTCCTTTTCTATTTTTTGGAATAATTTGAGAATAGGTAACTCTTCTTTAAATGTTTGGTAGAATTTGCATGTGAAGACCTCTGGCCCTGGACTTTTGGTTTTTGGGAGTTTTTTGTTGTTGTTGGTGGTGTTTTTTTTTTTTTTTAATTATGGATTCAGTTTCTTTTCTGGTTATCAGTCTTTTCATGTTTTCTATTTCTTCCTGTTTCAGTTTTGGTAGTTTATGTTTCTGGGAATTTATCCATTTCTTCCAGGTTGTCTAGTTTGTTGACATACAGTTTTTCATAACAAATGACCTGTTTGATGCTAGCAACTTGACAGTGGAATTTGGTCTTAAACCTAGGTTTGTTTCTCTTCTAGGGTTTTGGCCTTTATTCACAACTCCTGCCTTCACCTGATCTATTGTCTTCACTTTGGCTCTCTGGGTTTCCCTGGAGGATTCTGGATATTTTCTTTCAAGGCTGCCTTCTCTCATTTATAGCCCTCTGCTCTGGAGAACATCAGGCCTGGTCAACATTAGTGCATTGCAGCCACTACTCAGGGTCCCATGCTTTGCCTTTTTCCAGATTCTGGATGCCTTGTAAATGTGGCTTTATCATGTTGAGTCTGAGAATAGCTGCTGCCTCATTCATAGCATTCACTTCATTCCAGGGATCTTTTCTTAAGCCATGCCCAAATGTCTTAAAAACCTCTCTATATCTTAAAAAACCTTTCTATAACTTTCAGGAGAGGTAGAGCCAACTTGCTGCATGCTTCCAGATCTGTGCCCTCTGGTCCCTCTGGTCCCTAGTTCTTCCCACACTCTTTCTTACACACTCCAAGGATGTATCTTTGTGAGAAGATCACTTTACATTTATACAGTAAAATCTGTGTTTAAATGTTGGGATAAAATATTCCATGGTAAGAGATAGAGACACTTTATAAAAGACTTTTGTGAATGAGTCTTCATGTCTGAGTCTTCATGTCTTCAATCTCTCCTCTCTGGTTTATACACAGATCAGATCCTAAAATATTTCCTTTCCCCTAGTTATCCCTCCTGAACAATAGCTTATGTGGACATTCCTTCCTAAGAGATGGAGCTGAGCTCTCCAGTCTGTGGCCAGGTCTTGTTGTGTATCCAAACCAATTACATCTACTTCCAGTATAGACACCCAGCCCCAAGAGCTTTTTTAAAAATTTTTTATTAACATATAATGTATTGTTACATTATATGTAATACAGGGGTACAGGTCTGTGAATCGCCAGGCTTACACACTTCACAGCACCCACCATAGCACATATCCTCCCCAATGTCTATAACCCAACCAGCCTCTTCCTACCACTCTCCCCCGGCAACCCTTAGTTTGTTTTATTAGATTAAGAGTCTCTTATGATTTATCTCCCTCCTGATCTCATCTTCTTCATTTCTTCCTTCCCTAACCCCCAAATCCCCATGTTGCCTCTCACATTCCTCATATCAGGGAGAGCATATGATAATTGTCTTTCTCTGATTGACTTATTTCACTCAGCATAATACCTTCTAGTTCCATTTATGTAATTGCAAATGGCAAGATTTCATTTCTTTTGATGGCTGCATAATATTCCATTATATATATATATATTATATATATATATATATATATATCTCACATCTTCTTTATTCATTCATCTGTTGATGGACATCTAGGTTCTTTCCATAGTTTGGCTATTGTGGACATTGCTGCTATAAACATTTGGGTGCACATGCCCCTTCAGATCACTACATTTGTATCTTTAGGGTAAATACCCAGTAGTGTGATTGCTGGGTTGTAGGGTAGCTCTATTTTCAACTTTTTGAGGAACCTCTATGCTGTTTCCCAGAGTGGCCGTAGCAGCTTGCATTCCCACCAATAGTGTAGGAGGGTTCCCCTTTCTCTGCATCTTCACCAGCATCTGTAATTTCCTGACTTGTTAATTTTAGCCATTCTGACTGGTGTGAGGTGGTATCTCATTGTGGTTTTGATTTGTATTTCCCTGATGCCGAGTGATGTGGAGCACTTTTTCATGTGTCTGTTGGCCATCTGGATGTCTTCTTTGCAGAAATGTCTGTTCATGTCCTCTGCCCATTTCTTAATTGGGTTATTTGCTAACTTGCCAACTTTGCTAGCCCTCAAGAACTTTAAGGAACCCCAAGATTTCATCAGGTCTTGATGTTTGTCCATAGGCATCTATGGCCTCCAAGTCTTTTTTTAAAAACAGAGCTGAATGAATCCCAGGATATCGAGTGACTTGTTTTGTTGAGGGGCCAACGTATGGGTCCTGAAAGTTCTCTCCAAAGGAGCCTCAATGCTCACACATCACATACACTTCATAGTTACTGGAGTGGTTGTGGTTTTACAGTCAGTGCTCTGGGACTTCCCATCCAGGATTCTGCTTTTGGCACAAGCCATCAGAAGATGGCAGGCATCCTATTTGTCCTGACATCAGTCTCAAGACATTAGGAATACCCCAAAGGTGCCAACTTTCTTTATCAGATTTTCTTCATCAGATCTGTTGAATCTGTTTGAACCACTGCTATGGTCTGGACAGTTGTCTTCACCTATCATAACACATAAATCCCACCACTCCTGCCTTCCTGTCTTGGTTCTGCAATTACCATTTGTGGTCCGAGTGTCTTTTCAACTTGGCAAATTCAGATCTGCCAGGTTTGGTTCAGACTCTGCTTGGGAGTGTCTCCCCAGCCAGGTTAGGTCACACTGCTTACTCCTGGCTCCAAATTCCTACAGCAGATCAGTCTGTACTCCAAGATCAATATGCTGGATGAGAGGGCTCTGGGGAGCAAAGGAAAAGGCCATAAGTTTCCTACTGCTGCTGTAACAAATGGCTACAAACTTAGTGGCTTAGAACAATACAAATTAATTCTATTAGAGTTCTGGAGGTCAGAAGTCCAAAATCAAGGTATTGGTAAGGCTGTGCTCCTCCTGGAGACCTCAGTGGAGAATCTATTTCCACTTTATAGAGGCCACCTGTGGAGGGAATTCTGATTTTGATGAATTTTTTCCCCCCAATGAGTTGAGTTTTAAACTGGAAGTCACTGGTACTTTAAATTGACAGGTGTAATTTTCCCCTCCTGAATGGAAGTAGGCACCCAGAAGCCAGGTTAAAATATAGATACAGAAAATACAGAAGGAGGTTATAGTATTATGCATAGTATTATGGTTTTCTTTATTGCTGTGATTTTTAAAAAATCTTCTGCATGCATACTCTCAAACTGCCCTCCAGAGAGATTGTACTAATTACTATTACTAATTACTATTTTCTGCAGTTGTAGTGTTTTTTTTTTTTTTTGGACCCCTGCCAATAATAACCACTGTTATTTTTTCTTTATTTTTAGCCATTTAAAAGGGAAAATGATACTTCATTGTTGCTATTATTAGCACTTACTGAATTACAAGTAAGGTATTTGAAATATTTTTGAGTATGGTAGGCATTTTCTAGTTTCTCTTCTCTGTTCCTAGAAAACTTTGTTCATGCCTTTGTTATTGTCAGAGATGGCTCATTTTCCAAATGCTGCTCTCTCCCTCCTCCTTGGCAATAAGATTGTAGCACAGCAGACATTTCCTAGATTCCTTACGAGACGGTATGGACGTGTTAAAAATCCCTCCAATGGATGTAAATGTGATGTGATGTGTGTCACTTCCAAGTATGGTCCATGAAACCTCCCAAAGAATAGCAACCAGAGTGTCATGGCAGTCATGCAGTGAAGATGGTAGACTCTCTTGTCAGTATGGCGGGGGACCACCTGTCCAGGACTATTGCATGAGCAAGATTCAGCATCTACCTTGTTGAAACCATTGTAGTTTACTTTGCCTTACACAGTTCTAACATATTTGCATCTTTAATTTATTATTTATTTTAAATAAAGTACTTCTCCTTCATTGAACTGTGAGTAGAATCCTTGTTTAGTCATGTTTATAGCTGCATGGCACAGAGTAGGTTTTCAGTAAATATAAAAGAAAATGAATGAATGAATGAATGAGTTGCATGTTTACTTGAAAAGACTCTTGCTGGGCGCCTGGGTGGCGCAGTGGGTTAAGCCGCTGCCTTTGGCTCAGGTCCTGATCTCAGGGTCCTGGGATTGAGTCCCACATCGGGCTCTCTGCTCAGCAGGAAGCCTGCTTCCCTTCCTCTCTCTCTGCCTGCCTCTCTGCCTACTTGTGATCTCTGTCTGTCAAATAAATAAATAAAATCTTTAAAAAAAAAAAGAAAAGACTCTTGCTGCTTCTCCTAGTTCAATTCTCAGAGATACCGTTTATTTTCATTATCAAAAAAAAAAAAAGCAGGGGACACCATACTTGTGAATTATATGTTAATATTCAAGCCAATTCCAGGATATATTTCCATTTGTAAAACTGATCTATTTTCTTACCTCGTAAGTCAGAGATCAGAAGGTGCTGATTCTATAGTCTCCTGTCCTCCTAGGTGGTGAGGAAGAAAATGGGTCTAGAATGGTTGTTTAGTGTGGTGTGACCATTACCACTTCAAACTGAGTTCATGTGAAACTTCAGGCCACCTGTCTAGGGAAGAGTAATTTTTTATCCCATACTAGAAGTTAAATGGGCCCACTGAGATCCAAAGAGCTTAACAAATCCTCTGCTTTGTCACAGTGAAGACCTTTGCCTAATGCAAGGTCTTATCCTGCAGATTGCTTGGGGCCAGAAGATAGTCTGGTTAATCTAAACTGCTCCTACTTTCCTACAGTGTTCACTGAACTGGGTTTTTTGTCTGTGAATAAAATGGACCAGATTTGAGTTGGTTGCCATGGTTACTGTATCAAGAGCCTCTGGGCTCCCTATCTTCCTCTGCTGACAGCTCCCGTGCAATGAACCCCCTGTGGGGTGTGGGTGCCTCCCTCTACAACCTTATAGAATTACCTTCCAAAGAACTAAAGTTTATTATAAAGAGATGGGCCAGTTTGTAAGAGAAACGGGATCCTGGTTACCACTTCTGGGACATAGCTGTCTTATTGCACATGACTTGCCTAGATTATGACTTTAGGAACACTTATTAGTTAGCATTCCAACTGAAATCCCTCTGGACCAGGGATGGTGGCCTTTAACCTCTTCTTTTTCAGCTAGGACTAGTTAAAGCTTTCTGAGTTTGCAATTTGTTATTCCTTAGTAGGTTTGGAATTATAAGTCTAGCTACATGGAGGCAAATTCCTTCCTCTTGAGCTTGAGGGCAACATCTCTGCAGCTGTCCCAGGGTAAGAAATGTGGCTCAGCTCATTGACTCCTTAGGGTCAACCTGCTAATTAACACGGACACTCTGAAGGGGCTTCTGGGGCTCTTAGCTCAATCTTCTTGGCTCACTCAAAATTATGGTCTAAGGAAGGTGGAATTGATGCTACTGATTCTAGGTTAAAGTGTCAAAAGCAATCTAGTTAGTCTTCCCTTTCCAAATAGTAGCCTTGTTTCTGTATACCTGAATATCTGTAAAACATTAATTAAATAATGACTCTTTATGGGCCATATGCTATCTCAAATCCAATTCTCTTTTGTACCTGGCACCTCAAATTTTGTATGTTTAAGACTAAACTTGGCCGCATCTGGTCTAGACCACTTCAGTAACAACCTAACTGGTTCATCTACATCCATTCTTATTCCTCCAATCCATTTCCCACTTAGCAGCCAGAGGGGCTTTTTAAAATTCATATCTGATCATATCACAGTCTAGAAGCCTCCCAGGGACCTCCCCCTGACCTTGGGATGATGACATGGCTTTGCAGTCTGTGCTGCACACTATCCCTCTTGTTCTCAGTGTTGTAGCTACACTGGGCCACTTTCGGTTAATCTCTCCACTGCTTTCACTTCTGCTGCAGGACCTTTTCCCAGGCTTCCTCCCTGCCTGGTTTCTCTTCTTTCTTCACCTTGTTTGCTCTTAGACATCGTTCAGGTTTTAGCCTAAGTGCTACATTTTGGGGGCTGCCTTCCTTGACTTTCTGGACCAGGCCAGGTTTCCCTTTTAGATACTCTCATGGCATTGAGGGATACATATTTCCTTCATAGGACAAATCACACATGGATTTGTATGATTATTTCCTCAATGTCTGTCTCCCCTGCAAGACTGCGTGGTCCACAAGAACAAGGTCTGGATCTGTGATTATTTATCATTGTATCTCTATACCTAACACCTGGAATACAGAGGGACTCAACAAATATTTATTGAATGAATACATGAATCTTCATAAACTGCAGAAAAGCATGGATTATTATACTTACTTTATAGGTGAACAAATTTAGGGCAAAGTCTCTCAACCTCCATTGATGGCTTAACCAAAAGTTACAAAGATTTTTAAATCTGATGTAAAATCCCAAGGACTAATACGTAATAATTACTATTTCCATTCTATTAATAGAGTCAAAGGGGTTCAGAGAGGCCCAGGGTTCTCTAAAAGGCAGTCACAGTTGCTGCCAGAGATTTGGGAGCGTTTAGGAATGTGCAGAGGGAGGACATCAGGGGTTATGGAAGTCTAACCTTCTGCTCTAGGAAAGCAGACGTTTCAACCTGACACGTCTACCCGATCCAGCATCTCATTATGTAAACGTATCTCCCTCATTCATCTGCATTTTCCAATCCTGCCTCCCCAAAATTTCTGGTGAGAATAGGTCTGAGATCTCCTCTGATATTTCATGGTGGTCTGTGATTATTGCTGTGTGAGCACGTCATGGTGCATTTATTATAATTTGTCCATGATGTTTTTAATTATAATTGCTTTTGTGACTCTCCCACTATTCTGCAAACTTCCTTTTTCATACCCACATTTCTCTGTGACCCAGCTCCTGGCACACCGTGGCTGGCATGGATTTTAGTGGTTCTTTACCCTATTTGCACATCAGAATTGCACAGATGATTGTTGATGCATCCCAGTGCCTGGGCTATGAGTCCATTGGTTTGGGGTGGGGCCCAGGCCTCAGCAGTTTTTCAGGTCTCGCAGATAATTGTAATATGCCGCCAAGATTGTGAATCTCTGGGTTCGATACTCAGTAAACACTTACTGAGGTAAACTAACTAGAATCATCTTTCTCTGAATGTATATGAGTGAATATATGCATGTGGGTAGTGTTGGATCTAGAGAAGAATTATTTTTGGCACTGGTAAACTTCTATGGTATTCCCTTATGGATTCTGAAGATCTGGATAGACTTGGGGGCGTTGGAGGGCTTCCAGGGACAAAGTTGAGGGATGTCATGGTTATTCACAGAGACCTATTCCCCTGCTCCACTTCTGCACTGAGCACAAGGGGAGCGAGTCAGCAATTTATCTGCTTTCTACATTTTTTTCCCTGATTCTGCATGCTATTTGGAGGTCCAAATCAATTAATTTTTTCTTGGGTTTTGCAGCTGATGCATTGATTGTTTTAATTCACTTATTAATTCATTTACTCCCTCAATAAGTATTGATTGATTTTAGGTATAGCATAGTGCTAGCTCTGTGGGTCATATGAAGGAAATGGTATACAGGTGTCCTGAGGAACTTAAAATGTAGCTGGTAGACAGTATATGCACATCAGACCTCCACAACTATACATTTTACCATTAAGAGGGCATGCTTTGAGCCAGACAACGTGGTTGATTGCCTGGCCCACTATTTATTAGTTGTGGGCTCTGGGAAAGTTACTTTACCTCTCTAAGTCTTAGTTCCCTCATATGAACATTTCTCTTCTGTAAATGATAATAAAAACTACATCATAGGGTTGTGGTGAGGATTAAATGAGGTCATTCCTGTAAGCATTTAGCATAGTGCCTGGCACATAGTAAAAATTCAAATAAGTGTTAGGTGTTATTATAGGAAAGATAGCAACCTGGGTTAGCAAGTGAGCAGGATTGAGAATAAAGGATATAGGAGAATTTAGAGAAGGTAGAGATTGATGTGTTTGTGGGGAGTGGGGAAGAAAGACTTAGGAAGGTAGAAATTGAGCTAATTTGGGGGATGGATATGCTCTGGAACAGTGGTAAGAAGCAAAGACATGCTGGGTGTGTGGGGTGTGGGGAGGGTGGGAGGTTTGGCTAGGGGTGAGAGCACTTGCTATTTGAAGTGTGGCAAAACAGTTCATTATTGGCCTGTACCCTCACCTCTGCTCCAGGAATGCTTAGGAGGCTGATATATTAATTGGTTATGTCCGCTAGTGTCCTTCTAACCCCATATTCAGCAAGTGTGGTGATTTATCGTTATGAACCAAACGTTCCAAAATGCCATTCGCAGAGCTAGGAAAGCTGAATTTAGCATAATAGTCCTGGGTGTTTAGAACTTCAAGTGAAATTCTAGATTCTGAGATCAGGTTAAGACCACTTTGGCCCTTTAACTGCAGTTAACGTTTTCCTTAAAAAATTCTAACCTTTAAAAGCCTCTATTTGACAACTAGCTTGCCAATATTTATGTTCCACTCCATTAGCATCACCAGGGCTGACTCTGCACTTTCAAAGATATGCCTTTGGCTGGAAGAAATCACTGCTGTTTGCTTATTTCACATGCTCAGACAAATATGGGTGTGTGTGCGTACGTACACACACACACACACACACACACACACACACACACACACACACACAGCATGCCCTTGATCTATGTGTATGTGCATTTGGTCCCCTGGAAAAGTTGTCCTAAATGTCTTCTTTGTGTTTGACTTCATCTGTTCTTATTTTCCTTAAGTCTTTCTTTTTCTTTATTAGCTATGAGTCTTCTGGAGAACTGAAAAGCAACGTTATGACACACTAATGTTTGGTTCAAAGGCTAATTGTTTTAAATATATTTTGTTATCATAAGATCCGTAATCAATATGCCATGGATTTCAGGGTTAGGACTGCTAGGATTGCCTTGTACCTCAAAGATATGTACATGGACTTGGAGGACAATGAGGGAAAATAAAAGAACAGGAACTTCATTTGAACCGAGATCCATAGACTATTGTTAAGAAAATGTCTGCTTTATTTTGACAAACCACAAAACATGATTTCAAGTTTGCTCCTTCTTTTATTTCAGAGCCCATCAGGAAATATACATTCAGCTAGTCAGTGATTCTTAACAATTTTTTGGTACATGTATGAATGGGTGGGTAGTCTTTAGGAATGTGACAGAAACTATAGATGCCTTCTCCATAAAAATGTATATAAACATTTTACACACATTTTCTGCATACAGTTTATTTTGCTGCATTGCAAACATATCTTTCACAAAGAATGTTAAAACAATATGTAAGAAGTCTTGTGATCTTCTTAATCTCATGTTTGCATGCAAAAAATAATAATTTCCTGAGAGACCTTAGCAAGTAATAGTGTGCAAATTAAAGTAAAATGTAATTTAGTTCAAAAGTGAGTTTCATAAGATTGTTGTTTGATTAGAATAAGAGATCAAAATTAATTTTAGCCATTCTGACTGGTGTGAGGTGATATCTCATAGTGGTTTTGATTTGTATTTCCCTGATGCCGAGTGATATGGAGCACTTTTTCATGTGTCTGTTGGCCATCTGGATGTCTTCTTTGCAGAAATGTCTGTTCATGTCCTCTGCCCATTTCTTGATTGGATTATTTGTTCTTTGGGTGTTGAGTTTGCTAAGTTCTTTATAGATTTTGGACACTAGCCCTTTATCTGATATGTCATTTGCAAATATCTTCTCCCATTCTGTCAGTTGTCTTTTGGTTTTGTTCACTGTTTCCTTTGCTGTGCAAAAGCTTTTGATCTTGATAAAATCCCAATAGTTCATTTTTGCCCTTGCTTCCCTTGCCTTTGGTGATGTTCCTAGGAAGATGCTGCTGTGGCTGAGGTCGAAGAGGTTGCTGCCTGTGTTCTCCTCAAGGATTTTGATGGATTCCTTTCTCACATTGAGATCCTTCATCCATTTTGAGTCTATTTTTGTGTGTGTTGTAAGGAAATGATCCAATTTCATTTTTCTGCATGTGGCTGTCCAATTTTCCCAACACCATTTATTGAAGAGGCTGTCTTTGTTCCATTGGACATTCTTTCCTGCTTTGTCGAAGATGAGTTGACCATAGAGTTGAGGGTCTATTTCTGGGCTCTCTATTCTGTTCCATTGATCTATGTGTCTGTTTTTGTGCCAATACCATGCTGTCTTGATGATGACAGATGCTGGCGAGGATGCGGAGAAAGGGGAACCCTCCTACACTGTTGGTGGGAATGCAAGCTGGTGCAACCACTCTGGAAAACAGCATGGAGGTTCCTCAAAATGTTGAAAATAGAACTACCCTATGACCCTGCAATTGCACTGCTGGGTATTTACCCTAAAGATACAAACCTAGTGATCCGAAGGGGCACGTGCACCCGAATGTTTATAGCAGCAATGTCTACAATAGCCAAACTATGGAAAGAACCTAGATGTCCATCAACAGACGAATGGATAAAGAAGATGTGGTATATATACACAATGGAATACTATGCAGCCATCAAAAGAAATGAAATCTTGCCATTTGCGACGACGTGGATGGAACTAGAGGGTATCATGCTTAGCGAAATAAGTCAATCGGAGAAAGACAACTATCATATGATCTCCCTGATATGAGGGAGAGGAGATGCAACATGGGGGGTTGAGGGGGTAGGAGAAGAGTAAATGAAACAAGATGGGATTGGGAGGGAGACAAACCATAAGTGACTCTTAATCTCACAAAACAAACTGAGGGTTAATGGGGGGAGGGGGTTGGGAGAGGGGGGGTGGGGTTATGGATATTGGGGAGGGTATGTGCTATGGTGAGTGCTATGAAGTGTGTAAACCTGGCGATTCGCAGACCTGTACCCCTGGGGATAAAATATATGTTTATAAAAAAAAAAAAAGAGATCAAAATTATAGTGGTTTTTTTTTTTTACATGATACTGCAAATATCTTTCATATCCAACCAGTTTAGACCTTTTTCTTAGTGGTAATAAGGATAGCAACTTATAATTTATAACAGTATTTGCTAGCAAAAGAAAGTTTTCACAGATTATTCTGATAGATGAGGATCAGCTTGTATCAAGGAATAGCAAGTTGTCTAAGATACTTTGAGGTGAATTCACGTAATATTATTTTCTTTGTCTTCAATTCAATGAGATCAACTTTGTCAATGTCTGAATCATAAATGTTGCCTTTGTCATTATGAAAGAATCGGGACCATACATTTCAATTTTAAGGTCACTCAACAGAAGTATTCTTCAATGATTTCTTTGTCTGCTCATGTGCACCTGCACAAGAGCCAGCAGAGCCTTTTCAATCTTGGCTCTAGCCTCCAGATGCCTTTTCTCCAACAATGCAAGGAGCACACAGCTGTCTTTCTCCAAACACTCTCCACAATGGTACCCTGGTCCAGAGACTTTAAATTTTTTCAGCAGCCTCCATAATGGAATGTGCTGGACCTTGAGTCAAGAGTTATAACTCATTCAGATAGCCCAAGATGTCAATCAAGTCACTCAAGTCATGAATGGAACTTTGTCAAATCAGTCCAAGAATGGGCTTTGCTAGTCAATCAAGGTCAAGCTTTCTGCCTGAAGTTAATCAATTTCTTCAAAAGCTTGTACTTTAGAAAGCCAGTGAACTCCAGCATTCATTTCTTTTTTAAATTGAAGTATAAAAATTGACATATAATATTATAGTTGACTCTTGAACAACATGAGCTGGGGTGCCGACCCCTGTGCAGTCAAAAATCTGCATATAACTTTTGACTCCCTGGAAACTTAATTACTAATAGCCTACTGTTCACTGGAAGCCTTATGTTAATAACATAAATAACCAACTAACACATATTTGTATGTTATATGTATTATATAATATATTCTTATAATAAAGTAATCTAGAGTAAAGAAAATGTAATTAGGAAAATTTTAAGGAAAAGAAAGTACAGTTATAGTATTATGCTCTAAAAAGTCCTTGTACAAGTAGACCTAGGCAGTTCAAATCCATCTTAAGGGTTAACTGTATATTAGTTTCAGGTGTACAACATAGGGATTTGACATTTGTATACATTGTGAAACAATCACCACAGTAAGTCTAGTTACCATCTATCATCATACAAAGTTAACATAATGTTATTAACTACATTTCCCATGTTGTGCATTATATCCCATGACTTAGTTATTTTATAACTGGAAGTCTGTACCTCTTGATCCCTTTCACCCATTTCATTCCTCCCAACTCTACTCCCTCTGGCAATTACCAATCTATTCTCTCTCCCTTTTAAAAAATGTTTAAATTAAATTAAAAAATTTTAATTTTTTAAATCATGTTCAGTTAGCCATTATATAGTACATCCTAAGTTTTTGGTGTAGTGTTCAACAATTCATTGGTTGTATATAACACCCAGTGCTCATCACTGTGCCCTTCTTGAAACCCACCATCTCCTCTCCCTTCAGTTTGTTTCAATCTATTCTCTTTATCTATGAGTCTAGGTTTTATTTCGTTTTGTTTGTTTTGTTTTTTAGATTGCACATATAAGTGAAATCATATGGTATTTGCCTTTCTTTTTTTTTAAGATTTTATTTATTTATTTGACAGACAGAGATCACAAATAGGCAGAGAGGCAGGCAGAGAGAGAGAGAGGAGGAAGCAGGCTCCCTGTAGAGCAGAGAGCCCGATGTGGGGCTCAATCCCAGGACCCTGTGATCATGACCTGAGCTGAAGGCAGAGGTCTTAACCCACTGAACCACCCAGGTGCCCCAGGTATTTGCCTTTCTTTTGATTTATTTCACTTAGCATAACACTCTCTTAAGTCCATTCATGTTGTTTCAAATGGAAAAATTTCATTCTTTTTTATGGCTGACTCGTCTTCCCTTGTAAATATATATCATGTCTTCTTCATCCATTAATCTGTTGATGGACACCCATATCTTGGCTGTTGTAAATAATGCTACAATGAACATAGGGATGCATATATATTTTACAATTAGTGTTTTTGTTTTCTTCAGATAGAAACCAAGTAGTGGAATTGCTGATCATATTTTTAATTTTTTGAGGAAGTTCCATTTTTAATTTTTTGAGGAAACTCCATACTAATTTTCCATAATGACAGCCAATTTAAATTCCCACCAATAGTGTACAAGGCTACATTTTTCTCCATATTCTCACTAACAGTTATTGTCTCTTGTCTTTTTTTTTTTTAAAGATTTTATTTATTTATTTGTCAGAAAGAGAGAGAGAGATAGCACACAAGCAGGCAGAGAGGGAGGCAGAGGCAGAGAGAGAGGCAGGCTCCCTCCCGAGCAAGGAGCCTGATGCGGGACTCGATCCCAGGACCCTGGGATCATGACCTGAGCCGAAGGCAGCAGCTTAACCCACTGAGCCACCCAGGCGTCCCTGTCTCTTGTCTTTTTGATAATAGCCACTGCGACGGGTGTAAGGTAATATCTCATTGTGGTTTGAGTTGCATTTCCCTGATGATTGGTGATATTGAGCATCTTTTCATATGCCTGTTGGCCGTATGTACATCTTCTTTGGAAAAATGTCTAGTCACATCATCTGTTCATTTTTAAAATTATATATTTTAAAAATTATTGAGTTGTGTAAGTTCTTTATATAATTTGGTCATTAACACCTTGTTGAATGTTTGATTTGCAAATATCTTCTCCCATTTAATAGGTTGCCTTTTCATTTTGTTGATGGTTTCTTTCAATGTGTAGAAACTTTTTAGTTTGATGTCATCTCATTTGTCAATTTTGGCTTTTGTTTCCCTTGCTTTTGGAGTCAGGTTCAAAAAAAGTCACTAAGATCAATGTAAGGGAGCTTATGCCTATGTTTTTGTCTAGGGGTTTTATGGTTTCAGGTCTTACATTTAAGTTTTCAATCCATTTTGAGTTAATTGTTATATTTGGTGTAAGATAATGGTCAAGTTTCATTCTTTTGCATGGAGTTGTCCAGTTTTCCAACACCACTTACTAATGGTGCTGTCCTTTCCACATTGTATATTCTTGCCTCTTTTATTGAAAATTAATTGACCACATATACATGGGTTTGTTTCTGGGTTCTCTGTTCTGTTCCATTGGTCTATGTATGTGTTTGTACTATGCCAGTACCATACTGTTTTGATTACTATAGCTTTGTAGTATAGTTTGAAATCAAGGGACATGATACCTCAGGCTTTGTCCGTCTTTTTTAAGGTTGTTTTGGCTGTTCAGGTTTTTTTGTGGTTCCATATGACTTTTAGGATTATTTTATCCCGTTTTATGAAAAATGTCCCTGGAATTTTGATAAGTATTACACTGAATCTCTAGATCATTTTGGGTAGCAGGGACATTTTAACAATATTAATTCTAATCCATGAGCATAGAATATCTTTCCATGTATTTGTTTCTTTTTCAGTTTCTTTCACCAATGTCTCATAGTTTGTACAATGTACAGGTCTTTCACGTCTGTGGTTAAATTTATCCCTAGGTATTTCATTCTTTTTGTCTTCCTTTTCATTTCCATTTACATGGGATATCTATTAATATTCCTTTACTTTCAGTCTGTGTGTAATTTTTACTTATGAAGTGAGTCTCTTGTAGGTGGTATATAGATGTGTCTTTTTTTTTGTTTGTTTAATCCATTCAGTCACTCTGTATCTTTTGATTGGATAATTTAGTACATTTACACTGAAAATAATTATTGATAGGTATGTACTTACTGCATTTTGTTGTTTTTTGGCTTTTCTGGCCTTTTTTTAAAAGTTTCCTTTCTGTTACTTTCTTCCCTTGAAGTTTAATAACTTTCTTTAGTGTTATGTTTAGATTCTTTTCTCATTTTCCTTTGTGTATTTAGTATAAGGTTTTGCTTTGTGGTTATTATGAAGTTCACATTATCATCTTAGGTATATAATAGTCTATTTTAAGTTGATAGCAACTTAAAGTTGAACATATTATAAACATTTTCACTAACTCCCCTTTTGTGTTTTTGATGTCATATTTTATAACTTTTTATTTTATATATCCCTTAACTAACTAATTATTGTAGTTTTAGCTAATTTTATTGCCTTTGTCTTTTAATTTTCATAGTAGCTTTAGAAGTGACTAATCTACTACCTTTAGTATATATTTACCTTTTTCCAATAAGGTTTTCACCTTTTCAATATTTTCTTGTTATTGATTAGTACCATTTTTCTTCCATCTTAAAGTAGTTCCTTTAAATTTCTTGCAAAGCCAGTTTAGTATTGATGAGTTCCTTTAGCTTTTGTTTGTGTGAAAAACCCTATCTCTTCTTCAATTTTGAATGACAACCTTGTTGGGTAGAATATTATTGTTTGGAAATTTTTTCCTTTCAGCCTTTTGAATGTCATGCCACTCCCTTCTGGCCTGCAAAGTGTCTGCTGAGAAATCTGCTGATAGCCTTATGGGGTTTCCCTTTTATGTAATGATTTCTTCTTCTCTTGCTGCCTTTAAGATTTTTTCCTCTAACTTTTGGCATTTTAATTATAATGTGTCTTGATGTAGATCTCTTTGGGTTCATCTTATTTGGAACTATGGGTTTCTTGGTTCTGGATGTCTGTTTCCTTCTCCAGGTTAGGGAAGTTTTCATCCATTATTTATTTAAATAATTTTTCTGCCTCTTTCTCACTTTCTTCTCTTTCTGGGGCCCCTATAATGCAAATATTATTTTACTCACTGTTGTCCCAGAGCTTTCTTAAGCTATCTTTACTTTTTAATAATCCTTTTTTTTTTTTTTTTTTTTTTTTTTTTTGCCAGTCTGTTTGGATGAGTTTGACTTCCTGTTTTCCAGCTTGCTGATCCATTCCTCTACTTTATCTAGTCTGCTGTTGAAACCCTCTAGTGTATTTTTTCAGTGCACTTCTGTATGGCACTTAGATTTTCTCTTTCTTTGTTGGAGTTCTCACTGCATTGATTTATTCTTCTCTTGAGTTTGGTAAGCATCTTTGTGACCATTACTTTGAATTCTTTATCATGTAAATTACTTATCTCCATATCATTAAGGTCTTTTTCTGAGGTTTTCTCTTGTTCTTTTATTTGGAATGTATTTCCTCATTTTGCTTCACTATCTGTGTATTTTTTTTTATTAGGCAAAGCGACTACCTTTCTCAGTCATGAAGGGGTGACTATGTGTAGGTGATGATCTTTCTTATTCAACCATGTCCTAGTTCTTGGTTTTCTCTCAAACCTTTGTGATTGTCTAAACCGTCTAACTTATTTTTGATATGTCCCGCTTGTTGAGGTTGTGCCAAAGACCTGTCAGTGATCCAAGGGGAGGAATCTCATTTAGCACCCAGTTTCAGGCTGATTGGAGGCCAGACCCTCAGGCAACAGCTTTTAAAGTATGCAAATATATACGGTCCTGTAGGGCTGCATTTATAATCTCTGCTGGGCTCCAAACCAGGAATTCTGGAGGTGTCCCTGAAGTGACAGTTGCAAAAATTGAGCCTCCTGATAAAGTGCACCTGGGTAATTCAATTGGTTAAGTGTCCAAATCTAGGTTTTCGCTCAGGTCATGATTTCATGGGTTGTGGGATCAAACCCCACATCAGATTTCATGCTCAGCAGGGAGTCTGCTTGAGATTCTCTCTCTCCTCTCCTGCTGCCCCTCCCCCCTCAGTTTCTCTCAAAATAAATTAATAAATCTTTAAAAAAAATTGGTGCTCCAAATGAGTATATAAACTCCTTTCTGGGAAGTCTTGATCTGTGGTTAGGTCAACAGGGTGCACAAGGATGGAGTCTTTCTGCTTATGTTCCCTGGGAGTGCCTCCTTAGCCTCTAGATATGTGGGAAGTCTGAGGTCCATTTCTTAAGCTAAAGCTACAGACTAAGTAAATAGGCTTTTTCCACAGGAAGACTGGAGTTATATGTCTGACTGCTGTCTGTACAGTGCCCTGGGGGTGGTTGGATGCCAGGAACTGTCTTTCCAATTGTTATTTTCCTGTGGAGTTTAGGAAACAAAACCCCCTTGGCCACCAGGACTAGGTGATCAAAGAGTGCCCCCTATGTAGACTGTGTGTACCTGCTGGCTTTAGCTAGCAGAGTATAGGGGTCTGGGCACATTCACTGGCTTCAGAAAGGTAGTGGGAAAATGTCTTGACTGCATGTACCTGCAGGCTTTAGGAATGCAGCGGGAGAGTGCCTTGTCCATGCATGTGTGCCAGCTTTAGGCTGGTAGTAGAATACCAAAACCCCTTTTGCTTGACAGCTCCAGCCAGAGAGTAGGGGAGTATCACAGTCCCCACTATTGCTGACTTAAGCTAGGCAGTGGAAGAACTCCGTGGTCATTGGTGCTCATCTGCCCAAGCCAGGGAGGAGGAGTACTGTACCCACCCAGGCTCCCTGATTTCAGCATGGCAGTGTGATAGGTCTGTGATTGCTTACCCCCTTCTGTCTTAGCAGGGAAGGGAGAGTGCCACATTGGAGCTCACTCATCTATGCTAGCCAGATAGGTGTAGTGTGGAAAATTGGCATCTGCCAGTACTTCTGTATCCAGGGAGAATTTCAGCTGCTTCTCTAGCAGAAGCTTTTAGATAAGTAAATAAATTTTCTTCACATATAGTCTAGGCATTTTTTGAATTCGTGGTTTTTTGCTTGGTCTTGAGGCAAGTGAGACAAAATACAAACCCTTTAGAAAGGGAATGTCAGTTTCTTATAGCATTTTGGGTCCTTTGGATTTTAACCGCATTGGTTTTCTAAGCCAGATGTTTTGGGCAATCATCTTTCTAGTGCAGATCCCTGAGGTTGGGATGCCTCTTTGAGGTGTCAATCCCTCACTCTTCCTGGAGAAGCACTGGGATGGTGAGATCCAACTCCATTGTGCATTGCTGCACTGAGGAGTGGGGTTTTGGTGAGACTGTATCTCTGCCTCTTCTTCCCATCTCGATGTGATTTTTTTTTCCTTTGTATGAAGAGGTACTTTGCATAATTTTCAGATATTTTCATGAGGAAAATGATCCATATGTAGCTGTAGATTTGGTAAATCTGTGGAAGGTGAGTTCAGAATTTCCCTATATGCCATCTTGTGGAAATCCCAGCATCTATTTCTTGACAAATCCATTAATAAAGCGTGATTCAGGGTCCCGACTCTGTTAAGTTGAAGTGAATGTTACTTGTTTTAGAATTACTGTCTGTATCACATGGATCTAGAAAAAAAGTCAGTATGGAGTTAATGTAGAGTTTCTTTTTCAGCAACAAGGAGAAGTGTTCCCATATGTACCCATGACATGAATATTCTTCTTTCAAGGTGTTGCTTGGCAAAGAAAAATTTCATTATATCAAAGTTGTCCAAGAATCTGATGCTTCAAAAGGGGTCTTACCAAATGGGCATTTACAATATGTCACAGGAAATCTAGGAACTGTCTAGGCTGAGAATAATCAGTTCATTTATTTGAATGCTTAAGGGAACTTGTCTGGCTCAGATTCCCTATGACCTTCTTCAGATAGAAGAAAAGCTAGATGGGGTGATACATCTTGACAGAGGCACTGCTTCAGTGTTTTTTCTCTTCTCAAACTACAAATCCACTTACCTGCTTTAGGGCAAATGGCTCCAGAGTCTGCCCAATTGGAAGGCTTCTTTTGGTTGGCCATGTGATAAACACTATTGGAGGATGCTCTAAGTTCAGTTTGTTGAGTTGGTGTAAATTTCTCTAGTTTTTTCCTAGTTGAATTAACTTCTCATAAAAATGACCTATTCTCAACCAGGAATTCTAACAATCGACAGATGCTAGTTATTCATTTGGTTTTATTGACTTTATGCTTCCACTGAAGAAGAAACTTGCACAAGAGGGACCATGTTTTTGGTGTCTATCATATTGGGGATAAAACCGAAGGAAACACTTTCTTCTACTTTATTTTCTTTGATTTTTTGTTCAACCTAAGCCAGACCATGTACTAAGGCTTGATGCTTATAATTATAATGTAAGTTACATCTAAAAATATATGATCAGGACACCTGGGTGGCTCAGTTGGTTAAGTGTCTGCCTTCGGCTCAGGTCATGATCCTAGGGTCCTGGGATCAAGTCCTGCATCGGTCTTCTTGCTCAGTGGGGAGCCTGCTTCTTCCTCTCCCTCTGTCTGCCACTCTTCCTGCTTGTGCTCTACCCCCTCTCTCTGAAATAAATAAAATCCTTAAAAAAATAAAAATGAAAATGTATTATCAATAGGAAGTCACTTTGATAATGACAACTATTGGCTGCCTGAAGAAGTATAGTAATATCCTGTGCTGTTCTACACTTGTGAGGTAGGAATCAATTCCTTAAAAATAAAATTTGACTGAAATTAATTTTTTTTCCACAGAGACAAATTTCAGACTATTTCGAAGGAGCTCAAGTATGACAGCTCTTTCCCTTACTTCACTGATTTCTTGAAATCCATTTAAAGACTCATGAACCCTTAAATCTAGAAAAGACATTTTTGCTGAAAAAATTCTGAAAAGGTTGACACTGAAACAGGAAGCAAAAGTATATTCTTCCACTATTGTTTGAATAAATTCCAGAAATGCACTTATAGTCTCCTAAAGTCAGTGATTTGGCCTTTCTTTGTCCATTCTGCTCCTAATAAGGCTGCCATGGAAATATGTGCATACTTCTATATGGCATTTTCTAGGTTCTGTTGAATTTTTGTTTTATTCCCAGACTTGACAGTGAGCTCCTTGAGGGCAGGAATAAATTTTTCTCATACTTTAAGGATTAGTATTTTCATGATACCTGGCACATAGGGAGCTCCTGTAAATGCTTGAGTGAGTAATCATGAAATGTTCTCAAATTAATCATTTAATATTTAATATAGCTTAAATACTCCTAAGAATAGAGTTCATCACCAGTACTTGATACATTTGACACTTTTAAACTGTGCTTGCCTGTGGCCTTTTGTCTAGTGTTAATTAGTTTTACCATTTTTGATATATTATGATTCTGTAGTGAGGGCCTCAATCCCTCTTAAGAAAGATAGTTTAGTCATATAGGATGCCTCATAAGGAGATAGCTGTAAAATATGCATGTATTTCTGCCAGACCAGGAATGGGAGGGTGGGACACCCTCCCTTACAGTAGGAGGATGTCTTGCCCAGTCCAGCCAGCCCAGAATATATGAGGAGGAGCTTTTGATGGTCAGTGCCCTGATTGCTACTGAGATGCTTATTGCCCAAGCCCTTGTATTTTGTCAAAGACAGGTGTCTCAGATGCTTCTGTGCTATACGCAGTTGAGAGTGCTCTCCATAGAAACACTATAGTACTGGCCAACCTCTTTTAACTCTATCAGGAGGCCAGGCCAGGTTCTAACACCAGGGGCACATACTGGGCTGAGGCTGTCAGCAGTACTCTAGTGCCCAGTGGAGGCCTCTACCTCCAAGATCTGCTGGGGAGAGTAATCATACAAAATGAAAAGGCTCCTTCCTGAGAGTGCTTTTTCTCTGGGTCAGACAATTAACATTTTTCATGGTATATTTCACAAGTTTACTACAATAACTTTTCCTTTTTATTTATTTATTTATTTTAAAGAAGGTGCTTATGAACTGGGGTAGGGGCAGAGAGGGGAGGGAGAAGAGAAACTCAAGCAGACTCCATGCTGAACATGGAACCTGATGCAGGGGTTGATCTCAGGACCCTGAGATCACAACCCTGAAATCATGACCTAAGCTAAAACCAAGAGTTAGACACGTAACTAACTGAGCCACCAAGATGACCTTATTTTTCATCACTTTCTTAACATCTGTCATGCCAACATATTTGCCTAAAGAAAATACTTGAAAAGCCATGAATTTTGGAGAGAATGTTCTCAGTCCTGGCCCCTATTGCTAGTGGATACTCTGGCTGCACCCCCCTCCCACCTAGGAGCAGTAGCTTTTTTACCATCACTGCCTAGGAAGTGAGGGAGGATGATCTCTTTAGAGTCTTGGCTTTAGGACAAGAGCTAGGAGGAGGGCCGTTTCAGTTAATTTCAGCTTTCTCCCCTATAACACAAACACCCCTGAGACCAAAAAAAAAAAAAAAAAAAAAAAAAAAAAACCAAAAAACAAAAAAAAAACCCAAAAAACCCCACCCAAAACCAACCAATCAACCAACCAAACAAACAAAAACCCAACCACACAAACATGGGTACAGTGTGAACAGATTAATAGCTCACTGGTTATTCTGCCACACACTTTTGTTGAGATCCTTAACTGAATATCAGAGGACTCCAAAAGTCTAGGATCTCAGGAATCACTCAGTGTTTAGATCCATACTATACATCATCACAATCAGGATTATTAGTAAGCACCTTCATTTTTCCTATAGTTTCAGTATGCTTAGATTAAATAATTTTAGAAAACACTTTGCCTCTATTTGAAATACTGCTACTAAAGAAAAAATGCACATCAGTGGAAAGGCAGATGCTAACTTCCCTAAAATGTAGCTTCTAGGATCCTGCCTGATTTATTATAATTTTAGTTACTAAATAATTGACAGTATTCCGGATCATAATCCTAAACTTACATTCAAAATATAATCAGAGATTTCACTCTCTTAAAAAGCTGTCAAGCTGGCTATATTTAAACTAGAAAGGGGTTAGCTATTTTTAATACTTTTATTATACTCAAGTGTTTGAAAGGACACATATTTCTCTCTAATTTCCACAAATTCCTGTGGGATTGATTGCTTTAACTGTCAGAAGCTAGATGTTGGCTCCAGGCTGTAGCCCATAACACAATGTTTCCCATGAGATTATGGCTTTTAGTTTGGCAAGAAAGTTGCTTGTTTGATGACAGCCCACAGAGACAGCAGAGATGAGCCCACCTGAAAGGGAAGAAGTGGTTGTAGGAACAGAAGAGGGCATTGCCCATGCTGGGAGTAAATCACACCAGAGTGATCTCAGCAACTTTGGCATCTCTTTCAGGATATTGTGATTAAGGACATACACATTTCCTGGGAATCTGAGTGACAAACTTCAAACAGTGCAAAATAAACACTAATTTTTACTTTAAGTACAAAATGTAAAGTAATGCAACTCCCTCTAAATGAAAAACAGCAATAACACAAACCAAAGTACTCATCACAAAAAGAACAAAAATCCCAAAATAGTAGAGGGAAGGAAGTAATAAAGACGAGAGCAGAAATAAAATAGAAACAAAAAACAAATAAACAAAACAAACAAAAACCCAATATAGCAGATCAATGAAACCAGGAGCTAGTTCTTTGAAAAGAATAACAAAATTGATAAACTTTTAGCTAGAGTCATAAAGAGAGAGAGAGAGAGAGAAGACTCAAATAAAATAGAAATGAAAGAGGAGAAATGACACCACAGAAATACAAAAGATTATGAAAATATTAAGAAAAACTATATACCAACAAATTGGACAACCTAGAAGAAATGGATAAATACCTAGAAATGTATAGCTTTCCAAAACTGAATCAGGAAGAGAAAATTTAAAAGAGTGATTACCAGCATGAAATTGAATTAGCAGTTAAAAAACTCACAACACACAAAAGTCCAGGATGAGACAGCTTCACAGGTAAATTCAACCAAGGATTTCAAGAAGAGTTAATACCTATTCTCCCCAAACTATTCCAAAATATAGAAGAGGGAGGTAAGCTTCCAAATTTATTCTGTGAGACTAGCATTATTCTGATGTCAAAACCAGATAAAGACACTACAATAAAAGAGAACTACAGGCCAGTATCTCTGATGAACATAGATGAAAAATCCTCAACAAATATTAGCAAATTGAATTCAGCAATACATTAAAAAAATCATTCACCATGATCAAGGAGGATTTATTCCTGGGTTGCAAGTGTGGTTCAGTATTGACAAATTCAATCAAATGGAACATCACATCAACAAGAAAGGATAAAACCATATAATCATTTCAGTAGATGCAGGAAAAGCATTTGACAACGTGCAGTATCCATTCATGATAAAAACTCTTAACAAAGTAGGTTTAGAGGGAAGATACCTCAACATAATAAAGGCCATATATGAAAACCCACAGTGAACATTATAATCAATGGTGAAAAACAGAGCTTTTCCCTTAAGGTCAGGAGCAAGACAAGGACGTCTACTCTCACCATTTTTATTCAACATGGTACTGGAAGTACTAGCCACAGGAGTCAGACAACAAAAAGAAAGAAAAGGCATCTAAATTGGCAAAGAAGAAGCCAAACTTTCACTATTTGTATATGACATGATGCTATATATTGAAAACCCAAAAGACTCCACCAAAAAAATTGCTAGAACAGATACACACATTTGGTAAAGTTATAGGACACAAAATCAACATACATAAATTTGTTGTATTTCCATACATTAATAATGAAGTGGCAGAAAGAGAAACTGAGGAATCAATCCCATTTATAATCACACCAAAAATCGTAAGATACCTAGGACTAAACCTAACCAAAGGGGTGAAAGACCCAAACCCTGAAAACTATGAAACACTAATGACAGAAACTGAAGAGGACACAAAGAAATACTCCATTCTCAAGGATGAAGGAAAAAGTTTTGTTAAAATGTCAGCACTACCCAAAGCAATCTACACATTTAATGCAATCCCTATCAAAATGTCACCAGCATTTTTCACAGAGCTGGAACAAACAATCCTCAAATTTGTATGAAATCACAAATGACCACAAATAGCCAAAACAAACTTGAAAAAAGTAAAGCAAAGCTGGAAGCTTCCACAATTCCAGACTTCAGGTTTTTTTTTTCCTTTTAAGATTTTATTTATTTATTTGTCAGAGAGAGAGAGAGAGAAATAGGGAGAGCAAAAGCAGGGGGCAGGCAGGGGCGGGCAGGTTCTCCATTGAGCAAGGAGCCCAACATGGGACTCGATTCCAGGATCCTGGGATCCTGACCTGAGCTGACAGCAAATGCTTAACCAACTGAGTCATCCAGGTGCCCCAGACTTCAAGTTATATTACAAAGCTGTAGTAATCAAAGTAGTGTGGTACTGGCACAAAAATAGACACATAGAGGGGGTGCCTGGGTGGCTCAGTGGGTTAAGCCACTGCCTTCGGCTCAGGTCATGATCTCAGAGTCCTGCGATCGAGCCCCGCATCGGGCTCTCTGCTCAGCAGGGAGCCTGCTTCCTCCTCTCTCTCTGCCTGCCTTTCTGCCTGCTTGTGATCTCTCTGTCAAAATAAATAAATAAAATCTTTAAAAAAAATAGATGCATAGATTCGTAGAACAGAAAAGAAAACCCAGAAATGAACCCATGGGTACATGGTCAGTTAATCTTCATAAAAGCAGGAAAGAAAATGCAATGGGAAAAAGTTTCTTCAACAAATGATGTTGAGAAAACTGGACAGCAACATACAAAATAATGAAACCGTACCACTTTCTTATACCAGACACAAAACAAGCTCAAAATGGATTGAGGACTTAGTGTGAGACCTGAAGCATTTTTAAAATCAGAAATGAAATAAAATAGATTTTAAAAATCTAGAAGAGGGCACAGTCAGTAATTTCTCTGACATTGGCCAAAGCAACTTGTTTCTTGTTTCTCTCCTGAGACAAGGGAAACAAAAGCAAAGTAAACCACTGGGACTACATGAAAGTAAAAATCTGTACAGCAAAGGAAACAATCAACCGAACTAAAAGACAAACTACTGAATGGGAGAAGATATTTGCAAATGACATATCTGATAAAGGGTTAGTATCCAAAATACATAAAGAACTTATACAACTCAACACCAAAAAAACCCCAACACAATTAAAAATGGGCAGTAGACATGACTAGACATTTCTCCAAGGAAGACCTCCAGATGGTCAACAGGCACATGAGAAGATGCTTAACATCCCTCATCATCAGTGAAATGCAAATCGAAACTACAATGAGAGATCACCTCACACCTGTCAGAATGGCTAAAATAAAAAACACAAGAAGCAACAAGTGTTGCTAAGAATGAGGAGAAAATGGATTCCTTGTGCACTGTGGGTGAGAATGCAAACTGTTGCAGCCACTGTGGAAAAGAGTATGGAGGTTCCACAAAAAATTAATAATAGGATTACCATATGATCCAGCATTTGCCCTATTGGATATTTGCCCAAAGAATCCAAAAACCCTAATTCAAAAGGATATATGCTTCCCTATGTTTATTGCAGCATTATTTACAGCATTTGCAGCATTATTTGCAATAGCTAAGCTATGGAAGCAGCCCAAGTGTCCATCGATAAATGAATGGATAAAGAAGTTGTACAGACACACACACACACACACACACACACACACACACACACACTGAAATATTATACAGCCATAGAAAAGAATGAAATCTTGCCATTTGCAATGACATGGGTGGGGCTAGATAGTATAATGCTAAGCGAAATAAGTCAGTCAGAGAAAGACAAATGCTAGATGACCACTCATATATGGAATTTATGAAACAAAGCAAATGAACCAAAGAAAAAAAGAGACAAACTAAGAAACAGACTCTTAACTATAGAGAACAAACTGATGGTTAAGGAGGGGAGATGATTGGGGGATGCATGAAATGGGTGAAGGGATTAAAAATACACTTATTTTGGGCACTGAGTAATATGTAAAATTGCTGAAATACTATATTGTACACCTGGCACTAATATAACACTGTATGTTAACTATAGTGGAATTGAAGTTAATTGCCACATAGAAACAAAACAAATGATAAACAAAGTATTCATCACAGACTTGGAGGACACAGGAAGTGGGAAAAGTGTTTTTGTTGCTATCACATGGGGGCACCACTGTAGCTCATCTCTGGCATCTGCACTTTGTGGCACTTCTGTTGTTTTCAAGCACTTGAACTTTTGCGAGTAATTTTTGGTGACTATTGTCCTGTTATTTTAACATTCAGCCATTATAATTTAGCAAAGTCATCTAAGCATTCATTAGGTGATGTTTGTGCAAGTGATGAAAAACACACCAGAAAGATCAATAACTGAAATAGAAGTTAGAAGTGATAAAATACTATGAGGAGGCCTCACAGCTGCCATGATGTGCTATTAATGTAAGAACAAGCCCTCTGCAAAATATTAGAGCTAATGCTAAGAAAATAAAAAGCTGCATTAGAACACATTATTCTACAATGTTTGTAGATTTATGTGCCCCTAGAATGCATTCTCCATTTAACTTTTATTTCTAAGACAAATTAGTCTTGAATTATGAGAGGTTTTCAAGAGCTCATCTGTAGCATAAACCTGACAACTTGTGTTTGTTTACTGTCCTTCCCTTCTCCTATTATGTGGCTTCATCTCTTATTCCAGTGCCCAGCAGGGTGCTTGAAATACTTCAGGGGTTGGTCAAGGTTTGTGGAACAAATAAGAAATAACTAACATGTAAGGAGCATTTTTATATGCATTTATACATATTAACTCTGTTAGTACTTGTATAACTCTAAGCAGTAAGCATTATCACCATCCATAGTTTTATATATGAAAAAATCAGGCTTAGAGACATTAAATAACATGGCCAAGATTGTACAACTAGTGACCAGTAGAGCCAGCTCTAAACTAATGTATGACTAAATTATTGCTTCTCAAACAAACTGGAGGGGGAAATTACTCTAATTAAAACCATAACTGACACCAAAAGCAGAAGTGATCTCTGGATACTTTCAAGCAACTTTTTGTGAGGGGAAGGGAAGCTACTTGGTGTTTTCTCTTTTCTGATCAGCTAGTGAACAAAGGTAGACCTGAACTAGATCTGGTAGGGCTGGAGGGAAGTGTACCAGTGCTTCTCAAAGTGTGGTCCCCAGACTAGCAGCATCAGTATCTTTAAAACTTGTTATTAAAAAAAAACTTTTCAGGTCCTATCCCATACCTACTAAACCAGCAATTCTGAGATAAGGTCAGAAATCTGTGTTTTACAAGCTCTCCAGTTGATTCTGATACATGGTCAAGTTTGAGAGCTACTGACCCACCCAGTAGAAAGAAAAGTATCATGTTTGAACATGGAATTCTTAGTGGAGTAAGGCAGTGAGGAATGAAACATGGTAAAAGTGAGAGTGGAGAGAGAGGGATCTGAATGTGGAGAGATTCAGGTCTCTATATGGCCTGAGGTGGCCAGGATGGGTGCCAGAAAGAAATAAGGCTGTCTGATATTTAATTTCTAGTTCTGCTGTATAAATCACCTTAGTTTGCCCAAACACCCAGTAATGTCTGTTTCACAGACCAAGACTTAAGAGGCTTTTATTTGGTAAACATCAGAGAAAGAGGTTACCTTCTATTACCTTCAGAGAAATGACCCACTGATGGAGCTAATTCAGCAAAAACAGAAGTGTAGCAGGGAAAGGCTACAAGAAAGAAGGTTGTATGGAACACCATGAAAATCTTAGGGAGGACATTGGAACCACTCCTCTCTGGCTTCTAAGGGTTGATCCCAGCTAGCATAGATTGGAGAATGACAGAATGAGGTTCTGGCCCTTGTATTTCTGGGGCTGGGACATGTTCTGGTGCTGAAGTCAGCACTCCTAACTCTTAGGACTGGCCAGTGATTAACCAATTAGTACTGAAGTATGGAGTGTTAACATTTATATAATTGATAAGTATACGTGGTCTGGTTATCTAAAATTGCAAAACCCCCCTCTAAAACTAAGTGGCTTAAACCAAAGACAACATTTATTTTGCTCATGAACCTGCATCTGAGACAGGATTTGGCAGGAATAGCCCTTTTCTTCTCTACTTGGTTGGGGTAGCTTGAAAAGATGATTTCAGACCATCTGAAGGCTCACTCACTCCTGTGTCTGGCTGCTGATGCTGGCTGTCGACTAGGATTTTAGCTGGGTCTGTTTGCCACAACACCTACACATGGCCTCTCTAAGTAACCTGAGCATCTTTACAACATGGTGGCTGGATTCCAAGAGTGAGAATTCTGGATGGAGAGAGCCATAAAGACACCATATTGTCTACTACGACCTTATCTTAGAAGTCATATTATGTCACTTCTGATGGATATTCTATTGTTCAGACGATCATAATGGCTTGGCTAATTCCAAGGAGAAATTATTTCTTGATGGGGGAGTGGCATAGGTCAAGAAGAGTATGTGGAACCAATAATATTTAGGAGGTCATGGGGTGGATGGGTAGAAATACAACCCTTTCATCTCAAAAAGGGTGGCATTCAAGGAGGCTTAAGCTCTCTGTGGGTTGCAGATAGGTGGGGGTGGGGGAAGATGGTGGCTCCAACTTTCTCAGTCTATGAGAAACCTAAAAGAAATCTAAGAAGTTCAGGCTGGCTGAACTGCCACATTGTGGTCAATCTGTACTCCCACAGGCTGTCATGGCTTAAAAGGTGTGAGCATGCATTATAGATGAGATGTGGATGGCACATAAGAGACTCTTGGTAGGAGGTTGCTTTATTTCCTGGACTCTAGAATGTGTAGGGTGATGGCCCTTAGCACACAGAAGCTGGAAATGGATGACCATATTCCTGGGGGCTGCAGCCAATAACAGTGACAAAGTGGAAGAGACAAGGTCTCTTCTGCTCCCAAAAGCTTTTTTTGGAACACACACACACACACACTTTTTTTTTTTTGCCGATGAACTAAGCTTATTTCTTGGCTGAAGAGATTTTAAGCAGAGTCTATGTGTGAGGTCATAGGAGACAGGGAAGGGAGGACCTTAGAACATGAGCTAGAACCCCTGGAACCCATGGAGACTGTGGGAAAGGCTTTGGGTTTCCAAAGCCTGTGACTCTGCAAAGTAAAGCTCATGTTAATTTTGCCTAAATTTCAAGGGATAGGGCAGCTCCAGCTGATTCCAAGAGAAAGTGTTCAAAATCTTGAACATGGTAGGTCAGAGAACTTTTTAAAACTCTGGTGGAGAGTTTGCTTTGAAATAGCTACAACTATTGTTTCCTCAGATTAAGCTAACACTGATTAAATGTCTATTCATGCTGGGTATGTGTGAGGTTTTTTATGTTGTTTCATTTGACGTTAATAATAACCATATGAAGAAATTACTGCAGACATCTTCTTTTTAAAGATGAGGCAGTAGACTCGCCCAGGGCCAGAGAGCAGGAATGTGGAGGATTCAAAGTGAGTTCCTTAAACTCCCAGGCTGAGGCCATTTCTTATGCCACTTCAGTTGTTGTATACCTGTGAGAGAAAGGGTAGGTGGGTGGATGCCTAGTGATAAAAATGAGCACAAATTTAGAACAATTTGAAAAGGATAGGTTTGTCTAGAAATGACAGAGAAATTAAGAAGATGAAGGACAAGGGAAAGGACACAGGGAGAGATAGGGTCTGGATACTTGCTCTACTGTTTTGTCTGCCCTTCATGCTGTAACAGTATGTATCAATATGCTCATCAGTAGCCTGCTCCATTTCAGGGATATGGCCAATAGATTTCATGGGCTTCCCTAGAGAGTTGTGTTGAGAAGGATTCTGAGGCTCAGTTCTAGCTCAGTGCTAAAGTGAGTCGTGTCTGGCACAGGTAAGGGAAACAAGTGGGAACATAAGTGCTGATTTGTCACTCTTGCATGCGACAATCAGCTTTGCTTTTTGCCTTCCTTTCTCCAAACAAAATTAGCTTCATGTTCTACCTTTCACCCAGAAATCTTTTTAGCCTTTCAGGGTTATTTTTTTCTTATATGTTCTCACATCAACATCAAGGTCTTTATGCCTATTTACAAGCAAGAATAACATATTAATCTGTTTCTTGGGGGAGAGGACCACCTACGTGAGGAAACAGAACCAGACCCACGCTCCTCCTCATGCTCATTATGGCAGCTCTCGCCGTTGCTGCCCTTCACCAGCAGCCTCCTCCTGCCTTCTGAAAAGTATGGTGCAGAGCCTCTTTATTTCTTAAAGTATATTGACACTTATTGAGTTTTGAGAATTTTAAAGAATTTTTCAAAATCCCTTACGGTGACTGGAAATACCCTGGGGTGTTGCAAATTCAGAGTTGGGGATTATTGTAGAAAAGCTAAAGCTATACCTGTGTTCCTAACAACCAGTGGAAAACTGCTGCTCTGGTTGTTTTTTCTGTCGAATAGCTGACAGTGGTTATTTCTGCATCAGATAGAATAAGTGGATCAGACGGATAGCATGCACACGACAGATGGTGCTTGTATTTACAGGACACCAAAATGTATTTATCTTAAGGACAACATCCTGGAACAACAGAATTAAGCCTGACTTGTTTTATGTTTTTCCCTGATTTAACTGTTTCGCTCAGCCTTCGCCAGGCAGCATAGAGTGATGGGGAGAGAGTGGGTTTTGGAGCAGAGGGAGCTGGATTGGAATCTTGGTACTGTTCTTTGTGAGCCTTGTGACTTGGTGTCCTGGTGTGGAAGATGAGATCAACAGCATAATGGTACTGATTTTCACCTTGTATACATGAGACTTAGCAGGAAAAATGTACGTGAAACCATGTCCTGCATATTCAGCAAATGCTTCTTCCCCTTCTTTTTATTCTTCCCTCTCAGCAAAAGATGAGAAGTGTGCTGGTGGCAGTGGCCATCATAATTACAGATGTGGGAAGCAGACTTCCCAAGATCCCAGACACCTGTGGAGGACAGAAGGTGCCTGGAGGCAGAGGCAATTCCTGGAAACACAGCTAGTTACCTGAGTCTTGGCCCTCATTCCAGAGAATCTGGGAGTCTGGGTAAAGCATGGGGCAGAATACTTCAGGGTTTTAAATCTCATCTGCAGAGTGAAGGCTGCCTCTCTCCTCACAGCCAAGGAAAGACAAGAATAAAGAAGAGAACCAGATTGTGTGAACCAAGGTGAAGACACAGCTTGGGGCAGGAGGAAGAGCCATAAGCTTCAGTGTCTCTACCTTTTAGGTGATGAAGAAAATAGAAAAGAAAATAGGTTCTTTGGGAGTAGAAGTCCAGAAAGAATGGTATCTTCCTTTAGGCTTAAGGAGAAGGAAAAGCTGGAGATCCCAGAGAAAGAGATCTGTTTGGAGAAGACAACATTTTTAGGGCTTAAGAAAGGAAGAAAGGTGAGAGGGTGGGGTAGCAGTTATAAGTCACCAGGTATGGCTGCAGCTTCAGCCTCAGAGTCATGCACGATCCTTGTCTCTGTATGATCATTCTTAACTCTGGATGTGTGTGTGCGTGTGTGTCTGTGTGTGCATATGTTTGTATCTGGCTCTGTGTGTGTCCGTGTGTCTATCTTAGATTCTGGTTTAGTTTCCCAGGGTTGTTGTAACAAAGTATCACAAATAATTAGGTGACTCAAAAAAAGCAGAATTTTACCATTCTGGAGGTTAGAAGTCTAAGATTAAGATGTCAGGAGAGTCACGCTTCTTCTGAAATTTGTAAGGGCCAGTCCTTCCTTTCCTCTTCCTAGCTCCTGGTGATTTGTTGGGGATCCTTAGAGTTCCTAGGCTTGTAGCGGTGTCAGTCCCTACTTGTCACACGGAGTTCTCCCTGTGTCTCTTCTAACAAAGACATCAGTCACGCTGGATTAGGGCTCACCTGAGTGATCTCATCTTAACTTGATTACACCTGCAAAGACATTGTATCCAAAGAAGGTCACATTCATCAGCACTGGGGTTTAGGACTACAGTGTGTTTTTTTTGAAGGGACGCATATCAAACCATAACAGATCGCTTTGGGAGTCTCCTGAAAACTGAGGCTTCTCTACAGAAAAATGGACTTGTGTATAGAATACAGCATTTTGCAAGTAATTTTAGGGAGTTCACAGACTTTCAAAATCTTGTGCAGACTATCTAGGACTTGTTACTCAAAGTGTGATCCAGCAGCATCCGTATTATCTGGAAGCTTTTTAGAAATGCACAATCTCAGACCCCAACCTAGATCTGCTACATCAAAGTCTGCATTTTGACGTAACTCCTTAAGCTATCTGTGTGCACATCAGAATTTGATAAATACCTCAGCCCCCAGATGAAAAACCACTTCTCTCTCTCTTTTTCTTGTTCCATATCCAGTTTCCAGCTGATAGTATCTGGCTCACCTGCCCAAATACTACCCCAATGATTCAACACACTTGCTCCCACTGTAGCCAGGCCAGTGTTCTCTCTATGCCCTACATAGACCATTCCCATTGCCTCCTTCCTTTCATGGAATACCTTGTCTTCACTGGCAAATATTCCTCAGCACCTGTTTGAAACAAGGCAGAATGTTACCATCATTAGTCAACAAACTTGTATCAAGCAACTATTGTGTGCTAGACCAGTATAAGGAAATATGGGGTATAGTCTTGTCTCTGAAAGAGCTCCCCAGCTGCTGCCTCTCCTCTTTGCTTATGTCCAGTCTGTTTGCCCACACCAAGTACTACCCCAGCTCTTCCTGAGCACCCTCCTTGCAACTGTGGCAGCTATGTTTCTCTACAGTGACTTAGAAGGCTCACTGCTGTTGTATGGGTGAAATTGGGTGCTGGTGGGATAGAAGAAAAATAATTAGAAGTTGCTAGCAATTTTGTTCTAAGAGTCATCAGTTCATTCTTGGGGTAGACTGTTCATTTGGGAAAAATTTCTAGAATGGGTCTTATTATACAAATGCAAGAAAGTGAATCAATTTGCTGAATTTGATAAATTTACAGATTTTCTTTTTAAATTTATTTTGAGAATTATTTTTCTTAAATATATTTAATGAATGTGAATTTTGTTGACTATAGTTTAGGAATATTTTTGATGTTTTCCTGAATATATTCAGTTAATGTACTTTTTCTGAATTGTCTATCCAACTGCCTTTTCCCCTTCT
Organism: Lutra lutra; assembly: GCF_902655055.1. Classification (NCBI taxonomy): domain Eukaryota; kingdom Metazoa; phylum Chordata; class Mammalia; order Carnivora; family Mustelidae; genus Lutra; species Lutra lutra. Next base: position 127,895,683 of record NC_062278.1, on the reverse strand, counting down.
GCATTTGATTCCCTTACCCTATTCATTTCTTTGTTTTCCCATTGCACCCATATTCTTCTGACAAACCATAGCATTTATTATGTTTATTATCCTATGAAGGCAAGAATGTTTTATTCACTATTTCCCAAGTTACTAGAATAAGGCCTGGCTCATAAAACATACCCAGTAATATTGTTGAATAAAGGGATATATACTTTTTCTGATTATAGCTAACACTTATGCATTTCTTTTTTTTAAAGGTTTACACATTTATTATTTGAGAGAGAGGGCACACGCAAGTGTGAGCATGGTGGGGGGGTGCAGAGGGAGAGGGAGAGGGAGAGAAATCCTCAAGCAGACACCCCTCTGAGCACAGAGCTCAGAGTAGACTCCATCTCATGACACTGATATCATGACCTGAGCCAAAATCAAGTTGGACGCTAAACTGACTAAGCCACCCAGGCAAAATTTTCTTAGGTTATACTTACTTATTTTTTATATTATTCTAATGTATAAGTCATTTTACTATTACTAACATTTTAATATTTATAGATTGTTTCACAAATTTCATCAAATGGTGAATTCACTGAACACCTGTGGGTGAGAGCAGTGCTATCTGTCAGAGACAACAGATGAGCATGGGGACAGATCTAGGGAATATATGAATCCTCTGTGGAGATAGACAGCAGTGGCAACTGAGACCGAAGAGGCATTTTGTCTCCATGCCACAGCCTCCAGGAGGAGGACTCAAGATGGACTCCAAGGCTCATGCCATAACTTGTTTATTGCTGTACCAGACAATGTCTTTAAAGAATGGAAACATACAGATGAACTCATGACGAGTAAGGTGAGATCTGTGATGACACCTTGCACTTGGCTGTGTAATTCTTGAGAGACAATGATTATGGGGACCACTAGACCTCTGGAGCCAAGGGACACTTCCACTACTCACTAAGCTTTGCTTTGCTCTGCTGTACTCATCCTAGTGTTTTTGTGAATATTAAATGGAATTAAATTATATGTTGTGAAGTTCTTGGACCAGTTTCTAGCCCCTGGAAAATCTCCATGTATGATAACCATTTTTGCAGTTACTACTCTTTCTAGGTTTTCCTTGTTTAAAAAAAAACATGAGTTGTGGAGACAAACTACTTCTACAATACATATTTCATTAAGCTTTCATGGGAGCCTATGAAGTAGGCTGAAGGAACTGATAGAGAAATCCACTTAAATCCACTTTACAGTGGGGAGCCTTTTGGTAAACTGCCCCCCTCATCCCCCAGGTAGCATTAACAATCCCTCCCAGGACCCACAAGAAACCCGTGAGTCCCAGGTCACATTTAGGGACCTCATTCTCATAAAAACACACTTCTCTGCCAGACTGGGGCTATCTGAAGACTTTTATGGAGACTGGATCAGGTCTCATTAATTTTATATTATCCCCAGGGTCAATCCCAAGCTTCATCATATTTATTTAGTGAATACATGAATAAGCAGACTTTTAAACTCTTACTCCTGATTAAGATCATATTATCATGCAGAGAAAAGAAAAATGGAGCTTTTTCAAATCTCACTCAAAGTCTTATCTGTTCTTTCTGAATGTGTAGCTAAATCTGCCTCACAAAGCCTTACCCTGTACTGCTCCTTTAGTTTTAAAGAAGTGCTCTCTTGGAGGCTGACTTGGAAGGCCTGGCTGATTCCCCAACCTGTAATAAAATGTATGTATAGAGATAGCAGGGTTGTCATACAATTTAATTAGTACATCATTCAGACATTTGGACCAATGCCTGGCTCTTTTTTTGTATGTTCATTTAGCTTTTAGTCTAACTCCCACATGAAATAAACAAAAAGGCTAATTGGTTTTGGATTTTAGCACTGGGTGAAATACCTGGATTCATTATGTGAATCATATTTTATAGGTGGATTAAGGGTTATATTGGTAAATGAAAAATTCTAGGATGACAGCTGTAATACTTAAAGCAAGGCAATTGAAACGTTTGGTCTCCCCAAGGTAGCATACGACTCCATCTGACATGTTCCTAGTTTTCATAGCAGCATAAAATGTTTGCACATTGATGAGAACATTGTCTCAAGCTGGTAAGATTTTATATCTCATCACTCTGAACAGTGGTGTGCTGGTAAATGTTTAAGAACCATCTCTCTAGAAAAAAAAGAAAAAGTCTTGATTTGTAGTGTTTACCAATTTCCAAGGTGTAAATATTCCCATCATGGTTAATTTCAAACCACTAATGAAGAATTGGGAGGGGATGTACATAATTGGCTCTCATCAGCCAGTCTGAGCTGCCTTTTTTTTTTTTTTTTTTTCCTGATGATACAAGGGGTAGGTAGGCCTGGAGCTCAAAGTCTAGGGTGGCTTTTCCAGCAGTTTCTGCAAGGTGTCTTGTGGGGGCAGGTAGGATGCAGTGGCTTCTTTATCCTGAGCACATCTGGGGCTAGCAAAACAGGATTCCCTCTCCAGTTCCCTGGGTGGTGGATGAAAGAAACTTCTTTCCATCTTGCATTTTCAAATGTGGTTGAGGCAGTTTGGTTAGGACATGTGCCTGGCCTTTGTGGTCAGATAGGCTGTTTGCTGCCACATATTTGCCATATCCATATTATGAAGGACTGGCTGGGGAATTGATAGAGTGTAATGGGCTTTGCAAGAATTTGCACAGTGCATGGCATTTAGTAAATGACAGTTGTTAACTATGTGAGGACTGAGGTAGTAGGGAAGAAGAGGGGCCTTATTCCCAACCAATGCTCATTGTGCCTTTTGTGCACCAAATGTTCTGCTTACTGCTGGATTATAGAGAAAATTCAGGCCTAGGCCTTGTATTTGGGGGCTGGCTGAATATGGGAGATCTCTGTGGAGTGTGGTTTGGATTAGTCACAGAACCTGCCTCTTTCTCATTTCCCATGACAGGAACTGCATGATTATTATACTCCAATCAGAGTTTTGGCTCCAGCTGCCTGGCAGCAGATGTACAGACACCTGGGACCAACAGGAGATTTTCTGGTGGTCCTCCAGGCATGGCATGTCCCCCAGGGGGCTAGAAGTTTGAGTCCCTCAGCCACAGAACCAGCACTGTCATCTGGCAACTTCCCTAGTAAGTGAATGCAGCATGCGAATGAAGAGCAAAGTTGGAGCTCTACCTAAAGTCTCAAAGAGAATTTGTGAAAATGACAATAACTAGTATGGTTTATCCCTTATACTGTGCCAGGCATCGTGCTGAACACTTTACAGCTGTTATTCATTTAGCCCTCACAATACCCCTATAAGGTTAAGCTTCTTCCTCAAAATCACACTGTATAGTCAGTGGTGGGATGCCATTCAGATGGTTTGACGCCCAAAGCTAAGCTGTTTACCCCTAAATTATATAACCTTTCTCTCTCCCAACCTAGAAAATGGATATTATGACTCATATTCCTGATGAATACTGCACAGGCACAAACCATTCATGTCTTTAAGTCCTTCATCCAGCTCTTCTATCCACTGCCCCAGAAGGCCTGGTTCTGAAAGTGTCCCTCATGGCCCTGCTCAGGGAGGTAATTCGGATACTCCTCCCCAACTCCATCTGACCATTACCTGCCCTGCCATTTAAACTCCAGACCTGGTCTCACTCCCACGTATTACACTGATGAAATATGCCTTCTACTGGTTTCCCAAGGCAGTCCGTGAATTTGGAGTCCAAAAACCTCCACAACCCAGCCCTGCCCATGATGGAGCTGGCTCAAGATTCAAGTATATAATCTTCTTGCCAAACAACCAACTGAATTAGTGAGCATTTACAAAAATATTGTGTCTGAGGATAACCTAAAGCTTCCAGGGGGAGACCAAAGTGTGTATTTTGCTGGTGAGGAGTCACGAATGACTGGGGACCAGAGGGCCATCTGTGGTAAATAACCCTCCATGACCTCATGTCCTAGTATTTTTGCCCTCTACAATCCTTTCCTGAGTGTGAGCTGGACCTAGTAACTTACTTCTAACCAATACAATCCCGCAGACATGATGGGATATCACTTCTGAGATTAGTTTATAAAAACACTGACTTCTAGCTGCTAAGTCTTCCTGCCGTCTCAGAGCTCTCACTGCAGGGAGAGCAAGTTGCCATGCTGCAAGTAGCCCCACAGAGACGCCCACAGAAGAAGGAACTAATGTACACCACCACCAGCTGTCAAGCACCTGAGGCCCGTCAACCTTCACATGGATGAGCTTCAGAGTAGGTCCTTCCCCACAAAATGTCTCCCTCATTCAGACTGGGTTTAGGATGGCTGTGGCACAGATATATGGTACTTGCTGGATAAAAAACATGGAATTTCATTTCCTGAAAATTGCAAGCTTTTACTCATAAGCTAAGGAACCCTTTCTATAATTAGTAACTATTTCAGACCAAGGACTCGCAAAATTAAATTTTCTTTCAAAGTACTTTTAACAATGCTTAGTGGTTGAGGCAGGGCATGACTTATAAATGGTATCTCCTTAGAGCTAAGTTTTTAATGGGTACTGGAACTCAGAAAGCACTACAATTAAACTCCTTTAAACACATTCCAGAATCCAGGCTTGTCACAGACTCTGCCTGGCTGTATGACTAATTAATAAAATTATCAAAGTTTCACTGTGTAGAATTCAATTTTGCAACAAGCATTCTTTCCAAATTATTATTATTTCTCTCTGTCAAGGTTGATATTAAAAGCTGTTCCCAAACATTTCACACCCTTGGCTGATGGCTCAACTGACATTTGCTCTGTGTTGGTGATAGATAACCCAGTCCCTTGCCTGTTGGGCAGAACATCTCTGAGGTGCATTGTATCCTGCTTCCAGACATGACCCTGCTCAATTCAGACCCAGAGGACCACTCTGGTAGCCTTTACATGAACACTCCCTGGACTGGCTTCTTTCCCTCCCTGTCTTATTCTCCATATCCTTACCCATCTGGAACACTGGGTTCCAGTGAACTCTGGGTTCCTGGAACCACTGTCCAAATAAACTACCAGCATTCAAATGTTTTTGAGTGTCTGCCTCTGTGGACGCCAGCCTAAGACCATATTTAATGTTGTCCATAGTCCTTGCTCTCAGGAGCAATAACTTGGAGAGCTTAGTATGCACCAAGCACTATGCAAACACTTGGTTAAGCTATTGTCTTATTTCATAACTGATTTTACTGGTGCCTCAGTGCTGAGGTGTTGATGAGAAAGCAGAGGTGCTTTCACCGCTACCTTAGAATGAAGTTTGCTTGAGGAGTCCACCCTTGCCTCCAGCCACAGGGTAGACTCTCATCTTTCTCACCGGGAATGAATAACCCTGGAAGCCTGAGGTGCCACTGGTAAGGAAGATTTGGCACTTGCAATTGAGAGATGGCTCTTGTGGCCCTGGCCCTGACATTGACCAGTTGCAGTTTGGGCAGATCATTAAACTCTGTGAAAACTGGTTTCTTCATCTAGAAAGTAAAGGGGCCAGGCAAGGTCAGGTTTTCTTAAAGTGTGTTCTGTAGAAACAATGACTTCTCTAGACATTTTCTGAAACAAAATTCCCTGCTTAAAGAAATGTGGGAGATGTTACTTTCTAAGCCTCCTCCGGTAAGTTCACAACACACATACACATGTTAAAGACTGAAGAGTCTCACATGAAATAAATCTTTTTAACTTTGTTTAATCTGGTGTTTGCCACCCTGTTTTTGCCCACAGAATTCCTGTTAGGCACAGCACCTATTAATATCCTGCAGAATTACTGTTAGAAAGAATAAGGATTCCTGGACTGATGACCAAAGGACTTTCCAGGGCTGGTGTTTGAGTGAATGGAATATCTGTTAAAGGTATAAGAAGAGCATGTGGTAGTGTAACTAGCACGTGAATTTATAGAAGAATAGTTCTGGGGAAATAATAAAGGCTAGTTTAAGGCCAGATTCAGACTCTGTGGGCATACTTTGTTATTCTGTCTTCCTGAGCACTGTTCTACTCCTAAGACCAGCAAGGAGGTTTTTGGTCACTTTGTATAAATGATGGGCTGGGAGATAAATGGTAGGGATAAGCAGGTGCAGAGCAGTGGTTCTCAGTGTGGAGGCCTGGGGACCCACACTCTCCTTGTCCACTTTGACCAGTGGGGATGCAGGTGTGCTGTCTGTTTGTTTCTTGGGTTCTGTCTTTACTAGTGTTTCAAGCCTTGAGCCTTCAGAAGAGGCTAGTGACATCTCTTATTTTTGCTGGCCTCAAGTCCTTTCCCCCTTTTAATAATAACCCTTCCACTGTCTTGCAGAAAACTTCCCCGAAAACTCAAGCCATGTGTTCAGTCTCACTCTCTAAACACAGGGCTGTGATATGACCCAGTCCTGGGGAAATTGGCATTATTTCATTCAAGAATTAGCAAGCTAGCCAAGCTAGTCCAATGGGACTCTGTTATGGGACGTTTTAATTTTGAATGATTTGGGACAAAAAGCTCTTCGTCAGTCCCCAGAATGTGAGCTGGAGATGCTACAGCCTTTACCTAAAGAGGACAGACAAAGGAAGATGTCAACACAGAGACAAAGGATCAGAGGGTGGGGCCTAGTCCTGTACCTGGGCCAATAAACATGCTTATGCCAATTAAAAGCCTTCAGCTTATCTTAAAAAAGAAAAAGAAGTGTAGTCAGTGTTAGGATGTTTGCTTTTGATGAAGATTGGTCTCTGACTGAATGAGGTATAAATATGAGGCAACTTTTCAGATATCTTCAAGTATCTAGAAAGTTGTTGTTACTCATGTCAGGGCTCAGTGAGAGTCTCAAAAGAGAGAGAAAAAGAAGAGAATTTCCCACAGGAAAGCTTTCCACTGTGCAGGATATTAAGTCCTACAACTCATCACTTTTACTCTTTTTGTTCACAGCCTTAGCTTGGGCTGCCATAACAAAGTACCACAGACTGAGTAGCTTATAGACAACCAAAATTTATTTCTCATAATTCTAGAGGCTGGAAGTCTAAGATCAGGATGCCAGCATGGTCAGGTTCCTAGGAGGGCCCTCTTCTGGGTCGCAGATGACTGACTTCTTGTATTCTCACACGGAGGAAAGAGTGAGCTAGCTCTCTGGCCTCTTCTTAGAAGGGCACTAATCCCATTTATGAGGGCCCCAGCCTCACGATCTAACCACCTTCCTGAGGTCTCACCTCTACACGCTATCACTTTGGGGATTCAATATCAGCATATGAATTTGGGGAGAAGGACACAGACATTCGGTCCACAACACTAAATCTTCTTGGAAGTTTAAGTGAGATTGTTTCAGCTGACATAAAACTCTAGCTCTTTTAAAGTCATGAAGAAATTAAGACATTATATCTTCTGAAATTATTTCTTCTTTTTGCTGCTCATTAAGCTGTTTTCTTCTCTTCATCCACTTCTCTGCCCTTGTTTTTGTTGTCGTTGTTTACTATGCAACTTGTACCTTCAGCTTTTATCACCAATTAAATCCATTAGGAGTTTAAAATGGAGAGACTATTTTGTTTTGTTTTAAAACAAAGCTATTTTGTTTTGTTTTAAACCAGCAGTGTTGTACATTTTTAAAGCTGTTCATTTAATGATCTACTGTAAATTCACTACTTGTCATGTAACAGCACAATCATTTCCCATTCTTTTGAAAGAGAATTTGTCTCTTTACCTTGGATCATTTCATCCTTCTTAGAAGGACATTAGCACACAACAAGACTCAGTTCTGATTGTGGCTGGTTTTGTGTACGTGTTATGCACATGCACACACTTCTGTGTGTGATCACTTAATTTTCTCTCAGTATAAACAAAAGTGATTGAACTGTTTCAGCCACAAGATTTATGTACTGATTAAGGTCTAGCAGGACCCTTTATAACACTAAACAAGTTGTTTCATGATCATTATTAGGTGATTGGAGTGACTGGCTACATTAGAAGATCATATGCTAGAATCCAGAGTTTCCCAGCTTGTCTTCTCCAGTTCTTCTTGGTTCCTGAGTCTCTCGTGCTATATGTGGAGGAGGGGTTGGAGGCCAGGCTCCCTCCAGGGCTCCTTGCCTAGAGCTGACAGTGTGTGGGTGCTGTGTTCAGTCTGGTGGCCAGCTGGAGCCTCCATGGCCCTTGGGGTCTGGCAGCCTGGATTATTAACTAGAATTTTCCATAATGTAACACCTAATTCCAAAATGTTTGTCTATCACCAGAGCCTCCGTGTTAGTCCCTTTCTTCATCTGTCTCAAGATGAAAATGGAGTGAATTTTACCCAGGTCACCTTGGCTCAGGTGTCTCGTAGGCTCCTCTTTAACTCCCCATCTCTTTCCGGATAACAGCTCAACCCCTTAGCAGGACAATCAAGGTCCTCCTGGACTTGGCCCTTACAGCATTTCCAGCCTTACTCCCATCCCTTCATCCTGTGTCTCAGCCATGTCAAATGCCATAAAGGGTTATGGACTTTTGGCTGCTTAGTGCTCTCATCCTTGGACGTCTGGGACTTCCTTCTCATCTTTTAACATGTTCACTATGAAGCCCTTCTCGACCCAGCACAGGTGTATTGGCTGACCCCTCCTCTGTATGAATACATTTCCACAGCAACTGTGGCCATTTAGACAAATTCATTAGCTAACTAATTCAAATATCTCTTTCTTTAAACTGTCAGCTACTGTGGAGAACTCCATCTCCTTTAACTCTCTCTGTCTTTAACACCTGGCACAATACCTAAACTGCATAGGAGCTCAGAAAATATTTGTTGGATAAATGAATGCAACAGACAAATAACACTACTGATCATTGATGTTAGAAAGATATCAGCAAGACAATGTTCTGTGTCTTGACAGGGGTTTTCTTCTTATAGGCATGGACATTTGTCAGAACTCACACACACTTAAAATTCATGCAATTCACTTTATATAAATTCACCTAGGAAGAAAGGTAAATAACCCTTGAACTCTGGTTAATAAGTGTGATGAAGTGCTTAGGAGGGTAGCATACTGGTGTCTTCAGCTTACTTTGAAATGCATTGGGGGAACCAGGTGGTGGGTATTGGAGAGGGCACGGATTGCATGGGGCACTGGGTGTGGTGCAAAAACAATGAATACTGTTACACTGAAAATAAATTTAAAAAATTAAAAATTAAAAAAAAAAAAAGAAATGCACCAAAGAATGGGATGGGTTGGTGAATGGATAGGTAAGGTGGATAGCAAATATAGCAAACTGCTGATTGTAGAGTCTACATGGTGGATATATACATGTCACAATCTGTTCAACTTTTCTACATGGTTGAAAATGCTCATAATAAAATATCGGAAATAAAGAAACCACCAAAGGATGTACTTCTTGCTTACAGAGCCAAGAAACACAGAGTTTAGTTCTGGAGCAATATTGTATCTAAAGATAACTCAAAGCTTTACAGGTTAACCAACTATTTAAAATCCCCTGTGCATGCCTGTTCCTTAGTACAGAAAACTCCCAGCAGCTCAGTCTCCTACCTGCAAAGCTTGCTGTTATTCATTCATGGCTTCTGGTCTTACCAGCTTCGTCCCTCCCTTATCCCTGCCTTCTGAGTTCTGGAGCAGCCCCATAGGCAGGACTTATGGATGTAACCTGTTTCCCTACTGAGACAGCTTCTTACTTTGTTGCTTTTTTTTTTTTCTCTTGAAAAATCTGTGCAGGTGGCTCTTGTCCTTTGTCTTTTAGAATCAAGGTGGGGGAAGAAGGTAAGGGTAAAAGGTTCATCGTTCTGGGCCATGGTTATGAAAGGAAAATTTGGGAGACTTACACATGAAAAGTATTTATGAGAGGGAATAGATTAGCACTTTCTCTTCCAAAACAGAAGTGAGGAAACTGAAGACAATGAATGCTTCCTTTGGAAAAGGAGTATGGGTTTCTTCTATCAATATTCTCTCTTCCCCATCTTTTATTATTGGCAGAAAATACATTATAAAAAATAAAAAGTCTGAAAATTTCTTTCCCTTAAGCATGTGAAATATATATATTTGGCTGTCTTTGGGCAGCAGTGTTTTGAAAAAAAAAATTAGGTGGCAACAGAATGCATCCTTTCCATCCCTATAAACTTCAAGTAAGCACTCTTTCAGCCTCCAGTCAGTGTTTAATCAGCATACCATAACTTTTATGGGACTGAAATGAAATGCTTCTGAGACACTAAATTTCAAATGTTGCTGTAAACTTTGGTCATCTGAGTTTGATTTACATATGATGGCCTCATCCACTGTGATGATAGGGATAATGGTGATTGTTGGTGTTGATCATTTGGGAAAATACACATACATAGACACACACCACCATACTCTCCATCTGCTTGGTGTCTTTCGCATATTGGACAGGGAGTAAGTAGCAGAGGTGAATCACAGCTATTGTTATGTATCAAAAACAAGCATACTTTACATGAATTTTAAGGTATCATCAGTGTATTAGTTAAGAAGTTTTTAATCTGAAAGTAGCACATGAGCTTAAATAATAAAGAAGATTTATTAATTCATATAACCATAAAAGCAAGTTTGGGTAAAGTCTAATCTAGAGGTTCATGATGTCATCAGGGCCCTGGCTTCATTTCTTTGCTATTATCCACATTTTGGCTTCATCATCAAGCTGGTCGGCCTTGTGATAGTAAAATGACTGGAGAACTTTTAGACTTCCTATTTCCAGAGAAGGAGAGAGAGCTTTTGATTAGGCTAGGAGGTGGAATGTCCTGATTTGTTTAGACTTAAAACATGTGCTCCCTTTTGGCAGCAGAGAGCAGAGTTAGTTTCCTTGGAACCACTTGGATCCCCAGATGGAATAGATATTGAAGAAGTTACCACAAATGTCCACTACCAACCATCAACTTCTCTCTTGTGACCTTATTAAAGTCGAGTTTCTTCAATAAAATTCCAATGATGAAGAACAGACAGACATTATTTTCCCTGGCTATACAAACACAAACATCAAATATGCTGAGGATATGAGAAGGCATTGGAAACAGTGAGTGCTTTTTGATATTCCAATTCAATAGACTGTCACCTTTTTTTATTTCTATTTTTTTCTCAGCAGATGACATTGACATGAATCTATTCTTTCTCTGCTGGTTCAGAACTCTTGGCAGAGTTCACAGGTCAATGTATATAGAAAGGTGTATGTATAAGGATGGGGCAGAGAAGAAGGAAGAGGAGCATTTAAATACGTGCTGAAGTGTGCAGAGGAAGAGAAGGCACATCTATTGAGTATCTATGGCAGCAGGCCAGGTAGGCAGTTAAGAGTATTGTGGCTTTGTTTGTGTGTGTGTGCGTGTGCATGTGCGTGTGTGTGTGTGTGTGTGTGTGTGTGTGTGTGTTTTAAACAGAGAAAATACTGCAAGTGAAGGATTGAAAATGGAACAGAAAGAAAGTGCTGTAAAAGGTAAACATGTTCAAGGAAAAGATAAGGGAAGGGAAAATCCCTGACCCAGGAAAGGATGGAGATAATGTGAGAACAGGACTCAAAAAATATGTGGTTAGTTTGAACTCTGCCTTTAATGGTGGGCTTTCCATGTGATAAACTGCACAAAGAGAAGAACAATGTGATGGAAAGATCATTGGGCTCGAAACCAGGAGACCTGGGTCAGCCCTGCCTGGACCACTGCCGCAACATGTGACAGGCTATGTGCGTACTTTCCCCTGAAGGATAATATTCCTTCTTTCTGATTGTGACTTCCTGAAGGGGAAAACATAGCCCAGAGTGGGGACAAAAACTGAAGAAGAGAAGAATTTACTACTCAGGAGATCATGGACATTCTGTAAAGAAATCTGGTTGAATAGATGGCCAGTGAGTTGGAAATTTCTTTTGACCTATTAATATCTATTAATTATCTATCTCTCCACCTGGTTAGCTATCCATGTACCATCTATATTCCTTTCTGGGTTTTGCAAGAGTTGAGGATGCATATAGAAACCTGTATAATAAATAGAGAAATATAAACAAAAAACTTCAGATGAAACATGATGTAGATATGTAGACCCAACTTAGTTTCCATAATTGAACAGTAAGTTTGGCTCTGAGCTTTCTGGCGGATAAAGGAGAAAAATGAAAAGTTATCTGATTTATAATTTTTCAATATGAACATTACAAATACTAGTTCTTTAGAATAAGAAACCAACTTTTAATAGAAATAAGTTCTAAAAGGAAATTCTTCATATAGGTATGGAGGACTGGAAGGGAAGAGTGTTGAATGAAAGGACATTGCAGCTCAACGCAATGAAAGAAAAGAACCTAAGAGAAGTGTGAAAGCTGTGTTTTTATACATCTTTGTTCAGGTTAGTACAGAAAGTAGGAGCATTTTAAAGAGACAGTAACGTGAAGAAACAATGGGCTGACTGTGACATGGAGTAAGTCTTTCTGGAAAGAATTCCCAAGTTGGAGAAATGGTTTGGGTTTTGGAGGAGACTGTGATGAAGTAATTTGTGAAATGAGGAGTGCTGGTAGCTGCTGATAAGTGTGACTAAGGGTCTGTCCTGTCTGTGTCTAAATGGGCAAGGCTAGGAGGACATGGCTTCACCCTCTCCTCTGCATTTACAATCCAGTTTGCTGCAGGCAGTCCCAGATGGCTAACCTAAGCTGGGCCCCTTGGTCACAGCCAGACAGGACCTGGAAGGTGGGGGTTAGGAGAGGATCTCTGGCCTAGAGTTGAACTTCCAGTTGGTGTGTCTACTGGAGTGGGGCAAGGTAAGTTGGTTCCTTGAGGAGCCTGAGACTTTGTGTGTATGTTGGGGGTGGGGGTTCTTAGGAGCAGCAGTGGTAGTAAGGGTGAGAAATTACCCTCACAGTCTTTCCTCACTCTCCCCACTGAGAGTGAATGGGAAAAGGCTTCCTTATGGTGGGCTGAAGTGACTCAAGTGAAGAACTCTAAGTCATACTTTGGGCATGTGCTGAGGAAGCAGCATTTCTAGGGCAAACACTGACCACTGAGGTAGTTAGTATCCTCCTAATGGGAAGGTCAATCTCATAGACCTATTGGGCCTGGGGGATACAGTCATATTACCAGTGAGATTCTTCCCCCACTATTGATCTTGGACAGCTGAGAGATGGACTTATTAAGGGAGCCAGCAGGATCTCTCACAGTAGCTTTAATTTGTGTCTCCTTAAGATTGTGTATAAAAGAGGCATTATACATATGCTTCTGTATTTTAAGGCATGACAACCTGTAAAAATATTAAAGTGTATGAGGAACATCCTGAACTCTGACCAATAGATTACCAACTCTATTGTCTTAGGGGAGTCCTAAGAAGGAGGTAGAAGGATGTGATGTGGCATTGGGAAAGAGGATGAAAATTTTCCACTTTTTACAGAAATATCTGCAAAATAATGATCTGACTTTCATTCAGGTGTATCAAATTATGAAGAAATAGTCATAATCTGACATATCCACAAATGTTCCTTTTTTATGTGGGTGGAAGAGAAAAGAAAAGTATAGACTCATTATGTAATCTAAGAAGTCGTACGAGAGTTATATTCCAAAATTTCATAAAACAGGAGAGCTACAAGTGGAATAATTCTGGCATATATTCATATGTGACTTTCAGTTACCATTGGATCTTTTGTGTGTTTAATTTTCTCAGACTGAAAGTCTGTTGAGGACAGAAAGCGTGTATTTGCCAGGGTAGGAATTTAGATTTAAAGGAACTTAGATTCCATTATTTCTTAATGTTATTCCATTATTTCCTTAGACTGATGTTATGCACAATTGAGCTTCAATTATCATATTTGTTAAATGGATTTTCAATTATGTTATTTTCCCTCTGTTAATTTTACTTTAATATTAATTTTTATTAATGTTAAGTTTTTATATCATGACAACCACTGTTTTTTCCTCTTAGAAATATGTGAATATATTAATGTTATATATTATATATTTATTACTGTTTGGTAGAGGGAAAACTAAGGTCATCACAATCTTTTTGTTCATTGGTAGAAAGAACAAATTCCAAATTGAAAAAGTACAACCATACTTGTTTAACACACACATTAGCACTGGAGCATCTTTATAAAAATTACGGGGGGGTGGCGCCTGGGTGGCTCAGTGGGTTAAAGCCTCTGCCTTCTGCTCGGGTCATGATCTCAGGGTCCTGGGATTGAGCCCCACATCGGGCTCTCTGCTCAGCAGGGAGCCTGCTTCCCTCTCTCTCTCTCTCTGCCTGCCTCTCTGCCTACTTGTGATCTCTCTCTCTCTGTCAAATAAATAAAATCTTTAAAAAAAATTACGGGGAAAATTTTTTTTTAAAGATTTTATTTATTTGAGAGAGAGAGAGAGCACAGAAGGAGAGTGAGAGGGAGAAGCAGGCTCCCCACTGAGCAGAGAGCCCAATGTAGAACTCAATCCCAGAACCCTGAGATCATGACCTGAGCCAAAGGTAGATGCTTAACCCACTGAGTCACCCAGGCACCCCTGGGGAAAAATTTTTATAATAATCAGTTCCTATTTTTTCCTAAGTCGCAGGTGCTTTATATGCATGATCTAATTTAATACACAACTTAAAAAAAAGATTTATTTATTTTGGAGAGAGAGAGGAAGACAGAGAACACATGCCTGTGTGCAAGGGGGTAGAAGGGAGGAGGAGAGGGAGAGAAAGTCTCCAGCCAATGCCACACTAAGTGCAGAACCCAATGTGGGCCTCGATCCCACAACACTGAGATCATGACCTGAGCCAAAACTAAGAGTCTAACACCTAACCAACTGTGCCACCCAGGCACCCCAATACAACAACTCTTTATATGATATATTATAATCCCTGTTTTTAAAATATGGAAGTAAGTTCAGCCAAGTTTGGCTTGTGTTAAAATCAGGTCTGGTTCTAAGACCTAACTTCCTCTATAATAACACACCACCTCCCATTTAAACTGTAAGACATCGTTTGTCAGCTATCTTCAATGTTCCCTGCCTTCAAATCAGTCAGAATAGGCCAGATATTATTGTGGTATGTTGTGGTGACAAACATCTTCCAAATTTCAGTGGTTTAAAACAACGCAGTGCCATTTCTTGATCATGCTATGTATTAATTCTGCTTCATGTTGTCATTCTTCCAGGATCCAGAAGACAGGGCAGCCTTTCTCTGGCAGACTGCCCAATCTTTAGGCAGAAGCAACAGAGAGCATGGAGATTGCACACTGGCTCTTAAAGTTTCTACCTGAAAGTTATAAATCATCTGAGTCACATGTCATTGGCCAAAGCCAGTCATTTGGCCTCATGAAACACCATGGTCCTAGGGAAGGGCAGTTCCAAAGGGCAGAGCTCCAAGTACTCTTCTTCTTTCCCAAATTCAGGCCTGCATATAATATACATGCAGGATCCAACATTAATACATTCATTGTGACCTTGGGCAACACATATAAAGGTACAGCTTTGGGCAAATTATTTAATAATTCCACATAATAATACCACAGAGTTGTTGTGAAGATTAAATGAGAAAACTGCCTTTCTTTTTTCTATGTACATTTTCATTGAAAAGTATAGAATTGAAGACATACTGTATATATAATTTTACATTCTGCTTTTAAAGTTAATGTTATTTCATAAACATTTCCCCAAGTTATTATAAACTCCTGTAGGAATCCTTATTATACTAGAATAATATTACAGGAAACATTCTAAAGTAAGATATACATTTCTATATAAAAGGGCATTTTGCATTTGTAAGATGTTTCCAATTTTCAGTGGCTCCTTATCATCCAAATAGGTGCCACTTCATTAAAGGAAGAAGTGGAAGCCCAGCTGAAATAGCCGCCAACCGTTCCCCGGTGAGATGAATCAAACTCCCCACTGAGGACGACAGGCTCTAGCGCACATTCGCTTTTCCAAATAAAGGTTCTGGAGGATGTCTCCCCAAAGAACACAGAGTGCACAGTGCTGTTTTGTAGGTCAAGGAGAAAGCCCTAAGGTGTATTTAAAAAAAAAAAAAAGGTAGTTACCAAAGGAAATGGATAAATTGAAATTGCTGCATAGAGAACACTTGGTCACTGCAGCTTGGATATTAGCGACCTGGTAAGGAATGGAAAAAAGATAATTCACTGTTCTTAAACATGTTTAGAGGATCATGAATATGAGAGAACATTAGCACACCTCACTTCTCTTGCCATGCTCTGTGCCACAGGGCCATCTATTTGGGAGCCTTTAAGAGCTGGGACCTTAGAAACAAAACTTTCAGGGTGCCTGGTGGCTCCATTGTTTAGTATCTTCCTTTGGCTCAGGTCGTGATCCCAGGGTCCTGGGATGGAGTCCCGTATCGGGCACAGGCACCCTGCTCAGCGGAAAGCCTTCTCCTCCTTCCCCCTCTGCTGTTCCCCCTGCTTGTGTTTTTTTTCTCTCTCTCTGTGTGTCAAATAAATAAATAAAATCTTAAAAAAAAAAACCCACTCTACCAAAGCTATTTTTAAAAGTGTTATTTCTCTAGCTTTAATTGCCATGCCTCCCCCTTTTCTCTAACACGAAGGAGAAGGAGTAGAGGAGCACTTAAGAGCCAGAGGTGATGTAAAGAACATTCCATTGATTCATTCATTGTTTCACTCACTCATTCGCTTCTGAAGCATTTTTCCAGGGTTATGTTGAGGGAGATGGAGATAACCTAGATGCAGTCCCTGGCCTCAGCTGTTCCCTGTCTAGAAGAGAAGTCATGCAAGCAACTCACATTCACCATAGAATGATTGAGCTCATTACTGGGCACTGTGGGTGTACAGAAAAGTCACATCTTCACTAGCTTGGTGGAGTCAGGGAATGCCTCCACAGAGGGGTAGTTAGGGTAGGACTTGAAGAATCGTGGAGGTTGTGAGCATTCCCTGGGACAGCCCTGTGGCCACCTGTCCACCTAAAGGGACCTCCTGGCTTTCCAGCCCACTGGTGGGGAGGGGATCCCACATCTGAACTTATGTGAGATGAGCTGAACACATCAGAATACTTTGAGCTGAAGCAGGGAGAGCGTCTGGGTTGGGGAGCAGGCAGCTTTAACTGCTAGGCTCTACTGACACTGTGTTTAGGGCTGTTTGGGTTCTCAAGTGTCTTCCAAAGTGTTTGAACAAATGTTCCCAATTTGAGATTAAAACAAAACCCTGCGAAATAAAAATTACTATATGCCTAATTTACATAATTTATGTATCATTATACATTTATACAGAATTTATAGAAAACTACACATTTATACAATGCCTCATTATGTCAGCCAGTCTACGGCACATGCTGGGTGCAGTGTGAAGCTGCGATGAGGTTGTGCCTTGGACCCCAGGCCCGCCGCAAAAAGCTAGAGGCAGCCGTGGGCCAGGAGACCTAAGACCAGTTATGAGCCAAGCTCTTCACTCAGTAACTATGTGACTTTGGGCAACTTATTAACCTCTCTGAAGACTCCCTTTTCTCTTCTGAAGAAGGGATAATGCTGTCCAACTTCCTGCCTCACAGGGTAGCTGTGAAGCAACCAGATGACAGATGCCGATGTACTTTGTAAGCTGCAAAGCCCCATACAAACGCCAGTCATCTTGCCTGGCCCGGACTCCGGCAGGCTCTGCAGGCAGGCAGTTCTGCTCACAGCCGACCTCTGATGGATGTCCAGACTTCCCTGTCCACAGTTTCATCTCCCCTAATGTGGAGGAAGCAACACTGGGGACAGTTATTCTGGACTCAATCCTGACTGATGAGAGGGAATGGGTTGGTGGTGTGGAATAGATACATAGGGCTTTCCAGTTCACAAAGCTTTTCACATGCATCATTGCACTTGGTTCTCCCAATAACCCTAAGAGGAAATTGAGGCTTGCTCGTAATCTTACATCCATGAACCAAGGAGCCACGACTCTTAGCCCGGCTTCCCGATTCTGTATCTTATGTCTATTCCCAAGGGACCTTGCTCCCTGAGAATTCAAAAAAGGGGAGGAAATATCTAGAAAAAGTCATGCACTGAGGAAAACCATTCATCAACCTACAGGTCCAGGGACTGATAGGTTATTTTCTTTTTGATGGAGGCACGGGGAGGGAAGAGTGTTGGGAGGGGTGTTGATTATAAACCTAAGTGAGGGACGGCTTAGCCTTCCTTCCTTGATGGGAAAGGAGTCTCCTCTGGGAAATAGAAAAGGAAGGACCCAAAGACTAGAACCAGAAGTATTATTGTCAGTGGAGTGGACAGGGAATGATAGCCTTTGGGGTCAGACTTTCCCTGAGTTCAAATCTTGGTGCTCTCATAGCTATATGCCTTGGGCAAGTCCCATTACTTCGTGGAGCCTCAGTCTTTTTCATCTATAAAATAGAAGCTAAAATAGTTTTCCTATGAGAAACAAACAAGATAATACATGTTAAGCTGCTAGTTCGGTCCCTGGCATACATCTGGTGTCCAGTAAGGGAACTACCAGTCCTCAGACATTGGTGGTAATGAGTGCAGCAGAGACCTGCCCAGAATTTGCCAGAAACCTGATGAGTTTAGAAGGGGTGGTCATGCTGCCAGGCGCATGATGACTGCAGCTCTGGAACACTACACATTTCTTACCTCCTGGCTCTGGCCTTTGCCTTGTCTGTATTCTCTCTTCCTCCACATGCCTCAGAACATAGACTGTCTGCACAGTGACTGCCCCATGCTCTGTCTTTTCATGGCCATAGCTGCCTCCACAGTCAAGACCTATTGGTACGGCAGTGTCTGGGGAGGGGCTAAGCACTTGGGCTTGAATCTTTGTCCTGCTGCTTACCCGCTCTGGAACTTCAGGTAACTAACGTAACCTCCCTGTTGCCCAGTTTCCTTATCTATAAAACAGGGTCATAGTCATACTGACAACATAGATCTGGGCCAGTTTTTAAACAAGTTAATACATGTGAGACACTTTATAGCACCTGACATACAAATACATACTTAGGAAATATTAGTTGTTACAGTGCTGTAGTTGACTGGCTGATTTTTCTGTTCCTTTCTTCCACAATTTATCAAGCCCACGTTACGTAGAATAATCCGCAGACACTGGCTTCTGCACAATACCCTTTTGCCTGAGACCCTAGAGTGGTGGCCCCCTTGTTGCCTTTAGGTATGATGCCAGACTGCTTATCTGGCAGCCAAGGCTCCACTGCCCTCCCACCCCCACCATCTCCCTCTGCTCATTCCTCACCAGGAGGACTTCCCATCCACTCTCCTTTAGGCTCTCTCCTGAGAGCCCATGCCACTCACCCTAAGGGAGAATATTCCCAGGGCTCCATATTTGGCTCAGTTACCTTCCTTCCTCCTCCTTCTCTCACTCCAAACCTCTTTTTCCCTGGTTTGATTTTTTTTTTATTAGTTTATTTCGTGATTTCCACCATTACTGATTCATTCTTTTGAGTTTAAGCATTGTTCCTTTTCCAGGATCCTCTTTTAAAATGCAAGTAATTGGGGCACCTGGGTGGCTCAGTCAGTTAAGCCACTGCCTTCAGCTCAGGTCATGATCTTGGGGTCCTGGGATGGAGTCCCCTGTCGTTGGGCTCCCTAGTCAGTGGGGGAAACTGCTTCACACTCTCCCTCTGCCCCTCTCCTCTACCCCTTACCTCCCTCTGTTCATGTTCTCTCTTGTGCTCTCTCTTTTAGATAAATAAATGAAATCTTTTTAAGAAATGAAATGCCAGTAATTATGGAATTCCCAACTGGGAGGGACTCTGGGAGGAAGGACTTAAGAAGCTAACACCTTAGTTATAGCTCATCCTATCCCTGGGCACTGGGATCTCTGCAGAGATCTGAAGTGGAGGTGTGGGGGCAAACATGGAGGAAGGGGAAACAGGTGCCCCACTTTGTTTCAGAATGGTCTGAGCTGGGCATGGGGAGAGAATGGATAAAGAGGAAAACTCAAAAAGCTCTTGCTTATAAGGGGATGAAACGGGAATGGTTGGTAAGACTGTTAGATCAAAGAAGACGCTTTAGGGAATCACACAATCTCAAGTTTAAACCAAAGGGCAACATCTGGACAGACTAAGGCTTTTAGAGGAGCAGCCCTCTTTGCAAAACACTGGGTCCCCTTTGCATAAGAGAAAATCCTGTAAAAATCTACTAGGTCTCATTCCTAGTTTGTCTTAAATAAATATTCAGAGATGTGATCAAAGATTTATATAGGAGTATTACATAAATTAGTTTTATATCATCATAATATTATATATCTATTAGTATTAAAAAGCTAAAAATATCCTAACTGTTGAGGAATAAGAAACTATTTCAATGAAATATTGGATAGATTATTCTTATATTGAAACCTTTCACATTTATTGAAATCAGGCTTTAAAGAATACTTAATGACATGGGGAAATGCTAATGGCATAACATGAACTAAGAAATTAGGATATACTTTTATCAGGAAATATTACAAGTTAGAGTGATACCTCTAATTTGCTCCCAACTTTTCCATGAAAAACTTGATCTCTAAGAAATATGATAAAACTGTCAAAAATACATGAGA